>NW_027362761.1:111481119-116856119 GCF_046119375.1 Phyllobates terribilis | reverse complement strand
AATCAGCCTGTAAATGGGAAGGTGTAGATGGGACCTCAGTGCCCTTCCCATTTACAGGCTGATTTGATTGAGTATTTGCTATCTATGATCATATTGTTTAATTGGCTTTATTTTTTGTTGGGGCAGCATGGGTTGCCACAATTGAGTGTATGTGATGGAGTGGTTATGGAGTAGTCAACTCCAGTGTGAGGTGAAAGGGTCTATTGGCAATCGCCAGTTCACAATTACAGTGGTGGCCAAAAGTATTGGCACCCCTGCAATTCTGTCAGATAATACTCAGTTTCTTCCTGATAATGATTGCAATCACAAATTCTTTGGTATTATTATCTTCATTTAATTTGCTTGCAAGGAAAAAAACACAAAAGAGAATGAAGCAAAAATCAAATCATTGATCATTTCACACAAAACTCCAAAAAATGGGCCAGACAAAAGTATTGGCACCCTCAGCCTAATATTTGGTTGCACAACCTTTAGCCAAAATAACTGCGAACAACCGCTTCCGGTAACCATCAATGAGATTCTTACAATGCTCTGCTGGAATTGTAGACCATTCTTCTTTGGCAAACTGCTCCAGGTCCCTGATATTTGAAGGGTGCCTTCACCAAACTGCCATTTTGAGATCTCTCCACAGGTGTTCTATGGGATTCAGGTCTGGACTCATTGCTGGCCACCTTAGAAGTCTCCAGTGCTTTCTCTCAAACCATTTTATAGTGCTTTTGGAAGTGTGTTTTGGGTCATTGTCCTGCTGGAAGACCCATGACCTCTGAGGGAGACCCAGCTTTCTCACACTGGGCCCTACATTATGCTGCAAAATTTGTTGGTAGTCTTCAGACTTCAAAATGCCATGCACTCGGTCAAGCAGTCCAGTGCCAGAGGCAGCAAAGCAACCCCAAAACATCAGGGAACCTCCGCCATGTTTGACTGTAGGGACCGTGTTCTTTTTATTGAATGCCTCTTTTTTTTTCCTGTACACTCTATGTTGATGCTTTTTCCCAAAAAGCTCTACTTTTGTCTCATCTGACCAGAGAACATTCTTCCAAAACGTTTTAGGCTTTCTCAGGTAAGTTTTGTCAAACTCCAGCCTGGCTTTTTTTATGTCTCGGGGTAAGAAGTGGGGTCTTCCTGGGTATCCTACCATACAGTCCCTTTTCATTCAGACGCCGACGGATAGTACGGGTTGACACTGTTGTACCCTCGGACTGCAGGGCAGCTTGAACTTGTTTGGATGTTAGTCGAGGTTCTTTATCCACCATCCGCACAATCTTGCGTTGAAATCTCTCGTCACTTTTTCTTTTCCGTCCACATCTAGGGAAGTTAGTCACAGTGCCATGGGCTTTAAACTTCTTGATGACACTGTGCACGGAAGACACAGGAACATTCAGGTCTTTGGAGATGGACTTGTAGCCTTGAGATTGCTCATGCTTCCTCACAATTTGGTTTCTCAAGTCCTCAGACAGTTCTTTGGTCTTCTTTCTTTTCTCCATGCTCAATGTGGTACACACAAGGACACAGGACAGATGTTGAGTCAACTTTAATCAATGTTAACTGGCTGCAAGTGTGATTTAGTTATTGCCAACACCTGTTAGGTGCCACAGGTAAGTTACAGGTGCTGTTAATTACACGAATTAGATAAGCATCACATGATTTTTCAAACAGTGCCAATACTTTTGTCCACCCCCTTTTTTCGGTTTGGTGTGGAATTATATCCAATTTGGCTTTAGGACAATTCTTTTTTGTGTTTTTTCATTGAAGACAAATTAAATGAAGATAATAATACCAAAGAATTTGTGATTGCAATCATTTTCAGGAAGAAACTGAGTATTATCTGACAGAATTGCAGGGATGCCAATACTTTTGGCCACCACTGTATACTGTTCTATTGACCCATTACCCTGTATACAGGGATACCATATTAATTTTCACACAGATACCTGTTGTTGCACTTTATGTACATATTGTTTTTTGTGTATTCTCTTTTTTGCAATATTGACCACCATAGATATTCTATATAGCCTGTTAAAGTGCATCTATTTGACTGCACTTTATTGCACTCTCTATCATTATAATATGGGAAGGTCTCTAAAGTAGTGGGTTCCTCAAGTAGAGGATTCCTCCACTAATTTTAATGGTGTTTTAAAGAAAAAATTTTTTTGTCCGTATTCTTATATATGTGTCAGGAGATATTGTAATAAATTGTTGGAATTTGTATTCAAATATTCCTTGATTATTTCTTCAGGTGATCACCGCTTAGGTGCATGTCTTCTTTTCTTTTTGAAATTTGTATGATGTTGTATGACATGTTGCAGGTAGATCCCAGTTATTTGATGGTTCCCTCCTAAAGTAGTAGATGTAGGTCTTTGAGAGGGTGGCAGAGCGGGAGAAATTGCCTGCGGAGCAGTGGGCGGAGGTTTTGGCGCCATATTTAACAGGCGAGCCATAGAAAGCCTATTATGACTTGGCCTTGCAGGATGCAAAAGAGTACGCCAAATTAAAAACGGATCTTGGCACATTTGGGAGTGACTCTGACTGTCAGGGCGCAACGGGTGCACCACTGGGCCTATTGCAGTAACAAACCTCCCTGGTCCCAAAAGTTCGACCTCCTACACCTGGTCCAAAAGTGTTTGCAACCTGAATCTTCCTCCCCAGCACAGATGGTGGAGAGAGTAGTCATAGTCAGGTTCATACACCACCTTCCGAGATTGGTGCAATCCTGGGTTGCCCAAGATGATCCCTGTAATGCCAATGACCTGATGGGGTTAGTGGAAAGGTACCAGGCGGTAGAGAGTTCCTTGGGGAAGTGAGGCGTCGTAGCATCTAGAGCCATATCTGGGGGGCTTCCTAGAGCCCCGGAGGTGTCTAAATTACTGCCAAAGGTCCTGCCCAATAACATAGTATGTTGGAGATTGTCATATCCCAAGTCACATAGCTGCCCATTGCCCCATGACCAACGAGCCAATGGACTGCAGCGCAGGATGGCGCTATTCGTACTTTGCATATCCAGCCTGCAGTGCTGTTCCTCAACCAGGCGAGGGACCTCAGGAGTGCCTCGTGTTAGTGAATGGGGTGCAAGTGACTGCTTTGTTAGACTCGGGGAGTTTGGTAACCCTAGTGAGGGCCACAATTCCTCATCAGCTGGTTCAGGGGAAAAAGGTCAGAGTCTGTTGTATCCATTGGGATGCTAAGGACTACCCTGTGGCCCGAGTGGTCATAGACACAAACTGCGGCGCCGAGTCCCATGAGATGGGTGTAGTCAAGGACCTGTTGCATGCTGTTATAATAGTGTGGGACTTTGCCTTGTTTTGGGACTGGTGGGAGAAAGGGAGGAAGCCAGGCTGTCCGGACAACAACCAGGTCACTCCTGAAGAAACCTCATCACAGGCCACAGCCGATGGGCTTCCTTTTTGTGTGCTTATTGGGGATGAGGATGAGTTTGCATCCCTGGAGGCCAACATCTCTGAGCTGGAGGTGTCCGAGGGAAAATTTTGAACTGCCCAGCTCAGAGACTTGGCTCTAAAAGGGGCGTTTGGTAATGTCAACGTCCTGAATGGTGTTGCTCAGGAGTCGGGGGCTGACTCCTGATATCCGTGCTTTGCATAAATGGGGAGTTACTATATCTGGTCACCAAGCTCAGAGGGGAGGTAATCGAGCAGTTACTAGTGCCAGTGCCGTACAGACGCAGGGTGTTAGATATGGACCATGCACTTGTCTTAGGTGGTCAACCCCAGGAAAGAATCCTCCAGAGGTTCTACTGCTCCCCGGTGGCTCACTTCCGTAGCCCTTTAGTGACTCTGCCTATCATTGAGGTCCTGTTCGATCGCATCGCCATGGATCTAGTGGGACCACTGGTCAAGTCCGCCAGAGGTCATCAGTACATCCTGGTGGTACTAGACTATGCTACACAGTATCCGAAGGCCGTACCACTACGAAACTCCTCCTCCAAGTGTATAACCCAGGAGTTGGTCCATATCTTGGTCCATATTTTCCAGGACGGGTTTGCCAAAAGTAATCCTAATGGACCAAGGGACTTTTTATGTCAAAAGTAATGAGGGAGTTGTGCAAGATCCTGCAAATCATACAACTCAGTCTACCACCCACAGATAGATGGCATTGTGGAGAGGTTTAATAAAACCTTGAAGGCCATGTTGAAGAAGGTTGTGGAGAAAGACGGCCGGGACTGGGACTGTCTACTGCCATACCTTCAATTCTCCAGCAAAGAAGTCCTACAAGCCTCTACTGGATTCTCCCTTTTCGAGCTGTTGTATGACCGACACCCCCGTGGACTCCTGGATGTGGCAAAAGAGACCTGGGAGGCAGAGTCTACACCCTACAGAAGTGTAATCGAACATGTGGCCCAGATGCAAAAGAGGATTGCAGAGGTGATGCCCATTGTGAAAGAACACCTCCTCAAAGCACAAGAGGCACAGTCGAGGGTATATAATAGATCGCCGAGGGTGAGACACTTCAACCCTGGGGATTAGGTACTAGTGCTGGTACCTACAGTGGAGAGCTAGTTTCTGGCAAAGTGGCAGAGCCCCTATGAAATGATTGAAAAGGTTGAAGATGTCAACTATAGGGTCCACCAACCTGGGAGGAGGAAGCCCTACCAGGTGTACCACGTGTACCAACCTGATTAAGCCATGGCGATACAGGGAAACGGTGGAAGCTCTGTGTTTGGTGGCGAAGTCTGAAACCGATGTGGAGGAAGTCAAGGCGGCAGAGTCATTGTCACGTGCCCAAAAGCAACAATGCAAAGAGTTGCTGCAGCGGAACAGGGACCTGTTCTCGGATCTACCGGGCTGTACTCAGGTCATAGAGCATGAGGTGCTTACGGAGCCTCATGTCCGAGTGAATATGAAGCCATATCGGATTCCTGAAGCCCGCCGAGAGGTAATATCGAAGGAGGTGAAGCGCATGCTGAAGCTAGGGGTCATCGAAGGGTCCAAGAGTGGCTGGTCCAGTCCCATAGTCTTAGTGCCGAAACCAGATGGAGAATGGCGGTTCTGCAATGACTATAGGAAACTGAATGAGGTCTCTAAGTTTGATTGCCCAGGGTAGATGAACTAATTGCCTGTGAGTGGCCAGTGATAGCGCCGCTCACAGGCAGAAAAGGCAGAGGGACGTAATTACAAAGAAGCTGCTTTTCATCATAAAAACACTTTGGCTTATTTTAAATAGTAGTGGACAACCCCTTTAATACTTGGTTGTACACCCTATGGCATTGCTGACAGCCGCCAAACATTTCTTGTAGCCATTAGTGTTGAGCGAGCATGCTCGACACTGCTCGGTACTCACCCGAGCATCTCACTACTTGGGATGTTTGGCAAGCACCGAGCATTTTCGGGTTACTTGGGCGGGAGCTCGGGTCTCCGCCCTGCATGTTTGGCGCTCTTTACAGAGCCAATGAACATGCAGGGATTGCCAGCCAGTCACTGCAATGCCACAGCCATGTTGGTTGTGGGCATTACAGTGATTGGCTGGCTGCACAGCGTCACCTCGAGTATTTAAAACCGGGCGCCGCCATCTTGGACACAGTTGCTCCAGATCAGACAGTGTAGGGAGAGTGCTGCTGAGCTAGGGAGAGATTTATACTGAGAAATAGGTAGTGTGGGGTCTCTAAAGCCTGCAAAATCAAACAAACAGTCCTTCTGAGGACTAATATCCATCCCAGATATCAGGCAGGCAGGCTGTTTAGGAGACGCAGTGGTTATACCAACAAACACTGCATTACAGTCCTGTGTGCTGCTGCTGCTCAAATTGCTAGACTTAGCCCCAGGTCCCAGGGGCCAGGAAAAATCCTTTTTTTTTTTCATCGAAATCCTCTTTTTTTTTTTTTTTCCTCAGTCAGACTGTACAAATACCCGTCTTATTAACCTTTTGGTATTCCCCCCCCCCAAAAAAAAAAATTGAGTGTGTCTGTGAGTGTTCAGACACAAATATATCTGTTTAAAAGAGTCTGGTTTCGGCCAGATAATTAGAACTGTGGTTTTGCAGTTCCATGGTTCAAATCTCTGTATTATCCACTTTTTTGCCTTTTTTCCATAAAAAAAAACAGTTTGAGTGTCTCGCTGACTGTTCAGACACAAATGTATCTGTTTAAAAGATTCTGGTGTAGGCCAGAGAACTAGAACTGTGGTTTTCCTCTTCCACGGTTCTAATCTCCTTTATATTACCCTTTTGCCATTGATAGTGCGAGTGTAAGCTATTTTACTTCATTTACAATGGGCAAGGCGCGTGGGAAGGGACGTGGAACTGGACGTTCTGGTGATGGTGCGTGCAGAGGACGGGGCCGTGACCAAGGTGAAAATGTGCCACAACCAACAGCCACATCTTCTCGCTTCCAGTTCTTGACCGAATTACTAGGGAAGCACACAACAACACCACTATTGTGAACTGATCAGTGTGAACAGGTTATTAATTGGATAGCAGTTAATACTTCCAGTCACCTGGGCACCACCACCTCCGGTCTGTCTTCCACACGGTCAAGTCTTAGTAGCCGTGAGTCTCGACCGCATACTCCTCCTCACCCTGATGCTCCTTCCTCCCACCATGCCGAGTGTCGTCAGACAGCAACTGATCCCACAGTTGGACACTCTGAAGAGCTGTTCACTGGTCCATTTCCATATTTGGCCCCTCGCCTGCTCCCCTTGAAGTAGTGGAAGAGGAGATCCCATGAAGCAATGGCCAAATATTTGAACAGCCACAGCTACAGGAAGGCGACGCTGGCAATTTGTCACAAGAGGTGGACGATGACGAAACACAATTGCCAGGAAGTGAGGAGGAGGATCGTGGTGCATAAGTGGAAGAGGAGGAGGTGGTGGATGATCTAGTAACTGACCCAACGTGGCAGGAGGACACGCAGAGCGAGGCCAGCAGCACACAGGGGGAGGGAGGCAGAGTACCCCAACAGGCAGGAAAAAGCAGTGTGGTAGCCGCAGACAGAAGGTGGGCAACCGTTCCCCGTAACACCAACACGAGGGACGTTGCCAGTACAACCGGTAGGTCTTCCAGAGTCTGGAATTTTTTTTAAAGACTCTGCTGATAACCCCAAAAAGGCCATTTGTACCACCTGCCAGGCCAGCATCAGCATGGGTGACAAAACTACCAGCCTGACCACCACCAGCATGATCAGGCACATGTCAGCAAAGCACCAGACTTTGTGGGGCGAACCCCAGTGTCCACGGCCAGTGTCAGTGGGTGTCACCACTGCTTCTTCCGCTGTTGTGCATGTAAGAGAATCCCCTGTTGTGCGTGCAAGGCAATCCCCTGTCCATACTGCATGCAAAGATGCCCCTTCCTCTCAGTCTTCACTTGTTATGGCAGTTTCTCAAGAAACAGCATCAACGTCCACATCCACCTCACACCGCAACGTTCAATTGTCCATATCCCAGACCTTTGAACGAAAGCGCAAATTCGCAGCCAACGCCCCACAGGTCACAGTCCTAAATTTGCACATTTCACGACTGCTTGCGTTGGAAATGCTGCCTTTTAGGCTGGTGGAGATGGAATCCTTCTGCAACCTTATGGCGGTGGCCGTCCCTCGGTACTCGGTCCCCAGCCGACACTATTTTGCCCGGTGTGCCATGCCCGCACTACACAAGCACGTGTCCCAAAACATCTGCCGTGCCCTCAACAACGCAGTTAGTGGGAGAGTCCACCTGACAGCAGACACGTGGACAAGTGCTTGTGGCCAGGGACGGTACATCTCCCTGACGGCACACTGGGTAAACATAGTGGAAGCCGGGACCCAGTCGGTCCTTGGGACGGAATACATCCTCCCCACACCGAGGATTGCGGGCCCTATGTCAGTCAGAGTTGCCCCCACAGTGTACTCCTCCTGCGCATCATCCTCCTCCTCCTCCTCATGTTCATCCTCCATCTCAGATATCACCACATCAGTTACAAGCTGGAAGCACTGCAGTACTGTCTCCGCCAAGCGGCAACAGGCTGTGCTGAAACTCATAAGCTTAGGTGATAAACCTCACACTGCTTGTGAGTTGTGGACAGCTGTGAAAGAGCAGGCAGATCTGTGGCTGAGACCATTGAACCTACATCCAGGCATGGTCGTGTGTGATAATGGCCGTAACCTGGTGGCGGCTCTGAGGCGAGGCGAGATCACACAAGTACCATGCCTGGCTCATGTGCTTAACCTCGTGGTTCAGCGGTTTCTTAAATCGTACCCCGAGTTGCCAGATCTGCTCGTCAAAGTATGCCGCCTGTCAGCTCATTTTCGGAAGTCGGCTACAGCTTCCGCCGCCCTTGCTGTGTTGCAGCAGCGTTTGCAGCTTCCGGCACACGGACTGGTGTGTGATTTCCCCACACGTTGGAACTCTACCCTCCACATGTTGCAAAGGATTTGTGAGCAGAAGAGAGCAGTTGTGGAGTACCAGCTGCAATAAGGCCGTCGATATTCTGGTCAGACTCCACACATAAGACCTCAGGAGTGGACCTGGATGTCTGACATATGTATCATCCTGACAAACTTTGAGGAGTCCACCAAGATGGTGAGTGGCGATGACGCCATCATTAGCGTCAGCATCGCACTTGTCTGTCTTTTGCAACGCTCTCTGCAGAGAATTAAAGAGGAAGCATTGCAGCAAGAGTATGATTTGATAGATCAAGAAGCCGTTGTGGGCGATTACACACAGCCCAGTCTCATCTCATCTCATTGGGGAACAATGAGGAAGAGGAGGAGGAGGAGGAAGAACAGGAGCTGGTATCATGCACTGTAGACGGTAGTACCTGTACAACTTTCATACCGTCGGTTCAGCGTGGGTGGCCTGAGGACAGGGGGGAGGAGGAGGAGGAGGAGAGCATGGTCAGTCGTCATCTTGGTGAGGACACGGAAGTCTTGCCTGTTACCAGTCTGGCACGCATGGCTGACTTTATGCTACTTTGCCTTAACCGTGACCATCGCGTTGTTAAAATGTTGGGTGACAGACATTACTGGTTGGTGACACTATTAGACCCCAGCTACAAGGAGAACTTTCACTCTCTCATTCCTGAGGTGGAGAGGTCTACAAAAATGGGGCAGTACCAGAAGGTCCTTGCTGCAGAACTGTTAAAATAATTCCCATCTGAACACGCTAGCGGCAGAGGTCACAGTTCGTTGCCCAACAGTACAGGTGAGAGAGACGCAACTCCAATCCAGCTGAGGCAGGGGAACACTGTCAACGTTCTGGGACAGTTTTCTGAGACCAGCCCAGCTTACAGGCCCTGAGGCGTGGGGTACTCTCACAAGGAGTGGAAAGTTTCAAAAGATGTTGAGGGAGTACCTTGCCGACCGTGCCAGCGTCCTCCGTGATTCCTCTGTGCCTTTTAATTTTTGGGTATCCAAGCTGGACACTTGGAATGAACTCGCTCTGTCAGCCTTGGAGATCCTAGCCTGCCCTGCCGCTAGCGTGTTATCGGAGCGTGTTTTTAGTGCCGCTGGGGGAATTATAACTGATAAGCGTACTCACCTGTCAACTGACAATGCTGACAAGCTGCCCCTTATCAAAATGAACAAGGGCTGGATTGGGCCAGACTTCTCATCACCTCCAAATGACAGCAGAGTAACATAAAGTCAAATCCACTGTGTTATTTCGGGAGGTGTATTCCCATGCACCGCTTCACACCAACACATGGGTATACGCTCTCTCAATTCGGCTATTTTTTGCTCTTCTTATCCTCAGCCTCCACCACCACTATACCATCAGGGTTATTGTGGTCCGTGTTGCCAGCTTTGCAAGTTCCTCCGTCCTAATTTTTGGCAGCTTTTGCTTGGACGGCGTAGGCAAAGACTATGGGAGACCCACTCCCCAATAATGGGAATAATGTTTTTAATATGCTGTACTGCATGGCTCTTGTAAGGGGCATTAAAATTGTCTTGTTAAGGTACTGTGACATTCACGTCTCTTCCAAGGGTCATTGTATTGTCTTTTTATTCCGCTGGGACCTCCACGTCTCTTCCAAGGGGCATTGATATTGTCTTTTTATTCCACTGTGACCTCCACGTCTCTTCAAGGGGGCATTAAAACCGTCTTGTTAATCTGCTGTGACCTCCACGTCTCTTCCAAGGGGCATTAAAACCGTCTTGTTAAACCACTGTGAACTTCTCGTCTCTTCCAAGGGGCATTAAAATCGTCTTGTTAAGCTACTGTGACCTCCACATCTCTTCCAAGGGTCATTGATATTGTCTTTTTATTCCACTGGGATCTCCACTACTCTTCCAAGGGGCATTGATATTGCCTTTTTATTCCACTGCGACCTCCACCACTCTTCCAAGGGGCATTGATATTGTCTTTTTATTCCACTATAACCTCCACCACTCTTCCAAGGGGCATTGATATTGTCTTTTTATTCCACTGGGACCTCCACCACTCTTCCAAGGGGCATTAAAACTGTCTTGTTAAGCTACTGTGACCTCCAGATCTCTTCCAAGGGGCATTAAAACCATCTTGTTACGCTATTGTGACCTCCACGTCTCTTCCAAGGGTCATTGATATTGTCTTTTTATTCCACTGGGACCTCCACCACTCTTCCAAGGGGCATTGATATTGTCTTTTTATTCCACTGTAACCTCCACCACTCTTCCAAGGGGCATTGATATTGTCTTTTCATTCCACTGGGACCTCCACCACTCTTCCAAGGGGCATTGATATTGTCTTTTTATTCCACTGGGACCTCAACGTCTCTTCCAAGGGGCATTAAAACCGTCTTGTTAAACGACTCTGACCTCCACGTCTCTTCCAAGGGGCATTAAAACCGTCTTGTTAAACCACTCTGAACTCCACAGCTTTTCCAAGGAACATTGAAATGTTGTTTTTAATTACCTCTAACCTCCACGACTCTTCCAACCGGGCATTGCATTTCCTCCTAATTTTAGTCAGGTTTTGCTTTTCAATGCATAGGCGAACACTAAGGGAGACCCACTCCCCAATAATGGGTAGAAGGTTTTTAGTATGCTGTAATCCACATCTGTTTCAAGGGGCATTGCAGTTCCTCATAATTTTTGGGAAGCCTTCCATTCACTGCTTAGGCCAACAGTGTACAGGAGACCCAGTTGCTATAAATGGAAAAAATGGTTTAGTTAAGGCCCTCTGACCTCCATGTCACTTCCAATGGGCATTGGAGTGCCTCGAAATTTTTGGTAGGCATTGCACTCACTGTATGCCCTATAACTGAGTAGCCGAACCGCTCCTTTTGGCACAGAAACTTATTCTACAAGACATGTGTGGTTGACTGGCCTGATATTGATGTGAATGGTCCCTGTTCCTCCTGCTCATTCTCCTTTGCCACCACCTCATCCATCATTCATCACCTGAAGCTTTGTTTTAACGGGAGTCATAGAACTTGCATAGTAGCAGGAAAACATCCAGCAATCCTCGGAGGAGGTAGGATATGCACCAAAACGCTGACTTCCTCAGGCTTAGCCACTGCTACATACATGAGCTTGCATTCCAAGGAACAGAAAGCTAAGGTGATGGATGGCCTCATGATAATGAATAATTTACTCATCGTGTAGTGTAGAAGGCCGACCACTGCTGCTGTCTAGCTTCTGAACTTTGTGTTGAAGTCTGATTGACCCAGGACCCACAATCCTCTATGTCTGGAGGACGTGTTGCATCCCAGTGTCCAACTGTGTCCCGGCTTCCACAATATTAACCCAGTGTGAAGGCATCAGTGAGATGGACTATCCGTGGCCACATTCACTTGTCCACGTGTTTGTGGTTAGGCTGTCCTTCCCACTAAATGCACTGTTGAGGGCACAGGTAATGTTTTGGTATGCGCGCTTGTGTATAAGGTGCACCGGGACAAATTGGGGTGGCTGGGGATTGAGTATGGATACCCGGCCGCCCCCTGGCAGCTGGGGACCAAGCGTGGACACCCGGCCGCCGGGCGTCTGGGGACTGAGTATGGATACCAGGCCGCCGATGCAGCCATGACGTGGTGTCCAGATTCCGCCTCCACATGCCTAAAAGGCCCAATTTCAAGTGCAAGCAAGCAAGCAGTATGGTATTGCAGCCTGGGGGTGGGTGGGTGGCAGGCTGCATACTTGCGCTTGCATTGCAAGGAATGGGGGAGGTACAATTGAACACTGCCCTGGGACAAGGACTTGAACGGGGATAGTTGCAAGTCTTCAACGACAGGTGCAGGGCGGTAGGCATCTTCGCTTGTGCCATGAACAGGGGGTTGGCCTGCACACACTACAGCGGAATAGGCTGTCCTTCCCACTAAATGCACTGGGGAGGGCACAGGTAATGTTTTGGTATGTGCGCTTGTGTATAAGCCGCACCGGGACAAATAAAGGCAGCTGGGGACCGAGTATGGACACCCGGCCGCCCCCTGGCAGCTGGGGACCGAGTGTGGACACCCGGCCGCCGGGCGGCTGGGGACTGAGTATGGACACCCGGCCGCCGGGCGGCTCGGGACTGAGTATGGATACCAGGCCGCCGACGCAGCCATGACATGGTGGCCGGCGTCTGCCTCCACAAGCCTAAAAGGCCTCATTTCAAGTGCAAGCAAGCTAGCAGTATGGTATTGTAGTCTGGTGGTGGGTGGGTGGCAGGCTGCACACTTACGCTTGCATTCCAAGAAAACAAAGCAGATGCTAACTTCTATCATCATCATCATGCTCCTCACCTTGGTACTCTCAACTCCCCTGATGGAGAAGCCAGGGCCCACCGGAGGAGTCTGGTTGTCTGGTGGGCTCGTCTAATGCTGCCCTAAAGCAGGCCAGGCTAAGAAAAGTGTGGGGAAGTTTACCGGGACAAATAGTGGCGGCTGGGGACTGACTATGGAGACCTCGCAGCCGAAGCAGCCATGAGGTACTGGCCAGCTTCGACCTCCTCCAAATGAAAATGCCCCATTTCAAGTGCAAGCTAGCAGTATGGTATTGCAGCCTGGGGGTGGGTGGGTGGCAGGCTGCACACTTACGCTTGCATTCCAAGAAAACAAAGAAGATGCTAACTTCTATCATCATCATCATGCTCCTCACCTTGCCACTCTCAACTCCCCTGATGGAGAAGCCAGGGCCCACCAGAGGAGTCTCTGGTTGTCTGGTGGGCTCGTCCAATGCTGCCCTAAAGCAGGCCAGGCTAAGAAAAGTGTGGGGAAGGTTCCTGGGACAAATAGTAGCGCCTGAGGACTGAGTATGGAGACCTCGCCGCCGACGCAGCCATGAGGTAGTGGCCAGCTTCGGCCTCCTCCAAACTAAATGGCCCCATTTCAAGTGCAAGCTAGCAGTATAGTATTGCAGCCTGCGGGTGGGTGGGTGGTTGGCTGCATATTTGCGCTTGCATTGCAAGGAATGGGGGAGGTACAATTGAGCACTGCCCTGGGACAAGGACTTGCACGGGGATAGTTGCAAGTCTGCATCTTCTGATGCGGCAAGGATCACTTCTGATGGGCACACTTTTAGGCAGTAACCTGGGTGTCAGAGATGCTTCCAGGGGTCTTCCCCATGCTGTTCTCATGTCTTTTCAACACTGTATGCATGTGTCACACAGCACATGGCCAAATAAGGTTGTAAAATGTTAAAATGACATTTCCCGGTGAATGCATTTGTCACAGTTGAAAGCAATACAAAAGTGCAAAAACGCATAAATAATGTTACTTGTGAACATAGCCCAAGGTGTGGAGGAGTATTTTTGTTTTTGGTTATTTATTTTACCTTATACACAAGTCTTTACCCTGGAAAGGATGTTCCTTAATATATTTCACAGGAAAACAGTTTCAGTTTTGTTTTTGAACATTTTATTGTGAGTCCGTAAAAGTGGCTTAATACCTATGACCACGTTGTTGACAGCAGTGACATGGGGGTTAGAAATGCTTCCTGGGGCGATCCCCATGCTGTCCCCATGTCATTTGAGCACTGTCACTATCGTTTTGGCACTTTTTAGGCTTTCTACAGACTGCCGGGGATGCCGCCGCAAAAATGCTCGGGTCTCCCATAGACTAACATTGGGCTCGTTGCTCGGGTCGATCACCCGAGTATCACTGTGAGCTTGGCCCGAGCTTCGAGCACCCGAGCATTTTAGTGCTCGCTCAACACTACTAGCCATCTATAAAGTTCTTGCACTTATCAGCTGGAATTATTTCCGACTCTTCCTTTGTGGTTTGTTCAATCTCATGAATGTTTGCAGGGTTCTTTTTCCCAATGGCATATTTCAGCTCACCCCAAAGATTTTCAATAGGATTGAGAGCAGGACTCATTGATGGCCATTTTAAAACAGTCCATTTTTTCTTTTTCAACCATTCCTATGTGCTTTTCTTACATTGGGTAGAACATTTCACTTTACAATCTCAATAATTCTCTGATTTCATGATTCTTGTGATACGGTAAGGCTTCCAGTACCAGTTACAGCAAAGCAACACCACAGCATTATGGATCCTCCACCATGCTTAACTGTTGGTAACATTTTCCCAGAAGGATTGTGGTTTGTTAAGGTACTCTTTGGCAAAGATCAGCTGTTCCTTTTTATGTCTTTTCTTCAGCAATGGTTTCTTCCTTGGCCTTTGCCCATAAAGCTGTGTTTGGTTTAGTGTGCGGTCTATGGTACTTATTGAAACCATGACTCTAGACTGTTCCAGATTGGCCTTCAGGTCTTTGGATGTTTATTTATTAAAAAAGAAAAACTGTAATATCACATGGTCATAAGTATTCAGACCCTTTGCTCAGACACTCATATTTAAGTCACATACTGTCCATTTCCTTGTGATCCTCCTTGAGATGGTTCTACTCCTTCATTGAAGTCCAGTTGTGTTTAATTAAACTGATAGGACTTGATTTGGAAAGGCATTCACCGCTCACAGTGCATGTCAGACCAAATGAGAATCATGAGCTCAAAGGAACTGCCCAAGGAGCTCAGAGATAGAATTGTGGCAAGGCACAGATTTGGCCAAGGTTATAAAAGAATTTCTGCATTACTCAAGGTTCCTAATAGCACAATGACCTCCATAATCTTTAAATGGAAGAAGTTTGGGACCACCAGAAGTCTTCCTAGACCTGGCTGTCCAGCTAAACTGAGCAATCGTAGGAGAAGAGCCTTTGTGAGAGAGGTAAAGAAGAACCCCAAGATCACTGTGGCTGAGCTCAAAAGATGCAGTAGGGAGATGGGAGAAAATTCCACAAAGTCAACTATCACTGCAGCCTCCCTCCAGTTGGGCCTTTATTGCAGAGTGGTCTGATGGAAGCCTCTCCTCAGTGCAAGACATATGAAAGCCCCCATAGAGTTTGCTCAAAAACACATGAAGGACTATGAGAAATAAGATTCTTTGGTCTGATGAGACGAAGATAGAACTTTTTGGTGATAATACAGGTGTGAAAAACTTGTTGCATCATTCCCAAGAACTCATGGCTGTACTAGCTCAAAATGGTGCTTCTACTCAATACTGAGCAAAGGATCTGAATACTTATGACGTGATATTTCAGTTTTTATTTTTTAATAAATTTGCAAAAATGTCTACATTTCTGGTTTTTTTCAGTCAAGATTGGGTGCAGAGTGTACTTTAATGAGAAAAAAAATTAACTTTTTAGAATTTACCAAATGGCTGCAATGAACCAAAGAGTGAAAAATTTAAAGGGGTCTGAATACTTTCCGTACCCACTGTATATTTCTGGGATATTAATTATATTTTATAGCTTGTTCCTCAATGGGATCCTTTTCTGCTTTCTATGATGGTTAATGCATAACATGCTTTTTAAATGACTGTTTATGACAGATATAAAAAGGCTGCGAGTGTCTCTAATTTGTATGCCCCTGATGAAGGGGACAGACTGTCCCTGAAATACGTAGTGCCATTAAACGTCTCATCTTGTGAATAGGCTGGTTTCTTCCATCACAGCTCCCAGAGCATATCCGCCTCCTTCCTTTTCCTTTTTCCTCCTGAATTATAAATCCATATGACACATCCATTCCTGATCTGAGTGTGTCAAGGGTTGTCATTAATTTGTATTCCTAGACTCTTCTGTCTCTTCAAATTTGAAATTACATTTTAATACTAATATTTTCATGTCTATGATGTTGTGATCGGGATTACAAAAATCTTTGGCCACAGTTAGATCTGTCCTTTTTTTTGTTGTGTGGTGATGATAATTCATCCTTATTCCAAGCTTTTGTATAGTTTCCCCTACATATGTTCATGGATTTCTACTTAGCTATGGAGAGTTTCTGCTCAGTTTCTGTTCCAAAAACTTCTCAATAACTCAGTGTGCACATACCCAAAAAAATGGGTACCCAGAAAATGCTAGCGTTTTTTTGGTCCCTGAGAGTTTTTCATAATGTTTTGTTAATGTTTCCTGGGATGTTTTGTTAACATTTTCTTTGGGTGGTCTTTTTAGCATTTCTTTATAGTTTTATTAAAATGTATTTTAATCATTTTTTGGGGTTATTTTCCCAATTTTGTTTGCATCCATTTAGCAATGCATAAAATGCTAGCATTTTTTTTAGGCAAATATGCCTACAAAACGCTGAAAATGATGCCCAGGCGTCTTCTGAGCACTTCTCATTGACTACTATAAGAAAATATACAGTGGCTTCATAGTGGACATTGCCTGAAGAATGGTCCAATCACTTCTTTTAACAGCCTGAAAGTATGAACAGCATTTTCATTTTTCAATAAAAATGAATAGAAATAGTCTTTCAAGTGATTTCTTTTTCAGGCATTATTCACTGAAAAAAACAGTGTAGAAATGTACAAATTTATTTAAGTGAAATTGTATTTTGTTTGAATTTTACACAAATCTGCATTAAGTAGAATACGCATTTTTTGTAATGTCCCCAGCGACTTCAGGAAAGTGGCCGTCAACTGCAGTCTGCCTCCTTCTGAATAGTAGAGGGGGGGCAAAAGGTTAAAGGGGAAAAAAATACTTCACCGCTCACATCCACTGCTCCCTGCCCACAATCTGGTCCTTCATGCCTCTTCAAGTCACACCCATGGCCAGCTGTTCACTCTATGTTGCGGCTCGAAAAACCCCAGAGCATTATAAGGGTCCATTAAATTTGCGGAGAATGACTTCTCTGCTAATCGAAAATCTGCGTTTACAGGTAAAATTTCAATTTTGTCTTATCTATTTATCTCTGCCCCAGTATGAATATAGCCTAAGTCCCCATTATGTAACTATTTTTTACCCCCTCCACAGAAACTAGAAGCCATGGATACAAAGGCTTATTTCTGAATATACAGTTAAATGTTTAAATTACACCTTATTTAAACTGCTAGAGGCTAAAATGAAAACTGTAATGTGTGAAGTTTTTTTATGTGTCTAGTAGCAAAAAAATAAAGAAAATAACTAAAACGAAAATCCAGAACATTTAAAAATATTTGCATAATAATAGCTTCATTTAATGACATGTCATTTTTACTATACATTCCCTTTAAAGTATACGTGTCAATCATGTGAGCTGGCTAATTGCAAATAGAAATACTTTGTTCACATTTCTTTCTCTAGGTCAGGATATATGAGCATATGTCTGAACATTTGAAGGTAGCTATAAAGAAGTTGGAGGCTTTTGTGTAT
This sequence comes from Phyllobates terribilis, assembly GCF_046119375.1. NCBI lineage: Eukaryota > Metazoa > Chordata > Amphibia > Anura > Dendrobatidae > Phyllobates > Phyllobates terribilis. The sequence goes on along the minus strand of NW_027362761.1, from coordinate 116,838,619 downwards.
AACATCTTGTTTGGATCAGGTTACATTTACTAGCCTGAAAAGCATAAAGGAGAGGCAAAATCTTTTATAATGTCTGATGGATTTTTTTTTACTTAAGTTTGATATTTTATAACTATCGGGACTGTGAGTAGTGGTTATTAATATATTTAACCTAATGTTAAGTATACTGTATATCTATTTGTCTCCAGATATTTATATAGCACAAACATAATAATAAGCTATCATTTTCTTATTTACTCCAAAAGTTAAAGGAATCCTAAAATTGTTTTTCTTGCTATCTGTTGCTTACTTCTTAGTAACTGACAGAATTTAAATTAGCAGAAATAGGGGACAAATGAAAGGGAGCATAATTACAGGATTAGATTCAAAGCAAGGATCACCAAGCTACGACTTTCCTACTTTAGACACATCAAACGAAAAGAGCAATCACTGGAGAAGGACATAATGGTCGGAAAAATAGAAGGAACAAGGCGGCGAGGAAGACCAACAACCCAATGGCTTGATACAATCAAGATAACAGCGGAGAAGACCCTGGTGGACCATTCTAGGCTTGCACAAGATCGATCTTCCTGAAGAGCGTTCATCCATCAAGTTCCCATGGCTCGAGATCAAGTTGAAGGCCTATAATAATAATAATAATAATAATAATAATAATAATAATAGAGACTACACGCAGGCCTATTTTTGCCACTAGGCACTGGAGGTCGGGAGGCACCAAGATGAAGGACAGAACATTTTTTTTAACCTCCCCTCCATCCCCTTCATTAGACTATGTACAAAAACCAATTTCTTTGCAGAGGGGGCACGCCCCCATTCATTTATATTCACGTCTTTAAATCCTTCACTCCCAGGCCATTTTCTGTTTTCTGATCTATAACTTTTTTTTTTTTTTCGACAACATAGCCGTATGAGGGCTTGTTTTTTGTGAGATGAGTTCTACTTTTCAATGACACAATTGATTTTCACATATACTGTACTGGAGAACAAGAAAAAAATTCCAAGTGCTGTGAAATTGCAAAAAAAGTGCAATTCTACAATAGTTTTTTGGAGTTTTTTATTTACCGTATTCACAGTAAAACTGATCTGGCAAAATGATTCACCAGGTCAGAATGAGTACTCGGATACTAAACATGTATAGTTTTTCTTTTAAGTATTGAAACAAAAATGTAGAAATTTGCATGAAAAAAAAAATAGCTTTTGTCGCCATTTTTCTAGACCCAGAACATTTTCATTTTTCGGGATCGGCTGCTGAATGGGGGCTATTTTTATGTGCCCTGAGCTTGTGTCTTTATTTTGGAGTAGATACAATGTTTTGATTGACTCTCATTGCATTTTATTTCAATGTTGCAGCGGCCAAAAAACCCCGTAATTGTGACGTTTCAATTTTCTTTCGCGTTACGCTGTTTACCGATTCGATTAATTTTTTTCTTATTTTGATAGATTGGACATTTCTGAACACAGCAATACCAAATATGTATATCTTTTATTTTTTTAATTGTTTTATTTTCAGTGGGTCAAAAAGGGTGTGATTTTAACTTTTGTGTTTTTTTTTTTTTTTTTCATATTTTAAAATACTTTTTTTTTACTTTATCTAATAGTCCCCTTAGGAATGTTTAAGCTGCGATCGTCCAATCGTCTGTGCTAGACATAGCACTGCTGTGTATAGTTGAAATCACAATCTCCTATGAACGCTGGCCACACAGGAGTATAGTAATGACAGGCACTGGGGTCCTCAGCAGACCCCTGGCTACCATAACAACTAGTGATGAGCGAACTTGCTCACCATTGCTCGGTACTTGCCTGAGCATCACGGTGCTCGACAAGCTGGGCGCTCAACGCACGGTGAGTATTTCCGGGTTGCTCAGGCGGGAACTCGGGTCCCCATCCTGCATGTTTGGTGCTCTTTAGAGAGCCCATGAACATGCAGGGATTGCTTGCCACGCACTGTAATGCTGTAGCCATGTTGGTTGTGGACATTACAGTGATTGGCTGGCCGCAAAGCGTCATCAGGTCTATATAAGACCTGGCGCCGCTATGCTCGTCATAGTCTACCCCAGAATCAGGCAGAGTACGGAGAGCTGCTGCTGAGTCAGGGAGAGATTTGCTCGTTTAGAGTTAGTATAGGTATTCCACAACATATATCTATATATCCATCTGAACTAACAGTCCTTCTGTCCTTCTAGCAGGAGTTAGGCAGACAGACAGTGTATGTGGCAAACTGCAGTGCATATAGTGCAAGAGTGTATATATATATATGTATATATGTATATATACATATATATATATATATATATATATATATATATATATATATATATATATAAATACACTGCTCAAAAAAATAAAGGGAACACTCAAATAACACATCCTAGATCTGAATGAATAAAATATTTTCATTGAATACTTTGTTCTGTACAAAGTTGAATGTGCTGACAACAAAATCAGACAAAAATCATCAATGGAAATCAAATTTATTAACCAATGGAGGCCTGGATTTGGAGTCACCCCCAAAATTAAAGTGGAAAAACACACTACAGGCTGATCCAACTTTGATATAATGTCCTTAAAACAAGTCAAAATAAGGCTCAGTATTGTGTGTGGCCTCCACGTGCCTGTATGACCTCCCTACAATGCCTGGGCATGCTCCTGATGAGGTTGCGGATGGTCTCTTGTTGGATCCCCTCCCAGACCTGGACTAAAGCATCCGCCAACTCCTGGACAGTCTGCGGTGCAACGTGACGTTGGTGGATGGAGCGAGACATGATGTCCCAGATGTGCTCAATCGGATTCAGGTCTAGGGAATGGGCAGACCAGTTCATAGCTTCAATGCCTTCATCTTGTAGGAACTGCTGACACACTCCAGCCACATGAGGTCTGGCATTGTCCTGCATTAGGAGGAACCCTGGGCCAACCGCACCAGCATATGGTCTCACAAGGGGTCTGAGGATCTCATCTCGGTACCTAATGGCAGCCAGGCTACCTCTGGCGAGCACATGGAGGGCTGTGCGGCCCTCCAAAGAAATGCCACCTACACCATTACTGACCCACTGCCAAACCAGTCATGCTGAAGGATGTTGCAGGCAGCAGATCGCTCTCCCGGCGTCTCCAGACTCTGTCACGTCTGTCACATGTGCTCAGTGTGAACCTGCTTTCATCTGTGAAGAAGAGCACAGGGCGCCAGTGGCGACTTTGCCAATCTTGGTGTTCTGTGGCAAATGCCAAGCATCCTGCACGGTGTTGGGCTGTGAGCACAACCCCCATCTGTGGATGTCGGGCCCTCATACCACCCTCATGGAGTCGGTTTCTAACCGTTTGTGCAGACACATGCACATTTGTGGCCTGCTGGAGGTCATTTTGCAGGGCTCTTGCACTGCTCTTCCTGATCCTCCTGGCACAAAGGTGGAGGTAGCGGTCCTGCTTCTGAGTTGTTGCCCTCCTATGGCCCCCTCCACGTCTCCTGGTGTACTGGCCTGTCTCCTGGTAGCGCCTCCAGACTCTGGACACTACGCTGACAGACACAGCAAACCTTCTTGCCACAGCTTGCATTGATGTGCTATCCTGGATGAGCTGCACTACTTGAGCAACTTCTGTGGGTTGTAGAGTCCGTCTCATGCTACCACGAGCGTGAATGCAGAACCAGCATTCAAAAGTGACCAAAACATCAGCCAGAAAGCATTGGTACTGAGATCTGGTCTGTGGTCCCCACCTGCAGAACCACTCATTTATTGAGGGTGTCTTGATAATTGCCAATAATTTCCATCTATTGTCTATACCATTTGCACAACAGCATGTGAAATTGATTGTCAATCAGTGTTGCTTCCTAAGTGGACAGTTTGATTTCACAGAAGTTTGATATACTTGGAGTTATATTCTGTTGCAAGGGACATTGGAGTTCCTCCAAATTTTTGGCAGCTGTTGCATTCACTGCATAGGCAAACAGTATGGGAGTCCCACTTCCTAAAAATGGAAACATTGTTTTCAAGAGGCCCTCTGACCTCTACGTCTCTTGCAAGGGACATTGGAGTTCCTCCAAATTTTTGTCAGTTGTTGCATTCACTGCATAGGCAAACAGTATGGGAATCCCACTTTCTAAAAATTGGAACATTGTTTTCAGGAGGCACTCCGACCTCTATGTCTCTTGCAAGGGCCATTGGAGTTCTTCAAAATTTTTGTCATCGGTTGCCTTCACTGCATAGGCAGAGTATGGGAGACCCACTTCCGAATAAAGGGGACATTATTTTCAGGAGACCCTCCGACCTCTACGTCTCTTGCAAGGTAAATTGAAGTTGCTCCAAATTTTTGGCAGCTGTTGCATTCACTGCATAGTCAAACAGTATGGGAGACCCACTTCCTAATAATGGGCACATTGTTTTCAGGAGGCCCTCCGACCACTACGTTTCTTGCAAGGGACATTTCGAGTTCCTCCAAATTTTTAGCAGCTGTTGCATTCACTGCATAGGCAAACAGTATGCAAATCCCACTTCCTAAAAATGAGAACATTGTTTTCAGGAGGCACTCCGACCTCTATGTCTCTTGCAAGGGGCATTGGAGTTCTTCCAAATTTTTGGCAGCCGTTGCATTCACTGCATAGGCAAACAGTATGAGAGACCCACTTCCTAAAAATCGGAACATTGTTTTAGGAGGCCCTACGACCTCTACGTCTCTTGCAAGGGACATTGAAGTTGCTCCAAATTTTTGGCAGCTGTTGCATTCACTGCATAGGCAAACAGTATGGGAGTCCCACTTCCTAAAAATGGGAACATTGTTTTCTTGAGGCCCTCCGACCTCTATGTCTCTTGCAAGGGACATTGGAGTTCCTCCAAATTTTTGGCAGCTGTTCCATTCACTGTAACACTCTTTTCTAATGGGAACATGTCATTACTGTGGCCCAGTGTAACGGGTCTGGGAGGCGGAACCTCTGAGCAACTTATACAAGGGGGCGGTCCTTGTAAGGAAGCGGATGGCGACCAGGGAAGACAGGCAGGTAGTCACAGCAGTTGACCGGGACAGTCTCTGGGTAAACGGGCAGGAGGTCACGGCAAGTGACCGGGACAGTCTCTGGGTGAACGGGCAGGAGGTCACAGCAAGTGACCGGGGCAGTCTCTGGGTGAACGGGCAGGAGGTCACGGCACGTGACCGGGACAGTCTCTGGGTAAACGGGCAGGAGGTCACGGCAAGTGACCGGGACAGTCTCTGGGTAAAGGGTTGGTACGACCTGTGACGGCTGAGCCCCCAGGTAGGCTAGCAGGCAGATGGCAGATGTGTGCTCCCAGGTGAGCAGGCGAGAGTCTCTGGATAAGCAGGTGGTCACAGCATGTGATGGCGGAGCCTCCAGGTAGGCTAACAGGCAGGTAGCAGATGAGCGCTCCCAGGTGAGCGGGCAAGAGTCTCTGGACTGGCAGGTGGTCACAGCACGTGACGGCGGAGCCTCCAGGTAGGCTAACAGGCAGGTAGCAGATGAGCGCTCCCAGGTGAGCGGGCAAGAGTCTCTGGACTGGCAGGTGGTCACAGCACGTGACGGCGGAGCCTCCAGGTAGGCTAACAGACAGGTAGCAGGTGAGCGGGCAAGCTGGTCCATAGACAGACTGACAGATGTCGGAAGGCAGACCGTCGGACCTCAGGCTAGCAAGCAGGAAGGCGGATAACAGGCAGGAATCAGACAGCAAACTGGCAGGAAACTGGCAGGTAACTGGAAACGGGACCTGAGGGCTGAAGCAGAGTAGTGAACAGTGCAACAACATTGCTCGGGCACCTCCATTTTGGAGGAGGTGCCTTATATATGGTGAAGTCCTCCGGCCATTGGCCGGGGACTCCTTAGGACAGCGCGCGCAGCCCCTTTAAGAGGGGGGGAGCGCGCGCGCCCTAACCACCGTGGCCGGGAAGGAGCGCGTGTTGCCAGCAGAGCGGGAGGAAGACGCCGGGCTCAGAGTGGAGAGGTGAGGGGAACAGCGTCCCTGCCTAGCAGGAGGCAGGGACGCCGACGCTACAGTACCCCCCCCTTTAGGCCCCCCTTTTTTAGGCCAGACAGAAATTTAGCAAGGATGAGAGGGGCATGGATGTTCTCCCGGGGCTCCCACGTTCTCTCCTCAGGACCAAACCCCTTCCAATCTACAAGAAAAAAGGTCTTTCCTCTTATCCTTTTGGTGGCCAGAATGTTCTCTACCTCAAACTCGTTTTCAGCGGAAACCGGAGCAGGAGGCGTACCTGTAGACTTGGAAAAAGAGTTAAGTACCACGGGTTTGAGGAGAGATACATGGAAGGAGTTAGGGATCCGCAAATTGGCCGGGAGTTTCAATTTATAGGCCACCGGGTTGATCTGACTGATGACCTCCAGAGGACCGATGAACCGAGGCCCTAACTTATAGGAAGGAATCTTGAGCCGGACATACTTGGACGAGAGCCAGACTTTATCCCCAGGACGGAATTGAGGAGGATCCAGACGTTTTTTGTCAGCGTGTCTTTTCATACGCTCGGACGACTGAAGGAGTGCGGACCGGGTACTCTCCCACATGGAGGAAAATTTGTTAACAAGAGATTCCGCAGCCGGATTATCCACTGAGGTGGAGACTAGAGATGAGCGTTGTTCTACTCGAACTGTTCGCCAATCTCAAATTCGAGCTGTTTTGGGCGGTGTTCGAGCCGTTCGGCGAACACGAACAATTTGAGAAAAATTCGGCTGTTCGAGGTTATGTTCGATAACTGTTCGTGCACCAAAATCATAACTGGATTTTTTCTCAGTAATGATGAAAATTAATGTTAATACGCAGTTTGAGTGTACAGCGGGGTGGGGGGAGGGGCAGGGGATGGATCTCTGCAGGAACAATGAAGATCTCCATTTTTTTTTCTCTTTCCCGCATTTGCAGTGGGGAGGTGCAATCTGTCAGCCTATCAGCAGCGCACACACGGAGCGAAGTGCTTTTTTTCACACAAGCAAGGGCATGTGTCATTGGCAGTGTATGTCACATGTCCTTGCCCTATAAGACCAAGCCATTTTCCCCGTCGCCACCATTTTCTCACTGCTGCAGCTGCGTGTTAGACGGCACCGCTGTTGCTGTGTGCGCTATACCTTGTTAATTTCAAGCCAATTTTCGCACAAATATACAGATAGCTTGGGAGTAGGGAATAGTTGTGATTGCAGTCCTTTTAAGGACTAGGTTACAGCATTTCCTACGACTTTTATCAGGGAGGTCTGTGCTCTTAAATAGATAGGTTGAGGGAGTAAAGACTAATTGTAATTGGAGTCCTTTTCAGGACTAGGTTACATGAGTTCCTATCAGTTTTTGCCAGGCAGGTCTGTGCCAGTGCTGTGCAAGTTTTTTTCACAGCATTTGGCTGAATCTAGCAAAGCTAATCCTTTTTGGCCTATTGCAGAGTGTGTTAGTCAGTGGAGTAGCCTATCTGTGTTGCAAGATATACCACCTGTGTATAGAATACCAATTTTTTTACTGCACCTAGTGAAGTAAAATCTTTTGGGCATAGCATCATTCTATTAGTCCATCTATACTGACCTCCATCAGGTTGCAAATTAAAACTAATTTTTATCTGCATCTACAGTACCTCTGAAAAAATATTTGGGCTTCTACCTGTGTGTGGGACTTGTTGTATTAGTCCATCTATACTGACCTCCATCAGGTTGCAAACTGAATATATTTTTTTCCTGCATCTACCTCTGAAAAAATATTGGGCTTCTAGCTGTGTGTGGGTCTTGTTCTATTAATCCATCTATACTGACCTCCATCAGGTTGCAAACTGAATATAATTTTTTTCTGCATCTAGCTCTGAAAAAATATTTGGCCTTCTAGTAGTGTGTCGGACTTTCTCTATTAGTCCATCTATACTGACCTCCATCAGGTTGCAAACTGAATATAATTTTTTTCTGCATCTAGCTCTGAAAAAATATTTGGCCTTCTAGTAGTGTGTCGGACTTTCTCTATTAGTCCATCTATACTGACCTCCATCAGGTTGCAAATTAAAACTAATTTTTATCTGCATCTACAGTACCTCTGAAAAAATATTTGGGCTTCTAGCTGTGTGTGGGACTTGTTGTATTAGTCCATCTATACTGACCTCCATCAGGTTGCAAACTGAATATATTTTTTTCTGCATCTACCTCTGAAAAAATATTGGGCTTCTAGCTGTGTGTGGGACTTGTTGTATTAGTCCAACTATACTGACCTCCATCAGGTTGCAAACTGAATATATTTTTTTCTGCATCTACCTCTGAAAAAATATTGGGCTTCTAGCTGTGTGTGGGTCTTGTTCTATTAATCCATCTATACTGACCTCCATCAGGTTGCAAACTGAATATAATTTTTTTCTGCATCTAGCTCTGAAAAAATATTTGGCCTTCTAGTAGTGTGTCGGACTTTCTCTATTAGTCCATCTATACTGACCTCCATCAGGTTGCAAACTGAATATATTTTTTTCTGCATCTACCTCTGAAAAAATATTTGGCCTTCTAGTAGTGTGTCGGACTTTCTCTATTAGTCCATCTATACTGACCTCCATCAGGTTGCAAATTAAAACTAATTTTTATCTGCATCTACAGTACCTCTGAAAAAATATTTGGGCTTCTAGCTGTGTGTGGGACTTGTTGTATTAGTCCATCTATACTGACCTCCATCAGGTTGCAAACTGAATATATTTTTTTCCTGCATCTACCTCTGAAAAAATATTGGGCTTCTAGCTGTGTGTGGGTCTTGTTCTATTAATCCATCTATACTGACCTCCATCAGGTTGCAAATTCAAAATAATTTTTTTCTGCATCTAACCCAGCCAATAGTTTTGGCCTAATACCACAGTTTGGCCACTCAGCTCTGCTCGGTTACCATCCATTGTTTTTTTGTGCAAACAACTCCAGAGTTGTGAATTAGTTAACCACCAAAATGAGTGGAAAAAGGCCTGCTGCTGGTGGAAAGGGGAATAGGCGTGTTGGGAAGGGGAAAAAAGGTTGTGTCCGTGGGGTAGGTGTTAAAGCAACAGTAACATCTGCAGAAGAAAGACCATCTTCCAGCCAAACTAAAATGTCTACTTCTTTTAGCGGACAATGTGATAAGATCCCTTTCTTACGGCCACGCCAATCGCTACAAATTCCAGATGAGGCACAAAAACAGCAGGTGCTTCAACGGATATCAAGTGCTCCTTTAAGTGGGCTCTCCTCCACATCAACTTCAACATCACAAATACTCCAGTCCTCAAAGGTGTCACCCAAATCGCACTTGCTTCCTCACAGCTCCCAAATCTCCAGCTGCCCGTCTGAGTATGAGGTAGAACAGATGGTTGAGTCTGCAGAGCTGTTTACTCATACTATAGCCTGGGAATCAGAGGTCGACTCCAGCGCTTCTGTGAATCCAGACGAGGAAATGATCTGCACTGATGCCCAGAATCTTTATGAGTCGGATCCAGGACCAGACGCAGAAGGTTCTGACCATAATGTAGACCCTCATTCCCAAACTGTAACTCCTGTTGGTGGAGACAATGAGGAAGACGATGATAAGACTCAAATACCTGATTGGAGCGACAACTTTAGTTTTTTGTCAGGGCAGGAACAGGTTGGCTCTGAGGACGACGGGTGTGATAACGCACAGGGTGATGATGATGAGGTCGGAGATCCCACTTACTGTCAACCCACAGTCAGCCAAGAGATGAGGTCAGCAGAGGAGGTGGAGGAAGATGCTAGTGACGACGAGGTCAGGTTGCGCCTTCCTGGACAGAGACGTAGTACTGGAAGCACGTCAACAACTGCATCCTCAAACACAACTCTGCCTCTCACCACAAGTCGTGGTGGCTCTTCAGGTCGCATGGGTGCTAAGCCTTGCATAGCCTGGGCATTTTTTCAGATCGATAAAGATGACCCAACTCGTGTTATCTGTAACATTTGTCAGCAAAAGCTAAGTAGAGGCCAAAAAATACATAGTTTGAGTACTTCATGCATGAACCGGCACATGGACATGAAGCATAAGTTGCAGTGGGAAGCTCAGTGTGCTACAATGCGGCCTAGCCGGCCGGGCCAACCACCGTCTGCCATATCTTGTGCATCCGCGGCCTCTTCATCCTCTGTGACTGGGGGGACAGCAGTCACACCTGTTTTGGGGCGCAGACCTGCCACCTCTTTACCCGCAACAGCCAGCGTGATTGGCAGGTCATCATTTTCTTTGGAGGTGGTAACACCAGCTGGTGTTGAGCGCTGTCCGACATCGATAGCACCACCTTTGGATCAAGGCAACCTAACATGTCCGCCTGCATCTTCCTCACAGACCGGCAGTTTGCCGGGGACACCCTTATCAACCCCGTCTAAGCACAATAGCCAGCCCTCGGTCCCTCAGATGTGGACAAGTAAAAGACCATTTCCTCCTAGCCATGAGAAAGCTAAGAGGTTGAATTTCACCATCTGCAAGCTCTTGGCTACAGAAATGCTGCCTTTCCGCCTGGTGGACACAGAGGATTTTCGAGACCTTATGTCCGTCGCAGTGCCCCAGTACCAGATGCCCAGTCGGCACTACTTCTCAAAGAAAGGTGTGCCTGCGCTCCACCAGCATGTCGCACATAACATCACCGCTTCTTTGAGAAACTCTGTGTGTGACAGGGTGCATTTCACCACAGACACTTGGACGAGTAGGCATGGACAGGGGCGCTACATGTCGCTGACTGGGCACTGGGTAACTATGGTGACAGCAGGACAAGGGGCTGCTGTCCAAGTCTTGCCGTCCCCACGAGTTGTGCGTCAATCCTCTTTATGTCAAAGTTCCTCCACTGCTTCTGCCTCCTCAACCTCCTCTCGGTCTTCCACCTGCACCCAAAGCCTGTCTGGTCATGCCACAAGCTTTCTAACTGCGCAGAAGGGATCCTGCACACCTCCTTACTATGCTGGCAGTAGGGCTCAACGTCATCAGGCGGTTTTTACATTGAAATGTCTGGGAAATGTGAGTCACACAGCTGAGGAGTTGTGGTCAGCTCTGGAGAACCAATTTCATGAATGGTTGTCTCCACTGGACCTGAAACCAGGGAAGGCCGTGTGCGACAATGCTGCAAACCTGGGTGCGGCCCTTCGCCGGGGCAATGTCACACACGTGCCTTGTATGGCTCACGTGTTGAACCTGGTTGTCCAGCAATTTTTAGCCCACTATCCCAGACTAGATGGCCTTCTGCAGAGGGCACGGTCGCTGTGTGCTCACTTCCGCCATTCGCATCCCGCAGCTCAGCGACTTACATCTCTACAGAAGTCGTTGGGCCTGCCACTTCACCGGCTAAAATGCGATGTGCCTACCCGGTGGAATTCAACTCTGCACATGTTGCAGCGACTGTGGCAGCACCGACAAGCCCTGGTGCAATACGTTCTGACGTATAGCCTGGGCCAACGAGATTCAGAGGTGGGGCAAATCACGCTGGAGGAGTGGTCTCAGATCAGGGACCTATGCACCCTTCTGCACAGTTTTGAAATGGCGACGAAGATGTTTAGTGCTGACGATGCCATTATCAGCATGACTATTCCGGTGATTTACATGCTGGAGCACATGTTAAACAGAATTCGGAGTCAGGTGGTGGCACAAGAGGAGGTGGAGGAAGTAGAGGAGGAGGAGTTGTATGCGGAAGGGCTAACATCTGCAAGGTCCAGACGGTCGGCAGCACCAAGGCGGCAGGCATGTGAGGGTGGGGGAGATGGTTTTACCAGGGCGCATGGTAGCAGCCAAACTAGTGAGGAAGGTGCAGGAGCCCAGGAAGAAGTGGAGGACGAACTGATGGAAGACTCATCAGATGAGGGAGACTTTGATCACATTTCTGTTGTGCGAGGTTGGGGGGAGAGGACAGAGGAAGGAAGCATGATTGTTACCTCGCCACCAACACAACAGGGACTTGGTGCTCCTGGATGAGCAACACACATGAGTGCCTTCTTGCTGCACTACCTGCAACATGACCCTCGAATTGTGAGAATTAGAAATAATCCTGACTACTGGGTTGCCACACTGTTAGATCCCCGGTACAAAAGTAAATTTGCAGAAATTATTCCTGCCATAGAAAGGGATGCACGCATGCAGGAGTATCAGCAGAGACTGTTGCAGAATCTTACATGTGCTTTTCCACAAAATACCAGTGGTGCACGTAGTGAATCTCACAGTTCCAACTTGCCAACCGTGGGACCGTCAAGTGTTCAGCACTCAAACCGTAACAGAACCACAGTATCTGCTGGTAACATCAATTTTGCGGAATCATTTCACCACTTTTTTAGCCCATCCTTTGCAAGGCCACAGGAGACAAGAAGTCTGACACATAGTCAACGCCTAGAGACGATGGTACAGGAGTATCTCCAAGTAAACATTGAAGCCACGACTGTGTCACTGGACCCTTGCTCTTTTTGGGCTTCCAATCTGGATAAATGGCCGGAGCTAGCCACTTACGCCTTGGAGATCTTGTCATGCCCCGCAGCCAGCGTTCTGTCTGAACGTGTGTTCAGCGCTGCTGGTGGTGTGCTGACAGATAAGCGCACGCGGCTCTCCACTGATAATGTAGACAGACTCACGTTCATAAAGATGAACAAATCATGGATCCGAAACGACTTTTCTACCCCTGTGTCATCCTGGGGAGAGTAAAAGCTTGATGATTGGTTAAAATCACCCTACCAACCGTTTTAAGCTTTCAAATTACTAATCATGTTTATCTGTATCTTGACTGGAAAATAATTTGGGCTTTGTAGCAGTGTGCAGCACTGATCCTATTAGGCCATCTATACTAAAGCTTCACCAGATTTAAAATTAAAAATAATTTTTAGCTGCATCTAGCCCGGAAAATAATTTTGGGGCTCCGAGATGCGCAAGGCACATAAGTGCCTTCTTGCTGCACTACCTGCAGCATGACCCTCATATTGTCAGAATTCGAAGTAATCATGACTACTGGGTTGCCACACTCTTAGATCCCCCAAACTTTTCGATCAACCTTTTCATTTTAATAAAGACCAAAAAAATGGTCATTTTTGAAATTATAAGCATTAGCAGGTTGCTAGAAACTGAAATCAAACAGTTTTCAACTCAAAACTTTATTCTAGGTGATGTTACATTTTCACATAGGACCCCTTGTTCGAAAGGAGCTTCTGAACTCTCTCGTCCATTGAATTTGTCAGGTTTTGGATGGTTTCTGCTTCAATTGTTTTGCATGAGGACAGAATACCCTCCCAGAGCTGTTGCTTAGATGTGAACTGCCTCCCGCCATCATAGACACTCCTTTTAATGATGCTCCAAAGGTTCTGAATGGGGTAGAGGTCAGGGGAGCATGGGGGTCACACCATAATTTTGTCCCCTTTTATGCCCATATCAGCCAGAGATGCAGATGTTTTATGTGCAGCATGAGATGGTGCATTATCATGCAGAAAAATGATCTTGCTGTGAAATACACGGTTCTTCTTCTTGAACCATGGCAGGAAGTGCTGTTTGAGAAAATCCACATACATTATGGAGTTCATCTTTAGCGCCTTCAGGGATCCTAAAGGGGCCGACAATCTCTCTCCCCATGATTCCAGCCCAAAACATTACTCCACCTCCTCCTTGTTGGCGCTGTAGCCGTGTTTGCGTGGGGTGTCCATCAACCAGCCATCCTCCACTCCATCCATCTGGACCATCGAGCGCTGCACGGCACTCATCCGTGAACAAAACAGTTTTGAAATCAGTCTTCATGTAATGTTTGGCCCACTGGAGCCGTTTCTGCTTGTGTGAAGTGGATAGAGGAGGTCGACAGGATGGCGCATGCACAGCTGCAAACCTCTGAAGTACCCTGCATCTTGTTGTTCGGGGGACGTTGGAGGCACAAGCAGCTTCAAAAACTTGTCTGCTGCTATGTCAAGGCTTTTTTGCCGCTGCTCTTTCAACCTGACGTAATTGCCTGTAGGAAAGAGTCCTCAATTTGCCCTTATCAGCACGCACACGTGAGTACAGTGAATCAGCTACATACTTCTTGATTGCCAAGACACTTCATCCTGATCATCGCACAATGTTGATTGTAGTCATGCCTTGACCTAAACACTCCACAATTTGTTGCTTCTCAGCAGCCAACACATCCTTTTTCTTTCCCATTTTGGCAGAAAATGTAGGCTGCTTAATAATGTGAGAGAGCCTTCTTAAGTAGTCTTGCCTTTCATTGGACACACCTGCCAAACTAATTAGCACAGGTGTCTGCAATTGCTTACAGTGATATAAAGAGCCCTGACACACATCACCATCAATGAGTTTAACTGACAAACAAACAAATTCTTCCCTTATCACTCCTAAACACTTTTTGCATAATAATTTGGAACGCAGTGTACATGTGCTTTTCCACAAAACACCAGTGGTTCACGTAGTGAATCTTACAGTTCTAACTTGCCAACCGTGGTCTGTATGGAGTTGTTCAATAAAGGGCCCAAAATTAAGATAACATAGATGGGAGAGGTCTCTATGAATAGGAATTCCTAAGTATTTGATACCCTGTGAGGGCCAGGCAAAGGGAAAGTTGGACTGGATGGAATCCTATATGGATTTGGGGAGGGAGACATCGAGGGCCTCAGACTTCGCTGCATTGATTTTAAAATTTTACCATGTAACAAAGTGATCTATTTCAGCCATAACAGCATGGATGGATATATGTGATTGAGTGATATATACTAGGACATCATCAGCAAATAGAGAGCACTTGTACTCGGTGCCTCCCACCTCAATCCACCTAATATTGGGGTTATGGCGAATTGATGAGAGCAGGTGCTCCGTCACTAGGATGTATAAGAGAGGGGAAAGAGGACATCACTGCCTTGTCCCATTGGTGATTGTGAAAGGTGATGAAAATGTTCTGACGCACCCCCTGGGCCTTGGGACACCCGGAGCCGGACCCTTTTTGGTGGATGCTGGTGGTTGTAGTCTTCGTGGCGGCGACCCGGTTCCGTGGCTCAGGGCGGTCAAACCAGTGGCGGAACTATTTATGTGGTTTTGATGTTTAAATGTCCGACTACGCCACCCGTGGATTGCGGTCAGAGTGAACCGCCGCTACAGGGCAGACCGCTGAGGCTGGTGTTGTGGGTGCAGCAGAGCGTAGCATAACTCCCCACGGGAGGAGTATAGCCTCAGGGCAGTGTATGCGGAGGATGGGCGTGATGGTGCAGGGCAGCAGCAGTAACGACACGGAGTCAGTGATGCAGTTCAGGGCCTTTACTCACAGTTCTTATTATCCAGACCACGTCTGCAGGTAACGGCTGCCCACGTCGTACTGTGCTCACCAGGTGAGGGGCTCAGACAACTCCCAGATAACTTTGGAGCACTTCACAGGACCCCCTTTGTGTGTCCTTTGTCTGGCCTTTCTTACCAACACTTCTGTCCGGCTGCCTCGGGCCTCCTCTTTGTAAACTTGGCGCCAGTTTCCCTGACCCTATGTGGTGCCTTCCTAGCGGGTGTAGCGAGGGGCTGCGCCACATAAAATGACAGAGCCTCCGGTTTCTAGCTGAGGGTCGTTTCCTGCCTCCACTAGTTCGGGGACCGGTCTCCCCCTTTGGCCTGACCCCTCCACGCAGGTGGATTCGGGCGTGCGGTGGCGACTCGCCCGTCCGCACCCCTGGGATCCCTTCATTCCTCGTTCCTGGAGCCTTCTCCGCTCCTCTTCCTTCCTTCTCCCTCTTCCAGGCCTGGGCCTCTGTTACTAGGCCCGCCTCCGGAGCAGAGCTCATGCAGAGCCCCTGCTCCCTGCCACTTCTGCTCAGACTTCTCTGCAATGAACTAAGATGGTGCCCACCTTTTATACTCCCTTCTCAATGTACCCAGGAACTGCTTCCTCCCTGCTCCTGCACTACAGGGTTCCCCTTCCTCAGTGTTCCCTCCCCCCACTCCAGCCAGGGACAGGGACTGTCGTGCCCATCTCAGGGGCATATTGGTCGCCCTGCCCCACGGCAATGTGGTGTAATGCATGCAGGTGTCGGGTCCTGATCCACACTCCATCCTTACCTGAGAGTGAGATATCACACCTCTGGGTGAGGTGCAATACGTCTGTAGCATCCGAGCCCTCAGGGTGCTACAGTTCCATTTATCTTCAGCCTAGGTGACGTATTGCGATACAGGGCCGTGATTTTGGCTATAAAAGGGTCCCCTAGACCCCTACCCCAAGCTTTTTAAGAGAATCATATATGGCGTGCCAGGAGACTCTATGGAATGCTTTCTCAGCATCCAACGAGAGTATCTAATTACAAATTTTTAACTGCATCTAGCCCAGGAAATACTTTGTGCCTAGTAGCAGTGTCTGCTAGTCAGCGGATTATCCCGGCTTTTAAGCAAGCTGCACCACTTGTAGTTTAGACACTTAATTTTTTCAAAGGAAATGCTTCGGGACCATGGGATACTTAGTGAAGAGCATCAGGAGGCACCCCAAGGCATAGGGGCTGGGACTGGCAGTAGGATGCCTTGCGGTGGACAGCCGAGCTCGATCCTTATAAAAGCTTTTTAAATGCAGCAGCTTTAGTGGACGCTACTGGAGCTGGAATTACCGCGGCTGCTGGCATGAGACTTGCCCTCCAATAGATCCTTGTAAATGGATTTAAAGTGTATTCATTCAAATTAGAGAGACAAATTAAATTAAAAAGCTTAGAGCTGCCTCCACCACAGGGGGGCTCGCTCGACCCACCAGCGGACAGGCACCAGTATTGGGAGAGGGGGGCTGGCCGTCAGGGTTCACCGCGGCTCTGGCACAAACCCGGCGACATGGAGGTGGCACGGGCAGGAGCGGACTGGCCGTGTCGGCTTCTCACTTTTTGGATTTTAGAAGGGCATGACATGCCTATATCTGTGTCTCCCCCTCCTTTTACTCCTCCACCTCTTTTATTTTCGCATGACTATATGTACTTGTCACTTTTCCATGTGTTAGTTATGTCTTCTGAGCAGTTTGTCAGCTTTTGGACACCTTTGAAGGTGTTTTCTATGTGTTTCTATGTGTTTTTGTTTGCCTGCCATTGGTTTTAACGGTGTTCGAAGGTGTTCGACGAACAGTTCGACGAACAGTTCGGCGAACACGCGGGTGTTCGACGAACCGAACCGAACTCGAACACTACGGGGGTGGCTCAACACTAGTGGAGACGGGAAATGGGATCCGAGGATGCTGACCGAAGACTACAAAAAACGGGGATTTGGAGGAAGATTCGCTCTCGTGATTGTTGTAAGAGAATTCGGCCCATGGCAGGAGATCCACCCAGTCAGAATGGTGGGCATTAACAAAGTGCCGGAGGTAACTGGTCAGGATCTGATTGATCCGCTCCCCTTGACCATTAGACTGAGGGTGGTAAGCGGAGGAGAAGTCCAGGGTGACGTCTAGCAGTTTACAAGTGGCTCTCCAGAAGCGTGAGGTGAACTGTACCCCACGATCCGACACGATGTGGAGGGGCAGGCCATGAAGGCGGAAGATGTGGTGGATAAAGTCTTTAGCCAACTCGGGTGCAGACGGGAGGCCTGGCAGGGGAACGAAATGAGCCATCTTGGAAAAGCGGTCAGCGACCACCCAAATGACCGTACAACCGGCAGAGACGGGGAGATCGGTTATGAAGTCCATAGCTATATGCTGCCAGGGGGCAGCAGGTACTGGCAGAGGAAGGAGGCGACCGGCTGGCAGGTGTCTCGGAACCTTGTTGCGGGCACAGGACACACAGGCAGAAACAAAGTCTATTACGTCCTTGTGCAGGGTAGGCCACCAGTAGTGCCGGGTAATAAGCTGGAGGGTCTTTTTCTGACCGGCGTGGCCAGCTAGTTTAGACGAGTGACCCCAGTGTAGGATCTTCTCACGATCAGGTACCGATACGAACGTCTTACCGGGAGGGAGACTATTTAGACTCACGGGAGCCACCTGCATTACTCTGGCGGGATCGATGATATGTTTAGGTTCTTCCTCGAGATCAGACACCAGAAAGGATCGGGACAAGGCGTCCGCTTTGATGTTTTTGTCAGCCGGGCGAAAATGAAGAACAAAATCAAAGCGAGCAAAAAACAAGGACCACCGGGCTTGGCGCGGGTTAAGTCTCTGGGCATGCTGGAGGTAAGCCAAGTTCTTGTGGTCAGTGTAAATTATTACCGGGTGAAGAGCTCCCTCGAGCAGGTAACGCCACTCCTCCAATGCCAGCTTGATGGCCAATAACTCTCGGTCTCCTATGGAATAGTTGCGCTCGGAAGAAGAGAAGAGTTTGGAGAAGAAGCCACAAGTTACCATTCTCCCGGAAGATGATTTTTGGGTAAGTACCGCTCCGGCTCCAGAGGAGGAGGCGTCAACTTCCAGGAAGAACTGCTTGTTGCCGTCCGGGCGATGCAGCACCGGGGCGGAAGAGAAGGCCTGTTTTAAGGAAAGAAAGGCCTCCTCTGCTTCGGGCGGCCACTCTCTGGGATTAGTGCCCTTACGGGTGAGCGCGGAAATTGGGGCAGTCCGCGAAGAGAAGTGCGGTATGAAGAGACAGTAGTAGTTGGCGAAGCCCAGGAACCGCTGAATAGCCTTCAACCCCTCCGGTCGAGGCCACTTCTCGATGGCAGACAGTTTCTCAGGATCCATTCATAGGCCGGTCTGAGAAATTATGTAGCCCAAAAACGGAAGCGAGGTCTGCTCAAAGAGGCACTTCTCATATTTAGCGAAGAGGTGGTTCTGCCTGAGCCTGAGCAGGACCTGACGAACATCCCTCCGGTGAGTCTGGAGATCCGGAGAGAAGACCAAGATGTCGTCCAGGTACACCACTACGCAGGAGTAGAGAAGGTCCCGGAAGATGTCATTGACCAACTCTTGAAAGACTGCGGGAGCGTTACAAAGACCAAACGGCATTACCAGATATTCATAGTGGCCGTCCCGGGTGTTGAATGCAGTCTTCCATTCATCCCCCTGACGGATACGGACCAGGTTGTATGCCCCACGGAGGTCCAGTTTGGTGAAGATTCTAGCCCCCCTCAGACGATCAAATAATTCCGGAATGAGCGGAAGGGGGTACTTATTCTTCACCGTGATCTGGTTAAGGCCTCTATAGTCTATACAGGGACGGAGAGAGCCGTCCTTCTTTTTAACGAAAAAGAAGCCTGCTCCCGCCAGGGAGGTAGATTTCCGGATAAATCCTCGGGCCAGATTCTCCTCAATATATTCGGACATAGACCGGGTCTCAGCAGCGGACAACGGGTAAATACGCCCACGGGGAGGAGTAGTACCGGGTAACAGGTCGATAGGACAGTCGTATGGTCTATGAGGGGGTAATGTCTCTGCCTCCTTTTTATTAAAGACATCAGCATATGACCAATAGGGAATCGGAAGTCCAGGTAGATTAGTTGGGGTAGGAGAAGGACGGACGGGATGAACGGGAACGAAACAAGTCTTATGGCAGTCCTGTCCCCAGCGAAGGACTTCTCCGGTCTGCCAGTCAAGCACGGGTGCATGTTTCTGGAGCCAAGGTAGGCCTAGTAAGAGGGCGTGAGAGAGTCCAGGCAGAACATGAAAGGAGATGCTGTCAGAATGCAGCATTCCCACCTGCAGAGTAATGGATTCGGTGATGAGTTGGATGGGACGTGGTAAGAGGCCCCCATCCACGGCAGCGACAGATAAGGGTACAGCCAGAGGTTTGGTGGGAATGCGGTATTTTTCTACCAGGGACAGTGAAATAAGATTCCCGGCTGCTCCAGAGTCAAGTTGGGCTAGTTCGAAATAACGGTTCTCCCCGCAGATGATTGAGACTGACAGCAGCAGAGATGGAGAGGGTTTATTCTTGTCTAGGACGACCTCTCTGAGCGATCCTAGACACAGGCGTTTCCCGACCTCTCTGGGCAGGTACGGATCCGGTGCTCCTTACTGCCACAGTAGAAGCAGCTCCCCTCGGCACGGCGTAAGTCTTGACGGGTTTTGACCATCTTGGTCTGGTCGACCTGCATAGGCTCAGTAGAGTGTGCCTGGGGAGTAACGGAGGGAGTGACGGGTTTCTGGAAGGTAGGAGCTAGACGTGGAAACCTCCTCTCACGGGTGACCTCTTTGGCGCGCTCCTGGAACCGTAGGTCAATCCGGGTGGCAAGAGTTATTAAGTCGTCGAGAGTGGTAGGAACGTCCCGACCGGCGAGTTCATCTTTAATACGGCCGGACAGACCCTCCCAGAAGACAGATACCAGAGCGTCGTTATCCCAGGCCAGCTCCGAGGCAAGGGTACGAAACCGTATGGCATATTGGCCCACGGTGAGACTTCCCTGACGGAGGCGTAGCAGAGACGAAGCGGTTGAGGTCTTCCGTCCGGGTTCATCGAAGACTTTCCGGAAAGCCGTGAGAAAGGCTGACAAGTCGGCCACCAGGGGGTCTCCTCTCTCCCATAGAGGATTTAGCCAAGCCAGAGCCTCCCCCGTAAGGTGGGACATGATAAAGGCCACTTTGGACCGGTCGGAGATAAACTGGTGGGACAAGAGTTCAAAGTGCAGGGTGCACTGGTTTATGAAGCCCCGAGCTTGGGCAGAGTCACCTCCGAAGCGAGGAGGTGTGGAAAGCCGGGGTCCAGGACAGGATACCATGGTGTTGGTGGGCAGCGGCGCTGCCGGGTTGCGAGTCTTGACACTAGCGGTGGTTGTTGGTGGAGCAGTCAGTGTGTCGAGGCGGGAGTTGACATTCCGCAGGTGACTCAGGATGGACTCCTGTTGGGACCTCTGACGGGACAGTTCATGACATAGGTCCGAGAGCGAGGGAGCTTGGGTGCCACCGGGTTCCATGGCCCGAGCAAACTGTAACGGGTCTGGGAGGCGGAACCAGGTGACCGGGACAGTCTCTGGGTAAACAGGCAGGAGGTCACGGCAAGTGACCGGGACAGTCTCTGGGTAAACGGGCAGGAGGTCACAGCAAGTGACCGGGGCAGTCTCTGGGTGAATGGGCAGGAGGTCACGGCAAGTGACCGGGACAGTCTCTGGGTAAACGGGCAGGAGGTCACGGCAAGTGACCGGGACAGTCTCTGGGTAAAGGGTAGGTACGACCTGTGACGGCTGAGCCTCCAGGTAGGCTAGCAGGCAGATGGCAGAAGTGTGCTCCCAGGTGAGCAGGCAAGAGTCTCTGGATAAGCAGGTGGTCACAGCATGTGACGGCGGAGCCTCCAGGTAGGCTAACAGGCAGGTAGCAGATGAGCGCTCCCAGGTGAGCGGGCAAGAGTCTCTGGACTGGCAGGTGGTCACAGCACGTAACGGCGGAGCCTCCAGGTAGGCTAACAGACAGGTAGCAGGTGAGCGCCCCCAGGTGAGCGGGCAAGCTGGTCCATAGACAGACTGACAGATGTCGGAAGGCAGACCGTCGGACCTCAGGCTAGCAAGCAGGAAGGCGGATAACAGGCAGGAATCAGACAGCAAACTAGCAGGAAACTGGCAGGTAACTGGCAGGTAACTGGAAACGGGACCTGAGGGCTGAAGCAGAGTAGTGAACAGTGCAACAACATTGCTCGGGCACCTCCATTTTGGAGGAGGTGCCTTATATATGGTGAAGTCCTCCAGCCATTGGCCGGGGACTCCTTAGGACGGCGCGCGCGGCCCCTTTAAGAGGGGGGGAGCGCGCGCGCGCCCTAAGCACCGTGGCCGGGAAGGAGCACGTGCTGCCAGCAGAGCGGGAGGAAGATGCCGGGCTCGGAGCAGAGAGGTGAGGGGAACAGCGTCCCTGCCTAGCAGGAGGCAGGGACACCGACGCTACACCCAGCTCTATGTGTCTTTAAATTGTTATTGGGGTATTTCCTAAATTTTGGCAGCCATTGGACTTACTGCATACCCTATAACTGTATGAAAGGGTAGTTATCCAGCAACTCGTGAAATTGACTTAAAAAATAGCCTTTATTTTGAAAAAATTAACAACATGAGACCATAGTGCAAATAAAAGCGTAAACAGGCTTATGCATTTCGGATACGTAGATCCTTATTCATAGCATAATACAATGTTGAAATGGAAAAATCTTTAAGGCATATGGAGAAAATAGCCACCCACCGACATCACCTGTTCAGAAGCTCAATTACACATGAGTCCAGAGTCTCAGAAAACTCAGTTTTAACCCTAAATGAACTGACTGTTTCTATTTAAACTATAACTGTATAGCAGAACCTCTCCTTTCTAATGGGAACATGTTGTTACTGTGGCCCAGCTCTATGTGTCTTTAAATTTTTATTAGGGTTTTTCCCAAATTTTGGCAGCCCTTGCAGTCACTGCATGGGCATTACCACTATAGGAGACCCACTCCTTTATAATGGGAACTTTCTTTTACTGAGACCCTCCTCTATGTCTCTTCAAAGGGGTATTGGAGTGCATCCAAATTTTTGACAGCCCTTGCAGTCGCTGCATGCGCAATAACATTATAGGAGACCCACTCTTTAATAATTGGAACAACAAAGCATAGCCGACTGCTGGCCCTTTAAGAATAGTAAGGGCCGCCTGATTGCCCTATAAAAAGAGTGTTTTTGACTTTCAGAGTCCCTCCTTCATAAATAAAATAGGATGTGTCTGATGATGTCTCACACACCACATGGCCAGATAAGGTAGTAAAATGTTAAAATTAAATTTCCTGCTGAATGCATTTTTCACTGTTCAAAGCAATGCAAATATGCAAAAATGCATCCAAACGCTACTTGTGAACAAAGCCCAAGGTGTGCAGGAGCATTTTTGTTTTTGGTTATTTATTTTGCCTTATATATAAGTCATTACCCTGGAAAGGGTGTTCCTTAACATTTTTCCCAGGAAAATCCATTTTAAATTCATTTTTGTATGTTTTATTGTTAGTCCGTAAAAGTGGCGTAATACCTCTGACAACGTTGTTGACAGCAGTGACTTGGGAGTTAGAGATGCTTCCAGGGGTCTTCCCCATGCTGTTCCCATGTCATTTGAGCACTGTTCCCATCGATTTGAGCAATTTTTAGGCCCTCTGTAGACCACTGGGTGGGGCGTCGCCGGAAAAATGCTCGAGCTTCCCATAGACTTACATTGGGCTCATGGCTCGTTACTCGGACCGAGCACTCGAGCATTCCAATTTGCTTGACCCGAGCAATGAGTACCCGAGCATTTTAGTGCTCACTCATCGCTAATAACAACCCATCATCGCCCCGCAATCATGTGACAGTGGCGCCAATGGGTGGGATTAATGATGCACTTATGTGTGTTAAATCCCGCTGTCAGTTGTCAAGCACCGTTCCACACGTGGCTGTTAAAAGCATATGATGACTAATTGAATCAGTCATTACGCGCGGGAAAAGGTTTGGGTTTAGCGTGTGAGCCCCCATTAAAGGCAGGGACATGACATATGACATAAATATACATCATATGTTGAGAAGGGGTTAAAAATATGAATGCAAGTGAACCACTGAGACGAGCTGATTGACCCCAAAAGTGCTAATGCTGGCAATTCCAGGTTCAGAGGAATTACAGTCTTCTCCCTGCTCTGATGTGCAGTGGTATTCTAATGCTGCTGGCATAGCTGCAGTGTGATGAGGTCACCTCACCAGGCTGCAGATGTCACAGCTTAGCGCCGCATAGGAGTAGAAGACCCTGGAGCCAGGAGAAGGTAAGCAATCATGGAGCCAAAGATTCAGGAGCTATTACTACAGACTGGGAGTTAGAAAGGGCTATTACTGTAGACTGAGGTTCAGAGAGCTCTTACTGGTAGTTAGGAGGGCTATAGACTTTGGGTTAGGGTGGCTAATAGAGTGAGAGATAGTTCAAGGGACAAAATGGAGTGGGGTCAGTGTGGACAGAAGGCAATATTACATAGTAACATACTTTTTAAGGTTGAAGGAAGACTAAGTCCATCTAGTTCAACCCATAGCCTAACATGTTGATCCAGAGGAAGGCAAAAAAAAACCATGTGGCAAACACCAAGCTCCACATTGGGGAAAAAAATTCCTTCCTGACTCCATACGACAATCAGACTAGTTCCCTGGATCAACGACCTATCAAGGAATCTAGAATATATAACCTGTAATATTATACTTTTCAAGAAAGGCATTCATGGCCTTCTTAAATTTTAGTAGTGAATCACTCATTACAACATCATGCGGCAGAGAGTTCCATAGTCTCACTGCTCTTACAGTAAAGAATCCGCGTCTGTGATTATGATTAAACCTTCTTTCCTCCAGACGTAGAAGATGCCCCCTTGTCCCCGTCTCAGGCCTCAGAGTAAAAAGATCAGTAGAAAGGTCTTTGTACTGTCCCCTCATATACTTAGTAATAAGATCACCCCTCAGCCTTCACCCCTAAGTAAAAAACCCCAAGTGTAATAACCTGTCTTGGTATTGCAGACCCCCCAGTCCTCTAATAACCTTGGTCACTCTTCTCTGCACCCGCTCTAGTTCAGCTATGTCTTTCTTATACACCGGAGGCCAGAACTGTACACAGTATTCTAAGTGTGGTCGCACTAGTGACTTGTATAGAGGTAAAATTATGTTCTCCTCATGAGCATCTATGCCTCTTTTAATGCATCCCATTATTTTATTTGCCTTTGCAGCAGCTGCCTGACACTGCCCACCAAACGTAAGCTTGTCATCCACCAATACACCCAGGTCTTTTTCAGTGAC
Organism: Phyllobates terribilis; assembly: GCF_046119375.1. Taxonomy (NCBI): domain Eukaryota; kingdom Metazoa; phylum Chordata; class Amphibia; order Anura; family Dendrobatidae; genus Phyllobates; species Phyllobates terribilis. The sequence goes on along the minus strand of NW_027362761.1, from coordinate 116,814,107 downwards.
AGTTTTGCCAGTGTTTTACAATTAAGCATATAATTATACATTTTGTTTCCTCTACCCAAGTGCATTACCTTACATTTATCCCCATTAAAGCTCATTTGCCATTTATTAGCCCAAGCTTCTAGTTTACATAGATCCTCCTGTAATATAAAATTGTCCTCCTCTGTATTGATTACCCTGCAGAGTTTAGTGTCATCTGCAAATATTGAAATACTACTCTGTATGCCCCCTACAAAGTCATTAATAAATATGTTAAAAAGAAGCGGGCCCAATATTAACCCCTGTGATACCACAGTGTTAACTGAGACCCAGTTTGAGTGTGTTCCATTAATAACCACCCTTTGTTTCCTATCACTGAGCCAGTTCTTAACCCACATACACATATTTTCCCCTATCCCCATTGTTCTCATTTTATGTATCAATCTTTTGTGTGGAACCGTATCAAAAACTTTTGAAAAGGCCATATACACAACACCCACTGCATTTCCTTGGTCCAGTCCGGAACTTACCTCTTCATATACTCTAGTATAGCATCTCTTAGGAAACCCTCCGGGATTTTACCTACAGTAGAGGTTAAGCTTAGTGGCCTATAATTTCCAAGTTCGGTTTTTGTCCCCTTTTTGAATATTGGCACCACATTTGCTATACGCCAGTCCTGTGGTACAGACCCTGTTATTATGGAATCTTTAAAGATTAGAAATAATGGTCTATCTATGACATTACTTAATTCCTGCAGTACTCGCGGGTGTATTCCATCCGGGCCCGGGGATTTGTCAACTTTAGTGATTTTTAGACGCTGCCGTACTTCCAGCTGGGTTAAGCAAGTGACATTTAATGGAGAATTTTTGTCATCACTAATCATGTTTTCTGTCATGCGATTTTCTTGTGTAAATACTGTTGAAAAAAAATCATTTAGCATATTGGCTTTTTCTTCATCCTCATCCATCATTTCACCCAGACTTTTTTTTTAAGGGGGCCAGCGCTATCATTTTTTAGTTTTTTACTATTTATGTAGTTAAAGAATATTTTGGGATTATTTTTACTTTCTCTGGCAATGAGTCTCTCTGTCTCAATCTTTGCTGCCTTGATTTGGTTTTTACAGAATTTATTTAATTTCCTGTATTTTTTTAATGCCTCATCACTACCTACTTGCTTTAGTTCTCTAAATGCTTTTTTTGGTCACTTATTGCGCCCCTTACAGCTCTATTTAGCCATAGTGGTTTCCTCCTATTTCTAGCATGTTTATTCCCATAGGGTATATATTGTGCACAGGTCCTATTCAGGATGCTAATAAATGTCTCCCATTTGCTTTGTGTAGTTTTATGTCTCAGGATATCGTCCCAGTTTATTGCACTAAGATCATCTCTCAACTGTTGGAAATTTGACTTCCTGAAGTTTAGTGTCCTTGTAACCCCTCTACTACACATCTTATTAAAGGATACATGAAAACTTATTATTTTGTGATCACTATTACCCAAGTGACCCCCAATTCGTATATTTGATATGCGGTCTGGCCTGTTGGTTAATATTAGGTCTAGCAGTGCCCCCCTTCTTGTTGGGTCCTGAACCAGTTTTGAAAGGTAATTGTCTCTCGAAGTTGTCAAAAACCTATTACCTTTGCTGAAACTACAGGTTTCTGTTCCCCAATGTATTTCAAGGTAGTTGAAGTCCCCCATAATAATGACTTCTCCTTGAGTCGCTGCTTCATCTATTTGCTTTATGAGAATATTCTCCGCTGCTTCCATTATTTTTGGAGACTTATAACAAACCCCTATCAGTAATTTATTATTTTTTTCCCCCCTCCCCTTATCTCCACCCACAGGGGCTCTACATTTTCATTAGATTCACATATATTCTCACACAAGATGGGTTTTAAGGATGATTTTACATATAAACACACACACCCCCCTTGCTTGTTTGTATGGTCATTTCTGAACAGACTATAGCCCTGTAAGTTAACTGCCCAGTCATAGCTCTCGTCCAGCCATGTCTCAGATATCCCCACCATGTCATAATTTTTTTCCAACAAAATTAATTCTAATTCCTCCATTTTGTTGGTGAGGCTTCTAGCATTAGTGTACATGCATTTTATTTATCTCTCTGTACCTCTATTCCTGTTATGATCTGCAACATGAACTAAGGAAAGATAGGGGAAAGCTGTCCCTACAGTAAGACTAAGCTGAATCCCTACGATGTAGCGGGCTGCCTGTTCCTAGCGAACAGACCCGCCTTAGTCCTCGGCTAGTCTGAACGAAGACCTATAGCATAAAGGGAGGGGTCCCTAAAAGAACTAAGGACTGGGACAAAAATGGGACACTTCCTAAGCAGAGAAGTTGTTGCAGAACACAAAAAGACAAACTGACAAAAAGGTACTAGAGGTCCCAGAAGGACCAAGCAAACTGACAGAGAAAGGCACCGAAGCACCAGGCTAGAGAAACAGTCAAACACTGAAGTCCAGCACAGCCAAAAGGGCGGAGCTGGAATATAAAGGCAGATGGTCACGTGACCGCAAAACACAAGATGGAAAAAACAAATAGGAGGGTTCTAACAATTCCTTCTTACTATATTGACTCTTCTAACCCCACCCCCCAATTTCTTTATTTGTGCCCAGGTCACTATCTGCACTATCTTCCCCACCTATAAAATGAATACCCTCCCCCAAATCCCTAGTTTAAACACTCCTCCCACCTTCTAGCCATTTTCTCCCTCAGCACAGCTGCACCCTCCCCATTGAGATGCAGCCTGTCCCTAGTGTAGAATCTGTAGCCAACTGAGAAGTCGGCCCAGTTCTCCAGGAACCCAAACCACTCCTTCCTACACCAGTTCCTGAGCCACTTATTTATCTCCCTAATCTCCCATTGCCTCTCTGGCATGGCACGTGGTACAGGTAGTATTTCAGAGAATACCACCTTGGAGGTCTTTGCTTTAAGCTTGCAGCCTAATTCCCTGAAATCATCTTTAAGGACCTTCCACCTACCTCTAACTTTGTCATTTGTGCCAATGTGCACCATGACCACTGGGTCCTCACCAGCCGCTCCCAGTAATCTGTCAACCCGATCAGCAATGTGCCGGACTCGAGCGCCAGGTAGGCAGCACACTGTTCGACGATCCCTGTCTTTTTGACAGATTGCCCTATCTGTTCCTCTAATAATTGAGTCCCCCACTACCAGCACCTGCCTGGCCTGCCCTGCTCTCCTATTTCCCCCCTTACTGGTGCTGACACTCCTCCGGCTTTCAGAGGTACCCCTGTACCTACACCCCCCTCATCTGCCAACTTTGCAAACTTATTGGGGTGTGCCATATCAGGACTAGCCTCCCTGGCACTCTTCCCTCTCCCCCCAACTGTCACTCAGCTAGCTGCCACACTGTACTGCAGCTCCCTACTATCACCCTCCCCCACATCTGCCCCAGTGAGTTTCTGCTCAGTGAGCAGCAGACTCCTTTCCATATTGTCAATGGATCTCAGTGTTGCCAGCTGCTCATTTAGATCCAGTACCTGGGCTTCCAAATGCACAATATGCACACATCTCACACAGCAGTATGCATCCACGACCGGCTGTTCAAAGATTGCATACATGTGGCAAGATGTACACTGGATAGCATTGTCAATAATGGAGCTCATTTCCTAATGGGGATTGCCCTAGACAGAAATGTTAAGTGAAAATAAATGTAAAGAATTAATAAAATGCAGACAGCAATTCAGTCCAAATTCCTCCCTTCCAAACTCCCTGAATCCAAGTCACTGAAAAACAAGTCACACACTTACTTCCGTTTGCACTTACACTTTGCTAAGGAAGAAGATTTAAAGAGTTGTTTTTTTTTCTCTTTTAGCAGCAATCCAACCTACAGCTCAATGCACTACCAAAGGACTGGATGCCCCAACCAGCTGCCCCTTATAAACCCCTAATTATGACCCCTCACCCTTAATTAACCCCTTGTGAGTATAGCTACACCTCAGGATTTAAATGCAATGTAGTTAACCCTTAAATACACAGGTAGTAAAATAAGAGACTGTAAGGCTGTATGCCGACGATGCATTTTTTAAGCGTTTCCGCAGCGGCAAAAACGCTCCTGAGCATTTCTGCATCGTGGGCACATAGCCTAAAACTGTAGAGAGAAAATAGGTTTTAAAAGCCCAGTAAAACTAAACGGGTAGAAAAGCACTCAGCAGTTCACAATTCAACAACTCACAGAAATTCACACAGGTATTTTCTGCAGGATTCCCAAATACCTCTTCACTGAAAAACAATTCACACACTTACTTCCATTTGCACTTACACTCCGGTCACACTCAGCTTGTTCACACTCGCTAAGGAAGAAGATTTAAAGAGTTTTTTTGTTTTTTCCCTTTTAGCAGCAATCCACCCTACAGCTCAATGCACTACCAAAGGGTAGTGACAGAAGGCAATGTGGTGGGCTCAATGTAGGGAAAAAACAGCATAGTGGGTGCAATGCACACGCCCGGACTGACTGGCGTGTGTGTGATTTAGTGATTCCACTGTGCCATGAACCGGAGAGTGCCTGGAGGGGCGTAACTAAGTATCTGCCCGATCCGACCAAGGTCGCACGACGGCATACGACGCCAGTGCACCAGGGAGGAACCGAGCAGAGGGACCTGGTGCCACTCCGGGTCAGACCCCGGACACGGCTGTTGGCTCACACCGGGGAATACAGGAACAGGCAGGCTAGAGTACAGGCTGGGTAGGGTCCAGTACAGACTGGGAGACGGGTTCAGAGCCGCAGATGCGGTAATCAAGCAGAGCAAAGCGAAACCGCAGACGCGGTAGACAAGGCTGAGCAGAACGAAACCGCAGACGCGGTAGACAAGGCTGAGCAGAGCAAAACCGCAGACGTGGTAGACAAGGCTTAGCAGAGCGAAACCGCAGACGCGGTAGACAAGGCTGAGCAGAGCGAAACCGCAGATGCGGTAGACAAGGTTGAGCAGAGCGAAACTGCAGATGCGGTAGACAAGGTTGAGCAGAGCGAAACCGCAGACGCGGTAGACAAGGCTGAGCAGAGCGGAACCGCAGACGCGGTAGACAAGGCTGAGCAGAGCAAAACCGCAAGTGCGGTGGACAAGACTGAGCGGGCAGGAACCGCCGAAGCAGTAAGTAAGACAGGACAGAGATAAATCGCCGAAGCGGTAAACAAAGATAAAGCAAAGGGGACAGGGCTCTGTTCACACGGAACAGACTGGAAAAGAAAGGCAGAACCAGAAACACACAAGGTACTTGCAAAGAAGTAGCAAAAGGACTCCAACTCACAAACGGAAGTACAATGACAACGAGTAGAAGTTAGGTGCAGGTTCAGACTCTACAGAAAAAGGGAGCAAACAGACATAAAGACAAAACAGGTAAGAAGCTAGGAGACAGTTCAGACAAGAACAGTAACTGCAACAAAATGCAGGAACGAGCCTAGGTAAAGCCAAGTGCTGGTTCAGACACTGCAGAAAAAGGGAACAAACGGACATAAAGACAAAACAGGTAGGAAGCTAGGAGACAGTTCAGACAGGAACTGTACTGCAACAAATACAGGAGCGAGTCTGGGTTTGCGGCCCCCAGAGGGCGAGACGAACAGGCTAGGAGCGTGTTCAGACAGGCCTGGAAATACAACCTCCAGGAAGGCAGACAGACAGCTGGCTAGAGTACACAGACAGGACACAGTTCAGACACAGGAACTGATACCGCAAGGCAGAAAACATAGACAGGACCTGGCACATCAGTGACAAGAAGCCAACTGACAGAACAAGATGCATGGATTTAAAGGCGGAGCTGGTTTAAATACCAGGTGACAGACAGCAATAGGCTGAGAACGCATTAGGGGTGTGTCTGCAGCAGCTACAAGAAACAGGAAGTTCAGCGGGCGTCGCCCTAAGCAGCCAGAGCAGAGCAAAGCAGACAGTATGGAAAGAAGCCAGAGTGGCAGTCTGGACTGGAAATCAAGTGCGCGCTCTTGCACAGTGGGAGATGGACCACTATGCAAGGACGCTGCAAGGTATGTTTCAGTGGGTTCAGCATGTAAAGTGGGATAGCATGGGGGACTCAGTATGGATAGAGGGGCAGCATGGAGGGCTATATACAGTGCTCAAAAAAATAAAGGCAACACTTAAACAACAGAATATAACTCCAAGTAAATCAAACTTCTGTGAAATCAAACTGTCCTCTTAAGAATAGGTATGAGCGTTGTTCTACTCGAACTGTTCGCCAATCTCAAATTCGAGCTGTTTTAGGCGGTGTTCGAGCCGTTCGGCGAACACGAACGATATGAGAAAAATTCGGCTGTTCGAGGTTATGTTCGATAACTGTTCGTGCACCAAAATCATAACTGGATTTTTTCTCAGTAATGATGAAAATTAATGTTAATACGCAGTTTGAGTGTACAGCGGGGTGGGGGGAGGGGCAGGGGATGGATCTCTGCAGGAATAATGAAGATCTCCATTTTTTTTTCTCTTTCCCGCATTTACAGTGGGGAGGTGCAATCTGTCAGCCTATCAGCAGCGCACACACGGAGCGAAGTGCTTTTTTTCACACAAGCAAGGGCATGTGTCATTGGCAGTGTATGTCACATGTCCTTGCCCTATAAGACCAAGCCATTTTCCCCGTCGCCACCATTTTCTCACTGCTGCAGCTGCGTGTTAGACGGCACCGCTGTTGCTGTGTGCGCTATACCTTGTTAATTTCAAGCCAATTTTCGCACAAATCTACAGATAGCTTGGGAGTAGGGAATAGTTGTGATTGCAGTCCTTTTAAGGACTAGGTTACAGCATTTCCTATGACTTTTATCAGGCAGGTCTGTGCTCTTAAATAGATAGGTTGTGGGAGTAAAGACTAATTCTAATTGGAGTCCTTTTCAGGACTAGGTTACATCAGTTCCTATCAGTTTTTGCCAGGCAGGTCTGTGCCAGTGCTGTGCAAGTTTTTTTCACAGCATTTGGCTGAATCTAGCAAAGCTAATCCTTTTTGGCCTATTGCAGAGTGTGTTAGTCAGTGGAGTAGCCTATCTGTGTTGCAAGATATACCACCTGTGTATAGAATACCAATTTTTTTACTGCACCTAGTGAATTAAAATCTTTTGGGCATAGCATCATTCTATTAGTCCATCTATACTGACCTCCATCAGGTTGCAAATTGAATATAATTTTTTTCTGCATCTAGCTCTGAAAAAATATTTGGCCTTCTAGCAGTGTGTGGGACTTTCTCTATTAGTCCATCTATACTGACCTCCATCAGGTTGCAAACTGAATATATTTTTTTCTGCATTAACCTCTGAAAAAATATTGGGCTTGTAGCTGTGTGTGGGACTTGTTCTATTAATCCATCTATACAGACCTCCATCAGGTTGCAAACTGAATATAATTTTTTTCTGCATCTACCTCTGAAAAAATATTTGGGCTTCTAGCTGTGTGTGGGACTTGTTCTATTACTCCATCTATACTGACCTCCATCAGGTTGCAAATTGAATATAATTTTTTTCTGCATCTAGCTCTGAAAAAATATTGGGCTTCTAGCTGTGTGTGGGACTTGTTGTATTAGTCCATCTATACTGACCTCCATCAGGTTGCAAACTGAATATATTTTTTTCTGCATCTACCTCTGAAAAAATATTGGGCTTCTAGCTGTGTGTGGGACTTGTTCTATTAATCCATCTATACAGACCTCCATCAGGTTGCAAACTGAATATAATTTTTTTCTGCATCTAGCTCTGAAAAAATATTTGGCCTTCTAGCAGTGTGTGGGACTTTCTCTATTAGTCCATCTATACTGACCTCCATCAGGTTGCAAATTAAAAATAATTTTTATCTGCATCTAGCACTGAAAAAATATTTGGGCTTCTAGCTGTGTGTGGGACTTGTTCTATTACTCCATCTATACTGACCTCCATCAGGTTGCAAATTGAATATAATTTTTTTCTGCATCTAGCTCTGAAAAAATATTGGGCTTCTAGCTGTGTGTGGGACTTGTTGTATTAGTCCATCTATACTGACCTCCATCAGGTTGCAAACTGAATATATTTTTTTCTGCATCTACCTCTGAAAAAATATTGTGCTTCTAGCTGTGTGTGGGACTTGTTCTATTAATCCATCTATACAGACCTCCATCAGGTTGCAAACTGAATATAATTTTTTTCTGCATCTACCTCTGAAAAAATATTTGGGCTTCTAGCTGTGTGTGGGACTTGTTCTATTACTCCATCTATACTGACCTCCATCAGGTTGCAAATTGAATATAATTTTTTTCTGCATCTAGCTCTGAAAAAATATTGGGCTTCTAGCTGTGTGTGGGACTTGTTGTATTAGTCCATCTATACTGACCTCCATCAGGTTGCAAACTGAATATATTTTTTTCTGCATCTACCTCTGAAAAAATATTGGGCTTCTAGCTGTGTGTGGGACTTGTTCTATTACTCCATCTATACTGACCTCCATCAGGTTGCAAATTGAATATAATTTTTTTCTGCATCTAGCTCTGAAAAAATATTGGGCTTCTAGCTGTGTGTGGGACTTGTATTAGTCCATCTATACTGACCTCCATCAGGTTGCAAACTGAATATATTTTTTTCTGCATCTAGCTCTGAAAAAATATTGGGCTTCTAGCTGTGTGTGGGACTTGTTGTATTAGTCCATCTATACTGACCTCCATCAGGTTGCAAACTGAATATAATTTTTTTCTGCATCTACCTCTGAAAAAATATTTGGGTTTCTAGCTGTGTGTGGGACTTGTTCTATTACTCCATCTATACTGACCTCCATCAGGTTGCAAACTGAATATAATTTTTTTCTGCATCTAGCTCTGAAAAAATATTTGGCCTTCTAGCAGTGTGTGGGAATTTCTCTATTAGTCCATCTATACTGACCTCCATCAGGTTGCAAACTGAATATAATTTTTTTCTGCATCTAGCTCTGAAAAAATATTTGGCCTTCTATTAGTGTGTGGGACTTTCTCTATTAGTCCATCTATACTGACCTCCATCAGGTTGCAAATTGAATATAATTTTTTTCTGCATCTAGCTCTGAAAAAATATTGGGCTTCTAGCTGTGTGTGGGACTTGTTGTATTACTCCATCTATACTGACCTCCATCAGGTTGCAAACTGAATATAATTTTTTTCTGCATCTAGCTCTGAAAAAATATTTGGCCTTCTAGCAGTGTGTGGGAATTTCTCTATTAGTCCATCTATACTGACCTCCATCAGGTTGCAAACTGAATATAATTTTTTTCTGCATCTAGCTCTGAAAAAATATTTGGCCTTCTATTAGTGTGTGGGACTTTCTCTATTAGTCCATCTATACTGACCTCCATCAGGTTGCAAATTGAATATAATTTTTTTCTGCATCTAGCTCTGAAAAAATATTGGGCTTCTAGCTGTGTGTGGGACTTGTTGTATTACTCCATCTATACTGACCTCCATCAGGTTGCAAACTGAATATATTTTTTTCTGCATCTACCTCTGAAAAAATATTGGGCTTCTAGCTGTGTGTGGGACTTGTTCTATTAATCCATCTATACAGACCTCCATCAGGTTGCAAACTGAATATAATTTTTTTCTGCATCTAGCTCTGAAAAAATATTTGGCCTTCTAGCAGTGTGTGGGACTTTCTCTATTAGTCCATCTATACTGACCTCCATCAGGTTGCAAACTGAATATAATTTTTTTCTGCATCTAGCTCTGAAAAAATATTTGGCCTTCTAGCAGTGTGTGGGACTTTCTCTATTAGTCCATCTATACTGACCTCCATCAGGTTCCAAACTGAATATAATTTTTTTCTGCATCTAGCTCTGAAAAAATATTTGGCCTTCTAGCAGTGTGTGGGACTTTCTCTATTAGTCCATCTATACTGACCTCCATCAGGTTGCAAATTAAAAATAATTTTTATCTGCATCTAGCTCTGAAAAAATATTTGGGCTTCTAGCTGTGTGTGGGACTTGTTCTATTACTCCATCTATACTGACCTCCATCAGGTTGCAAATTGAATATAATTTTTTTCTGCATCTAACCCAGCCAATAGTTTTGGCCTAATACCACAGTTTGGCCACTCAGCTCTGCTCGGTTCCCATCCATTGTTTTTTTGTGCAAACAACTCCAGAGTTGTGAATTAGTTAACCACCAAAATGAGTGGAAAAAGGCCTACTGCTGGTGGAAAGGGGAATAGGCGTGTTGGGAAGGGGAAAAAGGTTGTGTCCGTGGGGTAGGTGTTAAAGCAACAGTAACATCTGCAGAAGAAATACCATCTTCCAGCCAAACTAAAATGTCTACTTCTTTTAGCGGACAATGTGATAAGATTCCTTTCTTACGGCCACACCAATCGCTACAAATTCCAGATGAGGCACAAAAACAGCAGGTGCTTCAACGGATATCAAGTGCTCCTTTAAGTGGGCTCTCCTCCACATCAACTTCAACATCACAAATACTCCAGTCCTCAAAGGTGTCACCCCAATCGCACTTGCTTCCTCACAGCTCCCAAATCTCCAGCTGCCCATCTGAGTATGAGGTAGAACAGATGGTTGAGTCTGCAAAGCTGTTTACTCATACTATAGCGTGGGAATCAGAGGTCGACTCCAGCGCTTCTGTGAATCCAGACGAGGAAATGATCTGCACTGATGCCCAGAATCTTTATGAGTCGGATCCAGGACCAGACGCAGAAGGTTCTGACCATAATGTAGACCCTCATTCCCAAACTGTAACTCCTGTTGGTGGAGACAATGAGGAAGACGATGATGAGACTCAAATACCTGATTGGAGCGACAACTTTAGTTTTTTGTCAGGGCAGGAACAGGTTGGCTCTGAGGACGACGGGTGTGATAACGCACAGGGTGATGATGATGAGGTTGGAGATCCCACTTATTGTCAACCCACAGTCAGCCAAGAGATGAGGTCAGCAGAGGAGGTGGAGGAAGATGCTAGTGACGACGAGGTCAGGTTGCGCCTTCCTGGACAGAGACGTAGTACTGGAAGCACGTCAACAACTGCATCCTCAAACACAACTCTGCCTCTCACCACAAGTCGTGGTGGCTCTTCAGGTCGCATGGGTGCTAAGCCTTGCATAGCCTGGGCATTTTTTCAGATCGATAAAGATGACCCAACTCGTGTTATCTGTAACATTTGTCAGCAAAAGCTAAGTAGAGGCCAAAAAATACATAGTTTGAGTACTTCATGCATGAACCGGCACATGGACATGAAGCATAAGTTGCAGTGGGAAGCTCAGTGTGCTACAATGCGGCCTAGCCGGCCGGGCCAACCACCGTCTGCCATATCTTGTGCATCCGCGGCCTCTTCATCCTCTGTGACTGGGGGGACAGCAGTCACACCTGTTTTGGGGCGCAGACCTGCCACCTCTTTACCCGCAACAGCCAGCGTGATTGGCAGGTCATCATTTTCTTTGGAGGTGGTAACACCAGCTGGTGTTGAGCGCTGTCTGACATCGATAGCACCACCTTTGGATCAAGGCAACCTAACATGTCCGCCTGCATCTTCCTCACAGACCGGCAGTTTGCCGGGGACACCCTTATCAACCCCGTCTAAGCACAATAGCCAGCCCTCGGTCCCTCAGATGTGGACAAGTAAAAGATCATTTCCTCCTAGCCATGAGAAAGCTAAGAGGTTGAATTTCACCATCTGCAAGCTCTTGGCTACAGAAATGCTGCCTTTCCGCCTGGTGGACACAGAGGATTTTCGAGACCTTATGTCCGTCGCAGTGCCCCAGTACCAGATGCCCAGTCGGCACTACTTCTCAAAGAAAGGTGTGCCTGCGCTCCACCAGCATGTCGCACACAACATCACCGCTTCTTTGAGAAACTCTGTGTGTGACAGGGTGCATTTCACCACAGACACTTGGACGAGTAGGCATGGACAGGGGCGTTACATGTCGCTGACTGGGCACTGGGTAACTATGGTGACAGCAGGACAAGGGGCTGCTGTCCAAGTCTTGCCGTCCCCACGAGTTGTGCGTCAATCCTCTTTATGTCAAAGTTCCTCCACTGCTTCTGCCTCCTCAACCTCCTCTCGGTCTTCCACCTGCACCCAAAGCCTGTCTGGTCATGCCACAAGCTTTCTAACTGCGCAGAAGGGATCCTGCACACCTCCTTACTATGCTGGCAGTAGGGCTTAACGTCATCAGGTGGTTTTTACTTTGAAATGTCTGGGACATGTGAGTCACACAGCTGAGGAGTTGTGGTCAGCTCTGGAGAACCAATTTCATGAATGGTTGTCTCCACTGGACCTGAAACCAGGGAAGGCCGTGTGCGACAATGCTGCAAACCTGGGTGCGGCCCTTCGCCGGGGCAATGTCACACACGTGCCTTGTATGGCTCACGTGTTGAACCTTGTTGTCCAGCAATTTTTAGCCCACTATCCCAGACTAGATGGCCTTCTGCAGAGGGCACGGTCGCTGTGTGCTCACTTCCGCCGTTCGCATCCCGCAGCTCAGCGACTTACATCTCTACAGAAGTCGTTGGGCCTGCCACTTCACCGGCTAAAATGCGATGTGCCTACCCGGTGGAATTCAACTCTGCACATGTTGCAGCGACTGTGGCAGCACCGACAAGCCCTGGTGCAATACGTTCTGACGTATAGCCTGGGCCAACGAGATCCAGAGGTGGGGCAAATCACGCTGGAGGAGTGGTCTCAGATCAGGGACCTATGCACCCTTCTGCACAGTTTTGAAATGGCGACGAAGATGTTTAGTGCTGACGATGCCATTATCAGCATGACTATTCCGGTGATTTACATGCTGGATCACATGTTAAACAGAATTCGGAGTCAGGTGGTGGCACAAGAGGAGGTGGAGGAAGTAGAGGAGGAGGAGTTGTATGCGGAAGGGCTAACATCTGCAAGGTCCAGACGGTCGGCAGCACCAAGGCGGCAGGCATGTGAGGGTGGGGGAGATGGTTTTACCAGGGCGCATGGTAGCAGCCAAACTAGTGAGGAAGGTGCAGGAGCCCAGGAAGAAGTGGAGGACGAACTGATGGAAGACTCATCAGATGAGGGAGACCTTGATCACATTTCTGTTGTGCGAGGTTGGGGGGAGAGGACAGAGGAAGGAAGCATGATTGTCACCTCGCCACCAACACAACAGGGACTTGGTGCTCCTGGATGCGCAACACACATGAGTGCCTTCTTGCTGCACTACCTGCAACATGACCCTCGAATTGTGAGAATTAGAAATAATCCTGACTACTGGGTTGCCACACTGTTAGATCCCCGGTACAAAAGTAAATTTGCAGAAATTATTCCTGCCATAGAAAGGGATGCACGCATGCAGGAGTATCAGCAGAGACTGTTGCAGAATCTTACATGTGCTTTTCCACAAAATACCAGTGGTGCACGTAGTGAATCTCACAGTTCCAACTTGCCAACCGTGGGACCGTCAAGTGTTCAGCACTCAAACCGTAACAGAACCACAGTATCTGCTGGTAACATCAATTTTGCGGAATCATTTCACCACTTTTTTAGCCCATCCTTTGCAAGGCCACAGGAGACAAGAAGTCTGACACATAGTCAACGCCTAGAGACGATGGTACAGGAGTATCTCCAAGTAAACATTGAAGCCATGACTGTGTCACTGGACCCTTGCTCTTTTTGGGCTTCCAATCTGGATAAATGGCCGGAGCTAGCCACTTACGCCTTGGAGATCTTGTCATGTCCTGCAGCCAGCGTTCTGTCTGAACGTGTGTTCAGCGCTGCTGGTGGTGTGCTGACAGATAAGCGCACGCGGCTCTCCACTGATAATGTAGACAGACTCACGTTCATAAAGATGAACAAATCATGGATCCGAAACGACTTTTCTACCCCTGTGTCATCCTGGGGAGAGTAAAAGCTTGATGATTGGTTAAAATCACCCTACCAACCGTTTTAAGCTTTCAAATTACTAATCATGTTTATCTGTATCTTGGCTGGAAAATAATTTGGGCTTTGTAGCAGTGTGCAGCACTGATCCTATTAGGCCATCTATACTAAGCTCCACCAGATTTAAAATTAATAATAATTTTTAGCTGCATCTAGCCCGGAAAATAATTTTGGGGCTCCGAGATGCGCAAGACACATAAGTGCCTTCTTGCTGCACTACCTGCAACATGACCCTCATATTGTCAGAATTCGAAGTAATCATGACTACTGGGTTGCCACACTCTTAGATCCCCCAAACTTTTCGATCAACCTTTTCATTTTAATAAAGACCAAAAAAATGGTCATTTTTGAAATTATAAGCATTAGCAGGTTATTAGAAACTTTATTCTAGGTGATGTTACATTTTCACATAGGACCCCTTGTTCGAAAGGAGCTTCTGAACTCTCTCGTCCATTGAATTTGTCAGGTTTTGGATGGTTTCTGCTTCAATTGTTTTGCATGAGGACAGAATACCCTCCCAGAGCTGTTGCTTAGATGTGAACTGCCTCCCGCCATCATAGACACTCCTTTTGATGATGCTCCAGAGGTTCTGAATGGGGTAGAGGTCAGGGGAGCATGGGGGTCACACCATAATTTTGTCCCCTTTTATGCCCATATCATCCAGAGATGCAGATGTTTTATGTGCAGCATGAGATGGTGCATTATCATGCAAAAAAATGATCTTGCTGTGAAATACACGGTTCTTCTTCTTGAACCATGGCAGGAAGTGCTGTTTGAGAAAATCCACATACATTATGGAGTTCATCTTTAGCACCTTCAGGGATCCTAAAGGGGCCGACAATCTCTCTCCCCATGATTCCAGCCCAAAACATTACTCCACCTCCTCCTTGTTGGCACTGTAGCCGTGTTTGCGTGGGGTGTCCATCAACCAGCCATCCTCCACTCCATCCATCTGGACCATCGAGCGCTGCACGGCACTCATCCGTGAACAAAACAGTTTTGAAATCAGTCTTCATGTAATGTTTGGCCCACTGGAGCCGTTTCTGCTTGTGTGAAGTGGATAGAGGAGGTTGACAGGATGGCGTATGCACAGCTGCAAACCTCTGAAGGACCCTGCATCTTGTTGTTCGGGGGACGTTGGAGGCACCAGCAGCTTCAAAAACTTGTCTGCTGCTATGACAAGGCTTTTTTGCCGCTGCTCTTTTAACCTGACGTAATTGCTTGTAGGAAATAGTCCTCAATTTGCCCTTATCAGCACGCACACGTGTGTACTGTGAATCAGCTACATACTTCTTGATTGCCAAGACACTTCATCCTGATCATCGCACAATGTTGATTGTAGTCATGCCTTGACCTAAACACTCCACAATTTGTTGCTTCTCAGCAGCCGACACATCCTTTTTCTTTCCCATTTTGGCAGAAAATGTAGGCTGCTTAATAATGTGAGACAGCCTTCTTAAGTAGTCTTGCCTTTCATTGGACACACCTGCCAAACTAATTAACACAGGTGTCTGCAATTGCTTACAGTGATATAAAGAGCCCTGACACACATCACCATCAATGAGTTTAACTGACAAACAAACAAATTCTTCCCTTATCACTCCTAAACACTTTTTGCATAATAATTTCGAACACAGTGTACATGTGCTTTTCCACAAAACACCAGTGGTTCACGTAGTGAATCTTACAGTTCTAACTTGCCAACTGTGGTCTGTATGGAGTTGTTCAATAAAGGGCCCAAAATTAAGATAACATAGATGGGAGAGGTCTCTATGAATAGGAATTCCTAAGTATTTGATACCCTGTGAGGGCCAGGCAAAGGGAAAGTTGGACTGGATGGAATCCTATATGGATTTGGGGAGGGAGACATCGAGGGCCTCAGACTTCGCTGCATTGATTTTAAAATTTGACCATGTAACAAAGTGATCTATTTCAGCCATAACAGCATGGATGGATATATGTGATTGAGTGATATATACTAGAACATCATCAGCAAATAGAGAGCACTTGTACTCGGTGCCTCCCACCTCAATCCACCTAATATTGGGGTTATGGCGAATTGATGAGAGCAGGTGCTCCGTCACTAGGATGTATAAGAGAGGGGACAGAGAACATCCCTGCCTTGTCCCATTGGTGATTGTGAAAGCTGATGAAAATGTTCTGACGCGCCCCCTGGGCCTTGGGACACCCGGAGCCGGACCCTTTTTGGTGGATGCTGGTGGTTGTAGTCTCCGTGGCGGCGACCCGGTTCCGTGACTCAGGGCGGTCAAACCAGTGGCGGAACTATTTATGTGGTTTTGATGTTTAAATGTCCGACTACGCCACCCGTGTATTGCGGTCAGAGTGAACCGCCGCTCCAGGGCAGACCGCTGAGGCTGGTGTTGTGGGTGCAGCAGAGCGTAGCATAACTCCCCACGGGAGGAGTATAGCCTCAGGGCAGTGTATGCGGAGGATGGGGGTGATGGTGCAGGGCAGCAGCAGTAACGACACGGAGTCAGTGATGCAGTCCAGGGCCTTTACTCACAGTTCTTATTATCCAGACCACGTCTGCAGGTAACGGCTGCCCACGTCGTACTGTGCTCACCAGGTGAGGGGCTCAGACAACTCCCAGATAACTTTGGAGCGCTTCACAGGACCCCCTTTGTGTGTCCTTTGTCTGGCCTTTCTTACCAACCCTTCTGTCCGGCTGCCTCGGGCCTCCTCTTGGTAAACTTGGCACCAGTTTCCCTGACCCTATGTGGTGCCTTCCTAGCGGGTGTAGCGAGGGGCTGCGCCACATAAAATGTCACAGCCTCCGGTTTCTAGCTGAGGGTCGTTTCCTGCCTCCACTAGTTTCGGGGACCGGTCTCCCCCTTTGGCCTGACCCCTCCACGCAGGTGGATTCGGGCGTGCGGTGGCGACTCGCCCGTCCGCACCCCTGGGATCCCTTCATTCCTCGTTCCTGGAGCCTTCTCCGCTCCTCTTCCTTCCTTCTCCCTCTTCCAGGCCTGGGCCTCTGTTACTAGGCCCGCCTCCGGAGCAGAGCTCATGCAGAGCCCCTGCTCCCTGCCACTTCTGCTCAGACTTCTCTGCACTGAACTAAGATGGTGCCCACCTTTTATACTCCCTTCTCAATGCACCCAGGAACTGCTTCCTCCCTGCTCCTGCACTACAGGGTTCCCCTTCCTCAGTGTTCCCTCCCCACACTCCAGCCAGGGACAGGGACTGTCGTGCCCATCTCAGGGGCATATTGGTCGCCCTGCCCCACGGCAATGTGGTGTAATGCATGCAGGTGTCGGGTCCTGATCCACACTCCATCCTTACCTGAGAGTGAGATATCACACCTCAGGGTGAGGTGCAATACCTCTGTAGCAACCGAGCCCTCAGGGTAATACAGTTCCATTTATCTTCAGCCTAGGTGACGTATTGCGATACAGGGCCGTGATTTTGGCTATAAAAGGGTCCCCTAGACCCCTACCCCAAGCTTTTTAAGAGAATCATATATGGC
Source organism: Phyllobates terribilis (assembly GCF_046119375.1). Classification (NCBI taxonomy): domain Eukaryota; kingdom Metazoa; phylum Chordata; class Amphibia; order Anura; family Dendrobatidae; genus Phyllobates; species Phyllobates terribilis. Next base: position 116,796,782 of record NW_027362761.1, on the reverse strand, counting down.
GTGCCAGGAGACTCTATGGAATGCTTTCTCAGCATCCAACGAGAGTATCTAATTACAAATTTTTAACTGCATCTAGCCCAGGAAATACTTTGTGCCTAGTAGCAGTGTCTGCTAGTCAGCGGATTATCCCGGTTGTTAAGCAAGCTACACCACCTGTAGTTTTGACACTTAATTTTTTCAAAGGAAATGCTTCGGGACCACGGGATACTCAGTGAAGAGCATCAGGAGGCACCCCAAGGCATAGGGGCTGGGACTGGCAGTAGGATGCCTTGCGGTGGACAGCCGAGCTCGATCCTTATAAAAGCTTTTTAACTGCAGCAGCTTTAGTGGACGCTACTGGAGCTGGAATTACGCGGCTGCTGGCATGAGACTTGCCCTCCAATAGATCCTTGTAAATGGATTTAAAGTGTATTCATTCAAATTAGAGAGACAATTTAAATTAAAAAGCTTAGAGCTGCCTCCACCACAGGGGGGCTCGCTCGACCCACCAGCGGACAGGCACCAGTATTGGGAGAGGGGGGCTGGCCGTCAGGGTTCACCGCGGCTCTGGCACAAACCCGGCGACACGGAGGTGGCACGGGCAGGAGCGGACTGAACGTGTCGGCTTCTCACTTTTTGGATTTTAGAAGGGCATGACATGCCTATATCTGTGTCTCCCCCTCCTTTTACTCCTCCACCTCTTTTCTTTTCGCATGACTATATGTACTTGTCACTTTTCCATGTGTTAGTTGTGTCTTCAGAGCAGTTTGTCAGCTTTTGGACACCTTTGAAGGTGTTTTCTATGTGTTTCTATGTGTTTTTGTTTGCCTGCCATTGGTTTTAACGGTGTTCGAAGGTGTTTGACGAACAGTTCGACGAACAGTTCGGCGAACACACGGGTGTTCGACGAACCGAACCGAACTCGAACACTACGGGGGTGGCTCAACACTACTTAAGAAGCAACACTGATTGACAATCAATTTCACATGCTGTTGTGCAAATGGAATAGACAAAAGATGGAAATTATTGGCAATTATCAAGACACCCTCAATAAAGGAGTGGTTCTGCAGGTGGGGATCACAAACCACATCTCACTACCAATGCTTTCTGGCTGATATTTTGGTCACTTTTGAATGTTGGTTGTGCTTTCACACTCGTGGTAGCATGAGACGGACTCTACAACCCACAGAAGTTGCTCAGGTAGTGCAGTTCATCCAGGATGGCACATCAATGCGAGCTGTGGCAAGAAGGTTTGCTGTGTCTGTCAGCGTAGTGTCCAGAGGCTGGAGGCGCTACCAGGAGACAGGCCAGTACACCAGGAGACGTGGATGGGGCCGTAGGAGGGCAACAACCCAGCAGCAGGACCGCTACCTCTGCCTTGGTGCAAGGAGGAAGAGGAGGAGCAGTGCAAGAGCCCTGCAAAATGACCTCCAGCAGGCCACAAATGTGCATGTGTCTGCACAAACGGTTAGAAACTAACTCCATGAGGGTGGTATGAGGGCCCGATGTCCGCAGATGGAGGTTGTGCTCACAGCCCAACACCGTACAGGACGCTTGGCATTTGTCAAAGAACACCAGGATTGGCAAAGTCGCCACTGGCGCCCTGTGCTCTTCACAGATGAAAGCAAGTTCACACTGAGCACGTCACAGACGAGACAGAGTCTGGAGACGCCGTGGAGAGCAATCTGCTGCCTGCAACATCCTTCAGCATGACCGGTTTGGCAGTGGGTCAGTAATGGTGTGGGGTGGAATTTCTTTGGAGGGCCTCACAGCCCTCCATGTGCTCGCCAGAGGTAGCCTGACTGCCAATAGGTACTGAGATGAGATCCTCAGACCCCTTGTGAGACCATATGCTGGTGCGGTTGGCCCTGGGTTCCTCCTAATGCAGGACAATGCCAGACCTCATGTGGCTGGAGTGTGTCAGCAGTTCCTGTAAGATGAAGGCATTGAAGCTATGGACTGGCCTGCCCATTCCCCAGACATGAATCTGATTGAGCACATCTGGGATATCATGTATTGCTCCATCCACTAACGTCACGTTGCACAGCAGACTGTCCAGGAGTTGGCGGATGCTTTAGTCCAGGTCTGGGAGGAGATCCCGCTGGAGACCTTCAGCAACCTCATCAGGAGCATGCCCAGGCATTGTAAGGCAGTCATACAGGCACATGGAGGTCACAAACAATACTGAGCCTCATTTTGACTTGTTTTAAGGACATTGCATCAAAATTGGATCAGCCTGTATGTTACGCACATGCCCGGACTGACTGACGTGAGAGTGGTTAGTGATCCCACTCGACCATGAACCGAGGAGTGCCTGGAGGGGCATGACTAAGTATCAACTTGGTCCGACCAAGGTCGCACGGCGGCTCAATCGACTCCGTGAACCCAGGAGGAACCAAGCAGAGGGACCAGGTGCCACTCCAGGTCAGACCCCGGTCACAGCTGTTGACCTACACCGGGGAATGCAGGAACAGGCAGGTTAGGCTAGCATACTGACAGGTGGGCACTGGCAGGCATGGGGGTATGCAGACAGGTGGGTACTGGCAGGCACGGCTGGTATGCAGACAGGTGGGTACTGGCAGGCATGGCTGGTATACAGACAAGTGGGTACTGGCTGGTAGGAGCGCAGGCAAGATAGGGACCAGTACAGACTGGGATACAGGAACAGAGCCGCAGGTGCGGTAGACAAGCAGAGCAGAGCAAAACCCGCAGGTGCTGTAGACGAGCAGAGCAGAGCAAAACCCGCAGATGCGGTAGACAAGCAGGGCAGAGCAAACCCCGCAGGTGTGGTAGACAAGCAGAGCAGAGCAAAACCTGCAGGTGCGGTAGACAAGCAGAGCAGAGCAAAACCTGCAGGTGCGGTAGACAAGCAGAGCAGAGCAAAACCCGCAGGCGTGGTAGACAAGCAGAGCAGAGCAAAACCCGCAGGTGTGGTAGACAAGCAGAGCAGAACAAAACCCGGAGATGCAGTAGACAAGCAGAGCAGAGCAAAACCCGCAGGTGCAGTAGACAAGCAGAGCAAAACCCGCTATAAGGGTTAAAAGTTGACCAGCGATTTCTCATTTTTCCAACAAAATTTACAAAACCATTTTTTTAGGGACCACATCACATTTGAAGTCACTTTGAGAGGTCTTTATGACAGAAAATACCCAAAAGTGACACCATTCTAAAAACTGCACCCCTCAAGGTGCTCAAAACCACATTCAAGAACTTTATTAACCCTTCAGGTGCTTCATAGGAATTTTTTGAATGTGGAAGAAAAAAATGAACATTTAACTTTTTTCACAAAAATGTTACTTTAGACCCAATTTTTTTTATTTTCACAGGGGTAACAAGAAAAAATGGACCGCAAAATTTGTTGTGCAATTTCCCCTGGGCACGCAGATACCCAATATTTGGGGAAAAAACACTGTTTGGGCGAACTGTAGGGCTCGGAAGGGAAGGAGCGCCATTTGACTTTTTGATTGTAAAATTTGCTTGAATAATTAGCGGACACCATGTTGCGTTTAGAGAGCCCCTGTGTGCCCAAACATTGGAGCTCCCCCACAAGTGACCCCATTTTGGAAACTAGACCCCCCAAGGCACCTTTCTAGATGCATAGTGAGCACTTAGAACCCCCAGGTGCTTCACAAATTGATTCGTAAAAATGAAAAAGTGAAAAAAAAAACACTTTTTCATTGTTACGAATCAATTTGTGAAGCACCTGGAGGTTCCAACTGCTCACTATGCATCTAGATAGGTGCCTTGGGGGGTCTAGTTTCCAAAATGGGGAATACCATGTTGCATTTGGAGAGTCCCTGTGTGCCCAAACATTGGAGCTCCCCCACAAGTGACCCCATTTTGGAAACTAGACCCCCCAAGGCACCTATCTAGATTCATAGTGAGCACTTGGAACCCCAGGTGCTTCACAAATTGATTCATAAAAATGAAAAAGTGTTTTTTTTTTCACTTTTTCATTATTACGAATCAATTTGTGAAGCACCTGGGGGTTCCAAGTGCTCACTATGCATCTAGAAAGGTGCCTTGGGGGGTCTAGTTTCCAAAATGGGGTCACTTGTGGGGGAGCTCCAAAGTTTGGGCACAGAGGGGCTCTCCAAACGCAATGTGGTGTCCGCTAACAATTTGAGCCGATTTTCCATTCAATTTGTTAGCGGATACCATGTTGCATTTAGAGAGTCCCTGCGTGCCCAAACATTGGAGCTCCCCCACAAGTGACCCCATTTTGGAAACTAGACCCCCCAAGGCACCTATCTAGATTCATAGTGAGCACTTGGAACCCCAGGTGCTTCACAAATTGATTCATAAAAATGAAAAAGTGTTTTTTTTTTCACTTTTTCATTTTTACGAATCAATTTGTGAAGCACCTGGGGATTCCAAGTGCTCACTATGCATCTAGATAGGTGCCTTGGGGGGTCTAGTTTCCAAAATTGGGTCACTTGTGGGGGAGCTCCAATGTTTGGGCACACAGGGGCTCTCCAAACGCAACATGGCATCCGCTAACAATTTGAGCCGATTTTCCATTCAATTTGTTAGCGGACACCATGTCGCGTTTGGAGAGCCCGTGATGTGCCTAAACAGTGGAGCTCCCCCACAAGTGTCCAAACTATACCCCTCAAGGATTTTATTAAGGTGTATAGTGAACATTTTGAACCCAGAAGTACGGCACAGAATTTGTTTACATTAGGTCATCATATTGAATAAGTTGTCATTATTCTTGAGCGCAAGTGCTCGCTACTTGAGTTTGCATCGGGTACTCAGGTATGCACCATGTACAGCGTGTGCTCGAGTGACATGCTCGAGTCCCTGCTCCGCATGTTTCACGGTTATTAGACACCCAAAAAAAAACATGCGGGGATCGCTCGTGCATGGCAGGCAATCCCCGTAAAGTTTTTTGGCCGCGAAGCATATGGGGCAGAGACTCGAGCATGTCACTCAAATACCCACGATACTCAATGCATACCAGAGCACCCGATGCAAACTCAAGTAGCGAGCACTTGCTCTCAACACTAGTCGCCATATCGTCATCTTTTTTTCTTACTTTTGAAAAAAATCCCAACCCCAGCCCTAGCCCCAGCACAACCCTAGCCCCAGCACAACCCTAGCCCCAGCACAACCCTAGCCCCAGCACAACCCTAGCCCCAGCACAACCCTAGCCCCAAACCCAGCCCTAACCCTAGCCCAATCCTAACCCAAGAGTTTATTTTTGACGCCGCTCCTTGTGCGGTATAAGTGATTAGACGACTTTATTCTTCGGGTCGGTGTGATTACAGCAATGCCAGAATCATATGGGGTTTTTATGACTGACAGCTGTCACACACTAAAAGACGCATTTTTTGTAAAATCTAGTTTTTGCATCGCCATATTTTGAGAGCTATAATTTTTCCAGATTTTGGCAGACAGTCATGTGACGGCTCGTTTTTTGCGGGATGACTTGACGTTGTTATTGGTGCCATTTTCAGGCACGTGACATTTTTTGATCACTTTCTATTCCGATTTTTGGGAGGCAGAATAAACAAAAACCAACAATTCAGGAATTGTTTTTTTTTTGTTTTTTTTTATTCTGTTCCGCGTGTGGTAAAATTGATGAGGTAGCTTTATTCTTCGGGTCAGTACGTTTACAGCGGTACCACATTTGTATCATTTTTCTATGTTTTGGCGCTTATACACAATAAAAGCTATTTTATAGAAAAAAATATTTTTTAGTATCGCTTTATTCTGAGAGCTATAACTTTTTTATTTTTCGGCTGATGGAGCTGTATGGCGGCTTATTTTTTGCGGGACGAGATGACGTTTTCAGCGGTATCATTTTTATTTATATGCGTCTTTTTGATCGCGTGTTATTCCACTTTTTGTTTGGCGGTATGGTGATAAAGCATTGTTTTTTGCTTCGTTTTTTTTTTTTTTTTTTTACGTGTTCACTGAAGGGGTTAACTAGTTGGACAGTTTTATAGGTCAGGTTGTTCCGGACGCGGCGATACCAAATATGTGTACTTTTATTGTTTTTTTTAAATTTTTTTTATAATAATATTTATTGATGGGTACATTATATTTTTATTTTTGGTGTATTATTTTTTTTATTTTTTTATAATATTTTGCACATTTTTTTTTTTCCCCACTTTCACACAGTTTATACACTTTATTACTTTGTCCCACTCTGGGACTTTCACTTTTTTTTTTTCTGATCGCCTGCATGGCACAGGAATGGAGCACCATCCCTATGCCATGAAGGCTGTCAGAAGTGCACAGTGTGAAGATTGCTTGGAGATGCACTGCGCATGTCCAAGCAATCTTCCTGCTCTCTGGTGACCCGGTTGTTGTCATGACGACATCGGGTCGTCATGGCAACACCCGGGAAGCCTTTTCAGACTGCGCTGGAAGCCGGAAAAGGAGGTGAGTATCGCCGATCACCTCCCCTTGCCCCCGCAATGCCGCGATCGACTTCGATCGCAGCATCGCGGGGGTTAATGTGCTGGGAGCGGTGCAGGACCGCTCCCTGCACATAGTACCGGGTGTCAGCTGTGACAATCAGCTGACACCCGGCGGCAATCGCGCCCGCACAGCCTGTATGCGCGCGCGATCGCGATGACGTACTAATACGGGTCTGGCTCTTAAGTCCAAGGGCACAGACGCGTATTAGTACGTCAGATGTTATTAAGGGGTTAAACAACCACTGATCTGCTATATTAAACAGATCAGTAGTTGTTTAATAGGTTATTTAGACAGGGTGTGATCTCACTTGCATGTGCACAGGACAATCATTAACATGATTATCCTGTGCACATAGAAAAACATTATTCATGCTGCTAAGCTTAAAGGGAGTCTTTCACCCATAAAATGCCAATTAAACTGCATAAACATTTATATAGGGGATATAGCCCCTATAAAAATCAGAGTAGGCATATACAGTTTAATTTAAAGAAGCACTACCTTTATTTTGTTTCCCTAAACCTGTGTAAGGTTATGTGCCCACGATGCAGAAATGAAGCAGAAAATTTCTGCAGCGTTTCTGCATGGTCTTGGCAGTCAAAAACGCTTGCGGATTTTACATGCGTTTTTGCAGTGTTTTTGCAGCGTTTTTACATGCGGATTTGACTTGCGTTTTTCAAGTCCATTGGGACCTCAAATCCGCATGCAGAAACGCACAAATAATGGACATGCTGCGGATTTTTCTGCAAGGAAAATCCGCTGCGGAAAAATCCGCAGCATGGGCACAGAACATGCAGATTTACATTGGTGATCATGGGGCACGGATTACCAAGCGTTTTTAAAGCGTTTCTGCTGCGGAAATTCTGCATCAAAAATGCTTGAAAAACGCATCGTGGGCACATACCCTTAATGTTAGCGTAGTGTCAGTGTGTTAATATACTCTCAGATTTCTGTCTTTTCCAGTATTCAGCATTATTCTGCACCTCTTCTCACCTGGCAACAATTTAGACTCTCTAGATCACACTGTGCTCTATGTGTGAGCTGAACATTTCTTTTATAATGTAAGTCTGGAGTTTCGTTCTGATTCTCCATAGACTTACATTGTAAAAGCCACTTCCAGGTCACAGAGAGCGCAGTGTGACCTGGATAGTTTGAATCACAATCATGTGACTCAGGAGAGGAGCAGAACGGAGCTGGATACCGGAGAAGATGGCAATCGGTGAGTATATTAACACACTGACACTGCATTAACATTCACACAGATTTGGTGAAAAAAAATTACCAGGAGTATTCTTTAATATTTGCAGAAGAATCTTATTTTATTTAATATGCATATTCACCATTCAACATTGGCATGGCCTATGCCTTGGAGCACCATACTACCCTCCTATTTGCATATTATAGACTGTCCCTTGTCTTTATTGACATTGACATATTTTCAGTTGTTTCACACTTTTTTGTTAAGTATATAATTCCACATGTGTTAATTCATAGTTTTGATGCCTTCAGTGTGAATGTACAATTTTCATAGTCATGAAAATACAGAAAAATCTTTAAATGAGAAGATGTGTCCAAACTTTTGGTCTGTACTGTATATAAGTAGAATTTTTAACAAACCTTAATTTTTAACAAACCTTAAGCTAAACTGTATATGCCTGATGTGATTTATATAGGAGTTGTACCCTCTGTATGAATTTTTATGCAGTTTAATTGGCATTTTGGGGGCCACAGAATCATTTTAGGTAAGCTTAAAAATAATTTCACCTGACAAACCAACATTTTTCTTGCTCATCGGGTGATTGACAGCCTGGTTAGATATAACCATGATCAGTTTCTGATTATTGACTGCACCTTAAAGAGTAATTAAGCTTTTGGGAGATTTTTTATGGTTAGCGTCATTAATTCTGAGCAGTTAGGTAGTGGATCCAGTCCTGACAACTTCAACAATTGTTTAAAAGACCTCTTAGAAAAGCTCAACTCAGTGGACAGAAGAGCACACAGGGTAGTGCTGATGCAGTAGAAAATCATAGTCCTGTCTCCTGAGTTGTGCACTTCTAAGGGGTTCTTGAGAAATTGGTGGGGCTCTCAGGATCCGGGCACCAGAATTAGTGGACCTAAAACACATAAGATATCTCCCAAAAGTTAAGTTACGCTATAAAATATTTAATAGTTCTACTCCCTGTGACTGTGATTTCTGTGTGATCTGCAGTTTGATAAGAGCTTTTAACAACTTCCATTATCTCCTTATTGCTAATGATCTACTAGTGCAGTTTCAAGAAATTTAAATGTATATGTCAGGTGCCGACCTGACGTTGCAATTGATCACTGTATGAAACTTAGTGCTGTAGTCATGTACAGGACCACCATCAGTACACGTCTACATCACCAGAAACTCTGTCAGTGCAAGATAATATCATGTATTAATGGTGATTCTGGTGATGTGCTTGTGTACTGATGGTGGTTCTGGTGAAGTAGTCCTGCAATGACAGTGATCCTGGTGATATTGTCATGTACTCCCAGTGGTTCTAGTGATGTAGCTATGGACTGACAGTGGTTCTAGTGATGTAGTCGTGTACTGAGGATGCTCCTGGTGATATTGTCATGTACTGATGGTGGTTCTGGTGATGTAGTCTTGTACTGATGGTGTTTTGGTGATGTAGGTGTATAGTAACGGTGGTTCTAGTGATATACTCATGTACTAACGGTGATATAGTTGTGTACTAACCGTGGTTCTGCTGATGTTTGTCATTTACTGACAGTGTTTCTGGTGACGTTGTCATGTATTGGCCCTGATTCTGGTGATGTTCTCGTACATTGACGGTGGTTCTGGTGATGTATTAATGTAGATGCTGTAATCTTTAATTCACTTTGATGCGAGATTAATATAGGGTCAATGTGCTGGACTGAAAATACAGCGGTCTGAATAAGTCCATATATGTCAGATGAACAAGTATTTAACTAAACCCCCATACACTATAGACAGCTCTCTGATCATTCTGCCTGCTGGTATCTTGTCTGTGTTTCCCATACACAGGAGTGCTCACTCTACCAAGTCCGTATGTTCTCAATGAGAGATCTGCTGCTAGACATCTCTGGTGGTGTCTTATCACCTAGAGAGCAAAGCTTCTGCAGTCTGAAAACATGCTGGACCCTTATCACCTGACAATCATCTGTCTGGAGCCCCCATACACATTAGACTGTTGATATCTCCAGGTTTGCCCAGCTTTAATCTAATATGTATAGGTACCTTAAGTAATATGTGGTTTATTGCACTTGAAGGTTATGTTCACACGATGCCTTTTAGATGTCTGCAAACACAGCACATTTTCAGGTAGAAGATGCTTCAGGACACACTGGTGTCTTTTTTTGTCTTGAAGCAACTTTGTTGATTGTTTTCAGTCTTCTTTTCCAACATCTTTTGTCTACGTTATTTTATTTATTTAAATTATATTAAATAAACGAATAAACAGCTTCAAAGCAAAAGCCGCCTGAAAATAGGTCAGTTCACTTTCTTTAGCTGCTTTGCATCTTTGAAAACCTGAAACAGTTAAAAGAAGCTCAAAAGACTGAACATATGAACAGAAAGTCATTTTTACCCAACAGTGCATATGTTCCTTCTTTTCATAATTTATTTAGTGCTTGTTCAGGTGAGTTACAGACGTCGTGTGCATATTCTCTTAGTCTGACTTATCAGTAGGAGGCACGGCCACTTACTGTGTCTACGGCAGCACGAATGATAAATATGGCCCTGACTACCTAGTAGGGGGCATACTATTGAGAGCGGTATATCATGGGGCTGCTATCGGGCCCTTAAGCTCAAGGGGGTACGGCCCCCACCAATTCACTCCACCTGTGGTCACAACTTCAATGGTATCTGTATCCACAGGGTTCAGATACTGTAAAATGGAATGAGGCAGCTTGGTACTGCCTCCTCCATCTCCCCCCCCCCCCCCGTCATCGCAACTTTAACGGTATCTACATCCACAGGGTGCGGATACTGTAGCATAGAATGGTTCAGAGAGTTGTTAGCATACACATTAGATGGCTGCTGCTTCCGCCAATTGTTCAGCCGACAGCCATCTCATCCGACATACCCATACACGGAACCACTTTGAGAAAGCCGCCAACTGGGGAATGGAGACTAGAGGAATTAAAAACAATTATAAAAAAAATCAATTATATTTGGTATCACCAGGTCTGTAAAAGTTCTTTTTACAAAAATATAAAATTAATTAACCTGATTGGTAAACACAATAAAGAGAAAAAAAGTGAAATGCTAGAAATGCATTATTTTATTGCCACCACACCACAAAAAAATGCAACAAAAAGCAATCACACATCGTCTTTACCCCAATATGGTTTCAATAAAAATGTGAACTGGTCACGGAAAAAAACAAACCATCACACAGCTCCATTGAAGAACAAATGAAAATATTACAGACATCAGAAAATAGCAAAAAAAAATTCACCACTTCAAAGAAAATACACAAGTTTGGTATCGCCGTAATTGTACTGGTCTGGAGAATCATATTGCCAGGTCATTTTTTTACGGTACAATGAATGTGGTAAAAACAAAATCCCCAACAATTGCGGAATTGTGTTTTTTGCTCAATTTCACCACATTTGTCCTATTTTCCAGTTCGCTGAATGTTAACTTAATACTGACATTCAAAATCTACAACTCGTTCCACAAAAAGTTAGCCCTCAAATGGCAGTGTGGGTGGAAAAATAAAAAAGTTATCGATCTTGGAAGAACAGGAAGATAAAATGAAAGCGCAAAAATGGAAAATTGTCTATTTGGGAATAGGTTAAGATTAAGGGTAATCTGTTATTTTTATCAATTAAAATGAGCTCTAAAAGCATATTTTTTTCAATTTTTTTAATATAGATTTCTAATTTGTATTTATGTACTGTATGTCACTTTCACCAGAATTCTGGTGTAAAATGCTTTGAAAAGTTGCAAAATTTTAGCGCAACTGCGAGTTGTGCCAAAAATTTGCCACTTTAGATGTTTTCACACTAGTTTTTCGCAGATCATGTATAATGTGAATGTACAATTCATGACGAGATGTGGCTTTTCATTATATCAGAAATCTTACTCCGGTTGGGGACTGGAGTAAGAATCGTGGCGAAGCCCATCAATGAATTGAGAAAACTGGCAATGATGAATCAGGTGCATGATTTACAGCAGCTGCATGTATCATGGATAACAATAGTATTGAAATTATGTTTGACTTCTATGGAAGAGTTTTATAGATCCATGTAGAAGTCATTGTACAGGGACTGGAAGTAGGTCAGCTATGACATTTATGACCTGGCCTCCACAGTCACCAGACCTGGTGATGGTTTGGGGTTAGCTGGACCACAGAGTTAAGGCAAAAGGGCCAACAAGTGCTAAGCATCTCTGGGAACTCCTTCAAGATTGTTGGAAGACCATTTCCGGTGACTACCTCTTGAAGCTCATCAAGAGAATGCCAAGAGTGTGCAAAGCAGTCATCAAAGCAAAAGGTGGCTACTTTGAAGAACCTAGAATATAAGACATATTTTCAGTTGTTTCACACTTTTTTGTTAAGTATATAATTCCACATGTGTTAATTCATAGTTTTGATGCATTCAGTGTGAATGTACAATTTTCAAAGTCATGAAAATACAGAAAAATCTTTAAATGAGAAGGTGTGTCCAAACTTTTGGTCTGTACTGTTTATGGAAAGGAATGGAGATGCTGCCTACACCCCCTTGATGTTCTTATTTTTATATAATGCATTGCCATGGTTTAAATGTTGTTTTACCTGGTTTGTGGGCTGCAACAGTGGTTAGCTGCAGACAGGGTTAACTACTGCGACCATCCAAGGATGGGAGGAGCTAGGTGGGAACAAGGGAATTCAGTTTCCTTTTATTATATAGATAAGGAAAGTATTGAGAAGTGAACAGACCTATGATCTTGTTGCTTGCAGACTTGAAATTAAATCTATGTTTGTGTGCCAAGAAGGGAGGCCACATCTGATAGCATGTTCTGAAGAAAAGCAAGGATTAAGCGGCAGATGGACTATGGATCTAAGGCAAGGGGGCCTAGCAAGGACTAAGAGGAGGATGGGTTCCTTATCCCAATCTAGGAGGCCTAATGGAAGCACTAAGCTGAAGGAAGGATTTGTTATCTCAGGCGAGAGGGTCTTAAGCATACAATTATCTATCTATATATTTAATCGTCTTATCCCGTCTGTCTGTCTGTCTTTCTGTCTGTCTTTCTGTCTGTCTGTCTGTCTGTCTGTCTGTCTGTCTGTCTGTCTGTCCAGGAAATACCGCTTCGCTCATTGGTCCGGCCACGGCCAATCAGCGACGCGGGATTTGATAAAAAGATGGCGGCCGTTAGCGGCTCATCTGCGGGACGGAGGTCAGCGGCGATGCAGCCGGGAGATGATCGGCGCGAGGCGCTCATCTCCCGGCCACTAGCAGCAGAAGGACCCCGACCGGCGGCGCCGCTGACCTCCATGCGGCTAGTGTGTCAAGGGAGGACCGGGGAGGGTGTCAAGGGAGGACCGGGGAGCGGCGCTGCAGATCGGGATACTTCTGCTGCGAGCAGCCGCTCATCTCCCGGCTTCTCGCAGCGGAAGTGGCCGCACAGGCAGCGGCGCTCCCCGGTCCTCACCAGTATGATTCCGCTCCCCGATCCTCACCAATACGATTCGCCTCTGGCCGCGACCAATCAGTGATCTTGGCGCAAAACTTAAACACCGCTGTGCTGATTGGTCGCGGCCGCTGCCTGCAACCAATCAGCGATTTTACCGCAACATTTAAACAGCAACCGCGACCAATCAACGATCTTGCCGACACATTTAAACACTGCTGTGCTGATTGGTCGTGGAAGCTTCCCGCGACCAATCAGCGATTTTACCGCAACATTTAAACAGCCGCCGTGACCAATCAGTGATCTTGGCAAAAAATTGAAACACCGCTGTGCTGATTGGTCGCGGCCACTGCCCGCGACCAATCAGCGATTTTGGTGCCACATTTAAACACTGCTGTGCTGATTGGCCGCGGACGCTGCCCACGACCAATCAGCGATCTTGCCTACACATTTAAACAATGCTGTGCTGATTGGTCGCGGACGCTGCCCGCGACCAATCAGCGATCTTGACGACACATTTAAACACTGCTGTACTGATTGGTCACGGACGCTGCCCGCGACCAATCAGCGATCTTGCCGATGATTGGTCTCGGACGTTGCCCACGACTAATCAGCGATCTTGCTGACACATTTAAAAACTGCTGTGCTGATTGGTCGCGGACGCTGCCCGCGACCAATCAGCGATTTTGGACACAAATGTCCGGTCCTTAGTAACACCATGCGGCTACTGTCGGGAGATCAGCGGCTAGGGTGTCAAGGGAGCGGCTCATCTCCCGGCTTCTCGCAGTGGAAGTAGCCGCACAGGCAGCGCCGCTCCCCGGTCCTCACTAATACAATTCGCTGATTGGTCGCGCACTCCTGCCACGACCAATCAGTGATCTTGGCACAAAATTTAAACACCGCTGTGCTGATTGGTCGCGGCCGCTGCCCGCGACCAATCAGCGATTTTAACGCAAAATTTAAACACGCTGTTCGGTCCTTAGTAACACGGCTCGCTGATTGGTCGCGGCCCCCGCCCGCGACCAATCAGCGATATTTGCGCGAGATTTAAAACCCGCTTCTATGATTGGTCGCGGATGCCGCCCGCAAGCAATCACAGATTTTCGCTCCAAATTTAAACACGCTCTCCAGGCAATTACCGCAGGATTTCAAATAAGTACGCCACCTTCGGGAGATAGCAGGGCTAACTCCGCCCATGTGGTCATGTGACTCACCAACTGCTCATAACGTACTGAGCATGTTTTCTCAGTCACACTGTGCGAGGGACTTCAGTCACACTGTGCGAGGGACTTCTGTCACACTGTGCGAGGGACTTCTGTCACACTGTGCGAGGGACTTCAGTGACACTGTGCAAGGGACTTCAGTCACACTGTGCGAGGGACTTCTGTCACACTGTGCGAGGGACTTCAGTCACACTGTCCGAGCGACTTCAGTCACACTGTGAGAGGGACTTCAGTCACACTGTGCGAGGGACTTCTGTCACACTGTGCGAGGGACTTCTGTTACACTGTGCGAGGGACTTCTGTCAGGTTTACTGAACACGTTCTGCCAGTGACAGCGCGCTGAAGAGATACTTCTTTACGCTTCCTGTTTTATAATGGGTCGTAAGCAAAATTACGCCATGGAGGAAGACAGAAAAGCAGCAGAAGCAGCAAGAAAATGACAACGTCGACAGCAACAGACACCACAGCAAACTGCCGCCAGACAAGCCAAGGATGCGGAAGCTCACCAAAAACGCCGGGAACAGGAGACACCGCAACACACTGCCGCCAGACAAGCCCAGGATGCAGAAGCTCACCAAAAACGCCGGGAACAGGAGACACCGCAACACACTGCCGCCAGACAAGCCAAGGATGCAGAAGCTCACCAAAAACGCCGGAAAAAGGAGACACCGCAACACACTGCCGCCAGACAAGCCCAGGATGCAGAATCTCACCATGTCGTAAGCAAAATTGCACCATGGAGGAAGATAGAAAAGCAGCAGAAGCAGCAAGAAAATGACAACGTCGACAGCAACAGACACTGCAACAAACTACCGCCAGACAAGCCAAGGATGCGGAAGCTCACCAAAAACGCCGGGAACAGGAGACACCGCAACACACTGCCGCCAGACAAGCCCAGGATGCGGAATCTCACCAAAAACGCCAGGAACAGGAGACACCGCAACACACTGCCGCCAGACAAGCCCAGGATGCGGAATCTCAACAAAAACGCCGGGAACAGGAGACACCGCAACACACTGCCGCCAGACAAGCCCAGGATGCGGAATCTCAACAAAAACGCCGGGAACAGGAGACACCGCAACACACTGCCGCCAGACAAGCCCAGGATGCGGAATCTCACCAAAAATGCCGGGAACAGGAGACACCGCAACACACTGCTTCCAGACAAGCCCAGGATGCGGAATCTCACCAAAAACGCCAGGAACAGGAGACACCGCAACACACTGCCGCCAGACAAGCCCAGGATGCGGAAGCTCAACAAAAACGCTGGGAACAGGAGACACCGCAACACACTGCCGCCAGACAAGCCAAGGATGCGGAAGCTCACCAAAAACGCCGGGAACAGGAGACACTGCAGCACACTGCCGCCAGACAAGCCCAGAATGCGGAATCTCACCAAAAACGCCAGAAAAAGGAGACACTGCAACACACTGCCGCCAGACAAGCCCACGATGCGGAATCTCACCAAAAACACCGGGAACAGGAGACACCGCAACACACTGCCGCAAGACAAGCCAAGGATGCAGAATCTCACCAAAAACGCCGGGAACAGGAGACACCGCAACACACTGCCGCCAGACAAGCCCAGGATGCGGAATCTCGCCAAAAACGCCGGGAACTGGAAACACTGCAACACACTGCCGGCAGACAAGCCAAGGATGCGGAAGCTCACAGAAAACGTCGGGAACAGGAGACACCACAACACACTGCCACCAGACAAGCCCAGGATGCGGAATCTCACAGACAACGTCTGGAGCAAGAGACACCACAACACACTGGTGCCAGACAAGCCCAGGATGCGGAATCTCACAGACAACGTCGGAAACAGGAGACACCACAACACACTGCTGCCAGAGAAGCCCAGGATGCAGAATCTCACAGACAACGTCGGGAACGGGAAACACCGCAACACTACGGCTAGACAGGAGCACGATGCGGAATCCCATAGACAATGTCGGCTGAAGGAATCTCCAGAATCAAGGACAAACCGAGAACAACACGATCGCCAAATTTGTCAAAAACGAATGCTCTACCAACTAAGGCAAACCCAGCAGAACATTCAACAACTTGCACGTTACGTAACAGACAATGAAACTATAATTATTCAACACTACTGTGGGAATATGAATGTAGTTTGTTCTAAATGCGACTCTCTGAATTTCATCGAGGAAAAACCATCTGACAATCAGTTTACTCAATGCTGCCAAAAAGGAAAAGTTATGCTACCAAGATGTCACTACTCAGATCTGTTTGAGCAGTTGATGAAAGGAACGCATGAACACAGTAGAAATTTTCTGGAAAATATCAGAAGTATCAACAGTTCTCATGCGTTTGCTTCATTTGGTGCCAACATTGCACCGCCCCCTGGATTCGGACCGTATTTTTTTAAAATTCATGGCCAGATCTACCACCGCACTGGAATACTTCATCCACAACTAGGACAACCACCAAAATTTGCACAATTATACATTTTTGATCCAAATGAGGCTACAGAACAAAGGATGAACCTAAAAGAAAATGAAAAGTGTAATGCAGAACTGATTAACCTAATTGCCGTACAACAATCAGCCCATTTGCTGCCGCATATCGCATGCTAAAAGACGTCGAAGCCGAGGAGGAACAGAGAGCTATACAAAATGGGACGGAAATGCCTTCTATTATCATGGCCATTAAAGAAGAACGTCAACAAGATCCCCGATGTTACAACAAACCACGTGTAAGTGAGGTCGCAGTTGTTTTTCAAAACGATGATGGAGAGCCTCCTTTTCAAAGGGATATATTAGTCCATCTTAAGCCAGACCAAACCAACCCTTTCGTTCCTAAAACACAACGAATTAGCATTTTGCACAGCAACCTTCTGTATCTGCTATTCTTTCCAAGTGGTGATCAAGGGTGGCATGAAAACCTACACCAGCAAGGAACTTCAAGAAGAATTACACAACTACAGTACTACAGTTTTCTTCTGTCTGTCCGAAATTACTTCAATCCTATTTTAAACGGTGGGAAACTGACACAACAGTACTTAGTCGACGCATACGTTAAAATTGAAGCTAATGGACTCAATTTCATACGAATGAACCAAAAACAACTTAAAGTTGAAGACTACTGCGTTCTTCAAGAACATTTGCAAAAACAATCCATTCAAAAAGGAATTCCAATTGGAAAAACAGTAATTCTCCCGTCGTCGTTTGAAGGTAGCCCCTGCAACATGCAACAGCGTTATCAAGATCCAATGGCAATAGTAACAAAGTATGGAAGACCTGACATTTTTTTAACAATGACCTGTAATCCTAAATGGCCGGAAATTACCGAAAATCTACAACCCTGGCAGAAAGTTGAACACAGGCCGGACTTAGCTGCACGCGTATTTCGACTAAAACTCAGCAGCCTTTTTAAAGACATCAAAAATGGGCTTTTTGGAACAGTCGCAGCAATGGTACACGTCATAGAGTTTCAGAAACGAGGTCTCCCACATGCGCATATACTAATTATTTTAGACGCGGATTCCAAGTTTCGTGCGGAGGATGAAATTGACAACATAGTGTGGGCTGAAATTCCTAACCAAGAAAAGTATCCTGAATTGTATAATATTGTAATCTGTAATATGGTTCATGGCCCATGCGGTGTAGCAAATCCAAAAAGTCCATGCATGGAAAACGGAAAGTGTACAAAAGGGTTTCCAAAGCAGTTGAAACAGCACACTGTTAAAGATTTGGATGGCTACCCATCCTACCGGCGACAACTGATTGATAACATTGTACACAACAAAAAAATTATAAATAACTCATGGATAGTTCCATACAACCCGTACTTATTAAAACGCTACAACTGTCACATCAACGTTGAAATCTGCGCTTCAATAAAAAGTGTTAAATATCTTTTCAAGTACATCTACAAGTGGCATGACAAAGCTCACATCGAAATACAACAGAAAACAGTCAATCATGATGAATCATCATGGTTTGTGGACTCAAGATATGTCCGTGCTCCAGAAGCTGCTTGGAGAATATTTGCGTTTCCAATGCATTCACAGTCCCATGCCATTATATAGTAACATAGTTTGTAAAGCCGAATAAAGACTTGCGTCCATCAAGTTCGACCTGTTAGTTCTGTAATTGCTAAAGTTGATCCAGAGGAGGGCAAAAACCCCAAATGATTTGGCCAATCTTCATCTGAGGAAAAATTCCCTCCCGACTCTGAAACCAGCAGTCAGAATAAATCCCTGTATCAACTTACTATTTTATTTTATTTTTAAGTATACTCTGAAATCTGCCTGGTATCTAGAAATGCATCCAGTCCCCACTTGAACTGGTGTAGTGAATCCGAATCCATGTTTAGCTATTCTTTTACCAAATCAACAGCAGCTTTATTTCTTTGAAAATGCTTAAGTCGAAGATGTCTCAAAAACTTTAAGCACAATGTCAACATTAATGGAATGGTTTTTGCTAAACCAACGTGACGAAAACGCAAGGCAGTATTTCTATCGAGAGATTCCAGAGCATTACGTTTGGAAAAAAACTTGGAAGCCAAGACAACGAGGACTTAGCAGAATAATTGGACACATGTATACTGTTAGTGTCAAGGCTCAAGAAAGATATTGCCTTCGGCTGTTATTACTGCATGCCAAAGGAGCTAGAAGTTACGAAGATTTGAAAACAGTTAATGGAGTATTGCACGATACATTTAAAGCTGCATCTTTGGCTTTAGGACTTCTATTGGCTGATACTATGTGGACACTTACTTTAGAAGACGCAGTTACCCTACATATGCCTAAGAAATTGTTTGCCTACATTTGTGTCTTTGGACCGCCTACAAATCCGGCTCAACTTTGGACAAATTTCAAAAGAAGATTACTGCTTACGTCTTCACAACAAAAGTGGAAATTGTCAAAATTGCGAATCTTATGCCATGCAAGATGTCCAAAATGTCCTACTACTGCATGGAAAAACGTTTTCAGACTTTAATTTGCCACAGCCTGCAAGTCAAGTTGCACATATTCAAGAGTATGACGAAGCTTATGAATTATTGTTGGCAACAGAGAAGAAAAACTCCTTAAATCAACAACAACGGATTGCATATGACACTATTGTGAGCGCTGTAGAAAACCAAGACGATCCAACGCCAAAATGTTTCTTTATTGACGGTCCTGGAGGCAGCGGTAAAACATTCCTCTATGAAGTTTTAATGCATCACGTTAGAGGGTTGGGAAAAGTCGTATTGCCATCGGCTGCAACAGGTATTGCAGCAAACCTTTTACGAGGAGGTCGCACTATGCATTCACTTTTTGGGATACCAGTTCCAGTCAATGAAATCTCAGTTTCCAGAATCAAACAAGACACATTTGCAGGAAAACAGTTAAACAGTGCAAATCTTTTGATACTTGATGAGTGCACCATGGCACCCAAATATGCTTTGAGCTTAATTGACAGACTTCTGCGTGAATTTATGACTACAAATATTGCAGAAAAAAATGAAATTCCTTTTGGAGGTAAAGTTTTTGTCCTTGGCGGAGATTTTAGGCAATGCCTTCCAGTTGTACCAAATGGAACAAGAAGAAATATTATCAAGTCCACCTTAAAAATGTCTGACCTTTGGAAAGAGTTTAATAAACTCCAACTAATTAACAACATGCGATCTTCTGACCCAGAATACAGCAACTGGCTTCTTAAACTTGGCAATGGTGAACTTAGCAATGAATATAACCTTGGAGAAGACATTATTGAAATACCAGAAGACATGTTGTGCACTGACTGCATCGTAAGTGATGTTTTTGGACAACGCGTTGAAATTGATGTGAACGACCAAAGCAGTGTTGAGAGGGCCTCTTCCTATGCAATTCTCTGTCCCAAGAACGATGATGTAGCTCTGCTAAATTCCCTTGTCATGGATAGAATGCCTGGAGAGTATAAATTGTACAAAAGTGATGATTCGGTGGATGTAGACAATGAAGATGAACGAGAGCATTATCCAGTTGAATTTTTAAATAGTGTTACTCCATCAGGAATGCCATCCCACAGACTGCAACTTAAAGTTGGAGCAATCGTAATGTTGCTGCGGAATCTAAATACAAGAAATGGTCTATGTAATGGAACTCGCATTATTGTTACTGGACTCCATTCCCACATAATTCAATCAAGAGTGATCACTGGATCTGTAAAAGGAGACGAAGTGTTCATTCCACGCATTGATTTATGTCCTTCAGACACCGGTCTTCCATTTAGGCTTCGACGTCAACAGTTTCCAGTAAAACCAGCATTTGCCATGACAATAAACAAGTCACAAGGTCAAACTCTACACCGTGTTGGCATATATTTACCGGAGCCCGTTTTTGGTCATGGACAACTCTATGTTGCATTTTCAAGAGTTAAAATGAGATCCAATGTCTAGGTGCAAGTTTTGGATACCCATTTACAAGGAAGTTGCTTACAGATAGTCCAAAAGTATTCATCAAAAATGTCGTGTACAAAAATATTTTAGGTTGATATTGTTAAGAAATATATTCTAGGGTCGTACTTCTTTTGTCCGATGATTTATTTTAAAATATAGTTAGATATTCATGGAATAGTTTATATATTTGAATCATCTGTTTAATAATTTTGTTCAGTTGTATTAAGTTCTATAAGCAATAATATTTAATAATAAAGTATTATTTTACACAGAAAATTCTGTGTATTCATTGTATCATTCTTAAATCTTCATAGCGGCATCTGCAGCATGTGCTACTAAAGTGAATGCAGATTTGTGCCTCTCCACGCACTTAGTCCCGGCGTGGAAAGGAGCGAATCTACAGACTCAGGGCAGTATCGGAGAGTGCGTGCTGTGCCTCACATCCTGTGAGGAGCTGCTGAAAACAGGACGGACAGCGCTGGAGCAGAGAAAAGGAAACAAAGTGAGTATTAGGGTTTAGTTTTTTAACTGTGCTGTGGGGATGGGGGCATGAGTAGGTCATACAAAACCAGGATAAGGGGGCCATACAAGCTAGGATGAGGAAGCCGTACAATCCAAGATAAGTCAGCCATACACCACAATTACAGAATGAGGAAGGCATACATACCAGCATATGGAAATTTAACAGTAGGTGCTGCATTTCCCACCCTAGGCTTATCCTCAAGTCAATAAATTGTCCCATTTTTTTGGTTGAAAAATTATGGGTCTCGGCTTATACTCGGGTGACCGCGCACAGGCAGCATGTACCCCCGCCTGAAGCTGGCTCTTGCTTCCGCTTATGTCACGACTATTTGCACCTGCAGCCAAGGGGTCTCCTGTTTCGCGTTCCACGGTGAGTGATAGGCTGTTGCCGGGGTTATCCCACATCCCGTCACACCCAGAATTCACCGCACAAGCATACATTGACAGAGCGCGCGGTGGATGCTGGGTGTGACACGATGGAGGATAAGCCCAGCCACAGCCCGTCATTCACTGTGGTACGCGGAACAGCAGACCCCTGGCTGCAGCCGCAAATAGTCGTGATGTAAGCGTAAGCAAGAGCCCGCTGCAGCCGGGAGAATTGCGTGCTGGCTGTGCGTCGTCAGCGATGTTGTCACAAGCAGTATTGACAACATGACGTAATGACAAAATTCATTAGGGCCACCGAGGGGATACATTGTGAAGTTACTTTGAAGTAGTGCACAACCCATTTAAACACTGCTTCGCTGATTAGTCACGCCCGGTCGGCCGCATGCATATTCTAGAATACCCGATGAATCGGGCCACCATCTAGTATTAGATAAGAAGCTAGAGTGTAGTCAGGACTGAGGCCCATCCAGGAGAACGTGGTCAGGCTTGAATACGAGATCTCTTACGAGAGCTGTAGATGCAGTAGCACAGCAAGGAGCATGAAAAAAGTAAAACGTTTATTTTTCAACCCCGGTCTCCCTCAATCACGTCTACCTCATCTGGTCCTGGACCTCATGCGGTCTGCAGAGGCATATCACAAAAGTAATAACAGCACACTCACCTGGCCAGGACCCCCATTTTCCCTTAGTGCGGTGGGGTGTGGATGATGCAAGCCACAGCTAACAAACCGCCGGTTACACATAAAAAAGATAACAACCATATATTGTATTATAATCCTGCCTGTTTTTTTTTATTATAATCCTGCCTGTGATGATAATAAGATGATTAATGTTTTTTAATAAAAAAAGTGATCTATACAAATTGGAAAATAATAGCCTTATATTAAGCTTAATTACCACAGTGATAAATGCTATTTCATTGTTTGTTTGCTTGTTTTTTATAGATAGCAATATGGAAAATATAAAGCAAAAATCAACACATATTTAAGAAATATGTTTAACATTAAAGCTTGATTCATATAATACGTCAATTTCTGTTGATAAACTCCTTTTAAACAATCTCTTATATCCCCGATATATCATCTGTGGTTTTCCATAGGGCTATACATAAATCTACCCAGTTGCCTCACATCTGACAGAGGAATTAGGAAATGGCAAATTCAGCTCTGCTATATTTGTACACTATTCTTTCTCTCCAATTGCAAAGCAGTAATTTATTTATAAATGAGGAGCTTTTAGGAAATTAAGTGTGCCACCAAGAGCAGTACAAATAAAATTACTTTCACAATGAAGACTGATCACTTTGAAGTTCTACTTGGCAAATGTTGCTGCCTTGTTTGAACTTTTCTATTATTCTGCATTTAGCAAAAAAACACCAGCCTGCTCATTGTCCAAAATACAAAATAGGCTACGCTGTATTTAGTTGTGTTGGGATGATAGCCATTGACATAGCTTCTAACTGCGCTTATTTTCTGTGCTGGATGGATATTGCATCTTCTATCTATATTCTCTATTTTTTTCATATCGCCCAAATAGTTCTATGTGATTGTAATGTGCATTTAATAGTTTTAACAAAATAATTTCTTGCAGAAAAAAATAACCAATTATTGAACAATCCATTCTGTGATGTCGTAGCATGAGAAATTTGTCCTATATTTGTGCTCTGCTACATACAGTATAGGTCAGTGAAATTGGTAAGTACAAAAATCCCCAAAGAGGTAAAGCATTGGTCAACTGCCATATAGCTAGGATATGAATATTAAAGGGGTTGTCTACTACTTGGACCATCCCTTCTTAATTTCTATATTCCCCTTATAAAATAACAACAGCTTATACTCGCCACTGGTGCTAAAGCGGTTCCAGCGATGATGACATCGGCTCACCTGGGGCTCGCTTTACGTTGTTATGCCAGGTGAGCCCTGCAACCAATCAGTGGCTGCTTCACTCTCACTGCCTTCAGACCTATCTGACATTTGAAAAAGGACAGAGAGCAGCAGCAGCTCCCACTTCTGTGAGTTTCGCCCGAAGGCAATGATATTGAAATGGCTGCTGATTGTTATGCCGTGTGAACGCTGCTGCCAATGTCATGCGAGCCCTTGGAGACGAGGTGCTGTCATTGCTGCAATGGTGAAGGCACTAAAGTTTAAATTAGGCTGTTGTTATCATTTAGGGGGGATATAGCAATTAAAAAGGGATTGTCCAAGTAGCGGACAGCCCTTTAAATATAAGTAAATAAGGTGCTTTTCTTGAATTGGTAATTTTCTTACATGGTTACCTAGTACAGTTGAAGAAACAAGTTCAAACAAAGGAAAGGAATTGACAAATTGAAGGTGTACGTGTACAACTATAAGCATGAACCAATCAGCCCTAAAAAAGCTAATTTTTCCTTTCTGAGTCAAGGGTTTATTGTGGAATAAAACACTAAGGACTCTGCATGCTTCTTGGACTGAAGTAGATGACATTGTTGAATATGGGATGAATGAATGATTTGCATGTTAGAAAAGCGCTGTCTGTTTCAAGACAATAGTAGTCATTTTCTGGCTTACTCTGATTTGAGTCCACATACACATGCTTCATAGCATAGTGACGTGGATGCTCCTGAAGAAAATACGCTTTCTCAATTCTGAACTCCTCCTCCACGGAGGTTGTAAACTGAGCATAAACTACAACTCAACATAGCCCACACGCCTCAGATATACAACAAACTGCTACCAGTTATCAAGATCAGTGCCACTACGTATATTCTGCTCTCCAACAGCCAAAGAGCTCTCCATACACATACACAATCAGTTTGCTTGAAGATGTACAGAGGGGAAAATAAGTATTTGACGTACTGCTGATTTTGCAAGTTTTCCCACTTGCAAAGAATGGAGAGGTCTGTAATTTTTATTAAAAAAACCTACAAGAAGCAAAAATGAACATAAACCCTGCTGTAAATAAATAAAAAGCAAGTGCATTTAAATAAAATTGGGTTCTTAGTAACACTGTTTTTGATTAAAAATAGTATATAAGCCATCCCACTATCCCGAGCAAGTTCACCTTGTCGATGGTGGGATGGCTTATATACTATTTTTGATCAAAAACAGTGTTACTAAGAACCCTATTTTATTTAAATGCACTTGCTTTTTATTTATTTACAGCAGGGTTTATGTTTATTTTTGCTTCTTGTAGGTTTTTCTGCTTCATGGCCATTGTGAAACATGCATTTATGTGCTGCATGTATACCAACTTAAGCCATGCTCAAATTTTGTGTTTTTTCTCTTTAATTTTTATTGTAGGTACATTTCACCTCTGAGAGACAGAATCATAAAAAAATCCAAAAAATCACATTGTATGATTTTTATTTTATTGCATGAAATAAGTATTTGACATAATAGAAAAACAGAACTTAATATTTGGTACAGAAACCTTTGTTTGCAATTACAGAGGTCAGACGTATTCTGTAGTTCTGGACCAAGTTTGCACACACTGCAGCTGGGATTTTGGCCCACATACAGATCTTCTCCAGATCTTTTAGGTTTTGGGGCTGTCACTGGGCAACATTGAATTTCAGCTCCCTCCATAGATTTTCTATTGGGTTCAGGTCTGGAGGCTGGCTAGGCCACTCCAGGACTTGAAACGCTTCTTACGGAGCCACTCCTTAGTTGCCTGGGCGGTGTGTTTCAGGTCATTGTCATGCTGGAACACCCAACCACAACTTATCTTTAATGCTTTTACTGAGAGAAGGAGGTTGTTGGTCAAAATCTTGCAATTCATGACCCCATCCATCCTCCTTTCATGGTGCAGTCATCCTGTCCCCTTTGCAGAAAAGCACCCACAAAGTATGATGTTTCCCCCACCATGCTTCACAGTTGGGAGAGTGTTCTTGGGCTTGTACTTATCCTTCTTCCTCCACACATGGCGAGTGGAGTTGATGCCAAAAAGTTCTATTTTAGTCTCATCTGACCACATGACCTTCTCCCATACCTGCTATTGATCATCCAGATAGTCATCGGTGAATGTCAAACGGGCCTGGACATGTGTTGGCACGAGCAGGGGGACTTTGCATGCTCTGAAAGATTTTAATCCACAACTGCGGGAGTTGATGTTAACAGCCATCAGCAGACTGCAGACCATACAGGAACCACAGTACTGATGATATATGGCACTCGTGTGGATAGGTTGGTGCCTGAGTAGGGTTCCAATCCGTAATATTAGATAGATGAAAACTCGGTACTCAGGAGGATAAAATGAAATAAACAAAGTTCATTTATATATGCAATGCAATAAATCCAGAATTTAAATCCAGAAAATTATTAACATTTTGGTTTTGCATGTCGGTCTGCATCAGAAAGATGTGGATTGCTATGGGTGAAGTGAATGAGTCATGTTAGTAGCACTATGCAAACTACAACTGACGTTGCAGGTTGTGTGACCGAAACGTCAATAATTTTCCAGAGTTACAACAGACATTGTTTTCTTTCACTTTGTCCTTCTGAGTACCAAGTTTTCATCTATCCACAGCACTGATGAGACGTAGTTAGTATTATAAAATAAACATTTACATCCAGATACCTTATAGGTGACAACTTCTCTGATTGAATCGTTCTCATTCTTTTCTTCTCCGTCTAGTCCGACTCCATGGTGACTTTTCCCATCCACAGCTCTTCTCTGCAGACTTCCATCTTCTCCGGTCTTCTGCAGCACATTCCCACATGGAGCCCTTAAAAATAAGAGTGTTATTAAAATGCTCCTGAGTAAAAATATCTCTCCATACTAAGCCCTAAATACACTTCTTAAGGTATATGGCCTCCACACTGTTCACCTAATGAAAGATAACCACCCAACTGTCTGTAAATATCTATAATTTAACCGGGGATGTGTGTCTCTGTCTGATCCTTTATAAACTGCACATGTATGACGCGCAGTCTGGCTCCAGACAGAAGCAGGCATCCAGCCGTTACAGGTAAAAGGGTGTGTATGGCGCCGGAGATCGCAGTTTGCGCCATACTTAGATACTTACATGACCAGGAGGAGCGTTGCCGGGTGCCTCTCTTTGCCGGAGACCGGGGCAGGAGTGAGGCGTTGGATCGGCGCATGCGCATAGCGCTATCCGGCACCATTTTACTGAAGACACATTTGCAGTGTGTCTTCAGCAAAATGGTGCCGGACAGCGCGGTGCTCCGGCGCCGCACTCCTCCCCCGGCCTCCGGCAGAACAAGACACCGCAGCGCTGGAACACAGAGAAGAAAGGTGAGTATAAGTGTTTATTTTTTTGTATGTGTGTACAGTGTGAAAGGGATGAGGGGGCCACACATACCAGGATTGGGGTTGAGGGGACCACGCATACCAGGATTGGGGGGTGAGGAGACCACGCATACCAGAATTGAGGGGTGAGGAGACCATGCATACCAGGATTGGGGGGTGAGGGGACCATGTATACCAGGATTGGGGGGTGAGGAGACGATGCATACCAGGCTTGGGGGTGAGGGGACATGCATACCAGGATTGGGGGGTGAGGGGTACCACGCATACCAGGATTGTGGGGCGAGGGGACCATGCATATCAGGATGAGGGGTACCATGCATACCAGGATTGGGAGGTGAGGGCGACCATGCATACCAGGATTGGGGGGTGAGGGGACCATGCATACCAGGATAAGGATGAGGGGTGCCATGCATACTGGGATTGGGGATGAGGGGTGCCATGCATACCGGGATTGGGGATGAGGGGTGCCATGCATACCGGGATTGGGGATGAGGGGTGCCATGCATACCAGGATTGGGGGGTGAGGGGACCATGCATACCAGGATTAGGGGGGTGAGGGGATCCATGCATACCAGGATTGGGGGGCGAGGGGGGCCATGCATACCAGGATTGGGGGGTGAGGGGGACCATGCATACCAGGATTGGGGGGTGAGGGGACCATGCATACCAGGATAAGGATGAGGGGTGCCATGCATACCGGGATTGGGGATGAGGGGTGGCATGCATACCGGGATTGGGGATGAGGGATGCCATGCATACTGGGATTGGGGGTGAGGGGTGCCACGCATACCGGGATGGGGGTGAGGGGTGCCACGCATATCGGGATAGGGATGAGGGGTGCCACGCATACCAGGATTGGGGATGAGGGGTGCCACGCATACCAGGATTGGGGATGAGGGGTGCCACACATACCAGGATTGGGGATGAGGGGTGCCTCACATACCAGGATTTGGGATGAGGGGTGCCATGCATTCCAGGATTAGGGGATGAGGGGTGCCATGCATTCCAGGATTAGGGGATGAGGGGTGCCATGCATTCCAGGATTGGGGATGAGGGGTGCCATGCATACCAGGATTAGGGGATGAGGGGTGCCATGCATAGCAGGATTGGGGGTGAGGGGTGCCATGCATACCAGGATAGGATGGTGAAGATAGGATGGGGGCAGTGCAAATACCAGGAGGGGGGCAGCACATACCAGCATGGGAGACCATATACCAATAAAAATGCTTGCCACCCGGGAGTAGAACGGGTTCAATAGCTAGTCAGCTATAACCGCCACACCGTCCATCCTTATGAACCACGGCCTATACCATGGCTGTCCCCTTTTCATTGTTTTCCTTTACATTCTCTTTAGCTCCAAACTGTCCCCCCCGCCATGCTAACCTCTCTTCATACTGTGCCCCCAAATCACGCTGCCCCTTTCCATATACATTCTGTGCCCCTCTTCACACTATGCCCTCATACTGCCCACAATGTTGTCCCTTCCAAACTGTACCCCTCCTCACGCTGTCCCCCTACATGGTATGATGGTCACCACAGCGTCCATACAGTATGATATCCACAACAGCCTCCAATATACAGCTTGATGTCCACTACAGACCCCGTTATACAGTATGATGTCCACCACAGCCCCCCATATACAGTATGATGGTCCCCACAACACTCTACACAGTATTATGACTCCCCAGCCTGATACAGTATAATGGCCCCCACAGTACCCCACAGAGTATGATATCCACCACAGCCATCTTATATACTGTATGATGTCTACCACAACCCCCTATACAGTATGGTCACCACAGCCTCTATACAGTATAATGTCCCCCAAAGCCCCTCATATAATATGTCCCCACACCGCAGCTATAATGTTCCCAACAGACCCGCATATAATATGATGTTCCCACAGTCACCCATTCTGTGGCCAAATAGTATAAGAAAATTTTTCAAAAAAAGCTTATACTCATCTAATCCAGGCTCCTCATCCACTGCTCCGCCGTCTCTACCTCTATCTGGTACAGCGGTGGGCTCTGTATGGCATGATGTGGTGATGTCATCGTGCTGCCCTATATTCCCTGCATGGCGCCCTCTCCAACAGTGCACAGACTGGAAGAAGTCTGTGTTTTGCTGGAGTTACCAGTGGAGCATGGAACTGATTAAAGTGATTTAGGTGCACAGCTAGAGTCAGAAAACATCAGGGGCCCAAGCTCTAAGACATGTACTTTGCCCTCCACCCGAAAAAAAAGAACAACACAGAGATAACTCTCTGAGTACAGAGAAATTATTTATTAGATGTCACCTGCAGTCCTATGTAACATCACGGATAACACAGTGATAGCTCTCTTTCAACTGAAAATAACATCTACTATATTATCTGTACAAACTCTGATATTTATGGTGTTACATAGGACTGCAGGTGACATCTACTACTTTATCTGTACTATATAACACCATAGATAATATAGTGAAAACTGGATGTGGGGGATAGTATCAGGGGTCAGTCCCAGCCTGCATTCATCCCAGAGGTAATGAAAGGATGCAGCCCTGTTAGAGATTAGAATCAGTGATATGGTGACTGTGCTCAGAGCTCTGATCCTGCACCGACCATAGAGCTCAGTG
This sequence comes from Phyllobates terribilis, assembly GCF_046119375.1. Taxonomy (NCBI): domain Eukaryota; kingdom Metazoa; phylum Chordata; class Amphibia; order Anura; family Dendrobatidae; genus Phyllobates; species Phyllobates terribilis. Next base: position 116,767,371 of record NW_027362761.1, on the reverse strand, counting down.
CTACAGCATCAGAGTAACTAAATCGCTGACTCTAATCTCTGACTGTGCTGCCATGTCTTCTCTGAAGAAGATGACAGGCAGCAGTTTGCATAGCTGGCAATCGTCACCTCTTGCTAAAGTAGCTGCTCTGGGTCTATGTGTGCAAACGGTGCTCAACAATGGCTGGAAGAGGAGAGCGGGAGGCTGTTATTGACTGGCTGAGGAGAGAACGAGTTAGGAGAAAAAGAAACCTGCGTTGCTTGGACTGGAGGCCAACATGTCAGAGCTGCTGAAGGCACAGGTGAATTTTGTTTTTCATTAAATTGACATGCTATTTTCATGCAATTTTTCTTAAAAATTGTTTTTACACCTTAAAATTTTAAATGAAAACAATACATGATTTTTGTTTCAAAATAGAAAATGTTTACTTGAATTGATCCTGATGATGCTTGATACCATCAATCCTGTACATATGTCATTTTTATTGAGAATTGAATTCAAAACTGAATAAGAAACATTCCAATAAACCATTCTGATGCAACCGGGGAGGGGAGATACAACACCTGCAACTGAGTGCTTTACCCTACCAAAACAGAAAAGCCCAGCTGAAATTACATGAGGCATAATGAAGAGCATTACAGTCTAGAAATCTTTAGAAAGGCATCTGATAACAAGCAGAAAAATCCTAATACTGTATGTTAGAAATAGCATAAGGTAGTTAGAGTGGCATGTAAAATTTTGGCCACCCCTGGTTAAAATTACTGTTATTGCGAACAGTTAAGCAAGTTGTAGATGCAATAATCTCTAAAAGGCCTAATGTTAAAGATGACACATTTCCTTTGTATTTTTGGCAAAAAAATCAATGTATTGTAATTAGTTTCATTTTAAAATTACTAAAACAGTAATTTTGACCAGGGGTGCCCAAACTTTTACATGCCACTGTATATATACAAAATAGGTAGATAGATAGGGAAAGAGAGAATACTGTGCAATTAGGCAAAGGCGAAAATAATGCTGCAAAGTTTTAAAAAATAGAAGTGTTAATAGTATATTTTTATTAATTAACGAAATGCAAAGAGAATAGCCGCTGGAGGTTGTTACTCTACAGTGGAAGGAGCTAGGTTGGAAGTGCCAGATATATGGTTTCCTCTGGTAAGAAAGTTCCTTCTATTGGAGATGGGTCAAACTGTGTGCATGAGCAAAAGAGTGATGGTGTTTACAAGTGGACAAATCCCTAGTAGGGACTCCTCACCTAGGAGACCAAAGCTAATATAGTACTAGAACTCTAGTGATGTGTGAAAGATTGCTGCTAATTGATCTATAATATCAAAATTTGTGGAGTCAGCCAGTGTCAGTAGCTTTTTCAGTTCCTTTGTGTATTGCATCATCAGTAGTACAGTAGAGACTGATGTCCTTAGAGATACTATGAATTTCCTCAAAGAACTTGTTAAAATAGCAATTGTGGAACTGTCAACAGTTATGGGGTATGTAAAATTCGCTGAAATAATAGTGCGACCTCCCAGAATAAGCATGCTGTATACTGTAAATGGTATGAATGTATGAAAAATGTGATCTCCCATAACACGTCATAACTAGAGATGTACTGCAGACATTAGAGATCCCAATCTCAAAAATGCTCTGGACAAATGTTGTGATTATAAAAAGTGTTTCAGATGAACCACACACTGACACATATTTTCCACATTTTGCCATGGTTATGTGTTACCAAAATTAACAGTACAATTGTGAAAAAGGCTCCTGGTACTGCACAAAAATAGGGGTCTTCTTATCCACATGCACATGGGAATAATTTTAGCAACTAACCAGACAGAGGGTAAAATTCTGCAAAGGTTCATAAGGCCTAGTGTATATTGGGAAATTAGCAATTCTGTTAATCTTGCTCTACATGCGGGGTCACATTCTTCCTTCAATTACTGAAGTGTAATTTAGTGTCTGGGATTATATGACGAGACAGAAGGATTTGTGCAAGCCTGGGGTCCAGTCATGGGGTCCAGATGTAAAACTATTCCTGCCGTGTGTGAAAGGAACTCAAGAACTTATCAGCTATAAGTTTCACTTTTTGTATTGAAGAACTGAAATAAATAAACTTTTAGATGATATTCTAATTTAGTGAGATGCACCTCTATTTAGGGCAGGCTATGGGGCACTTATTTGGGGCTGGCTACGGGAGACAAAAGAGAGGCAGGCTATGGGGGACAAAAGAGGGGCTGGCTATGTGGGACATACTGTATGTGGGGATAGCTATGGGGACAAAAGAGGGGCTGGCTGTGGGACATATGAGGGGCTGGCTGTGTGGGACATATGAGGGGCTGGCTGTGTGGGATGTAGCATCGGCGTCTCTGCCCCGTTCTAGGCAGAGACGCCGTCCCTCTCACCTCCCCGCTCCTGGCGCGGCGTCCTCCAGCGCTGCTCTCCCCGCTGCTTCCGGCGCGCGCTCCTTCCCCGGCAGTGTGCTTAGGGCGCGCGCGCGCTCCCCCTCTCTTAAAGGGACCGCGCGCGCCGTCCTAAGGAGTCCCCGGCCAATTGCCGGAGGACCTCCCATATAAAGGGCACCTCCTCCAAAATGGAGGTGCCTGAGCAATGTTGTTTGCACCTGTGTCTCACCTGTGCTTCAGCCCTCAGGTCCCGTTGCCAGTTACCTGCCAGTTACCTGTCAGATTCCTGCCAGCTTGCTGCCTTTGTCCTGCCTGATATTCTGCTACCTGCCTGTTAGCCTGAGGTCCGACGGTCTGCCTTCCAACTCCTGTCAGTCTGTCTATGGACCAGCTTGCCCGCTCACCTGGGACCGCACACCTGTTACCTGCCTGCTAGCCTACCTGGAGGCTCCGCCGTCACGTGCTGTGACCATCTGCCTTTTCAGAGACTCCTGCCCGCTCACCTGGGAGCGCACACCTGTTACCTGCCTGCTAGCCTACCTGGAGGCTCCGCCGTCACGTGCTGTGACCATCTGCCTATCCAGAGACTCCTGCCCGCTCACCTGGGAGCGCCCACCTGTTACCTGCCTGCTAGCCTACCTGGAGGCTTCGCCATCACGTGCTGTGACCACCTACCATTCCAGAGACTCTCGCTTGCTCACCTGGGAGCACACATCTACCATCTGCCTGCTAGCCTACCCGGAGGCTCTGCCATCACAGGTCGTACCTACCCTTTACCCAGAGACTGCCCCGGTCACTTGCCGTAACTCCCTGCCCATTCATCCAGAGGCTGCCCCGGTCACTTGCCGTAACTCCCTGCCCGTTCTTCCAGAGACTGCCCCGGTCACTTGCCGTGACCTCCTGCCCGTTCTTCCAGAGACTGCCCCGGTCACTTGCCGTGACCTCCAGCCCGTCCACTCAGAGACTGTCCCGGTCACCTGCTGTGACTGCCTGCCCGTCATCCCGGATTGCCACCCGCTCCCTTACAAGGACCGCCCCCTTGTATAGTAGCTCAGAGGTTCCGCCTCCCAGACCCGTTACATGGGACATATGAGGGGCTGGCTGTGTGGGACATATGAGGGGCTGGCTATGGGGGGCATATGTGGGGCTGGCTCTGTGGCACATAAGTGAGGCTGGCTATGTCGCACATATATGGGGCTGACTATGGGGGACAAAAGAGGAGCTGGCTATGTGGGACATATGTGGGTTTGGCTATGGGGGATATATGTCGGTCTGGCAATGGGGGACAGATTTGGGGCTAACTACGGGGGATATATGTGGGGCTGGCTATGTGAGACATATGTGGGGCTGATTTTGGGGGGCATATGTGGGGTTGGCTATGGGGAACATATATGGGGCTGGCTGTGGAGGACATATGAGGGGCTGGCTGTGGGGGACATATGAGGGGCTGGCTGTGGGGGACATAAGAGGGGCTGGCTGTGGGGGACTTAAGTGGCGCTGGCTCTAGGGGACATAAGATAGGCTGGGTGTGGGAACAAATTAGGGTCTTGCTGTGGGAGCTATCACAAGAGGGGATTTGGGTAATATCATATTATAACAAAGAATGTGGGGAACATTATACTGGGAGCTGTGTGGGATGTTATACCTGGGCTGTGGGGATATCACACTATATAGAATATGTTGGGGGCATAATTGTACAGGGACTGTGGTGGACATCATACTGGATATTGGGGGCTATGATGGACATTGTAGTGTATATTGGGGGGATGTTGTAGATATCGCACTGTATGGACGGCTGTGGTCACCAACATACCATGTAGGAGAACAGTGTGAGGGGGGGTTACAGTTTGGAGAGGACAACGTGGTGGACAGTATGAAGGCATAGTGTGAATAGGGGCACAGAATGGATATGGACAGGGGGCAGCGTGAAATGGGGACACAGTATGGAGAAAGATTAGCATGGTGGGGGGCAGTGAAAAGATTTAGAGAGTGTAAGGGAAAACTAGAGAGGGGACAGCATGGTATAGGCCATGGTTCATAAGGGCAGATGGTGTAGCAGTTATAGCTGATAATGGCAGACAGTATGGTGTGTGTAGCACACTAAGGCGGACAGTGTGGAACCCATATACTATAGGAGGCTTACTTAGGTCATAATATGGACAGATATTTTTTATGCACAGGGAATTTTAATAACACTATTATTTTTAAAAGGCGCTGTGTCGGGATGTGCTGCAGAAGACCAGAGAAGAGGGAATCTGGAGAGACGAGCTGTGAATGTGAAAAGTCATCATGGCGTCTGAACAAAATGGAGACAAAAAGAAAGAAACTACTCAATTAAAGAAGAGATCACCTATAAGGTACCTGGATGTAAATGTTTACTTATTACGTCTCATCAGTGCTGTTGTTCCTGTATGGTCCGCAGTCTGTTAATGACTGATTACAACAACTCCCAGCATCTCTTTACCATTTTTAAGGATATACTAGGAGTTGTACATCAATGAGATACAAATGTATATGGGCTTGACTTAGAAGGATTCAGCTCGTCAGTTTTTAATCATGTGATGCCATAGACCTAATGGAAAAGAGAATACCTAAATGGGTAGAAAGGCAAAATAAGATATTAAGAGAATACAATTTTTACATGGGAGGAGTGCTTCTTTAAAAATAACCATATGTATCCATATCCCTTTATTTGTTTCGTTTCCATTAGGGCATCTGCCAAATGATGGACACTTTAATTGAAATGAAACGGCCCCACTCCCTGTTGAGCCTCCCCACTAAAGTACATCACTTTTTTTTACTTTTGCTGGAATTTTTGGTGACAAGGAGGGGGTGTAAGTTAGGAGTCCTTTTACCTTAGGCTCTGACCCATTCCTTTACTTGGGTGCATCAGCTTCATTTCCATAGGTCACCAAAATACCTTGTCCCGGCCCTGTTCTGATCACTTGTGCTTAGTGTTGAGCATTCCGATACTGAAATATCGGGTATCGGCCGATATTCGCGGTATCGGAATTCCGATACTTAATTCCGATACTTTTACAATATCGAATACCGGAATCGGAAGTTCCCATAATGCCTGCGCTCTGCCGTTTCTCTGAAGGATGCCAAGCTGGATGGCAGCGCTCAGCTGCGATCCAGCCTGTCATCAGAATGCCATCCCAGCGTGAGAGAATTCTCCTGATTGTTTAAAAGCCGGCGGGCGGTAAAAAGCCGCCGGCTTTTAAACAATCACACAACCCCATACTGCTTCCCCGCAGCCTCCCACCCCGATCCTCCGCTCCCCTCGCCACCTCCCATCCCGATCGTAAGTTAGGACCGGGCGGGGAGCGCAGCACCAAGGAGCGGGGAGCGAAGGACCCGGGCGGGGAAGCCGGCAGTGAAAAGACTTCACCGCCGGCTTTCCCGTTCTGTGCTGCGCTTTCCCGCCGGTTATTTCAAATGAACAGCTGCGGTATCAGGTGATGCCGATCAGCTGTTCATTTGAAGTCGCCGCGGTGCCCTCGGAGGGTTCATGTGAGTTCATGCTTGACTGCATTGCATGAACTCACATGAACTTTCCCACGGTCGCACAGGTCAGCCACACCTCCCAGACCCGTCATGATTGGTGTGTGTGGGTGTGCGCGGTGTCTGTGCGATGTGTGCGGTGTGTCTGTGCGATGTGTGCGGGTGTGTGCGGTGTCTGTGCGATGTGTGCGGGTGTGCGCGGTGCCTGTGCGATGTCTGCGGGTGTGTGCGGTGTCTGTGCGATGTGTGCGGGTGTGCGCGGTGTCTGTGCGATGTCTGCGGGTGTGCGCGGTGTCTGTGCGATGTGTGCGGGTGTGCGCGGTGTCTGTGCGATGTCTGCGGGTGTGTGCGGTGTCTGTGCGATGTGTGCGGGTGTGCGCGGTGCCTGTGCGATGTGCGCGGGTGTGCACGGTGTCTGTGTGATGTGTGCGGGTGTGTGCGTGCAGGCAGACATAGGCCGATGTGACACTACTACTCCCATCGGCCTATGTCTGTCCCCCGTCCACTCGTGCCAGCAGGATCAGCTCGATGGGAGCAGTAGTTCCCATCAGCCTGATCCTGCTATTTAAATTGCCCTACTGTGTCCCCAATAAATTTTAAATACATGTCATTGGTGGCCAGTGGTTACCTACAATAAATTAGTTCATACATTACCTGTCCCCGCCGATCGCCACTTAAAATAAAGTAAAAAATAAAAAACTACACCTATACTCACCTAGACACCTAATTCCCCGAAGCCAGCGATCTCCTGTAATAAAATATAAAATAATAAACCACAACCTTATCCTTACCCCTCCGTAGTAGTCCACGAGTGTCCCACGAAGATCTCCAGTTCAGAGCAGCCACATAGAATGTGACCGCTCTGAACCGCTGCCGCCGCTAGAATGACGGGGCCGTAAAGTAGCCCCGTCATTGCATAAGCGGGTTCACCGGAGTTCAGGCAGCGCTGCTCCGGTTAGCTGCTTTACGGCCCTGCTGTATCGTGAGAAATTCCCACGGTACAGCAGTGCCGTAAAGGAGGTCTCCGGAGCTGCGCTGACTGAATGCACTCCGGTGACCTCAGTCAGGGCTCACACTGCCGGGAGCGGACGTGTTCCCGGCAGCGTGAGCTTACAGCAGCCATGCACAGCTGTCACCATCTCCAGATGTGACAGCTGTGCATGGGAGATCAGCGCAGGAACGTGGACAGGTAACTATTTTTTTTAGTAAACTAAGAATTAAATAAAATGGTGTGTTTTATTTCAAATAAATTATTTTTTTCTGGGTGTAGTGTGTTTTTTCTTTTTAACACTTTGTAGGTTAGTAATGGGGGTGTCTTATAGACGCCCATCATTACTAACCTGGGCTTCATGGCAGCTGGCGCTGACATGAACCCCAGCCCTATTACCCCCTGCCACCGCACCAGGGCAGCGTGGAAGAGCGAGGCTAAGTGCCAGAATTGGCGCATCCTATGGATGCGCCATTTCTGGGGCGGCTGTGGGCTGGTGTTTCTAGCCTGGGAGGGGGCCAATATTCATGGCACCCTTCCTGGGCTATTAATATCAGCCCCCAGCTGTCTGCCTAGCCTTTGCTAGCTATTAAAATAGGGTGGACCCCACGTCATTTTTTTGGGGGGGTCCCCCATTTTAATAGCTAGTAAAGGCTACGTATTCAGCTGGGGGCTGATATTAGTAGCCTGGGAAGCTCCGTGGGTATTACTCCCTTCCCAGGCTTCAAACATCTGCTCCAGCTGTCTGCTTAACCTCCGCTAGAGACTAAAATGAAGGGGAACCCCACGCCAATTTTTTTTAAAATAAATCCTTTATTTTAACACTAAATGACAAGTACAGTAATCAACACTATCACTGTACTTCATACATATGTGACTGACATGTTTCTATCTATCTAATCTATGTATGATTCTCTATTCCTTCTATTCTAAATTGTCGGGTACAGATGCTGAATTGCCGGCCGTCTTTTTTAAAGAGACAGTGCATGAAAACACTATTATTTTTTTTAAATAAATCCTTTACACTAAATGACAAGTACAGTAAGCAACACTGTCACTGTACTTCATATATATGTGACTGACATGTTTCTATCTATCTAATCTATGTGTGAAGCTCTATTCTGTCTGTTATAAATTGTCAGGTACCGCTGCTGAATTGCCGGCCGGCTTTTTTAAAGAGACAGTGCATGAAAACACTATTATTTTTTTTAATAAATCCTTTACACTAAATGACAAGTAGAGTAAGCAACATTGTCACTGTACTTCATATATATGTGACTGACATGTTTCTATCTATCTAATCTATGTGAGAATCTCTATTCTTTCTGTTGTAAATTGTCGGGTACCGGTGTATGCGCTGATGAATTGCCGGCTTTTCGCATAATACATTCTACATTATTCTTAGTTGTTTTACTTCATGTAGAATTAACCTACAAGGAAAGAAAGGGTTTATTTTCATTCCGATATTAGTGTCCCATTGACTTGCATTGGTTTCCGGTATCGGAATCGGCGATATCCGATACTTTTTGAGTATCGGTCCGATCCAATCCGATACGATATTTCCTGATATCGGAAGGTATCGCTCAACACTACTTGTGCTATGTGTAGCAGAAATTATCATTTGCTAGCTATGAACGTCGGCCACGGGGTGGTACTCATAGTAGATCTGCAATGACAAGCACTGGGGTCTTCTTCAGACCCCTGGTTGTCATGGCAACCCATGAGCGTCCCGTGATCATGTGACAGGGGCAACAATGGGTGGGGTTTGTGATGCGCTTCTGGCGCACATGTTAAATGCCTCTGTTTGAGATTAACAGCTGATCAAATCAGCTGTCATGTGCCTGGAAAGATGCCGGGACATGACCTATGACATACCTATACAGTTGTGCTCAAAAGTTTACATACCCCGGCAGAATTTTTGCTTTCTTGGCCTTGTTTCAGAGAATATGAATGATAACAAAAAATAATTTTCTCCACTCATAGATATTAATTGGGTGAAGCCATTTATTGTCAAACTACTGTGTTTTCTCTTTTTAATTCTAAATGACAACCAAAAACATCCAAATGACCCTGAACAAAAGTTCACATACCCTGGTGACTTAGGCCTGAGCACATGCTCAGAATTTGACACAAATGGGTTTGAATGGCTACTAAAGGTAACATCCTCACCTGTGACCTGTTTGCTTGTGATCAGTGTGTGTGCATAAAAGCTGAGTGAATCTCTGGGATCCAGACAGACTCTTGCATCTTTCATCCAGCCACTGACGTTTCTGGATTGTGAGTCATGGGGAAAGCAAAAGAATTGTTAATGGATCTACGGGCAAAGGTAGTTGAACTGTATAACACAGGAAAGGGATACAAAAAGATATCCAAGGAATTGATAATGCCAGTCAGCAGCGTTCAAACTGTGATTAACAAATGGAAAATCAGGGGCTCTGTAAAAACCAAACCACGGTCAGGTAAACCAACAAAAATTTTGGCCACAACTGCCAGGAAAATAGTTCGGGATGCAAAGTAAAACCCACAAATAACATCAGCTGAAATTCAGGACTCTCTGAAAACTAGCGGTGTGGCTGTTTCAAGATGCACAATAAAGAGGCACTTGAAGAAAAATGGGCTGCATGGTTGAGTTGCCAGAAGAAAGCGATTACTGCGCAAATGTCACAAAGTATCTCACCTACAATACGCCAAACAGCACAGAGACAAGCCTCAAAACTTCTGGAACAAGGTAATTTGGAGTGATGAGACCAAAATTGAACTTTTTGGCCACAACCATAAACGTTACATTTGGAGAGAGGTCAACAAGGCCTATGATGAAAGAACACCATTCCTACTGTAAAGCACGGAGGTGGATCGCTGATGTTTTGGGGGGGTGTGAGCTACAAGGGCACAGTAAACTGACTAAAAGTTGAAGGAAAGATGAATGCAGCACATTATCAGCAAATATTAGACGCAAATTTGCACTCATCAGTCCGGAAGCTGCACATGGGACGTACTTGGACATTCCAACATGAGAACGATCCAAAACAGAAGGCCAAGTCGACCTGTCATTGGCTACAGCAGAAGAAACTGAAGGTTCTGGAATGGCTATCTCAGTCTTCTGACCTCAATATCATTGAGCCACTCTGGGGAGATCTCAAGCGTGCAGTTCATGCTAGACAGCCCAGGAATTTACAGGAACTGAAGGCTTTTGCAAAAAAAAAATGGGCAGCTTTACCATCTAGGAAAATAAAGAACCTCATCCACAACTAGCACAAAAGACTTCAAGCTATCATTGATGTTAGAGGGGGCAATACACGGTATTAAGAACTGGGGTATGTGAACTTTTGATCACAGTCATTTGGATGTTTTTGGTTGTCATTAAGATTTAAAAACAGAAAACGCAGTAGTTTGACAATAAATGGCTTCACCGAACCAATAACCATGAGTGGAGAAAAATTTTTTTTGTTATCATTCATATTCTCTGAAACAAGGCCAAGAAAGCAAAAATTCTGCCGGAGTATGTAAACTTTTGAGCACAACTGTACATCATAGGTTGTGAAGAGGTTAATGCTAAAATAAATTTTAATAATTTTCAAACACAGAAATGAAGCAGTGATTGTAATGTGAAGAAAATGTAACAGCATTAAATTAACGTGCTTTAGAAAAATACAAAAGAAAGAAGTGGAATTTTCTAAATCAGTTCTGGCTTTCTGCTTGAATCACCAATAGTTAGTGATGAGCAAGCATGCTCGCTACTGCTCAGTGCTCGCCCAAGCATCTCACTGCTCGAGATGCTCGGCGCTCGCCGAGTATTTCCTGGGTTGCTTGGCGGGAGCTCGGGTCTCCTCCCTGCATGTTTGGCGCTCTTTACAGAGCCAATGAACATGCAGGGATTGCGTGCCACTCACTGTAATGCCGTAGCCATGTTGGTTGTGGCATTGCAGTGATTGGCTGGCCGCACAGCGTCATCAGGTCTATATCAGACCTGGTGCCGCCATGCTCGTCACAGTCACTCCGGAATCAGACACTGTAGGGAGAGGTGCTGCTGAGTTAGGGCTAGATTTGCTTGTTTCTAGTTAGTGTAGGTGTACCAAACTATATTAGAGACACATATCCATCTCAACAAACAGTACTTCTGAGGACTAATCCATCTGCAAAGATATCAGGCAGGCAATGTATATAGGCAGGCAGGGTATATAGCAGACTGCAGTGCACATAGCACAAGAGGCTCCAATCCAGTTTGGTCTGCTGCTGCTGTTAGATATTTCTAGAAATAGGCCCAGGTCTCAGGGGCCAGGGATAATTTTTTTTTGGATCTTAATCCTCATTATTTGCTTAAAAAGCAATCCAGAGAACAACGTTTTTCTGCGCCATTTGCTTGTTGACACTGCGGAATACAGCCAGGTCATTTTCATATTACAGCGCTAAAAATCCAGCTATTTCTAACTGTGGTTTGTCCATCACACGGGTCACATATAATTGCGCTGAAAATACTGCCATTTCTGGCCTCCATTAAAAATTTATTTCAGTGTGTCAGTGAAGCAATTGACACCAGTTTGCTGTTCAAAATAGTTCCCTACAGGCCAGGTATTTAAAACTGTGTTTTCTCCGTCACACGGATCACATATACGTTTTCTGAAAATACTGCCATTTCTGGCCTCCATTAAAAAAAAATTTCAGTGTGCCAGTGAAGCAATTGACACTAGTTTGCTGTTCAAAATAGTTACCTACAGGCCAGGTATTTAAAACTATGGTTTGTCCGTCACATGGATCACATATACGTTTTCAGAAAATACTGCCATTTCTGACCGCCATTAAAAATTTGTTTCAATGTGTCAGTGAAGCTATTGACACCAATTTTCTGTTCAAAATAGTTACCTACAGGCCAGGTATTTAAAACTGTATTTTCTCCATCACACGGATCACATATACGTTTTCAAAAAATACTGCCATTTCTGACCTCCATTAAAAATTTTTTTCAGTGTGTCAGTGAAGCAATTGACACCAGTTTGCTGTTCAAAATAGTTACTTACAGGCCAGGTATTTAAAACTGTGGATGGTCCGTCACACGGATCACATATAGAGATGAGCGGTGTTCGACTCGAACTGTTCGCCAATCTCAAATTCGAGCTGTTTTGGGCGGTGTTCGAGCCGTTAGACGAACCCGAACGATTTGCAAAAAATCCGGCTGTTCGAGGTTATGTTCGATAACTGTTCGTGCACCAAAAGGGTAACTGGATTTTTTCACAGTAATACTGTTAATCAATGTTAATAGACAGTTTCAGTGTAGAGTGGGCGGGGGGAGGGGCAGGGGATGGATCTCTGCAGAAATAATGCCGATCTCCATTTTTTTTTTCTTTCCCACATTTACAGTGGGTAGGTGCAGTCTGTAAGCCTATCAGCAACGCACACACGCAGCGAAGTGCTTTTTTTTCACACAAGCAAGGGCATGTGTCATTGGCTGTGTATGTCACATGTCCTTGCCCTATAACACCCAGCCATTTTCCCCGTCGCCACCATTTTCTCACTGCTGCAGCTGAGTGTTAGACGGCACCGCTGCTGCTGTGGGCGCTATACTTTGTAACTGTGTGAATTGCAGGCAAATTTGCTCTTAAATAGACAGATAGGTTTAGGGAGTAGGGACTGGTTGTAATTGCAGCCCTTTTGAGGGCTAGGTTACAGCAGTTCTTAGCACTTTTTTCCAGGCAGGTCTGTGCCAGTTCTGTGCAAGTGTTTTTTACAGCATTTTGCTAAATCTAGCTAAGCCAATCCTTTTGGGCCTCTAGCAGTGTGTGTTAGTCAGTGGAGTAGCCTATCTGTGTTGCAAACTACACCACCTGTGTATCTAATACCAATTTTTTACTGCACCTAGCTAAGTAAAACCTTTTGGGCATAGTAGCAGTGTCTGTTACTCATTGGAGTAGCCCATCTGTACCAAGCTACACCACCTTTGTATTTAATAACAATTTTTTACTGCATATAGACCAGTAAATAATTTTGGGCCTGTAGCGGTGTCTGTTACTCATTGTAGTAGCCCATCTGTACCAAGCTACACCATCTTTTTATTTAATAACAATTTTTACTGCATCTAGCCCAGTAAATACTTTTGGGCCTGTAGCAGTGTCTGTTACTCATTGTAGTAGCCCATCTGTACCAAGTTTCACCATTCTTGAACTTAATAACAATTTTTTACTGCATCTAGCCCAGTAAATACTTTTGGGCCTGTAGAAGTGTCTGTTACTCATTGTAGTAGCCCATCTGTACCAAGCTACACCACCTTTGTATTTAATAACAATTTTTTACTGCATCTAGCCCAGTAAATACTTTTGGGCCTGTAGCAGTGTCTGTTACTCATTGTAGTAGCCCATCTGTACCAAGCTACACCACCTTTGTATTTAATAACAATTTTTTACTGCATCTAGCCCAGTAAATACTTTTGGGCCTGTAGCAGTGTCTGTTACTCATTGTAGTAGCCCATCTGTACCAAGCTACACCACCTTTGTATTTAATAACAATTTTTTACTGCATCTAGCCAAGTAAAACCTTTTGGGCCTGTAGCAGTGTCTGTTACTCATTGGAGTAGCCCATCTGTACCAAGCTACACCACCTTTTTATTTAATAACACTTTTTTACTGCATCTAGCCCAGTAAATACTTTTGGGCCTGTAGCAGTGTCTGTTACTCATTGTAGTAGCCCATCTGTACCAAGCTACACCACCTTTGCATTTAATAACAATTTTTTACTGCATCTAGCCCAGTAAATACTTTTGGGCCGGTAGCAGTGTCTGTTACTCATTATAGTAGCCCATCTGTACCAAGCTACACCACCTTTGTATTTAATAACAATTTTTTACTGCACCTAGCCAAGTAAAACCTTTTGAGCATAGTAGCAGTGTCTATTATTTATTGGAGTAGCCCATCTGTACCAAGCTACACCACCTTTGTATTTAATAACAATTTTTTACTGCATCTAGCCCAGTAAGTCCTTTTGGTCTGTAGCAGTGTCTGTTACTCATTGTAGTAGCCCATCTGTACCAAGCTACACCATCTCTGTATTTAATAACAATTTTTTACTGCATATAGACCAGTAAATAATTTTGGGCCTGTAGCGGTGTCTGTTACTCATTGTAGTAGCCCATCTGTACCAAGCTACACCACCTTTTTATTTAATAACAATTTTTTACTGCATCTAGCCCAGTAAATACTTTTGGGCCTGTAGCAGTGTCTGTTACTCATTGTAGTAGCCATCTGTACCAAGTTTCACCATTCTTGAACTTAATAACAATTTTTTACTGCATCTAGCCCAGTAAATACTCTTGGGCCTGTAGAAGTGTCTGTTACTCATTGTAGTAGCCCATCTGTACCAAGCTACACCACCTTTGTATTTAATAACAATTTTTTACTGCATCTAGCCCAGTAAATACTTTTGGGCCTGTAGCAGTGTCTGTTACTCATTGTAGTAGCCCATCTGTACCAAGCTACACCACCTTTGTATTTAATAACAATTTTTTACTGCATCTAGCCCAGTAAATACTTTTGGGCCTGTAGCAGTGTCTGTTACTCATTGGAGTAGCCCATCTGTACCAAGCTACCGCACCTTTTTATTTAATAACAATTTTTTACTGCATCTAGCCCAGTAAATACTTTTGGGCCGGAAGCAGTGTCTGTTACTCATTATAGTAGCCCATCTGTACCAAGCTACACCACCTTTGTATTTAATAACAATTTTTTACTGCACCTAGCCAAGTAAAACCTTTTGAGCATAGTAGCAGTGTCTATTATTCATTGGAGTAGCCCATCTGTACCAAGCTACACCACCTTTGTATTTAATAACAATTTTTTACTGCATCTAGCCCAGTAAGTCCTTTTGGCCTGTAGCAGTGTCTGTTACACATTGTAGTAGCCCATCTGTACCAAGCTACACCATCTCTGTATTTAATAACAATTTTTACTGCATCCAGCCCAGTAAATACTTTTGGGCCGGTAGCAGTGTCTGTTACTCATTGTAGTAGCCCATCTGTACCAAGCTACACCACCTTTGTATTTAATAACAATTTTTTACTGCATCTAACCCAGTAAATACTTTTGGGCCTGTAGCAGTGTCTGTTACTCATTGTAGTAGGCCATCTGTACCAAGCTACACCACCTTTGTATTTAATAACAATTTTTTACTGCATCTAGCCCAGTAAATTCTTTTGGGCCTGTAGCAGTGTCTGTTACTCATTGTAGTAGCCCATCTGTACCAAGCTACGCCACCTGTGTATCTAATAAAATTGTTTTACTGCATCTAACCCAGCCAATCCTTTTGGGCTAGTACCACAGTTTGGCCACTCAGCTCTGCTCGGTTTCCATCCATTGTTTTTTGTGCAAACAACTACAGAGTTGTCAATTAGTTAACCACCGAAATGAGAGGCAAAAGGCCTGCTGCTGGTGGAAAGGGGAATAGGCGTGATGCAAAGGGAAAAAAAATGTTGCGTCCGTGGGGTAGGTGTTAAAGCAACAGTAACATCTGCAGAAGAAAGACCATCTTCCAGCCAAACTAAGATGTCTACTTCTTTTCGTGGACAATATGATACGATCCCTTTCTTACGGACACGCCCATCGCTACAAATTCCAGATGAGGCACAAAAACAGCAGGTGCTTCAACGGATATCAAGTGCTCCTTCAAGTGGGCTCTCCTCCACCTCAACTTCAACATCACAAATACTCCAGTCCTCAGAGGTGTCACCACAATCACACTTGCTTCCTCACAGCTCCCAAGTCTCCAGCTGCCTGTCTGAGTATGGGGTAACAAAGAAGGTTGAGTCTGCAGAGCTGTTTACTCATACTATAGCCTGGGAAACGGAGGTCTGCTCCAGAGCTTCTGTTAATCCAGACGAGGAAATGATCTGCACTGATGCCCAGAATCTTTATGAGTTGGATCCAGGACCAGATGAAGAAGGTTCTGAGCATAATGTAGACCCTCGTTCCCAAACTGTAGCTCCTGTTGGTGGAGACAATGAGGAAGAAGATGATGAGACTCAAATACCTGATTGGAGCTACAACTTGACTTTTCGGTCAGGGCAGGAAGAGGTTGGCTCTGAGGATGACGGGTGTGAGAACACACAGGGTAATGCTGATGAGGTTGGAGATCCTACTTACTGTCAACCCACAGTCAGCCAGTCGATGAGGTCAGCAGAGGAGGTGGAGGAGGATGCTTTTGACGACGAGGTTAGGTTGCGCCTTCCTGGACAGAGACGGAGTACTGGAAGCACGTCAACAACTACATCCTCAACCACAACTCTGCCTCTGACCACAAGTCGTGGTGGCTCTTCAGGTCGCATGGGCTCTAAGTCTTGCATAGCCTGGGCATTTTTTCAGATTGATAAGGATGACCCAACTCTTGTTATCTGTAATATTTTTCACCAAAAGCTAAGTAGAGGCCAAAAAAACCATAGCTTGAGTACTTCATGCATGAACCGTCACATGGATATGAAGCATAAGTTGCAGTGGGAAGCTCACTGTGCTACAATGCGGCCTAGCGGGCCAGGCCAACCACCATCTGCCCCACCTGTGTCATCCTGGGGAGACTAAAAGCTTGAGGATTTTGGAAAATCACCTCACCAACCATTTTAAGCAACTCTGGGACAATTGATGCCACTTAAGTGGTGTCTGTGCCACAAATTTTGGAAAAAATTGAGACTCTTTTAGAGTCCCCTTGCTGTGTTTTACATGACGCTGGCATCGTCAATTCCAGGTGGGTCGGGTCCCTCCCCCCCCTTTTAACCGTAAGAAACGACATACACTATGGCTTGGGGTAACACAGATAGTTGAGTCTGAAGACCTGTTTACTCATACTATAGCCTGGGAATCAGAGGTCTGCTCCAAAGCTTCAGTGTCTGCTAGTCAGCGGAGTAGCCACCGCCTGTAGATCTAATTACAAATTTTTAACTGCATCAAGCCCAGGCAATACTTTGGGCCTAGTAGCAGTGTCTGCTAGTCAGCGGAGTATCCCAGCTGTTAAGCAAGCTACACTACCTGTGGTTTGGACACTTAATTTTTTCAAAGGAAATGAGGCGCCCCAAGGCAAAGGGGCTGGGACTGGCGGTAGCACGCCTTGCTGTGGACCGCCAAGCTCGATCCTTATAAAAGCTTTTTAACTGCAGCAGCTTTAGTGGACGCTACTGGAGCTGGAACTCTTTTTTTTATTTTATATAAAAGTACAAAAACACAAAAACAAAACACAAATATAAACCACAAATACAAACATTATACAAGAAAAACAAAAAACCCCAGCAAGACATAGCCCAAATCCAAAAATTATATAGAGTCCAACAAACTAACACATGACACTTGACACGAAACACAAGACACAAAACGTCTTCGTTCTTTCCAAAAGACCCCCCAGCAAGGGAAGACCTTCCGTACCTACCAGCCAGGCCACGCCCTAAAGCGCACAAGACCCCTAACATCCGCAACATTCATACCTGCACATTCACACCTAACCCCAAAAAGGAAAACTAAATAACCGGCCCACCGCAAAAAATAAGAGATGGGCCACCTGGCCAAAACTAACACTCTACGCACAAATTTTTTTTTTTTTTCCCCACCACCATTTTTAAACACCCAAGGTCCCACGAAAGTCTGTGGCCTCTTAACACCAACAAGGTCCCACGAAAGTTTGTGGCCATTTACGCGCAAAAAGGGTCCCTTTCCCGCATCCCGCAGGATGTCCATTTTTCTTTCTTTTTTTTTTATATAAAAACACCCCTTCCCCCTCCCCCCCCGAAACCCCCCACCCAACCTAAAACTACATCCCCCCACGCGCAATACACATATATATACATATAATACACATATACATACAATACACAACATAAAAAGTCTGTTTTAACACTTAGCAGTAACATGATAATTTCAAACCACAAAGAACCAACCATAAATCAAAAATCAGACCCAAGTTCAGTGCTTGCAAGCCCTATATTCCGATTCCAATACCGCAAAACAAAACTACAATGTGAGGGGAGCAGCCCACCACCAGGAAACTGGAGACTACAGAGGCTCTCACCCTAATCTAACACACAACACCCTGTCCCTCCCTATTAAAGAAATGAAAAAACCTGTCCCTAGCGCCCTACCAATCTTTCCCTACCTGTCCCTACCTGTCCCTCACTGACCCTCACTACTAACCTAATACTAAACTACCTATCCCTGATGACTGTCCCTGTCTGTCCCTCCCTGACCCTACACAACGACCTGACGCTACAAAAAAAAAATATAAAGTATAGAAGGAGATTAACTCACCCTATCACAGACTCGCATAACCTAACTCTCCCTAGGGCACATTGAATGAGAACCCCCTCCATAGAAGGGAAGCCCTCCCTGCACCCAGCCTCTCATACTCCAGCGAGCGCACTTTTGCCAGGTCACCCAGGATGTTCCTAATCACCTCTTCCCGGGGAAGGGCTTTCTGCTGGGTGGACACTAAGCACCGTGCGTTCCACGTGTAAAACCTAGTCACTAAGCTAACTAAGAAAACAGTGCCCCGATCTCGGCCACCCAGGGACCTGAATGCCCCATAGGCCCACTCCGCATAGGAAAGGCCTGCCAGCCTGGGCCAGCCAATGGAAGCACCCACCCTACTGTAGACCTCTGTATTAAAGGGACACCGAAGCAGGAAGTGCTCCATGCTCTCAAGCATGCCGCCACACTCCTCGCGGGGACAATCCCGGTCATCAGAGTTCCTGTACTTCAGGTTGTCCCTCACATACAGTCTCCCATGGAAGCAGCGCCAAGCCAAGTCCCAAAACTTCAAGGGGATCCGTTTAGAGTTCAATAACCCAAGCCCTACCTCCAGATCCCGGCTTGGGCAATCCTTGAGCGCCAGGGGCTTCTGAAAGTGGGTCAACAGGACCCTATTGTCAAGTAACCTCCTTGACAAGGTCCTGATCTCCCACACTCCCAGACCCCACCAAAGGATCACCTTCATAACCGGGGTAGCATAAGCCGGAAGATGCCCATGAGGCGTTCGAAGGTCCTTCACCTGCCCTCCTGTCTCCCATTCCTGGAAGAAAGGCCGAAACCACCCCCTACAGGAGAATACCCACGGAGGAGCCCTCTCTAACCAGAGGTTGGCGATGTTTGCCTTAAGAAAGGTGTTTACTAGAAACACCACTGGGTTGACCATACCCAACCCTCCCAGTCTCCTCGTGCGGTATGTGACCTCCCTCCTGATTAGGTTCAGCCTATTCCCCCATAATAGTTGAAAGAACAGGCTGTAGACCCGTGTCCAAAGAGGCTCTGGCAAGATGCAGACACTGCCCAGGTATATTAGTAAAGGAAGCAAATACCCTTTGGCCAGGCTAACCCTTTCCCTCAGGGTCAGGGACCAGCCCTTCCACTGATCCACTTTCTGGGCGGCAATCTTAAGTCTGCCCTCCCAGTTTTGCTGGGGGTAGTCCCCCGGGCCGAAACTGATGCCTAGTATTTTTGCTGTGGCCTGAGGCCCTGGAAGAGTGTCCGGGAGATCAAAACTAGGATCTCCCCCTCCCAGCCAGAGACTTTCACACTTATCCCGGTTGATCATGGACCCGGATGCCACCGAGTAGCGCTCAACCTCAGACATGACCCAATCTGCCTCCCCTCTCGAGGTTGCAAAAAGGGAAACGTCATCGGCGTACGCCACTACCCTCAAGGTGGCATCTGGCTCCACCTGGTCCATCCCGACTCCCACCAACGGTCCACGCTCCACCCTCCTTAGAAGGGGGTCAATCGCAAATACGTATAACAGTGGGCTCAGTGGACAGCCCTGGCGGACACCAGACTTCACCTCAAAAGGGGGTCCGACCCAACCGTTCACAAGTGGAAAAGTCTCTGCCCCATTGTATAAAACTCTCAACCAATCAACAAACCTCCCGGGCAGACCGTACCTCAGAAGGACGGACCAGAGGTACTCGTGGTTAACCCGGTCAAAGGCTTTCGCCTGGTCTAAGGACAGCAAGTACCCCTTCCAGTGACCTGACCTGCTCTGCTCCACTGCCTCTCGGACACCGAGCACAGCACTAAATGTGCTGCGGCCTGGAACAGAGCAGTGCTGGGCCCCCGAAAGGAGCCGGGGTGCAAATTTCACCAACCGATTAAAAAGCACCTTTGCCAGAACCTTTCGGTCCGTATTGAGAAGCGCTATGGGACGCCAATTCTCAATACGTGACGAGTCTTTACCCTTTGACAGAATAATCAGGGCTGACTTCCTCATTGAACTGGGCAGAGCGTCCGAGGAGAGACACTCATTAAACACCTCAGTCAAGAGGGGGACCAAGGAGTCCCTAAAAGTCTTGTAAAACTCGGATGTTAAGCCTTCCGGACCAGGCGACTTTTTGGGCCGAAGCCCATCAACCGCCCGTCTCACTTCCTTTTCCCTGATTGCTTCCACCAAACCATGAAGAGAGGGGTCATCCCCTGGCTCAGGGATGGTTTCAGCCAGGAAAGCCGACATCTCATCCCGATCAGGTTCCCTCCCCCCCAAGAGGTGCGAGTAGAAGGATCTGACCACCTCCAGGATCCCTGATTTGGATCTGTTCAGGGACCCCGTACTGTCGATCAGTCCTGTTACCACCTTACAACTCACTGACATCCTGCAGTTCCTGTAAGGGTCGGGCGAGCGGTACCTCCCGAAATCCCTCTCAAAAACCAAGGATGTGTGCCTATCATACTGGCACCCCTTGAGCAAGGCCTTCACCCTAGAGACTTCCTCACGGTCCCCTCCAGTCGAGACGAGCTGCTCGAGTTTCCTCCCCAGATCCCGATACAGGCGGTACCTGTTCAGGCACCTGAGGCTCGAGAACTGACGGAAGAACCTTGCAACCCTTCTTTTGAAGATCTCCCACCACTCAGACTTAGTACTACAGAGACCCAAGAGAGGTACCTGGCTCTGAAGAAATTCCTCAAAGGATTGTCTTACATCAGCTTCTTCCAACAGGGACGAATTTAGCTTCCACAGGCCTCTCCCCATCCGGGGGGTCTCTGTAACATTCAAGGAAAAGAAAATGAAACAGTGATCGGAGAATTCCACCTCCACAGCGGACACTGCAGAAGAGACGGCCTCCTCCTTTAAATAAAACCTATCTATCCTAGACCTACTGCTACCCCTATGAAAGGTGAAACCCCCGTGACCTGGGGTGTGCCGGATGTGGACATCCACCAGGCGAGCTTCACTTGCTATGCTATTCAGGGCTATGCTCTCATAAGCCAACCGGTCTCCGGGGCCTCCCCTATCACGGGATCTAGTTACAGTGTTAAAATCCCCACCGAAGACCACCTGCCGGCTTGTAAAAAGATAGGGCTTGACCTTCAGGAAGAGACATTTACGGTCCCACTTAGATTGCGGGCCGTAGATATTAATGAGCCGGAGCTCCTGTCCCCTCATGAAGACGTCAAGAACCAAGCACCTCCCCATTTCTACCTCAATCACCCGTCTGCATTCCACCGAAGCGGCCTTAAAAAGGACCACTACCCCGCTATACAGCTCGGCCGCAAGAGACCAGTATGAGGGCCCACACCTCCACTCCCTCTTTGCTTTATAAATGGCCCCCATGTCCGTTAGTCTGGTCTCCTGCAAAAATAAAATGTCAGCCTCAACTCGGGTGAAAAAATCAAAGGCCGTAAATCTGGCCGCATCTGACTTTATACTGGCGACATTATTCGACGCCAGAGTCAACGGGGTAGGTTCCGCCATCATGGGTGATTGAGTTAGATGGCCTTCTTTTTCCCCGTACCCCCCTTTTTCCTCTCGCCTTCTGAGGAGGAGCCCGAGTCACCCCTCCTCTTTAGGGATACCGAGGTGTCCATGCCCGCCCCTCCAGCATCGGAGACTTCCTTCCTAGCACAGGTTTCCTCGCCTCCAGACCCCGGGGCAGTCCCCCCCCCAGGGGCAGCCGAGTCCCCCGGGGGACAGACCCCGCCGCCCCCTGAAGGCACCCCAGATGTTGTCTCCGGCTCCTTACCCCCAACCTCCGACACAGCAGAGTCATCGAGGGCTTGGAACCGATTGGAGAGGGGGATCAAAGGGGAGCCGGGGAGCCCTTCCGTAGGCACCGTAGTGGTCAAGGGGGGGGGGGGCTTTAGTTTTTTTTACCCTTTTCCTGTTCTTTTTCCTCCGACTACTGGTACTTTTGTCACCTGATTTTTTTGGCTGCTCCACCACCTCCTCATCCAGACTTTCATACTGGGAGGAGTTATCGGAAGCAGCCGCCTCCTCCCTCTCCATCCTCCTGATCTCCTCGCTCACCGCCTTTTCCCCCAGGGCCTCAGAGGCTCCGGCTGCAACCTCCGGGGAGGGGACAGTCATCACCCCAGTCGCCTGGGGCTTATCCTGCCCCCTGTCCCTTCGGCGCCTCACCTGTTGCCACTGGTGGGCAGGTGTATTTGCCTCGCCTTAACCTCCCTGACCCCTCAACTCCCCTCCCGCCCCCACCTCCAGTTCCAGCAGAAGATGAACCACTGGGGACCCCCCCGCGGCCCTCCTCCGCCTGACCAGAGATGGTGTTGGAAAAGGAATGTGGGCAGCGGCTATACGGGTGACCTAGATCACCACACAGGTGACATCTAATGTCACCACAGGCCGCGGCCAGATGACCTACCCCGCCACACAAGGCACATTTCTGCACCTTGCAGCCCGCGCTGAAGTGGCGGGGGTCACCGCACCTGTGGCAGACCTTCGGCTGCCCCTGGTAGAAGATCAGGATCCTGTCCCTCTCCAGGAATGCCGAGGAGGGGATGTGAGTGACAGTACCACCTGAAACCTTCAATTTCATCATGAAGGTCCAGCCCCCTGACCAAATGCCAAACTCGTCCCTGTTCTTCTTTGGGACCTCTGTGACTTCCCCATAACGAGAAAGCCACGTCATAATATCGATCCCTGAGAGTGACTCGTTATTTGTTAGAACGGTCACCCTCTTTACGCCATTTTGGCGAGACACCGCCTGTACGGCAAAGTCTCGCCAGCCGGGCTCCCCCTTCACCAGTTCAAAATTCGACCAGAAAAGCTCTAAGCCCTCCGGCCGAACAAAACTGATGTCAAAGATGGAGGTACCAAAAGGATGGATCAGGGCAAAGATGTCAATTGCCCTGAAGTCCATCTTCAGGAGGAGCTCCACGACCCTCGCTCTAGGCGGGCACGCTTCACTACCCTTCCACCGAAGACGGACTACATTCCTCCTGGCCACCCCCTGCCCGGCTGTCGGGAGGGACCACACTGTTTCCCCCTCCCTTTTATATTGGAAGGAAGCCTGGCCATGCCTGTCCAGCCAAAAGGCCAGATCCACCTCTCTTCCCTCTACTGTGATCGTCCGTTCTCCCTTCTTGAGGGCCTCCAGAAAACGGCGTCGCAAGTCACCGTCCCTGAGGTCCAGAGGCGAGGAAACCCCCCGAGAGGACCCCGAGGCCCCAGCCACTACCCCCGCAAAACTCCGGGGGCTCGCGGCCGGGGGAGCAGATGGACCAGTCCCCCCCCCGTGCTCCCCGCTACCAACAGACACTCCATTTACGCACCCTACCGCAGACACCCCACCATTTGCATCCCCAGCCACAGACACATTCATACCCACACCATCCCCATTTGTGTCTACAATCACCCCACTCGCCCCGCTCCCACTCCCATGTGCACCGGGGTCAATGTTTTTCTTTTTTTGTGTACACTTTCTGGGCACAGTTTCACTACCACCGTCCATATTACTTGTGTTGCCAGTACTGCCGCCTGCTGGTGGCATCTTCCCTGCCAGGGGGTTCACTTTTAATGCTGCTGGCCTATCAAGCACCACACTGCAGGACTTAAGCAGTGCAGCACCACTGCTCCCAGCATACCTGGAGCTTCCTGATTTACTGGCAGGAAGAGAGCCAGGTGTAGCTCCTCCCACTGCACCATCCAGCCCTGCTGCAGCTTTCCTGGATACCCGCAGTGCCGGATCCCCTGCCCCAGGTAAGCCCCCAGACACAGCGGACCCCGGCACACAGGCACCCGCATCAGCTACAGCGGCAGCCCCCACACTGGCACCGGCCGCAGCTGTGGTGTCTGTTGCTCCAGGAGCAGCCACCGGTGCCGGCGCTAAGCCCCGCCCCCTGGGCGTGGCCACGCCCACATGGGCAGACCCGGCTCGGGAAGCCATGCCCCCAGCGCCCGGCAGCACAGTACTGCTCACTGTGGCCACTCCTACATGGGCGGCCCCCACCTGTGAAGCCACACCCCCTGCACCCGGCAGCACAGTGCGGCCCTCCGTGGCCACTCCCACATGGGTGGGGGACGCCAGGGAGGCCCCGCCCCCCGAAAATGGCCGCGACGGGACCCCCAAAACCGGCCCGGAGCCGGGTCTACTCTCGGGGGTCCCTGATCCAGCGGCACCAATTCCCGGAGGCACAGCTCCCCCCACCGTCACTCCCTTAGCCACAAAGAGCTTGGCCACAGCAACTCCGGCGGCCAGCACCAGGCTAGGCCACTCCCCCTCGGCATCCACCGGCGGCAGAGCCCTCAGCGCCGACCCCTTACTGGGCCCCTGCGCCGGGGGCCCCGATTTCGCTACGGACCCCGCCGGGGGAGCAGGCCCCACCACCTTCCTTTTACGAACCGGCTCTGCCGGAGCTGCAGGCCCCGCACTTTTTGCCCCGCCAGATGCCTTACCGGATGCCTGGGTCCCCAAAAGTGATCCAGATTTAACGGATCCGTGAGTGAGGGACCCAGACACTTCCCCAGCACACGCCGCCGGAGATGCGGCCCCGGCTGCCGGTGTGCCGCCAGCAGAGCAGGTGGCAGCGGCAGTTACGCTCGCCGCCCCCCGCACGCCAGCAGGCACACCAGGTGCCAGGCCAGCCCCCTCTCTCACAGGGGACCCAGCCTGAGCACCACCATGGTTTTTGCCCGCCACCGGGCCGCCCTCCGTGCCATGCTCCATGTCAGACACATCCGACACACCACCTTCATTACTACAAACAGAGGCGGCGCTCTGCGTACCATGGCCTATAGTCTCCCCGCCCCCTCGCTGCAGACCCACATCAGGGCCCGAGCCGGGGTGGGTGGCGGGTGCCGCACAACGGGACCGGGGGGCCCCAGAGAGGGGGACATACACAAATTTATGTGTTACCGATGTTTTCTTTTTCATAGCTCTCTTCGCTTTCCTCT
Organism: Phyllobates terribilis; assembly: GCF_046119375.1. Classification (NCBI taxonomy): domain Eukaryota; kingdom Metazoa; phylum Chordata; class Amphibia; order Anura; family Dendrobatidae; genus Phyllobates; species Phyllobates terribilis. Next base: position 116,742,375 of record NW_027362761.1, on the reverse strand, counting down.
TCATCCCCCTCCCGGTTGCCTCGTCCTCGCAGATCTCATCCCCGAACGTCAGCTGGTTAAAACGTACCGGGGACTCAATCTGCCTGATCTGCTTCATGACGAGGCAGCCCCCCTCACTAGTACTACCACCATCCTCATCCTCCCCTTCGCTCCCGCTGCCCTCTGAAGGGCTAGAGTCAGACGGGAGAGCCATCTGCTGAGGGGCTATCCCGCTATGCGATGCCTGGAGATCACTTACCAGGCCACCAGATGGCGGGTAGGGTGCAACCTCCTCCTCACAGTCCTCTTCCTCCTCATCCTCCACCGCCACCACCTGGCTGGAGCTCCGTGACCCCTCCAGAGATCCACCGGCCATGGCTCTGAACCGGTTGTCGTTCTCCAACTTTTCTCTGAATGGCCCGCTGCCGGCCAGGATGGTACACCGCCGGATCTCCACCTCCTGGATGGCCTTCTTAATCCTCCTGACCGCGGCAGATAGCTCAGGCTTCTTGCTGCTAGAGGCCCTGTCGGACCTCTCCTGAGCTACCCTCAACTCCCCCCAGAGGGATTTTAGCTTCCTAGAGGCGTCCTCATACTCGCAGAGGTGCGCATGGATGCGGGAGCCATAGATGACAGTGGACTCCTTCGCCACCTTGGTGCCCCAATCAGGGGGCACCGCTGCAGCACCCCTGAACGTACTCGGCCTACCTCCGGGGGGAGGAGCTGCCGCGGCCGTGGCCTCGGGGGTCCCTCTGGTCTTCATGCCGGACGCCTTGCCTTTTCCGGACCTGGTCATCCCAGCCACAATGGTATTCCTCCTGCCCCCTGCCGGCTTGGACCAGCTGGGGGCCCAGCCCCGGAGGCCAATCCCACAGCAAGCCTCCTTTCCTGGGAAGGGGGCAGACAAAAAGTCCCAGATGGTAAAGGCAAAACCTCCCTTCCCAGGAGCTCTCTCCACACACCAAACACAGCAGCACACGGCAGGCTCCACCTCTTCCTCCTCCTGCAACCGTGGCTGCTGGCATGAGACTTGCCCTCCAATAGATCCTTGTAAAAGGATTTAAAGTGTACTCATTCAAATTACAGAGCCAATTTAAATTACAGAGCTTAGACCTGCCTCCACCGCAGGGGGGCTCGACCCCCCAGCGGACAGGCACCAGTATTGGGAGAGGGGGGCTGGCCGTCAGGGTCCACCGCGGCTCTGGCACGGAGGTTGCACGGGCAGGAACAGACTGGCTTTGCACTCCAGCGTAGTCCCTCTGCCCGCTCGCGCCCGTAACCTCAAAGGGATGCGCAAGCGGCTTTTCTTCCCAGGGCTGTTCCCCGCCCAGCAGGAATGTGCAGGAGCTCAGGTCGGCCTTCCACTGTACTCCCTTACCTCCCTCGCCCTCTTTCCTTCTTCCGTTCTCCATCTAACCCCTCGGCTCTGTGGTGTCCGCTCTCCCTCCAGCTCTCTCCTTCACACAGGTGGACTACCGCGTGTATTCACACTGTGGCGAATCTTTTGGGCCCAGGCATAAGAAGTTGTCGAGGTAATGGATAATATGTGCCCCCTTAGAAACGTCCATTACAACCCATTCGAGGAAGCAACCAAACGCCTCAAATAGTGAGCAGGATCTGGACCACCCCATGGGCAAACAGTGATCTATATATTATGCTCCTTCCCAGAAGCAGCCCAATAGGTTGACACTATTCGGAGGCACAGGTAGTAAGTAACCGGAACGCCGCATCAATGTCTGTTTTGGCCATTAGGGTGACCCTTCCCAACTTCTTGATCCGCCTGATTGCCTTGTCAAAGGATGTACAGTATATACTACTGTACTTGGTTCTGCGTCGATGTTGTCGTTTACTGACCTGCCCCTTGGATATGACAAATGGTGGATTAGTCCGAATGTATTGGGTTCCGTTTTTGGCACAACTCACAACGGGAATACCACTACGTCTTGTAAGGAAAGTGTTCTGAATGGAACCGCCATTCTACCTAAAAATATTTATTTTTTTAATTTTCTTGTCACGACGTCTGGGTGTTGGTTGGCTGATTTTAGATTTTTACTCCAGCCTTTCTTGATTTTACTCCTCCAACTCTTTTTTTTCGCATGACTATATGTACTTGTCACTTTTCCATGTGTTAGTTGTGTCTTCTGAGCAGTTTGTCAGCTTTTGGACACATTTGAAGGTGGTTTCTATGTGTTTCTATGTGTTTTTGTTTGCCTGCCATTGGTTTCAACGGTGTTCGAAGGTGTTCTACGAACAGTTCGATGAACAGTTCGGCGAACACACCGGTGTTCGACGAACCGAACCAAATCGAACACTAAGGGGGTGGCTCAACTCTAATCACATATAAGTTTGCTCCAAATTCAGTCATTTGTAGTGAGCGTGAAAGATATTGTCCTCCATTTAAAATGGGCAAGGCACATGGCAAGGGAAGGGCAACTCGACGTGATGGTGATGGTGCATGCAGAGGCAAAGGCCATGGGCAAGCTGAAATTGTGCCACAACAAACATCCACATCTTCTCGCTCGACCTACCTGTCCCAGTTAATAGGGGAACACCATTATTGAGCACAGAGAAGTGTGAAAAGGTTATTGGTTGGATAGCAGATAATGCTTCCAGTCACTTAGCCGCCACCACCACCACCACCTTGTCTTCCACACGGTCAAGTCTCAGTAGCTGTGAGTCTGGAGCGCATATTCCTCACCCTAAACCTCCTTCCTCCCACCATGCCGAGTGCCCAGAGACAACTGATCCCACACTTGGACACTCTGAAGAGCTGTTCACTTTTCCATTTATAGATTTGTGCTTCTCACCCAGTCCACTTGAAGCGGGGCAAGAGGAGATCGCATGTAGCGATGCCCAGATATTTGAGCAGCCATGGTCACACAAAGGCGACAGTGGGAAAGTGTCACAAGAGGTGGACGATGATGAGACACAATTGCCAGAAAGTCAGGAGGAGGACCAGAGTGCGGAAGTGGAAGACGAGGTGGTGGATGATATAGTAACTGACCCAACCTGGCAGGAGGACATGCAGAGCGAGGAGCGCAGCACACAGGGAGTTATGAAGAGCACCCCAACAGGCATGAAGAAGCAGTGTGGTGGCCGCAGAAAGAAGGCAGGCAACCGTTCCCTTTAACACCAACACAAAGGAAGATGCCAGTACAACTTCCCGAGTCTGGTTGTTTTTTAAAGACTCTGCCGATAACCCCAAAAAGGCCATTTGCACCACCTGCCTGGCCAGCATCAGCAGGGGTGGCATAACTACCAGCCTGACCACCACCAGCATGATCAGGCACATGGCAGCAAAGCACCCGACTTTGTGGGCCGAACCCCAGGGTCCACGAACAGTGTCTGCGGGTGGAACCACTGCTTCTTCCTCTGTTGTGCATGCAAGCCAATCCCCTGTCCATGGTTCATGTGAAGATGCCTCCTGCCCTGCACCTGTCATTGCACAATCTCAAGTAGCATCATCAGGAAGCACGTCCTTGTCCCAGCGCAGCATTCAGTTGTGCCTACCCCAGTCCTTGGAACGCAAGTGCAAAAACGCAGGCAATGCCCCACAGGCCACACTACTAAATTCACACATTTCAAGACTGCTTGCGCTAGAAATGTTGCCTTTTAGGCTCGTGGAGACGTTAGCATTCCGCAACCTGATGGCTGCGACCATTCCTCAGTACTCGGTCCTCAGCCACCACTATTTCTCCCTGTGTGCCGTCCCTGCATTAGACAAGCACATGTCCCAAAATATTAGCCGTGCCCTCAACAATGCCATTAATGGGAAAGTCCACCTAACCATGGACACGTTGACAAGTGCTTATGGGCAGGGACGGTACATCTCGCTGACGGCACACTGGGTTAACATAGTGGAAGCTGGGACCCAGTTGGACCTTGGGACAGAACACATCCTCCCGACGCCAAGGATCGCAGGTCCTAGGTCAATCAGGGTTGACCCCCCAGTCTACAGCTCCTGCACCTCATCCTCCTCAGCCTCCTTCTCCTCTTCATCCGCCATCTCCGAAATGACCACATCAGTCACCAGCTGGAAGCACTGCAGCACTGCCACGGCCAAGCAGCAATAGGCTGTGTTGAAGCTAATATGCTTAGGTGACAAACCGCAAAATGCTGAAGAGTCTTGGACAGCTCTGAAAGAGCAGGTAGATCTGTGGCTCACACCGCTTAACCTACAGCCAGGCAAGATCGTGTGTGACAATGGCCGGAACCTGGTGGCGGCTCTGAAGCGAGGCGAGCTCACACACGTACCATGCCTGGCCCATGTGCTTAACCGCATGGTTCAGTGATTTCTCAAATTCTACCTGGAGCTGCTGGATCTGCTTGATAAAGTACGCCGCTGTGTGCCCATTTTATAAAGTCACCTACAGCTTCCGCCGCCCTTGCTGTGTTTCAGCAGCGTTAGCAGCTTTCAGCTCACAGACTGGTGTGTGATGTCCACACTGCAGATGTTGGGAAGGATTTGTGAGCAGAAGAGTGCAGTTGTTGAGTACCAGCATCAACAAAGTTGTCGGTATTCAGCTCAGACTCCACACACAAGACCCCAGGAGTGGACTTGGATGTCAGACATATGTACCATCCTCCAAAACTTTTGAGGACTCCACCAAGATGGTGAGCGTCGATGACGACATAATTAATCCCGTTTCTCTGTTTTCTGAAATGCTCTCTGCTCACAATCAAAGAGGATGCATTGCAGGCGGAGCACAATGAGCTAGAGCAAGGAACCATACAGGGTGATTACACACAGTCCAGCCTCATTTCATCCCAACGTGGATTGGGTGACAATGAGGAAGTGGATGAGGAGGAAGAACAGGAGCTAGTTTCATGCGCTATAGATTGTACTACCTTCACAACTGTCATATAGTCTGTTCAGTGTGGATGGCCTGAGGACAGAGAGGAGGAAGAGGAGGAGAGCATGGTCACTCGTCCTCTTGGTGAGGACACGGAAGTCTTTCCTGTTAGCAGTCTGGCACGCATGGCTGAGTTTATGTTATGCTACCTCTCAAAATTTTGGGTGACAGTCATTACTGGTTGGTGACACTTCTAGACTCACGCTACAAGGAGAACTTTATGTCTCATACCCTATTACTGTATAGCAGACCCTCTACTTTCTAATGGGAACATGTTGTACTTGTTACTGTGGCCCTGCTCTATGTGTCTTTAAATTCTTAGTGGGGTTTTTCCTAAATTTGGTCAGCCATTGAACTCACTGCATACCCTATAACTGTATGGCAGACCCTCTCCTTTCTAATGGGAACATGTCATACTCGTTACTGTGGCCTTGCTCTATGTGTTTTTAAATTCTTAGTTGAGTTTTTCCTAAATTTGATCAGCCGTTGGACTCACTGCATACCCTATAACTGGATAGCACACCCGCTTCTTCTTAATGGTAACATGTCGTACTCATTACTGTGACCCTGCTCTATGTGTCTTTAAATTGTTAGTGGGGTTTTTCCCAAATTTTGGCAGCCCTTGCAGTCACAGCATGGGCATTACCATTATAGGAGACCCGCTCCTTTATAATGGGAACATTTTTTTTACTGAGACCTTCCTCTATGTCTCTTCAAAGGTGTATTGGGTTGCTCCGAATTTCTGGCAGCCCTTGCAGTCACTGCATACTCAATAACAGTATAGGAGATCCGTTCCTTTATAATGGGAACATTTTTTTTACTGAGACCCTCCTCTATGTATCTTTAAAGGGGTTTTGGGTTGCGTCGGAATTTTTGGCAGCCCTTGCAGTTACTGCATACGCAATAACAGTATAGGAGATCCACTCGTTAAAAAAGGGAACAACAAAGCATAGCCGGCTGATGGCTCTCTAACAATAGCGAGGGCGGGATGCTGGACTTTTAAGAATAGTAAGGGCCGCCTGATGGCCCTATAAAAATAGGCTTTGCGACTTTCAGAATCCCTCCATCATAAATGAAACAGGATGTGTCTGATGATGCGTCCCATACCATATTGCCACATAAGGTTGTAAAATGTTAAAATGACATTTCCTGGTGAATGCATTTGTCTTAAAAAATAATGTAAAAAAAAAAACAAAACAGTAGGATCTTTCTTTAGTATAAAAACCAGAGTCACCAATGTAACCTCAATGTAATCACATTGTTCAGCTCCTGCAACTCCTCCTCCATCTTCAAAATTACCACATCAGTGACAAGCTGAAAGCACTGCAGCACTGCCTTGGCCAAGCAGCAACAGGCTGTGCTGAAGATAACATGCTTAACCCTGGAACGCATACCTGGGGCCTCGCAGGCCCGCCCTGTTAATTGTTTTCTATTTTCTGCATGATTACTTAAGTTAGAATTTTGAACTCTAGGTATTCCTCAGGTATATATAGTTGTTTGTCATTTCCAGTTGTTCATTTATTTTTATGTTACAGGCATTTTCGGTATAACAACTCTTTTTTGAAAATACCCATTTTTATGGTCATGCGTTCTAGGGTTAATGCTTAGGTGACAAACCTCCCAGCGCTGTAGAGTTGTTGAAAGCTGTGAACAGCAGCCTGATCTGTGCCTCTCACCGCTGAACATACAGCCAGGTATGGTCGGGTGTTACAATGGGCAGAAGCTGGTGACGGAGAAATGACAGCCGGAATAGATACGGTTTCCCTCTATGCAAGTCCTTTCACCGAGCTAAAGACTATGGCTGTGGTGAAATACAAGTCCCACTGAGAAGCTGTTCCAGATTGAAAAACATTGGGCCCACCAGAGGATTTGATTCTGAGGGCTCACCTTTCTCCCTCGCTCAAGAGCCCCATAGCAGCTGCAAAGTTAGAGCTATCATGAACTCTCCTGATGTAGAAACCAGGGCACACCAGAGGATTCTCTGGTGGGACCGTCCAACCCTGCCGAGAAGCAGTCCTGGCTAAGAAAAGTGTGTGGGAAGGTTCCCAGACACTCTATGGCTGCTTTTTTACTGAGGTGGAAACCCACACAAACATGGGGAGAACATACTAAATCCTTGCAGATGTTGTCCTTGCTGGGATTTGAACCCAGGATCCCAGCCCTGCAAGGCTTCATTGCTAACCACTGATCCAATGTGCTGCTGTTCAAACTCTGATATCTAACAAGCTGGAGAAACTTGCACCTACTGCCACTCTATCTTCAGCTCCTTTGTGAGAAACTAATGTATTTGGACAGCCACACTCAGTCTACCAAATAAAATTCCTGAGAAGGAAAATGGGGATGGCTTCGCTACTGGTACTGGGGGCAGTGCTAATACCATGGCATCGTACCATAGTTTACTGGAAATATTCCAGGCTGGTAGGAGGCAAGCAGATTCCCACAAAAAAGTACCAGCAGTAATGTTCAGGGACCTGCGCTTGTAGAATGCGGAGACGATACCGGGAGAAATAGTGACGGTTGGGGACCAAGTATGGACACCCGGCCGCCGCCGGCATGAGGTTGAGAAATGCTTCCACCTCCACAAGCTTAAAAGGCCACAATTCAAGTGCAAGCAGCTGCCCAGAAATCTGGCAGTTTAGTATTGCGGCCTGTCGGTGGGTGGGTGGCTGGCTGCATACTTGCGCCTACATTCCAAGTAACAGAAAACTAAGCAGATGGTGGCCTCTATCATCATCATGGCCTCACCTCGACACTATGAACTCTCCTGAAGGAGAAGCAAGGGCCCACCGGAGGAATCTCCGGTTCTCTGGTGGACCCGTCCAACCCTGCCGAGAAGCAGCTCTGGCTAAGAAAAGTGTGTGGGAAGGTTCGCGGACACTCTATGGCTGCTTTTTTAATGTGGATTGGACGTGCTTATGCATGTTATTTCTCAAACCGCGTTGCAGATCAGGCCATTGCCCAACTCTGTAGTCATGAAATTAAAGGCACAAAGAAAGATGTTTGTGTGTCGAAGCACCACCGACAAGTGCGAGCTGATGTTGGATGGGCTGCCATTGCTTCTGCAACAAGCTGCATTAGAGTACTTCCTGGGAGAAATGACACACAGGGTAGATACGGTTTCCCTCTATGCCAGTCCTTTCACCTAGATAAATACAATTCTCAGCAAAAAAGCTGTGGACTGGCTCTGTACCGTCCGTGACCATATTCACCTGTCAACTTGTTTGTGGTTAGGCCGTCCTTCCCTTTAAGTGCACTGTGGAGTGCACGGGTAATGTTGTGGGACCCGTGCTTGTGGAAGGCGGAGATGATACCGGGAGAAATAGTGGCTGCTGAGGACCGAGTATGGACAGCCGGCCGCCGCCGGCATGAGGTTGTGAAAAGCTTCCACCTCCATGAGCCTAAAAGGCCACATTTCAAGTGCAAGCAGCTGCCCAGAAATCTGGCAGTTTAGTATTGCGGCCTGTCGGTGGGTGGGTGGCTGGCAGCATACTTGGCTTGCATTCCAAGTAACAGAAAACTAAGCAGACAGTGGTCTCTTTCATCGTCATTGCCTCACCTCTGCACTATGAACTCTCCTAAAGGAGAAGCCAGGGCCCACCTGAGGAGTCTCCCGTTCTCTGGTGGGCCCGTCCAACCCTGCCGAAAAGCAGCCCTGGCTAAGAAAAGTGTGGGAAGGTTCCTGGACACTCTATGGCTGCTTTTTTAATGTGGATTGGACGTTCTTATGCATATTATTTCTAAAACCGCATTGCAGATCAGGCCATTGCCCAACTCTGTATTCATGAAATTAAAGGCTCAAAGAAGGAAGTTTGTGTGTCAAAGCATCACCGACAAGTGCGAGCTGATGTTGGACGGGCTGCCATTGCTTCTGCAGCAAGCTGCATTTGAGGACTTCCGGGGAGAAATGACACTCAGAGTAGATACGGTTTCCCTTTATATCAGTCCTTTCACCGAGGTAAAGAATATGGCTGTGGTGAAATACAACTCTCAGCAAATAAAAGCTGTGGACTGGCTCCGTACCGTCCCTGACCACATTCGCCTGTCCACGTGTTTGTGGTTAGGCGGTCCTTCCCAGTAAGTGCACTGGGGAGGGCACGGGTAATGTTGTGGGACCCGTGCTTGTGGAAGGCGGAGACGATACCGGGAGAAATAGTGGCGGCTGGGGACCGAGTATGGACACCTGGCTGCCGCCAGCATGAGGTTGTGAAAAGCTTCTGCCTCCACAAGCCTAAAAGGGCATGCCTCAAGTGAAAGCAGCTTTACAGGACTTCCTGGGAGAAATGACAGCTGGAGTAGATATACTGTAGTTTCCCAAGTCCTTTCACCAAGCTAAAGAATATGGCTGTGGTGAAATACAACTCTCAGCAAAAAAAAGCTGCGGACTGGCTCCGTACCATCTCTGACCACATTCACTTGACCACGTGTTTGTGGGTAGGTGGTCCTTCCCAGTAAGTTCACTGGGGAGGGCAAGGGAAATGTTATAGGACCCATGCTTGTGGAAGGCGGAGACAACACCGGGACAAATAGTGGCGGTTGGGGACCAAGTATGGATACCCGGTCGCCGCCTCCATAAGATTGTGGACAGCTTCCGCCTCCACGAGCCTAAAAGGCTACATTTCAAGTGCAAGCAGCTGTTAAAAATTTGGCAGTATAGTATTGCGGCCTGTGGATGGGTGGCTGACTGCATACTTGCGCTTGCATTCCAAGGAATGGGGTAGGGACAACTGAACACTGCACTGGGACAATGACATGGACAGTGATTGTTGCAAGTCTGCAATGACAGGTGCATGTCGGGAGGCATCTTCACATGCGTCAAGGATCACTTATGATGGGCACACTTTTAGGCAGTGACCTGGGAGTCAGAGATGCTTCCAGGGGTCTTCCCCATGCTGTTCCCATGTCTTTTCAGCACTGTATGCATGTGTCTGATGATGTGTCACACACCACATGGCCAGATAAGGTTGTAAAATGTTAAAATGACATTTCCCCTATGAATGCATTTGTCTTGATTGAAAGCAATCAATCTGACAATTGAAAATAATGGATGAATGTATGTCCACCGAGACTACACTGTGTTCCAAATTATTATGCAAATAATATTTTCTCAGATTTTCCCAAATTACCTATATGAATTGCAGTCATTGTAATTTTCCAGACAAATAACTATTAGAGTACAATTGAAAGGTTTTTGTACAAACTACCTATGATAACAGTATATTTAAAAAAAATAAAAAACTCAAACTGCACTCAAAATGCATATTCCAAATTATTATGCACAGCAGAGTTTTCAACCTTTTCATTTTATTAAAGAACAAAAAAATTGTCAATGCCCCGTCTCATGCTGCACATAACACATCTGCATCTCGGGCTGATATGGGCATAAAAGGGGATAAACTTATGGTGTGGCACCCATGCTCCCCTGACCTCAACCCCATTGAGAAACTCTGGAGCATCATGAAAGGAGTGTCTATGATGGCGGGAGGCAGTTCACATCTAAGCAACAGCTCTGGGAGGGTATTCTGTCCTCATGCAAAACAATTGAAGCAGAAACCATCCAAAACCTGAAAAATTCAATGGACGAGAGAGTTCAGAAGCTCCTTTCGAACAAGCGGTCCTATGTGCAAATGTAACATCACCTAGAATAAAGTTTTGAGTTGAAAACTGTTTGATTTCAGTTTGTAATAACCTGCTAATGCTTATAATTTCAAAAATGACCATTTTTTTGTTCCTTATTAAAATGAAAAGGTTGAAAACTCTGCTGTGCATAATAATTTGGAACATGCATTTTGAGTGCAGTTTGAGTTTTTTATTTTTTTAAAAATATACTGTTATCATAGGCAGTTTGTACAAAAACCTTTCAATTGTCCTCTAATAGTTATTTGACTGGAAAATTACAATGACTGCAATTCATATAGGTAATTTGGGAAAATCTGAGAAAATATTATTTGTATAATAATTTGGAACACAGTGTAAACAGACCTATAAATATAACACCCAGTCAAATATAATAATATTATTCATTTTATTAAAGAAGATTAAAACACCAAAACCAATTATATATAGAAGGAAAATGCCCAGGTATAATGGACATCCGGGGTCAAAAGGTAAAGTCACAAAAGGACACTGATCTCAATTTACAAAATACACCATTGGGTTCACCAATCATACAATGCTCAGATTCAATATAAGAGTGCATACAATAAAGTGCATAGTGCAATAAATATTGACCCACTTGGGTATAAAGGCACTCACGGGTAAGAGTTATAGTTCTAAGCTGTCTATGTAAACACAGTGAAACACATAATTATGTATATACACTGTGTGCAGAATTATTAGGCAAGTTATATTTTAGAGGATTATTTTTACTATTGATCAACAACTATGTTCTCAATCAACCCAAAAGACTCATAAATATCCAAGCTTAATATTTTTGGAAGTTGGAGTGGGTTTTTTTTTGATTTGGCTATCTTAGGAGGATATCTGATTGTGTCGGTAACTATTACTGTGCAGAATTATTAGGCAACTTAATAAAAACCAAATATAATCCCATCTCACTTGTTTATTTTCACCAGGTAAACCAATATCAGTGCACAAAATTTAGAAATAAACATTTCTGACATGCAAAAGCAAAATCCCAAAAAAATTAGTTATCAATATAGCCAACTTTCTTTATGATGATACTCAACAGCCTTCCATCCATAGATTCTGTCAGTTGCTTGATCTGTTTTCGATCTACATTGCGTGCAGCAGTCACCACAGCCTCCCAGACACTGTTCCGAGAGGTCTACTGTTTTCCCTCCCTGTAGATCTCACATTTTATGATGGACCTCAGGTTCTCTATGGGGTTCAGATCAGGTGAACAAGGGGACCATGTCATTATTTTTTCTTCTTTTAGACCTTTGCTGGCCAGCCACGCTGTGGAGTAGTTGGATGCATGTGATGGAGCATTGTCCTGCATGAAAATCATGTTTTTCTTGAACGATACCGACTTCTTCCTGTACCACTGCTTGAAGAAGTTGTCTTCCAGAAACTGGCAGTAGGTCTGGGAGTTGAGCTTTACTCACTCCTCAACCCGAAAAGGTCCCACAAGTTCATCTTTGATGATACCAGCCCATACCAGTACCACACCTCCACCTTGCTGGCGTCTTGAGTTGGAGTGGAGCTCTCTGTCCTTTACTGATCCAGCCTCTGGCCCATCCATCTGGCCCATCAAGAGTCACTCTCATTTCACCAGTCCATAAAACCTTTGAAAAATCAGTCTTAAGATATTCTTGACGTTTTATCTTATGTTTCTTGCTCAAAGGTGGCTGTTTTTCAGCCTTCCTTACCTTGGCCATGTCCCTGAGTATCGCAGACCTTGTGCTTTTTGATACTCCAGTAACGTTGCAGCTCTGAAATATGGCAAAACTGGTGGCGATTGTCATCTTGGCAGCTTCACGCTTGATTTTCCTCAATTCATGGGTAGTTATTTTGTGCCTTTTTTGGCCAACACGCTTCTTGCGACCCTGTTGGCTATTTGCCATGAAACGCTTGATTATTCGGTGATCACGCTTCAAAAGTTTGGAAATTTCAAGACTGCTGCATCGCTCTGCAAGACATCTCCCAATTTTGGACTTTTCAGAGCCCGTCAAATCTCTGTTCTGACCCATTTTGCCAAAGGAAAGGACGTTGCCTAATAATTAAGCACACCTTATAAAGGGTGTTGATGCCATTAGTCAACACCCCAACGCATTACAGAGATGCACATCACCAGATTTACTTAATTGGTAGTTGTTATGATTAGAGATGAGCGTTGTTCTACTCGAACTGTTCGCCAATCTCAAATTCGAGCTGTTTTGGGCGGTGTTCGAGCCGAGAAAAATTCGGCTGTTCGAGGTTATGTTCGATAACTGTTCGTGCACCAAAATCATAACTGGATTTTTTCTCAGTAATGATGAAAATTAATGTTAATACGCAGTTTGAGTGTACAGCGGGGTGGGGGGAGGGGCAGGGGATGGATCTCTGCAGGAACAATGAAGATCTCCATTTTTTTTTCTCTTTCCCGCATTTACAGTGGGGAGGTGCAATCTGTCAGCCTATCAGCAGCGCACACACGGAGCGAAGTGCTTTTTTTCACACAAGCAAGGGCATGTGTCATTGGCAGTGTATGTCACATGTCCTTGCCCTATAAGACCAAGCCATTTTCCCCGTCGCCACCATTTTCTCACTGCTGCAGCTACGTGTTAGACGGCACCGCTGTTGCTGTGTGCGCTATACCTTGTTAATTTCAAGCCAATTTTCGCACAAATCTACAGATAGCTTGGGAGTAGGGAATAGTTGTGATTGCAGTCCTTTTAAGGACTAGGTTACAGCATTTCCTACGACTTTTATTAGGCAGGTCTGTGCTCTTAAATAGATAGGTTGTGGGAGTAAAGACTAATTGTAATTGGAGTCCTTTTCAGGACTAGGTTACATCAGTTCCTATCAGTTTTTGCCAGGCAGGTCTGTGCCAGTGCTGTGCAAGTTTTTTTCACAGCATTTGGCTGAATCTAGCAAAGCTAATCCTTTTTGGCCTATTGCAGAGTGTGTTAGTCAGTGGAGTAGCCTATATGTGTTGCAAGATATACCACCTGTGTATAGAATACCAATTTTTTTACTGCACCTAGTGAAGTAAAATCTTTTGGGCATAGCATCATTCTATTAATCCATCTATACAGACCTCCATCAGGTTGCAAACTGAATATATTTTTTTCTGCATCTACCTCTGAAAAAATATTGGGCTTCTAGCTGTGTGTGGGACTTGTTGTATTAGTCCATCTATACTGACCTCCATCAGGTTGCAAATTAAAAATAATTTTTATCTGCATCTACAGTACCTCTGAAAAAATATTTGGGCTTCTAGCTGTGTGTGGGACTTGTTCTATTAGTCCATCTATACTGAAATCCATCAGGTTGCAAATTGAATATAATTTTTATCTGCATCTAGCTCTGAAAAAATATTTGGCCTTCTAGCAGTGTGTGGGACTTTCTCTATTAGTCCATCTATACTGACCTCCATCAGGTTGCAAATTAAAAATAATTTTTATCTGCATCTACCTCTGAAAAAATATTTGGGCTTCTAGCTGTGTGTGGGACTTGTTCTATTAATCCATCTATACAGACCTCCATCAGGTTGCAAACTGAATATATTTTTTTCTGCATCTACCTCTGAAAAAATATTGGGCTTCTAGCTGTGTGTGGGACTTGTTGTATTAGTCCATCTATACTGACCTCCATCAGGTTGCAAACTGAATATATTTTTTTCTGCATCTACCTCTGAAAAAATATTGGGCTTCTAGCTGTGTGTGGGACTTGTTCTATTAATCCATCTATACAGACCTCCATCAGGTTGCAAACTGAATATATTTTTTTCTGCATCTACCTCTGAAAAAATATGTGGCCTTCTAGCAGTGTGTGGGACTTTCTCTATTAGTCCATCTATACTGACCTCCATCAGGTTGCAAACTGAATATAATTTTTTTCTGCATCTAGCTCTGAAAAAATATTTGGCCTTCTAGCAGTGTGTGGGACTTTCTCTATTAGTCCATCTATACTGACCTCCATCAGGTTGCAAATTCAAAATAATTTTTTGTCTGCATCTAGCTCTGAAAAAATATTGGGCTTCTAGCTGTGTGTGGAACTTGTTGTATTAGTCCATCTATACTGACCTCCATCAGGTTGCAAATTAAAAATAATTTTTATCTGCATCTACCTCTGAAAAAATATTTGGGCTTCTAGCTGTGTGTGGGACTTGTTCTATTAGTCCATCTATACGGACCTCCATCAGGTTGCAAATTGAATATAATTTTTATCTGCATCTAGCTCTGAAAAAATATTTGGCCTTCTAGCAGTGTGTGGGACTTTCTCTATTAGTCCATCTATACTGACCTCCATCAGGTTGCAAATTAAAAATAATTTTTATCTGCATCTACCTCTGAAAAAATATTTGGGCTTCTAGCTGTGTGTGGGACTTGTTCTATTAATCCATCTATACAGACCTCCATCAGGTTGCAAACTGAATATATTTTTTTCTGCATCTACCTCTGAAAAAATATTTGGCCTTCTAGCAGTGTGTGGGACTTTCTCTATTAGTCCATCTATACTGACCTCCATCAGGTTGCAAATTGAATATAATTTTTATCTGCATCTAGCTCTGAAAAATTATTTGGCCTTCTAGCAGTGTGTGGGACTTTCTCTATTAGTCCATCTATACTGACCTCTATCAGGTTGCAAATTAAAAATAATTTTTATCTGCATCTACCTCTGAAAAAATATTTGGGCTTCTAGCAGTGTGTGGGACTCATTGTATTAGGCCATCTATACCAAGCTCCACCAGCTTTGAAATTAATAATAATTTTTAGCTGCATCTAGCCCTGAAAATAATTTTTCCCAATAGTGGTAGCAATAGAAATATGGGGCGCGCGCCTGGCTAACAAAAATATACGCTTTATAACACAAAACACCAGCGTAGCGCACTGCATTAATAAGATGGCATCATCGTCTCTCCCAGTGCTAGGCCTACTACGCAGGCTAGTCTTCCTGTGCCTAAAACACAATGTATGGGTCCGCGCTAGCCACTATGCTGAGGGGTATAAAGCTGCTGCTAACGCTTTATAACAATTCAATTGGCAGATTTTCACACCCTCCCTATGGGATCTAGTGGCGAATAGTTGATGCCATTAATCAGAGCGTCAGTTGCCCCGTCAACGTGGCAAGCATACGGTAAGGCATGGGAAGAGTGGACACGACTAGTAGCAGGCAGACGGGTTGACCAATGTGAACAAGCCAGATCACAAGTCACCATAGAATTTCTCCACCAGCTAATGATGAGGGGCATATCAGGGGCGTCAGCGCAGCGGTGTCTGACCGGAGTAGCATTTCACTTCCAACTACTGAATTGGGGAGATGTGACAAAGATTCATCATCAGACAATCCATAAAAGGGTGGAAAAGGGGACAGCCAAGTCAGGAATGTAGACGTCCCATCCCGTGTCACTAAAACTGATTTCTCACATCTTATCCCTAACACCATTAGCATGACACTCACAATTTGAAGCAACACTAATGTCTACTGCATTTGTGATCGCCTTCTTCGGGGCGCTATGTATAAGCGAATTAGTCCCTCAATCCAAAATTACCACCAGTGGACGCTTATTACACCAGGAAGTAGTCATAGCCAATAATGCAATACGTGTACGCATACACCAATCAAACGGTTCCAGCGGGCAGGGGTACTTGGGTACTTCTACAACCCACAAACGGTACACTGAGTCGGGTAACAATAGTAAAAACATATCTAACCATCAGATCACAAAGTAATTTCTTCGTATCACACATTGATGGAACGCCATTATCAAGATACCTGTTCCAAGCTATATTTAATAAATGCATAACATCGGCAGGGAACCACCCCAAAGATTACGGGACACACTCATTCCGCATAGGTGTGGCCACGGAAGCAGCAAGAGCAGGACTGTCAGAAACGGAAGTTCAGAGGATAGGGAGATGGCGATCCACGTGTTTGGCGAGATACATAAAACCGGACTTGTTATCCTAACGTGGTTTGTTTCTTTTACAGGTGACGCTAAGCCAACAGTGTGAGTGATAGGCCACTCGTATATATATTGGGCACAAAAAAGGGCGAAAGTCCGCCCAGGCGGGAGGAAATTAGAGTTTCATAACACATATTTCAACTGGAGAGGTATTAGAGGCCTGCTATGGCCACAGGTACTAATGGAGGTAATCCAGGTAGGGAGAGAGGCAAGAGGTCCGGTCATCTTAGTTATACAGGCCGGGGGAAACAACCTAGGTCATCACAAGAGCGCATAACTAATGGCAATAATGAAACTAGACACTGAGCGCTTCAGAGAATTTTTCACAAAATTAGCTATAGTATGGTCAGAGATTGTGCCGATAGCGGTATGGCAAGGTGCGCGAGACATCACGGCCATCGAATGGACAAGGCGGGTAATAAATATTCGGATGGCAAAATTTAGAAGAGACAGAGGCGGTGTAGTGATACGACACCAACAACTGGAAGGAGATAAAGCAGGCCTCATACGGCCCGACGGTGTTCACTTAATAGATATTGGACTGGACATATTCCTGTCAGGACTCCAGGACGGAGTGGAACAAGCGTTAAGAGTGATGGGTGGGGGTCAGAGTCCTGCATACGAGTACGCTGGATCCTCCGTGGCCTGGAAATAGAAAGGACATGTTGGAGAGTTACACTTGTTGGCCAACTTGCCGGAGTGGGGACCCAGGGCATGCTGCAACAAGCTGAATTATTTTAGAAATAAAATGCCTTTCTAATGGAATGAGTATAAAGAGTTAATAAAGCTGTGACCGATCCTCACCCATCCAGTTGTAAGAGTTACATTATTGGGTTGTCCATGAAAGGGGGGCGGTAGGGGGGCTGAGCATCTGGGTTTGGTTGGGGGTCCCCACAGTCTGCCTAGGCTAGATTAATTTAAAAATTCTTATTAGATACACAGGCGGTGCAGCTTGCTTCGCAGCTGGGCTACTATGCCCAAAGTATTGCCTAGGCTAGATGCAGTTAAAAATTCTACGCTGACTAGCAGACACTGAAGATTTGGAGCAGACCTCTGAGTAAACAGCTCTTCAGACTCAACCATCTGTGTTACCCCAAGCCATAGTGTATGTAGTTTCTTACAGTTAAAAGGGGTGGTGCGACCCAACCCATCTGGAATTGACGATGCCAACGTCACGTAAGACACAGCAAGGGGACTCCCAAAATTGTGGCACAGACACCACTTAACCCTAGAACGCATACCTATGGCCTTGCAGGCCCACCCAGTTAATTGTTTTCTATTTTCTGCAAGATTGCTTTAGTTAGAATTTTGAAACTCTATGTATTCTTCATGTATATAGTTGTTTGTCATTTGAGTTTGAGTTATTCCATGTTATTTGCACACGGGCCTAAAGGGCCCCAGGTATGTGAAAGTGTAGATTTTTATGGTCATGCGTTCTAGGGTTAAGTGGCATCAATTGCCCCACTGTTGCTTAAAACGGTTGGTGAGGCGATTTTACCAAATCCCCAAGCTTTTAGTCTCCCAAGGATGACACAGGGGTAGAAATGTCCTTGCGAATCCATGATTTGATCATCTTTATGAACGTGAGTCTGTCTACATTCTCAGTGGACAGCCGCGTGCGCTTATCTGTCAGCACACCACCAGCAGCGCTGAACACACGTTCAGAGAGAACGCTGGCTGCATGGCATGACAAGATCTCCAAGGCGTGAGTAGCGAGCTCCAGCGATTTTTCAAGATTGGAATACCAAAATGAACAAGGGTCCAGTGACACAGTCATGGCTTCGATGTTCACTTGGAGATTCTCCTGTACCATCCTCTCTAGGCATTGACTATGTGTCAGACATCTTGTCTCCTGTGGCCTTGCAAAGGATGGTCTAAAAAAGTGGTGAAACGATTCCACAAAATTGCTGTTACCAGCAGATACTGTGTTACTGTTACTGTTTGAGTGATGAAGACTCGACAGTCCTACCGTTGGCAAGTTAGAACTGTGAGATTCACTACGTGCACCACTGGTGTTTTGTGGAAAAGCACATGTAAGATTCTGCAACAGTCTCTGCTGATACTCCTGCATTCGTCAATACCTTTTTATGGCAGGAATTATTTCGGCAAATATACTTTTGTACCGGGGATCTAAGAGTGTGGCAACCCAGTAGTCGGGATTACTTCGAATTCTGACAATCCGGGGGTCATGTTGCAGGTAGTGCAGCAAGAAGGCACTCATGTGTCTTGCGCATCCAGAAGGACCAAGTCCTTGTTGTGTTGGTAGCGAGGTAAGAATCATGCTTCCTTCCTCTGCCCTCTCCCTCCAACCTCGCACAACAGAAATGTGATCAAGGTCTCCCTCATCTGATGAGTCTTCCATGCCCATTGCCAGTTCGTCCTCCACTTCTTCCTCGGCTCCTGCACCTTCCTCAACAGTTTGGCTGCTACCATGCGCCCTGGTTAATCCCTCTCCCCCACCCTCCCATGCCTGCCGCCTTGGTGCTGCCAACCGTCTGGACCTTGGAGATGTTATCCCTTCCGCATACGACTCCTCCTCTACTTCCTCCACCTCCTCTTGTCCCACCACCTGACTCCGAATTCTGTTTAACATGTGCTCCAGCATGTAAATCACCGTAATAGTCATGCTGATAATGGCATCGTCAGCACTAAACATCTTCGTCGCCATTTCAAGACTGTGCAGAAGGGTGCATAGGTCCCTGATCTGAGACCACTCCTCCAGCGTGATTTGCCCCACCTCTGGATCTCGTTGGCCCAGGCTATACGTCAGAACGTATTGCATCAGGGCTTGTCGGTGCTGCCACAGTCGCTGCAACATGTGCAGAGTTGAATTCCACCGTGTCGGCACATCGCATTTCAGCCGGTGAACTGGCAGGCCCAACGACTTCTGTAGAGATGTAAGTCGTTGAACTGCGGGATGCGAATGGCGGAAGTGAGCACACAGCGACCGTGCACTCTGCAGAAGGCCATCTAGTCCGGGATAGTGGGCTAAAAATTGCTGGACAACCAGGTTCAACACGTGAGCCATACAAGGCACGTGTGTGACATTGCCCCGGCGAAGTGCCGCACCCAGGTTTGCAGCATTGTCGCACATGGCCTTCCCTGGTTGCAGGTCCAGTGGAGACAACCTTTCATGAAACTGGGTCTCCAGAGCTGACCAAAACTCCTCAGCTGTGTGACTCACATTTCCCAGACATTTCAAAGTAAACACTTATGCGTTGAGCCCTGCTGCCAGCATAGTAAGGAGGTGTGCAGGATTCCTTCTGCGCAGTTAGAAAGCAGGTGGCATTACCAGACAGGCTTTGGGTGCAGGTGGAGGACCGAGAGGAGGTTGAGGAGGCAGAAGCAGTGGAGGAAGTTCGAGATAAAGAGGATTAACACACAACTCGTGGGGACGGTAAGACTTGGACAGCAGCCCCTTGTCCTGCTGTCACCATAGTTACCCAGTGCCCAGTCAGCGACATGTAACGCCCCTGTCCATGCCTTCTCGTCCATGTGTCTGTGGTGAAGTGCACCCTGTCACACACAGAGTTTCTCAAAAAAGCGGTGATGTTGTGTGCGACATGCTAGTGGAGCGCAGGCACACCTTTCTTTGAGAAGTAGTGCCGACTGGGCATCTGGTACTGGGGCACTGTGACGGACATAAGGTCTTGAAAATCCTCTGTGTCCTCCAGGTGGAAAGGCAGCATTTCTGTAGCCAACAGCTTGCAGATGGTGAAATTCAACCTCTTAGCTTTCTCATGGCTAGGAGGAAATGGTCTTTTACTTTTCCACATCTGAGGGACCGAGGGCTGGCTGTTGTGCTTAGACGGTGTTGAGTAGGGTGTCCCCGGCAACTGCCGGTCTGTGAGGAAGATGCAGGCGGACATGTTAGGTTGCCTTGATCCAAAGGTGGTGCTCTCGATGTCGGAGAGCGCTCAACACTAGCAGGTGTTTCCACTTCCCAATGAACTGACGACCTGCCAATCACACTGGCTGTTGCGGGTAAAGAGGTGGCAGGTCTGCGTCCAAAAACATGTGTGACTGCTGTCCCCCCAGTCACAGAGGATGAAGAGGCTGCGGATGCACAAGATGGGGCAGACGGTGGTTGGCCCAGCCGGCTAGGCCGCATTGTAGCACAGTGAGCTTCCCACTGCAACTTATGCTTCATATCCATGTGACGATACATGCATGAAGTACTCAAACTATGTATTTTTTGGCCTCTACTTAGCTTTTGCTGACAAATATTACAGATAACACGAGTTGGGTCATCCTTATCGATCTGAATAAATGCCCAGGCAATGCAAGGCTTAGAGCCCATGTGACCTGAAGAGCCACTACGACTTGTGGTCAGAGGCAGAGTTGTGGTTGAGGATGCAGTTGTTGACGTGCTTCCAGTACTCTGTCTCTGTTCAGGAAGGCGCAACCTAACCTCGTCGTCAATAGCATCTGTGATGCCCCGCTGCGCTTGGTATCACAGATCCTACAAGAGTGCATTGATGGAATCCTCCACAAGAGGCCCCCATAAACATTCACACATCTCCACCTTCCACCTCAGACCAGCAGAGGGAGCCCGTTAGGGATATAAATAGGGAAGGTGGAGCTAGGCAGTTCAGTTCCTCTGAAAAGTTCCTGCAGTAGAGAAGCCTAAGAGAGGTCAGTCTGCAGTGGAGCTCAGTCTAGTCTAGAGAACGCAGTTAATAGTTCAGCAGTGGAGCACGAGGCTCCTGCTTGCTAGATTCAGGGAGCCCAGATAGAGCTTAAGGTGTGCCGGTGCCGTAAGATCAGTGAAGCGCGGCAAGCTGCCGTTAGTGTGTATAGCCTAGTGAGGGCCCGAGTAGGCCGAAGGCGAGTGGCGAGTTAGTACATAAGGGGCAGAGGAGCTTAACCAGCTCACCCCGAAGCATTTACCGGACACAGGATCCGAGCTTACCGGTATCTCTATGACCCAGTAAGGCATAACCGGAATCCCTGGAGAACTACAAGTCCCAGGATCGCTAAGGTGCTGATATGTAACAGAGCCAGGAGACGCTTAGGCCCCGCATACTGGGAGCGTGAACTCCAAGAGAAGGCCCTACCACAAGGTCAGCCAGCGCAGGACAGAGACAAAGTTAGGCCTAGCTCCAGGCAGGTCAGAAACTTACTACGCAGAGGCAAGAAACAGGAGGCCCTACACCCGCTCATTGGGGAGGATCCTGATATGCACCCTTCACCCTACAGTGCTCCGGGATGTGCCTGAATTTCCACCAGTAAAAGGTACTGAAGTGACTACCGTGTCCGTTCCCGTTCTTGCTCTGACCCAGCTGGGTCTCGCCTGTCCTGCATTCCCCCTGCATACGCTGCCCTGAGACCTAGCTCCACCTGTGGGGAGCTATACCATCGAGCTGCCTTATCACCGGCCTCAGTGGACTGCTGCAGCGCTGGTGCTTGTCACCAGATACCACAGGTGGCGTCATGAACTCTTATAAAATTAACAATTATCCACCCTTTTAAAGAGAGACCCCAGGGTACGGGCCAGGGAGCGACCACCGCGACATCCCCAAGGCCAGGCAAATGCCCGGGTACCGAGTCATCCCCATCCCCAGGGCTAGTCACATCCTCCTCCACCTCCTCTGCTGACCTCATCGACTGTCTGACTGTGGGTTGACAGTAAGTGGGATCTCCAACCTCGTCATCATCACCCTGTGTGTTATCACACCCGTCGCCCTCAGAGCCAACCTCTTCCTGCCCTGACCGAAAAGTCAAGTTGTCGCTCCAATCAGGTATTTGAGTCTCATCATCGTCTTCATCATTGTCTCCACCAACAGGAGTTACAGTTTGGGAACAAGGGTCTACATTATGCTCAGAACCTTCTTCATCTGGTCCTGGATCCAACTTATAAAGATTCTGGGCATCGGATCAGATCATTTCCTCATCTGGATTAACAGAAGCTCTGGAGCAGACCTTCGTTTCCCAGGCTATAGTATGAGTAAACAGCTGGGCAGACTCAGCCATCTGTGTTACCCCATACTCAGACGGGCAGCTGGAGACTTGGGAGCTGTGAGGAAGCAAGTGCGATTGGGGTGACACCTCTGAGGACTGGAGTATTTGTGATGTTGAAATTGAGGTGATGGAGAGCCCACTTGAAGGAGCACTTGATATCCGTTGAAGCACCTGCTGTTTTTGTGCCTCATCTAGAATTTGTAGCGATGGGCGTGTCCGTAAGAATGGGATCGTATCACATTGTCCACGAAAAGAAGTCGACATCTTAGTTTGGCTGGAAGATGGTCTTTCTTCTGCAGATGTTACTCCCCCCCCCCCACCGTGGGGGGCCTCGACCCACCGGCGGACAGGCACCAGTATTGGGATAGGGGGGCTGACCGTCAGGGTCCACCGCGGCTCTGGCACAAACCCGGCGACACAGAGGTGGCACAGGCAGGAACGGACTGGCCGTGTCGGCTTCTCACTTTTTGGATTTTAGAAGGGCATGACATGCCTATATCTGTGTCTCCCCCTCCTTTTACTCCTCCACCTCTTTTCTTTTCGCATGACTATATGTACTTGTCACTTTTCCATGTGTTAGTTGTGTCTTCTGAGCAGTTTGTCAGCTTTTGGACACCTTTGAAGGTGTTTTCTATGTGTTTCTATGTGTTTTTGTTTGCCTGCCATTGGTTTTAACGGTGTTCGAAGGTGTTCGACGAACAGTTCGACGAACAGTTCGGCGAACACACGGGTGTTCGACGAACCGAACCGAACTCGAACACTACGGGGGTGGCTCAACACTAGTTATGATCTGCAACATGAACTAAGGAAAGATAGGGGAAAGCTGTCCCTACAGTAAGACTAAGCTGAATCCCTACGATGTAGCGGGCTGCCTGTTCCTAGCGAACAGACCCGCCTTAGTCCTCTGCTAGTCTGAACGAAGACCTATAGCATAAAGGAAGTGGTCCCTAAAAGTTCTAAGGACTGGGACAAAAATGGGACACATTCTAAACAGAGAAGTAGTTGCAGAACACAAAAAGACAAACTGAAAAAAAGGTACTAGAGGTTCCAGAAGGACCAAGCGAACAGACAGAGAAATTCACAGAAGCACCTGGCTAGAGAAACAGTCAAATACTGAAGTCCAGCACAGCCAAAAGGGCGGAGCTGGAATATAAAGGCAGATGGTCACGTGACTGCAAAATACAAGATGGAAAAAACAAACAGGAGGGTTCTAACAGTACCCCCTCTTTATGAGGATCCTCCGGATCCTCCAGGCCCAGGCCTATCTGGAAACCTCTTGTGGAAAGATTTAACAAGCCTAAGAGCAGAGACATCATCCGTCCTCACCCAGGAATTGTCTTCGGGACCGAAACCCTTCCAGGAGACGAGATACTGTAATCTCCCTCTATGCCATCTAGAATTCAAGATACGAGAAATTTCATATTCGCCGTCTTCCACCACAGGAGCAACTGTAACAGTGGCGTCCCTATCAGATACATCAGCCTTTTTCAACAAGGAAACATGAAACACAGGATTAATCTTCCAGGAAATAGGGTCATCCAAACTAACAGCAGACGGGTTAACAACCTGAAGCACTTTAAATGGACCCACAAACTTAGGACCCAGTTTTTTAGAGGCAATCCTCAACCGCTGGTTCTTCGAGGACAACCAAACCATGTCACCCACAGTAAACAAAATCTCCTTACGTTTCCTGTCAAACTACTTCTTGGACTTCTTGTTAGCCTCTTGAAGGTTGCAACGTACATTAGTCCAAACACTCTCCAAATCACCAGAAAAATTCTCCTCCTCCGCACCGCCAACCCTAATTTGGAGAAAGAACCAAAAAAAGGATGTCTCTCAGTACAACAAAAAAGGAGAACACCCAGTAGAGGAGGATGTATGATTGTTAAGAGCAAATTCTGCGAGAGGCAGAAACTCAGACCACACCTCTTGATTGTCCGCCACAAAACAACGCAAAAACTGTTCAACATCCTGGTTCTTTCTTTCAGTATGTCCATTAGACTCAGGATGATAACCAGACGAAAATGACAAATGGACTCCCAACCTGTCACAAAAAGCACGCCAAAAGCGAGCCACAAACTGGTGTCCTCTATCAGAAACAAAATCCGTAGGAACGCCATGGAGCTTGACAAACTCATTAACAAATGCCTTAGCGAGTGTCTTGGCGCAGGGCAACTTAATGAATGGAACCAAATGACACATCTTACTAAAACGGTCCACGACCACCCAAATGACAGTAAAACCCTCGGACACAGGAAGATCAGTAATAAAATCCATTGTGAGATGCGTCCAAGGCGCACTGGGAACCTCCAGAGGGCAAAGCAACCCCGCAGCAGGAGTATGTGAAGCCTTTGACCTAGCACACACAGTACATTGACGCACCCACTTGATGACTTCCTTCTGCCATCCAGGCCACCAAAAACTGAGACTGATAAGTCTCTTAGTCTCCGAAATTCCTGGATGACCTGCCAACCGAGACTCATGACACTCCACAAACAAATCTCTTCTAAAGGCTCTAGGCACGAACAACCTCCCTCACCCCAAGCTTTCAGAATCCCATTCTCCAACACAGAGTCCAATGCCGCCACCACAACTCCTTTCTGTAAAATGCTCCCTAGTGTTGAGCCACCCCCGTAGTGTTCGAGTTCGGTTCGGTTCGTCGAACACCCGTGTGTTCTCCGAACTGTTCGTCGAACACCGTCAAACACCGTTAAAACCAATGGCAGGCAAACAAAAACACATAGAAACACATAGAAAACACCTTCAAAGGTGTCCAAAAGCTGACAAACTGCTCAGAAGACATAACTAACACATGGAAAAGTGACAAGTACATATAGTCATGCGAAAAGAAAAGAGGTGGAGGAGTAAAAGGAGGGGGAGACACAGATATAGGCATGTCATGCCCTTCTAAAGCCCAAAAAGTGAGAAGCTGACACGGCCAGTCCGTTCCTGCCCGTGCGACCTCCGTGTCGCCGGGTTTGTGCCAGAGCCGCGGTGGACCCTGACGGCCAGCCCCCCTCTCCCAATACTTGTGCCTGTCCGCTGGTGGGTCAAGCGAGCCCCCCTGTGGTGGAGGCAGGTCTAAGCTTTTTAATTTAAATTGTCTCTCTCATTTGAATGAATACACTTTAAATCCTTTCACAAGGATCTATTGGAGGGCAAGTCTCATGCCAGCAGAAGTGTATTTCCAGCTCCAGTAGTGTCCACTAAAGCTGCTGCAGTTAAAAAGCTTTTATAAGAATCGAGCTCGGCGGTCCACCGCAAGGCGTCCTACTGCCTGTCCCAGCCCCTATGCCTTGGGGTGCCTCCTGATGTTCTTCACTGAGTATCCCAGGGTCCCGAAGCATTTCCTTTGAAAAAATTAAGTGTCCAAACTACAGGTGGTGTAGCTTGCTTAACAGCTGGGATAATCCACTGACTAGCAGACACTGCTACTAGACACAAAGTATTTCCTGGGCTAGATGCAGTTAAAAATTTGTAATTAGATACTCTCGTTGGATGCTGAGAAAGCGATCCATAGAGTCTCCTGGCATGCCATATATTATTCTCTTAAAAAGCTTGGGGTAGGGGTCTAGGGGACCCTTTTATAGCCAAAATCACGGCCCTGTATCGCAATACGTCACCTAGGCTGAAGATAAATGGAACTGTAGCACCCCGAGGGCTCGGTTGCTACAGAGGTATTGCACCTCACCCAGAGGTGTGATATCTCACTCTCAGGTAAGGATGGAGTGAGGATCAGGACCCCGACACCTGCATGCATTACACCACATTGCCGTGGGGCAGGGCGACCAATATGCCCCTGAGATGGGCACGACAGTCCCTGTCCCTGGCTGGA
Source organism: Phyllobates terribilis (assembly GCF_046119375.1). Classification (NCBI taxonomy): domain Eukaryota; kingdom Metazoa; phylum Chordata; class Amphibia; order Anura; family Dendrobatidae; genus Phyllobates; species Phyllobates terribilis. The sequence goes on along the minus strand of NW_027362761.1, from coordinate 116,716,178 downwards.
GTTGGCGGAGGGAACACTGAGGAAGGGGAACCCTGTAGTGCAGGAGCAGGGAGGAAGCAGTTCCTGGGTGCATTGAGAAGGGAGTATAAAAGGTGGGCACCATCTTAGTTCAGTGCAGAGAAGTCTGAGCAGAAGTGACAGGGAGCAGGGGCTCTGCATGAGTTCTGCTCCGGAGGCGGGCCTAGTAACAGAGGCCCAGGCCTGGAAGAGGGAGAAGGAAGGAAGAGGAGTGGAGAAGTCTCCAGGAATGAGGAACGAAGGGATCCCAAGGGTGCGGACGGGCGAGTCGCCACCGCTCGCCCGAATCCACCTGCGTGGAGGGGTCAGGCCAAAGGGGGAGATCGGTCCCCGAAACTAGTGGAGGCGGGAAACGACCCTCAGCTACAAACCGGAGGCTGTGACATTTTATGTGGCACAGTCCCTCGCTACACCCGCTAGGAAGGCACCACATAGGGTCAGGGAAAATGGCGCCAAGTTTACCAAGAGGAGGCCCGAGGCAGCCGGACAGAAGCGTTGGTAAGAAAGGCCAGACAAAGGACACACAAAGGGGGTCCTGTGAAGCGCTCCAAAGTTATCTGGGAGTTGTCTGAGCCCCTCACCTGGTGAGCACAGTACGACGTGCGCAGCCGTTACCTGCAGAAGTGGTCTGGATAATAAGAACTGTGAGTAAAGGGCCTGGACTGCATCACTGACTCCGTGTCGTTACTGCTACTGCCCTGCACCATCACCCCCATCCTCCGCATACACTGCCTTGAGGCTATACTCATCCCGTGGGGAGTTATACTACGCTCCGTTGCACCCACAACACCAGCCTCAGCGGTCTGCCCTGCAGCGGCGGTTCACTCTGACCGCAATCCACGGGTGGCGAAATCGGACATTTAAACATCAAAAACACATAAATAGTTCCGCCACTGGTTTGACCGCCCTGAGCCACGGAACCGGGTCGCCGCCACGGAGACTACAACCACCAGCATCCACCAAGAAGGGTCCGGGTACGGGTGTCCCAAGGCCCAGGGGGCGCGTCAGAACATTTTCATCACCTTTCATAATCACCAATGGGACAAGGCAGGGATGTCCTCTGTCCCCTCTCTTATACATCCTAGTGACGGAGCACCTGCTCTCATCAATTCGCCATAACCCCAATATTAGGTGGATTGAGGTGGGAGGCACCGAGTACAAGTGCTCTCTATTTGCTGATGATGTCCTAGTATATATCACTCAATCACATATATTCATCCCTGATGTTATGGTTGAAATAGATCACTTTGTTACATGGTCAAATTTTAAAATCAATGCAACGAAGTCTGAGGCCCTCGATGTCTCCCTCCCCAAATCCATACAGGATTCCATCCAGTCCAACTTTCCCTTTGCCTGGCCCTCACAGGGTATCAAATACTTAGGAATTCCTATTCATAGAGACCTCTCCCGTCTATGTTATCTTAATTTTGGGCCCTTTATTGAACAACTCCATACAGACCATGGTTGGAAAGTTAGAACTGTAAGATTCACTACGTGAACCACTGGTGTTTTGTGGAAAAGCACATGTACACTGTGTTCCAAATTATTATGCAAAAAGTGTTTAGGAGTGATAAGGTAAGATTTTTTTTGTTTGTCAGTTAAACTCATTGATGGTGATGTGTGTCAGGGCTCTTTATATCACTGTAAGCAATTGCAGACACCTGTGCTAATTAGTTTGGCAGGTGTGTCCAATGAAAGGCAAGACTACTTAAGAAGGCTGTCCCACATTATTAAGCAGCCTACATTTTCTGCCAAAATGGGAAAGAAAAAGGATGTGTCGGCTGCTGAGAAGCAACAAATTGTGGAGTGTTTAGGTCAAGGCATGACTACAATCAACATTGTGCGATGATCAGGATGAAGTGTCTTGGCAATCAAGAATTATGTAGCTGATTCACAGTACACACGTGTGCGTGCTGATAAGGGAAAATTGAGGACTCTTTCCTACAGGCAATTACGTCAGGTTAAAAGAGCAGCGGCAAAAAAGCCTTGTCATAGCAGCAGACAAGTTTTTGAAGCTGCTGGTGCCTCCAACATCCCTCGAACAACAAGATGCAGGGTCCTTCAGAGGTTTGCAGCTGTGCGTAAGCCATCCTGTCGACCTCCTCTATCCACTGCACACAAGCAGAAACGGCTCCAGTGGGCCAAACAATACATGAAGACTGACTTCAAAACTGTTTTGTTCACGGATGAGTGCCATGCAACGCTCGATGGTCCAGATGGATGGAGTGGAGGATGGCTGGTTGATGGACACCCCACGCAAACACGGCTACAGCGCCAACAAGGAGGAGGTGAAGTATTGTTTTGGGCTGGAATCATGAGGAGAGAGATTGTCGGCCCCTTTAGGATCCCAGAAGGGGTAAAGATGAACTCCATAATGTATTTGGAGTTTCTCAAACAGCACTTCCTGCCATGGTTCAAGAAGAAGAACCGTGTATTCCACAGCAAGATCATTTTCATGCATGATAATGCACCGTCTCATGCTGTGCATAACACATCTGCATCTCTGGCTGATATGGGCATAAAAGGGGACAAACTTATGGTGTGACCCCCATGCTCCCCTGACCTCTACCCCTTTGAGAACCTCTGGAGCATCATCAAAAGGAGTGTCTATGATGGTGGGAGGCAGTTCACATCTAAGCAACAGCTCTGGGAGGGTATTCTGTCCTCATGCTAAACAATTGAAGCAGAAAGCATCCAAAACCTGACAAATTCAATGGACGAGACAGTTCAGAAGCTCCTTTCGAACAAGGGGTCCTATGTGCAAATGTAACATCACCTAGAATAAAGTTTTGAGTTGAAAACTGTTTGATTTCAGTTTGTAATAACCTGCTAATGCTTATAATTTCAAAAATGACCATTTTTTTGTTCTTTATTAAAATGAAAAGGTTGATCGAAGAGTGTGGGGGATCTAAGAGTGTGGAAACCCAGTAGTCAGGATTACTTCGAATTCTGAGAATCTGAGGGTCATGTTGCAGGTAGTGCAGCAAGAAGGCACTCATGTGTCTTGCGCATCTAGGAGCCCCAAAATTATTTTCCGGGCTAGATGCAGCTAAAAATTATTATTGATTTTAAATCTGGTGGAGCTTAGTATAGATGGCCTAATAGAATCAGTACTGCACACTGCTACAAAGCCCAAATTATTTTCCAGCCAAGATACAGATAAACATGATTAGTAATTTGAAAGCTTTAAATGGTTGGTGAGGTGATTTTAACAAATCATCAAGCTTTAACTCTCCCCAGGATGACACAGGGGTAGAAAAGTCGTTTCGCATCCATTATTTGTTCATCTTTATGAACGTGAGTCTGTCTACATTATCAGTGGAGAGCCGCGTGCGCTTATCTGTCAGCACACCACCAGCAGCGCTGAACACACGTTCAGACAGAACGCTGGCTGCAGGGCATGACAAGATCTCCAAGGCGTAAGTGGTGAGCTCCGGCCATTTATCCAGATTGGAAGCCCAAAAAGAGCAAGGGTCCAGTGACACAGTCATGGCTTCAATGTTTACTTGGAGATACTCCTGTACCATCGTCTCTAGGCGTTGACTATGTGTCAGACTTCTTGTCCCCTGTGGCCTTGCAAAGGATGGGCTAAAAAAGTGGTGAAATGATTCCGCAAAATTGATGTTACCAGCAGATACTGTGTTTCTGTTACGGTTTGAGTGCTGAACACTCGACGGTCCCACGGTTGGCAAGTTGGAACTGTGAGATTCATTACGTGCACCACTGGTGTTTTGTGGAAAAGCACATGTAAGATTCTGCAACAGTCTCTGCTGATACTCCTGCATGCGTGCATCCCTTTCTATGGCAGGAATAATTTCTGCAAATTTACTTTTGTACCGGAGATCTAACAGTGTGACAACCCAGTAGTCAGGATTATTTCTAATTCTCACAATTCGAGGGTCATGTTGCAGGTAGTGCAGCAAGAAGGCACTCATGTGTGTTGCGCATCCAGGAGCACCAAGTCCCTGTTGTGTTGGTGGCGAGGTAACAATCATGCTTCCTTCCTCTGTCCTCTCCCCCCAACCTCGCACAACAGAAATGTGATCAAGGTCTCCCTCATCTGATGAGTCTTCCATCAGTTCGTCCTCCACTTCTTCCTGGGCTCCTGCACCTTCCTCACTAGTTTGGCTGCTACCATGCGCCCTGGTAAAACCATCTCCCCCACCCTCACATGCCTGCCGCCTTGGTGCTGCCGACCGTCTGGACCTTACAGATGTTAGCCCTTCCGCATACAACTCCTCCTCCTCTACTTCCTCCACCTCCTCTTGTGCCACCACCTGACTCCGAATTCTGTTTAACATGTGCTCCAGCATGTAAATCACTGGAATAGTCATGCTGATAATGGCATCGTCAGCACTAAACATCTTCGTCGCCATTTCAAAACTGTGCAGAAGGGTGCATAGGTCCCTGATCTGAGACCACTCCTCCAGCGTGATTTGCCCCACCTCTGGATCTTGTGGGCCCAGGCTATACGTCAGAACGTATTGCACCAGGGCTTTACGGTGCTGCCACAGTCGCTGCAACATGTGCAGAGTTGAATCCCACCGGGTAGGCACATCGCATTTTAGCCGGTGAAGTGGCAGGCCCAACGACTTCTGTAGAGATGTAAGTCGCTGAGCTGCGGGATGCGAATGGCGGAAGTGAGCACACAGCGACCGTACCCTCTACAGAAGGCCATCTAGTCCGGGATAGTGGGCTAAAAATTGCTGGATAACCAGGTTCAACACGTGAGCCATACAAGGCACGTGTGTGATATTGCCCCGGCGAAGGGCCGCACCCAGGTTTGCAGTATTGTCGCACACGGCCTTCCCTGGTTTCAGGTCCAGTGGAGACAACCATTCATGAAACTGGTTCTCCAGAGCTGACCACAACTCCTCAGCTGTGTGACTCACATTTCCCAGACATTTCAAAGTAAAAACCGCCTGATGACGTTGAGCCCTGCTGCCACCATAGTAAGGAGGTGTGCAGGATCCCTTCTGCGCAGTTAGAAAGCTTGTGGCATGACCAGACAGGCTTTGGGTGCAGGTGGAGGACCGAGAGGAGGTTGAGGAGGCAGAAGCAGTGGAGGAACTTTAAGATAAAGAGGATTGACGCACAACTCGTGGGGACGGCAAGACTTGGACAGCGGCCCCTTGTCCTGCTGTCACCATAGTTACCCAGTGCCCAGTCAGCGACATGTAACGCCCCTGTCCATGCCTACTCGTCCAAGTGTCTGTGGTGAAATTCACTGTCACACACAGAGTTTCTCAAAGAAGCGGTGATGTTGTGTGCGACATGCTGGTGGAGCGCAGGCACACCTTTCTTTGAGAAGTAGTGCCGACTGGGCATCTGGTACTGGGGCACTGCGACGGACATAAGGTCTCGAAAATCCTCTGTTTCCACCAGGCAGAAAGGAAGCATTTCTGTAGCCAAGAGCTTGCAGATGGTGAAATTCAACCTCTTAGCTTTCTCATGGCTAGGAGGAAATGGTCTTTTACTTGTCCTCATCTGAGGGACCGAGGGCTGGCTGTTGTGCTTAGACGGGGTTGAGAAGGGTGTCCTCGGCAAACTGCCGGTCTGTGAGGAAGATGCAGGTGGACATGTTAGGTTGCCTTGATCCAAAGGTGGTGCTATCGATGTCGGACAGCGCTCAACACCAGCTGGTGTTTCCACCTCCAAAGAAAATGATGACCTGCCCATCATGCTGGCTGTTGCGGGTAAAGAGGTGGCCGGTCTGCGCCCCAAAACAGGTGTGACTGCTGTCCCCCCAGTCACAGAGGATGAAGAGGCCGCGGATGCACAAGATGGGGCAGACTGTAGTTGGCCCGGCCGGCTAGGCCGCATTGTAGCACAGTGAGCATCCCACTGCAACTTATGCTTCATGTCCATGTGCCGATTCATGCATGAAGTACTCAAACTATGTATTTTTTGGCCTCTACTTAGCTTTTGCTGACAAATGTTACAGATAACACGAGTTGGTCATCTTTTTTGATCTGAAAAAATGCCCAGGCTATGCAAGGCTTAGCACCCATGCGACCTGAAGAGCCACCACGATTTGTGGTCAGAGGCAGAGTTGTGTTTGAGGATGCAGTTGTTGACGTTCTTCCAGTACTACGTCTCTGTCCAGGAAGGCGCAACCTGACCTCGTCATCACTAGCATCCTCCTCCACCTTCTCTGCTGACCTCATCTCTTGGCTGACTGTGGGTTGACAGTAAGTGGGATCTCCAACCTCATCATCATCACCCTGTGTGTTACAATACCGGTTGTCCTCAGAGCCAACCTCTTCCTGCCCTGACAAAAAACTAAAGTTGTCGGTCCAATCAGGTATTTGAGCCTCATCATCGTCTTCCTCATTGTCTCCACCAACAGGAGTTACAGTTTGGGAATGAGGGTCTACATTATGGTCAGAACCTTCTGCGTCTGGTCCTGGATCCGACTCATAAACATTCTGGGCATCAGTGCAGATCATTTCCTAGTCTGGATTTACAGAAGCTCTGGAGCCAACCTCTGATTCCCAGGCTATAGTTTGTCTGCTAAAAGAAGTAGACATTTTAGTTTGACTGGAAGATGGTCTTTCTTTTGCAGATGTTACTGTTGCTTTAACACCTACCCCACGGACACAACCTTTATTCCCCTTCCCAACACGCCTATTCCCCTTTCCACCAGCAGCAGGCCTTTTTCCACTCATTTTGGTGGTTAACTAATTCACAACTCCGGAGTTGTTTGCACAAAAAAACAATGGATGGGAACCAAGCAGAGCTGAGTGGCCAAACTGTGGTATTAGGCCAAAAGTATTGGCTGGATTAGATGCAGATAAAAATGACATTGAATTTGCAACCTGGTGGAGGTTAGTATAGATGAACTAATAGAACAAGTCCCACACACTGCTAGAAGCCGAAATATTTTTTCAGCGCTAGATGCAGAAAAAAATTATATTGAATTTGCAACCTGATGGAGGTCAGTATAGATGGACTAATAGACCAAGTCCCACACACTGCTAGAAGCCTAAATATTTTTTCAGAGCTAGATGCAGATAAAAATTATTTTTAATTTGCAACCTGGTGGAGGTTAGCATAGATGGACTAATAGACCAAGTCCCACACACTGCAAGAAGCCCAAATATTTTTTCAGAGCTAGATGCAGAAAAAAATTATATTGAATTTGCAACCTGATGGAGGTCAGTATAGATGGACTAATAGAACAAGTCCCACACACTGCTAGAAGCCGAAATATTTTTTCAGAACTCGATGCAGATAAAAATTATTTATTAATTTGCAACCTGGTGGAGGTTAGTATAGATGGACTAATAGACCAAGTCCCACACACTGCTAGAAGCCCAAATATTTTTTCAGAGCTAGATGCAGAAAAAAATTATATTGAATTTGCAACCTGGTGGAGGTCAGTATAGATGGACTAATAGAACAAGTCCCACACACTGCTAGAAGCCGAAATATTTTTTCAGAGCTCGATGCAGATAAAAATTATTTTTAATTTGCAACCTGGTGGAGGATAGTATAGATGGACTAAAAGACCAAGTCCCACACACTGCTAGAAGCCCAAATATTTTTTCAGAGCTAGATGCAGAAAAAAATTATATTGAATTTGCAACCTGATGGAGGTCAGTATAGATGGACTAATAGACCAAGTCCCACACACTGCTAGAAGCCCAATCATTTTTTCAGAGCTAGATGCAGAAAAAAATTATATTGAATTTGCAACCTGATGGAGGTCAGTATAGATGGACTAATAGACCAAGTCCCACACACTGCTAGAAGCCCAAATATTTTTTCAGAGCTAGATGCAGATAAAAATTATTTTTAATTTGCAACCTGGTGGAGGTTAATATAGATGGACTAATAGACCAAGTCCCACACACTGCTAGAAGCCCAATCATTTTTTCAGAGCTAGATGCAGAAAAAAATTATATTGAATTTGCAACCTGATGGAGGTCAGTATAGATGGACTAATAGAACAAGTCCCACACACTGCTAGAAGCCCAAATATTTTTTCAGAGCTAGATGCAGAAAAAAATTATATTGAATTTGCAACCTGATGGAGGTCAGTATAGATGGACTAATAGAACAAGTCCCACACACTGCTAGAAGCCCAAATATTTTTTCAGAGCTAGATGCAGAAAAAAATTATATTGAATTTGCAACCTGGTGGAGGTCAGTATAGATGGACTAATAGAACAAGTCCCACACACTGCTAGAAGCCGAAATATTTTTTCAGAGCTCGATGCAGATAAAAATAATTTTTAATTTGCAACCTGGTGGAGGATAGTATAGGTGGACTAATAGACCAAGCCCACACACTGCTAGAAGCCCAAATATTTTTTCAGAGCTAGATGCAGAAAAAAATTATATTGAATTTGCAACCTGATGGAGGTTAGTATAGATGGACTAATAGACCAAGTCCCACACACTGCTAGAAGCCCAATCATTTTTTCAGAGCTAGATGCAGAAAAAAATTATATTGAATTTGCAACCTGATGGAGGTCAGTATAGATGGACTAATAGACCAAGTCCCACACACTGCTAGAAGCCCAAATATTTTTTCAGAGCTAGATGCAGATAAAAATTATTTTTATTTTGCAACCTGGTGGAGGTTAATATAGATGGACTAATAGACCAAGTCCCACACACTGCTAGAAGCCCAAATATTTTATCAGAGCTAGATGCAGAAAAAAATTATATTGAATTTGCAACCTGATGGAGGTCAGTATAGATGGACTAATAGAACAAGTCCCACACACTGCTAGAAGCCCAAATATTTTTTCAGAGCTCGATACAGATAAAAATTATTTTTAATTTGCAACCTGGTGGAGGTCAGTATAGATGGACTAATAGACTAAGTCCCACACACTGCTAGAAGCCCAAATATTTTTTCAGGGCTAGATGCGGAAAAAAAATATATTGAATTTGCAACCTGATGGAGGTCAGTATAGATGGACTAATAGTCCAAGTCCCACACACTGCTAGAAGCCCAAATATTTTTTCAGAGCTAGATGCAGATAAAAATTATTTTTAATTTGCAACTTGTTGGAGGTTAGTATAGATGGACTAATAGACCAAGTCCCACACACTGCTAGAAGCCCAAATATTTTTTCAGAGCTAGATGCAGAAAAAAATTATATTGAATTTGCAACCTGATTGAGGTCAGTATAGATGGACTAATAGTCCAAGTCCCACACACTGCTAGAAGCCCAAATATTTTTTCAGAGCTAGATGCAGAAAAAAATTATATTGAATTTGCAACCTGATGGAGGTCAGTATAGATTGACTAATAGACCAAGTCCCACACACTGCTAGAAGCCCAAATATTTTTTCAGAGCTTGATGCAGAAAAAAATTATATTGAATTTGCAACCTGATGGAGGTCAGTATAGATGGACTAATAGAACAAGTCCCACACACTGCCAGAAGCCTAAATATTTTTTCAGAGCTAGATGCAGATAAAAATTATTTTTAATTTGCAAACTGGTGGAGGTTAGCATAGATGGACTAATAGACCAAGTCCCACACACTGCTAGAAGCCCAAATATTTTTTCAGAGCTAGATGCAGAAAAAAATTATATTGAATTTGCAACCTGATGGAGGTCAGTATAGATGGACTAATAGAACAGGTCCCACACACTGCTAGAAGCCGAAATATTTTTTCAGAACTCGATGCAGATAAAAATTATTTATTAATTTGCAACCTGGTGGAGGTTAGTATAGATGGACTAGTAGACCAAGTCCCACACACTGCTAGAAGCCCAAATATTTTTTCAGAGCTAGATGCAGAAAAAAATTATATTGAATTTGCAACCTGATGGAGGTCAGTATAGAGGGACTAATAGACAAAGTCCCACACACTGCTAGAAGCCCAATCATTTTTTCAGAGCTAGATGCAGAAAAAAATTATATTGAATTTGCAACCTGATGGAGGTCAGTATAGATGGACTAATAGAACAAGTCCCACACACTGCTAGAAGCCCAAATATTTTTTCAGAGCGAGATGCAGAAAAAAATTATATTGAATTTGCAACCTGATGGAGGTCAGTATAGATGGACTAATAGAACAAGTCCCACACACTGCTAGAAGCCCAAATATTTTTTCAGAGCTAGATGCAGAAAAAAATTATATTGAATTTGCAACCTGGTGTAGGTCAGTATAGATGGACTAATAGAACAAGTCCAACACACTGCTAGAAGCCGAAATATTTTTTCAGAGCTCGATGCAGATAAAAATTATTTTTAATTTGCAACCTGGTGGAGGATAGTATAGGTGGACTAATAGACCAAGTCCCACACACTGCTAGAAGCCCAAATATTTTTTCTGAGCTAGATGCAGAAAAAAATTATATTGAATTTGCAACCTGATGGAGGTCAGTATAGATGGACTAATAGACCAAGTCCCACACACTGCTAGAAGCCCAAATATTTTTTCAGAGCTAGATGCAGATAAAAATTATTTTTAATTTGCAACCTGGTGGAGTTTAATATAGATGGACTAATAGACCAAGTCCCACACACTGCTAGAAGCCCAAATATTTTTTCAGAGCTAGATGCAGAAAAAAATTATATTGAATTTGCAACCTGGTGGAGGTCAGTATAGATGGACTAATAGAACAAGTCCAACACACTGCTAGAAGCCGAAATATTTTTTCAGAGCTCGATGCAGATAAAAATTATTTTTAATTTGCAACCTGGTGGAGGATAGTATAGGTGGACTAATAGACCAAGTCCCACACACTGCTAGAAGCCCAATCATTTTTTCAGAGCTAGATGCAGAAAAAAATTATATTGAATTTTCAACCTGATGGAGGTCAGTATAGATGGACTAATAGACCAAGTCCCACACACTGCTAGAAGCCCAAATATTTTTTCAGAGCTAGATGCAGATAAAAATTATTTTTAATTTGCAACCTGGTGGAGTTTAATATAGATGGACTAATAGACCAAGTCCCACACACTGCTAGAAGCCCAAATATTTTATCAGAGCTAGATGCAGAAAAAAATGATATTGAATTTGCAACCTGATGGAGGTCAGTATAGATGGACTAATAGAACAAGTCCCACACACTGCTAGAAGCCCAAATATTTTTTCAGAGCTCGATACAGATAAAAATTATTTTTAATTTGCAACCTGGTGGAGGTTAGTATAGATGGACTAATAGACCAAGTCCCACACACTGCTAGAAGCCCAAATATTTTTTCAGAGCTAGATGCAGATAAAAATTATATTGAATTTGCAACCTGATGGAGGTCAGTATAGATGGACTAATAGACCAAGTCCCACACATTGCTAGAAGCCCAAATATTTTTTCAGAGCCAGATGCAGATAAAAATTATTTTTAATTTGCAACCTGGTGGAGGTTAGTATAGATGGACTAATAGACTAAGTCCCACACACTGCTAGAAGCCCAAATATTTTTTCAGAGCTAGATGCGGAAAAAAAATATATTGAATTTGCAACCTGATGGAGGTCAGTATAGATGGACTAATAGACCAAGTCCCACACACTACTAGAAGCCCAAATATTTTTTCAGAGCTAGATGCAGATAAAAATTATTTTTAATTTGCAACTTGTTGGAGGTTAGTATAGATGGACTAATAGACCAAGTCCCACACACTGCTAGAAGCCCAAATATTTTTTCAGAGCTAGATGCAGAAAAAAATTATATTGAATTTGCAACCTGATTGAGGTCAGTATAGATGGACTAATAGACCAAGTCCCACACACTGCTAGAAGCCCAAATATTTTTTCAGAGCTAGATGCAGAAAAAAATTATATTGAATTTGCAACCTGATGGAGGTCAGTATAGATTGACTAATAGACCAAGTCCCACACACTGCTAGAAGCCCAAATATTTTTTCAGAGCTAGATGCAGAAAAAAATTATATTGAATTTGCAACCTGATGGAGGTTAGTATAGATGGACTAATAGACCAAGTCCCACACACTGCTAGAAGCCTAAATATTTTTTGAGAGCTAGATGCAGATAAAAATTATTTTTAATTTGCAACCTGGTGGAGGTTAGTATAGATGGACTAATAGACCAAGACCCACACACTGCTAGAAGCCCAAATATTTTTTCAGAGCTTGATGCAGAAAAAAATTATATTGAATTTGCAACCTGATGGAGGTCAGTATAGATGGACTAATAGAACAAGTCCCACACACTGCTAGAAGCCGAAATATTTTTTCAGAGCTCGATGCAGATAAAAATTATTTTTAATTTGCTACCTGGTGGAGGTTAGTATAGATGGACTAATAGACCAAGTCCCACACACTGCTAGAAGCCCAAATATTTTTTCAGAGCTAGATGCAGAAAAAAATTATATTGAATTTGCAACCTGATGGAGGTCAGTATAGATGGACTAATAGACCAAGTCCCACACACTGCTAGAAGCCCAAATATTTTTTCAGAGCTAGATGCAGAAAAAAATTATATTGAATTTGCAACCTGATGGAGGTTAGTATAGATGGACTAATAGAACAAGTCCCTCACATTGCTAGAAGCCCAAATATTTTTTCAGAGCTCGATGCAGAAAAATATTATATTGAATTTGCAACCTGGTGGAGGTTAGTATAGATGGACTAATAGAATGATGCTATGCCCAAAAGGTTTTACTTCACTAGGTGCAGTAAAAAATTTGGTATTCTATACACAGGTGGTGTAGCTTGCAACACAGATAGGCTACTCCACTTAGTAACACACTCTGCAATAGGCCAAAAAGGATTTGCTTTGCTAGATTTTGCCAAATTCTGTGAAAAAAACTTGCACAGCACTGGCACAGACCTGCCTGGCAAAAACTGATAGGAACTGATGTATCTTAGTCCTGAAAAGGACTGCAATTACAATTAGTCTTTACTCCCAACCTATCTATTTAAGAGCACAGACCTGCCTGATAAAAGTCGTAGGAAGTTATGTAACCTAGTCCTTAAAATGACTGCAATCACAACTCTTCCCTACTCCCAAGCTATCTGTAGATTTGTGCGAAAATTGGCTTGAAATTAACAAGGTATAGCGCACACAGCAACAGCGGTGCCGTCTAACACGCAGCTGCAGCAGTGAGAAGATGGTGGCGACGGGGAAAATGGCTGGGTCTTATAGGGCAAGGACATGTGACATACACTGCGAATGACACATGCCCTTGCTTGTGTGAAAAAAAGCACTTCGCTCCGTGTGTGCTCTGCTGATAAGCTGACAAATTGCACCTCCCCACTGTAAATGCGGGAAAGAGGAAAAAAAATGGAGATCTTCATTATTCCTGCAGAGATCCATCCCCTGCCCCTCCCCCCGCCCCCCTGTACACTCAAACTGCGTATTAACATTAATTTTCAGCATTACTGAGAAAAAATCCAGTTATGATTTTGGTTCACGAACAGTTATCGAACATAACCTCGAACAGCCGAATTTTTTTCAAATCGTTCGTGTTCGCCGAACGGCTCGAACACCGCCCAAAACAGCTCGAATTTGAGATTGGCGAACAGTTCGAGTCGAACAACGCTCATCTCTGATGCTCTCCTCCTCCTCGGCACCGACCGTAGGAGAGAAGCTGCGAGATAAAGCATCGGCTTTAACATTCTTAGTACCAGGGATATAGGTAACAGAAAAATGAAACCGAGAAAAAAAAAGTGCCCACCTAGCTTGATGGGCATTCAAGCGCTTGGCAGCATCCAGATAGATCAAATTCTTATGATCTGTGAACACCTGAATAGGAAATCTAGCGCCTTCCAAAAAATGATGCCAATGTTCAAACGCGAGTTTAATAGCCAGCAACTCCCTCTTTCCAACATCATAATTCAGTTCGGTTTCTGAAAATTTTTTTTGAAAAGAAGGCACAATGATGTACTCCACCCTTGTTCTCCTGTGACAAAACTGCTCCGACCCCCACCGATGAAGCATCGACCTCGACCAAAAAAGGCTTGGTCTCATCAGGCTGCATAAGGATAGGGGCAGAACTGAACCTCTCTTTGAGATACTCAAACGCTTCAATGGCTTCAGTAGTCCACTGGGTCGTATTCGCACATTTCCTGGTGAGATCGGTTAGAGATTTAACAATTACTGAAAAATTCTTTAAGAATTTCCTGTAATAATTGGCAAAACCCAAAAATCTCTGTATAGATATCAAACCAATAGGCCTAGGCCATTCCTGCACAGCCTGAACCTTCACAGGGTCCATCTCAAAGCCCTCGCTGGAGACAATGTAGCCCAAAAAACTAATCTTCTGCACAGCGAACTCACATTTCTCCAGCTTAGCAAAGAGTGAATTATCACTCAGTAACTGCAAAACTTCACGTACACTCTGCCAATGGGACTCCAGATCTGGTGAATAAATCAAAATGTCATCCAAATACACAACCACATTCTTACCAATCAAAGGTCTCAGGATGTCATTAATAAGGTTCTGAAAAAATGCAGGTGCATTGGTAAGACCAAAAGGCATCACCAGATTCTCAAAATGACCTACGGGAGTGTTAACAGCAGTTTTCCATTCATCACCCTCCTTCACTCATAACAAATTGTATGCCCCCCGGAGATCAATTTTAGAGAACCACTTGGCCCCTACTAACTGGTTAAACAAGTCAGGAATTAACGGCAATGGGTAGGAATGCGTACGGTAATCTTATTAATTTCAAGAAAATCCAGACATGGACGTAAACCCCTGTCATTTTTTTTTAACAAAGAAAAATCCAACTGCCACAGGCGACTTAGAAGGTCTAATGTGACTAGCAGCCAGGCTAGTCTGTATGTATTCCTCCAAGGCCTTTCTTTCAGGGATAGTCAGATTAAACAAGTGACTCTTGGGAAGAGTAGCTCCCGGAAAAAACTCAATGGCACAATCATAATTCCTCTGAGGAGGTAAACCTTACGACTCCTCCTCCGAAAAAACCCTCCAAATATCTTGAATAGGTATAGGTAACTCCCCTTTTTCCACCGCTGCAATGCGACCATTACAACATTTATCATAGCACTTCGGACTCCAAGACTTAATCACATTAGTAGACCAGTACAGTAAAGGATTGTGCAGTTTTAACCAAGGCAATCCTAGAACAACCGGAGAGGGTAAATTATCTAAAACAACCAAGTCCAAAATTTCTTGGTGAACTCCTTTGATAGTGAGGGGAAATGCAGCAACCTTGTGAGTAATACATTTCAAGGGAGTGTTATCAATAGCAATCACAGAAATAGGTGATGACAAAGGTTTGGATTTCAAATTAAGATTTTCCAAAAACCCTTTATCAATCACATTAAGTGTTGAACCACAATCCACAAATACCTGAAATTCAATCAAATCTTCCTGCAAAGTAGTACTCCCAGAAAGAAATACTCCTGCAGGGCGTAAACAAGGTATACGGGCGTAACTGACCTTTTTTTTTTCTTTACTTAAACGAAGCTCACAATACTTAATCAAATGGTCAGCTTTACCACAATAAAGACACAATCCCTCGGTGAACCTCCGGTCTCTTTCCTGAGAGCGGAGTGACATCGCTCCAACCTCCATCGGTTCTCCGCCGTCTGAGCAGATTTTCTGGGAACTAGAAACTGACATTACAGGAGTCTTTACCTCATTCAGCCTGAATCTCAGCCTCCTGTCCACACGAACAGCTAATTGCATGGCATCCTGCAAAGTCTCAGGTGCCGGGAATGCAATTAGCAGATCCTTAACCCTTTCACTCAGACCAACAAGAAATAAACATTTAAACGCAGGATCATTCCATTTAACTTCTGAGGCCCATCTCCTGAAGTGTGTGCAATAATTTTCAACATCACCTGACCCCTAATTCAAACGCTTGAGTTCTGCCTCCACAGATGAGATTCGATCAGGATCGTCATATAATAGCCCCATAGCAGAAAAAAATTCTTCAATAGACCTTAAACATGGATCATTAGATTAGAGAGAAAAGGACCACCCCTGTGGTTCTTTGCGCAAAAGTGACATAATAAAACCAATGCGCTGTAGTTCATTCACAGAGGACCTTGGTCTCAAGCGAAAATATAACAAACAAGCATTTTTAAAGGAAAAAAAATCTTGCTGTTTACCATAAAAAACATCAGGCTGTCCTGCCTTGGGTTCGACAAAATGCGCTCCAGAACAGCTACTCACGTGTTGCTGAAGCTTGGCCACCTCCAGAGACAATCCCTGCCGGCGTTGAGCCAAATCCTGGACGGAAACCATACTGATCCTCGAATTTCTTTCCTTTTAGCTTTTTGGGCTGGATTTACTGTTATGATCTGCAACATGAACTAATGAAAGATAGGGGAAAGCTGTCCCTACAGTAAGACTAAGCTGAATCCCTACGATGTAGTGGGCTGCCTGTTCCTAGCGAACAGACCCGCCTTAGTCCTCAGCTAGTCTGAACGAAGACCTATAGCATAAAGGGAGGGGTCCCTAAAGGAACTAAGGACTGGGACAAAAATGGGACACCTCCTAAACAAAGAAGTAGTTGCAAAACACACAAAGACAAACTGACAAAAAGGTACTAGAGGTCCCAGAAGGACCAAGCCAACTGACAGAGAAAGGCACAGAAGCACCTGGCTAGAGAAACAGTCAAACACTGAAGTCCAGCACAGCCAAAATGGCGGAGCGGGAATATAAAGGCAGATGGTCACGTTACCGCAAAACACAAGATGGAAAAAACAAACAGGAGGGTTCTAACAGTAGTTGGCTCTCAAGCCTATGCAGCTTGGAGTAGGACAACATGTGTAAAGAGTATCATGTGATCAAAATACTCATTTGCCTAATAATTCTGCACACAGTGTATATCGAGCTCAATTATTAGAAAGAGATTACAGTGGTATCTATGGGCCCACATGTGTGGCTCAATGTGTCATATGAATCTAAGTGTCATCATGGAAAAGTAATGCTGCCATAAAGTACCTGTCAATCACACAGAGTCCACAAGGATCCGACGCGCGTTTCACCGATGGCTTTCACGAGGATGTAATGTCAGATGTAGAGGGGAAGTATATAAAGAAGGACCAGCCAATAGAAGGACTGTTATCATGATTAATTGGTTGGACGCACCTGTATATGCATGGCGCCATACTTGAATAGACCCACCACGGTCACATCAGGAGGATCGCGTCTCCATAGAGCTCGATCCACCCGGAAGTGACGGCATTGGCATGCGTGTCATGTTGGAATGCAAACAGCGGAAGTGACGTACGTGGTATGTCGAATGTCAGGTTGGATCGCAAAAGCGGAAGTGACGTGAATAATGTATCCGATGAAGCAGTGTCGATTGCGTGTCACAGTGAAACACAGATATATAGAACATAGGTAAGTATAACAAGTACAAAGATGCCATATGTGACAATATTATGGAAAGTGACATGTACAACATCTGTATCAAATAGATAAATAGATAAAGTGATGAATATTTCATTTCATATATATTAAAGTGCACAGTGCAAAATAAAGGGAGGAAATAAATAATAAAAAAATATATATGATGACTAGTGATGAGCGAGAACTAAAATGCTCGGGTGCTCGAAGCTCGGGTCGAGCACATTGGAATACTCGGGTGCTCAACCCAAGCAACAAGCCCAATGTAAGTCTATGGGAAACTCGAGCATTTTTCTTGCTGTCTCCCCCCCCCGGCGGTCTGCAGAAGGTCAAAAATTGCCCAAATCGATGGGAACAATTAAACGTCAGGCAGGCAGAATATATAGGCAGACAGGCAGGCAGGGTATATAGGAGGGTGCATGAAAAACATAGCAGGGCACTTGGAACACACTAGTGCCATCCGATTTTCATGCACCCCTCTCTTTAAAAAATCCGGCCGGCAATTCAGCAACTGCATACACCGGTACCCGACAATTTAGAACAGAAAGAATAGAGCATCACACATAGAAAGCTTGGGCCACCCTGCGCTGTGGATTCCAGCCCCCAGCTGCTTAGTTGTACCTGGCTGGACACAAAAATAGGGCGAAGCCCCACGTCAAGTTTTTTTAAATTATTTCATGAAATTCATGAAATAATTAAAAAAAAGGGCTTCCCTGTAATTTTCTTTCCAGCCAGGTACAAATAAGCATCTGGGGGTTGGGGGCAGCCCGTTCCTGCCTGCTGTACCTGGCTGGACACAAAAATATGGCGAAGGCCACGTCAAATTTTTGGTGAAAAATTCATTAAAAAATAAAAAAAAACACATTTAGGGACTGCATCTTTATTAACCCCTCCACTTGAGGGGTTAATAAAGCTGCAGTCCCTAAATTATTATATTTTTTAATTTTTTAATTAATTTTTCCCAAAAAATTTGATGTGGGCTTCGCCATATTTTTGTATGTACAGCATCCCGGAACGGGCTGCCCCCAACCCCCAGATGCCTATTTGTACCTGGCCGGACACAACAATATAGGGAAGCCCTTTTTTTTTATTATTTCATGAATTTCATGAAATAATTAAAAAAAAATAAGTGGGCCTTCACCCTATTTTTGTGTCCAGCCAGGTGCAACTAAGCAGCAGGGGCCTGGAATCTGCAGCGCAGGGTGGCCCAAGCTTTCTGGCCCCCCCTGCTGCGAATTGCAGTCCGCAGCCACCCCAGAAAATGGCGCGTTCATAGAAGCGCCATCTTCTGGCGCTGTACCCAACTCATCCAGGGCCCTGGTGCGGTGGCTCACTGGGTAATAAAGGGGTCAGGACCAGCTTGGTATTATCAGCTGGCCCTAAGCCCGAAATTCATGGGGTCACGCCAATATTAGACATGACTGCCATGAATTTCTAGTAAAGTATTTAAAAAAAACACAACATCCAGAATAAAGTCCTTTAATTGAAATAAAGAAACATTCCTTTAATGTTCTAAATTAAACCCTACTTACTGTATCGCTCATTCCAGCTGAAGCCAACGATCTCCTGCAATAAAAATAAAATAATAAACCAACCTCATCCTTACCTTTCCATGGTTCCCAGGACAGCTTCAGCTCTGCTACATTGACATGACAGGCTGGAGCGCAGCAGAATGCTGCCGTCCAGCTTGCCATGCCGCAGACACTGAGAAGCTCCTCAGTGAAGCTCCTCAGTCTCTGGCTGTGACGGCATCCAGATGAGCCGAGTTCATGTCTAATGAACTCAGCTCACCTCATGGACGTCACTGACAGCGTGGGAGAATTCTCCTGTGCTCAGCGCTTGAGCAGGAGAATTCTCCCACGCTGCAATGGCATTGAGATGACAGGCTGGATCGCAGCTGAGCGCTGCCATCCAGCTTGTCATCCTTCAGAGACACTGCAGAGCTCAAGCATGCCTGCGCTCTGCAGTGTCTATGAAGGATGACGAGCTGGATGGCAGCGCTCAGCGGCGATCCAGCCTGTCATCTCAATGCCATCCCAGCGTGGGAGAATTCTCCTGCTCAAGCGCTGAGCACAGGAGAATTCTCCCACGCTGTCAGTGACATGTATGAGGTGAGCTGAGTTCATTGGACATGAACTCGGCTCATCTGGATGCCATCACAGCAAGACACTGAGGAGCTTCACAGAGGAGCTTCTCAGTGTCTGCGGCATGGCAAGCTGGATGGCAGCGTTCTGCTACGATCCAGCCTGTCATGTCAATGTAGCAGAGCTGAAGCAGTCCTGGGAATCATGGAAAGGTAAGGATGAGGTTGGTTTATTATTTTACTTTTATTGCAGAAGACATTGGCTTCAGCTGGAATGGGCGATACGGTAAGTAGGGTTTAATTTAGAACATTAAAGGAATGTGTCTTTATTTCAATTAAAGGACTTTATTCTGGGTGTTTGTGTTTTTTTTTTAACTTTGACTAAGGAGTTAGTAATGGGGGTGTCTTATAGATGCCTCTCCATTACTAACCTGGGCTTGATGTCAGCTGGCATTATAAGCTGACATCAAACCCAACCCTATTACCCCACTGCCACCACTACAGGGCAGTGGGAAGAGCAAGGCTAAGTGCCAGAATTGGCACATCCTATGGATGCGTCATTTCTAGGGCGGCTGATGGCTGGTGTTTCTAGCCTGGGAGGGGGCCAATATTCATGGCACCCTTCCTGGGCTATTAATATCAGCCCCAAGCTGTCTGACTAGCCTTTGCTAGCTATTAAAATAGGGGGGACCCCACATCATTTTTTTTTTGGTCCCCCATTTTAATAGCTAGTAAAGGCTAGGTATACAGCTGGGGGCTGATATTAGTAGCTTGGGAAGCTCCGTGGGTATTACCCCCTTCCCAGGCTTCAAACATCTGCCCAGGCCACCTGCTTAACCTCCGCTAGAGACTAAAATTACGGGGAACCCCACGCCAATTTTTTTTTTAATAAATCCTTTATTTTAACACTAAATTACAAGTACAGTAACCAACACTATCACTGTACTTATTATATATGTGACTGACATGTTTCTATCTATCTAATCTATGTGTGATGCTCTATTCTTTCTGTTCTAAATTGTCGGGTACCGGTGTATGCCGTTGCTGAATTTCCGGCTTTTCATGTTTCACTGTGAGCACTGTTCCCATCGATTTGGGCAATCACTGTAATGACACAACCACCATGGCTGTGGCATTACAGTGAGTGGCAGACAATCCCTGCTTGATTGGTACTCTAAATAGCGCCAAACATGCAGAACGGGGACCCGAGCTCCCGCCCCAGCACCGCGCAAGTACTCGGCGAGCTCTGAGCATCTCGAGTACTGAGATGCTCAGGCGAGTGGCGAGCATGCTCGCTCATCACTAATGATGACTCATAATTAATATGGGATGTGTATAAGACATTATTATTTGAACATTATGTGACACCAAATATCCACAATGTATGCATAGCTCAACATGGCAGATCTAGAATAAGTTCAAAAGGTGGCATCGAGCTATATAATACATTGTGAACGTACACAATAAAATGTTGACAAGATTCTGTACTGGGGTCGTTTTATTGATGACATCTTTTTTCTGTGGCAGGGCTCTGACGAAGAGGTCGCATCTCTCATCTCCACTTTGAACCTGAACAATTTTAATATTAAGCTCACTTTCAAAACTGGGAAACAAAATATTGACTTTTTGGACGTCCTGCTCAAGATTGACTCAGATGGATCAATTCAAACAGATGTTTTCCGCAAACCTACGGCAGTGAACACTCTCCTTCATGCAAACTCTTCTCATCCGAGGAGTTTGATAAATAGCATCCCAGCAGGACAATTTTTACGGATGCGTCGAATCTGCTCAATAGTACAACCTTCGAAAAACAAGCAACGGAACTCAAAGAAAGGTTTAGAAGTAGGGGATACAATGAGCGGATAATACAGAGGAGCTATCGCAGAGCCAAATTTGCAAAAAGAAAAGATCTATTATATCAATCACGAAAAACTGAAGAGACGGACATAGTGAGATTCATCACAATATATAATGTCAGGAATGATGAGATGTGGGACGCTTTGAAAAAGCATTGGCAAATCCTGCAATTAGACAAAACACTTGTGTCACATATCCCTCAAAATCCGATGGTAACTTACAGGCGGTCACAAAACCTGAGAGATGTACTGGTTCACAGTCATCTTGAAAGACCTAAAAAGAAATATATTTTTGGCTCAAGAGGCCCTCAATGGGGGTGTTGACCCTGCGGCTCCTGTGTTGCATGTCTAAATATAACTTCCACTAGAGAATTTACTAATATAGCTCAAACTAAAAGCTACAAGATAACCCACACCATCTCCTGTAACACGATAGGTGTTATATATAGTGCAAGATGCCCATGCGGTAAAATATAAATTGGCATGACAAACAGGGAACACCGCAGACGAACGAGAGAACATGTCCTGGATATAAAAACAGCAATGGACAGTAATGACTTGGAAGATCTGAAAACACTGCCCCGCCATTTTAAGAAGTTCCATGAATGTGATGCCTCACTCCTAAAGGTTAGTGGGATAGATCGGGTACATATAGGGATACGTGGTGGGAATTGGAGAAAGGCATTGGCTCAGAAAGAAGTCAAATGGATTACAATTCTCAATACGATGGTCCCTAATGGACTAAATGAGTTAAATAGCTTTGCTCCATTCCTGTAACCTCAAATTCTCTCTGTCTGACACGGGTTTGTTTGCTTTTTCTGGTCCATCTATTATGTTCTTTTTAATGTTTTAATTTTTTAGTTTTTTGTATTTATTGTACTTTTTTATCCTCTTTCCGTAGTTCTTTTGCCTGATTCTATATGGGACCGATTCATGGGACATTTGGAGTCTTCATTAGAGATGAGCAGTGTTCGACTAGAACTGTTTGCCAATCTCAAATTCGAGCTGTTTTGGGCGGTGTTCGAGCCGTTCGACGAACGAGAACGATTTGCAAAAAATTCGGCTGTTCGAGGTTATGTTCGATAACTGTTCGTGCACCAAAAGCGTGTCCTGCATGTCTGGCATTTAGAGCACCAATCATGCAGGGATTGTCTGCCACTCACTGTAATGCCACAGCCATGGTGGTTGTGGCATTACAGTGGTTGCCCAAATCCATGGGAACAGTGCTCACAGTGAAACATGAAAAGCCGGCAATTCAGCAGCTGCATACACCGGTACCCGACAATTTAGAACCGAAAGTATAGAGCATCACACATAGATTAGATAGATAGAAACATGTCAGTCACATATATATGAAGTACAGTGACAGTGTTGCTTACTGTACTTGTCATTTAGTGTAAAGGATTTATTAACAAAAATAATAGTGTTTTCATGCACAGTCTCTTTAAAAAAGCCGGCCGGCAATTCATCATCGGTACTCGACAATTTATAACAGAAAGAATAGAGCATCACACATAGATTAAATAGATAGAAACATGTCAGTCACATTTATAAGAAGTACAGTGATAGTGTTGATTACTGTACTTGTCATTTAGTGTTAAAATAAAGGATTTATTAAAAAAAAAAATTGGCGTGGGGTTCCCCGTAATTTTAGTCTCTAGCGGAGGTTAAGCAGACGGCTGGGGCAGATGTTTGAAGCCTGGGAAGGGGGTAATACCCACGGAGCTTCCCAGGCTACTAATATCAGCCCCCAGCTGAATACCTAGCCTTTACTAGCTATTAAAATGGGGGACCCCCAAAAAAATGACTTGGGGTCCCCCCTATTTTAATAGCTAGCAAAGGCTAGGCAGACAGCTGGGGGCTGATATTAATAGCCCAGGAAGAGTGCCATGAATATTGGCCCCCTCCCAGGCTAGAAACACCAGCCGTCAGCCGCCCCAGAAATGGCGCATCCATAGGATGCGCCAATTCTGGCACTTAGCCTTGCTCTTCCCACTGCCCTGTAGCGGTGGCAGTGGGGTAATAGGGTTGGGGTTGATGTCAGCTTATAATGCCAGCTGACATCAAGCCCAGGTTAGTAATGGAGAGGTGTCTATAAGACACCCCCATTACTAACCCCATAGTCAAAGTTACAAAAAAACACAAGCACCCAGAATAATGTCCTTTAATTGAAATAAAGACACAATTCTTTATTGTTCTAAATTAAACCCTACTTACCATATCGCCCATTCCAACTGAAGCCAACGATCTCCTGCAATAAAAGAAAAATAATAAAGCAACATCATCTTTACCTTTCCATGGTTCCCACGACAGCTTCAGCTCTGCTACATTCACATGACAGGCTGGACCGCAGCAGAACGCTGCCATCCAGCTTGCCATGCGGCAGACACTGAGAAGCGCAGTCATGACAACATCCGGGTCACCAGACAGCAGGAAGATTTTTTGGACATGCGCAGTGCATCTCCAAACAATCTTCTCCCTGTCCAGCGCTGACAGCCTGCATGGCACAGGGATGGTGATGCATTCCTGTACCATGCAGGCGATCAGAGAAAAAAAAGTGAAAGTCCCATAGTGGGACAAAGTAATAAAGTATAAAAACTATCAGAAAGTGAGAAAAAAAAAAAAAAAAAAATTGCAAAAATATTTAAAAAAAAATAAAAAATATAATCCACCAAAAATAAAAATATAATGTACCCATCAATAAATATTATTATAAAAAAAAAACAAAAAAAACAATAAAAGTACACATATTTGGTATCGCCACGTCCGGAACGACCTGACCTATAAAACTGTCCCACTAGTTAACCCCTTCAGTGAACACGGTAAAAAAAATAAATAAAAAACGAAGCAAAAAACAATGCTTTATCACCATACCGCCAAACAAAAAATGGAATAACACGCGATCAAAAAGACAAATATAAATAAAAATTATACCGCTAAAAACATCATCTCGTCCCGCAAAAAACAAGCCACCATACAGCTCCATCAGCCGAAAAATAAAAAAGTTATAGCTCTCAGAATAAAGCTATGCTAAAAAATAATTTTTTCTATAAAATTGCTTTTATTATGTAAAAGTGTAAAACATAGAAAAACGATATAAATGTGGTATCGCTGGAAACGTGCTGACCCGAAGAATAAAGCTGCCTTATCAATTTTACCACACGCGGAAGAGAATAAAAAAAAAACAAAAAAAACAATTCCTGAATTGTTGGTTTTTGTTTATTCTGCCTCCCAAAAATAGGAATAGAAAGCGATCAAAAAATGTCACGTGCCTGAAAATGGCACCAATAACGTCAACTCATCCCGCAAAAAACGAGCCGTCACATGACTGTCTGCCAAAATCTGGAAAAATTATAGCTCTCAAAATATGGCGATGCAAAAACTAGACTTTACAAAAAATGCGTCAGCAGTCAGTCATAAAAACCCCATATGATTCTGGTATCGCTGTAATCACACCGACCCGAAGAATAAAGTCGTCTAATCACTTATACCGCACGAGGAACGGCGTAAAAAATAAACTCTCGGGTTAGGGTTGGGCTAGGGTTTGGGCTGGGTTTGGGGTTAGGGTTTTGATGGGGGTTGTGATTTTTTTCAAAAGTAAGAAAAAAAGATGACGATACTAGTGTTGAGCGCAAGTGCTCGCTACTTGAGTTTGCATCGGGTGCTCGGGTATGTATTGAGTATCGTGGGTATTTGAGTGACATGCTCGAGTCTCCGCCCCATATGCTTCGCGGCCAAAAAAACGTTGCGGGGATTGCCTGCCATGCACGAGCGATCCCTGCATGTTTTTTTTGGGGTGTATAATAACCGTGAAACATGCGGAGCAGGGACTCGAGCATGTCACTCGAGCACATGCTGTACATGGTGCATACCTGAGTACCCGATGCAAACTCAAGTAGCGAGCACTTGCGCTCAAGAATAATGACAACTTATTCAATATGATGACCTAATGTTATCAAATTCTGAGTCGTACCTCTGGGTTCAAAATGTTCACTATACACCTTAATAAAATCCTTGAGGGGTATAGTTTCCAAAATGGGGTCACTTGTGGGGGAGCTCCACTGTTTAGGCACATTAGGGGCTCTCCAAACGCGACATGGTGTCCGCTAACAAATTGAATGGAAAATCGGCTCAAATTGTTAGCGGACGCCATGTTGGGTAAAAATGAAAAAGTGAAAAAAAAAACACTTTTTCATTTTTACGAATCAATTTGAGAAGCACCTGTGGGTTCCAAGTGCTCACTATGCATCTAGATAGGTGCCTTGGGGGGTCTAGTTTCCAAAATGGGGTCACTTGTGGGGGAGCTCCAATATTTGGGCACACAGGGGCTCTCCAAACGCAACATGGCGTCCGCTAATTATTCAAGCAAATTTTACAATCAAAAAGTCAAATGCCGCTCCTTCCCTTCCGAGCCCTGCCGTGCGCCCAAACAGTGCTTTTTCCCCACATATGGGGTATCTGCTTGCCCAGGGGAAATTGCACAACAAATTTTGGGGTCCATTTTTTCTTGTTACCCCTGTGAAAATAAAAAAAATTGGGTCTAAAGTAACATTTTTGTGAAAAAAGTTAAATATTAATTTTTTTCTTCCAAATTCCAAAAATTCCTGTGAAGCACCTGAAGGGTTAATAAAGTTCTTGAATGTGGTTTTGTTGGAAAAATGAGAAATCGCTGGTCAACTTTTAACCCTTATAGCTCCCTAAAAAAAAAAAATTTGGTTCCAAAATTGTGCTGATGTAAAGTAGACATGTGGGAAATGTTATTTATTAACTCTTTTGTGTGACATATCTCTCTGATTTAAGGGCATAAAAATTCAAATTTTGAAAATTGCAAAATTTTCAAAATTTTCGCCAAATTTCGATTTTTTTCACAAATAAACGCCAGTGATATCGAAGAAATTTTACCACTATCATGAAGTACAATATGTCACGAAAAAACAATCTCAGAATCAGGGGGATCCGTTGAAGCGTTCCAGAGCAATTACCTCATAAAGTGACAGTGGTCAGAATTGTAAAAATTGGCCTGGTCATTAACGTGCAAACCACCCTCGGGGGTTAAGGGGTTAAAGGACTTTATTCTGGGTGTTTGTGTTTTTTTGTAACTTTGACTATGGGGTTAGTAATGGGGGTGTCTTATAGACGCCTCTCCATTACTAACCTGGGCTTGATGTCAGCAGGCATTATAAGCTGACATCAACCCCAACCCTATTACCCTATTACCCCACTGCCACCGCTACAGGGCAGTGGGAAGAGCGAGGCTAAGTGCCAGAATTAGCGCATCCTATGGATGCGCCATTTCTGGGGCGGCTGACGGCTGGTGTTTCTAGCCTGGGAGGGGGCCAATATTCATGGCACCCTTCCTGGGCTATTAATATCAGCCCCCAGCTGTCTGCCTAGCCTTTGCTAGCTATTAAAATAGGGGGGACCCCACGTCATTTTTTGGGGGGTTCCCCATTTTAATAGCTAGTAAAGGCTAGGTATTCAGCTGGGGGCTGATATTAGTAGCCTGGGAAGCTCCGTGGGTATTACCCCCTTCCCAGGCTTCAAACATCTGCCCCAGCCGTCTGCTTAACCTCCGCTAGAGACTAAAATTACGGGGAACCCCACGCCAATTTTTTTTTTAATAAATCCTTTATTTTAACACTAAATGACAAGTACAGTAATCAACACTATCACTGTACTTCTTATAAATGTGACTGACATGTTTCTATCTATCTAATCTATGTGTGATGCTCTATTCTTTCTGTTATAAATTGTCGGGTACCGATGCTAAATTGCCGGCCGGCTTTTTTAAAGAGACGGTGCATGAAAACACTAATTTTTTTTTAATAAATCCTTTAACACTAAATGACAAGTACAGTAACCAACACTGTCACTGTACTTCATATATATGTGACTGACATGTTTCTATCTATCTAATCTATGTGTGATGCTCTATTCCTTCTTGTCTAAATTGTCGGGTACCGGTGTATGCCGCTGCTGAATTGCCGGCCGGCTTTTTTAAAGAGAGTGTCTTCTGAGCATTTTGTCAGCTTTTGGACACCTTTGAAGGTGTTTTCTATGTGTTTCTATTTGTTTTTGTTTGACTGCCATTGGTTTTAATGGTGTTTGACGGTGTTCGACGTTGTTCTAAGGTGTTCGACGAACAGTTCCTCGAACATCCCGGTATTCGACGAACCGAACCGAACCCGAACACTACGGGGGTGGCTCAACACTAGTCTTCATCTATATTGCGGCTGGATATTTCAGCGAGCCATCTGTTCAGGCTTTATCATCAGCATTAGTTCATTCATGACATATGCATCCGTGTCTGTTATTTCAATTTTATTTACTTTTATTGTGTAGTTTCACAATGTATTATATACAGTACAGACCAAAAGTTTGGACAAACCTTCTCATTTAAAGATTTTTCTTTATTTTCATGGCTATGAAAATTGTACATTCACACTGAAGGCATCAAAACTATGAATTAACACATGTGGAATTATATACTTAACAAAAAAGTGTGAAACACTTGTTGGCCCTTTTGCCTTCACTCTGCGGTCCAGCTCACCCCAAACCATCTCGATTGGGTTCAGGTCTGGTGACTGTGGAGGCCAGGTCATCTGACGTAGCACCCCATCACTCTCCTTCTTGGTCAAATAGCCCTTAAACAACCTGGAGGTGTGTTTGGGGTCATTGTCCTGTTGAAAAATAACTGATGGTCCAACTAAACGCAAACCGGATGGAATAGCATGCCGCTGCAAGATGCTGTGGTAGCCATGCTGGTTCAGTATGCCTTCAATTTTGAATAAATCCCCAACAGTGTGACCAGCAAAGCACCCCCACACCATCACACCTCCTCCTCCATGCTTCACGGTGGGAACCAGGCATGTAGAGTCCATCTGTTCATCTTTTCTGCGTCGCACAAAGACACTGCGGTTGGAACCAAAGTTCTCAAATTTGGACTCATCAGACCAAAGCACAGATTTCCACTGGTCTAATGTCCATTCCTTGTGTTCTTTAGCCCAAACAAGTCTCTTCTGCGTGTTGCCTGTCCTTAGCAGTGGTTTCCTAGCAGCTAATCTCCTCTTAACAGTTGTTGTACAGATGTGTCTGCTGCTAGAACTCTGTGTGGCATTGACCTGGTCTCTAATCTGAGCTGCTGTTAACCTGCAATTTCTGAGCCTGGTGACTCGGATAAACTTATTCTCAGAAGCAGAGGTTACTCTTGGTCTTCCCTTCCTGGGGCGGTCCTCATGTGAGCCAGTTTCTTTGTAGCGCTTGATGGTTTTTGCAACTGCAGTTGGTGACACTTTCAAAGTTTGCCCAATTTTTCGGACTGACTGACCTTCATTTCTTAAAGTAATGATGGCCACTCGTTTTTCTTTACTTAGCTACTTTTTTCTTGCCATAATACAAATTCTAACAGTCTATTCAGTAGGACTATCAGCTGTGTATCCACCTGACTTCTGCACAACACAACTGATGGTCCCAACCCTATTTATAAGGCAAGAAATCCCACTTATTAAACCTGACAGGGCACACCTGTGAAGTGAAAACCATTTCCGGTGACTACCTCTTGAAGCTCATCAAGAGAATGCCAAGAGTGTGCAAAGCAGTCATCAAAGCAAAAGGTGGCTACTTTGAAGAACCTAGAATATAAGACATATTTTCAGTTGTTTCACACTTTTTTGTTGAGTATATAATTCCACATGTGTTAATTCATAGTTTTGATGCCTTCAGTGTGAATGTACAATTTTCAAAGTCATGAAAATACAGAACAATCTTTAAATGAGAAGGTGTGTCCAAACTTTTGGTTTGTACTGTAGCTCTATGCCACATTTTGAACTTATGCTGTTGTATAGTATATTCAGCTCCAATATTGGGCTGATATACCAGATCTATATTCTAGGTCTACCATGTTGAGCTATCAGATATATACAACACTGAATGTAGCAGTATAAGACACTGACCATATTCAGACCCGCAAATCAGCAGGCCGATCAATAATCGTGTACTTATTATATGGACCAATGTGGAATGGCAGACCATTCGGTAAAACACATGAATAAAGAGAACCACCGAATGATAGGTCCAATCGAACAAAAGTAATTAATTAAATACCTTTATTAGAGTTATGGTTAAAGTGACACTACATGCACAAGGAAAGCCGCATTACAGTGACCATACAATATTGTTATATTGCAATGTGTGCTGGACTATAGAATATGCTGGTGAATACCAGGGTAAGTAAATACAAAACAGATGATCAGTTATTTTGCTCCTCTTTTTTCCATCTATAGTATAACTGATCATCTGTTTTGTATTTACCTACCCTGGTATTCACCAGCATATTCTATAGTCCAGCACACATTGCAATATAACAACATTGTATGGTCACTGTAACGCGGCTTTCCTTGTGCATGTAGTGTCACTTTAACCATAACTCTAATAAAGGTATTTAATTAATTACTTTTGTTCGATTGGACCTATCATTCGGTGGTTCTCTTTATTCATGTTGAGCTATGCGTACATTGTGGATATTTTGTGTCACATAATGTTCAAATAATGTCTTATACACATCCCATATTAATTATGAGTCATATTTTTTTATTATTTATTTCTTCCCTTTATTTTGCACTGTGCACATTAATATATATGAAATTAAATACTCATCACTTCATCTATTTATCTATTTGATACAGATGTTTTACATGTCACTTTCCATAACATTGTCACATATGGCATCTTTGTACTTATTATACTTACCTATGTTCTATATATCTGCGTTTCACTGTGACACGCAATCGGCACTGCTTCATCGGATACATTATTCACGTCACTTCCGCTTTTGCGGTCCAACCTGACATTCGACATACCAGGTACGTCACTTCTGCTGTTTGTGTTCCAACATGACACGCACGCCAACGCCGTCACTTCCGGGTGGACCGAGCTCTGTGGATATGCGATCCTCCTGATGTGACCGCGGTGGGTCTATTCAAGCATGGCGCCATGCATATACAGGTGCCATGATAACAATCCCCCTATGGGCTGGTTCTTCTTTATATACTTCCCCTCTACATCTGACATTACATCCTCGTGAAAGCCATCGGCGTAAAGCGCGTCGGATCCTTGTGGACTTGACATGTACTTTATGGCAGCATTACTTTTCCATGATAACACTTAGATTCATATGACACATTGAGCCACACATGTGGGCCCATAGGTACCACTGTAATTTCTTTCTAATAATTGGACTCGATATATATGCATAATTATGTGCTTCACTGTGTTTACATAGACAGCTTAGAACTATAACTCTTACCTGTGAGTGCCTTTATACCCAAGTGGTTAATATTTATTGCACTATGCACTTTATTGTATGCACTCTTATATTGAATCTGAGCATTGTATGATTGGTGAACCCAATGGTGTATTTTGTAAATTGAGATCAGTGTCCTTTTGTGACTTTACCTGTTGACCCTGGATGTTCATTATACCTGGGAATTTTCCTTCCTCTATATATAATTGTTTTTGGTGTTTTAATCTTCTTTAATAAAATGAATAATATTATTATATTTGACTGAGTGCCATATTTATAGGTCTGTTTTGATTGAAAGAAATGGAAAAAGTGCAAAAACGCATCAAAAACGGTACGTGTGAACATAGCCCAAGGTGTGGAGGAGTATTTTTTGGTTTTGGCTATTTATTTTGCCTTATATACAAATCATTACCCTGGAAAGGATGTTTCTTAACATATTTCCCAGAAAAATCCATTTTGGATTTGTTTTTGTATGTTTTATTGTGAGTCTGTAAAAGTGGCGTAATATTCTGACAACGTTGTTGACAGCAGTGACCTGGGAGTCAGAAATGCTTCCAGGGGTCTTCCCCATGCTGTTCCCATGTCATTTGAGCACTGTTACCATCGATTTTGGCAATTTTTAGGCCCTCTGCAGACCGCCGGGGGGAGCCGCCTGAAAAATGCTCGTGTTTCCCATAGACTTACATTGGGCTCGTTGCTCGGGTCGAGCACCCGAGTATTACAATTTGCTCGACCTGAGCATTGAGCACCTGAGCATTTTAGTGCTCAACCATCACTACCAATAGTACAAATGAAGACGTGATCCACTAAGACAGGTATATTTAGGTCCAAAAGTTTTAGAATAGCTACAACAGTAACTACGAGCAAAAGGGTAATAACAATGTTTTGAACTTTTGACTTTCAGGCTCCATATCTCGCCATCCACTACTGCTTCAAATGTGAGCCTTCCATCATTTTATAGACAATCATCTTGGCTATCTCATACATAAATTTGACTTGCAACTATTTTGCATACGATTAGCTATGCAGATTCTTGTCATATCACTGCATTGTTATTGTTTTGCTCCTGATGGTGGAAAAATGTTTTTCTTCCTGTATACTACAAATTACAACATGTTCTCACATTCCCTAATTGTTATTAGGTGGATTCCCAAGTGAAAGGTCACTGATTCAAATCGAAGAGCAGCCATGAAGATTTCCCAAGAAAATAGAAACAGTATCATCCACTTCATTGATAGTGGTCTCTTGGCCAAGAAAATTGCCAAACTGCATCATGTGAATGCCATGACAGTTGGAAGAATATGAAGTGAAGTCTGTCCATCCATTCAAAAGCCAAGAGGTGGACGTCCAGCCAAAATATCGGCGTCAACAAGCCAACTTATCACAAGGTCAATCAGTTCTGGTGCGACAAACAAGACAGTGGATGTGGCTCGTATGCTTCATAATAGTGAGATGACAGACATCCATGCAAGCACCGTGAGATGTATGTTACACAAGTCTTGAATGATGGCCTGAAAAAAGGTGAAGAAGCCTCAACTACATTATTGTCATATGAAGCGTCTGCTCGAGATTGCAAAAAAAAAGTACAAAGATTGGAAATAGGTGATTTGGAGCGATGAGACAAAAGTCAATAGGTTAGGCTCTGATGAGTACAAATGGGTGCACGTGCACTCCCCTGTTCTTAAAGAGGCAGCGAGCGTACTGGGAAAATGCCCCCAGCCAATAGATCGGAGGCATCTTGCTTAAAAGGCACCTCCCCAGTACGGAGGTGCCTGAGGAACTCCTGTGTGTATGTTACCCTGTAGCCGCTCCGGTGGTACCTGAACCCTGAAGCCGCTCCGGCGGTAACTGAATCCTGAAGCCGCTCCAGCGATACCTGAACTCTATAGCTGCACCAGTGGACCCTGAACCTAAAGCTGCTTTGACGGTACCCGAATCCTGAAGCTGCACCTGTCTGAACAGGCTCAGAAGCCAGCCTTGTCTGTGACTCCGAATCCAGACCATGTCAGCGTGCCTGCTCCTTTGGAGTCAGCAGCTTCAGTACTGGGGACTGCCTAGGAGTGGTACCCGGCAGCTACCTGCAGCTCAAACTTCACTCCACCATCAGGAGCTTCAGTGAAAACCAGGTAACCGCTTAGCTATGCCCCCCTAGGTAAACCCTGCACCGTTGTACAGTGGGTCCATGAACCAGGTTCATCTGCTCCCAGCTCACATTGCAACAGCTGTGGCAGAGTCTACTCTGCCTGCAACCTATGCTCTTGAAGTTAATCTTCATTTATCGGCTCCACCACGATTCAACAGAGACCCTAAGCAGTGGCGTGGATTCCTGAACCAGTGCACCTTGCACTATGAACTATTGGCTCATTAGTTTCCCTCTGATCAGGCTAAAATGGGATTCCTGATATCCCACCTTGCAGGAGAGGCCTTAGCATGGCTCAACCCCTTGTGGGAGAGAGGGGACCCTGTGACCTTGGATCTACAGGTCTTCCTGGTGGCTTTCCGAAAGGTCTTCGATGAGCCTGGTCGTGTATCTTCGACATAATTTTCCCTTCAATAGTACCAAGAACAAAAAGCCAATGAGATAAATATATTAAATTTATTAATTACAAAAAGATTGTGAACAAGGAAACAAACAACAAGGAAGTAATTAGAGAGCAATACTAATGCGTCGGGAAAAACAACAGAAGAAGATGGAATACACATACAGTGGGTACGGAAAGTATTCAGACCTCTTTAAATTTTTTATTCAGCCATTGCAGCCATTTGGTAAATTCAAAAAAGTTTATTTTTTTTCTCATTAAAGTACACTCTGCACCTCATCTTGACTGATAAAAAACAGAAATGTAGACATTTTTGCAAATTTATTAAAGAAAAATGGAAATATCACATGGTCATAAGTATTCAGACCCTTTGCTCAGACACTCATATTTAAGTCACATGCTGTCCATTTCCTTGTGATCCTCCTTGAGATGGTCCTACTACTTCATTGGAGTCCGGCTGTGTTTAATTAAACTGATAGGACTTGATTTGGAAAGGCACACACCTGTCTATACAAGACCTCACAGCTCACAGTGCATGTCAGACCAAATGAGACTCATGAGCTCAAAGGACCTGCCCAAGGAGCTCAGAGATAGAATTGTGGCAAGGCACAGATCTGGCCAAGGTTACAAAAGAATATCTGCATTACTCAATGTTCCTAAGAGCACAATGGCCTCCGTCGGGCCTTTATGACAGAGTGGCCCGACCGAAACCTCTCCTCAGTGTCAGACAAATGAAAGCCCGCATAGAGTTTGCTCAAAAACACATGAAGGACTCCCAGACTATGAGAAATAATATTCTCTGGTCTGATGAGATGAAGATGAAACTTTTTGGTGATAATTCTAAGCGGTATGTGAGGAGAAAATCAGGCACTTCTCATCACCTGCCCAATACAATCCCAACAGTGAAACATGGTGGTGGCAGCATCATGCTATGGGGGTGTTTTTCAGCTGCAGGGACAGGATGACTGGTTGCAATTGAAGGAAACATGAATGCGGCTAAGTACAGAGATATCCTGGATGAAAACCTCTTCTAGAGTGCTCTGGACCTCAGACTTGGCGAAAGGTTCACCTTTCAACAAGACAATGACCCTAAGCACACAGCTAAAATAACAAAGGAGTGACTTCAGAACAACTCTGTGACCATTCTTGACTGGCCCTGCCAGACCCTTACCTAAACCCAATTGAGCATCTCTGGAGAGACCTGAAAATGGCTGTCCTCCAACGTTCACCCTCCAACCTGACAGAACTGGAGAGAATCTGCAAGGAACAATGGCAGAGGATCCCCAAATCCAGGTGTGAAAAACTTGTTGCATCATTCCCAAGAAGACTCATGGCTGTACTAGCTTAAAAGGGTGCTTCTACTTAATACTGAGCAAAGGGTCTGAATACTTATGACCATATGATATTTCAGTTTTTCTTCTTTAATAAATTTGCAAAAATTTCTACATTTCTGTTTTTTTTCAGTCAAGATGGGGTTCAGAGTGTACTTTAATGAGAAAAAAATGAACTTTTTAGAATTTACCAAATGGCTGCAATGAAACAAAGAGTGAAAAATTTAAAGGGGTCTGAATACTTTCCATACCCACTGTAGATTTATAAAGGTCCATAAAGGTCCGACTGGTGCCGTTGACTTTGTGGAACTTTCTCCCATCTCCCTACTGCATCTCAGGAGCTCAGCCACAGTGATCTTGGGGTTCTTCTTTACCTCTCTCACCAAGGCTCTTCTCCCACGATTGCTCAGTTTGGCTGGACAGTCAGGTATAGGAAGACTTCAGGTGGTCCAAAACTTCTTACATTTAAAGATTATGGAGACCATTGTGCTCTTAGGAACCTTGAGTAATGCAGAAATTCTTTTGTAACCTTTGCCAGATCTGTGGCTTGCCACAATTCTATCTCTGAGCTCCTTGGGCAGTTCCTTTGAGCTCATGATTCTCATTTGGTCTGACATGCACTGTGAGCTGTGAGGTCTTATATAGACAGGTGTGTGCCTTTCCAAATCAAGTCCTATCAGTTTAATTAAACAAAGCTGGACTCCAATGAAGTAGTCGGACCATCTCAAGGAGGATCACAAGGAAATGGACAGCATGTGACTTATATATGAGTGTCTGAGCAAAGGGTCTGAATACTTATGACCATGTGATATTTCAGTTTTTCTTTTATAATAAATTTGCAAAAATTTCTACATTTGTTTTTTTTCAGTCAAGATGAGGTGCAGAGTGTACTTTAACCCCTTTACGACCTTGTCAGTAATAGTACGTAGCTGTGCCCTGGGACTTATGGACCAGCTACGTATTATTACACGCGCTGCGATCGTGCCCGCACACAAGCGGTGCGGGGCGATCTCCGCCGGGTGTTAGCTGATTGTCACAGCTGACACCCAGTGCTATGGGAAGGGAGTGGTCCCGCACCACTCCTTGCACATTATCCTCCGCAATGCTGAGATCAAAGTCGATCGCAGCATTGTGGTGGCAAGGGGAGGTGATGGCTATACTCACCTCTCCTGCCGGTGTCCAGCGATGTCTGTGGTGGCTTCCGGATGTTGCGATGATGACCAGATGTCGTCATGACAACATCCGCGTCACCAGGAGGCAGGACGTTTCTTTGGTCATGCGCAGTGCATGACCAAAGTAATTTCTCCCTGTGTGCAGCGCTGACAGGCTGCAAGGCATAGGGAGCTGCTGCTATCTATGTTATATAGCCGATCAGGCTGCAAAAAGTGAAAGTCCCATAGTGGGACAATGTGTAAAAGTAAAAAAAAATGTAGAAAAGTGAAAAAAAAAAAATATTGTAAAAATATAAAAAAAAAATGAAAAAAATAATCCCCCCCCCAAAAAAATATATTGAACCCATAATATTTATTTATTATGAAAAAACCAAAACAATATAAGTACACATATTTGGTATTGCCGCGTCCGGAACGACCTGACCTATAAAACTGTCCCACTAGTTAACCCCTTTAGTGAACACGGTAAAAAAAAAAAAAAAAAACGAAGCAAAAAACAATGCTTTATCATCATACCGCCAAACAAAAAATGGAACAACACGCGATCAAAAAGACGAATGTAAATAAAAATGGTACTGCTGAAAACGACATCTTGTCTCGCAAAAAAACAAGCCACCACACAGCTCCATCATTCAAAAAAGAAAAAAGTTATAGCTCTCAGAATAAAGTGATGCAAAAAAATTATTTTTTCTAGAAAATAGTTTTTATTGTGTAAAAGCACCAAAACATAAAAAAAATATAAATGTGGTACCGCAGTAAACGTACTGACCCGAAGAATAAAGCTACCTTATTAATTTTACCACACGTGGAACAGCATAAAAAAAACCCCATAAAAATAATTCCGGAATTGCCGGTTTTTGTTTATTCTGCCTCCCAAAAATCGGAATAGAAAGCAATCAAAAAATGTCACATGCCCGAAAATGGTACCAATAAAAACGTCAACTTGTCCCACAAAAAACAAGCCATCACATGACTCTGTCGGCCAAAATATGGAAAAATTATAGCTCTCAAAATATGGCAATTCAAAAACTAGTCTTTGCAAAAAAAGCGTCATTTAGTGTGTGACAGCTGTCAATCATAAAAACCCGATATGAATCTGGTATTGCTGTAATCACACCGACCCGAAAAATAAAGTCGTCTAATCACTTATACCACACGAGGAACGGTGTAAAAAAAATAAACTCTAGAGTTAGGGTTGTGCTAGGGTTAGGGTTGTATTAAGGTTGGGGTTAGGGTTGTGCTAGGGTTAGGGTTGGGCTAGGGTTAGGGTTGGGCTGGGGTTGGGGTTAGGGTTGGGCTAGTGTTAGGGTTGGGGTTAGGGTTGGGGTTAGAGTTGGGGTTGGGGCTAGGGTTAGGGTTGGGCTAGGGTTGGGCTAGGGTTAGGGTTGGGGTTGTATTAGAGTTTGGGTTAGGGTTGGGATTTTTTCAAAAGTAAAGAAAAAAAAAGATGACTATTTGGTGACCAGTGTTGAGCGCAATTGCTCAATACTTGAGTTTGCATCGGGTGCTCGGGTATGCACTGAGTATCGCGGGTGTTCGAGTGACATGCTCGAGTCTCTGCCCCATATGCTTCGCGGCCCAAAAAAATCTTGCTAGGATCGCCTGCCATGCATGAGCGATCCCCGCATGTTTTTTTTTGGGTGTCTAACAACCGTGAAACATGCAGGGCAGGGTCTCGAGCATGTCACTCGAGCACCCGTGATACATGGTGCATACCCGAGTACCTGATGCAAACTCAAGTAGTGAGCACTTGCGCTCAAGACTAATGACAACTAATTCAATATGATGACCTAATGTTGAACCTCTGGGTTCAAAATGTACACTATACCCCTTGATAAAATCCTTGAGGGGTCTAGTTTCCAAAATGGTGTCAATTGTGGGGGGTTTCCACTATTTATGCACATCAGTGGCTCCCGAAATGCAACATGGCATCCGCTCTTGATTCCAGCCAATTTTGCGTTCAAAAAGTCACACAGTGCTACTTCCCTTCAGAACCCTGACGTGCGCCCAAACAGTGTATTTTCCCCACATTTTCCCCACATATGGGGTATTGGCGTACTCAGGAGAAATTGCACAACAGTTTTTAGGTTCCATTTTCTCCTCTTACCCTTGTGAAACTAAAAAAATTGGGGCTAAAAGAACATTTTTGTGGAAAAAGTTAGATATTTTTATTTTCACGGCTTCATGTTCTAAACTTCTGTGAAGCACCTTGGGGTTAAGGGTGCTTACCACACATCTAGATGAGATACTTGAGGGGTCTAGTTTCCAAAATGGTGGGGTTTTCCCACTGTTTAGGCACATCAGGGGCACGTCCGCTAATTATTCATGCAAATTTTACGTTCGAAAAGTCAAATGGTGCTCCTTCCTTTCCGAACCATGCCGTACGCCCAAGCAGTGTTTTTTCTCCACAAATGGGGTATCGGCTTACTCAGGAGAGATTGAACAACAAGATGCATGGTGCAATTTCTCCTGTTACCCTTATGAAAATGAAAAACCGGGGGCTGAAAAACATTTTTGTGGGAAAAATGTGAAAATTTTATTTTCATGGCTCCGTGTTATAAACTTCTGTGAAGCACCTGGGGGTTCAAGGTGCTCACCATACATCTAGATAAGTTCCCTGAGGGGTCTAGTTTCCAAAATGGAGTCACTTGTGGGGGGTTTCCACTGTTTAGGCACATCGGAGTCTCTCCAAACGTAACATGGCGTCCGCTAATTATTCAAGCAAATTTTACATTCAAAAAGTCAAATGGCGCTCCTTCTCTTCCGAGCTCTGCCATGCGCCCAAGCAGTGGTTTTCCCCCACATATGGGGTATCGGCGTGCTCAGGAAGAAATTGCACAACAAGCTGCATGGTGCAATTTCTCCTATTACCCTTATGAAAATTGGAGGCTGAAAAACATTTTTGTGGGAAAAATGTGAAAATTTTATTTTTACGGCTCAATTTTATAAACTTCTGTGAAGAACCTGGGAGTTCAAGGTGCTCACCACACATCTAGATAGTTCACCTGAGGGGTCTAGTTTCCAAAATGGTGTCACTTGTGGGGGGTTTCCACTGTTTAGGCACATCAGGGGCTCCTCAAATTCAACATGGCGTCCGCTAATTATTCAAGCAAATTTTACATTCAAAAAGTCAAATGGTGCTCCTTCCCTTCTAAACCCTGCCGTGTGCCCAAACAGTGTTTTTTCCCAACATATGGGGTATTTGCGTGCTCAAGGGAAATTGTGAAACAAATTTTGGGGTCTATTTTTTACTGTAACCCCTGCAAAAAATAAAAAATTTGGGTCTAAAGTAACATTTTTGGGAAAAAAGTTAAATGTTCATTTTTTTCTTCCACATTCAAAAAATTCCTGTGAAGCACCTCAAGTGTTAATAAAGTTCTTGAATGAGGTTTTGAGCACCTTGAGGGGTGTAGTTTTTAGAATGGTGTCACTTTTTGGTATTTTCTGTCATAAAGACCCCTCAAAGTGACTTCAAACGTGATGTGGTCCCTAAAAAAATGGTTTTGTAAATTTTGTTGGAAAAATGAGAAATCGCTGGTCAACTTTTAACCCTTATAGCTCCCTAATAAAAAAAAAATTGTTTCCAAAATTGTGCTGATGTAAAGTAGACATGTGAGAAATGGTATTTATTAACTATTTTGTGTAACATATCTCTCTGATTTAACGGAATAAAAATTCAAATTTTGAAAATTGTGAAATTTTCAAAATTTTCACCAAATTTCCAATTTTTCCACAAATAAGCGCAATTGATATTGAAGAAATTTTACCACTATCATGAAGTAAAATATGTCACAAAATAACTATGTCAGAATCAGGGGGATCCATTGAAGCGTTTCAGAGTAATTACCTCATAAAATGACTGTGGTCAGAATTGTAAAAATTGGCCTGGTCATTAATGTGCAAACCAAACTGGGGGGTAAAGGGGTTAATTAGAAAAAAAATGAACTTTTTAGAATTTACCAAATGGCTGCAATGAACCAAAGAGTGAAAAATGTAAAGGGGTCTGAATACTTTCCGTACCCACTGTAGATTTCACAAT
Organism: Phyllobates terribilis; assembly: GCF_046119375.1. Lineage (NCBI taxonomy): Eukaryota > Metazoa > Chordata > Amphibia > Anura > Dendrobatidae > Phyllobates > Phyllobates terribilis. The sequence goes on along the minus strand of NW_027362761.1, from coordinate 116,676,578 downwards.
TGATCAATAGGCTAATAAGCAATTACATAGGGGGCATAGGAATATAAAAAGTGCTAATAAATATGTAAATCAAGCACTATTGTCCAAAGTACGCCAAGTAATAACTAAAGGCCAATTTAAGAGCAAATCATATGTGGTTACCTGTAGCCATCCCTTCCTGCTGTGCCGACGCCAGTCTCTACACGTGTTTCGGCGTCCAGGCCTTCGAAGATGTGGGTGTTTGTTGTGGCACAATTTTAGCTTGCGCACGACCTCGGCCTCTGCATGCACCATCAGCATCACGTCCACTTCCCCGTCCCTTGCCACGCGCCTTGCCCATTTTAAATGGAAGACAACTGTTTCCACACTCGCTACAAATGGCTGGATTTGTACTGCAATTATATGTGATACGTCTGAGGGACACCCATGATTTTAAATAGCGGGCTTGTAGTTTATTATTCACAGCGACCACGTGTCAATAGCTTCACTGACACACTGATGAACAAATTTAAATGGAGGACAATATTTTCCTCGTTCCGTCCAAATGGCTGAATTAGTTTCGCAGTTATATGTGATATGTCTGACGGAAACTCACGATTTTAAATAGCGAGCTTGTAGTTTCCTATTCTTCACAGTGACCACGTGTGAATAACTTCACTCACACACTGCTACAAACTCTAAATGGAGGACAATATTTTCCACATTCACTACAAATGGCTGGATTTGTACCTCGGTTATATGTGATACGTCTGATGGACGGCAATAGTTTTAAATAGTGAGCTTGTAGTTTCCTATTATTCACAGTGTCCATGTGTGAATAGCTTCACTAACACACTGATGCAAAACTCTAAATGGAGGACAATATTTTCCACTTTCCCTTAAAATGGCTGGATTTGGACCGCAGTTATATGTGATACGTCTGACGGACACCTACGGTTTTAAATAGTGGGCTTGTAGTTTCCTATTTTTCACAGCGACCACATGTGAATACCTTCACTGACACACTGATGCTAAACTCTAAATAGAGGACAATATTTTCCACATTCACTACAAATGGCTGGATTTGTACCGCAGTTATACAGTATGTGATAAGTCTGATGGACACCCACGGTTTTAAATAGCGGGCTTGTAGTTTACTATTCTTCACAGTGACCACGTGTGAATAGCTTCACTGACACACTGATGCAAAACTCCAAATGGAGGAAAATATTTTCCACGTTCACTACAAATTTCTGGATTTTTATGGCGGTAATATGGGATCACGTCTGATAATGGAAAAGATCTGGCTGTATTCTGCTGTGCTAACAAGCAAATGGATCGCTAAAATGGTGTACTCTGTATTGATTTTTAAGAAAATAATAGGATTAAGATAAAAAATAAATTAGCCCTGGCCCCTGATATCTGGGGCTATGTCTACGGATATCTGTAACAGCAGGAGCAGACAGAAAGTGCAATGGACCCTCTTGTGCTGTATACACTGCCACAAACCCTGCCTGCCTGCCTAACTCCTGCTATCAGGATTAATATATGCAGGTGGATTAGTCCTCAGAAGTAACTGTTAGTTCAAATGGATATACAGGACTGCCAAAAATTAAGAGACCACTGCAAAATTTTCAGTTTCTCTGATTTTACTCTTTATAGGTATATTTTTGAGTAAAATGTACATTGTTGTTTTAGTCTATAAGCTACTGACATTTCTCCGAAATTCAAAGCTAAAAATTTTATATTTATTTCCAACAAATGATAAAGCGTCAAAATACTAAAAAAGAAACAGTGCTTTCAGACCTCAAATTACTCATGTTTTATCTCAGGAATAGTTCAGAAATCAATATTTGGAGGACTAACATGATTTTTAATCACAGCTTTCATGCGTCTTGGCATGCTTTCCACCAGTCTTTCCATGCTTTCCAATAGAAAACTGTTCAGTGGTCTCATAATTTTTGCCAGAGCTGTATATATACTCCTGGAGTAACACTACCTACTCCTAGCTATTACACCGCCAATTCTGTCCATCACACAGCAGCACCTCTCCCTACTCTGTCTGTTTCTGGGATAGACTGTGATGAGCCTAGCATCACCAGGTCTTATATTGACCCGATGACGCTATGCAGCCAGCCAATCACTGTAATGCCACAACCAACATGGCTATGGTATTACAGTGCGTGGCAGACAATCCCTGCATGTTCATTGGCTCTCTAAAGAGCATCAAACATGCAGGGTGGGGACTCGAGCTCCCGCTCGAGCAACCCGTAAATACTCACCGAGCACCGAGCTTCTCGAACAGGGTGATGCTCGGGCGAGTACCGAGCAGTGGCGAGCACATTCGCTTATCACAAGTAATGGATGCATGTAGTTTTCTTAGTTATCTCTCAACCGTATCCTGAAATATATCCATGCAGTCCATTTTGGGAATGCACTGGGTAAAAATAAGGGAATTTAACTTGTTACAGTGATTTTTCTACAGACCTTCAAAATGACATCATACAGGTCACCTTTTTTCTCATGTCCCACAATTTTTTCACTTTTGATCAATCTTACTATTTACAATGTAGGAGTGTGTCCATGGGAGACAAATGTTCCCCATCCTTGGCCAATTTGGTTATGGCATACTGGGAGTGGGAATTTCTTTATTTAGTTTACAACCCATTTTCGGAATATTTTTATGGTATGAGAGGTACTTATATGATCTCCTCTTTATATAGGGAGGCTATGTATCTGCCATACCCAATTTCATGGAATATCTCAACGACAATAATTACAATCTGAAATTTACACACACAATTCATACTTCTCAAATTTCATTTTTGGATCTTCAGTTGTTAAGCACTCCAGGCCATATATTTCTACTTCTACTCGCATTAAAACTATTACCGGCAATACCATTCTCCATGCCCGTAGTAGCCACCCCCAACAAATGATTCAATCCATCCCAGTGGGAGAATTCAGTAGAATTAAAAGAAATTGTAGCAATCCAGATATTCTAGACAAGGAGAGCATGGAATCACTTAATAGATTTGGGAAAAGGGGTTATTCCCTTTGGTCTTTAAACAGGACAGTTAATATTATTCAGTCTAAAAATAGACAGGATCTCGTGAAGAAAAAAACTAAGAATTCTGATTATTAAACCTATCTTATCAAACCAGTATAGCCCCAATTTAATCACATTAAAACTGTCATCTCTAAATTATTACCCATTGTTTATCAGGATCCTATATTGTCTCCTATTCTAGAACCAGGTTGCTCCATAGTGGCAAAGAGAGCGATTACAATAGGGAATATAGTTTCCCCTAGTTATTTTTCTTCCCAAACCAAATCAGAAAGATGACTTTAACGTAAAGGTTTTTATAGATGTGGTGGTAATAGGTGCAGAATATGCTCTCATGCAGTTAAAACCAAAACCTTCCATAACCATGATAATTCTTGCAATTCTGATATTAAAAATTACAATAAAACTCAAGATGTTATTTATATCATTAATTGCTCTATTTGTCATAAAATGTATCAAAAGAATGCCAAGAGTGTGCAAAGCAGTCATCAAAGCAAAAGGTGGCTACTTTGAAGAACCTAGAATATAAGACATATTTTCAGTTGTTTCACACTTTTTTGTTAAGTATATAATTCCACATGTGTTAATTCATAGTTTTGATGCCTTCAGTGTGAATGTACAATTTTCATAGTCATGAAAATACAGAAAAATCTTTAAATGAGAAGGTGTGTCCAAATTTTTGGTCTGTATTGTATGTTTGATGTACTTCACAAAAATAAATCCATATCTCAGAACATATTATGGACATAATTAGTACTAACACCATATATCGCACTGTATCTCACGCATCAAATCATTTTATTTCACAACACAATAGACAAATGTCATTGTTTCAAGTTTTTGGCAAAGAAAAAGTTGTTAGATCAAACAGGGGGGAGACCATAGGAGACAATTACGCACCAGGGAAGCCTTTTAGATCTATAATCTAGGTACTCGCGTCCCCTATGGCTTGAACATGCGCAAGGAAATTATGTTCCATTATTAATCTTGACATGACTTTTTTCTGCTTTTATTTCAGTTATGTATATTTGATGTTTTTATGCATTCATTTGATTGTTATTTTGTATTTCATGATTGTTTGTATATTCAGGGAATTTATGCAAAATGTGAGCTCATGCTACATGTCACATGACTTTGCAAATCATCTGCATTTAATTTAGTTGATATTTAGTGTATGCTCACACTTAACTTAGCAGCTTTGACAAAGGACGCCAGAATCGCGACTGAAAAGCGCTGCATTGTCCATCTACCCCTTCACCCTCTCCTTCATGGATGTGTCATTTTAAAGATTTTCAAAGAATTAACTGTTTTAATTGGAGCTGGATACAACCTTTTCTTTTACTGCATAATGAACTTCATAAAAACAAAACCTTAAAAAAACAGAAAAAAACAGAATTGCATTTTTTTACAATTTAACCCCAGTAGTAAGGGGTGAAAAGTAGTCACTGTTCTTTGGTATCATGGTGTGTACCACACTGAACATGGACAAAAAAAACTAAAGAGAGTTGTCTCAGGAAATTAGAAAGAAAATTATAGACAAACATGTTAAAGGTAAAGGCTATAAGACCATCTCCAAACAGCTTGATGTTCCTCTTACTAAAGTTGCTCATATAATTCAGATGTTTTAGGTCTATGGGCCTATAGCTAATCTGCCTGGAGATTAGAGGTGAATTCCAAGGTCAAGGTACATAAAGGGGTTGTACACTACTATTTAAAATATGGCAAAGCATTTTTATGATGAAAAGCAACTTCTTTATAATTACCTCCCTCACAGGCAGCACATGATCCCCCGCTGACGTCCCATCTGTTGAGGTGTGACTCAGTGCTGGGGTCACCGCGGTGGCTGCTGGGTTGTGGGTGGGGTTACTGCACCGCGTCACACCCAGTTTCCACCGCGCGCTTTCCCAATGAATGGGGAGAGGGAGAGCACGCGATGGATGCTGGGTGTGAGGCCCGGGGATAACCCCGCCCACAGCCCAGCAGCCACCGTGGAATGTGGAAGAGAGAGACCCCCGGCTGCCTCCTGGACTTGTCGTGACGTCAGCGGATGTCAGAGCTGGCTGCAGTCGGGGGTCACGTGATGCCTGTGAGCGGCCACCGATTCACAGGCAGAAAAGGCAGAGGGAGGTAATTACAAAGAAGCTGCTTTTCATCATAAAAACGCTTTGGCATATTTTAAATAGTAGTAGACAACTCATATAAGTTTTAGTTTGGACCATCCATCACTGTCTTGGTCAAAGTAGGCATCATGGAAAGCATTTTGGCAATTCACATCAGCTCTATGTTCATAGATGCAAAAATTAAGCATACAGAGAAAACAGCTCTGTACCTACTTGAAACATGGAGGAGGCTCAGCTATGTTTTGGGACTGCTTTGCTGTATTTTTCACAGGGTGTGTTGAATCTGTGCAGGGTACAATGAAATTTCAAGACTATCAAGGCATTCTGGAGCGAAATGTCCTGCCCAGTGTCAGAAAGTTTGTTTTGAGTAGCAGGTCTTGCATCCTCCAACTAGATAATGACCCAAACACACAGCTTAAAACATCCAAGTACAAAGCATTGGCCTATTCTAAAGTGGCCTTCTATGAGCCCTGATCTAAATCCTATTGAACATCTGTGGAATGAGTTTGCTCTCAAGGAGTTGTCCAAAATACCTATGGACAGGTGCAGAGGTGCAGAAGTCTCATTGAAAGTTACAGAAATCAATTGTTTGCAGTGCTTGCTTCAAATGTTGTGCAACAAAATATTAAGTTACAGGTACCATCATTTTTGTCCAGGACATTTTCATTAGTTTGTTTTTAATTTTCTGTTTAACCAAAATTCAAAAGCAATGTCTGATTTTCATTAGTTGATATTCAGTAAATTTAAATTGAAAATTACTTTTGTCAGCTTCAAGTTATTGCAGTGACCATTATGGGTTTTTCTTACTTTTGCACAAGGGTACAAACAATTTAGCCCATGAGTGCAATTTTCTCTGAAAGAGGATCGGGATGTGCCTGTTTTAGTAAATAATTGTATTCCTCATGAAACAACAATTCTGCAGTATCCCTTTTCATATCATTGCATTGTTCTTTTCCTCCTTTTATTTCTACAAGAAAGTTACAAAACATTTGTCAATTGGGTGTTATCATTCTCCTTGTAAAAGGGCCAAGTCTCTTCATAGTTTGGCACTGTTGGCACTTGTAACAACCAATTGTCAATTTATGAGTAAATTTATAGAAAGAATAACAGAAGAGTTCTAAGAAAAGACAAGCAAAAAAATGCTTACTAAAACAGATTTCAGTACAGATGAAAGATCATTCATCAAGCATTTTCCAGCATTTTACATACTCAGTGTATTTGTATTAGTGATGAGCGAGCACTAAATTGCTCGGGTACTCATTGCTCGGGTCGAGCTAATTGGAATACTCGGGTGCTCAACCCGAGCAAAGAGCCCAATGTAAGTCTATGGGAAACTTGAGCATTTTTCAGGCGGCTCCCCCCCCGGCGGTCTGTAGAGGGCCTAAAAATTGCCAAAATTGATGGGAACAGTGCTCAAATGACATGGGAACAGCATGGGGAAGACCCCTGGATGCATTTCTGACTCCCAGGTCACTGCTGTCAACAACGTTGTCAGAATATTACGCCACTTTTACGGACTCACAATAAAACATACAAAAACAAAACCAAAATGGATTTTCCTGGGAAATATATTAAGGAACATCCTTTCCAGGGTAATGACTTGCATATAAGGCAAAATAAATAACCAAAACCAAAAATACTCCTCCACACCTTGGGCTATGTTCACAAGTAGCGTTTTTGATGCGTTTTTGCACTTTTGCATTGCTTTCAACAAAGACAAATGCATTCACTGGGAAATGTCATTTTAACATTGTACAACCTTATCTGGCCATGTGGTGTGTGACACATCATCAGACACATGCATACAGTGCTGAAAAGACATGGGAACAGCATGGAGAAGACCTCTGGAAGCATTTCTGACTCACAGGTCACTGCCTAAAAGTGTGCCCATCATAAGTGATCCTTGGCGCATGCGAAGATGCCTCCCGCCATGCACCTGTCGTTGCAGACTTGCAACAATCACTGTCCACGTCCTTGTCCCTACCCCATTCCTTGGAATGCAAGCGCAAGTATGCAGCCAGCCACCCACCCACCCACAGGCTGCAATACAATACTGCCAATTTTTTGACAGCTGCTTGCACTTGAAATGTGGCCTTTTAGGCTCATGGAGTCGGAAGCTTTTCGTAATTTCATGCCGGCAGCAGCCGGGTGTCCATACAAGGTCCCCAGCCGCCACTATTTCTCCCGATGTCGTCTCCGCCTTCCACAAGCACGGGTCCCACAGCATTGCTCGTGCCCTCCCCAGTGCACTTACTGGGAAGGACCGCCTAACCACAAACACAAGGACAGGTGAATGTGGCCAGGGACGGTACGGAGCCAGTCCACAGCTTTTTTTGATGAGAGTTGTATTTAGCTCTGTGAAAGGACTGGCATACAGGGAAACCGTATCTACTCTGGGTGTCATTTCTCCCAGGAAGTCTTCTAATGCAGCTTGTTGATGAAGCAATGGCAGCCCATCCAACATCAACTCACACTTGTCGGTGGTGCTTTGACACACAAACATCTTTCTTTGCGCAATTAATTTCATGAATACAGAGTTGGACAATGGCCTGATCTGCAATGTGGTTTAAGAAATAACATGCATTAGCATGTCCGATCCACATAAAAAAAGCAGCCATAGAGTGTCCGGGAACCTTCCCCCACACTTTTCTTAGCCAGGGCTGCTTCTCGGCAGGGTTGGACGGGCCCACCAGAGAACCGGAGACTCCTCAGGTGGGCCCTGGCTTCTCCTTCAGGAGAGTTCATAGTGCCGAGGTGAGGCAATGATGATGATAGAGGCCACCATCTGCTTAGTTTTCTGTTACTTGGAATGCAAGCGCAAGTATGCAGCCAGCCACTCAACCACCTACAGGCCGCAACACTAAACTGCCAGATTTCTGGGCAGCTGCTTGCACTTGATATATGGCCTTTTAGGCTCGTGGAGGCGGAAGCTTTTCACAACCTCATGCCGGCGGCAGCCGGGTATCCATACTCGGTCCCCAGCCGCCACTATTTCTCCTGGTGTTGTCTCCACCTTCCACAAGCACCTGTCCCACAACATTACCCATGCCCTCCCCAGTGCATTCACTGGGAAGGACCGCCTAACCACAAACACGTGGACAGGTGAATGTAGCCAGGGACGGTATGGAGCCAGTCCACAGCTTTTTTTGATGAGAGTTGTATTTAGCTCAGTGAAAGGACTGGCATAGAGGGAAACCGTATCTGCTCTGGGTGTCATTTCTCTGTCACCAGGTTCCGCCCATTGTCACACACGACCATGCCTGGCTGTATGTTCAGCGGTGAGAGCCACAGATCAGGCTGCTGTGTTACAGCTTTCAACAACTCTGCAGCGCTGGGCAATTTGTCAATTAAGCATTAAGCATGTTATCTTCAGCACAGCCTGTTGCCGCTTGGCCAAGGCAGTGCTGCAGTGCTGTCAGCTTGTGACTGATGTGGTCATTTCGGAGTTGGAGGAGGAGGTGCAGGAGCTGAACAATGTTATTACATTGAGGTTAAATTGTTGACACTGTTTTTATACTAAAGAAAGATCCTATTGCTTTGTTTTTTTGAGTTATTTTTTAAGACAAATGCATTCACCTGGAAATGTCATTTTAACATTTTACAACCTTATCTGGCAATGTGGTGTGTGACACATCATCAGACACATCCTGTTTTATTTATGATAGAGGGAATCTGAAAGCCATAAAGCCTATTTTTATAGGGCCATCAGACGGCCCTTACTATTCTTAAAAGGCCAGCAGTCGGCCCTCGCTATTGTTAGAGAGCCATCAGTCGGCTATGCTTTGTTGTTCCCATTATTAACAAGTGGGTCTCTTATACTGTTATTGCATATCCAGTGACTGCAAGGGCTGCGAAAAATTTGGACGCAACCCAATACCCCTTTGAAGAGACATAGAGGAGGGTCTCAGTAAAATAAATGATCCCATTATAAAGGAGCAGGTCTCCTATAGTGGTAATGCCCATGCTGTGACTGGAAGGGCTGCCAAAATTTGGGAAAAACCCCACTAAGAATTTAAAGACACATAGAGCAGGGCCACAGTAACGACAAATTCCTATTAGAAAGGAGAGAGTCTGCTATACAGTTATAGGATATGCAGTGAGTCCAACGGCTGACCAATTTTAGGAAAAACCCCACTAAGAATTTAAAGACACATAGAGCAGGGCCACAGTAATGACAAATTCCCATTAGAAAGGAGAGAGTCTCCCATAGTGTTGGCCTATGCAGTAAATGCAAGGGCTGCCAAATATTTGGAGCCACTTCAATGCCCCTTGGAAGAGACGTGGAGGAGGGCCTCATAAAAAAATGTTCCCATTAGAAAGGGCCTCCTATACTTGTAATGCCCATGCACAAGTGTATAGGCTGACAAACATTTACCCCTGGGTGGTATACATGAACATACTGTATAAAAATAAACACCCTTTAAAAAAATTATGTGGGTGTTGCATCATGGACCACGGTCACCCTGGTGATATGGTGCTGGAGGATGAGGAGAAGGAGGAGGACAAGAGCAAATAGCCAAAATCATGAAGCGTATACCCATGTGTGGATGTGAAAAGGTGCATGGGAATATATATATGGGAAAAGACACTGGATTTGAGTTTATGTTACACTGCTATCATTCGGTGGTGTTGAGAAGTCTGGCCCAATCCAGCCCTTGTTCATTTTTATAAGAGTCAGCCTGTCAGCATTTCGAGTTGACAGGCGAATGCGCTTATCAGTTATAATTTCACCAGCAGCACTAAAAACCCGCTCTAATAAAACGCTGGCGGCAGGGCAGGCCAGGACCTCCGAGGCATAGAGAGCCAGTTCATTCCACGTATCCAGCTTGGATACCCAATAATTATAAGGCACGTTGGTACGGTTGGCAAGGTACTCCCTCAGCATCATCCAAAACGTTCCTCTCCTTGTAAGAGTACCCCGTGCCTCAGGGCCTGGGCGATGGGAGGGTCTGAGAAAACTCTCCAAGAACTTTGACAGTGTTCCCCTGCCTCTGCTGGATTGAAGTTGTGTCTCTCTCGCCTGTACTCCTTGGTTGTCCAACGAAGTGTGCCCTCTGCCGCAAGCGTTTTCAGGTGGGAATTTTTTTTAATAGTTCTGCAACAAGGGCCTTCTGGTACAGCCCCATTTTTGTAGACCTGTCCGCCTCAGGAATAAGAGATATAAAGTTCTCCTTGTAGCGTGGGTCTAGAAGTGTCACCAACCAGTAATGACTGTCACCCAAAATTTTGAGAACGCGAGGGTCATGGTAAAGGCAGAGTAACATAAACTCAGCCATGCGTGCCAGACTACTAACAGGCAAGACTTCCGTGTCCTCACCAAAAGGATGACTGACCATGCTCTCCTCCTTCTCCTCTCTGTCCTCTGGCCATCCACGCTGAACAGACGGTATGACAGCTGTGCAGGTAGTACTGTCCTTCCTCCTCCTCCTCCTGGTCCTCATTGTCACCCAATCCACGTTGGGATGAGATGAGGCTTGGCTGTGTGTAAACACCCTGTATGGTTCCTTGCTCCATCTCATCGTGCTCCGCCTGCAATGCATCCTCTTTGATTGTGAGCAGAGAGCATTTCAGAAGACAGAATGGTGACGCTAATTATGGCGTCATCGCCGCTCACCATCTTGGTGGAGTCCTCAAAGTTTTGGAGGATGGTACATATGTCTAACATCCATGTCCACTCCTGAGGTCTTATGTGTGGAGTCTTAACTGAATACTGACGGCCTTGTTGATGCCGGTACTCAACAACTGCCCTCTTCTGCTCACAAATCCTTCCCAACATCTGCAGTGTAGAGTTCCAACGCGTGGGGACATCAAACACCAGTCTGTGAGCCGGAAGCTGCAAACACTGCTGAAACACGGCAAGGGCAGCGGAATCTGTAGCTGACTTTCTAAAATGGGCACACAGGCGGCGTACTTTAACAAGCAGATTCAGCAGCTCCGGGTAGGATTTGAGAAACCGCTGAACCACGAGGTTAAGCACATGGGCCAGGCATGGTACGTGTGTGAGCTCGCCTCGCCTCAGAGCCACCACCAGGTTCCGGCCATTGTTACACACGACCATGCCTGGCTGTAGGTTCAGCGGTGTGAGCCACAGATCTGCCTGCTCTTTCAGAGCTGTCCACAACTCTTCAGCATTGTGCGGTTTGTCACCTAAGCATATTAGCTTCAGCACAGCCTGTTGCCGCTTGGCCGAGGCTATGCTGCAGTGCTTCCAGCATGTGACTGATGTGGTCATTTCAGAGATGGAAGCTGAAGAGGAAGAGGAGGATGATGTGCAGGAGCTGTAGACCGTGGGGGCAACCCTGATTGACCCAGGGGCCGCAATCCTTGGCGTCGGGAGGACATGTTCCGTCCCAAGGTGCGACTGGGTCCCGGCTTCCACTATGTTAACCCAGTGTGCCGTCAGCGAGATGTACCATCCCTGCCCACAAGCACTTGTCCACGTGTCCGTGGTTAGGTGGACTTTCCCGGTAACTGCATTGTTGAGGGCACGGCTAATGTTTTGGGACACATGCTTGTGCAATGCGGAGATGGCACACCAGGAGAAATAGTCGCAGCTGGGGACCGAGTACCGAGGGACGGCCACAGCCATCAGGTTGCGGAATGCTTCAGTCTCCATGAGCCTAAAAGGCAACATTTCAAGCGCAAGCAGTCGTGAAATGTGAGAATTTAGCAGTGTGGCCCGTGGGGCATTGGCTGCATATTTGCGCTTGCAAGGACTGGGGTATGGAAACTGAACACTGCGCTGGGACAAGGACATGGACGTGCTTCCTGATGCTGCTACTTGAGAGTGTGCAACGACAGGTGCAGGGCAGGAGGCATCTTCGCATGCACCATGGACAGGGCATTGGCTTGCATCCACAACAGCAGAAGAAGCAATGGTGCCACCTGCAGACACTGTTCCTGGACCCTGGGGTTTGGCCCACAAAGTCGGGTGCTTTGCTGCCATGTGCCTGATCATGCTGGTGGTGGGCAGGCTGGTCGTTATGCCACTCCTGCTGATGCTGGCATGGCAGGTGGTGCAAATGGCCTTTTTGGGGTTATCGGCAGAGTCTTTAAAAAACAACCAGACTCAGGAAGACCTAACAGTTGTTCTGTCAACTTCCTTCGTGTTGGTGTTAAGGGGAACGGTTGCCTGCCTTCTGTCTGCGGCCACCACACTGCTTCTTCCTGCCTGTTGGGGTGCTCTTCCTCCCTCCCCCTGTGTGTTGCTGTCCTCGCTCTGCATGTCCTCCTGCCAGGTTGGGTCAGTTACTATATCATCCACCACCTCGTCTTCCACTTTCGCACCCTGGTCCTCCTCCTGACTTTCTGGAAATTGTGTCTCATCATCGTCCATCTCTTGTGACACTTTCCCACCGTCTCCCTCGTGTGACCGTGGCTGCTCAAATATTTGGGCATCGCTACACACGATCTCCTCTTGCCCCGCTTCAAGTGGACCGGGCGAGAAGCCCGAATCTATAAATGGAAAAGTGAACTGCTCTTCAGAGTGTCCATGTGTGGGATCAGTTGTCTCTGGGTACTCGGCATGGTGGGAGGAAGGAGGATCAGGGTGAGGAACATGCGGTCCAGACTCACGGCTACTGAGACTTGACCGTGTGGAAGACAGGGTGGTGGTGGTGGTGGCTAAGTGACTGGAAGCATTATCCACTTTCCAACCAACAACCTTTTGATACTGCTCTGGGTTCAATAGTGGTGTGCTGCGGTCCCCTAGAAATTGGGACAGGAAGGTCAGGCGAGAAGATGTGGGTGTTTGTTGTGGCACAATTTCAGCTTGCCCACGGCCTTGTCCCCGGCCTCTGCATGCACCATTACCATCACGTCCAGTTCCCCGTCCCTTGCCACTTGCCTTGCCCATTTTAAATGGAGGACAGTATCTTCCACGCTCACTACAAATGACTGAGTTTGGAGCGAACTTATTTGTGATCGGTGTGACGGAGAAAACAGAGTTTCAAATAGCTGGCCTGTAGGTAAGTAGTTTGAACAGCAAACTGCTGTGAATTGATTCATTAACACACTGAAAGAAATTTTTAATGGACGCCAGAAATGGCAGTATTTTCTGACAACGTATATGTGATCCGTGTGACGGAGAAAACAGAGTTTTAAATAGCTGAATTTCTAGCGCTGTAATATGGAAAGGACCTGGCTGTATTCTGCAGTGCCAACAAGCAAATGGCGCAGGAAAACAGTGTTCTCTGGATTGCTATTTAAGCAAATAATGAGGATTAAGATCCAAAGAAAAGTATTCCTGGCCCCTGAGACCTGGGTCTTTGTATAGAAATATCTAACAGCAGCAGAAGGCAGAATTGGAATGGAGCCTCTTGTGCTATATGCACTGCAGTCTGCTATATACACTGCCTGCCTATACACCCTGCCTGCCTGATATCTCTGCAGATGGATTAGTTAGTCCTCAAAAGGACTGTTTGTTAAGGTGGGTATGTGTAATGTACGTTTTTTCTCCCTACACTACCTAATACACAAGCAAATCTCTCCCTGACGCAGCAGCACCTCTCCCTACACTGTCTGATTCTGGAGTGACTGTCATGAGCACAGCGGCGCCAGGTCTGATATAGACCCGATGACGCTATTCGGCCAGCCAATCACTGTAATGCCACAACCAACATGTCTACGGCATTACAGTGAGTGACAGGCAATCCCTGCATCTTCATTGGCTCAGTAAAGAGCGCCAAACATGCAGGGAGGAGACCCGAGCTCTCGCGAGCAACCCCGGAAATACTCGGCGAGCGCCGAGTATCTCGAGCAGTGAGATGCTCGGGCGAGTACCGAGCAGTGGCAAGCACGCTCGCTTATCACTAATTTGTATTTCTCAGAATTCAGAGAGCAGTCAATCAAAGACAAATTGCCAACTCCAGATGCTATTTTGGTTTGTTAAATTTGAACTGATCACAAACCATGCATTAAAGGTGTTATCTAGAACATTTTTTTTTCTTACTACACTGTGTGCAGAATTATTAGGCAAGTTGTATTTTAGAGGATTATTTATTATTGATCAACAACTATGTTCTCAATCAACCCAAAAGACTATCCAAGCTTAATATTTTTGGAAGGTGGAGTGTTTTTTTTTTTTAGATTTGTCTATTTTAGGACTATATCTGTTTGTGCATGTAACGATTACTGTGCAGAATTATTAGGCAACTTAATTAAAACCAAATATAATCCCATCTCACTTGTTTATTTTCACCAGGTAAACCAATATCAGTGCACAAAATTTAGAAATAAACATTTCTGACATGCAAAAACAAAAACCAAAACAATTAGTGATCAATATAGTCAAATTTCTTTATGATGACACTCAACAGTCTTCCATCCATAGATTCTGTCAGTTGCTTGATCTGTTTTCGATCAACATTGCGTGCAGCAGCCACCACAGCCTCCCAGACATTGTTCCGAGAGGTGTACTGTTTTCCCTCCCTGTAGATATCACATTTTATGATGGACCACAGGTTCTCTTTGGGGTTCAGATCAGGTGAACAAGGGGGCCATGTCATTATTTTTTCTTCTTTTAGACCTTTACTGGCCAGCTGCATGTGATCGAGCATTGTCCTGCATGAAAATCATGTTTTTCTTGAACGATACCGACTTCTTCCTGTACCACTGCTTGAAGAAGTTGTCTTCCAGAAACTGGCAGTAGGTCTTTGAGTTGAGCTTCACTCCATCCTCAACCCGAAAAGATCCCACAAGTTCATCTTTGATGATACCAGCCCATACCAGTACCCCACCTCCACCTTGCTGGCGTCTGAGTCGGAGTGGAGCTCTCTGCCCTTTACTGATCCAGCCTCTGGCCCAACCATCTGGCCCATCAAGAGTCACTCTCATTTCATCAGTCCATAAAACCTTTGAAAAATCAGTCTTAAGATATTTCTTGGCCCATTCTTGACGTTTCATCTTATGTTTCTTGTTCAAAGGTGGTCATTTTTCAGCCTTCCTTACCTTTGCCATGTCCCTGAGTATCACACACCTTGTGCTTTTTGATACTCCAGTAACATTGCAGCTCTGAAATATGGCAAAACTGGTGGCGAATGGCATCTTGGCAGCTTTACGCTTGATTTTCCTCAATTCATGGGCAGTTATTTTGCGCCTTTTTTGGCCAAAACGCTTCTTGAGATCCTGTTGGCTATTTGCCATGAAACGCTTGATTGTTCTATGATCACGCTTCAAAAGTCTCACAATTTTGGACTTTTCAGAGCCCATCAAATCTCTCTTCTGACCCATTTTGCCAAAGGAAAGGAAGTTGCCTAATAATTAAGCACACCTTATATAGGATGTTGATGTCATTAGTCAACACCCCTCCTCATTACAGAGATGCACATCACCAGATTTACTTAATTGGTAGTTGGCTCTCAAGCCTATGCCGCTTGGAGTAGGACAACATGTATAAAAAGTATCATGTGATCAAAATACTCATTTGCCTAATAATTCTGCACACAGTGTATAGGCCAAAAAATTAACAGGCAGTTGCTAAGAGAGGCAACTACCTGCCTGTTCTACCCGGTCACCAACCGAACCCACCGGCGATTCTACTCCTCCACGTCAACAGTGCAGCTCTTATTCTTCTGGGCTGCTCTGTCGACTGGGCATGACTGCTGATGTCATGCTGATTGACAGCCGGCTCCCCGCAGTTAATGTTCTGGTCATTTTTGACCGGATCTATTAAAGTCTTGATTTTTAGCTAATTTAAGTGTTAAATTTGAATACCTGTTGCATTATTATACTGTATGTGAACATGGCTGTTCAAAAACAAATGAAAAATGAAATCAGAAACTTAATTTTTATTTTTTTTGTATCAAAAAATGTGACATGGCCTTATTGTAATATTCATGCATATTGCACATTTGCACATAAAAAAATATTCTTTACATAACTGTAGCTATAACTAATAACATCAAACTGTATGTAAATAAATTTTTTTTCAAAAAAATAAAAATAAAAAAATTTAAAAAGTTCTGTTTTTTCTATATAAAATGGTAAATAAGGTTCACGGTGCTAAATTTACTGTTTGCATTTGTCACAAGTATAATTTACATGTCTTTTGGATAAGTACTTTGCACAACTGCAACATATCACATTTGTTTTGTGATTACTTGATGTTGGACAGAAGACACATTGTTTCCGTTTTAGGCTCGTTGCGTTGCAGGTGGAGGCCGTGGGCATCGTAGCAGTGCTGGTGGAAGCCGTTCGTTCACTTTCTTCAGCATGCTGTTGGAACCTGTGGACAATGGCTGCCGCTCCATCATCTCTTGGTGTTACTTTTCTTTCTTCGATATATGGGCTAACCAGTGATTTTCCCAACACAGTAATAGAACCAGCTAACACAGGGAAAATAAGAACATCTTTTCATTTACAATGTGAAATGTTGACAAGCAGGGTAAATAAGATACAGCAAAAATGTTTTGCACATAACTATACTGGAAGCGAATTCGTCTGCTGTATCATAATTTGAAAATGTACAGTACAGACCAAAAGTTTGGACACACCTTCTTATTTAAAGATTTTTCTGTATTTTCATGACTATGAAAATTGTACATTCACACTGAAGGCATCAAAACTGAATTAACACATGTGGAATTATATACTTAACAAAAAAGTGTGAAATAACTGAAAATATGTCTTATATTCTAGGTTCTTCAAAGTAGCCACCTTTTCCTTTGATGACTGTTTTGCACACTCTTGGCATTCTCTTGATGAGCTTCAAGAGGTAGTCACCGGAAATGGACTTCCAATAATCTTGAAGGAGTTCCCAGAGATGCTTAGCACTTGTTGGCCCTTTTGCCTTCACTCTGCGGTCCAGCTCACCCCAAACCATCTCGATTGGGTTCAGGTCTGGTGACTGTGGAGGTCAGGTCATCTGGCATAGCACCCCATTACTCTCCTTCTTGGTCAAATAGCCTTACACAGCCTGGAGGTGTGTTTGGGGTCATTGTCCTGTTGAAAAATAAATGATGGTCCAACTAAACACAAACCGAATGGAATAGCATGCCGCTGCAAGATGCTGTGGTAGCCATGCTGGTTCAGTATGCCTTCAATTTTGAATAAATCCCCAACAGTGTCACCAACAAAGCACCCCCATACCATCACACCTCCTCCTCCATGCTTCACGGTGGGAGCCAGGCATGTAGAGTCCATCCGTTCACCTTTTCTGTGTCGCACAAAGACACGGTGGTTGGAACCAAAGATCTCAAATTTGGACTCATCAGACCAAAGCACAGATTTCCACTGGTCTAATGTCCATTCCTTGTGTTCTTTAGCCCAAACAAGTCTCTTCTGCTTGTTGCCTGTCCTTAGCAGTGCTTTCCTAGCAGCTATTTTACCATGAAGGCCTGCTGCACAAAATCTCCTCTTAACAGTTGTTGAAGAGATGTGTCTGCTGCTAGAACTCTGTGTGGCATTGACCTGGTCTCTAATCTGAGCTGCTGTTAACCTGCGATTTCTGAGGCTGGTGACTCGGATAAACTTATCCTCAGAAGCAGGGGTGACTCTTGGTCTTCCTTTTCTGGGGCAGTCCTCATGTGAGCCAGTTTCTTTGTAGCGCTTGATGGTTTTTGCAACTGCACTTGGGGACACTTTCAAAGTTTTCCCAATTTTTAGCACTGACTGATCTTCATTTCTTAAAGTAATGATGGCCACTCGTTTTTCTTTACTTAGCTGCTTTTTTCATGCCATAATACAAATTCAAACAGTCTATTCAGTAGGACTATCAGCTGTGTATTTATCAGACTTCTTCACAACACAACTGATGGTCCCCACCCCATTTATAAGGCAACAAATCCCACTTATTAAACCTGACAGGGCACACCTGTAAAGTGAAAACCATTTCCAGTGACTACCTCTTGAAGCTCATCAAGAGAATGCCAAGAGTGTGCAAAGCAGTCATCAAAGGAAAAGGTGGCTACTTTGAAGAACCTAGAATATAAGACATATTTTCAGTTGTTTCACACGTTTTTGTTAAGTATATAATTCCACATGTGTTAATTCAGAGTTTTGATGCATTCAGTGTGAATCTACAATTTTCATAGTCATGAAAATACAGAAAATCTTTAAATGAGAAGGTGTGTCCAAACTTTTGGTCTGTACTGTATGTATAGTGGGTATGGAAAGTTTTCAGACCCCTTTAAATTTTTCACTCTTTGTTTCATTGCAGCCATTTGGTAAATTCTAAAAAGTTAATTTTTTTTCTCATTAAAGTACACTCTGCTCCCCATCTTGACTGAAAAAAAATCAGAAATGTAGAAATTTTTGCAAATTTATTAAAAAAGAAAAACTGAAATATCACATGGTCATAAGTATTCAGACACTTTGCTCAATGTTGAGTCAAAGCACCCTTTTGAGATAGTACGGCCATGAGTCTTCTTGGGAATGATGCAGCAAGTTTCTCACACCTAGATTTGGAGATCCTCTGCCATTCTTCCTTGTAGATCCTCTCCAGTTCCATCAGGTTGGATGGTTAACGTTTGTGGACAGCCATTTTCAGGTCTCTCCAGAGATGCTTAATTGGGTTTACATCAGGGCTCTGGCTGGGCCAGTCAAGAATGGTCACAGAGTTGTTCTGAAGGCACTCTGTTGTTATTTTAGTTGTGTGCTTAGGGTCATTGTCTTGTTGGAAGATGAACCTTCGGCCAAGTCTGAGATCCAGAGCACTCTGGATGAGGTTTTCATCCAGGATATCTCTGTAATTGGCCGCATTCATGTTTCTTTCAATTGCAACCAGTCGTCCCGTCCTTGCAGCTGAAAAATACCCCCATAGCATGATGCTGCCACCACCATGTTTCACTGTTGGGATTGTATTGGGCAGGTGATGAGCAGTTAATAGGAAAAACGATGATCCAGCTCCACAGACTCCAATAGTAAAAACAAATGTCTTTTATTTAGAATTTTTTAAAAATATCCAGATGGTGATAATGTAACTCCAACTGGTAGAAGAACGATACTAGAAGGGAAATACAGGGGCACCAAGAAGGGGTGCGCTACCAGACGCGTTTTGAGCGAAGACTGCTCTTAAACTTGGTATGAATAAGTGTCAGACATAAGGGGAGGAACCTTTCTTATGCTGGCACTAATCAAGAAAAGGTGCTGCAGGTGTGTAACAACCCAAGATAACAGAAAAAAAAAAAATGTATTATTATTTTTTTTTTTTTTTGTAAGAGTGGTGAATTAAAAAGCAACAGGAATTTTAAAAACTAGAATGAGACACCAAGTCAATAATGTAACATGAACTCTTTTCTATAGTTTAAGCCTGAGGGAATTCTAGTATCCAGTACAAAAATCCAAAACGCCTCCCTATTTCTGAAAGTAGTTTGTCTGTCTCCGCCATGGATGTGGCAGGGAACATGTTCTATAGCATAAGCTAATAAGCGTATTTGAACAATAATGAATTTAATTTACGATTTACTTACACCACCAACCGTAACTCTATTACTTTTTTGGACTTAGAACTAAATGGCCAAAATAATGAATTGAACATTCCAATAAACACAAGAAACCCACATCAGGGAATACAATTTTGCACCCTATGTTCTAAAAGCCATTCCAGAAGGAGAAATTACTTGAGCTAGGAGGAATTGTAGTGATTTCATTTCCTTCTCAAAAGAATGTACCACCATTAATTCTAGACTATCATGTAGAAATTATCCAAAATGGACCTTAGATAGAGCAAGAAAAATAGTAGATAGTAAATCTAGAAGCAATCTCATTACTAAAAGGAACCACCACAACAGCACCAGCTCTAATATTCCAACATTAGTTCTCACCTACAATACTCAATTTTCTGCAATATCTAATATAGTAAAATGCAACATAGATATTCTGAGAGAGGATTCAGTCATGGATGCAATATTAAAGGATGGAATTAGGGTAGTTCCACGTAGAGCACCAATAATAGGCAACAAAATCTCTCCAAGTTTATACAGATTTTGTGAATGTTTTTCCCAGCAATATGCGCTCCTGAAGGATGATGATGGAACTTGATATTCGGATTCAAAGATCATTTTTATTTGAAACTAAAATACAACCGGTTTCGACTTCTTTCAGCCTTCCTCAGGTATAATATCAGGCATATAAACAGATCTATCTACACACATTTTATAGCAGATATCCCTTCTTGTCATTTTGGGTGGAGACTGAAAGATCTGTTTTTCAGACACACCCAGATACTCAGATATGCAGGTTTTTGCACTCTGAGGAATCTAACAAAACCCATGTACTAAATTACTTTAATACAGTAGTTTTTTTTCCTTCAAAAATATATATATTTTTTTTCCGTACAAATTTTTTCACACAGAAAGTATTTTCTTTTCTAAAAACACTATAAATATACTTTTACTATATATAAAATGTCTTTTAAAATGTTATTAAACATACTAAAAGTGTGATTTCATACAAAAATGTAAAATCCTACAGCCATATACATTATGTTGAGCTTCAACTTCAGTACCTTTCCAAAAAATGATTAAATCGTCAATATAGTGACGATAATATAATATATTGTTGCAGTAGGGGTGCTGACACAAGGGCGATGAGGACTCGAAGCACCCCATGAAAAGATTTGCAAAACTTGGGGCTACCCGAGTCCCCATCGCTGTGCCAAGCCACTGTATATACAATTGCCCCTGGAAAGTAAAAAGGTTATGTTCCAATATGAATTGTAGACCCATTATTAAAAATTGTCTCTGAGTTTCTGGCATATCTACTATCCCATTCAAATAATGTGAAACTGAAACTGAAACCATAGCGATCACACAAAAATTAACGTGTGATAGTGATTTTGTGATATATGTCATTACCTGTGCCTGTGACCTGCAATACGTTGGTCGGACCATCCAGTCCCTACGATCCCGTGTGAATGGCCACAGGCACAATACCAAAAATGGGTTTTTAAAACAGAGCTTATCTCGGCACTTATGTTTGAAGCATAATAAAACATTCAAAATTCAAAAATACCTGAGAATTGCACTAATAGGGTACAAAAGTTAAACTGGAAAGAATCGTATTGGATCTTCCATCTGGATACATTATACCCAGATGGATTAAACGATATTATAGAGGGTATATGACATATAAAATAGATATCGACAGATATATATATATATATATGTTGTTTTTTTTTGTTTATCCATTTATTTTTATTTTTCTTTATTTATTTTTTAAATATATGAATGAAATATCAAAAAAATGTATTTGAAAATGGCTATAATATGAAGAAAGGGTTTTAAATTTTGTCATAATGTATATGGTTGTAGGATTTTACATTTTTGTATGAAATCACACTTTTAGTATGTTTAATAACATTTTATATATATATATATAGTAAAATTATATTTATAGTGTTTTTAGAGAATACAGTCATTTAGTACATGGGTTTTGTTAGATTCCTCAGAGTGCAAAAACCTGCATATCTGAGTATCTGGGTGTCTGAAAAACAGATCTTTCAGTCTCCACCCAAAAAGACAAGCAAGGATATCTGCTATAAAATGTGTGTAGATAGATCTGTTTATATGCATGATATTATACCTGAGGAAGGCTGAAAGAAGTCGAAACCGGTTGTAATAAAAAAGATAAAAATTATCTTTGAATCCGAATATCAAGTTCCATCATCATCCTTCAGGAGCGCATATCGCTGGGAAAAACATTCACAAAGTGGTATTGCCCATGAAAGCATGGTCCAGTGCTCTCATCAGCTCCCAGATTTCTGCAGCAAACTGAATGGAAAGAGGAATGGAGTGATCCACTGATTGGATTTACATGCAGAACCTCAAGACACCAAATAGGTGAGTGGATTTATACTGAGTATATACCCTTGGAATCTAACTACTACACTTAGAAGCCTGCACTTCCTTTTTTCTCTCCCTATAGTCCCCTCTTTTTTCAAGTTCATACAGAGGAAGTCTAGGAAGACTTCTGGTGGTCCCAAACGTCTTCCATTTAAGGATTATGGAGGCCACTTTACTCTTAGGAATCTTGAGTAATGCAAAAATTCTTTTGTAACCTTGGCCTGATCTGTACCTTGCCACAATTCTGTCTCTGAGCTCCTTGGGCAGTTCCTTTGAGCTCATGATTCTCATTTGGTCTGACATGCACTGTGAGCTGTGAGGTCTTATATAGACAGGTGTGTGCCTTTCCAAATCAAGTCCTATCAGTTTAATCAGTTTAATTAAACACAGCTGGACTCCAATGAAGGAGTAGAGCCATCTCAAGGAGGATCAAAAAGAAATGGACAGCATGTGACTTAAATATGAGTGTCTGAGCAAAGGGTCTGAATACTTATGAACATGTGATATTTCAGTTTTTCTTTTTTAATAAATTTGCAAAATTTCTACATTTCTGTTTTTTCAGTCAAAATGGGGTGCAGAGTGTACATTAATGAGAAAAAAATGAACTTTTTAGAATTTACCAAATGACTGCAATGAAACCACGTGTGAAAAATTTAAAGGGGTCTGAAAACTTTCTGTACCCACTGTATGTGTAAATCTGCATGGACCAAAAGGACCTAGATAAATTGATAAATAGTAGTAGATGCAATATATAGTCCAAAATGAGATTATAACTCCTTTATTTTACTCAAAAAATGGCTGGAGATTAGTATAAAAGGCTATCAGTCATTTTTGACCGAACAGTACATGTATAAAAAAAAACATGGAGCAAAAAGTAAACAAAAAAAAATACCCATAGTAAGAACCCCTCAAATAAGGAAAAGTCAATCAACAATCAACAAGATAATTTTCACTGGACTAAGAGTAAAGGAAGGAGTAAAAGGTGGTAAAATGAAAAATATTTTATTAAGATAAAATGACATACAATGAGGAATAGTAAATAGTAGATAATAAATAAGGTAAGCGGAGGGGGTGTGGAGGATGGTGCCGATTCCAGGGAAGGAGTCCTGCTTTGGATCACGTGGATGTTAGCAGTGGTTAGTAGTTAGGTCACGTAGAGGTCTATTTGGAATACTGGAGAATTTAGGTTGAAGTAGTGGTCATTTCTTGAATAAAAGAGAGGAAGATGGGTTAGAGTTTAGTTGTATTCCAAGATAATTGGATCTGGGAATCAGAATTTATACCTGGGACGGGTCTAGGGTCTAGATGTAGTGGAACGGTCCTTTAGGGCATTGTGAACCCACTGAGGGGGATACTAGAAAGGAGAAACACAAGGATAAGATCAAAATTAACTAGGTGATGTAGACCTAGTGGTTATAGACCTCTACGTGACCTAACTACTAAACATTGCTAACATCCACCCGATCCAAAGCAGGACTCCGTCCCTGGAATCAGGACCATCCTCCACACCCCCTCCGCTTACCTTATTTATTATCTACTTTTTTTATTCCTCATTGTATGTCATTTTATCTTAATAAAATATTTTTAATTTTACCACCTTTTACTCCTTCCTTTACTCTCTTAGTCCAGCGCAAATTACCTTATTCCAAGTTTCAGAAAAGTATAATAAATATTTAAAAGAATATCAAATTTCAAATTCGGTAATTTTTGACCGAACAGAACAGCAGGGTTAAAGATGTCATGTGCATATACCCTTGAAAGATTTTTTTTGATATTTTAGTGCCCTTACAACTACTCGCAGATCTGTGTGGGTCTGGGTTCTGAGACCCAACCAATTGCTCAACCTCTCCTGTGATCTGCCCAGCTAAGCAAACACTATTGCACAGCTCATAGATGAGTGTAATCACAGAGCAGGTAATGGAGAGTGTTGAGCATTCCGATACTGAAATATCGGGTATCGGCCGATATTCGCGGTATCGGAATTCCGATACTTAATTCCGATACTTTTGCAATATCGTATACCGGAATCGGAAGTTCCCATAATGCAATGAGCCAGTTTCATTTTATTCAGCCAATGAGGATCCTAAGAAATGTGGGCACATCCTGTTAGGCATGTAGGCATCTTAATTAATGGCATGGCTGTGATTGGCTGCTGAAATGATGTCATGATGCACTATAAAAGCCGCCGCCGCCATTTTGAGCTCACTCTGCTGTGAATTCAGTTAGGGATAGGACGCTGTTGTTCTGAGGGACAGTTTTAGCTACCTATTTGGTCTATTCTGCTTTACCCAAGCTACTTTATAAATTGCTGTGCCTTGCAGCGCTAGTGCACAGTTCTCTGTGCTGTTCACCGCTTTCTGCAAGATCTGTGTGTGTGAGTGCAGCTCACCCTGTAGTATGTGCTTCAACCACGACTGGTTGTAGTGCACTCAGTGTGTGTCACTGCCTCATACATTGTCCTTTTTTGCCAATTCATATTTTTTCCTGATATCTCCTATTAGTGTGGTGGTTCCATCCGTATTCAGCTAAATTGGTTCCAAACACACTATGTAGGAGTAGAT
Organism: Phyllobates terribilis; assembly: GCF_046119375.1. Taxonomy (NCBI): domain Eukaryota; kingdom Metazoa; phylum Chordata; class Amphibia; order Anura; family Dendrobatidae; genus Phyllobates; species Phyllobates terribilis. The sequence continues at coordinate 116,652,091 of NW_027362761.1, read as the reverse complement.
AGAGAAATTTTTTTGGTCTTGCAGCGCTAGTGCGCAGTGCTCTGCATCTGCACTGTTCACCGCTGTCTGCAAGGTCTGTGTGTGTGAGTGCAGCTCACCCTGTAGTGTGTACTTCAGCCACGTCTGGTTGTAGTGCACTCAGTGTGTGTCACTGCCTCATACATTGTCCTTTTTTGCCAATTCATAATTTTTCCTGATTTCTCCTATTAGTGTGGTGGTTCCATCCGTATTCAGCTAAATTGGTTCCAAACACACTATATAGGAGTAGATAGAGAAATTTTTTTGGTCTTGCAGCGCTAGTGCACAGTGCTCTGCATCTGTACTGTTCACCGCTGTCTGCAAGGTCTGTGTGTGTGAGTGCAGCTCACCCTGTAGTGTGTACTTCAGCCACGTCTTGTTGTAGTGCACTCAGTGTGTCTCACTGCCTCATACATTGTCCTTTTTTGCCAATTCATAATTTTTCCTGATATCTCCTATTAGTGTGGTGGTTCCATCCGTATTCAGCTAAATTGGTTCCAAACACACTATGTAGGAGTAGATAGAGAATTTTTTTTGGTCTTGCAGCGCTAGTGCACAGTGCTCTGCATCTTCACTGTTCACCGCTGTCTGCAAGGTCTGTGTGTGTGAGTGCAGCTCACCCTGTAGTGTGTACTTCAGCCACGTCTGGTTGTAGTACACTCAGTGTGTGTCACTGCCTCATACATTGTCCTTTTTTGCCAATTCATAATTTTTCCTGATTTCTCCTATTAGTGTGGTGGTTCCATCCGTATTCAGCTAAATTGGTTCCAAACACACTATATAGGAGTAGTTAGAGGAGCCTTTCTGCAGCATTGGGCCCTGCAGCCCCAGCCAGATTAGTATTAGCCTATTTTTTGTAGCCTCATCTATTGCATTGTAGGTTACCTTCCTACATTGTAATAGCTACAAAAAGTTTGTGATACTATCGGTATTACATCTTTAGGCACATCCAGTGTCTTTTTGTGACAAAAAAAAACTAAATAAAGTTCACCAAACACTCCACTTTACAGTTGTGTAGGCCACATTAGCTCATATTAAAGTCTAGTCCACACTTTATAAAATTAGTGTTTCTTATACCTGTTAGCAGCTGTTTAGGAATAAGCACACTAAGCCCTTAGTACTTTTCTGCCTATCTTTATCAGTCTACCAAGATGAAGAAGGCAGGGAGTAAGGCATGTGGTCGTGGGCGTGGGCGTGGAGTTTCTGCAGGGAGAGGACGTGAGGATTCTGTGCCTGCAGGGAGAGGACGTGGGGATTCTGTGCCTGATGCGGGCACCAGTGACTCAGCATCCCCCAGTTTTACCAGGGAACAGTCCTTTATGCGCAGCTTTGTAGGAGCTAGCCGTACCCCACTGCTGCGGGAGAACCAAATTGAAGCCGTTGTCGGATGGATGGCAGCTAACGCATCGACTTCAATTAGTTCCAGATCCTCTCAGGTCCTGAGCACTGAAGAGCACCCATCTGTTTCTTCACCACCTGCCAAAATGCCCAGGCAGTCAGAGAGCCCTGGACAGGAGCCATCTCTACTTCTGTTCTCTGAATCTCCTGGCTTGGAAAGAGGGGGCCAGCCAGGCAGAATTCGAGAATTTGAAGAAGAGGTAGTATGCAGTGATGCACAACCGTTTTGTCTCTGTGAATCTGAAGAGGCGGGTGGGCCAGTGCCTATGGTCAGCAGCACACCTCAGTACGCATCTGATGATGAGACTCAGGTGCCACTTTCTGGTGCTGTCGAGACTACCCAGGAGAAGCAGTTGTTTGAAGAGGGTGGTGTAGATGATGAGGTCCTTGACTCATCATGGCGTGAGGGACAGGAAGGTGGTGGGAGCAGCTCTGAGGAAGAGATTCCCCGAACAGCCCAAAAAGGAGGGAGAGGGAGGGGGCAGACTTGGTTGCCTGTAGCCTCCACTTCGGCACCCATTAGGAGCATGGCTCTTCCAATATCCAAAGCGTGCGCTCCCAAGACTTGCAGTGCCTGGTCCTTTTTTGACACAGTTGCAGATGACATTTGCTTTGTCAAATGCAAGCTGTGTAATCAGAAGGTGAAAATAGGGAAAAGTGTCAGCAACCACAATACCACAAATATGTGGAAACATGTGCGGACCAAGCACGTGGTGGAGTTACAAAAACACACTGAAGACCTAGGCCAACCTACAGCGCCACCTACCACCTCTTCAGCTCGTGTTGTAGCCTCTTCCTCCAGCTCACACACAGCTGGTTCGGCTTCCTCACAGGATCGCCATGGAAGAATCTCTGGCACTGTTGTACAGAGACACAGTGTAATTCCACCCACAGCACCACTTTCCCAGTCATCCTCACACTCCCAGGCCAGTCTACAGCCATCGTTAGCACAGGCATGGGAGAAAAGGCACCCATACTCGGCAAACCACCCCCGAGCACAGGCTCTGAATGCTGGCATTGCTAAACTACTGGCCCTTGAAATGCTATCATTCAGGCTGGTGGAGACTGACACATTTCGTAACTTTATGGCATTGGCAGTCCCACAATACAACGTGCCCAGCCGCTTTTATTTCAGCAGGCAAGCCGTCCCTGCCCTGCAACATCATGTGGAGAGAAAAATTAAACATGCGCTACAAAACGCCGTCAGTAGCAAGGTCCACCTGACCACCGATGCATGGACCAGTAAGCATGGACAGGGACGATACCTTTCCCTCACTGCCCATTGGGTAAATGTTGTGGAGCCGGGTACAGATCTTGAGAGTGGCGCTGTACGTGTTCTGCCAACTCCAAGGATTGCAGGAATCTAGTCTGTACACATTGACTCCTCCTCATACTCCAGTTCCTTTGAATCAGCGCTGCAGGAGCCTTCACGGCCTACCTCCACATCGACCCGTGAACGGTTACCTGTTATGATGACCGATATGAGCACAGCCGTGGCCAAACGTAAACAGGCCGTATTAAAATTAATTTATTTGGGGAATCTAAGCCACACAGCGCAGGAGCTCTGGAATGCCATCAAGCAGCAGAGCGACGTGTGGTTTGTGCCAGCGAATCTCCAGCCAGGCATGGTAGTGTGTGACAATGGCCGAAATCTGGTGGCAGCTCTGGGCCTAGGCAACCTCACTCACATCCCATGTCTGGCACATGTGCTCAACTTGGTCGCGCAGAGATTTTTGAGGGACTATCCGGATCTTGATGCACTGCTTCACAAGGTCCGCATAGAGTGCGCTCACTTGCGGCATTCCAGCAACGCAAGATCACGCATTGCAGCTCTGCAGCGCCGATTACGTCTTCCGGAACATCGCATCATATGTGACCTACCCACCAGGTGGAATGAAACGTTACATATGTTGGAGAGGTTGTGTGAGCAGCAGGCAGCAGTAATGGAGTACCAGCTGCAGCAGGCGCAAACAAGTCGCAGTGCGCGCCGTTCACACTTCACCACCACTGAGTGGGCCTCTATGAAGGACATTTGCCACGTTTTGCGTGCCTTCGATTATTCCACGCGGATGGCGAGTGCAGATGATGCACTAGTCAGCATGACTATCCCCCTTATCTGCCTGCTTGAAAAAACACTGCAAGCACTAAGGGACGAGGTTTTGGAAGAGGTGGAGGATGAGGACTCACAAATGCCATCTGCTTCTCTACAGTCTGCGCAATGTGGTTCCTCACAAAGGCCTAGGCAGGGGACACTTTGTGAGGAGGATGAGGAGGAGTCAATGGATGAGGAAGACATCTGTCCAGAGGAGGGAGGTACACAATGCTATAGTAGTCAGTATCTAGAGCGAGGGTGGGGTGATGCAGAGCAGGCAGAGATCACGCCTCAAGCAGGGGACAGCGTTTCTTGGCCAGTTGGCAGTCTGCAGCACATGGTTGATTTCATGCTGCAGTGCCTGAGAAACGACCGCCGCATCGCCCACATTCTCAACACGGCTGATTATTGGGTGTCCACCCTCCTAGATCCTCGCTATCGGAACAACTTACAAAGCCTCATAACACCGTTGAATCGGGAGCGTAAAATGCGGGAGTACCAAGACGCACTGGTGCATTCCATCATGTTCTCAATTCCAACCGAGAGCAGTGCTGCTAGTGCTTTACAAAGCAGCTCAGTGCGTCGAGGCAGTGGAGGAAGCTCTGCACAAAGAGGGAGCAGAAGCAGCGCCTCAGCACAAGGCAAGACCAGTATGGCCGAAATGTGGCAAAGTTTTGTGTCCCCGCCGCCACAAATGTCTACACCATCACAGACGGCTCCAGTCAGCAGAAGGCAACGTTTCCGTCAGATGGTGACAGACTACATGTCTTGCCCTCTTAGTGTACTCCCAGATGGCTCTTCTCCCTTCAAGTTTTGGGTCTGTAAGCTGGATACATGGCCAGAGCTTAGTCAGTATGGATTGGAGGTGCTAGCTTGCCCTGCTGCTAGTGTATTATTGGAACGCGTCTTTAGTGCCGCAGGTGGTGTACTAACAGACCGTCGCATGCGACTATCCTCCGATAATGTTGACCGGCTTACTTTTCTCAAAATGAACAAGGCCTGGCTCTCTCATGAATTTGCCAGTCCTCTTCCAGAATAAATAATTGGTTGGCAACAGTATCCAGGTCTCCTGTTGTGTTCATGTTTCTACCACCTGAACTGTAATCCCTGAGCTCCAACACCGCCAGTTGGCGCTCGGAAGTGCTGCCGTGTTATTGGGGTTCAGTGACGTCAGCTGTTCCCCTGCTGTGCGGACGGCAATTTCTCCTGCTCTGTCCACATTCTCACTACTACAGATTTTAAAGTTGCTCCAATTACACCTCTGGCTCCTCTGTTTTCAGTATTATCCCTGAGCTCCAACACCGCCAGTTGGCGCTCGGAAGTGCCGTCTGCACAGTCAACACTTGCTGTCGTGTTATTGGGGTTCAGTAACGTCAGCTGTTCCCCTGCTGTGCGGACGGCAATTTCTCCTGCTCTGTCCACATTCTCACTACTACAGATTTTAAAGTTGCTCCAATTACACCTCTGGCTCCTCTGTTTTCAATATTATCCCTGAGCTCCAACACCGCCAGTTGGCGCTCGGAAGTGCCGTCTGCACAGTCAACACTTGCTGCCGTGTTATTGGGGTTCAGTAACGTCAGCTGTTCCCCTGCTGTGCGGACGGCAATTTCTACTGCTCTGTCCACATTCTCACTACTACAGATTTTAAAGTTGCTCCAATTACACCTCTGGTTCCTCTGTTTTCAGTATTATCCCTGAGCTCCAACACCGCCAGTTGGCGCTCGGAAGTGCCGTCTGCAAAGTCAACACTTGCTGCCATGTTATTGGGGTTCAGTAACGTCAGCTGTTCCCCTGCTGTGCGGATGGCAATTTCTCCTGCTCTGTCCACATTCTCACTACTACAGATTTTAAAGTTGCTCCAATTACACCTCTGGTTCCTCTGTTTTTAGTATTTACCCTGGGCTCCAATGCCGCTAGTTGCTGCTCAGAAGTGCCATCTGCACAGTCAACGCTTGCTCCAGTGTTATTGGGGTTCAGTAACGTCAGCTGTTCCCCAGCTGTGTGTCCGGCAATTTCTCCTGCTTTGTCCACATCCACTGTACTACTGATTTAAAACTTGCTCCAATTACACCTCTGGCTCCTCTGTTTTTAGTATTTACCCTGGGTTTCAATACCGCTAGTTGCTGCTCAGAAGTGCCGTCTGCACAGTCAACGCTTGCTCCAGTGTTATTGCGGTTCAGTAACGTCAGCTGTTCCCCAGCTGTGAGTCCGGCAAATTCTCCTGCTTTGTCCACATCCACTGTACTACTGATTTAAAACTTGCTCCAATTACACCTCTGGCTCCTCTGTTTTTAGTATTTACCCTGGGCTCCAATACCGCTAGTTGCTGCTCAGAAGTGCCGTCTGCACAGTCAACGCTTGCTCCAGTGTTATTGGGGTTCAGTAACGTTAGCTGCTCCCCAGCTGTGTGTCCGGCAAATTCTCCTGCTTTGTCCACATCCACTGTACTACTGATTTAAAACTTGCTCCAATTACACCTCTGGCTTCTCTGTTTTTAGTATTTACCCTGGGCTCCAATACCGCTAGTTGCTGCTCAGAAGTGCCGTCTGCACAGTCAGCGCTTGCTCCAGTGTTATTGGGTTTCAGTAACGTCAGCTGTTCCCCAGCTGTGTGTCCGGCAAATTCTCCTGCTTTGTCCACATCCACTGTACTACTGATTTAAAACTTGCTCCAATTACACCTCTGGCTCCTCTGTTTTTAGTATTTACCCTGGGCTCCAATACCGCTAGTTGCTGCTCAGAAGTGCCATCTGCACAGTCAGCGCTTGCTCCAGTGTTATTGGGGTTCAGTAACGTCAGCTGTTCCCCAGCTGTGTGTTCGGCAAATTCTCCAGCTCTGTCCACATTCACACTACTACAGATTTTAAAGTTGCTCCAATTATGCCTCTGGCTCCACTCTGTTTTTAGTATTTACCCTGGGTTCCAGCACCGCCAGCTGTTTCCTAGCAGTGTCTTGGGCACGGGTACTCCCTCCTGCCCAGTCTGGTTCCAGCACGCCAGCTGTTTCCGGGTAGTGTCAACGTCACTTTGCCTCCAATGCGTTGTCCTGTCGTGTTGCGGTCGGGTTAGCCGACTCTATGGTGCCTGCAGTTTAGGTGACTCCTATGTGGGCTGCAGGATCTCGCAATGAAGGCTGGTTCCATAGTGCCAATAGGACAAGCATCCCCTGTAGGACTGTGGGTTTTGGTAACTGCGGCCGGCTCGCGGCCTTGAAACTTTTTTTTACATGGGTACCTTCTGCTACCCATCCGGGTTCCAGTACCGTCAGCTGGTTCTCGGCAGTGCCTTTGGATTAGGTGCCTCCTTCTCGGTATCCAAGTTCCACCAATGTCTGCTGGTCCTTGGTAGTAGAGATGAGCGTTGTTCTACTCGAAATGTTCGCCAATCTCAAATTCGAGCTGTTTTGGGCGGTGTTCGAGCCGTTCGGCGAACACAAACAATTTGAGAAAAATTCGGCTGTTCGAGGTTATGTTCGATAACTGTTCGTGCACCAAAATCATAACTGGATTTTTTCTCAGTAATGATGAAAATTAATGTTAATACGCAGTTTGAGTGTACAGCGGGGTGGGGGGAGGGGCAGGGGATGGATCTCTGCAGGAATAATGAAGATCTCCATTTTTTTTTCTCTTTCCCGCATTTACAGTGGGGAGGTGCAATCTGTCAGCCTATCAGCAGCGCACACACGGAGCGAAGTGCTTTTTTTTAACAAGCAAGGGCATGTGTCATTGGCAGTGTATGTCACATGTCCTTGCCCTATAAGACCAAGCCATTTTCCCCGTCGCCACCATTTTCTCACTGCTGCAGCTGCGTGTTAGACGGCACCGCTGTTGCTGTGTGCGCTATACCTTGTTAATTTCAAGCCAATTTTCGCACAAATCTACAGATAGCTTGGGAGCAGGGAATAGTTGTGATTGCAGTCCTTTTAAGGACTAGGTTACAGCATTTCCTATGACTTTTATCAGGCAGGTCTGTGCTCTTAAATAGATAGATTGTGGGAGTAAAGACTAATTGTAATTGGAGTCCTTTTCAGGACTAGGTTACATCAGTTCCTATCAGTTTTTGCCAGGCAGGTCTGTGCAAGTGCTGTGCAAGTTTATTTCACAGCATTTGGCTGAATCTAGCAAAGCTAATCCTTTTTGGCCTATTGCAGAGTGTGTTAGTCAGTGGAGTAGCCTATCTGTGTTGCAAGATATACCACCTGTGTATAGAATACCAATTTTTTTACTGCACCTAGTGAAGTAAAATCTTTTGGGCATAGCATCATTCTATTAGTCCATCTATACTGACCTCCATCAGGTTGCAAATTGAATATCATTTTTTTCTGCATCTAGCTCTGAAAAAATATTGGGCTTCTAGCTGTGTGTAGGACTTGTTGTATTAGTCCATCTATACTGACCTCCATCAGGTTGCAAACTGAATATATTTTTTTCTGCATCTACCTCTGAAAAAATATTGGGCTTCTAGCTGTGTGTGGGACTTGTTCTATTAATCCATCTATACAGACCTCCATCAGGTTGCAAACTGAATATATTTTTTTCTGCATCTACCTCTGAAAAAATATTGGGCTTCTAGCTGTGTGTGGGACTTGTTGTATTAGTCCATCTATACTGACCTCCATCAGGTTGCAAACTGAATATATTTTTTTCTGCATCTACCTCTGAAAAAATATTGGGCTTCTAGCAGTGTGTGGGACTTTCTCTATTAGTCCATCTATACTGACCTCCATCAGGTTGCAAACTGAATATATTTTTTTCTGCATCTACCTCTGAAAAAATATTTGGGCTTCTAGCTGTGTGTGGGACGTGTTGTATTAGTCCATCTATACTGACCTCCATCAGGTTGCAAATTAAAAATAATTTTTATTTGCATCTACAGTACCTCTGAAAAAATATTTGGGCTTCTAGCTGTGTGTGGGACTTGTTGTATTAGTCCATCTATACTGACCTCCATCAGGTTGCAAATTGAATATAATTTTTATCTGCATCTAGCTCTGAAAAAATATTGGGCTTCTAGCTGTGTGTGGGACTTGTTGTATTAGTCCATCTATACTGACCTCCATCAGGTTGCAAAATGAATATATTCTTTTCTGCATCTACCTCTGAAAAAATATTGGGCTTCTAGCTGTGTGTGGGACTTGTTCTATTAATCCATCTATACAGACCTCCATCAGGTTGCAAACTGAATATATTTTTTTCTGCATCTACCTCTGAAAAAATATGTGGCCTTCTAGCAGTGTGTGGGACTTTCTCTATTAGTCCATCTATACTGACCTCCATCAGGTTGCAAACTGAATATAATTTTTTTCTGCATCTAGCTCTGAAAAAATATTTGGCCTTCTAGCAGTGTGTGGGACTTTCTCTATTAGTCCATCTATACTGACCTCCATCAGGTTGCAAATTAAAAATAATTTTTATCTGCATCTACAGTACCTCTGAAAAAATATTTGGGCTTCTAGCTGTGTGTGGGACTTGTTCTATTAGTCCATGTATACTGACCTCCATCAGGTTGCAAATTGAATATAATTTTTATCTGCATCTAGCTCTGAAAAAATATTTGGCCTTCTAGCAGTGTGTGGGAATTTCTCTATTAGTCTATCTAAACTGACCTCCATCAGGTTGCAAATTAAAAATAATTTTTATCTGCATCTACCTCTGAAAAAATATTTGGGCTTCTAGCTGTGTGTGGGACTTGTTCTATTACTCCATCTATACTGACCTCCATCAGGTTGCAAAATGAATATATTTTTTTCTGCATCTACCTCTGAAAAAATATTGGGCTTCTAGCTGTGTGTGGGACTTGTTGTATTAGTCGATCTATACTGACCTCCATCAGGTTGCAAATTAAAAATAATTTTTATCTGCATCTACAGTACCTCTGAAAAAATATTTGGGCTTCTAGCTGTGTGTGGGACTTGTTCTATTAGTCCATCTATACTGACCTCCATCAGGTTGCAAATTGAATATAATTTTTATCTGCATCTAGCTCTGAAAAAATATTTGGCCTTCTAGCAGTGTGTGGGAATTTCTCTATTAGTCCATCTATACTGACCTCCATCAGGTTGCAAATTGAATATATTTTTTATCTGCATCTAGCTCTGAAAAAATATTTGGCCTTCTAGCAGTGTGTGGGACTTTCTCTGTTAGTCTATCTAAACTGACCTCCATCAGGTTGCAAATTAAAAATAATTTTTATCTGCATCTACCTCTGAAAAAATATTTGGGCTTCTAGCTGTGTGTGGGACTTGTTCTATTACTCCATCTATACTGACCTCCATCAGGTTGCAAAATGAATATATTTTTTTCTGCATCTACCTCTGAAAAAATATTGGGCTTCTAGCTGTGTGTGGGACTTGTTGTATTAGTCCATCTATACTGACCTCCATCAGGTTGCAAATTAAAAATAATTTTTATCTGCATCTACAGTACCTTTGAAAAAATATTTGGGCTTCTAGCTGTGTGTGGGACTTCTTCTATTAGTCCATCTATACTGACCTCCATCAGGTTGCAAATTGAATATAATTTTTATCTGCATCTAGCTCTGAAAAAATATTTGGCCTTCTAGCAGTGTGTGGGACTTTCTCTATTAGTCCATCTATACTGACCTCCATCAGGTTGCAAATTAAAAATAATTTTTATCTGCATCTACCTCTGAAAAAATCTTTGGCCTTCTAGCAGTGTGTGGGACTTGTTCTATTAGTCCACCTATACTGACCTCCATCAGGTTGCAAATTCAAAATAATTTTTTGTCTGCATCTAGCTCTGAAAAAATCTTTTGCCTTCTAGCAGTGTGTGGGACTTTCTCTATTAGTCCATCTATACTGACCTCCATCAGGTTGCAAACTGAATATATTTTTTTTCTGCATCTACCTCTGAAAAAATATTGGGCTTGTAGCTGTGTGTGGGACTTGTTCTATTAATCCATCTATACAGACCTCCATCAGGTTGCAAACTGAAAAAAAATTTTTTCTGCATCTACCTCTGAAAAAATATTTGGGCTTCTAGCTGTGTGAGGGACTTGTTCTATTAGTCCATCTATACTGACCTCCATCAGGTTGCAAATTGAATATAATTTTTTTCTGCATCTAACCCAGCTAATAGTTTTGGCCTAATACCACAGTTTGGCCACTCAGCTCTGCTCGGTTCCCATCCATTGTTTTTTTGTGCAAACAACTCCAGAGTTGTGAATTACAGTTATATGAAAAAGTTTGGGCACCCCTATTAATCTTAAGCTTAATGTTTTATAAAAATTGGTGTTTTTGCAACAGCTATTTCAGTTTGATATATGTAATAACTGTTGGACACAGTAATGTTTCTGCCTTGAAATGAGGTTTATTGTACTAACAGAAAATGTGCAATCTGCATTCAAACAAAATTTGACAGGTGCATAAGTATGGGCACCTCACCAGAAAAGTGACATTAATATTTAGTAGATCCTCCTTTTGCAAAAATAACAGCCTCTAGTCGCTTCCTGTAGCTTTTAATAGTTCCTGGATCCTGGATGAAGGTATTTTTGACCATTCCTCTTTACAAAACAATTCCAGTTCAGTTAAGTTTGATGGTTGCCGAGCCTGGACAGCCTTCTTCAAATGATCCCACAGATGTTCAATGATATTCAGGTCTGGGGACTGGGATGGCCATTCCAGAACATTGTAATTGTTCCTCTGCATGAATGCCTGAGTAGATTTGGAGCGGTGTTTTGGATCATTATCTTGCTGAAAGATCCATCCCTTGCGTAACTTCAACTTTATCACTGATTCTTGAACATTATTGTCAAGAATCTGCTGATACTGAGTGGAATCCATGCGTCCCTCAACTTTAACAAGATTCCCGGTGCCGGCATTGGCCACACAGCCCCAAAGCATGATGGAACCTCCACCAAATTTTACTGTGGGTAGCAAGTGTTTTTCTTGGAATGCTGTGTTTTTTTGCCGCCATGCATAACACCTTTTTGTATGACCAAACAACTCAATCTTGGTTTCATCAGTCCACAGGACCTTCTTCCAAAAAGAAATTGGCTTCCCCAAATGTGCTTTTGCATATCTCAGCCGACTCTGTTTGTGGCGTGCTTGCAGAAACGGCTTCTTTTGCATCACTCTCCCATACAGCTTCTCCTTGTGCAAAGTGCGTTGTATAGTTGACCGATGCACAGTGACACCATCTGCAGCAAGTTGATGCTGCAGCTCTCTGGAGGGGGTCTGAGGATTGTCCTTGACTGATCTCACCATTCTTCTTCTCTGCCTTTCTGATGTTTTTCTTGGCCTGCCACTTCTGGCCTTAACAAGAACTGTCCCTGTGTTCTTCCATTTCCTTACTATGTTCCTCTCAGTGGAAACTGACAGGTTAAATCTCTGAGACAGCTTTTTGTATCCTTCCCCTGAACAACTATGTTGAATAATCTTTGTTTTCAGATCATTTGACAGTTGTTTTGAGGAGCCCATGATGCCACTCTTCAGAGGAGATTCAAAGAGGAGAACAACTTGCAAGTGGCCACTTTAAGTAGCTTTTCTCATGATTGTATACACCTGGCTATGAAGTTCAAAGCTCAATGAGGTTACAAAACCAAAAAAAGGGCTTTAGTAAGTCAGTAAAAAGTAGGTAGGAGTATTTAAAACAAGAAAATGATAAGGGTGCCCATACTTATGCACCTGTCAAATTTTGTTTGAATGCAGATTGCACATTTTCTGTTAGTACAATAAACCTCATTTCAAGGCAGAAACATTACTGGGTCCAACAGCTATTACATATATCAAACTGAAATAGCTGTTGCAAAAACACCAATTTTTATAAAACATTAAGCTTAAGATTAATAGGGGTGCCCAAACTTTTTCATATAACTGTAGTTAACCACCAAAATGAGTGGAAAAAGGCCTGCTGCTGGTGGAAAGGGGAATAGGCATGTTGGGAAGGGGAAAAAAGGTTGTGTCCGTGGGGTAGTTGTTAAAGCAACAGTAACATCTGCAGAAGAAAGACCATCTTCCAGCCAAACTAAAATGTCTACTTCTTTTAGCGGACAATGTGATAAGATCCCTTTCTTACGGCCATGCCAATCGCTACAAATTCCAGATGAGGCACAAAAACAGCAGGTGCTTCAACGGATATCAAGTGCTCTTTTAAGTGGGCTCTCCTCCACATCAACTTCAACATCACAAATACTCCAGTCCTCAAAGGTGTCACCCCAATGGCACTTGCTTCCTCACAGCTCCCAAGTCTCCAGCTGCCCGTCTGAGTATGAGGTAGAACAGATGGTTGAGTCTGCAGAGCTGTTTACTCATACTATAGCCTGGGAATCAGAGGTCGACTCCAGCGCTTCTGTGAATCCAGACGAGGAAATGATCTGCACTGATGCCCAGAATCTTTATGAGTCGGATCCAGGACCAGACGCAGAAGGTTCTGACCATAATGTAGACCCTCATTCCCAAACTGTAACTCCTGTTGGTGGAGACAATGAGGAAGACGATGATAAGACTCAAATACCTTATTGGAGCGACAACTTTAGTTTTTTGTCAGGGCAGGAACAGGTTGGCTCTGAGGACGACGGGTGTGATAACGCACAGGGTGATGATGATGAGGTTGGAGATCCCACTTACTGTCAACCCACAGTCAGCCAAGAGATGAGGTCAGCAGAGGAGGTGGAGGAAGATGCTAGTGACGACGAGGTCAGGTTGCGCCTTCCTGGACAGAGACGTAGTACTGGAAGCATGTCAACAACTGCATCCTCAAACACAACTCTGCCTCTCACCACAAGTCGTGGTGGCTCTTCAGGTCGCATGGGTGCTAAGCCTTGCATAGCCTGGGCATTTTTTCAGATCGATAAAGATGACCCAACTCGTGTTATCTGTAACATTTGTCAGCAAAAGCTAAGTAGAGGCCAAAAAATACATAGTTTGAGTACTTCATGCATGAACCGGCACATGGACATGAAGCATAAGTTGCAGTGGGAAGCTCAGTGTGCTACAATGCGGCCTAACCGGCTGGGCCAAGCACCGTCTGCCATATCTTGTGCATCCGCGGCCTCTTCATCCTCTGTGACTGGGGGGACAGCAGTCACACCTGTTTTGGGGCGCAGACCTGCCACCTCTTTACCCGCAACAGCCAGCGTGATTGGCAGGTCATCATTTTCTTTGGAGGTGGTAACACCAGCTGGTGTTGAGCGCTGTCCGACATCGATAGCACCACCTTTGGATCAAGGCAACCTAACATGTCCGCCTGCATCTTCCTCACAGACCGGCAGTTTGCCGGGGACACCCTTATCAACCCCGTCTAAGCACAATAGCCAGCCCTCGGTCCCTCAGATGTGGACAAGTAAAAGACCATTTCCTCCTTGCCATGAGAAAGCTAAGAGGTTGAATTTCACCATCTGCAAGCTCTTGGCTACAGAAATGCTGCCATTCCGCCTGGTGGACACAGAGGATTTTCGAGACCTTATGTCCGTTGCAGTGCCCCAGTACCAGACGCCCAGTCGGCACTACTTCTCAAAGAAAGGTGTGCCTGCGCTCCACCAGCATGTCGCACACAACATCACCGCTTCTTTGAGAAACTCTGTGTGTGACAGGGTGCATTTCACCACAGACACTTGGACGAGTAGGCATGGACAGGGGCGTTACATGTCGCTGACTGGGCACTGGGTAACTATGGTGACAGCAGGACAAGGGGCTGCTGTCCAAGTCTTGCCGTCCCCACGAGTTGTGCTTCAAACCTCTTTATGTCAAAGTTCCTCCACTGCTTCTGCCTCCTCAACCTCCTCTCGGTCTTCCACCTGCACCCAAAGCCTGTCTGGTCATGCCACAAGCTTTCTAACTGCGCAGAAGGGATCCTGCACACCTCCTTACTATGCTGGCAGTAGGGCTCAACGTCATCAGGCGGTTTTTACATTGAAATGTCTGGGAAATGTGAGTCACACAGCTGAGGAGTTGTGGTCAGCTCTGGAGAACCAATTTCATGAATGGTTGTCTCCACTGGACCTGAAACCAGGGAAGGCTGTGTGCGACAATGCTGCAAACCTGGGTGCGGCCCTTCGCCGGGGCAATGTCACACACGTGCCTTGTATGGCTCACGTGTTGAACCTGGTTGTCCAGCAATTTTTAGCCCACTATCCCAGACTAGATGGCCTTCTGCAGAGGGCACGATCGCTGTGTGCTCACTTCCGCCGTTCGCATCCCGCAGCTCAGCGACTTACATCTCTACAGAAGTCGTTGGGCCTGCCACTTCACCGGCTAAAATGCGATGTGCCTACCCGGTGGAATTCAACTCTGCACATGTTGCAGCGACTGTGGCAGCACCGACAAGACCTGGTGCAATACGTTCTGACGTATAGCCTGGGCCAACGAGATCCAGAGGTGGGGCAAATCACGCTGGAGGAGTGGTCTCAGATCAGGGACCTATGCACCCTTCTGCACAGTTTTGAAATGGCGACGAAGATGTTTAGTGCTGACGATGCCATTATCAGCATGACTATTCCGGTGATTTACATGCTGGAGCACATGTTAAACAGAATTCGGAGTCAGGTGGTGGCACAAGAGGAGGTGGAGGAAGTAGAGGAGGAGGAGTTGTATGCGGAAGGGCTAACATCTGCAAGGTCCAGACGGTCGGCAGCACCAAGGCGGCAGGCATGTGAGGGTGGGGGAGATGGTTTTACCAGGGCGCATGGTAGCAGCCAAACTAGTGAGGAAGGTGAAGGAGCCCAGGAAGAAGTGGAGGACGAACTGATGGAAGACTCATCAGATGAGGGAGACCTTGATCACATTTCTGTTGTGCGAGGTTGGGGGGAGAGGACAGAGGAAGGAAGCATGATTGTTACCTCGCCACCAACACAACAGGGACTTGGTGCTCCTGGATGCGCAACACACATGAGTGCCTTCTTGCTGCACTACCTGCAACATGACCCTCGAATTGTGAGAATTAGAAATAATCCTGACTACTGGGTTGCCACACTGTTAGATCCCCGGTACAAAAGTAAATTTGCAGAAATTATTCCTGCCATAGAAAGGGATGCACGCATGCAGGAGTATCAGCAGAGACTGTTGCAGAATCTTACATGTGCTTTTCCACAAAATACCAGTGGTGCACGTAGTGAATCTCACAGTTCCAACTTGCCAACCGTGGGACCGTCAAGTGTTCAGCACTCAAACCGTAACAGAACCACAGTATCTGCTGGTAACATCAATTTTACGGAATCATTTCACCACTTTTTTAGCCCATCCTTTGCAAGGCCACAGGAGACAAGAAGTCTGACACATAGTCAACGCCTAGAGACGATGGTACAGGAGTATCCCCAAGTAAACATTGAAGCCATGACTGTGTCACTGGACCCTTGCTCTTTTTGGGCTTCCAATCTGGATAAATGGCCGGAGCTAGCCACTTACGCCTTGGAGATCTTGTCATGCCCCGCAGCCTACGTTCTGTCTGAACGTGTGTTCAGCGCTGCTGGTGGTGTGCTGACAGATAAGCGCACGCGGCTCTCCACTGATAATGTAGACAGACTCACGTTCATAAAGATGAACAAATCATGGATCCGAAACGACTTTTCTACCCCTGTGTCATCCTGGGGAGATTAAAAGCTTGATGATTGGTTAAAATCACCCTACCAACCGTTTTAAGCTTTCAAATTACTAATCATGTTTATCTGTATCTTGGCTGGAAAATAATTTGGGATTTGTAGCAGTGTGCAGCACTGATTCTATTAGGCCATCTATAATAAGCTCCACCAGATTTAAAATTACTAATCATGTTTATCTGTATCTTGACTGGAAAATAATTTGTGCTTTGTAGCAGTGTGCAGCACTGATCCTATTAGGCCATCTATACTAAAGCTTCACCAGATTTAAAATTAATAATAATTTTTAGCTGCATCTAGCCCGGAAAATAATTTTGGGGCTCCGAGATGCGCAAGACACATAACTGCCTTCTTGCTGCACTACCTGCAGCATGACCCTCATATTGTCAGAATTCGAAGTAATCATGACTACTGGGTTGCCACACTCTTAGATCCCCCAAACTTTTCGATCAACCTTTTCATTTTAATAAAGACCAAAAAAATGGTCATTTTTGAAATTATAAGCATTAGCAGGTTGTTAGAAACTGAAATCAAACAGTTTTCAACTCAAAACTTTATTCTAGGTGATGTTACATTTTCACATAGGACCCCTTGTTCGAAAGGAGCTTCTGAACTCTCTCGTCCATTGAATTTGTCAGGTTTTGGATGGTTTCTGCTTCAATTGTTTTGCATGAGGACAGAATACCCTCCCAGAGCTGTTGCTTAGATGTGAACTGCATCCCGCCATCATAGACACTCCTTTTAATGATGCTCCAAAGGTTCTGAATGGGGTAGAGGTCAGGGGAGCATGGGGGTCACACCATAAGTTTGTCCCCTTTTATGCCCATATCAGCCAGAGATGCAGATGTTTT
Source organism: Phyllobates terribilis (assembly GCF_046119375.1). Lineage (NCBI taxonomy): Eukaryota > Metazoa > Chordata > Amphibia > Anura > Dendrobatidae > Phyllobates > Phyllobates terribilis. The sequence continues at coordinate 116,635,181 of NW_027362761.1, read as the reverse complement.
ATGTGCAGCATGAGATGGTGCATTATCATGCAAAAAAATGATCTTGCTGTGAAATACACGGTTCTTCTTCTTGAACCATGGCAGGAAGTGCTGTTTGAGAAAATCCACATACATTATGGAGTTCATCTTTAGCGCCTTCAGGGATCCTAAAGGGGCCGACAATCTCTCTCCCCATGATTCCAGCCCAAAACATTACTCCACCTCCTCCTTGTTGGCGCTGTAGCCGTGTTTGCGTGGGGTGTCCATCAACCAGCTATCCTCCACTCCATCCATCTGGACCATCGAGCGCTGCACGGCACTCATCCGTGAACAAAACAGTTTTGAAATCAGTCTTCATGTAATGTTTGGCCCACTGGAGCCGTTTCTGCTTGTGTGAAGTGGATAGAGGAGTTCGACAGGATGGCATATGCACAGCTGCAAACCTCTGAAGGACCCTGCATCTTGTTGTTCGGGGTACGTTGGAGGCACCAGCAGCTTCAAAAACTTGTCTGCTGCTATGACAAGGCTTTTTTGTCGCTGCTCTTTCAACCTGACGTAATTGCCTGTAGGAAAGAGTCCTCAATTTGCCCTTATCAGCACGCACACGTGTGTACTGTGAATCAGCTACATACTTCTTGATTGCCAAGACACTTCATCCTGATCATCGCACAATGTTGATTGTAGTCATGCCTTGACCTAAACACTCCACAATTTGTTGCTTCTCAGCAGCCGACACATCCTTTTTCTTTCCCATTTTGGCAGAAAATGTAGGCTGCTTAATAATGTGAGACAGCCTTCTTAAGTAGTCTTGCCTTTCATTGGACACACCTGCCAAACTAATTAGCACAGGTGTCTGCAATTGCTTACAGTGATATAAAGAGCCCTGACACACATCACCATCAATTAGTTTAACTGACAAACAAACAAATTCTTCCCTTATCACTCCTAAACACTTTTTGCATAATAATTTGGAACACAGTGTACATGTGCTTTTCCACAAAACACCAGTGGTTCACGTAGTGAATCTTACAGTTCTAACTTGCCAACCGTGGTCTGTATGGAGTTGTTCAATAAAGGGCCCAAAATTAAGATAACATAGATGGGAGAGGTCTCTATGAATAGGAATTCCTAAGTATTTGATACCCTGTGAGGGCCAGGCAAAGGGAAAGTTGGACTGGATGGAATCCTATATGGATTTGGGGAGGGAGACATCGAGGGCCTCAGACTTCGCTGCATTGATTTTAAAATTTGACCATGTAACAAAGTGATCTACTTCAGCCATAACAGCATGGATGGATATATGTGATTGAGTGATATATACTAGGACATCATCAGCAAATAGAGAGCACTTGTACTCGGTGCCTCCCACCTCAATCCACCTAATATTGGGGTTATGGCGAATTGATGAGAGCAGGTGCTCCATCCCTAGGATGTATAAGAGAGGGGACAGAGAACATCCCTGCCTTGTCCCATTGGTGATTGTGAAAGGTGATGGAAATGTTCTGACGCGCCCCCTGGGCCTTGAGACACCCGGAGCCGGACCCTTTTTGGTGGATGCTGGTGGTTGTAGTCTCCTTGGCGGCGACCCGGTTCCGTGGCTCAGGGCGGTCAAACCAGTGGCGGAACTATTTATGTGGTTTTGATGTTTAAATGTCCGACTACGCCACCCGTGGATTGCGGTCAGAGTGAACCGCCGCTCCAGGGCAGACCGCTGAGGCTGGTGTTGTGGGTGCAGCAGAGCGTAGCATAACTCCCCACGGGAGGAGTATAGCCTCAGGGCAGTGTATGCGGAGGATGGGGGTGATGGTGCAGGGCAGCAGCAGTAACGACACGGAGTCAGTGATGCAGTCCAGGGCCTTTACTCACAGTTCTTATTATCCAGACCACGTCTGCAGGTAACGGCTGCCCACGTCGTACTGTGCTCACCAGGTGAGGGGCTCAGACAACTCCCAGATAACTTTGGAGCGCTTCACAGGACCCCCTTTGTGTGTCCTTTGTCTGGCCTTTCTTACCAACCCTTCTGTCCGGCTGCCTCGGGCCTCCTCTTGGTAAACTTGGCGCCAGTTTCCCTGACCCTATGTGGTGCCTTCCTAGCGGGTGTAGCGAGGGGCTGCGCCACATAAAATGTCACAGCCTCCTGTTTCTAGCTGAGGGTCGTTTCCTGCCTCCACTAGTTTCGGGGACCGGTCTCCCCCTTTGGCCTGACCCCTCCACGCAGGTGGATTCGGGCGTGCGGTGGCGACTCGCCCGTCCGCACCCCTGGGATCCCTTCGTTCCTCGTTACTGGAGCCTTCTCCGCTCCTCTTCCTTCCTTCTCCCTCTTCCAGGCCTGGGCCTCTGTTACTAGGCCCGCCTCTGGAGCAGAGCTCATGCAGAGCCCCTGCTCCCTGCCACTTCTGCTCAGACTTCTCTGCACTGAACTAAGATGGTGCCCACCTTTTATACTCCCTTCTGAATGCACCCAGGAACTGCTTCCTCCCTGCTCCTGCACTACAGGGTTCCCCTTCCTCAGTGTTCCCTCCCCCCACTCCAGCCAGGGACAGGGACTGTCGTGCCCATCTCAGGGGCATATTGGTCGCCCTGCCCCACGGCAATGTGGTGTAATGCATGCAGGTGTCGGGTCCTGATCCACACTACATCCATACCTGAGAGTGAGATATCACACCTCTGGGTGAGGTGCAATACCTCTGTAGCAACCGAGCCCTCAGGGTGCTACAGTTCCATTTATCTTCAGCCTAGGTGATGTATTGCGATACAGGGCCGTGATTTTGGCTATAAAAGGGTCCCCTAGACCCCTACCCCAAGCTTTTTAAGAGAATCATATATGGCGTGCCAGGAGACTCTATGGAATGCTTTCTCAGCATCCAACGAGAGTATCTAATTACAAATTTTTAACTGCATCTAGCCCAGGAAATACTTTGTGCCTAGTAGCAGTGTCTGCTAGTCAGCGGATTATCCCGGCTGTTAAGCAAGCTACACCACCTGTAGTTTGGACACTTAATTTTTTCAAAGGAAATGCTTCGGGACCACGGGATACTCAGTGAAGAGCATCAGGAGGCACCCCAAGGCATAGGGGCTGGGACTGGCAGTAGGATGCCTTGCGGTGGACAGCCGAGCTCGATCCTTATAAAAGCTTTTTAACTGCAGCAGCTTTAGTGGACGCTACTGGACCTGGAATTACGCGGCTGCTGGCATGAGACTTGCCCTCCAATAGATCCTTGTAAATGGATTTAAAGTGTATTCATTCAAATTAGAGAGACAATTTAAATTAAAAAGCTTAGAGCTGCCTCCACCACAGGGGGGCTCGCTCGACCCACCAGCGGACAGGCACCAGTATTGGGAGAGGGGGGCTGGCCGTCAGGGTTCACCGTGGCTCTGGCACAAACCCGGCGACGCGGAGGTGGCACGGGCAGGAGCGGACTGAACGTGTCGGCTTCTCACTTTTTGGATTTTAGAAGGGCATGACATGCCTATATCTGTGTCTCCCCCTCCTTTTACTCCTCCACCTCTTTTCTTTTCGCATGACTATATGTACTTGTCACTTTTCCATGTGTTAGTTGTGTCTTCTGAGCAGTTTGTCAGCTTTTGGACACCTTTGAAGGTGTTTTCTATGTGTTTCTATGTGTTTTTGTTTGCCTGCCATTGGTTTTAACGGTGTTCGAAGGTGTTCGACGAACAGTTCGGCGAACAGTTCGGCGAACACACGGGTGTTCGACGAACCGAACCGAACTCGAACACTACGGAGGTGGCTCAACACTACTTGGTAGTGCTTTCTGGCACAGGTACCTCCTGCTTAGTAACCGAGTTCCAGTACCGTCAGCTGGTCTTCGGTAGTTCCATTGGCTCTTGTACCTTCTGCTACCCATCCGGGTTCCCGTACTGTCAGCTGGTTCTCGGTAGTTCCATTTGCTCTTGTACCTTCTACTACCCATCCGGGTTCCAGTACCGTCAGCTGGTTCTCGGCAGTGCCTTTGGATTAGGTGCCTCCTTCTCGGTATCCAAGTTCCACCAACGTCTGCTGGTCCTTGGTAGTGCTTTCTGGCACAGGTACCTCCTGCTTAGTAACCGAGTACCAGTACCGTCACCTGGTCTTCGGTAGTTCCATTGGCTCTTGTACCTTCTGCTACCCATCCGGGTTCCAGTACTGTCAGCTGGTTCTCGGTAGTTCCATTTGCTCTTGTACCTTCTACTACCCATCCGGGTTCCAGTACCGTCAGCTGGTTCTCGGTAGTTGCTCAGCCTTCTTGTACCTTCTGCTACATTTCCAAGTTCAAGCTTTATGAAATGGTTCTTGGTAATCACTCTGGATCTCCCTGACGAGGACCCTGAAGACCAACCCGAAGAAGACGAGGACCCCGAAGATGACGACCCTGAAGACGAGGACCCTGAAGACCACCCCAAAGAAGACGAGGACCCCGAAGACGAGGACCCAGAAGACCAACCCGAAGAAGACGAGGACCCCGAAGACGATGACCCCCGAAGACGACGACCCTGAAGACCACCCCGAAGAAGACCAAGAAGATGACCCTGAAGAAGTTGACCAAGAGGACAAAGAAGAGAAGACAAGCACCAAGATACAGAAGAACAAGAGACAGAAAAACAAGAAGCAGAAATACAAGAAGCTGCAGAACAAAAAGCGGAAGAACATTAAGCATAAGACTAAAAATCAGAGCAAAAGATAATATCTAAATTATAAGCAGAAGATGACTAAGCAGTGTATGGGGGTGAGTCCGTTCCTCCTCGTGTTGCCCCTGGAAAAAACCTGCTGCTGCAGGCCAAACTGAACACGGACAAATCCTGTTGCAAATCTTTTGTGACGGGCAGAACGAAAGGTGTAATGTCCAACCTTTTATAGATAACAACTACAGGAATGCCTGTCACAAATAAGAATATGATGAAGAAGAATCATAGAATCATAGAATCATAGAATGGTAGAGTTGGAAGGGACCTCCTGGGTCATCTGGTCCAACCCCCTGCTCAAAGCAGGATTCACTAAATCATCTCAGACAGATGTCTGTCCAGCCTCTGTTTGAAGACGTCCATTGAAGGGGAACTCACCACCTCTCGTGGCAGCCTGTTCCACTCATTAATCACCCTAACTGTCAAAAAGTTTTTTCTAATATCTAATCTGTGTCTCCTCCCATTTAGTTTCATCCCATTGCTTCTAGTCTTTCCTTGTGCAAATGAGAATAAAGATGATCCTTCTACAATGTGACAGCCCTTGACATATTTGTAGACAGCTATTAAGTCTCCTCTCAGTCTTCTTTTTTGCAAGCTAAACATTCCCAAATCCTGCAACCGTTCCTCATAGGACATGGTTTGCAGACCAGTCACCATTCTGGTCGCTCTTCTCTGAACTTGCTCCAGTTTGTCTATGTCTTTTTTAAAATGTGGTGCCCAAAACTGTACACAGTATTCCAGATGAGGTCTGACCAAAGAGGAGTAAAGACCAATAATGACTTCACATGATCTAGACTGTATGCTTCTGTTAATACATCCCAGAATTGTATTTGCCTTTTTTGCTGCTGCATCACACTGTTGACTCATGTTCAGTCTATGATCTATTAGTATACCTAAGTCTTTTTCACATGTACTGTTGCTTAGCTCTATTCCTCCCATTCTGTATATGCTTTTTTCATTTTTATTGCCCAGATGTAGTACTTTGCATTTTTCCCTGTTAAAAAACATTCTGTTGGTTGCTGCCCACTGCTCCAGTTTATTTAGGTCTTTTTGAATCCTATCTCTCTCTTCTCTAGTATTAGCTATCCCTCCTAGCTTTGTGTCATCAGCAAATTTAATCAGTTTACCCTCAATTCCTTCATCTAAATCATTGATAAAGATGTTGAACAATACAGGTCCCAGGACGGAGCCCTGTGGTACCCCACTTGAGACATTCATCCAGCTGGATGTGAAGCCATTTACAATCACCCTTTGAGTCCGATCACTAAGCCAGTTATGAATCCACCTAACAGTTGCCTGGTCCATTGCATACTTGGTCATTTTTTCAATAAGGATGGTGTGAGATACTTTGTCAAATGCTTTGCTGAAGTCAAGATATACTATATCTACAGCATTTCCCTGATCCACCCAGTCAGTGATTCTGTCATAGAAGGAAATTAAGTTAGTCTGACATGACTTGTTAGTTATAAACCCATGCTGACTCTGGTTAATCACTTCATTCTTATCCAGGTACTTACATACATGTTGTTTAATAATTTGTTCAAAGATCTTTCCTGGTATAGAAGTCAGACTCACCGGCCTATAGTTCCCTGGGTCCACCTTCTTCCCCTTTTTGAAGATAGGAACAACATTTGCTCTTCTCCAGTCTTCTGGGACTTCTCCTGTTCTCCAAGAATTTTCAAAGATTATGGAGAGTGGTTCTAAAATTTCTTCTACGATCTCCTTCAGTACTCTGGGGTGTAATTCATCTGGACCTGGAGACTTGAACTCATTTATGTTAGCTAAATATTCCCTCACAATCTTTCTGTTTACAGATAACTTGGATTCTTCTATTCCTTTAAAAGGACAGTGAAGATCAGTTGATGTTACATTTTCTTTCTGAGAGAAAACAGATGCAAAATAGGAATTAAAAAGTTTGGCCTTCTCAACATCCTCTCTTACCATTTCTCCATTTTCATCCTGTAAAAATCCTATAGCATCTTTGACTTTTCTTTTACTTTTGACATACCCCCAAAATCCTTTTTTATTGCTTTTGACATCTCTTGCAAGCCTTAATTCATTGTCAGCTTTAGCTAACCTGATACATGCCCTGCAGGATCTGCAGACTGCATTATAATCTTCTTTAGATATGCCTCCCTCTTTCCATTTAATAAACATTTCTTTCTTTCTTTTTAGCATGTGTTTAAGTTCTGTGTTCATCCATCCTGGTTTCCTTAAATGCTTCCCATTCTTCCTACTTTTCGGGATTGTTAACGATTGTGCTTTGAGAATCTCATTTTTAAAAATTTCCCATCCTTCCTGGACATTTTTGTCCTTAAGGACATCCAGCCATTGGATCCCTCCTATTCTCTTTCTGAGTCTCTTAAAATCTGCCTTTCTAAAATCTAACCTTGAAGTTTGAGTCTTCACATGTCTTCCTCCTCTAGTTATCCAAAATTCTATAATAGCATGATCGCTGCCTCCTAGGGTCCCAGCCACTTTTACCTCCTCAACCATTTCCTCCTTGTTTATAAGGATTAGATCCAAAGTAGCAGATCCCCTTGTTTTCTCCCCTACCTTTTGGAAGATAAAGTTGTCAGCAAGAGAGGATAAGAATTTGCTTGACCTGTTAGTTTTACTTGAGAGAGATTCCCAACAAATGTCTGGATAGTTGAAATCTCCCATGACCACTACGTCATATTTTTTTGAGAACTTGGTCATTTGATACATAAAGAGTTCATCCATATCTTCAGCTTGCCCAGGTGGCCTGTAGTAAATGCCTACAATGGTGTCCTTTCCGTTGTTCTCTCCTTGTATTCTTACCCAAACAGTTTCCACAGAACTCCCAGTCTCTGAAGCTTCAATCTCTGTGCAGATATACGCTTTTCTAACATACAATGCGACACCTCCTCCTCGTTTATCAAGTCTGTTTCTTGCAAATAAGTTGTATCCTTTTAGCCTTTTATTCCAATCATGTGTATCGTCCCACCAAGTTTCAGTGATTCCAATGACATCATATTTCTTTTCCTGCGTTAGTAGTTCTAATTCTCCTTGTTTGTTGCCCATGCTTTGTGCATTTGTATAAAAACATTTTAGTTTGTGATTGGTTTCTCTTCCTCCCATATTTTTATTATTTAAATTGTTTTGTCTTTGTTCTTCCTTTCCACTTCCAGTAGCAGAGATCTCAATAGTAGTTGTCAGCTGTATGGCTTTTTCTGGCCTTTTGCTTCCCTTCCCACATTGTTCTAGTTTAAAGCTCTCCTGATGAGTGCAGCAAGGCAATTTCCAAATACATGTTTTCCAGTCTTCGTAAGGTGCACCCCATCTCTAGCAAGTAGTCCATCGTATAGGTAATTCATTCCGTGATCCAGAAATCCAAATCCTTGTTGACGGCACCATCGACGTAGCCAGTTGTTCACCTGTAGAATCTTATTCCACCTCATTGTTCCATGGCCATCCACTGGGAGGATGGATGAGAAGACCACCTGCGCTCCCAATTCTTTCACTTTCTTGCCCAAGTCTTCAAAGTCACTGCAGATGGTTTCCAGGTCCTTTCTTGCGGTGTCATTTGTCCCCACATGTATTAGCAGGAATGGGTAGTGATCTGTAGGTCTGAAGAGTCTTGATATCCTGTCAGACACATCTTTAATTTTTGCTCCTGGAAGACAGCACATTTCTCTTGAGGTTATGTCTGGTCTGCAGATAGCAGCCTCTGTTCCTCTTAACAGGGAATCCCCCATGACCACCACTCTCCGTTTTTTCTTCACAACATTCTTCTTTCTCCATCCAGGAGGATTCTGAGGGCTTACAAGTTTATTCATTGCTGGCAAAGTCTTATCTTGCTGTATTTCTTCATGGTTCTCCTGTGAGAGAGCCTGGTACTGGTTCCTGAGCAGTATAGGTGCTGACTGCCTCTCTATCCTCCTGCTTCTCTGGGTCACATGCTTCCATTCCTCTGTTTCCTCAGGTGCAGTTCGAATTTCTTCTCTTTCTGAATCATGAAGAGATAATTCTGCTCTGTCTAAGAACTCTTCACCTTCCTTAATGATTTTCAAGGTAGTTAACCTCTCTTCTAGATTTCGCAACTTTTCCTCCAACAGGGACACAAGCTTGCATTTCTGGCATGTGAAGTTTGGCTTTTCCACTGGCAAGTCTGTGAACATGTAGCAGGATATGCAGCTCACCAAATGGCTCCTGGACTCTTCCATGTTCTTACTGTTAATGTTCTGAAAACAGTGAAAAAAGCTTAAAAAAAAAGCTTCAAAATGCGCGCGCCGGTAGGCGCGCGGTTTACCGATGTCCTCTTTTCAGCTCCAACAGCCAAAATCCAGTGTTCGTTGAGCTCACGGAGACTCTTCACTTACCCCAAAATGCAGTGGGAATATGCAAATTATCTCCTCAGGACTCCTCCCCTGGTTATGAAGAATATGAAGAAGATGAAGAAGTAGAATATGAAGAATGTAAAAAAAAAGAATAATACGAAGAAGGTGAAGAAGAAGAAGATGAAGAAGGTGAAGAAGAAGTGGATGAAAAAGATGCTGAGGATGATGAAGGAGAAAGTGTGGGAGAAGTAAAAAAGAAGGTGAAGAGCATGGAAGTAGTGAAACATAAATATCTGACAAAATATAAAAATACTTAACATAGTCAATATTTCCGCAACTCAGAACGTCTTAAAGAAAATATTAATTCCTGCTATTCCATTTGATTGGGCAAAACCTCTATGCCTTTATTGTCTCCCCCACCTCCCCCAATACATTCTACATTATTCTTAGTTGTTTTCCTTCATGTAGAATTAACCTACAAGGAAAGAAAGGGTTTATTTTCATTCCGATATTTCTGTCCCATTGACTTGCATTGGTTTCCGGTATCGGAATCGGCGACATCCGATACTTTTCGGTATCGGTCCGATCCAATCCGATCCGATATTTCCCGATATCGAAAGGTTTTGCTCAACACTAGTAATGGATTCATTAGAAAGCATAGGCTATGAATCCAATATTTTCTATTGAATCCATATTTCTGAATGTGTGTGCACTTAGTCAAGAGCTGTGCACTCTTGTCGGCTGAGTTGCACATCTCTCGCAGGGCTGAAGGAGCATGAGCAATCGGTAGGCGGCCAAATGAAACAAGTGAACCTGTTGCAGTAGTGTGTTATTCAGGATCTCACAATCCTCTTCATCTATTAGTCAATTAAAGAAAAACACACACAAAACACTTTCTTCTGATTATATTCAATGCATTCTTAAATTTTTCATTTCCATTAAATCAATGCATAAATCACATCAAGGGAATTAGCTACATATTCACCGTTCTGCAGAAAACATGAATCCTTCACAAGGTAGGAATTCTTATTATTTTAAATCCATGAGGACTTGCTGAGACGCTTCACGTTGGAGGTCGAAGGAAATGTGAGCGTTCTGCACTGAAAAGGCACTGAAAAATGAAAAAAAGTCATAAAGGTTTAGTTACTCTTCAAATCCTGTCTGCCAATTGTCAACTTCCTGATTAAGCCAAATTTTTGAAATCTGACATGTCACTTTATAGAGTCATAACTTTGAAATGCTGCTACATATCCCACTGATTCTGAGAATATATTTTTGTGACACATTAATCCCCATATTAGTGATAAATTTAGATCACTTGGACTTGCATTTATTTATGAAAATATCTAAAATGTATTACATTTTTCAAAAATTCACAAAGTTCAACCTTTGAACTTTTATGCTTTTCAATCAGATTGTCATTCAGCACACAACAGTTAATAAGTAACATTTGCCATACATCTGTACTTAGCATCATTTTTTTAATTATTTTTTGTAAGATGTTGAAAGGCTTTAAAGTTTAACAGCAATTTTTGATTTTTGCAATGAAATTTGCATTCGAAGTGAATTTGAGAGGCCTACATGTTAAAAACAAACAAAAAAGATCCCATTTTAAAAACTGAACCCCTAAAGGTATTCAAAATCTCAATTAGAAAATTTGTCAGAAGCTTATTAGAAATTGAGTGGACGGAAAAAATTAAATAGATTATTTTTACTAAAATGTTGCTTTAGCCCAAATTTTTGATTTTTCAAGTATTAATTTTAATTGCTTTTAATTATTTTGCTGTTCACTGTGTGGCATAATTGATAAGACAGCCTATTTTTTTTACAAAACTAATTTCTTTGCATTCACATATTTTCAGAGCTATAATATTTATTTTTCTTTTAATAGGGTCATGTGAGGGCTGTTTTTTTTTTTAAACCAGTCTTTATTTGTACAATTTCGATGTATATAACAATTAGTGTTGATCGAGTATGTATCATTAACCCTTTTCCACAAGCACGCTCGGGTGCTCGCCAAGTATTTTGGCGTGCTCGGCGTTTCATTCACTGTCACCGCGCCTGCAAGTGTCACGGCTGTTAGACAGGCAATCTCTGCATGTGTCACGGCTGTCTAACAGCCGTGACACTTGCAGGCACGGCAACAGTGAATGAAACGCCGAACACGCCAAAATACTCAGCGATCACCCGAGCGTGCTCGCCAGAAAGAGTTAATGATAAATACTCGATCAACACTAATAACAATGTAATACATTTTGATCGTTTTCTATTCAGTACTTTTGGAGGCAGAATAAACAAAAAATAGCAATTCAGGAATTGTGTTTTTTTTTCTTTTTACACCATTCACCACGTGGTTTACTTATAAATCATGACAGCTTTATTTCTTGGGTCAATGACTCATTGCAGTGATACCAGATTTATATAGGTTTTTTATGTTGTTCTACTTTCGCACACTAGGATAATTTTTGTAGAAAAAAGATTTGTTTATACATCGCCATATTTGGAGAACAATTAGATTTTTTTTTGGCTGACAGCTCATTGGGGGATTGTTTGTTGTGGGAAGAGATAACGTTTTTAGTGAAACCATTTTTGTTTTCGAAATTTTGGCTAACATTTTTTTAAAACTTTTTATGTGGCCAAATGATAAAAAACATACGGTAGTTATTGTTGTGTTTGTATTTTCTTTTTTTACTGTGTTCGCTGTAGGGGGTGACAGTTTTAAAGATTGGGTTTTTCTGGCTATAGGAAATTCAATATGTTTTTTTCATGAGTTTCTTAATTCTTTTTTTTTTTAAATATATTTTTACTTTTCAAGGTCCCTTTACAGAACTTTCATAGTCTGATCTGTAGTCTAATACCCCACTACACTAATGTATTACAGGGTATTAGACCATGTGACACTAACATGAGACTTGTTAGACCCTGCTAATGGCATTGCCTAACAGGCTACTATACCTGGCAAACCTTAAGGTCACTCCTAGATCTCCTGTTGCCATGACAACCATGGGCATCGCATCATGGGGAGGGACTGATGGGATGAGAGAGGGAGCATCCTTGCTCTCACAAACCTCTGGATGCCATGATCGCTATTGATTGTGACATCTAAATAGTTAAACAACTGAAGACGATGGCAGCACTGACCCTGGCTGTTACTGCAGAAACTCGGCTGTAAGTTAAGTTGAGCTCCTGTGGGGACCGCCATGGGCACAATGTCATGTGCCCACACAATCAACCGGATATACCAGTACTTCCAATGTCGGGAAGTGCTTGGAAAATAGAACGTACTGGTACATACAGTATATCCAACATACAGAAATAGTTACGTTTTCTCAATAAAGGAGTGGAAAAAACACCTGTTAGCTGGGAGTATTATAGATCTAAGGGAAGATTGGGATTTTATGACAACGAAAGTCCTAAATATGAAATATAGCTATAATCTACCACTATAAATAAACATGCAATGAATGCAAAGGCTTGGTATAAAGATGTGAACCCCCCATAAAAGGAAATGAGCTATAGAGTTAATAGTTACATTTTTATTAAATATCAAGAAATGTTAAAAACATATAAAAAGGTGCCTCATATGAGGGACACAGATGTAGCCAATAAGAATATAAATAGCGAGACATTAGTACAGTATATTGGCAGTGACAACTAATATCTTGCTTTTTATATTCTTTGTGGCTACATCTGTGTCCGTCATATGAGGCACCTTTTTTATATGTTTTTAACATTTTTTGATATTTAATAAAGATTTAACTACCGTATTTTCCAGGGTATAAGACTACTTTTTAACCCCTGAAAATCTTCTCAAAAGTCAGGAGTCGTCTTATAATTATGGTCATTTATAAGCCCTCCCTGTCTCCAAAACTATCAGAGTGGTAGCACATCCCTCTGGTCCTCCCTTGTATCCTATTACTGGTACCACCTTCTCTGCCTCTCTGATCTCGCTCCTGAGGACTGCAGTGATGAGGTGAGGCGGCGCCTCACTGGGAAAATGTAAGTGAAGCAATCTGCAGGCGCCTCAGGTATGGAAAAAAGAGAAAGAGCGGTGCTGTGCCCAGAAAAACACGCCTCTTCCACTCGTCTGGCCCACTCTTGTATTACCTCCTTCTCTGCCTCTCAGATCTCGCTCCTGAGGACTGCAGTGAAGAGGTGGAGGCGCGCATGTGCGAGATCTGAGAGGCAGAGAATCAGGTAATACAAGGGCGGGCCAGATGAGTGAAAGAGGCGTGTTTTTCTGGGCACAGCACCGCTCTTTTTCTTTTTTCCATACCCCGGGCTTCCCGGACACCTGCAGCTTGCTTCACTTACACCTTCCCGGTGAGGCGCCCCCTCACCTTGTCACTGCAGTCCTCAGGAGCAAGATCAGAGAGGCAGAGAAGGAGGTACCGGTAATAGGATACAAGGGCGGGCCAGAGGGATGCGCTACCGCTCTGATAGTCATGGAGACAGGGAGGGCTGGGCAGGCAGGGAGAGCTGACCAATCCAAGCAGGATTTGTATACAACAACAAGCCAATCGCCGGTAAGGTTCATCACTTTAAAATTACCATATTAAAATCAAATCTGATTTTTTAAAATTTTTTCCGTATGTGCATTAGAAGAGGGGTAGTCTTATACGGCGAGTATATCCCAAACTCTATATTTTAACTGGAAAAGTTGGGGGTCGTCTTATACACCCAGTCGTCTTATACTCCGGAAAATACGGTATTTTAACTTTATAGCTCACTTCCTTTTTTGAGAGGTTCACATCTTTATCCCAAGCCTGTGCATTGATTACAAGATTGGGATTTTGTTAACCCTCTTGTAAATGAAGGCTTTAAGATCTTTTTATCAGAAGGTGATATATTTTGTCCTATAATTTCAATACGTTCTAATAAATTTTCCACTCCAGTTCTGAAAACTTTTTTATTTTCATTCAGTTTCCTTTCAATTTATTTTGCTTTATTTAAGTGGATTATCTAATGAATATTAGCTAATTAATAAAACAGGATTATATTTTTAACTGACCCTACATTATATTTAAAATTCAAAATCCAGGCTGTATCTATATAATGAATTGTACTTTATGAGGGAAATACTCTATATATACAGTGGTGGCCAAAAGTATTGGCACCCCTGCAATTCTGTCAGATAATACTCAGTTTATTCCTGAAAATGATTGCAATCACAAATTCTTTGGTATTATTTTCTTCATTTAATTTGTCTTCAATGAAAAAACACAAAAAGAATTGTCCTAAAGCCAAATTGGATATAATTCCACACCAAACCGAAAAAAGGGGGTGGACAAAAGTATTGGCACTGTTTGAAAAATCATGTGATGCTTTTCTAATTCGTGTAATTAACAGCACCTGTAACTTACCTGTGGCACCTAACAGGTGTTGGCAATAACTAAATCACACTTGCAGCCAGTTAACATGGATTAAAGTTGACTCAACCTCTGTCCTGTGTCCTTGTGTGTACCACATTGAGCATGGAGAGAAGAAAGAAGACCAAAGAACTGTCTGAGGACTTGAGAAACCAAATTGTGAGGAAGTGTGAGCAATCTCAAGGCTACAAGTCCATCTCCAAAGACCTGAATGTTCCTGTGTCTTCCGTGCGCAGTGTCATCAAGAAGTTTAAAGCCCATGGCACTGTGGCTAACCTCCCTAGATGTGGACGGAAAAGAAAAATTGACGAGAGATTTCAACGCAAGATTGTGCGGATGGTGGATAAAGAACCTCGACTAACATCCAAACAAGTTCAAGCTACAACAGTGTCAACCAGTACTATCCGTCGGCGTCTGAATGAAAAGGGACTGTATGGTAGGATACCCAGGAAGACCCCACTTCTTACCCCGAGACATAAAAAAGCCAGGCTTGAGTTTGCCAAAACTTACCTGATAAAGCCTAAAAAGTTTTGGAAGAATGTTCTCTGGTCAGATGAGATAAAAGTAGAGAAAAAAAAAGAGGCATTCAAAGAAAAGAACACGGTCCCTACAGTCAAACATGGCGGAGGTTCCCTGATGTTTTGGGGTTGCTTTGCTGCCTCTGGAACTGGACTGCTTGACCGTGTGCATGGCATTATGAAGTCTGAAGACTACCAACAAATTTTGCAGCGCAATGTAGGGCCCAGTGTGAGAAAGCTGGGTCTCCCTCAGAGGTCATGGGTCTTCCAGCAGGACAATGACCCAAAACACACTTCCAAAAGCACTATAAAATGGTTTGAGAGAAAGCACTGGAGACTTCTAAGGTGGCCAGCAATCAGTCCAGACCTGAATCCCATAGAACACCTGTGGAGAGATCTCAAAATGGCAGTTTGGAGAAGGCACACTTCAAATATCAGGGACCTGGAGCAGTTTGCCAAAGAAGAATGGTCTACAATTCCGGCAGAGCATTATAAGAAACTCATTGATGTTTACCGGAAGCGGTTGTTCGCAGTTATTTTGGCTAAAGGTTGTGCAACCAAGTATTAGGCTGAGGATGCCAATACTTTTGTCTGGCCCATTTTTGGAGTTTTGTGTGAAATGATCAATGATTTGATTTTTTCTTCATTCTCTTTTGGATTTTTTCCTTGCAAGCAAATTAAATGAAGATAATAATACCAAAGAATTTGTGATTGCAATCATTTTCAGGAAGAAACTGAGTATTATCTGACAGAATTGCAGGGGTGCCAATACTTTTGGCCACCACTGTATATATATATTGTGATGCAGCAGGCATCCCTTTAATGGTTCAGTGTGTGTTTTGATGGACCATGTACCTCCCTCAGCAGACTGGTCACATGACTGTGACATCACACAGGTCCTTTTGCACAACAGAAGGTCTGGACACGTGACTGTGAGATAAGCACAAGTCCTGTGGCTGTTTCTATAGGATATAAAAACCCTAGTAATTTGAGACAGGTGTGTGCAGGGGTGCAAGGGGTGTGAAAGGCATGAGGCCTGTTCCCGCGTGGGACACCGTAAGAGTGAGAGGCCTGGTGAAGCCTGGTGGATTCCTGGAAGGTGAAGCCTGGATCCTTTTGTGTAAGGGATGCCTGTAAGCCTTGGAGGGCTGGAGGCTTGGGAAGATAAGCTTCCTGGAAGGCAGAGCCTGGATCTGTGTGTGTGAGAGATGCCAGTGGCCTTGGACGGGATAAGGGCTGGAGACCACGTTTGGTAAGCCTTAGAGCCACAGTGGTGGCGGGACAAAGCGGACTGAAGCAGCTACAACCCCTAAAAGGTAAAACACTGCTTGATGTGGACATCGATGTGGACATTAATATAAGTGCCTTTGCTGAGGGATGTAACTGGAGCCAAGAGGGCCTGTCTGCTATCTAAAAGGCTCCTGGATGTTATATGTATAATATGCCGGTGAGCCACTAAGATGGACTGTGTGACAAGCAGTTTATGAAGAGTAATAAACTGCTGAACTGTGAAATATTGAGAAACGTGGCTGGTGTGCGTTAATTGACCCGGCGCAGCGAGTATCCCCCAGGATGATGACTAGCGCTGCCTTACATGTGGTTCGAGAATGCGGGCAACTGCAGCCCGGTTGCTAGGGGTAACTGCAGCCCGGTTGCTACGGGCAACAGCACAGGAGTGTGGTAAAGCATCTGGCTGCAACTCGGCGGGGTTGCGAAGATTGTCATCGCACTCAAGCCTGGTTTGCTGTGGCTCGGCGGGGCTCACAAAGTTTAAAGCATCTGGCTGCAACTTGGCGGGGTTGCAAAGGTTGTCGTCGCACTCAAATCCGGTTTTGCTGTGGCTCGGCGGGGCCACAATTTTTTTTCAGGGAGAGCGGTATAAAGTGTCTAGTGTGCACCGCGATGGCCATGAATGGTGCAGTATCTCCAGATGGAATGGAGAAGGGGTTAGATGACCGTGTGCAATCGCTCTTCGGCATAATGGAGTGTCCTGAAGAAATGCAGGAGCTGATAAAGATGGCTGTGAAAGGAGCAGCAAATGAGTCTGAAGCTGTTGAGCGATTAAAATGCCTGGTGGAGTCGCAGCAGCAGGCATTTGAGAAACAGCAGCAGACATTTGAGAAACAGCGACAGGACTCACATCAGGTATTTGAGAAACTTCTACAGGACATGGTGCAGGAATCGCAGGAGCTGTGGGCACCGTATAGAATGGCGGCAGTGGACCATTCTGTGAACTCTCCGGGGGCGCCAGTATTGTCCCAGAGTGCCCGGGGAGGTGGTAAGAGCTGTTGTGAACTGAGTCCTAAGACTATTGTTGATTTTTCTTGTAAAAATTCCCCTACCGGTGTGGTTGTTGAAAAGGGGGCAGAGTTTAAGAAAGGGGCGGTTGTTCAAAACAGCGTGGAGTATAGAAAATCAAAAAAATTTTCAGGTGGTGGGTTGGTACCGCCTAAAAATGACAATTTGACCGTTGATAACGGGGTGACTCCAGTGGAGGGGGTTGATGTCAAGGTGGGAGGTGACTTATTGGACCACGACACTATGGGGAGTGACACAGACCCCGTAGCTGACGGTGACACTAAGGAAGTAGGAGAGGACAGTCAGGAGGGGATAGACGAGGTGAGAAAGTCCCCCTCTCATCGATGGCGCAAGGGCCACAAAAAGGTTGCTCCTGTATTCTTGACTGAAAGTGAAAATAAAGAAAATGTAATGGTGTGTGCCATTCTTTCAAGTGTGGATCCTCCTTCAGAGGCAGAAGAGGAAGTGACGTTGCCAGTAGCAACCTCTGATACAGTACTGAGACAGAAGGATCTGACAGCCCTGAAAGAGGAGGTGGCAAGTCATGACCAAGAGCTGCAGCCTATCAGGCAGCAGTATCAGAGTGACGTGCAGCAATGAAGGGAAATCCTCGAGAACGTGTCCTCAGACAAGCTGAGCCTGGAGTCTGAACGGCAGAAAATAAACCAGGTTGTAAGGAACTTGCAGCGAAAACTGGAAGAAAGCAACGAGGAAGTTAACCAATGGAAGGAAATGTTCCAGGAAATTAAGGAGGACCGCCGCAAAACCAAGGAGGAGGTTTTGCAGTTGAAGCTTGAGAAAGAGGCGCGGCAGGATGAAGTTTCTGGGCATGAACAAAACCTAGAACAACTGCGCAAACAGTTCAACCGGGAGCTGTGTGACTCCAAGAAGGAGTGTGGTGAACTCAGCAAGGAACTGCAACGAATTAAGAGAGACTTTGATGATCTCCTCAAGGTTAAGGAAAAACTAGAGGATGATAAGGCTGATGCAGAGCACATGCGCCAAGTGGTTGAGACCACTCTGCAAGACACCCGTCATGAAAATGGTGATCTTCGCAGAAAGACCTTAGGTCGGGAAGCTCAGGTGAAGGAGCTGCAGACGTTCTGTGATAATCTCCAGAGGGCAGAGACGTACCTTAAGGAAAGGCTCAGCAAGATGGAAGCTGAGCAGGAAAAGATGGAGGAGTCCATTGGAGAAGCCACAGACCAGGGCCAGGAGTTGGCCACTGGAGGTGGAAGGTATGAAGCAGAAACCTCCTCCAATAATGCAAGCTCAGATGATTCGGTGGATGTAGGAGCCACGATCAAGGAGCTCAAGGAGTCACTACAAGCCTATTGGAAGCAAGAGAAGCTTGAGAGACTGGCTGTTGAGAGCCGAGTGGGCGCATTGGAGACAGAGAGGTCTGAGAGAACTCTACTATTAAAAGAGCAGTTGAAGCAGGAAGAGCTTCAGAGTCGGGCCGCTGAGAGGCGAGTAGCTGAGCTAGAGGAAGAAGTTCTCGAGCTCAAAGATCGCCTGGCAAAGTATCACTCAATGAACGAGGCCTCCTTGGAGAAGGAAAAGGGCAAATATTTGGCGCTCTCTCCCTTATACCATGAAAAGGTGGACCTGAGGAGAGCTAAGAGTATGTTAACAGAAGATAAATATGAAGTGGAGGTGGTCAAGCCGAAAATTCGTGAATTGGTAGCTCTGAGTCAGCTCAGGGGAAGCGTAAAGGGGGAAGAAGCTGAGAGTCAGTTGTCCCTGAATCCTGAGCTGGTTGATCATCTGGAGACCGAAACGTCTCAGTACAAGTGCCTCGTAGATGTACCCGAGGATTTGAGGGAAGAATGCACCAGTGAGTCCGTGCATAAGGAATTTAAGAAGGCTGTGGGAGCCTGTAAGGTGTACTTGACCTCAGAAGCTAGACAGATGGTGGTCCTGTCCACGACCGAAGTCACAGTGAAGAGGGTGGCTATCCTAAGTGACATGCACTGGCGATGTATTCGCACAAAGCGATTTCTCCAGTTGAAGACGGAGCAAGCCGTTAGACAACTGGAGCTTATGAGAAAAGCTCACAGTCGGCGGGAAGAGGTCATCCGGGTGCCTCATGTTCTGGTGAGAAAACTCATTGGAAGAAATGGCCGAGCCATGCAGATGATGGTGAAGAAGTCTGGTGTGGTGAAAGTAAGCAGTCCACGTGATCGTCAGGACTGGATACCGGATGAAGACGGCATGGTGTCATTCTACGCTATAGGAACGGAAGAAAGTCTGGCATATATGAGCATGCTGGTGGAGTACCGAGTGACCTACCTGCGAGAGGTAGAGAAGTTGAATCTTGCTAGACTGCGAGTAGATGGACAGCATAATCTGAGCAGCAGAGAATGGCAGCCGTCTGGAAATGGTGGGACCCGACAGAGAAAGGGCCCCCTAAATAACAGAACAGCTGAAGTTAGGGACCCTTCAAGCTGTCCTGAGAGTAGTGGGCGTGGGTTTAGAGGTAGTGAGACCTCCAGTAACTCAGGTTGGGGTGGCCCATACAAACGACCCAATAGAGGACGGGACAATATGGAGTCGAACCGGACCTTAGATACAAGGGCATGTGAGTCGCACTGCTGTATTGACCGCTGGAAGCGGGGAAGACCTGACAGGGTTTTGACTGACCGCTGGGAGCGGGGGAGACCTGACAGGGTTTCGACTGACCGCTGGGAGCGGGGGAGACCTGACAGGGTTTCGACTGACCACTGGGAGCGGGGGGAGCGCTGACAAGGTTACGACCCGGAAATGTGACTTGATGAAGTCAGTGACAGTGACAAATGGTAGGTCCCTAAGGAATGGGCTAATGTCATAGTTTCTGTGTGAACTGGGGGTTAGAATGTCATTGTGCATATTATGTGTTCAATCCCACAAGTTTGAACAGGGGGGCGGGATATGTGATGCAGCAGGCATCCTTTTAATTGTTCAGTGTGTGTTTTGACGGACCATGTACCTCCCTCAGCTGACTGGTCACATGACTGTGACAACACACAGGTCCTTTTGCACAACAGAAGGTCTGGACACGTGACTGTGAGATAAGCACAGGTCCTGTGGCTGTTTCTATAGGATATAAAAACCCTAGTAATTTGAGACAGGTGTGTGCAGGGGTGCAAGGGGTATGAAAGGCATGAGGCCTGTTCCCGCGTGGGACACCGTGAGAGTGAGAGGCCTGGTGAAGCCTAGTGGACTCCTGGAAGGTGAAGCATGGATCCTTGTGTGTAAGGGATGCCAGTAAGCCTTGGAGGGCCAGAGGCTTGGGAAGATAAGCGTCCTGGAAGGCAGAGCCTGGATCTGTGTGTGTGAGAGATGCCTGTGGCCTTGGACGGGATAAGGGCTGGAGACCACGTTTGGTAAGCCTTAGAGTCACAGTGGTGGCGGGACAAAGCGGACTGAAGCAGCTACAACCCCTCAAAGGTAAAACACTGCTTGATGTGGACATCGATGTGGACATTAATATAAGTGCCTTTGCTAAGGGATGTAACTGGAGCCAAGAGGGCCTGTCTGCTATCTAAAAGGCTCCTGGATGTTATATGTATAATATGCCGGTGAGCCACTAAGATGGACTGTGTGACAAGCAGTTTATGAAGAGTAATAAACTGCTGAACTGTGAAATATTGAGAAACGTGGCTGGTGTGCGTTAATTGACCCGGCGCAGCGAGTATCCCCCAGGATGATGACTAGCGCTGCCTTACAATATATATATATATACACTACCGTTCAAAAGTTTAGGGTCACCCAGACAATTTTGTGTTTTCCATGAAAACTCATACTTTTATTTGTCAAATGAGTTGCAAAATGATTAGAAAATATAGTCCAGACATTGACAAGGTTAGAAATAATGATTTTTATTAGAAAGAATAATTTTCTCCTTCAAACTTTGCTTTCGTCAAAGAATGCTCCCTTTGCAGCAATTCCAGCATTGCAGACATTTGGCATTCTAGCTGTTAATTTGCTGAGGTAATCTTGAGAAATTTCACCCCATGCTTCCTGAAGCCCCTTCCACAAGTTGGATTGGCTTGATGGGCACTTTTTACGTACCATACGGTCAAGCTGCTCCCACAACAGCTCAATGGGGTTGAGATCTGGTGACTGTTCTGGCCACTCCATTACAGATAGAATACCAGCTGCCTGCTTCTTCCCTAAATAGTTCATGCATAATTTGGAGGTGTGCTTTGGGTCATTGTTCTGTTGTAGGATGAAATTGGCTCCAATCAAGCGCTGTCCACAGGGTATGGCATGGCGTTGCAAAATGGAGTGATAGGCTTCCTTATTCAAAATCCCATTTACCTTGTACAAATCTCCCACTTTACCAGCACCAAAGCAACCCCAGACCATCACATTACCTCCACCATGCTTGACAGATGGCGTCAGGCACTCTTCCAGCATCTTTTCAGTTGTTCCGATCCAAACACCTCAAACTTTGATTTGTCTGTCCATAAAACTTTTTTCCAATCTTCCTCTGTCCTTTGTCTGTGTTCTTTTGCCCATATTAATCTTTCCTTTTATTAGCCAGTCTCCGATATGGCTTTTTCCTTGCGACTTTGCCCTGAAGGCCAGCATCCCGGAGTCGCCTCTTCACTGTAGATGTTGACACTGGCGTTTTGCGTGTACTATTTAATGAAGCTGCCAGTTGAGGAGCTGTGAGGCGTCGATTTCGCAAACTAGAGACTCTAATATACTTTTCTTGTTGCTCAGTTGTGCAGCGGGCCTCCCACTTCTCTTTTTACTATGGTTAGAGCCTGTTTGTGCTCTCCTCTGAAGGAAGTAGTAGACACCATTGTAGGAAATCTTCAGTTTCTTGGATATTTCTCGCATGGAATAGCCTTCATTTCTAAGAACAAGTATAGACTGTCGAATTTCACATGAAAGTTTTCTTTTTCTGGCCATTTTGAGAGTTTCATAGAACACACAAATGTAATGCTCCAGATTCTCAACTAGCTCAAAGGAAGGTCAATTTTATAGCTTCTCAAATCAGCGAAACCGTTTTCAGCTGGGCTAACATACTTGTGCAAGGGATTTCTAGGGTTTTCTAAACATCCATTAGCCTTCTTTCACAGTTAGCAAACACAATGCACCATTAAAACACTGGAGTGGTGGTTGTTGGAAATGAGACTCTATACACCTATGCAGATATTGCAATAAAAACAAGACGCTTGCAGCTAGAATAGTCATTTACCACAATACCAATGTATAGAGTGTATTTCTGATTCATTTAATGTTAGCTTCACTGAAAAAAAATGTGCTTTTCTTTCAAAAATAATGAAATTTCTATATGACCCCAAACTTTTGAACGGTAGTGTATATACATGTACATATACAGTGCAGACCAAAAGTTTGGACACACCTTCTCATTTAAAGATTTTTCTGTATTTTCATGACTTTGAAAATTGTACATTCACACTGAAGGCATCAAAACTATGAATTAACACATGTGGAATTATATACTTAACAAAAAACTGTGAAACAACTGAAAATATGTATTATATTCTAGGTTCTTCAAAGTAGCCACCTTTTGCTTTGATGACTGCTTTGCACACTCTTGGCATTCTCTTGATGACCTTCAATAGGTAGTCACCGGAAATGGTTTTCACTTCACAGGTGTGCCCTGTCAGGTTTAATAAGTGGGATTTCTTGCCTTATAAATGGGTTTGGGACATTCAGTTGTGTTGTGCAGAAGTCAGGTGGATACACAGCTGATAGTCCTACTGAATAGACTGTTAGAATTTGTATTATGGCAAGAAAAAAGCAGATAAGTAAAGAAAAACGAGTGGCCATCATTACTTTAAGAAATGAAGGTCAGTCAATCTGAAAAATTGGGCAAACTTTGAAAGCGTCCCCAAGTGCAGTTGCAAAAACCATCAAGCGCTACAAAGAAACTTGCTCACATGAGGACCGCCCCAGGAAAGGAAGACCAAGGGTCACCTCTGCTTCTGAGGATAAGTTTATCCGAGTCACCAGCCTCAGAAATCGCAGGTTAACAGCAGCTCAGATTAGAGACCAGGTCAATGCCACACAGAGATCTAGCAGCAGACACATCTCTACAACTGTTAAGAGGAGACTTGGTGCAGCAGGCCTTCATGGTAAAATAGCTGCTAGGAAACCACTGCTAAGGACAGGCAAAAAGCAGAAGAGACTTGTTTGGGCTAAAGAACATAAGGAATGGACATTAGACCAGTGGAAATCAGTGCTTTGGTCTGATGAGTCCAAATTTGAAATCTTTGGTTCCAACCACCGTGTCTTTGTGTGACGCAGAATAGGTGAACGGATGGACTCAACATGCCTGGTTCCCACCGTGAAGCATGGAGGAGGAGGTGTGATGGTGTGGGGGTGCTTTGCTGGTGACACTGTTGGGGATTTATTCAAAATTGAAGGCATACGGAACCAGCATGGCTACCACAGCATCTTGCAGCGGCATGCTATTCCATCCGGTTTGCGTTTAGTTGGACCATTATTTATTTTTCAACAGGACAATGACCCCAAACACACCTCCAGGCTGTGTAAGGGCTATTTGACCAAGAAGGAGAGTGATGGGGTGCTACTCCAGATGACCTGGCCTCCACAGTCACCAGACCTGAACCCAATCGAGATGGTTTGGGGTGAGCTAGACCGCAGAGTGAAGGCAAAAGAGCCAACAAGTGCTAAGCATCTCTGGGAACTCCTTCCAGATTGTTAGAAGACCATTTCCGGTGACTACCTCTTAAAGCTCATCAAGAGAATGCCAAGAGTGTGCAATGGATAGTTATGAAAATACAGAAAAATCTTTAAATTAGAAGGTGTGTCCAAACTTTTGGTCTGTACTGTATATATATATATATATATATATATATATATATTATGGATCAGCAAATCAGAATTTGTTAGTTCTTAAATAATGAATGAATGAATTAATATCTATGTCATCTATAGGGATTATTATTATATACTAATATATAGATATTGTTTATGATCTTGATGTTCAACTCTTGTCATTGTTTACAGATTTTATAAATGATAAATTCTTGATGATGTTCTTTCAATGTATTGATGAAAATATTTCTTGAGGCATTGATTCAATTAATTTACCCTCTTTTGAAATAATGTCCATTATTAAATTTGCTCTGTAAAAATTAGACTATGCTTATTGGCCATTAGATTCACATTAGCAGTGGCAGCTCCCTGGAACAGCAAATGCACTGAATTGTTGAAAAGGGACCTTCAAACGAAAATCATAACATAAAATTCATGTAGGCAAAATATTTTGCTCTGGGCTAATAAACTGTTCTTAAAGGAGTATTCTCAAGTTTCAAAGTTATTCCCTATACTATGGATAGGGGATAACTTTCTGATTGTGGGGGAAGTCTGACCGTGGGGACCTCTACCAATCCAGAGAATCAGGGCTTTGAATGGAGTTATGGTCGACAATGTAAATTGCCTCTTCATTCATTCCTATGCGAGTGCCGAAGAACAGCCAAAAACGGTGCTTAGCTATCTCTGGCAGTCCCATTAAGAATGAATGAATCAAAGTAACACCATCACTGTATAACACTTTTGAATACAGATTTTTTTACTCTGTCTTAATGATAAAGATGCTAAAAACAAAATCATGGTGCATCAACGATAACACTTTCTACACTCTGGAGGAGAGAACAACCTGTCCCTTTTTTAATCCCTTTTTGTATCACGATTTCCATCATTGGTCTTATTGGTCTTATTGGTCTTAATCGTTAATCATTGATCTTATTGGTCTTAATCATTGTAATAACCATACAAACAACAAGCAAAAAATAAATGTTGGGACTTGTATTGAAAATCGATAGTCTTAGAGGAATTTAAATGGGAGTTAAGGGTAAAAGTGAAAGAAGTACTTAATGGGGTGTTTTCAAGTTTTTAAAGTGTTTTAACTAGTTAGACAGCATGAAAATTAACAAGTTTGCCATTGACTTGCTTTTTCTAGTTGCTTTCATTCTCCTGCAAGGCTTTTGTCTTTTATAGTGCACAACTCATTTCCTTGAAGTCCATAATCTAGAGCCTAGCTGAGAGTGTGCAGTAGTTACATTTCAGAAGAGAGGGTAGTACTTAAAGGGAGTCTGACAGCACGGAATGACTGTTCAAGCCAAATACAAGCATAATACTATGACTAATTAATATTGAGTCTACATGGAAATATGACTCAGTTTAATATTAGATTTAAAGGAAAACTCAGGCGGTAACTGTTTTTCTCTCCTGCTTAGCTTAACATAAAAGTTCCCCTTTTTTAGATCATTATTAGTGATGAGCGAGCACTAATATACTCGTTACTCAAATCGAGCAGGGTGGACAACATTTATTTATTTAATCTCAACTTGTTTATAAATAAATAAAAAAAATGACGTGGGGTCCCCCCTATTTTTGGTAGCCAACAAAGGTAAAGCAGATATCTGCGGGCTTATATTATCAGACTGGGAATGTTCCTGGTAATTGGGCCCTTCCCAGGCTAAAAATATAAGCCACCAGCTACCCCAAAATTGGCGCATCACATGATATGCGGCAATTCTGGAACTTTGCCTGGCTCTTCCTGATTGCCTTGGTGCAGTGGAAATCGGCGTAACATTTTTAAGGGTTGATGTCAACTGTGTTAGGTCCATGGATATCTGGCCCTTTCAGCCTAAAAATACCAGCCCTCAGCCGCCCCAGAAATGGCACCTCAGCTGATTTGTCCTGGTGGGTCGGCAATCAGGGTAATATTTTTGGGGTTGATGATAGCCGCTGGCGCTGACATCAAGCCGAGGGGTTAGTAATGGAGAGGCGTCTGTCAGACACCCCCATTACTAACCCAATAGTAAAAAGACATAAACACACACAAAAAATCTTTATTTAAAAAAAAAACTCCCTGACAATTTCCCTCGTTAACCAATTTATTAAAGAAAAATAAAAAAACTCCCACGCTAGTCCGCCATATTCCATGGATTCCCACGAGGTCCCACATCATCCAAAACCTATGGGGCCTCATTCTGGGAAGTAGCCACTGTCGGGTCTCATGCTGAACTCTGTGAGGCCCAGTGGCTGTGATGAGCTGTGATGTCATTAAGGTTACTGCAATTCAAAGACGCCAGGTCACACATAGGGCAGCGCAAAAGCCGGAATGATGAGTGATTACGATGTTTAGTGGCTGAAAAACATGTGGGGGCGGAGACTAAAACATGTCCTCCATCACCACGTGATATTCGGCCAAGTAACGAGCGTGCCCGAGCACTCTGATGCTTGATCGAGTATCGAGTAGTGCCGAGCACACTCGTCCATCAATAATTATCCCAGAACAGACTCCATAGTTATTCAGGCAAAGAAAATCTCCACTAATTATTTCTGCACCAAGACAATATCATGAATATATAGGATTACATGGAGGCAGATTCACTAGTTCTCTAGTGATAATTTTCCGCTGATAAATCTGATATTTTATAAAAACTACAGCAAGCAGCCACTGTGACACATTGCTGGAATCAGGATCTCTGTTCTCTATTAGGTGGCAAAACCTGTTGACAGATGTTCTTTATGATGAAGGCCATAAGGCTCTGTATTTGTAGAAGCATTGTGGTTTCTCCACTCTACTGACTAAAACTCAAAAGTGTTCAATTCTAATTCTTAAATCTAAAAGTCTTAAAGTGGATGTCCACTATTTGGACAATGCCTTCTTAAGTGCTGTAGTCCCTCATGTAAGATAAAAAAACGTATTATTATAATAAGAATCTTTATTTATATAGCGCCAACATATTCTGCAGCGCTTTACAATTCAGAGGTTCATATCCAACAGTCATAAGTAACAGAGCTAAAGATAATACAATAATTAAAGCAAAAATAATGACGACTCTGCTCGTAAGAGCTTACAATCTACAATGAGGTGAGGGTGACACAAAGTACAGGTGCTTATTTACAATGAAGGTCCAGCCATCTTGAGGAAATGGGGGATAGATAAAGGCTGCATGAGCTAGTCACCAGGCAAGACTAATTGAATATAGGAGATTGGAATAGGAGGTGAAGGAAAGATTGGTGTCAAACATAACACCCAGACAGTGAGCCTGCTACCTAGGCGTTATTGTGGTGCCACCCACAGAGAGGGAGATGTCAGATTTAGGGAGGTAAGCAGATGGCGGGAGCAGAAGAAGCTACATTTTGGAAATGTTGAGTTTCAGATAGAGAGCGGACATGATGTTGGAAACTGCAGATAGACAGTCACTGGTGTTGTGTTGTACGGAGGGGGTAAGGTCAGGGGATAAAGTGTATAGTTATGTGTCATCAGCATAAAGATGGTATTGAAAGCCAAATTTGCTGATTGTCTGTCCAATTGGGGCTATGTAGAGAGAGAAGAGGGCCAAGGACTGAACCTTGAGGGACCCCAATAGTGAGAGAAAGAAGAGAAGAGGTGGAGCCAGCGAATGCTACACTGAAGGAGCGGTCAGAAAGATAGGAAGAGAACCAAGAGAGAGCAGTGTCCTTTATGCCAAGAGAAGTGATTAGACATACAAGCTGGGATGCAGATGGGGATGTGGGGCAGTTTATGGTGATGTTGAAGTCTCCCAGGGATAGGGTTAGTAATTCTGAGGACATGAAGTGCCGCAGACAGTACGGTATACAACCGCTACTCTGAGGGAGCGGGGATGGAAGAGCCTGATGGTGTGGACATCAAAAGAAGGGAATGAGAGTGATGGAACTGGGGGGGATGACCTGCATTGTGGGGACAGGAGTATGCTGATTCCACCACCAAGTCTGTTCGCGGGTCTAGGGGAATTAGAAAAATGTAAGTTGCCATGAGAAATAGCAGCAGGGAAAGCAGTGTCAGAATCCTCAATCCAGGTTTTAGTGAGGGCAAGCAGATTAAGAGAGTTATTCAGAAAGTAGTTGGCAGGTAGGGAAGCTTATTGCATAGAGACCGTGGATTCCAGAGTGCACAATTAAAAGAGGGAGGGGGTTAGCAGGGTTTTGATGTGAGGTGGTGGAGGGATTGATGTTGGCGAAGGGTGGACCAGGGTTAGGAGAGATATTACATGAAATAAGCAGTAGCAGTAAAAAGAGAAAGAGCAAATAGTTCTTGGATTTGTGACATAGTTTATTGTGAAATATGTTTGGACAAGATGGACTGAGATTATTCAGGAAGGTTAAAAGAGCATGGGAGCTGTACATGGGAGAGGGAAGAAGAGAGGGGCTGATGTGGATAAGTGGGGATGGAGGGGGAATGGGGCAGTGAATGTGGATGACAAAAGCACAGAGGAAGATGGAATTAGAAATAAAGCACATACAGTAGTTAAAAGAGAGTACTAAGTGTGGGTTACCTGACTCCTGCCTTGACTAACTGCCATTGAAGTAACTGCCATACTCTTGGTGACGAGAACACTGCATTAGGTAAGAGGGATTGTGGGAGGTCAGCTGGTTTAGGATAAATTAACAGCTGGTCAAGACACCAGGGGTGAAACTGAATAGCTGATCCAAGACAACCAAAACAGACATAACACTATGCCTGACTCCATCTACACAATATCATACTTTTCAACATTATATAAAGTCTACAATGAGGAAAGGACAGACATACTGCACATCAGTGAATATTGAATAGAATGCAACAGATAACATGTAGCAGAGGTATAGCAAGCAGAGATGTCATACTATGAAATTGTTTCAAGATGAAAATGCAGCAGATGACATAGATACAGCAAGCAGATATGTTATACCATGACATTATTATAACCTCTCATAACAGTACTGTTCCAGTGATGTTAATGCTGGGTTTGCTAACGCTTGCATAACATTATGTCATGTGGGAAATTAAGCTTATCAGTGGCTGCTTTGGGGCTTCAAGCAATCTCATTTTCATCTGATGAGTTTCAGAAGCAGAAAGTTACAAATAGAAGCAGAAAGTTGTAGGAATATTTATGTTTGAAAGAAATCTTCAGAATAAAAAAAACATAGATTCATTATTGTATTTGCTCCCTTTTTTTGTCAAGTCTATGGTGTCTTGAGCTTTTTTTATTTGCACAAAATGTATCTTTCCCTTTTCAAAAAGTCACAAAATTTGTCGACTATGTCCTCCAGTTCCTCAGTGGAGTAATTTTACGTATATCAGAATTTTTTTAGCAATTTTTTGCGAAATTTTTGAAAACATGCAACTTTTTGCTTTAAAGAGTCGCAAAATGGTTAAAGAAAAAAAATCTTTTCTGATGCAAAATTCATGAAATGTGTGCATCATTTTGATGAATTTGTTGCAAAAAATTGTAGCAAATACCACAAAATAAGAAAAATTACAAAAAAAATGCAAATGGTGAATCGGCCATAATCAATGATTAATCTTGTCTTGAATTTAATATTATTCAATTTGTATTTGATAGTGTACTGACATACTTTATAAACCTTATATACTGTATTTTAATGTTTTATTTTACCCATCTGATTTTTAACTTAAGTAATTTCTACATGTTCTTCTATGTGCTGCTTTTACATAGATTCTTTATTAATTTTTTCACAAAGGTAAAATTTCTCATTAGAAATGACATTTTAATGACAATTACACATTGTACCATGCTACGAACATTTACCGTAAATTATTAACTGTGGTTCCATTAAAAGCATTCATTTAGTATTTCCGTCCTTTCCATTTATTCCTTTGTTCTAATACATCTGCACACAAGCTGCTTTCATCACATATTTTTAAATTGGATTTTTTGTGTTTATTAGTACGTCATTATATTCACTCTAAAGTAAACGACTTTACAAGATTTTTGTAAGGAGAAGCTTTAAAGTAAGATAAGAATTTGCTAGATCTCTATTGAAGTACAGTTTAATGGATCATTAAAACATAACCTGTAATTTATGTAATACATTCAAGGTTATCTTAACAAAAAGCCCAAAAATGTGTTATGGTCATATTAAAAAGACCCTGCAACCCAAGAGGTGCACATCTTAGCTGTGTGCTCCTGTAACCTGAGCTGCTCACCTAGCTGGGTGAGCAATTGGTATGGGTCTCAGGACTCAGAACTCTAATAATCTGCTTGCAATTAAAATGAAAGAAAAATATAAAAAGATTGTCAAATGTTTATTTACTCATTAAAGAGGACTTTTCAACAGTTTGAGCATGTTAAACTAGTTAAACCATATCATGTTTAGAGTCTTCAAAGCTGAGTACCTATTTTTTAATTTATCCTTATTTTTATTGCAAAGATATTAGCTGATAAAGTTTACAATATAATTTTTATGATAGTTCAACTCGGGGTTACTAGAGATTTGTCTCAGGGGGCTTCTTCCCCTGCATGAGATTGACCAGTCATAAGCAGGCACCGTCATGCAGTGGAGAAAAGAAAATGCCTTCCTCTCCGCATTAATCACTACTGCTACTAATTTAACCCCTTTACAACCCAAGGTGGTTTGCACGTTAATGACCAGGCCAATTTTTACAATTCTGACCACTGTCACTTTATAAGGTAATTACTCTGGAATGCTTCAACGGATCCCCCTGATTCTGAGATTGTTTTTTTCGTGACATATTGTACTTCATGATAGTGGTAAAATTTCTTCGATATCACTTGCATTTATTTGTGAAAAAAATGGAAATTTGGTGAAAATTTTGAAAATTTTGCAATTTTCAAAATTTGAATTTTTATGCCCTTAAATCAGAGAGATATGTCACACATAAAAGTTAATAAATAACATTTCACACATGTTTACTTTACATCAGCACAATTTTGGAACCAAAATTTTTTTTTGCTAGGAAGCTATAAGGGTTAAAAGTTGATCAGCGATTTCTCATTTTTCCAACAAAATTTACAAAACCATTTTTTTAGTGACCACATCACATTTGAAGTAACTTTGAGGGGTCTTTATGACAGAAAATACCCAAAAGTGACACCATTCTAAAACTGCACCCCTCAAGGTGCTCAAAACCACAGTCAAGAACTTTATTAACCATTCAGGTGCTTCACAGGAAGTTTTGGAATGTGGAAGAAAAAAATGAACATTTAACTTTTTTCACAAAAATGTTACTTTAGACCCAATTTTTTTTATTTTCGCAGGGGTAACAGGAAAAAATGGCCCCCAAAATTTGTTGTGTAATTTCCTCTGGGCACACAGATACCCCATATGTAGGGAAAAACCACTGTTTAGGCACACAGCAGGGCTCGGAAGGGAAGGAGCACCATTTGACTTTTCGATTGTAAAATTTGCTTGAATAATTAGCGGACGCCATGTTGTGTTTGGAGAGCCCCTGATATGCCTAAACAGTGGAAACCCCCCACAAGTGACCCCATTTTGGAAACTAGACGCCCTGGGAACTTATCTAGATGGGTGGTGAGCATTTTGAACCCCCAGGTGCTTCAAAAATTAATACGTAAAAATGAAAAAGTATTTTTTTTTTCACTTTTTCATTTTTACGAATCAATTTGTGATGCATCTGGGGGTTCCTAGAGCTCACTATGCATCTAGATAGGTGCCTTGGGGGGTCTAGTTTCCAAAATGGGGTCACTTGTGGGGGAGCTCCAATGTTTAGACACACAGGGGCTCTCCAAACGCAACATGGTGTCCGCTAACAAATTGAATGGAAAATCCGCTCAAATTGTTAGCGGTCACCATGTTGCGTTTGGAGAGCCCCTGTGTGCCTAAACATTGGAGCTACCCCACAAGTGACCCCATTTTGGAAACTAGACCCCCCAAGGCACCTATCTAGATGCATAGTGAGCACTTGGAATCCCCAGGTGCTTCACAAATTGATTCGTAAAAATGAAAAAGTGGAAAAAAAAATAATTTTTCATTTTTATGAATATTTTGTGAAGCACCTGGGGGTTCCAAGTGCTCACTATGCAACTAGATAGGTGCCTTGGGGGGTCTAGTTTCCAAAATGGGGTCACTTGTGTGGGAGCTCCAATGTTTAGACACACAGGGGCTCTCCAAACTCGTCATGGTTCCAATTTGTTAGCAGACACCATTTTGCGTTTGGAGAGCCCCTGTGTGCCTAAACATTGGAGCTACCCCACAAATAACCCCATTTTGGAAACTAGACCCCCCAAGGCACCTATCTAGATGCATAGTGAGCACTTGGAATCCCCAGGTGCTTCACAAATTGATTCGTAAAAATGAAAAAGTGGAAAAAAAAATAATTTTTCATTTTTATGAATCATTTTGTGAAGCACCTGGGGGTTCCAAGTGCTCACTATGCAACTAGATAGGTGCCTTGGGGGGTCTAGTTTCCAAAATGGGGTCACTTGTGGGGGAGCTCCAATGTTTAGACACACAGGGGCTCTCCAAACTCGTCATGGTTCCAATTTGTTAGCAGACACCATTTTGCGTTTGGAGAGCCCCTGTGTGCCTAAACATTGGAGCTACCCCACAAATAACCCCATTTTGGAAACTAGACCCCCCAAGGCACCTATCTAGATGCATAGTGAGCACTTGGAATCCCCAGGTGCTTCACAAATTGATTCGTAAAAATGAAAAAGTGGAAAAAAAAATAATTTTTCATTTTTATGAATCATTTTGTGAAGCACCTGGGGGTTCCAAGTGCTCACTATGCAACTAGATAGGTGCCTTGGGGGGTCTAGTTTCCAAAATGGGGTCACTTGTGGGGGAGCTCCAATGTTTAGACACACAGGGGCTCTCCAAACTCGTCATGGTTCCAATTTGTTAGCAGACACCATTTTGCGCTTGGAGAGCCCCTGTGTGCCTAAACATTGGAGCTACCCCACAAATAACCCCATTTTGGAAACTAGACCCCCCCAAGGCACCTATCTAGATGCATAGTGAGCACTTGGAATCCCCAGGTGCATCACAAATTGATTCGTAAAAATGAAAAAGTGGAAAAAAAAATAATTTTTCATTTTTACGAATCAATTTGTGAAGCACCTAGGGCTTCCAAGTGCTCACTATGCATCTAGATAGGTGCCTTGGGGGGTCTAGTTTCCAAAATGGGGTCACTTGTGGGGGAACTCCAATGTTTAGACACACAGGGGCTCTCCAAACGCAACATGGTGTCCGCTAACAAATTGAATGGAAAATCCGCTCAAATTGTTAGCGGACACCATGTTGCATTTGGAGAGCCCCTGTGTGCCTAAACATTGGAGCTCCCCCACAAGTGACCCCATTTTGGAAACTAGACCCCCCAAGGCACCTATCTAGATGCATAGTGAGCACTTGGAATCCCCAGGTGCTTCACAAATTGATTCGTAAAAATGAAAAAGTGGAAAAAATAATAATTTTTCATTTTTACGAATCAATTTGTGAAGCACCTGGGGGTTCCAAGTGCTCACTATGCAACTAGATAGGTGCCTTGGGGGGTCCAGTTTCCAAAATGGGGTCACTTGTGAGGGAGCTCCAATGTTTAGACACACAGGGGCTCTCCAATCTCGACATGGTTCCAATTTGTTAGCGGACACCATGTTGCGTTTGGAGAGCCCCTTTGTGGCTAAACATTGGAGCTACCACACAAATGACCCCATTTTGGAAACTAGACCCGCCAAGGCACCTATCTAGATGCATAGTGAGCACTTGGAATCCCCAGGTGCTTCACAAATTGATTTGTAAAAATGAAAAAGTGGAAAAAAAAATAATTTTTCATTTTTACGAATCAATTTGTGAAGCACCTGGGGGTTCCAAGTGCTCACTATGCATCTAAATAGGTGCCTTGGGGGGTCTAGTTTCCATAATGGGGTCACTTGTGGGGGAGCTTCAATGTTTAGACACACAGGGGCTCTCCAAACGCAACATGGTGTCCGCTAACAAATTGAATGGAAAATCCGCTCAAATTGTTAGCGGACACCATGTGGCGTTTGGAGAGCCCCTGTGTGCCTAAACATTGCAGCTCCCCCACAAGTGACCCAATTTTGGAAACTAGACCCCCGAAGGCATCTATCTAGATGCATAGTGAGCACTTGGAATTCCCAGGTGCTTCACAAATTGATTCGTGAAAATGAAAAAGTGGAAAAAAAAATTATTTTTCATTTTTACGAATCAATTTGTGAAGCACTTGGGGGTTCCAAGTGCTCACTATGCAACTAGATAGGTGCCTTGGGGGGTCTAGTTTCCAAAATGGGGTCACTTGTCGGGGAGCTCCAATGTTTAGACACACAGGGGCTCTCCAAACTCGACATGGTTCCAATTTGTTAGCGGACACCATGTCACGTTTGGAGAGCCCCTGTGTGCCTAAACATTGGAGCTACCCCACAAATGACCCCATTTTGGAAACTAGACCCCCAAGGCACCTATCTAGTTGCAGAGTAAGCACTTGGAATCCCCAGGTGCTTCACAAATTGATTTGTAAAGATGAAAAAGTGGAAAAAAAAATAACTTTTCATTTTCACGAATCAATTTGTGAAGCACCTGGGGGTTCCAAGTGCTCATTATGCAACTAGATAGGTGTCTTGGGGGGTCTAGTTTCCAAAATGGGGTCACTTGTGGGGGAGCTCCAATGTTTAGACACACAGGGGCTCTCCAAACGCAACATGTGTCCGCTAACAAATTGAATGGAAAACCCGCTCAAATTGTTAGCGGACACCATGTGGCGTTTGGAGAGCCCCTGTGTGCCTAAACATTGGAGCTCCCCCACAAGTGACCCCATTTTGGAAACTAGACCCCTCAAGGATTTTATCAAGGGGTATAGTGAACATTTTAAACCCACAGGTACGACACAGAATTTGATAACATTAGGTCAACATATTGAATAAGTTGTCATTAGTCTTGAGCGCAAGTACTCGCTACTTCAGTTTGCATCGGGTACTTGGGTATGCACCATGTACTGCGTGTGCTCGAGTGACATGCTCGAGTCCCTGCCCCGCATGTTTCACGGTTATTAGACACCCAAAAAAAAACATGCGGGGAGCGCTCGTGCATGGCAGGCAATCCCCGCAAAGTTTTTTTGGCCGCGAAGCATATGGGGCGGAGACTCGAGCATGTCACTCAAATACCCACGATACTCAATGCATACCAGAGCACCCGATGCAAACTCAAGTAGCGAGCACTTGCGCTCAACACTAGTCCCCATATCGCCATCTTTTTTTCTTACTTTTGAAAAAAATCCCAACCCCATGACCACCCTAACCCCAACCCTAACCCTAAACCCAGCCCAACCCTAGCCCCAGCCCAACCCTAACCCTAGCCCTAACCCTAACCCGAGAGTTTATTTTTTACGCCGTTCCTCGTGCAGTATAAGTGATTAGACGACTTTATTCTTCTGGTCGGTGCGATTACAGCGATACCAGAATCATATGGGGTTTTTATGATTGACATCTGTCACACACTAAAAGACGCATTTTTTTGTAAAATCTAGTTTTTGCATCGCCATATTTTGAGAGCTATAATTTTTCCAGATTTTGGCAGACAGTCATGTGATGGCTTGTTTTTTGCGGGATGAGTTGATGTTTTTATTGGTTCCATTTTCAGGCACATGACATTTCTTGATCGCTTTCTATTCCGATTTTTGGGAGAAAGAATAAACAAAAACCAACAATTCAGGAACTGTTTTTTTTTAATTTTTATATTCTGTTCCGCGTGTGGTAAAATTGATAAAGGAGCTTTATTCTTCGGGTCAGTACGTTTACATCGGTACCACATTTATATAGTTTTTCTATGTTTTGGCGCTTTTACACAATAAAAGCTATTTTATAGAAAAAATTATTTTTTAGCATCGCTTTATTCTGAGAGCTATAACTTTTTTATTTTTCAGCTGATGGAGTTGTATTGTGGCTTGTTTTTTGCGGGACGAGATGTCGTTTTCAGCGGTAGTATTTTTATTTATATTCGTCTTTTTGATCGCGTGTTATTCCATTTTTTGTTTGGCGGTATGGTGATAAAGCATTGTTTTTTGCTTTGTTTTTTATTTTTTACCGTGTTCACTGAAGGGGTTAACTAGCAGGACAGTTTTATAGGTCAGGTCGTTCCAGATGCGGCGATACCAAATATGTGTACTTTTATTGTTTTTTTTGTTTTTTTTTTCATAATATTTATTGATGGGTACATTATATTTTTATTTTTGGTGGATTATTATTATTTTTTTTTTAATATTTTTACAATTTTTTTTTTTTCACTTTCTGACACTGTCCACTCTGGGACTTTAACTTTTTTTTCTCTGATCGCCTGCATGGCACAGGAATGAGCACCATCCTTGTGCCGTGCAGGCTGTCAGCACTGGACAGGGAGAAGATAATTTGGAAATGCACTGCGCATGTCCAAAATATCTTCCTGCTGTCTGGTGACCCGGATGTTGTCATGACGACATCGGGTCGTCATGGCAACATCCTGGAAGCCGCGGCAGCGATCGCGATGACGTACTAATATGGCACAGGCTTTTAAAGCCCAGTGCACAAACGCGTATTAGTACGTCATAGGTTGTATAGGGGTTAATGAACCCTTTACTGTACCGTACATGTGTATTTACACGTATATGGCTTAATCTTTGAGATAAGCATATGCTACTGACAGGATAAACCACGTAGCCCCCAACACGACAGAGGAAGGGCAGGAACATCAGGGACCATCAAAAGCCATCTTAAAGCTCTTGGAATCTGATCCAACTTGGTTGGGCAGACAACATTTTCGTCACAACTACAAATTTAGTACCTGCAAGACAGGTGAATTTATCTATCAGAGAGGCAAGTTTACAAGTGTATCCATCAAAAATGACTTCACAAATAGGGAATTCATTAATTTCAGTAATCAACATGTGGTGTATTTACTTACATGTCATTAACCCCTTTGCCCCAAAGCCTAATTTCACCTTCCTGACCAAGCCATTGTTTTCATTCTGACTAGTGTTACTTTATGAGGTAATAACTCTGGAACCTTTCAACGGATCGGAAAGATTCTGAGACTGTTCTTTCGTGACATATTATACTTCATATTAGTGGTAAACTTAGGTCGATATCTTTTGCATTTATATGTGAAAATATTGGAATTTTGGTGACAAGTTTGAAAATTTCGCAATTTTCAAACTTTTATTTTTATGTCTTTAAACCAGATAACTATATCACATAAAACAGTTAATAAATAACATTGGCCACATATCTACTTTATATATGCATAATTTTTTAAACATATTTTTTTGTTACGAATTTACAAGGGTTAAAATTTTATCAGCAATTTCTCATTTTTCCAACAAAATTCACAAAACCATTTTTTAGGGAGCACATCACAAGAGAAGTGACTTTGAGGGGGCCTATGTGAGAGAAAATACCTAAAAGTGACACCATTTTAAAAAACTGCACACCTCAAAGTTGAAAAGAGAATATCTTCTACAAATAGATAATGATCCTAAACACATGTCAAAATCCACAATAGGCTACCTCAAAAGGAGTAAAACCACTTCAAGGTGCTCAAAACCGCATTCAAGAAGTTTATTAACCCTTCAGGTGCTTCACAGGAATTAAACCAATTTGAAAGGAAAAAAATTAACATTTTAGTCTTTCCCACAAAAATGTTCATTTAGCTCTAAATTTTGAATTTTTACAAGGGTAACAGAAGAAAATGAACAATAAAATTTGTTGTCTGATTTTTTTTGAGCACGCTGATACCCAAAATGTGAAGGAAAACTACTGTTTGGGTGTAAGGCAGGGCTCGGAAGGGAAGGGGCACCATTTGACTTTTGGAGAGCAAAATTGGCTGGAATAGATAGTGGACACAATGTCGTGTTCGCAGAGTCCCTGTTGTGCCTAAACAGTGAAAAACCCCACTAGTAACCCCATTTTGGAAACTGGATGCCTCAAGGAATTTATTGTGCAATTTATCCTGAATACACTAATTCCCCATATGTGGTGAAAAACCTCTGTTTGGGCACATGACAGGACTCGAAAGGGAAGGAGCGGCAATTAAATTCTGGAGACCAATTTTGGCTGGAATAGTTTGCGGATGCCATGTTACATTTGAAGAGCCCCTGACTTGCCAAAACAGCAGAAACCTCCACAAGTTACCCCAGTTTGGAATTACACCTCTTAAGGAATTCATCTAGTGGTGCAGCGAGCATTTTTACCCCTCAGGAGATTCACAGAATTGTATAACATTGGGCTGAGTCAATGGAAAATTACCATTTTTCAAAAAAAATGTTGCTTTGGCCCCAAGTTTTAAATTTTCAAAATGCATAATAGGAGAAAATAAATGGTACAATTTGTTATGCAATTTCACCTGAATGGTCAATACTAGTGATGAGCAAGCAAGCTCGACACTATTCGTTACTCTCCCGAGCATCACAGTGCTTGAGATGCTTGTTACTTGGCGAGTACTTTTTGAATGTTCGGGCGGGAGCTTAAATCCCCGCCCCGCATGTTTGGGGCATATTAGGCAGTCAATTGCCATGCAGAGATTGCGTGACAGTCACTGTAATGCCATAGCCATGTTGGTTGTGCCATTACAGTGATTGGCTGGCCGCATAGCATCATCAGGTCTATATTACACCAAGGACCCTATGCTCGTCACAATCTACTGGTCAAATAGACAGAGTAGGGAGAGCTGCAGCTGAGGGAGGGAGAGAATTGGAGGTTATTTTAAACAGAGATTCCACACCACTATTATTAATCTACTCTAACAGTCCTTGCAAGGGCTCAGTCTGAAGAATATTAATCCTGCTGATGGTACTAGTTAGGCAGAGTTTGTGGAGAGCTAGTATAGAACAGAATAGAGTCCATTTCATGTTCTTTCTGCTGCTGGAACTCCTATCAATAGCCCTAGATATCAGGGATAATAATATTCTTTTTGATCTTAATCCTGATAATTTTGGTGATAAGCAATATAATACACATTTTTTACTGCTCCATTGGCTTGTCAGCAGGATACAGACAGATTTGCTTAATTTGAATAGCATTGCTGTATTGTGCAAGCAGAGAAACTTGTCCATCATATCAGGTGGTCAAATATTGCTGCAGTATTAATACTGAATTTTCTTGTTCGCTGACCAATAGCATCAGTATACCGGCACTGGCCAAAAGAATTGGTCAGCAGATGGGATTAAATACTGTGGTATTAATCCTGACATTTTTTTGCAAGCTGCAAAATATTATACTCCATTTAAAGTCTGCTACTTGTGTGTCCAAAATATATCCACACTTGTTAGCTGACCAATAGCATTGCTATACCGGCACTGCCCAAAAGAATTGGTCAGCAGACGTGATCAAATACTGCGGTATTAATCCTGACATTTTTTTGCAAGCTGCAAAATATTAAACTCCATTTAAAATGGGCAAGGCGTGTGGTAAGGGACGGGGAAGTGGACGTGATGCTGATGGCGCATGCAGAGACTGAGGCCGTGAGCAAGATGAAACTGTGCCTGCTGAGGGAGCACAACAAGCACCCACATCATATCGACCTAGCTTCCTGCTCCATTTTCTACGGGGCCGCGGAACAACAGTCTTGAAGCCAGAGCAGTGTGAAAAGGCTGTTGGGTGGATAGCAGATGCTTCCAGTCAGTTTGCCCCCACCACCACCACCCTGTCTTCCACATGGTCCAGTCACAGTAGCCGTGAGTCTGAACCACATATTCCTCACCCCGATTCTCCTTCCTCCCACCATGCCAAGTGCCCGGAGACAAGTGACCCCACACTTGGATACTCCAAAGAGCTGTTCACTGGCCTCTTGCT
The DNA here is from genome assembly GCF_046119375.1 of Phyllobates terribilis. NCBI lineage: Eukaryota > Metazoa > Chordata > Amphibia > Anura > Dendrobatidae > Phyllobates > Phyllobates terribilis. Next base: position 116,595,474 of record NW_027362761.1, on the reverse strand, counting down.
CAGTCCACTTCAAGCGGGGCAACAGGAGATTGCTTGTAGCGGTGCCCAAATATCTGAGCAGCCACGGCCACACGAAGGCAATGGTGGGAAAGTGCTATTATTGTCGCCAAAAGGGTCAGGGTCCAGAAACCGTGTCTGCGGGTGACAATGGCCGGAATCTGGTGGCGGCTCTGAAGCTTGGCGACCTCGCACCTGTACCATGCCTGGCCCATGTGCTCAACCTAGTGGTTCAGTGGTTTCTTAAACCTACCCAGATCTGCCTGAGCTGCTTGTGAAAGTAAAACATGTGTGTGCCCATTTCAGAAAGTCAGATACTGTACAGCTTCCGCCGCCCTGACAGTGCTTCAGCAGCGTTTGCACCTTCCAGTCACCGATGGTGTGCGATGCACCAAGCGTTGGAACTCAATGTTGCATATACTGGGAAGGATTTGTGAGCAGCAGAGGGCAGTGTACCATCTTCAACACGCCGGTCGGTATTCAGGTCAGCCTCCACACATAAGAGCTGATGAGTGGGCATGGATGTCTGACATCTATACCATCCTCCAAAACTTTGAGGACTCCACCAAGAAGGTGAGCGGTGATGATGCCATAGTTAGCGCCACCATCCCGCTTCTCTGTCTACTGAAATACTCGTTCCTCACAATTAAAAAGGAGGCATTGCAGGCAGAGCACGATGAGATGGAGCAAGGAACTACACAGGTTGATGCTACACAGCCCAGTCTCATCTTATCTCAACGCGGATTTGGTGATAATGAGGAGGAGGAGCAGGAAGAGGAGGAGAAACAGGAGATGGTTTCCTGCGCTACAGATGGTACTACCCACACCACATTCATACCATCTGTTCAGCGTGAATGGCCTGAAGATGGAGAGGATGAGGAGGAGGATGAGGAGGAAAACATGGACAGTCGTCCTCTTGGTGGTGACAGGGAAGTCTTGGCTGTAAGCAGTCTGGCACACATGGCTGACTTTATGTTTATGTTTATGACTTTCCCGTGACCCTCGTGTTGTACGCATTTTGGGCAACAGTAATTACTGGTTAGTCACACTTCTAAACCCGCGCTACAAGGAGAACTTTCTATCTCTCCTTCCTGTGGCGGACAGATCAAATAAAATGGGGCCGTACCAGAAGGCACTTGTTGAAGAAGTCTTAAAAAAATTCCCAGTTGACAACGCTGGCGGCAGAGGTCACAGTTCCTTGGACAAACAAGCAGTACGGGCTAAGGGAGACACAAATCAGATGCAACAGAGGCAGGGGAATACTATCAAAGGTCTAGGACAGTTTTCTCAGACTCTCCCAGCACCCAGGCCCTGATGTAAAGGGTGCTCTGACAAGGAGGGAAAAGTTTTGGAAGATGATGAAGGAGTACCTTGCTGATCGTACCTGCATCCTCTGTGATTCCTCTGTGACTTACAACTATTGGGTATCCAAGCTGGACACGTTGCATGAACTGTCTCTACGCATTGGAGTTCCTGGCCTGCCCTGCTGCTAGCATTTTGTCAGAGCAGGTTTTAAGTGCTGCCAGGGACAGGTGATAGGTATCATCAGCTGGAAATGAGTGTTCATATTCTGACCACATACATATCTTCCACAGTGCATAACTTGATTGATGTTTTCCATGCGCTCATTTAACGATTCATAATTTTTAACGGTGATCTGTAAGAAATTGATGAAAGCAGGATTGCTTGTGTACCTTCACAGTTTGGTGGAGCAACGTACAAAAAAACTCTTTTCGGAGCCAGTTAAATTCTATTTTTTATTGTACTACATTACCTCTCTTATCTGAGATTCTTGTTCTGGTGACCTATAGCAGTTGGGATAGCATCTTACAGGCATCTAGTCAGGGATTATTGTATTATACTCCATGCTGAAAAAAAAAATTCTATTTCCTATTGATAACGCTGTTAGCTGCTTTAACAATAGAGACAGGTGCTAGATGGTATCATCAGCTGGAAAGGAGTGTTCATTCTGGTCTCATATATATCTTCCATGGTGCATAATTTGATTGATGCCTTCCATGCACTCATTGACCGATTCATAATTTTTACAGTGATCTGTACTCAGAAATGAATCAAGGTTGACAGAAATTTATCACAGTTGACAAAAATTCATCGAAGTTGGCAGAAATTAATCAAACTTAAAAAAATTTACTGATTTAATGTGTCATTCACAGTTTCACTGCAGCTTCTGTATGTAAGAGGTAGTGGTGTGAGACTTGACACTACTGGAGCTGGAATTACCACTTCAGAAATCTCCAGTGCCTTGTTTCCATCCATTTCTGGGTGTTTCTTGAATTATGCTTGGGGTCATTGTCCTGCTGTAAGACCCATGACCTAGGATGCAAAGCCAGCTTTATGACACTGGGCACTAAATTGCAAAGCCAATTGGTATCTTCACATTTCATGATGCCTTGCACACAGTCAAGGCACCCTGTGCCAGAGTCAGGAAAGCAACCCTTAAGTATCCTTGAACCACCACCATATTTGACTAGAAGTACTGTGTTCTTTTATTTGTAAGCCACATTCCATTTACAGTAAACAGATGAATGATGTGTGTTACCAAAAAGCTCTATCTTGGTCTCATCTGTCCCCAAGATGACTGCTGGCCCTCTAAAAATAGTGGAGGCCTTCTGCTGGCACTCTATAAATTGTGAGGGTCGCCTGCTGGACATCCATAAATTGTGAGGGCCGCCTGCTGAAAATCCAAATTTCAAACTTTACAGAATATATATGAAAAGAAAATTGATGTATCGATGTGTTGATTCAGTCACGCTGTTAGGTGCATGCTGCATACGGTAGTGTGAATATACTATATAATCCGCTACCGCAGGGACTCATGTCATATAGCTTACCTCATTTAATAAAGCATTTATAGTACTATACTGGCCATATTAGAACTTGTATTATCTATGTGCCCTGGCTAGGGACTGACCAACATGAACAGTGAATTCAATTAGTCAACTAATACAGGTCCTATACTTGTGGGAATATCTGATGACGAACGAACCATCATTGCTTTTTATGTCTGCTATTTGGGACAAACATGATATTTTCTGTTGTCCTATGAGACCCACAAGTAATAATAAATATTATTTCTTGACATGCAGTAATTATAATGGGGATAGCCCTTATTATCTACCTACTGGGCAACATAATGTACAGTATAATATACAGCCTTAACCCATCTATTTAAGAGGGTTAGGCATCCCCAAATAATCAAAATAATCTCAACACACTACATAACCGGGAATACAGTGGTGACCAAAAGTATTGGCACCCCTGCAATTCTGTCAGATAATACTCAGTTTCTTCCTGAAAATGATTGCAATCACAAATTCTTTGGTATTATTATCTTCATTTAATTTGCTTGCAAGGAAAAAACACAAAAGAGAATGAAGCAAAAATCAAATCATTGATCATTTCACACAAAACTCCAAAAATGGGCCAGACAAAAGTATTGGCACCCTCAGCCTAATACTTGGTTGCTCAACCTTTAGCCAAAATAACTGCGAACAACCGATTCCGGTAACCATCAATGAGTTTCTTACAATGCTCTGCTGGAATTGTAGACCATTCTTCTTTGGCAAACTGCTCCAGGTCCCTGATATTTGAAGGGTGCCTTCTCCAAACTGCCATTTTGAGATCTCTCCACAGGTGTTCTATGGGATTCAGGTCTGGACTCATTGCTGGCCACCTTAGAAGTCTCCAGTGCTTTCTCTCAAACCATTTTATAGTGCTTTTGGAAGTGTGTTTTGGGTCATTGTCCTGCTGGAAGACCCATGACCTCTGAGGGAGACCCAGCTTTCTCACACTAGGCCCTACATTATGCTGCAAAATTTGTTGGTAGTCTTCAGACTTCATAATGCCATGCACACGGTCAAGCAGTCCAGTGCCAGAGGCAGCAAAGCAACCCCTAAATATCAGGGAACCTCCGCCATGTTTGACTGTAGGGACCGTGTTCTTTTCTTTGAATGCCTCTTTTTTTTTCCTGTACACTCTATTTTGATGCTTTTTCCTAAAAAGCTCTACTTTTGTCTCATCTGACCAGAGAACATTCTTCCAAAATGTTTTAGGCTTTCTCAGGTAAGTTTTGGCAAATTCCAGCCTGGCTTTTTAATGTCTCGGGGGAAGAAGTGGGGTCATCCTGGGTATCCTACCATACAGTCCCTTTTCATTCAGACGCCGACGGATAGTACGGGTTGACACTGTTGTACCCTCGGACTGCAGGGCAGCTTGAACTTGTTTGGATGTTAGTCGAGGTTCTTTATCCACCATCCACACAATCTTGATTTGAAATCTCTCGTCAATTTTTCTTTTCCATCCACATCTAGGGAGGTTAGCCACAGTGCCATGGGCTTTAAACTTCTTGATGACACTGCGCACGGAAGACACAGGAACATTCAGGTCTTTGGAGATGGACTTGTAGCCTTGAGATTGCTCATGCTTCCTCACAATTTGGTTTCTCAAGTCCTCAGACAGTTCTTTGGTCTTCTTTCTTTTCTCCATGCTCAATGTGGTACACACAAGGACACAGGACAGAGGTTGAGTCAACTTTAATCCATGTTAACTGGCTGCAAGTGTGATTTAGTTATTGCCAACACCTGTTAGGTGCCACAGGTAAGTTACAGGTGCTGTTAATTACACGAATTAGAGAAGCATCACATGATTTTTCAAACAGTGCCAATACTTTTGTCCACCCCCTTTTTTAGGTTTGGTGTGGAATTGTATCCAATTTGGCTTTAGGACAATTCTTTTTGTGTTTTTCCATTGAAGACAAATTAAATGAAGATAATAATACCAAAGAATTTGTGATTGCAATCAGTTTCAGGAAGAAACTGAGTATTATCTGACAGAATTGCAGGGGTGCTAATACATTTGGCCACCACTGTATTTGTGGATTACTGTCTAAATACCATTTTGACGGTTGCCTTATATGCATCTGTAGATGCATGAGTAAATTATCAATTTTTATCACATTTATTTTAATAGTTGGTTCTAATAAAGATTAGTTTTTATATACTCACACCTTCTCCCCTTCCCTTCAATTTGCTATGATTTCTTCGGTGGTATACACCTGTGAATATAGGTCTGATGAGATTTGACTTATGCTTTGGGCATAAATGAAACAAGATGTGTCTGATCATCTCTCACACACCACATGGCCAGATAAGGTAGTTAAATGTTAAAATTACATTTACTGGTGAATGTATTTTTCACCATTGAAAGCAATGCAAAAGTGCAAAAATGCATCAAAAACACTACATGTGAACACAGCCCAAGGTGTGGAGGAGCATTTTTGTGTCTGGTTATTTATTTTGCCTTATATAGAAGTCATTACCCTAGAAAGAATGTTTCTTAACATTTTTTCTAGGAAAATCCATTTTTGCTTCATTTTTGTATGTTTTATTGTCAATCCGTAAAAATACTCTGACAACATTGTTCAGAGCAGTGACCTGGGATTCAGAAATGCTTCCAGGGGTCTTCCCCATGCTGTTTCCATGTCATTTCAGCACTGTTTCCATCGATTAGACCAATTTTCAGGTCTAATCCCCGGTGGCGCCTCTAGAAAAATGCTTGAGTTTTTCATTGACTTGGGATTGTTACTTGGGTCGAGCACCCGAGCATTACGATTTACTCGACCCGAGTAACGAGCACCCGAGCATTTTAGTGCTCGCTCATCACTAGTCAATACCCGATATGTGGTCATAAACTACTTTTGAGGCACAGTGCAAGGCCGAGAAGGGGAGGAGCATCACATTGTAGTGCAGATTTTGCTAGAATGGTTTGAGCGTGCCATGTCACATTAGCAGAGCCCCTATGGAGCCAGAACAGCAGATTACCTCCATAAGTGACCTCATTTTACAAACTACACCTGTCAATGAATTCATCTATGGGTGCAGTGATCACATTGACACCACATGTGTGTCACATAATTTTATACCAAAACCATAATTACATTTTACAAGAGTACAGAGTCAGACAGGAGGCAGTTACAACCTCCTACAGTAATATATAGTAAAAAATCTGACCAGCACCTCCCAAGTGTGAACACGTGCCAGCTGCAGAAACTGCATAATATACATAAAGAAAGTACAACAGCACTATGTAAGGGCCAAGATACTGTGACAGAGTCACTGGTGTCATATGCGAGGGGAGGAATGTGTCATTGCAGCTGCTAGCCTGTGTGAACTGAAACCTACAAACTTTCCTCCAGCATGTTATATGATGGGGGTTAAGTCACCTAAAGGGTGTGGTTTTATGTGAATGGTAAAGAGGGTGGGAAGTCATTCACCCTACTTCCCCTCAGGGTGTGGCTGAGCAAGCTTAAATGCTCAGTCACTATTTTTTGTTGTTGTGTTTGGAGAGGCAAAGTCTCCAGACTGGACAGCCATAGCTCAGGAAGAAGCTGAAGGCTGGGCTACAACCTGTGTGGGCGAACCCCACACTCCTATGGACTGTGATATTGTTTATCTTTAGTTTTGCTGTTTTGCCAGTATGGCCATGTTTATTTTGCTGGAGCTGCAGGGTTTTATGCCATACAATAAAGCCTGCAGAGAAAACCTTGTTCCTGAGTCTAGTTCAGAAAGCGGCCGAGTGAGTCGTCTTACCACAGTTGGTGGAGAATGCAGGCAAGATTCCAGGAACACCTGTGCCTGCTACAGAGACCGGTGGATGTCCTGGGTGAAGGCTGCCAGCCAGCAGGAGATGTCCGGCAGCATGGAAGAGCTAATTAAGCACCTGGTGCAGTCAGCAGAGCATGCAGCAGCAGCTCCGAAAGCAGCTACAGCAGCAAAAAGAGACCACTAAGCTGCTGATGCAACAGGTCCAGCTCCAGAAACAGCAGCAACAAGATCAGCATCGTCAACAGCAGCAGCAGATCGAGCTACTTGCAGAGGCGATCCATGGTAAGGTTCCGACAAGTCCAGGTGATGACGAATACGTCAGGAAGACGGTAAGGAGAGCGTTACAGAAGATTACCAAGAGGGGATGATGTTGAGGCGTTCCTGACTGATTTTGAGAGGGTGGCGGAATGGAAGAGATTGCCGCTGGAGCAGTGGGCGGAGGTTCAGATGCCATATTTGACCGGGGAGCCGCAGAAGGCCTGTTACAATCTGACTTTACAGGATGCAAAGGAATACGCCAAATTACAAACCGAGATATTGGCAAGCTCAAGAGTGACTATGTCAGTCAGAGCGCAAAGGGTCCGCCACTGGGCATATGCTGGCGTCACCTCCCTGTACTGGAGTGCCCAAAATGGGGCGGGTTCACCACAGAAGGGGCTCAGAGCCACAACTAGGGGGCATCCCACTTCCACTCTTCCACTAAAAGTGTCCCAAGGACTGTTGGTAAGGATGTGACCTGTTGGCGGTGTCACAATCCAAGACACGTAGCCTCCCAGTGTCATAAGTCTGCTGAGCCAATGGACTGCAGCCTAGAAGATGTTCATATATGCTTACCCAGCCAGCAGTGTGGACTGTCAATCTGTCGAGGGGCCGCAGGCGTGTTCCGTATCCGTTAATGGAGTGATGGTCCTGGGGCTGTTGGACTCAGGGAGTCTGGTAACCTTAATCATTGCCACCCTTCCCCACCAGCTGATCCCTACCAAATCTGTGGGCATCCACTACATACATGGGGGCGCCAAGGAATACCTGGTGGCCAGAGTGACAGTTGGAACAGATTGTGGTGCCCAATCCCACAAGGTTGGTACATCCCATCATATTGGGGCGCGATTTTCCCTTGTTCTGGGAAGGGATCCAGACTGGGGGGGAAGGGATCCAGACTGAGTCACGTGGACAAAAGCCAGGACCCCAGAGAAATACCCCGGTCAACATCGGAAGTGGATGAGTTCCCACTGAGTGTCCTTGCCGGCGACGAGGGTGAGACTGTGACTGAGATGGCCAACCTCCCTGAATTAGAGGTGCCCAGAGAGAACTTTGGGTCAGCTCAAGTTCGGGATTTGACCTTGAAAGGGGCATGGGACAATGTTACTGTTTGTAATGGTGTTGCTCAAGAGTCGGGGGCGGAAACCAGGTACCCATACTTTGCAGTTCAGGGGGAGCTATTATACTGGGTGATTAAACTAAAAGGTGAAGAGGTAGTGGAACAGCTGTTAATTCCAGGGCCATACCATTGGAGAGTATTAGACATGGTCCACTCACATATTCTGGGGGGACACCTAGGGTTTGAGAAAACCCAGGAGAGAATAATGAAGAGGTTCTATTGGCCAGGATGTTACCAGGAAATCTTAAACTATTGTAGGTCCTGCCCCACCTGCCAGATAATTGCGCCCACCTCCCACTTCCATAGTCCCTTAGTTACACTACCTGTGATAGCGGTTCCTTTTGAGAGGGTTGCCATGGACCTCGTGGGTCCCTTAGTTAAACTGGCCCGGGGCCACCAATACATCCTGGTGGTCATGGACTATGCGACCCTGTACCACGAAGCGGTACCCCTAAGGAACTTATCCAGTAAAAGTATAGCCCAAGATCTGGTCCATATTTTTGCTCGGACTGGTCTGCCAAAAGAGATTTTGACAGACCAAGGAACCCCCTTCATGAGCAAAGTGATGAAGGAGCTATGCAGAGTCCTTCAGATTGCCGAGATTCGGACCTCAGTTTACCATCTGCAGACGGACGGCCTAGTGGAACGCTTCAACAAGACCTTAAAGACAATGCTCAGGAAGGTCGTTGAAAAGGATGGGCGAAACTGGGACTACCTGCTCCAATTTCTACTTTTCTCCATCAGAGAAGTTCCTCAACCCCCCACTGGCTTCTCTACGTTTGAGCTCCTGTATGGGCGGCATCCAAGAGGTCTCGTAGACATCGCCAAGGAAACCTGGGAAGCCGAGGTTACGCCCCACGGGAACATCATCAAACATGTCGCCCAGTTACAGGAGAGAATGGCAAAGGTGATGCCCATCGTGAAGGAACATCTCCTCCAGGCGCAGGACACCCAGGCTATGGTGTATAACCGGTTAGCAAGACTCAGACAGTTCCAGCCTGGGGATCGTGTTCTGGTTCACATTCCCACCGTTGAAAGTAAGTTCCTGGCCAAGTGGTAAGGCCCGTATGAGGTGGTGGAGAAACTCAGTGAAGTGAACTACAGAGTCCATCAGCCTGGCTGAAGAAAACCACACCAGGTGTACCATGTAAAGCTGCTCAAGCCATGGCGAGATCAGGAACCTGTGGAAACTCCTTGCCTGGGAGCCCTCCCGAAGGCCACGTGGAAGATGTCACAATAGCGGAGACCCTTTTGCCAGCCTAGAAGCAACAGTGTCAAGAACTGCTCCAGCAGAATCGGGACCTGTTCTCAGAGTTGCAGGGGCATACCCAGGTGGTAGAACATGACGTACTAACAGAGCCGCATGAAAGGGTGAACCTGAAGCCGCACAGGATTCCTGAAGCATGCTTGGGGGTGATCTCGGCCGAGGTGAAGAGGATGTTAGACCTCGGTGTGATAGAGGAGTCAAACAGTGGATAGTCGAGCCCCATCGTTCTGGTGCCAACACCCAACAGAGAGTGGAGGTTTTGGAACGACTACCACCGGCTGAATGAGGTGTCCTAGTGCGACGCATACACGATGCCCCGCATCGATGAGCTCATCAAGAGTCTCTAACCAGCGAGATATATTACCACCCTCGACCTAACAAAGGGCTATTGGCAGATCCCCATGTCCCAGACGGCCAAGGAGAAGACGGCTTTCTCAACACCTGATGGGTTCTTTCAATATACTCGGATGCCATTCGGAATAAAGGGGGCCCTAACCACCTTCCAGCCACCTGCTATGGATCGGATCCTAGCCCCACATAAGAAGTATACCGCAGTCTAACTTGACAACAATGTTGTCTTTAGCCCAGACTGGGCTAGTCATCTACCTAAACTACAGGCCATTCTGGATGCTCTGAGGAAGGCGGGATTTACTATAAATCCGAGAAAATGTGCCGTTGGATAAGAGGAAGCCAAGTACTTGGGCTATGTCATCGGGAGAGGTGGAATAAAGCCACTAGTCAATAAAGTGGAGGCAATCCAGACCTGGCCGCAACCGCTCTCCAAGAAGCAAGTGAGGGCGTTCCTGGGAATGGTGGGATATTACCAGCGGTTTATCCCAAATTTTGCCATGATGGCCACGTCACTTACGGATCTCCTACGGTGAAGTGGACAGAGGAAACAGATGACGTTTGAACAGTTGAAGCTAGCTCTGTGTAAGCAGCCGGTCCTGGTCGCAACAGACTTTAAGAAAGAATTTGTGGTCCAGACAGACGCTTCAGAGGTTGGCCTAGGAGCTGTACTCTCTCAAGAGATAAATGGGGAAGAACATCCCATTCTCTATCTGAGCAAGAAGCTCTCATCCTGCGAGAAGAACTACGCAATAGTAGAAAAAGAGTGTTTAGCCATAAAATACTCTAAGATATTACATAATAGGCCGGAAGTTTAAATTGGTGTCAGATCATCAGAGGAAAAAGAGGGGTAAAAATGCCAGGGTAACTAGATGGTTCTTAGGTCTTCAGGACTTTAATTTTCACGTGGAGCTTAGGCCCAGGAAGTTACACGGAAATGCTGATGCCCTCTCTAGAATTCCCTGATTGGTGTCTGAAGGTGCCCAAACCCCCGGCTTTGGGCAGAGGGGGGGAATATGTGACAAAGTCACTGGTGTTATATGCGAGGGGAGGGATGTGTCACTCCAGCGGCTAGCCTGTGTGAACTGAAACCTACAAACTTTCCTCCAGCATGTTAAATGTTGGGGGTTAATTCACCTAAAGGGTGTGGTTTTATGTGAATGGCAAAGGGTGTGGCTGAGCAAGCTTAAATGCTCAGTCACTATTGTTTGTTGCTGTGTTTGGAGAGGCAAGGTCTCCAGACTGGACAGCCATAGCTCGGGAAGGAGCTGAAGGCTGGGCTACAACCTGTGTGGGCAAACCCCACACTCCTATGGACTGTGCTATTGTTTATCTTTTGTTTTGTTGTTTTGACAGTAAGGCCATGTTTATTTTGCTGGAGCTGCAGGGCTTTATGTCATACAATTGTTAGAATCTATTTTGTTTTACTATCTGCCATCTTGTTGTGGTTCGCTGGCTTTTAGTCTTTTCCTCTGGTGCTGGGTTTCTTGGTCACGTGATCTTTGCACTCTTTATTACCTAGCACCTGGCTCCCATTCCCTGCTGGACATCAATGTTGTAACGCTCGTGCTCTGGCTAAGTAGCCTTGTTTAGTTCTTCTTGCTTTGGACTATTGTTATCCTGGGACTTCTTGTTCCACCAGTTTTGTTTCCTTTAATTTTTGTTTCTGCAACTAACTTTTCTGTTAGGAGGTCTCCTGCTTTTGCTCCCAGTCCTTAGATCTTTTAGGGACTTCTTTCCTCGTCCTACAGGTCTTCGTTTGAGTTCAGTGCAGGAGTTTTGGTGGGGCTATTCATAAGGAATAGGGCTCCCACCCCAGCGTAGGGTTAAGCTGAGTCTCAGTGCAGGGACAGCTTTTCCCTCCTATTTCTTAGTTCTAAGTTGCAGTACATAACAGTATGTCCAGCTGCGTTTAAAAAAAAAAGGTATTTTTTTTTTCCTCTCCTCTCCTCTTCCTGGATTTTCTTCAGTATGGTTACCATCCAGGAGCTTGCTCAACGCTTGCAAGGGTTGACTCTTGAGGATGCCGATCTTCAGCAGTATGTGACTAAATACCCTGCAGAACGCTATGAAGAACCTAAGGTAGGATTACCTGAGTGTTTCTCGGGGAAACAATAGGATTTTTTTTCATTTAAAAATGCTTGTTTGTTGTATTTTCGGCTCAGACCTTGGTCTTCTGGTAGTGAACTACAGTGTGTAGGAATTATTATGTCTCTATTGCATAAGGAACCTCAAATCTGAGCGTTTTCCTTGTCTCCTGATGACATTGTTTTAGTTCTGTGGAGGCATTTTTTGATGCCATGGGTTTGCTATATGATGATCCTGATCGGGTTACATCAGCTGAGGCAGAGCTCAGACGTCTCAAGCAGGGTTCTCTTGATGCTGAGAGTTATTGCACCCTGTTCACAAGATGGTCTGCAGAGGTCAGGTGGAACGATCCTGCACTCAAGTTTCAGTTTCTGGCAGGCTTGAGTGAAAGGGTTAAAGATTTCCTCATTGCATTCCCTGCACCTGATACTATGCAACTTGCCATGCAGTTAGCTATCCGTGTGGATAGAAGGTTCAGGGCTAGACAGAATGAGGAGAAGTTTTCTGTATTGCTGGATTCTGTTTCTCACGATATTCCTGCCGACACTGGGGAACCTATGCAGGTCGGGGCAATGTCATCCCATTCCAAGGAGAGGGACTGGAGGTTCTCTGAGGGACTTTGCTTGTATTGCGGTAAGGCTGATCATTTTTTTAAAGCAATGTGAGGTTCGCTTAAGGAAGGAAAAAAAAATGGTCAGTAGAAATAACACTCCCGTTCGCATTGCGTTTTTACGTCCTGTTGGGTTGTTTTTTCCTGGTAATACCACCTGTCAGGGTCGTTTGATTGAGTTTCAGGTTATGGTGGATTGTGGTTCTGCACTTAATTTGATTGATCAACCATTTCTTGAAAAGTATAAGTTTACATAGTAACATAGTTTTAAGGTTGAAGGAAGACTAAGTCCATCTAGTCCAACCCATAGCCTAACTTGTTGATCCAGAGGAAGGCAAAAAAAACCCATGTGGCAAACACTAAGCTCCACATTGGGGAAAAAAATTCCTTCCCGACTCCATACGACAGTCAGACTAGTTCCCTGGATTAACGCCCTATCAAGGAATCTAGTATTTATAACCTGTAATATTATACTTTTCAAGAAAGGCATCCATGCCCTTCTTAAATTTTAACAGTGAATCACTCATTACAACATCATGCGGCAGAGAGTTCCGTAGTCTCACTGCTCTTACAGTAAAGAATCCCCGTCTGTGATTATGTTTAAACCTTCTTTCCTCCAGATGTAGAAGATGCCCCCTTGTCCCAATCTCAGGCCTCAGAGTAAAAAGATCAGTAGAAAGGTCTTTGTACTGTCCCCTCATATACTTGTACATAGTAATAAGATCACACCTAAGCCTTCTTTTTTCCACAGTAAATAACCCCAAGTGTAATAACCTGTCTTGGTATTGCAGACCCCCCTTGGTCGCCCTTCTCTAGTTCAGCTATGTCTTTCTTATACACCGGAGACCAGAACTGTACACAGTATTCTAAGTGTGGTCGCACCAATGACTTGTATAGAGGTAAAATTATGTTCTTTTCATGAGCATCTATGCCTCTTTTAATGCATCCCATTATTTTATTTGCCTTTGCAGCAGCAGCCTGACACTGGCCACTAAACGTGAGCTTGTCGTCCACCAATACACCCAGGTCTTTTTCAGTTACAGTTTTGCCCAGTGTTTTACAATTAAGCATATGATTATACATTTTATTTCCTCTGCCCAAGTGCATTACCTTACATTTATCCCCATTAAAGCTCATTTGCCATTTATCAGCCCAAGCTTCTAGCTTACATAGATCCTCCTGTAATATAAAATTGTCCTCCTATGTATTGATTACCCTGCAGAGTTTAGTGTCATCTGCAAATATTGAAATATTACTCTGTATGCCCCCTACAAGGTCATTAATAAATATGTTAAAAAGAAGGGGGCCCAATACTGACCCCTGTGGTACCCCACTGTTAACTGAGACCCAGTCTGAGTGTTTTCCATTAATAACCACCCTTTGTTTCCTATCACTGAGACAATTCTAAACCCACATACATATATTTTCCCCTATCCCCATTGTTCTCATTTTATGTATCAACCTTTTGTGTGGAACCGTATCAAAAGCTTTTGAAAGGTCCATATACACAACATCCACTGCATTTCCTTGGTCCAGTCCAGAACTTGCCTCCTCATAAAAACTGATCAGATTAGTTTGACAGGAACGGTCCCTCGTAAACCCATGTTGATATTGGGTCATGAGGTTATTCTTCTTCACATACTCTTGTATAGCATCTCTTAGGAAACCCTCCAGGATTTTACCCACAGTAGAGGTTAAGCTTACCGGCCTATAATTTCCAAGTTCAGTTTTTGTCCCCTTTTTGAATATTGGCACCACATTTGCTATACGCCAGTCCTGTGGTACAGACCCTGTTATTATGGAATCTTTAAAGATTAAAAATAATGGTCTATCTATGACGTTACTTAATTCCTGCAGTACTCGCGGGTGTATCCCATCCGGGCCCGGCGATTTGTCAACTTTAGTGATTTTTAGACGCCGCCGTACTTCCTGCTGGGTTAAGCAAGTGACATTTACTGGAGAATTTTTGTTATCACTAATCATGTTTTCTGTCATGCGATTTTCTTGTGTAAATACGGTTGAAAAAAAATCATTTAGCATATTGGCTTTTTCCTCATCCTCATCCACCATTTCACCCAGACTATTTTTAAGGGGGCCAACACTATCATTTTTTAGTTTTTTACTATTTATGTAGTTAAAGAATATTTTGGGGTTATTTTTACTTTCTCTGGCAATGATTCTCTCTGCCTCAATCTTTGCTGCCTTGATTTGGTTTTTACATAATTTATTTCATTTTCTATATTTATTTAACGCCTCATCACTACCTACTTGCTTTAGTTCTCTAAATGCTTTCTTTTTGTCACTTATTGCTCCCCTTACAGCTCTATTTAGCCATAGTGGTTTCCTCCTATTTCTAGCATGTTTATTCCCATAGGGTATATATTGTACACAGGTCCTATTCAGGATGTTAATAAATGTCTCCCATTTGCTTTGTGTAGTTTTATGTCTCAGGATATCGTCCCAGTTTATTGCACTAAGATCATCTCTTAACAGTTGGAAATTTGCCTTCCTGAAGTTTAGTGTCCTTGTAACCCCTCTCCTACACATCTTATTAAAGATTACATGAAAACTTATTATTTTGTGATCACTATTACCCAAGTGACCCCCAACTCGTATATTTGATATGCGGTCTGGCCTATTGGTTAATATTAGGTCTAGCAGTGCCCCCCTTCTTGTTGGGTCCTGAACCAGTTGTGAAAGGTAATTGTCTCTCATAGTAGTCAAAAACCTATTTCCTTTGCTTGAACTACATGTTTCTATCCCCCAACGTATTTCAGGGTAGTTGAAGTCTCCCATAATAATGACTTCTCCTTGAGTCACTGCTTCATCTATTTGCTTTACGAGGATATTCTCCGCTACTTCCATTATTTTTGGAGACTTATAACAAACTCCTATCAGTATTTTATTATTTTTTCCCCCTCCCCTTATCTCCAACCACAGGGACTCTACATTTTCATTAGATTCACATATATCCTCCCGCAAGACAGATTTTAAGGATGATTTTACATATAAACACACACCCCCCCCTCGCTTGTTTGTACGGTCATTTCTGAACAGACTATAGCCCTGTAAATTAACTGCCCAGTCATGGCTCTCACCCAGCCACGTCTCGGATATCCCTACCATGTCATAATTATTTTCCAACAAAATTAATTCTAATTCCTCATTTTGTTGGTGAGGCTTCTGGCATTAGTGTACATGCATTTTATGTATCTCTCTGTACCTCTATTCCTTCTTACTTTATTGACTCTTCTAACCCCACCCCAATTTCTTTATTTGTGCCCAGGTCACTATCTGCACTATCTTCCCCACCTATAAAATGAATACCCCCCCCCAATCCCTAGTTTAAACACTCCTCCAACCTTCTAGCCATTTTCTCCCCCAGCACAGCTGCACCCTCCCCATTAAGGTGCAGCCGGTCGCTAGCGTAGAGTCTGTAGCCAACTGAGAAGTCGGCCCAGTTCTCCAGGAACCCAAATCCCTCCTACCTACACCAGTTCTTGAGCCACTTATTTATCTCCCTAATCTCCCGTTGCCTCTCTGGCGTGGCACGTGGTAGCGGTAGTATTTCAGAGAATACCACCTTGGAGGTCCTTGCTTTCAGCTTGCAGCCTAATTCCCTGAAATCATCTGTAAGGACCTTCCACTTACCTCTAACTTTGTCATTTGTGCCAATGTGCACCATGACCGCTTGGTCCTCACCAGCCCCTCCCAGTAATCTGTCAACCCGATCAGCGATGTTCCGGACTCGAGCGCCAGGTAGGCAGCACACTGTTCGACGATCCCTGTCTTTGTGACAGATTGCCCTATCTGTTCCTCTAATAATTGAGTCCCCCATTACCAGCACCTGCCTGGCCTGCCCTACTCTCCTATTTCCCTCTTTACTGAAGCTGACACTCCTCCGGCTTTCAGGGGACATGCCTTGCTGCAGTAGTGCTACCCCTGTACCGTCACTCCCCTCATCTGCCAACTTTGCAAACTTATTGGGGTGTGCCAGATCAGGACTAGCCTCCCTGGCACTCTTCCCTCTACCACCCCTTCTAACTGTCACCCAACTAGCGACCTCACTGTCATGCAGCTCCCGACTACCACCCTCCCCCACATCTACCCCAGTGAGCTGCTGCTCAGTGAGCAGCAGACTCCTTTCCATGTTGTCAATGGTTCTCAGTATTGGCAGCTGCTCATTTAGATCCAGTATCTGGGCTTCCAAACGCACAACGTGCACACATCTCGCGCAGCAGTAAGCAACCTCGACCGGCTGTTCAAGGAATACATACATGTGGCAAGATGTACACTGGATAGCATTGTCAATAATGGAGCTCATTTCCTAATGGGGACTGCAATATACAGAATGTTAACTAAAAAGTAAAGTAAAGAAATTAATGAAATACAGTCAGCAATTCAGTCCAAAGTCCTCCCTTCCAAACTCCCTGAATACAAAGTCACTGAAAAACAAGTCACACACTTACTTTCGTTCGCACTTACGCTCCGGACACACGCTGCTCGTTCACACTCGCAAACTAAGAGATTTAAAGAGTTTTTTTTTTTTCCCTTTTCCAGCAATGCACCCTTCACCTCAATGCACTTCCAAAGGGGAAGTGATTCTGAACCTTTGTCATCTCCTTTTCCTGTGGTGGTGATTGATAACACTCCCCTGAAGCATGGGAGCATTCTTCGAAAGGTCACTGCGTTTCCGCTTACTATGAATATGGAACATCAGGAGCAGATTGACTTATTTGTACTTGCTAAGTTGCCTTCCCCGGTTGTCCTGGGGTTGCCCTGGTTAAAAATGCATAATCCTTTACTGGACTGGTCATCTGGTTCCATAAGATCCTGGGGTCACGGGTGTTATGGTAACTGTTGTATTGTTCACATTGCGGCTGTTATGAAGGGGGAGTTACCTGAACCCATTCAGGATTTTTGGAGGGTTTTTTCGGAGGTGGAGTCGAAAGATTTACCACCTCATAGAGATTACGATAGCGCTATTGACTTCGTCCCTGATGCTAAGCTCCCTAAGAGTCAGTTGTTTAATCTGACAATTCCTGAGAGTGAGGCTTTGAATGAGTACCTTCAGACTAGTTTAGCTGCAGACCCTCTAAGTCTCCTGTGGCGGTTGGGTTATTTTTTGTCAAAAAGAAGGATGGGGGTCTTAGGACATGTCTAGATTTTCGGGATTGTCAGGGAATCCTTCCACACACAGTCAGGATGACACCAGGGAGATCACGCAATATCTCACCGTGCCGTCACGCTGTCCGTATTTCGTCCGGAGTCGCGAGCACGCGATCCAGACTACTCTCTACGTAGGTATCGGTAAGCGATCAGTGAGCATATGGCGCAACACCCTGGGTTCCACAGCCTGGAATCCGTGTTTAACGCCCTCCGTACGGTCACTGTCAGCTTCACGATAGCCCAGTTATTAATGCTCTCTGCCACCACCGGCCGAGTTTAAAATATAATACAGGCCAGGCCGGACGCCTGCGTTTTGGTAGCGTATATGGCTTCGGGGAAGGGAACGATTACAGAACAAAAGAAAGAGAACTATTACATTTTATATTTAATCCAAAAGGGAGGCAGTGTTTAGGAAAAATATATACAAGGATGTTACAAGGGAGACATTAAAATACATAGGCAGTTGCATAAAATAAACAGGAGGAAAGAGAAGAAACTTACTTACACTATTCGATCGCGGAGACGATTCAATATAGGTGGAGGAGGGGCTCTCCAGATTATGCTGTTATTGAACAGGACCCGTTGCTTATAATTCTTATTCCCCCCTGGCAATGAGTGCTCTTATCTTCTCCATGGGTTCTCTTATACCTAAGGGGAGATCTGGCACCACGCCCCTTGTGGTGACATCATGTGGGCCGGTCTCCAGCCTGTACATTTTTATTAAAAACGCTAACTTCTGCGATAACTCATCGCTCGTTGATCGCAGAAGCTTGCAAACTATGCCATTTTTTCCCTTGTGATTTTATCTTTATTTAGATATCACACATCCCATAGCTGCAGTCTGCCATTCTGGTGTTTTTGCGCTACAGCTCCCTGATTTTGGTTACAGCCCTGGAAAACTACCTATACATTCCTGGGCTGATTTGGTCACTACACATATGGGTCTTGTTACTGTCGGACCTCTGGAACTCACAAGATTTCATATTTCATATCGGAGTCAGTGCGTCTAGAAATTTACCTTTGAGGCTTGGGAAGCAGCTTCAACAGTTACACACAAATTAGTGCAAGCCTGCGTTCTAATTACCTCCTGCGTCTTTCAGAGACAAGATGCTTGCTTCCTAATGAAGTTATAACACTCCTTGGCTCGCCGTGTTTGCATAAACTATTTACCAGGCATGTGTTAATTGGGGCTTTTGTGCTGAGCAGAAGGGGAATAAGGGAGGGGGGTGAACATTTATGTCAGGCAGATACGGACGAACATTTTCCTGATATTAATATGTTCCTGACAGGGATATTAATAAGATCACTGTGCGCAATCCTTAGCCGTTATCACTTATTCCGGATTTGTTTAACCAATTGACCGGAGCTAAATGGTTTTCTAAGATTGACCTTTGTGGGGCATATAATTTGTTGCGGGTGAAGGATGGAGATGAATGGAAGACAGCTTTTAACACCCCGGAAGGACATTTTGAGTGTTTGGTGATGCCTTTTGGGCTTACTAACGCCCCTGCATTTTTTCAAAATTTCATCAATGACATTCTGAGACCCTTGATCGGTAGGAGTGTTATTGTTTATCTGGCTAACATTTTGATTTATTCATCGGATCTTGAGTCTCATTGGCAGAGAGTCCGCGAAGTTCTTCAGATTCTGAGAGATAACACACTCTTTGCTAAATTGGAGAAGTGTCAGTTTGCTGTCCAGAAAATTAGTTTTTTTGGGTTACTTTGTCTCTTGTGATGGTTTTGAGATGGACCCGGTGAAAGTTCAGGCTGTGCTGGAGAGGCCGAGGCCTGAGGGTCTGAAGTCCATACAGAGGTTTTTGGGGTCTGCCAATTATTACAGGAAATTCATAAAGAATTTCTCTGTCATCGCTAAACCCATTCTGATCTCACCAAGACGGGTGCTAATACAGTCCAATGGTCCACTGAGGCTATTGAAGCTTTTGAGTATCTCAAGGAGAGGTTCAGCTCTGCTCCTGTTCTTATCCAGACAGATGAGACCAAGCCATTTTTGGTTGAGGTGGATGCCTCATCTATAGGTGTAGGGGCAGTTCTGTCCCAGTAGGGTGAGGATGGGGTGCATCCCTGTGATTTCTTTTCAAAAAAACTTCCTGAGACAGAGCTCAACTATGATGTTGGGAATCGTGAGTTGTTGGCTATTAAACTCACGTTTGAGCATTGGCGACATTTTTTGGAGGGGGCTCGACATCCTATACAGGTTTTCACTGATCATAAGAATTTGATTCATCTAGACGCAGCTAAATGTTATAATGCCCATCAGGCTAGGTGGGCACTGTTTTTTGCCTGGTTCAATTTTACCGTAACCTTTGTCCCGGGGACAAGGAATGTTAAGGCTGATGCTTTGTCTCGTAGTTTCTCTCCAGCGGTGAATGGTGAGAGGGAGGAGTGTATTTTGCAGAGAGGGGTGGTGGTGGCCGCATTGGATTCTGAGTTGGAGAATAGCATCCTAGGAGCTCAATGTCTGGCACCAACTAACACTCCGTGTGTTAAATTGTTTGTGCCTAGAGCCTTGAGGAGAGCGTTGCTTGTTGAATGTCATGAGTCTCGGTTGGCGGGCCACCCAGGGATTTCGGAGACTAGGAAGTCTATCGGTCGGAGTTTCTGGTGGCCAGGGTGGCAAAGGGAAGTCATCAATTGGGTGCATCAGTGTTCTGTGTGCACTACGTTGAAGGCCTCCCATGCAGTGGCTGCGGGGTTGCTATGACCCTTGGAAGTTCCTAGTTCACCATGGATGCACCTTGCCATGGATTTTATCACCGATCTGCCTTTACTGGAGGAGGACAATTTTTCTGGTGATTTGGAGAGGGTTTGGACCAGTGTACGTCTGAACCTTAAAGAGGCTAACAGGAGATCAAAAAGGTATTTTGACAAAAAAAGAAAGGAGTCTTTGTTTTCTGTTGGTGATATGGTTTGGTTGTCCTCTAGGAATCTTCGTTTGAAGATTCCTTCCAAAAAACTGGGGCCCAAATTTTGTGGGTCCTTTCAAAGTGGTTCAGATTGTCAACTCGGTAGCGGTGAGGTTGGGCATTCCCTCATCCTGGAGGATTAATTCTGTGTTTCATGTGTCGTTACTTAAGAAGGCGGACACGCCTTATAAGCAGGCAAAGCCTATTGTTCCTCCTGTTGATGAGGATGGTGAATTTGAGATTTCTCGCATTTTGGATTCCAGGTGGCATAGAGGAAGCTTACAGTATCTTGTCTCCTGGAGAGGTTTCGGCCCCTAGGATAATTCCTTGGTGAAGGCTGAGGATGTCTCAGCCTTAAGGCTAATTAAGGCTTTTCACAGGAGATTTCCTGGTAAGGCTCGGCCTAGAGGATCCGGAGGATCCTCGTAAAAGGGGAGGTATTGTTAGAATCTATTTTGTTTTACTATCGGCCATCTTGTTGTGGTTTGCTGGCTTCTAGTCTTTTCCTCTGGTGCTGGGTTTCTTTGTCACGTGATCTCTGCACTCTTTATTACCCAGCACCTGGCTCCCATTCCCTGCTGGACATCAGTGTTGTAACGCTCGTGCTCTGGCTAATTAGCCTTGTTTAGTTCTTCTTGCTTTGGACTATTGTTATCCTGGGACTTCTTGCTCCACCAGTTTTGCTTCCTTTAATTTTTGTTACTGCAACTAACTTTTCTCTTAGGAGGTCTCCTGCTTTTGCTCCCAATCCTTAGATGTTTTAGGGACCCCTTTCCCCGTCCTACAGGTCTTGGAGTTCAGTGCAGGAGTTTCGGTGGGGCTCTTCATAAGGAATAGGGCACGCACCCCAGTGTAGGGTTAAGCTGAGTCTCAGTGCAGGGACAGCTTTTCCTCCTATTCCTTAGTTCTAAGTTGCAGTACATAACAACAATAAAGCCTGCAGAGAAAACTCGGTCCTGAGTCTACTCCCGAAAGTGGCCGAGTGAGTCGTCTTACCATAACACGTACAAACAATGAAAACATTGAATCTAAACTGTATTTTTACTCAGTAAGCTGTACTTACAAAAAACGAAGGTTCTTAGCTCATAAACTGGCCAATTCATGTGTGCTCATCAACCTGTTCACACTTCGGAGGTGCTGGTCAGGATTTTTACTATACAGCTTTGGCAAAAATTAAGAGACCACTGCAAAATTTTCATTTTCTCTGATTTTTTCTCTTTATAGTTATATTTTTGAGTAAAATGTACATTGTGGTTTTTTGCTATAAACTACTGACAACATGTCTCTGAAATTCAAAGCTAAAAATTTTGTATGTATTTGCAGCAAATGAGAAATCGTCAAAATAATAAAAAAGAAACAGTGCTTTCAGAAATCGAATAATGCAAAGAAAACAAGTTCTTATTTATTTACAAACAATAATACTCATTTTTTAACTCAGGAACAGTTCAGAAATCAATATTTGGTGGAATAACCATGATTTTTAATCACAGCTTTCATGCGTCTTGGCATACTTTCCACCAGTCTTTCACACTGCTTTTGGGTCACCTTATGCCACTCCTGGCACAAACATTTAAGCAGTTCTTCTTTGTTTGATGGCTTGTGACTATCCATCTTCCTCTTGATTACATTCCAGAGGTTTTTCAATGGGGTTCAGGTCTGGAGATTGGGCTGACCATGACAGGGTCTTGATGTGATGCTCCTTCATCCACACTTTGATTGACCTAGCTGTGTGGCATGGGGCATTGTCCTGCTGTAAAAAACAGTCCCCAGAGTTGGGGAACATTGCCTGAGCAGAAGGAAGCAAGTGTTTTTCAAGGATAACCTTGTATGCGTCTTTATTCATACGTCCTTCGTAAAGATTAATCTGCCCAATTCCAGCCTTGCTGAAGCATCCCCAGATCATCACCGATCCTCCACCAAATTTCACAGTGGGTGCAAGATACTGTGGCTTGTATACTTCTTCAGGTCTCTGTCTATCCATTAGACGACCAGGTGTTGGGCAAAGCTGAAAATTAGACTCATCAGAGAAGATTACCTTACTCCAGTCCTCTATGGTCCAATCCTTATGGTCTTTGGCAAAATTCAGTCTGGCTCTCCTTTGCTTCTCATTGATGAAATGCTTTTTTCTCACTTTACGTGACTTGAGGCCTGCCTCTAGGAGCCTGTTACGAGCTGTTCTTGCCATGCACTTCACCCCAGCTGCCATTTGCCATTCCTTTTGTAGGTCACTTGATGTCATCCTGCAGTTGCTGAGTGACATTCGAATAAGGTGACTGTCATCCCGGTCAGTGGAGGGTCACTTTCGCCCTCTGCCGGTCTGTAGCTTTGTTGTCCCCAATGTCTGCTGCTTGACATTGTAGTAATGGACTGCCGTTTTTGAAATTTTAAGCATGGAGGCAACATGACGGTCACTGTATCCCTTTGCTAGTAAAGCCAAAATTGAGCCCTTCTTTTCCTTTGGCATGGTTAAAAGTTATTTTTTCATTAAAATTACTTTTGGGCTATTCCTAGCACTTGTTTTGCCATTCAGCTTGTCCTATTGCAAGAGGATTGTGAAGACCACAGCAGTGTTTTTTATACTTTCCCTCGTTACTTAAGATTTGGTTCAGGTGATCACCAAATCAGAAGCACATTAAGTAGAATGAGGTGTACTTTGGTTGGAATTCAACTGACACTGGAATGGAATGGCTGTCAAAATATGTAGAGATGGTGATTTTTAGAAAACTGTGCAGTGGTCTCTTAATTTTTGCCAGAGCTGTATATTACTATAGGAGGTTTTAACTGCCTCCTGTCTGACTCTGCAATCCCTCCATTAACCAGCAGGTGATGCTCAGTTCTACTTCCCCATTTAAATAAGTTCTATTTGCCCATTTAAATTGTAGTTGTTTTAGCCCAGGCAAGACATATTTGTCCATTTAGTTGAAGGCTTGTAGCCCAAAAGTGAAATGTAGGGTATAGCATTACCCAACAGGCGGGAGGTTACCTTGCCAAGGTTGATGGGCACACATGAATTGGCCAATTTATGTGCTAAGAACCTTCGTTTTTTGTAAGTACAGCTTACTGAGTAACAATACAGTTTTGATTCAATGTTTTCATTGTTTGTATGTATCTTGGCTCCTAAAGAGCGCTACTGCACTTTCTTTATGTATATATATGTGTATATACAGTACAGACCAAAAGTTTGGACACACCTTCTCATTTAATGATTTTTCTGTATTTTCATGACTATGAAAATTGTACATTCACACTGAAGGCATCAAAACTATGAATTACCACATGTGGAATTATATACTTAACAAAAAAACTGTGAAACAACTGAAAATATGTCTTATATTCTAGGTTCTTCAAAGTAGCCACCTTTTGCTTTGATGACTGCTTTGCACACTCTTGGCATTCTCTTGATGAGCTTCAAGAGGTAGTCACCGGAAATGGTTTTCACTTCACAGGTGTGCCCTGTCAGGTTTAATTAGTGGGATTTCTTGCCTTATAAATGGGGTTGGGACCATTAGTTGTGTTGTGCTGAAGTCAGATGGATACACAGCTGATAGTCCTACTGAATAGACTGTTAAAATTTGTATTATGGCAAGAAAAAGCAGCTAAGTAAAGAAAAATGAGTGGCCATCAGTACTTTAAGAAATGAAGGTCAGTCAGTGCGAAAAATTGGGCAAACTTTGAAAGTGTCCCCAAGTGCAGTTGCAAAAACTATCAAGCGCTACAAAGAAACTGGCTCACATGAGGACCGCCCCAGGAAAGGAAGACCAAGAGTCACCTCTGCTTCTGAGGATAAGTTTATCCGAGTCACCAGCCTCAGAAATCGCAGGTTAACAGCAGCTCAGATTAGAGACCAGGTCAATGCCACACAGAGTTCTAGCAGCAGACACATCTCTTCAACAACTGTTAAGAGGAGACTTTGTGCAGCAGGCCTTCATGGTAAAATAGCTGCTAGGAAACCACTGCTAATGACAGGCAACAAGCAGAAGTGACTAGTTTGGGCTAAAGAACACAAGTAATGGACATTAGACCAGTGGAAATCTGTTCTTTGGTCTGATGAGTCCAAATTTGAGATCTTTGGTTCCAACCACCGTGTCTTTGTGCGACGCAGAAAAGGTGAACGGATGGACTCTACATGCCTGGTTCCCACCGTGAAGCATGGAGGAGGAGGTGTGATGGTGTGGGGGGGCTTTGCTGGTGACACTGTTGGGGATTTATTCAAAATTGAAGGCATACTGAACCAGCATGACTACCACAGCATCTTGCAGCGGCATGCTATTCCATCCGGTTTGCGTTTAGTTGGACCATCATTTATTTTTCAACAGGACAATGACCCCAAACACACCTCCAGGCTGTGTAAGGGCTATTTGACCAAGAAGGAGAGTGATGGGGTACTACGCCAGATGACCTGGCCTCCACAGTCACCAGACCTGAACCCAATCGAGATGGTATGGGGTGAGCTGGACCGCAGAGTGAAGGCAAAAGGGCCAACAAGTGCTAAGCATCTCTGGGAACTCCTTCAAGATTGTTGGAAGACCATTTCTGGTGACTACCTCTTGAAGCTCATCAAGAGAATGCCAAGAGTGTGCAAAGCAGTCATCAAAGCAAAAGGTGGCTAGAATATAAGACATATTTTCAGTTGTTTCACACTTTTTTGCTAAGGATATAATTCCACATGTGTTAATTCATAGTTTTGATGCCTTCAGTGTGAATGTACAATTTTCATAGTCATGAAAATACAGAAAACTCTATAAATGAGCAGGTGTGTCCAAACCTTTGGTCTGTACTGTATATATATATATTGTGGTAAGACGACTCACTCGGCCGCTTTCGGAAGTAGACTCAGGAACCGGGTTTTCTTTGCAGGCTTTATTGTATGGCATAAAGCCCTGCAGCTCAGGCAAAAATAAACACGGCCTTACTGGCAAAACGACAAAACAAAAGATAGACGATAGCACAGTCCATAGGATTGGCTTGGCTATGGCTTCCCAAGTCTGGAGACCTTGCCTCTCCAAAAACAACAACAGACAAAAAATAGTGATTTAAGCTTGCTCAGCCACACCCTGAGGGGAGGTATGGGGAATGAATTCCCACCCAATATCTATGTCATTCACACAAAACCACACCCTTCAAAATGGTGATTACACCCCCAACACATAACATGGTAGGGAAAAAGTTCTATGTTCAGTTCACACACGCTCTCAACTTCTCTCAACCATCTCAAAGGGGCATGGTCTGATACCAGTTTAAATTTCCGGCCTAGTAGGTAGTAACTCAGTGTATCTACGGACCATTTTATGGCTAAGCACTCTTTTTCTACTATTGCATAGTTTTTCTCACAGGACGAGAGCTTCCGGCTCAGATAGAGGATGGGATGTTCTTCCTCATTTTTCTCCTGAGAGAGTACGGCTCCTATGTCAACCTCTGAAGCGTCCGTCTGGGCCACAAATTCTTTATAAAAGTCTGGTGTAACCAGGACCGGCTTCTTCAACTGTTGAAACGCCATCTCTGTTTCCTCTGTCCACTTCACCATGGTTGATCTGGTGCCTTTTAGGAGATCTGTAAATGGCACGTCCACCATGGAAAAATTTGGGATAAACCGCCGGTAATATCCCACAATTCCCAGGAACGCTCTCACTTGCTTCTTGTAGAGCGGTTGCGGCCAGGTCTGGATTTCCTCCACTTTATTGGCTTTATTTCACCTCTCCCAATGACATAGCCCAAGTATTTGGCCTCCTCCTTTCCAACGGCACATTTTCTCGGATTTATAGTAAATCCCGCCTTCTTCAGAGCATCCAGAACAGCCTGTAGTTTAGGTTGATGATTTGCCTAGTCTGGACTAAATATCTCAATGTTGTCAAGACAGGCTGCAGCATTCATCTTATGTGGGGCTAGGATCCGATCCATAGCACTCTGGAAGGTGGCTGGGGCCCCCTGTAGTCCGAACAGCATCAGAGTGTATTGAAAGCACCCATCAGGTGTTGAGAAAGCCATCTTCTCCTTGGCCGTCTGGGACATGGGGATCTGCCAATAGCCCTTCATCTGGTCGAGGGTAGTAATATACCTCGCTGGTCCCAGCCTCTCGATGAGCTTGTCGACGCGGGGCATCGGGTATGCGTCGCACTTGGACACCTCATTCAGCCGGCGGTAGTCGTTACAAAACTTCCATTCTCTGTTGGGTTTTGGCAC
Organism: Phyllobates terribilis; assembly: GCF_046119375.1. Classification (NCBI taxonomy): domain Eukaryota; kingdom Metazoa; phylum Chordata; class Amphibia; order Anura; family Dendrobatidae; genus Phyllobates; species Phyllobates terribilis. The sequence continues at coordinate 116,568,888 of NW_027362761.1, read as the reverse complement.
AAGGAACGATGGGGCTCGACCACCCACAGTTTGACTCCTCTATCACACTGAGGTGTAACATCCTCTTCACCTCGGCCAAGATCACCTCCCGGCATGCTTCAGGTTCACCCTTACATGCGGCTCTGTTAGTACGTCATGTTCTACCACCTGAGTATGCTCCGGCAACTCTGAGAACAGGTCCCGATTCTGCTGGAGAAGTTCTCGACACTATTGTTTCTGGGCTGGCGAAAGGGTCTCCGCTTTCGTGACATCTTCCACCTGGCCTTCGGGAGTGGCTCCCAGGCAAGAAGTTCCCACCGGTTCACGATCTTGCCACGACTTGAGCAGGTTTACATGGTACACGTGGTGTGGCTTTCTTGGGCCAGGCTGGTGGACTCTGTAGTTCACTTCACCGATTTTCTCCCCTACCTCATACAGACCTTGCCACTTGGCCAGGAACTTACTTTCAATGGTGGGAAAGAGAACCAGAATGCGATCCCCAGGCTGGAACTGTCTCAGTCTTGCCGACTGGTTATACACCCTCGCCTGGCCTTCCTTTGCCTGGAGGAGATGTTCCTTCACGATGGGCATCACCTTTGCCATTCTCTCCTGTAACTGGGCGACATGTTCAATGATGCTCCGGTGTGGAGCTACCTCGGCTTTCTTGGCGATGTCTAGGAGACCTCTTGGATGCCGTCCATACAGGAGCTCAAACGGAGAGAAGCGAGTGGAAACTTGTGGAACTTCTCTGATGGAGAAAAGTAGAAATGTAAACAGGTAGTCCCAGTCTCATCCATCCTTTTCACCGACCTTCCTGAGCATCGCCTTTAAGGTCTTGTTGAAGCATTCCACTAGGCCGTCCCTCTGCGGATGGTAAACTGAGGTCCAAATATGGGTAATCTGAAGGACTCTACATAGCTCCTTCATCACCTTGCTCTGGAAGGAGGCTCCTTGGTCTGTCAAAATCTCTTTTGGCAGACCTGTCTGAGCAAAAATATGGACCAGCTCTAGGGCTATACTTTTACTGGATGAGTTTCTTAGAGGTGCCGCTTCGTGGTACAGGGTCGTAAAGTCCATGACCACCAGGATGTATTGGTGCCCCCGGGCCAATTTAACTAAATGACCCATGAGGTCTATGGCAATCCTCTCAAAGGGAACCGCTATCACAGGTAGTGGAACTAAGGGACTACGGAAGTGGGAGCGGTTATCTGGCAGGTGGGGCAGGACCTTCAACAGTTTAAGATTTCCCGGTATCATCCTGACCAATAGAACCTCCTCATTATTCTCTCCTGGGTTTTCTCAACCCCTAGGTGTCCCCCCAGAATATGTGAGTAGGCCATGTCTAATACCCTCTGACGGTATGGCCCTGGAACTAAGAGCTGTTCCACTACCTCTTCACCTTTTAGTTTGGTCATCCGGTATAATAGATCCCCTTGAACTGCAAAGTGTGGGTACCTGGTGTCCACTCCCGACTCTTGAACAACACCTTCACAAACATTGTCCCACGCCCCTTTCAAGGTCAAGTCCCGAACTTGAACTTACCCAAAGTTCTCTCCGGACACCTCTAGTTCAGGGAGGTCGACCACCTCGGTCACAATCTCATCCTCGTCACCAACAAGGACACACAGTGGGAACTCATCCACTTCCAATGTTGACTGGGGTATTTCACTAGGCTCCTGGCTTTTGTCCACATGACTCAGTCTGGATACCTTCCCCCAGAAGTCCCAGAACAAGGGAAAATCACGGCCCAATATGATGAGATATATCAGGTCCTTGACCACCCCGACCTCGTGGGATTGGGCACCACAGTCTGTTCCGACTGTCACTCTGGCCACTGGGTAGTTATTGGTGTCCCCATGTATGCAGCGGATGCCCACAGATTTGGCAAGGATCAGCTGGTGGGGAAGGGTGGCACTGATTAAGGTTACCAAACTCCCTGAGTCCAACAGCCCCAGAACCATTACTCCATTAACGGATACGGTACACGCCTGCTGCCCCTCGCCAGGTTGACAGTTCACAATGCAGGCTGGGTAAGCATAATATTAACAATGTCTGCCTAGGCTACAGTCCATTGGCTCAGCAGACGTATGACACTGGGCGGATATGTGTCCCGGATTGTGACACCGCCAACAGACCACATCCTTACCAACAGTCCTTGCAGCACCATCAGTAGAAGTGGGACGCCCCCCAGTTGTGGCCCTGAACCCCTTCCATGGTGAACCCGCCCCCCTTTGGGCACTTCAGTACGGGGAGGTGACTATGTCGGGTCTCCCTACAGATTTTTCGACCACTTGGTACCTCTCTACCAGACCTACGAGGTCGTCTGTGTTCCGAGGGTTGCCCTGGGCAACCCAGGTCTGCACCGGCCTGGGTAGTGAATGGATGAACCTGTCCATCACCAAACATACACCACACTCAACCATCTGGGTGGGAGAGGAAGACTCTGGCTGCAGCCACTTCTGGACTAGATGTAGCAAGTCAAACATCTGTGAGCATGGAGGTTTATAACCAGCATATGCCCAGTGGTGGACCCTTTGCGCTCTGACAGACATAATCACTCCTGAACATGCCAATATCTCGGTTTTTAATTTGGCGTATTCTTTTGCATCTTGTAAAGTCTGATCATAATAGGTCTTCTGTGGCTCCCCGGTCAAATATGGAGCCAGAACCTCCACACACTACTCCAGAGGCAATCTCTCCCGTTACGCCACCCTTTCAAAAACAGTCAGAAATGCCTCAACATCATCCCCCGGGGTCATCTTTTGCAATGCTCTCCTTACCGTCTTCCTGATGTGTGCGTCATCACCTGGACTTGTCGGAGCCGTCTCCTTGCCACGGACCGCCTCTGCAAGTAGCTTGATCTGCTGCTGCTGTTGATGATGCAGATCCTGTTGCTGCTGTTTCTGGAGCTGGATTTGTTGCATCAGCAGCTTAGTGGTCTCTTGTTGCTGCTGCATGCTTTGCTGGCTCTGCTGCATGCTCTGCTAGCTCTGCAAGTGCTGTTGCTGCATGCTCTGCTAGCTCTGCACCAGGTGTTTAATTAGCTCTTCCATTCTGCCGGACGTCTCCTGCTGGCTGACAGCCTTCACTCAGCACATCCACCGGTCTCTGTTGCAGGTAAACATGATCCTGGAATCTTGTCCGCACTCTCTCAAACTGTGGTAAGACAACTCACTCGGCCGGTTTCGGAAGTAGACTCAGGAACCAGGTTTTCTCTGCAGGCTTTACTGTATGGCATAAAGCCTCGTAACTCCTTACTGCCTTACTGGCAAAACGACAAAACAAAAGATAAACAGTCCATAGGAGTGTGGGGTTTTCCCACACAGGTTGTAGCACAGCCTTCAGCTCCATACTGAGCTATGGCTTCCCCAGTCTGGAGACCTTGCATCTCCATACACAACAACAGAAAAAAAATTAGTGACTGAGCATTTATGCTTCCTCAGCCACATCCTGAGGGGAGGTATGGTGAATGACTTCCCACCCAATCTCTATGTCATTCACAAAAAATCACACACTTCAAAATGGTGATTACACCCCTAACACATAACATGCTAGGGAAAAAGTTCTAGGTTCAGTTCCCACAAGCTAAGAGCCGTAGTGACACATACCTCCCCTCACAATCTATGCAGAAAAAACAGCACTCACCATTCATTTTAAAAAGTAATGTCCTTTATTCCATGTGGCGGGACAATCCTGTGGAAAGCAGGGGGAGCAGGGAGGTAAAGTAAAAGAGCTCCCCCTGCTTTCCACGGGATTGTCCCGCCACATGGAATAAAGGACATTACTTTTCAATATGAATGGTGAGTGCTGTTTTTTCTGTATACTTCTACATATATATATGTATATATTGTGGTAGATCGGCTCAGTCGGCTGCACACAGAGGTAGACACGGAATAATGTCTCTTTAAATTTTTTGTTGGTTTATTAAATGGCATAAACCAATATAGTGTTCTTAAAAGATTAGCACAAAATAACACAAGCTCCTTTCTCTGGAGCTGGCCTCCAGATACTAAACAACAGCAGAGTGAAAAGGCTGGCTTAGCCAGTGTTCAAGAGTTTTTCACTCGAATTGCGTATGGTATATTTTATACACACCACCCCATAACATATGCTTTGTCGTCTGAGATGTCCATTTTTTGTCTTTTCTACAAGTTTTTAAAAAGATTTGTCAATAAAGATTGTTGAATTTTAATTAATTGCCTGGTGTGTTGAGCTGGATCCATCTTCACTTCCTCATTGACCCAGGCGTTGTGCAGCAGCGAGGACGCCGTTGCTCCATGCCAGACTGGGATTACATCTCAGGGGTGAGCTGAAATTTTCTCTTTATTCATAATACTTACAGTGATACTTATTTTTATATCAATTCCACAAAATGTGGCCACAGTTTACAGGGTTCTGTCAAGTGTGAATCAATTGTTTTCTTTTTAATACCACTTTTGACATGGCCATGTTTTGGCTATTCAGATTTTTTCAAAGGATTCCTAGCTAAGATTACAACTGTTATACACTGCTCAAAAAAATAAAGGGAACACTTAAACAACAGAATATAACTCCAAGTGAATCAAACTTCTGTGAAATCAAACTGTCCACTTAGGAAACAACACTGATTGACAATCAATTTCACATGCTGTTGTGCAAATGGAATAGACAATAGATGGAAATTATTGGCAATTATCAAGACACCCTAAATAAAGGAGTGGTTCTGCAGGTGGGGACCACAGAGCACATCTCAGTACCAATGCTTTCTGGCTGATGTTTTGGTCACTTTTGTATGTTGGTTGTGCTTTCACACTTGTGGTAGCATGAGATGGACTCTACAACCCACAGAAGTTGCTCAGGTACTGCAGCTCATCCAGGATGGCACATCAATGTGAGCTGTGGCAAGAAGGTTTGCTGTGTCTGTCAGTATAGTGTCCAGAGGCTGGAGGCGCTACCAGGAGACAGGCCAGTACACCAAGAGACGTGGAGGGGGCCGTAGGAGGGCAACAACCTAGCAGCAGGACCGCTACCTCCGCCTTTGTGCAAGGAGGAACAGGAGGAGCACTGCCAGAGCCCTGCAAAATAACCTCCAGCAGGCCACAAATGTGCATGTGTCTGCACAAACGGCTAGAAACCAACTCTATGAGGGTGGTATGAGGGCCCGACGTCCACAGATGGGGGTTGTGCTCACAGCCCAACACCGTGCAGGACGCTTGGCATTTGCCACAGAGCACCAGGATTGGCAAAGTCGCCACTGGCGCCCTGTGCTCTTCACAGATGAAAGCAGGTTCACACTGAGCACATGTGAGAGACGTGACAAGTCTGGAGACGCTGTGGATAGCGATCTGCTGCCTGCAACATCCTTCATGACCAGTTTGGCAGTGGGTCAGTAATGGTGTGGGGTGGCATTTCTTTGGAGGGCCGCACAGTCCTCCATGTGCTCACCAGAGGTAGCCTGACTGCCATTAGGTACCAAGATGGGATCCTCAGACCCCTTGTGAGACCATGTGCTAGTGCAGTTGGCCCTGGGTTCCTCCTAATGCAGGACAATGCCAGACCTCATGTGGCTGGAGTGTGTCAGCAGTTCCTGCAAGATGAAGACTTTGAAGCTATGGACTGGCACGCCCATTCCCCAGACCTGAATCCAATTGAGCACATCTGGGACATCATGTCTCGCTCCATCCACCAACGTCTTGTTGCACCACAGACTGCCCAGGAGATGGCGGATGCTTTAGTCCAGGTCTGGGAGGAGATTCCACAGGAGACCAACCTCATCAGAAGCATGCCCAGGCATTGTAGGGAGGTCATACAGGCACGTGGAGGCCACACACAATACTGAGCCTCATTTTGACTTGTTTTAAGGACATTACATCAAAGTTGGATCAGCCGGTAGTGTGTTTTTCCACTTTAATTTTGGGGGTGACTCCAAATCCAGGCCTCCATTGGTTAATAAATTTGATTTCCATTGATGATTTTTGTGTAATTTTGTTGTCAGCACATTCAACTTTGTACAGAACAAAGTATTCAATGAGAATATTTCATTCATTCAGATCTAGGATGAGTTATTTGAGTGTTCCCTTTATTTTTTTGAGCAGTGTATATACTTGCTGATGCAATATATCTTTGTTTTGTGACAGTGGTGTCTCTATGACAATAGAGGCCAGTTCTATACCACTCATTCGTGTGCTGCTGCCCTGGTTATTGATGTGGTAGTTGGGGACCAACAGTACTGTATGCAATATCTTTCTACTAATTTATTTTATATTTATTAGGAATTATATCTAATATGTTTTAACAATATTTACTACCTGCTTTTTTTCATGGTCATGTTGAAGAAACAACCATATTCAGCATTATTCTGCTACAAATCTGCCATCTCTGAGCATAGCCTCAAAGTTCCATGTAAAGTAAATGATCAATGGCTACTTACTTAAACCTACTTAAGGCCTGCTGGGGTCATTATTAAAGTTGGAAATGGAAATATACAATCTTCTTTAAATATGTAGTTCACAATTTCCTCTAAGCTCTTTTTTTAATGTAGAGAGACTTACCTAAATTCATATCTCAGCACTGAGGCTCAGCTATTCTGGAATGCAACTTGATTACTTCCTGATGAGCCACCTTTTCCAGCATAGTTCAGACTATTTAGATTCCTTTACTCTCCACTCTGGACACCAAGTAAGCTTTTTGCTTTTCTACAAACAAGCAGCCACAAAATGTGATTTTTCCTTCTTCTCAGAGGTACTAGTATAATCTTTACACTACTCTCTGATCTTTGTGTGAAAAATGTTTAACTATTTGATGTTAATCAGCTATTCTACTTCAGGCAAAACCAACCTAAATGCCTCATTCAGGTATCCATTGTTTTGTTCTTTTATTGAGTAAAAAAATATTAATTGAGATCACGATTAAAATCTGACTAGCTGAATCCTTCTAATCTCTAAGTAGAAACAGGAAGTCAGTTTTCCTTGCATGAGTCACTGCAAAAGTCCCTGGCAAAGGGAGGAGGGAGGAAGCAGCTGGGTCAGGAGTTGAAGAGGGGAATGATTTTTGCAGGGAAAAGAAACTTCCTGTTTCTACACAGAGCAAAGAAAAGAGAAGAATTTACTAGGTAAAAAGAGAAAATGAGCAATTGTAACTACACAGTGACATATAATATGATGACTGCAATATATTAAGAGGATAAAAACTTTGATGGGAGTGCTTTTTTAACAGAACCCGAAGATCGAGGAAGCCTGCCACACAGCACTCATGTGACACTGAGTCACTTCTCATGGACAAGCCGTGAGTCGGGACAGTTGAGAAGTCCGAGGTCAATAGGCAGGATTGTAAGCCATAAACAGATGGAAGAGACTAAGTCGCAGTCAGGTAATGGTCCGAGGTCAAAATACCAGGAGGATAGTGGATCAGAGCAAAAGAGTTAAACAGACAGATTGCCAGAACAAGGTACAAAGTCAGGCAGCAACAGATCAATTAGCAAAATACAAGGCACAGAGAAAACCAACCACAGTTACCTGAAGCTACGGCTGACAGCTATCTGTGACTGCCAGCTCAGTTAAATAGCTGAGCAATAATGGGAATTCAGAGCACCTGACGAGAGCTCAGCACCTCCCAGTATCAGATTGGATGGCCGAGCTGTCAATGAAAACACAGGCACCTCAGCACGCCCCTGCACCAGACTGGACAACTGAGCTGTCAATCACTGCACAGATAGCTCAGCAAGCCCCTGCACCAGACTGAATAACTGAGCTGTCCATCACTGCACAGACAGCTCAGCATGCCCCTGCACCAGACTGAATAACTGAGCTGTCCATCACTGCACAGACAGCTCAGCACGCCCCTGCACCAGACTGAATAACTGAGCTGTCCATCACTGCACAGACAGCTCAGCATACTCCTGCACCAGACTGAATAACTGAGCTGTCCATTACTGCACAGACAGCTCAGCATGCCCCTGCACCAGACTGAATAACTGAGCTGTCCATCACTGCACAGACAGCTCAGCACGCCCCTGCACCAGACTGAATAACTGAGCTGTCCATCACTGCACAGACAGCTCAGCATACTCCTGCACCAGACTGAATAACTGAGCTGTCCATCACTGCACAGACAGCTCAGCGCTGATGAGTGGAATCGTTACAACCCAGCTCCTGCTGTGCATCTTGACTCCAGTCCAGCACACACTCTTGGTTGAAATTCCTCTCCAGCGAGAAGATTTTTTCAGTTATTTGGTGTGCAAAAAGAAATAAAATCAGACACGTGGACATGCCTATAAATTATAGTTTGTACATTTTCTATTCATAAAGAAGATGAATAGAGCATGTGCATGAAAAATGGACTTCTGATTGAGGCCTAAGGCTTTTTAATCATGGTTACTTTCCAGATTTACATATTTCAGCAAACTTTAAAAAAAAGAAACGTAAAACTAACTAGAATTTGTCACTGATTTTCCCAAAATTAATGTGAATACCACATTCAAATTTAATCCTTGAAAGTACTCCAATTTATCTATTATACTTCATAGTCTTATAGCAAGAGCTCACTAACATGCCATAATGTTCACTGTATGAATGTGATTATCTAGAAGAGTATTTATTCTTGTTAGCAGTGATAGTATTTTTACTTCTGAAGTGGGAAATCCCAATCAGTACCTTCAATTACACAATGGATTACAAATATAGAAAATAGATGAGTAGATCTGGCAAGATTCAAATTTCCCAGATCAGACTGAACTTTGATTTGCAGCTAATTTATTGTCCGTGAATTGAGTGTCCCCTATTATGTGTACCACATTATAAAGATACATAACATAGTAAACATAAGATTTAGATGTTATACAGAGCATAACAAATACAAGATGTAGAAAATAAATAACAACTAATACTCATATCACCGTTTGTCTCCCATCTTGCTGAATTCGCACGGAGCAAATTCTGGAGAATACATCTCTTTGGAAAATTTGAGTAGAATTTAATTCCACTTACAGTGGGGAAAATAAGTATTTGATAGACGGCCGATTTGCAAGTTTTCCCACCTACAAAGAATGGAGAGGTCTGTAATTTTTATCATAGGTACACTTCAACTGTGAGAGACAGAATCTTAAAAAAAATGCCGAAAATCACATTGTATGATTTTTACATAATTAAATTGCCTTTTATTGCATGAAATAAGTATTTGATACAATAGAAAAACAGAACTTAATATTTGGTACATAGATCTTTGCAATTACAGAAGTCAGTCGTTTCCTGTAGTTCTTGACCAAGTTTGCACACACTGCAGCAGGGATTTTGGACCCACTCCTGCATACTGATCTTCTCCAGATCTTTCATGTTTCGGGGCAACTTTAATTTTCAGCTGCCTCCAAAGATTTTCTGCGCTCAGGTCTGGAGACTGGCTAGGCCACTCCATGACATTGAAATGCTTCTTAAGGAGCTTCTCTTTAGTTGCCCTGGCTGTGTGTTTTGGGTCATTGTCATGCTGGAAGACCCAGCCACGACTCATCGTCAATGCTCTTACTGAGGGAAGGAGGTTGTTGGCCAAAATCTTGTTATACATGACCCCATCCTCCCTTTATTACGGTGCAGTCTTCCTGACCCCTTTGCAGAAACCCGCAAAGTATGATGTTTTAAACGTGCCTGGACATGTGCTGGAATGAGCAGGGGGAACTTGCGTGCCTGGTAGGATTTTAATTCATGACAGCGTAGTCTGTCACTAATGGTAATGTTTGAGACTGTGGTCCCAGTTTTCTTCAGGTCATTGACCAGGTCCTCCCATGTAGTTCTGGGCTGATTCCTGACCTTTCCCAGAATCATCCTTACCCCATAAGGTGAGATTTTGCATGGAGCCCCAGACCGAAGAAGATTGACAGTGATCTTGTGTTTCTTCCATTTTCTAATAATTGTACCAACAGTTGTTGCCTTCTCACCAAGATGCTTGCCTATTCTCCTGCAGCCCACCCCAGCCTTCTGAAGCTCTACAATTTTGTCCCTGGTGTTCTTAGACAGCTCTTTGGTCTTGGCCATGAGGAGAGGTTGGAGTGTGATTGATTGAGTGTGTGGACAGGTGTCTTTCATACAGGTAACAAATTCAAACAGGTGCAATTAATACAAGTAATGAGTGCAGAGTAGGGGGGCTTCTTAAAGAAAAACAAAAAGGTCTGTGACAGCCAGAACTCTTGCTGGTTGGTAGGTGAAAATACTTATTTCAAGCAATAAAATGCAATTTAATTATTTAAAAATCATACAATGTGATTTTCTGGTTTTTATTTTTATCTAAACATTTAGATACCATAAAGTTCCCCTATGAAAACAAATCTACAATTAAAGATGTTTTTCCTTTTTATAATTAAAAACTCGAAAACAAAACCAAAACTCTTATAAACCATAATACCCAGAGTTTGTACAATATTTTAATACGCTTTGGAGATCAATTCTGAAAATAAATATTACTCCCAATTGCTTTTTATATAGCCAATTGTCCCAATGTGAACCGTTCTTACTTTACAACATAAAAATATTACACTCAAAAGACTAAATGATTAAATTAACATTGAACATTATCAAAGCAAATACAATATTTGCAATTTAGAATTTAAATGAACGAAAATAAAATATACAGATAAAAGAAAAAACATTATGACAATGATAGCAAGTAAATATGATATAGTTACTGCAGAAAAGACCAAATCCATTAAATATTTCTAATTCAGTTTTGCAAATATTATTTATGTAGAGCCCACTTATTAGACAGAGCAATACAATATGGCTATATAAAGTACTGGTACATTTATTGGCAACATTTGCAAGCATAGAAAAATATAGGTAGTTCAGAATGAATAGACTGTAGCTCAATAGATGAGATCTGTTGAAGCCTAAGGATCTTATTGGAGTTTGTACTGTTTCTAAGCTTAATACAATCCACCATCAAAGCCAAATTGACCCTATTTTCCTGTATTAGCTCATTTTCTTGATACCCGCACTGAAAACAGGACTGACGTGTGAACAGCGAATATGTTCAGTGCTTTGTGTCACCTACCACACCACTATTAATTGCAAACCTGGTCTCAGCCACTTGCAAAAAAAAGCAAATCATAGTTTTAGCAGAAACAGACTATTCTTTTGCCTTTCTTTAGTACAATCTTGTTATGGGTTTAGGATCAGCAGGCAAAATGGATGCTCCATTTACTTTATCTTCTACTTGGTTAGTAACCACAACATCCGCATCAAACTTATCGCCTTAGCCATGCTTAGCAACATCTTCAGAAAATGAGCCAAGTGCGTATGATACAGACAACTGCCCTATTGTGCTATTCAAAGTTTCTGGTTTCAGAAATCTCCCCTCTCTTCCCCAAGTGCAGTTTGCTTTAAAAAATATATGTGCCCAGTGTGGCGAGAGGGTGGAGAAGACTCTGTCTGTGCTGTGAGTGTGTCAGGGTGACTAAGCCAAAAAAAGACCCGGGACAGGTCGAAACATCTCCCCAAATGGTCGTCTTTGTTTCCACATAATTATATATTGATTCTGAACACCAATAAAATATATTCTTGTGAGGAATTGTAAAACAGAGTGTGCGGTTGATTTAACCTTCCATTATCTGCAGCTCTGGCATCACATCGGCAGCGCTGCAGCCAATAGCTGAGCAGATGAGCTCTGTTATTGGCTGCAGTGTTACTGGCGTGACTTCAGTGCTGCAGACAATAACATGCAAAGAGAGCAATTGCAGAGACTCAGCGCTGGAGTGGGGGAGCTTTTGTAAAGCTTTTTTTTAGACTAATTGTAGCCTGAGGAGACGGATTTTCTGCAACCAGAAAACCCTTTCATTATTTCTTTGTAAAACTGTAGCCCTATCTACTATAAGAAGCACAATATATAAACAAGCAAAGAAAAAAGTGCTAGGTCTGGCATGGTGAGCTAGGCCAAAAATTTCCTGTCGTTTATATAAAATGGTTAACGTTATTAAAATAATCAGTTGAACTTTCAATGCATATGCATAAAAAATGGTAAGATTGCAAGGTAACTAAAAAAATGAGACATATAGTAGGCCAGGAAGAATGTAGCAGGGGTGTAAGAAACAAATATATAATTATTAAGATTTGAGAGTCCTCAGTGGTTGATACCTTTTAAAAGATGGTAACAAGTTGCAAGCCTTCGTGACTACTCAGGTCTCTTCATCAGGCATAGTATAACACAAAATCTGAAGAGTCACATATTTATACACAATGGGACACAGAAATTATGTAATAGATGAGACAGGTAATGTAAAGCAGAGCTATTACTGTGGGAGAAAGATAAACATTTCTGGCTGTAAATATTGGATTAGTTCATAGATAAGGACTGTGAAAGTTTTATTGTCTGGTGATTGAGGTCTGATCCAGGGTTATGATGACCCCAAAGTTCTGAGGAGCACAATCCTTAGTTGATGTAAAATGACATTAATCCATGCGACACATTCATTCCTGCTCTGAAGGTGTCAGAGGTCACCATCAGTTTATATTCCCAAACTTTTCTGTCTCTGAGATTTGAAGTTCCCTTTTAATACCAATAATTTCATGTCTGTGATGTTGTGATCAGGGAAACAGAAATGATTGGCCACAGGTAGATCTATTTTTTCTTATTTTATTGTGTGGCGATGAGAATTCATCCTTGTCCTAAGTTTTTACCCTGTCTCCCCTATATACAGACCCCCAGATGGACATTTGGTGCATATAATTAAGTACACTACATTAGATGTGATGCAGCTGAAAGTACCTGGGATCATGTAGTCCTGATGTGAATTGGGGATCTTTATCTTGTCTGTGGTCATTACAAATGGACAGGTTTTACATTTTTTCTGGTTGAAGGGAAAGGTACCTGTAGCTGGTGGAGATGACAGGGAGCTTCTAATAATGATTAGTGTTGAGCGAGCACTAAAATGCTCGGGTGCTCGAAGCTCGGGCTGAGCTCACCATGATACTCGGGTGCTCGACCCGAGCAATGAGCCCAATGTTAGTCTATGGGAGACCCGAGCATTTTTGCGGCGGCACCCCCGGCAGTCTATAGAAAGCCTAAAAAGTGCCCAAAACGATAGTGACAGTGCTCAAATGACATGGGGACAGCATGCGGATCGCCCCAGGAAGCATTTCTGACCCCCAGGTCACTGCTGTCAACAACGTGGTCAGAGGTATTAAGCAACTTTTACGGGCTCACAATAAAACGTTCAAAAACGAAACTGAAACTGTTTTCCTGTGAAATATGTTAAGGAACGTCCTTTCCAGAGTAAAGACTTGTGTATAAGGTAAAATAAATAACCAAAAACAAAAATACTCCTACACACCTTGGGCTATGTTCACAAGTAGCATTTTTTATGCATTTTTTGCACTTTTGTATTGCTTTCAACCGTGACAAATGCATTCACCGGGAAATGTCATTTTAACATTTTACAACCTTATCTGGCCATGTGCTGTGTGACACATGCATACAGTGCTGAAAAGACATGGGAACAGCATGGGGAAGACCCCGGGAAGCATCTCTGACAACCAGGTCACTGCCTAAAAGTGTGCCCATCAGAAGTGATCCTTGCCGCATCAGAAGATGCAGACTTGCAACTATCCCCATGCAAGTCCTTGTCCCAGGGCAGTGTTCAGATGAACCTCCCCCATTCCTTGCAATGCAAGCGCAAATATGTAGCCAACCACCCACCCACCCGCAGGCTGCAATACTATTCTGCTAACTTGCACTTGAAATGGGGCCTTTTAGTTTGGAGGAGGCCGAAGCTGGCCACTACCTCATGGCTGCGTTGGCGGCGAGGTCTCCATACTCAGTCCCCAGCCGCCACTATTTGTCCCGGGAACCTTCCCCACACTTTTCTCAGCCTGGCCTGCTTTAGGACAGCATTGGACAAGCCCACCAGACAACCAGAGACTCCTCCGGTGGGCCCTGGCTTCTCCATCAGGGGAGTTGAGAGTGCCAAGGTGAGGAGCATGATGATGATGATAGAAGTTAGCATCTGCTTTGTTTTCTTGGAATGCAAGCGTAAGTGTGCAGCCTGCTACCCACCCACCCCCAGGCTGCAATACCATACTGCTAGCTTGCTTGCACTTGAAATGAGGCCTTTTAGGCTTGTGGAGGCAGACGCCAGCCACCATGTTATGGCTGCGTCGGCGGCCTGGTATCCATACTCAGTCCCCAGCCGCCCGGCGGCCCGGTGTCCACACTCAGTCCCCAGCCGCCAGGTGGTGGCCGGGTGTCCATACTCGGTCCCCAGCCACCCCTATTTGTCCCGGTGTGCCTTATACACAAGCGCGCATACCAAAACATTACCTGTGCCCTCCCCAGTGCATTTAATGGGAAGGACAGCCTATTCCGCTGTAGTGTGTGCACGCCAACCCCCTGTTCATGGCACATGCAAAGATGCCTCCCGCCCTGCACCTGTCGTTGCAGACTTGCAACTATCCCTGTTCAAGTCCTTGTCCCAGGGCAGTGTTCAATTGTACCTCAACCATTCCTTGCAATGCAAGAGCAAGTATGCAGCCTGCCACCCACTCATCCCCAGGCTGCAATACCATACTGCTTGCTTGCACTTGAAATTGGGCCTTTTAGGCATGTGGAGGCGGAATCTGGCCACCACGTCATGGCTGCGTCGGTGGCCTGGTATCCATACTCAGTCCCCAGCCACCCGGCGGCCGGGTGTCCACGCTTGGTCCCCAGCCGCCCCGCGGCCGGGTGCCCACACACAGTTCCCAGCCGTCTGGGGGCGGCCGGGTGTCCATAAAGGGTCCCCAGCCGCCCCTATTTGTCCCAGTGCGCCTTATACACAAGCGCGCATACCAAAACATTACCTGTGCCCTCCCCAGTGCATTTAGTGGGAAGGACAGCCTAACCACAAACACGTGGACAAGTGAATGTGGCCAGGGATGGTCCATCTCACTGACACCTTCACACTGGGTTAATATTGTGGAAGCCAGGATACAGTTGGACACTGGGATGCAACACGTCCTCCAGACATAGAGGATTGCGGGTCTTGGGTCAATCAGGCTTCAGCACAAAGTTCAGGAGGTAGACAGCAGCAGTGGTTGGCCGACACAACGAGCAAATTATTCATGACCATGAGGCCATTCATCTCCTTAGCTTTCTGTTCCTTGGAATGCAAGCGCATGTATGTAGTAGCGGCTAGGCCTGAGGTGGTCAGCGTTTTGGCGCATATCCCACCTCCTCCGAGGATTGCTGGATGTTTTCCTGCTTCTATCCTAGTTCTATGACTCCCGTTAAAACAAAGCTTCAGGTGATGAATGAGGTGGTGGCAAAGGAGGAAGAGCAGGAGGAACAGGGACCATTCACATCAATATCAGGTCAGTCAACCACACATGTCTTGTAGGATATGTTTCGGTACCAAAAGGAGCGGTTTGGCTACACAGTTATAGGGCATACAGTGAGTGCAATGCCTACAAAAAATTTCGAGGCACTCCAATGCCCCTTGGAAGTGACATGGAGGTCAGAGGGCCTTAACTAAACCGTTTTTTCAGTGAGTGCAATGCCTACCAAAAATTTCAAGGCACTCCAATGCCCCTTGGCAGTGACATGGAGGTCAGAGGGCCTTAACTAAATCGTTTTTTCCATTTATGGCAACTGGGTCTCCTCTACACTGTTGGCCTAAGCAGTGAATGGAAGGCTTTCCAAAAATTATAAGGAACTGCAATGCCCCTTGAAACAGACGTGGATTACAGCGTACTAAAAACCTTCTACTCATTATTGGGGAGTGGGTCTCCCTTAGTGTTCGAACATGAGGAGGAGGATGATGCGCAGCAGCTGTACACTGTGGGGGCAACTCTGACTGACATAGGGCCCGCAATCCTCGGTGTGGGGAGGATGTGTTCCGTCCCAAGGTCCGACTGGGTCCCGGCTTCCACTATGTTTACCCATTGTGCCATCAGGGAGATGTACCGTCCCTGGCCACAAGCACTTGTCCACGTGTCCGTTGTCAGGTGGACTCTCCCAGTAACTGCGTTGTTGAGAGCACGGCAGATGTTTTTGGACACATGCTTGTGTAGGGCAGGGATGGCACACCGGGCAAAATAGTGTCGGCTGGGGACCGAGTACTGAGGGACGGCCACCGCCATAAGGTTGCGGAAGGATTCCGTCTCCACCAGCCTAAGAGGCAGCATTTCCAACGCAAGCAGTCGTGAAATGTGCGAATTTAGGATTGTGGCCTCTGGGGCGTTGGCTGCGAATTTTTCGTTCAAAAGTCTGGGATATGGACAATTGAACGCTGCGGTGGGACGTGGACGTGGACGTGGATGCTGTTTCTTGAGAAACTGCCATAACAAGTGAAGACTGAGAGGAGGGGGCATCTTTGCATGCAGTATGGACAGGGGATTGCCTTGCACGCACAACTGGGGGTTCTCTTACACGCACAACAGCGGAAGAAGCAGTGGTGACACCCACTGACACTGGTCGTGGACCCTGGGGTTCGCTCCACAAAGTCGGGTGCTTTGCTGACATGTGCCTGATCATGCTGGTGGTGGTCAGGCTGGTAGTTTTGTCACTCCTGCTGATGCTGGCCTGGCAGGTGGTACAAATGGCCTTTTTGGGGTTATCAGCAGTGTCTTTAAAAAAATTCCAGACTCTGGAAGACCTACCGGTTGTATTGGCAACGTCGCTCGTGTTGGTGTTATGGGGAACGGTTGCCCGCCTTCTGTCTGCGGCCACCACACTGCTTCTTCCTGCCTGTTGGGGTACTCTGCCTCCCTCCCCCTGTGTGCTTCTGGCCTCGCTCTGCGTGTCCTCCTGCCACGTTGGGTCAGTCACTAAATCATCCACCACCTCCTCCTCTTCCACTTCCGCACCACGGTCCTCCTCCTCACTTCGTGGCAATTGTGTCTCGTCATCGTCCACCTCTTGTGACAAATTGCCAGCGTCGCCTTCCTGTGGCCGTGGCTGTTCAAATATTTGGCCATTGCTACATGGGATCTCATCTTCCACGACTGCAAGCGGAACAGGCGAGGGGCACAAATATGGAAATGGACCAGTGAACAGCTCTTCAGAGTGTCCAACTGTGGGATCAGTTGCTGTCTGACGACACTCAGCATGGTGGGAGGAAGGAGCATCAGGGTGAGGAGGAGTATGCGGTCGAGATTCACGGCTACTAAGACTTGACCGTGTGGAAGACAGACCGGAGGTGGTGGTTCCCAGGTGACTGGAAGTATTATCTGCTATCCAATTAATAACCTGTTCACACTGATCAGTACGCAATAGTGGTGTTGTTGTGTGCTTCCATAGTAATTTTGTCAAGAACTGGGAGCAAGACGATTTGGCTGTTGGTTGTGCCACATTTTCACCTTGGCCACAGCCCGGTCCTCTGCACGCACCATCACCAGAACGTCCAGTTCCACGTCCCTTGCCACGCGCCTTGCCCATTGTAAATGAAGTAAAATAGCTTACACTCGCACTATCAATGGCAAAAGGGTAATAGAAAGGAAGAGGAAAACCACAGTTCTAGTTCTCTGGCCTACACCAGAATCTTTTAAACAGATATATTTGTGTCTGAACAGTCAGCGAGACACTCAAACTGTTTTTTTTATGTAAAAAAGGCAAGAAGGTGGATTACACCCAGAATTGAACCATGGAAGAGGAAAACCACAGTTCTATTTCTGTGGCTTACACCAGAATCTTTTAAACAGATATATTTGTGTCTGAACAGTCAGCGAGACACTGAAACTGTTTTTTTTTTATGTAAAAAAGGCAAAAAGGTGGATAACACCCAGATTTGAACCGTGGAAGAGGAAAACCACAGTTCAAATTTCCTGGCGTATACCAGACTTTTTAAATAGATATATTGGTGTCTGAACAGTCAGCGAGACACTCAAACTGTTTTTTTTTTATGGAAAAAAGGCAAAAAAGTGGATAATACAGAGATTTGAACCATGGAACTGCAAAACCACAGTTCTAGTTATCTGGCCGAAACCAGACTCTTTTAAACAGATATATTTGTGTCTGAACACTCACAGACACACTCAATTTTTTTTTTGTGGAGGGGGGAAATACCAAAAGGTTAATAAGACGGGTATTTGTACGGTCTGACTGAGGAAAAAAAAAAGAAAGAAGAGGATTTAGATGGAAAAAAACAGATTTTTCCTGGCCCCTGAGACCTGGGGCTAAGTCTAGCAATTTGAACAGCGGCAGCACACAGGACTGTAATGCAGTGTTTGTTGGTATAACCACTGCATCTCCTATACAGCCAGCCTGCCTGATATCTGGGATGGATATTAGTCCTAAGAAGGACTGTTTGTTTGATTTTGCAGGCTTTAGAGACCCTACACTACCTATTTCGCAGTATAAGTCTCTCCCTAGCTCAGCAGCACTCTCCCTACACTGTGTGATCCGGAGCGACTGTGTCCAAGATGGCGGCGCCCGGTTTTAAATAATCGAGGTGACGCTGTGCGGCCAGCCAATCACTGTAATGCCCACAACCAACATGGCTGCGGCATTACAGTGACTGTCTGGCAATCCCTGCATGTTCATTGGCTCTGTAAAGAGCGCCAAACATGCAGGGCGGAGACCCGAGCTCCCGCCTGAGTAACCCGGAAATGCTCGGTGCTCGCCGAACATCCCGAGTAGTGAGATGCTCGGGCGAGTACCGAGCAGTGTCGAGCATGCTCGCTCAACACTAATAATGATGCTTCTTAAATTTGGGGGCTGCCTGAAACACAGAAGTGGGGGGTCTGGAAATATGGATTGTAATCGGGCATCTTTTTGTAGTAAGGGTTGTAGTTTCCATGCAGCTCTCCTTAGCACCTCTAGATTTGGATTGTAGGTGACTACTAGAGGCACCCGGTTGCTTTCTTGTTTAGTCTTGTAATGTAGGAGATGATTCCTTAATATTCTGGTGGCTCTTGTAATCTGGTTCTCAATTGTTCCTGGATGGTACCCCTGATTCAAAAAGGTCTTTCTGAGGCCACCAAAGTGTTTGTCTCTATCCAAAGGGTTGGAACATTGCAATACAGTTATCAGTTGATTCCATAGGGAATACATTAGGGAATACGTTATAGTAATTAGATAGATGTAAACAAAAGCTGACATACTTAGCTGCTGACCAGCCTTGTGTGCCTTTGCCCCAACACGAGTTTCACCCTGCTTCCTCAGGAGATATGTTGGGGATGGGAAAGATGTAACTATTTTATAGTTTACTTTTTCCAGTACACTGAAAGCAAGAGAATCATGTGGACCTCGAATAAAACACCTATACAAGACGCCTTCCAGTTTCTCGAAAGTGGAATGCATGCAAGGTGCAAACGCTCTGGCAAAAATTATTTTCATTAGTTGATAATCGGTAAATTAAAATACTTTGGTCAGTTTCAAGTTATTTCAGTGGACGATTTTGTACTTTTTACTTTACCAAAAGGTTATCAAAAATTTTATTCATGTGTATAAATGAATTACTATATTACCATGATCATTATAGAATTTTTTTTTATATAACATGTTGATTAATAATAGAATAATTAAACCAACTAAATACAGTGATAATAGTAAATAAACTAAAACTCATACAAAGTTCATGTGAAAAGCCAAAATAAAAATGTATGGTTTGCTAGTTAGTAAATAAATTGTGTTAATAGTATAGAATAGTACCACATTTTTCGGACTATAAGATGCACCGGACCATAAGATCCACCCCAAATATTGGGGTGGAAAATAGGAAAAATTTTCTTATTTTTTATAAGATGGGGGTCCGTCTTATAGTCTGAATAGGTATCTTACCTCGGGGGGCGGTGGAGCGGGGGTCACAGTAGGCAGGGTCTTTCAGGAAGCCGGCGGAAGTGGAGGAATGCTGCGGACCCTGGATGAGAGAAGCCGGTGCTCCAGCAGCGGGGAGTTGTGGTGGTGGTGGAGCAGGATCGCAGGGCCCTCAGTTCCCTCCTTCAGGAACCTGGCGGCAGCAGTAGAAGAGGTCAGATGTTGCGGGGCTGCGGCCTGTGGTGGGGCCGGGGCCTGTGGTCTGGCTGGGGCCTGTGGTGGAGCCTGGGCCTGTGATGGGGCCTGGGGCCTGTGGGTGGGCCTGGGCCTGTAGTCTGGCTGGGGCCTGTGGTGGGGCCTGGGCCTGTCGTCTGGCTGGGGCCTGTAGTGGGGCCTGGGCCTGTGGTCTGGCTAGGGCCTGGGCCTGTGATGGGTCCTGCACCTGTGGTGGGGCTGGAACCTAGCTGGGGCCTGTGGTGGGGCTGGAGCCAGGCCGGGGCCTGTGGTCTGGATGGGGCCGGGGCTTGGGCCTGTGGTCTGGCTGCGGTTGGGCCTGTGGTCTGGCTGAGGCCCGGGCATGTGGCCTGAGAGTGGCGTGCGCTGCTGTCTGGTGGCTGGGGCTGTGCAGCGGTGCGGCAGAGAGGTGGCGAGTGCAGCAGTGCGGCTTTCCGGTGGCCGCGGTCATCTTCATGAAGCTGAGATCCACAGAAAAATGGCCGCCCGAGCTCCCAGACAGCGCATGCGCCGGCTTGGACGGCCATTTTCCTGTAGATCACGGCTTCATGAATATGGCCGTGGCCACCGGAAAGCCACACCGCTACACCTACCCCCGCTCTGCCTCGCCGCCGCACTGCTGCACAGCCGCTCTGCCTTGCCACCGCACCCACCGCTGCTCTGCCTCATAGCTGCACTGCCGCTCTGCTGCATCAGCCCTGCGATCCCGCTACACCACCACCGCAATTATCCGGTAAGGTTCGGACCATAAGACGCACCCCCCATTTTCCTCCCAAATTTGGGGGAAAAAAGTGCGTCTTATGGTCCGAAAAATACGGTAGCAATTGTGAAACAGTGTTACTGTGCCAGATTAAATAATGTATTGGTGTAGTGATGAAATGATGAAAAAAATGGCTATTAACCATAATGTCCCTTAAATTTTTAGATTGTTTGACATCTCAATGTTTCTCAATTTTTATTCAAATTTCCATAAGGCCCTTCCATTGACTAATATAAATCATGATCAGATGCAATTTTGGAAAAGATACAAAAAAGAATTTCCTGTAGTTGTCTTTACCCTGCTGTTTCTTTACCGTATCTGCCTCTGACTATAGCCACATTCACTAACCATCAACTGACACTTTAAAGCTTTCAATAAGTCAAATTCCTTCTAAAAGTCACAGGTATTTACCTAGCATGATTAGGATCTATGAGAGGAAATGTCAGCAGGCAAATTAATTTTTAGAAAAAGGATTCTGGCTCCTCGGGGCTTAAATAATAATGTAGGCTTTTCAGTCTTCTTATAAGGCACTTTTGGGTATCGTAAGAGTGAGGGGTTTTGATTGTACACTCTATATTTTTTTTATATATGTGCTTGTATGTTTTAACCTTAGACATACCGTAGTCTTTTTTGTTTATTTTTTATATACGGGGGTCTGCCATCTGTTTGTCTAACACTTAACGCAATTTTGGACCTGCAAGAACGTAATAGACTCTGAAGACTGAACTTAGACAAAGAATCCCTTATTTTGTCATCATTCCATATGTCAGATCTCCTTCTTGCAGTTCCTGAACCATCATCTTTTCCAGCAGATGTGTTATTCAGCCACCATCTTCCTCTAACAGTCGTGAATGGAGTGAAGCTTCATTCATGGCTGTTAACCTGCTAAAAGCCATTGTCAATATCTAACATTGGCATTATCTGTGCGTGGCCTGGAGGTCCACTGTTCTAACCATCATGGGTTGTCATGATAGCCAGGGCTGTGCTGGAGACACCCATGCCTATTATCACAGTACTCAGTGTTCATGGCTAGCATTCTTTGCAGACCATGGTTTTTACTAGAAAGTGGCATGTAAAAGTTTGGGCACTCCTGGTCAAAATTACTGTTATTGTGAACAATTAAAGGGTTTTTCCATGAACAAAGTTAATTTTAATCAACATTTTATGAGATAATCTTATAAATGTGCCCCTGCTGTGTACTGTGTAATGGCTGTGTCTCACTGTGCAGGAACATGGTCTCATCATACCACAGCTCCTGGACAGGGGGGAAGCAAAAGAGTATACAGACATTGCAGCACAGGATCACAACTGATTCTTTCTTTGAGGTAAAACATTGATTAAAAACAGGCAGTGAAATATTTTACATCACAAAAAGAATCAGCTGTGATCCCCTGCTGTAATCTCTGTATTCTCTCTTTTGCTTCCTCCCCTGACCAGGAGATGTGGTATGATCAGACCATGTTCCAGCACAGTCAGAGGCAGCCATTACATATTACATAGCAGGGGCACATTTATAAGATTATCTCAGCACAGGAACATTTTTTTTTTAACACAGCCAATTGTGGATCTTATTTTTATTCCAAGATCTATTAACCCCTTCTTGACATACGCCATATATATACTGCTCTGCGGGAGCTGTGTTCCCATAAACAGCAGTATATAAATGGCGCAGTGATCACGCGGGCTCACGCTGAGCGCCGCTGTGATCACATGCAGGTTTCAGCTCTATGTGCACAGCAACTGATAGCGGATGTTTAACCCCTGTGATGCCGCTTTCAATAGTGACAGCGACATCGCTGTACAGGCACATACTTCACAGCCACATATGGGGTATGTCTACACTCAGCAGAAATTGGGGGACAAATTTTGGTGCCATTTTTACCCATTTTTCAGTGTGAAAATGTAAAATCTGAGCCTAAAACGAAATTTTGGTGGTAACATTTTTTTTCTTCACTGCCCAATGGTATAAAATGCTGTGACACACCAGTGGTGTCAATATGATCACTGCATCTTTAGATGAATTCATTGAGAGATGTAATTTGTAAAATGGTGTCACTTATGGGGGGTTTGTCTGTTTTGGCACCTCAGGGGCTCTATCAATGTGACATGGCACCCTCAAACCAGTCCAGCAAAATCTGAACTCGAATATGGCGCTTCTTCTCTTCTGAGCTTTACACTGTACCTCAAAAGTAGTTTTCGACCACATATGAGGTATCTGCATACTCAGGAGAAATTGCACAACAAATTTTGGGGTCCATTTTCTCCTGGTACCCTTGTGAAAATCAAAATTTTTGGGCTAAAAAACATTTTTGCTGGAATAATTAGATTTTTTTTATTTTCATGGCTCAACAATATAATCTTTTGTGATGCACCTGAGGGTTCAAGGTGCTCACCACACATCTAGATAAGTTTCCTGAGGGGTTTAGTTTCCAAAATGGTGTCACTTGTGGGGGGTTTCCACTCTTTAGGCACATCATGGACTCTCAAACCAGACATGGCACCCACTGATTATTCAAGCAAATTTTGCATTCAAAAAGTCAAATGGCACTCCTTCCATTCCAAGCCCTGCCGTGTGCCCAAACAGTGGTTTTCCTCCACATATTTTGTATCGGCGTACTCAGGAGCAATGGCTCAACAAATTGAATGGTGCAATTTTTCCTGATACCCTTGTGGAAATGCAAAATTTGGGGCTAAAGTATCATTTTTATTGAAAAATTGTGATTTCTTTATTTTTGCGGCTCAATGTTATAAACTTCTGTGAAGCACCAAGGTGCTCACCACACATCGACACAAGTTCCCTGAGGCGTCTAGTTTCCAGAACGGTGTCACTTGAAGGGGGTTTCCACTGTTTAGGTGCATCAGGAGCTTTCCAAAGGTGACATGTCATCCGCTAATTATTCCAGAAAATTTTACATTCAAAAAGTCAAATGGCGCCCTGCCGTGCACCAAAATGGTAGTTTTCTTCCACATATGGGGTATCAGTGTACTCAGGAGAAATTGCACAACAAAGTGTATGGTGAAATTTCTCCAGTTACCCTTCTGAAAATGCAAAATTTGAGGCTAAAAAACATTTTTGTGAGAAAAATGTTTCTTTTTATTTTTATGGCACAACATTATAAATTTCTGTGAAGCACCTGGGGGTTCAAGTTGCTCACCACACATCTAGATAAGTTCCCGGAGGGGTCTAGTTTTCAGAATGGTGTCACTTGAGGGGGGTTTCCACTGTTTAGGCACATCAGGGGCTCTCCAAATGTGACATGGCGTCCGCTAATTATTCCAGAAAAATTTACATTCAAAAAGTTAAATTGTTCTCTTTCCATTCTGAGCCCTGCCGTGCACCCATACAGTGGTTTTCCACCACGTATGGAGTATCAGTGTGCTCAGAAGAAATTGCTCAAGAAATTTTGGGGTCCACTTTTTTCCTGTTACCTTTGTGAAAGTAAAAAAATTGGGTCTAAAGGAAAATTTTTGTGAAAAAAAGTAAAATGTTTATTTTTTCCTACCACATTCCATTAATTCCCATGAAGCACCTGAAGGGTTAATAAACTTTTTGAATGTGGTTTTGAGCACCTTGAAGTGGTTTTATGCCTTTTGAGGTAGCCTATTGTGGATTTTGACATGTGTTTAGGATCATTATCTATTTGTATAAGATATTCTCTTTTCAACTTCAGCTTTTTACAGATGGTGTTATATTAGCATCAAGAATTTGTTGAAGTTTCATTGAATCCATTTTTCCCTCTACCCGAGAAATGTTCATGGTGCCTTTGGCTGCTACTCAACCCCAAAGCATGATTGATCTACCCCCATGCTTAATGGTTGGTGAAATGTTCTTGCAATTCCCTTTTTTCTCCACACATAACTTTGATCATTGTGGCCAAAGAGTTCTATTTTAACCACAGACCTTGTTTCCAAAATGCATCAGGTTTATTTAGAAGTTCTTTTGCATACTTCTGACACTTAATTTTATGGTGAGAACGCAGGAGAGGTTTTCTTCTGATGACTCTTCCATGGAGGCCATATATGTGCAGGTGTCTCTGAACCGTAGAACAATGTACCACAACTCCAGAGTCTGCTAAATCTTTCTGAAGGACTTTTGCAGTCAAGCGGAGGTTCTGATTTGCCTCTTTAGCAATCCTACGAGCAGCTCTCACTAAAATTTAGCTTGGTCTTCCAGAACTTATCTTGACCTCCACTGTTCAGTTAACTGATATTTCTTAATTACATATTGAACTAAGGATATTGCTACTTTGCTACCTTCTTATAGCCTTTTCCTGCTTTGTGAGCCTACATCATTTTTATTTTCAGAGTGCTAAATGGCTGCTTAGAAGAACCTATGGCTGCTGTTTTTTTTGGCACAAGGTTAGAGGAGGTTAGGTTTTTATAAAGCTCGGAAATTTGCAGCACCTGGCCTTTCCTAGTGATGATAGTGAACAAACTCTAACAGGCCAATTAAGATCTGAAACCGTGGTCACAGTTATCTGAGCACACAAATCTCCAAGGGTGCCAAAACTTTTGCATCTGCCCATTTTCCTTTTTGTAGTTTTTAAAATAAAAAAAATGTCTATATATATATATATGCATATTTGTTTTTGCCTAAAATACAAAAGAAATATGTCATCTTTAACTTTAGGCCTTTTAGAGATCATTTCATTTTCAACTTGCTTAACTGTTCACAATAACAGTAATTTTGACCGGGCGTGTCCACACTTTTACATGCCATAATACATAGCAATACTATGGTATTGCTGTTTATAGTTCAAGCAGCTAGCCGCCCTTATGCAAGGGAGCTACAAAATACAGTAAAAAAAAAAAAAAATGAAAAGAATATTAAAAAAAGAAGAATTTGAATCACTTTGCTCTTCATCAATTAGAAATAAATAGAATAAAGAAATACAAAAATGTAAAAATATATAAATGTGGTATCTCCACATCTGTAAAAGACTGGCCTATCAAAAATATTAAATTAAATAACCCAATCACCGTAATGAGAAAACAATTCAAAAAGCCAGAATTTTGATTTTTCGACCGCTGCATAACCACAAAAAATGCAATTAGAAGTGATCATAAGATTGTATTTATCCCAAAATGGTATCCGTAAAAATATCAACTCGGTGCAAAAAACAAGCTCTCACACAACCCATCAACTGAAAAATAAAAAGGAGTTTAAGAAAATGGTGACAGAAGGACGATTTTTTTTAAACAATTTAAATATAAATAAAAGTATGAATATATGGTATCACTATAATTATACTTAGCTGGAGAATCATATTGCTAAGTCCCTTTACCATATAATGAATGTCATAA
The DNA here is from genome assembly GCF_046119375.1 of Phyllobates terribilis. Lineage (NCBI taxonomy): Eukaryota > Metazoa > Chordata > Amphibia > Anura > Dendrobatidae > Phyllobates > Phyllobates terribilis. The sequence goes on along the minus strand of NW_027362761.1, from coordinate 116,542,925 downwards.
AAACAAAACCGAAAAACAATTGAGTTAAACTTTTTTGCAATTTCGCTGCACTTTGAAGTTTTTTCCTGTTTTCCAGTACATCATATGATAAAATAGATGGTGTCATTCAAAAGTACAAACTGTCCTCAAAAAAAAAGCTCTCATGTTTCTAAATCAATGGAAAAAAAAAAGTTATGGAGAGGAAAAAACTAAACTGTAAAAAGAAAATCTCTCACTGTTTATTAAGTAACTAGTGAACCATAAATCTGCTTTTCTTATTGGCTTTGTTTATTGCACTAATGTGTAATATCATTTTTTATGATTGATCCCTTTATCGCATTTGGACTTCATCACCATATATTTTATATTCTATGGGGGTCAATTCATCAATGCATTTATGCCAGAAAACTGGCATAAAACACTTTGAAAAGTTGCATAATTTTTATGCGGTGCCAGTTCAAAGTAGCTCCAAAATGGTATGAACTGGAATGGGATTGGGCATGGCTACACCCCCTTCCATCAAATTCTGTAAAAGTGCCAGTGTTTTTTACTTCAGAAAAGCTACTCCAGTATACAACAGGAGTAGAATTTCTGGCGAGGCACCAGCCACTAACATATACCAATGTCATTAAGTGGCGCACTGCACCGAGCTCCAATGTTTTTTTTTTATTAATTAGTCTTTAACTTGTTTTTTTGGTTTGTGAATTTTGTGTGAGATTTTATTTTGTATGTTTATTATTATCTCTATATTGAATTGGCTGAATTATTACATTTTAAATAATTCAACTATATTACACATGTTTTGTTATACACATTTATTTTCTTTGTTAGTATTGGAACAATACAAAAAAAACAGAGATAAAAAAAGACAAATTAGACATAATATCACACAAATCCTCAAAAATGGTCAGGACAAAATTGTTGGCACCCTCAACTTAATATTTGGTTACACACCTTTTGGAATAAATAACTGCAATCAATCACTTCCTATATCCATCAACAAGCTTTTTACATCTCTCAGCTGGAATTTTGGACCACTCTTCCTTTGCAGACTGCTCCAGGTCTCTCATATTTGAATGGTGCCTTCTCCCAACAGCAATTTTAAGATCTCTCCACAGGTGTTCAATGGGATTTAGATCTGGACTCCTTGCTGGCCACTTCAAAACTCTCCAACGATTTGTTTCCATCCCTTTCTGGGTGCTTCTTGAACTAAGTATTGTCCTGCTGGAAGACCCATGACATAAGACGCAAACCCAGCTTTCTGACGCTGTGCGCTACATTGTGACCCAAAATCCTTTGGTTAACTTCAGATTTCATGATACCCTGCACACAGTCAAGGCACCCAGTGCCAGAGGAAGCAATACAACCTCAAAATAAAAAAAATAACTTTGAACCTCCACCATACTTGACTGTAGGTACATGTGTACATGTGTAATTGCAATAATTTCTGGGAGAAATACTTCATATTCTGGACCAATTTCAAGGCTGCCAACACGTTTGGCCATTATTGTATATGTGTATTAATGTTTTATAGCAATTAATTGACTATAGTACTAGTATACATATTAATCATTCAATCATTCATTTAATTTGCCATCTTTTTAATGTTATCCTATGCCTTGTATTTTTTCTACATTTATTATTGTGATCTGAGCACATGTGCATAAGTTGCGCCTCCTGGTCTTACTGTAGTATGGCATTGTAGTGTGCCGGTTGCGCCTCACATGCGTTCCACAAGCTTAAAACTGGAAGTCCTTTGTTGAAAAGGAAGCGAGGATATCACATGCGCTGCCATATTGTGGTCAACATATCATCCTGCCTCTTTTAACATGATGGGTAAGCGTTTTCTTTGGCATTTGTGTGATTCTCTTGATTTCCTTGTATTGGACACACTAAATTATAAAATAGTTAATACACACAATTAAGCAGAGGGATGCGTGGCTGGACAGCAGCTAAGTATGTAACTAGAGATGAGCAGATAAGACAAAATTAAAATTTGAATGTTCACGTGGTTTTTCTTAGGAAATTTGATGTGTGGAGAAGCTATTCTCTGCAAATGTAATGTTCCTTATTATGCTTTGGAATCTCTCTAGACACCAGAGCATAATAAAAGTTAAAAGATCACACAATTTGGTATGCAATTTCTCCTGAGTTCGCCAATACCTCATATATGATCGAAAACTACTTTCGAGTCACAGTGGAAAGCTCAGAAGGGGAGGAGCACCATATTGGAATTCAAATTTTGCCGGAATGGTTTGAGGGTGCCATGCCACATTGGCCGAGCCCCTGACGTTTCAGAACAGCAGAACCACCCAAAAGTGACCCCATTTTACAAACTACACCTTTCAATGAATTTATCTAGTTGTGCAGTGAGCATATTGACACCACATGTGACTCACAAAATTTTATACCATTGGGTGGTAAAGAAAGAATAATTATATTTTTACCACTAAAATGTTGTTTTAGCCCCAAGTTTTTACATTTTATAAGGGTTAATAGGAAAAAATGGACTTCTCAGCTTGTTGTGCAATTTCTCCTGACCCCATTTTACAAACGACACTTGTCAGTGAATTAATCTAAAGGTGCAGTGATCATATTGACATCACAGGTGTGTCACAGAATTGTAAACCATTGTACATTGACAGTGAAGATAAAATAGTTACATTTTTGCCACAAAAAAATTGTTTTAGCCCCAGGTTTTACATTTTCACATGGGGAAATGAGTAAAACTGGCATCAAAATTTGTCACACAATCTCTGATGAATGTTTCAGTACCCTATATGTGGCTGTACAGTACTTTTAGCGCAATTTAACTATTGTTGAACAAATTATCGTAGAATAGTTTGCGGACTCCATAAACAGAGCTCCTAAGTGTCAGAAGAGCAAAATCCCCATCAAGTTACCCCATTTTGGAAATTAAACCTTGCTGAGACTTTATCTACAGGTGTAGTGACAATTTTGACTCCATCAGTGTTTTCCAGAAACAAGCAGTAGTGGATGTTGCTAAGTGAAAATTACAAATCTGCCATTCTAGTGCACGTACATTGCAATACCCAGTATATTGTAATACCTATACGTTGTAGTATCTAGTACATTGTATTGCTTATACATTGTGCCCAGCTCATGCTTCTGGAAACATGGATCCCGTAAATTAATCGGGCTTTCATCGCTACAGAAATGACAAACACGTGGACGTTTAATATGCTTTAGGCACACTGTGGGACTCAGACCGGAGAAGGGCTTTTGGATTTATAAGTGCAGAACTCGCTGGTTTTCTTTTGGGATGTGAGGAGCCGCAGCGCTTTTCCAGAGCCTTTTTGTTACCAGTAACATGGAAGCCCCCTATATTTCCATTGACAGATGATGGACCTGAGTTGCTTTTTTTGTGGATTGAGTTTAAGCTTTTGTTGGGAACATTTTACATAACATTTTGGATCACATTTATCCTGTGATCTTGTCAGAATTCCTGTTGTCCTTCTACAGTTTGACCACTAGCGGCTGCTATTGTTCACCTGTCATGCTAGGTATGGGGAGAACCCAGCGTATAACGACGGTAAAAGGGGAGAGAACCCTACAACTAGGGAAAGGGATAGTGAAGACCCCTAAACAGATCTGATGACAACCCTGACTCCCCTATAGACCATAAATAGGTTCTCCACCTATTGCCGAGCAGGAAACCTGGCCCTAGCTGACACTAAAGCTAGGCTCTAGGTCTGCAACAGGAGGGGTGAGCACTAAGTCAGCCCCACTAGAGGCTAAAGTACACACATGGGAAACAAACAGCGGAATACACTTAGCTCCAAGATGACACCAGAGAAAGCACGGCAACAATCCAAGAAGGAACTCCAAGGGAATTCTAGTCGACTGCTATAATCCCATTCCTGAATAGATATAACATGCTATCACCAGCAACTCTCTGAGGATCTGAATGTATTTACGGACACCGCAAGGAAGTGCTGGTTAGCAGCAGAAAGGTGAGGATACCTCAGGGTCCTAAAAGGAAAGGCATAATCTCCAAGCAAGGTGAGGATCACTGCTGGGTCCTAAAGAGCGAGGAATCATAAAAGGATCAGGAAGATGTTTCTAAGGCCAAACGCAGCGACCTTCTACAGCCGGACACCATATGACTGTCAACCCTGACACACCTGTGACATCACCTTAATAATTGTGCTGCAATCCCACTCCTTAGCACTGGAGGCTGGTGTTGTGTTCTGCAATTTCCCTTCTACTAAGATGCCAGATTCAGAACCTGTGGGATGCATCTTGTTTCCTGTTTGGGCCTACATAAAGCCGCATGGATCTATCACTCATTGCTTGAGTATTGTGTTTAGCTGTTAGCTTAGTTACAGTCTCCAGCTCCTGAACATTCTTACCTAGACTGTTCTCACATATCTACAAATTGTTTCCTATAACTCCTTTTGCTAACTCCAACTTCTACTGCCCCAAACTTCTACTACCGCATGCTGTTCCTGCTCGTGCTCCTTTGGCCACTGGTTTCCAGCAGTACTATGCTAGTATCATAACAGGATACTAAAGCCTTCATCATGGATGCCGCCGAAAGAAATTTGGAGGTTTGTGTAAATAAGATCAACTGCTTGCTTACCAACATTTATAGAGATATGCAAACACTAAAAACAAAATATATGGCATTTGAAACTCACACTTCTCATAACGTTCACATTTTTGGACAAGCTACACAATCTACAGAATATTGTGCAACATCTAAGCAATAAGATTGCACTGCAGTCTGAACAGATCCTTCAATTACAAAATCAACATATTGCTACAGCCCCTCCACTCACCCTTCCACTCTCACATTTCAGGTTTGGTGGAGACCATGACAAATTTCATGGACTCATCAAGCAGTGCAGATTGTACTTTGGTGCACACCCTGCTCACTTCCATACTGATAGATCAAAAGTATTGTGCATCATTCTGCTACTGACACCTAAGGTTTTGGCTTGGGCCAACCACCTTATTGAAACTCATGATGATCGACTTAATGATCTGGAGGCTTTCCTAGCAGCCATGAGCCAGATGTTTGATGACCATAATTGTTGTGCAACAACTTCAGCTACACTGATGGCGCTGCGTCAAGGTAAACGCTCTGTTGCAGAGTACACCCCAGAATTAAGACGGTGGGTGATTGATACTGAATGGAATAATGCTGCAAAATTATTTTTTTTAAGAACAGGCTCTCCAGCGCACTCAAAGATGAACTCGCCTGGGCCGATGCTCCCACAAATTTTGTTGACTTCATTCACCATTGTAATCATATAGACAGCCGATTATCAGAGAGAAGATTGGAAAAGTGGAATTCAAACTGGTCCCGCAAGACTTATCGCTATCCACCTGTTTCAACCACCAGTCCCAGAGACTTTTATATATAGAGTCCTCACATATCTGAAGTTGAATCTATGCAGGTCAACAGCCGGTTAAAACGTGAAAGTCCTGAGAGAAAAGAACGGAGACTTCGGAAAAATAAATGTTTTTATCGTGGCAAAACTGACCACTTTCTCATCAATTGTCCTTCTCAACTACGTAAAAGAGTGGCATTAATAGCGGATCCCTACTTTTCCAATGAAGAATCAGTCTTGTCTGAACAAGAGCCTCCAGTGAATGCTCTCATCCATTCAATTTCTTCTATTGCACCCAACATTAAAAAAGAAAACAAGGACTCTCATTGCTTCATTTCTATCACATTTCAAACCAAGCAATGTGAACTGAGGTCTAAGATGGTAGACATGCAAGAATTAGGAGCATGTTCACACTAGCAAAAAGAAGCAAAACCTACAAAAGACAAAAGACAAAAATATATCTCATACCCTACCATCATTATATATAAATGTAAAGCAAAGTTGCATAATAAATATAGGGTACTTAGTGAACTATTTTTGATCAAAAAAAGTATACAAGCCGTCCCACCAGCGGCAAGGTGACCCTAAATTGGGACGGTACCTATACTGCCTATATTAAAAACCTTACTGTATATCAAAGTTGAAGTAATGCATATAAAAGGTTAGACAAATAGGACCGGGTCCCAACTCCAGACCACCCAGGCCCGTGGTAAGCTACATATATACCAGTCAGCTCAACAAAGGGGATGCCACACCCTTAAATTGCACAGAATGCAAACAAGACAAAAAACCAAGCAATGTGAACTGAGGTCTAAGATGGTAGACATGCAAGAATTAGGAGCATGTTCACACTAGCAAAAAGAAGCAAAACCTACAAAAGACAAAAGACAAAAATATATCTCATACCCTAACATCATTATATATAAATGTAAAGCAAAGTTGCATAATAAATATAGGGTACTTAGTGAACTATTTTTGATCAAAAAAAGTATACAAGCCGTCCCACCAGCGGCAAGGTGACCCTAAATTGGGACGGTACCTATACTGCCTACATTTCAAGTTGATTCTCAATGGATTTCCACGTCTGCCATGGTTGATTCAAGAGCAAACAGAAATTTTATGGACAACTCTTTCGCAAAGGAACATGGGGTAAAAATTCAAAACAGACTTTCATCTATTATCATGGAAACTGTTGACGGATCTCCACTAAATTCGGGACCAGTGGATCAAGAGACTGAACCCCTAGAGATAGTTATGGAACCTAATCACCATGAGGTTTTATCCTTCCTACTAATCTCATCTCCACATTTTCAAATGATCCTGGGGTTGCCATGGCTACAGACTCAAAATCCTACAATCAACTGGGAAACCAAAGAAGTGTCTTTTCCATCTACTGTACATTTCCCACAGGCTTCACCAAATGAAGAGGTTGTAGAGGATCCTGAACAATCTTATAAACTATTATATATGTAGAAGGAATTTGATGATGAAGGTGACAAGAATAACGCCGACAAACCCCCTCCTCATCGGCCATATGATTATCCAATTGATCTATTGCCTAGAGTAGCAATATCCTTTGGAAGCATTTACCCACTGGCAGAGCAGGAATTAAAAACACTCAAGGAATACATAGATGAAAATTTAGCTAAAGGGTTTATTCGTCCATCTTCATCACCAGCAGGTACGCCTATATTTTTTGTTATAAAGAAAGACTGTTCCTTAAGGCCCTGTGTTGATTACAAAGGATTGAATAAAACTACTGTAAAGAATCATTACCCTCTGCCTTTGAATCCCGGAATTGCTGGACAGAGTTGGTCATGCAAAGTTGTTCATAAAACTGGATCTTCGAGGGGCATACAACTTGGTTTGTGTGTCATGCTAGGTATGTAAAGAACCCAGCGTATGACGACAGGAAAAGGGAGAATTCCAGAAACTAGGGAAAGGTGGAGTGGAGACCCCTAAGTAGATCTAACAACACCCTGACTTCCCTATCATCCCTAAATAGGTTCTGTACCTATCGCCGAGCAGGATACCTTAACCCTGGCTGACCCTAGAGCTGCGCCGTAGGTATGGAAGGGGAGGGGTGAGCACTAGTCAGCCCTACTGCAACTAAAGACAAACCAGGGAAACAGACAAGGGGATACACTTAGCTTTGAGAAGACACCAGAGAGATCACGAGTACAATCCACAAAAGAACTCCAAGGAGAATCCAACTGACTGCCAGAGCTCCAGACCTGAACAGACAAATTAACTCTATTACCAGCAACTCTCTGGAGAAACTGAGTGCATTTAAAGATCCAGCAAGGGTGTGTTAATTAGCATCAGAAGGTGGAGATCACCGCTGGGTCCTAGAGAGGAAGGGATGATGAAAGGATCAAGAAGGTGTCTGCAAGGCCAAGTGCAGCAACCTTCTACAGTTGGATCCAAAATGACTGTCTGTCAAGCCTGACACACCCGTGACATCATGTTTGACCAGGTGAAAAATGGAAAATGGCATTCAGGTCACATTATGGACACTATGAGTACTTAGTCATGTCGTTTGGACTGTGCAATGCTCCTGCAATGTTTCAGCATTTCTTTAATGACATTTTCAGAGACTTGCTTGATTAATTTGTAGTCAGTTATATAGATAATATACTAATCTTGTCTCATTCTGCATCAGAATCATGTGAAAACTGTGTTAGAGCATCTAAGAACCCATCTTCTTTATATTAAGCTGGAAAAATGTGAGTTCCATCAAACAGAGATCCATTTCTTGGGCTATATAATCTCTACTTAAGGATTGCAAATGGACTCTAGCAAGATTCATCCATCACTGAGTGGCCAATGGCAAAAAGTGTGAAAGAAGTTCAATGATTTATGGACTTTGCCAATTTTTACAGACGTTTCATTGAGAATTTTTCAGGTATGATTGCACCAACACCGAATTAATAAAGAAAGGCATAACGTTTATTTGGTCTCCTCAAGCACAAGATGCTTTTTCTTGCCTGAAGACGAAGTTCACCACAGCTCCTATACTAATTCATCCCAATCCTGAACATGGCTTTATTCTAGAAGTAGATGCTTCAGATGGTGCAGTAGGGGCCATTCTATCACAAAGAACAGGAACAAGAATATTTGCCACATATGAGACAGACCTAATACAATGATGATACATCCAGTGTTCCATGTCTCCTTACTAAAGCCCTTTGTTCCAAATCCTTTTCCAGAGCTTCGTCTACCTCCTCCTGATCCTATTGAAGTGCATGGGCAAGAACATTACACAGTTTAAAGGGTCCTGAATTCCAGCATATTCAGAAACAAGTTGCAGTACTTAATAAAGTGGCAAGGGTACGGCCCTGAAGGTAACTCCTGGGAACCTGTAGAAAATATCAATGATCCTCGACTGCTTAAAGAGTTTTACCAAAAATACCCACATAAACCAAGCGAAACATCGTCTGGAGGCTACTGTTGAACGGGGCAGTAATGTCAGAATTCCTGTTGTCTTTCTACAATTTGACCACTAGTGGTTTGCTATTGTTCACCTTAAAGATTGTACTGCAATCCCACTCCTTACCACTGAAGGATGCTGTTGTGTTCTGCAGTTGCCGTTTATTAAGATGACAGATTCTTAATCTGTGGGATCCATCTTGTTTCCTGTTTGGGCCTACTTAAAGCTGCATGGATTTCTCACTCATTGCTTGAGTATTGTGTCTAGCTTTTAGCCTACTTACAGTCTCCAGCTCCTCAACATTCTTACCCTGACTGTTCTCACATATCTACGGATTGTTTCCTACAACTCCTTTTGCTTACTCCAAGAACTTCTACTACCGCTTGCTCTTTCTGCTCGTGCTCCTTCAGCCAATGGTTTCCAGCATGACATGTGGCATGTTTGCATGTACCAATGATTGGGCCTGAACATCCTTAAATCCTTAAATAGTAAATCTGTCTAATGGTGGTATGCAATGCCCCCTTTGCTAAGCCACACCTCCTTTTGTTAAGAATAGTGCAGAGACTAATGCAAAATGGCAAAAAATCATCAAATTTTGTCCAAAAACGATTTTTGGCAAATTTTGACTATTTGACACCAGAAAACTGTCATAGAGGAGATGTTAAATTCCACCTTAATTTTAATATAATAGGATGTTAATATAATCTTCTTCTTTTCTCTGCTCCATGCAGAGACAGGAAGTCTCTTTTCCAAGCAAAGATCAAACCTCCCTTCAACTCCTGACCCAGCTGCTCCCTCCTCCCCTTACCAGGAACTTTTGACTCATATAGGGAAAATTGACCTCCTGTTTCTACATTTCTGCAGCTTAGAAGGATGCAGCTAGTCAATTTTTAAGCATGTGATATCATAGACCTAATAGAAAACATATCTTTTGATTGGAGTGCTTCTTTAACATTAGGGAGCAAATGCCTATACTCAGTGAGCAGTAAAAAATGTAAAATATTTCAGTAAATAAATCTAAAATATTTTTTGCAATTGTCAGTCTGAGATATGAAAGTAATAATAAAAAAGCTCATTCTAAAACATTTGCATTGCACACTTGTATAATTCCTAAATGATTGCGCATTTTTCTTGATGTAGAAGTTATTTCTTTTTGTCATTTTTTTTTACCTAGCACATGGAAAAATATGTCATTGTTACTTAAAAAATAGCACAGTTCCTTTTTTCATGTCAGCTATAACTCAGCAGTAATGGCTTTCATAGCCGTGAAGGTTCCAGTAAAGAAAAAAGATATCTTCTTGCCTTGCCTGGTTGTTATGGTAACTCGTCGGCTGTTGCCCATTGAGTCTGTCTCTACTTTCTGTCTCTACTAATGCCATCTGCTGTGTTTTCATCTACATTGAGGACTGCTATGTCATCATTTCTTCCAACAGATAGATTTGATTTATTCGTGGTAGTTGGGTCTTTTTTACAGCCTTAGTGTGCACTCAATAATTACCCAGAAAAGCTATTTTTTTTTAAAGCCCTCATCCTTTTTAGTAATAATAAACTATGCTCCATATATAGATGCCTCAGTCTCAAATGAGACCATCAAAAACAACGTGTAGTTTATATTCAGATATTCTTATTATTTGTAGAGATATAAACTATAATAACCCAATTTGTTTTGAGTATTTAGCAATTGAGATTTTTGATGACTTCTAGCATTCTTCAATTTCCACAACTCTGCAATATAATGGAATACTTAGAATTATTATTTTATGCTTGTCCTGTCTATTTAGCCAGGTACAAAATGTATGTATGCTTTAACTTAGTATAGATAAAAAAGATATCCAGCCACCACCCCCCTCAATTATTTATCTTTTTTAATATAAACATCTTTTATTAATATTCACTAAAAATTGTAGAAATACATGAAATTAGAAACACTTGTCCAAGGAGTTGCGAGCTTTCAATGCTCAAAACGCGAATTCCTTGTGTTTTTAATTTGATATATTTCTAATATTTTTAGAGCATGTCAATAAAAGATGTTTATATTGAAAAATAAAAATGTTGGTGTGGGGGGGGGGGTGGTAGCTAGCTATCCTTTTCATCTATACTAATTGCTTTACCTGGGAAGTGGTCCAAGGACTCTTCCGTGCACCGCACCTTCCGTGCACCGTACTGGTGAGCTGATGTGATTTTCTCTTATTTTTTTGTCCTTAAATTAGGGTTCCCATCCACCCGGCTGACATTTCTTTCTTACTAAAAGGAATCTATCATCAGGTTTTTGCTGTGTAATCTGAAAGCAATATGATGTAGGGGCAGAAACCCATATTCCAGTGATTTTTCACTTACTGGACTGCTTGGTATAGTTTTGATAGAATCCCTGTTTTCTCTGCTGTAGATCTAGCAGTTCTCTAATGCTGAGCTGTGTACAACCCCGCCCACACCACTGATTGGCAGCTTTCTGTGTACATTGTGCATAGGTAGCAAACTGCCAATCAGTGGTGGGGTGGAGTTACACAGATTAGCTGGTCTGTCTTGCAGGAGACCAAGTCCTGCTGTAATATTCTCCTGCTGATAAAACACTGATTGTACTGAAACTAAAATGCACAGCCAATAAGTGACATATCTCTGTAATCAGGGTCTCTACCACCTACTTTATGTTGTTCTCAGATAAAATAGCAAAAACCTGCAGACAGATTCCCTTTCAATACTTGTGTTCTTCCTGCATTAACAACTCTACAGCACAATTTCTTAGAGCTCTGCATCATTATTTCCTCTGTAATTTCTTCTATAAATTTATGAATAAATTAACAACTGTGTATAACCAGTTATATTGTTTCCATACACAGAATAGAAATTTCTGAATAGTGTTGAACTTGTTTGAAGACCTTCCATTCACAAGGGGAACAGGAAAAAAACAAACAAAGGATCGGCATGACATAAGGTTTAAGAAAAGTATGATGGTGGATTTCCAATAAATCATTTGCTTTTTTTTCTGGATGATTCTGGCAATTTTTTTCTATTGTAAGTTCTAAGAAAATATAATTTTTATACTATGGGACATTAGTAATTACTAAAGCCGACATGTCAGGAGTGGGGACAGGTCCTCCCAAAATTTTATGACTGTGAGAGAAAATGTTTTGTGAACATAAACTTTAATTGAAAAGACACATTGTTACCAAGATGTCTGGAATAGCTGTGGAAGGAAAAATAGGAGCATTAGTATCGTACCATTCCCTGGTGGTGTGGAGTGCCAAATAGAAAATGATGGTCAACATAATCTTACAACATAGAAGAACACCAGTAATATCTAGAAGATCATGAAAGTCCAAAGTGGATCAATGTCAAGTCATAGTCACTGTAGAGGCAGTGAAACTGCTAAAGAACCCTTGGCGTGAGGGTGCCCAATCCTACTTGGTCTCATTTCCTTTACAATTGGTGACAAACTGTATTTCCCTCTCATGAGAGACTATAATTTTAGAAATCAGGGTGAAGGACACATGGTCTTTTGTCTTGGATACATTAGTTTTGTTTTAGAGAGTTTTCCTAAATTTTATGTCACCTTCTGGCAGCAAAATATGAGGCAGCCAGACGTTACATTAAAATCAGAAGGAAAATATGAACATCACATTACAAACAGTGATGTTTTTGTGGCATCTCTTCTACCAATTTTTTTATGTTTATTTTTTGTGAATGCAGCATGCTTGAGGTAATGCTTTTTTATTCATTTTTTCCAAACACTTCTTTATAAGAAAAAAAATGCATAAAGAACGAAACATTAAGTTTTCTTCTCTCTCTTTCCTCTCCATCCCCTTCACCCCCTCTTTTTTTCTCTTTCTCTTCTTAATTTTTTTCTCTTTTCTTTTCCATAATTCTCATATTTCTCTATCTAGTTTGACATTTGTCCAAGAATTAGTTTTACTAAATAGAGACATTCTTGTCTTACAGTATTGTCCTCTATTATATTTGGTACCTCTTTACTAATAGTTTAGTTTGACACTTTCATTGTCATTCTTTTACATCATTCTACTCTTATTATGTTACACGATGTTAAGCCATCTGCTGCATTTTCCAACAAAGATACTGTAGGTTAAAATTTTTGATTTATGCTTTATATGATATGCAAGATGAATGAACCTTTATTCCTCAATGAAGTCAAGTTTATGCAAAAAAAGAAAGAAAGGAAATGAAACAAGAGAGAAAAACAGGTATTTCTTGGTGTTTTTTACAAGCAAAAAATAAAGCTGCAAAGAACCATTGGTGAAGAAAGCCTGATAGGGGTTTATTTTACTCCTTGCTATGGGTTTTTGTCTATGTCACTAGTCAGTGCTAATGTAAAATTCCCTTTTATATTCATCCCTTTGGATGGAATATCAAATATTGAGTGTCTGTTTATTACAAAGCTTGCCTGCAATGGGTGCTTTTCAGTTTTGAATTGTAAATGAGCTGCTAGAACAAATATTCTATGAAATGTGGTGGTACTCCAAATTAAGTTTAAGAGCAACCCCATAATATGTAGCAGCAGACAATGCATCAGACCATTAGTTTGTACTATTAAAGATGGCTGTTATAGTACATTTTGTTGTAAATAATAAAAATAGGAGCTTGTAAAATTAGGCAATATTTTAATACATTGTTTGTAATATAGTTAGATTTATTAAGCACATACCAAGCTGTCCTTAACACCTTTATTACCCAGTGAGCCACCGCACCAGGGCTCTGGATGAGTTGGGTACAGCGTCAGAAGATGGGGCTTCTATGAAAGCGCCATTTTCTGGGGTGGCTGCGGACTGCAATTCGCAGCGGGGGGGGGGGGCAGAAAGCTTGGGCCTCCCTGCACTGCGGATTCCAGCCCCAAGCTGCCTAGTTGTACCTGGCTGGACACAAAAATAGGGCGAAGCCCCACGTATTTTTTTTTAATTATTTCATGAAATTCATGAAATAATAAAAAAAAAAGGGCTTCCCTATATTGTTGTGTCCGGTCAGGTACAAATAGGCAGCTGGGGGTAGGGGGCAGCCCGTTCCTGGATGCTGTACCTGGCTGGCATACAAAAAATATGGCGAAGCCCATGTCAACATTTTTGGGAAAAATTAATTAATTGCTGTCAGTGACGTGCATGAGGTGAGCTGAGTTCATTGGACATGAACTCGGCTCATCTGGATGCCGTCACAGCCAGACACTGAGGAGCTTCACTGAGGAGCTTCTCAGTGTCTGCGGCATGGCAAGCTGGACGGCAGCGTTCTGCTACGCTCCAGCCTGTCATGTCAATGTAGCAGAGATGAAGCCATCCTGGGAACCATGGAAAGGTAAGGATGAGGTTGGTTTATTATTTTACTTTTATTGCAGAAGACATTGGCTTCAGCTGGAATGGGCGATATGGTAAATAGGGTTTAATTTAGAACATTAAAGGAATGTGTCTTTATTTCAATTAAAGGTCTTTATTCTGGGTGTTTGTGTTTTTTTTAACTTTGACTATGGGGTTAGTAATGGGTGTGTCTTATAGACGCCTCTCCATTAGTAACCTGGGCTTGATGTCAGCTGGCATTATAAGCTGACATCAACTCCAACCCTATTACCCTACTGCCACCGCTACAGGGCAGTGGGAAGAGCGAGGCTAAGTGCCAGAATTGGCGCATCCTATGGATGCGCCATTTCTGGGGCAGCTGATGGCTGGTGTTTCTAGCCTGGGAGGGGGCCAATATTCATGGCACCCTTCCTGGGCTATTAATATCAGCCCCCAGCTGTCTGCCTAGCCTTTGCTAGCTATTAAAATAGGGGGGACCCCACGTCATTTTTTTTTTGGGTCGCCCATTTTAATAGCTAGTAAAGGCTAGGTATTCAGCTGGGGGCTGATATTAGTAGCCTGGGAAGCTCTGTGGGTATTACCCCCTTCCCAGGCTTCAAATATCTGCTCCAGCCGTCTGCTTAACCTCCGCTAGAGACTTAAAATACGGGCAACCCCACGCCAATTTTTTTGTAATAAATCCTTTATTTTAACACTAAATGACAACTACAGTAATCAACACTGTCACTGTACTTATTATATATGTGACTGACATGTTTCTATCTATCTAATCTATGTGTGATGCTTTATTCTTTCTGTTCTAAATTGTCGGGTACTGATGATGAATTGCCGGCCGGCTTTTTTAAAGAGACGGGTGCATGAAAACACTATTATTTTTTTTTAATAAATCCTTTATTTTAACACTAAATGACAAGTAAAGTAACCAACACTGTCACTATACTTATTATATACGTGACTGACATGTTTCTATGTATCTAATTTATGTGTGATGCTCTATTCTTTCTGTTCTAAATTGTCGGGTACCAGTGTATGCCGCTGCTGAATTGTGAATTGAACTGTGTCTCCTCCTCCTTTTACTCCTCCACCTTTGAAGGTGTTTTTATGTGTTTTCTATGTGTTTCTATGTGTTTTTGTTTGCCTGCCATTGGTTTTAACGGTGTTCGACGGTGTTCGACGAACCGTTCGACGAACATGCCGGTGTTCGACAAACAGAACTGAACACGAACACTACGGGGGTGGCTCAACACTAATGACCATGCCTGTCTGTATGTTCAGTGGTGAGAGCCACAGATCAAGTTGCTGTGCTACAGCTTTCAACAACTCTTCAGCAGTGGGCGGTTTGTCACCTGAGCATTAAGCATATTATATTCAACACAGCCTGTTGCCGCTTGGCCAAGGCAGTGCTGCAGTGCTGCCAGCTTGTGACTGATATGTTCATTTCAGAGATGGAGGCCAAACAAGAGGAGGAGGTCCAGGAGCTGAACAATGTGATTACATTGAGGTTATATTGCCGAGTCTGATTTTTATGCTAAAGAAAGATCCTACTGTGTTTTTATTTTATTTTTGTTTACGTCTCTTCAAATGTGTATTGGAGTGCGTCCTAATTTTTGGCAGCCCTTGAAATTGCTGCATATGCAATAACAGTATGGGAGACACACTCCTTAATAATGGGAAGGACAATTCAAATAGATTCTAGATTCTATATTCTATATTCTTATCTGAAATTCTTTTACGGGTGAGGTATCGCAATATGGATGGCGTATTACACCGATCTAGCCAGGTATTATTGTCTTATACTGCATGCTGCTGGTGCTGCCAAAAAAAAAGTAAAATCTATTCTATTCCCTAACCATAACGCTGTTAGATGCATTTACAATAGGGACAGGTGCCAATAGGTGGTATCATCACCAGCTACAGATGGGTGTTCACTCTCGTCGCATAAATGTCTTCCACAGTCTATAACTTTATTTTTTTCATTTCTTTGGCCTTAAATACAAGTCATTACCCTGGAAAGAATGTTTCTTAACATTTTTTCCATTTTAGCTTGTTTTTTGTATGTTTTTTTTTTGTCAGTCCGTAAAAGTGACGTAATACTCTGACAACATTGTTCACAGATATGCTATTTGTCAGTGGTCAACTGTGAATAGGTTTGAACCCACAACTGCAATACTGTAAATGGAGTGTAATATTTGGCACGCTCATAAAAATTGCTGGATTATTTGGGCAGTCATATGGGATAACGTCTGATGGCCAGGCAGTTGCTTAATAGTATGGTATTTGTCAGCGACCAAGTATCAATTTGTTAAAAAAAACACAGGTGGCTGACTTTAAATGGAGTAGAATATTTGGCACGCTCCACAAAATTTCTGTATTATTATGGCAGTCATATGCATCACGTGCGTCTGATCATTGAAAAAAGTTCCTCTGCTTCCACAATACCGTAATATGAATAAAGCTAAAAAATCTGTCTGTATTCTGCGAACAAGCAAATGGAGCTGTAAAATGGTGTACACTGACACACTGCTACAATCTATAAATGGAGGACAATATTTTCCACTTTCACTATAAATGGCTCATTTTGGAACGCAGTTGTATGTGATACATCTGACAGAGAACAACGCAAAGGCGAGCACGTTCGCTCATCACTAGTAAACATTCTTTTCAGAAAGCAAGAGAGAACTCTAGTGTCAACTATTCGTGGGAGCAGTCTTAAAAGTCAATATTCACCATTTAATGAGCCTTGCCATATGACTTAGGATAAAAATCCAAATCAAACACTACATTTGCATACACATGTTTCTGGGTATTTGCCTCTCATCAGTGCAAAGGAGAAAGTCTAATTTGGCTATATGAGAGGCCATTGACATGAGGTCTAAGGAAGAATGTTTTTCCATGTGGAGAGTGCCAAATCAGATACCACTGCATACATAACATACAGTATGAGTCACTGTGACTGCTGCATATATCAAAGGCAGGAATGGTACAGCAGCGCAAACACACATGTAGCTCAGCTGCATGCACTAATACAACTCGGCTACAGACACTTATATCCACATAGATTTTTTTCTTTCTTTCACATACGTCTTAGGCCACATTTACATGTTCAGTATTTGATCAGTATTTTACATTAGTATTTTAAGCCAAAACCAGGAGTGGAACAACCAGAGGAAAAGTATAATAGAAACATGTGCGTCACTTCTGCATTTTTCGCCCACTCCTGGTTTTGGCTTACAAATACTGACCAAATACTGAACGTGTGAACGTGGCCTAATAGTCAGAAAAATACTCTACTCTGTATTGCAAAATTTATAGTCATTATATTATTTATTTTTTATTTATTTTATACCATAGAAACTATAATAGACATAATTGAACAAATGCAGTAATCAAAATCTAAAAATATAGATAAAGCCAGACAACAGGGATTTGATGAGGGCAAAACTGAATGTAGTTTCTGTCTAAACAATCATGCTTTGACTACATTTTTGGACTGCAAGATGATTCAGATGCAAGATGCAGATGATTTAATAGGTAATTTGAAACAATATGGCAAACCTGTGTTAATGACTCTGTTAAACAACATGCACTCTTAGGCCCCCTTCACACTTCCTGATATTTATAATACTGGAAAAAACAGTACCGGTGCTCTCCGTGTCCGTGTGTACAATCCGTGTGGCATCCGTGTGCACCATCCAGGTGACACATACTGGAATAGAATGCAAAAGAGAAATGACAGATGTTTAGGTGCAAAGCAATAGATAAATAGATAGATATCCGTGAGAAATATAATTAGTGCTTTGCGTGTGTAGTTTACTGTAGTTGTTCTGTATTAAGCTAATAAATAAATATTTGAAAAAAATGATGTTAGGTTCCGCCCTATTTTTGATAACCAGCAAAGATGAAACAAACAGCTGCAGAATTATATTATCAGACTGGGAAGGTCCCTGTTATTGGGCCCTTCCCAGCCTAAAAATACAAGCCCGTAGCCTCCCCAGAATTGGTGTATCACATGAGATGTCCCAATTTTGGCTCTTTGCTCTGCTCTTCCCAATTGTCCTGGTGACTTAGCAATCGGGTAATATTTTTTGGAGTTGATGTTAGCTGTGTAATTGTTATGATCTGCAACAAGAACTAAGGAAAGATAGGGGAAAGCTGTCCCTACAGTAAGACTAAGCTGAATGCCTACGATGTAGTGGGCTGCCTGTTCCTTGTGAACAGACCCGCCTTTGTCCTCGGCTAGTCTGAACGGAGACCTATAGCAATAAGGGAGGGGTCCCTAAAAGTACTAAGGACTGGGACAAAAAAGGGACACGTCCTAACAGAAGTTGCTGCAGAACACGAAAGACAAACAGACAAAAAGTACTAGAGGTCCAAGAGGACCAAGCGAACTAGACAGAGATAGGCACCAAAGCACCTGGCTAGAGAGACAGTCAAGCAACACTGAAGTCCAGCAAAGCCAGAAGGGCGGAGCTGGAATATATAAGCAGATGGTCACATGACCGCAAAACACAAGATAGAAAAAACTAACAGGAGGGTTCTAACAGTATCCCCTCTTTTATGAGGATCCCCTGGATCCTCCAGGCCCAGGCCTATCCGGAAACCTCCTGTGGAAAGCTTTAACAAGCCTAGGAGCAGAGACATCATCCGTCCTTACCCAGGAGTTGTCTTCGGGACCGAAACCCTTCCAGGAGGCAAGATACTGTAATCTCCCTCTATGCCATCTAGAATTCAAGATACGCTAAATTTCATATTCACCGTCTTCCACCACAGGAGGAACTGTGACAGTGACGTCCCTATCAGATACGTCAGCCTTTTTCAACAAGGAAACATGAAACACAGGATTAATCTTCCAGGAAGTGGGGACATCCAACCTAACAGCAGATTGGTTAACAACCTGAAGCACTTTAAATGGACCCACAAACTTAGGACCCAGTTTTTTAGAGGGAATCCTCAACCGCAGGTTCTTCGAGGACAACCAAACCATGTCACCCACAGTAAACAAAACCTCTTTACGTTTCCTGTCAAAATACTTCTTGGACTTTTTTTTAGCCTCTTGAAGGTTACAACGTACATTAGTCCAAACTCTCTCCAAATTACTGGAAAAATTCTCCTCCTCCGGCACCGCCGACCCCAATTTGGAGAACGAACCAAAAGACGGATGTCTCCCAGTACAACAAAAAAAGGAGAACACCCAGCAGAGGAGGATGTATGATTGTTAAGAGCAAATTCTGCGAGAGGCAGAAACTCCAACAACACCTCTTGATTGTCCGCCACAAAGCAACGCAAAAACTGTTCAACATCCTGGTTCTTTCTTTCAGTCTGTCCATTAGACTCCGGATGATAACCAGACAAAAATGACAAATGGATTCCCAACCTGTCACAAAAAGCATGCAAAAAGCGAGCCACAAACTGAGGTCCTCTATCAGAAACAATATCCGTGGGAACGCCATGGAGCTTGACAATCTCCTTAACAAAAGCCTTAGCGAGTGTCTTGGCGCAGGGCAACTTAATGAATGGAACCAAATGACACATCTTACTAAAACGGTCCACGACCACCCAGATGACAGTAAAACCCTCGGACACAGGAAGATCAGTAATAAAATCCATAGTGAGATGCGTCCAAGGCGCACTAGGAACCTCCAGAGGGCAAAGCAACCCCGCAGCAGGAGTATGTGAAGCCTTTGACCTAGCGCACACAGTACACTGACGCACCCACTTGATGTCTTCTTTCTGCCATCCAGGCCACCAAAAACTGCAACTGATCAGTCTCTTAGCCTCTGAAATTCCTCTATGACCTGCCAACAGAGACTCATGACATTCCACAAACAAATCTCTCCTAAAGGCTCTAGGCACGAACAACCTCCCATGGGGACTGTAAGATGGAGCATCATCTTGAGCTTTCAGAATCCCATTCTCCAAAACGGAGTCCAAAGCCGTCACCACAACTCCATTCTGTAAAATGCTCTCCTCCTCCTCGGCACCGACCATAGGAGAGAAGCTGCGAGATAAAGCATCGGCTTTAACATTCTTAGTACCAGGGATATAGGTAACAGAAAAATTAAACCGAGAAAAAAAAAGTGCCCACCTAGCTTGACGGGCATTCAAGCGCTTGGCAGCATCCAGATAGATCAAATTCTTATGATCTGTGAAAACCTGAATAGGAAATCTAGCGCCTTCCAAAAGATGATGCCAATGTTCAAACGCGAGTTTAATAGCCAGCAACTCCCGATTACCAACATCATAATTCCGTTCGGTTTCCGAAAATTTTTTCAAAAAGAAGGCACAAGGATGCACTCCACCCTTGTTCTCCTGAGACAAAACTGCTCCTACCCCCACCGATGAAGCATCGACCTCGACCAAAAAAGGCTTGGTTTCATCAGGCTGCATAAGGATAGGGGCAGAACTGAACCTCTCTTTGAGACAATCAAACGCTTCAATGGCCTCACTAGTCAACTCGGCCATATTCGCACCTTTCCTGGTGAGATCGGTTAGAGGTTTAACAATTACAGAAAAATTCTTAATGAATTTCCTGTAATAATTGCCAAAACCCAAAAATCTCTGTATAGATTTCAAACCAATAGGCCTAGGCCATTCCTGCACAGCCTGAACCTTCACAGGGTCCATCTCAAAGCCCTCGCTGGAGACAATGTAGCCCAAAAAACTAATTTTCTGCACAGCGAACTCACATTTCTCCAGCTTAGCAAAGAGTGAAGCGTAGAGTGAATTATCTCTCAATAACTGCAAAACTTCACGTACACTCTGCCAATGGGACTCCAGATCTGGTGAATAGATCAAAATGTCATCCAAATACACAACCACATTCTTACCAATCAAAGGTCTAATGATGTCATTAAGAAGGTTCTGAAAAAATGCAGGTGCATTGGTAAGACCAAAAGGCAACACCAGATTCTCAAAATGACCTACCGGAGAGTTAAAAGCAGTTTTCCATTCATCACCCTCCTTCACACGTAACAAATTGTATGCCCCCCGGAGATCAAGTTTGGAGAACCACTTGGCTCCCACTAACTGGTTAAACAAGTCAGGAATTAACGGTAATGGGTAGGAATTGCGTACGGTAATCTTATTAATTTCACGAAAATCTAGACATGGACGTAAACCGCCGTCCTTTTTTTTAAACAAAGAAGAATCCAACTGCCACAGGCGACTTAGAAGGTCTAATGTGACCAGCAGCCAGGCTAGTCTGTATGTACTCCTCCAAGGCTTTTCTTTCAGGGATAGTCAGATTAAACAAGCGACTTTTGGGAAGAGTAGCACCCGGAACAATCTCAATGGCGCAATCATAATCCCTATGAGGAGGTAAAACTTGCGACTCCTCCTCCGAAAAAACACTCCAAAAATCTTTAATAGGTACAGGTAATTCCACTTTTTCCACAGCCGCAACGCGACCATTACAACATTCATCATAGCACTTCGGACTCCAAGACTTAATCACATTAGTAGACCAGTCCAATAAAGGATTGTGCAGTTTTAACCAAGGCAATCCTAGAACAACTGAAGATGGTAAATTATCCAAAAGAACCAAGTCCAAAATTTCTTGGTGAACTCCATTGATAGTGAGAGGAAATGCAGCAGTCTTGTGAGTAATACATTTCAAAGGAGTGTTATCAATTGCAACCACAGAAATAGGTGATGACAAAGGTTTGGATTTCAATTTAAGGTTTTCCAAAGACTCTTTATCAATCACATTAAGTGTTGAACCACAATCCACAAATACCTAATTCAATCAAATCTCCCTGCAGAGTAGTACTCCCAGAAGGAAATAAAGAAATACGACTGCAGAGCATAAACAAGCTATACGGGCATAACAGACCTTTTTTTTTTCTTTACTTAAATGACGCTCACAATTAGAGATGAGCGTTGTTCTACTCGAACTGTTCGCCAATCTCAAATTTGAGCTGTTTTGGGCGGTGTTTGAGCTGTTCGGCGAACACGAACGATTAGAGAAAAATTCGGCTGTTCGAGGTTATGTTCGATAACTGTTCGTGCACCAAAATCATAACTGGATTTTTTCTCAGTAATGATGAAAATTAATGTTAATACGCAGTTTGAGTGTACAGCGGGGTGGGGGGAGGGCAGGGGATGGATCTCTGCAGGAATAATGAAGAACTCCATTTTTTTTTCTCTTTCGCACATTTACAGTGGGGAGGTGCAATCTGTCAGCCTATCAGCAGAACACACACGGAGCGAAGTGCTTTTTTTCACACAAGCAAGGGCATGTGTCATTGGCAGTGTATGTCACATGTCCTTGCCCTATAAGACCCAGCCATTTTCCCTGTCGCCACCATTTTCTCACTGCTGCAGCTGCGTGTTAGACGGCACCGCTGTTGCTGTGTGCGCTATACCTTGTTAATTTCAAGCCAATTTTCGCACAAATCTACAGATAGCTTGGGAGTAGGGAATAGTTGTGATTGCAGTCCTTTTAAGGACTAGGTTACAGCACTTCCTACGACTTTTATCAGGCAGGTCTGTGCTCTTAAATAGATAGATTGTGGGAGTAAAGACTAATTGTAATTGCAGTCCTTTTCAGGACTAGGTTACATCAGTTCCTATCAGTTTTTGCCAGGCAGGTCTGTGCCAGTGCTGTGCAAGTTTTTTTCACAGCATTTGGCTGAATCTAGCAAAGCTAATCCTTTTTGGCCTATTGCAGAGTGTGTTAGTCAGTGGAGTAGCCTATCTGTGTTGCAAGACATACCACCTGTGTATAGAATACCAATTTTTTTACTGCACCTAGTGAAGTAAAATCTTTTTGGCATAGCATCATTCTATTAGTCCATCTATACTGACCTCCATCAGTTTGCAAACTGAATATAATTTTTTTCTGCATCTAGCTCTGAAAAAATATTTGGCCTTCTAGCAGTGTGTGGGACATGTTCTATTAGTCCATATATACTGACCTCCATCACGTTGCAAATTCAAAATAATTTTTTGTCTGCATCTAGCTCTGAAAAAATATTTGGCCTTCTAGCAGTGTGTGGGACTTTCTCTATTAGTCCATCTATACTGACCTCCATCAGGCTGCAAATTAAAAATTATTTTTATCTGCATCTACCTCTGAAAAAATATTTGGCCTTCTAGCTGTGTGTGGGACTTGTTCTATTAGTCCATCTATACTGACCTCCATCAGGTTGCAAACTGAATATAATTTTTTTCTGCATCTAGCTCTGAAAAAATATTTGGCCTTCTAGCAGTGTGTGGGACTTTCTCTATTAGTCCATCTATACTGACCTCCATCAGGTTGCAAATTAAAAATAATTTATATCTGCATCTAGCTCTGAAAAAATATTTGGCCTTCTAGCAGTGTGTGGGACTTTCTCTATTAGTCCATCTATACTGACCTCCATCAGGTTGCAAATTAAAAATAATTTTTTGTCTGCATCTAGCTCTGAAAAAATATTTGGCCTTCTGGCAGTGTGTGGGACTTTCTCTATTAGTCCATCTATACTGACCTCCATCATGCTGCAAATTAAAAACAATTTTTATCTGCATCTACCTCTGAAAAAATATTTGGCCTTCTAGCAGTGTGTGGGACTTGTTCTATTAGTCCATCTATACTGACCTCCATCAGGTTGCAAATTGAATATCATTTTTTTCTGCATCTACTTCTGAAAAAATGTTTGGGCTTCTAGCAGTGTGTGGGACTTGGTCTATTAGTCCATCTATACTGATCTCCATCAGGTTGCAAATTAAAAATAATTTTTATCTGCATCTAGCTCTGAAAAAATATTTGGGCTTCTAGCTGTGTGTGGGACTTGTTCTATTAGACCATCTATACTGACCTCCATCAGGTTGCAAACTGAATATAATTTTTTTCTTCATCTAGCTCTGAAAAAATATTTGGCTTCTAGCAGTGTGTGGGACTTTCTCTATTAGTCCATCTATACTGACCTCCATCAGGTTGCAAATTAAAAATAATTTATATCTGCATCTAGCTCTGAAAAAATATTTGGCCTTCTAGCAGTGTGTGGGACTTTCTCTATTAGTCCATCTATACTGACCTCCATCAGGTTGCAAATTAAAAATAATTTTTTGTCTGCATCTAGCTCTGAAAAAATATTTGGCCTTCTAGCAGTGTGTGGGACTTTCTCTATTAGTCCATCTATACTGACCTCCAGCAGGCTGCAAATTAAAAATAATTTTTATCTGCATTTCCCTCTGAAAAAATATTTGGCCTTCTAGCAGTGTGTGCGACTTGTTCTATTAGTCCATCTATACTGACCTCCATCAGGTTGCAAATTGAATATCATTTTTTTCTGCATCTACTTCTGAAAAAATGTTTGGGCTTCTAGCAGTGTGTGGGACTTGGTCTATTAGTCCATCTATACTGATCTCCATCAGGTTGCAAATTAAAAATAATTTTTATCTGCCTCTAGCTCTGAAAAAATATTTGGCCTTCTAGCAGTGTGTGGGACTTGTTCTATTAGTCCATCTATACTGACCTCCATCAGGTTGCAAATTGAATATCATTTTTTTCTGCATCTACTTCTGAAAAAATATTTGGGCTTCTAGCTGTGTGTGGGACTTGGTCTATTAGTCCATCTACACTGACCTCCATCAGGTTGCAAATTAAAAATAATTTTTATCTGCATCTAGCTCTGAAAAAAATATTTGGGCTTCTAGCAGTGTGTGGGACTTGGTCTATTAGTCCATCTATACTGATCTCCATCAGGTTGCAAATTAAAAATAATTTTTATCTGCATCTAGCTCTGAAAAAGTATTTGGGCTTCTAGCAGTGTGTGGGACTTGGTCTATTAGTCCATCTATACTGACCTCCATCAGGTTGCAAATTGAATATCATTTTTTTCTGCATCTAGCTCTGAAAAAATATTTGGGCTTCTAGCAGTGAGTGGGACTTGTTCTATTAGTCCATCTATACTGACCTCCATCAGGCTGCAAATTGAATATAATTTTTTTCTGCATCTAGCTCTGAAAAAATATTTGGGCTTCTAGCAGTGTGTGGGACTGGGTCTATTAGTTCATCTATACTGACCTCCATCAGGTTGCAAATTAAAAATAATTTTTATCTGCATCTAGCTCTGAAAAAATATTTGGGCTTCTAGCAGTGTGTGAGACTCATTGTATTAGGCCATCTATACCAAGCTCCACCAGCTTTGAAATTAATAATAATTTTTAGCTGCATCTAGCCCTGAAAATAATTTTTCCCAATAGTGGTAGCAATAGAAATATGGGGCGCGCGCCTGGCTAACAAAAATATATGCTTCACAACGCAAAACACCAGCCCAGCGCACTGCATTAATAAGATGGCATCATCGTCTCTCCCAGTGCTAGGCCTACTACGCAGGCTAGCATTCCTGTGCCTAAAACGCAATGTATGGGTCCGCGCTAGCCACTATGCTGAGGGGTATAAAGCTGCTGCTAACGCTTTATAACAATTCAATTGGCAGATTTTCACAGAGCTCTTCCACAACGCCCACCCATCGGGCAACAGTTGCCCACCCTCCCTATGTGATCTAGTGGCGAATAGTTGATGCCATTAATCAGAGCGTCAGTTGCCCCGTCAACGTGGCAAGCATACGGTAAGGCATGGGAAGAGTGGACACGACTAGTAGCAGGCAGACGGGTTGACCAATGTGAACAAGCCAGATCACAAGTCACCATAGAATTTCTCCACCAGCTAATGATGAAGGGCATATCAGGAGCGTCAGCGCAGCGGTGTCTGACCGAAGTAGCATTTCACTTCCAACTACTGAATTGGGGAGATGTGACAAAGATTCATCATCAGACAATCCATAAAAGGGTGGAAAAGGGGTCAGCCAAGTCAGGAATGTAGACGTCCCGTCCCGTGTCACTAAAACTGATTTCTCACATCATATCCCTAACACCATTAACATGACACTCACAATTTGAAGCAACACTAATGTCTACTGCATTTGTGATCGCCTTCTTCGGGGCGCTATGTATAAGCGAATTAGTCCCTCAATCCAAAATTACCACCAGTGGAGGCTTATTACACCAGGACGTAGTCATAGCCAATAATGCAATACGTCTACGCATACACCAATCAAAAACGGTTCCAGCGGGCAGTGGTACTTGGGTACTTCTACAACCCACAAACGGTACACTGAGTCGGGTAACAATAGTAAAAACATATCTAACCATCAGATCACAAAGTAATTTCTTCCTATCACACATTGATGGAACGCCATTATCAAGATACCTGTTCCAAGCTATATTTAATAAATGCATAACATCGGCAGGGAACCACCCCAAAGATTACGGGACACACTCATTCCGCATAGTTGCGGCCACGGAAGCAGCAAGAGCAGGACTGTCAGAAACGGAAGTTCAGAGGATAGGGAGATGGCGATCCACGTGTTTGGCAAGATACATAAGACCGGACTTGTTATCCTAACGTGGTTTGTTTCTTTTACAGGTGACGCTAAGCCAACAGTGTGAGTGATAGGCCACTCGTATATATATTGGGCACAAAAAAGGGCGAAAGTCCGCCCATGCGGGAGGAAATTAGAGTTTCATAACACATATTTCAACTGGAGAGGTATTAGAGGCCTGCTATGGCCACAGGTACTAATGGAGGTAATCAAGGTAGGGAGAGAGGCAAGAGGTCCGGTCATCTTAGTTATACAGGCCGGGGGAAACAACCTAGGTCATCACAAGAGCGCATAACTAATGGTAATAATGAAACTAGACACTGAGCGCTTCAGAGAATTTTTCACAAAATTAGCTATAGTATGGTCAGAGATTGTGCCGATAGCGGTATGGCAAGGTGCGCGAGACATCACGGCCATCGAATGGACAAGGCGGGTAATAAATATTCGAATGGCAAAATTTAGAAGAGACAGATGCGGTGTAGTGATACGACACCGACAACTGGAAGGAGATAAAGCAGGCCTCATACGGCCCGACGGTGTTCACTTAATGGATATTGGACTGGACATATTCCTGTCAGTACTCCAGGACGGAGTGGAACAAGCGTTAAGAGTGATGGGTGGTGGTCAGAGTCCTGCATACGAGTACGCTGGATCCTCCGTGGCCTGGAAATAGAAAGGACATGTTGGAGAGTTACACTTGTTGGCCAACTTGCCGGAGTGGGGACCCAGGGCATGCTGCAACAAGCTGAATTATTTTAGAAATAAAATGCCTTTCTAATGGAATGAGTATAAAGAGTTAATAAAGCTGTGACCGATCCTCACCCATCCAGTTGTAAGAGTTACATTATTGTATTGTCCATGAAAGGGGGGCGGTAGGGGGGCTGAGCGTCTGGGTTTGGTTGGGGGTCCCCACAGTCTGCCTAGGCTAGATTCATTTAAAAATTCTTATTAGATACACAGGCAGTGCAGCTTGCTTCGCAGCTGGGCTACTACGCCCAAAGTATTGCCTAGGCTAGATGCAGTTAAAAATTCTACGCTGACTAGCAGACACTGAAGATTTGGAGCAGACCTCTGAGTAAACAGCTCTTCAGACTCAACCATCTGTGTTACCCCAAGCCATAGTGTATGTAGTTTCTTACAGTTAAAAGGGGGTGGGTGCGACCCAACCCACCTGGAATTGACGATGCCAACGTCACGTAAGACACAGCAAGGGGACTCCCAAAATTGTGGTACAGACACCACTTAACCCTAGAACGCATACCTGTGGCCTTGCAGGCCCGCCCAGTTAATTGTTTTCTATTTTCTGCAAGATTACTTTAGTTAGAATTTTGAAACTCTAGGTATTCTTCATGTATATAGTTGTTTGTCATTTGAGTTTGAGTTATTCCATGTTATTTGCACACGGGCCTAAAGGGCCCCAGGTATGTGAAAGTGTAGATTTTTATGGTCATGCGTTCTAGGGTTAAGTGGCATCAATTGCCCCACTGTTGCTTAAAACGGTTGGTGAGGTGATTTTACCAAATCCCCAAGCTTTTAGTCTCCCAAGGATGACACAGGGGTAGAAATGTCCTTGCGAATCCATGATTTGTTCATCTTTATGAACGTGAGTCTGTCTACATTCTCAGTGGACAGCTGCGTGCGCTTATCTGTCAGCACACCACCAGCAGCGCTGAACACACGTTCAGAGAGAACGCTGGCTGCATGGCATGACAAGATCTCCAAGGCGTGAGTGGCGAGCTCCGGCGATTATTCCAGATTGGAATACCAAAATGAGCAAGGGTCCAGTGACACAGTCATGGCTTCGATGTTCACTTGGAGATTCTCCTGTACCATCCTCTCTAGGCATTGTCTATGTGTCAGACTTCTTGTCTCCTGTGGCCTTGCAAAGGATGGTCTAAAAAAGTGGTGAAACGATTCCACAAAATTGCTGTTACCAGCAGATACTGTGTTACTGTTACTGTTTGAGTGATGAAGACTCGACAGTCCCACCGTTGGCAAGTTAGAACTGTGAGATTCACTACGTGCACCACTGGTGTTTTGTGGAAAAGCACATGTAAGATTCTGCAACAGCGTCTGCAGATACTCCTGCATTCGTCAATACCTTTTTATGGCAGGAATTATTTCGGCAAATATACTTTTGTACCGGGGATCTAAGAGTGTGGCAACCCAGTAGTCGGGATTACTTCGAATTCTGACAATCCGGGGGTCATGTTGCAGGTAGTGCAGCAAGAAGGCATTCATGTGTCTTGCGCATCCAGAAGTACCAAGTCCTTGTTGTGTTGGTAGCGAGGTAAGAATCATGCTTCCTTCCTCTGCCCTCTCCCTCCAACCTCGCACAACAGAAATTTGATCAAGGTCTCCCTCATCTGATGAGTCTTCCATGCCCATCGCCAGTTCGTCCTCCACTTCTTCCTCGGCTCCTGCACCTTCCTCAACAGTTTGGCTGCTACCATGCGCCCTGGTTAATCCCTCTCCCCCACCCTCCCATGCCTGCCGCCTTGGTGCTGCCAACCGTCTGGACCTTGGAGATGTTATCCCTTCCGCATACGACTCCTCCTCTACTTCCTCCACCTCCTCTTGTCCCACCACCTGACTCTGAATTCTGTTTAATGTGTGCTCCAGCATGTAAATCACCGGAATAGTCATGCTGATAATGGCATCGTCGTCAGCACTAAACATCTTCGTCGCCATTTCAAAACTGTGCAGAAGGGTGTGTGGCGCCCCTGAGGGTTCAGTCGCCACAGAGTTACTGCATCTCACCCAGAGGTGTGGTATCTCACCCTCAGGTAAGGAAGGCGTATGGCTCGGGACCCTGACTCCTGCATCCAACACATACCCGCAGTGGGGGTAGGGCGAGATTGCTCCTAAGGGAGAGCACAGTCCCAGGTCCCTAGCTGGTTTGAGGGTCCTATGTAGTGGGTGCTTAGGGGAGCAGCTTAAGGGAGCACATGACAAGGAGAGTATAAATAGGAAGCCATCTTAGAAAGAGCAAGCCAGACAGAGGAGGAAAAGTGACAGGAGCAGAGACTAGGCATGAGCTCTGCTCCGGAGGCGGGCCTAGCCTGGGAGGCCCAGGACTGAAGGAGAGAAGAGAGGAGTGGGAGCTGGAAGGCTCCAGGAACCGAAGGGACCCTACGGATACGGGCCGTGCAGAAGGCCACCCGTACTCCCGCTGCTACCAGGAGGTAGAGGGGTCAGGCCAGATAAGGGGAACCGGTCCCTCAACTAGCGTAGAAACAGCAAGGCTCAACTAGAAACCGGAGGCTGCTGCATTTCATGTACTGCAGGCCAAAGTCCACACCAGTCTCACTAAGAAGGTAGCCACATAGGACCCAGGGGACGGAACACACGTCACCCGCCAAGGCCCGAGGATACCGGATAGAAGTGTCACTGGGTGTGAGGTGCAGGGAGAAGGCCAGAGAAAGGACACACAGAAGGGGGTCCTGCTAAGTATTCCGGAGCTATCTGGGGGTGGACTGAGCCCCTCACTGAGTATGCACAGCACGACGGGGGAGATTGCTCTGGTACCTGTAATCTGGACTACAACAACTGTGAGTAATATCTTGAGACGGACTCTGTGTTCATTACTGACTCCCTGCACTACAACCACCATCATCCACCCACACTGCCCTGAAGCTACACTCTTCCTGTGGTGAGTAATAATACCGTTGCTGCAAAACCACCAGCTTCAGAGGACTGTTCCGCAGCGACGGCCCCTTTGGCCGCACTCCACAGGTGGCGTAGTCAGACATTATAAAATCCATATATACAAATTACCCTTGGATTGACCGCCCTGGGTCATGGACTGGGTCACCGCCACAGTGACTACAACCCCCAGCGTCTACCGGCCCGGCTCAGGGTACCCCATGGCCCATGGCCCAGGGGGCGCGTCAACTTCATAGGTCCCTGATCTGAGACCACTCCTGCAGCGTGATTTGCCCCACCTCTGGATCTCGTTGGCCCAGGCTATACGTCAGAACGTATTGCACCAGGGCTTGTCGGTGCTGTCACAGTCGCTGCAACATGTGCAGAGTTGAATTCCACCGTGTCGGCACATCGCATTTCAGCCGGTGAACTGGCAGGCCCAACGACTTCTGTAGAGATGTAAGTCGTTGAACTGCGGGATGCGAACGGCGGAAGTGAGCACACAGCGACCGTGCCCTCTGCAGAAGGCCATCTAGTCCGGGATAGTGGGCTAAAAATTGCTGGACAACCAGGTTCAACACGTGAGCCATACAAGGCACGTGTGTGACATTGCCCCGGCGAAGTGCCGCACCCAGGTTTGCAGCATTGTCGCACATGGCCTTCCCTGGTTGCAGGTCCAGTGGAGACAACTTTCATGAAACTGGGTCTCCAGAGCTGACCACAACTCCTCAGCTGTGTGACTCACATTTCCCAGACATTTCAAAGTAAACACTGATGCCGTTGAGCCCTGCTGCCAGCATAGTAAGGAGGTGTGCAGGATTCCTTCTGCGCAGTTAGAAAGCAGGTGGCATTACCAGACAGGCTTTGGGTGCAGGTGGAGGACCGAGAGGAGGTTGAGGAGGCAGAAGCAGTGGAGGAACTTCGAGATTAAGAGGATTGACGCACAACTCGTGGGGACGGTAAGAATTGGACAGCAGCCCCTTGTCCTGCTGTCACCATAGTTACCCAGTGCCCAGTCAGCGACATGTAACGCCCCTGTCCATGCCTTCTCGTCCAAGTGTCTGTGGTGAAGTGCACCCTGTCACACACAGAGTTTCTCAAAGAAGCGGTGATGTTCTGTGCAACATGCTAGTGGAGCGCAGGCACACCTTTCTTTGAGAAGTAGTGCCGACTGGGCATCTGGTACTGGGGCACTGTGACGGACATAAGGTCTTGAAAATCCTCTGTGTCCTCCAGGTGGAAAGGCAGCATTTCTGTAGCCAACAGCTTGCAGATGGTGAAATTCAACCTCTAAGCTTTGTCATGGCTAGGAGGAAATGGTCTTTTACTTTTCCACATCTGAAGGACCGAGGGCTGGCTGTTGTGCTTAGACGGTGTTGAGTAGGGTGTCCCCGGCAAACTGCCGGTCTGTGAGGAAGATGCAGGCGGACATGTTAGGTTGCCTTGATCCAAAGGTGGTGCTCTCGATGTCGGAGAGCGCTCAACACTAGCAGGTGTTTCCACTTCCCAATGAACTGACGACCTGCCAATCACACTGGCTGTTGCGGGTAAAGAGGTGGCAGGTCTGCGTCCAAAAACATGTGTGACTGCTGTCCCCCCAGTCACAGAGGATGAAGAGGCTGCGGATGCACAAGATGGGGCAGACGGTGGTTGGCCCAGCCGGCTAGGCCGCATTGTAGCACAGTGAGCTTCCCACTGCAACTTATGCTTCATATCCATGTGACGGTACATGCATGAAGTACTCAAACTATGAATTTTTTGGCCTCTACTTAGCTTTTGCTGACAAATATTACAGATAACACGAGTTGGGTCATCCTTATCGATCTGAATAAATGCCCAGGCTATGCAAGGCTTAGAGCCCATGTGACCTGAAGAGCCACTACGACTTGTGGTCAGAGGCAGAGTTGTGGTTGAGGATGCAGTTGTTGACGTGCTTCCAGTACTCCGTCTCTGTTCAGGAAGGCACAACCTAACCTCGTCGTCAATAGCATCTGTGATGCCCCGCTGCGCTTGGTATCACAGATCCTAGAAGAGTGCATTGATGGAATCCTCCACAAGAGGCCCCCATAAACATTCACACATCTCCACCTTCCACCTCAGACCAGCAGAGGGAGCCCGTTAGGGATATAAATAGGGATGGTGGAGCTAGGCAGTTCAGTTCCTCTGAAGAGTTTCTGCAGTAGAGAAGCCTAAGAGAGGTCAGTCTGCAGTGGAGCTCAGTCTAGTCTAGAGAACGCAGTTAATAGTTCAGCAGTGGAGCACGAGGCTCCTGCTTGCTAGATTCAGGGAGCCCAGATAGAGCTTAAGGTGTGCCGGTGCCGTAAGATCAGTGAAGCGCGGCAAGCTGCCGTTAGTGTGTATAGCCTAGTGAGGGCCCGAGTAGGCCGAAGGCGAGTGGCGAGTTAGTACATAAGGGGCAGAGGAGCTTAACCAGCTCACCCCGAAGCATTTACCGGACACAGGATCCGAGCTTACCGGTATCTCTATGACCCAGTAAGGCATAACCGGAATCCCTGGAGAACTACAAGTCCCAGGATCGCTAAGGTGCTGATATGTAACAGAGCCAGGAGACGCTTAGGCCCCGCATACTGGGAGCGTGAACTCCAAGAGAAGGCCCTACCACAAGGTCAGCCAGCGCAGGACAGAGACAAAGTTAGGCCTAGCTCCAGGCAGGTCAGAAACTTACTACGCAGAGGCAAGAAACAGGAGGCCCTACACCCGCTCATTGGGGAGGATCCTGATATGCACCCTTCACCCTACAGTGCTCCGGGATGTGCCTGAATTTCCACCAGTAAAAGGTACTGAAGTGACTACCGTGTCCGTTCCCGTTCTTGCTCTGACCCAGCTGGGTCTCGCCTGTCCTGCATTCCCCCTGCATACGCTGCCCTGAGACCTAGGTCCACCTGTGGGAGCTATACCATCGAGCTGCCTTATCACCGGCCTCAGTGGACTGCTGCAGCGCTGGTGCTTGTCACCAGATACCACAGGTGGCGTCATGAACTCTTATAAAATTAACAATTATCCACCCTTTTAAAGAGAGACCCCAGGGTACGGGCCAGGGAGCCGACCACCGCGACATCCCCAAGGCCAGGCAAATGCCCGGGTACCGAGTCATCCCCATCCCCAGGGCTAGTCACATCCTCCTCCACCTCCTCTGCTGACCTCATCGACTGGCTGACTGTGGGTTGACAGTAAGTGGGATCTCCAACCTCGTCATCATCACCCTGTGTGTTATCACACCCGTCGTCCTCAGAGCCAACCTCTTCCTGCCCTGATCGAAAAGTCAAGTTGTCGCTCCAATCAGGTATTTGAGTCTCATCATCGTCTTCATTATTGTCTCCACCAACAGGAGTTACAGTTTGGGAACAAGGGTCTACATTATGCTCAGAACCTTCTTCATCTGGTCCTGGATCCGACTTATAAAGATTCTGGGCATCAGATCAGATCATTTCCTCATCTGGATTAACAGAAGCTCTGGAGCAGACCTCCGTTTCCCAGGCTATAGTATGAGTAAACAGCTGTGCAGACTCAACCATCTGTGCTACCCCATACTCAGACGGGCAGCTGGAGACTTGGGAGCTGTGAGGAAGCAAGTGCGATTGGGGTTACACCTCTAAGGACTGGAGTATTTGTGATGTTGAAATTGAGGTGATGGAGAGCCCACTTGAAGGAGCACTTGATATCCGTTGAAGCACCTGCTGTTTTTGTGCCTCATTTAGAATTTGTAGCGATGGGCGTGTCCGTAAGAATGGGATCGTATCACATTGTCCACGAAAAGAAGTCGACATCTTAGTTTGGCTGGAAGATGGTCTTTCTTCTGCAGATGTTACTCCCCCCCCACCGTGGGGGGCCTCGACCCACCGGCGGACAGGCACCAGTATTGGGATAGGGGGGCTGGCCGTCAGGGTCCACCGCGGCTCTGGCACAAACCCGGCGACACAGAGGTGGCACGGGCAGGAACGGACTGGCCGTGTCAGCTTCTCACTTTTTGGATTTTAGAAGGGCATGACAAGCCTATATCTGTGTCTCCCCCTCCTTTTACTCCTCCACCTCTTTTCTTTTCGCATGACTATATGTACTTGTCACTTTTCCATGTGTTAGTTGTGTCTTCTGAGCAGTTTGTCAGCTTTTGGACACCTTTGAAGGTGTTTTCTATGTGTTTCTATGTGTTTTTGTTTGCCTGCCATTGGTTTTAATGGTGTTCGAAGGTGTTCGACGAACATTTCGACGAACAGTTCGGCGAACACATGGGTGTTCGACGAACCAAACTCGAACACTACGGGGGTGGCTCAACACTACTCACAATACTTAATCAAATGGTCACCTTTACCACAATAAAGACACAATCCCTCGGCGAATCTCCGGTCTTTTTCCTGAGAGCGGAGTGACATCGCCCCAACCTCCACTGGTTCCCCACCATCAGAGCAGATTTTCTGGGGACTAGGACCTGACATTACCTGAGTCTTTACCTCATTGAGCCTGCACCTCAGTCTCCTGTCTATACGAACAGCTAACTGCATAGCTTCCTGCAGAGTCTCAGGTGCAGGGAATGCAATTAGCAAATCCTTAACCCTTTCACTCAGACCAACCAGAAATAAACATCTCAGCGCCGAATCATTCCACTTAACTTCTGAAGCCTATCTCCTGAAGTGTGTGCAATAATTTTCAACATCATCAGACCCCTGATTCAAACGTCTAAGTTCTGATTCAGCAGATGAGATTAGATCAGGATCGTCATATAATAGCCCCATAGCAGAAAAAAATTCTTCAACAGAACTTAAACACGGATCATTAGGCTGGAGAGAAAAGGCCCAACCCTGTGGTTCTTTGCGCAAAAGTGACATAATAAAACCAATGCGCTGTGATTCATTCCCAGAGGATCTTGGTCTCAAACGAAAATATAACAAACAAGCATTTTTAAAGGAACAAAATCTTGCTGTTTACCATAAAAAACATCAGGCAGTCCTACCTTGGGTTCGACAAAATGCGCTCCAGGACAGCTACTCACGTGTTGCTGAAGGTCGGCCACCTCCAGATACAATCCCTGCAGGCATTGAGCCAACTCTTGGACGGAAACCATACTGATCCCCGAATTTCTTTCCTTTTAGTTGTTTTTTTGGGGGGCCTGGACTTACTGTTATGATCTGCAACAAGAACTAAGGGAAGATAGGGGAAAGCTGTCCCTACAGTAACACTAAGCTGAATCCCTACGATGTAGCGGGCTGCCTGTTCCTTGTGAACAGACCCGCCTTTGTCCTCGGCTAGTCTGAACGGAGAGCTATAGAAATAAGGTAGGGGTCCCTAAAAGTGCTAAGGACTGGGACAAAAAAGGGTCACCTCCTAACAGAAGTTGCTTCAGAACACAAAAGACAAACAGACAAAAAGTACTAGAGGTCCAAGAGGACCAAGCGAACTAGACAGAGATAGGCACCGAAGCACCTGGCTAGAGAAACAATCAAACAACACTGAAGTCCAGCAAAGCCAGAAGGGCGGAGCTGGAATATATAGGCAGATGGTCACGTGACCGCAAAACACAAGATAGAAAAAACTAACAGGAGGGTTTTAACAATAATGTCAGTTGGCATAAAGCCCAGGGGTTTGTAATGGAGAGGTATTTATCAGACACTCCCATTACTAACCCAGTAAGTTAAAAGGAAAAAAAACAAATACAAAAATGTTTATTTAAAGTAAAAACTCCCTGACTCCATGGTTCATCAATTTATTAATAAAAAAAAGACATGCTGTTCTGAAGTAGTTGAAGGATTCCGACGTAGTCCACAAATAGCAACCTGAAAGACATAAAAAAAGAGAATTAAATAAATAAAGACAAGAGACAGTCCCTTGTTCACCAATTTATTAGATCCATAAAAAACCACGCAGTTCCGATGTAATCTAAAATGTTCTCACAACGTTCACCTATTCTACGCTGCTCAAAAAAATAAAGGGAAACTTAAATAACACATCCTAGATCTGAATGAATGAAATATTTTCATTGAATACTTTGTTCTGTACAAAGTTGAATGTGCTGACAACAAAATCACACAAAAATCATCAGTGGAAATCAAATTTATTAACCAATGGAGGCCTGGATTTGAAGTCACCCCCAAAATTAAAGTGGAAAAACACACTACAGGCTGATCCAACTTTGATGTAATGTCCTTAAAACAAGTCAAAATGAGGCTCAGCATTGTGTGTGGCCTCCACGTGCCTGTATGACCTCCCTACAATGCCTGTGCATGCTCCTGATGAGGTTGCGGATGGTCTCCTGTGGGATCTCCTTCCAGACCTGGACTAAAGCATCCACCAACTCCTGGACAGTCTGTGGTGCAACATGACGTTGGTGGATGGAGCGAGACATGATGTCCCAGATGTGCTCAATTGGATTCAGGTCTGGGGAACGAGCGGGCCAGTCCATAGCTTCAATGCCTTCATCTTGCAGGATCTGCTGACTCACTTCTGCCACATGAGGACTGGCATTGTCCTGCATTAGGAGGAACCCAGGGCCTACCGCACCAGCATATGATCTCACAAGGGGTCTGAGGATCTCATCTCGGTATCTAATGGCAGTCAGGCTACCTCTGGCGAGCGCATGGAGGGCTGTCCGGCCGTCCAAAGAAATGCCACCCCATACCATTACTGACCCACTGCCAAACCAGTCATGCTGAAGGATGTTGCAGGTAGCAGATCGCTCTCCAGGGCGTCTCCAGACTCTGTCACGTCTGTCACATGTGCTCAGTGTGAACCTGCTTTCATCTGTAAATAGCACAGGGCACCAGTGGTGACTTTGCCAATCCTGGTGTTCTGTGGAAAATGCCAAACATCCTGCACGGTGTTGGGCTGTGAGCACAACCCCCATCTGTGGATGTCGGGCCCTCATACCACCCTCATGGAGTCGGTTTCTAACCATTTGTGCAGACACATGCACATTTGTGGCCTGCTGGAGGTCATTTTGCAGGGCTCTGGCAGTGCTCCTCCTGATACTCCTTGCACAAAGGTGGAGTTAGCGGTCCTGCTTCTGGGTTGTTGCCCTCCTATGGCCCCCTCCACGTCTCCTGGTGTACCGGCCTGTCTCCTGGTAACGCCTCCAGCCTCTGGACACTACGCTGACACAGCAAACCTTCTTGCCACAGCTCGCATTGATGTGCCATCCTGGATGAGCTGCACTACCTGAGCAACTTCTGTGGGTTGTAGAGTCCGTCTCATGCTACCACGAGTGTGAAAGCACAACCAACATTCAAAAGTGACCAAAACCTCAGCCAGAAAACATTGGTACTGAGATGTGGTCTGTGGTCCCCACCTGCAGAACCACTCCTTTATTGAGTGTGTCTTGATAATTACCAATAATTTCCATCTATTGTCTATTCCATTTGTACAACAGCATGTGAAATTGATTGTCAATCAGTGTTGCTTCCTAAGTGGACAGTTTGATTTCACAGAAGTTTGATGTACTTGGAGTTATATTCTGTTGTTTAAGCCTTTCCTTTATTTTTTTGAGCAGTGTATATTAAAACCTATGGAGCCTCTTTCTGAGATCGAAGCTTTATAGTTCACACCCGGTCAGGCTGCGCTTCGTGAGAACCGGAGAGAGCGGTGATGATATCTGTGATGTTACTTTCATCACCGCTCTTGCCGGGTCACACAGAGGACAGTCTGACCGGGAGAGACCTATGAAGCGAGAGCGGTGATGACGTCAGTAATCTGTGCCAATCTCAAGGGCATTTGTCTCCATACATGGGGTATTGTGTGCTGCAGCAACAGTTTGGCAGAATACAATGCACAGTGTAGCTGACCCGCTGCAGCAGCCAGATCTTTTTTTCATACATCATGGAAGAAGCTCTATAGTCGGGATCTGAAGGGAGGGAGAACATGTTTGAAGACACTCTACAGTCTGAAGTGCTGCAAGCAGACAGTTTAGACAGACTTTATGTGTGCACATCTCTGCTTTTCTCCCTTAATACTGTATGTGAATGATGTGTGTATGTGTCCATAATAATTCTATACATGTGTAATGTGTGTGTAATGTGTAATGTGAATGTTCATTTGTCTGGATTTCAACCCCTTCCAGGCATGACGATTTTCTTTTATTATTCTTTAGTTTTTTTCTTCCCCTTCTTCCAAGGACCATAACTTTTTTATTTTTTTGTCGACATGAGGTCTTGTTATTTGGGGAATAAATTGTACTTTCAAATAACACCATCAATTTTTCCCTACAATGTACTTGAAAACAGGAAAAAAAATTCATATGAGATGAAATGAATGCAATTGTGCTTTAGGTTTTGTTTTTACAGCAATCACTGTGCAGTAAAAATTACATGGCAAAATGATTCTCCAGATCAGTGCGATTGCGGTGATATCAAACATGCAAAGTTTCTTTTTTTTTATTTCAGTGCTACAAAAATTTGGAAATTGTATAAAAAAAAGTCATTTGTCATGAACCCTCACCTCGCCACCCAGCCTGACATCACTATTATATCAGAGGGATCACGTGGTATGGGTTCACTTCCACCAATGTGACATTCTGCACCCCCCTGGGGACATGTAAGGTCGGCTTGGCACAGTTTTACACAGACATCCCCTGTCCACACAGGCCCAGGGAGGCACCGGATTGAGAAGATGTGGCCTACGCAGTCACTGATGTGGCACCATACTCGCTCACAACCCTGAAAGGCTGAGAGTCCCCTTTCACTATCACCTGTGAAACAGCGCCTGGTCAGCCCGGTAGGACTACCACCAGTTCCTCGTTAGATAAAAGCTGGTTTGATAACGGGATTATATAGAGCCAGAAACCAGCCTCGGTAGCATGGAAAGTTAAGCCGAGAACATGGATGTGTAGATTCATGGATCAAGATTAAAAAGCAGTCCAAGGTTAAATGATATATTTAATTGCCTTAAGTGCATACTAGACAATACACTAGATACACAATGGTTATACATATACAATGGTCAGATATGCAAATGCTATGCTCAGCGGCTGCAGGATGCATGCACAGAGGTCGTGCACAGGGGAAAAAATGGACAGGGAAAAAAAGTCCTGGCCAAAAGTGAACACAGATTCCGATCTGTGATGTACATCACCGATCAGCACTTGGCGGCTGCAAGACGTACGCACCGAGGTGGTGCCTAAGAAAAAAAATGTCAAAAATGGAATGATCAAGTACTTATCAGTGCTTGGTGGCAGAAAGGGGGGTGGGGAAGTTGTTAGGGGGAAGGGGAGGGATTTTAGAAAAGGCAGGGGACAGGAATAGGACAAGAGCAGGTCAGAAAGGTCTTCTTTCTTCTGATCTTCAGGTCTTTAAGCACCAGCAGCAGCTGAATTAGAAGTGGGGGCACAGGCTAAAATAGTCTGTGGTACCACCAGGCCCTTCAGATCGGCAGCAGAAGGACATAGTGTCTGCTCTCCACACATCTGCAAGCTGGAATGAGGCAGTGAAGAGCGGTCATCAAGAGGTCAGACTGCCCTCCTCCTCACTGATTGGTGCACTGAGGCTGCTGACACTGTGGTCTCCTGGTATCCGCCTATGATCGGTGCTGTTATTGCACCGATCATAGCTGGACATCAATGTTTCAGGCTATTTCATTTGCCCAAACATTGAAATTGCTGTGATTGGCTGTCCACAATTGAACAGTATCACCGAAGGAAAATAGATTTGGTAGTAAGCAATTAAAAAATAGTTCACAGAAAAAATACTACACATAAAACAAAGTTAATTAGGTATGTGTTAAAAATGTAATATGTAGACTTAAATGTGAATAAAATCTGGATATCCATCCAAGTGTCTCTCAGGCCCCTTTAGGGATGGAGTTGTGAATATAAATAACCTCCCGTGTCCTGTAATTCCCTATTGGGAAACTGTGCTCTGCCTAGCCGCAGAGGTTGGCACCCTAAATCTCAATTGGCACCCCCGCTCAACTGTGGCTGGAAACCAGCAAAGAACTACTGTCAGAAATAGGTTGAAACAGGAAAACCACAGTTAGTATCCATGTACTGCATATAGCAATATACATTAAAAGCCTGTAACAATATTCCAGAGCAACCAATGTTAGATGGCTAAATGCTACAAACCCCACATTAACTAGTGGGTTGACATGATTCATATACTGAGACCTGTGACAAGGTCACTGGCAAAGTACTGGAAAGAAGATGTGTAAGGCCATGGCCCCACTATCAGTATTTGGTCAGTATTCAGTCAGTATTTTTTCTCAGGAGTGGGAGCCAAAATCAGGAGTTGGTCAAAACAGCAGAATTGATGCACTTGTTTCTATTATACCTTTTCTCTGATTGTTCCACACCTGGTTTTGGCTCCTGCTCCTGAAAATACAGTACAGATCAAAAGTTTGGACACACCTTCTCATTTAAAGATTTTTCTGTATTTTCATGACTATGAAAATTGTACATTCACACTGACGGCATCAAAACTATGAATTAACACATGTGGAATTATATACTTATCAAAAAAAGTGCGAAACATCTGAAAATATGTCTTATATTCTAGGTTCTTCAAAGTAGCCACCTTTTGCTTTGATGACTGCTTTGCACACTCTTGGCATTCTCTTGATGAGCTTTAAGAGGTAGTCACCGGAAATGGTCTTCTAACAATCTTGAAGGAGTTCCCAGAGATGCTTATCACTTGTTGGCCCTTTTGCCTTCACTCTGCGGTCCAGCTCACCCCAAACCATCTCAATTGGGTTCAGGTCTGGTGACTGTGGAGGCCAGGTCATCTGGCGTAGTGCCCCATCACTCTCCTTCTTGGTCAAATAGCCCTTACACAGCCTGGAGGTGTGTTTAGGGTCATTGTCCTGTTGAAAAATAAATGATGGTCCAACTAAACGCAAACCGGATGGAATAGCATGCCACTGCGAGATGCTGTGGTAGCCATGCTGGTTCAGTATGCCTTCAATTTTGAATAAACCCCCAACAGTGTCACCAGAAAAGCACCCCCACACCATCACACCTCCTCCTCCATGCTTCACAGTGGGAACCAGGCATGTAGAGTCCATCCGTTCACCTTTTCTGTGTCGCACAAAGACACGGTGTTTGGAACCAAAGATCTCAAATTTGGACTCATCAGACCAAAGCACATATTTCCACTGGTCTAATGTCCATTCCTTGTGTTCTTTAGCCCAAACAAGTCCCTTCTGCTTGTTGCCTGTCCTTAGCAGTGGTTTCCTAGCAGCTATTTTACCATGAAGGCCTGCTGCACAAAGTCTCCTCTTAACAGTTGTTGAAGAGATGTGTCTGCTGCTAGAACTCTGTGTGGCATTGACCTGGTCTCTAATCTGAGCTGCTGTTAACCTGCGATTTCTGAGGCTGGTGACTCGGATAAACTTATCCTCAGAAGCAGAGGTGATTCTTGGTCTTCCTTTCCTGGGGCTGTCCTCATGTGAGCCAGTTTCTTTGTAGCGCTTGATGGTTTTTGCAACTGCACTTGGGGACGGTTTTAAAATTTTCCCAATTTTTTGGACTGACTGACCTTCATTTCTTAAAGTAATGATGGCCAAACGTTTTTCTTTACTTAGCTGCTTTTTTCTTGCCATAATACAAATTCTAACAGTTTATTCAGTAGGACTATCAGCTGTGTTTCCACCAGACTTCTGCACAACACAACTGATGGTCCCAACCCCATTTATAAGGCAAGAAGTCCCACTTATTAAACCTTACAGGGCACACCTGTGAAGTGAAAACCATTTCCGGTGACTAATACGTGAAGCTCATCAAGAGAATGCCAAGAGTGTGCAAAGCAGTCATCAAAGCAAAAGGTGGCTACTTTGAAGAACCTAGAACATAAGACATATTTTCAGTTGTTTCACACTTCTTTGTTAAGTATATAATTCCACATGTGTTAATTCATAGTTTTGATGCCTTCAGTGTGAATGTCATAGTCATGAAAATACAGAGGTGTGTCCAAACTTTTGGTCTGTACTGTAAATATTGACCGAATACTGACCAAATACTGATAGTGGGGACGTGGCCTAACACTAAGATTGTTAGCTCCAGTGAAATAAACATAGAAAAAATGTTCCAGCACATGAAGTATAGAAAGGAGTTAATCAGCCATCTTAGTGCTAGGATGATATAACTCAGAGGATAAAATCACAGCCTTTCAGAGCATTTGGTGTGGGGAGCAGTGTTTGTTTTGCTACCAATGCTGTGCCTTATGCAGTGCTCTTAATAAACCACAGAAGAATTAAAGAGTAGAGATGAACGGTGTTCGACTAGAACTGTTCGCCAATCTCAAATTCGAGCTGTTTTGGGCGGTGTTCGAGTTGTTCGACGAACCCGAACGATTTGCAAAAAATTCGGCTGTTCGAGGTTATGTTCGATAACTGTTCGTGCACCAAAAGCGTGTCCTGCATGTCTGGCGCCATTTAGAGCACCAATCATGCAGGGATTGTCTGCCACTCACTGTAATGCCACAGCCATGGTGGTTGTGGCATTACAGTGATTGCCCAAATCGATGGGAACAGTGCTCACAGTGAAACATGAAAAGCCGGCAATTCATCAGCGGCATACACAGGTACCCGACAATTTAGAACCGAAAGAATAGAGCTTCACACATAGATTAGATAGATAGAAACATGTCAGTCACACATATAAGAAGCACAGTGACAGTGTTGCTTACTGTACTTGTCATTTAGTGTAAAGGATTTATCAAAAAAAATAATAGTGTTTTCATGCACCGTCTCTTTAAAAAAGCCGGCTGGCAATTCAGCATCTGTACCCGACAATTTAGAATAGAAGGAATAGAGAATCACACATAGATTAGATAGATAGAAACATGTCAGCCACATATATACGAAGTACAGTGACAGTGTTGCTTACTGTACTTGTCATTTAGTGTAAAGGATTTATTAAAAAATATAATAGTGTTTTCATGCACCGTCTCTTTAAAAAAGCCGGCCGGCAATTCAGCATCTGTACCCGACAATTTATAACAGAAAGAATAGAGAATCACACATAGATTAGGTAGATAGAAACATGTCAGTCACATATATATGAAGTACTGTGACAGTGTTGCTTACTGTACTTGTCATTTACTGCAAAGGATTTATTAAAAAAAATAATAGTGTTTTCATGCACCGTCTCTTTAAAAAAGCCGGCCGGCAATTCAGCATCTGTACCCGACAATTTATAACAGACAGAATAAAGCTTCACACATAGATTAGATAGATAGAAACATGTCAGTCACATATATAATAAGTACAGTGACAGTGTTGGTTACTGTACTTGTCATTTAGTATTAAAATAAAGGATTTATTATTAAAAAAAATTGGCGTGGGGTTCCCCGTAATATTAGTCTCTAGCGGAGGTTAAGCAGACAGCTGGGGCAGATGTTTGAAGCCTGGGAAGGGGGTAATACCCACGGAGTTTCCCAGGCTACTAATATCAGCCCCCAGCTGAATACCTAGCCTTTACTAGCTATTAAAATGGAGGACCCCCCCAAAAAAAATGACGTGGGGTCCCCACTAATTTAATAGCTAGCAAAGGCTAGGCAGACAGCTGGGGGCTGATATTAATAGCCCAGGAAGGGAGCCTTGAATATTGGCCCCCTCCCAGGCTAGAAACACCAGCCGTCAGCCGCCCCAGAAATGGCGCATCCATAGGATGCGCCAATTCTGGCACTTAGCCTCGCTCTTCCACGCTGCCCTGGTGCGGTGGCAGGGGGTAATAGGGTTGGGGTTGATGTCAGCTTATAATGCCAGCTGACATCAAGCCCAGGTTAGTAATGGAGAGGCGTCTATAAGACACCCCCATTACTAACCCCATAGTCAAAGT
This sequence comes from Phyllobates terribilis, assembly GCF_046119375.1. NCBI lineage: Eukaryota > Metazoa > Chordata > Amphibia > Anura > Dendrobatidae > Phyllobates > Phyllobates terribilis. The sequence goes on along the minus strand of NW_027362761.1, from coordinate 116,499,078 downwards.
TAAAAGAAAACACAAACACCCAGAATAAAGTCCTTTAATTGAAATAAAGACACATTCCTTTATTGTTCTAAATTAAACCATACTTACCGTCACGCCCATTCCAGCTGAAGCCAACGATCTCCTGCAATAAAAGAAAAATAATAAAGCAACCTCATCCTTACCTTTCCATGGTTCCCACGACAGCTTCAGCTCTGCTACATCGAGATAACAGGCTGGACCGCAGCAGAACGCTGCCATCCAGCCTGTCATCCCGCAGACACTGAGAAGCGCAGGCATGCTTGCGCTCTGCAGTGTCTGGCTGTGACGGCATAAAGATGAGAAGAGTTCATGTCCAATGAACTCGGCGCACCTCATGCACGTCACTGACAGCTTGGGAGAATTCTCACGCTGTAGCGCTGAGTGCAGGAGAATTTTCCCACGCTGTCAGTGACGTGCATGAGGTCAGCTGAGTTCATTGGACATGAATGAGCTCACCTCATGCACGTCACTGACAGCGTGGGAAAATTCTCCTGCAGTCAGCGCTTCAGCGTGAGAATTTTCCCACGCTGTCAGTGACGTGCATGAGGTGAGCTCATTCATGTCCAATGAACACAGCTGACCTCATGTACGTCACTGACAGCGTGGGAGAATTTTCACGCTGAAGTGCTGAGTGCAGGAGAATTCTCCCACGCTGTCAGTGACGTGCATGAGGTGCGCCGAGTTCATTGGACATGAGCTTGTCTCATCTTTATGCCGTCACAGCGAGACACTGAGGAGCGCAAGCATGCCTGCGCTTCTGAGTGTCCGAGGGATGACAGGCTGGATGGCAGCGTTCTGCTGCGGTCCAGCCTGTCATCTCGATGTAGCAGAGCTGAAGCTGTCGTGGGAACCATGGAAAGGTAAGGATGAGGTTGCTTAATTATTTTACTTTTATTGCAGAAGACATTGGCTTCAGCTGGAATGGGCGTGACGGTAAGTATGGTTTAATTTAGAACAATAAAGAATTGTGTGTTTATTTCAATTAAAGGACTTTATTCTGGGTGTTGTGTTTTTTTAAATACTTTACTAGAAATTCATGGTGGTCATGTCTAATATTGGCGTGACCCCATGAATTTCGGGCTTAGGGCCAGCTGATAATGCCAAGCTGGCCTTAACCCTTTTATTACCCAGTGAGCCACCGCACCAGGGCCCTGGATGAGTTGGGTACAGCGCCAGAAGATGACGCTTCTATGAACGCGCCATTTTCTGGGGCGGCTGCGGACTGCAATTTGCAGCGGGTGGGGCCCAGAAAGCTTGGGCCTCCCTGCGCTGCGGATTCCAGCTCCCAGCTGCCTAGTTGTACCTGGCTGGGCACAAAAATAGGGCGAAGCTCCACGCATTTTTTTTTAAAATTATTTCATGAAATTCATGGAATAATTAAGAAAAAAAGGCCTTCCCTATATTGTTGTGTCCAACCAGGTACAAATAGGCAGCTGGTGGTTGGGGGCAGCCCGTCCCTGCCTGCTGTACCTGGCTGGACACAAATATAGTGCAAAGCCCCACGTCAATTTTTTTTTAATTATTTCATGAAATAATTTTTTTAAAAAAGGGCTTCCCTATATTGTTGTGTCTGGCCAGGTACAAATAGGCAGTTGGTGGTTGGGGGCAGCCCGTTCCTGCCTGCTGTACCTGACTGGACACAAATATAGGGCGAAGCCCCACGTCAATTTTTTTTAAATTATTTCAGGAAATTCATGAAATAATGAAAAAAAAATTGATGTGGGGCTTCGCCCTATATTTGTGTCCAGTCAGGTACAGCAGGCAGGAACGGGCTGCTCCCAACCACCAGCTGCCTATTTGTACCTAGCTGGACACAACAATATAGGGAAGCCCTTTTTTTCTTAATTATTCCATGAATTTCATGAATTTAAAAAAAAAATACGTGGAGCTTCGCCCTATTTTTGTGTCCAGCCAGGTACAACTAGGCAGCTGGGGGCTGGAATCTGCAGCGCAGGGAGGCCCAAACTTTCTGGGCCCCACTCGCTGCAAATTGCAGTCCGCAGCCGCCCCGGAAAATGGCGCGTTCATAGAAGCGCCATCTTCTGGCGCTGTACCCAACTCATCCAGGGCCCTGGTGCGGTGGCTCACTGGGTAATAAAGGGGTTAGGGCCAGCTTGGCATTATCAGCTGGCCCTAAGCCCGAAATTCATGGGGTCACGCCAATATTAGACATGACCACCATGAATTTCTAGTAAAGTATTTAAAAAAAACACAAACACCCAGAAAAAAGTCCTTTAATTGAAATAAACACACAATTCTTTATTGTTCTAAATTAAACCATACTTACCGCCACGCCCATTCCAGCTGAAGCCAATGATCTCCTGCAATAAAAGTAAAATAATAAAGCAACATCATCCTTACCTTTCCATGGCTCCCACGACAGCTTCAGCTCTGCTACATCGAGATGACAGGCTGGACCGCAGCAGAACGCTGCCATCCAGCCTGTCATCCCGCAGACACTGAGAAGCGCAGGCTTGCTTGCGCTACTCAGTGTCTGGCTGTGACGGCATCCAGATGAGCCGAGGTCATGTCCAATGAACTCGGCTCACATCATGCACGTCACTGACAGCGTGGGAAAATTCTCACGCTGAAGCGCTGAGTGCAGGAGAATTTTCCCACGCTGTCAGTGACGTACATGAGGTGAGCCGAGTTCATTGTCGGCTCATCTGGATGCCGTCACAGTCAGACACTGAGGAGCGCAAGCATGCCTGCGCTTCTCAGTGTCCGCGGGATGACAGGCTGGATGGCAGCGTTCTGCTGCGGTCCAGCCTGTCATCTCGATGTAGCAGAGCTGAAGCTGTCCTGGGAACCATGGAAAGGTAAGGATGAGGTTGCTTTATTATTTTTCTTTTATTGCAGGAGATCGTTGGCTTCAGCTGGAATGGGCGTGATGGTAAGTATGGTTTAATTTAGAACAATAAAGAATTGTGTCTTTATTTCAATTAAAGGACTTTATTCTGGGTGTTTGTGTTTTTTTTTTAACTTTGACTATGGGGTTAGTAATGGGGGTGTCTTATAGACGCCTCTCCATTACTAACCTGGGCTTGATGTCAGCTGGCATTATAAGCTGACATCAACCCCAACCCTATTACCCCTGCCACCGCACCAGGGCAGCGTGGAAGAGCGAGGCTAAGTGCCAGAATTGGCGCATCCTATGGATGCGCCATTTCTGGGGCGGCTGACGGCTGGTGTTTCTAGCCTGGGAGGGGGCCAATATTCACGGCTCCCTTCCTGGGCTATTAATATCAGCCCCCGGCTGTCTGCCTAGCCTTTGCTAGCTATTAAATTAGGGGGGACCCCACGTCATTTTTTTGGGGGGGTCCTCCATTTTAATAGCTAGTAAAGGCTAGGTATTCAGCTGGGGGCTGATATTAGTAGCCTGGGAAGCTCTGTGGGTATTTCCCCCTTCCCAGGCTTCAAACATCTGCCCCAGCTGTCTGCTTAACCTCCGCTAGAGACTAAAATTACGGGGAACCCCACGCCAATTTTTTTTAATAATAAATCCTTTATTTTAATACTAAATGACAAGTACAGTAACCAACACTGTCACTGTACTTATTATATATGTGACTGACATGTTTCTCTCTATCTAATCTATGTGTGAAGCTCTATTCTGTCTGTTATAAATTGTCGGGTACAGATGCTGAATTGCCGGCCGGCTTTTTTAAAGAGACGGTGCACGAAAACACTATTATATTTTTTAATAAATCCTTTACACTAAATGACAAGTACAGTAAGCAACACTGTCACTGTACTTCATATATATGTGACTGACATGTTTCTATCTATCTAATCTATGTGTGATGCTCTATTCCTTCATGTCTAAATTGTCGGGTACCGGTGTATGCCGCTGCTGAATTGCCGGCCGGCTTTTTTAAAGAAAGCGTCTTCTGAGCAGTTTGTCAGCTTTTGGACACCTTTGAATGTGTTTTCTATGTGTTCCTATGTGTTTTTGTTTGCCTGCCATTGGTTTTAACGGTGTTCGACGGTGTTCGACGGTGTTCGAAGAACAGTTCGACGAACAGTTCCTCGAACATCCCGGTGTTCGACGAACCGAACCGAACCCGAACACTACGGGGGTGGCTCAACACTATTAAAGAGATAGTGTTTCGGTAACCAAGTGAGCCGATCTACCACAGACTTCATATACTAAGAACTCGACGCGTTTCCTCTTTGTTGTTTTTCAAAAGTTCATCAGGAGTTACAAGCATGTATAGTAATAATTTGCTAATGTATGCTATCACAGCATTGAAAAAGTATGGTTATAACATCCCTGGCGGCATGTTTGCATGGTACACCACCTCCCACCATGCAAGACCGCAATCAAACCTGTCAGTCCAGGCTGCACACTTTGCTCCAGTACCTGCTGTGTCCATGTCTCTTGTCTGATCGCTTAGGGCGTCGGCGCGGTTTCTGCCTGTTTCTTATAGCTACTGTGTGCACAGCCCTAATGCGTCCCCAGCCTATTGCTGTGAGTCACTAGATACTTAAATCCCCTCCACCCAGTAGGAGGTGCCTGAGCAACACTTTCTTACAGTGTGTTCTGTGCAACTGTGAGTTGCCAGGTTCTGTCCTGACTCTTGTCTGTTTCTGCCACCCTGGGGGCAGAGTACCCAGGGCAGCTACCTGTATCTCTGACTTCTTGTCTGTTTCCGCCACCCTGGGGGCTGAGTACCCAGCCTCGTTCCTGTATCTTGTTCCCATTTCACTTCCTGTCTGAACAGTGTCATAGCCCATTTCCTGTTTGTCTCTATGTCCGAACCTTCCCTTTTCCTGCAGTGTCTGAACCTGCACCTAACTCCAACTCATTGTCTCTGTACTAGTGTTGAGCCACCCCCGTAGTGTTCGGGTTCGGTTCGGTTCGTTGAACACCGGGATGTTCGTGGAACTGTTCGTCAAACACCATTGAACACCATTAAAACCAATGGCAGGCAAACAAAAACACATAGAAACACATAGAAAACACATAGAAAACACCTTCAAAGGTGGCCAAAAGCTTACAAACTGCTCAGAAGACACTCTCTTTAAAAAAGCCGGCCAACAATTCAGCAGCGGCATAAACCGGTACCCCACAATTTACAACAGAAAGAATAGAGCATCACACAGAGATTAGATAGATACAGTAGAAACATGTCAGTCACATATCTAAGAAGTACAGTGACAGTGTTGCGTACTGTACTTGTCATTTAGTGTTAAAGGATTTATTAAAAAAAATAATAGTGTTTTCATGCACAGTCTCTTTAAAAAAGCCTGCCGGCAATTCAGCATCGGTACCCGACAATTTAGTATAGAAAGAATAGAACATCACACATAGATTAGATAGATAGAAACATGTCAGTCACATATATAAGAAGTACAGTGATAGTGTTGATTACTGTACTTGTCATTTAGTGTTAAAATAAAGGATTTATTAAAAAAAAAATTGGCGTGGGGTTCCCTGTAATTTTAGTCTCTAGCGGATGTTAAGCAGATGGGTGGGGCAAATGTTTGAAGCCTGGGAAGGGGGTAATACCCACAGAGCTTCCCAGGCTACTAATATCAACCCCCAGCTGAATACCTAGCCTTTACTAGCTATTAAAATGGGGGATCCTAAAAAAAATGACGTGGGGTCCCCCCTATTTTAATAGCTAGCAAAGGCTAGGCAGACAGCTGGGGGCTGAAATTAATAGCCCAGGAAGGTTGCCATGAATATTGGCCCCCTCCCAGGCTAGAAACACCAGCCGTCAGCCGCCCCAGAAATGGATGCGCCAATTCTGGCACTTAGCCTCGCTCTTCCCACTGCCCTGTAGCGGTGGCAGTGGGTAATAGGGCTGGGGTTGATGTCAGCTTATAATGTCAGCTGACATAAAGCCCAGGTTAGTAATGGAGAGACGTCTATAAGACACCCCCATTACTAACCCCATAGTCAAAGTTAAAAAAAAACACAAACACCCAGAATGAAGTCCTTTAATTGAAATAAACACACAATTCTTTATTGTTCTAAATTAAACCATACTTACCATTACGCCCATTCCAGCTGAAGCTAATGTCTTCTGCAATAAAAGTAAATTAATAAACCAACATCATCCTTACCTTTCCATGGTTCCCACGACGGCTCCAGCTCTGCTACATTCACATGACAGGCTGGATCGTAGCCGAAAGCTGCCATCCAGCTTGCCATGCCGCAGACATTGAGAAGCTCAGGCATGCTTGCGCTCCTCAGTGTCTGGCTGTGACGGCATAAAGATGAGCCAAGGTCATGTCCAATGAACTCGGCTCACCTCATGAACGTCACTGACAGCGTGGGAAAATTCTCCTGCGCTTGCAGTGAGCGTGAGAGAATTCTCCTGCTGAAGCGCTGGAGAATTTTCCCACGCTGTCAGTAACTTGCATGAGGTGAGCTCATGTCCAATGAACTCAGCTCACCTCATGCATGTCACTGACAGCGTGGGAGAATTCTCCTGCACCTAGCGCTTCAGCAGGAGAATTCTCTCACGCTGGGATGGTATTGAGATGACAGGCTGGATCGCAGCTGAACGCTGCCATCCAGCTTATCATCCTTCAGACACACTGCAGAGCGCAAGCATGCCTGCGCTCTGCAGTGTCTATGAAGGATGGTATGCTGGATGGCAACTCTCTGCTGCGATCCAGCCTGTCATCTCAATGCCATCCCAGCGTGGGAGAATTCTCCTGCTCAAGCGCTGAGCGCAGGAGAATTCTCCCACGCTGTCAATGACGTGCATGAGGTGAGCTCATGTCCAATGAACTCAGCTCACCTCATGCACGTCACTGACAGCGTGGGAAAATTCTCCTGCTGAAGCGCTGAGTGCAGGAGAATTTTCCTACGCTCTCAGTGAGGTGCATGAGGTGAGCTGAGTTCATTGGACATGACCTCAGCTCATCTGGATGCCGTCACAGCCGGACACTGCAGAGCGCAAGCATGCCTGTGCTTCTCAGTGTCTGCGGCATGGAATGCTGGATGGCAGCGTTCGGCTGCGATCCAGCCTGTCATGTGAATGTAGCAGAGCTGGAGCCGTCGTGGGAACCATGGAAAGGTAAGGATGATGTTGGTTTATTAATTTACTTTTATTGCAGAAGACATTGGCTTCAGCTGGAATGGGCTTAATGGTAAGTATGGTTTAATTTAGAACAATAAAGAATTGTGTGTTTATTTCAATTAAAGGACTTTATTCTGGGTATTTGTGTTTTTTTTAACTTTGACTATGGGGTTAGTAATGGGGGTGCCTTATAGACGTCTCTCCATTACTAACCAGGGCTTGATGTCAGTTGGCATTATAAGCTGACATCAACCCCAGCCCTATTACCCCACTGCCACCGCTACAGGGCAGTGGGAAGAGCGAGGCTGTAGTGCCGGCGTCCCTGCCCTCTGCTAGGCAGGGACGCTGCTCCCCTCACCGCTCTGCCCCGTGCCCGGCGTCCCTCTCCCGCTCTGCTGTCAGCGCGCGCTCCTTCCCGGCGTCCTCCTCCCGCTCTGCTCTCAGCGCGCGCTCCTTCCCGGCCCCTATGCTTAGGGCGCACGCGCGCGCGCTCCTCTCCTCTTAAAGGGGCCGCGCGCGCCGTCCTAAGGAGTCCCCGGCCAATGGCCGGAGGACTTCATCATATATAAGGCACCTCCTCCAAAATGGAGGTGCCCGAGCAATGTTGTTTGCACCTGTGTCTCACCTGTGCTTCAGCCCTCAGGTCCCGTTGCCAGTTACCTGCCAGTTACCTGTCAGATTCCTGCCTGATTACTTGCTACCTGTCTGCTAGTCTGAGGTCCGACGGTCTGCCTTACTACTCCTGTCAGTCTGTCTAAGGACCAGCCTGCCCGCTCACCTGGGAGCGCACCTCAGCTACCTGCCTGCTTGCCTGAGGTCCGACGGTCTGCCTTACAACTCCGGTCAGTCTGTCTATGGACCAGCTTGCCCGCTCACCTGGGAGCGCTTCTCCGTTACCTGCCTGCTTGCCAGCCCGGAGGCTCTGCTGTCACGTGCTGTGACCACCAGCTACTCCAGACTCTTGCCCGCTCACCTGGGAGCGCTTCTCCGCTACCTGCCTGCTTGCCTGCCCGGAGGCTCCGCTGTCACGTGCTGTGACCACCAGCTACTCCAGACTCTTGCCCGCTCACCTGGGAGCGCTTCTCCGCTACCTGCCTGCTTGCCTGCCTGGAGGCTCCGCTGTCACGTGCTGTGACCACCAGCTATTCCTGAGACTCTTGCCCGCTCACCTGGGAGCGCTTCTCCGTTACCTGCCTGCTTGCCTACCTGGAGGCTCCGCCGTCACGTGCTGTGACCACCTGCTATTCCAGAGACTCTCGCTTGCTCACCTGGGAGCACACATTCTCCATCTGCCTTGCTAGCCTACCTGGAGGTTCAGCCATCACAGGTCTTACCTACCCTTTATCCAGAGACTGCCCCGATCACTTGCCGTGTCCTCCTGCCCGTACACCCAGAGACTGTCCTGGTCACCTCCTGTGACTACCTGCCTGGTCGCCACCCGCTCCCTTACAAGGACCGCCCCCTTGTATTGTAGCCCAGAGGTTCCGCCTCCCAGACCCGTTACAGAGGCTAAGTGCCAGAATTGGCGCATCCTATGGATGCGCCATTTCTGGGGTGGCTGACGGCTGGTGTTTCTAGCCTGGGAGGGGGCCAATATTTATGGCAACCTTCCTGGGCTATTAATATCAGCCCCCAGCTGTCTGCCTAGCCTTTGCTAGCTATCAAAATAGGGGGAACCCCACGTCATTTTTTTTGCGGCCCCCCATTTTAATAGCTAGTAAATGCTAGGTATTCAGCTGGTGGCTGATATTAGTATCCTGGGAAGCTCCGTGGGTATTACCCCCTTCCCAGGCTTCAAACATCTGCCCCAGTCGTCTGCTTAACCTCCGCTAGAGACTAAAATTACGGGGAACTCCACACCAATTTTTTTTTAATAAATCCTTTATTTTAACACTAAATGACAAGTACAGTAATCAACACTGTCACTGTACTTATTATATATGAGACTGACATGTTTCTATCTATCTAATCTATGTGTGATGCTCTATTCTTTCTATTCTAAATTGTCGGGTACAGATGCTGAATTGCAGGCCTGCTTTTTTAAAGAAACAGATGCATGAAAACACTTTTTTTTTTAATAAATCCTTTAACACTAAATGACAAGTACAGTAACCAACACTGTCACTGTACTTCTTATATATGTGACTGACATGTTTATATCTATCTAATCTATGTGTGATGCTCTATTCTTTCTGTTTTAAATTGTGGGGTACTGGTGTATGCTGCTGCTGAATTGCCGGCTTTTCATGTTTCACTGTGAGCACTGTTCCCATCGATTTGGGCAACCACTGTAATGCCACAACCACCATGGCTGTGGCATTACAGTGAGTGGCAGACAATCCCTGCATGATTGGTGCTCTAAATAGCGCCAGACATGCAGGACACGCTTTTGGTGCACGAACAGTTATCGAACATAACCTCGAACAGCCGATTTTTTTGCAAAACGTCCGCGTTCGTCGAACGACTCGAACACCGCCCAAAACAGCTCGAATTTGAGATTGGCGAACAGTTCTAGTCGAACACCGCTCATCTCTGCTCTGTACTTCTGTTTGTGAGCTTTGTGTCCACTCGCTACTTCATTGTAAGTACCTTGTGTGTATCTGGTTCTGCTTCTTCTGTTTCCCTGCCTCCGTATTTACCCCCTGTGTTCTAGCTAGCTTCCTGTATTTTCCAGTCTGTTCCATGTGAACAGAGCCATGTCCTGTCTGCCTTCATCTTCTGCTCTGTTCTGCTCTGCTTGTTCACCACTCTGACGGTTCCGCTCTGCTCCGCTTGTTTACTGCACTTGCGGCTCTGTTCTGCTCTGCTTGTTCACCGTTCCGGCGGTTCCGCTCTGCTCCGCTTGTTTACCGCACCTGCGGTTCTGCTCTGCTTGTTCACCGCTCCGGCGATTCCGCCCTGCTCCGCTTGTTTACCGCACGTGCGGTTCCGGTCTGCTTGTTCACCGCACCTGCGGTTTTGCTCTAATCTGCTTTTTCACCGCACCTGCGGTTTTGCTCCGCTCTGCTTGTTCACCGCACCTGCGGTTCTGCTCCGCCCTGCTTGTTCACCGCACCTGCGGTTTTGCTCCGCTCTGCTTGATCACTGCACCTGCGGTTTTGTTCCGCTCTGCTTGTTCACCGCGCCTGCGGTTTTGCTCCGCTCTGCTTGTTCACCGCACCTGCGGTTTTGTTCCGCTCTGCTTGTTCACCGCACCTGCGGTTTTGCTCCGCTCTGCTTGTTCACTGCACCTGCGGTTTTGCTCCGCTTTGCTTGTTCACCGTGCCTGCGGTTTTGCTCCGCTCTGCTTGTTCACCGCTCCTGCGGTTTTGCTCTGCTAGTCCACCGCACCTGCGGCTCTGTTCCTGTATCCCAGTCTGTACTGGTTCCTATCCAGCCTGCGTTCATACCTGCCAGTATCTGCCTGTCTGCATTCCAGCCGTGCCTGTCAGCACCCGCCTGTCTGCATACTAGCAGTGCCTGCCAGTACCCACCTGCCTTCATACCAGCCGTGCCTGCTAGTACCCACCTGCCGTCATACCAGCCATGCCTGCCAGTAACCACCTGTCTGCATACCAGCTAACCTGCCTGTTCCTGCATTCCCTGGTGTGGGTCAACAGCTGTGACCGGGGTCTGACCTGGAGTAGCACCTGGTCCCTCTGTTTGGTTCCTCCCTGGTTCACGGAGTCGACTGAGCCGCCGTGCGACCTTGGTCGGACCAGGTTGATACTTGGTTACGCCCCTCCAGGCACTCCTCGGTTCATGATCTAGTGGAATCACAAATCACGCTCACGCCAGTCAGTCCGGGCGCGAGCTAAATAATGGTAAAGTTACACTGACAGCTTTTCTATTATAAAGTTCTTAATGCTGTATGACGTATAGCATTAATCACTTTATTGATGTGTAGCACCCTGAGGATTCGGCTGCTACAGGGGTATTGCACCTCAACCCAGAGGTGTGATATTCCACTCCCGGGTAAGGAAGGAGTGTGGATCTGAGCTCGGTAGGCTGCATGCACTACACACATCCCATTTCCGAGGAGCAGACCGACGGTACTCCCACTTAGAAATGTGCAGGTACGACCGAGTCTGTTCCTGGCTGGAGTGGGAGGGGGGTGGAACATCCCAAGTAGTGTAGGGGCAGATAGGGGGAGCAGCCTGAGTAAAGATAGGAGCTCATAGGGTGCTGGTCACCTGAGCTCACACATAGAGGGTGTATATAAGGTGGGCACCAACTAAGAACAGGGTCAGTTGCAGAGAGAAAGTCAGGAGCAGAGGAGAAGAGAGACCCAGAGTGAGAGAGGAGAGAGAGAGAGACTCAGAGGCACAGAAGAAAAGGACTCTAAGACCCCAAACTAAATCCCCGGGTGAAGAGTCGGCATCAGGGTACCGGAACCCAAGCTGGTGGGGGTAAAAACACTCCCCAGCCAGAGACCGGAGACCGTGGGCAGCGTTTGCCACGGTCACCCACCACATCCACCACGAAGGCATACCACGAGGAGGGTCAGGGAACCCAAGGCCAAGGGTGTCCCAACAGAAGGCCCGAGGGAGCTGGACCTGGGTGGATCAATAGTGGGGACGGCCAGAGAAAGGACTGAAGGAGAGCTCAGGGTCACGCTCCGGACTTATTTGGGAGTTGGCCGGATCCAGAACCTGGTGGACGCAGCACGGCTCGGGAGGTCACTCGAAGCTGGAGTGACCAGAACATCAGCAGTGAGTAAAACATCCTAAACTGCAGAACCCGACTCTGTCTCTGATTGCCGTCTACACTGTACCACCACAACTCCCATCCTCTGCACCTGATCCCCTGAGGCTATACCCCACCCGTTGGGGGTTATACCATCACAAGCTGCACCTACACCATCAGCCTCAGCGGACCCTGCTGCAGCGGCGGCCATAGTGACCGCAACACAACGGGTGGCGTAGTCGACATTAAGAACTTATAACATCTGTAGGACTGCCACATACAACTGAGTTTGACACCCTGGGCACGGACCGGGTCACAGCCACTCGGAAGACTACAACCCCCATCTGATCCGGCTCCGGATATTCCCACTAAAGAATATGGCCCAGGCGGCGCGTCAACTTTGGCGTAGTCGGCAGGATTACGTGCCCGCAACACCCGGGTACTGCGTGCCTGAAGAAAAGAACGAGTTTACCTCAAAGAGAAGTCTCCTGCCGGTTCCGGAGGGTCCCCGTCATCGGACCCCATCACCAGTCAATTCCAGCCGGTTGTCCGCCATTAACCGCGTTTTCCCGCCATCTGCAGAGTTTCCCGCCACTGGGAGACGATTCCCGCCATTTCCAAAGGTTTCCCGCCTTGGAAGAGCGGACGCCATTATGGGCGTGCCAGAGGGTGGTGAGAGGCCGCCTCCCATCGTGGGCCAGGACCGAAAATGGCGCCAAAAGTGGAAACCGCCCCCACCAACAGAGACTGTGATGCTAGAGGTGTCTGTCAGCGTGAAAGAACAGCCCCTGGAGCTGACAGTCACCAAGTGGCCCTGGGACCGCCCTCGAAGGGGGAGGAGACGAAAGGAGAGAGCAAAGATGGGTGCCGCCTGGAGCAGTCTAGAGCGAGCGCACCCGGAGGCAGGAAGCCTGGAGAGGAGTAGCAGAGAATCTCACCCGGAGATGGCGAGAGAGCAGAGCAGCACCGGCCCGCTGGCCAGGAGCCTGCTGGAAGAAGAGCAGAGCAGCACCGACCCGTTGGTCAGGAGCCTGCTGGAAACCGCGACCCCACTAGGCCTAGTGGAGGTCCTTGCACAGCTCCCCCGAGACCGGGAGTGTGCACAAACTGCCCTGGAGGGCCTCGCACGGAGGATGGCCCGGGGACAGCGAGAGACATTGGCGGAGTGGAGCCGAGAGATGGCCCAGCAAACCAAGACCCGGAGCACGCCAGCCAAGATGAGGAGACAGACCGCCTCTGAGGATGGCGCGGAAGGACCCAAGGCCGGAGACGGCGCCGAGAAGGGAGCCGAACGCATGGAGGCAGGTAAAGGGGACGTCTATACCCCAAGCCGGGACACCGCTTACCTGCCCCAGCTCCCCGTCGCAGAGCCCGAAAGTCCCCCTGCTGTGCCCGAAAACGCCATGTCACCGACGCAGACTAGGCCCCAACCGGAAGCCGCCGCCGCGACCCCTGTGACGTCACACGCCTCGACCCCGAGCGTGACCAAGCAGGAAGTACCACCAGCCTGGTCGCAAGGCCTAGTACCCCCGGGCGTCGCATCACCAACAGCGCCCCCTACCTCCGCGGAGCCTCCGGCCTGGCCGCAAGGCCAGGTGGCCCAGGGTGCCGCCGTCCTAACGGTGCCCTTCACCTTCCAGGTGCCCCAGGCCTGGCCGCAAGGCCTGGGCAACCCGGGCGCCACCACCACCGCGCCCGCACCCGTAAAACCAAGGGTGCCGCGTCTGGGAGAGGACTTGTTTGCCCAGCACACGTGGCCGGACGGGCAGCCTTTCATCTGGCCCCAGGAATATTACGAACTGGAGCACCAGAGGAGAGTTGGGGCCATGTGTGCACCCCTGATTCCGGCTCCGAAGCCCGTAATAAGGATCTCGCCCCCGCTAGCGGAAGCACAGTTTGAGTGGGACCCCACCGGAGAAGACCTAATGGGGTTCACTCAAGAAACCAGGGCAGCTGCAGCGGAGCGTGCAGAGTGCTGCCGACAGCAGCTCGAGGAGTTTGCGAGGGAGCGGAGAGAGAGGCGGGTCCGGGAACAACAGGCCCAAATAAGGAGCGCCGAGCAGAAGAGCCGAACCAGGAGGGACCCCCGTGCAGCGCACAGTCCCCGCACCACCGGGACTGTAATTAAGTTCAACATGCAGCATGGGTGGGGCTTCATCAGAGACCACAACACCCCCGGCGACGTCTTTGTCACGCGCAGAGATGTGGAGTCCCATCTGCCGGAGGGGCACAGAGGTCGTGACCTTTATATCGGGGACGAGGTCACCTTTACCCGGCACAAGTGTGCCAAAGGACCTTACGCCCTCCATGTGCATCGCCTGACAGAGGAGGAGCTGCGATGTGAGGAGGAAGAGCAAGAGGATCCGGACGGGTCTGAAGCTGAGATCCCCAAAGCAAGAGCAGGAGGACGCCGTCGTTGAGGACAGCGAAGCAGAAGCTGTAAATAAGTTACCCGATCGGGGTATAAAGAAACTGAAACTGTTATTGCTAATATAGTCCCCGTTGGGACCAGCTTAGTGAACTGTTTACCCGTTTACCCTTAATCCCACAGGCTGAGGACTGTGAGCAGCCACCCCCCTTTCCCTCCTTACCTGGCCGAGGACTGAGAGCGGCCATATCCCTGTAAATAGTTGCGCGTCCTAAAGCGCCCCCTACCGGTTTTATAGGAAAACCAGTTTTCTAGAGAGACTGTCGCACTTTACCCGGTCACACGTTGCACAGTGACCGGAGGAGGAGCCTGAGACGACGAGAAAGTTTTATCTGCTAAGATATGTTATTTATATAATGTTTTATATGTTTTATATGTTTATAAAAATTTGTATGTTTTGGTGTTTATGTCTTACAGCCCGAGGACGTGCTGTGATTTACCAGGGGGGAATGTAGCACCCTGAGGATTCGGCTGCTACAGGGGTATTGCACCTCAACCCAGAGGTGTGATATTCCACTCCCGGGTAAGGAAGGAGTGTGGATCTGAGCTCGGTAGGCTGCATGCACTACACACATCCCATTTCCGAGGAGCAGACCGACGGTACTCCCACTTAGAAATGTGCAGGTACGACCGAGTCTGTTCCTGGCTGGAGTGGGAGGGGGGTGGAACATCCCAAGTAGTGTAGGGGCAGATAGGGGGAGCAGCCTGAGTAAAGATAGGAGCTCATAGGGTGCTGGTCACCTGAGCTCACACATAGAGGGTGTATATAAGGTGGGCACCAACTAAGAACAGGGTCAGTTGCAGAGAGAAAGTCAGGAGCAGAGGAGAAGAGAGACCCAGAGTGAGAGAGGAGAGAGAGAGAGACTCAGAGGCACAGAAGAAAAGGACTCTAAGACCCCAAACTAAATCCCCGGGTGAAGAGTCGGCATCAGGGTACCGGAACCCAAGCTGGTGGGGGTAAAAACACTCCCCAGCCAGAGACCGGAGACCGTGGGCAGCGTTTGCCACGGTCACCCACCACATCCACCACGAAGGCATACCACGAGGAGGGTCAGGGAACCCAAGGCCAAGGGTGTCCCAACAGAAGGCCCGAGGGAGCTGGACCTGGGTGGATCAATAGTGGGGACGGCCAGAGAAAGGACTGAAGGAGAGCTCAGGGTCACGCTCCGGACTTATTTGGGAGTTGGCCGGATCCAGAACCTGGTGGACGCAGCACGGCTCGGGAGGTCACTCGAAGCTGGAGTGACCAGAACATCAGCAGTGAGTAAAACATCCTAAACTGCAGAACCCGACTCTGTCTCTGATTGCCGTCTACACTGTACCACCACAACTCCCATCCTCTGCACCTGATCCCCTGAGGCTATACCCCACCCGTTGGGGGTTATACCATCACAAGCTGCACCTACACCATCAGCCTCAGCGGACCCTGCTGCAGCGGCGGCCATAGTGACCGCAACACAACGGGTGGCGTAGTCGACATTAAGAACTTATAACATCTGTAGGACTGCCACATACAACTGAGTTTGACACCCTGGGCACGGACCGGGTCACAGCCACTCGGAAGACTACAACCCCCATCTGATCCGGCTCCGGATATTCCCACTAAAGAATATGGCCCAGGGGGCGCGTCAGATGCGACTGAGTGATATACTACACACTGCAGACAGCATCAAGCACTTTATCATAGAAAATTTATTTTTTCAGAATTGAACAGCCAATCACAATAATCATAGTTGTGTGTTTGGGGGAGGGAGGGGCGAAAAACCCCTGGTGGCCACGAGTCCTGGTGTCCTGCTGTCAGATACACAAGGCATCATTCCCCCAGAAGGTGATTCCCCCGAAATTTACATCAATTTGCAGGAACTTCTTCCCGATCATGATGTAAACTTACGTCAAATGTCATGGAGAGGTTAATAATTCAGACAATACAAACACAGGACCAGATATGGTTTTTTTCATTTTTTTTTTTTAATGGGGGAATAGTGGATAATAACTTTTCTACTTGTATCTTTTTTTTTACATTTTTACTGTTCTTTTTAGTCTCTTTAGGATACTTGAACCTGCAATTATCTGATTGCTTACACTATATGCTTATATAACAGGTGCATCTCACAAAATTAGAATATCATCAAAAAGTTAATTTATTTCAGTTCTTCAATACAAAAAGTGAAACTCATATATTATGTAGAGTCATTACAAATAGAGTGATCTATTTCAAGTGTTTATTTCTGTTAATATTGATGATTATGGCTTACAGCCAATGAAAACACAAAAGTCATTATCTCAGTAAATTAGAATACTTTATAACACCAGCTTGAAAAATGAATTTAAAATCTGAAATGTTGGCCTAATGAAATGTATGATCAGTAAATGCATTCAAAACTTGGCCGAGGCACCTTTTGCATCAATTACAGCATCAATGCGGCATGGCATCAAGGCGATCAGCCTGTGGCACTGCTGAGTTGTTATGGAAGCCCAGGTTGCTTTGATAGCAGCATTCAGTTCATCTGCATTGTTGGGTCTGGTGTTTCTCATCTTCCTCTTGACAATACCCCATAGATTCTCTATGGGATTAAGGTCAGGTGAGTTTGCTGGCCAATCAAGCACAGTGATGCTGTCGTTTTTAAACCAGTTATTGGAACTTTTGGCAGTGTGGACAGGTGACAAGTCCTGCTGGTAAAATAAAATATCCATCTCCAAAAAGCTTGTCGGCAGAGGTAAGCATGAAGTCCTCTAAAATTTTCTGGTAGACGGCTGCACTGACTTTGCTCTTGATAAAACACAGTCTCAGTTTGTAATTTTTTTGCGCTGAGATTCAGCTGTATACAGGGCTCGTCCATAGTAAAAATAATCTTATTTTTTCAGTTACTAAGGTGATACATACAGTGGTGGCCAAAAGCATTAGCACCCCTGCAATTCTGTCAGATAATACTCAGTTTCTTCCTGAAAATGATTGCAATCACAAATTCTTTGGTATTATTATTCTTCATTTAATTTGCTTGCAAGGAAAAAACACAAAAGAGAATGAAGCAAAAATCAAATCATTGATCATTTCACACAAAACTCCAAAAATGGGCCAGACAAAAGTATTTGCACCCTCAGCCTAATACTTGGTTGCACAACCTTTAGCCAAAATAACTGCGAACAACCGCTTCCGGTAACCATCAATGAGTTTCTTACAATGCTCTGCTGGAATTGTAGACCATTCTTCTTTGGCAAACTGCTCCAGGTCCCTGATATTTGAAGGGTGCCTTCTCCAAACTGCTATTTTGAGATCTCTCCACAGGTGTTCTATGGGATTCAGGTCTGGACTCATTGCTGGTCACCTTAGAAGTCTCAAGTGCTTTCTCTCAAACCATTTTATAGTGCTTTTGGAAGTGTGTTTTGGGTCATTGTCCTGCTGGAAGACCTATGACCTCTGAGGGAGACCCAGCTTTCTCACACTGGGCCCTACATTATGCTGCAAAATTTGTTGGTAGTCTTCAGACTTCATAATGCCATGCACACGGTCAAGCAGTCCAGTGCCAGAGGCAGCAAAGCAACCCCTAAACATCAGGGAACCTCCGCCATGTTTGACTGCAGGGACCGTGTTCTTTTCTTTGAATGCCTCTTTTTTTTTTCCTGTACACTCTATGTTGATGCTTTTTCCCAAAAAGCTCTACTTTTGTCTCATCTGACCAGAGAACATTCTTCCAAAACATGTTAGGCTTTCTCAGGTAAGTTTTGGCAAACTCCAGCCTGGCTTTTTTATGTCTCGGGGTAAGAAGTGGGGTCTTCCTGGGTATCCTACCATACAGTCCTTTTTCATTCAGACGCCGACGGATAGTACGGGTTGACACTGTTGTACCTTCGGACTGCAGGGCAGCTTGAACTTGTTTGGATGTTAGTCGAGGTCCTTTATCCACCATCCGCACAATCTTGCGTTGAAATCTCTCGTCAATTTTTCTTTTCCGTCCACATCTAGGGAAGTTAGCCACAGTGCCATGGGCTTTAAACTTCTTGATGACACTGCTCACGGAAGACACAGGAACATTCAGGTCTTTGGAGATGGACTTGTAGCCTTGAGATTGCTCATGCTTCCTCACAATTTGGTTTCTCAAGTCCTCAGACAGTTCTTTGGTCTTCTTTCTTTTCTCCATGCTCAATGTGGTGCACACAAGGACACCGGACAGAGGTTGAGTCAACTTTAATCCATGTTAACTGGCTGCAAGTGTGATTTAGTTATTGCCAACACCTGTTAGGTGCCACAGGTAAGTTACAGGTGCAGTTAATTATACGAATTAGAGAAGCATCACATGATTTTTCAAACAGTGCCAATACTTTTGTCCACCCCCTTTTTTAGGTTTGGTGTGGAATTATATCCAATTTGGCTTTAGGACAATTCTTTTTGTGTTTTTTCATTGAAGACAAATTACATGAAGATAATAATACCAAAGAATTTGTGATTGCAATCATTTTCAGGAAGAAACTGAGTATTATCTGACAGAATTGTAGGGGTGCCAATACTTTTGGCCACCACTGTACAGCAGGGCTTATCTCAGCTTGTAATTTTTTGGAGCTAATATTCTACTGTATCCACACCTTATCAACAGTAAAAAATTTAATTTCTTTGCTGCTACCATGATACATACAGCAGGCTACATCTCTGCTTGTAATTTTTTGCGCTGAGATTCAGCTGTTTACAGGGCTCATCCACAGTAAAAAAAAATCTAATTTCTTCTATTATTACCGTGATACATACAGCAGGCCACATCTCAACTTTTAATTTTTTAGCGCATACATTCTACTGTATCCAAGCCTCATCCACAGTAAAAAATTGAATTTCTTCAGTTACTAATGTGATACATACAGCAGGCCGCATGTCAGCTTGTAAGTTTTTTGTGCTGAAATTCAGTTGTATACAGGGCTTGTCCACAGTAAAAAAAATCAATTTTTTTCAGTTACTAAGGTTAAATACAGCAGGCCACATCTCAGCTTGTAATCTTTTGGCGCACATATTCTATTGTATCTAGGCCTCATCCACAGTAAAAAAATTAAATTTCTTCTGTTACTAATGTGATACATACAACAGGCCACATCTCAACTTGTAATTTTTTTGCTCTGAGATTCAGGTGTATACGGGGCTCGTCCACAGTAAAAAAAAATCAATTTTTTTCAGTTACTAAGGTGATACATACAGCAGGCCACATCTCAGCTTGTAATTTTTTGCCCAGAAATTCAAGTGTATACAGATCTAGTTCACAGTAAAAAAATCTAATTTCTTCTGTTACTAACATGATACATACAGCAGGTCACATCTCAGCTTGTATTTTTTTGGTGCATATATTTTACTGTATCCAAGCCTCATCCACAGTAAAAAATCTAATTTCTTCTGTTGCTACCATTATACATTCAGCAAGCCACATATCATCTTGTTATTTTTTGGTACATATAGTCTACTGTATACAGGCCTCATCCACAGTAAAAAAATTGAATTTCTTCTGTTGCTAACGTGATACATACAGCTGACAACATCCTACCTTGTAATTTTTCGGCGCTGAGATTCAGCTGTAGCCAAGGCTCCACAGTAAAAAATCTAATTTTTCCTTTTTACTACCGTGATACAAGTGGCAGGCCACATCTCAGCATGTAATTTTTTTGCGCTGACATTTTAGCTTTTAATTCTTTTGTGCTGATATTCTTCTCTATACATGGGTTCCATGATAAAGTCTAAATTTGTTGTCTTACTACTTTGCTACATAAAGCAGGCTGCATTTCATCTTTTAATTCTTTGGTGCTGATATTCTTCTCCATACAGGGGTTCACATGATAAAATCTAAATTTGTTTTCTTACTACCAGGATACATAAAGCAGGCCACATCCCAGCTTGTAATTTTTTGGCACATATGTTCTGCTGTGTACAGGGTTCGTCCATAGTAAAAAAAAATCTAATTTCTTCTCTTAATAAAGTGACACGTAAAGCAAGCCACATTTCATCGTTTAATTCTTTAGTGCTGATATTCTTCTCCTTACAGGGTTTCACATGATAACATCTAAATTTGTTGTCTTACTACTGTGCTACATAAAGCTGGCTACATTTCATCTTTTAATTTTTTACTGCTGATATTGTTCTCCATACAGGGGTTCACATGATAAAAACTAAATTTGTTGTCTTATTACCATGGTCACATTTTAGCTTTAAATTCTTTGGTGCTGATATTCTTCTACATACAGGGGTTCACATGATAAAATCTAAATTTTTTTATGTTACTACTGTGCTATAGAAACTAGGCCACATCTGAGTTTGTTGTAGTTTTGCAATGAGATTTTGCTGTATCCAGGGCTCCGCCATAAAAACATCTAATTTTTTTCTGTTACTACCAGGCTAGCTGAAACTTTGATCAGTAACTGGTGGATAAGTGACAGGTGTAGGCCTGGTGCTCTGAGAGCTTTGCCAAATTCAGGCAACACACATGAAAGAGACCCAACTTGGAGACCAAACATTTCCAATAATTATGGGCAGATATTACTAAAGTGGCATCAATTTCTATTTATTTATTTTACTCACTTATATAGCGCCAATAATTCCACAGCGCTTTACAGACATTATCAATTTCCCCATAGTACAAATAGTATAATGGAGCTGTGACGCACCTTCCACTACAGGAAACACACCAGATGGAGGCTCCACATCTCAAAAAATTATTGCCATACACCACTAAAGTGGCATCAATTTCACCAGAGTAGAAATAGTATAATGGGGACTGACACCCCTTCCTCTACATGCAGCCCACCAGATGGAGATCCAACTTGAAGTCTCCACCTTTCCAATAATTATGGGCAGATACCACCAAAGTGGTATCAAATTATATTTATTTTACTTACTTATATAGCACCAAGAATTCCACAGCGCTTTACAGATATTATCAATTTCCCCAAAATAGAAATAGTATAATGGAACTCTGACACCCCTTCCACTACAGGCAACCCACACCAGATGGAGACCCAACTTGGAGTCTCCATGTTTCGAAAATTTTCTAGTAACATCAGGAGCACTAGCAACAACAGGCACAAAAGCCACAACAAAGGTGTCACAGACTGCAATAATGCGAGATCAATGCAGCACACTAAAAACTACACAATCACCTAGTCTTCCCAGGGTGCAAAAGTAATTGGAGATCCATGACTTGCTCATCTTGATGAAAGTTAGGCAGTCTACACTTTCAGAGGACAGCCAGATGTGCTTATCCATGAAGACACCAGCAGCGCTGAAGATGCGTTCAGAGAAAACCCTGGCTGCCGCCCATGACAAAACTTCTAAGGCGTAGCAGGCGAGCTCAAGCCACTCTTCAATTTTACATTAGTGGCTTTGTCGTCATTGGGGCTCACAATCTAAATTTACTATCAGTATGTCTTTGGAGTGTGGGAAGAAAAATGAGTACCCGGAGGAAACTTTTGCAAACACGGGGGAAACTTTCAAACGCCGTGCAGATGTTGTCCT
The DNA here is from genome assembly GCF_046119375.1 of Phyllobates terribilis. Classification (NCBI taxonomy): domain Eukaryota; kingdom Metazoa; phylum Chordata; class Amphibia; order Anura; family Dendrobatidae; genus Phyllobates; species Phyllobates terribilis. The sequence continues at coordinate 116,477,450 of NW_027362761.1, read as the reverse complement.
TGGTGGGGTTGGAACACAGCACACCAGCGCTGCAAGGCTGGTAATTAGTGTTGAGCGAGCATGCTCGACACTGCTCGGTACTCGCCCGAGCATCTCACTAATCGGGATGTTCGGCGAGCACCGAGCATTTTCGGGTTACTCGGGCGGGAGCTCGGGTCTCCGCCCTGCACGTTTGGCGCTCTTTACAGAGCCAATGAACATGCAGGGATTGCCAGCCAGTCACTGTAATGCCGCAGCCATGTTGGTTGTGGGCATTACAGTGATTGGCTGGCCGCACAGCGTCACCTCGAGTATTTAAAACCGGGCGCCGCCATCTTGGACACAGTCGCTCCGGATCAGACAGTGTAGGGAGAGTGCTGCTGAGTTAGGGAGAGATTTATACTGCGAAATAGTTAGTGTAGGGTCTCTAAAGCCTGCAAAATCAAACAAACAGTCCTTCTGAGGACTAATATCCATCCCAGATATCAGGCAGGCAGGCTGTATAGGAGATGCAGTGGTTATACCAACAAACACTGCATTATAGTCCTGTGTGCTGTTTCTCAAAGTGCTAGACTTAGCCCCAGGTCTCAGGCGCCAGGAAAAATTCATTTTTTTATCATCTAAATCCTCTTTTTTTCCTCAGTCAGACTGTACAAATACCCGTCTTATTAACATTTTGGTATCCTCCCCCCACAAAAAAAAATAAAAAATTAGTGTATCTGTGAGTGTTGAGACACAAATATATCTGTTTAAAAGAGTCTGGTTTTGGACAGATAACTAGAACTGTGGTTTTGCAGTTCCACAGTTCAAATATCTGTATTATCCACTTTTTTGCCTTTTTTCCATAAAAAAAAAACAGTTTGAGTGTCTCGCTGACTGTTCAGACACAAATATATCTGTTTAAAAGATTCTGGTGTAGGCCAGAGAAATAAAATTGTGGTTTTCCTCTTCCACGGTTCAAATCTGGGTGTAATCCACCTTTTTGCCTTTTTTACATAAAAAAAAACAGTTTGAGTGTCTTGCTGACTGTCCAGACACAAATATATCTGTTTAAAAGATTCTGGTGTAGGCCAGAGAACTAGAACTGTGGTTTTCCTCTTCCATGGTTCAAATCTCCTTTTCATTACCCTTTTGCCATTGATTGTGCGAGTGTAAGCTATTTTACTTCATTTACAATGGGCAAGGTGCGTGGCAAGGGACGTGGAACTGGACATACTGGTGATGGTGCGTGCAGAGGACGGGGCCGTAGCCAAGGTGAAAATGTGCCACAACCAACAGCCACATCTTCTCGCTCCCAGTTCTTGACTGAATTACTAGGGAAGCACACAACAACACCACTATTGCGAACTGATCAGTGTGAACAGGTTATTAATTGGATAGCAGATAATACTTCCAGTCACCTGGGCACCACCACCTCCGGGCTGTCTTCCACACGATCAAGTGTTAGTAGCCATGAGTCTCGACCGCATAATCCTCCTCACCCTGATGCTCCTTCCTCCAACCATGCCGAGTGTCGTCAGACAGCAACTGATCCCACAGTTGGACACTCTGAAGAGCTGTTCACTGGTCCATTTCTATATTTGTGCCCCTCGTCTGCTCCGCTTGAAGTGGTGGAAGAGGAAATCCCAAGTAGCGATGGCCAAATATTTGAACAGCCACGGCCACAGGAAGGCGACGCTGGCAATTTGTCACAAGAGGTGGATGATGACGAGACACAATTACCACGAATTGAGGAGGAGGACCGTGGTGCGGAATTGGAAGAGGAGGAGGTGGTGGATGATCTAGTAACTGATCCAACGTGGCAGGAGGACACACAGAGCGAGGACAGCAGCACACAGGGGGAGAGAGGCAGAGTACCCCAACAGGCAGGAAGAAGCAGTGTGGTGGCCGCAGACAGAAGGCGGGCAACTGTTCCCCGTAACACCAACACGAGGGACGTTGCCAGTTCCACAGTTTTGAATTTTTTTAAAGACTCTGCTGATAACCCCAAAAAGGCCATTTGTACCACCTGCCAGGCCAGCATCAGCAGGGGTGACAAAACTACCAGCCAGACCACCACCAGCATGATCAGGCACATGTCAGAAAAGCACCCGACTTTGTGGGGCGAACCTCAGGGTCCACGACCAGTGTCAGCGGGTGTCAGCACTGCTTCTTCCGCTGTTGTGCATGTAAGAGAACCCCATGTTGTGCGTGCAAGGCAATCCCCTGTTCATGCAAAGATGCCCCCTCCTCTCAGTCTTCACTTGCTATGGCAGTTTCTCAAGAAACAGCATCAACGTCCATGTCCACGTCCCACCGCAGAGTTCAGTTGTCTATATCCCAGACTTTTGAACGAGAGCGCAAATTCGCAGCCAACACCCCACAGGCCACAGTACTAAATTCGCACATTTCACGACTGCTTGCATTGGAAATGCTGCCTTTTAGGCTGGTGGAGACGGAATCCTTCTGCAACCTTATGGCGGTGGCCGTCCCTCGGTACTCAGTCCCCAGCCGACACTATTTTGCCCGGTGTGCCATCCCCGCACTACACAAGCACGTGTCCCAAAACATTCCGTGCCCTCAGCAACGCAGTTACTGGGAGAGTCCACCTGACAACGGATATGTGGACAAGTGCTTGTGGCCAGGGACGGTACATCTCCCTGACGGCACACAGGGTAAACATAGTGGAAGCCGGGACCCAGTCGGACCTTGGGACGGAACACATCCTCCCCACACCGAGGATTGCGGGCCCTATGTCAGTCAGAGTTGCCCCCACAGTGTACAGCTCCTGCGCATCATCCTCTTCCTCCTCTTCATGTTCAGCCTCCATCTCAGATATCACCACATCAGTTACAAGCTGAAAGCAATGCAGTACTGCCTCAGCCAAGCAGCAACAGGCTGTGCTGAAACTCATAAGCTTAGGTGATAAACCTCACACTGCTTGTGAGTTGTGGACAGCTGTGAAAGAGCACGCAGATCTATGACTGAGACCGCTGAACCTACATTCAGGCATGGTCGTGTGTGACAATGGCCGTAACCTGGTGGCGGCTCTGAGGCGAGATCACACACGTACCATGCTGGCTCATGTGCTTAACATCGTGGTTCAGTGGTTTCTTAAATCGTACCCCGAGTTGTCAGATTTGCTCGTCAAAGTACGCCGCCTGTCAGCTCATTTTCGGAAGTCGGCTACAGCGTCCGCCGCCCTTGCTGTGTTGCAGCAGCGTTTGCAGGTTTCAGCACACCGATTGGTGTGTGATGTACCCACATGTTGGAACTCTACCCTCCACAAGTTGCAAATGATTTGTGAGTAGAGATGAGCGGTGTTCGACTCGAACTGTTCGCCAATCTCAAATCTGAGCTGTTTTGGGCGGTGTTCGAGCCGTTCGGCGAACACGAACGATTTGAAAAAAATTCGGCTGTTCGAGGTTATGTTCGATAACTGTTCGTGCACCAAAATCATAACTGGATTTTTTCTCAGTAATGCTGAAAATTAATGTTAATACGCAGTTTGAGTGTACAGCGGGGCGGGGGGAGGGGCAGGGGATGGATCTCTGCAGGAATAATGAAGATCTCCATTTTTTTTTCTCTTTCCCGCATTTACAGTGGGGAGGTGCAATCTGTCAGCCTATCAGCAGCGCACACACGGAGCGAAGTGCTTTTTTTCACACAAGCAAGGGCATGTGTCATTGGCAGTGTATGTCCTATGTCCTTGCCCTATAAGACCCAGCTATTTTCCCCGTCGCCACCATTTTCTCACTGCTGCAGCTGCGTTTTAGACGGCACTGCTGTTGCTGTGTGCGCTATACTTTCAGTGTTAATTTCAAGCCAATTTTCGCACAAATCTACAGATAGCTTGGGAGTAGGGAATAGTTGTGATTGCAGTCCTTTTAAGGACTAGGTTACATCATTTCATACAACTTTTATCAGGCAGGTCTGTGCTCTTAAATAGATAGGTTGGGAGTAAAGACTAATTGTAATTGCAGTCCTTTTCAGGACTAAGCTACATCATTTCCTATCACTTTTATCAGGCAGGTCTGTGCCAGTGCTCTGCAAGTTTTTTTCACAGCATTTGGCTAAATCTAGCAAAGCAAATCCTTTTTGGCCTATTGCAGAGTGTGTTAGTCAGTGGAGTAGCCTATCTGTGTTGCAAGCTACACCACCTGTGTATAGAATACAAATTTTTTTACAGCACCTAGTGAAGTAAAACCTTTTGGGCATAGCATCATTCTATTAGTCCATCTATACTAACCTCCACCAGGTTGCAAATTCAATATAATATTTTTCTGCATCGAGCTCTGAAAAAATATTTCGGCTTCTAGCAGTGTGTGGGACTTGTTCTATTTGTCCATCTATACTAACCTCAATCAGGTTGCAAATTCAATATAATTTTTTTCTGCATCTAGCTCTGAAAAAATATTTTGGCTTCTAGCAGTGTGTGGGACTTGTTCTATTAGTCAATCTATACTAACCTCCATCAGGTTGCAAATTCAATATAATATTTTTCTGCATCTAGCTCTGAAAAAATATTTAGGCTTCTAGCAGTGTGTGGGACTTGTTCTATTAGTCTATCTATACTGACCTCCATCAGGTTGCAAATTCAATATAATTTTTTTCTGCATCTAGCTCTGAAAAAATATTTCGGCTTCTAGCAGTGTGTGGGACTTGTTCTATTAGTCCATCTATACTAACCTCTATCAGGTTGCAAATTCAATCTAATTTTTTACTGCATCTATCTCTGAAAAAATATTTTGGCTTCTAGCAGTGTGTGGGACTTGTTCCATTAGTCCATCTATACTAACTTCGATCAGGTTGCAAATTCAATCTAATTTTTTTCTGCATCTAGCTCTGAAAAAAATATTTCAGTTTGTAGCAGTGTGTGGGACTTGTTCTATTAGTCCATCTATACTGACCTCCATCAGGTTGCAAATTCAATATAATTTTTTTCTGCATCTAGCTCTGAAAAAATATTTCGGCTTCTAGCAATGTGTGGGACTTGTTCTATTAGTCCATCTATACTAACCTCCATCAGGTTGCAAATTCAATCTAATTTTTTTCTGCATCTAGCTCTGAAAAAATATTTCAGCTTGTAGCAGTGTGTGGGACTTGTTCTATTAGTCCATCTATACTGACCTCCATCAGGTTGCAAATTCAATATAATATTTTTCTGCATCTAGCTCTGAAAAAATATTTCGGCTTCTAGCAGTGTGTGGGACTTGTTCTATTAGTCCATCTATGCTAACCTCCATCAGGTTGCAAATTTAATATAATATTTTTCTGCATCTAGCTCTGAAAAAATATTTCAGCTTGTAGCAGTGTGTGGGACTTGTTCTATTAGTCCATCTATACTGACCTCCATCAGGTTGCAAATTCAATCAAATTTTTTTCTGCATCTAGCTCTGAAAAAATATTTCAACTTGTAGCAGTGTGTGGGACTTGTTCTATTAGTCCATCTATACTGACCTCCATCAGGTTGCAAATTCAATATAATTTTTATCTGCATCTAACCCAGCCAATACTTTTGGCTTAATACCATAGTTTGGCCACTCAGCTCTGTTCGGTTCCCATCCATTGTTTTTTTGTGCAAACAACTCCAGAGTTGTGAATTAGTTAACCACCAAAATGAGTGGAAAGTTGGAAAGGGGAATAGGCGTGTTGGGAAGGGGAAAAAAGGTTGTGTCCGTGGGGTAGGTGTTAAAGCAACAGTAGCATCTTCAGAAGAAAGACCATCTTCCAGCCAAACTAAAATGTCTACTTCTTTTAGCGGACAATGTGATAAGATCCCTTTCTTATGGCCACGCCAATCGCTACAAATTCCAGATGAGGCACAAAAACAGCAGGTGCTTCAATGGATATCAAGAGCTCCTTCAAGTGGGCTCTCCTCCACCTCAACTTCAACATCACAAATACTCCAGTCCTCAGAGGTGTCACCCTTATCGCATTTGCTTCCTCGCAGCTCCCAAGTCTCCAGGTGCCAGTCTGAGTATGGGGTAGAACAGATGGCTGAGTCTGCAGAGCTGTTTACTCATACTATAGCCTGGGAATCAGAGGTCAGTTCCAGAGCTTCTGTGAATCCAGACGAGGAAATGATCTGCACTGATGCCCACAATCTTTATGAGTCGGATCCAGGACCAGACGCAGAAGGTTCTGACCATAATGTAGACCCTCGTTCCCAAACTGAAACTCCTGTTGGTGGAGACAATGAAGAAGACGATGATGAGACTCAAATATCTGATTGGAGTGACAACTTTAGTTTTTTGTCAGGGCAGGAACAGGTTGGCTCTGAGGACGACGGGTGTGATAACACACAGGGTGATGATGATGAGGTTGGAGATCCCACTTACTGTCAACCCACAGTCGGTCAAGAGATGAGGTCAGCAGAGGAGGTGGAGGAGGATGCTAGTGACGACGAGGTCAGGTTGCGCCTTCCTGGACAGAGACGTAGTACTGGAATCACGTTAACAACTGCATCCTCAAACACAACTCTACCTCTGACCACAAGCCGTGGTGGCACTTCAGGTCGCATGGGTGCTAAGCCTTGCATAGCCTGGGCATTTTTTCAGATCGATAAAGATGACCCAACTCGTGTTATCTGTAACATTTGTCAGCAAAAGCTAAGTAGAGGCCAAAAAATACATAGTTTGAGTACTTCATGCATGAACCAGCACATGGACATGAAGCATAAGTTGCAGTGGGAAGCTCACTGTGCTACAATGCGGCCTAGTCGGCCGGGCCAACCACCGTCTGCCCCATCTTGTGCATCTGTGGCCTCTTCATCCTCTGTGACTGGGGGGACAGCAGTCACACCTGGTTTGGGATGCAGACCTGCCACCTCTTTACCCGCAACAGCCAGCGTGATTGGCAGGTCATCATTTTCTTTGGAGGTGGTAACACCAGCTGGTGTTGAGCGCTGTCCGACATCGATAGCACCACCTTTGGATCAAGGCAACCTAACATGTCCGCCTGCATCTTCCTCACAGAACGGCAGTTTGCCGGGGACACCCTTCTCAACCCCGTCTAAGCACAACAGCCAGCCCTCGGTCCCTCAGATGTGGACAAGTAAAAGACCATTTCCTCCTAGCCATGAGAAAGCTAAGAGGTTGAATTTCGCCATCTGCAATCTCTTGGCTACAGAAATGCTTCCTTTCCGCCTGATGGACACAGAGGATTTTCGAGACCTTATGTCCGTCGCAGTGCCCCAGTACCAGATGCCCAGTCGGCACTACTTCTCAAAGAAAGGTGTGCCTGTGCTCCACCAGCATGTCGCACACAACATCACCGCTTCTTTGAGAAACTCTGTGTGTGACAGGGTGCATTTCACCACAGACACTTGGACGAGTAGGCATGGACAGGGGCGTTACATGTCGCTGACTGGGCACTGGGTAACTATGGTGACAGCAGGACAAGGGGCTGCTGTCCAAGTCTTGCCATCCCCACGAGTTGTGCGTCAATCCTCTTTATCTCAAAGTTCCTGCACTGCTTCTGCCTCCTCAACCTCCTCTCGGTCCTCCACCTACACCCAAAGCCTGTCTGGTCATGCCACAAGCTGTCTAACTGCGCAGAAGGGATCCTGCACACCTCCTTACTATGCTGGCAGCAGGGCTCAATGTCATCAGGCAGTTTTTACTCTGAAATGTCTGGGAAACGTGAGTCACACAGCTGAGGAGTTGTGGTCAGCTCTGGAGAACCAGTTTCATGAATGGTTGTCTCCACTGGACCTGAAACCAGGGAAGGCCGTGTGCGACAAAGCTGCAAACCTGGGTGCGGCCCTTTGCCGGTTCAATGTCACACACGTGCCTTGTATGGCTCACGTGTTGAACCTGGTTGTCCAGCAATTTTTAGCCCACTATCCCGGACTAGATGGCCTTCTGCAGAAGGCACGGTCGCTGTGTGCTCACTTCCGACGTTCGCATCCTGCAGCTCAGCGACTTTCATCTCTACAGAAGTCGTTGGGCCTGCCACTTCACCGGCTAAAATGCGATGTGCCTACCCGGTGGAATTCAACTCTGCACATGCTGCAGCGACTGTGGCAGCACCGACAAGCCCTGGTGCAATACGTTCTGACGTATACCCTGGGCCAACGAGATTCAGAGGTGGGGCAAATCACGCTGGAGGAGTGGTCTCAGATCAGGGACCTATGCACCCTTCTGCACAGTTTGGAAATGGCGACGAAGATGTTTAGTGCTGACGATGCCATTATCAGCATGACTATTCCGGTGATTTACATGCTGGAGCACATGTTAAATAGAATTCGGAGTCAGGTGGTGTCACAAGAGGAGGTGGAGGAAGTAGAGGAGGAGGAGTTGTATGCGGAAGAGCTAACATCTGCAAGGTCCAAACGGTCGGCAGCACCAAGGCGGCAGGCATGTGAGGGTGGGGGAGATGGTTTTACTAGGGTGCATGGTAGCAGCCAAACTAGTGAGGAAGGTGCAGGAGCCCAGGAAGAAGTGGAGGACAAACTGATGGAAGACTCATCAGATGAGGGAGACCTTGATCACATTTCTGTTGTGCGAGGTTGGGGGGAGAGGACAGAGGAAGGAAGCATGATTGTTACCTTGCCACCAACACAACAGGGACTTGGTACTCCTGGATGCGCAAGACACATGAGTGCCTTCTTGCTGCACTACCTGCAACATGACCCTCGAATTGTGAGAATTAGAAATAATCCTGACTACTGGGTTGCCACACTGTTAGATCACCGGTACAAAAGTAAATTTGCAGAAATTATTCCTGCCATAGAAAGGGATGCACGCATGCAGGAGTATCAGCAGAGACTGTTGCAGAATCTTACATGTGCTTTTCCACAAAACACCAGTGGTGCACGTAGTGAATCTCACAGTTCCAACTAGCCAACCGTGGGATCATCGAGTGTTCAGCACTCAAACCGAAACAGAAACACAGTATCTGCTGGTAACATCAATTTTGCGGAATCATTTCACCACTTTTTTAGCCCATCCTTTGCAAGGCCACAGGAGACAAGAAGTTTGACACATAGTCAACGCCTAGAGACGATGGTACAGGAATATCTCCAAGTAAACATTGAAGCCATGACTGTCACTAGACCCTTGCTCTTTTTGGGCTTCCAATCTGGATAAATGGCCGAAGCTCGCCACTTACGCCTTGGAGATCTTGTCATGCCCTGCAGCCGGCGTTCTGTCTGAACGTGTGTTCAGCGCTGCTGGTGGTGTGCTGACAGATAAGCGCACGCGGCTCTCCACTGATAATGTAGACAGACTCACGTTCATAAAGATGAACAAATCATGGATCCGAAACGACTTTTCTACCCCTGTGTCATCCTGGGGAGAGTAAAAGCTTGATGATTTGCTAAAATCACCTCACAAACCGTTTTAAGCTTTAAAATTACTAATCATGTTTATCTGTATCTTGGCTGGAAAATAATTTGGGCTTTGGAGCAGTGTGCAGTACTGATTCTATTAGGCCATCTATACTAAGCTCCACCAGATTTAAAATTACTAATCATGTTTATCTGTATCTTGGCTGGAAAATAATTTGGGCTTTGTAGCAGTGTGCAGTACTGATTCTATTAGGCCATCTATACTAAGCTCCACCAGCTTTCAAATTAATTATAATTTTTAGCTGCATCTAGCCCGGAAAATAATTTTAGGTCTCCTAGATGCGCAAGACACATGAGTGCCTTCTTGCTGCACTACCTGCAACATGACCCTCAGATTGTCAGAATTCTAAGTAATCCTGACTACTGGGTTGCCACACTCTTAGATCCCCCACACTCTTCTATCAACCTTTTCATTTTAATAAAGAACAAAAAAATTGTCATTTTTGAAATTATTAGCATTAGCAGGTTATTAGAAACTGAAATCAAACAGTTTTCAACTCAAAACTTTATTCTAGGTGATGTTACATTTGCACATAGGACCCTTTGTTCGAAAGAAGCTTCTGAACTGTCTCGTCCATTGAATTTGTCAGATTTTGGATGGTTTCTGCTTCAATTGTTTTGCATGAGGACAGAATACCGTCCCAGAGCTGTTGCTTAGATGTGAACTGTGTTATGATCTGCTACAGGGACTAAGGAAAGACAGGAGAACTGTCCCTACAATAGAACTAAACTAGATCCCTACGATGTAACGGGGAACCTGATCCTGCGATCAGACCCGCTAAAGTCCTCGGCTAGTCTGAACGAAGACCTATAGATGTGAGGGAGGGATCCCTACAAGAACTAGGGACTGGGATAAGTTGGACACCTCCTAGCAGAAATAGTAGCAGTCAAAGACAAACACACAACAAAAAGCATAGAGGTCAGAAGACCTAGCAAAACTAACAGAGAACGGCAACAGAGCACCAAGCTAGCTCAAGAGTAGTAAATACAATGAAGTCCAGCAAGACCAGGAGGGCGGAGCCGGATTAAATAGGCAAAAATGGTCATGTGACCAGCAAACTAAAAAAAACCTAACAGGAGAGTTCTAACAGTACCCCCTCTTCTAAGAGGATCCTCCGGATCCCCTAGGCCCAGGCTTACCAGGAAACCTCCTGTGAAATGCTCTGACAAGTCTGGAAGCAGAAACATCATCCGCCCTCACCCATGAGTTATACTCAGGTCCGAAACCCTTCCAAGCGACGAGATACTGCAAACTCCCTCTATACCGTCTAGAATTTAGGATGCGGGAAATTTCATATTCCCCGTCCTCCACCACCGGAGGAACAGTGGCAGAGGCATCACAATCAGACACATCAGCTTTTTTCAACAGAGAAACATGAAACACCGGGTTAATCTTCCAGGACGTAGGAACCTTCAACCTAACAGCAGATTGGTTAACTATCTGAAGCACCTTAAATGGCCCTATGAACTTGGGACCCAATTTTTTAGAAGGAATCCTCAATCGCAGATTCTTAGAGGACAACCAAACCATGTCACCAACAGCAAACAAAACCTCTTGCCGTTTCCTATCAAAGTACCTCTTAGATTTTTTGTTAGCCTCCTGAAGATTACCACGCACATCCGTCCAAACTCTCTCCAAATCACCTGAAAAACTCTCCTCCTCAGGCACAGCCGAAACCAATTTGGAGAATGACCCAAAAGACGGATGTCTCCCAGAACAACAAAAAAAAGGCGAACACCCAGCAGAAGAGGATGTATGGTTGTTAAGAGCAAATTCAGCAAGTGGCAGAAACTCAGACCACTCCTCTTGATTGTCTGCCACAAAACAACGCAAGAACTGCTCAACATCCTGGTTCTTCCTTTCTGTCTGGCCATTAGACTCAGGATGATATCCAGATGAAAACGACAAATGAACTCCCAACCTGTCACAAAAGGCACGCCAAAAACGAGCCACGAACTGAGGTCCCCTATCAGAAACAATGTCAGTAGGAACACCATGTAGTCTGACAATTTCCTTGACAAAGGCCTTAGCGAGTGTCTTAGCGCAAGGCAGTTTGATGAAGGGAACCAAGTGACACATCTTGCTAAAACGGTCCACGACCACCCAGATGACCGTGAAACCTTCAGAGGGGGGAAGGTCAGTAATAAAGTCCATAGCCAGATGTGTCCAAGGTGCACTAGGAACCTCCAGAGGGCAAAGCAACCCCGCAGCAGGAGCATGCGAAGACTTGGATCTAGCACACACAGTACATTGGCGCACCCACTTAATGACTTCCTTCTGCCATCCAGGCCACCAAAAACTGCGACCCACAAGTCTCTTGGTCTCAGAAATTCCTGGATGACCTGCCAACCGAGACTCATGACACTCAACAAACAAATCTCTCCTAAAGGTCCTAGGCACAAACAACCTCCCATGGGGAGTGTTAGATGGGGCATTCTCCTGAGCTTTAAGAATCTCATCCTCCAAAATGGAATCCAAAGCAGCAATCACAACACCTTCTTGTAAAATGCTCTCCTCTTCCTCCTCAACACCGACCATGGGAGAAAAGCTGCGAGACAAAGCATCCGCTTTAACATTCTTGGTACCCGGGATGTAAGTAACGGAAAAATTAAACCGCGAGAAAAAAAGTGCCCACCTAGCCTGACGGGCATTCAAGCGCTTGGCAGCATCAAGATAGATCAGATTTTTATGATCAGTGAAAACCTGAATGGGAAATTCAGCACCTTCCAAGAGGTGACGCCAGTGTTCAAATGCGAGTTTAATCGCCAGCAATTCCCGATTACCAATATCGTAATTAAGTTCAGTCTCAGAAAATTTTTTTGAAAAAAAGGCAGAGGGATGTACTCCATCCTTGTTTTCCTGAGACAACACCGCACCGACCCCCACGGAAGAAGCATCAACCTCAACCAAAAACGGCTTAGTCACATCAGGCTGCATAAGGATGGGAGCAGAGGTGAACCTCTCCTTTAGAAACACAAAAGCTTCAATGGCCTCAGAAGTCCACTGAACCGCATTAGCACCTTTCCTGGTGAGATCGGTCAGCGGTTTGACAATAATAGAAATTTTTTTTATGAATTTTCTGTAATAATTGGCGAAACCCAAAAAGCTCTGTATCGATTTCAAACCAATAGGCCTAGGCCATTCCTGCACAGCTTGAACTTTAACCGGGTCCATCTCAAAACCTTCACTGGAGATAATGTAGCCCAAAAAACTAATTCTCTGTACAGCGAACTCACATTTCTCCAGCTTAGAAAAAAGCGAATTGTCCATTAATAACTGTAATACCTCACGTACGCTCCGCCAATGAGACTCCAGATCAGGCGAATAAATCAGAATGTCATCCAAATACACAACCACATTTTTGCCGATTAAAGGTCTAAGGATGTCATTAATAAGATTCTGAAAAAATGCTGGAGCATTGGTAAGACCAAAAGGCATAACCAGATTCTCAAAATGACCCACAGGAGTGTTAAAAGCAGTCTTCCATTCATCACCCTCCTTCATGCGCAACAAATTGTATGCCCCCCGGAATAAATCAGGAATCAATGGCAGTGGGTAAGGATTGCGTACAGTAATTTTATTAATCTCACGAAAGTCCAGACAAGGACGTAAACCGCCATCTTTTTTTTTTACAAAAAAAATCCAACAGCCACAGGAGACTTGGAAGGCCTAATGTGACCGGCGGCCAAGCTTGTCTGTATGTATTCCTCCAAAGCCTTTCTCTCAGGAATAGTAAGATTAAATAAACGACTTTTAGGAAGAGTCGCTCCAGGGACAAATTCAATGGTACAATCATAGTCTCTATGGGGAGGCAAAATTTGAGACTCCTCCTCAGAAAAAACTCTCCAAAAATCCTGAATAGGTACAGGCAATTCCCCTTTATCCACAGCAGCAATACGTCCGTTACAACACTTGTCATAACACTTAGGGCTCCAGGACTTAATTTCATTGGTAGACCAATCCAGTACAGGATTGTGCAATTTTAACCAGGGTAACCCCAATATTACTGGAGAAGGCAAATTATCCAATACCACCAAATCCAAATTTTCTTGGTGAATACCATTAATAGTGAGGGGAAATTCACAGACCTTATGAGTAACACTCTTCAAGGGAGAGCCATCAACAGAAACCACAGCAATAGGGGATGACAAAGTTTTAGGTTCTAATCTAAGTTTTTCCAAGAATCCCCCATCAATCACATTCAGAGTAGAACCACAATCCACAAATACCCGAAATTCAATTAATTCATCCTGAGCAGCAGTAGTGGCAGATAGGAATACTCCCTTAGAATTTAAACAGGCAATACGGGCATAACTGACCATTTTTTTTTCTTTCTTCATTCGAAGCACACAGTTCTTAATAAAATGACCAGAATTTCCGCAATAGAAGCACAAGCCTTCAGAAAGCCTGCGATCTTTTTCCTGAGAGCGGGGTGCCATCGCCCCAATCTCCATCGGCTCTCCATTGTCAGCACAGACCCTCTCAAGACTCGGAGCTGACATAGCAGAGGATTTGCTCTCATTAACCCTTGCACACAGTCTCCTGTCCACCCGTAGAGCTAATTGCATTGCCTCCTGCAAGTTTCCAGGTGTGGGATAAGCAATCAGTAAATCCTTAACCCTTTCACCTAGCCCTGCAAGAAACAAGCTTTTCAAAGCTGAATCGTTCCACCCCACCTGGGCAGACCACCGACGGAAGTGAGAACAATATTTTTCCACATTACCTGATCCCTGCCTCAAACGTCTCAATTCAGACTCAGCAGATGAGACACGATCAGGATCATCATACAACAAACCCAAAGCAGAAAAAAAACTATCCACTGATCTAAAGCACGGATCACTAGGTTGGAGAGAGAAGGCCCATCCCTGAGGATCTTTGCGCAAAAGTAACATTATGAACCCTATGCGCTGTGATTCATCACCAGAGGATCCGGGTCTCAAACGAAAATACAATAAACAAGCATTTTTAAAAGAAAAGAAATCTTGTTGTTCGCCAAAAAATAAATCAGGCAGACGTACCTTAGGTTCCACAAAATGTGCTCCAGAACAGCTACTCACGTGTTGTTGGAGCTTGGCCACCTCCAGAGAGAGTCCCTGCAAGCGTTGAGCCAAATCTTGAACCGAGACCATGATGGAAAACTGGAGGTCTTTCCTTAGAGAAATTTTTTATTTATTTTTTTTCTTTTAGGGCTGGACTTACTGTTATGATCTGCTACAGGGACTAAGGAAAGACAGGAGAACTGTCCCTACAATAGAACTAAACTAGATCCCTACGATGTAACGGGGAAACTGATCCTGCGATTAGACCCGCTAAAGTCCTCGGTTAGTCTGAACGAAGACCTATAGATGTGAGGGAGGGATCCCTACAAGAACTAGGGACTGGGATAAGTTGGACACCTCCTAGCAGAAATAGTAGCAGTCAAAGACAAACACACAACAAAAAGCATAGAGGTCAGAAGACCTAGCAAAACTAACAGAGAACGGCAACAGAGCACCAAGCTAGCTCAAGAGTAGTAAATACAATGAAGTCCAGCAAGACCAGGAGGGCGGAGCCGGATTAAATAGGCAAAAATGGTCATGTGACCAGCAAACTAAAAAAAACCTAACAGGAGAGTTCTAACAAACTGCCTCCCGCCATCATAGACACTCCTTTTGATGATGCTCCAGAGGTTCTGAATGGGGTTGAGGTCAGGGGAGCATGGGGGTCACACCATAAGTTTGTCCCCTTTTATGCCCATATCAGCCAGAGATGCAGATGTGTTATGTGCAGCCTGAGATGGTGCATTATCATGCATGAAAATGATCTTGCTGTGGAATACACGGTTCTTCTTCTTGAACCATGGCAGGAAGTGCTGTTTGAGAAACTCCACATACATTATGGAGTTCAGCTTTACCCCTTCAGGGATCCTAAAGGGGGCGACAATCTCTCTCCCCATGATTCCAGCACAAAACATTACTCCACCTCCTCCTTGTTGGCGCTGTAGCCGTGTTTGCGTGAGGTGCCCATCAACCAGCCATCCTCCACTCCATCCATCTGGACCATCGAGCGTTGCACGGCACTCATCGGTGAACAAAACAGTTTTGAAGTCAGTCTTCATGTATTGTTTGGCCCACTGGAGCCATTTCTGCTTGTGTGCAGTGGATAGAGGAGGTCGACAGGATGGCTTACGCACAGCTGCAAACCTCTGAAGGACTCTGCATCTTGTTGTTCGGGGGACGTTGGAGGCACCAGCAGTTTCAAAAACTTGTCTGCTGCTATGACAAGGCTTTTTTCCACTGCTCTTTTAACCTGACATAATTGTCTGTAGGAAAGAGTCCTCAATTTTACCTTATTAGCACGCACACGTGTGTACTGTGAATCAGCTACATACTTCTTGATTGTGCGATGATCAGAAGTGTATGGCAATGTTGATTGTAGTCATGCCTTGACCTAAACACTCCACAATTTGTTGATTCTCAACAGTCGACACATCCTTTTTCTTTCCCATTTTGGCAGAAAATGTAGGCTGCTTAATAATGTGGGACAGCCGTCTTAAGTAGTCTTGCCTTTCATTGGACACACCTGCCAAACTAATTAGCACAGGTGTCTGCAATTGCTTACAGTGATATAAAGAGCCCTGACACATATCACCATCAATGAGTTTAACTGACAAACAAACAAATTCTTCCCTTATGACTCCTAAACACTTTTTGCATAATAATTTGGAACACAGTGTACATGTGCTTTTCCACAAAACACCAGTGTTCACGTAGTGAATCTTACAGTTCTAACTTGCCAACCGTGGTCTGTATGAAGTTGTTCAATAAAGGGCCCAAAATTAAGATAACATAGACAGGAGAGGTCTCTATGAATACGAATTCCTAAGTATTTGATACCCTGTGAGGGCCAGGCAAAGGGAAAGTTGCACTGGATGGAATCCTGTATGGATTTGGGGAGGGAGACATCGAGGGCCTCAGACTTCGCTGCATTGATTTTAAAATTTGACCATGTAACAAAGTGATCTATTTCAGCCATAACAGCAGTGATGGATATATGTGATTGAGTGATAAATACTAGGACATCATCAGCAAATGATTAAACTGATTAAATTTGCTGATGACACAAAGCTAGGAGGGATAGCTAATACTAGAGAAGAGAGAGAGAGGATTCAAAAAGACCTAAATAAACTGGAGCAGTGGGCAGCAACCAACAGAAGGGTTTTTAACAGGGAAAAATGCAAAGTACTACATCTGGGCAATAAAAATGAAAAAAGCATATACAGAATGGGAGGAATAGAGCTAAGCAACAGTACATGTGAAAAAGACTTAGGTATACTAATAGATCATAGACTGAACATGAGTCAACAGTGTGATGCAGCAGCAAAAAAGGCAAATACAATTCTGGGATGTATTAACAGAAGCATACAGTCTAGATCACGTGAAGTCATTATCGGTCTTTACTCCTCTTTGGTCAGACCTCATCTGGAATACTGTGTACAGTTTTGGGCACCACATTTTAAAAAAGACATAGACAAACTGGAACAAGTTCAGAGAAGAGCGACCAGAATGGTGACTGGTCTGCAAACCATGTCCTATGAGGAACGGTTGCAGGATTTGGGAATGTTTAGCTTGCAAAAAAGAAGACTGAGAGGAGACTTAATAGCTGTCTACAAATATGTCAAGGGCTGTCACATTGTAGAAGGATCATCTTTATTCTCATTTGCACAGGGAAAGACTAGAAGCAACGGGATGAAACTAAATGGAAGGAGATACAGATTAGATATTAGAAAAAACTTTTTGACAGTTAGGGTGATTAATGAGTGGAACAGGCTGCCACGAGAGGTGGTGAGTTCCCCTTCAATGGACGTTTTCAAACAGAGGCTGGACAGACATCTGTCTGAGATGATTTAGTGAATCCTGCTTTGAGCAGGGGGTTGGACCAGATGACCCAGGAGGTCCCTTCCAACTCTACCATTCTATGATTCTATGATTCTATGAAATGCAGAGCACTTGTACTCGGTGCCTCCCACCTCAATCCACCTAATATTGGGGTTATGGCAAATTGATGAGAGCAGGTGCTCCGTCACTAGGATGTATAAGAGAGGGGACAGAGGACATCCCTGCCTTGTCCCATTGGTGATTATGAAAGGTGATGAAAATGTTCTGACGCGCCCCCTGGGCCTTGGGACACCCGGAGCGGGACCCTTTTTGGTGGATGCTGATGGCTGTAGTCTCCGTGGCGGCGACCCGGTTCCGTGGCTCAGGGCGGTCAAACCAGTGGCGGAACTATTTATGTGGTTTTGATGTTTAAATGTCCGACTACGCCACCCGTGGATTGCGGTCAGAGTGAACCGCCGCTGCAGGGCAGACCGCTGAGGCTGGTGTTGTGGGTGCAGCAGAGCGTAGTATAACTCCCCACGGGAGAAGTATAGCCTCAGGGCAGTGTATGCGGAGGATGGGGGTGATGGTGCAGTGCAGCAGCAGTAACGACACGGAGTCAGTGATGCAGTCCAGGACCTTTACTCACAGTTCTTATTATCCAGACCACTTCTGCAGGTAACGACTGCCCACGTCATACTGTGCTCACCTGGTGAGGGGCTCAGACAACTCCCAGATAACTTTGGAGTGCTTCACAGGAGCCCCTTTGTGTGTCCTTTGTCTGGCCTTTCTTACCAACGCTTCTGTCTGGCTGCCTTGGGCCTCCTCTTGGTAAACTTGGCGCCAGTTTCACTGACCCTATGTGGTACCTTCCTAGCGGGTGTAGCGAGGGGCTACGCCACATAAAATGTCACAGCCTCCGGTTTCTAGCTAAGGGTTGTTTCCCGCCTCCACTAGTTTCGGGGACCAGTCTCCACCTTTGGCCTGACCCCTCCACGCAGGTGGATTCGGGCGTGCGGTGGCGACTCGCCCGTCCGCACCCCTGGGATCCCTTCGTTCCTCGTTCCTGGAGCCTTCTCCGCTCCTCTTCCTTCCTTCTCCCTCTTCCAGGCCTGGGCCTCTGTTACTAGGCCCGCCTCCGGAGCAGAGCTCATGCAGAGCCCCTGCTCCCTGTCACTTCTGCTCAGACTTCTCTGCACTGAACTAAGATGGTGCCCACCTTTTATACTCCCTTCTCAATGCACCCAGGAACTGCTTCCTCCCTGCTCCTGCACTACAGGGTTCCCCTTCCTCGGTGTTCCCTCCCCCCACTCCAGCCAGGGACATGGACTGTCGTGCCCAACTCAGGGGAATATTGGCGCCCTGCCCCACGGCAATGTGGTGTAATGCATGTAGGTGTCGGGGTCCTGATCCACACTCCATCCTTACCTGAGAGTGAGATATCACACCTCTGGGTGAGGTGCAATACCTCTGTAGCAACCGAGCCCTCAGGGTGCTACAGTTCCATTTATCTTCAGCCTAGGTGACGTATTGAGATACAGGGCCGTGATTTTGGCTATAAAAGGGTCCCCTAGACCCCTACTCCAAGCTTTTTAAGAGAATAATATATGGCGTGCCAGGAGACTCTATGGAATGCTTTCTCAGCATCCAACGAGAGTATCTAATTACAAATTTTTAACTGCATCTAGCCCAGGAAATACTTTGTGCCTAGTAGCAGTGTCTGCTAGTCAGCGGATTATCCCAGCTGTTAAGCAAGCTACACCACCTGTAGTTTGGACACTTATTTTTTCAAAGGAAATGCTTCGGGACCCCGGGATACTCAGTGAAGAGCATCAGGAGGCACCCCAAGGGGGCTGTGACTGGGGGCAGGACGCCTTGCGGTGGACCGCCGAGCTCGATCCTTATAAAAGCTTTTTAACTGCAGCCGCTTTAGTGGACGCTACTGGAGCTGGAATTACGCGGCTGCTGGCATGAGACTTGCCCTCCAATAGATCCTTGTAAAAGGATTTAAAGTGTATTCATTCAAATTAGAGAGACAATTTAAATTAAAAAGCTTAGACCTGCCTCCACCACAGGGGGGGCTCGCTCGACCCACCAGCGGACAGGCACCAGTATTGGGAGAGGGGGGCTGGCCGTCAGGGTCCACCGCGGCTCTGGCACAAACCCGGCGACACGGAGGTCGCACGGGCAGGAACGGACTGGCCGTGTCGGCTTCTCACTTTTTGGGTTTTAGAAGGGCATGACATGCCTATATCTGTGTCTCCCGCTCCTTTTACTCTTCCACCTCTTTTCTTTTTGCATGACTATATGTACTTGTCACTTTTCCATGTGTTAGTTGTGTCTTCTGAGCAGTTTGTCAGCTTTTGGACACCTTTGAAGGTGTTTTATATGTGTTTCTATGTATTTTTGTTTGCCTGACAATGGTTTTACCGGTGTTCGAAGGTGTTCGTCGAACAGTTCGACGAACAGTTCGGCGAACATACGGGTGTTCGACGAACCAAACCGAACTCGAACACTACGGGGGTGGCTCAACACTATTTGTGAGCAGAAGAGAGCAGTTGTGGAGTACCAGATGCAACAAGGCCGTCGATATTCAGGTCAGACTCCACACATAAGACCTCAGGAGTGGACCTGGATGTCTGACATATGTACCATCCTGACAAGCTTTGAGGAGTCCACCAAGATGGTGAGTGGCGATGACTAGTGTTGAGCACATGTAAGATTCTGCAACAGTCTCTGCTGATACTCCTGCATGCGTGCATCCCTTTCTATGGCAGGAATAATTTCTGCAAATTTACTTTTGTACCGGGGATCTAACAGTGTGGCAACCCAGTAGTCAGGATTATTTCTAATTCTCACAATTCGAGGGTCATGTTGCAGGTAGTGCAGCAAGAAGGCACTCATGTGTGTTGCGCATCCAGGAGCACCAAGTCCCTGTTGTGTTGGTGGCGAGGTAACAATCATGCTTCCTTCCTCTGTCCTCTCCCCCCAACCTCGCACAACAAAAATGTGATCAAGGTCTCCCTCATCTAATGAGTCTTCCATCAGTTCGTCCTCCACTTCTTCCTGGGCTCCTGCACCTTCCTCACTAGTTTGGCTGCTACCATGCGCCCTGGTAAGACCATCTCCCCCACCCTCACATGCCTGCCGCCTTGGTGCTGCCGACCGTCTGGACCTTGCAGATGTTAGCCCTTCCGCATACAACTCCTCCTCCTCTACTTCCTCCACCTCCTCTTGTGCCACCACCTGACTCCGAATTCTGTTTAACATGTGCTCCAGTATGTAAATCACCGGAATAGTCATGCTGATAATGGCATCGTCAGCACTAAACATCTTCGTCGCCATTTCAAAACTGTGCAGAAGGGTGCATTGGTCCCTGATAGGTCCCTGATAGGTCCCTGATCTGAGACCACTCCTCCAGCGTGATTTGCCCCACCTCTGGATCTCGTTGGCCCAGGCTATACGTCAGAACGTATTGCACCAGGGCATGTCGGTGCTGCCACAGTCGCTGCAACATGCAGAGTTGAATTCCACCGGGTAGGCACATCGCATTTTAGCCGGTGAAGTGGCAGGCCCAACGACTTCTGTAGAGATGTAAGTCGCTGAGCTGCGGGATACGAACGGCGGAAGTGAGCACACAGCGACCGTGCCCTCTGCAGAAGGCCATCTAGTCTGGGATAGTGGGCTAAAAATTGCTGGACAACCAGGTTCAACACGTGAGCCATACAAGGCACGTGTGTGACATTGCCCCGGCGAAGGGCCGCACCCAGGTTTGCAGCATTGTCGCACACGGCCTTCCCTGGTTTCAGGTCCAGTGGAGACAACCATTCATGAAATTGGTTCTCCAGAGCTGACCACAACTCCTCAGCTGTGTGACTCACATTTCCCAGACATTTCAATGTAAAAACCGCCTGATGACGTTGAGCCCTACTGCCAGCATAGTAAGGAGGTGTGCAGGATACCTTCTGCGCAGTTAGAAAGCTTGTGGCATGACCAGACAGGCTTTGGGTGCAGGAGGAAGACCGTGAGGAGGTTGAGGAGGCAGAAGCAGTGGAGGAACTTTGACATAAAGAGGATTGACGCACAACTCGTGGGGACGGCAAGACTTGGACAGCAGCCCTTTGTCCTGCTGTCACCATAGTTACCCAGTGCCCAGTCAGCGACATGTAACGCCCCTGTCCATGCCTACTCGTCCAAGTGTCTGTGGTGAAATGCACCCTGTCACACACAGAGTTTCTCAAAGAAGCGGTGATGTTGTGTGTGACATGCTGGTGGAGCGCAGGCACACCTTTCTTTGAGAAGTAGTGCCGACTGGGCATCTGGTACTGGGGCACTGCGACGGACATAAGGTCTCGAAAATCCTCTGTGTCCACCAGGCGGAAAGGCAGCATTTCTGTAGCTAAGAGCTTGCAGATGGTGAAATTCAACCTTTTAGCTTTCTCATGGCTAGGAGGAAATGGTCTTTTACTTGTCCACATCTGAGGGACCGAGGGCTGGCTATTGTGCTTAGACGGGGTTGATAAGGGTGTCCCCGGCAAACTGCCGGTCTGTGAGGAAGATGCAGGCGGACATGTTAGGTTGCCTTGATCCAAAGGTGGTGCTATCGATGTCGGACAGCGCTCAACACCAGCTGGTGTTACCACCTCCAAAGAAAATGATGACCTGCCAATCACGCTGGCTGTTGCGGGTAAAGAGGTGGCAGGTCTGCGCCCCAAAACAGGTGTGACTGCTGTCCCCCCAGTCACAGAGGATGAAGAGGCCGCGGATGCACAAGATATGGCAGACGGTGGTTGGCCCGGACGGCTAGGCCGCATTGTAGCACACTGAGCTTCCCACTGCAACTTATGCTTCATGTCCATGTGCCGGTTCATGCATGAAGTACTCAAACTATGTATTTTTTGGCCTCTACTTAGCTTTTGCTGACAAATGTTACAGATAACACGAGTTGGGTCATCTTTATCGATCTGAAAAAATGCCCAGGCTATGCAAGGCTTAGCACCAATGCGACCTGAAGAGCCACCACGACTTGTGGTGAGAGGCAGAGTTGTGTTTGAGGATGCAGTTGTTGACGTGCTTCCAGTACTACGTCTCTGTCCAGGAAGGCGCAACCTGACCTCGTCGTCACTAGCATCTTCCTCCACCTCCTCTGCTGACCTCATCTCTTGGCTGACTGTGGGTTGACAGTAAGTGGGATCTCCAACCTCATCATCATCACCCTGTGCGTTATCACACCCGTCGTCCTCAGAGCCAACCTGTTCCTGCCCTGACAAAAAACTAAAGTTGTCGCTCCAATCAGGTATTTGAGTCTTATCATCGTCTTCCTCATTGTCTCCACCAACAGGAGTTACAGTTTGGGAATGAGGGTCTACATTATGGTCAGAACCTTCTGCGTCTGGTCCTGGATCCGACTCATAAAGATTCTGGGCATCAGTGCAGATCATTTCCTCGTCTGGATTCACAGAAGCGCTGGAGTCGACCTCTGATTCCCAGGCTATAGTATGAGTAAACAGCTCTGCAGACTCAACCATCTGTTCTACCTCATACTCAGACGGGCAGCTGGAGATTTGGGAGCTGTGAGGTAGAAAGTGCGATTGGGGTGACACCTTTGAGGACTGGAGTATTTGTGATGTTGAAGTTGATGTAGAGGAGAGCCCACTTAAAGGATATCCGTTGAAGCACCTGCTGTTTTTGTGCCTCATCTGGAATTTGTAGCGATTGGCGTGGCCGTAAGAAAGGGATCTTATCACATTGTCCGCTAAAAGAAGTAGACATTTTAGTTTGGCTGGAAGATGGTCTTTCTTCTGCAGATGTTACTGTTGCTTTAACACCTACCCCACGGACACAACTTTTTTCCCCTTCCCAACACGCCTATTCCCCTTTCCACCAGCAGCAGGCCTTTTTCCACTCATTTTGGTGGTTAACTAATTCACAACTCTGGAGTTGTTTGCACAAAAAAACAATGGATGGGAACCGAGCAGAGCTGAGTGGCCAAACTGTGGTATTAGGCCAAAACTATTGGCTGGGTTAGATGCAGAAAAAAATTATATTCAATTTGCAACCTGATGGAGGTCAGTATAGATGGACTAATAGAACAAGTCCCACACACAGCTAGAAGCCCAAATATTTTTTCAGAGGTAGATGCAGAAATTTTTTTTATTCAGTTTGCAACCTGATGGAGGTCTGTATAGATGGATTAATAGAACAAGTCCCACACACAGCTACAAGCCCAATATTTTTTCAGAGGTAGATGCAGAAAAAAATATATTCAGTTTGCAACCTGATGGAGGTCAGTATAGATGGACTAATAGAGAAAGTCCCACACCCTGCTAGAAGGCCAAATATTTTTTCAGAGCTAGATGCAGACAAAAAATTATTTTGAATTTGCAACCTGATGGAGGTCAGTATAGGTGGACTAATAGAACAAGTCCCACACACTGCTAGAAGGCCAAATATTTTTTCAGAGCTAGATGCAGACAAAAAATTATTTTGAATTTGCAACCTGATGGAGGTCAGTATAGGTGGACTAATAGAACAAGTCCCACACACAGCTACAAGCCCAATATTTTTTCAGAGCTAGATTCCGGAAAAAATTATATTCAGTTTGCAACCTGATGGAGGTCTGTATAGATGGATTAATAGAACAAGTCCCACACACAGCTAGAAGCCCAAATATTTTTTCAGAGGTAGATGCAGATAAAAATTATTTTTAATTTGCAACCTGATGGAGGTCAGTATAGGTGGACTAATAGAACAAGTCCCACACACTGCTAGAAGGCCAAATATTTTTTCAGAGCTAGATTCCGGAAAAAATTATATTCAGTTTGCAACCTGATGGAGGTCTGTATAGATGGATTAATAGAACAAGTCCCACACACAGCTAGAAGCCCAAATATTTTTTCAGAGGTAGATGCAGATAAAAATTATTTTTAATTTGCAACCTGATGGAGGTCAGTATAGATGGACTAATAGAGAAAGTCCCACACACTGCTAGAAGGCCAATTATTTTTTCAGAGCTAGATGCAGAAAAAAATTATATTCAGTTTGAAACCTGATGGAGGTCAGTATAGATGGACTAATAGAGAAAGTCCCACACACTGCTAGAAGGCCACATATTTTTTCAGAGGTAGATGCAGAAAAAAATATATTCAGTTTGCAACCTGATGGAGGTCTGTATAGATGGATTAATAGAACAAGTCCCACACACAGCTAGAAGCCCATTATTTTTTCAGAGGTAGATGCAGAAAAAAATATATTCAGTTTGCAACCTGATGGAGGTCAGTATAGATGGACTAATACAACAAGTCCCACACACAGCTAGAAGCCCAATATTTTTTCAGAGGTAGATGCAGAAAAAAATATATTCAGTTTGCAACCTGATGGAGGTCTGTATAGATGGATTAATAGAACAAGTCCCACACACAGCTAGAAGCCCAATATTTTTTCAGAGGTAGATGCAGAAAAAAATATATTCAGTTTGCAACCTGATGGAGGTCAGTATAGATGGACTAATACAACAAGTCCCACACACAGCTAGAAGCCCAATATTTTTTCAGAGGTAGATGCAGAAAAAAATATATTCAGTTTGCAACCTGATGGAGGTCTGTATAGATGGATTAATAGAACAAGTCCCACACACAGCTAGAAGCCCAATATTTTTTCAGAGGTAGATGCAGAAAAAAATATATTCAGTTTGCAACCTGATGGAGGTCAGTATAGATGGACTAATACAACAAGTCCCACACACAGCTAGAAGCCCAATATTTTTTCAGAGCTAGATGCAGAAAAAAAATTATATTCAATTTGCAACCTGATGGAGGTCAGTATAGATGGACTAATAGAATGATGCTATGCCCAAAAGATTTTACTTCACTAGGTGCAGTAAAAAAATTGGTATTCTATACACAGGTGGTATATCTTGCAACACAGATAGGCTACTCCACTGACTAACACACTCTGCAATAGGCCAAAAAGGATTAGCTTTGCTAGATTCAGCCAAATTCTGTGAAAAAAACTTGCACAGCACTGGCACAGACCTGCCTGGCAAAAACTGATAGGAACTGATGTAACCTAGTCCTAAAAAAGGACTCCAATTACAATTAGTCTTTACTCCCACAATCTATCTATTTAAGAGCACAGACCTGCCTGATAAAAGTCGTAGGAAATGCTGTAACCTAGTCCTTAAAAGGACTGCAATTACAACTATTCCCTACTCCCAAGCTATCTGTAGATTTGTGTGAAAATTGGCTTGAAATTAACAAGGTATAGCGCACACAGCAACAGCGGTGCCGTCTAACACGCAGCTGCAGCAGTGAGAAAATGGTGGCGACGGGGAAAATGGCTTGGTCTTATAGGGCAAGGACATGTGACATACACTGCCAATGACACATGCCCTTGCTTGTGTGAAAAAAAGCACTTCGCTCCGTGTGTGCGCTGCTGATAGGCTGACAGATTGCACCTCCCCACTGTAAATGCGGGAAAGAGAAAAAAAAAATCGAGATCTTCATTGTTCCTGCAGAGATCCATCCCCTGCCCCTCCCCCCACCCCGCTGTACACTCAAACTGCGTATTAACATTAATTTTCATCATTACTGAGAAAAAATCCAGTTATGATTTTGGTGCACGAACAGTTATCGAACATAACCTCGAACAGCCGAATTTTTCTCAAATTGTTCGTGTTCGCCGAACGGCTCGAACACCGCCCAAAACAGCTCGAATTTGAGATTGGCGAACAGTTCGAGTAGAACAACGCTCATCTCTAGCGATGACGCCATCATTAGCGTCAGCATCCCACTTGTCTGTCTTTTGCAACGCTCTCTGCAGAGAATTAAACAGGAGGCATTGCAGCCAGAGTATGATGAGATAGATCAAGAAGCCGTAGCGGGTGATTACACACAGCCTAGCCTCATCTCATCCCAATGTGCATTGGGGGACAATGAGAGAGAGGAGGAGCAGGAAGAGGAGGAGAGGGAAGAACAGGATCTGGTATCATGCGCTGTACACGGAAGTATATGTACAACTGTCATACCGTCGGTTCAGCGTGGGTGGTCTGAGGACAGAGGGGAGGAGGAAGAGGAGGAGGAGGAGAGCATGGTCAGTCGTCATCTTGGTGAGGACACGGAAGTCTTGCCCGTTACCAGTCTGGCACGCATGGCTGACTTTATGTTACGCTGCCTTAACCGTGACCCTCGCGTTGTCAAAATGTTGGGTGACAGTCATTACTGGTTGGTGACACTTTTAGACCCCCACTACAAGGAGAACTTTCACTCTCTTATTCCTGAGGTGGAGAGGTCTACAAAAGTGGGGCAGTACGAGAAGGCCCTTGCTGCAGAACTGTTAAAAAAATTCCCATCTGAACACGCTAGCGGCAAAGGTCACAGTTCGTTTCCCAACCAAGGTGTACAGGTGAGAGAAACGCAATGCCAATCCAGCAGAGCCATGGGATGACTGTCAACATTCTGAGACAGTTTTTTGAGACCCGCCCAGCTTTCAGGCCCTGAGGCGCGGGGTACTCTCACAAGGAGTGGAAAGTTTCAAAAGATGGTGAGGGAGTACCTTGCCGACCATACCAGCATCCTCCGTGATTCCTCTGTGCCTTTTAATTATTGGGTATCCAAGCTGGACATTTGGAATGAACTCGCTCTGTACGCCTTGGAGGTCCTGGCCTGCCCTGCCGCTAACGTGTTATCGGACGTGTTTTTAGTGCCGCTGGGGGAATTATAACTGATAAGCGCACTCTCCTGTCAACTGACAATGCTGACAAGCTGACCCTTATCAAAATGAACAAGGTCTGGATTGTGCCTGACTTCTCATCACCACCAAATAACAGCAGAGTAACATAAAGTCAAATCCACTGTGTTATTTTGGGAGGTGTATTCCCATGCACCGCTTCAAACCTACACATGGGTATACGCTTCCTCATTTCGGCTGTTTTTTGCTCTTCTCCTTATCCTCAGCCTCCACCACCACTATACCACCAGGGTGACCGTGGTCCGTGTTGCCAGCATTGCAAGTTCCTCCGTCCTAATTTTGGGCAGCTTTTGCTTTGAAGACATAGGCAAAGACTATGGGAGACCCACTCCCCAATAATGGGAATAAAGTTTTTAATATGCTGTACTGAATGGCTCTTGTAAGTGGCATTGTAAGTTTCTCCATCCTAATTTTTGGCAGCTTTTGCTTGGAAGGCATAGGCAAACACAATGGGAGACTTACTCCCCAATAATGGGAATAATGTTTTTAATATGCTGTACTGCATGGCTTTTGTAAGGGGCATTAAAATTGTCTTGTTAACCCTAGAACGCATACCTGGGGCCTCGCAGGCCCGCCCTGTTAATTGTTTTCTATTTTCTGCAAGATTACTTTAGTTAGAATTTTGAAACTCTAGGTATTTCTCAGGTATATAGTTGCTTGTCATTTTTGTTTGAGTTATTCCATGTTATTTGCACACTGGCCTAAAAGGCCCCAGGTATGTGAAAATGTAGATTTTTATGGTCATGCGTTCTAGGGTTAAGCTACTGTGACCTCCTTGTCTCTTCCAAGTGTCATTGAAATTGTCTTTTTATTCCACTGTAACCTCCACCACTCTTCCAAGGGGCATTGATATTGTATTTTTATTCCACTGGGACCTCCACTACTCTTCCAAGGGGCATTGATATTGTCTCTTTATTCCACTGGGACCTCCACCACTCTTCCAAGGGGCATTGATATTGTCTTTTTATTCCACTGTAACCTCCACCACTCTTCCAAGGGTCATTGATATTGTATTTTTATTCCACTGGGACCTCCACCACTCTTCCAAGGGGCATTGATATTGTCTTTTTATTCCACTGGGACCTCCACCAATCTTCCAAGGGGCATTAAAACCGTCTTTTTAAACCACTCTGACCTCCACGTCTCTTCCAAGGGGCATTAAAACTGTCTTGTTAAGCTACTGTGACCTCCACGTCTCTTCCAAGGGGCATTAAAACCGTCTTGTTAAGCTACTGTGACCTCCACGTCTCTTCCAAGGGGCATTAAAATCAATTTGTTAAGCTACTGTGACCTCCACGTCTCTTCCAAGGGTCATTGATATTGTCTTTTTATTCCACTGGGACCTTGACCACTTTTCCAAGAGGCATTGAGATTGTCTTTTTATTCCACTGGGACCTCCACGTCTCTTCCAAGGGGCATTAAAACCGTCTTGTTAAGCTACTGTGACCTCCACGTCTCTTCCAAGGGGCATTAAAACCTTCTTGTTCAACCACTCTGAACTCCACGTCTCTTCCAAGGGGCATTAAAATCGTTTTGTTAAGCTACTGTGACCTCCATGTCTTTTCCAAGGGGCATTAAAACCATCTTGTTAAACCACTCTGAACTCCACGTCTCTTCCAAGGGGCTTTAAAATCGTCTTGTTAAGCTACTGTGTCCTCCACGTCTCTTCCAAGGGTCATTCATATTGTCTTTTTATTCCACTGGGACCTCCACCACTCTTCCAAGGGGCATTGATATTGTCTTTTTATTCCACTGCGACCTCCACAACTCTTCCAAGGGGCATTGATATTGTATTTTTATTCCACTGCGACCTCCACCACTCTTCCAAGGGGCATTGATATTGTCTTTTTATTCCACTGGGACCTCCACATCTCTTCCAAGGGGCATTAAAACCATCTTGTTAAACCACTCTGAGCTCCACGTCTCTTCCAAGAGGCATTAAAACCATCTTGTTAAGCTACTGTGACCTCCACGTCTCTTCCAAGGGGCATTAAAACCGTCTTGTTAAACCACTCTGAACTCCATAGCTCTTCCAAGGGGCATTGAAATGTTGTTTTAATTACCTCTAAACTCCACCACTCTTCCAACGGGCATTCCATTTCCTCCTAATTTTAGTCAGCTTTTGCTTTTCAATGCATAGGCGAACACTAAGGGAGACCCACTCCCCAATAATGGGTAGAAGGTTTTTAGTACGCTGTTATCCACGTCTGTTTCAAGGGGCATTGCAGTTCCTCATAATTTTTGGAAAGCCTTCCATTCACTGCTTAAGCCAACAGTGTTCAGGAGACCCAGTTGCTATAAATGGAAAAAACGGTTTAGTTAAGGCCCTCTGACCTCCATGTCACTTCCAAGGGGCATAGGAGTGCCTCGAAAATTTTGGTAGGCATTGCATTCACTGTATACCCTATAACTGTGTAGCCGAATGGCTCCTTTTGGTACAGAAACATATCCTACAAGACATGTGAGGTTGACTGGCCTGATATTGATGTGAATGGTCCCTGTTCCTCCTGCTCTTTCTCCTTTGCCACCACCTCATCCATCATTCATCGCCTGAAGCTTTGCTTTAATGGGAGTCATAGAACTTGCATAGTAGCAGGAAAACATCCAGCAATCCTCGGAGGAGGTAGGATATGCGCCAAAACGCTGACCACCTCAGGCCTAGCCGCTACTACATACATGCGCTTGCATTCCAAGGAAGAGAAAGCTAAGGAGATGGATGGCCTCATGATCATGAATAATTTACTCATTGTGTAGGAGGCTGACCACTGACCCAGGACCCGCAATCCTCTATGTCTGGAGGATGTGTTGCATCCTGTAGCATCGGCGTCTCTGCCCCCTGCCAGGCAGAGATGCCATCTCTCTCACCGCCGCGCTCCACGCCCGACGTCTTCCTGCGCTCCTCTTCCTGCTGCTATCAGTGCATGCAGCTTCCCGGGCACTGTGCTTAGGGCGCGCGCTCCCTCCCTCTTAAAGGGGCCGCGCGCGCCGTCCTAAGGAGTCCCCGGCCAATAGCCGGAGTTCCTCCCATATATAAGGCACCTCCTCCAAAATGGAGGTGCCCGAGAAAAGTTGTAGCTTAGTGTACTCACCTCTGCTTCAGCCCTCAGGTCTTGCTGCTAACCTGACTACTAGTCCTGTCTGCCAGCCTGACTTCTCTCCAGCCCGACAGTCTGTCGTCTTCTGCTCAGTCCGCCAGTCTGTCTATGGGCTCTGCCCACCTGCTTACCTGGAAGCACCTGCCTGTTTCCTGCTGTGCCTACCTAGAGGCTACTGCCGTCACTTGCCGTGACCACCTGCCAGCCTACCTAGAGGCTCCTGCCGTCACTTGCCGTGACCACCTGACAGCCTACCTAGAGGCTCCTGCCGTCACTTGCCGTGACCACCTGAAAGCCTACCTAGATGCTCCTGCCGTCTCTTGCCGTGACCACCTGTCAGCTTACCTAGAGACTCCTGCTGTCACTTGCCGTGCCTAACTGACAGCCTACCTGGAGGCTTCTGCTTGTTATTGTTAGAACCTTGCTCTTAGGTTTTTTCCTTTGCTGGTCACATGACCTTGTTGGCCTATTTAATCCTGCTCCGCCCTTCTGGCTTTGCTGGACTTCATTGTATATCTACTTTCTAGCTAGCCTGTGCTCTGTGTCTTGCTCTGTTAGTTTGCTTGGTTTACTGACCTCTATGTTCTTTATATTTTGTTTGTTCGTCTGTCTGCTACTATTTCTGTTAGGAGGTGTCCCATATTCCTCCCAGTCCTTAGTACTTGTAGGGATTCCTCCCCCACATCTATAGGTCTTCGTACAGACTAGCTTAGGACTTTAGCAGGTCTGATCGCAGGATCAGGTTCCCTGTTACATCGTAGGGATTCAGCTGAGTTCTATCGTAGGGACAGATCTCCTCTCTTTCCTTAGCTCTGGTAGCAGAACATAACAGTAAGTCCAGCCAGCAAATTCTCTAAGGAAAGATTTTTCTGTTCCATCATGGTGTCGGTTCAGGATTTGGCTCATCGCCTGCAGGGACTCTCTCTGGAAGTGGCCGAGCTCCGTCAGCACGTGAGTAACTGTTCTGGAGCACATTTCTTGGAGCCTAAGGTATGTTTGCCGGATTTATTTTTTGGTGAACATCGAGAATTTTTTTCATTTAAAAATGCTTGCTTATTGTATTTTCGTTTGAGACCCAAGTCCTCTGGGGATGAATCCCAGCGCGTAGGGTTCATAATGTCACTTTTGCGCAAAGAGCCTCAGGAGTGGGCCTTTTCTTTGCAACCTAGTGATACATGCTTCAGATCAGTGGA
This sequence comes from Phyllobates terribilis, assembly GCF_046119375.1. Classification (NCBI taxonomy): domain Eukaryota; kingdom Metazoa; phylum Chordata; class Amphibia; order Anura; family Dendrobatidae; genus Phyllobates; species Phyllobates terribilis. The sequence continues at coordinate 116,446,248 of NW_027362761.1, read as the reverse complement.
TAGTTTTTTTTCTGCTTTAGGACTATTATATGATGATCCTGACCGTGTCGCATCAGCTGAGACTGAGTTGAGACGTTTAAAACAAGGATCAGGTAATGTCGAAAAATATTGTACACATTTTCGTCGTTGGTCCACTCAAACAGGGTGGAACGATTCTGCTCTGAAAAGTCTATTTCTTGCTGGGCTCAGTGAAAGGGTTAAAGACCTGCTAATTGCTTATCCTACACCTGAGGATTTGCAACAGGCTATGCAATTAGCTATACGGGTGGATAGAAGACTGCGTGCTAGGGTTAATGAGAGCAAATCCTCTGCTATGTCAGTTTCTGGTTATGATAATGTGTGTACTAACAGTGGTGAACCGATGGAGATTGGATCGGTGGCATCTCGCTCTCAAGAAAAAGACCGTCGTTTTTCGAAAGGCTTGTGTTTCTATTGCGGAAAATCTGGTCATTTGATTAAAGGCTGTGAGCTTCGTATGAAGAAAGAAAAAAAAATGGTCAGTCATGCCCGTATTGCCTGTTTAAATTCCAAGGGTGTATTTTTAGCTGCTTCCACGATTGCTCAGGAAAAATTAATGGAATTTCGGGTGTTTGTTGATTGCGGGTCTACACTGAATGTAATTGATGGGGGATTCGTGGAAAAACTCAATTTAAAACCTGAACCTTTATCATCCCCCATTGCTGTGGTTTCTGTGGATGGCTCCCCTTTGAAGAATATTACTCTCAAGGTCTGTGAATTTCCTCTCACTATTAATGGTGTTCACCATGAGAAATTGGATTTGGTAGTGTTGAATAACTTGCCTTCTCCAGTAATATTGGGATTGCCCTGGTTAAAATGTCACAATCCTGTACTGGATTGGTCTACCAGTGAAATTAAATCCTGGAGCCATAAATGTTATGACAAGTGTTGTAACGGGCGTATTGCAGCTTTGGATAGGGGAGAATTGCCTGTTCCTATTTAGGATTTTTGGAGAGTTTTTTCTGAGAAGGAATCGCAGGTTTTGCCTCCCCATAGAGACTATGATTGTTCTATTGAATTTGTCCCTGGAGCGACTCTTCCTAAAAGTCGTTTATTTAACCTTACTATTCCTGAGAGGAAGGCTTTGGAGGAATACATACAGACAAGTTTGGCCGCCGGTCACATTAGGCCCTCTAAGTCTCCTGTGGCGGTTGGATTTTTTTTTGTAAAAAAAAAAGGACGGCGGTTTACGTCCTTGTCTGGATTTTCGTGAGATTAACAAAATTACGGTACGCAATCCTTACCCACTGCCATTGATTCCTGATCTGTTTAACCAGTTATTGGGGGCCAAGTGGTTCTCTAAAATTGACCTTAAGGGGGCATACAATCTGTTGCGCATGAAGGAGGGTGATGAATGGAAGACTGCTTTTAACACTCCTGTGGGTCATTTTGAGAATCTGGTTATGCCTTTTGGTCTTACTAATGCTCCTGCATTTTTTCAGAATCTGATTAATGACATCCTTAGACCTTTGATCGGTAAAAATGTGGTTGTGTATTTGGATGACATTTTGATTTATTCGCCAGATCTGGAGTCTCATTGGCGGAGCGTGCGTGAGGTATTACAGTTATTAATGGACAATTCGCTTTTTGCTAAGCTGGAGAAATGTGAGTTCGCTGTACAGAGAATTAGTTTTTTGGGCTACATTATCTCCAGCAAAGGTTTTGAGATGGATCCGGTTAAGGTTCAGGCTGTGCAGGAATGGCCTAGGCCTATTGGTTTGAAATCGATACAGAGGTTTTTGGGTTTCGCCAATTACTATAGAAAATTCATAAAAATTTTTTCTAGTATTGTCAAACCTCTGACTGATCTCACCAGGAAAGGTGCTGATGCGGTTCAGTGGTCTTCTGAGGCCATTGAAGCTTTTGTGTATCTCAAGGAGAGGTTCACCTCTGCTCCCATCCTTATGCAGCCTGATGTTACTAGGCCGTTTTTGGTTGAGGTTGATGCTTCCTCTGTGGGGGTTGGCGCAGTATTGTCTCAGGATAACGGGGATGGATTACATCCCTGTGCCTTTTTTTCAAAAAAATTTTCGGAGACTGAATTGAATTACGATATTGGTAATCGGGAATTATTGGCTATTAAACTCGCATTTGAACACTGGCGCCACTTCTTGGAAGGTGCGGAATTTCCCGTTCAGGTTCTTACGGATCATAAAAATCTGATATATCTTGACGCTGCCAAGCGCCTGAATGCCCGTCAGGCTAGGTGGGCACTGTTTTTCTCGCGGTTTAATTTCTCCGTTACTTACATCCCTGGTACTAAGAATGTTAAGGCGGATGCCTTGTCTCGCAGTTTTTCTCCCATAGTCGGTGCTGAGAAAGAGGAAAACATTTTACAAGAAGGTGTTGTGATAGCTGCTTTAGACTCCGTTTTGGAAGATGAGATTCTTAAAGCTCAGGAGAATGCCCCATCTAACACTCCTCATGGGAGGTTGTTTGTGCCTGGGACCTTTAGGAGAGATTTGTTTGTTGAGTGTCACGAATCTCGGTTGGCAGGTCATCCCGGAATCTCTGAGACCAAGAGACTGGTGGGTCGCAGTTTTTGGTGGCCTGGATGGCAGAAGGAAGTCATTAAGTGGGTACGCCAATGTACTGTATGTGCTAGATCTAAGTCCTCACATACTCCTGCTGCGGGGTTGCTTTGTCCTTTGGAGGTCCCCAGTGCTCCTTGGACACATTTGGCTATGGACTTTATAACTGACCTTCCCCCCTCTGAGGGTTTTACTGTCATCTGGGTGGTCGTGGACCGTTTTAGTAAGATGTGTCACTTGGTTCCCTTCATCAAACTGCCCTGCGCTAAAACTCTCGCTAAGGCCTTTGTCAAGGAAATTGTCAGACTTCATGGCGTTCCTACTGACATTGTTTCTGATAGGGGTCCTCAGTTCGTGGCTCGTTTTTGGCGTGCCTTTTGTGACAGGTTGGGAATTCATTTGTCGTTTTCGTCCGGATATCATCCTGAATCTAATGGCCAGACAGAAAGGAAAAACCAGGATGTTGAGCAGTTCTTGCGTTGTTTTGTGGCAGACAATCAAGAGGGGTGGTCTGAGTTTCTGCCACTTGCCGAATTTGCTCTGAACAATCATACATCTTCTTCTGCTGGTTGTTCGCCTTTTTTTTGTTGTTCTGGGAGACATCCGTCGTTTGGGTCGTTCTCCAAGTTGGGATCTGCCGTGCCTGAGGAGGAGAATTTTTCCGGTGATTTGGAAAGAGTTTGGACGGATGTGCGTGGTAATCTTCAGGAGGCCAACAGAAAATCTAAAGACTACTTTGATAGGAAACGACAGGAGGTTTTGTTCGCTGTTGGTGACATGGTTTGGTTGTCCTCTAGGAATCTGCGGTTGAGGATTCCTTCTAAGAAATTGGGTCCCAAGTTTGTAGGGCCCTTTAAGGTGCTTCAGGTTGTCAACCAATCTGCTGTTAGGTTGGAGGTTCCTACCTCCTGGAGAATTAATCCGGTCTTTCATGTCTCTCTGTTAAAAAAAAGCTGTTGTGTCGGATGGTGACGCCTCTGCCTCTGTTCCTCCGGTGGTGGAGGACGGGGAATATGAAATTTCTCGCATCCTTGACTCTAGACGGTATAGAGGTAGTTTGCAGTATCTTGTGGCCTGGAAAGGTTTCGGACCCGAGGATAACTCTTGGGTGAGGTCAGATGATGTTTCCGCGTCCAGACTTATCAGAGCGTTTCACAGGAGATTTCCTGATAAGCCTGGTCCTAGGGGATCCGGAGGATCCTCTTAGAAGGGGGGGTACTGTTAGAACCTTGCTCTTAGGTTTTTTCCTTTGCTGGTCACATGACCTTGTTGGCCTATTTAATCCTGCTCCGCCCTTCTGGCTTTGCTGGACTTCATTGTATATCTACTTTCTAGCTAGCCTGTGCTCTGTGTCTTGCTCTGTTAGTTTGCTTGGTTTACTGACCTCTATGTTCTTTATATTTTGTTTGTTCGTCTGTCTGCTACTATTTCTGTTAGGAGGTGTCCCATATTCCTCCCAGTCCTTAGTACTTGTAGGGATTCCTCCCCCACATCTATAGGTCTTCGTACAGACTAGCTTAGGACTTTAGCAGGTCTGATCGCAGGATCAGGTTCCCTGTTACATCGTAGGGATTCAGCTGAGTTCTATCGTAGGGACAGATCTCCTCTCTTTCCTTAGCTCTGGTAGCAGAACATAACAGTTATCTGCCGTACGTACCTGGAGGTTCCTGCCCGTTACCTGCCTTGCCTGGCCTGACAGCCTACCTAGAGGCTCCCGTTGTTTACCTGCCGTGTCTGCCAGTCCGTCAGTCTGGAGTCACTCGTCAGCCTGCCTGCTGTGCCCATCTGCTATATCGGTCTATCCCTGCCATCTGACCCGTGGGAGTCACCTGCTCTCTTACAAGGTTGTCCCCAGAGTAGCACCTGGTCCCTCTGCTCGGTCCCTCCCTGGTCACAGAGTTGTTAGCCGCCGTACGCGGGGTGGCTTGGGACCGAGTATGGACACCTGGCCGCCCCCTGGCGGCTGGGGACCAAGTGTGGACACCCGGCCGCCGGGCGGCTGGGGATTGAGTATGGATACCAGGCCGCCGACGCAGCCATGACATGGTGGCCAGATTCCGCCTCCACATGCCTAAAAGGCCCAATTTCAAGTGCAAGCAAGCAAGCAGTATGGTATTGCAGCCTGGGGGTGGGTGGGTGGCAGGCTGCATACTTGCACTTGCATTGCAAGGAATGAGGGAGGTAAAATTGAACACTTCTCTGGGAGAAGGACTTGCACGGGGATAGTTGCAAGTCTGCTTCTTCTGATGCGGCAAGGATCACTTCTCATGGGCACACTTTTAGGCAGTGACCTGGGTGTCAGAGATGCTTCCAGGGGTCTTTCCCATGCTGTTCCCATGTCTTTTCAGCACTGTATGCATGTGTCACACAGCACATGGGCAGATAATGTTGTAAAATGTTAAAATAACATTTCCCGGTGAATGCATTTGTCACGGTTGAAAGCAATACAAAAGTGCAAAAATGCATAAAAAAATGCTACTTGTGAACATAGCCCACGGTGTGGAGGAGTATTTTTGTTTTTGGTTATTTATTTTACCTTATACACAAGTCTTTACCCTGGAAAGGATGTTCCTTAACATATTTCACAGGAAAACCGTTTCAGTTTCGTTTTTGAACGTTTTATTTTGAGCCCGTAAAAGTGGCTTAATACCTCTGACCACGTTGTTGACAGCAGTGACCTGGGGGTCAGAAATGCTTCCTGGGGCGATCCCCATGCTGTCCCCATGTCATTTGAGCACTGTCACTATCATTTTGGGCACTTTTTAGGCTTTCTACAGACTGCCGGGGGTGCCGCCGCAAAAATAATCGGGTCTCCCATAGACTAACATAGGGCTCGTTGCTCGGGTCGAGCACCCGAGTATCGCGTTGAGCTCGGCCCGAGTTTCGAGCACCCGAGCACTTTAGTGCTCGATGAACACTACTAGTAATGTTTTTGCGTTGACGACTCAATGTTACCGGAGTTGGAAGTCTATGACTGCGATGCACACTGTGTACCTCACTGCTGTCTTGGGGGAAAACCACTCTCAAGATTGTCTTCAAGCATGTTTTGATACTCCAGCATGGGTGCCCTTTCCAGGGGGGAAGCATCTTGAAAAATGTACTCTTGTACCATGGATCTAACAGAGTGGCAACCCAGTAGTAGTCAGCACTACTTCTAATCCTAACAATACGGGCAACAATCATGTTACAGATAGTGCTGCAAGAAGGCGCTCATGGGTCGGTCTCTTTCTTGTGGTCCAAGTTCATAGTGTGTTGATGGCAGGATAACACTGAAATTTGCTTCCTCCATCTCCTCCTGCCAGTCACGGACAACAGAGAGGGGATCATTATCCTCTTCATCTCCTAACTGTTGCGTGTCCATCACCTCTTCCTCCTCGCCCTCCTCCATTTGTTCCTTGGCTCCTGCACCTTCACTAACAGTTTGTCTGGTACAATGAGCCCCCCTTGATCACTGTAATTCACCCTCCCATGGCAACCGCCTGTGCAACGGCAGCCTGGAACTTAGAGATATTGTTATCCCTTCCTTATCCTCTTGTGCTTCCTCCTCTTTCCCTGGTACCACAACCTCCTCCTGCAGACTATTCAAAGTGTTTTCCAGCATGTAGATGACCGGAATAGTGATGTTGATGACGGCATCGTCAGCACTAACCACCTTAGTAACCATTTCGAAAATGTGCAGAAGGGTGGAGAGGTCCTTTATATGTGTCCACTCCACAAGTGTGATTTACACCACGTCCGTACTGAGTTAGCCCAGGCTATGCAAAATGACATACTGTGTCAGGGCTCATCGTTGCTGCCACAGTCACTGCTGCAACATGTGCAGAGTTCAATTACACCATGTCACAACATTGAATATGAACCGGTTAACCGGTAGGCTGAAAGATCTCTATAGCAATGCAAGTCGATGACCCGCGGGTTATAAATGGCATAAGTAAGAATAGAGATCGTGGTTTCTGCAGCAGTGTATCCAGGCTGGGATAGTGGTGGAGAAATTGCTGTACCAACAGGTTGAGGATGTGAGCCATGCAAGGCACGTGTGAGGTTGCCCAGGTGTAGGGCCGCCTCCAGGTTTGCACCTTTATCACACACGTCCTTCCCTCCAGGTTCAGTGGAGACAGCCATTACTCAAACTCGGCATGGATAGCTGTCCACAACTGTTGATATGTATGACTGCAATCTCCAAGACATATTAATTTAAACACTGCCTGATTGTGGTGAGCCCTGGCTGCACAGTACAGAGGTGGGGGGATTCTCTCTGCACTGTTGGAATGCGTGTCTCGTTAAGGCAGAAGTTGATGGCGCAGATGGAGGCCAAAGAGGAGGTGGAGGAGGCAGAGGCAGTGGAGGAAGTGTTAGATACAGAGGTTTGTTCCCCAAGCCTTGGGGAATCCAAGACTTGGTGTCTAGTGACACCTTGCTGTCTTAGTGATTTAGTTCTCAATCCCCTTGTGTGTAGTGGTTTAGTTCTCCAACCCTAGCTGTTTAAAAGTTTAGTTCTCCAACCCCTGTTGTCTATTAGTTTAGTTCTCCATGTTCTGGTGTGTATTTGATTAGTTCTCCAACCCTAGGTGTTTAGTTCTCCAACCCCTGTTGTCCAGTACTTTAGTTCTCCATCTTCTGGTGGGTAGTGATTTAGTTCTCCATCCTCAAGCGCCCTGCAAGCCTTGGGAATTCCAAGACTTGTGTAGCAGCCCATTCCCTGCCTGCCCCCACAGCCAGCAGAGTCACCCAGTGGCCAGTCAGTGAGATGTAACACCCCTGGCCATGCTTACTTGTCCATTTGTGAGTGGTGAAATGCACCCTGGCGGACTTACGGTAGATTTTTTTCAAGGAACGGGTGATGTTGTCTGCAACATGCTGCTGTAGTGCAGGCACATCTTTCTTAGAAATGTAATGGCGACTGGGCAACTGGTACTGGGGAACTGTGACAGCTATCAGCTTTCAGAAAACGTCTGTATCCACCAAGTGGAAAGGCAGCCTTTCCGTGACCAACAGATTGGAGATAGTGAAGTTCAAGCTCTTTGCTTTGGCATGTGTAGGAGGAAATAATCTTTTACATGACCACAACTGCAGGATCGAGGGTTGGCTGCTGTGCTGAGAGATGGTGTAGTAGGGTGAACACGACAAACTGCTGGACTGTGAGAGAGGTGGAGGCAGAGATGTTATGGTGGATTGAGAAAGATGTGGTGTGCTCGGTGTCTGAGATTGGTCAAAAACAGCAGGCGTGTCCACTTCTGTAACAGCTGACGGGCACTCACTCACCCTGACTGTAGCTTGTAAACAAGTGGACGTTCTGCGGCCGGAGACCTGTATGAGAACACGTGCTATGGTGATGGAGGAGGAAGTGACGGTAGTTGCGGTTGATGGGGCAGTCGGTGGTTGGTGAGGCCTGCTAGTCTGCATTTTAGCACGATGAGCTGCCCAGTCTAACGAATGTTGATCGCGCATGTGCCAGTTCATGCATGTAGTAGTCAGATTATTGCAATTTTTGCCTTTACTCTGTAGTTTTTAGCAAAGTTGGCAGATAATGTGAGTTGTGTCATTCTTTGTGGTCTCCAAAAAGACACAGGCTGGGAAAACCTTGCCGCCCCTGTGAACTGCAGTCCCACGACCGCTGCTGGCCACAGCCAGAGTTGTGGCTGTGGATGCAATGCTTGACGTGGTTGCTTCACTCAGTGTCTGTGCGGGAAGCTGCAATGTAACCTTCTCCTCTTCCTCCTTCACCTCTTATGCTGAGCTACTCAGCTGCATGCCTTTGGGTTCGCACCAAGTGGGATCTACAACCTCATCATCATCCTATCTGTTCTCCCACTTCTCACCCTGAGAGTCACCCTCCTCCTCTTCCTGCCCTGACAGCACAGTACAATCTGCGTGCGCCTCAGGTATCTGAGTCTCATCAGTATCAACTCTATGCTGATGGCACACAGATCTACCTCTCTGGACCTGATATCACCTCCTTACTAACCAGAGTCTCATAATGTCTGTCCGCTATTTCTTCTTTTTTCTCAGCTAGATTTCTAAAAGTTAACATGGATAAAACTGAATTCATCAGCTTTCCACCATCTCATTCCAGCACCCAAACTGACCTGTCCAAGTCAATGGTTTCCCACTCTCCCCAGTCCCACAAGCTTAACTGTGATCTCTCCTTCAAACCTGAGATCCAAGCCCTTTCCACTTCCTGCTGACTCTAACTCCAAAATATCTCCTGGATCCGCACATTCCTCAACCATGAATCTGCAAAAACACTAGTGCATGCCCTCATCATCTCCCGCCTCGACTACTGCAACCTCCTGCTCTGTGGCCTCCCTTCTAACACTCTTGCACCCTTCCAATCTATCCTAAACTCTTCTGGCCAACTAATCTATCTGTCACCTCGCTATTCCACAGCTTCTCCCCTCTGTCATTCGTTGCACTGGCTCCCCGTTGTCCAGAGACTCCAGTTGAAAACCCTAACTTTGGCATATAAAGCCATCGCAAACCTGTCTCCTCCATACATCTGTGACATAGTCTCCCAGTACTTACGTGCACGAAACCTCTGAATCTCACAAGATGTCTTTCTCTACTCCGATCTTATCTCCTCTTCCCACAATCGCATACAAGATTTGTCCCTTGCATCTCCCCTTCTCTGGAATTCTCTATACCAACATATCAGACTCTTGTCTACTGTGGAAACCTTCAAAAGGAACATGAAGACCTACCTCTTCCGACAAGCATACAACCTACAGTAACCCTCGCTCCACCATACCAATGCAGGACCAGCTCTACCCTCACTTACTGTATTCTCATGCATCCCTTGTAGATTGTTTGTATGCCCTCACAGGCAGGCACCTCTCTCCTCCTGTACCAGTCGTTGACTCTTTTTTGTTCAAGATTATTGCACTTGTTGTGTGCTATGTAAACCCCTTTTCACATGTAAAGCCCCATGGAATAAATGGTGCTGTAATAAATAATAATAATTATACTATTTGTACTGTGGGTCAATTGATGCCACTTTTCCTGGTGTCTGCCCCTAATTTGAGCCATTTTGGTTGCTTTTGTGCCCCTTTGAAGGTGTTGTGTATGCGTTTGGTTTTGCCTCCCATTACATGCATTGGGATTCGGATATGTTCAACGAACTTTTCAACGAATTGTTCGGCGAACATCAGGAAGCTCGCTGATCTGAAAAGAATCAAACCTTGAAAGGTTCACTCATCTCTATTGGAGACTGACTAGCCTGGTCTCCAATTATGTTCCCCGGACGAATCTTTAAAGTGTATTTTCTCTGAAAACAGAGTGTTTCAGGAAATAATGTATTGGCTGCGATTAATTTAGCCTGTGGTTTTGGCAGCATGAATCGTCTGGCAGGCTCCCTTTAAGCAATCACTGGGGATCCCAGCATTGCACCCACACAAAGTTAATGAATTACCTATCTAGTGAATAGTTTATAAATACTTTAGGCTTGTTCCTGAACTAGGTCTTCGAATACAACAGAGGAGTTCCCCAGATGCAAGATTTTTATCATGGCAATAGTTGCAAGAACATTTTTGTAGAATTATTCCTTAAACAAAATTGCATCAAAAATCTCTTATCCTTACAATCTTCCTGTGACAGGTAGTCATCTCAATCTTCTATTCTGAAAGTAAACGCAGCTTCACAGCTTGCACAGAAAAATTGCTATATAGTTATTATTTAATATTTTTCAGATATTTGATGAAGCTAAAGGGAAAATGTACAGAATATACTTTATCATATGGAGATTTAATATTTAAATTGAAAATAGTAGCGTAATGTAATAATTAGTGCTGAGCAAGCACTAAAATGCTCGGGTACTCGGTCGAGTCGAGCAAATTAGAATGCTCAAGTGCTCGGTCCGAGTAACGAGCTCAATGTAAGTCTATGGGAAACTCGAGCATTTTTTCGGCGGCTCTTCCCGGCGGTCTGCAGAGGGCCTAAAAATTGCCAAAATCGATGGGAACAGTGGACTCACAATAAAACAAACAAAAACTAAACAAAAATGGATTTTCCTGGGCAATATGTTAAGGAACATCCTTTCCAGGGTAATGACTTGTATATAATGCAAAATAAATAACCAAAAACAAAAATGCTCCTCCACACCTTGGGCTATGTTCACATGTAGTGTTTTTGATGCATTTTTGAACTTTTGCATTGCTTTCAATGATGAAAAATGCATTACTACCTTATCTGGCCATGTGGTTTGTGACACATCATCAGACACATTCTGTTTCATTTATGATGGAGGGACTTTGAAAGTCACAAAGACTATTTTTATAGAGCCATCAAGCGGCCCTTGCGATTCTTAAAGGGCCAGCAGTCAGCCCTCGCTATTGTCAGAGAGCTGTCAGCTGGCTGTGCTTTGTTGCTCCCATTATTAAAGAGTTGGTCTCCTATACTGTTATTACGTGTGATTGCAACGGCTGCCAAAAATTTGGAGGAATGCCCCTTGCAAGAGACATGGAGGTCAGAGTGCCTCCTGAAAACAATGTTCCCATTATTAGGAAGTGGGTCTCCCATACTGTTTGCTTATGCAGTGAAGCAATGGCTGCCAAAAATTTGGAGGAACTCCAATGCCCCTTGCAAGAGACATAGAGGTCAGAGGACCAACTGCAAAAAATTTTCCCATTATTAGAAAGTGTGTCTCCCATACTGTTTGCCTATGCAGTGAAGCAACGGCTGCCAAAAATTTGGAGGAACTCCAATGCCCCTTGTAAGAGAAGCAGATATGTTGATATGGTACATATGGTGGTGATATGGTGGTGGAGGATGAGGATGCGGAGAAGGAGGAGGACAAGAGCAAATAGACACAATCAGGAAGCGTATACCCATGTCTGGGTGTGAAGACAAAGGTACATGGGAATAGAGTTAGACCTCCCAAAAAATCCCCCACTATATTTGAGTTTATGTTACATTGGTGTTGAGAAGTCTGGCCCAATCCAGCCCTTGTTCATTCTTATAAGAGTCAGCCTGTCAGCATTTTCAGTTGACAGGCGGATGTGCCTATCAGTTATAATTCCAACAGCGGCACTAAAAACACACTCTGACAAAACGCTAGCAGCAGGGCAGGACAGGACCTCCAAGATGGTGAGAGCCAGTTCATGCCGCGTGTCCAGCTTGGATATCCATTAATTATAAGGAACAGAGGAATCATGGAGGACGGTGGTATGGTTGGCAAGGTACTACCTCAGCATCTTCCACAACTTTTCCCTTCTTGGGAGAGTACCCCGCGCATCAGGGCTTGTGTGATGGGAGGGTCTGAGAAAACTGTCCCAGAACTTTGACAGTGTTCCTCTGCCTCTGATGAATTGCATTTAGGTCTTTCTCGCCTGTACTCTTTGGTTGTCCAATGAAATGTGACCTCTGCCGCCAGCATTTTCAGATGGGAATTTTTTTAATAATTCCATAACAAGGGCCTTCTCGTACTGCCCCATTTTATGAGGCCTGTATTGTGTGGGAATAAGAGACAAAGTTCTCCTTGTAGCGTGGGTCTAGAAGTGTCACCAACCAATAATGACTGTCGCCCAAAATTTGGACAACCCGAGGGTCACGGGACAGGCAGCGTAGCATAAACTCAGCCATGTGTGCCAGACTGCAAAGAAGCAAGACTTCCATGTCCTCACCAAGATGATGACTGACCATGCTCTCCTCCTCATTCTCCTCCTCTTCCTCCTCCTCCCTGTCCTCAGACCATCCACGCTGAACAGACGGTATGACAGTTGTGCAGGTAGTACCATCTATAGCACATGAAACTAGCTCCTGATCTTCCTCCTCTTCCTCTTCCTCATTGTCACCCAATCAACGTTGGGATGAGATGAGGCTGGGCTGTGTGTAATCACCCTGTATGGTTCCTTTCTCCATCTCATCGTGCTCCGCCTGCAATGCATACTCTTTAATTGTGAACAGAGAGCGTTTCAGAAGACAAAGAAGCGAGATGGTGATGCTAATTATGGTGTCATCGCCGCTCACCATCTTGGTGGAGTCCTCAAAGTTTTGGAGGATGGTACATATGTCTGACATCCATGTCCACTTTTGAGGTCTTATGTGTGGAGTCTGAACTGAATACCAATGGCCTTGTTGATGCTGGTAGTCAACAACTGCCCTCTACTACTCACAAATCCTTCCCAACATCTGCAATGTAGAGTTCCAATGCGTGGGGACATCACACACCAGTCGGTGAGCCGGAAGCTGCAAATGCTGCTGAAGCACAGCAAGGGCGGCGGAAGCTGTAGCTGATTTTCTAAAATGGGCACACAGGCAGCGTACTTTGACATGCAGGTCCTGCAGATCCGGGATGGTTTTGAGAAACCGCTGAACCACAAGGTTAAGCACATGGGTCAGGCATGGTACGTGTGTGAGCTCGCCTCACCTCAGAGCCACCACCAGGTTCCGGCCATTGTTACACACGACCATGCCTGGCTGTAGGTTCAGCGGTGTGAGCCACAGATCTGCCTGCTCTTTCAGAGCTGTCCACAACTCTTCAACATTGTGCGGTTTGTCACCTAAGCATATTAGCTTCAGCGCAGCCTGTTGCCGCTTGGCTGAGGCAGTGCTGCAGTGCTTTCAGCTTGTGACTGATGTGGTCATTTCAGAGATGGAGGCTGAAGAGGAGGAGGAGGATGAGGTGCAGGAGCTGTAGAATGTGTGGGCAACCCTGATTGACCTAGGATCCGCAATCCTTGGTGTCAGGAGGACGTGTTCCGTCCCAAGGTCCGACTGGGCCCCGGCTTCCCCTATGTTAACCCAGTGTGCCATCAGAGAGATGTACTGTTCCTGCCCACAAGCATTTGTCCATGTGTCCGTGGTTAGGTGGACTTTCCCAGTAACTGCATTGTTGGGGGCACGGCTAATGTTGTGGGACACGTGCTTGTGTAATGCGGGGACGGCACACCGGAAGAAATAGTGGCGGCTGGGGACCAAGTACCGAGAGATGGCCACCGCCATCAGGATGCGGAAAGCTTCGGTCTCCATGAGCCTAAAAGGCAGCATTTCGAGCGCAAGCATTCTCAAAATATGTGAATTTAGTAGTGTGGCCTGTGGGATGTTGGCTGCGTATTTGCACTTGCATTCCCAGGACTAGGGTAGGGACAACTGAACGCTGCTCTGGGAAAAGGACATGGACGTGCTTGCTGATGGTGCTAGTTGAGAGTGTTCAATGACAGGTGCAGGGCGGGAGGCATCTTGGCATGCGCCAAGGACAAGGGATTGGCGTGCATGCAGAACAGCAGAGGAAGCAGTAGTGTCACCCGCAGACACTGTTGCTGGACCCTGGGGTTCGGCCCACTTAGTCGGGTGCTTTGCTGCCATGTGACTGATCAAGCTGGTGGTGGTCAGGTTGGTCGTTATGCCACCCCTGCTGATGCTGGCCTGGCAGGTGGTGCAAATGACCTTTTTGGGGTTATCGGCAGAGTCTTTAAAAAACAACCAGACTCGGGAAGACCTAACAGTTGTACTGGCAGCTTAAGTTGTGTTGATGTTACGGGGAACGGTTGCCCGCCTTCTGTCTGTGGCCACCACACTGCTTGTTCTTGCCTGCTATGGTTCTACCCCTCCCTCCCATTGTATGCTGCTGTCCTCGCTCTGCATGTCACCTTGCCAGGTTGGGTCAGTGACTTCATCGTCCACCACCTCATCTTCCACTTCCGCACCCTGGTCCTCCTCCTGACTTTCTGGTAATTGTGTCTCATCATCATCCACCTCTTGTGATAATTTCCCACCGTCGCCTTTGTGTGACCGTGGCTGCTCAAATATTTGGGCATCACTACATGCAATCTCCTCTTGCCCAGCTACAAGTGGAGCGGGCGAGAGGCCCGAATCTATAAATGGAAAAGTGTTCAGCTTATCGGAGTGTCCAAGTGTGGGATCAGTTGTCTCCGGGCACTCGGCATGGTGGGAGGAAGGAGGATCAGGGTGAGGAATATGCTGTCCAGACTCACGGCTACTGAGACTTGACCATATGGAAGACAGGGTGGTGGTGGTGATGGCTAAGTGACTGAAAGCATTATCTGCTATCCAACCAATAACCTTTGTTGTGGCACAATTTCAGCTTGCGCACAGCCTCGTCCTCTGCATGCACCATCACCATCACGTTCACTTCCCCATCACTTGCCACGCGTCTTGCCCATTTTAAATGAAGGACAATTTTCCATGGTCACTATGAATGGCTGGATTTGAACCGCAGTGATATGTGATACGTGTGACAGAATACCACAGTTTTAAATAGCTGGCCTGTAGGTTACTATTTTTCACAGCGACCTCGTGTCAATAACTTCACTGACACACTGCAACTAAATTTAAATGGAGGCCAGAAATGGATGTATATACAGTTCATTGTGAAAATATTTGGCCCCCTCAAACTTTTCGACCTTTTGCCACATTTCTGGCTTCAAACATAAAGATATAAAATTCTAATTTTTTTGGGAAGAATCAACAACAAGTGGGACACAATCGTAAAGTGGAACGAAATTTATTGGATATTTTGAACTTTTTAACAAATTAAAAACTGAAAAGTGGGGCGTGCAATATTATTCAGCCCCCTTGAGTTAATACTTTGTAGCACCACCTTTTGCTGCAATTACAGGTGCAAGTCACTTGGGGTATGTCTCTATAAGTTTTGAACATTGAGAGGCTGAAATGCTTGCCCATTCTTCCTTGCAAAACAGCTCAAGCTCATTGAGGTTGGATGGAGGGTGTTTGTGAACAGCAGATTTTAAGCTCTTTCCACAGATTCTCGATTGGATTCAGGTCTGGACTTTGACTTGGCCATTCTAACACCTGGGTACGTTTATTTTTGAACCATTCCATTGTAGATTTTGATTTATGTTTGGGATCATTGTTTTGTTGGAAGATAAATCTCCGTCCCAGTCTCAGGTCTTTTGCAGACTCCAACAGGTTTTCTTCCAGAATGGTCCTGTAATTGGCTCACTCCATCTTCCCATCAATTTTAACCATCTTCCCTGTCCCTGCTGAAGAAAAGCAGGCCCAAACCATGATGCTGCCACCACCATGTTTGACAGTGGGGATGGTGTTTTGAGGGTGATGAGCTGTGCTGCTTTTACGTTGTAACATACCTGGTGGCGGGCTTGCATGGTACACCATCTCTCACCATGCAAGATCGCAAACTTGATCATCAGTCCAGTCGGCTAGCCTGGCTTATATTCATGCTGTCTGTTTGTCTTTGTTCTGACTGCTTAGGGCGGCGGCCCGGTTGCTTCCTGTTTCTTGTAGCTGCTGTGGGCACACCCCTAATGCATCCTCAGCCTATTGCTGTCTGTCACTGGATATTTAAACCAGCTTCATCTGGAAGCTGATGCCTGAGAAACGCTATCATTCAGTGCGCTTCTTGACTCTGAATGTGCCAGGTCCTGTTCTGCTCTTGTCTGTTTCCGCCACTCTGGGGACTGTATTCCCAGACTGGCTCCTGTATCTCTTTCAGTAGCAGCTCCTGTCTGAACTGTACCCTAGCCTGTCTGTCAGCCTTCCTGTAGGCTGTATTTCCAGGCCAGTCTGACCACGCTCATAGCCTGTTTGTCCCGCCTTCTAGGGGCCGCATACCTAGACCCGCTCCTGTGTCTCGCTGCAGTGTCAGTTCCTGGCTGAACACTCAGTTCCTGTCTGAACACTTTCCTAGCCTGTTACCTGTTCTGCTCTATGTCCGTTTCCTCCCTTTTGCTGCAGTTTCTGAACCAGCACTTGGCTATACCTAGGCTCGTTCCTGTATTTCGTTGCAGTAACAGTTCCTGTCTGAACTGTCTCCTAATCTGTTACCTGTTTTGTCTCTATGTTCATTTCCTCTTCTTTTTCTGCAGAGTCTGAACCTGCACCTAACTGCTGCTCGTTGTCGCTGTACTTCCGTTTGTGAGTTTGGAGTCCACTCGCTACTTCTTTGCAAGTACCTTGTGTGTATCTGGTTCTGCCTTTCCCTTTCAGTCAGCTCCATGTGAACAGAGCCCTGTCCACCGCACCAGCGGTTTATCTCTGCTCTGCTTTGCTTACCGCTCCGGCGGTTCCTGCCTGCTCTGCCTTGTCCACCGCGTCTGCGGTTTCGCTCTGCTCTGCCTTGTCCATCGCATCTGCGGTTTCGCTCTGCTCAGCCTTGTCTACCGCATCTGCGGTTTTGCTCTGCTCAGCCTTGTCCACCGCATCTGCGGTTTAGCTCTGCTCAGCCCTGTCCACCGCACCTGCGGTTTCGCTCTGCTCAGCTTTGTCCACCGCATCTGCGGTCTCGCTCTGCTCAGCCCTGTCCACCGCATCTGCGGTTTCGCTCTGCTCAGCCCTGTCCACCGCACCTGCGATTTTGCTCTGCTCAGCCCTGTCCACCGCATCTGCGGTTTCGCTCTGCTCATACCTGTCCACCGCACCTGCGGGTTCGCTTTACTCTGCGTGATTACCGCATCTGCGGCTCTGAACCCGTCTCCCAGTCTGTACTGGACCCTACCCAGCCTGTGCTCTAACCTGCCTGTTCCTGTATTCCCCGGTGTGGGTCAACAGCCATGTCCAGAGTCTGACCTGGAGTGGCACCTGGTCCCTCTGCTCAGTTCCTCCCTGGTGCACGGCGTCGTAGCCGGCGTGCGACCTGGGTCGGATCTGGTTGATACTTAATTACGCCCCTCCAGGCATTCTCCGGTTCATGGCACAGTGGGATCACTAATCACGCACACGCCAGTCAGTCCGGGCGTGTGCATAACAGTTTTCTCAGGCCATGGTTCCCGTTGAGCCCCACGGCCCTTCGCTCTCATTTTGAATCAGTGTCCAGCAAATACGTGCATTAAAAATAAATAAATAAAAAAAAAATTTTCTCTAGCTATGGCCCAGGCGATGTACGCACCAGTCCAAATAGAGCTTTCTGCACCCGTTCCTGCGGATCCGCCACGGTACTATGGGGATCCTAAACAAAGCCGTGCATTTGTGGAGCAATGCATGCTGCATTTCAAGTTCTACCCTCTCTATTTTCCTACCGATTTGGCTAAAGTGGCATTTATGTTATCCTACCTAGCGGGTGATGCCTTGAAATGGGTCACCCCCCTATGGGAAGCATGGGATCCTATCGTCCTTGACCTGCAGGCCTTCCTGGTGGCCTTTCTAATGGTCTTCGATGACCCCAATCCTGAATCCTCTGCTAATGCTTCACTTCCCAGTATCCCGGAGCAGCCCCGATGGGTGATGTGTTTGGGTAGCTCACCTGCTCTCCTGCCCGAAGAGACTGATGCCCACCCAGTATCCACACAGGATGACTACGCTCCGCAGAATACTTCTCTTCACAACCTCAAGAGGCAGTCCAGACGTGCAAGGCGTAGAAGCAAACCATCACGCCAGGTTCTGTCCTCCCAAAGTCCTCTTGTTCCCCAGCCTGCAGAAGCAGCTACCCGCACTGAATCCATGAAGGTTGACCATGTTCGGCAGGCAAAGCAGAGGCCGGAACTCAGTTACGAAATCGGATTGCAGTCCCGCTGCGGTTGTTTGGGTCCCCCTGATGGTCTTTGTCCAGTGAAGGTTGGAGAATCCCAAGACATTAGGCCTGTAGGAGAGGCTGCCCTGGGTATTGGTGTTTCCTCTCCACAGATGACCATGACTGTCTCCGTGGCAAGTAAAAGCCTCGGATTAATCTGAAGTTTCGGGCTTAATGCCTTGGAGAGTCAGTGTCTGATTCCCTTCCGAAAACTCCAGAAGCCGGTTTGGGCATTGTCAGCAGAAGGACGAGCCCTACTCAGAAACAGTCAAAAGATGTCTGTACAAATTAAGCTCCAGATTGGAGCATTACACTCGAAGAAGCTTTCCTTTCAGGTGCTGACTGGTTTACCCAAAGTAGTCCAGAGACGAGAAATCTAGTGCCCGCTCAGGTCTGGAGACCTTGCATGGTGTATCGTGGGGGACTGTTAAGGTACAAGTGGTGTCCAGTCCCCATATCTTCAGGACAGTCAGCAATGTCTTCTTCTTCCTCACCAGATCTGCTAGTCGCTGACTCGCTTTGTGCTGAAGTCTCCAAAGGAAGAGAAGCAGAGGTAACGTCCCCACACAGTCTCGACGATTGTACCAATGATCTGGCTTCAGGTACCGTCCCGCCTCACAGACATGTCATCTCTGAAACCAGTTTGAGGATGGTCCCAAAGCATGGACCCTCCATCTTTCATAGATCTGGCCTTGCTTCCATCGAGGCGGTGGATACCCCCAAGTCTCTGCACCCCTCCAACCAGGCGGAGGACCTCCAGTTGCCTCCTGAATCCTCCGGAGTGCTACCTGATAACAAATGGACAGAGACTTTCCTACACCCTGTACCTGATACCTCGCTCACTTCGTCCAGTGAGCTTGACCAAGTGTACCCCGAAGCAGTGGTTACCCCCGAGTCTCTGCACCCCTCCAAGCAGGCGGAGGACCTCCAGTTGTTTCTGAACCCTCCGGGGTGCTACCTGATAACAAATGGACAGAGACTTTCTTACACCCTGTACCTGGTACTTCACCCACTTCATCCGCTGCTGAGAATGGCTTGATGGGAGGAAGCATCCTAGTTACCAAGATGATGAGACCAGTTTCATTTCCTCTAGTGGACAGAGGAGGTAATCCTCTTGAAGAGAAGGATTGGCCTCCCAATTCTCTGTGGAACACTCTTGCAGGCTTGAAGAAGAGGGGGCGTAAGGGGGGGGTACTGTAACATACCTGGTGGTGGGCTTGCATGGTGCACCATCTCTCACCATGCAAGATCGCAAACTTGATCTTCAGTCCAGTCTGCTAGCCTGGCTTCTATTCATGCTGTCTGTTTGTTTCTGTTCTGACTGCTTAGGGCGGCGGCCCGGTTGCTTCCTGTTTCTTGTAGCTGCTGTGGGCACACCCCTAATGCGTCCTCAGCCTATTGCTAACAAAGAAAATGACGGCACTTCCGCTACAAAAAATAGGTGTGAACAGGTGCTTACTAAGAGCAGCTACCTCCATATATAATGAACAAATAAAGTAGCACACTGTAACACTGAGTATATAGATATAAAACATGAAATATAAATAGCATAACTGCTGTAGAAAATAGAAATAAATGAAAAATTTTCGAAAAAAAATTTTTAGCGCATGTAAATATGAAGTATGGAAAATGAATAGCATTACTGCTGTAAATAAATTAGAAATCTTAGCGCATAAATTGGCCAATTCATGTGTACCTGACAGCCGCGGTAAGGCGTTTCTCGATGTCAGGACCTACCAATGTGAATACCTCTCTAAGAGACCTCCGTCTGCTTATGTGTGGGAAAGACAGATCCTGATGCATTTAAAACCACCTGCGGCATGGGGGTGGGGGTGGAGTGCTCAGTCAATGCTAAATCTAGTAACAAAGAAAATGACGGCACTTCCACTACAAAAAATAGGTGTGAACAGGTGCTTACTAAGAGCAGCTACCTCCATATATAATGAACAAATAAAGTAGCACACTGTAACACTGAGTATATAGATATAAAATATGAAATATGAATAGCATAACTGCTGTAGAAAATAGAAATAAATGAAACATTTTTGAAAAATTTTTCATTTATTTCTATTTTCTACAGCAGTTATGCTATTCATATTTCATATTTTATATCTATATACTCAGTGTTACAGTGTGCTACTTTATTTGTTCATTATATATGGAGGTAGCTGCTCTTAGTAAGCACCTGTTCACACCTATTTTTTGTAGTGGAAGTGCCGTCAATTTCTTTGTTACTAGATTTAGCATTGACTGAGCACTCCACCCCCACCCCCATGCCGCAGGTGGTTTTAAATGCATCAGGATTAGTGTTGAGCGAGCACTAAAATGCTTGGGTGCTCGAAGCTCGGGCCGAGCTCACTGTGATACTTGGGTGCTCGACCCGAGCAACGAGCCCAATGTTAGTCTATGGGAGACCCGAACATTTTTGCGGCGGCTCCCCCGGCAGTCTGTAGAAAGCCAAAAAAGTGCCCAAAACGATAGTGACAGTGCTCAAATGACATGGGGACAGCATGGGGATCGCCCCTGGAAGCATTTCTGACCCCCAGGTCACTGCTGTCAACAATGTGGTCAGAGGTATTAAGCCACTTTTACAGGCTCACAATAAAACGTTCAAAAACAAAAGTGAAAGTGCTTTCCTGTGAAATATGTTAACCCCTTAACGACCATGGGTCTTTCTGTTTTTGTGTTTTCCTTTTTTGCTCCCCTTCTTCCCAGAGACAGAACTTTTTTAATTTTCGTTCAATATGGCCATGTGAGGGCTTATTTTTTGCGGGACGAGTTGTACTTTTAAACACCATCACTGATTTTACCATATCGTGTGCTGGAAAATGGGAAAAAAATTCCAAGTTCAGTGAAACTGCAAAAAAAATGCAATTCCACAGTTGTTTTTTGGGTCCTTTTCTTACCACGTTCACAGATTGCTAAAACTGACCTGCCATCATTATTTTCCAGGTCGTTACGAGTTCATAGACACCAAACATGTATAGGTTCTTTTTTATTTAAGTGGTGAAAAAAAAATCCAATGCTTCCTAAAAAAAACAAAAAAAAATGACGCCATTTTCCGAGACCCTTAGCTTCTCCATTTTTCGGGATCTGGGGCCAGGTGAGGGCTTATTTTTTGCGTGCCGGGCTGCCGTTTTTATTGATACCATTTTGGGGTAGATCCGATGTTTTGATCGCCCGTTATTGCATTTTATTGCAAAGTTGTAGCGACCAAAAAAACTTAATTCTGGCGTTTAAAATTTTTTTCTCGTTACGCCGTTTACTGATTGCATTAATTCTTCTTTTATATTGATAGATTGGGCGATTCTGAACGCGGCGATACCAAATATGTGTATGTGTTTTTTTATATATATATATATATATATATATATATACCGGCGTGCGCATTTTGCAGCTTTTTTTTTAAGCTTTTTTCACTGTTTTTAGAACATTAACAATAAGAACATGGAAGAGTCCAGGAGCCATTTGGTGAGCTGCATATCCTGCTACATGTTCACAGACTTGCCAGTGGAAAAGCCAAACTTCACATGCCAGAAATGCAAGCTTGTGTCCCTGTTGGAGGAAAAGTTGCGAAATCTAGAAGAGAGGTTAACTACCTTGAAAATCATTAAGGAAGGTGAAGAGTTCTTAGACAGAGCAGAATTATCTCTTCATGATTCAGAAAGAGAAGAAATTCGAACTGCACCTGACGAAACAGAGGAATGGAAGCATGTGACCCACAGAAGCAGGAGGATCGAGAGGCAGTCAGCACCCATACTGCTCAGGAACCAGTACCAGGCTCTCACGCAGGAGAACCATGAAGAAATACAGCAAAATAAGACTTTGCCAGCAATGAATAACCTTGTAAGCCCTCAGAATCCTCCTGGATGGAGAAAGAAGAATGTTGTGAAGAAAAAACGGAGAGTGGTGGTCATGGGGGATTCCCTGTTAAGAGGAACAGAGGCCGCTATCTGCAGACCAGACATAACCTCAAGAGAAATGTGCTGTCTTCCAGGAGCAAAAATTAAAGATGTGTCTGACAGGATATCAAGACTCTTCAGACCTACAGATCACTACCCATTCCTGCTAATACATGTGGGGACAAATGACACCACAAGAAAGGACCTGGAAACCATCTGCAGTGACTTTGAAGACTTAGGCAAGAAAGTGAAAGAATTGGGAGCGCAGGTGGTCTTCTCATCCATCCTCCCAGTGGATGGCCATGGAACAATGAGGTGGAATAAGATTCTACAGGTGAACAACTGGCTACGTCGATGGTGCCGTCAACAAGAATTTGGATTTCTGGATCACGGAATGAATTACCTATACGATGGACTACTTGCTAGAGATGGGGTGCACCTTACGAAGACTGGAAAACATGTATTTGGAAGTCGCCTTGCTACACACATCAGAAGAGCTTTAAACTAGAACAATGTGGGAAGGGAAGCAAAAGGCCAGAAAAAGCCATACAGCTGACAAATACTATTGAGATCTCTGCTACTGGAAGTGGAAAGGAAGAACAAAGACAAAACAATTTAAATAATAAAAATATGGGAGGAAGAGAAACCAATCACAAACTAAAATGTTTTTATACAAATGCACAAAGCATGGGCAACAAACAAGGAGAATTGGAACTACTAATGCAGGAAAAGGAATATGATGTCATTGGAATCACTGAAACTTGGTGGGACGATACACATGATTGGAATAAAAGGCTAAAAGGATACAACTTATTTGCAAGAAACAGACTTGATAAACGAGGAGGAGGTGTTGCATTGTATGTTAGAAAAGCGTATATCTGCACAGAGATTGAAGCTTCAGAGACTGGGAGTTCTGTGGAAACTGTTTGGGTAAGAATACAAGGAGAGAACAACGGAAAGGACACCATTGTAGGCATTTACTACAGGCCACCTGGGCAAGCTGAAGATATGGATGAACTCTTTATGTATCAAATGACCAAGTTCTCCAAAAAATATGACGTAGTGGTCATGGGAGATTTCAACTATCCAGACATTTGTTGGGAATCTCTCTCAAGTAAAACTAACAGGTCAAGCAAATTCTTATCCTCTCTTGCTGACAACATTATCTTCCAAAAGGTAGGGGAGAAAACAAGGGGATCTGCTACTTTGGATCTAATCCTTATAAACAGGGAGGAAATGGTTGAGGAGGTAAAGGTGACTGGGACCCTAGGAGGCAGCGATCATGCTATTATAGAATTTTGGATAACTAGAGGAGGAAGACATGTGAAGACTCAAACTTCAAGGTTAGGTTTTAGAAAGGCAGATTTTAAGAGACTCAGAAAGAGAATAGGAGGGATCCAATGGCTGGATGTCCTTAAGGACAAAAATGTCCAGGAAGGATGGGAAATTTTTAAAACTGAGATTCTCAAAGCACAATCGTTAACAATCCCGAAAAGTAGGAAGAATGGGAAGCATTTAAGGAAACCAGGATGGATGAACACAGAACTTAAACACATGCTAAAAAGAAAGAAAGAAATGTTTATTAAATGGAAAGAGGGAGGCATATCTAAAGAAGATTATAATGCAGTCTGCAGATCCTGCAGGGCACGTATCAGGTTAGCTAAAGCTGACAATGAATTAAGGCTTGCAAGAGATGTCAAAAGCAATAAAAAAGGATTTTGGGGGTATGTCAAAAGTAAAAGAAAAGTCAAAGATGCTATAGGATTTTTACAGGATGAAAATGGAGAAATGGTAAGAGAGGATGTTGAGAAGGCCGAACTTTTTAATTCCTATTTTGCATCTGTTTTCTCTCAGAAAGAAAATGTAACATCAACTGATCTTTACTGTCCTTTTAAAGGAATAGAGGAATCCAAGTTATCTGTAAACAGAAAGATTGTGAGGGAATATTTAGCTAACATAAATGAGTTCAAGTCTCCAGGTCCAGATGAATTACACCCCAGAGTACTGAAGGAGATCGTAGAAGAAATTTTAGAACCACTCTCCATAATCTTTGAAAATTCTTGGAGAACAGGAGAAGTCCCAGAAGACTGGAGAAGAGCAAATGTTGTTCCTATCTTCAAAAAGGGGAAGAAGGTGGACCCAGGGAACTATAGGCCGGTGAGTCTGACTTCTATAACAGGAAAGATCTTTGAACAAATTATTAAACAACATGTATGTAAGTACATGGATAAGAATGAAGTGATTAACCAGAGTCAGCATGGGTTTGTAACTAACAAGTCATGTCAGACTAACTTAATTTCCTTCTATGACAGAATCACTGACTGGGTGGATCAGGGAAATGCTGTAGATATAGTATATCTTGACTTCAGCAAAGCATTTGACAAAGTATCTCACACCATCCTTATTGAAAAAATGACCAAGTATGCAATGGACCAGGCAACTGTTAGGTGGATTCATAACTGGCTTAGTGATCGGACTCAAAGGGTGGTTGTAAATGGCTTCACATCCAGCTGGATGAATGTCCCAAGTGGGGTACCACAGGGCTCCGTCCTGGGACCTGTATTGTTCAACATCTTTATCAATGATTTAGATGAAGGAATTGAGGGTAAACTGATTAAATTTGCTGATGACATAAAGCTAGGAGGGATAGCTAATACTAGAGAAGAGAGAGAGAGGATTCAAAAAGACCTAAATAAACTGGAGCAGTGGGCAGCAACCAACAGAATGTTTTTTAACAGGGAAAAATGCAAAGTACTACATCTGGGCAATAAAAATGAAAAAAGCATATACAGAATGGGAGGAATAGAGCTAAGCAACAGTACATGTGAAAAAGACTTAGGTATACTAATAGATCATAGACTGAACATGAGTCAACAGTGTGATGCAGCAGCAAAAAAGGCAAATACAATTCTGGGATGTATTAACAGAAGCATACAGTCTAGATCACGTGAAGTCATTATCAGTCTTTACTCCTCTTTGGTCAGACCTCATCTGGAATACTGTGCACAGTTTTGGGCACCACATTTTAAAAAAGACATAGACAAACTGGAGCAAGTTCAGAGAAGAGCAACCAGAATGGTGACTGGTCTGCAAACCATGTCCTATGAGGAACGGTTGCAGGATTTGGGAATGTTTAGCTTGCAAAAAAGAAGACTGAGAGGAGACTAAATAGCTGTCTACAAATATGTCAAGGGCTGTCACATTGTAGAAGGATCATCTTTATTCTCATTTGCACAAGGAAAGACTAGAAGCAATGGGATGAAACTAAATGGGAGGAGACACAGATTAGATATTAGAAAAAACTTTTTGACAGTTAGGGTGATTAATGAGTGGAACAGGCTGCCACGAGAGGTGGTGAGTTCCCCTTCAATGGACGTCTTCAAACAGAGGCTGTCTGAGATGATTTAGTGAATCCTGCTTTGAGCAGGGGGTTGGACCAGATGACCCAGGAGGTCCCTTCCAACTCTACCATTCTATGATTCTATGATTTTATTTTGAATTTGGCGAAAGGGGGGTGACTTAAACTTTTATATATTTTTTATTTTTTTTAAAAACTTTTTTTTACACTTTCTGCTTGCTTCTATAGTCTCCAGAGGAGACTAGAAGCAGCAGTTGTCTGATTGCTTCTACTGCATACAAGCGATGAGCAGATCGCTTGTATGCAGGAGAAATGTTCACTTGCTATGAGCGCTGACCACTAGGTGGCGCTCATAGCAATTGAGACATGAAAACCACATGCGTCTGCTGCAGTCCCTGAGTTGTCATGCCCACCCATTGGTGACCCGCGATCACGTGACGGGGTCACTGATGGGCGGGGCTTAGGACTCCCGGAAGCGCGAGTTAAATGCCACTGTCAGAGATTTAACATGTTAACAGCCGCGGGTGGATTGCGATTCCAATAATCAGCTGACATGTGCTCGCTTCAGTGCGGGCTCACCGCCGGAGCCCCGCTGAACCGGCCTTCCCGACCTGGTGCGTACTATTACTGACCAGGTCGGAAAGGGGTTAAGGAACATCCTTTCCAGGGTAAAGACTTGTGTATAAGGTAAAATAAATAACCAAAAACAAAAATACTCCTCCACACCTTGGGCTATGTTCACAAGTAGCATTTTTTATGCGTTTTTGCACGTTTGTATTGCTTTCAACCGTGACAAATGCATCCACCGGGAAATGTCATTTTAACATTTTACAACCTAATCTGGCCATGTGCTGTGTGACACATGCATACAGTGCTAAAAAGACATGGGAACAGCATGGGGAAGACCCCTGGAAGTATGTCTGACACCCAGGTCACTGCCTAAAAGTGTGCCCATCAGAAGTGATCCTTGCCGCATCAGAAGATGCAGACTTGCAACTATCCCCGTGCAAGTCCTTGTCCCAGGGCAGTGTTCAATTGTACCTCCCCCATAACTTGCAATACAAGCGCAAGTATGCAGCCTGCCACTCACCCACCCCCAGGTTGCAATACCATACTGCTAGCTTGCTTGCACTTGAAATTGGGCCTTTTAGGCATGTGGAGGTGGAATCTGGCCACCACGTCATGGCTGCGTCGGTAGCCTGGTATTCACACTCAGTCCCCAGCCGCCCGGCGGCCGGGTGTCAACGCTTGGTCCCCAGCCGCCAGGGGGCGGCCGGGTGTCCATTCTCAGTCCCCAGCCGCCCCGCGGCCGGGTGCCCACACACAGTCCCCAGCTGCGTGGGGGTGGCCGGGTGTCCATAAACGGTCCCCAGCCGCCCCTATTTGTCCCGCTGCACCTTATACACAAGCGCGCATACCAAAACATTACCTGTGCCCTCCCCAGTGCATTTAGTGGGAAGGACAGCCTAACCACAAACACGTGGACAAGTGAATGTGGCCAGGAATGGTCCATCTCACTGACGCCTTCACACTGGGTTAATATTGTGGAAGCCGGGACACAGTTGGACACTGGGATGCATCACGTCCTCCAGACATAGAGGATTGCGGGTCCTGGGTCAATCAGGCTTCAACACAAAGTTCAGAAGGTAGACAGCAGCAGTGGTCGGCCTCCTACACAATGAGTAAATTATTCATGATCATGAGGCCATCCACCTCCTTAGCTTTCTGTTCCTTGGAATGCAAGCGCATGTATGTAGTAGCAGCTAGGCCTGAGGTGGTCAGCGTTTTGACGCATATTCTACCTCCTTCGAGGATTGCTGGATGTTTTCCTGCTACTATCCCAGTTTCTGCATAGTTAGTAAAGCCGAATAAAGACTTGCGTCCATCAAGTTCGACCTGTTAGTTCTGTAATTGCTAAAGTTGATCCAGAGGAGGGCAAAAACCCCAAATGATTTAGCCAATCTTCACCTGAGGAAAAATTCCCTCCCGACTCTGAAACCAGCAGTCAGAATAAATCCCTGTATCAACCTACTATTTTATTCTATTTTTAAGTATATGCAGAAATCTGCCTGGTATCTAGAAATGCATCCAGTCCCCGCTTGAACTGGTTTAGTGAATCCGACATTACCGTCTCCTCACTCAGTGAATTCCATATTCTCACTGCTCTTACCGTAAAGAACCCCTTCCTATGCTGGTGCTGAAACCTTTTCTCTTCCAGTCTTAGTGAATGCCCTCTTGTTACCGTAATATCCCTCCTTTTGAACAAATCCCGGGCAAGGTCTCTATACTGTCCCCTAACATATTTGTACACATTTATTATGTCCCCCCTCAACCTTCTCTTTTCCAGGCTGAATAGTCCTAGTTTTGCCAACCTCTCTGGGTATTGCAGTCCTTCCATTCCCCTTATTAATTTTGTTGCCCTCCTTTGTACCTTTTCAAGCTCATTTATATCCTTTCTATATATTGGGGCCCATAACTGAGCACAGTATTCCAAGTGTGGTCTGACCAGTGCTTTGTACAGTGGAAGAACAATGTTCTCATCCTTTGCAGCTATACCTCTTCTGATACATCCCATTACCCTGTTTGCCCTTACAGCAGCGGCCTGACTTTGGGCACTCCAATTTAGTTTGCTATCAATCAAGATGCCCAAGTCCTTCTCCATCTCTGAATTCCCCAATGATTTCCCATTCAGTGAGTACTGGTGACTTCCATTTTTCCTTCCCATATGTATGACCTTACATTTCTCCTCGTTAAACCTCATTTGCCATTTAATGCTCCACCTACCCAGCTTATCCAAATCCCTCTTGTAGGTCTGCACTGTCCTCTTTTGTATTAATTGTTTTACATAACTTTGTGTCATCTGCAAATATTGATATTTTACTATTTATCCCGTTGACTATGTCGTTAATAAAGATATTAAATAACATTGGGCCTAGTACAGACCCCTGTGGTACCCCACTAGTGACGCTTACCCAATCTGAGTATATTCCATTTATAACCACCCTCTGCCTTCTATCCCTTAGCCAGTTTGCTACCCACTTGCAGACATTTTCCCCCAGCCCCATCATTCTCATTTTGTATACCAACCTATTATGTGGCACGCTATCGAACGCTTTTGAGAAGTCGAGATACACGACATCCACTGGTTCCCCCTGATCTACTCGAGAGCTAACCTCCTCATAGAAGTCAATCAGGTTTGTTTGGCAGGAGCGATTCCTCATGAATCCATGTTGGTTCGGGGTTAATAGATTATTAGCATCAAGATGCTCCATGATTGCCTCATTAATAAAGCCTTCAAAAATTTTGCCCACAACGGACGTCAGACTCACCGGCCGATAGTTTCCGGCGTCACTTTTCGCTCCCTTTTTGAATATTGGCACTACATTCGCCTGTCGCCAATCAAGTGGCACAGACCCAGTCTCAACAGAGTCCTTAAATATAAGATATAACGGTCTGTCTATCACATTACTTAGTTCCCTTAGTACCCGTGGGTGTATGCCATCAGGTCCTGGTGATTTGTTTATTTTAATGTTACTGAGGCGTTTCTGTACCCCAGCTTGGGTTAGATTAGTCATACTTAGTTCTATGACTCCCGTTAAAACAAAGCTTCAGGTGATGAATGATGGATGAGGTGGTGGCAAAGGAGAAAGAGCAGGAGGAACAGGGACCATTCACATCAATATCAGGCCAGCCAACCACACATGTCTTGTAGGATATGTTTCTGTACCAAAAGGAGCGGTTCAGCTACACAGTTATAAGGCATACAGTGAATGCAATGCCTACCAAAAATTTCGAGGCACTCCAATGCCCCTTGGAAGTGACATGGAGGTCAGAGGGCCTTAACTAAACCGTTTTTTCCATTTATAGCAACTGGGTCTCCTGCACACTGTTGGCCTAAGCAGGGAATGGAAGGCTTTCCAAAAATTATTAGGCACTGCAATGCCCCTTGAAACAGACGTGGATTACAGCGTATTAAAAACCTTCTACCCATTATTGGGGAGTGGGTCTCCCTTAGTGTTGACCTATGCATTGAAAAGCAAAAGCTGACAAAAATTAGGAGGAAATGCAATGCCCGTTGCAAGAGTCGTGGAGGTTAGAGGTAATTAAAAACAACATGTCAATGCCCCTTGGAAGAGCTGTGGAGTTCAGAGTGGTTTAACAAGACGGTTTTAATGCCCCTTAGAAGAGACATGGAGTTCAGAGTGGTTTAACAAGACAGTTTTAATGCCCCTTGGAAGAGATGTGGAGGTCACAGTAGCTTAACAAGATGGTTTTAATGCCCCTTGGAAGAGACGTGGAGTTCAGAGTGGTTTAACAAGACAGTTTTAATGCCCCTTGGAAGAGTGGTGGAGGTGACAGTGGAATTAAAAGACAATATCAATGCCCCGTGGAAGAGACGTGGAGGTCACAGTAGCTTAACAAGACGGTTTTAATGCCCCTTGGAAGAGTGGTGGAGATCGCAGTGGAATAAAAATACAATATCAATGCCCCTTGGAAGAGTGGTGGAGGTTACAGTGGAATAAAAAGACAATATCAACGCCCTGTGGAAGAGACGTGGAGGTCACAGTAGCTTAACAAGACGCTTTTAATGCCCCTTGGAAGAGTGGTGGAGGTCGCAGTGGAATAAAAAGACAATATTAACGACCCTTGGAAGAGACGTGGAGGTCACAGTAGCTTAACAAGACGATTTTAATGCCCCTTACAAGAGCCATGCAGTACAGCATATTAAAAACATTATTCCCATTATTGGGGAGTGGGTCTCCCATAGTCTTTGCCTATGCCTTCCAAGCAAAAGCTGCCAAAAATTAGGAAGGGAGAAATTGCAATGTCCCTTACAAGAGCCATGCAGTCCAGCATATTAAAAACATTATTCCCATTATTGGGGAGTGGGTCTCCCATAATCTTTGCCTATGACTTCCAAGCAAAAGCTGCCAAAAATTAGGACAGAGGAACTTGCAATGCTGGCAACATGGACCACGGTCACCCTGGTGATATAGTGGTCGTGGAGGCTGAGGATAAGGAGAAGTGCAAAAAACAGCCGAAATGAGGAAGCGTATACCCATGTGTGGGTGTGAAGCGATGCATGGGAATACACTTCCAGAAATAACACAGTGGATTTGACTTTATGTTACTCTGCTGTCATTTGGTGGTGATGAGAAGTCTGGCCCAATCCAGCCCTTGTTCATTTTGATAAGGGTCAGCTTGTCAGCATTGTCAGTTGACAGGCGAGTGCGCTTATCAGTTATAATTCCCCCAGCGGCACTAAAAACACGCTCCGATAACACGCTAGTGGCAGGGCAGGCCAGGACCTCCAAGGCATACAGAGTGAGTTCATTCCAATTGTCCAGCTTGGATACCCAATAATTAAAAGGCACAGAGGAATCACGGAGGACGCTGGTACTCCCTCACCATCTTTTGAAACTTTCCACTCCTTGTGAGAGTACCCTGCGCCTCAGGGCCTGTAAGCTGGGCAGGTCTCAGAAAACTGTCCTAGAACATTGACAGTCATCCCCTGCCTCTGCTGGATTGGAGTTGCGTCTCTCTCGCCTGTATGCCTTAGTTGGGCAGCTAACTGTGACCTCTGCCGCTACCGTGTTCAGATGGGAATTTTTTTAATAGTTCTGCAGCAAGGGCCTTCTGGTACTGCCCCATTTTTGTAGACCTCTCCAACTCAGGAATAAGAGAGTGAAAGTTCTCCTTGTAGAGGGGGTCTAAAAGTGTCATCAACCAGTAATGACTGTCACCCAACATTTTAACAATGTGAGGGTCACGGTTAAGGCAGCGTAACATAAAGTCAGCCATGGGTGCCAGACTGGTAACGGGCAAGACTTCCGTGTCCTCACCAAGATGACAACTGATAGTGTTGAGCGATCACTAAAATGCTTGGGTGCTCGAAGCTCGGGCCGAGCTTACCGTGATACTCGGGTGCTCGACCCGAGCAACGAGCCCAATGTTAGTCTATGAGAGACCCGAGCATTTTTGCGGCAGCACACCCGGCAGTCTGTAGAAAGCCTAAAAAGTGCCCAAAACGATAGTGACAGTGCTCAAAAGACATGGGGGCAGCATGGGGATCGCCCCTGGAAGCATTTCTGACCCCCAGGTCACTGCTGTCAACAACGTGGTCAGAAGTATTAAGCCACTTTTGCAGGCTCACAATAAAACGTTCAAAAACGAAACTGAAACGGTTTTCCTGTGAAATATGTTAAGGAATTTCCTTTCCAGGGTAAAAACTTGTGTATAAGGTAAAATAAATAACAAAAAACAAAAATACTCATCCACACCTTGGGCTATGTTCACAAGTAGCATTTTTCATGCGTTTTTGCACTTTTGTATTGCTTTCAACCGTGACAAATGCGTTTACCGGGAAATGTCATTTTAACATTTTACAACCTTATCTGGCCATGTGCTGTGTGACACATGCATACAGTGCTGAAAAGACAAGGGATCAGCATGGGGAAGACCCCTGGAAGCATCTCTGACCCCCAGGTCACTGTCTAAAAGTGTGCCCATCAGAAGTGATCCTTTGCCTCATCAGAAGATGCAGACTTGCAACTATCCCCATGCAAGTCCTTGTCCCAGGGCAGTGTTCAATTGTACCTCCCCCATTCCTTGCAATGCAAGTGAAAATATGCAGCCAACCACCCACCCACCCACAGGCTGCAATACCATACTGCTAGCTTTCACTTGAAATGGGGCCTTTTAGTTTGGAGAAAGCCGAAGCTGGCCACTACCTCATGGCCGCTTCGGCAGCGAGGTATCCATACTCTGTCCCCAGCCGCCCGGCGGCCGGGTGTCCACGCTCGGTCCCCAGCCGCCAGGTGGCGGCCAGGTGTCCATACTCGGTCCCCAGCCACCCTGATTTCTCCTGTCACCTTCCCCCACATTTTTTTTGGCCTGGCCTGCTTTAGGGCAGCATTGGACGAGCCCACCAGAGAACCAGACTCCTCCGGTGGGACCTGGCTTCTCCATCAGGGGAGTTGAGAGTGCCTAGGTGAGGAGCATGATGATGATGATAGAAGTTAGCATCCGCTTTGTTTTCTTGGAATGCAAGCGCATGTATGTAGTAGCGGCTAGGCCTGAGGTGGTCCGCGTTTTGGCGCATATCCTACCTCCTCCGATGATTGCTGGATGTTTTCCTGCTACTATCCCAGTTCTATGACTCCCGTTAAAACAAAGCTTCAGGTGATAAATGATGGATGAGGTGGTGGCAAAGGAGAAAGAGCAGGAGGAACAGGGACCATTCACATCAATATCAGGCCAGTCAACCAGATATGTCTTGTAGGATATGTTTCTGTAACAAAAGGAGCGGTTCGGCTACACAGTTATAGGGCATACAGTGAGTGCAATGCCTACCAAAAATTTCGAGCCACTCCAATGCCCCTTGGAAATGACATGGAGGTCAGAGGGCGTTAACTAAACCTTTTTTTCGATTTATAGCAACTGGGTCTCCCGTGCACTGTTGGCCTAAGCAGTGAATGGAAGGCTTTCCAAAAATTATGAGGAACTGCAATGCCCCTTACAAGAGCCATGTGTGGCACCCCAGGGGTCTGGTCACCACAGTAATAGAGATATTACGTCGGAGAGCAAGTGGGAGGTTTCCTGGTCAGGATCCCTTAAACATGCAACATCCTCCTGCCCCAGTCCTGGGAGGGGAGAATTCTGCCCTTATAAACTGGATCTGGGGCGGGGTTGAGTGAGTCAGAGAACAGTCAGAGTCAGAGTGAGAGCAAGGGAAAATAACAGCAAGGAGCTCTGTAGGAGCTAGGAGCTAAAGACCAGGGGCTGGAAGCTGAGCAGAGCTCGCCCTGGCAGAAGACAATAGGAACCGGACTCAGGAGTCCGAAGCTGTGAGGACTTATATATCCAGCAGCAGAAACCAGCCGGCAGGGGATTTCAGGTCCTCTGGCCATA
This sequence comes from Phyllobates terribilis, assembly GCF_046119375.1. Lineage (NCBI taxonomy): Eukaryota > Metazoa > Chordata > Amphibia > Anura > Dendrobatidae > Phyllobates > Phyllobates terribilis. Next base: position 116,413,089 of record NW_027362761.1, on the reverse strand, counting down.
GAAGCCCGGAGGCTCAGTCACAAGCAAGGGACCAGCACCGCCGTCGTGGAGTGGAGGCTAACAGAAGACCCCAAGTCACCAGCCATACGGGTGAGCACTACATGGTACACTCAGGGATGTGGGCTACTTCTACCCGCTTACAGCAAGGTAGCCAGGAAGAGTGCAGACAGACGGGGAGGCCTACAACTCCACCTGGCCAGGGGAACTCCTGCTTGCTCACAGACTGACCAGGCCTCTTATGCTAGCCAGTACTCCCGGGAGGGTCTACCTTATAATCATCAGCAAAGACCCTGAACTGCACTGCAAAGACTCTGAGTCGTTCCTGCTGCGCTCGTGCACCATCACCCCCATCATCCACACTCACTGCCCTGAGGCTATACTCCTCCCGAGGGGAGTTATCCCATTCTATGCTGCGCACACAACACCAGCCTCAGAGGTCTGCCTCGCAGCGGTGGTACTCCCTGACCGCAATCCACGGGTGGCGCAGTCGGACAATTAACCTCAAAACCTAAGAAAGACTGCCACTGGTTTGACCAGCCTGAGCCACGGGACCGGGTCACCGCCACGGAGACTACAGACCCCAGAGACCCGGCACCGGGTATCCCACACACGTGTACACACGGCCCAGGGGGCGCGTCACATGCAGTACAGCATATTACAAACATTATTCCCATTATTGGGGAGTGGGTGTCCCATAGTATTTGCTTATGCCTTGCAAGCAAAAGCTGCCAAAAATTAGGACAGAGGAACTTGCAATGCTGGCACCCTGGTGGTATAGTGGTGGTGGAGGCTGAGGATAAGAAGAAGAAGATTAAACAGCCGAAACGAGGAAGCGTATACCCATGTGTGGGTGGGAAGCGGTGCATGTGAATACACCTCCCGAAATAACACAGTGGACTTGACTTTATGTTACTCTGCTGTCATTTGGTGGTGATGAGAAGTCTGGCCCAATCCAGCCCTTGTTCATTTTGATAAGGGTCAGCTTCTCAGCATTGTCAGTTGACAGGCGAGTGTGCTTATCAGTTATAATTCCCCCAGCGGCACTAAAAACACGCTCCGATAACACGCTAGCGGCAGGGCAGGCCAGGACCTCCAAGGCGTACAGAGCGAGTTCATTCCAAGTGTCCAGCTTGGATATCCAATAATTAAAAGGCACAGAGGAATCACGGAGGACGCTGGTACGATCGGCAAGGTACTCCCTCACCATCTTTTGAAACTTTCCACTCCTTGTGAGAGTATCCCGCGCCTCAGGGCCTGTAAGCTGGGCGGGTGTCAGAAAACTGTCCCAGAACGTTGACAGTGTTCCCCTGCCTCTGCTGGATTGGAGTTGCATCTCTCTCGCCTGTACGCCTTGGTTGGGCAACGAACTGTGACCTCTGCCGCTAGCGTGTTCAGATGGGAATTTTTTTAAGAGTTCTGCAGCAAGGGCCTTCTGGTATTGCCCCATTTTTGTAGACCTCTCCACCTCAGGAATAAGAGAGTGAAAGTTCTCCTTGTAGCGGGGGTCTACAAGTGTCAACAACCAGTAATGACTGTCACCCAACATTTTGACAACGCGAGGGTCACGGTTAAGGCAGCGTAACATAAAGTCAGCCATGCGTGCCAGACTGGTAACGGGCAAGATTTCCGTGTCTTCACCAAGATGACGACTGACCATGCTCTCCTCCTCCTCCTCTTCCTCCTCTCCCCTGTCCTCAGGCCACCCACGCTGAACCGACGGTATGCCACTTGTACAGGTACTACCATCTACAACGCATGATAGCAGCTCCTGTTCTTCCTCCTCCTCCTCCTCCTCTCCCTCATTGTCCCCCAATGCACGTTGGGATGAGATGAGGCTGGGCTGTGTGTAATCGCCCGCTACGGCTTCTTGATCCATCTCATCATACTCTGGCTGCAATGCCTCCTCTTTAATTCTTTGCAGAGAGCGTTGCAAAAGACAGACAAGTGGATCCTGACACTAATGATGGCGTCATCACCACTCACCATCTTGGTGGCCTCCTCAAAGTTTGTCAGGATGGTACATATGTCAGACATCCAGGTCCACTCCTGAGGTCTTATGTGTGGAGTCTGACCTGAATATCGACGGCCCTGTTGCAGCTGGTACTCCACAACTGCTCTCTTCTGCTCACAAATCCTTTGCAACATGTGGAGGGTAGAGTTCCAACGTGTGGGGACATCACACACCAGTCGGTGTGCCGGAAGCTGCAAACACTGCTGCAACACACAAGGGCGGCGGAAGCTGTAGCCGACTTGCGAAAATGAGCTGACAGGCGGCGTACTTTCACGAGCAGATCTGGCAACTCGGGGTACGATTTAAGAAACCGCTGAACCACGAGGTTAAGCACATGAGCCAGGCATTGTAAGTGTGTGATCTCAACTCGCCTCAGAGCCGCCACCAGGTTACGGCCATTGTCACACACGACCATGCCTGGATGTAGGTTCAGCGGTCTCAGCCACAGATCTGCCTGCTCTTTCACAGCTGTCCACAACTCACAAGCAGTGTGAGGTTTATCACCTAAGCTTAAGAGTTTCAGCACAGCCTGTTGCCGCTTGGCGGAGGCAGTACTGCAATGCTTCCAGCTTGTAACTGATGTGGTGATATCTGAGATGGAGGCTGAACATGAGGAGGAGGAGGAGGAGGAGGATGCGCAGGAGCTGTACACTGTGGGGGCAACTCTGACTGACATAGGGCCCGCAATCCTCGGTGTGGGGAGGATGTGTTCCGTCCCAAGGTCCGACTGGGTCCCAGCTTCCACTATGTTTACCCAGTGTGCCGTCAGAGAGATGTACCGTCCCTGGCCACAAGCACTTGTCCACGTGTCCGTTGTCAGGTGGACTCTCCCAGTAACTGCGTTGTTGAGGGCACGGCAGATGCTTTGGGACACGTGCTTGTGTAGTGCGGGGATGGCACACCGGGCAAAATATTGTCGGCTGGGGACCGAGTACCAAGGGATGGCCACCGCCATAAGATTGCGGAAGGATTCCGTCTCCACCAGCCTAAAAGGCAGCATTTCCAATGCAAGCAGTCGTGAAATGTGCGAATTTAGGACAGTGGCCTGTGGGGCGTTAGCTGCGAATTTCCGCTTTCGTTCAAAGGTCTGGGATATGGACAATTGAACGCTGCGTTGGGACGTGGACGTGGACGTTGATGCTGTTTCTTGAGAAACTGCCATAACAAGTGAAGACTGAGAGTAGGGGGCATCTTTACATGCAGTATGGACAGGGGATTGCCTTGCACACACAACAGGGGGTTCTATTGCATGCACAACAGTGGAAGAAGCAGTAGTGATACCCACTGACACTGGTCGTGGACCCTGGGTTTCGCCCCACAAAGTCAGGTGCTTTGCTGCCATGTGCCTGATCATGCTGGTGGTGGTCAGGCTGGTAGTTTTGTCACCCCTGCTGATGCTGGCGTGACAGGTGGAACATATGGCCTTTTTGGGGTTATCAGCAGAGTCTTTAAAAAAATTCCAGACTCTGGAAGACCTACCGCTTGTACTGGCAACGTCCCTCGTGTTGGTGTTACGGGGAACGGTTGCCTGCCTTCTGTCTGCGGCCACCACACTGCTTCTTCCTGCCTGTTGGGGTACTCTGCCTCCCTCCCCCTGTGTGCTGCTGGCCTCACTCTGCATGTCCTCCTTCCACATTGGGTCAGTTACTAGATCATCCACCACCTCCTCCTCTTCCACTTGCGCACCACGATCCTCCTCCTCACTTCCTGGCAATTGTGTCTCGTCATCGTCCACCTCTTGTGACAGATTGCCAACGTCGACTTCCTGTGGCCGTGGCTGTTCAAATATTTGGGCATCGCAGCATGGGATCTTCTCTTCCACCACTTCAAGCGTATCAGGCGAGGGGCCCAAATATGGAAATGGACCAGTGAACATCTCTTCAGAGTGTCCAAGTGTGGGATCACTTGCTGTCTGACGACACTCGGCATGGTGGGAGGAAGGAGCATCAGGGTGAGGAGGAGTATGCGGTCGAGACTCACGGCTACTAAGAGTTGACCGTGTGGAAGACAGACCGGAGGTGGTGGTGCCCAGGTAACTGGAAGTATTGTCTGCTATCCAATTAATAACCTGTTCACACTGATCAGTTCGCAATAGTGGTGTTGTTCTGTGCTTCCCTAGTAATTCGGTCAAGAAGTGGGAGCGAGAAGATGTGGCTGTTGGTTGTGGCACATTTTCACCTTGGCCACGGCCCCGTCCTCTGCACGAACCATCACCAGAACGTCCACTTCCACGTCCCTTGCCACGCGCCTTGCCCATTGTAAATGAAGTAAAATAGCTTACACTTGCACTATCAATGGAAAAAGGGTAATAAAGAGTAGATTAGAACCGTAGAAATGGAAAACCACAGTTATTGTTTACTGGGGTACACCACACTTTTTTAAATAGAGATATTTGTGGCTGAACAGTGAGCGACACACTCAAACTGCTTTTTTTTTAGATACCAAAGGCCCAAAACTGGATAGTACAGCGATTTGACCCATGGAACTGCGAAACCACACTGGGATGTCGGGCCTACACAAGACTATTTTTAACAGATATATTTTTGTGTCACAACAGTCAGGAGACACTACTGTTTCTCTTTACGGAAAAAAACTACCAAAACCTGAATAATAGAGATTTTTTACCGTGGGATGGCAAAACCACAGTTATTGTTTACTGGGGTATACCACACTTTTTTAAATAGAGATATTTGCGGCTGAACAGTGAGCGACACACTCAAACTGCTTTTTTTTTAGATACCAAAGGCCCAAAACTGGATAGTACAGCGATTTGACCCATGGAACTGCGAAACCACACTGGGATGTCGGGCCTACACAAGACTATTTTCAACAGATATATTTTTGTGTCACAACAGTCAGGAGACACTACTGTTTTTCTTTACGGAAAAAACTACCAAAACCTGAATAATAGAGATTTTTTACCATGGGATGGCAAAACCACAGTTATTGTTTACTGGGGTATACCACACTTTTTTAAATAGAGATATTTGCGGCTGAACAGTGAGCGACACACTCAAACTGCTTTTTTTTTTAGATACCAAAGGCCCAAAACTGGATAGTACAGCGATTTGACCCGTGGAACTGCGAAATCACACTGGGATGTCGGGCCTACACAAGACTATTTTCAACAGATATATTTTTGTGTCACAACAGTCTGGAGACACTACTGTTTTTCTTTACGGAAAAAACTACCAAAACCTGAATAATAGAGATTTTTTACCGTGGGATGGCAAAACCACAGTTATTGTTTACTGGGGTATACCACACTTTTTTAAATAGAGATATTTGCAGCTGAACAGTGAGCGACACACTCAAACTGTTTTTTTTTTAGATACAAATGGCCCAAAATGGATAATACAGAGGTTTGAACCGTGGAAATGCAAAACAACACTTCTGTTTCTCTAGCCTACACCAGACTATTTTCAACAGTTATATTTGTGTCTGAAAAATCAGAGGCACGCTTTTTTTTTGGGGGGAGGGGGGGACACACCAAAAGGTTAATAAGACGGGTATTTGTACAGTGTGAAGGAGGAAAAAAAAAGAAGGATTTAGATGGAAAAAAAAGGATTTTTCCTGGCCCCCGACACCTGGTGCTAAGTCCAGCAATTTGAGCAACAGGAGCACACAGGACTGTAATGCAGCGTTTGCTGGTATAACCACTGTGTCTCCTATACAGCCTGCCTGCCTGGTATCTGGGATGGATATTAGTCCTGAAAAGGACTGTTTGTTTGTTCTGGCAGCCTTTACAGACCCTACACTAACTATTTCGCAGTTTATATCTCTCCCTAAATCAGCAGCGCTGTCCCTACACTGTCTAATCCGGAGCGACTGTGTCCAAGATGGCGGCGCCCGGTTTTAAATACTCAAGGTGACGCTGTGCGGTCAGCCAATCACTGTAATGCCCACAACCAACATGGCTGCAGCATTACAGTGACTGGCTGGCAATCCCTGCATGTTCATTGGCTCTGTAAAGAGCGCCAAACATGCAGGGCGGAGACCCGAGCTCCCGCCCGAGTAACCCGGAAATGCTCGGTGCTCACCGAACATCCCGAGTAGCGTGATGCTCGGGCGAGTACCGAGCAGTGTCGAGCATGTTCGCTCAACACTAATCAGGATCTGTCTTTCCCACACATAAGCAGACGGAGGTCTCTTAGAGAGGTATTCACATTGGTAGGTCCTGACATCGAGAAACGCCTTACCGCGGCTGTCAGGTACACATGAATTGGCCTATTTATGCGCTTAGATTTCTCATTTATTTACAGCAGTAATGCTATTCATTTTCCATACTTCATATTTACATGCGCTAAAAAAAATTTTCAAACATTTTTCATCTATTTCTATTTTCTACAGCAGTTATGCTATTCATATTTCATATTTTATATCTATATACTCAGTGTTACAGTGTGCTACTTTATTTGTTCATTATATATGGAGGTAGCTGCTCTTAGTAAGCACCTGTTCACACCTATTTTTTGTAGTGGAAGTGCCGTCATTTTCTTTGTTACTAGATTTAGCATTGACTGAGCACTCCACCCCCACCCCCATGCCGCAGGTGGTTTTAAATGCATCAGGATCTGTCTTTCCCACACATAAGCAGACAGAGGTCTCTTAGAGAGGTATTCACATTGGTAGGTCCTGACATCGAGAAACGCCTTACCGCGGCTGTCAGGTACACATGAATTGGCCAATTTATGCGCTAAGATTTCTCATTTATTTACAGCAGTAATGCTATTCATTTTCCATACTTCATATTTACATGCGCTAAAAAAAATTTTTCAAAAATTTTTCATTTATTTCTATTTTCTACAGCAGTTATGCTATTCATATTTCATATTTTATATCTATATACTCAGTGTTACAGTGTGCTTCTCAGCCTATTGCTGTCTGTCACTGGATATTTAAACCAGCTTCACCTGGAAGCTGATGCCTGAGCAACGCTCTCATTCAGTGCGCTTCTTGACTCTCATTGTGCCAGGTCCTGTTCTGTTCTTGTCTGTTTCCGCCACTCTGGGGACTGTATTCCCAGACTGGCTCCTGTATCTCTTTCAGTAGCAGTTCCTGTCTGAACTGTACCCTAGCCTGTCTGTCCGCCTTTCTGTAGGCTGTATTTCCAGGCCAGTCTGAACACGCTCCTAGACTGTTTGTCCCGCCTTCTAGGGGCCGCACACTTAGACTCGCTCCTGTGTCTCGCTGCAGTGTCAGTTCCTGGCTGAACACTCAGTGCCTGTCTGAACACTTTCCTAGCCTGTTACCTGTTCTGTTCTATGATCGTTTCCTCCCTTTTGCTGCAGTTTCTGAACCAGCACTTGGCTATACCTAGGCTCATTCCTGTATTTCGTTGCAGTAACAGTTCCTGTCTGAACTGTCTCCTAACCTGCTACCTGTTTTTTCTCTATGTTCGTTTCCTCTCTTTTTCTGCAGAGTCTGAACCTGCACCTAACTCCTACTCGTTGTCGCTGTGCTTTTGTTTGTGAGTTTGGAGTCCACTCGCTACTTCTTTGCAAGTACCTTGTGTGTATCTGGTTCTGCCTTTCCCTTTCAGTCTGTTCCATGTGAACAGAGCCCTGTCCACCGCACCAGCGGTTTATCTCTGCTCTGCTTTGCTTACCGCTCCGGCGGTTCCTGCCCGCTCTGCCTTGTCCACCGCGTCTGCGGTTTCGCTCTGCTCTGCCTTGTCTATCGCATCTGTGGTTTCGCTCTGCTCAGCCTTGTCCACCGCATCTGCAGTTTCGCTCTGCTCAGCCTTGTCCACCGCATCTGTGGCTTCGCTCTGCTCAGCCTTGTCCACCGCATCTGCAGTTTCGCTCTGCTCAGCCCTGTCCACCGCACCTGCGGTTTCGCTCTGCTCTGCCTTGTCCACCGCATCTGCAGTTTCATTCTGCTCAGCCCTGTCCACCGCATCTGTGGTCTCGCTCTGCTCAGCCCTGTCCACCGCATCTGCGGTTTCGCTCTGCTCAGCCCTGTCCACCGCACCTGCGGTTTTGCTCTGCTCTGCCTTGTCCACCGCATCTGCGGTTTCATTCTGCTCAGCTTTGTCCACCGCATCTGTGGTCTCGCTCTGCTCAGCCCTGTCCACCGCATCTTTGGTTTCGCTCTGCTCAGCCCTGTCCACCGCACCTGCGGTTTCGCTTTACTCTGCGTGATTACCGTATCTGCGGCTCTGAACCCGTCTCCCCGTCTGTACTGGACCCTACCCAGCCTGTGCTCTAACCTGCCTGTTCCTGTATTCCCCAGTGTGGGTCAACAGTCATGTCCGGGGTCTGACCTGGAGTGGCACCTGGTCCCTCTGCTCAGTTCCTCCCTGGTGCACGGCGTCATAGCCGGCGTGCGACCTGGGTCGGATCGGGTTGATACTTAGTTACGCCCAGGCATTCTCCGGTTCATGGCACAGTGGGATCACTAATCACTAGTGTTGAGCCACCCCCGTAGTGTTCGGGTTCGGTTCGGTTCGTCGAACACCGGGATGTTCGAGGAACTGTTCGTCGAACTGTTCGTCGAACACCTTAGAACACCGTCGAACACCGTTAAAACCAATGGCAGGCAAACAAAAACACATAGAAACACATAGAAAACACCTGCAAAGGTGTCCAAAAGCTGACAAACTGCTCAGAAGACACTCTCTTTAAAAAAGCCGGCCGGCAAATTCAGCAGCGGCATACACCGGTACCCGACAATTTAGACAAGAAGGAATAGAGCATCACACATAGATTAGATAGATAGAAACATGTCAGTCACACATATAAGAAGCACAGTGACAGTGTTGGTTACTGTACTTGTCATTTAGTGTAAAGGATTTATTTAAAAAAATAATAGTGTTTTCATGCACTGTCTCTTTAAAAAAGCCGGCCGGCAATTCAGCAGCGGTACCCGACAATTTAGAACAGAAAGATAGAGCATCACACATAGATTAGATAGATAGAAACATGTCAGTCACATATATATGAAGTACAGTGATAGTGTTGGTTACTGTACTTGTCATTTAGTATTAAAATAAAGGATTTATTATTAAAAAAATTGGCGTGGGGTTCCCCTTAATTTTAGGCTCTAGCGGAGGTTAAGCAGACAGCTGGGGCAGATGTTTGAAGCCTGGGAAGGGAGTAATACCCACGGAGCTTCCCAGGCTACTAATATCAGCCCCCAGCTGAATACATAGCCTTTACTAGCTATTAAAATGGGGGACCCCCCAAAAAAAATGACGTGGGGTCCCCCCTAATTTAATAGCTAGCAAAGGCTAGGCAGACAGCTGGGGGCTGATATTAATAGCCCAGGAAGGGAGCCATGAATATTGGCCCCCTCCCAGGCTAGAAACACCAGCCGTCAGCCGCCCCAGAAATGGCGCATTCATAGGATGCGCCAATTCTGGCACTTAGCCTCGCTCTTCCCACTGCCCTGTAGCGGTGGCAGTGGGGTAATAGGGTTGGGGTTGATGTCAGCTTATAATGCCAGCTGACATCAAGCCCAGGTTAGTAATGGAGAGGCGTCTATAAGACACCCCCATTACTAACCCCATAGTCAAAGTTAAAAAAAACACAAACACCCAGAATAAAGTCCTTTAATTGAAATAAAGACACAATTCTTTATTGTTCTAAATTAAACCATACTTACCGTCACGCCCATTCCAGCTGAAGCCAACGATCTCCTGCAATAAAAGAAAAATAATAAAGCAACCTCATCCTTACCTTTCCATGGTTCCCACGACAGCTTCAGCTCTGCTACATCGAGATGACAGGCTGGACCGCAGCAGAACGCTGCCATCCAGCCTCTCATCCCGCAGACACTGAGAAGCGCAGGCTTGCTTGCGCTGCTCAGCGTCTCTCTGTGACGACATCCAGATGAGCCGAGTTCATGTCCAATGAACTCGGCTCACCTCATGCACGTCACTGACAGCGTGGGAAAATTCTCACGCTGAAGCGCTGATTGCAGGAGAATTTTCCCACGCTGTCAGTGACGTGCAGGAGGTGAGCTGAGTTCATTGGACATGAGCTCACCTCATGCACATCACTGACAGCGTGGGAGAATTCTCCTGCACTCAGCACTTCAGCGTGAGAATTTTCCCACGCTGTCAGTGACGTGCATGAGGTGAGCCGAGTTCATTGGACATGACCTCGGCTCATCTGGATGCCGTCACAGCGAGACAGTGAGGAGCGCAAGCATGCGTGCGCTTCTCAGTGTCTGCGGGATGACAGACTGGATGGCAGCGTTCTGCTGCGGTCCAGCCAGTCATCTCGATGTAGCAGAGCTGAAGCTGTCGTGGGAACCATGGAAAGGTAAGGATGAGGTTGGTTTATTATTTTTCTTTTATTGCAGGAGATCGTTGGCTTCAGCTGGAATGGGTGTGATGGTAAGTATGGTTTAATTTAGAACAATAAAGAATTGTGTCTTTATTTCAATTAAAGGACTTTATTCTGGGTGTTGTGTTTTTTTTAAATACTTTACTAGAAATTCATGGCGGTCATGTCTAATACTGGCGTGACCCCATGAATTTTGGGCTTGGGGCCAGCTGATAATACCAAGCTGGCCCTAACCCCTTTATTACCCAGTGAGCCACCGCACCAGGGCCCTGGATGAGTTGGGTACAGCGCCAGAAGATGGCGCTTCTATGAACGCGCCATTTTCCGGGGTGGCTGCGGACTGCAATTTGTAGCGGGGGGGGGCCCAGAAAGCTTGGGCCTCCCTGCGCTGCAGATTCCAGCCCCCAGCTGCCTAGTTGTACCTGGCTGGACACAAAAATAGGGCGAAGCCCCACGTACTTTTTTTTTAATTATTTCATGAAATTCATGAAATAATTAAGAAAAAAAGGGCTTCCCTATATTGTTGTGTCCGGCCAGGTACAAATAGGCAGCTGGTGGATGGGGGCAGCCCGTTCCTGCCTGCTGTACCTGGCTGGACACAAATATAGTGCGAAGCCCCACGTCAATTTTTTTAAATTATTTCAGGAAATTCATGAAATAATTTAAAAAAAATTGACGTGGGGCTTCGCACTATATTTGTGTCCAGCCAGGTACAGCAGGCAGGAACGGGCTGCCCCCAACCACCAGCTGCCTATTTGTACCTGGCCGGACACAACAATATAGGGAAGCCCTTTTTTTCTTAATTATTTTATGAAATAATTTAAAGAAAATTGACGTGGGGCTTCGCCCTATTTTTGTGTCCAGCCAGGTACAACTAGGCAGCTGGGGGCTGGAATCCGCAGCGCAGGGAGGCCCAAGCTTTCTGGGCCACCCCCGCTGCAAATTGCAGTCCGCAGCCACCCCGGAAAATGGCGCGTTCATAGAAGCGCCATCTTCTGGCGCTGTACCCAACTCATCCAGGGCCCTGATGCGGTGGCTCACTGGGTAATAAAGGGGTTAGGGCCAGCTTGGCATTATCAGCTGGCCCTAAGCCCGAAATTCATGGGGTCACGCCAATATTAGACATGACCACCATGAATTTCTAGTAAAGTATTTAAAAAAAACACAACACCCAGAAAAAAGTCCTTTAATTGAAATAAACACACAATTCTTTATTGTTCTAAATTAAACCATACTTACCATCACGCCCATTCCAGCTGAAGCCAACGATCTCCTGAAATAAAAGAAAAATAATAAAGCAACATCATCCTTACCTTTCCATGGTTCCCATGACAGCTTCAGCTCTGCTACATCGAGATGACAGGCTGGACCGCAGCAGAACGCTGCCATCCAGCCTCTCATCCCGCAGACACTGAGAAGCGCAGGCTTGCTTGCGCTCCACAGTGTCTCTCTGTGAGGGCATCCAGATGAGCCGAGTTAATGTCCAATGAACTCGGCTCACCTCATGCACGTCACTGACAGCGTGGGAAAATTCTCCTGCACTCAGCGCTTCAGCGTGGGAGAATTCTCACGCTGAAGCGCTGAGTGCAGGAGAATTCTCCCACGCTGTCAGTGACGTGCAGGAGGTGAGCTGAGTTCATTGGACATGAGCTCACCTTATGCACGTCACTGACAGCGTGGGAAAATTCTCCTGCACTCAGCGCTTCAGCGTGGGAGAATTCTCACGCTGAAGCGCTGAGTGCAGGAGAATTCTCCCACGCTGTCAGTGACGTGCAGGAGGTGAGCTGAGTTCATTGGACATGAGCTCACCTTATGCACGTCACTGACAGCGTGGGAGAATTCTCCTGCACTCACCGCTTCAGCGTGAGAATTTTCCCACGCTGTCAGTGACGTGCATGAGGTGAGCCGAGTTCATTGGACATGAACTCGGCTCATCTGGATGTCGTCACAGAGAGACGCTGAGCAGCGCAAGCATGCCTGCGCTTCTCAGTGTCTGCGGGATGAGAGGCTGGATGGCAGCGTTCTGCTGCGGTCCAGCCTGTCATCTCGATGTAGCAGAGCTGAAGCTGTCGTGGGAACCATGGAAAGGTAAGGATGAGGTTGCTTTATTATTTTTCTTTTATTGCAGGAGATCGTTGGCTTCAGCTGGAATGGGCGTGACGGTAAGTATGGTTTAATTTAGAACAATAAAGGATTGTGTCTTTATTTCAATTAAAGGACTTTATTCTGGGTGTTTGTGTTTTTTTTAACTTTGACTATGGGGTTAGTAATGGGGGTGTCTTATAGACGCCTCTCCATTACTAACCTGGGCTTGATGTCAGCTGGCATTATAAGCTGACATCAACCCCAACCCTATTACCCCACTGCCACCGCACCAGGGCAGCGTGGAAGAGCGAGGTTAAGTGCCAGAATTGGCGCATCCTATGGATGCGCCATTTCTGGGGCGGCTGACGGCTGGTGTTTCTAGCCTGGGAGGGGGCCAATATTCATGGCTCCCTTCCTGGGCTATTAATATCAGCCCCCAGCTGTCTGCCTAGCCTTTGCTAGCTATTAAATTAGGGGGGACCCCACGTCATTTTTTTTGGGGTGTCCCCCATTTTAATAGCTAGTAAAGGCTATGTATTCAGCTGGGGGCTGATATTAGTAGCCTGGGAAGCTCCGTGGGTATTACCCCCTTCTCAGGCTTCAAACATCTGCTTAACCTCCGCTAGAGCCTAAAATTAAGGGGAACCCCACGCCAATTTTTTTAATAATAAATCCTTTATTTTAATACTAAATGACAAGTACAGTAACCAACACTATCACTGTACTTCATATATATGTGACTGACATGTTTCTATCTATCTAATCTATGTGTGAAGCTCTATTCTGTCTGTTATAAATTGTCGGGTACAGATGCTGAATTGCCGGCCGGCTTTTTTAAAGAGACGGTGCATGAAAACACTATTATTTTTTTTGATAAATCCTTTACACTAAATGACAAGTACAGTAAGCAACACTGTCACTGTACTTCATATATATGTGACTGACATGTTTCTATCTATCTAATCTATGTGTGAAGCTCTATTCTGTCTGTTATAAATTGTCGGGTACAGATGCTGAATTGCCGGCCGGCTTTTTTAAAGAGACGATGCATGAAAACACTATTATTTTTTTTGATAAATCCTTTACACTAAATGACAAGTACAGTAAGCAACACTGTCACTGTACTTCATATATATGTGGCTGACATGTTTCTATCTATCTAATCTATGTGTGAAGCTCTATTCTTTCGGTTCTAAATTGTCGGGTACCGGTGTATGCCGCTGATGAATTGCCGGCTTTTCATGTTTCACTGTTGGCACTGTTCCCATCGATTTGGGCAATCACTGTAATGCCACAACCACCATGGCTGTGGCATTACAGTGAGTGGCAGACAATCCCTGCATGATTGGTGCTCTAAATAGCGCCAGACATGCAGGACACGCTTTTGGTGCACGAACAGTTATCGAACATAACCTCGAACAGCCGAATTTTTTGCAAATCGTTCGGGTTCGTCGAACAACTCGAACACCGCCCAAAACAGCTCGAATTTGAGATTGGCGAACAGTTCTAGTCGAACACCGCTCATCTCTACTAATCACACACGCCAGTCAGTCCGGGCGTGTGCATAACATACACAAAACATATCATTTTGCATTGTGGCCAAAAAGTTTGATTTTGGTTTCATCTGACCAGAGCACCTTATTCCACATGTTTGGTGTGTCTCCCAGGTGGCTTGTAGCAAACTTCAAACAAGACTTTTTATGGATATCTTTGAGAAATGGCTTTCTTCTTGCCACTCTTCCATAAAGGCCAGATTTGTGCAGTGTACGACTGATTGTTGTCCTATGGACAAACTCTCCTACCTCAGCTGTAGATCTCTGCAGTTCATCCAGAGTGATCATGGGCCTTTTGGCTGCATCTCTGATCAGTGTTCTCCTTGTTTGAGATGAAAGTTTAGAGAGATGGCTGGGTCTTGGTAGATTTGCAGTGGTCTGATACTCCTTCCATTTCACTATGATCGCTTGCACAGTGCTCCTTGAGATGTTTAAAACTTGGGAAATCTTTTTGTATCCAAATCTGGCTTTAAATTTCGCCATAACAGTATCTCGGACCTGCCTGGTGTGTTCCTTGGTCTTCATGATGATCTTTGCACTTGAAATGGAACCCTGAGACTATCACAGAGCAGGTGCATTTATATGCAGACTTGATTACACACAGGTGGATTCTATTTATCATTACCAGTCATTTAGGACAATACTGGATCATTCAGAGATCCTCACTGAACTTCTGGAGTGAGTTTGCTGCACTGAAAGTAAAGGGGCCGAATAATATTGTGTTCTGCATGACTCAAATCTATTCGGTTAGCGACAGAGATTAACTCCTCCAGGGAGGTTGGAATCTCTCTGGTAGATAGAACATTTTTAATATGCCCAGCCAGACCCTTCCAGAACACCGGGATTAAAGACCGCTCAGACCAATTCAATTCAGCCGCTAAGGTTCTAAACTGGATGGCATAGTGGCTGGTGGTGACCGAACCCTGGACCAACGCAAGAAGCTTAAGAGCCGTATCATGCGTGACCTGAGGACCAAGGAAAACACTCTTTAGGGCATTAAGAAAGAGACCCGCATTAGCCACTACCGGGTCATTGCGCTCCCACGGAGGAGTAGTCCACTCCAGAGCCCTGGAAAAAAGAGAACCACCGAATGATAGGTCCAATCATACAAAGGATTAAATAAATCACTTTATTTATGTAAGGGTAACAAGTGGCACTACATGCAAAGAAAAAGCCGCATTGTAGAGTCCAAAACACAGAAATAAATACAGAGTACAATTACATGATGAGCTGCATAATAAACATAATGGTAATGCAACAGGTACAAGTATTAGAAATATATATATATATAGAACGAGTCTCCCAAGCATCCCCTAAGAATCTAGGAGAAAGAGCAGAAGTATGCTCAAGGATACAGAGCAAGAAAATGGACAACCAATATATATAGAAGTACTATGTGTACTGTAATACTGACCATATCTATATCAAATATCCAATATATACGTACAAGCAATACCAAAGGGACAACATACAATCAATTAGAAGAATATGTATGGGAGAAAGATGTGTGGCGTACCTGTGTAAACAGCAGCCAGTGTGAGTGGCACTCCGCGGCAAACCCCGACGCGCGTTTCGGACACCACGTCCTTCGTCAGGGGGTTACTCCAGAGCCCTGTGGGAGAGTAACAAGATGACATAACCCACTTTGGCCCATTCGGAAGGGAACCGTGCCTCCATCATCTCCAATTGAATGATGAATTGAATTGAATCTGCTGGCCCTCACTGAAACCTGGATCCAGGACTCTGACACTGTCTCCCCTGCTGCTATTTCTCATGGCGGCTTGCATTTTTCCCATTCCCCGAGACCTGCGAACAGACTTGGTGGTGGAGTCGGCTTACTCCTGTCCCCACAATGCACCTTCCAGGTCATCCAGCCAGTACCATCACTCTCATTCCCTTCTTTTGAGGTACACACCATCAGGCTCTTCCATCCCCTCTCCCTCAGAGTAGCGGTCGTATACCGTCCCCCAGGCTCACCCACCCAGTTCCTTGACCATTTTTCTGCCTGGCTGCCACACTTCATGTCCTCAGATTTACCAACCCTTATCCTGGGAGACTTCAACATCCCCATAAACAGCCCCACCTCCTCATCCGCATCCCATCTTCTATCTTTAACCACTTCTCTCGGCCTCTCACAGCTTTCAACCTCTGAGACACACAAAGATGGAAACACCCTTGATCTGGTCTTTGTCCGGCTTAGTTCAATCCCCCACCTAAATAACTCCGCTCTTCCCCTCTCTGATCATAACATTCTCTCCTTCACGCTCACAAATCCTCGCCCGCCCCAGCACACTCCTACCTATCACACATTCAGAAATCTACAAGCCATTAACCCTCATACACTCACAGACTCCCTTCACTCATCACTGTCCCCAATCTCCTCTTCTTCCTGTCCTAATCTGGCTGTAAACCACTACAATGACACTCTCAGAAGCATGCTGGACCAATTAGCGCCCCTCACCCTCAGAACCTCTAAACACAGAGTAAAACAGCCCTGGCTCACACCGCAAACCCGATTTCTCCAGCGATGCTCTAGAAGTGCCGAACGGCTATGGAGGAAAACTCGGACACCAGAAAACTTTATCCACTACAAATTTATGTTAAAAACATATAACTCTGCCCTTCACCTCGCCAAACAGACCTACTTCACCATCCTGATCTCCTCACTATCCAACAACCCCAAAAAACTCTTCGATACCTTTCACTCCCTCCTCAGTCCTAAAGCGCAGGCCCCCACCACGGACATTTGTGCTGAAGACCTGGCCTCCTACTTCACAGAGAAAATAGACACCATCCGTCAGGAAATCAGCTCCCAGCCACAAAGTGCCGTGACTCCCACCCCCCCGCACATCCCCTCTGGATCCCTCTCCACATTTGACCCAGTCACAGAAGACGAAGTCTCCAGGCTCCTCTCTTCTTCTCATCCCACCACATGCACCACTGACCCCATCCCCTCACATCTACTCCAGCCTCTTTCTTCAGTCGTCACTACTCACCTAACTAAATTCTTCAACCTCTCCCTCTCTTCGGGTATCTTCCCCTCCTCCTTCAAACACTCCATCATCACTCCATTATTAAAAAAGCCCTCTCTTGACCCTTTCTGCACAAACAACTACAGACCAGTCTCCAATCTTCCCTACATCTCTAAACTCTTGGAGCGCCTGGTCTACTCCCGCCTTACCAGCTACCTCTCCACTCACTCTCTTCTAGACCCATCACAGTCCGGCTTCCGCCCTCTACATTCTACAGAAACTGCACTCATCAAAGTAACCAATGACCTTCTGACTGCAAAACACAATGGTGACCACTCTTTGCTCATTCTTCTTGACCTCTCTGCAGCCTTTGACACCGTTGACCACCACCTCCTACTCTCTATGCTTCACTCAATCGGCATAAAGGACACTGCTGTCTCCTGGTTCTCCTCCTACCTATCTGACCGCTCTTTCAGTGTATCGTTCGCTGGCCCCACTTCTTCCCCTCTTCCTCTCACTATTGGGGTTCCTCAGGGTTCAGTCCTTGGCCCTCTTCTCTTCTCTCTCTACACAGCCCCAATTGGACAGACAATCAGCAAATTTGGTTTGCAGTATCATCTTTATGCTGATGACACACAACTATACACCTCATCCCCTGACCTTACCCCCGCTGTACTACAGAACACCAGTGACTGTCTGGCCGCAGTTTCTAAAATCATGTCCGCTCTCTATCTGAAACTCAACCTCTCAAAAACTGAACTTCTTCTGTTCCCGCCGTCCACTCACCTCTCTAAATCTGACTTCTCTCTCTCAGTGTGTGGCACCACAATAATGCCAAGCAAGCAGGCGCGTTGCTTGGGCGTTGTGTTTGACACCAATCTCTCCTTCACCCTCCACATACAATCTCTTGCCCGCTCTTGTCGCTTGCACCTGAAGAACATCTCTAGAATCCGCCCCTTTCTCACCTTGGAAACAACAAAAACCCTCACTGTTGCCCTGATCCACTCCCGCCTTGACTACTGTAACTCTCTCTTAATTGGCCTCCCCCTCACTCGACTTTCCCCCCTCCAGTCCATCCTTAATGCTGCAGCCAGGGTCATCTATCTGGCTAATCGTTACTCAGACGCTTCCGCTCTGTGCCAGTCATTGCACTGGCTGCCCATGAATTATAGGATCCGATTTAAATTGCTTGTTCTCACCCACAAAGCTCTCCACAGTGTGGCACCCCCCTACATCTCTTCCCTCATCTCTGTCTATCGGCCTACCCGTTTTCTACGCTCTGCAAGCGACTTTCGACTAACATCCGCACTAATCCGTACCTCCCACTCCCGGCTTCAAGACTTCTCCCGAGCTGCACCTATTCTTTGGAATGCTCTACCCCAAGAAATTAGGATGAACCACAATTTACACAGTTTTAGGCGCTCCCTAAAAACACATCTGTTTAGGGTGGCCTATCACGTTCCCTAATCAAAGTCCTTTTATATTCTCATAGCCCATTCCTTATTTCTCCAAACATAAGTCTCTACCCAACCAAAAAGCACTAGATACTGGCTGGTGATAAGCTCATGCAGCCTCTATCTATCCCTCATCCCCTCAAGATGGCTGGACCATCCTTGTAAATAAGCCATTGTACTTTGTGTCACCCCCACCTCATTGTAGATTGTAAGCTCTTAGGAGCAGGGTCGTCATTATTTTTGCTGTAATTATTGTATTATCTTTAGCTATGTTACTTATGACTGTTGTACATGAACCTGTGAATTGTTAAGCGCTGCGGAATATGTTGGCGCTATAAAAATAAAGATTATTATTATTATTATTATAATGGAGCATAGGTTAATGAAACCTCTGCAGAATCTGCTGTCTCCAGAAAATTTTTCCGGGAGAACAAAACGGGGTAATGGAGCAATTGCAGCTGCCGCAGCATTTACTGCAGCCGAGTTAACCAGATTGGCTGGTTGAGAAGCCGCCTGGGTAGCTACTGCAGTAATATCAGCTACCGGGTCAGCTTGTTCCAGAGTCCTAAGTCTGGCCTCAAGTTGCTGTATATTGCGCTGCAGTTGCTGGTTGTCAGCCATGTGCGGCAAGACCCTGGCGCTCTGATACTGTTAAGGGGACGGTTGCAAACAACTTTATTAAATAATGGAAAGCAACCAAACCCGGGGTCCGCGATGCAGCCTGGTGGACTGCGGCCGAACACCTTCCGGGTGAGAAGGTAAAACAACCAGCTTAAATAGCAATCCCCTCCGTGTTACAGCACACCGGAGCGGGAATAGGGATTCGCACTATCTCCGTTAACTGCACGAGAGATGTGCGATAAATAATGTATCTGTAGTCCTGTTGCAGCACAGGGACTACACAGTTGGCGCTAGGATGCGTGTGTGACTCACGCCGGCGAATATTTGCTCCCAGCCAGCGTGCTACCGGATTGAGGAGAATCTCTCCACGTGGCTTACAGGTGGTACCGGGAATAGGGTGTCTACAGACTGCTCGGCGTGTAAGGCGACCCCTTTGTCGGAGCCAGACTGTCAGATGAAGCTACCTGCTTATTTCATCTAAGCCTGCCTATTTCCACTAAAAATAGCGTCCACACAACACCATCACAGCTCAATGATCAGAGCGCGCCGCCATGTTTGTGGGCGGGCTTTTTAAAGATTAAGCCCTGCCCACCGTCGCACCATTGGCGACGTCACCTGCGACCAATCAGGCGGTGTCAGGTCACCGGATCAGCTGACTCCCAAACCACCAATCACGGTCCGCCATGTCACGGGCATGCTCAGTACAGAGAATCCTGGACTTAGGCTTTAACAGCCCTGTCTCCCTCCGCAACCTATCCTTCATGTTGCTAGGAACAAAGATCCAAGAGGCAACCTGTACCTCTTGTGGACCAGCTAGGCATTGGGACTGACAATGATGCTGAGTAGCATCAGCCCTGGCTGGACAGGATTGGGAGACCACAGAAGGTTCTGGACCCATTTCAAATTCACCAAACCCCTGACTAAGAGTTTTTTTTTTTCCTGTTGGCGGTTACTTTAACTGAGGAAAGCGCGGACAGCCAATCATAGCGCCGGAAGCATCTACACTGTCCAGACATAAGGGCTTCTGCAATTCGCTGCAGAAATCACATGTCCTCTGAATATAAAAAGCGTCCATGTTCCCTCAGCTCCATTATATCCATGTCACTGCTGGAGACAGACGCAGCTCAGTGTTCTCCTTTGTAATGAGAGATATTAGCTATATAGATGGGTGCTTGTGTGGTAGTCAGATAGTGTACATAATTCCTGGCCTGTGTACCTCTGCAACTGCTGGTGCAGCACATTTTTGGTGTTCTTGTGCAAGTACTGAGATTCTGGCAGAAACAGAGGGCCCATGCCATACAATAGTGCTGAGCACCGCTGGTATAGAGCTCAATGTCTCAGTATACCTTGAATCTTTTTTTGCACTTGCTAATGTGATAAAGCAAGCGCAGTGACCTTTTCATTTAGTGGGGTTGAAATTGTGCTCTGCACAGTCTGCAGAGCTTCTCATTGCAGAGCACAAAATCAGTTTTTTTTCTGTTGCTATTGTGATATTGAAAGCTGTGTGCAGTAAAGTTTTTTTTTAGTGTCAGATACTATTTTAGTGGAGTTGAATTTCAGGTGGTTTCAAAGTAAAAAAATAAATTTTTTCTCTTGCTACGCCCAGTCCAAAAAATATTTTTTCCTGTGCCAAAAGTCATACAGTGCTATAAGCCAGCAACTACGTCAGTGGCGGTCAAATTCAGCTTGTATGCACAGTCAAACCTATATATATTTTTGGTTGGCAGGCAGAGTCCACAAAGGTTTTTTACTGTGGCAAAGTTGATCCAGTCTACTAAAAGGCAGATCCTATTTTAGTGGCATTGAACTTGTCCTGGTTTCACAGTAAAAAAAAAACAAAACTTCTTTTACTAGACCCAGTCCAAAAAATATTTTTTCCTGTGCCAAAAGTCATACAGTGCTATAAGCTAGCTACTATGTCAGTGGCGGGCATATTCAGCTTGTACGCATAGTCAAACGTATATATATTTTTGGTTAGCAGGCAGAGTCCACAAAGGTTTTTTACTGTGACAAAGTTGATCCAGTCTACTAAAAGGCAGATCCTATTTTGGTGGTGTTGAACTTGTCCTGGTTACACAGTGAAAAAACAAATTCTCTTACTAGGCCCAGTCCAAAAAATATTTTTTCCTGTGCCAAAAGTCAAACAGTGCTATAAGCCAGCTACTATGTCAGTGGTAGCTGGCTTATGCAGAGTAACCCAAAAATATTTTTTGCTCTGAGTAAAGTGATACAGCTGGCTAGATATGATTTTGAAATATTTTGGAGCATATATTCTATGTCATACTGGCCTCATCCACATTCAAAAAAAAATTTTCTTCCATTCCTAAAGTAATACAGCCGAGGACAGCTCAGCTTGAAATTGTTTGGAGAATATCTCATAGGTTTTACTGGCCTCATGCACACTAACAAATTTCTTTTGTCTGTTAGTAACGTTATACAGCAGGCCATATCTTACCTTGTCATTTAGTGTTGCTGAAATTCAGGTGTGTGCTGAGCTATTGCACAGGAAAAAAATGTATTTTTCTTTAGTTAATTGCATGCTCCTACCACTGTATCTGACCAACATTAGTGGGAAAAAGCGAGGGCGTGGTGGAAGGGGGGATAGGCTTGGTGTTCAAGATGTACATGGGGTACGTGGTAATGTTAGTGAAAGCACTAGTGAACCAACACAAACAGGTCCTATCTAAAGACAACTGACAACTTATGTTAGTGGACGGCCTACTGAACTCCTTTAATTTGGCAGCCGCACAGCGATACGCCTTGTTGATAGGGTCCAGAAAGAGCAGGTGCTCCAGTGGATGGCAAGCTCTGCTTCCAGTGCCCTCTCATCTTCTTCCTCCACTTCAACATCACACGCAGTATAGTCCACAGAGGTGGCACCCCAATTACCCATACTTCCCCCCACGTCACAACTAGTGTTGAGCCACCCCCGTAGTGTTCGAGTTCGGTTCGGTTCGTCGAACACCCGTGTGTTCGCCGAACTGTTCGTCGAACTGTTCGTCGAACACCTTCGAACACCGTTAAAACAAATGGCAGGCAAACAAAAACACATAGAAACACATAGAAAACACCTTCAAAGGTGTCCAAAAGCTGACAAACTGCTCTGAAGACACAACTAACACATGGAAAAGTGACAAGTACATATAGTCATGCGAAAAGAAAAGAGGTGGAGGAGTAAAAGGAGGGGGAGACACAGATATAGGCATGTCATGCCCTTCTAAAATCCAAAAAGTGAGAAGCCGACACGTTCAGTCCGCTCCTGCCCGTGCCACCTCCGTGTCGCCGGGTTTGTGCCAGAGCCGCGGTGAACCCTGACGGCCAGCCCCCCTCTCCCAATACTGGTGCCTGTCCGCTGGTGGGTCAAGCGAGCCCCCCTGTGGTGGAGGCAGCTCTAAGCTTTTTAATTTAAATTGTCTCTCTAATTTGAATGAATACACTTTAAATCCATTTACAAGGATCTATTGGAGGGCAAGTCTCATGCCAGCAGCCGCGTAATTCCAGCTCCAGTAGCGTCCACTAAAGCTGCTGCAGTTAAAAAGCTTTTATAAGGATCGAGCTCGGCTGTCCACCGCAAGGCATCCTACTGCCAGTCCCAGCCCCTATGCCTTGGGGTGCCTCCTGATGCTCTTAACTGAGTATCCCGTGGTCCCGAAGCATTTCCTTTGAAAAAATTAAGTGTCAAAACTACAGGTGGTGTAGCTTGCTTAACAGCCGGGATAATCCGCTGACTAGCAGACACTGCTACTAGGCACAAAGTATTTCCTGGGCTAGATGCAGTTAAAAATTTGTAATTAGATACTCTCGTTGGATGCTGAGAAAGCATTCCATAGAGTCTCCTGGCACGCCATATATGATTCTCTTAAAAAGCTTGGGGTAGGGGTCTAGGGGACCCTTTTATAGCCAAAATCACGGCCCTGTATCGCAATACGTCACCTAGGCTGAAGATAAATGGAACTGTATTACCCTGAGGGCTCGGTTGCTACAGAGGTATTGCACCTCACCCAGAGGTGTGATATCTCACTCTTAGGTAAGGATGGAGTGTGGATCAGGACCCGACACCTGCATGCATTACACCACATTGCCGTGGGGCAGGGCGACCAATATGCCCCTGAGATGGGCATGACAGTCCCTGTCCCTGGCTGGAGTGGGGGGAGGGAACACTGAGGAAGGGGAACCCTGTAGTGCAGGAGCAGGGTGCATTGAGAAGGGAGTATAAAAGGTGGGCACCATCTTAGTTCAGTGCAGAGAAGTCTGAGCAGAAGTGGCAGGGAGCAGGGGCTCTGCATGAGCTCTGCTCCGGAGGCGGGCCTAGTAACAGAGGCCCAGGCCTGGAAGAGGGAGAAGGAAGGAAGAGGAGCGGAGAAGGCTCCAGGAACGAGGAATGAAGGGATCCCAGGGGTGCGGACGGGCGAGTCGCCACCGCACGCCCGAATCCACCTGCGTGGAGGGGTCAGGCCAAAGGGGGAGACCGGTCCCCGAAACTAGTGGAGGCAGGAAATAACCCTCAGCTAGAAACCGGAGGCTGTGACATTTTATGTGGTGCAGCCCCTCGCTACACCCGCTAGGAAGGCACCACATAGGGTCAGGGAAACTGGCGCCAAGTTTACCAAGAGGAGGCCCGAGGCAGCCGGACAGAAGGGTTGGTAAGAAAGGCCAGACAAAGGACACACAAAGGGGGTCCTGTGAAGCGCTCCAAAGTTATCTGGGAGTTGTCTGAGCCCCTCACCTGGTGAGAACAGTACGACGTGGGCAGCCGTTACCTGCAGACGTGGTCTGGATAATAAGAACTGTGAGTAAAGGCCCTGGACTGCATCACTGACTCCGTGTCGTTACTGCTGCTGCACTGCACCATCACCCCCATCCTCCGCATACACTGCCCTGAGGCTATACTCCTCCCGTGGGGAGTTATGCTACGCTCTGCTGCACCCACAACACCAGCCTCAGTGGTCTGCCCTTGTCACGGGTGTGTTGCCACGAAGATCGTCACGAGTACACAGCCTGACTTCTCGCAGCTGACTTGTTGGTGCTTTGTGTTTCTCGGCAGTGAGGGAGTTAATTCTCTCTCTCTCTCTCTGGGCTAGATGAGGTCCAGCCTCGCCCAGCTGCAATCAATACTTCTGTAGTGAGACTCCTTCATATACCTGCTGGTCTGTCTGGGAGGTGTCGGTGAAAGCATTTCATTCAGACTGACAGAGCGGATCGTGGTGTTTGGAGTTGCTGAGATAAGTGTACTTGGAAGTGTTTTTTCCCTTTCCTCGCTTTATCATTTATCTCCTTTCCCGTTGGTTTTCCCTCTGTTGTAGTTGAGAAGTTGTTTGTATGCAAGGTGGTTTTGGTTTTTCCCTTGTACTGTCTCGTTCGTCTAAATACTGTGTTTGGGCATATTATTTCTTGTTCCCTTTGGTTGTGATCGGGGTCCTTCTCAGGACTAGATTACTGAGGTGCAGGGATCTTCAGGAGGTAGGGGTTACGCTGGCGGCCTGGACCTCTGTACCTTTAACAGTACCTCCAGGTTGAGGGATTAGTCAGGGCCCCAGCTTAGGGTCAGCTTAGGCCCCCTACCTCCAGTATACAGAGACAGCGTGACATTTTCACCGACCGAGGAGGAACGATTTTCCTCATCACTCGCTTCAGTATGGAGAGGGGTGCTGAAGAATCTGAATACTATGGGGAACCGATACAAACGTATGGCTGATAGGAGGAGAGTGTCTGGTCCGGACCTAAGTGTGAACGATCGGGTATGGTTGTCTACCAGGAATATAAAACTTAAGGTTCCCTCCTGGAAACTGGGTCCCAGGTTCATCGGGCCGTACAGAATCAGTTCTATTATTAATCCGGTGGCATTCCGTCTTGACCTCCCCCCTACGTTTAAAATTCACAACGTGTTTCACAGATCATTGCTTAAGAGGTATGTGGCGCCGGTGGTACCGTCACTTTTACCTCCCCCTCCAGTGGTTGTCAATGGTAACTTGGAGTTCCAGGTATCGAGGGTCATTGATTCACGCTTTAATCGCCGGTCCCTTCAGTACTTGGTTCATTGGAAGGGGTATGGTCCTGAGGAGAGGATGTGGGTTCCTGCGTCGGATATTAACGCAGACCGATTAGTTCGGGCCTTCCACACGACTCACCCGGATAAACCTGGCCCTGAGGGTCCAGAGGCCCCTCGTAGAAGGGGGGGTACTGTCACGGGTGTGTTGCCACGAAGATCGTCACGAGTACACAGCCTGACTTCTCGCAGCTGACTTGTTGGTGCTTTGTGTTTCTCGGCAGTGAGGGAGTTAATTCTCTCTCTCTCTCTCTGGGCTAGATGAGGTCCAGCCTCGCCCAGCTGCAATCAATACTTCTGTAGTGAGACTCCTTCATATACCTGCTGGTCTGTCTGGGAGGTGTCGGTGAAAGCATTTCATTCAGACTGACAGAGCGGATCGTGGTGTTTGGAGTTGCTGAGATAAGTGTACTTGGAAGTGTTTTTTCCCTTTCCTCGCTTTATCATTTATCTCCTTTCCCGTTGGTTTTCCCTCTGTTGTAGTTGAGAAGTTGTTTGTATGCAAGGTGGTTTTGGTTTTTCCCTTGTACTGTCTCGTTCGTCTAAATACTGTGTTTGGGCATATTATTTCTTGTTCCCTTTGGTTGTGATCGGGGTCCTTCTCAGGACTAGATTACTGAGGTGCAGGGATCTTCAGGAGGTAGGGGTTACGCTGGCGGCCTGGACCTCTGTACCTTTAACAGTACCTCCAGGTTGAGGGATTAGTCAGGGCCCCAGCTTAGGGTCAGCTTAGGCCCCCTACCTCCAGTATACAGAGACAGCGTGACAGCCCTGGAGCGGCGGTTCACTCTGACCGCAATCCACGGGTGGCGTAGTCGGACATTTAAACATCAAAACCACATAAATAGTTCCGCCACTGGTTTGACCGCCCTGAGCCACGGAACCGGGTCGCCGCCAAGGAGACTACAACCACCAGCATCCACCAAAAAGGGTCCGGCTCCGGGTGTCCCAAGGCCCAGGGGGCGCGTCAGAACATTTTCATCACCTTTCACAATCACCAATGGGACAAGGCAGGGATGTTCTCTGTCCCCTCTCTTATACATCCTAGTGACGGAGCACCTGCTCTCATCAATTCGCCATAACCCCAATATTAGGTGGATTGAGGTGGGAGGCACCGAGTACAAGTGCTCTCTATTTGCTGATGATGTCCTAGTATATATCACTCAATCACATATATCCATCCATGCTGTTATGGCTGAAATAGATCACTTTGTTACATGGTCAAATTTTAAAATTAATGCAGCGAAGTCTGAGGCCCTCGATGTCTCCCTCCCCAAATCCATATAGGATTCCATCCAGTCCAACTTTCCCTTTGCCTGGCCCTCACAGGGTATCAAATACTTAGGAATTCCTATTCTTTGAGACCTCTCCCATCTATGTTATCTTAATTTTGGGCCCTTTATTGAACAACTCCATACAGACCACGGTTGGCAAGTTAGAACTGTAAGATTCACTACGTGAACCACTGGTGTTTTGTGGAAAAGCACATGTACACTGTGTTCCAAATTATTATGCAAAAAGTGTTTAGGAGTGATAAGGGAAGAATTTGTTTGTTTTTCAGTTAAACTCATTGATGGTGATGTGTGTCAGGGCTCTTTATATCACTGTAAGCAATTGCATACACCTGTGCTAATTAGTTTGGCAGGTGTGTCCAATGAAAGGCAAGACTACTTAAGAAGGCTGTCTCACATTATTAAGCAGCCTACATTTTCTGCCAAAATGGGAAAGAAAAAGGATGTGTCGGCTGCTGAGAAGCAACAAATTGTGGAGTGTTTAGGTCAAGTCATGACTACAATCAACATTGTGCGATGATCAGGATGAAGTGTCTTGGCAATCAAGAAGTATGTAGCTGATTCACAGTACACACGTGTGCGTGCTGATAAGGGCAAATTGAGGACTCTTTCCTACAAGCAATTAGGTCAGGTTAAAAGAGCAGCGGCAAAAAAGCCTTGTCATAGCAGCAGACAAGTTTTTGAAGCTGCTGGTGCCTCCAACGTCCCCCGAACAACAAGATGCAGGGTCCTTCAGAGGTTTGCAGCTGTGCATACGCCATCCTGTCGACCTCCTCTATCCACTTCACACAAGCAGAAACGGCTCCAGTGGGCCAAACATTACATGAAGACTGATTTCAAAACTGTTTTGTTCACGGATGAGTGCCGTGCAGCGCTCGATGGTCCAGATGGATGGAGTGGAGGATGGCTGGTTGATGGACACCCCACGCAAACACGGCTACAGCGCCAACAAGGAGGAGGTGGAGTAATGTTTTGGGCTGGAATCATGGGGAGAGAGATTGTCGGCCCCTTTAGGATCCCTGAAGGCGCTAAAGATGAATTCCATAATGTATGTGGATTTTCTCAAACAGCACTTCCTGCCATGGTTCAAGAAGAAGAACCATGTATTTCACAGCAAGATCATTTTTTTGCATGATAATGCACCATCTCATGCTGCACATAAAACATCTGCATCTCTGGCTGATATGGGCATAAAAGGGGACAAACTTATGGTGTGACCCCCATGCTCCCCTGACCTCTACCCCATTCAGAACCTCTGGAGCATCATCAAAAGGAGTGTCTATGATGGCGGGAGGCAGTTCACATCTAAGCAACAGCTCTGGGAGGGTATTCTGTCCTCATGCAAAACAATTGAAGCAGAAACCATCCAAAACCTGACAAATTCAATGGACGAGAGAGTTCAGAAGCTCCTTTCGAACAAGGGGTCCTATGTGAAAATGTAACATCACCTAGAATAAAGTTTTGAGTTGAAAACTGTTTGATTTCAGTTTCTAATAACCTGCTAATGCTTATAATTTCAAAAATGACCATTTTTTTGGTCTTTATTAAAATGAAAAGGTTGATCGAAAAGTTTGGCGGATCTAAGAGTGTGGCAACCCAGTAGTCATGATTACTTCGAATTCTGACAATATGAGGTGCATGTTGCAGGTAGTGCAGCAAGAAGGCACTTATGTGTCTTGCGCATCTCGGAGCCCCAAAATTATTTTCCGGGCTAGATGCAGCTAAAAATTATTATTAATTTTAAATCTGGTGGAGCTTAGTATATATGGCCTAATAGGATCAGTGCTGCACACTGCTACAAAGCCCAAATTATTTTCCAGCCAAGATACAGATAAACACGATTAGTAATTTTAAATCTGGTGGAGCTTATTATAGATGGCCTAATAGAATCAGTGCTGCACACTGCTACAAAGCCCAAATTATTTTCCAGCCAAGATACAGATAAACATGATTAGTAATTTGAAAGCTTAAAATGGTTGGTAGGGTGATTTTAACCAATCATCAAGCTTTTACTCTCCCCAGGATGACACAGGGGTAGAAAAGTCGTTTCGGATCCATGATTTGTTCATCTTTATGAACGTGAGTCTGTCTACATTATCAGTGGAGAGCCGCGTGCGCTTATCTGTCAGCACACCACCAGCAGCGCTGAACACACGTTCAGACAGAACGCTGGCTGCGGGGCATGACAAGATCTCCAAGGCGTAAGTGGCTAGCTCCGGCCATTTATCCAGATTGGAAGCCCAAAAAGAGCAAGGGTCCAATGACACAGTCATTGCTTCAATGTTTACTTGGAGATACTCCTGTACCATCGTCTCTAGGCGTTGACTATGTGTCAGACTTCTTGTCTCCTGTGGCCTTGCAAAGGATGGGCTAAAAAAGTGGTGAAATGATTGCGCAAAATTGATGTTACCAGCAGATACTGTGGTTCTGTTATGGTTTGAGTGCTGAACACTTGACGGTCCCACGGTTGGCAAGTTGGAACTGTGAGATTCACTACGTGCACCACTGGTGTTTTGTGGAAAAGCACATGTAAGATTCTGCAACAGTCTCTGCTGATACTCCTGCATGTGTGCATCCCTTTCTATGGCAGGAATAATTTCTGCAAATTTACTTTTGTACCGGGGATCTAACAGTGTGGCAACCCAGTAGTCAGGATTATTTCTAATTCTCCCAATTCGAGGGTCATGTTGCAGGTAGTGCAGCAAGAAGGCACTCATGTGTGTTGCGCATCCAGGAGCACCAAGTCCCTGTTGTGTTGGTGGCGAGGTAACAATCATGCTTCCTTCCTCTGTCCTCTCCCCCCAACCTCGCACAACAGAAATGTGATCAAGGTCTCCCTCATCTGATGAGTCTTCCATCAGTTCGTCCTCCACTTCTTCCTGGGCTCCTGCACCTTCCTCACTAGTTTGGCTGCTACCATGCGCCCTGGTAAAACCATCTCCCCCACCCTCACATGCCTGCCGCCTTGGTGCTGCCGACCGTCTGGACCTTGCAGATGTTAGCCCTTCCGCATACAACTCCTCCTCCTCTACTTCCTCCACCTCCTCTTGTGCCACCACCTGACTCCGAATTCTGTTTAACATGTGCTCCAGCATGTAAATCACCGGAATAGTCATGCTGATAATGGCATCGTCAGCACTAAACATCTTCATCGCCATTTCCAAACTGTGCAGAAGGGTGCATAGGTCCCTGATCTGAGACCACTCCTCCAGCGTGATTTGCCCCACGTCTGGATCTCGTTGGCCCAGGCTATACGTCAGAACGTATTGCACCAGGGCTTGTCGGTGCTGCCACAGTCGCTGCAACATGTGCAGAGTTGAATTCCACCGGGTAGGCACATCGCATTTTAGCCGGTGAAGTGGCAGGCCCAACGACTTCTGTAGAGATGTAAGTCGCTGAGCTGCGGGATGCGAACGGCGGAAGTGAGCACACAGCGACCGTGCCCTCTGCAGAAGGCCATCTAGTCTGGGATAGTGGGCTAAAAATTGCTGGACAACCAGGTTCAACACGTGAGCCATACAAGGCACGTGTGTGACATTGCCCCGGCGAAGGGCCGCACCCAGGTTTGCAGCATTGTCGCACACGGCCTTCCCTGGTTGCAGGTCCAGTGGAGACAACCATTCTTGAAATTGGTTCTCCAGAGCTGACCACAACTCCTCAGCTGTGTGACTCACATTTCCCAGACATTTCAAAGTAAAAACCGCCTGATGACGTTGAGCCCTACTGCCAGCATAGTAAGGGGGTGTGCAGGATCCCTTCTGCGCAGTTAGAAAGCTTGTGGCATGACCAGACAGGCTTTGGGTGCAGGTGGAAGACCGAGAGGAGGTTGAGGAGGCAGAAGCAGTGGAGGAACTTTGACATAAAGAGGATTGACTCACAACACGTGGGGACGGCAAGACTTGGACAGCAGCCCCTTGTCCTGCTGTCACCATAGTTACCCAGTGCCCAGTCAGCGACATGTAACGCCCCTGTCCATGCCTACTCATCCAAGTGTCTGTGGTGAAATGCACCCTGTCACACACAGAGTTTCTCAAAGAAGCGGTGATGTTGTGTGCGACATGCTGGTGGAGCACAGGCACACCTTTCTTTGAGAAGTAGTGCTGACTGGGCATCTGGTACTGGGGCACTGCGACGGACATAAGATCTCGAAAATCCTCTGTGTCCACCAGGCGGAAAGGCAGCATTTCTGTAGCCAAGAGCTTGCAGATGGTGAAATTCAACCTCTTAGCTTTCTCATGGCTAGGAGGAAATGGTCTTTTACTTGTCCACATCTGAGGGACCGAGGGCTGGCTATTGTGCTTAGACGGGGTTGATAAGGGTGTCCCCGGCAAACTGCCAGTCTGTGAGGAAGATGCATGCGGACATGTTAGGTTGCCTTGATCCAAAGGTGGTGCTATCGATGTCGGACAGCGCTCAACACCAGCTGGTGTTACCACCTCCAAAGAAAATGATGACCTGCCAATCACGCTGGCTGTTGCGGGTAAAGAGGTGGCAGGTCTGCTCCCCAAACCAGGTGTGACTGCTGTCCCCCCAGTCACAGAGGATGAAGAGGCCGCGGATGCACAAGATATGGCAGACGGTGGTTGGCCCGGCCGGCTAGGCCGCATTGTAGCACACTGAGCTTTCCACTGCAACTTATGCTTCATGTCCATGTGCCGGTTCATGCATGAAGTACTCAAACTATGTATTTTTTGGCCTCTACTTAGCTTTTGCTGACAAATGTTACAGATAACACGAGTTGTGTCATCTTTATCGATCTGAAAAAATGCCCAGGCTATGCAAGGCTTAGCACCCATGCGACCTGAAGAGCCACCAGGACTTGTGGTGAGAGGCAGAGTTGTGTTTGAGGATGCAGTTGTTGACGTGCTTCCAGTACTACGTCTCTGTCCAGGAAGGCGCAACCTGACCTCGTCGTCACTAGCATCTTCCTCCACCTCCTCTGCTGACCTCATCTCTTGGCTGACTGTGGGTTGACAGTAAGTGGGATCTCCAACCTCATCATCATCACCCTGTGCGTTATCACACCCGTCGTCCTCAGAGCCAACCTGTTCCTGCCCTGACAAAAAACTAAAGTTGTCGCTCCAATCAGTTATTTGAGTCTCATCATCGTCTTCCTCATTGTCTCCACCAACAGGAGTTACAGTTTGGGAATGAGGGTCTACATTATGGTCAGAACCTTCTGCGTCTGGTCCTGGATCCGACTCATAAAGATTCTGGGCATCAGTGCAGATCATTTCCTCGTCTGGATTCACAGAAGCGCTGGAGTCGACCTCTGATTCCCAAGCTATAGTATGAGTAAACAGCTCTGCAGACTCAACCATCTGTTCTACCTCATACTCAGACGGGCAGCTGGAGATTTGGGAGCTGTGAGGAAGCAAGTGCGATTTGGGTGACACCTTTGAGGACTGGAGTATTTGTGATGTTGAAGTTGATGTGGAGGAGAGCCCACTTAAAGGAGCACTTGATATCAGTTGAAGCACCTGGTGTTTTTGTGCCTCATCTGGAATTTGTAGCGATTGGCGTCGCCGTAAGAAAGGGATCTTATCACATTGTCCGCTAAAAGAAGTAGACATTTTAGTTTGGCTGTAAGATGGTCTTTCTTCTGCAGATGTTACTGTTGCTTTAACACCTACCCCACGGACACAACCTTTTTTCCCCTTCCCAACACGCCTATTCCCCTTTCCACCAGCAGCAGGCCTTTTTCCACTCATTTTGGTGGTTAACTTATTCACAACTCTGGAGTTGTTTGCACAAAAAAACAATGGATGGGAACCGAGCAGAGCTGAGTGGCCAAACTGTGGTATTAGGCCAAAACTATTGGCTGGGTTAGATGCAGAAAAAAATTATATTCAATTTGCAACCTGATGGAGGTCAGTATAGATGGACTAATAGAACAAGTCCCACACACAGCTAGAAGCCCAAATATTTTTTCAGAGGTAGATGCAGAAAAAAATTGTATTCAGTTTGCAACCTGATGGAGGTCAGTATAGATGGACTAATAGAACAAGTCCTACACACAGCTAGAAGCCCAAATATTTTTTCAGAGGTAGATTTAGAAAAAAAATATATTCAGTTTGCAACCTGATGGAGGTCAGTATAGATGGACTAATAGAGAAAGTCCCACACACTGCTAGAAGCCCAATATTTTTTCAGAGGTAGATGCAGAAAAAAAATATATTCAGTTTGCAACCTGATGGAGGTCAGTCTAGATGGACTAATAGAGAAAGTCCCACACACTGCTAGAAGGGAAAATATTTTTTCAGAGCTAGATGCAGATAAAAATTATTTTTAATTTGCAACCTGATGGAGGTCAGTATAGATGGACTAATAGAGAAAGTCCCACACACTGCTAGAAGGCCAAATATTTTTTCAGAGCTAGATGCAGAAAAAAATTATATTCAGTTTGCAACCTGATGGAGGTCAGTATAGATGGACTAATAGAACAAGTCCCACACACAGCTAGAAGCCCAAATATTTTTTCAGAGGTAGATGCAGAAAAAAATTATATTCAGTTTGCAACCTGATGGAGGTCTGTATAGATGGAATAATAGAACAAGTCCCACACACAGCTAGAAGCCCAAATATTTTTTCAGAGGTAGATGCAGAAAAAAATTATATTCAGTTTGCAACCTGATGGAGGTCTGTATAGATGGATTAATAGAACAAGTCCCACACACAGCTAGAAGCCCAATATTTTTTCAGAGGTAGATGCAGAAAAAAAATATATTCAGTTTGCAACCTGATGGAGGTCAGTATAGATGGACTAATAGAGAAAGTCCCACACACTGCTAGAAGGCCAAATATTTTTTCAGAGCTAGATGCAGACAAAAAATTATTTTTAATTTGCAACCTGATGGAGGTCAGTATAGATGGACTAATAGAGAAAGTCCCACACACTGCTAGAAGGCCAAATATTTTTTCAGAGCTAGATGCAGATATAAATTATTTTTAATTTGCAACCTGATGGAGGTCTGTATAGATGGATTAATAGAACAAGTCCCACACACAGCTAGAAGCCCAATATTTTTTCAGAGGTAGATGCAGAAAAAAATATATTCAGTTTGCAACCTGATGGAGGTCAGTATAGATGGACTAATAGAGAAAGTCCCACACACTGCTAGAAGGCCAAATATTTTTTCAGAGCTAGATGGAGAAAAAAATTATATTCAATTTGCAACCTGATGGAGGTCAGTATAGATGGACTAATAGAATGATGCTATGCCCAAAAGATTTTACTTCACTAGGTGCAGTTAAAAAAATTGGTATTCTATACACAGGTGGTATATCTTGCAACACAGATAGGCTACTCCACTGACTAACACACTCTGCAATAGGCCAAAAAGGATTAGCTTTGCTAGATTCAGCCAAATGCTGTGAAAAAAACTCGCACAGCACTGGCACAGACCTGCCTGGCAAAAACTGATAGGAACTGATGTAACCTAGTCCTGAAAAGGACTCCAATTACAATTAGTCTTTACTCCCACAACCTATCTATTTAAGAGCACAGACCTGCCTAATAAAAGTCGTAGGAAATGCTGTAACCTAGTCCTTAAAAGGACTGCAATCACAACTATTCCCTACTTCCAAACTATCTGTAGATTTGTGCGAAAATTGGCTTGAAATTAACAAGGTATAGCGCACACAGCAACAGCGGTGCCGTCTAACACGCAGCTGCAGAAGTGAGAAAATGGTGGCGACGGGGAAAATGGCTTGGTCTTATAGGGCAAGGACATGTGACATACACTGCCAATGACACATGCCCTTGCTTGTGTGAAAAAAAGCACTTGGCTCCGTGTGTGCGCTGCTGATAGGCTGACAGATTGCACCTCCCCACTGTAAATGCGGGAAAGAGAAAAAAAAATGGAGATCTTCATTATTCCTGCAGAGATCCATCCCCTGCCCCTCCCCCCACCCCGCTGTACACTCAAACTGCGTATTAACATTAATTTTCATCATTACTGAGAAAAAATCCAGTTATGATTTTGGTGCACGAACAGTTATCGAACATAACCTCGAACAGCCGAATTTTTCTCAAATCGTTCGTGTTCGCCGAACGGCTCGAACACCGCCCAAAACAGCTCGAATTTGAGATTGGCGAACAGTTCGAGTAGAACAACGCTCATGTCTAGTCACAACGAACACGAACGATTTGAGAAAAATTCGGCTGTTCGAGGTTATGTTCGATAACTGTTCGTGCACCAAAATCATAACTGGATTTTTTCTCAGTAATGATGAAAATCAATGTTAATACGCAGTTTGAGTGTACAGCGGGGTGGGGGGAGGGGCAGGGGATGGATCTCTGCAGGAACAATGAAGATCTCCATTTTTTTTTCTCTTTCCCGCATTTGCAGTGGGGAGGTGCAATCTGTCAGCCTATCAGCAGCGCACACACGGAGCGAAGTGATTTTTTTCACACAAGCAAGGGCATGTGTCATTGGCAGTGTATGTCACATGTCCTTGCCCTATAAGACCAAGCCATTTTCCCCGTCGCCACCATTTTCTCACTGCTGCAGCTGCGTGTTAGACGGCACCGCTGTTGCTGTGTGCGCTATACCTTGTTAATTTCAAGCCAATTTTCGCACAAATCTACAGATAGCTTGGGAGTAGGGAATAGTTGTGATTGCAGTCCTTTTAAGGACTAGGTTACAGCATTTCCTACGACTTTTATCAGGCATGTCTGTGCTCTTAAATAGATAGATTGTGGGAGTAAAGACTAATTGTAATTGGAGTCCTTTTCAGGACTAGGTTATATCAGTTCCTATCAGTTTTTGCCAGGCAGGTCTGTGCCAATGCTGTGCAAGTTTTTTTCACAGCATTTGGCTGAATCTAGCAAAGCTAATCCTTTTTGGACTATTGCAGAGTGTGTTAGTCAGTGGAGTAGCCTATCTGTGTAGCAAGATATACCACCTGTGTATAGAATACCAATTTTTTTACTGCACCTAGTGAAGTAAAATCTTTTGGGCATAGCATCATTCTATTAGTCCATCTATACTGACCTCCATCAGGTTGCAAATTGAATATAATTTTTTTCTGCATCTAGCTCTGAAAAAATATTGGGCTTCTAGCTGTGTGTGGGACTTGTTCTATTAATCCATCTATACAGACCTCCATCAGGTTGCAAACTGAATATATTTTTTTCTGCATCTACCTCTGAAAAAATATTGGGCTTCTAGCTGTGTGTGGGACTTGTTCTATTAATCCATCTATACAGACCTCCATCAGGTTGCAAACTGAATATATTTTTTTCTGCATCTACCTCTGAAAAAATATTGGGCTTCTAGCTGTGTGTGGGACCTGTTCTATTAATCCATCTATACAGACCTCCATCAGGTTGCAAACTGAATATATTTTTTTCTGCATCTACCTCTGAAAAAATATTGGGCTTCTAGCTGTGTGTGGGACTTGTTGTATTAGTCCATCTATACTGACCTCCATCAGGTTGCAAACTGAATATAATTTTTTTCTGCATCTACCTCTGAAAAAATATTGGGCTTCTAGCTGTGTGTGGGACTTGTTCTATTAATCCATCTATACAGACCTCCATCAGGTTGCAAACTGAATATATTTTTTTCTGCATCTACCTCTGAAAAAATATTGGGCTTCTATCTGTGTGTGGGACTAGTTCTATTAATCCATCTATACAGACCTCCATCAGGTTGCAAACTGAATATAATTTTTTTCTGCATCTACCTCTGAAAAAATATTTGGGCTTCTAGCTGTGTGTGGGACTTGTTCTATTAGTCCATCTATACTGACCTCCATAAGGTTGCAAACTGAATATAATTTTTTTCTGCATCTACCTCTGAAAAAATATTTGGGCTTCTAGCTGTGTGTGGGACTTGTTCTATTAGTCCATCTATACTGACCTCCATAAGGTTGCAAACTGAATATATTTTTTTCTGCATCTACCTCTGAAAAAATATTGGGCTTCTAGCTGTGTGTGGGACTTGTTCTATTAATCCATCTATACAGACCTCCATCAGGTTGGAAACTGAATATATTTTTTCTGCATCTACCTCTGAAAAAATATTGGGCTTCTAGCTGTGTGTGGGACTTGTTCTATTAATCCATCTATACAGACCTCCATCAGGTTGCAAACTGAATATATTTTTTTCTGCATCTACCTCTGAAAAAATATTGGGCTTCTAGCTGTGTGTGGGACTTGTTCTATTAATCATTCTATACAGACCTCCATCAGGTTGCAAACTGAATATAATTTTTTTCTGCATCTACCTCTGCAAAAATATTTGGGCTTCTAGCTGTGTGTGGGACTTGTTCTGTTAGTCCATCTATACTGACCTCCATAAGGTTGCAAACTGAATATAATTTTTTTCTGCATCTACCTCTGAAAAAATATTTGGGCTTCTAGCTGTGTGTGGGACTTGTTCTATTAGTCGATCTATACTGACCTCCATCAGGTTGCAAACTGAATATATTTTTTTCTGCATCTACCTCTGAAAAAATATTGGGCTTCTAGCTGTGTGTGGGACTTGTTCTATTAATCCATCTATACAGACCTCCATCAGGTTGCAAACTGAATATTATTTTTTTCTGCATCTACCTCTGAAAAAATATTTGGGCTTCTAGCTGTGTGTGGGACTTGTTCTATTAGTCCATCTATACTGACCTCCATAAGGTTGCAAACTGAATATAATTTTTTTCTGCATCTACCTCTGAAAAAATATTTGGGCTTCTAGCTGTGTGTGGGACTTGTTCTATTAGTCGATCTATACTGACCTCCATCAGGTTGCAAACTGAATATATTTTTTTCTGCATCTACCTCTGAAAAAATATTGGGCTTCTAGCTGTGTGTGGGACTTGTTCTATTAATCCATCTATACAGACCTCCATCAGGTTGCAAACTGAATATTATTTTTTTCTGCATCTACCTCTGAAAAAATATTTGGGCTTCTAGCTGTGTGTGGGACTTGTTCTATTAGTCCATCTATACTGACCTCCATAAGGTTGCAAACTGAATATAATTTTTTTCTGCATCTACCTCTCAAAAAATATTTGGGCTTCTAGCTGTGTGTGGGACTTGTTCTATTAGTCCATCTATACTGACCTCCATAAGGTTGCAAACTGAATATATTTTTTTCTGCATCTACCTCTGAAAAAATATTGGGCTTCTAGCTGTGTGTGGGACTTGTTCTATTAATCCATCTATACAGACCTCCATCAGGTTGCAAACTGAATATATTTTTTTCTGCATCTACCTCTGAAAAAATATTGGGCTTCTAGCTGTGTGTGGGACTTGTTCTATTAATCCATCTATACAGACCTCCATCAGGTTGCAAACTGAATATATTTTTTTCTGCATCTACCTCTGAAAAAATATTGGGCTTCTAGCTGTGTGTGGGACTTGTTGTATTAGTCCATCTATACTGACCTCTATCAGGTTGCAAACTGAATATATTTTTTTCTGCATCTACCTCTGAAAAAATATTGGGCTTCTAGCTGTGTGTGGGACTTGTTCTATTAATCCATCTATACAGACCTCCATCAGGTTGCAAACTGAATATATTTTTTTCTGCATCTACCTCTGAAAAAATATTGGGCTTCTAGCTGTGTGTGGGACTTGTTCTGTTAATCCATCTATACAGACCTCCATCAGGTTGCAAACTGAATATATTTTTTTCTGCATCTACCTCTGAAAAAATATTGGGCTTCTAGCTGTGTGTGGGACTTGTTCTATTAATCCATCTATACAGACCTCCATCAGGTTGCAAACTGAATATAATTTTTTTCTGCATCTACCTCAACTAGTAGCAGGCAGACGGGTTGACCAATGTGAACAAGCCAGATCACAAGTCACCATAGAATTTCTCCACCAGCTAATGATGAGGGGCATATCAGGGGCGTCAGCGCAGCGGTGTCTGACCGGAGTAGCATTTCACTTCCAACTACTGAATTGGGGAGATGTGACAAAGATTCATCATCAGACAATCCATAAAAGGGTGGAAAAGGGGTTAGCCAAGTCAGGAGTGTAGACGTCCCGTCCCGTGTCACTAAAACTGATTTCTCACATCATATCCCTAACACCATTAACATGACACTCACA
The DNA here is from genome assembly GCF_046119375.1 of Phyllobates terribilis. Taxonomy (NCBI): domain Eukaryota; kingdom Metazoa; phylum Chordata; class Amphibia; order Anura; family Dendrobatidae; genus Phyllobates; species Phyllobates terribilis. Next base: position 116,374,703 of record NW_027362761.1, on the reverse strand, counting down.
ATTTGAAGCAACATTTCTGTCTACTGCATTTGTGATCGCCTTCTTCGGGGCGCTATGCATAAGCGAATTACTCCCTCAATCCAAAATTAGCACCAGTGGAGGCTTATTACACCAGGACGTAGTCATAGGCAATAATGCAATACGTCTACGCATACACAAATCGAAAATGGTTCCAGCGGGCAGGGGCACTTGGGTACTTCTACAACCCACAAACGGTACACTGAGTCGGGTAACAATAGTAAAACCATATCTAACCATCAGATCACAAAGTAATTTGTTCCTATCACACATTGATGGGACGCCATTATCAAGATACCAGTTCCAAGCTATATTTAATAAATGCATAACATTGGCAGGGAACCACCCCAAAGATTACGGGACACACTCATTCCGCATAGGCGCGGCCACAGATGCAGCAAGAGCAGGACTGTCAGAAACGGAAGTTCAGAGGATAGAGAGATGGTGATCCACGTGTTTGGCAATATACATAAGACCGGACTTGTTATCCTAACGTGGTTTGTTTCTTTTACAGGTGACGCTAAGCCAACAGTGTGGGTGATAGGCCACTCGTATATATATTGGGCAGATTAAAGGGCGAAAGTCCGCCCAGGCGGGAGGAAGTTAGAGTTTCATAACACATATTTCAACTGGAGAGGTATTAGAGGCCTGCTATGGCCACAGGTACTAATGGAGGTAATCAAGGTAGGGAGAGAGGCAAGATGTCTGGTCATCTTAGTTATACAGGCCGGGGGAAACAACCTAGGTCATCACAAGAGCGCATAACTAATGGCAATAATGAAACTAGACACTGAGCGCTTCAGAGAATTTTTCACAAAACTAGCTATAGTATGGTCAGAGATTGTGCCGATAGTGGTATGGCAAGGTGCGCAAGACATCACGGCCATCGAACGGACAAGGCGGGTAATAAATATTCGGATGGCAAAAATTTAGAAGAGACAGAGGCGGTGTAGTGGTACGACACCGACAACTGGAAGGAGATAAAGCAGGCCTCATACGGCCCGACGGTGTTCACTTAATGGATATTGGACTGGAGATATTCCTGTCAGGACTCCAGGACGGAGTGGAACAAGCGTTAAGAGTGATGGGTGGGGGTCAGAGTCCTGCATACGAGTACGCAGGATCCTCCGTGGCCTGGAAATAGAAAGGACATGTTGGAGAGTTACACTTGTTGGCCAAGTTGCCGGAGTGGAGACCCAGGGCATGCTGCAACAAGCTGAATTATTTTAGAAATAAAATGTCTTTCTAATGGAATGAGTATAAAGAGTTAATAAAGCTGTGACCGATACTCACCCATCCAGTTGTAAGAGTTACATTATTGTATTGTCAAGGAAAGGGGGGCGGTAGGGGGGCTGAGCGTCTGGGTTTGGTTGGGGGTCCCCACAGTCTGCCTAGGCTAGATGCATTTAAAAATTCTTATTAGATACACAGGCGGTGCAGCTTGTTTCGCAGCTGGGCTACTACGCCCAAAGTATTGCCTAGGCTGGATGCAGTTAAAAATTCTACGCTGACTAGCAGACACTGAAGATTTGGAGCAGACCTCTGAGTAAACAGCTCTTCAGACTCAATCATCTGTGTTACCCCAAGCCATAGTGTATGTAGTTTCTTACAGTTAAAAGGGAGGGGGGAGCGACCCAACCCACCTGGAATTGACGATGCCAACGTCACGTAAGACACAGCAAGGGGACTCCAAAAAGAGTTTCCATTTTTTCCCAAAATTGTGGCACAGACACCACTTAACCCTAGAATGCATACCTGGGGCCTCGCAGTCCCGCCCTGTTAATTGTTTTCTATTTTCTGCAAGATTACTTTAGTTAGAATTTTGAAACTCTAGGTATTCTTCATGTATATAGTTGTTTGTCATTTGAGTTTGAGTTATTCAATTTTATTTGCACACGGGCCTAAAAGGCCCCAGGTATATGAAAGTGTAGATTTTTATGGTCATGCGTTCTAGGGTTAAGTGGCATCAATTGCCCCACAGTTGCTTAAAACGGTTGGTGAGGTATTACCAAATCCTCAAGCTTTTAGCCTCCCAAGGATAACACAGGATTAGAAAAGTCCTTGCGAATCCATGATTTGTTCATCTTTATGAACGTGAGTCTGTCTACATTCTCAGTGGACAGCCGCGTGCGCTTATCTGTCAGCACACCATCAGCAGCGCTGAACACACGTTCAGAGAGAACACTGGCTGCAGGGCATGACAAGATCTCCAAGGCGTGAGTGGCGAGCTCCGGCCATTTTTCCAGATTGGAATACCAAAATGAGCAAGGGTCCAGTGACACAGTCATGGCTTCGATGTTCACTTGGAGATACTCCTGCACCATCCTCTCTAGGCATTGACTATGTGTCAGACTTCTTGTCTCCTGTGGCCTTGCAAAGGATGGTCTAAAAAAGTGGTGAAACGATTTCACAAAATTGCTGTTACCAGCAGATACTGTGTTACTGTTACGGTTTGAGTGATGAAGACTCGACAGTCCCGCGGTTGGCAAGTTAGAACTGTGAGATTCACTTCGTGCAGCACTGGTGTTTTGTGGAAAAGCACATGTAAGATTCTGCAACAGCGTCTGCAGATACTCCTGCATGCATCAATCCCTTTTTATGGCAGGAATTATTTCGGCAAATTTACTTTTGTACCGGGGATCTAAGAGTGTGGCAACCCAGTAGTCGAGATTACTTCGAATTCTGCAATCTGAGGGTCATGTTGCAGGTAGTGCAGCAAGAAGGCACTCATGTGTCTTGCGCATCCAGGAGGACCAAGTCCTTGTTGTGTTGGTAGCGAGGTAAGAATCATGCTTCCTTCCTCTGCCCTCTCCCTCCAACCTCGCACAACAGAAATGTGATCAAGGTCTCCCTCATCTGATGAGTCTTCCATGCCCATCGCCAGTTCATCCTCCACTTCTTCCTCGGCTCCTGCACCTTCCTCAACAGTTTGGCTGCTACCATGCGCCCTGTTTAATCCCTCTCCCCCACCCTCCCATGCCTGCCTCCTTGGTGCTGCCAACCGTCTGGACCTTGGAGATGTTATCCCTTCCGCATACGACTCCTCCTCTACTTCCTCCACCTCCTCTTGTCCGACCACCTGACTCTGAATTCTGTTTAATGTGTGCTCCAGCATGTAAATCACCGGAATAGTTATGCTGATAATGGCATCGTCGTCAGCACTAAACATCTTCGTCGCCATTTCAAAACTGTGCAGAAAGTTGTGTGGCGCCCCTGAGGGTGCAGTCACCACAGAGTTACTGCATCTCACCCAGAGGTGTGGTATCTCACCCTCAGGTAAGGAAGGCGTATGGCTCGAGACCCTGACTCCTGCATCCAACACGTACCCGCAGTGGGGTTAGAGCGAGATTGCTCCTAAGGGAGAGCACAGTCCCAGGTCCCTAGCTGGTGGGAGGATCCTATGTAGTGGGTGCTTAGGGGAGCAGCTTAGGGGAGCACATGACAGGGAGAGTATAAATAGGAAGCCATCTTAGAAAGAGCAAGCCAGTCAGAGGAGGAAAAGTGACAGGAGCAGAGGCTCGGCATGAGCTCTGCTCCGGAGGCGGGCCTAGCCTGGGAGGCCCAGGACTGAAGAAGAGAAGAGAGGAGTGGGAGCAGGAAGGCTCCAGGAATCGAAGGGACCCTAGGGCTACGGGCCGTGCAGAAGGCCACCTGTACTCCCGCTGCTACCAGGAGGTAGAGGGGTCAGGCCAGATAAGGGGAACCGGTCCCTCAACTAGAGGAGAAACAGCAAGGCTCAACTAGAAACCGGAGGCTGCAGCATTTCATGTACTGCAGGCAAAAGTCCACACCAGTCTCACTAAGAAGGTAGCCACATAGGACCCAGGGGAAGTCGCCCGCCAAGGCCCGAGGATACCGGATAGAAGTGTCACTGGGTGTGAGGTGCAGGGAGAAGGCCAGAGAAAGGACACACAGAAGGGGGTCCTGCTAAGTACTCCGGAGCTATCTGGGGATGGACTGAGCCCCTCACTGAGTACGCACAGCACGACGGGTGAGATAGCTCTGGTACCTGTAATCTGGACTGCAACAACTGTGAGTAAAGATATTGGGACTGCATCACACGGACTCTGTGTTCATTACTGACTCCCTGCACTACAACCACCATCATCCACCCACACTGCCCTGAAGCTACACTCTTCCTGTGGTGAGTAATAATACCATTGCAGCAAAACCACCAGCTTCAGAGGACTGTTCCGCAGCGGCGGCCCCTTTGGCCGCACTCCACAGGTGGCGTAGTCGGACATTATAAAATCCATATATACAAGTTACCGTTGGATTGACCTCCCTGGGTCACGGACCGGGTCACCGCCACAGTGACTACAACCCCCAGCGTCTACCGGCCCGGCTCCGGGTACCCCACGGCCCAGGGGGCGCGTCAACTTCATAGGCCCCTTATCTGAGACCACTCCTGCTGTGTGATTTGCCCCACCTCTGGATCTCATTGGCCCAGGCTATACGTCAGAAACTATTGCACCAGGGCTTGTCGGTGCTGCCACAGTCGCTGCAGTATGTGCAGAGTTGAATTCCACCATGTCGGCACATCGCATTTCAGCCGGTGAACTGGCAGGCCCAACGACTTCTGTAGAGATGTAAGTCGTTGAGCTGCGGGATGCGAACGGCGGAAGTGAGCACACAGCGACCGTGCCCTCTGCAGAAGGCCATCTAGTCCGGGATAGTGGGCTAAAAATTTATGGACAACCAGGTTCAACACGTGAGCCATACAAGGCACGTGTGTAACATTGCCCCGGCGAAGGGCCGCACCCAGGTTTGCAGCATTGTCGCACACGGCCTTCCCTGGTTGCAGGTCCAGTGGAGACAACCATTCATGAAACTGGGTCTCCAGAGCTGACCACAAGTCCTCAGCTGTGTGACTCACATTTCCCAGACATTTCAAAGTAAACACTGATGCCGTTGAGCCCTTCTGCCAGCATAGTAAGGAGGTGGCATTACCAGACAGGCTTTGGGTGCAGGTGGAGGACCGAGAGGAGGTTGAGGAGGCAGAAGCAGTGGAGGAACTTCTAGATAAAGAGGATTGACGTACAACTCGCGGGGACGGCAAGACTTGGACAGCAGCCCCTTGTCCTGCTGTCACCATAGTTACCCAGTGCCCTGTCAGCGACATGTAACGCCCCTGTCCATGCCTACTCGTCCAAGTGTCTGTGGTGAAATGCACCCTGTCACACACAGAGTTTCTCAAAGAAGCGGTGATGTTGTGTGCGACATGCTGGTGGAGCGCAGGCACACCTTTCTTTGAGAAGTAGTGCCGACTGGGCATCTGGTACTGGGGCACTGCGACGGACATAAGGTCTCAAAAATCCACTGTGTCCTCCAGGCGGAAAGGCAGCATTTCTGTAGCCAACAGCTTGCAGATGGTGAAATTCAACCTCTTAGCTTTCTCATGGCTAGGAGGAAATGGTCTTTTACTTGTCCACATCTGAGGGACCGAGGGCTGGCTGTTGTGCTTTGACGGGGTTGAGTAGGGTGTCCCTGGCAAACTGCCGGTCTGTGAGGAAGATACAGGCGGACATGTTAGGTTGCCTTGATCCAAAGGTGGTGCTCTCGATGTCAGAGAGCTCTCAACACCAGCAGGTGTTTCCACTTCCCAATGAACTGACGACCTGCCAATCACACTGGCTGTTGCAGGTAAAGAGGTGGCAGGTCTGCGTCCAAAAACATGTGTGACTGCTGTCCCCCCAGTCACAGAGGATGAAGAGGCCGCGGATGCACAAGATGGGGCAGACGGTGGTTGGCCCAGCCTGCTAGGCCGCATTGTAGCACAGTGAGCTTTCCACTGCAACTTATGCTTCATATCCATGTGACGGTACATGCATGAAGTACTCAAACTATGGATTTTTTGGCCTCTACTTAGCTTTTGGTGACAAATATTACAGATAACACGAGTTGGGTCATCCTTATCGATCTGAATAAATGCCCAGGCTTTGCAAGGCTTAGAGCCCATGCGACCTGAAGAGCCACTACGACTTGTGGTCAGAGGCAGAGTTGTGGTTGAGGATGCAGTTGTTGACGTGCTTCCAGTACTCCGTCTCTGTCCAGGAAGGCGCAACCTAACCTCGTCGTCAATAGCATCTGTGACGCCCCGCTGCGCTTAGTATCACAGATCCTAGAAGAGTGTATTGATGGAATCCTCCACAAGAGGCCCCCATAAACATTCACACATCTCCACCTTCCACCTCAGACCAGCAGAGGGAGCCCGTTAGGGATATAAATAGGGAAGGTGGAGCTAGGCAGTTCAGTTCCTCTGAAGAGTTCCTGCAGTAGAGAAGCCTAAGAGAGGTCAGTCTGCAGTGGAGCTCAGTCTAGTCTAGAGAACTCCGTTAATAGTTCAGCAGTGGAGCACGAGGCTCCTGCTAGCTAGATTCAGGGAGCCCAGATAAAGCTTAAGGTGTGCCGGCGTCATAAGATCGGTGAAGCGCGGCAAGCTGCCGTTAGTGTGTATAGCCTATTGAGGGCCCGAGTAGGCCGAAGGCGAGTGGCGAGTTAGTACATAAGGGGCAGAGGAGCTTAACCAGCTCACCCCGAAGCATTTACCGGACACCGGATCCGAGCTTACCGGGATCTCTATGACCCAGTAAGGCATAACCGGAATCCCTGGAGAACTACAAGTCCCAGGATCGCTAAGGTGCTGATACGTAACAGAGCCAGGAGATGCTTAGGCCCCGCATACTGGGAGCGTGAACTTCAAGAGAAGGCCCTACCACAAGGTCAGCCAGCGCAGGACAGAGACAAAGTTAGGCCTAGCTCCAGGCAGGTCAGAAACTTACTGCGCAGAGGCAAGAAACAGGAGGCCCTACACCCGCTCATTGGGGAGGATCCTGATATGCACCCTTCACCCTACAGTGCTCCAGGGTGTGCCTGAATTTCCTCCAGTAAAAGGTACTGAAGTGACTACCGTGTCCGTTTCCGTTCTTGCTCTGACCCAGCTGGGTCTCGCCTGTCCTGCATTCCCCCTGCATACGCTGCCCTGAGACCTAGCTCCACCTGTGGGGAGCAATACCATCGAGCTGCCTTATCACGGGCCTCAGTGGACTGCTGCAGCGCTGGTGCTTCTCACCAGATACCACAGGTGGTGTCACAAACTCTTATAAAATTAACAATTATCCACCCTTTTAAAGAGTGACCCCAGGGTACGGGCCAGGGAGCCGACCACCGTGACATCCCAAAGGCCAGGCAAAGGCCCGGGTGACCTCATCGACTAGCTGACTGTGGGTTGACAGTAAGTGGGATCTCCAACCTTGTCATCATCACCCTGTGTGTTATCACACCCGTCGTCCTCAAAGCCAACCTCTTCCTGCCCTGACTGAAAAGTCAAGTTGTCGCTCCAATCAGGTATTTGAGTCTCATCATCGTCTTCATCATTGTCTCCACCAACAGGAGTTACAGTTTGGGAACGAGGGTCTACATTATGCTCAGAACCTTCTTCATCTGGTCCTGGATCCGACTTATAAAGATTCTGGGCATCATTGCAGATCATTTCCTCGTCTGGATTAACAGAAGCTCTGGAGCAGACCTCCATTTCCCAGGCTATAGTATGAGTAAACAGCTGTGCAGACTCAACCATCTGTGTTACCCCATACTCAGACGGGCAGCTGGAGACTTGGGAGCTGTGAGGAAGCATGTGCGATTGGGGTGACACCTCTGAGGACTGGAGTATTTGTGATGTTGAAGTTGAGGTGGAGGAGAGTCCACTTGAAGGAGCACTTGATATCCGCTGAAGCACCTGCTGTTTATGTGCCTCATCTGGAATTTGTAGCGATGGGCGTGTCCATAACAAAGGGATCGTATCACATTGTCCACGAAAAGAAGTCGACATGTTAGTTTGGCTGGAAGATGGTCTTTCTTCTGCAGATGTTACTCCCCCCCCACCGCGGGGGGCTCGACCCACCAGCGGACAGGCACCAGTATTAGGAGAGGGGGGCTGGCCGTCAGGGTCCACCGCGGCTCTGGCACAAACCCGGCGACACGGAGGTGGCACGGGCAGGAACGGACTGACCGTGTCGGCTTCTCACTTTTTGGATTTTAGAAGGGCATGACATGCCTATATCTGTGTCTCCCCCTCCTTTTACTCCTCCACCTCTTTTATTTTCGCATGACTATATGTACTTGTCACTTTTCCATGTGTTAGTTATGTCTTCTGAGCAGTTTGTCAGCTTTTGGACACCTTTGAAGGTGTTTTCTATGTGTTTCTGTTTGCCTGCCATTGGTTTTAACGGTGTTCGAAGGTGTTCGACGAACAGTTCGGCGAACACACGGGTGTTCGACGAACACACGGGTGTTCGACGAACCGAACCGAACTCGAACACTACGGGGGTGGCTCAACACTAGTCACAACTGGCCAACTGTCCAACTGACTGTAGCGAACCACAGTTGGGAGAGTCTGTAGAACTCTTCACCCATTCTACACCATGGGCATCAGAAGAGTACTACAAACAGTCACAGAGTCAAGGGGAGGAAAGCATCTGCAACGATGGCCAAAATTTTTTTAGCTTGGATTTGGGGCAGGACGAAGTAGGTTCCAACCAAGTTCCTGACCCTCTTCACCAGACATTAACTGCAGGGGAGGTGATCCCAATGAGACTCAGGTACCCAAGGCTCATGCAGACTGTATTGTGCTGTCAGAGCAACAAGAGGAGAGGGGTCACTCTGAGGGTGAGGAATGGGATAACACATTGGATGATGATGAGGTAGAAGATCCTACTTGGTTTGAACCCAGAGTAATGCAGCTGAGTAGCTCATCTGAGGAGGTGGAAGAGCAAGACTAGGAGGTTACATTTCACCCTACGGTGCAGACACGGAGTGATGCAAGCACGAGGAGCACTGCATCCTTAGCCAAACTGTAGCTCTGACCAGCAGCGGTCACGGGTCTGCAGCTCGCAGGGGCAGCAAGGGTTGCCTAGCATGGGCCTTTTTTGTCATTGCAAAGGATGAGCCAACTCACGTTATCTGCAAACTTTGCAATAAAAAACTCAATAGAGGGAAAAACTGCAATATTTTGATTACTACATGCATGTACAGTGTCCATTTTAGGACATGATCAGATATCAAAATCAAACATCAGAATGATGTCAGTTTGAGGCTAAATATCCTGTCTGACAAGTGATTCTGACAAATGATTCTAACGAGTGATTCTGACGAGTGATTCTGACGAGTGATTTTGACAAGTGATTCTGACGAGTGATTTTGACAAGTGACTTTGACAAGGGACTTTGGCAAATGACTTACAACTGTAATAATAATAATAAAAAAAAAATTAACTGTTCGCTGATGGGACGTGAACCCAAAATTCTGTGTCCCAAAGCCAGTGCACTAACCACTGAACTATAAACTCAGTTTTTAAAACCTAGGAGTTCTATTTGGTTATATGATTTTCAGTGCAAACTTGTCAAAAACTCATTGGGATTTATGCACAGACTGCAAGCTAGCCAAATTCCAATGGTGTTTGATTTTGATGTGTGAGTCTGATGTGTGACTTTCTTCAAACATCAGAATCAAAATCACAATGACTTTTAGTCACCCTGAGTATTTTCGTGGTTGATCTCATAAGACAAGAAAAGCTGCCAGCTATTATCACTTGACTGGGTAATGCAATAGAAAGGCATCAGCCTCTGAAACAACAGTGTTAGAGTTCAAATCCTGATAGAAATAAGAATTTTTTTTTTTAGTTATGCCTATTTAGCACAAAAACTACAGGGGTGTTTTAATTTTAATATCTGACACTCTGATTGTCATCTTGACGTGTTAAGAGTTTCAGACGCTGTCTATTTGCATGGTAAATTACATAGTCAAAGTGCTGCACTGTGATACAGACTCTGCCTGCTGCACTCCTCATACAGACTCTGCCTGCTGCACTCTGATACATACTCTGCCTGCTGCACTCTGATACAGACTCTGCCTGCTGCACTCCTGATACAGACTCCGCCTGCTGCACTCCTGATTTAGACTCTGCCTGCTGCACTCCTGATACAGACTCTGCCTGCTGCACTCTGACACAGACTCTGCCTGCTGCATTCTGATACAGACTCTGCCTGCTGCACTCCAGATACAGACTCTGCCTGCTGCACTCCAGATACAGACTCTGCCTGCTGCACTCCTGATACAGACTCTGCCTGCTGCACTCTGATACAGACTCTATCTGCTGCACTCTGATACAGACTCTGCCTGCTGCAATCTGATACAGACTCTGCCTGCTGCACTCCTGATACAGACTCTGCCTGCTGCACTCTGATACAGACTCTGCCTGCTGCACTCTGATACAGACTCTGCCTGCTGCACTCCTGATACAGACTCTGCCTGCTGCACTCCTGATACAGACTCTGCCTGCTGCACTCCTGATACAGAATCTGCCTGCTGCACTCTGATACAGACTCTGCCTGCTGCACTCCTGATACAGACTCTGCCTGCTGCACTCTGATACAGACTCTGCCTGCTGCACTCTGATACAGACTCTGCCTGCTGCACTCTGATACAGACTGCCTGCTGCAATCTGATACAGACTCTGCCTGCTGCACCATCTAGTCTGTCCTACTGGGTCCAGCTGCTGCGCATCCATTGGTCTGTCCTGGAATGGCACCTGGCATTCATTGGGAGTCAAGTCTAACCTCACCATCAGAGGCTCTAGTGAACAATCCGATGCTCGCTTAGTCACGCCCCTCCAGGCTCTCCGGGGTCCATGGCACAGTGGCCCACAAACCACGTTCGTGACAGTGCACCCTCGCAGGCAGGGTCCTCTCTCCTGTTGTACCAGTCGGTGACCCCTTTTGACATGTAAAGCGCAACTGAATAAATGTCGCTGTCACAGTAATAATAATTATAGTACTTGTACTCTGTTTCAATTGATGGCACTTCCCTGGTGTTTACACCTAATTTGATGTGTTTTGACAGTTTTTGGTCCCGTTTCTAGGTGTTGTATATGCATTTTTTTGGTCCCCCCATTGACTCCTATGGGATTCGGAAATGTTCGTTGAACATTCGGCGAATAAATTCGGCGAATATCAATTTGTTCAGCAAACTTTTCCGAATCGAACATTGAAATGTTCGCTCATGCCTAATCATGAAAACCCTTAAAAAAAATTATGTGCGTGTTGCATGATGATCACCCTGTTGATATCGTGGTGGAGGATGAGGAGAAGGAGGAGGGTGACATAAAATATACAAAATCAGGAAGCGTATACCCATGTCTGGGTGTTAAGAGATGCATGGGAATAAACTCCCAAAAAATAACCACTGGATTTGACATTATGTTCTGCTGCTATCATCCGGTGGTGTCGAGAAGTCTGTCCCAATCCAGCCCTTATTCATTTTGATAAGAGGCAGCCTGTCAGCATTTTCAGTTGACAAGCGGATGTGCCTATTTGTTATAATACCCCCAGCAGCATTAAAAACCCGCTTTGACAAAACTCTAGCAGTAGGGCAGGCCAGGACCTCCAAGGCATAGAGAGACAGTTCATGCCATGTGTCCAGCTTGGATACCCAATAGTTATAAGGCACAAAGGAATCATGGAGGATGCTGGTACGGTCGGCAAGGTACTCCTTCAGAATCTTCCAAAACTTTTCCCTACTTGTCAGAATATTCCGCGCATCATGGCCTGGGTGCTGGGAGGGGCTGAAAAAACTGTCCCAGACCTTTGAGAGCGTTCCCTTGCCTCTGCTGCATCTGGCTTGCGTCTCCCTCACCTGTACTCCTTGGTTGTCCAAGGAACTGTGATCTCTGCCGCCAGTGTTGTCAGCTGTAAATTTTTTTAATAATTCTTCAACAAGGACCTTCTGGTACTGCAACATTTTATTAGACCTCTCTGACATGGTAAGGAGAAATAGAAATTTCTCCTTGTAGCACGGGTCTAGAAGTGTGACCAACCAGTAATTACTGTCACCCAAAATTCATACAATGCGAGGGTCATGGGAAAGGGAGCGGAACATAAAGTCAATCATGTGTGCCAGACTACCAACAGCCAAGACTTCCCTGTCCCCACCAAGAGGACAACTGTTCATGTTCTCCTCCTCATCCTCCTCCTGGTCCTTCTCCTAGTTCTCCCTCTCCTCAGGCCATCCACGCTGAACAGACAGTATGAATGTTGTGTGGGTAGTACCATCTGTAGCGCAGGAAACCAGCTCCTGTTCCTCCTCCTCCTCATTATCACTAGTGTTGAGCATTCCGATACTGAAATATCGGGTATCGGCCGATATTCGCGGTATCGGAATTCCGATACTTAATTCCGATACTATTGCAATATCGTATACCGGAATCGGAAGTTCCCATAATGCAATGAGACATTTTCATTTTATTCAGCCAATGAGGATCCTAAGAAGTGTGGGCACATCCTGTTAGGCATGTAGGCATCTTAACTAATGGCATGGCTGTGATTGGCTGCTGAAATGATGTCATGATGCACTATAAAAGCCACCGCCGCCATTTTGAGCTCACTCTGCTGTGAATTCAGTTAGGGATAGGACGCTGTTGTTCTGAGGGACAGTTTTAGCTACCTATTTGCTCTATACTGCTTTACCCAAGCTACTTTCTAAATCACTGTGCCTTGCAGTGCTAGTGCACAGTTCCCTGTGCTGTTCACCGCTATCTGCAAGGTCTGTGTGTGTGAGTGCAGCTCACCCTGTAGTGTGTGCTTCAGCCAAGTCTGGTTGTAGTGCACTCAGTGTGTGTCACTGCCTCATACATTGTCCTTTTTTGCCAATTCATAATTTTTCCTGATATCTCCTATTAGTGTGGTGGTTCCATCTGTATTCAGCTAAATTGGTTCCAAACACACTATATAGGAGTAGATAGAGAAATTTTTTTCCGTCTTGCAGCACTAGTGCACAGTGCTCTGCATCTGTACTGTTCACCGCTGTCTGCAAGGTCTGGTGTGTGAGTGCAGCTCACCCTGTAGTGTGTGCTTCAACCCCGTCTGGTTGTAGTGCACTCAGTGTGTGTCACTGCCTCATACATTGTCCTTTATTGCCAATTCATAATTTTTCCTGATATCTCCTATTAGTGTGGTGGTTCCATCTGTATTCAGCTAAATTGGTTCCAAACACACTATATAGGAGTAGATAGAGAATTTTTTTCCGTCTTGCAGCACTAGTGCACAGTGCTCTGCATCTGTACTGTTCACCGCTGTCTGCAAGGTCTGGTGTGTGAGTGCAGCTCACCCTGTAGTGTGTGCTTCAACCCCGTCTGGTTGTAGTGCACTCAGTGTGTGTCACTGCCTCATACATTGTCCTTTATTGCCAATTCATAATTTTTCCTGATATCTCCTATTAGTGTGGTGGTTCCATCCATATTCAGCTAAATTGATTCCAAACACACTATATAGGAGTAGATAGAGGAGCCTTTCTGCAGCATTGGGCCCTGCAGCCCCAGCCAGATTAGTATTAGCCTATTTTTTGCAGCCTCATCTATTGCATTGTAGGTTACCTTCCTACATTGTAATAGCTACAAAAAGTTTGTGATACTATCGTTATTACATCTTTAGGCACATCCAGTGTCTTTTTGTGACAAAAAAAACCTAAATAAAGTTCACCAAACACTCCACTTTACAGTTGTGTAGGCCACATTAGCTCATATTAAAGTCTAGTCCACACTTTATAAAATTAGTGTTTCTTATACCTGTTAGCAGCTGTTCAGGAATAAGCACACTAAGCCCTTAGTACTTTTCTGCCTATCTTTATCAGTCTACCAAGATGAAGAAGGCAGGGAGTAAGGCATGTGGTCGTGGTCGTGGGCGTGGGCGTGGAGTTTCTGCAGGGAGAGGACGTGAGGATTCTGTGCCTGCAGGGAGAGGACGTGGGGATTCTGTGCCTGCTGCGGGCACCAGTGACTCAGCATCCCCCAGTTTTACCAGGGAACAGTCCTTTATGCGCAGCTTTGTAGGAGCTAGCCGTACCCCACTGCTGCGCGAGGACCAAATTGAAGCCGTTGTCGGATGGATGGCAGCTAACGCATCGACTTCAATTAGTTCCAGATCCTCTCAGGTCCTGAGCACTGAAGAGCACCCATCTGTCTCTTCACCACCTGCCAAATTGCCCAGGCAGTCAGAGAGCCCTGGACAGGAGCCATCTCTACTTCTGTTCTCTGAATCTCTTGGCTTGGAAAGAGGGGGCCAGCCAAGCAGAATTCGAGAATTTGAAGAAGAGGTAGTATGCAGTGATGCGCAACCGTTTTGTCTCTCTGAATCTGAAGAGGCGGGTGGGCCAGTGCCTATGGTCAGCAGCACACCTCAGTACGCATCTGATGATGAGACTCAGGTGCCACTTTCTGGTGCGTACTGTGCTGTCGAGACTACCCAGGAGAAGCAGTTGTTTGAAGAGGGTGGTGTAGATGATGAGGTCCTTGACCCATCATGGCGTGAGGGACAGGAAGGTGGTGGGAGCAGCTCTGAGGAAGAGATTCCCCGAACGGCCCAAAAAGGAGGGAGAGGGAGGGGGCAGACTTGGTTGCCTGTAGCCTCCACTTCGGCACCCATTAGGAGCATGGCTCTTCCAAAATCCAAAGCGGGCGCTCCCAAGACTTGCAGTGCCTGGTCCTTTTTTGACACAGTTGCAGATGACATTTGCTTTGTCAAATGCAAGCTGTGTAATCAGAAGGTGAAAAGAGGGAAAAGTGTCAGCAACCTCAATACCACAAATATGTGGAAACATGTGCGGACCAAGCACGTGGTGGAGTTACACAAACACACTGAAGACCTAGGCCAACCTACAGCGCCACCTACCACCTCTTCAGCTCGTGTTGTAGCCTCTTCCTCCAGCTCACACACAGCTGGTTCGGCTTCCTCACAGGATCGCCATGGAAGAATCTCTGGCACTGTTGTACAGAGACACAGTGTAATTCCACCCACAGCACCACTTTCCCAGTCATCCTCACACTCCCAGGCCAGTCTACAGCCATCGTTAGCACAGGCATGGGAGAAAAGGCGCCCATACTCGGCAAACCACCCCCGAGCACAGGCTCTGAATGCTGGCATTGCTAAACTACTGGCCCTTGAAATGCTATCATTCAGGCTGGTGGAGACTGACACATTCCGTAACTTTTTGGCATTGGCAGTCCCACAATACAACGTGCCCAGCCGCTTTTATTTCAGCAGGCAAGCCGTCCCTGCCCTGCAACATCATGTGGAGGGAAAAATTAAACATGCGCTACAAAACGCCGTCAGTAGCAAGGTCCACCTGACCACTGATGCGTGGACCAGTAAGCATGGACAGGGACGATACCTTTCCCTCACTGCCCATTGGGTAAATGTTGTGGAGCCGGGTACAGATCTTGAGAGTGGCGCTGTACGTGTTCTGCCAACTCCAAGGATTGCAGGAATCCAGTCTGTACACATTGACTCCTCCTCATACTCCAGTTCCTCTGAATCAGCGCTGCAGGAGCCGTCACGGTCTACCTCCACATCGACCCGTGAACGGTTACCTGTTATGATGACCGATATGAGCACAGCCGTGGCCAAACGTCAACAGGCCGTATTAAAATTAATTTCTTTGGGGAATCGAAGCCACACAGCGCAGGAGCTCTGGAATGCCATCAAGCAGCAGAGTGACGTGTGGTTTGTGCCAGCGAATCTCCAGCCAGGCATGGTAGTGTGTGACAATGGCCGAAATCTGGTGGCAGCTCTGGGCCTAGGCAACCTCACTCACATCCCATGTCTGGCACATGTGCTCAACTTGGTCATGCAGAGTTTTTTGAGGGACTATCCGGATCTTGATGCACTGCTTCACAAGGTCCGCATAGAGTGCGCTCACTTGCGGCGTTCCAGCAATGCAAGATCACGCATTGCAGCTCTGCAGCGCCGATTATGTCTTCCGGAACATCGCATCATATGTGACCTACCCACCAGGTGGAATTCAACGTTACATATGTTGGAGAGGTTGTGTGAGCAGCAGGCAGCAGTAATGGAGTACCAGCTGCAGCAGGCGCAAACAAGTCGCAGTGCGCGCCGTTCACACTTCACCACCACTGAGTGGGCCTCTATGAAGGACATTTGCCACGTTTTGCGTGCCTTCGATTATTCCACGCGGATGGCGAGTGCAGATGATGCACTAGTCAGCATGACTATCCCCCTTATCTGCCTGCTTGAAAAAACACTGCAAGCACTAAGGGACGAGGTTTTGGAAGAGGTGGAGGATGAGGAGTCACAAATGCCATCTGCTTCTCTACAGTCTGCGCAACGTGGTTCCTCACAAAGGCCTAGGCAGGGGACATTTTGTGAGGAGGATGAGGAGGAGTCAATGGATGAGGAAGACATCTGTCCAGAGGAGGGAGGTACACAATGCTCTAGTAGTCAGTATCTAGAGCGAGGGTGGGGTGATGCAGAGCAGGCAGAGATCACGCCTCAAGCAGGGGACAGCGTTTCTTGGCCAGTTGGCAGTCTGCAGCACATTGTTGATTTCATGCTGCAGTGCCTCAGAAACGACCGCCGCATCGCCCACATTCTCAACACGGCTGATTATTGGGTGTCCACCCTCCTAGATCCTCGCTACCGGGACAACTTACAAAGCCTCATAACACCATTGAACCGGGAGCGTAAAATGCGGGAGTACCAAGACGCACTGGTGCATTCCATCATGTTCTCCATTCCAACCGAGAGCAGTGCTGCTAGTGCTTTACAAAGCAGCTCAGTGCGTCGAGGCAGTGGAGGAAGCTCTGCACAAAGAGGGAGCAGAAGCAGCGCCTCAGCACAAGGCAAGACCAGTATGGCCGAAATGTGGCAAAGTTTTGTGTCCCCGCCGCCACAAATGTCTACACCATCACAGACAGCTCCAGTCAGCAGGAGGCAACGTTTCCGTCAGATGGTGACAGACTACATGTCTTGCCCTCTTAGTGTACTCCCAGACGGCTCTTCTCCCTTCAAGTTTTGGGTCTGTAAGCTGGATACATGGCCAGAGCTTAGTCAGTATGCACTGGAGGTGCTAGCTTGCCCTGCTGCTAGTGTATTATCGGAACGCGTCTTTAGTGCCGCAGGTGGTGTACTAACAGACCGTCGCATGCGACTATCCTCCGATAACGTTGACCGGCTTACTTTTCTCAAAATGAACAAGGCCTGGATCTCTCATGAATTTGCCAGTCCTCTTCCAGAATAAATAATTGGTTGGCAACAGTATCCAGGTCTCCTGTTCTGTTCATGTTTCTACCACCTGAACTGTAATCCCTGAGCTCCAACACCGCCAGTTGGCGCTCGGAAGTGCCGTCTGCACAGTCAACACTTGCTGCCGTGTTTTTGGGGTTCAGTAACGTCAGCTGTTCTCCTGCTGTGCGGACGGCAATTTCTCCTGATTTGTCCACATCCACTGTACTACACATTTTAAAGTTGCTCCAATTACTCCTCTGGCTCCTCTGTTTTCATTCTTATCCCTGGGCTCCAGCACCGCCAGTTGGCGCTCGGAAGTGCTGTCTGCACAGTCAACACTTGCTACCATGTTATTGGGGTTCAGTAACGTCAGCTGTTCCCCTGCTGTGCGGACGGCAATTTCTCCTGCTCTGTCCACATTCTCACTACTACAGATTTTAAAGTTGCTCCAATTACACCTCTGGCTCCTCTGTTTTCATTCTTATCCCTGGGCTCCAGCACCGCCAGTTGGCGCTCGGAAGTGCCGTCTGCACAGTCAACACTTGCTGCGGTGTTATTGGGGTTCGGTAACGTCAGCTGTTCCCCTGCTGTGTTCACGGCAATTTCTCCTGCTCTGTCCATATTCACTGTGCTACTTATTTAAAACTTGCTCCAATTACACCTCTGGCTCCTCCGTTTTTAGTATTTACCCTGGGCTCCAACACCGCCAGTTGGCGCTCGGAAGTGCTGTCTGCACAGTCAACACTTGCTGCCGTGTTATTGGGGTTCAGTAACGTCAGCTGTTCTCCTGCTGTGCGGACGGCAATTTCTCCTGCTTTGTCCACATCCACTGTACTACACATTTTAAAGTTGCTCGAATTACACCTCTGGCTCCTCTGTTTTCATTCTTATCCCTGGGCTCCAGCACCGCCAGTTGGCGCTCGGAAGTGCCGTCTGCACAGTCAACACTTGCTGCCGTGTTATTGGGGTTCAGTAACGTCAGCTGTTCTCCTGCTGTGCGGACGGCAATTTCTCCTGCTTTGTCCACATCCACTGTACTACACATTTTAAAGTTGCTCGAATTACACCTCTGGCTCCTCTGTTTTCATTCTTATCCCTGGGCTCCAGCACCGCCAGTTGGCGCTCGGAAGTGCCGTCTGCACAGTCAACACTTGCTACCATGTTATTGGGGTTCAGTAACGTCAGCTGTTCCCCTGCTGTGTTCACGGCAATTTCTCCTGCTCTGTCCATATTCACTGTGCTACTTATTTAAAACTTGCTCCAATTACACCTCTGGCTCCTCCGTTTTTAGTATTTACCCTGGGCTCCAACACCGCCAGTTGGCGCTCGGAAGTGCTGTCTGCACAGTCAACACTTGCTGCCGTGTTATTGGGGTTCAGTAACGTCAGCTGTTCCCCTGCTGTGCGGACGGCAATTTCTCCTGCTCTGTCCACATTCTCACTACTACAGATTTTAAAGTTGCTCCAATTACACCTCTGGCTCCTCTGTTTTCATTCTTATCCCTGGGCTCCAGCACCGCCAGTTGGCGCTCGGAAGTGCTGTCTGCACAGTCAACACTTGCTACCATGTTATTGGGGTTCAGTAACGTCAGCTGTTCCCCTGCTGTGCGGACGGCAATTTCTCCTGCTCTGTCCACATTCTCACTACTACAGATTTTAAAGTTGCTCCAATTACACCTCTGGCTCCTCTGTTTTCATTCTTATCCCTGGGCTCCAGCACCGCCAGTTGGCGCTCGGAAGTGCCGTCTGCACAGTCAACACTTGCTGCCGTGTTATTGGGGTTCAGTAACGTCAGCTGTTCTCCTGCTGTGCGGACGGCAATTTCTCCTGATTTGTCCACATCCACTGTACTACACATTTTAAAGTTGCTCCAATTACTCCTCTGGCTCCTCTGTTTTCATTCTTATCCCTGGGCTCCAGCACCGCCAGTTGGCGCTCGGAAGTGCTGTCTGCACAGTCAACACTTGCTACCATGTTATTGGGGTTCAGTAACGTCAGCTGTTCCCCTGCTGTGTTCACGGCAATTTCTCCTGCTCTGTCCATATTCACTGTGCTACTTATTTAAAACTTGCTCCAATTACACCTCTGGCTCCTCCGTTTTTAGTATTTACCCTGGGCTCCAACACCGCCAGTTGGCGCTCGGAAGTGCTGTCTGCACAGTCAACACTTGCTGCCGTGTTATTGGGGTTCAGTAACGTCAGCTGTTCCCCTGCTGTGCGGACGGCAATTTCTCCTGCTCTGTCCACATTCTCACTACTACAGATTTTAAAGTTGCTCCAATTACACCTCTGGCTCCTCTGTTTTCATTCTTATCCCTGGGCTCCAGCACCGCCAGTTGGCGCTCGGAAGTGCTGTCTGCACAGTCAACACTTGCTACCATGTTATTGGGGTTCAGTAACGTCAGCTGTTCCCCTGCTGTGCGGACGGCAATTTCTCCTGCTCTGTCCACATTCTCACTACTACAGATTTTAAAGTTGCTCCAATTACACCTCTGGCTCCTCTGTTTTCATTCTTATCCCTGGGCTCCAGCACCGCCAGTTGGCGCTCGGAAGTGCCGTCTGCACAGTCAACACTTGCTGCCGTGTTATTGGGGTTCAGTAACGTCAGCTGTTCTCCTGCTGTGCGGACGGCAATTTCTCCTGATTTGTCCACATCCACTGTACTACACATTTTAAAGTTGCTCCAATTACTCCTCTGGCTCCTCTGTTTTCATTCTTATCCCTGGGCTCCAGCACCGCCAGTTGGCGCTCGGAAGTGCTGTCTGCACAGTCAACACTTGCTACCATGTTATTGGGGTTCAGTAACGTCAGCTGTTCCCCTGCTGTGCGGACGGCAATTTCTCCTGCTCTGTCCACATTCTCACTACTACAGATTTTAAAGTTGCTCGAATTACACCTCTGGCTCCTCTGTTTTCATTCTTATCCCTGGGCTCCAGCACCGCCAGTTGGCGCTCGGAAGTGCCGTCTGCACAGTCAACACTTGCTACCATGTTATTGGGGTTCAGTAACGTCAGCTGTTCCCCTGCTGTGTTCACGGCAATTTCTCCTGCTCTGTCCATATTCACTGTGCTACTTATTTAAAACTTGCTCCAATTACACCTCTGGCTCCTCCGTTTTTAGTATTTACCCTGGGCTCCAACACCGCCAGTTGGCGCTCGGAAGTGCTGTCTGCACAGTCAACACTTGCTGCCGTGTTATTGGGGTTCAGTAACGTCAGCTGTTCTCCTGCTGTGCGGACGGCAATTTCTCCTGCTTTGTCCACATCCACTGTACTACACATTTTAAAGTTGCTCGAATTACACCTCTGGCTCCTCTGTTTTCATTCTTATCCCTGGGCTCCAGCACCGCCAGTTGGCGCTCGGAAGTGCCGTCTGCACAGTCAACACTTGCTGCGGTGTTATTGGGGTTCGGTAACGTCAGCTGTTCCCCTGCTGTGTTCACGGCAATTTCTCCTGCTCTGTCCATATTCACTGTGCTACTTATTTAAAACTTGCTCCAATTACACCTCTGGCTCCTCCGTTTTTAGTATTTACCCTGGGCTCCAATACCGCTAGTTGCTGCTCAGAAGTGCCGTCTGCACAGTCAACGCTTGCTCCAGTGTTATTGGGATTCAGTAACGTCAGCTGATCCCCAGCTGTGTGTCCGGCAAATTCTCCTGCTTTGTCCACATCCACTGTAGTACGGATTTAAAACCTCCTCCAAATACACCTCTGGCTCTTCTGTTTTTAGTATTTACCCTGGGCTCCAGCACCGCCAGCTGGTTCTCGGCAGTTCCATTGGCTCTTGTATCTTCTGCTACCCATCCGGGTTCCAGTACCGTCAGCTGGTTCTCGGCAGTGTCTTTGGCACGGGTACTCCCTCCTGCCCAGCCTGGTTCCAGCACGCCAGCTGTTTCCGGGTAGTGTCAACGTCACTTTGCCTCCAATGCGTTGTCCTGTCGTGTTGCGGTCGGGTTAGCCGACTCTATGGTGCCTGCAGTTTAGGTGACTCCTATGTGGGCTGCGGGATCTGGCAATGAAGGCTGGTTCCATAGTGCCAATAGGACAAGCACCCTCTGTAGGACTGTGGGTTTTGGTAACTGCGGCCGGCTCGCGGCCTTGAACTTTTTTTTTACATGGGTACCTTCTGCTACCCATCCGGGTTCCAGTACCGTCAGCTGGTTCTCGGCAGTGCCTTTGGATTAGGTGCCTCCTTCTCGGTATCCAAGTTCCACCAACGTCTGCTGGTCCTTGGTAGTGCTTTCTGGCACAGGTACCTCCTGCTTAGTAACCGAGTTCCAGTAACATCAGCTGGTCCTCGGTAGTTCCATTGGCTCTTGTACCTTCTGCTACCCATCCGGGTTCCAGTACCGTCAGCTGGACCTCGGTAGTTCCATTTGCTCTTGTATCTTCTGCTACCCATCCGGGTTCCAGTACCGTCAGCTGGTTCTCGGCAGTGCCTTTGGATTAGGTGCCTCCTTCTCGGTATCCAAGTTCCACCAACGTCTGCTGGTCCTTGGTAGTGCTTTCTGGCACAGGTACCTCCTGCTTAGTAACCGAGTTCCAGTAACATCAGCTGGTCCTCGGTAGTTCCATTGGCTCTTGTACCTTCTGCTACCCATCCGGGTTCCAGTACCGTCAGCTGGTCCTCGGTAGTTCCATTTGCTCTTGTATCTTCTGCTACCCATCCGGGTTCCAGTACCGTCAGCTGGTCCTCGGTAGTTCCATTTGCTCTTGTATCTTCTGCTACCCATCCGGGTTCCAGTACCGTCAGCTGGTTCTCGGCAGTGCCTTTGGATTAGGTGCCTCCTTCTCGGTATCCAAGTTCCACCAACGTCTGCTGGTCCTTGGTAGTGCTTTCTGGCACAGGTACCTCCTGCTTAGTAACCGAGTTCCAGTAACATCAGCTGGTCCTCGGTAGTTCCATTGGCTCTTGTACCTTCTGCTACCCATCCGGGTTCCAGTACCGTCAGCTGGTCCTCGGTAGTTCCATTTGCTCTTGTATCTTCTGCTACCCATCCGGGTTCCAGTACCGTCAGCTGGTTCTCGGCAGTGTCTTTGGCACGGGTACTCCCTCCTGCCCAGCCTGGTTCCAGCACGCCAGCTGTTTCCGGGTAGTGTCAACGTCACTTTGCCTCCAATGCGTTGTCCTGTCGTGTTGCGGTCGGGTTAGCCGACTCTATGGTGCCTGCAGTTTAGGTGACTCCTATGTGGGCTGCGGGATCTGGCAATGAAGGCTGGTTCCATAGTGCCAATAGGACAAGCACCCTCTGTAGGACTGTGGGTTTTGGTAACTGCGGCCGGCTCGCGGCCTTGAACTTTTTTTTTACATGGGTACCTTCTGCTACCCATCCGGGTTCCAGTACCGTCAGCTGGTTCTCGGCAGTGCCTTTGGATTAGGTGCCTCCTTCTCGGTATCCAAGTTCCACCAACGTCTGCTGGTCCTTGGTAGTGCTTTCTGGCACAGGTACCTCCTGCTTAGTAACCGAGTTCCAGTAACATCAGCTGGTCCTCGGTAGTTCCATTGGCTCTTGTACCTTCTGCTACCCATCCGGGTTCCAGTACCGTCAGCTGGTCTTCGGTAGTTCCATTTGCTCTTGTATCTTCTGCTACCCATCCGGGTTCCAGTACCGTCAGCTGGTTCTCGGCAGTGCCTTTGGATTAGGTGCCTCCTTCTCGGTATCCAAGTTCCACCAACGTCTGCTGGTCCTTGGTAGTGCTTTCTGGCACAGGTACCTCCTGCTTAGTAACCGAGTTCCAGTAACATCAGCTGGTCCTCGGTAGTTCCATTGGCTCTTGTACCTTCTGCTACCCATCCGGGTTCCAGTACCGTCAGCTGGTCCTCGGTAGTTCCATTTGCTCTTGTATCTTCTGCTACCCATCCGGGTTCCAGTACCGTCAGCTGGTCCTCGGTAGTTCCATTTGCTCTTGTATCTTCTGCTACCCATCCGGGTTCCAGTACCGTCAGCTGGTTCTCGGCAGTGCCTTTGGATTAGGTGCCTCCTTCTCGGTATCCAAGTTCCACCAACGTCTGCTGGTCCTTGGTAGTGCTTTCTGGCACAGGTACCTCCTGCTTAGTAACCGAGTTCCAGTAACATCAGCTGGTCCTCGGTAGTTCCATTGGCTCTTGTACCTTCTGCTACCCATCCGGGTTCCAGTACCGTCAGCTGGTCCTCGGTAGTTCCATTTGCTCTTGTATCTTCTGCTACCCATCCGGGTTCCAGTACCGTCAGCTGGTTCTCGGCAGTGTCTTTGGCACGGGTACTCCCTCCTGCCCAGCCTGGTTCCAGCACACCAGCTGTTTCCGGGTAGTGTCAACGTCACTTTGCCTCCAATGCGTTGTCCTGTCGTGTTGCGGTCGGGTTAGCCGACTCTATGGTGCCTGCAGTTTAGGTGACTCCTATGTGGGCTGCGGGATCTGGCAATGAAGGCTGGTTCCATAGTGCCAATAGGACAAGCACCCTCTGTAGGACTGTGGGTTTTGGTAACTGCGGCCGGCTCGCGGCCTTGAACTTTTTTTTTACATGGGTACCTTCTGCTACCCATCCGGGTTCCAGTACCGTCAGCTGGTTCTCGGCAGTGCCTTTGGATTAGGTGCCTCCTTCTCGGTATCCAAGTTCCACCAACGTCTGCTGGTCCTTGGTAGTGCTTTCTGGCACAGGTACCTCCTGCTTAGTAACCGAGTTCCAGTAACATCAGCTGGTCCTCGGTAGTTCCATTGGCTCTTGTACCTTCTGCTACCCATCCGGGTTCCAGTACCGTCAGCTGGTCCTCGGTAGTTCCATTTGCTCTTGTATCTTCTGCTACCCATCCGGGTTCCAGTACCGTCAGCTGGTTCTCGGCAGTGTCTTTGGCACGGGTACTCCCTCCTGCCCAGCCTGGTTCCAGCACGCCAGCTGTTTCCGGGTAGTGTCAACGTCACTTTGCCTCCAATGCGTTGTCCTGTCGTGTTGCGGTCGGGTTAGCCGACTCTATGGTGCCTGCAGTTTAGGTGACTCCTATGTGGGCTGCGGGATCTGGCAATGAAGGCTGGTTCCATAGTGCCAATAGGACAAGCACCCTCTGTAGGACTGTGGGTTTTGGTAACTGCGGCCGGCTCGCGGCCTTGAACTTTTTTTTTACATGGGTACCTTCTGCTACCCATCCGGGTTCCAGTACCGTCAGCTGGTTCTCGGCAGTGCCTTTGGATTAGGTGCCTCCTTCTCGGTATCCAAGTTCCACCAACGTCTGCTGGTCCTTGGTAGTGCTTTCTGGCACAGGTACCTCCTGCTTAGTAACCGAGTTCCAGTAACATCAGCTGGTCCTCGGTAGTTCCATTGGCTCTTGTACCTTCTGCTACCCATCCGGGTTCCAGTACCGTCAGCTGGTCCTCGGTAGTTCCATTTGCTCTTGTATCTTCTGCTACCCATCCGGGTTCCAGTACCGTCAGCTGGTTCTCGGCAGTGTCTTTGGCACGGGTACTCCCTCCTGCCCAGCCTGGTTCCAGCACGCCAGCTGTTTCCGGGTAGTGTCAACGTCACTTTGCCTCCAATGCGTTGTCCTGTCGTGTTGCGGTCGGGTTAGCCGACTCTATGGTGCCTGCAGTTTAGGTGACTCCTATGTGGGCTGCGGGATCTGGCAATGAAGGCTGGTTCCATAGTGCCAATAGGACAAGCACCCTCTGTAGGACTGTGGGTTTTGGTAACTGCGGCCGGCTCGCGGCCTTGAACTTTTTTTTTACATGGGTACCTTCTGCTACCCATCCGGGTTCCAGTACCGTCAGCTGGTTCTCGGCAGTGCCTTTGGATTAGGTGCCTCCTTCTCGGTATCCAAGTTCCACCAACGTCTGCTGGTCCTTGGTAGTGCTTTCTGGCACAGGTACCTCCTGCTTAGTAACCGAGTTCCAGTAACATCAGCTGGTCCTCGGTAGTTCCATTGGCTCTTGTACCTTCTGCTACCCATCCGGGTTCCAGTACCGTCAGCTGGTCCTCGGTAGTTCCATTTGCTCTTGTATCTTCTGCTACCCATCCGGGTTCCAGTACCGTCAGCTGGTTCTCGGCAGTGTCTTTGGCACGGGTACTCCCTCCTGCCCAGCCTGGTTCCAGCACGCCAGCTGTTTCCGGGTAGTGTCAACGTCACTTTGCCTCCAATGCGTTGTCCTGTCGTGTTGCGGTCGGGTTAGCCGACTCTATGGTGCCTGCAGTTTAGGTGACTCCTATGTGGGCTGCGGGATCTGGCAATGAAGGCTGGTTCCATAGTGCCAATAGGACAAGCACCCTCTGTAGGACTGTGGGTTTTGGTAACTGCGGCCGGCTCGCGGCCTTGAACTTTTTTTTTACATGGGTACCTTCTGCTACCCATCCGGGTTCCAGTACCGTCAGCTGGTTCTCGGCAGTGCCTTTGGATTAGGTGCCTCCTTCTCGGTATCCAAGTTCCACCAACGTCTGCTGGTCCTTGGTAGTGCTTTCTGGCACAGGTACCTCCTGCTTAGTAACCGAGTTCCAGTAACATCAGCTGGTCCTCGGTAGTTCCATTGGCTCTTGTACCTTCTGCTACCCATCCGGGTTCCAGTAACATCAGCTGGTCCTCGGTAGTTCCATTTGCTCTTGTATCTTCTGCTACCCATCCGGGTTCCAGTACCGTCAGCTGGTTCTCGGCAGTGTCTTTGGCACGTGTACTCCCTCCTGCCCAGCCTGGTTCCAGCACGCCAGCTGTTTCCGGGTAGTGTCAACGTCACTTTGCCTCCAATGCGTTGTCCTGTCGTGTTGCGGTCGGGTTAGCCGACTCTATGGTGCCTGCAGTTTAGGTGACTCCTATGTGGGCTGCGGGATCTGGCAATGAAGGCTGGTTCCATAGTGCCAATAAGACAAGCACCCTCTGTAGGACTGTGGGTTTTGGTAACTGCGGCCGGCTCGCGGCCTTGAACTTTTTTTTTACATGGGTACCTTCTGCTACCCATCCGGGTTCCAGTACCGTCAGCTGGTTCTCGGCAGTGCCTTTGGATTAGGTGCCTCCTTCTCGGTATCCAAGTTCCACCAACGTCTGCTGGTCCTTGGTAGTGCTTTCTGGCACAGGTACCTCCTGCTTAGTAACCGAGTTCCAGTAACATCAGCTGGTCCTCGGTAGTTCCATTGGCTCTTGTACCTTCTGCTACCCATCCGGGTTCCAGTAACATCAGCTGGTCCTCGGTAGTTCCATTGGCTCTTGTACCTTCTGCTACCCATCCGGGTTCCAGTACCGTCAGCTGGTTCTCGGCAGTGCCTTTGGATTAGGTGCCTCCTTCTCGGTATCCAAGTTCCACCAACGTCTGCTGGTCCTTGGTAGTGCTTTCTGGCACAGGTACCTCCTGCTTAGTAACCGAGTTCCAGTAACATCAGCTGGTCCTCGGTAGTTCCATTGGCTCTTGTACCTTCTGCTATCCATCCGGGTTCCAGTACCGTCAGCTGGTCCTCGGTAGTTCCTCAGCTTTCTTGTACCTTCTGCTACATTTCCAAGTTCAAGCTTTTTGAAATGGTTCTTGGTAATCACTCTGGATCTCCCTGACGAGGACCCTGAAGACGAGGACCCTGAAGACCAACCCTAAGAAGACGAGGACCCCGAAGACAATGACCCTGAAGACGAGGACCCTGAAGACCACCCCGAAGAAGACGAGGACCCTGAAGACCACCCCGAAGAAGACGAGGACCCTGAAGACCACCCCGAAGAAGACGAGGACCCCGAAGACGAGGACCCAGAAGACCAACCCGAAGAAGACGAGGACCCCGAAGACGAGGACCCCCGAAGACGACGACCCTGAAGACCACCCCGAAGAAGACCAAGAAGATGACCCTGAAGAAGTTGACCAAGAAGACAAAGAAGAGAAGACAAGCACCAAGATACAGAAAAACAAGAGACAGAAAACCAAGAAGCAGAAATACAAGAAGCTGCAGAACAAAAAGCGGAAGAACATTAAGCATAAGACTAAAAATCAGAGCAAAAGATAATATCTAAATTATAAGCAGAAGATGACTAAGCAGTGTATGGGGGTGAGTCCGTTCCTCCTCGTGGTGCCCCTGGAAAAGACCTGCTGCTGCAGGCCAAACTGAACGCGGACAAATCCTGTTGTAAATCTTTTGTGACGGGCAGAACGAAAGGTGTAATGTCCAACCTTTTATAGATAACAACTACAGGAATGCCTGTCACAAATAAGAATATGATGAAGAAGAAGAATATGAAGAAGATGAAGAAGTAGAATATGAAGAATGTAAAAAAAAGAATAATACGAAGAAGGTGAAGAAGAAGAAGGTGAAGAAGAAGTGGATGAAAAAGATGCTGAGGATGATGAAGGAGAAAGTGTGGGAGAAGTAAAAAAGAAGGTGAAGAGCATGGAAGTAGTGAAACATAAATATCTGACAAAATATAAAAATACTTAACATAGTTAATATTTCCGTAACTCAGAACATAATAAAAAAATATTAATTCCTGCTATTCCATTTGACTGGGCTAAACCTCTATGCCTTTATTGTCTCCCCCACCTCCCCCAATACATTCTACATTATTCTTAGTTGTTTTCCTTCATGTAGAAATAACCTACAAGGAAAGAAAGGGTTTATTTTAATTCCGATATTTATGTCCCATTGACTTGCATTGGTTTCCGGTATCGGAATCGGCGATATCCGATACTTTTTCGGTATCGGTCCGATCCAATCCGATCCGATATTTCCCGATATCGGAAGGTATCGCTCAACACTAATTATCACCCAATTCAACTTGAGATCAGATGAGGCTGGGCTGTGCAGCATCACCCTGTATAGTTCCTTGCTCCATCTCATTGTGCGCCACCTGCAATGCCTCCTCTTTAATTGTGAGCAGCGAGCATTTCAGTAAACAGAGAAGCGGGATGGTGACGCTAATTATGGTGTCATCACCACTCACCATCTTGGTGGAGTCCTCAAAGTTTTGGAGGACTGCACAGATGTTAGACATCCATGCCTACTCATCAGCTCTTGCGAAGGCTGACCTGAATATAGGCAGGCGTGTTGAAGCTGGTGCTCAACAACTTCCCTCTGCTGCTCACAAAACCTTCCCAACATATGCAACGTTGAGTTCCAATGCATGGTGACATCGCAGACCAGTCGGTAAGCTGGAAGCTGCAAACGCTGCTGAAGCATGGTGAGGGCGGCAGAAGCTGTAGCTGACTTTCTGAAATGGGCACACATGAGGCGTACTTTTACAAGCAGCTCTGGCAGATCCTGGTAAGTTTTGAGAAACCGCTGAACCACTAGGTTGAGCACAGGGGCCAGGCATGGTATATATGTAAGGTTGCCAAACTTCAGAGCCGCCACCAGATTCCAGCCATTGTCACACACGACCATGCCTGGCTGTAGGGACAGCGGTGACAGCCACAGATTTTCCTGCTCTGTTATAGCTTTCAACAACTCTGCAGGGTGTGCGGTTTGTTACCTAAGCATATTAGCTTCAGCACAGCCTGTTGCCGCTTAGTCAAAGCTTCCAACTGATATGGTCATTTCAGATATGAAGGCTGAAGAGCAGGAGGAGGTGCAGGAGCGGTAGAATGTGGAGGCAACCCTGATTGCCCCCGGGCCCGCAATCCTCGGCGTCGGGAGGACGTGTTCCATCCCAGGGTCCAACTGTATCCCGGCTTCCACAATATTAACCCAATGTGCCATCAGTCAGATGTACTGTCCATGGCCACAAGCACTTGAGAAATGTGGCATTTTAGTGCTGTGGACTTTGAGTGGTTGGCCGCGTATGTGCGCTTGCATTCAAAGGACTGGGGTAGGGACAACTGGGACAAGGACGTGGACATGGTTGCTGACGGTGATGCTTTAAATTGTGGAGCTCAAAACTGGATCCCATATTCAAGATGTAGTCTATCAAGTGATTTATAGAGGGGTAATCATACATTGGGATTAGGAAATTTTATATCTCGATTTATACACCCTAACATTGTGTTTGCTTTTTCAGCTGTTGCTTGACAAGTCTCTCCTCTTTTCTGTAGTCCCTAGTATATTTCCATTTAATATTATTATTCCAGGCTAGGTGCATTACTTTACATTTATCAACATTAAACCTCATCTGCCATGTGTTTACCCATGCAGATATTTTATTTAGATCCTTTTGTAATATTATACTGTCAAGTTCAGTTTTTAATATCCTACATAGTTTTGTGTCATCAGCAACGACTGACACTTTACTTTCAATCCTATCCACAAGGTTAAGGTCCACCACTCAGATAGCTCATTCTAAATCCCTATGTTTTCCCCCAATAATATAATAACACTTATACTCACCTTATGCTTAGAACAATGTCATGCGATCTCTGTGGCCAATCAGCGCTGGCTTCACTCTCCCATCCTTTGGACCAATCCTTCAGACAAATCAAGACATCTGGAGGAAGTGAGAGCTGCTGCTCACCCAACATATTGACTTTTTATTTTTTCAGGTCATCTCTCACAATGGCCACAAAAATTTCGTAAGCTACTGATGTCAAACTCACCAGTTGGTAGTTTCCTGCATCCACCTTTTTACCGTTCTTAAATATCGGTACCAGCCATCCTTCAATGTTTTAGCACTGACCCAGTTACAAAACAGTCTAAAAAGATTAGATACAGGGGTCTGTTAATTAGTAAGCTCAACTCCCTCAATATCCGTGGATGAATGCCATGTGGCTGGAGGGATTGTCAATATTTAATTTGCTCAGACACAGCCATACTTTTCCTTGTGCTCCTTTAGTTACATTGGGTGGTGACTGGTGAACTTTGATTTCTGCCTTACTAAATGATACATACCTGGCACAGTCATTTCACTGGTGAACATGGATGAAAAATGCATTTTTAATATCTCAGCATTCTCTGTGTTTTCTACTATTATATTACTATAGTTATCTTTTATAGGTCTGATGTGATCAGGTTTTTTTCTTTAAAGATTAATATATTTATGCATTTTTTGTGATTTATTTTAACTTTGTTGGTGATTTTTTTCTCTGCAGCTATCTTTGATAGTTTAATTTCTTATTTACATTTCCTATTGAGATCTTTATACTCTTTCTTACTTCTCTGAGTTCAATGTTTTAAATGCGCTTAATTTTTGTCTTATTACACTTTGCACCGATTTGAGCTTTTGTATTTTTTGCATTCAGTTTTTTAATTTTATCTTAACTTTTCACTGTATTTTGTAGTCCCTTTGTGGGACTTAAACCCGCAATTGTCTGATCACTTCTACTTTATACAGAAATACCACAATATTGCCGTACATAACAAATATCAAGGTCGTTTTTGAGCACCAGCCAAAGGCTTACTTTCTTAGGAGTACTATGACAGGCACAGGGTTCCTCAACAGCCAGGAGGCTGTGATGGCATCCCATTGATTGTGCCCATGGGCAGTTGGAACAGTGTGCCCCAGGTCGCGTGTTGTGAATGCCGCTGTCACAGGTTAACAGGTTAAAAACCACAGGCAGAGCTACACTCCATGTGTGGCTGCTAGAGGCAGATGATGGCTGGATAACACAGCCATCATCTGCCCACAAAGATGCGCATCAAAGTCAGGGAGCTGGCACTTGATGCAACTGCATGTCAAATGTCGGTAAGGGGTTAATCTAGTGAAATTAGCTTTTCTAAAGTTCCAGCTTTCTGTATTTTCCCTTTATAATGTTTTATTGAATATTAAATTGAAACTTACCCTATCATGGTCATTGCTGCCAAAGTGCTCCCAGGTCTGCAGATTTCATATTATATTTGATAAATTTGACAGGACCAAATCAAGCAAATTATCTCCTCTGTTTGGTTCATCTACCAGCTGAGAAAGGTAATTGTCTTAAATTGTGGATAAGAACTTGCAGATTTTAGCACAACCAGAAGACTCTATATGCCATTGAGGTCTGGGTAATTAAAATCTCCTATACTGACTCTACACTGTCGCAGCTCCTCCCAATGTCTTTATTGAGCACAAGTTAAGTTTAATGAAAATTCACTCCTCTCTACCTTTTTTGTCTTTCTAGTCCTTTCTGAATGTGGTGAAACCCTCCATGTTTGTTTGTCTCCCAGATTTACTCCAATAAGTTTAGAAAAACATTACTTATGTGAAAGATTTATTAATATTACAACACTAAAAATGAAATGTGCAAGAATGGAAAGACTTTTATACACAAGTAATGTGATATGCTATTCAAAGGTGATAAGAGCATTATAATGATAGACAATTGCTAGAACAGTAGCATAATCTGTATTCAACAATGTCTGTGAAAAAAAAGACAGCCAGGATATGGTAAAACATATTAGACAAGGCCGCATGTTACAAGTTTTTAACTTTAAGAGTAAAATAGTATAATAGGTTAATACAGAATTCCAATGTCTATTATTACTTGACAAAAGCAAATAATTTCATAATAGGAAAGTCAAACTGAATAAAATTTGTATCTTGTGACAAAATTATTCAATTTTTATTTTACTGCCACAGTAATTTATAAATAACTATTGTTGGTTATTCATGCTGGTAATATGTGACATTTCTCTGCATTGCGTATTTTTACAGACTTGCATATGTTACAAACACGTTGATGTTTTTAGTTCATAGATTTGTCCAAGGATTTCTGTTTGCACTGACCTTGGAAGACATCACAATTGCAATGCTTGACTTGGCATTTTTCCTAGTATTTGGGACGATGGAATCTTCTCTTAGGGTTCTAGCATAAGCACATAATTAAAAACTCCAGATTTGGTGGAGAAATGCAGGTCAAAGCTTTTGAAGTATATAGATACATCATAGCTCATCTTGGCACATGTACAGGTCCATGACATAATTTGATGTTATCAGCCAGAAGTCTACCACTAAAAAACAAAATTATTAGCAATATGTTGTATATTTTTGCACCATGGTTAATTCTTTATTTACTACCTTAAAATATTTTTTTCTTTTCTTCTGTTTAATTTTAATTCACAAAATGCTATGATGCTTTCGCATGATTCAAAGAGAATTTAATATTAACAACGGTTATTATTAGAAACTTACTTATGAAATTTTTTTTCATACTTATTTGTAGTACCATCATATTAGGTAACAGATCAGTTTTTTGATCATTTCTTTCATCCTCTTCAAATAAACCTGTCATTAGACCTCTTTAGGACATTGAGCTGATCGTCTGACATGGATTACGTACGGTATATAGATGACCATACACATTGGATTGAAAGGATCCAAACATACTTACTATAGGATCTCTTGTATTAACAATGCAGAGAAAAAGAGGACTTGAACTCTATAGCGCCAGCTATCTGAAACAGCAATCCTACAAGTCACAATCAACCCTTTAACGAGTCTTGCAATATGACTTAGGATAAAAGCCAACTCAGAATCTTAATTTGCAGACACGGTGTTTTGGGCTGTTGGCCTCGTCAGTGCAAAGTATGAGAACTGATTTGGCTAGATGAGAGGCTCTGGACTGAGGTCTAAGGGGTCACGTTTCTCCTTGTGGAGAGTGACATACTGGCTTTGGCATGTCTCTGAAGAGGTAATTTGCATATTAAATTTCCCAGAGGAGTATTGCACGGCGAATAAGCCTCCCTGTATGTCACTCTCCACAAGGAGAAACGTTACCCCTTAGACCTTAGTCCAGAGCCTCTCATCTAGCCAAATCAGTTCTCATACTTTGTGTTTCGGGCTGTTGGCCCTCGTCAATACAAAGTTTGAGAACTGATTTGGCTAGATGATAGGCTCTGGACTAAGGTCTAAGGGGTAATGTTTCTCCTTGTGGAGAGTGACATACCGGCTCTAGCATGTCAAGGTAAGGAGGCTTATTCGCCGTGCAATGCTCCTCTGGGAAATTTAATGTGCAAATTGCCTCTTCAAAGAAAAAGAGGACTCTATAGCGCCACCTATTGGAAGCAGCAATCCTACAAGTCACAATCAACATGTCACTCTCCACCAGGAGAAATGTTACCCCTTAGACATCTTGTATTAACAAGCAATCCAACTTATTGTCTTTCATGCACCCTTTCAACTTTCTCAAGTCCAGTACCATAATCATTGTGTATTCTGAAAATGGGATAATATTCAGTGTAAACTTACAGTGACGAGCAAAAGGATAACAACAATGTTTTGAACTTTTGACTTTCAGGCTCCATATCTCACCATCCACTACTGCTTTGACTGTGAGACTACCATCATTTTATAGACAATCAGCTTGGCTATCTCATACATAATTTTGACTTGCAACTCTTTACCATACAGTGGGGAAAAAAAGTATTTAGTCAGCCACCAATTGTGCAAGTTCTCCCACTTAAAAGATGAGAGAGGCCTGTAATTGACATCATAGGTAGACCTCAACTATGAGAGACAAAATGAAAAAACAAATCCTGAAAATCACATTGTCTGATTTGGAAATAATTTTTTTTCAAATTTTGGTAGAAAATAAGTATTTGGTCAATTTCAAACAAGCAAGATTTCTGGCTCTCACAGACCTCTAAGTTCTTCTTTAAGAGGCTCCTGTGTCATCCACTCATTACCTGTAGTACTGGCACCTGTTTGAACTTGTTATCAGTATAAAAGACACCTGTCCGCAACCTCAAACAGTCACACTCCAAACTCCCCTATGGTGAAGACCAAAGAGCTGTCGAAGGACACCAGAAACAAAATTGTAGCTCCGCACCAGGCTGGGAAGACTGAATCTGCAATAGGCAAGCAGCTTGGTGTGAAGAAATCGACTGTGGGGGCAATAATTAGAAAATGGAAGACATACAAGACCACTGATAATCTCCCTCGATCTGGGGCTCCACGGAAGATCTCACCCCGTGAGGTCAAAATGATCTCAAGAACAGTGAGCAAAAATCACAGAACCACATGGGGGGGCCTAAAGAATGACCTGCAGAGAGCTGGGACCAACGTTACAAAGGCTATCATCATAGAATCATAAAATCATAGAATGGCAGAGTTGGAAGGGACCTCTTGGGTCATCTTGTCCAACCCCCTGCTCAAATCAGGATTCACTAAATCATCTCAGACAGATGTCTGTCCAGCCTCTGTTTGAACACGTCCATTGAAGGAGAACTCACCGCCTCTCGTGGCAGCCTGTTCCACTCATTGATCACTCTAACTGTCAAAAAGTTTTTTCTAATATCTAATCTGTGTCTCCTCCCATTCAGTTTCATCCCATTGCTTCTAGTCTTTTCTTGTGCAAATGAGAATAAGGATGATCCTTCTACAATGTGACAGCCCTTGAGATATTTATAGAAAGCTATTAAGTCTCCTCTCAGTCTTCTTTTTTGCAAGCTAAACATTCCCAAATCCTGTAACCGTTCCTCATAGGACATGGGTTGCAGACCGGTCACCATTCTGGTCGCTCTTCTCTGAACTTGCTCCAGTTTGTCTATGTCTTTTTTAAAATGTGGTGCCCAAAACTGGACACAGTATTCCAGATGAGTTCTGACCAAAGAGGAGTAAAGTGCGATAATGACTTCACGTGATCTAGACTGTATGCTTCTGTTAATACATCCCAGAATTGTATTTGCCTTTTTTGCTGCTGCATCACACTGTTGACTCATGTTCAGTCTATGATCTATTAGTATACCTAAGTCTTTTTCACATGTACTGTTGCTTAGCTCTATTCCTCCAATTCTGTATATGCTTTTTTCATTTTTATTGCCCAGATGTAGTACTTTGCATTTTTCCCTGTTAAAAAACCATTCTGTTAGTTGCTGCCCACTGCTCTAGTTTATTTGGGTCTTTTTGAAGCCTCTCTCTCTCTTCTCTAGTGTTAGATATCCCTTCTAGCTTTGTGTCATCAGCAAATTGAATCAGTTTACCCTCAATTCCTTTATCTAAATCATTGATAAAGATGTTGAACAATACAGGTCCCAGGACAGAGCTCTGTGCTACCCCACTTGAGACATTCATCCAACTGGATGTGAAGCCATTTACGACCACTCTTTGAGTCCGATCACTAAGCCAGTTATGAATCCACCTAACATTTGCCTTGTCCATTCCATACTTGGTCATTTTTTCAATAAGGATGGTGTGAGATACTTTGTCTAATGCTTTGCTGAAGTCAAGATATACTATATCTACAGTATTTCCCTGATTCACCCAGTCAGTGATTCTGTCATAGAAGGAAATTAAGTTAGTGTGACATGACTTGTCAGTTACAAACCCATGCTGACTCTGGTTAATCACTTCATTCTTATCCAGGTACTTACATACATGTTGTTTAATAATTTGTTCAACGATCTTTCCTGGTATAGAAGTCAGACTCCCCAACCTATAGTTCCCTGGGTCCACCTTCTTCCCCTTTTTGAAGATAGGAACAACATTTGCTCTTCTCCAGTCTTCTGGGACTTCTCCTGTTCTCCAAGAATTTGAAAGATTATGGATAGTGGTTCTAAAATTTCTTCTACAATCTTCTTAAGTACTCTGGGGTGTAATTCTTCTGGACCAGGAGACTTGAACTCATTTATGTTAGCTAAATATTCCCTCAAAGTCTTTCTGTTTACAGATAACCTGGATTCTTCTATTCCTTTAATAGGACAGTGAAGATCAGTTGATGTTACATTTCCTTTCTGAGAGAATACTGATGCAAATAGGAATTAAAAAGTTCGGCCTTCTCAACATCTTTTCTTACCATTTCACCATTTTCATCCTGTAAAAATCCTATAGCATCTTTGACTTTTATTTTACTTTTTGACATACCCCCAAAATCCTTTTTTATTGCTTTTGACATCTCTTGCAAGCCTTATTTTATTGTCAGCTTTAGCCAACAGGTTCTGCAGACTGCATTATAATCTTATTTAGAGTGGTGGCCAAAGGTATTGGCATCCCTGCAATTCTGTCAGATAATACTCAGTTTCTTCCTGAAAATGATTGCAATCACAAATTCTTTGGTATTATTATCTTCATTTAATTTGCTTGCAAGGAAAAAATACAAAAGAGAATGAAGCAAAAATCAAATCATTGATCATTTCACACAAAACTCCAAAAATGGGCCAGACAAAAGTATTGGCACCCTCAGCCTAATACTTGGTTGCACAACCTTTAGCCAAAATAACTGCGAACAACCGCTTCCGGTAACCATTTCTTACAATGCTCTGCTGGAATTGTAGACCATTCTTCTTTGGCAAACTGCTCCAGGTCCCTGATATTTGAAGGGTGCCTTCTCCAAACTGCCATTTTGAGATCTCTCCACAGGTGTTCTATGGGATTTAGGTCTGGACTCATTGCTGGCCACCTTAGAAGTCTCCAGTGCTTTCTCTCAAACCATTTTATAGTGCTTTTGGAAGTGTGTTTTGGGTCATTATCCTGCTGGAAGACCCATGACCTCTGAGGGAGACCCAGCTTTCTCACACTGGGCCCTACATTATGCTGCAAAATTTGTTGGTAGTCTTAAGACTTCATAATGCCATGCACACGGTCAAGCAGTCCAGTGCCAGAGGCAGCAAAGCAACCCCAAAACATCAGGGAACCTCCGCCATGTTTGACTGTAGGGACCGTGTTCTTTTCTTTGAATGCCTCTTTTTTTTTCCTGTACACTCTATGTTGAAGCTTTTTCCCAAAAAGCTCTACTTTTGTCTCATCTGACCAGAGAACATTCTTCCAAAACATTTTAGG
The DNA here is from genome assembly GCF_046119375.1 of Phyllobates terribilis. Taxonomy (NCBI): domain Eukaryota; kingdom Metazoa; phylum Chordata; class Amphibia; order Anura; family Dendrobatidae; genus Phyllobates; species Phyllobates terribilis. The sequence goes on along the minus strand of NW_027362761.1, from coordinate 116,338,065 downwards.
CTTTCTCAGGTAAGTTTTGGCAATCTCCAGCCTGGCTTTTTTATGTCTCGGGGTAAGAAGTGTGGTCTTCCTGGGTATCCTATCATACAGTCCCTTTTCATTCAGACGCCGAAGGATAGTACGGGTTGACACTGTTGTACCCTCGGACTTGTTTGGATGTTAGTCGAGGTTCTTTATCCACCATCCGCACAATCTTGCGTTGAAATCTCTCGTCAATTTTTCTTTTCCGTCCACATCTAGGGAGGTTAGCCACAGTGCCATGGGCTTTAAACTTCTTGACACTGCGCACGGAAGACACAGGAACATTCAGGTCTTTGGAGATGGACTTGTAGCCTTGAGATTGCTCATGCTTCCTCACAATTTGGTTTCTCAAGTCCTCAGACAGTTCTTTGGTCTTCTTTCTTTTCTCCATGCTCAATGTGGTACACACAAGGACACAGGACAGAGGTTGAGTCAACTTTAATCCATGTTAACTGGCTGCAAGTGTGATTTAGTTATTGCCAACACCTGTTAGGTGCCACAGGTAAGTTACAGCTGCTGTTAATTGCACGAATTAGAGAAGCATCACATGATTTTTCAAACAGTGCCAATACTATTGTCCACCCCCTTTTTTAGGTTTGGTGTGGAATTGTATCCAATTTGGCTTTAGGACAATTCTTTTTGTGTTTTTTCATTGAAGACAAATTAAATGAAGATAATAATACCAAAGAATTTGTGATTGCAATCATTTTCAGGAAGAAACTGAGTATTATCTGACAGAATTGCATGGGTGCCAATACTTTTGGCCATCACTGTAGATATGCCTCCCTCTTTCCATTTGATAAACATTTATTTCTTTCTTCTTAGAATGTGTTTAAGTTCTGCGTTCATCCATCCTGGTTTCCTTAAATGCTTCCCATTCTTCCTACTTTTCGGGATTGTTAACGATTGTGCTTTGAGAATCTAATTTTTTAAAATTTTCCATCCTTCGTAGACATTTTTGTCCTTAAGGACATCCAGCCATTGGATCCCTCCTATTCTCTTTCTGAGTCACTTAAAATCTGCCTTTCTGAAATCTAACCTTGAAGTTTGAGTCTTCACATGTCTTCCTCCTCTAGCTATCCAAAATTCTATAATAGCATGATCGCTGCCTCCTAGGGTCCCAGCCACTTTTACCTCCTCAACCATTTCCTCCATGTTTATAAGGATTAGATCCAAAGTAGCAGATCCCCTTGTTTTCTCCCCTACCTTTTGGAAGATAAAGTTGTCAGCAAGAGAGGATAAGAATTTGCTTGACCTGTTAGTTTTACTTGAGAGAGATTTCCAACAAATGTCTGGATAGTTGAAATCTCCCATGACCACTACGTCATACTTTTTGGAGAACTTGGTCATTTGAAACATAAAGAGTTCATCCCTATACTCAGTTTGCCCAGGTGGCCTGTAGTAAATACTTACAATGGTGTCCTTTCCGTTGTTATCTCCTTGTATTCTTACCCAAACAGTTTCCACAGAACTCCCAGTCTCTGAAGCTTCAATCTCTGTGCAGATATACACTTTTCTAACATACAATGCGACACCTCCTCCTCGTTTATCAAGTCTGTTTCTTGCAAATAAGTTGTATCCTTTTAGCCTTGTATTCCACCAAGTTTCAGTGATTCCAATGACATCATATTTCTTTTCCTGCATTAGTAGTTCCAATTCTCCTTGTTTGTTGCCCATGCTTTGTGCATTTGTATAAAAACATTTTAGTTTGTGATTGGTTTCTCTTGCTCCCATATTTTTATTATTTAGATTTTTTTTTCTTTGTTCATTCTTTCCACTTCCAATAGCAGAGATCTCAATAGTATTTGTCAGCTGTATAGCTTTTTCTGGCCTTTTGCTTCCCTTCCCACATTGGTCTAGTTTAAAGCTCTCCTGATGAGTGTAGCAAGGCGACTTCCAAATACATGTTTTCCAGTCTTCGTAAGGTGCACCCCATCTCTAGCAAGTAGTCTATCATATAGGTAATTCATTCCATGATCCAGAAATCCAAATCCTTGTTGACGGCACCATCGACGTAGCCAGTTGTTCACCTGTAGAATCTTATTCCACCTCATTGTTCCATGGCCATCCACTGGGAGGATGGATGAGAAGACCACCTGCGCTCCCAATTCTTTCACTTTCTTGCCTAAGTTTTCAAAGTCACTGCAGATGGTTTCCAGGTCCTTTCTTGCGATGTCATTTGTCCCTACATGTATTAGCAGGAATGGGTAGTGATCTGTTGGTCTGAAGAGTCTTGATATCCTGTCAGACACATCTTTAATTTTTGCACCTGGAAGACAGCACATTACTGTTGAGGTTATGTCTGGTCTGCAGATAGCGGCCTCTGTTCCTCTCAACAGGGAATGGCCCATGACCACCACTCTCCGTTTTTTCTTCACAACATCTTTCTTTCTCCATCCAGGAGGATTCTGAGGGCTTACAAGGTTATTCATTGTGGGCAAAGTCTTATCTTGCTGTATTTCTTCATGGTTCTCCTGCGTGAGAGCCTGGTACTGGTTCCCGAGCAGTATGGGTGCTGACTGCCTCTCGATCCTCCTGCTTCTCTCGGTCACATGCTTCAATTCCTCTGTTTCGTCAGGTGCAGTACGAATTTCTTCTCTTTCTGTATCATGAAGAGATAATTCTGCTCTGTCTAAGAACTCCTCACCTTCCTTAATGATTTTCAAGGTAGTTAACCTCTCTTCAGATTTCGCAACTTTTCCTCCAACAGGGACACAAGCTTGCATTTCTGGCATGTTGTAACGGGTCTGGGAGGTGGAACCTCTGAGCAACGATACAAAGGGGCAGTCCTTATAAGGAAGCTGGTGGCTCCCAGGGTAGGCGGGCAGGTAGTCACGGCAAGTGACGGGGACAGTCTCTGGGTAGAAGGGCAGGAGGTCACGGCAAGTGACGGGGACAGTCTCTTGACAGGCGGGTGGTCACGGCAAGTGACGGCTAAGCCTCCAGATAGGCTGGCAGGCGGGTAGCAGGTGGACGCTCCCAGGTGAGCGGGCAAGAGTCTCTGGACAGGCAGGTGGTCACAGCAAGTGGCGGCTAAGCCTCCAGATAGGCTAGCAGGCAGGTAGCAGGTGGACACTCCCAGGTGAGCGGGCAAGAGTCTCTGGACAGGCAGGTGGACACAGCAAGTGACGGCTGAGCCTCCAGGTAGACTAGCAGGCAGGTAGCAGGTGGAGTCTCCCAGGTGAGCGGGCAAGAGTCTCAGGACAGGCAGGTGGACACAGCAAGTGACGGCTGAGCCTCCAGGTAGACAAGCAGGCAGGTAGCAGGCGGACGCTCCCTGGTGAGCGGGTAAGAGTTTTAGGACAGGCAGGTGGACACAGCAAGTGACGGCGGAGCCTCCAGGTAGGCTAGCAGGCAGGTAGCAGGCGGACGCTCCCAGGTGAGCGGGTAAGAGTCTCTGGACAGGCAGGTGGTCACAGCACGTGATGGCAGAGCCTCCATGTAGGCTAGCAGGCAGGTAGCAGATGAGCGCTCCCAGGTGAGCGGGTAAGAGTCTCTGGACAGGTAGGTGGTCACAGCACGTGACGGCAGAGCCTCCAGGTAGGCTAGCAGGCAGGTAGCAGATGAGTGCTCCCAGGTGAGCGGGCAAACAGATCCATAGACAGACTGGCAGGGCTGGTAGGCAGACTGTCGGACCGCAGGAAGGTAAGCAGATAGACAAGTATCAGGCAGGTATCAAGCAGGAATCTGGCAGGTAACTGGCAGGTAACTGGCAGGTATCTGGTAACGGGACCTGAGGGCTGAAGCAGAGTGATAGGCTATGCAACAACATTGCTCGGGCACCTCCATTTTGGAGGAGGTGCCTTATATATGGTGAGGTCCTCCGGCCATTGGCCGGGGACTCCTTAGCATGGTGCGCGCGGCCCCTTTAAGAGAGGGGGAGCGCGCACGCGCGCGCCCTAAGCACAGTGGCCGGGAAGCAGTGCGCACTGCTAGCAGAGCGGGAGGAAGACGCCGGGCACGGAGTGGAGAGGTGAGGGGAACAGCGTCCCTGCCTAGCAGGAGGCAGGGACGCCGACGCTACAGTACCCCCCCCTTTAGGCCCCCCCTTTTTTAGGCTAGACAGAAATTTATCAAGGATGAGAGGGGCATGGATGTTCTCCCGGGGCTCCCACGTTCTCTCCTCAGGACCAAACCCCTTCCAATGCACTAGAAAAAAGGTCTTTCCTCTTACCCTTTTGGTGGCCAGAATGTTCTCTACCTCGAACTTGTTTTCAGCGGAAACCGGAGCAGGAGGCGAACCTGTAGACTTGGAAAAAGAGTTAAGCACCACGGGTTTGAGGAGAGATACATGGAAGGAGTTAGGGATCCGCAGGTTGGCCGGGAGTTTCAATTTATAGGCCACCGGGTTGATTTGTTTGATAACTTCCAGTGGGCCGATGAACCGAGGCCCTAACTTGTAGGAAGGAATAAACTATTATTATTATTATTAAGGAATCTTGAGCCGGACATACTTGGACGAGAGCCAGACTTTATCTCCAGGATGGAATTGTGGAGGATCCAGGCGTTTTTTGTCAGCGTGTTTTTTCATCCGCTCGGACGACTGAAGGAGTGCGGATCGGGTACTCTCCCAAATGGAGGAGTATTCGCTAACGAGAGATTCCGCAGCCGGATTGTCCACCGAGGTGGAGACGGGAAATGGGATCCGAGGATGCTGACCGAAGACTACAAAAAACGGGGATTTGGAGGAAGATTCGCTCTCGTGATTATTGTAAGAGAACTCGGCCCATGGTAGGAGATCCACCCAGTCCGAATGGTGGGCATTAACGAAGTGTCGGAGGTAACTGGTCAGGATCTGATTGATCCGCTCCACTTGACCATTGGACTATGGGTGGTAAGCGGAGGAGAAGTCTAGGGTGACGTCAAGCAGCTTACATGTGGCTCTCCAGAAGCGTGAGGTGAACTGAACCCCATGATCCGACACGATGTGGAGGGGCAGGCCATGGAGACGGAAGATGTGGCGGATAAAGTCTTTAGCCAGCTCAGGTGCAGACGGCAGGCCCGGCAGGGGAATGAAGTGAGCCATCTTGGAAAAGCGGTCAGCGACCACCCAAATGACCGTACAACCGGCAGAGACAGGGAGATCCGTTATAAAGTCCATAGCTATATGCTGCCACGGGGCAGCAGGTACAGGAAGAGGAAGGAGGCGACCGGCTGGCAGATGTCTCGGAACCTTGTTGCGGGCGCAGGACACACAGGCTGAAACAAAGTCTATTACGTCCTTGTGCAGGGAAGGCCACCAGTAATGCCGGGTAATAAGCTGGAGGGTCTTTTTCTGACCGGCGTGGCCAGCTAGCTTAGACGAGTGACCCCAGTGTAGGACCTTCTTCCAATCAGGTACTGTTACGAACGTCTTACCGGGAGGGAGACGATTTAGATTCACGGGGGCCACCTGCATTACTCTGGCGGGATCAATGATGTGCTTAGGCTCCTCCTCTAGATCAGACTCCAGGAAGGATCGGGACAAGGCGTCAGCTTTGATGTTTTTGTCTGCCGGGCGAAAATGAAGAACAAAATCAAAGCGGGCAAAAAACAAGGACCACCGGGCTTGGCGTGGGTTAAGTCTCTGGGCGCTCTGGAGGTAAGCCAAGTTCTTGTGGTCCGTGTAAATAATTACCGGGTGAAGAGCCCCCTCGAGCAGGTAACGCCACTCCTCCAGTGCCAGCTTAATGGCCAATAACTCTCGGTCTCCTATAGAATAATTGCGCTCAGAAGGGGAGAAGAGTTTGGAGAAGAAGCCGCAAGTTACCATTCTTCCGGAAGACGACTTTTGGGTAAGTACCACTCCGGCTCCAGAGGAGGAGGCATCCACTTCCAGGAAGAATTGTTTGTTGCCGTCCAGACGATGCAGCACCAGGGCGGAAGAGAAAGCCTGTTTTAAGGAAAGAAAGGCTTCCTCTGCTTCGGGCGGCCATTCTCTGGGATTAGTGCCCTTGCAGGTGAGCGCAGAGATTGGGGCAGTCCGGGAAGAGAAGTGCGGTATGAAGAGGCGGTAGTAGTTGGCGAAGCCCAGGAACCGCTGAATAGCCTTCAACCCCTCTGGTCGGGGCCACTTCTGGATGGCAGACAGTTTCTCAGGATCCATTCGTAGGCTGGTCTGAGAGATTATGTAGCCCAAAAATGGAAGCGAGGTCTGCTCAAAGAGGCACTTCTCATATTTAGCGTAGAGGTGGTTCTGCCTGAGCCTGAGCAGGACCTGACGAACATCCCTCCGGTGAGTGAGAAGATCCGGAGAGTAGACCAAGATGTCGTCCAGGTACACCACTATGCAGGAGTAGAGAAGGTCCCGGAAGATGTCATTGACCAACTCTTGAAAGACGGCGGGAGCGTTACAGAGACCGAAGGGCATTACCAGGTATTCATAGTGGCCGTCCCGGGTGTTGAATGCCGTCTTCCATTCATCCCCCTGACAGATACGGACCAGGTTATACGCCCCACGGAGGTCCAGCTTGGTGAAGATTCTAGCCCCCCTCAGACGGTCAAATAATTCTGGAATGAGCGGAAGGGGGTATTTATTCTTCACCGTGATCTGGTTAAGGCCTCTATAGTCTATACAGGGACGGAGTGAGCCGTCCTTCTTTTTGACGAAGAAGAAGCCTGCTCCCGCCGGGGAGGTCGATTTCCGGATAAATCCCCGGGCCAGATTCTCCTCAATATATTCAGACATGGACCGGGTCTCAGCAGCGGACAAAGGGTAAATACGCCCATGGGGAGGAGTAGCGCCGGGCATCAGGTCGATTGGGCAGTCGTATGGTCTATGAGGGGGTAATGTCTCTGCCTCCTTTTTATTAAAGACGTCCGCATAAGACCAATAGGGAACTGGAAGACCAGGTAGATTGGCTGGGGTAGGAGAAGGACAGACAGGATGGACAGGAACTAAACAAGTCTTATGGCAGTCCTGTCCCCAGCGAAGGATTTCTCCGGTCTGCCAATCAAGCACGGGTGCATGTTTCTGAAGCCAAGGTAGGCCTAGCAAGAGGGCGTGAGAGAGTCCAGGCAGAACATGAAAGAAGATGCTCTCTGAGTGCAGCATTCCCACCTGCAGGGTTATGGATTCGGTGATGAGTTGGATGGGATGTGGTAAGAGGCCCCCATCTATGGCAGCGACAGATAAGGGTACAGCTAGAGGTTTGGTGGGAATGCGGTATTTCTCTACCAGGGACTGAGAAATGAGATTTCCGGCAGGTCCAGAGTCAAGTTGGGCTAGTTCAAAATAACGGTTCTCCCCGCAGATGATAGAGACCGACAGCAACAGAGATGGAGAGGGTTTACACTTATCTAGGACGACCTCTCTGAGCGATCCTAGACAGAGGCGTTTCCGACCTCTCCGGGCAGGAACGGATCCGGTGCTCCTTACTGCCACAGTAGAAGCAGCTCCCCTCGGCTCGGCGTAACTCTTGATGGGTCTTGACCATCTTGGTCTGGTCGACCTGCATAGGCTCGGGTGAGTGCGCCTGGGGAGTAACGGGAGAAGTGACGGGTTTCTGGAAGGTAGGGGCTAGACGTGGAAACCTCTTCTCACGGGTGACCTCTTTGGCGCGCTCCTGGAACCGGATGTCAATCCGGGTGGCAAGAGTTATTAAGTCGTCAAGAGTGGTAGGAATGTCCCGACCAGCGAGTTCATCTTTAATACGGCTGGACAGACCCTCCCAAAAGACAGACACCAGGGCTTCGTTTTCCCAGGCCAGCACCGAAGCAAGGGTACGGAACCGTATGGCATATTGGCCCACGGTGAGATTTCCTTGACGGAGGAGTAGCAGAGATGATGCGGATGAGGTCTTCCGTCCTGGTTCATCGAAGACTTTCCGGAAAGCCGTTAGAAAGGCTGGCAGGTTGGACACCAGGGGGTCTCCTCTCTCCCATAGAGGATTTAGCCAAGCCAGTGCCTCTCCCGTGAGATGGGACATGATAAAGGCTACTTTGGCTCGGTCGGTGGAAAACTGGTGTGCCAACAGTTCGAAGTGCAGAGTGCACTGGTTAATGAAGCCCCGTGCCTGGCTGGGATCTCCGCCAAAACGAGGAGGAGCGGAGAGGCGGGGACCGGGAAGAGATGCCATGGTGTTGATGGGCTGCGGCGGTGCCAGGGTAGTAAGTGTGCGTGTGGAGGCAGCTCCCGAAGAGGTAGACAATGTGTCCAGGCGGGAGTCAACACTACGCAGATGACTCAGGATGGACTCCTGTTGGGACCTCTGACGGGAAAGTTCATGACACAAGTCCGAGAGCGAAGGTGCTTGAGTGACACCGGGTTCCATGGCCCGAGCAAACTGTAACGGGTCTGGGAGGTGGAACCTCTGAGCAACGATACAAAAGGGCAGTCCTTGTAAGGAAGCGGGTGGCTCCCAGGGTAGGCGGGCAGGTAGTCACGGCAAGTGACGGGGACAGTCTCTGGGTAGAGGGGCAGGAGGTCATGGCAAGTGACGGGGACAGTCTCTGGGAAGAAGGGCAGGAGGTCACGGCAAGTGACGGGGACAGTCTCTTGACAGGCAGGTGGTCACGGCAAGTGACGGCTAAACCTCCAGATAGGCTAGCAGGCGGGTAGCAGGTGGACGCTCCCAGGTGAGCGGGCAAGAGTCTCTGGACAGGCAGGTGGTCACAGCAAGTGACGGCTAAGCCTCCAGATAGGCTAGCAGGCAGGTAGCAGGTGGACACTCCCAGGTGAGCGGGCAAGAGTCTCTGGACAGGCAGGTGGAAACAGCAAGTGACGGCTGAGCCTCCAGGTAGACTAGCAGGCAGGTAGCAGGTGGACGCTCCCAGGTGAGCGGGCAAGAGTCTCAGGACAGGCAGGTGGACACAGCAAGTGACGGCTGAGCCTCCAGGTAGACTAGCAGGCAGGTAGCAGGCGGACGCTTCCAGGTGAGCGGGTAAGAGTCTCTGGACAGGCAGGTGGTCACAGCACGTGACGGCGGAGCCTCCAGGTAGGCTAGCAGGCAGGTAGCAGGCGGACGCTCCCAGGTGAGCGGGTAAGAGTCTCTGGACAGGCAGGTGGTCACAGCACGTGACGGCAGAGCCTCCAGGTAGGCTAGCAGGCAGGTAGCAGATGAGCGCTCCCAGGTGAGCGGGAAAGAGTCTCTGGACAGGTAGGTGGTCACAGCACGTGATGGCAGAGCCTCCAGGTAGGCTAGCAGGCAGGTAGCAGATGAGCGCTCCCAGGTGAGCGGGCAAACAGATCCATAGACAGACTGGCAGGGCTGGTAGGCAGACTGTCGGACTGCAGGAAGGTAAGCAGATAGACAAGTATCAGGCAGGTATCAAGCAGGAATCTGGCAGGTAACTGGCAGGTATCTGGTAACGGGACCTGAGGGCTGAAGTAGAGTGATAGGCTATGCAGCAACATTGCTCGGGCACCTCCATTTTGGAGGAGGTGCCTTTTATATGGTGAGGTCCTCCGGCCATTGGCCGGGGACTCTTAGGACGGCGCGCGCGGCCCCTTTAAGAGAGGGGGAGCGCGCGCGCCCTAAGCACAGTGGCCGGGAAGCAGCTCGCGCTGCCAGCAGAGCGGGAGGAAGACGCCGGGCACGGAGCGGAGAGGTGAGGGGAACAGCGTCCCTGCCTAGCAGGAGGCAGGGATGCCGACGCTACACATATGAAGTTTGGCTTTTCCACTGGAAAGTCTGTGAACATGTAGCAGGATATGCAGCTCACCAAATTGCTCCTGGACTCTTCCATGTTCTTATTGTTAATGTGTTATGAAAAGAGTGAAAAACGCTCCAAAAGAGACTCTTCACTTATCCCAAAATTCAGTGGGAATATGCAAATAATCTCCTCATGACTTCTCCCCTGGTTTACCGATGTCCTCATTCCAGCTCCAACGGCCAAAATCTAGTGTTCTTTGAGCTCACGGAGACTCTTCACTTATCCCAAAATGCAGTGTGAATATGCAAATAATCTCCTCAGGACTTCTCCCCTTGTTTACCGATGTCCTCCTTTCAGCTCCAATGGCCAAAATCCAGTGTTCTTTGAGCTCACGGACACTCTTCACTTATCCCAAAATTCAGTGGGAAAATGCAAATTATCTCCTCAGGACTCCTCCCCTGGTTTAGGGGAGGAGTCCTGAGGAGTAACACACTATGTAACACACTATGCCGCCAGACAAGTCTCCCTGCTTAAACCATTACATGTCCGGGCCCGTATGAAATTTGAGAGATCATTTAGATGATCCAAAAGAGTATTGGGAGAATGTCATATGGTCAGATGAAACCAAAGTAGAACTGTTTGGTAGAAACACAACTTGGCGTGTTTGGAGGAAAAAGAATGCTGAGTTGCATCCAAAGAACATCATACCTACTGTGAAGCATGGGGGTGGCAACATCATGCTTTGGGGCTGTTTCTCTGCCAAGGGACCAGGGCGACTGATCCGTATACATGAAAGAATGAACGGGGCCATGTATCGTGAGATTTTGAGTGCAAACCTCCTTTCATCAGCAAGGGCATTGAAGATGAAACATGGCGGGATCTTTCAGCATGACAATGATCCCAAGCACACTGCCAGGGCCATGAAGGAGTGGCTTCGTAAGAAGCATTTCAAGGTCCTGGAGTGGCCAAGCCTGTTTTCAGATCTAAATCCTATAGAAAACCTTTGGAGGGAGTTGAAAGTCCGTGTTGCCCAGCGACAGCTCTAGAGGAGATGGATGGGCCAACATACCAGCAACAGTGTGTGCCAACCTTGTGAAGACTTACAGAAAACGTTTGACCTCTGTCATTGCCAACAAAGGATATATAACAAAGTATTGAGATGAACTTTTGTAATTGACCAAATACTTATTTTCCACCAAAATTTGAACAAAAAATTCTTTCCAAATCAGACAATGTGATTTTCAGGATTTGTTTTCTCATTTTGTCTCTCATAGTTGAGGTCTACCTATGATGTCAATTACAGGCATCTCTCATCTTTTTAAGTGGGAGAACTTGCACAATTGGTGGCTGACTAAATACTTTTCTTCCCCACTGTATGATTAGTTATGCAGATTCTTGTCATGTCACTACATTGTTACTGTTTTTCTCCCTCCTAAAAATCTAAATTTTAATTTTTATTATTTTGGTAGTATTTTGTAAATCCACCTTTGGCTTTCAACACTGCCTGAATACTTTTGGGCATGTTCTCAATCAGATTCAAGCATGTCTCAACCGAAATCTGACCCCAGGTCTCTTCTACATGTTCCCAAGGTTGGTGCATACTGGTCGACTCACTTGGGTATGTATACAGTTTTTTCTTCAACTTTACCCACAAATGTTCAATTGGGTTGAGGTCTGTGGACTGTTGGGGCCAATCCTGCACCTCTAGTTCATTGTCATTGAATAATTTCTTCGACAATTGTGATGTATGCTTCGGTTCGTTGTCCTGCTGGAACACTATGTTGTACTTTTCATACCCATAATATTTGATTGTACAAAGTAATTTGTCTTGTAGGATACTCACATATAGCTCAGCACTAAGACCACCATTGATCCTGTTCAAATATCCAATACCTTTGGCTGTGAAACAACCCCATATAATCAGGCTTCCACCACCAAACTTGACAGCTCCTTCAATTTCTTGATCCGTTAGCCCCTTTTCTCCTTGTTTCTTCCAGACCCATTTGCACCCATCAGAGCCTAGCCTATTGACTTTTGTCTCCAAGTCACCCATTTCCAATCTTCTACTGTCCACTTTTCGTACTATTTTGTTGAGCCACCATTCCAGACTTGTGTAATGTGCGTTGCACAGTGCTTGCATGGACATCTGTGATCTCATTATTACGAACCAGATGAGCCACCTCCACTGCCGTGTTTGTCACGCCAGAACTGATAGACCTGGTAATGAGTCGACTTGCTGACTCCGATATTTTGCCTGGACGTCCATCTCTTGGCTTTTGAATGAATGGATGGACTTCATTTCGTATTCTTCCAACTGTCATGGCATTCACATTATGCAGTTTGGCAATTTTCTTGGCTGAGAGACCGCTATCAATGAGCTGGGTGCTACTATTTCTCTTTTCTTGGGAAATCTTCTTCATGGCTGTTCCTCAATTCAAATAAAAAACAATGTAGCACTCTGCAACGCTAAGTATGTGAACATAAAATATTTGAAATGCGGATAGCATTATTGCTCTACAAAATAGAAATAAATGAGAAATATTAGCGCATAAACTGGCCAATTCATGTGTACCTGGTAGCCACGATAAGGTGTTTTTCGTTATACCAAAACCCTGCCAATGTGAACTCCTCTCTAAGAGACAAAAGTCTGCTTGTGTGTGGGAAAGCTAGTTCCTGCTGCAATTAAAACCACCTGTGGCCTAGAGGCGGAGTGCTCTGTCAATGCCTAGACATATAAACAGTAAAAACTGACCAGAACTTCTCATTTATTTCTATTTTCTAGAGCAGTAATGCTATTCACATTTCAAATATTTCATGTATTTATGCCAGTTTTGTGGCCAGTATTTATGCCACAATTTATGCCAGTATTATGGCATAATCACTTTGGTGAATCTGGGCCTATGTTTCTATAATTGAGCAAAATGCGCAATTGTAAGTACAAAGTGCTATATTATATATGATTACAATATATTAAGATAATAAAAACTTTGATGGGAGTGCTTCTTTAAGTTATAAATTCAGCTTATACTCTAACCTTATTTCTTGTCTGCTGTCTGCCGTGTCCTTATGTAAAACCACTGTATTCATAGAACTAAGGTGGCCTTGATCCTGTTCTATGTGAATAAACTTCAAGTATCTTCTCTTGGCCTTAAATCTCAGATTTCAAAAATATGTTAGGTGTTGTTAACAGCAACAACTCTGAGGTTGTGTCTGGGGAAACAATCAAAGTGCATATCCCTATACAAGAGTTGAAGGTTAAATATCAGGGGGCCCAAAGGTTCTAAATGCCAACTTTTCAGTTTAGCTTAAGTAGTCTATTACTTGCAGGTAGGCCTTGTGTCAGATACCAAAATGAAAATATGAACAGAGTCTGAAAAATAACTTTTGCTCCCTAAATATTGATATTTTGAATCAATGTTGCAGATGAGACATCTTTTCTCTAGATGGACTGCATATATATACACACGTGGTCAAAATTGTTGGCACCCCTCATTTAATGAAAGAAAAACGCACAATGGTTACAGAAATAACTTGAATCTGACTAAAGTAATAATAAATTAAAAATCTATGAAAATGAACAAATGAAAGTCAGACATTGCTTTTCAACCCTGCTTCCACAGAATTTTTTTAAAAATTAAACGCATGAAATAGGCGTGGACAGAAATGATGGTACACCTGAAAATAATGTGACAAAAGGGACATGTTAAATCAAGTTGTTTCCACTAATTAGCATCACAGGTGTCTACAATCTTTTAATCAGTCAGTGGACCTGTATATAGGGCTACAGATACTCACTGTGCTCTTTGGTGACATGGTATGTACCACACTCAACATGGACCAGAGGAAGCAAAAGGAAAGAGTTGTCTCAGGAAATTAGAAAGAAAATTATAGACAAGCATTTTAAAGGTAAAGTTTATAAGACCATCTCCAAGCAGCTTGATGTTCCTGTGACTACAGTTGCACATATTATTCAGAAATTTAAGATGGGTAGCTAACCTCCCAGGACGAGGCCGCAGGAGGAAAATTGATGACAAATCAAAGAGACGGATAATACGAAGGTAACAAAAGAGCCCAGGAAAACTTCTAAAGAGATTAAAGATGAACTTCAAGCTCAAGGAACATCAGTGTCAGATTGCACCATCCGTCGTTGTTTGATCCAAAGTGGACTTCATGGGAGACGACCAAGGAGAACACCATTGTTGAAAAAAAATCATAAAAAAGCCAGACTGGAATTTGCCAAACCACATGTTGACAAGCCACAAAGCTTCTGGGAGAATGTCCTATGGACAGATGAGAGAAAAAGGAAGTTTTGGGCAAGCACATCAGCTCTATGTTCACAGACGGAAAAATGAAGCATATCAAGAAAAGAACACTCTCCCTACTGTGAAACATGAAGGAGGCTCTGTTATGTTCTGGGGCTGCTTTGCTGCATCTGGCACAGGGTGTCTTGAATCTGTGCAGGGTACAATGAAATCTCAAGACTATCAAGGGATTCTAGAGAGAAATGTGCTGCCCAGTGTCAGTCGCAGGTCATGGGTCTTGCAACAGGATAATGACCCAAAACACACAGCTAAAAACACCCAAGAATGGCTAAGAGGAAAACATTGGACTATTCTAAAGTGACCTTCTATGAACCCTGACCTAAATCCTATTCAGCATCTTTGGAAAGAGCTGAAACATGCAGTCTGGAAAAGGCAACCTTCAAACACGAGACAACTGGAGCAGTTTGCTCATAAGGAGTGGGCCAAAATATCTGTCGAGAGGTGCAGAAGTCTCATTGACAGTTACAGGAATCGTTTGATTGCAGTGATTGCCTCAAAAGGTTGTTCAACAAAATATTAAGGGTACCATCATTTCTGTCCAGGCCTATTTCAGAAGTTTAATTTTTTTTTTTAATTCTTTTGAAGCAGGGTTGGAAAGCAATGTCTGACTTTCATTTGTTAATTTTCATAGATTTTTAATTTATTATTACTTTTGTCAGATTCAAGTTATTTCTGTGACCATTGTGCGTTTTTCTTTCATTAAATGAGGGGTACCAACAATTTTTACCATGTGTGTAGTTACAGAAAGTTTTGGCTGACTATTTAATTTAAAGTACATAATGACACCATGAGGATTGCCAAAGGTTTTCCGGGAAGTCACAGAATTCCTAATAAGTCTTGAAAATACAAAAGAATGAGAAACATAAAGTAATTGTACTCACAAATTTGTGCAGTTTGCTGATATCATGCTATTTGGGCTGGAAAAAAGCCAGGCTGGATCGCAAAATGTATGTACGGCTTGTGATCTCCACTGAAATAGAAACATTGAGTGTCATTTAGACAGGGTCAAGAAGAGCCTACTAGCAAAGACGTGGTATAGATTTAAAAAACGTGGCAATATTCAGAGTAGTAATATTTCGATTTTAGTTTGTAATAGTGAAAAAAAATCCCTTTACATTTTTAATCATATTCTTTCAGTTTTTAATATTATAGTCTCTCTGATAGTTTTTATCTCAGTCCAAAACTTTGAAATTCCGGAAGCCTTTTCATTTGTACTCTTCACCTCTTTCACAATTTTTTATTAAGCATATTTTTTTAAACTATTGCCCAAGAAAAAATAAATATTGGAGAGATGAGATATGCATATTTCTCAGCTGATGGAATCCAATATTTTGAAATTCAAATATCCTCTTACCTGCTGGGTCCTTGTAAATCAGTATAGAAATGAGTGGATTTATTTACATTTTATCTAGGGCAGCTCACAAAAAATGATTAGCTATGTGTATTCTGGTGTACAGCAAAAATGAAATACAGTGATGGAAAATAAATGCAGAGCGACTGCACCAATTTTATGGGTACTGAAAAATATTCAGTGTTATTTGTAATAAAAATAAAGAACAGCATTGTTTTAAACTATGGTTAATTGTGCAATGTGGTAAATTCCAGCTTTTAAAATATTTGAGCCAAATAGGTTTAAGTATTTTTTTAAAGCACACATAAAATGAAAAAAGGTATTGTGGTTGATGGCTATCGACAGCTGATCCACTTTCTGTTTGCACTAGTTTTTATACATGAAACTTCTTTACAATAGAATTTGCAGATGTAAAATAGTAGCACACAATTAAAGAATCACTCCCATCAAAGTTTTTATCCTCTTAATATATTGCAGTTATCATATTATATAGCACTGTGTACTTACAGTTGCTCATTTTGTCTTTCTGCTCAGCAAATTTTTCTCTTGTCCCTGCATTTATCATTCCCTTCTTCATCTCCAGACCCAGCTCTTCCCTCCTCCCCCCCATGCCAGGGACTTTTCCAGTGATGCATGACTTGTGCAAAGAAAATGTACCTCATGTTTCTACATAAAGCTTCAGCTAGTCAGTTTTCAATCATGTGATGTCATAGAACTATTGGAAAACAGAAGAATTAACTGGGTAGAAGGGCAAAATGAGCAATTGTAAGCACACAGTGCCATACAATATGAAGAATGCAATATATTAAGAAGATACAAATTTTGATGGGAGTGATTCTTTAACCTCTTTACCCCCAAGACTGTTTTTACCTTCATGACTAGGCCAAATTGTACAATTCTGACAAGTGTCAATACAGTTAGGTCCACATATATTTGGACAAAGACAACATTTTTCTAATTTTGGTTCTAGACATTACCACAATGAATTTTAAACAAAACAATTCAGATGCAGTTGAAGTTCAGACTTTCAGCTTTCATTTGAGGGTATCCACATTAAAATTGGATGAAGGGTTTAGGAGTTTCAGCTCCTTAACATGTGCCACCCTGTTTTTAAAGGGACCAAAAGTAAGTGGACAGATTAAATAATTGTAAATAAAATGTTCATTTCTAGTACTTGGCTGAATACCCTTTGTTGGCAATGACTGCCTGAAGTCTTGAACTCATGGACATCACCAGACGCTGTGTTTCCTCCTTTTTGATGCTCTGCCAGGCCTTCACTGCGGTGGTTTTCAGTTGCTGTTTGTTTGTGGGCCTTTCTGTCTGAAGTTTAGTCTTTAACAAGTGAAATGCATGCTCAATTGGGTTGAGATCAGATGACTGACTTGGCCATTCAAGAATATTCCACTTCTTTGCTTTAATAAACTCCTAGGTTGCTTTGGCTTTATGTTTTGGGTCATTGTCCATCTGTAGTATGAAATGACGACCAATCAGTTTGGCTGCATTTGGCTGGATCTGAGCACACAGCAAGGCTCTGAATACATCAGAATTCCTCCGGCTGCTTCTGTCCTGTGTCACATCATCAATAAACACTAGTGACCCAGTGCCACTGGCAGCCATGCATGACCAAGCCATCACACTGCCTCCGCCGTGTTTTACAGATGATGTGGTATGCTTTGGATCATGAGCTGTACAACGCCTTCACCATACTTTTCTCTTTCCATCATTCTGGTAGAGGTTAATCTTGGTTTCATCTGTCCAAAGAATGTTCTTCCAGAACTGTGCTGTCTTTTTTAGATGTTTTTTAGCAAAGTCCAGTCTAGCCTTTTTATTCTTGATGCTTATGAGTAGTGTTGAGCCACTCCCGTAGTGTTCGAGTTCGGTTCGGTTCGTCGAACACCCATGTGTTCGCCGAACTGTTCGTCGAACTGTTCGTCGAACACCTTCAAACACCGTTAAAACCAATGGCAGGCAAACAAAACACATAGAAACACATAGAAAACACCTTCAAAGGTGTCCAAAACCCGACAAACTGCTCAGAAAACACAACTAACACATGGAAAAGTGACAAGTACATATAGTCATGTGAAAAGAAAAGAGGTGGAGGAGTAAAAGGAGGGGGAGACACAGATATAGGCATGCCATGCCCTTCTAAAAGCAAAGAAGTGCGAAGCCGACACGGCCAGTCCGTTCCTGCCCGTGCCACCTCCGTGTCGCCGGGTTTGTGCCAGAGCCGCGGTGGACCCTGACGGCCAGCCCCCCTTCTCCCAATACTGGTGCTTGTCCGCTGGTGGGTCGAGCCCCCCCGCGGTGGGGGGGGAGTAACATCTGCAGAAGAAAGACCATCTTCCAGCCAAACTAAGATGTCGACTTCTTTTCGTGCACAATGTGATAAGATCCCTTTCTTACGGACACGCCAATCGCTACAAATTCCAGATGAGGCACAAAAACTGCAGGTGCTTCAACGGATATCAAGTGCTCCTTCAAGTGGGCTCTCCTCCACCTCAACTTCAACATCATAAATACTCCAGTCCTCAGAGGTGTCACCCCAATCACACTTGCTTCCTCGCAGCTCCCAAGTCTCCAGCTGCCCCTCTGAGTATGGGTTAACCCAGATGGTTGAGTCTGCACAGCTGTTTACTCATACTATAGCCTGGGAAACGGAGGTCTGCTCCAGAGCTTCTGTTAATCCAGACGAGGAAATGATCTGCACTGATGCCCAGAATCTTTATAAGTCGGATCCAGGACCAAATGAAGAAGGTTCTGAGCATAATGTAGACCCTCGTTCCCAAACTGTAACTCCTGTTGGTCTAGATAATGAGGAAGATGATGATAAGACTCAAATACCTGATTGGAGCGACAACTTGACTTTTCGGTCAGGGCAGGAAGAGGTTGGCTCTGAGGACGACGGGTGTGAGAACACACAGGGTGATGATGACGAGGTTGGAGATCCCACTTACTGTCAACCCACTGTCAGCCAGTCGATGAGGTCAGCAGAGGAGGTGGAGTAGGATGTGAATAGCCCAGGGGATGGGGATGGCTCGGTACCCGGGCCTTTGCCTGGCCTTGGGGATGTCGCGGTGGTCGGCTCCCTGGCCCGTACCCTGGGGTCACTCTTTAAAAGGGTGGATAATTGTTAATTTTATAAGAGTTCGTGACGCCACCTGTGGTATCTGGTGAGAAGCACCAGCGCTGCAGCAGTCCACTGAGGCCTGTGATAAGGCAGCTCGATGGTATAGCTCCCCACAGGTGGAGCTAGGTCTCAGGGCAGCGTATGCAGGGGGAATGCAGGACAGGCAAGACCCAGCTGGGTCAGAGCAAGAACGGGAACAGACACGGTAGTCACTTCAGTACCTTTTACTGGTGGAAATTCAGGCACATCCCGGAGCACTGTAGGGTGAAGGGTGCATATCAGGATCCTCCCCAATGAGCGGGTGAAGGGCCTCCTGTTTCTTGCCTCTGCGTAGTAAGTTTCTGACCTGCCTGGAGCTAGGCCTAACTTTGTCTCTGTCCTGCGCTGGCTGACCTTGTGGTAGGGCCTTCTCTTGGAGTTCACGCTCCCAGTATGCGGGGCCTAAACGTCTCGTGGCTCTGTTACGTATCAGCACCTTAGCGATCCTGCGACTTGTAGTTCTCCAGGGATTCCGGTTATGCTTTACTGGGTCATAGAGATCCCGGTAAGCTCGGATCCGGTGTCCGGTAAATGATTCGGGGTGAGCTGGTTAAGCTCCTCTGCCCCTTATGTACTAACTCGCCACTCGCCTTAGGCCTACTCAGGCACTCATAGGCTATACACACTAACGGCAGCTTGCCGCGCTTCACCGATCTTATGGCGCCGGCACACCTTAAGCTCTATCTGGTCTCCCTGAATCTAGCTAGCAGGAGCCTCGTGCTCCACTGCTGAACTATTAACTGAGTTGTCTAGACTAGACTGAGCTCCACTGCAGACTGACCTCTCTTAGGCTTCTCTACTGCAGGAACTCTTCAGAGGAACTGAACTGCCTAGCTCCACCTTCCCTATTTATATCCCTAACGGGCTCCCTCTGCTGGTCTGAGGTGGAAGGTGGAGATGTGTGAATGTTTATGGGGGCCTCTTGTGGAGGGTTCCATCAATGCACTCTTCTAGGATCTGTGATACCAAGCGCAGCGGGGCGTCACAGAAGCTAATGACGATGAGGTTAGGTTGCGCCTTCCTGGACAGAGACGGAGTACTGGAAGCACGTCAACAACTGCATCCTAAACCACAACTCTGCCTCTGACCACAAGTCGTGGTGGCTCTTCAGGTCGCATGGGCTCAAAGCCTTGCATAGCCTGGGCATTTTTTCAGATCGATAAGGATGACCCAACTCGTGTTTTCTGTAATATTTGTCACCAAAAGCTAAGTAAAGGCCAAAAAATCCACAGTTTGAGTACTTCATGCATGTACCGTCACATGGATATGAAGCATAAGTTGCAGTGGGAAGCTCACTGTGCTACAATGCGGCCTAGCGGGCTGGGCCAACCACTGTCTGCCCCATCTTGGGCATCCGCAGCCTCTTCATCCTCTGTGACTGGGGGGACAGCAGTCACACATGTTTTTGGACGCAGACCTGCCACCTCTTTACCCGCAACAGCCAGTGTGATTGGCAGGTCGTCAGTTCATTGGGAAGTGGAAACACCTGCTGGTGTTGAGCGCTCTCCGACATCGAGAGCACCACCTTTGGATCAAGGCAACCTAACATGTATGCCTGCATCTTCCTCACAGACCGGCAGTTTGCCGGAAACACCCTTCTCAACCCCGTCTAAGCACAACAGCCAGCCCTCGGTCCCTCAGATGTGGACAAGTAAAAGACCATTTCCTGCTAGCCATGAGAAAGCTAAGAGGTTGAATTTCATCATCTGCAAGCTCTTGGCTACAGAAATGCTTCCTTTCCACCTGGTGGACACAGAGGATTTTCGAGACCTTATGTCCGTCGCAGTGCCCCAGTACCAGATGCCCAGTTGGCACTACTTCTCAAAGAAAGGTGTGCCTGCGTTCCACCAGCATGTCGCACACAACATCACCGCTTCTTTGAGAAACTCTGTGTGTGACAGGGTGCATTTCACCACAGATACTTGGACAAGTAGGCAAGGACAGGGGCGTTACATGTCGCTGACTGGGCACTGGGTAACTATGGTGACAGCAGGACAAGGGGCTGCTGTCCAAGTCTTGCCGTCCCCACGAGTTGTGCGTCAATCCTCTTTATCTAGAAGTTCCTCCACTGCTTCTGCCTCCTCAACCTCCTCTCGGTCCTCCACCTGCACCAATAGCCTGTCTGGTCATGCCACAAGCTTTCTAACTGCGCAGAAGGGATCCTGCACACCTCCTTAGTATGCTGGCAGCAGAGCTCAACGTCATCAGGCAGTTTTTACTTTGAAATGTCTGAGAAATGTGAGTCACACAGCTGAGGAGTTGTGGTCAGCTCTGGAGACCCAGTTTCATGAATGGTTGTCTCCACTGGACCTGCATCCAAGGAAGGCCGTGTGCGACAATGCTGCAAACCTGGGTGAGGCCCTTCGCCAGGGCAATGTCACACACATGCCTTGTATGGCTCACGTGTTGAACCTGGTTGTCCATCAATTTTTAGCCCACTATCCCGGACTAGATGGCCTTCTGCAGAGGGCACGGTCGCTGTGTGCTCACTTCCGCCGTTCGCATCCAGCAGCTCAACGACTTACATCTCTACAGAAGTCATTGGGCCTGCCAGTTCACCGGCTGAAATGCGATGTGCCGACACGGTGGAATTCAACTCTGTACATGTTGCAGCGACTGTGGCTGCACCGACAAGCCCTGGTGCAATACGTTCTGAAGTATAGCCTGGGCCAACGAGATCCAGAGGTGGGGCAAATCACGCTGCAGGAGTGGTCTCAGATTAGGGACCTATGAAGTTGACGCGCCCCCTGGGCCGTGGGGTACCCGGAGCTGTGCCGGTAGACGCTGGGGGTTGTAGTCACTGTGGCGGTGACCCGGTCCGTGACCCAGGGCGGTCAATCCAAGGGTAATTTGTATATATGGGTTTTATAATGTCCGACTACGCCACCTCTGGAGTGCGGCAAAAGGGGCCGCCGCTGTAGAACTGTCCTCTGAAGCTGGTGGTTTTTCAGAAATGGAAGAGTGTAGCTTCAGGGCAGTGTGGGTGGATGATGGTGGTTGTAGTGCAGGGAGTCAGTAATGAACACAGAGTCTGTGTGATGCACTCCCAAGATCTTTACTCACAGTTGTTGCAGTCCAGATTACAGGTATCATAGCAATCTCCCCCGTCGTGCTGTGCGTACTCAGTGAGGGGCTCAGTCCACCCCCAGATAGCTCTGGAGTACTTAGCCGGACCCCCTTCTGTGTGTCCTTTCTCTGGCCTTCTCCCTGCACCTCACACCCAGTGACACTTCTATCCGGTATCCTCGGGCCTTGGCGGGCGACGTGTGTTCTGTCCCCTGGGTCCTATGTGGCTACCTTCTTAGTGAGACTGGTGTGGACTTTGGCCTGCAGTACATGAAATGCTGCAGCCTCTGGTTTGTAGATGAGCCTTGCTGTTTCTCCGCTAGTTGAGGGACCGGTTCCCCTTATCGTGCCTGACCCCTCTACCTCCTGGTAGCAGCGGGAGTACGGGTGGCCTTCTGCACAGCTCGTACCCCTAGGGTCCCTTTGGTTCCTGGAGCCTTCCTGCTCCCACTCCTCTCTTCTCTCCTTCAATCCTGGGCCTCCCAGGCTAGGCCCGCCTCCGGAGCAGAGCTCATGCAGAGCCTCTGCTCCTGTCACTTTTCCTCCTCTGACTGGCTTGCTCTTTTTAAGATGGCTTCCTATTTATACTCTCCCTGTCATGTGCTCCCCTAAACACCCACTACATAGGACCCTCCCGCCAGCTAGGGACCTGGGACTGTGCTCTCCCTTAGGAGTAATCTCGCCCTACCCCCACTGCGGGTATGTGTTGAATGCAGGTGTTAGGGTCCCGAGCCATACGCCTTCCTTACCTGAGGGTGAGATACTACACCTCTGGGTGAGATGCAGTAACTCTGTGGCGACTGAACCCTCAGGGGCGCCACACACCCTTCTGCACAGCTTTGAAATGGTGACGAAGATGTTTAGTGCTGACGACGATGCCATTATCAGCATGACTATTCCGGTGATTTACATGCTGGAGCACACATTAAACAGAATTCAGAGTCAGGTGGTGGGACAAGAGGAGGTGGAGGAAGTAGAGGAGGAGTTGTATGTGGAAGGGATAACATCTCCAAGGTCCAGACGGTCGGCAGCACCAAGGCGGCAGGCATGGGAGGGTGGGGGAGAGGGATTAACCAGGGTGCATGGTAGCAGCCAAACTGTTGAGGAAGGTGCAGGAGCCGAGGAAGAAGTGGAGGATGAACTGGCGATGGGCATGGAAGACTCATCAGATGAGGGAGACCTTGATCACATTTCTGTTGTGCGAGGTTGGGGGGAGAGGGCCGAGGAAGGAAGCATGATTCTTACCTCGCTACCAACACAACAAGGTCTTGGTCCTCCTGGATGCGCAAGACACATGAGTGCCTTCTTGCTGCACTACCTGCAACATGACCCTCGGACTGTCAGAATTCGAAGCAATCCTGACTACTGGGTTGCCACACTCTTAGATCCCAGGTACAAAAGTAAATTTGCCGAAATAATTCCTGCCATAAAAAGGGATTTACGCATGCAGGAGTATCTGCAGACGCTGTTGCAGAATCTTACATGTGCTTTTCCACAAAACACCAGTGGTGCACGTAGTGAATCTCACAGTTCTAACTTGCCAACTCTGGGACTGTCGAGTCTTCATCACTCAAACCGTAACAGTAACACAGTATCTGCTGGTAACAGCAATTTTGTGGAATCGTTTCTAGTGTTGAGCCACCCCCGTAGTGTTCGAGTTCGGTTCGGTTCGTCGAACACCCGTGTGTTCGCCGAACTGTTCATCGAACTGTTCGTCGAACACCTTCGAACACCGTTAAAACCAATGGCAGGCAAACAAAAACACATAGAAACACATAGAAAACACTTTCAAAGGTGTCCAAAAGCTGACAAACTGCTCAGAAGACATAACTAACACATGGAAAAGTGACAAGTACATATAGTCATGCGAAAAGAAAAGAGGTGGAGGAGTAAAAGGAGGGGGAGACACAGATATAGGCATGTCATGCCCTTCTAAAATCCAAAAAGTGAGAAGCCGACACGCTCAGTCCGCTCCTGCCCGTGCCACCTCCGTGTCGCCGGGTTTGTGCCAGAGCCGCGGTGAACCCTGACAGCCAGCCCCCCTCTCCCAATACTGGTGCCTGTCCGCTGGTGGGTCGAGCGAGCCCCCCTGTGGTGGAGGCAGCTCTAAGCTTTTTCATTTAAATTGTCTCTCTAATTTGAATGAATACACTTTAAATCCATTTACAAGGATCTATTGGAGGGCAAGTCTCATGCCAGCAGCCGCGTAATTCCAGCTCCAGTAGCGTCCACTAAAGCTGCTGCAGTTAAAAAGCGTTTATAAGGATCCAGCTCGGCTGTCCACTGCAAGGCATCCTACTGCCAGTCCCAGCCCCTATGCCTTGGGGTGCCTCCTGATGCTCTTCACTGAGTATCCCGTGGTCCCAAAGCATTTCCTTTGAAAAAATTAAGTGTCCAAACTACAGGTGGTGTAGCTTGCTTAACAGCCGGGATAATCCGCTGACTAGCAGACACTGCTACTAGGCACAAAGTATTTCCTGGGCTAGATGCAGTTAAAAATTTGTAATTAGATACTCTCGTTGGATGCTGAGAAAGCATTCCATAGAGTCTCCTGGCACGCCATATATGATTCTCTTAAAAAGCTTGGGGTAGGGGTCTAGGGGACCCTTTTATAGCCAAAATCACGGCCCTGTATCACAATACGTCACCTAGGCTGAAGATAAAAGGAACTGTAGCACCCTGAGGGCTCGGTTGCTACAGAGGTATTGCACCTCACCCAGAGGTGTGATATCTCACTCTCAGGTAAGGATGGAGTGTGGATCAGGACCCGACACCTGCATGCATTACACCACATTGCCATGGGGCAGGGCGACCAATATGCCCCTGAGATGGGCACGACAGTCCCTGTCCCTGGCTGGAGTGGGGGGAGGGAACACTGAGGAAGGGGAACCCTGTAGTGCAGGAGCAGGGAGGAAGCAGTTCCTGGGTGCATTGAGAAGGGAGTATAAAAGGTGGGCACCATCTTAGTTCAGTGCAGAGAAGTCTGAGCAGAAGTGGCAGGGAGCAGGGGCTCTGCATGAGCTCTGCTCCGGAGGCGGGCCTAGTAACAGAGGCCCAGGCCTATAAGAGGGAGAAGGAAGGAAGAGGAGCAGAGAAGGCTCCAGGAACGAGGAATGAAGGGATCCCAGGGGTGCGGACGGGCGAGTCGCCACCGCACGCCCGAATCCACCTGCGTGGAGGGGTCAGGCCAAAGGGGGAGACCGGTCCCCGAAACTAGTGGAGGCAGGAAACGACCCTCAGCTAGAAACCGGAGGCTGTGACATTTTATGTGGCGCAGCCCCTCGCTACACCCGCTAGGAAGGCACCACATAGGGTCAGGGAAACTGGCGCCAAGTTTACCAAGAGGAGGCCCGAGGCAGCCGGACAGAAGGGTTGGTAAGAAAGGCCAGACAAAGGACACACAAAGGGGGTCCTGTGAAGTGCTCCAAAGTTATCTGGGAGTTGTCTGAGCCCCTCACCTGGTGAGCACAGTACGACGTGGGCAGCCGTTACCTGCAGACGTGGTCTGGATAATAAGAACTGTGAGTAAAGGCCCTGGACTGCATCACTGACTCCGTGTTGTTACTGCTGCTGCCCTGCACCATCACCCCCATCCTCCGCATACACTGCCCTGAGGCTATACTCCTCCCGTGGGAAGTTATGCTACGCTCTGCTGCACCCACAACACCAGCCTCAGCGGTCTGCCCTGCAGCGGCGGTTCACTCTGACCGCAATCCACGGGTGGCATAGTCGGACATTTAAACATCAAAACCACATAAATAGTTCCGCCACTGGTTTGACCACCCTGAGCCACGGAACCGGGTCACCGCCACGAAGACTACAACCGCCAGCATCCACCAAAAAGGGTCCGGCTCCGGGTGTCCCAAGGCCCAGGGGGTGCATCAGAACATTTTCATCACCTTTCACAATCACCAATGGGACAAGGCAGGGATGTCCTCTGTCCCCTCTCTTATACATCCTAGTGACGGAGCACCTGCTCTCATCAATTCGCCATAACCCCAATATTAGGTGGATTGAGGTGGGAGGCACCGAGTACAAGTGCTCTCTATTTGCTGATGATGTCCTAGTATATATCACTCAATCACATATATCCATCCATGCTGTTATGGCTGAAATAGATCACTTTGTTACATGGTCAAATTTTAAAATCAATGCAGCGAAGTCTGAGGCCCTCGATGTCTCCCTCCCCAAATCCATATAGGATTCCATCCAGTCCAACTTTCCCTTTGTCTGGCCCTCACAGGGTATCAAATACTTATGAATTCCTATTCATAGAGACCTCTCCCATCTATGTTATCTTAATTTTGGGCCCTTTATTCACCAACTCCATACAGACCACGGTTGGCAAGTTAGAACTGTAAGATTCACTACGTGAACCACTGGTGTTTTGTGGAAAAGCACATGTACACTGTGTTCCAAATTATTATGCAAAAAGTGTTTAGGAGTGATAAGGGAAGAATTTGTTTGTTTGTCAGTTAAACTCATTGATGGTGATGTGTGTCAGGGCTCTTTATATCACTGTAAGCAATTGCAGACACCTGTGCTAATTAGTTTGGCAGGTGTGTCCAATGAAAGGCAAGACTACTTAAGAAGGCTGTCTCACATTATTAAGCAGCCTACATTTTCTGCCAAAATGGGAAAGAAAAAGGATGTGTCGGCTGCTGAGAAGCAACAAATTGTGGAGTGTTTAGGTCAAGGCATGACTACAATCAACATTGTGCGATGATCAGGATGAAGTGTCTTGGCAATCAAGAAGTATGTAGCTGATTCACAGTACACACGTGTGTGTGCTGATAAGGGCAAATTGAGGACTCTTTCCTACAGGCAATTACGTCAGGTTAAAAGAGCAGCGGCAAAAAAGCCTTGTCATAGCAGCAGACAAGTTTTTGAAGCTGCTGGTGCCTCCAACGTCCCCCGAACAACAAGATGCAGGGTCCTTCAGAGGTTTGCAGCTGTGCATACGCCATCCTGTCGACCTCCTCTATCCACTTCACACAAGCAGAAACGGCTCCAGTGGGCTAAACATTACATGAAGACTGATTTCAAAACTGTTTTGTTCACGGATGAGTGCCGTGCAGCGCTCGATGGTACAGATGGATGGAGTGGAGGATGGCTGGTTGATGGACACCCCATGCAAACACGGCTACAGCGCCAACAAGGAGGAGGTGGAGTAATGTTTTGGGCTGGAATCATGGGGAGAGAGATTGTCGGCCCCTTTAGGATCCCTGAAGGCGCTAAAGATGAACTCCATAATGTATGTGGATTTTCTCAAACAGCACTTCCTGCCATGGTTCAAGAAGAAGAACCGTGTATTTCACAGCAAGATCATTTTTTGCATGATAATGCACCATCTCATGCTGCACATAAAACATCTGCATCTCTGGCTGATATGGGCATAAAAGGGGACAAACTTATGGTGTGACCCCCATGCTCCCCTGACCTCTACCCCATTCAGAACCTCTGGAGCATCATCAAAAGGAGTGTCTATGATGGCGGGAGGCAGTTCACATCTAAGCAACAGCTCTGGGAGGGTATTCTGTCCTCATGCAAAACAATTGAAGCAGAAACCATCCAAAACCTGACAAATTCAATGGACGAGAGAGTTCAGAAGCTCCTTTCGAACAAGGGGTCCTATGTGAAAATGTAACATCACCTAGAATAAAGTTTTGAGTTGAAAACTGTTTGATTTCAGTTTCTAATAACCTGCTAATGCTTATAATTTCAAAAATGACAATTTTTTTGGTCTTTATTAAAATGAAAAGGTTGATCGAAAAGTTTGGGGGATCTAAGAGTGTGGCAACCCAGTAGTCATGATTACTTTGAATTCTGACAATATGAGGGTCATGTTGCAGGTAGTGCAGCAAGAAGGCACTTATGTGTCTTGCGCATCTCGGAGCCCCAAAATTATTTTCCGGGCTAGATGCAGCTAAAACTTATTATTAATTTTAAATCTGGTGGAGCTTAGTATAGATGGCCTAATAGGATCAGTGCTGCACACTGCTACAAAGCCCAAATTATTTTCCAGCCAAGATACAGATAAACATGATTAGTAATTTTAAATCTGGTGGAGTATATTATAGATGGCCTAATAGAATCAGTGCTGCACACTGCTACAAAGCCCAAATTATTTTCCAGCCAAGATACAGATAAACATGATTAGTAATTTGAAAGCTTAAAACGGTTGGTAGGGTGATTTTAACCAATCATCAAGCTTTTACTCTCCCCAGGATGACACAGGGGTAGAAAAGTCGTTTCGGATCCATGATTTGTTCATCTTTATGAACGTGAGTCTGTCTACATTATCAGTGGAGAGCCGCGTGTGCTTATCTGTCAGCACACCACCAGCAGCGCTGAACACACGTCCAGACAGAACGCTGGCTGCGGGGCATGACAAGATCTCCAAGGCGTAAGTGGCTAGCTCCGGCCATTTATCCAGATTGGAAGCCCAAAAAGAGCAAGAGTCCAGTGACACAGTCATGGCTTCAATGTTTACTTGGAGATACTCCTGTACCATCGTCTCTAGGCGTTGACTATGTGTCAGACTTCTTGTCTCCTGTGGCCTTGCAAAGGATGGGCTAAAAAAGTGGTGAAATGATTCCGCAAAATTGATGTTACCAGCAGATACTGTGGTTCTGTTACGGTTTGAGTGCTGAACACTTGCCGGTCCCACAGTTGGCAAGTTGGAACTGTGAGATTCACTATGTGCACCACTGGTGTTTTGTGGAA
Organism: Phyllobates terribilis; assembly: GCF_046119375.1. NCBI lineage: Eukaryota > Metazoa > Chordata > Amphibia > Anura > Dendrobatidae > Phyllobates > Phyllobates terribilis. The sequence goes on along the minus strand of NW_027362761.1, from coordinate 116,309,837 downwards.
AAGCACATGTAAGATTCTGCAACAGTCTCTGCTGATACTCCTGCATGCGTGCATCGCTTTCTATGGCAGGAATAATTTCGGCAAATTTACTTTTGTACCGGGGATCTAACAGTGTGGCAACCCTGTAGTCAGGATTATTTCTAATTCTCACAATTCGAGGGTCATGTTGCAGGTAGTGCAGCAAGAAGGCACTCATGTGTGTTGCACATCCAGGAGCACCAAGTCCCTGTTGTGTTGGTGGCGAGGTAACAATCATGCTTCCTTCCTCTGTCCTCTCCCCCCAACCTCGCACAACAGAAATGTGATCAAGGTCTCCCTCATCTGATCAGTCTTCCATCAGTTCGTCCTCCACTTCTTCCTGGGCTCCTGCACCTTCCTCACTAGTTTGGCTGCTACCATGCGCCCTGGTAAAACCATCTCCCCCACCCTCACATGCCTGCCGCCTTGGTGCTGCCGACAGTCTGGACCTTGCAGATGTTAGCCCTTCCGCATACAACTCCTCCTCCTCTACTTCCTCCACCTCCTCTTGTGCCACCACCTGACTCCGAATTCTGTTTAACATGTGCTCCAGCATGTAAATCACCGGAATAGTCATGCTGATAATGGCATCGTCAGCACTAAACATCTTCGTCGCCATTTCAAAACTGTGCAGAAGGGTGCATAGGTCCCTGATCTGAGACCACTCCTCCAGCGTGATTTGCCCCACCTCTGGATCTCGTTGGCCCAGGCTATACGTCAGAACGTATTGCACCAGGGCTTGTCGGTGCTGCCACAGTCGCTGCAACATGTGCAGAGTTGAATTCCACCGGGTAGGCACATCGCATTTTAGCCGGTGAAGTGGCAGGCCCAACGACTTCTGTAGAGATGTAAGTCGCTGAGCTGCGGGATGCGAACGGCGGAAGTGAGCACACAGCGACCGTGCCCTCTGCAGAAGGCCATCTAGTCTGGGATAGTGGGCTAAAAATTGCTGGACAACCAGGTTCAACACGTGAGCCATACAAGGCACCTGTGTGACATTGCCCCGGCGAAGGGCCGCACCCAGGTTTGCAGCATTGTCGCACACGGCCTTCCCTGGTTTCAGGTCCAGTGGAGACAACCATTCATGAAATTGGTTCTCCAGAGCTGACCACAACTCCTCAGCTGTCTGACTCACATTTCCCAGACATTTCAAAGTAAAAACCGCCTGATGACGTTGAGCCCTACTGCCAGCATAGTAAGGAGGTGTGCAGGATCCCTTCTGCGCAGTTAGAAAGCTTGTGGCATGACCAGACAGGCTTTGGGTGCAGGTGGAAGACCGAGAGGAGGTTGAGGAGGCAGAAGCAGTGGAGGAACTTTGACATAAAGAGGATTGACGCACAACTCGTGGGGACGGCAAGACTTGGACAGCAGCCCCTTGTCCTGCTGTCACCATAGTTACCCAGTGCCCAGTCAGCGACATGTAACGCCCCTGTCCATGCCTACTCGTCCAAGTGTCTGTGGTGAAATGCACCCTGTCACACACAGAGTTTCTCAAAGAAGCGGTGATGTTGTGTGCGACATGCTGGTGGAGCGCAAGCACACCTTTCTTTGAGAAGTAGTGCCGACTGGGCATCTGGTACTGGGGCACTGCGACGGACATAAGGTCTCGAAAATCCTCTGTGTCCACCAGGCGGAAAGGCAGCATTTCTGTAGCCAAGAGCTTGCAGATCGTGAAATTCAACTTCTTAGCTTTCTCATGGCTAGGAGGAAATGGTCTTTTACTTGTCCACATCTGAGGGACCGAGGGCTGGCTATTGTGCTTAGACGCGGTTGATAAGGGTGTCCCCGGCAAACTGCCGGTCTGTGAGGAAAATGCAGGCGGACATGTTAGGTTGCCTTGATCCAAAGGTGGTGCTATCGATGTCGGACAGCGCTCAACACCAGCTGGTGTTACCACCTCCAAAGAAAATGATGACCTACCAAACACGCTGGCTGTTGCGGGTAAAGAGGTGGCCGGTCTGCGCCCCAAAACAGGTGTGACTGCTGTCCCCCCAGTTACAGAGGATGAAGAGGCCGCGGATGCACAAGATATGGCAGACGGTGGTTGGCCCGGCCGGCTAGGCCGCATTGTAGCACACTGAGCTTCCCACTGCAACTTATGCTTCAAGTCCATGTGCCGGTTCATGCATGAAGTACTCAAACTATGTATTTTTTGGCCTCAACTTAGCTTTTGCTGACAAATGTTACAGATAACACGAGTTGGGTCATCTTTATCGATCTGAAAAAATGCCCAGGCTATGCAAGGCTTAGCACCCATGCGACCTGAAGAGCCACCACGACTTGTGGTGAGAGGCAGAGTTGTGTTTGAGGATGCAGTTGTTGACGTGCTTCCAGTACTACGTCTCTGTCCAGGAAGGCGCAACCTGACCTCGTCGTCACTAGCATCTTCCTCCACCTCCTCTGCTGACCTCATCTCTTGGCTGACTGTGGGTTGACAGTAAGTGGGATCTCCAACCTCATCATCATCACCCTGTGCGTTATCACACCCGTCGTCCTCAGAGCCAACCTGTTCCTGCCCTGACAAAAAACTAAAGTTGTCGCTCCAATCAGGTATTTGAGTCTCATCATCGTCTTCCTCATTGTCTCCACCAACAGGAGTTACAGTTTGGGAATGAGGGTCTACATTATGGTCAGAACCTTCTGCGTCTGGTCCTGGATCCGACTCATAAAGATTCTGGGCATCAGTGCAGATCATTTCCTCGTCTGGATTCACAGAAGCGCTGGAGTCGACCTCTGATTCCCAGGCTATAGTATGAGTAAACAGCTCTGCAGACTCAACCATCTGTTCTACCTCATACTCATATGGGCAGCTGGAGATTTGGGAGCTGTGAGGAAGCAAGTGCGATTGGGGTGACACCTTTGAGGACTGGAGTATTTGTGATGTTGAAGTTGATGTGGAGGAGAGCCCACTTAAAGGAGCACTTGATATCCGTTGAAGAACTTGCTGTTTTTGTGCCTCATCTGGAATTTGTAGCGATTGGCGTGGCCGTAAGAAAGGGATCTTATCACATTGTCCGCTAAAAGAAGTAGACATTTTAGTTTGGCTGGAAGATGGTCTTTCTTCTGCAGATGTTACTGTTGCTTTAACACCTACCCCACGGACACAACCTTTTTTCCCCTTCCCAACACACCTATTCCCCTTTCCACCAGCAGCAGGCCTTTTTCCACTCATTTTGGTGGTTAACTAATTCACAACTCTGGAGTTGTTTGCACAAAAAAACAATGGATGGGAACCGAGCAGAGCTGAGTGGCCAAACTGTGGTATTAGGCCAAAACTATTGGCTGGGTTAGATGCAGAAAAAAATTATATTCGATTTGCAACCTGATGGAGGTCAGTATAGATGGACTAATAGAACAAGTCCCACACACAGCTAGAAGCCCAAATATTTTTTCAGAGGTAGATGCAGAAAAAAAATATATTCAGTTTGCAACATGATGGAGGTCAGTATAGATGGATTAATAGAGAAAGTCCCACACACTGCTAGAAGGCCAAATATTTTTTCAGAGCTAGGTGCAGACAAAAAATTATTTTGAATTTGCAACCTGATGGAGGTCAGTATAGGTGGACTAATAGAACAAGTCCCACACACTGCTAGAAGTACAAATATTTTTTCAGAGCTAGATGCAGAAAAAAATTATATTCAGTTTGCAACCTGATGGAGGTCAGTATAGATGGACTAATAGAACAAGTCCCACAGACAGCTAGAAGCCCAAATATTTTTTCAGAGGTAGATGCAGAAAAAAATTATATTCAGTTTGCAACCTGATGGAGGTCTGTATAGATGGATTAATAGAACAAGTCCCACACACAGCTAGAAGCCCAATATTTTTTCAGAGGTAAATGCAGAAAAAAAATTATTTTTAATTTGCAACCTGATGGAGGTCAGTATAGATGGACAAATAGAGAAAGTCCCACACACTGCTAGAAGGCCAAATATTTTTTCAGAGCTAGATGCAGAAAAAAATTATATTCAGTTTGCAACCTGATGGAGGTCAGTATAGATGGACTAATAGAACAAGTCCCACACACAGCTAGAAGCCCAAATATTTTTTCAGAGGTAGATGCAGATAAAAATTATTTTTAATTTGCAACCTGATGGAGGTCAGTATAGATGGACTAATAGAGAAAGTCCCACACACTGCTAGAAGGCCAAATATTTTTTCAGAGCTAGATGCAGATAAAAATTATTTTTAATTTGCAACCTGATGGAGGTCAGTATAGATGGACTAATAGAGAAAGTCCCACACACTGTTAGAAGGCCAAATATTTTTTCAGAGCTAGATGCAGATAAAAATTATTTTTAATTTGCAACCTGATGGAGGTCAGTATAGATGGACTAATAGAGAAAGTCCCACACACTGCTAGAAGGCCAAATATTTTTTCAGAGCTAGATGCAGAAAAAAATTATATTCAGTTTGCAACATGATGGAGGTCAGTATAGATGGATTAATAGAGAAAGTCCCACACACTGCTAGAAGGCCAAATATTTTTTCAGAGCTAGGTGCAGACAAAAAATTATTTTGAATTTGCAACCTGATGGAGGTCAGTATAGGTGGACTAATAGAACAAGTCCCACACACTGCTAGAAGGCCAAATATTTTTTCAGAGCTAGATGCAGAAAAAAATTATATTCAGTTTGCAACCTGATGGAGGTCAGTATAGATGGACTAATAGAACAAGTCCCACACACAGCTAGAAGCCCAAATATTTTTTCAGAGGTAGATGCAGAAAAAAATTATATTCAGTTTGCAACCTGATGGAGGTCTGTATAGATGGATTAATAGAACAAGTCCCACACACAGCTAGAAGCCCAATATTTTTTCAGAGGTAGATGCAGAAAAAAATTATTTTTAATTTGCAACCTGATGGAGGTCAGTATAGATGGACTAATAGAGAAAGTCCCACACACTGCTAGAAGGCCAAATATTTTTTCAGAGCTAGATGCAGAAAAAAATTATATTCAGTTTGCAACCTGATGGAGGTCAGTATAGATGGACTAATAGAACAAGTCCCACACACAGCTAGAAGCCCAAATATTTTTTCAGAGGTAGATGCAGATAAAAATTATTTTTAATTTGCAACCTGATGGAGGTCAGTATAGATGGACTAATAGAGAAAGTCCCACACACTGCTAGAAGGCCAAATATTTTTTCAGAGCTAGATGCAGATAAAAATTATTTTTAATTTGCAACCTGATGGAGGTCAGTATAGATGGACTAATAGAGAAAGTCCCACACACTGTTAAAAGGCCAAATATTTTTTCAGAGCTAGATGCAGATAAAAATTATTTTTAATTTGCAACCTGATGGAGGTCAGTATAGATGGACTAATAGAGAAAGTCCCACACACTGCTAGAAGGCCAAATATTTTTTCAGAGCTAGATGCAGAAAAAAATTATATTCAGTTTGCAACCTTATGGAGGTCAGTATAGATGGACTAATAGAACAAGTCCCACACACAGCTAGAAGCCCAAATATTTTTTCAGAGGTAGATGCAGATAAAAATAATTTTTAATTTGCAACCTGATGGAGGTCAGTATAGATGGACTAATACAGAAAGTCCCACACACTGCTAGAAGGCCAAATATTTTTTCAGAGCTAGATGCAGATAAAAATTATTTTTAATTTGCAACCTGATGGAGGTCAGTATAGATGGACTAATAGAGAAAGTCCCACACACTACTAGAAGGCCAAATATTTTTTCAGAGCTAGATGCAGAAAAAAATTATATTCAGTTTGCAACCTGATGGAGGTCAGTATAGATGGACTAATAGAACAAGTCCCACACACAGCTAGAAGCCCAAATATTTTTTCAGAGGTAGATGCAGAAAAAAATTATATTCAGTTTGCAACCTGATGGAGGTCTGTATAGATGGATTAATAGAACAAGTCCCACGCACAGCTAGAAGCCCAATATTTTTTCAGAGGTAGATGCAGAAAAAAAAATATTTTTAATTTGCAATCTGATGGAGGTCAGTAGAGATGGACTAATAGAGAAAGTCCCACACACTGCTAAAATGCCAAATATTTTTTCAGAGCTAGATGCAGAAAAAAATTATATTCAGTTTGCAACCTGATGGAGGTCAGTATAGATGGACTAATAGAACAAGTCCCACACACAGCTAGAAGCCCAAATATTTTTTCAGAGGTAGATGCAGATAAAAATTATTTTTAATTTGCAACCTGATGGAGGTCAGTATAGATGGACTAATAGAGAAAGTCCCACACACAGCTAGAAGCCCAAATATTTTTTCAGAGGTAGATGCAGATAAAAATTATTTTTAATTTGCAACCTGATGGAGGTCAGTATAGATGGACTAATAGAGAAAGTCCCACACACTGCTAGAAGGCCAAATATTTTTTCAGAGCTAGATGCAGATAAAAATTATTTTTAATTTGCAACCTGATGGAGGTCAGTATAGATGAACTAATAGAGAAAGTCCCACACACTGCTAGAAGGCCAAATATTTTTTTAGAGCTAGATGCAGAAAAAACTTATATTCAGTTTGCAACCTGATGGAGGTCTGTATAGATGGATTAATAGAACAAGTCCCACACACAGCTAGAAGCCCAATATTTTTTCAGAGGTAGATGCAGAAAAAAAATATATTCAGTTTGCAACCTGATGGAGGTCTGTATAGATGGATTAATAGAACAAGTCCCACACACAGCTAGAAGCCCAATATTTTTTCAGAGGTAGATGCAAAAAAAAAATATATTCAGTTTGCAACCTGACGGAGGTCAGTATAGATGGACTAATAGAGAAAGTCCCACACACTGCTAGAAGGCCAAATATTTTTTCAGAGCTAGATGCAGAAAAAAATTATATTCAGTTTGCAACCTGATGGAGGTGAGTATAGATGGACTAATAGAACAAGTCCCACACACTGCTAGAAGCCCAAATATTTTTTCAGAGCTAGATGCAGAAAAAAATTATATTCAATTTGCAACCTGATGGAGGTCAGCATAGATGGACTAATAGAATGATGCTATGCCCAAAAGATTTTACTTCACTAGGTGCAGTAAAAAAATTGGTATTCTATACACAGGTGGTATATCTTGCAACACAGATAGGCTACTCCACTGACTAACACACTCTGCAATAGGCCAAAAAGGATTAGCTTTGCTAGATTCAGCCAAATGCTGTGAAAAAAACTTGCACAGCACTGGCACAGACCTGCCTGGCCAAAACTGATAGGAACTGATGTAACCTAGTCCTGAAAAGGACTGCAATTACAATTAGTCTTTACTCCCACAATCTATCTATTTAAGAGCACAGACCTGCCTAATAAAAGTCGTAGGAAATGCTGTAACCTAGTCCTTAAAAGGACTGCAATCACAACTATTCCCTACTCCCAAGCTATCTGTAGATTTGTGCGAAAATTGGCTTGAAATTAACAAGGTATAGCGCACACAGCAACAGCGGTGCCGTCTAACACGCAGCTGCAGCAGTGAGAAAATGGTGGCGACGGGGAAAATGGCTTGGTCTTATAGGGCAAGGACATGTGACATACACTGCCAATGACACATGCCCTTGCTTGTGTGAAAAACAGCAGTTCGCTCCGTGTGTGCGCTGCTGATAGGCTGACAGACTGCACCTCCCCACTGCAAATGCGGGAAAGAGAAAAAAAATGGAGATCTTCATTATTCCTGCAGAGATCCATCCCCTGCCCCTCCCCCCACCCCGCTGTACACTCAAACTGCGTATTAACATTAATTTTCATCATTACTGAGAAAAAATCCAGTTATGATTTTGGTGCACGAACAGTTATCGAACATAACCTCGAACAGACGAATTTTTCTCAAATCGTTCGTGTTCGCCGAACGGCTCGAACACCGCCCAAAACAGCTCGAATTTGAGATTGGCTAACAGTTCGAGTAGAACAACGCTCATCTCTAATCGTTTCACCACTTTTTTAGACCATCCTTTGCAAGGCCACAGGAGACAAGAAGTCTGACACATAGTCAACGCCTAGAGAGGATGGTACAGGAGTATCTCCAAGTAAACATTGAAGCCATGACTGTGTCACTGGATCCTTGCTCATTTTGGGATTCCAATCTGGAAAAATGTCCGGAGCTCGCCACTCACGCCTTGGAGACCTTGTCATGTCCCGCAGCCAGCGTTCTCTCTGAACGTGTGTTCAGCGCTGCTGGTGGTATGCTGACAGATAAGCGCACGCGGCTCTCCACTGATAATGTAGACAGACTCACGTTCATAAAGATGAACAAATCATGGATTCGCAAGGACTGTTCTACCCCTGTGTCATCCTGGGGAGACTAAAAGCTTGAGGATTTCGTAAAATCACCTCACCAACCGTTTTAAGCAACTGTGGGGCAATTGATGCCACTTAACCCTAGAACGCATGACCATAAAAATCTACACTTTCACATACCTGGGACCTTTTATGCCCGTGTGCAAATAACACGGAATAACTCAAAGTCAAATGACAAAACAACTATATACATGAAGAATACCTAGAGTTTCAAAATTCTAACTAAAGTAATCTTGCAGAAAATAGAAAACAATTAGCAGGGCGGGCCTGCGAGGCCCAAGGTATGCATTCTAGGGTTAAGTGGTGTCTGTGCCACAATTTTGGGAAAAAATGGAGACTCTTTTTGGAGTCCCCTTGCTGTGTCGCCCCCCTCCCCCTTTTAACTGTAAGAAACTACATACACTATGGCTTGGGGTAACACAGATGGTTGTGTGTGAAGAGCTGTTTACTCAGAGGTATGCTCCAAAGCTTCAGTGTCTGCTAGTCAGGGTAGAATTTTTAACTGCATCTAGCCTAGGCAATACTTTGGGCGTAGTAGCCCAGCTGCAAAGCAAGCTGCACCGCCTGTGTATCTAATAAGAATTTTTAAATGCATCTAGCCTAGGCAGACTGTGGGGACCCCCAACCAAACCCAGACGCTCAGCCCCCCTACCGCCCCCCTTTCCTTGACAATACAATAATGTAACTCTTACAACTGGATGGGTGAGGATCGGTCACAGCTTTATTAACTCTTTATACTCATTCCATTAGAAAGGCATTTTATTTCTAAAATAATTCAGCTTGTTGCAGCATGCCCTGGGTCTCCACTCCGGCAAGTTGGCCAACAAGTGTAACTCTCCAACATGTCCTTTCTATTTCGAGGCCACGGAGGATCCTGCGTACTCGTATGCAGGACTCTGACCCCCACCCATCACTCTTAACGCTTGTTCCACTCCGTCCTGGAGTCCTGACAGGAATATGTCCAGTCTAATATCCATTAAGTGAACACCGTCGGGCCGTATGAGGCCTGCTTTATCTCCTTCCAGTTGTCGGTGTCGTATCACTACACCGCCTCTGTCTCTTCTAAATTTTTCCTTCCGAATATTTATTGCCCGCCTTGTCCGTTCGATGGCCGTGATGTCTCGCGCACCTTGCCATACCGCTATCGGCACAATCTCTGACCATACTATAGCTAGATTTGTTAAAAATTCTCTGAAGAGCTCAGTGTCTACTTTCATTATTGCCATTAGTTATGCGCTCTTGTGATGACCTAGGTTGTTTCCCCCGGCCTGTATAACTAAGATGACCAGACCTCTTGCCTCTCTCCCTACCTTGATTACCTCCATTAGTACCTGTGGCCATAGCAGGCCTCTAATACCTCTCCAGTTGAAATATGTGTTATGAAACTCTAATTTCCTCCCACCTGGGCGAACTTTCGCCCTTTTTTCTGCCAAATATATATACGAGTGGCCTATCACCCACACTGTTGGCTTAGCGTCACCTGTAAAAGAAACAAACCACATTAGGATAACAAGTCCGGTCTTATGTATCTCGCCAAACACGTGGATCGCCATCTCCTTATCCTCTGAACTTCCGTTTCTGACAGTCCTGCTCTTGCTGCTTCTGTGGCCGCACCTATGCGGAATGAGTGTGTCCCGTAATCTTTGTTCCCTGCCGATGTTATGCATTTATTAAATATAGCTTGGAACTGGTATCTTGATAATGGCGTTCCATCAATGTGTGATAGGAAGAAATTACTTTGTGATTTGATGGTTATGTTTTTACTATTGTTACCCAACTCAGTGTACCGTTTGTGGGTGGTAGAAGTACCCAAGTGCCCCTGCCCGCTGGAACCGTTTTCGATTGGCGTATGCGTAGACGTATTGCATTATTGGCTATGACTACGTCCTGGTGTAATAAGCCTCCACTGGTGGTAATTTTGGATTGAGGGACTAATTCGCTTATGCATAGAACCCAGAAGAAGGCGATCACAAATGCAGTAGACAGTAGTGTTGCTTCAAATTGTGAGTGTCATGTTAATGGTGTTAGGGATATGATGTGAGAAATCAGTTTTAGTGACACGGGACGGGACATCTACACTCCTGACTTGGCTGACCCTTTTCCACCCTTTTATGGATTGTCTGATGATGAATCTTTGTCACATCTCCCCAATTCAGTAGTTGGAAGTAAAATGCTACTCCGGTCAGACACCACTGCGCTGACGCCCCTGATATGCCCCTCATCATTAGCTGGTGGAGAAATTCTATGGTGACTTGTGATCTGGCTTGTTCACATTGGTCAACCCATCTGCCTGCTACTAGTCGTTTCCACTCTTCCCATGCCTTACCGTATGCTTGCCACATCAACGGGGCAACTGACGCTCTGATTAATGGCATCAACTATTCGCCACTAGATCCCATAGGGAGGGTGGGCAACTGCTGCCCGATGGGTGGGCTTTGGGGATGAGCTCTGTGAAAATCAGCCAATTGAATTGTTATAAAGCGTTAGCAGCAGCTTTACACCCCTCAGCATAGTGGCTAGCGCGGACCCATACATTGTGTTTTAGGCACAGGAATGCTAGCCGGCGTAGTAGGCCTAGCACTGGGAGAGACGATAATGGCATCTTATTAATGCAATGCGCTAGGCTGGTGTTTTTTTTATAAAGCGTATATTTTTGTTAGCCAGGCACGTGCCCCATATTTCTTTTGCTACCACTATTGGGAAGAAAAATTATTTTCAGGGCTAGATGCAGCTAAAAATTAATATTAATTTCAAAGCCGGTGGAGCTTGGTATAGATGGCCTAATACAATGAGTACCACACACTGCTAGAAACCCAAATATTTTTTAAGAGCTAGATGCAGATAAAAATTATTTTTAATTTGCAACCTGGTGGAGGTTAGTATAGATGGACTAATAGACCAAGTCCCACACACTGCTAGAAGCCGAAATATTTTTTCAGAGCTAGATGCAGAAAAAAATTATATTGAATTTGCAACCTGATGGAGGTCAGTATAGATGGACTAATAGAACAAGTCCCACACACTGCTAGAAGCCCAAATATTTTTTCAGAGCTAGATGCAGATAAAAATTATTTTTAATTTGCAACCTGGTGGAGGTTAGTATAGATGGACTAATAGACCAAGTACCACACACTGCTAGAAGCCCAAATATTTTTTCAGAGCTAGATGTAGATAAAAATTATTTTTAATTTGCAACCTGGTGGAGGTTAGTATAGATGGACTAATAGACCAAGTCCCACACACTGCTAGAAGCCCAAATATTTTTTCAGAGGTAGATGCAGAAAAAAATTATATTGAATTTGCAACCTGATGGAGGTCAGTATAGATGGACTAATAGAACAAGTCGCACACACTGCTCGAAGCCCAAATATTTTTTCAGAGCTAGATGCAAATAAAAATTATTTTTAATTTGCAACCTGGTGGAGGTTAGTATAGATGGACTAATAGACCAAGTCCCACACACTGCTAGAAGCCCAAATATTTTTTCAGAGCTAGATGCAGAAAAAAAATATATTGAATTTGCAACCTGATGGAGGTCAGCATAGATGGACTAATAGACCAAGTCCCACACACTGCTAGAAGCCCAAATATTTTTTCAGAGCTAGATGCAGAAAAAAATTAAATTGAATTTACAACCTGATTGAGGTTAGTATAGATGGACTAATAGACCAAGTCCCACACACTGCTAGAAGCCCAAATATTTTTTCAGAGCTAGATGCAGATAAAAATAATTTTTAATTTGTAACCTGTTGGAGGTTAATATAGATGGACTATTAGACCAAGTCCCACACACTGCTAGAAGCCCAAATATTTTTCCAGAGCTAGATGCAGATAAAAATTAATTTTAATTTGCAACCTGGTGGAGGTTAGTATAGATGGACTAATAGACCAAGTCCCACAGACTGATAGAAGCCCAAATATTTTTTCAGAGCTAGATGCAGATAAAAATTATTTTTAATTTGCAACCTGGTGGAGGTTAGTATAGATGGACTAATAGACCAAGTCCCACACACTGCTAGAAGCTCAAATATTTTTTCAGAGCAAGATGCAGATAAAAATTATTTTTAATTTGCAACCTGGTGGAGGTTAGTATAGATGGACTAATAGACCAAGTCCCGCACACTGCTAGAAGCCCAAATATTTTTTCAGAGCTAGATGCAGATAAAAATTATTTTTAATTTGCAACCAGGTGGAGGTTAGTATAGATGGACTAATAGACCAAGTCCCACACACTGCTAGAAGCCCAAATATTTTTTCAGAGCTAGATGCAGATAAAAATTATTTTTAATTTGCAACCAGGTGGAGGTTTGTATAGATGGACTAATAGACCAAGTCCCACACACTGCTAGAAGCCCAAATATTTTTTCAGAGCTAGATGCAGATAAAAATTATTTTTAATTTGCAACCTGGTGGAGGTTAGTATAGATGGACTAATAGACCAAGTCCCACACACTGCTAGAAGCCCAAATATTTTTTCAGAGCTAGATGCAGATAAAAATTATTTTTAATTTGCAACCTGGTGGAGGTTAGTATAGATGGACTAATAGACCAAGTCCCACACACTGCTAGAAATCGAAATATTTTTTCAGAGCTAGATGCAGAAAAAAATTATATTGAATTTGCAACCTGATGGAGGTTAGTATAGATGGACTAATAGACCAAGTCCCACACACTGCTAGAAGCCAAAATATTTTTTCAGAGCTAGATGCAGAAAAAAATTATATTGAATTTGCAACCTGATGGAGGTCAGTATAGATGGACTAATAGAACAAGTCCCACACACTGCTAGAAGTACAAATATTTTTTCAGAGCTAGATGCAGATAACAATTATTTTTAATTTGCAACCTGATGGAGGTCAGTATAGATGGAGTAATACAGAAAGTCCCACACACTGCTTGAAGGCCAAATATTTTTTCAGAGCTAGATGCAGATAAAAATTATTTTTAATTTGCAACCTGATGGAGGTCAGTATAGATGGACTAATAGAGAAAGTCCCACACACTACTAGAAGGCCAAATATTTTTTCAGAGCTAGATGCCGAAAAAAATTATATTCAGTTTGCAACCTGATGGAGGTCAGCATAGATGGACTAATAGAACAAGTCCCACACACAGCTAGAAGCCCAAATATTTTTTCAGAGGTAGATGCAGAAAAAAATTATATTCAGTTTGCAACCTGATGGAGGTCTGTATAGATGGATTAATAGAACAAGTCCCACACACAGCTAGAAGCCCAATATTTTTTCAGAGGTAGATGCAGAAAAAAAATTATTTTTAATTTGCAATCTGATGGAGGTCAGTAGAGATGGACTAATAGAGAAAGTCCCACACACTGCTAAAATGCCAAATATTTTTTCAGAGCTAGATGCAGAAAAAAATTATATTCAGTTTGCAACCTGATGGAGGTCAGTATAGATGGACTAATAGAACAAGTCCAACACACAGCTAGAAGCCCAAATATTTTTTCAGAGGTAGATGCAGATAAAAATTATTTTTAATTTGCAACCTGATGGAGGTCAGTATAGATGGACTAATAGAGAAAGTCCCACACACAGCTAGAAGCCCAAATATTTTTTCAGAGGTAGATGCAGATAAAAATTATTTTTAATTTGCAACCTGATGGAGGTCAGTATAGATGGACTAATAGAGAAAGTCCCACACACTGCTAGAAGGCCAAATATTTTTTCAGAGCTAGATGCAGATAAAAATTATTTTTAATTTGCAACCTGATGGAGGTCAGTATAGATGGACCAATAGAGAAAGTCCCACACACTACTAGAAGGCCAAATATTTTTTCAGAGCTAGATGCAGAAAAAAATTATATTCAGTTTGCAACCTGATGGAGGTCAGTATAGATGGACTAATAGAACAAGTCCCACACACAGCTAGAAGCCCAAATATTTTTTCAGAGGTAGATGCAGATAAAAATTATTTTTAATTTGCAACCTGATGGAGGTCAGTATAGATGGACTAATAGAGAAAGTCCCACACACTGCTAGAAGGCCAAATATTTTTTCAGAGCTAGATGCAGATAAAAATTATTTTTAATTTGCAACCTGATGGAGGTCAGTATAGATGAAATAATAGAGAAAGTCCCACACACTGCTAGAAGGCCAAATATTTTTTTAGAGCTAGATGCAGAAAAAACTTATATTCAGTTTGCAACCTGATGGAGGTCTGTATAGATGGATTAATAGAACAAGTCCCACACACAGCTAGAAGCCCAATATTTTTTCAGAGGTAGATTCAGAAAAAAAATATATTCAGTTTGCAACCTGATGGAGGTCTGTATAGATGGATTAATAGAACAAGTCCCACACACAGCTAGAAGCCCAATATTTTTTCAGAGGTAGATGCAAGAAAAAAATATATTCAGTTTGCAACCTGATGGAGGTCAGTATAGATGGACTAATAGAGAAAGTCCCACACACTGCTAGAAGGCCAAATATTTTTTCAGAGCTAGATGCAGAAAAAAATTATATTCAGTTTGCAACCTGATGGAGGTCAGTATAGATGGACTAATAGAACAAGTCCCACACACAGCTAGAAGCCCAAATATTTTTTCAGAGGTAGATGCAGATAAAAATTATTTTTAATTTGCAACCTGATGGAGGTCAGTATAGATGGACTAAAAGAGAAAGTCCCACACACTGCTAGAAGGCCAAATATTTTTTCAGAGCTAGATGCAGAAAAAAATTATATTCAGTTTGCAACCTGATGGAGGTCAGTATAGATGGACTAATAGAACAAGTCCCACACACTGCTAGAAGCCCAAATATTTTTTCAGAGCTAGATGCAGAAAATAATTATATTCAATTTGCAACCTGATGGAGGTCAGTATAGATGGACTAATAGAATGATGCTATGCCCAAAAGATTTTACTTCACTAGGTGCAGTAAAAAAATTGGTATTCTATACACAGGTGGTATATCTTGCAACACAGATAGGCTACTCCACTGACTAACACACTCTGCAATAGGCCAAAAAGGATTAGCTTTGCTAGATTCAGCCAAATGCTGTGAAAAAAACTTGCACAGCACTGGCACAGACCTGCCTGGCCAAAACTGCTAGGAACTGATGTAACCTAGTCCTGAAAAGGACTGCAATTACAATTAGTCTTTACTCCCACAATCTATCTATTTAAGAGCACAGACCTGCCTAATAAAAGTCGTAGGAAATGCTGTAACCTAGTCCTTAAAAGGACTGCAATCACAACTATTCCCTACTCCCAAGCTATCTGTAGATTTGTGCGAAAATTGGCTTGAAATTAATAAGGTATAGCGCACACAGCAACAGCGGTGCCGTCTAACACGCAGCTGCAGCAGTGAGAAAATGGTGGCGACGGGGAAAATGGCTTGGTCTTATAGGGCAAGGACATGTGACATACACTGCCAATGACACATGCCCTTGCTTGTGTGAAAAACAGCAGTTCGCTCCGTGTGTGCGCTGCTGATAGGCTGACAGACTGCACCTCCCCACTGCAAATGCGGGAAAGAGAAAAAAAAATGGAGATCTTCATTATTCCTGCAGAGATCCATCCCCTGCCCCTCCCCCCACCCCGCTGTACACTCAAACTGCGTATTAACATTAATTTTCATCATTACTGAGAAAAAATCCAGTTATGATTTTGGTGCACGAACAGTTATCGAACGTAACCTCGAACAGCCGAATTTTTCTCAAATCGTTCGTGTTCGCCGAACGGCTCGAACACCGCCCAAAACAGCTCGAATTTGAGATTGGCGAACAGTTCGAGTAGAACAACGCTCATCTCTAATCGTTTCACCACTTTTTTAGACCATCCTTTGCAAGGCCACAGGAGACAAGAAGTCTGACACATAGTCAACGCCTAGAGAGGATGGTACAGGAGTATCTCCAAGTAAACATTGAAGCCATGACTGTGTCACTGGACCCTTGCTCATTTTGTGATTCCAATCTGGAAAAATGTCCGGAGCTCGCCACTCACGCCTTGGAGACCTTGTCATGTCCCGCAGCCAGCGTTCTCTCTGAACGTGTGTTCAGCGCTGCTGGTGGTATGCTGACAGATAAGCGCACGCGGCTCTCCACTGATAATGTAGACAGACTCACGTTCATAAAGATGAACAAATCATGGATTCGCAAGGACTTTTCTACCCCTGTGTCATCCTGGGGAGACTAAAAGCTTGAGGATTTCGTAAAATCACCTCACCAACCGTTTTAAGCAACTGTGGGGCAATTGATGCCACTTAACCCTAGAACGCATGACCATAAAAATCTACACTTTCACATACCTGGGACCTTTTATGCCCGTGTGCAAATAACACGGAATAACTCAAAGTCAAATGACAAAACAACTATATACATGAAGAATACCTAGAGTTTCAAAATTCTAACTAATGTAATCTTGCAGAAAATAGAAAACAATTAGCAGGGCGGGCCTGCGAGGCCCAAGGTATGCATTCTAGGGTTAAGTGGTGTCTGTGCCACAATTTTGGGAAAAAATGGAGACTCTTTTTGGAGTCCCCTTGCTGTGTCGCCCCCCTCCCCCTTTTAACTGTAAGAAACTACATACACTATGGCTTGGGGTAACACAGATGGTTGTGTGTGAAGAGCTGTTTACTAAGAGGTATGCTCCAAAGCTTCAGTGTCTGCTAGTCAGGGTAGAATTTTTAACTGCATCTAGCCTAGGCAATACTTTGGGCGTAGTAGCCCAGCTGCAAAGCAAGCTGCACCACCTGTGTATCTAATAAGAATTTTTAAATGCATCTAGCCTAGGCAGACTGTGGGGACCCCCAACCAAACCCAGACGCTCAGCCCCCCTACCGCCCCCCTTTCCTTGACAATACAATAATGTAACTCTTACAACTGGATGGGTGAGGATCGGTCACAGCTTTATTAACTCTTTATACTCATTCCATTAGAAAGGCATTTTATTTCTAAAATAATTCAGCTTGTTGCAGCATGCCCTGGGTCTCCACTCCGGCAAGTTGGCCAACAAGTGTAACTCTCCAACATGTCCTTTCTATTTCGAGGCCACGGAGGATCCTGCGTACTCGTATGCAGGACTCTGACCCCCACCCATCACTCTTAACGCTTGTTCCACTCCGTCCTGGAGTCCTGACAGGAATATGTCCAGTCTAATATCCATTAAGTGAACACCGTCGGGCCGTATGAGGCCTGCTTTATCTCCTTCCAGTTGTCGGTGTCGTATCACTACACCGCCTCTGTCTCTTCTAAATTTTTCCTTCCGAATATTTATTGCCCGCCTTGTCCGTTCGATGGCCGTGATGTCTCGCGCACCTTGCCATACCGCTATCGGCACAATCTCTGACCATACTATAGCTAGATTTGTTAAAAATTCTCTGAAGAGCTCAGTGTCTACTTTCATTATTGCCATTAGTTATGCGCTCTTGTGATGACCTAGGTTGTTTCCCCCGGCCTGTATAACTAAGATGACCAGACCTCTTGCCTCTCTCCCTACCTTGATTACCTCCATTATTACCTGTGGCCATAGCAGGCCTCTAATACCTCTCCAGTTGAAATATGTGTTATGAAACTCTAATTTCCTCCCGCCTGGGCGAACTTTCGCCCTTTTTTCTGCCAAATATATATACGAGTGGCCTATCACCCACACTGTTGGCTTAGCGTCACCTGTAAAAGAAACAAACCACATTAGGATAACAAGTCCGGTCTTATGTATCTCGCCAAACACGTGGATCGCCATCTCCTTATCCTCTGAACTTCCGTTTCTGACAGTCCTGCTCTTGCTGCTTCCGTGGCCGCGCCTATGCGGAATGAGTGTGTCCCGTAATCTTTGGGGTGGTTCCCTGCCGATGTTATGCATTTATTAAATATAGCTTGGAACTGGTATCTTGATAATGGCGTTCCATCAATGTGTGATAGGAAGAAATTACTTTGTGATTTGATGGTTATGTTTTTACTATTGTTACCCAACTCAGTGTACCGTTTGTGGGTGGTAGAAGTACCCAAGTGCCCCTGCCCGCTGGAACCGTTTTCGATTGGCGTATGCGTAGACGTATTGCATTATTGGCTATGACTACGTCCTGGTGTAATAAGCCTCCACTGGTGGTAATTTTGGATTGAGGGACTAATTCGCTTATGCATAGAACCCAGAAGAAGGCGATCACAAATGCAGTAGACAGTAGTGTTGCTTCAAATTGTGAGTGTCATGTTAATGGTGTTAGGGATATGATGTGAGAAATCAGTTTTAGTGACACGGGACGGGACATCTACACTCCTGACTTGGCTGACCCTTTTCCACCCTTTTATGGATTGTCTGATGATGAATCTTTGTCACATCTCCCCAATTCAGTAGTTGGAAGTAAAATGCTACTCCGGTCAGACACCACTGCGCTGACGCCCCTGATATGCCCCTCATCATTAGCTGGTGGAGAAATTCTATGGTGACTTGTGATCTGGCTTGTTCACATTGGTCAACCCATCTGCCTGCTACTAGTCGTTTCCACTCTTCCCATGCCTTACCGTATGCTTGCCACATCAACGGGGCAACTGACGCTCTGATTAATGGCATCAACTATTCGCCACTAGATCCCATAGGGAGGGTGGGCAACTGCTGCCCGATGGGTGGGCTTTGGGGAAGAGCTCTGTGAAAATCAGCCAATTGAATTGTTATAAAGCGTTAGCAGCAGCTTTACACCCCTCAGCATAGTGGCTAGCGCGGACCCATACATTGTGTTTTAGGCACAGGAATGCTAGCCGGCGTAGTAGGCCTAGCACTGGGAGAGACGATAATGGCATCTTATTAATGCAATGCGCTAGGCTGGTGTTTTTTTCATAAAGCGTATATTTTTGTTAGCCAGGCACGTGCCCCATATTTCTTTTGCTACCACTATTGGGAAGAAAAATTATTTTCAGGGCTAGATGCAGCTAAAAATTAATATTAATTTCAAAGCCGGTGGAGCTTGGTATAGATAGCCTAATACAATGAGTACCACACACTGCTAGAAACCCAAATATTTTTTAAGAGCTAGATGCAGATAAAAATTATTTTTAATTTGCAACCTGGTGGAGGTTAGTATAGATGGACTAATAGACCAAGTACCACACACTGCTAGAAGCCCAAATATTTTTTCAGAGCTAGATGTAGATAAAAATAATTTTTAATTTGCAACCTGGTGGAGGTTAGTATAGATGGACTAATAGACCAAGTCCCACACACTGCTAGAAGCCCAAATATTTTTTCAGAGCTGGATGCAGAAAAAAATTATATTGAATTTGCAACCTGATGGAGGTCAGTATAGATGGACTAATAGAACAAGTCGCACACACTGCTCGAAGCCCAAATATTTTTTCAGAGCTAGATGCAAATAAAAATTATTTTTAATTTGCAACCTGGTGGAGGTTAGTATAGATGGACTAATAGACCAAGTCCCACACACTGCTAGAAGCCCAAATATTTTTTCAGAGCTAGAAGCAGATAAAAATTATTTTAATTTGCAACCTGGTGGAGGTTAGTATAGATGAACTAATAGACCAAGTCCCACACACTGCAAGAAGCCCAAATATTTTTTAAGATCTAGATGCAGAAAAAAAATATTTTTAATTTGCAACCTGGTGGAGGTTAGTATAGATGGACTAATAGACCAAGTCCCACACACTGCTAGAAGCCCAAATATTTTTTCAGAGCTAGATGCAGAAATTTTTTTTATTGAATTTGCAACCTGATGGAGGTCAGTATAGATGGACTAATAGAACAAGTCGCACACACTGCTCGAAGCCCAAATATTTTTTCAGAGCTAGATGCAAAAAAAAATTATTTTTAATTTGCAACCTGGTGGAGGTTAGTATAGATGGACTAATAGACCAAGTCCCTCACACTGCTAGAAGCCCAAATATTTTTTCAGAGCTAGATGCAGAAAAAAAATATTTTTAATTTGCAACCTGGTGGAGGTTAGTATAGACGGACTAATAGGCCAAGTCCCACACACTGCTAGAAGCCCAAATATTTTTTCAGAGCTAGATGCAGAAAAAAATTAAATTGAATTTACAACCTGATTGAGGTTAGTATAGATGGACTAATAGACCAAGTCCCACACACTGCTAGAAGCCCAAATATTTTTTCAGAGCTAGATGCAGATAAAAATAATTTTTAATCTGTAACCTGTTGGAGGTTAATATAGATGGACTATTAGACCAAGTCCCACACACTGCTAGAAGCCCAAATATTTTTCCAGAGCTAGATGCAGATAAAAATTTATTTTAATTTGCAACCTGGTGGAGGTCAGCATAGATGGACTAGTAGACCAAGTCCCACACACTGCTAGAAGCCCAAATATTGCTTCAGAGCTAGATCCAGATAAAAATTATTTTTAATTTGCAACCTGGTGGAGGTTAATATAGATGGACTATTAGACCAAGTCCCACACACTGCTAGAAGCCCAAATATTTTTTCAGAGCTAGATGCAGATAAAAATTAATTTTAATTTGAAACCTGGTGGAGGTTAGTATAGATGGACTAATAGACCAAGTCCCACAGACTGATAGAAGCCCAAATATTTTTTCAGAGCTAGATGCAGATAAAAATTATTTTTAATTTGCAACCTGGTGGAGGTTAGTATAGATGGACTAATAGACCAAGTCCCACACACTGCTAGAAGCCCAAATATTTTTTCAGAGCTAGATGCAGATAAAAATTATTTTAAATTTGCAACCTGGTGGAGGTTAGTATAGATGGCCTAATAGACCAAGTCCCACACACTGCTAGAAATCGAAATATTTCTTCAGAGCTAGATGCAGAAAAAAATTATATTGAATTTGCAACCTGATGGAGGTTAGTATAGATGGACTAATAGACCAAGTCCCACACACTGCTAGAAGCCAAAATATTTTTTCAGAGCTAGATGCAGAAAAAAATTATATTGAATTTGCAACCTGATGGAGGTCAGTATAGATGGACTAATAGAACAAGTCCCACACACTGCTAGAAGTACAAATATTTTTTCAGAGCTAGATGCAGATAACAATTATTTTTAATTTGCAACCTGGTGGAGGTTAGTATAGATGGACTAATAGACCAAGTTCCACACACTGCTAGAAGCCTAAATATTTTTTCAGAGCTAGATGCAGAAAAAAATTATATTGAATTTGCAACCTGATGGAGGTCAGTATAGATGGACTAATAGACCAAGTCCCACACACTGCTAGAAGCCCAAATATATTTTCAGAGCTAGATGCAGAAAAAAATTATATTGAATTTGCAACCTGATGGAGATCAGTATAGATGGACTAATAGACCAAGTCCCACACACTGCTTGAAACCCATATATTTTTTCAGAGCTAGATGCAGATAAAAATTATTTTTAATTTACAACCTGGTGGAGGTTAGTATAGATGGACTAATAGACCAAGTCCCACACACTGCTAGAAGCCCAAATATTTTTTCAGATCTAGATGCAGAAAAAAATTATTTTTAATTTGCAACCTGGTGAAGGTTAGTATAGATGGACTAATAGACCAAGTCCCACACACTGCTAGAAGCCCAAATATTTTTTCAGAGCTAGATGCAGATAAAAATTATTTTTAATTTGCAACCTGGTGGAGGTTAGTATAGATGGACTAATAGAACAAGTCCCACACACTGCTAGAAGCCCAAATATTTTTCTCAGAGCAGAAGCAGATAAAAATTATTTTTAATTTGCAACCTGGTGGAGGTTAGTATAGATGGACTAATAGACCAAGTCCCACACACTGCTAGAAGCCGAAATATTTTTTCAGAGCTAGATGCAGAAAAAAATTATATTGAATTTGCAACCTGATGGATATCAGTATAGATGGACTAATAGAGAAAGTCCCACACACTGCTAAAAGGCCAAATATTTTTTCAGAGCTAGATGCAGAAAAAAATTATATTGAATTTGCAACCTGATGGAGGTCAGTATAGATGGACTAATAGACCAAGTCCCACACACTGCTAGAAGCCCAAATATTTTTTCAGAGCTAGATGCAGAAAAAAATTATATTGAATTTGCAACCTGATGGAGGTCAGTATAGATGGACTAATAGAACAAGTCCCACACACTGCTAGAAGCCCAAATATTTTTTCAGAGCTAGATGCAGATAAAAATTATTTTTAATTTGCAACCTGGTGGAGGTTAGTATAGATGGACTAATAGACCAAGTCCCACGCACTGCTAGAAGCCCAAATATTTTTTCAGAGCTAGATGCAGAAAAAAATTATATTCAATTTGCAACCTGGTGGAGGTTAGTTTAGATGGACTAATAGAATGATGCTATGCCCAAAAGGTTTTACTTCACTAGGTGCAGTAAAAAAATTGGTATTTTATACACAGGTGGTGTAGCTTTTAACACAGATAGGCTACTCCACTGACTAACACACTCTGCAGTAGGCCAAAAAGGATTTGCTTTGCTAGATTTAGCCAAATGCTGTGAAAAAAACTTGCACAGCACTGGCACAGACCTGCCTGGCAAAAACTGATAGGAACTGATGTAACTTAGTCCTGAAAAGGACTTCAATTGCAATTAGTCTTTACTCCCAACCTATCTATTTAAGAGCACAGACCTGCCTGATAAAAGTCGTAGGAAATGCTGTAACCTAGTCCTTAAAAGGACTGCAATCACAACTCTTCCCTACTCCCAAGCTATCTGTAGATTTGTGCGATAATTGGCTTGAAATTAACAAGGTATAGCGCACACTGCAACAGCGGTGCCGTCTAACACGCAGCTGCAGCAGTGAGAAAATGGTGGCGGCGGGGAAAATGGCTGGGTCTTGTAGGGCAAGGACATGTGACATACACTGCCAATGACACATGCCTTTGCTTGTGTGAAAAAAAGCACTTCGCTCCGTGTGTGCGCTGCTGATAGGCTGATAGATTGCACCTCCCCACTGTAAATGCGGGAAAGAGAAAAAAAAATGGAGATCTTCATTATTCCTGCAGAGATCCATCCCCTGCCCCTCCCCCCGCCCAGCTGTACACTCAAACTGCGTATTAACATTAATTTTCATCATTACTGAGAAAAAATCCAGTTATGATTTTTGGGCACGAACAGTTATCGAACATAACCTCGAACAGCCGAATTTTTTTCAAATCGTTCGTGTTCGCCGAACGGCTCGAACACCGCCCAAAACAGCTTGAATTTGAGATTGGCGAACAGTTTGAGTCGATCACCGCTCATCTCTACTTATGAGTGGCTTGCACCGTGCAGTGAACGCTCAGTATTTACTCTCAGGCAGTCTTCTCTTTATGGTAGATTTGGATATTGATACGCCTAACTCCTAGAGAGTGTTGTTCACTTGGTTGGCTGTTGTGCATTTTCTCCTGAGTATGCTGATCTCCTATATGTGGGGGAATACTACTGTTTGCATGGAAGGGCATGGAAAGGATGAAGTGAAGGTTGGAACGCAAACTTTGATGAAATGATCTGAGGGCATCATGTCGCGTTTGGAGGGCCCATGATGTGACTATACAGTGGAAACCCCCCACAAGTGACCCCATTTTGGAAACTAGACCCTGAAAAAATGTATCTAGATGTGTGGTGAGCACCTTGAATCCCCAGGTGCTTCACAGAAATTTATAATGTTGAGCCGTGAAAATAAAAAAAATCACTTTTTCCACAAAAATGTTCTTTTAGCCCCATTTTTTTTATATTTTCATAAGTGCAACAAGCGAAAATGGACCCCAAAATTTGTTGTGCAATTTTTCCTGAGTACGCTGATACGTACGGCAGGGCTCAGAAGGGATGGAGTGATGTTTTGGAATGCAGACTTTGATGGAATAGTCTGCCGTTGTCATGTCGCGTTTGGAGAGCTCCTGATGTGCCTAAACAGTAGAAACCACTCACAAGTTACCCTATATTGGAATTGATCTAGTGTTTTCCTGGTATGTGAATTTTATAATGTGGTGGCGTATGTGAGTTGTGTAGAGTTCATAAGGTTGGCATACGTGAGTTATGGAGACTGCATCAGGTTGGCATATGTGAGTTGTGTAGTGTACATCAGGCTGGCATACCTGAGTTGTGTAGTGTACGTCAGATTGGCACACATGAGTTGTGTAAGTCAGAAATTTATTTAGCAGTCCATGGATGTGTGGTACAGTTTGAAGCATTCTTTTTTACACAGGCCAGGTTTGTCGAGGCAGGTGTCGCATTGCCAATTGGTGTCCTTGCATATTCCCATTCTGTAACACACTTGCGATCTCTTCCTGTCTTTGAGGTTTGAGGGACCTCACATGGGAAATGTTGGCCTGGTGCAATACTTCAGTTCCGGAAGTACTGGGGCCTGCTTTTTCCTGACTGCCAAATATTAGGGCCTTAAATATTACCTCCTGGAACTGAATTTATGACGTAGTGGTCTGGACTGCACATCGTGATAGCACGAAAGTGTTGTATATTGCCAGCTGTATGATGTGCACAGCTAGCTTCTTCTACCACACATTGGCTTTTCTCATGGCACTGTACGGTATGGAGAACATGATCAGAGAGTTCAACTCACCCCATGTTCTTGTTGTACCCCAGTACACAGTTTGATTTGTGGACTTGTGTTGAGGTACCTCTTACAGTGGTGAGGGTGCTGCCATCACCATGTATGATGGTCAAGAAAAGGACATCCCTTTTGTCTTTGTACTTGACCACCAGCATGTTGTCGCTACATTGGGCTCTGCTCTCACCCTTTCTGAGCAGCTTCCCAATTAGCATCTTAGGGAGGCCTTTCTGACTTCTGCAGGCTGCGGCAGCTAGCGCAGAGAGGGACTTGAAGAGAGGGATGCTGATATAAAAGTTATCTACGTAGATGTGATAACCTTGATCTAGCAGTGAGTGCACCAAATCCCACACAATTTTCCCACTCACTCCCAGCACAGGAGGGCATTCAGGGGGATGAATCCGAATGTCCTTCCCTTCATAAATGCTAAACCTGTGGGTGTACCCTTAGGTACTGTCGGACAGCTTGTAGAGTTTAATTCAATTCATGGCCCTCTTTCTGGGCAGGAATTTTTGAAATTTCAGCCTCCCCTTGAAATGGGGAGTATGATGGACTCATCCATGCAGATGTCCCTTTGGGGAATATACACATTACCAAACTTTTTGCTGAAGTGTGCAATGACCGGACAAACTTTGAAAAGTCCATCAGTGTTGGGGTCATCTCGGGGAGGACACCTTGCATTATCGTTATAATGCAAAAATTTGTGGATGGCCTTAAAACATGTATGGGTCATAGTCATGCGGAACAGTGGAGTATTGTATAAAACATCAAAACTCCAATATTGCCGAAGTTCTGGCCTCTTCACTAACCCCATTGGAGAACATGGCCCAAAAAGGTCTTTATTTATTCTGCATGTACAAGGGTCCAGTTAGAAAATTAAGTAGTCTTGTTTTGGGGCAAGAATTGCTGGGCATACAAATTTGTCTCGGCTGCCATGAGGTTTACAAAATCCTCAGTGAAAACATTTTGAAAAAGTCTGTTTCTGTGAGGCTGGGGGTGTCAAATTGGATTCCTGATTTCGCCACAAAATCAGAAATCTGTGGCTCACAATCTTCAGGGGTAAGGTCCATACAGGGTCAGTAATGGTGGGCGCTGGTTAATTTTCTGTCTTGGATCGCAGTGATGTGCATCTGATCAGCGGCTCAGTGGCTGTAGGACACACGCATGGAGTGTTGCAAAGAGGGTGGAAGAAAAATTAGGGGAAAAAAAAGTCCTGGAAAATTGCAAGGTGCCAATCAGTGATTTGTGTTTCTGATCAGCGCTAGGTGGCTGCAGGACTCACACACAGAGGTGGTGCAAGGGGGGGGGGGGAATAAGTAGGGACAAAAAAAAGTCCCGAAAAACAGCAAGTTCAGACATTGATCAGTGATTTGAGTCACTGATCAGCGCTCGGTGGTTGCAGGACACACGAACAAAAAGAACTATCAAAAACTGAGCTATCAAGTACTGATCAGCGATCAAGTACTGATCAGCGCTCGGCAGCAGAAGGAGGAGGTGGGGAAGGGGAAAAGGGGGGGGGGGAGGGGAGATGGGGATAGGGATGGATTAGGAAAAAGCTAGGAATCAGGAACGGATCAAAAATTGATCAGTAACGTCTTCTTTCTTCTTTCCGGAATTGCTGGAACATCGCAGCAGTGATAACACAGGCTTTAAAAAGTATGCAGCATCACAAAACCCAGCACAGCACTACATAACAGCGGTATGACCGCCCTGCACATGTTCGAAGCTAGAATGAGAAAGTGCAGGGCAGTCATTCTGAGGTCAGATCACCTCTTTACACTCTGATTGGAGTGATCGAAGTCATCATCCGATCACACCAATCAGAGCTGGCCCTGGTGATGCCGGCGTTGCTAGGATTGAGCATCAATCATAGGCTGGACATCAGTGTTTCAGGCAATTTTATTTCGATGTTGTGATTGTGAGGAAGCGTAAAAACCCCCCATGATGATGAGCCCATGTGCCCTGCTGTTAAAAACAGCAGGCACCTAAATGCAATCACAGCGACACAGGCTGTGTAAGGGCTATTTGACCAAGAGGGAGAGTGATGGGGTGCTACGCCAGATGACCTGGCCTTCACAGTCACCAGACCTGAACCCAATCGAGATGGTTTGGGGTGAGCTGGACCGCAGAGTGAAGGCAAAAGGGCCAACAAGTGCTAAGCCTCTCTGGGAACTCCTTCAAGATTGTTGGAAGACCATTTCCGGTGACTACATCTTGAAGCTCATCAAAAGAATGCCAAGAGTGTGCAAAGCAGTCATCAAAGCAAAAGGTGGCTACTTTGAAGAGCCTAGAATATAACACATATTTTCAGTTGTTTCACACTTTTTTGTTAAGTATATAATTCCACATGTCTTAATTCATAGTTTTGATGCCTTCAGTGTGAATGTACAATTTTCATAGTCATGAAAATACAGAAAAATCTTTAAGTGAGAAAGTGTGTCCAAACTTTTGGTCTGTACTATATATATACACACACATATATATATATATATATATATATATATATATATATATATATATATACAGTGCCTACAAGTAGTATTCAACCCCCTGCAGATTTAGCTGGTTTGATAAGATGCAAATAAGTTAGAGCCTTCAAACTGCAAACGAGAGTAGGTTTTAGGAACAGAAGCATAAATCTTACAAACCAAAAAGTTATGTTGCTCAGTTGAATTTTATTAAATTTTAAACATAAAAGTGTGGGTCAATTATTATACAACCCCTATGTTTAATATTTTGTGGAATAACCCTTGTTTGCAATTACAGCTAATAATCGTCTTTTATAAGACCTGATCAGGCCAGCACTGGTCTGTGGAGTTATCTTGGCCCACTCCTCCATGCAGATCTTCTCCAAGTTATCTAGGTTCTTTGGGTGTCTCATGTGGACTTTATTCTTGAGCTCCTTCCACAAGTTTTCAATTGGGTTAAGGTCAGGAGACTGACTAGGCCACTCCAACACCTTGACTTTTTCCCTCTTGAACCAGGCCTTGGTTTTCTTGGCTGTGTGCTTTGGGTCATTGTCTTGTTGGAAGATAAAATTACGACCCATCTTAAGATCCTTGATGGAGGAGCGGAGGTTCTTTTCCAAAATCTCCAGGTAGGCCGTGCTATCCATCTTCCCATGGATGCGGACCAGATGGCCAGGCCCCTTGGCAGAGAAACAGCCCCACAGCATGATGCTGCCACCACCATGCTTGACTGTAGGGATGGTATTCTTGGGGTCGTATGCAGTGCCATCCAGTCTCCAAACGTCACGTGTGTGGTTGGCACCAAAGATCTCGATCTTGGTCTCATCAGACCATAGAACCTTGAACCAGTCTGTCTCAGAGTCCTCCAAGTGATCATGAGCAAACTGTAGACGAGCCTTGACATGACGCTTTGAAAGTAAAGGTACCTTACGGGCTCGTCTGGAACGGAGACCATTGCGGTGGAGTACGTTACTTATGGTATTGACTGAAACCAATGTCCCCACTGCCATGAGCTCTTCCCGGAGCTCCTTCCTTTTTGTCCTTGGGTTAGCCTTGACTCTTCGGACAAGCCTGGCCTTGGCATGGGAGGACACTTTCAAAGGCTGTCCTGGCCGTGGAAGGCTAACAGTAGTTCCATAAGCCTTCCACTTACGGATGATGCTCCCAACAGTGGAGACAGGTAGGCCCAACGCCTTGGAAAGGGTTTTGTACCCCTTGTCAGCCTTGTGACCCTCCACGATCTTGTCTCTGATGGCCTTGGAATGCTCCTTTGTCTTTCCCATGTTGACCATGTCTGAGTGCTGTTCACAAGTTTGGGGAGGGTCTTAAATAGTCAGAAAAGGCTGGCAAAAGAGATCTTTAATCCACACATGTGAAGCTCATTATTCTTGGTGCCTGAACTACTTCTTAATACTTTTGGGGGACCAAACAGAATTCTTGTGGTTTGAGGGGTTGAATAATAAATGACACTCTGAATTAACTTTTAACGTTTTAAAAAAAAAAAAAAAAAAAAAAAATTTGCTGCAGTGCATTTCCCACTTCCAGGCTGATCTACAGTACAAATGTCACAATGCCAAGTTAATTCCGCATGTGTCAACCAGCTAAATCTGCAGGGGGTTGAATACTACTTGTAGGCACTGTATATATATATATATATATATATATATATATATATATATACAGTACAGACCAAAAGTTTGGACACACCTTCTCATTTAAAGATTTTTCTGTATTTTCATGACTATGAAAATTGTACATTCACACTGAAGGCATCAAAACTATGAATTAACACATGTGGAATTATATACTTAACAAAAAAGTGTGAAACAACTGAAAACATGTCTTATATTCTAGGTTCTTCAAAGTAGCCACCTTTTGCTTTGATGACTGCTTTGCACACTCTTGGCATTCTCTTGATGAGCTTCAAGAGGTAGTCACCGGAAATGGTCTTCCAACAATCTTGAAGGAGTTCCCAGAGATGCTTAGCACTTGTTGGCCTGTTTGCCTTCACTCTGCGGTCAAGCTCACCCCAAACCATCTCGATTGGGTTCAGGTCTGGTGACTGTGGAGGCCAAGTCATCTGGCGTAGCACCCCATCACTCTCCTCCTTGGTCAAATAGCCCTTACACAGCCTGGAGGTGTGTTTGGGGTCATTGTCCTGTTGAAAAATAAATGGTGGCCCAACTAAACGCAAACCAGATGGAATAGCATGCCGCTGCAAGATGCTGTGGTAGCCATGCTGGTTCAGTATGCCTTCAATTTTGAATAAATCCCCAACAGTGTCACCAGCAAAGCACCCCCACACCATCACACCTCCTCCTCCATGCTTCACGGTGGGAACCAGGCATCTAGAGTCCATCCGTTCACGTTTTCTGCGTCGCACAAAGACACGGTGGTTGGAACCAAAGATCTCAAATTTGGACTCATCAGACCAAAGCACAGATTTCCACTGGTGTAATGTCCATTCCTTGTGTTCTTTAGCCCAAACAAGTCTCTTCTGCTTGTTGCCTGTCCTTATCAGTGGTTTCCTAGCAGCTATTTTACCATGAAGGCCTGCTGCACAAAGTCTCCTCTTAACAGTTGTTGTAGAGATGTGTCTGCTGCTAGAACTCTGTGTGGCATTGACCTGGTCTCTAATCTGAGCTGCTGTTAACTTGCGATTTCTGAGGCTGGTGACTCGGATAAACTTATCCTCAGACGCAGAGGTGACTCTTGGTCTTCCTTTCCTGGGGCGGTCCTCATGTGAGCCAGTTTCTTTGTAGCGCTTGATGGTTTTTGCAACTGCACTTGGGGACACATTCAAAGTTTGCCCAATTTTTCGGACTGACTGACCTTCATTTCTTAAAGTAATGATGGCCACTCGTTTTTCTTTACTTAGCTGCTTTTTTCTTGCCATAATACAAATTCTAACAGTCTATTCAGTAGTACTATTCGCTGCGTATCCACCAGACTTCTGCACAACACAACTGATGGTCCCAACCCCATTTATAAGGCAAGAAATCCCACTTGTTAAACCTGACAGGGCACACCTGTGAAGTGAAAACCATTTCCGGTGACTACCTCTTGAAGCTCATCAAGAGAATGCCAAGAGTGTGCAAAGCAGTCATCAAAGCAAAAGGTGGCTACTTTGAAGAACCTAGAATATAAGACATATTTTCAGTTGTTTCACACTTTTTTGTTAAGTATATAATTCCACATGTGTTAATTCATAGTTTTGATGGCTTCAGTGTGAATGTACAATTTCCATAGTCATGAAAATACAGAAAAATCTTTAAATGAGAAGGTGTGTCCAAACTTTTGGTCTGTACTGTATATAGTAAGCAAATACAGCTCTAATTATATGTGACTGACCATGTTTTGTGTGGTCAAAAACCATGACAAAGCTCAAAATTGTGTGGAATTAATTATAAAATCAGTTATTTGACTATAACATTAAATATAGTTGTAATCTATAAATAGAGAACATTTAGAATAATAAAGAACCTTTCTAAAAATGAGACAATGCAGAAAAAAACGAAGAATCTTAATAATTTATCCAGTTTGAAAATTATCTTATAAATCTTATAAGAATGTATAGAGGAAATTAAACAGGACAAAATTGACTAAATCTTTGCGCATTTCAGGAGGAAGATTTTATGATGTGACCAGCCAAAATAGATGCCAAAACAGGAAATGTGCTCAGAGATAAGTGAATCATACATGATATTCAAGGTTCTTATCTGTTGTTATTATTATTATTATTATTTTTATTAGCCATGTCTTAGCTTTTGATTGACCACAGCTGATCGAGGTGGGCACACTAAAGTGTGCAAATATGTGTACTCTTGCCATTACCTCATTGCATTCTTGGTGACTCTGGTCTGTCAGTGAAAGTTGGTGAAGGGAACAATGATTGTTCTCTTTTTTAATAATCAATTAGGCTGCTTCCAAATTGACAATTGCTTTGGAGACTGAATACCACTACTGTCATTCTACTATTTGAAATTTTCATTAGCACTTTAGATAAATAAGAATAACTGTATATAATTTTTAGAGATCATTAATAAAAACTATATTTTAATAAATAAAGTATAAACTGTATGGTAGTCTTTTGCCCCCAAAGGGCAATTTGTAAAGGTGTGACATTATGTACTGTGGTCTAAGGGGTAACATTTCTCCTTGTGGAGAGTGATATGCCATGGTACGAAGACTTATAGGCCATGCAATGCTCCACTGGGAAATGAAATATGCAAATTGCCTCTTCGGAGAGGAAGAGGAACTTTAGAGCCACCTATTGTAAGTAGCGATCCTAAAAGTCAATATTGACCCTTTAACAATCTTTGCCACATGACTTAGGATAAAAGCCAAATCCCAGAATCTCAATTTGCAGACACATGTTTCGGGGTGTTGCCCCTCCACAGTGCAAAGCATGAGATCTGATTTGGCTGATTAATAGGCATCTGACTGGATCCTAAGGGGTAACATGCTTTGCACTGAGGAGGGAATAAGTTTCTGAAAAATAAGATTCAGGTTTGGCATTTATACCAAGTCATGTAACAAGGTTAGTTAAAGGGTCGATATTGACTTTTAAGATTGCTACATCCAATAGGTGGCACTAGAGTTCAAGTCCTCATCCTCTCTGAAGAAGCTATCTGCATATTTATGTACTGTACAACACCACCTATTAGGGTTTATTGTATGTGGTTTGATGGGACAAAAGTGAAACAAATGGTGACATTCAGCATTCGATTGTAGGACCTATATGGCCATAACAAAGCATGAGTAGTGATAATGACATAGACCATCAATTAAACATAGATTTGCTTTTAGTTTTATTTTTTCAATGGCTTTGGATGGCTTTGTGCAGCAGAACATCAGAGAAGAAACCACTTTAAACCCCGGAAGTGACATGACTTAAATTGTCAATAATAAGCAAAAAGTAGTTAAGTGCCTAGGGAGCAACCCAGCTTACAGGCTCAGCTGCGCTAATTCTCCAAGTATCAATTACTTGCTAAATGTATACTCATGAGGAGCTACTTCTTTTTCAAGAATTTTCTGTAAACACTGAAGATTTTTTCTTGTGAGTACAGCTGTATTCTTGGAACTTCCTTTAGAAAACATATCACAGCAACTATAGGAAAAGTGTTATACAGTAGACCATTTTTGAAATGATAATTATATTTTACATCAGAAAATGAGGTTTGGATACTTACGTGATTTAATTGCTTTTTTTACCACTTTTCTACCAGGTATTCACTCATTGCAAATGCAATATATCATTGTTTTTTAAATGTTTCTATAACTGCTGAAAATGTTTCCTGATGGAGATTATGAAGCAGCACTCCAAGTTATAATGAAAAACGTAAGGTTCCTTTATTTTCCCAATCTTTTCATCATAACTAGAGATGAGCGGTGTTCGACTAGAACTGTTCGCCAATCTCAAATTCGAGCTGTTTTGGGCGGTGTTCGAGTTGTTCGAGGAACCCGAACGATTTGCAAAAAATTCGGCTGTTCGAGGTTATGTTCGATAACTGTTCGTGCACCAAAAGTGTGTCCTGCATGTCTGGCGCTATTTAGAGCACCAATCATGCAGGGATTGTCTGCCACTCACTGTAATGCCACAGCCATGGTGGTTGTGGCATTACAGTGATTGCCCAAATCGATGGGAACAGTGCCAACAGTGAAACATGAAAAGCCGGCAATTCAGCAGCGGCATACACCTGTACCCGACAATTTAGAACCGAAAGAATAGAGCTTCACACATAGATTAGATAGATATAAACATGTCAGCCACATATATACGAAGTACAGTGAAAGTGCTGCTTACTGTACTTGTCATTTAGCGTAAAGGATTTATCAAAAAAAATAATAGTGTTTTCATGCACCGTCTCTTTAAAAAAGCCGGCCGGCAATTCAGCAGCGGTACCCGACAATTTATAACAGACAGAATAGAGCTTCACACATAGATTAGATAGATAGAAACATGTCAGCCACATATATACGAAGTACAGTGACAGTGTTGCTTACTGTACTTGTCATTTAGCGTAAAGGATTTATCAAAAAAAATAATAGTGTTTTCATGCACCGTCTCTTTAAAAAAGCCGGCCGGCAATTCAGCATCTGTACCCGACAATTTATAACAGACAGAATAGAGCTTCACACATAGATTAGATAGATAGAAACATGTCAGTCACATATATATGAAGTACAGTGATAGTGTTGGTTACTGTACTTGTCATTTAGTATTAAAATAAAGGATTTATTATTAAAAAAATTGGCGTGGGGTTCCCCTTAATTTTAGGCTCTAGCGGAGGTTAAGCAGACGGCTGGGGCAGATGTTTGAAGCCTGGGAAGGGGGTAATACCCACGGAGCTTCCCAGGCTACTAATATCAGCCCCCAGCTGAATACCTAGCCTTTACTAGCTATTAAAATGGAGGACCCCCCAAAAAAAATGACGTGGGGTCCCCCCTAATTTAATAGCTAGCAAAGGCTAGGCAGACAGCTGGGGGCTGATATTAATAGCCCAGGAAGGGAGCCATGAATATTGGCCCCCTCCCAGGCTAGAAACACCAGCCGTCAGCCGCCCCAGAAATGGCGCATTCATAGGATGCGCCAATTCTGGCACTTAGCCTCGCTCTTCCACGCTGCCCTGGTGCGGTGGCAGGGGGTAATAGGGTTGGGGTTGATGTCAGCTTATAATGCCAGCTGACATCAAGCCCAGGTTAGTAATGGAGAGGCGTCTATAAGACACCCCCATTACTAACCCCATAGTCAAAGTTAAAAAAAACACAAACACCCAGAATAAAGTCCTTTAATTGAAATAAAGACACAATCCTTTATTGTTCTAAATTAAACCATACTTACCGTCACGCCCATTCCAGCTGAAGCCAACGATCTCCTGCAATAAAAGAAAAATAATAAAGCAACCTCATCCTTACCTTTCCATGGTTCCCACGACAGCTTCAGCTCTGCTACATCGAGATGACAGGCTGGACCGCAGCAGAACGCTGCCATCCAGCCTCTCATCCCGCAGACACTGAGAAGCGCAGGCTTGCTTGCGCTGCTCAGCGTCTCTCTGTGACGACATCCAGATGAGCCGAGTTCATGTCCAATGAACTCGGCTCACCTCATGCACGTCACTGACAGCGTGGGAAAATTCTCACGCTGAAGCGGTGAGTGCAGGAGAATTCTCCCACGCTGTCAGTGACGTGCATAAGGTGAGCTCATGTCCAATGAACTCAGCTCACCTCCTGCACGTCACTGACAGCGTGGGAGAATTCTCCTGCACTCAGCGCTTCAGCGTGAGAATTCTCCCACGCTGAAGCGCTGAGTGCAGGAGAATTTTCCCACGCTGTCAGTGACGTGCATAAGGTAAGCTCATGTCCAATGAACTCAGCTCACCTCCTGCACGTCACTGACAGCGTGGGAGAATTCTCCTGCACTCAGCGCTTCAGTGTGAGAATTCTCCCACGCTGAAGCGCTGAGTGCAGGAGAATTTTCCCACGCTGTCAGTGACGTGCATGAGGTGAGCCGAGTTCATTGGACATTAACTCGGCTCATCTGGATGCCCTCACAGAGAGACACTGTGGAGCGCAAGCAAGCCTGCGCTTCTCAGTGTCTGCGGGATGACAGGCTGGATGGCAGCGTTCTGCTGCGGTCCAGCCTGTCATCTCGATGTAGCAGAGCTGAAGCTGTCATGGGAACCATGGAAAGGTAAGGATGAGGTTGCTTTATTATTTTTCTTTTATTTCAGGAGATCGTTGGCTTCAGCTGGAATGGGCGTGATGGTAAGTATGGTTTAATTTAGAACAATAAAGAATTGTGTGTTTATTTCAATTAAAGGACTTTTTTCTGGGTGTTGTGTTTTTTTTAAATACTTTACTAGAAATTCATGGTGGTCATGTCTAATATTGGCGTGACCCCATGAATTTCGGGCTTAGGGCCAGCTGATAATGTCATGCTGGCCCTAACCCCTTTATTACCCAGTGAGCCACCGCATCAGGGCCCTGGATGAGTTGGGTACAGCGCCAGAAGATGGCGCTTCTATGAACGCGCCATTTTCCGGGGTGGCTGCGGACTGCAATTTGCAGCGGGCGTGGCCCAGAAAGCTTGGACCTCCCTGCGCTGCGGATTCCAGCCCCCAGCTGCCTAGTTGTACCTGGCTGGACACAAAAACAGGGCGAAGCCCCACGTCAATTTTCTTTAAATTATTTCATGAAATAATTAAGAAAAAAAGGGCTTCCCTATATTGTTGTGTCCGGCCAGGTACAAATAGGCAGCTGGTGGTTGGGGGCAGCCCGTTCCTGCCTGCTGTACCTGGCTGGACACAAATATAGTGCGAAGCCCCGCGTCAATTTTTTTTAAATTATTTCATGAATTTCCTGAAATAATTTAAAAAAATTGAAGTGGGGCTTCGCACTATATTTGTGTCCAGCCAGGTACAGCAGGCAGGAACGGGCTGCCCCCATCCACCAGCTGCCTATTTGTACCTGGCCGGACACAACAATATAGGGAAGCCCTTTTTTTCTTAATTATTTCATGAATTTCATGAAATAATTAAAAAAAATTGAAGTGGGGCTTCGCACTATATTTGTGTCCAGCCAGGTACAGCAGGCAGGAACGGGCTGCCCCCATCCACCAGCTGCCTATTTGTACCTGGCCGGACACAACAATATAGGGAAGCCCTTTTTTTCTTAATTATTTCATGAATTTCATGAAATAATTAAAAAAAATTGAAGTGGGGCTTCGCACTATATTTGTGTCCAGCCAGGTACAGCAGGCAGGAACGGGCTGCCCCCAACCACCAGCTGCCTATTTGTACCTGGCCGGACACAACAATATAGGGAAGGCCTTTTTTTCTTAATTATTTCATGAATTTCATGAAATAATTAAAAAAAAAGTACGTGGGGCTTCGCACTATTTTTGTGTCCAGCCAGGTACAACTAGGCAGCTGGGGGCTGGAATCTGCAGCGCAGGGAGGCCCAAGCTTTCTGGGCCCCCCCCCTTAACAAATTGCAGTCCGCAGCCACCCCGGAAAATGGCGCGTTCATAGAAGCGCCATCTTCTGGCGCTGTACCCAACTCATCCAGGGCCCTGGTGCGGTGGCTCACTGGGTAATAAAGGGGTTAGGGCCAGCTTGGTATTATCAGCTGGCCCCAAGCCCAAAATTCATGGGGTCACGCCAGTATTAGACATGACCGCCATGAATTTCTAGTAAAGTATTTAAAAAAACACAACACCCAGAAAAAAGTCCTTTAATTGAAATAAAGACACAATTCTTTATTGTTCTAAATTAAACCATACTTACCATCACACCCATTCCAGCTGAAGCCAACGATCTCCTGCAATAAAAGAAAAATAATAAACCAACCTCATCCTTACCTTTCCATGGTTCCCACGACAGCTTCAGCTCTGCTACATCGAGATGACTGGCTGGACCGCAGCAGAACGCTGCCATCCAGTCTGTCATCCCGCAGACACTGAGAAGCGCAGGCATGCTTGCGCTCCTCACTGTCTCGCTGTGACGGCATCCAGATGAGCCGAGGTCATGTCCAATGAACTCGGCTCACCTCATGCACGTCACTGACAGCGTGGGAAAATTCTCACGCTGAAGTGCTGAGTGCAGGAGAATTCTCCCACGCTGTCAGTGATGTGCATGAGGTGAGCTCATGTCCAATGAACTCAGCTCACCTCCTGCACGTCACTGACAGCGTGGGAAAATTCTCCTGCAATCAGCGCTTCAGCGTGAGAATTTTCCCACGCTGTCAGTGACGTGCATGAGGTGAGCCGAGTTCATTGGACATGAACTCGGCTCATCTGGATGTCGTCACAGAGAGACGCTGAGCAGCGCAAGCAAGCCTGCGCTTCTCAGTGTCTGCGGGATGACAGGCTGGATGGCAGCGTTCTGCTGCGGTCCAGCCTGTCATCTCGATGTAGCAGAGCTGAAGCTGTCGTGGGAACCATGGAAAGGTAAGGATGAGGTTGCTTTATTATTTTTCTTTTATTGCAGGAGATCGTTGGCTTCAGCTGGAATGGGCGTGATGGTAAGTATGGTTTAATTTAGAACAATAAAGGATTGTGTCTTTATTTCAATTAAAGGACTTTATTCTGGGTGTTTGTGTTTTTTTTAACTTTGACTATGGGGTTAGTAATGGGGGTGTCTTATAGACGCCTCTCCATTACTAACCTGGGCTTGATGTCAGCTGGCATTATAAGCTGACATCAACCCCAACCCTATTACCCCCTGCCACCGCACCAGGGCAGCGTGGAAGAGCGAGGCTAAGTGCCAGAATTGGCGCATCCTATGAATGCGCCATTTCTGGGGCGGCTGACGGCTGGTGTTTCTAGCCTGGGAGGGGGCCAATATTCATGGCTCCCTTCCTGGGCTATTAATATCAGCCCCCAGCTGTCTGCCTAGCCTTTGCTAGCTATTAAATTAGGGGGGACCCCACGTCATTTTTTTTGGGGGGTCCCCCATTTTAATAGCTAGTAAAGGCTATGTATTCAGCTGGGGGCTGATATTAGTAGCCTGGGAAGCTCCGTGGGTATTACCCCCTTCCCAGGCTTCAAACATCTGCCCCAGCCGTCTGCTTAACCTCCGCTAGAGCCTAAAATTAAGGGGAACCCCACGCCAATTTTTTAATAATAAATCCTTTATTTTAATACTAAATGACAAGTACAGTAACCAACACTATCACTGTACTTCATATATATGTGACTGACATGTTTCTATCTATCTAATCTATGTGTGATGCTCTATCTTTCTGTTCTAAATTGTCGGGTACCGCTGCTGAATTGCCGGCCGGCTTTTTTAAAGAGACAGTGCATGAAAACACTATTATTTTTTTAAATAAATCCTTTACACTAAATGACAAGTACAGTAAGCAACACTATCACTGTACTTATTATATATGTGACTGACATGTTTCTATCTATCTAATCTATGTGTGAAGCTCTATTCTTTCTGTTCTAAATTGTCGGGCACAGATGCTGAATTGCCGGCCGGATTTTTTAAAGAGACGGTGCATGAAAACACTATTATTTTTTTTAATAAATCCTTTACACTAAATGACAAGTGCAGTAACCAACATTGTCACTGTGCTTCTTATATGTGTGACTGACATGTTTCTATCTATCTAATCTATGTGTGAGGCTCTATTCCTTCTTGTCTAAATTGTCGGGTACCGG
This sequence comes from Phyllobates terribilis, assembly GCF_046119375.1. Classification (NCBI taxonomy): domain Eukaryota; kingdom Metazoa; phylum Chordata; class Amphibia; order Anura; family Dendrobatidae; genus Phyllobates; species Phyllobates terribilis. The sequence goes on along the minus strand of NW_027362761.1, from coordinate 116,271,458 downwards.
TGTATGCCGCTGCTGAATTTGCCGGCCGGCTTTTTTAAAGAGAGTGTCTTCTGAGCAGTTTGTCAGCTTTTGGACACCTTTGCAGGTGTTTTCTATGTGTTTCTATGTGTTTTTGTTTGCCTGCCATTGGTTTTAACGGTGTTCGACGGTGTTCTAAGGTGTTCGACGAACAGTTCGACGAACAGTTCCTCGAACATCCCGGTGTTCGACGAACCGAACCGAACCCGAACACTACGGGGGTGGCTCAACACTAATCATAACCTGGATTGCATCTCACAGACTATGGATATTTTTTTCTATTGAGGGACATTGAGTTGTGAGTATTGGTTACATTTACATTCACTTTTCATAATTGTTTACTGTATTCCTTTGTTTCAAAATGGAAATAATATAAAATATGCTATTTAGAATACTGTAAACTAAGGCAAATAAAGCCATATTAAGGTGAGTTTGTTGCATTATTATTGACTTGTTCAAGTAATCCTTTTGGTCCAAGAAGAACACTTGTAAAGTGGAAACCATGTAAACTATGCATTATGATACTTCAGTTCTACAAATCATCTATGTAGGGGTTACATATGGAAGCATCATCAAGACATTCACATACATCTTGCCTGTGGAGAGCTTAAAATCCCGAGAAGCTTGTAATTTAAAGTTTCCAATAGATCATGAAAAAACTAAAGCTGTTTAGAAGCATGAACCATTTGTTTTGTCCTGAGAGATATAGTCAGTATATCTATATATCTATCGTTATAGATTTCAGCAGCATTGATCATTCCTCTGACCCGGAAATAGTACCAGCTGCAAAGTATAACCTGGAAGCTGAGAAAGGACATTTATTTTCATAAAATGAATTGTAATCAAGTTAAAAGACCAATTCCAGTGTTTCTTCATAGGGGCAATGAACATCTGTTAGAATCGCACTATCCATCTTCCTACAGTTCCAGGAATCCTCTGGAAAGGTTTGTTCCTCTACAGACTTCTAAATTTAATTATCTTCTGCTGGAAACTATTGGAATATTGGAAAATTCTATAAAAAACATTAGCAGTTAAACCGATCTTTGAACTGCAGTAAGCCTCTTTTCTTTCTGAGAATAAATTATTTTTTCATGACAATTTCGGCCATAGAAAAGTTGATTCTGTGCTATATTTTAATTTCAAGTTTTCTGATATTTTTATTGGCCTTAAATGAAACATTCAGTTTATAATATAGCCTATCATATCATATATACATATTTGAATTCAATGTTATAGTTATTTACATAATTTAGGTGACATACATTAGTAATTTAAATTAATACATAAATGAAATCATTTAAATGATAATTGAATTCCTTAGCACATGGACCTTATTTAAAGCGCACCTATCACTAAGTTTTTTTTAAATTAAATTAAATGCAGATGTAATAACATTTTGAATTTGACCAAAACATTATAAACAAGGCATATACCAAGTGGGAGAAAAACTCTCTTTCTTGGCAGAAGCCTCTGATTCAACTGAGCCAACTTCAGCTGAAGTCGCAGCCAAGAAGGGGAATTCCCCCTTCTCTGCTGATGTCACTCTCCCATGATGCAGTGCATCAAGGAAAGTGAATGCAGTCTGCCGATCTGAGCCCAGCCACTGTGACTGAGCTGGATGTGGTCAGTCCAGTGTAGCTCTAGGTATGTGCTGTGCTCCATAACTCCCCAGGCAGTGAGCTGGAGACTGCTCTTGTGTTTCCACCTTCACCTCCCAGTTCCCTTGCTCACACTGTCCAGCAATGAAGGCTCCAGTAGTAATTGTTTGTGCCCCTCCCCCACTGTCACCACTAGCAACTTGAAAGGAGAAAGATGTTGCCAGCAACAGAAACTAAATGCTGAGGAAGATATGTGCCAGAAAAAAGGGGTGTTATTTATTTCATATGGTCAGTGTGTGTATAATTGTCTGTTTACATGTGTGAAATGTCTGCATATATGTGAAAAGTGCATGCAGGAGTGTATGGTGCATTTGAGAACTGTATGTAAACATATATGCAGTGTGTGTGTGTATAAATATATATACAGTACAGACCAAAAGTTAGGACACACCTTCTCATTTAAAGATTTTTCGGTATTTTCATGACTATGAAAATTGTACATTCACACTGAAGGCATCAAAACTATGAACTAACCCATGTGGAATTATATACCTAACAAAAAAGTATGAAACAACTGAAAATATGTCTTATATTCTAGGTTCTTCAAAGTAGCCATCATTTGCTTTGATGACTGCTTTGCACACTTTTGGCATTCTCTTGATGAGCTTCAAGAGGTAGTCACAGGAAATGGTCTTCCAACAATCTTGGAGGAGTTCCCAGAGATGCTTAGCACTTGTTGGCCCTTTTGCCTTCACTCTGTGGTCCAGCTCACCCCAAACCATCTCAATTGGGTTCAGGTCTGGTGACTGTGGAGGCCAGGTCATCTGGCGTAGCACCCCATCACTCTCCCTCTTGGTCAAATAGCCCTTACACTGCCTGGAGGTGTGTTTGGGGTCATTGTCCTGTTGAAAAATAAGTGATGGTCCAACTAAACGCAAATCGGATGGAGTAGCATGCCGCTGCAAGATGCTGTGGTAGCCATGCTGGTTCAGTATGCCTTCAACTTTGAATAAATCCCCAACAGTGTCACTAGCAAAGCACCCCCACACCATAGCTCCTCCTCCTCCATGCTTCACGGTGGGAACCAGGCATCTAGAGTCCATCCGTTCACCTTTTCTGCGTCGCACAAAGACACGGTGGTTGGAACCAAAGATCTCAAATTTGGACTCATCAGACCAAAGCACAGATTTCCACTGGTCTAATGTCCATTCCTTGTGTTCTTTAGCCCAAACAAGACTCTTCTGCTTGTTGCCTGTCCTTAGCAGTGGTTTCCTAGCAGCTATTTTTCCATGAAGGCCTGCTGCACAAAGTCTCCTCTTAACAGTTGTTGAAGAGATGTGTCTGCTGCTAGAACTCTGTGTGGCATTGACCTGGTCTCTAATCTGAGCTGCTGTTAACCTGCGATTTCTGAGGCTGATTACTCGGATAAACTTATCCTCAGAAGCAGAGGTGACTCTTGGTCTTCCTTTCCTGGGGCGGTCCTCATGTGAGCCAGTTTCTTTGTAGCGCTTGATGGTTTTTGCAACTGCACTTGGGGACACTTTCAAAGTTTTCCCAATTTTTCGCTCTGACTGACCTTTATTTCTTAAAGTAATGATGGCCACTCGTTTTTCTTTACTTAGCTGCTTTTTTCTTGCCATAATACAAATTCTAACAGTCTATTCAGTAGGACTATCAGCTGTGTATCCACCAGACTTCTGCACAACACAACTGATGGTCCCAACCCCATTTATAAGGCAAGAAATCCCACTTATTAAACCTGACAGGGCACACCTGTGAAGTGAAAACCATTTCCGGTGACTACCTCTTGAAGCTCATCAAGAGAATGCCAAGAGTGTGCAAAGCAGTCATCAAAAGCAAAAGGTGCCTACTTTGAAGAACCTAGAATATAAGACATATTTTCAGTTGTTTCACACTTTTTTGTTAAGTATATAATTCCACATGTGTTAATTCATAGTTTTGATGCCTTCAGTGTGAATGTACAATTTTCATTGTCATGAAAAAACAGAAAAATCTTTAAATGAGAAGGTGTGTCCAAACTTTTGGTCTGTACTGTATATAAATGTATATATGCACCATGTGTATATACAGTATGTGTGCAGTGCAACTGTATATATATGTGCAGTGTGTGTATCTTTATATATCTGTATAACTATGCAGTGTGTGCATGTATATAAATGTGTGCATGTGTTTGTGTGTATATATATACTGTATATATACACTACCGTTCAAAAGTTTGGGGTCTTTTAGAAATTTCATTATTTTTGAAAGAAAAGCACATTTTTTTCAATGAAGCTAACATTAAATGACTCAGAAATACACGCTAGACATTGTCAATGTGGTAATTGACTATTCTAGCTGCAAACATCTTGTTTTTATTGCAATATCTACGTAGGTTTTTAGAGGCCCGTTTCCAACAACCACCACTCCAGTGTTTTAATGGTACATTGTGTTTGCTATCTGTGTAAGAAGGCTAATGGATGTTTAGAAAACCCTAGAAAACCCTTGCACAAGTATGTTAGCCCAGCTGAAAACGGTTTGGCTGATTTGAGAAGCTGTAAAATTGACCTTCCTTTGAGCTAGTTGAGAATCTGGAGCATTACATTTGTTTGTTCTATGAAACTCTCAAAATGCGCAGAAAAAGAGAACTTTCATGTAAAACTCGACATACTATTCTTGTTTTTCGAAAAGAAGGCTATTCCATGCGAGAGATTGCCAAGAAACTGAAGATTTCCTACAATGGTGTGTACTACTCCCTTCAGAGGAGAGCACAAACAAGCTCTAACCAGAGTAGAAAGAGAAGTGGGAGGCCCCGCTGCACAACTGAGCAACAAGACAAGGACATTTGAGTCTCTAGTGTGAGAAATCGACGCCTCACAGCTCCTCAACTGGCAGCTTCATTAAATAGTACACGCAAAACGCCAGTGTCCACGTCTACAGTGAAGAGGCAACTCCGGGATGCTGGCCTTCAGGGCAAAGTGGCATTGAAAAAGCCATATCTGAGACTGGCTAATAAAAGGAAAAGATTAATATGGGCAAAAGAGCACAGACATTGGACAGAAGAAGATTGGAAAAAAGTTTTATGGACAGACGAATCAAAGTTTGAGGTGTTTGGATCACACAGAAGAACATTTGTGAGATGTAGAACAACTGAAAAGATGCTGGAAGAGTGCCTGACGCCATCTGTCAAGCATAGTGGAGGTAATGTAATGGTCTGGGGGTGCTTTGGTGTTAGTAAAGTGGGAGATTTGTACAAGGTAAATGGGATTTTGAATAAGGAAGGCTATCATTCCATTTTGCAACGCCATGCCATACCCTGTGGACAGCGCTTGATTGGAGCCAATTTCATCCTACTACAGGACAATGACCCAAAGCACACCTCCAAATTATCCATGAACTATTTATGGAAGAAGCAGGCAGCTGGTATTCTATCTGTAATGGAGTGGCCAGCCCAGTCACCAGATCTCAACCTCATTGAGCTGTTGTGGGAGCAGCTTGACCGTATGGTATGCAAAAAGTGCCCATCAAGCCAATCTAACTTGTGGGGGGGGGCTTCAGGAAGCATGGGGTGAAATTTCTCAAGATTACCTCAGCAAATTAACAGCTAGAATGCCAAAGGTCTGCAATGTTGTAATTGCTGCAAAGGAGCATTCTGTGACCAAAGCAAAGTGTGAAGGAGAAAATTATTCTTTCAAATAAAAATCCTTATTTCTAACCTTGTCAATGCCTGGACTATATTTTCTAATCATTTGATAAATAAAAGTATGAGTTTTCATGGAAAACACAAAATTGTTTGGGCGACTCCAAACTTTTGAACGGTAGTGTATACATATATATATATATATATATATATATATATATATATATATATATACAGTACAGACCAAAAGTTTGGATACATCTTCTCATTTAAAGATTTTTCTGTATTTTCTTGACTATGAAAATTGTACATTCACACTGAAGGCATCAAAACTATGAATTAACACATGTGTAATTATATACTAAACAAAAAATTGTGAAACAACTGAAAATATGTCTTATATTCTAGGTTCTTCAAAGTAGGCACCTTTTGCTTTGATGACTGCTTTGCACACTCTTGGCATTCTCTTGATGAGCTTCGAGAGGTAGTCACTGGAAATGGTCTTCCAACAATCTTGAAGGAGTTCCCAGAGATGCTTAGCACTTGTTGGCCCTTTTGCCTTCACTCTGCGGTCCAGCTCACCCCAAACCATCTCGATTGGGTTCAGGTCTGGTGACTGTGGAGGCCAGGTCATCTGGCGTAGCACTCCATCACTCTCCCTCTTGGTCAAATAACCCTTACACTGCCTGGAGGTGTGTTTGGGGTCATTGTCCTGTTGAAAAATAAATGATGGTTCAACTAAATGCAAACCGGATGGAATAGCATACCGCTGCAAGATGCTGTGGTAGCCATGCTGGTTCAGCATGCCTTCAATTTTGAATAAATCCCCAACTGTGTCACCAGCAAAGCACCCCCACACCATTGTACCTCCTCCTCCATGTTTCACGGTGGGAACCAGGCATCTAGAGTCCATCCGTTCACCTTTTCTGCGTCGCACAAAGACACGGTGGTTGGAACCAAAGATCTCAAATTTGGACTCATCAGACCAAAGCACAGATTTCCACTGGTCTAATGTCCATTCATTGTGTTCTTTAGCCCAAACAAGACTCTTCTGCTAGTTGCCTGTCCTTAGCAGTGGTTTCCTAGCAGCTATTTTACCATGAAGGCCTGCTGCACAAAGTCTCCTCTTAACAGTTGTTGAAGATATGTGTCTGCTGCTAGAACTTTGTGTGGCATTGACCTGGTCTCCAATCTGAGCTGCTGTTAACCTGCGATTTCTGAGGTTGGTGACTCGGATAAACTTATCCTCAGAAGCAGAGGTGACTCTTGGTCTTCCTTTCCTGGGGTGGTCCTCATGTGAGCCAGTTTCTTTGTAGCGCTTGATGGTTTTTGCAACTGCACTTGGGGACACTTTCAAAGTTTTCCCAATTTTTCGGACCGACTGCCCTTCATTTCTTAAAGTAATGATGGCTACTCGTTTTTCTTTACTTAGCTGCTTTTTTCTTGCCATAATACAAATTCTAACAGTCTATTCAGTTGGACTATCAGCTGTGTATCCACCAGACTTCTGCACAACACAACTGATGGTCCCAACCCCATTTATAAGGCAAGAAATCCCACTTATTAGACCTGACAGGGCACACCTGTGAAGTGAAAACCATTTCCGGTGACTACCTCTTGAAGCTCATCAAGAGAATGCCAAGAGTGTGCAAAGCAGTCATCAAAAGCAAAAGGTGCCTACTTTGAAGAACCTAGAATATAAGACATATTTTCAGTTGTTTCACACTTTTTTGTTAAGTATATAATTCCACATGTGTTAATTCATAGTTTTAATGCCTTCAGTGTGAATGTACAATTTTCATAGTCATGAAAATACAGAAAAACTTTAAATGAGAAGGTGTGTCCAAACTTTTGGTCTGTACTGTATATACACACATATATGTTTATATGTGTGTGTATATATATATATACACTGCTCAAAAGAATAAAGGGAACACTTAAACAACAGAATATAACGCTAATTAAATCAAGCTTCTGTGAAATCAAACTGTCCACTTAGGAAGCAACACTGATTGACAATCAACTTCACATGCTGTTGTGCAAATGGAATAGAGAATAGATGGAAATTATTGGCAATTATCAAGACACCATCAATAAAGGAGTGGCTCTGCAGGTGGAGACCACAGACCACATCTCAGTACCAATGCTTTCTGGCTGATGTTTTGGTCATTTTTGAATGTTGGTTGTGCTTTCACACTCGTGGTAGCATGAGACGGACTCTACAACCCACAGAAGTTGCTCAGGTAGTGCAGCTCATCAAGGATGGCATATAAATGCGAGCTGTGGCAAGAAGGTTTGCTGTGTCTGTCAGCGTATTGTCCAGAGGTTGGAGGTGCTACCACAAGACAGGCCAGTGGACCAGGAGACGTGTAGGGGCCATAGAAGGGTAACAACCTAGCAGCAGGACCGCTACCTCCACCTTTGTGCAAGGAGGAACAGGAGGAGCACTGCCAGAGCCCTGCAAAATGACCTCCAGCAGGCCACAAATCTGCATATGTCTGCACAAACGGTTAGAAACCGACTCCATTTGCCACAGAACACCAGGATTGGCAAAGTCGCCACTGGCGCCCTGTGCTCTTCACAGATGAAAGCAGGTTCACACTGAGCACATGTGACAGACGTGATAGAGTCTTGAGACGCCATGGAGAGTGATCTGCTGCCTGCAACATCCTTCAGCATGACCGGTTTGGCAGTGGGTCAGTAATGGTGTGGGGTGACATTTCTTTGGAGCGCCACACAGCCCTCCATGTGCTTGCCAGAGGTAGCCTGACTGCCATTAGGTACTGAGGTGAGATCCTCAGACCCCTTGTGAGACCATATGCTGGTGCGGTTAGCCCTGGGTTCCACCTAATGCAGGACAATGCCAGACCTCATGTGGCTGGAGTGTGTCAGCAGTTTCTGCAAGATGAAGACATTGAAGCTATGGACTGGCCCGCCCGTTCCCAGACCTGAATCCGATTGAGCACATCTGGGACATCATGTCTCGCTCCATCCACCAACGTCACATTGCACCACAGACTGTCCAGGAGTTGGCGGATGCTTTAGTCCAGGTCTGGGAGGAGATCCCACTGGAGACCATCCGCAACCTCATCTTCTCGTAGACACTGAACGCATACCGCGATCTTTGGTGCCATACTTACCTGACCGGCGCCTCCCTTCGCTGGAGACCGGGGCAGGAGTGAGGCGTCGGATTGGCGCATGCGCTTTGCGCTGTCCGGCACCATTTTACTGAAGACACATTTGCACGTACTCCGGCGCCACACTCCTCCCCGGCCTCTGCCAGAACAGGACACCGCAGTGCTGGAGCACAGGGAAGAAAGGTGAGTATAAGTGTTTATTTTTTTTGTATGTATGTACAGCGTGAAAGGGATGAGGGGGCCACACATACCAGGATTGGGGCGTGAGGGGGCCACACATACCAGGATTGTTGGATGAGGGGTACCACACATACCAGGATTGGGGGTTGAGGGGACCATGCATACCAGGATTGGGGGGTGAGGGGACCATGCATACCAGGATTGGGGGGTGAGGGGTACCACACATACCAGGATTGGGAGGTGAGGGTACCATACATACCAGGATGAGGGGTACCATGCATACCTGGATTGGGGGTTGAGGGGACCATGCATACCAGGATTGGAGGTTGAGGGGACCATGCATACCAGGATTAGGGGTTGCGGGGTGCCATATGTACAAGGATGAGGGATGGGGTGCCATGCATACCAGGATGAGGGGTACCATGCATACCATGATAAGGATGAGGGGTGCCATGCATACTAGGATGAGGGATTGGGTGCCATGCATACCAGGTTTCTGGGATGAGGAGGCCATGCATACCAGAAATGGGATGAGGGGTGCCATGCATACCAGGATGAGGGGTACCATACATACCAGAATAGGGATGAGGGGTACCATGTATACCAGGATTGGGGATGAGGGGCCCATGCATACCAGGATAGGGATGAGGAGTGCCATGCATACCAGAATAGGGATGTGGAGTGCCATGCATACCAGGATGGGGATGAGGGGTGCCATGCATACCAGGATTGGGAATGAGGGGTGCCATGCATACCAGGATTGGGGATGAGGGGTGCCATGCATACCAGGATTGGGGATAAGGGCTGACATGCATACCAGGATTGGGGATGAGGGGTGACATGCATACCAGGATTGGGGATGAGGGGTGCCATGCAAAGCAGGATTGGGGATGAGGGGTGACATGCATACCAGGATTGGGGATGAGGGAGCCATGCATACCAGGATTGGGGATGAGGGAGCCATGCATACCAGGATTGGGGATGAGGGGTGTCATGCATACCAGGATTGGGGATGAGGGGTGCCATGCATACCAGGATTGGGGATGAGGGGTGCCATGCATACCAGGATTGGGGAAGAGGGCTGCCATTCATACCAGGATTGGGGAAGAGGGGTGCCATGCATACCAGGATTGGGGATGAGGGGTGCCATGCATACCGGGATTGGGGATGAGGGGTGCCATGCATACCAGGATGAGGGATACCATACATACCAGGATAGGGATGAGGGATGAGGTACCACACTTACCAGGATAGGGATGAGGAGTACCACACGTACCAGGATAGAGATAAGTACCAGACAAACCAGTATTGAGGATGAGGGGTGCCACGCATACCAGGATTGGGGGTGAGGGGTGCCATGCATACCAGGATTGGGGGTGAGGGGTGCCATGCATACCGGGTTTGGGGATGAGGGGTGCCATGCATACCGGGATTGAGGATGAGGGGTGCCATGCATACCAGGATTGGGGATGAGGGGTGCTATGCATACCAAGATTGGGGATGAGGGGTGCCATGCATACCGGGATTGGGGATGAGGGGTGCCATGCATACCAGGATTGGGGATGAGGGGTGCTATGCATACCAGGATTGGGGATGAGGGGTGCCATGCATAGCGGGATTGGGGATGAGGGGTGCCATGCATACCGGGATTGGGGATGAGGGGTGCAATGCATCCCGGAATTGGAGATGAGGGTTGCCATGCATACCAGGATGAGGGATACCATACATACCAGGATAGAGATGAGGGATGAGGCACCATGCGTACCAGGATAGGGATGAGGAGTACCACACATACCAGGATAGGGATGAGGAGTACCACACAAACCAGGATTGAGGATGAGGGGTGCCACACATACCAGGATTGGGGGTGAGGGGTGCCATGCATCCCAGGATTGGGGATGAGGGGAGCCATGTCTTCCAGGATTGGGGTTGAGGGGTGCCATGCATACCAGGATTGGGGGTGAGGGGTGCCATGCACACTGGAATTGGGGGTGAGGGGTGCCATGCACACCAGGATTGGAGTTGAGGGGTGTCATGCATACCAGGATTGGGGATGAGGGGTGCCATGCATGCCAGGATTGGGGATGAGGGGTGCCATGCATACCAGGATTGGGGATGAGGGGTGCCATGCATACCAGGATTGGGGATGAGGGGTGCCATGCATACCAGGATTGGGGATGAGGGGTGCCATGCATGCCAGGATTGGGGATGAGCGGTGCCATGCATACCGGGATTGGGGATGAGGGGTGCCATGCAAACCGGGATTGGAGATGAGTGGTGCCATGCATACCAGGATGAGGGATACCATACATACCAGGATAGGGATGAGGGAAGAGGTACCACACGTACCAGGATAGGGATGAGGAGTACCACACGTACCAGGATAGAGATGAGAAGTACCAGACAAACCAGGATTGAGGATGAGGGGTGCCACACATACCAGGATTGGGGGTGAGGGGTGCCATGCATCCCAGGATTGGGGATGAGGGGAGCCATGTCTTCCAGGATTGGGGTTGAGGGGTGCCATGCATACCAGGATTGGGGGTGAGGGGTGCCATGCATACTGGAATTGGGGGTGAGGGGTGCCATGCACACCAGGATTGGGGGTGAGGGGTGCCATGCATACCAGGATGGGGATGAGTTTTGCCATGCATACTAGGATAAGATGGTGGGGACAGGATGGGGGCAGCACAAATTCCAGGAGGGGGGCAGCACACACCAGCATGGGAGAGCATATACAAATAAAAATGCTCGCCACCCGGGTGTAGAACAGGTTCAATAGCTAGAAGTATATATAGACAGGAGACCCCTTTATATAGATTGTCCCCCTTTCTATTACAACCATTTGATAAATGAGCTCTTACGGTCACTACACTGCTGACCAGAGACGCTGCCTAGCAACCAGCGTCAGGAGGTGTGTCTCAGAACACAGCACGCTGAGCTGCCAATCCCAATATGGCCGCTCCCATAACTGTGATTCTCTTATTTCATAATGCAAGTAATTCTTCCAAAGGTAATTCATTTCATGTTAATTTATATCTACAGTCTCCTTACTGTAATATACCATAACATGTGTGGAGGTGATAGGTCCTCTTTAAGTAAGTGTATAGAGCTGAGCCATTTCCATACACAGCGAGGGTTAGCTGTATATTTGAACTGGTATTCTACTACAACAGTCAGGATTTCAAATAATTTAGATCTTGGACATTTAACCCTGTAGATGCCGTGGTCAAAAACAATGTAACATCTAAGTGGTTAGGGAGAGAAATTGACCTTTCATTCTCACCATGTCACCATTACTCCGTGGAACACAATGCATTTTAGCTGAATTGCTTCCCAGAAATAAAATCAAAATGTATTTATATTTCCTCCCACACTCCAGAGACATACTGATAGGGAATATAGATTGTGAGCGCCAATATTGGCAGTGATGATGGTGTCTGTAAAGTGCTGTGAAATATGATGGTATACAGTATAAATAAGTAAAATATAATAAATAAATAGCCTATGAGAATAAGCAAGTTAGAAATAGAAGAAAACCACTATGTTTAAATTTAGCTAAAAGGGGCAAAATAAATGACAAAAAGATAGCATCTAGAGAATTAACCCCTTTACCACCTTGGGTTTTTCCGTTGTTTGCATTTTCGTTTTTTGCTCCTCTTCTTCCCAGAGCAATAACTTTTCTATTTTTTTGCCAATATGGCCATGTCTGGGCTTGTTTCTTGCGGGACAAGTTGTACTTTTGAACGACACCATTGGTTTTACCATATCGTGTACTGGAAAAAGGGAAAAAAATTCAAAGTGCGATGAAATTGCCAAAAAAAGTGCAATTCTACAATTGTTTTTTGGATTTTTTTTACCATGTTCACTAAATGCAGAAACTGACCTGCCATTATGATTCCTCAGGTCATTACACATTCGTAGATACCAAACAGGTTCTTTTTTTATTTAAGTGGTTAAAAATCCAAAGTTTGCAAAAAAAAAAAAGTTGCCATTTTCCGAGACCTGTAGTGTCTCCATTTTTCGTGATCTGGGTCCGGGTGAGAGCTTATTTTTTGTGCTCCGATCTGAAATTTTTATTGATACCATTTTGGGGTAGATACAATCTTTTAATCGCCTATTATTGCAGTTTATTGCAATGTTGCGGCGACCAAAAAAACGTAATTCTGGCGTTTTGATTTTTTTTCTCATTACGCCGTTTGCCGATCAGATTAATTATTTTTTTATATTGATAGATTGGGCGATTCTGATTGCAGCGATACCAAATATGTGTATATTTTATTTTTTTATTGTTTTAATTTTAATGGGGCAAAAGGGGGGGGTGACTTGAACTTAATATATATTTTTTCAATTTTTTAAATATTTTTCTACATTTCACATGCTTCTATACTAGAAGCTGCGATCATTTGATCACCTGTGCTGCACACAACAGGGTTTCAGCCCTGCTGTGTGTAGCTAAAGTGCTAGCTTGCTATGAGCGCCAACCACTGGGCGGCGTTCATATCATCCCGGCAATGACAACCGCAGGGGTGTCCTGCAGACTCCTGGTTGTCATGCCAACCCATCGGCAACCTGCGGTCATGTGACATGGGTGTCTATGGGCGGGACTAGTGACGTCTTTCCACCGTGGTCATGTTCAATGTCGTTTTCGGAGATTGACAGCGGCATTTAACATGTTAACAGGCACGGGTGGATTGTGATTCCACCTGATGCTGTTAGGGGCACATGCTGATCAGATTGTGTTTGTAGAGCCCCTGATGTGCCTAAACTGTATAACCCAACATCAAATGACCCCATTTTTGAAACTACACCCTTCAATAAACTTATCTAGAGGTGTGGTGAGCACCTTGAACCCACACGTGCTTCACAGAATTTTATAACGTTGAGCCGTGAAAATGGAAAAAATTAATTTTTCCTACAAAAATGTTGGTTTTCCCTCACATGGACTGTTCAATTTATAGTGCAATTTCTCCTGAGTACAGTGATACATGTCTTGGCTCAGAAGGGAAGGAGCGCCAACTGAATTCTGGAGCTCAAGTAAATGGAAAATTACCATTTTTTCAACTAAAATGTTGCTTTGATCCCAAGTTTTTCATTTTCAAAAGTGATTATAGGTGAAAATAAATGGAAGAATTTGTTATGCAATTTCTCCTGAGCATGCCAATACCCCATATGTCATCGAAAACTACTTTTGAGGCACAGAGCAAAGCTCAGAAGAGAAGAAGCGCTATATCAGAGTTCAGATTTTGCTGGAATGGTTTAGGGGTGCCATGTCACATTGGCAGAGCCCCTGAGGTGCCAGAACAGCCGAACCCCTCCATAAGTAACCCGATTTTATAAATTACACCCCCAATGAATTAATTTATGGGTGCAGTGAGCATGTTGACATCACATGTGCCTCACAGAATTTTATACAATTGGGCAGTGAAGAAAAAATAATTTGATTTTTAATACTAAAATGTTGTTTTAGCTCCAAGTTTTAATTTTTATAAGGGCTAATAGGAAAAAATGAACCTCACAGTCTGTTGTCCAATTTCTCCTGAGTGCGCCAATACTTTACATGTAATCGGGAAATACTTTTCATGCACAGTAGAAAGCTCAGAAGGGAAGGAGTGCCATATTATAGCGCAGATTTTGTGGTTATGGTTTGTGGGTGCCAATACTCACTGGAAGAGCGCCTGAGGTGCCAGAACAGCGAAAAACCCCATAAGTGGCCCCATTTTGCAAACTACACCTCTCAATGAATTAATATAAGATAGCAATGATTATATTGACACCACGAGTGTGTCACAGAATTTGAAACCATTGGGCAGTGAAGAAAATATAATTACATTTTTTACCACGAAAATTTTCTTTTAGGCTATGTGCCCACGTTGCAGAAATGAAGCAGAAAATTTCTGCTTCATTTCTGCAAGTCCTCTCCCGGAAAAATGCGTGCGGAATTCCGCACTCGTTTATCGCGCGTTTTTCGTGCGTTTATCGCGCGTTTTCCACATGCGGAATTGCCTTTCTTTTTTTATGCATTGCTCAAGGCAATTCCGCTTGCGGAAACGCAAAATTAATTGACATGCTGCGGATTTTTGAACGCAGCATAAACGCTGCGGAAAAATCCGCAGCATGTGCATAGAACTTGCGGAATCCCCTTGGGGACCATGGGGAGCGGATTACCTAGCGTTTTACAAGCGTTTCCGCTGCGGAAATTGCGCATCAAAAACGCTTGTAATCCGCAACGTGGGCACGCAGCCTTAGCCCCAAACTTTACATTTTAACAGAAGGAAATGGGTAAATATGGCTCCAAAATTTATCACACAATTTCTGCTGAGGTGACGATTTTGACTTCATGGGTGTTTGCCAGAAATGAGCAGCAGTGGATGTTGTCAAGTGAAAATTGCAAATCTGCCAGTGTAGAGTCCTCTACATTGTAATGCCCAGTACATTGTAGTGCCCGTACATTATTCTCAGCCTGTGCTTTTGGAGACATGCACCTGTTAATTAAGCGGGCTCTCATCACTACAGATCACTAACATGTGGATGCTAAATGTGGTTTAGGCACACTGTGGGGCGCAAAGGGCATTAGGATTTGGAACTTCAGAATTTGCTGGATTTTTTTGGGGGGGGCAAGGAGCCATTTCACTTTTCCAGAGCCATTTTGCTACCAGTAATTTGGAAGCCTTCTATATTTCCATTGACAGTTGACAGACCTGAGTTGGTGCTTGCTTTTTTGTGGATTGAGTTGAATTGGGAACATTTTGCATAACATTTTAGATCACATTTATCCTGTGCTGTACGCTGAGCACTTACATTGGGGTTTCCATATAAATATCCAAATTACATGATTCAGATGAAACACCCAATGGGTTCATTCACTGCAATGAGGCAGCAGAGTTACTATGGAGTCCGTCTGGCCTTTGTTCAGAGGAGTCCTTCTCTTCAGAGGTGCACAAAATTGTGACAGACCCAGGTTTTATGTACGCTTAAAAAGACTGACACTGCTGGATAATAGGCCAGAGAGAGTCCACAGGGAATCTTCCACTGGGGGTTCAGTCTGAATCACGTATTTCAGAGATTTACACTGAAACTCCGATGTAAGGGTTCAGCGTAAAGCGCAGGGTACATGTGCATGAAGACTTACTGCAATCATTGAGAGAAGAATGAACAAATCTACAGCAGGCGAAGAATTGCTTTTATTTATTTTTTACACCGTTTTTCATGCTGTATAAGTGATAAGATGGCTTTGTTCTTCGGATGAGTGCAATTACAGCGATACCAGGTTTATTATAGTTTTTTTTATGTTTGGCTGCGATCGCACACTAAAAGATGCTTTTTTTGGGAAAGCATAATTACTGGTGTTGAGCGAGCACTAAAATGCTCGGGTGCTCGAAGCTCGGGCCGAGCTCACCATGATACTCGGGTGCTCGACCCGAGCAACGAGCCCAATGTTAGTCTATGGGAGACCTGAGCATTTTTGCGGCGGCACCACCGGCAGTCTGTAGAAAGCCTAAAAAGTGCCCAAAACGATAGTGACAGTGCTCAAATGACATGGGGACAGCATGAGGATCGCCCCAGGAAGCATTTCTGACCCCCAGGTCACTGCTGTCAACAACGTGGTCAGAGGTATTAAGCCACTTTTACGGGCTCACAATAAAACGTTCAAAAACGAAAGTGAAACTGTTTTCCTGTGAAATATGTTAAGGAACATCCTTTCCACGGTAAAGACTTGTGTATAAGGTAAAATAAATAACCAAAAACAAAAATAATCCTCCACACCTTGGGCTATGTTCACAAGTAGCATTTTTTATGTGTTTTTGCACTTTTGTATTGCTTTCAACCGTGACAAATGCATTCACTGGGAAATGTCATTTTAACATTTTACAACCTTATCTGGCCATGTGCTGTGTGACACATGCATGCAGTGCTGAAAAGACATGAGAACAGCATGGGGAAGACCCCTGGAAGCATCTCTGACACCCAGGTCACTGCCTAAAAGTGTGCCCATCAGAAGTGATCCTTGCCACATCAGAAGATGCAGACTTGCAACTACCCCCGTTCAAGTCCTTGTCCCAGGGCAGTGTTCAATTGTACCTCCCCCATTCCTTACAATGCAAGCGCAAGTATGCAGCCTGCCACGCACCCACCCCCAGGCTGCAATACCATACTGCTTGCTTGCTTGCACTTGAAATTGGGCCTTTTAGACATGTGGAGGCGGAATCTGGCCACCACATCATGGCTGCGTCGGCGGCCTGGTATCAATACTCAGTCCCCAGCCGCCCGGCGGCCGGGTGTCCACACTTGGTCCCCAGCCGCCAGGGGCGGGCAGGTGTCCATACTCGGTCCCCAGCCGCCCCGCGGCCGGGTGCCCACACATGGTCTCCAGCCTCCTGGGGGCGGCCGGGTGTCCATAAATGGTCCCCAGCCACCCCTATTTGAAGGACAGCCTAACCACAAACACGTGGACAAGTGAATGTGGCCAGGGATGGTCCATCTGACTGACACCTTCACACTGGGTTAAAATTGTGGAAGCTGGGACACAGTTGGACACTGGGATGCAACACGTCCTCCAGACATAGAGGATTGCGGGTCCTGGGTCAATCAGGCTTCAACACAAAGTTCAGAAGGTAGACAGCAGCAGTGGTCAGCCTCCTACACAACGAGTAAATTATTCATGATCATGAGGCCATCCATCTCCTTAGCTTTCTGTTCCTTGGAATGCAAGCGCAAGTAGCCCCTTGGAAGTGACATGGAGGTCAGAAGGCCTTAACTAAACCGTTTTTTCCATTTATAGCAACTGAGTCTCCTGTACACTGTTGGCCTAAGCAGTGAATGGAAGGCTTTCCAAAAATTATGAGGAACTGCAATGCCCCTTGAAACAGACGTGGATTACAGCATACTAAAAACCTTCTACCCATTATTGGGGAGTGGGTCTCCCTTAGTGTTCACCTATGCATTGAAAAGCAAAAGCTGACTAAAATTAGGAGGAAATGCAATGCCCGTTGGAAGAGTCGTGGAGGTTAGAGTTAATTAAAAATAACATTTCAATTCCCCTTGGAAGCGCTGTGGAGTTCAGAGTCTTTTAACAAGAAGCTTTTAATGCCCCTTGGAAGAGACGTGGAGATCAGAGTGGATTAACAAGATGGTTTTAATGCCCCTTGGAAGAGTGGTGGAGGTCACAGTAGCTTAGCAAGATGGTTTTAATGCCCCTTGGAAGAGGGGTGGAGGTTGCAGTAGCTTAACAAGATGGTTTTAATGCCCCTTGGAAGAGACGTAGAGGTCAGAGTAGCTTAACAAGACGGTTTTAATGCCCCTTGGAAGAGTGGTGGAGGTCACAGTAGCTTAACAAGACAGTTTTAATGCCCCTTGGAAGAGTGGTGGAGGTCGCAGTATCTTAACAAGACGGTTTTAATGCCCCTTGGAAGAGACGTGGAGGTCATAGTGGTTTAACAAGACGGTTTTAATGCCCCTTGAAAGAGTGGTGGAGGTCACAGTAGCTTATCAAGACGGTTTTAATGCCCCTCGGAAGAGTGGTAGAGGTCGCCGTAGCTTAGCAAGACAGTTTTAATGCCCCTTGAAAGAGACGTGGAGTTCAGAGTTGCTTAACAAGACGGTTTTAGTGCCCCTTGGAAGAGTGGTGGAGGTCGCAGTAGCTTAACAAGACGGTTTTATTGCCCCTTGGAAGAGACGTGGAGTTCAGAGTAGCTTAACAACACGGTTTTAATGCCCCTTGGAATAGTGGTGGAAGTTGCAGTAGCTTAACAAGACAGTTTTAATGCCCCTTGGAAGAGTGGTGGAGGTCGCAGTAGCTTAACAAGATGGTTTTAATGCCCCTTGGAAGAGATGTCGAGGTCATAGTGGTTTAACAAGACGGTTTTAATGCCCCTTGGAAGAGACGTGGAGATCACAGTAGCTTAACACAACGGTTTTAATGCCCCTTGGAAGAGACATGGAGGTCACACTAGCTTAACAAGACGGTTTTAATGCCCCTTGGAAGAGTGGTGGAGGTCACAGTAGCTTAACAAGACGGTTTTAATGCCCCTTGGAAAAGTGGTGGAGGTCGCAGTAGCTTAACAAGCCGGTTTTAATGCCCCTTGGAAGAGACGTGGAGGTCAGAGTAGCTTAACAAGATGGTTTTAATGCCCCTTGGAAGAGTGGTGGAGGTCACAGTAGCTTAACAAGATGGTTTTAATGCCCGCTGGAAGAGTGGTGGAGGTCACAGTAGCTTAACAAGACTGTTTTAATGCCCCTTGGAAGAGATGTGAAGTTCAGAGTAGCTTAACAAGACGGTTTTAATGCCCCTTGGAAGAGACGTAGAGGTCAGAGTAGCTTAACAAGACGGTTTTAATGCCGCTTGGAATAGTGGTGGAGGTCACAGTAGCTTAACAAGACTGTTTTAATGCCCCTTGGAAGAGTGGTGGAGGTCGCATTAGCTTAACAAGACGGTTTTAATGCCCCTTGGAAGAGACGTGGAGGTCAGAGTGGTTTAACAAGACGGTTTAATGCCCCTTGGAAAAGTGGTGGAGGTCGCAGCAGCTTAACAAGCCGGTTTTAATGCCCCTTGGAAGAGACGTGGAGGTCAGAGTAGCTTAACAAGACGGTTTTAATGCCCCTTGGAAGAGTGGTGGAGGTCACAGTAGCTTAACAAGATGGTTTTAATGCCCGCTGGAAGAGTGGTGGAGGTCACAGTAGCTTAACAAGACTGTTTTAATGCCCCTTGGAAGAGATGTGAAGTTCAGAGTAGCTTAACAAGACGGTTTTAATGCCCCTTGGAAGAGTGGTGGAAGTCGCAGTAGCGTAACAAGATGGTTTTAATGCCCCTTGGAAGAGACGTGGAGGTCAGAGTGGTTTAAAAAGTCGGTTTTAATGCCCCTTGGAAGAAACGTGGAGGCCACAGTAGCTTAACAAGACGGTTTCAATGCCCCTTGGAAGAGACGTGGAGATTAGAGTGGTTTAACAAGACGGTTTTAATGCCCCTTGGAAGAGACGTGGAGTTCAGAGTAGCTGAACAAGACAGTTTTAATGCCCCTTGGAAGATTGGTGGAGGTCGCATTAGCTTAACAAGACGGTTTTAATGCCCCTTGGAAGAGACGTGGAGTTCAGAGTAGCTGAACAAGATGGTTTTAATGCCCCTTGGAAGAGACATGGAGGTCAAAGTAGCTTTACAAGATGGTTTAATGCCCCTTCGAAGAGTGGTGGAGGTCACAGTAGCTTAACAAGACTGTTTTAATGCCCCTTGGAAGAGTGGTGGAGGTCACATTAGCTTAACAAGACGGTTTTAATGCCCCTTGGAAGAGACGTGGAGGTCAGAGTGGTTTAACAAGACGGTTTAATGACCCTTGGAAAAGTGGTGGAGGTCGCAGTAGCTTAAGAAGATGGTTTTAATGCCCCTTACAAGAGCCATG
Source organism: Phyllobates terribilis (assembly GCF_046119375.1). Lineage (NCBI taxonomy): Eukaryota > Metazoa > Chordata > Amphibia > Anura > Dendrobatidae > Phyllobates > Phyllobates terribilis. The sequence goes on along the minus strand of NW_027362761.1, from coordinate 116,251,492 downwards.
CAGTACAGCATATTAAAAACATTATTCCCATTATTGAGGAGTGGGTCTACCATAGTCTTTGCCTATGCCTTCCAAGCAAAAGCTGCCAAAAATTAGGACGGAGGAACTTGCAATGCTGGCAACACGGACCATGGTCACCCTTGTGGTATAGTGGTGGTGGAGGCTGAGGATAAGGAGAAGAGCAAAAAACAGCCAAATTGAGGAAGTGTATACCCTTGTGTGGGTGTGAAGAGGTGCATGGGAATACACCTCCCAAAATAACGCAGTGGATTTGACTTTGTTACTCTGCTGTCATTTGGTGGTGATGAGAAGTCTGGCTCAATCCAGCCCTTGTTCATTTTGATAAGGGTCAGCTTATCAGCATTGTCAGTTGACAGGTGAGTGCACTTATCAGTTATAATTCCCCCAGTGGCACTAAAAACATGCTCCGATAACACGCTAGCGGCAGGGCAGGCCAGGACCTCCAAGGCGTACAAAGCGAGTTCATTCCAAGTGTCAGCTTGGATACCCAATAATTAAAATGCACAGAGGAATCACAGAGGATGCTGGTACGGTCAGCAAGGTACTCCCTCACCATCTTTTGAAACTTTCCACTCCTTGTGAGAGTACCCCGCGCCTCAGGGCCTCTAAGCTGGGCGGGTCTCAGAAAACTGTCCCAGAACGTTGACAGTGTTCCCCTGCCTCTGCTGAATTGGAGTTGCATCTCTCTCGCCTGTACGCCTTGGTTGGTCAACGAACTGTGACCTCTGCCGCTAGCGTGTTCAGATGGGAATTTTTTAACAGTTCTGCAGCAAGGGCCTCCTGGTACTGCCCCATTTTTGTAGACCTCTCCACCTCAGGATTAAGAGAGTGAAAGTTCTCCTTGTAGCGGGGGTCTAAAAGTGTCACCAACCAGTAATGACTGTCACCCAAGATTTTGACAACACGAGGGTCACGGTTAAGGCAGCATAACATAAAGTCAGCCATGCGTGCCAGACTGGTAACGGGCAAGACTTCCATGTCCTCACCAAGATGATGACTGACCATGCTCTCCTCCTCCTCCTCCCCCCTGTCCTAAGGCCACCCACGCTGAACCGATGGTATGACAGTTGTACAGGTACTACCGTCTACAGCGCATGATACCAGCTCCTGTTCTTCCTCCTCCTCCTCTCCCTCATTGTCCCCCAATGCACATTGGGATGAGATGAGGCTGGGCTGTGTGTAATCACCCATTACGGCTTCTTGATCCATCTCATCATACTCTGGCTGCAATTTCTTCTCTTCATTTCTCTGCAGAGAGCGTTGCAAAAGACAGACAAGTGGGATGCTGACGCTAATGATGGCGTCATCGCCACTCACCATCTTAGTGGGCCCCTCAAAGTTTGGCAGGATGATACATATGTCAGACATCCAGGTCCACTCCTGAGTAGAGATGAGCGTTGTTCTACTCGAACTGTTCGCCAATCTCAAATTCGAGCTGTTTTGGGCGGTGTTCGAGCCGTTCGGCGAACACGAACAATTTGAGAAAAATTCGGCTGTTCGAGGTTATGTTCGATAACTGTTCGTGCACCAAAATCATAACTGAATTTTTTCTCAGTAATGATGAAAATTAATGTTAATACGCAGTTTGAGTGTACAGCGGGGTGGGGGGAGGGGCAGGGGATGGATCTCTGCAGGAACAATGAAGATCTCCATTTTTTTTTCTCTTTCCCGCATTTACAGTGGGGAGGTGCAATCTGTCAGCCTATCAGCAGCGCACACACGGAGCGAAGTGCTTTTTTTCACACAAGCAAGGGCATGTGTCATTGGCAGTGTATGTCACATGTCCTTGCCCTATAAGACCAAGCCATTTTCCCCGTCGCCACCATTTTCTCACTGCTGCAGCTGCGTGTTAGACGGCACCGCTGTTGCTGTGTGCGCTATACCTTGTTAATTTCAAGCCAATTTTCGCACAAATATACAGATAGCTTGGGAGTAGGGAATAGTTGTGATTGCAGTCCTTTTAAGGACTAGGTTACAGCATTTCCTACGACTTTTATCAGGCAGGTCTGTGCTCTTAAATAGATAGGTTGTGGGAATAAAGACTAATTGTAATTGGAGTCCTTTTCAGGACTAGGTTACATCAGTTCCTATCAGTTTTTGCCAGGCAGGTCTGTGCCAGTGCTGTGCAAGTTTTTTTCACAGCATTTGGCTGAATCTAGCAAAGCTAATCCTTTTTGGCCTATTGCAGAGTGTGTTAGTCAGTGGAGTAGCCTATCTGTGTTGCAAGATATACCACCTGTGTACAGAATACCAATTTTTTTACTGCACCTAGTGAAGTAAAATCTTTTGGGCATAGCATCATTCTATTAGTCCATCTATACTGACCTCCATCAGGTTGCAAACTGAATCTAATTTTTTTCTGCATCTAGCTCTGAAAAAATATTTGGCCTTCTAGCAGTGTGTGGGACTTGTTCTATTAGTCCACCTATACTGACCTCCATCAGGTTGCAAACTGAATATATTTTTTTCTGCATCTACCTCTGAAAAATTATTGGGCTTCTAGCTGTGTGTGGGACTTGTTGTATTAGTCCATCTATACTGACCTCCATCAGGTTGCAAACTGAATATATTTTTTTCTGCATCTACCTCTGAAAAAATATTGGGCTTCTAGCTGTGTGTGTGTCTTGTTCTATTAATCCATCTATACTGACCTCCATCAGGTTGCAAACTGAATATAATTTTTTTCTGCATCTAGCTCTGAAAAAATATTTGGCCTTCTAGTAGTGTGTCGGACTTTCTCTATTAGTCCATCTATACTGACCTCCCTCAGGTTGCAAATTAAAAATAATTTTTATCTGCATCTACAGTACCTCTGAAAAAATATTTGGGCTTCTAGCTGTGTGTGGGACTTGTTGTATTAGTCCATCTATACTGACCTCCATCAGGTTGCAAACTGAATATAATTTTTTTCTGCATCTAGCTCTGAAAAAATATTTGGCCTTCTAGTAGTGTGTCGGACTTTCTCTATTAGTCCATCTATACTGACCTCCATCAGGTTGCAAATTAAAAATAATTTTTATCTGCATCTACAGTACCTCTGAAAAAATATTGGGCTTCTAGCTGTGTGTGGGACTTGTTGTATTAGTCCATCTATACTGACCTCCATCAGGTTGCAAATTGAATATAATTTTTTTCTGCATCTAACCCAGCCAATAGTTTTGGCCTAATACCACAGTTTGGCCACTCAGCTCTGCTCGGTTACCATCCATTGTTTTTTTGTGCAAACAACTCCAGAGTTGTGAATTAGTTAACCACCAAAATGAGTGGAAAAAGGCCTGCTGCTGGTGGAAAGGGGAATAGGCGTGTTGGGAAGGGGAAAAAAGGTTGTGTCCGTGGGGTAGGTGTTAAAGCAACAGTAACATCTGCAGAAGAAAGACCATCTTCCAGCCAAACTAAAATGTCTACTTCTTTTAGCGGACAATGTGGTAAGATCCCTTTCTTACGGCCACGCCAATCGCTACAAATTCCAGATGAGGCACAAAAACAGCAGGTGCTTCAACGGATATCAAGTGCTCCTTTAAGTGGGCTCTCCTCCACATCAACTTCAACATCACAAATACTCCAGTGTCACCCAAATCGCACTTGCTTCCTCACAGCTCCCAAATCTCCAGCTGCCCGTCTGAGTATGAGGTAGAACAGATGGTTGAGTCTGCAGAGCTGTTTACTCATACTATAGCCTGGGAATCAGAGGTCGACTCCAACGCTTCTGTGAATCCAGACGAGGAAATGATCTGCACTGATGCCCAGAATCTTTATGAGTCGGATCCAGGACCAGACGCAGAAGGTTCTGACCATAATGTAGACCCTCATTCCCAAACTGTAACTCCTGTTGGTGGAGACAATGAGGAAGACGATGATAAGACTCAAATACCTGATTGGAGCGACAACTTTAGTTTTTTGTCAGGGCAGGAACAGGTTGGCTCTGAGGACGACGGGTGTGATAACACACAGGGTGATGATGATGAGGTTGGAGATCCCACTTACTGTCAACCCACAGTCAGCCAAGAGATGAGGTCAGCAGAGGAGGTGGAGGAAGATGCTAGTGACGACGAGTTCAGGTTGCGCCTTCCTGGACAGAGACGTAGTACTGGAAGCACGTCAACAACTGCATCCTCAAACACAACTCTGCCTCTCACCACAAGTCGTGGTGGCTCTTCAGGTCGCATGGGTGCTAAGCCTTGCATAGCCTGGGCATTTTTTCAGATCGATAAAGATGACCCAACTCGTGTTATCTGTAACATTTGTCAGCAAAAGCTAAGTAGAGGCCAAAAAATACATAGTTTGAGTACTTCATGCATGAACCGGCACATGGACATGAAGCATAAGTTGCAGTGGGAAGCTCAGTGTGCTACAATGCGGCCTAGCCGGCTGGGCCAACCACCGTCTGCCATATCTTGTGCATCCGCGGCCTCTTCATCCTCTGTGACTGGGGGGACAGCAGTCACACCTGTTTTGGGGCGCAGACCTGCCACCTCTTTACCCGCAACAGCCAGCGTGATTGGCAGGTCATCATTTTCTTTGGAGGTGGTAACACCAGCTGGTGTTGAGCGCTGTCCGACATCGATAGCACCACCTTTGGATCAAGGCAACCTAACATGTCCGCCTGCATCTTCCTCACAGACCGGCAGTTTGCCGGGGACACCCTTATCAACCCCGTCTAAGCACAATAGCCAGCCCTCGGTCCCTCAGATGTGGACAAGTAAAAGACCATTTCCTCCTAGCCATGAGAAAGCTAAGAGGTTGAATTTCACCATCTGCAAGCTCTTGGCTACAGAAATGCTGCCTTTCCGCCTGGTTGACACAGAGGATTTTCGAGACCTTATGTCCTTCGCAGTGCCCCAGTACCAGATGCCCAGTCGGCACTACTTCTCAAAGAAAGGTGTGCCTGCGCTCCACCAGCATGTCGCACACAACATCACCGCTTCTTTGAGAAACTCTGTGTGTGACAGGGTGCATTTCACCACAGACACTTGGACGAGTAGGCATGGACAGGGGCGTTACATGTCGCTGACTGGGCACTGGGTAACTATGGTGACAGCAGGACAAGGGGCTGCTGTCCAAGTCTTGCCGTCCCCACGAGTTGTGCGTCAATCCTCTTTATGTCAAAGTTCCTCCACTGCTTCTGCCTCCTCAACCTCCTCTCGGTCTTCCACCTGCACCCAAAGCCTGTCTGGTCATGCCACAAGCTTTCTAACTGCGCAGAAGGGATCCTGCACACCTCCTTACTATGCTGGCAGTAGGGCTCAACGTCATCAGGCGGTTTTTACTTTGAAATGTCTGGGAAATGTGAGTCACACAGCTGAGGAGTTGTGGTCAGCTCTGTAGAACCAATTTCATGAATGGCTGTCTCCACTGGACCTGAAACCAGGGAAGGCCGTGTGCGACAATGCTGCAAACCTGGGTGCGGCCCTTCGCCGGGGCAATGTCACACACGTGCCTTGTATGGCTCACGTGTTGAACCTGGTTGTCCAGCAATTTTTAGCCCACTATCCCAGACTAGATGGCCTTCTGCAGAGGGCACGGTCGCTGTGTGCTCACTTCCGCCGTTCGCATCCCGCAGCTCAGCGACTTACATCTCTACAGAAGTCGTTGGGCCTGCCACTTCACCGGCTAAAATGCGATGTGCCTACCCGGTGGAATTCAACTCTGCACATGTTGCAGCGACTGTGGCAGCACCGACAAGCCCTGGTGCAATACGTTCTGACGTATAGCCTGGGCCAACGAGATCCAGAGGTGGGGCAAATCACGCTGGAGGAGTGGTCTCAGATCAGGGACCTATGCACCCTTCTGCACAGTTTTGAAATGGCGATGAAGATGTTTAGTGCTGATGATGCCATTATCAGCATGACTATTCCGGTGATTTACATGCTGGAGCACATGTTAAACAGAATTCGGAGTCAGGTGGTGGCACAAGAGGAGGTGGAGGAAGTAGAGGAGGAGGAGTTGTATGCGGAAGGGCTAACATCTGCAAGGTCCAGACGGTCGGCAGCACCAAGGCGGCAGGCATGTTAGGGTGGGGGAGATGGTTTTACCAGGGCGCATGGTAGCAGCCAAACTAGTGAGGAAGGTGCAGGAGCCCAGGAAGAAGTGGAGGACGAACTGATGGAAGACTCATCAGATGAGGGAGACCTTGATCACATTTCTGTTGTGCGAGGTTGGGGGGAGAGGACAGAGGAAGGAAGCATGATTGTTACCTCGCCACCAACACAACAGGGACTTGGTGCTCCTGGATGCGCAACACACATGAGTGCCTTCTTGCTGCACTACCTGCAACATGACCCTCGAATTGTGAGAATTAGAAATAATCCTGACTACTGGGTTGCCACACTGTTAGATCCCCGGTACAAAAGTAAATTTGCCGAAATTATTCCTGCCATAGAAAGGGATGCACGCATGCAGGAGTATCAGCATAGACTGTTGCAGAATCTTACATGTGCTTTTCCACAAAACACCAGTGGTGCACGTAGTGAATCTCACAGTTCCAACTTGCCAACCGTGGGACCGTCAAGTGTTCAGCACTCAAACCGTAACAGAACCACAGTATCTGCTGGTAACATCAATTTTTCGGAATCATTTCACCACTTTATTAGCCCATCCTTTGCAAGGCCACAGGAGACAAGAAGTCTGACACATAGTCAACGCCTAGAGACGATGGTACAGGAGTATCTCCAAGTAAACATTGAAGCCACGACTGTGTCACTGGACCCTTGCTCTTTTTGGGCTTCCAATCTGGATAAATGGCCGGAGCTAGCCACTTACGCCTTGGAGATCTTGTCATGCCCCGCAGCCAGCGTTCTGTCTGAACGTGTGTTCAGCGCTGCTGGTGGTGTGCTGACAGATAAGCGCACGCGGCTCTCCACTGATAATGTAGACAGACTCACGTTCATAAAGATGAACAAATCATGGATCCGAAATGACTTTTCTACCCCTGTGTCATCCTGGGGAGAGTAAAAGCTTGATGATTGGTTAAAATCACCCTACCAACCATTTTAAGCTTTCAAATTACTAATCATGTTTATCTGTATCTTGACTGGAAAATAATTTGGGCTTTGTAGCAGTGTGCAGCACTGATCCTATTAGGCCATCTATAATAAGCTCCACCAGATTTAAAATTAAAAATAATTTTTAGCTGCATCTAGCCCGGAAAATAATTTTGGGGCTCCGAGATGCGCAAGACACATAAGTGCCTTCTTGCTGCACTACCTGCAGCATGACCCTCATATTGTCAGAATTCGAAGTAATCATGACTACTGGGTTGCCACACTCTTAGATCCCCCAAACTTTTCGATCAACCTTTTCATTTTAATAAAGACCAAAAAAATGGTCATTTTTGAAATTATAAGCATTAGCAGGTTGTTAGAAACTGAAATCAAACAGTTTTCAACTCAAAACTTTATTCTAGGTGATGTTACATTTTCACATAGGACCCCTTGTTCGAAAGGAGCTTCTGAACTCTCTCGTCCATTGAATTTGTCAGGTTTTGGATGGTTTCTGCTTCAATTGTTTTGCATGAGGACAGAATACCCTCCCAGAGCTGTTGCTTAGATGTGAACTGCCTCCCGCCATCATAGACACTCCTTTTAATGATGCTCCAAAGGTTCTGAATGGGGTAGAGGTCAGGGGAGCATGGGGGTCACACCATAAGTTTGTCCCCTTTTATGCCCATATCAGCCAGAGATGCAGATGTTTTATGTGCAGCATGAGATGGTGCATTATCATGCAGAAAAATGATCTTGCTGTGAAATACACGGTTCTTCTTCTTGAACCATGGCAGGAAGTGCTGTTTGAGAAAATCCACATACATTATGGAGTTCATCTTTAGCGCCTTCAGGGATCCTAAAGGGGCCGACAATCTCTCTCCCCATGATTCCAGCCCAAAACATTACTCCACCTCCTCCTTGTTGGCGCTGTAGCCGTGTTTGCGTGTGGTGTCCATCAACCAGCCATCCTCCACTCCATCCATCTGGACCATCGAGCGCTGCACGGCACTCATCCGTGAACAAAACAGTTTTGAAATCAGTCTTCATGTAATGTTTGGCCCACTGGAGCCGTTTCTGCTTGTGTGAAGTGGATAGAGGAGGTCGACAGGATGGCGTATGCACAGCTGCAAACCTCTGAAGGACCCTGCATCTTGTTGTTCGGGGGACGTTGGAGGCACAATCAGCTTCAAAAACTTGTCTGCTGCTATGACAAGGCTTTTTTGCCGCTGCTCTTTCAACCTGACGTAATTGCCTGTAGGAAAGAGTCCTCAATTTGCCCTTATCAGCACGCACACGTGTGTACTGTGAATCAGCTACATACTTCTTGATTGCCAAGACACTTCATCCTGATCATCGCACAATGTTGATTGTAGTCATGCCTTGACCTAAACACTCCACAATTTGTTGCTTCTCAGCAGCCGACACATCCTTTTTCTTTCCCATTTTGGCAGAAAATGTATGCTGCTTAATAATGTGAGAGAGCCTTCTTAAGTAGTCTTGCCTTTCATTGGACACACCTGCCAAACTAATTAGCACAGGTGTCTGCAATTGCTTACAGTGATATAAAGAGCCCTGACACACATCACCATCAATGAGTTTAACTGACAAACAAACAAATTCTTCCCTTATCACTCCTAAACACTTTTTGCATAATAATTTGGAACGCAGTGTACATGTGCTTTTCCACAAAACACCAGTGGTTCACGTAGTGAATCTTACAGTTCTAACTTGTCAACCGTGGTCTGTATGGAATTGTTCAATAAAGGGCCCAAAATTAAGATAACATAGATGGGAGAGGTCTCTATGAATAGGAATTCCTAAGTATTTGATACCCTGTGAGGGCCAGGCAAAGGGAAAGTTGGACTGGATGGAATCCTATATGGATTTGGGGAGGGAGACATCGAGGGCCTCAGACTTCGCTGCATTGATTTTAAAATTTTACCATGTAACAAAGTGATCTATTTCAGCCATAACAGCAGGGATGGATATATGTGATTGAGTGATATATACTAGGACATCATCAGCAAATAGAGAGCACTTGTACTCGGTGCCTCCCACCTCAATCCACCTAATATTGGGGTTATGGCGAATTGATGAGAGCAGGTGCTCCGTCACTAGGATGTATAAGAGAGGGGACAGAGGACATCCCTGCCTTGTCCCATTGGTGATTGTGAAAGGTGATGAAAATGTTCTGACGCACCCCCTGGGCCTTGGGACACCCGGAGCCGGACCCTTTTTGGTGGATGCTGGTGGTTGTAGTCTTCGTGGCGGCGACCCGGTTCCGTGGCTCAGGGCGGTCAAACCAGTGGCGGAACTATTTATGTGGTTTTGATGTTTAAATGTCCGACTACGCCACCCGTGGATTGCGGTCAGAGTGAACCGCCGCTACAGGGCAGACCGCTGAGGCTGGTGTTGTGGGTGCAGCAGAGCGTAGCATAACTCCCCACGGGAGGAGTATAGCCTCAGGGCAGTGTATGCGGAGGATGGGGGTGATGGTGCAGGGCAGCAGCAGTAACGACACGGAGTCAGTGATGCAGTCCAGCGCCTTTACTCACAGTTCTTATTATCCAGACCACGTCTGCAGGTAACGGCTGCCCACGTCGTACTGTGCTCACCAGGTGAGGGGCTCAGACAACTCCCAGATAACTTTGGAGCACTTCACAGGACCCCCTTTGTGTGTCCTTTGTCTGGCCTTTCTTACCAACACTTCTGTCCGGCTGCCTCGGGCCTCCTCTTGGTAAACTTGGCGCCAGTTTCCCTGACCCTATGTGGTGCCTTCCTAGCGGGTGTAGCGAGGGGCTGCGCCACATAAAATGTCAGAGCCTCCGGTTTCTAGCTGAGGGTCGTTTCCTGCCTCCACTAGTTCGGGGACCGGTCTCCCCCTTTGGCCTGACCCCTCCACGCAGGTGGATTCGGGCGTGCGGTGGCGACTCGCCCGTCCGCACCCCTGGGATCCCTTCATTCCTTGTTCCTGGAGCCTTCTCCGCTCCTCTTCCTTCCTTCTCCCTCTTCCAGGCCTGGGCCTCTGTTACTAGGCCCGCCTCCGGAGCAGAGCTCATGCAGAGCCCCTGCTCCCTGCCACTTCTGCTCAGACTTCTCTGCACTTTACTAAGATGGTGCCCACCTTTTATACACCCTTCTCAATGCACCCAGGAACTGCTTCCTCCCTGCTCCTGCACTACAGGGTTCCCCTTCCTCAGTGTTCCCTCCCCCCACTCCAGCCAGGGACAGGGACTGTCGTGCCCATCTCATGGGCATATTGGTCGCCCTGCCCCACGGCAATGTGGTGAAATGCATGCAGGTGTCGGGTCCTGATCCACACTCCATCCTTACCTGAGAGTGAGATATCACACCTCTGGGTGAGGTGCAATACGTCTGTAGCAACCGAGCCCTCAGGGTGCTACAGTTCCATTTATCTTCAGCCTAGGTGACGTATTGCGATACAGGGCCGTGATTTTGGCTATAAAAGGGTCCCCTAGACCCCTACCCCTAGCTTTTTAAGAGAATCATATATGGCGTGCCAGGAGACTCTATGGAATGCTTTCTCAGCATCCAACGAGAGTATCTAATTACAAATTTTTAACTGCATCTAGCCCAGGAAATACTTTGTGCCTAGTAGCAGTGTCTGCTAGTCAGCGGATTATCCCGGCTGTTAAGCAAGCTACACCACCTGTAGTTTAGACACTTAATTTTTTCAAAGGAAATGCTTCGGGACCATGGGATACTTAGTGAAGAGCATCAGGAGGCACCCCAAGGCATAGGGGCTGGGACTGGCAGTAGGATGCCTTGCGGTGGACAGCCGAGCTCGATCCTTATAAAAGCTTTTTAACTGCAGCAGCTTTAGTGGACGCTACTGGAGCTGGAATTACCGCGGCTGCTGGCATGAGACTTGCCCTCCAATAGATCCTTGTAAATGGATTTAAAGTGTATTCATTCAAATTAGAGAGACAATTTAAATTAAAAAGCTTAGAGCTGCCTCCACCACAGGGGGGCTCGCTCGACCCACCAGCGGACAGGCACCAGTATTGGGAGAGGGGGGCTGGCCGTCAGGGTTCACCGCGGCTCTGGCACAAACCCGGCGACACGGAGGTGGCACGGGCAGGAGCGGACTGAACGTGTCGGCTTCTCACTTTTTGGATTTTAGAAGGGCATGACATGCCTATATCTGTGTCTCCCCCTCCTTTTACTCCTCCACCTCTTTTCTTTTCGCATGACTATATGTACTTGTCACTTTTCCATGTGTTAGTTGTGTCTTCTGAGCAGTTTGTCAGCTTTTGGACACCTTTGAAGGTGTTTTCTATGTGTTTCTATGTGTTTTTGTTTGCCTGCCATTGGTTTTAACGGTGTTCGAAGGTGTTCGACGAACAGTTCGACGAACAGTTCGGTGAACACACGGGTGTTCGACGAACCGAACCGAACTTGAACACTACGGGGGTGGCTCAACACTACTCCTGAGGTCTTATGTGTGGAGTCTGACCTGAATATCGATGGCCTTGTTGCAGCTGGTACTCCACAACTGCTCTCTTCTGCTTACAAATCCTTTGCCATATGTGGAGGGTAAAGTTCCAACGTGTGGGGACATCACACACCAGTCGGTGTGCCGGAAGCTGCAAACGCTGCTGCAACACAGCAAGGGCGAGGGAAGCTGTAGACGAATTCTGAAAATGAGCTGACAGGCGGCGTACTTTGACGAGCAGATCTGGCAACTCGGGGTACGATTTAAGAAACCGCTGAACCATGAGGTTAAGCACATGAGCCAGGCATGGTACGTCTGTGATCTCGCCTCGCCTCAGAGCCGCCACCAGGTTACGGCCATCCATGACCATGCCTGGATGTAGGTTCAGCGGTCTCAGCCACAGATCTGCCTGCTCTTTCACAGCTGTCCACAACTCACAAGCAGTGTGAGGTTTATCACCTAAGCTTATGAGTTTCAGCACAGCCTGTTGCCGCTTGGCTGAGGCAGTACTGCAGTGCTTCCAGCTTGTAACTGATGTGGTGATATCTGAGATGGAGGCTGAACATGAGGAGGAGGAGGATGATGCACAGGAGCTGTACACTGTGGGGGCAACTCTGGCTGACATAGGGCACGCAATCCTCGGTGTGGGGAGGATGTGTTCCGTCCCAAGGTCCGACTGGGTCCCGGCTTCCACTATGTTTACCCAGTGTGCCGTCAGGGAGATGTACCATCCCTGGCCACAAGCACTTGTACACGTGTCCGTTGTCAGGTGGACTCTCCTCGTAACTGCGTTGTTGAGGGCACGGCAGATGTTTTGGGAGACGTGCTTGTGTAGTGCGGGGATAGCACACCGGGCAAAATAGTGTCGGCTGGGGACCGAGTACCGAGGGTCGGTCACCGCCATTAGGTTGTGGAAGGATTCCGTCTCCACCAGCCTAAAAGGCAGCATTTCCAACGCAAGCAGTCGTGAAATGTGTGAATTTAGGACTGTGGCCTGTGGGGCGTTGGCTGCGAATTTGCGCTTTTGTTCAAAGCTCTGAGATAAGGACAATTGAACGCTGAGGTGGGACATGGACGTGGACGTTGATGCTGTTTCTTGAGAAACTGCCATAACAAGTGAAGACTGAGAGGAAGGGGCATCTTTGCATGCAGATTGAACAGGGGAATGCCTTGCACACACAACAGGGGGTTCTATCCCACACACAACAGCTGAAGAAGCAGTGGTGACACCCGCTGACACTGGTCGTGGACCCTGGGGTTTGCCCCACAAAGTCGGATGTTTTGCTGACTTGTGCCTGATCATGCTGGTGGTGGTCAGGCTGGTAGTTTTGTCACCCCTGCTGATGCTGGCATGGTAGGTGGTACAAATGGCCTTTTTGGGGTTATCAGCAGAGTCTTTAAAAAAATTCCAGACTCTGGAAGACCTACCGGTTGTACTGGCAACGTCCCTCGTGTTGGTGTTATGGGGAACTGTTGCCGGCCTTCTGTGTGCGGCCACCACACTGCTTCTTCCTGCCTGTTGGGGTACTCTGCCTCCCTCCCCCTGTGTGCTGCTGGCCTTGCTCTGCATGTCCTCCTGTCACGTTGGGTCAGTTACTAGATCATCTACCAACTTCTCCTCTTCCACTTGTGCACCACGATCCTCCTCCTCACTTCATGTCAATTGTGTCTCGTCATCGTCCACCTCTTGTGACAAATTGCCAGGATCGACTTCCTCTGGCCATGGCTGTTCAAATATTTGGGCATCGCTACATGGGATCTCCTCTTCCACCACTTCAAGCGGAGCAGGTGAGGGGCACAAATCTGGAAATGGACCAGTGAACAGCTCTTCAGAGTGTCCAAGTGTGGGATCAGTTTCTGTCTGACATCACACGGCATGGTGGGAGGAAGGAGCATCAGGGTGAGGAGGAGTATGCGGTCGAGACTCATGGCTACTAAAACTTGACCGTGTGGAAGACAGACCGGAGGTGGTGGTGCCCAGGTAACTGGAAGCATTATCTGCTATCCAATTAATAACCTGTTCACACTGATCAGTTCGCAATACTGGTGTTGTAGTGTGCTTCCCTAGTAATTCGGTCAAGAAGTGGGAGCAAGAAGATGTGGCACATTTTCACCTTGGCCACGGCCCCATCCTCTACACGCACCATCACCAGAACGTCCAGTTCCACGTGCCTTGCCCATTGTAAATGAAGTAAAATAGATTACACTCGCACTATCAACTACACCAGACTCTTTTAAACAGATACAGTACAGACCAAAAGTTTGGACACACCTTCTCATTTAAAGATTTGTCTGTATTTTCATGACTATGAAAATTGTACATTCACACTGAAGGCATCAAAACTATGAATTAACAAATGTGGAATTATATACTTAATAAAAATTGTGAAACAACTGAAAATATGTCTTATATTCTAGGTTCTTCAAAGTAGCCACCTTTTCCTTTGATGACTGCTTTGCACACTCTTGGCATTCTCTTGATGAGCTTCAAGAGGTAGTCACCGGAAATGGTCTTCCAACAATCTTGAAGGAGTTCCCAGAGATGCTTAGCACCTGTTGGCCCTTTTGCCTTCACTCTGCGGTCCAGCTCAACCCAAATCATCTCGATTGGGTTCAGGTCTGGTGACTGTGGAGGCCAGGTCATCTAGCGTAGCACCCCATCACTCTCCTTCTTGGCCAAATAGCCCTTACACAGCCTGGAGGTGTGTTTGGGGTCATTGTCCTGTTGAAACATAAATGATGGTCCAACTAAACGCCAACCGGATGGAATAGCATGCCACTGCAAGATGCTGTGGTAGCCATGCTGGTTCAGTATGCCTTCAATTTTGAATAAATCCCCAACAGTGTCACCAGCAAAGCAGCCGCACACCATCACACCTCCTCCTCCATGCTTCACGGTGGGAACCAGGCATGTAGAGTCCATCCGTTCACCTTTTCTGCATCGCACAAAGACACAGTTGTTGGAACCAAAGATCTCAAATTTGGACTCATCAGACCAAAGCACAGATTTCCACTGGTCTAATGTCCATTCCTTGTGTTCTTTAGCCCAAACAAGTCTCTTCTGCTTGTTGCCTGTCCTTAGCAGTGGTTTCCTAGCAGCTATTTTACCATGAAGGTCTGCTGCACAAAGTCTCCTCTTAACGGTTGTTGAAGAGATGTGTCTGCTGTTAGAACTCTGTGCGGCATTGACCTGGTGTCTAATCTGAGCTCCTGTTAATCTGCGATTTCTTAGGCTGGTGACTCGGATAAACTTATCCTCAGATGCAGAGGTGACTCTTGGTCTTCCTTTCCTGGGGCGGTACTCATGTCATCCAGTTTCTTTGTAGTGCTTGATGGTTTTTGCAACTGCACTTTGGGACACTTTCAAAGTTTTCCCAAATTTTCGCACTGACTGACCTTCATTTCTTAAAGTAATGATGGCCACTCGTTTTTCTTTACTTAGCTGATTTTTTTCTTGCCATAATACAAATTCTAACAGTCTATTCAGTAGGACTATCAGCTGTGTATCCAAAAGACTTCTGCACAACACAACTGATGGTTCCAACCCCATTTATAAGGCAAGAAATCGCACTTATTAAACCAGACAGGGCACACCTGTGAAGTGAAAACCATTTCCGGTGACTACCTCTTGAAGCTCATCAAGAGAATGCCAAGAGTGTGCAAAGCTGTATTCGAAGCAAAAGGTGGCTACTTTGAAGAACCTCGAATATAAGACATATTTTCAGTTGTTTCACACTTTTTTTGTTAAGTATATAATTCCACATGTGTTAATTCATAGTTTTGATGCCTTCAGTGTGAATGTACAATTTTCATAGTCATGAAAATACAGAAAAATCTTTAAATGAGAAGGTGTGTCCAAACTTTTGGTCTGTACTGTATATTTATGTCTGAAAAGTCAGGGAGACACTATTACTGTTTTTTTTACGGAAAAAATGCCAAAAGCAGGATAATACAGAGATTTGACCCATGGAACTGCAAAACCACAGTTCTAGTTATCTGGCCTACACCAGACTCTTTTAAACAGATATATTGGTGTCTGAACAGTCAGGGAGACACTATTACAGTTTTTTTTTTACGGAAAAAATGCAAAAAAAAATGGCGGAAAAAATTGCAGAGATTTGAACAGTGGAACTGCAAAACCACAGTTCTAGTTATCTGGCTTACACCAGACTCTTTTAAACAGATATATTGGTGTCTGAACAGTCAGGGAGACCCTATTACTGTTTTTTTTTTTTACGGAAAAACGGCCAAAAGCTGGATAATACAGAGATTTGAACCGTGGAACTGCAAAACCAAAGTTCTAGTTATCTGGCCTACACCAGACTCTTTTAAACAGATATATTGGTGTTTGAACAGTCACAAACACACTCAATTTTTTTTTTTTTGGAGGGGGGGGATACCAAAAGGTTAATAAGACTTGTATTTGTACAGTTTGACTGAGGAAAAAAAAAATACAGGATTTAGATTAAAAAAAAAAGGATTTTTCCTGGCCCCTGAGACCGGGGGATAAGTCTAGCTATTTGACCAGCAGGAGCACAAAGGACTGTAATGCAGCATTTGCTGGTATAACTACTGCGTCTCCTATACAGCCTGCCTGCCTGCCTGATATCTGGGATGGATATTAGTCCCGAGAAGGACTGTTTGTTTGATTTGGTTAGACCCTACACTAACTATTTCACAGTATAAATCTCTCCCTAGCTCTGCAGCACTGACCCTACACTGTCTGATCCGGAGCGACTGTGTCCAAGATGGCGGCGCCTGGTTTTAAATACTCGAGGTGATGCTGTGCGGCCAGCCAATCACTGTAATGCCCACAAACAACATGGCTGCAGCATTACAGTGACTGGCTGGCAATCCCTGCATGTACATTGGCTCTGTAAAGAGTGCCAAACGTGCAGGGCGGAGACCCGTGCTCCCGCCCGAGTAACCCTGAAATGCTCGGTGCTCGCCGAACATCCCGAGTAGTGAGATGCTCGGGCGAGTACCGAGCAGTGTCGAGCATACTCGCTCAACACTAATAATTACACATGTTTCTCATAGTCCAATTGCTCTCATTTTATGCACCAACCTTTTATGAGTCTTTGAATCTTTTATGTGTTTTAAAAGTTCAGATAGAGGACATCCACAGCTTTACCCTGGTTAAGTTTGAAACCTACCTTCTCATAAAAGCCATTCAGCTTAGCCTGATAGGATCGATCTCCCAAAAATCCATGTTATTGCTGAGTCATGAAGGTAATCTTAGGCCACATGCACATTCAGTATTTTCTCAGTATTTTTCTTTCTTCTAGATCAAATTTTTTGGTTACAGTTGAACTTGATGGACTTGTGTCTTCTTTTAAACTTAAATCTATGAAATTATGAACCCAGTGATCACTTGTTTCCCAGTAGTTTGAAATTTTGCTTGCATATTTAAATTATCTATGTTCCCTTTTCCACACATGCTACATCTTTCATCAAGAAATAACTAGACCACAGGCTTGTGGTCGTAGAATGTATTTTTTCACTTAACTGGTTCCCGACCAAACTCAGGTTCTAATAGGATGCCTATTATGTGCATTGTGTGATCGATCAAGCTCACTGAAGTTTAAGTTCCTTAGTGATTGTCAAATAAAAAGTAAAAAAATATATGTTTAAAAATATATATATAAAAAATAAAAAACACAAATTTTTCAATAACTATTATGGACACTTTAAACATCTATACAGTCCACTCTTTACTCTGCACTGGCATTGTAAAATGTCAATGCATAGTCAACAGCTTGAAGAAGATTGAGCAGCTGTGAAGGCAGGGAGCCAGCTGTCAGAAGTAGCCAGTGTCCCAACAGAAAACAGGTTTAATACCATGTTTGCCTTCTTGATTGCTGTATACACAAGTTGAACTCTAGATCTCAGGGCCCAATGATCATGTGACTGCTCAGTATAAAGATGAAGCAGGAGCTGCTGGGTCCTAGGAAATGCAGTCAACTCTGCTGTGCTGCCAGGTCACTGAAAATTTGCTAATATATTAGCCCAAGTTACAGGGGAAATTAACAATGAAAGTAATTTATTTACATTAAAATGCCACCAAAGGTATTTTAA
Source organism: Phyllobates terribilis (assembly GCF_046119375.1). NCBI lineage: Eukaryota > Metazoa > Chordata > Amphibia > Anura > Dendrobatidae > Phyllobates > Phyllobates terribilis. Next base: position 116,233,957 of record NW_027362761.1, on the reverse strand, counting down.
AACCATATGCAGGTCAAAGTGGGTGAAATAAATGAAAAAAAAAACTAAAATAAATAAAATACAACTTTGTGGACATCAAAAAAATAAATATATTTAAACACATGCATTTCCCATGTTTCTTTTTAAATTTCCCCAATATTATCCGAAAATATAAAAATGACATAAAAAAAGCCTTGTGTATCATGAAAAAAAGAGCTAAAGCACAATTGAATGTCTGAACGAGAAAATATTTTTGAGCGATTAAAAGTGAATGTATGATGAAACCTGAAAATGTGCTTGTTCAGGAATGGGGGAAAATAGCACAATGGCTTATTGTTGTGATATGGACAGATACTCCAGTCTCTGCTTGGGAACTCTGCAGCTCCTTCAGTGTTACCTTTGGTCTCTGTGCTGCTTTTCTGATCAATGCCCTCCTTGCCTGGGCTGAGAGTTTTGGTGGGTGTTCCTCTCTTGGCAGGTTTGTTGTTGCACCATGTTCTTTCTATTTGATCATAATGGATTTCAAGGTGTTTCGGGGGAGCCTCAGAGATTGGGATTTTTTTTTTTAAAACCCATCTCTGAATTGTACTTTTCAACAACTTTGTCCCTGACTTGTTTGGAAATCTCCTTGGTCTTCATGGTGTTGATTGGTTAGTGGTGCCTCTTGCTTAATGGTGTTGCAGCCTCTGTGGCCTTATAGAAAAGGTGTGTATATACTGACAGACCATGTGACCACAGGTGGACTTCCTTTCACTAAGCATGTGATTTATGAAAGCAATTGCTTGCACCAAAATTTTTTAGGTTCTTCATCGCTAAAGAGGTGAATGCACATGCCAATTTTTAGTTATTTAATCCCATAAATGTAAATACTTATATTTTTCTCACTTGACTTCACCAACTTGGACTATTTAGTGGTGATACATCACACACAAATTGGACTGTAACATATTTAAACACAGGCTGTAATGTAACAAAATAAGTAAAAAGCCAAGGGGGTGAATATTTTCGCAAGCCACTGTAACACACTTAGTGAATGCCTTAAAAGTAAAAAAACAAAAAAACAAAAACAGAGCCAGAATTGCTTTCTTTGTTCATAAAAAAGCAATACAAAAGTTGTATACAATCCAAAATAGTACCAATAAAACTATAGCTTATTCCTCTGTAAACTGAAAATGAAAAAGTTATGACTCTTATAATATGACTATAAAAAAAGTTTTTTTTTCGAAAATCATTTTCTTTTGCCAAATTAGAAAATCTTAGAAAAGATAACAATTTGACATTCTTGAAATTGTATTGACATGCACAATAGCGATAAAATGTCAATTATACTGAATGATGAAGAGTATTTTACAATGTAAAAAGATGCATATATACAGTGCCTTGTGAAAGTATTTGGCACCCTTGAACTCTTTTACCTTTTGCCACATTTCTGGCTTCAAACATAAAGATATAAGATTCTAATTTTTTTGGGGAAGAATCAACAACAAGTGGGACACAATCGTGAAGTGGAACGAAATTTATTGGATATTTTAAACTTTTTTAAAAAATGAAAAACTGAAAAGTGTGGCATGCAATATTATTTGGCCCCCTTGAGTTAATACTTTGTAGCGCCACCTTTTTCTGCGATTACAGCTGCAAGTCGCTTGGGGTATGTCTCTATCAGTTTTGCACATTGAGAGGTTGAAATTCTTGCCCATTCTTCCTTGCAAAACAGCTCGAGCTCAGTGAGGTTGGATGGAGAGCATTTTTGAGCAGCAGTTTTCAGCTCTTTCCACAGATTCTTGATTGGATTCAGGTTTGGACTTTGACTTGGCCATTCTAACACCTGAATATGTTTATTTTTGAACCATTCCATTGTAGATTTTGCTTTATGTTTGGGATCATTGGCTTGTTGGAAGTTAAATCTCCGTTCCAGTCTCAGGTCTTTTGCAGACTCCAACAGGTTTTCTTCCTGAATGGTCCTGTATTTGGCTCCATCCATCTTCCCTGTCCCTGCTGAAGAAAAGCAGACCCAAACAATGATGCTGCCACCACCACATTTGACAGTCGGGATGGTGTTTTGAGGGTGATGAGCTGTGTTGCTTTTCCGCCAAACATATTGTTTTGCATTGTGGCCAAAAAGTTAGATTTTGGTTTCATCTGACCAGAGCACCTTATTCCACATGTTTGGTGTGTCTCCCAGGTGGCTTGTGGCAAACTTCAAATGAGACTTTTTATGGATATCTTTGAGAAATGGCTTTCTTCTTGCCACTCTTCCATAAAGGCCAGATTTGTGCAGTGTATGACTGATTGTTGTCCTATGGACAGACTCTCCAACCTCAGCTGTAGATCTCTGCAGTTCATCCAGAGTTATCATGGGCCTTTTGGCTGCATCTCTGATCAGTCTTCTCCTTGTTCGAGATGAAAGTTTAGAGGGACGGCCGGGTCTTGGTAGATTTTCAGTGGTCTGAGAATCCTTCCATTTCAATATGATCACTTGCACAGTGCTCCTTGAGATGTTTAAAACTTGGGAAATCTTTTTGCATCCAAATCCGGCTTTAAACTTCGCTACAACAGTATCTCGGACCTGCCTGGTGTGTTCCTTGGTCTTCATGATGCTCTCTGCGTTTGAAACAGAACCCTGAGACTATCACAGAGCAGGTGCATTTATACGGATACTTAATTACACACAGGTGGATTCTATTTATCTTTACTAGTCATTTAGGACAACATTGGATCATTCAGAGATCCTCACTGAACTTCTGGAGTGAGTTTGCTGCACTGAAAGTAAAGGGGCCGAATAATATTGCATGCCCCACTTTTCAGTTTTTAATTTTTTTAAAAAGTTTATAATATCCAATAACTTTTGTTCCACGTCATGATTGTGTCCCACTTGTTGTTGATTCTTCCCCCAAAAATTCGAATTTTATATCTTTATGTTTGAAGCCTGAAATGTGGCAAAAGGTAGAAAAGTTCAAGGGGTCCAAATACTTTCACAAGGCACTGTATGTGCATATATTCATGTATAATTTGCTGCTTTTATCCCCCAGAAATTTAAGAGAAAGTGATCAAAAAGTTGCATCTGTATCACACAATTGTAAAAATAAAAACTCCAGTTTGTCACACAAGATATAAGCCCAGACACTGTTAACTGAAAAATGTAAAACATATGGCTGTCATTTAATGAACCCATACAAAAAGGTGAAGATGGCTGATCAGTGTATGTTATGACACATGACAAAACCTTTTCAAAAGCCTGGAAATAAAAGCAAAGATAAAGAGCAATAAAAGAAGTGAGTTAAGAGGAGGAGGAACTGTAAACTGAAAGCTAGACAATATAATTAAGCAAATCAGGTCAAACAGAGTAACTCTGTCTGTTACTATGGAAACCAACCTGTATAACTATAAAATCGGTGTAAAGGATGTACACTTATTCTAGTTTAGATATATGATTAGACAAGAAGAAAACATTTGTCAGGTTTACAGGTTGAAAATAAGGAAAAACAAAATCCCTAAATTAGGAACCACCAACCACTAACATCCTTGTTATCCAAAGGAAAAATAAATCCTTCTTGGGACTGTAGCTAGATATTTGATGTGTTGCTACTTCCACTATGGTTGCTCTGGAGGCAACGTCTCGTGTCTGGGAGTGCCACAATAAAGAGCTCTTATGGGTGTCAGATCCACAATCATGCATTTACCTTTTAAAATCTGTGTGCATTTTTGAACTAGAGAGTGGATGTAAGTGCCCAATGGCTCCCGTGCCACACAAGATGACACTAATACTGTACATGGTAGGCGCTCTGTTACCCATTTAGCTTTGAGTTACTCTTTTGCATTTATTTATCAGTCCTTTACAAATCTGCTATTAGAAAGGGTTTATGCATTACAGGTAAACAACTGAGCACTTCCCATCTTGGCATTTATTTAGATTTTAAGAAAACATCATAGAAAAGTGGCAAAAAGTTTTGAGATTGACACAAATTTTTTATAAAGCTGCAGTTTCTCTTCCTTTTCCTGTGATTCCCGGACATGTGGCCGCACGTTCTCCGGGCTCCAACATGCTGAGAGCTACTGCAGGTGAGCTGGCATATCTTTTTCTATGGACTCAATATTTATAGCATTGACCCTTATTTTACAAGACTGCTGCAATTCACACTGGATAACAGTTTCTTGACCAAATCCTGATTTATGACAGCAAATTCTTACCTAATCAATGCTTGAAGTTTATCACAATTTGTCTTTTTGTTATTCAACTGCTTTTTGAGTATTGACAGCAGATTCTCAATGGAATTGAGTTCTGGGTAGTTTCCTTAAATTGGATTCAAAATTTAAATCTTTTGTTTACTGACCCACTTAGATATCACTATTGTTTTATGACCTTGTGCTCTATCATGCTGGAAAAAGCATTGTTCATCACTAAATTGCTCCTGGATCGTTGGGATAAGCTTTTCTTGGAGGATATTTAGATAACCATTCTTTAATCATGGCAGTGCTCTTAGTCAAAATTGTTAGTGAGCCCACTACCTTGGATGAAAATCAACCCCACACAAGAATGGTCTCAGGATGCTTTTCTGTAGGCATGACACAGGACTCATGGTAGTGCTTACCTTTTCTTCTCCAGATATTCTTTCTTGCAGATGTTTCAAATAGTCTGAAGGGTGCATCATTGGAGAAATCGACTTTGCAAAAACAACAGGAAGTACAGGGACTGCAGAGGACTGGGCTAAAGTTATATTCCCTGACAAAGCACCATACAGACTGTTTGAAGGGGGCTTTAACAATGAGCAAAAGAGAAGCATTCTGGCACCACACCGCCTGTATCAATTAACCACTTGTCTCAGACCATATGCTCAAAGATTTCTCCCATGGTGCAAAAGCACAGAAGTTGTACGGCATAAAGACAGAAAAAGCGTAAAGGCAGCACTCACCAAATCTTCTTAGAATATGTCCTTTATTGTTGTATGCAAGACATGTCAGCGCTCAGCATGAGCCAGGACCCCGAGAGAATGTGCGGGTGAGGGAGGGGCAAAGGACTATGGCCGTTTAGCTGCCTTCCGGCGCTTCAACAGGTTCAAGGTAAGTTGATCATCTGATCACTTCCTTTTAAAAAAAATTCTAAACACATATGTGAATAATTAAAACATGACATCATGATTAAAAACAACTCCAAACATTTTGTAGTTTTAGCAAAGCAAGGCATGACAATGAATTCGTAACAATTTACAAAAAAATTTGACAGATCCAACCGGACCCTGGGCTTCTGAATTTAATATCCATCTAGCCTCATGTTGTAATAACAGACTACCACGATCATCTCCTCCTGCCAGTAATATTACCTGTTCCAATTTGGCGAATCGCAGCACATTAGGATCAGCGTTATGGCAAAGGTAAAGAAGATAATATATAGATTTTGGTAAAAAAGGATTGATGTTTATACTGACCCACAATGCATTTAAATTCGGTAACACCTGGTACACACAGATGATAGATACCGCGATGGGGACTCCTGTCGCGTGTAGCTTCGCAAATCTTTTCCTAGCAGTATTTGAAGAAATTGATGTTTATAGTAATAGGAATCCATTTTTGAGGTACATCAGATCATATTATAGATATGTCAGTGACGTGTTTTTGGTTTGGGCCTTGACTAAAATGCAATTTGAGGAGTTCGTGTCATATCTCAACTTTGAAAACACAGAGAACATAAGGTTCACCTCTGTTTTCGGAGTTTGTAATTTAGATTTTCTAGACGTGCGGATTTCAATCCATGAAGGCACAATATTAACTGAATCGTTTGGAAAAACACTGCCGCTAATATGTTACTTCACTATGATAGTCATCATCTGCAACATACAAAACGTCAACTTCCATACAGTCAGTTCTTCAGATCCCGTAAAATTAATAATTCGAACAAAAAATTCATGGAACAAGCACAGATTTGTCAGACAGATTATTGAATAGAGGATACCCGATCCTTGAGGTTAATTTAGCCCGTTTGGGGGCATATGAAAAAACTCAAAAATAATTATTGGTAGGATGGGTTAAATCACATAACGATAAAGAGAAAAAAATGATATTTAATTTTAAGTTTAATTCTATTTCCAACATAATTAATAGGGCCATTAGAAACAACTGGCATCTATTAGAAAGCGACAAAGATATAGCTGAAAAAGCCTCCCTGAAACCTATGATTTCATACAGGCGGTGCCGCAACTTAGGGGATGTTTTAGTCCGTAATAGGTTCATGTAGAATACATCAACTTGGCTAGAAAATATTCCCTGAAGGGGAATTTTAAATGTGGATATTCTTCCTTTTGTAATTTCCGCAAGACCGAGAAAGTACTTAGAATAGGTGCCATCACACACATAGTGAAAGACTTTATTTCCTGTAAAATGAATTATGTTGTATATTTAATATCATGTCCTTGCCAATATTTATATATTGGCAAAACTATTAGGCCATTGTTTGTCAGATTCAGGGAACTTTATAACTCTATTCAGTCAGGAAAGGGTTCTCCCAGGTTAATACAACATATAAAAGAATGCCATAATGCTGATCCTAATTTGCTGCGATTCGCCGGATTGGAACAGGAAAGATTACTGGCAGGAGGAGATGATCATGGTAGACTGTTATTACAACACGAGGCTAGATGGATATTAAATTCAGAAGCCCAGGATCCAGTAGGGCTCAATGAGAAGTTAGATTTGTCAAATTTTTTTTTAAATTGTTACGAATTCATTGTCATGCCTTGCTTTGCTAAAACTGCAAAATGTTTAGAGTTGTTTTTAATTATGATGTCATGTTTTAATAATTCACATATGTATTTGGAATTTTTTTTTAAAAGGAAATGATCAGATGATCAACTTACCTTGGACCTGTTGAAGCGCCGGAAGGCAGTGAAACGGCTGTAGTCCTTTGCTCCTTCCTCATGCTGAACGCTGATAAGTCCCGCATACAACAATAAAGGATATATTCTAAGAAGATTTGGTGAGTGCTGCTTTTACAATTTTTCTGTCTTTATGGCTTCAACAATGAACTTTTTTCAAGGGCGCTGTTTGACCAAGGAGCTGAGATCTAGCACGTCAGGGCGAATTTCAAAGTCTTGACAAATAAGGGTCAACACTGTAAATATTGAGTATTTGCATAAACTTTAAACAAATTTAAAAAATGTTTAAAAACCTATAAAATTTTTATTATTGTACTTTGTAACCATAGAAACAGTTGACTAAAAGATCTAAAGACACTAAAGCCGCAAATTGTGAAAAATAAAATTTGTGTTAATCTCAAAACTTTGGGTCATAACTTTGCACTGTAAGAATACATAAAGTCATGACATTCGTAATGTCTGCCAGAAAATTCTTAAATTTTAATAAAGCCACAGTGGAAATTTTTCTGGAAATTATTCTGACAACCAGAGGGAATTTAGCATCTACAACAGCTTGAAAGTGTTTTGGCTTGAAACACATCTGTTACCAGGTATTTTTATTCTAAAATAGACCTGATTAGAGTAATGTAAATGCTTTAAAAAATCCACATCAAAATAGCTGTATAATCCTGATATTTAGGTGAGAATTTTAATATCAGATAGGGAGGCTTAAAACAAATTATAAAATCTAAAGAGGTTGTCCACTACTTTAACATTGATGACTTATCATTAGCATAGGTCATCAATATCTTATCGTCAGCCCCGCTGATCAGCTATTCTCGATCCCGGAAGCAGCCTGAAGTGCTCAGTTATGTAACTGCTCCATCTACTGATAGTGGCCATGGCTGAGTACTACACATCTGCCCCCTATTCATTACTGAGATAGGAGCTGGTAGTTGCTACTGATAAGATTCTATGTAGATGGGAGAAGGGAAGAGGAATTTGGAGCTCTGTCTCTGGCTCCTTCCTCCTCCCCTCTACATAGAATTGTATTCACAGCAACTGCCATCTCCTATCTCAGTAATGGGAAAGCCAGTCATCACTGAATACAGATTTTACTTCAGAATTAAGAATTTTGATAATGACCAATCAATTTTGGCAGACAAAGAAGCTATTTTTTCTGATAAGATATATTACTAAGTTTCTTATTTTCATAGGTACTATTGATTTATGAAATAATAATTAAAACTATGGTTATGCTTTAAACTTACTCTTCATGAAGATGTCAGATCAGGAGTAAACATATTGCAAACACTTCTATTTCCAGCCATTTGAATTCTCCAATAAGGAAGGGAAATGGAATACTGTAAAGTTCAGACATATGTGATGGTATAAAATGGCAACATCCTCCGTTTTCTCTAACAAAATCTTATGTGGAGAGTAGATCTCCTGAATACGATGTAGAAAGTGTCTCAACTATGGAAATGCTGTTATTATGCAAATTACTGTTTAATTATCTAATAATTAAGTTAAAACCTCCTTTTATATTACTATTTATGGATATTTTTATTTCATGAATTATTTATTTTATCAAATTCATAATATATTAAAATAGAGAGAGAGAGACTGAAGATTTGGTGCATTTTTGCCATGCAGAGTTCCTAGCAAAACCTGAAGCAATCCTGATGCCAGCAAAGTGAATGAGAAACCTGAAGGGTCATGCAGATTTGGTGCAGAAAATAATCTGCAGTACATCAATTCTCTGTGTGTTTTTGCCAGCGTTTTTCACCATTGACTTCACTCAAATCAGGCAAAAAAGCACCAAAAACGTGCATTTTTGCAGATGCGTTTTTCATGCCAAGAGATGCAGAAATGGTGCAGAAATTTTACTCAACGTGTGCACATACCCTTAGTCTTTCTGGCCTTCCTATCATTTTGAATGTACGGATGTATCAATATTCAATTTATTAAGCACACAGCATTTTAATCTTGTCTCTAAATGAAGTGACCATATTATCATATTTACTAAAAATGTACTAAACATTCTGGACAAAAATAATAGATACTTGGACAGTGCACATTTTACACTGTATTCTTTGGACAAAGTATATAACCTATTGTCTATTGTTATATGTTGTACTAAGTTTTCTTTTCAAAACTCCTTAATTTCTCCAGGTTGTTTTCTTTGTATGCTATGTGTATATTATGTAATTAGTTTAAAAGGGGTTGTTACCTTTCAGAAAATCTTGGTCCCCAGGTGCAGTTAGTTATAGAAAATCATACCATGTTTTACTCACCATCTCCAGTTCCACCACTAAGTCTCCGCAACTGTGCATTGTGTCAGTTATTGCAAGCTCTGCTGACATCATTTGTAGACAAAATTCCAAGCTTAGAGCCATTGAGTAGTGTTGAGCCACCCCCGTAGTGTTTTCTAGTTCGGTTCGGTTCGTCGAACACCCTTGTGTTTGCCGAACTGTTCGTCAAACACCTTCGAACACTGTTAAAACCAATGGCAGGCAAACAAAAACACATAGAAACACATAGAAAACACCTTCAAAGGTGTCCAAAAGCTGACAAACTGCTCAGAAGATATAACTAACACATGGAAAAGTGACAAGTACATATAGTCATGCGAAAAGAAAAGAGGTGGAGGAGTAAAAGGAGGGGGAGACACAGATATAGGCATGTCATGCCCTTCTAAAATCCAAAAAGTGAGAAGCCGACACGGCCAGTCCGTTCCTGCCCATGCCACCTCCGTTTGTGCCAGAGCCGCGGTGGACCCTGCCTGACCGCTGGTGGGTCGAGCGAGCCCCACTGTGGTGGAGGCAGCTCTAAGCTTTTTAATTTAAATTGTCTCTCTAATTTGAATGAATACACTTTAAATCCTTTTACAAGGATCTATTGAAGGTCAAGTCCCATGCCATCAGCCGCGTAATTCCAGCTCCAGTAGCGTCCACTAAAGCTGCTGCAGTTAAAAAGCTTTTATAAGGATCGAGCTCGGCTGTCCACCGCAAGGCGTCCTACCGCCAGTCCCAGCCCCTATGCCTTGGGGTGCCTCCTGATGCTCTTCACTAAGTATCCCGTGGTCCCGAAGCATTTCCTTTGAAAAAATTAAGTGTCCAAACTACAGGTGGTGTAGCTTGCTTAACAGCCGGGATAATCCGCTGACTAGCAGACACTGCTACTAGGCACAAAGTATTTCCTGGGGTAGATGCAGTTAAAAATTTGTAATTAGATACTCTTGTTGGATGCTGAGAAAGCATTCCATAGAGTCTCCTGGCACGCCATATATTATTCTCTTAAAAAGCTTGGGGTAGGGGTCCCTTTTATAGCCAAAATCACAGCCCTGTATCGCAATGCGTCACCTAGGCTGAAGATAAATGGAACTGTAGCACCCCGAGGGCTTGGTTGCTGCAGAGGAATTGCACCGCACCCAGAGGTGTGATATCTCACTCTCAGGTAAGGATGGAGTGTGGATCAGGACCCCGACACCTGCATGCATTACACCACATTGCCGTGGCGCAGGGCGACCAATATGCCCCTGAGATGGGCACGACAGTCCCTGTCCCTGGCTGGAGTGGGGGGAGGGAACACTGAGGAAGGGGAACCCTGTAGTGCAGGAGCAGGGAGGAAGCATTTCCTGGGTGCATTGAGAAGGGAGTATAAAAGGTGGGCACCATCTTAGTTCAGTGCAGAGAAGTCTGAGCAGAAGTGACAGGGAGCAGTGGCTCTGCATGAGCTCTGCTCCAGAGGCGGGCCTAGTAACAGAGGCCCAGGCCTGGAAGAGGGAGAAGGAAGGAAGAGGAGCGGAGAAGGCTCCAGGAACGAGGAACGAAGGTATCCCAGGGGAGTGGACGGGCGAGTCGCCACCGCACGCCCGAATCCACATGCATGGAGGGGTCAGGCCAAAGGGGGAGACCGGTCCCCGAAACTAGTGGAGGCGGGAAACGACCCTCAGCTAGAAACCGGAGGCTGTGACATTTTATGTGGCGCAGCCCCTCGCTACACCCGCTAGGAGGGCAGCACATAGGGTCAGAGAAACTGGCGCCAAGTTTACCAAGAGGAGGCCCGAGGCAGCCGGACAGAAGGGTTGGTAAGAAAGGCCAGACAAAGGACACACAAAGGGGGTCATGTGAAGCACTCCAAAGTTATCTGGGAGTTGTCTGAGCCCCTCACCTGGTGAGCACAGTACGACGTGGGCAGCCGTTACCTGCAGACGTGGTCCGGATAATAAGAACTGTGAGTAAAGGCCCTGGACTGCATCACTGACTCTGTGTCGCTACTGCTGCTGCCCTGCACCATCACCCCCATCCTCCGCATACACTGCCCTGAGGCTATACTCCTCCCGTGGGGAGTTATGCTATGCTCTGATGCACCCACAACACCAGCCTCAGCGGTCTGCCCTGCAGCGGCGGTTCACTCTGACCGCAATCCACGGGTGGCGTAGTCGGACATTTAAGCATCAAAACCACATAAATAGTTCCGCCACTGGTTTGACCGCCCTGAGCCATGGAACCGGGTCGCCGCCACGGAGACTACAACCACCAGCATCCACCAAAAAGGGTCCGGCTCCGCATGTCCCAAGGCCCAGGGGGCGTGTCAGAACATTTTCATCACCTTTCATAATCACCAATGGGACAAGGCAGGGATGTCCTCTGTCCCCTCTCTTATACATCCTAGTGACGGAGCACCTGCTCTTATCAATTCGCCATAACCCCAATATTAGGTGGATTGAGGTGGGAGGCACCGAGTACAAGTGCTCTGCATTTGCTGATGATGTCAATCACATATATCCATCAGCAGGCTGTTATGGCTGAAATAGATCACTTTGTTACATGGTCAAATTTTAAAATCAATACAGCGAAGTCTGAGGCCCTCGATGTCTCCCTCCCCAAATCCATACAGGATTCCATCCAGTCCAACTTTCCCTTTGCCTGGCCCTCACTGGGTATCAAATTCTTAGGAATTCCTATTCATAGAGACCTCTCCCGTCTATGTTATCTTAATTTTGGGCCCTTTATTGAACTACTCCATACAGACCATGGTTGGCAAGTTAGAACTGTAAGATTCACTACGTGAACCACTGGTGTTTTGTGGAAAAGCACATGTACACTGTGTTCCAAATTATTATGCAAAAAGTGCTTAGGAGTGATAAGGGAAGAATTTGTTTGTCAGTTAAACTCATTCATGGTGATGTGTGTCAGGGCTCTTTATATCACTGTAAGCAATTGCAGACACCTGTGCTAATTAGTTTGGCAGGTGTGTCCAATGAACGGCAAGACTACTTAAGAAGGCTGTCCCACATTATTAAGCAGCCTACATTTTCTGCCAAAATGGGAAAGAAAAAGGATGTGTCGGCTGCTGAGAAGCAACAAATTGTGGAGTGTTTAGGTCAAGGCATGACTACAATCAACATTGTGCGATGATCAGGATGAAGTGTCTTGGCAATCAAGAAGTATGTAGCTGATTCACAGTACACACGTGTGCGTGCTGATAAGGGCAAATTGAGGACTCGTTCCTACAGGCAATTAGGTCAGGTTAAAAGAGCAGAGGCAAGAAAGCCTTGTCATAGCAGCAGACAAATTTTTGAAGCTGCTGGTGCCTCCAACGTCCCCCGAACAACAAGATGCAGGGTCCTTTAGAGGTTTGCAGCTGTGCGTACGCCATCCTGTCGACCTCCTCTATCCACTGCACACAAGCAGAAACGGCTCCAGTGGGCCAAACATTACATGAAGACTGATTTCAAAACGGTTTTGTTCACGGATGAGTGCCGTGCAACGCTCGATGGTCCAGATGGATGGAGTGGAGGATGGCTGGTTGATGGACACCCCACGCAAACACGGCTACAGTGCCAACAAGGAGGAGGTGGAGTAATGTTTTGGGCTGGAATCATGGGGAGAGAGATTGTCAGCCCCTTTAGGATCCCTGAAGGGGTAAAGATGAACTCCATAATGTATGTGGAGTTTCTCAAACAGCACTTCCGGCCATGGATCAAGAAGAAGAACCGTGAATTCCACAGCAAGATCATTTTCATGCATGATAATGCACCGTCTCATGCTGCACATAACACATCTGCATCTCTGGCTGATATGGGCATAAAAGGGGACAAACTTATGGTGTGACCCCCATGCTCCCCTGACCTCTACCCCATTCAGAACCTCTGGAGCATCATCAAAAGGAGTGTCTATGATGGCGGGAGGCAGTTCACATCTAAGCAACAGCTCTGGGAGGGTATTCTGTCCTCATGCAAAACAATTGAAGCAGAAACCATCCAAAACCTGACAAATTCAATGGACGAGAGAGTTCAGAAGCTCCTTTCGAACAAGGGGTCCTATGTGCAAATGTAACATCACCTAGAATAAAGTTTTGAGGTGAAAACAGTTTGATTTCAGGTTCTAATAACCTGCTAATGCTTATGATTTCAAAAATGACAATTTTTTTGGTCTTTATTAAAATGAAAAGGTTGATCGAAGAGTGTGGGGGATCTAAGAGTGTGGCATGATCAGTGAGTAAATAGCTGGCTGAGTGATAGAAAGTAGAGGGTAGTTATCAATGGAGTAAGCTCAGGGGGTGTCAGGGTTACTAGCGGGGTGCCTCAAGGGTCTGTCTTGGGCCCTATATTATTTAATATATTTATTAATGATCTAGTGGAAGGGTTGCATAGTAAAATATCAATATTTGCAGATGATACTAAACTTTGTAAAGTTTGATGCTAAACTTTGTAAAGTAGTTAATACAGATGAGGAAAGGGCACAGCTACAGGAGGATTTAGATAAATTGGGGAGTTGGGCCAAAAAATGGCAAATGGGGTTCAATGCCGATAAATGTAAGGTCATCCACATGGGAAAGAAAAACAGCAGTCACCCATGCATATTAAATGGGAAACCGTTGGGGAAATCTGACATGGAGAAGGACCTGGGCGTCTTGGTTAATAGCAAATTAAATTGGAGTGCCCAGTGTCAGGCAGCAGCTGCGAAGGCAAATAGAGTCATGGCATGCATCAGAAGAGGAACAGGGGCATATGATGAGAACATTGTTCTTCCTCTGTATAAAGCGCTGGTAAAGCCGCACTTAGATTATTGTGCACAGTTCTGGGCTCCGGTGCTCAGGAAAGACATATTGGAGCTAGAGAGGGTACAAAGGAGGGAGACTAAGGTAATAAAGGGAATGGAGGGACTAGAATACCCAGAGAGGTTGTCAAAATTAGGCCTATTTACATTGGAAAAGAGAAGGCTTAGGGGAGACCTCATAAACATGTATAAATACATCAGGGGGCAGTACAGAGATCTCTCCCATAACCTGTTTATACCAAGGATGGTGACAAAGACGAGGGGGAACACTATGCGTCTGGAGGAAAGGAGGTTCCTGCACCAGCATAGAAGGGGATTCTTTACGGTCAGAGCCGTGAGACTCTGGAACTCTCTGGGAGAGGAAGTGGTGATGTCCAACTCACTTAAAGAGTTCAAGAGAGGCCTGGACGCCTTTCTTGAGAACAATAAAATTACATCTTATGCTTAGTTAATTAATCCAGGGATTTAATCTGACTGCCAGATTGGTGTCGGAAGTGAATTTTTCCTCAATGATGTAAATTGGCCTATAACGCATGTTTTTTTGTTGCCTTCCCCTGGATCAACGCTGCGGAATAGCTGCAGTGCACAAGAAATAGGCTGAACTGGATGGACGCTTGTCTTTTTTCGGCCTTATAAACTATGTAACTATATGTAACTATGTAACCCAGTAGTCATGATTACTTCGAATTCTGACAATCTGAGGGTCATGTTGCAGGTAGTGCAGCAAGAAGGCACTTATGTGTCTTGCGCATCTCGGAGTCCCAAAATTATTTTCCGGGCTAGATGCAGCTAAAAATTATTATTAATTTTAAATCTGGTGGAGCTTAGTATAGATGGCCTAATAGAATCAGTACTGCACACGGCTACAAAGCCCAAATTATTTTCCAGCCAAGATACAGATAAACATGATTAGTAATTTTAAATCTGGTGGAGCTTAGTATATATAGATGGCCTAATAGAATCATTACTGCACACTGCTACAACGCCCAAATAATTTTCCAGCCAAGATACAGATAAACATGATTAGTAATTTGAAAGTTTAAAACGGTTGGTGAGGTGATTTTAACCAATCATCAAGCTTTTACTCTCCCCAGGATGACACAGGGGTAGAAAAGTCCTTTCGGATCCATGATTTGTTCATCTTTATGAACATGAGTCTGTCTACATTATCAGTGGAGAGCCGCGTGTGCTTTTCTGTCAGCACACCACCAGCAGCGCTGAACACACGTTCAGACAGAACGCTGGCTGCGGGGCATGACAAGATCTCCAAGGTGTAAGTGGCGAGCTCCGGCCATTTATCCAGATTGGAAGCCCAAAAAGAGCAAGGGTCCAGTGACACAGTCATGGCTTCAATGTTTACTTGGAGATACTCCTGTACCATCGTCTCTAGGCGTTGACTATGTGTCAGACTTCTTGTCTCCTGTGGCCTTGCAAAGGATGAGCTAAAAAAGTAGTGAAATGATTCCGCAAAATTGATGTTACCAGCAGATACTGTGTTTCTGTTACGGTTTGAGTGCTGAACACTCGACGGTCCCACGGTTGGCAAGTTGGAACTGTGAGATTCACTATGTGCACCACTGGTGTTTTGTGGAAAAGCACATGTAAGATTCTGCAACAGTTTCTGCTGATACTCCTGCATGCGTGCATCCCTTTCTATGGCAGGAATTATTTCTGCAAATTTACTTTTGTATCGGGGATCTAACAGTGTGGCAACCCAGTAGTCAGGATTATTTCTAATTCTCCCAATTCGAAGGTCATGTTGCAGGTAGTGCAGCAAGAAGGCACTCATGTGTCTTGCGCATCCAGGAGCACCAAGTCCCTGTTGTGTTGGTGGCGAGGTAACAATCATGCTTCCTTCCTCTGTCCTCTCCCCCCAACCTCGCACAACAGAAATGTGATCAAGGTCTCCCTCATCTGATGAGTCTTCCATCAGTTCGTCCTCCACTTCTTCCTGGGCTCCTACACCTTCCTCACTAGTTTGGCTGCTACCATGCGCCCTGGTAAAACCATCTCCCCCACCCTCACATGCCTGCTGCCTTGGTGCTGCCGACTGTCTGGACCTTGCAGATGTTAGCCCTTCCGCATACAACTCCTCCTCCTCTACTTCCTCCACCTCCTCTTGTGCCACCACCTGACTCCGAATTCTGTTTAACATGTGCTCCAGCATGTAAATCACCGGAATAGTCATGCTGATAATGGCATCGTCAGCACTAAACATCTTCGTCGCCATTTAAAAACTGTGCAGAAGGGTGCATAGGTCCCTGATCTGAGACCACTCCTCCAGCGTGATTTGCCCCACCTCTGGATCCCGTTGGCCCAGGCTATACGTCAGAACGTATTGCACCAGGGCTTGTCGGTGCTGCCACAGTCGCTGCAACATGTGCAGAGTTGAATTTCACCGGGTAGGCACATCGCATTTTAGCCGGTGAAGTGGCAGGCCCAACGACTTCTGTAGAGATGTAAGTCGCTGAGCTGCAGGATGCGAATGGCGGAAGTGAGCACACAGCGACTGTGCCCTCTTCAGAAGGCCATCTAGTCCGGGATAGTGGGCTAAAAATTGCTGGACAACCAGGTTCAACACGTGACCCATACAAGGCACGTGTGTGACATTGCCCCGGCGAAGGGCCGCACTCAGGTTTGCAGCATTGTCGCACACGGCCTTCCCTGGTTTCAGGTCCAGTGGTGACAACCATTCATGAAATTGGTTCTCCAGAGCTGACCACAACTCCTCAGCTGTGTGACTCACATTTCCCAGACATTTCAAAGCAAAAACCGCCTGATTACGTTGAGCCCTACTGCCAGCATAGTAAGGAGGTGTGCAGGATCCCTTCTGCACAGTGAGAAAGCTTGTGGCATGACCAGACAGGCTTTGGGTGCAGGTGGAGGACCGAGAGGAGGTTCAGGAGGCAGAAGCAGTGGAGGAACTTTGACATAAAGAGAATTGACGCACAACTCGTGGGGACGGCAAGACTTGGACAGCAGCCCCTTGTCCTGCTGTCACCATAGTTACCCAGTGCCCAGTCAGCGACATGTAACGCCCCTGTCCATGCCTACTCGTCCAAGTGTCTGTGGTGAAATGCACCCTGTCACACACAGAGTTTCTCAAAGAAGTGGTGATGTTGTGTGCGACATGCTGGTGGAGCACAGGCACACCTTTCTTTGAGAAGTAGTGCCGACTGGGCATCTGGTACTGGGGCACTGCGACGGACATAAGGTCTCGAAAATCCTCTGTGTCCACCAGGCAGAAAGGCAGCAGTTCTGTAGCCAAGAGCTTGCAGATGGTGAAATTCAACCTCTTAGCTTTCTCATGGCTAGGAGGAAATGGTCTTTTACTTGTCCACATCTGAGGGACTGAGGGCTGGCTCTTGTGCTTAGACGGGGTTGATAAGGGTGTCCCCGGCAAACTGCCGGTCTGTGAGGAAGATGCAGGCAGACATGTTAGGTTGCCTTGATCCAAAGGTGGTACTATCGAAGTCGGAGAGCGCTCAACACCAGCTGGTGTTACCACCTCCAAAGAAAATGATGACCTGCCAATCACGCTGGCTGTTGCGGGTAAAGAGGTGGCAGGTCTGCGTCCCAAAACAGGTGTGACTGCTGTCGACCCAGTCACAGAGGATGAAGAGGCCGCAGATGCACAAGATGGGGCAGACGGTGGCTGGCCCGGCCGGCTAGGCCGCATTGTAGCACAGTGAGCTTCCCACTGCAACTTATGCTTCATGTCCATGTGCCGGTTCATGCATGAAGTACTCAAACTATGTATTTTTAGCCTCTACTTAGCTTTTGCTGACAAATGTTACAGATAATACGAGTTGGGTCATCTTTATCGATCTGAAAAAATGCCCAGGCTATGCAAGGCTTAGCACCCATGCGACCTGAAGAGCCACCACGACTTGTGGTGAGAGGCAGAGTTGTGTTTGAGGATGCAGTTGTTGACGTGCTTCCAGTACTACGTCTCTGTCCAGGAAGGCGCAACCTGACCTTGTCGTCACTAGCATCCTCCTCCATCTCCTCTGCTGACCTCATCTCTTGGCTGACTGTGGGTTGACAGTAAGTGGGATCTCCAACCTCATCATCATCACCCTGTGTGTTATCACACCCGTCGTCCTCAGAGCCAACCTGTTCCTGCCCTGACAAAAAACTAAAGTTGTCGCTCCAATCAGGTATTTGAGCCTCATCATCGTCTTCCTCATTGTCTCCACCAACAAGAGTTACAGTTTGGGAATGAGGGTTTACATTATGGTCAGAAACTTCTGCGTCTGGTCCTGGATCCGACTCATAAATATTCTGGGCATCAGTGCAGATCATTTCCTGTTCTGCATTCACAGAAGCACTGGAGCCGACCTCTGATTCCCAGGCTATAGAATGAGTAAACAGCTCTGCAGACTCAACCATCTGTTCTACCTCATACTCAGACGGGCAGCTGGAGATTTGGGAGCTGTGAGGAAGCAAGTGCGATTGGGGTGACATCTCTGAGGACTGGAGTATTTGTGATGTTGATGTGGAGGAGAGCCCACTTAAAGGAGCACCTGATATCCGTTGAAGCACCTGCTGTTTTTGTGCCTCATCTGGAATTTGTAGCGATTGGTAGGCCGTAAGAAAGGGATCTTATCACATTGTCCGCTAAAAGTAGTAGACATTTTAGTTTTGCTGGAAGATGGTCTTTCTTCTGCAGATGTTAATGTTGCTTCACACCTACTCCACGGACACAACCTTTTTTCCCCTTCCCAACATGCCTATTCCCCTTTCCACCAGCAGCAGGCCTTTTTTGACTCATTTTGGTGGTTAACTAATTCACAACTCTGGAGTTGTTTGCACAAAAAAACAATGGATGGGAACCGAGCAGAGCTGAGTGGCCAAACTGTGGTATTAGGCCAAAACTATTGTCTGGGTTAGATGCAGAAAAAAATTATATTCAGTTTGCAACCTGATGGAGGTCAGTATAGATGGACTAATAGAACAAGTCCCACACACTGCTAGAAGGCCAAATATTTTTTCAGAGCTAGATGCAGAAAAAAATTATATTCAATTTGCAACCTGATGGAGGTCAGTATAGATGGACTAATAGAACAAGTCCCACACACTGCTAGAAGCCCAAATATTTTTTCAGAGGTAGATGCAGAAAAAAATTATATTCAGTTTGCAACCTGATGAAGGTCAGTATAGATGGACTAATAGAACAAGTCCCACATACTGCTAGAAGGCCAAATATTTTTTCAGAGCTAGATGCAGAAAAATATTATATTCAATTTGCAACCTGATGGAGGTCAGTATAGATGGACTAATAGAACAAGTCCCACACACTGCTAGAAGCCCAAATATTTTTTCAGAGGTAGATGCAGAAAAAAATTATATTCAGTTTGCAACCTGATGAAGGTCAGTATAGATGGACTAATAGAACAAGTCCCACACACTGCTAGAAGGCCAAATATTTTTTCAGAGCTAGATGCAGAAAAATATTATATTCAATTTGCAACCTGATGGAGGTCAGTATAGATCGACTAATAGAACAAGTCCCACACACAGCTAGAAGCCCAAATATTTTTTCAGAGCTAGATGCAGAAAAAAATTATATTCAGTTTGCAACCTGATGGAGGTCAGTATAGATGGACTAATAGAACAAGTCCCACACACTGCTAGAAGCCCAAATATTTTTTCAGAGCTAGATGCAGAAAAATATTATATTCAATTTGCAACCTGATGGAGGTCAGTATAGATGGACTAATAGAACAAGTCCCACACACTGCTAGAAGACCAAATATTTTTTCAGAGCTAGATGCAGAAAAAAATTATATTCAGTTTGCAACCTGATGGAGGTCAGTATAGATGGACTAATAGAACAAGTCCCACACACTGCTAGAAGCCCAAATATTTTTTCAGAGGTAGATGCGGAAAAAAATTATATTCAGTTTGCAACCTGATGGAGGTCAGTATAGATGGACTAATAGAACAAGTCCCACACACTGCTAGAAGGCCAAATATTTTTTCAGAGCTAGATGCAGAAAAATATTATATTCAGTTTGCAACCTGATGGAGGTCAGTATAGATCGACTAATAGAGCAAATCCCACACACTGCAAGAAGGCCAAATATTTTTTCAGAGGTAGATGAAGAAAAAAATTATTTTCAGTTTGCAACCTGATGGAGGTCAGTATAGATGGACTAATAGAAAAAGTCCCACACACTGCTAGAAGGCCAAATATTTTTTCAGAGCTAGATGCAGAAAAAAATTATATTCAATTTGCAACCTGATGGAGATCAGTAAAGATGGACTAATAGAACAGGTCCCACACACTGCTAGAAGGCCAAATATTTTTTCAGAGCTAGATGCAGATAAAAATTATTTTGAATTTGCAACCTGATGGAGGTCAGTATAGATGGACAAATAGAACAAGTCCCACACACTGCTAGAAGGCCAAATATTTTTTCAGAGCTAGATGCAGATAAAAATTATTTTGAATTTGCAACCTGATGGAGGTCAGTATAGATGGACTAATAGAACAAGTCCCACACACTGCTAGAAGGCCAAATATTTTTTCAGAGCTAGATGCAGAAAAAAATAATATTCAATTTGCAACGTGATGGAGGTCAGTATAGATGGACTAATAGAACAAGTCCCACACACAGCTAGAAGCCCAAATATTTTTTCAGAGGTAGATGCAGAAAAAAGTTATATTCAGTTTGCAACCTGATGGAGGTCAGTATAGATGGACTAATAGAACAAGTCCCACACACAGCTCGAAGGCCAAATATTTTTTCAGAGCTTGATGCAGAAAAAAATTATATTCAATTTGCAACCTTATGGAGGTCAGTATAGATGGACTAATAGAATGATGCTATGCCCAAAAGGTTTTACTTCACTAGGTGCAGTAAAAAAATTGGTATTCTATACACAGGTGGTGTAGCTTGCAACACAGATAGGCTACTCCACTGACTAACACACTCTGCAATAGGCCAAAAAGGATTAGCTTTGCTAGATTTAGCCAAATGCTGTGAAAAAAGCTTGCACAGCACTGGCACAGACCTGCCTGGTAAAAACTGATAGGAACTGATGTAACTTAGTCCGGAAAAGGACTGCAATTACAATTAGTCTTTACTCCCACAACCTATCTATTTAAGAGCACAGACCTGCCTGATAAATGTCATAGGAAATGCTGTAACGTAGTCCTTAAAAGGACTGCAATCACAACTCTTCCCTACTCCCAAGCTATCTGTAGATTTGTGCGAAAATTGGCTTGAAATTTACAAGGTATAGCGCACACAGCAACAGCGGTGCCGTCTAACACGCAGCTGCAGCAGTGAGAAAATGGTGGCGACGGGGAAAATGGCTGGGTCTGATAGGACAAGGACATGTGACATGCACTGCCAATGACACATGCCCTTGCTTGTGTGAAAAAAATCACTTCGCTCCGTGTGTGCGCTGCTGACAGATTGCACCTCCCCACTGTAAATGCGGGAAAGAGAAAAAAAAAATGGAGATCTTCATTATTCCTGCAGAGATCCATCCCCTGCCCCTCCCCCCGCCCCGCTGTACACTCAAACTGCGTATTAACATTAATTTTCATCATTACTGAGAAAAAATCCAGTTATGATTTTGGTGCACGAACAGTTATCGAACATAACCTCGAACAGCCGAATTTTTTTCAAATCGTTCGTGTTCGCCGAACGGCTCGAACACCGCCCAAAACAGCTCGAATTTGAGATTGGCGAACAATTCGAGTCGAACAACGCTCATCTCTACCATTGAGCTCACTGATGGGCTTCTGCATTGCTGACATTACCACAATGCTGCAGCCAATATTGGACACCGGGAGCAGCAACAGAGACTCAGCAATGGACCCAGGGACGATGAGTAAATCATGGTTTATTTAGTCATAAGTTACTGCTCCTGGGGACCTGGATATTCTGAAAGGAGACAACCCCTAGATGGTTAT
The DNA here is from genome assembly GCF_046119375.1 of Phyllobates terribilis. Taxonomy (NCBI): domain Eukaryota; kingdom Metazoa; phylum Chordata; class Amphibia; order Anura; family Dendrobatidae; genus Phyllobates; species Phyllobates terribilis. The sequence continues at coordinate 116,212,133 of NW_027362761.1, read as the reverse complement.
TTTCATAATTCCCACACTTTTTTTTTTACCACAGTTACCTTGTAAACTGTGAGCCCTCGCGGGCAGGGTCGTCGCTCCTTCTGTACTAGTCGCTGACTCGTTTTGCTAAGATTATGTAAATGGTTTTGCTATGTATATCCCTATCACTTGTAAAGCGCCATGGAATAAATGGCGCTATAATAATAAATAATAATAATAACATAAATGTTTACTCACACTTTTAACTTTTCTATCTCTTTTTATCTTTAAAATGCTGCAATTACATGTTAAAGTATATAGGAAATATTGTGAAGTCTATAAACACGTATTTTTAGCATTTTTGCAGTAAATAATGTTTTTCATTTTTTCATTGTTCTTCATAGTTTTTAAAATAGGAATTCAAAATAGGAATTAGAAAATGCATGTTCAAAATTACACAGAGTTTAAAAAAAATCCACTAAAATACAGTGGGTACGGAAACTATTCAGAACAGAGGATCCCCAAATCCAAGTGTGAAAAACTTGTTGCATCATTCTCGAGAAGACTCATGGCTGTACTACCTCAAAACGGTACTTCTACTCAACACTGAGCAAAGGGTCTGAATACTTATGACCATGTGATATTTCAGTTTTTCTTTTTTAATTAATTTGCAAAAATTTCTACATTTCTGTTTTTTTGCCGTCAAGATGGGGTGCAGAGTGTACATTAATGAGAAAAAAATGAACTTTTTAGAATTTACCAAATGGCTGCAATGAAACAAAGAGTGAAAATTTTAAAGGGGTCTGAATACTTTCTGTACCCACTGTACATGTAGAAACATCCATAAAAATAATTCAATAGTGTGCTGAAAACATTGTGTCAGAAGGAAACTTTAATAAGTATGCAATCACTTCAAGAAAAAAGAACTGCCATCACTATTCCTTAAAAAATAAAAAGTATTTTATTGTAATTTACTGGGACATATGTGCAGTAAGCAGGGGGATGCAGGAAGTGCTGTAGTCAATGGCCGTTTCGCACCAGTCTGATGCTTCTACGGATTCAGAAGCGGAAGACCGGCGCGAAACAGTCATCGTCCACAGCTCTTCCTGCAACCCCCTGCTTAGGGCACACATGTCCTAGTAAATTGGAATAAAGGACTTTCTATTTTTTAAGGAATGGTGAGTGCTACTTTTTCTTTTTTCTTGAAATGATTGCATTGTACACATTTGAGCTAAGCACCACTGAAATTCCTCGTAGCTACCGCAAATGCTTACAGAAGGGAAGGAAATGACCATGTGCATTGGTTGAAGCAAATAATCATATCCCTCACCTGTCTGCCATGATGACATAATCCACAGTGTCCCACGATGATCTGGGTCACTTTCACAGCAGTCACACCAGCAATCACTGGTGTGAATGTTGTAGAGGACAGCACTCTATACACTGACAGGAGTGTAATTACTCCTGTCAGTGTATAGCGCTGAGCTGCTGGGACTGAGGTCACTTAAATTAATCAGCTGAATATCAGCTGACGAGCTCTGGTGACCTCACTTACTGCATCAGTGTTGCATGAGAAAATTCTCATGCAGCATCGATGCCGTAAGTGAGGTCACTGGAGCTCTAAGCTGATCTTCAGCTGATGAACTCACATGACCTCAGTCCAAGCAACTCAGTGCTATACACTGCCGGAAGCGATCCAGCTCCTGTCAGTGTATAGTGTGCAGCCGGGTGATCGCATCGCTATGGGACATCGGGATTACGGCGGACAGGTGAACGTAAGGTGTTTTTTATTTTAATATCGATTTATTTTAACTTTTTTTTTACACTGAGCACAGACGCCGGCTGAGAAGACTACTTCTCCCCTTAGCCGCACCTGCTCCCTCTATTGTCAGCGGGAGCAGCTGTAGGAAGATTGGAGGAGTAGTCTCCCGCAGGTAATTCTTTGTGCAAATATTTTTATACCTGCGTTTTTGCTGCAGATTTGACTGACTCAATTGAAGTCAATGGGTGAAAAACGCTGCAGAAATGGTGCCGCAGTTTCTTGCTTTTAACTTTAATAAGTATGTTTGTATGGGCATAGTTTGAGGATGGAGTAGCTGAGTGAGAGTGACACAGGCACACAGATAGTGTTGCTGTTTTCTAGTGCTTATCTGATCACAAAGCTCAATGCACAGCTACACTGCTCAGTACTGCTGTATAATTTCTGCCAAGCTGATGCTGTTTCTCGAGATGTGATAAAAAGAGAATGAGGCAGGAACAACTTACATCTTTGTGTGCTGTGTAAGGGAGACATCATAGCAGATAATTTCTACCCACTAGCTCCAAGACAACTGAAAGTTATAATTGGAGCCTGCAGGGGAGGAAAACAGTAAAAATGCAGGATACAAATCATAATGGTGAGAAATTGTGTACAAAATGTGCACACATAACAGCTTATTCTGAAGTACTCATCTGAAACATCAAGTTTAAGGACTTGTATTAAACTTGTATTTAAATAATGTTTCCTAGTTTTAGGGTATGTGTGCACATTCAGGATTTGATTGCAGAAATTATTGCAAGGTTTCTGCATTTCTTGGAAGCAAAAACGCTGCGACAAAAACGCACGTTTTGCCGCAATTTTGTTGCATTTTTGATTTGGTTTTTGATGCGTTTTTGTACAACAATGAATGCTTTTTGGAGCTAAATAAAGATATTTGAAAAAATAAATCTGCGACATCACTTTCACCCTTGGATTACCTGGGGTGAGTATATTGCTTAATTTAAATGATTAAAGAATGTGTCTGTTGTATTTCAAACAAAGTGTTTTACTCTGAGTGTTTGTGCGTTTATTTAACTCTTTACAGGTTTAGTAATGAGGGTGTCTGTTTGACACCTCTTCATCACTAAACAAAGGGCTTGGTGTCAGCGACACCTAATCCCATAAACCGTAATCCTATTATCCCTAATTCTCATTCATGTCATTTCTGGGGCAGCTGAGAGCTGCTATTTTTAGCCTAGGAAGGGGCCATTAGGTCAACATGTTCCCTGGCTATTAATAACAGCTCTCAGCTATTTGATTAGCTGCTATGTCCCCATGATCAGCAACCAGCAGCACTTTGGATACAGCATATTTTCACTGAGTCCAAAACGCTGTGTTCTAATGCCGCACCTGTTTTGTCAGTACAAGCGAATCCACCGCATGGCATTTCAATCTGTCAAAATCTGCAGCAGTGACTAGCGTCTGCGCTACAGAAATTGACATACTGCAGGTGAGTTTGGGTATGTGCCCATGATCAGGAAATCCTGTGGGTTTGACGCTGCGTATTTATGTCCCCCCCAGCCCCTCCTGTGGCTCGTATATGCCCCCCAGCCCCTTCTATGATGCATACAATGAAAGAAATAAGTATTTGATCCCTTGCTGTTTTTGTAAGTTTGCCCACTGACAAAGACATGAACAGTCTATAATTTTAAGGGTAGGTTAATTTTAACATTGAGAGATAGAATATTCTCAAAAAAAAATCAAGAAAATCACATTGTATGAATTAGATAATTTTTTTTGCATTTTACTGTGAGAAATAAGTATTTGATTCCTCTGGCAAACAACACTTCATAATTGGTGGCAAAACCCTTGTTGGCAAGCATAGTAGTCTGATGTTTTTTGTAGCTGATGATGAGGTTTGCGCTCATGTCAGGAGGAATTTTAGTCCACTCCTCTTTGCAGATCATCTCTAAATCATTAAGATTTTGAGGCTGTCGCTTGGCAACTCAGAGCTTCAACTCCCTCCATAAGTATTCTATGGGATTAATGTCTGGAGATTGGCTAGGCTACTCCATGACCTTACTGTGCTTCTTTTTGAGCTACTCCTTTGTTGCCTTGGCTGTATGTTTTGGGTCATTGTCTTGCTGGAAGACCCAACCATGACCCATCTTCAATGCTCTGTAATGCAGCGACTTGCGGCATTACAGTAATGGTCCAGGATGTGTTTTGGCTGACCATGTACCTCCCCCTCAGGTGACTGGTCACATGACTGTGACATAGCACAGGTCCTGTGCACACAGAATGTCTGATCACATGACTGTGACATCAGCACAGGTCCTGTGTGTGTGTACTACAGGATATATAAACCCTGGTAGTCATGAGACAGTGTGTGTAAGGCATGAGGCCTGTTCTCGTGTGGGACACCGCTAGAGTGTGAGGCCTAGTGAGGCCTATTGAAGCCTGGTGAAGCCTGAAAGGCGGAGGCTGGATCCTTAGGTGTAAGTGATCCCAGTAGCCTTGGAGGGCCAGAGGCTTGGAAGGCAAGAGTCCTGGAAGGCAAAGGCTGGATGTGAGGTGAGACCACATACCAGTAGCCTTTGAAGGAACGAGGGCTGGAGACCCCCATCTGGGAAGCCGTAAAGCCACAGTGGTGGCAGAATAAGTCTGAAGCAGCTAAAACCGGGCGAAGGTAAAAACACTGATTGATGTGGACATTTCTATAAGTGACTTTGCTGGGGGCTGCAACTGGAGCCAAGTGGGCCTGTCTGCTACTTGAAAGGCTCCTGGACATTATATGTAATATGTCGGCGAGCCACTGAGTTGGACTCGGTTATAGCAGTTTTGTTGTATAATAAACTGCTGGAGTGTGAAAACTGCAAAAAAGTGGCTGGTGTGCTTTAATTGACCCGGTGCAGCGAGTATCCCCAGTATGATGACTAGCGCTGCCTTACAGCTCTTACTGAGGGAGGTTGTTGGCCAAAATGTCACGATACATGACCCCATCCATCTTCCCTTCAGTAGGGTGCAGTCATCATGTCCCCTTTGCAGAAAAGCAACCCCAAAGTATAATGTTTCCCCCCCCATGCTTCACGGTTGGGACAATGTTTTTAGGGTTGTGCTCATCGTTCTTCTTCCTCTAAACACGGCGAGTTGAGTTAATGCCAAAGAGCTCAATTTTTGTCTCATCTGACCACAGCACCTTCTCCCAATAACTCACAGAATCATCCAGGTGTTCATTGGCAAACTTCAGACGGGCCTGCACATGTGTCTTCTTGAGCAGGGGGACCTTGCGGGCACTGCAGGATTTCAAACCTTTAAGACGTAATGTGTTACCAATAGTTTTCTTGGTGGTGGTCACAGCTGCCTGAGATCATTAACAAGTTTCCCCCATGTAGTTTTAGGCTGATCTCTCATCTTCCTCATGATCAAGGATACCCCATGAGGTGAGATTTTGCATGGTGCCCCTTGATCAATATTGATTGACAGTCATTTTGTATTTCTTCCATTTTCTTACTATTGCACCAACAGTTGTCTTCTTCTCACCCAGCGTCAAACTTATGGTTTTGTAGCCCATTCCAGCTTTGTGCAGGTCTATGATCTTGTCCCTGACATCCTTAGAAAGCTCTTTGGTTTTGCCCATGTTGTAGAGGTTAGAGTCTGACTGATTAATTGAGTCTGTGGACAGGAGTCTTTTATAAAGGTGACTATGTAAGACAGCAAGTTGATTAGGAGCGTCTAACTGGTCTGTAGGAGCCAGAACTCATAATGGTTTGTAGGGGATCAAATACTTATTTCTCACTGCAAAATGCAAAAAAAAATATCTAATTTATACAATGTGATTTTCTTGATTTTTGGGGGGGTATTTTATCTCTCAATGTTAAAATTAACATACCCTTAAAATTATAGACTGTTCATGACTTTTTCAGTGGGCAAACTTACAAAAACAGCAAGGGATCAAATATTTATTTCCTTCACTGTATATGCCTCCAGTCCCTCCTGTGATGCGCATATGTTCCCTGCCCCTCCTGTGATGTTTCTATGCCTCCCAGCCCATCCTGTGATATGTATATGCGCCAGCATCTCCTGTGATGTGTATATGCCCCCAGCATCTTCTGTGATGTGTACATGCCCCCAGCCCCACCTGTGATGCGTACATGTCCCCAGCAACTCCTGTGATGTGTATATACCCCCAGTGTCTCCTGTGATGTATATGCCCCCAGCGTTTTCTGTGGTGTATGTGTCCCCAGCATCTCCTGTGAAGTATATATGCCCCCAGCATCTCTTGTGTTTAGAACTCACTGCTGCAAATTCTTTTCAAAATTCATCACAAAAAGTTGACTCCAGATCAATGCAAACCTGGAAAAGCAATTGCGAGTAGTAACATCATCACTCCTGCCTAACATTACACGTCTCACCAAAGAGAAGCAGCTCCATACATCACATTAGGCATGAGTTAATTGTTTTACCATATATAGCAGAATAAACTTAAAACTGATAATTTTTTTTACAGCCTGCGAATGATGGTATAAATATCCAAATGGCCTTTGGCAGAGAGAAGGTTCCCCACCCCTGATTTAAATAGTCAATCACTGACGGCAGCAGTTAAATGTTTCGGTTGTTGGTGCGCCCTTATGCTGATGGGTTGCCATGAAAGTCAGGGGTCTGCTGCAGTGTGTAGTGCACGCAATCCAATGATTGTAGGTTCAATTTCCTTAAAGGAACTTTGGAATAAAGGGAAACAACATATATTTTTAAAAATACATAGAAATAAAATATATAAAAAATTAACCCACTCCTCCTTTTCCCAATTCAAAATTAGAGATGAGCGGTGTTCGACTAGAACTGTTCGCCAATCTCAAATTCGAGCTGTTTTGGGCGGTGTTCGAGTCGTTCGATGAACGCGAACGATTTGCAAAAAAATTCGGCTGTTCGAGGTTATGTTCGAAAACTGTTCGTGCACCAAAAACGTGTCCTGCATGTCTGGTGCTATTTAGAGCACCAATCATACAGGGATTGTCTGCCACTCACTGTAATGCCACAGCCATGGTGGTTGTGGCATTACATTGGTTGCCCAAATGGATGGGAACAGTGCTCACAGTGAAACATGAAAAGCCGGCAATTAAGCAGCAGCATACACCGGTACCCGACAATTTAGAACCGAAAGAACAGAGCATCACACATAGATTAGATAGATAGAAACATGTCAGTCACATATATAAGAAGTACAGTGACAGTGTTGCTTACTGTACTTGTCATTTAGTGTTAAAGGATTTATTTAAAAAAATATTAGTGTTTTCATGCACCGTCTCTTTAAAAAAGCCGGCCGGCAATTCAGCATCGGTACCCGACAATTTTTAACAGAAAGAATAGAGCATCACACATAGATTAGATAGATAGAAACATGTCAGTCACATATATAATAAGTACAGTGATAGTGTTGATTACTGTACTTGTCATTTAGTGTTAAAATAAAGGATTTATTTAAAAAAAAATTGGCGTGGGTTTCCCCGTAATTTTAGTCTCTAGCGGAGGTTAAGCAGACGGCTGGGGCAGATGTTTGAAGCCTGGGAAGGGGGTAATACCCACGGAGCTTCCCAGGCTACTAATATCAGCCCCCAGCTGAATACCTAGCCTTTACTAGCTATTAAAATGCGGGACCCCAAAAAAAATGACGTGGGGTCCCCCCTATTTTAATAGCTAGCAAAGGCTAGGCAGACAGCTGGGGGCTGATATTAATAGCCCAGGAAGGGTGCCATGAATATTGGCCCCCTCCCAGGCTAGAAACACCTGCTGTCAGCCTCCCCAGAAATGGCGCATCCATATGATGCGCCAATTCTGGCACTTAGCCTCGCTCTTCCCACTGCCCTGTAGCGGTGGCAGTAGGGTAATAAGGCTCGGGTTGATGTCAGCTTTAGAGATGAGCGTTGTTCTACTCGAACTGTTCGCCAATCTCAAATTCGAGCTGTTTTGGGCGGTGTTCGAGCCGTTCGGCGAACACGAACAATTTGAGAAAAATTTGGCTGTTCGAGGTTATGTTCGATAACTGTTCGTGCACCAAAATCATAACTGGATTTTTTCTCAGTAATGATGAAAATTAATGTTAATACGCAGTTTGAGTGTACAGCGGGGTGGGGGGAGGGGCAGGGGATGGATCTCTGCAGGAACAATGAAGATCTCCATTTTTTTTTCTCTTTCCCGCATTTACAGTGGGGAGGTGCAATCTGTCAGCCTATCAGCAGCGCACACACGGAGCGAAGTGCTTTTTTTCACACAAGCAAGGGCATGTGTCATTGGCAGTGTATGTCACATGTCCTTGCCCTATAAGACCAAGCCATTTTCCCCGTCGCCACCATTTTCTCACTGCTGCAGCTGCGTGTTAGACGGCACCGCTGTTGCTGTGTGCGCTATACCTTGTTAATTTCAAGCCAATTTTCGCACAAATATACAGATAGCTTGGGAGTAGGGAATAGTTGTGATTGCAGTCCTTTTAAGGACTAGGTTACAGCATTTCCTACGACTTTTATCAGGCAGGTCTGTGCTCTTAAATAGATAGGTTGTGGGAGTAAAGACTAATTGTAATTGGAGTCCTTTTCAGGACTAGGTTACATCAGTTCCTATCAGTTTTTGCCAGGCAGGTCTGTGCCAGTGCTGTGCAAGTTTTTTTCACAGCATTTGGCTGAATCTAGCAAAGCTAATCCTTTTTGGCCTATTGCAGAGTGTGTTAGTCAGTGGAGTAGCCTATCTGTGTTGCAAGATATACCACCTGTGTATAGAATACCAATTTTTTTACTGCACCTAGTGAAGTAAAATCTTTTGGGCATAGCATCATTCTATTAGTCCATCTATACTGACCTCCATCAGGTTGCAAACTGAATCTAATTTTTTTCTGCATCTAGCTCTGAAAAAATATTTAGCCTTCTAGCAGTGTGTGGGACTTGTTCTATTAGTCCACCTATACTGACCTCCATCAGGTTGCAAACTGAATATATTTTTTTCTGCATCTACCTCTGAAAAAATATTGGGCTTCTAGCTGTGTGTGGGACTTGTTGTATTAGTCCATCTATACTGACCTCCATCAGGTTGCAAACTGAATATATTTTTTTCTGCATCTACCTCTGAAAAAATATTGGGCTTCTAGCTGTGTGTGGGTCTTGTTCTATTAATCCATCTATACAGACCTCCATCAGGTTGCAAACTGAATATAATTTCTTTCTGCATCTAGCTCTGAAAAAATATTTGGCCTTCTAGTAGTGTGTGGGATTTTCTCTGTTAGTCCATCTATACTGACCTCCATCAGGTTGCAAACTGAATATATTTTTTTCTGCATCTACCTCTGAAAAAATATTGGGCTTCTAGCTGTGTGTGGGTCTTGTTCTATTAATCCATCTATACTGACCTCCATCAGGTTGCAAACTGAATATAATTTTTTTCTGCATCTAGCTCTGAAAAAATATTTGGCCTTCTAGTAGTGTGTCGCACTTTCTCTATTAGTCCATCTATACTGACCTCCATCAGGTTGCAAATTAAAAATAATTTTTATCTGCATCTACAGTACCTCTGAAAAAATATTTGTGCTTCTAGCTGTGTGTGGGACTTGTTGTATTAGTCCATCTATACTGACCTCCATCAGGTTGCAAACTGAATATAATTTTTTTCTGCATCTAGCTCTGAAAAAATATTTGGCCTTCTAGTAGTGTGTGGGACTTTCTCTGTTAGTCCATCTATACTGACCTCCATCAGGTTGCAAACTGAATATATTTTTTTCTGCATCTACCTCTGAAAAAATATTGGGCTTCTAGCTGTGTGTGGGTCTTGTTCTATTAATCCATCTATACTGACCTCCATCAGGTTGCAAACTGAATATAATTTTTTTCTGCATCTAGCTCTGAAAAAATATTTGGCCTTCTAGTAGTGTGTCGGACTTTCTCTATTAGTCCATCTATACTGACCTCCCTCAGGTTGCAAATAAAAAATAATTTTTATCTGCATCTACAGTACCTCTGAAAAAATATTTGGGCTTCTAGCTGTGTGTGGGACTTGTTCTATTAGTCCATCTATACTGACCTCCATCAGGTTGCAAACTGAATATATTTTTTTCTGCATCTACCTCTGAAAAAATATTGGGCTTCTAGCTGTGTGTGGGACTTGTTGTATTAGTCCATCTATACTGACCTCCATCAGGTTGCAAACTGAATATATTTTTTTCTGCATCTACCTCTGAAAAAATATTGGGCTTCTAGCTGTGTGTGGGTCTTGTTCTATTAATCCATCTATACAGACCTCCATCAGGTTGCAAACTGAATATAATTTTTTTCTGCATCTAGCTCTGAAAAAATATTTGGCCTTCTAGCAGTGTGTGGGACTTGTTCTATTAGTCCACCTATACTGACCTCCATCAGGTTGCAAATTCAAAATAATTTTTTATATGCATCTAGCTCTGAAAAAATATTTGGCCTTCTAGCAGTGTGTGGGACTTTCTCTGTTAGTCCATCTATACTGACCTCCATCGGGTTGCAAACTGAATCTAATTTTTTTCTGCATCTAGCTCTGAAAAAATATTTGGCCTTCTAGCAGTGTGTCGGACTTTCTCTATTAGTCCATCTATACTGACCTCCATCAGGTTGCAAATTAAAAATAATTTTTATCTGCATCTACAGTACCTCTGAAAAAATATTTGGGCTTCTAGCTGTGTGTGGGACTTGTTGTATTAGTCCATCTATACTGACCTCCATCAGGTTGCAAACTGAATATATTTTTTTCTGCATCTACCTCTGAAAAAATATTGGGCTTCTAGCTGTGTGTGGGACTTGTTCTATTAATCCAGCTATACAGACCTCCATCAGGTTGCAAACTGAATATATTTTTTTCTGCATCTACCTCTGAAAAAATATTGGGCTTCTAGCTGTGTGTGGGACTTGTTGTATTAGTCCATCTATACTGACCTCCATCAGGTTGCAAACTGAATATATTTTTTTCTGCATCTACCTCTGAAAAAATATTGGGCTTCTAGCTGTGTGTGGGACTTGTTGTATTAGTCCATCTATACTGACCTCCATCAGGTTGCAAATTGAATATAATTTTTTTCTGCATCTAACCCAGCCAATAGTTTTGGCCTAACACCTCAGTTTGGCCACTCAGCTCTGCTCGGTTACCATCCATTGTTTTTTTGTGCAAACAACTCCAGAGTTGTGAATTAGTTAACCACCAAAATGAGTGGAAAAAGGCCTGCTGCTGGTGGAAAGGGGAATAGGCGTGTTGGGAAGCGGAAAAAAGGTTGTGTCCGTGGGGTAGGTGTTAAAGCAACAGTAACATCTGCAGAAGAAAGACCATCTTCCAGCCAAACTAAAATGTCTACTTCTTTTAGCGGACAATGTGATAAGATCCCTTTCTTACGGCCACGCCAATCGCTACAAATTCCAGATGAGGCACAAAAACAGCAGGTGCTTCAACGGATATCAAGTGCTCCTTTAAGTGGGCTCTCCTCCACATCAACTTCAACATCACAAATACTCCAGTCCTCAAAGGTGTCACCCAAATCGCACTTGCTTCCTCACAGCTCCCAAATCTCCAGCTGCCCGTCTGAGTATGAGGTAGAACAGATGGTTGAGTCTGCAGAGCTGCTTACTCATACTATAGCCTGGGAATCAGAGGTCGACTCCAGCGCTTCTGTGAATCCAGACGAGGAAATGATTTGCACTGATGCCCAGAATCTTTATGAGTCGGATCCAGGACCAGACGCAGAAGGTTCTGACCATAATGTAGACCCTCATTCCCAAACTGTAACTCCTGTTGGTGGAGACAATGAGGAAGACGATGATAAGACTCAAATACCTGATTGGAGCGACAACTTTAGTTTTTTGTCAGGGCAGGAACAGGTTGGCTCTGAGGACGACGGGTGTGATAACACACAGGGTGATGATGATGAGGTTGGAGATCCCACTTACTGTCAACCCACAGTCAGCCAAGAGATGAGGTCAGCAGAGGAGGTGGAGGAAGATGCTAGTGACGACGAGGTCAGGTTGCGCCTTCCTGGACAGAGACGTAGTACTGGAAGCACGTCAACAACTGCATCCTCAAACACAACTCTGCCTCTCACCACAAGTCGTGGTGGCTCTTCAGGTCGCATGGGTGCTAAGCCTTGCATAGCCTGGGCATTTTTTCAGATCGATAAAGATGACCCAACTCGTGTTATCTGTAACATTTGTCAGCAAAAGCTAAGTAGAGGCCAAAAAATACATAGTTTGAGTACTTCATGCATGAACCGGCACATGGACATGAAGCATAAGTTGCAGTGGGAAGCTCAGTGTGCTACAATGCGGCCTAGCCGGCCGGGCCGACCACCGTCTGCCATATCTTGTGCATCCGCGGCCTCTTCATCCTCTGTGACTGGGGGGACAGCAGTCACACCTGTTTTGGGGCGCAGACCTGCCACCTCTTTACCCGCAACAGCCAGCGTGATTGGCAGGTCATCATTTTCTTTGGAGGTGGTAACACCAGTAGTGTTGAGCCACCCCCGTAGTGTTCGAGTTCGGTTCGGTTCGTCGAACACCCATGTGTTCGCCGAACTGTTCGTCGAACTGTTCGTCGAACACCTTCGAACACCGTTAAAACCAATGGCAGGCAAACAAAAACACATAGAAACACATAGAAAACACCTTCAAAGGTGTCCAAAAGCTGACAAACTGCTCAGAAGACATAACTAACACATGGAAAAGTGACAAGTACATATAGTCATACGAAAATAAAAGAGGTGAAGGAGTAAAAGGAGGGGGAGACACAGATATAGGCATGTCATGCCCTTCTAAAATCCAAAAAGTGAAAAGCCGACACGGCCAGTCCGCTCCTGCCCGTGCCACCTCCGTGTCGCCGGGTTTGTGCCAGAGCCGCGGTGAACCCTGACGGCCAGCCCCCCTCTCCCAATACTGGTGCCTGTCCGCTGGTGGGTCGAGCGAGCCCCCCTGTGGTGGAGGCAGCTCTAAGCTTTTTAATTTAAATTGTCTCTCTAATTTGAATGAATACACTTTAAATCCATTTACAAGGATCTATTGGAGGGCAAGTCTCATGCCAGCAGCCGCGGTAATTCCAGCTCCAGTAGCGTCCACTAAAGCTGCTGCAGTTAAAAAGCTTTTATAAGGATCGAGCTCGGCTGTCCACCGCAAGGCATCCTACTGCCAGTCCCAGCCCCTATGCCTTGGGGTGCCTCCTGATGCTCTTCACTAAGTATCCCATGGTCCCGAAGCATTTCCTTTGAAAAAATTAAGTGTCTAAACTACAGGTGGTGCAGCTTGCTTAACAGCCGGGATAATCCGCTGACTAGCAGACACTGCTACTAGGCACAAAGTATTTCCTGGGCTAGATGCAGTTAAAAATTTGTAATTAGATACTCTCGTTGGATGCTGAGAAAGCATTCCATAGAGTCTCCTGGCACGCCATATATGATTCTCTTAAAAAGCTTGGGGTAGGGGTCTAGGGGACCCTTTTATAGCCAAAATCACGGCCCTGTATCGCAATACGTCACCTAGGCTGAAGATAAATGGAACTGTAGCACCCTGAGGGCTCGGTTGCTACAGACGTATTGCACCTCACCCAGAGGTGTGATATCTCACTCTCAGGTAAGGATGGAGTGTGGATCAGGACCCGACACCTGCATGCATTTCACCACATTGCCGTGGGGCAGGGCGACCAATATGCCCCTGAGATGGGCACGACAGTCCCTGTCCCTGGCTGGAGTGGGGGGAGGGAACACTGAGGAAGGGGAACCCTGTAGTGCAGGAGCAGGGAGGAAGCAGTTCCTGGGTGCATTGAGAAGGGAGTATAAAAGGTGGGCACCATCTTAGTTCAGTGCAGAGAAGTCTGAGCAGAAGTGGCAGGGAGCAGGGGCTCTGCATGAGCTCTGCTCCGGAGGCGGGCCTAGTAACAGAGGCCCAGGCCTGGAAGAGGGAGAAGGAAGGAAGAGGAGCGGAGAAGGCTCCAGGAACGAGGAATGAAGGGATCCCAGGGGTGCGGACGGGCGAGTCGCCACCGCACGCCCGAATCCACCTGCGTGGAGGGGTCAGGCCAAAGGGGGAGACCGGTCCCCGAACTAGTGGAGGCAGGAAACGACCCTCAGCTAGAAACCGGAGGCTCTGACATTTTATGTGGCGCAGCCCCTCGCTACACCCGCTAGGAAGGCACCACATAGGGTCAGGGAAACTGGCGCCAAGTTTACCAAGAGGAGGCCCGAGGCAGCCGGACAGAAGTGTTGGTAAGAAAGGCCAGACAAAGGACACACAAAGGGGGTCCTGTGAAGTGCTCCAAAGTTATCTGGGAGTTGTCTGAGCCCCTCACCTGGTGAGCACAGTACGACGTGGGCAGCCGTTACCTGCAGACGTGGTCTGGATAATAAGAACTGTGAGTAAAGGCCCTGAACTGCATCACTGACTCCGTGTCGTTACTGCTGCTGCCCTGCACCATCACCCCCATCCTTCGCATACACTGCCCTGAGGCTATACTCCTCCCGTGGGGAGTTATGCTACGCTCTGCTGCACCCACAACACCAGCCTCAGCGGTATGCCCTGTAGCGGCGGTTCACTCTGACCGCAATCCACGGGTGGCGTAGTCGGACATTTAAACATCAAAACCACATAAATAGTTCCGCCACTGGTTTGACCGCCCTGAGCCACGGAACCGGGTTGCCGCCACGAAGACTACAACCACCAGCATCCACCAAAAAGGGTCCGGCTCCGGGTGTCCCAAGGCCCAGGGGGTGCGTCAGAACATTTTCATCACCTTTCACAATCACCAATGGGACAAGGCAGTGATGTCCTCTGTCCCCTCTCTTATACATCCTAGTGACGGAGCACCTGCTCTCATCAATTCGCCATAACCCCAATATTAGGTGGATTGAGGTGGGAGGCACCGAGTACAAGTGCTCTCTATTTGCTGATGATGTCCTAGTATATATCACTCAATCACATATATCCATCCATGCTGTTATGGCTGAAATAGATCACTTTGTTACATGGTAAAATTTTAAAATCAATGCAGCGAAGTCTGAGGCCCTCGATGTCTCCCTCCCCAAATCCATATAGGATTCCATCCAGTCCAACTTTCCCTTTGCCTGGCCCTCACAGGGTATCAAATACTTAGGAATTCCTATTCATAGAGACCTCTCCCATCTATGTTATCTTAATTTTGGGCCCTTTATTGAACAACTCCATACAGACCACGGTTGGCAAGTTAGAACTGTAAGATTCACTACGTGAACCACTGGTGTTTTGTGGAAAAGCACATGTACACTGCGTTCCAAATTATTATGCAAAAAGTGTTTAGGAGTGATAAGGGAAGAATTTGTTTGTTTGTCAGTTAAACTCATTGATGGTGATGTGTGTCAGGGCTCTTTATATCACTGTAAGCAATTGCAGACACCTGTGCTAATTAGTTTGGCAGGTGTGTCCAATGAAAGGCAAGACTACTTAAGAAGGCTCTCTCACATTATTAAGCAGCCTACATTTTCTGCCAAAATGGGAAAGAAAAAGGATGTGTCGGCTGCTGAGAAGCAACAAATTGTGGAGTGTTTAGGTCAAGGCATGACTACAATCAACATTGTGCGATGATCAGGATGAAGTGTCTTGGCAATCAAGAAGTATGTAGCTGATTCACAGTACACACGTGTGCGTGCTGATAAGGGCAAATTGAGGACTCTTTCCAACAGGCAATTACGTCAGGTTGAAAGAGCAGCGGCAAAAAAGCCTTGTCATAGCAGCAGACAAGTTTTTGAAGCTGCTTGTACCTCCAACGTCCCCCGAACAACAAGATGCAGGGTCCTTCAGAGGTTTGCAGCTGTGCATGCGCCATCCTGTCGACCTCCTCTATCCACTTCACACAAGCAGAAACGGCTCCAGTGGGCCAAACATTACATGAAGACTGATTTCAAAACTGTTTTGTTCACGGATGAGTGCCGTGCAGCGCTCGATGGTCCAGATGGATGAAGTGGAGGATGGCTGGTTGATGGACACCCCACGCAAACACGGCTACAGCGCCAACAAGGAGGAGGTGGAGTAATGTTTTGGGCTGGAATCATGGGGAGAGAGATTGTCGGCCCCTTTAGGATCCCTGAAGGCGCTAAAGATGAACTCCATAATGTATGTGGATTTTCTCAAACAGCACTTCCTGCCATGGTTCAAGAAGAAGAACCGTGTATTTCACAGCAAGATCATTTTTCTGCATGATAATGCACCATCTCATGCTGCACATAAAACATCTGCATCTCTGGCTGATATGGGCATAAAAGGGGACAAACTTATGGTGTGACCCCCATGCTCCCCTGACCTCTACCCCATTCAGAACCTTTGGAGCATCATTAAAAGGAGTGTCTATGATGGCGGGAGGCAGTTCACATCTAAGCAACAGCTCTGGGAGGGTATTCTGTCCTCATGCAAAACAATTGAAGCAGAAACCATCCAAAACCTGACAAATTCAATGGACGAGAGAGTTTAGAAGCTCCTTTCGAACAAGGGGTCCTATTTGAAAATGTAACATCACCTAGAATAAAGTTTTGAGTTGAAAACTGTTTGATTTCAGTTTCTAACAACCTGCTAATGCTTATAATTTCAAAAATGACCATTTTTTTGGTCTTTATTAAAATGAAAAGGTTGATCGAAAAGTTTGGGGGATCTAAGAGTGTGGCAACCCAGTAGTCATGATTACTTCGAATTCTGACAATATGAGGGTCATGCTGGAGGTAGTACAGCAAGAAGGCACTTATGTGCCTTGCGCATCTCGGAGCCCCAAAATTATTTTCCGGGCTAGATGCAGCTAAAAATTATTTTTAATTTTAAATCTAGTGAAGCTTTAGTATAGATGGCCTAATAGGATCAGTGCTGCACACTGCTACAAAGCCCAAATTATTTTCCAGTCAAGATACAGATAAACATGATTAGTAATTTGAAAGCTTAAAACGGTTGGTAGGGTGATTTTAACCAATCATCAAGCTTTTACTCTCCCCAGGATGACACAGGGGTAGAAAAGTCGTTTCGGATCCATGATTTGTTCATCTTTATGAACGTGAGTCTGTCTACATTATCAGTGGAGAGCCGCGTGCGCTTATCTGTCAGCACACCACCAGCAGCGCTGAACACACGTTCAGACAGAACGCTGGCTGCGGGGCATGACAAGATCTCCAAGGCGTAAGTGGCTAGCTCCGGCCATTTATCCAGATTGGAAGCCCAAAAAGAGCAAGGGTCCAGTGACACAGTCGTGGCTTCAATGTTTACTTGGAGATACTCCTGTACCATCGTCTCTAGGCGTTGACTATGTGTCAGACTTCTTGTCTCCTGTGGCCTTGCAAAGGATGGGCTAAAAAAGTGGTGAAATGATTCCGCAAAATTGATGTTACCAGCAGATACTGTGTTTCTGTTACGGTTTGAGTGCTGAACACTTGACGGTCCCACGGTTGGCAAGTTGGAACTGTGAGATTCACTACGTGCACCACTGGTATTTTGTGGAAAAGCACATGTAAGATTCTGCAACAGTCTCTGCTGATACTCCTGCATGCGTGCATCCCTTTCTATGGCAGGAATAATTTCTGCAAATTTACTTTTGTACCGGGGATCTAACAGTGTGGCAACCCAGTAGTCAGGATTATTTCTAATTCTCACAATTCGAGGGTCATGTTGCAGGTAGTGCAGCAAGAAGGCACTCATGTGTGTTGCGCATCCAGGAGCACCAAGTCCCTGTTGTGTTGGTGGCGAGGTAACAATCATGCTTCCTTCCTCTGTCCTCTCCCCCCAACCTCGCACAACAGAAATGTGATCAAGGTCTCCCTCATCTGATGAGTCTTCCATCAGTTCGTCCTCCACTTCTTCCTGGGCTCCTGCACCTTCCTCACTAGTTTGGCTGCTACCATGCGCCCTGGTAAAACCATCTCCCCCACCCTCACATGCCTGCCACCTTGGTGCTGCCGACCGTCTGGCCCTTGCAGATGTTAGCCCTTCCGCATACAACTCCTCCTCCTCTACTTCCTCCACCTCCTCTTGTGCCACCACCTGACTCCGAATTCTGTTTAACATGTGCTCCAGCATGTAAATCACCGGAATAGTCATGCTGATAATGGCATCGTCAGCACTAAACATCTTCGTCGCCATTTCAAAACTGTGCAGAAGGGTGCATAGGTCCCTGATCTGAGACCACTCCTCCAGCGTGATTTGCCCCACCTCTGAATCTCGTTGGCCCAGGCTATACGTCAGAACGTATTGCACCAGGGCTTGTCGGTGCTGCCACAGTCGCTGCAACATGTGCACAGTTGAATTCCACCGGGTAGGCACATCGCATTTTAGCCGGTGAAGTGGCAGGCCCAACGACTTCTGTAGAGATGTAAGTCGCTGAGCTGCGGGATGCGAACGGCGGAAGTGAGCACACAGCGACCGTGCCCTCTGCAGAAGGCCATCTAGTCTGGGATAGTGGGCTAAAAATTGCTGGACAACCAGGTTCAACACGTGAGCCATACAAGGAACGTGTGTGACATTGCCCCGGCGAAGGGCCGCACCCAGGTTTGCAGCATTGTCGCACACGGCCTTCCCTGGTTTCAGGTCCAGTGGAGACAACCATTCATGAAATTGGTTCTCCAGAGCTGACCACAACTCCTCAGCTGTGTGACTCACATTTCCCAGACATTTCAATGTAAAAACCGCCTGATGATGTTGAGCCCTACTGCCAGCATAGTAAGGAGGTGTGCAGGATCCCTTCTGCGCAGTTAGAAAGCTTGTGGCATGACCAGACAGGCTTTGGGTGCAGGTGGAAGACCGAGAGGAGGTTGAGGAGGCAGAAGCAGTGGAGGAACTTTGACATAAAGAGGATTGACGCACAACTCGTGGGGACGGCAAGACTTGGACAGCAGCCCCTTGTCCTGCTGTCACCATAGTTACCCAGTGCCCAGTCAGCGACATGTAACGCCCCTGTCCATGCCTACTCGTCCAAGTGTCTGTGGTGAAATGCACCCTGTCACACACAGAGTTTCTCAAAGAAGCGGTGATGTTATGTGCGACATGCTGGTGGAGCGCAGGCACACCTTTCTTTGAGAAGTAGTGCCGACTGGGCATCTGGTACTGGGGCACTGCGACGGACATAAGGTCTTGAAAATCCTCTGTGTCCACCAGGCGGAAAGGCAGCATTTCTGTAGCCAAGAGCTTGCAGATGGTGAAATTCAACCTCTTAGCTTTCTCATGGCTAGGAGGAAATGGTCTTTTACTTGTCCACATCTGAGGGACCGAGGGCTGGCTATTGTGCTTAGACGGGGTTGATAAGGGTGTCCCCGGCAAACTGCCGGTCTGTGAGGAAGATGCAGGCGGACATGATAGGTTGCCTTGATCCAAAGGTGGTGCTATCGATGTCGGACAGCGCTCAACACCAGCTGGTGTTACCACCTCCAAAGAAAATGATGACCTGCCAATCACGCTGGCTGTTGCGGGTAAAGAGGTGGCAGGTCTGCGCCCCAAAACAGGTGTGACTGCTGTCCCCCCAGTCACAGAGGATGAAGAGGCCGCGGATGCACAAGATATGGCAGACGGTGGTTGGCCCGGCCGGCTAGGCCGCATTGTAGCACACTGAGCTTCCCACTGCAACTTATGCTTCATGTCCATGTGCCGGTTCATGCATGAAGTACTCAAACTATGTATTTTTAGCCTCTACTTAGCTTTTGCTGACAAATGTTACAGATAACACGAGTTGGGTCATCTTTATCGATCTGAAAAAATGCCCAGGCTATGCAAGGCTTAGCACCCATGCGACCTGAAGAGCCACCACGACTTGTGGTGAGAGGCAGAGTTGTGTTTGAGGATGCAGTTGTTGACGTGCTTCCAGTACTACGTCTCTGTCCAGGAAGGCGCAACCTGACCTCGTCGTCACTAGCATCTTCCTCCACCTCCTCTGCTGACCTCATCTCTTGGCTGACTGTGGGTTGACAGTAAGTGGGATCTCCGACCTCATCATCATCACCCTGTGCTTTATCACACCCGTCGTTCTCAGAGCCAACCTGTTCCTGCCCTGACAAAAAACTAAAGTTGTCGCTCCAATCAGGTATTTGAGTCTTATCATCGTCTTCCTCATTGTCTCCACCAACAGGAGTTACAGTTTGGGAATGAGGGTCTACATTATGGTCAGAACCTTCTGCGTCTGGTCCTGGATCCGACTCATAAAGATTCTGGGCATCAGTGCAGATCATTTCCTCGTCTGGATTCACAGAAGCGCTGGAGTCGACCTCTGATTCCCAGGCTATAGTATGAGTAAAAAGCTCTGCAGACTCAACCATCTGTTCTACCTCATACTCAGACGGGCAGCTGGAGATTTGGGAGCTGTGAGGAAGCAAGTGCGATTTGGGTGACACCTTTGAGGACTGGAGTATTTGTGATGTTGAAGTTGATGTGGAGGAGAGCCCACTTAAAGAAGCACTTGATATCCGTTGAAGCACCTGCTGTTTTTGTGCCTCATCTGGAATTTGTAGCGATTGGCGTGGCCGTAAGAAAGGGATCTTATCACATTGTCCGCTAAAAGAAGTAGACATTTTAGTTTGGCTGGAAGATGGTCTTTCTTCTGCAGATGTTACTGTTGCTTTAACACCTACCCCACGGACACAACCTTTTTTCCCCTTCCCAACACGCCTATTCCCCTTTTCACCAGCAGCAGGCCTTTTTCCACTCATTTTGGTGGTTAACTAATTCACAACTCTGGAGTTGTTTGCACAAAAAAACAATGGATGGGAACCGAGCAGAGCTGAGTGGCCAAACTGTGGTATTAGGCCAAAACTATTGGCTGGGTTAGATGCAGAAAAAATTATTTTGAATTTGCAACCTGATGGAGGTCAGTATAGATGGATTAATAGAACAAGACCCACACACAGCTAGAAGCCCAATATTTTTTCAGAGGTAGATGCAGGAAAAAAATATATTCAGTTTGCAACCTGATGGAGGTCAGTATAGATGGACTAATACAACAAGTCCCACACACAGCTAGAAGCCCAATATTTTTTCAGAGGTAGATGCAGAAAAAAATATATTCAGCTTGCAACCTGATGGAGGTCAGTATAGATGGACTAATAGAGAAAGTCCGACACACTACTAGAAGGCCAAATATTTTTTCAGAGCTAGATGAAGAAAAAAATTATATTCAGTTTGCAACCTGATGGAGGTCAGTATAGATGGACTAATAGAGAAAGTCTGACACACTACTAGAAGGCCAAATATTTTTTCAGAGCTAGATGCAGAAAAAATTATATTCAGTTTGCAACCTGATGGAGGTCAGTATAGATGGATTAATAGAACAAGACCCACACACAGCTAGAAGCCCAATATTTTTTCAGAGGTAGATGCAGAAAAAATTATATTCAGTTTGCAACCTGATGGAGGTCAGTATAGATGGATTAATAGAACAAGACCCACACACAGCTAGAAGCCCAATATTTTTTCAGAGGTAGATGCAGAAAAAAATATATTCAGTTTGCAACCTGATGGAGGTCAGTATAGATGGACTAATACAACAAGTCCCACACACAGCTAGAAGCCCAATATTTTTTCAGAGGTAGATGCAGAAAAAAATATATTCAGTTTGCAACCTGATGGAGGTCAGTATAGATGGACAAATACAACAAGTCCCACACACAGCTAGAAGCCCAAATATTTTTTCAAAGGTACTGTAGATGTAGATAAAAATTAGTTTTAATTTGCAACCTGATGGAGGTCAGTATAGATGGACTAATAGAGAAAGTCCGACACACTACTAGAAGGCCAAATATTTTTTCAGAGCTAGATGCAGAAAAAATTATATTCAGTTTGCAACCTGATGGAGGTCAGTATAGATGGATTAATAGAACAAGACCCACACACAGCTAGAAGCCCAATATTTTTTCAGAGGTAGATGCAGAAAAAAATATATTCAGTTTGCAACCTGATGGAGGTCAGTATAGATGGACTAATACAACAAGTCCCACACACAGCTAGAAGCCCACTATTTTTTCAGAGGTAGATGCAGGAAAAAATATATTCAGTTTGCAACCTGATGGAGGTCAGTATAGATGGACTAATACAACAAGTCCCACACACAGCTAGAAGCCCAAATATTTTTTCAGAGGTACTGTAGATGCAGATAAAAATTAGTTTTAATTTGCAACCTGATGGAGGTCAGTATAGATGGACTAATAGAGAAAGTCCGACACACTACTAGAAGGCCAAATATTTTTTCAGAGCTAGATGCAGAAAAAAATTATATTCAGTTTGCAACCTGATGGAGGTCAGTATAGATGGATTAATAGAACAAGACCCACACACAGCTAGAAGCCCAATATTTTTTCAGAGGTAGATGCAGAAAAAAATATATTCAGTTTGCAACCTGATGGAGGTCAGTATAGATCGACTAATACAACAAGTCCCACACACAGCTAGAAGCCCAATATTTTTTCAGAGGTAGATGCAGAAAAAAATATATTCAGTTTGCAACCTGATGGAGGTCAGTATAGATGGACTAATACAACAAGTCCCACACACAGCTAGAAGCCCAAATATTTTTTCAGAGGTACTGTAGATGCAGATAAAAATTAGTTTTAATTTGCAACCTGATGGAGGTCAGTATAGATGGACTAATAGAGAAAGTCCGACACACTACTAGAAGGCCAAATATTTTTTCAGAGCTAGATGCAGAAAAAAATTATATTCAGTTTGCAACCTGATGGAGGTCAGTATAGATGGACTAATAGAGAAAGTCCGACACACTACTAGAAGGCCAAATATTTTTTCAGAGCTAGATGCAGAAAAAAATTATATTCAGTTTGCAACCTGATGGAGGTCAGTATAGATGGACTAATACAACAAGACCCACACAGCTAGAAGCCCAAATATTTTTTCAGAGGTACTGTAGATGCAGATAAAAATTAGTTTTAATTTGCAACCTGATGGAGGTCAGTATAGATGGACTAATAGAGAAAGTCCGACACACTACTAGAAGGCCAAATATTTTTTCAGAGCTAGATGCAGAAAAAAATTATATTCAGTTTGCAACCTGATGGAGGTCAGTATAGATGGACTAATAGAGAAAGTCCGACACACTACTAGAAGGCCAAATATTTTTTCAGAGCTAGATGCAGAAAAAAATTATATTCAGTTTGCAACCTGATGGAGGTCAGTATAGATGGATTAATAGAACAAGACCCACACACAGCTAGAAGCCCAATATTTTTTCAGAGGTAGATGCAGGAAAAAAATATATTCAGTTTGCAACCTGATGGAGGTCAGTATAGATGGACTAATACAACAAGTCCCACACACAGGTAGAAGCCCAAATATTTTTTCAGAGGTACTGTAGATGCAGATAAAAATTAGTTTTAATTTGCAACCTGATGGAGGTCAGTATAGATGGACTAATAGAATGATGCTATGCCCAAAAGATTTTACTTCACTAGGTGCAGTAAAAAAATTGGTATTCTATACACAGGTGGTATATCTTGCAACACAGATAGGCTACTCCACTGACTAACACACTCTGCAATAGGCCAAAAAGGATTAGCTTTGCTAGATTCAGCCAAATGCTGTGAAAAAAACTTGCACAGCACTGGCACAGACCTGCCTGGCAAAAACTGATAGGAACTGATGTAACCTAGTCCTGAAAAGGACTCCAATTACAATTAGTCTTTACTCCCACAACCTATCTATTTAAGAGCACAGACCTCCCTGATAAAAGTCGTAGGAAATGCTGTAACCTAGTCCTTAAAAGGACTGCAATCACAACTATTCTCTACTCCCAAGCTATCTGTATATTTGTGCGAAAATTGGCTTGAAATTAACAAGGTATAGCGCACACAGCAACAGCGGTGCCGTCTAACACGCAGCTGCAGCAGTGAGAAAATGGTGGCGACGGGGAAAATGGCTTGGTCTTATAGGGCAAGGACATGTGACATACACTGCCAATGACACATGCCCTTGCTTGTGTGAAAAAAAGCACTTCGCTCCGTGTGTGCGCTGCTGATAGGCTGACAGATTGCACCTCCCCACTGCAAATGCGGGAAAGAGAAAAAAAAATGGAGATCTTCATTGTTCCTGCAGAGATCCATCCCCTGCCCCTCCCCCCACCCCGCTGTACACTCAAACTGTGTATTAACATTAATTTTCATCATTACTGAGAAAAAATCCAGTTATGATTTTGGTGCACGAACAGTTATCGAACATAACCTCGAACAGCCGAATTTTTCTCAAATTGTTCGTGTTCGCCGAATGGCTCGAACACCGCCCAAAACAGCTCAAATTTGAGATTGGCGAACAGTTCGAGTAGAACAACGCTCATCTCTAAACACCAGCTGGTGTTGAGCGCTGTCCGACATCGATAGCACCACCTTTGGATCAAGACAACCTAACATGTCCGCCTGCATCTTCCTCACAGACCGGCAGTTTGCCGGGGACACCCTTATCAACCCCGTCTAAGCACAAAAGCCAGCCCTCGGTCCCTCAGATGTGGACAAGTAAAAGACCATTTCCTCCTAGCCATGAGAAAGCTAAGAGGTTGAATTTCACCATCTGCAAGCTCTTGGCTACAGAAATGCTGCCTTTCCGCCTGGTGGACACAGAGGATTTTCGAGACCTTATGTCCGTCGCAGTGCCCCAGTACCAGATGCCCAGTCGGCACTACTTCTCAAAGAAAGGTGTGCCTGCGCTCCACCAGCATGTCGCACACAACATCACCGCTTCTTTGAGAAACTCTGTGTGTGACAGGGTGCATTTCACCACAGACACTTGGACGAGTAGGCATGGACAGGGGCGTTACATGTCGCTGACTGGGCACTGGGTAACTATGGTGACAGCAGGACAAGGGGCTGCTGTCCAAGTCTTGCCGTCCCCACGAGTTGTGCGTCAATCCTCTTTATGTCAAAGTTCCTCCACTGCTTCTGCCTCCTCAACCTCCTCTCGGTCTTCCACCTGCACCCAAAGCCTGTCTGGTCATGCCACAAGCTTTCTAACTGCGCAGAAGGGATCCTGCACACCTCCTTACTATGCTGGCAGTAGGGCTCAACGTCATCAGGCGGTTTTTACTTTGAAATGTCTGGGAAATGTGAGTCACACAGCTGAGGAGTTGTGGTCAGCTCTGGAGAACCAATTTCATGAATGGCTGTCTCCACTGGACCTGAAACCAGGGATGGCCGTGTGCGCCAATGCTGCAAACCTGGGTGCGGCCCTTCGCCGGGGCAATGTCACACACGTGCCTTGTATGGCTCACGTGTTGAACCTGGTTGTCCAGCAATTTTTAGCCCACTATCCCAGACTAGATGGCCTTCTGCAGAGGGCACGGTCGCTGTGTGCTCACTTCCGCCGTTCGCATCCCGCAGCTCAGCGACTTACATCTCTACAGAAGTCGTTGGGCCTGCCACTTCACCGGCTAAAATGCGATGTGCCTACCCGGTGGAATTCAACTCTGCACATGTTGCAGCGACTGTGGCAGCACCGACAAGCCCTGGTGCAATACGTTCTGATGTATAGCCTGGGCCAACGAGATCCAGAGGTGGGGCAAATCACGCTGGAGGAGTGGTCTCAGATCAGGGACCTATGCACCCTTCTGCACAGTTTTGAAATGGCGACGAAGATGTTTAGTGCTGATGATGCCATTATCAGCATGACTATTCCGGTGATTTACATGCTGGAGCACATGTTAAACAGAATTCGGAGTCAGGTGGTGGCACAAGAGGAGGTGGAGGAAGTAGAGGAGGAGGAGTTGTATGCGGAAGGGCTAACATCTGCAAGGTCCAGACGGTCGGCAGCACCAAGGCGGCAGGCATGTGAGGGTGGGGGAGATGGTTTTACCAGGGCGCATGGTAGCAGCCAAACTAGTGAGGAAGGTGCAGGAGCCCAGGAAGAAGTGGAGGACGAACTGATGGAAGACTCATCAGATGAGGGAGACCTTGATCACATTTCTGTTGTGCGAGGTTGGGGGGAGAGGACAGAGGAAGGAAGCATGATTGTTACCTCGCCACCAACACAACAGGGACTTGGTGCTCCTGGATGCGCAACACACATGAGTGCCTTCTTGCTGCACTACCTGCAACATGACCCTCGAATTGTGAGAATTAGAAATAATCCTGACTACTGGGTTGCCACACTGTTAGATCCCCGGTACAAAAGTAAATTTGCCGAAATTATTCCTGCCATAGAAAGGGATGCACGCATGCAGGAGTATCAGCAGAGACTGTTGCAGAATCTTACATGTGCTTTTCCAGAAAACACCAGTGGTGCACGTAATGAATCTCACAGTTCCAACTTGCCAACCGTGGGACCGTCAAGTGTTCAGCACTCAAACCGTAACAGAACCACAGTATCTGCTGGTAACATCAATTTTGCGGAATCATTTCACCACTTTTTTAGCCCATCCTTTGCAAGGCCACAGGAGACAAGAAGTCTGACACATAGTCAACGCCTAGAGACGATGGTACAGGAGTATCTCCAAGTAAACATTGAAGCCACGACTGTGTCACTGGACCCTTGCTCTTTTTGGGCTTCCAATCTGGATAAATGGCCGGAGCTAGCCACTTACGCCTTGGAGATCTTGTCATGCCCCGCAGCCAGCGTTCTGTCTGAACGTGTGTTCAGCGCTGCTGGTGGTGTGCTGACAGATAAGCGCACGCGGCTCTCCACTGATAATGTAGACAGACTCACGTTCATAAAGATGAACAAATCATGGATCTGAAACGACTTTTCTACCCCTGTGTCATCCTGGGGAGAGTAAAAGCTTGATGATTGGTTAAAATCACCCTACCAACCGTTTTAAGCTTTCAAATTACTAATCATGTTTATCTGTATCTTGACTGGAAAATAATTTGGGCTTTGTAGCAGTGTGCAGCACTGATCCTATTAGGCCATCTATAATAAGCTCCACCAGATTTAAAATTAAAAATAATTTTTAGCTGCATCTAGCCCGGAAAATAATTTTGGGGCTCCGAGATGCGCAAGACACATAAGTGCCTTCTTGCTGCACTACCTGCAGCATGACCCTCATATTGTCAGAATTCGAAGTAATCATGACTACTGGGTTGCCACACTCTTAGATCCCCCAAACTTTTCGATCAACCTTTTCATTTTAATAAAGACCAAAAAAATGGTCATTTTTGAAATTATAAGCATTAGCAGGTTGTTAGAAACTGAAATCAAACAGTTTTCAACTCAAAACTTTATTCTAGGTGATGTTACATTTTCACATAGGACCCCTTGTTCGAAAGGAGCTTCTGAACTCTCTCGTCCATTGAATTTGTCAGGTTTTGGATGGTTTCTGCTTCAATTGTTTTGCATGAGGACAGAATACGCTCCCAGAGCTGTTGCTTAGATGTGAACTGCCTCCCGCCATCATAGACACTGCTTTTAATGATGCTCCAAAGGTTCTGAATGGGGTAGAGGTCAGGGGAGCATGGGGGTCACACCATAAGTTTGTCCTATTTTATGCCCATATCAGCCAGAGATGCAGATGTTTTATGTGCAGCATGAGATGGTGCATTATCATGCAGAAAAATGATCTTGCTGTGAAATACACGGTTCTTCTTCTTGAACCATGGCAGGAAGTGCTGTTTGAGAAAATCCACATACATTATGGAGTTCATCTTTAGCGCCTTCAGGGATCCTAAAGGGGCCGACAATCTCTCTCCCCATGATTCCAGCCCAAAACATTACTCCACCTCCTCCTTGTTGGCGCTGTAGCCGTGTTTGCGTGGGGTGTCCATCAACCAGCCATCCTCCACTCCATCCATCTGGACCATCGAGCGCTGCACGGCACTCATCCGTGAACAAAACAGTTTTGAAATCAGTCTTCATGTAATGTTTGGCCCACTGGAGCCGTTTCTGCTTGTGTGAAGTGGATAGAGGAGGTCGACAGGATGGCGTATGCACAGCTGCAAACCTCTGAAGGATCCTGCATCTTGTTGTTCGGGGGACGTTGGAGGCACAAGCAGCTTCAAAAACGTGTCTGCTGCTATGACAAGGCTTTTTTGCCGCTGCTCTTTCAACCTGACGTAATTGCCTGTAGGAAAGAGTCCTCAATTTGCCCTTATCAGCACGCACACGTGTGTACTGTGAATCAGCTACATACTTCTTGATTGCCAAGACACTTCATCCTGATCATCGCACAATGTTGATTGTAGTCATGCCTTGACCTAAACACTCCACAATTTGTTGCTTCTCAGCAGCCGACACATCCTTTTTCTTTCCCATTTTGGCAGAAAATGTAGGCTGCTTAATAATGTGAGAGAGCCTTCTTAAGTAGTCTTGCCTTTCATTGGACACACCTGCCAAACTAATTAGCACAGGTGTCTGCAATTGCTTACAGTGATATAAAGAGCCCTGACACACATCACCATTAGAGATGAGCGTTGTTCTACTCGAACTGTTCGCCAATCTCAAATTCGAGCTGTTTTGGGCGGTGTTCGAGCCGTTCGGCGAACACGAACAATTTGAGAAAAATTCGGCTGTTCGAGGTTATGTTCGATAACTGTTCGTGCACCAAAATCATAACTGGATTTTTTGTTAATACGCAGTTTGAGTGTACAGCGGGGTGGGGGGAGGGGCAGGGGATGGATCTCTGCAGGAACAATGAAGATCTCCATTTTTTTTTCTCTTTCCCGCATTTACAGTGGGGAGGTGCAATCTGTCAGCCTATCAGCAGCGCACACACGGAGCGAAGTGCTTTTTTTCACACAAGCAAGGGCATGTGTCATTGGCAGTGTATGTCACATGTCCTTGCCCTATAAGACCAAGCCATTTTCCCCGTCGCCACCATTTTCTCACTGCTGCAGCTGCGTGTTAGACGGCACCGCTGTTGCTGTGTGCGCTATACCTTGTTAATTTCAAGCCAATTTTCGCACAAATATACAGATAGCTTGGGAGTAGGGAATAGTTGTGATTGCAGTCCTTTTAAGGACTAGGTTACAGCATTTCCTACGACTTTCATCAGGGAGGTCTGTGCTCTTAAATAGATCGGTTGTGGGAGTAAAGACTAATTGTAATTGCAGTCCTTTTCAGGACTAGGTTACATGAGTTCCTATCAGTTTTTGCCAGGCAGGTCTGTGCCAGTGCTGTGCAAGTTTTTTTCACAGCATTTGGCTGAATCTAGCAAAGCTAATCCTTTTTGGCCTATTGCAGAGTGTGTTAGTCAGTGGAGTAGCCTATCTGTGTTGCAAGATATACCACCTGTGTATAGAATACCAATTTTTTTACTGCACCTAGTGAAGTAAAATCTTTTGGGCATAGCATCATTCTATTAGTCCATCTATACTGACCTCCATCAGGTTGCAAATTAAAACTAATTTTTATCTGCATCTACAGTACCTCTGAAAAAATATTTGGGCTTCTAGCAGTGTGTGGGACTTGTTCTATTAGTCCATCTATACTGACCTCCATCAGGTTGCAAACTGAATATATTTTTTTCTGCATCTACCTCTGAAAAAATATTGGGCTTCTAGCTGTGTGTGGGTCTTGTTCTATTAATCCATCTATACTGACCTCCATCAGGTTGCAAACTGAATATATTTTTTTCTGCATCTACCTCTGAAAAAATATTTGGCCTTCTAGTAGTGTGTCGGACTTTCTCTATTATTCCATCTATACTGACCTCCATCAGGTTGCAAATTAAAACTAATTTTTATCTGCATCTACAGTACCTCTGAAAAAATATTTGGGCTTTTAGCAGTGTGTGGGACTTGTTCTATTAGTCCATCTATACTGACCTCCATCAGGTTGCAAACTGAATATAGTTTTTTCTGCATCTACCTCTGAAAAAATATTGTGCTTCTAGCTGTGTGTGGGTCTTGTTCTATTAATCCATCTATACTGACCTCCATCAGGTTGCAAACTGAATATATTTTTTTCTGCATCTACCTGTGAAAAAATATTTGGCCTTCTAGTAGTGTGTCGGACTTTCTCTATTAGTCCATCTATACTGACCTCCATCAGGTTGCAAATTAAAACTAATTTTTATCTGCATATACAGTACCTCTGAAAAAATATTTGGGCTTCTAGCAGTGTGTGGGACTTGTTCTATTAGTCCATCTCTACTGACCTCCATCAGGTTGCAAACTGAATATAGTTTTTTCTGCATCTACCTCTGAAAAAATATTGGGCTTCTAGCTGTGTGTGGGTCTTGTTCTATTAATCCATCTATACTGACCTCCATCAGGTTGCAAACTGAATATATTTTTTTCTGCATCTACCTCTGAAAAAATATTTGGCCTTCTAGTAGTGTGTCGGACTTTCTCTATTAGTCCATCTATACTGACCTCCATCAGGTTGCAAATTAAAACTAATTTTTATCTGCATCTACAGTACCTCTGAAAAAATATTTGGGCTTCTAGCAGTGTGTGGGACTTGTTCTATTAGCCCATCTATACTGACCTTCATCAGGTTGCAAACTGAATATAGTTTTTTCTACATCTACCTCTGAAAAAATATTGGGCTTCTAGCTGTGTGTGGGTCTTGTTCTATTAATCCATCTATACTGACCTCCATCAGGTTGCAAACTGAATATATTTTTTTCTGCATCTACCTCTGAAAAAATATTTGGCCTTCTAGTAGTGTGTCGGACTTTCTCTATTAGTCCATCTATACTGACCTCCATCAGGTTGCAAACTGAATATAATTTTTTTCTGCATCTAGCTCTGAAAAAATATTTGGCCTTCTAGTAGTGTGTCGGACTTTCTCTATTAGTCCATCTATACTGACCTCCATCAGGTTGCAAATTAAAACTAATTTTTATCTGCATCTACAGTACCTCTGAAAAAATATTTGGGCTTCTAGCAGTGTGTGGGACTTGTTCTATTAGTCCATCTATACTGACCTTCATCAGGTTGCAAACTGAATATAGTTTTTTCTGCATCTACCTCTGAAAAAATATTGGGCTTCTAGCTGTGTGTGGGTCTTGTTCTATTAATCCATCTATACTGACCTCCATCAGGTTGCAAACTGAATATATTTTTTTCTGCATCTACCTCTGAAAAAATATTTGGCCTTCTAGTAGTGTGTCGGACTTTCTCTATTAGTCCATCTATACTGACCTCCATCAGGTTGCAAACTGAATATAATTTTTTTCTGCATCTAGCTCTGAAAAAATATTTGGCCTTCTAGTAGTGTGTCGGACTTTCTCTATTAGTCCATCTATACTGACCTCCATCAGGTTGCAAATTAAAACTAATTTTTATCTGCATCTACAGTACCTCTGAAAAAATATTTGGGCTTCTAGCAGTGTGTGGGACTTGTTCTATTAGTCCATCTATACTGACCTCCATCAGGTTGCAAACTGAATATAGATTTTTCTGCATCTACCTCTGAAAAAATATTGGGCTTCTAGCTGTGTGTGGGTCTTGTTCTATTAATCCATCTATACTGACCTCCATCAGGTTGCAAACTGAATATATTTTTTTCTGCATCTACCTCTGAAAAAATATTTGGCCTTCTAGTAGTGTGTCGGACTTTCTCTATTAGTCCATCTATACTGACCTCCATCAGGTTGCAAACTGAATATAATTTTTTTCTGCATCTAGCTCTGAAAAAATATTTGGCCTTCTAGTAGTGTGTCGGACTTTCTCTATTAGTCCATCTATACTGACCTCCATCAGGTTGCAAATTAAAACTAATTTTTATCTGCATCTACAGTACCTCTGAAAAAATATTTGGGCTTCTAGCATTGTGTGGGACTTGTTCTATTAGTCCATCTATACTGACCTCCATCAGGTTGCAAACTGAATATATTTTTTTCTGCATCTACCTCTGAAAAAATATTGGGCTTCTAGCTGTGTGTGGGTCTTGTTCTATTAATCCATCTATACTGACCTCCATCAGGTTGCAAACTGAATATAATTTTTTTCTGCATCTAGCTCTGAAAAAATATTTGGCCTTCTAGTAGTGTGTCGGACTTTCTCTATTAGTCCATCTATACTGACCTCCATCAGGTTGCAAATTAAAACTAATTTTTATCTGCATCTACAGTACCTCTGAAAAAATATTTGGGCTTCTAGCTGTGTGCGGGACTTGTTGTATTAGTCCATCTATACTGACCTCCATCAGGTTGCAAACTGAATATATTTTTTTCTGCATCTACCTCTGAAAAAATATTTGGCCTTCTAGTAGTGTGTCGGACTTTCTCTATTAGTCCATCTATACTGACCTCCATCACGTTGCAAATTCAAAATAATTTTTTTCTGCATCTAACCCAGCCAATAGTTTTGGCCTAATACCACAATTTGGCCACTCAGCTCTGCTCGGTTACCATCCATTGTTTTTTTGTGCAAACAACTCCAGAGTTGTGAATTAGTTAACCACCAAAATGAGTGGAAAAAGGCCTGCTGCTGGTGGAAAGGGGAATAGGCGTGTTGGGAAGGGGAAAAAAGGTTGTGTCCGTGGGGTAGGTGTTAAAGCAACAGTAACATCTGCAGAAGAAAGACCATCTTCCAGCCAAACTAAAATGTCTACTTCTTTTAGCGGACAATGTGATAAGATCCCTTTCTTACGGCCACGCCAATCGCTACAAATTCCAGATGAGGCACAAAAACAGCAGGTGCTTCAACGGATATCAAGTGCTCCTTTAAGTGGGCTCTCCTCCACATCAACTTCAACATCACAAATACTCCAGTCCTCAAAGGTGTCACCCAAATCGCACTTGCTTCCTCACAGCTCCCAAATCTCCAGCTGCCCGTCTGAGTATGAGGTAGAACAGATGGTTGAGTCTGCAGAGCTGTTTACTCATACTATAGCCTGGGAATCAGAGGTCGACTCCAGCGCTTCTGTGAATCCAGACGAGGAAATGATCTGCACTGATGCCCAGAATCTTTATGAGTCGGATCCAGGACCAGACGCAGAAGGTTCTGACCATAATGTAGACCCTCATTCCCAAACTGTAACTCCTGTTGGTGGAGACAATGAGGAAGACGATGATAAGACTCAAATACCTGATTGGAGCGACAACTTTAGTTTTTTGTCAGGGCAGGAACAGGTTGGCTCTGAGGACGACGGGTGTGATAACGCACAGGGTGATGATGATGAGGTCGGAGATCCCACTTACTGTCAACCCACAGTCAGCCAAGAGATGAGGTCAGCAGAGGAGGTGGAGGAAGATGCTAGTGACGACGAGGTCAGGTTGCGCCTTCCTGGACAGAGACGTAGTACTGGAAGCACGTCAACAACTGCATCCTCAAACACAACTCTGCCTCTCACCACAAGTCGTGGTGGCTCTTCAGGTCGCATGGGTGCTAAGCCTTGCATAGCCTGGGCATTTTTTCAGATCGATAAAGATGACCCAACTCGTGTTATCTGTAACATTTGTCAGCAAAAGCTAAGTAGAAGCCAAAAAATACATAGTTTGAGTACTTCATGCATGAACCGGCACATGGACATGAAGCATAAGTTGCAGTGGGAAGCTCAGTGTGCTACAATGCGGCCTAGCCGGCCGGGCCAACCACCGTCTGCCATATCTTGTGCATTCGCGGCCTCTTCATCCTCTGTGACTGGGGGGACAGCAGTCACACCTGTTTTGGGGCGCAGACCTGCCACCTCTTTACCCGCAACAGCCAGCGTGATTGGCAGGTCATCATTTTCTTTGGAGGTGGTAACACCAGCTGGTGTTGAGCGCTGTCCGACATCGATAGCACCACCTTTGGATGAAGGCAACCTAACATGTCCGCCTGCATCTTCCTCACAGACCGGCAGTTTGCCGGGGACACCCTTATCAACCCCGTCTAAGCACAATAGCCAGCCCTCGGTCCCTCAGATGTGGACAAGTAAAAGACCATTTCCTCCTAGCCATGAGAAAGCTAAGAGGTTGAATTTCACCATCTGCAAGCTCTTGGCTACAGAAATGCTGCCTTTCCGCCTGGTGGACACAGAGGATTTTCGAGACCTTATGTCCGTCGCAGTGCCCCAGTACCAGATGCCCAGTCGGCACTACTTCTCAAAGAAAGGTGTGCCTGCGCTCCACCAGCATGTCGCACACAA
Source organism: Phyllobates terribilis (assembly GCF_046119375.1). Lineage (NCBI taxonomy): Eukaryota > Metazoa > Chordata > Amphibia > Anura > Dendrobatidae > Phyllobates > Phyllobates terribilis. The sequence continues at coordinate 116,178,470 of NW_027362761.1, read as the reverse complement.
CATCACCGCTTCTTTGAGAAACTCTGTGTGTGACAGGGTGCATTTCACCACAGACACTTGGATGAGTAGGCATGGACAGGGGCGTTACATGTCGCTGACTGGGCACTGGGTAACTATGGTGACAGCAGGACAAGGGGCTGCTGTCCAAGTCTTGCCGTCCCCACGAGTTGTGCGTCAATCCTCTTTATGTCAAAGTTCCTCCACTGCTTCTGCCTCCTCAACCTCCTCTCGGTCTTCCACCTGCACCCAAAGCCTGTCTGGTCATGCCACAAGCTTTCTAACTGCGCAGAAGGGATCCTGCACACCTCCTTACTATGCTGGCAGTAGGGCTCAAAGTCATCAGGCGGTTTTTACATTGAAATGTCTGGGAAATGTGAGTCACACAGCTGAGGAGTTGTGGTCAGCTCTGGAGAACAAATTTCATGAATGGTTGTCTACACTGGACCTGAAACCAGGGAAGGCCGTGTGCGACAATGCTGCAAACCTGGGTGCGGCCCTTCGCCGGGGCAATGTCACACACGTGCCTTGTATGGCTCACGTGTTGAACCTGGTTGTCCAGCAATTTTTAGCCCACTATCCCAGACTAGATGGCCTTCTGCAGAGGGCACGGTCGCTGTGTGCTCACTTCCGCCGTTCGCATCCCGCAGCTCAGCGACTTACATCTCTACAGAAGTCTTTGGGCCTGACACTTCACCGGCTAAAATGCGATGTGCCTACCCGGTGGAATTCAACTCTGCACATGTTGCAGCGACTGTGGCAGCACCGACAAGCCCTTGTGCAATACGTTCTGACGTATAGCCTGGGCCAACGAGATTCAGAGGTGGGGCAAATCACGCTGGAGGAGTGGTCTCAGATCAGGGACCTATGCACCCTTCTGCACAGTTTTGAAATGGCGACGAAGATGTTTAGTGCTGACGATGCCATTATCAGCATGACTATTCCGGTGATTTACATGCTGGAGCACATGTTAAACAGAATTCGGAGTCAGGTGGTGGCACAAGAGGAGGTGGAGGAAGTAGAGGAGGAGGAGTTGTATGCGGAAGGGCTAACATCTGCAAGGTCCAGAAGGTCGGCAGCACCAAGGCGGCAGGCATGTGAGGGTGGGGGAGATGGTTTTACCAGGGCGCATGGTAGCAGCCAAACTAGTGAGGAAGGTGCAGGAGCCCAGGAAGAAGTGGAGGACGAACTGATGGAAGACTCATCAGATGAGGGAGACCTTGATCACATTTCTGTTGTGCGAGGTTGGAGGGAGAGGACAGAGGAAGGAAGCATGATTGTTACCTCGCCACCAACACAACAGGGACTTGGTGCTCCTGGATGCGCAACACACATGAGTGCCTTCTTGCTGCACTACCTGCAACATGACCCTCGAATTGTGAGAATTAGAAATAATCCTGACTACTGGGTTGCCACACTGTTAGATCCCCGGTACAAAAGTAAATTTGCAGAAATTATTCCTGCCATAGAAAGGGATGCACGCATGCAAGAGTATCAGCAGAGACTGTTGCAGAATCTTACATGTGCTTTTCCACAAAATACCAGTGGTGCACGTAGTGAATCTCACAGTTCCAACTTGCCAACCGTGGGACCGTCAAGTGTTCAGCACTCAAACCGTAACAGAACCACAGTATCTGCTGGTAACATCAATTTTGCGGAATCATTTCACCACTTTTTTAGCCCATCCTTTGCAAGGCCACAGGAGACAAGAAGTCTGACACATAGTCAACGCCTAGAGACGATGGTACAGGAGTATCTCCAAGTAAACATTGAAGCCACGACTGTGTCACTGGACCCTTGCTCTTTTTGGGCTTCCAATCTGGATAAATGTCCGGAGCTAGCCACTTACGCCTTGGAGATCTTGTCATGCCCCGCAGCCAGCGTTCTGTCTGAACGTGTGTTCAGCGCTGCTGGTGGTGTGCTGACAGATAAGCGCACGCGGCTCTCCACTGATAATGTAGACAGACTCACGTTCATAAAGATGAACAAATCATGGATCCGAAACGACTTTTCTACCCCTGTGTCATCCTGGGGAGAGTAAAAGCTTGATGATTGGTTAAAATCACCCTACCAAACGTTTTAAGCTTTCAAATTACTAATCATGTTTATCTGTATCTTGACTGGAAAATAATTTGGGCTTTGTAGCAGTGTGCAGCACTGATCCTATTAGGCCATCTATAATAAGCTCCACCAGATTTAAAATTAAAAATAATTTTTAGCTGCATCTAGCCCGGAAAATAATTTTGGGGCTCCGAGATGCGCAAGACACATAAGTGCCTTCTTGCTGCACTACCTGCAGCATGACCCTCATATTGTCAGAATTCGAAGTAATCATGACTACTGGGTTGCCACACTCTTAGATCCCCCAAACTTTTCGATCAACCTTTTCATTTTAATAAAGACCAAAAAAATGGTCATTTTTGAAATTATAAGCATTAGCAGGTTGTTAGAAACTGAAATCAAACAGTTTTCAACTCAAAACTTTATTCTAGGTGATGTTACATTTTCACATAGGACCCCTTGTTCGAAAGAGCTTCTGAACTCTCTCGTCCATTGAATTTGTCAGGTTTTGGATGGTTTCTGCTTCAATTGTTTTGCATGAGGACAGAATACCCTCCCAGAGCTGTTGCTTAGATGTGAACTGCCTCCCGCCATCATAGACACTCCTTTTAATGATGCTCCAAAGGTTCTGAATGGGGTAGAGGTCAGGGGAGCATGGGGGGCACACCATAAGTTTGTCCCCTTTTATGCCCATATCAGCCAGAGATGCAGATGTTTTATGTGCAGCATGAGATGGTGCATTATCATGCAGAAAAATGATCTTGCTGTGAAATACACGGTTCTTCTTCTTGAACCATGGCAGGAAGTGCTGTTTGAGAAAATCCACATACATTATGCAGTTCATCTTTAGCGCGTTCAGGGATCCTAAAGGGGCCGACAATCTCTCTCCCCATGATTCCAGCCCAAAACATTACTCCACCTCCTCCTTGTTGGCGCTGTAGCCGTGTTTGCGTGGGGTGTCCATCAACCAGCCATCCTCCACTCCATCCATCTGGACCATCGAGCGCTGCACGGCACTCATCCGTGAACAAAACAGTTTTGAAATCAGTCTTCATGTAATGTTTGGCCCACTGGAGCCGTTTCTGCTTGTGTGAAGTGGATAGAGGAGGTCGACAGGATGGCGTATGCACAGCTGCAAACCTCTGAAGGACCCTGCATCTTGTTGTTCGGGGGACGTTGGAGGCACAAGCAGCTTCAAAAACTTGTCTGCTGCTATGACAAGGCTTTTTTGCCGCTGCTCTTTCAACCTGACGTAATTGCCTGTAGGAAAGAGTCCTCAATTTGCCCTTATCAGCACGCACACGTGTGTACTGTGAATCAGCTACATACTTCTTGATTGCCAAGACACTTCATCCTGATCATCGCACAATGTTGATTGTAGTCATGCCTTGACCTAAACACTCCACAATTTGTTGCTTCTCAGCAGCCGACACATCCTTTTTCTTTCCCATTTTGGCAGAAAATGTAGGCTGCTTAATAATGTGAGAGAGCCTTCTTAAGTAGTCTTGCCTTTCATTGGACACACCTGCCAAACTAATTAGCACAGGTGTCTGCAATTGCTTACAGTGATATAAAGAGCCCTGACACACATCACCATCAATGAGTTTAACTGACAAACAAACAAATTCTTCCCTTATGACTCCTAAACACTTTTTGCATAATAATTTGGAGCGCGGTGTACATGTGCTTTTCCACAAAACACCAGCGGTTCACGTAGTGAATCTTACAGTTCTAACTTGCCAACCGTGGTCTGTATGGAATTGTTCAATAAAGGGCCCAAAATTAAGATAACATAGATGGGAGAGGTCTCTATGAATAGGAATTCCTAAGTATTTGATACCCTGTGAGGGCCAGGCAAAGGGAAAGTTGGACTGGATGGAATCCTATATGGATTTGGGGAGGGAGACATCGAGGGCCTCAGACTTCGCTGCATTGATTTTAAAATTTTACCATGTAACAAAGTGATCTATTTCAGCCATAACAGCATGGATGGATATATGTGATTGAGTGATATATACTAGGACATCATCAGCAAATAGAGAGCACTTGTACTCGGTGCCTCCCACCTCAATCCACCTAATATTGGGGTTATGGCGAATTGATGAGAGCAGGTGCTCCGTCACTAGGATGTATAAGAGAGGGGACAGAGGACATCCCTGCCTTGTCCCATTGGTGATTGTGAAAGGTGATGAAAATGTTCTGACGCACCCCCTGGGCCTTGGGACACCCGGAGCCGGACCCTTTTTGGTGGATGCTGGTGGTTGTAGTCTTCGTGGCGGCGACCCGGTTCCGTGGTTCAGGGCGGTCAAACCAGTGGCGGAACTATTTATGTGGTTTTGATATTTAAATGTCCGACTATGCCACCCGTGGATTGCGGTCAGAGTGAACCGCCGCTACAGGGCAGACCGCTGAGGCTGGTGTTGTGGGTGCAGCAGAGCGTAGCATAACTCCCCACGGGAGGAGTATAGCCTCAGGGCAGTGTATGCGGAGGATGGGGGTGATGGTGCAGGGCAGCAGCAGTAACGACACGGAGTCAGTGATGCAGTCCAGGGCCTTTACTCACAGTTCTTATTATCCAGACCACGTCTGCAGGTAACGGCTGCCCACGTCGTACTGTGCTCACCAGGTGAGGGGCTCAGACAACTCCCAGATAACTTTGGAGCACTTCACAGGACCCCCTTTGTGTGTCCTTTGTCTGGCCTTTCTTACCAACACTTCTGTCCCGCTGCCTCGGGCCTCCTCTTGGTAAACTTGGCGCCAGTTTCCCTGACCCTATGTGGTGCCTTCCTAGCGGGTGTAGCGAGGGGCTGCACCACATAAATTGTCAGAGCCTCCGGTTTCTAGCTGAGGGTCGTTTCCTGCCTCCACTAGTTCGGGGACCGGTCTCCCCCTTTGGCCTGACCCCTCCACGCAGGTGGATTCGGGCGTGCGGTGGCGACTCGCCCGTCCGCACCCCTGGGATCCCTTCATTCCTCGTTCCTGGAGCCTTCTCCGCTCCTCTTCCTTCCTTCTCCCTCTTCCAGGCCTGGGCCTCTGTTACTAGGCCCGCCTCCAGAGCAGAGCTCATGCAGAGCCCCTGCTCCCTGCCACTTCTGCTCAGACTTCTCTGCACTGAACTAAGATGGTGCCCACCTTTTATACTCCCTTCTCAATGCACCCAGGAACTGCTTCCTCCCTGCTCCTGCACTACAGGGTTCCCCTTCCTCAGTGTTCCCTCCCCCCACTCCAGCCAGGGACAGGGACTGTCGTGCCCATCTCAGGGGCATATTGGTTGCCCTGCCCCACGGCAATGTGGTGTAATGCATGCAGGTGTCGGGTCCTGATCCACACTCCATCCTTACCTGAGAGTGAGATATCACACCTCTGGGTGAGGTGCAATACGTCTGTAGCAACCGAGCCCTCAGGGTGCTACAGTTCCATTTATCTTCAGCCTAGGTGACGTATTGCGATACAGGGCCGTGATTTTGGCTATAAAAGGGTCCCCTAGACCCCTACCCCAAGCTTTTTAAGAGAATCATATATGGCGTGCCAGGAGACTCTATGGAATGCTTTCTCAGCATCCAACGAGAGTATCTAATTACAAATTTTTAACTGCATCTAGCCCAGGAAATACTTTGTGCCTAGTAGCAGTGTCTGCTAGTCAGCGGATTATCCCGGCTGTTAAGCAAGCTACACCACCTGTAGTTTAGACACTTAATTTTTTCAAAGGAAATGCTTCGGGACCATGGGATACTTAGTGAAGAGCATCAGGAGGCACCCCAAGGCATAGGGGCTGGGACTGGCAGTAGGATGCCTTGCGGTGGACAGCCGAGCTCGATCCTTATAAAAGCTTTTTAACTGCAGCAGCTTTAGTGGACGCTACTGGAGCTGGAATTACCGCGGCTGCTGGCATGAGACTTGCCCTCCAATAGATCCTTGTAAATGGATTTAAAGTTTATTCATTCAAATTAGAGAGACAATTTAAATTAAAAAGCTTAGAGCTGCCTCCACCACAGGGGGGCTCGCTCGACCCACCAGCGGACAGGCACCAGTATTGGGAGAGGGGGGCTGGCCGTCAGGGTTCACCGCGGCTCTGGCACAAACCCGGCGACACGGAGGTGGCACGGGCAGGAGCGGACTGGCCGTGTCGGCTTCTCACTTTTTGGATTTTAGAAGGGCATGACATGCCTATATCTGTGTCTCCCCCTCCTTTTACTCCTCCACCTCTTTTATTTTCGCATGACTATATGTACTTGTCACTTTTCCATGTGTTAGTTATGTCTTCTGAGCAGTTTGTCAGCTTTTGGACACCTTTGAAGGTGTTTTCTATGTGTTTCTATGTGTTTTTGTTTGCCTGCCATTGGTTTTAACGGTGTTCGAAGGTGTTCGACGAACAGTTCGACGAACAGTTTGGCGAACACACGGGTGTTCGACGAACCGAACCGAACTCGAACACTACGGGGGTGGCTCAACACTAGTCAGCTAATAATGCCAGGTGACATCAAGCCCAGGTTAGTAATGGAGAGGCGTCTATAAGACACCCCCATTACTAACCCCATAGTCAAAGTTACAAAAAAACACAAACACCCAGAATAAAGTCCTTTAATTGAAATAAACACACAATTCTTTATTGTTCTAAATTAAACCAAACTTACCGTCACGCCCATTCCAGCTGAAGCCAACGATCTCCTGCAATAAAAGTAAAATAATAAAGCAACATCATCCTTACCTTTCCATGGTTCCCACGACAGCTTCAGCTCTGCTACATTCACATGACAGGCTGGACCGCAGCAGAACGCTGCCATCCAGCTTGCCATGCCGCAGAGACTGAGAAGCGCAGGCATGCTTGAGCTCCTCAGTGTCTGGCTGTGACCGCATCCAGATGAGCTGAGTTCATGTCCAATGAACTCAGCTCACCTCATGCACGTCACTGACAGCGTGGGAAAATTCTCAGCGCTCAGCGCTTGAGCAGAAGAATTCTCCCACGCTGGGATGGCATTGAGATGACAGGCTGGATCACAGCTAAGCGCTGCCATCCAGCATGCCATCCTTCATAGACACTGCAGAGCGCAGGCGCAGGTCCCCCATTTTAATAGCTAGTAAAGGCTAGGTAGTCAGCTGGGGGCTGATATTAGTAACCTGGGAAGCTCCGTGGGTATTACCCTCTTCCCAGGCTTCAAACATCTACCCCAGCTGTCTGCTTAACCTCCACTAGAGACTAAAATTAGGGGGAACCCCACGCCAATTTTTTATTAAATAAATCCTTTATTTTAACACTAAATGACAAGTACAGTAATCAACACTATCACTGTACTTACTATATATGTGACTGACATGTTTCTATCTATCTAATGTATGTGTGATGCTCTATTCTTTCTGTTATAAATTGTCGGGTACCGATGATGAATTGCCGGCCGGCTTTTTTAAAGAGACGGTGCATGAAAACACTAACATCTTTTTTAATAAATCCTTTAACACTAAATGACAAGTACAGTAAGCAACACTGTCACTGTACTTCTTATATATGTGACTGACATGTTTCTATCTATCTAATCATTGTGTGATGCTCTATTCCTTCTTGTCTAAATTGTCGGGTACCGGTGTATGCCGGTGCTGAATTGCCGGCCGGCTTTTTTAAAGAGAGTATCTTCTGAGCAGTTTGTCAGCTTTTGGACACCTTTGAAGGTGTTTTCTATGTGTTTCTATGTGTTTTTGTTTGCCTGCCATTGGTTTTAACGGTGTTCGATGGTGTTCGACGGTGTTCTAAGGTTTTCGACGAACAGATCCACGAACATCCCGGTGTTCGACGAACCGAGCCGAACCCGAACACTACGGGGGTGGCTCAAAACTATTCAAAATTAAATAAATTAGAAAATGAAAAAATATTCATATTTGGTATCACTGAATCTGTAACAATCTACACAATGAACATTTAATTATTAGCCCAAACAGTAAATTGAGTAATAAGAAAAAACACAAAAATTGCTGTTTTTCAATCACTACACCTTTCCAAAATATGCACTAGAAATTATTTAAAGTGTCATATGTACCCCACAATAGTATCGATAAAAAGTATGTCTCGCCAAAATACAAAAAACAAGTTCTCGCATACTGTAGCTCTGTTGATGGAAAATGTAAAAAGTTATGGGTAATTTTTTTTACAAAGTACAGAATTTTTTAACCCCTAAATTAGTTAAAAAAATATATTTTTGTTTTGGATGTAATAAAAATAAACTGGCAAAATGATTTGTCAGGTCATTATAAATACACATTGAATGCCGTAAGAAGGAGACCCAATAAAACAATATAGTAACATAGTGACATAGGTTGAATAAAGACCTAGGTCCATCCAGTTCAACTTTTCTCCCCCAATTGTACTCCCTACACTAACATACTAACTTACTGGGTCTAGGCCTCACAAATGTATTATTACCATTTTTATTATTGCTGCACTATTACAATTAAAAATGAACCTGTTTATAATTTTTTTATTAGTTTTACATTAGTATTACTCTTGGGGTTCTAGTAATTGTATTACTAAAATCCCTTTGCCTAAATCTGTTGATCCGGAAGAAAGCAAAAAACCCAGGACAAATTCAGCCAATTTGCATCACGAGGATTCTTGACCCCGAGAAAATTGGCAGAATTGGATTTGTTTTTTTTCAAATTCTCACCACTTTGAATATTTTTGTTGTTTTTCAGGATATTATTATTACTAAAATGAAAGAGCAAAAAATGGTCAGTCCTGAAGAGGTTAGTAAAAAAAGAGGACACTATCCAAGCTTTTCTTGGGGTAGATTTTTACTTAGCTTTTTAGCACAAAATAAATGTTTACACGGTTTTATTATAATTGTACTTAATTGTATGTGTAATTAAAACATTAGACATAGTCTACAAAAAAAAAATTCCCAGGTGCCAAGGTTTTTTGAATGGATTTAGGATATTTTGAGGGTGCAGAATTTAAAAATTCCATTACTTTTGCTGAATTTGTTCTAGTTTTTGAGATAATTGATCCATGAAAATAATGCATTCCCCCAATGTGACTTGAATGTCTTAACAAATGCAAAAGCTTTTGGTCTCACTTTTACTCTTTAACAGTGTCTCAGGTAATGAAATATCCTATATTATTATTTTGTAATTCAATTTGTAGTCTTACAATGCAATACAAGCGACTTTTTGAAGTCAGAATTCTACTGTAATTGATTAATTAACTATTAAATATCACCACCAAAATCAGTGTATACCAGTGAAATGATAAGTGCAAGCTTTTAATGTAACTCTTTATTGAATGGTCTTGGAATTTTTGTTTTTACACTTTTGTTTTTCCTCCCCTTCTTCCAAGAGCGAGAACTTTTTTATTTTTCCATCAACATAGCTGTATAAGGGTTTGTTTTTACGTCGGATAAGTTGAAGTATTGAGACTATTCATTTTACCATACAATGGGAAAACAATTCCAAGTGCGGTGAAATTGATAAAAAAATGCTATTCTTCCATTGTTTTTATAGGTTTTGTTTTTACTTCATTCATTACATGGTAAAATGACCTGGCAAAATAATTCTTCAGTTCTGTATGATTATGAAGATACCAAACATTCAGTTTTTTGTTATTTTAGTGATGGAAAAATTTCTAAAATTCATAGAAAAAAAAGTTGATTCTGTAAAAAATATTCTGCGACCTTTAGCTTTTTTATTTTTCTGTCCATAGTGCTGTATGAGTGTTTGATTTTGTGTGCTGAGCTCATGTTTTATTTCTACCATTTTCGGTTACATAAAATATATTACTTGATTTTTATTGTTTTTGTTTTCAGAAGTGCGGTTACTGAAAACCTGCAATTCTGGCATTTTGATTCTTTTTTGGAGTTTAACGTATGGTTTCAATAATTCTATATTTTGATAGACCAGATCTTTTGGATCAGGATATGTTTGTCATATTATTTTAATGAATTAATGTTTTATATTGTTGGATATCACCCGAGTGCAGTGTGATTCCCGCAGATGCCAGCAACAGAGGAGATGGAGAAATTACTTTCTCCGCATTCTCAGCTGTGCTGCGATCCACTCTGTGCGAGAACATTGGAGCACAGAGCACTGACACTCGGCTCCCACTCGCAGCTGAGCAGGAGCCAAGTGTCATTTGCATATCGCATCTGATGCTATCGCATCGGATGCCATACACTAGTGGGACCCCATCCTTTATCTCATGGAGAATTAAAACTATTAGAATTCAAACTTCCTTACACTTATATCCCCCTGCATCATCTGTCAGGGGAGAGTTGGGAGCACCACTTACAAAATGGAAGTTTGGTCCATCTCACTGGTATTGGTGGATTCAGCCAACTTTTATGTAATGTGTATGGGGCCTTAAAGGGAATCTGTCACCAGGTTTTTGCTACCTCATCTGAGAGTAGCATAATGTAGGTAGGGAAAGAGACCCTGATTTCAATGATGTATCACTTAGTTTACTCTGTGTAGCAGTTGTGATACAATCAAAGTTTTTAGATGTATCATGCAGCAGAGTTCAGAAAGCTAACCCCGCCCACACCATCTATGTATATTGTATATCGACAGTAGGCTGCTAATCAGCTCTGGGGGCGGAGTTGGACAAGGAAACTCCTGAGCTGGGCCGTGATAATCTCCGGTTGATAAAACACCCATCATACTGAAACAACAGCACACAGGCTAATAAGTGACACATCCCTGAAATCAATATCTCAGCTCCTACCTCATGCTGCCCTCAGATTATATAGCAAAAATCTGCTGACAGATTCCCTTTAATGGAGTTGTCCACTACTTTCACATTGATTCCCTATCGGCGAGATAGGGCATCAATGTATGATCGATCGGGGTCCCACAAGTGGCACCCCTGCCAATCAGCTGTTATCAGTGCTGGCAGAGGCCGCAGGTCGGAAGTCCTTACCTGCGGTACTTGGCCGTCAAGTTGTAGTGGCCGACGCTTGTTACTGCACATCCGCCTCCTATTCAATTGAATGGGAGGCGGAAGTGTAGTACCCCCCGGTGGCCACTACAGATGAACGGCCAAGTACTGCAGGTAAAGACTACCAGCCGGCGACCACCGCCGCCAGCACCGACAACAGATGATGGGCGGAAAATAGTGGACAACCCCTTTAAGAGCAAATACAGCTAACATAAGATGGACTTGCCAATGATCTGCATATAAATTTCTCATGAAGATCAGATTTAGGCTCTGTTCACATTACAGTTATTGGTCTGATTTCCATTTTCTTAAAACTGAAAGAATAACATTGCCTGCACCCTTTTTATTGCTGTTAAAAGAAAAAAAAATCTGAAAAACTTGATTGCGTCTATTATTAGTAAAAGTAGCTTACATCAAGATTTTTAGGAACTGTTTAAAAACAGATCCATCATAGCTATCACGGCTTCATTATAAGCACAAGCAATTACTCTAATGGCAACTGAGCCTAATATTAGGTTTAGTTTTGTCCTTTGAATTTGAAACATATAAATACTGAAGATGAGGTTTGGACTGTTCTACAAGTTTTAAGAGCATACAAAAAATAATAATAATAATTTGGATATCAAATATTTATTTTTCTTAATGATCAAAAAACAATTGAGCAAGCTCTTAAGCATGCAACAACTGCATGAAATAAAACATAGCACTATTCATTTAAGCATGGGTCTACTATCTCAGTTGCAATTTGTAAGTAATTTTGATTTACTTAAATTTGTAATTTTTATTAAAATCTTATTTCAATTTCATTATTACCTCTGTATATAACTGCAATTATTAGGCAAAAAGTGACTTGCCTATCTTAGACAACAAAAGTTATTGGACCTTGATCGGCTAATAATTCAGCATAAAAATATTTTCAAAGTCCACATCTCTTCAACTCAGTTTCACAAGGTCAGACTGCCAACAGTCAGTAAAACATTTCTTCTAGCTCAAGGTTTTGTCTTCTTTTCCCTACAAAATTCATGTATTAACTGATTTGAATAATCTGAGCCTCTGATCGCACCAGCATATAAGTCCCTGGAGCAAACTTCATTATTTATTGAAGGACTGAATTAGTTTCAGCATAAAAAAATCATTCATGAAAGTATAATGCAGAAATTGGTCCCTATTATAATGCTCAGAAAGCCTCCTTACAATGGAAAACATATTTACAGGCATGTCAGAATAGGATTCATTAAGTAAAGTTTCAGTGAATATAAACATGACTTGTCTTCTGCTTGTGAAGCTCTTTCACCTTTCAAGGTACCGTAAATAGTCATACCTTTGGGTGATTTGTTGTTAAAAAAAACAAACAAATAAGGTATAATAAGTAACATATATTGAAATTGTTGAAGACATGCGAAATGTGAAATATCTTTAATCACCTTTATCCATACATCTATCATCTCCTAATAATAATTTGGATATCAAATATTTATTTTTCTTAATGATTAAAAAACAATTGAGCAAGTTTTTAAGCATGCAACAACTGCATGAAATAAAAAATAGTGCTATTCTTTTAGGCATGGGTCTATTATCTCAGTTGCAATTTGTAAGTGTGTGGAGCTGCGCACTTAATAAAAACTATGATACTTTTCTAGCACGGACCACCATTTTTGTCAATATTATTATTGTGTTTTATTAGTGATTTACTTGTTATGTTTTATATAGCTCTACGAACTTGTCAGTATGTGCACTAGATTCACTTGTAAAATGTCCAGCATTCCACTAATCTGTATCTCAAGATATCTGTAGCTCAGGAGTATCTAACCATTGTTCCAACAGCCAATAATCTCATTATGTGTATGTAGATTGTAGACACAGTGGAGCCATCACCACAGGGGGTCTTACATGCAGTCTCAGATGAAGGCTTCTAGAATATTCTTCATTGTTTTTAGCTAACAGTAAATGCTTAAGGGGGAGGGTGATCACTTCTGACCTGGGAGGGGTCTGATCCCAGCGAAAGGACAGACATGTTTTAGTGAGAGTTGGGTGGAAGGATTGAAGGAAGAGGATGGAGACTGTGGATTTGGAAGGATGGGTGGATAAACATGTTACCATTAAGGATTATGTCGGTTGGATTTAAAATTTCTTACAAGAACTGTTGCTACTGGATAGAGGATCATGGACTGTGGCTACTGACTATACTGGCTGGAGATATGAAATCTGTGGGCCAACCAAAAGTTGGAAGACAGTGAGTATGGCCTTATACAAACCCAGTGGAACTTCTGAACCCAGGTTGAGAACTTAAGGACTGAGAGAACTGTATTTTGGCCATTTACCTGGAATTGCTTTATTACCATGGCTGGGATTAATAAAATATTGTTGCATCGTTAACCTGCCTAGGTGATTACTTACAACCCACAACCTCAGATCTTTACAGTAAGTAATTTTGATTTATTTAATTTTTGACTTTTTACTAAAATCTTGTTTCAATTTTATTATTACCTCTGTATATAACTGTAAGTACTAGTTTGCAAGTGACTTGTGTTTGCCTATCTTAAACAGCAAAAGTTATTGGACCTTGATCTGCTGATAATTCAGCATGACTTAATGAGAGACAGTCCACCATTTATAAGAAATATGAACGTGGCTAAGGAAGTTGTCCAAGAATTTTTTTGCTACATTATACGATTATACGACACTGGTATGGAAGATAACTGCCTATACTTTAGGGTAATAACTGCACCAAGTGCTCAAATCTGCTGATTATTGAAAGTCATGAGAACAGTAGCATAGCTACCAAGGGGCAGAGGAGATATCACCATTCTTAACAGTATCAGTGTGCACAGGATGCTTATATAGTTAAACTCTGCAATAGAGCAAAGAGCCATAGTCTCCCTACTCTACTGTTCTCTGTTTTGTGGCTTACAGACTGCCTTAGACAACACATGTCAAAATTTGGCCCGTGGGCCAAATCTGGCCTGCAGTGAGATTATATTTGGCCCGTGATGCGGCACCGCTCTCCCATTATACTGTATGGAGGACTATGTGGGGCCATTATACTGTATGGAGGATTATGTGGGGCCCATTATTCTGTATGGAGGACTATGTAGGGCCCACTATACTGCATGGAGAACTATGTGGGGCACATTATTCTGTATAGATAACCATGTGGGGCCTAATTTACTGTATGGAGGACTTTGTGGGGCCATTATACTGTATGGAGGACTATGTAGTGCCATTATACTGTATGGAGGAATATATATGGCTCATTATACTGTATAGAGGACTATGTGGGGTTCATTATACTGTATGGAGGACTATGTGGGGCCCATATACTATATGGGGGACTATTTGGGAGAGGCAGGTTGTTAAGGGGACGGTTGCAAACAACTTTATTATAATGGAACACAACTGACCCCGGGGTCCGCGATGCAGCCTGGTGGACTGCTGCCGAACACCTTCCAGGTAAGAAGGTAAAACAAGCAACTTAAATAACAATCCCCTCCGTGTTACAGCACACCGGAGTGGGAATAGGATTTCGCACTATCTCCGTTAACTGCACGAGAGATGTGTGATAAATAAAGTATCTGTAGTCCTGTTGCAGCACAGGGACTACACAGTTGGCGCTAGGATGCGTGTGTGACTCACGCCGGCGTGTAAGTGCTCTCAGCCGGCGTGCTACCGGACGGAGGAAAATCACTCCACGTGGCTTACAGGCGGCACCGGGAATACGGAGTCTGCAGACTGCTCGGGGTGTATGGCGACCCCCTAGTCGGAGCCAGACTGTCAGCCGAAGCTACCTGCCTATTTCCACTAACCTGCCTATTTCCACTAAACAGAGAATCCTGGACTTAGGTTTTAGCAGCCCTGTCTCCCTCCGCAACCTATGCTTCATGTTGCTAGGCAAAAAGACCCAAGAGACAACCTGCACGTCTCGTGGACCAGCTAGGTGTTGGGCCTGATGATGATGCTGAGCAGCATCAGCCCTGGCTGTACCAGAATGGGAGACCACAGAAGGTTCTGGACCCATTTTGAATCCAGCCGACGCCTAACATTATCCCCCCCTCTAACACTTGACGCTCATTTTCCTCAATGAGCAGGGGAGCATGAATGTGGTCCACCGGTTCACAGGGATGATCCTCAGGTCCATGGCCCCTCCAGTGCACTGGGTAACCTTTTTTCCCACGAACCATCTTAGACCCCATAATAGCCTGCACCTCGAGATTATCACCCCTCGTGTCTGTAGCAGGTTGGGGTTCAGCGAGTTTTGTCAGGTGAACGGGTCTAAGGAGCGACACATGGAAAGTGTCGTGACTCCTCAGGTGTCGTGGCAACTGTAACCGGTACATTACAGAGTTTACTTGGGCCAAAATTTTGAAAGGACCAATAAAGCGGGGGGAAAACTTAGCAGATTCCCCGCATACTTTAGTATTGCGAGCCGTGAGCCACACTCTGTCGCTCGGATAGAATACGGGAGCAGGAAGACGAAGAGTGTCAGCCGACTCTCTATCTGTGGAGTCCGCCACAGGTAACGGGTGGAGAAGGCCAGCCGGATTTTGACGGGATGATTTATCTTTCGTACAGAAGGCACATGCAAGAACATATTCCTTAATGTCCTGGCACCACCGGGGCCCCCAATAGGACCGTTGAAGGGACTTTGTGGTACGTTTGACCCCAAGATGGGCTCCGATCTTAGGGGCATGAGCCCAGGAGAGCACCTCATTTTGTAGATTAGGGGGAACGAACGTCCTCCCCGAAGGAACCTGGTTTAATGACACTGGGGCAACAACGGTAGAAGGCTCAGAGACTACCCTCCGGGTGACTGTAACCATACACTGAAACACACAATTCTCACTCCAGGAAGAAATTCTTCCCGTATTCCAGTCAATGTGTGAAGTGTGACAACGTAACCATGGAAGACACAATAACACCTCATCTAATCCACCGAGAATAATGAGAAAGGAGATAACCTCCCGGTGACCCTGAGGAAATGACATGGTGAGGGGAATCAACTGGTGGGTGATGTGTGTGTCCAGGAGTGAATCGTTGACCATCCTAATGACCATTGGTCTTGGCAGTAAATCTATAGGGATGGCATGCCTTTGGGCAAACGTAGATGACAAAAAATTGCCATCGGCGCCAGAATCCTCCCACGCCTTGGCAGTAACTGCAGATGCTCCTCAGGACAATGTCACATTATACAATAATTTGGAGGAAGAAGCCCCAGAATCTAGCACACCTCCTTCAACGGTGGTTAGACACACTCGTTTACCTGACTGCTTGGAACCCTTATTAACGGGGGACTCCAAGAGATGTGCAGGTCGGGAATGAGAAGAGCTAGACTCAGTTTGGGATATATCCATAGCCTCAGGCTCCGGGTCGGGAGTCGCGGGTTTGGAAATGGGTCTAGAGAAGGATGGTGCCAACCGATACTGAGGTCTGGTGACCTCCAGTTCTAACTTATGTTCTGCATGATGCAAATCTATTCGGTTAGCGAGAGATATTAACTCCTCCAGGGAGGTTGGAATCTCTCTGGTAGATAGAGCATTTTTAATATGCCCAGCCAGACCCTTCCAGAACACCGGGATTAAAGACCGCTCAGACCAATCCAATTCTTCCGCTAAGGTTCTAAACTGGATGGCATAGTGGCTGGCGGTGACCGAACCCTGGACCAACGCAAGAAGCTTAAGAGCCGTATCATGCGTGACCTGAGGACGTAGGAAAACACTCTTTAGGGCATTAAGAAAGAGACCCGCATTAGCCACTACCGGGTCATTGCGCTCCCACAGAGGAGTAGCCCACTCCAGAGCCCTGTGGGAGAGTAACGAGATGACATAACCCACTTTGGCCCTTTCGGAGGGGAACCGTGCCTCCATCATCTCCAATTGAATGGAGCATAGGTTAATGAAACCTCTGCAGAATCTGCTGTCACCAGAAAATTTTTCCGGGAGAGCAAAACGGGGTAATGGAGCAATTGCAGCTGCCGCAGCATTTACTGCAGCCGAGTTCACCGGATTGGCTGCTTGAGAAGCCACCTGGGTAGCTACTGTAGTGATATCAGCTACCGGGTCAGCTTGTTTCAGAGTCCTAAGTCTGGTCTCAAGTTGCTGTATATAGCGCTGCAGTTTCTGGCTGTCAGCCATGTTCAGCAAGACCCTGGCGCTCTGATACTGTTTAGGGGACGGTTGCAAACAACTTTATTATAATGGAACGCAACCGACCCCGGGGTCCGCGATGCAGCCTGGTGGACTGCTGCCGAACACCTTCCAGGTAAGAAGGTAAAACAACCAACTTAAATAACAATCCCCTCCGTGTTATAGCACACCAGACCGGGAATAGGATTTCGCACTATCTCCGTTAACTGCACGAGAGATGTGTGATAAATAAAGTATCTGTAGTCCTGTTGCAGCACAGGGACTACACAGTTGGCGTTAGGATGCGTGTGTGACTCACGCCGGCGTGTAAGTGCTCTCAGCCGGCGTGCTACTGGACTGAGGAGAATCACTCCACGTGGCTTACAGGTGGTACCGGGAATATGGGGTCTGCAGTCTGCTCGGGGTGTATGGCGACCCCCTAGTCGGAGCCAGACTGTCAGCCGAAGCTACCTGCCTATTTCCACTAAAGCACACGTGGAGCTCAAACGACCAAGCGTCCACACAACACAATCACAGCTCAATAATCAGAGCGTGCCGCCATGTTTGTGGGCGGGCTTTTTAAAGATTAAGCCCTGCCCACCGTTGCACCATTGGTGACGTCACCCGCGACCAATCAGGTGGTGCTAGGTCACCGGATCAGCTGACTCCCAAACCACCAATCACGGTCCGCCATGTCACGGGCATGCTCAGTACAGAGAATCCTGGACTTAGGTTTTAGCAGCCCTGTCTCCCTCCGCAAACTATGCTTCATGTTGTTAGGCACAAAGACCTGAGAGACAGCCTGCATGGCTTGTGGACCAGCTAGGTGTTGGGACTGACAATGATGCTGAGCAGCATCAGCTCTGGCTGGACCATAATGAGAGACCACAGAAGGTTCTCAACCCATTTCGAATCAAGCAAACGCCTAACACAGGTTTTCCTTGGCGACTGAGTGCACGCTGCCAACCCAACCCAATACAAGGCTGGTTCTGCTATATAGATGATGTCCTGATGATCTGACAGGGCTCAGAAAATGAACTCACACAGTTGATGCATACTTTGAATGTCAACAAATTCAATTATTGTATCACTTACAAATGGCATAAATCGAGGATTGAGTTCCTGGACATACAATTATGCGTAGATGGGAATGGTTTGATACAGATTGATCTGTTTCACAAGGAAACATCTGTAAATTCTTTCCTCCATGCCTCCTCGGCACATTTCCATCCAGTAATAAGAGCCATCTCAGTTGATCAGTTCCTAAGGGCCCAACGTATTTGTTTGACTGATGCTAGTTTGGAATACTAGTCTTCCTTTCTGAAGGAGAGCTTAGAATGTAGATGGTACACTAGGAGAAATATCAAATTTGGATATAGAAAAGCTAAGGCAAGAGCACGTAATGATCTACTTTGCAACTCACTAAAAAATTACAAAAAGAATGTAGTTATTAGCTTTATCTCCATCTCAAATTGCCATTGGAAATCTATCCGCGCCATTCTAACAAAACATTGGCCGATCTTTCATACAGATAACATGTTGGCTAAGAATTTACCGCCAACACCAAGGATGACACCCCGCAGGGGTAAAAGCCTGAAGGACTACCTGGTGCATAGCCACTATATGGCAAAAACCATCAATCCTTTTGGCACCAGGGGTCCTACTTTGGGCTTCTATCCCTGCGGCCACTATGTGGCTTAAACCAACATGATATGGTCTATGTCTTTTCTCTCTTCTGATGGGATTCAGGAATATTGGATTAAACACCACATTACTTACAATACCGCATTTGTGGTATATTATGCCACTTGCCCTCGCAAGAGGATATACGTGGGATGTTTGTTACTGTTTTGGGGGGGGCGGGCTTTGTATAGGGGTCTATTTTTATGTCACATTGTGTATAACATTGGACATCATTCTGGAGTATCCCAGCAGTGTTTTTTTTCACTTTCACTACCCATATTTACAGCATTGGTATTGTCAATTCCTTGCTGTATCCTAACATTATTATTGCACTGACTTTTGTCTGGATTGATTCCTTTAGAACATGCTGAAGTAGGGAATTGCTCTTTTTCGTTTTTCAAAATAGCATACACATTCACACTTTTCACTCTATCTTCATTTCTATTTAATATGAAATCTATATTTGCACTTGTCACTTTATTTTTATTCAAATGCACTTATCACTTTCTTATTGTATTCATACTGGATGCATTTGATATTGTCCATACTCCTTATTATATTTCTCTACACCCCACAGTCCCTTCAATATGAATCTCCATCTCTTTTATCTTGATCTGCTGATGGTCGCACAAATGGCCATTTACTGTGGATTTGTTAAATATGGCCGCCGGGTTCACATGCACGCTGTGTTCTGTTGCCTCACCGCTCTGTCCAGTCATCTATGGGGTGACGCGCATGTGTATATAACGTTACACGGCCTTTTTGGCCTACACGCATGCACCGCTGTGATGGCTGTGGGCGATAGCGGTATAGATAGCGTGAACAACAGCACCCATGCACCTAATTTACTGGCACCTGTGGACCCAATATAAATACATGATAGGATACCATGACTCTGACACCTCCCCTTGAGAAAGCTACACGCGAAACGCATGTCGGGCTCAATATTGATCCTACCTCACCATGGGTAAGCAACATTATCTATAACCTGTTTCCTCTGTCTCGTCCTATGTATATGGCTATTCTGCCTTCTATTATATACAGGTGTGTAGCAATACAGAGAAAAATCTTAATTATGCCAGACATACTTTCTGATGTTCTTCTTTAGTTGATTAACACAGACTATTATTTGTATAACCCTGAATGTAATCTGCTCTTTGATTCTGAAACAATGTTGTGTATTTACAAGATCCCCTATTATACAAACTATGTAAATAGATTAGCTAGAACAATGAATGTTTGCTAGATATGTTAAATACCATTGTAGGGTGTTTGCCAGTCAATCTTCGGGGATGAGCTGTGGATACTCGAGCCCTGCACCTTTACCTCTGCCTGATGACTTCACACAGATGTAAATATAAACAGGGATGTCTGTAGTGCTGGAGACAGAATGATACTTGAGACACAGTCAAGCAGAGTCAGAAGGACTTTGGAAGGAGAATGGGAGACAATCTTCAGGAAAGTAGATGGATTGCATGGCATCTAATGAGACACAGATTTGAATTCTATATTATTCTAGCCTAAGGGTACCGACCCTGACTGGAAAGATTCGGATCTGCTCCATTGACCATCAGAGAAGCATGCATACATTTTGGGGAGTCCAGGAGAGGATGAAGAAGTCACCTTACCCCATGGATATGTTGTTTTGGGGTTGCTAGGAGGGACCCACCAGTCGCCTAGAACCCATGGAGACATTTGGAGTTGCCAGGAGGGACCAACCAGTCGCCTGGCCCCATGGAAACTCTCAGAGAGGCCAGGGTGGAACCCTTGGGTCTCCTGGTCTTGTACCTCGATGGACTTCTAGCTTCCTAAACTTGCCGCTGCCTCCTCTCTGTGGGGGCCCACCAGAAGCAGGGGGCCACTAATTGAGGTAGTCGGCCCTTGAAGTCTCCAAAATAGCAGCTGTTCTATCCCAGGCGGGCGGAGAAGCAAGGGTGAGACTGTGTAATGTTGTACCATCTTGGGAATTTGCTTGGACTGTTCTGTGTGTTTATTGTCCGCTTTGTGGTTCAATAACACATTGCCATGCTGTTTTACTCTCACCCTGTGTTTTCTGAGTAGAGTTACGCCCATGGAAGACCCCAGGTCTTCACAAGGTGCTGCTCACAAAATTAGAATATCATCAAAAAGTTAATTTATTTCAGTTTTTCAATGCAAAAAGTGAAGCTCATATATTATACAGAGTCATTACAAACAGTGATCTATTTCAGGTGTTTATTTCTGTTAATGTTGATGATTATGGCTTACAGCCAATGAAAACACAAAAGTCATTATCTCAGTAAATTAGAATAATTAACAAAAAACACCTGCAAAGGCTTCCGATGCGTTTAAAAAGGTCCCTTAGTCTGTTTCAGTTGGCTCCACAATCATGGGGAAGACTGCTGACTTGACAGATGTCCAGAAGGCAGTCATTTACACACTAAGTAAATGCATTTCATTTGGAAACAAAGGTCCCAGAGTCTGGAGGAAGAGTGGAGAGGCACACAATACAAGCTTCTTGAGGTCTAGTGTGAAGTTTCCACAATCAGTGATGGTTTGGGGAGCCATGTCATCTGCTGGTGTAGGTCCACTGTGTTTTATCAAGACCAAAGTCAGTGCAGCCAAATTTCATTCTCCAGCAGGACTTGGCACCTGTCCACACTGCCAAAAGTACCAATACCAGGTTTAAAAACAACAGTATTACTGTGCTTGATTGGCCAGCAAACTCACCTGACCTTAACATCATAGAGAATATATGGGATATTGTCAAGAGGAAGATGAGAGACACCAGACCCAACAATGCAGACAAGCTGAAGGCATCTATCAAAGCAACCTGGGCTTCCATAACACCTCAGCAATGCCACAGACTGATCGCCTCCATGACACGACGCATTGATGCAGTAATTGATGCAAAAGGAGCCCCGACCAAGTATTGAGTGCATTTACTGAACATACATTTCAGTAGGCCAACATTTCGGATTTTAAAAACATTTTTCAAGCTGTTGTTATAAAGTATTGTAATTTACTGATTTAATTTAATTTTTTTGTGTTTTCATTGGCTGTAAGCCATAATCATCATCATTAACAGAAATAAACACTTGAAATATAGATCAATCTGTTTGTAATGACTCTATATAATATATGAGTTTCACTTTTTGTATTGAAGAACTGAAATAAATTAACTTTTTGATGATATTCTAATTTTGTGAAAAGCACCTGTATGGTATGCTGAGACTGATTGTATAGGTGTATTGCACATTTAAGTGCAGTCTGAAATGTTGGATCCATTTGTTGCTCTCCACCATTTTTTCCTCCTTACTTGACATATGTACTTATTGATGGTTATTATTTTTTAAAAAAATTCAATAAATAATGAATTTTTAAAATTTATTGGTGGCTTATGGTTATGCTAATTTTCTTCCCTTTGTTTTGCTCATTATGTTTGGAGTACTCCACCGTTTGATTTTGCGGTATTGATTTACTGTGTGGTAGGACGTTAAACTCTAGTCCTTTACCTGAATAATGATTCTGTGCTATAAGAATTTTCTCTTATTTGTATTTTTTACTGTGCTGTTCACAGCATCTAGTTCTAAGCACATGAACTTCCTTGCTTGCGACCAATCTTGGCTATCGCAAATTAATGATGCCTTTAAGGAGGATTCTGTTTTTAATTTATATTCTAATTGCAAGGATACAAGAGAACAAATAATGAGACTAAAAGAATTGTTGCACAGAAGGACACGACTCTGGTGGAACAAGGCATTTCTAGACAAGTATTTAAACAATGGTCTAATTCCATGCGAGTTGCGTTACATAGTTACATAGTTACATAGTTTATAAGGCCGAAAAAAGACAAGCGTCCATCCAGTTCAGCCTATTTCTTGTGCACTGCAGCTATTCCGCAGCGTTGATCCAGGGGAAGGCAAAAAAAAACCATGCGGTATAGGCCAATTTACATCTTTGAGGAAAAATTCACTTCCCAACACCAATCTGGCAGTCAGATTAAATCCCTGGATTAATTAACTAAGCATAAGATGTAATTTTATTGTTCTCAAGAAAGGCATCCAGGCCTCTCTTGAACTCTTTAAGTGAGTTGGACATCACCACTTCCTCTCCCAGAGAGTTCCAGAGTCTCACGGCTCTGACCGTAAAGAATCCCCTTCTATGCTGGTGCAGGAACCTCGTTTCCTCCAGACACATAGTGTGCCCCCTCGTCTTTGTCACCATCCTTGGTATAAACAGGTCATGGGAGAGATCTCTGTACTGCCCCCTGATGTATTTATACATGTTTATGAGGTCTCCCCTAAGCCTTCTCTTTTCCAACGTAAATAGGCCTAATTTTGACAACCTCTCTGGGTATTCTAGTCCCTCCATTCCCTTTATTACCTTAGTCGCCCTCCTTTGTACCCTCTCTAGCTCCAATATGTCTTTCCTGAGCACCGGAGCCCAGAACTGTGCACAATATTCTAAGTGCGGCCTTACCAGTGCTTTATACAGAGGAAGAACAATGTTCTCATCATATGCCCCTATTCCTCTTCTGATGCATGCCATGACTCTATTTGCCTTCGCAGCTGCTGCCTGACACTGGGCACTCCAATTTAATTTGCTATTAACCAAGACGCCCAGGTCCTTCTCCATGTCAGATTTCCCCAACGGTTTCCCATTTAATATGTATGGGTGACTGCTGTTTTTCTTTCCCATGTGCATGACCTTACATTTATCGGCATTGAACCCCATTTGCCATTTTTTGGCCCAACTCCAAAATCTTCCCCTCAAATCTTCCCCTCTTTTGTCATTGATAAAGATACCTTCAGAACAGGGTGGGAGGAGGTTGCCACTAAATTTTCTCATAGATTTATGGAGTTATTAATTAAATTTGAGGACACCAAACTACTCGAACTAGAGAATGAAATCAACACCATACAAACTGGACTTAAAACTGAGCTAACCACAGAGGCACTTAACGAATTAAATACAGAGCTCGATACTAGCTTTATAAGTGAGAACAAGATATATGCACCACCAAATCCCAAAAATTCCAGAGAGCTATCTTGGATTTCCAACAGAACAAGATATACAATGGATATCCTCAGGAAATAGGGAACATTCAATATCCCGTACACGCTCAGAATCTATATCCTCCTGTGTCTCATTTGAGGATCCACATATGACATCTGACAATACTAGTCTGGCGTATGATGACAAGCCAAATAATAGAACTAACCAGAGATCTAATAGACGACGTTCCACTACTAAGAGAAAAATCAATTCCTCCCCGCAATGAGAAAAAATCTAAATCAGACGGCTTTGAGGTAATCAATTTATCTCCCAATCCTCTTTCTGAATCACAATGTGACCTATTGAAACTTGGCCTTAATTTTGTACCAAATAGTGGGTTTAATTTCTTTACAGCCCTAAAGGATGTACATCTATTTTATCATAAATTGATTCTCAAAAAAATCTACAATCAATCTGGTACCAACACGGGGCTGGATAGTGAGTTTGAACGCCCAGCATTGGCAACTTTGGAGGATTTACTGAGGGAGCAACAACCTGATCTTGGAGGTATGTTCCCACAATCAGTATTGCCACGGTCATCGACGTTCCCCCCCTTGTGCCTCTGCCCACAGGTGGAGATTTTTTGTAAGTTGGTGATAGAGGATTTCAAAAAAATCCCATAAAGTATCCGTAGTGATAATCTCACTTCTCTACAAAGGAAGGCTCTTAAAGAACTACAATCCCTTGATGACATTGTCATTAAGGCAGCAGACAAGGGGGGCAATGTCGTTATCTGGCCAAGAGAGAAATATGAGAAGGAGACCTTTTAAATTAGACAAAAATTCTACTTGGTGCATTTGATGCTGGTGTTATCCCCAAAAAAATCCTCGACGGTCTCCTCACAAAATTCCTCAAAATCCCAACCTTCTACCTTCTTCCGAAGGTCCACGAGGACCTTCTCTATCCACCAGGATGTCCAATTGTCTCTGGCATAGGAGGGCATTTGGGCAGCAGTGAAAATAATATGGTAAGTTTCAATGTAATATTCAATAAAACATTTCAATGGGGAAATGCAAAATCCTGGAACTTTAAGAAAGCTGATTTCAACAAATTAAGGGAAGAGCTTAATCGTGTAACCTGAGACCATGTCACAGTAACTGGGGATACCGAACATAAATGGGGCATCTTTAAGGATATACTACTAGAATCCTGTAGAAAACGTATACCCTATGGTAATAAAATGTCCAGGAATAGAAAGAAACCATTATGGATAAACAAGACAATACAACGTTTAATAAGGCAAAAACAAAGGGCATTCAAAATCTTGATGGCTGAGAATACAGACATAGCATTTCAGGAGTATAAAAATCTCAATAGGAAATGTAAAAAATAAATCAAGCTAGCAAAGTTAGCTACTGAAACACAAATCTCCAGTGACATTAAAATAAATCCCCAAAATTGTATAATTACATCAATGCCAAAAAGAAAAAAGTGGATGGTATCGGCCCCTTAAAAGATGATAACAACAAGATAATTATAGAGGACAAAGAAAAGGCTGAGATGTTAAACAGACACTTTTCATCCGTGTTCACCATTGAACTGACTGTTCCAGAATCATTCAACAAGGTAAAAATTAAAGTTAACCACCTGCTATAACTAGTTGAACACAAAAGAAGTACAGCTGCATCTCAGCATTAAACATTGACAAATCCCCCGGGCCAAATGGCATTCATTCACGCACATTGAGGGCATTGAGCTCAGTAATTGACAGACTGCTGTATCTCATCTTCTTAGACTCTCATGTAACAGAGTTGGAGCCACAGGATTGGAGGATGGCTGACGTGGTACCGATATTTAAGAAAGATAAAACATTAGTATTGTGCAAAGTTTCTGAGGGCATCATATGAGATGAGCTGCAGAAATATATTGCAGATGATAATATAATAACTGACAACCAGCATGGATTCATGAAATATAAGTCGTGTCTAACCAACATGTTGGGTTTCTATGAGAGGGTAAGTGCAAATTTGGATGTTGATAGTGCAGCTGATGTGATTTATCTGGACTTTGCAAAAGCATCCGATACTGTATCACATAACAGCCTTATACTGAAGCACTAGAAGCAGTGACCGGGGGAATCTATATGCAAATGTGTAATACATTGTCTAAAAGACAGGAAACAAAGAGATGTCGTAAATGGTACATTCTCTAAATGGGATATAGTCAGCAGTGGGGTGCCGCAGGGATCCGTACTAGGACAGATTCTTTTTAAATTCTCTATTAAAGGGGTTTTCCCACAAACAAAAGTTAATTTTAAAAAGTGTCTGTGTCTGATCGTGTATGGAACATACCACAGCTTCTGGGCAGGGGAGGAAGCAAAAGACAATACAGACATTACAGCAGGGGATCACAGATGATTCATTTTGTGAAGTAAAATATTTCACTGCCTGTTTTTAAACAATATTTTACCTTAAAAAATGAATCCCCTGCTGTAATGTCTGTATTGTCTTTTGCTTCTTCGCCTGCCCAGGAGCTGTGGTATGTTCCATACATGGTCAGACACAGCCAATTTTTTAACCCCTTAGTGACCAATAGACATCATTTTACTGACCTGCGATATAAGAGACTAGCGTTCATCGACAGGTGACAATCCTATAACTGTCACCTGTACACTATAGCTGACAACTTGCTGCATCAGCCTTGAATCAGTGTTGGCACCGACCATGGATGTTTAACCCCTTAGATTCTGCTGTCAACAGTGACTACAGAATCTAAATAGTTAAGAGAGTGTGAGGGCTCCCTCTTTAACCTCATCAGCACCCTGAGATCTTGATGGTGTGGTCCTGATGCTTGCATGGCAGTTCATGGCCAAATAACGGCCTTGCAGTCTGCTGGCTATAGCGGCTTGTTCAGAAGTTATCAAAATTTAGGTGGTAAAAATAAACTTTTTCATTCTTGTCATGCCACTTTTCATTACTTCCTGAAAAGAACCAGAAGGGTTCATGAACTGCCTGAAAGCAATTTTAAATATGTTGAGGGGTGCAGTTTTTAAAATGGTATGACTTTTGGGTGGTTTCCAACATATAGGACCCTCTAAGTTACTTAACAGGTCCCTATAAAAATACGTTTTGTAAATTTTCTTGAAAAAATTAAAAATTACTGCTACCTTCTAAAATTCTAACAAAATAAAAACACATTTTACAAATGATGCTGATGTAAGGCAGACATGAGGGAAATGTTATTCATTAATGTTTTTGTGTGGTATGACTATTGGGATTAAAGGGATAGTCATTCAAAGTTTGAAAATTGCAATTTTTTTTTTTTTAAATTTCAAATTTATGATATTTTTATAAATAAATGCAGAACATATCAACCTAAATTTACTTTTATTATAAAGTATCATGTGTCACAAAAAAAATCTCAAAATTAATGGGATATATTGAAGCATTCCAGAGTTATTACTACATAAAGTGACACTGGTCAGATTTAAAAATATTGGTCCGGTCACTAAGTGGTTGAATTAACTTTTGTCCATGGGAAAACCCCTTTAACACCTTAAGGATGAGCCAATTATGTCCTTAATGACCAAGCCAAATTTTACAATTCTGATCACTGTCGCTTTATGAGGTAATAACTCTAGAATGCTTCAACAGATCCCACTGATTCTGAGACTGTTTTTTCATGACATGTTGTTCTTCATGATGGTGGTAAAATTTCTTTGATATGAGTTGCGTTTACTTTGTGAAAAAAATGGAAATTTGGTGAAAATTTAGAAAATTTTGCAATTTTCAAACTTTGAATTCTTATACCATTAAATCAGAGAGATATGTCACACAAAATAATAAAAAAAATAACATTTCCGACATGTCTACTTTACATCAGCACAATTTTGGAAACAAAATTTTTTTTTGTTAGGAAGTTATAAGGGTTAAAATTTGACCAGTGATTTCTCATTATTCCAACAAAATTTACAAAACCATTTATTTAAGGACCACATCACATTTGAAATTACTTTGGGGGGCCTTTATGACAGAAAATACCACAAAGTGACACCATTCTAAAAACTGCACCCCTCAAGGTGCTCAAAACCACATTCAAGAAGTTTATTAACCCTTCATGTGCTTCACAGAAACTGAAGCAACGTGGAAGGAAAAAATGAACATTTAACTTTTTTTCATAAAATGTTTATTTCAGACCCAATTTATTTTATATTCACAACGGTAACGAGAGAAAATGGATCACAAATTTTTTTGTGCAATTTATCCTGAGGACTCCGATACCCCTTATAGGGGGGAAAACCACTGTTTGGGCACACTTCATAGTTCAGAAAGGAAGAAGCACCGTTTTACTTTTTGGAAGCAAAATTGTCTTGAAATGAGAGCCTATGCCATGTTGCGTTTGTTGAGCCCCTGATGTGCCTAAACAGTGGAAACCCCCTACAAGTGACCCCATTTTGGAAACGTGACCCCTCAGGGAACTTATCTAGATGTGTTGTGAGCACCTTGCACTGCTATGAGCTTCACAGAAGTTTATAACTTTGCGCCGTAAAAATAAGAAATCAAATTTTCTTCTGCAAAAATGTACTTTTGGCCCCAATTTTTTATTTTCACAAGGGTAGCTGGAGAAAATGGACCCCAAAATTTGTTGTGCAATATCTTCTGAGTACGCTGATACCCCATATGTGGGATAAAACTACTGTTTGGTGCACGGCAGGGTTCGGAAGGGAAGGAGCATCGTTTGACTTATTGAATGCAAAATGGATGGAATCGAGAGTGGACATCATGTTGCGTTTGGAGAGCCCCTAATGTATCTAAACAGTGAAAAAAACCCACAAGTGACCACATTTTGGAAACTAGACCCCTCAGGAAACTTATCTAGATGTGCGGTGAGCACCTTAAACCGCCAGGTGCTTCACAGAAGTTTATAACGTAGAGCCATGAAATTAAGAAATCAATTTTTTTCCACAAAAATGTACTTTTAGCCCCAATTTCTTTATTTTCACAAGGATATAAGGTGAAAATGGCCCCCAAAATTTGTTGTGGAATTGCTCCTGGGTATGGACATACCCCATAAGTAGGGGAAAACTATTGTTTGGGTGCACGGCAGGACCCGGAAAGGAAGGAGTGACATTTGGAACGCAGACTTTGATGGAATGGCCTGCAGGTGTCATGTCGCATTTGGGGAGCCCCTGATGTGCCTAAACATAACATCCACGCCAGGCTTTTTTCTGGAGAATTCCAAATGTGCCAGTTTAGTGTCCATACATTGTACCCCCATAAAGAGTAGTGCCCCCATATATTGTAGAGCCCCCATACATTTCTCCTTGTGACACACACCCAGTAAATTGTTAAGTGCTCTCCCAGCTACAATAATGTCAAACGTGTGGCCGATTACTGCAGTTTAGGCACATTGGGGAATTTGGATTTGGGAGCGCAGAATTCACTGTATTTTATTTGAGGGGGTGGGAGCCGTCGCTTTTCCAGAGTGTTTGTTCTACTAGTAACGTGGGATCCCCTATAGTTCCAGTGACAGATGACGGACCTGAGAGGGGGCTGGTTTTGTGTCAGATAAATTAGGGGTTTTATAGGTAACATTTTGGGGTAAATAATTTTCGATTGCTTGTGATGGGTGTGTCAGAAATGACAGACAGTTGCCCTGCAGTTGGTTACAGAAGATCTCTTCGTTTGGCATTACAGACACCTTCTTAGAGGCTGTCTCTCTAGGACCCAGCGGCTAGGCTACCTTCCTTTTGCTATTTAACACCCTAGCCTGGGTGTATAAATACCTGCTGTCTGCTAGAGGAATGTGCCGGTGATACTCACATTACCCCTTGTGAAGGCTCAGAGCAAGTGCATTACTTCTTTCTCTCTGGAGCTATGAGAATGGGTGTTCATCTCTCTGAAGTCGACTAAAGCTAAGCTATCTTCCCTTGTTTGTTCCCCCTTGTTGTCTTTAGTTGTCAGTGGGGATCAACTAGCATTCATCCTCCTCCCTTCCCTAGCCGGGGCCTAACACCAGGGAAAGACAGGGCAAGTTTCACGTGCGGCGATTGTGAAGAACCAATATAGGGACGTTAGTGGAGACACGATGATATTAGATCAGCCTAGGAGGTCTCTACTCTCCCCTTTCCCTAGTGTCTGGGCTCCCTTTCCCTCTTCCCTTCCCTTGTGTTGCACTAAGTCTTTCCCACACCTTGCGTGACGTTATCGCCGGCCAAGCACATTTTGAAAAGGAAAAAAAAAAACTGACACTTTGGTCTTGTTTTTCTGTGTGTGTGTTTTTTGTGTGTGTTTTTTTTCCTTTCTCCTTGATATGGGTTTAGTTTCAGAGTTCGCAGAGCGGATGCACAGTCTGTCTCTGGAGGTGAATGACCCCTGCGGTGAGGTTCAGCAGCAGCAGCGGCTACATATCGCCAATATGGGGGTCTCTGCAGGTAGGCCTGTCCAGCCTGAACTCAAGGTTTCCCTCCCAGACAGGTTTTCAGAAGGTAGGGACAAGTTTTTGTATTCAAGGAGGCCTGCAAACTGTATTTTAAACTTCATCCTTACTCCTCCGGAAATGAGGAGCAACAGGTTGGAATTGTGATCTCTCTACTGCAGGGAGATCCTCAGTCGTGGGCGTTATCTTTACTGGACTCGGTTATCCAGTCTGTGGAGGGGTTTTTCGGTGCTCTGTCCCTCATCTATGATGACCCTGACTGAGTCGCCTTGGCTGAGTCTAGGCTACATTGTCCTCAGCAGGGGAGTCGGTCAGTGGAGACGTACAGTTCTGATTTCCGTAGATGGGCAACGGATTCCAAATGCAATAACTCAGCCCTTAGAAGTCAACTTTATGAGGGTATTACTGAAAGGTTGAAAGATGCCTTGGAAGTATATGAAACCCCTCAGTCCTTGGAGGCTGCCATGTCATTGGCCATACATCTTGATAGACGCCTTCGGGATAGACGGGCGAGACTACCTTCTCCGGGGCCTTCTTGTCTGGGTTATGTACCTCTGCCAGGGGAGTGGTCTGGGGTAAACCAGTACTGGGGTAGGTGGAAGAACCCATGCAGTTAGGGGGTGTCTCTGCATCATACATTTTCCAGGAGATTTGCAAGAAAAAAGGCGTATTTTTTTTGTGGGGAAAAGGGACATTTTGTTGGAACCTGTCCTTTAATTCCTAAACAAAAGGAACCTCGATTAACTCTTTTGTAGTTTGGGTTGGATAAACAAGGGGTCCATTTGTGGCCAACCTGCAGTTCCCGCTTTGTCCTGACAGCAGAGGTGGTGTTAGAGAGCAAAACCGAGAACATTTCTGTGTTTGTTGACAGTGGAGCCGGAGTCAGCATGGTTTATGCTGAGTTTGTGAAAACTCATGGTCTTGTTTGCTGTACTTTAGCTAAACCTATTTCCATCTTCGCCATCGACTCAGCGCCACTTGCACAGAAAGCATTTTCTCAGATTGTACATAATGTAAAACTGAGGGTGGGGTCAGTTCATTGTGAAATAATTAGTGATGAGCAAACGTGCTCGACACTACTCGGTACTCGCCCGAGCATCACAGTGATCAACAAGCTCAGCTCTCGGCGAGTATTTCCGGGTTGATCGGACGGGAACTCGGGTCCCCACCTTGCATGTTTGGCACTCTTTCGAGAGCCAATGAACATGCAAGAATTGCTTGCCATGCACTGTAATATCGTAGACATGTTGGTTGTGGCATTACAGTGATTGGCTGGCCGCACAGCGTCATCAGGTCTATATAAGACCTGGCGCCGCTATGCTCGTCACAGTCTACCCCGGAATCAGGCAGAGTAGGGAGAGCTGTTGCTGAGTCAGGGAGATATTTGCTTGTTTAGAGTTAGTATAGGTAGTCCACAACATTTATCTGCTGCATATATCCATCTGAACTAACAGTCCTTATGAGTACTAATCCAGGAGCATATTTTCAGTGGTGAAGGTGATAGCAGGAGTTAGGCAGGCAGGCAGTATATGTGGCAGACTGCAGTGCATTTAGTGCAAGAGGGCCCATAGCATGTTCTTGTTGCTGCTGTTCTTACAGATATTTGTAGACATAGCCCCATATATCAGGGGCCAGGGCCATTTTTTTTATCTTAATCCTGATTATTTGCTTAAAAAGCAATCCAGAGTTCACATTTTTTCTGCTCCATTTGCTTGTTAGCACTGCAGAATACAGCCAGATCTTTTCCATATTACAGCCATAAAAATCCAGAAAATTGAACTGAAAGTGAAAAATATTGGCTTACATTTTCATTTTGTTGCAGTGTGTCGGTGAAGCTATTCACACTAGCTCTCTATGAAGAATAGTATTAGTAAATTACAGGCCTGCTATTTAAAACTGTGGTTCTCTGTCAGACGTATCACATATATAACTGTGTTCCAAAATCATCCATTTCTGACTTCCATTTTGTTGCACTGTGTGAGTCAAGCTAGTCACACTAGGTCTCTGTCAAGAATAGTATTGCTAAATTACAGGCCTGCTATTTAAAACCGTGGTACTCTTTCAGACGTATCACATATAACAGAGTTCCAAAATCAGCCATTTCTGCCTTCCATTTCTTTGCAGTTTGTCGGTCAAGCTATTAACACTAGATCTCTGTGAAGAATAGTATTAGTAAATGACAGGCTTGCTATTTAAAACCGCGATTCTCTGTCAGACGTATCTCACATATAACAGAGTTCCAAAATTAGCCATTTCTGACTTCCATTTCGTTGCAGTGTGTCGGTCAAGCTATTCACACTAGGTCTTACAATATTATTAGTAAATTACAGACCTGCGATTTACCCACATCTTGTCGCCCGAACTTCTTGTCCCAATTGCAAGGGTACCGCAGTACAACACTATTGAACACAGAGCAATGTCAAAAAGTTGTTGGTTGGACAGCAGATAATGCTTCCAGTTACTTTGCCACCACCACTACCACCCTGTCTTCCACACGGTCAAGTCTCAGTAGCCGTGAGTCTGGACCGCATATTCCTCACCCTAATCCTCCTTCCTCCCACCATGCTGAGTGCCCGGAGACAACTGGTCCTACACTTGGACACTCAGAAGAGCTGTTCACTTTTCCATTTGTATATTCGGGCCTCTCGTCCGGCTAGCTTCAAGCGAGTCAAGAGGAGAAATTGTGTAGCGATGCCCAAATATTTGAGCAGCCACAGTCACACGAAGGGAACACAGTGGGAAAGTGAAATTACTGTCGAAAGACGTGGATGATGATGATGAGACACAATTGCCAGAAAGTCAGGAGGAGGACCAGGGAGCGGAAGTGGAAGACGAGGTAGTGGATGATATAGTAACTGATCCAACCTGGCAGAGGGACATTCAGAGTGTGGACAGCAGCACACAGGGGGAGGGAGGTGTAGCACCACAACAGGCAGGAAGAAGCAGTGTGGTGGCTGCAAACACAAGGCGGGAAAGCAATCCCTGTAACACCAACACGACGGAAGTTGTCAGTACAACTGTTAGGTCTTCCCGAATCAGGTTGTTTTTTAAAGACTCTGCAGATAAACTCAAAAAGGCCATTTGCACCACCTGCCAGGCGAGACTTGATCGCGTGGAAGACAGGGTGGTAGTGGTGGTGGCAAAGTGGCTTGAAGCATTATCTGCTATCCAACCAACAACTTTTTGACATTGCTCTGGGTTCAATAGTGTTGTGCTGCGGTCCCCTAGCAATTGGGACAGGAAGGTCAGGCGACAAGATGTGGGTGTTTGTTGTGGCACAATTTCAGCTTGCCCACGGCCTTGGCCTCTGCATGCACCATCACCATCATGTCCACTTCCATGTACCTTGCCACGCTCCTTTCCCATTTTGAAAGGAGGACAATATTTTCCATGTTCACTAGAAATGGCTGATTTTGGAACGCAGTTATAAGTGAGATACATCTGACAGAGAACCACGGTTTTAAATAGCAGGCCTGTAATTTACTAATAATATTCTTCACAGAGACCTAGTGTGAATAGCTTGACCAAGTTCCAGATTTCGAGGATTGTAGATTCTCGTCTCCAACATTGTTCTCTACAATACTTGGTGCACTGGAAGGGTTATGGTCCAGAGGAGAGGATGTGGGTTTCAGCATCAGAGGTGAACGCTCCCTGGTTGGTTCGTTCATTCCACACCTCTTATCCTGAGAAACCCGGTCCTGAGTCTGGAAAGCCGCCGGAACAGAAACCAGTCCAAAGGGACTCCATCGGCCTCAAAAGTGAGTGGCTCCATCTGGTTTTTTTTTGTCTGAATTCTGTTTTTGGTGAATTTACACGGAATCTCCAACGTAAGTGCTCAGCGGAGAGCGCAGGATAAACGTGAGCTGAGCCTTATTCAGATTTTTTTAGGAGGCAGTATGAAGAAATAGACAGCAGTACCAGAATAGTTCTTATTTTTACTTTTGCGCGGTTCACTGTGCGATATGTTATAAGGCGGATTTTTTCTTTGGGTCAGTGTGATTACAGCGCTAACAGATTTTTATCGTTTTTTTTTCAGGTTTTGCTGCGGTGACACAGTAAAAATGTTTTTTTTTTATATATAAAAAGTTGTTATTTTCATCGCCATATTCTGAAAGCTGTAACTTTTTTATTTTTTGGTCAACAGAGCTGTATGATGGCTTATTTTTTGCGGGACGAGTTGCAGATTTTTTTGATACCATTTTGGGGCACATAGTAATTTTTGATCACTTTTTATTCAGATTTTTCAGACACAGAATGAACAAAAACCAGGAATTTTTGTGAGGTAAAATATTTCACTGCCTGTTATTAAACAATATTTTACCTCACAAAATGAATCCTCTGTGATCCCCTGCTGTAATGTCTGTATTGTCCCCAGCCCAGTAGATGTGGTATGTTCCCTACACGGTCAGACACAGCCAATTTTTAAAATGAACTTTTGTTCTTGGGAAAACCACTTTCATGACCGCCATAAAAATGCGTTGCAGTGGTCGTTAAGGGGTTAATAATCATGTGGATGGTATTGACAGTAAAGTGTCAGTCTTTGCTGACGACATCAAACAATGTAGGATACTAAAAACTGACCATGACAGTGCAATATTTCAAAACAATCTGTATAAGATGTCTGAATGGGCAAACACTTGGCAAATGAGATTTAAAGGAAATCTGTCACCAGGTTTTTGCTAACTCAACTGAGAGCAGCCTGAAGCAGGCAAAGAGAAACTGAATCCAACGAGGTATCACTTAGATTACTGGGTGCAGCCATTATGACACAATCAGAGCTTTTACATTTAGCAATGAAGCAGAGCTGAAAAGCTACCCCTGGCCACACCAGGCTCTCCATATGAAAAGTCCATAGACAGTGAGCTGCCTGTCACAGGAAGGGGCATTTCCGGACCATGAAGCACGAGTTGCTGGGTCACAGCAATGATAAGCTTCTGGTGTTAAAACGATCGTTGCACGCAAACAAAACCAGGAGCTCGATAAGAGAGCTATTGCTGAAACCTGTGTTTTAACCCCATACAACATGCTGTCTTCAGCTTACATAGCAAAAACCTGCTGACAGATTCCCTTTAATGTTGATAAATGCAGAGTACTGCACCTAGGATGGAGTAAACACACTGCTGCATATTCAATAAATAGAAGTATACTCAGGACTACAGAACAGAAGAAGGACTTGGGCATTCTGGTTACCAGTAAGATAAGCTGCAGTACTCACTATTAGTGTTGAGCGAACATGCTCGACACTGCTCGGTACTCGCCCGAGCATCACGCTACTCGGGATGTTCGGCGAGCACCGAGAATTTCCGGGTTACTCGGGCGGGAGCTCGGGTCTCCGCCCTGCATGTTTGGCGCTCTTTACAGAGCCAATGAACATGGTGGGATTGCCAGCCAGTCACTGTAATGCCGCAGCCATGTTGGTTGTGGGCATTACATAGATTGGCTGGCCGCACAGTGTCACCTCGAGTATTTAAAATCGGGCGCCGCCATCTTGGACACAGACGGCTAGGATCAGACAGTGTAGGGACAGCGCTGCTGATTTAGGGAGAGATATATACTGCGAAATAGTTAGTGTAGGGTCTGTAAAGGCTGCCAGATCAAACAAACAGTCCTTCTCAGGACTAATATCCATCCCAGATATCAGGCAGGCAGGCAGGCTGTATAGTAGACGCAGTGGTTATACCAGCAAATGCTGCATTACAGTTCTGTGTGCACCTGTTGCTGAAATTGCTGGACTTAGCTCCAGGTTCTCGGGGGCCAGGAAAAATACATTTATTTCATCTAAATCCTCTTTTTTTTTCCTCCTTCACACTGTACAAATACCTGACTTATTAACTTTTTGGTGTCCCCCCCCCCCCCTCAAAAAAAAAAAAAGAGTGTCTCTGATTTTTCAGACACAAATATATCTGTTGAAAATAGTCTGGTGTAGGCTAGAGAAACAGAAGTGTGGTTTTGCAGTTCCACAGTTCAAACCTCTGTATTATCCACTTTTGGGCCATTTGTATCTAAAAAAAAAGCAGTTTGAGTGTGTCGCTCACTGTTCAGCCACAAATATATATATTTAAAAAAGTCTGGTATACACCAGTAAATTATAACTGTGGTTTTGCTGTTCCACGGTAAAAAATCTCTATTATCCTGCTTTTGGCATTTTTTGCCGTAAAAAAAAAAACTAATAGTGTCTCCCTGATTTTTCAGACACAAATATATCTGTTGAAAATAGTCTGGTGTAGGCCAGAGAAACAGAAGTGCGGTTTTGCAGTTCCACGGTTCAAACCTTTGTATTATCCACTTTTGGGCCATTTGTATCTAAAAAAAAACCAGTTTGAGTGTGTCGCTCACTGTTCAGCCGCAAATATATATATTTAAAAAAGTCTGGTATACACCAGTAAATTATAACTGTGGTTTTGCTGTTCCACGGTAAAAAATCTCTATTATCCTGCATTTGGCATTTTTTGTCGTAAAAAAAAAAACTAATAGTGTCTCCCTGATTTTTCAGACACAAATATATCTGTTGAAAATAGTCTGGTGTAGGCCCGAGAAATAGAAGTGTGGTTTTGCAGTTCCACGGGCCAAATCTCTGTATTATCCTGCTTTTGCCATTTTTTGCCATAAAGAAAAACAGTAATAGTGTCTCCTGATTGTTCAGACACAAATATATCTGTTGAAAATAGTCTGGTGTAGGCCCGAGAAATAGAAGTGTGGTTTTGCAGTTCCTTGGGTCAAATCTCTGTATTATCCTGCTTTTGCCATTTTTTCCGTAAAGAAAAACAGTAATAGTGTCTCCTGATTGTTCAGACACAAATATATCTGTTGAAAATAGTCTGGTGTAGGCACGAGAAATAGAATGGTGGTTTTGCAGTTCCACGGGTCAAATCTCTGTATTATACTGCTTTTGCCATAAAGAAAAACAGTAATAGTGTCTACTGATTGTTCAGACACAAATATATCTATTGAAAATAGTCTGATGTAGGACCAAGGAATAGAAGTGTGGTTTTGCAGCTCCACGGGTCAAATCTCTGTATTATCCTGCTTTTGCCATTTTTTGCTGTAAAGAAAAACAGTAATAGTGTCTCCTGATTGTTCAGACACAAATATATCTGATGAAAACAGTCTGGTGAAGGCCAGAGAAATAGAAGTGTGGATTTGCAGTTCCACGGTTCAAACCTCTGTATTATCCATTTTCGGGCCATTTTTACCTAAAAAAAAACAGTTTGAGTGTGTCACTCACTGTTCAGCCGCAAATATATCTATTTAAAATTGTCTGGTATACCCCAGTAAACAATAACTGTGGTTTTGCCATTCCACAGTAAAAAATCTCTAGTATTAAAGCTTTTGGTATTTTTTCCGTAAAGAAAAACTGTAAAAGTTTCTCCCTGATTGTTCAGATTGTTTAAAAGAGTCGGGTGTAGGCCAGAGAAATAGAACTGTGGTTTTCCGATTCCACGGTTCTAATCTACTTTTTGTTACCCTTTTTCCATTGATAGTGCGAGTGTAAGCTATTTTACTTCCTTTACAATGGGCAAGGAGCATGGCAAGGGACGTGGAACTGGACGTTCTGGTGATGGTGCGTGCAGAGGAAGGTGCCGTGGCCAAAGTGAAAATGTGCCACAACCAACAGCCACATCTTCTCGCTCCCACTTCTTGACCGAATTACTAGGGAAGCACAGAACAACACCAGTATTGCGAACTGATCAGTGTGAACAGGTTATTAATTGGATAGCAGATAATACTTCCAGTTACCTGGGCACCACCACCTCCGGTCTGTCTTCCACACGGTCAACTCTTAGTAGCCGTGAGTCTCGACCACATACTCCTCCTCACCCTGATGCTCCTTCCTCCCACCATGCCGAGTGTCGTCAGACAGCAACTGATCCCAGAGCTGAAGAGCTGTTCACTGGTCCATTTCAAGATTTGTGCCCCTCGCCTACTCCGCTTGAAGTGTTGGAAGAGGAGATCCCATGTAGCGATGCCCAAATATTTGAACAGCCACTGCCACAGGAAGTCGACGCTGGCAATTTGTCACAAGAGGTGGACGATGACGAGACACAATTGCCAGGAAGTGAGGAGGAGGATGATCTAGTAACTGACCCAATGTGGCAGGAGGACATGCAAAGCGAGGCCAGCAGCACACAGGGTGAGGGAGGCAGAGGACCCCAACAGGCAGGAAGAAGCAGTGTGGTGGCCGCACACAGAAGGCAGGCAACAGTTCCCCTTAACACCAACACGGGGGACGTTGCCAGTACAACCTGTAGGTCTTCCAGAGTCTGAAATTTTTTTAAAGACTCTGCTGATAACCCCAAAAAGGCCATTTGTACCACAAGCCATGCCAGCATCAGCAGGGGTGAAAAAACTACCAGCCTGACCACCACCAGCATGATCAGGCACATGGCAGCAAAGCACCCGACTTTGGGGAGTGAACCCCAGGGTCCACAACCAGTGTTAGCGGGTGTCACCACTGCTTCTTCCGCTGTTGTGCGTGCAATAGAACCCCCTGTTGTGTGTGCAAGGCAATCCCCTGTCCATACTGCATGCAAAGATGCCCCCTCCTCTCAGTCTTCACTTGTTATGGCAGTTTCTCAAGAAACAGCATCAACGTCCACGTCCACGTCCCACCATAGCGTTCAATTGTCCATATACCAGACCTTTGAATGAAAGCGCAAATTCGCAGCCAACGCCCCACAGGCCACAGTCCTAAATTCGCACATTTCACGACTGCTTGCGTTGGAAATGCTGCCTTTTAGGCTGGTGGAGATGGAATCCTTCCGCAACCTTATGGCAGTGGCCGTCCCTCAGTACTCGGTCCCCAGCCGACACTATTTTGCCCGGTGTGCCATCCCCGCACCACACAAGCACGTGTCCCAAATCATCTGCCATGCCCTCAACAACGCAGTTACTGGGAGAGTCCACCTGACAACGGACACGTGGACAAGTGCTTGTGGCCAGGAACGGTACATCTCCCTGACGGCACACTGGGTAAACATAGTGGAAGCCGGGACCCAGTCGGACCTTGGGATGGAACACATCCTCCCCACACCGAGGATTGCGGGCCCTATGTCAGTCAGAGTTGCCCCCACAGTGTACAGCTCCTGCGCATCATCCTCCTCCTCCTCCTCATGTTCAGCCTCCATCTCAGATATAACCACATCAGTTACAATCTGGAAGCACTGCAGTACTGCCTCCGCCAAGCGGCAACAGGCTGTGCTGAAACTCATAAGCTTAGGTGAGAAACCTCACACTGCTTGTGAGTTGTGGACAGCTGTGAAAGAGCAGGCAGATCTGTGGCTGACACCGCTGAACCTACATCCAGGCATGGTCGTGTGTGACAATAGCCGTAACCTGGTGGCGGCTCTGAGGCGAGGCGAGATCACACACGTACCATGACTGGCTCATGTGCTTAACCTCGTGGTTCAGCGGTTTCTTAAATCGTACCCCAAGTTGCCAGATCTGCTCGTCAAAGTACGCCGCCTGTCAGCTCATTTTCGCAAGTCGGCTACAGCTTCCGCCGCCCTTGCTGTGTTGCAGCAGCGTTTGCAGCTTCCGTCACACCGACTGGTGTGTGATGTCCCCACACGTTGGAACTCTACCCTCCACATGTTGCAAAGGATTTGTGAGCAGAAGAGAGCAGTTGTGGAGTACTAGCTGCAACACAACAAGGCCATCGATATTCAGGTCAGACTCCACACATAAGACCTCAGGAGTGGACCTGGATGTCTGACATATGTACCATCTTGACAAACTTTGAGTAGTCCACCAAGATGGTGAGTGGCGATGACGCCATCATTAGTGTCAGCATTCCACTTGTCTGTCTTTTGCAACGCTCTCTGCAGAAAATTAAAGAGGAGGCATTGCAGCCAGAGTATGATGAGATGGATCAAGAAGCCGTAGTGGTCGATTACACTCAGCCCAGCCTCATCTCATCCCAACGTGCATTGGGGGACAATGAGGGAGAGGAGGAGGAGGAGGAGGAAGAACAGGAGCTTGTATCATGCGCTGTAGACGGTAGTACCTGTACAACTGTCATACCGTCGGTTCAGCATGGGTGGCCTGAGGACAGGGGGGAGGAGGAGGAGAGCATGGTCAGTCGTCATCTTGGTGAGGAAGTCTTGCCCATTACCAGTCTGGCACGCATTGCTGACTTGATGTTACCCTGCCTTAACCGTGACCCTCGCGTTGTCAAAATGTTGGGTGACAGTCGTTTCTGGTTGGTGACACTTTTAGACCCCCGCTACAAGGAGAACTTTCACTCTCTTATTCCTGAGGTGGAGAGGTCTACAAAAATGGGGCAGTACCAGAAGGCCCTTGCTGCAGAACTGTTAAAAAAATTCCCATCTGAACACGCTAGCGGCAGAGGTCACAGTTCGTTGCCCAACCAAGGCGTACATGTGAGAGAGATGCAACTCCAATCCAGCAGTGGCTGGGGAGCACTGTCAACGTTCTGGGACAGTTTTCTCAGACCCTCCCTTCGGACAGACCCTGAGGGGCGGGGTACTCTCACAAGGAGAGGAAAGTTTCAAAAGATGGGGACGGAGTACCTTGCCGACCGTACCAGCATCCCCCGTGATTCCTCTGTGCCTTTTAATTATTGGGTATCCAAGCTGGACACTTTGAATGAACTCACTCTGTACGCCTTGGAGGTCATGGCCTGCCCTGCCACTAGCGTGTTATCGGAGCGTGATTTTAGTGCCGCTGGGGGAATTATAACTGATAAGCGCACTCGCCTGTCAACTGACAATGCTGACAAGCTGACCCTTATCAAAATGAACAAGGGCTTGATTGGGCCTGATTTCTCATCACCACCAAATGACAACAGAGTACAATAAAGTCTAATCCACTGTGTTATTTCGGGAGGAGTATTCACATGCACCGCTTCACACCCACACATGGGTATATGCTTCCTCATTTCGGCTGTTTTATGTTCTTCTCCTTATCCTCAGCCTCCACCACCACTATACCACCAGGGTGACCGTTGTCTGTGTTGCCATTATTGAAAGTTCCTCCGTCCTTATTTTTGTCAGCTTTTGCTTGGAAGGCATAAGCAAAGACTGTGGGAGACCAACTCCCCAATAATGGGAACAATATTTTCAAGATGCTGTACTGTATGGCTCTTGTAAGGGGCATTAAAACCGTCTTGTTAAGCTACTGTGACCTCCACCAATTTTCCAAGGGGCATTAAAACCGTCTTGTTAAGCTACTGGGACCTCCACGTCTCTTCCAAGGGGCATTCAAACCATTTTGTAAAGCTACTGCGACCTCCACCACTTTTCAAAGGGGCATTAAAACTGTCTTGTTAAGCTACTGGGACCTCCACGTCTCTTCTGAGGGGCATTAAAACCGTCTTGTTAAGCTACTGTGACCTCCACCACTTTTCCAAGGGGCATTAAAACCATCTTGTTAAGCTACTGGGACCTCCACGTCTCTTCTGAGGGGCATTAAAAGTGTCTTGTTAAACCACTCTGAACTCCACAGCTCTTCCAAGGGGCATTGAAATGTTGTTTTTAATTAACTCTAACCTCCACGACTCTTTGAACGGGCATTGCATTTCCTCCTAATTTTTGGCAGCTTTTGCTTGGAAGGCTTTAGCAAAGACTATGGGAGACCCACTCCCCAATAATGGGAATAATGTTTGTAATATGCTGTACTGCATGGCTCTTGTAAGGGGCATTGCAAGTTCCTCCATCCTAATTTTTGGCAGCTTTTGCTTGGAAGGCATAAGCAAAGATTATGGGAGACCCACTCCCCAATAATGGGAATAATGTTTGTAATATGCTGTATTGCATGGCTCTTGAAAGGGGTATTGCAAGTTCCTCCGTCCTAATTTTTGGCAGGTTTTGCTTGGAAGGCATAAGCAAAGACTATGGGAGACCCACTGCCCAATAATGGTAATAATGTTTGTAATATGCTGTATTGCATGGCTCTTGTAAGGGGCATTGCAAGTTCCTCCGTCCTAATTTTTGGCAGCTTTTGCTCGAAAGGCATAAGCAAAGACTGTGGGAGACCCACTCCCCAATAATGGGAATAATATTTTTAAGATGCTGTACTGTATGGCTCTTGTAAGGGGCATTAAAACCGTATTGTTAAGCTACTGGGACCTCCATGTCTCTTCTGAGGGGCATTAAAAGCATCTTGTTAAGCTACTGCGACCTCCACCACTTTTCAGAGGGGCATTAAAACCGTCTTGTTAAGCTACTGGGACCTCCACGTCTCTTCCAAGGGGCATTCAAACCGTCTTGTTAAGCTACTGGGACCTCCACGTCTCTTCCAAGGGGCATTCAAACCGTCTTGTTAAGCTACTGCGACCTCCACCACTTTTCCAATGAGCATTCAAACCATCTTGTTAAGCTACTGGGACCTCCACCACTTTTCCAAGGGGCATTAAAACCATCTTGTTAAGCTACTGCGACCTCCACGTCTCTTCCAAGGGGCATTAAAACCGTCTTGTTAAGCTACTGCGACCTCCACATCTCTTCCAAGGGGCATTCAAACCATCTTGTTAAGCTACTGCAACCTCCACCAATGTTCCAAGGGGCATTAAAACCGTCTTGTTAAGCTACTGGGACCTCCACGTCTCTTCCAAGGGGCATTAAAACTGTCTTGTTAAGCTACTGGG
This sequence comes from Phyllobates terribilis, assembly GCF_046119375.1. Taxonomy (NCBI): domain Eukaryota; kingdom Metazoa; phylum Chordata; class Amphibia; order Anura; family Dendrobatidae; genus Phyllobates; species Phyllobates terribilis. The sequence goes on along the minus strand of NW_027362761.1, from coordinate 116,135,677 downwards.
ACCTCCACCACTATTCCAAGGGGCATTAAAACCGTCTTGTTAAGCTACTGTGACCTCCACCACTTATCCAAGGGGCATTAAAACCGTCTTGTTAAGCTACTGTGACCTCCACCACTTTTCCAAGGGGCATTAAAACCATCTTGTTAAGCTACTGGCACCTCCATGCTTCTTCTGAGGGGCATTAAAAGCGTCTTGTTAAACCACTCTGAACTCCACAGCTCTTCCAAGGGGCATTGAAATGTTGTTTTTAATTAACTCTAACCTCCACGACTCTTCGAACGGGCATTGCATTTCCTCCTAATTTTTGGCAGCTTTTGCTTGGAAAGCATAAGCAAAGACTATGGGAGACCCACTCCCCAATAATGGGAATAATTTTTGTAATATGCTGTACTGCATGGCTATTGTAAGGGGCATTGCAAGTTCCTCCGTCCTAATTTTTGGCAGCTTTTGCTTGGAAGGCATAAGCAAAGACTATGGGAGACCCACTCCCGATAATGGGAATTATGTTTGTAATATGCTGTACTGCATGGCTCTTGTAAGGGGCATTGCAAGTTCCTCTGTCCTAATTTTTGGCAGCTGTTTCTTGGAAGGCATAAGCAAAGACTATGGGAGACCCACTCCCCAATAATGGAATAATGTTTGTAACATGCTGTACTGTATGGCTCTTGTAAGGGGCATTGCAAGTTCCTCCGTCCTAATTTTTGGCAGCTTTTGCTTGGAAGGCATAAGCAAAGACTGTGGGAGACCCACTCCCCAATAATGGGAATAATATTTTTAATATGCTGTACTGTATGGCTCTTGTAAGGGGCATTAAAACCGTCTTGTTAAGCTACTGTGACCTCCACCACTTTTTCCAAGGAGCATTAAAACCGTCTTGTTAAGCTACTGGGACCTCCATGTCTCTTCTGAGGGGCATTAAAAGCATCTTGTTAAGCTACTGTCACCTCCACCACTTTTCCAAGGGGCATTAAAACTGTCTTGTTAAGCTACTGGGACCTCCACGTCTCTTCCAAGGGGCATTAAAACCGTCTTGTTAAGCTACTGTGACCTCCACCACTTTTCCAAGGGGCATTAAAGCTGTCTTGTTAAGCTACTGGGACCTCCACGTCTCTTCTGAGGGGCATTAAAAGCGTCTTGTTAAACCACTCTGAACTCCACAGCTCTTCCAAGGGGCATTGAAATGTTGTTTTTAATTAACTCTAACTTCCACGACTCTTCGAACGGGCATTGCATTTCCTCATAATTTTTGGCAGCTTTTGCTTGGAAGGCATAAGAAAAGACTATGGGAGACCCACTCCCCAATAAGGGGAATAATGTTTGTAATATGTCCCATGTCTTTTCTGCACTGTATGCATGTGTCACACAGCACATGGCCAGATAAGATTGTAAAATGTTAAAATGACATTTCCCGGTGAATGCATTTGTCACGGTTGAAAGCAATATAAAAGTGCAAAAACGCATAAAAAATGCTACTTGTGAACATAGCCCAAGGTGTGGAGGAGTATTTTTTTGGGGGGTTATTTATTTTACCTTATACACAAGTCTTTACCCTGGAAAGGAACTTCCTTAACATATTTCATTTTTGAACGTTTTATTGTGAGCCCTTAAAAGTGGCTTAATACCTCTGACCACGTTGCTGACAGCAGTGACCTGGGGGTCAGAAATGCTTCCTGGGGTGATCCCCATGCTGTCCCCATGTCATTTGAGCACTGTCACTATCGTTTTGGGCACTTGTTAGACTTTTAAAACACTGCCGGGGCTGCCGCCGCAAAAAATGCTCGGGTCTCCCATAGACTAACATTGGGCTCCTTGCTCGGGTCGAGCACCCGAGTATCACGGCGAGCTCGGCCTGAGCTTCGAGCACCCAAGCATTTTAGTGCTCGCTCAACACTACTCACTATCAAACAAAATCTGCAACAGCAAACAAGATTTTAGGGTGTATAAAAAGAGATAAAATTCCGTGGTCCCATCATATTTTTTCTCTTCTAGAAATCACTTATTAGGTCACATCTAGAATATGGGATCCAGTTTTATGCTTCGCATTTTAAAAAGGATATTCAGAAATTAGCCAGTTCAAAAGTGGGCAGCTAGATTTTTACAAGGGATAGAAGGCCTCTCATATGATGAGAGGTTGGAAAAGCTGGGCTTTTTTAGCTTAGAAAAAAGAGGTCTCTGAGGAGATCTCATTTACATATATAAATATATGTGTGGTCAGTACAAAGGACTGGCAAATGACTTATTCATTCCAAAGACCACACTAAGGACCAAGTGGCAATCATTACCGGTGGAAAAGGGCAATTCCAGCAGCTAAATAGGAAAGGGTTCTTTACAGTCAGACCAGTCATACTGTGGAATGCTCTACCACAAGAGGTAGTAATGGAAGAGACTATAACAGCTGTTAAAAAAGGGCTGGATGATTTCTTCAGTACACATAACATTGTGGGTTATAGATAATTTATTAACAAAAAATGTATAATTGGTGGAGAACGGTTGAGCTTGATGGACATACAGTTCCATAGGTTGAAAGAAGACTTAAGTAAAAAAATAAAATGGTAAGGTTTTAATATTAAAAAATAAAAAATGGCACAAGTTATTTTTCTTCAGAATTTATCCAAAAATATTTAACCCCTTTAACCTCGAGAGTGATTTGCACGTTAAAGACCAGGCCAATTTTTACAATTCTGACCACTGTCTCTTTATGAGGTAATAACTCTGGAAGGCTTTAACGAATCCCACTGATTCTGAGACTGTTTTCTCATGACATTTTGTATTTCATGATAGTGGTAAAATTTATTCGATATGACTGGAGTTTATTTGTGAACAAATCAGAAATTTGGCAAAAAATTAGAAAATTTTGCAATTTTCTAAATTTGGATTTTCATGCCCTTAAATCAGAGAGATATGTCACACAAAATAGTGAATAAATAAAATTTCCCACATGTCTACTTTACATCAGCACAATTTTGGAACCAATTTTTTTTTTTATTAACAAGTTATAAGTGTTAAAAGTTGACCAGCGATTTTTCCAACAAAATTTACAAAACCATTTTTTTTGGGACCACATCACATTTGAAGTGACTTTGAGCCTTCGGCCTTTATAACAGAAAATACCCAAAAGTGACACCAATCTAAAAACTGCACCCCTCAATGTGCTCAAAACCACATTCAAGAAGTTTATTAACCCTTCACGTGCTTCACAGGATTTTTGGAATGTGGAAGAAGAAAATGAACATTTAACTTTTTTCACAATAATGTTACTTTAGAACCCAATTTTTTTATTTTCACAGGGGTATCAGGAAAAAATGGACCCCAAAATTTGCTGTGAAATTCCTCCTGAGCACGCCAATACCCCATATGTGGGGAAAAAACACTATTTGGGCACACGGCAGGGCTCGGAAACGAAGGAGCGCCATTAGACTTTTTGAATGTAAAATTTACTTAAATAATTAGTGGACGCCATGTTGCATTTCGGGAGCCCCTGATGTGCCTAAATGTGACACCATTTTGGAAACTAGACCCCTCAGGGAACTTATCTAGATGTGTGGTGAGCACCTTGAAGCCCCAGGTGCTTCACAGACGTTTATAACATTGAGCCGTAAAAATAAAATTCTCACATTTTTCCAACAGAAATGTTTTTCAGCCTCCAATTTTGCATTTTCATAAGGGTAACAGGAGAAATTGCACCATGCAATTTGTTGTAAAAATTAAGAGTAAACCGATACCCCATATGTGGGAGAAACCACTGTTTGGGCGCATGGCAGGGTTTGGAGGGGAAGGAGCGCCATTTGACTTTTTGAATGTTAAATTTGCTTGAATAATTAACGGACGCCATGTTGCGTTTAGGGAGCCCCTGATGTGCATAAACAGAGGAAAGCCTCCACAAGTGACACCATTTTGGCAACTACATCCCTCAAGGATTTTATCAAGGGATATAGTGAACATTTTGAACCCAGGTACGACACAGAATTTTATAACATTAGGTCATCATATTGAATAAGTTGTCATTAGTCTTGAGCACAAATGCTCGCTACTTGAGTTTGCATCGAGTACTCTGGTATGCATAAAGTATCGCGGGTGCTCAAGTGACACGCTCGAGTCCCCGCCTGCATGTTTCACGGTTGTTAGACACCCAAAAAGAAACATGCGGAGATTGCTAGTGCATGGCAGGCAAATCCCCGCAAGTTTTTTTTGGCTGTATAACAGCTGCAAAACATATGGGGCGGAGACTCAAACATGTCACTTGAGCATCCCTGATACTCAGTGCATACCCGAGCACCCGATGCAAACTCAAGTAGCGAGCACTTGCGCTCAAAACTAGTCGCCATATCGTCATCTTTTCTTATCTTTACTTTTGAAAAAATCCCAACCCCAACAGAACCCTAACCCTCGCCCAACCCTAATCCTAATCCAACCCTAACCTTAGCACAATCCTAACCCTAGCCCAGCCCTAACCTTAACCCAAACCTAACCCTAGCCCAACCCTAACCCTAACCCTAGTACAACCCTAACCCTAGCACAACTCTAACACTAGCCCAACCCTAACCCTTGCACATTCCTAACCGTATCCCTAGCACAAACCTAACCCTAGCACATTCCTAACCCTAACACAACCCTAACCCTAACTCAACCCAAACCCTAGCCCTAGCACAACCCTAACCCTAGCCCAACCCTAACACCAGCCCAACCCTAACACCAGCCCAACCCTAACCCTAGCCCAACCCTAGCCCAACCCAAGCCCAACCCTAGCACAACCCTAACCCAAGCACAACCTTAACTCTAGCACACCCTAACCCTTGTACACCCTAACCCTAGCACAACCCTAACCCTAACTCTAGCACAACCCTAACCCTAACACAACCCTATCCCTAACCCTAGAGTTTATTTTTTACACCGTTCCTCTTGCAGTATAAGTGATTACACGACTTTATTCTTTGGGTCGGTGCGCTTACAGCGATACCAGATTGATATTGGGTTTTTATGATTGACAGCTGTCACACACTAAAAAATTTTTTTTTGCAAAGACTAGTTTTTGCATCGCCATTTTTAGATAGCTATACTTTTTCCATATTCAGCAGACAGAGTCATGTGATGGCTTGTTTTTTGCGGGACAAGTTGACATTTTTATTGGTACCATTTTTGGGCACGTGACTTTTTTGATCGCTTTCTATTTCGATTTTTGGGAGGCTGAATAATCAAAAACCAACAATTCAGGAAGTTTTTTTTTTTTTTTATGCCGTTCTGCGTGTGCTAAAATTTATAAGGCAGCTTTATTCTTTGGGTCAGTACATTTACAGCGGTACCACATTTATATTTTTTTATGTTTTGGTGCTTTACACAATAAAAAGTATTTTATAGAAAAAATATTTTTTTTCTATCGCTTTATTCTGTGAGCTATAACTTTTTTATTTTTCGGCTGATGGAGCTGTATGGTGGCTTATTTTTTGCAGGACAAGATGCTGTTTTCAGCAGTACCATTTTTATTTACATTCGTCTTTTTGATCGCGTTTTATTCCATTTTTTGTTTGGCGGTATGATGATAAAGCATTGTTTTTTGCTTCATTTTTTTTTTTTACCGTGTTCACTAAAGGGGTTAACTAGTGAGACAGTTTTATAGGTCAGGTTGTTCCGGACCCGGCGATACCACATGTGTACTTTTGGGGTTTTTTTTGTTTTTTTTTCATAATAATATTTATTTATGGGTACAGTATATTTTTATTTTTTTGGTTTATTTTTTCCTTTTTGTTAATCTATTTTTACATTTTTTTTTCTTTTTTCTTTTCACTTTCTGAGACTTTTTGCACTTTTACACTTTTTCCCACTATGGGACTTTCACTTTTTGCAGTCTGATCGCTTGTATAGCATAGAGATGCAGCAGCATCCCTGTGCTATACAGCCTGTCAGCGCTGCACAGGGAGAAGTTACCCCCATTACTAATCCCATAGTAAAAGTTTGGAAATAAAGACACAGCCTTATTACAATCCTTTATTTTAAATAAATGTCCACACGGTTTTACACATTTATTTAAAAATAAAAAACACAGTTATTCTCACCTAACACCTAATCCATTGAAGCATTTGTCCCCTGCAAAAAAAACAAAACTAAAAAAGCTAATTTACACTGTCATTAACACATAAACAAATGAAGCCATTATCCCCTGTAAAAAAAAAAATAAATAAAAAACAGCCATATCCCTCACCTGTCCGAAGTGGAGAGATAATTCATACTATTCCTATTATTTTTACTTGGAGCACAGGCACAGCCTGATGCATACTCCCATCAGAGGCACCTTCTCTCTGTGTTATCAGGGACAGCGAGCATAGGCTGATGGGAGTAGTACTCTCTCATCAGAGCTGTCACGCAAATGAATGGGTACAGTGTCCATTTTAGGACATGATCAGATATCAAAATCAAACATCAGAATAATGTCAGTTTAAGGCTAAATACCCTGTCTGAGAACTGATTTTGACAAGTGCCTCTGACAAGTGACTTTAACAAGTGACTTTTACAACTGTAATAATAAAAAAAAGCTGTTCGCTGATGGGACTTGAACCCAACATTCCATATTGCAAAACCAGTACACTAACCACTGAGCTATAAACTCAATTGTGAAAAACTAGGAGTTCTATTTGGTTATATGATTTTCAGTGCAAACTTGTCTAAAACTCATTGGGACTTATGCACAGACTGCAAGCAAGCCAAATTCAAATGATGTTTGATTTTTATGTGTGAGTTTGATGTGTGACTTTCTTCAAACATCAGAATCAGAATCACAAAGACTTTTGGTCACCCTGAGTATTTTCATGGTTAATCTCATAAGACATGAAAAGTCAAGTGATACTAGCTTTTCTTGTCTCATGAGATCAACCATGAAAATACTCAGGGTGACTAAAAGATTTAGACAAGTTTGCACTGAAAATCATATAACCAAATAGAACTCCTAGGTTTTCACAGCTGAGTTTATAGCTCAGTGGTTAGTGCACTGGTTTTGGGACACAGAATTTTGGGTTCAAGTCCCATCAACGAACAGTTTTTTTTTATTATTACAGTTGTAAAAGTCACTTGTCAGTGTCACTTGTCTGTCAAAGTCACTTGTCAGAATCACTCATCAAAATCTCTCGTCAAAATCACTTGTCAGAATCATTTGTCAAAATCACTCATAAGAATCACTCGTCAAAATCACTCGTCAGAATCACTCATCAAAATGACTCGTCAAAATCACTTGTCAAAATCACTTGTCAGAATCACTCATCAAAATCACTCATCAAAATCACTTGTCAGAATCACTCATCAAAATCACTCGTCAAAATCACTTGTCAGAATCACTAGTCAGAATCACTTATCAAAATCAGTTCTCAGACAGGGTATTTAGCATAAACTGACATCATTCTGATGTTTGATTTTGATATCTGATCATGTCCTAAAATGGACACTGTAAATGGGATCCGGCTTCGAGTTCGGGTACCATTGTAGTACCCAAACCAAACTTTTTTGTGGGAAACTGCTGTTAACATGCTTTGGTCTGATATTGCTGTCTGAAAGATAGTCAAGTCAATGATATGCCATTTGTTCTTGAACCTGCTGAAGATAATTTTTTCTGGAGCTTTCGATGGACCAAGGCAATGAACAACCACTGCTTTCAGCACTATTTCTAGAATATGATGGCAGCATGCAAATCACAGCATGTCCTTGCCAAGCTTCTGCTCTAGAAGTTTGCAGGCACCGTTCCTGAAACAGATGTGGTGGCAAAACACATGCATTTCACATTGTCAGTAACAGGTCACTGATGCAGCATAAACAGCACTAGCACAAGGTTCACCTGTTCCTTTGGCAAGCTTTGGAACTCCAAGCAATTGATCAATGCCAACTCCTGATAGCAGAATCGGAAGATGGTCTACAGTTTTCCTGCCACTGATGTCTTCTAAGAGCTTTCTATCCCAGTAAATTGTTAAAAGTACAGTTAGCTAAAACTCCTGTTAAAGGTTTAGAGCCATTTTCTGATGGCATTTTATTCTTTCTCTACGAACTTTTAAAGATTTACATTAAAATCTGAAGGATCATGGCCAAGGTGCTGAAGAGTTTGTGTGAGAATTAATGCTGCATTTCTGTCACTAACTTTGACCATGTCAAAGCTTGCTGGTAGTTTGTCTTTAATACACTGACTATGCCTCTTTTGGCTCATTTTGCTGATCGTCTTCCGCATCTGTATCTACTTTATCAGATGATGACTGCAACACCACCTTTTCCTGTCTAGCACTTCTTTCTTGTCTCTCTTTTTCGATTCTTTTCTTGCAAATTGCCTCTTTCTTCAAAATGTCTTTGTTTTTTCTCAAACTTTTTGTCAACATCTCCCATTTTTCCATAGTGTTCAGTTTGTCTCTGAGCTAGCAAAAACTCCTTGTCTTCCGGTATTCTTGTCATATCAATTGCCCTAGAATGCGCGATATCAAACAAGTTATCTAAACCTGCATTCCATTCTTCCTCCTTCTTCTTCAGATTATCAGAATGTTTAGTTTTGTTTTCTTTGTTTTTCTTCAGCTTGTCATAATCTTTGAAGATTTCAACGACATGTTTTTTCAATCTCATGGGGATGCCTGCCTTTGCCCAGACATCAAGAACATCATTAGCTCTTAAACGAGCTGCATCACAAACTGTCTGTTTAGTCATTTTCTTGTAGTAGAACAGTAACATAACCTCTCTCTCGGATGGCAATTTAGTTGAAGATAAACTACTATTAGACATTTGTCCAATAAGCCACAAGTCTGTTTCGCTTCTGGTTGTTGGCTTTGACATACTGCAGTGCTAGCGGATATGTTGGATGTTTTATTTTTGTAACCCCTGTAAAGGGAGTATGGTGAACAGGAACTGATGAAAACAGAAACAGACAGTCCTTCTCAGTAAGAGACATTAATGGTCTCAGAGCTGTATGGCCATGGCAACCTGGGGAAGGAGGAGCAGCATCAGAGGACAAGACTGATTGGCTGAGCAAGCTGGAGAAGGAGGGTGTTATTAATGTCAGGCTATATAAAGCAAAATTCACGCTGTCATGCCACAACCAGATCTTTTAGACGATGTGCAAATGGGACTCGGCCATGGCAAAAATCCCGAAAGTTTGATGGTAGGTAGGGACCCCTAAATCTGTGTGTATCTGGCTAAATTATTTTCTACATTTTTAGTTTACATACAGAAACAGAATCAATGGGTGCCAAGGGAAGAAAACACACTTACGAAAGTAAGTACTACCCTAGAGTCTACTAGCCAGATCTCAGTCCTTCTCTGCCCTTATCTACGTACACTTCACTTGGCAAATGGTAAGGTTTTAATATTACAGGTTAGAACCATCCCGAATAGGATCACTGTGATGTGGTGGGATGGCTTTTCCATTTTTTTTATCAAAATTATGTTAACTAGGCACTCTATATTATTTTCATTCACTCTTGTTGTTTATTTATTTTCTGCAGGGTATTTGCTTATTATGTTTTTATCTTGGGTTTTTTGTTTTCTTATTCTCTTATTTGTTAACTCATTTAAAAATTGATGGCAGCAACACAGCTAAAAAAATTGGGACAAGGATAGCAAATGGCTGGTAAACGAAGTTGTGCTAATGAAAAACATTCAATTTTCAACTAAGTCATGTGACTGTGCATAAAAAGATCATGGTAGAGAGGCAGGGGTTCTCAGAAGCAAAGATGATCAGAGGTTCAGCAATCTGTGAACAGCAGCATCAAAAAATTGTGGAACAATTTCCAAAAAATGTTCTTCAACATTAAATTGCAAAGACATTGAATATCCCACTATCGACAGTTCATAATATCATCAAAAGATTCAGAGATTCTGGAGAACTCCATGTGCAGAAGGGACAAAAATGGCTGTCAATATTGGATGCTTGTGATCTACACGCCTTCAGAAGGCACCATGTTAAAAACAGGCCTTATTTAGTCATGCAAATTACAGCATGGCTCAGGAATACTTCCAGAATTTTTTTTGTCTTAGAAAACTGATTGCCCTGAAATACTAGAAGCGCAAATTAAAGCTCTTTCATGTAAAGAGTAAGCCATATATCATCACAATCCAAAAATGCTCCCTTCTTCATGATATGAAATATAAAAAAACATAAAAAGGTAAAAACAATACATAAAAAATGTAAGCAAGGACACTTTCTGATGTCAAATTTCATTTAAATATGGCAGTTATTCTCCCAACATTGAAAAGCCAGGAGAGAAATGGTAGTTAGGCTGTGTGCCCACGATGCATTTTTTATGCGTTTCCGCAGCGACAATTCCGCTGCAGAAACGCTTAAAAAACGCTTGGTAGAAGGTCTGCCATGTTCCCCAATGATAATCCGCTTGTGCTGTGCACTTGCTGCGGAAATTTCCACTGCGGAAAAAAACGCAGCACTACCAATTATTTTGCGGAAGCACTGCGTTTTTGCCACCATTGACTTGCATTGGAACGCACGGATTACGCATCACTGCATCTATACATGCAGAATCCATGCATTTCAATGTGCGGATGGTACCCGGGTCTGGAGGAGAGGAGACTGTTAAAAAAAGAATAAAATAAAAAATAAATATTATACTTAACTTCTGATGGCCCCTGGTGTGCTTGTCTTCGCTTGTCGGCAGATCGCGGTGGACTGAAGGACCTGCCATGAAGTCATTTAGTCATGTGACGGGTCACGCGACCGCTGACGTCGGCAGGTCCTTTCAGTGTACCGCGAGCTGCCGGCAAGCCAGGACGGATCGAATAAAGACTCCGGGGGCCATCAGAAGGTAAGTATATATTTATTTTTTTATTTTTTACCATTCTTTCGGTCACACTATATAAATCCATGCCGGTTGGGAGAAAGAAAGGAAGAGAAAAAAGGAAAAAGAGGGAAAGGAGAGAGTTTTATTTTAAATGGGATTTTTTTTTTTTTTTGTTGTTTTATGTCTGTCTGGTCAGTGAGTCTTATATGTCCAGGTCTGTATTCTGTTATGTGATGCATCTTTGTATCTATCTTTGTATCTATGCATGTTTGGTGATTGTCCTCAGATCATATACTGACTTCTTAGTATTCCTGGTTTGGACTGCAATTCTTTTTGATCAATGCTAGCACTTTCTTGTGTGATCACTATTATTCTCTGCAGCGGACGCGCTGCTCCTGGGGTTTTTGCGTTCCATCGTGGAACGCAAGCCTCTTCTTTATTATGACTACGTGCATAGTTCATTGCTCTGCGTGTTTACCGTTCTGACTGGATATGACGTTTACTTTACTTCCACCCCCGTTCCACCGTATGGTACGGGTGGAACGCACCTTTGACAATAATAGCTTCAGGGCTATATTTGGCGCCCTCTGCTTTGGACCGGATATGACGTTTAACCCATTTCCGTTTGCGTTCCACGTGGACTGGGTGGAACACATTCTGATGAGAACAGGCCTGACTACACGCCATAGGGAGACAAACACTCACCTGAAACTAGTCACACCATTTGGGATCAACTATATAACACACACATGTGCTCTTAGACAACATACCCCTGACGAAGCTGCGTCTGAGCAGCGTAACGCGTAGGGTCTCTGGTGCCAGCAGGTCATTATCCTTCCATATATTTTTTATTTACTTATTTTCTTGACTTGACCACTCAGGAATGTCTGGCTTGTTATTTATATGTGGATCAACTGTGCCACGTCATATATGACTTTGGTGACACAATCTGGCCAATACCTCTAAAATATGGGCCCCCATTGCCAATAGACCATCTCTCCTACTCATTCCTTGATTCACTTATATTATTTAGGGGGGTTTGCTTTGTCATAAACACATATTTTGACTGGTTGTGCTGTGCTATTTATAGCCAGGGTTGCTTAGTAGGTCTACATTAATCGAATGTTATATAAGTGATGTAAAATATACCTGTGGCACATAACATAGTGGGGTTTATTGCTATTTTTATGCATATTATCATGAATTCCCCCATATGAAGATTTCACATGTTTCTGTCTGTTTTAAATGCTTTTAAAAACATTTTTTCTTTTGTTGTCTAAATGTAATCATGTAATAAAGATTTTTTTCACTTTTCCAACATTGGGTGTGCATGGTTATATATCCTGAGTCTTTTTCTTCCGAAAGAGCTTGACAACCCGCATGTGGAAATGCATGTGAAGAATGCTTCACATCCGCTTGTCCCTGGCAGGAAAAACGCATGTACAATCCGCATGCGTTTTTTCTGCCAGGGAGATGCAGAAACGCTCAGGAAAAAATCCGGAGCATTTCTGCATCGTGGGCACATAGCCTTACGGTGTGAATTTGGAATCATGGTGATGCAATGATAAGTAGTCAGCACATAAAGAGTGACTTTGTACCAAAAACTGCTCTTAGTTACAATTCAGCCTGACATTGGAGAAGGTTATAGACAATTTAAGCAGATTACATACCATAAAAAAAAAAATGTGTGGGAAAATGAACTCGTAAAAATTGCTGAAAAAAATACTATATACTGTATGCACATACTAATTCATGGGATCAGTCACAGGATACAGTATTAATGATTGTTACTGACTCAGTAAATACCAAGTTTACTTTAATTTTTCTAATACAGTACACCTCTGACAGTATCAAAACTTTGTTTAGTGAACCACTTAAGAAATCCCATTCCTATACATGGTTGTGCACAAGCAGAGGACACGTTACTTCTAACTCCCGCTCCCACAATTATTTTACTCTTAAATGTTTGTCTATTGAATGTCATGATCAAATCTCTTTTCTTATACACTTTAATTAAAAATTCCCTATCGCTCCCTCACTAATTTAGCTGCTTTATTTTTTTCACCTACTTTCTGTTTGATCACACTTTATTTGAGAACACCAAGTGCATGCTGGGATACTCCAGCGCGTCGTCATCAGGGGATCCATACTGCAGCCTCTGCCCCCACCCTAAGATAAAGCGTCATCAATAACGTTCGTTTCAGGGCTGGGCTAGTCCCTGCTCTACTGAGAATATGTTGGTTGTCACTTCCAGCGTATGCTCAGTAGGATATTGTCACTGTGCAATATATTTTTTAATTAACCGCAGCCTCTGCCCCCTGATGAAGACTCGTTTGGGTATCCAAGAATGCACTGGGTGTTCTCACGGAGGACCAATTACAATTCCCAGCACGGCATCCTTGATCAGGAGGATCTTTTTGGCTTCCTCGGCCCCAGTGGACCAGTGCAGTGTACACTACCTATCATTTCTTAATCCAACATTAATTGATTATTACAGTGTAAAGTCAGATGTTGCTGTCATCACACATCACTCTATCTGCTGTCATTATGTTTCTTTCCAAATTTTTAGCAGAGAAGGTATATAAGGATAATAATTGCTTCTTCAAAATTTGCAACTTTCAAGAGAGAGAAGTATCGCAGACAGAAAGTCTTCTGTCTTGTATCCCCAGGCAGGTGAACAGAAAGCCATGACATATTATAAATGAGCTACAGGTAAATTAGCTGACAGCTTCTATGGAGGAATTTTGGATTGTGAGGTGAATTCTTGGGAAACTCAAAAAAAGTAAAGTTGTCATAAATTATGACAAAAGTCTTTTTTTTCTGCCCTATACAGCAATTACACCAACTTTACTCTATAGCTATGTTTTTGAGCTGCATTCCTTCCACACCATATTCCCTAGAACAAGACTTTAAAGGGAATCTGTCAGTAGGATCAACTCTTCTAAGCCATTCATATGGGTATATAGGTCATAGGAAACTGAATAAAATGATACCTTGATATCTGTGATCCGAAGTGTTATTCCAGAGAATTTTATGCGTAAATGAGCTGTTGATATCTATGGGCCGGGCACTAATTTCCCTGACAATCTTCCTCCAGAGCTTACAGAGCTTATTTTAAATGAACATTAGCAGTATGAGACATGTACTGACTGTCTGCTCTCCTGATCTGCATGTTTAGTACTAGTAATACCCCCTTTCATTTAAAATAAGATATAGAGGAAGATTCCAAGGGAGATCTATGTCCTGCCTATAGATCTTAGCAGCTCATTTACATACAAGAAAAATGTGATTTTTTTTTTTTTCTGAAACAGGACATCAGATTGCAGAAATCAAGATAAAGATTTTTACATTACATGGTATTTATTCATTGTTGCTGTGGTTTTTTTTCTGTTTTATAGTGTTCAAAGCTCTCTTTCACTGTTTTATGGCCTCTCTGTTCAACATGGGTTTGTTTATTCAGCATAGTAATGCCTGCTCTGGCCTTGTGCTAATTGGTTAATTACTCAATGTGGCCAATTGGTGCTGGAGTCTAAAGGCCCTGTCACACATAACGAGATCGCTAGCGAGATCGTTGATACGTCACGGGTTTTGTGACGCAATAGCGACATCGCTAGCGATCTCGTTACGTTTGACAGGTAGCAACGATCAGGCCCCTGCTGTGAGATCGTTGATCGTTACAAAGCTTCCTGGACCATTCCTGGGTCGTTGCGCTCCCGCTGGGCAGTGTGCATCGCAGTATTTGACACCTAACCAACGACCTCGTTAGCGATTCAGAGCTGAGAAACGTAGGCGTGCATAAATTGGACTTTTCCGTGCCCCCCGCGCATAAAGAAGACATCATAATAGCGATTCCATCCTTTGCTTCTGACCTCGTGCTGGATTGCAGATCCTAGCAGAATTCTCCGGGCTGTTAATATTCGTTCATTCGACTAGTCCTGATTTTTGCGGATCATTGTAGCGTTCTCCGGCTGTGACTCCACTTTGAAGAAATCAGGCATCTTTAGCGAGGTAGGTATTATTTGGGGTCTCAAATGAGTTTCCATTTTTTATTCATTTATAGGACATCTACCAATTATCTGCTATCATTGCTTTTCAGGGAGGGGGGGCTTGGCTTCTGTCTGTATATATATGCTTTTGCATGGGCACATATTTTAGGGGTCTCGTGCACACACACTCACACAGCACGTTTTCTGACACGCTGTCCTGGCCAACTGCTTCAGAGTTTTTTGGCACGCTCACTAACAGAATGGAACATGGTTTTCCATGATATTTTTCATGTACAGTTTAAATACTTGCGTTAATTGTTTTGTTGAAAGTGTTCTCATCTTTTCATTTTATGTTTGCAGTTTGCACATCATGGACGACGGGCAGTGTGCTATTGTGGTTGCTGCATTGCTGATTGAGGATGCTCGGCGTCAAGATGTGGCAAGGGAGCTACAGAGGCGTTCCAAACGAAAGCGTCGCATGTGGACCAGAGTGGCTGCAGAAGAGGTCTGAATTATCCCACATGCAACTTGTAAGAGAGTTTCAGGAGAAGAATCCTCATGATTTCCGCAACTATTTGAGGATGTCAGAGGAATCATTTAAATTGTTACTGGAAAGAGTTACGCCACGTATTCAACGGAAGGATACAGCGATGCGTGCTGCCATTCCGGCAGATGAAAGATTGGCAGTCACACTGAGATTCCTGGCCACCGGACGCTCCCTCCAAGACTTGCATTTTTCTTCAGCCATTTCAAGGCCCATGCTCAGCGTTCTAATTCCGGAGACATGTAATGCGATTTACCACAGTCTACGTAGTTAAATACAGTTTCCCAACACGGAGGAGGAATGGAAAAAGATTGCCTCTGATTTTGAGCAGCCGTGGCAGTTCCCTAACTGTGGTGGGGCTTTGGACGGGAAACATGTCCGAATCACTCAGCCACCAAATAGCGGATCATATTTTTATAATTATAAGGGCTATTTCAGCATCATCATGATGGCCCTTGTTAACGCCAATTACGAATTTATAAATGTAGATGTTGGCATGAACGGCAGGGTTTCTGATGGTGGTGTTTTAGAGCACACACTTTTTGGAGAGCGATTGGACAACTGTGACCTACACTTGCCTCCCAACTCAGAGACTACAGGTAACCTTAATTTTGTTTTTGTCGGCGATGAAGCCTTCCCACTTCATCCCAATCTTATTAAACCGTTCCCCCAAAAAGTCTTACACAGGAAAGAAGAATTTTCAATTATCGTTTGTCAAGGGCACGTCGTGTTGTAGAAAATACCTTCGGTATCATGGCCAACCGCTTCAGAGTTTTTCATACGCCAATTAACATGAAGCTTACATCAATAGACTCTGTTGTTTTGGCCTGTTGCACGCTTCACAACTTTCTTCGTCAACGTGATGCAATTACGTACTGTCCGCCTGGCTTCGTGGACTCTGTGGACCTAGCCAATGGGGAAGTAGAGCTTGGTGAATGGCGTGCAAACGATCCTGCAATTGCAGGCCTTCAACCAGTGGGATATGGCAGAAACACCCATGATGCGAAGACCTGCCGCGACAACTACTGCCAGTATTTTAACGGTCCTCGTGCTGTTCCTTGGCAGCATCAGAACTTATAGTGGGCAACTACTGACAATTATATACTACTTTCAGTTTTGCAATGATTTGTCTAATAAACTGTGTTTTTCTTTGCAAAACCTTTGTTTCTCATTGTTTCAGTAGTAATGGCCCGTATATACATACGTGTACTCCAGGGGCGTACATAGGAATCATGGGACCCCATAGCAGAAGTTCTAATTGAGGACCCCTCCCCCCAAAAAAAAAAACTGAAAATAATTGTTGGGGGCACAGAAGAGCAGATTTCACAACTTTCCAGCCTTTGCATAGCAATTTTCTTCCTTGCTGAACTCCTAGATTTCTCTTTCATAGCCCCATAAAATGTGATGCCAACAAAAGTGTCCCCCTTAACACAGTATGATACCCTGATGGTGAATTCCTCCTCATTAGCCTCCACATGCACAGTGTAATGACCCTAGTCTCAGGGCTGTGGTGTCGGAGTGGGACTCGGTATAAAATGGACCGACTCCTAAAATATATAATAAATTGGGTACAGTAGTTCAAAGCAGTTTGTGTGGAATATTTTTTTCAAAAGAATTAGGGAAAGTTATGAAATGTCCTATAAATGTTCTATTCCTGATCGGGTCTGGACTATTAGCGAAGAAGAATCTGTGCTGCAGTAAATTTTGCACTTACACATGAGCCGTGTAAGAGGGAGCTGGTGTCAGGGAAATGGAGGAGTCGGAGGTTTGGCTTACTGACTCCACAGCCCTGCCTACTGTACCCCACCTCAACTCCCAGGGCAAAGTATGGTGACCCCAACACAGTATAATCCACCAACTGTGACCTCCACACAGCCTTCCATGCAGTATAGTGGGCCTACATACAGTATAATGGCCCCCACACCTCTCCACACTCCACTGAGTATAATGCACTCCCCATGGTCCTCCATACAGTATAATGCACTCGCTATGGTCCTCCACGCAGTATAATGAAGCCCCCCATAGGGTAAAAGGCAGCCCCCAGCATAGGGTAAAAGGCAGCCCCAGTCCTCCAGTATTATCAGTACTCACTGATTTACAAAAATAAATAAATAAATAGTTACTGCTCCTCGTTCCCCGCTGCTTCAGTCTCTGCAGCGCGTCTCTCTCAACACCACAGCAGCTGCCAGCTCCACTGTCTGACACAGCGTGGCGCGTCATCACGCCACTGAGTCAGAAGCTGAGGAGCAATGATGGGAGATGGAGTGTCACATGACGTTCCCTCCTCCATCATTGCTTTCAACCAGGGCCGACTCCAGGTTTTCGTGGGTCCCGGGCGAAAGAATCTCAGTGGCCCCTTTAATACATACACCATTCATGATGCACAGATACGGCGGAGAAATGTAGGTATACAGCACAGGGCCCAGGCTGTCCACTCATCCTTCACATATGCAGACATGCACGTACACACACAAACACAGTATGCAGACACGCACATACACAGATACGTACATATTTGAACATGATGCGCCCCCTGGGCGGTGTGCGCGGGGAACCCGGAACAGGGCTTTTGTAGGATGGGGGGGGTTGTAGTCACCGTGGCGGTGACCCGGTCCGTGCCCAGGGTAGTCAAACCAGTGGCAGTATATTTGTTTATAAGTGTTTATTATTAATCGTCCGCTCCACTGTTTGATTAATCGCTGCCTGCCGGCACTGTACTCAGGGATGGCCGCACGCAGTGCGCTGTGTGGCTGTGTCTTGTAGTGATGACGCAGCAGGGGCGACACAAGCACAATTAGAGGTGCAGTGTCGCCCCTGCCTTCATTACTACAAGACACAGCCACACAGCGTGCGGCCATGTCTGAACACAGTGGCGCTGGGCAGCGGCAATCAAACAACGGAGCGGGGGTGCAGAAGGGGGGCGACTGCTATGGGGTCCAGCAGCTCACGGGCCCCATAGCAGTTGCGTGGTCTGCCGCCAATGGCGGTACGCCACTGGTGTACTCATATGTATACAGATACATCCATATACACATACATATTCATATACATAAAAATCTACACCCATATACACACATATATATACAGATACCTACATATACACATACATAGTCACAGACACACAAGTATGCATACCTATCTAAAAATATAGACATATATCCATACCTAAAACCACCAACAGACCAGTCTTCCCGTGTGACTGGAGACGCTGCATCAATAATGCGTCATTTGTAAAACGCAGCAGCGTCTCCAGTTTGACGGAGATACTATAATTCATGCCACTGCCTACGCGCGCGCAGTAGCGTCCTCTAATAAGCCGCGCGCCATTATGGAGACGTTGATGCGTCGTGGGCGTTCTTTATGTCGATAATGCGTCGTGGGCGTGGTTTACGACGTAGTTGCGGCCTAGCTTATCAGGAGAGGTGGCAAAATGGCAGCAAGGAGGAGAGCAACTCCATGGGGGGATGTTGAGGTGCGCTACCTCATAGCACAGCTGGATTCCCGGGATTATGAGTGCCTTGAGCACTCAGAACACCCAGTGCTCCATAAACAGGCGGTGCTGCAGAGGATCAGTCGGGGCCTGGCCCGAAGGTTCGAGAAACCCACATCTGAAAAAAGCTGGCGGATCTGAGGTACAGATCGAGTGACCGCCTCTCCAGCATCCGGTCACAGACCCAGTCCCATTGTGGTGAGTGGTGTTAATCAGGGGCGTACATAGGAATCATGGGGCCACAAAGCAGAAGTTCTAATTGGGCCCCCCTCCAAAAAAAATGTAAATAATTGTTGGGGTCACAGAAGAGCAGATCTCTCAACTTTACAGCCTTTACATAGTAATTTTCCTCCTGCTGAAGTCCGAGATTCCTTTTGCATTGCCCCATAAAGTATGATGCCAATAAAAGTGCCCCCAAACACAGTATGATACCCCCATGGTGAATTCATCCACATGCACAGTATGATGACCCTAATGTACCCCACCTCAACTCCCAGGCATCAGCACCCGGCGTACCCGGGTAAGTGCCGGGGCCCTGGACCATCACTGGGGCCCACTCGTTATCATGGCCCGTGCAGCTTCCCCGGCATCTGTGCAGGTCCGCCGATGCTGTCTGAGCCCTGCCCTCCTTCATGCAGCAGCAGCAGCAGCAGTGTCCGGTCGTTGTGCTGCTGCTGCTCCACCAATCAGGCCCCGTGCTGTCACTTTCCAGACATGGCGTGTGTGTGTGTGCGTATGTGTGTGCGTGTGTGTGTGCTTCCGCCGCTGCGGAACAGACCGCTGAAGCTGATGGTATGTGTGCAGCTAGGTGATGTGACTCCCCACAGGAGACGTATAGCTTCAGGGCAGCGTATGTAGATGATGGTGGTGTTTGTGCGCGGGAGCGGCAGTAACGACACAGAGTCCGTGCTACGCAGTCCCAGGGTCTTTACTCACAGTTGTTAGGCTGTGTGCCCACGTAGCGTTTTTCCAGCATTTATGCTGCGGTAATCCGCCCCCCCATGGTCCTCAATGACAAGCCGCACTCTCAATGCCCATGCTGCGGATATTTCCGCAGCATTTATGCTGCGCTCAAAAATCCCCAGCTTGTTCAATAATTTTGCTTAAGCGCGGCGTAATCGCCGCCATTGACTTGCATTTAGACGCATATAATCCGTGTCAGTACATTGGTACACGCGGATTATATGCATTTCAATGTGCAGATGGTACCCAGGTCTGGAGGAGAGAAGACTCTCATCCAGACCTGGGTACCATTGTACCTGTGAAAAAATGAATAAAATAACAAATAAAGATTATATTTATCTTCCGGCAGTCCCCGCAGCGCTTCTCCTCCTTTGCCGGCACATCGCGTTGCTCTGTAGGACCTGCGCTGACGTCACAGTCATGTGACGGCAGGTCTTAGTGCAGTGTCCCGCGATCAGCTGGCAGCCAGGACAGGAGCGCGGCAAGACTGCGGGGTAAGTCTAGTTTGTTGTTTATTTATTAACATTCTTTCGGTCACACTATATAAATCCATGCCGGTTGCATGGATTTATATAGTGTGACCTAGTTGTCAAGCACTTTCCAAGTGATGCTAAAATCGCGTGGAAAGCGCTTGTCAACCCGCATGCAGAAATGCATGCAAAGACACCTCACAAAAGCTTCTACCTGGCGAGAAAACCGCATGTAAAATCCGGGGCCTCCCTTCATCAGGACCTCCCTTCATCAGGGCCCCTCTCGGGGCCTCCCTTCATCGGGGTCCCCTCCTGCACCCCCCCGCTCCACAGCTTGATTGCCACCGCCGGCACGATCTTCGGGCATGACCGCGCGCAGTGCGCTATAAGGCTGTGTCTGCTAGTAATGACGGCAGGGCCGACAAGCACAATTAAAGACGCAGTGTCACCCCTGCCGTTTCATTACTACAACACACAGCCGCACAGCGCACTGCGCGTGGCCGTGCCGGAAGACAGTGCCTGTGGGTGGCAATCAAGCTGCGGAGCTAGGAGGGGGGCGAATACCATGGGTCCCCCCCAGCTCACGGGCCCCATAGCAGTCCCGTGGTCTGCCGCCACAGGTGTTAACATAGGTTAGCACAGTATATGGCGGCACATTGGTTACAACTGTAATTACAGTGCAGTACCTTTGGTATGTAATAACTTATTTTTTCTCCAGCACCTGCAGACCCAGAGCCCCAGCAGGAGTCACCTGGTGACCCGGAGCCCCAGCAGGAGTCACCTACAGCATCACTCCTTGAAATGGGTGCAGCTTTGTCTTCCGGTAATTCTTTCACATAAAATAAGGTGCATACGACTTGGAAAGTATAGGGCTGTCATGTACTATGAAGTGTTGTGTCTTTCCCTAGCCGGTGATGCCAGAGGATCCGGGTGGTCCTTAAGCTCGTCATCACCCGAGCAAAACGAAAACCGTAAGTGTTAAATAACAAACATGTACCTGTTAATTAGATGAATGTACAGAATTATTAGTCTTAAGTTTTACCATTCCCTCCGTAGAAATCCCTACATTAGACGACCTCCTGGCGTCACACAGGAGGATGATGGCGTCACACAAGAGGATGCTGGCGTCACACAGGAGGATGATGGCGTCACTGACTAAAACTGTCAAACAGCACGAAGTGATGCTGGCAACGTATGTGGGGGCCCAACAGTGACACGGCAGCCACTAATTTTTTTTTTTTATGTTGTTATATTTGTTTTCTTGTTATAAAAAAATGTTAAAGTTTATATCCGCTGTTGTGTACGCTTTGTTAAAAACAAATAACATGTTTCATCACTCACACCCATTATATCTATGCATCTGTATAGATGCACCCATCAGAAGTGGATTAAGAGTAGTCAGGGCCCCGGGCAGTTCATTAGGTGTGTTCTGATCACATCTATAGACAGAGAATGCTGAAAAAAAGGACACATACCATGATCTCTGGTGAGGTTGAATAATTGTGGCGTCCCAGTTCATGCATGCGCAGGTGCGAACTCCAGCGCCACACTCCTCCAGCCAGTTCGAGGATGCGCTGCAAGGGAGAGGGGAAAAGGCGAGTAGGAGTGTTTTTTTGCTTTTGTTTTTTTTTGTATGGATAGAAGAACAGCAGAACAGGCAGGATGGGGAATATATACCAGGATGGGGAAGCATATAGCAGGATGGGGGAATATATACCAGCAGGGCTGTGGAGTTAGAGTAGGTGCTTATTTTAGTGGAATCGGTATAAAATGGACCGACTCGTAAAATATATAATAAATTGGGTACAATAGTTCAATGCAGTTTGTGGGGAATATTTTTTAATAAGAATTTTGGAAAGTTATGAAATGTCCTATAAATGTCTGTCCTATTCCTGATCTAAGAGTCTGGACTTTTAGCTGAGATGAATCTGTGCTACAGGAAATTTATCCCTTACACATGAGCCATGTATGAGGGAGTCGGAGTCATGGAAATTGAGGAGTCAGAGTCGGCAGTTTGGCTTACCGACTCCACAGCCCTGTATACCAGGATGGTAGAGCATATACAAGGATGGGGGGGACTGGGAGCATGTACCAGAATGGGGAACTAGGATGGTGGACCATATACCAGGATGGGGAGAGAGCATATACCAGGATGGAGAGAGAGCATGTACCAGGATGGGGGAGCATTCGGTTTTAGTTATGGGGTCTGGCCCGGTACAGTTTCAGTCATTACTTTGAGTATAGAGAGCAACCGCTGTAATCCTGGCCCTGACTGACAGCCGGCCTCAATGTAGAGCCAGTGTCAGTCAGTGCAGGGGGCTTGGTTACAGCGGACGCTCTGTATACACAGAGCGGTGACCAAACCGGCACTGCCCCCATGACTGAAACCGAATGCTGGCGAGGAGAATAAAGTTCATTTTCTCCTCACTGCACTCAGCTGCTGGGAAGTATAATAACGCTTTTAACCTGCAGGTTAATAGCATTATTTCTGATTAAAGGATCCCTTTAATTTTGTAGATCAATACTTCAATGAAATGGTGCCAGAGTCAGTGCATGCACATACCACGCTATCCGGCGCCATTTTATTGAAGACACTGTATATCAGAATTCGCAGACACAGTGTCTTAAAAAAAAAATGGCCTAAGAAATGTACCACTAAAAATGCTAGTGTCCCAGGTGTAGAACAGATTCAATAGCTAGTATGATATACTGTGATACAGACATTGGACGATATATATGTAGTGCCCTGAGGGTTCGGTCGCTGCAGAGCTATTGCATCTCACCCAGAGGTGTGATATCTCACTCTCAGGTAAGGAAGGAGTATGGCTCAGGACCCTAACATCCACATGCACTACACCACATTTACGGGGGACAGGGCGACAATGCTCCCACTAGTGAGAACAACTGTCCCTAATCCCTGGCTAGAGTAAGGGGAGGGAACACCTAGAAAGGGGGAACCCGGTAGTGTGTGGGTGGGGAGAGTAGATCCTGGGTGCACCTCAAAGCCTCGTGTCATTACTGTCGCCTCGCACCACCATAACCCCCACCATCTACACTCATGCTGCCCTGAGGCTATACTCCTCCAGTGGGGAGTCACAACATCTAGCTGCACACCTCATCAGCCTCAGTGGCCTGCCCCGCAGCGGCGGTTCCTCATGACCGCAATCCACAGGTGGCGTAGTCGGACATTTAAATAATCATAAAAGCCCATAAACAGATCCGCCACTGGTTTGACCGCCCTGGGTCACGTACCGGGTCACCGCCACAGTGACTACAGATCCCCCAGCAATTACAAGGCCCGGCACTGGGTACTCCATGGCCCAGGGGGCGCGTCATATACTATACACATTGTTATATCCATCTGATGTCTGTACCACAGTATACCATATACTAATCTGTATACTGGATGTGACATTTTGTACATGGATATACACCGTACTGATCACACCTGGACCTGCACACAGGACCTCACATATTATATATGGAGCAGTATAGTATGTGATGTCCTGCAGGTTCAGGGTTGATCAGACAGTATAGGATCCTGTATGTGATGTCTGTGGTCGCTCTGCTGGGCTCAGTCTGATTTATTGCAGGACTCTGAATTTTCCTGCAGATCTGGTGATGCTGGCATGACCCAGAGTGGCCTGATCTGCAGCAAAGGTCAAAGTCCTGCAATAACTTATACAGAGCCCAGCAGAGTGGCCACTGAACTGGCACTATGGAATCCTGTGTGCAATCATCAGGAGGGGAGCAGTGTCCTTCAGCCCCCTCCTCACTCCAGACATACTCCCCAGACACCGTATTTACCGCCAATCACTGAGGGCTGCTGCATGAGCTCCTCTCTGGCAGGATGATGCAGCTCTAGGCGCTGCTGTGTGACGTCAGTCCTGGAGACGCAGCACACAGCGTGCAGGGGGCGTGTCTGCCTCCCTGTGATGCGGCCGGCGTCAGGTACTGTGTGGTCCCCCTGCCAAACCTGCCCCTGCCTCCGTACAAAACATTATAATGAGGGCAGTCTGGCCATGGGCCCTTTGGGCCTCCAGGGCCCCGGGCGGTAGCCCGGATTGCCCTCATTATAATCCGCCTATGGCGGATAATTGAGGTTATCAGCTGATGTTGTGCGGGGGCAGCAAAGCCGACTCCGAAGTCGGCTTTCACAGCCGCCTGCCAATTGAGGTAATCAGCTGATGTTGTGTGGGGGCAGGAAAACCGACTCCGAAGTCGGCTTTCACTGCCGCCTGCTAATTGAGGTAATTAGCTGAAGTTGTGCGGGGGCAGGAAAGCCGACTCCGAAGTCGGCTTTCACAGCCGCCGGCTAATTGAGGTTATCAGCTGATGTTGTGCGGGGGCAGGAAAGCCGATGCCGAAGTCGGCTTTCACATCCGCCTTCTAATTGAGGTTATCAGCTGATGTTGTGCGGGGGGAAGGAAAGCCGACGCCGAAGTCGGCTTTCACACCCGCCTGCTAATTGAGGTTATCAGCTGATGTTGTGCGGGGGCAGGAAAGCCGACTCCGAAGTCGGCTTTCACACCCGCCGGCTAATTGAGGTTATCAGCTGATATTGTGCGGGGGCAGGAAAGCCGACTCCGAAGTCGGCTTTCACACCCGCCGGCTAATTGAGGTTATTAGCTGATGTTGTGCGGGGACAGGAAAGCCGACTCCGAAGTCGGCTTTCACAGCTGCCTGCAAACTGAGGTTATCAGCTGATGTTGTGCGGGGGCAGGAAAGCCGACTCCGAAGTCGGCTTTCACAGCCGCCTGCTAATTGAGGTTATCAGCTGAAGTTGTGCGGGGGCAGGAAAGTCGACTCCGAAGTCGGCTTTCACTGCCGCCTGCTAATTGAGGTTATCATCTGATGTTGTGCGGGGGCAGGAAAGCCGACGCCGAAGTCGGCTTTCAAACCCGCCTGCTAATTGAGGTTATCAGCTGATGTTGTGCGGGGGCAGGAAAGCCGATGCCGAAGTCGGCTTTCACATCCGCCTTCTAATTGAGGTTATCAGCTGATGTTGTGCGGGGGGAAGGAAAGCCGACGCCGAAGTCGGCTTTCACACCCGCCTGCTAATTGAGGTTATCAGCTGATGTTGTGCGGGGGCAGGAAAGCCGACGCCGAAGTCAGCTTTCACAGCCGTCTGCTAATTGAGGTTATCAGCTGATGTTGTGCGGGGGCAGGAAAGTCGACTCCGAAGTCGACTTTCACACCCGCTTGCTAACTGAGGTTATCAGCTGATGTTGTGCAGGTGCAGGAAAGCCGACTCCGAAGTCGGCTTTCACAGCCGCCTGCTAACTGAGGTTATCAGCTGATGTTGTGTGGGGGCAGGAAAGCCGACGCCGAAGTCGGCTTTCACACCCCCCTGCTAATTGAGGTTATCAGCAGATGTTGTGCGGGGGCAGAAAAGCTGACTCCGAAGTCGGCTTTCACAGCCGCCTGCTAATTGAGGTTATCAGCTGATGTTGTGCTGGGTAAGGAAAGCCGACTCCGAAGTCGGCTTTCACACCCGCCTGCTAATTGAGGTTATCAGCTGTTATTGTGCGGGGACAGGAAAGCCGACTCCGAAGTCGGATTTCACACCCGACTGCTAATTGAGGTTATCAGCTGATGTTGTGCGGGGGCAGGAAAGCCGACTCCGAAGTCGGCTTTCACTGCCGCCTGCTAACTGAGGTTATCAGCTGATGTTGTGTGGGGGCAGGAAACCTGACTCCGAAGCCGGCTTTCACAGCGGCCTGCTAACTGAGGTTATCAGCTGATGTTGTGCGGGGGCAGGAAAGCCGACTCCGAAGTCGGCTTTCACACCGGCCTGCTAACTGAGGTTATCAGATGATGTTGTGCTGGGGCAGGAAAGCCGACTCCGAAGTCGTCTTTCACACCCGCCTGCTAGCTCAGGTTATCAGCTGATGTTGTGCGGGGGCAGGAAAGCCGACTCCGAAGTCGGCTTTCACACCCGCCTGCTAACTGAGGTTATCAGCTGATGTTGTGCGGGGGCAGGATAGCCGACTCCGAAGTCGGCTTTCACACCCGCCTGCTAACTGAGGTTATCAGCTGATGTTGTGCGGGGGCAGGATAGCCGACTCCGAACTCGGCTTTCACACCCGCCTGCTAATTGAGGTTACCAGCTGATGTTGTGCGGGGGCAGGAAAGCCGACGCCGAAGTTGGCCTTCACACCCGCCTGCTAATTGAGGTTATCAGCTGATGTTGTGCGGGGGCAGGAAAGCCGACTCCGAAGTCGACTTTCACACCCGCCGGCTAATTGAGGTTATCAGCTGATGTTGTGCGGGGGCAGGAAAGCCGACTCCGAAGTCGGCTTTCACACCCGCCGGCTAATTGAGGTTATCAGCTGATGTTGTGCGGGGGCAGGAAAGCCGACTCCGAAGTCGGCTTTCACAGCTGCCTGCTAACTGAGGTTATCAGCTGATGTTGTGCGGGGGCAGGAAAGCTGACTCCGAAGTCGGCTTTCACACCCGCCTGCTAATTGAGGTTATCAGCTGATGTTGTGCGGGGACAGGAAAGCCGACGCCGAAGTTGGCTTTCACATCCGCCTTCTAATTGAGGTTATCAGCTGATGTTGTGCGGGGGCAGGAAAGCCGACGCCGAAGTCGGCTTTCACACCCGACTGCTAATTGAGGTTATCAGCTGATGTTGGGCGGGGGCAGGAAAGCCGACGCCGAAGTCGGCTTTCACACCCGCCTGCTAACTGAGGTTATCAGCTGATGTTGTGCGGGGGCAGGAAAGCCGACTCCGAAGTCGGTTTTCACACCCGCTTGCTAACTGAGGTTATCAGCTGATGTTGTGCAGTGGCAGGAAAGCCGACTCCGAAGTCGGCTTTCACAGCCGCCTGCTAACTGAGGTTATCAGCTGATGTTGTGTGGGGGCAGGAAAGCCGACGCCGAAGTCGGCTTTCACACCCCCCTGCTAATTGAGGTTATCAGCTGATGTTGTGCGGGGGCAGGAAAGCTGACTCCGAAGTCGGCTTTCACAGCCGCCTGCTAATTGAGGTTATCAGCTGATGTTGTGCGGGGGCAGGAAAGCCGACTCCGAAGTCGGCTTTCACAGCTGCCTGCTAACTGAGGTTATCAGCTGATGTTGTGCGGGGGCAGGAACGCCGACTCCGAAGCCGGCTTTCACAGCCGACTGCTAACTGAGGTTATCAGCTGATGTTGTGCGGGGGCAGGAAAGCCGACTCCGAAGTCGGCTTTCACACCCGCCTGCTAGCTGAGGTTATCAGCTGATGTTGTGCGGGGGCAGGAAAGCCGACTCCGAAGTCGGCTTTCACACGGGCCTGCTAACTGAGGTTATCAGCTGATGTTGTGCGGGGGCAGGATAGCCGACTCCGAAGTCGGCTTTCACACCCGCCTGCTAACTGAGGTTATCAGCTGATGTTGTGCGGGGGCAGGATGGCCGACTCCGAAGTCGGCTTTCACACCCGCTTGCTAAATGAGGTTATCAGCTGATGTTGTGCGGGGGCAGGAAAGCCGACTCCGAAGTCGGCTTTCACACCTGCCTGATAATTGAGGTTATCAGCTGATGTTGTACGGGGGCAGGAAAGCCGACTTCGAAGTCGGCTTTCACACCCGCCTGCTAACTGAGGTTATCAGCTGATGTTGTGCGGGGGCAGGAAAGCCGACTCCGAAGTCGGCTTTCACACCGCCTGCTAATTGAGGTTATCAGCTGATGTTGTGCGGGGGCAGGAAAACCGACGCTGAAGTCGGCTTTCACAGCCGCCTGCTAATTGAGGTTATCAGCTGATGTTGTGCGGGGGCAGGAAAGCCGACTCCGATCTCGGCTTTCACACCCTCCTGCTAATTGAGGTTACCAGCTGATGTTGTGCGGGGGCAGGAAAGCCGACGCCGAAGTTGGCCTTCACACCCGCCTGCTAATTGAGGTTATCAGCTGATGTTGTGCGGGGGCAGGAAAGCCGACTCCGAAGTCGGCTTTCACACCCGCCGGCTAATTGAGGTTATCAGCTGATGTTGTGCGGGGGCAGGAAAGCCGACTCCGAAGTCGGCTTTCACACCCGCCAACTAATTGAGGTTATCAGCTGATGTTGTGCGGGGGCAGGAAAGCTGACTCCGAAGTCGGCTTTCACAGCTGCCTGCTAACTGAGGTTATCAGCTGATGTTGTGCGGGGGCAGGAAAGCCGACTCCGAAGTCGGCATTCACACCCGCCTGCTAATTGAGGTTATCAGCTGATGTTGTGCGGGGACAGGAAAGCCGACGCCGAAGTTGGCTTTCACATCCGCCTTCTATTTGAGGTTATCAGCTGATGTTGTGCTGGGACAGGAAAGCCGACTCGACTCCGAAGGCGGTTTTCACACCCGCCTGCTAACTGAGGTTATCAGCTGATGTTGTGCGGGGGCAGGATAGCCGACTCCGAAGTCGGCTTTCACACCCGCCTGCTAACTGAGGTTATCAGCTGATGTTGTGCGGGGGCAGGATAGCCGACTCCGAACTCGGCTTTCACACCCGCCTGCTAATTGAGGTTACCAGCTGATGTTGTGCGGGGGCAGGAAAGCCGACGCCGAAGTTGGCCTTCACACCCGCCTGCTAATTGAGGTTATCAGCTAATGTTGTGCGGGGGCAGGAAAGCCGACTCCGAAGTCGGCTTTCACACCCGCCGGCTAATTGAGGTTATCAGCTGATGTTGTGCGGGGGCAGGAAAGCCGACTCCGAAGTCGGCTTTCACACCCGCCGGCTAATTGAGGTTATCAGCTGATGTTGTGCGGGGGCAGGAAAGCCGACTCCGAAGTCGGTTTTCACACCCGCTTGCTAACTGAGGTTATCAGCTGATGTTGTGCAGGGGCAGGAAAGCCGACTCCGAAGTCGGTTTTCACACCCCCCTGCTTATTGAGGTTATCAGCTGATGTTGTGCGGGGGCAGGAAAGCTGACTCCGAAGTCGGCTTTCACAGCCGCCTGTTAATTGAGGTTATCAGCTGATGTTGTGCTGGGTAAGGAAAGCCGACTCCGAAGTCGGCTTTCACACCCGCCTGCTAATTGAGGTTATCAGCTGATATTGTGCGGGGACAGGAAAGCCGACTCCGAAGTCGGCTTTCACAGCCGACTGCTAACTGAGGTTATCAGCTGATGTTGTGCGGGGGCAGGAAAGCCGACTCCGAAGACGGCTTTCACACCGGCCTGATAACTGAGGTTATCAGATGATGTTGTGCTGGGGCAGGAAAGCCGACACCGAAGTCGGCTTTCACACCCGCCTGCTAACTGAGGTTATCAGCTGATGTTGTGCGGGGGCAGGATAGCCGACTCCAAAGTTGGCTTTCACACCCGCTTGCTAAATGAGGTTATCAGCTGATGTTGTGCGGGGGCAGGAAAGCCGACTCCGAAGTCGGCTTTCACACCAGCCTGATAATTGAGGTTATCAGCTGATGTTGTACGGGGGCAGGAAAGCCGATTCCGAAGTCGGCTTTCACACCCGCCTGCTAACTGAAGTTATCAGATGATGTTGTGCGGGGGCAGGAAAGCCGACTCCGAAGTCGGCTTTCACTGCCGCCTGCTAATTGAGGTTATCAGCTGATGTTGTGCGGGGGCAGGAAAGCCGACTCCGAAGTCGGCTTTCACACCCGCCTGCTAATTGAGGTTATCAGATGATGTTGTGGGGGAAAGGAAAGCCGACTCCGAAGTCGGCTTTCACACCCGCCTGCTAATTGAGGTTATCAGATGATGTTGTGGGGGAAAGGAAAGCCGACTCCGAAGTCGACTTTCACACCCGCCTGCTAACTGAGGTTACCAGCTGTTGTTGTGCGGGGGCAGGAAAGCCGACGCCGAAGTTGGCCTTCACACCCGCCTGCTAATTGAGGTTATCAGCTGATCTTGTGCAGGGGCAGGAAAGCCGACTCCGAAGTCGGCTTTCACACCCGCCGGCTAATTGAGGTTATCAGCTGATGTTGTGCGGGGGCAGGAAAGCCGACTCCGAAGTCGGCTTTCACACCCGCCGGCTAATTGAGGTTATCAGCTGATGTTGTGCGGGGGCAGGAAAGCTAACTCCGAAGTCGGCTTTCACAGCTGCCTGCTAACTGAGGTTATCAGCTGATGTTGTACGGGGGCAGGAAAGCCGACTCCGAAGTCGACTTTCACACCCGCCTGCTAATTGAGGTTATCAGCTGATGTTGTGCGGGGACAGGAAAGCCGACGCAGAAGTTGGCTTTCACATCCGCCTTCTAATTGAGGTTATCATCTGATGTTGTGCGGGGGCAGAAAAGCCGACGCCGAAGTCGGCTTTCACACCCGACTGCTAATTGAGGTTATCAGCTGATGTTGTGTGGGGGCAGGAAAGCCGACGCCGAAGTTGGCTTTCACACCCGCCTGCTAACTGAGGTTATCAGCTGATGTTGTGGGGGGCAGGAAAGCCGACTCCGAAGTCGGCTTTCACACCCGCCTGCTAACTGAGGTTATCAGCTGATGTTGTGCGGGGGCAGGAAAGCCGACTCCGAAGTCGGCTTTCACAGCCGCCTGCTAATTGAGGTAATCATCTGAAGTTGTGTGGGGGCAGGAAAGCCGACTCCGAAGTCGGCTTTCACAGCCGCCGGCTAATTGAGGTTATCAGCTGATGTTGTGCGGGGGCAGGAAAGCCGACTCCGAAGTCGGCTTTCACACCCGCCGGCTAATTGAGGTTATCAGCTGATGTTGTGCGGGGGCAGGAAAGCCGACTCCGAAGTCGGCTTTCACACCCGCCAACTAATTGAGGTTATCAGCTGATGTTGTGCGGGGGCAGGAAAGCTGACTCCGAAGTCGGCTTTCACAGCTGCCTGCTAACTGAGGTTATCAGCTGATGTTGTGCGGGGGCAGGAAAGCCGACTCCGAAGTCGGCATTCACACCCGCCTGCTAATTGAGGTTATCAGCTGATGTTGTGCGGGGACAGGAAAGCCGACGCCGAAGTTGGCTTTCACATCCGCCTTCTAATTGAGGTTATCAGCTGATGTTGTGCTGGGGCAGGAAAGCCGATGCCGAAGTCGGCTTTCACACCCGCCTGCTAACTGAGGTTATCAGCTGATATTGTGCGGGGACAGGAAAGCCGACTCCGAAGTCGGCTTTCACAGCCGCCTGCTAATTGAGGTTATCAGCTGATGTTGTGCTGGGGCAGGAAAGCCGACTCCGAAGTCGGCTTTCACACCCGCCTTCTAGCTGAGGTTATCAGCTGATGTTGTGCGGGGGCAGGAAAGCCGACTCCGAAGGGGCTTTCACACCCGCCTGCTAACTGAGGTTATCAGCTGATGTTGTGCGGGGGCAGGATAGCCGACTCCGAAGTCGGCTTTCACACCCGCCTGCTAACTGAGGTTATCAGCTGATGTTGTGCGGGGGCAGGATAGCCGACTCCGAACTCGGCTTTCACACCCGCCTGCTAATTGAGGTTACCAGATGATGTTGTGCGGGGGCAGGAAAGCCGACGCCGAAGTTGGCCTTCACACCCGCCTGCTAATTGAGGTTATCAGCTGATGTTGTGCGGGGGCAGGAAAGCCGACTCCGAAGTCGGCTTTCACACCCGCCGGCTAATTGAGGTTATCAGCTGATGTTGTGCGGGGGCAGGAAAGCCGACTCCGAAGTCGGCTTTCACACCCGCCGGCTAATTGAGGTTATCAGCTGATGTTGTGCGGGGGCAGGAAAGCTAACTCCGAAGTCGGCTTTCACAGCTGCCTGCTAACTGAGGTTATCAGCTGATGTTGTGCGGGGGCAGGAAAGCCGACTCCGAAGTCGACTTTCACACCCGCCTGCTAAATGAGGTTATCAGCTGATGTTGTGCGGGGACAGGAAAGCCGACGCCGAAGTTGGCTTTCACATCCGCCTTCTAATTGAGGTTATCATCTGATGTTGTGCGGGGGCAGAAAAGCCGACGCCGAAGTCGGCTTTCACACCCGACTGCTAATTGAGGTTATCAGCTGATGTTGTGTGGGGGCAGGAAAGCCGACGCCGAAGTTGGCTTTCACACCCGCCTGCTAACTGAGGTTATCAGCTGATGTTGTGGGGGGCAGGAAAGCCGACTCCGAAGTCGGCTTTCACACCCGCCTGCTAACTTAGGTTATCAGCTGATGTTGTGCGGGGGCAGGAAAGCCGACTCCGAAGTCGGTTTTCACACCCGCTTGCTAACTGAGGTTATCAGCTGATGTTGTGCAGGGGCAGGAAAGCCGACTCCGAAGTCGGTTTTCACACCTACCTGCTTATTGAGGTTATCAGCTGATGTTGAGCGGGGGCAGGAAAGCTGACTCCGAAGTCGGCTTTCACAGCCGCCTGTTAATTGAGGTTATCAGCTGATGTTGTGCTGGGTAAGGAAAGCCGACTCCGAAGTCGGCTTTCACACCCGCCTGCTAATTGAGGTTATCAGCTGATATTGTGCGGGGACAGGAAAGCCGACTCCGAAGTCGGCTTTCACAGCCGACTGCTAACTGAGGTTATCAGCTGATGTTGTGCGGGGGCAGGAAAGCCGACTCCGAAGTCGGCTTTCACACCGGCCTGATAACTGAGGTTATCAGATGATGTTGTGCTGGGGCAGGAAAGCCGACACCGAAGTCGGCTTTCACACCCGCCTGCTAACTGAGGTTATCAGCTGATGTTGTGCGGGGGCAGGATAGCCGACTCCAAAGTTGGCTTTCACACCCGCTTGCTAAATGAGGTTATCAGCTGATGTTGTGCGGGGGCAGGAAAGCCGACTCCGAAGTCGGCTTTCACACCAGCCTGATAATTGAGGTTATCAGCTGATGTTGTACGGGGGCAGGAAAGCCGATTCCGAAGTCGGCTTTCACACCCGCCTGCTAACTGAGGTTATCAGATGATGTTGTGCGGGGGCAGGAAAGCCGACTCCGAAGTCGGCTTTCACTGCCGCCTGCTAATTGAGGTTATCAGCTGATGTTGTGCGGGGGCAGGAAAGCCGACTCCGAAGTCGGCTTTCACACCCGCCTTCTAATTGAGGTTATCAGATGATGTTGTGGGGGAAAGGAAAGCCGACTCCGAAGTCGACTTTCACACCCGCCTGCTAACTGAGGTTATCAGCTGATGTTGTGCGGGGGCAGGAAAGCTGACTCCGAAGTCGGCTATCACAGCCGCCTGCTAACTGAGGTTATCAGCTGATGTTGTGCGGGGGCAGGAAAGCCGACTCCGAAGTCGGCTTTCACAGCCGCCTGCTAATTGAGGTTATCAGCTGATGTTGTGCGGGGGCAGGAAAGCCGACGCCGAAGTCGGCTTTCACACCCGCCTGCTAATTGAGGTTATCAGCTGATGTTGTGCGGGGACAGGAAAGCCGACGCCGAAGTCAGCTTTCACATCCGCCTTCTAATTGAGGTTATCAGCTGATGTTGTGCGGGGGCAGGAAAGCCGACGCCGAAGTCGGCTTTCACACCCGCCTGCTAATTTAGGTTATCAGCTGATGTTGTGCGGGGGCAGGAAAGCCGACGCCGAAGTCGGCTTTCACACCCGCCTGCTAACTGAGGTTATCAGCTGATGTTGTGCGGGGGCAGGAAAGCCGACTCCGAAGTCGGCTTTCACACCCGCCTGCTAACTGAGGTTATCAGCTGATGTTGTGCGGGGGCAGGAAAGCCGACTCCGAAGTCGGCATTCACACCGGCTTGCTAACTGAGGTTATCAGCTGATGTTGTGCAGGGGCAGGAAAGCCGCCTCCGAAGTCGGCTTTCACAGCCGCCTGCTAACTGAGGTTATCAGCTGATGTTGTGTGGGGGCAGGAAAGCCGACGCCGAAGTCGGCTTTCACCCCCCCCTGCTAATTGAGGTTATCAGCTGATGTTGTGCGGGTGCAGGAAAGCTGACTCCGAAGTCTGCTTTCACAGCCGCCTGCTAATTGAGGTTATCAGCTGATGTTGTGCTGGGTAAGGAAAGCCGACTCCGAAGTCGGCTTTCACACCCGCCTGCTAATTGAGGTTATCAGCTGATATTGTGCGGGGACAGGAAAGCCGACTCCGAAGTCGGCTTTCACACCCGACTGCTAATTGAGGTTATCAGCTGATGTTGTGCGGGGGCAGGAAAGCCGACTCCGAAGTCGGCTTTCACACCGCCTGCTAATTGAGGTTATCAGCTGATGTTGTGCGGGGGCAGGAAAACCGACGCTGAAGTCGGCTTTCACACCCGCCTGCTAATTGAGGTTATCAGCTGATGTTGTACGGGGGCAGGAAAGCCGACGCCGAAGTCGGCTTTCACACCCGCGTGCTAATTGAGGTTATCAGCTGATGTTGTGCGGGGGCAGGAAAGCCGACTCCGAAGTCGGCTTTCACTGCCGCCTGCTAATTGAGGTTATCAGCTGATGTTGTGCGGGGGCAGGAAAGCCGACGCCGAAGTCGGCTTTCACACCCGCCTGCTAATTGAGGTTATCAGCTGATGTTGTGCGGGTGCAGGAAAGCCGACTCCGAAGTCGGCTTTCACAGCCGCCTGCTAATTGAGGTTATCAGCTGATGTTGTGGGGGAAAGGAAAGCCGACTCCGAAGTCGACTTTCACACCCGCTTGCTAACTGAGGTTATCAGCTGATGTTGTGCAGGTGCAGGACAGCCGACTCTGAAGTCGGCTTTCACACCCGCTTGCTAAATGAGGTAATCAGCTGATGTTGTGCGGGGGCAGGAAAGCCGACTCCGAAGTCGGCTTTCACAGCCGCCTGCTAATTGAGGTAATCAGCTGATGTTGTGCGGTGGCAGGAAAGCCGACTCCGAAGTCGGCTTTCACAGCCGCCTGCTAATTGAGGTAATCATCTGAAGTTGTGTGGGGGCAGGAAAGCCGACTCTGAAGTCGGCTTTCACAGCCGCCGGCTAATTGAGGTAATCAGCTGATGTTGTGTGGGGGCAGGAAAGCCGACGCCGATCTCGGCCTTCACACCCGCCTGCTAATTGAGGTTATCAGCTGATGTTGTGCGGGGGCAGGAAAGCCGACTCCGAAGTCGGCTTTCACACCCGCCGGCTAATTGAGGTTATCAGCTGATGTTGTGCGGGGGCAGGAAAGCCGACTCCGAAGTCGGCTTTCACACCCGCCGACTAATTGAGGTTATCAGCTGATGTTGTGCGGGGGCAGGAAAGCTGACTCCGAAGTCGGCTTTCACAGCTGCCTGCTAACTGAGGTTATCAGCTGATGTTGTGCGGGGGCAGGAAAGCCGACTCCGAAGTCGGCATTCACACCCGCCTGCTAATTGAGGTTATCAGCTGATGTTGTGCGGGGACAGGAAAGCCGACGCCGAAGTTGGCTTTCGCATCCGCCTTCTAATTGAGGTTATCAGCTGATGTTGTGCTGGGGCAGGAAAGCCGATGCCGAAGTCGGCTTTCACACCCGCCTGCTAACTGAGGTTATCAGCTGATATTGTGCGGGGACAGGAAAGCCGACTTCGAAGTCGGCTTTCACAGCCGCCTGCTAATTGAGGTTATCAGCTGATGTTGTGCTGGGGCAGGAAAGCCGACTCCGAAGTCGGCTTTCACACCCGCCTTCTAGCTGAGGTTATCAACTGATGTTGTGCGGGGGCAGGAAAGCCGACTCCGAAGGCGGCTTTCACACCCGCCTGCTAACTGAGGTTATCAGCTGATGTTGTGCGGGGGCAGGATAGCCGACTCCGAAGTCGGCTTTCACACCCGCCTGCTAACTGAGGTTATCAGCTGATGTTGTGCGGGGGCAGGATAGCCGACTCCGAACTCGGCTTTCACACCCACCTGCTAATTGAGGTTACCAGCTGATGTTGTGCGGGGGCAGGAAAGCCGACGCCGAAGTTGGCCTTCACACCCGCCTGCTAATTGAGGTTATCAGCTGATGTTGTGCGGGGGCAGGAAAGCCGACTCCGAAGTTGGCTTTCACACCCGCCGGCTAATTGAGGTTATCAGCTGATGTTGTGCGGGGGCAGGAAAGCCGACTCCGAAGTCGGCTTTCACACCCGCCGGCTAATTGAGGTTATCAGCTGATGTTGTGCGGGGACAGGAAAGCTGACGCCGAAGTTGGCTTTCACATCCGCCTTCTAATTGAGGTTATCATCTGATGTTGTGCGGGGGCAGAAAAGCCGACGCCGATGTCGGCTTTCACACCCGACTGCTAATTGAGGTTATCAGCTGATGTTGTGTGGGGGCAGGAAAGCCGACGCCGAAGTTGGCTTTCACACCCGCCTGCTAACTGAGGTTATCAGCTGATGTTGTGGGGGGCAGGAAAGCCGACTCCGAAGTCGGCTTTCACACCCGCCTGCTAACTGAGGTTATCAGCTGATGTTGTGCGGGGGCAGGAAAGCCGACTCCGAAGTCGGCTTTCACAGCCGCCTGCTAACTGAGGTTATCAGCTGATGTTGTGTGGGGGCAGGAAAGCCGACGCCGAAGTCGGCTTTCACCCCCCCCTGCTAATTGAGGTTATCAGCTGATGTTGTGCGGGTGCAGGAAAGCTGACTCCGAAGTCTGCTTTCACAGCCGCCTGCTAATTGAGGTTATCAGCTGATGTTGTGCTGGGTAAGGAAAGCCGACTCCGAAGTCGGCTTTCACACCCGCCTGCTAATTGAGGTTATCAGCTGATATTGTGCGGGGACAGGAAAGCCGACTCCGAAGTCGGCTTTCACACCCGACTGCTAATTGAGGTTATCAGCTGATGTTGTGCGGGGGCAGGAAAGCCGACTCCGAAGTCGGCTTTCACACCCGCCTGCTAACTGAGGTTATCAGCTGATGTTGTGCGGGGGCAGGAAAGCCGACTCCGAAGTCGGCTTTCACACCCGCTTGCTAACTGAGGTTATCAGCTGATGTTGTGCAGGGGCAGGAAAGCCGACTCCGAAGTCGGCTTTCACAGCCGCCTGCTAACTGAGGTTATCAGCTGATGTTGTGTGGGGGCAGGAAAGCCGACGCCGAAGTCGGCTTTCACCCCCCCCTGCTAATTGAGGTTATCAGCTGATGTTGTGCGGGTGCAGGAAAGCTGACTCCGAAGTCTGCTTTCACAGCCGCCTGCTAATTGAGGTTATCAGCTGATGTTGTGCTGGGTAAGGAAAGCCGACTCCGAAGTCGGCTTTCACACCCGCCTGCTAATTGAGGTTATCAGCTGATATTGTGCGGGGACAGGAAAGCCGACTCCGAAGTCGGCTTTCACACCCGACTGCTAATTGAGGTTATCAGCTGATGTTGTGCGGGGGCAGGAAAGCCGACTCCGAAGTCGGCTTTCACAGCCGCCTGCTAACTGAGGTTATCAGCTGATGTTGTGCGGGGGCAGGAAAGCCGACTCCGAAGCCGGCTTTCACAGCCGCCTGCTAACTGAGGTTATCAGCTGATGTTGTGCGGGGGCAGGAAAGCCGACTCCGAAGTCGGCTTTCACAGCCACCTGCTAACTGAGGTTATCAGCTGATGTTGTGCGGGGGCAGGAAAGCCGACTCCGAAGTCGGCTTTCACAACGGCCTGCTAACTGAGATTATCAGATGATGTTGTGCTGGGGCAGGAAAGCCGACACCGAAGTCGGCTTTCACACCTGCCTGCTAGCTGAGGTTATCAGCTGATGTTGTGCGGGGGCAGGAAAGCCGACTCCGAAGTCGGCTTTCACACCCGCCTGCTAACTGAGGTAATCAGCTGATGTTGTGCGGGGGCAGGATAGCCGACTCCGAAGTCGGCTTTCACACCCGCCTGCTAACTGAGGTTATCAGCTGATGTTGTGCGGGGGCAGGATAGCCGACTCCGAAGTCGGCTTTCACACCCGCTTGCTAAATGAGGTTATCAGCTGATGTTGTGCGGGGGCAGGAAAGCCGACTCCGAAGCCGGCTTTCACACCTGCCTGATAATTGAGGTTATCAGCTGATGATGTACGGGGGCAGGAAAGCCGACGCCGAAGTTGGCTTTCACACCCGCCTGCTAATTGAGGTTATCAGCTGATGTTGTGCGGGGGCAGGAAAGCCAACGCCGAAGTCGGCTTTCACACCCGCCTGCTAATTGAGGTTATCAGCTGATGTTGTGCGGGGGCAGGAAAGCCAACTCCGAAGTCGGCTTTCACTGCCGCCTGCTAATTGAGGTTATCCGCTGATGTTGTGTGGGGGCAGGAAAGCCGACGCCGAAGTCGGCTTTCACACCCGCCTGCTAATTGAGGTTATCAGCTGATGTTGTGCGGGTGCAGGAAAGCCGACTCCGAAGTCGGCTTTCACAGCCGCCTGCTAATTGAGGTTATCAGCTGATGTTGTGGGGGAAAGGAAATCCGACTCCGAAGTCGACTTTCACACCCGCTTGCTAACTGAGGTTATCAGCTGATGTTGTGCAGGTGCAGGAAAGCCGACTCCGAAGTCGGCTTTCACAGCCGCCTGCTAATTGAGGTTATCAGCTGATGTTGTGCTGGGTAAGGAAAACCGACTCCGAAGTCGGCTTTCACACCCGCCTGCTAATTGAGGTTATCAGCTGATATTGTGCGGGGACAGGAAAGCCGACTCCGAAGTCGGCTTTAACACCCGACTGCTAATTGAGGTTATCAGCTGATGTTGTGCGGGGGCAGGAAAGCCGACTCCGAAGCCGGCTTTCACAGCCGCCTGCTAACTGAGGTTATCAGCTGATGTTGTGTGGGGGCAGGAAAGCCGACTCCGAAGTCGGCTTTCACACCGGCCTGCTAACTGAGGTTATCAGATAATGTTGTGCTGGTGCAGGAAAGCCGACTCCGAAGTCGGCTTTCACACCCCCCTGCTAATTGAGGTTATCAGCTGATATTGTGTGGGGACAGGAAAGCCGACTCCGAAGTCGGCTTTCACACCGGCCTGCTACCTGAGGTTATCAGATGATGTTGTGCTGGGGCAGGAAAGCCGACACCGAAGTCGGCTTTCACACCCGCCTGCTAGCTGAGGTTATCAGCTGATGTTGTGCGGGGGCAGGAAAGCCGACTCCGAAGTCGGCTTTCACACCCACCTGCTAACTGAGGTTATCAGCTGATGTTGTGCGGGGGCAGGAAAGCCGACTCCGAAGTCGGCTTTCACTGCAGCCTGCTAATTGAGGTTATCAGCTGATGTTGTGCGGGGGCAGGAAAGCCGACGCCGAAGTCGGCTTTCACACCCGCCTGCTAATTGAGGTTATCAGATGATGTTGTGGGGGAAAGGAAAGCCGACTCCGAAGTCGACTTTCACACCCGCCTGCTAACTGAGGTTATCAGCTGATGTTGTGCGGGGGCTGGAAAGCTGACTCCGAAGTCGGCTTTCACAGCTGCCTGCTAACTGAGGTTATCAGCTGATGTTGTGCGGGGGCAGGAAAGCCGACTCCGAAGTCGGCTTTCACAGCCGCCTGCTAATTGAGGTTATCAGCTGATGTTGTGCGGGGGCAGGAAAGCCGACGCCGAAGTCGGCTTTCACACCCGCCTGCTAATTGAGGTTATCAGCTGATGTTGTGCGGGGGCAGGAAAGCCGACGCCGAAGTCGGCTTTTACACCCGCCTGCTAACTGAGGTTATCAGCTGATGTTGTGCGGGGGCAGGATAGCCGACTCCGAAGTCGGCTTTCACACCCGCTTGCTAAATGAGGTTATCAGCTGATGTTGTGCGGGGGCAGGAAAGCCGACTCCGAAGTCTGCTTTCACAGCCGCCTGCTAATTGAGGTAATCAGCTGATGTTGTGCGGGGGCAGGAAAGCCAACTCCGAAGTCGGCTTTCACAGCCGCCTGCTAATTGAGGTAATCAGCTGAAGTTATGCGGGGGCAGGAAAGCCCACTCCGAAGTCGGCTTTCACAGCCGCCGGCTAATTGAGGTAATCAGCTGATGTTGTGCAGGGGCAGGAAAGCCGACGCCGAACTCGGCTTTCACACCCGCCTGCTAATTGAGGTTACCAGCTGATGTTGTGTGGGGGCAGGAAAGCCGACGCCGAAGTTGGCCTTCACACCCGCCTGCTAATTGAGGTTATCAGCTGATGTTGTGCGGGGGCAGGAAAGCTGTCTCCGAAGTCGGCTTTCACAGCTGCCTGCTAACTGAGGTTATCAGCTGATGTTGTGCGGGGGCAGGAAAGCCGACTCCGAAGTCGGCTTTCACAGCCGCCCTCTAATTGAGGTTATCAGCTGATGTTGTGCGGAGGTAGGAAAGCCGACGCCGAAGTCGGCTTTCACACCCGCCTTCTGATTGAGGTTATCAGCTGATGTTGTGCGGGGGCAGGAAAGCCGACGCCGAAGTCGGCTTTCACACCCGCCTGCTAATTGAGGTTATCAGCTGATGTTGTGCGGGGGCAGGAAAGCAGACGCCGAAGTCGGCTTTCACAGCCGCCTGCTAATTGAGGTTATCAGCTGATGTTGTGCTGGGTAAGGAAAGACGACTCCGAAGTCGGCTTT
Organism: Phyllobates terribilis; assembly: GCF_046119375.1. NCBI lineage: Eukaryota > Metazoa > Chordata > Amphibia > Anura > Dendrobatidae > Phyllobates > Phyllobates terribilis. The sequence goes on along the minus strand of NW_027362761.1, from coordinate 116,095,271 downwards.
CACACCCGCCTGCTAATTGAGGTTATCAGCTGATATTGTGCGGGGACAGGAAAGCCGACTCCGAAGTCGGCTTTCACACCCGACTGCTAATTGAGGTTATCAGCTGATGTTGTGCGGGGGCAGGAAAGCCGACTCCGAAGTCGGCTTTCACACCCGACTGCTAATTGAGGTTATCAGCTGATGTTGTGCGGGGGCAGGAAAGCCGACTCCGAAGTCGGCATTCATACCCGCCTGCTAACTGAGGTTATCAGCTGATGTTGTGCGGGGGCAGGATAGCCGACTCCGAAGTCGGCTTTCACACCCGCTTGCTAAATGAGGTTATCAGCTGATGTTGTGCGGGGGCAGGAAAGCCGTCTCCGAAGTCGGCTTTCACACCGCCTGCTAACTGAGGTTATCAGCTTATGTTGTGCGGGGGCAGGAAAGCCGACTCCGAAGTCGGCTTTCACAGCCGCCTGCTAATTCAGGTTATCAGCTGATATTGTGCGGGGGCAGGAAAGCCGACGCCGAAGTCGGCTTTCACACCCGCCTGCTAATTAAGGTTATCAGCTGATGTTGTGCGGGGGCAGGAAAGCCGACGCCGAAGTCGGCTTTCACACCCGCCTGCTAATTGAGGTTATCAGCTGATGTTGTGCGGGGGCAGGAAAGCCGACTCCGAAGTCGGCTTTCACTGCCGCCTGCTAATTGAGGTTATCAGCTGATGTTGTGCGGAAGCAGGAAAGCCGACGCCCAAGTCGGCTTTCACACCCGCCTGCTAATTGAGGCTATCAGCTGATGTTGTGCAGGGGCAGGAAAGCCGACTCCGAAGTCGGCTTTCACAGCCGCCTGCTAATTGAGGTTATCAGCTGATGTTGTTCGGGGTAAGGAAAGCCGACTCCGAAGTCGGCTTTCACACCCGCCTGCTAATTGAGGTTATCAGCTGATGTTGTGCGGGGGCAGGAAAGCCGACTCCGAGGTCGGCTTTCTCAGCCGCCTGCTAACTGAGGTTATCAGCTGATGTTGTGCGGGGGCAGGAAAGCCGACTCCGAAGTCGGCTTTCACACCGCCTGCTAACTGAGTTTATCAGCTGATGTTGTGCGGAAGCAGGAAAGCCGACGCCGAAGTCGGCTTTCACACCCACCTGCTAATTGAGGCTATCAGCTGATGTTGTGCCAGTGCAAGAAAGCCGACTCCAAAGTCGGCTTTCACAGCCTCCTGCTAATTGAGGTTATCAGCTGATGTGGGGGGAAGGAAAGCCGACTCCGAAGTCGGCTTTCACACCCGCCTGCTAACTGAGGCTATCAGCTGATGTTGTGTGGGGGCAGGAAAGCCGACTCCGAATTCGGCTCTCACACCCGCCTGCTTAATGAGGTTATCAGCTGATGTTGTGCGGGGGCAGGATAGCCGACGCAGAAGTCGGCTTTCACACCCGCCTGCTAATTGAGGTTATCAGCTGAAGTTGTGCGGAATCAGGAAAGCCGACGCCGAAGTCGGCTTTCACAGCCGCCTGCTACTTGAGGTTATCAGCTGATGTTGTGCGGGGTAAGGAAAGCGGACTCCGAAGTCGGCTTTCACACCCGCCTGCTAATTGAGGTTATCAGCTGATGTTGTGCGGGGGCAGGAAAGCCGACTCCGAGGTCGGCTTTCACAGCCGCCTGCTAACTGAGGTTATCAGCTGATGTTGTGCGGGGGCAGGAAAGCCGACTCCGAAGTCGGCTTTCACACCGCCTGCTAACTGAGGTTATCAGCTGATGATGTGCGGAAGCAGGAAAGCCGACGCCGAAGTCGGCTTTCACACACGCCTGCTAATTGAGGCTATCAGCTGATGTTGTGCGGGGGCAGGAAAGCCGACTCCGAAGTCGGCTTTCACAGCCGCCTGTTAATTGATGTTATCAGCTGATGTTGTGCGGGGAAGGAAAGCCGACTCCGAAGTCGGCTTTCACACCCGCCTGCTAATTGAGGTTATCAGCTGATGTTGTGCGGGGGCAGGAAAGCCGACTCCGAAGTCGGCTTTCACACCCGCCTGCTAACTGAGGCTATCAGCTGATGTTGTGCGGGGCAGGAAAGCCGACGCCGATTTCGGCTTTCACACCCGCCTTCTAATTGAGGTTATCAGCTGATGTTGTGCGGGGGCAGGAAAGCCGACGCAGAAGTCGGCTTTCACACCCGCCTGCTAATTGAGGTTATCAGCTGATGTTGTGCGGAAGCAGGAAAGCCGACGCCGAAGTCGGCTTTCACACCCGCCTGCTAATTGAGGCTATCAGCTGATGTTGTGCGGGGGCAGGAAAGCCGACTCCGAAGTCGGCTTTCACAGCCGCCTGCTAATTGAGGTTATCAGCTGATGTTGTGCGGTGAAGGAAAGCCGACTCCGAAGTCGGCTTTCACATCCGCCTGCTAAATGAGGTTATCAGCTGATGTTGTGCGGGGGCAGGAAAGCCGACTCCGAGGTCGGCTTTCACAGCCGCCTGCTAACTGAGGTTATCAGCTGATGTTGTGCGGGGGCAGGAAGGCCGACTGCGAAGTCGGCTTTCATACCGCCTGCTAACTGAGGTTATCAGCTGATGATGTGCGGAAGCAGGAAAACCGACGCCGAAGTCGGCTGTCACACCCGCCTGCTAATTGAGGCTATCAGCTGATGTTGTGCGGGGGCAGGAAAGCCGACTCCGAAGTCGGCTTTCACAGCCGCCTGCTAATTGAGGTTATCAGCTGATGTTGTGCGGGGAAGGAAAGCCGACTCCGAAGTCGGCTTTCACACCGCCTGCTAACTGAGGTTATCAGCTGATGTTGTGCGGGGGCAGGAAAGCCGACTCCGAAGTCGGCTTTCACACCGCCTGCTAACTGAGGTTATCAGCTGATGTTGTGCGGGGGCAGGAAAACCGACTCCGAAGTCGGCTTTCACACCCGCCTGCTAACTGAGGCTATCAGCTGATGTTGTGCGGGGCAGGAAAGCCGACTCCGAATTCGACTTTCACACCCGCCTGCTTACTGAGGTTATCAACTGATGTAGTGCGGGGGCAGGAAAGCCGACGCCGAAGTCGGCTTTCACACCCGCCTTCTAATTGAGGTTATCAGCTGATGTTGTGCGGAAGCAGGAAAGCCGACGCCGAAGTCAGCTTTCACACCCGCCTGCTAATTGAGGCTATCAGCTGATGTTGTGCGGGGGCAGGAAAGCCGACTCCAAAGTCGGCTTTCTCAGCCGCCTGCTAATTGAGGTTATCAGCTGATGTTGTGCGGGGTAAGGAAAGCCGACTCCGAAGTCGGTTTTCACACCCGCCTGCTAATTGAGGTTATCAGCTGATGCTGTGCGGGGGCAGGAAAGCCGACTCCGAGGTCGGCTTTCACAGCCGCCTGCTAACTCAGGTTATCAGCTGATGTTGTGCGGGGGCAGGAAAGCCGACTCCGAAGTCGGCTTTCACACCGCCTGCTAACTGAGGTTATCAGCTGATGTTGTGCGGAAGCAGGAAAGCCGACGCCGAAGTCGGCTTTGACACCCGCCTGCTAATTGAGGCTATCAGCTGATGTTGTGCGGGGGCAGGAAAGCCGACTCCGAAGTTGGCTTTCACACCGCCTGCTAACTGAGGTTATCAGCTGATGTTGTGCAGGGGCAGGAAAGCCGACTCCGAAGTCGGCTTTCACACCGCCTGCTAACTGAGGTTATCAGCTGATGTTGTGCGGGGGCAGGAAAGCCGACTCCGAAGTCGGCTTTCACAGCCGCCTGCTAATTGAGGTTATCAGCTGATGTTGTGCGGGGGCAGGAAAGCCGACGCCGAAGTCGGCTTTCACACCCGCCTGCTAATTGAGGTTATCAGCTGATGTTGTGCGGGGGCAGGAAAGCCGACGCCGAAGTCGGCTTTCACACCAGCCTGCTAATTGAGGTTATCAGCTGATGTTGTGCGGGGGCAAGAAAGCCGACTCCGAAGTCGGCTTTCACTGCCGCCTGCTAATTGAGGTTATCAGCTGGTGTTGTGCGGGGGCAGGAAAGCCGACGCCGACGTCGGCTTTCACACCCGCCTGCTAATTGAGGTTATCAGCTGATGTTGTGCGGGGGCAGGAAAGCCGACTCCGAAGTTGGCTTTCACACCAGCCTGCTAACTGAGGCTATCAGCTGATGTTGTGCGGGGGCAGGAAAGCCGACTCCGAATTCGGCTTTCACACCCGCCTGCTTACTGAGGTTATCAGCTGATGTTGTGCGGGGGCAGGAAAGCCGACGCCGAAGTCGGCTTTCACACCCGCCTTCTAATTGAGGTTATCAGCTGATGTTGTGCGGGGGCAGGAAAGCCGACGCAGAAGTCGGCTTTCACATCCGCCTGCTAATTGAGGTTATCAGCTGATGTTGTGCGGAAGCAGGAAAGCCGACGCCGAAGTCGGCTTTCACACCCGCCTGCTAATTGAGGCTATCAGCTGATGTTGTGCGGGGGCAGGAAAGCCGACTCCGAAGTCGGCTTTCACAGCCGCCTGCTAACTGAGGTTATCAGCTGATGTTGTGCGGGGGCAGGAAAGCCGACTCCGAAGTCGGCTTTCACACCGCCTGCTAACTGAGGTTATCAGCTGATGTTGTGCGGAAGCAGGAAAGCCGACGCCGAAATTGGCTTTCACACCCGCCTGCTAATTGAGGCTATCAGCTGATGTTGTGCGGGGGCAGGAAAGCCGACTCCGAAGTCGGCTTTCACAGCCGCCTGCTAACTGAGGTTATCAGCTGATGTTGTGCGGGGAAGGAAAGCCGACTCCGAAGTCGGCTTTCACACCGCCTGCTAACTGAGGTTATCAGCTGATGTTGTGCGGGGGCAGGAAAACCGACTCCGAAGTCGGCTTTCACACCCGCCTGCTAACTGAGGCTATCAGCTGATGTTGTGCGGGGCAGGAAAGCCGACTCCGAATTCGACTTTCACACCCGCCTGCTTACTGAGGTTATCAACTGATGTAGTGCGGGGGCAGGAAAGCCGACGCCGAAGTCGGCTTTCACACCCGCCTTCTAATTGAGGTTATCAGCTGATGTTGTGCGGAAGCAGGAAAGCCGACGCCGAAGTCAGCTTTCACTCCCGCCTGCTAATTGAGGCTATCAGCTGATGTTGTGCGGGGGCAGGAAAGCCGACTCCAAAGTCGGCTTTCTCAGCCGCCTGCTAATTGAGGTTATCAGCTGATGTTGTGCGGGGTAAGGAAAGCCGACTCCGAAGTCGGTTTTCACACCCGCCTGCTAATTGAGGTTATCAGCTGATGCTGTGCGGGGGCAGGAAAGCCGACTCCGAGGTCGGCTTTCACAGCCGCCTGCTAACTCAGGTTATCAGCTGATGTTGTGCGGGGGCAGGAAAGCCGACTCCGAAGTCGGCTTTCACACCGCCTGCTAACTGAGGTTATCAGCTGATGTTGTGCGGGGGCAGGAAAACCGACTCCGAAGTCGGCTTTCACACCCGCCTGCTAACTGAGGCTATCAGCTGATGTTGTGCGGGGCAGGAAAGCCGACTCCGAATTTGACTTTCACACCCGCCTGCTTACTGAGGTTATCAACTGATGTAGTGCGGGGGCAGGAAAGCCGACGCCGAAGTCGGCTTTCACACCCGCCTTCTAATTGAGGTTATCAGCTGATGTTGTGCGGAAGCAGGAAAGCCGACGCCGAAGTCAGCTTTCACACCCGCCTGCTAATTGAGGCTATCAGCTGATGTTGTGCGGGGGCAGGAAAGCCGACTCCAAAGTCGGCTTTCTCAGCCGCCTGCTAATTGAGGTTATCAGCTGATGTTGTGCGGGGTAAGGAAAGCCGACTCCGAAGTCGGTTTTCACACCCGCCTGCTAATTGAGGTTATCAGCTGATGCTGTGCGGGGGCAGGAAAGCCGACTCCGAGGTCGGCTTTCACAGCCGCCTGCTAACTCAGGTTATCAGCTGATGTTGTGCGGGGGCAGGAAAGCCGACTCCGAAGTCGGCTTTCACACCGCCTGCTAACTGAGGTTATCAGCTGATGTTGTGCGGAAGCAGGAAAGCCGACGCCGAAGTCGGCTTTGACACCCGCCTGCTAATTGAGGCTATCAGCTGATGTTGTGCGGGGGCAGGAAAGCCGACTCCGAAGTCGGCTTTCACACCGCCTGCTAACTGAGGTTATCAGCTGATGTTGTGCGGGGGCAGGAAAGCCGACTCCGAAGTCGGCTTTCACACCGCCTGCTAACTGAGGTTATCAGCTGATGTTGTGCGGGGGCAGGAAAGCCGACTCCGAAGTCGGCTTTCACCGCCGCCTGCTAATTGAGGTTATCAGCTGATGTTGTGCGGGGGCAGGAAAGCCGACGCCGAAGTCGGCTTTCACACCCGCCTGCTAATTGAGGTTATCAGCTGATGTTGTGCGGGGGCAGGAAAGCCGACGCCGAAGTCGGCTTTCACACCAGCCTGCTAATTGAGGTTATCAGCTGATGTTGTGCGGGGGCAGGAAAGCCGACTCCGAAGTTGGCTTTCACACCAGCCTGCTAACTGAGGCTATCAGCTGATGTTGTGCGGGGGCAGGAAAGCCGACTCCGAATTCGGCTTTCACACCCGCCTGCTTACTGAGGTTATCAGCTGATGTTGTGCGGGGGCAGGAAAGCCGACGCCGAAGTCGGCTTTCACACCCGCCTTCTAATTGAGGTTATCAGCTGATGTTGTGCGGGGGCAGGAAAGCCGACGCAGAAGTCGGCTTTCACATCCGCCTGCTAATTGAGGTTATCAGCTGATGTTGTGCGGAAGCAGGAAAGCCGACGCCGAAGTCGGCTTTCACACCCGCCTGCTAATTGAGGCTATCAGCTGATGTTGTGCGGGGGCAGGAAAGCCGACTCCGAAGTCGGCTTTCACAGCCGCCTGCTAACTGAGGTTATCAGCTGATGTTGTGCGGGGGCAGGAAAGCCGACTCCGAAGTCGGCTTTCACACCGCCTGCTAACTGAGGTTATCAGCTGATGTTGTGCGGAAGCAGGAAAGCCGACGCCGAAATTGGCTTTCACACCCGCCTGCTAATTGAGGCTATCAGCTGATGTTGTGCGGGGGCAGGAAAGCCGACTCCGAAGTCGGCTTTCACAGCCGCCTGCTAATTGAGGTTATCAGCTGATGTTGTGCGGGGAAGGAAAGCCGACTCCGAAGTCGGCTTTCACACCGCCTGCTAACTGAGGTTATCAGCTGATGTTGTGCGGGGGCAGGAAAGCCGACTCCGAAGTCGGCTTTCACACCGCCTGCTAACTGAGGTTATCAGCTGATGTTGTGCGGGGGCAGGAAAACCGACTCCGAAGTCGGCTTTCACACCCGCCTGCTAACTGAGGCTATCAGCTGATGTTGTGCGGGGCAGGAAAGCCGACTCCGAATTCGACTTTCACACCCGCCTGCTTACTGAGGTTATCAACTGATGTAGTGCGGGGGCAGGAAAGCCGACGCCGAAGTCGGCTTTCACACCCGCCTTCTAATTGAGGTTATCAGCTGATGTTGTGCGGAAGCAGGAAAGCCGACGCCGAAGTCAGCTTTCACACCCGCCTGCTAATTGAGGCTATCAGCTGATGTGCGGGGGCAGGAAAGCCGACTCCAAAGTCGGCTTTCTCAGCCGCCTGCTAATTGAGGTTATCAGCTGATGTTGTGCGGGGTAAGGAAAGCCGACTCCGAAGTCGGTTTTCACACCCGCCTGCTAATTGAGGTTATCAGCTGAAGCTGTGCGGGGGCAGGAAAGCCGACTCCGAGGTCGGCTTTCACAGCCGCCTGCTAACTCAGGTTATCAGCTGATGTTGTGCGGGGGCAGGAAAGCCGACTCCGAAGTCGGCTTTCACACCGCCTGCTAACTGAGGTTATCAGCTGATGTTGTGCGGAAGCAGGAAAGCCGACGCCGAAGTCGGCTTTGACACGCGCCTGCTAATTGAGGCTATCAGCTGATGTTGTGCGGGGGCAGGAAAGCCGACTCCGAAGTCGGCTTTCACACCGCCTGCTAACTGAGGTTATCAGCTGATGTTGTGCGGGGGCAGGAAAGCCGACTCCGAAGTCGGCTTTCACAGCCGCCTGCTAATTGAGGTTATCAGCTGATGTTGTGCGGGGGCAGGAAAGCCGACGCCGAAGTCGGCTTTCACACCCGCCTGCTAATTGAGGTTATCAGCTGATGTTGTGCGGGGGCAGGAAAGCCGACGCCGAAGTCGGCTTTCACACCAGCCTGCTAATTGAGGTTATCAGCTGATGTTGTGCGGGTGCAAGAAAGCCGACTCCGAAGTCGGCTTTCACTGCCGCCTGCTAATTGAGGTTATCAGCTGGTGTTGTGCGGGGGCAGGAAAGCCGACGCCGACGTCGGCTTTCACACCCGCCTGCTAATTGAGGTTATCAGCTGATGTTGTGCGGGGGCAGGAAAGCCGACTCCGAAGTTGGCTTTCACACCAGCCTGCTAACTGAGGCTATCAGCTGATGTTGTGCGGGGGCAGGAAAGCCGACTCCGAATTCGGCTTTCACACCCGCCTGCTTACTGAGGTTATCAGCTGATGTTGTGCGGGGGCAGGAAAGCCGACGCCGAAGTCGGCTTTCACACCCGCCTTCTAATTGAGGTTATCAGCTGATGTTGTGCGGGGGCAGGAAAGCCGACGCAGAAGTCGGCTTTCACATCCGCCTGCTAATTGAGGTTATCAGCTGATGTTGTGCGGAAGCAGGAAAGCCGACGCCGAAGTCGGCTTTCACACCCGCCTGCTAATTGAGGCTATCAGCTGATGTTGTGCGGGGGCAGGAAAGCCGACTCCGAAGTCGGCTTTCACAGCCGCCTGCTAACTGAGGTTATCAGCTGATGTTGTGCGGGGGCAGGAAAGCCGATTCCGAAGTCGGCTTTCACACCGCCTGCTAACTGAGGTTATCAGCTGATGTTGTGTGGAAGCAGGAAAGCCGACGCCGAAATTGGCTTTCACACCCGCCTGCTAATTGAGGCTATCAGCTGATGTTGTGCGGGGGCAGGAAAGCCGACTCCGAAGTCGGCTTTCACAGCCGCCTGCTAATTGAGGTTATCAGCTGATGTTGTGCGGTGAAGGAAAGCCGACTCCGAAGTCGGCTTTCACATCCGCCTGCTAAATGAGGTTATCAGCTGATGTTGTGCGGGGGCAGGAAAGCCGACTCCGAGGTCGGCTTTCACAGCCGCCTGCTAACTGAGGTTATCAGCTGATGTTGTGCGGGGGCAGGAAGGCCGACTGCGAAGTCGGCTTTCATACCGCCTGCTAACTGAGGTTATCAGCTGATGATGTGCGGAAGCAGGAAAGCCGACGCCGAAGTCGGCTGTCACACCCGCCTGCTAATTGAGGCTATCAGCTGATGTTGTGCGGGGGCAGGAAAGCCGACTCCGAAGTCGGCTTTCACAGCCGCCTGCTAATTGAGGTTATCAGCTGATGTTGTGCGGGGAAGGAAAGCCGACTCCGAAGTCGGCTTTCACACCGCCTGCTAACTGAGGTTATCAGCTGATGTTGTGCGGGGGCAGGAAAGCCGACTCCGAAGTCGGCTTTCACACCGCCTGCTAACTGAGGTTATCAGCTGATGTTGTGCGGGGGCAGGAAAACCGACTCCGAAGTCGGCTTTCACACCCGCCTGCTAACTGAGGCTATCAGCTGATGTTGTGCGGGGCAGGAAAGCCGACTCCGAATTCGACTTTCACACCCGCCTGCTTACTGAGGTTATCAACTGATGTAGTGCGGGGGCAGGAAAGCCGACGCCGAAGTCGGCTTTCACACCCGCCTTCTAATTGAGGTTATCAGCTGATGTTGTGCGGAAGCAGGAAAGCCGACGCCAAAGTCGGCTTTCACACCCGCCTGCTAATTGAGGCTATCAGCTGATGTTGTGCGGGGGCAGGAAAGCCGACTCCGAAGTCGGCTTTCACAGCCGCCTGCTAACTGAGGTTATCAGCTGATGTTGTGCGGGGGCAGGAAAGCCGACTCCGAAGTCGGCTTTCACACCGCCTGCTAACTGAGGTTATCAGCTGATGTTGTGCGGAAGCAGGAAAGCCGACGCCGAAATTGGCTTTCACACCCGCCTGCTAATTGAGGCTATCAGCTGATGTTGTGCGGGGGTAGGAAAGCCGACTCCGAAGTCGGCTTTCACAGCCGCCTGCTAACTGAGGTTATCAGCTGATGTTGTGCGGGGAAGGAAAGCCGACTCCGAAGTCGGCTTTCACACCCGCCTGCTAAATGAGGTTATCAGCTGATGTTGTGCGGGGTCAGGAAAGCCGACTGCGAAGTCAGCTTTCACACCCGCCTGCTAACAGAGGTTATCAGCTGATGTTGTGCGGGGGCAGGAAAGCCGACGCAGAAGTCGGCTTTCACACCCGCCTGCTAATTGAGGTTATCAGCTGATGTTGTGCGGGGGCAGGAAAGCCGACTCCGAGGTCAGCTTTCACAGCCGCCTGCTAACTCAGGTTATCAGCTGATGTTGTGCGGGGGCAGGAAAGCCGACTCCGAAGTCGGCTTTCACACCGCCTGCTAACTGAGGTTATCAGCTGATGTTGTGCGGAAGCAGGAAAGCCGACGCCGAAGTCGGCTTTCACACCCGCCTGCTAATTGATTCTATCAGCTGATGTTGTGCGGGGGCAGGAAAGCCGACTCCGAAGTCGGCTTTCACAGCCGCCTGCTAATTGATGTTATCAGCTGATGTTGTGCGGGGTAAGGAAAGCCGACTCCGAAGTCGGCTTTCACAGCTGCCTGCTAACTGAGGTTATCAGCTGATGTTGTGCTGGGGCAGGAAAGCCGACTCCGAAGTCGGCTTTCACACCCGCCTGCTAACTGAGGTTATCAGCTGAAGTTGTGCGGGGGCAGGAAAGCCGACTCCGAAATTGGCTTTCACACCCGCCTGCTAACTGAGGTTATCAGCTGATGTTGTGCGGGGGCAGGAAAGCCGACTCCGAAGTCGGCTTTCACACCCGCCTGCTAATTGAGGTTATCAGCTGATGTTGTGCGGGGGCAGGAAAGCCGACGCCGAAGTCAGCTTTCACACCCGCCTGCTAATTGAGGTTATCAGCTGATGTTGTGCGGGGGCAGGAAAGCCGACGCCGAAGTCGGCTTTCACACCAGCCTGCTAATTGAGGTTATCAGCTGATGTTGTGCGGGGGCAAGAAAGCCGACTCCGAAGTCGGCTTTCACTGCCGCCTGCTAATTGAGGTTATCAGCTGATGTTGTGCGGGGGCAGGAAAGCCTACGCCGAAGTCGGCTTTCACACCCGCCTGCTAATTGAGGTTATCAGCTGATGTTGTGCGGGGGCAGGAAAGCCGACTCCGAAGTCGGCTTTCACAGCCGCCTGCTAACTGAGGCTATCAGCTGATGTTGTGCGGGGGCAGGAAAGCCGACTCCGAATTCGGCTTTCACACCCGTCTGCTTACTGAGGTTAACACCTGATGTTGTGCGGGGGCAGGAAAGCCGACTCCGAAGTCGGCTTTCACACCGCCTGCTAACTGAGGTTATCAGCTGATGTTGTGCTGGGGCAGGAAAGCCGACTCCGAAGTCGGCTTTCACACCCGCCTGCTAACTGAGGTTATCAGCTGATGTTGTGCGGGGGCAGGAAAGCCGACTCCGAAGTTGGCTTTCACACCCGCCTGCTAACTGAGGTTATCAGCTGATGTTGTGCGGGGACAGCTAAGCAGACACCGAAGTCGGCTTTCACACCCTCCTGCTAACTGAGTTTATCAGCTGATGTTGTGCGGGGGCAGGAAAGCCGACTCCGAAGTCGGCTTTCACACCCGCCTGCTAACTGAGATTATCAGCTGATGTTGTGCGGGGGCAGGAAAGCCGACTCCGAAGTCGGCTTTCACACCCTTCTGCTAATTGAGTTTATCAGCTGATGTTGTGGGGGGGCAGGAAAGCTGACTCCGAAGTCGGCTTTCACTCCCGCCTGCTAATTGAGGTTATCAGCTGATGTTGTGCGGGGGCAAGAAAGCCGACTCGGAAGTGGGCTTTCACTGCCGCCTGCTAATTGAGGTTATCAGCTGATGTTGTGCGGGGGCAGGAAAGCCGACGCCGAAGTTGGCTTTCACACCCGCTTGCTAATTGAGGTTATCAGCTGATGTTGTGCGGGGGCAGGAAAGCCGACGCCGAAGTTGGCTTTCACACCCGCTTGCTAATTGAGGTTATCAGCTGATGTTGTGCGGGGGCAGGAAAGCCGACTCCAAAGTCGGCTTTCACACCCGCCTGCTAACTGAGGCTATCAGCTTATGTTGTGCGGGGCCAGGAAAGCCGACTCCGAATTCGGCTTTCACACCCGCCTGCTTACTGAGGTTATCAGCTGATGTTGTGCGGGGGCAGGAAAGCCGACGCCGAAGTCGGCTTTCACACCCGCCTTCTAATTGAGCTTATCAGCTGATGTTGTGCGGGGGCAGGAAAGCCGACGCAGAAGTCGGCTTTCACACCCGCCTGCTAATTGAGGTTATCAGCTGATGTTGTGCGGGGGCAGGAAAGCCGACGCAGAAGTCGGCTTTCACACCCGCCTGCTAATTGAGGTTATCAGCTTATGTTGTGCGGGGGCAGGAAAGCCGACTCCGAAGTCGGCTTTCACACCGCCTGCTAACTGAGGTTATCAGCTGATGTTGTGCGGAAGCAGGAAAGCCGACGCCGAAGTCGGCTTTCACACCCGCCTGCTAATTGAGGCTATCAGCTGATGTTGTGCGGGGGCAGGAAAGCCGACTCCGAAGTCGGCTTTCACAGCCGCCTGCTAATTGATGTTATCAGCTGATGTTGTGTGGGGTAAGGAAAGCCGACTCCGAAATCGGCTTTCACAGCCGCCTGCTAACTGAGGTTATCAGCTGATGTTGTGCTGGGGCAGTAAAGCCGACTCCGAAGTCGGCGTTCACACCCGCCTGCTAACTTAGGTTATCAGCTGATGTTGTGCGGGGGCAGGAAAGCCGACTCCGAAGTTGGCTTTCACACCCGCCTGCTAACTGAGGTTATCAGCTGATGTTGTGCGGGGGCAGGAATGCCGACTCCGAAGTCATCTTTCACACCCGCATGCTAACTGAGTTTATCAGCTGATGCTGTGCGGGGGCAGGAAAGCCGACTCCGAAGCCGGCTTTCACACCCTTCTGCTAATTGAGTTTATCAGCTGATGTTGTGGGGGCGCAGGAAAGCTGACTCCGAAGTCGGCTTTCACACCCTTCTGCTAATTGAGGTTATCAGCTGATGTTGTGCGGGGGCAAGAAAGCCGACTCGGAAGTCGGCTTTCACAGCCGCCTGCTAACTGAGGCTATCAGCTGATGTTGTGCGGGGGCAGGAAAGCCGACTCCGAATTCGGCTTTCACACCCGTCTACTTACTGAGGTTAACAGCTGATGTTGTGCGGGGGCAGGAAAGCCGACTCCGAAGTCGGCTTTCACACCGCCTGCTAACTGAGGTTATCAGCTGATGTTGTGCTGGGGCAGGAAAGCCGACTGCGAAGTCGGCTTTCACACCCGCCTGCTAACTGAGGTTATCAGCTGATGTTGTGCGGGGGCAGGAAAGCCGACTCCGAAGTTGGCTTTCACACCCGCCTGCTAACTGAGGTTATCAGCTGATGTTGTGCGGGGACAGCTAAGCAGACACCGAAGTCGGCTTTCACACCCTCCTGCTAACTGAGTTTATCAGCTGATGTTGTGCGGGGGCAGGAAAGCCGACTCCGAAGTCGGCTTTCACACCCGCCTGCTAACTGAGATTATCAGCTGATGTTGTGCGGGGGCAGGAAAGCCGACTCCGAAGTCGGCTTTCACACCCTTCTGCTAATTGAGTTTATCAGCTGATGTTGTGCGGGGGCAAGAAAGCCGACTGGGAAGTGGGCTTTCACTGCCGCCTGCTAATTGAGGTTATCAGCTGATGTTGTGCGGGAGCAGGAAAGCCGACGCCGAAGTTGGCTTTCACACCCGCTTGCTAATTGAGGTTATCAGCTGATGTTGTGCAGGGGCAGGAAAGCCGACTCCAAAGTCGGCTTTCACACCCGCCTGCTAACTGAGGCTATCAGCTTATGTTGTGCGGGGGCAGGAAAGCCGACTCCGAATTCGGCTTTCACACCCGCCTGCTTACTGAGGTTATCAGCTGATGTTGTGCGGGGGCAGGAAAGCCGACGCCGAAGTCGGCTTTCACACCCGCCTACTAATTGAGCTTATCAGCTGATGTTGTGCGGGGGCAGGAAAGCCGACGCAGAAGTCGGCTTTCACACCCGCCTGCTAATTGAGGTTATCAGCTGATGTTGTGCGGGGGCAGGAAAGCCGACGCAGAAGTCGGCTTTCACACCCGCCTGCTAATTGAGGTTATCAGCTTATGTTGTGCGGGGGCAGGAAAGCCGACTCCGAAGTCGGCTTTCACACCGCCTGCTAACTGAGGTTATCAGCTGATGTTGTGCGGAAGCAGGAAAGCCGACGCCGAAGTCGGCTTTCACACCCGCCTGCTAATTGAGGCTATCAGCTGATCTTGTGCGGGGGCAGGAAAGCCGACTCCGAAGTCGGCTTTCACAGCCGCCTGCTAATTGATGTTATCAGCTGATGATGTGTGGGGTAAGGAAAGCCGACTCCGAAGTCGGCTTTCACAGCCGCCTGCTAACTGAGGTTATCAGCTGATGTTGTGCTGGGGCAGTAAAGCCGACTCCGAAGTCGGCGTTCACACCCGCCTGCTAACTGAGGTTATCAGCTGATGTTGTGCGGGGGCAGGAAAGCCGACTCCGAAGTTGGCTTTCACACCCGCCTGCTAACTGAGGTTATCAGCTGATGTTGTGCGGGGGCAGGAATGCCGACTCCGAAGTCGTCTTTCACACCCGCCTGCTAACTGAGGTTATCAGCTGATGTTGTGCGGGGGCAGGAAAGCCGACTCCGAAGTTGGCTTTCACACCCGCCTGCTAACTGAGGTTATCAGCTGATGTTGTGCTGGGGCAGGAAAGCCGACTCCGAAGTCGGCTTTCACACCCGCCTGCTAACTGAGTTTATCAGCTGATGTTGTGCGGGGGCAGGAAAGCCGACTCCGAAGTTGGCTTTCACACCCGCCTGCTAACTGAGGTTATCAGCTGATGTTGTGCGGGGACAGCTAAGCAGACACCGAAGTCGGCTTTCACACCCTCCTGCTAACTGAGTTTATCAGCTGATGTTGTGCGGGGGCAGGAAAGCCGACTCCGAAGTCGGCTTTCACACCCGCCTGCTAACTGAGATTATCAGCTGATGTTGTGCGGGGGCAGGAAAGCCGACTCCGAAGTCGGCTTTCACACCCTTCTGCTAATTGAGTTTATCAGCTGATGTTGTGGGGGGGCAGGAAAGCTGACTCCGAAGTCGGCTTTCACTCCCGCCTGCTAATTGAGGTTATCAGCTGATGTTGTGCGGGGGCAAGAAAGCCGACTCGGAAGTGGGCTTTCACTGCCGCCTGCTAATTGAGGTTATCAGCTGATGTTGTGCGGGGGCAGGAAAGCCGACGCCGAAGTTGGCTTTCACACCCGCTTGCTAATTGAGGTTATCAGCTGATGTTGTGCGGGGGCAGGAAAGCCGACGCCGAAGTTGGCTTTCACACCCGCTTGCTAATTGAGGTTATCAGCTGATGTTGTGCGGGGGCAGGAAAGCCGACTCCAAAGTCGGCTTTCACACCCGCCTGCTAACTGAGGCTATCAGCTTATGTTGTGCGGGGCCAGGAAAGCCGACTCCGAATTCGGCTTTCACACCCGCCTGCTTACTGAGGTTATCAGCTGATGTTGTGCGGGGGCAGGAAAGCCGACGCCGAAGTCGGCTTTCACACCCGCCTTCTAATTGAGCTTATCAGCTGATGTTGTGCGGGGGCAGGAAAGCCGAAGCAGAAGTCGGCTTTCACACCCGCCTGCTAATTGAGGTTATCAGCTGATGTTGTGCGGGGGCAGGAAAGCCGACGCAGAAGTCGGCTTTCACACCCGCCTGCTAATTGAGGTTATCAGCTTATGTTGTGCGGGGGCAGGAAAGCCGACTCCGAAGTCGGCTTTCACACCGCCTGCTAACTGAGGTTATCAGCTGATGTTGTGCGGAAGCAGGAAAGCCGACGCCGAAGTCGGCTTTCACACCCGCCTGCTAATTGAGGCTATCAGCTGATGTTGTGCGGGGGCAGGAAAGCCGACTCCGAAGTCGGCTTTCACAGCCGCCTGCTAATTGATGTTATCAGCTGATGTTGTGTGGGGTAAGGAAAGCCGACTCCGAAATCGGCTTTCACAGCCGCCTGCTAACTGAGGTTATCAGCTGATGTTGTGCTGGGGCAGTAAAGCCGACTCCGAAGTCGGCGTTCACACCCGCCTGCTAACTTAGGTTATCAGCTGATGTTGTGCGGGGGCAGGAAAGCCGACTCCGAAGTTGGCTTTCACACCCGCCTGCTAACTGAGGTTATCAGCTGATGTTGTGCAGGGGCAGGAATGCCGACTCCGAAGTCATCTTTCACACCCGCATGCTAACTGAGTTTATCAGCTGATGCTGTGCGGGGGCAGGAAAGCCGACTCCGAAGCCGGCTTTCACACCCTTCTGCTAATTGAGTTTATCAGCTGATGTTGTGGGGGCGCAGGAAAGCTGACTCCGAAGTCGGCTTTCACTCCCGCCTGCTAATTGAGGTTATCAGCTGATGTTGTGCGGGGGCAAGAAAGCCGACTCGGAAGTCGGCTTTCACAGCCGCCTGCTAACTGAGGCTATCAGCTGATGTTGTGCGGGGGCAGGAAAGCCGACTCCGAATTCGGCTTTCACACCCGTCTACTTACTGAGGTTAACAGCTGATGTTGTGCGGGGGCAGGAAAGCCGACTCCGAAGTCGGCTTTCACACCGCCTGCTAACTGAGGTTATCAGCTGATGTTGTGCTGGGGCAGGAAAGCCGACTGCGAAGTCGGCTTTCACACCCGCCTGCTAACTGAGGTTATCAGCTGATGTTGTGCGGGGGCAGGAAAGCCGACTCCGAAGTTGGCTTTCACACCCGCCTGCTAACTGAGGTTATCAGCTGATGTTGTGCGGGGACAGCTAAGCAGACACCGAAGTCGGCTTTCACACCCTCCTGCTAACTGAGTTTATCAGCTGATGTTGTGCGGGGGCAGGAAAGCCGACTCCGAAGTCGGCTTTCACACCCGCCTGCTAACTGAGATTATCAGCTGATGTTGTGCGGGGGCAGGAAAGCCGACTCCGAAGTCGGCTTTCACACCCTTCTGCTAATTGAGTTTATCAGCTGATGTTGTGCGGGGGCAAGAAAGCCGACTCGGAAGTGGGCTTTCACTGCCGCCTGCTAATTGAGGTTATCAGCTGATGTTGTGCGGGGGCAGGAAAGCCGACGCCGAAGTTGGCTTTCACACCCGCTTGCTAATTGAGGTTATCAGCTGATGTTGTGCAGGGGCAGGAAAGCCGACTCCAAAGTCGGCTTTCACACCCGCCTGCTAACTGAGGCTATCAGCTTATGTTGTGCGGGGGCAGGAAAGCCGACTCCGAATTCGGCTTTCACACCCGCCTGCTTACTGAGGTTATCAGCTGATGTTGTGCGGGGGCAGGAAAGCCGACGCCGAAGTCGGCTTTCACACCCGCCTACTAATTGAGCTTATCAGCTGATGTTGTGCGGGGGCAGGAAAGCCGACGCAGAAGTCGGCTTTCACACCCGCCTGCTAATTGAGGTTATCAGCTGATGTTGTGCGGGGGCAGGAAAGCCGACGCAGAAGTCGGCTTTCACACCCGCCTGCTAATTGAGGTTATCAGCTTATGTTGTGCGGGGGCAGGAAAGCCGACTCCGAAGTCGGCTTTCACACCGCCTGCTAACTGAGGTTATCAGCTGATGTTGTGCGGAAGCAGGAAAGCCGACGCCGAAGTCGGCTTTCACACCCGCCTGCTAATTGAGGCTATCAGCTGATCTTGTGCGGGGGCAGGAAAGCCGACTCCGAAGTCGGCTTTCACAGCCGCCTGCTAATTGATGTTATCAGCTGATGATGTGTGGGGTAAGGAAAGCCGACTCCGAAGTCGGCTTTCACAGCCGCCTGCTAACTGAGGTTATCAGCTGATGTTGTGCTGGGGCAGTAAAGCCGACTCCGAAGTCGGCGTTCACACCCGCCTGCTAACTGAGGTTATCAGCTGATGTTGTGCGGGGGCAGGAAAGCCGACTCCGAAGTTGGCTTTCACACCCGCCTGCTAACTGAGGTTATCAGCTGATGTTGTGCGGGGGCAGGAATGCCGACTCCGAAGTCGTCTTTCACACCCGCCTGCTAACTGAGGTTATCAGCTGATGTTGTGCGGGGGCAGGAAAGCCGACTCCGAAGTTGGCTTTCACACCCGCCTGCTAACTGAGGTTATCAGCTGATGTTGTGCTGGGGCAGGAAAGCCGACTCCGAAGTCGGCTTTCACACCCGCCTGCTAACTGAGGTTATCAGCTGATGTTGTGCGGGGGCAGGAAAGCCGACTCCGAAGTTGGCTTTCACACCCGCCTGCTAACTGAGGTTATCAGCTGATGTTGTGCGGGGACAGCTAAGCAGACACCGAAGTCGGCTTTCACACCCTCCTGCTAACTGAGTTTATCAGCTGATGTTGTGCGGGGGCAGGAAAGCCGACTCCGAAGTCGGCTTTCACACCCGCCTGCTAACTGAGATTATCAGCTGATGTTGTGCGGGGGCAGGAAAGCCGACTCCGAAGTCGGCTTTCACACCCTTCTGCTAATTGAGTTTATCAGCTGATGTTGTGGGGGGGCAGGAAAGCTGACTCCGAAGTCGGCTTTCACTCCCGCCTGCTAATTGAGGTTATCAGCTGATGTTGTGCGGGGGCAAGAAAGCCGACTCGGAAGTGGGCTTTCACTGCCGCCTGCTAATTGAGGTTATCAGCTGATGTTGTGCGGGGGCAGGAAAGCCGACGCCGAAGTTGGCTTTCACACCCGCTTGCTAATTGAGGTTATCAGCTGATGTTGTGCGGGGGCAGGAAAGCCGACGCCGAAGTTGGCTTTCACACCCGCTTGCTAATTGAGGTTATCAGCTGATGTTGTGCGGGGGCAGGAAAGCCGACTCCAAAGTCGGCTTTCACACCCGCCTGCTAACTGAGGCTATCAGCTTATGTTGTGCGGGGCCAGGAAAGCCGACTCCGAATTCGGCTTTCACACCCGCCTGCTTACTGAGGTTATCAGCTGATGTTGTGCGGGGGCAGGAAAGCCGACGCCGAAGTCGGCTTTCACACCCGCCTTCTAATTGAGCTTATCAGCTGATGTTGTGCGGGGGCAGGAAAGCCGAAGCAGAAGTCGGCTTTCACACCCGCCTGCTAATTGAGGTTATCAGCTGATGTTGTGCGGGGGCAGGAAAGCCGACGCAGAAGTCGGCTTTCACACCCGCCTGCTAATTGAGGTTATCAGCTTATGTTGTGCGGGGGCAGGAAAGCCGACTCCGAAGTCGGCTTTCACACCGCCTGCTAACTGAGGTTATCAGCTGATGTTGTGCGGAAGCAGGAAAGCCGACGCCGAAGTCGGCTTTCACACCCGCCTGCTAATTGAGGCTATCAGCTGATGTTGTGCGGGGGCAGGAAAGCCGACTCCGAAGTCGGCTTTCACAGCCGCCTGCTAATTGATGTTATCAGCTGATGTTGTGTGGGGTAAGGAAAGCCGACTCCGAAATCGGCTTTCACAGCCGCCTGCTAACTGAGGTTATCAGCTGATGTTGTGCTGGGGCAGTAAAGCCGACTCCGAAGTCGGCGTTCACACCCGCCTGCTAACTTAGGTTATCAGCTGATGTTGTGCGGGGGCAGGAAAGCCGACTCCGAAGTTGGCTTTCACACCCGCCTGCTAACTGAGGTTATCAGCTGATGTTGTGCGGGGGCAGGAATGCCGACTCCGAAGTCATCTTTCACACCCGCATGCTAACTGAGTTTATCAGCTGATGCTGTGCGGGGGCAGGAAAGCCGACTCCGAAGCCGGCTTTCACACCCTTCTGATAATTGAGTTTATCAGCTGATGTTGTGGGGGCGCAGGAAAGCTGACTCCGAAGTCGGCTTTCACTCCCGCCTGCTAATTGAGGTTATCAGCTGATGTTGTGCGGGGGCAAGAAAGCCGACTCGGAAGTCGTCTTTCACAGCCGCCTGCTAACTGAGGCTATCAGCTGATGTTGTGCGGGGGCAGGAAAGCCGACTCCGAATTCGGCTTTCACACCCGTCTACTTACTGAGGTTAACAGCTGATGTTGTGCAGGGGCAGGAAAGCCGACTCCGAAGTCGGCTTTCACACCGCCTGCTAACTGAGGTTATCAGCTGATGTTGTGCTGGGGCAGGAAAGCCGACTCCGAAGTCGGCTTTCACACCCGCCTGCTAACTGAGGTTATCAGCTGATGTTGTGCGGGGGCAGGAAAGCCGACTCCGAAGTTGGCTTTCACACCCGCCTGCTAACTGAGGTTATCAGCTGATGTTGTGCGGGGACAGCTAAGCAGACACCGAAGTCGGCTTTCACACCCTCCTGCTAACTGAGTTTATCAGCTGATGTTGTGCGAGGGCAGGAAAGCCGACTCCGAAGTCGGCTTTCACACCCGCCTGCTAACTGAGATTATCAGCTGATGTTGTGCGGGGGCAGGAAAGCCGACTCCGAAGTCGGCTTTCACACCCTTCTGCTAATTGAGTTTATCAGCTGATGTTGTGGGGGGGCAGGAAAGCTGACTCCGAAGTCGGCTTTCACTCCCGCCTGCTAATTGAGGTTATCAGCTGATGTTGTGCGGGGGCAAGAAAGCCGACTCGGAAGTGGGCTTTCACAGCCGCCTGCTAATTGATGTTATCAGCTGATGATGTGTGGGGTAAGGAAAGCCGACTCCGAAGTCGGCTTTCACAGCCGCCTGCTAACTGAGGTTATCAGCTGATGTTGTGCTGGGGCAGTAAAGCCGACTCCGAAGTCGGCGTTCACACCCGCCTGCTAACTGAGGTTATCAGCTGATGTTGTGCGGGGGCAGGAAAGCCGACTCCGAAGTTGGCTTTCACACCCGCCTGCTAACTGAGGTTATCAGCTGATGTTGTGCGGGGGCAGGAATGCCGACTCCGAAGTCGTCTTTCACACCCGCATGCTAACTGAGTTTATCAGCTGATGCTGTGCGGGGGCAGGAAAGCCGACTCCAAAGTCGGCTTTCACACCCTTCTGCTAATTGAGTTTATCAGCTGATGTTGTGGGGGCGCAGGAAAGCTGACTCCGAAGTCGGCTTTCACTCCCGCCTGCTAATTGAGGTTATCAGCTGATGTTGTGCGGGGGCAAGAAAGCCGACTCGGAAGTCGGCTTTCACTGCCGCCTGCTAATTGAGGTTATCAACTGATGCTGTGCGGGGGCAGGAAAGCCGACGCCGAAGTTGGCTTTCACACCCGCCTGCTAATTGAGGTTATCAGCTGATGTTGTGCGGGGGCAGGAAAGCTGACTCCAAAGTCGGCTTTCACACCCGCCTGCTAACTGAGGCTATCAGCTTATGTTGTGCGGGGGCAGGAAAGCCGACTCCGAATTCGGCTTAAACACCCGCCTGCTTACTGAGGTTATCAGCTGATGTTGTGCGGGGGCAGGAAAGCCGACGCCGAAGTCGGCTTTCAAACCCACCTTCTAATTGAGCTTATCAGCTGATGTTGTGCGGGGGCAGGAAAGCCGACGCAGAAGTCGGCTTTCACACCCGCCTGCTAATTGAGGTTATCAGCTGATGTTGTGCGGGGGCAGGAAAGCCGACGCAGAAGTCGGCTTTCACACCCGCCTGCTAATTGAGGTTATCAGCTTATGTTGTGCGGGGGCAGGAAAGCCGACTCCGAAGTCGGCTTTCACACCGCCTGCTAACTGAGGTTATCAGCTGATGTTGTGCGGAAGCAGGAAAGCCGACGCCGAAGTCGGCTTTCACACCCGCCTGCTAATTGAGGCTATCAGCTGATGTTGTGCGGGGGCAGGAAAGCCGACTCCGAAGTCGGCTTTCACAGCCGCCTGCTAATTGATGTTATCAGCTGATGTTGTGTGGGGTAAGGAAAGCCGACTCCGAAGTCGGCTTTCACAGCCGCCTGCTAACTGAGGTTATCAGCTGATGTTGTGCTGGGGCAGTAAAGCCGACTCCGAAGTCGGCGGTCACACCCGCCTGCTAACTGAGGTTATCAGCTGATGTTGTGCGGGGGCAGGAAAGCCGACTCCGAAGTTGGCTTTCACACCCGCCTGCTAACTGAGGTTATCAGCTGATGTTGTGAGGGGGCAGGAATGCCGACTCCGAAGTCGTCTTTCACACCCGCATGCTAACTGAGTTTATCAGCTGATGCTGTGCGGGGGCAGGAAAGCCGACTCCGAAGTCGGCTTTCACACCCGCCTGCTAACTGAGATTATCAGCTGATGTTGTGCGGGGGCAGGAAAGCCGACTCCGAAGTCGGCTTTCACACCCTTCTGCTAATTGAGTTTATCAGCTGATGTTGTGGGGGCGCAGGAAAGCTGACTCCGAAGTCGGCTTTCACTCCCGCCTGCTAATTGAGGTTATCAGCTGATGTTGTGCGGGGGCAAGAAAGCCGACTCGGAAGTCGGCTTTCACTGCCGCCTGCTAATTGAGGTTATCAGCTGATGTTGTGCAGGGGCAGGAAAGCCGACGCCGAAGTTGGCTTTCACACCCGCCTGCTAATTGAGGTTATCAGCTGATGTTGTGCGGGGGCAGGAAAGCCGACTCCAAAGTCGGCTTTCACACCCGCCTGCTAACTGAGGCTATCAGCTTATGTTGTGCGGGGGCAGGAAAGCCGACTCCGAATTCGGCTTTCACACCCGCCTGCTTACTGAGGTTATCAGCTGATGTTGTGCGGGGGCAGGAAAGCCGACGCCGAAGTCGGCTTTCACACCCGCCTTCTAATTGAGCTTATCAGCTGATGTTGTGCGGGGGCAGGAAAGCCGACGCAGAAGTCGGCTTTCACACCCGCCTGCTAATTGAGGTTATCAGCTGATGTTGTGCGGGGGCAGGAAAGCCGACGCCGAAGTCGGCTTTCACACCCGCCTGCTAACTGAGGTTATCAGCTGATGTTGTGCGGAAGCAGGAAAGCCGGCGCCGAAGTCGGCTTTCACACCCGCCTGCTAATTGAGGCTATCAGCTGATGTTGTGCGGGGGCAGGAAAGCCGACTCCGAAGTCGGCTTTCACAGCCGCCTGCTAATTGATGTTATCAGCTGATGTTGTGTGGGGTAAGGAAAGCCGACTCCGAAGTCAGCTTTCACACCCTCCTGCTAACTGAGTTTATCAGCTGATGCTGTGCGGGGGCAGGAAAGCCGACTCCGAAGTCGGCTTTCACACCCACCTGCTAACTGAGATTATCAGCTGATGTTGTGCGGGGGCAGGAAAGCCGACTCCGAAGTCGGCTTTCACACCCTTCTGCTAATTGAGTTTATCAGCTGATGTTTGGGGGGGCAGGAAAGCTGACTCCGAAGTCGGCTTTCACTCCCGCCTGCTAATTGAGGTTATCAGCTGATGTTGTGCGGGGGCAAGAAAGCCGACTCGGAAGTCGGCTTTCACTGCCGCCTGCTAATTTAGGTTATCAGCTGATGTTGTGCGGGGGCAGGAAAGCCGACGCCGAAGTTGGCTTTCACACCCGCCTGCTAATTGAGGTTATCAGCTGATGTTGTGCCGGGGCAGGAAAGCCGACTCCAAAGTCGGCTTTCACACCCGCCTGCTAACTGAGGCTATCAGCTTATGTTGTGCGGGGGCAGGAAAGCCGACTCCGAATTCGGCTTTCACACCCGCCTGCTTACTGAGGTTATCAGCTGATGTTGTGCGGGGGCAGGAAAGCCGACGCCGAAGTCGGCTTTCACACCCGCCTTCTAATTGAGCTTATCAGCTGATGTTGTGCGGGGGCAAGAAAGCCGACGCAGAAGTCGGCTTTCACACCCGCCTGCTAATTGAGGTTATCAGCTGATGTTGTGCGGGGGCAGGAAAGCCGACGCAGAAGTCGGCTTTCACACCCGCCTGCTAATTGAGGTTATCAGCTTATGTTGTGCGGGGGCAGGAAAGCCGACTCCGAAGTCGGCTTTCACACCGCCTGCTAACTGAGGTTATCAGCTGATGTTGTGCGGAAGCAGGAAAGCTGACGCCGAAGTCGGCTTTCACACCCGCCTGCTAATTGAGGCTATCAGCTGATGTTGTGCGGGGGCAGGAAAGCCGACTCCGAAGTCGGCTTTCACAGCCGCCTGCTAATTGATGTTATCAGCTGATGTTGTGTGGGGTAAGGAAAGCCGACTCCGAAGTCGGGTTTCACAGCCGCCTGCTAACTGAGGTTATCAGCTGATGTTGTGCTGGGGCAGGAAAGCCGACTCCGAAGTCGGCGTTCACACCCGCCTGCTAACTGAGGTTATCAGCTGATGTTGTGCGGGGGCAGGAAAGCCGACTCCGAAGTTGGCTTTCACACCCGCCTGCTAACTGAGGTTATCAGCTGATGTTGTGCGGGGGCAGGAATGCCGACTCCGAAGTCGGCTTTCACACCCGCCTGCTAACTGAGGTTATCAGCTGATGTTGTGCGGGGACAGCTAAGCAGACACCGAAGTCGGCTTTCACACCCTCCTGCTAACTGAGTTTATCAGCTGATGCTGTGCGGGGGCAGGAAAGCCGACTCCGAAGTCGGCTTTCACACCCGCCTGCTAATTGAGTTTATCAGCTGATGTTGTGGGGGGGCAGGAAAGCTGACTCCGAAGTCGGCTTTCACTCCCGCCTGCTAATTGAGGTTATCAGCTGATGTTGTGCGGGGGCAAGAAAGCCGACTCGGAAGTCGGCTTTCACTGCCGCCTGCTAATTGAGGTTATCAGCTGATGTTGTGCGGGGGCAGGAAAGCCGACGCCGAAGTCGGCTTTCACACCCGCCTGCTAATTGAGGTTATCAGCTGATGTTGTGTGGGGGCAGGAAAGCCGACTCCGAAGTCGGCTTTCACACCCGCCTGCTAACTGAGGCTATCAGCTGATGTTGTGCGGGGGCAGGAAAGCCGACTCCGAATTCGGCTTTCACACCCGCCTGCTTACTGAGGTTATGAGCTGATGTTGTGCGGGGGCAGGAAAGCCGACGCCGAAGTTGGCTTTCACACCCGCCTTCTAATTGAGGTTATCAGCTGATGTTGTGCGGGGGCAGGAAAGCCGACGCAGAAGTCGGCTTTCACACCCGCCTGCTAATTGAGGTTATCAGCTGATGTTGTGCGGAAGCAGGAAAGCCGACGCCGAAGTTGGCTTTCACACCCACCTGCTAATTGAGGCTATCAGCTGATGTTGTGCGGGGACAGCTAAGCAGACACCGAAGTCGGCTTTCACACCCTCCTGCTAACTGAGTTTATCAGCTGATGCTGTGCGGGGGCAGGAAAGCCGACTCCGAAGTCGGCTTTCACACCCGCCTGCTAATTGAGTTTATCAGCTGATGTTGTGGGGGGGCAGGAAAGCTGACTCCGAAGTCGGCTTTCACTCCCGCCTGCTAATTGAGGTTATCAGCTGATGTTGTGCGGGGGCAAGAAAGCCGACTCGGAAGTCGGCTTTCACTGCCGCCTGCTAATTGAGGTTATCAGCTGATGTTGTGCGGGGGCAGGAAAGCCGACGCCGAAGTCGGCTTTCACACCCGCCTGCTAATTGAGGTTATCAGCTGATGTTGTGTGGGGGCAGGAAAGCCGACTCCGAAGTCGGCTTTCATACCCGCCTGCTAACTGAGGCTATCAGCTGATGTTGTGCGGGGGCAGGAAAGCCGACTCCGAATTCGGCTTTCACACCCGCCTGCTTACTGAGGTTATCAGCTGATGTTGTGCGGGGGCAGGAAAGCCGACGCCGAAGTTGGCTTTCACACCCGCCTTCTAATTGAGGTTATCAGCTGATGTTGTGCGGGGGCAGGAAAGCCGACGCAGAAGTCGGCTTTCACACCCGCCTGCTAATTGAGGTTATCAGCTGATGTTGTGCGGAAGCAGGAAAGCCGACGCCGAAGTTGGCTTTCACACCCGCCTGCTAATTGAGGCTATCAGCTGATGTTTTCCGGGGGCAGGAAAGCCGACTCCGAAGTCGGGTTTCACAGCCGCCTGCTAATTGAGGTTATCAGCTGATGTTGTGCGGGGTAAGGAAAGCCGACTCCGAAGTCGGCTTTCACACCCGCCTGCTAATTGAGGTTATCAGCTGATGTTGTGCGGGGGCAGGAAAGCCGACTCCGAAGTCGGCTTTCACACCGCCTGCTAACTGAGGTTATCAGCTGATGTTGTGCGGAAGCAGGAAAGCCGACGCCGAAGTCGGCTTTCACACCCGCCTGCTAATTGAGGCTATCAGCTGATGTTGTGCGGGGGCAGGAAAGCCGACTCCGAAGTCGGCTTTCACAGCCGCCTGCTAATTGATGTTATCAGCTGATGTTGTGTGGGGTAAGGAAAGCCGACTCCGAAGTCGGCTTTCACAGCCGCCTGCTAACTGAGGTTATCAGCTGATGTTGTGCTGGGGCAGTAAAGCCGACTCCAAAGTCGGCGGTCACACCCGCCTGCTAACTGAGGTTATCAGCTGATGTTGTGCGGGGGCAGGAAAGCCGACTCCGAAGTTGGCTTTCACACCCGCCTGCTAACTGAGGTTATCAGCTGATGTTGTGAGGGGGCAGGAATGCCGACTCCGAAGTCGTCTTTCACACCCGCATGCTAACTGAGTTTATCAGCTGATGCTGTGCGGGGGCAGGAAAGCCGACTCCGAAGTCGGCTTTCACACCCGCCTGCTAACTGAGATTATCAGCTGATGTTGTGCGGGGGCAGGAAAGCCGACTCCGAAGTCGGCTTTCACACCCTTCTGCTAATTGAGTTTATCAGCTGATGTTGTGGGGGCGCAGGAAAGCTGACTCCGAAGTCGGCTTTCACTCCCGCCTGCTAATTGAGGTTATCAGCTGATGTTGTGCGGGGGCAAGAAAGCCGACTCGGAAGTCGGCTTTCACTGCCGCCTGCTAATTGAGGTTATCAGCTGATGTTGTGCAGGGGCAGGAAAGCCGACGCCGAAGTTGGCTTTCACACCCGCCTGCTAATTGAGGTTATCAGCTGATGTTGTGCGGGGGCAGGAAAGCCGACTCCAAAGTCGGCTTTCACACCCGCCTGCTAACTGAGGCTATCAGCTTATATTGTGCGGGGGCAGGAAAGCCGACTCCGAATTCGGCTTTCACACCCGCCTGCTTACTGAGGTTATCAGCTGATGTTGTGCGGGGGCAGGAAAGCCGACGCCGAAGTCGGCTTTCACACCCGCCTTCTAATTGAGCTTATCAGCTGATGTTGTGCGGGGGCAGGAAAGCCGACGCAGAAGTCGGCTTTCACACCCGCCTGCTAATTGAGGTTATCAGCTGATGTTGTGCGGGGGCAGGAAAGCCGACGCCGAAGTCGGCTTTCACACCCGCCTGCTAACTGAGGTTATCAGCTGATGTTGTGCGGAAGCAGGAAAGCCGGCGCCGAAGTCGGCTTTCACACCCGCCTGCTAATTGAGGCTATCAGCTGATGTTGTGCGGGGGCAGGAAAGCCGACTCCGAAGTCGGCTTTCACAGCCGCCTGCTAATTGATGTTATCAGCTGATGTTGTGTGGGGTAAGGAAAGCCGACTCCGAAGTCAGCTTTCACACCCTCCTGCTAACTGAGTTTATCAGCTGATGCTGTGCGGGGGCAGGAAAGCCGACTCCGAAGTCGGCTTTCACACCCACCTGCTAACTGAGATTATCAGCTGATGTTGTGCGGGGGCAGGAAAGCCGACTCCGAAGTCGGCTTTCACACCCTTCTGCTAATTGAGTTTATCAGCTGATGTTTGGGGGGGCAGGAAAGCTGACTCCGAAGTCGGCTTTCACTCCCGCCTGCTAATTGAGGTTATCAGCTGATGTTGTGCGGGGGCAAGAAAGCCGACTCGGAAGTCGGCTTTCACTGCCGCCTGCTAATTTAGGTTATCAGCTGATGTTGTGCGGGGGCAGGAAAGCCGACGCCGAAGTTGGCTTTCACACCCGCCTGCTAATTGAGGTTATCAGCTGATGTTGTGCCGGGGCAGGAAAGCCGACTCCAAAGTCGGCTTTCACACCCGCCTGCTAACTGAGGCTATCAGCTTATGTTGTGCGGGGGCAGGAAAGCCGACTCCGAATTCGGCTTTCACACCCGCCTGCTTACTGAGGTTATCAGCTGATGTTGTGCGGGGGCAGGAAAGCCGACGCCGAAGTCGGCTTTCACACCCGCCTTCTAATTGAGCTTATCAGCTGATGTTGTGCGGGGGCAAGAAAGCCGACGCAGAAGTCGGCTTTCACACCCGCCTGCTAATTGAGGTTATCAGCTGATGTTGTGCGGGGGCAGGAAAGCCGACGCAGAAGTCGGCTTTCACACCCGCCTGCTAATTGAGGTTATCAGCTTATGTTGTGCGGGGGCAGGAAAGCCGACTCCGAAGTCGGCTTTCACACCGCCTGCTAACTGAGGTTATCAGCTGATGTTGTGCGGAAGCAGGAAAGCTGACGCCGAAGTCGGCTTTCACACCCGCCTGCTAATTGAGGCTATCAGCTGATGTTGTGCGGGGGCAGGAAAGCCGACTCCGAAGTCGGCTTTCACAGCCGCCTGCTAATTGATGTTATCAGCTGATGTTGTGTGGGGTAAGGAAAGCCGACTCCGAAGTCGGCTTTCACAGCCGCCTGCTAACTGAGGTTATCAGCTGATGTTGTGCTGGGGCAGGAAAGCCGACTCCGAAGTCGGCGTTCACACCCGCCTGCTAACTGAGGTTATCAGCTGATGTTGTGCGGGGGCAGGAAAGCCAACTCCGAAGTTGGCTTTCACACCCGCCTGCTAACTGAGGTTATCAGCTGATGTTGTGCGGGGGCAGGAATGCCGACTCCGAAGTCGGCTTTCACACCCGCCTGCTAACTGAGGTTATCAGCTGATGTTGTGCGGGGACAGCTAAGCAGACACCGAAGTCGGCTTTCACACCCTCCTGCTAACTGAGTTTATCAGCTGATGCTGTGCGGGGGCAGGAAAGCCGACTCCGAAGTCGGCTTTCACACCCGCCTGCTAATTGAGTTTATCAGCTGATGTTGTGGGGGGGCAGGAAAGCTGACTCCGAAGTCGGCTTTCACTCCCGCCTGCTAATTGAGGTTATCAGCTGATGTTGTGCGGGGGCAAGAAAGCCGACTCGGAAGTCGGCTTTCACTGCCGCCTGCTAATTGAGGTTATCAGCTGATGTTGTGCGGGGGCAGGAAAGCCGACGCCGAAGTCGGCTTTCACACCCGCCTGCTAATTGAGGTTATCAGCTGATGTTGTGTGGGGGCAGGAAAGCCGACTCCGAAGTCGGCTTTCACACCCGCCTGCTAACTGAGGCTATCAGCTGATGTTGTGCGGGGGCAGGAAAGCCGACTCCGAATTCGGCTTTCACACCCGCCTGCTTACTGAGGTTATGAGCTGATGTTGTGCGGGGGCAGGAAAGCCGACGCCGAAGTTGGCTTTCACACCCGCCTTCTAATTGAGGTTATCAGCTGATGTTGTGCGGGGGCAGGAAAGCCGACGCAGAAGTCGGCTTTCACACCCGCCTGCTAATTGAGGTTATCAGCTGATGTTGTGCGGAAGCAGGAAAGCCGACGCCGAAGTTGGCTTTCACACCCGCCTGCTAATTGAGGCTATCAGCTGATGTTGTGCGGGGACAGCTAAGCAGACACCGAAGTCGGCTTTCACACCCTCCTGCTAACTGAGTTTATCAGCTGATGCTGTGCGGGGGCAGGAAAGCCGACTCCGAAGTCGGCTTTCACACCCGCCTGCTAATTGAGTTTATCAGCTGATGTTGTGGGGGGGCAGGAAAGCTGACTCCGAAGTCGGCTTTCACTCCCGCCTGCTAATTGAGGTTATCAGCTGATGTTGTGCGGGGGCAAGAAAGCCGACTCGGAAGTCGGCTTTCACTGCCGCCTGCTAATTGAGGTTATCAGCTGATGTTGTGCGGGGGCAGGAAAGCCGACGCCGAAGTCGGCTTTCACACCCGCCTGCTAATTGAGGTTATCAGCTGATGTTGTGTGGGGGCAGGAAAGCCGCCTCCGAAGTCGGCTTTCATACCCGCCTGCTAACTGAGGCTATCAGCTGATGTTGTGCGGGGGCAGGAAAGCCGACTCCGAATTCGGCTTTCACACCCGCCTGCTTACTGAGGTTATCAGCTGATGTTGTGCGGGGGCAGGAAAGCCGACGCCGAAGTTGGCTTTCACACCCGCCTTCTAATTGAGGTTATCAGCTGATGTTGTGCGGGGGCAGGAAAGCCGACGCAGAAGTCGGCTTTCACACCCGCCTGCTAATTGAGGTTATCAGCTGATGTTGTGCGGAAGCAGGAAAGCCGACGCCGAAGTTGGCTTTCACACCCGCCTGCTAATTGAGGCTATCAGCTGATGTTTTCCGGGGGCAGGAAAGCCGACTCCGAAGTCGGCTTTCACAGCCGCCTGCTAATTGAGGTTATCAGCTGATGTTGTGCGGGGTAAGGAAAGCCGACTCCGAAGTCGGCTTTAACACCTGCCTGCTAATTGAGGTTATCAGCTGATGTTGTGCGGGGGCAGGAAAGCCGACTCCGAAGTCGGCTTTCACAGCCGCCTGCTAACTGAGGTTATCAGCTGAAGGTGTGCGGGGGCAGGAGAGCCGACGCCGAAGTCGGCTTTCACACCCGCCTGCTAATTGAGGCTATCAGCTGATGTTGTGCGGGGGCAGGAAAGCCGACTCCGAAGTCGGCTTTCACAGCCGCCTGCTAATTTATGTTATCAGCTGATGTTGTGCGGGGTAAGGAAAGCCGACTCCGAAGTCGGCTTTCACAGCCGCCTGCTAACTGAGGTTATCAGCTGATGTTGTGCTGGGCAGGAAAGCCGACTCCGAAGTCGGCTTTCACACCCGCCTGCTAACTGAGGTTATCAGCTGATGTTGTGCGGGGGCAGGAAAGCCGACTCCGAAGTTGGCTTTCACACCCGCCTGCTAACTGAGGTTATCAGCTGATGTGCGGGGGCAGGAATGCCGACTCCGAAGTCGGCTTTCACACCCGCCTGCTAACTGAGGTTATCAGCTGATGTTGTGCGGGGACAGCTAAGCAGACACCGAAGTCGGCTTTCACACCCTCCTGCTAACTGAATTTATCAGCTGATGTTGTGCGGGGGCAGGAAAGCCGACTCCGAAGTCGGCTTTCACACCCGCCTGCTAACTGAGATTATCAGCTGATGTTGTGCGGGGGCAGGAAAGCTGACTCCGAAGTCGGCTTTCACTCCCGCCTGCTAATTGAGGTTATCAGCTGATGTTGTGCGGGGGCAGGAAAGCCGACTCCGAAGTCGACTTTCACACCCGCCTGCAAATTGAGGTTATCAGCTGATGTTGTGCGGGGGCAGATAAGCCGACTCCGAAGTCGGCTTTCACACCCGCCTGCTAACTGAGGTTATCAGCTGATGTTGTGCTGGGGGTGGAAAGCCGACTCCGAAGTCGGCTTTCACAGCCGCCTGCTATCTGAGGTTATCAGCTGATCTTGTGCGGGGGCAGGAAAGCCGACTCCGAAGTCGGCTTTTACAGCCGCCTGCTAACTGAGGTTATCAGCTGATGTTGTGCGGGGGCAGGAAAGCCGACTCCGAAGTCGGCTTTCACACCCGCCTGCTAACTGAGGTTATCAGCTGATGTTGTGCGGGGGCAGGAAAGCTGACTCCGAAGTCGGCTTTCACACCCGCCTGCTAACTGAGGTTATCAGCTGATGTTGTGCGGGGGCAGGAAAGCCGACTCCGAAGTCGGCTTTCACACACGCCTGCTAGCTGAGGTTATCAGCTGATGTTGTGCGGGGGCAGGAAAGCCGACTCCGAAGTCGGCTTTCACACCCGCCTGCTAATTGAGGTGATCAGCTGATGTTGTGCGAGGGCAGGAATGCCGACTCCGAAGTCGGCTTTCCACCCGCCTGCTAACTGAGGTTATCAGCTGATGTTGTGCGGGGGCAGCTAAGCAGACTCCGAAGTCGGCTTTCACACCCGCCTGCTAACTGAGGTTATCAGCTGATGTTGTGCGGGGGCAGGAAAGCCGACTGCGAATCAGCTTTCATACCCGCCTGCTAACTGAGGTTATCAGCTGATGTTGTGCGGGGGCAGGAAAGCCGACTCCGAAGTCGGCTTTCACTCCCGCCTGCTAATTGAGGTTATCAGCTGATGTTGTGCGGGGGCAGGAAAGCTGACTCCGAAGTCGGCTTTCACTCCCGCCTGCTAATTGAGGTTATCAGCTGATGTTGTGCGGGGGCAGGAAAGCCGACTCCGAAGTCGACTTTCACACCCGCCTGCAAATTGAGATTATCAGCTGATGTTGTGCGGGGGCAGATAAGCCGACTCCGAAGTCGGCTTTCACACCCGCCTGCTAACTGAGGTTATCAGCTGATGTTGTGCTGGGGGTGGAAAGCCGACTCCGAAGTCGGCTTTCACAGCCGCCTGCTATCTGAGGTTATCAGCTGATCTTGTGCCGGGGCAGGAAAGCCGACTCCGAAGTCGGCTTTTACAGCCGCCTGCTAACTGAGGTTATCAGCTGATGTTGTGCGGGGGCAGGAAAGCCGACTCCGAAGTCGGCTTTCACACCCGCCTGCTAACTGAGGTTATCAGCTGATGTTGTGCGGGGGCAGGAAAGCTGACTCCGAAGTCGGCTTTCACACCCGCCTGCTAACTGAGGTTATCAGCTGATGTTGTGCGGGGGCAGGAAAGCCGACTCCGAAGTTGGCTTTCACAGCCGCCTGCTAATTGAGGTTATCAGCTGATGTGTTGCGGGGGCAGGAAAGCCGACTCCGAAGTCGGCTTTCACACCCGCCTGCTAACTGAGGTTATCAGCTGATGTTGTGCGGGGGCAGGAAAGCCGACTCCGAAGTCGGCTTTCACACCCGCCTGCTAGCTGAGGTTATCAGCTGATGTTGTGCGGGGGCAGGAAAGCCGACTCCGAAGTTGGCTTTCACACCCGCCTGCTAATTGAGGTTATCAGCTGATGTTGTGCGGGGGCAGGAATGCCGACTCCGAAGTCGGCTTTCCACCCGCCTGCTAACTGAGGTTATCAGCTGATGTTGTGCGGGGGCAGCTAAGCAGACTCCGAAGTCGGCTTTCACACCCGCCTGCTAACTGAGGTTATCAGCTGATGTTGTGCGGGGGCAGGAAAGCCGACTGCGAATCAGCTTTCATACCCGCCTGCTAACTGAGGTTATCAGCTGATGTTGTGCGGGGGCAGGAAAGCCGACTCCGAAGTCGGCTTTCACACCCGCCTGCTATTTGAGGTTATCAGCTGATGTTGTGCGGGGGCAGGAAAGCCGACTCCGAAGTCGGCTTTTACAGCCGCCTGCTAACTGAGGTTATCAGCTGATGCTGTGCGCAGGCAGGAAAGCCGACTCCGAAGTCGGCTTTCACACCCGCCTGCTAACTGAGGTTATCAGCTGATGTTGTGTGGGGGCAGGAAAGCCGACTCCGAAGTCGGCTTTCACACCCGCCTGCTAACTGAGGTTATCAGCTGATGTTGTGCGGGGGCAGGAAAGCTGACTCCGAAGTCGGCTTTCACACCCGCCTGCTAGCTGAGGTTATCAGCTGATGTTGTGTGGGGGCAGGAAAGCCGACTCCGAAGTCGGCTTTCACACCCGCCTGCTATTTGAGGTTATCAGCTGATGTTGTGCGGGGGCAGGAATGCCGACTCCGAAGTCGGCTTTCACACCCGCCTGCTAACTGAGGTTATCAGCTGATGTTGTGCGGGGGCAGGAATGCCGACTCCGAAGTTGGCTTTCCACCCGCCTGCTAACTGAGGTTATCAGCTGATGTTGTGCGGGGGCAGCTAACCAGACTCCGAAGTCGGCTTTCACACCCGCCTGTTAACTGAGGTTATCAGCTGATGTTGTGCGGGGGCAGGAAAGCCGACTCCGAATCAGCTTTCATACCCGCCTGCTAACTGAGGTTATCAGCTGATGTTGTGTGGGGGCAGGAAAGCCGACTCCGAAGTCGGCTTTCACACCCGCCTGCTAACTGAGGTTATCAGCTGATGTTGTGCGGGGGCAGGAAAGCTGACTCCGAAGTCGGCTTTCACACCCGCCTGCTAGCTGAGGTTATCAGCTGATGT
Organism: Phyllobates terribilis; assembly: GCF_046119375.1. Lineage (NCBI taxonomy): Eukaryota > Metazoa > Chordata > Amphibia > Anura > Dendrobatidae > Phyllobates > Phyllobates terribilis. The sequence continues at coordinate 116,061,415 of NW_027362761.1, read as the reverse complement.
TGTGTGGGGGCAGGAAAGCCGACTCCGAAGTCGGCTTTCACACCCGCCTGCTATTTGAGGTTATCAGCTGATGTTGTGCGGGGGCAGGAATGCCGACTCCGAAGTCGGCTTTCACACCCGCCTGCTAACTGAGGTTATCATCTGATGTTGTGCGGGGGCAGGAATGCCGACTCCGAAGTTGGCTTTCCACCCGCCTGCTAACTGAGGTTATCAGCTGATGTTGTGCGGGGGCAGCTAACCAGACTCCGAAGTCGGCTTTCACACCCGCCTGTTAACTGAGGTTATCAGCTGATGTTGTGCGGGGGCAGGAAAGCCGACTCCGAATCAGCTTTCATACCCGCCTGCTAACTGAGGTTATCAGCTGATGTTGTGCGGGGGCAGGAAAGCCGACTCCGAAGTCGGCTTTCACACCCGCCTGCTCATTGAGGTTATCAGCTGACGTTGTGAGGGGGCAGGAAAGCCGACTCCGAAGTCGGCTTTTACAGCCGCCTGCTAACTGAGGTTATCAGCTGATGCTGTGCGTGGGCAGGAAAGCCGACTCCGAAGTCAGCTTTCACACCCGCCTGCTAACTGAGGTTATCAGCTGATGTTGTGCGGGGGCAGGAAAGCCGACTCCGAAGTCGGCTTTCACAGCCTCCTGCTAATTCAAGAAGAAGAGAGAAGAGGAAAGAATAGGAAAGAATAGGAACGAAAAGTTGAAGGAAGACCTAACATGTTGATCCAGAGGAAGGCAAAAAAAAACATGCTCCGTTTCGGGGGAAAAATTCCTTCCTGACTCCACATACCGCAATCAGACTAGTTCCCTGGATCAATGCCCTATCAAGAATCCAGTATATATAACCTGTAATCAGAGTCAGACTCATGGTGCACGGAATGGCAGATCATTGCCATAGAGTGCACCATGACTATGACCCCAAAGACTAAAACAAGGGAAGTAGGAAGAGGAGGGGAAGAAGACCAGCTGGGAAGAAGACCAGAGGACACAGGGAGAAGACAGAAGACAGGTGATGAAGCCTGGAGCGGGAAGAGGAGAAGGGGAGGAGGTCATCAGTGGAGAGTAGGGATGGGAATGGAGGGGAGGGAACAGAGGGTGGGGGGGAGACAGAGGGCAGGGGTGATGGGTCCCACCCTCGGGAAGAGGTAAAGCAGAAAAGAAGACGACAAAAAACATTTTTATTTCAATCAGGGGGAGATCGGAGGGCAGGGGTAAAGTTAAAAAAGAGGACAATAAAACATTTTTTTTTATAAACAAACAAAAATGTGAACAATTTTAACAATTTAAATAAGTATTAAATTAACAATATTTACAAAATGATAGCAAAAGTTGAAATGAAACATCACTACAGTTCTTCGTATCGATTGCCTGTATTTGTGTATCCATGCCTGGGGGAAACAAAAGAATCCGAACACATGGGATACTTTGGGGGGTGGGGCAAGGCTTTGTGGATTCCGGATCCTCTGCACTGGTGTGCTGCGAAGTGGGTCCGGCATATTGGTCCAAGAATGTTGTTGAAAAGGGCCAGGGTCGATCAGAGTATGTACAGTAGAAGTTTCATTAAGTTCACCGGCTGCCACTTTATTTAAAGTCTCAAACATGACCCTTTCTGCGTGCGCCCTCTGTCGGTCATCCAGCCTCTGTAGTCTCTCGCCAGCAAATGTTGCAAAGTTGTCCCACTTGGCCTGGGTCTGTAGCAGCAGAATCTTGTTCGCCAGCGATATTAGATCTGGCGATGGCGGCAAGCTGGCCTTTCTTTTCCTTGATTTTCTTTGTCGCCGAGGCACAAGGTCTTCACTTGTAGAGGCCATAGGGTCTTCATTCGCCGATGCCATAGGTTCCTCATTCCTTGACTGCACACTTGCCTCCTCCATACCACGTTTCGTAGCCGGGATTTCGTCATCTTGCCGATGGTGCTGTGGGAACACAAAATTAAAGTTAAGATTTTGGTTACAACATCCAGCAGGTATGTCATGACCAGCATGGGTACACGTGCACTAAAAAACAAATTTGAGGGGCGGCTAAACTATGGCATGTACATTGAAAGTATAAATGCTATTTACAGGGAAGCAAAGAAGGTACTTACATCTTCAACAGGGGAGTCAGTCTGGATATCAGGTTCTTCTTCCGGGGTCGGCCGCATCGTAAATGCCATTTGCCGAGGTAGCTCCTGGTCACGGGTGAAGGCAAGCAAGTCATAATACCATAATGTTGGCACATAAACCTCATCTGTGCCGGTACCCGACTTCTTTGACTTCTCCACCCGGTTAAGTTCTTTCTTATATACGGTGCGTAGACTCTGGATTTTTCTCTTCACCAGCTCTTCATCCACCTTCTCGTTGGGGCCATGCCTTTTAAAGAGGGCAATCAATTGCTGGTATGCCTCCCTCTTTTTCTCTCTATTGCAGTAGTCTATTGATTTTATTTGCCAAAGGCACGGCAGGGAGCGGTAGAGGTCAATCATTTCCCTCACAAACTCTTCACTTTTGAAAGCCATCTGAAAAAAGATAGCATACAGTGAGCATACATGAAACATTTTAAAACACAGTAAAAAATACTGCACACTGTTTGTTGACCCCCTTAAAATGGCCTACGATGCATAAGCAAATGTATACTGGTTGGGTGTGGCAAAAACCCACTAAAATAACTTACCGTGTAAACAAAGCAATATAGCTGCCTGAAGAACCAAAAAATCGATGTCGAGTCACAGCTGAAGAAAATCCACAAACCAGAACGCTTGTCAGGACCAAAGCCCAGATGAATGGAATCACAGCTGTAGAACGCTACTAGGATCCAAAAATCAGGACGCTGACAGGGTCTTAACAAAACCCAGATGAATGAATCTTGCCCGGAGAACACTGCTACGATCCGAAAGCCGATCGCAGATAGGAATAAACGAACGATCCGAAACCAAAGCGCAGATAGGAACAAAGGAACGGAATTGCTGCAACGTCGCCTTATTTTAAACCTGCCGCTAATCAGAACGCAGTAGCGTCCACCAATCGGAGATGAGGTGGCGCGGTAAAGTAATTTTATGCACGCCTTTGTGACACAGTACAATTCCTATCAAGGTGTGGATCGTTTAAATAGCTGCTGTGTGAAAGCGCCCCAACAACCAACGAGGTCGTTAGTTAGATCTCTGGGGCGGTCGAAGTTCTGCATGTTTGACAGCTCCCCAACGATCACGATTAGACTTTCTAGCGATCTCAAAATCGTGACGTAATAACGATCTCGCTAGCGATCTCGTTATGTGTGACAGGGCCTTAACAGATATTTCATTTCCTATATATTCAGTTCTGACTAGGGATAGCACACGTGCTGGGTCACGCGTGCAATAGATTTTAAGTGCAATAGTTTAAAGTGCTTTTAGCAGATATACATGGCAGTTGGACAGGGCAGGAGACAGGTAAGGTGTAGTGATGAGTAGTGTTGAGCATTCCGATACTGAAATATCGGGTATCGGCCGATATTCGCGGTATCGGAATTCCGATACTTAATTCCGATACTTTTAGAATATCGTATACCGGAATCGGAAGTTCCCATAATGCAATGAGCCAGTTTCATTTTATTCAGCCAATGAGGATCCTAAGAAGTGTGGGCACATCCTGTTAGGCATGCAGGCATGTTAACTAATGGCATGGCTGTGATTGGCTGCTGAAATGATGTCATGATGCACTATAAAAGCCGCCGCCGCCATTTTGAGCTCACTCTGCTGTGAATTCAGTTAGGGATAGGACGCTGTTGTTCTGAGGGACAGTTTTAGCTACCTATTTGCTCTATTCTGCTTTACCCAAGCTACTTTATAAATTGCTGTGCCTTGCAGCGCTAGTGCACAGTTCTCTGTGCTGTTCACCGCTGTCTGCAAGGTCTCTGTGTGTGAGTGCAGCTCACGCTGTAGTGTGTGCTTCAGCCAAGTCTGGTTGTAGTGCGCACCGCGTGCGTCACTGCCTCATACATTGTCCTTTTTTGCTAATTGATCATTTTTCCTGATTTCTCCTATTAGTGGGGTGGTTCCATCCGTATTCAGCTAAATTGGTTCCAAACACACTATATAGGAGTAGAAAGAGAATTTTTTTTTGTCTTGCAGCGCTAGTGCACAGTGCTCTGCATCTGCACTGTTCACGCCTGTCTGCAAGGTCTCTGTGTGTGAGTGCAGCTCACGCTGCAGTGTGTGCTTCAGCCACGTCTGGTTGTAGTGCGCTCAGCGTGCGTCACTGCCTCATACATTGCCCTTTTTTGCTAATTGATAATTTTTCCTGATTTCTCCTATTAGTGTGGTGGTTCCATCCGTACTAAGCTACATTGATTCCAAACACACTATATAGGAGTAGATAGAGGAGCCTTTCTGCAGCATTGTGCCCTGCAGCCCCAGCCAGATATTAGCCTATTTTTTGTAGCCTCATCTATTGCATTGTAGGTTACCTTCCTGCATTGTAATAGCTACAAAAAGTTTGTGATACTATCGGTATTACATCTTTGGGCACATCCAGTGTCTTTTTGTAACAAAAAAAACCTAAATAAAGTTCACCAAACACTCCACTTTACAGTTGTGTAGGCCACATTAGCTCATATTAAAGTCTAGTCCACACTTTATAAAATTTGTGTTTCTTATACCTGTTAGCAGCTGTTCAGGAATAAGCACACTAAACCCTTAGTACTTTTCTGCCTATCTTTATCAGTCTACCAAGATGAAGAAGGCAGGGAGTAAGGCATGTGGTCGTGGTCGTGGGCATGGAGTTTCTGCAGGGAGAGGACGTGAGGATTCTGTGCCTGCAGGGAGAGGACGTGGGGATTCTGTACCTGCTGCAGGCACCAGTGACTCAGCATCCCCCAGTTTTACCAGGGAACAGTCCTTTATGCGCAGCTTTGTAGGAGCTAGCCGTACCCCACTGCTGCGGGAGGACCAAATTGAAGCCGTTGTCGGATGGATGGCAGCTAACACATCGACTTCAATTAGTTCCAGATCCTCTCAGGTCCTGAGCACTGAAGAGCACCCATCTGTCTCTTCACCACCTGCCAAATTGCCCAGGCAGTCAGAGAGCCCTGGACAGGAGCCATCTCTACTTCTGTTCTCTGAATCTCTTGGCTTGGAAAGAGGGGGCCAGCCAAGCAGAATTCGAGAATTTGAAGAAGAGGTAGTATGCAGTGATGCGCAACCGTTTTGTCTCTCTGAATCTGAAGAGGCGGGTGGGCCAGTGCCTATGGTCAGCAGCACACCTCAGTACGCATCTGATCATGAGACTCAGGTGCCACTTTCTGGTGCGTACTGTGCTGTCGAGACTACCCAGGAGAAGCAGTTGTTTGAAGAGGGTGGTGTAGATGATGAGTAGTGTTGAGCCACCCCCGTAGTGTTCGAGTTCGGTTCGGTTCGTCGAACACCCGTGTGTTCGCCGAACTGTTCGTCGAACTGTTCGTCGAACACCTTCGAACACCGTTAAAACCAATGGCAGGCAAACAAAAACACATAGAAACACATAGAAAACACCTTCAAAGGTGTCCAAAATCTGACAAACTGCTCAGAAGACACAACTAACACATGGAAAAGTGACAAGTACATATAGTCATGCGAAAATAAAAGAGGTGGAGGAGTAAAAGGAGGGGGAGACACAGATATAGGCATGTCATGCCCTTCTAAAATCCAAAAAGTGAGAAGCCGACACGGCCAGTCCGCTCCTGCCCGTGCCACCTCCGTGTCGCCGGGTTTGTGCCAGAGCCGCGGTGAACCCTGATGGCCAGCCCCCCTCTCCCAATACTGGTGCCTGTCCGCTGGTGGGTCGAGCGAGCCCCCCTGTGGTGGAGGCAGCTCTAAGCTTTTTAATTTAAATTGTCTCTCTAATTTGAATGAATACACTTTAAATCCATTTACAAGGATCTATTGGAGGGCAAGTCTCATGCCAGCAGCCGCGTAATTCCAGCTCCAGTAGCGTCCACTAAAGCTGCTGCAGTTAAAAAGCTTTTATAAGGATCGAGCTCGGCTGTCCACCGCAAGGCATCCTACTGCCAGTCCCAGCCCCTATGCCTTGGGGTGCCTCCTGATGCTCTTCACTGAGTATCCCATGGTCCCGAAGCATTTCCTTTGAAAAAATTAAGTGTCTAAACTACAGGTGGTGTAGCTTGCTTAACAGCCGGGATAATCCGCTGACTAGCAGACACTGCTACTAGGCACAAAGTATTTCCTGGGCTAGATGCAGTTAAAAATTTGTAATTAGATACTCTCGTTGGATGCTGAGAAAGCATTCCATAGAGTCTCCTGGCACGCCATATATGATTCCCTTAAAAAGCTTGGGGTAGGGGTCTAGGGGACCCTTTTATAGCCAAAATCACGGCCCTGTATCGCAATACGTCACCTAGGCTGAAGATAAATGGAACTGTAGCACCCTGAGGGCTCGGTTGCTACAGACGTATTGCACCTCACCCAGAGGTGTGATATCTCACTCTCAGGTAAGGATGGAGTGTGGATCAGGACCCGACACCTGCATGCATTACACCACATTGCCGTGGGGCAGGGCGACCAATATGCCCCTGAGATGGGCACGACAGTCCCTGTCCCTGGCTGGAGTGGGGGGAGGGAACACTGAGGAAGGGGAACCCTGTAGTGCAGGAGCAGGGAGGAAGCAGTTCCTGGGTGCATTGAGAAGGGAGTATAAAAGGTGGGCACCATCTTAGTTCAGTGCAGAGAAGTCTGAGCAGAAGTGGCAGGGAGCAGGGGCTCTGCATGAGCTCTGCTCCGGAGGCGGGCCTAGTAACAGAGGCCCAGGCCTGGAAGAGGGAGAAGGAAGGAAGAGGAGCGGAGAAGGCTCCAGGAACGAGGAATGAAGGGATCCCAGGGGTGCGGACGGGCGAGTCGCCACCGCACGCCCGAATCCACCTGCGTGGAGGGGTCAGGCCAAAGGGGGAGACCGGTCCCCGAACTAGTGGAGGCAGGAAACGACCCTCAGCTAGAAACCGGAGGCTCTGACATTTTATGTGGCGCAGCCCCTCGCTACACCCGCTAGGAAGGCACCACATAGGGTCAGGGAAACTGGCGCCAAGTTTACCAAGAGGAGGCCCGAGGCAGCCGGACAGAAGTGTTGGTAAGAAAGGCCAGACAAAGGACACACAAAGGGGGTCCTGTGAAGTGCTCCAAAGTTACCTGGGAGTTGTCTGAGCCCCTCACCTGGTGAGCACAGTACGACGTGGGCAGCCGTTACCTGCAGACGTGGTCTGGATAATAAGAACTGTGAGTAAAGGCCCTGGACTGCATCACTGACTCCGTGTCGTTACTGCTGCTGCCCTGCACCATCACCCCCATCCTCCGCATACACTGCCCTGAGGCTATACTCCTCCCGTGGGGAGTTATGCTACGCTCTGCTGCACCCACAACACCAGCCTCAGCGGTCTGCCCTGTAGCGGCGGTTCACTCTGACCGCAATCCACGGGTGGCGTAGTCGGACATTTAAACATCAAAACCACATAAATAGTTCCGCCACTGGTTTGACCGCCCTGAGCCACGGAACCGGGTCGCCGCCACGAAGACTACAACCACCAGCATCCACCAAAAAGGGTCCGGCTCCGGGTGTCCCAAGGCCCAGGGGGTGCGTCAGAACATTTTCATCACCTTTCACAATCACCAATGGGACAAGGCAGGGATGTCCTCTGTCCCCTCTCTAATACATCCTAGTGACGGAGCACCTGCTCTCATCAATTCGCCATAACCCCAATATTAGGTGGATTGAGGTGGGAGGCACCGAGTACAAGTGCTCTCTATTTGCTGATGATGTCCTAGTATATATCACTCAATCACATATATCCATCCATGCTGTTATGGCTGAAATAGATCACTTTGTTACATGGTAAAATTTTAAAATCAATGCAGCGAAGTCTGAGGCCCTTGATGTCTCCCTCCCCAAATCCATATAGGATTCCATCCAGTCCAACTTTCCCTTTGCCTGGCCCTCACAGGGTATCAAATACTTAGGAATTCCTATTCATAGAGACCTCTCCCATCTATGTTATCTTAATTTTGGGCCCTTTATTGAACAACTCCATACAGACCACGGTTGGCAAGTTAGAACTGTAAGATTCACTACGTGAACCGCTGGTGTTTTGTGGAAAAGCACATGTACACTGCGTTCCAAATTATTATGCAAAAAGTGTTTAGGAGTGATAAGGGAAGAATTTGTTTGTTTGTCAGTTAAACTCATTGATGGTGATGTGTGTCAGGGCTCTTTATATCACTGTAAGCAATTGCAGACACCTGTGCTAATTAGTTTGGCAGGTGTGTCCAATGAAAGGCAAGACTACTTAAGAAGGCTCTCTCACATTATTAAGCAGCCTACATTTTCTGCCAAAATGCGAAAGAAAAAGGATGTGTCGGCTGCTGAGAAGCAACAAATTGTGGAGTGTTTAGGTCAAGGCATGACTACAATCAACATTGTGCGATGATCAGGATGAAGTGTCTTGGCAATCAAGAAGTAGCTGATTCACAGTACACACGTGTGCGTGCTGATAAGGGCAAATTGAGGACTCTTTCCTACAGGCAATTACGTCAGGTTGAAAGAGCAGCGGCAAAAAGCCTTGTCATAGCAGCAGACAAGTTTTTGAAGCTGCTTGTGCCTCCAACGTCCCCCGAACAACAAGATGCAGGGTCCTTCAGAGGTTTGCAGCTGTGCATGCGCCATCCTGTCGACCTCCTCTATCCACTTCACACAAGCAGAAACGGCTCCAGTGGGCCAAACATTACATGAAGACTGATTTCAAAACTGTTTTGTTCACGGATGAGTGCCGTGCAGCGCTCGATGGTCCAGATTGATGGAGTGGAGGATGGCTGGTTGATGGACACCCCACGCAAACACGGCTACAGCGCCAACAAGGAGGAGGTGGAGTAATGTTTTGGGCTGGAATCATGGGGAGAGAGATTGTCGGCCCCTTTAGGATCCCTGAAGGCGCTAAAGATGAACTCCATAATGTATGTGGATTTTCTCAAACAGCACTTCCTGCCATGGTTCAAGAAGAAGAACCGTGTATTTCACAGCAAGATCATTTTTCTGCATGATAATGCACCATCTCATGCTGCACATAAAACATCTGCATCTCTGGCTGATATGGGCATAAAAGGGGACAAACTTATGGTGTGACCCCCATGCTCCCCTGACCTCTACCCCATTCAGAACCTTTGGAGCATCATTAAAAGGAGTGTCTATGATGGCGGGAGGCAGTTCACATCTAAGCAACAGCTCTGGGAGGGTATTCTGTCCTCATGCAAAACAATTGAAGCAGAAACCATCCAAAACCTGACAAATTCAATGGACGAGAGAGTTCAGAAGCTCCTTTCGAACAAGGGGTCCTATGTGAAAATGTAACATCACCTAGAATAAAGTTTTGAGTTGAAAACTGTTTGATTTCAGTTTCTAACAACCTGCTAATGCTTATAATTTCAAAAATGACCATTTTTTTGGTCTTTATTAAAATGAAAAGGTTGATCGAAAAGTTTGGGGGATCTAAGAGTGTGGCAACCCAGTAGTCATGATTACTTCGAATTCTGACAATATGAGGGTCATGCTGCAGGTAGTGCAGCAAGAAGGCACTTATGTGTCTTGCGCATCTCGGAGCCCCAAAATTATTTTCCGGGCTAGATGCAGCTAAAAATTATTTTTAATTTTAAATCTGGTGAAGCTTTAGTATAGATGGCCTAATAGGATCAGTGCTGCACACTGCTACAAAGCCCAAATTATTTTCCAGTCAAGATACAGATAAACATGATTAGTAATTTGAAAGCTTAAAACGGTTGGTAGGGTGATTTTAACCAATCATCAAGCTTTTACTCTCCCCAGGATGACACAGGGGTAGAAAAGTCGTTTCGGATCCATGATTTGTTCATCTTTATGAATGTGAGTCTGTCTACATTATCAGTGGAGAGCCGCGTGCGCTTATCTGTCAGCACACCACCAGCAGCGCTGAACACACGTTCAGACAGAACGCTGGCTGCGGGGCATGACAAGATCTCCAAGGCGTAAGTGGCTAGCTCCAGCCATTTATCCAGATTGGAAGCCCAAAAAGAGCAAGGGTCCAGTGACACAGTCGTGGCTTCAATGTTTACTTGGAGATACTCCTGTACCATCGTCTCTAGGCGTTGACTATGTGTCAGACTTCTTGTCTCCTGTGGCCTTGCAAAGGATGGGCTAAAAAAGTGGTGAAATGATTCCGCAAAATTGATGTTACCAGCAGATACTGTGGTTCTGTTACGGTTTGAGTGCTGAACACTTGACGGTCCCACGGTTGGCAAGTTGGAACTGTGAGATTCACTACGTGCACCACTGGTGTTTTGTGGAAAAGCACATGTAAGATTCTGCAACAGTCTCTGCTGATACTCCTGCATGCGTGCATCCCTTTCTATGGCAGGAATAATTTCTGCAAATTTACTTTTGTACCGGGGATCTAACAGTGTGGCAACCCAGTAGTCAGGATTATTTCTAATTCTCACAATTCGAGGGTCATGTTGCAGGTAGTGCAGCAAGAAGGCACTCATGTGTGTTGCGCATCCAGGAGCACCAAGTCCCTGTTGTGTTGGTGGCGAGGTAACAATCATGCTTCCTTCCTCTGTCCTCTCCCCCCAACCTCGCACAACAGAAATGTGATCAAGGTCTCCCTCATCTGATGAGTCTTCCATCAGTTCGTCCTCCACTTCTTCCTGGGCTCCTGCACCTTCCTCACTAGTTTGGCTGCTACCATGCGCCCTGGTAAAACCATCTCCCCCACCCTCACATGCCTGCCGCCTTGGTGCTGCCGACCGTCTGGACCTTGCAGATGTTAGCCCTTCCGCATACAACTCCTCCTCCTCTACTTCCTCCACCTCCTCTTGTGCCACCACCTGACTCCGAATTCTGTTTAACATGTGCTCCAGCATGTAAATCACCGGAATAGTCATGCTGATAATGGCATCGTCAGCACTAAACATCTTCGTCGCCATTTCAAAACTGTGCAGAAGGGTGCATAGGTCCCTGATCTGAGACCACTCCTCCAGCGTGATTTGCCCCACCTCTGAATCTCGTTGGCCCAGGCTATACGTCAGAACGTATTGCACCAGGGCTTGTCGGTGCTGCCACAGTCGCTGCAACATGTGCAGAGTTGAATTCCACTGGGTAGGCACATCGCATTTTAGCCGGTGAAGTGGCAGGCCCAACGACTTCTGTAGAGATGTAAGTCGCTGAGCTGCGGGATGCGAACGGCCGAAGTGAGCACACAGCGACCGTGCCCTCTGCAGAAGGCCATCTAGTCTGGGATAGTGGGCTAAAAATTGCTGGACAACCAGGTTCAACACGTGAGCCATACAAGGCACGTGTGTGACATTGCCCCGGCGAAGGGCCGCACCCAGGTTTGCAGCATTGTCGCACACGGCCTTCCCTGGTTTCAGGTCCAGTGGAGACAACCATTCATGAAATTGGTTCTCCAGAGCTGACCACAACTCCTCAGCTGTGTGACTCACATTTCCCAGACATTTCAATGTAAAAACCGCCTGATGACGTTGAGCCCTACTGCCAGCATAGTAAGGAGGTGTGCAGGATCCCTTCTGCGCAGTTAGAAAGCTTGTGGCATGACCAGACAGGCTTTGGGTGCAGGTGGAAGACCGAGAGGAGGTTGAGGAGGCAGAAGCAGTGGAGGAACTTTGACATAAAGAGGATTGACGCACAACTCGTGGGGACGGCAAGACTTGGACAGCAGCCCCTTGTCCTGCTGTCACCATAGTTACCCAGTGCCCAGTCAGCGACATGTAACGCCCCTGTCCATGCCTACTCGTCCAAGTGTCTGTGGTGAAATGCACCCTGTCACACACAGAGTTTCTCAAAGAAGCGGTGATGTTATGTGCGACATGCTGGTGGAGCGCAGGCACACATTTCTTTGAGAAGTAGTGCCGACTGGTCATCTGGTACTGGGGCACTGCGACGGACATAAGGTCTCGAAAATCCTCTGTGTCCACCAGGCGGAAAGGCAGCATTTCTGTAGCCAAGAGCTTGCAGATGGTGAAATTCAACCTCTTAGCTTTCTCATGGCTAGGAGGAAATGGTCTTTTACTTGTCCACATCTGAGGGACCGAGGGGTGGCTATTGTGCTTAGACGGGGTTGATAAGGGTGTCCCCGGCAAACTGCCGGTCTGTGAGGAAGATGCAGGCGGACATGTTAGGTTGCCTTGATCCAAAGGTGGTGCTATCGATGTCGGACAGCGCTCAACACCAGCTGGTGTTACCACCTCCAAAGAAAATGATGACCTGCCAATCACGCTGGCTGTTGCGGGTAAAGAGGTGGCAGGTCTGCGCCCCAAAACAGGTGTGACTGCTGTCCCCCCAGTCACAGAGGATGAAGAGGCCGCGGATGCACAAGATATGGCAGACGGTGGTTGGCCCGGCCGGCTAGGCCGCATTGTAGCACACTGAGCTTCCCACTGCAACTTATGCTTCATGTCCATGTGCCGGTTCATGCATGAAGTACTCAAACTATGTATTTTTTGGCCTCTACTTAGCTTTTGCTGACAAATGTTACAGATAACACGAGTTGGGTCATCTTTATCGATCTGAAAAAATGCCCAGGCTATGCAAGGCTTAGCACCCATGCGACCTGAAGAGCCACCACGACTTGTGGTGAGAGGCAGAGTTGTGTTTGAGGATGCAGTTGTTGACGTGCTTCCAGTACTACGTCTCTGTCCAGGAAGGCGCAACCTGACCTCGTCGTCACTAGCATCTTCCTCCACCTCCTCTGCTGACCTCATCTCTTGGCTGACTGTGGGTTGACAGTAAGTGGGATCTCCGACCTCATCATCATCACCCTGTGCGTTATCACACCCGTCGTCCTCAGAGCCAACCTGTTCCTGCCCTGACAAAAAACTAAAGTTGTCGCTCCAATCAGGTATTTGAGTCTTATCATCGTCTTCCTCATTGTCTCCACCAACAGGAGTTACAGTTTGGGAATGAGGGTCTACATTATGGTCAGAACCTTCTGCGTCTGGTCCTGGATCCGACTCATAAAGATTCTGGGCATCAGTGCAGATCATTTCCTCGTCTGGATTCACAGAAGCGCTGGAGTCGACCTCTGATTCCCAGGCTATAGTATGAGTAAACAGCTCTGCAGACTCAACCATCTGTTCTACCTCATACTCAGACGGGCAGCTGGAGATTTGGGAGCTGTGAGGAAGCAAGTGCGATTTGGGTGACACCTTTGAGGACTGGAGTATTTGTGATGTTGAAGTTGATGTGGAGGAGAGCCCACTTAAAGGAGCACTTGATATCCGTTGAAGCACCTGCTGTTTTTGTGCCTCATCTGGAATTTGTAGCGATTGGCGTGGCCGTAAGAAAGGGATCTTATCACATTGTCCGCTAAAAGAAGTAGACATTTTAGTTTGGCTGGAAGATGGTCTTTCTTCTGCAGATGTTACTGTTGCTTTAACACCTACCCCACGGACACAACCTTTTTTCCCCTTCCCAACACGCCTATTCCCCTTTCCACCAGCAGCAGGCCTTTTTCCACTCATTTTGGTGGTTAACTAATTCACAACTCTGGAGTTGTTTGCACAAAAAAACAATGGATGGTAACCGAGCAGAGCTGAGTGGCCAAACTGTGGTATTAGGCCAAAACTATTGGCTGGGTTAGATGCAGAAAAAAATTATTTTGAATTTGCAACCTGATGGAGGTCAGTATAGATGGATTAATAGAACAAGACCCACACACAGTTAGAAGCCCAATATTTTTTCAGAGGTAGATGCAGAAAAAACTATATTCAGTTTGCAACCTGATGGAGGTCAGTATAGATGGACTAATAGAACAAGTTCCACACACTGCTAGAAGCCCAAATATTTTTTCAGAGGTACTGTAGATGCAGATAAAAATTAGTTTTAATTTGCAACCTGATGGAGGTCAGTATAGATGGACTAATAGAGAAAGTCCGACACACTACTAGAAGGCCAAATATTTTTTCAGAGGCAGATGCAGAAAAAAATATATTCAGTTTGCAACCTGATGGAGGTCAGTATAGATGGATTAATAGAACAAGACCCACACACAGCTAGAAGCCCAATATTTTTTCAGAGGTAGATGCAGAAAAAAAAATATTCAGTTTGCAACCTGATGGAGGTCAGTATAGATGGACTAATAGAACAAGTCCCACACACTGCTAGAAGCCCAAATATTTTTTCAGAGGTACTGTAGATGCAGATAAAAATTAGTTTTAATTTGCAACCTGATGGAGGTCAGTATAGATGGACTAATAGAGAAAGTCCGACACACTACTAGAAGGCCAAATATTTTTTCAGAGGTAGATGCAGAAAAAAATATATTCAGTTTGCAACCTGATGGAGGTCAGTATAGATGGATTAATAGAACAAGACCCACACACAGCTAGAAGCCCAATATTTTTTCAGAGGTAGATGCAGAAAAAAATGTATTCAGTTTGCAACCTGATGGAGGTCAGTATAGATGGACTAATAGAACAAGTCCCACACACTGCTAGAAGCCCAAATATTTTTTCAGAGGTACTGTAGATGCAGATAAAAATTAGTTTTAATTTGCAACCTGATGGAGGTCAGTATAGATGGACTAATAGAATGATGCTATGCCCAAAAGATTTTACTTCACTAGGTGCAGTAAAAAAATTGGTATTCTATACACAGGTGGTATATCTTGCAACACAGATAGGCTACTCCACTGACTAACACACTCTGCAATAGGCCAAAAAGGATTAGGTTTGCTAGATTCAGCCAAATGCTGTGAAAAAAACTTGCACAGCACTGGCACAGACCTGCCTGGCAAAAACTGATAGGAACTCATGTAACCTAGTCCTGAAAAGGACTGCAATTACAATTAGTCTTTACTCCCACAACCGATCTATTTAAGAGCACAGACCTCCCTGATAAAAGTCGTAGGAAATGCTGTAACCTAGTCCTTAAAAGGACTGCAATCACAACTATTCCCTACTCCCAAGCTATCTGTATATTTGTGCGAAAATTGGCTTGAAATTAACAAGGTATAGCGCACACAGCAACAGCGGTGCCGTCTAACACGCAGCTGCAGCAGTGAGAAAATGGTGGCGACGGGGAAAATGGCTTGGTCTTATAGGGCAAGGACATGTAACATACACTGCCAATGACACATGCCCTTGCTTGTGTGAAAAAAAGCACTTCGCTCCGTGTGTGCGCTGCTGATAGGCTGACAGATTGCACCTCCCCACTGTAAATGCGGGAAAGAGAAAAAAAAATGGAGATCTTCATTGTTCCTGCAGAGATCCATCCCCTGCCCCTCCCCCCACCCCGCTGTACACTCAAACTGCGTATTAACATTAATTTTCATCATTACTGAGAAAAAATCCAGTTATGATTTTGGTGCACGAACAGTTATCGAACATAACCTCGAACAGCCGAATTTTTCTCAAATTGTTCGTGTTCGCCGAACGGCTCGAACACCGCCCAAAACAGCTCGAATTTGAGATTGGCGAACAGTTCGAGTAGAACAACGCTCATCTCTAATGATGAGGTCCTTGACCCATCATGGTGAGAGGGACAGGAAGGTGGTGGGAGCAGCTCTGAGGAAGAGATTCCCCGAACGGCCCAAAAAGGAGGGAGAGGGAGGGGGCAGACTTGGTTGCCTGTAGCCTCCACTTTGGCACCTATTAGGAGCATGGCTCTTCCAAAATCCAAAGCGGGCACTCCCAAGACTTGCAGTGCCTGGTCCTTTTTTGACACAGTTGCAGATGACATTTGCTTGGTCAAATGCAAGCTGTGTAATCATAAGGTGAAAAGAGGGAATAGTGTCAGCAACCTCAATACCACAAATATGTGGAAACATGTGCAGACCAAGCACGTGGTGGAGTTACAAAAACACACTGAAGACCTAGGCCAACCTACAGCACCACCTACCACCTCTTCAGTTCGTGTTGTAGCCTCTTCTTCCAGCTCACACACAGCTGGTTCGGCTTCCTCACAGGATCGCCATGGAAGAACCTCTGGCACTGTGGTACAGAGACACAGTGTAATTCCACCCACAGCACCACTTTCCCTGTCATCCTCACACTCCCAGGCCAGTCTACAGCCATTGTTAGCACAGGCATGGGAGAAAAGGCGCCCATACTCGACAAACCACCCCCGAGCACAGGCTCTGAATGCTGGCATTGCAAAACTACTGGCCCTTGAAATGCTATCATTCAGGCTGGTGGAGACTGACACCTTCCGTAACTTTATGGCATTGGCAGTCCCACAATACAACGTGCCCAGCCGCTTTTATTTCAGCAGGCAAGCCGTCCCTGCCCTGCAACAGCATGTGGAGGGAAAAATTAAACATGCGCTACAAAACGCCATCAGTAGCAAGGTCCACCTGACAACCAATGCGTGGACCAGTAAGCATGGACAGGGACTATACTTTTCCCTCACTGCCCATTGGGTAAATGTTGTGGAGCCGGGTACAGATCTTGAGAGTGGCGCTGTATGTGTTCTGCCAACTCCAAGGATTGCAGGAATCCAGTCTCTACACATTGACTCCTCCTCATACTCCAGTTCCTCTGAATCAGCGCTGCAGGAGCCGTCACGGTCTACCTCCACATCGACCCGTGAACGGTTACCTGTTATGATGACCGATATGAGCACAGCCGTGGCCAAACGTCAACAGGCCATATTAAAATTAATTTATTTGGGGTATCGAAGCCACACAGCGCAGGAGCTCTGGAATGCCATCAAGCAGCAGAGCGACGTGTGGGTGTGCCAGCGAATCTCCAGCCAGGCATGGTAGTGTGTGACAATGGCCGAAATCTGGTGGCAGCTCTGGGCCTAGGCAACCTCACTCACATCCCATGTCTGGCACATGTGCTCAACTTGGTCGTGCAGAGTTTTTTGAGGGACTATCCGGATCTTGATGCACTGCTTCACAAGGTCCGCATAGAGTGCGCTCACTTGCGGCGTTCCAGCAACGCAAGATCGCGCATTGCAGCTCTGCAGCGTTGATTACGTCTTCTGGAACATCGCATCATATGTGACCTACCCACCTAGGTGGAATTCAACGTTACATATGTTGGAGAGGTTGTGTGAGCAGCAGGCAGCAGTAATGGAGTACCAACTGCAGCAGGCGCAAACAAGTCACAGTGCGCGCCGTTCACACTTCACCACCACTGAGTGGGCCTCTATGAAGGACATTGGCCACGTTTTGCGTGCCTTCGATTATTCCACACGGATGGCGAGTGCAGATGATGCACTAGTCAGCATGACTATCCAGCCTTATCTGCCTGCTTGAAAAAACACTGCAAGCACTAAGGGAGGAGGTTTTGGAAGAGGTGGAGGATGAGGAGTCACAAATGCCATCTGCTTCTGTACAGTCTGGGCAACATGGTTCCTCACAAAGGCCTAGGCAGGGGACACTTTGTGAGGAGGATGAGGAGGAGTCAATGGAGGAGGAAGACATCTGTCCAGAGAAGGGAGGTACACAATGCTCTAGTAGTCAGTATCTAGAGCGAGGGTGGGGTGATGCAGAGCAGGCAGAGATCACGCCTCAAGCAGGGGACAGCGTTTCTTGGCTAGTTGGCAGTCTGCAGCACATGGTTGATTTCATGCTGCAGTGCCTGAGAAACGACCACCGCATTCTCAACACGGCTGATTATTGGGTGTCCACCGTCCTAGATCCTCGCTGCCGGTACAACTTACAAAGCCTCATAACACCGTTGAACCGGGAGCATAAAATGCGGGAGTACCAAGACGCACTGGTACATTCCATCATGTTCTCCATTCCAACCGAGAGCAATGCTGCTAGTGCTTTACAAAGCAGCTCAGTGCATCGAGGCAGTGGAGGAAGCTCTGCACAAAGAGGGAGCAGAAGCAGTGCCTCAGCACAAGGCAAGACCAGTATGGCCCAAATGTGGCAAAGTTTTGTGTCCCCGCCGCCACAAATGTCTACACCATCACAGACGGTTCCAGTCAGCAGGAGGCAACGTTTCCGTCAGATGGTGACAGACTACATGTCTTGCCCTCTCAGTGTACTCCCAGATGGCTCTTCCCCTTCAAGTTTTGGGTCTTTAAGCTGGATACATGGCCAGAGCTTAGCCAGCATGCATTGGAGGTGCTGGCTTGCCCTGCTGCTAGTGTATTATCGGAACGCGTCTTTAGTGCCGCAGGTGGTGTACTAACAGACCGTCGCATGCGCCTATCCTCCAATAATGTTGACCGGCTTACTTTTCTGAAAATGAACAAGGCCTGGATCTCGCATGAATTTGACAGTCCTCTTCCAGAATAAATAATTGGTTGGCAACAGTATCCAGGTCTCCTGTTGTGTTCATGTTTCTACCACCTGAACTGTAATCCCTGAGCTCCAACACCGCCAGTTGCTGCTCAGAAGTGACGTCTGTACAGTCAACGCTTGCTCCAGTGTTATTGGGGTTCAGTAACGTCAGCTGATCCCCAGCTGTGTGTCCGGCAAATTGTCCTGCTCTGTCCATATCCACTGTACTACTAATTTAAAACTTGCTCCAATTACACCTCTGGCTCCTCTGTTTTTAGTATTTACCCTGGGCTCCAACACCGCTAGTTGCAGCTCAGATGTGGCGTCTGCACAGTCAACACTTGCTCCAGTGTTATTGGGGTTCAGTAACGTCAGCTGATCCCAAGCTGTGTGTCCGGCAAATTCTCCTGCTCTGTCCACATCCACTCTATTACTAATTTAAAACTTGCTCCAATTACACCTCTGGCTCCTATGTTTTCAGTATTATCCCTGAGCTCCAACACCGCCAGTTGGCGTTAAGAAGTGCCGTCTGCACAGTCAACACTTGCTGCCGTGTTATTGGGGTTCAGTAACGTCAGCTGATCCCCTGCTGTGTGTCCGGCAAATTCTCCTGCTCTGTCCACATCCACTCTACTACTAATTTAAAACTTGCTCCTATTACACCTCTGGCTCCTCTGTTTTCTGTATTATCCCTGAGCACCAACACCGCCAGTTGGCGCTCAGAAGTGACGTCTGCACAGACAACACTTGCTGCCGTGTTATTGGGGTTCAGTAACGTCAGCAGTTCCCCTGCTGTGCGTACGGCAATTTCTCCTGCTCTGTCCATATTGACACTACTCCAGATTTTAAAGTTGCTCCAATTAGGCCTCTGGCTCCACTCTGTTTTTAGTATTTACCCTGGGTTCCAGCACCGCCAGCTGTTTCCCAGCAGTGTCTTTGGCACGGGTACTCCCTCCTGCCCAGCCTGGTTCCAGCACGCCAGCTGTTTCCGGGTAGTGTCATCGACACTTTGCCTCCAATGCGTTGCCCTGTCGTGTTGCGGTCAGTTTTGCCGACTCTATGGTGTCTGCAGTTTAGGTGACTCCTATGTGGGCTGCGGGATCTGGCAATGAAGGCTGGTTCCATAGTGCCAATAGGACAAGCACCCCCTGTAGGACTGTGGGTTTCGGTAACTGCGGCCGGCTCGCGGCCTTGCAACATTTTTTTTCATGGGTACCTTCTGTTACCCATCCGAGTTCCAGTACCGTCAGCTGGTTCTCGGCAGTGCCTTTGGCTTAGGTGCCTCCTTCTCGGTATCCAAGTTCCACCAATGTCTGCTGGCCCTTGGTAGTGCTTTCTGGCACAGGTACCTCCTGATTAGTAACCGAGTTCCAGTACCGTCAGCTAGTCTTCGGTAGTTCCATTGGCTCTTGTACCTTCTGCTACCCATCCGAGTTCCAGTACCGTCAGCTGGTTCTCGGCAGTGCCTTTGGCTTAGGTGCCTCCTTCTCGGTATCCAAGTTCAACCAATGTCTGCTGGTCCTTGGTAGTGCTTTCTGGCACAGGTACCTCCTGCTTAGTAACCGAGTTCCAGAACCGTCAGCTGGTTCTCGGTAGTTCCATTGGCTCTTGTACCTTCTGCTACCCATCCGGGTTCCAGTACGGTCAGCTGGTTCTCGGCAGTGTCTTTAGCATGGGTACTCCCTCCTGCCCAGCCTGGTTCCAGCACGCCAGCTGTTTCTGGGTAGTGTCAACATCACTTTGCCTTCAATACGTTGTCCTGTCGTGTTGCTGTCAGGTTAGCCGACTCTATGGTGCCTGCAGTTTAGGTGACTCCAATGTGGGCTGCGGGATATGGCATTGAAGGTTGGTTCCATAGTGACAATAGGACAAGCACCACCTGTAGGACTGTGGGTTTTGGTAACTGCGGCCGGCTCGCGGCCTTGCAACTTTATTTTTCATGGGTACCTTCTGCTACCCATCCGAGTTCCAGTATAGTCAGCTGGCTCTCGGCAGTGCCTTTGGCTTAGGTGCCTCCTTCTCGGTATCCAAGTTCCACCAACGTCTGCTGGTCCTTGGTAGTGCTTTCTGGCACAGGTACCTCCTGCTTAGTAACCGAGTTCCAGTACTGTCAGCTGGTCCTCGGTAGTTCCATTGGCTCTTGTACCTTCTGCTACCCATTCGAGTTCCAGTACCGTCAGCTGGTTCTCGGCAGTGTCTTTGGCATGGGTACTCCCTCCTGCCCAGCCTGGTTCCAGCACGCCAGCTGTTTCCGGGTAGTGTCAATGTCACTTTGCCTCCAATACGTTGTCCTGTCGTGTTGCGGTCGGCTTAGTCGACTCTATAGTGCCTGCAGTTTAGGTGACTCCTATGTGGGCTGCGGGATCTTGCAATGAAGGCTGGTTCCATAGTGCCAATAGGACAAGCGCCCCCTGTAGGACTGTGGGTTTCGGCAACTACGGCCGGCTCACGGCCTTGCAACTTTTTTTTTCGTGGGTACCTTCTGCTACCCATCCGAGTTTCAGTACCGTTAGCTGGTTCTCGGCAGTGCCTTTGGCTTAGGTGCCTCCTTCTCGGTATGCAAGTTCCACCAGCGTCTGCTGGTCCTTGGTAGTGCTTTCTGTCACAGGTACCTCCTGCTTAGTAACCGAGTTCCAGTACCGTCAGCTGGTACTCGGTAGTTCCATTGGCTCTTGTACCTTCTGCTACCCATCTGGGTTCCAGTACCATCAGCTGGTTCTCGGCAGTGCCTTTGGCTTAGGTGCCTCCTTCTCGGTATCCAAGTTCCACCAACGTCTGCTCGTCCTTGGTAGTGCTTTCTGGCACAGGTACCTCCTGCTTAGTAACCGGGTTCCAGTACTGTCAGCTGGTCCTCGGTAGTTCCATTGGCTCTTGTACCTTCTGCTACCCATCCGGGTTCCAGTACCATTAGCTGGTTCTCGGCAGTTCCTCAGCCTTCTTGTACCTTCTGCTACATTTCCAAGTTCCAAAATCAGCCATTTCTCGTAAATGTGGAAAATATTGTCCTCCATTTAAAATGGGCAAGGTGCATGGCAAGGGAAGGGGAAGTGGACGTGATGGTGATGATGCATGCAGAGGTCGAGGCCAAGGACGTGGCCGTGGGCAAGCTGAAATTGTGCCACAACAAACGCCCACATCTTGTCGCTCGACCTTCCTGTCCCAGTTACTAGGGGCCACAGAACACCACTATTGAACACAGAGCAGTGTCAAAAGGTTGTTGGTTGGATAGCAGATAATGCTTCCAGTCACTTTGCCACTACCAATGCCACCCTGTCTTCCAGAGGGTCAAGTCGCAGTAGCCGTGTGTCTGGACTGTATATTCCTCACCCTGATCCTCCTTCCTCCCACCATGCCGAGTGCCCGGAGACAACTGATCCCACACTTGGACACTCAGAAGAGCTGTTCACTTTTCCATTTGTAGATTCAGGCCTCTCACCTGGCCAGCTTCAAGCGAGTCAAGAGGAGAACTTGTGTAGCGATGCCCAAATAATGGAGCAGCCACAGTCACACGACGGCAATGGTGGGAAAGTGCAATTACTGTCGCAAGAGGTGGATGATGATGATGAGACACAATTGTCAGAAAGTCATGAGGGGGATCAGGGAGAGGAAGTGGAAGACGAGATGGTGGATGATATAGTAACTTATCAAACATGGCAGGAGGACATACAGAGCGAGGACAGCAGCACACAGGGGGAGGGAGGTGTAGCACCACAACAGACAGGAAGAAGCAGTGTGGTAGCCGCATACACAAGGTGGAAAAGGATTCCTAGTAACGCCAACACGACGGAGGTTGCCAGTACAACTGTTAGGTCTTCCCAAGTCTGGTTATTTTTCAAAGACTCTGCAGATAACCCCAAAAAGGGCATTTGTATCACCTGTACATGGTGCATGCGAAGATGCCTCCCAGCCTGCACCTGTCATTGCACACTCTCAAGTAGCACCATCAGCAAGCACGTCCACGTCCTTGTCCCAGCGCAGCGTTCAGTTGTCCCTACCTCTGTCCTTGGAACGCAAATGCAAATACACAGTCAACTCCTCACAGGCCACACTACTAAAGCCACACATTTTGTGAATGCTTGCACTCGAAATGTTGCCTTTTAGGCTCGTGGAGTCGGTACTCAGTCCCCAGCCACCACTATTTCTCCCGGTGTGCCATCCCCCGCATTACTCAAGAACGTGTCCCACAGTATTGGATGTGCCCTGAACAACGCAGTTACTGGGAAAGTCCATCTAACCACGGCACATGGACAACTGCTTGTGTGCAGGGATGGTACATCTTGATGACAGCACACTGGGTTAATATTGTGGAAGCCGGGACCCAGTCGGACCTTGGGACGGAACACGTCCTCCCGACGCCAAGGATTGTGGGACCTTGGTCAATCATGGTTGCCCCCGCATTCTACAGCTCCTGCACCTCCTCCTCCTCTTCAGCCTCCAACTTCGAAATGACCACATCAGTCGCAAGCTGGAAGCACTGCAGCACTGCCTCGGCCAAGCGGCAACAGGCTGTGCTGAAGTTAATATGCTGAACGAACAGGCAGATCTGTGGCTGACACCGCTGAGCCTACAGCCAGGCATGGACGCATGTGACAATGGCCGGAACCTGGTGGCAACTCTGAGGCGAGGCGAGATCACACACGTACCATGCCTTGCCCATGTGCTTAACCTCGTGGTTCAGCGTTTTTTCAAAACCTACCCAGATTTGCTGGATCTGCTTGTCAAAGTACACCGCCTGTGTGCCCATTTTAGAAAGTCAGCTACAGCTTCTGCTGCCATTGCCGTGCTTCAGCAGCATTTGCAGCTTCCAGCTCACTGACTGATCTGCGATGTCCCCACGCATTGGAACTCTACATTGCAGATGTTGGGAAGGATTTGTGAGCAGAAGAGGGCAGTTGTTGACTACCAACATCAACAAGGCAGTCGGCATTCAGGTCAGACTTCACACATAAAACCTCAGGAGTGGACATGGATGTGAGACATCTATACAATTCTCCAAAACTTTGAGAACTCCACCAAGATGGTGAGTGGCGATGACTTCATAATTAGCATCACTATCCCGCTTCTCTGTCTTCTGAAACGCTCTCTGCACACAATTAAAGAGGATGCATTACAGGCAGAGCTCACAGCCCACCCTCATCTCATCCCAACGTGGATTGGGTGACAATGAGGAAGAGGAGGAGGAGGAAGAACAGGAGCTAGTTTCCTGCGTTATAGACAGTACTACCAGCACAACTGTCATACCGTCTGTTCAGCGTGAATGGCCTGAGGACAGAAAGGAGGAGGATGAGGAGGAGAGAATGGTCAGTCATCCTCTTGGTGAGGACATGGAAGTCTTGCCTCTTTGCAGTCTGGCATGCATGGCTGAGTTTATGTTACGCTACCTTTCCCGTGACCCTCTTGTTGTCCAAATTTTGGGTGACAATCATTATTGGTTGATGACACTTCTAGACCCACGCTACAGGGAGAACTTTCTGTCTCTTTTCCCACGCAGGACAGGCCTAATAAATTGGGGTGGTACCAGAATGCCCTTGCTGCGGAATTATTAAAAAAAATTCCCATCTGAAAACGCTGGCAGCAGAGGTCACAGTTCATTGGACAACCAAGGAGTTCAGGCGAGAGAGACACAAATGCAATCCAGCAGAGGCGGGGGAACACTGTTAAAGTTCTTGGACAGTTTTCTCAGACCCTCCTATCGCACAAGCACTGAGGCGCGGGGTAATCTCACAAGGAGGGAAAAGTTTTCAGAAGATGATGAAGAAGTACCTTGCCGACCGTATCAACGTCCTCCGTGATTCCTCTGTGCCTTATAATTATTAGGTATCCAAGCTGGACATGTGGCATGAACTGGCTCTCTGCGCCTTGGAGGACCTGGACTGCTCTGCCGCTAGCGTTTTGTCAGAGCGGATTTTTAGTGCCGCTGCTGGAATTATAACCGATAGGCGCATCCGCTTGTCAACCAAAAATGCTGACAGGTTGACTCTTATAAAAATGTACAAGGGCTGGATTGGGCCAGACTTCTCAACACCACCGAATGATAGCACACTTCCTAATAATGGGAAAAAAAATTTCAGGAGGCCCTCCGACCTCTACGTCTCTTGCAAGGGGCATTGGAGTTCCTCCAAATTTTTTGCAGCCATTGAATTCACTGCATAGGCAAACAGTATAGGAGACACACTTCCTAATAATGGGCACATTGTTTTCAGGAGGATCTCTGACCTCTATGTCTCTTGCAAGGGGCACTGGAGTGCCTCCAAATTTTTGGCAGCCATTGCAGGCACTGCATATGCAAACAGTATGGGAGACCCTCTCCTTTCTAATGGGAATACGTCTTTACTGAGGCCCACCTCTATGTGTAATTAAATTGTTATTGGGATTTTTTCCTAAATTTTGGCAACCGTTGGACTCACTACTTACCCTGTAACTGTATAGCAGACCCTCTCCTTTCTAATGGGAATATGTCATTACTGTGGCCCTGTTCTATGTGACTTTAAATTGTTAGTGGAGTTTTTCCTAAATTTTGGCAGCCGTTTGACTCACAGCTTACCCTATAACTGTATAGCAGACCCTCTCCTTTCTAATGGAAACATGTCGTTTCTGTGGCCCTGCTCTATGTGTCTTTAAATTGTTAGTGGTGTTTTTCCCAAATTTTGGCAGCCCTTGCAGTCACAGCATGGGCATTACAACTATAGGAGACCCGCTCCTTTATAATGGGAAATTTTTTTTACTGAGACCCTCCTCTATGTCTCTTCAAAGGGATATTGGGTTGCGTCCAAATTTTTGGCAGCCCTTGCAGTCACTGCATTTTCAATAACAGTATAGGAGACCCACTCGTTAATAAAGGGAACAACAAAGCAAAGCCGGCTGATGGCTCTCTAACAATAGCAATGGCCGACTTTTGATCCTTTAAGAATAGTAAGGGCCGCCTGATGGCCCTATAAAAATAGGCTTTGTGGGTTTCAGAGTCCCTCCATCATAAATTAAACAGGATGTGTGTGATGATGTGTCACACACCACATGGCCAGATTAGGTTGTAAAATGTTAAAATGACATTTCCTAGTGAATGCATTTGCCTTGGTTGAAAGCAATGCAAAAATGCAAAAACGCATCAAAAAAGCTGCGTGTGAACATAGCCCAAGGTGTGGAGGAGCATTTTTGTTTTTGGTTATTTATTTTGCATTATATACAAGTCATTATCCTGGAAAGGATGTTCCTTAACATACAGTATTTCCCAGGAAAATCCATTTTGGTTTAGTTTTTGTATGTTTTATTGTGAGTTCGTAAAAGTGGCGTAATACCTCTGACAACATTGTTGAGAGCAGTGACCTGGGAGTCAGAAATGCTTCCAGGGGTCTTCCCCATGCTGTTCCCATGTCATTTGAGCACTGTTCCCATTGATTTTGGCAATTTTTTTTACAGACCGCCGGGGGGAGCCGCCGGAAAAATTCTCTAGTTTCCATAGACTTACATTGGGCTCGTTACTCGGACCGAGCACTCGAGCATTTTAATTTGCTCGACTCGAACAAGCATTTTACCTGAGCATTCTATTGCACGCTCGTCACTACACACTAGGTCCCTGTGTAGAATAATATTAGTAAATTACAGGCCTGCTATTTAAAATCATGGTTCTCTGTCAGACATATCACCTATAAGACTGCTCCAAAATCAGCTATTTCTTCCATTTCCATTCTGTAGCAATGTGTTGGTGAAGCTATTCATACTAGGACTCTGTGTAGAATAATATTAGTAAATTACTTGCCTGCTATTTAAAACCGTGGTTCTCTGTCAGACATATCACATATAACTGCGGTTCAAATCCAGCCATTTGTAGTGAACATGGAAAATATTGTTCTCCATTTATAGATTGTAGAAGTTTGTCAGTGTACACCATTTTACAGTTCCGTTAGCTTGTTTGAAGAATACAGCCAGTTTTTTTTTAGTTTTACTCATATTACTGTATTGTGGAAGCTGTTAGAACCTTGCTCTTAGGTTTTTTTTCCTTTGCTGGTCACATGACCTTGTTGGCCTATTTAAGCCTGCTCCGCCCTTCTGGCTTTGCTGGACTTCATTGTTTAACTACTTTCTAGCTAGCCTGTGCTCTGTATCTAACTCTGTTAGTTTGCTTGGTCTACGGACCTCTTTGTTCTATATATTTTGTTTGTTCGTCTGTCTGCTACTATTTCTGTTAGGAGGTGTCCCATTTTCCTCCCAGTCCTTAGTACTTGTAGGGATTCCTTCCCCACATCTATAGGTCTCCGTACAGACTAGCTTAGGACTTTAGCAGGTCTGATCGCAGGATCAGGTCCCCTGTTACATCGTAGGGATTAAGCTGAGTTCTATCGTAGGGACAGATCTCCTCTCTTTCCTTAGCTCTGGTAGCAGAACATAACAGTAAGTCCAGCCCAGCAAATGCTCTAAGGAAAGATTTTTTCTGTTCCATCATGGTGTCGGTTCTGGATTTGGCTAAACACCTGCAGGGACTCTCTTTGGAGGTGACTGAGCTCCGTCAACACGTGAGTAACTGTCCTGGAGCACATTTCTTGGAGCCTAAGGTACGTTTGCCGGATTTATTTTTTGGTGAACACCGAGAATATTTTTCATTTAAAAATGCTTGCTTATTGTATTTTCGTTTGAGACCCAAGTCCTCTGGGGATGATTCCCAGCGCATAGGGTTTATAATGTCACTTTTGCGCAAAGAGCCTAAGGAGTGGGCCTTTTCTTTGCAACCTAGTGATACATGCTTCAGTTCAGTGGATAGTTTTTTTTTCTGCTTTGGGACTATTGTATGATGATCCTGATCGTGTCTCATCAGCTGAGACTGAGTTAAGACGTTTGAGACAAGGATCAGGTAATGTGGAAAAATATTGTACTCATTTCCGTCGATAGTCTACTCAAACAGGGTGGAACGATTCTGCTCTGAAAAGTCTATTTCTTGCTGGGCTCAGTGAAAGGGTTAAAGACCTGCTAATTGCTTATCCTACACCTGAAGATTTGCAACAGGCTATGCAATTAGCTATACGGGTGGATAGGAGACTGCGTGCAAGGGTTAATGAGAGCAAATCCTCTGCTATGTCAGTTTCTGGTTATGAGAATGTGTGTACTAACAGTGGTGAACCGATGGAGATTGGAGCGATGGCACCTCGCTCTCAAGAAAAAGATCGCAGATTTTCTGAAGGCTTGTGTTTCTATTGCGGAAAATCTGGTCATTTAATTAAAGACTGAGAGCTTCGTATCAAGAAAGAAAAAAAAATGGTCAGTCATGCCCGTATTGCCTGTTTAAATTCCAAGGGTGTATTTTTAGCTGCTTCCACGATTGCTCAGGAAAAATTAATGGAATTTCGGGTGTTTGTTGATTGTGGGTCTACTCTGAATGTTATTGATGGGGGATTCTTGGAAAGACTCAATTTAAAACCCGAACCTTTATCATCCCCCATTGCTGTGGTTTCGGTGGATGGTTCCCCTTTGAAGAATATTACTCTCAAGGTCTGTGAATTTCCTCTCACTATTAATGGTGTTCACCACGAGAAATTGGATTTGGAAGTTTTGAATAACTTGCCTTCTCCAGTAATATTGGGATTGCCCTGGTTAAAATTTCACAATCCTGTACTGGATTGGTCTACCAGTGAAATTAAATCCTGGAGCCATAAATGTTATGACAAGTGTTGTAACGGGCGTATTGCAGCTTTGGATAGGGGAGAATTGCCTGTTCCTATTCAGGATTTTTGGAGAGTTTTTTTCTGAGAAGGAATCGCAGGTTTTGCCTCCCCATAGAGACTATGATTGTTCTATTGAATTTGTCCCTGGAGCGACTCTTCCTAAAAGTCGTTTATTTAACCTTACTATTCCTGAGAGGAAGGCTTTGGAGGAATACATACAGACAAGTTTGGCCACCGGTCACATTAGGCCCTCTAAGTCTCCTGTGGCGGTTGGATTTTTTTTTGTAAAAAAAAAGGACGGCGGTTTACGTCCTTGTCTGGATTTTCGTGAGATTAACAAAATTACTGTACGCAATCCTTACCCACTGCCATTGATTCCTGATCTGTTTAACCAGTTAATGGGG
Organism: Phyllobates terribilis; assembly: GCF_046119375.1. NCBI lineage: Eukaryota > Metazoa > Chordata > Amphibia > Anura > Dendrobatidae > Phyllobates > Phyllobates terribilis. Next base: position 116,033,144 of record NW_027362761.1, on the reverse strand, counting down.
GCCAAGTGGTTCTCTAAAATTGACCTTAAAGGGGCATACAATCTGTTGCGCATGAAGGAGGGTGACGAATGGAAGACTGCTTTTAACACTCCTGTGGGTCATTTTGAGAATCTGGTTATGCCTTTTGTTCTTACTAATGCTCCTGCATTTTTTCAGAATCTTATTAATGACATCCTTAGACCTTTGATCGGCAAAAATGTGGTTGTGTATTTGGATGACATTTTGATTTATTTGCCGGATCTGGAGTCTCATTGGCGGAGCGTACGTGAGGTATTACAGTTATTAATGGACAATTCGCTTTTTGCTAAGCTGGAGAAATGTGAGTTCGCTGTACAGAGAATTAGTTTTTTGGGTTACATTATCTCCAGCGAAGGTTTTGAGATGGACCCGGTTAAAGTTCAAGCTGTACAGGAATGGCCTAGGCCTATTGGTTTGAAATCGATACAGAGGTTTTTAGGTTTCGCCAATTATTACAGAAAATTCATAAAAAATTTTTCTAGTATTGTCAAACCTCTGACCGATCTCACCAGGAAAGGTGCTGATGCGGTTCAGTGGTCTTCTGAGGCCATTGAAGCTTTTGTGTATCTCAAGGAGAGGTTCACCTCTGCTCCCATCCTTATGCAGCCTGATGTGACTAAGCCGTTTTTGGTTGAGGTTGATGCTTCCTCTGTGGGGGTTGGCGCAGTATTGTCTCAGGATAACGGGGATGGATTACATCCCTGTGCCTTTTTTTCAAAAAATTTTTCGGAGACTGAACTGAATTACGATATTGGTAATCGGTAATTATTGGCTATTAAACTCGCATTTGAACACTGGCGTCACTTTTTGGAAGGTGCGGAATTTCCCATTCAGGTTCTTACGGATCATAAAAATCTGATATATCTTGATGCTGCCAAGCGCCTGAATGCCCGTCAGGCTAGGTGGGCACTGTTTTTCTCGCGGTTTAATTTCTCCGTTACTTACATCCCTGGTACTAAGAATGTTAAGGCGGATGCCTTGTCTCGCAGTTTTTCTCCCATAGTCGGTGCTGAGAAAGAGGAGAACATTTTACAAGAAGGTGTTGTGATAGCTGCTTTGGACTCCGTTTTGGAAGATGAGATTCTTAAAGCACAGGAGAATGCCCCATCTAACACTCCTCATGGGAGGTTGTTTGTGCCTGGGACCTTTAGGAGAGATTTGTTTGTTGAGTGTCACGAATCTCGGTTGGCAGGTCATCCTGGAATCTCTGAGACCAAGAGACTGGTGGGTCGCAGTTTTTGGTGGCCTGGATGGCAGAAGGAAGTCATTAAGTGGGTGCGTCAATGTACTATATGTGCTAGATCTAAGTCCTCACATACTCCTGCTGCGGGGTTGCTTTGTCCTTTGGAGGTTCCCAGTGCTCCTTGTACACATTTGTCTATGGACTTTATAACTGACCTTCCCCCCTCTGAGGGTTTTACTGTCATCTGGGTGGTCATGGACCGTTTTAGCAAGATGTGTCACTTGGTTCCCTTCGTCAAACTGCCCTGCGCTAAAACTCTCGCTAAGGCCTTTGTCAAGGAAATTGTCAGACTTCATGGCGTTCCTACTGACATTGTTTCTGATAGGGGTCCTCAGTTCGTGGCTCGTTTTTGGCGTGCCTTTTGTGACAGGTTTGGAGTTCATTTATCGTTCTCGTCCGGATATCATCCTGAATCTAATGGCCAGACAGAAAGGAAAAACCAGGATGTTGAACAGTTCTTGCGCTGTTTTGTGGCAGACAATCAAGAGGGGTGGTCTGAGTTTCTGCCACTTGCTGAATTTGCTCTGAACAATCATACATCTTCTTCTGCTGGTTGTTCGCCTATTTTTTGTTGTTCTGGGAGACATCCGTCGTTTGGGTCGTTCTCCAAGTTGGGATCTGCCGTGCCTGAGGAGGAGAATTTTTCCGGTGATTTGGAGAGAGTTTGGACGGATGTGCGTGGTAATCTTCAGGAGGCCAACAGAAAATCTAAGGACTACTTTGATAGGAAACGACAGGAGGTTTTGTTCGCTGTTGGTGACATGGTTTGGTTGTCCTCTAGGAATCTGCGGTTGAGGATTCCTTCTAAGAAATTGGGTCCCAAGTTTGTAGGGCCCTTTAAGGTGCTTCAGGTTGTCAACCAATCTGCTGTTAGGTTGGAGGTTCCTACCTCCTGGAGAATTAATCCGGTATTTCATGTCTCTCTGTTGAAAAAAGCTGTTGTATCGGATTGTGACGCCTCTGCCTCTGTTCCTCCGGTGGTGGAGGACGGGGAATATGAAATTTCTCGCATCCTTAACTCTAGACTGTATAGAGGTAGTTTGCAGTATCTTGTGGCCTGGAAAGGTTTCGGACCCGAGGATAACTCTTGGGTGAGGTCGGATGATGTTTCCGCGTCCAGACTTATCAGAGCGTTTCACAGGAGATTTCCTGATAAGCCTGGTCCTAGGGGATCCGGAGGATCCTCTTAGAAGGGGGGGTACTGTTAGAACCTTGCTCTTAGGTTCTTTTTCCTTTGCTGGTCACATGACCTTGTTGGCCTATTTAAGCCTGCTCCGCCCTTCTGGCTTTGCTGGACTTCATTGTTTAACTACTTTCTAGCTAGCCTGTGCTCTGTATCTAACTCTGTTAGTTTGCTTGGTCTACGGACCTCTTTGTTCTATATATTTTGTTTGTTCGTCTGTCTGCTACTATTTCTGTTAGGAGGTGTCCCATTTTCCTCCCAGTCCTTAGTACTTGTAGGGATTCCTTCCACACATCTATAGGTCTCCGTACAGACTAGCTTAGGACTAGTGTTGAGCCACCCCCGTAGTGTTCGAGTTCGGTTCGGTTCGTCGAACACCCGTGTGTTCGCCGAACTGTTCGTCGAACTGTTCGTCGAACACCTTCGAACACCGTTAAAACCAATGGCAGGCAAACAAAAACACATAGAAACACATAGAAAACACCTTCAAAGGTGTCCAAAAGCTGACAAACTGCTCAGAAGACATAACTAACACATGGAAAAGTGACAAGTACATATAGTCATGCGAAAATAAAAGAGGTGGAGGAGTAAAAGGAGGGGGAGACACAGATATAGGCATGTCATGCCCTTCTAAAATCCAAAAAGTGAGAAGCCGACACGGCCAGTCCGCTCCTGCCCGTGCCACCTCCGTGTCGCCGGGTTTGTGCCAGAGCCGCGGTGAACCCTGACGGCCAGCCCCCCTCTCCCAATACTGGTGCCTGTCCGCTGGTGGGTCGAGCGAGCCCCCCTGTGGTGGAGGCAGCTCTAAGCTTTTTAATTTAAATTGTCTCTCTAATTTGAATGAATACACTTTAAATCCATTTACAAGGATCTATTGGAGGGCAAGTCTCATGCCAGCAGCCGCGGTAATTCCAGCTCCAGTAGCGTCCACTAAAGCTGCTGCAGTTAAAAAGCTTTTATAAGGATCGAGCTCGGCTGTCCACCGCAAGGCATCCTACTGCCAGTCCCAGCCCCTATGCCTTGGGGTGCCTCCTGATGCTCTTCACTAAGTATCCCATGGTCCCGAAGCATTTCCTTTGATAAAATTAAGTGTCTAAACTACAGGTGGTGTAGCTTGCTTAACAGCCGGGATAATCCGCTGACTAGCAGACACTGCTACTAGGCACAAAGTATTTCCTGGGCTAGATGCAGTTAAAAATTTGTAATTAGATACTCTCGTTGGATGCTGAGAAAGCATTCCATAGAGTCTCCTGGCACGCCATATATGATTCTCTTAAAAAGCTTGGGGTAGGGGTCTAGGGGACCCTTTTATAGCCAAAATCACGGCCCTGTATCGCAATACGTCACCTAGGCTGAAGATAAATGGAACTGTAGCACCCTGAGGGCTCGGTTGCTACAGACGTATTGCACCTCACCCAGAGGTGTGATATCTCACTCTCAGGTAAGGATGGAGTGTGGATCAGGACCCGACACCTGCATGCATTACACCACATTGCCGTGGGGCAGGGCGACCAATATGCCCCTGAGATGGGCACGACAGTCCCTGTCCCTGGCTGGAGTGGGGGGAGGGAACACTGAGGAAGGGGAACCCTGTAGTGCAGGAGCAGGGAGGAAGCAGTTCCTGGGTGCATTGAGAAGGGAGTATAAAAGGTGGGCACCATCTTAGTTCAGTGCAGAGAAGTCTGAGCAGAAGTGGCAGGGAGCAGGGGCTCTGCATGAGCTCTGCTCCGGAGGCGCGTCTAGTAACAGAGGCCCAGGCCTGGAAGAGGGAGAAGGAAGGAAGAGGAGCGGAGAAGGCTCCAGGAACGAGGAATGAAGGGATCCCAGGGGTGCGGACGGGCGAGTCGCCACCGCACGCCCGAATCCACCTGCGTGGAGGGGTCAGGCCAAAGGGGGAGACCGGTCCCCGAACTAGTGGAGGCAGGAAACGACCCTCAGCTAGAAACCGGAGGCTCTGACATTTTATGTGGCGCAGCCCCTCGCTACACCCGCTAGGAAGGCACCACATAGGGTCAGGGAAACTGGCGCCAAGTTTACCAAGAGGAGGACCGAGGCAGCCGGACAGAAGTGTTGGTAAGAAAGGCCAGACAAAGGACACACAAAGGGGGTCCTGTGAAGTGCTCCAAAGTTATCTGGGAGTTGTCTGAGCCCCTCACCTGGTGAGCACAGTACGACGTGGGCAGCCGTTACCTGCAGACGTGGTCTGGATAATAAGAACTGTGAGTAAAGGCCCTGAACTGCATCACTGACTCCGTGTCGTTACTGCTGCTGCCCTGCACCATCACCCCCATCCTCCGCATACACTGCCCTGAGGCTATACTCCTCCCGTGGGGAGTTATGCTACGCTCTGCTGCACCCACAACACCAGCCTCAGCGGTCTGCCCTGTAGCGGCGGTTCACTCTGACCGCAATCCACGGGTGGTGTAGTCGGACATTTAAACATCAAAACCACATAAATAGTTCCGCCACTGGTTTGACCGCCCTGAGCCACGGAACCGGGTCGCCGCCACGAAGACTACAACCACCAGCATCCACCAAAAAGGGTCCGGCTCCGGGTGTCCCAAGGCCCAGGGGGTGCGTCAGAACATTTTCATCACCTTTCACAATCACCAGTGGGACAAGGCAGTGATGTCCTCTGTCCCCTCTCTTATACATCCTAGTGACGGAGCACCTGCTCTCATCAATTCCCCATAACCCCAATATTAGGTGAATTGAGGTGGGAGGCACCGAGTACAAGTGCTCTCTATTTGCTGATGTTGTCCTAGTATATATCACTCAATCACATATATCCATCCATGCTGTTATGGCTAAAATAGATCACTTTGTTACATGGTAAAATTTTAAATGCAGCGAAGTCTGAGGCCCTCGATGTCTCCCTCCCCAAATCCATATAGGATTCCATCCAGTCCAACTTTCCCTTTGCCTGGCCCTCACAGGGTATCAAATACTTAGGAATTCCTATTCATAGAGACCTCTCCCATCTATGTTATCTTAATTTTGGGCCCTTTATTGAACTACTCCATACAGACCACGGTTGGCAAGTTAGAACTGTAAGATTCACTACGTGAACCACTGGTGTTTTGTGGAAAAGCACATGTACACTGCGTTCCAAATTATTATGCAAAAAGTGTTTAGGAGTGATAAGGGAAGAATTTGTTTGTTTGTCAGTTAAACTCATTGATGATGATGTGTGTCAGGGCTCTTTATATCACTGTAAGCAATTGCAGACACCTGTGCTAATTAGTTTGGCAGGTGTGTCCAATGAAAGGCAAGACTACTTAAGAAGGCTCTCTCACATTATTAAGCAGCCTACATTCTCTGCCAAAATGGGAAAGAAAAAGGATGTGTCGGCTGCTGAGAAGCAACAAATTGTGGAGTGTTTAGGTCAAGGCATCACTACAATCAACTTTGTGCGATGATCAGGATGAAGTGTCTTGGCAATCAAGAAGTATGTAGCTGATTCACAGTACACACGTGTGCGTGCTGATAAGGGCAAATTGAGGACTCTTTCCTACAGGCAATTACGTCAGGTTGAAAGAGCAGCGGCAAAAAAGCCTTGTCATAGCAGCAGACAAGTTTTTGAAGCTGCTTGTGCCTCCAACGTCCCCCGAACAACAAGATGCAGGGTCCTTCAGAGGTTTGCAGCTGTGCATGCGCCATCCTGTCGACCTCCTCTATCCACTTCACACAAGCAGAAACGGCTCCAGTGGGCCAAACATTACATGAAGACTGATTTCAAAACTGTTTTGTTCACGGATGAGTGCCGTGAAGCGCTCGATGGTCCAGATGGATGGAGTGGAGGATGGCTGGTTGATGGACACCCCACGCAAACACGGCTACAGCGCCAACAAGGAGGAGGTGGAGTAATGTTTTGGGCTGGAATCATGGGGAGAGAGATTGTCGGCCCCTTTAGGATCCCTGAAGGTGCTAAAGATGAACTCCATAATGTATGTGGATTTTCTCAAACAGCACTTCCTGCCATGGTTCAAGAAGAAGAACCGTGTATTTCACAGCAAGATCATTTTTCTGCATGATAATGCACCATCTCATGCTGCACATAAAACATCTGCATCTCTGGCTGATATGGGCATAAAAGGGGACAAACTTATGGTGTGACCCCCATGCTCCCCTGACCTCTACCCCATTCAGAACCTTTGGAGCATCATTAAAAGGAGTGTCTATGATGGCGGGAGGCAGTTCACATCTAAGCAACAGCTCTGGGAGGGTATTCTGTCCTCATGCAAAACAATTGAAGCAGAAACCATCCAAAACCTGACAAATTCAATGGACGAGAGAGTTCAGAAGCTCCTTTCGAACAAGGGGTCCTATGTGAAAATGTAACATCACCTAGAATAAAGTTTTGAGTTGAAAACTGTTTGATTTCAGTTTCTAACAACCTGCTAATGCTTATAATTTCAAAAATGACCATTTTTTTGGTCTTTATTAAAATGAAAAGGTTGATCGAAAAGTTTGGGGGATCTAAGAGTGTGGCAACCCAGTAGTCATGATTACTTCGAATTCTGACAATATGAGGGTCATGCTGCAGGTAGTGCAGCAAGAAGGCACTTATGTGCCTTGCGCATCTCGGAGCCCCAAAATTATTTTCCGGGCTAGATGCAGCTAAAAATTATTTTTAATTTTAAATCTGGTGAAGCTTTAGTATAGATGGCCTAATAGGATCAGTGCTGCACACTGCTACAAAGCCCAAATTATTTTCCAGTCAAGATACAGATAAACATGATTAGTAATTTGAAAGCTTAAAACGGTTGGTAGGGTGATTTTAACCAATCATCAAGCTTTTACTCTCCCCAGGATGACACAGGGGTAGAAAAGTCGTTTCGGATCCATGATTTGTTCATCTTTATGAATGTGAGTCTGTCTACATTATCAGTGGAGAGCCGCGTGCGCTTATCTGTCAGCACACCACCAGCAGCGCTGACCACACGTTCAGACAGAACGCTGGCTGCGGGGCATGACAAGATCTCCAAGGCGTAAGTGGCTAGCTCCGGCCATTTATCCAGATTGGAAGCCCAAAAAGAGCAAGGGTCCAGTGACACAGTCGTGGCTTCAATGTTTACTTGGAGATACTCCTGTACCATCGTCTCTAGGCGTTGACTATGTGTCAGACTTCTTGTCTCCTGTGGCCTTGCAAAGGATGGGCTAAAAAAGTGGTGAAATGATTCCGCAAAATTGATGTTACCAGCAGATACTGTGGTTCTGTTACGGTTTGAGTGCTGAACACTTGACGGTCCCACGGTTGGCAAGTTGGAACTGTGAGATTCACTACGTGCACCACTGGTATTTTGTGGAAAAGCACATGTAAGATTCTGCAACAGTCTCTGCTGATACTCCTGCATGCGTGCATCCCTTTCTATGGCAGGAATAATTTCTGCAAATTTACTTTTGTACCGGGGATCTAACAGTGTGGCAACCCAGTAGTCAGGATTATTTCTAATTCTCACAATTCGAGGGTCATGTTGCAGGTAGTGCAGCAAGAAGGCACTCATGTGTGTTGCGCATCCAGGAGCACCAAGTCCCTGTTGTGTTGGTGGCGAGGTAACAATCATGCTTCCTTCCTCTGTCCTCTCCCCCAACCTCGCACAACAGAAATGTGATCAAGGTCTCCCTCATCTGATGAGTCTTCCATCAGTTCGTCCTCCACTTCTTCCTGGGCTCCTGCACCTTCCTCACTAGTTTGGCTGCTACCATGCGCCCTGGTAAAACCATCTCCCCCACCCTCACATGCCTGCCGCCTTGGTGCTGCCGACCGTCTGGACCTTGCAGATGTTAGCCCTTCCGCATACAACTGCTCCTCCTCTACTTCCTCCACCTCCTCTTGTGCCACCACCTGACTCCGAATTCTGTTTAACATGTGCTCCAGCATGTAAATCACCGGAATAGTCATGCTGATAATGGCATCGTCAGCACTAAACATCTTCGTCGCCATTTCAAAACTGTGCAGAAGGGTGCATAGGTCCCTGATCTGAGACCACTCCTCCAGCGTGATTTGCCCCACCTCTGAATCTCGTTGGCCCAGGCTATACGTCAGAACGTATTGCACCAGGGCTTGTCGGTGCTGCCACAGTCGCTGCAACATGTGCAGAGTTGAATTCCACCGGGTAGGCACATCGCATTTTAGCCGGTGAAGTGGCAGGCCCAACGACTTCTGTAGAGATGTAAGTCGCTGAGCTGCGGGATGCGAACGGCGGAAGTGAGCACACAGCGACCGTGCCCTCTGCAGAAGGCCATCTAGTCTGGGATAGTGGGCTAAAAATTGCTGGACAACCAGGTTCAACACGTGAGCCATACAAGGCACGTGTGTGACATTGCCCCGGCGAAGGGCCGCACCCAGGTTTGCAGCATTGTCGCACACGGCCTTCCCTGGTTTCAGGTCCAGTGGAGACAACCATTCATGAAATTGGTTCTCCAGAGCTGACCACAACTCCTCAGCTGTGTGACTCACATTTCCCAGACATTTCAATGTAAAAACCGCCTGATGACGTTGAGCCCTACTGCCAGCATAGTAAGGAGGTGTGCAGGATCCCTTCTGCGCAGTTAGAAAGCTTGTGGCATGACCAGACAGGCTTTGGGTGCAGGTGGAAGACCGAGAGGAGGTTGAGGAGGCAGAAGCAGTGGAGGAACTTTGACATAAAGAGGATTGACGCACAACTCGTGGGGACGGCAAGACTTGGACAGCAGCCCCTTGTCCTGCTGTCACCATAGTTACCCAGTGCCCAGTCAGCGACATGTAACGCCCCTGTCCATGCCTACTCGTCCAAGTGTCTGTGGTGAAATGCACCCTGTCACACACAGAGTTTCTCAAAGAAGCGGTGATGTTATGTGCGACATGCTGGTGGAGCGCAGGCACACCTTTCTTTGAGAAGTAGTGCCGACTGGGCATCTGGTACTGGGGCACTGCGACGGACATAAGGTCTCGAAAATCCTCTGTGTCCACCAGGCGGAAAGGCAGCATTTCTGTAGCCAAGAGCTTGCAGATGGTGAAATTCAACCTCTTAGCTTTCTCATGGCTAGGAGGAAATGGTCTTTTACTTGTCCACATCTGAGGGACCGAGGGCTGGCTATTGTGCTTAGACGGGGTTGATAAGGGTGTCCCCGGCAAACTGCCGGTCTGTGAGGAAGATGCAGGCGGACATGTTAGGTTGCCTTGATCCAAAGGTGGTGCTATCGATGTCGGACAGCGCTCAACACCAGCTGGTGTTACCACCTCCAAAGAAAATGATGACCTGCCAATCACGCTGGCTGTTGCGGGTAAAGAGGTGGCAGGTCTGCGCCCCAAAACAGGTGTGACTGCTGTCCCCCCAGTCACAGAGGATGAAGAGGCCGCGGATGCACAAGATATGGCAGACGGTGGTTGGCCCGGCCGGCTAGGCCGCATTGTAGCACACTGAGCTTCCCACTGCAACTTATGCTTCATGTCCATGTGCCGGTTCATGCATGAAGTACTCAAACTATGTATTTTTTGGCCTCTACTTAGCTTTTGCTGACAAATGTTACAGATAACACGAGTTGGGTCATCTTTATCGATCTGAAAAAATGCCCAGGCTATGCAAGGCTTAGCACCCATGCGACCTGAAGAGCCACCACGACTTGTGGTGAGAGGCAGAGTTGTGTTTGAGGATGCAGTTGTTGATGTGCTTCCAGTACTACGTCTCTGTCCAGGAAGGCGCAACCTGACCTCGTCGTCACTAGCATCTTCCTCCACCTCCTCTGCTGACCTCATCTCTTGGCTGACTGTGGGTTGACAGTAAGTGGGATCTCCGACCTCATCATCATCACCCTGTGCGTTATCACACCCGTCGTCCTCAGAGCCAACCTGTTCCTGCCCTGACAAGAAACTAAAGTTGTCGCTTCAATCAGGTATTTGAGTGTTATCATCGTCTTCCTCATTGTCTCCACCAACAGGAGTTACAGTTTGGGAATGAGGGTCTACATTATGGTCAGAACCTTCTGCGTCTGGTCCTGGATCCGACTCATAAAGATTCTGGGCATCAGTGCAGATCATTTCCTCGTCTGGATTCACAGAAGCGCTGGAGTCGACCTCTGATTCCCAGGCTATAGTATGAGCAAACAGCTCTGCAGACTCAACCATCTGTTCTACCTCATACTCAGACGGGCAGCTGGAGATTTGGGAGCTGTGAGGAAGCAAGTGCGATTTGGGTGACACCTTTGAGGACTGGAGTATTTGTGATGTTGAAGTTGATGTGGAGGAGAGCCCACTTAAAGGAGCACTTGATATCCGTTGAAGCACCTGCTGTTTTTGTGCCTCATCTGGAATTTGTAGCGATTGGCGTGGCCGTAAGAAAGGGATCTTATCACATTGTCCGCTAAAAGAAATAGACATTTTAGTTTGGCTGGAAGATGGTCTTTCTTCTGCAGATGTTACTGTTGCTTTAACACCTACCCCACGGACACAACCTTTTTTCCCCTTCCCAAAACGCCTATTCCCCTTTCCACCAGCAGCAGGCCTTTTTCCACTCATTTTGGTGGTTAACTAATTCACAACTCTGGAGTTGTTTGCACAAAAAAACAATGGATGGTAACCGAGCAGAGCTGAGTGGCCAAACTGTGGTATTAGGCCAAAACTATTGGCTGGGTTAGATGCAGAAAAAATTATATTCAATTTGCAACCTGATGGAGGTCAGTATAGATGGACTAATACAACAAGTCCCACACACAGCTAGAAGCCCAATATTTTTTCAGAGGTAGATGCAGAAAAAAATATATTCAGTTTGCAACCTGATGGAGGTCAGTATAGATGGACTAATACAACAAGTCCCACACACAGCTAGAAGCCCAATATTTTTTCAGAGGTAGATGCAGAAAAAAATATATTCAGTTTGCAACCTGATGGAGGTCAATATAGATGGACTAATACAACAAGTCCCACACACAGCTAGAAGCCCAATATTTTTTCAGAGGTAGATGCAGAAAAAAATATATTCAGTTTGCAACCTGATGGAGGTCAGTATAGATGGACTAATACAACAAGTCCCACACACAGCTAGAAGCCCAAATATTTTTTCAGAGGTACTGTAGATGCAGATAAAAATTATTTTTAATTTGCAACCTGATGGAGGTCAGTATAGATGGACTAATAGAGAAAGTCCGACACACTGTTAGAAGGCCAAATATTTTTTCAGAGCTAGATGCATACAAAAAATTATTTTGAATTTGCAACCTGATGGAGGTCAGTATAGGTGGACTAATAGAACAAGTCCCACACACTGCTAGAAGGCCAAATATTTTTTCAGAGCTAGATGCAGAAAAAAATTAAATTCAGTTTGCAACCTGATGGAGGTCTGTATAGATGGATTAATAGAACAAGACCCACACACAGCTAGAAGCCCAATATTTTTTCAGAGGTAGATGCAGAAAAAAATATATTCAGTTTGCAACCTGATGGAGGTCAGTATAGATGGACTAATACAACAAGTCCCACACACAGCTAGAAGCCCAATATTTTTTCAGAGGTAGATGCCGAAAAAAATATATTCAGTTTGCAACCTGATGGAGGTCAGTATAGATGGACTAATACAACAAGTCCCACACACAGCTAGAAGCCCAAATATTTTTTCAGAGGTACTGTAGATGCAGATAAAAATTATTTTTAATTTGCAACCTGATGGAGGTCAGTATAGATGGACTAATAGAGAAAGTCCGACACACTACTAGAAGGCCAAATATTTTTTCAGAGCTAGATGCATACAAAAAATTATTTTGAATTTGCAACCTGATGGAGGTCAGTATAGGTGGACTAATAGAACAAGTCCCACACACTGCTAGAAGGCCAAATATTTTTTCAGAGCTAGATGCAGAAAAAAATTATATTCAGTTTGCAACCTGATGGAGGTCTGTATAGATGGATTAATAGAACAAGACCCACACACAGCTAGAAGCAAAAATATTTTTTCAGAGGTAGATGCAGAAAAAAATATATTCAGTTTGCAACCTGATGGAGGTCAGTATAGATGGACTAATACAACAAGTCCCACACACAGCTAGAAGCCCAATATTTTTTCAGAGGTAGATGCAGAAAAAAATATATTCAGTTTGCAACCTGATGGAGGTCAGTATAGATGGACTAATACAACAAGTCCCACACACAGCTAGAAGCCCAAATATTTTTTCAGAGGTACTGTAGATGCAGATAAAAATTATTTTTAATTTGCAACCTGATGGAGGTCAGTATAGATGGACTAATAGAGAAAGTACGACACACTACTAGAAGGCCAAATATTTTTTCAGAGCTAGATGCAGAAAAAAATTATATTCAGTTTGCAACCTGATGGAGGTCAGTATAGATGGATTAATAGAACAAGACCCACACACAGCTAGAAGCCAAATATTTTTTCAGAGCTAGATGCAGAAAAAAATTTGATTCAGTTTGCAACCTGATGGAGGTCAGTATAGATGGACTAATAGAATGATGCTATGCCCAAAAGATTTTACTTCACTAGGTGCAGTAAAAAAATTGGTATTCTATACACAGGTGGTATATCTTGCAACACAGATAGGCTACTCCACTGAATAACACACTCTGCAATAGGCCAAAAAGGATTAGCTTTGCTAGATTCAGCCAAATGCTGTGAAAAAAAATTGCACAGCACTGGCACAGACCTGCCTGGCAAAAACTGATAGGAACTGATGTAACCTAGTCCTGAAAAGGACTCCAATTACAATTAGTCTTTACTCCCACAACCTATCTATTTAAGAGCACAGACCTGCCTGATAAAAGTCGTAGGAAATGCTGTAACCTAGTCCTTAAAAGGACTGCAATCACAACTATTCCCTACTCCCAAGCTATCTGTATATTTGTGCGAAAATTGGCTTGAAATTAACAAGGTATAGCGCACACAGCAACAGCGGTGCCATCTAACACGCAGCTGCAGCAGTGAGAAAATGGTGGCGACGAGGAAAATGGCTTGGTCTTATAGGGCAAGGACATGTAACATACACTGCCAATGACACATGCCCTTGCTTGTGTGAAAAAAAGCACTTCGCTCCGTGTGTGCGCTGCTGATAGGCTGACAGATTGCACCTCCCCACTGTAAATGCGGGAAAGAGAAAAAAAAATGGAGATCTTCATTGTTCCTGCAGAGATCCATCCCCTGCCCCTCCTCCCACCCCGCTGTACACTCAAACTGCGTATTAACATTAATTTTCATCATTACTGAGAAAAAATCCAGTTATGATTTTGGTGCACGAACAGTTATCGAACATAACCTCGAACAGCCGAATTTTTCTCAAATTGTTCGTGTTCGCCGAACGGCTCGAACACCGCCCAAAACAGCTCGAATTTGAGATTGGCGAACAGTTCGAGTAGAACAACGCTCATCTCTATTCCTGATAAGCCTGGTCCTAGGGGATCCGGAGGATCCTCTTAGAAGGGGGGGTACTGTTAGAACCTTGCTCTTAGGTTTTTTCCTTTGCTGGTCACATGACCTTGTTGGCCTATTTAATCCTGCTCCGCCCTTCTGGCTTTGCTGGACTTCATTGTATAACTACTTTCTAGCTAGCCTGTGCTCTGTATCTAACTCTGTTAGTTTGCTTGGTCTACGGACCTCTTTGTTCTATATATTTTGTTTGTTTGTCTGTCTGCTACTATTTCTGTTAGGAGGTGTCCCATTTTCCTCCCAGTCCTTAGTACTTGTAGGGATTCCTTCCCCACATCTATAGGTCTCCGTACAGACTAGCTTAGGACTTTAGCAGGTCTGATCGCAGGATCAGGTTCCCTGTTACATCGTAGGGATTCAGCTGAGTTCTATCGTAGGGACAGATCTCCTCTCTTTCCTTAGCTCTGGTAGCAGAACATAACAGAAAGCATCTGCACCGATGCCCAAAATTTTTTAGCTTGGATTCGGGGCAGGACGGAATAGGGTCCGATCAGTTTCCTGACCCTCATCACCAGACGTTAACCGCAGGGGAGGGAGGTGATCCTGATGAGACTCAGATACCTGACGCGGACTGTATTGTGCTGTCAGGGCAAGAAGAGGAGAAGGGTTACTGTGAGGGTGAGGAATGGGATAACACATTGGATGATGACAAGGTAGAAGATCCTACTTGGTGTGAACCCAGAGTCACGCAGCCGAGTAGCTCATCTGAAAAGGTGGAGGAGGAAGACAAGGAGGTTACATTTCGCCGTATGGCACAGACACAGAGTGATCCAAGCACAAGGAGCACTGCATCCTTAGCCACAACCGTGGCTGTGGCCAGCAGCGGTCACGTGTCTGCAGCTTGCAGGGGCGGCAAGGGTTGTCTAGCATGTGCCTTTTGTCACCGAAAAGGATGAGCCATCTCACGTTATCTGCAAACTCAGTAGAGGCAAAAACTGCAACAATTTGTCTACTACATGCATGAACGCTCACACGCTCAAACAACATGCGTTACGTTGGGAATCTCACTGCGCTGAAATGCAGACCAGCGGACCTCAACAATCATCTGCCCCATCAAACGCATCTGCTGCTTCTTCCTCCTCCTCTGTTACTGTGCCAAGTATTGTCACGCAGGTCTCCCCTCACAGAAACTCCTGTTCTTTACCCACTCCAGTCAGGCTGAGAGACAGCCCGTTAGCTGTAACAGAAGCGGACATGCCTGCTGTGTTTGTTTCACCAAGCACACCACATGTTTCTCAATCCACCGTAACATCTGTGCCTCCACCTCCCTCATGGTCCAGCAGTTTGTCCAGTTCACCATACTCTGCCCTCTCTCAGCATCGCAGCCACCCCTCGGTCCCGCAGTTGTGGTCACGTAAAAGATTGTTTCATCCTACACATTACAAAGCTAAGAGGTTGAACTCCACCATTTCCAATCTGTTGGCCATGGAAATGCTGCCCTTCCGCATGGTAGATACAGACGGTTTCCGAAAGCTGATGGTAGTCGCAGTCCCCCAGTACCAGTTGCCCAGTCGCCATTACTTCTCTAAGAAAGCTGTGCCTGCACTACACCAGTATGTCGCAGACCACATAACTCATTCCTTGTCTAAATTTACGTCTGCCAGGGTGCATTTCACCACAGACACCTGGACGAGTAAGCATGGTAAAGGGCCTTACATCTCGTTGACCGGGCACTGGGTGACTCTGGTGGCTGTGGGGGCAGGTAGGAAAGGGGGTGCTCCACAAATCTTGGAATCCCCAAGGCTTGCTGAAGAAACCTCTGTATTTCCCACTCCCTCCACTGCTTCTGCGTCCTCCACCTCCTCTAGGGCCTCCACCTGTGCACTCAACCTCTGCCTTGACGAGACACGCATTCCAAGGGTGCAGAGAGAATCCACACCACCTCCATACTGCGCAGTCAGGGCTCACCGCAATCAGGCAGTCTTAAAATTAATATGCCTTGGAGATCGCAGTCATACAGGTGAAGAGTTGTGGGCAGCTCTCTAGGCTCAGTTTGAGCAATGGCTGTCTCCGCTGAACCTAGAGCCAGGGAAGGCCGAGTGCGATAACGGTATAAACCTGTTAGCGGCCCTAGGCCGAGGCAAGCTCACACACGTACCTTGCATGGCTCACGTCCTCAACTTGATGGTACAGCGATTTCTCAGCCACTATCCTGGCCTGGATGAGCAGCTTCACAAAATACAGAAGCTATGTGCTCACTTCCGCCGTTCACACCCCTCATGTCATCGACATGCATCGATACAGAGGTCTTTGTCCATGCCAGTTAACAGGTTGATCTACGATGTGCTGACATGGTGGAATTCCACTCAGCACATGTTGCAGTGAGTGTGGCAGCAGCAACAAGCTCTGATGCAGTATGTCATATCGTATAGCCTGGGCCAACGAAGTACGGACGTGGGGCATATCATGTTTACGGAGTGGGAACAGATTAAGGACCTCTGCACCTTTCTGCATAGTTTTGAAATGGCTACTAAACTGGTTAGCGCTGACGATGCCATCATCAGCATCACTATTCCGGTCATATACATGCTGGAGCAGACTTTGAATAACCTGCGGCAGGAGGTGTTGGTCCCAGAAGAAGAGGAGGATGCGGAAAGGATGAGAATGTCTCAAAGTTCCAGACTCTCGTCACACAGGTGGATGCTAAGTGATGCTGGATTTCTGTACGGAGTGGGCGATGTTGTAGTTTTTAGTGTGCTGCATTGATCACGGGGAATTACAGTCTGTGATATGGCTTCAGTGCTTGCTCTTGCTGCTGATGCTGCAGGTTTAAGGCCCTAATTTTGGGAAATGTGGAGAATCTTGATTGGGTCTCCATCCATTGGGTTGGCTATAGTGGGAGAGGTTTGGGTCTCCGTTAAACTACTTGTAGTCTGATGAAATCGAAGCCACTTCAATGGTGTTAGGCCCTCATTTAGGGAAATGTGAACACTCATGGTTAGGTATCCAACTCCTGAGTTGGCTGTACTGGAAGAGGTGTTGGTCTTACACTATTTCTACTATAGTGAAAGTGATGCCACTTTGCTGGTGTTTGCCACTAATTTTTGGAAATGTGGGGAATCCTCATTGGGTCTCCATCTATTGGATTTGGCTGTAGTGGAAGAGGTTTTGGTCTCCTTTGCATTACTTATACTCTAGTGAAATTGATGCCACTTTGTTGGTGTTAGGCCCTAATTTAGGGAAATGTAAACACCCCAGGTTAGGTTTCCATCTCCTGGGTTGGTCGTAGTGGAAGAGGTTTTTGTCTCCATCCATTTGTATAGTTATACTGTAGTGAAATTAATTTTTTGGTGCAGATATTGTTCTCCACAAAGGGGTACACAAACATAATAAACTCAAAATTGGTTTTCAATAAACAACCATCAGCCGCCCTATCAAATGCATCTGCTGCTTCCTCCTCCTCCTCTGTTACCGTGCCAAATTTTGTCACTCAGGTCTCCGATACGGTTGTATACTCGCTCCAATTAGGCTGAGGGAGAGTCCATCAGCTGTAACAGAAGCTGACATGCCTGCTGTGTTTGTGTCACTGAGCACACCACATGTTTCTCAATCCACCGAAAAATCTACGCCTGCACCTCACTCATGATCTAGCAGTTTGTCTGTTTCATCGTACTCTGTCCCCTCTCAGCACTGCAGCCAGCCCTTGGTCCCGCGGTTGCGGTCATGTAAAGATTGTTTACTCCTACACATGACAAATCTAAAACATTGAACTTCACCAACTCCAATCTGTGGGCCACGGAAAGGTCTTAAGCCCTAATTTTCTTAAATGTGAACAGTCCTGATTGTGTCTTCATCTACTGGGTTGGCTGTAGTGGAAGAGGTGTCGGTCCTAAGTATACTATTTGTACTGTAGTGAAATTTATGCCACTTTGCTGCTGTCTGCCACTATTTTTTGGAAATGTGGAGAATCCTGATTAGGTCTCTATTAGAGTTGAGTGAGCACTAAAATGCTCGGGTGCTCGAAGCTCAGGCCGATCTCGCCGTGATACTCCGGTGCTCGACCCAAGCAACGAGCCCAATGTTAGTCTATGTGAGACCCAAGCATTTTTGCGGCGGCACCCCCGGCAGTCTGTAGAAAGCCTAAAAACTGCCCAAAACGATAGTGACAGTGCTCAAAAGACATGGGGACAGCATGGGCATCGCCCCTGAAAGCATTTCTGACCCCCAGGTCACTGCTGTCAACAACGTGGTCAGAGGTATTAAGCCACTTTTACGGGCTCACAATAAAACGTTCAAAAACTAAACTGAAACTGTTTTCCTGTGAAATATGTTAAGGAACATTCTTTCCCGGGTAAAGACTTGTGTATAAGGTAAAACAAATAGCCACAAACAAAAATACTCATCCACACCTTGGGCTATGTTCACAAGTAGCATTTTTTATGCGTTTTTGCACTTTTGTATTGCTTTCAACCGTGACAAATGCATTCACCGGGAAATGTCATTTTAACATTTTACAATCTTCTATGGCCATGTGCTGTGTGACACATGCATACAGTGCTGAAAAGACATGGGAACAGCATGGGGAAGACTCCTGGAAGCAACTCTGACACCCAGGTCACTGCCTAAAAGTGTGCCCATCAGAAGTGATCTTTTCCGCATCAGAAGATGCAGACTTGCAACTATCCCCGTGCAAATCCTTGTCCCAGGGCAGTGTTCAATTGTACCTCCCCCATTCCTTGCAATGCAAGCGCAAGTATGCAGCCTGCCACCCACCCACCCCCAGGCTGCAATACCATACTTGTAACGGGTCCGGGTGGTGGAACCTCTGTGCCGCGGTGCAAGGGGGGACCCAGAAGTTACTCTGGGGACACCCTTGTAGAGTGTAGGTGGCTCCCACGGGTCAGATAGCTGGGACTGACCGGAGTAGTGGGTGGACACAACAGGTAGGTAGCAGTCTCTGGGTGAGCAGGCGGGTGGTCACAGGAAGTGACGGAAGAGCAGGTAAGAGTCTCTTGGCTGGCAGGCAGGTGGTCACGGCAAGTGATGGCAGAGCCTCCAGGTAGGCTAGCAGGCGGGTAGCAGGTGAGCGCTCCCAGGTGAGCGGGTAAGAGTCTCTTGGCTGGCAGGCAGGTGGTCACGGCAAAGCTACAGTACCCCCTCTTTAGGGTCCCCTTTTTAGGCCAGAGAGACATTTCTCAAGGAGAAGTGGGGCGTTGATGTTCTCCCTGGGTTCCCAAGTTCTTTCCTCAGGACCAAACCCCTTCCAATCCACCAGAAAAAAGGTTCTCCCTCTTACCCTCTTGGTGGCCAGAATACTCTCTACCTCAAAGACGTCCTCAGCAGAAACCGGAGCAGGAGGAGTACCTGGATTGTTGGAAAAAATGTTAAGGACAACGGGTTTGAGGAGGGATACGTGGAAGGAGTTGAGAATGCGCAGGGTGGCCGGGAGTTTTAATTTGTAGACCACAGGGTTAATTTGCCTGAGGACTTCGAAGGGTCCGATGAATCAAGGGCCCAACTTGTAGGAGGGTACTTTGAGCCGCACATGTTTGGAGGAGAGCCAAACCTTGTCTCCTGGATGGAATTGAGGCGGATCCAGACGTCTCTTATCAGCATATCTCTTCATCCGCTCGGAGGACTGAAGAAGAGCGGACCTAGTACTCTCCCAAATGGTAGAAAATTCGCTGACAAGAGACTCCGTGGCAGGGTTGTCCACAGAAGCGGAGACGGGAACCGGAATCCGGGGATGTTGGCCACAGACTATAAGGAACGGGGATTTGGAAGACGATTCGCTCTCATGGTTATTGTAAGAGAACTCGGCCCATGGTAGGAGATCCACCCAATCGGAATGGTGGGCATTAACGAAGTGCCGGAGGTAGCTAGTAAGAATCTGATTGATCCGCTCCACTTGACCATTGGACTGTGGGTGGTAAGCGGAGGAGAAATCCAGGGTGACATATAGCAGCTTACATGTGGCTCTCCAGAAGCGTGAGGTGAACTGAACCCCACGATCCGACATGATGTGGAGGGGTAGGCCATGGAGACGGAAGATGTGACGGACAAAGTCTTTAGCCAGCTCGGGTGCAGATGGGAGACCAGGCAGGGGAATAAAGTGGGCCATCTTAGAAAAGCGGTCAGCGACCACCCAAATGACCGTACACCCGGCAGAAACAGGAAGATCGGTGATAAAGTCAATAGCTATGTGCTGCCATGGAGCAGCAGGTAAGGGAAGGGGCAGGAGATGGCCGGCTGGTAGATGTCTGGGAACTTTGTTGCAGGCACAGGAAGAACAGGCCGTGACGAAGTGCACAACATCCTTACGCAGGGTAGGCCACCAGTAATGCCGGGTAATGAGCAGGAAGGTCTTCTTTTGGCCAGCTAGTTTAGAAGAATGACCCCAGTGAAGAACCTTCTCACAATCAGGAACTGCTACAAACGTTTTGCCGGGTCGAAGACGAGTCAGATCCAAGGGGGCCACATTCATCACCTTGGAGGGGTCGATGATGTGCATAGGCTCCTCCTCTTGATCGGAGGACAGGAAGGATCGGGACAAGGCATCAGCTTTGACATTCTTGTCCGCCGGGCGGAAATGTAGGATGAAGTCGAAACGAGCAAAAAACAAGGACCATCGGGCCTGACGCGGATTAAGTCTCTGGGCATTTTGGAGATATGCCAGATTTTTGGGATCCGTGTAGATGATCTCCGGGTAAAGAGCCCCTTCAAGCAGATAGCGCCACTCCTCCAGTGCCAATTTGACGGCTAGCAAGTCGCGGTCTCCTATGGAGTAGTTGCGCTCAGAAGAGGAGAAGATTTTGGAGAAGAAGCCGCAGGTTACCATTCTCCCGGAAGAAGATTTTTGGGTGAGTACCGCTCCGGCTCCGGAGGAGGAGGCATCAACCTCCAGGTAGAATTGTTTATTGCAGTCCGGACGGTGCAGGACAGGGGCAGAGGCGAAGGTTTGCTTTAAGGAAAGAAAGGCTTCCTCGGCTTCGGGCGGCCATACCTTGGGATTTGCCCCCTTACAGGTGAGCGCAGATATGGGAGCAGTCCGGGACGAGAAGTGTGGAATGAAGAGACGATAGTAATTGGCGAAGCCCAGAAATCGCTGTATCGCCTTCAACCCCTCTGGACGGGGCAACTTTAGGACAGCAGAGAGCTTCTCGGGATCCATTCGCAGGCCTGTCCGGGAGATAACATAGCCCAAGAATGGAAGGGAGGTCTGTTCGAAGAGGCACTTCTCGTTTTTGGCATAAAGGTTGTTCTGCCTGAGCCTAAGCAGGACCTGACGAACATCCCTCCGGTGTGTGGGCAAATCCGGAGAGAATACCAAGATATCGTCCAGGTATACCACCACGCAGGAGTAAAGGAGGTCACGGAAGATGTCATTGACCAGTTCTTGGAAGACGGCGGGAGCATTGCAGAGACCGAAGGGCATCACACGGTACTCATAGTGACCGTCCCGGGTATTGAATGCTGTCTTCCACTCGTCTCCTTGAGGGATACGGACCAGGTTATATGCACCACGTAGATCTAGTTTGGAGAAGATCCTGGTGCCTTTGAGGCGATCAAACAACTCAGAGATGAGCGGCAGGGGGTATTTGTTTTTTACCATAATCTTATTAAGTCCTCTATAATCAATACAGGGACAAAGCGAGCCATCTTTCTTTTTGACAAAGAAGAATCCGGCCCCAGCCGGGGAGGTAGATTTTTGGATAAATCCCTTAGTCATATTCTCTTCAATATACTCAGACATGGCCTGGGTTTCGGCCGCTGACAATGGGTAAATACGCCCACGGGGTGGAGTGGCACCAGGTACCAGGTCGATCGGGCAATCATATGGCCTATGGGGTGGCAACGTGTCTGCTTCCTTTTTACCGAAGACATCTGCATAGGGCCAGTAAGGAGCCGGAAGACCGGGTAAATTAGCTGGAGTAGGCGGAGGGTGAGCAGGGCGGACAGAAACCAGACAGGTCTTATGGCAGTCTGGACCCCACCGGAGTACTTCACCGGATCGCCAGTTAAATACGGGTTCATGTGTCTGGAGCCAGGGTAGACCTAGCAACAGGGAGTGAGAGAGTCCGGACAGCACATGGAAAGAGATTTTCTCAGAGTGCAGCATTCCCACCTGCAAGGTTAAGGGTTCAGTGACGAGCAGGATGGTCACCGGAAGGAGTCCTCCATCCACGGAGGCAACAGACAATGGTTCAGCCAGGGGCTTGGTGGGAATATGGTATTTCTCTACCAGAGACTGGGAGATGAGGTTTCCAGCAGCTTCAGAGTCCAGGTGGGCAATTCCAAAGTGCCGATTCTCTCCCCAGGAGATAGAGACAGACAAGGTTAGACATGGAGAGGGTTTACTTTTGTCTAGGAGGACCTCTCCGAGCGGTCCTAGACACTGGAGTTTCCCGGCTTCTCCAGGCAGGAACGGATCAGGTGCTCCTTACTGCCACAGTAGAAACAGCTCCTCTCGGCTCGGCGTGACTCTTGTCGAGTTTTGACAATCTTGGTCTGGTCGATCTGCATGGGCTCGAGTGAGTGCGCCCGGGGAGTGACAGATGAGGAGACAGGTCTCTGGAAAGTAGGAGCAAGGCGGGGAAACCTCCTCTCACTGGTGGTCTCCTTTGTACGTTCCTGGAACCGGATATCAATCTGGGTTGCTACAGTCGCCAAGTCATCCAGGGTGGTTGGAACGTCCCGACCGGCAAGTTCGTCTTTAATCCGACCGGAAAGGCCCTCCCAGAAGACGGACACCAGGGCCTCGTTATCCCAGGCAAGCTCAGAAGCGAGGGTAGGGAACTGTATGGCATATTGACCCACGGTGAGACTCCCTTGGCGGAGACGTAGCAGAGAGGAGGCTGATGAGGCCTTTCGTCCCGGTTCATCAAAGACTTTCCGGAAAGCAGTGAGGAAAGCTGGCAAGTTGGACACCAGGGGATCCCCTCTCTCCCACAGGGGATTTAGCCAGGCCAGTGCTTCCCCAGTGAGATGGGACATGATGAAGGCCACATTTGGCACATCATTTTACCTCCGACCGGGCCAGAGTTCAAAGTGCAGGGTGCACTGGTTAATGAAGCCTCGAGCCAAGGCGGGATCTCCACCAAAACGGGGGGGTGCAGAAAGCCGGGGACCAGGACCGGGTACCATGGTATTGATGGGCAGTGGCGCGGCCGAGGCGAGGGTTGTGCGACTGGAGGCAGATCCCGAAGGAGCAGTCAGTGTGTCCAGGCGGGAGTTGACATTACGCAGGTGATTCAGGATGGATTCCTGTTGGGATCTCTGATGGGAGACTTCATGGAATAAGTCAGAGAGCGAGAAAGCTTGGGTGCCACCGGGTTCCATGGCCCGAGCAAACTGTAACGGGTCCGGGTGGTGGAACCTCTGTGCCGCGGTGCAAGGGGGGACCCAGAAGTTACTCTGGGGATGCCCTTGTAGAGTGTAGGTGGCTCCCACGGGTCAGATAGCTAGGACTGACCGGAGTAGTGGGTGGACACAACAGGTAGGTAGCAGTCTCTGGGTGAGCAGGCGGGTGGTCACGGGAAGTGACGGAAGAGCAGGTAAGAGTCTCTTGGCTGGCAGGCAGGTGGTCACGGCAAGTGACAGCGGAGCCTCCAAATAGGCTAGCAGGCGGGTAGCAGGTGAGCGCTCCCAGGTGAGCGGGTAAGAGTCTCTTGGCTGGCAGGCAGGTGGTCACGGCAAGTGACGGTGGAGCCTCCAGGTAGGCTAGCAGGCTGGTAGCGGGTGAGCGCTCCCAGGTGAGCGGGTAAGAGTCTCTTGGCTGGCAGGCAGGTGGTTACGGCAAGTGACGACGGAGCCTCCAGGTAGGCTAGCAGGTGGGTAGCGGGTAAGCGCTCCCAGGTGAGCGGGCTAGCAGGTACGGCAGGTAGCAGGCAGGTAACTGGCAGGTGCTTCCTGTTCCGCAGGTGGACTTGCCCATAGACAGACTGGCGGATGCAGGAGACAGACTGTCGGGCTGAAGAGAAGACAAGCAGGCAGACTGGACAGGTAGTCAGGCTGGCAACGGGACCTGAGGGCTGAAGCAGAGGTGAGTATGCTTTGCAACAACTTTGCTCGGGCACCTCCATTTTGGAGGAAGTGCCTTAAATATGGGAGGTCCTCCGGCAATTGGCCGGGGACTCCTTAGGACAGTGCGCACGGACCCTTTAAGAGAGGGGGAGCGCGCGCGCCCTAAGCACAGTGCCCGGTAAGGAGCACGCACCGGCAGCAGCGAGGGAAGGAGCGCTGGAGGACGCCGCGCCCGGAGCAGGAAGGTGAGAGGGACGGCGTCTCTGCCTAGCAGGGGGCAGAGACGCCGATGCTACAATACTGCTAGCTTGCTTGCACTTGAAATGGGGCCTTTTAGTTTGGAGGACGCCAAAGCTGGCCACTACCACAAGGCTGCTTCAGCAGCGAGGTATCCATACTCAGTCCCCAGCCGCCCAGCGGCCGGGTGTCCATGCTCGGTCCCCTGCCGCCAGCGGGCGGCCGGGTGTCCATACTCGGTCCCCAGCCGCCCCCATTTCTGCTTGGAACATCCCCCCACACACTTTTCTTAGCCCGGCCTGCTTTAGGGCAGCATTGGACGAGCCCACCAGAGAACCAGACTCCTCCGGTGGGCCCTAGCTACTCCATCAGGGGAGTTGAGAGTGCCAAGATGAGGAGCATGATGATGATGATAGAAGGTAACCCTGGTGGTATAGTGGTGGTGGAGGCTGAGGATAAGGAGAAGAGCAAAATACAGCCGAAATGAGGAAGCATATACCCATGTGTCGGTGTGAAGCGGTGCATGGAAATACACCTCCCGAAATAACACAGTGGATTTGACTTTATGTTACTCTGCTGTCATTTGGTGGTGATGAGAAGCCTTGTCCAATCCAGCCCTTGTTTATTTTGATAAGGGTCAGCTTGTCAGCATTGTCAGTTGACAGGCGAGTGCGCTTATCTGTTATAATTCCCCCAGCAGCACTAAAAACACGCTCCGATAACACGCTAGAGGCAGGGCAGGCCAGGACCTCCAAGGCGTACAGAGCGAGTTCATTGCAAGTGTCCAGCTTGGATACCCAATAATTAAAAGGCACAGAGGAATCACGGAGGACGCTGGTACGGTCGGCAAGGAACTCCCTCACCATCTTTTGAAACTTTCCACTTGTGAGAGTACCCCGCGTCTCAGGGCCTGTAAGCTGGGCGGGTCTCAGAAAACTGTCCCAGAATATTGACAGTGTTCCCCTGCCTCTGCTGGATTGGAGTTGCGTCTCTCTCGCCTGTACACCTTGGTTGGGCAACGAACTGTGACCTCTGCCGCTGGCGTGTTCAGATGGGAATTTTTTTAACAGTTCTGCAGCAAGGGCCTTCTGGTACTGCCCCATTTTTGTAGACCTCTCCACCTCAGGAATAAGAGAGTGAAAGTTCTCCTTGTAGAGGGGGTCTAAAAGTGTCACCAACCAGTAATGACTGTCACACAACATTTTTACAACGCGAGGGTCACGGTTAAGGCAGCGTAACATAAAGTCAGCCATGCGTGCCAGACTGGTAACAGGCAAGACTTCCGTGTCCTCACTAAGATGACGACTGACCATGCTCTCTTCCTCCTCCTCCTCCTCCCCCCTGTCCTCAGGCCACCCACGCTGAATTGACGGTATGACAGTTGTACAGGTACTACCGTCTACAGCGCATGATACCAGCAGCTCCTGTTCTTCCTCCTCCTCCTGCTCCTCTCCCTCATTGTCCCCCAATGCACATTGGGATGAGATGAGGCTGGGCTTTGTGTAATTGCCCGATATGGCTTCTTGATCCATCTCATCATACTCTGGCTGAAATGCCTCCTCTTTAATTCTCTGCAGAGAACGTTGCAAAAGACAGGCAAGTGGGATGCTGAAGCTAATGTTGGCGTCATCGCCACTCACCATCTAGGTGGACTCCTCAAAGTTTGTCAGGATGGTACATATGTCAGGCATCCAGGTCCACTCCTGAGGTCTTATGTGTGGAGTCTGACCTGAATATCGATGGCCTTGTTGCAGCTGGTACTCCACAACTGCTCTCTTCTGCTCACAAATTCTTTGCAACATGTGGAGGGTAGAGTTCCAACGTGTGGGGACATCACACACCAGTCGGTGTGCCGGAAGCTGCAAAAGCTGCTGCAGCACAGCAAGGGCGGCGGAAGCTGTAACCGACTTGCGAGAATGAGCTGAGAGGCGGCGTACTTTGACGAGCAGATCTGGCAACTCAGGGTACGATTTAAGAAACCGCTGAACCACGAGGTTAAGCACATGAGCCAGGCATGGTACGTGTGTGATCTCGCCTCGCCTCAGAGCCGCCACCAGGTTACGGCCATTGTCACACATGACCATGCCTGGATGTAGGTTCAGCGGTCTCAGCCACAGATCTGCCTGCTCTTTCACAGCTGTCCACAACTCACAAGCAGTGTGAGGTTTATCACCTAAGCTTATGAGTTTCAGCACAGCCTGTTGCCGCTTGGCTGAGGCAGTACTGCAGTGCTTCCAGCTTGTAACTGATGCAGTGATATCTGAGATGGAGGGTGAACATGAGGAGGAGGAGGAGGATGATGCGCAGGAGCTGTACACTGTGGGTGCATCTCTGACTGACATAGGGCCCGCAATCCTAGGTGTGGGGAGGATGTGTTTTGTCCCAAGGTCCGACTGGGTCCCGGCTTCCACTATGTTTACTCAGTGTGCCGTCAGGGAGATGTACCGTCCCTGCCCAGAAGCACTTGTTCACGTGTCTGTTGTCAGGTGGACTCTCCCAGTAACTGCGTTGTTGAGGGCACGGCAGATGTTTTGGGACACGTGCTTGTGTAGTCCGGGGATGGCACACCGGGCAAAATAGTGTCGGCTGGGGACCAAGTACCGAGGGACGGCCACCGCCATAAGGTTGCGGAAGGATTCCGTCTCTACCAGCCTAAAAGTCAGCATTTCCAACGCAAGAAGTCGTGAAATGTGCGAATTTAGGACTGTGGCCTGTGGGGCGTTGGCTGCGAATTTGCGCTTTCGTTCAAAGCTCTGGGATATGGACAATTGAACACTGCGGTGGGACGTGGACGTGGATGTTGATGCTGTTTCTTGAGAAACTGCCATAACAAGTGATGACAGAGAGGAGGGGGCATCTTTGCATGCAGTATGGACAGGGTATTGCCTTGCACACACAACAGGGGGTTCTATTACATGCAAAACAGTGGAAGAAGCAGTGGTGACACCCGCTGACACTGGTCGTGGACCCTGGGGTTCGCCCCACAAAGTTGGGTGCTTTGCTGCCATGTTCCTGATCATGCTAGTGGTGGTCAGCCAGGTAGTTTTGCCACCCCTGCTGATGCTGGCATGGCAGGTGGTACAAATGGCCTTTTTGGGGTTATGAGCAGAGTCTTTAAAAAAATTCCAGACTCTGGAAGACCTACCGGTTGTACTGGTAACGTCCCTCGTGTTTGTGTTACAGGGAACGGTTGCCCGCCTTCTGTGTGCGGCCACCACACTGCTTCTTCCTGCCTGTTGGGGTACTCTGCCTCCCTCCCCCTGTGTGCTGCTGGCCTCGCTCTGCGAGTCCTCCTGCCACGTTGGGTCAGTTAGTAGATCATCCACAACCTCCTCCTCTTCCACTTGCGCACCACGATCCTCCTCCTCACTTCCTGGCAATTGTGTCTCGTCATCGTCCACCTCTTGTGACAAATTGCCAGCGTAGACTTCCTCTGGCCGTGGCTGTTCAAATATTTGGGCATCACTACATGGGATCTCCTCTTCCACCACTTCAAGCGGAGCAGGCGAGAGGCTCAAATATGGAAATGGACCAGTGAACAGCTATTCAGAGTGTCCAAGTGTGGGATCAGTTGCTGTCTGACGACAGTCGGCATGGTGGAAGGAAGGAGCATCAGGGTGAGGAGGAGAATGCGGTCGAGACTCACGGCTACTAAAACTTGACCGTGTGGAAGACAGACCGGAGGTGGTGGTGCCCAGGTAACTGGAAGTATTATCTGCTATCCAAATAATAACCTGTTCACACTGATCAGTTCGCAATACTGGTGTTGTAGTGTGCTTCCCTAGTAATTCAGTCAAGAAGTGGGAGCGAGAAGATGTGGCTGTTGGTTGTGGCACATTTTCACCTTGGCCACAGCCCTGTCCTCTACACGCCCCATCACCAGAACGTCCAGGTCCATGTCCCTTGCCACGCGCCTTGCCCATTGTAAATGAAGTAAAATAGCTTACACTCGCGTGATCAATGGAAAAAGGGTAATAAAAAGGAGATTAGAACCGTGGAAGAGGAAAACCACAGTTCTTTTTGTCTGGCCTACACCAGAATCTTTTAAACAGATATATTTGTGACTGAACAGACAGGGAGACACTATTTTTTTCTTTCTTTACGTAAAACAGGCCAAAAGCTGGATAATACAGAGATTTGAACCGTGGAGCTGCAAAACCAGAATTCTAATTTACTGGCATATACCAGACTATTTTTAATAGATATATTTGGGGCTGCACAGTCAGCGACACACTCAAACTGTTTTTTTAAGTAAAAAAGGCCCAAAAGTGGATAATACAGAGATTAGAAACCGTGGAACTACAAAACCACAGTTATTTTTTTCTGGCCTACCCCAGAATCTTTGAAACAGATATATTTGTGTCTGAACAATCAGGGAGACACTATTACTGTTTTCTTTTACGGCAAAAAATGCCCAAAACAGGATAATACAGAGATTTGACCCGTGGAACTGCAAAACCACAGTGATATTTTTCTGGGCTACACCAGACTCTTTTAAACAGATATATTTGTATATGACCAGTCGGGGAGACACTATTACTGTTTTTCTTTACGGAAAAAATACCAAAAGCTGGATAATACAGAGCTTTGAAACGTGGAACTGCAAAGCCACAGTTGTATTTTTCTGGCCTACACCAGAATCTTTCAAACAGATATATTTGTGTCTGAACAATCCGGGAGACACTATTACTGATTCTCTTTACGGAAAAAATACCAAAAGCTGGATAATACAGAGATTTGAACCATATGGAACTGCAAAACCACAGTAATATTTTTCTGGCCTATACCAGAATCTTTCAAACAGATATACTTGTGTATGAACAATCAGGGAGACACTATTACTGTTTTTCTTTATGGAAATAATACCAAAAGCTGGATAATACAGAGATTTGAACCGTGGAACTGCAAAACCACAGTTATATTTTTCTGGCCTACACCAGACTCTTTTAAACAGATATATTTGTGCCGGAACAATCAGGGAGACACTATTACTGTTTATCTTTACGGAAAAAATACCAAAAGCTGGATAATATAAAGATTTGAACCGTGGAACTGCAAAACCACAGTTATATTCTTCTGGCCTACACCAGACTCATTTAAATAGATGTATTGGTGTCTGACCAGTCAGGGAGACACTATTCCGTGCTTTTTTACGGCAAAAAATGCCAAAAACAGGATAATACAGAGATTTGACCAATGGAACTGCAAACCACAGTTATATTTTTCTGGCCTACACCAGAATCTTTCAAACAGATATATTTGTGTCTGAACAATCAGGGAGACACTATTACTGTTTTTCTTTACGGAAAAAATGCCAAAAGCTGGATAATACAGAGATTTGAGCCTTGGAACTGAAAAACCACAGTTATATTTTTCTGGCCTACACCAGACTCTTTTAAGCAGATATATTGGTGTCTGACCAGTCAGGGAGACACTATTACTGTTTTTCTTTACGGAAAAATACCAAAAGCTGGATAATACAGAGATTTGAACCGTGGAACTGCAAAACCACAGTTATATTTTTTCTGGCCTACACCAGAATCTTTCAAACAGGTATATTTGTGTCTGAACAATCAGGGAGACACTATTACTGTTTTTCTTTACGGAAAAATACCAAAAGCTGGATAATACAGAGATTTGTACTGTGGTACTGCAAAACCGCAGTTATATTTTTCTGGCCTACACCAGAATCTTTCAAACAGATATATTTGTGTCTGAACAATCAGGGAGACACTATTATTGTTTTTCTTTACGGAAAATATATCGAAAGCTGGATAATACAGAGATTTGAACCGCGGAACTGCAAAACCACAGTTATATTTTTCTGGCCTATATCAGACTCTTTTAAACAGATATATTTGTGCCTGAACAATCAGGGAGACACTATTACTGTTTATCTTTATGGAAAAAATACCAAAAGCTGGATAATACAGAGATTTGAACTGTGGAACTGCAAAACCACAGTTATATTTTTCTGGCCTACATCAGAATCTTTCAAACAGGTATATTTGTGTCTGAACAATCAGGGAGACACTATTACTGTTTTTCTTTATGGAAAAAATACCAAAAGCTGGATAATACAGAGATTTGAACTGTGGAACTGCAAAGCCACAGTTATATTTTTCTGGCCTACATCAGAAACTTTCAAACAGATATATTTGTGTCTGAACAATCAGGGAGACACTATTACTGTTTTTCTTTATGGAAAGATTACCAAAAGCTGGATAATACAGAGATTTGAACCTTGGAACTGCAAAACCACAGTTGTATTTTTCTGGCCTACACCAGAATCTTTCAAACAGATATATTTGTGTCTGAACAATCCGGGAGACACTATTACTGATTTTCTTTACGGAAAAAATACCAAAATCTGGATAATACAGAGATTTGAACCATGGAACTGCAAAACCACAGTAATATTTTTCTGGCCTATACCAGAATCTTTCAAACAGATATATTTGTGTCTGAACAATCTGGGAGACTCTATTACTGTTTTTCTTGATGGAAAAAATACCAAAAGCTGGATAATACAGAGATTTGAACCGTGAAACTGCAAAACCACAGTTATATTTCTCTGGCCTACACCAGAATCTTTCAAACAGATATATTTGTGTCTGAACAATTAGTGAGACACTATTACTGTTTTTTTACGGCAAAAAATGCCAAAAACACGATAATACAGAGATTTGACCCATGGAACTGCAAAACCACAGTTATATTTTTCTGGCCTACACCAGAATCTTTCAAACAGATATATTTGTGTCTGAACAATCAGGGAGACACTATTACTGTTTTTCTTTATGGAAAAAATACCAAAAGCTGGATAATACAGAGATTTGAACCGTGGAACTGCAAGACCACAGTTATATCTTTCTGGTCTACACCAGAATCTTTCAAACAGATATATTTGTGTCTGAACAACCAGGGAGACACTATTACTGTTTTTCTTTACGGAAAAAATACCAAAAGCTGGATAATACAGAGATTTGAACCGTGGAGCTGCAAAACCAGTTATATTTTTCTGGCCTACATCAGATTCTTTTAAACAGATATATTGGTGTCTGACCAGTCAGGGAGACACTATTACTGTTTTTTTATGGCAAAAAATGCCAAAAACAGGATAATACAGAGATTTGACTCGTGGAACTGCAAAACCACAGTTATAATTTTCTGGCCTACACCAGACTCTTTTAAATAGATATTTTGGTGTCTGACCTGTCAGGGAGACACTATTACGTTTTTTTTTTAACGGCAAAAATGCCAAAAACATGATAATACAGAGATTTGACCCTTGGAACTGCAAAACCACAGTTATATTTTCTGGCCTACACCAGAATCTTTCAAACAGATATATTTGTGTCTGAACAATCAGGGAGACACTATTACTGTTTTTCTTTACGGAAAAAATACCAAAAGCTGGATAATACAGAGATTTTAACCGTGGAACTGCAAAACCACAGTTATATTTTTCTGGCCTACACCAGATTCTTTTAAACAGATATATTGGTGTCTGACCAGTCAGGGAGACACTATTACGATTTTTTTTACGGCAAAAAATGCCACAAACAGGATAATACAGAGATTTGACCCTTGGAACTGCAAAAACACAGTTATATTTTTCTGGCCTATGCCAGACTCTTTTAAACAGATATATTGGTGTCTGAACAGTCACAGACACACTCAATTTTTAATTTTTTTGGTGGGGGGGGAATACCAAAAGGTTAATAAGACGTGTATTTGGACAGTATGGCTGAGGATTAAAAAAAATACAGGATTTAGATGAAAAAAAAAATCTTTTTCCTGGCCCCTGAGACCGGGGTGATAAGTCTAGCAATTTGACCAACAGGAGAACACAGGACTGTAATGCAGCGTTTTCTGGTATAACCACTGCGTCTCCTATACAGCCTGCCTGCCTGATATCTGGGATGGATATTAGTCCTGAGAAGGACTGTTTGTTTGATTTGGCAGGCTTTCGAGATCCTACTCTACCTATTTTGCAGTATAAATCTCTCCCTAGTTCAGCAGCACAGACCCTACACTGTCTGATCTGGAGCGACTGTGTCCAAGATGGCGGCGCCCGGTTTTAAATACTCGAGGTGACGCTGTGCAGCCAGCCAATCACTGTAATGCCCACAAACAACATGGCTGCGGCATTACAGTGACTGGCTGGCAATCCCTGCATGTTCATTGGCTCTGTAAAGAGCGCCAAACGTGCAGGGCGGAGACCCGAGCTCCCGCCCGAGTAACCCGGAAATGCTCGGTACTCGCCGAACATCCCGAGTAGTGAGATGCTCAGGCGAGTACCGAGCAGTGTCGAGCATGCTCGCTCAACACTAGTCTCTCTCTATTGGGTTTAGCTGTAGTGGAAGAGGTTTCTGTCTCCATTAAACTACTTCTACTCTGGTGAAATCGATGCCACTTTGATAGTGTCTGCCACTAATTTTTGTAAATGTGGAGTATCCTGGTTGGGTCTCCATTGGGTTTGACTGTAGTGGAAGAGTTGTCGGTCACCATTATACTAGTTCTACTGTACTGAAATTAATTCTTTGGTGCAGATATTTTTGTCACAGGGGTACACAAGATTGAATCAAAATTGGTTTTCTTAGTGCCGTGGTATACAAAGCAGGCTTTATTTCATCTTTCAATTTTTCATTGCTGATATTTTTCTCCATACATGGTTACACATTAGTAATGAGAGAGCACTAAATGTGCTCAACTTAGTGGTTCAGCGATTTCTCAAAACCTACCCAGATCTGCCACAGCTGCTTGTGAAAGTACAACGCATGTGTGCCCATTTGAGAAAGTCATTAATAGCTTCCACCACCCTGGCAGTGATTCAGCAGCATTTGCAGCTTCCAGCTCATCGACTGTTGTGCGATGTCACCACATGTTGGAAATCAATGTTGCAGATGTTGGGAAGGATTTGTGAGCAGCAGAGGGCAGTTGTTGAGTACCAGCTTCAACACGCCCATCGGTATTCAGATCAGCCTCCACACATAAGAGCTGATGAATGGGCATGGATGTCTGTGCCGTATTCCAAAACTTTGAGGACTCCACCAAGATGGTGAGTAGCGATGACGCAATAACTAGCATCACCATCCCACTTCTCTGTCTACTAAAATGCTTGCTGCTCACAGTTAAAGAGGAGGTATTGGAGGCGGAGCAAGAAACTATGCAGCCCAGCCTCATCTCATCTCAATGCGGATTGGGTGATAGTGAGGAGGAGGATGAGAAAATGGACAGTTGTCTTTTTGGGGAGGACAGGGAAGTCTAGCCTGTCTTGGAAGTCTTGATACCCCTCTTTCAGTCTGTGGGAAAGCGGTATGAGTTTTGCCTAATGACCTTCAGTGGCCTAAACCGTGGCTTTGTTTATGCACGTTATTACTGTGACTAAGCACCAACGAGAAGTGTGAGCTGATGTTGGAAGGGCTGCCATTGCTTATGCAAGAAGATGCATTAGAGGACTTCCTGGGAGAAATGACAGCTTGAGTAGATATGGTTTCCCAAGTCCTTTCACCGAGCAAAAGAATATGGCTGTGGTGAAATACAACTCTCACCGACAAGCTGTGGACTGGCTCTGCACCGTCCCTGGCCACATTCACTTATCCACATGTTTGTGATTAAGCGGTCCTTCCTAGTCAATGCACTAGGGGGGAAGGCACGGTTTCTGGGACCCCCATTGACTCCTATGGTGTTCGGAAATGTTAGTTGAATATTCGATGAATAAATTCGGCAAATATCTATTTGTTCGATGAACTTTCCCAAACCTAAAATTGAAATGTTCGCTCATCTCTAGTTGCGAGAAGCATTTTGGATTTTGAAATTGAACACCAAATAACCTAACGGTATAAACTTCAAAAGTGATCTATTTTATATTTATTGACTGTTTTACTAATATTTGTAAAGTTGCAAAAATGTTCAGTTTTTCTTTTTAATAAATTTGCAAAAATGTCTACATTTCTGTTTTTTTTCAGTCAAGATGGGGTGCAGAGTGTACTTTAATGCGAAAAAAATGAACTTTTTAGAATTTACCAAATGGCTGCAATGAAACAAAGATTGAAAAATTTAAAGGGGTCTGAATGCTTTCTGTACCCACTGTAAATGCTCAGTTTCTCTTCATGTAATTTAATATGCATAACTAATCACCCATGTTTGTTAAACTACTGCAAAATTATTTCTTTTCAGTCATATCTGAATTCAAAGTTATGTGTGGAGTTATGCTTTAAACTTAATTTCCAGTCTCTTGGGCTGAGGATATGCAAATTATCAATGAAATAGCCAGTAAATCATTTAAAATTAGCTTATAAAGGTG
Source organism: Phyllobates terribilis (assembly GCF_046119375.1). NCBI lineage: Eukaryota > Metazoa > Chordata > Amphibia > Anura > Dendrobatidae > Phyllobates > Phyllobates terribilis. The sequence goes on along the minus strand of NW_027362761.1, from coordinate 115,998,774 downwards.
GATCTTGTTGATCTACTACCTGTCTTCAGCTCTACTGAAACTACGCGGCATGTGTAAGCGACAGATATAAATTTCTGCTAGTAATAGATGTTAAGAGAATTTATGTGGTTTGTCCCAGAAGACTGTTTATTTCTCCCCAAGAAGACAAGTAGACTAAAATATTGTCATTGTGCATCACCATGACTATCACAATTATTTCATTTGGAAATAAAATGTCAATACTAAATGTAATTATTTAGCCTGACATTTTATTAATATTATTGTTATGCTTTACATTGTCTTTTGATTGTTTTTTTGACCTTTAGGCCTAAGTTGTAAACCTGCTACATAAAGGTTCAAACATATGATTTATTAATATATTACCAAAGGAATCAAATGCATAATACCATATTCATTACTGGTTTATTTAGGAAAGTTAATGAAATCATTTGAAATTAGTGGATGTGTGTAATTTTCTTATAACACTGTTTAAATAAATGTTTTAGCCTGAAAACTGCCATTGTACACCAATGAACCTAGAAGTGCTCAGATATCAAACAAATAAGGATTTGAAGGTATTACTTTAGCTGATTGAAGCAGCACTGGTAACAGGATCTCTATCTTCTAATGACATATGACAGACTAGGTAAGTAGGTTCACACAGCTGGTATAAAAAGGACAATGTAGCCGAGAAACAGATACTGCAAACGGTCTATCAATATACCTGTATATTTACCAATGCCGCTGATAAGTAATTTAAGGAGATCACTCAAAAGCAAGCAAATTATGATGATGATTAGCAAGTGTAAAATATGCATTAATCCCTTTCTGATGTGAGATGTATTCATGCGTCCCTGTGACCTGGTACTTATTGACCAGGGACGTATGGATACGTCTCGGCAATCACGCGTGCACAGAGGCTGTGCACGCGCGATTGCTGCCCACTGTCAGCTGATTCCGACAGCTGACACCCCGCACTCAGTGCCAGGAGCAGTGCCTGCACAGCTCCCGGCACTTTAACCCCATAAATGCTGCAATCGCTGAGATCACAGCATTTAGCGAGCGAGCAGAGGGACAGAAGACCCTCTGCTCTTAGATTGGAGAACCCGTGACATCGTCGCGAGGTCCAGATCGTTGTCATGGTGATCGTATGTCGTTATGACGACATCTGGGTCACCAGGTACTAGCAAGGTAGTTAGATCATGTGCAGTGAATGAGCTAACTATCTTGTGTCTGCAGGGCTGACAGCTCTAAGGTAAAGCAGTGATCCTGCACTGCTATGCCTGATAGCAGCAATCAGACTGCATAAAGTGAAAGTCTAATAGTAGGACAAAGTAAAAAAGTGAAAAAAAAGTTGTACAAATATTTTTTTAAAAAATCACAAAATAATCAATAACAAATATAGTGCATCGCAAATAAATATTATTAAGAAAAAAAAAATAATAAAAGTACACATATTTGGTATTGCCACAACCAGAACAACCTGACCTATAAAACTGTCCCTCTAGTTAACCCCTTTAGTGAACACAGTAAAAAAATAAATAAAAAAACAAGAAAGAAACGATGCTTTATCATCATACCACTGAACAAAAAGTGGAATAAAACGCGATCAATAAAACAAATGTAAATAAAAATGGTACCGTTGAAAACATCATCTTGTGCCGCAAAAAACAAGTTGCCATACAGCTCCATCAGCCTAAAAATAAAAAAGTTATAGCTCTCAGAATAAAGCTATGCAAAAAAATGTTTTTATCTATAAAATAGGTTTTTATTGTGTAAAAGAAATAAATGTAGTATCGCTGTAAACATACTGACCCGAAGAATAAAGCTGGCATAAAAAAAAATTCCTGAATTTTTGTTTTTTGTTTATTCTGCCTAGCAAAAATTGGAATAGAAAGCGATCAAAAAATGTCATGTGCCCAAATATGGTACCAATAAAAATGTCAATTTGCTCTGCAAAAAACAAGCCTGACTCTATCGACCAGATTATGAAAAATTTTTAGCTCTCAAAAAAAAAAGCATTTTTTAGTGTGTGATAGCAGCCAAGCATAAAAACATTATATAAATCTTGTACTGTTGTAATCGCACCGACCCAAAGAATAAAGTTGTCAAACCACTTATACCACATGAAGAACGGCATAAAAAAATAAATAAAACCAATTCTTCACCTGCTGCTGATTTGTTCATTCTGCCTCCCAAAGATCGCAGTATGGCTCTGCCCACATTTATCCTGCACTGAGCGCTTACACCGGGGTTTCCATGTATATCTCTGAAATACGTGATTCAGACGGAACCCCCAGAGGAAGATTTCCTATAATGAGGCAGATGGAGACACTGTGAATGCCATCTGGCCTGTGATCCCACGGTGTCCGTCTTTTTATTAGGTGTGCCGACGGCCACAGTTTTTTGATCCTCTGAAAAAAAAGGACACCGCTGAACAGAGGTCAGACGGAGTCCAGAGTAACTCTCCTGCTTAATTTTAGTGAATGGATCCCTCAGGGGTTTCATCTGAATTACGTTACTCAGAGATTTAAATAGAAACCCCAATATCAGTGCTCAGCGTAGAGCACAGGATAAATGGGAACATTTTAAATAACGTTTTGGATCACAATAAAAGCTTTGACTCAATCCACAAAATAAAGCAAGTCGTCACTCAGGTTCGTCATCTGTTAACAGAAATATAGGGGGCTTCCACATTACTAGTAGCAGAAAGGCTCTGGAAAAGGAAAATGGCCATTTCCCCGCAAAAGAAATTCAGCAAATTCTGTGCTCCCAAATACAAATGCCCACCTCCCTTTTGAGCCCCACAATGTGCCTTAATTGCAGTTAGCGTCCACATGTTTGGCATTTCAATAGAAGCATGAGCTGGACACAACGTACTGGTCTCTACAATGTACTGGTCACTACAATGGCAGTTTGCAATTTTCACTCAGCAACATCCGCTGCTTGTTTCTGGAAAAGACCAATGGAGTCAAAATCGTCACTACACTTGTAGATAAATTCCCAAAGGGGAATAATTTCCAAAATGGGGTAATTTTAAGGGGGATTCTGCTATTCTAGCACTTCGGGGCTCTGAATATGGAGTCCACATACTATTCTAGAAAAATCTGTGCTCCATGAGGCAAATAGTGCTCGGTCCCTCCCAAGTCTCGACGTATGGCTAAGCAGTACTGTAAAAGCCACATATGGGGTATATCTACACTCAGCATAAATTATGGGACAAATTTTGTTGCCCTTTTATTAGTTATGAGCGAGCATGCTCGCCGCTATTTGTTACTCGCCCAAGCATCACAGTGCTCGAGATGCTCGTTGCACAGTGATTAATTTTGAAATGCTCAGTCGGGAGCTTGAGACCCCGTCTGAATGTTGGGTGCATTTTGGGCAGCTAATTAACATGCAGGGATTGTCTGACAGTCACTGTAATTCCATAGCCATGTTGGTTGTGGCATTACAGTAATTGGCTGGCCGCATAGCATCATCGTGTCTATATAAGACCCGGGAACCTATGCTCATCACAGTCTACCGGTCAAAGATACAGTGTAGGGAGAGCTGCAGCTGAGAGAGAGAGAGAATTGGAGGTTATTTTAAACAGAGAGTCCACACCACTATTAGAAATCTACTCTAACAGTCCTTCAAAGGACTAATTCTGAAGAAAATATTAATCTTGCTGATAGCATAGTTAGGCAGAGTTTGTGCTAGTATATTACAGAATAGGGTCCATTATTACATGTTCTTACTGCTGCTGGAACTCCTATCAATAGCCCTAGATATCAGGGCTGATAATATTCTTTTTGCTCTTAATCTTGCTAATTTTGGTGAAAAGCAATATAATACACCATTTTTACTGCTCCATTTGCTTGTTAGCAGCATACAGCCAGATTTGGTTGATTTGAATAGCATTGCTGTATTGTGGAAGTAGAGAAACTTATCCATCATCTCAAATGGTCAAATATTACTGTAGTATTAATGCTGTTTATTTTTGCAAGCTACAAAATATTATACTGCATTTAAAGTCTTCTATTTGTGTGTCAAAATATATATTCACACTTGTTCGCTGACCAATACCATCGCTATACCGTGACAGGGCAAAAGAATTGGTCATCAGATGTGATCAAATACTGCGGTATTAATCCTGATTTTTTTTTAGAAGCTGCAAAATATTATACTCCATTTTAAGTCTGCTACTTACATGTCCAAAATATATTCACACTTGTTCGCTGACCAATAGCATCGGTATACCCTCACTGGGCAAAAGAATTGATCACCAGACGTGATCAAATACTGCGATATTAATTCTGCCTTTTTTTGCAAGCTGCAAAATATTATACTGCATTTAAAGCCTGCTACTTGTGTGTCAACAATATATTCACACTTGTTTGCTGACCAATAGCATCGCTATACCGTGAATGGGCAAAAGAATTGGTCATCAGACATGGTCAAATACTGCGGTATTAATCCTTACCGCTGCAAGCTGCAAAATATTATAGTCCATTTAAAAAGGGCAAGGCGTGTGGTAAGGGACGGGAAAGTGGATGTGATGCTGATGTTGCAAGCAGAGGCCGAGGCCATGGGCAAGATGAAGCAGTGCCTGCTGAGGGAGCACAACTAATACACACATCAAAGGTTGTTAGTTCGATAGCAGATAATGGTTCTAGTCAGTTTGCCACCACCACCAACCTGTCTTCCACACTGTCCAGTATCAGTAGCCATGAGTCTGGACGACATATTCCTCACCGTGATCCTCCTTCCTCCCACCATGCAGAGCGGCGGGAGATAATTGATCCTACACCTGGACACTCTGAAGAGCTTTTCACATTTCCATTTATAGATTCTGGCCTCTCGCTTGGTCCCCTTCAAGCAACCATCACCGTCAGCAACCACGTCCACGTCCTTTCCTTGTCTCAGCGCAGCGTTCAGTTGTTCCTACCCCAGTCCTTTGAACGCAAGCGAAAATACGCAGCCAACCACTCACTGTCCACAGCGCTAAACTGCCACATTTCTAGACTGCTTGCACTTGAAATGTTGCCTTTTGGCTTGTGGAGAAGGAATCTTTCCGCAACCTCATGGTGGCTGTCCCTTGGTATTCGGTCCCCAACCGCCACTATTTCTCCTGGTGTGCCGTCCCTGCCCCGGCCACTAGCGTTTTCTCAGAGTGGGTTTTTAGTGCCACCGGGGGTATTATAACTGATAGGCGCATCCGACTGTCAATTGAAAATGCTGACAGGCTGACTCTTATCAAAGTGAGCAAGGACTGGATTGGGACAGACTTCTCGAAACCACCGGATGATAGCAGCGGGACATAAACTAAAATCCAGTGGTTATTTTTTTGGGGGGGGACTATTCCAATGCACCTATTCACACCCAGACATGGGTATTCATGATTTTGTCTATTTTATGTCATCCTCCTCCTTTTTCTTCTTCTCCTCATCCTACACCACCATATCAACAGGGTGACCATCATGCAACATGCACATAATTTTATTTAAAGGTGTTTATAATCCCCTAGGAACTATTTTTTGAGGCTTACCTCTAAAAATTCTTTATGTTACACAGTATGTTCATGTATACAGTATGTTCATGTATACCCCCCCAGGGGTAAATGTTCTTCAGCCCATGGGTGTTGGAGTGCATCTTAATTTTTGGCAGCCCTTGCAGTCAGTACATACGAAATAATAGTATAGGAGACCCACTCCTTTATAATGGGAACATTTTTTTTAATGAGACCCTCCTCTACGTGTCATTGCGTATGCAGTGACTACAAGGGCTACCAAAAATTAGTACGCACTCCAATACCCCATTGGAATGTGTCCTAATTTTTGGTAGCCCTTGTAGTCACTGCATATGCAATGACAGTATAGGAGACCCGTTCCATTATAATGGGAACTATTTTTTAATGAAGCCCTCCTCTATGTCTCTTCAAAGGGGTATTGGAGTGCGTCCTAATTTTTGGCAGCCCAAACAGTCGCTGTATATGCAATAACAGTATAGGAGACCCACTCCTTAAGAAGGGAAAAAAAGTACTGAGGCCCTTCACTACGTCTATTCAAAGTGGCATTGGAGTGCGTCCTAATTTTGAGCAACCCTTTAACTTGCTACATATGCAATAACAGTATTGGAGACTCACTCCTATGTTATATATTGCAGTACCAAATGGCACTTGTTGAAGAATTATGACAGAGGTCACAGTGTCTTGGGCAAGCAAGGAGTACAGCCAAGGGAGAAACAAAGCAGATGCAGCAGATGAAGGGAAATGCTGTCAAAAGTCTGTCAAAGGACAGTTTTCTCAGACTCTCCCAGCGCCCAGACCCTGATGCGCGGGTTACTCTGACAAGGAGGGAAAAGTTTTGAAAGATGCTGAAGGACTACCTTGGCGACAGTACCATTGTCCTCCATGATTCCCCTGTGCTTTACAACTATTGGGTATCCAAGCTGGACACGTGGCATGAACTGTCTCTCTATGCCTTGGAGGTCCTGGCTGGATGCTAGCGTTTTGTCAGAGATGGTTTTTAGTGCCACCGGGGGTATTATAACATATACGCAATAACAGTATAGGAGAGCCACTCCTTAAAAATGGGAAGGCTAATTCAAATCAATTCTATATTCTGCAATATTACCTCTCTTATCTGAAATTCGTTTACCGGTGAGCTGTCGCAGTATGGATAGCGTATTACACCAATCCAGCCAGGTATTATTGCCTTATACTGCATACTGGTGCTGCTCCAAAAAAAAAGAATAAAAATCTATTCTATTCCCTATTGATACCACTGGTCGCTGCATTTACAGTAGGGACAAGTGCAAGGTATCAGCTGGAGGTGAGTATTATTCATTGTCGTTGAATACATCTCTTCCACAGTGCATTACTTGATATTTTCCTTGCGCTCGTTGACCGATTCATAATTTTTAACTGTGATATGTAATTAGAAAATGATGAAAGCAGACAGGGTTTCTTGCATTCCTTCACAGTTTGGTGGTGCAACATACCAAAAAAAAACTCTTCGAAGATGGTTAAATTCTATTTGCTATTGTACTATGTTACCTCTCTTATCTGACATTCGTGTAAGGGTGACCTACTGTATAGCGATTGGGATAGCGTCTTACAGGAATCTAGCTAGCAATTATTGTATCATACTCCGTGCTGAAAAAAAAAATAACGCTGTTAGCTGCTTTTAAAATAGGGACAGGTGCTAGCTTGTATTATAAGCTGAAAATGCGTGTTCATTCTGGATGTGTTTGATCATGTCTCACACACCACACCAAATGTTAAAATTACTGTAGCGTCGGCGTCTCTGCCTCCTGCTCGGCAGAGACGCCGATCCCCTCGCTGCCGTGGTCCCGGTCCGGCTTCCTCCAGCTCCCTCGCTGCACCTGCCCAGGGTGCGCGCACCGCGTGCAGATCCCAGGGCACTGTACTTAGGGTGCGCGCGGACTCCCTCCTTCTTAAAATGGCCGCGCGCCGTCCTAAAAAGTCCCCGGTCAATGGCCGCAGGACTGCCACTATATAAGGCACCTCCTCCAAAATGGAGGTTGTGAGGAGCTGCCCACTTACTAAAAACTATGATACTTTTCCAGCCATGGACCACCAATTTTTGTTAATATTATTATTGTGTTTTATTAGTGATTTACTTGTTATGTTTTATATAGTTCTGCTAACTTATCAGTATGTGCACTAGATTCACTTGTAAAATGTCCAGCATTCCACTAATCTGTATCTCAGGATATCTTTATCTCAGGAGTATCTAACCATTGTTCCAATAGCCAATAATCTCATTATGTGTGTGTAGATTGTAGATGCAGTGGAGCCGTCACCATAGGGATCTTACATGCAGTCTCAGATGAAGGCTTCTAGAATATTCTTCATTGTTTTAGCGAAGAGTGAATGTTTAAGGGGGAGGGTGTGATCAATTCTGACCTGGGAGGGGACTGATCCCAGTGGAAGAAAGTGGAGACATGTTTTAGAGAGTGGGGTGGAAGGATTGAAGGAAGAGGATGGAGACCGTGGACTTGGAAGGATGAATGGATAAACATGTGACCATTATGGATTATGTTGTTTGAATTTACACTTTCTTAAAAAGACTGCTGCTACTGGATACCTGTGCTTTCATCATTTTATCTGCCGTCTAGAGGATCATGGACTGTGGCTACAGACTATACTGGCTGGAGATACGAAATCTGTGGGCCAACCAAAAGTTGGGAGACAGTGAGTATAGCCTTATACAAAGCCAGTGGAACTACTGAACCCAGATTGGGAATTGGAGGACTGAGAGAACTGTATTTTGGCCATTTACCTGGAATTGCTTTATTACCATGGCTGTGATCAATAAAATATTGTTGCATCGTTAACCTGCCTAGGTGATTACTTACAACCCACAACCTCTGATCTCTACAGAGGTGCCTGTGCAAAGTTGTAGTTTTGTGTTCTAACACTTCTCCAGCCCTCAGGTTCCAGTGCTGCCCGCCAGCCTGTCTATCAGCCGTGCCCCCCAGTCTGTCCATCAGCCGTGCCCGCCAGCTTGTCTATCTGCCATACCCGCCAGTCTGTCTACCAGCCATGTCCACTTGTCAGTCTGCCAGCCAAGCCTGTCTGCTTACCTGCCGTGCTCATCTGCTGTGCCTGTCGGTTTCGGATATCAGTCCCGTGGGAGTTGCTTGCTCTCACACGAGGTCGGTCCCAGAGTGGCACCTGGTCCACCTTCCCAGTCCCTCGTTGGTTTGCGGAGTCGATTAAGCCGCCGCATAGCCAGGATTGGTCTGGGTAGGCACTTAGTTATGCCCCTCTGATCCCTCCTTGTATCACAGCACAGAGGTTTCACCACCCGGACTCGTAAGAATTGTATTTACTGGTGAATGTATTTTTCACCATTGAAAGAAATGCAAAAGTGCAAAAAAGGCATCTAGAACTCTACGTATGAATATAGCCCAAGGTGTGGAGAAGCATTTTTTTTGGTTATTTTTTTTGCTTTATATATAAGTCATTACCCTGGAAAGAATGTTTCTTAACATTTTTTCCTGGAAAATCCATTTTGGCTTCATTTTTGTATGCTTTATTGTTAGTCTGTAAAAGTGGCGTAATACTCTGACAACATTGTTCACAGCAGTGACCTGGGAGTCAGAGATGCTTCCAGGGATCTTTCCCATGCTGTTCCCATGTCATTTGAGCACTGTTTCCATCAATTTGACCAATTTTTAGGCCTCCTCCAGATCTCCGGGTGGGTCCACCGGAAAAATGCTCAAGTCTCCCATTGACTTACATTGGGCTTGTTAAGTGGGTCGATCACCCGAGCATTACGATTTGCTTGACCTGAGCAACGAGCAACTGAGCATTTTAGTGCTCGCTCATCACTAATTGTTATCCATTTCCCAGTGTGAAAAATCTGGGGTAAAATTTTGGTGATAAAATTGTAATTATTTTTTTCTTCACTGCCCAATGGTATAAAATTCTGTGATCCACCTGTGGTGTCAATATGCTCACTGCACCCCTAGATTAATTCATTGAGGGTCTAGTTTAAAAATTGAGGTCACTTATGGGGATTTTCCACTTTTTAGGCACATCAAAGGCTCTCCAAACGCGATATAATACCCGCAGACTATTCCATCAAAGTCTGCATTCCAAAATGTCACTTCTTCCTTTCTGAGCCCTGCTGTGCACCCAAACAATAGTTTTCCCCCACATATGGTATATCTGCGTGCTCAGAAGAAATTGCACAACAAATTTTGGTGTCCATTTTCTCCTGTTACACCTTAGAAAATAAAATATTTGGGGCTAAAACAACATTTTTGTGGGAAAAATTGAATATTTATTTTCACGGCTCCACGTTATAAACTTCTGTGAAGCACCTGGGGGTTCAAGGTGCTCACCACACATCTAGTTAAGTTCCCTGAGGGGGTCTAGTTTCCAAAATGGTGTCACTTGCGGGGGTTTCCACTGTTTAGGCAAATCAGGGGCTCTCCAAAGATGACATGGTGTCCGCTAATTATTCAAGCAAATTTTACATTCAAAAAATCATATTGTACTCCTTCCGAGCTCTGTCATGCGCCCATGCAGTGGTTTTCCACCACATATGGAGTATCAATTATAGATTCCATGGACATGTTTATTTTGTGTTAATTTTTATTCTGTTTACCATGGGAGCCATACTCACAAGGTAATATTGCAGAGCAGCCTAAAGAGAATCCTGTGAGCATCACTCCACTGTTAAAAACTAGAGGTGAGCGGATCGCTTAAAATTGAGAATTGCTAGCTTTGCCAAATTATTCTTTTATTTTGCCTTTCTATGGAAGAGATATTAATGATCAAAGTATTTGACACCTATACAGTTAATTTTTTACTCTCTTGTGAAGCCAAGTAGGCATTACAAGAGAGGTTTCACTTAGGAAACATACTTCTTCATCTTTCTGATGCTAATCAATCATAACCAGACAGCAACAGACTGAGAAAGAACATGCCCGCAATAGCATTGATAGTCTGCTCTCCTCACTACTCAGTGACAACATGCTGGAGCACAGCAGTGTTGAGTGTGAATGTCTGACAACTTTCAGCTCTCATCTATGCCATTCAGTGTGGGGTAAGGGGCAGTTGTGCAGAAGATGAGTCTCATTACAAATACTTCTAGTAACTCTCCTCTCATATTCAAATTTAACTGTGCTTTATTGGTAGGACCAAATATGCAATAGCATTGCCAAAGCAAGTGTAGTGCTGCCAACTCTGCAATGCCACCCCTCCCCCACACTGCTTTCTGGAGATGAAAGCTATTAATCACACTCAGGTCTGCTGTGCTCTGGCACATGTAATCACTCTGCAGTGAGGAGAGCAGAATACTTATTACTACATGTCTCATACTGAGCTTTGTTCTAAGCTATGATTAAGCCTTGTTCTTTTTCCCCTTGTATACATATGAAAGCTTTTGATTGGCAAAGCTGGCAAACACTATGAGAGGATAGCTACTAGAAGAGTTTGAAATAAGACTGCCAGGGATGAAAGCGTAACTGTTCTTTGAAGTAATTATTCGGAATAAGGTGTCCTGTGTGTACATGTGGAATAACACCATTTATGGCCACTATGTGACTTAAATCCTGCATTCTCACCAGTTTTCTCCTCTCCATGCTCTATCTGTAATTTACAATCCAGTAGGAGTTGGAGGAAAAGGCAAACTGCAGTGATTTTTTTTCATAGCACTGAGAACAGAATACTTGCTCTTTATTCACTCTTTATATTACAGGCACAAACTTCAGTTACATGGAGGACATCATGCAGTAAAGCTTAGCTGTCTTGATCTGAATCAATCTCTTATGTGAAGTAAAGACCTTGTTACAGAGTTCTAGCCAATGTTTTCCTGTTTTGCCTCTGTCTGCTCATTTCCTTCTCCATAAATGATAATGGGCTGTCATCTGCAGCCATCCATCTGCACAAGGTGGACTTGAGCTGCTTTTTCACAGTGGATGGTGAGTTCAGGAGGCAGGGAGGTGGGAAAGAAGGGTCTCATAAGTCGGTAAGGAAACTGATTTGTCAATTCTTTTGTGGGGGCATGTTCTTCTTTCCCCAGTCTTTTGTTCCCTATTTACGATTGGTAAGCATTAGAAAGCGGAAGAAGTACACACTCCCAGTGAAATCTCTCTAGTAATGCCCATTTGGACTTAAAAAAAAAAAAAAATTAACTGCTTAATAATTTGATTGCTATTATCTCCGCAATGGAGAGGAGAAATGAGAAAAATAAAAATTCTCCTACTCTGCATCATCTATTGCAACATAAAAAAGTTGATGGTAGTTCCTCGTGACTGGAATTCCATGAAAATTTGTTTGATAAGCTACAAAAAATTTGCAATCTATGCCCTAACCTGCGTAAGGTCCGCAAACGCAGAAAAGTGTTGACTCTGCTATGAGCGTGGACGGGGTACCTGGCAAGAGAAGTGGTTGAAATCTGTCCACGCTGCAAAGCATCATGGAGGAGGGAAGCATTATCCTGGTAATATACAAACTCATCCACCCCAAAAAAAGTATTAACAATTTCAACAAAAATTGAGAATTTTGTTAATGAAAATTGCAATAACAGAATTCCAAGAATTTTTGTTTGATAATTTAGAACAATTTTACTCCTTGTGCTCTGCCTTTTACAGAGACCCAATCCTGTGTAAGGTGCAACCAATGAAAATTACCCCAGATGCAGCCACAATTTTTTTTTATTTCAGCAATAATATTAGAAAGAAGGTGAGAGTTGTTAGACATATTTAAAATTTGATGGACAGAACATGATAAATTTTGTTTTGGAAATAAATAAGCATTTTATGCTAAATTCTGCTAGGGACTTTTTTTAAATAAATAATGGTGCTTAGTTATCTTTTATTGAGTCTTAGCCTCGTGATTATTTCACAAAAGGCAGTACAATCCAGGTGGTTTGGCATCAATTATGGTGAACTTGGACATGTGGGAGTTTAGTTTCAACACAAATGGACAACTGGATGCATGTTTCCTGGGCACGCGAAAGAAAATTTTTAAAAATAAAACGATGATGCAATGGATCTGATGGTGTCACTGTCATAGCCAACATCATATTGATGGGACTGAGACAAGTGATATGACATGTATTCCATTACGCATTTCATTTCCTCACCTCTGATATGCTTAATAGAGGCAAAGAAGACCAAGTTTGACCTATTGCCAGGACGGCTGCTGCCAGTAGTGCTAGTGGTGATGCTGCTAGTGGCTCCCATATTTTTTGCAATGTTATAGGGTTTTTTTTTCATTCAGGCCTTTGCCAGTGCCATGCATTGATTCAACATACATTTTGTACACCAGCATTTTTTTTGGTGATCCTCGTGCAGCGAATTCGAGGAGATTCAACTTGAAGTTGATCCTCAGCAGATTGATCTGTTCGGCTCTAGCAATTACCATGAAAATTAGTGCTAAATAAAGAGGTCCTGGAACCAGATTGAAAAACAAAACCAAATAAAAAATGACTGGGGTCCTGGGTTCAAATCCCACCAAGGACAACATCTGCAAGGAGTTTGTATGTTCTCCTCGTGTTTGTGTGAGTTTCCTCCGGGTTCTCCGGTTTCCTCCCACACTCCAAAGACATACTGATAGGGGATTTAGATTGTGAGCCCCAGTGGAGACAGTGATGATGAGGTCTTTAAAGCACTGTGGAATTAATGGCACTATATAAGTGAGCAAAATAAACAAATAAAAAATAAATAAATTACTCATGAGCAGTGAGAATAAAATTAGACAAAAACTGGCTAGTTATAACCTAGTAAAAGGTTCTCTTTAAATTGAACGTAAACCTTCTATAATAGATCAGATTTATTTTGAGTGTCTCAACTTTGAGATAAATTGCACCAAAATATAACATATTTGTGCTGAAATTGTCACATCTAGTTTTAGATCTATTTACTATGTGTTTAAACATTATGTGTGCCTTGTTTGAAATGGAGGTGGGGGAAGGTGGGGGGAGTTGTGGTGTTTGAGTGATGTGACTTAGTTGAAAAGTAGTGTGGCACAAAATGTATACGTTTGTAAAGGAGTTGTAGCTCTTTTTTTAAAAAAAGACCTGCTATAAAGATAAAAGAAGAAATTAGTCTATCATTCTGCATTTTTTTCACAACCAAAATTGTACATTCACTTTTATGGCTTTATACTGTATTAAAATGGTGAAAGATAAACCTTGACCAGATCTATCACTGCAACCAAAGTAGTATGATCAGAATTAAACATGTTTTGATATCAGAGGTTGACTGTTTCTGATTTCAGGAACACATACCAACATAGTTGAAGCTTGATGCACTGCTGCTTCCCAGTAGGCCCATACTCTAAACTAGTTCTTTGAATAAAAGTGGTAATAGAGCAATTTGAACTGATTTCCATATTCCTTTGCTTTGTAGAAAATAAAACACAACTAAACAATTAATGTTTTTTCCTCAGCTGCAGAAGAAAATAATTTTTGCTGTTAGAAAAGCGAGCAAAGAACAAAGATTACGGAGCATAACCTGTATGCATGTTATAATTTAAAATAAGTGGAAGTCCAACAGAGCAAGTTGGGAACATGAATAGGAGATAATCCAACCCTGCTTTTACGAGAATGTATTCATTACCAAATTAAAACAGAGAGATTTTAATTATTGTTTAGTGTATTTCTGTTTGCACCTATAAGAAGCACACCCTTCAAAAAATAGAGTTGGAAAGATTGCAAATCTATCTAGGATTCCAGACAATGTTGAATTCCCAAATGCTTCTTCTGTTTTTCCTTTGACAGAAAACTGAATTATTGTAATTTAAAAGTTTTCTCTTTATCTACCAATTACTGATTTTTTCCTGAACCATTTTCTCATACTAGTAATCACAAGTATGATGCCTTTATGGGAATAATGTTTCTATCTTGGGATGAATTAAGTAGGATGTCAAAGTGGAAGTTAAGGTGGTTTTCTGCATTTATTCTCTTTCCTTCATAACAATAGCATTGCTGATGTTCCTTTCATTTGACTCTAATTAAATTCAGTGCTATTTAGTGGGATTCTACTGCTCACATTGGCTAAGGTAGGAACTGAGAAGACAATTGGCCTTATGAATATACAATATCTCACAAAAGTGAGTTCACCCCTTCCATTGTTGTAACTATCTTATTATTAGAGATGAGCGTTGTTCTACTCGAACTGTTCGCCAATCTCAAATTCGAGCTGTTTTGGGCGGTGTTCGAGCCGGTCGGCGAACACGAACAATTTGAGAAAAATTCGGCTGTTCGAGGTTATGTTCGATAACTGTTCGTGCACCAAAATCATAACTGGATTTTTTCTCAGTAATGATGAAAATTAATGTTAATACGCAGTTTGAGTGTACAGCGGGGCGGGGGGAGGGGCAGGGGATGGATCTCTGCAGGAACAATGAAGATCTCCATTTTTTTTTCTCTTTCCCGCATTTGCAGTGGGGAGGTGCAATCTGTCAGCCTATCAGCAGCGCACACACGGAGCGAAGTGCTTTTTTTCACACAAGCAAGGGCATGTGTGATTGGCAGTGTATGTCACATGTCCTTGCCCTATAAGACCAAGCCATTTTCCCCGTCGCCACCATTTTCTCACTGCTGCAGCTGCGTGTTAGACGGCACCGCTGTTGCTGTGTGCGCTATACCTTGTTAATTTCAAGCCAATTTTCGCACAAATATACAGATAGCTTGGGAGTAGGGAATAGTTGTGATTGCAGTCCTTTTAAGGACTAGGTTACAGCATTTCCTACGACTTTTATCAGGCAGGTCTGTGCTCTTAAATAGATAGATTGTGGGAGTAAAGACTAATTGTAATTGGAGTCCTTTTCAGGACTAGGTTACATCAGTTCCTATCAGTTTTTGCCAGGCAGGTCTGTGCCAGTGCTGTGCAAGTTTTTTTCACAGCATTTGGCTGAATCTAGCAAAGCTAATCCTTTTTGGCCTATTGCAGAGTGTGTTAGTCAGTGGAGTAGCCTATCTGTGTTGCAAGATATACCACCTGTGTATAGAATACCAATTTTTTTACTGCACCTAGTGAAGTAAAATCTTTTGGGCATAGCATCATTCTATTAGTCCATCTATACTGACCTCCATCAGGTTGCAAACTGAATATAATTTTTTTCTGCATCTAGCTCTGAAAAAATATTTGGGCTTCTAGCAGTGTGTGGGACTTGGTCTATTAGTCCATCTATACTGACCTCCATCAGGTTGCAAATTAAAAATAATTTTTTTCTTCATTTAGCTCTGAAAAAATATTTGGGCTTCTAGCAGTGTGTGGGACTTGTTCTATTAGTCCTTCTATACTGACCTCCAGCAGGTTGCAAATTGAATATAATTTTTTTCTGCATCTAGCTCTGAAAAAATATTTGGGCTTCTAGAGGTGTGTGGGACTTGGTCTATTAGTCCATCTATACTGACCTCCATCAGGTTGCAAATTAAAAATAATTTTTTTCTGCATCTAGCTCTGAAAAAATATTTGGGCTTCTAGCAGTGTGTGGGACTTGGTCTATTAGTCCATCTATACTGACCTCCATCAGGTTGCAAATTAAAAATAATTTTTTTCTTCATTTATCTCTGAAAAAATATTTGGGCTTCTAGCAGCGTGTGGGACTTGTTCTATTAGACCATCTATACTGACCTCCATCAGGTTGCAAATTAAAAATAATTTTTTTCTGCATCTAGCTCTGAAAAAATATTTGGGCTTCTAGCAGTGTGTGGGACTTGGTCTATTAGTCCATCTATACTGACCTCCATCAGGTTGCAAATTAAAAATAATTTTTTTCTGCATCTAGCTCTGAAAAAATATTTGGGCTTCTAGCAGTGTGTGGGACTTGGTCTATTAGTCCATCTATACTGACCTCCATCAGGTTGCAAATTGAATAAAAAAATTTTCTGCATCTAGCTCTGAAAAAATATTTGGGCTTCTAGCGGTGTGTGGGACTTGGTCTATTAGTCCATCTATACTGACCTCCATCAGGTTGCAAATTAAAAATAATTTTTTTCTGCATCTAGCTCTGAAAAAATATTTGGGCTTCTAGCAGTGTGTGGGACTTGGTCTATTAGTCCATCTATACTGACCTCCATCAGGTTGCAAATTAAAAATAATTTTTTTCTTCATTTAGCTCTGAAAAAATATTTGGGCTTCTAGCAGTGTGTGGGACTTGTTCTATTAGTCCTTCTATACTGACGTCCAGCAGGTTGCAAATTGAATATAATTTTTTTCTGCATCTAGCTCTGAAAAAATATTTGGGCTTCTAGCGGTGTGTGGGACTTGGTCTATTAGTCCATCTATACTGACCTCCATCAGGTTGCAAATTAAAAATAATTTTTTTCTGCATCTAGCTCTGAAAAAATATTTGGGCTTCTAGCGGTGTGTGGGACTTGGTCTATTAGTCCATCTATACTGACCTCCATCAGGTTGCAAATTAAAAATAATTTTTTTCTTCATTTAGCTCTGAAAAAATATTTGGGCTTCTAGCAGTGTGTGGGACTTGTTCTATTAGTCCTTCTATACTGACCTCCAGCAGGTTGCAAATTGAATATAATTTTTTTCTGCATCTAGCTCTGAAAAAATATTTGGGCTTCTAGCGGTGTGTGGGACTTGGTCTATTAGTCCATCTATACTGACCTCCATCAGGTTGCAAATTAAAAATAATTTTTTTCTGCATCTAGCTCTGAAAAAATATTTGGGCTTCTAGCGGTGTGTGGGACTTGGTCTATTAGTCCATCTATACTGACCTCCATCAGGTTGCAAATTAAAAATAATTTTTTTCTGCATCTAGCTCTGAAAAAATATTTGGGCTTCTAGCAGTGTGTGGGACTTGGTCTATTAGTCCATCTATACTGACCTCCATCAGGTTGCAAATTGAATAAAAAAATTTTCTGCATCTAGCTCTGAAAAAATATTTGGGCTTCTAGCGGTGTGTGGGACTTGGTCTATTAGTCCATCTATACTGAACTCCATCAGGTTGCAAATTAAAAATAATTTTTTTCTGCATCTAACCCAGCCAATAGTTTTGGCCTAATACCACAGTTTGGCCACTCAGCTCTGCTCGGTTACCATCCATTGTTTTTTTGTGCAAACAACTCCAGAGTTGTGAATTAGTTAACCACCAAAATGAGTGGAAAAAGGCCTGCTGCTGGTGGAAAGGGGAATAGGCGTGTTAGGAAGGGGAAAAAAGGTTGTGTCCGTGGGGTAGGTGCAGAAGAAAGACCATCTTCCAGCCAAACTAAAATGTCTACTTCTTTTAGCGGACAATGTGATAAGATCCCTTTCTTACGGCCACGCCAATCGCTACAAATTCCAGATGAGGCACAAAAACAGCAGGTGCTTCAACGGATATCAAGTGCTCCTTTAAGTGGGCTCTCCTCCACATCAACTTCAACATCACAAATACTCCAGTCCTCAAAGGTGTCACCCAAATCGCACTTGCTTCCTCACAGCTCCCAAATCTCCAGCTGCCCGTCTGAGTATGAGGTAGAACAGATGGTTGAGTCTGCAGAGCTGTTTACTCATACTATAGCCTGGGAATCAGAGGTCGACTCCAGCGCTTCTGTGAATCCAGACGAGGAAATGATCTGCACTGATGCCCAGAATCTTTATGAGTCGGATCCAGGACCAGACGCAGAAGGTTCTGACCATAATGTAGACCCTCATTCCCAAACTGTAACTCCTGTTGGTGGAGACAATGAGGAAGACGATGATAAGACTCAAATACCTGATTGGAGCGACAACTTTAGTTTTTTGTCAGGGCAGGAACAGGTTGGCTCTGAGGACGACGGGTGTGATAACGCACAGGGTGATGATGATGAGGTCGGAGATCCCACTTACTGTCAACCCACAGTCAGCCAAGAGATGAGGTCAGCAGAGGAGGTGGAGGAAGATGCTAGTGACGACGAGGTCAGGTTGCGCCTTCCTGGACAGAGACGTAGTACTGGAAGCACGTCAACAACTGCATCCTCAAACACAACTCTGCCTCTCACCACAAGTCGTGGTGGCTCTTCAGGTCGCATGGGTGCTAAGCCTTGCATAGCCTGGGCATTTTTTCAGATCGATAAAGATGACCCAACTCGTGTTATCTGTAACATTTGTCAGCAAAAGCTAAGTAGAGGCCAAAAAATACATAGTTTGAGTACTTCATGCATGAACCGGCACATGGACATGAAGCATAAGTTGCAGTGGGAAGCTCAGTGTGCTACAATGCGGTCTAGCCGGCCGGGCCAACCACCGTCTGCCATATCTTGTGCATCCGCGGCCTCTTCATCCTCTGTGACTGGGGGGACAGCAGTCACACCTGTTTTGGGGCGCAGACCTGCCACCTCTTTACCCGCAACAGCCAGCGTGATTGGCAGGTCATCATTTTCTTTGGAGGTGGTAACACCAGCTGGTCTTGAGCGCTGTCCAACATCGATAGCACCACCTTTGGATCAAGGCAACCTAACATGTCCGCCTGCATCTTCCTCACAGACCGGCAGTTTGCCGGGGACACCCTTATCAACCCCGTCTAAGCACAATAGCCAGCCCTCGGTCCCTCAGATGTGGACAAGTAAAAGACCATTTCCTCCTAGCCATGAGAAAGCTAAGAGGTTGAATTTCACCATCTGCAAGCTCTTGGCTACAGAAATGCTGCCTTTCCGCCTGGTGGACACAGAGGATTTTCGAGACCTTATGTCCGTCGCAGTGCCCCAGTACCAGATGCCCAGTCGGCACTACTTCTCAAAGAAAGGTGTGCCTGCACTCCACCAGCATGTCGCACACAACATCACCGCTTCTTTGAGAAACTCTGTGTGTGACAGGGTGCATTTCACCACAGACACTTGGACGAGTAGGCATGGACAGGGGCGTTACATGTCGATGACTGGGCACTGGGTAACTATGGTGACAGCAGGACAAGGGGCTGCTGTCCAAGTCTTGCCGTCCCCACGAGTTGTGCGTCAATCCTCTTTATGTCATTTTTCCTCCACTGCTTCTGCCTCCTCAACCTCCTCTCGGTCTTCCACCTGCACCCAAAGCCTGTCTGGTCATGCCACAAGCTTTCTAACTGCGCAGAAGGGATCCTGCACACCTCCTTACTATGCTGGCAGTAGGGCTCAACGTCATCAGGCGGTTTTTACATTGAAATGTCTGGGAAATGTGAGTCACACAGCTGAGGAGTTGTGGTCAGCTCTGGAGAACCAATTTCATGAATGGTTGTCTCCACTGGACCTGAAACCAGGGAAGGCCGTGTGCGACAATGCTGCAAACCTGGGTGCGGCCCTTCGCCGGGGCAATGTCACACACGTGCCTTGTATGGCTCACGTGTTGAACCTGGTTGTCCAGCAATTTTTAGCCCACTATCCCAGACTAGATGGCCTTCTGCAGAGGGCACGGTCGCTGTGTGCTCACTTCCGCCGTTCGCATCCCGCAGCTCAGCGACTTACATCTCTACAGAAGTCGTTGGGCCTGCCACTTCACCGGCTAAAATGCGATGTGCCTACCCGGTGGAATTCAACTCTGCACATGTTGCAGCGACTGTGGCAGCACCGACAAGCCCTGGTGCAATACGTTCTGACGTATAGCCTGGGCCAACGAGATTCAGAGGTGGGGCAAATCATGCTGGAGGAGTGGTCTCAGATCAGGGACCTATGCACCCTTCTGCACAGTTTTGAAATGGCGACGAAGATGTTTAGTGCTGACGATGCCATTATCAGCATGACTATTCCGGTGATTTACATGCTGGAGCACATGTTAAACAGAATTCGGAGTCAGGTGGTGGCACAAGAGGAGGTGGAGGAAGTAGAGGAGGAGGAGTTGTATGCGGAAGGGCTAACATCTGCAAGGTCCAGACGGTCGGCAGCACCAAGGCGGCAGGCATGTGAGGGTGGGGGAGATGGTTTTACCAGGGCGCATGGTAGCAGCCAAACTAGTGAGGAAGGTGCAGGAGCCCAGGAAGAAGTGGAGGACGAACTGATGGAAGACTCATCAGATGAGGGAGACCTTGATCACATTTATGTTGTGCGAGGTTGGGGGGAGAGGACAGAGGAAGGAAGCATGATTGTTACCTCGCCACCAACACAACAGGGACTTGGTGCTCCTGGATGCGCAACACACATGAGTGCCTTCTTGCTGCACTACCTGCAACATGACCCTCGAATTGTGAGAATTAGAAATAATCCTGACTACTGGGTTGCCACACTGTTAGATCCCCGGTACAAAAGTAAATTTGCAGAAATTATTCCTGCCATAGAAAGGGATGCACGCATGCAGGAGTATCAGCAGAGACTGTTGCAGAATCTTACATGTGCTTTTCCACAAAATACCAGTGGTGCACGTAGTGAATCTTACAGTTCCAACTTGCCAACCGTGGGACCGTCAAGTGTTCAGCACTCAAACCGTAACAGAACCACAGTATCTGCTGGTAACATCAATTTTGCGGAATCATTTCACCACTTTTTTAGCCCATCCTTTGCAAGGCCACAGGAGACAAGAAGTCTGACACATAGTCAACGCCTAGAGACGATGGTACAGGAGTATCTCCAAGTAAACATTGAAGCCACGACTGTGTCACTGGACCCTTGCTCTTTTTGGGCTTCCAATCTGGATAAATGGCCGGAGCTAGCCACTTACGCCTTGGAGATCTTGTCATGCCCCGCAGCCAGCGTTCTGTCTGAACGTGTGTTCAGCGCTGCTGGTGGTGTGCTGACAGATAAGCGCACGCGGCTCTCCACTGATAATGTAGACAGACTCACGTTCATAAAGATGAACAAATCATGGATCCGAAACGACTTTTCTACCCCTGTGTCATCCTGGGGAGAGTAAAAGCTTGATGATTGGTTAAAATCACCCTACCAACC
Source organism: Phyllobates terribilis (assembly GCF_046119375.1). Classification (NCBI taxonomy): domain Eukaryota; kingdom Metazoa; phylum Chordata; class Amphibia; order Anura; family Dendrobatidae; genus Phyllobates; species Phyllobates terribilis. Next base: position 115,977,496 of record NW_027362761.1, on the reverse strand, counting down.
GTTTTAAGCTTTCAAATTACTAATCATGTTTATCTGTATCTTGACTGGAAAATAATTTGGGCTTTGTAGCAGTGTGCAGCACTGATCCTATTAGGCCATCTATAATAAGCTTCACCAGATTTAAAATTAAAAATAATTTTTAGCTGCATCTAGCCCGGAAAATAATTTTGGGGCTCCGAGATGCGCAAGACACATAAGTGCCTTCTTGCTGCACTACCTGCAGCATGACCCTCATATTGTCAGAATTCGAAGTAATCATGACTACTGGGTTGCCACACTCTTAGATCCCCCAAACTTTTCGATCAACCTTTTCATTTTAATAAAGACCAAAAAAATAGTCATTTTTGAAATTATAAGCATTAGCAGGTTGTTAGAAACTGAAATCAAACAGTTTTCAACTCAAAACTTTATTCTAGGTGATGTTACATTTTCACATAGGACCCCTTGTTCGAAAGGAGCTTCTGAACTCTCTCGTCCATTGAATTTGTCAGGTTTTGGATGGTTTCTGCTTCAATTGTTTTGCATGAGGACAGAATACCCTCCCAGAGCTGTTGCTTAGATGTGAACTGCCTCCCGCCATCATAGACACTCCTTTTAATGATGCTCCAAAGGTTCTGAATGGGGTAGAGGTCAGGGGAGCATGGGGGTCACACCATAAGTTTGTCCCCTTTTATGCCCATATCAGCCAGAGATGCAGATGTTTTATGTGCAGCATGAGATAGTGCATTATCATGCAGAAAAATGATCTTGCTGTGAAATACACGGTTCTTCTTCTTGAACCATGGCAGGAAGTGCTGTTTGAGAAAATCCACATACATTATGGAGTTCATCTTTAGCGCCTTCAGGGATCCTAAAGGGGCCGACAATCTCTCTCCCCATGATTCCAGCCCAAAACATTACTCCACCTCCTCCTTGTTGGCGCTGTAGCCGTGTTTGCGTGGGGTGTCCATCAACCAGCCATCCTCCACTCCATTCATCTGGACCATCGAGCGCTGCACGGCACTCATCCGTGAACAAAACAGTTTTGAAATCAGTCTTCATGTAATGTTTGGCCCACTGGAGCCGTTTCTGCTTGTGTGAAGTGGATAGAGGAGGTCGACAGGATGGCGTATGCACAGCTGCAAACCTCTGAAGGACCCTGCATCTTGTTGTTCGGGGGACGTTGGAGGCACAAGCAGCTTCAAAAACTTGTCTGCTGCTATGACAAGGCTTTTTTGCCGCTGCTCTTTCAACCTGACGTAATTGCCTGTAGGAAAGAGTCCTCAATTTGCCCTTATCAGCACGCACACGTGTGTACTGTGAATCAGCTACATACTTCTTGATTGCCAAGACACTTCATCCTGATCATCGCACAATGTTGATTGTAGTCATGCCTTGACCTAAACACTCCACAATTTGTTGCTTCTCAGCAGCCGACACATCCTTTTTCTTTCCCATTTTGGCAGAAAATGTAGGCTGCTTAATAATGTGAGAGAGCCTTCTTAAGTAGTCTTGCCTTTCATTGGACACACCTGCCAAACTAATTAGCACAGGTGTCTGCAATTGCTTACAGTGATATAAAGAGCCCTGACACACATCACCATCAATGAGTTTAACTGACAAACAAACAAATTCTTCCCTTATCACTCCTAAACACTTTTTGCATAATAATTTGGAACGCGGTGTACATGTGCTTTTCCACAAAACACCAGTGGTTCACGTAGTGAATCTTACAGTTCTAACTTGCCAACCGTGGTCTGTATGGAATTGTTCAATAAAGGGCCCAAAATTAAGATAACATAGATGGGAGAGGTCTCTATGAATAGGAATTCCTAAGTATTTGATACCCTGTGAGGGCCAGGCAAAGGGAAAGTTGGACTGGATGGAATCCTATATGGATTTAGGGAGGGAGACATCGAGGGCCTCAGACTTCGCTGCATTGATTTTAAAATTTTACCATGTAACAAAGTGATCTATTTCAGCCATAACAGCAGGGATGGATATATGTGATTGAGTGATATATACTAGGACATCATCAGCAAATAGAGAGCACTTGTACTCGGTGCCTCCCACCTCAATCCACCTAATATTGGGGTTATGGCGAATTGATGAGAGCAGGTGCTCCGTCACTAGGATGTATAAGAGAGGGGACAGAGGACATCCCTGCCTTGTCCCATTGGTGATTGTGAAAGGTGATGAAAATGTTCTGACGCACCCCCTGGGCCTTGGGACACCCGGAGCCGGACCCTTTTTGGTGGATGCTGGTGGTTGTAGTCTTCGTGGCGGCGATCCGGTTCCGTGGCTCAGGGCGGTCAAACCAGTGGCGGAACTATTTATGTGGTTTTGATGTTTAAATGTCCGACTACGCCACCCGTGGATTGCGGTCAGAGTGAACCGCCGCTACAGGGCAGACCGCTAAGGCTGGTGTTGTGGGTGCAGCAGAGCGTAGCATAACTCCCCACGGGAGGAGTATAGCCTCAGGGCAGTGTATGCGGAGGATGGGGGTGATGGTGCAGGGCAGCAGCAGTAACGACACGGAGTCAGTGATGCAGTTCAGGGCCTTTACTCACAGTTCTTATTATCCAGACCACGTCTGCAGGTAACGGCTGCCCACGTCGTACTGTGCTCACCAGGTGAGGGGCTCAGACAACTCCCAGATAACTTTGGAGCGCTTCACAGGACCCCCTTTGTGTGTCCTTTGTCTGGCCTTTCTTACCAACACTTCTGTCCGGCTGCCTCGGGCCTCCTCTTGGTAAACTTGGCGCCAGTTTCCCTGACCCTATGTGGTGCCTTCCTAGCGGGTGGAGCAAGGGGCTGCGCCACATAAAATGTCAGAGCCTCCGGTTTCTAGCTGAGGGTCGTTTCCTGCCTCCACTAGTTCGGGGACCGGTCTCCCCCTTTGGCCTGACCCCTCCACGCAGGTGGATTCGGGCGTGCAGTGGCGACTCGCCCGTCCGCACCCCTGGGATCCCTTCATTCCTCGTTCCTGGAGCCTTCTCCGCTCCTCTTCCTTCCTTCTCCCTCTTGCAGGCCTGGGCCTCTGTTACTAGGCCCGCCTCCGGAGCAGAGCTCATGCAGAGCCCCTGCTCCCTGCCACTTCTGCTCAGACTTCTCTGCACTGAACTAAGATGGTGCCCACCTTTTATACTCCCTTCTCAATGCACCCAGGAACTGCTTCCTCCCTGCTCCTGCACTGCAGGGTTCCCCTTCCTCAGTGTTCCCTCCCCCCACTCCAGCCAGGGACAGGGACTGTCGTGCCCATCTCAGGGGCATATTGGTCGCCCTGCCCCACGGCAATGTGGTGTAATGCATGCAGGTGTCGGGTCCTGATCCACACTCCATCCTTATCTGAGAGTGAGATATCACACCTCTGGGTGAGGTGCAATACGTCTGTAGCAACCGAGCCCTCGGTGCTACAGTTCCATTTATCTTCAGCCTAGGTGACGTATTGTGATACAGGGCCGTGATTTTGGCTATAAAAGGGTCCCCTAGACCCCTACCCCAAGCTTTTTAAGAGAATCATATATGGCGTACCAGGAGACTCTATGGAATGCTTTCTCAGCATCCAACGAGAGTATCTACTTACAAATTTTTAACTGCATCTAGCCCAGGAAATACTTTGTGCCTAGTAGCAGTGTCTGCTAGTCAGCGGATTATCCCGGCTGTTAAGCAAGCTACACCACCTGTAGTTTGGACACTTAATTTTTTCAAAGGAAATGCTTCGGGACCACGGGATACTTAGTGAAGAGCATCAGGAGGCACCCCAAGGCATAGGGGCTGGGACTGGCACTAGGATGCCTTGCGGTGGACAGCCGAGCTCGATCCTTATAAAAGCTTTTTAACTGCAGCAGCTTTAGTGGACGCTACTGGAGCTGGAATTACGCGGCTGCTGGCATGAGACTTGCCCTCCAATAGATCCTTGTAAATGGATTTAAAGTGTATTCATTCAAATTAGAGGGACAATTTAAATTAAAAAGCTTAGAGCTGCCTCCACCACAGGGGGGCTCTCTCGACCCACCAGCGGACAGGCACCAGTATTGGGAGAGGGGGGCTGGCCGTCAGGGTTCACCGCGGCTCTGGCACAAACCCGGCGACACGGAGGTGGCACGGGCAGGAGCGGACTGGCCGTCTCGGCTTCTCACTTTTTGGATTTTAGAAGGGCATGACATGCCTATATCTGTGTCTCCCCCTCCTTTTACTCCTCCACCTCTTTTCTTTTCGCATGACTATATGTACTTGTCACTTTTCCATGTGTTAGTTGTGTCTTCTGAGCAGTTTGTCAGCTTTTGGACACCTTTGAAGGTGTTTTCTATGTGTTTCTATGTGTTTTTGTTTGCCTGCCATTGGTTTTAACGGTGTTCGAAGGTGTTCGACGAACAGTTCGACGAACAGTTCGGCGAACACACGGGTGTTCGACGAACCGAACCGAACTCGAACACTACGGGGGTGGCTCAACACTACTTATTATATCTTTTCATGGGACAACATCGAAGATATGACACTTTGATAAAATGGGAAGTAGTCAGTGTTCAGCTTGTATAATAGTGCAACTTTGGTGTGCCCTCTAAATAATTCAACACACAGCCATTAATGTCTAAACTGCTGGCAACAAAAGTGAGTACACCCCTAAGTGAAAATGGCCAAATTGTGCCAAAATAGCCATTTTCACTCCCCAGTGTCATGTTACTCATTAGTGTTATAAGGTCTTAGGTGTGAATGGGGAGCAGGTGTGGTAAATTTGGTGATATTGCTCTCAAACTGCCTCATGCTGGCCACGGGAAGTTCAACATGGCACCTCATTGTTACGAAAACTCTGAGGATCAGAAAAAAATAATTGGTGTTGTACATAAAGATGGCCTTGACTATAAGAATATTGCTAACACCCTGAAACTGAGCTGCAGCATGGTGGACAAGACCATACAACGGTTTAACAAGACAGGTTCCATTCAGAACTGGTCTTGCCATGGTCGACCAAAGAAGTTGAGTGCATGTGCTCAGCGTCATATCTAGAGGTTGTCTTTTCACAATAGATGTATCAGTGCTGCCAGCATTGCTGCAGAGGTTAAAAAGGTGGGGACCAGCCTGTCAGTGCTCCGACCATATGCCGCACATTGCATCAAATTGGCATACATGGCTGTCGTCCCCGCAGGAAGCCCCTTCTAAAGATGATGAACAAGAAGGCCTACAAACAGTTTGCTGAAAAGTAGCAGACAAAGGACATGGATTACTGTAACCATGTCCTGTGGTCTGTTGAGACCAAGATAAACTTATTTGGTTCAGATAGTGTCAAACGTGAGTGGCAGCAACCAGGTGAGGAGTACAAATACAAGTGTGTCTTGCCTACAGTCAAGCATGGGGTGGGAGTGTCATGCTTTGGGGCTGCATGAGGGCTGGTAGCTGTGGGTAGCTACAGTTCATTAAGGGAACCATGAATGCCAACATGTACTGTTACATTCTGAAGCACAGCATGATCCCCTCCCTTGGAAGCTGGGCCACAGGGCAGTATTCCAACATAATAACAACCCCAAACACTCCTCCAAGATTACCACTGCCTTGCTAAAGAAACTAAGGGTAAAGGTGGTGGAGTGGCCAAGCATGTCCCCAGAACTAAACCCTATGTAGCATCTGTAGGGTCTCCTCAAACGGAAGGTGGAGGAGCGCAAGGTCTCTAACATCCACCAGCTCCGTGATGTCGTCATGGGGGAATGGAAAGAGGATTCCAGTGGCAACCTGTGAAGCTCTAGTGAACTCCATGCCCAAGAGAGTTAATGAAATGCTTGAAAGTAGTGGTGGCCACCCAAAATATTGACACTTTCAGCACAATTTGGCCATTTTCACTTATGGGTGTACTCACTTTTGTTGCCAGTGGTTTAAACATTAATGGCCAGGGTAAAAATAGGGATTGAATTAGGGATAGCTTCTTGTTGTTGTTTTCAAGTTTGGTAGGTTAAATGTGTAGAAACATACAGTGGCTTGTGAAAGTATTCACACCCCCCCCCTGGCATTTTTCGTGTTTTGCTACTTCACAACCTGGAATTTCACTGTTGTTTTGAGAGTTTGCATCAGTTCATGTAAAGAACATGCCTGAACATTTGGTTTTATTTTTATTGTGAAGCAAACAACAAATAGAACAAAATAACTGAAAACTTCAGTGTGCATAACTATTCACCCCCCCAAAGTCAGTACTTTGCAGAGCCTCCTTTTGCAACAATTATAGCTGTAAGTCGCTTTGAATAAGTCTTTATGAGCTTTCCATATCTTGCCACTGGGATTTTTGCCCATTCATCAAGGCAAAACTGCTCCAGCTCCTTCAAGTTAGATGGTTTCCTCTAGTGAACAGAAATCTTAAAGTCTGACCACAGATTCTCAATTGGATTAAGGTGTGGGCTTTGACTAGGCCACTCCAAAACATTTACACATTTCCTCTTATACCACTTGGGTGTGTGTTGCTTTAGCAGTTTGCTTTGGGTCATTGTCTGGTTGGCAAGTGAAACTCCATCCCAGTCTCAAATCACTGATGGACTGAAACAGATTTTGCTCAAGAATATCCTTGTATTTTGTACCATCCAGCTTCCCCTCGACTCCGACCATTTTACCTGTCTCCGCTGCCGAAAAACATCTCCACAACATGATGCAGACTCCACCATGTTTTACTGTGTTCTTGGGGTAATAAGCTGTGTTGGTTTGGCACCAGACACAGCGTTTACATTGGTGGCCAAAAAGTTCTATTTTGGTCTCATCTAACCTCAGCACCTTCCTCCATACATTTGAGGACTCTCCAACATTTCTTTTGGCAAACTCAAAATGAGCCTTACAATTTTTGTGTGTAAGTAAAGGCTTTTTTTCTGCCCACTCTTCCATAAAGGCCACCTCTATAGATTGTACGGCTTATTGGGGTCGTAAGGATAGATACTCCAGTCTCTGCTTGGGAACTCTGCAGCTCCTTCAGTTTTATCTTTGGTCTCTGTGCTGCCTCTCTGATTAATGCCCTCCTTGGCCCGGCTGAGAGTTTAGGTGGGTGGCCCTCTCTTGGCAGGTTTGTTATGGTACCGTGTTCTTTCCATTTGATGATAATGGATTTGATGGTGTTCCAGGGGATCATCAGAGATTGGGATATTTTTTTATAACCCAACCCTGACTTGTACTTCTCAACAACTTTGTCCTTGACTTGTTTGGAGATCTCCTTGGTCTTCATGGTGTTGTTTGGCTATTGATGCCTCTTGCTTATTGGTGGTATAGCCTCTATGGCCTTTTAGGAAAGGTAAAGTGTATACAGATGGACTTCCTTTTACTAAGCATCTGCTTGCACCAGAAATTATTAGGGGCTTCATAGCAAAAGGGGTGAATACATATGCACATGCCAATTTTTTAGTTATTTGATCCCATAAATTTTATGCCTATATTTTTCTCACTTCGTTTCACCAACTTAAACTATTTTTTACTCAGCAGCTACTAATCTTTTACAGGACTATTTACAATTTCCTATGCTACAGAATTGTAATGTATCTGTAAAAATTGGAGGCCATACTGTTGGTCCATATAACACTCGATTTTTTTCTCATACTGTTGTTTTATCGTACATGCTGCTATTTTTTTCTCATGCTGAATACAGCTGAGAAAAAAATACACAGATCTGCACTGCCTCATTGAATAAAATTGGTCTGAGCGCAATCTGATTTTTTTTATCAGATTGCACTAGTCCGATTTATATGCCCGTGTGAGTGAACCCTAATGCGGTTCTTGGGTGAAAGGAAACATCTTACCATGGGGCTGAATAAAAGTTCCAATGATCTGTTGTTAGTTACAAATGCTATTGTCAATTATTAATTGTAAAGTGCTTCGGAATATGTTGGCACTATATAAATAAAATAAGTATTGTCATGTTATGCTTTTCATGCAATGGATCCGGTATGATGGGGTGCTTTCATTTTATAGTGATTTCTCCTCATACTTATTACAAGATTTTCTATAGTCTTTATAAACAGGACTAAAAACAGTCTACCAGTCAGTCACTACCATTCATCGTCAGTTATTGAGCTACTATATGGTAAGCCTTTGGGAATTTATCACTAATTATGCTTTCTTTTTTCAGGACAATTGTAACAATATTTTCATAATGTAAGCACTAGTGATGAGCGAGCACTAAAATGCTCAGGTACTTGCTGCTCGTGTTGATCAAATTGGAATACTCGAGTGCTCGGTCCGAGTAAAGAGCCCAATGTAAGTCTATGGGAAACTCGAGCATTCTTCCAGCGCCCCCTCCCCACCAGCTGTCTGCAGGGGGCCTAAAAATTGCCCAAATCGATGGGAACAGTACACAAATTACATGAAAACAGCATGGGGAAGACCCCTGGAAGCATCTCTGACTCCCCAAGTCACTGCTGTCAACAAAGTTGTCAGAAGTATTACTCCACTTTTACGGACTCACAATAAAACATACAAAAACGAAACATCCTTTCCAGGGTAATGACTTGTATTCCGACCCCTTTAAATTTTTCTCTCTTTGTTTCATTGCAGCCATTTGGTAAATTCTAAAAAGTTAATGTTTTTCTCATTAAAGTACACTCTGTACCCCATCTTGACTGAAAAAAAACAGAAATGTAGAAATTTTTGGAAATGTATTAAAAAATAAAAACTGAAATATCACATGGTCATAAGTATTCAGACCCTTTGCTCAGACACTCATATTTAAGTCACATGCTGTTCATTTCCTTGTGATTCTCCTTAAGATGGTTCTACTCTTTCATTGGAGTCCAGCTGTGTTTAATGAAACTGATAGGACTTGATTTGGAAAGGCACACACCTGTCTGTATAAGACCTCACAGCTCACAATGCTTGTCAGACCAAATGAGAATCATGAGCTCAAATAAACTGCCGAAGGAGCTCAGAGACAGAATTGTGGCAAGACACAGAACTGGCCAAGGTTATAAAATAATTTCTGCATTACTCAAGGTTCATAAGAGCACAGTGGCCTCCATAATCCTTAAATGGAAGAAGTTTGGGACCACCAGAAGTCTTCCTAGACCTGGCCGTCCAGCCAAACTGAGCATCGTGGGAGAAGAGCCTTGGTGAGAGAGGTGAAGAAGAACCCCAAGGTCAATGTGGCTGAGCTCCAAAGATGCAGTAGGGAGATAAGAGAAAGTTCCACAAAGTCAACTATAGCAGAGTGGCCCAACGGAAGCCTCTCCTCGGTGCAAGACATATGAAAGCCCGCATAGAGTTTGCTCAAAAACACATGAAGGACTCCCAGACTATGAGAAATAAGATTCTATGGTCTAATGAGACAAAGATAGAATTTTTTGGTGATAATTCTAAGCGGTATGTGTGGAGAAAACAAGGCATTGCTCATCACCTGCCCAATACAATCCCAGCAGTGAAACATGGTGGTGGCAGCATCATGCTATGGGGGTGTTTTTCAGCTGCAGGGGCAGGGTGATTGGTTGCAATTGAAGGAAACATGAATGCGGCCAAGCACAGAGATATCCTGGATGAAAACCTCTTCCAGAGTGCTCTGGACCTCAGACTTGGCCAAAGGTTCACCTTCCAACAAGACAATGACCCTAAGCACACAGCTAAAATAACAAAGGAGTGGCTTCAGAACAACTCTGTGACCATTCTTGACTGGCCCAGCCAGAGCCCTAACCTAAACCCAATTGATCATCTCTGGAGAGACCTGAAAATGGCTGTTCACCAACTTTCACCATCCAACCTGACGTAACTGGAAAGGATCTGCAAGGAAGAATGGCAGAGGATCCCCAAATCTAGGTGTGAAAAACTTGTTGCATCATTCCCAAGAAGACTCATGGCTGTATTAGCTCAAAAGGGTGCTTCTACTCAATACTGATCAAATGTTCTGAATACTTATGACCATGTGATATTTCAGTTTTTCTTTTTTAATAAATTTGAAAAAATTTCTACATTTCTTTTTTTTTCAGTCAAGATGGGGTGCAGAGTGTACTTTAATGAGAAAAAAAAATTACTTTTTAGAATTTACCAAATGGCTGCAATGAAACAAAGAGTCAACAATTTAAAGGGATCTGAATACTTTGCGTACCCACTGTATAAGGCAAAATAAACAACCAAAAACAAAAATGCTCCTCCACACCTTGGGCAATATTCAAACATAGCGTTTTTGATGCATTTTTGCACTTTTACATTGCTTTCAACGGTGAAAAATGCATTCACCAGGAAATGTCATTTTAACATTTTACTGCCTTATCTGGCCATGTGGTGTGTGAGACATCATCAGACACATCCTGTTTCATTTATGAAGGAGGGACTCTGAAAGTCACAAAGACTATTTTTATAGGGACATCAGGCAGGGGCGGACACAGACTGTAGTGGGCCCCTGTGCAAGAAATTTTTTGGGGCCCCCCCCCCTGCGCTTCATAAGGCAACAAAGTTATGTAAACATAACCCCCCCATGTGCAGCTCTCATCCCCCCGATGCATCTCTCATCCCCCCCCCGATGCATCTCTCATCCCCCCCGTGCATCTCTCATCCCCCCCATGCATCTCTCACCCCCCCATGTGCATCTCTCACCCCCCCATGTGCATCTCTCACCCCCCCATGTGCGTCTCTCACCCCATGTGCATCTCTCATCCCCCCATGTGCATCTCTCATCCCCCCCATGTGCATCTCTCATCCCCCCCATGTGCATCTCTCATCCCCCCCATGTGCATCTCTCATCCCCCCCATGTGCATCTCTCATCCCCCCCATATGCATCTCTCATCCCCCCCATGTGCATCTCTCATCCCCCCCATGTGCATCTCTCATCCCCCCCATGTGCATCTCTCACCCCCCCATGTGCATCTCTCACCCCCCCCCATGTGCATCTCTCACCCCCCCTCATGTGCATCTCTCACCCCCCCCCATGTGCATCTCTCACCCCCCCCACTCCTAGTTAATTAATTGTATTTAAGAAAAATAAAACTTGTTATACTTACCCCCATGCGATCCCTGCAGAATCCTGGCGCTCGTCCACGTCGCTGCCACCAGGCTCTCCTGACGTTCGGCCATGTGACGGCGCCACATACATAGCCAACAGCTTTTGTTTTGGCCAAAAGATTTTTAAAGCTGCCACCACGATAAGGTAGACTCTTCTGGCCGGGCCCTACTCTAACCTATTAAAATTTTCTTAAAATATCCAATACTCTTTTTAGATATATTTTTATTTAGTTTTCTTTAAGGGAATGTGTCATATACATTTTTTTTTTAAATGACCAATAATACCACATACAGGGAATACCGCCACACCATCACCAGACCACATATTACCACAACATAGTGACCGAATAATACCACACAGAAGGGAGAAAAACTGCCACACCATGACCAGACCACATATTACCACCACATTACTAATATTACCATAAGTGTCATTATACACAGGAGCTCTATACATGGTATGTAAAATGTAAGTGTCCAGGTAATCTAGTGATCACCAGTGACATTATACACAGGAGCTCTGTATATAGTGTCAGTGTACAGGTAATACAGTGATCACCAGTGACATTATACACAGGAGCTCTGTATATAGTGTACAGGTAATACAGGGATCACCAGTGACATTATACACAGGAGCTCTGTATATAGTGTACAGGTAATACATGGATCACCAGTGACATTATACACAGGAGCTCTGTATATATTGTCAGTGTACAGGTAATACAGTGATCACCAGTGACATTATACACAGGAGCTCTGTATATAGTGTCAGTGTACAGGTAATACAGTGATCACCAGTGACATTATACACAGGAGCTCTGTATATAGTGTACAGGTAATACAGGGATCACCAGTGACATTATACACAGGAGCTCTGTATATAGTGTACAGGTAATACAGGGATCACCAGTGACATTATACACAGGAGCTCTGTATATATTGTCAGTGTACAGGTAATACAGTGATCACCAGTGACATTATACACAGGAGCTCTGTATATAGTGTCAGTGTACAGGTAATACAGTGATCACCAGTGACATTATACACAGGAGCTCTGTATATAGTGTACAGGTAATACAGTGATCACCAGTGACATTATACACAGGAGCCCGGTACATAGTATATAGTGTAAGTGTACATGTAATGCACTGACTCACTGGTGACGTCTCTAGGTGAAGTCCTTCAGCTACGCTTTCCTCCTTCATCCAGCACAGACCGCCATCACGTCTTCCAGCCAGGACTCGTCTCTGCATAAAATAACACAGTTATCTAGAGCACATTCCCCAACTTCTACATTACGCAGCTGAATACAGACGTGCATCCACCATCAATATATGGTTAGTTATTATGCAACCTACCATTCCAAATATAAATTGTAATCCACCACGGTGCCCCCATTAACTGTAAATAGGCACTTAATATATAATTTAATTAGAACCTCTACTCTATACTTCCTGCTCCCCGCATTCATTATTTACATGCACCCCCTGCCCCAATTCATTATATCATGTCCGTGCTCTCCCCACCCCATCGTCATTTATCATTTACTCTCCCCCACCCCACATTCATTATGTGCAGCTCATTATCCCCCTACTCCTAATTCCCCCATGTGCAGCTCATTTTCTCCCAATTCCCCCATGTGCAGCTCTCACCCCCCCATGAGCAGCTCTCACCACCCCCCCATGTGCACATCTCTCATCCCCCTCCCCCACATGTGCCCCTCTCTCATCCCCCTCCCCCACATGTGCCCCTCTCTCATCCCCCTCCCCCACATGTGCCCATCTCTCATCCCCCCCACATGTGCACATCTCTCATCCCCCTCCCCCACATGTGCACCTCTCTCATCCCCCGCCATGTGCATCTCTTATCTCCCCCCCATGTGCATCTCTTATCTCCTTCCATGTGCATCTCTTATCTCCCCCCCATGTGCATCTCTTATCTCCCCCCCATGTGCATCTCTTATCTCCCCCCACATGTGCACCTCTCTCATCCCCCCCACCCCATGTGCATCTTTTATCATCTCCCCCCCCACGTGCACCTCTCTCATCCCCCTCCCCCCACGTGCACCTCTCTCATCCCCCTCCCCCCCCACGTGCACCTCTCTCATCCCCCTCCCCCCACGTGCACCTCTCTCATCCCCCCCACCCCATGTGCATCTTTTATCATCTCCCCCCACCCCATGTGCATCTTTTATCATCCCCCCCCCCATGTGCATCTCTTATCTCACACACACACCTCCCATTCCCCCCACTCCTAGTAAATTGTATTTTGAAAAAAACAAAACTTGTTATACTTACCCCCATGCGATCCCTGCAGAATCCTGGCGCTCGTCCAAATCGCTGACACTAGGTTCTCCTGACTTCCGGCCATGTGACGGCGCCGTCACATGACCGGAAATCAGGGGAATCATGAAGGCGCTGCCGCAGGAGCGCAGCGCAGCGCTGAGATGTCCCGGACCCGGCGCTTAGCATGGGGCCGGGGGCCCCATGAGGAGAGAGACTCACAAGAGGGGGCCCCCAACGGGGCTCCAAGGGGGCCCCTACCGGCTGGACCCCACACTGGAGTCAGGGCAGACATGCCCTGATGGCGGCCCTGCTGGAGGCTGGAGGGGCCCCCTCTCCCTCGGGGCCCCCGTTCAATGAACCGGCTGCACGGGCGGTAGTTCCGCCCCTGACATCAGGCGACCCTTACAATTCTTAAAGGGCCAGCAGTCAGCTATGCTTTTTTGTTCCCGTTATTAAAGAGTGTGTCTCCTATACTGTTATTGGGTATGCAGTGACTGCAAGAGCTGCAAAAAATTTGAACGCAACCTCTTTGAAGAGACATAAAGGAGGGTCCAGTAAAAAAAATTTTACCATTATAAAGGATTGGGTCTCCTATAGTGGTAATGTCCATGCAGTGACTGGAAGGGCTGCCAAAATTTTGGAAAAACCCAAATACCAATTTAAAGACACATAGAGCTGGGCCACAGTAACGACATGTTCCCATTAGAAAGGAGCGGGTCTGCTAAACAGTCATAGGTATGCAGTGAGTCCAACGGCTGCCAAAATTTAGGAAATACCCCAATAACTATTTAAAGACACATAGAGCTGGGCCACAGTAACGACATGTTCCCATTAGAAATGAGTGTGTCTCCCATACTGTTTGCCTATGCAGTGAATGCAATAGTTGCCAAAAATTTGGAGGAACTCCAATGTCCCTTGCAAGAGATGTAGAGGTTGGAGAGCCTCCTGAAAACAATGTTCCCATTTTTAGGAAGTGGGTCTCCGATACTGTTTGCCTATGCAGTGAATGCAACAGCTGCCAAAAAGTTGGAGGAACTCCAATGTCCCTTGCAAGAGACATAGAGGTCGGAGGGCCTTCTGAAAACAATGTTCCCATTATTAGGAAGTGGGTCTCCCATACTGTTTGCCTATGCAGTGAATGCAAAAATTTGGAGGAACTCCAATGCCCCTTTCAAGAGACGTAGATATGGTGATATCGTAGATATTGCGGTGATATGGTGGTGGAGGATGAGGGGATGAGGAGAAGGAGGAGGATAAGAGCAAATAGACAAAATCAGGAAGCATATAACCATGTCTGGGTGTGAAGACAGAGGTGCATGCCAATAGAGTTAGACCTTCCAAATAAAAGACACTGTATTTGAGTTTATGTTACGCTGCTATCATTCGGTGTTGTTGAGAAGTCTGGCCAAATCCAGCCCTTGTTCATTTTTATAAGTGTCAGCCTATCAGCATTTTCAGTTGACAGGCGGATGTGCCTATCAGTTATAATTCCACCAGCGGCACTAAAAACCCGCTCTGACAAAATACTAGCGGCAGGGCAGGCCAGGACCTCCAAGGCGTAGAGAGCCAGTTCATGACATGCATCCAGCTTGGATGCCCAATAATTATAAGGCACAGAGGAATCACGGAGGACGTTGGTACGATCGGCAAAATGCTCCCTCAGCATTTTCCGAAACTTTTCCCTCCTTGGGAGAGTACCCCATGCCTCAGGGCCTCTGCGATGGAAGGGTCTTAGAAAACTGTCCAGACCTTTGACAGTGTTCCCCTGCCTCTTCTGGATTGCATTTGTGTTTCTCTCGCCTGTATTCCTTGGTTGTCCAACAAGCTGTGACCTCTGCTGCCAGCGTTTTCAGATGGGAATTTTTTTAATAATTCTGCAACAAGGGCATTCTGGTACTGCCCCATTTTATTAGGCCTGTCCTGTAAGGGAATAAGGGACAGAAAGTTCTCCTTATAGCATGGGTCTAGAAGTTTCACCAACCAGTAGTGACTGTCACCCAAAATTTGGACAACGCGAGGGTCACGGGAAAGGCAGCGTAACATAAACTCAGCCATGTGTGCCAGACTAACAGGCAAGACTTCCGTGTCCTCACCAAGAGGACGACTGACCATGCTCTCCTCCTCATCTTCCTCCTCCCTGTCCTCAGGTCATCCATGCTGAACAGACGGTATGATAGTTGTGCAGGTAGTACCGTCTATAGCGCAGGAAACTAGCTCCGGTTCTTCCTCCTCCTCCTCCTCCTCATTGTCACCCAATCCACATTGTGATGAGATGAGGCTGGGCTGTGTGGAATCACCCTGTATGGTTCCTTGCTCCATCTCATCATGCTCCGCCTGCAATTCATCCTCTTTAATTGTGAGCAGAGAGCGTTTCAGCAGACAGAGAAGCGGTATGGTGATGCTAATTATGGCATCATCGCCACTCACCATCTTGGTGGACTCTTCAAAGTTTTGGAGTATGGTACAGATGTCTGACATCCATCTCAACTCCTGAGGTCTTATCTGTGGAGTCTGACCTGAATACCGACGGCCATGTTGATGCTGGTAGTCAACAACTGCTCTCTTTTGCTCACAAATCCTTCCCAACATCTGCAATGTAGAGTTCCAACGCGTGGGGACATCACACACCAGTCGGTGAGCTGAAAGCTGCAAACGCTGCTGAAGCACGGCTAGGGCGACAGAAGCTGTAGTTGACTTTCTAAAATGGGCACACACATGGCGTACTTTGACAAGCAGATACGACAGATCTGGGTAGATCTTGAGAAACCACTGGACCACGAGGTTAAGCACATGAACCAGGCATGGTACGTGTGTGCGCTTACCTCGCTTCAGCGCCGCCACCAGGTTCCAGCCATTGTCATACACGACCATGCCTCGAAGTAGGTTCAGCGGTGTCAGCCACAGATCTGCCTGCTCTTTCAGAACTTTCACAACTCTTCAACGCTGTGCGGTTTGTCACCTAAACATATTAGCTTCAGCACAGCCTGTTGCCGCTTGGCCGTGGCGGTGCTGCAGTGCTTCCAGCTTCTGATTGATGTCCTTATTTCGGAGATGGAGGTTGAAGAGGAGTAGGAGGTGCAGGAGCTGTAGAATGTGGGGGCAACCCTGATTGACCCAGGACCCGCAATCCTTGGCATCAGGATGACGTGTTCCGTCCCAAGGTCTGACTGGGTCCCGGCTTCCACTATATTAACCCAGTGTGCCGTCAGCGAGATGTACCGTCCCTGCCCACAAGCACTTGTCCACATGTCCGTGGTTAGGTGGACTTTCCCAGTAACTGCGTTGTTGAGGGCATGGCTAATGTTGTGGGACACGTCCTCGTGTAATGCGGGGATGGCACACTGGGAGAAATAGTGGTGGCTAGGGACCGAGTACCGAGAAAAGGCCGACGCCATCAAGTTGCGGAAAGATTCCGTCTCCATGAGCCTAAGAGGCAACATTGTGAGCGCAAGCAGTCGCGAAATGTGTGAATTTAGTAGTGTGGCCTGTGGGGCATTGGCTGCGTATTTGCACTTGCATCCAAGGACTGGGGTAGGAGCAACTGAATGCTGCGCTGGGACAAGGACGTGGACGTGCTTGCTGATGGTGCTAGTTGAGAGTGTGCAATGACAGGAGCAGGGCAGGAGGCATCTTCACATGCACCACGGACAGGGGATTGGCGTGCATGCACAATGGTGGAAGAAGCAGTGGTATCACCCACAGACACTGTTTTTGGACCCTGGGGTTCGGCCCACTTAGTAGGGTGCTTTGCTGCCATGTGCCTGATCATGCAGGTGGTGGTCAGGCTGCTAGTTTTGCTACCCCTGTTGATGCTGGCCTGGCAGGTGGTGCAATTAGCCTCTTTGGGGTTATCTGCAGAGTCTTTAAAAAACCACCAGTCTCTGGAAGACCTGCCAGTTGTACTAGCAACTTCCCTCGTGTTGGTGTTACGGGGAACGCTTTCCTGCCCTGTGTCTGTGGCCACTACACTGCTTCTTCCTGCCTGTTGTGGTGCTACGCCTTCCTCCCCCTGTGTGCTGCTGTCCTCGCTCTGCATGTCCCCCTGCCAGGTTGGGTCAGTTACTATATCATCCACCACCTCATCTTCCACTTCCGCTCCCTGGTCGTCCTCTTGACTTTCTGGCAATTGTGTCTCATCATCATCATCATCCACCTCTTGCGACAGTAATTGCACTTTCCCACCGTTGCCTTCATGTGACCATGGCTGCTCAAATATTTGGGCATTGCTACACACGTTTTCCTCTTGACTTGCATGAAGCTGGCCGAGCGAGAGGCCTGAATCTACAAGTGGAAAAGTGGACAGCTCTTCTGAGTGTCCAAGTGTGGGATCAGTTGTCTCCGGGCACTCGGCATGGTGGTAGGAAGGAGGATCAGGGTGAGGAATATGCAGTCCAGACTCACGGCTACTGAGACTTGACTGTGTGGACGACAGGGTGATAGTTGTGGTGGCAAAGTTACTGGAAGCATTTTCTGCTATCCAACCAACATCCTTTTGACATTGCTCTGGGTTCAATAGTGGTGTGCTGCCATCCCCTAGCAATAGGGACAGGAAAGACGGGCAACAAGATTTGGGTGTTTGTTCTGGCACAATTTCAGCTTGCCTACGGCCTCGGCCTCTGCACGCACCATCGCCATCACGTCCACTTCCTCGTCCCTTGCTACGCTCCTTACCCATTTTAAATCGAGGACAATATTTTCCACGTTCACTAGAAATGGCTAATTTTGGAATGCAGTTATATGTGATATGTCTGACAGAGAACCATGGCTTTAAATAGTTGGCCTGTAATTTACTAATATTATTTTTCACAGAGCCCTAGTGTGAATAGCTTGACCGACACACTGCAACAAAATGGAAGGCAGAAATGGCTGATTTTGGAACACTGTTATATGTAATATGTATGACAGAGAACCACGGTTTTAAATAACAGGCCTGTAATTTACTAATATTATTCTACACAGAGACCTAGTGTGAATAGCTTGACCGACACACTGCAGCAAAATGGAGAAGGAGGCCAATATTTTCCAGGTTCAGTTCAAATTTCTGGATTTTTATTTCTGAAATGTGGAACACATCTGGCTGTTTTCTGCAGTGCTAACAATCAAATGGAGCAGAAAAATGGTGTACTCTGGATTGCTTTTTAAGCAAATAACCAGGATTAAGGTAAAAAAAAAATTGCCATGGCCCCTGATACCTGGGGCTATGTCTACAAATATTTGTCACAGCAGAATCACTCACAAGTTGAACATGCAATGGACCATCTTGTGCTGTATCATGCTCTGCACTCTATCACATACCCTGCCTGCCTTGGTTTTTAAGCTAATAAGCAGGATTAAGATAAAAAATAAATTTGCAATTGCCCCTGATACTATGTATACAAATATCGGTAAGAACAGTAGCAGCAGGAACGTTCTATGGACCCTCTTGCACTATATGCACTGCAGTCTGCCTTATACACTGCCTGCCTGCCTAACTGCTGCTATCACCTTCACCACTGAAAATATGCACCTGGATTAGTCCTCAGAAGGACTGTTAGTTCAGATGGATATATAGATATCTGTTGTGGAATACCTATACTAACTCTAAACAAGCAAATCTCTCCCTGACTCAGCAGCACCTCTCCCTACCCTGCCTGATTCCAGGGTAGACTGTGATGAGCATTACGGCACCAGGTCTTATATTGACCTGATGACGCTGTGGGGCCATCCAATCACTGTAATGCCCACAACCAACATGGCTACGGCATTACAGTGCGTGGCAAGCAATCCCTGCATGCTCTTTGGCTCTCTAAAGAGCACCAAACATGCAGGGCGGGGACAGGAGTTCCCGCCCGAGCAACCCTGAAATACTCGCCGAGCTTGTCGAGCACCGTGATGCTCGGGTGAGTACTGAGCAATGGCGAGCACGTTCGCTCATCACTAGTAAGCACACAAAGATTAATTCTAAAAAAATACTCTAAATGATCTTTAATATACAGTCTATTGATTGTGCCTATCTAAAAATCATCACCCATTGCTTGCAGTAGTGGTCAGTGTAAGTGCCAATACATATGCTTGTCTATACTTCAACTTGGTAGACAACGTCATCATTAACTGACGGAGAAAAGGAAATTCCTCCCCAGTGTTGTTCTGACAGAAATGACACTCTTAAATATTTTTTTTCAAGCCTTAAAAACTAGTTACATGTAAGCCAACCTATAGGTTAGAAGCTACTTTGAAAAATTGCAATAATGTTGTTCTAGCCTTCTTCGCTCATATTAATCTAATGTGCATATTTATTTATATCCCTTTAACTTTAATATTTTCCAGTAACTCTCTCACATGCTAGCCCTAGATCTATTTAATTGCAACTTGTCTATGTCCCAATTTTCCATCTTGTCTTCATTTCTTCTCACTCACTCTACATCTTGCCAGTAATAACCTCTTCACTTCCTCCATCTATTTTGAGGAGCCATCTGTTACATTCTTGGTCTCATCCGCTGTCCCTGCACATGTCTTATCTCTTCCCCATATCTGTCTTCAGTATCCTCTTGAATGATTAATCTTTTTTTACCCTGCAGTACCGTGTCTTTGCCCAGCCTTTACTAAATGGTCTAAATCAGTTTATTGCTTTGTATAATTAAAAAGGAATATCTATGATTTAAATGATTATCCACCTTTTTTTGCAAGTTAAACCTTTGCCAGTAAAGGAATCATGTATTTTAAATATTGCACTATTATTATGTGAAAAATTATATTTTATATTGAGATTGCTTTTTCAATATATCCATAACATACAAGACCTTCAAACAAGTTTCATATTATTTTTTAAGATAAAGAACTTGCAGAGAGAGAGGTGAATTACACTATTATCTCTTCTGTTAAAGAGTTCTTTAACATCTACAGAACATTGGTAGTGAATCTAGGTCAAGCAAATAATCCTCTCAGTCATGTGGTCGTAATCTGCTTCTCATCTCTTGCATTAACTCTCTCACTGTTGAGATATATCCACTAAACATAGACAAGACATATGGGGGTAGGGTAGTTTGAAAAGGTTAGCCATATTATAAGACAGGATCCTCGTTAAAAAATGTAAATCACTCCTTAGTGGTTTGACTCCAATGTAAAGCTTGAGTTTTGGAATGTAACCTTTTGGTTCGTTTTGACATTTAGAAATATTATTATTACTTATGTCATAGGTTCCCATTACAGCTTTGTCTGTCTTAGTTTTTTCTAATAGTTTATACCCAGACATCTCTTTCCCATGCATTATTTGTGAATACTTTCATCTGTAGATATCTACTGAATTGTCCTGATCCTAGTACTTAGTAGACATTTTTGCTAAACCTGCTTCAAGGGAATTATGCTGAACTTTCAATGCAGTACTTTTTAATGTGAAGACAAAGTAAGATAAAGTAGTAAGGAAAGCATTGCATTAAAGGGAACCTGTCAGCTGATTCATGCTGTCCAAAGCATGGGCAGCATGAATCAAAGATTAGCTGTATATACTAAGAAAATTTAGCTAGAAGATTCAGCCAGGAGCTACAACTGGAGACAAGACTAGTCTGGAACCACTCCCAGATGTATTTTTCCATCCCTACTATAGGTGATTGACAGGTCTCTCCCACAGCAAGATACTTGTCAATCATCTAGAGCAGTGCTGGAAGAAGCCTGCTAGGGGTGTCTCTTGTCTTCGCACAGTCCACAGCAGAATTTTGTAACTACATTTCCTCTGAAATGCCGAAGTGTTTCAGATAAAAATTTACCTGGCTGCAATCATGCAGCTAGACTCCAATTCATGCTACCAGTGGTTTGGGCAGCATGAATCAGCTGACAGGTTCTTTTTACCATCTTAAGTCAACAATTAAACACATTGCATAAATGTTTAAAACTGAGGACTTCAAACATTTTAATGTACCGAGTACTGGTAAGTTTAGTTGCAGTGAGTGAATGTTAAAATATATTAACCCCTTCTCGACAGGGCTATTTTCCATATTTTTGTTTTGTTTTTTCCCTCCCCTTCTTCCAAGAGCCATAACTTTTGCTTTTTTTGTGGGACAAGTTGTACTATTGAATGACACCATTCATTTTATCAAGTGATGCACTGAACAGCGGGAAAAAAATTCCACGTGCATTGAAATTGCAAAAAAAGTGCAATTCCACAATTGTTTTTTGTTTTTTCTATTTACAATGTTCACTATATGGTAAAACTGACCAGGCAATATGATTCTCAAGGTCAGTATGAGTACACAGATACCAAACATGTATAGTTTTTTTTATTTAAGTGGTTAAAACAATACGAAAATTTGATAAAAAAAAAGATAAAGGTTTTCTTTTGTTGCAATTTTCTGAAACCCGTAACATTTTCAATTTTTAAGACATGGGTCTGTGTGGGGGTTTACTTTTTACGTCCTGAGCTGATGTTTTTTCTGATACAATTTTGGGGTAGCTACGATGTATTGATTGCCTTTTATAGCATTTTATTGTAATGTTGAGGTGGCCAAAAAAACATAATTTTGACATTTTGATATTTTACTCTTACTCTACCGATCGGATTAATTTATTTTAAATTTTGATAGATCGGTATCAATGCAGCGGTATCAAATATGTCAACTTTTTTTTGTTTTATTTTTAATGGGGCAAAAGTGGGTTGATTTGAACTTTTTTTTTTTTTTTTCATATTTTTAAAAACATTTTGTTCACTTTTTCTATTCTATTTATTAGTCCCCTTAGGGGACTTGAAGATGCGATCACATGATCGCTTACACTATAAATAGCAGTGCATCAGCACTGCTATGTATAGAGAAAATCATGATCTCCTATGAACTCCAGCTCAATGCTGGCTTTCACAAAATTATCGTAATGATAGGCACGAGGGTCTTCAGTAGACCCCCGGTTGTCATAGTAACCCATCCACATCCCACTATAACGTTACGAGTGCACTGATGGGCGTGTGGAATGACATGCCCCTCTGCCGGTGCAAGGTAAATGCCGCAGTCAGAGATTGACAGCGGCATTTAACAGTTTAAAATCCGCAGGCTCCATCCCCGATTGGTAAAGGATTAAATCAGTCATTGTCTGCCAGGAAAGCAAGCCTGAATCAAAGTCATGGAGCCAGCATATGTTGTACCAGTCATATATCAGTAAAGGGTTAAACAAATGATGTAATTGTAGTCATTAAGTGCTAAATTCCTAAAAATCAAAAATTCCATAAATGATTGCTAAGTTGAAAACAGTAAGCCAAGTAAGAAATGTTCGTTTGAAACCTACTCTGTATGCTTTACTCCATCTTTACAGACAAAACAGTGCCTGTTATAAATTGTTAACCAAAATACACTTGCAGTGGACAACTTTTGCAGTTGCCCAAAGCCTGGTGACAAAGATTTCATGATGTCCACTCGATTGGTTGAAGGTGCACTAAATACTTACAATCATTTTCTATTTTCTGTGCAGTTGTCTCATATAAAATTGCTCTCATCAGTCCTGCGAACTTCCAAAAAACAGTTCAGTGTAAATGTGGGAGTGATATTACCAACTCGTCTTGCACTCTGATTCCATTGGTGCTAATCCTGTTATCTTTCCATCTTTCTTGATGTAACTGTAAACTAGTAGGAGGTTTTTGCGCAACTGAAGACTACTTTGATGGTACAGTATTTCATGTTGATGACATTAAAAACATATTTGTCACTGAAATAGCCTACAGATGTGATACTCCCTGTCATGTGTCACTCCAACAGATGGGAGTAGAGCAACTCATAGGAATCTGATAGGGAAGATGTGTTATGGAACCCGAAAACCTCTGGAGGTTTGGAACAGAACTAAGAGAAGACATGGAAGACTAACCATGCTACAGAGTGATGGTGGCCAGTCGAGATGAGCAGATCGATCCGTGGAGAATTGAATTTTTGTAAAATTTACTGAAATTTGCAGTTTAATGTGAATTCAAACATTCTAAGATTCTATTCGTGGTTAGCAAAAAAAATGTCCTGGCACTATTTACCACACTGCTGAAGCATCATAGAGTGGTCAAATGTTATAATGCTCTGTGACTATGATATCTGGATTATCATGCCTTGTACAGTGGTGGTCAGTACTTTAGCCATCATAGATCAGCAGTTACCATCGCCAGAGTCACAGGGTAAGTCAGGGTCCTCTATCTCTGTTGCCTGCAGAGTGTAAGCTCTTATCATCAACAAGGTCCTCTATATCTCTCTTCAGTAGAGTGTAAGCACTTATGACCAGCAGGATCCTCTCTCTCTCTTATGTACAGTGTAAGCTCTATGGCCAATGGGGCTCTCTCTCTCTCTCTCTTTCTCATTCTATTCTGTACAGTGTAAACTTTTAGAGAGTAAGCTCTTAGGGTCAGCAAGGTTCTTGCTCTCTCCTCTCTCCCTTGTTTCTTTTATATAAATGTATTTATTTTTATAACAAGCTTTCCAGTATTGAGATTCATACTAATTTATTTATTGCAAATCTAAATTTTTGGGAAAATTTGTTGAAGTCGACAAATTTAAACTTCAAAAGTTCTGCTTATCTCTAGTGACCAGCAGTCTTTCTGGAGGGGAGAGATCAAAATGTTGAGAATGTATTGCAGATAAAAAGTTAGGGTTTGGTGGCAAAGAGTGTACTATGGGGTAATTAAATACATTATAGTCTATCCACAGCTATATTGCCAAAATTTATGGATTAAAGCATTATACTAGTCAGATCTTTTATCATAAATCCCCAACAGATGAGATGCTTGTATTAATGAATTCTGAAAGTAGGCACAACATTCATGAAGGTTGGAAATATTATGGCTGCAGCCTCTATTCATGTTAGTCTAGAAGGTACAAAAGAAAAATGCAGGATCCATGTGTCGTTCCTTGGATAAAGAAATGGATATACAGAAGTTGAAGTTTTTGCTTTAGTCACTAGACTAAAATTCTCTTCATATAATACAAAGGATGCTAGCCCATATTTATACACATTGAAATGCAAGTCTACAAATGTAGCTATAAACATTTTTTTTGCTACCATGGCTGAAAAAAAGTCAAATCCAAGAAGACCCTTTCAATACCTGGGAAAATTCGTGAAGTAAAAGACGAACAAATATAAAACATTTCTCAAACACCTCTGGCTGGTGTTCATAGGAGACAGTGATTTGTGCTATACACAGCAATACTACAGTAGTATTATACTACTTCTGATCATATGATTCGGGGAGTAACAAAAAAAGTAAAAAATAGGTTTAAAAAATGTAAAAAAACAAATTAGCTAAATAAATAATGTACATGCATAAACATGCACACTCTAAAACTAAGTACCTTTTTAATTTATCACTGCATTCAGTCTTTGTAAGTAAGGATCTGTGCCTATTTTTCCTTGTTGTAGCACGCCAAATCTGTCAGATTGTGAGGGCATCTCCTGTGTACAGCCCTCTTCAGGTCAACACATAATTTAATTCAAGTCTGGTGTCTGGCTGTGCTACTCCAAAATGTTGATCTTCTTCTGGTGAATCCATTATTTTGCTGATTTTAAGGTATGATTAGGATCTTTGTTGTGCTGTAAGGTGAAATTCCTCTTCATCTTCAGCTTTATGGCACAGGTTTGAAGGTTTTGATGTAAAATTGACTGAAATTTGGTACAGTTCATAATTTGCTCCACGTTGACTAAAGCTCCAATTCTAGCTGGCAAAAACAGCCCCAAAGCATAATGCTGCCTCCACCATGCTTCACTGTGGGTATGGTGCTGTTTTGGTGATGCACAGTGTTTGCTTTGCAACAAATAAACCTTTTAGAATTATGGCCAAAAAGTTTAATCATGGTCTCATCATATCGTAACACATTTTTCCACATGCTTCTGAAAGAATTGATGTAGATTTTGGCAAAACATACCCAGACTTGGATGTTTTTCTCTGTAAGAAAAGGCTTCCATCTTGGCACCCTACTCCACATGCCAGACATATGAAGAATGTAGGACATTTTTGTTACTTGCAGTACATAACGAGTATTTGCTGTAAATTCTTGCAGCTCTTCTGCTGTATGCCTCATGGAAGTTTTCTGGACTAATTTTTTTCATGTCTTTTCAGCAGTAAAGTGTTAAAGACTGATGAAATTATAAGGTATGTTCCTCAGGCCAGTAAGCCTGATGCTGACACTGTTGTTTTGCTTTGGACAATCATTCCCAAAAGAGCTTAGTCTGTCTCTTCAAGAGAACCAATTTTCTGAAGTCTTTGACAGCTCCAGGACCTATGCCATTAGTTGATGATACCCATATGTTGCTCTAAAGCACATGTCAAACTCTGACTCGTTGGTCAAATCTGGCCTTCAGGGTGATTATATTTGGCTTGCGATGCAGGCAGCGCCCCTCCATTATACTGTATGGAGGACTATGAGGGGCCATTATACTGTATGGAGGACTACGTGGGGCCCATTTTTCTGTATGGAGGACTATGTGGGACCCATTATACTGTATGGAGGACTATGTGGGCTCGTTATTTTATATGGCGGACTATGTGGGGCCATTATACTTTATAGAGGACTATGTGAAGCCCATTATTTTTTATGGAGGACTATGTGGGGCCCATTATACTGTTTGGAGGACTATGTGGGGCCAATTATACTGTATGTGAAGGTTTGTGTGGGGTCCATTATGCTGTTTGGAGGGTTGTGTGGGGGCCATTATACTGTTTGGAGGCCTGTGTGGGGGCCATGAGAGTGTATGGAGGGCTCTGTGGGGTTCACCGTTGGGGGATTATATTGTGTTAGGGTCACCATGCCTTGCCGTGGGAGTTGAAGTGGGGTACAATAGGGTCATTATACTGTGCATGTGGTGGCTAATGTGGAAGAATGCACCATAGGGGTATCATACTGTTTGGGGGGCACTTTTGTTGGCATCATACTTTATGGGGCAATGAAAGAGGAATCTACGACTTCAGAAGGAGGAAAATTACTATGTAAAGGCTGGAAAGTTATGAGATCTGCTCTTCTGTGACACAGACAAATATTTTTTTTTTTTTGGGGGGGGCCCAATTAGAGCTTCTGCTATGGTGCCCCATGACTTCTATGTACGCCCCTGCATGCAACCGGCATGGCATTATATAGTGTGACCAAGAAATAGTTAAAAAAAAAGAATAAGAATGGTAAAAAATAAAATATAAAGATTATACTTACCTTCTGATGGCCCCCGGTATTATCTCCGCTCCGTCCGGTCTCTTGTATGGGTCGCGGTGGTGTTTAAGGACCTGCGGTGACGTCATTGAGTCATGTCGTCCACGGTCGCGTGACCTGTCACATGACTAAATGACGTCATGGCAGGTCCTTCACACCACCGCGAGCTGTACAAGAGACCGGACGCATCTCTAAGGATGCCGGGGGACATCAGAAGGTAAGTATAATCTTTATTTTTTATTTTAAATTCTTTTTTTTACAGGTACTATCGTACCCAAGTCTCCTCTCCTCCAGACCTGGGTACCATCCACACATTGAACTGTGTGATATCCGCATGTGCAGATGCAGTGATGCAGATGTCACGCGGTAAAATGCAAGTCAATGGCGGCGATTACGCTGTGTGTCCGCAAAATTAATGGACATGCTGCGTATTTTTCCATAATGACCATGGGGCATGTATTAGCAAGCGTTTTTTAAGCGTTTTCGCTGTGGAAATTCCACGGCAAAAACGCTTAAAAAACGTATAGTGGGCACGCAGCCTAAGGCTCTGTGCCCACGATGCAGAAATGAAGTGGAAAATTTCCTCTTCATTTCTGCATGTCCTTGCCCGGAAAAATGCGTGTGGAATTTTACACGTGTTTTTCGCGCGTTTTTGAAGCGTTTTGGACATGCAGAATTGTCTTGCGTTTTTTAATGCATTGAGAACGCAGTTACGCATGCGTAAACGCACAAATAATGGACATGCTGTCCAAATGCCCCCTTCCCTTCTGAGCCCCACAGTTTGCATAAACCATATTTAGCATTGTCATAGAAAATATTTCTCCAAACGCCTCATTCCCCCTTCTCTATACTATTTGTCAGAGTAGAAAAGCTGGCAATCTACGGAGCTGTCTATGCAAATTAGCACACACACAGGAGAAGTGGCTAATCAAATGCTAGTACAAAGGAAGCTACTAACCCAATTAACATACAAGTGTATTTTCTAGTGACACTGGCCTGTGACAAATACGCACCTAGGTGAGGAGGATGCAGTTTCTAGCTTCAAAAGAATTCTCTCTCACCCCCAGGGCATCCCCCATTTGCTCCACAGAAATCTGTTGTCTCACCTGTGCCGACACGAAATATGGAATATCGGAAGTTCTATACTTCTGATAATAAAGGGACACATATTTTTAGTGGCAGGGTCTGCTAAGGAACAATATGCATAGTTTTCCGTAGCTGTGAGCCCCTCTGGTGAGCTGTGGCGCAAAAGTACCAGAATAACGGACTGCAGCTATGCCATGTGTAGTCTCTAAGGAAAGGTAAACTCGTAACAAAGAATATGGCATCACTTTCAAGGTTCTGCGATCAACCAGCAATAATTATTGTGGACGTTAGATATTTTAATAAAAATATGAAGGCTGGAGCCCAGCCCACATGATGTCATCACAGGGGGTGTGGGCAGGTCCCCACTTCAACATAAAAGACCCAGCCGAGGATGGGTCAGTACTTGTTGCCGGGAGGTATACAGTACAGACCAAAAGTTTGGACACACCTTCTCATTTAAAGATTTTTCTGTATTTTCATTACTATGAAAATTGTACATTCACACTGAAGGCATCAAAACTATGAATTAACACATGTGGAATTATATACTTAACAAAAAAGTGTGAAACAATTGAAAATATGTCTTATATTCTAGGTTCTTCAAAGTAGCCACCTTTTGCGTTGATGACTGCTTTGCACACTTTTGGCATTGAGTCTCGCCGTGTGGCTAAGCTATACTGTACAGCCACATTTGGGGTATTGCCACGTTCAGCAGAAATTGTGGGACAAATTTTAGTGCCATTTTTACCCATTTCCCAGTGTGAAAATGTAAATTCTTGGGCTAAAACTAAATTTTTGTGGTAAAAATGTAATTATGTTTTACTTCACTGCCAATGGTATAAAATTCTGTGACCCACTTGTGGAGTCAATTTGCTCACTGCACACCTAGATGGATTTATTGAGAGGTTTAGTTTGTAAAATGGGGTATCTTATGGGGAGTCTGTTGTTCTGGCACCTCAGGGGCTCTGCCAATGTGACATGGCACCCTCAAACCAGTCCAGCAAAATCTGAACTCCAATATTGTGCTTCTTCCCTTGTGAGCTTTGCACTGTGCCTCAAAAGTAGTTTTTTGACCACATATTGGGTATCGGCGTACACAGGAAAAATTGGACAACAAATTTTGGGGTCCATTTCTCCTGCTATCCTTGTGAAAAGGAAAAAATGTGGGGCTGAAACAACTTTTTTGTGGGAAAAATATGTATTTTTTATAGTTTCCCTTCACATATTGGGTATCGACATTGTCAAGAGAAATTGCACAACAAATTTTGGGGCCCAATTTTTCCTGTTACTTTGCAAAAATAAAAAAAATTGGGTCTAAAGTAAAATTTTTGTTAAAAAAGGTTAAATGTTTGTTTTCCTTCCACATTCCAAAAATTCATGTGAAGCACCTGAAGGGTTAATAAACTTTAATGTAGTTTTGAGCACCTTGAGGGGTGCAGTTTTTAGAATGGTGTCACTTTTGGGTATTTTCAGTCATATTGGTGCTTCAAAGTCACTTCAAATGTGATGTAGTCCCTAAAAAAATGGTTTTGTAAATGTTGTTGGAAAATGAGAAATCACAGGTTAATTTTTAACCCTTATACATTTCTTAGAAAAAAATTGTTTCCAAAGTTGTGCTGATGTAAAATAAACATGTGAGAAATATTATTTATTAACTATTTCGTGTGACATATCTCTCTGATTTAAGGGCATAAAAATTTAAAGTTTGAAAATTGCTACATTTTCCAAATTTTTGCCAAATTAATGTTTTTTTCAAAAATAAATGTGTCACATTGAAAAAATTTCTCTTCTTTCATGATGTACAATATGTCATGAAAACACTCAGAATCAGTTGGATCTGTTGAAGCATTCCAGAGTTATTAACTCATAAAGTGACAATTGTCAGAATTGTAAAACTTGGCCCGGTCATGAAGGTGAAAACAGGCTCGGATTTAAAGGGGTAAAATTCAGTTCTTAGGGAATTCGATTTTATATAAGATTTGTGATTATAATATAATAGCTACAATATATCTAATCCACTTTTTCATCATGTTCAAATCAGACAAGTTAAAGGACAAATATTGTCTAAATAATTCTGAGAGAATATTTACCTTCTCCCTTGTGTCATGATTTTCACTATCTTTTCAACTAAATAAACAGATGGGATAAGCATTATTTCCAACTAGAGATGAGTGAACCTGAATGGTAAAGTCTTACTGTTCAGGTTCGCCAGCTGAATAAAGCTTGTTGAAAAGCTGCAGCACAGCTTAGAAACAACCTTTAAGGCTGTGGGCACTTCTGACCCCATCACAGCAATGCCAAGCATTGACATGGCTGTGATTCACCGGCGCCACCCATGACCCGGAGTGTATAAACGCCGGATCACAGGTGGCATGAGGGACAGTGTAAAATAAATAAATAATTTAAAAAAATGACGTGTGGACCCCCTATTTTAAATAACCAGCCAAGGGAAAACAGAGAGCGGTGAGCTAATCTTATTATGCTGGGAGGGGGCAAAAATATCGATGGACCTTCCCAGTCTATTAATATCAGCCCCCAGTTGTCTGCTTTGCCTTAGCTGGTTATTAAAAATGGGAGGACCCTAAAAAAATGATGTGAGGTCCCACTTTGTTTTAATAACCAGCTAAGGCAAAACAGACAACTGCGGGCTGATATTACTAGTCTGGGAAGGTTCATGGATATTGTCCCCTTCCAAGTCTAATAAGACCAGCCCTCAGCTGCCCCAGAAATGGATCATCCATTAGCCTCGGCTGTTCTCAATTGCAATGCTAGGGTGGCAATTGGGGTAATGAGATTGTGGGGTTAATGTCAGCTGTGTTATGTCCGCTGACATCAACCCCACAGGTTAGTAATGGAGAGGTGCTTATCAGACCCAGTAAGTAAAAAGAGAAAAAATACATAGAAAAAAATTTTTGATCTTTGAAAAAACACATAAAGACTAGTGTTGAGCGAACATGCTCGACACTGCTCGGTACTCGCCCGAGCATCACGCTACTCGGGATGTTCGGCGAGCACCGAGCATTTCCGGGTTACTCGGGCGGGAGCTCGGGTCTCCGCCCTGCATGTTTGGCGCTCTTTACAGAGCAAATGAACATGCAGGGATTGCCAGCCAGTCACTGTAATGCCGCAGACATGTTGTTTGTGGGCATTACAGTGATTGGCTGGCCGCACAGCGTCACCTCGAGTATTTAAAACCGGGCGCCGCCATCTTGGACACAGTCGCTCCGGATCAGACAGTGTAGGGACAGCGCTGCTGATTTAGGGAGAGATATATCCTGCAAAATAGTTAGTGTAGGGTCTGTAAAGGCTGCCAGATCAAACAAACAGTCATTCTCAGGACTAATATCCATCCCAGGTATATCAGGCTGGCAGGCAGGCTGTATAGGAGACGCAGTGGTTATACCAGCAAACGCTGCATTACAGTCCTGTGTGCTGCTCCTGTTGCTGAAATTGCTGGACTTAGCTCCAGGTCCCAGGGGCCAGGAAAAATCCTTTTTTTTTAATCTAAATCCTCTTTTTTTTTTCCTCCTTCACAATGTACAAATACCCATCTTATTAACCTTTTGGTGTCCCCCCCCCAAAAAAAAAAAAAGTGTGCCTCTGATTTTTCAGACACAAATATATCTGTTGAAAATAGTCTGGTGTAGGCCAGAGAAATAGAAGTGTGGTTTTGCAGTTCTATGGGCCATTTGTATCTAAAAAAAACAGTTTGAGTGTGTCGCTCACTGTTCAGCCGCAAATATATATTTAAAAAGTCTGGTATACACCAGTAAATTATTACTGTGGTTTTGATGTTCCACGGTAAAACATCTCTATTATCCTGTTTTTGGCATTTTTTGCTGTATAAAAATAATAATAGTGTCTCCCTGATTTTTCAGACACAAATATATCTGTTGAAAATAGTCTGGTGTAGGCCAGAGAGACAGAAGTGTGCTTTTGCTGTTCCACGGTAAAAAATCTCTATTATCCTGCTTTTGGCATTTTTTGCCGTAAAAAATAAATAGTGTCTCCTGATTGTTCAGACACAAATATATCTGTTGAAAATAGTCTGGTGTAGGCCCGAGAAATACAAGTGTGGTTTTGCAGTTCCACGGTTCAAACCTCTGTATTATCCACTTTTGGACCATTTGTATCTAAAAAAAACAGTTTGAGTGTGTCGCTCACTGTTCAGCCGCAAATATATATATATTCAAAAAAGTCTGGTATACACCAGTAAATTATAACTGTGGTTTTGCTGTTCCACGGTAAAACATCTCTATTATCCTGCTTTTGGCATTTTTTGCCGTAAAAAATAAATAGTGTCTCCTGATTGTTCAGACACAAATATATCTGTTGAAAATAGTCTGGTGTAGGCCCGAGAAATACAAGTGTGGCTTTGCAGTTTCACTGTTCAAACCTCTGTATTATCCACTTTTTGGGCCATTTGTATCTAAAAAAAACAGTTTGAGTGTGTCGCTCACTGTTCAGCCGCAAATATCTCTATTTAAAAAAGTGTGGTATACCCCAGTAAACAATAACTGTGGTTTTGCCATCCCACGGTAAAAAAACTCTATTATTCAGGTTTTGGTAGTTTCTTCTGTAAAGAAAAACAGTAGTGTCTCCTGACTGTTGTGACACAAAAATATATCCGTTGAAAATAGTCTTGTGTAGGCCCGACATCCCAGTGTGGTTTCGCAGTTCCACGGGTCAAATTGCTGTACTATCCAGTTTTGGGCCTTTGGTATCTAAAAAAAAAGCAGTTTGAGTGTGTCGCTCACTGTTCAGCCGCAAATATCTCTATTTAAAAAAGTGTGGTATACCCCAGTAAATAATAACTGTGGTTTTCCTCTTCCACGGTTCTAATCTACTCTTTATTACCCTTTTTCCATTGATAGTGCAAGTGTAAGCTATTTTACTTCATTTACAATGGGCAAGGCGCTTGGCAAGGGACGTGGAAGTGGACGTTCTGGTGATGGTTCGTGCAGAGGACGGGGCCGTGGCCAAGGTGAAAATGTGCCACAACCAACAGCCACATCTTCTCGCTCCCACTTCTTGACCGAATTACTAGGGAAGCACAGAACAACACCAGTATTGAGAACTGATCAGTGTGAACAGGTTATTAATTGGATAGCAGACAATACTTCCAGTTACCTGGGCACCACCACCTCCGGTCTGTCTTCCACACGGTCAACTCTTAGTAGCCGTGAGTCTCGACCGCATAATCCTCCTCACCCTGATGCTCCTTCCTCCCACCATGCCGAGTGTCGTCAGACAGCAAGTGATCCCACACTTGGACACTCTGAAGAGCTGTTCACTGGTCCATTTCCATATTTGGGCCCCTCGCCTGATACGCTTGAAGTGGTGGAAGAGGAGATCCCATGTTGCGATGCCCAAATATTTGAACAGCCACGGCCACAGGAAGTTGAGGTTGGCAATCTGTCACAAGAGGTGGACGATGACGAGACACAATTGCCAGGAAGTGAGGAGGATCGTGGTGCGCAAGTGGAAGAGGAGGAGGTGGTGGATGATCTAGTAACTGACCCAACGTGGAAGGAGGACATGCAGAGTGAGACCAGCAGCACACAGGGGGAGGGAGGCAGAGTACCCCAGCAGGCAGGAAGAAGCAGTGTGGTGGCCGCAGACAGAAGGCAGGCAACCGTTCCCCGTAACACCAACACGAGGGACGTTGCCAGTACAAGCGGTAGGTCTTCCAGAGTCTGGAATTTTTTTAAAGACTCTGCTGATAACCCCAAAAAGGCCATATGTTCCACCTGCCATGCAGCATTAGCAGGGGTGACAAAACTACCAGCCTGACCACCACCAGCATGATCAGGCACATGGCAGCAAAGCACCCGACTTTGTGGGGCGAAACCCAGGGTCCACGACCAGTGTCAGCGGGTGTCACCACTGCTTCATCCACTGTTGTGGGTGCAATAGAACCCCCTGTTGTGTGTGCAAGGCAATCCCCTGTCCATACTGCATGTAAAGATGCCCCCTCCTCTCAGTCTTCACTTGTTATGGCAGTTTCTCAAGAAACAGCATCAACGTCCACGTCCACGTCTCACCGCAGCGTTCAATTGTCCATATCCCAGACCTTTGAACGAAAGCGGAAATTCGCAGCTAACGCCCCACAGGCCACAGTCCTAAATTCGCACATTTCACGACTGCTTTCATTGGAAATGCTGCCTTTTAGGCTGGTGGAGACGGAATCCTTCCGCAATCTTATGGCGGTGGCCGTCCCTCGGTACTCGGTCCCCAGCCGACACTATTTTGCCCGGTGTGCCATCCCCGCACTACACAAGCACGTATCCCAAAACATCTGCCCTGCCCTCAACAACGCAGTTACTGGGAGAGTCCACCTGACAACGGACACGTGGACAAGTGCTTGTGGCCAGGGACGGTACATCTCTCTGACGGCACACTGGGTAAACATAGTGGAAGCCGGGACCCAGTCGGACCTTGGGACGGAACACATCCTCCCCACACCGAGGATTGCGGGCCCTATGTCAGTCAGAGTTGCCCCCACAGTGTACAGCTCCTGCGCATCCTCCTCCTCCTCCTCCTCCTCATGTTCAGCCTCCATCTCAGATATCACCACATCAGTTACAAGCTGGAAGCATTGCAGTACTGCCTCCTCCACGCGGCAACAGGCTGTGCTGAAACTCATAAGCTTAGGTGATAAACCTCACACTACTTGTGAGTTGTGGACAGCTGTGAAAGAGCAGGCAGATCTGTGGCTGAGACCGCTGAACCTACATCCCGGCATGGTCGTGTGTGACAATGGCCGTAACCTGGTGGCGGCTCTGAGGCGAGGTGAGATCACACACGTACCATGACTGGCTCATGTGCTTAACCTCGTGGTTCAGCGGTTTCTTAAATCGTACCCCGAGTTGCCAGATCTGCTCGTGAAAGTACGCCGCCTGTCAGCTCATTTTCGCAAGTCGGCTACAGCTTCCACCGCCCTTGCTGTGTTGCAGCAGCGTTTGCAGCTTCCGGCACACCGACTGGTGTGTGATGTCCCCACACGTTGGAACTCTACCCTCCACATGTTGCAAAGGATTTGTGAGCAGAAGAGAGCAGTTGTGGAGTACCAGCTGCAACAAGGCCGTCGATATTCAGGTCAGACTCCACACATAAGACCTCAGGAGTGGACCTGGATGTCTGACATATGTACCATCCTGACAAACTTTGAGGAGGCCACCAAGATGGTGAGTGGTGATGACGCCATCATTAGTGTCAGCATCCCACTTGTCTGTCTTTTGCAACGCTCTCTGCAGAGAATTAAAGAGGAGGCATTGCAGCCAGAGTATGATGAGATGGATCAAGAAGCCGTAGCGGGCGATTACACACAGCCCAGCCTCATCTCATCCCAACATGCATTGGGGGACAATGAGGGAGAGGAGGAGGAGGAGGAGGAGGAGGAGGAAGAACAGGAGCTGCTATCATGCGTTGTAGACGGTAGTACCTGTACCAGTGTCATACCGTCGGTTCAGCGTGGGTGACCTGAGGACAGGGGGGAGAAGGAAGAGGAGGAGGAGGAGGAGGAGAGCATGGTCAGTAGTCATCTTGGTGAGGACACGGAAATCTTGCCCGTTACCAGTCTGACACGCATGGCTGACTTTATGTTACGCTGCCTTAACCGTGACCCTCGCGTTGTCAAAATGTTGGGTGACAGTCATTACTGGTTGGTGACACTTGTAGACCCACGCTACAAAGAGAACTTTCACTCTCTTATTCCTGAGGTGGAGAGGTCTACAAAAATGGGGCAATACCAGAAGGCCCTTGCTGCAGAACTCTTAAAAAAATTCCCATCTGAACACGCTAGCGGCAGAGGTCACAGTTCGTTGCCCAACCAAGGCGTACAGGCGAGAGAGATGCAACTCCAATCCAGCAGAGGCAGGGGAACACTGTCAACGTTCTGGGACAGTTTTCTGACACCCACCCAGCTTCCAGGCCCTGAGGCGCGGGGTACTCTCACAAGGAGTGGAAAGTTTCAAAAGATGGTGAGGGAGTACCTTGCCGATCGTACCAGCGTCCTACGTGATTCCTCTGTGCCTTTTAATTATTGGGTATCCAAGCTGGACACTTGGAATGAACTCGCTCTGTACACCTTGGAGGTCCTGGCCTGCTCTGCCGCTAGCGTGTTATCGGAGCGTGTTTTTAGTGCCGCTGGGGGAATTATAACTGATAAGCGCACTCGCCTGTCAACTGACAATGCTGACAAGCTGACCCTTATCAAAATGAACAAGGGCTGGATTGGGCCAGACTTCTCATCACCACCAAATGACAGCAGAGTAACATAAAGTCAAATCCACTGTGTTATTTCGGGAGGTGTATTCCCATGCATTTCTTCACACCCACACATGGGTATACGCTTCCTCATTTCGGCTGTTTAATCTTCTTCTCCTTATCCTCAGCCTCCACCACCACTATACCACCAGGGTGCCAGCATTGCAAGTTCCTCCGTCCTAATTTTTGGCAGCTTTTGCTGGGAAAGCATAAGCAAATACCATGGGACACCCACTCCCCAATAATGGGACTTATGTTTGTAATATGCTGTACTGCATGGCTCTTGTAAGGGGCATTGCAAGTTGCTCCGTCCTAATTTTTGGCAGCTTTTGCTGGGAAAGCATAAGCAAATACTATGGGAGACCCACTCCCCAATAATGGGACTTATGTTTGTAATATGCTATACTGCAT
Source organism: Phyllobates terribilis (assembly GCF_046119375.1). Taxonomy (NCBI): domain Eukaryota; kingdom Metazoa; phylum Chordata; class Amphibia; order Anura; family Dendrobatidae; genus Phyllobates; species Phyllobates terribilis. Next base: position 115,941,392 of record NW_027362761.1, on the reverse strand, counting down.
GGCTCTTCTAAGGGGCATTGCAAGTTGCTCCGTCCTAATTTTTGGTAGCTTTTGCTGGGAAAGCTTAAGCAAATACTATGGGAGACCCACTCCCCAATAATGGGACTTATGTTTGTAATATGCTGTACTGCATGGCTCTTTTAAGGGGCATTGCAAGTTGCTCCGTTCTAATTTTTGGCAGCTTTTGCTGGGAAAGCATAAGCAAATACTATGGGAGACCCACTCCCCAATAATGGGACTTATGTTTGTAATATGCTGTACTGCATGGCTTTTGTAAGGGGCATTGCAAGTTGCTCCGTCCTAATTTTTGGCAGCTTTTGCTTGCAAGGCATAAGCAAATACTATGGGACACCCACTCCACAATAATGGGACTTATGTTTGTAATATGCTGTACTGCATGGCTCTTGTAAGGGGCATTGCAAGTTGCTCCGTCCTAATTTTTGGCAGCTTTTGCTGGTAAAGCATAAGCAAATACTATGGGAGACCCACTCCCCAATAATGGGACTTATGTTTGTAATATGCTGTACTGCATGGCTCTTGTAAGGGGCATTGCAAGTTGCTCCGTCCTAATTTTTGGCAGCTTTTGCTTGCAAGGCATAAGCAAATGCTATGGGACACCCACTCCCCAATAATGGGACTTATGTTTGTAATATGCTGTACTGCATGTGACGCGGCCCCTGGGCCGTGTGTACACGTGTGTGGGATACCTGGTGCCGGGTCTCTGGGGTCTGTAGTCTCCGTGGCGGTGACCCGGTCCCGTGGCTCAGGCTGGTCAAACCAGTGGCAGTCTTTCTTAGGTTTTGAGGTTAATTGTCCGACTGCGCCACCTGTGGATTGCGGTCAGGGAGTACCACCGCTGCGAGGCAGACCGCTGAGGCTGGTGTTGTGTGCGCAGCATAGAATGGGATAACTCCCCTCGGGAGGAGTATAGCCTCAGGGCAGTGAGTGTGGATGATGGGGGTGATGGTGCACGAGCGCAGCAGGAACGACTCAGAGTCTTTGCAGTGCAGTTCAGGGTCTTTACTGATGATTATAAGGTAGACCCTCCCGGGAGTACTGGCTAGCATAAGAGGCCTGGTCAGTCTGTGAGCAAGCAGGAGTTCCCCTGGCCAGGTGGAGTTGTAGGCCTCCCCGTCTGTCTGCACTCTTCCTGGCTACCTTGCTGTAAGAGGGTAGAAGTAGCCCACGTCCCTGAGTGTATCGTGTAGTGCTCACCCGTATGGCTGGTGACTTGGGGCCTTCTGTTAGCCTCCGCTCCACGACGGCGGTGCTGGTCCCTTGCTTTTAACTGAGCCTCCGGGCTTCTATGGCCAGAGGACCTGAAATCCCCTGCCGGCTGGTTTCTGCTGCTGGATATATAAGTCCTCACAGCTTCGGACTCCTGTGTCCGGTTCCTATTGTCTTCTGCCAGGGCGAGCTCTGCTCAGCTTCCAGCCCTTGGTCTTTAGCTCCTAGCTCCTACAGAGCTCCTTGCTGTTACTTTCCCTTGCTCTCACTCTGACTCTGACTGTTCTCTGACTCACTCAACCCCGCCCCAGATCCAGTTTATAAGGGCAGAATTCTCCCCTCCCAGGACTGAGGCAGGAGGATGTTGCATGTTTAAGGGATCCTGACCAGGAAACCTCCCACTTGCTCTCCGACGTAATATCTCTATTACTGTGGTGACCAGACCCCTGGAGTGCCACACATGGCTCTTGTAAGGGGCATTGCAGTTCCTCATAATTTTTGGAAAGCCTTCCCTTCACTGCATAGGCCAACAGTGCACGGGAGACCCAGTTGCTATAAATCGAAAAAAAGGTTTAGTTAACGCGCTCTGACCTCCATGTCATTTCCAAGGGGCATTGGAGTGGCTCGAAATTTTTGGTAGGCATTGCACTCACTGTATGCCCTAGAACTGTGTAGCCGAACCGCTCCTTTTGTTACAGAAACATGTCCTACAAGACATATCTAGTTGACTGGCCTGATATTGATGTGAATGGTCCCTGTTCCTCCTGCTCTTTCTCCTTTGCCACTACCTCATCCATCATTTATCACCTGAAGCTTTGTTTTAACAGGAGTCATAGAACAGGGATAGTAGCAGGAAAACATCCAGCAATCTTCGGAGGAGGTAGGATATGCGCCAAAACGCGGACCACCTCAGGCCTAGCCACTACTACATACATGAACTTGCATTCCAAGAAAACAAAGCAGATGCTAACTTCTATCATCATCATCATGCTCCTCACCTAGGCACTCTCAACTCCCCTGATGGAGAAGACAGGGCCCACTGGAGGAGTCTGGTTCTCTGGTGGGCTCGTCCAATGCTGCCCTAAAGCATGCCAGGCTAAGAAAAGTGTGGGGGAAGGTGACAGGAGAAATCAGGGCGGCTGGGGACCGAGTATGGACACCTGGCCGCCACCTGTCGGCTGGGGTCCGAGCGTGGACACCCGGCTGCCGGGCGGCTGGGGACAGAGTATGGATACCTCGCTGCCGAAGCGGCCATGAGGTAGTGGCCAGCTTCGGCCTCCTCCAAACTAAAAGGCCCCATTTCAAGTGAAAGCTAGCAGTATGGTATTGCAGCCTGCGGGTGGGTGGGTGGTTGGCTGCATATTTTCGCTTGCATTGCAAGGAAATGGGGAGGTACAATTGAACACTGCCCTGGGACAAGGACTTGCACGGGGATAGTTGCAAGACTGCATCTTCTGATGCGGCAAGGATCACTTCTGATGGGCACACTTTTAGACAGTGACCTGGGGGTCAGAGATGCTTCCAGGGGTCTTCCCCATGCTGATCCCTTGTCTTTTCAGCACTGTATGCATGTGTCACACAGCACATGGCCAGATAAGGTTGTAAAATGTTAAAATGACATTTCCCGGTGAACGCATTTGTCACGGTTGAAAGCAATACAAAAGTGCAAAAACGCATGAAAAATGCTACTTGTGAACATAGCCCAAGGTGTGGAGGAGTATTTTTGTTTTTGGTTATTTATTTTACCTTATACACAAGTTTTTACCCTGGAAAGGAAATTCCTTAACATATTTCACAGGAAAACCGTTTCAGTTTCGTTTTTGAACTTTTTATTGTGAGCCCGCAAAAGTGGCTTAATACCTCTGACCACGTTGTTGACAGCAGTGACCTGGGGGTCAGAAATGCTTCCAGGGGCGATCCCCATGCTGCCCCCATGTCTTTTGAGCACTGTCACTATCGTTTTGGGCACTTTTTAGGCTTTCTACAGACTGCCGGGGGTGCTGCCGCAAAAATGCTCGGGTCTCTCATAGACTAACATTGGGCTCGTTGCTCGGGTCGAGCACCCGAGTATCACGGTAAGCTCGGCCCGAGCTTCTAGCACCCGAGCATTTTAGTGATCGCTCAACACTATCAGTCGTCATCTTGGTGAGGACACGGAAGTCTTGCCCGTTACCAGTCTGGCACCCATGGCTGACTTTATGTTACGATGCCTTAACCGTGACCCTCGCATTGTCAAAATGTTGGGTGACAGTCATTACTGGTTGATGACACTTTTAGACCCCCTCTACAAAGAGAACTTTCACTCTCTTATTCCTGAGTTGGAGAGGTCTACAAAAATGGGGCAGTACCAGAAGGCCCTTGCTGCAGAACTATTAAAAAAATTCCCATCTGAACACGGTAGCGGCAGAGGTCACAGTTCGCTGCCCAACTAAGACATACAGGCGAGAGAGACGCAACTCCAATCCAGCAGAGGCAGGGGAACACTGTCAATGTTCTAGGACAGTTTTCTGAGACCTGCCCAGCTTACAGGCCCTGAGGCGCAGAGTACTCTCACAAGGTGTGGAAAGTTTCAAAAGATGGTGAGGGAGTACCAGCGTCCTCCGTGATTCCTCTGTGCCTTTTAATTATTGGGTATCCAAACTGGACACTTGGAATGAACTCACTCTGTAGGCCTTGGAGGTCCTGGCCTGCCCTGCCGCTAGTGTGTTATCGGAGCGTGTTTTTAGTGCCGCTGGGGGAATTATAACTGATAAGCGCACTCGCCTGTCAACTGACAATGCTGACAAGCTGACCCTTATCAAAATGAACAAGGGTTGGATTGGGCCAGACTTCTCATCACCACCAAATGACAGCAGAGTAACATAAAGTCAAATCCACTGTGTTATTTCGGGAGGTGTATTCCCATGCATCGCTTCACACCCACACATGGGTATACGCTTCCTCATTTCGGCTGTTTTTTGCTCTTCTCCTTATCCTCAGCCTCCACGACCACTATACCACCAGGGTGACCGTGGTCCATGTTGCCAGCATTGCAAGTTCCTCTGTCCTAATTTTTGGCAGCTTTTGCTTGGAAGGCATAAGCAAAGACTATGGGAGACCCACTCCCCAATAATGGGAATAATGTTTTTAATATGCTGTACTGCATGGCTCTTGTAAGGGACATTGCAAGTTCCCCCTTCCTAATTTTTGGCAGCTTTTGCTTGGAAGGCATAGGCAAAGACTATGGGAGACCCACTCCCCAATAATGGGAATAATGTTTTTAATATGCTGTACTGCATGGCTCTTGTAAGGGGCAATAAAATCGTCTTGTTAAGCTACTGTGACCTCCACGTCTCTTCCACAGGGCGTTGATATTGTCTTTTTATTCCACTGTAACCTCCACCACTCTTCCAAGGGGCATTGATATTGTCTTTTTATTCCACTGCGACCTCCCCCACTCTTCCAAGGGGCATTAAAACCGTCTTGTTAAGCTACTGTGACCTCCACGTCTCTTCCACGGGTCATTGATATTGTCTTTTCATTCCACTGTAACCTCCACCACTCTTCCAAGGAGCATTAAAACTGTCTTGTTAAACCACTCTGAACTCCACGTCTCTTCCAAGGGGCATTAAAACCACCTTTTAAGCTACTGTGACCTCCACATCTCTTCCAAGGGGCATTAAAACTGTCTTGTTAAACCACTCTGAACTCCACAGCTCTTCCAAGGGGCACTGACATGTTGTTTTTAATTACCTCTAACCTTCACGACTCTTGCAACGGGCATTGCATTTCCTCCTAATTTTTGTCAGCTTTTGCTTTTCAATGCATAGGCGAACACTAAGGGAGACCCACTCCCCAATAATGGGTTGAAGGTTTTTAATACGCTGTAATCCACATCTGTTTCAAGGGGCATTGCAGTGCCTAATAATTTTTGGAAAGCCTTCCATTCCAGTTGCTATAAATGGAAAAAACGGTTTAGTTAAGGCCCTCTGACCTCCATGTCACTTCCAAGGGGCATTGGAGTGCCTCGAAATTTTTGGTAGGCATTGCATTCTCTGTATGCCTTATAACTGTGTAGCTGAACCGCTCCTTTTGGTACAGAAACATATCCTACCAGACATGTGTGGTTGGCTGGCCTGATATTGATGTGAATGGTCCCTGTTCCTCCTGCTCTTTCTCCTTTTCCACCACCTCATCCATCATTCATCACCTGAAGCTTTGTTTTAACGGGAGTCATAGAACTGGGATAGTAGCAGGAAAACATCCAGCAATCCTCGAAGGAGGTAGAATATGCGCCAAAACGCTGACCACCTCAGGCCTAGCTGCTACTACATACATGCGCTTGCATTCCAAGGAACAGAAAGCTAAGGAGATGGATGGCCTCATGATCATGAATAATTTACTCTTTGTGTAGGAGGCCGACCACTGCTGCTGTCTACCTTCTGAACTTTGTGTTGAAGCCTGATTGACCCAGGACCCGCAATCCTCTATGTCTGGAGGACGTGTTGCATCCCAGTGTCCAACTGTGTCCCGGCTTCCACAATATTAACCCAGTGTGAAGGCGTCAGTGAGATGGACCATTCCTGGCCACATTCACTTGTCCACGTGTTTGTGGTTAGGCTGTCCTTCCCACTAAATGCACTGGGGAGGGCACAGGTAATGTTTTGGTATGTGCGCTTGTGTATAAGGTGCACCGGGACAAATAGGGGAGGCTGGGGACCGTTTATGGACACCCAGCCACCCCCATGCGGCTGGGGACTGTGTGTGGGCACCCGGCCGCGGGGCGGCTGGGGACTGAGTATGGACACCCGGCCGCCCCCTGGCGGCTGGGGACCAAGCGTAGACACCCGGCCGCCGGGCGGCTGGGGACTGAGTATGAATACCAGGCTACCGATGCAGCCATGACGTGGTGGCCAGATTCCACCTCCACATGCCAAAAAGGCCCAATTTCAAGTGCAAGCAAGCTAGCAGTATGGTATTGCAGCCTGGGGGTGGGTGGGTGGCAGGCTGCATACTTGCGCTTGTATTGCTAGTTATAGGGGAGGTACAATTGAACACTGCCCTGGGACAAGGACTTGCACGGGGATAGTTGCAAGTCTGCATCTTCTGATGCAGCAAGGATCACTTCTGATGGGCACACTTTTAGGCAGTGACCTGGGTGTCAGAGATGCTTCCAGGGGTCTTCCCCATGCTCTGCCCTTGTCTTTTTAGCACTGTATGCATGTGACACACAGCACATGGCCAGATAAGGTTGTCAAATGTTAAAATGACATTTCCCGGTGAATGCATTTGTCACGGTTGAAAGCAATACAAACGTGCAAAAACGCATAAAAAATGCTACTTGTGAACATAGCCCAAGGTGTGGAGGAGTATTTTTGTTTTTGGTTATTTATTTTACCTTATACACAAGTCTTTACCCTGGATAGGATGTTCCTTAACCCCTTTCCGACCTGGTCAGTAATAGTACACACCAGGTCGGGAAGGCCGGTTCAGCGGGGGCTCCGGCGGTGAGCCCGCACTGAAGCGAGCACATGTCAGCTGATTATTGGAATCGCAATCCATCCGCGGCTGTTAACATGTTAAATCTCTGACAGTGGCATTTAACTCGCGCTTCCGGGAGTCCTAAGCCTCGCCCATCAGTGACCCCATCACGTGATCGCGGGTCACCAATGGGTGGGCATGACAACTCAGGGTCTGCAGCAGACGCCTGTGGTTGTCATGTCTCAATTGCTATGAGCGCCACCTAGTGGTCAGCGCTCATAGCAAGTGAGCATTTCTCCTGCATACAAGCGATCTGCTCATCGCTTGTATGCAGTAGAAGCAATCAGACAACTGCTGCTTCTAGTCTCCTCTGGAGACTATAGAAGCAAGCAGAAAGTGTAAAAAAAACGTTTTTAAAAAAATACAAAAAATAAAAAATATATAAAAGTTTAAGTCACCCCTCTTTCGTCCCATTCAAAATAAAATATATATATATAAAAAAAAAACACAAACACATATTTGGTATCGCCGCGTTTAGAATCGCCCGATCTATCAATATAAAAGAAGAATTAATACAATCAGTAAACGGCGTAACGAGAAAAAAATTGTAAACGCCAGAATTAAGTTTTTTTGGTCGCTACAACTTTGCAATAAAATGCAATAACGGGCGATCAAAACATCGGATCTACCCCAAAATGGTATCAATAAAAACGTCAGCCCGGCACGCAAAATGCTCGCTCAACACTAATAAAGACAAATCAAAATGCCTGAAGTATTTGGGAGCTATTAGGGTTAAATACCCAAAAGTGACACCATTCTAAAAACTGCACCCCTCAAGGTGCTCAAAGCCACATTCAAGTTTATTAACCCTTCAGGTGCTTCATAGGAGTTTTTGGAATGTGGAAGAAAAAAATGAACATTTATTTTTTTTCACAAAAATGTTACTTTAGACTACCAATTTTTTATTTTTGCAAGGATATCATTAAAAAATGAACCCCATAATTTGTTGTTCAATTTCACCTGAGCACACTGATACCCCATATGTGGGGGAAAACCACTGTTTGGGCACACGGTAGGGTTTGGAAGGGAAGGAGCGCCATTTGACTCTTTGAATGTAAAATGTGCTTGAATAATTAGCGGACCCCATGTTGCGGTTGGGGAGCACCTGATGTGCCTAAACAGTGGAAACCCCCCACAAGTGACCCCATTTTGGAAACTAGACCCCCCAAGGAACTTATGTAGATGTATGGTGAGCAACCTGATCCCCAGGTGCTTCACAGAAGTTTATAACATTGAGCTGTAAAAATAAAATTTTCACATTTTTCCCACAAAAATGTTTTTCAACCTCCAATTTTGCATTTTCATAAGAGTAACAGGAGAAATTGCACTATGCAGTTTGTTGTGCAATCTCTCCTGAGTAAGCCAATACCCCATATGTGGAGGAAAACCACTGTTTGGGCGCACGGCTGGGTTCGGAAGGGAAGGAGCGCCATTTGACTTTTTGAATGTAAAATTTGCTTGAATAATTAGCGGACACTAAACAGTGGAAACCCCCCCAATGACTCCATTTTGGAAACTAGACCCCTCAAGGTTTTTATCAAGGGGTATAGTGAACATTTTGAACAAAGAGGTACGGACACAGAATTTGATAACATTAGGTCATCATATTTAATAAGTTTTCATTAGTCTTGAGTGCAAGTGCTCGCTACTTGAGTTTGCATCGGGTACTCGGGTATGCACAAAGTATCGCAGGTGCTCAAGTGACAAGTCCCCGCCCGCATGTTTCATGGTTATTAGACACCCAAAAAAACATGCGGGGATCGATCGTGCATGGCAGGCAATCGCGAGGTTTTTTTGGCTGTATAACAGCTGCAAAACATTTGGGCAGAGACTCAAGCATGTCACTCGAGCACACACTATACTCGGTGCATACCCGAGCACCCGATGCAAATTCAAGTAGCGAGCACTTGCGCTCAACATTAGTCACTATATCGTCATCATTTCTTAACTACTGAAAAAATCCGAACCCCAACACAAGCCTAACCTGAATACTAATAAAACCCCCACCATAACCCAACTCTAGCCCAACCCTAACCCAATCCCAACCCTAACCCTATCCCAAGCCTAGCCCAACCCTAACCCTAGCCCAACCCTAACCCTAACCCTAGCCCAAACCTAGCACAACTCTAACCCAACCCTAACCCTAGCCCAACCCTAACCCTAGCCCAACCCTAACCACAGCCCAACCCTAAACCTAGCCCAACCCTAACCCTAATCCTAGCACAACCCTAGCCCAACCCTAACCCTAGACCAACCCTAGCCCAACCCTAACCCTAGCTCAACCCAAACCCTAGCCCAACCGTAAACCTAGCACAACCCTAACCCAAGCCTAGCCCAACCCTAACCATAGCCCAACCATAACCCTAGCCCAACCCTAACCCTACCTTAACCTTAGTCAAACTCTAGGCCAACCCCAACACTAGCCCAACCCGAAACTTAACCCTAGCCCAACCCTAACCCTAGCCCAACCCTAGCCCAACCCTAACCCTAGCCCAGCCCTAACCCTAGCACAACCCTAACCCTAGCCCAACCCTACCCACAGCCCAAACAAAAGCCTAGCCCAACCCTAACCCTAGCCCAATCCTAACCCTAATCCTAGCACAACCCCAGCCCAACCTTAACCCTAGCCCAACCCTAACCCTAGCAAAACCCTAACCCTAGCACAACCTTAACATAGCCCAACCCCAACACTAGCCCAACCCGAACCCTAACCCTAGCCCAACCCTAGTCCAACCCTAACCCAAACCCAACCCTAACCCTAGCACAACCCTAACCCTAGCCCAACACTAACTACAGCCCAACCCAAACCCTAGCCCAACCCTAACCCTTGCCCAACCGTAATCCTAGCACAACCCTAGCCCAACCCTAACCCTAGCAAAACCATAACCCTAGCACAACCTTAACTCTAGCCCAACCCCAACACTAGCCCTATCCGAACCCTAACCCTAGCCCAACCCTAGTCCAACCCTAACCCTAGCACAACCCTAAACCTAGCACAACCCTAACCCTAATCCTAGCACAACCCTAGCCCAACCCTAACCATAGACCAACCCTAGCCCAACCCTAACCCTAGCTCAACCCAAACCCTAGCCCAACCGTAACCCTAGCACAACCCTAACCCAAGTCTAGCCCAACCCTAACCATAGCCCAACCATAACCCTAGCCCAACCCTAACCCTACCTTAACCTTAGTCAAACTCTAGGCCAACCCCAACACTAGCCCAACCCGAAACTTAACCCTAGCCCAACCCTAACCCTAGCCCATCCCTAGCCCAACTCTAACCCTAGCCCAGCCCTAACCCTAGCACAACCCTAACCCTAGCCCAATCCTACCCACAGCCCAAACAAAAGCCTAGCCCAACCCTAACCCTAGCCCAACCCTAACCCTAATCCTAGCACAACCCCATCCTAACCTTAACCCTAGCCCAACCCGAACCCTAACCCTAGCCCAACCCTAGTCCAACCCTAACCCAAACCCAACCCTAACCCTAACACAACCCTAACCCTAGCCCAACACTAACCACAGCCCAACCCAAACCCTAGCCCAACCCTAACCCTAGCCCAACCGTAATCCTAGCACAACCCTAGCCCAACCCTAACCCTAGCAAAACCATAACCCTAGCACAACCTTAACTCTAGCCCAACCCCAACACTAGCCCAATCCGAACCCTAACCCTAGCCCAACCCTAGTCCAACCCTAACCCTAGCACAACCCTAAACCTAGCACAACACTAACCCTAGCCCAACCCTAACCACAGCCCTACCCTAACCCTAGCCCAACCCTAACCCTAGCCCAACCCTAACCCTAATCCTAGCACAACCCTAGCCCAACCCTAACCCTAGCCCAACCCTAGCACAACCCTAACCCAACCCTAACCACAGCCCAACCCTAACCACAGCCCAACCCTAACCCTAGCCCAACCCTAACCCTAATCCTAGCACAACCCTATGCCAAACCCTAACCCTATCCCAACCCTAACCCTAGAAAAACCCTAACCTTAGCACAACCTTAACCCTATCCCAACCCTAACCTAACCCTAACCCTAGCTCAACCCAAACCCTAGCCCAACCATAAACCTAGCACAACCCTAACCCAACCCTGGCACAACCCTAACCCTAGCTCAACCCAAACCCTAGCCCAACCGTAAACCTAGCACAACCCTAACCCAACCCTAGCCCAACCCTAACCATAGCCCAACCCTAACCCTAAACCAACCTTAACCTTATTCCAACTCTAGGCCAACCCGAGCCCAACCCCAACACTAGCCCAACCCGAACCCTAACCCTACCCCAACCCTAACCCTAGCCCAACCCTAGTCCAACCCTAACCCTAGCCCAACCCTAACCCTAACCCTTGCACAACCCTAACCCTAGCACAACCCTAACACTAGCCCAACCCTAGCCCAAACCTAACCCTAGCCAAACCCTAATCCTAGCCCAACCCTAACCCTAGTCCAGCCCTAACCATAGCCCAACCCTAACCCTACCCTAACCCTAGCACAACCCTAACTCTAGCCCAACCCTAACTCTAGCCCAACCCTAACCAAGGCCTAACCCTAACCCTAGCCCAACCTTAACTCCAACCCTACCCTAACCCTAGCCCAACTCTAGCCCAACCTTAACCCTAGCCAAACTCTAACCCTAGCCAAACTCTAACCCCAGCCCGACCTTAACCCTAGCCCCGCCCTAACCCTATCACAACCCTAGCCCAACTTTAACCCAATCCAAATCTTAGCACAACCGAAACCCTAGCAAAACCCTTACCCTAGCACAATCATAACCCTAGCCCAGCCCTAACCCTAGCAAAACCCTAGCCCAACCCTAACCCTAGCCCAACCCTGACCCTTTCACAACCCTAGCCCAACCTTAAACCTAACCCTAACCTTAGCTCAATCCTAACCCTAGCCCAACCTGAACCCTAGCCCAACCCTAACCCAACCCTATCCCAACCCTATCCCAACCCTAACCATAGCACAATCGTAACCCTAGCCCAGCCCTAACCCTAGCAAAATCCTAGCCCAACCCTAACCCTAGCCCAACCCTAACCCTTTCACAACCCGAGCCCAACCCTAACCCTAGCCCAACCCTAAGCCTAGCCCAAACCTAACCCTAACCTTAGCCCAATCCTAACCCTAGCCCAACCTGAACCCTAGCCCAACCCTAACCCTAGCCCAACCCAAAGCCTAGCCCAAACCTAACCCTAACCTTAGCCCAATCCTAACCCTAGCCCAACCTGAACTCTAGCCCAACCCTAACCCAACCCTAGCCCAACCCTAACCCTAGCCCAACCCAAACCTTAACTGTAGCACAATCCTAGCCAAACCCTTACCCTAGTCTAAACCTAACCCTTGCTCCACCATAACCCTAGCACAACCCTAACCCTAGCCCAACCCTAGCCCAACCCTGACCCAAGCCCAACCCTAACCCTAGCACAACCCTAACCCTACCCCTGGCATAAACCTAGCCCAACTTTAACCCAAGCCCAACCCTAACCCTAGCAAAACCCTAAGCCTAACCAAACCCTAACCGTAACCCTAGCCCAACCCTAACTGTAGCCCAACCCTAAACCTTGCCCAACCCTAACCCTAGCTCAACCCTAACCCTAGCACAACCCTAGCCCAAACCTAACCCTAGCCCAACCCTAACCCTACCCAACCCTAACTCTTACCCTAGCCCAACCATAAACCTAACACAACCCTAGCACAACCCTAGCACAATCCTAGCCCAAACCTAACCCTAGCCCAACCCCAACCCTACCCAACCCTAACTCTTACCCTAGCCCAACCCTAACCCTAGCCCAGCCCTGACCCAAGCACAACCTTAGCCCAACACTAACTTTAGACCAACCCTATCCCTAGCCAAACCCTAACTCTTTCACAACCCTAGCCCAACCCTAGCCCAAACCTAACTCTAGCCCAACCCTAACCCTACCCAACCCTAACTCTCACCCTAGCCCAACCCTAACCGTAGCCCAACCCTAACCCTAAGCCTACCCTAACCCTTGTCCAAACCTAACCCTGACTCTAGCCCAACCCTAACCCTAGCCCAATCTGAACCCTAACCTTAGCCAAACCCGAACCCTAGCCCAACCCTAAATCTAGCCCAACCCTGACCCTAGCCCAACCCTAACCTTAATTCTAGCATAACCCTAGCCCAACTTTAACCCTAGCTCAACCCTAGCCCAACCCTAACCCTAGCCCAACACTAAACCTAACCCTAGCACAAACCTAGCCCAACTTTAACCCTAGCCCAACTTTAACCCTAGCCCAACCCTAACCCTAGCACAACCCTAAGCCTAGCACAAACCTAACCCTAGCACAATCCTAATCCTTACCCTAGCCCAACCCTAACCCTAGCCCAACTCTAACACTAACCCAACCTTAACTCTAGCCCAGCCCTAAACCTAGCCCAACCCTAAACCTAGCCCAACCCTAACCCTAGCTCAACCCTAACCCTAGCACAGCCCTAGCCCAACCCTAGCCCAACCCTAACTCTAACCCTAACCCTATCCCAACCCTAACCGTAACCCAACCCTAACCCCAACCCTAGCCCAACCCTTGCCCAACCCTAACCCTAGCCCAACCCCAACCCTAACTCTAGCCCAACCCTAACTGTTACCCTAGCCCAACTCTAACTCTAACAATAACCCTATCCCAACCCTAACCGTAACCCAACCCTAACCCTAACCCTAGCCCAACCCCAACCCTAACCCTAGCCCAATCCTATCCCAATCCTAATCCTAGCCCAAACCTTACCCTAGCCATACCCTAACCCTATCCCAACCCTAACCGTAACAACCCTAACCCTTACCTGAGCCCAACCCTAACCCTAGCCCAACCCCAACCCTTACCCTTGCTCCACCATAACCCTAGCACAACCCTAACCCTAGCCCAACCCTAACCCAAGCCAACCCTAACTCTAGCCCAGCCCTAACCCAAGCAGAACCCTAGTCCAACTTTAACCCTAACCCAACCCTAACCCTAGCCCAACCCTAACCCTAGCACAACCTTAACCTTACCCCTGGCATAAACCTAGCCCAACTTTAACCCTAGCCCAACCCTAACCCTAGCAAAACCCTAAGCCTAGCCAAACCCTAAACGTAACCCCAGCCCAACCCTAACCCTAGCCCAACCCTAAACCGTGCCCAACCCTAACCCTAGCTCAACCCTAACCCTAGCACAATCCTAGCACAACCCTAGCCCAAACCTATCCCTAGCCCAACCCTAACCCTAACCCTACCCAACCCTAACTCTTACCCTAGTACAACCCTAGCCCAACCCTAACCCTAGCCCAACCCTAACCCTAGCACAACCCTAACCCTAACCCAACCCTAACCCTACCCTAACCCTAGCGAATTCCTAGCCCAAGCCTAACTCTAGCTCAACCCTAACCCTAGCCAAACCTTAAACCTGGCACAACCCTAATCCTAACCCAACCCTAACCTTAACCTTAGCCCAACCCCAAACATAGCCCAACCCTAACCCTAGCCCAACCCTAACCCAAGCCCAACCCTAACCCTAGTCCAACCCCAACCCTAACCCTAGCACAACCCTAACCCTAGCCCAACCCTAACTCTAACCCTACCCTAACCCTAGCCCAACCCTAGCCCAACCCTAACTGTAGCCAAACCCTAACCCTAGCACAACCCTAACCCTAGCCCAGCCCTGACCCAAGCACAACCTTAGCCCAAGATTAATTTTAGACCAACCCTTACCCTAGCCCAACCCTAACTTTCACGACTCTAGCCCAACCCTAGCCCAAACCTAACCCTAGCCCAATCTGAACCCTAACCCTAACCCAACCCGAACCCTAGCCCGATCTGAACCCTAACCCTAGACCAACCCGAACCCTAGCCCAACCCTAACTCTAGCCCAACCCTAACCCTAGCCCAAGCCTAACCTTAATTCTAGCACAACCCTAGCCCAACCCTAACCCAAGCACAACCTTAGCCCAACATTAACTTTAGACCAACCCTAACCCTAGCCCAACCCTAACTTTCATGACTCTAGTCCAACCCTAGCCCAATCCTAACCCTAGCCCAATCTGAACCCTAACCCTAGCCCAACCCAAACCCTAGCCCAACCCTAACTCTAGCCCAACCCTAACCCTAGCCCAACCCTAACCTTAATTCTAGCACAACCCTAGCCCAACCCTAACCCTAGCCCAACCCTAACCCTAGCACAACCCTAACCATAGCTCAACCCTAACCCTAGCACAACCCTAGCCCAACTTTAACCCTAACTCAACCCTAGCCCAACCCTAACCCTAGCCCAACCCTAAACCTATCCCTAGCACAAACCTAGCACAAATTTAACCCTAGCCCAACCCTAACCCTAGCACAACCCTAAGCCTAGCACAACCCTAACCCTAGCACAATCCTAATCCTAACCCTAGCCCAACCCTAACCCTAGCCCAACTCTAACCCTAACCCTAGCCCAGCCCTAACCCTAGCTCAACCCTAAACCTAGCCCAACCCTAAACCTAGCCCAACCCTAACCCTAGCTAAACCCTCACCCTAGCACAACCCTAGCACAACCCTAGCCCAACCCTAACCATAGCCCAACCTTAACCCTAGCCCAACCCTAACTCTTACTCTAGCCCAACCCTAACTCTAACCATAGCACAACCCTAACCCTATCCCAACCCTAACCGTAACCCAACCCTAACCCCAACCTTAGCCCAACCCCAACCCTATCCCAACCCTTGCCCAACCCTAACCCTAGCCCTAGCCCAATCCTAGCCCAACCCTAACCCTAGCCCAACCCTTACCCTAGCCATACCCTAACCCTATCCCAACCCTAACCGTAACCCAACCCTAACCCTAACCTGAGCCCAACCCTAACCCTAGCCCAACCCCAACCCTTACCCTATCCTAAACCTAACCCAACCCTAACCTTAGCCCAACTCAAACCCTAGCCCAACCCTAACCCTAGCCCAACCCCAAGCTTTACCCTATCCTAACCCTAGTCCAAAACTAGTCCAACCTTAACCCTAGCTCAACCTTAACCCTAGCCCAACCTGAACCCTAACCAAACCCTAGCCCAACCCTGACCCTAGCCCATCCCTAGCCCTAGCACAACCCTAACCCTACCCCAACCCTAGCCCAACCCTAACCCTAGTCCAACCCTAACCCTAGCTCAACCCTAACCCTAGCCCAGCCCTAACCCTAACCCTAGCCCAACCCTAACCCTAGCCCAACCCTAACCCTAGCCCAACCCTAACCCTAGCACAACCCTAACCCTAGAACAACCCTAACCCTAGCACAACCCTAACCTAACCCTAGCCCAACCTTAACCCTAGCACAACCCTAGCCCAACCCTAACCATAACCCAACACTAACCCTTGCCCAAGCCCAACCTTAACCTTAACCCTACCCTAACCCTAGCCCAACCCTAAACCTAGCCGAACCCTAACCCTATCCCAAGCCTTGCCCATCCCTGACCATAGCCCAACCCTAACCCTAGCCCAACCCTAACCATAACCCTAGCACAACCCTAACCCTAGCCCAACCCTAGCCATAGCCCAACCCTAACCCTAGCACAACCCTAACCCTAACCCTAGCACAAACCTAACCCTAGCACAACCCTAACCCTAGAGTTTATTTTTTACACCGTTCCTCGTGAGGTATAAGTGATTAGACGACTTTATTCTTCGGGTTGGTGCAATTAAAGCGATACTAGATTTATATTGGGTTTTTATGATTGACAGCTGTAACACACTAAAAAACCCTTTTTTTTTTGCAAAGACTGGTTTTGCATCGCCATATTTTCAGAACTATAATTTTTCCATATTTCGGCTGACAGAGTCATGTGTTGTTTGCGGGACAAGTTGACGTTTTTATTGGTACCATCTTTGGGCACGTGACATTTTTTGATCGCTTTCTATTCCGATTTTTGGGAGGCACAATAAACAAAAACCAACAATTCAGGAATTTTTTTTTTTATGTCATTCTTCGTGTGGTAAAATTGATAAGGCAGCTTTATTCTTCGGGTCAGTACGTTTACATGTTTTGGCGCTTTTACACAATAAAAACTATTTTATAGAAAAAAGAATTGTTTTTGCATCGCTTTATTCTGAGAGTTATAACTTTTTTATTTTTCAGCCGTTTGAGCTGTATTCTGGCTTGTTTTTTGCGGGACAAGATGCCATTTTCAGTGGTACCATTTTTATTTACATTCGTCTTTTTGAACGCGTTTTATTCCATTTTTTGTTTGGCGGCAAATTGATAAAGCATCGTTTTATGTTTCGTTTTTTTTTTTTTTTTACCGTGTTCACTAAAGAGGTTAACTAGTTGGACAGTTTTATAGGTCAGGTCGTTCCGGACGCGATACCAAATATGTGTACTTTTATTTATTTTATTTTTTTATAAGATTATTTATTTATGGGTACACTATATATCTTTTTTTTATTATTTTTTTCATTTTTTTTATATTTTTACATTTTTTTTTTATTTTTTTTCACTTTCTGACATTTTTATTACTTTTGCACATTGTCTCACTATGGAACTTTCACTTTTTGCAGCTTGATCGGCTGCATAGCACAGGAATGCAGCACCATCCTTGTGCTATGTAGCCTGTCAGCGCTGCACAGGGAGAAGTTACTTTAGTCGTGCACTGCGCATGACCAAAGTAACTTCCTGCCTCCTGGTGACCCGGATGTTGTCATGGTGATATCGGGTCACCGCAGTCACCGCGGGACGCCAGCAGAGAAGGTAAGTATCGCGCTTACCTCTTCTTGTCACCGGAATGCTGCGATCGATTTCGATTACCGCATTTCAGGGGTTAATGTGCAGGGAGCGGTCCCACTGTGACAATCAGCTGACACCCGGCGGCGATTTCGCCCGCACCACTCCAAGGCGTGCGAATACGTCTCTGGCCCATAAGGCCCAGGGCACAGATACGTATTAGTATGCCCTGGGTCAGAAAGGGGTTACAGACAGGCTATCAATATGGGTTCCTGATGGCCATTAACATCTTAGCACTACACCCACAAACTGCATTGAACTACTGTACCCAATTTATTATATATTTTAGGGGTCAAAGTTGGTCCATTTTATACCGACTCCACAGCCCTGAAAAAAAGTGCAATTTCACAATGGTTTTTGTTTTTTTTATTTAACATATTCACTATATGCTAAAATTGACCTGGCAATATGACTTCCCCGGTCAGTATGAGTACACAGATACCAAGCATGTATAGGTTTTTTTTTTTTTTAAGTAGTGAAAAAAAATCTGAAATTTGTAAGAAAAAAAATTAGCTTCAATCACCATTTTCCGAGACCCGTAGCGTCTTCATTTTTCATGATCTTGGTTTGGATGAGGGTTTATTATAATTCTCCAGGTCATTACGAGTTTGTGGATTCCAAACATACAGTTATATGAAAAAGTTTGGGCACCCCTGTTAATCTTAAGCTTAATGTTTTATAAAAATTGGTGTTTTTGCAACAGCTATTTCAGTTTGATATATGTAATAACTGTTGGACACAGTAATGTTTCTGCCTTGAAATGAGGTTTATTGTACTAACAGAAAATGTGCAATCTGCATTCAAACAAAATTTGACAGGTGCATAAGTATGGGCTCCCTTATCATTTTCTTGTTTTAAATACTCCTACCTACTTTTTACTGACATACTAAAGCACTTTTTTGGGTTTTGTAACCTCATTGAGCTTTGAACTTCATAGCCAGGTGTATGCAATCATGAGAAAAGCTACTTAAAGTGGCCACTTGCAAGTTGTTCTCCTGTTTGAATCTCCTCTGAAGAGTGGCATCATGGGCTCCTCAAAACAACTGTCAAATGATCTGAAAACAAAGATTATTCAACATAGTTGTTCAGGGGAAGGATACAAAAAGCTGTCTCAGAGATTTAACCTGTCAGTTTCCACTGTGAGGAACATAGTAAGGAAATGGAAGAACACAGGGACAGTTCTTGTTAAGGCCAGAAGTGGCAGGCCAAGAAAAAATCAGAAAGGCAGAGAAGAAGAATGGTAAGATCAGTCAAGGACAATCCTCAGACCACCTCCAGAGAGCTGCAGCATCAACTTGCTGCAGATGGTGTCACTGTGCATCGGTCAACTATACAACGCACTTTGCACAAGGAGAAGCTGTATGGCAGAGTGATGCGAAAGAAGCCGTTTCTGCAAGCACGCTACAAACAGTGTCGGCTGAGGTATGCAAAAGCACATTTGGAGAAGCCAATTTCTTTTTGGAAGAAGGTCCTGTGGACTGATGAAACCAAGATTGAGTTGTTTGATCATACAAAAAGGAGTTATGCATGGTGGCAAAAAAACACAGCATTCCAAGAAAAACACTTGCTACCCACAGTAAAATTTGGTGGAGGTTCCATCATGCTTTGGGGCTGTGTGGCCAATGCCGGCACCGGGAATCTTGTTAAAGTTGAGGGACGCATGGATTCCACTCAGTATCAGCAGATTCTTGACAATAATGTTCAAGAATCAGTGATAAAGTTGAAGTTACGCAGGGGATGGATCTTTCAGCAAGACAATGATCCAAAACACCGCTCCAAATCTACTCAGGCATTCATGCAGAGGAACAATTACAATGTTCTGGAATGGCCATCCCAGTCCCCAGACTTGAATATCATTGAACATCTGTGGGATCATTTAAAGAGGGCTGTCCATGCTCGGCGACCATCAAACTTAACTGAACTGGAATTGTTTTGTAAAGAGGAATGGTCAAAAATTCCTTCATCCAGGATCCAGGAACTCATTAAAAGCTACAGGAAGCGACTAGATGCTGTTATTTTTGCAAAAGGAGGATCTACTAAATATTAATGTCACTTTTCTGGTGAGGTGCCCATACTTATGCACCTGTCAAATTTTGTTTGAATGCAGATTGCACATTTTCTGTTAGTACAATAAACCTCATTTCAAGGCAGAAACATTACTGTGTCCAACAGTTATTACATATATCAAACTGAAATAGCTGTTGCAAAAACACCACTTTTTATAAAACAATAAGCTTAAGATTAATAGGGGTGTCCAAACTTTTTCATATAACTGTATATAGGTCCTTTTTCATTTAAGTGGTGAAAAAAAATCCAAAATTTGTAAAATAAATAAATAAATAAATTGTGCTATTTTCTGAGACCCGCAGCTCTCTGCTGTTTTTGGAATCTGGGCTGGATGAGGACTTATTTTTTTTTGTTTTTATTGATATCATTTTTGGGTAGATACGATGTTTTGATCACCCGTTATTGCAATTTATTTCAATGTTGCAGCGGCCAAAAAAACATAATTCTACTGTTTTGATTTTTTTTTCTCGTTACGCCGTTTTCTTATCTGATTAATTTACTTTATATTTTGATAGAACAGACATTTTTGAATGCAGCAATACCAAATATGTGTATTTTTTTAAAAAATTTTAAAACTTTTTTTTTGTTACTTTTTACTGGCTTCAATAGTCTCTTTAGGAGACTTGAAGTTGCGATCTACCGATCACCTGTGCTGCGCATAGCAGGGCTTCAGCATTGCTATGTGTAGCACAAGTCACGTTCTCCTATGAACGCCGGCCACGGCCCAGCATTCATAGAAGATTCACATTAACAGGCATGGGGATCTTCTGCAGACCCCCAGCTGTCATGACAACCCATTGGTGCGATCACATAACAGAGGCGCCGATTGGCAGGACTTGTGAATTTTCCTGAGAAATTTGATTTCCATTGAAGTTATTTTCCCCAAATTGAATGTCCCTCATTATGATCTGGGGATTTTCCAGACCCCTGAGCATAATAAATGTAAAAAAAAAAAAAACAACCTTTAGTTGCCTTTTCACTCCCCATCATGATAAGCATCTACTGGGTTGTTCACTCTAGGCTGAGACTTCCAGGAAGTCCTGACCTAAACTGAACAGGCCAGAACTAAGATAGCAGAAAGAAAAAGCCTTGAGGACAGTATTGCATCCCACCATTCAGTCCTCTTCTTTCTGATGTTGCTCTTCATTCTGTTCACTTTAGGACTCTAGGCTGGGACCTCTGCTCACAACCAGGCCTCAGAGGTCACTGTGCATCACCTGCCTATGTAGTCATGAGGCGTGATGCACAGTGACCTCTAACATTTGATTGCAGACTGAAGTCTTGTCCTTGAGTGAACAGGCCAGGGGATGCAGCTTACAATGTAAGTAAAAAGAGGCAGCTGTGAGGACTCTATGGCAAGCAATGAGCAGTGGAAGGGACAGACATGTGAGTGGTGAGGTGAATAGATTTTTTTTTTTAATAATTTTTTGTCGGCTATCCACGATTTAACATAATGATGGCCAACCAACTTCCATTTTTCTGAATCCACACAAAGCAAATTTACAAAAATTTGAATTCTCTAAATACAGATTTTTTGGTATATTCGAGTAGAATCAATTCCATTCAAATAAATTTGCTCATCTCTATCAGTAAGCCAAATGTGTATGGTAGCTAAATTGGACTAGTAAAACATGTAAGGAAAAAGTAAAACGAAGCGTTTTTCTTATTTTACCCTCTTAATGACCGAGCCACTTTTAACCTTAATGAATAGGCCAATTTTTTTAAATCTGACAGTGTCAATTCATCTGGTAATTCCCCTGGAATGCATTAACATATCCCAGTGATTCTGAGATATTTTTTTTAGTGACACATTGTACTTTTTGTTAGTGATAAATTTAGGTCGATGTATTTTGTGTTTATTTGTGAAAATATCAGAATTTTGGTGAAAATTTAGAAAAATTCACAATTTTAAAACTTTCGATCTTTATATTCTTAAACCAATTAGTCATGCTATACAAAATTAATAAATAACATTTCCCATTTGTCTACTTTACATCTGCATCATTTTTCAAACATCATTTTACTACATTTACTACATTTTGCTATACAGGAATTAATGCAAAGTCAAATGAAAAAAAAATAAAATGTTGCTTTAGCCCCAATTTTTTTCACTTTTACAAGGAATAGCACTAGAAAATGGACCCCACAATTTGTTACTTAGTTTTTTCTGAGTGTGCTGATACCCCACATGTGGCCAGAAATCTCTGTTTGGACAACAGCAGGACTTAGAAGAGAAGGAGCGCCATTTGAATTTATTAACACAAATTTGGCTGAATTGATTGTAAGCGCTATGTCGCATTTGCACGGCTACTAAGGCACCCAAACAGCAGAAAACCTCCACAAGTGATCACATTTTGGAAACTACACCCCTCAATGTTTTTATCCAGTCGTATAGTGAGCATTTTGAACTGACAGGTGCTACACAGAATTTGATAACATTTGGTCGTCATTTTGAAAATTTTCATTTTGTTTCACAAAAATGTTAATTTAGCCCCACATTTTTCACTTTTGCAAGAGGAAACATGAAAAAGTGGACTACAGAGTTTGTTACCCACTTTCTTCTGAGCATGATGATACCCCACATGTAGTCAAAAAGTTCTGTTTGGACACATGTCAGGGCTTGGAAGGGAAGAAGCGACATTTGGTTTTTGGAATGTAAATTTAACTGGAATAGATAGCAGACACCATTTCTCATTTGCAGAGCCCCTGAGGTACCAAAATAAACCCATCAAGGAATTTATCTAGGGGGGTGTTGAGCTTATTGAACCCTTAGGTGCTTCACAGAACTTTTTAAAATGTGGATGTGAAAACAAAAATCACGATTTTTTTGTGGTAAATGTTGTTTTAGCCCCAAATTTGTAATTTGCAGAATAGATAATAGGAAAAAATGGACCCCATAATTTGTTAAACAATTTCTTCCAAACACGATGATACCCCATATATAGTCAAAAACTACTGTTTGGGCACAATGCAGGGCTCAAAAAGGAAAGAGCGCTATTTGATTTTTTGAGCTTAAATTTGTTTGGTATAGATTTTGAAAGCCATTTCGCATTTACAGAGCCCCTGATTTGCCAAAACATCAGAAACCTCCAAAAAGTGACCACATTTTGTAAGTTAGACACCTCAAGGAATTTATCTAGGGGTGTATTGAGCATTTTTAACTTACAAGTGAAACACAAAACTTTAAAACATTTAGATGTGAAAACAAATAATTAAATTTTTTCCACTAAAATACTGTTTTAGCACCAAAATTATAATTTCCACAAGGGGTAATAGGAGAAAACGGGCCCTTTAATAAGTTATGAAACTTTTAATGAATGTGGCAGTAACCCAAAGGTGGTTGTACACTACTCTTTGAGCGCACTGCAGGGATCGGATGGGAAGGAGCGCTACTTTTCTTTAGAACACAAATATCGTTTGAATAGATTGTGGGCTCCATTAGCTGAGCCAGATCAGCAGAAACCTACCCAGGTGACCCCATATTGGAAACTTCACTGCTTAAGAATTTCAATTGAGGGTTTAGTGAGTATTTTGAACCCACAGGTGCATCACAGAATATTATAACATTGGGACATGGAAATATAACAACATTTTGTATTTTATGGAGTAGTGGTAATTTTTGTATTTGCTGCAATTTGTCAGTTACAAAAGATAAATTGGACCCAAAAATTTGTTGCACAATTTCTCCCGAACACAGTGATGCCCCATATGTCATTAGAAACTACTGTTAGGCCACACATCAGGTCAGAGAAGGAAGGAGTAGCATTTGGCTTTTGGAGCACAGATTTTGCTAAAATAGTTTGTGGGAGACATTTCCGGAGCCCTAAAGGTGCCAGAAAAGCAGAAAAACTCCAAAGGTGACCCCATTTAAGAAATTTCACTCTCAATGAACTATGGCTGCAGTGACTGTTTTGTAACATCCATGCCCTGCTTTATTCTGGAGAATTGCAAATCTGCCAGTTTAGTGCTCAAACATTGTGCCCCCATACAGTGTAGAGACCCCATATATTGTGCCCAGCTTGTGCTTCTGGTGACAAGCATTCCATATATTGTTAATTGGGCTTTCCCTGCTACAGTAATGGCAAACATGTGGCGGCTTACTATGGTTTAGGTACAATGGGACTCAGAAGGAGGGGCGTATTTGGATTTGGGAGCACAGAATTCACTGGATTTTATTTGTGGGGGTGGGAGCCATGTCACTTTTCCAGAGTCTTTGTTCTACCAGTATTGTGGGATGTCCCATAGTTACAGTGACAGATGACGGGCCTGAGTAGGGGCTGGTTTTATGCTGGAAAAATTAATGTTTTTATTGGTAACATTTTGAGGTACATAATTTTTTTTGATTGCTTTCAGTATAATGCTGAAATTACATTCTTGTGTTCTACTCCGAGCACTTATGTCGGAGTTTCTGTGTAAATCCCACAAAAATCCGATTCGGCCCCCGACGCAACCACCCACCACAAAGAGGCAGATATATATTTAATCGCCATATTCTGAGAGCTGTAACTTATATATTGTTTGGCGATTAGTGCTGTATCAGGGCTTATTTTTTGTGTGACAAGTTGGAGATTTTTTTGTGCCATTTTGGATCGTCTTTCATTCAAATTTTTCAGACACAGAATGAACAAAAAACAGCAGTTCAGTTATGGTTTTTATTATTTTTTTTGCTCCATTCACCGTGCAATGATAAGACAGATTTATTTGTCAAGTCAGTACAATTACAGCAATACCAGATTTATATCGTTTTCCTTCTGCTTTGCAACTTTTACAGACTAAAAACAATATTTTACAAAAACTCTATTCTAAGAGCAGGAACTTTTTTATTTTTTTCCTGAATGAGCCATATTAGGGCTTTGTTTTTGTGGGACAGTTTGGTGTTTTCATTATACCATATTTTTTTACATATGACTTTATGATCGCTTTTTATTTAATTGTGTGTCAGTATGATAAAAAGCTACAATTTTTTTATTTTTTTATTTTTTGTTCCAGTGTTCACCATATGGAAAAATAACATGATCGTTTTATAGATCGGGTCTTCTGGGCGTGGTGATACCCATTATGTGTACTTTTTTTTGTTTATCTTTGATTAATCACAAAGGCTGCATTTTTTCTGTCTTTTTGTGTTTTTTTTTTAGTTGTTTACACATTCTATTTTACTTTTTTCACTTTTTCACTAAGTCCCACTGTAGGACACCCTCACCCGAGATTATGATCACAGGAGGGTCGATCCTGCCACAGGGGGCCTTTTAACCCCCTTTTAACCCCCTTTTAACCACTTAGATAGCAGTTCACTGAAATTCCCGATCACCATCTTAAAACGGCGATTAGGGAATAAGGTCCCTTAATGGCCACGTTTTAAGGTGTATCAGCGGTCATAAGGAGTTAACACTATTGTCCCGCCCTCATAAAAACTTAAATAATAATACAATGTTGGTAAGTAAGTAATTTCCCTGAAGGGAAATTGCGGCACTATCCGATAGAATTATTATGATGTGAATGATTGCTAAATTGGACTATTAAAACAGGTATGAAAAAAGTAAAATGTGTTTTATTCTTTTAATTTCTTTTTATTTCCCGCCTTTAGTAAAATCCATAATCAAGAATGCTATATTGATAGGCAGATACATGCCCTGAAAGGAAAATGCAGCATCAGCCACAATATTGTTGAGGGGCGTAGAGTTGTTACATCAGATTTGTAAAACAGATATGCAAAAAGTAAAAAATACTTTTTCTAAAATGATTTTTGTTTAATTCACAACCCTTGCAAAAATGCATGTGGCAAAAAATTCTAGGTAGATACTCTTCGTGTAAGCGGGTACCTGCAATAGGGCACTACATTGGTATAGCATCTATGGGTGTAAAAGTGGACTATCAATATAAATATGCTCAAAACGTAAAATGTTTTCTAAGATACACACTTTATGAGGTAGACTGAGGCAATTAAATCTCTGGAATGTTGGAAATTTTCTTTTGTTAGAAAAAATAAAATCCTTTACAAAAAAAGAAATGCAAAAGAAATGCAAACAGATGTTGTTTGTAGATTGTATTTATCCTCAGTAATAAGAATAGGACTGAACCGAGGCTGAGGAGACTTTAACTGCCAGCCAGGTTTGTATGACTTAAATAATGGAAAAAAAAATGGTGTAATTGAAATCACAGGCAGCTGCAAAAGTTGCTATACTGCAGTAGTATATCACAAATCAATCATTTCACATTCACACAGATTGCAGCTCTCAAACCTCTCCTACATCTACGAGTATCTCCTTCTAATGCAATCTTTTGCAATGTGTGAAATGGCGTCAAGCATTTTTTTATGACTCATGTGAATTGAATTTCAAATTGTTCAAATTCGCCAGGGATAGCTCATTCAATGAAATTTGCCTTCAAGTCATATTGCAGTGGATCAAATCAGTCATCTCTGGTATCACTGTATGATTTGAAAAAATGTTCACATTTTTTACATTATTTATTCTGCAATGCAAACATTGGAAAAATTCCAGAGTTGA
This sequence comes from Phyllobates terribilis, assembly GCF_046119375.1. NCBI lineage: Eukaryota > Metazoa > Chordata > Amphibia > Anura > Dendrobatidae > Phyllobates > Phyllobates terribilis. The sequence goes on along the minus strand of NW_027362761.1, from coordinate 115,915,329 downwards.
CTCTTTTTTTTGGCCACCTAACCTTCCCACAAAAAAATTATCATTAATAGTGATGAGCGAGCACTAAAATGCTCGGGTACTCGTTGCTCGGGTAGAGCAAATTGGAATACTCGGGTGCTCGACCCGAGCAACGAGCCCAATGTAAGTCTATGGAAACTCAAGCATTTTTCAGGAGGCTCCCCCCGGCGGTCTGCAGAGGGACTAAAAATTGCCAAATCAATGGGAACAGTGCTCAAATGACATGGGAACAACATGGGGAATACCCCTGGAAGCATCTCTGACTCCCTGATCACTGCTGTCAACAACGTTGTCAGAGTATTACGCCACTTTTACGGACTCAAAATAAAACATACAAAAACGAAACCAAAATGGATTTTCCTGGGAAATATGTTAAGGAACATCCTTTCCAGGGTAATGACTTGTATATAAGGCAAAAACAACCAAATGCTAAAACCAAAATAACCAAAAACAAAAATACTCCTCCACACCTTGGACTATGTTCACACGTTGTGTTTTTGATGCCTTTTTGCACTTTTGCATTGCTTTCAACCAAGACAAATGCATTCATCAGGAAATGTCATTTTAACATTTTACAAACTTATCTGGCCATGTGGTGTGTGGCACATCATCAGACACATGCATACAGTGCTGAAAAGACATGGGAACAGCATGGAGAAGACCTCTGGAAGCATCTCTGACTCCAAGGTCACTGCCTAAAAGTGTGCCCATCATAAGTGATCCTTGGCGCATGCAAAGATGCCTCCCTCCATGCACCTGTCGTTGCAGACTTGCAATAATCACCGTCCACATCCTTGTCCCAGTGCAGCGTTCAGTTGTCCCTACCTCATTCCTTGGAATGCAAGCGCAGGTATGCAGCCAACCACCCACCAACCCACAGGCTGCAATACTATACTGCCAAATTTTTGACAGCTGCTTTCACTTGAAATGTGGCCTTTTAGGCTCGTGGAGGCGGAAGCTTTTCATAACCTCATGCCATCGGTGGCCGGGTGTCCATACTCAGTCCCCAGCCGCCACTGTTTCTCCTGGTGTCGTCTCCACCTTCCACAAGCACGGGTCCCACAACATTACCCGTGCCCTGCCCAGTGAACTTACTGGGAAGGAACGCCTAACCACAAACACGTGGACAGGTGAATGTGGCCAGGGACAGTACAGAGACAGTCCACAGCTGTTTTTGCTGAGTTGTATTTCACCACAGCCATATTCTTTAGCTCAGTGAAAGGACTGGCATAGAGGGAAACCGTAATCTACTCTGGGTGTCATTTCTCCCAGGAAGTCCTCTAAAGCTGCTTTTACAGAAGCAATGGCAGCCCGTCCAACATCAACTCGCACTTCTCGGTGGTTCTTTGACACACAAACATCTTTCTTTGCGCATTTAATTTCATGACTACAGAGATGGACAATGGCCTTATCTGCAATCCGGTTTGAGAAATAACATGCATAAGCACGTCCGATCCACATTAAAAAAACAGCCATAGAGTGTCCGGGAACCTTCCCCCACACTTTTCTTAGCCAGGGCTGCTTCTCGGCAAGGTTGGACAGACCCACCAGAAAACCGGAGACTCCTCCGGTAGGCCCTGGCTTCTCCTTCAGGAGAGTTCATAGTGCCGGCCGAGGTGAGGCCATGATGATGTTAGAGGCCACCATCTGCTTAGTTTTCTGTTACATGGAATGCAAGCGCAAGTATGCAACCAGCCACCCTTCCACCCACCCACCCACAGGCTGCAGTACTAAACTGCCAGATTTCTGGGCAGCTGATTGCACTTTAAATGGGGCCTTTTAGGCTCGTGGAGACGGAAGCTTTTCACAACCTCATGTCGGCGGCGGCCGGGTGTCAATACTCGGTCCCCAGCCTCCACTGTTTCTCCCAGTATCGTCTCCACCTTCCACAAGCACGTGTCCCACAAAATTACCCATGCCATCCCCAGTGAACTTACTGGGAAGGACCGCCTACCCACAAACACGTGGTCAAGTGAATGTGGCCAGGGACGGTACGGAGCCAGTCCACAGCTTTTTTTGCTGAGGTGTATTTCAAGACAGCCATATTCTTTAGCTTGGTGAAAGGACTTGAGAAACCATATCTACTCCTGCTGTCATTTCTCCCAGGAAGTCCTCTAAAGCTGCTTTCACTTGAAATGTGGCCTTTTAGGCTCGTGGAGGCAGAACCTTTTCACAACCTCATGCCTCGTGTCCATACTTGGTCCCCAGCCGCCACTATTTCTCCCGATGTTGTCTCCGCCTTCTACAAGCGCGGGTCCCTGAACATTACTGCTGGTACTTTTCTGTGGGAATCTGCTTGCCTCCTACCAGCCTGTAATATTTCCAGTAAACTATGGTACGACGCCATGGTATTAGCACTGCACCCAGTAACAGTTGCAAAGCCATCCCCAATTTCCTTCTCAGGAATTTTATTTGGTAGACTGAGTGGCTGCCCAAATACATTAGTTTCTCACAAAGGAGCTGAAGATAGAGTGGCAGTAGGTGCAAGTTTCTCCAGCCTGTTAGATATCAGAGGGTGAACGGCAGCACATTGGATCAGTGGTTAGCACTGAATCCTTACAGCACTGGGATCCTGGGTTCAAATCCCAGCAAGGACAACATGTGCAAGGATTTTGTATGTTCTCCCCGTGTTTGCGTGGGTTTCCACCTCAGTAAAAAAGCAGCCATAGAGTGTTCGGAACCTTCCCACACACTTTTCTTAGCTGGGACTGCTTCTCGGCATGATTGGACGGTCCCACCGGAGAATCCTCTGGTGTGCCCTGGCTTCTACATCAGGAGAATTCATGATAGCGCTAACTTTGCAGCTGCTATGGGGCTCTTGAATGGGGGAGATAGGTGAGCCCTCAGAATCAAATCCTCTGGTGGGCCCAATGTTTTTCAATTTGAAACAGCTTCTCAGTGGGAGTTGTATTTCACCACAGCCATATTCTTTAGCTCAGAGAAAGGACTGGCATAGAGGGAAACCATATCTACTCCGGCTGTCATTTCTCCATCACCAGGGTCCGCTCATTGTCACACACGACCATGCCTGGCTGTATGTTCAGCGGTGAGTGCCACAGATCAAGCTGCTGTGTTACAGCTTTCAACAACTCTGCAGCGCTGGGCAGTTTGTCACCTAAGAATTAAGCATGTTATCTTCAGCACAGCCTGTTGCCGCTTGGCCAAGGCAGTGCTGCAGTGCTTTCAGCTTGTGACTGATGTAGTCATTTCAGAGATGGAGGAGGAGGTGCAGGAGCTGAACAATGTGATTACATTGAGGTTATATTGGCTACTCTGTTTTTATACCAAAGAAAGATCCTGACATTTTTTTTTTATGTTATTTTTTAAGGCAAATGCATTCACTGGGAAATGTCATTTTAACTTTTTACAACCTTATCTGGCAATGTGATGCATGACACATTATCAGACACATCCTGTTTCATTGATGATGGAGGGACTCTAAAAGACACATAGAGCAGGGCCACAGTAACGAGTACGACATGTTCCCATTAGAAAGGAGAGAGTCTGCTATACAGTTATAGGGTATGCAGTGAGTCCAATGGCTGACCAAATTTAGGAAAAATCCCACTAAGAAATTAAAGACACATAGAGCAGGCCCACAGTAATGACAAATTCCCATTAGAAAGGAGAGAGTCTGCTATTCAGTTATACGGTATGCAGTGAGTCTAACGGCTGACCAAATTTTGGAAAAACCCCACTAAGAATTTAAAGACACATAGAGCAGGGCCACAGTAACAGGTACGACATGTTGCCATTAGAAAGGAGAGGAGTCTACTATACAGTTATAGGCTTAGTGCCCACGATGCAGAAATGAAGCAGAAATTTTCCTGAGCATTTCTGCATCTCCTTGGCAGAAAAACACATGCGGTTTTTACATACATTTTTGACGCGTATTTGATGCGTATTTGGATGCATATTTGCCATGCATTTTTCCCATGCATTGTATAGGCACATGGTCATGTCCGTATTTTTTCTGTGAGTAAAATCTGCGCAGAAAAAATACGGACCATGTGCACAGAACTTGCAGAATGTCATAGGCAGTCATGGGATAAGGTATGCAATGCGGTTCTGGAGCGTTTACATGCAGCAAATACGCACCAAAATACGCACCAAAAACGCATCGTGGGCATACAGCCATAGGGTATGCAGTGAGTCCAATGGTTGACTAAATTTAAGAAAAACCCCACTAACAATTTAAAGAGACATAGAGCAGGGCCACAGTAACGATAAATTCCCATTAGAAAGGAGAGAGTCTGCTATACAGTTATAGGGTATGCAGTGAGTCTAAAGGTTGACAAAATTTAGGAAAAACCTCACTAAGAAATTAACCAAATTGACCAAATTTAGGAAAAACCCCACAAAGAATTTAAAGACACATAGAGCAGGGCCACAGTAACAAGTACGACATGATCCCATTAGAAAGGAGAGGGTCTGCTATACAGTTATAGGGTATGCAGTGAGTCCAACGGCTGACCAAATTTAGGAAAAACCCCACTAACAATTTAAAGAGACATAGAGCAGGAAAACAGTAACGACAAATAACCATTAGAAAGGAGAGTCTCCCATAGTGTTGGCCTATGCAGTGAATGCAAGGGCTGCCAAAAATTTGGAGGCACTTCAACGCCCCTTGGAAGAGACGTGGAGGAGGGCCTCATAAAAAAATGTTCCCATTAGAAAGGAGCAGGCCTCCTATACTTGTAATGTCCATGCACAAATGTATGGGCTGACAAACATTTACCCCTGGGGGGTATACATGAACATACTGTATAAAAAAAATTTTTTACGGGCATCATAAGCACCCTTTAAAAAAATTATGTGGGTGTTGCGTCACGGACCACGATCACCCTGGTATTATGGTGGTGGAGGATGAGGAGAAGGAGGAGGACAAGAGCAAATAGAAAAGACACTGGATTTGAGTTTATGCTACGCTGCTATCATTCGGTGGTGTTGAGAAGTCTGGCCCAATCCAGCCCTTGTTCATTTTTGTAAGAGTCAGCCTGTCAGCATTTTCAGTTGACAGGCGGATGTGCTTATCAGCTATAATTCCACCAGCGGCACTAAAAACCTGCTCTGATAAAACGCTGGCGGCAGGGCAGGCCAGGACCTCCAAGGCATAGAGAGCCAGTTCATTTCACGTATCCAGCTTGGATACCGAAGCTCACAGAGGAATCACGGAGGACGTTGGTGCGGTTGGCAAGGTACTCCCTCATCATCTTCCCAAACTTTTCACTCCTTGTGAGAGTACCCCGCGCTTCAGGGCCTGTGCGATGGGAGGGTCTGAGAAAACTCTCCCAGAACTTTGACAGTGTCCCCCTGCCTCTGCTGGATTGAAGTTGTGTCTCTCTCGCCTGTACGCCTTGGTTGTCCAGCGAAGTGTACCCTCTACCGCCACCAGGTTCTGGCCATTGTCACACACGAACATGCCCAGCTGTAGGTTCAGCGGTGTGAGCCACAGATCTGTCCACAACTCTTCAGCATTGTGCAGTTTGTCACCTAAGCATATTAGATTCAGCATAGCCTGTTGCCGCTTGGCTGAGGCAGTGCTTCCAGCTTGTGCATGATGTGGTCATTTCGGAGATGGAGGCTGAAGAGGAGGAGGAGGCTGAGGAGGAGGTGCAGGAGCTGTAGACCTTGGGGGAATCCCTGATTGACCTAGGGCCCGCAATCCTTGGCGTCGGGAGGACGTGTTCCGTCCCAAGGTCTGACTGGGTCCCGGCTTCCACTATAATAACCCAGTGTGCCGTCAGCGAGATCTACCGTCCCTGCCCACAAGCACTTGTCCACGTGTCCGTGGTTAGGTGGACTTTCCCACTAACTGCGTTGTTGAGGGCATGGCTACTGTTTTGGGACATGTGATTGTGTAATGCGAGGACGGCAGACCGGGAGAAATAGTGGCGGCTTGGGACCGAGTACCGAGGGACGGCCACCGCCATCAAATTGCGGAATGCTTCCGTCTCCACGAGCCTAAAGGCAACATTTCGAGCGCAAGCAGTCGTGAAATTTGAGAATTTAGTAGTGTGGCCTGTGGTGCATTGGCTGCATATTTGCGCTTGCGTTCCAAGGACTGGGGTATGGACAACTGAACGCTGTGCTGGGACAAGGACATGGACGTGCTTCTTGATGCTGCTACTTGAGAGTGTGCAACGACAGGTACAGGGCAGGAGGCATCTTCGCATGCATCATGGACAGGGGATTGGCTTGCATGCACAACAGCGAAAGAAGCAATGGTGCCACCTGCAGACTCTGTTCCTGGACCCTGGGGTTCGGCCAACAAAGTCAGGTGCTTTGCTGCCATGTGCCTGATCATGCTGATGGTGGTCAGGCTGGTTGTTTTGCCACCCCTGCTGATGCTGGCCTGGCAGGTGGTGCAAATGGCCTTTTTGGGGTTATCGGCAGAGTCTTTAAAAAACAACCAGACTCGGGAAGACCTAAGAGTTGTACTGGCAATTTCCTTTGTATTGGTGTTACGGGGAATGGTTGCCTGCCTTCTGTCTGCAGCTACCACACTGCGTCTTTCTGCCTGTTTGGGGTGCTCTGCCTCCCTCCCCCTGTGTGCTGCTGTCCTCGATCTGCATGTCCTTCTGCCAGGTTTGGTCAGTTACTATATCATCCACCACCTCGTCTTCCACTTCCGCACCCTGGTCCTCCTCCTGACTTTCTGGCAATTATGTCTCATCATCGACCACCTCTTGTGACACTTTCCCACCGTTGCCTTCATGTGACCGTGGCTGATCAAATATTTGGGCATCGCTACACGCGATCTCCTCTTGCCCGGCTTCAAGTGGACTGGGCTAGAGACCCGAATCTATAAATGGAAAAGTGAACAGCTCTTCAGAGTGTCCAAGTGTGGGATCAGTTGTCTCCGGGCACTCGGCATGGTGGGAGGAAGGAGGATCAGGGTGAGGAATATGCGGTCCAGACTCATGGCTACTGAGACTTGACCGTGTGGACGACAGGGTGGTGTTGGTGGCTAAGTGACTGGAAGCATTATCCGCTATCCAACCAACAACCTTTTGACACTGCTCTGGGTTGATAATTGGTGTGCTGCGGTCCCCTAGGAACTGGGACAGGAAGGTCAGGCGAGAAGATGTGGGTGTTTGTTGTGGCACAATTTCAGCTTGCCCACGGCCTTGTCCTCGGCCTCTGCATGCACCATCACCATCACGTCCAGTTCCCTGTCCCTTGCCACGTGCCTTGCCCATTTTAAATGGAGGACAGTATCTTCCACACTCACTACAAATGACTGAGTTTGGAGTGAACATATATGTGATCAGTGTGACGGAGAAAGTAGGCAAGTAGTTTGAACAGCAAACTGGTGTGAATTGCTTCACTGACACACTAAAGGAAATTTTTAATGGATGCCAAAGATGGCAGTATTTTCTGACAACGTATATGTGATCCATGTGACGGAGAAAACAGAGTTTTAAATACCTGGCCTGAAGGTTAATAGTTTGAACAGCAAACTGGTATGAATTGTTTCACTGACACACTGAAAGAAATTTTTAATGGAGGCCAGAAATGTCAGTATTTTGTGACAACGTATATGTGATCCGTGTGACGGAGAAAACAGAGTTTTAAATACCTGGCCTGTAGGTTAATAGTTTGAACAGCAAACTGGTGTGAATTGATTCACTGACACACTGAAAGAAATTTTTAATGGAGGCCTGAAATGGCAGTATTTTCTGACAACGTATATGTGATCTGTTTGACGGAGAAAACACAGTTTTAAATAGCTGGATTTCTAGCGCTATAATACGGAAAGGACCTGGCTGTATTCTGCAGTGCCAACAAGCAAATGGCACAGAAAAACAGTGTTCTCTGGATTGCTTTTTAAGCAAATAATGAGGATTAAGATCCAAAGAAAAGTATTCCTGGCCCCTGAGACCTGGGGCTTTGTATAGAAATATCTAACAGCAGCAGAAGGCAGAACTGGAATGGAGCCTCTTGTGCTACATGCACTGCAGTCTGCTATATACCCTGCCTGCGTGCCTATATACACTGCCTGCCTGATCTCTCTGCAGATGGATTAGTTAGTCCTCAAAATGACTGTTTGTTAAGATGGATATGTGTAATGTACGGTTTTTCTCCCTACACTACGTAATACACAAGCAAATCTCTCCCTGACACAGCAGCATCTCTCCCTACTCTGCCTGATTTCGGAGTGACTGTGACGAGCATGGCGGCGCCAGCTTTGATATAGACCTAATGACGCTGTGCTGCCAGCCAATCACTGTAATGCCACAACAAACATGGCTACGGCATTACAGTGAGTGGCAGGCAATCCCTGCAAGTTGATTGGCGCTCTAAAGAGCGCTAAACATGCAGGGAGGGGACCCAAGCTCCCACCGAGCAACCCCGGAAATACTCGGTGAGCGCCGAGCATCTCGAGCATTGAGATGTTCGGGCAAGCACCGAGCAATAGCGAGCATGCTCGCTCATCACTAATCATTAACTCATATGTACCCCAAATGGTATCACTAAAATAACATATTGCCCTTAGAGCCAAATTATTTATTAATTTGTTTATTTGCTTGTTTGCAATCCTTTGCAAATTTTAGGACTCATATTTTTATTTTATATTATTTTTTTGTTATATTTGGGAGTGTTTTATTACATAGGGTATTTTAACCCGTTTACGACCTATGACATATAGGTACGTCACCTCCCCCCTCTTTGATATGGGCTCTGACGCTGAGCTTGCATCTTTTCAGGCACTTGACAGTTGATCAGCTGTCATGTGCCCCTAACAGCTACGAGAGGAATTGCAATCCACCCGCAGTTGTTAACATGTTAAATGCTGTTGTAAATCTCTGATAGCAGCATTTAACATGCCCAAGCGTGTCACTGACTCCACCCATCGGCGCCCCTGTCACATGATGGGTTGGCATGACAACTATTGGTATGCAGAAGTCCAGTGACCGGCGTTCATAGAAGATGGGCATTTCTGCTACACGTAGGAGGGCTGAAACTCTGCTGTGTATAACACAAGTGATCAGAAGATCACAGCTTCAAGTCTCCTAAGAAGACTATTGAAATATTTAAAAAGAAAAAAAAATGTTTTTAAAAATATATATAAAAAAATAAAATATAAAAATTCAAATCACCTCCCTTTTGCCCCATTCAAAATAAAACAATACAAAATAAAAAATACACATATTTGGCATTGCCGTGTTCAGAAACGCCCGATCTATCAAAGTATAAAAAATAATTAATTATATTGGTAAATGCCAGAAAAAAATCAAAACGCCTGAATTAAGTTTTTTTGGTCGCCACAACAATGTAATAACGGCCAATCAAAACATCGTATCTACCCCAAAATGGTATAAATAAAAACATCAGCTCAGGGTGCAAAAAGTAAGCCCTCATCTAGCCCCAGATCCAGAAAAATGGAGACGCTCCGAGTAATGGAAAATGGCACAAGTTTTTTTTTCAAATTTTGGATTTTTTAGCATTTAGTGAACATGATAAATAAAAAATTCAAAAAACTATTGTAGAATTGAATTTTTAGGGGAATTTCACCGCACTTGGATTTTTTTTCCTGTCTTCCAGTGCACTATATGGTAAAATCAATAGTGTAGTTCAAAAGTACAACTCATCGTTCAAAAAACAAGAGCTTACAAGGCCATATTGACAGAATAGTAAAAAAGTTATGGCTCCGGGAAGAAGGGGAGCAAAAAATGAAACCGCAAAAATGGAAAATCCCAAGATTGTAAAGAGGTTAATGTACTTAAATATTCACAAAGTATTTATTTTGGATGAAAAAGTAATTTGTTTGTAGCAATTTTAAAAATAAAATGATGAGATGAATTACTATGCTATAACTTTAGCCTAGATATACAAAATGTGGATACTACAGTCATGGCCAAAAGTTTTGAGAATGGCACCAAAATTATATTTTCACATGATCTGCTGGCCACTGGTTTTTATTAGTGTTTGTCTGATGTTTATATCACATACAGAAATATAATTGCAATCATATTATGAGTACCAATAGGTTATATTGACAGTTAGAATGAGTTAATGCAGCAAGTCAATATTTGCAGTGTTGTCCCTTCTTCTTCCAGACCTCTATAATTCTCCCTGGCATGCTCTCAATCAACTTTTGGACCAAATCCTGACTGATAGCAGTCCATTCTTGCATAATCAATGCTTGCATTTTGCCAGAATTTGTTGGTTTTTCTTTGTCCACCCGTCTCTTGATGATTGACCACAAGTTCTCAATGGGATTAAGATCTGGGGAGTTTCCAGGCCATGGACCCAAAATCTCTGTTTTGTTCAATGAGCCATTTAGTTATCACCTTTGCTTTATGGCAAGGTGCTCCATCATGCTGGAAAAGGCATTGTTGGGCGCCAAACTGCTCTTGGACGGTTGGGAGAAGTTGCTCTTGGAGGACATTCTGGTACCATTCTTTATTCATGGCTGTGTTTTTAGGCAAGACTGTGAGTGAGCCGATTCCCTTGGCTGAGAAGCAACCCCACACATGAATGGTTTCAGGATGCTTTACAGTTGGCATGAGACAAGACTGGTGGTAGCGCTCACCTCTTCTTCTCCGAATAAGCTGTTTTCCAGATGTCCCAAACAATCGAAAAGGGGATTCATCAGAGAAAATGACTTTGCCCCAGTCCTCAGCAGTCCACTCCCTGTACCTTTTGCAGAATATCAGTCGATCCCTGATGTTTTTTCTGGAGAGAAGTGGCTTCTTTGCTGCCCTCCTTAAAACCAGCCCTTGCTCAAAGAGTCTCCGCCTCACAGTGCGTGCAGAAGCACTCACACCAGCCTGCTGCCATTCCTGAGCAAGCTCGGCACTGCTGGTAGTCTGATCCCGCAGCTGAAACAGTTTTAAGATACGGTCCTGGCGCTTGCTGGTCTTTCTTGGGCGCCCTGGAGCCTTTTTGACAACAATGGAAGCTCTCCCCTTGAAGTTCTTGATGATGCGATAGATTGTTGACTGAGGTGCAATCTTTGTAGCTGCGATACTCTTCCCTGTTAGGCCATTTTTGTGCAGTGCAATGATGGCTGCACGTGTTTCTTTAGAGATAACCATGGTTAACTGAAGAGAAACAATGATACCAAGAACCAGCCTCCTTTTAAAGTGTCCAGTGATGTCATTCTTACTTAATCATGACTGATTGATCGCCAGCCCTGTCCTCATCAACCCCCACACCTGTGTTAATGGATCAATCACTAAAACGATGTTAGCTGCTCCTTTTAAGGCAGGACTGCAATGATGTTGAAATGTGTTTTGGGGGTTAAAGTTCATTTTCTAGGCAAATATTGACTTTGCAAGTACAGTAATTGCTGTTAAGCTGATCACTCTTTGACATTCAGGAGTATATGCAAATTGCCATTACAAAAAATGAAGCAGTAAACTTTGGAAAAATTACTATTTGTCTCATTCTCAATACTTTTGGCCATGACTGTACATAGGCTTATGTTATGCATGGTATGCCATGTCTAATCAAGTTCATTATTCTTGCATACTATTATTAAGGAAGATAAATGTTCATAAAATATTCAACATAGACATAGTTAGTTAGATAGAAAGAAGATAGATATGAGGTAGATAGATATTTCCAGAATCCATCCTTTCCTAAACCCTCAATCTGCTAAAATGCTTTTCCATGCCCTCATCATCTCCCGACTCGACTACTGCAATATCCTCCTCTGTGGCCTACTGCTAACACTCTCGCACATCTCCAGTCCGTGCTTAAATCTGCTGCCCGACTAGTTCATCTTTCTCCTTGCTACTCCTCTGCAAACCCCTTCATTGGCTCCCAATTGCCCAGTGCATCCAGTTTAAACTACTAACATTGACCTACAAAGTCATCCATAACCTACAAAGTCATCCATAACCTATCACATATCTTCCCTCACATAATCTACGGTCCTCCCTAGACCTTTTTCTCTCCTCCACACTTATTTGTTCCTCATCCAATCACTTCCAAAACTTCTCCCAAATATCCCATATTCCTCTCAAATTCTGTGCCCCAATGCGTCCAATTAGCCACCACATTTGAATCCTTCAGACGGAACCTCAAAACCCATCACTTCAAGAAAGCTTACAACCTGCAATGACCACGCTGCCACCTCAACACCACCGGAGCTACTGCAACCCACCCACCTACTGTCACCTTTCCCATCATCCTGAAGAATGTAAGCCCACAAGAGCAGGGTCTTCTTCCCCCTGTACCAGTCTATCATTGTTAGTTCATTTACTGTAAGCGATATCTGTATTTTTTATGTAACCCCTTCTCATGTATAGCACCATGGAATCAGTGGTGCTATATAAATAATAATAGATAGATATGAGATATATACAGTAGATAGATAAATAGATAGATAAAAAGTAAAAAGCAGGCAGCACTCCAATTGTAGCAAAAGAAAAAGTGGATTTTTATTAGCCCACGTGGCATGGCGATATTTCGGTTACAAAATAACCTTTTTCAAGCAGTAGGTGAAAACATACAGGAAGTATGGCATGCAGTATATAGCAGTGTTACATCATTGTGCATTTATAAGTTCATTAGTATAAATACATCATGCATAATATCATGTGCAAAATCCAAAGATCATTTCATAGTGTATGAAGTGCATTGGATTATAAGAGATACATTAAATACATACAGTACAGAAGTTTGGGGTGAGCTGTACCGCAGAGTGAAGGCAAAAGGGCCAACAAGTGCTAACCATCTCTGGGAACTCCTTCAAGATTGTTGGAAGACCATTTCCGGTGACTACCTCTTGAAGCTCATCAAGAGAATGCCAAGAGTGTGCAAAGCAGTCATCAAAGCAAAAGGTGGCTTCTTTGAAGAACCTAGAATATAAGACATATTTTCAGTTATTTCACACTTTTTTGTTAAGTATATAATTCCACATGTGCTAATTCATAGTTTTGATACCTTCAGTGTGAATGTACAATTTTCATAGTCATGAAAATACTGAAAAATCTTTAAATGAGAAGGTGTGTCCAAACTTTTGGTCTGTACTGTACATTGTGTAAAGTGGTATAGAGTGCAAAGAGACTGCTATCAATAAGATGGACGATGCTGTTTCTCTTTTCTTGAGAAATCTTCTTCATGACTGCTCCTTGATTTGAACCAGTGACCTTTCAGTTGGGAATCAACCTAATAACTAGAGATGAGCGTTGTTCTACTCGAACTGTTCGCCAATCTCAAATTCGAGCTGTTTTGGGCGGTGTTCGAGCCGTTCGGCGAACACGAACAATTTGAGAAAAATTCGGCTGTTCGAGGTTATGTTCGATAACTGTTCGTGCACCAAAATCATAACTGGATTTTTTCTCAGTAATGATGAAAATTAATGTTAATACGCAGTTTGAGTGTACAGCGGGGTGGGGGGAGGGGCAGGGGATGGATCTCTGCAGGAACAATGAAGATCTCCATTTTTTTTTCTCTTTCCCGCATTTACAGTGGGGAGGTGCAATCTGTCAGCCTATCAGCAGCGCACACACGGAGCGAAGTGCTTTTTTTCACACAAGCAAGGGCATGTGTCATTGGCAGTGTATGTCACATGTCCTTGCCCTATAAGACCAAGCCATTTTCCCCGTCGCCACCATTTTCTCACTGCTGCAGCTGCGTGTTAGACGGCACCGCTGTTGCTGTGTGCGCTATACCTTGTTAATTTCAAGCCAATTTTCGCACAAATCTACAGATAGCTTGGGAGTAGGGAATAGTTGTGATTGCAGTCCTTTTAAGGACTAGGTTACAGCATTTCCTACGACTTTTATCAGGCAGGTCTGTGCTCTTAAATAGATAGGTTGTGGGAGTAAAGACTAATTGTAATTGGAGTCCTTTTCAGGACTAGGTTACATCAGTTCCTATCAGTTTTTGCCAGGCAGGTCTGTGCCAGTGCTGTGCAAGTTTTTTTCACAGCATTTGGCTGAATCTAGCAAAGCTAATCCTTTTTGGCCTATTGCAGAGTGTGTTAGTCAGTGGAGTAGCCTATCTGTGTTGCAAGATATACCACCTGTGTATAGAATACCAATTTTTTTACTGCACCTAGTGAAGTAAAATCTTTTGGGCATAGCATCATTCTATTAGTCCATTTATACTGACCTCCATCAGGTTGCAAACTGAATCTAATTTTTTTCTGCATCTAGCTCTGAAAAAATATTTGGCCTTCTAGCAGTGTGTGGGACTTGTTCTATTAATCCACCTATACTGACCTCCATCAGGTTGCAAACTGAATATATTTTTTTCTGCATCTACCTCTGAAAAAATATTGGGCTTCTAGCTGTGTGTGGGACTTGTTGTATTAGTCCATCTATACTGACCTCCATCAGGTTGCAAACTGAATATATTTTTTTCTGCATCTACCTCTGAAAAAATATTGGGCTTCTAGCTGTGTGTGGGTCTTGTTCTATTAATCCATCTATACAGACCTCCATCAGGTTGCAAACTGAATATAATTTTTTTCTGCATCTAGCTCTGAAAAAATATTTGGCCTTCTAGCAGTGTGTGGGACTACTTCTATTAGTCCACCTATACTGACCTCCATCAGGTTGCAAATTCAAAATAATTTTTTGTGTGCATCTAGCTCTGAAAAAATATTTGGCCTTCTAGCAGTGTGTGGGACTTTCTCTGTTAGTCCATCTATACTGACCTCCATCAGGTTGCAAATTAAAAATAATTTTTATCTGCATCTACAGTACCTCTGAAAAAATATTTGGGCTTCTAGCTGTGTGTGGGACTTGTTGTATTAGTCCATCTATACTGACCTCCATCAGGTTGCAAACTGAATATATTTTTTTCTGCATCTACCTCTGAAAAAATATTGGGCTTCTAGCTGTGTGTGGGACTTGTTGTATTAGTCCATCTATACTGACCTCCATCAGGTTGCAAACTGAATATATTTTTTTCTGCATCTACCTCTGAAAAAATATTGGGCTTCTAGCTGTGTGTGGGTCTTGTTCTATTAATCCATCTATACTGACCTCCATCAGGTTGCAAACTGAATATAATTTTTTTCTGCATCTAGCTCTGAAAAAATATTTGGCCTTCTAGCAGTGTGTGGGACTTGTTCTATTAGTCCACCTATACTAACCTCCATCAGGTTGCAAACTGAATATATTTTTTTCTGCATCTACCTCTGAAAAAATATTGGGCTTCTAGCTGTGTGTGGGACTTGTTGTATTAGTCCATCTATACTGACCTCCATCAGGTTGCAAACTGAATATATTTTTTTCTGCATCTACCTCTGAAAAAATATTGGGCTTCTAGCTGTGTGTGGGTCTTGTTCTATTAATCCATCTATACAGACCTCCATCAGGTTGCAAACTGAATATAATTTTTTTCTGCATCTAGCTCTGAAAAAATATTTGGCCTTCTAGCAGTGTGTGGGACTAGTTCTATTAGTCCACCTATACTGACCTCCATCAGGTTGCAAATTCAAAATAATTTTTTGTATGCATCTAGCTCTGAAAAAATATTTGGCCTTCTAGCAGTGTGTGGGACTTTCTCTGTTAGTCCATCTATACTGACCTCCATCAGGTTGCAAATTAAAAATAATTTTTATCTGCATCTACAGTACCTCTGAAAAAATATTTGGCTTCTAGCTGTGTGTGGGACTTGTTGTATTAGTCCATCTATACTGACCTCCATCAGGTTGCAAACTGAATATATTTTTTTCTGCATCTACCTCTGAAAAAATATTGGGCTTCTAGCTGTGTGTGGGACTTGTTGTATTAGTCCATCTATACTGACCTCCATCAGGTTGCAAACTGAATATATTTTTTTCTGCATCTACCTCTGAAAAAATATTGGGCTTCTAGCTGTGTGTGGGTCTTGTTCTATTAATCCATCTATACAGACCTCCATCAGGTTGCAAACTGAATATAATTTTTTTCTGCATCTAGCTCTGAAAAAATATTTGGCCTTCTAGTAGTGTGTGGGACTTTCTCTGTTAGTCCATCTATACTGACCTCCATCAGGTTGCAAACTGAATATATTTTTTTCTGCATCTACCTCTGAAAAAATATTGGGCTTCTAGCTGTGTGTGGGTCTTGTTCTATTAATCCATCTATACTGACCTCCATCAGGTTGCAAACTGAATAAAATTTTTTTCTGCATCTAGCTCTGAAAAAATATTTGGCCTTCTAGTAGTGTGTCGGACTTTCTCTATTAGTCCATCTATACTGACCTCCATCAGGTTGCAAATTAAAAATAATTTTTATCTGCATCTACAGTACCTCTGAAAAAATATTTGGGCTTCTAGCTGTGTGTGGGACTTGTTGTATTAGTCCATCTATACTGACCTCCATCAGGTTGCAAACTGAATATATTTTTTTCTGCATCTACCTCTGAAAAAATATTGGGCTTCTATCTGTGTGTGGGACTTGTTGTATTAGTCCATCTATACTGACCTCCATCAGGTTGCAAACTGAATATATTTTTTTCTGCATCTACCTCTGAAAAAATATTGGGCTTCTAGCTGTGTGTGGGTCTTGTTCTATTAATCCATCTATACAGACCTCCATCAGGTTGCAAACTGAATATAATTTTTTTCTGCATCTAGCTCTGAAAAAATATTTGGCCTTCTAGCAGTGTGTGGGACTTGTTCTATTAGTCCACCTATACTGACCTCCATCAGGTTGCAAACTGAATATATTTTTTTCTGCATCTACCTCTGAAAAAATATTGGGCTTCTAGCTGTGTGTGGGACTTGTTGTATTAGTCCATCTATACTGACCTCCACCAGGTTGCAAATTGAATATAATTTTTTTCTGCATCTAACCCAGCCAATAGTTTTGGCCTAATACCACAGTTTGGCCACTCAGCTCTGCTCGGTTACCATCCATTGTTTTTTTGTGCAAACAACTCCAGAGTTGTGAATTAGTTAACCACCAAAATGAGTGGAAAAAGGCCTGCTGCTGGTGGAAAGGGGAATAGGCGTGTTGGGAAGGGGAAAAAAGGTTGTGTCCGTGGGGTAGGTGTTAAAGCAACAGTAACATCTGCAGAAGAAAGACCATCTTCCAGCCAAACTAAAATGTCTACTTCTTTTAGCGGACAATGTGATAAGATCCCTTTCTTACGGCCACGCCAATCGCTACAAATTCCAGATGAGGCACAAAAACAGCAGGTGCTTCAACGGATATCAAGTGCTCCTTTAAGTGGGCTCTCCTCCACATCAACTTCAACATCACAAATACTCCAGTCCTCAAAGGTGTCACCCCAATCGCACTTGCTTCCTCACAGCTCCCAAATCTCCAGCTGCCCGTCTGAGTATGAGGTAGAACAGATGGTTGAGTCTGCAGAGCTGTTTACTCATACTATAACCTGGGAATCAGAGGTCGACTCCAGCGCTTCTGTGAATCCAGACGAGGAAATGATCTGCACTGATGCCCAGAATCTTTATGAGTCGGATCCAGGACCAGACGCAGAAGGTTCTGACCATAATGTAGACACTCATTCCTAAACTGTAACTCCTGTTGGTGGAGACAATGAGGAAGACGATGATAAGACTCAAATACCTGATTGGAGCGACAACTTTAGTTTTTTGTCAGGGCAGGAACAGGTTGGCTCTGAGGACGACGGGTGTGATAACGCACAGGGTGATGATGATGAGGTTGGAGATCCCACTTACTGTCAACCCACAGTCAGCCAAGAGATGAGGTCAGCAGAGGAGGTGGAGGAAGATGCTAGTGACGACGAGGTCAGGTTGCGCCTTCCTGGACAGAGACGTAGTACTGGAAGCACGTCAACAACTGCATCCTCAAACACAACTCTGCCTCTCACCACAAGTCGTGGTGGCTCTTCAGGTCGCATGGGTGCTAAGCCTTGCATAGCCTGGGCATTTTTTCAGATCGATAAAGATGACCCAACTCGTGTTATCTGTAACATTTGTCAGCAAAAGCTAAGTATAGGCCAAAAAATACATAGTTTGAGTACTTCATGCATGAACCGGCACATGGACATGAAGCATAAGTTGCAGTGGGAAGCTCAGTGTGCTACAATGCGGCCTAGCCGGCCGGGCCAACCACCGTCTGCCATATCTTGTGCATCCGCGGCCTCTTCATCCTCTGTGACTGGGGGGACAGCAGTCACACCTGTTTTGGGGCGCAGACCTGCCACCTCTTTACCCGCAACAGCCAGCGTGATTGGCAGGTCATCATTTTCTTTGGAGGTGGGAACACCAGCTGGTGTTGAGCGCTGTCCGACATCGATAGCACCACCTTTGGATCAAGGCAACCTAACATGTCCGCCTGCATCTTCCTCACAGACCGGCAGTTTGCCGAGGACACCCTTATCAACCCCGTCTAAGCACAATAGCCAGCCCTCGGTCCCTCAGATGTGGACAAGTAAAAGACCATTTCCTCCTAGCCATGAGAAAGCTAAGAGGTTGAATTTCACCATCTGCAAGCTCTTGGCTACAGAAATGCTGCCTTTCCGCCTGGTGGAGACCTTATGTCCGTCGCAGTGCCCCAGTACCAGATGCCCAGTCGGCACTACTTCTCAAAGAAAGGTGTGCCTGCGCTCCACCAGCATGTCGCACACAACATCACCGCTTCTTTGAGAAACTCTGTGTGTGACAGGGTGCATTTCACCACAGACACTTGGACGAGTAGGCATGGACAGGGGCGTTACATGTCGCTGACTGGGCACTGGGTAACTATGGTGACAGCAGGACAAGGGGCTGCTGTCCAAGTCTTGCCGTCCCCACGAGTTGTGCGTCAATCCTCTTTATGTCAAAGTTCCTCCACTGCTTCTGCCTCCTCAACCTCCTCTCGGTCTTCCACCTGCACCCAAAGCCTGTCTGGTCATGCCACAAGCTTTCTAACTGCGCAGAAGGGATCCTGCACACCTCCTTACTATGCTGGCAGTAGGGCTCAACGTCATCAGGCGGTTTTTACATTGAAATGTCTGGGAAATGTGAGTCACACAGCTGAGGAGTTGTGGTCAGCTCTGGAGAACCAATTTCATGAATGGTTGTCTCCACTGGACCTGAAACCAGGGAAGGACGTGTGCGACAATGCTGCAAACCTGGGTGCGGCCCTTCGCCGGGGCAATGTCACACACGTGCCTTGTATGGCTCACGTGTTGAACCTGGTTGTCCAGCAATTTTTAGCCCACTATCCCAGACTAGATGGCCTTCTGCAGAGGGCACGGTCGCTGTGTGCTCACTTCCGCCGTTCGCATCCCGCAGCTCAGCGACTTACATCTCTACAGAAGTCGTTGGGCCTGCCACTTCACCGGCTAAAATGCGATGTGCCTACCCGGTGGAATTCAACTCTGCACATGTTGCAGCGACTGTGGCAGCACCGACAAGCCCTGGTGCAATACGTTCTGACGTATAGCCTGGGCCAACGAGATTCAGAGGTGGGGAAAATCACGCTGGAGGAGTGGTCTCAGATCAGGGACCTATGCACCCTTCTGCACAGTTTTGAAATGGCGACGAAGATGTTTAGTGCTGACGATGCCATTATCAGCATGACTTTTCCGGTGATTTACATGCTGGAGCACATGTTAAACAGAATTTGGAGTCAGGTGGTGGCACAAGAGGAGGTGGAGGAAGTAGAGGAGGAGGAGTTGTATGCGGAAGGGCTAACATCTGCAAGGTCCAGACGGTCGGCAGCACCAAGGCGGCAGGCATGTGAGGGTGGGGGAGATGGTTTTACCAGGGCGCATGGTAGCAGCCAAACTAGTGAGGAAGGTGCAGGAGCCCAGGAAGAAGTGGAGGACGAACTGATGGAAGACTCATCAGATGAGGGAGACCTTGATCACATTTCTGTTGTGCGAGGTTGGGGGGAGAGGACAGAGGAAGGAAGCATGATTGTTACCTCGCCACCAACACAACACAGACTTGGTGCTCCTGGATGCGCAACACACATGAGTGCCTTCTTGCTGCACTACCTGCAACATGACCCTCGAATTGTGAGAATTAGAAATAATCCTGACTACTGGGTTGCCACACTGTTAGATCCCCGGTACAAAAGTAAATTTGCAGAAATTATTCCTGCCATAGAAAGGGATGCACGCATGCAGGAGTATCAGCAGAGACTGTTGCAGAATCTTACATGTGCTTTTCCACAAAATACCAGTGGTGCACGTAGTGAATCTCACAGTTCCAACTTGCCAACCGTGGGACCGTCAAGTGTTCAGCACTCAAACCGTAACAGAACCACAGTATCTGCTGGTAACATCAATTTTGCGGAATCATTTCACCACTTTTTTAGCCCATCCTTTGCAAGGCCACAGGAGACAAAAAGTCTGACACATAGTCAGCGCCTAGAGACGATGGTACAGGAGTATCTCCAAGTAAACATTGAAGCCACGACTGTGTCACTGGACCCTTGCTCTTTTTGGGCTTCCAATCTGGATAAATGGCCGGAGCTAGCCACTTACGCCTTGGAGATCTTGTCATGCCCCGCAGCCAGCGTTCTGTCTGAACGTGTGTTCAGCGCTGCTGGTGGTGTGCTGACAGATAAGCGCACGCGGCTCTCCACTGATAATGTAGACAGACTCACGTTCATAAAGATGAACAAATCATGGATCCGAAACGACTTTTCTACCCCTGTGTCATCCTGGGGAGAGTAAAAGCTTGATGATTGGTTAAAATCACCCTACCAACCGTTTTAAGCTTTCAAATTACTAATCATGTTTATCTGTATCTTGACTGGAAAATAATTTGGGCTTTGTAGCAGTGTGCAGCACTGATCCTATTAGGCCATCTATACTAAAGCTTCACCAGATTTAAAATTAAAAATAATTTTTAGCTGCATCTAGCCCGGAAAATAATTTTGGGGCTCCGAGATGCGCAAGACACATAAGTGCCTTCTTGCTGCACTACCTGCAGCATGACCCTCATATTGTCAGAATTCGAAGTAATCATGACTACTGGGTTGCCACACTCTTAGATCCCCCAAACTTTTCGATCAACCTTTTCATTTTAATAAAGACCAAAAAAATGGTCATTTTTTAAATTATAAGCATTAGCAGGTTGTTAGAAACTGAAATCAAACAGTTTTCAACTCAAAACTTTATTCTAGGTGATGTTACATTTTCACATAGGACCCCTTGTTCGAAAGGAGCTTCTGAACTCTCTCGTCCATTGAATTTGTCAGGTTTTGGATGGTTTCTGCTTCAATTGTTTTGCATGAGGACAGAATACCCTCCCAGAGCTGTTGCTTAGATGTGAACTGCCTCCCGCCATCATAGACACTCCTTTTAATGATGCTCCAAAGGTTCTGAATGGGGTAGAGGTCAGGGGAGCATGGGGGTCACACCATAAGTTTGTCCCCTTTTATGCCCATATCAGCCAGAGATGCAGATGTTTTATGTGCAGCATGAGATGGTGCATTATCATGCAGAAAAATGATCTTGCTGTGAAATACACGGTTCTTCTTCTTGAACCATGGCAGGAAGTGCTGTTTGAGAAAATCCACATACATTATGGAGTTCATCTTTAGCGCCTTCAGGGATCCTAAAGGGGCCGACAATCTCTCTCCCCATGATTCCAGCCCAAAACATTACTCCACCTCCTCCTTGTTGGCGCTGTAGCCGTGTTTGCGTGGGGTGTCCATCAACCAGCCATCCTCCACTCCATCCATCTGGACCATCGAGCGCTGCACGGCACTCATCCGTGAACAAAACTGTTTTGAAATCAGTCTTCATGTAATGTTTGGCCCACTGGAGCCGTTTCTGCTTGTGTGAAGTGGATAGAGGAGGTCGACAGGATGGCGTATGCACAGCTGCAAACCTCTGAAGGACCCTGCATCTTGTTGTTCGGGGGACGTTGGAGGCACAAGCAGCTTCAAAAACTTGTCTGCTGCTATGACAAGGCTTTTTTGCCGCTGCTCTTTCAACCTGACGTAATTGCCTGTAGGAAAGAGTCCTCAATTTGCCCTTATCAGCACGCACACGTGTGTACTGTGAATCAGCTACATACTTCTTGATTGCCAAGACACTTCATCCTGATCATCGCACAATGTTGATTGTAGTCATGCCTTGACCTAAACACTCCACAATTTGTTGCTTCTCAGCAGCCGACACATCCTTTTTCTTTCCCATTTTGGCAGAAAATGTAGGCTGCTTAATAATGTGAGAGAGCCTTCTTAAGTAGTCTTGCCTTTCATTGGACACACCTGCCAAACTAATTAGCACAGGTGTCTGCAATTGCTTACAGTGATATAAAGAGCCCTGACACACATCACCATCAATGAGTTTAACTGACAAACAAACAAATTCTTCCCTTATCACTCCTAAACACTTTTTGCATAATAATTTGGAACGCAGTGTACATGTGCTTTTCCACAAAACACCAGCGGTTCACGTAGTGAATCTTACAGTTCAAACTTGCCAACCGTGGTCTGTATGGAGTTGTTCAATAAAGGGCCCAAAATTAAGATAACATAGATGGGAGAGGTCTCTATGAATAGAAATTCCTAAGTATTTGATACCCTGTGAGGGACAGGCAAAGGGAAAGTTGGACTGGATGGAATCCTATATGGATTTGGGGAGGGAGACATTGAGGGTCTCAGACTTCGCTGCATTGATTTTAAAATTTGACCATGTAACAAAGTGATCTATTTCAGCCATAACAGCATGGATGGATATATGTGATTGAGTGATATATACTAGGACATCATCAGCAAATAGAGAGCACTTGTACTCGGTGCCTCCCACCTCAATCCACCTAATATTGGGGTTATGGCGAATTGATGAGAGCAGGTGCTCCGTCACTAGGATGTATAAGAGAAGGGACAGAGGACATCCCTGCCTTGTCCCATTGGTGATTGTGAAAGGTGATGAAAATGTTCTGACGCACCCCCTGGGCCTTGGGACACCCGGAGCCGGACCCTTTTTGGTGGATGCTGGTGGTTGTAGTCTTCGTGGCGGCGACCCGGTTCCATGGCTCAGGACGGTCAAACCAGTGGCGGAACTATTTATGTGGTTTTGATGTTTAAATGTACGACTACGCCACCCGTGGATTGCGGTCAGAGTGAACCGCCGCTACAGGGCAGACCGCTGAGGCTGGTGTTGTGGGTGCAGCAGAGCGTAGCATAACTCCCCACGGGAGGAGTATAGCCTCAGGGCAGTGTATGCGGAGGATGGGGGTGATGGTGCAGGGCAGCAGCAGTAACGACACGGAGTCAGTGATGCAGTTCAGGGCCTTTACTCACAGTTCTTATTATCCAGACCACGTCTGCAGGTAACGGCTGCCCACGTCGTACTGTGCTCACCAGGTGAGGGGCTCAGACAACTCCTAGATAACTTTGGAGCACTTCACAGGACCCCCTTTGTGTGTCCTTTGTCTGGCCTTTCTTACCAACACTTCTGTCCGGCTGCCTCGGGCCTCCTCTTGGTAAACTTGGCGCCAGTTTCCCTGACCCTATGTGGTGCCTTCCTAGCGGGTGTAGCGAGGGGCTGCGCCACATAAAATGTCAGAGCCTCCGGTTTCTAGCTGAGGGTCGTTTCCTGCCTCCACTAGTTCGGGGACCGGTCTCCCCCTTTGGCCTGACCCCTCCACGCAGGTGGATTCGGGCGTGCGGTGGCGACTCGCCCGTCCGCACCCCTGGGATCCCTTCATTCCTCGTTCCTGGAGCCTTCTCCGCTCCTCTTCCTTCCTTCTCCCTCTTCCAGGCCTGGGCCTCTGTTACTAGGCCCGCCTCCGGAGCAGAGCTCATGCAGAGCCCCTGCTCCCTGCCACTTCTGCTCAGACTTCTCTGCACTGAACTAAGATGGTGCCCACCTTTTATACTCCCTTCTCAATGCACCCAGGAACTGCTTCCTCCCTGCTCCTGCACTACCGGGTTCCCCTTCCTCAGTGTTCCCTCCCCCCACTCCAGCCAGGGACAGGGACTGTCGTGCCCATCTCAGGGGCATATTGGTCGCCCTGCCCCACGGCAATGTGGTGTAATGCATGCAGGTGTCGGGTCCTGATCCACGCTCCATCCTTACCTGAGAGTGAGATATCACACCTCTGGGTGAGGTGCAATACGTCTGTAGCAACCGAGCCCTCAGGGTGCTACAGTTCCATTTATCTTCAGCCTAGGTGACGTATTGTGATACAGGGCCGTGATTTTGGCTATAAAAGGGTCCCCTAGACCCCTACCCCAAGCTTTTTAAGAGAATCATATATGGCGTGCCAGGAGACTCTATGGAATGCTTTCTCAGCATCCAACGAGAGTATCTAATTACAAATTTTTAACTGCATCTAGCCCAGGAAATACTTTGTGCCTAGTAGCAGTGTCTGCTAGTCAGCGGATTATCCCGGCTGTTAAGCAAGCTACACCACCTGTAGTTTAGACACTTAATTTTTTCAAAGGAAATGCTTCGGGACCATGGGATACTTAGTGAAGAGCATCAGGAGGCACCCCAAGGCATAGGGGCTGGGACTGGCAGTAGGATGCATTGCGGTGGACAGCCGAGCTCGATCCTTATAAAAGCTTTTTAACTGCAGCAGCTTTAGTGGACGCTACTGGAGCTGGAATTACGCGGCTGCTGGCATGAGACTTGCCCTCCAATAGATCCTTGTAAATGGATTTAAAGTGTATTCATTCAAATTAGAGAGACAATTTAAATTAAAAAGCTTAGAGCTGCCTCCACCACAGGGGGGCTCGCTCGACCCACCAGCGGACAGGCACCAGTATTGGGAGAGGGGGGCTGGCCATCAGGGTTCACCGCGGCTCTGGCACAAACCCGGCGACACGGAGGTGGCACGGGCAGGAGCGGACTGGCCGTGTCGGCTTCTCACTTTTTGGATTTTAGAAGGGCATGACATGCCTATATTTGTGTCTCCCCCTCCTTTTACTCCTCCACCTCTTTTATTTTCGCATGACTATATGTACTTGTCACTTTTCCATGTGTTAGTTATGTCTTCTGAGCAGTTTGTCAGCTTTTGGACACCTTTGAAGGTGTTTTCTATGTGTTTCTATGTGTTTTTGTTTGCCTGCCATTGGTTTTAACGGTGTTCGAAGGTGTTCGACGAACAGTTCGACGAACAGTTCGGCGAACACACGGGTGTTCGACGAACCGAACCGAACTCGAACACTACGGGGGTGGCTCAACACTACTAATAACACACTGAGCTATTGGGGAAATGTGAGAAAATGTTGTATTTTGTAGTATACAGAAAGAAAAATATTTTGCCACCACCAGAAGCAAATCAGTAACAATGCAGTGACATGAGAAGAATCTGCATAACTAATCATATTCTAAACAGCTGCAAGTCAAGTTTATGTATGAGAAAGCCAAGATGATTGTCTATAAAATGATGGTAGTCTCACGTTCAAAGCAGTAGTGTATGGTGAGATATGGAGCCTGAAAGCCAAAAGTTCAAAACATTGTTACCCTTTTGCTCGTCAGTGTATGAGAAACATTCAATATATACATACTGTTACGCTCACGCCTGGACCATCTGGTGTGAGCATAGATTGTGGTCCCACTGGGCCAGGGGCCGAGGAATGCCTGGAGGGGCGTGACTAGGGGCCACGCCAGATCTGACCTCGGATGTACGGCAGCTTAACGACTCAGTGATCCGTGGAGGGACGAGGGAGGTAGACCAGGTGCTACACCAGGGCAGACCTCGGTCACATGGCTGCTGACCAACACCGAGGTATGCAGGTACTGGCACGTTTGGCTGGTATGTAGATAAGCACTGGCGGGCCTGGCTGCAGGCAGGGAGACAGGCTGGATAGGGCCCTGTACAGATTGGGATACAGGAGCAGTAACGCAGGTGCGGACAGGAGTGGAGCAGAACCGCAGGTGCGGTCAGGAGCGGAGCGGGACTGCAGGAGCAGATCGGGACCGCAGGTGCGGACAGGAGCGGGACCGCACAAGCAGAGTGGGACTGCCGATGCAGACAGGAGAGGTCCGCAGGTGTGGACAGGAGCGGGACCATGGGAGCGGAGCAGGACTGCAGGTGCGGACCAGAATGGGACCCCAGGAGTAGGGCGGGACCTTGGGTGCGGACAGGAGCAGGACCGCAGGAGCAGAGCAGGACCTTTGGTGCGGATGGGAGCGGGGCAGGACCTTGGGTGAGGATGGGAGAGGGCCAGGACCGCAGGTGCAGACGGGAGTGAGGAGGGACCACAGGTGCGGACAGGAGCGGGGTGGGACCGCAGGTGCGGACAGGAAGGTGTTACGCTCATGCTCGGACTCACTGGCGTGAGGATGGTTAGTGGTTCCACTGGGCCAGGAACCGAGGAGTGCCTGGAGGGGCGTGACTAGGGGCCTCGCCAGATCCGACCACGAACACACTGCGGCTTAATCGACTCCGTGGTCCGAGAAGGGACGTGAGAGGTGGCCCAGGTGCTACTCCAGGTCAGACCCCGGTCACAGCTGTTGACCCACACCGGGGAATGCAGGAACGAGCTGGTTAGGCTGGTATGCAGACAGGAGGGTACTGGCAGGCATGGCTGGTATGCAGACAGGTGGGTACTGGCAGGCACGGCAGGTATGCAGACAAGTGGGTACTGGCACACACGGCTGGTATACAGACAGGCGGGTACTGGCAGGTAGGAAAACAGGCTGGATAGGGACCGGTACAGACTGGGATACAGGAACAGATCCGCAGATGCGGTGGACAAGCAGAGCAGAGCAGAGCTGCAAGCTCGGAGGACAAGCAGAGCAGAACCGCAGGGGCGGAGGACAAGCAGAGAAGAACAGCAGGCGCGGAGGACTAGCGGAGCAGAGCAGAGTGGAACCGAAGGTGCGGAGGACAAGTGGAGCAGAGCAGAGCGGAACCACATGTGCAGAGGACAAGCGGGGCAGAGCAGAGCGGAACCACAGGTGCGGGCAGACGGGACAGGGCACTGTTCACATGAAACAGACTGGAAAACACAGGAAGATCGCTACAGGAGGTAGATACAGAGGCAGGGAAACGGGACAAGCAGAACCAGATACACACAAGGTACTTGCAATGAAGTAGCGAGTGGACACAAAACTCACAAACAGAAGTACAGAGACAACGAGTTGGAGTTAGGTACAGGTTCAGACACTGCAGGAAAAGGGAAGGATCAGACATTGAGACAAACAGGTAACAGGCTAGGACACAGTTCAGACAGGAACAAGATACAGGAATGAGCCTGGGTACTTAGCCCCCAGGGAGGCGAAAACAGACGAGAAGTCACAGATACAGGTAACGGGCCTGGGTACTCAGCCCCCAGAGTGGCAGAAGGACTAGAAGTCACAGATACAGGTATCAGGCCTGGGTACTCAGCCCCCAGGGTGGCGGAAAGACTAGAAGTCACAGATACAGGTAACTGGCCTGGGTACTCAGCCCCCAGGGGGGTGGAAACAGACAAAATACAGGACAGGACCTGGCAACTCAGTTACACAGAACATACTGAAAGAAAGCGTTGCTCCGGCAACTCCTACTGGGTGGAGGGGGTTTACGTATCCAGTGACTCACAGTAATAGGCTGGTGACGCATTAGGACTGCGCACACTGTAACTTTAAGAATCAGGGAGTAACAGGGCCGCCGCCCTAAGCTATCAGACAAGAGACATGCACACAGCAAGTAATGGTGCAAAGTGTGCAGCCTGGACTGATAGGTAAGTTGGTGGTCTTGCATGGTGGGAGATGGTAAGCAATGCCAGCACGCTGCCAGGAATGTTACAGTACCCCCCCTTTACACCCCCTCTTGTTCTCCTGTTCAAGCCTGCAAGGATTTTCTACAGAGAATTTGGAGTCCGATCCTTCTCTTCAAGAAGATTACCTCTTCTGTCCACTAGATGGAATGAGACTGGTCTCACCATCTTGGTGACTAGGATGCTTCCTCCCATCGAGCCATCCTCAGCATCAGCTAAAGTGGGTGAAGTACCAGGTACAGGGTGTAGGAAAATCTCTCTCCATTTGTTATCAGGTAGCACCCCGAAGGATTCAAGAGACAACTGGAGGTCCTCCACCTGGTTGGAGGGGTGCAGAGACTTGGAGGTAGCCACCGCCTTGATGGACTTATTGCCAGATTTATTAGAGATGGAGGATCCTTGCTTTGGGACCATCTTCAGTCTCGTTTCTGAGATGACACATATGCGGGACTGGGCGGTACCTGAAGCCAGATCATTGGTACAATCGTCGAGACTGTGTGGGGACATTGCCTCCGCTTCCCCTCCTTCGGAGACTTCAGCGCACAGCGAGTCAGCGACTAGCAGATCTGGTGAAGAAGAAGAAGACATTGCTGACTGTCCTGAAGGTATGGGGACTGAACACCCCTTGTACCTCAGCAGTCCCCCAGGAAACACCATGCAGGATCTTCAGACCTGAGCGGGCACAAGATCTCTTGGCTCTGGATGACCTGTGGGTAAACCAGACAGCACATGGAATGTGAACTTCTTCATGTGTAATGCTCCAACCTGGAGCTTAATTTGTACAGACATATTTTGACTGTTCCTGAGTAGGGCTCGTCCCTCCGCTGACAATGTCCAAACTGGATTCTGGAGTTGTCAGACGGGAATCAGACACCGACTCTTCAAGGCTTTAAGCCCGAAACTTCCAATTAATCCGAGGCCTTCACTTGCCACGGAGACAGTCATGGTCATCTGTGGAGAAGAAACACTAATGCCAAGGGCAGCCTCTCCTACAGGCCTAATGTCTTGGGACTCTCCAACCTTCGCTGGACAAAGACCGTCAGGGTGTCCCAAACAACCGCAGCGGGTCCGCAATCCGATTTTATGACTGGGTTTCGGCCTCTGCTTTGCCTGACGAACATGGTCAACCTTCACGGATTCTGTGTGGATAGCTGCCTCTACAGGCTGGACAACAGGAGGTCTTTGGAAGGACACGAACCTGACGTGACGGTTTACCTCTATGCTTTGCACGTCTGGACTGCCTTTTGAGGTTGGGAAGAGAAGTATTCTGCGGAGCATTGTCATCCTGTCTGGATTCTACGTGGACAGCAGCTGGGGAACTGGTGGGCTACCTACACGCATCACCCATCGGGACTGCTCCAGGATATTGGGAAGGAAAGCTTTAGCAGAAGCTTCAGGGTTAGGGTCATCGAAGACTATTAGAAAGGCCACCAGGAAGGCCTGCAGGTCAGAGATGATAGGATCCCATGCTTCACATAGGGGCTGATCCAATTCAAGGCATCACCCACTAGGTAGGACATCAGAAATGCTACTTTATCCCGATCGGTGGGAAAATAGTGAGCATAGAAATTGAAATGCAGCATGCATTGCTCCACAAATGCACGGCTTTGTTTTATGATCCCCATAGTACCGTGGTGGATCCGCAGGAACGAGTGCTGATAGCTCCATTTGGGCTGGTGCGTAAATCGCCTGGACCTCAGCTTGAGAAAAATGTTTTCCTTGGTGCACGTATTCGCCAGACAAGGATTCAAAATTATCAGAGAGAGAAGGGCCGTGGGGCTCAACGGGGATCATGGCCTGAGCAAACTGTTACATTCACGCCCCCACCGACGACTGGCGTGAGCGTGGTAAGTGGTCCCACTGGGTCACGAACCGAGTGCCTGGAGGGGCATGACTAGGGGCCTCACCAGATCTGACCACGAACACACGGTGGCTTAATAGACTCCGTGGTCCGAGGAGGGACGTGGAAGGTGGCCCAGGTGCTACTCCAGGTCAGACTCGGTCACAGCTGTTGACCCACACTGGGGAATGCAGGAAAGAGCTGGTTAGGCTGGTATGCAGACAGGAGGGTACTGGCAGGCATGGCTGGCATGCCGACAGGTGGGTACTGGCAGGTAGGAAAACAGGCTGAGTAGGGACCAGTACAGATTGGGATACAGGAACAGAGCAGCAGGTGCGGTGAACAAGCAGAGCAGAGCAGAGCCGCAGGCACAGAGGACAAGCAGAGCAGAGCAGCACCGCAGGCGCGGAGGACAAGTGGAGCAGAGCAGAGCAGAACCGCAGGTGATAAGGACAAGCAGAGCAGAGCAGAACTGCAGGCACGGAGGACAAGCGGACCAGAGCAGAGCAGAACTGCTGATGCGGAGGACAAGTGGAGCAGAGCAGAGCAGAACCGCAGGCGCGGAGGACAAGCGGAGCAAAGCAGAACTGCAGGTGCGGAGGATAAGCGGAGCAGAGAAGAACCGCAGGTGCGGAGGACAGCAGAGCAGA
This sequence comes from Phyllobates terribilis, assembly GCF_046119375.1. Classification (NCBI taxonomy): domain Eukaryota; kingdom Metazoa; phylum Chordata; class Amphibia; order Anura; family Dendrobatidae; genus Phyllobates; species Phyllobates terribilis. Next base: position 115,885,276 of record NW_027362761.1, on the reverse strand, counting down.
GCGGAACCACAGGTGCGGAGGACAAGCAGAGAAGAGCGGAAACGCAGGTGCAGAGGACAAGTGGAGCAGAGCGGAAATGCAGGTGCAGAGGACAAACGGAACAGAGCAGAGCGGAAATGCAGGTGCAGAGGACAAGCGGAGCAGAGCAGAGCGGAAACGCAGGTGCAGAGGACAAGCGGGGCAGAGCAGAGCGGAACCGCAGGTGCGGGCAGACAGGACAGGGCTCTGTTCACAAGAAACAGACTGGAAAACACAGGAAGATAGCTAGAACACTGGAGGTAGATACGGAGGCAGGGAAATGGGACAAGAAGAACCAGATACACACAAGGTACTTGCAATGAAGTAGCGAGTGGATACAAAACTCACAAACAGAAGTACAGAGACAACGAGTTGGAGTTAGGTACAGGTTCAGACACTGCAGGAAAAGGGAAGGATCGGACATTGAGACAAACAGGTAACGGGCTAGGATACAGTTCAGACAGGAACGAGATACAGGAACGAGCCTGGGTATTCAGCCCCCAGGGAGGCAGAAACAAACTAGAAGTCACAGATACAGGTAACGGGCCTGTGTACTCAGCCCCCAGGGTGGCAGAAGGACTAGAAGTCACAGATACAGGTAACGGGCCTGGGTACTCTGCCCCCAGAGTGGCGGAAAGACTTGAAGTCACAGATACGGGTAACAGGCCTGGGTACTCAGCCCCCAGGGTGGAGGAGAGACTAGAAGTCACAGATACAGGTAACGGGCCTGGGTACTCAGCCCCCAGGATGGCAGAAACAGACAAAATACAGGACAGGACCTGGCAACTCAGTTGCACAGAACACACTGAAAGAAAGCGTTGCTCCGGTACCTCCTACTGGGTGGAGGGGGTTTACGTATCCAGTGACTCACAGCAATAGACTGGTGACGCATTAGGACTGCGCACACTGTAGCTTTAAGAATCAGGAAGTAACAGGGCCGCCGCCCTAAGCAATCAGACAAGAGACATGCACACAGTAAGTAATGAAGCAAAGTGTGCAGCCTGGACTGATAGGTAAGTTTGCAGTCTTGCATGATGGGCGATGGTAAGCCATGCCAGCACGCCGCCAGGGAAGTTACACAAGGAATACCGCAAGCGCGGTCAAACAAGAAAGGGCTCCATTCACAATGAACAGACAGGTTAAGGAAAGCATAGGAGAATAGCAAGTAAACAGAGGATAGATACAAGGACTGGGAAATGGGACAAAATGAGCCAGATACACACAATTTACTTACAATGAAGTAGTGAGTGGAGGTTCTAGTGCAGGATATGAGGAAGGTTCTGGAACAGACACAGCAGGTAAAGGGAAAGATCGGACATAGAAGCTAACAGGTAATGGGCACGGACACAGTTCAGATAGGAACTGACACAGGTACGGGATTCAGGTACGGGCCTGGGTACTCAGCCCCCAGGGTGGCGTAAATAGACAAGATAAGTCACAGGTACAGCTTCAGGAAACAGGTCTGGGTACTCATCCCCACGGTGGTGGAAACAGGCTAGATACAGGACAGGACCTGGCAACTCAACAGTTGCACAGAACACACTGAAAGATAGTGTTTCTCAGGCACCTCCCAATGGGTGGAGGTGCTTTAAGTATCCAGTGCCTCACAGCAATAGGTTGGGGACACATTAGGAATGCATTCACTGTTCCTTTAAGAATCAGGAAGTGCTGGTGCCACCGCCCTAAGTATGCAGACAAGACACATGCACACAGCAAGCAGAGAAACACAGTGTGCAGCCTGAACTGGTGAGTAGGTTGGCGGCCTTGCATGGTTGGGGATGGGAAGCCATGCCGGCATGCCGCCAGGAATGTTACACATACATTGTGTAAAGTAGTATAAAGTGCAATTGTGCATTAATAATGTGTAATTATACTCATGTTCCATATGATTAGAGGTTTGACTCACCCACAGCTTTATTATTATTACTGTTATGAGCAGTATAAGCGCTGAACTCAGCGTCCAGGAAAAGCTAGTGTCTGCTCTCGTCATAGTTAGACAGCCAATAGAAGAATTTCAGCATTGAAAAACACTTGCGCATGCGCCATCTAGGAAAAAAGAAAAGGTCCTAATATGGCGACAACACATACGTTTCAACTAGATAAGTGATTAATGCAAGTTTGAAGAAGATATATATTGTACTAAATTAAAAGGTAATTTAAGAAGAAATTAAAGGATGAGATAATTACATGATGATATTCCATATAAAGGGTCTCAGGAAAGGTCACTGAATGAATATGAACCTCCCTTACCAAGGTATCTGGGTTATCCCCATCCCTGGAGACAGTCCCATGTGCCAAAAGAATAAAGGTGGAAGTCAAAAAACCCTCCCAGAGTAAATCATCCCACCAACTCTTAAAGGTGATCCTGGGTGAACAATTGCAAAGGTAGCAGGAATGGTGACCATAGAAAGTACAACCCCATAGGAGAAAGGGATGTATGTAGAGTTAGCAACAATCATATTCAGATACTCATAAAATTACAATTATTAACTGTTGGCTGGGAAAGCATGGCATAAAATAAAGGATACAGGATATATTAAAGAAAACATTCATAAGTAAAAAATGCTGATAATAATAAATGCACCTTTAGGTGAATGGATGAGTCTGCTTCTTCAAGGAATTCTTACTGTGTATCATAGATCTGTGAAAAATAAAAAAAAAAGAAAGTGTTAATAAAAACCTATGTCAAAAGGCATAAGAATACAGATATGAAGGCAAGTAGGATGTCTATATAATTGAGTAAACCTTGAACTCTACATTGAGGCCATTTGTTTTCAAAGTGTTTCATTTATATATTACCCCCTCTTCTCTGTGAAGGAACAATATCGATTCTGGACAAGACCCCAATGCCTTTGGCTGTGAAACAACCCCATATCATCAGGCTCCCTCCATCGAACTTGACAGCTCCTTCAATTTCTCGATCCATTAGCCCTTTTTTCCCTTGTTTGTTCCAGACCCATTTGCAAATGTCTGTTGACTTTGTCTCATTGCTCTAAATGACTGGATTCAAATCTTCTACTACCCACTTTTCCTACTTTTTTTGCAAACTCACGCCGACTTTTCTTATGATGATGATTGAAGTCAAATCTTCTTCACTTTTTTTTCTGACCACCATTCCAGACTTGCATAACGTGCATCACACATTTGCATGGATATCCTTGATCTCACTATTGTGAAACATATGAGCCACCTCCACTGCTGTGTTGGTCTCTCCAGAATTTATAGATCTTGTCATAAGCCAACTTGTTGACTCCAATATTTTGCCTGCACTTCCACATTTCGGCTTTTGAATGGATGGATGGACTTCATTTTGTATTCTTTCAACTGGCATGGCCCTCACATGATGTAGTTTGGCAATTTTCTTGGCCTCAAAAACCGCTATTGATAAGCTGGATAATGCTGTTTATTATTTTCTTCAAACCTGCTCCTCGATTTGAACTTTTGCTTGGGAAAAAAACTAATAACACACTGAGCTATTAGGGAATGTGAGAACAGGTTGTATTTTGTAGTATACAGGAAGAAAAAGATTTTTCCACCACAGGAAGCAAAACAGTAACAATGCAGTGACATGACAAGAATCTGCATAACTAATCATATGCAAATTAGTTGCAAGTCAAATTTATGTATGAGCTAGCTAAGATGATTGTCTATAAAATTATGGAAGTCTCACATTCAAAGCAGTAGTGGATGGTGAGATATAGAGCCTGAAAGTCAAAGGTTCAAAACATTGTTATCCTTTTGCTTGTCAGTGTATGAGAATCATTCAATATATACATACACAGTGTAAGGTAGTATAAAGTGCAATTGTGCATTAATAATGTGTAATTATACTCATATGTTTCATATTGTTATACGTTTGACTCACCCACAGCTGCATTATTATTATTATAAGCAGTACAAGTGCTGAACTCAGCGTCCAGGAAACACTAATGTCTGTGCACATTAATTAGATAGCCAACAGAAGTACTTCATGGTTAAAAAATACTTGCGCATGGACATTACAAGTACCGCAATGTGCATTCCCTGGAAAAGGGAAAAATCCCTAATATGGCGATATTACATTTGCTTCAACAAGAGAAGTAATGCATATTATTTTGAAGAAGATATATAATGTACTGAGGCCATAAAATATAATTTAAGAAGCAATTAAAAGATGAGATAATTATATTATGATATTCCATTGAAAGGGTATCAGATAAAGGTAAGGATCAAAAAACCCTCCCAGATTAAATTATTTCACCAACTCCTAAAGGTGATCCTGTGTGATAGACAGACAGATAGATACAGTGGCTTGCAAAAGTATTCACTCCCCTTGGCTTTTACCTATTTCTTAACATTACAAATAGAGATGAGTGAACCTGGCCTCAGACACTAGGCCACATTTCAACTTTTAATTCTTTTGTGCTAATATTTTTGCTCCAGCCAGGAGTCCACATTTTAGAATCTAAATTCTTTGTGCTAATAGTGTGGTCCAGAAACCAAGCCGCATTTCAACTTTTAATTATTTTGTGCTAATATTTTTGCTCCAGCCAGGAGTCCACATTTCATAATCTAAATTCTTTGTTCTAATAGCGTGGGTCAGACACCAGGCCACATTTCATTATATAAATCTTTTGTGCTAATATTGTGCTCCAGTCAAGAGTCCACATTTTAGAATCTAAATTCTTTGTGCTAATAGTGTGGTCCAGAAACCAGGCCACATTTCAGCATATAAATATTTTGAGATAATTTTGTGCTCCAGCCAGGAGTCCACATTTCAGAATTTAATTTCTTTGTGCTAATAGCATGAGCCAGAAACCAGGCCACATTTCAGCATATAAATATTTTGTGCTAATATTGTGCTTCAGGAGTCTACATTTCAGAATCTAAATTCTTTGTGCTAATAGTGTGGTCCAGCCACAATATCTCAGCAAATAAATACTGATTGTTAATTTAGTGACAGGTGTCTGACAGGTCTGGGCCTAGGGTTGTAAAACAGCTGGTTAAAAGAGGGGAAGGATACATCTAATATGAGTGGCAAAAATAGAGGTCATGGTGAAAGGGGAAATAGGCTTGGTGTTCAAGTTGCAAGTAGGGTAGGCGTTAATGTTACTGAAAGCTATACTGAAAAATACCATCTCGTCCTATTCAAAGACAACTGAAAACTCCTTTTACTGGACGGGCTACTCGACTCCCTTTCATTGGCAGCCGCAAAGTGGTATGAGGAAATTGATGCCACTTTAGTGGTGTCTGCCCCCAATTTAAGCTATTTTGGCAGCTTTTGGGCCCCCTGAAGGTGATGTCTATGCGTTTGGTTTTACATCCCATTGAATTCAATGAAATTTGGATATATTTACCGAACTGTTTGGCGAACATCGATACGTTCGCCGATCGGGACTTGAACCAAACCGAAACTCATATACAAGACATATCACTGTGCGGCTGCTAAAGAATGGGAGTCGAGTAGCCCATACATTAACAGGAGTTGTCAAAATGATGGTGTTGTCTATGTGTTTGGATTTGCCTCCCATTGAATTCAATGGAGTTCAGATACGTTCAACGAACTGTTTGACGAACTGTTCAGCAAACATCGAGAAGTTCGGCAATCGTGACCATACCGAACCTTGAAAAGGTTCGCTCATCTCTAATTACAACCTGTGTTTAAATATTTTTGTTATCCAATTTGTGTGATGCGTCAGCACTAAATAGTCTAAGTTGGTGAATTGAAGTGAGAAAAAAATAGGCATAAATCAAATTTATGGGATCAAATTGCTAAAAATTGGAATGTGCATATGTATTCACCCCTTATGCTATGAAGCCCCTAAAAATTTCTGGTGCGAGCAGTTACACCTGTGCACAATCTAAGTGTTTCATTGTCTGTCAGTATATACACTTTACCTTTACCACACTCGGTGGTTTAAGTGGAAACAAGTTAATGTTTTGGAGTGGGTTAGTTAAAACACAGACCTTAATCCAATTGAGAATCTGTGGTCAGACTTGAAGATTGCTGTTCACCAGAGGAAACCATCTAACTTGGAGAAACTAGAGCAATTTTGCATTGAGTAATGGGAAAAATCCTAGTGCAAAATGTGGAAATTTCATAGACTTATCCAAAAGCGACTTGCAGCTGTAATTGCTCTAGAGGCTCCACAAAGTACTTTTAGGGGGATAAATAGTTATGCACACTTAAGTTTTCAGTTATTTTCTCCTATTGTTGTTTGCTTCTCAAACAAAGAAAACAAAATGTTCACAGTTGTAGGCATGTTCTTTACATGAACTGATGATAACCATCAAAAAAGCAGTAAAATTCCAGGTTGTAAGGAAGCAAAACACAAAAAATGCCAAGGGTGGTGAATACTTTCTCAAGCTACTGTAGATATGAGATAAAAAAAGATATGATTTATAGATAGATAGATGGATAGATATGCTAACAACTGTATGCTCTCTTCTTCTTTCACTTCCCTTAATGTAAATACAGTAATGAAGAACACAAAAATATAATTTTGTATTGAAATCTTAACGCTTGAAATATAATCTAGGAAATATATGTGACGAAGATGTTACAAAACCACACAGGAAACAAAGTTATTTCAGGCACATGAAACTTATCGCCCCCCACTTTTTCATCTTGTATCAAGAACTCTGTAGATAAAGTGCTAAAATTATTTGTGGAGTAAATATTTTATATAACTCAGAGGATTTAGTATTCTTATCTCTTTTTTTAAAACACTTATCATTTGCATTAGCATTTTAGTGTTATTTTAAATTATACATATCACCTATTATAATTACTTTTTTCTAAAGAACAATTTTTTTTCCATTCATATACATCTTGAACTAATTAGTATGTGCATATCTATTTTGCTATTTGATCAAACATTTATAAAACCTATAAGAAATGTAAACTGAAGCTCGTGGACCCTAATGTAAATTCTTTAACAGGACCTCATATCGAATTTGTTTCTTTTATGATAATTGCATTTTGAAAGTGGGTCGTTGTTTATGGATCTGTTCTTTGACTCAGGATCTGGTATACCACAGATTTTAAATAACTGGAGGCAATTCAATACAGCAGTTATAGTGTATTTAAGAGGGTATAAGCTTGGAAGTTATACATTGTACTGTAGCACAGAACTTGGAGGTTACACAATGTTAATATAAAACGTAGCGGTTACACTTCAGAGTGAATGCTCATGGCTTGGCAGTTACATATAACAACAGTATAGGTCATAGCTCAGTGTTACAGGCCACAATTACTTTCACTGATTAAGTTCCCTACAATTAGTTTCAGAGTAGGCCAGCTGCCATCATCAACGGTTGGAGGTTTAGGGCAGTCTTGGCAAGATTGCAAGGGGTCACAAATTTATCAGGGACTATCTCTTTTAATTACTCAGTAGCTAGTCACTCTCTGAATTTAACACAATTCTGTCAGTTGGCAGGGAGCAATCTGTAGCTACTCACAAAATTCTCTTCTTGGCAGGTCCAACTTTCATTGCAGCTTTCACTGCTCCAACTCACGTGGGCAATCTTTTTTTTTTTTCTGAACACAGTTCTTTCACCAGAAATGGATTTCATGCAGTCTTCTAGTATAAGATGTCTTACTGTCAGGTTGCTGGTCTCCTATCCAATGGCAAAGTTAATTAAATTTTGGCACTCAAATTTATGATCAAATGGTTTTTATTTTGGTCATGCACTCTGATCTTCCTCAGATACATGGATTGCACCAGGAACAATGTGTGAAAAGCCTATCTAAGGAAGGTCAGAGTTCAGGACCAAATTTTGAGTTGTGTTTTCTTTTTATTGTATTTTTTTAATGTTTATGGAAAGTGTGGAGACAAAAAAAAACTGCAATCCTGTTTTTTTTAATTTTTTTGCCTTAATTGTGTTTACTGTTGATTCATTTTATGATTTGATATATTTTTATTTATTTATTTTTAACATTGCAAAAGAAGACAATTTGAATTTTTATTTTTTTAGGATTTTTATAACTTTTAAAACTTTTTTTTTTTTATTATTTTACTCTACTTTGTATTCTTCTAGGGGGATTTGAATTTGTGATCACTTGATCGCATGTTGTATATTCTGCAATGTTGTATTTTGATATTTAGAAAAAATAACATTCTCCTATGAAGCCTAAATACAGAATGACTAAGATGGAAGTTATGGGGGCCTTCATCAGACCATTACAATCTATTGGCAATGCACAATCACATCAGGCAATCGCTTCATTTAAATTCTGCTGTCAGTGATTGACAGCTGCATTCAAATGGTTAAACAGCAGTGATTAGAGAACAACAAACAGAACACACTGCAATACAAAAGTGTATTATAAAAAATAGTTTAAAAACAAAAGTCATATTTGTTGAAATAAAAAAAATGTAAAAAGTAAAAATATAAACAACATTTTTATTGCTATAACTGTAAGGCTATGTTCACACCATGTTTTTTTCAGCATTTTTTGATGCTCTTTTTATGCAAATTTTCAGCTGCATTTTGCAGTACCAGCAAAGTCTATGAGATTCCAGAACTCTTAGTTCACACAACGTTTTTTTTTGTTGAGGATTTGTGCCTTGCATGTTTTTTTGCAAAATAGAGCATCTCACTTCTTTCAGAGTTTTTTCAGCATTTTTCACCCATTGGAAGTAATGAGTAGTGAAAAAACGCTGAAAAAATGCCTAGTGTGAGGATAGCTATCAGGTTTTGCTGTGTTTTTAGTGAAAATAAGCAAGGGCTGCACGGTGGCTCAGTGGTTAGCACTGCAGCCTTGCAGCGCTGGAGTCCTGGGTAGTGTTGAGCAAATTTGTTCAGGGAATGTTCGAAAGTTTAAAATTTGCACGAATATGACAGATTCGGATTCATGATCGCAAAGGCGAGCAAATTTTCTTAAAATCAGAAAAGTTCAGCGAATTTGCGCGGGACTGCAAGTACAGGGCAACCACAGTGTTTTCAACAGTTTTGTAAGCATAGTGCAATTGTATGATAAGTAATGTTGAGCGATACCTTCCGATATCAGGAAATATCGTATCGGATTGGATCGGACCGATACCCAAAAAGTATCGGATATCGCCGATTCCGATACCGGAAACCAATGCAAGTCAATGGGACACAAATATCGGAATGAAAATAAACCCTTTCTTTCCTTGTAGGTTAATTCTACATGAAGTAAAACAACTAAGAATAATGTAGAATGTATTACGCGAAAAGCCGGCAATTCAGCAGCGGCATACACCGGTACCAGACAATTTACAACAGAAAGAATAGAGCTTCACACATAGATTAGATAGATAGAAACATGTCAGTCACATATATATGAAGTACAGTGACAGTGTTGCTTACTGTACTTGTCATTTAGTGTAAAGGATTTATTAAAAAAAATAATAGTGTTTTCATGCACCGTCTCTTTAAAAAAGCCGGCCGGCAATTCAGCAGCGGTACCCGACAATTTACAACAGAAAGAATAGAGTATCACACATAGATTAGATAGATAGAAACATGTCAGTCACATATATATGAAGTACAGTGACAGTGTTGATTACTGTACTTGTCATTTACTGTAAAGGATTTATTAAAAAAAATAATAGTGTTTTCATGCACCGTCTCTTTAAAAAAGCCGGCCGGCAATTCAGCAGCGGTACCCGACAATTTAGAATAGAAGAAATAGAGAATCGCACATAGATTAGATAGATAGAAACATGTCAGTCACATATATAAGAAGTACAGTGACAGTGTTGATTACTGTACTTGTCATTTACTGTAAAGGATTTATTAAAAAAAATAATAGTGTTTTCATGCACCGTCTCTTTAATAAAGCCGGCCGGCAATTCAGCAGCGGTACCCGACAATTTAGAATAGAAGAAATAGAGAATCACACATAGATTAGATAGATAAAAACATGTCAGTCACATATATATGAAGTACAGTGACAGTGTTGATTACTGTACTTGTCATTTAGTGTTAAAATAAAGGATTTATTTAAAAAAAAATTGGTGTGGGGTTCCCCGTAATATTAGTCTCTAGCGGAGGTTACGCAGATGGCTGGGGCAGATGTTTGAAGCCTGGGAAGGGGGTAATACCCACGGAGCTTCCCAGGCTACTAATATCAGCCCCCAGCTGAATACCTAGCCTTTACTAGCTATTAAAATGGGGGACCCCCCCAAAAAAATGACGTGGGGTCCCCCCTAATTTAATAGCTAGCAAAGGCTAGGCAGACAGCTGGGGGCTGATTTTAATAGCCCAGGAAGGGTGCCATGGATATTGGCCCCCTCCCAGGCTAGAAACACCAGCCGTCAGCCGCCCCAGAAATGGCGCATCCATAGGATGTGCCAATTCTGGCACTAGCCTCGCTCGTCCCACTGCCCTGTAGCGGTGGCAGTGGGGTAATAGGGCTGGGGTTGATGTCAGCTTATAATGCCAGCTGACATCAAGCCCAGGTTAGTAATGAAGAGGCGTCTATAAGACATCCCCATTACTAACCCCATAGTCAAAGTTACAAAAAAACACAAACACCCAGAATAAAGTCCTTTAATTGAAATAAACACACAATTCTTTATTGTTCTAAATTAAACTATACTTACCGTCACACCCATTCCAGCTGATGCCAACGATCTTCTGCAATAAAAGAAAAATAAGCAACATCATCCTTACCTTTCCATGGTTCCCACGACAGCTTCAGCTCTGCTACATCGAGATGACAGGCTGGACCGCAGCAGAACGCTGCCATCCAGCCTGTCATCCCGCAGACACTGAGAAGCGCAGGCTTGCTTGCGCTCCTCAGTGTCTCGCTGTGACGGCATAAAGATGAGCCGAGGTCATGTCCAATGAACTCGGCTCACCTCAATGACCTCGGCTCATCTCATGCACGTCACTGACAGCGTGGGAAAATTCTCCTGCACTCAGAGCTTCAGCGTGAGAATTCTCCCATGCTGTCAGTGACGTGCATGAGGTGAGCTGAGTTCATTGGACATGACCTCACCTCATACACGTCACTGACAGAGTGGGAAAATTCTCCTGCGCATGCGGTGAGCGTGAGAGACTTGGCTCATCTGGATGCCGTCACAGCCTGACACTGAGGAGCGCAAGCATGCCTGTGCTTCTCAGTGTCTGCGGGATAACAGGCTGGATGGCAGCGTTCTGCTGTGGTCCAGCCTGTCATCTCGATGTAGCAGAGCTGAAGCTGTCGTGGGAACCATGGAAAGGTAAGGATGAGGTTGCTTTATTATTTTTCTTTTATTGCAGGAGATCGTTGGCTTCAGCTGGAATGGGCGTGATGGTAAGTATGGTTTAATTTAGGACAATAAAGAATTGTGTGTTTATTTCAATTAAAGGACTTTTTTCTGGGTGTTGTGTTTTTTTTAAATACTTTACTAGAAATTCATGGTGGTCATGTCTAATATTGGCGTGACCCCATGAATTTCGGGCTTAGGGCCAGATGATAATGCCAAGCTGGCCCTAACCCCTTTATTACCCAGTGAGCCACCGCACCAGGGCCCTGGATGAGTTGGGTACAGCGCCAGAAGATGGCGCTTCTATGAACGCGCCATTTTCCGGGGTGGCTGCGGACTGCAATTTGCAGCGGGGGTGGCCCAGAAAGCTTGGGCCTCCCAGCGCTGCAGATTCCAGCCCCCAGCTGCCTAGTTGTACCTGGCTGGACACAAAAACAGGGCGAAGCCCCACGTCAATTTTTTTTAAATTATTTCATGAAATAATTTAAAAAAAAAGGGCTTCCCTATATTGTTGTGTCCGGCCAGGTACAAATAGGTAGCTGGTGGTTGGGGGCAGCCCGTTCCTGCCTGCTGTACCTGGCTGGACACAAATACAGTATAGTGCGAAGCCCCACGTCAATTTTTTTAAATTATTTCATGAAATAATTAAAAAAAAAGGGCTTCCCTATATTGTTGTGTCCGGCCAGGTACAAATAGGCAGCTGGGAGTTGGGGGCAGCCCGTTCTTGGATGCTGTACCTGGCTGGCATACAAAACTATGGCAAAGCCCACGTCAAAATTTAGGGACTGCATCTTTATTAACCCCTCAAGTGTCATTTAGTGTTAAAATAAAGGATTTATTAAAAATAAAATTGGCGTGGGATCCCCCTTAATTTTAGTCTCTAGCGGAGGTTAAGCAGACGGCTGGGGCAGATGTTTGAAGCCTGGGAAGGGGGTAATACCCACGGAGCTTCCCAGGCTACTAATATCAGCCCCCAGCTGAATACCTAGTCTTTACTAGCTATTAAAATGGGAGACCCCCCCAAAAAATGATGTGGGGTCCACCCTATTTTAATAGCTAGCAAAGGCTAGGCAGACAGCTGGGGGCTGATATTAATAACCCAGGAAGGGTGCCATAAATATTGGCCCCCTCCCAGGCTAGAAACACCAGCCGTCAGCCGCCCCAGAAATGGCGCATCCATAGGTTGCGCCAATTCTGGCACTTAGCCTCGCTCTTCCACGCTGCCCTGGTGCAGTGGAAGGGGGTAATAGTGGTGGGGTTCATGTCAGCGCCACCTGACATGAAGCCCAGGTTAGTAATGATGGGCGTCTATAATACACCCCCATTACTAACCTACAAAGTGTTAAAAATAAAAAACACACACTACACCCAGAAAAAAAATAATTTATTTGAAATAAAACACAACATTTTATTTAATTCTTAGTTTACTAAAAAAAAAATAGTTACCTGTCCACGTTCCTGCGCTGATCTCCCATGCACAGCTGTCACATCTGGAGATGGTGACAGCTGTGCATGGCTGCTGTAAGCTCACGCTGCCGGGAACATGTCCGCTCCCGGCAGCGTGAGCCACTGACTGAGGTCACCCTAGTGCATTCAGGCAGCGCTGCTCCGGTGACCTCCTTTACGGCACTGCTGTACCGTGGGAATTTCTCACGGTACAGCGGGGCCGTGAAGCAGCTAACCGGAGCAGCGCTGCCTGAACTCCGGCGAACCCACTCATGCAATGACGAGGCTGCTTTACGGCCCCGTCATTCTAGCGGCGGCAGCGGTTCAGAGCTGTCACATTCTATGTGGCTGCTCTAAACTGGAGATCTTCGTGGGACACTCGTGGACTACTACGGAGGTGTAAGGATAAGGTTGTGGTTTATTATTTTATATTTTATTACAGGAGATCGATGGCTTCGGGGAATTAGGTGTCTAGGTGAGTATAGGTGTATTTTTTTAATTTTTAATTTAGTTTAGGTGGCGATCGGCGGGGACAGGTAATGTATGAACTAATTTATTTTAGGTAACCACTGGCCACCAATGACATGTATTTAAAATTTATTGGGGACCAAAAACAAAAAAAAAATATGGGGGCCTAAAAAAATCAAACATGTAGGGGCAAAAATATAAACCTATGGGGGCCAAAATAACATATGGGGCAGTTTAAATAGCAGGATCAGGCTGATGGGAACTACTGCTCCCATCAAGCTGATCCTGCTGGCACGAGTGGACGGGGGACAGACATAGGCCGATGGGAGTAGTAGTGTCACATTGGCCTATGTCTGCCTGCACGCGCACACCCGCAGACATCGCGCACACCCGCAGACACCGCACACATCGCACAGACACCCACACACACCAATCATGACCGGTCTGGGAGGTGAGGCTGACCTGTGCGGCTGTGGGAAAGTTCATGTGAGTTCATGCAATGCAGTCAAGCATGAACTCACATGAACCCTCTGAGGGCACCGCGGCTACTTCAAATGAACAGCTGATCAGCATCACCTGATACCTCAGCTGTTCATTTGAAATAACCGGCGGGAAAGCGCAGCACAGAACGGGAAAGCCGGCAGTGAAGTCTTTTCACTGCCGGCTTCCCCGCCCAGAGTCAAGAGGAGGAAAGCATCTGCACCAATGGCCAAAATTTTTTTAAGCTTAGATTCGGGGCAGAAGGAAGTCAGGTCCATGCAGGTTCCTGACCCTCGTCACCAGACGTTAACCACAGGGGAGGTAGGTGATCCCGATGAGACTCAGATACCTGAAGCTCATGCGAACTGTATTGTGCTGTCAGGGCAACAGGAGGAGAGGGGTCATTATGAGGGTGAGGAATGGGATAACACATTGGATGATGACGAGGTTGAACATCCTACTTGGTGTGAACCCAGAGTTATGCAGACGAGTAGCTCATCTGAGGAGGTGGAGGAGAAAGATGAGGAGGATAGATTTCGCCCTACAGCGCAGACACGGAATGATGCAAGCACGAGGAGCACTGCATCCTTAGCCACAACCATGGCTGTGGCTAGCAGTGGTTACGGATATGCAGCTCGCTGGGGAAGCAAGGGTTGCCTAGCATGGGCCTTTTTTGTCATTGCAAAGGATGAGCTAACTCACGTTATCTGCAAACTTTGCGATAAAAAACTCAGTAGAGGGAAAAACTGCAATAATTTGACTACTACATGCATGAACGTTCACATGCTCAAACAACATTCTTTACACTGGGAATCTTACCATGCTGAAATGCGGACCAGCGCAACTCAACATCCATCAGCTGCCCCATCAAACGCATCTGCTGCTTCTTCCTCCTCTATTACCGTGCCAAGTATTGTCACGCAGGTCTCCCATCGCAGAAACTCCAGTCAGGCTGAGTGACAGCCCGTCAGCTGTAACGGAAGCGGACATGCCTGCTGTGTTTGTTTCACCGAGCACACCGCATATTTCTCAATCCACCGTAACATCTGCACCTCCCTCATGCTCCACCAGTTTTTCTGGTTCACCATACTCCACCCTCTCTCAGCACCTTAGCCAGTACTCGGTCCCGCAATTGTGGTCACGTAAAAGATTGTTTCATTCCACGCATGACAAAGCTAAGAGGTTGAACTCCACCATCTCCAATCTTGGCCACGGAAATGCTGCCTTTCCGCCTGGTAGATACAGACAGTTTTCGAAAACTGATGGTCGTCGCAGTCCCCCGCTACCAGTTGCCATTACTTCTCTAAGAAAGCTGTGCCTGTGCTACACCAGCATGTCGCAGACTACATCACCTGTTCCTTGAAAAAATATATGTCTGACAGAGTGTTCAGACCTTCATGGGGGACACAAAAGCAGCTAAAACAGAAGGGCAGACACATGGAAAAGTGGTATCAATTGACCCAGAATACAAATAGTATAATTGCGCAGAATGGATGCATGGGACAGGGCCTGGGACAGGGCTTGGACCAGCATTTCTAGCTTAAACATTGATCAGTAACAGGTGGATGAGTGAAAGTTGTAGGCCTGGTGCTCTGAGAGCCCTGCCAAATTCAAGCAACACACATGAAGGAGACCAATTGGAGTCCAAATATTTCCAAAAATTAGGGGCGGACACCAAGAAAAGTAGCATCAATTGACCCACTATAGAAATTTTATAATGGCACAGGAGCATTGAGGCATGGGCCATGCATGAGACAGGATCTGAGCCAGCATTTACATCTTTGAATTTAAGTTGAAATTAAGAGGTGGGTGAGGGACCGGTGTGGGCCTGCTCTGTTGGGAGCCATGATACCTCATGCAACAGCTCAAACTGCTTTTCTGCTCAGCCAGACTCAGGTGGCACAAATATACGCTTTGTAGGCTACTATTGTTAGAAAAATTAAAGGATAGTAAAACAGGTAGTTGACTGAAAGTAAGTGCAGGCCTGCTAGTCTGGGAGCCCTACTGCTACAGGCAACACACATGAAGGAGACCCAACTTGAAGTCCAAACATTTCCAAAAATTAGGGTCATACACATCTAAAGTAGCATCAATTTCCCCAGGGAAGAAATAGTATAATAGGGCTCTGACAATTCAAACCTTCCACTACAGGCAACCCACCAGATGGAGACCCAACTTGGAGTCTCCACATTTCAAAAAATTGTTAGTAACATCAGCAGAAATAGCAACAGCAGGCACAGAAGCCACCACAAAGGTGTCACTAACTACAATAACATGATATTGTTAACGTGATATCACGTGATATCAATGCAGCACACTAAAAACTACACCATCACCTACTTTGCCCAGTCTGCGACTGGGGTGCAAAAATCATTGGGGAAGACCCCTGGAAGCATCTCTGACTCCCAGGTCACTGTTGTCAACAATGTTGTCATAGGTATTACGCCACTTTTACGGACTCACAATAAAACATACAAAAACGAAAACAAGATGGATTTTCCTGGGAAAAATGTTAAGGAAGATCCTTACCAGGGTAATGACTTGTATATAAGGCAAAATAAATAGTCAAAAACAAAAATGCTCCTTCACACCTTGGGCTATGTTCACACGTAGCGTTTTTGATGCGTTTTTGCACTTTTGCATTGCTTTCAACGCTGAAAAATACATTCACCGGTAAATATCATTTGAACATTTTACTACCTTTTCTTGCCATGTGGTGTGTGAGACATCATCAGACACATCCTGTTTCATTTATGAAGGAGGGACTCTGAAAGTTGCAAACACTCATTTTATAGGGCCATCTGGTGTCCCTTACTATTCTTAAAGGGCCAGCAGCTGGCTATGCTTTGTTGTTCCCATTATTAACGAGTGGGTCTCCTATACTGTTACCCAATAACAATTTAAAGACACATAGAGGTGGGTCACAGTAATGACATGTTTTCATTAGAAAGGAGCAGGTTATAGGGTATGCAGTGAGTACAACGGCTGCCAAAATTTAGGAAAAACCCAAATACAACGACATGTTCCTAGAAAGGAGCGGTTTTGATATCCAGTTATAGGGTATATAGTGAGTCCAACAGCTGCCAAAATTTAGGAAAAACACCCAATAACATTTTAAAGACACATAGAGCTGGGCCACAGTAATGACATGTTCCCATTAGAAAGGAGTGGGTCTCCCATAATGTTCTTGCGTATGCAGTGACTGCAACGGCTGCCAAAAATTTGGAGGCACTCCAATGCCCCTTGCAAAAGACGTAGAGGTCAGAGGGCCTCCGGAAAACAATGTTCCCATTATTAGGAAGTGGGTCTCCCATACAGTTTTCCTATGCTTCCAAAAATTTGGAGTAACTCCAATGCCCCTTGCAAGAGACGTAGATGTGGTGATATGGTAGTGGAGGATGAGGATGAGGGGAAGGAGGAGGACAAGAGCAAATAGACAAAATCAGTAAGGGTATACCCATGTCTGGGTGTGAAGAGGTTCATGGGAATAGACATCCCAAAAAAAGACACTGGATTTGTGTTTATGTTACGCTGCTATCATTTGGTTGTGTTGAGAAGTCTGGCCCAATCCAGCCCTTGAACATTTTTATGTTAGCCTGTCAACATTTCCAGTTGAAAGGCAGATCCATCTAACGGTTATAATTCCACCAGCGGCACTAAAAACCCGCTCTGACAAAACACTAGTGGCAGTGCAGGCCAGGCCAGGACCTCCAAGGCGTAGAGAGCCAGTTCATGCCACATATCCAGATTGGATACCCAATAATTATAAGGCACAAAGGAATCATGGAGGACATTGGTACTGTCGGCAAGGTACTCCCTCAGCATTTTCCCAAACTTTTCCCTCCATGTGAGAGTACCCAGCGCTTCAGGGCCTGTTCGATGGGAGGGGCTGAGAAAACTCTCCCAGAACTTTGACAGTGTTCCCCTGCCTCTGCTGGATTGTTACATAGTTTATAAGGCCAAAAAAAGACAAGCGTCCATCCAGTTCAGCCTATTTCTTGTGCACTGCAGCTATTCCGGAGCGTTGATCCAGGGGAAGGCAACAAAAAAACATGCGGTATAGGCCAATTTACATCATTGAGGAAAAATTCACTTCCCGACACCAATCTGGCAGTCAGATTAAATCCCTGGATTAATTAACTAAGCATAAGATGTAATTTTATTGTTCTCAAGAAAGGCGTCCAGGCCTCTCTTGAACTCTTTAAGTGAGTTGGACATCACCACTTCCTCTCCCAGAGAGTTCCAGAGTCTCACGGCTCTGACCATAAAGAATCCCCTTCTATGCTGGTGCAGGAACCTCCTTTCCTCCAGACGCATAGTGTGCCCCCTCGTCTTTGTCACCATCCTTGGTATAAACAGGTCTTGGGAGAGATCTCTGTACTGCCCCCTGATGTATTTATACATGTTTATGAGGTCTCCCCTAAGCCTTCTCTTTTCCAATGTAAATAGGCCTAATTTTGACAACCTCTCTGGGTATTCTAGTCCCTCCATTCCATTTATTACCTTAGTCGCCCTCCTTTGTACCCTCTCTAGCTCCAATATGTCTTTCCTGAGCACCGGAGCCCAGAACTGTGCACAATATTCTAAGTGCGGCCTTACCAGCGCTTTATACAGAGGAAGAACAATGTTCTCATCATATGCCCCTATTCCTCTTCTGATGCATGCCATGACTCTATTTGCCTTCGCAGCTGCTGCCTGACACTGGGCACTCCAATTTAATTTGCTATTAACCAAGACGCCCAGGTCCTTCTCCATGTCAGATTTCCCCAACGGTTTCCCATTTAATATGTATGGGTGACTGCTGTTTTTCTTTCCCATGTGCATGACCTTACATTTATCGGCATTGAACCCCATTTGCCATTTTTTGGCCCAACTCCCCAATTTGTCTAAATCCTCCTGTAGCTGTGCCCTATCCTCATCTGTATTAACTACTTTACAAAGTTTAGTATCATCTGCAAATATTGCTATTTTACTATGCAACCCTTCCACTAGATCATTAATAAATATATTAAATAATATAGGGCCCAAGACAGACCCTTGAGGCACCCCGCTAGTAACCCTGACACACCCTGAGCTTACTCCATTGATAACCACCCTCTGCTTTCTATCACTCAGCCAGCTATTTACCCACTTGCACACATTATCCCCCAGACCAAGCATTCTCATTTTATATACCAACCTTTTGTGTGTCACAGTATCAAACGCTTTGGAGAAGTCAAGGTATACAACATCCACTGACTCTCCCCGGTCCAGCTGTGAGCTCACCTCCTCGTAGAAGGCCATCAGGTTTGTTTGGCAGGAGCAATCCCTCATGAATCCATGTTGATATGGAGTTAGACAGTTATTATCATTAAGATATTCTACAATAGCATCTCTAAGAAATCCTTCAAGCAATTTACCCACAACAGACGTTAAGCTGACTGGTCTATAGTTCCCAGGGTCACTATTAGACCCCTTTTTGAATATTGGTACCACATTTGCTTGGCGCCAGTCTAGTGGGACAGTCCCTGTCCATAAAGAGTGCTTGAATATAAGATACAGCGGCCTGTCTATCACATTACTTAATTCTTTTAGTACCCGGGGGTGTATGCCATCTGGGCCTGGTGACTTGTCTATTTTGATATTATTTAGGCGTTTCTGAACTTCCTCCTGGGTTAGGAGGGTGATATTTAGCGGAGGGTTTACTTTATCACTCTGCATTTCCTCCGATAAATTGTTTTCTTTTTTGAAAACAGTGGAGAAGAAGCTATTGAGTAGGTTTGCTTTACCCTCATCGCCCTCTATGATTTTACCCAGCTTATTTTTCAATGGGCCAACTCCATCAGTTTTAATCCTTTTACTGTTTATATAGTTAAAGAACAGTTTGGGATTCGTTTTACTTTCCTTGGCAATTAGTCTCTCTGTCTCCTCTTTTGCTATTCTTATTTGTTTCTTACAGATTTTGTTTTTTTCCCTATAAGATATTAGCGCTTCTTCGCTGCCTTCTAGTTTAAGTTTACCGAAAGCCCTTTTTTTGTTTTTCATTGCCCTCTTGACTTCCTTATTTAGCCACATTGGCTTCCTCCTATTCCTAGCCCTTTTATTCCCATAAGGTATGTACCTTCTACAGTGACTATGTAGGACTGTTTTGAAAATTTCCCATTTTCTATCCGTGCTCCTATTACTAATTGGATTGGAGTTGTCTCTCTCACCTGTACTCCTTCGTTGTCCAACGATCTGTGACTTCTACTGCCAGCGTTTTCAGATGGGAATTTCTTTAATAATTCCGCAACAAGTGCATTCTGGTACTGCCCCATTTTATTAGGCCTGTCCTGCACGGGACCCATGCTCCTTTCATGGGTCTAGAAATGTCACCAACCAGTAATGACTGTCACCCAAAATTTGGACAACGCGAGGGTCACGGGAAAGGCAGCTTAACATAAACTCAGCCATGTGTGCCAGACTGCTAACAGGCAAGACTTCCATGTCCTCACGAAGAGAATGACTGACCATGCTCTCCTCCTCATCATCCTCCCTGTCCCCAGGCCATCAATGATGAACAGACAGTATGACAGTTGTGCTGATAGTACCGTCTATAGTGCAGGAAACTAGCTCCTGTTCTTCCTCCTCCTCCTCTTCCTTGCTGTCACCCAATCCAAGTTGGGATGAGATGAGGCTGTGGAATCACCCTGTATGGTTCCTTGCTCTATCTCATTGTGATCCTCCTGCAATGAATCCTCTTTAATTGTGACCAGAGAGCTTTTCAGAAGACAGAGAAGCAGGAAGGTGATGCTAATTATGGGGTCATCGCCGCTCACCATTTCGTGGAGTCCTCAAAGTTTTGGAGGATGGTACAGATGTCTGACATCCATGTCCACTCCTGAGGTCTTATGTGTGCAGTGTGACCTGAATACCAACAGCCTTGTTGATGCTGGTAATCAACAACTACCCTCTTCTGCTCACAAATCCTTCCCAACATCTGCAATGTAGAGTTCCAACACGTGGGGACATCGCACACCAGTCGGTGAGCTGGAAGCTGCAAATGCTGCTGAAGCATGGCAAGGGTGGTGGAAGCTGTAGCTGACTTTCTAAAATGGGCACACTCGGCATACTTTGACAAGTAGATCCAGCAGATCCGGGTAGGTTTTGAGAAACCACTGAACCACGAGGCTAAGCACATGGACCAGGCATGGTACGTGTGTGAGCTCACCTCACCTCAGAGCCGCCACCAGGTTCCGGCCATTGTCACACATGACCATGCCTGGCTGTAGGGTCAGTGGTGTCAGCCACAGATCTGTCTGCGCTTTCAGAGCTGACCACAACTCTTCAGCATTGTGCGGTTTGTCACCTAAGCATATTAGCTTCAGCACAGCCCGTTGCCGCTTGGCCGAGGCAGTGCTGCAGTGCTTCCAGCTTTTGACTAATATGGTCATTTTGGAGATGGAGGCTAAAAAGGAGGAGCAGGAGGTGCAGGAGCTGTAGATTGTGGGGGCAACCCTGATTGACCCATTGACCGAGGGCCCGCAATCCTCGGCGTCTGGAGGACGTGTTCCATCCCAAGTTTCGACTGGGACCCGGCATCCACTATATTAACCCACTGTGCAGTCAGTGAGATGTACCATCCCTGCCCACAGGCACTTGTCCATGTGTCCGTTGTTAGATGGACTTTCCCAGGAACTGCTTTGTTGAGGGCGCCGCTAATGTTGTGGAACACGTGGTCGTGTAATGTGAGGATGGCACTCCGGGAGAAATAGTGGTGGCTGGGCACTGAGTACCAAGGGATGGCTGCCACCATCAGGTTGTGGAAAGCTTCCTTCTCCACTAGCCTCAAAGTCAACATTTCAAGCCCAAGCATATGCGAAATGTGTGAATTTAGTAGTCAGGCCTGTGGAGCATTGGCTGTATATTTGAGATTGCGTTCCAAGGACTGGGGTAGGGACAACTGAATGCTGCTCTGGGACAAGGACGTGGACATGCTTGGTGATGGTACTACTTGAGGTTGTGCAACGACAGGTGCAGGGCGAGAGGCATATTTGCATGCGCCGTGGACAGGGGATTGGCGTGCACACACAACAGCGGAAGAAGAAGTGGTGTCACCCGCAGACACTGTTCCTGGACCCTGGGGATTGGTCCACTTAGTCAGGTGGATTGCTGCCATGTGCCTGATCATGCTGGTGGTGGTCAGGCTGCAAGTTTTGATACCCCTGCTGATGCTGGCCTGGAAACTGGTGCAAATGGCCTTTTGGGGTTATCTGCAGTCTTTAAAAAACAAGCAGACTCTGGAAGACCTAACATTTGTACTGTCAACTTCCGTCCTGTTGGCGTTACGGGGAATGCTTTCCCGCCTTGTGTCTGCGGCCACCACACTGCTTCTTCCTGCCTGTTGTGGTGCTACGCCTCCCTCCCCCTGTGTGCTGCTGTCCTCGCTCTGAATGTCCCCCTGCCAGGTTGGATCAGCTACTATATCATCCACCACCTCGTCTTCCACTTCCGCACCCTAGTCCTCCTCCTGACTTTCTGGCAATTGTGTCTCATCATCATCATCCACCTCTTGCGACAGTAATTGCACTTTCCCACCGTTGCCTTCGTGTGACCGTGGCTGCTCAAATATTTGGGCATCACTATGCGCTTTCTTGACTCGCTTGAAGCTGACCGGGCAGGAGGCCCGAATCTACAAATGGAAACGTGAACAGCTCTTCCGGGCACTTGGCATGGTGCGAGGAAGGAGGATCAGAGTGAGGAATATGCGGTCCAGACTCACAGCTACTGAGACTTGACCGTGTGGAAGACACGGTGGTGGTGGTGGCAAAGTGACTGGAAGCATTATCTGCTATCCAACCAACAACCTTTTGACACTGCTCTGTGTGCAATAGTGGTGTTCTGCGGTCCCCTAGTAATTGGGACAGGAAGGTCAAGCGACAAGATATGGGTGTTTGTTGTGGCATAATTTCAGCTTGCCCATGGCCTCAGCCTCTGCATGCACTATCACCATCACGTCCACTTCCCCATCCCTTGCCACTCACCTTGCCCATTTTAAATGGAGGACAATATTTTCCACGTTCATTAGAAATGACTGATTTTGGATCGCAGTTTACTAACACTATTCTTCACAGAGACCTTGTGTAAATAGCTTGACCGACACACTGCAACTGCAACAAAATGGAAATGGAAGCCATAAATGGCTGATTTTGGAATGCAGTTATATGTGATACGTCTGATGAAGACCCACGGTTTTAATTAGCAGGCCTGTAGTTTACTAATACTATTCATTACAGCGACCTCGTGTGAATAGCTTGACTGACACACTGCAACAAAATGGAAAATGAGACCAATATTTTACAAGTTCAGTTAAAATTTCTGGATTTTTACGCTGTAATATGGAAAAGATCTAGCTGTTTTCTGCAATGCTAACAAGCAAATGAAGCACTAAAATTACTTACTCTGGATTGCTTCTTAAGCAAATAATCAGGATTAAGATAAAAAAAAAATTAGCCCTGGCCCCTTATATCTGGGGCTATATCTACAAATATTTGTCACAGCAGGATCAGCCAGAAGTTGAACATGCAATGGACCCTCTTGTGCTTTATCATGCACTGCAGTCTGTCACATACCCTGCCTGCCTAACTCCTGCTATCACCTTCACCACTGAAAATATGCAGTTGGATTAGTCCTCAGAAAGACTGTTAGCTCAGATGGATATATACATATATGTTGTGGAATACCTATACTAACTATAAACAAGCAAATCTTTCCCTGACTCAGCAGCAGCTCTCGCGACTATGCCTGATTCCGTGGTAGTCTGTGACGAGCATAGTGGCGCCAGGTCTTATATAGTCCTGATGATGCTGTGCGGCCAGCCAATCACTGTAATGACCACAACCAACATGGTTACGGCATTACAGTGCATGGCAAGCAATCCCTGCATGTTCATTGGCTCTCTAAAGAGCTCCGAACATGCAGTGCGGGGACCCGAGCTCCTGCCCGAGCAACCCGGAAATACTCACCGAACTTGTCAAGCACCGTGATGCTCGGATGAGTACCTAGTAGTGGCAAGCACGTTCGCTTATCATTAGACACCACCAGCAGCGCTGAAGACACCTTCTGAGTGAACACTGACTGAAGAGCGTGAAAAATCTTCAAGGCATGACAAGCGAGCTCAGGCCACTCTTCCATTTTGGAAGACAAAAAATCACCCTGTTGGCATTGACATTGAGCTCGAGATACTCCTGCACCATCCTCTCCAGTCATTCTCTGTGTGTCAGACTTGTACTCTGTTCTGCTGGTGCCCAGGCTGGTCTAAAAAATGTGTGAAAAGACAGAAATTGCTTCTGCCACTTACACTGCTGCTGATAATGTTTTTGCGTTGACGGCTCGACGTTCCCAGGGTTGCAAGTCTAGAACTATGATGCACTCACTGCTGTCTCGGGGAAAACTTCTCCCAAGATTGTCTACAATTGTGTTTCGATACTTCAGCATGCACATGTCCCTTTCCAGGGGAGAAGCATTTGGCAAAATGTACTCTTGTACCCTGGATCTAACAGAGTGGCAGCCCAGTAGTCACCACTATTTCTAATCATAACAATATGGGGATTATGTTGCAGATAGTGCAGCAAGAAGGTGTTCATGTGTCGGGTGCTTCCATGAGGTCCAAAGCCATGGTGTGTTGGTGGTTTTGGTAACACTCAATCTTGCTTCCTCCGTCCCCTTCCGCCAACTACGGACAAACGAGAGGGGATCTTTTTTCCTCTTCATCTCCTGACTGTTTTGCGCCCATCAATTCTTCCTTCTCATCCTCCTCCATTTGTTCCTCAGCTCCTGCACCTTCACTAACAGTTTGTCTGGTACCATGAGCCCCTCTTGACTGCTGTAATCCACCCTCCCATGGCACCCGCCTGTGCGATGACAGTCCGGAGCTTAGAGACATTGCTATCCCCTTCGCATCCTCCTCTGCTTCCTCCTCTTCCTCTTTGACCACCACCTCCTCCCGCAGACTCTTCAAAGTGTGCTCCAGCATGTAGATGACTGGAATAGTGATGGTTTTGACGGCATCGTCAACGCTAACCATCTTAGTAGCCATTTCGAAAAAAGGTAGCAGAAGGGTGCAGAGGTCCTTTGCCTGTGCCTACTCTGCAAGCGTGATATGCCCAGATCTGTAATGTGTTGGCCCAGGCTATTTAAAATACTTCACCAGGGCTGCATACTGCACATACTGCACTAGGGCTCATTGCTGCTGCCACAGTCATTGCAACATGTGCACAGTGGAATTCCACCATGTTAGCTCATCGCATATCAACTGGTTAACCGGTAGTGCAATCTGCGGAAATAAGCACACAGCGAACATGCTTTCTGCAGCAGCGCATCCAGACCAGGATAGAATCATAGAATAATAGAATGGTAGAGTTGGAAGGGACCTCCTGGGTCATCTGGTCCAACCCCCTGCTCAAAGCAGGATTCACAAAATCATCCCAGACAGATATCTGTCCAGCCTCTGTTTGAAGACGTCCATTGAAGGGGAACTCGCCACCTCTCATGGCAGCCTGTTCATTGATCACCGTAACTGTCAAAGTTTTTTCTAATATCTAATCTGTGTCTCCTCCCATTCAGTTTCATCCCATTGCTTCTAGTCTTTCCTTGTGCAAATGAGAATAAAGATGATCCTTCTACAATGTGACAGCCCTTGAGATATTTGTAGACAGCTATTAAGTCTCCTCTCAGTCTTCTTTTTTGCAAGCTAAACAATAGTGGCGTAGAAATTGCTGTACCATCAGGTTGAGGACATGAGCCATGCAACACACGTGGGTGAGGTTGCCCTGGCGTAGGACCACCATCAGGTTCACACCGTTATCACACACGGCCTTCACTGGCTCCAGGTTAAGGATAAACATCCATTGCTCAAACTCAGCCTGGATAGCTGTCCACAACTCTTGAGCTGTGTGACTGCTATCTCCAAGGAATATTTATTTTAACACTTCCTGTGGAGTACAGAGGTGGTGGGCATTCGCTCTGCACTATTGTAATGCGTGTCTCATTAAGGCAGTGGTTGAGGGTGCAGGTGGAGGCCCTAGAAGAGGTGGAGAAGGCAGAAGCAGTGGAGGAAGTGTTAGATGCAGAGGTTTGTCCCGCAAGCCTTGGAGATTCCAAGACTTGTTGAGCAGCCCCTTCCCCGCCTTTCCCCACAGCCACCAGAGTCATCCAGTGCCCAGTCAGCGAGATGTAAAGTCCCTGGCCATACTTATCCAGGTGTATGTGGTGAAATTCACCCTGGCAGACACAGATTTAGTCAAGGAATGGGTGATGTGTGAGACATGTTGGTGTAGCGCAGGCACAGCTTTCTTAGAGAAGTAATGGTGACTGGGAAACTGGTTCTGGGGGACTGTAACGGCTATCTGCTTTCGGAAACCGTCTGTATCTATCAGGCGGAAAAGCTGCATTTCCATGGCCAACAGATTGGAGATGGTGGAGTTCAACCTCTTAGTTTTGTCATGTGTAGGAGGAAACAATCTTTGTGACCACAACTTCGGGACCAAGGGCTGGCTGCTGTGCTGAGAGAGGACGGAGTAGGGTGAACAAGACAAAGTGCTGGACCTTGAGTGAGCTGCAGGCAGAGATAGTATGGTGGATGGAGAAAGATGTGGTGTGCTCGGTGAAGCAAAAACAGCAGTGATGTTCACTTCCATTACAGCTGACGGACTCTCACTCAGCTTAACTCGAGCGGGTAAACAAGTGGTAATTCTCTGGCTGGAGACCTGTGTGACAACATTTGGCACGATGATGGAGGAGGAAGAAGTAGCAGATGCGGTTGATCGGGTGGCCGATGGTTGGTGAGGCCCGGTGGTCCGCATTTTATCACAATGAGATTGCCAGACTAACGCATGTTGATCGCGCATGTGACGGTTCATGCACGTAGCAGTCAAATTATTGCAATTTTATCCTCTACTGAGTCTATTTTTTTGCAAAGTTGGCAGATAACGTGAGTTGGCTCATCCTTTGCGGTGTCAAAAAAGGCCCAGGCTAGGCAACCCTTGCAACCCCTGTGAGCTGCAGACCCGTAACTGATGCTGGCCCCAGCCACAGTTGTGACTGAGGATGCAGTGCTCAGCGAGTTTGCATTACTCCATGTCTGTGCCATAGGCCGCAACGTAACCTCCTCACTTTCCTCCTCCTCCACCTCCTCAGATGACTACTCAGCTGCGTGCCTCTGGGTTCACACCAAGTGGGATCTACAACCTCATTATCATTCTCTCTGTTCTCCCATTGCTTGCCCTGAAAGTCACCCTCCTCCTCTTCCTGCCCTGACAGCACAGTACAGTCTGCATGCGCCTCAGGTATCTGAGTCTAATCAGGATCAACTTCCCCCACAGGGGTTAACGTCTGATGATGAGGGTCAGGATTCTGCTCTGACCCTACTTCGCCCTGCCCTGGATCCAACTTAAAAAAAATTTGGGCATCGGTGGAGATGCTTTCCTCCTTTTGAGTCTTTGAATCTTTCGAGCAGACCTCTGATGTCCATGGCTTAGAATGTGTGAACAGCTCTGCAGACTTGCCCATCTGTGGTTCCCCACAGTCAGTTGGGCAGTTGGACAGTTGTGACGAGGGGGAAACGAGTAATTGAGGTACCACCTCTGAGGACTGTACTGTGTGTGATGTTGAGGTGGAGGAAAAGGAGGTCACTTGAAGCAGCTCTTGCCATCCATTGGAGCACATGCTCTTTCTGGCACTCATCTACAAGGTGCACTGCTATGCGGCTTCCAAAGAAAGGGAGTGGAGTAGCCCATCCAGTAACAGAATTTATCAGTTGTCTTTGGATAAGATGTGACGGTGTTGGTTCATTAGAGCTTTTACTAACATCACCACCTGCCCCACGTATACCTTGAACACCAAGCCTATTCCCTCTTCCACCACAACCTCGCTTTTTCCCACTCATTTTGCTCTGATAGCATGGTTGGAGAATGCGATTAGCAACAAAAAAAAGTATTTTTTACTGTGGAGCCCTGGATACAGCTGAATTTCACCACCAAAAAATTACAAGCTGAGATGTGGCCTGCTGTATCATGTTAGTAACAGAAGAAATTTGATTTTTTTTTTTACTGTGGATGAGGCCTGTATATAGCAGAATATATGTTCCAACAAATTACAAGCTAAGATGTGGTCTGCTGTTTCACGTTAGTAACAGAAGAAATTAGATTTTTTTTTTACTGTGGATGAGCTCTGGATACAGCTGAATTTCACCGCAAAAAAAATACAAGCTAAGATGTGGCATGCTGGTTCACATTAGTAACAGAAAAAAATTAGATTTTTTTTACTGTGGCCAAGCTCAAGATTCACTTGAATTTCACCATCAGAAAATTATAACTTGAGATGTGGACTGCTGTATGTAGCACTGTTGTAACAAAAAAAATTAGTTTCAAAGGTGCACTCCTGCATGCAGCACAATATCAGCAGTGCACAACAGAGCTCTATGCTGTAAAAATGTGGCCTGCTGTCTCTGTCTGGACCATACTAATAGCAAAAACAAATGATCTGCTGGAAGGATCCTAACTATCTAAACTATTTGACTTAGAAGCAACTGCCTAGCTAACTATCTCAAATCTCTCATTATCTAGGAGCAGCGTCAGAAGCAGCCTCTCCGTGCTGTTACACTGACAAAATGGCGCTAAAACAACATGTACGCTCTTTATATGGAGTGGGACATGTGACTTCAGCAGCCAATGACAGAAGCCCCTGTGTCTAGATGTTGAGGATGGTTCCTGCACTCTGATTGACTTGCCGGAATCTGCACACATTAAGTTAAAAAAAAAAAGATTAACCACACGCCGCTACTCTGAACTCTCCCACCTCTTCCCCTCATCAAACACGCCCCCGCCCGCTCATCATACAGCACCACTACCCTACCCAAAGTCCTAATAAATATAGTAATGGAAATGCGATTATTTCCCACACTTTTGCTGAATTGGGCCGATTTTCAGTAAAAACGCTCAGGTGTTCGATCACAAATCCGAATGTGCAATGTTCGTGCCAAATTTGAAAAAAATAAATATTTTCCCAACATGTTCACTCATCTACAGAAATGGATGGAAAAAGTGCTGAATGGAAGGAGAACAGCATGGGGAAGACCCCTGGAAGCTTCTCGGAATACCAGATCTTCGCTGTGAACAATGGTTTCACACTTTTACTCCATTTTAAGGACTGACAATAAAACATTCAAAATCAATAAAAAATTGGAGTTTACAGGCTAGTGGACATCTATTCTGACGAACAAATGGGTAGCAACGTTTTGAACATTTAACTTTCAGGCTCCATATCTCACCATCCACTACTGCTTCGAACTTGAAACTACCTTCATTTTATAGACATCATCTTGGCTATCCCATACATAAATTTGACTGGCAACTATTTTGCATATGATTACTTATGCAGATTCTTGTCATGTCACTGAATTGTTACTGTTTGCTCCTAAAAATCTAACTTTTAATTTTTTTATTATTTTGTTAGTGTTTCGTAAAACCACCTTTGGCTTTCATCACTGCCTGAATCCTTCTGGGTATGCTCATGATCAAAGTTAAGCATTGTAGTATACTCACATATAGTTCAACATTGAGATCACCATTGATCCTGGTCAAATATTCAATGGCTTTGGCTGTGAAACAAACCCCTTATCATCAGGCTTCCTCCATCAAACTTGACAGCTCCTTCAATTTCTCGATACGTAAGCTCCTTTTTTCATTGTTTCTTCCAGACCCATTTGCACTCATCAGAGCCTAGCTTATTGACTTTGGTCTCATGGCTCCAAATCACCCATTTCTAGTCTTCTACTGTTCTCTTTTCGTACTTTTTTGCAAACTTGAGCTGACACTTATTATCATATTGAATTCGAGGCTTCTCACCTTTTTTCAGGCCACCATTCCAGACTTGTGTAAATGTGTGTCGCACGGTGCTTTGCATGGATGTCTGTGATCTCATTATTATGAAGCATAAAAGCCACTTCCTCTGCCATGTTTGTAGCTCCAGAACTGACAGACCTTGTGATGAGTCGACTTGTTGACTCTGATATTTTGTCTGGACGTCCACGTTTTGGCTTTTGAATGGATGAATGACCTCATTTCGTATTCTTCCAACTGTCATAGCACTCACATGAGGCAGTTTGGCAATTTTCTTTGCCAAGAGACCATTACCGATGAACTGGATGATGCTGTTTCTCTTTTCATGGTTGCTTCTCAACCAGTGACCTTTCACTTGGGAATCAACTTAATAACACACTGAGCAATTAGGAAATGTGACAACAAGTTGTATTTTGTAGTATAGGGGAAAAAAAAGATTTTTCCACCACCAGGAGCAAAACAGTAGCAATGCAGTGACATGACAAGAATCTGCATAACTAATCATATGCAAAATTGTTGCAAATCAAATTTATGTATGAGATAGCCAAGATGATTGTCAATAAAATGATGACAGTCTCTCATTTGTCCTTACACTTCTTTGATTTGTTTTAGAGCACAATTTTTGTTTCTTTTTAATGTGGACATCTTAGACCAACTCAGGGGTCTATGGGGACGATTTGTACCCCATCTTATGTCAATTATTTCCTGGGTTGGTGGGAGGATAAATTTGTGTTTAATAAGGATCTCTCATTTTACACCAGTCACGTATTACTTTGTGCATGTTTTATTGATGATATTTTGATTTTTTGAGAAGGGCCAAAATATTTTTTTCTTGATTTTGTCCACATTCTAAATAATAATGATCTTGGCTTGAGATTCACGCATGAAATTAATGCTTGATCCATTAACTTTCTGGATCTTATCATTGGGATTGACACAGCCGGTAATATTGAAACCAAAACCTTTAGGAAGGAGACAGCAACAAACAGCCTGCCTCCATTGGGATAGTTTCCATACATTATCCCTTAAAAAGGGTAATCCCACTGGACAATACTTAAGAGCAAGGAGGAATTGCTCAAGGGATGAAGATTTTATGGAGGCGTGTTTTACTCTCTACAGACATTTCAGAGATAGAGATTACCCTGCAAAACCTTTTAAAAAGGCATTTCACCGAGCGCTACTTACTGAGAGAAACCAACTGTTATTAGCAAAGAAACCCTTTCCACAGAACAAGAATGAACAACTTATACGTTGTATTGGCAGATACGATCAGGGAGAATCTAAGGTTAGAAAAATACTGATCAAATATTGTCACCTCCTTAGAGAGGATAAAGACCTCTGTGGTAAAATTAGTCCATTTCCTGCTGTTATATTCACAAGAGGACCTAGCTTAAAGAACATGTTAGTGCCCAGTCATTTTACATCGTTGACTGGGTCAACCACTAACTGGTTAACAAAGCAGACTGCTGGATGCTTTAAATGTGGCCACTGTAAGGCATGCAATCATATTTCTATGTTAAAAGAATTTGAAAATCGAAAACAACCCGGAAAAATTTATACTATAAAAGAATTTATAAATTGTACCACCTCAGGTATTGTATACGCAGCTAGATGTTTATGTCCTCTACTGTATGTCGGTAAGACAAGCCAACAATTCAGGAGACGTGTATTTCAACACATTGGATCTATAAGAAACAGTTATGATAAAACCTCATCTGTCTGGATATGGGAGTATCATAATTTGGACCCATTGGCATTACAGTTCTTGGGTATTCAAAAGTATTCCCTGAAACAAAGAAGGCAAAGTGGATATATCGCCTCTGCACCTTAAGTCCAAGAGGACTGAATGTGGGATTTTCATATGGTGCTTTCCTGTAGTTTGCCTCTCCCTGCTTGTCTGAACTATTTGTATATATACTATATTTAGGAGGATAATTCCACATTTTGATAATATAGCTAGTTATGGGATATTTGTTTTAGATTTGATTTTAACTGTACCTTTTTAATATGCCTCGCCTTTAATACAAATTTCATTACCTGAAGCAATGATCCTTCATTCTCCCTCACTGGAATGTAAAATAATGACTATTAGCCATAATAATACCTATATATTAGCTAACATTTAGTAAATGGGAATTGGTTGATCCCATTTACGTTTTTTATATTAAGGTAATAAACGCACATGTATAAGAGAGGAAAATATATTTCCCTGACGTGACTACTGTAAACTAGATGTAGAAATATTTCTATTATTCTATGATTAGATGCTGCTTGAGATGTTTGTAACTGATGTACGAGCAGTAATTTAGCAGTAGAATGTAATTATGAATTCACTAATGAGTTCTAGTCAAACAGGGGGTGGAACGTCATGATTAGATGAACGCATATGCGTCCACTCTGAATGTGCCACTTCAGAATGGAGTGGGACATCAGGGTACCGCCAATGTAAGCAATCATAATGCTCGGGTGCTCAAAGCTCGGGCTGAGCTCGCTGTGATACTCGGGTGCTCGACCCGAGCAACGAGCCCAATGTTAGTCTATGGGAGACACAAGCATTTTTGCAGCGGCACCCCCGGCAGTCTTTTAAAAGCCTAACAAGTGCCCAAAACGATAGTGACAGTGTTCAAATGATAAGGGGACAGCATGGGGAAGAACCCAGGAAGCATTTCTGACCCCCAGGTCACAGCTGTCAACAACGTGGTCAGAGGTATTAAGCCACTTTTAAGGGCTCACAATAAAACGTTCAAAAACGAAACTGAAACTGCTTTCCTGTGAAATATGTTAAGGAAGTTCCTTTCCAGGGTAAAGACTTGTGTATAAGGTAAAATAAATAACCCCCCAAAAAAATACTCCTCCACACCTTGGGCTATGTTCACAAGTAGTATTTTTTGTGCATTTTTGCACTTTTGTATTGCTTTCAACTGTGACAAATGCATTCACCGGGAAATGTCATTTTAACATTTTACAACCTTATCTGGCCATGTGCTGTGTGACACATGCATACAGTGCTGAAAAGACATGGGAACAGCATGGGGAAGACCTCTGGAAGCATCTCTGACACCCAGGTCACTGCCTAAAAGTGTGCCCATCAGAAGTGATCCTTGCCGCATCAGAAGATGCTGACTTGCAACTACCCATGTGCAAGTCCTTGTCCCAGGGCAGTGTTCAATTGTACCTCCCCCATTCCTTGCAATGCAAGCGCAAGTATGCAGCCAACCACCCACCCGCAGGCTGTAATACTATACTGCTAGCTTGTACTTGAAATGGGGCCTTTAGTTTGGAGGAGGCCGAAGCAGGCCACTACTTCATGGCTTCTTCAGTAGCGAGGTATCCATACTCAGTCCCCAGCCGCCCGGCGGCTGGGTGTCCACGCTCAGTCCCCAGCCACCAGGGGGCGGCCGGGTGTCCATACTCGGTCCCCAGCCGCCCCGCGGCCGGGTGTCCACACACGGTCCTCAGCCGCCTGGGGGCGACTGGGTGTCCATAAACGGTCCCCAGCCGCCCCTATTTCTCCTGTCACCTTCCCATAAACTTTTCTTAGCCTGACCTGCTTTAGGGCAGCATTGGACGAGCCCACCAAAGAACCAGACTCCTCCGGTGGGCCCTGGCTTCTCCATCAGGGAAGTTGAGAGTGCCAAGGTGAGGAGCATGATGATGATGATAAAAGTTAGCATCTGCTTTGTTTTCTTGGAATGCAAGCATAAGTGTGCAGCCTGCCACCCACCCACCCCCAGGTTGCAATACCATACTGCTTGCTTGCACTTGAAATTGGGCCTTTTAGGCATGTGGAGGCTGAATCTGGCCACCACGTCATGGCTGCGTTGGCGGCCTGGTATCCATGCTCAGTCCCCAGAAGCCCCGCGGCCGGGTGTCCACACTCGGTCCCCAGCCACCAGGGGGCAGCCGGGTGTCCATATTCGGTCCCCAGCTGCCCCACGGCCGGGTGTCCACACACGGTCCCCAGCCGCCTGGGGGCAGCCGGGTGTCCATAAACGGTCCCCAGCCGCCCCTATTTCTCCTCTTAACTTCCCCCCACATACTTTTCTTAGCCTGGCCTGCTTTAGGGCAGCATTGGACGAGCCCACCAGAGAACCAGACTCCTCAGGTGGGCCCTGGCTTCTCCATCAGGGGAGTTGAGAGTGCCAAGGTGAGGAGCATGATGATGATAGAAGTTAGCATCTGCTTTGTTTTCTTTTAATGCAAGCGTAAGTGTGCAGCCTGCCACCCACCCACCCCCAGGCTGCAATGCCATACTGCTAGCTTGCACTTGAAATGGGGCCTTTTAGTTTGGAGGAGGTCGAAGCTGGCCACTACCTCATGGCTGCTTCGCCAGCGAGGTATCCATACTCAGTCCCCAGCCGCCCGGCAGCCTGGTGTCCATGCTCGGTCCCCAGCTGCCCCACGGCCGGGTGTCCACACACAGTCCCCAGCCGCCTGGGGGCGGCCGGGTGTCCATAAATGGTCCCCAACCGTCCCTTTTTCTCCTGTCACCTTCCCACACACTTTTCTTAGCCTGCTTTAGGGCAGCATTGGACGAGCCCACAAGAGAACCAGACTCCTCCGGTGTGCCCTGGCTTCTCCATCAGGGGAGTTGAGAGTGCCAAGGTGAGGAGCATGATGATAATGATAGAAGTTAGCATCTGCTTTGTTTTCTTGGAATGCAAGCGTAAGTGTGCAGCCTGCCACCCACCCACCCCCAGGCTGCAATACCATACTGCTAGCTTGCACTTGAAATGGGGCCTTTTAGTTTGGAGGAGGCCGAAGCTGGCCACTACCTCATGACTGCTTCGGCATCGAGGTATCCATACTCAGTCCCCAGCCGCCCCTATTTGTCCCGGTGTGCCTTATACATAAGATTAAGCGCGCATACCAAAACATTACCTGTGCCCTCCCCAGTGCATTTAGTGGGAAGGACAGCCTATTCCACTGTAGTGTGTGCATGCCAAACCCCTGTTCATGGAACATGGGAAGATGCCTCCCACCCTGCACCTGTCGTTGCAGATTTGCAACTATCCCCATTCAAGTCCTTGTCCCAGGGCAGTGTTCAATTTTACCTCTCCCATTCCTTGCAACCCACCCACCCCCAGGGCCTTTTAGGCATGTGGAGGCGGAATCTGGCCACGACGTCATGGCTGCGTTGGCGGCCTGGTATCCATACTCAGTCCCCAGCCGCCCGGCGGCCGGGTGTCCACACTCGGTCCCCAGCCGCCAGGGGGCGGCCGGGTGTTCATACTCGGTCCCCAGCCGCCCCGCGGCCGGGTGTCCACACACGGTCCCCAGCTGCCTGGGGGCAGCCAGGTGTCCATAAACGGTCCCCAGCCGCCCCTATTTCTCCTGTCAACTTCCCCCCACACACTTTTCTTAGCCTGGCCTGCTTTAGGGCAGCATTGGACGAAATCACCAGAAAACCAGACTCCTCCGGTGGGCCCTGGCTTCTCCATCAGGGGAGTTGAGAGTGCCAAGGTGAGGAGCATGATGATGATGATAGAAGTTAGCATCTGCTTTGTTTTCTTGGAATGCAAGTGCATGTATGTAGTAGTGGCTAGGCCTGAGGTGGTCAGCATTTTGGCGCATATCCTACCTCCTCCGAGGATTGCTGGATGTTTTCCTGCTACTATCCCAGTTCTATGACTCCCGTTAAAACAAAGCTTCAGGTGATAAATGATGGATGAGGTGGTGGCAAAGGAGAAAGAGCAGGAGGAACAGGGACCATTCACATCAATATCAGGCCAGTTAACCACATATGTCTTGTACGATATGTTTCTGTAACAAAAGGAGCGGTTCGGCTACACAGTTATAGGGCATACAGTGAGTGCAATGCCTACCAAAAATTTCGAGGCACTCCAATGCCCCTTGGAAGTGACATGGAGGTCAGAGGGCCTTAACTAAACCGTTTTTTCCATTTATAGCAACTGGGTCTCCTGTACACTGTTGACCTAAGCAGTGAATGGAAGGCTTTCCAAAAATTCTGAGGAACTGCAATGCCCCTTGAAACAGACGTGGATTACAGCGTACTAAAAACCTTCTACCCATTATTGGGGAGTGGGTCTCCCTTAGTTTTTGCCTTTGCATTGAAAAGCAAAAGCTGACTAAAATTAGGAGGAAATGCAATGCCCGTTGGAAGAGTAGTGGAGGTTAGAGGTAATTAAAAACAACATTTCAATGCCCCTTGGAAGAGCTATGGAGTTCAGAGTGGCTTAAGAATACGCTTTTAATGCCCCTTTGAAGAGACGTGGAGGTCACAGTAGCTTAACAAGACGGTTTTAATGCCCCTCGGAAGAGACGTGGAGGTCACAGTAGCTAAACAAGACGGTTTTAATGCCCCTCGGAAGAGACGTGGAGGTCCCAGTAGCTTAACTAGATGGTTTGAATGCCCCTTGGAAGAGACGTGGAGGTCACAGTAGCTTAGCAAGACGGTTTTAATGCCCCTTGAAAAAGTGGTGGAGGTCGCAGTAGCTTAACAAGATGGTTTGAATGCCCCTTGGAAAAGTGGTGGAGGTCCCAGTAGCTTAACAAGATGGTTTTAATGCCTCTCGAAAGAGACGTGGAGGTCACAGTAGCTTAACAAGACAGTTTTAATGCCCCTCGGAAAAGTGGTGGAGGTTGCAGTAGCTTAACAAGACGATTTTAATGCCCCTTACAAGAGCCATACAGTACAGCATCTTAAAAATATTATTCCCATTATTGGGGAGTGGGTCTCCCACAGTCTTTGCTTATGCCTTCCAAGCAAAAGCTGCCAAAAATTAGGACGGGGGAACTTGCAATGCCCCTTACAAGAGCCATGCAGTACAGCATATTACAAACATTATTCCCATTATTGGGGAGTGGGTCTCCCATAGTCTTTGCTTATGCCTTCCAAGCAAAAGCTGCCAAAAATTAGGAGGAAATGCAATGCCCGTTTGAAGAGTTGTGGAGGTTAGAGTTAATTAAAAACAACATTTCAATGCCCCTTGGAAGAGCTGTGGAGTTCACAATGGTTTAACAAGATGCTTTTAATGCCCCTCAGAAAAGATGTGGATGTCCCAGTAGCTTAACAAGATGGTTTTAATGCCCCTTGGAAAAGTGGTGGAGGTCACAGTAGCTTAACAAGACGGTTTTAATGCTCCTCAGAAGAGACGTGGAGGTCCCAGTAGCTTAACAAGACGGTTTTAATGCCCCTCGGAAAAGTGATGGAGGTCGCAGTAGCTTAACAAGACGGTTTTAATGCCCCTTGGAAAAGTGGTGGAGGTCGCAGTAGCTTAACAAGACGGTTTGAATGCCCCTTGGAAGAGATGTGGAGGTCCCAGTAGCTTAACAAGACAGTTTTAATGCTCCTTGGAAAAGTGGTGAAGGTCACAGTAGCTTAACAAGATGGTTTTAATGCCCCTCGGAAAAGTGGTGGAGGTCGCAGTAGCTTAACAAGACGGTTTTCATGCGCCTTGGAAAAGAGGTGGAGGGCATAGTAGCTTAACAAGATGGATTTAATGCCCCTTGGAAAAGTGTTGGAGGTCGCAGTAGCTTAACAAAACGGTTTGAATGCCCCTTGGTAAAGTGGTGGAGGTCACAGTAGCTTAACAAGACGGTTTGAATGCCCCTTGGAAGAGACGTGGAGGTCCCAGTAGCATAAAAAGACAGTTTTAATGCCCCTCGGAAGAGACGTGGAGGTCCCAGTAGCTTAACAAGATGGTTTTAATGCCCCTCGGAAAAGTGGTGGAGGTCGCAGTAGCTTAACAAGACGGTTTGAATGCTCCTCGGAAAAGTGGTGGAGGTCGCAGTAGCTTAACAAGACGGTTTTAATGCCCCTCGGAAAAGTGGTGGAGGTCGCAGTAGCTTAACAAGAGGGTTTTAATGCCCCTTACAAGAGCCATACAGTACAGCATCTTAAAAATATTATTCCGATTATTGGGGAGTGGGTCTCCCACAGTCTTTGCTTATGCCTTCCAAGCAAAAGCTGACAAAAATAAGGCCAGAGGAACTTTCAATGCTGGCAACATGGACCACGGTCACCCTGGTGGTATAGTGGTGGTGGAGGCTGAGGATAAGAAGAAGAACATAAAACAGCCGAAATGAGGAAGCATGTACCCATGTGTGGGTGTGAAGCGGTGCATGTGAATACACCTCTCAAAATAACACAGTGGATTTGACTTTTTGTTACTCTGCTGTCATTTGGTGTTGATGAGAAGTCTGGCCCAATGCAGCCCTTGTTCATTTTGATAAGGGTCTGCTTGTCAGCATTGTCAGTTGACAGGCGAGTGCGCTTATCAGTTATAATTTCCCTAGCGGCACTAAAAACACGCTTCAATAACACACTAGCGGCAGGGCAGGCCAGGACCTCCAAGGCGTACAGAGCGAATTCATTCCAAGTGTCCAGCTTGGATACCCAATAATTAAAAGGCACAGAGGAATCACGGGGGACGCTGGTACGGTCGGCAAGGTACTCCCCCACCATCTTTTGAAACTTTCCACTCCTTGAGAGAGTACCCCGCGCCTCAGGGTCTGTCCGAAGGGAGGGTCTGAGAAAACTGTCCCAGAACTTTGACAGTGTTCCCCTGCCTCTGCTGGATTGGAGTTGCATCTCTCACGCATGTACGCCTTGGTTGGGCAACGAACTGTGACCTCTGCCGCTAGCGTGTTCAGATGGGAATTTTTTTAACAGTTCTGCAGCAAGGGCCTTCTGGTACCGCTCCATTTTTGTAGACCTCTCCACCACAGGAATAAGAGAGTGAAAGTTCTCCTTGTAGCGGGGGTCTAAAAGTGTCACCAACCAGTAATGACTGTAACCCAACATTTTGACAATGCGAGGGTCACGGTTAAGGCAGCGTAACATAAAGTCAGCCATGCGTGCCAGACTGGTAACGGGCAAGACTTCTGTGTCCTCGCCAAGATGACGACAGACCATGCTCTCCTCCTCCTCCTCCTCCTCCCCCGTCCTCAGGCCACCCACGCGGAACCGACGGTATGACAGTTGTACAGGTACTACCGTCTACAGCGCACAATACCAGCTCCTTTTCTTCCTCCTCCTCCTCCTCCTACTCCTCTCCCTCATTGTCCCCCAATGCATGTTGGGATGAGATGAGGCTGGGCTGTGTGTAATCGACCGCTACGGCTTCTTGATCCATCTCATCATACTCTGACTGCAATGCCTCTTCTTTAATTCTCTGCAGAGAGCGTTGCAAAAGACAGACAAGTGGAATGCTGATGCTAATGATGGCGTCATCCCCACTCACCATCTTGGTTGACTCCTCAAAGTTTGTCAAGATGGTACATATGTCAGACATCCAGGTCCACTCCTGAGGTCTTATGTGTGAAGTCTGACCTGAATATCGACGGCCTTGTTGCTGCTGGTACTCCACAACTGCTCTCTTCTGCTCACAAATCCTTTGCAACATGTGGAGGGTAGAGTTCCAATGTGTGGGGACATCACACACCAGTTGGTGTGACGGAAGCTGCAAACACTGCTGCAACACAGCAAGAGTGGCGGAAGCTGTAGCCCACTTGCGAAAATGAGCTGACAGGAGGCGTACTTTCACGAGCAGATCTGGCAACTCGGGCTACGATTTAAGAAACTGCTGAACCACGAGGTAAAGCACATGAGCCAGGCATGGTACATGTGTGATCTTCCCTCGCCTCAGAGCCGCCACCAGGTTATGGCGATTGTCACACACGACCGTGCCTGGATGTAGGTTCAGCGGTCTCAGTCACAGATCTGCCTGCTCTTTCACAGCTTTCCACAACTCACAAGCAGTGTGAGGTTTCTCACCTAAGTTTATGAGTTTCAGCACAGCCTGTTGCTGCTTGGCTGAGGCAGTACTGCAGTGCTTCCAGCTTTTAACTGATGTGATATCTGAGATGGAGGCTGAACAGGAGGAGAAGGAGGAGGATGATGCGCAGGAGCTGTACACTGTGGGGGAAACTCTGACTGACATAGGGCCCGCAATCCTCGGTGTGGGGAGGATGTGTTCCGTCTCAAGGTCCGACTGGGTCCCGGCTTCCACTATGTTTACCCAGTGTGCCGTCAAGGAGATGTACCATCCATGGCCACAAGCACTTGTCCACGTGTCCGTTGTCAGGTGGACTCTCCCAGTTACTGCATTGTTGAGGGCACGGCCGATGTTTTGGGACACGTGCTTGTGTAGTGCGGGGATGGCACACCAGTCAAAATAGTGTTGGCTGGGGACTGAGAACTGAGGGACGGCCACCGCCATAAGGTTGCAGAGGGATTCCGTCTCCACCAGTCTAAAAGGCAGAATTTCCAACGCAAGCAGTCGTGAAATGTGCGAATTTAGGACTGTGGCCTGTGGGGCGTTAGCTGCGAATTTCTGCTTTCGTTCAAAGGTCTTGGATATGGACAATTGAACGCTGCGGTGGGACGTGGACGTTGATGCTGTTTCTTGAGAAACTGCCATAACAAGTGAAGACTGAGAGGAGGGGGCATCTCTGCATGCAGTATGGACTGGGGATTGCCTTGAACACACAACAGGGGGTTCTATTGCACGCACAACAGCGGAAGAATCAGTGGTGACACCCGCTGACACTGGTCGTGGACCCTGGGGTTCGCCCCACAAAGTCGTGTGCTTTGCTGCCATGTGCCTGATCATGCTAGTGGTGGTCAGGCTGGTAGTTTTGTCTCCCCTGCTGATGCTGGCATGACAGGTGGTACAAATGGCCTTTTTGGGGTTATCAGCAGAGTCTTTAAAAAAATTCCAGACTCTGGAAGACCTACAGGTTGTACTGGCAACGTCCCTCGTGTTGGTGTTATGGGGAACTGTTGCCTGCCTTCTGTCTGCGGCCACCACACTGCTTCTTCCTGCCTGTTGGGGTACTCTGCCTCCCTCACCCTGTGTGCTGCTGGCCTCACTCTGCATGTCCTCCTGCCACGTTGGGTCAGTTACTAGATCATCCACCACCTCCTCCTCTTCCACTTGCACACCACGATCCTCCTCCTCACTTCCTGGCAATTGTGTCTCGTCATCGTCCACCTCTTGTGATAAATTGCCAGCGTCGACTTCCTGTGGCCGTGGCTGTTCAAATATTTGGGCATCTCTACATGAAATCTCCTCTTCCACCACTTCAAGCGGAGCAGGCGAGGGGCACAAATCTGGAAATGGACCAGTGAACAGCTCTTCAGAGTGTCCAAGTGTGGGATCAGTTGCTGTCTGACGACACTTGGCATGGTGGGAGGAAGGAACATCATGGTGTGGAGGAATATGCGGTCGAGACTCACGGCTACTAAGAGTTGACCGTGTGGAAAACTGACCGGAGGTGGTGGTGCCCAGGTAACTGGAAGTATTATCTGCTATCCAATTAATAACCTGTTCACACTGATCAGTTCGCAATACTGGTGTTGTTCTGTGCTTCCCTAGTAATTCGGTCAAGAAGTGGGATCGAGAAGATGTGCCTGTTGGTTGTGGCACATTTTCACCTTGGCCACGGCCCCGTCCTCTGCATGCACCATCACCAGAACGTCCAGTTCCACGTCCCTTGCCACGCGCCTTGCCCATTGTAAAGGAAGTAAAATAGTTTACACTTGCACTATCAATGGAAAAAGGGTAATAAAAAGTGTATTAGAACCGTGGAAGAGGAAAAGCACAGTTCTATTTCTCTGGCCTACACCAGACTCTTTTAAACAATCTGATAAATCAGGGAGACGCTATTAGTTTTTTTTTACGGAAAAAAATGCCAAAAGCAGGATAATACAGATTGTTACATTCTGCCTAGAATGTTTCCTTTTAATATATAGTCAATAAAGAAAAATATATTATTTTTTCAAGAATGTGACATGGATTTATTCCTGTATGCAGTACTTTTGATGTATGGAATAATTACCAGATTTATAGTATCTATTCACCATATACCATAATGCCACACTATAATGCTATAGGTATGCTAGCTGTTTTTGTAATTTCTCTGTAGTACTCTCTTATATGGAGTAGTGACATTGTAGGAGCGCAAAATTTCATTTTCTATATGTGTTTTTTATGTTGTAATTATTAACTTTGTCGCTTTTTTCTTCTCTCATTTTCCTTCTCTTTTCGTTATGCTATGTGTTCTAACCTTACAATAGTTCAGCAATTTAAACAGATTTATGATCAACAAAATCTTTTCTATGGAGCAATTTATCTTTTTTTTCTGTAAACCAGCAATTTATATTCCATTAAAGGTATCACATGTTGAAGTCTGTAATTTTGTTTTTCTTATTGAAAAGTATATTTAGTATCTTCTGACAAACACAGTTCTCATGAGCTTTTTTATTTTTCCCAGAAGCTATGCTATAATAAATGAGCACAAATGCTTGATATTGGAATAAATGTAAAAATGAGGTAAAATATTATCCCTGATACATTTTTAGGGTGAAAATAATTCCAACTACTATATTTGGAAAATAGTCAAAATTGATTTAAAGAGGGCCACTGGCGGATAGGGATCATGATGTACCAACCGCAAATTATTTTGAAAATGGTATAGAAGATAAAAGTCTAATGGGGTAATATATTGCACATATTTATGCCTCTTGTTTTATATAGAGGCTTTCAGAGTTTTGTTCCCCTAGATTCCATATTATGGAAATATTTTCACCTAGAAAGATATAATTAATGCAGTGCCATGTGAAGGCAAAGTGGTATGTGGTGTGCCTACTGCTTTATCAAAGTGCCATGCACAATCAATAATAGAAGTTGATAGTGTGTTCATGTGCCTAATGAAAATGTATTTGCCTATTATCAAATCAGCCAAAAAACAATTCTCAAATCTGGAAAATCAAATAGTAAATGCATCCTAATGATTGCCAAAATTTCCAAATTTACAAGGTGACAAAAATTTAGTTATATTTATCAGTTGTGTTGTACTTTATTAATTAAAAAGTAACTTGCAGGATTAAGACAAGTGTGATATGGTCCAGTTGCATTAAAGATAAATTGTCATTGCTCTAACAGTCACATTTTCATGCATGTGTTTTTAGAAGACCAAATCTTTTTCAACTCTGAAGAGCTCTTATTTTGGTTCATTAAAATGTTTTCCAACTAGCAAATCTTCACCATGTCTGTCTTCTAAACTCTGAATTACTCACATCACAGAAAAAATACATAAAAGCAAAAATCATCAATCTCAACACTGTCAACAGCAGAGCAGATGAAAAAAAATAAAATTATTTATATTTTTTAATTTACATTTCTTTTGCAAAAAAAAATCAACGCAAAAAAAAAGTTAACCTTAAATATGGAATAAAGGTATGTCAGACACTGTCTACAATCATTTT
Organism: Phyllobates terribilis; assembly: GCF_046119375.1. NCBI lineage: Eukaryota > Metazoa > Chordata > Amphibia > Anura > Dendrobatidae > Phyllobates > Phyllobates terribilis. Next base: position 115,842,572 of record NW_027362761.1, on the reverse strand, counting down.
CAAATAAAATGGGATATAATAACTAATAATGCTATATGTAAGTATTAAATCAGCAATCTTGAAACAGATAGTATGTATAAGACAAGTATTGTGTAAATTGTAAATTTAAGCTCCTGAACATTTACATATGTTGAATTTGTGTTTTAGCGATCAATAATATGGTGCTTGACATGATGGCACACTGGTTGTTAGCAGATAAGTACTAAGAACCTCTAAGGGCTTTGTGTTTGCCCCATACAATTGTATTGGGGTGAAATTTGCTTGGAATCTCTCAGCCAGACTGGAGAGCCAGGTGAAAGATGATATTCAATAAACATTTGCTATGGCATCTTGGTATATGCAATATCAATGATTTAACCCAGCGTTTCCCAAACTCCGGTCCTCACGGCCCCCTACAGGTCATGTTTTCAGGATCTCCTTAGTATTGCACAGGTGAGAGAATTCCTGATGCCTTGATGATACTTCAATCACCTGTGTAATACTAAGGAGATCCTGAAAACATGACCTGTTGGGGGGCCGTGAGGATGGGGCTTCGGAAACACTGATTTATACTGATCAACTCATCAGTGTCCATATTTCAACATCTTTTTTTTTTTGTAAGCTACTAATTAGTGGTGGCTGAAGGAAGTCATAATTTTATTATAAGGATTTTCACTACAATGGTACTGATGACCTATCAAACTAGGGCATCAATATCAGATCAATATCAGATCAGTAAGGATCCAACACCAAGCACCCTCACCAATTAGCTGATACTAATCCATAGACCAAGTTTACTTTTTATTTTTACCGCAATGTGAATGTAGTAAAAATAAAACCAAAAAAAGCAATTGCGGAATTGCTGTTTTTTTCAATTCTATCCCATTTGTAATTAATTATTTTCCATTTTTTGGTACATTATAATGATATGGAATGAACATTGTCATCCAAAATGAATTGTATCATTCACAGCTACAACTCAACATGCAAACATTATATCAAGTGGGCAGGAAAGCAAAAAAAGATATGGCTTTTGAAAAGGCCAGCTGCAAAGAAATCAAGATAAAAAACAATAAAAATGTTTGGATCTCCAAAGGAATAAAGTCATGGCATTTACAGAAAGATATGTAGTCAACTACAAATAGGAGGGGTTCAAGTGATGTGAAGAAGAGAACTTGACTGCTGGGAAATGCCCGCTTGGCACCTGCAAGCTAACTTTGCATGAAGCATAAAACGTAATTTTCTTGTCAACTCTCATCACCAAGTAAGTTATGTTTTCACAGGCGTTTAAGTCTACTACCTAGCACTAATATTGGTTACTAGGAAGAATCTGCTGAAAAGATTTCCTTAAGTTTCTTTATTTCCTACCTATAAAATAGTTGAGGTTGAAATACAATAAATTGGTGATATGAATTAATGTATTAGAGAAGAAAAATAAGGACTTACTGTATAACAAAGTCAAAAACTTTGGAGGAATGATATGTATTTGAAATGCTTGTAATAGAATAATACAATTGTAGTATAGGGTCAACATACATGTAACATTCATGTGAAAACTAAATAGGACTAATAGTGGAGTAATGTTGCTTTACTGTATTTATTACAACAATTTCACTCTGTGTAACTACTCATACAATATGGCTACCAAATGTATAATAACATGGCTACCTATCTCTAGGAGAAGTTTAAAATTACTACTTGTTCTTATGTGTAGTGATGAGTGAATACGTTCGAATTCCGATCTCAAAAGTTCAATTGGACACGAATATGGCACATTCGGATTCGTGATTGGAAAGGCGAGCATTTTTACTTAAAATCGTCAAAAATCGATAACATTCGGCGAACCATGGCGGGAAAATTATTGCGGTGCAACTACAGTGTTTTTATCAGTTTGGTTAGCATACTGCTTGTGTATGATGAGCGGGGGGACATGTTTGATGAGGGGAGAGGCTGGGAAGAGCTCAGAGGAACGGCGCACTTGTAATCTTTTTTTTTCTGTAATTTTAAGTGTGCAAATCGCGGCTAGCCAATCAGAGTGCAGGAAGCATCCTCACTGTCCAGACACAATGTGATACAGCAAGCAAGCCCTAGTAGCCCACCGGTTTATTTTGTGGGGTTGAAATTCAGCTGTATGCAGAGCTCCTGAATGTAGAGCACAAAAATCTTTTTTTTTCATTTTCTAATGTGATAGCTCAAGCTACAGTAGCCCACGTTGTCATTTTTTGGGTGTGAAATTCAGCTGTATGCATAGTAAAAAATATATATTTTTTCTGTTGCAAGGCAGAGTCCAAAAAATATTTTTTTCTTTTGCAAACGTGATACACTCTGCTATAAGCCACCTACTACTTTAGTGGTGTTGAACTTCAGCTGTATAAAAATATATTTTTTCTGTTGCTAGCCAGACTACAAAAATATTTTTTCTGTGACAAACCTGATAGAGTCTGCCATAAGCCACCTAGTCCTTTTGTGGCGGTGAAATTCAGCTGTATGCAGAGCTTATGCAGAGTAAAAAAAAAATCTATTTTTTGCTGTTCCTAACGTGATACAGCAGGCTAGATCTGAGTTTGAAGTATCTTGGAGCATATATTTTATGCTATACAGGCCTCATCCACACTAAAAAAATACTTTCTTCTGTTCCTAACATTACACAGCAGAAGACATCTCAGTTTGAAATAGTTTGGAACATATCTGCTGTAATGCACATGCCCTGGCTGAGCGGCGTGTGCGAGTGATTCCACTGGACCGTGCCGGAGAGTGAATGCCTGGAGGGGCGTAACTAGGTATTCACCCGATCCGACCAGGGTCGCACGACGGCATACGACGCCAGTGCACCAAGGAGGAACCGAGCAGAGGGACCAGGTGCTACTCCAGGACAGACCCCGGACACGGCTGTTGACCCACACAGGGGAATACAGGAACAGACTGGTTAGGCTGGCGCACAGACTGGTGGGTATAGGCAGGCATGACTGGTATGCAGGCAGGCGGGTATGCAGGCAGGGGGGTACAGGCAAACACAGCTAGAGTGCAGACAGGGAGGCACTAGCAGGTAGGAACACAGGCGGGATAGGACCCAGTACACACTGGGACTCAGGAACAATACAGGCAGAGGGGTACAGGCGAGCACAGCTAGAGTACAGAAAGGAAGGCACTAGCAGGTAGGAACACTGGCGGGATAGGACCCAGTACACACTGGGACTCAGGAACAGAACCACAGATGTGGCGGACAAACACAGCAGAGTGAGGCCGCCCAGAGAGATGAGCAAGAACAGGGCAGGACAAGACCGCCTGGAGCGGTGAGCAAGAGCAGAGCAGGACAAGGCCGCCAGGAGCGGTGAGCAAAGGGTCAGAGCTGAGCGAGACTGCCGGAGCAGTGAACAAGAGTAAATCAGGACGAGGCCGCCTGGACGGTGAGCAAAGGAGTCAGAGCAGGCTAGAACCGCCGGAGCGGTGAGCAGAGGAGTCAGAGCAGGCTAGAACCGCCGGAGCGGTGAGCAAAGGAGTCAGAGCAGGCTAGAACCGCCGGAGCGGTGAGCAAAGGAGTCAGAGCAGGCTAGAACCGCCGGAGCGGTGAGCAAAGGAGTCAGAGCAGGCTAGAACCGCCGGAGCGGTGAGCAAAGGAGTCAGAGCAGGCTAGAACCGCCGGAGCGGTGAGCAAAGGAGTCAGAGCAGTCTAGAACCGCCGGAGCGGTGAGCAAAGGAGTCAGAGCAGGCAAGGCTGAGCAGGGGGGACAGGGCTCTGTTCACACGGAACAGACAGGAAGGGAAAGGCAGAGCCAGATACCCACAGGGTACTTGCAGTGAAGTAGCGAGTGGACCACAAACTCACAAACGGGAGTACAGAGACAACAAGCAGGAGTTAGGTACGAGTTCAGACTCTGCAGAAAAAGGAAGGGAACGGACATAGAGGCAAAACAGGTAAAGGATAGGAGAGAGTTCAGACTGGAACTGAGTGTACGGAGGAGACCGACACTGCAGCGGAATACAGGAGCTGGTCTGGAAATACGGCCCCCAGAGAGGCAGGACGAACAGGCAAAGAGCGAGTACAGACAGGAAAGACAAGATACAGGAGCGGGTCTAGATAATCGGCCCCTAGAAGGCGGGAGGAACAGGCTAGGAGCGTGTTCAGACAGGACAGACAAGATACAGGAACGGATCTAGGTAATCAACCCCTAGAAGGCGGGAGGAACAGGCTAGGAGTGTGTTCAGACAGGACAGACAAGATACAGGAACGGATATAGGTAATCGGCCCCTAGAAGGCGGGAGGAACAGGCTAGGAGCGTGTTCAGACAGGCCTGGAAATACAGCCTCCAGGATAGGCAGACAAGAGAACACAGACAGGACTCAGTTCAGACACGGGAACTGATACCGCAAGGCAGGAGACATAGACAGGACTCAGTTCAGACACGGGAACTGATACCGCAAGGCAGGAGACAAAGACAGGACTCAGTTCAGACACGGGAACTGATACCGCAAGGCATGAGACATAGACAGGACTCAGTTCAGACACGGGAACTGATACCGCAAGGCAGGAGACAAAGAACTGGACCTGGCACCTTCAGAGTGCAAGCACACACTGAATGAAACACTATGCTCAGGCACGAAATGATTGGAGCAGCTGAGCTATATACCAGGTGACAGACAGCAATAGGCTGAGGACGCACAAGGGGTGTGACTCACAGCAAGTACAAAAAGCAGGAAGTGATCGGGCGCCGCCCTTAAGCAGCAGAAACAGACACAAACAGACAGCATGGAGGGAAGCCAGAGAGACATTCTGGACAGGAGATCAAGTGCGCGCTCTTGCACAGTGGGAGATGGACCACTATGCAAGGACGCCGCCAGGTATGTTACATCTGCTATGTTATACAGGCATCATCCACGCTAAAAAAAATACTTTCTTCTGTTACTAACGTCATACACTAGGGGACATCTCAGGGTGCCAAGGGAGGGTGGATATCAGACAAACTGTTAGTGAAGGTGCAAGAGGGGAGGAACAAATGGAGATGGAAGAGGTGATGTGCGAGCAGTCAAAAGATGAAGAGGATAATCATCCCCTCTCTGTTTGTGTTTGGCGGGAGGTGACAGAAGAAACAAGCATCAGAGTTACCCAGCCACCAACACAGCATGGGCTTGAACCTCATGGAAGAGCCCAAGTGCTTTCTTGCTGCACTATCTGCAACATGATTCCGGTTTAGTTATGATTCAAAATAGTGCTGACTACTGGGTTGCCACTCTGTTAGATCCACATTATAAGAGTAAATTTTGTCAGATGCTTCCCGCCCTGGAAAGGGACCCGCGAATGCTGGAGCATCAAAACACGCTTTTACACAACCTTAAAATAAGTTTTTTTCTCCAAGACAGCAGTGAGGCACACAGTGTGCATCGCAGCTTTACACTTCCAACTAGTGTTGAGCCACCCCCGTAGTGTTCGAGTTCGGTTCGGTTCGTCGAACACCCATGTGTTTGCCGAACTGTTTGTCGAACTGTTCGTCGAACACCTTCGAACACCGTTAAAACCAATGGCAGGCAAACAAAAACACATAGAAACACATAGAAAACACCTTCAAAGGTGTCCAAAAGCTGACAAACTGCTCAGAAGACACAACTAACACATGGAAAAGTGACAAGTACATATAGTCATGCGAAAAGAAAAGAGGTGGAGGAGTAAAAGGAGGGGGAGACACAGATATAGGCATGTCATGCCCTTCTAAAATCCAAAAAGTGAGAAGCCGACACGGCCAGTCCGCTCCTGCTCGTGCCACCTCCGTGTCCCCGGGTTTGTGCCAGAGCCGCGGTGAACCCTGACGGCCAGCCCCCCCCTCTCCTAATACTGGTGCCTGTCCGCTGGTGGGTCGAGCGAGCCCCCCTGTGGTGGAGGCAGCTCTAAGCTTTTTAATTTAAATTGTCTCTCTAATTTGAATGAATACACTTTAAATCCATTTACAAGGATCTATTGGAGGGCAAGTCTCATGCCAGCAGCCACGTAATTCCAGCTCCAGTAGCGTCCACTAAAGCTGCTGCAGTTAAAAAGCTTTTATAAGGATCGAGCTCGGCTGTCCACCACAAGGCATCCTATTGCCAGTCCCAGCCCCTATGCCTTGGGGTGCCTCCTGATGCTCTTCACTGAGTATCCCATGGTCCCGAAGCATTTCCTTTGAAAAAATTAAGTGTCCAAACTACAGGTGGTGTAGCTTGCTTAACAGCCGGAATAATCCGCTAACTAGCAGACACTGCTACTATGCACAAAGTATTTCCTGGGCTAGATGCAGTTAAAAATTTGTAATTAGATACTCTCGTTGGATGCTGAGAAAGCATTCCATAGAGTCTCCTGGCACACCATATATGATTCTCTTAAAAAGCTTGGGGTAGGAGTCTAGGGTACCCTTTTATAGCCAAAATCACGGCCCTGTATCGCAATACGTCACCTAGGCTGAAGATAAATGGAACTGTAGCACCCTGAGGGCTCGGTTGCTACAGAGGTATTGCACCTCACCCAGAGGTGTGATATCTCAATCTCAGGTAAGGATGGAGTGTGGATCAGGACCCGACACCTGCATGCATTACACCACATTGCCGTGGGGCAGGGCGACCAATATGCCCCTGAGATGGGCACGACAGTTCCTGTCCCTGGCTGGAGTGGGGGGAGGGAACACTGAGGAAGGGGAACCCTGTAGTGCAGGAGCAGGGAGGAAGCAGTTCCTAGGTGCATTGAGAAGGGAGTATAAAAGGTGGGCACCATCTTAGTTCAGTGCAGAGAAGTCTGAGCAGAAGTGACAGGGAGCAGGGCTCTGCATGAGCTCTGCTCCGGAGGCGGGCCTAGTAACAGAGGCCCAGGCCTGGAAGAGGGAGAAGGAAGGAAGAGGAGCGGAGAAGGCTCCAGGAACGAGGAACGAAGGGATCCCAGTTGCCACCGCACGCCCGAATCCACCTGCGTGGAGGGGTCAGGTCAAAGGGGGAGACCGGTCCCCGAAACTAGTGGAGGCAGGAAACGACCCTCAGCTAGAACCTGGAGGCTGTGACATTTTATGTGGCGCAGCCCCTCGATACACCCGCTAGGAAGGCACCACATAGGGTCAGGGAAACTGGCTCCAAGTTTACCAAGAGGAGGCCCGAGGCAGCCGGACAGAAGGGTTGGTAAGAAAGGCCAGACAAAGGACACACAAAGGGGGTCCTGTGAAGCGCTCCAAAGTTATCTGGGAGTTGTCTGAGCCCCTCACCTGGTGAGCACAGTATGACGTGGGCAGGTGTTACCTGCAGACGTGGTCTGGATAATAAGAACTGTGAGTAAAGGCCCTGGACTGCATCACTAACTCCGTGTCGTTACTGCTGCTGCCCTGCACCATCACCCCCATCCTCCGCATACACTGCCCTGAGGCTATACTCCTCCCGTGGGGAGTTATGCTACGCTCTGCTGCACCCACAACACCAGCCTCAGCGGTCTGCCCTGCAGCGGCGGTTCACTCTGACCGCAATCCACGGGTGTTGTAGTCGGACATTTAAACATCAAAACCACATAAATAGTTCCGCCACTGGTTTGACCGCCCTGAGCCACGGAACTGGGTCGCCGCCACGGAGACTACAACCACCAGCATCCACCAAAAAGGGTCCGGCTCCGGGTGTCCCAAGGCCCAGGGGGTGCATCAGAACAGTTTCATCACCTTTCACAATCACCAATGGGACAAGGCAGGGATGTTCTCTGTCCCCTCTCTTATACATCCTAGTGACGGAGCACCTGCTCTCATCAATTCGCCATAACCCCAATATTAGGTGGATTGAGGTGGGAGGCACCGAGTACAAGTGCTCTCTATTTGCTGATGATGTCCTAGTATATATCACTCAATCACATATATCCATCCATGCTGTTATGGCTGAAATAGATCACTTTGTTACATGGTCAAATTTTAAAATCAATGCAGCGTAGTCTGAGGCCCTCGATGTCTCCCTCCCCAAATCCATACAGGATTCCATCCAGTCCAACTTTCCCTTTGCCTGGCCCTCACAGGGTATCAAATACTTAGGAATTCCTATTCATAGAGACCTCTCCCATCTATGTTATCTTAATTTTGGGCCCTTTATTGAACAACTCCATACAGACCACGGTTGGCAAGTTAGAAGTGTAAGATTCACTACGTGAACCACTGGTGTTTTGTGGAAAAGCACATGTACACTGTATTCCAAATTATTATGCAAAAAGTGTTTAGGAGTGATAAGGGAAGAATTTGTTTGTTTGTCAGTTAAACTCATTGATGGTGATGTGTGTCAGGGCTCTTTATATCACTGTAAGCAATTGCAGACACCTGTGCTAATTAGTTTGGCAGGTGTGTCCAATGAAAGGCAAGACTACTTAAGAAGGCTGTCCCACATTATTAAGCAGCCTACATTTTCTGCCAAAATGGGAAAGAAAAAGGATGTGTCGGCTGCTGAGAAGCAACAAATTGTGGAGTGTTTAGGTCAAGGCATGACTACAATCAACATTGTGCGATGATCAGGATGAAGTGTCTTGGCAATCAAGAAGTATGTAGCTGATTCACAGTACACACGTGTGCGTGCTGATAAGGGCAAATTGAGGACTCTTTCCTACAGGCAATTACGTCAGGTTAAAAGAGCAGCGGCAAAAAAGCCTTGTCATAGCAGCAGACAAGTTTTTGAAGCTGCTGGTGCCTCCAACGTCCCCCGAACAACAAGATGCAGGGTCCTTCAGAGGTTTGCAGCTGTGCATACGCCATCCTGTCGACCTCCTCTATCCACTTCACACAAGCAGAAACGGCTCCAGTGGGCCAAACATTACATGAAGACTGATTTCAAAACTGTTTTGTTCACGGATGAGTGCCGTGCAACGCTCGATGGTCCAGATGGATGGAGTGGAGGATGGCTGGTTGATGGACACCCCACGCAAACACGGCTACAGCGCCAACAAGGAGGAGGTGGAGTAATGTTTTGGGCTGGAATCATGGGGAGAGAGATTGTCGGCCCCTTTAGGATCCCTGAAGGGGTAAAGATGAACTCCATAATGTATGTGGAGTTTCTCAAACAGCACTTCCTGCCATGGTTCAAGAAGAAGAACCGTGTATTCCACAGCAAGATCATTTTTCTGCATGATAATGCACCATCTCATGCTGCACATAAAACATCTGCATCTCTGGCTGATATGGGCATAAAAGGGGACAAACTTATGGTGTGACCCCCATGCTCCCCTGACCTCTACCCCATTCAGAACCTCTGGAGCATCATCAAAAGGAGTGTCTATGATGGCGGGAGGCAGTTCACATCTAAGCAACAGCTCTGGGAGGGTATTCTGTCCTCATGCAAAACAATTGAAGCAGAAACCATCCAAAACCTGACAAATTCAATGGACGAGAGAGTTCAGAAGCTCCATTCGAACAAGGGGTCCTATGTGAAAATGTAACATCACCTAGAATAATGTTTTGAGTTGAAAACTGTTTGATTTCAGTTTGTAATAACCTGCTAATGCTTATAATTTCAAAAATGACCATTTTTTTGGTCTTTATTAAAATGAAAAGGTTGATCGAAAAGTTTGGGGGATCTAAGAGTGTGGCAACCCAGTAGTCAGGATTACTTCGAATTCTGACAATATGAGGGTCATGTTGCAGGTAGTGCAGCAAGAAGGCACTTATGTGTCTTGCGCATCTCGGAGCCCCAAAATTATTTTCCGGGCTAGATGCAGCTAAAAATTATTATTAATTTTAAATCTGGTGGCGCTTAGTATAGATGGCCTAATAGAATCAGTGCTGCACACTGCTACAAAGCCCAAATTATTTTCCAGCCAATGTACAGATAAACATGATTAGTAATTTTAAATCTGGTGGAGTTTAGTATAGATGGCCTAATAGAATCAGTACTACACACTGCTACAAAGCCCAAATTATTTTACAGCCAAGATACAGATAAACATGATTAGTAATTTGAAAGCTTGAAACGGTTGGTGAGGTGATTTTAACCAATCATCAAGCTTTTACTCTCCCCAGGATGACACAGGGGTAGAAAATTCGTTTCGGATCCATGATTTGTTCATCTTTATGAACGTGAGTCTGTCTACATTATCAATGGAGAGCCGCGTGCGCTTATCTGTCAGCACACCACCAGCAGCGCTGAACACACGTTCAGACAGAACGCTGGCTGCGGGGCATGACAAGATCTCCAAGGAGTAAGTGGCTAGCTCCGGCCATTTATCCAGATTGGAAGCCCAAAAAGAGCAAGGGTCCAGTGACACAGTCATGGCTTCAATGTTTACTTGGAGATACTCCTGTACCATCGTCTCTAGGCGTTGACTATGTGTCAGACTTCTTGTCTCCTGTGGCCTTGCAAAGGATGGGCTAAAAAAGTGGTGAAATGATTCCGCAAAATTGATGCTACCAGCAGATACTGTGGTTCTGTTACGGTTTGAGTGCTGAACACTTGACGGTCCCACGGTTGGCAAGTTGGAACTGTGAGATTCACTACGTGCACCACTGGTGTTTTGTGGAAAAGCACATGTAAGATTCTGCAACAGTCTCTGCTGATACTCCTGCATGCGTGCATCCCTTTCTATGGCAGGAATAATTTCTGCAAATTTACTTTTGTACCGGGGATCTAACAGTGTGGCAACCCAGTAGTCAGGATTATTTCTAATTCTCACAATTCGAGGGTCATGTTGCAGGTAGTGCAGCAAGAAGGCACTCATGTGTGTTGCGCATCCAGGAGCACCAAGTCCCTGTTGTGTTGGTGGCGAGGTAACAATCATGCTTCCTTCCTCTGTCCTCTCCCCCCAACCTCGCACAACAGAAATGTGATCAAGGTCTCCCTCATCAGTTCGTCCTCCACTTCTTCCTGGGCTCCTGCACCTTCCTCACTAGTTTGGCTGCTACCATGCGCCCTGGTAAAACCATCTCCCCCACCCTCACATGCCTGCCGCCTTGGTGCTGCCGACCGTCTGGACCTTGCAGATGTTAGCCCTTCCGCATACAACTCCTCCTCCTCTACTTCCTCCACCTCCTCTTGTGCCACCACCTGACTCTGAATTCTGTTTAACATGTGCTCCAGCATGTAAATCACCGGAATAGTCATGCTGATAATGGCATCGTCAGCACTAAACATCTTCGTCGCCATTTCAAAACTGTGCAGAAGGGTGCATAGGTCCCTGATCTGAGACCACTCCTCCAGCGCGATTTGCCCCACCTCTGGATCTCGTTGGCCCAGGCTATATGTCAGAACGTATTGCACCAGGGCTTGTCGGTGCTGCCACAGTCGCTGCAACATGTGCAGAGTTGAATTCCACCGAGTAGGCACATCGCATTTTAGCCGGTGAAGTGGCAGGCCCAACGACTTCTGTAGAGATGTAAGTCGCTGAGCTGCGGGATGCGAACGGCGGAAGTGAGCACACAGCGACCGTGCCCTCTGCAGAAGGCCATCTAGTCCGGGATAGTGGGCTAAAAATTGCTGGACAACCAGGTTCGACAAGTGAGCCATACAAGGCACGTGTGTGATATTGCCCTGGCGAAGGGCCGCACCCAGGTTTGCAGCATTGTCGCACACGGCCTTCCCTGGTTTCAGGTCCAGTGGAGACAACCATTCATGAAATTGGTTCTCCAGAGCTGACCACAACTCCTCAGCTGTGTGACTCACATTTCCCAGACATTTCAAAGTAAAAACCGCCTGATGACGTTGAGCCCTACTGCCAGCATAGTAAGGAGGTGTGCAGGATCCCTTCTGCACAGTTAGAAAGCTTGTGGCATGACCAGACAGGCTTTGGGTGCAGGTGGAGGACCAAGAGGAGGTTGAGGAGGCAGAAGCAGTGGAGGAACTTTGAGATAAAGAGGATTGATGCATAACTCGTGGGGACGGCAAGACTTGGACCGCAGCCCCTTGTCCTGCTGTCACCATAGTTACCCAGTGCCCAGTCAGCGACATGTAACGCCCCTGTCCATGCCTACTCGTCCAAGTGTCTGTGGTGAAATGCACCCTGTCACACACAGAGTTTCTCAAAGAAGCGGTGATGTTGTGTGCGACATGCTGGTGGAGCGCAGGCACACCTTTCTTTGAGAAGTAGTGCCGACTGGGCATCTGGTACTGGGGCACTGCGACGGACATAAGGTCTCGAAAATCCTCTGTGTCCACCAGGCGGAAAGGCAGCATTTCTGTAGCCAAGAGCTTGCAGATGGTGAAATTCAACCTCTTAGCTTTCTCATGGCTAGGAGGAAATGGTCTTTTACTTGTCCACATCTGAGGGACCGACGGCTGGCTATTGTGCTTAGACGGGGTTGATAAGGGTGTCCCCGGCAAACTGCCGGTCTGTGAGGAAGATGCAGGCGGACATGTTAGGTTGCCTTGATCCAAAGGTGGTGCTATCGATGTCGGACAGCGCTCAACAGCAGCTGGTGTTACCACCTCCAAAGAAAATGATGACCTGCCAATCACGCTGGCTGTTGCGGGTAAAGAGGTGGCAGGTCTGCGCCCCAAAACAGGTGTGACTGCTGTCCCCCCAGTCACAGAGGATGAAGAGGCCGCGGATGCACAAGATATGGCAGACAGAGGTTGGCCCGGCCGGCTAGGCCGCATTGTAGCACAGTGAGCTTCCCACTGCAACTTATGCTTCATGTCCATGTGGCAGTTCATGCATGAAGTACTCAAACTATGTATTTTTTGGCCTCTACTTAGCTTTTGCTGACAAATGTTACAGATAACATGAGTTGGGTCATCTTTATCGATCTGAAAAAATGCCCAGGCTATGCAAAGCTTAGCACCCATGCGACCTGAAGAGCCACCACGACTTGTGGTGAGAGGCAGAGTTGTGTTTGAGGATGCAGTTGTTGACGTGCTTCCAGTACTACGTCTCTGTCCAGGAAGGCGCAACCTGACCTCGTCATCACTAGCATCCTCCTCCACCTCCTCTGCTGACCTCATCTCTTGGCTGACTGTGGGTTGACAGTAAGTGGGATCTCCAACCTCATCATCATCACCCTGTGCATTATCACACCCGTCGTCCTCAGAGCCAACCTGTTCCTGCCCTGACAAAAAACTAAAGTTGTCGCTCCAATCAGGTATTTGAGTCTCATCATCGTCTTCCTCATTGTCTCCACCAACAGGAGTTACAGTTTGGGAATGAGGGTCTACATTATGGTCAGAACCTTCTGCATCTGGTCCTGGATCCGACTCATAAAGATTCTGGGCATCAGTGCAGATCATTTCCTCGTCTGGATTCACAGAAGCGCTGGAGTCGACCTCTGATTCCCAGGCTATAGTATGAGTAAACAGCTCTGCAGACTCAACCATCTGTTCTACCTCATACTCAGACGGGCAGCTGGAGATTTGGGAGCTGTGAGGAAGCAAGTGCGATTGGGGTGACACCTTTGAGGACTGGAGTATTTGTGATGTTAAAGTTGATGTGGAGGAGAGCACACTTAAAGGAACACTTGATATCCATTGAAGCACCTGCTGTTTTTGTGCCTCATCTGGAATTTGTAGCGATTGGCGTGGCCGTAAGAAAGGGATCTTATCACATTGACCGCTAAAAGAAGTAGACATTTTAGTTAGGCTGGAAGATGGTCTTTCTTCTGCAGATGTTACTGTTGCTTTAACACCTACCCCACGGACACAACCTTTTTTCCCCTTCCCAACACGCCTATTCCCCTTTCCACCAGCAGCAGGCCTTTTTCCACTCATTTTGGTGGTTAACTAATTCACAACTCTGGAGTTGTTTGCACAAAAAAACAATGGATGGGAACCGAGCAGAGCTGAGTGGCCAAACTGTGGTATTAGGCCAAAACTATTGGCTGGGTTAGATGCAGAAAAAAATTATATTCAATTTGCAACCTGATGGAGGTCAGTATAGATGGACTAATAGAACAAGTCCCACACACAGCTAGAAGTCCAAATATTTTTTCAGGGGTAGATGCAGAAAAAAATGGTATTCAGTTTGCAACCTGATGGAGGTCAGTATAGATGGACTAATAGAACAAGTCCCACACACAGCTAGAAACCCAAATATTTTTTAAGAGGTAGATGCAGAAAAAAATTATATTCAGTTTGCAACCTGATGGAGGTCAGTATAGATGGACTAATAGATCAAGTCCCACACACTGCTAGAAGGCCAAATATTTTTTCAGAGCTAGATGCAGAAAAAAATTATATTCAGTTTGCAACCTGATGGAGGTCAGTATAGATGGACTAATAGAACAAGTCCCACACACTGCTAGAAGGCCAAATTTTTTTTTCAGAGCTAGATGCAGAAAAAAATTATATTCAGTTTGCAACCTGATGGAGGTCAGTATAGATGGACTAACAGAACAAGTCCCACACACTGCTAGAAGCCCAAATATTTTTTCAGAGCTAGATGCAGAAAAAAATTATATTCAGTTTGCAACCTGATGGAGGTCAGTATAGATGGACTAATAGAGAAAGTCCCACACACTGCTAGAAGGCCAAATATTTTTTCAGAGCTAGATGCAGAAAAAAATTATATTCAGTTTGCAACCTGATGGAGGTCAGTATAGATGGACTAATAGAACAAGTCCCACACACAGCTAGAAGCCCAAATATTTTTTCAGAGGTAGATGCAGAAAAAAAATATATTCAGTTTGCAACCTGATGGAGGTCAGTATAGATGGACTAATAGAGAAAGTCCCACACACTGCTAGAAGGCCAAATATTTTTTCAGAGCTAGATGCAGACAAAAAATTATTTTTAATTTGCAACCTGATGGAGGTCAGTATAGATGGACTAATAGAGAAAGTCTCACACACTGCTAGAAGGCCAAATATTTTTTCAGAGCTAGATGCAGATAAAAATTATTTTTAATTTGCAACCTGATGGAGGTCAGTATAGATGGACTAATAGAGAAAGTCTCACACACTGCTGGAAGGCCAAATATTTTTTCAGAGCTAGATGCAGAAAAAAATTATTATCAGTTTGCAACCTGATGGAGGTCAGTATAGATGGACTAATAGAGAAAGTCCCACACACTGCTAGAAGGCGAAATATTTTTTCAGAGCTAGATGCAGATAAAAATTATTTTTAATTTGCAACCTGATGGAGGTCAGTATAGATGGACTAATAGAGAAAGTCTCACACACTGCTAGAAGGCCAAATATTTTTTCAGAGCTAGATGCAGAAAAAAATTATATTCAGTTTGCAACCTGATGGAGGTCAGTATAGATGGACTAATAGAGAAAGTCCCACACACTGCTAGAAGGCCAAATATTTTTTCAGAGCTAGATGCAGACAAAAAATTATTTTGAATTTGCAAAGTGATGGAGATCAGTATAGATGGACTAATAGAACTTGTCCCACACACTACTAGAAGACCAAATATTTTTTCAGAGCTAGATGCAGAAAAAAATTATATTCAGTTTGCAACCTGATGGAGTTCAGTATAGATGGACTAATAGAACAAGTCCCACACACTGCTAGAAGCCCAAATATTTTTTCAGAGCTAGATGCAGAAAAAAATTATATTCAATTTGCAACCAGATGGAGGTCAGTATAGATGGACTAATAGAACAAGTCCCACACACTGCTGGAAGGCCAAATATTTTTTCAGAGCTAGATGCAGAAAAAAATTATATTCAATTTGCAACCAGATGGAGGTCAGTATAGATGGACTAATAGAACAAGTCCCACACACTGCTAGAAGTCCAAATATTTTTTCAGAGCTAGATGCAGAAAAAAATTATATTCAATTTGCAACCTGATGGAGGTCAGTATAGATGAACTAATAGAATGATGCTATGCCCAAAAGATTTTACTTCACTAGGTGCAGTAAAAAAATTGGTATTCTATACACAGGTGGTATATCTTGCAACACAGATAGGCTACTCCACTGACTAACACACTCTGCAATAGGCCAAAAAGGATTAGCTTTGCTAGATTCAGCCAAATGCTGTGAAAAAAACTTGCACAGCACTGGCACAGACCTGCCTGGCAAAAACTGATAGGAACTGATGTAACCTAGTCCTGAAAAGGACTGCAATTACAATTAGTCTTTACTCCCACAACCTATCTATTTAAGAGCACAGACCTGCCTGATAAAAGTCGTAGGAAATGCTGTAACCTAGTCCTTAAAAGGACTGCAATCACAACTATTCCCTACTCCCAAGCTATCTGTAGATTTGTGCGAAAATTGGCTTGAAATTAACAAGGTATAGTGCACACAGCAACAGCGGTGCCGTCTAACATGCAGCTGCAGCAGTGAGAAAATGGTGGCGACGGGGAAAATGGCTTGGTCTTATAGGGCAAGGACATGTGACATACACTGCCAATGACACATGCCCTTGCTTGTGTGAAAAAAAGCAGATTGCACCTCCCCACTGTAAATGCGGGAAAGAGAAAAAAAAATGGAGATCTTCATTATTCCTGCAGAGATCCATCCCCTGCCCCTCCCCCCGCCCCGCTGTACACTCAAACTGCGTATTAACATTAATTTTCATCATTACTGAGAAAAAATCCAGTTATGATTTTGGTGCACGAACAGTTATCGAACATAACCTCGAACAGCCGAATTTTTTCAAATCGTTCGTGTTCGCCGAACGGCTCGAACACCGCCCAAAACAGCTCGAATTTGAGATTGGCGAACAGTTCGAGTCGAACAACGCTCATCTCTGCTTCCAACCTCCGGCACGTCAATTTGTCAATGCCAAGATATTAGCAGCAGCAGTAGTGTAAGCCACTTACTCACAGAAGCAATTTCTGTGAGTCCGTTCACAAATTTTTTAGACTAGCTTGTGCACCAGCACAACAGAGTACAAGTCTGACATGTGGTGAACGACTGGAGAGGATGGTGCACTACTGATTGAGTCTCCATGAATTGGGTTGGCTGTAGTGGAAGAGATGTCGTTCCTAATTCTACAATTTCTACTGTACTGAAATTGATGACACTATGCTGGGGTCTGCCACTAATTTTTGTACATGTGGAGAATCCTGATTGGATTTCCATCTATTGGGTTGGCTGTAGTGGAAGAGGTTTTCGTCTCCATTAAACTACTTCTACTCTGGTGAAATTGATAACACATTGGTGGTGTTAGGCCCTAATTTAGGGAAATGTGAACACTCCCGATTGAGTCTCTCCATCTACTGGGTTGGCTGTAGTGGGAGAGGTGTCGTTCCTAGTTCTATAATTTCTACTGTACTGGAATTGATGCCACTTTGCTGGTATGTGCCACTAATATTTGTAAATGTGGAGAATCCTGATTGGGTCGGTCCCCATTATAATAGTTATACTCTATTGAAATTAATTCCTTGGTGTAGATATTGTTCCCACAGGGGTACACATGATAAAATAGAAATTGGTTTTCTTTCTACTGTGGGATATAAAACAGGCTATATTTCAACTTTTAATTCTGTGGTGCAGATATTGCACCCCCCCCAGGGGAGGTGATCCTGATAAGACTCAGATACCTGAGGGTCATGTGGACTGTATTGTTCTGTCAGGGAAAGAAGAGGAGGAGGGTGAGGAATGGGATAAAACATTGGATTATGATGAGGTCGTGGATCCCACTTGGTGTGAACCCAGAGGCATGCAGCAGAGTAGCTCATCTGCGGAAGTGGAGGAGGAGGAAGACGAGGAGGTTTCTGATGCATCCTATGGTGCAGACACGGAGTGATGCAACAGTGACGAACACTGCATCCTTAGCCACAACTGTGGCTGTGGCCAGCAGCGGTTGCGGGTCTGCAGCTCGCAGGGGTGGTAAGGGTTGATTAGCCTGGGCCTTTTTTGAGAGCGCAAAGGATGATCCAACTCATGTTATCTGCAAATATTGCAAGAAAAAACTCAGTAGAGGGAAAAAGTGCAATAATTTGGCTCCTTCTTCCTCCTCCTCTGTTACTGTACCCAATATTGTCATGCAAGTCTCTGACTGCAGAACCTCCTGTTCTTTACCCACTCCAGTCAGGCTGAGTGAGAGCCTGTCAGTAGCGGAAGCTGACATGCCTGCTGTGTTTCTTTCACCGACCACACCATATGCTTCTCAATCCACCGTAACATCTATGCCTGCACCTCACTCACCATCCAGCAGTTTGTCCAGTTCACTGTACTCCGTGCTCTCTCAACAGTGAAGCCAGCCCTCAGTCCCGTAGTTGTTGTCACGTAAAAGATTGTTTCCCCCTACACATTAAAAAGCTAATAGATTGAACTCCACCATCTCCAATTTGTTGGCCATGGAAATAGTGGCGTCAGGCCCTAATTTTTGGAAATGTGAAAACTCATGGTGGGTTGGCTGTAGTGGAAGAGTTGTCTGTCGCAATTATACTAGTTCTACTCTACTGAAATGAATTCTTTGGTGCAGATATTTTTGTCACAGCGGTACACATGATATAATAAAAATTGGTTTTCTTTGTACCGTGGTATATAAAGCAGGCTAAATGTGCTTAACTTAGTGGTTCAGCGGTTTCTCAAAACCTACCCAAATCTGCCAGAACTGCTTGTGAAAATACAATGCATGTGTGCCCATTTCAGAAAGTCAGCTACAGCTTCCACCACCCTGGCAGTGTTTCAGCGGCCTTTGCAGCTTTCAGCTCACCGACTGCAGTGTGATGACACCACACGCTGGAAATCAACATTGCAGATGTTGGTAAGGATTTGTGAGCAGCAGAGGGCAGTTGTTGAGTACCAGCTTCAACATGCCCGTTGGAATTCAGGTCAGCCTCCGCACATAAGAGCTGTTAAGTGGGCATGGATGTCTAACATCTGTGCCGTCCTCCAAAACTTTTAGGATTCCACCAAGATGGTGAGCAGTGACGATGCCATAATTTGCATCACCATCCCGCTTCTCTGTCTACTGAAATGCTCGGTACTCATAATTAAAGAGGCATTGCAGGCAGAGCTAGAAACTATACAGGGTGATACTACACAGCCCAGCCTCATCTCTTCTCAATGTGGATTGAGTGATAATGAGGAGGAGGATCAGAACATGGACAGTCATCCTCTTGGTGAGGACAGAAAACTCTTGGCTGTCTTAGAAGTCTTGATACCCCTCTTTCAGTCTGTAGGAAAGTTGTATGAGTTCCGCTTAATGATTACCTTGAGTGGCCTAAACTGTGGCTTTGCTTATGGAAGCTATTTCTCAAAACGCATTGCAGATCAGGCCATTGCCCAACTCTGTAGTTATGAAATTCAAGGCGCTAAGATCTTTGTGTGTCGAAGCACCACCGAGAAGTGTGAGCTGATGTTGAATGGGCTGTAATTGCTTATGGAACAAGCTGCATTAGAGGACTTTCCTGGGAGAAATGACAGCTGGAGTAGATACGTTTTCCCTCTATGCCATTCCTTTCAACGAGCTAAAGAATATGGCTGAGGTGAAATACAACTGTCACCGAGAAGCAGTGTAAGACTGAAGAACATTGGGCCCACCAGAGGATTTGATTCTGAGGTACCACCTTTCTCCCTCATTCAAGAGCCCCATAGCAGCTGCAAGGTTTGTGCTATGAACTCTCCTGAAGGAGAAGCCAAGGCCCACCAGAAGAGTCTCCGGTTCTGTAGTGGGCCCATCCAACCCTGCCGAGAAGCAATTCTGGTTAGGAAAAGTCTGTGTGAAGGTTCCAGGACACTCTATGGCTGCTTTTTTACTGTGGACTGGCCCCAGCAATCTATAAGATTGCAATCTATAAGTTCCCTTCACTGGCTTCCAATTGCCCAGCATATCAGGTTCAAACTACTAACACTGACCTACAAAGCCATCCATAACCTTTCTTCTCCGTACATCTCTGAACTAATGTCCTGATCTATTCCCTTACATAATCTCTGTTCCTCCCAAGACCTCGTTTTCTCCTCCACACTTATTTGTTCCTCAACCAATAGCCTCCAAGACTTCTACCATATAACCCCCAACTTCTGGAATTCTGTGCCTCAACACGTCCGATTAGCCACCACATTTGGATCCTTCAGAAGGATCGGAAACCCATCTCTTTAAGACAGCCTACAGCCTGCCATTGCCTCGCTGCCACTTCAACACCACCGTAGCTAATGCAATTCCACACCCTACTATCTCCTTCCCCACCTTCCTGTAGAATATAAGGGCAAGGGCAGGATCTATAAGACTTAAGATGCAATATGGCACCTTGGCAAAGCCCAATTATGTTCTCTCTCTGATATCAAACAATAACAAACAGGTCATGCTGGAGAAACTTGCACCTAGTGCAACTCAGTGTCTTCACCTCCTTTGTGAGAAACTAATGTTTGGGGAGCCAGTCTACTAAATAAAATTCCTGAGGTATGAAAATTGTGGATGGCTTCGCTTCTGGTACTGGGTGCTAGTACCAAACCGTGGCATGCCATTCACTGGATATTCCTGGCTAGTTGGAGACAAGCTAATTCCCACAGAAAAGGACCAGCAAGCTAAGGAGATGGTGAATGAAGGAGCTTGCTCGTTGTCTAGGGGACTGACTACCGCTGTTGTCTACCTTGTGAACATTGTGTTGAAGCTTGCAAGGATTAAGAGGTTACATTGGCGAGTCTGTTTTTTATGCTAAAGATCCTGCTGTTTTTATAGTTTTAAGTGAGCACACAAAGACCGTGGTTTCTGCAGCAGGCCGGATAGTGGCGGAGAAATTGCTTTACCATCAGGTTGAGGATGCGAGCCATGCAAGGCACGTGTGTGAGGTTGCCCCGGCGTAGGGCCGCCACCAGGTTTGCACCGTTATCGCCTTCCCTTTCTCCAGGTTCACTGGAGACAGCCATTGCTCAAACTCAGCCTGGAGAGCTGTCCACAACATTTCAGCTGTATGACTACGATATTCAAGGCATATTAATTTTAACACTGCCTGATTGCGGTGAGCCCTGGCTGAGCAGTACGGAGGTGGGGGGGATTCTCTCTGCACTCTTGGAACATGTGTCACATTAAGGCAGAGGTTGAGGGCGCAGGTGGAGGCCCTAGAGGAGGTGGAGGAGGCAGAAGCACTGGAGGAAGTGTTAGATACAGAGGTTTGTCCTGCAAGCCTTGGGGATTCCAATACTTGCTGTCTAGTAACACCTTGGTATCTAGTGCTTTAGTTCTCCATCCCCTGGTGTGTACTAGTTTAGTTCTCCAACCCTAGCTGTTTAGTAGGTTAGTTTTCCATCCCCTGTTGTCTTATTACTGTAGTTTAGCTCTCCAACCCATCTTTTCTATTGGTTTAGTTCTCCTCGTTCTGGTGTGAATTTGTTTCATTCTCCAACCTTAGCTGTTTAGTAGTTTAGTTCTCTAACTCCTGTTGTCTATTAGTTTGGTTCTCCATCTTCTGGTGTCTAGTGGTTTAGTTCTCCATCCCCTTGTGTGTAGTAGTTTAGTTTTCCAACCCTAGCTGTCTAGCAGTTTAGTTTTCCAACCCCTGTTGTATATTAGTTTAGTTCTCCATATTCTGGTGTGTATTTATTTCCTTCTCCCTTCCATGCCCACGCCCAGAGGTTAACGTCTGGTGAGGAGGGTTTGGATTTTGCTCAGACCCTACTTCATCTGGGCCCGGATTAACTGAAAAAAATTTGGGGCATTGCTACAGATTCTTTCCCCTTCTTGAGTCTGTGAAGCTTTGGATCAGACCTCTGATGCCCCGGAGCAGAATGTGTGAACAGCTCTGCAGACTGACTCATCTGTGCTTCCCCACAGTCAGTTGGGCAGTTGGAGAGTTGTGACATGGGTGAAAACAAGGGTAATTGGGGTGCCACCTCTGAGGACTGTACTTTGTGTCATGTTAAGGTGGAGGAAGAGGAGCAGGGGCCACTTGATGCAGCGATTGTCATCTACTGGAGCACATGTTCATCCTGGTCCTCATCTACAAGGCGTACCGCTCTGTTGCTGCCAAAGAAAGAGAATGGAGTCCAGTAACAGAAGTTTTCAAAATTATGCACACTTGCTCACTGCAGCAAAACAAACCTATTTCTCATCTCTTCTATCATATGTGTCTCACAACCATAAACAGCTATTCAGTACTTTCAAGTCTCTCCTCTGTCCACCAGCTCCCCCTCCCTCTCCTCTCATTTCAGCTGAAGACTTAGCCTCATTCTTCAAGCAGAAAATTGACAACCTATGGCAAAGCTTTTGCTTAAAGTTCCCACAGACCCTTTTCATAACTACTCAACTCTCCTCCTCCAAAACCAGCTTCTTTGCCATCACGGAAGATCATCTTTACTCTCCAAATCACACCTCACCACCTGCGAACTGTACCCAAAACCGTCCCACCTCATTCCAAACCATACCACAGTCTTCATCCCAAGCCTAACCCTCCTCTTCAACCTGTCACTAACAACTGGTGTCTTCCCCTAATGATTCAAACATACCTCAATCACACCCATCCTCCAAAAGCCCTCCCTTGACCCAACCTATGTCTAGCTATCGCCCCATCTCACTTCTCTCCTATGCCTCCAAAGTACTGGAACAACGCGTCCATTTTGAACTGTCCTCCCACTACTCCTCCTGCTCCCTGTTTGACCGCTTACAATCTGGCTTCCAACCACACGATTCCACTGAAACTGCCCTGACTAAAGTCACCAATGACCTACTAACTGCCAAATGCAAGCAACACTACTCTGTCCTCCTCCTAGACCTGTCATTTGCCTTCGACACAGTAGACCATTCCCTCTTACTACAGACTTTCATCTCTCGGCATCACAGACTTGGCCCTATCTTGGATCTTTTCATACCTAACCGACAGGACATTCAGTGTCACCCACTCACACACCACCTCCTCATCTCGCCCCCTATGTGTCGGTGTCCACCAAGGGGCGCACACACACACACAAGAAAAGATGAATAATGTAAGAGATTGACTGATATTTAAAGTATGTCGTGAATTCCGCTATACAACTTTTAAATACTTTGACAATGTTATCTGAATGTCATGGGTCACATGTGTTCTAGGATTACATGGCTAATGTCATGATTTATTCTATTTGATCATTCTTTGAATGCATTTATGTAGGATTGTTATTTTGACTATAGAATTTTTTTTAACACACAACCTAATGTATTGGTGTAAGAAGTAGAACTTTAAATATGATGTTGTACATATATTATGGAAAATTGAATGATTTCTTATTCTATTAAAAGAAAAAGAAAAAATATAATACAAAATAACCATTTAAGGCCAAGATTATCCTATCTCTGTCAATAGTTTTTACAAGGATAATAATTATAGATGAGCAAATGTTTTGAAATTCAAATTCACTGACTTCACCAAAATTTGGTTTGTGGTGAATACATTTGCGCAAATTTCAATAATGGAAAGCTTGTAATTGCTCATAAAAGACACATGGGAGAGAAGAGAGTGAGATCCTTTTTGACCATAAGAGTGTACAATTTACAAGAGGGAGAGTGAAGACCCTGCTGACCATAAGAGCTTACACTCTACAGGACAGAGAACCCCACTGAACATAAGAACTTACACCCTACAGGGGAGTGAGAAGATCCTCACTGACCATAAGAGCTTACACTCCGGAGGTTGACCGTAAGAGCTTATACTCTATAGGAGATGACCCCATTGACCATAAGAGCTTACACTTTACAGAAGTGACAGAATTACCCAGTGACTCGCGAGATGGAAAATGACTCTACCAACTGTGATCCACTTGGAACCGCTGATCTGTGATGGCCCAGGTATTGACCACCACTGTACAAGAAAAAAAAACCTAAAGAAATGAACTGGGATATAAATTGATGTGCATGCAGCATGTACAGTAAGTGAATGTTCACACATGGTCACTAAACCGAAAAACCAAAGACAGAAATGTAATATGCAAATACCTTGCAATAAATAAGCAGCAATAGTGCATGAAAATAATATAGGGTACTTAGTTCACATAATTTTGATCAAAATAATGCAAAAGCCATCCCACCACGTAATGGTAAACCTATTTGGGACAGTCCAAACTATATTATTTAAAACATTACCGTTTGTCAAGTGACATGCATGTGGATAAAGACTAAGAAAGACTGAGCCCGCCTAGTAGACACAAAGCCATGGGGAACAAGATGAATAGAATTTCCAGCTCAAGGAAAAGGCAGGCCACACCTTTATGTGCACTTGGTGCACACTAAAAAAAAAGCTAAAGAAATGAACTGGGATATGCTGTAAATTGGTGTGCATGCAGCATCTAATATATATAATTGTCTTATCCCGTCTGTCTGTCTGTCTGTCTATCTGTCTATCTGTCTGTCTGTCTGTCTGTCCAGAAAATCCCACGTCGCTGATTGGTCAGGCCGCGGCCAATCAGCGACGCGGGATTTCAGAACAAGATGGCGGCCTTTAGCGGCTCACCTTCACACGCTCACCCTCAGATGCTCACCCTCAGACGCTCACCCTCACACGCTCTGACGCTCACGCTCTGATGCTCATGCTCAGACGCTCACGCTCAGACTCTCACGCTCACGCTCAGACGCTAATGCTCACGCTCTGAAGCTCACGCTCGGACGCTCACGCTCTGACGCTCACACTCAGGCTCTGACGCTCACGCTCTGACGCTCAAGTTCACGCTCGGACGCTCACGCTCTGATGCTCACGCTCTAACGTTCACGCTCTAACGCTCACGCTGTGACGCTCACGCTCACGCTGTGACGCTCACGCTCGGATGCTCACGCTCGGATGCTCACGCTCACGCTCTGACGCTCACGCTCAGACGCTCACGCTCTGACGCTCACGCTCACGCTCTGACGCTCACGCTCGGATGCTCACGCTCTGACGCTCACGCTCAAACGCTCATGCTCGGACGCTCATGCTCTGACGCTAACACTATGACGCTCACGCTCAGGCTCTAATGCTCACGCTCAAACTCTGACGCTCACGCTCTGACGCTCACGCATGGAGGCTCACCCTCAGACGCTCACGCTCAGATGCTCACGCTCACGCTCTGACACTCACGCTCTGACGCTCACGCTCTGACGCTCATGCTCGGACGCTCACGCTCTGACGCTCATGCTCACGCTCGGAAGCTCACGCTGTGACGCTCACGCTCAGGCGCTCACCCTCAGACGCTCACGCTCAGACGCTCACCCTCAGACGCTCACGCTCTGACGCTCACTCTCTGACGCTCACACTCGGATGCTCACGCTCTGACGCTCACGCTCGGACGCTCACGCTCTGACGCTCACGCTCTGACGCTCACCCTCAGACGCTCACGCTCGGACGCTCACGCTCTGACGCTGACACTCTGACGCTCACGCTCAGGCTCTGATGCTCACGCTCACGCTCTGACGCTCACGCTAGGACGCTCATGCTCTGACGCTCACGCTTCCGCGCTCACGCTCACGCTCAGTCGCTCTGAAGCTCACGCTCGGACGCTCTGACGCTCACGCTCGGACGCTCACGCTCTGACACTCACACTCAGGCTCTGACGCTCACGCTCTGATGCTCACGTTCACGCTTCGACGCTCACGCTCTGACTCTCACGCTCTGATGCTCACGCTCAGACGCTCACACTCACGCTCAGACGCTCATGCTCTGACGCTCACGCTCTAACGTTCACGCTCTGACACTCACGCTCTGACGCTCACGGTCACGCTCTGACGCTCACGCTCGGATGCTCACGCTCATGCTCTGACGCTCACACTCGGATGCTCACGCTCATGCTCTGACGCTCACGCTCACGCTGTGATGCTCACGCTCTGACGCTCACGCTCAGGCTCTGACGCTCACATTCTGACGCTCATGCTCGGACGCTCACGCTCTGACGCTCACGCTCAGGCTCTGACGCTCACGCTCGGACGCTCACGCTCTGACGCTCACGCTCAGACGCTCACGCTCTGACGCTCATGTTCGGACGCTCATGCTCAGACGCTCACGCTCTCGCTCACGCTCTGACGCTCACTCTCTGACGCTCACGCTCAGGCTCTGACGCTCACGCTCACGCTCTGAAGCTCACGCTCGGACGCTCACGCTCAGACGCTAACGCTCACGCTCTGACGCTCACGCTCACGCTCTGACGCTCACGCTCGGACGCTCACGCTCACGCTCTGACGCTCACGCTCGGACGCTCACGCTTTGATGCTCACCCTCGGATGCTCACGCTCGGACCCTCACGCTCTGACGCTCACGCTCGGAGGCTCACGCTCGGACGCTCACGCTCGGACGCTCACAGTCAGACGCTAACGCTCACGCTCTGACGCTCATGCTCTGATGCTCAGGCTCTGACGCTCACGCTTACGCTCTGACGCTCACGCTCGGACGCTCACGGTCACGCTCTGAATCTCACGCTCGGACGCTCACGCTTTGATGCTCACCCTCGGACGCTCACGCTCACGCTCGGACGATCACGCTCTGACGCTCACGCTCGGAGGCTCACGCTCTGACGCTCACGCTCAGACGCTCACGCTCTGACGCTCACGCTCGGACGCTCACGCTTTGACGCTCACCCTCAGACGCTCTCCCTCGGACGCTCACCCTCACCAGCTCACCCTCAGATGCTCACCCTCAGACGCTCACCCTCACACGCTCACCCTCACACACTCACCCTCACATGCTCACCCTCACACGCTCACATTCTCATGCTCCCACGCTCACGCTCTGACGCTCAAGCTCTGACGCTCACGCTCGGACGCTCTTGCTCACATTCTGACGCTCACGCTCACGCTCACGTTCTGACGCTCACGCTCGGACGCTCACACTCACGCTCGGACGCTCACGCTCAGACGCTCACGCTCTGACAATCACGCTCGGACGCTCACGCTCTGATGCTCACGCTCACGCTCGGACGCTCAAGCTCTGACGCTCACGCTCTAACGTTCACGATCTGACGCTCACGCTCTGACGCTCACGCTCACGCTCAGACGCTCATGCTCACGCTCTGACGCTCACGCTCGGAAGCTCACGTCTGACACTCACGCTCTGACGCTTACACTCAGGCGCTCACGCTCTGACGCTCACGCTCTGACGCTCACGCTCAGGCGCTCACGCTCAGACGCTCACGCTCGGACGCTCACGCTCTGACGCTCACGCTCGGACGCTCACCCTCAGACGCTCACGCTCACGCTCTGACGCTCACGCTCAGACGCTCACGCTCTGACACTCACGCTCTGACGCTCACGCTCTGACGCTCACGCTCTGACGCTCATGCTCGGACGCTCACGCTCTGACACTCACGCTCACGCTCTGACGCTTACGCTCTGACGCTCACGCTCAGGCTCTGACGCTCACGCTCTGATGCTCACGCTCTGACGCTGACGCTCACGCTCTGACGCTCACTCTCTGACGCTCACACTCACGCTCTGACGCTCACGCTCTGACGCTCACGCTCAGGCTCTGACGCTCATGCTCTGATGCTCACGCTCTGACGCTGACGCTCACGCTCTGACGCTCACTCTCTGACGCTCACACTCACGCTCGGACGCTCACGCACTGACGCTCACGCTCATGCTCTGACGTTCACGCTCGGACGCTCACGCTCTGACGCTCACGCTCTAACGTTCACGCTCTAACGCTCACGCTCTGACGCTCACGCTCACGCTGTGACGCTCACGCTCGGATGCTCACGCTCGGATGCTCACGCTCACGCTCTGACGCTCACGCTCAGACGCTCACGCTCTGACGCTCACGCTCACGCTCTGACGCTCACGCTCGGATGCTCACGCTCTGACGCTCACGCTCAAACGCTCATGCTCGGACGCTCACGCTCTGACGCTAACACTATGACGCTCACGCTCAGGCTCTAATGCTCACGCTCACGCTCTGACGCTCACGCTCTGACGCTCATGCATGGACGCTCACCCTCAGATGCTCACGCTCAGATGCTCACGCTCACGCTCTGACACTCACGCTCTGACGCTCACGCTCTGACGCTCATGCTCGGATGCTCACGCTCTGACGCTCAAGCTCACGCTCGGAAGCTCACTCTCTGACGCTCACGCTGTGACGCTCACGCTCAGGCGCTCACCCTCAGACGCTCACGCTCAGACGCTCACCCTCAGACGCTCACGCTCTGACGCTCACTCTCTGACGCTCACACTCGGATGCTCACGCTCTGACGCTCACGCTCTGACGCTCACCCTCAGACGCTCACGCTCGGACGCTCACGCTCTGACGCTGACACTCTGACGCTCACGCTCAGGCTCTGATGCTCACGCTCACGCTCTGACGCTCACGCTCTGACGCTCACGCTTGGACGCTCATGCTCTGACGCTCACGCTTCCCCGCTCACGCTCACGCTCAGTCGCTCTGAAGCTCACGCTCGGACGCTCACGCTCTGACACTCACACTCAGGCTCTGACGCTCACGCTCTGATGCTCACATTCACGCTTCGACGCTCACGCTCTGACTCTCACGCTCTGATGCTCACGCTCAGACGCTCACACTCACGCTCAGACGCTCACGCTCTGACACTCACGCTCTGACGCTCACGGTCACGCTCTGACGCTCACGCTCGGATGCTCACGCTCATGCTCTGACGCTCACACTCGGATGCTCACGCTCATGCTCTGACGCTCACGCTCACGCTGTGATGCTCACGCTCTGACGCTCACGCTCAGGCTCTGATGCTCACACTCTGACGCTCACGCTCGGACGCTCACGCTCTGACGCTCACGCTCAGGCTCTGACGCTCACGCTCTGACGCTCACGCTCGGACGCTCACGCTCAGACGCTCACGCTCTGACGCTCACGCTCGGACGCTCATGTTCGGACGCTCATGCTCAGACGCTCACGCTCACGCTCTCGCTCACGCTCTCGCTCACGCTCTGACGCTCACTCTCTGACGCTCACGCTCAGGCTCTGACGCTCACGCTCACGCTCTGAAGCTCACGCTCGGACGCTCACGCTCAGACGCTAACGCTCACGCTCTGACGCTCACGCTCATGCTCTAACGCTCACGCTCGGACGCACACGCTCACGCTCTGACGCTCACGCTCGGACGCTCACGCTTTGATGCTCACCCTTGGATGCTCACGCTCGGACGCTCACGCTCTGACGCTCACGCTCGGAGGCTCACGCTCGGACGCTCACGCTCGGACGCTCACCGTCAGACGCTAACGCTCACGCTCTGACGCTCATGCTCTGATGCTCAGGCTCTGACGCTCACGCTTACGCTCTGACGCTCACGCTCGGACGCTCACGGTCACGCTCTGAATCTCACGCTCGGACGCTCACGCTTTGATGCTCACCCTCGGACGCTCACGCTCACGCTCGGACGCTCACGCTCTGACACTCACGCTCGGAGGCTCACGCTCTGACGCTCACGCTCAGACGCTCACGCTCTGACGCTCACGCTCGGACGCTCACGCTTTGACGTTCACCCTCGGACGCTCTCCCTCGGACGCTCACCCTCACCAGCTCACCCTCAGATGCTCACCCTCAGACGCTCACCCTCACACGCTCACCCTCACACACTCACCCTCACATGCACACCCTCACACGCTCACATTCTCATGCTCCCACGCTCACGCTCTGACGCTCAAGCTCTGACGCTCACGCTCGGACGCTCTTGCTCACGTTCTGACGCTCACGCTCGGACGCTCACCCTCACGTTCTGACGCTCACGCTCGGACGCTCACACTCACGCTCGGACGCTCACGCTCAGACGCTCACGCTCTGACACTCACGCTCGGACGCTCACGCTCTGATGCTCACGCTCACGCTCGGACGCTCACGCTCTGACGCTCACGCTGTAACGCTCACGCTCTGACGCTCACGCTCGGATGCTCACGCTCATGCTCTGACGCTCACGCTCATGCTCTGACGCTCACGCTCACACTGTGATGCTCACGCTCTGACGCTCACGCTCAGGCTCTGACGCTCACGCTCTGACGCTCACGCTCGGTCGCTCACGCTCTGACGCTCACGCTCAGGCTCTTACGCTCACGCTCTGACGCTCACGCTCGGACGCTCACGCTCTGACACTCACACTCAGGCTCTGACGCTCACGCTCTGATGCTCACATACACGCTTCGACGCTCACGCTCTGACTCTCACGCTCTGATGCTCACGCTCAGACGCTCACACTCACGCTCAGACGCTCACGCTCTGACGCTCACACTCTAACGTTCACGCTCTGACACTCACGCTCTGACGCTCACGGTCACGCTCTGACGCTCACGCTCGGATGCTCACGCTCATGCTCTGACGCTCACACTCGGATGCTCACGCTCATGCTCTGACGCTCACGCTCACGCTGTGATGCTCACGCTCTGACGCTCACGCTCAGGCTCTGACGCTCACGCTCGGACGCTCACGCTCGGACGCTCACGCTCAGACGCTCACGCTCTGACGCTCACGCTCGGACGCTCATGTTCGGACGCTCATGCTCAGACGCTCACGCTCACGCTCTCGCTCACGCTCTGACGCTCACTCTCTGACGCTCACGCTCAGGCTCTGACGCTCACGCTCACGCTCTGAAGCTCACGCTCGGACGCTCACGCTCAGACGCTAACGCTCACGCTCTGACGCTCACGCTCATGCTCTGACGCTCACGCTCACGCTCTGACGCTCACGCTCGGACGCTCACGCTTTGATGCTCACCCTCGGATGCTCACGCTCGGACGCTCACGCTCTGACGCTCACGCTCGGAGGCTCACGCTCGGACGCTCACGCTCGGACGCTCACGGTCAGACGCTAACGCTCACGCTCTGACGCTCATGCTCTGATGCTCAGGCTCTGACGCTCACGCTTACGCTCTGATGCTCACGCTCGGACGCTCACGGTCACGCTCTGAATCTCACGCTCGGACGCTCACGCTTTGATGCTCACCCTCGGACGCTCACGCTCACGCTCGGACGCTCACGCTCTGACACTCACGCTCGGAGGCTCACGCTCTGACGCTCACGCTCAGACGCTCACGCTCTGACGCTCACGCTCGGACGCTCATGCTTTGACGCTCACCCTCGGACGCTCTCCCTCGGACGCTCACCCTCACCAGCTCACCCTCAGATGCTCACCCTCAGACGCTCACCCTCACACGCTCACCCTCACATGCTCACCCTCACACGCTCACATTCTCATGCTCCCACGCTCACGCTCTGACGCTCAAGCTCTGACGCTCACGCTCGGACGCTCTTGCTCACGTTCTGATGCTCACGCTCGGACGCTCACGCTCACGCTCACGTTCTGACGCTCACGCTCGGACGCTCACTCTCACGCTCGGACGCTCACGCTCAGACGCTCACGCTCTGACACTCACGCTCGGACGCTCACGCTCTGATGCTCACGCTCACGCTCGGACGCTCACGCTCTGACGCTCACGCTGTAACGCTCACGCTCTGACGCACACGCTCGGATGCTCACGCTCATGCTCTGACGTTCACGCTCGGACGCTCACGCTCATGCTCTGACGCTCACGCTCACACTGTGATGCTCACGCTCTGACGCTCACGCTCAGGCTCTGACGCTCACGCTCTGACGCTCACGCTCGGTCGCTCACGCTCTGACGCTCACGCTCAGGCTCTTACGCTCACGCTCTGACGCTCACGCTCGGACGCTCACGCTCACGCTCTGACGCTCACGCTCAGACGCTCACGTTCGGACGCTCACGCTCAGACTCTCACGCTCACGCTCTCGCTCACGCTCTGACGCTCACGCTCTGACGCTCATGCTCAGGCTCTGACGCTCACGCTCACGCTCTGAAGCTCACGCTCGGACGCTCACGCTCAGATGCTAACGCTCACGCTGTGACGCTCTGACGATCACGCTCACGTTCTGACGCTCACGCTCGGACGCTCACGCTCGGACGCTCACGCTCACGTTCTGACGCTCACGCTCAGACGCTCACACTGACGCTCGGACGCTCACGCTCAGACGCTCACGCTCTGACGCTCAGGCTCGGACGCTCACGCTATGACGCTCACGCTCGGAGGCTTACGCTTGGACGCTCACGCTCGGACGCTCACGCTCTGACGCTCACGCTCGGACGCTCACGCTTTGATGCTCACGCTCGGACGCTCACGCTCTGACGCTCACGCTCGGAGGCTCACGCTCGGACGCTCACGGTCAGACGCTAACGCTCACGCTCTGACGCTCACGCTCGGTCGCTCACGCTCTGACGCTCACGCTCATGCTCTGACGCTCACGCTCTGACGCTCACGCTCGGACGCTCTTGCTCACGTTCTGACGCTCACGCTCGGACGCTCACGCTCGGACGCTCACGCTCACGTTCTGACGCTCACGCTCAGACGCTCACACTGACGCTCGGACGCTCACGCTCAGACGCTCACGCTCTGACGCTCAGGCTCGGACGCTCACGCTATGACGCTCACGCTCGGAGGCTTACGCTTGGACGCTCACGCTCGGACGCTCACGGTCAGACGCTAACGCTCACGCTCTGACGCTCACGCTCTGATGCTCAGGCTCTGACGCTCACGCTTACGCTCTGACGCTCACGCTCGGACGCTCACGGTCACGCTCTGACGCTCACGCTCGGACGCTCACGCTTTGATGCTCACGCTCTGACGCTCACGCTCGGAGGCTCACGCTCTGACGCTCACGCTCAGACGCTCACGCTTTGACGCTCACCCTCGGACGCTCACCCTCACCCGCTCACCCTCAGACGCTCACCCTCAGACGCTCACCCTCAGACGCTCACCCTCAGACGCTCACTCTCAGACGCTCACTCTCAGATGCTCACCCTCAGACGCTCACCCTCACACGCTCACCCTCACACGCTCACCCTCACACGCTCACATTCTCATGCTCCCACACTCACGCTCTGACGCTCACGCTCTGACGCTCACGCTCGGACGCTCTTTCTCACGTTCTGACGCTCACGCTCGGACGCTCACGCTCGGACGCTCACGCTCACGTTCTGACGCTCACGCTCAGACGCTCACACTGACGCTCGGACGCTCACACTCAGACGCTCACGCTCTGACACTCACGCTCGGACGCTAACGCTCTGACGCTCACGCTCGGACGCTCACGCTCGGACGCTCACGCTCTAACGTTCACGCTCTGACGCTCACGCTCTGACGCTCACGCTCACGCTCTTACGCTCACGCTCGGATGCTCACGCTCATGCTCTGACGCTCACGCTCGGACGCTCACGCTCATGCTCTGACGCTCACGCTCACGCTGTGATGCTCACGCTCTGACGCTCACGCTCAGGCTCTGACGCTCACGCTCGGTCGCTCACGCTCTGACGCTCACGCTCAGGCTCTGACGCTCACGCTCTGACGCTCACGCTCGGACGCTCACTCTCTGACGCTCACGCTCAGACGCTCACGCTCACCCTCTGACACTCACGCTCTGACGCTCACGCTCACGCTCTGACGTTCACTCTCAGACGCTCACGTTCGGACGCTCACGCTCAGATGCTCACGCTCTTGCTCATGCTCTGACGCTCACGCTCTGACGCTCACGCTCTGATGCTCACGCTCACGCTCTGACGCTCACGCTCACGCTCTGAAGCTCACGCTCTGAAGCTCATGCTCAGACGCTCACGCTCAGACGCTAAAGCTCACGCTCTGACGCTCTAACACTCACGCTCACGCTCTGACGCTTACGCTCGGACGCTCACGCTGTGACGCTCTGACGCTCACGCTCGGAGGCTCACGCTCGGAGGCTCACGCTCGGACGCTCAGGCTCTGACGCTCACGCTCTGAAGCTCACGCTCACGCTCTGACGCTCACGCTTGGACGCTCACGCTTTGATGCTCACCCTCGGACGCTCACGCTCACGCTCGGACGCTCACGCTCTGACGCTCACGCTCGGAGGCTCACGCTCGGATGCTCACGCTCTGAAGCTCACCCTCAGACGCTCACGCTCAGACGCTAAAGCTCACGCTCACGCTCTGATGCTCACCCTCGGACACTCACGCTCGGACGCTCACGCTCTGACGCTCACGCTCGGACGCTCTCGCTCTGACGCTCACGCTCGGAGGCTCACGCTCGGACGCTCAGGCTCTGACGCTCACGCTTGGACGCTCGCGCTTTGATGCTCACCCTCGGACGCTCACGCTCACGCTCGGACGCTCACGCTCTGACGCTCACACTCGGAGGCTCACGCTCTGACGCTCACGCTCGGATGCTCACGCTCTGGCGCTCACGCTCAGACGCTCACGCTCGGACGCTCACGCTCGGACGCTCACGCTTTCACGCTCACCCTCGGACGCTCACCTTCGGACGCTCACCCTCACCCGCTCACCCTCAGACGCTCACCCTCAGACGCTCACCCTCACACGCTCACCCTCACACGCTCACCCTCACATGCTCACCCTCACACGCTCACATTCTCATGCTCCCACGCTCACGCTCTGACGCTCACGCTCTGACGCTCACGCTCGGACGCTCACTCTCTGACGCTCACGCTCAGACGCTCACGCTCACCCTCTGACACTCACGCTCTGACGCTCACGCTCACGCTCTGACGTTCACTCTCAGACGCTCACGTTCGGACGCTCACGCTCAGATGCTCACGCTCTTGCTCATGCTCTGACGCTCACGCTCTGACGCTCACGCTCTGATGCTCACGCTCAGGCTCTGATGCTCACGCTCACGCTCTGAAGCTCACGCTCTGAAGCTCACGCTCAGACGCTCACGCTCAGACGCTAAAGCTCACGCTCTGACGCTCTGACACTCACGCTCACGCTCTGACGCTTACGCTCGGACGCTCACGCTCACGCTGTGACGCTCTGACGCTCACGCTCGGAGGCTCACGCTCGGAGGCTCACGCTCGGACGCTCAGGCTCTGACGCTCACGCTCTGAAGCTCACGCTCACGCTCTGACGCTCACGCTCTGACGCTCACGCTTGGACGCTCACGCTTTGATGCTCACCCTCGGACGCTCACGCTCACGCTCGGACGCTCACGCTCTGACGCTCACGCTCGGACGCTCATGCTCACGTTCTGACGCTCACGCTCGGATGCTCACGCTCGGACGCTCACGCTCTGACATTCACCCTTTGAGGCTCACGCTTTGACGCTCACCCTCGGACGCTCACCCTCGGACGCTCACCCTCACCCGCTCACCCTCACACGCTCACCCTCACACGCTCCCCCTCACACGCTCACATTCTCATGCTCCCACGCTCACGCTCTGACGCTCACGCTCTGACGCTCACGCTCGGACGCTCACACTAAAGTTCTGACGCTCGCACTCGGACGCTCACACTCTTGCTCTGACGCTCACGCTCAGACGCTCACGCTCTGACACTCACGCTCGGACGCTCACGCTCATGCTCTGACGCTCACGCTCTGACGCTCACGCTCAGACGCTCACGCTCTGATTTCACGCTCTGAAGCTCACGTTCTGACGCTCACGCTCTGATGCTCATGCTCTGATGCTCACGCTCTGACGCTCACGCTCTGACGCTCACGCTCGGACGCTCACGCTCTGACGCTCACGCTCGGACGCTCACACTCATGCTCTGACGCTCACGCTCAGACGCTCACGCTCGGACGCTCACGCTCGGACGCTCACGCTCACACTCTGACGCTCACGCTCAGATGCTCACGCTCTGACGCTCACGTTCTGACGCTCACGCTCAGGCTCTGACGCTCACACTCTGACGCTCATGCTCGGACGCTCAGGCTCACGCTCGGACGCTCACGCTCTGATGCTCACGGTCACGCTCTGACACTCACGCTCTGACGCTCTTGCTCAGACGCTCACACTCAGACGCTCACGCTCAGATGCTCTGACGCTCACGCTCTGACGCTCACACTCAGGCTCTGACGCTCACGCTCTAACGCTCACGCTCTGATGCTCACGCTCGGACACTCACGCTCACGCTCGGACGCTCACGCTCGGACGCTCACGCTCAAACTCTGACGCTCACGCTCGGATGCTCACACTCAGACGCTCACGCTCTGACGCTCACGCTCGGACGCTCATGCTTTGATTCTCACCCTCGGACGCTTACCCTCGGACGCTCACCCTCACCCGCTCACCCTCAGACGCTCACCCTCAGACGCTCACCCTCAAACGCTCACCCTCACACGCTCACCTTCTCACGCTCAGATTCTCATGCTCCCACGCTCACCCTCACACGCTCCCACGCTCCCACGCTCACCCTCACCCGCTCCCACGCTTACCCTCACACCCTCACATTCTCACCCTCCCATGCTCACCCGCTCCCACGCTCACCCTCACACGCTCTCACGCTCACCCTCACATGCTCACCCTGTGCTAGCCGGTCATCTCCCTCACACGCTCACCCTGTGCTAGCCGGTCATCTCCCGGCTGCTCGCAGCAGAAGTACCCCGACCGGCGGCCTCACTCCCCGTTCCTCCAAAATTCATTAGGGGCCCCGGGGGGATACATTTGGCAGTTAATTTAAAGTAGTGCACAACCCATTTAAACACTGCTTCGTTGATTAGTCGCGCCCGGTCGGACGCATACATATTCTAGAATACCCGATGCATTAGAATCGGGCCACCATCTAGTGTAACATAATACGCAAATACCCTGGTAACTCTATTCATCTTGTTTCCCATGGATGTATGTCTACTATCCAGGCTCAGTCTTTCTCAGCCCTTATCCACATGAATGTCTCTTGACAAACGATAAGGTTTTAAATATTAAGGTTGGGACTTTCCAGAATAGGGTCACCGTGATGTGGTGGGTTGGCTTTTACATTATTTTGATTAAAATTATGTTACAGTAACTAAGTAATAGTGATGAGCGAGCACTAAAATGAAATACTCAGGTGCTCATTACTCGAGTTGAGAAAATCATAATGCTCGGGTGCTGGACCCGAGTAACGAGTATAGTGGAAGTCAATGGGAAACTCGAGCATTTCTCCAGTGCCCCCACCCCAGAGGTCTGGAGGGGAATCAAAACTGCTCAAATTGATGCAAACATTACTGAAATGGCATGGGAACAACATCTCTGAATCCCAGGACACGGCTGGGAACAATGTTGTCAGACTATTACGTCACTTTTACGGACTGACAATAAAAAATACAAAACTGAAGCTAACATGGATTTTACTGGAAAGAATGTTAAGAAAAATTCTTTCCAGGATAATGACTTGAATATAAGGCAAAATAAATAAGAGAAAAAAAAATTCTTCTCCACACCTTGGACTATGTTCACATGTAGTGCTTTCAATGATGAAAAACTATTCACCAGTAAATGTAATTTAAACATTTTACTACCTTATCTGGCCGTGTGCTGTGTGAGACATGATCAGAGACATCCTGTTTATTTTATGAAGGAGGGACTCTGAAAGACACAAAGCCTAGTTTTTCAGGGCCAGCAGTCGGCCCTCACTCACTATTGTTAGAGGGCCATCCGGCAACCCTCACTCTAATTTTAGAGGGCCAGCAGACAGCCCTCACTAAGCATTTTTGGAGGGCCAGAATCCAGCTATGCAAAAAATATGCTACTGCAATATAATGTATCCATTTTAGGTGGTCAAGTTTTCTTTATCATATAAATACTGTAAAGTTTAAAACCTGGAGGGCCAGCAGGGGGCCCTCACAATTTATAGCGTGCCAGAAGGCGGCTTCCACTATTTTTAGAGGGCCAGCAGGCATCTTGTGGACAGATAAGACCAAGATAGAGCTTTTTGTTAAAGCACATCATTCAACTGCTTACTGTAAATGGAATGAGGCCTAGAAATAAAAGAACATAATACTTAGTCAAATATGGTGGAGGTTCAAAGATATTTAGGGGTTGGTCTGCTGCGTCTGTCACTGGGTGCCTTGACTGTATGAAATGCATCATGAAATGTGAAGATTCCCAAAGGATTTTGGGTCACAATGTAGTGCCCAGTGTCAGACAGCTGGGTTTGCATCTTAGGTCATGGGTCTTCCAGAAGGACAAATGCACTTCAAGAAGGACCCAGAAACAGATGGAAACAAAGCACTGGAGAGTTCTGAAGTGGTAATTCCAGTTCCGGTAGCATAAAGTCTCCCACCACTACCTCTAACATACAGATGCTACAGAGAAACTGCAAATGGACAAATTAAATCAGTTAATTTTGCCTGCTTTGATAAATTTCTGAGTACAGATCACTGTAAAAAACATGAATCTGTCAATTAGTGTATTGAAAAAAGCAGTCAAGTTATGGATAGTGGAAGAGATGTGTGTCACTAGAATAAACACTCATTTTCAGCAGATGATGCCTAGCACCTATCCCTATACTAAATGCAGCTAACATCAGTATTAATTGGGAATAGAGTTCTAGGGAACAGTTGCCCGCCTTGTGTCTCTGGCCACCCCACTGCCTCCTCCTGCCTTTTGTGGTGCTACGGATCCCTCCCCCTCTGCGCTGCAGTCCTTGCTCTGTCAGCTTCCCAAGTTGTGTCAGTGGCTTCACCATCCATCACCTTGTCTTCCACAACCTGGTCCTCCTCCTGACTTGCTGACTTATCAACATCACTTGATGACAATTGTGTCTCATCATTATCCACCTCTTGCGACAATAATTGCAGTTTCCCACCATCCCCTTCTTGTGAGAGTGGCTGCTCAAATATTTGTGCATTTTTACCTGCGATTTCATGTCCTGCTTGAAACGGGCAGGGAGAGAGACCATAATCTATAAATGGAAAATGTGAACAGCTCTTCAGAGTGTCCAAGTGTGGGATTACTCACTTGTCTCTGGGCACTTGGCATGGTGGGAGGAAGGAGGATCAGGGTGAGGAATATGTGGTCCAAAATCATGGCTACTGAGACTAGACAGTGTGGAAGATAGGGTGGTGCTGGCAAACTGACTGGAAGCATTATCTGCTATCCACCCAACAACCTTTTCACACTGGTCTGGCTTCAAGAGTGTTGTTCCGCGCCCTCCTAAAAAGTGGGACAGGAAGCTAGGTCGACATAATGTGTGTGTTTGTTGTGCTCCCGCAGCAGGCACAGTTTCACCTTGCCCATAACCTCAGCCTCTGCACTCACCATCAGTATCACATCCATTCCCCTGTCCCTTACCATGCACCTTGTCCATTTTAAATTATGTATATTTCTCTGCTGAAAAAACTTTGCATTATTAGTATCACAGGAAAATATTCCCACCTCAGATGGACTTGTTATACTGCAGTATCAATATATTAATGCTATTGCTAACCAACCAAGTCTGGCTGTATGCTTTTAATGCACATCTGGTGCAATATATATGGTGCATAATATTTTGATGCTGAGAAAAACTTTGCAGGATTTGTATCACAGGAAATTTAGCACACCTCAGATGGACTTGTTTCACTGTTTGCACCATATAGCGATTCTACTGCAACCAACCAGGTCTGCCTGTATGCTTTAAACGCACAACTTGAGCAGTATACATGGTGTATAATAGCTCTTTTAACAACAATTTTCAGGAATAAGTGCAAAAATAATATTTGTAGCCCTATGAGTTGCAGCAGAAAGGACGTGCAATGAACCCTATCCTGTCCTACACTATCCCTTTGGCACAATCTCTCCCTAAGTGCTGCTAGAAGCAGTATTTATCTTGATTATAATGTGCCCTAATATGGGCTGTTGTTACAGTTGAAAGAAATAAAATTGGTGTCAAATTGCTGCCTATACACAGCTAAAACTCTGTCCCTCGTTCAGCAGCACCTCTCCCTGCTCTGCCTGTTTCCTTGGTAGACAGTGACTAGCATAGGGTACCGATGACCCGATGACGCTATGCGGCCAGCCAATTATTATTATTTATTATTATAGCGCCATTTATTCCATGGCGCTTTACATGTGAAAAAGGTATACATTGCACAAGCAATTACAATAATTTTGAACAATACAAGTCAGTGACTGGTACAGGAGGAGCAAGGACCCTGCCTGCGAGGGCTCACAACCTACAAAGGATGGGTGAGGATACAGTAAGTGAGGGTAGAGCTGGTCATGCAGTGGTATGGTGGAGCGAGGGTTACTGCAGGTTGTAGGCTTGTCGGAAGAGGTGGGTCTTCTGGTTCCTTTAGAAGGTATCCACGGTAGGTGAGAGTCTGATGTGTTGGGGTAGAGAGTTCCAGAGTAGGGGGGATGCATGGGAGAAATCTTGAATGCGATTGTGGGAAGAGGAGAAAAGAGGGGAGTAGAGGAGAAGATCTTGTGAGGATCAGATGTTGCATGCAGGCACGTACTGGGAGACTAGATAACAGATGTACGGAGGAGACAGGTTGTGGATGGCTTTGTATGCCATGGTTAAGGTTTTGAACTGGAGTCTCTGAGTAATGGGGAGCCAGTGAATCGATTGACAAACAGGAGAGGCTGGGGAATAGCGGGGGGACAGGTGGATTAGTCGGGCAGAAGAGTTTAGGATAGATTGGAGGGGTGCGATAGTGTTAGAGGGAAAGCCACAGAGAAGGAGGTTGCAGTAGTCGAAGCGGGAGATGATGAGGGTGTGCACTAGTGTTTTTGCAGATTCGTGGTTGATGAATGTGCAGATCCGGGAGATATTTTTGAGTTGGAGTCGGCAGGAAGTGGAAAGGGCTTGGATATGTGGTTTGAACGAGAGATTACAGTCCAGGGTTACCTCGAGGCAGCGAGCTTGCAGGACTGGGGAGAGTGGGCAGCCATTGACTTTGATGGATAGGTCAGTTGGGGGGGTTGAGTGAGACGGTGGAAAGATGATGAATTCAGTTTTATCCATGTTAAGTTTTAGAAATCTTTCAGAGACAGATGAAATAGCAGACAGACATTGTGGGATTCTGGTTAGTAAGGAGGTGATATCAGGTCCAGCGAGGTAGATTTGTGTGTCATCAGCATAGAGATGATACTAAAAGCCATGGGACTCTATGAGCTGTCCCAGGCCGAAGGTGTAGATGGAGAAGAGCAGGGGTCCTAGGACTGAACTTTGGGGGACACCGACAGATAGGGGGCGAGATGAGGAGGTGGTATGAGAGTGGGAGACACTGAATGTCCTGTCTGTTAAGTATGAGGAGATCGAAGATAGGGCCAAGTCTTTGATACCAAGAGATGAGAGAGTCTGTAGTAAGAGGGGGTGGTCCACTATGTCAAAGGCAGATGACAAGTCCAGGAGGAGGAGGACGACAGAGTAGTGTTGTTGGATTTGACAGTTAATAGGTCATTGGTGACTTTAGTCAGGGCAGTTTCAGTGGAATGATGCGGTCAGAATCCAGATTGTAATTTGTTAAAGAGGGATCAGGAGAGGTGGGAGGACAGTTCAGAATGGACGTACTTTTGAGGCGTAAGGGAGTAGTGTTATGGGGCAATAGCTAGTCAGAGAGGATGGGTCAAGGGAGGGCTTTTTGAGGATGTGTGTGATCGAGGCATGTTTTAAGCATGAGGGTAAAACAGCAGTTGTTAGTGACATGTTGAAGAGGTGGTTTAGGGTTGGGATTAAGACTGTGGTGAGGTTAGGGATGAGGTGGGATGGGATTGGGTCAAGTTCGCAGGTGGTGAGGTGTGATTTGGAGAGTAAAGAGGAAACTTGATCGTCCGTAATGGTGGAGAAGCTGATTTTGGAAGAGGAGGGTTGAGTAGATATGAGGGGGGGCTGTGGGGACTTTAAGCAAAAGCTTTGTCTGACGGTGTCAATCTTCTGCTTGAAGAATGAGGCAAAGTCTTCAGCTGAGATGAGAGGAGAGGGATGAGGCACTGTGGGATGGAGGAGAGAATTGAAAGCATTGAATAGCTGTTTAGGGTTTTGAGACAGGGAGGATATGAGAGATGAGAAGTAGGTTTGTTTTGCTGCAGTAAGTGTGGACTTGAAAGAAGTGAGGGACTTTTTCAATGTGATGAAAAGCTCGTTGGAGTGGGACCTTTTCCATTTCCTATCAGAAACCCTGGAGGCCCTTCGCAGTTCTTTAGTAATGTTGGTGTGCCAGGGTTGCCTGTTGAGTGGGCGAACAGTGGTATGTGTGAGGGGGGGCGACCGATTTGAGAGCTGCAGCTGTTGTGGTGTTATATAAAGTCGCAGCAGCATCTGCATTGTGTCAGGAACTTATGTCTGTAAGAGGGAAAAGGTATTCAGAGAGCGAGAGTGTAGGTCAAGGTGTTTGAGATTTCTGCAAGGGTGTGCAAGTTTGTGGAGTGGGGCTTGTGCACTTGGAGAGGAGAGGGAAGAGAATGTAAGTAGGTTGTGGTCAGACAGGGGAAGAGGAGAGTTAGAGAAGTTAAATAGGGAACAGAGGCGGGTGAAGATGAGGCCCAGTGTGTGGTCATCTTTGTGAGTGGGGGCAGAAGACCAGTGAGCAAGGCTGAGGAAGGAAGTGAGGGATAGACATTTAGGGACAGATGAGTGGAAAGTGTCAATGGGGATGTTGAAGTCACCCATGATGATAGTGGGGATGTCAGCGGAAAGGAAATGAAGCAGCCAGATGGTGAAGTGATTGAAGAAGGTGGTGGCTGGTCCTGGGGGGCAGTAAATGATGGCCAGTTGGAGGTTGGAGGGGGAATAGACGCGCACAGAATGCACCTCAAAAGAGGGGAGAGCAACGGAAGGTGGCAATTGGTTATGGGTGAAGGAGCAGTTGTCTGACAGGAGAAAACATAGCTACGGCATTACAGTGACTGGCAGGCAATCCACATATTTATTGGCTGTCTAACAAGTGCCAAATATGCGGGGCAGGAACTTGAGCTAGCTCCCGATGTACACTGATGCTCGAGCAAGTAAAAAGTTATGAGCACGCTTGCTCAACACTACTAAATACCCTATAATATTTTCATGCACTATTGCTCTTTATTTACTTATTGCAGAGTATTTGGTGTTACGTTTCTATCTTTGTTTTTTTTCTGAATAGAGGCTCCGAGAGGGGCCCTGATGAAGGGAGGGGGAGCAGTCTGGGCCCCGAAGGCAAGTGGGCCCCTCTGATGGTCCAGGACCTGTGATTGCCATCAGACAAGCCAACGGCCATGCACAGATGGAGCCGACAAAAGACAAGGGGCAGGTAAGTGAGTCTTGTCGCCAGATTCCCCAATCCTCATATTAAATATATGACCTAAATCCGATTGAGCACATCTGGGACAACATGTCTCGCTCCATCCACCAATGTCACGTTGCACCACAGACTGTCCAGGAGTTGGCGGATGCTTTAGTCCATGTCTGGGAGGAGATCCCACAGGAGACCCTCCGTAACCTCATCAGGAGCATGCCAAGGCATTGTAGGGAGGTCATACAGGCACGTGGAGGCCACACACAATACTGAGCCTCATTTTGACTTGTTTTAAGGACATTACA
The DNA here is from genome assembly GCF_046119375.1 of Phyllobates terribilis. Lineage (NCBI taxonomy): Eukaryota > Metazoa > Chordata > Amphibia > Anura > Dendrobatidae > Phyllobates > Phyllobates terribilis. Next base: position 115,799,650 of record NW_027362761.1, on the reverse strand, counting down.
TCAAAGTTGGATCAGCCTGTAGTGTGTTTTTCCACTTTAATTTTGGGGGTGACTCCAAATCCAGGCCTCCATTGGTTAATAAATTTGATTTCCATTGATGATTTTTGTGCGATTTTGTTGTCAGCACATTCAACTTTGTACAGAACAAAGTATTCAATGAGAATATTTCTTTCATTCAGATCTAGAATGTGTTATTTGAGTGTTCCCTTTATTTTTTGGGCAGTGTATATTAGTGTTGAGCCACCTCCGTAGTGTTCGAGTTCGGTTCGGTTCATCGAACACCCGTGTGTTCGCCGAACTGTTCGTCGAACTGTTCGTCGAACACCTTCGAACACCGTTAAAACCAATGGCAGGCAAACAAAAACACATAGAAACACATAGAAAACACCTTCAAAGGTATCCAAAAGCTGACAAACAACTCAGAAGACATAACTTACACATGGAAAAGTGACAAGTACATATAGTCATGCGAAAAGAAAAGAGGTGGAGGAGTAAAAGGAGGGGGAGACACAGATATAGGCATGTCATGCCCTTCTAAAATCCAAAAAGTGAGAAGCCGACACGGCCAGTCCGTTCCTGCCTGTGCCACCTCCGTGTCGCCGGGTTTGTGCCAGAGCCACGGTGGACCCTGACGGCCAGCCCCCCTCTCCCAATACTGGTGCCTGTCCGCTGGTGGGTCGAGCGAGCCCCCCTGTGGTGGAGGCAGCTCTAAGCTTTTTAATTTAAATTGTCTCTCTAATTTGAATGAATACACTTTAAATCCTTTTACAAGGATCTATTGGAGGGCAAGTCTCATGCCAGCAGCTGCGTAATTCCAGCTCCAGTAGCGTCCACTAAAGCTGCTGCAGTTAAAAAGCTGTTATAAGGATCGAGCTCGGCTGTCCACCGCAAGGCATCCTACTGCCAGTCCCAGCCCCTATGCCTTGGGGTGCCTCCTGATGCTCTTCACTGAGTATCCCGTGGTCCCGAAGCATTTCCTTTGAAAAAATTAAGTGTCCAAACTACAGTTGGTGTAGCTTGCTTAACAGCCGGGATAATCCGCTGACTAGCAGACACAAAGTATTTCCTGGGCTAGATGTGTGTCACCCTGGCCTGGATGCCACAAGTGTAATAAAGCTGTGTCTGAGAGTAAGGGGGAGGTTCTCTAGTCAGGGGAACATTAGCATGCAGTACCTCCTGTCTCAGGCCAGTAGGGGGAGCAGGCTGCCCCTATAAAAGCTGGAGCTGGGGGCAGGGTTAGGGAGAACTGGACGACCTGTCTCAGGACTGAGACTTGTCCCAGAGCAGAGCAGGGACAGAAAGTTGTATTGCACCTAAGAGGAAGTGTGGCAGGAGGAGAGCCACAAGCCTGAGACAAGAGGCGAAGTGAGCCTGTCTTGGCAGGTAAAGGACTTAATTTACCAGACTTTGGTGTCTGAGGCTGGGAGGATTCCACATCCTACAGCAGATAACCAGTCCGCAGGGGACTGTATTTTCCTTGGCCTAAGAAGCCTGGAGGCTCTGCCACAACAGAAGGGACCAGCACAGCCGTACCAGGCAGGGAGCAGAAAGGAACCCACATTGCAGGCCATACAGGCGAGAATACACGGTGAGCTCGGACCGTGGGCTGTTACCCTATCAGGAGGAGATAGCCAGAAGGAGCACAGAAAGCACAGTATGCCTACACCCTCACCCTGACCAGGGCCAATTTCCCAATTGCTCTCAGACATCCAGGTCCCCTCCTAGCCGGGACTGTTTGTGGGTCAGTTTACCTGTTCTAGTAAAGACCCTGGACTGCAACCTGTCGTCTGTGTGCTCCTTGCTCCACCAGCACTATCAGCACTGGGACTCTCACCACCATCACTCCCACCATTCACTACACTGCCCTGGGGCCGCACTCTTCCCATGATAATCCACGGGTGGCTTAGTCGGACATAATCAACAGCACATAACGGACTACCACTGGCCTGACCACCCTGAGCCACGGAACCGGGTTGCCACTACTACTCCCATCGTTCCCCTACTGCCCGGATCCGAGTGCCCCACGGCCCAGGGGGCGAGTCAGCTTTGGCGTATTCGGCAGGATTGAGACCAACCCGCCACAAACGGGTATTGTGTGCCTGAAAAAGACTGTACACGCACCTGAAAAGAGGTTTCCCGCCATCCGGAGCCGTTTCCCGCCATTTCCAGCCGTCTCCCGCCATCTTCCCTCGGTTCCCGCCATCTTCAGCCATTTTCCCGCCATCGGACGCCATCTTCAGGATGCCGCGCGGGAAGAAGAGGGGCATGGACGTCCAAATCGCGCAAGACCCGAAGCTCCGCCCCACGCACCGACGATGCGCAAGGTCCTGGAAGGGAGAGAGAGCGATGCTGACATCACCAGGACACGATGCAAGGTCTTCGTCCGGAGCAGCATCAGCGGAGCCGCGGCCTACAGAAGAGGATCGTCGGAAGGTAGGCCACGCTTGACTACGGGTGAGGAAGATGTCGGACACGGAGGCGCCCACTACCACCAGCGCAGCTGCAGCAGCGGTGATGCCATTTTCCCTGCCCTACATCCCTGGAGTGGCCTGGCTGCCTAAGTACTCAGGGGAGCCCCATGCCCTGACTGATTTTAAGGAAAGGCTGTACAGTTTGTTCCAAGTTTACCCCCTGACAGAGGAACAGAAGGTTAGCATACTAACAGGGCAGTTAACTGGCGCAGCCCAAAGGGAGGTAAAGTCGTGGCCCCCTGAGGAGAAAAGGACTGTGAAGGGTATTCTGGCCCAGCTGCGGGGTACCTTTGACACATGTACCTCCGCTGAAATTAAAATGAGGTTCTATGGATCTAAGCAGCGCATCACAGGACAGCATCAGAGACTATGCCCTAAATTTGCAGGAAGCCTTGAGGGCCATCAAACAAACTGACCCTGGCAGCATGCAGGAAACGGACAAGCTGCTATCGGAACAATTCATAGAAGGTCTGCTGTCTAGCGCCCACAGGGCCCAACTGCGCCTCATGTTCTTTCAGAACCCTGATCTGACCTTTGCCCAATTTAAGGACAGGGCCATAAGGGTGCTCCGTGAACCCGCAACAAGTGGCGCTATAAACCCCCGGCGCCCTGCTCTCACCTACCACCAGGAGGAGGCGCCCTCCTCTATGGACTCTGTGGGGGCCGATGCACAGGCCCTGAACCAAGCCCCGGCGAAAGATCTGCATCACCAAGTCCAGGAGCTGACCAGGAGCGTCGCGGCGTTGACCAGGACCGTCCAGGCGTTACAAGTGGACCCGTCAAGACCCATCGAGCTGGCTTCAAGTCCGGAGGATGCCCCGTGGCGTCGACAGAGGAGGATCCCGTCGTTCCGAGGGAGGCCCACAGACTGCTACGCAGAGGATGGACAGCCCATTTGCTGTCGATGCAACCAGCCCGGACACATTTCCAGATACTGTAATTTAAACGGGTATAACCTGGGGCAGAGGGCCAACCCCCAGGCATAAGATCACCAGGCCCTTACAATTGGCGTAATAAGTACGTTGGGGGGCGCCCGGTTTTACCCGTGGTGCTGGACGGTATCCCCATGAGCGCCTTGCTGGATACTGGGTCGCAAGTAACCACTATCCCTTATGTACTTTTTAAGCAGTATTGGACTGATGCTGATATCACACGGTATCCAGACAGTAACTTGAGCATCATCGCCAGTAATGGCTTACCCGTGCCGCAGATGGGGTTCAAGGAGATGACCATTAAAATAGGTAAAGTTGAACTACCGGCACAGGGAGTAATTATTGTGGACATTGACCATCGTGAAAGTCACCCTAAAATAACTGTGGGTACTAACGTGATTGAAAATTGTCTTTCAGAGGTAATTGTAATTCTACAACAGGTGGCGGTGAATGCTAGTTCCAGCGAACAGAGAGTTCTCAACAAAGAGATAAAAGCCCTGATGAGACGGCAGCAGGTAGAACTGTCTGGTGGTGAGATCGGTAGCGTAAGACTGAGTGACCCATTCCCCATTTCCATGCCTCCCAAAAGTGAAATGATGATCTGGTGTCGGACTGCAATCGGGTTAAGAGGTAGAGACTAGTGTTGAGCCACCCCCGTAGTGTTCGAGTTCGGTTCGGTTCGTCGAACACCCGTGTGTTCGCCGAACTGTTCGTCGAACTGTTCGTCGAACACCTTCGAACACCGTTAAAACCAATGGCAGGCAAACAAAAACACATAGAAAACACCTTCAAAGGTGTCCAAAAGCTGACAAACTGCTCAGAAGACACAACTAACACATGGAAAAGTGACAAGTACATATAGTCATGCGAAAAGAAAAGAGGTGGAGGAGTAAAAGGAGGGGGAGACACAGATATAGGCATGTCATGCCCTTCTAAAATCCAAAAAGTGAGAAGCCGAGACGGCCAGTCCGCTCCTGCCCGTGCCACCTCCGTGTGGCCGGGTTTGTGCCAGAGCCGCGGTGAACCCTGACGGCCAGCCCCCCTCTCCCAATACTGGTGCCTGTTCGCTGGTGGGTCGAGAGAGCCCCCCTGTGGTGGAGGCAGCTCTAAGCTTTTTAATTTAAATTGTCCCTCTAATTTGAATGAATACATTTTAAATCCATTTACAAGGATCTATTGGAGGGCAAGTCTCATGCCAGCAGCCGCGTAATTCCAGCTCCAGTAGCGTCCACTAAATCTGCTGCAGTTAAAAAGCTTTTATAAGGATCGAGCTCGGCTGTCCACCGCAAGGCATCCTAGTGCCAGTCCCAGCCCCTATGCCTTGGGGTGCCTCCTGATGCTCTCCACTGAGTATCCCGTGGTCCCGAAGCATTTCCTTTGAAAAAATTAAGTGTCCAAACTACAGGTGGTGTAGCTTGCTTAACAGCCGGGATAATCCGCTGACTAGCAGACACTGCTACTAGGCACAAAGTATTTCCTGGGCTAGATGCAGTTAAAAATTTGTAAGTAGATACTCTCGTTGGATGCTGAGAAAGCATTCCATAGAGTCTCCTGGCACGCCATATATGATTCTCTTAAAAAGCTTGGGGTAGGGGTCTAGGGGACCCTTTTATAGCCAAAATCACGGCCCTGTATCACAATACGTCACCTAGGCTGAAGATAAATGGAACTGTAGCACCGAGGGCTCGGTTGCTACAGACGTATTGCACCTCACCCAGAGGTGTGATATCTCACTCTCAGATAAGGATGGAGTGTGGATCAGGACCCGACACCTGCATGCATTACACCACATTGCCGTGGGGCAGGGCGACCAATATGCCCCTGAGATGGGCACGACAGTCCCTGTCCCTGGCTGGAGTGGGGGGAGGGAACACTGAGGAAGGGGAACCCTGCAGTGCAGGAGCAGGGAGGAAGCAGTTCCTGGGTGCATTGAGAAGGGAGTATAAAAGGTGGGCACCATCTTAGTTCAGTGCAGAGAAGTCTGAGCAGAAGTGGCAGGGAGCAGGGGCTCTGCATGAGCTCTGCTCCGGAGGCGGGCCTAGTAACAGAGGCCCAGGCCTGCAAGAGGGAGAAGGAAGGAAGAGGAGCGGAGAAGGCTCCAGGAACGAGGAATGAAGGGATCCCAGGGGTGCGGATGGGCGAGTCGCCACCGCACGCCCGAATCCACCTGCGTGGAGGGGTAAGGCCAAAGGGGGAGACCGGTCCCCGAACTAGTGGAGGCAGGAAACGACCCTCAGCTAGAAACCGGAGGCTCTGACATTTTATGTGGCGCAGCCCCTTGCTCCACCCGCTAGGAACGCACCACATAGGGTCAGGGAAACTGGCGCCAAGTTTACCAAGAGGAGGCCCGAGGCAGCCGGACAGAAGTGTTGGTAAGAAAGGCCAGACAAAGGACACACAAAGGGGGTCCTGTGAAGCGCTCAAAAGTTATCTGGGAGTTGTCTGAGCCCCTCACCTGGTGAGCACAGTACGACGTGGGCAGCCGTTACCTGCAGACGTGGTCTGGATAATAAGAACTGTGAGTAAAGGCCCTGAACTGCATCACTGACTCCGTGTCGTTACTGCTGCTGCCCTGCACCATCACCCCCATCCTCCGCATACACTGCCCTGAGGCTATACTCCTCCCGTGGGGAGTTATGCTACGCTCTGCTGCACCCACAACACCAGCCTTAGCGGTCTGCCCTGTAGCGGCGGTTCACTCTGACCGCAATCCACGGGTGGCGTAGTCGGACATTTAAACATCAAAACCACATAAATAGTTCCGCCACTGGTTTGACCGCCCTGAGCCACGGAACCGGATCGCCGCCACGAAGACTACAACCACCAGCATCCACCAAAAAGGGTCCGGCTCCGGGTGTCCCAAGGCCCAGGGGGTGCGTCAGAACATTTTCATCACCTTTCACAATCACCAATGGGACAAGGCAGGGATGTCCTCTGTCCCCTCTCTTATACATCCTAGTGACGGAGCACCTGCTCTCATCAATTCGCCATAACCCCAATATTAGGTGGATTGAGGTGGGAGGCACCGAGTACAAGTGCTCTCTATTTGCTGATGATGTCCTAGTATATATCACTCAATCACATATATCCATCCCTGCTGTTATGGCTGAAATAGATCACTTTGTTACATGGTAAAATTTTAAAATCAATGCAGCGAAGTCTGAGGCCCTCGATGTCTCCCTCCCTAAATCCATATAGGATTCCATCCAGTCCAACTTTCCCTTTGCCTGGCCCTCACAGGGTATCAAATACTTAGGAATTCCTATTCATAGAGACCTCTCCCATCTATGTTATCTTAATTTTGGGCCCTTTATTGAACAATTCCATACAGACCACGGTTGGCAAGTTAGAACTGTAAGATTCACTACGTGAACCACTGGTGTTTTGTGGAAAAGCACATGTACACCGCGTTCCAAATTATTATGCAAAAAGTGTTTAGGAGTGATAAGGGAAGAATTTGTTTGTTTGTCAGTTAAACTCATTGATGGTGATGTGTGTCAGGGCTCTTTATATCACTGTAAGCAATTGCAGACACCTGTGCTAATTAGTTTGACAGGTGTGTCCAATGAAAGGCAAGACTACTTAAGAAGGCTCTCTCACATTATTAAGCAGCCTACATTTTCTGCCAAAATGGGAAAGAAAAAGGATGTGTCGGCTGCTGAGAAGCAACAAATTGTGGAGTGTTTAGGTCAAGGCATGACTACAATCAACTTTGTGCGATGATCAGGATGAAGTGTCTTGGCAATCAAGAAGTATGTAGCTGATTCACAGTACACACGTGTGCGTGCTGATAAGGGCAAATTGAGGACTCTTTCCTACAGGCAATTACGTCAGGTTGAAAGAGCAGCGGCAAAAAAGCCTTGTCATAGCAGCAGACAAGTTTTTGAAGCTGCTTGTGCCTCCAACGTCCCCCGAACAACAAGATGCAGGGTCCTTCAGAGGTTTGCAGCTGTGCATACGCCATCCTGTCGACCTCCTCTATCCACTTCACACAAGCAGAAACGGCACCAGTGGGCCAAACATTAAATGAAGACTGATTTCAAAACTGTTTTGATCACGGATGAGTGCCGTGCAGCGCTCGATGGTCCAGATGAATGGAGTGGAGGATGGCTGGTTGATGGACACCCCACGCAAACACGGCTACAGCGCCAACAAGGAGGAGGTGGAGTAATGTTTTGGGCTGGAATCATGGGGAGAGAGATTGTCGGCCCCTTTAGGATCCCTGAAGGCGCTAAAGATGAACTCCATAATGTATGTGGATTTTCTCAAACAGCATTTCCTGCCATGGTTCAAGAAGAAGAACCGTGTATTTCACAGCAAGATCATTTTTCTGCATGATAATGCACCATCTCATGCTGCACATAAAACATCTGCATCTCTGGCTGATATGGGCATAAAAGGGGACAAACTTATGGTGTGACCCCCATGCTCCCCTGACCTCTACCCCATTCAGAACCTTTGGAGCATCATTAAAAGGAGTGTCTATGATGGCGGGAGGCAGTTCACATCTAAGCAACAGCTCTGGGAGGGTATTCTGTCCTCATGCAAAACAATTGAAGCAGAAACCATCCAAAACCTGACAAACTCAATGGACGAGAGAGTTCAGAAGCTCCTTTCGAACAAGGGGTCCTATGAGAAAATGTAACATCACCTAGAATAAAGTTTTGAGTTGAAAACTGTTTGATTTCAGTTTCTAACAACCTGCTAATGCTTATAATTTCAAAAATGACCATTTTTTTGGTCTTTATTAAAATGAAAAGGTTGATCGAAAAGTTTGGGGGATCTAAGAGTGTGGCAACCCAGTAGTCATGATTACTTCGAATTCTGACAATATGAGGGTCATGCTGCAGGTAGTGCAGCAAGAAGGCACTTATGTGTCTTGCGCATCTCGGAGCCCCAAAATTATTTTCCGGGCTAGATGCAGCTAAAAATTATTTTTAATTTTAAATCTGGTGAAGCTTATTATAGATGGCCTAATAGGATCAGTGCTGCACACTGCTACAAAGCCCAAATTATTTTCCAGTCAAGATACAGATAAACATGATTAGTAATTTGAAAGCTTAAAACGGTTGGTAGGGTGATTTTAACCAATCATCAAGCTTTTACTCTCCCCAGGATGACACAGGGGTAGAAAAGTCGTTTCGGATCCATGATTTGTTCATCTTTATGAACGTGAGTCTGTCTACATTATCAGTGGAGAGCCGCGTGCGCTTATCTGTCAGCACACCACCAGCAGCGCTGAACACATGTTCAGACAGAACGCTGGCTGCGGGGCATGACAAGATCTCCAAGGCGTAAGTGGCTAGCTCCGGCCATTTATCCAGATTGGAAGCCCAAAAAGAGCAAGGGTTCAGTGACACAGTCGTGGCTTCAATGTTTACTTGGAGATACTCCTGTACCATCGTCTCTAGGCGTTGACTATGTGTCAGACTTCTTGTCTCCTGTGGCCTTGCAAAGGATGGGCTAAAAAAGTGGTGAAATGATTCCGCAAAATTGATGTTACCAGCAGATACTGTGGTTCTGTTACGGTTTGAGTGCTGAACACTTGACGGTCCCACGGTTGGCAAGTTGGAACTGTGAGATTCACTACGTGCACCACTGGTATTTTGTGGAAAAGCACATGTAAGATTCTGCAACAGTCTCTGCTGATACTCCTGCATGCGTGCATCCCTTTCTATGGCAGGAATAATTTCTGCAAATTTACTTTTGTACCGGGGATCTAACAGTGTGGCAACCCAGTAGTCAGGATTATTTCTAATTCTCACAATTCGAGGGTCATGTTGCAGGTAGTGCAGCAAGAAGGCACTCATGTGTGTTGCGCATCCAGGAGCACCAAGTCCCTGTTGTGTTGGTGGCGAGGTAACAATCATGCTTCCTTCCTCTGTCCTCTCCCCCCAACCTCACACAACAGAAATGTGATCAAGGTCTCCCTCATCTGATGAGTCTTCCATCAGTTCGTCCTCCACTTCTTCCTGGGCTCCTGCACCTTCCTCACTAGTTTGGCTGCTACCATGCGCCCTGGTAAAATCATCTCCCCCACCCTCACATGCCTGCCGCCTTGGTGCTGCCGACCGTCTGGACCTTGCAGATGTTAGCCCTTCCGCATACAACTCCTGCTACTCTACTTCCTCCAACTCCTCTTGTGCCACCACCTGACTCCGAATTCTGTTTAACATGTGCTCCAGCATGTAAATCACCGGAATAGTCATGCTGATAATGGCATCGTCAGCACTAAACATCTTCGTCGCCATTTCAAAACTGTGCAGAAGGGTGCATAGGTCCCTGATCTGAGACCACTCCTCCAGCGTGATTTGCCCCACCTCTGAATCTCGTTGGCCCAGGCTATACGTCAGAACGTATTTCACCAGGGCTTGTCGGTGCTGCCACAGTCGCTGCAACATGTGCAGAGTTGAATTCCACCGGGTAGGCACATCGCATTTTAGCCGGTGAAGTGGCAGGCCCAACGACTTCTGTAGAGATGTAAGTCGCTGAGCTGCGGGATGCGAACGGCGGAAGTGAGCAAACAGCGACCGTGCCCTCTGCAGAAGGCCATCTAGTCTGGGATAGTGGGCTAAAAATTGCTGGACAACCAGGTTCAACACGTGAGCCATACAAGGCACGTGTGTGACATTGCCCCGGCGAAGGGCCGCACCCAGGTTTGCAGCATTGTCGCACACGGCCTTCCCTGGTTTCAGGTCCAGTGGAGACAACCATTCATGAAATTGGTTCTCCAGAGCTGACCACAACTCCTCAGCTGTGTGACTCACATTTCCCAGACATTTCAATGTAAAAACCGCCTGATGACGTTGAGCACTACTGCCAGCATAGTAAGGAGGTGTGCAGGATCCCTTCTGCGCAGTTAGAAAGCTTGTGGCATGACCAGACAGGCTTTGGGTGCAGGTGGAAGACCGAGAGGAGGTTGAGGAGGCAGAAGCAGTGGAGGAACTTTGACATAAAGAGGATTGACGCACAACTCGTGGGGACGGCAAGACTTGGACAGCAGCCCCTTGTCCTGCTGTCACCATAGTTACCCAGTGCCCAGTCAGCGACATGTAACGCCCCTGTCCATGCCTACTCGTCCAAGTGTCTGTGGTGAAATGCACCCTGTCACACACAGAGTTTCTCAAAGAAGCGGTGATGTTGTGTGCGACATGCTGGTGGAGCGCAGGCACACCTTTCTTTGAGAAGTAGTGCCGACTGGGCATCTGGTACTGGGGCACTGCGACGGACATAAGGTCTCGAAAATCCTCTGTGTCCACCAGGCGGAAAGGCAGCATTTCTGTAGCCAAGAGCTTGCAGATGGTGAAATTCAACCTCTTAGCTTTCTCATGGCTAGGAGGAAATGGTCTTTTACTTGTCCACATCTGAGGGACCGAGGGCTGGCTATTGTGCTTAGACGGGGTTGATAAGGGTGTCCCCGGCAAACTGCCGGTCTGTGAGGAAGATGCAGGCGGACATGTTAGGTTGCCTTGATCCAAAGGTGGTGCTATCGATGTCGGACAGCGCTCAAGACCAGCTGGTGTTACCACCTCCAAAGAAAATGATGACCTGCCAATCACGCTGGCTGTTGCGGGTAAAGAGGTGGCAGGTCTGCGCCCCAAAACAGGTGTGACTGCTGTCCCCCCAGTCACAGAGGATGAAGAGGCCGCGGATGCACAAGATATGGCAGACGGTGGTTGGCCCGGCCGGCTAGGCCGCATTGTAGCACACTGAGCTTCCCACTGCAACTTATGCTTCATGTCCATGTGCCGGTTCATGCATGAAGTACTCAAACTATGTATTTTTTGGCCTCTACTTAGCTTTTGCTGACAAATGTTACAGATAACACGAGTTGGGTCATCTTTATCGATCTGAAAAAATGCCCAGGCTATGCAAGGCTTAGCACCCATGCGACCTGAAGAGCCACCACGACTTGTGGTGAGAGGCAGAGTTGTGTTTGAGGATGCAGTTGTTGACGTGCTTCCAGTACTACGTCTCTGTCCAGGAAGGCGCAACCTGACCTCGTCGTCACTAGCATCTTCCTCCACCTCCTCTGCTGACCTCATCTCTTGGCTGACTGTGGGTTGACAGTAAGTGGGATCTCCGACCTCATCATCATCACCCTGTGCGTTATCACACCCATCGTCCTCAGAGCCAACCTGTTCCTGCCCTGACAAAAAACTAAAGTTGTCGCTCCAATCAGGTATTTGAGTCTTATCATCGTCTTCCTCATTGTCTCCACCAACAGGAGTTACAGTTTGGGAATGAGGGTCTACATTATGGTCAGAACCTTCTGCGTCTGGTCCTGGATCCGACTCATAAAGATTCTGGGCATCAGTGCAGATCATTTCCTCGTCTGGATTCACAGAAGCGCTGGAGTCGACCTCTGATTCCCAGGCTATAGTATGAGTAAACAGCTCTGCAGACTCAACCATCTGTTCTACCTCATACTCAGACGGGCAGCTGGAGATTTGGGAGCTGTGAGGAAGCAAGTGCGATTTGGGTGACATCTTTGAGGACTGGAGTATTTGTGATGTTGAAGTTGATGTGGAGGAGAGCCCACTTAAAGGAGCACTTGATATCCGTTGAAGCACCTGCTGTTTTTGTGCCTCATCTGGAATTTGTAGCGATTGGCGTGGCCGTAAGAAAGGGATCTTATCACATTGTCTGCTAAAAGAAGTAGACATTTTAGTTTGGCTGGAAGATGGTCTTTCTTCTGCACCTACCCCACGGACACAACCTTTTTTCCCCTTCCCAACACGCCTATTCCCCTTTCCACCAGCAGCAGGCCTTTTTCCACTCATTTTGGTGGTTAACTAATTCACAACTCTGGAGTTGTTTGCACAAAAAAACAATGGATGGTAACCGAGCAGAGCTGAGTGGCCAAACTGTGGTATTAGGCCAAAACTATTGGCTGGGTTAGATGCAGAAAAAAATTATTTTTAATTTGCAACCTGATGGAGGTCAGTATAGATGGACTAATAGACCAAGTCCCACACACCGCTAGAAGCCCAAATATTTTTTCAGAGCTAGATGCAGAAAATTTTTTTATTCAATTTGCAACCTGATGGAGGTCAGTATAGATGGACTAATAGACCAAGTCCCACACACTGCTAGAAGCCCAAATATTTTTTCAGAGCTAGATGCAGAAAAAAATTATTTTTAATTTGCAACCTGATGGAGGTCAGTATAGATGGACTAATAGACCAAGTCCCACACACCGCTAGAAGCCCAAATATTTTTTCAGAGCTAGATGCAGAAAAAAATTATTTTTAATTTGCAACCTGATGGAGGTCAGTATAGATGGACTAATAGAACAAGTCCCACACGCTGCTAGAAGCCCAAATATTTTTTCAGAGATAAATGAAGAAAAAAATTATTTTTAATTTGCAACCTGATGGAGGTCAGTATAGATGGACTAATAGACCAAGTCCCACACACTGCTAGAAGCCCAAATATTTTTTCAGAGCTAGATGCAGAAAAAAATTATTTTTAATTTGCAACCTGATGGAGGTCAGTATAGATGGACTAATAGAACAAGTCCCACACGCTGCTAGAAGCCCAAATATTTTTTCAGAGATAAATGAAGAAAAAAATTATTTTTAATTTTCAACCTGATGGAGGTCAGTATAGATGGACTAATAGACCAAGTCCCACACACTGCTAGAAGCCCAAATATTTTTTCAGAGCTAGATGCAGAAAAAAATTATTTTTAATTTGTAACCTGATGGAGGTCAGTATAGATGGACTAATAGACCAAGTCCCACAAACCGCTAGAAGCCCAAATATTTTTTCAGAGCTAGATGCAGAAAAAAATTATATTCAATTTGCAACCTGCTGGAGGTCAGTATAGAAGGACTAATAGAACAAGTCCCACACACTGCTAGAAGCCCAAATATTTTTTCAGAGCTAAATGAAGAAAAAAATTATTTTTAATTTGCAACCTGATGGAGGTCAGTATAGATGGACTAATAGACCAAGTCCCACACACTGCTAGAAGCCCAAATATTTTTTCAGAGCTAGATGCAGAAAAAAATTATTTTTAATTTGCAACCTGATGGAGGTCAGTATAGATGGACTAATAGACCAAGTCCCACACACCGCTAGAAGCCCAAATATTTTTTCAGAGCTAGATGCAGAAATTTTTTTTATTCAATTTGCAACCTGATGGAGGTCAGTATAGATGGACTAATAGACCAAGTCCCACACACTGCTAGAAGCCCAAATATTTTTTCAGAGCTAGATGCAGAAAAAAATTATTTTTAATTTGCAACCTGATGGAGGTCAGTATAGATGGACTAATAGACCAAGTCCCACACACTGCTAGAAGCCCAAATATTTTTTCAGAGCTAGATGCAGAAAAAAATTATTTTTAATTTGCAACCTGATGGAGGTCAGTATAGATGGACTAATAGAACAAGTCCCACACGCTGCTAGAAGCCCAAATATTTTTTCAGAGATAAATGAAGAAAAAAATTATTTTTAATTTGCAACCTGATGGAGGTCAGTATAGATGGACTAATAGACCAAGTCCCACACACTGCTAGAAGCCCAAATATTTTTTCAGAGCTAGATGCAGAAAAAAATTATTTTTAATTTGCAACCTGATGGAGGTCAGTATAGATGGACTAATAGAATGATGCTATGCCCAAAAGATTTTACTTCACTAGGTGCAGTAAAAAAATTGGTATTCTATACACAGGTGGTATATCTTGCAACACAGATAGGCTACTCCACTGACTAACACACTCTGCAATAGGCCAAAAAGGATTAGCTTTGCTAGATTCAGCCAAATGCTGTGAAAAAAACTTGCACAGCACTGGCACAGACCTGCCTGGCAAAAACTGATAGGAACTGATGTAACCTAGTCCTGAAAAGGACTCCAATTACAATTAGTCTTTACTCCCACAATCTATCTATTTAAGAGCACAGACCTGCTTGATAAAAGTCGTATTAAATGCTGTAACCTAGTCCTTAAAAGGACTGCAATCACAACTATTCCCTACTCCCAAGCTATCTGTATATTTGTGCGAAAATTGGCTTGAAATTAACAAGGTATAGCGCACACAGCAACAGCGGTGCCGTCTAACACGCAGCTGCAGCAGTGAGAAAATGGTGGCGACGGGGAAAATGGCTTGGTTTTATAGGGCAAGGACATGTGACATACACTGCCAATCACACATGCCCTTGCTTGTGTGAAAAAAAGCACTTCGCTCCGTGTGTGCGCTGCTGATAGGCTGACAGATTGCACCTCCCCACTGCAAATGCGGGAAAGAGAAAAAAAAATGGAGATCTTCATTGTTCCTGCAGAGATCCATCCCCTGCCCCTCCCCCCGCCCCGCTGTACACTCAAACTGCGTATTAACATTAATTTTCATCATTACTGAGAAAAAATCCAGTTATAATTTTGGTGCACGAACAGTTATCGAACATAACCTCGAACAGCCGAATTTTTCTCAAATTGTTCGTGTTCGCCGACCGGCTCGAACACCGCCCAAAACAGCTCGAATTTGAGATTGGCGAACAGTTCGAGTAGAACAACGCTCATCTCTAGTAGAGACTACCAAGCCATGGTAGAACCCGTGTACTCAGACAGCAGGCCCACCATTTTGACAGCCCGGTGGGTGGTTGATGTCCGTCATGGGAGGGTGCCCGTTCGCATTCTCAACATTGGGGAGAGGGAGGTACACTTACCCAGGTACGCTACACTCACGAAACTGTTTGTTGTCGAACACAAAGCTATCAGGGCCGTGGAACCCTTGCCTCCATCTCCACAGGCTGAGGGTTATGGCTCCCAGAAGCAAAAGGAGGAATGGTGCCAGAAACTCCATGTGGGTGCTGACTCCACTCCCCTGCACCAAAAACAAGGAGTCTACCGGGTGGTACAGGAGTACGAGAGAGTCTTTAGTAAGCACCTGCTAGACTTCGGCAGAGTAAAAGGGATAGAACACCACATCCCCACAGGGAGCCACCCACCGATAAAAGAAAGACACAGACCTGTACCCCCTGCACATCATCAGAACGCAAAGGGCATGCTAAGAGAAATGAAAGAAGCTAGGGTCATTAGAGATAGCTGTAGCCCCTGGGCAGCCCCGTTGGTTCTGGTGAAAAACAAAGATGGCACCATGAGAATGTACGTGGACTATAGACAAATCAATCATATCACCCACAAAGATGCATATCCGCTGCATAGAATAGAGGAGTCTTTAGCCGCACTAAAATCAGCTAACTTCTTTTCTACTTTGGACCTTACTAGCGGGTACTGGCAGGTTCCTGTGGCAGAGGCTGACAAGGAGAAGACCGCCTTCACCACCCCGATGGGACTGAGTGAGTTCAACTGTATGCCCTTCGGGCTCTGCAACGCACCAGGGACCCTCCAGAGGCTGATGGAATGCTGTCTAGGGCACCGATACTTTGAGATGGTCCTCCTTTACCTGGACGACGTGATCGTCGATTCGACGACCTACGAGGACCATCTGAAGCACCTGGCCGAGGTGTTCGAAGCCCTGGCAGGCTATGGCCTGAAGGTGAAACCATCGAAGTGCCACCTGTTGAAACCGAAGGTCCAGTACCTAGGGCACGTGGTAAGTGTGGAAGGAGTAGCCCCCGACCCTGACAAGGTCAAGGCAATCAAGAGCTGGCCAAGCCCTTCGAACATCAAAGAGGTGAGAGAGTTCCTCGGGTTGGTAGGCTACTACCGAAGGTTCATCCCCGGGTTTACTAAGATGGCAGCTCCTATGCAGGACCTCCTGATCAGACAGTCTAAGTCAAGAAGTCAAAAGCCACCCTTCAAGTGGGATAAACCGGAAGAGGAGTCCTTCCGCCAGTTGAAGATGGCCCTCACGGGGGATGAGATCCTGGCCTACCCTGACTATGGCCAGCCTTTTATCCTCCACACAGACGCCAGTAATGTGGGACTGGGAGCCGTACTGTCCCAAAACCAACAGGGCAGAGAAAGGGTGATCGCGTACGCCAGCCGGAAGCTGAGGCCCACCGAGAGGAACCCGGAGAATTACAGCTCCTTCAAGCTAGAATTCTTGGCGGTGGTGTAACGGAACGCTTCAAGCATTAACTGGCCTCCGCAAAGTTCACGGTGTACACGGACAACAACCCGTTAACACACCTAGACAATGCAAGACTCGGTGCCCTGGAACAGCGGTGGATGGCCCGTCTCTCCAATTATGACTTCGTGATCAAGTACCGGGCAGGCAATATAAATGCCAACGCTGACGCCCTATCGAGAATGCCTCACTTACCTGAAGGTGACGAAGACCCAGAAGAGCTGGAGGAGGTAGAACTCCCCGCGTTTCACCGGTATGGAGCCGCTCAATACTCCCACCGCGTGAAGGAGGATGATCTAACAACCGTGATGATCAATCCCCTACCTCACCACAGCTGGGCCGAGACCCAAGATAGTGACCCAGCCATCCACCTAGTGAAAGATCTGCTGACCCAGGAAGACCCCCGCATGGATCCAGATGCTCCAGAGGAAGCCAAGCAGCTATGGAAAGAGAAGAGCAAGCTGTTCCTCTACAGAGGCAAGCTGTGCAGAAGGATTGTCAACAACCGGACGCACGAGCTGACCTGGCAAGTCGTGGTTCCAAGGCGGAATGCAGCTATGGTCCTGGGGGCTTACCATGACAGAGCGGGGTACTTCGGTTGGAAGAAACTGGAGTTCCTGCTAAGAGGACGGTTCTTTTGGGTCGGCATGAGAGGGACTGTAGAGAAGTGCTGCAGAGACTGTGGCCCTTGTCACCTAAGGAGGAAGGACCGTGCCAGCCAGAAGACACCCTTGAGGCCCATCGCCACCATGCAGCCTCTTGAGCTGGTAGCTCTGGACCACGTCAAATTGGCTCCAAGCCGATCAGGATACATCTATGCCCTGACAATCGTGGACCACTATTTCCGTTTTCTAGTGGTGGTCCCGGTGAAAGACTTGACAGCCCAAATGGCGGCCAGAGCCTTCCAGCAATACTTCTGCCATCCACATGGGTATCCGGAACAGGTCCTGACGGACCAGGGTCCAGCGTTCAAAGCTGAAATCTTCCAAGAATTCTGCAACCTCTATGGCTGTAAGAAGATTCGGACAATGCCTTACCACCCACAAACCAACGGGATGTGTGAGAAAATGAACAATATAGTCATTGATCTCCTGAAGACGTTGCCCCTGGAGGAACGCAGCCTGTGGCCAGAAAAACTGCCGGATCTAATAGACTTATACAACCATATCCCGGTGAATGCTACAAACTGCACCCCGGCTTACCTGATGCGAGCTAGACCAGGTAAGCTGCCCGTAGACCTGGAGATGGGAGTCCTAACACCTGGGGACACCTCCCCGGATGGGGACTGGGATACGGAAAGGCAACTGCAGTACAAGAAGGTACAAGAGAGTGTGGAGAAGAGCCTAGCCCAGGTGAGAGAAAGGCAAGAAAGACTCTTCAACCAACATGACCCTGCTTGTCCCCTAGAACCTGGTGAGCAGGTCCTGAAGCGGAAGAGAAGGCTGCATAAGTTGGACGACCAGTGGGAAAGGGAACCCTACACCGTACTGCAGTCTGATCATGACACCCGAAGGTGTGCGTGATCACTAAGGACGGAGGAGAAACCACTAGTACCGTCTCCAGAGACCACCTCAAAAGGTGCCCCGAGCAACTCCGTAGTGCAGAAGAGGATCAGAGTGACCTTGAACCCGCAGAGGACAAGGAAGAAATGGTCAGCACCGTTCTCGGAGAGTTCCCTCAGTCCTGGACTCGAATAAACGAAGCCATAGTGGTACCCGTCCTGCATTTCCTGCAACCGACTGAGCAACAACCTGCACCAGAGCCGGAAGGTAAAGAAGAGCAAGCAGCTCCAGAGGCAGAAGAGCCTGAACCAGCAGCCCAGGAGAGTCAACCCTCTGCTGACAGTGAGCCTGCCATGCCTGCGGTAAGCCAAAGGACCCGCAGACAGCTGCCTGCCCTACCTGTAAGTCCAGCTGGTAGCTGTACCCCTAACGCTAGTGGGGAAAGCCAGGTCGGTCCACCACCAGACAGTGGGTTAAGGAGATCAACCAGGAGCACAAAGGGGCAGATACCCGCTCGCTGGAGAATATAGGATGCACTAGAACTGTAAATAACCCTGTTGCCAAATGTTAAAATGTTTGCCAAGTTACCTGCATGATTATTAATAGTGTGTTTCAGTTTCTTGCAGTTACTGTACGGACTCAAAGGTTATGGACTTTTAATAACCGGGACTTTGTATGTACTGCGTTCAGAGCCTAGCCAAGGAATGAACTAAGACTGTAAAGGACTTGGGGTAGGACAGACACCCACCTGGTTAAGGCTCCCGTTGTATTGGTGATATGGACACCCGGTCACAGACCACACTGTGACCTTAAGAACTCAATCTGTGCGTTGTCTGTCTGTTAATGTTTTATGGTTATGCATATTGTCTTTGTTTATTGTTTAGTCCCGGAGTACTAAATTTCACTAGGGGGGAATGTGTCACCCTGGCCTGGATGCCACAAGTGTAATAAAGCTGTGTCTGAGAGCAAGGGGGAGGTTCTCTAGTCAGGGGAACATTAGCATGCTGTACCTCCTGTCTCAGGCCAGTAGGGGGAGCAGGCTGCCCCTATAAAAGCTGGTGCTGGGGGCAGGGTTAGGGAGAACTGGACGACCTGTCTCAGGACTGAGACTTGTCCCAGAGCAGAGCAGGGACAGAAAGTTGTATTGCACCTAAGAGGAAGTGTGGCAGGAGGAGAGCCACAAGCCTGAGACAAGAGGCGAAGTGAGCCTGTCTTGGCAGGTAAAGGACTTAATTTACCAGACTTTCGTGTCTGAGGCTGGGAGGATTCCACATCCTACAGCAGATAACCAGTCCGCAGGGGACTGTATATTCCTTGGCCTAAGAAGCCTGGAGGCTCTGCCACAACAGAAGGGACCAGCACAGCTGTACCAGGCCGGGAGCAGAAAGGAACCCACATTGCAGGCCATACAGGCAAGAATACACGGTGAGCTCGGACTGTGGGCTGTTACCCTATCAGGAGGAGATAGCCAGAAGGAGCACAGAAAGCACAGTAGGCCTACACCCTCACCCTGATCAGGGCCAATATCCCAATTGCTCTCAGACATCCAGGTCCCCTCCTAGCCGGGACTGTTTGTGGGTCAGTTTACCTGTTCTAGTAAAGACCCTGGACTGCAACCTGTCGTCTGTGTGCTCCTTGCTCCACCAGCACTATCAGCACTGGGACTCTCACCACCATCACTCCCACCATTCACTACACTGCCCTGGGGCCGCACTCTTCCCGTGATAATCCACGGGTGGCGTAGTCGGACATAATCAACAGCACATAACGGACTACCACTGGCCTGACCACCCTGAGCCACGGAACCGGGTTGCCACTACTACTCCCATCGTTCCCCTACTGCCGGGATCCGAGTGCCCCACGGCCCAGGGGGCGAGTTAGATGCAGTTAAAAATTAGTAATTAGATACTCTCGTTGGATGCTGAGAAAGCATTCCATAGAGTCTCCTGGCACACCATATATTATTCTCTTAAAAAGCATGGGGTAGGGGTCTAGGGGACCCTTTTATAGCCAAAATCACGGCCCTGTATCGCAATACGTCACCTAGGCTGAAGATAAATGGAACTGTAACACCCTGAGGGCTCGGTTGCTACAGAGGTATTGCACCTCACCCAGAGGTGTGATCTCTCTCTCTCAGGTAAGGATGGAGTGCGGATCAGGACCCGACACCTGCATGCATTACACCACATTGCCGTGGGGCAGGGCGACCAATATGCCCCTGAGATGGGCACGACAGTCCCTGTCCCTGGCTGGAGAGGGGGGAGGGAGCACTGAGGAAGGGGAACCCTGTAGTGCAGGAGCAGGGAGGAAGCAGTTTCTGGGTGCATTGAGAAGGGAGAATAAAAGGTGGGCACCATCTTAGTTCAGTGCAGAGAAGTCTGAGCAGAAGTGACAGGGAGCAGGGGCTCTGTATGAGCTCTGCTCCGGAGGCGGGCCTAGTAACAGAGGCCCCGGCCTGGAAGAGGGAGAAGGAAGGAAGAGGAGTGGAGAAGGCTCCAGGAACGAGGAATGAAGGGATCCCAGGGGTGCGAACGGGCGAGTCGCCACCGCACGCCCGAATCCACCTGAGTAGAGGAGTCAGGCCAAAGGGGGAGACCGGTCCCCGAAACTAGTGGAGGCGGGAAACAACCCTCAGCTAGAAACCGGAGGCTGTGACATTTTATGTGGCGCAGCCCCTCGCTACACCCGCTAGGAAGGCACCACATAGGGTCAGGGACCTCAGCGGTCTGCCCTGCAGCTGCGGTTCACTCTGACCGCAATCCACTGGTGACGTAGTCGGACGTTTAAACATCAAAACCACATAAATAGTTCCGCCACTGGTTTGGCCGCCCTGAGCAACGGAACCGGGTCGCCGCCACGGAGACTACAACCACCAGCATCCACCAAAAAGGGTCCGGCTCCGGGTGTCCCAAGGCCCAGGGGGCGCGTCAGAACATTTTCATCACCTTTCATAATCACCAATGGGACAAGGCAGGGATGTCCTCTGTCCCCTCTCTTATACATCCTAGTGACGGAGCACCTGCTCTCATCAATTCGCCATAACCCCAATATTAGGTGGATTGAGGTGGGAGGCACCGAGTACAAGTGCTCTCTATTTGCTGATGATGTCCTAGTATATATCACTCAATCACATATATCCATCCCTGCTGTTATGGCTGAAATAGATCTCATTGTTACATGGTCAAATTTTAAAATCAATGCAGCGAAGTCTGAGGCCCTCGATGTCTCCCTCCCCAAATCCATACAGGATTCCATCCAGTCCAACTTTCCCTTTGCCTGGCCCTCACAGGGTGTCAAATACTTAGGAATTCCTATTCATAGAGACCTCTCCCGTCTATGTTATCTTAATTTTGGGCCCTTTATTGAACAACTCCATACAGACCACGGTTGGCAAGTTAGAACTGTAAGATTCACTACGTGAACCACTGGTGTTTTGTGGAAAAGCACATGTACACTGTGTTCCAAATTATTATGCAAAAAGTGTTTAGGAGTGATAAGGGAAGAATTTGTTTGTTTGTCAGTTAAACTCATTGATGGTGATGTGTGTCAGGCTCTTTATATCACTGTAAGCAATTGCAGACACCTGTGCTAATTAGTTTGGCAGGTGTGTCCAATGAAAGGCAAAACTACTTAAGAAGGCTGTCCCACATTATTAAGCAGCCTACATTTTCTGCCAAAATGGGAAAGAAAAAGGATGTGTCGGCTGCTGAGAAGCAACAAATTGTGGAGTGTTTAGGTCAAGTCATGACT
This sequence comes from Phyllobates terribilis, assembly GCF_046119375.1. Taxonomy (NCBI): domain Eukaryota; kingdom Metazoa; phylum Chordata; class Amphibia; order Anura; family Dendrobatidae; genus Phyllobates; species Phyllobates terribilis. The sequence continues at coordinate 115,777,955 of NW_027362761.1, read as the reverse complement.
ACAATCAACATTGTGCAATGATCAGGATGAAGTGTCTTGGCAATCAAGAAGTATGTAGCTGATTCACAGTACACATGTGTGCGTGCTGATAAGGGCATATTGAGGACTCTTTCCTACAGGCAATTACGTCAGGTTAAAAGAGCAGCGGCAAAAAAGCCTTGTCATAGCAGCAGACAAGTTTTTGAAGCTGCTGGTGCCTCGAACGTCCCCCGAACAACAAGATGCAGGGTCCTTCAGAGGTTTGCAGCTGTGCATACGCCATCCTGTCGACCTCCTCTATCCACTGCACACAAGCAGAAACTGCTCCAGTGGGCCAAACAATAGATGAAGACTGATTTCAAAACTGTTTTGTTCACGGATGAGTGCCTTGCAATGCTCAATCGTCCAGATGGATGGAGTGGAGGATGGCGGGTTGATGGACACCTCACGCAAACACGGCTACAGCGCCAACAAGGAGGAGGTGGAGTAATGTTTTTCGCTGGAATCAAGGGGAGAGAGATTGTCGGCCCCTTTAGGATCCCTGAAGGGGTAAAGATGAACTCCATAATGTATGTGGAGTTTCTCAAACAGCACTTCCTGCCATGGTTCAAGAAGAAGAACCGTGTATTCCATAGCAACATCATTTTCATGCATGATAATGCACCGTCTCATGCTGCACATAACACATCTGCATCTCTGGCTGATATGGGCATAAAAGGGGACAAACTTATGGTGTGACCCCCATGCTCCCCTGACCTCTACCCCATTCACAACCTCTGGAGCATCATCAAAAGGAGTGTCTATGATGGCGGGAGGCAGTTCACATCTAAGCAACAGCTCTGGGAGGGTATTCTGTCCTCATGCAAAACAATTGAAGCAGAAACCATCCAAAACCTGACAAATTCAATGGACGAGAGAGTTCAGAATCTCCTTTCGAACAAGGGGTCCTATGTGCAAATGTAACATCACCTAGAATAAAGTTTTGAGTTGAAAACTGTTTGATTTCAGTTTCTAATAACCTGCTAATGCTTATAATTTAAAAAATGACCATTTTTTTTGGTCTTTATTAAAATGAAAAGGTTGATCGAAGAGTGTGGGGGATCTAAGAGTGTGGCAACCCAGTAGTCAGGATTACTTCGAATTCTGAGAATCTGAGGGTCATGTTGCAGGTAGTGCAGCAAGAAGGCACTTATGTGTCTTGCGCATCTCGGAGCCCCAAAATTATTTTCCGGGCTAGATGCAGCTAAAAATATATTATTAATTTTAAATCTGGTGGAGCTTAATATAGATGGCCTAATAGAATCAGTACTGCACACTGCTACAAAGCCCAAATTATTTTCCAGCCAAGATACAGATAAACATGATTAGTAATTTTAAATCTGGTGGAGCTTAATATAGATGGCCTAATAGAATCAGTGCTGCACACTGCTACAAAGCCCAAATTATTTTCCAACCAAGATACAGATAAACATGATTAGTAATTTTAAATCTGGTGGAGCTTAGTATAGATGGCCTAATAGAATCAGTACTGCACACTGCTACAAAGCCCAAATTATTTTCCAGCCAAGATACAGATAAACATGATTACTAATTTTAAATCTGGTGGAGCTTAGTATAGATGGCCTAATAGAATCAGTACTGCACACTGCTGCAAAGCCCAAATTATTTTCCAGCCAAGATACAGATAAACATGATTAGTAATTTGAAAGCTTAAAACGGTTGGTGAGGTGATTTTAACCAATCATCAAGCTTTTACTCTCCCCAGGATTACACAGGGGTAGAAAAGTCGTTTCGGATCCATGATTTGTTCATCTTTATGAACGTGAGTCTGTCTACATCATCAGTGGAGGGCCGCGTGTGCTTATCTGTCAGCACACCACCAGCAGCGCTGAACACACGTTCAGACAGAACGCTGGCTGCGGGGCATGACAAGATCTCCAAGGCGTAAGTGGCTAGCTCCGGCCATTTATCCAGATTGGAAGCCAAAAAAGAGCAAGGGTCCACTGACACAGTCTTGGCTTCAATGTTTACTTGGAGATACTCCTGTACCATCGTCTCTAGGCGTTGACTATGTGTCAGACTTCTTGTCTCCTGTGGCCTTGCAAAGGATGGGCTAAAAAAGTGGTGAAATGATTCCGCAAAATAGATGTTACCAGCAGATACTGTGTTTCTGTTACGGTTTGAGTGCGGAACACTCGACGATCCCACGGTTGGCAAGTTGGAACTTTGAGATTCACTACGTGCACCACTGGTGTTTTGTGGAAAAGCACATGTAAGAATTTGCAACAGACTCTGCTGATACTCCTGCATGCGTGCATCCCTTTCTATGGCAGGAATAATTTCTGCAAATTTACTTTTGTACCGGGGATCTAACAGTGTGGCAACCCAGTAGTCAGGATTATTTCTAATTCTCACAATTCGAGGGTCATGTTGCAGGTAGTGCAGCAAGAAGGCACTCATGTGTGTTGCGCATCCAGGAGCACCAAGTCCCTGTTGTGTTGGTGGCGAGGTAACAATCATGCTTCCTTCCTCTGTCCTCTCCCCCCAACCTCGCACAACAGAAATGTGATCAAGGTCTCCCTCATCTGATGAGTCTTCCATCCGTTCGTCCTCCACTTCTTCCTGGGCTCCTGCACCTTCCTCACTAGTTTGGCTGCTACCATGCGCCCTGGTAAAACCATCTCCCCCACCCTCACATGCCTGCCGCCTTGGTGCTGCCGACCGTCTGGACCTTGCAGATGTTAGCCCTTCCGCATACAACTCCTCCTCCTCTACTTCCTCCACCTCCTCTTGTGCCACCACCTGACTCCGAATTCTGTTTAACATGTGCTCCAGCATGTAAGTCACCGGAATAGTCATGCTGATAATGGCATCGTCAGCACTAAACATCTTCGTCGCCATTTCAAAACTGTACAGAAGGGTGCATAGGTCCCTGATCTGAGCCCACTCCTCCAACATGATTTGCCCCACCTCTGGATCTCGTTGGCCCAGGCTATACGTCAGAACGTATTGCACCAGGGCTTGTCGGTGCTGCCACAGTCGCTGCAACATGTGCAGAGTTGAATTCCACCAGGTAGGCACATCGCATTTTAGCCGGTGAAGGGGCAGGCCCAACGACTTCTGTAGAGATGTAAGTCGCTGAGCTGCGGGATGCGAATGGCGGAAGTGAGCACACAGCGACCGTGCCCTCTGCAGAAGGCCATCTAGTCTGGGATAGTGGGCTAAAAATTGCTGGACAACCAGGTTCAACACATGAGCCATACAAGGCACGTGTGTGATATTGTCCCGGCGAAGGGCCGCACCCAGGTTTGCAGCATTGTCGCACACGGCCTTCCCTGGTTTCAGGTCCAGTGGAGACAACCATTCATGAAATTGGTTCTCCAGAGCTGACCACAACTCCTCAGCTGTGTGACTCACATTTCCCAGACATTTCAAAGTAAAAACCGCCTGATGACGTTGAGCCATACTGCCAGCATAGTAAGGAGGTGTGCAGGATCCCTTCTGCGCAGTTAGAAAGCTTGTGGCATAACCAGACAGGCCTTGGGTGCAGGTGGAGGACCGAGAGGAGGTTGATGAGGCAGAAGCAGTGGAGGAACTTTGAGATAAAGAGGATTGACGCACAACTCGTGGGGACGGCAAGACTTGGACAGCACCCCCTTGTCCTGCTGTCACCATAGTTACCCAGTGCCCAGTCAGCGACATGTAACGCCCCTGTCCATGCCTACTCGTCCAAGTGTCTGTGGTGAAATGCACCCTGTCACACACAGAGTTTCTCAAAGAAGCGGTGATGTTGTGTGCGACATGCTGGTGGAGCGCAGGCACACCTTTCTTTGAGAAGTAGTGCCGACTGGGCATCTGGTACTGGGGCACTGCGACGGACATAAGGTCTCGAAAATTCTCTGTGCCCACCAGGCGGAAAGGCAGCATTTCTGTAGCCAAGAGCTTGCAGATGGTGAAATTCAACCTCTTAGCTTTCTCATGACTAGGAGGAAATGGTCTTTTACTTGTCCACATCTGAGGGACCGAGGGCTGGCTGTTGTGCTTAGACGGGGTTGATAAGGGTGTCCCTGGCAAACTGCCGGTCTGTGAGGAAGATGCAGGTGGACATGTTAGGTTGCCTTGATCCAAAGGTGGTGCTATCGATGTCGGACAGCGCTCAACACCAGCTGATGTTACCACCTCCAAAGAAAATGATGACCTGCCAATCACGCTGGCTGTTGCGGGTAAAGAGGTGGCAGGTCTGCGTCCCAAAACAGGTGTGACTGCTGTCCCCCCAGTCATACAGGATGCACAAGATGGGGCAGACGGTGGTTGGCCCGGCCGGCTAGGTCGCATTGTAGCACAGTGAGCTTCCCACTGCAACTTATGCTTCATGTCCATGTGCCGGTTCATGCATGAAGTACTCAAACTATGTATTTTTTGGCCTCTACTTAGCTTTTGTTGACAAATGTTACAGATAACACGAGTTGGGTCATCTTTATCGATCTGAAAAAATGCCCAGGCTATGCAAGGCTTAGCACCCATGCGACCTGAAGAGCCACCACGACTTGTGGTGAGAGGCAGAGTTGTGTTTGAGGATGCTGTTGTTGACGTGCTTCCAGTACTACGTCTCTGTCCAGGAAGGCGCAACCTGACCTCATCGTCACTAACATTCTCCTCCACCTCCTCTGCTGACCTCATCTCTTGGCTGACTGTGGGTTGACAGTAAGTGGGATCTCCAACCTCATCATCATCAACCTGTGTGTTATCACACCCGTCGTCCTCAGAGCCAACCTGTTCCTGCCCTGACAAAAAACTAAAGTTGTCGCTCCAATCAAGTATTTGAGTCTCATCATCATCTTCCTCATTGTCTCCACCAACAGGAGTTACAGTTTGGGAATGAGGGTCTACATTATGGTCAGAACCTTCTGCGTCTGGTCCTGGATCCGACTCATAAAGATTCTGGGCATCAGTGCAGATCATTTCCTCGTCTGGATTCACAGAAGCGCTGGAGCCGACCTCTGATTCCCAGGCTATAGTATGAGTAAACAGCTCTGCAGACTCAACCATCTGTTCTACCTCATACTCAGACGGGCAGCTGGAGATTTGGTAGCTGTGAGGAAGCAAGTGCGATTGGGGTGACACCTCTGAGGACTGGAGTATTTGTGATGTTGAAGTTGATGTGGAGGAGAGCCCACTTAAAGGAGCACTTGATATCCGTTGAAGCACCTGCTGTTTTTGTGCCTCATCTGGAATTTGCAGCGATTGGCGTGGCCGTAAGAAAGGGATCTTATTACTTTGTCCGCTAAAAGAAGTAGACAATTTAGTTTGGCTGGAAGATGGTCTTTCTTCTGCAGATGTTACTGTTGCTTTAACACCTACCCCACGAACACAACCTTTTTTCCCCTTCCCAACACGCCTATTCCCCTTTCTACCAGCAGCAGGCCTTTTAACACTCATTTTGGTGGTTAACTAATTCACAACTCTGGAGTTGTTTGCACAAAAAAACAATGGATGGGAACCGAGCAGAGCTGAGTGGATAAACTGTGGTATTAGGCCGAAACTATTGTCTTGATTAGATGCAGAAAAAAATTATATTCAATTTGCAACCTGATGGAGGTCAGTATAGATGGACTAATAGACCAAGTCTCACACACTGCTAGAAGCCCAAATATTTTTTCAGAGCTAGATGCAGAAAAAAATTATATTCAATTTGCAACCTGATGGAGGTCAGTAAAGATGGACTAATAGAACAAGTCCCACACACTGCTAGAAGCCCATATATTTTTTCAGAGCTAGATGCAGAAAATATTATGTTCAATTTGCAACCTGGTGGAGGTCAGTATAGATGGACTAATAGAACTAGTCCCACACACTGCTAGAAGCCCAAATATTTTTTCAGAGCTAGATGCAGATAAAAATTATTTTTAATTTGCAACCTGATGGAGGTCAGTATAGATGGACTAATAGACCAAGTCCCACACACTGCTAGAAGCCCAAATATTTTTTCAGAGCTAGATGCAGAAAAAAATTATATTCAATTTGCAACCTGATGGAGGTCAGTATAGATGGACTAATAGAACAAGTCACACACACTGCTAGAAGCCCAAATATTTTTTCAGAGCTAGATGCAGAAAAAAATTATATTCAATTTGCAACCTGATGGAGGTCAGTATAGATGGACTAATAGACCAAGTCCCACACACTGCTAGAAGCCCAAATATTTTTTCAGAGCTAGATGCAGAAAAAAATTATATTCAATTTGCAACCTGATGGAGGTCAGTATAGATGGACTAATAGACCAAGTCCCACACACTGCTAGAAGCCCAAATATTTTTTCAGAGCTAGATGCAGATAAAAATTATTTTTAATTTGCAACCTGATGGAGGTCAGTATAGATGGACTAATAGACAAAGTCCCACACACTGCTAGAAGCCCAAATATTTTTTCAGAGCTAGATGCAGAAAAAAATTATATTGAATTTGCAACCTGATGGAGGTCAGTATAGATCGACTAATAGAACAAGTCCCACACACTGCTAGAAGCCTAAAAATTTTTTCAGAGCTAGATGCAGAAAACAATTATATTCAATTTGCAACCTGATGGAGGTCAGTATAGATGGACTATTAGAATGATGCTATGCCCAAAAGGTTTTACTTCACTAGGTGTAGTAAAAAAATTGGTATTCTATACACAGGTGGTGTAGCTTGCCACACCGATAGGCTACTCCACTGACTAACACACTCTACAATAGGCCAAAAAGGATTAGCTTTGCTAGATTTAGCCAAATGTTGTGAAAAAAACTTGCACAGCACTGGCACAGACCTGCCTGGCAAAAACTGATAGGAACTGATGTAACTTAGTCCTGAAAAGGACTGCAATTACAATTAGTCTTTACTCCCAACCTATCTATTTAAGAGCACAGACCTGCCTGATAAAAGTCGTAATAAATGCTGTAACCTAGTCCTTAAAAGGACTGCAATCACAACTATTCCCTACTCCCAAGCTATCTGTAGATTTGTGAAAAAATTGGCTTTAAATTAACAAGGTATAGCGCACACAGCAACAGCGGTGCTGTCTAACACGCAGCTGCAGCAGTGAGAAAATGGTGGCGGCGGGGAAAATGGCTGGGTCTTATAGGGCAAGGACATGTGACATACATTGCCAATGACACATGCCCTTGCTTGTGTGAAAAAAAGCACTTCGCTCCGTGTGTGCACTGCTGATAGGCTGACAGACTGCACCACCCCACTGTAAATGCGGGAAAGAGAAAAAAAAATGGAGATCTTCATTATTCCTGCAGAGATCCATTCCCTGCCCCTCCCCCCGCCCCGCTGTACACTCAAACTGCGTATTAACATTAATTTTCATCATTACTGTGAAAAAATCCAGTTATGATTTTGGTGCACGAACAGTTATCGAACATAACCTCGAACAGCCGAATTTTTTTCAAATCGTTCATGTTCGCCGCCCAAAACAGCTCGAATTTGAGATTGGCGAACAGTTCGAGTCGAACAACGCTCATCTCTAGTGTATATATTTGTCTGTTTTATGTGTTTTTAAGAATATGTTCATATATGTACGTAGGTCTGTATGTGTACGTATCTGTGTATCTGTTTGTATATGTGCGTGTCTGCGTAATGTATGTGTGCATATCTGTGCAGCGCATTCATGTCTGTGTACTGTGTGCGTGTTAGAACTCTCCTGTTAATTTTTTTCTATCTTGCTGGTCACATGACCTTGTTTGCCTATTTAATCCTGCTCCGCCCTCCTGGACTTGCTGGACTTCATTGTAATTTCTACTCTTAAGTTAGCCTGGTGCTTAGTTACCTTTCTCACTCAGTTTAGCTTGGTCTTCGGAACTTTATGTTCTATGTTGTGTGTTTGTCTTTTACTGCTACAATTTCTGCTAGGAGGTGCCCAACTTTATCCCAGTCCCTAGTTCTTGTAGGGATCCCTCCCATGCATCTATAGGTCTTCGTACAGACTAGCCGAGGACTTTAGCGGGTCTGATCGCAGGATCAGGTTCCCCGTTACATCGTAGGGATCTAGCTTAGTTCTATTGTAGGGACAGATCTCCTTTCTTTCCTTAGTGCTTGTAGCAGATCATAACAGTGCGTGCATGTCTGCATACCGTGTGCGTGCATCTCTGCATACCTTGTGCATGCATGTTTGCGTACCGTGTGTGCACATGTCTGCGTACTATGTGTGTGCGCATGTCTGTATACTTTGTGTTTGTCCATGTCTGCATACTGTGTGTGTGTGCATGTCTGCGTACTGTGTGTGTGTGCATGTCTGCATACTGTGTTTTGGGAAAACCCCCAATAACAATTTAAAGACACATAGAGGTGGGCCACAGTAACGACATGTTCCCATTAGAAAGGAGCGATTCTGCTATCCAGTTATAGGGTATGCAGTGAGAACAAGGGCTGCCAAAATTTGGGAAAAACCTCAATAACAATTTAAAGACACATAGAGGTGGGCCTCAGTAATGAGTACGACATGTTCTTATTAGAAAGGAGTGGGTCTGCTATCCAGTCATAGGGTATGCAGTGAGTACAAGGGCTGCCAAAATTTAGGAAAAACCCAAATTACAATTTAAAGACAAATAGAGGTGGGCCGCATTAATGACATGTACCCATTAGAAAGGAGCAGTTCTGCTATCCAGTTATAGGGTATGCAGTGAGCACAACACCTGCCAAAATTTGGGAAAAACCCCAATAACAATTTAAAGACAGATAGAGGTAGGCCTCAGTAACGACATGTTCCTAGAAAGGAGCGGTTCAGCTATCCAGTTATAGAATATGCAGCAGCGGGTGTGGGAGGGGGACCCCAATAAAGGGAGGCCCCGAGGGGGACCCTGATCAAGGGAGGCCAGGAGGGGGGCACCTATGAAGTGCCAGCAATCAAACACCACCAGAGGTCCTTCATGTGGAGATGCTGGTGGAGCGGTCTGGGTCCCGACGGCGAGTGGGCCCCTCTGATGGTCCAGGGCCTTGCCATCAGACAAGCCGGCAGCCCTGCACAGATGGACCGGACAAAGGACAAGGGGCAGATAAGTGAGGCTTGTCGCCAGATTCTCCCAAGTCCCATATTAAATATATTTATATTTCTAATGAGTCTTGTGTGTATGACTGTGTGTATATACAGTGTGTATGTATATATATATATATATATATATATATATATATATATATTTATGTCTGTTGTATGTGTATTTAAGAATGTGTTCAAATATGTATACTGTGTTCCAAATTATTATGCAAATAAAATTTTCTCAGATTTTCCCAAATTACCTATATGAATTGCAGTCATTGTAATTTTCCAGTCAAATAACTATTAGAGTACAATTGAAAGTTTTTTGTACAAACTGCCTATGATAACAGTATATTTTTTAAAAAATAAAAAACAGTTTTCAACCCAAAACTTTATTCTAGGTGATGTTACATTTGCTCATAGGACCCCTTGTTCGAAAGGAGCTTCTGAACTCTCTCGTCCATTGAATTTGTCAGGTTTTGGATGGTTTCTGCTTTAATTGTTTTGCATGAGGACAGAATACCCTCCCAGAACTGTTGCTTAGATGTGCCCTGTGTTGTATACTTATATTTCTCTGCTGTATCTGTGCATCATGAATCATGATATGTGTTTAAAGGGGCCCACTGAGACTCTTTCGCCTGGGGCCCTCGAAAACCTGGAGCCGGCCCTTGTTGAAAACAATGATGGAGGAGGGAGCATCATGTGACACTCTCTCTCCCATCATTCCTCCTCTGCATCTGACGCAGCGGCATAGTGACGGGCCACACTGTGTCAAACAGTGGAGCTGGCAGCTCCTGAGGTGATGAGAGCGCTGCGCTGCAGAGACTGAAGCAGCGGGGAACGAGGAGCGGTAATATGTATTTATTTTTAAGTCAGTGTGTACTGATAATACTGGAGGACTGGCCTACATTTTACCCTATGGTGGGGGGGTGCATTTTACCCTATCGGGGGGCTGCATTATACTGCGTACAGGACCATGGGGAGTGCATTATACTGTGTGGAGGACCATGGGGAGTGCATTATACTGTGTGGAGGACCATGGGGACTGCATTATACTGCGTGAAGGACCATGGGGAGTGCATTATACTGTGTGGAGGACCATAGGGAGTGCATTATACTGCGTGGATGACCATAGGGAGTGCATTATACTGCATGGAGGACCATGGGGACTGCATTATACTGTGTGGAGGACCATAGGGAGAGCATTATACTGTGTGGAGGACCATGGGGACAGCATTATACTGTGTGGAGGACCATAGGGAGTGCATTATACTGGGGGAGGACCATAGGGACTGCATTATACTGTGTGGAGGACCATAGGGAGTGCATTATACTGCGTGGAGGACCATGGCGAGTGCATTATACTGCGTGGAGGACCATGGGGAGTGCATTATGCTGTGTGCAGGACCATCGCGAGTGCATTATACTGTGTGGAGGAGCATGGCTAGTGTCTTGTACTGTGTGGAGGACCATGGCGAGTGTCTTATACTGTGTGTAGGACCACGGCTAGTCTGTTATACTGTATGGAGGGCTGTGTGGGGATCACAGTTGGGGTATCATACAGTGTTGGGGTCACCATACTTTGCCTTGGGTGTTGAGGTGAGGTACAGTAGGGTCATTATACTGTGCATGTGGAGGAATTCACCATGGGGGTATCACACTGTTTTTAGGGTGGCACTTTAGTTGGCATCACACTTTATGGGGCAATGAAAAAGGAATCTAGGACTTCAGCAAGATTAAAATTACTATATAAAGGCTGGAAGGTTGTGAGATCTGCTCTTCTGTGACCCCGACAATTAATTCCTTTTTTTGGGGGGGGGCCCAATTAGAACTTCTGCTATGGGGCCCCATGATTCCTATGTATGCCCCTGGTAGGCAGTGAGTCCAATGGCTGCCAAAATTTGGGAAAAACTCCAATAATTTAAAGACACATAGAGGTGGGCCACAGTAACGACATGTTCCCATTAGAAAGGAGTGGGTCTGTTATCCAGTTATAGGGTTGTCCGGTAAGTAATTAGCATGTACTCTGTCAATGGTGAGAGGTGCTGATGGTACAGGCCTATGATGCCCAATTGATGCAGGAAATTAATTCATCGCACACTCATAAGTTGCTGGCGCAATATACATTTATTTACAGGCAAAAAATCAGCTCAAGTAAATAAGAGTGAGGGCGACAGTAGATGTTTCGGCCAACATATAGGCCTTATTCATTAAGTTGCTATTGAGTTTAGATTTGAGCAAATGCAAGAAAAATGAGTAGGTGCCAAGGTATGGGAATAGTCCAGTGGAGAACTTCACTAAGGTTCCATAGCTGGACAGCCTGAAGGGATCTGTGGTTCAGTGGAGATGGCGATCCTGCGCCTAAAGGGTAATTAAGGTAAGGTCCCACTGTGCTGCTGCAGGGGGTAGAGGAGCAGCGTACCAATGCCTTGCTGTTAGCAGCAATGTATATTGCACCAGCAACTTATGAGTGTGCGATGAATTAATTTCCTGCAGTTATAGGGTATGCAGTGAGTAAAGGGTTGCCAAAATTTGGGAAAAATCCCAATAACATTTTAAAGACACATAGAGGTGGGCCTCAGTAACGAGTACAACATGTTCCTATTACAAAGGAGTTGGTCTCCAATACTGTTCTTGTTTATGCAGTGACTGCAACTGTTGGCAAAAATTTGGAGGCACTGCAATGCCCCTTGAAAGAGATGTAGAGGAGGGCCTCCTAAAAAAAATGTTCCAATTATTAGGAAGTGGGTCTCCCATACTGTTTGCCTATGCAGTGAATGCAACGGCTGCCAAAAAATTGGAGGCACTCCAATGCCCCTTGCAAGAGATATAGATATGGTGATATGGTAGATATGGTGGTGGAGGATGAGAATGATTAGAAGGAGGAGGACAAGAGCAAATAGACAAAATCAGGAAGCGTATACCCATGTCTGGGTGTGAAGACAGAGGTGCATAGGAATAGAGTTAGACCTCCCAAAAAAAGACACTGCTATCATTCGGTGGGGTTGAGAAGCTGGCCCAATCCATCCTGTGATTACACAGCTTTTCTTCTTAATTATGCCAGACAAATTCGGTAATCCAGGAGCTATATGCTTTTATCTTCATGTTGAGTTTTGCATTGGTGTTCTACTCTGACTGATTAACACAGGGTATTGTTTGAATAATCCTGAATGTTGACACTTGAGTTGAGATGTACTGTAACATATTGTCTGAAAATCTTGCAAGATAGAGACATGGAGCAATTCTGTGATAATATGCTGATTATGTATTATCCCAAACCATGCAAGTTGATTAAATGCTCAAACAATGAGTAATGAGCCCTTTCCACCTTGATCCCTGACCCTTGACCTGTGAATAATGGCTGCAAGGACAACTGTGATCTATAAAAAGGGGTCTCTGCCTCTATTCTCGGTCATTCTACAACATGTCAGCGTAGGGGACTTCGGCCACAGCTGGAGGAATGCAGATTGGCTCCATTGACCATTGCTGAACCCTCAGAGACGTCTTGAAGAATCCAGGTTGGGACAATCAGGTCACTTGTCCCCAGACTTCACAGCTTTTGGCTAGTTTTCTAAGCTTGTCGTTACCTTCTCTCTTTGGGGGCCCGCCAAAAGCGGGGTGCCACTGTTGGGGTAGTCGGCCCTGGAAACCCTGAAATCGCAGGTACTCTTTTCTTGGCGGGCTAGCAGAAGGATAAGGACTATGTAATGTTGCACCATCTTGGGTACTTGCTGGCACTGTTCTATGTGCTTATTTTCCGCTTTGTGGTTCAATAAAGTATTGCCACACTGTTTTACCTGCACCCTGTGTTGTCTGGGTAGCATTAAGCCCACAGAAGACCCTGGGTCTTCACATATTTGTGTCAGCAGTGGGATACTACTCAGCCCTGTAGATCTGGGGGAGCTGCAGAGGACTGGTGTTCGTACGCACCATCCAAAGGGCTCCGCAACCAGGGAGGCATGTAGACAGACCCAGCAGACCATAGGTGAGGCATACACAGTGAGTTTTGGATGCTACCATATCCAACCCCATCAGTCCAGCCTTGGGAGGAAGACCGGAGAGGATATACAGCAGCAACAAGATATGGCAACTACAGGAGCTGTGCCAGCTTCAACAGATTGAATACCAGGCCACCAACACTCATTGGATTTAATTAAGGAACCACAGGATGCAGAGGAAGGCGTATGTGGACACAATGGATACCAGTCTGTTTTCTTCAATTACGTATCGAGTTGTTTAGCAAGGAAGACATGGAATATGCTCTGAGGAAACTGGATCATGCAAAGTTTTATTCTCAAGAAGGAGAGACCTCTTACATTTCATGTATGTGCTTATAGACATGCTGAGGAATTGTCTCCAATAAGTGAAGAAGGATGATTGGGATCCTGTCATGTCTGGCTAATTAAGATTGGGGAGAGCAATGTGACGATACAGCCTAAAATCTTAATAAGCCAGACATTTAGATTTGTTAATCCAAGAGAAATACCTTATTGTGTTTTATTAGAGATTGCTGGCTGTGTTTTATTAATGTTCTGCTTGCTGGTCAGTTTATGTACACTAATTTAACTTGTAAAGTGTACACCATTCCACTAATCTCATTAGTATCTCAAGAGCCTCTAACTATTGTTCAAAAATCATCTAGACCCATTGTGTAAGTGTTGAAAGAAGATCCGGCGGAGTCTTCACCACAGGGAGTCTCACATGTAGACCCAGGTGATGCGGTCGACCTGAGAAAGATACCTCCACTAATGCACCCTTAGCTTTGGGGGGGAGGGTGAGAGCAGTTCTGCCATTCAGGGGCCTGAGCCCAGAGAAGCAGAAGGGACATGTGTTTTTGTAGCAGTCAGACTTGGGAAGCAGAATCAAGGAGCATCTGAAAGACTTTACAAGGAGAATGAGAGACATCATTCAGGACAGCAGATGGATTGCATGGCATTACCCAAAGAGACACAGATTTGTATTCTACATGATTCTAGTCTAAGGGTATCGGCCCTAACTGGAAAGATATGGATTTACTCCATTTGACCATGAGAAACCATGGATTTGTTGTTGCGTTGCCAGGAGGAAACCACTAGTCACCTGCAACCCACGGAGACATTCGGAGGAGCCAAATTCGGACCCGCCGGTCATCTGGCTTCATGGAAACTCCCAGAGAGGTCAGGTTGGGACTCTCCGGTCTCCTGGCCTTGTACCTCGTTGGACTGCTAGCTTCCTAAGCTTGCGCTACCTTCTCTCTGTGGGGGCCCGCCAGAAGAGGGGAGCCACTGGTGGGGTAGTCGGCCCTGGAAACCCCGTAATCACAGCTACTCTATTCTCGGCGGACCAGTGGAAGGGAAAGGGCTGTGTAATTTTGCACCATCTTGGATACTTGCTGGGACTGTTCTATGTGCTTATTGTCCTTTTTAAGGTTCAATAAAGTATTGCCACGTTGATTTACCATCACCCTGTCTTGTCTGAGTAGCGTTACGCCCAGGGAAGACCCCGGGTCTTCACACAGCCCTTGTTCATTTTTATAAGAGTCAGCCTGTCAGCATTTTCAGTTGACAGGCGGATGCGCCTATAGGTTATAATTCCAACAACGGCACTAAAAGCCCGCACTGACAAAACGCTAGCGGCAGGGCAGGCCTGGACCTCAAAGGTGTAGAGAGCCAGTTCATGCCATGTGTCCAGCTTGGATATCAAATAATTATAAGGCAAAGAGAAATCACGGAGGATATTGGTACGGTCGGCGAGGTACTCCTTCCGCATTTTCCGAAACTTTTCCCTCCCTGTGAGAGTACCCTGCGCCTCAGGGCCTGTGCGATGGGAGAGTCTAAGAAAACTGTACCAGAACTTTGACAGTGTTCCCCTGCCTCTGCAGGATTGTATTTGTTTCTCTCTTGGCTGAACACCTTGGTTGTCCAACGAACTGTAACCTCCGCCGCCAGCATTTTCAGATGGGAATTTTTTTAATAATTCCACAACAAGGGTCTTCTGGTTCTGCCCCATTTTATTAGGCCTGTCCTGCAAGGGAATAAGAGACAGAAAGTTCTCCTTGTAGCGTGGGTCTAGAAGTGTCACCAACCAGTAATGACTGTCACCCAAAATATGGACAAAGCGAGGGTCACGGGAAAGTCAGTGTAACATAAACTCAGCCATGTGTGCCAGACTGCAAACAGGCAAGACTTCTGTGTCCTCACCAAGAGGACGACTAACCATGCTCTCCTTCTCATCTTCCTCCTCCTCCCTGTCCTCAGGCCATCCACGCTGAACAGACGGTATGACAGTTGTGCAGGTAGTACCGTCTATAGCGCAGGAAACTAGCTCGTGTTCTTCCTCCTCCTCTTCCTCATTGTCACCCAATCCATGTTGGGATGAGATGAAGATGGGCTGTGTAGAATCACCCTATATGGTTCCTTGCTCCACCTCTGCCTGCAATGCATCCTCATTAATTGTGAGCAGAGAGCATTTCAGAAGACAGAGAAGTGGGATGGTGACGCTAATTATGGACTCCATCTTGGTGGAGTCCTCAATGTTTTGGAGGATGCCAGGTGCGGGAAAGACAGCAACACAGAGGGAAGAGGGAAAGGGAGCCCAGACACTAGGGAAAGGGGGAAGTGGAGACCTCCTAGTCTGGTTTAGTGTCACCCTGTCTCGACTATCGTCCCTATATTGCCTCTTCAGCAATCGTCGCACGCATGCCTCGCCTTGTCTTTCCCTTGCGTATGGCTAAGGATAGGGATGAGAGGAGATGAGCACTAGTCGATCTTCACTAAACTCTATAGACAACAGGGGTAGACAAACAGGGGGAGAATTCTTAGCTTTAGATGACTCCAGGCAAATGCAAACTCGGCCTTAAGCTCCAGAGAGGACGAAGTACAGCTCTTGCTAAGCCTTCACAAGTAGAAATGAATATAGCCGGCACCTCCCTCTCAGACACACCAGGTATATATACACCCAGGCCAGGGAGCTAATTACCAGAGGGAGGTAGCCGCTGGGTCCCAGAGACAGCCTCTGATCTAAGAAGATGTCTGTAATGCCAAACGTAGAAATCTGCTGCAACCAACTGTAGGGCGACTGTTCGTCACCTCTGATACACCCGTGACACATCCATGTCCACTCCTGAGGTCTTATGTGTAAAGTCTGACCTGAATACGACGGCCGTTTGATGCTGCTGGTCAACAACTGCCCTCTTCTGATCACAAATCCTTCCCAACATCTGCAATGTAGAGTTCCAAAGCGTGTGGACATCGCACACCAGTCGGTGAGCTGGAAGCTGCAAACGCTGCTGAAGCACGGCAAGGGCGGCAGGAGCTGTAGCTAACTTTCTAAAATGGGCACATATTGGGCAAGCATATGTGACAGATCTGGGTAGGTTTTGAGAAACCGCTGAACCACAAGGTTAAGTACATGGGCCAGGCATGATACGTTTGTGAGTTCGTCTCGCTTCAGAGCTGCCACCAGGTTCCGGCCATTGTCAAACACTACCATGCCTGGCTCTAGGGTCAGGGGTGTCAGCCACAGATCTGCCTGCTCTTTCAGAGCTATCCACAAATCTTAAGCATTGTGCGGTTTGTCACCTAAGCATATTAGCTCCAGCACAGCCGGTTGCCGCTTGGCCATGGCAGTGATGCAATGCTTCCAGCTTGTGATTGATGTGGTCATTTTGGAGATGGAGACTGAAGAGAAGGAGGAGGTGCAGGAGCAGACTGTGGGAGCAACCCTGATTGACCCAGGTCCTGCCATCCTTGGCATCGAGAAGAACTGTTCCATCCCATGGTCCGACTGGGTCCCGGCTTCCACTATATTAACCCAGTGTGCAGTCAGTGAGATGTACCATCCCTGCCCACAGGCACTTGTCCACATTTCCGTGGTTAGGTGGACTTTCCCAGTAACTGCATTGTTGAGGGTATGGCTAATATTGTTGGACAAGTGCTCGTGTAATACGTGGACGGCAGACCGGGAAAAATAGTGGCTCCTGGGGAAAGAGTACCGGGGGTTGCGGAAAGCTTCCGTCTCTACGAGCCTGGAAACCCCGTAAATGTGTGAATTTAGTAGTTTTGACTGTGGGGCGTTGGTTGCGTATTTGCGCTTGAGTGGGGTAGGGACAACTGAACGCTGCGCTGAGACAAGGACATGGACATGATTGCTGATGGTTCTAACTGAGAGTGTGCAACGACAGGTGTAGGGCGGGAGGCATCTTTGCATGCGCCATGGACAGGGGATTGGTGGCATGCACAACAGCAGAAGAAGCAGTGATGTCACTCGCAGACACTATTTCTGGACCCTGGTGTTCGGCCCACTTAGTCAGGTGCTTTGCTGTCATGTGTCTGATCATGCTGGTGGTGGTCAGGCTGCTAGTTTTGCTACCCCTGCTGATGCTGGCCTGGCAGGTGGTGCAAATGGCCTTTTTGGGGTTATCGGCAGAGTCTTTAAAAAACGACCAGACTCGGGAAGACCTAACAGTTGTAATGACAACTTCCGTCGTGTTGGTGTTTCGGGGAATGTTTTCCCTCCTTGTGTCTGTGGCCACCACACTGCTTCTTCCTACCTGTTGTGGTGCTATATCTCCCTCCCTCTGTGTGCTGCTGTTCTCGCTCAGCATGTCCCCCTGCCATGTTGGGTCAGTTACTATATCATCCACCACCTCGTCTTCCACTTCCGCACCCTCATCCTCCTCCTGACTTTCTGGCAATTGTGTCTCATCATCATCTACCTCTTGTGACAGTAATTGCACTTTCTCACTATTGCCTTCATGTGACCATGGCTGCTCAAATATTTGGGCATCGCTACACGCGTTCTCCTCTTCACCCACTTGAAGCTGGCCAGGCGTGAGTGTGCAAGTGTGGGATCAGTTGTCTCCGGGCACTCGGCATGGTGGGAGGTAGGAGGATCAGGGTGAGGAATATGCGGTCTAGACTCACGACTACTGAGACTTGACCGCGTGGTAGACAGGGTGGTGGTGGTGGCAAAGTGACTGGAAGCATTATCTGCAATCCAACCAACAACCTTTTGACACTGCTCTGTGTTCAATAGTGGTGTTCTGCGGTCCCCTAGTAATTGGGACAGGACGGTCGAGAGACCAGATATGGGTGTTTGTTGTGGCACAATTTCAGCCTGCCTATGGCCTCGGCCTCTGCATGCACCTTCACCATCACATCCACTTCCTCGTCCCTTGCCACACGCCATGCCCATATTAAATAGAGGACAATATTTTGCACATTCAATACAAATGGCTAGATTTGAACCGCAGTTATATGTGATACGTCTGGCGGAGAACCACAGTTTTAAATAGCGGGCCTGTAGGTTACTATTACACACTGCAACAAAATGGAAATGGAGGCCGCCAGAAATGGCTGAATTTGGAAGTCGGAACGCAGTAATATGTGATACATCTGACGGAGAACCACGGTTTTAAAAAGCGGGCCTGTAGTTTACTAATACTATTGTTCACAGCGACCTCGTATGAATAGCTTCACTGACACACTGCAACAAAATGGAAATGGAGGCCGCCAGAAATGGCTGAATTTGGAACGCAGTTATATGTGATACATCTGACGGAGAACCACGGTTTTAAAAAGTGGGCCTGTAGCTTACTAATACTATTCTTCATAGCGACCTCGTGTGAATAGCTTCACTGACACACTACAGCAAAATGGAAATGGAAGCCAGGAATGGCTGATTTTGAAACCCAGTTATATGTGATAAGTATGACGGAGAACCTCGATTTTAAATAGCGGGCCTGTAGGTAACTAATAGTGTTGAGACACCCCCGTAGTGTTCGAGTTCGGTTCGGTTCGTCGAACACCCGTGTGTTCGCCGAACTGTTCGTCGAACACCTTCGAACACCGTTAAAACCAATGGCAGGCAAACAAAAACACATAGAAACACATAGAAAACACCTTCAAAGGTGTCCAAAAGCTGACAAACTGCTCAGAAGAGATAACTAACACATGGAAAAGTGACAAGTACATATAGTCATGCGAAAAGAAAAGAGGTGGAGGAGTAAAAGGAGGGGGAGACACAGATATAGGCATGTCATGCCCTTCTAAAATCCAAAAAGTGAGAAGCCGACACGGCAAGTTCGCTCCTGCCCGTGCCACCTCCGTGTCGCCGGGTTTGTGCCAGAGCCGCGGTGGACCCTGACGGCCAGCCCCCCTCTCCCAATACTGGTGCCTGTCCGCTGGTGGGTCGAGCGAGCCCCCCTGTGGTGGTGGCAGCTCTATGCTTTTTAATTTAAATTGTCTCTCTAATTTGAATGAATACACTTTAAATCCTTTTACAAGGATCTATTGGAGGGCAAGTCTCATGCCAGCAGCCGCATAATTCCAGCTCCAGTAGCGTCCACTAAAGCAGCTGCAGTTAAAAAGCTTTTATAAGGATCGAGCTCAGCTGTCCACCGCAAGGCGTACTACCACCAGTCCCAGCCGCTATGCCTTGGGGTGCCTCCTGATGCTCTTCACTGAGTATCCGGTGGTCCCGAAGCATTTCCTTTGAAAAAATTAAGTGTCCAAACTACAGGGGTGTAGCTTGCTTAACAGGCGGGATAATCCGCTGACTAGCAGACACTGCTACTAGGCACAAAGTATTTCCTGGGATAGATGCAGTTAAAAATTTGCAATTAGATACTCTCGTTGGATGCTGAGAAAGCATTCCATAGAGTCTCCTGGCACGCCATATATTATTCTCTTAAAAAGCTTGGGGTAGGGGTCTAGGGGACCCTTTTATAGCCAAAATCACCTAGGCTGAAGATAAATGGAACTGTAGCACCCTGAGTGCTCGGTTGCTACAGACGTATTGCACCTCACCCAGAGGTGTGATATCTCACTCTCTGGTAGGGATGGAGTGTGGATCAGGACCCGACACCTGCATGCATTACACCACATTGCCGTGGGGCAGGGCGACCAATATGCCCCTGAGATGGGCACGACAGTCCTTTTCCCTGGCTGGTGTGGGGGGAGGGAACACTGAGGAAGGGGAAACCTGTAGTGCAGGAGCAGGGAGGAAGCAGTTCCTGGGTGCATTGAGAAGGGAGTATAAAAGGTGGGCACCATCTTAGTTCAGTGCAGAGAAGTCTGAGCAGAAGTGACAGGGAGCAGGGGCTCTGCATGAACTCTGCTCCGGAGGCGGGCCTAGTAACAGAGGCCCAGACCTGGAAGAGGGAGAAGGAAGGAAGAGGAGCGGAGAAGGCTCCAGCAACGAGGAACGAAGGGATCCCAGGGATGCGGACGGGCGAGTCGCCACCGCTCGCCCGAATCCACCTGCGTGGAGGGGTCAGGCCAAAGGGGGAGACCGGTCCCCGAAACTAGTGGAGGCAGGAAACGACCCTCAGCTAGAAACCGGAGGCTGTGACATTTTATGTGGCGCAGCCCCTCGCTACACCCGCTAGGAAGGCACCACATAGGGTCAGGGAAACTGGCGCCAAGTTTACCAAAAGGAGGCCCGAGGCAGCCGGACAGAAGGGTTGGTAATAAAGGCCAGACAAAGGACACACAAAGGGGTTGCTGTGAAGAGCACAGTACGACGTGGGCAGCCGTTACCTGCAGAAGTGGTCTGGATAATAAGAACTGTGAGTAAAGGCCCTGGACTGCATCACTGACTCCGTGTCGTTACTGCTGCTGCCCTGTACCATCACCCCTATCCTCCGCATACACTGCCCTGAGGCTATACTCCTCCCGTGGGGAGTTATGCTACGCTCTGCTGCACCCACAACACCAGCCTCAGCTGTCTGCCCTGCAGCAGCGGTTCACTCTGACCGCAATCCACGGGTGGCGTAGTCGGACATTTAAACATCAAAACCACATAAATAGTTCCTCCATTGGTTTGACCGCCCTGAGCCACGGAACCGGGTCGCCGCCACGGAGACTACAACCACCAGCATCCACCAAAAAGGGTCCGGCTCCGGGTGTCTCAAGGTCCAGGAAGTACGTCAGAACATTTTCATCACCTTTCATAATCACCAATGGGACAAGGCAGGGATGTCCTCTGTCCCCTCTCTTATACATCCTAGTGACGGAGCACCTGCTCTCATCAATTCGCCATAACCCCAATATTAGGTGGACTGAGGTGGGAGGCACCGAGTACAAGTGCTCTCTATTTGCTGATGATGTACTGCTATATATCACTCAATCACATATATCCATCCCTGCTGTTATGGCTGAAATAGATCACTTTGTTACATGGTCAAATTTTTAAATCAATGCAGCAAAGTCTGAGGCCCTCGATGTCTCCCTCCCCAAATCCATACAGGATTCCATCCAGTCCAACTTTCCCTTTGCCTGGCCCTCACAGGGTATCAAATACTTAGGAATTCCTATTCATAGAGACCTCTCCCGTCTATGTTATCTTAATTTTGGGCCCTTTATTGAACAACTCCATACAGACCACGGTTGGCAAGTTAGAACTGTAAGATTCACTACGTGAACCACTGGTGTTTTGTGGAAAAGCACATGTACACTGTGTTCCAAATTATTATGCAAAAAGTGTTTAGGAGTGATAAGGGAAGAATTTGTTTGTTTGTCAGTTAAACTCATTGATGGTGATTTGTGTCAGGGCTCTTTATATCACTGTAAGCAATTGCAGACACCTGTGCTAATTAGTTTGACAGGTGTGTCCAATGAAAGGCAAGACTACTTAAGTAGGCTGTCCCACATTATTAAGCAGCCTACATTTTCTGCCAAAATGGGAAAGAAAAAGGATGTGTCGGCTGCTGAGAAGCAACAAATTGTGGAGTGTTTAGGTCAAGGCATGACTACAATCAACATTGTGCGATGATCAGGATGAAGTGTCTTGGCAATCAAGAAGTATGTAGCTGATTCACAGTACACACGTGTGCGTGCTGATAAGGGCAAATTGAGGACTCTTTCCTACAGGCAATTACATCAGGTTAAAAGAGCAGCGGCAAAAAAGCCTGGTCATAGCAGCAGACAAGTTTTTGAAGCTGCTGGTGCCTCCAACGTTCCCCAAACAACAAGATGCAGGGTCCTTCAGAGGTTTGCAGCTGTGCGTACGCCATCCTGTCGACCTCCTCTATCCACTTCACACAAGCAGAAACGGCTCCAGTGGGCCAAACAATACATGAAGACTGACTTCAAAACTGTTTTGTTCACGGATGAGTGCCGTGCAACGCTCGATGGTCCAGATGGATGGAGTGGAGGATGGCTGGTGGATGGACACCCCACGCAAACACGGCTACAGTGCCAACAAGGAGGAGGTGGAGTAATGTTTTGGGCTGGAATCATGGTGAGAGAGATTGTCGGCCCCTTTAGGATCCCTGAAGGGGTAAACATGAACTCCATAATGTAAATGGAGTTTCTCAAACAGCACTTCCTGCCATGGTTCAAGAAGAAGAACCGTGTATTCCACAGCAACATCATTTTCATGCATGATAATGCACCGTCTCATGCTGCACATAACACATCTGCATCTCTGGCTGATATGGGCATAAAAGGGGGCAAACTTATGGTGTGACCCCCATGCTCCCCTGACCTCTACCCCATTCAGAACCTCTGGAGCATCATCAAAAGGAGTGTCTATGATGGCGGGAGGCAGTTCACATCTAAGCAACAGCTCTGGGAGGGTATTCTGTCCTCATGCAAAACAATTGAAGCAGAAACCATCCAAAACCTGACAAATTCAATGGACAAGAGAGTTCAGAAGCTCCTTTCGAACAAGGGGTCCTATGTGCAAATGTAACATAACCTAGAATAAAGTTTTGAGTTGAAAACTGTTTGATTTCAGTTTCTAATAACCTGCTAATGCTTATAATTTCAAAAATGACCATTTTTTTGGTCTTTATTAAAATGAAAAGGTTGATCGAAGAGTGTGGGGGATCAAAGAGTGTGGCAACCCAGTAGTCAGGAATACTTCGAATTCTGACAATCTGAGGGTCATGTTGCAGGTAGTGCAGCAAGAAAGCACTTATGTGTCCTGCGCATCTCGGAGCCCCAAAATTATTTTCCGGGCTAGATGCAGCTAAAAATTATTATTAATTTTAAATCTGGTGGAGCTTAGTATAGATGGCCTAATAGAATCAGTACTGCACACTGCTACAAAGCCCAAATTATTTTCCAGCCAAGATACAGATAAACATGATTACTAATTTTAAATCTGGTGGAGTTTAGTATAGATGGCCTAATAGAATCAGTACTGCACACTGCTACAAAGCCCAAATTATTTTCCAGCCAAGATACAGATAAACATGATTAGTAATTTGAAAGCTTAAAACGGTTGGTGAGGTGATTTTAACCAATCATCAAGCTTTTACTCTCCCCAGGATGACACAGGAGTAGAAAAGTCGTTTCGGATCCATGATTTGTTCATCTTTAAGAACGAGAGTCTGTCTACATTATCAGTGGAGAGCCGCGTGCGCTTATCTGTCAGCACACCACCAGCAGCGCTGAACACATGTTCAGACAGAACGCTGGCTGCGGGGCATGACAAGATCTCCAAGGCGTAAGTGGTGAGCTCCGGCCATTTATCCAGATTGGAAGCCCAAAAAGAGCAAGGGTCCAGTGACACAGTCATGGCTTCAATGTT
Organism: Phyllobates terribilis; assembly: GCF_046119375.1. Taxonomy (NCBI): domain Eukaryota; kingdom Metazoa; phylum Chordata; class Amphibia; order Anura; family Dendrobatidae; genus Phyllobates; species Phyllobates terribilis. Next base: position 115,754,444 of record NW_027362761.1, on the reverse strand, counting down.
TACTTGGAGATACTCCTGTACCATCGTCTCTAGGCGTTGACTATGTGTCAGACTTCTTGTCTCCTGTGGCCTTGCAAAGGATGGGCTAAAAAAGTGGTGAAATGATTCCGCAAAATTGATGTTACCAGCAGATACTGTGTTTCTGTTACGGTTTGAGTGCTGAACACTCGACGGTCCCACGGTTGGCAAGTTGGAACTGTGAGATTCACTACGTGCACCACTGGTGTTTTGTGGAAAAGCACATGTAAGATTCTGCAACAGTCTCTGCTGATACTCCTGCATGCGTGCATCCCTTTCTATGGCAGGAATAATTTCTGCAAATTTACTTTTGTACCGGGGATCTAACAGTGTGGCAACCCAGTAGTCAGGATTATTTCGAATTCTCACAATTCGAGGGTCATGTTGCAGGTAGTGCAGCAAGAAGGCACTCATGTGTCTTGCGCATCCAGGAGTACCAAGTTCCTGTTGTGTTGGTGCCGAGGTAACAATCATGCTTCCTTCCTCTGTCCTCTCCCCCCAACCTCGCACAACAGAAATGTGATCAAGGTCTCCCTCATCTGATGAGTCTTCCATCAGTTCGTCCTCCACTTCTTCCTGGGCTCCTGCACCTTCCTCACTAGTTTGGCTGCTACCATGCGCCCTGGTAAAACCATCTCCCCAACCCTCACATGCCTGCTGCCTTGGTGCTGCTGACCGTGTGGACCTTGCAGATGTTAGCCATTCCGCATACAACTCCTCCTCCTCTACTTCCTCCACCTCCTCTTGTGCCACCACCTGACTCCGAATTCTGTTTATCATGTGCTCCAGCATGTAAGTCACCGGAATAGTCATGCTGATATTGGCATCGTCAGCACTAAACATCTTCGTCGCCATTTCAAAACTGTGCAGAAGGGTGCATTGGTCCCTGATCTGAGACCACTCCTCCAGCGTGATTTGCCCCACCTCGGGATCTCGTTGGCCCAGGCTATACGTCAGAACGTATTGCACCAGGGCTTGTCAGTGCTGCCACAGTTGCTGCAACATGTGCAGAGTTGAATTCCACCGGGTAGGCACATCGCATTTTAGCCAGTGAAGTGGCAGGCCCAATGACTTCTGTAGAGATGTAAGTCGCTGAGCTGCGGGATGCGAACGGCGGAAGTGAGCACACAGCGACCGTGCCCTCTGCAGAAGGCCATCTAGTCCGGGATAGTGGCCTAAAAATTGCTGGACAACCAGGTTCAACACGTGAGCCATACAAGGCACGTGTGTGACATTGCCCCGGCGAAGGGCCGCACCCAGGTTTGCAGCATTGTCGCACACGGCCTTCCCTGGTTTCAGGTCCAGTGGAGACAACCATTCATGAAATTGGTTCTCCAGAGCTGACCACAACTCCTCAGCTGTGTGACTCACATTTCCCAGACATTTCAAAGTAAAAACCGCCTGATGACATTGAGCCCTACTGCCAGCATAGTAAGGAGGTGTGCAGGATCCCTTCTGCGCAGTTAGAAAGCTTGTGGAATGACCAGACAGGCTTTGGGTGCAGGTGGAGATCCGAGAGGTGGTTGAGGAGGCAGAAGCAGTCGAGGAACTTTGAGATAAAGAGGATTGACGCACAACTCGTGGGGACGGCAAGACTTGGCCAGCAGCCCCTTGTCCTGCTGTCACCATAGTTACCCAGTGCCCAGTCAGCGACATGTAACGCCGCTGTCCATGCCTACTCGTCCAAGTGTCTGTGGTGAAATGTACGCTGTCACACACAGAGTTTCTCAAAGAAGCGGTGATGTTGTGTGCGACATGCTCGTGGAGCGCTGGCACACCTTTCTTTGAGAAGTAGTGCTGACTGGGCATCTGGTACTGGGGCACTGCGACGGACACAAGGTCTCGAAAATCCTCTGTGCTCACAAGGCGGAAAGGCAGCATTTCTGTAGCCAAGAGCTTGCAGATGGTGAAATTCAACCTCTTAGCTTTCTCATGGCTAGGAGGAAATGGTCTTTTACTTGTCCACATCTAAGGGACCGAGGGCTGGCTGTTTTGCTTAGACGGGGTTGATAAGGGTGTCCCCGGCAAACTGCCGGTCTGTGAGGAAGATGCAGGTGGACATGTTAGGTTGCCTTGATCCAAAGGTGGTGCTATCGATGTCGGACAGCGCTCAACACCAGCTGGTGTTACCACCTCCAAAGAAAATGATGACCTGCCAATCACGCTGGCTGTTGCGGGTAAAGAGGTGGCAGGTCTGCGTCCCAAAACAGGTGTGACTGCTGTCCCCCCAGTCATACAGGATGCACAAGATGGGGCAGACGGTGGTTGGCCCGGCCGGCTAGGTCGCATTGTAGCACAGTGAGCTTCCCACTGCAACTTATGCTTCATGTCCATGTGCCGGTTCATGCATGATGTACTCAAACTATGTATTTTTTATCCTCTACTTAACTTTTGTTGACAAATGTTACAGATAACACGAGTTGGGTCATCTTTATCGATCTGAAAAAATGCCCAGGCTATGCAAGGCTTAGCACCCATGCGACCTGAAGAGCCACCACGACTTGTGGTGAGAGGCAGAGTTGTGTTTGAGGATGCAGTTGTTGACATGCTTCCAGTACTACGTCTCAGTCCAGGGAGGCGCAACCTGACCTCGTCATCACTAGCATCTTCCTCCACCTCCTCTGCTGACCTCATCTCTTGGCTGACTGTGGGTTGACAGTAAGTGGGATCTCCAACCTCATCATCATCACCCTGTGTGTTATCACACCCGTCACCCTCAGAGCCAACCTGTTCCTGCCCTGACAAAAAACTAAAGTTGTCGCTCCAATCAGGTATTTGAGTCTCATCATCGTCTTCCTCATTGTCTCCACCAACAGGAGTTACAGTTTGGGAATGAGGGTCTACATTATGGTCAGAACCTTCTGCGTCTGGTCCTGGATCCGACTCATAAAGATTCTGGGCATCAGTGCAGATCATTTCCTCGTCTGGATTCACAGAAGCGCTGGAGCCGACCTCTGATTCCCAGGCTATAGTATGAGTAAACAGCTCTGCAGACTCAACCATCTGTTCTACCTCATACTCAGACGGGCAGCTGGAGATTTGGGAGCTGTGAGGAAGCAAGTGCGATTGGGGTGACACCTCTGAGGACTGGAGTATTTGTGATGTTGAAGTTGATGTGGAGGAGAGCCCACTTAAAGGAGCACTTGATATCCGTTGAAGCACCTGCTGTTTTTGTGCCTCATCTGGAATTTGTAGCGATTGGCGTGGCCGTAAGAAAGGGATCTTATCACATTGTCCGCAAAAAGAAGTAGACATTTTAGATTGGCTGGAAGATGGTCTTTCTTCTGCAGATATTACTGTTGCTTTAACACCTACCCCACGGACACAACCTTTTTTCCCCTTCCCAACATGCCTATTCCTCTTTCCACCAGCAGCAGGCCTTTTTCCACTCATTTTGGTGGTTAACTAATTCACAACTCTGGAGTTGTTTGCACAAAAAAACAATGGATGGGAACCGAGCAGAGCTGAGTGGCCAAACTGTGGTATTAGGCCAAAACTATTGTCTGGGTTAGATGCAGAAAAAAATAATATTCAATTTGCAACCTGATGGAGGTCAGTATAGATGGACTAATAGAACAAATCCCACACACTGCTAGAAGGCCAAATATTTTTTCAGAGCAAGATGCAGATAAAAATTATTTTTAATTTGCAACCTGATGGAGGTCAGTATAGATGGACTAAAAGAACAAGTCCCACACACTGCTATAAGGCCAAATGTTTTTTCAGAGCTAGATGCAGATAAAAATTATTTTTAATTTGCAACCTGATGGAGGTCAGTATAGATGGACTAATAGAACAAGTCCCACACACTGCTAGAAGGCCAAATATTTTTTCAGAGCTAGATGCAGAAAAAAATTATATTCAATTTGCAACCTGATGGAGGTCAGTTTAGATGGACTAATAGAACAAGTCCCACACACTGCTAGAAGGCCAAATATTTTTTCAGAGCTAGATGCAGAAAAAAATTATATTCAATTTGCAGCCTGATGGAGGTCAGTATAGATGGACAAATAGATCAAGTCCCACACACTGCTAGAAGGCCAAATATTTTTTCAGAGCTAGATGCAGATAAAAATTATTTTTAATTTGCAACCTGATGGAGCTCAGTATAGATAGACTAATAGAATGATGCTATGCCCAAAAGGTTTTACTTCACTAGGTGCAGTAAAAAAATTGGTATTCTATACACAGGTGGTGTAGCTTGCAACACAGATAGGCTACTCCACTGACTAACACACTCTGCAATAGGCCAAAAAGGATTAGCTTTGCTAGATTTAGCCAAATGCTGTGAAAAAAACTTGCACAGCACTGGCACAGACCTGCCTGGCAAAAACTGATAGGAACTGATCTAACTTAGTTCTGAAAAGGACTGCAATTACAATTAGTCTTTACTCCCAACCTATCTATTTAAGAGCACAGACCTGCCTGATAAAAGTCGTAGGAAATAATGTAACCTAGTCCTTAAAAGGACTGCAATCACAACTATTCCCTACTCCCAAGCTATCTGTAGATTTGTGCGAAAATTGACTTTAAATTAACAAGGTATAGCGCACACAGCAACAGCGGTGCCGTCTAACACGCAGCTGCAGCAGGGAGAAAATGGTGGCGACGGGGAAAATGGCTGGGTCTTATAGGGCAAGGACATGTGACATACACTGCCAATGACACATGCCCTTGCTTGTGTGAAAAAAAGCACTTCGCTCCGTGTGTGCGCTGCTGATAGGCTGACAGACTGCACCTCCCCACTGTAAATGCGGGAAAGAGAAAAAAAAATGGAGATCTTCATTATTTCTGCAGAGATCCATCCCATGCCCCTCCCCCCGCCCCGCTGTACACTCAAACTGTGTATTAACATTGATTATCAGCATTACTGTGAAAAAATCCAGTTCCGATTTGGGTGCACGAACAGTTATCGAACATAACCTCGAACAGCCGAATTTTTTTCAAATCGTTCGTGTTCGCCGAACGGCTCGAACACCGCCCAAAACAGCTCGAATTTGAGATTGGTGAACAGTTCGAGTCGAACAACGCTCATCTCTAGTAACTAATACTATTGTTCACAGCAACGTCGTGTGAATAACTTCATAGACACACTGCAACAAAATGGAAATGGAGGCCAGAAATGACAGAATTTAGATTGAAGTTATATGTGATACATCTGACGGAGAACCACCGTTTTCAAAAGCGGGCCTGTAGTTTACTAATACTATTTTTATTGTTCACAGCAACCTCGTGTGAATAGCTTCACCAACACACTGCAACAAAATGGAAATGTAGGCCAAAAATGGCTTAATTTGGAACGCAGTTATATGTGATATGTCTGACGGAGAACCACGTTTTTAAATTGCAGGCCTGTAGCTTACTAATTTTATTCTTCACAGCGACTTCGTGTGAATAGCTTTACCGACACACTGCAACAAAATGGAAATGGAGGCCAATATTTTCCACCGGAGCAGCCCGGAAATACTTGCCGAGCTTGTTGAGCACCGTGATGCTCGGATGAGTACAGAGTAGTACATTCGCTCATCACTAGTACTTATCCATCCTTCCATTTGTGTGTTATCTGGTAAATGTGAACAGACTCATTCTATCTAGCAAGATCGTGTTTGTTTTTTTTCTGTTTTAAAGTATTTAAAGCTATCTCTTTCACTGATGTTTTATCGCCTCTCTGTTCAGCATGGGTTTGTTTATCTTCCATAGTAATGCCTGCTCTGGTCTTGTGTTAATTGGTTAATTATTCAATGTGGCCAATTGGTGCGAGACTCTAGAAGATATTTCCTATATATTCAGTTCTGGATTGAGAGAGCAGGTGTCATGGAGCATGCGGGCAATGTATTTTAAGTGCAATATCTTTAAAGTGCTTGCAGTTGTACATGACGTGAAGCTGATACTCCTCTCTCCTCTTTTCTTCACACAGGTATTTATCCATCCTTCCATTTGTGTGTTATCTGCTAAGTGTGAACAGACTCATTCTATTTAGTAAGATTTTTTTATATGGTATTTTTTCATTGCTCGTTTTTTTTTTCTTTTTTAAAGTGTTCAAAGCTATCTCTTTCTCTGATGTTTTATGGCCTCTCTGTTTAGCATGGGTTTGTTTATCTTCCATAGACTCATTCTACCTAGCAAGATTTTTATATCACCCTCCAGGCTCCTCCCGCCAGTTCCTGGATCACTTTGCCAACTGGCTTCCTCATTTTCTTTCCTGTGACATCCCCATCCTCATCCTCATCATGGGAGACATTAATATCCCCATCGATGATCCCTTTTTCCAATCAGCCTCTCATCTACTTTCTCTAACTTCCTCATTCGGCCTCACAGTTTACTAACTCTCTTATGCATGAAGACGGGAATACTCTGGACTTGGTCTTCTCCTGTCCCTGCTCGTTGCAAGACTTTACTAACTCCCCTCTCCTGCTCTCGGACCACAACCTTCTTTCCTTCTCCGTCAAGAATTGTCTCCTCATACCATTAATACCCAGCTGCTTATGGACAATCTACACACATCTTTAGCTCCCATCTCCTCTCTCTCCTGTCCAGACTTAGTATTGTCACACTACAATAATACTCTGCAGAGTGCCCTAGATGAAGCAGCACCTGCTACATGAAGAAAGACCTGACACAGACAACGGCAGCGCTGGCACACGCTGCAAACACGTTTTTTTCAGCGTTGCTCAAGTGGAGAAAATCACTTTTAGCAGGGGATTTCATCCACTATAAGTTCATGCTCAAAACTTATAACTCTGCCCTTCATCTGGCCATCTGGCCAAACAATCCTATTTCACCACTCTCATCACTTCATTAGCAGTAGCTAACAATCCAAAAATACTTTTTGAAACATTACACTCCCTCCTGAGCCCTAAAGCATAAGCCCCTATCACCAACCTCAGAGGTGAGGATCTGCCACTTATTTCCTAGAAAAAATCAACCATCATCAATCATCAGGACATTGCAGTCTAATCTCCTTAGTGCCTGAATCCCCTTCCCTGCCACACATCAAGCTCACTTGCCATCTTTGAGCCTGTTACAGAAGAAGAAGTTGCCCAGCTCCTCACTTCTTCTCAGCCTACAACCTGCCACAGTCACCCTATTCCCTCACATCTCCTGCAGTCTCTCTCACAGGTGGTCACTAGTGTTGAGCGAGCACTAAAATGCTCGGGTGCTCGAAGCTCGGGCCGAGCTCACTGTGATACTCGGGTGCTCGACCCGAGCAACGAGCCCAATGTTAGTCTATGGGAGACCCGAACATTTTTGCGGCGGCTCCCCCGGCAGTCTGTAGAAAGCCTAAAAAGTGCCCAAAACGATAGTGACAGTGATCAAATGACATGGGGACAGCATGGGGATCGCCCCTGGAAGCATTTCTGACCCCCAGGTCACTGCTGTCAACAACGTGGTCAGAGGTATTAAGCCACTTTTACAGGCTCACAATAAAACGTTCAAAAACAAAAGTGAAAGTGCTTTCCTGTGAAATATGTTAACCCCTTAACGACCATGGGTCTTTCTGTTTTTGTGTTTTCCTTTTTTGCTCCCCTTCTTCCCAGAGCCAGAACTTTTTTAATTTTCATTCAATATGGCCATGTGAGGGCTTATTTTTTGCAGGACGAGTTGTACTTTTAAACACCATCACTGGTTTTACCATATCGTGTGCTGGAAAATGGGAAAAAAATTCCAAGTGCAGTGAAACTGCAAAAAAAATGCAATTCCACAGTTGTTTTTTGGGTCCTTTTTTTACCACGTTCACAGATTGCTAAAACTGACCTGCCATCATTATTTTCCAGGTCGTTACGAGTTCATAGACACCAAACATGTATAGGTTCTTTTTTATTTAAGTGGTGAAAAAAAAATCCAAATCTTGCTAAAAAAACAAAAAAAAATGACGCCATTTTCCGAGACCCTTAGCTTCTCCATTTTTCGGGATCTGAGGCCAGGTGAGGGCTTATTTTTTGTGTGCCGGGCTGACGTTTTTATTGATACCATTTTGGGGTAGATCCGATGTTTTGATCGCCCGTTATTGCATTTTATTGCAAAGTTGTAGCGACCAAAAAAACTTAATTCAGGCGTTTAAATTTTTTTTCTCGTTACGCCGTTAACTGATTGTATTAATTCTTCTTTTATATTGATAGATCGGGCGATTCTGAACGCGGCGATACCAAATATGTGTATGTGTTTTTTTTTTTATAAATATATATTTTATTTTGAATGGGGCGAAAGGGCGGTGACTTAAACTTTTATATATTTTTTATTTTTTTAAAAACTTTTTTTTTACACTTTCAGTTGTCTGATTGCTTCTACTGGATACAAGCGATGAGCAGATCGCTTGTATGCAGGAGAAATGCTCACTTGCTATGAGCGCTGACCACTTGGTGGCGCTCATAGCAATTGAGACATGACAACCACAGGCGTCTGCTGCAGATCCTGAGTTGTCATGCCCACCCATTGGTGACCCGCGATCACGTGACGGGGTCACTGATGGGCGGGGCTTAGGACTCCCGGAAGTGCGAGTAAAATGCCACTGTCAGAGATTTAACATGTTAACAGCCGCGGGTGGATTGCGATTCCAATAATCAGCTGACATGTGCTCGCTTCAGTGCGGGCTCACCGCCGGAGCCCCCGCTGAACCGGCCTTCCCGACCTGGTGCGTACTATTACTGACCAGGTCGGAAAGGGGTTAAGGAACATCCTTTCCAGGGTAAAGACTTGTGTATAAGGTAAAATAAATAACCAAAAACAAAAATACTCCTCCACACCTTGGGCTATGTTCACAAGTAGCATTTTTTATGCGTTTTTGCACGTTTGTATTGCTTTCAACCGTGACAAATGCATTCACTGGGAAATGTCATTTTAACATTTTACAACCTTATCTGGCCATGTGCTGTGTGACACATGCATACAGTGCTAAAAAGACATGGGAACAGCATGGGGAAGACCCCTGGAAGCATCTGTGACACCCAGGTCACTGCCTAAAAGTGTGCCCATCAGAAGTGATCCTTGCCACATCAGAAGATGCAGACTTGCAACTATCCCCGTGCAAGTCCTTGTCCCAGGGCAGTGTTCAATTGTACCTCCCCCATTCCTTGCAATGCAAGCGCAAGTATGCAGCCTGCCACCCACCCACCCCCAGGCTTCAATACCAAACTGCTAGCTTGCTTGCACTTGAAATAGGGCCTTTTAGGCATGTGGAGGTGGAATCTGGCCAACACGTCATGGCTGCGTCGGTAGCCTGGTGTTCATACTCAGTCCCCAGCCGCCCGGCGGCCGAGTGTCCACGCTTGGTCCCCAGCCGCCAGGGGGCGGCCGGGTGTCCATACTCAGTCCCCAGCCGCCCCGCGGCCGGGTGCCCACACACAGTCCCCAGCCGCGTGGGGGTGGCCGGGTGTCCATAAACGGTCCCCAGCCACCCCTATTTGTCCCGGTGCGCCTTGTACACAAGCGCGCATACCAAAACATTACCTGTGCCCTCCCCAGTGCATTTAGTGGGAAGGACAGCCTAACCACAAACACGTGGACAAGTGAATGTGGCCAGGAATGGTCCATCTCACTGACGCCTTCACACTGGGTTAATATTGTGGAAGCCGGGACACAGTTGGACACTGGGATGCAACACATCCTCCAGACATAGAGGACTGCGGGTCCTGGGTCAATCAGGCTTCAATACAAAGTTCAGAAGGTAGACAGCAGCAGTGGTCGGCCTCCTACACAACGAGTAAATTATTCATGATCATGAGGCCATCCACCTCCTTAGCTTTCTGTTCCTTGGAATGCAAGCGCATGTATGTAGTAGCAGTTAGGCCTGAGGTGGTCAGCGTTTTGGCGCATATTCTACCTCCTTCGAGGATTGCTGGATGTTTTCCTGCTACTATCCCAGTTCTATGACTCCCGTTAAAACAAATCTTCAGGTGATGAATGATGGATGAGGTGGTGGCAAAGGAGAAAGAGCAGGAGGAACAGGGACCATTCACATCAATATCAGGCCAGCCAACCACACATGTCTTGTAGGATAAGTTTCTGAACCAAAAGGAGCAGTTCAGCTACACAGTTATAAGGCATACAGTGAATGCAATGCCTACCAAAAATTTCGAGGCACTCCAATGCCCCTTGGAAGTGACATGGAGGTCAGAGGGCCTTAACTAAACCATTTTTTCCATTTATAGCAACTGGGTCTCCTGTACACTCTTGGCCTAAGCAGGGAATGGAAGGCTTTCCAAAAATTATTAGGCACTGCAATGCCCCTAGAAACAGACGTGGATTACAGCGTATTAAAAACCTTCTACCCATTATGGGGGAGTGGGTCTCCCTTAGTGTTCGCCTATGCATTGAAAAGCAAAAGCTGACAAAAATTAGGAGGAAATGCAATGCCCGTTGCAAGAGTCGTGGAGGTTAGAGGTAATTAAAAACAACATGTCAATGCCCCTTGGAAGAGCTGTGGAGTTCAGAGTGGTTTAACAAGACGGTTTTAATGCCCCTTAGAAGAGGCGTGGAGTTCAGAGTGGTTTAACAAGACTGTTTTAATGCCCCTTGGAAGAGATGTGGAGGTCACAGTAGCTTAACAAGATGGTTTTAATGCCCCTTGGAAGAGACGTGGAGTTCAGAGTGGTTTAACAAGACAGTTTTAATGCCCCTTGGAAGAGTGGTGGAGGTTACAGTGGAATAAAAAGACAATATCAATGCCCCGTGGAAGAGTCGTGGAGGTCACAGTAGCTTAACAAGACGGTTTTAATGCCCCTTGGAAGAGTGGTGGAGGTCGCAGTGGAATAAAAAGACAATATCAATGCCCCTTGGAAGAGTGGTGGAGGTTACAGTGGAATAAAAAGACAATATTAACGCCCTGTGGAAGAGACGTGGAGGTCAAAGTAGCTTAACAAGACGCTTTTAATGCCCCTTGGAAGAGTGGTGGAGGTCGCAGTGGAATAAAAAGACAATATTAATGACCCTTGGAAGAGACGTGGCGGTTGCAGTAGCTTAACAAGACGATTTTAATGCCCCTTACAAGAGCCATGCAGTACAGCATATTAAAAACATTATTCCCATTATTGGGGAGTGGGTCTCCCATAGTCTTTGCCTATGCCTTCCAAGCAAAAGAAGCCAAAAATTAGGAAGGGGGAACTTGCAATGTCCCTTACAAGAGCCATGCAGTACAGCATATTAAAAACATTATTCCCATTATTGGGGAGTGGGTCTCCCATAGTCTTTGCCTATGCCTTCCAAGCAAAAGCTGCCAAAAATTAGGACAGAGGAACTTGCAATGCTGGCAACATGGACCACAGTCACCCTGGTGGTATAGTGGTCGTGGAGGCTGAGGATAAGGAGAAGAGCAAAAAACAGCCGAAATGAGGAAGCGTATACCCATGTGTGGGTGTGAAGCGATGCATGGGAATACACCTCCCGAAATAACACAGTGGATTTGACTTTATGTTACTCTGCTGTCATTTGGTGGTGATGAGAAGTCTGGCCCAATCCAGCCCTTGTTCATTTTGATAAGGGTCAGCTTGTCAGCATTGTCAGTTGACAGGCGAGTGTGCTTATCAGTTATAATTCCCCCAGCGGCACTAAAAACACGCTCCGATAACACGCTAGCGGCAGGGCAGGCCAGGACCTCCAAGGCATGCAGAGTGAGTTCATTCCAAGTGTCCAGCTTGGATACCCAATAATTAAAAGGCACAGAGGAATCACGGAGGACGCTGGTACTCCCTCACGATCTTTTGAAACTTTCCACTCCTTGTGAGAGTACCCTGTGCCTCAGGGCCTGTAAGCTGGGCAGGTCTCAGAAAACTGTCCTAGAACATTGACATTGTTCCCCTGCCTCTGCTGGATTGGAGTTGCGTCTCTCTCGCCTGTATGCCTTAGTTGGGCAGCGAACTGTGACCTCTGCCGCTACCGTGTTCAGATGGGAATTTTTTTAATAGTTCTGCAGCAAGGGCCTTCTGGTACTGCCCCATTTTTGTAGACCTCTCCAACTCAGGAATAAGAGAGTGAAAGTTCTCCTTGTAGAGGGGGTCTAAAAGTGTCATCAACCAGTAATGTCACCCAACATTTTGACAATGCGAGGGTCACGGTTAAGGCAGCGTAACATAAAGTCAGCCATGGGTGCCAGACTGGTAACGGGCAAGACTTCCGTGTCCTCACCAAGATGACGACTGATAGTGTTGAGCGATCACTAAAATGCTGTGGTGCTCGAAGCTCGGGCCGAGCTTACCGTGATACTCGGGTGCTCGAACCGAGCAACGAGCCCAATGTTAGTCTATGAGAGACCCGAGCATTTTTGCGGCAGCACCCCCAGCAGTCTGTAGAAAGCCTAAAAAGTGCCCAAAACGATAGTGACAGTGCTCAGAAGACATGGGGATCGCCCCTGGAAGCATTTATGACCCCCAGGTCACTGCTGTCAACAACGTGGTCAGAGGTATTAAGCCACTTTTGCGGGCTCACAATAAAACGTTCAAAAACGAAACTGAAACGGTTTTCCTGTGAAATATGTTAAGGAATTTCCTTTCCAGGGTAAAAACTTGTGTATAAGGTAAAATAAATAACCAAAAACAAAAATACTCCTCCACACCTTGGGCTATGTTCACAAGTAGCATTTTTCATGCGTTTTTGCACTTTTGTATTGCTTTCAACCGTGACAAATGCGTTCACCGCAAAATGTCATTTTAACAAATATGCAGCCAACCACCCATCCACCCGCAGGCTGCAATACCATACTGCTAGCTTTCACTTGAAATGGGGCCTTTTAGTTTGGAGGAGGCTGAAGCTGGCCACTACCTCATGGCCGCTTCGGCAGCGAGGTATCCATACTCTGTCCCCAGCCGCCCGGCGGCCGGGTGTCCACGCTCGGTCCCCAGCCGCCAGGTGGCGGCCAGGTGTCCATACTCGGTCCCCAGCCACCCTGATTTCTCCTGTCACCTTCCCCCACACTTTTCTTAGCCTGGCCTGCTTTAGGGCAGCATTGGACGAGCCCACCAGAGAACCAGACTCCTCCGGTGGGCCCTGGCTTCTCCATCAGGGGAGTTGAGAGTGCCTAGGTGAGGAGCATGATGATGATGATAGAAGTTAGCATCTGCTTTGTTTTCTTGGAATGCAAGCGCATGTATGTACTAGCGGCTAGGCCTGAGGTGGTCCGCGTTTTGACGCATATCCTACCTCCTCCGAGGATTGCTGGATGTTTTCCTGCTACTATCCCAGTTCTATGACTCCTGTTAAAACAAAGCTTCAGATGATAAATGATGGATGAGGTGGTGGCAAAGGAGAAAGAGCAGGAGGAACAGGGACCATTCACATCAATATCAGGCCAGTCAACCAGATATGTCTTGTAGGATATGTTTCTGTAACAAAAGGAGCGGTTCGGCTACACAGTTATAGGGCATACAGTGAGTGCAATGCCTACCAAAAATTTCGAGCTACTCCAATGCCCCTTCGAAATGACATGGAGGTCAGAGGGCGTTAACTAAACCTTTTTTTCGATTTATAGCAACTGGGTCTCCCATGCACTGTTGGCCTAAGCAGTGAATGGAAGGCTTTCCAAAAATTATGAGGAACTGCAATGCCCCTTACAAGAGCCATGTGTGGCACCCCAGGGGTCTGGTCACCACAGTAATAGAGATATTACGTCGGAGAGCAAGTGGGAGGTTTCCTGGTTAGGATCCCTTAAACATGCAACATCCTCCTGCCCCAGTCCTGGGAGGGGAGAATTCTGCTCTTATAAACTGGATCTGGGGCGGGGTTGAGTGAGTCAGAGAACAGTCAGAGTCAGAGTGAGAGCAAGGGAAAGTAACAGCAAGGAGCTCTGTAGGAGCTAGGAGCTAAAGACCAGGGGCTGGAAGCTGAGCAGAGCTCGCCCTGGCAGAAGACAATAGGAACCGGACACAGGAGTCCGAAGCTGTGAGGACTTATATATCCAGCAGCAGAAACCAGCCGGAAGGGGATTTCAGGTCCTCTGGCCAAAGAAGCCCGGAGGCTCAGTCACAAGCAAGGGACCAGCACCGCCGTCGTGGAGCGGAGGCTAACAGAAGGCCCCAAGTCACCAGCCAAACGGGTGAGCACTACACGATACACTCAGGGAGGTGGGCTACTTCTACCCGCTTACAGCAAGGTAGCCAGGAAGAGTGAAGACAGACGGGGAGGCCTACAACTCCACCTGGCCAGGGGAACTCCTGCTTGCTCACAGACTGACCAGGCCTCTTATGCTAGCCAGTACTCCTGGGAGGGTCTACCTTATAATCATCATTAAAGACCCTGAACTGCACTGCAAAGACTCTGAGTCGTTCCTCCTGCGCTCGTGCACCATCACACCATGATCCACACTCACTGCCCTGAGGCTATACTCCTCCCGAGGGGAGTTATCCCATTCTATGCTGCGCACACAACACCAGCCTCAGCGGTCTGCCTCGCAGCGGTGGTACTCCCTGACCGCAATCCACGGGTGGCGCAGTCGGACAATTAACCTCAAAACTTAAGAAAGACTGCCACTGGTTTGACCAGCCTGAGCCACGGGACCGGGTCACCGCCACGGAGACTACAGACCCCAGAGACCCGGCACCAGGTATCCCACACATGTGTACACACGGCCCAGGGGGCGCGTCACATGCAGTACAGCATATTACAAACACAAGTCCCATTATTGGGGAGTGGGTGTCCCATAGTATTTACTTATGCCTTGCAAGCAAAAGCTGCCAAAAATTAGGACGGAGCAACTTGCAATGCCCCTTACAAGAGTCATGCAGTACAGCATATTACAAACATAAGTCCCATTATTGGGGAGTGGGTGTCCCATGGTATTTGCTTATGCTTTCCCAGCAAAAGCTGCCAAAAATTAGGACGGAGCAACTTGCAATGCCCCTTACAAGAGCCATGCAGTACAGCATATTACAAACATAAGTCCCATTATTGGGGAGTGGGTCTCCCATAGTATTTGCTTATGCTTTCCCAGCAAAAGCTGCCAAAAATTAGGACGGAGCAACTTGCAATGCCACTTACAAGGGCCATGCAGTACAGCATATTGCAAACATAAGTCCCATTATTGGGGAGTGGGTGTACCATAGTATTTGCTTATGCTTTCCCAGCAAAAGCTGCCAAAAATTAGGACGGAGCAACTTGCAATGCCCCTTACAAGAGCCATGCAGTACAGCATATTACAAACATAAGTACCATTATTGGGGAGTGGGTGTCCCATAGTATTTGCTTATGCCTTGCAAGCAAAAGCTGCCAAAAAATTAGGACGGAACAACTTGCAATGCCCCTTACAAGAGCCATGCAGTACAGCATATTACAAACATAAGTCCCATTATTGGGGAGTGGGTCTCCCATAGTATTTGCTTATGCTTTCCCAGCAAAAGCTGCCAAAAATTAGGACGCAGCATCTTGCAATGCCCCTTACAAGAGCCATGCAGTACAGCATATTACAAACATAAGTCCCATTATTGGGGAGTGGGTGTACCATGGTATTTGCTTATGCTTTCCCAGCAAAAGCTGCCAAAAATTAGGACGCAGCAACTTGCAATGCCCCTTACAAGAGCCATGCAGTACAGCATATTACAAACATAAGTACCATTATTGGGGAGTGGGTGTCCCATAGTATTTGCTTATGCCTTGCAAGCAAAAGCTGCCAAAAACTTAGGACGGAACAACTTGCAATGCCCCTTACAAGAGCCATGCAGTACAGCATATTACAAACATAAGTCCCATTATTGGGGAGTGGGTCTCCCATAGTATTTGCTTATGCTTTCCCAGCAAAAGCTGCCAAAAATTAGGACGCAGCAACTTGCAATGCCCCTTACAAGAGCCATGCAGTACAGCATATTACAAACATAAGTCCCATTATTGGGGAGTGGTTGTCCCATGGTATTTGCTTATGCTTTCCCAGCAAAAGCTGCTAAAAATTAGGACGGAGCAACTTGCAATGCCCCTTACAAGAGCTATGCAGTACAGCATATTACGAACATAAGTCCCATTATTGGGGAGTGGGTCTCCCATAGTATTTGCTTATGCTTTCCCAGCAAAAGCTGCCAAAAATTAGGACGGAGAAACTTGCAATGCCGCTTACAAGAGCCATGCAGTACAGCATATTACAAACATAAGTCCCATTATTGGGGAGTGGGTGTCCCATGGTATTTGCTTATGCTTTCCCAGCAAAACTTGCCAAAAATTAGGACGGAGCAACTTGCAATGCTCCTTACAAGAGCCATGCAGTACAGCATATTACAAACATAAGTCCCATTATTGGGGAGTGGGTGTCCCATGGTATTTGCTTATGCTTTCCCAGCAAAAGCTGCCAAAAATTAGGACGGAGCAACTTGCAATGCCCCTTACAAGAGCCATGCAGTACAGCATATGACGAACATAAGTCCCATTATTGGGGAGTGGGTCTCCCATAGTATTTGCTTATGCTTTCCCAGCAAAAGCTGCCAAAAATTAGGACGGAGCAACTTGCAATGCCCCTTACAAGAGCCATGCAGTACAGCATATTACAAACATAAGTCCCATTATTGGGGAGTGGGTGTCCCATGGTATTTGCTTATGCTTTCCCAGCAAAACCTGCCAAAAATTAGGACGGAGCAACTTGCAATGCCCCTTACAAGAGCCATTCAGTACAGCATATTACAAACATAAGTCCCATTATTGTGGAGTGGGTCTCCAATAGTATTTGCTTATGCTTTCCCAGCAAAAGCTGCCAAAAATTAGGACGGAGCAACTTGCAATGCCCCTTACAAGAGCCATGCAGTACAGCATATTACAAACATAAGTCCCATTATTTTGGAGTGGGTGTCCCATGGTATTTGCTTATGCTTTCCCAGCAAAAGCTGCCAAAAATTAGGACGGAGCAACTTGCAATGCTGGCACCCTGGTGGTATAGTGGTGGTAGAGGCTGAGGATAAGGAGAAGAAGATTAAACAGCCAAAACAAGGAAGCGTATACCCATGTGTGGGTGTGAAGTGGTGCATGTGAATACACCTCCCGAAATAACACAGCGGATTTGACTTTATGTTACTCTGCTGTCATTTGGTGGTGATGAGAAGTCTGGCCCAATCCAGCCCTTGTTCATTTTGATAAGGGTCAGCTTGTCAGCATTGTCAGTTGACAGGCGAGTGCGCTTATCAGTTATAATTCCCCCAGCGGCACTAAAAACACGCTCCGATAACACGCTAGCGGCAGGGCAGGCCAGGACCTCCAAGGCGTACAGAGAGAGTTCATTTCAAGTGTCCAACTTGGATACCCAATAATTAAAAGGCACAGAGGAGTCACGGAGGATGCTGGTACGATCGGCAAGGTACTCCCTCACCATCTTTTGAAACTTTCCACTCCTTGTGAGAGTACCCCGCGTCTCAGGGCCTGTAAGCTGGGCGTGTGTCAGAAAACTGTCCCAGAACGTTGACAGTGTTCCCCTGCCTCTGCTGGATTGGAGTTGCATCTCTCTCGCCTGTACGCCTTGGTTGGGCAACGAACTGTGACCTCTGCCGCTAGCGTGTTCAGATGGGAATTTTTTTAAGAGTTCTGCAGCAAGGGCCTTCTGGTATTGCCCCATTTTTGTAGACCTCTCCACCTCAGGAATAAGAGAGTGAAAGTGCTCCTTGTAGCGGGGGTCTACAAGTGTCACCAACCAGTAATGACTGTCACCTAACATTTTGACAACGCGAGGGTCACGGTTAAGGCAGAGTAACATAAAGTCAGCCATGGGTGTCAGACTGGTAACGGGCAAGATTTCCGTGTCCTCACCAAGATGACGACTGACCATGCTCTCCTCCTCCTCTTCCTCCTCCCCCCTGTCCTCAGGCCACCCACGCTGAACCGACGGTATGACACTTGTACAGGTACTACCGTCTACAACGCATGATAGCAGCTCCTCTTCTTCCTCCTCCTCCTCCTCTCCCTCATTGTCCCCCAATGAACGTTGGGATGAGATGAGGCTGGGCTGTGTGTAATCACCCGCTACGGCTTCTTGATCCATCTCATCATACTCTGGCTGCAATGCCTCCTCTTTAATTCTCTGCAGAGAGCGTTGCAAAAGACAGACAAGTGGGATGCTGACACTAATGATGGCGTCATCGCCACTCACCATCTTGGCGGCCTCCTCAAAGTTTGTCAGGATGGTACATATGTCAAACATCCAGGTCCACTCCTGAGGTCTTATGTGTGGAGTCTGACCTGAATATCGATGGCCTTGTTGCAGCTGGTACTCCACAACTGCTCTCTTCTGCTCACAAATCCTTTGCAACATGTGGAGGGTAGAGTTCCAATGTGTGGGGACATCACACACCAGTCGGTGTGCCGGAAGCTGCAAACGCTGCTGCAACACAGCAAGGGCGGCGGAAGCTGTAGCCGACTTGCGAAAATGAGCTGACAGGCGGCGTACTTTCACGAGCAGATCTGGCAACTCGGGGTATGATTTAAGAAACCGATGAACCACGAGGTTAAGCACATGAGCCAGTCATGGTAGGTGTGTGATCTCATCTCGCCTCAGAGCAGCCACCAGGTTACGGCCATTGTCACACACGACCATGCCGGGATGTAGGTTCAGCGGTCTCAGCCACAGATCTGTCTGCTCTTTCACAGCTGTCCACAACTCACAAGCAGTGTGAGGTTTATCACCTAAGCTTATGAGTTTCAGCACAGCCTGTTGCCGCTTGGCGGAGGCAGTACTGCAATGCTTCAAGCTTGTAACTGATGTGGTGATATCTGAGATGGAGACTGAACATGAGGAGGAGGAGGATGCGCAGGAGCTGTACACTGTGCGGGCAACTCTGACTGACATAGAGCCCGCAATCCTCGGTGTGGGGAGGATGTGTTCCGTCCCAAGGTCCGACTGGGTCCCGGCTTCCACTATGTTTACCCAGTGTGCAGTCAGAGATATGTACCGTCCCTGGCCACAAGCACTTGTCCACGTGTCCGTTGTCAGGTGGACTCTCCCAGTAACTGCGTTGTTGAGGGCACGGCAGATGCTTTGGGACACGTGCTTGTGTAGTGCGGGGATGGCACACCGGGCAAAATAGTGTCGGCTGGGGACCGAGTACCGAGGGACGGCCACCGCCATAAGATTGCGGAAGGATTCCGTCTCCACCAGCCTAAAATGCAAGCAGTCGTGAAATGTGCGAATTTAGGACTGTGGCCTGTGTGGCGTTAGCTGCGAATTTCCGCTTTCGTTCAAAGGTCTGGGATATGGACAATTGAACGCTGCGGTGGGATGTGGACGTGGACGTTGATGCTGTTTCTTGAGAAACTGCCATAACAAGTGAAGACTGAGAGAAGGGGGCATCTTTACATGCAGTATGGACAGGGGGTTGCCTTGCACACACAACAGGGGGTTCTATTGCACGCACAACAGTGGAAGAAGCAGTGGTGACACCCGCTGACACTGGTCGTGGACCCTGGGTTTCGCCCCACAAAGTCGGGTGCTTTGCTACTATGTGCCTGATCACGCTGGTGGTGGTTAGGCTGGTAGTTTTGTCACCCCTGCTGATGCTGGCATGGCAGGTGGAACATATGGCCTTTTTGGGGTTATCAGCAGAGTCTTTAAAAAAATTCCAGACTCTGGAAGACCTACCGCTTGTACTGGCAACGTCCCTCGTGTTGGTGTTACGGGGAACGGTTGCCTGCCTTCTGCCTGCGGCCACCACACTGCTACTTCCTGCCTGTTGGGGTACTCTGCCTCCCTCCCCCTGTGTGCTGCTGGCCTCACTCTGCATGTCCTCCTTCCACGTTGGGTCAGTTACTAGATCATCCACCACTTCCTCCTCTTCCACTTGCGCACCACGATCCTCCTCCTCACTTCCTGGCAATTGTGTCTCGTCATCGTCCACCTCTTGTGACAGATTGCCAACGTCGACTTCCTGTGGCCGTGGCTGTTCAAATATTTGGGCATCGCAACATGGGATCTCCTCTTCCACCACTTCAAGCGTATCAGGCGAGGGGCCCAAATATGGAAATGGACCAGTGAACATCTCTTCAGAGTGTCCAAGTGTGGGATCACTTGCTGTCTGACGACACTCGGCATGGTGGGAGGAAGGAGCATCATGGTGAGGAGGAGTATGCGGTCGAGACTCACGGCTACTAAGAGTTGACCGTGTGGAAGACAGACCGGAGGTGGTGGTGCCCAGGTAACTTGAAGTATTGTCCGCTATCCAATTAATAACCTGTTCACACTGATCAATTCTCAATACTGGTGTTGTTATGTGCTTCCCTAGTAATTCGGTCAAGAAGTGGGAGCGAGAAGATGTGGCTGTTGGTTGTGGCACATTTTCACCTTGGCCACGGCCCCGTCCTCTGCACGAACCATCACCAGAACGTCCAGTTCCACGTCCCTTGCCACGCGCCTTGCCCATTGTAAATGAAGTAAAATAGCTTACACTTGCACTATCAATGGAAAAAGGGTAATAAAGAGTAGATTAGAACCGTGGAAGAGGAAAACCACAGTTATTGTTTACTGGGGTATACCACACTTTTTTAAATAGAGATATTTGCGGCTGAACAGTGAGCGACACACTCAAACTGCTTTTTTTTTAGATACCAAAGGCCCAAAACTGGATAGTACAGCGATTTGACCCGTGGAACTGCGAAACCACACTGGGATGTCGGGCCTACACAAGACTATTTTCAACAGATATATTTTTGTGTCACAACAGTCAGGAGACACTACTGTTTTTCTTTACGGAAAAAACTACCAAAAGCTGAATAATAGAGATTTTTTACCGTGGGATGGCAAAACCACAGTTATTGTTTACTGGGGTATACCACACTTTTTTAAATAGAGATATTTGCGGCTGAACAGTGAGCGACACACTCAAACTGCTTTTTTTTAGATACCAAAGGCCCAAAACTGGATAGTACAGCGATTTGACCCGTGGAACTGCGAAACCACACTGGGATGTCAGGCCTACACAAGACTATTTTCAACAGATATATTTTTGTGTCACAACAGTCAGGAGACACTACTGTTTTTCTTTACGGAAAAAACAACCAAAACCTGAATAATAGAGATTTTTTACCGTGGGATGGCAAAACTACAGCTATTGTTTACTGGGGTATACCACACTTTTTTAAATAGAGATATTTGCGGCTGAACAGTGAGCGACACACTCAAACTGCTTTTTTTTTAGATACCAAAGGCCCAAAACTGGATAGTACAGTGATTTGACCCGTGGAACTGCGAAACCACACTGGGATGTAGGGCCTACACAAGACTATTTTCAACAGATATATTTTTGTGTCACAACAGTCAGGAGACACTACTGTTTTTCTTTACGGAAAAAAATACCAAAACCTGAATAATAGAGATTTTTTACCGTGGGATGGCAAAACCACAGTTATTGTTTACTGGGGTATACCACACTTTTTTAAATAGAGATATTTGCAGCTGAACAGTGAGCGACACACTCAAACTCCTTTTTTTTTAGATACCAAAGGCCCAAAACTGGATAGTACAGCGATTTGAGCCGTGGATCTGCGAAACCACACTGGGATGTCGGGCCTACACAAGACTATTTTCAACAGATATATTTTTGTGTCACAACAGTCAGGAGACACTACTGTTTTTCTTTACGGAAAAAAATACCAAAACCTGAATAATAGAGATTTTTTACCGTGGGACGGCAAAACCACAGTTATTGTTTACTGGGGTATACCACACTTTTTTAAATAGAGATATTTGCGGCTGAACAGTGAGCGACACACTCAAACTGCTTTTTCTTTAGATACCAAAGGCCCAAAACTGGATAGTACAGCGATTTGACCCGTGGAACTGCGAAACCACACTGGGATGTCAGGCCTACACAAGACTATTTTCAACAGATATATTTTTGTGTCACAACAGTCAGGAGACACTACTGTTTTTCTTTACGGAAAAAACAACCAAAACCTGAATAATAGAGATTTTTTACCGTGGGATGGCAAAACTACAGCTATTGTTTACTGGGGTATACCACACTTTTTTAAATAGAGATATTTGCGGCTGAACAGTGAGCGACACACTCAAACTGCTTTTTTTTTAGATACCAAAGGCCCAAAACTGGATAGTACAGTGATTTGACCCGTGGAACTGCGAAACCACACTGGGATGTAGGGCCTACACAAGACTATTTTCAACAGATATATTTTTGTGTCACAACAGTCAGGAGACACTACTGTTTTTCTTTACGGAAAAAAATACCAAAACCTGAATAATAGAGATTTTTTACCGTGGGATGGCAAAACCACAGTTATTGTTTACTGGGGTATACCACACTTTTTTAAATAGAGATATTTGCAGCTGAACAGTGAGCGACACACTCAAACTCCTTTTTTTTTAGATACCAAAGGCCCAAAACTGGATAGTACAGCGATTTGAGCCGTGGATCTGCGAAACCACACTGGGATGTCGGGCCTACACAAGACTATTTTCAACAGATATATTTTTGTGTCACAACAGTCAGGAGACACTACTGTTTTTCTTTACGGAAAAAAATACCAAAACCTGAATAATAGAGATTTTTTACCGTGGGACGGCAAAACCACAGTTATTGTTTACTGGGGTATACCACACTTTTTTAAATAGAGATATTTGCGGCTGAACAGTGAGCGACACACTCAAACTGCTTTTTCTTTAGATACCAAAGGCCCAAAACTGGATAGTACAGCGATTTGACCCATGGAACTGCGAAACCACACTGGGATGTCGGGCCTACGCAAGACTATTTTCAACAGATATATTTTTGTGTCACAACAGTCAGGAGACACTACTCTTTTTCTTTACGGAAAAAACTACCAAAACCTGAATAATAGAGATTTTTAACCGTGGGATGGCAAAACCACAGTTATTGTTTACTGGGGTATACCACACTTTTTTAAATAGAGATATTTGCGGCTCAACAGTGAGCTACACACTCAAACTGTTTTTTTTTTTTTAGATACAAATGGCCCAAAATGGATAATACAGAGGTTTGAACCGTGGAAGTGCAAAACAACACTTCTGTTTCTCTAGCCTACACCAGACTATTTTCAACAGTTATATTTGTGTCTGAAAAATCAGAGACACGCTTATTTTTTGGGGGGGGGGACACACACCAAAAGGTTAATAAGACGGGTATTTGTACAGTGTGAAGGAGGAAAAAAAAAGGAGGATTTAGATGGAAAAAAAAGGATTTTTCTTGGCCCCCGACACCTGGTGCTAAGTCCAGCAATTTGAGCAACAGGAGCACACAGGACTGTAATGCAGCGTTTGCTGGTATAACCACTGTGTCTCCTATACAGCCTGCCTGCCTGGTATCTGGGATGGATATTAGTCCTGAAAAGGACTGTTTGTTTGTTCTGGCAGCCTTTACAGACCCTACACTAACTATTTCGCAGTTTATATCTCTCCCTAAATCAGCAGCGCTGTCCCTACACTGTGTAATCCGGAGCGACTGTGTCCAAGATGGCGGCGCCCGGTTTTAAATACTCGAGGTGACGCTGTGCGGCCAGCCAATCACTGTAATGCCCACAACCAACATGGCTGCAGCATTACAGTGACTGGCTGGCAATCACTGCATGTTCATTGGCTCTGTAAAGAGCGCCAAACATGCAGGGCGGAGACCCGAGCTCCCGCCCGAGTAACCCGGAAATGCTCGGTGCTCGCCGAACATCCCGAGTAGCGTGATGCTCGGGCGAGTACCGAGCAGTGTCGAGCATGTTCGCTCAACACTAGTGGTCACCACTCACCTAATTAAAATATTTAACCTCTCTCTTTCTTCAGGTATCTTTCCCTCCTCATTTAAACATACCATTATAACCCCATTACTTAAAAAACTATCCCTTACTAAAGTCTCTAATGATCTATTAACAGGTAAATCCAAAGGTCATTGATCCCTGCTGATTCTTCTGGATCTTTCTGCTGCACTTGTCACTGTGGATCACCAGCTCCTGCTCACTATGCTCCCCTATATCAGCACAAAGGACACCATTCTCTCCTGGTTCTCCTCTTACCTCTCTGACCACTCCTTCACTGTATCTTTTGCCAGCTCCTTCTCCTCTTCTCGTCAACTAACTATTAGAGTTTCGCAGGGCTCAGTCCTAGGCCCCCTCTTCTTCTCTATATACACAGCCCCTAATGGACAAACGATCAGTAGATCTGGATTCCAGTATCATCTCTATGCTGATGACACCCAATTATACACCTCTTCTCCGAGTCCTGACATCACCTCAACCCTAATACAAAATACCAAGGATTGTTTGTATGCTGTCTCTAACATTATGTCCTCCCTCTATCTTAAACTTATTCTCTCCAAAAATGAACTTCATTTGTTTCTCCCCTCTACTAACCTAACTCTACCTGACATTGAAATTACCTTGGAGGGTTCAACCATAACTCCCAAGCAGCTTGCCCGCGGCCTTGTGGCCATATTTGACACTAAACTTTCCTTTATTCCATATATCCGATCAGTCACCCGCTCTTGTCACGTGCATCTTAAAAACATCTCCAGAATCTGACCTTTTCTCACCTTTGAAACTGCTAAAACTCTTACTGTAGCTCTTATTCATTCTTGTCTGGACTACTGCAAC
The DNA here is from genome assembly GCF_046119375.1 of Phyllobates terribilis. Lineage (NCBI taxonomy): Eukaryota > Metazoa > Chordata > Amphibia > Anura > Dendrobatidae > Phyllobates > Phyllobates terribilis. The sequence goes on along the minus strand of NW_027362761.1, from coordinate 115,729,934 downwards.
TCTCTTCTGATCAGTCTCCCTCTTACCAAATTTTCTCCTCTCCAATGCATCCTGAATGCGGCAGCCAGGGTCGTATTTCTGTTGAGCTGCTTTACCGATGCCTCCATCTTGTGCCAGTCATTACATTGGTTATCCATTCGATACAGGTATTGGTATATGCAACAGTTGTGGACTTCTTTATTTGTGTGAAGGAGGACTTTATGCTGATCTGACAGTAGATGGCGATGTTGTGTAACGTTTCTCTTTTGACTGTATTGTAAAAAAGAAAAGTTCTCTTTTGTTTTTTTCTGTTTTTGTTCTTACTTCCTGGTGCAGTACTGTGTGACTGTGCATTTTTTCCTTTACCTCATGTTCTGAGAAGTAAAAGCTTGTTATCCCATGTAATCTGCTCTGTGAAGGTTCCACCGCAACTGTGGGTATCCAGAAGCTGTGCAACAGGTTATGGGCCCAGGCACCGAGGACCACAGGCACTGAGGACCCCAGACACTAAGGACACCGTAACCCTCAGCAAGACCCTGGTGAATGCAGAAGAATTCTTCAGTACAATTCTCTCCAAACAAGTAAGACAAATTAAAGATGACAAGTAGTACAGAGCTAAAACTCACAGTAGCTAAGCTGAATAATGAGAATTATCTGTTATGGAAGTTCAAAGTAGAAATGTTATTGTCTAAAGATGATTTATGGGAAGTAATCGCTACAGATAGACCTGATGAGGATAATCAGTCATGGGATAAGAAAAATAGACAAGCAAGAGCTACCATCAGCCTATTTGTGGATGAGGCTCAATTAATCCACATATGGAATGAGGATACAGCAAAGGGAATGTGGGAAGCACTAAAAAAGCTACATGAAAGACCCAGCTTAAATCACAAGTTATTTCTGCTAAGAAAGCTTTACAATATGAGACTAAATGCAGACAATGACCTGCAGAAGCATATATTCTCTATTATGGAAGTGATATCACAGCTGAGATCAATTGGTGAAGATATTAAGGAAAGCCATATATCAGCAATATTATTGTGCAGTTTACTGGATTCATATACTGCTTTGATAAATGCAATAGAGACAAGACCTGAAACAGACATTACATTAGAGTTTGTGAAGACCAGACTCATAAATGAATATCAAAGAAAGAAAGAACAAACAAATAATTCTTCTACTGAAAAAGATAATGGAAATGCTCTTAAAGCTACAGAATCAATAAGATCCTATAATAAAGAGACAAGAGAATGTTTCAGATGTAAGAAAAAAGGACATTTAAAGAAAGACTGTACTATATGGAAAGCAGAAAAACAGAAATTACATCATAAAGAGAATACACAGAAGGTGAAAAACACAATTTCTGATTCATGTGAAAAAAATTGGAATGGCACATTTAAAGTGACTGATGAGAAATCATCATTGGGTTGGTTTATTGACTCAGGAGCAGCAAGTCACATGACAAGTAATAAAAATTTCTTTACTGAACTTAATTTAAATAAGAAGAAAGCCATTTATCTTGCAGATGGAAGCAAAATAACTGCAGAAGGTGTTGGACAAGGAATCTATTCTAACGAATTTGGGCATGATTCAAAAATACTTGTACAGGATGTGTTATATGTTCCAGAATTAGAAGGAAGATTGTTATCTGTAAAACGTCTAACAGCTAAAGAACTTACTGTAAAATTCAAAGATGGTGAGTGTACAATTCTAGCAGGAAACAAGGTAATAACCAATGTCAAGGCAAATGAACAATTATATCATCTAGTCACATTAAAGGAACAGATGAAGTTGTGAACACATGATCAAAAGAATTGTATTCACATGTGGTATAGACATCAAGGACACAGACATCCTGAAAGTATAATGGAGCTACAAAGGAAAGAATTGACAAAGGATCTATTGATATCTGACTGCTCAATTACCGTAAGATGTGAATGTTGTATAAAATCAAAAGCCACAAGGATATCTATTCCTAAAGAAAGTGAAACGAAAAGCACAAGACCACTTGATTTGGCGCATACTGACGTATGTGGACCCATGAAAGTGACTTCAGGAGGCAATAGATATATGGTGACTTTTATAGATGACTACTCAAGATACATAGTCACATATTTGATCAAGAACAAAAGCTAAGTTTTCAATAAACTAGTAGACTATGTGACAAAGTCGAATAACAAATTTCAGAGGAAGCCCATGGTCATTAGAAGTGATAATGGAGGTGAATTCACAGGACACCAAATAGAAAACTACTTAAGAAAAATGATATAGAGGATCAAAAGACTGTTACTTACACACCTGAACAAAATGGTGTAGCAGAAAGGAAAAACAGAACTCTGACTGAAATGCTGACAGATTCCAAACTATCAGAGAAATATTGGGGTGAAGCAGTAATGACAGCTACATATCTACAGAACCGACTTTTTTCTAGAAAACAGAAAAAAAAAACATATGAACTGTGGCAAGGTATGAAACCAAGTGTAAATCATTTAAGAGTTTTTGCTTGTAAGGTTTTTGTGTTCATTTCAACAGAAAAATGTTCCAAACTTCAAAATAGGTCCATGGAAGGAATATTTGTTGGATATAGTGAAAATTGCAAAGGATATAGAATCCTAGATCCCAAAACAGACAGAGTTATCTTGAGTAACAGTGTGACATTCATTGAGGATCTAAATGAAGACACTATGATTTCACTGGAAACAAAAAATGAGAAAAACGGTAATGATATAGCTGAAGGAATATCTGATGAAAAAGAAGTTGAAATTAATAAAAAACAGAATACTGAAAGTGAAGAGAAACAACTACAAATAGACACAGAACCAAGACGTTCAATAAGAGAAAACAATTGAAAACCACCAATACGCCTTTTATACAAGGCAAGTACAAGTAAAATGTATGAGCCTACCACTTGGGATGAAATATCTCGACTTCCTGAAGAAGAAGCCAATAAATGGATAGAGGCAACAGAAATAGAAATGAAATAAAATCCATGCATGACTTAAAAACATGGACACAAACAGAATTACCAGAAGGAAGAAAAGCTATAGGATGTAAATGGGTTTTTAAAGTAAAGTACCGAACAGATGGCACAGCTGAACCATACCGAGCAAAAGCTAAAGGTTATTCTCAAAAATATGGAGAAGACTATGATGAAACATTTGCTCCAGTTGTCAAACATACTACAATAAGAACTTTGTTTGCAGCTGCAGCAATGAAACAAATGGAACCGAAACATCTGGATGTAAAGACAGCATTTTTGAGTGGAAGTTTAACAGAAGATATTTGCATGGACGGATCAACCTCCAGGATTCAAAGATGAAAGTAACTCAAACATGGTTTGCAAATTACAGAAAAGTATATACGGTTTAAAATAAGCTGCTAAAGCGTGGAATGATAAAATCACGGAGGTGCTCACAAATGAAAAATTTAAAAGAAGCAAAGCTGATCCTTGCCTGTACACAAAAAGACTAATGGACAGATGGATCTATATACTCATATACAGTACAGACCAAAAGTTTGGACACACCTTCTCATTTAAAGATTTTTCTGTATTTTCATGACTATGAAAATTGTACATTCACACTGAAGGCATCAAAACTATGAATTAACACATGTGAAATTATATAGTTAACAAAAAAGTGTGAAACAACTAAAAATATGTCTTATATTCTAGGTTCTTCAAAGTAGCCACCTTTTGCTTTGATGACTGCTTTGCACACTCTTAGCATTTTCTTGATGAGCTTCAAGAGGTAGTCACCAGAAATGGTTTTCCAACAATCTTGAAGGAGTTCCCAGAGATGCTTAGCACTTGTTGGCCCTTTTGCCTTCACTCTGCGGTCCAGCTCACCCCAAACCATCTCGATTGGGTTCAGGTCTGGTGACTGTGGAGGCCAGGTCATCTGGCGTAGCACCCCATCACTCTCCCCATTGGTCAAATAGCCCTTACACAGAATGGAGGTGTGTTTGGGGTCATTGTCTTGCTGAAAAGTAAATGATGGTCCAACTAAATGCAAACCGGATGGAATAGCATGCCGCTGCAAGATGCTGTGGTAGCCATGCTGGTTCAGTATGCCTTCAATTTTTAATAAATCCCCAACAGTTTCACCAGCAAAGCACCCCCACACCATCACACCTCCTCCTCCATGCTTCACGGTGGGAACCATGCATGTAGAGTCCATCCGTTCACCTTTTCTGTGTCGCACAAAGACACGGTGGTTGGAACCAAAGATCTCAAATTTGGACTCATCAGACCAAAGCACAAATTTCCACTGGTCTAATGTCCATTCCTTGTGTTCTTTAGCCCAAACAAGTCTCTTCTACTTATTGCCTGTCCTTATCAGTGGTTTCCTAGCAGCAATTTTACCATGAAGGCCTGCTGCACAAAGTCTCTTCTTAACAGTTGTTGAAGAGATGTGTCTGCTGCTAGAACTCTGTGTGGCATTGACCTGGCCTCTAATCTGAGCTGCTGTTAACCTGCGATTTCTGAGGCTGGTGACTCGGATAAACTTATCCTCAGAAGCAGAGGTGACTCTTGTTCTTCCTTTCCTGGGGTTGTCCTCATGTGAGCCAGTTTCTTTGTAGCGCTTGATGGTTTTTGCAACTGCACTTGGGGACACTTTCAAAGTTTGCCCAATTTTTCGGACTGACTGACCTTCATTTCTTAAAGTAATGATGGCCACTCGTTTTTCTTTACTTAGCTGCTTTTTTCTTGCCATAATACAAATTCTAACAGTCTATTCAGTAGGACTAACAGCTGTGTATCCACCAGACTTCTGCACAACATAACTGATGGTCCCAACCCCATTTATAAGACAAGAAATCCCACTTATTAAACCTGACAGGGCACACCTGTGAAGTGAAAACCATTTCCGGTGGCTACCTCTTGAAGCTCATCAAGAGAATGCTAAGAGTGTGCAAAGCAGTCATCAAAGCAAAAGGTGGCTACTTTGAAGAACCTAGAATATAAGACATATTTTCAGTTGTTTCACACTTTTTTGTTAAGTATATAATTCCACATGTGTTAATTCATAGTTTTGATGCCTTCAGTGTGAATGTACAATTTTCATAGTCATGAAAATACAGAAAAAACTTTAAATGAGAAGGTGTGTCCAAGCTTTTGGTCTGTACTGTATATATATATATATATATATATATATATATATATATATATATATATATATATATCCATCTGAACTAACAGTCCTTCTGAGGACTAATCCAGCTGCATATATTCAGTGGTGATAGCAGGAGTTAGGCAGGCAGAGATTGTGGACACTATACAGCACAATAGGGTCAATTGCACGTTCTGTCTGCTGCTGCTGCTGCCTGTTACAGGTATCCATTGGACTAGATATCAGAGCTAATTTTTTTTTGCTCTTAATGCTGATTATTTCTTTTAAAAAGTAACACAGTCCAACATTTTACAGCTCCATTTGCTTGTTAGCACTGCAGAATACAGCCAGATCTTTTCCTTCATCAGACGTGATCCCATATTACTGTGATACAAATCCAGCAATTTGTAGGGGGCGTGCAAGATATTATACTCCATTTACAGTTGAGCAAAAGTGTGTTAGTGAACGTATTCGGATGTGGTTGCTGAGCAATACTAAACTAGAAGGGAAGTGGTTAAAACCATGGGCGTCCGGTCAGGCAAATCACATATTACTGCAGTACAAATCCAGAAATTTGTAGGGGACATGTAAAATATTCTACTCCTTTTACAGTTTGGCAGCAGTGTGGTAGTGAACCTATTCACATGTGGTCACTGAGCAATACTAAACGAGAAGGGCAGTGCTTAAAACCGTGGGCGTCCCATCACACGTATCAGATATTACTGCTGTACGAATCCAGCAATTTGTAGGGGACATGTAAAATATTCTACTCCATTTAAAATTGGCAAGGCATGTGGCAAGGGACAGGGAAGTGGACGTGATAGTGCAACACTACAACTATTCTATGAGTGTGCGATAAATTAATCTTCTGTATATCACATATAACAGCGTTCCAAAATCAGCCATTTCTCGTGAACGTGGAAAATATTGTTCTCCATTTAAAATGGGCAAAGTGCGTGGCAAGGGACGGGGAAGTGGACATGATGGTTATGGTGCATTCAGAGGCCGAGGACGTGGACGTGGGCAAGCTGAAATTGTGCCATAACAAATGCCCACATCATGTCACCCTACCTTCCTGTCCCAATTACTAGAGGACCGCATAACACCACTATTGAACACATAGCAGTGTCAAAAGGTTGTTGGTTGGATAGCAGATAATGCTTCCAGTCACTTTGCCACCACCACCCTGTCTTCCACACGGTCAAGTCTCAGTAGCCGTGAGTTTAGACCGCAAATTCCTCACCTTAATCCTCCTTCCTCCCACCATGCCAATTGCCCAGAGACAACTGATCCCACACTTGGACACTCCGAAGAGCTGTCCACTTTTCCATTTATCGCTTCGAGCCTTTCGCCCTGCCAGCTTCAAGCGGGGCAAGAGGAGATTGCAGGTAGCGATGCCCAAACATTTGAGCAGCCATGGTCACAAAAAGGCAATGGTGGAAAAGTGCAATTACTGTCGCAAGAGGTGGATGATGATGATTGCCAGAAAGTCAGGAGTAGTGTTGAGCCACCCCCGTAGTGTTCGAGTTCGGTTCGGTTCGTCGAACACCCGTATGTTCGCCGAACTGTTCGTCGAACACCGTCGAACACCGTTAAAACCAATGGCAGGCAAACAAAAACACATAGAAACACATAGAAAACACATAGAAAACACCTTCAAAGGTGTCCAAAAGCTGAAAAACTGCTCAGAAGACACAATTAACACATGGAAAAGTGACAAGTACATATAGTCATGCGAAAAGAAAAGAGGTGGAGGAGTAAAAGGAGGGGGAGACACAGATATAGGCATGTCATGCCCTTCAAAAATCAAGAAAGGCTGGAGTTAAAATCTAAAATCAGCCTACTAACACCCAGACATCGTGACAAGAAAATTAAAAAAAGAAATATCTTTAGGTAGAATGGCGTTTCCATTCAGAACACTTTCCTTACAAGACATAGTGGTATCCCCGTTGTGAGTTGTGCCAAAAACGGAACCCAATACATTCGGACTAATCCACCATTTGTCATATCCAAGGGGCAGGTCAGTAAACGACAACATCGACGCGGAACCAAGTACAGTAGTATATACTGTACATCCTTTGACAAGGCAATCAGGCGGATCAAGAAGTTGAGAAAGGTCACCCTAATGGCCAAAACAGACATTGATGTGGCGTTCCGGTTACTTACTACCTGTGCCTCCGAATAGTGTCCACCTATTGGGCTGCTTCTGGGAAGGAGCATACTATATAGATCTCTGTTTGCCCATGGGGTGGTCCAGATCCTGCTCACTATTTGAGGCGTTTAGTTGCTTCCTCGAATGGGTTGTAATGGACGTTTCTAAGGGGGCACATATTATCCATTACCTCGACAACTTCTTATGCCTGGGCCCAAAAGATTTGCCACAGTGTGAATACACGCGGTTGTCCACCTGTGAGAAGGAGAGAGCTGGAGGGAGAGCGGACACCACAGAGCCGAGGGGTTAGATGGAGAACGGAAGAAGGAAAGAGGGCGAGGGAGGTAAGGGAGTACAGTGGAAGCTCCCCCACGTTCCTGCTGGGTGGGGAACAGCCCTGGGAAGAAAAGCCACTTGCGCATACCTTTGAGGTTACGGGCGTGAGTGGGCAGAGGGACTACGCTGGAGTGCGAAGCCGACACGGCCAGTCCGTTCCTGCACGTGCGACCTCCGTGTCGCCAGGTTTGTGCCAGAGCCGCATTGGACCCTGACGGCCAGCCCCCCTCTCCCAATACTGGTGCCCGTCCACTGGTGGGTCGAGCCCCCCCGCGGTGGGGGGGAGTAACATCTGCAGAAGAAAGACCATCTTCCAGCCAAACTAAGATGTCTACTTCTTTTCGTGGACAATGTTATACGATCCCTTTCTTACAGACACGCCCATCGCTACAAATTCCTGATGAGGCACAAAAACAGCAGGTGCTTCAACGGATATCAAGTGCTCCTTCAAGTGGGCTCTCCCCCACCTCAACTTCAACATCACAAATACTCCAGTCCTCAGAGGTGTCACCCCAATCGCACTTGCTTCCTCACAGCTCCCAAGTCTCCAGCTGCCCGTCTGAGTATGGGGTAACACAGATGGTTGAGTCTGCACAGCTGTTTACTCATACTATAGCCAGGGAAACGGAGGTCTGCTCCAGAGCTTCTGTTAATCCAGATGAGGAAATGATCTGCACTGATGCCCAGAATCTTTGAGTCGGATCCAGGACCAGACGCAGAAGGTTCTGAGCATAGTGTAGATCCTCGTTCCCAAACTGTAACTCCTGTTGGTGGAGACAATGATGAAGACGATGATGAGACTCAAATACCTGATTGGAGCGACAACTTGACTTTTCAGTCAGGGCAGGAAGAGGTTGACTCTGAGGACGACGGGTGTGAGAACACACAGGGTGATGATGACGAGGTTGGAGATCCCACTTACTGTCAACCCACAGTCAGCCAGTTGATGAGGTCAGCAGAGGAGGTGGAGGAGGATGTGACTAGCCCAGGGGAAGGGGTTGACTCGGTACCCGGGCCTTTGCCTGGCCTTTGGGATGTCGCGGTGGTCGGCTCCCGGGCCCGTACCCTGAGGTCACTCTTTGAAAGGGTGGATAATTGTTAATTTTATAAGAGTTCGTGACGCCACCTGTGTTATCTGGTGAGATGCACCAGCGCTGCCGCTGTCCACTGATTCCGGTGATAAGGCAGCTCGATGGTATAGCTCCCCACAGGTGGAGCTACGCCTCAGAAAAGCATATGCAGGGGGAATGCAGGACAGAAAAGACCCAACTGGGTCACAGCAAGAACGGGAACAGACACGGTAGTCACTTCTTTACCTTTTACGGGTGGAAATTCAGGCACATCCCGGAGCACTGTAGGGTGAAGGGTGCATATCAGGATCCTCCCCAATGAGCGGGTGTAGGACATCCTGTTTCTTGCCTCTGCGTAGTAAGTTTCTGACCTGCCTGAGCTAGGCCTAACTTTGTCTCTGTCCTGCGTTGGCTGACCTTGTGGTAGGGCCTTGTCTGGTAGTTCACGCTCCCAGTATTTGGGGCCTAAGCGTCTCCTGGCTCTGTTACGTATCAGCACCTTAGCGATCCTGGGACTTGTAGTTCTCCAGGGATTCAGGTTATGCCTTACTGAGTCATAGAGATTCCGGTAAGCTCGTATTCGGCCTACTCGGGCCCTCACTAGGCTATACACACTAACGGCAGCTTGCCGCTCTTCACCGATCTTATGGCAGCGGCACACCTTACGCTCTAACTGGGCTCCCTGAATCTAGCTAGCAGGAGCCTCGTGCTCCACTGCTGAACTAATAACTGAGTTCTCTAGACTAGACTGAGCTCCACTGCAGACTGACCTCTCTTAGGCTTCCCTACTGCAGGAACTCTTCAGAGGAACTGAACTGCCTAGCTCCACCTTCCCTATTTATATCCCTAACGGGCTCCCTCTGCTGGTCTGAGGTGGAAGGTGGAGCTGTGTGAATGTTTATGGGGGCCTCTTGTGGAGGATTCCATCAATGCACTCTTCTAGGATCTGTGATACCAAGCGCAGCTGGGCGTCACAGATGCTATTGACGACGAGGTTAGGTTGCGCCTTCCTAGACAGAGACGGAGTACTGGAAGCACATCAACAACTGCATCCTCAACCACAACTCTGCCTCTGATCACAAGTCGTGGTGGCTCTTCAGGTCGCATGGGCTCTAAGCCTTGCATAGCCTAGGCATTTTTTCAGATCGATAAGGATGACCCAACTCGTGTTATCTGTAATATTTGTCACCAAAAGCTAAGTAGAGGCCAAAAAATCCATAGTTTGAGTACTTCATGCATGAACCGTCACATGGATATGAAGCATAAGTTGCAGTGGGAAGCTCACTGTGCTACAATGCGGCCTAGTGGGCCGGGCCAACCACCGTCTGCCCCATCTTGTGCATCCGCGGCCTCTTCATCCTCTGTGACTGGGGGGACAGCAGTCACACATGTTTTTGGACGCAGACCTGCCACCTCTTTACCCGCAGCAGCCAGTGTGATTGTCAGGTCATCATTTCATTTGGAAGTGGAAACACCAGCTGGTGTTGAGCTCTCTCCGACATCGAGAGCATCACCTTTGGATCAAGGCAACCTAACATTTCCGCCTGCATCTTCCTCACAGACCGGCAGTTTGCCGGGGACACCCTACTCAACCCCGTCTAAGCACAACAGCCAGCCCTCAGTCCCTCAGATGTGGACAAGTAAAAGACCATTTCCTTCTAGCCATGACAAAGCTAAGAGGTTGAATTTCACCATAACAAGCTGTTGGCTACAGAAATGCTGCCTTTCCGCCTGGTGGACACAGAGGATTTCCGGGACCTTATGTCCGTCACAGTGCCCCAGAGCCAGATGCCCAGTCAGCACTACTTGTCAAAGAAAGGTGTGCCTGCGCTACACCAGCATGTCGCACACAACATCACCGCTTCTTTGAGAAACTCTGTATGTGACAGGGTGCATTTCACCACAGACACTTGGACGAGTAGGCATGGACAGGGGCGTTACATGTCGCTGACTGGGCACTGGGTAACTATGGTGACAGCAGGACAAGGGGCTGCTGTCCAAGTCTTGCCGTCCCCACGAGTTGTGCGTCAATCCTCTTTATCTAGAAGTTCCTCCACTGCTTCTGCCTCCTCAACCTCCTCTCGGTCCTCCACCTGCACCCAAAGCCTGTCTGGTAATGCCACCCACTTTCTAACTGTGCAGAAGGAATCCTGCACACCTCCTTACTATGCTGGCAGCAGGACTCAACGGCATCAGGCGGTGTTTACTTTGAAATGTCTGGGAAATGTGAGTCACACAGCTGAGGAGTTGTGGTCAGCTCTGGAGACCCAGTTTCATGAATGGTTGTCTCCACTGGATCTGCAACCAGGGAAGGCCGTGTGCGACAATGCTGCAAACCTGGGTGCGGCCCTTCGCCGGGGCAATGTCACACACGTGCCTTGTATGGCTCACGTGTTGAACCTGGTTGTCCAGCAATTTTTAGCCCACTATCCCGGACTAGACGGCCTTCTGCAGAGGGCACGGTCGCTGTGTGCTCACTTCCGCCGTTCGCATCCCGCAGCTCAATGACTTACATCTCTAAAGAAGTTGTTGGGCCTGCCAGTTCACCGGCTGAAATGCGATGTGCTGACATGGTGAAATTCAACTCTGCACATGTTGCAGCGACTGTGGCAGCACCGACAAGCCCTGGTGCAATACTGTCTGACATATAGCCTGGGCCAACGAGATCCAGAGGTGGGGCAAATCACGCTGCAGGAGTGGTCTCAGATCAGGGACCTATGAAGTTGAGGCGCCCCCTAGGCCGTGGGGTACCCGGAGCCGGGCCGGTAGAAGCTGGGGGTTGTAGTCACTGTGGCGGTGACCCGGTCCATGACCCAGGGCGATCAATCCAAGGGTAATTTGTATATATGGGTTTTATAATGTCCGACTACGCCACCTGTGGAGTGCGGCCATAGTAGCCGCCGCTGCAGAACAGTCCTCTGAAGCTGGTGGTTTTGCAGCAATGGTATTATTACTCCCCACAGTAAGAGTGTAGCTTCAGTTCAGTGTGGGTGGATGATGGTGGTTGTAGTGCAGGGAGTCAGTAATGAACACAGAGTCCGTGTGATGCAGTCCCAAGATCTTTACTCACAGTTGTTGCAGTCCAGGTTACAGGTACCAGAGCAATCTCCCCCGTCGTGCTGTGCGTACTCAGTGAGGGGCTCAGTCCACCCCCAGATAGCTCCGGAGCACTTAGCAGGACCCCCTTCTGTGTGTCCTTTCTCTGGCCTTCTCCCTGCACCTCACACCCAGTGACACTTCTATCCGGTATCCTCGGGCCTTGGCGGGCGACGTGTGTTCCGTCCCCTGGGTCCTATGTGGCTACCTTCTTAGTGAGACTGGTGTGGACTTTGGCCTGCAGTACATGAAATGCTGCAGCCTTCGGTTTCTAGTTGAGCCTTGCTGTTTATCCGCTAGTTGAGGGACCGGTTCCCCTTATCTGGCCTGACCCCTCTACCTCCTGGTAGCAGCGGGCGTACGGGTGGCCTTCTGCACGGCCCGTACCCCTAGGGTCCCTTCGGTTCCTGGAGCCTTCCTGCTCCCACTCTTATCTTCTCTCCTTCAGTCCTGGGCCTCCCAGGCTAGGCCCGCCTCTGGAGCAGAGCTCATGCAGAGCCTCTGCTCCTGTCACTTCTCCTCCTCTGACTGGCTTGCTCTTTCAAAGATGGCTTCCTATTTATACTCTCCCTGTCATGTGCTCCCCTAAGCTGCTTTTTTCCACCCACACCCACTACATAGGACCCTCCCGCCTGTTAGGGACCTGGGACTGTGCTCTCCCTTAGGAGCAATCTCGCCCTACCCCCACTGCAGGTATGTGTTGGATGCAGGTGTTAGGGTCCAGAGCCATACTCCTTCCTTACCTGAGGGTGAGATACCACACCTCTGGGTGAGATGCAGTACCTCTGTGGCGACTGAACCCTCAGGGGCGCCACACACCCTTCCGCACAGTTTTGAAATGGCGACGAAGATGTTTAGTGCTGACGACGATGCCATTATCAGCATGACTATTCCGGTGATTTACATGCTGGAGCACGCGTTAAACAGAATTCAGAGTCAGGTGGTGGGACAAGAGGAGGTGAAGGAAGTAGAGGAGGAGTCTTATGCGGAAGGGATAACATCTCCAAGGTCCAGACGGTCGGCAGCACCAAGGTGGCAGGCATGGGAGGGTGGGGGAGAGGGATTAACCAGGGCGCATGGTAGCAGCCAAACTGTTGAGGAAGGTGCAGGAGCCGAGGAAGAAGTGGAGGAAGAACTGGAGATGGGCATGGAAGAGTCATCAGATGAGAGAGACCTTGATCACATTTCTGTTGTGCGAGGTTGGGGGGAGAGGGCAGAGCAAGGAAGCATGATTCTTACCTCGCTACCAACACAACAAGGACTTGGTCCTCCTGGATGCGCAAGATACATGAGTGCCTTCTTGCTGCACTACCTTCAACATGACCCTCGGATTGTCAGAATTCGAAGTAATCCCGAATACTGGGTTGCCACACTCTTAGATCCCCGGTACAAAAGTAAATTTGCCGAAATAATTCCTGCAATAGAAAGGGATTCACGCATGCAGGAGTATCAGCAGAGGCTGTTGCAGAATCTTACATGTGCTTTTCCACAAAACACCAGTGGTGCACGTAGTGAATCTCACAGTTCTAACTTGCCAACCGTGGGACTGTCGAGTCTTCATCACTCAAACCGTAACAGTAACACAGTATCTGCTGGCAACAGCAATTTTGTGGAATCATTTCACCACTTTTTTAGACCATCCTTTGCAAGGCCACAGGAGACAAGAAGTCTGACACATAGTCAACGCCTAGAGAGGATGGTACAAGAGTATCTCCAAGTGAACATCGAAGCCATGACTCTGTCACTGGACCCTTGCTCATTTTGGGATTCCAATCTGGAAAAATGTCCGGAGCTCGCCACTCACGCCTTGGAGATCTTGTCATGCCCTGCAGAAATCGTTCTCTCTGAACGTGTGTTCAGCGCTGCTGATGGTGTGCTGACAGATAAGCGCACGCGGATGTCCACTGAGAATGTAGATAGACTCATGTTCATAAAGATGAACAAATCATGGATCCGCAAGGACTTTTCTACTCCTGTGTCATCCTGGGGAGACTAAAAGCTTGTGGATTTGGTAAAATCACCTCACCAACCGTTTTAAGCAACTCTGGGGCAATTGATGCCACTTAAGTGGTGTCTGTGCCACAATTTTTGGAAAAAATGGAGACTCTTTTTTGAGTCCCCTTGATGTGTTTTACGTGACGTTGGCATCGTCAATTCCAGGTGGGTTGGGTCACTCCCCCCCCCCCTTTTAACTGTAAGAAACTACATACACTATGGCTTGGGGTAACACAGATGGTTGAGTCTGAAGAGCTGTTTACTCAGAGGTCTGCTCCAAAGCTTCAATGTCTGCTAGTCAGCATAGAATTTTTAAACTTCATATAGCCTAGGCAATACTTTGGGCGCAGTAGCCCAGCTGCTAAGCAAGCTGCACCGCCTGTGTATCTAATAAGAATTTTTAAATGCATCTAGCCTAGGCAGACTGTGGGGACCCCCAACCAAACCCAGACGCTCAGCCCCCATACCGCCCCCCTTTCCTTGACAATACAAAAATGTAACTCTTACAACTGAAAGGGTGAGGATCGGTCACAGCTTTATTAACTCTTTATACTCATTCCATTAGAAAGGCATTTTATTTCTAAAATAATTCAGCTTGTTGCAGCATGCCCTGGGTCTCCACACCGCCAAGTTGGCCAACAAGTGTAACTCTCCAACATGTCCTTTCTATTTCCAGGCCACGGAGGATCCTGCGTACTCGTATGCAGGACTCTGACCCCCATCCATCACTCTTAACGCTTGTTCCACTCCATCCTGGAGTCCTGACAGGAATATGTCCAGTCCAATATCCATTAAGTGAACACCGTCGGGCCGTATGAGGCCTGCTATATCTCCTTCCAGTTGTCGGTGTTGTATCACTACACCGCCTCTGTCTCTTCTAAATTTTGCTATCCGAATATTTATAACCTGCCTTGTCCGTTCGATGGCTGTGATGTCTCGCGCACCTTGCCATACCGCTCTCGGCACAATCTCTGACCATACTATAGTTAGTTTTGTGAAAAATTCTCCGAAGCGCTCAGTGTCTAGTTTCATTATTGCCATTAGTTATGCGCTCTTGTGATGACCTAGGTCATTTCCCCCGGCCTGTATAACTAAGATGACCGGACCTCTTGCCTCTCTCCCTACCTTGATTACCTCCATTAGTACCTGTGGCCATTGCAGGCCTCTAATACCTCTCCAGTTGAAATATGTGTTATGAAACTCTAATTTCCTCCCGCCTGGGCGGACTTTCGCCCTTTTTTCTTCCCAATATATAGACGAGTGGCCTATCATCCACACTGTTGGCTTAGGGTCACCTGTAAAAGAAACAAGCCACGTTAGGATAGCAAGTCCAGTCTTATGTATCTCGCCAAACACGTCGATCGCCATCTCCCTATCCTCTGATCTTCCGTTTCTGACAATCCTGCTCTTGCTGCTTCCGTGGCCGTGCCTATGCGGAATGAGTGCGTCCCGTAATCTTTGGGGTGGTTCCCTGCCGATGTTATGCATTTATTAAATACAGCTTGGAACTGGTATCTTGATAATGGCGTTCCATCAATGTGTGATAGGAAGAAATTACTTTGTGATCTGATTATATATGTTTTTACTATTGTTACCCGACTCAGTGTACAGTTTGTGGGTTGTAGAAGTACCCAAGTGCCCCTGCCCGCTGGAACCGTTTTCGATTGGCGTATGCGTAGACGTATTGCATTATTGGTTATGACTACGTCCTGGTGTAATAAGCCTCCACTGGTGGTAATTTTGGATTGAGGGACTAATTCGCTTATGCATAGCGCCCCGAAGAAGGCGATCGCAAATGCAGTAGACAGTAGTGTTGCTTCAAATTGTGAGTGTCATGTTAATGGTGTTAGGGATATGATGATGTGAGAAATCAGTTTTAGTGAAACGGGACGGGACTTCTACACTCCTGACTTGGCTGACCCCTTTTCCATCCTTTTATGGATTGTCTGATTATGAATCTCTTTGTCACATCTCCCCAATTCAGTAGTTGGAAGTGAAATGCTACTCCGGTCAGACACCTGACGCCCCTGATATGCCCCTCATCATTAGCTGGTGGAGAAATTCTATGGTGACTTGTAATCTGGCTTGTTCACATTGGTCAACCCGTCTGCCTGCTACTAGTCGTGTCCACTCTTCCCATGCCTTACCGTATGCTTGCCACGTCGACGGGACAACTGACGCTCTGATTAATGGCATCAACTATTCGCCACTAGATCCCATAGGGAGGGTGGGCAACTGTTGCCTGATGGGTGCGCGCTGGGGAGGAGCTCTGTGAAAATCAGCCAATTGAATTGTGATAAAGCGTTAGCAGCAGCTTTAGACCCCTCAGCATCGTGGCTAGTGCGGACCCATACATTGTGTTTTAGGCACAGGAATGCTAGCCGGCATAGTAGGCCTAGCACTGGGAGAGACGATGATGCCATCTTATTAATGCAGTGTGCTAGGCTGGTGTTTTTTGTTATGAAGCGTATATTTTTGTTAGCCAGGCGCGCGCCCCATATTTCTATTGCTACCACTATTGGGAAGAAAAATTATTTTCCAGGCTAGATGCAGCTAAAAATTATTATTAATTTCAAAGCTGGTGGAGCTTGATATAGATGGCCTCATACAATGAGTACCACACACTGCTACTATGCCCAAAATTATTTTCCAGGCAAGATGCAGCTAAAAATTATTATTAATTTCAAAGCTGGTGGAGCTTGGTATAGATGGTGTAATACAGTGAGTACCACACACTGCTACTATGCCCAAAATTATTTTCCAGGCAAGATGCAGCTAAAAATGATTAGTAATTTGAAAGCTGGTGTAGCTTGGTATAGATGGCCTAATACAATGAGTACCACACACTACTACTATGCCCAAAATTATTTTCCAGGCAAGATGCAGCTAAAAATTATTAGTAATTTGAAAGCTGGTGGAACTTAGTATAGATGGCCTAATAGAATGAGTACCACACACTGTTAATATGCCCAAAATTATTTTATAGGCAAGATGCAGCTAAAAATTATTATTAATTTCAAAGCTGGTGGAGCTTGGTATAGATGGCCTAATACAATGAGTACCACACACTACTACTATGCCCAAAATTATTTTCCAGGCAAGATGCAGCTAAAAATTATTAGTAATTTCAAAGCTGGTGGAGCTTGGTATAGATGGCCTAATACAATGAGTACCACACACTGCTACTAAGTCCAAATTTTTTTTCCGGGCTAGATGCAGCTAAACATTATTATTACTTTCAAAGCTGGTGGAGCTTAGTATAGATGGCCTAATAGAATGAGTACCACACACTTCTAATATGCCCAAAATTATTTTACAGGCAAGATGCAGCTAAAAATTATTAGCAATTTGAAAGCTGGTGGAGCTTAGTATAGATGGCCTAAGAGAATGAGTACCACACACTGCTAATATGCCCAAAATTATTTTCCAGGCAAGATGAAGCTAAAAATTATTATTAATTTCAAAGCTGGTGGAGCTTGGTATAGATGGCCTAATACAATAAGTACCACACACTGCTACTATGCCCAAAATTATTTTCCGGGCTAGATGCAGCTAAAAATTATTATTAATTTCAAAGCTGGTGGAGCTTGGTATAGATGGCCTAATACAATAAGTACCACACACTGCTACTATGCCCAAAATTATTTTCCGGGCTAGATGCAGCTAAAAATTATTATTAATTTCAAAGCTGGTGGAGCTTGGTATAGATGGTCTAATACAATGAGTACCACACGCTACTACTATGCCCAAAATTATTTTCCAGGCAAGATGCAGCTAAAAATTATTAGTAATTTGAAAGCTGGTGGAGCTTAGTATAGATGGCCTAATAGAATGAGTACCACACACTGCTAATGTGCCCAAAATTATTTTCCAGGCAAGATGCAGCTAAAAATTATTATTAATTTCAAAGCTGGCGGAGATTGGTATAGATGGCCTTATACAATGAATACCACACACTGCTACTAAGCCCAAAATTATTTTCCGGGCTATTTGCAGCTAAAATTATTATTAATTTCAAAGCTGGTGGAGCTTGGTATAGATGGCCTAATACAATGAGTACCACACACTACTACTATGCCCAAAATTATTTTCCAGGCAAGATGCAGCTAAAAATTATTAGTAATTTGAAAGCTGGTGGAGCTTAGTATAGATGGCCTAATAGAATGAGTACCACACACTGCTAATATGCCTAAAATTATTTTATAGGCAAGATGCAGCTAAAAATTATTATTCATTTCAAAGCTGGTGGAGCTTGGTATACATGGCCTAATAGAATGAGTACCACACACTGCTACTAAGCCCAAAATTATTTTCCGGGCCAGATGCAGCTAAAAATTATTATTAATTTCAAAGCTGGTGGAGCTTGGTATAGATGGCCTAATAGATTGAATACCACACACTGCTACAGGCCCAAAAGGTTTTACTTGGCTAGGTGCAGTTTAAAATTTGTATTACATACACAGGTGGTGTAGCTTGCAACACAGATAGGCTACTCCACTGACTAACACACACTGCAAGAGGCCCAAAAGGATTTACTTACCTAGATTTAGCCAAATGCTGTGAAAAACACTTGCACAACACTAAAACAGACCTGCCTGGCAAAAAGTGATAGGAACTGATGTAACCTAGCCATCAAAAGGGCTGGAATTACATCTAGTCACTACTCCCAACCTATCTGTCGATTTAAGAGCACAGACCTGCCTGCTAAAAGTGCTAGGAACTGCTGTAACCTAGCCCTCAAAAGGGCTGCAATTACAAACTAGTCCCTACTCCCTAAACCTTTCTGTCAATTTAAGAGAAACTTCGCTTGCAATTCAGTTACACAATATAGCGCTAACAGCAGCAGCAGTGCCGTCTAACACTCAGCTGCAGCAGTGAGAAAATGGTGGCGACGGGGAAAATGGCTTGGTTTTATAGGGCAAGGACATGTGACATACACAGCCAATGACACATGCCCTTGCTTGTGTGAAAAAAAGCACTTCGCTCCGTGTGTGCGCTGCTGATAGGCTGACAGACTACACCTCCCCACTGTAAATGCGGGAAAGAGACAAAAAAATGGAGATCTTCATTATTTCTGCAGAGATCCATCCCATGCCCCTCCCCCCGCCCTGCTGTACACTCAAACTGTGTATTAACATTGATTATCAGCATTACTGTGAAAAAATCCAGTTCCGATTTGGGTGCACCAACAGTTATCGAACATAACCTCGAACAGCCGAATTTTTTTCAAATCGTTCGTGTTCGTCGAACGGCTCGAACACCGCCCAAAACAGCTCGAATTTGAAATTGGCGAACAGTTCGATTCGAACACCGCTCATCTCTAGTCAGGAGGAGGACCAGGGTGCGAAAGTGGAAGACAAGGTGGTGGACGATGAAGTCACTAACCCAACCTGGCAAGGTGACATGCATAGCGAGGACAGCAGCACAAAGGGGGAGGGAGGCGTAGCACCACAACTGGTGGGAATAAGCAGTGGGGTGGCCACAGACACAAGGCGAGCATCTGTTCCCCGTAACACAAACACAAAGTAAGTTGCCACTTCAACTGTTAAGTCTTCCAGAGTCTGGCTTTTTTTGTTAAAGACTATCCAGATAATCCCAAAAAGACCATTTGCAACATCTATTAGGCTAGCATCAACAGGGGCAGCAAAACTGGCAGCCTGACCACCACCAGCATGCTCGGGCACATGACAGCAACGCAGCCGACTATGTGGGCAGAATGCCAGGGTCCATAAACAGTGTCTGCTGGTACCACCAGTGCCTGTTTCGCTCTTGTGAATGCACGGCAATCCCCTGTCCATGGCATAGGCGAAGATGCCTCCCACCCTGCACCTGTTGTTGCACACTTGCAGCCATCACCATCATCCTTGTCATCAACGTCCTTGTTCCAGCACAGTGTTCAGTTGTCCCTACCCTAGTCCTTTGAACGCAAACGCAAATATGCAGCCAACCACCCACAGGCCTCACTACTAAATTCCCACATTTCAAGAATGCTTGCACTTGAAATGTTGCCTTTTAGGCTTGTGAAGACAAAATCTTTCCACAACCTGATGGCTGCTGCCGTCCCTCGTTACTCGGTCCCCAGCCACCACTATTTATTCCGGTGTGCCATCCCCGCATTACACAAGCACATGTCCCAGAACATTAGCCGTGCCTTCAACAACACAGTTGCTGAGAAGGTCGACCTAACCACGGACACATGGACAAGTGCTTGTGGGCAGGGATGGTACATCTTGCTGATGGCAAATTGGGTTAATATAGTGGAAGCCGGGACCCAGTCAGACCCTGGGATGGAACATGTCCTCCAGACGCCGAGGATTCTGGGTCCTGAGTCAATTAGGGTTGCCCCAATAATCTACAGGTCCTGCACCTCTTCCTCCTCTTCAGCCTCCATCTCTGAAATGACCACATTGGTTGGAAGCTGGAAGCACTGCAGCACTGCCTCGGCCAAGCGGAAACCGGTACTGGTGAAGCTAATATGCGTGACAAACCGCACACCACTGAAGAGTTGCTGATAGCTCTAAAAGAGCAGGCAGAACTGTTGCTGTCACCGCTGAACCTACAGCCAGGCATGGTCGTGTGTGACAATGGCTGGAACCTGGTGGCGGCTGTGAAGTGAGCTCACACACGTACCATGCCTGGCCCATGTGCTCAACATAGTGGTTCAGAGGTTTCTCAAAACCTGCCAGATCTGCTTGTCAAAGTACGCTGCAAGTGTGCCCATTTTAAAAAGTCAGCTACAGCTTTTGCCGCCCTTGCTGTGCTTCAGCAGCTTTTGCAGCTTCCAGCTCACTGACAGGTGAGCAATGTCCCCACGCATTGGAACTTAACCTTGCAAATGTTGGGAAGGATTTGTGAGCAGTACAAGGCAGGTCAGCCTCCGCACTTAAGAGCTCAGGAGTGGGCATGGATGTCAGTGAAAAAAAATCCAGCTTCCACATTATAAAATCTTTTTTCTTTATTTAATTCATTAAAAATAGAAACATGGTTATGACTCGCCCCCTGGGCCGTGGGGTACCCGGAACCGGGCTTCTGTACAATGCTGGGGGTAGTAGTGGCAACCCGATCCCGTGGCTCAGGGTGGTCAGACCAAATTGCGGCAGTCTATTTATCAGTGTTTTGAATGTCCGACTACGCCACCCGTGGATTGTGGTCAGGGATAACCGCCGCTGCAAGGCAGACCGCTGAGGCTGGTGTTGGTGTGCAGCACAGGGGTAGGATAACTCCCCACGGGAAGAGTGTAGCCTCAGGGCAGTGTAGATGGATGCTGGGGGTGATAGTGCAAGTCGCAATAGTAAGAGTTCAGAGTCCGCTTCAAACAGTCCAGGGTCTTTATTGTAGGTATTATTAATGACCCAACAGTGGTACCGGTTAGGAATGAGCCTGGGTGTCTGAGAGCATTCGGGCGAGCCCCACTGGTCAGGGTGAGTGTGTAGGCCTACCATTCTCTCTATGCTCTTTCTGACTATGCCCCTCTTCGTGGTGTAATAGCCCACGTCCCTCAGCTGGCCGTGTACTTCTCGCCCATATGGCTTGCAACTTGGGTTCCTTTTACCTTTGGCCTCTCTTGGCCTTGCTGGTCCCTTCTGTTGTGGCGGAGCCTCTGGGCTTCTTAGGCCAATGGACATGAAATCCCTCGCGGATTGGTTCTCTGCTGTGGGACATAGAGTCTTTACAGCCTCGGACCCCAATGTCCGGTTAGATTAAATCTTTGCCAGGAGCGGCTCTCGTCGCCTCTGTCCCTGGCCTGCAGTTCCTCCTCTGCCTCACGGACTCCTCAGCTGCTGCTGACCTGTCCCTTCCTCTCAGGAACCCTTCTGGTCACTTCAGAAGTGGGTTCTAGTCTCTCTAACCCTGCCCCAGTTCCATCTTTTATAGGGCAGCCTGCTCCCCCTACTGGCCTGGGACATGCTAATTGTCCCCAACCAGGGAACCTCCCTCCTGCTCTTAGACACAGCCTTTATTATTTGTGGCATCCAGGCCTGGGGTGACACAGTTACAACCTTTGGGGGTGTGTGAGGCGAAGGAAAAATGCAACACACTAGACGCATTTCGAGCACATTACATGCTCTTAGACTTAGTGTCTAAGAGCATGTAATGTGCTCGAAACGCATCTAGTGTGTTGTGTTTTTCCTTCCCCTCACACCTCTCCCAGTGGTTGTACCCCTGTTTCTATTTTTAATGAACTAAATAAAGAAAGAAAATGTTATAACGTGGAAGCTGGATTTTTTCTTATCTTCATTGTATGCCGGGCTGGCGGACTGGCGGGGACACCATCTGTGCTTCATACCACGAACTTGGGACCAACAAGGGTGAGCTGATTACCTTTCTAGTAATATGCTCAGGCATGCATGTCAGACATCTGTGTCGTCCTCCAAAACTTTGAGGACTCCACCAAGATGGTCAGCAGCGATGACGCCATAATTAACATCACCATCTTGCTTCTCTGTGTACTGAAACGCTCGCTGCTCACAATTAAAGAGGAGGTACTGCAGGCAGAGCACGATGAGATGGAGCAAGGAACCATACAGGGTGATTCCACACAGCCCAGCCTCATCTCATCCCATCGTGGATTGGATGACAATGAGGAAGAGGAGGAGGAAGAGGAAGAACAGGTGCTTGTTTCCTGTGTTATAGATGGTACTACCCATACAACTGTCATATCGTCTGTTCAGCGTGGATGGCCTGAGGAGAGGGAGAATGAGGAGGAGGAGAGCATGGTCAGTCAACCTCTTGGTGAGGACACAGAAGTCTTGCCTGTTAGCAGTCTGGCACACATGGCTGAGTTTATGTTACGCTGCCTTTCCCGTGACCCTTGCATTGTCTAAATTTTGGGTGACAGTCATTACTGGTTATCCTTAACAAGGAGGTGGGCACTGCTATGAAATAATAAATGTTATGGGGTGCTATAGTAACCTGATATAGTTACATAATATAAGAAAGAAGAGAAAAGACTCAGGATATACAACCATGCACACCCAATATTAGAAAAATGAAAAAATCTTTATTACATGATTACAGACTGACAACACAGAAGAATAAAAACAATTAAAAACAAACAAAGCATAGCAATATTCATAGGGGAGGAATAATGTAGTGTTCCAAAGTAATAAATCCCCCTAAGGCCACAGGTATCATTTAATATAATATATTTACCATCTCATAATACAAAAAGGCTTATTGACCAAGCTATTTCACCCTAATGAAGGGTGGCACAGTACCACTAGACCAGATATGGATAATAAACCACGTACTCCCAAATAATCGGACCATACATAATAATAATCGGACCATACATAATAATAAATAGATCAAAGAATACAGGAATGAGTGGAAGTAGTAGTCTGCTTAAACTAGGGGCCCTTGTAATATCAGCGTATGTCAAAACATATCATCCCACCTGGTATACGATATGGGATCATGAATGAAGGCCCTATATAGCCAAGCAGACACTCTTAAGTGGTCAAAGGAAAAGGTCAAAAATAATAAAGTGACATAGTTACCTGTTGGCACCAGAGACCCTACGCGTTACGCTGCTAGACCGCAGCTTCGTCAGGGGTATGTTGTCAGTGGACACATGTGTATATTAAATAGTCTATCCAATTTAGTGTGATTCCCTTCAGGTGAAAATAAATACCCTCACTAAGTCTCTCCAGTATCGTGGCGGATCGAACGATCATTTCCTGTTTCCACAGCGTGCGGCCCACGTGCTATGGTATGACACAACCGGAATTGAATAAGACGTCATATCCGGTCGGCGAAGCGCCGCCCCTTCCTATCACTCATGCGTTCCACCCAGACGCCATGGTGGAACGCAACTGGAACTAGACAGGAAACATCATATCCGGTTCTAGGAGCCGCCCCCATTGGGATCGCACGGGACATGGTCCCACAACCACAACAGGCAGAGGCCGACACTAGGGAAGAAAAACAAGGCGCAAAAAACATATATATATGTAAATAGACACCCCCGGAAGTAGCGCGTCCGCTACAAAAAATGCACCGGTACAGAGACAAGAGGGCTAGCCCTAGTCAAGAAAAATGCCTGACTAGGCCAAGAACAAGATAAAAGATGTAGTTAGAATCAGAAAGTCACCAAATGTGCATAAGAGTGTGACCAATCATGACAATACAAACATAAACATAAGACAAACCAACCACAAATGAACATAAAACAGACAACAATCATATACAGATTGTGGGCCATTACAAGGTGGCTGATAAAGTCTAATGACAATACATATAATGTAAGGACATGGCATTTGCAATGATGACCAGAGATTAGCTTGTTGTAAAATTAAAATTAAAATTAAAATTAAGGAGATGCACAAGCCAGCCACACGAGAGGAGATAACCGGAAAAATGGAGGAGAAAGAGAAAGGAGGAAACCAAAGGGCCCTCAATCCAAAACGGGACTCTAACAGAAAGGATACCATGGAAATTTAAGCCAAGTAACCAGTAAATGAAAAGTCCTCATTTATACCCCTAGGGGCCACTGTATCAAGAACAAAAATCCACCTTGATTCAGATCTCAGTAGATCCTTAGTGTGATCCGGGTTACGTAAATTAGGCCTCATTTTTTGAAGACCCGTAACTCGCATTTTATTAGGGCTACCAGAATGGCATTGGAAAAAGTGCAGGGCCACTGATGAGATGGCTCTGCCCTTTTTCAAATCCTGTTCAGCAAGATGGATGTTAGAGACATGTTGCTGTACCCGTCTACGGAGTTCCTGCGACGTTTGGCCAACATAAACCTTCGGACAGGGACAGGTCAATGCATATACAACATTTGTAGACCTGCAATTGATAAAGTCCCTCAAAGGATATTGATGGTTGTCAGTCGGATTAGTGAAAATTTTTCCAGATGAGAAGAATGGACAAGCAGAACAGTCGCCACAAGGGAATGAACCCTTAAATTTACTACCGCCCGAAGTACTACAAGTGGGGCGTGTATAATGACTATGCATAAGTTTATCCCTTAAATTAGGGGCGCGTCTAGCCGTCAACAACGGTCTCTCTGGTACAATGCTAGAAAGACGACTATCCGTTTTAAGTATATTCCAATGTTTCCGAAACAGACTACCCACTTCATTCCATTGATTATTGAACCTAGTAAAAAATCTAATCTGTGTATCCTCCATATTAACACGCGATTGTAGCAACATCTCCCGTGGCTTGACCAAAACCTTCTGATGAGCCTAGGAGATTACCGCTTTAGGATATCCACGTTCCCGAAAGCGTGAGGTTAGATTTCTGGCCTCGGTTTTGTAATCCTCCTGTGTTGTACAGTTCCTTTTGGCCCTTGAAAACTGTCCCACCGGTATGCTGTCTCTCAAGTTTCTAGGATGAAAACTTTGGTAGTGTAGGAGACTATTAGTAGCAGTAGATTTCCTATGTAATTTCGATACAAGTGAGTCACCCACTTTCCTGATCTCCAAATCCAAGAAGTTAACTGCAGAGGAAGATATACAGTGGGTAAGATGAATGTTAAAATCATTTACGTTCAGCCTATCAATGAATGCAAGTGCCTCAGTTTCCGTGCCCGTCCAGATAATCAGAATGTCATCTATGAAGCGTAACCATTTAAAGACCCCCCGGTTGTATGCCTGTGAGGGGTACACGTGTGTGTCCTCCCACCAACCCAAGAAAAGGTTGGCAAAGGAGGGCGCACAACGCGCCCCCATGGCGGTCCCAGAGATTTGTCGATAGAAGATATGATCAAACACAAAATAATTGTGAGTAAGAATGAAGTTCAAGAGGTCCACAATAAAAGAATCATGTAGGCGATTACCTCCACTTGTAGCATTCAGGAAATAAAGAACTGCTGCTATGCCATCTTTATGGGCTATATTTGAATATAGCGATTCAACGTCAACAGTGATGAGTAAAAAATGGTCAGGTAAACAAAGAGAGGTAAGAGTCCGTATCAGATGAGATAAGTCCCTGAGATAAGAGGGTAAACTGGTAACGAGGGGCTGCAAGAAAAAATCTATGTAAATACATGCCTTCTCACAAATACTTCCTATACCTGACACAATAGGTCGACCCGGTGGACATTCCAGATTTTTGTGGACTTTGGGCAAAATATAGAAAGTAGGTATGGAGGGTTTCCTCACTATCATAAATTCCCTCTCTTGTTTATTAATAGTTCCCATAGAAAAAGCCTTCAAGAGTAGTCGTTCAAGCTTAGCCGAGAAGACCTGTGTGGGGTCCGAAGGAAGTCTCAAATAAAATCTGGTGTTATTAAGCTGTCTATGTACCTCAGCAGTGTACATACCACGAGGCCATAAGACGATATTACCCCCCTTGTCTGCTTCCCTTATCAGGAATTCCTGGTTTTTCTGCAGACAGAGGAGGGCACGTCTCTCCATAGTGTTTAAATTTTGATGAGATATTTTATTAACAGGTAATCTCCTAATCTCATCTTTCATAACCTCAAAAAATGTAGAAACTGCTGGAACCAAAGACAAAGATGGTAAAATGTTAGATGGTGATCGATGCGGAAACTTTTTCCTACCTTGATAAGTCTGATTGTCCTCAAGAAGTTCAAGTAAGTCTCGGAAGACCTGTTTATCAGTGGGGGAGGAGAGGTCTGAGAATAAATCAGATTTAGTATAGATGACCTTAAGAATAATTCTCCTACAAAAAAGATATAAATCTTTTAGCAAGATAAATTTATCAACCGGTACCATGGGAGAGAAAGAAAGACCCTTCTGTAATACAGACCTTTCAACATCATTTAATGTATAAGAAGAAAGGTTGATGATCTGAAGTTGGTCAGAATTTTGACTTAGAATCTGTTTCTCTTCTTGTATGTCCTGGTGGCCATGGTCCTCACAGAATGTGATCCTGTTTTTTTGCTGCCATTGCTTATGTTTCCCCCGTCTCGTCCGCCGTCGGTGTCGCTCGTGTCTGGACTTAAAAAAATGATCACTATGGCCTATACTTGACAAAGAACCTCCTTCCATGTATTTGACAGATGAAAGTTTGCGCAAATTACCCCTATGTTTCCATTTATAAGCTTGATTCCTATCATAGTCGGCTTTATCCCTATTTAACTTGGCTCTTTTCCTCTCCATGGTATCCTTATCAAAACGATCAATGGTGTCCCTCAATTTGGTTTGAAAGGGCACTATAAATTTGTTATAATCATATTTGGACATCTGAGTTTCCATTACTGGTTGGTGACACTCCTAGACGCACGCTACAAGTAGAACTTTCTATCTCTCTTTCCCAGGTCTACTAAAATGGTGCAGTACCAAAAGGCCCTTGTTGCAGAATTATTAAAAAAATTCCCATCTGAAAACGCTGGCAGCAGAGATCACAGTTCGTTGGACAACCAAGGAGTACAGGCGAGAGAGACACAAATACGATCCAGCAGAGGCAGGGGAACACTGTCAAAGGTCTGGAACAGTTTTCTCATACCCTCCCATCAAACAGGCTCTCATGCGCGGGGTACTCTCACAAGGAGGGATAATTTTTTCGATGATGCTGAAGGAGTACCTTGCCGGCCGTACCAATGTCCTCCGTGATTCCTCTGTGCCTTATAATTATTGGATATCCAAGCATGGCATGAACTGGCTCTCTACACCTTGGAGGTCCTGGCCTGCCCTGCCACTAGCGTTTTGTCAGAGCAGGTCTATTCCCATGCACCCCTTCACACCCATACATGGATTTACGCTTCCTGATTTTGTCTATTTTCTGTTGTCCTCCTCCATCGCCTTCTCCTCATCCTCCACCATTATATCACCAGGGTGACCATGATGCAACACCCACATAATTTTTTTAAGGGTGTTTATGATGCCCATAGGATTTTGTTTAGATGCCTACCTCTAACATTCTGTATGATATACAGTATGTTTATGTATATCCACCAGGGGTAAAAGTTTTTCAACCCATACACTTAGTGCATGGGCATTACCAGTATAGGAGAGCCACTCCTTAACAATGGTAACAATTTTTTGAATGAGGACATCCTCTACATCTCTTCAAAGGGGTATCGGAGTGCATCCAATTTTTTGGCAGCCCTTGCATTCACTGCATGGGCATTACTACTATAAGAGACCCACTCCTTTATAATGAGAACATTTCTTTAACTGAGGCCCTCTTTTATGTCTCTTCAAAGGGGTATTGAGTTGCGTCCTAATTTTTGGCAGCCTTTGCATTAACAGCATAGGCAATAACAGTATAGGAGCCCCTCTCAGTATAGGAGTATAGGAGCCCCTCTCCTTTATAATGGTAATTTTTTTTTTTTTACTGAGGCCCTCCTCTATGCGTCTTCAAAGGGGTATTGGAGTGCGTCCTAATTTTTGGCAGCCCTTTCAGTCACTGCATTGGTATTACCAGTATAGGAGCTCCTTTATAATGGGAATTATTTTTTACTGAGGCCCTCCTCTATGTGTCTTCAAATTGGTATTGGGGTTTTTCCAAAATTTAGGCAGCCCTTGCAGTCACTGCATATGCCATACCTGTATAACAGAACCACTCTTTTATAATGGGAACATTTTGTTACTGAGGCCCTCCTCTATGCGTCTTCAAAGGGGTATTGGGATGTGTCCAAAGTTTAGTCAGCCATTGCAGCCACTGCATACGCAATAGCTGTATAGCAGAACTGCTCCTTTATAATTGGAACATTTTGTTACTGAGGCCTTCCTCTATGTCTCTTCAAAGTGGTATTGGAGTGCGTCCAAATTTTGGGCAGCCCTGCCACTCACTGCATACACAATAAAAGCATAGGAAAACCGCTCTTTTATAATGGGAACATTTTTTTGCTGAGGCGCTCCTCTATGTGTCTTCAAAGGGGTATTGGAATGCTTCCAAAATTTAGGCAGTCGTTACAGCCAGTGAATACGCATTAACTGTATAGCAGAACCGCTCCTTTATAATGGGAACATTTTGTTACTGAGGCCCTCCTCTATGTGTCTTTAACCCCTTAATAACATCTGACGTACTAATACGCGTCTGTGCCCTGGGACTTAAGAGCCAGACCCGTATTAGTACGTCATCGCGATCGCGCGCGCACACAGGCTGTGCGGGCGCGATCGCCGCCGGGTGTCAGCTGATTGTCACAGCTGACACCCGGTACTATGTGCAGGGAGCGGTCCTGCACCGATGCCAGCACATTAACCCCCGCGATGCTGCGATCGAAGTCGATCGCGGCATTGCGGGGGCAAGGGGAGGTGATCGCCGATACTCACCTCCTCTTCCGGCTTCCAGCGCAGTCTGCAAAGGCTTCCCGGGTGTTGCCATGACGACCCGATGTCGTCATGACAACATCCGGGTCACCAGAGAGCAGGAAGATTGCTTGGACATGCGCAGTGCATCTCCAAGCAATCTTCACACTGTGCACTTCTGACAGCCTTCATGGCATAGGGATGGTGCTCCATTCCTGTGCCATGCAGGCGATCAGAAAAAAAAAAGTGAAAGTCCCAGAGTGGGACAAAGTAATAAAGTGTATAAACTGTGTGAAAGTGGAAAAAAAAAAAAAAAAATGTGCAAAAATATTATAAAAAAATAAAAAAAATAATACACCAAAAATAAAAATATAATGTATCCATCAATAAATATTATTATAAAAAAAATTAAAAAAAAACAATAAAAGTACACATATTTGGTATAGCCGCGTCCGGAACAACCTGACCTATAAAACTGTCCCACTAGTTAACCCCTTCAGTGAACACGGTAAAAAAAAAAAAAAAAAACCGAAGCAAAAAACAATGCTTTATCACCATACCACCAAACAAAAAGTGGAATAACACGCGATCAAAAAGACTTATATAAATAAAAATGATACCGCTGAAAACGTCATCTCGTCCCGCAAAAAACAAGCCGCCATACAGCTCCATCAGCCGAAAAATAAAAAAGTTATAGCTCTCAGAATAAAGCGATACTAAAAAATATTTTTTTCTATAAAATAGCTTTTATTGTGTATAAGCGCCAAAACATAGAAAAATGATACAAATGTGGTACCGCTGTAAACGTACTGACCCAAAGAATAAAGCTACCTCATCAATTTTACCACACGCGGAACAGAATAAAAAAAAAAAAAAAAAAACAATTCCTGAATTGTTGGTTTTTGTTTATTCTGCCTCCCAAAAATCGGAATAGAAAGCGATCAAAAAATGTCACGTGCCTGAAAATGGCACCAATAACAACGTCAAGTCATCCCGCAAAAAACGAGCCGTCACATGACTGTCTGTCAAAATCTGGAAAAATTATAGCTCTCAAAATATGGCGATGCAAAAACTAGATTTTACAAAAAATGCGTCTTTTAGTGTGTGACAGCTGTCAGTCATAAAAACCCCATATGATTCTGGCATTGCTGTAAGCACACCGACCCGAAGAATAAAGTTGTCTAATCACTTATACCGCACAAGGAACGGCGTCAAAAATAAACTCTTGGGTTAGGATTGGGCTAGGGTTAGGGCTAGGTTTGGGGCTAGGCTTGTGCTGGGGCTAGGGTTGTGCTGGGGCTAGGGTTAGGGCTGGGGTTGGGATTTTTTTCAAAAGTAAGAAAAAAAGATGACGATATGGCGACTAGTGTTGAGAGCAAGTGCTCGCTACTTGAGTATGCATCGGGTGCTCTGGTATGCATTGAGTATCGTGGGTATTTGAGTGACATGCTCGAGTCTCTGCCCCATATGCTTCGCGGCCAAAAAACTTTACGGGGATTGCCTGCCATGCACGAGCGATCCCCGCATGTTTTTTTTTGGGTGTCTAATAACCGTGAAACATGCGGAGCAGGGACTCGATCATGTCACTCGAGCACACGCTGTACATGGTGCATACCTGAGTACCCGATGCAAACTCAAGTAGCGAGCACTTGCGCTCAAGAATAATGACAACTTATTCAATATGATGACTTAATGTAAACAAATTTTGTGCCGTACCTCTGGGTTCAAAATGTTCACTATACACCTTAATAAAATCCTTGAGGGGTATAGTTTGGACACTTGTGGGGGAGCTCCACTGTTTAGGCACATCACGGGCTCTCCAAACGCGACATGGTGTCCGCTAACAAATTGAATGGAAAATCGGCTCAAATTGTTAGCGGACGCCATGTTGCGTTTGGAGAGCCCCTGTGTGCCCAAACATTGGAGCTCCCCCACAAGTGACCCCATTTTGGAAACTAGACCCCCCAAGGCACCTATCTAGATGAATAGTGAGCACTTGGAACCCCAGGTGCTTCACAAATTGATTCATAAAAATGAAAAAGTGTTTTTTTTTTCACTTTTTCATTATTACGAATCAATTTGTGAAGCACCTGGGGGTTCCAAGTGCTCACTATGCATCTAGAAAGGTGCCTTGGGGGGTCTAGTTTCCAAAATGGGGTCACTTGTGGGGGAGCTCCAAAGTTTGGGCACAGAGGGGCTCTCCAAACGCAATGTGGTGTCCGCTAACAATTTGAGCCGATTTTCCATTCAATTTGTTAGCGGATACCATGTTGCATTTAGAGAGTCCCTGTGTGCCCAAACATTGGAGCTCCCCCACAAGTGACCCCATTTTGGAAACTAGACCCCCCAAGGCACCTATCTAGATGCATAGTGAGCAGTTGGAACCCCCAGGTGCTTCACAAATTGATTCGTAACAATGAAAAAGTGTTTTTTTTTTCACTTTTTCATTTTTACGAATCAATTTGTGAAGCACCTGGGGGTTGCAACTGCTCACTATGCATCTAGATAGGTGCCTTGGGGGGTCTAGTTTCCAAAATGGGGTCACTTGTGGGGGAGCTCCAATGTTTGGGCACACAGGGGCTCTCTAAACGCAACATGGTGTCCGCTAATTATTCAAGCAAATTTTACAATCAAAAAGTCAAATGGCGCACCTTCCCTTCCGAGCCCTACAGTGCGCCCAAACAGTGTTTTTTCCCCAAATATTGGGTATCTGCGTGCCCAGGGGAAATTGCACAACAAATTTTGCGGTCCATTTTTTCTTGTTACCCCTGTGAAAATAAAAAAAATTGGGTCTAAAGTAACATTTTTGTGAAAAAAGTTAAATGTTCATTTTTTTCTTCCACATTCAAAAAATTCCTATGAAGCACCTGAAGGGTTAATAAAGTTCTTGAATGCGGTTTTGAGCACCTTGAGGGGTGCAGTTTTTAGAATGGTGTCACTTTTGGGTATTTTCTGTCATAAAGACCTCTCAAAGTGACTTCAAATGTGATGTGGTCCCTAAAAAAATGGTTTTGTAAATTTTGTTGGAAAAATGAGAAATCGCTGGTCAACTTTTAACCCTTATAGCTCCCTAACAAAAAAAAATTTTGGTTCCAAAATTGTGCTGATGTAAAGTAGAGATGTGGGAAATGTTATTTATTAACTCTTTTGTGTGACATATTGCTCTGATTTCAGGGCTTAAAAATTCAAATTTTGAAAATTGCAAAATTTTCAAAATTTTCGCCAAATTTCCATTTTTTTCACAAATAAACGCAAGTGATATCGAAGAAATTTTTCCACAATCATGAAGTACAATATGTCACGAAAAAACAATCTCAGAATCAGGGGGATCCGTTGAAGCGTTCCAGAGTAATTACCTCATAAAGTGACAGTGGTCAGAATTGTAAAAATTGGCCCGGTCATTAACGTGCAAACCACCCGCGGGGCTTAAGGGGTTAAATTGGTATTGGGGTTTTCCCAAAATTTAGGCAGCCATTGCAGTCACTGCATATGCAATTACTGTATAGCAGAATCGCTCCTTTGAAATGGGAACATTTTGTTACTGAGGCCCTCCTATTTGTATCTTCAAAAAGGGGTATTTGAGTGCGTCCTAATTTTTGACAGCCCTTGCAGTAACTGAATATGCAATAACAGTATAGGAGACCCGCTCCTTTATGATGAGAACATTTTTTTTTACTGAGGCCCTCCTTTATGTCTCTTCAATGGGGAATTGGAGTGCATCCAAATTTTCGACAGCCCTGCTACTCACTGCATACACAATAACAGTATAGGAGACCCACTCCTTTATAATGGGACATTTTGTTTTCGGAGACCCTCCTCTATGTCTTTTCAAAGGTGTTTTGGAGTGCGTCTTAATTTTTGGAAGCCCTTGAAGTTACTACATACGATATAACAGTATAGGAGACCCGCTCCTTAATAATTGGAACAACAAAGCATAGCCAGCTGATGGCCCTCTAACAATAGTGAGGGCCAACTGCTGGCATTTTAACAATAGTAAGGGCCTCCTGATGGCCCTATAAAAATAGGCTTTGTAACTTTCAGGGTCCTTCCTT
Source organism: Phyllobates terribilis (assembly GCF_046119375.1). Classification (NCBI taxonomy): domain Eukaryota; kingdom Metazoa; phylum Chordata; class Amphibia; order Anura; family Dendrobatidae; genus Phyllobates; species Phyllobates terribilis. The sequence continues at coordinate 115,696,973 of NW_027362761.1, read as the reverse complement.
CATAAATGAAACAGGATATGTCTGATCATGTCTCATACACCACATGGCCAGATAAGGTAGTAAAATGTTAAAATGACATTTACTGGTAAATGTATTTTTCCTCGTTGAAAGCAATGCAAAAGTGCAAAAATGCATCAAAAACGCTACGTGTGAACATAGCTCAAGGTGTGGAGGAGCAGTTTTGTTTTTGGTTATTTATTTTGCCTTATACACAAGTAATTACCCTAGAAAGGATGTTCCTTAACATCTTTCCCAGGAAAATCCATTTTGATTTAGTTTTTGTATGTTTTATTGCGAGTAGAGATGAGCGTTGTTCGACTCGAACTGTTCGTCAATCTCAAATTCGAGCTGTTTTGGGCGGTGTTCAAGCCGTTCAGCGAACACGAACGATTTGAAAAAAATTCGGCTGTTCGAGGTTATGTTCGATAACTGTTTGTGCACCAAAATCATAACTGGATTTTTTCTCAGTAATGATGAAAATTAATGTTAATACGCAGTTTGAGTGTACAGCGGAGCGGGTGGAGGGGCATGGGATGGATCTCTGCAGGAATAATGAAGATCTCCATTTTTTTTTCTTTTTCCCGCATTTACAGTGGGGAGGTGCAGTCTGTCAGCCTATCAGCAGCGCACACACGGAGCGAAGTGCTTTTTTTCACACAAGCAAGGGCATGTGTTATTGGCAGTGTATGTCACATGTCCTTGCCCTATAAGACCCAGCCATTTTCCCCGTCGCCACCATTTTCTCACTACTGCAGCTGCGCGTTAGACGGCACCGCTGTTGCTGTGTGCGCTATACCTTGTTAATTTCAAGCCAATTTTCGCACAAATCTACAGATAGCTTGGGAGTAGGGAATAGTTGTGATTGCAGTCCTTTTAATGACTAGGTTACAGCATTTCCTATCAGTTTTTGCCAGGCAGGTCTGTGCCAGTGCTGTGCAAGTTTTTTTCACAGCATTTGACTAAATCTAGCAAAGCTAATCCTTTTTGACCTATTGCAGAGTGTGATAGTCAGTGGAGTAGCCTATCTGTGTTGCAAGCTACACCACCTGTGTATAGAATACCAATTTTTTTACTGCACTTAGTGTAGTAAAACCTTTTGGGCATAGCATCATTCTATTAGTCCATCTATACTGACCTCCATCAGGTTGCAAATTGAATATAATTGTTTTCTGCATCAAGCTCTGAAAAAATATTTGGGCTTCTAGCAGTGTGTGGTACTTGTTCTATTAGTCCATCAAAACTGACCTCCACCAGGTGGCAAATTGAATATAATTTTTTTCTGCATCTAGCTCTGAAAAAATATTTGGGCTTCTAGCAGTGTGTGGGACTTGTTCTATTAGTCCATCTATACTGACCTCCATCAGGTTGCAAATTAAAAATAATTTTTATCTGCATCTAGCTCTGAAAAAATATTTGGGCTTCTAGCAGTGTGAGGGACTTGTTCTATTAGTCCATCTATACTGACCTCCATCAGGTTGCAAATTGAATATAATTTTTTTCTGCATCTAGCTCTGAAAAAATATTTGGGCTTCTAGCAGTGTGTGGGACTTGGTCTATTAGTCCATATATACTGACCTCCATCAGGTTGCAAATTAAAAATAATTTTTATCTGCATCTAGCTCTGAAAAAATAATTGGGCTTCTAGCAGTGTGTGGGACTTGGTCTATTAGTCCACCTATACTGACCTCCATCAGATTGCAAATTCAATATAATGTTTTTCTGCATCTAGCTCTGAAAAAATATTTGGGCTTCTAGCAGTGTGTGGGACTTGGTCTATTAGTCCATCTATACTGACCTCCATCAGGTTGCAAATTAAAAATAATTTTTATCTGCATCTAGCTCTGAAAAAATATTTGGGCTTCTAGCAGTGTGTGGGACTTGCTCTATTAGTCCATCTATACTGACCTCCACCTGGTTGCAAATTGAATATAACTTTTTTCTGCATCTAGCTCTGAAAAAATATTTGGGCTTCTAGCAGTGTGTGGGACTTGATCTATTAGTCCATCTATACTGACCTCCATCAGGTTGCAAATTGAATAAAAAAAAATTCTGCATCTAGCTCTGAAAAAATTTTTGGGCTTCTAGCAGTGTGTGGGACTGGGTCTATTAGTCCATCTCTACTGACCTCCATCAGGTTGCAAATTCAATATAATTTTTTTCTGCATCTAGCTCTGAAAAAATATTTGGGCTTCTAGCAGTGTGTGGGACTTGGTCTATTAGTCCATCTATACTGACCTCCATCAGGTTGCAAATTGAATATAATTTTTTTCTACATCTAGCTCTGAAAAAATATTTGGGCTTCTAGCAGTGTGTGGGACTTGGTCTATTAGTCCATCTATACTGACCTCCATCAGGTTGCAAATTAAAAATAACTTTTATCTGCATCTAGCTCTGAAAAAATATTTGGGCTTCTAGCAGTGTGTGGGACTTGTTCTATTAGTCCATCTATACTGACCTCCACCTGGTTGCAAATTGAATATAATTTTTTTCTGCATCTAGCTCTGAAAAAATATTTGGGCTTCTAGCAGTGTGTGGGACTTGGTCTATAAGTCCATCTATACTGACCTCCATCAGGTTGCAAATTAAAAATATTTTTTATCTGCATCTAGCTCTGAAAAAATATTTGGGCTTCTAGCAGTGTTTGGGACTTGTTCTCTTAGTCCATCTATACTGACCTCCACCAGGTTGCAAATTGAATATAATTTTTTTCTGCATCTAGCTCTGAAAAAATATTTGGGCTTCTAGCAGTGAGTGGGACTTGGTCTATTAGTCCATCTATACTGACCTCCATCAGGTTGCAAATTGAAAATAATTTTTATCTGCATCTAGCTCTGAAAAAATAATTGGGCTTCTAGCAGTGTGTGGGACTTGGTCTATTAGTCCACCTATACTGACCTCCATCAGATTGCAAATTCAATATAATGTTTTTCTGCATCTAGCTCTGAAAAAATATTTGGGCTTCTAGCAGTGTGTGGGACTTGGTCTATTAGTCCATCTATACTGACCTCCATCAGGTTGCAAATTAAAAATAATTTTTATCTGCATCTAGCTCTGAAAAAATATTTGGGCTTCTAGCAGTGTGTGGGACTTGCTCTATTAGTCCATCTATACTGACCTCCACCTGGTTGCAAATTGAATATAACTTTTTTCTGCATCTAGCTCTGAAAAAATATTTGGGCTTCTAGCAGTGTGTGGGACTTGATCTATTAGTCCATCTATACTGACCTCCATCAGGTTGCAAATTGAATAAAAAAAAATTCTGCATCTAGCTCTGAAAAAATATTTGGGCTTCTAGCAGTGTGTGGGACTGGGTCTATTAGTCCATCTCTACTGACCTCCATCAGGTTGCAAATTCAATATAATTTTTTTCTGCATCTAGCTCTGAAAAAATATTTGGGCTTCTAGCAGTGTGTGGGACTTGGTCTATTAGTCCATCTATACTGACCTCCATCAGGTTGCAAATTGAATATAATTTTTTTCTACATCTAGCTCTGAAAAAATATTTGGGCTTCTAGCAGTGTGTGGGACTTGGTCTATTAGTCCATCTATACTGACCTCCATCAGGTTGCAAATTAAAAATAACTTTTATCTGCATCTAGCTCTGAAAAAATATTTGGGCTTCTAGCAGTGTGTGGGACTTGTTCTATTAGTCCATCTATACTGACCTCCACCTGGTTGCAAATTGAATATAATTTTTTTCTGCATCTAGCTCTGAAAAAATATTTGGGCTTCTAGCAGTGTGTGGGACTTGGTCTATAAGTCCATCTATACTGACCTCCATCAGGTTGCAAATTAAAAATATTTTTTATCTGCATCTAGCTCTGAAAAAATATTTGGGCTTCTAGCAGTGTTTGGGACTTGTTCTCTTAGTCCATCTATACTGACCTCCACCAGGTTGCAAATTGAATATAATTTTTTTCTGCATCTAGCTCTGAAAAAATATTTGGGCTTCTAGCAGTGAGTGGGACTTGGTCTATTAGTCCATCTATACTGACCTCCATCAGGTTGCAAATTGAAAATAATTTTTTTCTGCATCTAACCCAGCCAATAGTTTGGGCCTAATACCACAGTTTGGCCACTCAGCTCTGCTCGGTTCCCATCCATTGTTTTTTTGTGCAAACAACTCCAGAGTTGTGAATTAGTAAACCACCAAAATGAGTGGAAAAAGGCCTGCTGCTGGTGGAAAGGGGAATAGGCATGTTGGGAAGGGGAAAAAAGGTTGTGTCCGTGGGGTAGGTGTTAAAGCAACAGTAACATCTGTAGAAGAAAGACCATCTTCCAGCCAATCTAAAATGTCTACTTCTTTTCGTGGACAATGTGATAAGATCCCTTTCTTACGGCCACGCCAATCGCTGCAAATTCCAGATGAGGTACAAAAACAGCAGGTGCTTCAACGGATATCAAGTGCTCCTTTAAGTGGGCTCTCCTCCACATCAACTTCAACATCACAAATACTCCAGTCCTCAGAGGTGTCACCCCAATCGCACTTGCTTCCTCACAGCTCCCAAATCTCCAGCTGCCCGTCTGAGTATGAGGTAGAACAGATGGTTGAGTCTGCAGAGCTGTTTACTCATACTTTAGCCTGGGAATCAGAGGTCGGCTCCAGCGCTTCTGTGAATCCAGACGAGGAAATGATCTGCACTGATGCCCAGAATCTTTATGAGTCGGATCCAGGACCAGACGCAGAAGGTTCTGACCATAATGTAGACCCTCATTCTCAAACTGTAACTCCTGTTGGTGGAGACAATGAGGAAGATGATGATGAGACTCAAATACCTGATTGGAGCGACAACTTTAGTTTTTTGTCAGGGCAGGAACAGGTTGGCTCTGAGGACGACGGGTGTGATTTCACACAGGGTGATGATGATGAGGTTGGAGATCCCACTTACTGTCAACCCACAGTCAGCCAAGAGATGAGGTCAGCAGAGGAGGTGGAGGAGAATGCTAGTGACGACGAGGTCAGGTTGCGCCTTCCTGGACAGAGACGTAGTACTGGAAGCACGTCAACAACTGCATCCTCAAACACAACTCGGCCTCTCACCACAAGTCGTGGTGGCTCTTCAGGTCGCATGGGTGCTAAGCCTTGCATAGCCTGGGCATTTTTTCAGATCGATAAAGATGACCCAACTCGTATTATCTGTAACATTTGTCAGCAAAAGCTAAGTAGAGGCCAAAAAATGCATAGTTTGAGTACTTCATGCATGAACCGGCACATGGACATGAAGCATAAGTTGCAGTGGGAAGCTCACTGTGCTACAATGCGGCCTAGCCAGCCGGGCCAACCACCGTCTGCCACATCTTGTGCATCCGCGGCCTCTTCATCCTCTGTGACTGGGGGGACAGCAGTCACACCTGTTTTGGGACCTCGACCTGCCACCTCTTTACCCGCAACAGCCAGCGTGATTGGCAGGTCATCATTTTCTTTGGAGGTGGTAACACCAGCTGGTGTTGAGAGCTGTCCGACATCGATAGCACCACCTTTGGATCAAGGCAACCTAACATGTCCGCCTGCATCTTCCTCACAGACTGGCAGTTTGCCGGGGACACCCTTATCAACCCCGTCTAAGCACAACAACCAGCCCTCGGTCCCTCAGATGTGGACAAGTAAAACACCATTTCCTCCTAGCCATGAGAAAGCTAAGAGGTTGAATTTCACCATCTGTAAGCTCTTGGCTACAGAAATGCTGCCTTTCCACCTGGTGGACACAGAGGATTTTCGAGACCTTATGTCCGTCGCAGTGCCCCAGTTCCAGATGCCCAGTCGGCACTACTTCACAAAGAAAGGTGTGCCTGCGCTCCACCAGCATGTCGCACACAACATCACCGCTTCTTTGAGAAACTCTGTGTGTGACAGGGTGCATTTCACCACAGACACTTGGACGAGTAGGCATGGACAGGGGCGTTACATGTCGCTGACTGGGCACTGGGTAACTATGGTGACAGCAGGACAAGGGGCTGCTGTCTAAGTCTTGCCGTCCCCACGAGTTGTGCGTCATTCCTCTTTTTGTCAAAGTTCCTTCACTGCTTCTGCCTCCTCAACCTCCTCTCGGTCCTCCACCTGCACCCAAAGCCTGTCTGATCATGCCACAAGCTTTCTAACTGCGCAGAAGGGATCCTGCACACCTCCTTACTATGCTGGCAGTAGGGCTCAACGTCATCAGGCGGTTTTTACTTTGAAATGTCTGGGAAATGTGAGTCACACAGCTGAGGAGTTGTGGTCAGCTCTGGAGAACCAATTTCATGAATGGTTGTCTCCACTGGACCTGAAACCAGGGAAGGCCGTGTGCGACAATGCTGCAAACCTGGGTGCGGCCCTTCGCCGGAGCAATGTCACACACGTGCCTTGTATGGCTCACGTGTTGAACCTGGTTGTCCAGCAATTTTTAGCCCACTATCCCGGACTAGATGGCCTTCTGCAGAGGGCACGGTCGCTGTGTGCTCACTTCCGCCATTCGCATCCCGCAGCTCAGCGACTTACATCTCTACAGAAGTTGTTGGGCCTGCCACTTCACCGGCTAAATTGCGATGTGCCTACCCGGTGGAATTCTGCTCTGCACATGTTGCAGCAACTGTGGCAGCACCGACAAGCCCTGGTGCAATACGTTCTGACGTATAGCCTGGGCCAACGAGATCCAGAGGTGGGGCAAATAACGCTGGAGGAGTGGTCTCAGATCAGGGACCTATGCACCCTTCTGCACAGTTTTGAAATGGCGACGAAGATGTTTAGTGCTGACGATGCCATTATCAGCATGACTATTCCGGTGATTTACATGCTGGAGCACATGTTAAACAGAATTCAGAGTCAGGTGGTGGCACAAGAGGAGGTGGAGGAAGTAGAGAAGGAGGAGTTGTATGCGGAAGCGCTAACATCTGCAAGGTCCAGACGGTCGGCAGCACCAAGGCAGCAGGCATGTGAGGGTGGGGGAGATGGTTTTACCAGGGCGTATGGTAGCAGTCAAACTAGTGAGGAAGGTGAAGGAGCCCAGGAAGAAGTGGAGGACAAACTGATGGAAGACTCATCAGATGAGGGAGACCTTGATCACATTTCTGTTGTGCGAGGTTGGGGGGAGAGGACAGAGGAAGGAAGCATGATTGTTACCTCGCCACCAACACAACAGGGACTTGGTGCTCCTGGATGCGCAACACACATGAGTGCCTTCTTGCTGCACTACCTGCAACATGACCCTCGAATTGTGAGAATTAGAAATAATCCTGACTACTGGGTTGCCACACTGTTAGATCCCCGGTACAAAAGTAAATTTGCAGAAATTATTCCTGCCATAGAAAGGGATGCACGCATGCAGGAGTATCAGCAGAGACTGTTGCAGAATCTTACATGTGCTTTTCCACAAAACACCAGTGGTGCACGTAGTGAATCTCACAGTTCCAACGTGCCAACCATGGGACCGTCGAGTGGTCAGCACTCAAACCGTAACAGAAACACAGTATCTGCTGGTAACATCAATTTTGCGGAATCATTTCACCACTTTTTTAGCCCATCCTTTGCAAGGCCACAGGAGACAAGAAGTCTGACACATAGTCAACGCCTAGAGACGATGGTACAGGAGTATCTCCAAGTAAACATTGAAGCCATGACTGTGTCACTGGACCCTTGCTCTTTTTGGGCTTCCAATCTGGATAAATGGCCGGAGCTAGCCCCTTACGCCTTGGAGATCTTGTCATGCCCCGCAGCCAGCGTTCTGTCTGAACGTGTGTTCAGCGCTGATGGTGGTGTGCTGACAGATAAGCACACGCGGCTCTCCACTGATAATGTAGACAGACTCACGTTCATAAAGATGAACAAATCATGGATCCGAAACGACTTTTCTACCCCTGTGTCATCCTGGGGAGAGCAAAAGCTTGATGATTGGTTAAAATCACCTCACCAACCGTTTTAAGCTTTCAAATTATTAATCATGTTTATCTGTATCTTGGCTGGAAAATAATTTGGGCTTTGTAGCAGTGTGCAGTACTGATTTTATTAGGCCATCTATACTAAGCTCCACCAGATTTAAAATTACTAATCATGTTTATCTGTATCTAGGATGGAAAATAATTTGGGCTTTGTAGCAGTGTGCAGCACTGATTCTATTAGGCCATCTATACTAAGCTCCACCAGATTTAAAATTACTAATCATGTTTATCTGTATCTTGGCTGGAAAATAATTTGGGCTTTGTAGCAGTGTGCAGTACTGATTCTATTAGGCCATCTATACTAAGCTCCACCAGATTTAAAATTAATAATAATTTTTAGCTGCATCTAGCGCGGAAAATAATTTTGGGGCTCCGAGATGCGCAAGACACATAAGTGCCTTCTTGCTGCACTACCTGCAACATGACCCTCAGATTGTCAGAATTCGAAGTAATCCTGACTACTGGGTTGCCACACTCTTAGATCCCCCACACTCTTCGATCAACATTTTCATTTTAATAAAGACCAAAAAAATGGTCATTTTTTAAATTATAAGCATTAGCAGGTTATTAGAAACTGAAATCAAACAGTTTTCAACTCAAAACTTTATTCTAGGTGATGTTACATTTGCACATAGGACCCCTTGTTCGAAAGGAGCTTCTGAACTCTCTCGTCCATTGAATTTGTCAGGTTTTGGATGGTTTCTGCTTCAATTGTTTTGCATGAGGACAGAATACCCTCCCAGAGCTGTTGCTTAGATGTGAACTGCCTCCCGCCATCATAGACACTCCTTTTGATGATGCTCCAGAGGTTCTGAATGGGGTAGAGGTCAGGGGAGCATGGGGGTCACACCATAAGTTTGTCCCCTTTTATGCCCATATCAGCCAGAGATGCAGATGTGTTATGTGCAGCATGAGACGGTGCATTATCATGCATGAAAATGATCTTGCTGCGGAATACACGGTTCTTCTTCTTGAACCATGGCAGGAAGTGCTGTTTGAGAAACTCCACATACATTATGGAGTTCATCTTTACCCCTTCAGGGATTCTTAAGGGGCCGACAATCTCTCTCCCCATGATTCCAGCCCAAAACATTACTCCACCTCCTCCTTGTTGGCGCTGTAGCTGTGTTTGCATGGGGTGTCCATCAACCAGCCATCCTCCACTCCATCCATCTGGAACATCGAGCGTTGCACGGCACTGATCCGTGAACAAAACAGTTTTGAAATCAGTCTTCATGCATTGTTTGGCCCACAGGAGCCGTTTCTGCTTGTGTGCAGTGGATAGAGGAGGTCGACTGGATGGCGTACGCACAGCTGCAAGCCTCTGAAGGACCCTGCATCTTGTTGTTCGGGGGACGTTGGAGGCACCAGCAGCTTCAAAAACTTGTCTGCTGCTATGACAAGGCTTTTTTGCCACTGCTCTTTTAACCTGACGTAATTGCCTGTAGGAAAGAGTTCTCAATTTGCCCTTATCAGCACGCACACGTGTGTACTGTGAATCAGCTACATACTTCTTGATTGCCAAGACACTTCATCCTGATCATCGCACAATGTTGATTGTAGTCATGCCTTGACCTAAACACTCCACAATTTGTTGCTTCTCAGCAGCCGACACATCCTTTTTCTTTCCCATTTTGGCAGAAAATGTAGGCTGCTTAATAATGTGGGACAGCCTTCTTAAGTAGTCTTGCCTTTCATTGGACACACCTGCCAAACTAATTAGCACAGGTGTCTACAATTGCTTACAGTGATATAAAGAGCCCTGACACACATCACCATCAATGAGTTTAACTGACAAACAAACAAATTCTTCCCTTATCACTCCTAAACACTTTTTGCATAATAATTTGGAACACATGTGCTTTTCCACAAAACACCAGTGGTTCACGTAGTGAATCTTACAGTTCTAACTTGCCAACCGTGGTCTGTATGGAGTTGTTCAATAAAGGGCCCAAAATTAAGATAACATAGATGGGAGAGGTCTCTATGAATAGGAATTCCTAAGTATTTGATACCTTGTGAGGGCCAGGCAAAGGGAAAGTTGGACTGGATGGAATCCTGTATGGATTTGGGGAGGGAGACATCGAGGGCCTCAGACTTCGCTGCATTGATTTTAAAATTTGACCATGTAACAAAGTGATCTATTTTAGCCATAACAGCAGGGATGAATATATGTGATTGAGTGATATATACTAGGACATCATCAGCAAATAGAGAGCACTTGTACTTGGTGCCTCGCACCTCAATCCACCTAATATTGGGGTTATGGCAAATTGATGAGAGCAGGTGCTCCGTCACTAGGATATATAAAAGAGGGGACAGAGGACATCCCTGTCTTGTCCCATTGGTGATTATGAAAGGTGATGAAAATGTTCTGACGCGCCCCCTGGGCCTTGGGACACCCGGAGCCGGACCCTATTTGGTGGATGCTGGTGGTTGAAGTCTCCGTGGCGGCGACCCGGTTCCGTGGCTCAGGGCGGTCAAACCAGTGGCGGAACTATTTATGTGGTTTTGATGTTTAAACGTCTGACTACGCCACCCGTGGATTGCTGTCAGAGTGAACCGCCGCTGCAGGGCAGACCGCTGAGGCTGGTGTTGTGGGTGCAGCAGAGCGTATCATAACTCCCCACGGGAGGAGTTTAGCCTCAGGGCAGTGTATGCGGAGGATGGGGGTGATGGTGCAGGGCAGCAGCAGTAACGACACGGAGTCAGTGATGCAGTCCAGGGCCTTTACTCACAGTTCTTATTATCCAGACCATTTCTGCAGGTAACGGCTGCCAACATCGTACTGTGCTCACCAGGTGAGGGGCTCAGACAACTCCCACATAACTTTGGAGCGCTTCACAGGACCCCGTTTGTGTGTCCTTTGTCTGGCCTTTCTTACCAACCCTTCTGTCCGGCTGCCTCGGGCCTCCTCTTGGTAAACGTGGCGCCAGTTTCCCTGACCCTATGTGGTGCCTTCCTAGCGGGTGTAGCGAGGGGCTGCAACACATAAAATGTCACAACCTCCGTTTTCTAGCTGAGGGTCGTTTCCCGCCTCCACTAGTTTCGGGGACCGTTCTCCCCCTTTGGCCTGACCCCTCCACGCAGGTGGATTCGGGCGTGCGGTGGTGACTCGGCCGTCCACACCCCTGGGATCCCTTTGTTCCTCGTTCCTGGAGCCTTCTCCGCTCCTCTTCCTTCCTTCTCCCTCTTCCAGTCCTGGGCCTCTGTTACTAGGCCCGCCTCCGGAGCAGAGCTCATGCAGAGCCCCTGCTCCCTGTCACTTCTGCTCAGACTTCTCTGCACTGAACTAAGATGGTGCCCACCTTTTATACTCCCTTCTCAATGCACCCAGGAACTGCTTCCTCCCTGCTCCTGCACTACAGGGTTCCCCTTCCTCAGTGTTCCCTCCCCCCACTCCAGTCAGGGACAGGGACTGGCGTGCTCATCTCGGGCATATTGGTCGCCCTGCCCCACGGCGATGTGGTGTAATGCATGCAGGTGTCGGGTCCTGATCCACACTCCATCCTTACTAGTGTTGAGCCACCCCCGTAGTGTTCGGGTTCGGTTCGGTTCGTCGAACACCAGGATGTTCGAGGAACTGTTCGTCGAACTGTACGTCGAACACCTTAGAACACCGTCGAACACCATTAAAACCAATGGCAGGCAAACAAAAACACATAGAAACACATAGAAAACACCTTCAAAGGTGTCCAAAAGCTGACAAACTGCTCAGAAGACACTCTCTTTAAAAAAGCCGGCCGGCAAATTCAGCAGCGGCATACACCGGTACCCGACAATTTGGACAAGAAGGAATAGAGCATCACACATAGATTAGATAGATAGAAACATGTCAGTCACACATATAAGAAGCACAGTGACAGTGTTGTTTACTGCACTTGTCATTTAGTGTAAAGGATTTATTTAAAAAAATAATAGTGTTTTCATGCACCGTATCTTTAAAAAAGCCGGCCGGCAATTCAGCAGCGGTACCCGACAATTTAGAACAGAAAGAATAGAGCTTCACACATAGATTAGATAGATAGAAACATGTCAGTCACATATATAATAAGTACAGTGACAGTGTTGCTTACTGTACTTGTCATTTAGTGTAAAGGATTTATTTAAAAAAATAATAGTGTTTTCATGCACCGTATCTTTAAAAAAGCCGGCCGGCAATTCAGCATCTGTACCCACAATTTAGAACAGAAAGATAGAGCATCACACATAGATTAGATAGATAGAAAAATGTCAGTCAGATATATAATAAGTACAGTGATAATGTTGGTTACTGTACTTGTCATTTAGTGTTAAAATAAAGGATTTATTAAAAAAAAAAAATAGTGTGGGGTTCCCCGTAATTTTAGTCTCTAGAGGAGGTTAAGCAGACGGCTGGGGCAGATGTTTGAAGCCTGGGAAGGGGGTAATACCCATGGAGCTTCCCAGGCTACTAATATCAGCCCCCAGCTGAATACCTAGCCTTTACTAGCTATTAAAATGGGGGACCCCCCCAAAAAAATGACGTGGGGTCCCCCCTATTTTAATAGCTAGAAAAGGCTAGGCAGACAGCTGGGGGCTGATATTAATAGCTCAGGAAGGGTGCCATGAATATTGGCCCCCTCCCAGGCTAGAAACACCAGCCGTCAGCCGCCCCAGAAATGGCGCATCCATAGGATGCGCCAATTCTGGCACTTAGCCTCGCTCTTCCCACTGCCCTGTAGTGGTGGCAGTGGGGTAATAGGGCTGGGGTTGATGTCAGCTTATAATGCCAGCTGACATCAAGCCCAGGTTAGTAATGGAGAGGCGTCTATAAGACACCCCCATTACTAACCCCATAGTGAAAGTTTAAAAAAACACAAACAAGCAGAATAAAGTCCTTTAATTGAAATAAACACACAATTCTTTATTGTTCTAAATTAAACCATACTTACCGTCACGCCCATTCCAGCTGAAGCCAACGATCTCCTGCAATAAAAATAAAATAATAAACCAACATCATCCTTACCTTTCGATGGTTCCCAGGACAGCTCCAGCTCTGCTACATCGAGATGACAGGCTGGACCGCAGCAGAACGCTGCCATCCAGCCTGTCAACCCGCAGACACTGAGAAGAGCAGGCTTGCTTGCGCTCCTCAGTGTCTCGCTGTGGCGGCATCCAGATGGGCCGAGGTCATGTCCAATGAACTCGGCTCACCTCATGCACGTCACTGACAGCGTGGGAAAATTCTCACGCTGAAGCGCTGAGTGCAGGAGAATTTTCCCACGCTGTCAGTGACGTGCATGAGGTGAGCTGAGATCATTGGACATGAACTCACCTCATACACGTCACTGACAGCGTGGGAAAATTCTCACGCTGAAGCGCTGAGTGCAGGAGAATTCTCCCACGCTGTCAGTGACGTGCATAAGGTGAGCTCATGTCCAATGAACTCAGCTCACCTCATGCACATCACTGACAGCGTGGGAAAATTCTCCTGCACTCAGCGCTTCAGCGTGAGAATTTTCCCACGCTGTCAGTGACGTGCATGAGGTGAGTTCATGTCCAATGATCTCAGCTCACCTCATGCACGTCACTTACAGCGTGGGAGAATTCTCACGCTGAAGCGCTGAGTGCAGGAGAATTTTCCCACGCTGTCAGTGACGTGCATGAGGTGAGCTGAGTTCATTGGACATGAGCTCACCACATGCACGTCACTGACAGCGTGGGAGAATTCTCCTGCACTCAGAGCTTCAGCGTGAGAATTTTCCCACGCTGTCAGTGACGTGCATGAGGTGAGCCGAGTTCATTGGACATGACCACGGCTCATCTGGATGCCGTCACAGCGAGACACTGAGGAGCGCAAGCAAGCCTGCTCTTCTCAGTGTCTGCGGGATGACAGGCTGGATGGCAGCGTTCTGCTGCGGTCCAGCCAGTCATCTCGATGTAGCAGAGCTGAAGCTGTCGTGGGAACCATGGAAAGGTAAGGATGATGTTGGTTTATTATTTTTCTTTTATTGCAGGAGATCGTTGGCTTCAGCTGGAATGGGCGTGATGGTAAGTATGGTTTAATTTAGAACAATAAAGAATTGTGTGTTTATTTCAATTAAAGGACTTTATTCTGGGTGTTGTGTTTTTTTTAAATACTTTACTAGAAATTCATGACGGTCATGTCTAACACTGGCGTGACCCAATGAATTTTGGGCTTAGGGCCAGCTGATAATACCAAGCTGGCCCTAACCCCTTTATTACCCAGTGAGCCACCGCACCAGGGCCCTGGATGAGTTGGGTACAGCGCCAGAAGATGGCGCTTCTATGAACGCGCCATTTTCCGGGGTGGCTTTGGACTGCAATTTGCAGCGGGGGGGGGTCCAGAAAGCTTGGGCCTCCCTGCGCTGCAGATTCCAGCCCCCAGCTGCCTAGTTGTACCTGGCTGGACACAAAAATAGGGCGAAGCCCCACGTATTTTTTTTTTAATTATTTCATGAAATTCATGAAATAATTAAGTAAAAAAGGCCTTCCCTATATTGTTGTGTCCGGCCAGGTACAAATAGGCAGCTGGTGGTTGGGGGCAGCCCGTTCCTGCCTGCTGTACCTGGCTGGACACAAATATAGTGCGAAGCCCCACTTCAATTTTTTTAAATTATTTCAGGAAATTCATGAAATAATTTAAAAAAAATTGACGTGGGGCTTCGCACTATATTTGTGTCCAGTCAGGTGCAGCAGGCAGGAATGGGCTGCCCCCAACCACCAGCTGCCTATTTGTACCTGGCCGGACACAACAATATAGGGAAGCCCTTTTTTTTTTTAATTATTTCATGAAATAATTTAAAAAAAATTGACGTGGGGCTTCGCACTATATTTGTGTCCAGCCAGGTACAGCAGGCAGGAACGGGCTGCCCCCAACCACCAGCTGCCTATTTGTACCTGGCCGGACAAAACAATATAGGGAAGCCCTTTTTTTTTAAATTATTTCATGAAATAATTAAAAAAAAATTGACGTGGGGCTTCGCACTATATTTGTGTCCAGCCAGGTACAGCAGGCAGGAACGGACTGCCCCCAACCACCAGCTGCCTATTTGTACCTGGCCGGACACAACAATATAGGGAAGTCCTTTTTTTCTTAATTATTTCATGAAATAATTTAAAGAAAATTGACGTGGGGCTTCGCCCTGTTTTTGTGTCCAGCCAGGTACAACTAGGCAGCTGGGGGCTGGAATCCGCAGCGCAGGGAGGCCCAAGCTTTCTGGGCCACCCCCGCTGCAAATTGCAGTCCGCAGTCACCCCGGAAAATGGTGCGTTCATAGAAGCGCCATCTTCTGGCGCTGTACCCAACTCATCCAGGGCCCTGATGCGGTGGCTCACTGGGTAATAAAGGGGTTAGGGCCAGCTTGGCATTATCAGCTGGCCCTAAGCCCGAAATTCATGGGGTCACGCCAATATTAGACATGACCACCATGAATTTCTAGCAAAGTATTTAAAAAAAACACAACACCCAGAAAAAAGTCCTTTAATTGAAATAAACACACAATTCTTTATTGTTCTAAATTAAAACCATACTTACCGTCACGCCCATTCCAGCTGAAGCCAACGATCTCCTGAAATAAAAGAAAAATAATAAAGCAACATCATCCTTACCTTTCCATGGTTCCCATGACAGCTTCAGCTCTGCTACATCGAGATGACAGGCTGGACCGCAGCAGAACGCTGCCAACCAGTCTGTCATCCCGCAGACACTGAGAAGCGCAGGCTTGCTTGCGCTCCACAGTGTCTCTCTGTGACGGCATCCAGATGAGCCGAGTTAATGTCCAATGAACTCGGCTCACCTCATGCACGTCACTGACAGCGTGGGAAAATTCTCCTGCTGAAGCGCTGAGTGCAGGAGAATTTTCCCACGCTGTCAGTGACATGCAAGAGGTGAGCTGAGTTCATTGGACATGAGCTCACCTCATGCACGTCACTGACAGCGTGGGAGAATTCTCCTGCACTCAGCGCTTCAGCGTGAGAATTTTCCCACACTGTCAGTGACGTGCATGAGGTGAGGCATTGTCCAATGAACTCAGCTCACCTCATGCACGTCACTGACAGCGTGGGAAAATTCTCCTGCACTCAGCGCTTCAGCGTGAGAATTTTCCCACGCTGTCAGTGATGTGCATGAGGTGAGCTGAGTTCATTGGACATGACCTCGGCTCATCTTTATGCCGTCACAGCCAGACACTGAGGAGCGCAAGCAAGCCTGCGCTTCTCAGTGTCTGCGGGATGACAGGCTGGATGGCAGCGTTCTGCTGCGGTCCAGCCTGTCATCTCGATGTAGCAGAGCTGAAGCTGTCGTGGGAACCATGGAAAGGTAAGGATTATGTTGCTTTATTATTTTTCTTTTATTGCAGGGGATCGTTGGCTTCAGCTGGAATGGGCGTGATTGTAAGTATGGTTTAATTTAGAACAATAAAGAATTGTGTCTTTATTTCAATTAAAGGACTTTATTCTGGGTGTTTGTGTTTTTTTTTTAACTTTGACTATGGGGTTAGTAATTGGGGGTGTCTTATAGATGCCTCCCCATTACTAACCTGGGCTTGATGTCAGCTGGCATTATAAGCTGACATCAACCCCAGCCCTATTACCCCACTGCCACTGCTACAGGGCAGTGGGAAGAGCGAGGCTAAGTGCCAGAATTGGCGCATCCTATGGATGTGCCATTTCTGGGGCGGCTGACGGCTGGTGTTTCTAGCCTGGGAGGGGGCCAATATTCATGGCACCCTTCCTGGGCTATTAATATCAGCCCCCAGCTGTCTGCCTAGCCTTTGCTAGCTATTAAAATAGGGGGGACCCCACGTCAATTTTTTGGGGGGTCCCCCATTTTAATAGCTAGTAAAGGCTAGGCATTCAGCTGGGGGCTGATATTAGTAGCCTGGGAAGCTCCGTGGGTATTACCCCTTCCCATGCATCAAACATCTGACCCAGCTGTCTGCTTAACCTCCGCTAGAGCCTAAAATTACGGGGAACCCCACGCCAATTTTTTTTTAAATAAATCCTTTATTTTAACACTAAATGACAAGTACAGTAAGCAACACTGTCACTGTACTTCATATATATGTGACTGACATGTTTCTATCTATCTAATCTATGTGTGATTCTCTATTCCTTCCATTCTAAATTGTCGGGTACCGCTGCTGAATTGCCAGCCGGCTTTTTTAAAGAGACAGTGCATGAAAACACTAATATTTTTTTTAATAAATCCTTTACACTAAATGGCAAGTACAGTAATCAACACTGTCACTGTACTTCTTATATATGTGACTGACATGTTTCTATCTATCTAATCTATGTGTGATTCTCTATTCCTTCCATTCTAAATTGTCGGGTACCGCTGCTGAATTGCCGGCCGGCTTTTTTAAAGAGACAGTGCATGAAAACACTAATATTTTTTTTAATAAATCCTTTACACTAAATGACAAGTACAGTAATCAACACTGTCACTGTACTTCTTATATATGTGACTGACATGTTTCTATCTATCAAATCTATGTGTGAAGCTCTATTCTTTCGGTTCTAAATTGCCGGGTACCGGTGTATGCCGCTGCTGAATTGCCGGCTTTTCATGTTTCACTGTGAGCACTGTTCCCATCGATTTTGGCAATCACTCTTATGCCACAACCACCATGGCTGTGGCATTACACTGAGTGGCAGACAATCCCTGCATGATTGGTGCTCTAAATAGCGCCAGACATGCAGGACACGCTTTTGGTGCTCGAACAGTTATCGAACATAACATCGAACAGCCGAATTTTTTGCAAATCGTTCGGGTTCGTCGAACAACTCGAACACCGCCCAAAACAGCTCGAATTTGAGATTGGCGAACAGTTCTAGTCGAGCACCGCTCATCTCTAATCCTTACCTGAGAGAGAGATATCACACCTCTGGGTGAGGTGCAATACCTCTGTAGCAACCGAGCCCTCAGGGTGCTACAGTTCCATTTATCTTCATCCAAGGTGACGTATTTTGATACAGGGCCGTGATTTTGGCTATAAAAGGTTCCCCTAGACCCCTACCCCAAGCATTTTAAGAGAATAATAAATGGCGTGCCAGGAGACTCTATGGAATGCTTTCTCAGCATCCAACGAGAGTATCTAATTACAAATTTTTAACTGCATCTGACTCGCCCCCTGGGCCGTGGGGCACTCGGATCCCGGGCAGTAGGGGAACGATGGGAGAAGTAGTGGCAACCCGGTTCCGTGGCTCAGGGTGGTCAGGCCAGTGGTAGTCCGTTATGTGCTGTTGATTATGTCCGACTATGCCACCCGTGGATTTGCGGTCATTAGGAATCGCCGCTGCAAGGCAGACCGCTGGGGCTGATGATGTATGCAGCTGGGATGGTGTGACTCCCCACGGGAAGAGTGCGGCTCCAGGGCAGTGTAGTGGATGGTGGGAGTGATGGTGGTGAGAGTCCCAGTGCTGATAGTGCTGGTGGAGCAAGGAGCACACAGACGACAGGTTGCAGTCCAGGGTCTTTACTAGAACAGGTAAACTGACCCACAAACAGTCCCCTCTAGGAGGGGACCTGGATGTCTGAGAGCAATTGGGAAATTGGCCCTGGTCAGGGTGAGGGTGTAGGCCTACCGTGCTTTCTGTGCTCCTTCTGGCTATCTCCTCCTGATAGGATAACAGCCCACGGTCCGAGCTCACCGTGTATTCTCGCCTGTATGGCCTGCAACGTGGGTTCCTTTCTGCTCCCAGCCTGGTACGGCTGTGCTGGTCCCTTCTGTTGTGGCAGAGCCTCCAGGCTTCTTAGGCCAAGGAATATACAGTCCCCTGCGGACTGGTTATCTGCTGTAGGATGTGGAATCCTCCCAGCCTCAGACACCAAAGTCTGGTAAATTATGTCCTTTACCTGCCAAGACAGGCTCACTTCGCCTCTTGTCTCTGGCTTGTGGCACTCCTCCTGCCACACTTCCTCTTAGGAGCAATACAACTTTCTGTCCCTGCTCTGCTCTGGGACAAGTCTCAGTCCTGAGACAGGTCGTCCAGTTCTCCCTAACCCTGCCTCCAGCACCAGCTTTTATAGGGGCAGCCTGCTCCCCCTACTGGCCTGAGACAGGAGGTACTGCATGCTAATGTTCCCCTGACTAGAGAACCCCCCCTTGCTGTCAGACACAGCTTTATTACACTTGTGGCATCCAGGCCAGGGTGACACATTCCCCCCTAGTGAAATTTAGTACTCCGGGACTAAACAATAAACAAAGACAATATGCATAACCATAAAACATTAGCAGACAGACGACGCACAGATTGAGTTCTTAAGGTCACAGTGTGGTCTCTGACTGGGTGTTCATATCACCAATACAACGGGGAGCCTTAACCAGGTGGGGGTCTGTCTTACCCAAAGTCCTTTACAGTCTTAGTTCATTCCTTGGCTAGGCTCCGAACGCAGTCCATACAAAGTCCCGGTTATTAAAAGTCCATAACCTTTGAGTCCGTACAGTAACTGCAAGAAACTGAAACACACTATTAATAATCATGCAGGTAACTTGGCAAACATTTTAACATTTGGCAACAGGGTTATTTACAGTTCTAGTGCATCCTATATTCTCCAGCGAGCGGGTATCTGCCCCTTTGTGGTCCTGGTTGATCTCCTTAACCCACTGTCTGGTGGTGGACCGACCTGGCTTTCCCCACTAGCGTTAGGGGTACAGCTACCAGCTGGACTTACAGGTAGGGCAGGCAGCTGTCTGCGGGTCCTTTGGCTTACCGCAGGCATGGCAGGCTTACTGTCAGCAGAGGGTTGACTCTCCTGGGCTGCTGGTTCAGGCTCTTCTGCCTCTGGAGCTGCTTGCTCTTCTTCACCTTCCGGCTCTGGTGCAGGTTGTTGCTCAGTCGGTTGCAGGAAATGCAGGACGGGTACCACTATGGCATCGTTTATTCGAGTCCAGGACTGAGGGAACTCTCCGAGAACGGTGCTGACCATTTCTTCCTTGTCCTCTGTGGGTTCAAGGTCACTCTGATCCTCTTCTGCACTACGGAGTTGCTCGGGGCACCTTTTGAGGTGGTCTCTGGAGACGGTACTAGTGGTTTCTCCTCCGTCCTTGGTGATCACGCACACCTTGGGTTGTCGTGATCAGACTGCAGTACGGTGTAGGGTTCCCTTTCCCACTGGTCGTCCAACTTATGTAGCCTTCTCTTCCGCTTCAGGACCTGCTCATCAGGTTCTAGGGGACCAGCAGGGGCGTGTTGGTTGAAGAGTCTTTCTTGCCTTTCTCTCACCTGGGCCAGGCTCTTCTCCACACTCTCCTGTACCTTCTTGTACTGCAGTTGCCTTTCCGTATCCCAGTCCGCATCCGGGGAGGTGTCCTCAGGTGTTAGGACTCTCATCTCCTGGTCTACGGGCAGCTTACCTGGTCTAGCTCGCATCATTTAAGCCGGGGTGCAGTTTGTAGCATTCACCGGGATATGGTTGTAAAGTCTATTAGATCCGGCAGTTTTTCTGGCCACAGGCTGCGTTCCTCCAGGGGCAACGTCTTCAGGAGATCAATGACTATATTGTTCATTTTCTCACACATCACGTTGGTTTGTGGGTGGTAAGGCGTTGTCCGAATCTTCTTACAGCCTTAGAGGTTGCAGAATTCTTGGAATATTTCAGCTTCGAATGCTGGACCCTGGTCCGTCCGGACCTGTTCCGGATACCTGTGTGGATGGCAGAAGTATTGCTGGAAGGCTCTGGCCGCCATTTGGGCTGTCAAGTCTTTCACCGGGACCACCACTAGAAAACGGGAATAGTGGTCCACCATTGTCAGGGCATAGATGTATCCTGACCAGCTTGGAGCCAATTTGACGTGGTCCAGAGCTACCAGCTCAAGAGGCTGCGTGGTGACGATGGGCCTCAAGGGTGTCTTCTGGCTGGCACGGTCTTTCCTCCTTAGGTGACAAGGGCCACAGTCTCTGCACCACTTCTCTACAGCCCCTCTCATGACGACCCAAAAGAACCGTCCTCTTAGCAGGAACTCCAGTTTCTTACAACCGAAGTGCCCTGCTCTGCCATGGTAAGCCCCCAGGACCATAGCTGCATCCCGCCTTGGAACCACGACTTGCCAGGTCAGCTCGTGCGTCCGGTGGTTGACAATCCTTCTGCACCGCTTGCCTTCGTAGAGGAACAGCTTGCTCTTCTCTTTCCATAGCTGTTTGGCTTCCTCTGGAGCATCCGGATCCATGCGGGCATCTTCTTGGGTCAGCAGATCTTTCACTAGGCGGATGGCAGGGTCACTATCTTGGGTCTCGGCCCAGCTGTGGTGAGGTAGGGGATTGATCATCACGGTTGTTAGATCCTCCTCCTTCACGCGGTGGGAGTATTGAGCGGCTCCATACCGGTGAAACGCGGGGAGTTCTACCTCCTCCAGCTCTTCTGGGTCTTCGTCACCTTCAGGTAAGTGAGGCATTCTCGATAGAGTGTCAGCGTTGGCATTGGTTTTGCCTGCCCGGTACTTGATCACAAAGTCATAATTGGAGAGACGGGCCATCCACCGCTGTTCCAGGGCACCGAGTCTTGCATTGTCTAGGTGTGATAACGGGTTGTTGTCCGTGTACACCGTGAACTTTGCGGAGGCCAGGTAATGCTTGAAGCGTTCCGTTACGGCCCACACCACCGCCAAGAATTCTAGCTTGAAGGAGCTGTAATTCTCCGGGTTCCTCTCGGTGGGCCTCAGCTTCCGGCTGGCATACGCGATCACCCTTTCTCTGCCCTGTTGGTTTTGGGACAGTACGGCTCCCAGTCCCACATTACTGGCGTTTGTGTGGAGGATAAAAGGCTGGCCATAGTCAGGGTAGGCCAGGATCTCATCCCCCGTGAGGGCCATCTTCTACTGGCGGAAGGACTCCTCTTCCGGTTTATCCCACTTGAAGGGTGGCTTTTGGCTTCTGGACTTTGACTGTCCAATCAGGAGGTCCTGCATAGGAGCTGCCATCTTAGTGAACCCGGGGATGAACCTTCGGTAGTGGCCTACCAACCCGAGGAACTGTCTCACCTCTCTGATGTTCGAAGGGCTTGGCCAGCTCTATAATGCCGTGACGTTGTCAGGGTCGGGGGCTACTCCTTCCGCACTTACCACGAACCCTAGGTACTGGACCTTCAGTTTCAACAGGTGGCACTTCGATGGTTTCACCTTCAGGCCATAGCCTGCCAGGGCTTCGAACACCTCGGCCAGGTGCTTCAGATGGTCCTCGTAGGTCTTCGAATAGACGGTCACGTCGTCCGGGTAAAGGAGGACCGTCTCGAAGTTTCGGTGCCCTAGACAGCATTCCATCAGCCTCTGGAAGGGCCATGGTGCGTTGCAGAGCCCGAAGGGCATACAGTTGAACTCACTCAGTCCCATCGGGGTGGTGAAGGCGGTCTTCTCCTTGTCAGCCTCTGCCACAGGAACCTGCCAGTACCCGCTAGTAAGGTCCAAAGTAGAAAAGAAGTTAGCTGATTTTAGTGCGGCTAAAGACTCCTCTATTCTAGGCAGCGGATATGCGTCTTTGTGGGTGATACGATTGATTTGTCTATAGTCCACGCACATTCTCATGGTGCCATCTTTCTTTTTCACCAGAACCAAGGGGGCTGCCCAGGGGCTACAGCTATCTCTAATGACCCCAGCTTCTTTCATTTCTCTTAGCATGCCCTTTGCATTCTGATAATGTGCAGGGGGTACAGGTCTGTGTCTTTCTTTTATCGGTTGGTGGCTCCCTGTGGGGATGTGGTGTTCTATCCCTTTAACTCTGCCGAAGTCTAGAGGGTGCTTACTAAAGACTCTCTCGTACTCCTGTACCACCCGGTAGACTCCTTGTTTTTGGTGCAGGGGAGTGGAGTCAGCACCCACATGGAGTTTCTGGCACCAGTCCTCCTTTTGTTTCTGGGAGCCATTACCCTCCGCCTGTGGAGATGGAGGCAAGGGTTCCACGGCCCTGATAGCTTTGTGTTCAACAACAAACAGTTTGGCGAGTGTAGCATACCTGGGTAAGTGTACCTCCCTCTCCCCAATGTTGAGAATGCGAACAGGCACCCTCCCATGACGGACATCAACCACCCCCCGGGCTGTCAAAATGGTGGGCCTGCTGTCTGAGTACACGGGTTCTACCATGGCTTGGTAGTCTCTACCTCTCAACCCGATTGCAGTCCGACACCAGATCATCATTTCACTTTTGGGAGGCATGGAAATGGGGAATGGGTCACTCAGTCTTACGCTACCGATCTCATCACCAGACAGTTCTACCTGCTGCCGTCTCATCAGGGCTTTTATCTCTTTGTTGAGGACTCTCTGTTGGCTGGAACTAGCATTCACCGCCACCTGTTGTAGAATTACAATTACCTCTGAAAGACAATTTTCAATCACGTTAGTACCCACAGTTATTTTAGGGTGACTTTCACGACGGTCAATGTCCACAATAATTACTCCCTGTGCCGGTAGTTCAACTTTACCAATTTTAATGGTCATCTCCTTGAACCCCATCTGCGGCACGGGTAAGCCATTACTGGCGATAATGCTCAAGTTACTGTCTGGATACCGTGTGATATCAGCATCAGTCCAATACTGCTTAAAAAGTACATAAGGGATAGTGGTTACTTGCGACCCAGTATCCAGCAAGGCGCTCATGGGGATACCGTCCAGCACCACGGGTAAAACCGGGCGTCCCCCAACGTACTTATTACGCCAATTGTAAGGGCCTGGTGATCTTATGCCTGGGGGTTGGCCCTCTGCCCCAGGTTGGACCTGTTTAAATTACAGTACCTGGAAATGTGTCCGGGCTGGTTGCATCGACGGCAAACGGGCTGTCCATCCTCTGCATAGCGGTCTGTGGGCCTCCCTCGGAATGACGGGATCCTCCTCTGTCGACGCCACGGGACATCCTCCGGACTTGAAGCCAGCTCGATGGGTCTTGACGGGTCCACTTGTAACACCTGGACGGTCCTGGTCAACGCCGCGACGCTCCTGGTCAGCTCCTGGACTTGGTGATGCTGATCTTTCGACGGGGCTTGGTTCAGGGCCTGTGCATCGGCCACCACAGAGTCCATAGAGGAGGGCGCCGCCCCCTGGTGGTAGGTGAGAGCAGGGCGCCGGGGGTTTATACCGCCACTTGTTGCGGGTTCACGGAACACCCTTATGGCCCTGTCCTTAAATTGGGCAAAGGTCAGATCAGGGTTCTGAAAGAACATGAGGCGCAGTTGGGCCCTGTGGGCGCTAGACAGTAGACCTTCTATGAATTGTTCTTTTAGCAGCTTGTCCGTTTCCTGCACGCTGCCAGGGTCAGTTTGTTTGATGGCCCTCAAGGCTTCCTGCAAATTTAGGGCATAGTCTCTGATGCTGTCCTGTGCCCGCTGCTTACATCCATAGAACCTCATTTTAATTTCAGCGGAGGTACGCGTGTCAAAGGTACCCCGCAGCCGGGCCAGAATACCCTTCACAGTCCTTTTCTCCTCAGCGGGCCACGACTTTACCTCCCTTTGGGCTGCGCCAGTTAACTGCTCTTTTAGTATGCTAACCTTCTGTTCCTCTGTCAGTGGGTAAACTTGGAACAAACTGTACAGCCTTTCCTTAAAATCAGTCAGGGCATGGAGCTCCCCTGAGTACTTAGGCAGCCAGGCCGCTCCAGGGATGTAGGGCAGGGAAAATGGCATCACCGCTGCTGCAGCTGCGCTGGTGGTAGTGGGCACCTCCGTGTCCGACATCTTCCTCCCCCTAGTCAAGCGCGGCCTACCTTCCGACGATCCTCTTCTGTAGGCCGCGGCTCCGCTGATGCTGCTTCGGACGAGGACCTTGCGTCGCGTCCTGGTGACGTCAGCATCGCTCTATTTCCCTTCCAGGACCTTGCGCAGTGTTGGTGCATGGGGCGGAGCTTCGGGTATCGCGCGGTTTGGACGTCCACGCCCCTCTTCTTCCCACGCGGCGTCCTGAAGATGGCATCCAATGGCGGGAAAACGGCTGAAGATGGCGGGAACCGACGGAAGATGGCGGGAGACGGCTGGAAATGGCGGGAAACGGCTCTGGATGGCAGGAAACCTCTTTTCAGGTGCGTGTACAGTCTTTTTCAGGCACACAATACCCGTTTGTGGCGGGTTGGTCTCAATCCTGCCGACTACGCCAAAGCTGTCCCTGGGCCGTGGGGCACTCGGATCCGGGCAGTAGGGGAACGATGGGAGTAGTAGTGGCAACCCGGTTCCGTGGCTCAGGGTGGTCAGGACAGTGGTAGTCCGTTATGTGCTGTTGATTATGTCCGACTATGCCACCCGTGAATTTGCGGTCATTAGGAACCGCCGCTGCAAGGCAGACCGCTTGGGCTGATGATGTATGCAGCTGGGATGGTGTGACTCCCCACGGGAAGAGTGCGGCCCCAGGGCAGTGTAGTGAATGGTGGGAGTGATGGTGGTGAGAGTCCCAGTGCTGATAGTGCTGGTGGAGCAAGGAGCACACAGATGACAGGTTGCAGTCCAGGGTCTTTACTAGAACAGGTAAACTGACCCACAAACAGTCCCGGCTAGGAGGGGACCTGGATGTCTGAGAGCAATTGGGAAATTGGCCCTGGTCAGGGTGAGGGTGTAGGCCTACCGTGCTTTCTGTGCTCCTTCTAGCTATCTCCTCCTGATAGGGTAACAGCCCACGGTCCGAGCTCACCGTGTATTCTCGCCTGTATGGCCTGCAACATGGGTTCCTTTCTGCTCCCAGCCTGGTACGGCTGTGCTGGTCCCTTCTGTTGTGGCAGAGCCTCCAGGCTTCTTAGGCCAAGGAATATACAGTCCCCTGCGGACTGGTTATCTGCAGTAGGATGTGGAATCCTCCCAGCCTCAGACACCAAAGTCTGGTAAATTAAGTCCTTTACCTGCCAAGACAGGCTCACTTCGCCTCTTGTCTCTGGCTTGTGGCTCTCCTCTTGCCACACTTCCTCTTAGGTGCAATACAACTTTCTGTCCCTGCTCTGCTCTGGGACAAGTCTCAGTCCTGAGACAGGTTGTCCAGTTCTCCCTAACCCTGCCCCCAGCACCAGCTTTTATAGGGGCAGCCTGCTCCCCCTACTGGCCTGAGACAGGAGGTACTGCATGCTAATGTTCCCCTGACTAGAGAACCTCCCCCTTGCTCTCAGACACAGCTTTATTACATCCAGGCCAGGGTGACACACATCTAGCCCAGGAAATACTTTGTGCCTAGTAGCAGTGTCTGCTAGTCAGCGGATTATCCCGGCTGTTAAGCAAGCTACACCACCTGTAGTTTGGACACTTAATTTTTTTCAAAGGAAATGCTTCGGGACCACGGGATACTCAGTGAAGAGCATCAGGAGGCACCCCAAGGCATAGGGGCTGGGACTGGCGGTAGGATTCCTTGCGGTGGACAGCCAAGCTCGATCCTTATAAAAGCTTTTTAACTGCAGCAGCTTTAGTGGACGCTACTGGAGCTGGAATTACGCGGCTGCTTGCATGAGACTTGCCCTCCAATAGATCCTTGTAAAAGGATTTAAAGTGTATTCATTCAAATTAGAGAGACAATTTAAATTAAAAAGCTTAGAGCTGCCTCCACCACAGGGGGGCTCGCTCAACCCATCAGCGGACAGGCACCAGTATTGGGAGAGGGGGGCTGGCCGTTAGGGTTCACCGCGGCTCTGGCACAAACCCGGCGACACGGAGGTGGCACGGGCAGGAACGGACTGGCCGTGTCAGCTTCTCACTTTATGGATTTTAGAAGGGCATGACATGCCTATATCTGTGTCTCCCCCTCCTTTTACTCCTCCAGCTCTTTTCTTTTCGCATGACTATATGTACTTGTCACTTTTCCATGTGTTAGTTATGTCTTCTGAGCAGTTTGTCAGCTTTTGGACACCTTTGAAGGTGTTTTCTATGTGTTTCTATGTGTTTTTGTTTGCCTGCCATTGGTTTTAACGGTGTTCGAAGGTGTTCGACGAACAGTTCGGCGAACACACGGGTGTTCGACGAACCGAACCAAACTCGAACACTACGGGGGTGGCTCAACACTAATTGCGAGCCCGTAAAGTGGCGTAATACTCTAACAACATTGTTCACAGCAGTGACCTGGGAGTCAGAGACTTCCCCATGCAGTTTCCGTGTCATTTGAGCACTGTTCCCATCGATTAGGGCAATTTTTAGGCCCCCTGCAGACCTCTGGGGATCAGGGCCGCCGGAAAAATGCTCGCGTTTCCCATAGACTTACATTGGGCTTGTTGCTCGGGTCGAGCACCCGAGCATTCCAATTTGCTTGACCCGAGCAACGAGCACCCGAGCATTTTAATACTCGCTCATCACTAATAGTAAAAAAATTATTTAGATTAGTTGATAGGATTAGATTAGGGACAGTAAAAATATACTATAGTAATCTTTTTCTATTACAGTATTTTTTACTGAATTGAGTCAGGGTTAGAGTCATCGCGGAAAAAATCTTCTGTACGTGCATCCTACAATCCTACAGCCGTCAAATGCTGGTTGTTGCTCCTTTTTTTTTAGAGTGAAAATAAGAATAAAAATAAATTTAGATGATGGTGTTGCTTTTTTTTTTTATTTGAGCAAAAAATGAAAAAAAAATTTAGATTGGGGACAGTAAAAATATACTGTAGTAATTGTCATTTAGTACAGTATTTTTTTTACTGAATTTAGTTAGGGTAAGCACAGAAATTAATCATCTGTGCTTGAGTCCTACAGCCATCTAGCGCTGATCGCTGACGTACATCAGTGATCGACCTCCGGGTGTTGCTTTATTTTTTTTTTATATATATATACTGAAAAAAGAGTTAAAAAAAAAAAAAAAAGGAGATTAGTTGATAGGATTAGATTAGGGACAGTAAAAATATAGTGTAGTAATCATCATCTACTACAATATTTTTTACTGAATTGAGTTAGGTTTAGTGTCAGATAGTTGCGGACGCCCAATAATCTTTCTGACGTCCATTTAGTAAGTTTGTACTTTGCACTGACGAAGGGCAGTACCCCGAAACACAGTGTCTTTAAATTAAATTTCTGGTTCTGGCTTATATCCTAAGTCATGTGGTAAGGCTCTTTAAAGGATGACTATTGACTTTTAGGATTGCTACTTCCTGTAGTTGGCACTAGAGTTCTGGTCCTCTTCCTCTCTGAAGAGACAATTTGCATATTTCCCAGAGGAGCATCGCAGCTTTAAAAGTCTCATCAACGTGACATGCTTAACATGTCGCTCTCCGCAAGGAGAAATGTTACCCCTTAGATACATATTTTATTTTACCAAATTTTTAGATATTTTTTTTTCTGTTCTAAATAAAAAAATTTACACAAAACACTTACACACACACCTGAAGAAAATTTGGTACAAACACACATAAATAAAATTTGGTACACACACAAACACCACATATGTGAAAAAATGTCGCCCTGCTCATCCTAAACACGGTATTCAGAGGAGGAGACATACACTTTCCTTGCCTCCAATACTGACAGTGAGGGAGAGCATGCCACCTTCCTTTATTTTTCATCCTCCTCTTCCTCAAGTGATGCCAAACCGCAACGCAGACGCCCCAGGACAGAAAATGAACCAGCGCCCACCATTACTGACCCTGTATGGATCTCACCCCCCAAAGATTATGAGCCACTGATTCCTTATTTTGGTGGCACAATCAGGAATCCAATTTGACACCACCACAAAAATTGACTTTGTCAAAGTCTTTTTCTCTGAGAATTGTGTAAACCTCATGGTGGCTCTGACAAATTTGTACACTACAGCAAGTGTTGGCACAAAACCAACCTTCAACATTTTTTAACTGGACCCCGGTAGACATGGTAGAAATTATGATGTTTTGGGGCCTGGTCCTTTACATGGGGGTTAGTGAAGAAGCCAGAGCTTTGGCAATATTGGAGTGTTGACGTTTTGTACAATACTTCAGTGTTCCGCATTGCCATGACCCGTAAACGATTTGAGGCAATCCACAAATTTTTGCATTACAATGATAATGCACAATGTCTTCCCCAAGATGACCTCAACTTTGACCGTTTTTTCAAACTTCGGCCATTCATTGAACACTTCAGCAACAAGTTTGCTCATGTGTACTTGCCCCAAAGGAACATTTGCATGGATGAGTCCCTTATCCATTTCAAGGAGACGTTCAAATTCCGGCAATACCTGCCCAGTAAGAGTGGCAGGTATGGAATTAAGCTTTACAAACTATGTGAGAGTACCTCAGGGTACACCCACAAGTTTAGGATTTATGAATGGAAGGACTACCGGATTGAACCCCCTGAATGCCCCCCCCCCCTGCCCTAGGAGTGAGTAGGAAAATTGTGTGGGATTTGGTGCACTCACTGCTAGATCAAGGTTAGCACATCTGTGAAGACAACTTTTATACCAGCATCCCACTCTTCAAGTACCTCTTTGCGCAAGCTACCGCAGTCTGCGGTACAGTCCATAAAAATCAGAGAGGCCTCATTAAGATGCTAATTGGGCAGCTGCTCAAAAAGGGTGAGAGCAGAGACCAATGTAGTGATAACTTGATGGTGGTCAAGTACAAGGTTAAGAGGGATGTCCTTATCTTGACCACCATACATGATGATGGCAGTACCCCCACCACTGTGCAAGGTACCTTTACACAGGTCCACATACCACACTGTGTGTACTGGGATACAACAAGAACATGGGGGGAATTGATCTCTCTGATCAAGTCCTCCAGGAGTACAGTGCCATGAGAAAAGCCAAAGTGTGGTACAAGAAGCTGGTTGTGTACATCGTACAGATGGCAATGTTCAATGCTTTTGTGCTATCACTAGTGATGAGTGAGCATGTTCGCTACTGCTCGGTGCTCGCCCGAGCATTTCACTGCTCGAAATGCTCGGCGCTCGCCGAGTATTTCCGGGGTTGCTCGGCGGGAGCTCGGGTCTCCTCCCTCCATGTTTGGCGCTCTTTAGTAGTGTTGAGCCATCCCCGTAGTGTTCGAGTTCGGTTCGGTTCGTCGAACACCCGTGTGTTCGCCGAACTGTTCGTCGAACTGTTCGTCGAACACCGTTAAAACCAATGGCAGGCAAACAAAAACACATAGAAACACATAGAAAACACCTTCAAAGGTGTCCAAAAGCTGACAAACTGCTCAGAAGACACAACTAACACATGGAAAAGTGACAAGTACATATAGTCATGCGAAAAGAAAAGAGGTGGAGGAGTAAAAGGAGGGGGAGACACAGATATAGGTATGTCATGCCCTTCTAAAATCCATAAAGTGAGAAGCCGAAACGTTCAGTCCGCTCCTGCCCGTGCCACCTCCGTGTCGCCGAGTTTGTGCCAGAGCCGTGGTGAACCCTGACGGCCAGCCCCCCTCTCCCAATACTGGTGCCTGTCCGCTGGTGGGTCGAGCGAGCGCCCCTGTGGTGGAGGCAGCTCTAAGCTTTTTAATTTAAATTGTCTCTCTAATTTGAATAATTACACTTTAAATCCTTTTACAAGGATCTATTGGAGGGCAAGTCTCATGCCAGCAGCCGCGTAATTCCAGCTCCAGTAGCGTCCACTAAAGCTGCTGCAGTTAAAAAGCTTTTATAAGGATCGAGCTCGGCTGTCCACCGCAAGGCATCCTAATGCCAGTCCCAGCCCCTATGCCTTGGGGTGCCTCCTGATGCTCTTCACTGAGTATCCCGTGGTCCCGAAGCATTTCCTTTGAAAAAATTAAGTGTCCAAACTACAGGTGGTGTAGCTTGCTTAACAGCCGGGATAATCCGCTGACTAGCAGACACTGCTACTAGGCACAAAGTATTTCCTGGGCTAGATGCAGTTAAAAATTTGTAATTAGATACTCTCGTTGGATGCTGAGAAAGCATTCCATAGAGTCTCCTGGCACGCCATATATGATTCTCTTAAAAAGCTTGGGGTAGGGGTCTAGGGGACCCTTTTATAGCCAAAATCACGGCCCCGTATCACAATACGTCACCTAGGCTGAAGATAAATGGAACTGTAGCATCCTGAGGGCTCGGTTGCTACAGAGGTATTGCACCTCACCCAGAGGTGTGATATCTCATCCTCAGGTAAGGATGGAATGTGCATCAGGACCCGACACCTGCATGCATTACACCACATTGCCGTGGGGCAGGGCGACCAATATGCCTCTGAGATGGGCATGACAGTCCCTGTCCCTGGCTGGAGTGGGGGGAGGGAACACTGAGGAAGGGGAACCCTGTAGTGCAGGAGCACGGAGGAAGCAGTTCCTGGGTGCATTGAGAAGGGAGTATAAAAGGTGGGCACCATCTTAGTTCAGTGCAGAGAAGTCTGAGCAGAAGTGGCAGGGAGCAGGGGCTCTGCATGAGCTCTGCTCCGGAGGCGGGCCTAGTAACAGAGGCCCAGGCCTGGAAGAGGGAGAAGGAAGGAAGAGGAGCGGAGAAGGCTCCAGGAACGAGGAATGAAGGGATCCCAGGGGTGCGGACGGGCGAGTCGCCACCACACGCCCGAATCCACCTGCGTGGAGGGGTCAGGCCAAAGGGGGAGACCGGTCCCCGAAACTAGTGGAGGCAGGAAACGACCCTCAGCTAGAAACCGGAGGCTGTGACATTTTATGTGGCGCAGCCCCTCGCTACACCCGCTAGGAAAGCACCACATAGGGTCAGGGAAACTGGCGCCAAGTTTACCAAGAGGAGGCCCGAGGCAGCCGGACAGAAGGGTTGGTAAGAAAGGCCAGACAAAGGACACACAAACGGGGTCCTGTGAAGCGCTCCAAAGTTATCTGGGAGTTGTCTGAGCCCCTCACCTGGTGAGCACAGTAAGACGTGGGCAGCCGTTACCTGCAGACGTGGTCTGGATAATAAGAACTGTGAGTAAAGGCCCTGGACTGCATCACTGACTCCGTGTCGTTACTGCTGCTGCCCTGCACCTTCACCCCCATCCTCCGTATACACTGCCCTGAGGCTATACTCCTCCCGTGGGGAGTTATGCTACGCTCTGCTGCACCCACAACACCAGCCTCAGCGGTCTGCCCTGCAGCGGCGGTTCACTCTGACCGCAATCCACGGGTGGCGTAGTCGGACATTTAAACATCAAAACCACATAAATAGTTCCGCCACTGGTTTGACCACCCTGAGCCACGGAACCGGGTCGCCGCCACGAAGACTACAACCACCAGCATCCACCAAAAAGGGTCCGGCTCCGGGTGTCCCAAGGCCCAGGGGGTGCATCAGAACATTTTCATCACCTTTCACAATCACCAATGGGACAAGGCAAGGATGTCCTCTGTCCCCTCTCTTATACATCCTAGTGACGGAGCACCTGCTCTCATCAATTCGCCATAACCCCAATATTAGGTGGATTGAGGTGGGAGGCACCGAGTACAAGTGCTCTCTATTTGCTGATGATGTCCTAGTATATATCACTCAATCACATATATCCATCCATGCTGTTATGGCTGAAATAGATCACTTTGTTACATGGTCAAATTTTAAAATCAATGCAGCGAAGTCTGAGGCCCTCGATGTCTCCCTCCCCAAATCCATATAGGATTCCATCCAGTCCAACTTTCCCTTTGCCTGGCCCTCACAGGGTATCAAATACTTAGGAATTCCTATTCATAGAGACCTCTCCCATCTATGTTATCTTAATTTTTGGCCCTTTATTGAACAACTCCATACAGACCACGGTTGGCAAGTTAGAACTGTAAGATTCACTACGTGAACCACTGGTGTTTTGTGGAAAAGCACATGTACACTGTGTTCCAAATTATTATGCAAAAAGTGTTTAGGAGTGATAAGGGAAGAATTTGTTTGGTTGTCAGTTAAACTCATTGATGGTGATGTGTGTCAGGGCTCTTTATATCACTGTAAGCAATTGCAGACACCTGTGCTAATTAGTTTGGCAGGTGTGTCCAATGAAAGGCAAGACTATTTAAGAAGGCTGTCTCACATTATTAAGCAGCCTACATTTTCTGCCAAAGTGGGAAAGAAAAAGGATGTGTCGGCTGCTGAGAAGCAACAAATTGTGGAGTGTTTAGGTCAAGGCATGACTACAATCAACATTGTGCGATGATCAGGATGAAGTGTCTTGGCAATCAAGAAGTATGCAGCTGATTCACAGTACACACGTGTGCGTGCTGATAAGGGCAAATTGAGGACTCTTTCCTACAGGCAATTACGTCAGGTTAAAAGAGCAGCGGCAAAAAAGCCTTGCCATAGCAGCAGACAAGTTTTTGAAGCTGCTGGTGCCTCCAACGTCCCCCGAACAACAAGATGCAGGGTCCTTCAGAGGTTTGCAGCTGCGCATACGCCATCCTGTCGACCTCCTCTATTCACTTCACACAAGCAGAAACGGCTCCAGTGGGCCAAACATTACATGAAGACTGATTTCAAAACTATTTTGTTCACGGATGAGTGCCGTGCAGCGCTCGATGGTCCAGATGGATGGAGTGGAGGATGGCTGGTTGATGGACACCCCACGCAAACACGGTTACAGCGCCAACAAGGAGGAGGTGGAGTAATGTTTTGGGCTGGAATCATGGAGAGAGAGATTGTCGACCCCTTTAGGATCCCTGAAGGCGCTAAAGATGAACTCCATAATGTATGTGGATTTTCTCAAACAGCACTTCCTGCCATGGTTCAAGAAGAAGAACCGTGTATTTCACAGCAAGATCATTTTGTTGCATGATAATGCACCATCTCATGCTGCACATAAAACATCTGCATCTCTGGCTGATATGGGCATAAAAGGGGACAAACTTATGGTGTGACCCCCATGCTCCCCTGACCTCTACCCCATTCAGAACCTCTGAAGCATCATCAAAAGGAGTGTCTATGATGGCGGGAGGCAGTTCACATCTAAGCAACAGCTCTGGGAGGGTATTCTGTCCTCATGCAAAACAATTGAAGCAGAAACCATCCAAAACCTGACAAATTCAATGGACGAGAGAGTTCAGAAGCTCCTTTCGAACAAGGGGTCCTATGTGAAAATGTAACATCACCTAGAATAAAGTTTTGAGTTGAAAACTGTTTGATTTCAGTTTCTAATAACCTGCTAATGCTTATAATTTCAAAAATGACCATTTTTTGGGTCTTTATTAAAATGAAAAGGTTGATCGAAAAGTTTGGGGGATCTAAGAGTGCGGCAACCCAGTAGTCATGATTACTTCGAATTCTGACAATATGAGGGTCATGTTGCAGGTAGTGCAGCAAGAAGGCACTTATGTGTCTTGCGCATCTCGGAGCCCCAAAATTATTTTCCGGGCTAGATGCAGCTAAAAATTATTATTAATTTTAAATCTGGTGGAGCTTAGTATAGATGGCCTAATAGGATCAGTGCTGCACACTGCTGCAAAGCCCAAATTATTTTCCAGTCAAGATACAGATAAACATGATTAGTAATTTTAAATCTGGTGGAGCTTATTATAGATGGCCTAATAGAATCAGTGCTGCACACTGCTACAAAGCCCAAATTATTTTCCAGCCAAGATACAGATAAACATGATTAGTAATTTGAAAGCTTAAAATGGTTGGTAGGGTGATTTTAACCAATCATCAAGCTTTTACTCTCCCCAGGATGACACAGGGGTAGAAAAGTCGTTTCGGATCCATGATTTGTTCATCTTTATGAACGTGAGTCTGTCTACATTATCATTGAAGAGCCGCGTGCGCTTATTTGTCAGCACACCACCAGCAGCGCTGAACACACGTTCAGACAGAACGCTGGCTGCGGGGCATGACAAGATCTCCAAGGCGTAAGTGGCTAGCTCCGGCCATTTATCCAGATTGGAAGCCCAAAAAGAGCAAGGGTCCAGTGACACAGTCATGGCTTCAATGTTTACTTGTAGATACTCCTGTACCATCGTCTCTAGGCGTTGACTATGTGTCAGACTTCTTGTCTCCTGTGGCCTTGCAAAGGATGGGCTAAAAAAGTGGTGAAATGATTCTGAAAAATTGATGTTACCAGCAGATACTGTGGTTCTGTTACGGTTTGAGTGCTGAACACTTGACGGTCCCACGGTTGGCAAGTTGGAACTGTGAGATTCACTACGTGCACCACTGGTGTTTTGTGGAAAAGCACATGTAAGATTCTGCAACAGTCTCTGCTGATACTCCTGCATGCGTGCATCCCTTTCTATGGCAGGAATAATTTCTGCAAATTTACTTTTGTACCGGGGATCTAACAGTGTGGCAACCCAGTAGTCAGGATTATTTCTAATTCTCACAATTCGAGGGTCATGTTGCAG
This sequence comes from Phyllobates terribilis, assembly GCF_046119375.1. Classification (NCBI taxonomy): domain Eukaryota; kingdom Metazoa; phylum Chordata; class Amphibia; order Anura; family Dendrobatidae; genus Phyllobates; species Phyllobates terribilis. The sequence continues at coordinate 115,661,951 of NW_027362761.1, read as the reverse complement.
GTAGTGCAGCAAGAAGGCACTCATGTGTGTTGCGCATCCAGGAGCACCAAGTCCCTGTTGTGTTGGTGGCGAGGTAACAATCATGCTTCCTTCCTCTGTCCTCTCCCCCCAACCTCGCACAACAGAAATGTGATCAAGGTCTCCCTCATCTGATGAGTCTTCCATCAGTTCGTCCTCCACTTCTTCCTGGGCTCCTGCACCTTCCTCACTAGTTTGGCTGCTACCATGCGCCCTGGTAAAACCATCTCCCCCACCCTCACATGCCTGCCGCCTTGGTGCTGCCGACCGTCTGGACCTTGCAGATGTTAGCCCTTCCGCATACAACTCCTCCTCCTCTACTTCCTCCACCTCCTCTTGTGCCACCACCTGACTCCGAATTCTGTTTAACATGTGCTCCAGCATGTAAATCACCGGAATAGTCATGCTGATAATGGCATCGTCAGCACTAAACATCTTCGTCGCCATTTCAAAACTGTGCAGAAGGGTGCATAGGTCCCTGATCTGAGACCACTCATCCAGCGTGATTTGCCCCACCTCTGGATCTCGTTGGCCCAGGCTATACGTCAGAACGTATTGCACCAGGGCTTGTCGGTGCTGCCACAGTCGCTGCAACATGTGCAGAGTTGAATTCCACCGGGTAGGCACATCGCATTTTAGCCGGTGAAGTGGCAGGCCCAACGACTTCTGTAGAGATGTAAGTCGCTGAGCTGTGGGATGCGAACGGCGGAAGTGAGCACACAGCGACCGTGCCCTCTGCAGAAGGCCATCTAGTCTGGGATAGTGGGCTAAAAATTGCTGGACAACCAGGTTCAACACGTGAGCCATACAAGGCACGTGTGTGACATTGCCCCGGCGAAGGGCCGCACCCAGGTTTGCAGCATTGTCGCACACGGCCTTCCCTGGTTTCGGGTCCAGTGGAGACAACCATTCATGAAATTGGTTCTCCAGAGCTGACCACAACTCCTCAGCTGTGTGACTCACATTTCCCAGACATTTCAAAGTAAAAACCGCCTGATGACGTTGAGCCCTACTGCCAGCATAGTAAGGAGGTGTGCATTTCTGTAGCCAAGAGCTTGCAGATGGTGAAATTCAACCTCTTAGATTTCTCATGGCTAGGAGGAAATGGTCTTTTACTTGTCCACATCTTAGGGACCGAGGGCTGGCTATTGTGCTTAGACGGGGTTGATAAGGGTGTCCCCGGCAAACTGCCGGTCTGTGAGGAAGATGCAGGCGGACATGTTAGGTTGCCTTGATCCAAAGGTGGTGCTATCGATGTCGGACAGCGCTCAACACCAGCTGGTGTTACCACCTCCAAAGAAAATGATGACCTGCCAATCACGCTGGCTGTTGCGGGTAAAGAGGTGGCAGGTCTGCGCCCCAAAACAGGTGAGACTGCTGTCCCCCCAGTCACAGAGGATGAAGAGGTCGCGGATGCACAAGATATGGCAGACGATGGTTGGCCCGGCCGGCTAGGCCGCATTGTAGCACACTGAGCTTCCCACTGCAACTTATGCTTCATGTCCATGTGCCGGTTCATGCATGAAGTACTCAAACTATGTATTTTTTGGCCTCTACTTAGCTTTTGCTGACAAATGTTACAGATAACACGAGTTGGGTCATCTTTATCGATCTGAAAAAATGCCCAGGCTATGCAAGGCTTAGCACCCATGCGACCTGAAGAGCCACCACGACTTGTGGTGAGAGGCAGAGTTGTGTTTGAGGATGCAGTTGTTGACGTGCTTCCAGTACTACGTCTCTGTCCAGGAAGGCGCAACCTGACCTCGTCGTCACTAGCATCTTCCTCCACCTCCTCTGCTGACCTCATCTCTTGGCTGACTGTGGGTTGACAGTAAGTGAGATCTCCAACCTCATCATCATCACCCTGTGCGTTATCACACCCGTCGTCCTCAGAGCCAACCTGTTCCTGCCCTGACAAAAAACTAAAGTTGTCGCTCCAATCAGGTATTTGAGTCTCATCATCGTCTTCCTCATTGTTTCCACCAACAGGAGTTACAGTTTGGGAATGAGGGTCTACATTATGGTCAGAACCTTCTGCGTCTGGTCCTGGATCCGACTCATAAAGATTCTGGGCATCAGTGCAGATCATTTCCTCGTCTGGATTCACAGAAGCGCTGGAGTCGACCTCTGATTCCCAGGCTATAGTATGAGTAAACAGCTCTGCAGACTCAACCATCTGTTCTACCTCATACTCAGACGGGCAGCTGGAGATTTAGGAGCTGTGAGGAAGCAAGCGCGATTGGGGTGACACCTTTGAGGACTGGAGTATTTGTGATGTTGAAGTTGATGTGGAGGAGAGCCCACTTAAAGGAGCACTTGATATCCGTTGAAGCACCTGCTGTTATTGTGCCTCATCTGGAATTTGTAGCGATTGGCGTGGCCGTAAGAAAGGGATCTTATCACATTGTCCGCTAAAAGAAGTAGACATTTTAGTTTGGCTGGAAGATGGTCTTTCTTCTGCAGATGTTACTGTTGCTTTAACACCTACCCCACGGACGCAACCTTTTTTCCCCTTCCCAACACGCCTATTCCCCTTTCCATCAGCAGCAGGCCTTTTTCCACTCATTTTGGTGGTTAACTAATTCACAACTCTGGAGTTGTTTGCACAAAAAAACAATGGATGGGAACCGAGCAGAGCTGAGTGGCCAAACTGTGGTATTAGGCCAAAACTATTGGCTGGGTTAGATGCAGAAAAAAATAATATTCAATTTGCAACCTGATGGAGGTCAGTATAGATGGACTAATAGAACAAGTCCCACACAAAGCTAGAAGCCCAAATATTTTTTCAGAGGTAGATGCAGAAAAAAATTGTATTCAGTTTGCAACCTGATGGAGGTCAGTATAGATGGACTAATAGAACAAGTCCCACACACTGCTAGAAGGCCAAATATTTTTTCAGAGCTAGATGCAGACAAAAAATTATTTTGAATTTGCAACCTGATGGAGGTCAGTATAGATGGACCAATAGAGAAAGTCCCACACACTGCTAGAAGGCCAAATATTTTCTCAGAGCTAGATGCAGGTAAAAAATTATTTTTAATTTGCAACCTGATGGAGGTCAGTATAGATGGACTAATAGAGAAAGTCCCACACACTGCTAGAAGGCCAAATATTTTTTCAGAGCTAGATGCAGATATAAATTATTTTTAATTTGCAACCTGATGGAGGTCAGTATAGATGGACTAATAGAGAAAGTCCCACACACTGCTAGAAGGCCAAATATTGTTTCAGAGCTAGACGCAGAAAAAAATTATATTCAGTTTGCAACCTGATGGAGGTCAGTATAGATGGACTAATAGAACAAGTCCCACACACAGCTAGAAGGCCAAATATTTTTTCAGAGGTAGATGCAGATAAAAATTATTTTTAATTTGCAGCCTGATGGAGGTCAGTATAGATGGACTAATAGAGAAAGTCCCACACACTGCTAGAAGGCCAAATATTTTTTCAGAGCTAGATGCAGACAAAAAATTATTTTAAATTTGCAACCTGATGGAGGTCAGTATAGATGGACTAATAGAGAAAGTCCCACACACTGCTAGAAGGCCAAATATTTTTTCAGAGCTAGATGCAGACAAAAAATTATTTTTCATTTGCAACCTGATGGAGGTAAGTATAGATGGACTAATAGAGAAAGTCCCACACACTGCTAGAAGGCCAAATATTTTTTCAGAGCTAGATGCAGTTAAAAATTATTTTTAATTTGCAACCTGATGGAGGTCAGTATAGATGGACTAATAGAGAAAGTCCCACACACTGCTAGAAGGCCAAATATTTTTTCAGAGCTAGATGCAGAAAAAAATTATATTCAGTTTGCAACCTGATGGAGGTCAGTATAGATGGACTAATAGAACAAGTCCCACACACAGCTAGAAGGCCAAATATTTTTTCAGAGGTAGATGCAGATAAAAATTATTTTTAATTTGCAGCCTGATGGAGGTCAGTATAGATGGACTAATAGAGAAAGTCCCACACACTGCTAGAAGGCCAAATATTTTTTCAGAGCTAGATGCAGACAAAAAATTATTTTGAATTTGCAACATGATGGAGGTCAGTATAGATGGACTAATAGAGAAAGTCCCACACACTGCTAGAAGGCCAAATATTTTTTCAGAGCTAGATGCAGACAAAAAATTATTTTTAATTTGCAACCTGATGGAGGTCAGTATAGATGGACTAATAGAGAAAGTCCCACACACTGCTAGAAGGCCAAATATTTTTTCAGAGCTAGATGCAGATAAAAATTATTTTTAATTTGCAACCTGATGGAGGTCAGTATAGATGGACTAATAGAGAAAGTCCCACACACTGCTAGAAGGCCAAATATTTTTTCAGAGCTAGATGCAGAAAAAAATTATATTCAGTTTGCAACCTGATGGAGGTCAGTATAGATGGACTAATAGAACAAGTCCCACACACAGCTAGAAGCCCAAATATTTTTTCAGAGGTAGATGCAGATAAAAATTATTTTTAATTTGCAACCTGATGGAGGTCAGTATAGATGGACTAATAGAGAAAGTCCCACACACTGCTAGAAGGCCAAATATTTTTTCAGAGCTAGATGCAGACAAAAAATTATTTTGAATTTACAGCGTGATGGAGGTCAGTATAGATGGACTAATAGAACAAGTCCCACACACTGCTAGAAGGCCAAATATTTTTTCAGAGCTAGATGCAGAAAAAAAATTATATTCAGTTTGCAACCTGATGGAGGTCAGTATAGATGGACTAATAGAACAAGTCCCACACACTGCTAGAAGCCCAAATATTTTTTCAGAGCTAGATGCAGAAAAAAATTATATTCAATTTGTAACCTGATGGAGGTCAGTATAGATGGACTAATAGAATGATGCTATGCCCAAAAGATTTTACTTCACTAGGTGCAGTAAAAAAATTGGTATTCTATACACAGGTGGTATATCTTGCAACACAGATAGGCTACTCCACTGACTAACACACTCTGCAATAGGCCAAAAAGGATTAGCTTTGCTAGATTCAGCCAAATGCTGTGAAAAAAACTTGCACAGCACTGGCACAGACCTGCCTGGCAAAAACTGATAGGAACTGATGTAACCTAGTCCTGAAAAGGACTGCAATTACAATTAGTCTTTACTCCCACAATCTATCTATTTAAGAGCACAGACCTGCCTGATAAAAGTCGTAGGAAATGCTGCAACCTAGTCCTTAAAAGGACTGCAATCACAACTATTCCCTACTCTCAAGCTATCTGTAGATTTGTGCGAAAATTGGCTTGAAATTAACAAGGTATAGCACACACAGCAACAGCGGTGCCGTCTAACACGCAGCTGCAGCAGGGAGAAAATGGTGGCGACGGGGAAAATGGCTTGGTCTTATAGGACAAGGACATGTGACATACACTGCCAATGACACATGCCCTTGCTTGTGTGAAAAAAAGCACTTCGCTCCGTGTGTGCGCTGCTGATAGGCTGACAGATTGCACCTCCCCACTGTAAATGCGGGAAAGAGAAAAAAAAATGGAGATCTTCATTATTCCTGCAGAGATCCATCCCCTGTCCCTCCCCCCACCCCGCTGTACTCTCAAACTGCGTGTTAACATTAATTTTCATCATTACTGAGAAAAAATCCAGTTATGATTTTGGTGCACGAACAGTTATCGAACATAACCTCGAACAGCCGAATTTTTCTCAAATCGTTCGTGTTCGCCGAACGGCTCGAACACCGCCCAAAACAGCTCGAATTTGAGATTGGCGAACAGTTCGAGTCGAACAACGCTCATCTCTACTCTTTAGTGAGCCAATGAACATGCAGGGATTGTCTGCCACTCTCTGTAATGCCGTATCCATGTTGGTTGTTGTATTACATTGATTGGCTGGCCGCACAGCGTCATCAGGTCTACATCAGACCTGGCGCCGCCATGCTCGTCACAGTCACTCCGGAATCAGACAGTGTAGGGAGAGGTGCTGCTGAGCTAGGGAGAGATTTGCTTGTTTCTACTTAGTGTAGGTGTACAGACTATATTAGAGACACATATTCATCTCAACAAATAGTCCTTCTGAGGACTAATCCATCTGCAGAGATATCAGGCAGGCAGTGTATATAAGCAGGCTGGCAGGGTATATAGCAGACTGCAGTGCACATAGCATAAGAGGCTCCATTCCAGTTCTGCCTTCTGCTGCTGTTAGATATTTCTAGACAAAGGCCCAGGTCTCAGGGGCCAGGAATATTTTTTTTTGGAACTTAATCTTCATTATTTGCTTAAAAAGCAATCCAGAGAACACTGTTTTTCTGTGCCATTTGCTTGTTGGCACTGCAGAATACAGCCAGGTCCTTTCCATATTATGGCGCTAAAAATCCAGTTATTTAAAACTGTGTTTTCTCTGTCACATGGATCACATATACGTTTTCAGAAAATATTGCCATTTCTAGCCTCTATTAAATTTTTTTTTCAGTGTGTCAGCAAAGTTTTTGACAACGGTTTGCTGTTCAAAATAGTTACCTACAGGCCAGGTATTTAAAACTGTGTCTTCTCCGTCACACGGATCACATATATGTTTTCAGAAAATACTGCCATTTCTGGCCTCCATTAAAAATTTGTTGCAGTGTGTCAGTGAAGCAATTGACACCAGATTGCTGTTCAAAATATTTACCTACAGGCCAGGTATTTAAAACCGTGTTTTCTGCGTCACACAGATCACATATACGTTTTCAGAAAATACTGCCATTTCTGGCCTCCATTAAAAATTTGTTTCAGTGTGTCAGTGAAGCAATTGACACCAGTTTGCTGTTCAAAACAATTACCTACAGGTCAGGTATTTAAAACTGTGGTTTGTCCATCACACGGATCACATAAAAGTGAGCGTGGAAGATATTGTCCTCCATTTAAAATGGGCAAGGCATGTGGCAAGGGACGTCAAGGTGATGATGGTGCATGCAGAGGCCAAGGCCATGGCCAAGCTGAAATTGTGCCACAACAAAAACCCTTATCTTCTCGCTGAACCTTCCTGTCCCAATTAATAGGGGACCACAGAACACCACTATTGAACACACAGCAGTGTCAAAAGGTTATTGGTTGGATTTGCAGATAGTGCTTCCAGTCACTTAGCCACCACCACCACCACCTTGTCTTCCACACGGTCAAGTCTCAGTAGCTGTGAATCTGGACCGCATATTCCTCACCATGAACCTCCTTCCTCCCATCATGCCGAGTGCCCAGAGACAACTGATACCACACTTGGACACTCCGAAGAGCTGTTTACTTTCCCACTTATAGATTAGGGCCTCTCGCCCGGTCCACTTGAAGCGGGGCAAGAGGAGATTGCATGTAGCGATGCCCAAATATTTCAGCAGCCACGGTCACATGAAGGTGATGGTGGGAAAGTGTCCCAAGAGGTGGACGATGATGAGACACAATTGCCAGAAAGTCAGGAGGAGGACCAGAGTGCGGAAGTGGAAGACAAGGTGGTGGATGATATAGTAACTGACCGAACCTGGCAGGAGGGCATACAGAGCAAGGACAGCAGCACACAGGGGGAGGGAGGCATAGCACCCCAACAGGCAGGAAGAAGCAGTGTGGTGGCCGCTGAAAGAAGGCAGGCAACCGAAGGAAGTTGCAAGTACAACTGTTAGGTCTTCCCGAGTCTGGTTGTTTTTTAAATACTCTGCCGATAACCCAAAAAGGCCATTTGCACCACCTGCCAGGCCAGCATCAGCAGGGGTGGTAAAACGACCAGTCTGACCACCACCAGCATGATCAGGCACATGGCAGCAAAGCACCTGACTTTGTGGGCCGAACCCCATGGTCCAGGAACAGTGTCTGCGGGTGGCACCATTGCTTCTTCCGCTGTTGTGCATGCAAGCCAATCCCCTGTCCATGGTGCATGTGAAGATGCCTCCTGCCTTGCACCTCTCGTTGCACACTCTCAAGTAGCAGCATCAGGAAGCATGTCCACGTCCTTGTCCCAGCGCAGCGTTCAGTTGTCCATACCCCAGTCCTTGGAACGCAAGCGCAAATACGCAGCCAACGCCCCACAGACCACAGTACTAAATTCCCACATTTCACGACTGCTTGTGCTTGAAATGTTGCCTTTTAGGCTCGTGGAGACAAAAGCATTCCGCAACCTGATGGCGGCGGTCATCCCTCGATACTCTGTCCCCAGCTGCCACTATTTCTCCTGGGGTGCCATCCCCGCATTAAACAAGCACGTGTCCCAAAACATTAGCCGTGCCCTCAACACCGCAGTTACCGGGAAAGTCCACCTAACCACGGACACGTGAACAAGTGCTTGTGGGCAGGGATGGTAAATCTCGCTGACGGCACACTGGGTTAACATAGTGTAAGCTGGGACTCAGTCGGACCTTGGGACGGCACAGCTTCCACCGCCCTTGCCGTGTTTCAGCAGCGTTTGCAGCTTCCAGTTCACTGACTGGTGTGTGATGTTCCCATGCGTTGGAACTCTACACTGCAGATGTTGGGATGGATTTGTGAGCAGAAGAGGGCAGTTGTTGAGTACCAGCATCAACAAGGCTGTCGGTATTCAGTTCAGACTCCATACATAAGACCTCAGGAGTGGACATGGATGTCAGACATATGTACCATCCTTCAAAACTTTGAGTACTCCACCAAGATGGTGAGTGGCGATGATGCCATAATTAGTGTCACCATCCTGCGTCTTTTGAAACTCTCTCTGCTCACAATCAAAGAGGATGCATTGCAGGTGTAGCACGATGAGATGAAGCAAGGAATCATACAGGGTGATTACACACAGGCCAGCCTCATCTCATCCCAACGTGGATTGAGTGACAATGAGGAAGTGGAGAAGGAGGAGGAAGAACAGGAGCTAGTTTCATGCACTATAGACGGGTAATGTTGTGGGACCCGTGGTTGTGGAAGGCAGAGACGACACCGGGAAAAATAGTGGTGTCTGGGGACCAAGCATGGATACCCAGTTGCCGCCGCCATAAGATTATGGACAGCTTCCATCTCCATGAGCCTAAAAGGCCACATTTCAAGTGCAAGCAGCTGCCAAAAATTTGGCAGTATTTTATTGTAGCCTGTGGGAGGGTGGGTGGCCGGCTGCATACTTGCGCTTGCATTCCAAGGAATGGGGTAGGGTCAACTGAACGCTGAACTGGGACAAGGACGTGGACGGTGATTGTTGCAAGTCTGCAATGACAGGTGCATGGCGGGAGGCATCTTCGCATGCGCCAATGATCACTTATGATGGGCACACTTTTAGGCAGTGACCTGGGAGTCAGAAATGCTTCCAGAGGTTTTCCCCATGCTGTTCTCATGTCTTTTCAGCACTGTATGCATGTGTCTGATGATGTGTCACATACCACATGGCCAGATAAGGTTGTAAAATGTTAAAATGACATTTCCCAGTGAATGCACTTGCCTTGGTTGAAAGCAATGCAAAAGTGCAAAAACGTATCAAAAATGCTACGTGTGAACATAGCCCAAGGTGTGGAGGAGTATTTTTGGTTTTGGTTATTTATTTTGCCTTATATACAAGTCATTACCCTGGAAAGGATGTTCCTTAACATATTTGCCAGGAAAATCCATTTTGGTTTCGTTTTTGTATGTTTTATTGTGAGTCCGTAAAAGTGGCGTAACACTCTGACAGAGTTGTTGACAGCAGTGACCTGGGAGTCAGAAATGCCTCCAGGGGTCTTCCCCATGCTGTTCCCATATCATTTGAACCCTGTTCCCATCGATTTGGGCAATTTTTAGGCCATCTGCAGACCGCCGGGGGCAGCCGCCTGAAAAATTCTCCACTTTCCCATAGACTTACATTGGGCTCGTTGCTCGGGTCGAACACCCTAGTATTCCAATTTGCTCGACCCGAGCAACGAGTACCCGAGCATTTTAGTGCTCGCTCATCACTAGCTATCACAATGTGCAGGACAGATTGGTATGTACCTTCTGTTCCATGAGATAGTAATCAAGGCCATAATCTTTGGAAGTCAGGAAAGAGCAGGTCCCAGTACTTCCGGAGCTGAAGGTGCTTGTATCATATTAGGCCAACATTTCCTTTGAGGTCACTCAAAGCACAAAGAAAGGTCACAAAAGAGGTGCCGAGTGTGTTACAGAAGGGGGATATCCAAGGACACCACTTATCAATGTGATACCTGCCCTGACAAACCTGGCCTGTGCATAAAAGAATGTTTCAGACTGTACCACACATCCATGGACTACTAAATTAATTTCTGACTTACACAACTCACATAGGCCAGCCTGACATACACTACACAACTCATGTATGCCAACCTCACGTACACTACACAACTCGCATATGCCAACCTGATACCCTCTACACAATGTACGCATGCCACCACATTAGAAAAATTCATATACTAGGATACACTAGATCAATTCCAATATAGTGTCACTTTCCATTGTTTTGGCACGTCAGGGACTCTCCAAATGCAACATGTCACCCGCAGACCATTCCATCAAAGTCTGAGTTCCAAAACATCACTCCTTCCCTTCTGAGTCCTGGTGTGCATCTAAACAGTTGTTTTCCTCCACATATGGGGTATCAGCGTACTTAGAAGAAATTTCACAATAGATTTTAGTGTCTATTTTCTCCTGTTAGCATTGTGAAAATAAAAAATTGGGGTTAAAATAACATTTTTGTTGAAAAAATTTAATTTTTTTATTTTCGCAACTCAACGTTATAATTTTCTGTGAAGCACCTGGGGGTTCAAAGTGCTCACCACACATCAGTTTCCAACTGGGGTCACTTGTGGGGGGTTTCAACTGTTTAGGCACATCAGGGGCTCTCCAAATGCTACATGGTGTCTGCTCTCGATTCCAGCCAATTTTGCCTTCAAAAAGTCAAAACAGTGTTCCTTCCCTTCCAAGCCCTGCCGTGTGTCCAAACAGTGGTGTTCCCCCACATATAGGGTATCAACGTACTTAGGAGAAATTGCACAACAATTTTTGGTGTACATTTTCTACTTTTACCCATGTGAAAATAAAAAATTGTGGGCTAAAAGATAATTTTTGTGGGAAAAGTTAGATTTTTTTATTTTCATGGCTCCATGCTATAAACTTCTGTGAAGCACCTGAGGAATAAAGATGCTCACCACACATCTAGAGAAGTTCCTTGAGGAAAATAAGGTCACTTGTGGGGGAATCTCCACTGTTTAGGCACATCAGGGGCTCTCCAAACCTGACATGGTGTCCACTCTCGATTCCAGCCAATTTTGTTTTCAAAAAGTTAAACGGTGCTCCTTCCCTTCCAAACCCTGCCATGCAGCCAAACAGTGGTTTTCTCCCACATGTGGGGTATTAGCGTACTCAGGAGAAATTGCACAACAATGTTTGGGTTCCATTTTCACATATTACCCTTCTGAAAATAAAAAATGTAGGGCTAAAAGATATTTTTTTGTGGAAAAAATGTGATTTTTTTATCTTCATGGCTCTACATCATAAACTTCTGTGAATCACCTGGGGGTTAAAGCTGTACCCCCACATCTAGATAATCTCCTTAAGGGGTCTAGTATCCAAAATGGGGTCACCTGTGGGAAGGATTTCTACTGTTTAGGCACATCAATGGCTCTCCAAATGTGACATGGCATCCACTCTCGATTCCAGTCAATTTTGCCTTCAAAAAGTCAAATGGTGCTCCTTCCTTCAGATCCCTACCGTGCACCCAAACAGTGTTTTTTCCCCACATATGGGGTATCAGCGTACTTAGGAGAAATTCCACAACAATTTTTGGGTTCTATTTTCACATTACCCTTCTGAAAATAAAAAAATTTGGGCTAAAAGATAATTTTTGTGGGAAAAGTTAGATTTTTTTATTTTCATGGCTCCATGCTATAAACTTCTGTGAAGCACCTGAGGAATAAAGATGCTCACCACACATCTAGAGAAGTTCCTTGAGGAAAATAAGGTCACTTGTGGGGGAATCTCCACTGTTTAGGCACATCAGGGGCTCTCCAAACCTGACATGGTGTCCACTCTCGATTCCAGCCAATTTTGTTTTCAAAAAGTTAAACGGTGCTCCTTCCCTTCCAAACCCTGCCATGCAGCCAAACAGTGGTTTTCTCCCACATGTGGGGTATTAGCGTACTCAGGAGAAATTGCACAACAATGTTTGGGTTCCATTTTCACATATTACCCTTCTGAAAATAAAAAATGTAGGGCTAAAAGATATTTTTTTGTGGAAAAAATGTGATTTTTTTATCTTCATGGCTCTACATCATAAACTTCTGTGAATCACCTGGGGGTTAAAGCTGTACCCCCACATCTAGATAATCTCCTTAAGGGGTCTAGTATCCAAAATGGGGTCACCTGTGGGAAGGATTTCTACTGTTTAGGCACATCAATGGCTCTCCAAATGTGACATGGCATCCACTCTCGATTCCAGTCAATTTTGCCTTCAAAAAGTCAAATGGTGCTCCTTCCTTCAGATCCCTACCGTGCACCCAAACAGTGTTTTTTCCCCACATATGGGGTATCAGCGTACTTAGGAGAAATTCCACAACAATTTTTGGGTTCTATTTTCACATTACCCTTCTGAAAATAAAAAAATTTGGGCTAAAAGATCATTTTTGTGGAAAAAATGTGATTTTTTTTTTTATTTTCACGGCTCCAAGTTATAAACTTCTGAGAAGCACCTGAGGAATAAAGGTGTTCACCACACATCTAAATAAGTTCCTTGAGGGGCCAATTTTCCAAAATGGGGTCACTTGTGTAGGTTTCCACTGTTTAGGCATATTAGAGGATCTTCAAACGTGACATGGCATCCTCTCTTGATTCCAGCCAATTTTGCATTCAAAAAATCAAACAGTGGTCCTTCTCAACCAAGCCCTGCCATGCACACATACAGTGTTTTTTCCCCACATAGGAGGTATTGGTGTACCAAGGAGAAATTGCACAACATTTTTTGGGGTCCATTTTCTCTTTTTACCCTTGTGAAAATAAAACATTTTGAGCTAATAAATCATTTTTGTGGAAAAAGTATGATTTTTTATTTTGACGGCTGTACATAATAAACTTCTGTGAAACACCTAGGGGTTCTAGGTGTTCACCACACATCAAGATCGTTGAGGGGTGCAGTTTCCAAAATAAGATCACTTGTGGGTAGTTTCCACTGTTTAGATGCATTAGGGGCTCTCCAAACGTGACATGGCGTCCTCTCTCAATTCCAGACAATATTACGCTCAAAAAGTCAAACGGTGTCCCTTCCCTTCTGAGCCATGATGTGCGCATAAACAATGGTATTCCCTCACATATGGGGCATCATTGTACTCAGGATAAATTGCACAACAATGTTTGGGGTCCATTTTCTCCTGTTACCTTTGTGAAAATAAAAAAAAAAATGTGAAAAAAGTTATGTTCATTTTTTCCTTGCACATTCCATTAATTCCTGTGAAGCACGTGAAGGGTTAATAAACTTATTGAATGTGGTTTTGAGCACCTTGAAGGATGCAGTTTTTAGAATGGTGTCACTTTTGGGTGTTTTCTATCATATAAGCCCCTTAAAGTCACTTCAGATGTGATGTGGTCCCTAAATAAAAAGGTTTTGTAAATTTAAATGCGAAATCACTTGTTAACTTTTAACCCTTATAACTTCCTAACAAAAAAAAATTGTTTCAAAAATTGTGCTGATGTAAAGTAGACATGTGGTAAATGTTATTTGTTAACTATTTTTTGTGACATATCTCTCTGATTTAAGGGCATAAAAATAAAAATTTGAAAGTTGCAACATTTACAAAATTTTCTCCAAATTTCTGATTTTTTCACAATTAAACGCAAGTCATATTGAAGAAATTTTACCACTATCATGAAGTACAATATGTCACAAAAAAAACATCTCAGAATCATTGGGATCCATTGAAGCGTTCCAGAGTTATTACCTTGTAAAGTGACAGTGGTAAGAATTGTAACATTTGGCCTGGTTATGAAGGTGAAAACAGATTTGGGGGCTGAAGAGGTTAAAAATAGCATAATTTAAAAAATAAAAATAAATACAGCATTTTCCTTAAAAACAGTGTGTATCGAATAAATGTGATCAAACAAAAAGGTCACCAATGTACATTATTCATATTTCTTGGGTGAAATAATAAAATGCAATTTTCTAATCTGCTTAAAAAGCTCTAAAAACTCAAAACAATTGGACTTTTTAAAAAATGTATACTGCAGAATTGAAAGTGCGATCATTTCTTTGCCATCACAGGGATGTGATAAATGTCACAGCAAAGCTGCATAGAAATATATCTGTCATGCTTCTGGTACTGTTTTAATTACCCTCACTCAGCTTTCCTGAAATCAATGCCCCTTGGTTGACTCTCAAGAAACATGACCAGAAATTCTTCTACTGCTGAGTACCTTTTCCTTCTTCATTTAGTTTCTGCTTCATCAACTTACCCGGCTTGTACAGGTTATATCAAAATGTTTAATTTGCTCTGTCAGCCCAAAGCTCTTGAAACATTAAACTGTTCTGGCAAGCTTCTCTTGGAAGGGACTGATAAAACATTCCCACTTTATTCTGAGGTTTGAAAGTAATGAATTTCTGATTTGCTGATCACTTGGTTGCAAGACATATGGTTCAAGAGTAAGCAATTGAGTTTTATGCCCTAACAACAACAGCTAAAGCACTACAGTACTTTCAAGAGACAACAGTTTCCAATAAGAGTTTCTATAAAAAGACTTGAAGAGTTTAAACCCATACATGCCCCAAGAGACAAAGCTTGAAGCTAATGGACCCCAATGCTAAATATGAAACTGATGTTTTCTTAAGTGGTGTTTGACCCCCTCAAGTCTTGTGCTTGCAACACTGATGAAATTGAGGAGGAATGAATAATTTTCATTGTTTCAAGAATTGCAGTACTAAAACAGGTAATCACATTTGGGTTTATTCAGTTTGTAAAAATGACTTCTTAATGGTGATCTAATTACAGTCTATAAATATTAGTGTTGAGCGAGCACTAAAATGCTCGGGTGCTCAAAGCTCGGGCCGAGCCCACCGTGATACTCGGGTGCTCGACCCGAGCAACGAGCCCAATGTTAGTCTATGGGAGACCCGAGCATCTCTGACACCCAGGTCACTACCTAAAAGTGTGCCCATCAGAAGTGATCCTTGCCGCATCAGAAGATGCATACTTGCAACTATCCCCGTGCAAGTCCTTGTCCCAGGGCAGTATTCAGTTGTACCTCCCCCATTCCTTGCAATGCAAGTGCAAGTATGCAGCCTGCCACCCACCCACCCCCAGGCTGCAATACCATACTGCTAGCTTGCTTGCACTTGAAATTGGGCCTTTTTGGCATGTGGAGGCCGACGCTGGCCACCATGTCATGGCTGCGTCGGCAGACTGGTATCCATACTCAGTCCCCAGCCGCCCGGCGGCCGGGTGTCCACGCTTGGTCCCCAGCCGCCAGGGGGAGGCCGGGTGTCCATATTTGGTCCCCAGCTGCCCCGCGGCCGGGTGCCCACACACGGTCCCCAGCCGCCTGGGGGCGGCCGGGTGTCCATAAACGGTCCGCAGCCGCCCCTATTTCTCCTGGGAACTTCCCCCACACTTTTCTTAGCCTGGCCTGCTTTATGGCAGCATTGGACGAGCCCACCAGAGAACCAGACTCCTCCGGAGGGCCCTGGCTTCTCCATCAGGGGAGTTGAGAGTGCCAAGGTGAGGAGCATGATGATGATAGAAGTTAGCATCTGCTTTGTTTTCTTGGAATGCAAGCATAAGTGTGCAACCTGCCACTCACCCACCCCCAGGCTGCAATACCATACTGCTAGCTTTCTTGCACTTGAAATTGGGCCTTTTAGGCATGTGGAGGCAGACGTCGGCCACCCTGTCATGGCTGCGTCGGAGGCCTGGTATTTATACTCAGTCCCCAGACGCCCGGCGGCCGGGTGTCCACGCTCGGTCCCCAGCCCCCAGGGGGCGGCCGGGTGTCCATACTCGGTCCCCAGCTGCCCGGCGGCCGGGTGTCCACACACGGTCCCCAGCCTCCTGGGGGCTGCCGGGTGTCCATAAACGGTCCCCAGCCGCCACTATTTGAAGGAAAGCCTAACCACAAACACGTGGACAAGTGAATGTGGCCAGGGATGGTCCATCTGACTGACGCCTACACACTGGGTTAATATTGTGGTAGCCGGCACACAGTTGGACACTGAGATGCAACACGTCCTCCAGACATAGAGGATTGCGGGTCCTGGGTCAATCAGGCTTCAACACAAAGTTCAGAAGGTAGATAGCAGCAGTGGTCGGCCTCCTACACAACTAGTAAATTATTCATGATCATGAGGCCATCCATCTCCTTAGCTTTCTGTTCCTTGGAATGCAAGCGCATGTATGTAGTAGCGGCTAGGCCTGAGGTGGTCAGCGTTTTGGCGCATATCGTACCTCCTCCGAGGATTGCTAGATGCTTTCCTGCTACTATCCCAGTTCTTTGACTCCCGTTAAAACAAAGCTTCAGGTGATGAATGATGGATGAGGTGGTGGCAAAGGAGAAAGAGCAGGAGGAACAGGGACCATTCACATCAATATCAGGCCAGTCAACCACACAAGTCTTGTAGGATATGTTTCTGTACCAAAAGGAGCAGCTCGGCTACACAGTTATAGGGCATACAGTGAGTGCAATGCCTACCAAAAATTTCGAGGCACTCCAATGCCGCTTGGAAGTGACATTGAGGCCAGAGGGCCTTAACTAAACCGTTTTTTCCATTTTTAGCAACTGGGTCTCCTGTACACTGTTGGCCTAAGCAGTGAATAGAAGGCTTTCCAAAAATTATGAGGAACTGCAATGCCCCTTGAAACAGACGTGGATTACAGCATACTAAAAACCTTCTACCCATTATTGGGGAGTGGGTCTCCCTTAGTGATCGCCTATGCATTGAAAATCAAAAGCTGACGAAAATTAGGAGGAAATGCAATGCCTGTTGGAAGAGTCGTGGAGGTTAGAGTGGTTTAAAAAGACACTTTTAATGCCCCTTGGAAGAGACGTGGAGGTCGCAGTAGCTTAACAAGATAGCTTTAATGCCCCTTGGAAGAGACGTGGAGGTCGCAGTAGCTTAACAAGACGGTTTTAATGCCCCTTGGAAAAGTGGTGGAGGTCGCAGTAGCTTAACAAGACGGTTTTAATGCCCCTTGGAAGAGACGTGGAGGTCGCAGTAGCTTAACAAGACGGTTTTAATGCCCCTTGGAAGAATGGTGGAGGTTGCAGTGGAATAAAAAGACAATATCAATGCCCCTTGGAAAAGTGGTGGAGGTAGCGTAAGCTTAACAAGACGGTTTTAATGCCCCTTGTAAGAGACGAGGAGGTCGCA
Organism: Phyllobates terribilis; assembly: GCF_046119375.1. Classification (NCBI taxonomy): domain Eukaryota; kingdom Metazoa; phylum Chordata; class Amphibia; order Anura; family Dendrobatidae; genus Phyllobates; species Phyllobates terribilis. The sequence goes on along the minus strand of NW_027362761.1, from coordinate 115,644,666 downwards.
TTAGCTTAACAAGACGGTTTTAATGCCTCTTCAAAAACGTTGTGGAGGTCGCAGTAGCTTAACAAGATGGTTTTAATGCCCCTTGGAAGAGACGTGGAGGTCGCAGTAGCTTAACAAGACAGTTTTAATGCCCCTTGGAAGAATGGTAGAGGTCACAGTGGAATAAAAAGACAATATCAATGCCCCTTGGAAAAGTGGTGGAGGTCGCAGTAGCTTAACAAGAAGCTTTTAATGCCCCTTGGAAGAGACGTGGAGGTCGCAGTAGCTTAACAAGATGGTTTTAATGCCACTTGGAAGAGACGTGGAGGTCGCAGTAGCTTAACAAGACGGTTTTAATGCTCCTTGGAAGAATGGTGGAGGTCGCAGTGGAATAAAAAGACAATATCAATGCCCCTTGGAAAAGTGGTGGAGGTCGCAGTAGCTTAACAAGACGGTTTTAATGCCCCTTTGAAGAATGGTGGAGGTCGCAGAGGAATAAAGAGACAATATCAATGCCCCTTGGAAAAGTGGTGGAGGTCCCATTAGCTTAACAACATGGTTATAATGCCCCTTGGAAGAATGGTGGAGGTCGCAGTGGAATAAAAAGGCAATATCAATGCCCCTTGGAAAAGTGGTGGTGGTCGCAGTAGCTTAACAAGAAGCTTTTAATGCCCCTTGGAAGAGACGTGGAGGTCGCAGTAGCTTAACAAGACGGTTTTAATGCCCCTTGGAAGAATGGTGGTGGTTGCAGTAGCTTAACAAGACGGTTTTAATGCCCCTTGGAAGAGACGTGGAGGTCGCAGTAGCTTTACAAGATGGTATTAATGCCCTTTGGAAAAGTGGTGGAGGTCGCAGTAGCTTAGCAAGACTGTTTTAATGCCCCTTGGAAGTATGTTGGAGGTCGCAGTGGAATAAAAAGACAATATCAATGCCCCTTGGAAAAGTGGTGGAGGTCGCAGTAGCTTAACAAGACGGTTTTAATGCCCCTTGGAAGAGACGTGGAGGTCGCAGTAGCTTAACAAGACGGTTTTAATGCCCCTTGGAAGAATGGTGGAGGTTGCAGTGGAATAAAAAGACAATATCAATGCCCCTTGGAAAAGTGGTGGAGGTAGCGTAAGCTTAACAAGACGGTTTTAATGCCCCTTGTAAGAGACGAGGAGGTCGCATTAGCTTAACAAGACGGTTTTAATGCCTCTTCAAAAACGTTGTGGAGGTCGCAGTATCTTAACAAGACGGTTTTAATGCCCCTTGGAAGAATGGTGGTGGTTGCAGTAGCTTAACAAGACGGTTTTAATGCCCCTTGGAGGAGACGTGGAGGTCGCAGTAGCTTTACAAGATGGTATTAATGCCCTTTGGAAAAGTGGTGGAGGTCGCAGTAGCTTAGCAAGACTATTTTAATGCCCCTTGGAAGAATGTTGGAGGTCGCAGTGGAATAAAAAGACAATATCAATGCCCCTTGGAAAAGTGGTGGAGGTCGCAGTAGCTTAACAAGACGGTTTTAATGCCCCTTGGAAGTATGGTGGAGGTCTCAGTGGAATAAAAAGACAATATCAATGCCCCTTGGAAGAATGTTGGAGGTCGCAGTGGAATAAAAAGACAATATCAATGCCCCTTGGAAAAGTGGTGGAGGTCGCAGTAGCTTAACAAGACGGATTTAATGCCCCTTGGAAGAATGGTAGATGTCGCAGTAGCTTAACAAGACGGTTTTAATGCCCCTTGGAGGAATGGTGGAGGTCACAGTGGAATAAAAAGACAATGTCAATGCCCCTTGGAAAAGTAGTGGAGGTCGCAGTAGCTTAACAAGACATTTTTAATGCCCCTTGGAAGAAAGGTAGAGGTCGCAGAGGAATAAAAAGACAAAATTAATGCCCCTTGGAAAAGTGGTGGAGGTCCCAGTAGCTTAACAAGACGGTTTTAATGCCCCTTGGAAGAATGGTGGAGGTCGCAGTGGAATAAAAAGACAATATCAATGCCCCTCGGAAAAGTGGTGGAGGTCGCAGTAGCTTAACAAGACGGTTTTAATGCCCCTTGGAAGAATGGTGGATGTCGCAGTAGCTTAACAAGACGGTTTTAATGCCCCTTGGAAGAGACGTGGAGGTCGCAGTAACTTAACAAGACAATCTTAATGCCCCTTAGCAGAATGGTGGAGGTCGCAGTAGCTTAACAAGACAGTTTTAATGCCCCTTGGAAGAGACATGGAGGTCGCAGTAGCTTAACAAGACGATTTTAATGCCCCATACAAGAGCCATGCAGTACAGCATATTAAAAACATTATTCCCATTATTGGGGAGTGGGTCTCCCATAGTCTTTGCCTATGCCTCCCAAGCAAAATGCTGCCAAAAATTAGGACAGAGGAACTTGCAATGCTGGCAACACGGACCAAGGTCACTCTGGTGGTATAGTGGTGGTGGATGCTGAGGATAAGGAGAAGAGCAAAAAACAGCCGAAATGAGGAAGCGTATACCCATGTGTGGAAGTGAAGCGGTGCATGGGAATACACCTCCCAAATAACACAGTGGATATGACTTTATGTTACTCTGCTGTCATTTGGTGGTGATGAGAAGTCTGGCCCAATCCAGCCCTTGTTCATTTTGATAAGGGTCAGCTTGTCAGCATTGTCAGTTGACACGTGAGTGCGCTTATCAGTTATAATTCCCCCAGCGGCACTAAAAACACGCTCCGATAACACGCTAGCGGCAGGTCAGGCCAGGACCTCCAAGGCGTACAGAGCGAGTTCATTTCAAGTGTCCAGCATGGATACCCAATAATTAAAAGGCACAGAGAAATCACGGAGAATGCTGGTACGGTTGGCAAGGTACTCCCTCATCATCTTTTGAAACTTTCCACTCCTTGTGAGAGTACCCGGCGCCTCAGGGGCTGTAAGCTGGGCGGGTCTCAGAAAACTGTCCCAGAATGTTGACAGTGTTACCCTGCCTCTGCTGGATTAGAGTTGCGTCTCTCTTGCCTGTACGCCTTGGTTGGTCAACGAACTGTGACCTCTGCCACTAGCGTGTTCAGATGGGAATTTTTTTAACAGTTCTGCAGCAAGGGCCTTCTGGTACTGCCACATTTTTGTAGACCTTTCCACCTCAGGAATAAGAGAGTGAAAGTTCTCCTTGTATCGGGGGTCTAAAAGTGTCACCAACCAGTAATGACTGTCACCCAACATTATGACAACGCGAGGGTCATGGTTAAGGCAGCGTAACATAAAGTCAGCCATGCGTGCCAGACTGGTAACGGGCAAGACTTCCGTGTCCTCATCAAGATGACGACTGACCATGCTCTCCTCCTCTGTCCTGAGACCACCCACGCTGAACCGACTGTATGACAGTTGTTCAGGTACTACCGTCTACAGCGCATGATACCAGCTCCTGTTCTTCCTCCTCCTCCTCCTCCTCTCCCTCATTGTCCCCCAATGCACGTTGGGATGAGATGAGGCTGGGCTGTGTGTAATCGGCCATTACGGCTTCTTTATCTATCTCATCATACTCTGGCTGCAATGCTTCCTCTTTAATTCTCTGCAGAGAGCGTTGCAAAAGACAGACAAGTGGGATGCTGACGCTAATGATGGGGTCATCGCCACTCACCATCTTGGTGGACTCCTCAAAGTTTGTCAGGATGGTACATATGTCAGACATCCAGGTCCACTCCTGAGGTCTTATGTGTGGAGTCTGACCTGAATATTGACGGCCTTGTTGCAGCTGGTACTCCACAACTGCTCTCTTCTGCTCCCAAATCCTTTGCAACATGTGGAGGGTAGAGTTCCAATGTGTGGGGACATCACACACCAGTCGGTGTGCCAGAAGCTGCACATGCTGCTGCAACACAACAAGGGCGGTGGAAGTTGTAGCCGACTTCCGAAAATGAGCTGACAGGCGGCGTACTTTGATGAGCAGATCTGGCAACTCCGAGATACGATTTAAAAAACCGCTAAACCACGAGGTTGAGCACATGAGCCAGGCATGGTACATGTGTGATCTCGCCTCACCTCAGAGCCACCACCAAGTTACGGCCATTGTCACACACGACAATGCCTGCAGGTAGGTTCAGCGGTCTCTGCCACAGATCTGCCTGCTCTTTCACAGCTGTCCACAACTCACAAGCAGTGTGAGGTTTCTCACCTAAGCTTATGAGTTTCAGCACAGCCTGTTGCCGCTTGGCTGAGGCAGTACTGCAGTGCTTCTAGATTGTAACTGATGTGGTGATATCTGAGATGGAGGCTGAACTTGAGGAGGAGTAGGATGATGCGCAGGAGCTGTACACTATGGGGGCAACTCTGACTGACATAGGGCCCGCAATCCTCGGTGTGGGGAGGATGTGTTCCGTTCCAAGGTCCGACTGGGTCCCGGCTTCCACTATGATTACCCAGTGTGCCGTCAGGGAGATGTACCATCCCTGGCCAGAAGCACTTGTCCACATGTCTGTTGTCAGGTGGACTCTCCCAGTAACTGCGTTGTTGAGGGCACGGCAGATGTTTTGGGACACGTGCTTGTGTAGTGCGGGGATGGCACACCGGGCAAAATAGTGTCAGCTGGGGAACGAGTAGTGAGGGACGGCCGCCGCCATAAGGTTGCGGAAGGATTCGGTCACCACCAGCCTAAAAGGCAGCATTTCCAACGCAAGCAGTCGTGAAATGTGCGAATTTAGTACTATGGCCTGTGGTGCATTGGCTGCAAATTTGCGCTTTCGTTCAAAGCTCTGGGATATGGACAATTGAACGCTGCGGTGGGACGTGGACGTTGATGCTGTTTCTTGAGAAACTGCCATAACAAGTGAAGACTGAGAGGAGGGGGCATCTTTGCATGCAGTATGGAAAGGGGATTGCCTTGCACGCACAACAGGGGGTTCTATTACACCACAACAGCGGAAGAAGCAGTGGTGACACCTGCTGACACTGGTCATGGACCCTGGGGCTCGCCTCACAAAGTCGGGTGCTTTGCTGACATGTGCCTGATCATGCTGGTGGTGGTAAGGCTGGTAGTTTTGTCACCCCTGTTGATGCTGGCATGGCAGGTGGTACAAATGGCCTTTTTGGGGTTATCAGCAGAGTCTTTAAAAATATTCCAGACTCTGGAAGACCTACCGGTTGTACTGGCAATGCCCCTCGTGTTGGTGTTACGGGGAACTGTTGCCAGCCTTCTGTGTGCGGCCACCACACTGCTTCTTCCTGCCTGTTGGGGTACTCTGCCTCCCTCCCCCTGTGTGCTGCCGGCCTCGCTTCGCGAGTCCTCCTGCCACATTGGGTCAGTTACTAGATCATCCACCACCTCCTCCTCTTCCACTTGTGCACCACGATCCTCCTCCTCATTTCGTGGCAATTGTGTCTCGTTATCGTCCACATCTTGTGACAAATTGCCAGCGTCGACTTCCTCTGGCTGTGGCTGTTCAAATATTTGGGCATCGCTTCATGGGATCTCCTCTTCCACCACTTCAAGTAGAGCAGGCGAGGGGCACAAATCTGGAAATGGACCAGTGAACAGCTCTTCAGAGTGTCCAAGTGTGGGATTAGTTGCTGTCTGATGACACTCGGCATGGTGGGAGGAAGGAGCATCAGGGTGAGGAGGAGTATGCGGTCGAGACTCACGGCTACGGAAACTTGACCGTGTGGAAGACAGACTGAAGTTGGTGGTGCCCAGGTAACTGGAAGTATTATCTGCTATCCAATTAATAACCTGTTCACACTGATCAGTTCGCAATACTGGTGTTGTAGTGTGCTTCCCTAGTAATTCGGTCAAGAAGTGGGAGCGAGAAGATGTGGCTGTTGGTTGTGGCACATTTTCACCTTGGCCACGGCCCCGTCCTCTACACGCACCATCACCAGAACGTCCAGTTCTACGTCCCATTCCGCGCGCCTTGCCCATTGTAAATGAAGTAAAATAGCTTACACTCGCACTATCAATGGAAAAAGGGTAATAAAAAGGATATTAGAACCATGGAAGTGGAAAACCACAGTTATATTTCTCTTGCCTACACCAGACTCTTTTAAACAGATATATTGGTGTCTGAACAGTTAGGGAGACACTATTACTGTTTTTTTTTTAAGGAAAAAATGCCAAAAGCAGGATAATACAGAGATTTGAACCGTGGAACTGCAAAACCACAGTTCTATTTCTCGGGCCTACACCAGACTCTTTTAAACAGATATATTTGTGTCTGAACTGTCAGGGAGACACTATTACTGGTTTTTTTTACGCAAAAAATGCCAAAAGCAGGATAATACAGAGATTTGAACCGTGGAACTGCAAAACCACAGTTTTAGTTATCTGGCCTACACCAGACTCTTTTAAACAGATATGTTGGTGTCTGAACAGTCAGGAAGACACTATTACTGTTTTTTTTTACGGAAAAAAAGCCAAAAGCAGGATAATACAGAGATTTGAACTGTGGAACTGCAAAACCATAGTTCTAGTAATCTGGCTTACACCAAACTCTTTTAAAGAGATATATTTGTGTCTGAACAGTCAGGGAGACACTATTACTGTTTTTATTTTACGGAAAAAATGCCAAAAGCTGGATAATACAGAGATTTGAACCGTGGAACTGCAAAACCACAATTCTAGTTATCTGGCCTACACCAGACTCTTTTAAACAGATATATTGGTCTGAACAGTTGCTGGTATAACCACTGCGTCTCCTATACAGCCTGCCTGCCTGCCTGCCTGATATCTGGGATGGATATTAGTCCTGAGAAGGAATGTTTGTTTGGTTTGGCAGGCTTTAGAGACCCTACACTAACTATTTCGGAGTTTAAATCTCTCCCTGTTAGTGAGTTATTAACAGTATTAATGGCCAGTAGCACACAGGGGGAGGGAGGCAGAGTACCCCAACAGGCAGGAAGGAGCAGTGTGGTGGTCGCACACAGAAGGTGGGCAACAGTTCCCCGTAACACCAACACGAGGGACGTTGCCAGTACAACCGGTAGGTCTTCCAGAGTCTGGAATTTTTTTAAAAACTCTGCTGATAACCCCAAAAAGGCCATTTGTACCACCTGCCATGCCAGCATCAGCAGGGGTGACAAAACTACCACCCTGACCACCACCAGCATGATCAGGCACATGTCAGCAAAGCACCTGACTTTGTGGGGCGAACCCCAGGGTCCACGACCAGTGTCAGCGGGTGTCACCACTGCTTCTTCTGCTGTTGTGCGTGTAATAGAACCCCATGTTGTGTGTGTGCAAGGCAATCCCCTGTCCACACTGCATGCAAAGATGCCCCCTCCTCTCAATCTTCACTTGTTATGGCAGTTTCTCAAGAAACAGCATCAACGTACACGTCCCACCGCAGCGTTCAATTGTCCATATCCCAGACCTTTGAACGAAAGTGCAAATTCGCAGCCAATGCCCCACAGGCCACAGTCCTAAATTCACACATTTCATGACTGCTTGCGTTGGAAATGCTGCCTTTTAGGCTGGTGGAGACGGAATCCTTCCGCAACCTTATGGCGGTGGCCGTCCCTCGGTACTCGGTCCCCAGCCGACACTATTTTGCCCGGTGTGCCATCCCCGCACTACACAAGCACGTATCCCAAAACATCTGCCCTGCCCTCAACAACGCAGTTACTGGGAGAGTCCACCTGACAACGGACACGTGGACAAGTGCTTGTGGCCAGGCACGGTACATCTCCCTGATGGCACACTGGGTAAACATAGTGGAAGCCGGGACCAGTCGGACCTTGGGACGGAACACATCCTCCCCACACCGAGGATTGTGGGTCCTATGTCAATCAGAGTTGCCCCCACAGTGTACAGCTCCTGTGAATCATCCTCCTCCTCCTCCTCATGTTCAGCCTCCATCTCAGATATCACCAACTGCTTGTGAGTTGTGGACAGCTGTGAAAGAGCAGGCAGATCTGTGGCTGAGACGGCTGAACCTACATCCAGGCATGGTCATGTGTGACAATGGCCGTAGAACAGAAGAACAGGAGCTGGTATCATGCGCTGTAGACGGTAGTACCTGTACAACTGTCATACCGTCGGATCAGCGTGGGTGGCCTGAGGACAGGGGGGAAGAGGAGGAGAGCATGGTCAGTCGTCATCTTGGTGAGGACACGGAAGTCTTGCCCGTTACCAGTCTGGCAGGCATGGCTGACTTTATGTTACGCTGCCTTAATCGTGACCCTCAAGTTGTAAAAATGTTGGGTGACAGTCACTACTGGTTGGTGACACTTTTAGTCCCCCGCTACAATGAGAACTTTCACTCTCTTATTCCTGAGGTGGAGAGGTCTACAAAAATGGGGCAGTACCAGAAGGCCCTCAACAACGCAGTTACTGGGAGAGTCCACCTGACAACGGACATGTGGACAAGTGCTTGTGGCCAGGCATGGTACATCTCCCTGACGGAACACTGGGTAAACATAGTGGAAGCCGGGACCCAGTCGGACCTTGGGATTGAACAGATGCTCCCCACACAGAGGATTGTGGGCCCTATGTCAGTCAGAGTTGCCCACACAGTGTACAGCTCCTGTGAATCATCCTCCTCTTCCTCCTCATGTTCAGCCTCCATCTCAGATATCACCAACTGCTTGTGAGTTGTGGACAGCTGTGAAAGAGCAAGCAGATCTGTGGCTGAGACTGCTGACCCTACATCCAGCCATGGTCATGTGTGACAATGGCCGTAACCTGGTGGCGACTCTGAAGCGAGGCGAGATCACACACGTACCATGCCTGGCTCATGTGCTCAACCTTGTGGTTCAGCGGTTTCTTAAATCATACCCCGAGTTGCCAGATCTGCTCGTCAAAGTATGCCACCTGTCAGCTCATTTTCGCAAGTCGGCTACAACTTCCGCCGCCCTTGCTGTGTTGCAGCAGCGTTTGCAGCTTTCGGCACACTGACTGGTGTGTGATGTCCCCACACGTTGGAACTCTACCCTGCACATGTTGCAAAGGATTTGTGAGCAGAAGAGAGCAGTTGTGGAGTACCAGCTGCAACAAGGCCGTTGATATTCAGGTCAGACTCCATACATAATACCTCAGGAGTGGACCTGGATGTCTGACATATGTACCATCCTGACAAACTTTGAGGAGTCCACCAAAATGATGAGTGTTTTTAGTGCCGCTGGGGGAATTATAACTGATAAGCGCACTCGCCTGTCAACTGACAATGCTGACAAGCTGACCCTTATCAAAATGAACAAGGGCTGGATTGGGCAAGACTTCTCATCACCACCAAATGACAGCAGAGTAACATAAAGTCAAATCCACTGTGTTATTTCGGGAGGTGTATTTCCATGCACCGCTTCACACCCACACATGGGTATACGCTTCCTCTATCGGCTGTATTTTGCTCTTCTCCTAATCCTCAGCCTCCACCACTATACCACCAGGGTGACCTTGGTCCGTGTTGCCAGCATTGCAAGTTCCTCCCTCCTAATTTTTGGCAGCCTTTCCAATAATGGAAATAATGTTTTTAAGATGCTGTACTGCATGGCTCATCCAAGGGGCATTAAAACCGCCATTTTAAGCTAATGCGACCTCCATTACTTCTCCAAGGGGCATTTAAACCGTCTTGTCAAGCTACTGCGACCTCCACGTCTCTTCCAAGGTGCATTTAAACCGTCATTTTAAGCTACTGCAACCTCCATTACTTCTCCAAGGGGCATTAAAACCGTCTTGTTAAGCTACTGCGACCTCCACCACTTTTCAAAGGGGCATTAAAACCGTCTTGTTAAGCTACTGCAACCTCCATGTCTCTTCCAAGCGGCATTAAAACCATCTTGTTAAGCTACTGCAACCTCCACGTCTCTTCCAAGGGGCATTAAAACCGTCTTGTTTAGCTACTGCGACCTCAACGTCTCTTCCAAGGGGCATTAAAACCATCATGTTAAGCTACTGTGACCTCCACGTCTCTTCCAAGGGGCATTGAAAGGTTGTTTTTAATTAACTCTAACCTCCATGACTCTTCCAACGGGCATTGCATTTCCTCCTTATTTTAGTCAGCTTTTGCTATTCAATGTATAGGCGAACACTAAGGGAGACCCACTCCCCAATAATGGGTAGAAGTTTTTTAGTATGCTGTATTCCATGTCTGTTTCAAGGGCCATTACAGTTCCTCATATTTTTTGGAAAGCCTTCCATTCACTGCTTAGGCCAAAAAACGGTTTAATTAAGGCCCTCTGACCTCCATGTCACTTCCAAGGGGCATTGGAGTGCCTCGAAATTTTTGGTAGGCATTGCACTCACTGTATGCCCTGTAACTGTGTAGCCGAACTGCTCCTTTTGGTACAGAAGCATATCCTACAAGACATGTGTGGTTGACTGGCCTGATATTGATGTGAATGGTCCCTGTTCCTCCTGCTCTTTCTCCTTTGCCACCACCTCATCCATCAATCATCACCTGAAGCTTTGTTTTAACGGGCGTCAAAGAACTGGGATAGTAGCAGGAAAAAATCCAGCAATCCTCGGAGGAGGTACGATAAGCGCCAAAGCGCTGACCACCTCAGGCCTAGCCGCTACTATATACATGCGCTTGCATTCCAAGGAACAGAAAGCTAAGGAGATGGATGGCCTCATGATTAGTGTTGAGCCACCCCCGTAGTGTTCGAGTTCGGTTCGGTTCGTCGAACACCTTCGAACACCGTTAAAACCAATGGCAGGCAAACAAAAACACATAGAAACACATAGAAAACACCTTTAAAGGTGTCCAAAAGCTGACAAACTGCTCAGAAGACACAACTAACACATGGAAAAGTGACAAGTACATATAGTCATGCGAAAAGAAAAGAGGTGGAGGAGTAAAAGGAGGGGGAGACACAGATATAGGCATGTCATGCCCTTCTAGAATCCAAAAAGTGAGAAGCCGACACGTTCAGTCCGCTCCTGCCCGTGCCACCTCCGTGTCGCCGGGTTTGTGCCAGAGCCGCGGTGAACCCTGACGGCCAGCCCCCCTCTCCCAATACTGGTGCCTGTCCGCTGGTGGGTCGAGCGAGCCCCCCTGTGGTGGAGGCAGCTCTAAGCTTTTTCATTTAAATTGTCTCTCTAATTTGAATGAATACACTTTAAATCCATTTACAAGGATCAATTGGAGGGCAAGTCTCATGCCAGCAGCCGCGTAATTCCAGCTCCAGTAGCGTCCACTAAAGCTTCTGCAGTTAAAAAGCTTTTAGAAGGATCAAGCTCGGCTGTCCACTGCAAGGCATCCTACTGCCAGTCCCAGCCCCTATGCCTTGGGGTGCCTCCTGATGCTCTTCACTGAGTATCCCGTGGTCCCGAAGCATTTCCTTTGAAAAAATTAAGTGTCCAAACTACAGGTGGTGTAGCTTGCTTAACAGCCGGGATAATCCGCTGACTAGCAGACACTGCTACTAGGCACAAAGTATTTCCTGGGCTAGATGCAGTTAAAAATTTGTAATTAGATACTCTCGTTGGATGCTGAGAAAGCATTCCATAGAGTCTCCTGGCACGCCATATATGATTCTCTTAAAAAGCTTGGGATAGGGGTCTAGGGGACCCTTTTATAGCCAAAATCACGGCCCTGTATCACAATACGTCACCTAGGCTGAAGATAAATGGAACTGTAGCACCCTGAGGGCTCGGTTGCTACAGAGGTATTGCACCTCACCCAGAGGTGTGATATCTCACTCTCAGGTAAGGATGGAGTGTGGATCAGGACCCGACACCTGCATGCATTACACCACATTGCCGTGGGGCAGGGCGACCAATATGCCCCTGAGATGGGCACGACAGTCCCTGTCCCTGGCTGGAGTGGGGGAAGGGAACACTGAGGAAGGGGAACCCTGTAGTGCAGGAGCAGGGAGGAAGCAGTTCCTGGGTGCATTGAGAAGGGAGTATAAAAGGTGGGCACCATCTTAGTTCAGTGCAGAGAAGTCTGAGCAGAAGTGACAGGGAGCAGGGGCTCTGCATGAGCTCTGCTCCGGAGGCGGGCCTAGTAACAGAGGCCCAGGCCTGGAAGAGGGAGAAGGAAGGAAGAGGAGCGGAGAAGGCTCCAGGAACGAGGAACGAAGGGATCCCAGGGGTGCGGACGGGTGAGTCGCCACCGCACGCCCGAATCCACCTGCGTGGAGGGGTCAGGCCAAAGGGGGAGACCGGTCCCCGAAACTAGTGGAGGCAGGAAACGACCCTCAGCTAGAAACCGGAGGCTGTGACATTTTATGTGGCGCAGCCCCTCGCTACACCCGCTAGGAGGGCAGCACATAGGGTCAGGGAAACTGGCGCCAAGTTTACCAAGAGGAGGCCCGAGGCAGCCGGACAGAAGGGTTGGTAAGAAAGGCCAGACAAAGGACACACAAAGGGGGTCCTGTGAAGCGCTCCAAAGTTTTCTGGGAGTTGTCTGAGCCCCTCAACTGGTGAGCACAGTACGACGTGGGCAGCCGTTACCTGCAGACGTGGTCTGGATAATAAGAATTGTGAGTAAAGGCAAAAGACTGCATCACTGACTCCGTGTCGTTACTGCTGCTGCCCTGCACCATCACCCCCATCCTCCGCATACACTGCCCTGAGGCTATACTCCTCCCGTGGGGAGTTATGCTACGCTCTGCTGCACCCACAACACCAGCCTCAGCGGTCTGCCCTGCAGCGGCAGTTCACTCTGACCGCAATCCACGGGTGGCGTAGTCGGACATTTAAACATCAAAACCACATAAATAGTTCTGCCACTGGTTTGACCACCCTGAGCCACGGCACCGGGTCGCCGCCACGAAGACTACAACCACCAGCATCCACCAAAAAGGGTCCGGCTCCGGGTGTCCCAAGGCCCAGGGGGTGCATCAGAACATTTTCATCATCTTTCACAATCACCAATGGGACAAGGCAGGGATGTCCTCTGTCCCCTCTCTTATACATCCTAGTGACGGAGCACCTGCTCTCATCAATTCGCCATAACCCCAATATTAGGTGGATTGAGGTGGGAGGCACCGAGTACAAGTGCTCTCTATTTGCTGATGATGTCCTAGTATATATCACTCAATCACATATATCCATCCATGCTGTTATGGCTGAAATAGATCACTTTGTTACATGGTCAAATTTTAAAATCAATGCAGCGAAGTCTGAGGCCCTCGATGTCTCCCTCCCCAAATCCATATAGGATTCCATCCAGTCCAACTTTCCCTTTGCCTGGCCCTCACAGGGTATCAAATACTTAGGAATTCCTATTCATAGAGACTTCTCCCATCTATGTTATCTTAATTTTGGGCCCTTTATTGAACAACTCCATACAGACCACGGTTGGCAAGTTAGAACTGTAAGATTCACTACGTGAACCACTGGTGTTTTGTGGAAAAGCACATGTACACTGTGTTCCAAATTATTATGCAAAAAGTGTTTAGGAGTGATAAGGGAAGAATTTGTTTGTTTGTCAGTTAAACTCATTGATGGTGATGTGTGTCAGGGCTCTTTATATCACTGTGAGCAATTGCAGACACCTGTGCTAATTAGTTTGGCAGGTGTGTCCAATGAAAGGCAAGACTACTTAAGAAGGCTGTCTCACATTATTAAGCAGCCTACATTTTCTGCCAAAATGGGAAAGAAAAAGGATGTGTCGGCTGCTGAGAAGCAACAAATTGTGGAGTGTTTAGGTCAAGGCATGACTACAATCAACATTGTGCGATGATCAGGATGAAGTGTCTTGGCAATCAAGAAGTATGTAGCTGATTCACAGTACACACGTGTGCGTGCTGATAAGGGCAAATTGAGGACTCTTTCCTACAGGCAATTATGTCAGGTTAAAAGAGCAGCGGCAAAAAAGCCTTGTCATAGCAGCAGACAAGTTTTTGAAGCTGCTGGTGCCTCCAACGTCCCCCGAACAACAAGATGCAGGGTCCTTCAGAGGTTTGCAGCTGTGCATACGCCATCCTGTCGACCTCCTCTATCCACTTCACGCAAGCAGAAACGGCTCCAGTGGGCCAAACATTACATGAAGACTGATTTCAAAACTGTTTTGTTCACGGATGAGTGCCGTGCAGCGCTCCATGGTCCAGATGGATGGAGTGGAGGATGGCTGGTTGATGGACACCCCATGCAAACACGGCTACAGCGCCAACAAGGAGGAGGTGGAGTAATGTTTTGGGCTGGAATCATGGGGAGAGAGATTGCCGGCCCCTTTAGGATCCCTGAAGGCGCTAAAGATGAACTCCATAATGTATGTGGATTTTCTCAAACAGCACTTCCTGCCATGGTTCAAGAAGAAGAACCATGTATTTCACAGCAAGATCATTTTTTTGCATGATAATGCACCATCTCATGCTGCACATAAAACATCTGCATCTCTGGCTGATATGGGCATAAAAGGGGACAAACTTATGGTGTGACCCCCATGCTCCCCTGACCTCTACCCCATTCAGAACCTCTGGAGCATCATCAAAAGGAGGGTCTATGATGGCGGGAGGCAGTTCACATCTAAGCAACAGCTCTGGGAGGGTATTCTGTCCTCATGCAAAACAATTGAAGCAGAAACCATCCAAAACCTGACAAATTCAATGGACGAGAGAGTTCAGAAGCTCCTTTCGAACAAGGGGTCCTATGTGAAAATGTAACATCACTTAGAATAAAGTTTTGAGTTGAAAACTGTTTGATTTCAATTTACTAATAACCTGCTAATGCTTATAATTTCAAAAATGACCATTTTTTTGGTCTTTATTAAAATGAAAAGGTTGATCGAAAAGTTTGGGGGATCTAAGAGTGTGGCAACGCAGTAGTCATGATTACTTCGAATTCTGACAATATGAAGGTCATGTTGCAGGTAGTGCAGCAAGAAGGCACTTATGTGTCTTGCGCATCTCGGAGCCCCAAAATTATTTTCCGGGCTAGATGCAGCTAAAAATTATTATTAATTTTAAATCTGGTGGAGCTTAGTATAGATGGCCTAATAGGATCAGTGCTGCACACTGCTACAAAGCCCAAATTATTTTCCAGCCAAGATACAGATAAATATGATTAGTAATTTGAAAGCTTAAAACGGTTGGTAGGGTGATTTTAACCAATCATCAAGCTTTTACTCTCCCCAGGATGACACAGGGGTAGAAAAGTCGTTTCGGATCCATGATTTGTTCATCTTTATGAACGTGAGTCTGTCTACATTATCAGTGGAGAGCCGCGTGCGCTTATCTGTCAGCACACCACCAGCAGCGCTGAACACACGTTCAGAGAGAACGCTGGCTGCGGGGCATGACAAGATCTCCAAGGCGTAAGTGGCTAGCTCCGGCCATTTATCCAGATTGGAAGCCCAAAAAGAGCAAGGGTCCAGTGACACAGTCATGGCTTCAATGTTTACTTGGAGATACTCCTGTACCATCGTCTCTAGGCGTTGACTATGTGTCAGACTTCTTGTCTCCTGTGGCCTTGCAAAGGATGGGCTAAAAAAGTGGTGAAATGATTCCGCAAAATTGATGTTACCAGCAGATACTGTGTTTCTGTTACGGTTTGAGTGCTGAACACTTGACGGTCCCACGGTTGGCAAGTTGGAACTGTGAGATTCACTACGTGCACCACTGGTGTTTTGTGGAAAAGCACATGTAAGATTCTGCAACAGTCTCTGCTGATACTCCTGCATGTGTGCATCCCTTTCTATGGCAGGAATAATTTCTGCAAATTTACTTTTGTACCGGGGATCTAACAGTGTGGCAACCCAGTAGTCAGGATTATTTCTAATTCTCACAATTCGAGGGTCATGTTGCAGGTAGTGCAGCAAGAAGGCACTCATGTGTGTTGCGCATCCAGGAGCACCAAGTCCCTGTTGTGTTGGTGGCGAGGTAACAATCATGCTTCCTTCCTCTGTCCTCTCCCCCAAACCTCGCACAACAGAAATGTGATCAAGGTCTCCCTCATCTGATGAGTCTTCCATCAGTTCGTCCTCCACTTCTTCCTGGGCTCCTGCACCTTCCTCACTAGTTTGGCTGCTACCATGCGCCCTGGTAAAACCATCTCCCCCACCCTCACATGTCTGCCGCCTTGGTGCTGCCGACCGTCTGGACCTTGCAGATGTTAGCCCTTCCGCATACAACTCCTCCTCCTCTACTTCCTCCACCTCCTCTTGTGCCACCACCTGACTCCGAATTCTGTTTAACATGTGCTCCAGCATGTAAATCACCGGAATAGTCATGCTGATAATGGCATCGTCAGCACTAAACATCTTCGTCGCCATTTCAAAACTGTGCAGAAGGGTGCATAGGTCCCTGATTTGAGACCACTCCTCCAGCGTGATTTGCCCCACCTCTGGATCTCGTTGGCCCAGGCTATACGTCAGAACGTATTGCACCAGGGCTTGTCGGTGCTGCCACAGTCGCTGCAACATGTGCAGAGTTGAATTCCACCGGGTAGGCACATCGCATTTTAGCCGGTGAAGTGGCAGGCCCAATGACTTCTGTAGAGATGTAAGTCGCTGAGCTGCGGGATGCGAACGGCGGAATGAGCACACAGCAACCGTGCCCTCTGCAGAAGGCCATCTAGTCTGGGATAGTGGGCTAAAAATTGCTGGACAACCAGGTTCAACACGTGAGCCATACAAGGCACGTGTGTGACATTGCCCCGGCGAAGGGCCGCACCCAGGTTTTCAGCATTGTCGCACACGGCCTTCCCTGGTTTCAGGTCCAGTGGAGACAACCATTCATGAAATTGGTTCTCCAGAGCTGACCACAACTCCTCAGCTGTGTGACTCACATTTCCCAGACATTTCAAAGTAAACACCGCCTGATGACGTTGAGCCCTACTGCCAGCATAGTAAGGAGGTGTGCAGGATCCCTTCTGCGCAGTTAGAAAGCTTGTGGCATGACCAGACAGGCTTTGGGTGCAGGTGGAAGACCGAGAGGAGGTTGAGGAGGTAGAAGCAGTGGAGGAACTTTGACATAAAGAGGATTGACGCACAACTCGTGGGGACGACAAGACTTGGACAGCAGCCCCTTGTCCTGCTGTCACCATAGTTACCCAGTGCCCAGTCAGCGACATGTAACGCCCCTGTCCATGCCTACTCGTCCAAGTGTCTGTGGTGAAATGCACCCTGTCACACACAGAGTTTCTCAAAGAAGCGGTGATGTTGTGTGCGACATGCTGGTGGAGCGCAGGCACACCTTTCTTTGAGAAGTAGTGCTGACTGGGCATCTGGTACTGGGGCACTGCGACGGACATAAGGTCTCGAAAATCCTCTGTGTCCACCAGGCGGAAAGGCAGCATTTCTGTAGCCAAGAGCTTGCAGATGGTGAAATTCAACCTCTTAGCTTTCTCATGGCTAGGAGAAAATGGTGTTTTACTTGTCCACATCTGAGGGACCGAGGGCTGGCTATTGTGCTTAGACGGGGTTGATAAGGGTGTCCCCCGCAAACTGCCGGTCTGTGAGGAATATGCAGGCGGACATGTCAGGTTGCCTTGATCCAAAGGTGGTACTATCGATGTCGGACAGCGCTCAACACCAGCTGGTGTTACCACCTCCAAAGAAAATGATGACCTGCCAATCACGCTGGCTGTTGCGGGTAAAGAGGTGGCAGGTCTGCGCCCCAAAACAGGTGTGACTGCTGTCCCCCCAGTCACAGAGGATGAAGAGGCCGCGGATGCACAAGATATGGCAGACGGTGGTTGGCCCGGCCGGCTAGGCCGCATTGTAGCTCACTGAGCTTCCCACTGCAACTTATGCTTCATGTCCATGTGCCGGTTCATGCATGAAGTACTCAAACTATGTATATTTTGGCCTCTACTTATCTGTAACATTTGTCAGCAGAAGCTAACACGAGTTGGGTCATCTTTATCGATCTGAAAAAATGCCCAGGCTATGCAAGGCTTAGCACCCATGCGACCTGAAGAGCCACCACGACTTGTGGTGAGAGGCAGAGTTGTGTTTGAGGATGCAGTTGTTGATGTGCTTCCAGTACTACGTCTCTGTCCAGGAAGGCGCAACCTGACCTCGTCGTCACTAGCATCTTCCTCCACCTCCTCTGCTGACCTCATCTCTTGGCTGACTGTGGGTTGACAGTAAGTGGGATCTCCAACCTCATCATCATCACCCTGTGCGTTATCACACCCGTCGTCCTCAGAGCCAACCTGTTCCTGCCCTGACAAAAAACTAAAGTTGTCGCTCCAATCAGGTATTTGAGTCTCATCATCGTCTTCCTCATTGTCTCCACCAACAGGAGTTACAGTTTGGGAATGAGGGTCTACTTTATGGTCAGAACCTTCTGCGTCTGGTCCTGGATCCGACTCATAAAGATTCTGGGCATCAGTGCAGATCATTTCCTCGTCTGGATTCACAGAAGCGCTTGAGTCGACCTCTGATTCCCAGGCTATAGTATGAGTAAACAGCTTTGCAGACTCAACCATCTGTTCTACCTCATACTCAGACGGGCAGCTGGAGATTTGGGAGCTGTGAGGAAGCAAGTGCGATTGGGGTGACACCTTTGAGGACTAGAGTATTTGTGATGTTGAAGTTGATGTGGAGGAGAGCCCACTTAAAGGAGCACTTGATATCCGTTGAAGCACCTGCTGTTTTTGTGCCTCATCTGGAATTTGTAGCGATTGGCGTGGCCGTAAGAAAGGGATCTTATCACATTGTCCGCTAAAAGAAGTAGACATTTTAGTTTGGCTGGAAGATGGTCTTTCTTCTGCAGATGTTACTGTTACTTTAACACCTACCCCACGGACACAACCTTTTTTCCACTTCCCAACACGCCTATTCCCCTTTCCACCAGCAGCAGGCCTTTTTCCACTCATTTTGGTGGTTAACAAATTCACAACTCTGGAGTTGTTTGCACAAAAAAACAATGGATGGGAACCGAGCAGAGCTGAGTGGCCAAACTGTGGTATTAGGCCAAAACTATTGGCTGGGTTAGATGCAGAAAAAAATTATATTCAATTTGCAACCTGATGGAGGTCAGTATAGATGGACTAATAGAACAAGTCCCACACACAGCTAGAAGCCCAAATATTTTTTCAGAGGTAGATGCATAAAAAAATTGTATTCAGTTTGCAACCTGATGGACGTCAGTATAGATGGACTAATAGAGAAAGTCCCACACACTGCTAGAAGGCCAAATATTTTTTCAGAGCTAGATGCAGACAAAAAATTATTTTGAATTTGCAACCTGATGGAGGTCAGTATAGGTGGACTAATAGAGAAAGTCCCACACACTGCCAGAAGGCCAAATATTTTTTCAGAACTAGATGCAGAAAAAAATTATTTTCAGTCTGCAACCTGATGGAGGTCAGTATAGATGGACTAATAGAACAAGTCCCACACACAGATAGAAGCCCAAATATTTTTTCAGAGGTAGATGCAGAAAAAAATTATATTCAGTTTGCAACCTGATAGAGGTCTGTATAGATGGATTAATAGAACAAGTCCCACACACTGCTAGAAGCCCAATATTTTTTCAGAGGTAGATGCAGATATAAATTATTTTTAATTTGCAACCTGATGGAGGTCAGTATAGATGGACTAATAGAGAAAGTCCCACACACTGCTAGAAGGCCAAATATTTTTTCAGAGCTAGATGCAAAAAAAATTATATTCAGTTTGCAACCTGATGGAGGTCAGTATAGATGGACTAATAGAACAAGTCCCACACACAGCTAGAAGGCGAAATATTTTTTCAGAGGTAGATGCAGATAAAAATTATTTTAAATTTGCAGCCTGATGGTGGTCAGTATAGATGGACTAATAGAGAAAGTCCCACACACTGCTAGAAGGCCAAATATTTTTTCAGAGCTAGATGCAGACAAAAAATTATTTTGAATTTGCAACCTGATGGAGGTCAGTATAGATGGACTAATAGAGAAAGTCCCACACACTGCTAGAAGGCCAAATATTTTTTCAGAGCTAGATGCAGACAAAAAATTATTTTTAATTTGCAACCTGATGGAGGTCAGTATAGATGGACTAATAGAGAAAGTCCCACACACTGCTAGAAGGACAAATATTTTTTCAGAGCTAGATGCAGATATAAATTATTTTTAATTTGCAACCTGATGGAGGTCAGTATAGATGGACTAATAGAGAAAGTCCCACACACTGCTAGAAGGCCAAATATTTTTTCAGAGCTAGATACAGAAAAAAATTATATTCAGTTTGCAACCTGATAGAGGTCAGTATAGATGGACTAATAGAACAAGTCCCACACACAGCTAGAAGGCCAAATATTTTTTCAGAGGTAGATGCAGATAAAAATTATTTTAAATTTGCAGCCTGATGGAGGTCAGTATAGATGGACTAATAGAGAAAGTCCCACACACTGCTAGAAGGCCAAATATTTTTTCAGAGCTAGATGAAGACAAAAAATTATTTTGAATTTGCAACCTGATGGAGGTCAGTATAGATGGACTAATAGAGAAAGTCCCACACACTGCTAGAAGGCCAAATATTTTTTCAGAGCTAGATGCAGACAAAAAATTATTTTTAATTTGCAACCTGATGGAGGTCAGTATAGATGGACTAATAGAGAAAGTCCCACACACTGCTAGAAGGCCAAATATTTTTTCAGAGCTAGATGCAGATATAAATTATTTTTACTTTGCAACCTGATGGAGGTCAGCATAGATGGACTAATAGAGAAAGTCCCACACACTGCTAGAAGGCCAAATATTTTTTCAGAGCTAGATGCAGAAAAAAATTATATTCAGTTTGCAACCTGATGGAGGTCAGTATAGATGGACTAATAGAACAAGTCCCACACACAGCTAGAAGGCCAATATTTTTTCAGAGGTAGATTCAGATAAAAATTATTTTTAATTTGCAACCTGATGGAGGTCAGTATAGATGGACTAATAGAGAAAGTCCCACACACTGCTAGAAGGCCAAATATTTTTTCAGAGCCAGATGCAGACAAAAAATTAATTTGAATTTGCAACCTGATGGAGGTCAGTATAGATGGACTAATAGAGAAAGTCCCACACAGTGCTAGAAGGCCAAATATTTTTTCAGAGCTAGATGCAGACAAAAAATTATTTTTAATTTGCAACCTGATGGAGGTCAGTATAGATGGACTAATAGAGAAAGTCCCACACACTGCTAGAAGGACAAATATTTTTTCAGAGCTAGATGCAGATATAAATTATTTTTAATTTGCAACCTGATGGAGGTCAGTATAGATGGACTAATAGAGAAAGTCCCACACACTGCTAGAAGGCCAAATATTTTTTCAGAGCTAGATACAGAAAAAAATTATATTCAGTTTGCAACCTGATGGAGGTCAGTATAGATGGACTAATAGAACAAGTCCCACACACAGCTAGAAGGCCAAATATTTTTTCAGAGGTAGATGCAGATAAAAATTATTTTAAATTTGCAGCCTGATGGAGGTCAGTATAGATGGACTAATAGAGAAAGTCCCACACACTGCTAGAAGGCCAAATATTTTTTCAGAGCTAGATGAAGACAAAAAATTATTTTGAATTTGCAACCTGATGGAGGTCAGTATAGATGGACTAATAGAGAAAGTCCCACACACTGCTAGAAGGCCAAATATTTTTTCAGAGCTAGATGCAGACAAAAAATTATTTTGAATTTGCAACCTGATGGAGGTCAGTATAGATGGACTAATAGAGAAAGTCCCACACACTGCTAGAAGGCCAAATATTTTTTCAGAGCTAGATGCAGACAAAAAATTATTTTTAATTTGCAACCTGATGGAGGTCAGTATAGATGGACTAATAGAGAAAGTCCCACACACTGCTAGAAGGACAAATATTTTTTCAGAGCTAGATGCAGATATAAATTATTTTTAATTTGCAACCTGATGGAGGTCAGTATAGATGGACTAATAGAGAAAGTCCCACACACTGCTAGAAGGCCAAATATTTTTTCAGAGCTAGATACAGAAAAAAATTATATTCAGTTTGCAACCTGATGGAGGTCAGTATAGATGGACTAATAGAACAAGTCCCACACACAGCTAGAAGGCCAAATATTTTTTCAGAGGTAGATGCAGATAAAAATTATTTTAAATTTGCAGCCTGATGGAGGTCAGTATAGATGGACTAATAGAGAAAGTCCCACACACTGCTAGAAGGCCAAATATTTTTTCAGAGCTAGATGAAGACAAAAAATTATTTTGAATTTGCAACCTGATGGAGGTCAGTATAGATGGACTAATAGAGAAAGTCCCACACACTGCTAGAAGGCCAAATATTTTTTCAGAGCTAGATGCAGACAAAAAATTATTTTTAATTTGCAACCTGATGGAGGTCAGTATAGATGGACTAATAGAGAAAGTCCCACACACTGCTAGAAGGCCAAATATTTTTTCAGAGCTAGATGCAGATATAAATTATTTTTAATTTGCAACCTGATGGAGGTCAGCATAGATTGACTAATAGAGAAAGTCCCACACACTGCTAGAAGGCCAAATATTTTTTCAGAGCTAGATGCAGAAAAAAATTATATTCAGTTTGCAACCTGATGGAGGTCAGTATAGATGGACTAATAGAACAAGTCCCACACACAGCTAGAAGGCCAATATTTTTTCAGAGGTAGATTCAGATAAAAATTATTTTTAATTTGCAACCTGATGGAGGTCAGTATAGATGGACTAATAGAGAAAGTCCCACACACTGCTAGAAGGCCAAATATTTTTTCAGAGCCAGATGCAGACAAAAAATTATTTTGAATTTGCAACCTGATGGAGGTCAGTATAGATGGACTAATAGAGAAAGTCCCACACAGTGCTAGAAGGCCAAATATTTTTTCAGAGCTAGATGCAGACAAAAAATTATTTTTAATTTGCAACCTGATGGAGGTCAGTATAGATGGACTAATAGAGAAAGTCCCACACACTGCTAGAAGGCCAAATATTTTTTCAGAGCTAGATACAGAAAAAAATTATATTCAGTTTGCAACCTGATTGAGGTCAGTATAGATGGACTAATAGAACAAGTCCCACACACAGCTAGAAGGCCAAATATTTTTTCAGAGGTAGATGCAGATAAAAATTATTTTAAATTTGCAGCCTGATGGAGGTCAGTATAGATGGACTAATAGAGAAAGTCCCACACACTGCTAGAAGGCCAAATATTTTTTCAGAGCTAGATGAAGACAAAAAATTATTTTGAATTTGCAACCTGATGGAGGTCAGTATAGATGGACTAATAGAGAAAGTCCCACACACTGCTAGAAGGCCAAATATTTTTTCAGAGCTAGATGCAGACAAAAAATTATTTTTAATTTGCAACCTGATGGAGGTCAGTATAGATGGACTAATAGAGAAAGTCCCACACACTGCTAGAAGGACAAATATTTTTTCAGAGCTAGATGCAGATATAAATTATTTTTAATTTGCAACCTGATGGAGGTCAGTATAGATGGACTAATAGAGAAAGTCCCACACACTGCTAGAAGGCCAAATATTTTTTCAGAGCTAGATGCAGAAAAAAATTATATTCAGTTTGCAACCTGATGGAGGTCAGTATAGATGGACTAATAGAACAAGTCCCACACACAGCTAGAAGGCCAATATTTTTTCAGAGATAGATGCAGATAAAAATTATTTTAAATTTGCAGCCTGATGGAGGTCAGTATAGATGGACTAATAGAGAAAGTCCCACACACTGCTAGAAGGCCAAATATTTTTTCAGAGCTAGATGCAGACAAAAAATTATTTTGAATTTGCAACCTGATGGAGGTCAGCATAGATGGACTAATAGAGAAAGTCCCACACACTGCTAGAAGGCCAAATATTTTTTCAGAGCTAGATGCAGACAAAAAATTATTTTTAATTTGCAACCTGATGGAGGTCAGTATAGATGGACTAATAGAGAAAGTCCCACACACTGCTAGAAGGACAAATATTTTTTCAGAGCTAGATGCAGATATAAATTATTTTTAATTTGCAACCTGATGGAGGTCAGTATAGATGGACTAATAGAGAAAGTCCCACACACTGCTAGAAGGCCAAATATTTTTTCAGAGCTAGATACAGAAAAAAATTATATTCAGTTTGCAACCTGATGGAGGTCAGTATAGATGGACTAATAGAACAAGTCCCACACACAGCTAGCAGGCCAAATATTTTTTCAGAGGTAGATGCAGATAAAAATTATTTTAAATTTGCAGCCTGATGGAGGTCAGTATAGATGGACTAATAGAGAAAGTCCCACACACTGCTAGAAGGCCAAATATTTTTTCAGAGCTAGATGCAGATATAAATTATTTTTAATTTGCAACCTGATGGAGGTCAGCATAGATGGACTAATAGAGAAAGTCCCACACACTGCTAGAAGGCCAAATATTTTTTCAGAGCTAGATGCAGAAAAAAATTATATTCAGTTTGCAACCTGATGGAGGTCAGTATAGATGGACTAATGGAACAAGTCCCACACACAGCTAGAAGGCCAATATTTTTTCAGAGGTAGATTCAGATAAAAATTATTTTTAATTTGCAACCTGATGGAGGTCAGTATAGATGGACTAATAGAGAAAGTCCCACACACTGCTAGAAGGCCAAATATTTTTTCAGAGCCAGATGCAGACAAAAAATTATTTTGAATTTGCAACCTGATGGAGGTCAGTATAGATGGACTAATAGAGAAAGTCCCACACACTGCTAGAAGGCCAAATATTTTTTCAGAGCTAGATACAGAAAAAAATTATATTCAGTTTGCAACCTGATGGAGGTCAGTATAGATGGACTAATAGAACAAGTCCCACACACAGCTAGAAGGCCAAATATTTTTTCAGAGGTAGATGCAGATAAAAATTATTTTAAATTTGCAGCCTGATGGAGGTCAGTATAGATGGACTAATAGAGAAAGTCCCACACACTGCTAGAAGGCCAAATATTTTTTCAGAGCTAGATGAAGACAAAAAATTATTTTGAATTTGCAACCTGATGGAGGTCAGTATGGATGGACTAATAGATAAAGTCCCACACACTGCTAGAAGGCCAAATATTTTTTCAGAGCTAGATGCAGACAAAAAATTATTTTTAATTTGCAACCTGATGGAGGTCAGTATAGATGGACTAATAGAGAAAGTCCCACACACTGCTAGAAGGCCAAATATTTTTTCAGAGCTAGATGCAGATATAAATTATTTTTAATTTGCAACCTGATGGAGGTCAGCATAGATGGACTAATAGAGAAAGTCCCACACACTGCTAGAAGGCCAAATATTTTTTCAGATCTAGATGCAGAAAAAAATTATATTCAGTTTGCAACCTGATGGAGGTCAGTATAGATGGACTAATAGAACAAGTCCCACACACAGCTAGAAGGCCAATATTTTTTCAGAGGTAGATTCAGATAAAAATTATTTTTAATTTGCAACCTGATGGAGGTCAGTATAGATGGACTAATAGAGAAAGTCCCACACACTGCTAGAAGGCCAAATATTTTTTCAGAGCCAGATGCAGACAAAAAATTATTTTGAATTTGCAACCTGATGGAGGTCAGTATAGATGGACTAATAGGGAAAGTCTCACACAGTGCTAGAAGGCCAAATATTTTTTCAGAGCTAGATGCAGACAAAAAATTATTTTTAATTTGCAACCTGAAGGAGGTCAGTATAGATGGACTAATAGAGAAAGTCCCACACACTGCTAGAAGGCCAAATATTTTTTCAGAGCTAGATGCAGATATAAATTATTTTTAATTTGCAACCTGATGGAGGTCAGTATAGATGGACTAATAGAACAAGTCCCACACACAGTTAGAAGGCCAAATATTTTTTCAGAGGTAGATGCAGATAAAAATTAGTTTTAATTTGCAGCCTGATGGAGGTCAGTATAGATGGACTAATAGAGAAAGTCCCACACACTGCTAGAAGGCCAAATATTTTTTCAGAGCTAGATGCAGAAAAAAATTATATTCAGTTTGCAACCTGATGGAGGTCAGTATAGATGGACTAATAGAACAAGTTCCACACACTGCTAGAAGTACAAATATTTTTTCAGAGCTAGATGCAGAAAAAAATTATATTCAATTTGCAACCTGATGGAGGTCAGTATATATGGACTAATAGAATGATGCTATGCCCAAAAGATTTTAATTCACTAGGTGCAGTAAAAAAATTGGTATTCTATACACAGGTGGTATATCTTGCAACACAGATAGGCTACTCCACTGACTAACACACTCTGCAATAGGCCAAAAAGGATTAGCTTTGCTAGATTCAGCCAAATGCTGTGAAAAAAACTTGCACAGCACTGGCACAGACCTGCCTGGCAAAAACTGATAGGAACTGATGTAACCTAGTCCTGAAAAGACTGCAATTACAATTAGTCTTTACTCCCACAATCTATCTATTTAAGAGCACAGACCTGCCTGATAAAAGTCGTAGGAAATGCTGTAACCTAGTCCTTAAAAGGACTGCAATCACAACTATTCCCTACTCCCAAGCTATCTGTAGATTTGTGCGAAAATTGGCTTGAAATTAACAAGGTATAGCGCACACAGCAACAGCGGTGCTGTCTAACACGCAGCTGCAGCAGTGAGAAAATGGTGGCGACGGGGAAAATTGCTTGGTCTTATAGGGCAAGGACATGTGACATACACTGCCAATGACACATGCCCTTGCTTGTGTGATAAAAAGCACTTCGCTCCGTGTGTGCGCTGCTGATAGGCTGACAGATTGCACCTCCCCACTGTAAATGCGGGAAAGAGAAAAAAAAATGGAGATCTTCATTATTCCTGCAGAGATCCATCCCCTGCCCCTCCCCCCACCCCGCTGTACACTCAAACTGCGTATTAACATTAATTTTCATCATTACTGAGAAAAAATCCAGTTATGATTTTGGTGCACGAACAGTTATCGAACATAACCTCGAACAGCCGAATTTTTCTCAAATCGTTCGTGTTCGCCGAACGGCTCGAACACCGCCCAAAACAGCTCGAATTTGATATTGGCGAACAGTTTGAGTCGAACAACGCTCATCTCTACTCACCAGATACCACAGGTGGCGTCACGAACTCTTATAAATTTAACAATTATCCACCCTTTTAAAGAGTGACCCCAGGGTACGGGCCAGGAAGCCGACTAACGCGACATCCCCAAGGCCAGGCAAAGGCCCGTGTGACCTTATCGACTGGCTGACTGTGGGTTGACAGTAAGTGGGATCTCCAACCTTGTCATCATCACCCTGTGTGTTATCACACCCGTCGTCCTCAAAGCCAACCTCTTCCTGCCCTGACCGAAAAGTCAAGTTGTCGCTCCAATCAGGTATTTGAGTCTCATCATCGTCTTCATCATTGTCTCCACCAACAGGAGTTACAGTTTGGGAATGAGGGTCTACATTATGCTCAGAACCTTCTTCATCTGGTCCTGGATCCGACTTATAAAGATTCTGGGCATCAGTGCAGATCATTTCCTCATCTGGATTAACAGAAGCTCTGGAGCAGACCTCCGTTTCCCAGGCTATAGTATGAGTAAACAGCTCTGCAGACTCAACCATCTGTGTTACCCCATACTCAGACGGGCAGCTGGAGACTTGGGAGCTGTGAGGAAGCAAGTGCGATTGGGGTGACACCTCTGAGGACTGGAGTATTTGTGATGTTGAAATTGAGGTGGAGGAGAGCCCACTTGAAGGAGTACTTGATATCCGCTGAAGCACCTGCTGTTTTTGTGCCTCATCTGGAATTTGTACCGATGGGCGTGTCCGTAACAAAGGGATCGTATCACATTGTCCACGAAAAGAAGTCAACATGTTAGTTTGGCTGGAAGATGGTCTTTCTTCTACAGATGTTACTCCACCCCCACCGCGGAGGGGCTCGACCCACCAGCGGACAGGCACCAGTATTGGGAGAGGGGGGCTGGCCGTCAGGGTCCACCGCGGCTCTGGCACAAACCCGGCGACACGGAGGTGGCACGGGCAGGAACGGACTGGCCGTGTCGGCTTCTCACTTTTTGGATTTTAGAAGGGCATGACATGCCTATATCTGTGCCTCCCCCTACTTTTACTCCTCCACCTCTTTTCTTTTCGCATGACTATATGTACTTGTCACTTTTCCATGTGTTAGTTATTAGAGATGAGCGTTGTTCGACTCAAACTGTTCGCCAATCTCAAATTCGAGCTGGTTTGGGCGGTGTTCGAGCCGTTCGGCGAACACGAACGATTTGAGAAAAATTCGGCTGTTCGAGGTTATGTTCGATAACTGTTCATGCACCAAAATCATAACTGGATTTTTTCTCAGTAATGATGAAAATTAATGTTAATACGCAGTTTGAGTGTACAGCGGGGCGGGGGGAGGGGCAGAGGATGGATCTCTGCAGGAATAATGAAGATCTCCATTTTTTTTTCTCTTTCCCGCATTTACAGTGGGGAGGTGCAATCTGTCAGCCTATCAGCAGCGCACACACGGAGCGAAGTGCTTTTTTTCACACAAGCAAGGGCATGTGTCATTGGCAGTGTATGTCACATGTCCTTGCCCTATAAGACCAAGCCATTTTCCCAGTCGCCACCATTTTCTCACTGCTGCAGCTGCGTGTTAGACGGCACCGCTGTTGCTGTGTGCGCTATACCTTGTTAATTTCAAGCCAATTTTCGCACAAATCTACAGATAGCTTGGGAGTAGGGAATAGTTGTGATTGCAGTCCTTTTAAGGACTAGGTTACAGCATTTCCTACGACTTTTATCAGGCAGGTCTGTGCTCTTAAATAGATAGGTTGTGGGAGTAAAGACTAATTGTAATTGAAGTCCTTTTCAGGACTAGGTTACATCAGTTCCTATCAGTTTTGCCAGGCAGGTCTGTGCCAGTGCTGTGCAAGTTTTTTTCACAGCATTTGGCTGAATCTAGCAAAGCTAATCCTTTTTGGCCTATTGCAGAGTGTGTTAGTCAGTGGAGTAGCCTATCTGTGTTGCAAGATATACCACCTGTGTATAGAATACCAATTTTTTTATGGCACCTAGTGAAGTAAAATCTTTTGGGCATAGCATCATTCTATTAGTCCATCTATACTGACCTCCATCAGGTGGCAAATTGAATATAATTTTTTTCTGCATCTAGCTCTGAAAAAATATTTGGGCTTCTAGCAGTGTGTGGGACTTGTTCTATTAGTCCATCTATACTGACCTCCATCATGTTGCAAATTAAAAATAATTTTTTGTCTGCATCTAGCTCTGAAAAAATATTTGGCCTTCTAGCAGTGTGTGGGACTTTTTCTATTAGTCCATCTATACTGACCTCCATCAGGTTGCAAACTGAATATATTTTTTTTCTGCATCTACCTCTGAAAAAATATTTGGGCTTCTAGCTGTGTGTGGAACTTGTTCTATTAGTCCATCTATACTGACCTCCATCAGGTTGCAAACTGAATATAATTTTTTTCTGCATCTACCTCTGAAAAAATATTTGGGCTTCTAGCTGTGTGTGGGACTTGTTCTATTAGTCCATCTATACTGACCTCCATCAGGTTGCAAACTGAATATAATTTTTTTATGCATCTAGCTCTGAAAAAATATTTGGCCTTCTAGCAGTGTGTGGGACTTTCTCTATTAGTCCACCTATACTGACCTCCATCAGGTTGCAAATTCAAAATAATTTTTTGTCTGCATCTAGCTCTGAAAAATATTTGGCCTTCTAGCAGTGTGTGGAACTTTCTCTATTAGTCCATCTATACTGACCTCCATCAGGTTGCAAATTAAAAATAATTTTTATCTGCATCTAGCTCTGAAAAAATATTTGGGCTTCTAGCAGTGTGTAGGACTTGTTCTATTAGTCCATCGATTCTGACCTCCATCAGGTTGCAAACTGAATATAATTTTTATCTGCATCTAGCTCTGAAAAAATATTTGGCCTTCTAGCAGTGTGTGGGACTTGTTCTATTAGTCCATCTATACTGACCTCCATCACATTGCAAATTCAAAATAATTTTTTGTCTGCATCTAGCTCTGAAAAAATATTTGGCCTTCTAGGCAGTGTGTGGGACTTTCTCTATTAGTCCATCTATACTGACCTCCATCAGGTTGCAAACTGAATATATTTTTTTTCTGCATCTACCTCTGAAAAAAATATTTGGGCTTCTAGCTGTGTGTGGGACTTGTTCTATTAGTCCATCTATACTGACCTCCATCAGGTTGCAAATTGAATATAATTTTTTTCTGCATCTAGCTCTGAAAAATAATTTGGCCTTCTAGCAGTGTGTGGGACTTGTTCTATTAGTCCATCTATACTGACCTCCATCAGGTTGCAAATTAAAAATAATTTTTATCTGCATCTAGCTGTGAAAAAATATTTGGCCTTCTAGCAGTGTGTGGGACTTTCTCTATTAGTCCATCTATACTGACCTCCATCAGGTTGCAAACTGAATACAATTTTTTTCTGCATCTACCTCTGAAAAAATATTTGGGCTTCTAGCTGTGTGTGGGACTTGTTCTATTAGTCCATCTATACTGACCTCCATCAGGTTGCAAATTGAATATAATTGTTTTCTGCATCTAACCCAGCCAATAGTTTTGCCCTAATACCACAGTTTGGCCACTCAGCTCTGCTCGGTTCCTATCCATTGTTTTTTTGTGCAAACAACTCCAGAGTTGTGAATTAGTTAACCACCAAAATGAGTGGAAAAAGGCCTGCTGCTGGTGGAAAGGGGAATAGGCGTGTTGGGAAGGGGAAAAAAGGTTGTGTCCGTGGAGTAGGAGTTAAATCAACAGTAACATCTGCAGAAGAAAGACCATCTTCCAGCCAAACTAAAATGTCTTCTTCTTTTAGCGGACAATGTGATAAGATCCCTTTCTTACGGCCACGCCAATTGCTACAAATTCCAGATGAGGCACAAAAACAGCAGGTGCTTCAACGGATATCAAGTGTTCCTTTGAGTGGGCTCTCCTCCACATCAACTTCAACATCACAAATACTCCAGTCCTCAAAGGTGTCACCCCAATCGCACTTGCTTCCTCACAGCTCCCAAATCTCCAGCTGCCCGTCTGAGTATGAGGTAGAACAGATGGTTGAGTCTGCAGAGCTGTTTGCTCATACTATAGCCTGGGAATCAGAGGTCGACTCCAGGGCTTCTGTGAATCCAGATGAGGAAATGATCTGCACTGATGCCCAGAATCTTTATGAGTCGGATCCAGGACCAGACGCAGAAGGTTCTGACCATAATGTAGACCCTCATTCCCAAACTGTAACTCCTGTTGGTGGAGACAATGAGGAAGACGATGATGAGACTCAAATACCTGATTGGAGCGACAACTTTAGTTTTTTGTCAGGGCAGGAACAGGTTGGCTCTGAGGACGACAGGTGTGATAACGCACAGGGTGATGATGATGAGGTTGGAGATCCCACTTACTGTCAACCCACAGTCAGCCAAGAGATGAGGTCAGCAGAGGAGGTGGAGGAGGATGCTAGTGACGACGAGGTCAGGTTGCGCCTTCCTGGACAGAGACGTAGTACTGGAAGCACGTCAACAACTGCATCCTCAAACACAACTCTGCCTCTCACCACAAGTCGTGGTGGCTCTTCAGGTCGCATGGGTGCTAAGCCTTGCATAGCCTGGGCATTTTTTCAGATCGATAAAGATGAACCAACTTCTGTTATCTGTAACATTTGTCAGCAAAAGCTAAGTAGAGGCCAAAAAATACATAGTTTGAGTACTTCATGCATGAACCGGCACAAGGACATGAAGCATAAGTTGCAGTGGGATGCTCACTGTGCTACAATGCGGCCTAGCCGGCCGGGCCAACCACCGTCTGCCATATCTTATGCATCCGCGGCCTCTTAATCCTCTGTGACTGGGGGGACAGCAGTCACACATGTTTTGGGGTGCAGACCTGCCACCTCTTTACCCGCAACAGCCAGCGTGATTGGCAGGTCATCATTTTCTTTGGAGGTGGTAACACCAGCTGGTGTTGAGCGCTGTCCGACATTGATAGCACCACCTTTGGATCAAGGCAACCTAACATGTCCGCCTGCATCTTCCTCACAGACCGGCAGTTTGCCGGGGACACCCTTATCAACCCCGTCTAAGCACAATAGCCAGCCCTCGGTCCCTCAGATGTGGACAAGTTAAAGACCATTTCCTCCTAGCCATGAGAAAGCTAAGAGGTTGAATTTCACCATCTGCAAGCTCTTGGCTACAGAAATGCTGCCTTTCCGCCTGGTGGACACAGAGGATTTTCGAGACCTTATGTCCGTCGCAGTGCCCCAGTACCAGATGCCCAGTCGGCACTACTTCTCAAAGAAAGGTGTGCCTGCGCTCCACTAGCATGTCGCACACAACATCACCGCTTCTTTGAGAAACTCTGTGTGTGACAGGGTGCATTTCACCACAGACACTTGGACGAGTAGACATGGACAGGGGCGTTACATGTCGCTGACTGGGCACTGGGTAACTATGGTGACAGCAGTACAAGGGGCTGCTGTCCAAGTCTTGCCGTCCCCACGAGTTGTGCGTCAATCCTCTTTATCTCAAAGTTCCTCCACTGCTTCTGCCTCCTCAACCTCCTCTCGGTCCTCCACCTGCACCCAAAGCCTGTCTGGTCATGCCACAAGCTTTCTAACTGCGCAGAAGGGATCCTGCACACCTCCTTACTATGCTGGCAGTAGGGCTCAATGTCATCAGGCGGTTTTTACTTTGAAATGTCTGGGAAATGTGAGTCACACAGCTGAAGAGTTGTGGTCAGCTCTGGAGAACCAATTTCATGAATGGTTGTCTCCACTGGACCTGAAACCAGGGAAGGCCGTGTGCAACAATGCTGCAAACCTGGGTGCGGCCCTTCGCCGGGGCAATGTCACACACGTGCCTTGTATGGCTCACGTGTTGAACCTGGTTGTCCAGCAATTTTTAGCCCACTATCCCGGACTAGATGGCCTTCTGCAGAGGGCACGGTCGCTGTGTGCTCACTTCCGCCGTTCGCATCCCGCAGCTCAGCGACTTACATCTCTACAGAAGTCGTTGGGCCTGCCACTTCACCGGCTAAAATGCGATGTGCCTACCCGGTGGAATTCAACTCTGCACATGTTGCAGCGACTGTGGCAGCACCAACAAGCCCTGGTGCAATACGTTCTGACGTATAGCCTGGGCCAACGAGATCCAGAGGTGGGGCAAATCACGCTGGAGGAGTGGTCTCAGATCAGGGACCTATACACCCTTCTGAACAGTTTTGAAATGGCGATGAAGATGTTTAGTGCTGACGATGCCATTATCAGCATGACTATTCCGGTGATTTACATGCTGGAGCACATGTTAAACAGAATTCGGAGTCAGGTGGTGGCACAAGAGGAGGTGGAGGAAGTAGAGGAGGAGGAGTTGTATGCGGAAGGGCTAACATCTGCAAGGTCCAGACGGTCGGCAGCACCAAGGCGGCAGGCATGTGAGGGTGGGGGAGATGGTTTTACCAGGGCGCATGGTAGCAGCCAAACTAGTGAGGAAGGTGCAGGAGCCCAGGAAGAAGTGGAGGACGAACTGATGGAAGACTCATCAGATGAGGGAGACCTTGATCACATTTCTGTTGTGCGAGGTTGGGGGGAGAGGACAGAGGAAGGAAGCATGATTGTTACCTCGCCACCAACACAACAGGGACTTGGTGCTCCTGGATGCGCAACACACATGAGTGCCTTCTTGCTGCACTACCTGCAACATGACCCTCGAATTGTGAGAATTAGAAATAATCCTGACTACTGGGTTGCCACACTGTTAGATCCCCGGTACAAAAGTAAATTTGCAGAAATTATTCCTGCCATAGAAAGGGATGCACGCATGCAGGAGTATCAGCAGAGACTGTTGCAGAATCTTACATGTGCTTTTCCACAAAACACCAGTGGTGCACGTAGTGAATCTCACAGTTCCAACTTGCCAACCGTGGGACCGTCGAGTGTTCAACACTCAAACCGTAACAGAACCACAGTATCTGCTGGTAACATCAATTTTGCGGAATCATTTCACCACTTTTTTAGCCCATCCTTTGCAAGGCCACAGGAGACAAGAAGTCTGACACATAGTCAACGCCTAGAGACGATGGTACAGGAGTATCTCCAAGTAAACATTGAAGCCATGACTGTGTCACTGGACCCTTGCTCTTTTTGGGCTTCCAATCTGGATAAATGGCCGGTGCTAGCCACTTACGCCTTGGAGATCTTGTCATGCCCAGCAGCCAGCGTTCTGTCTGAAGGTGTGTTCAGCGCTGCTGGTGGTGTGCTGACAGATAAGCGCACGCGGCTCTCCACTGATAATGTAGACAGACTCACGTTCATAAAGATGAACAAATCATGGATCCGAAACGACTTTTCTACCCCTGTGTCATCCTGGGGACAGTAAAAGCTTGATGATTGGTTAAAATCACCTCACCAACCATTTTAAGCTTTCAAATTACTAATCATGTTTCTCTGTATCTTGGCTGGAAAATAATTTGGGCTTTGTAGCAGTGTGCAGCACTGATTCTATTAGGCCATCTATAATAAGCTCCACCAGATTTAAAATTACTAATCATGTTTATCTGTACCTTTGCTGGAAAATAATTTGGGCTTTGTAGCAGTGTGCAGCACTGATTCTATTAGGCCATCTATACTAAGCTCCACCAGATTTAAAATTAATAATAATTTTTAGCTGCATCTAGCCCAGAAAATAATTTTGGGGCTCCGAGATGCGCAAGACACATAAGTGCCTTCTTGCTGCACTACCTGCAACATGACCCTCATATTGTCAGAATTCGAAGTAATCCTGACTACTGGGTTGCCACACTCTTAGATCCCCAAAACTTTTCGATCAACCTTTTCATTTTAATAAAGACCAAAAAAATGGTCATTTTTGAAATTATAAGCATTAGCAGGTTATTAGAAACTGAAATCAAACAGTTTTCAACTGAAAACTTTATTCTAGGTGATGTTACATTTTCACATAGGACCCCTTGTTCGAAAGGAGCTTCTGAACTCTCTCGTCCATTGAATTTGTCAGGTTTTGGATGGTTTCTGCTTCAATTGTTTTGCGTGAGGACAGAATACCCTCCCAGAGCTGTTGCTTAGATGTGAACTGCCTCCCGCCATCATAGACACTCCTTTTGATGATGCTCCAGAGGTTCTGAATGGGGTAGAGGTCAGGGGAGCAAGGGGGTCACACCATAAGTTTGTCCCCTTTTATGCCCATATCAGCCAGAGATGCAGATGTTTTATGTGCAGCATGAGATTGTGCATTATCAGGCATAAAAATGATCTTGCTGTGGAATACACGGTTCTTCTTCTTGACCCATGGCAGGAAGTGCTGTTTGAGAAACTCCACATACATTATGGAGTTCATCTTTACCCCTTCATGGATCCTAAAGGGGCCGACAATCTCTCTCCCCATGATTCCAGCCCAAAACATTACTCCACCTCCTCCTTGTTGGCGCTGTAGCCGTGTTTGCGTGGGGTGTCCATCAACCAGCCATCCTCCACTCCATCCATCTGGACCATCGAGCGTTGCACGGCACTCATCCGTGAACAAAACTGTTTTGAAATCAGTCTTCATGTAATGTTTGGCCCACTGGAGCTGTTTCTGCTTGTGTGAAGTGGATAGAGGAGGTCGACAGGATGGCGTATGCACAGCTGCAAACCTCTGAAGGACCCTGCATCTTGTTGTTCGGGGGACGTTGGAGGCACCAGCAGCTTCAAAAACTTGTCTGCTGCTATGACAAGGCTTTTTTGCCGCTGCTCTTTTAACCTGACATAATTGCCTGTAGGAAAGAGTCCTCAATTTGCCCTTATCAGCACGCACACGTGTGTACAGTGAATCAGCTACATACTTCTTGATTGCCAAGACACTTCATCCTGATAATCGCACAATGTTGATTGTAGTCATGTCTTGACCTAAACACTCCACAATTTGTTGCTTCTCAGCAGCCGACACATACTTTTTCTTTCCCATTTTGGCAGAAAATGTAGGCTGCTTAATAATGTGGGACAGCCTACTTAAGTAGTCTTGCCTTTCATTGGACACACCTGTCAAACTAATTAGCACAGGTGTCTGCAATTGCTTACAGTGATATAAAGAGCCCTGACACACATCACCATCAATGAGTTTAACTGACAAACAAACAAATTCTTCCCTTATCACTCCTAAACACTTTTTGCATAATAATTTGGAACACAGTGTACATGTGCTTTTCCACAAAACACCAGTGGTTCACGTAGTGAATCTTACAGTTCTAACTTGCCAACCGTGGTCTGTATGGAGTTGTTCAATAAAGGGCCCAAAATTAAGATAACATAGATGGGAGAGGTCTCTATGAATAGGAATTCCTAAGTATTTGATACCCTGTGAGGGCCAGGCAAAGGGAAAGTTGGACTGGATGGAATCCTGTATGGATTTGGGGAGGGAGACATCGAGGGCCTCAGACTTCGCTGCATTGATTTTAAAATTTGACCATGTAACAAAGTGATCTATTTCAGCCATAACAGCAGGGATGGATATATGTGATTGAGTGATATATACTAGGACATCATCAGCAAATAGAGAGCACTTGTACTCGGTGCCTCGCACCTCAATCCACCTAATATTGGGGTTATGGCAAATTGATGAGAGCAGGTGCTCCGTCACTAGGATATATAAGAGAGGGGACAGAGGACATCCCTGCCTTGTCCCATTGTTGATTATGAAAGGTGATGAAAATGTTCTGACGCTCCCCCTGGGCCTTGGGACACCCGGAGCCGGACCCTTTTTGGTGGATGCTGGTGGTTGTAGTCTCCGTGGCGGCAACCCGGTTCCGTGGCTCAGGGCGGTCAAACCAGTGGCGGAACTATTTATGTGGTTTTGATGTTTAAATGTCCGACTACGCCACCCATGGATTGCTGTCAGAGTGAACCACCGCTGCAGGGCAGACCGCTGAGGCTGGTGTTGTGGGTGCAGC
The DNA here is from genome assembly GCF_046119375.1 of Phyllobates terribilis. Classification (NCBI taxonomy): domain Eukaryota; kingdom Metazoa; phylum Chordata; class Amphibia; order Anura; family Dendrobatidae; genus Phyllobates; species Phyllobates terribilis. The sequence goes on along the minus strand of NW_027362761.1, from coordinate 115,608,008 downwards.
AAAGCGTAGCATAACTCCCCACGGGAGGAGTATAGCCTCAGGGCAGTGTATGCGGAGGATGGGGGTGATGGTGCAGGGCAGCAGCAGTAACGACACGGAGTCAGTGATGCAGTCCAGGGCCTTTACGCACAGTTCTTATTATCCAGACCACTTCTGCAGGTAACGGCTGCCCACGTCGTACTGTGCTCACCAGGTGAGGGGCTCAGACAACTCCCAGATAACTTTGGAGCGCTTCACAGGACCCCCTTTGTGTGTCCTTTGTCTGGCCTTTCTTACCAACCCTTCTGTCCGGCTGCCTCGGGCCTCCTCTTGGTAAACTTGGCGCCAGTTTCCCTGACCCTATGTGGTGACTTCCTAGCGGGTGTAGCGAGGGGCTGTGCCACATAAAATGTCACAGCCTCCGGTTTCTAGCTGAGGGTCATTTCCTGCCTCCACTAGTTTCGGGGACCGGTCTCCGTCTTTGGCCTGACCCCTCCACGCAGGTGGATTCGGGCGTGCGGTGGCGACTCGCCCGTCCGCACCCCTGGGATCCCTTCGTTCCTTGTTCCTGGAGCCTTCTCCGCTCCTCTTCCTTCCTTCTCCCTCTTCCAGGCCTGGGCCTCTGTTACTAGGCCCGCCTCCGGAGCAGAGCTCATGCAGAGCCCCTGCTCCCTGTCACTTCTGCTCAGACTTCTCTGCACTGAACTAAGATGGTGCCCACCTTTTATACTCCCTTCTCAATGCACCCAGGAACTGCTTCCTCCCTGCTCCTGCACTACAGGGTTCCCCTTCCTCAGTGTTCCCTCCCCCCACTCCAGCCAGGGACAGGGACTGTCGTGCCCATCTCAGGTGCATATTGGTCGCCCTGCCCCACGGCAATGTGGTGTAATGCATGCAGGTGTCGGGTCCTGATCCACACTCCATCCTTACCTGAGAGTGAGATATCACACCTCTGGATGAGATGCAATACCTCTGTAGCAACCGAGCCCTCAGGGTGCTACAGTTCCATTTATCTTCAGCCTAGGTGACGTATTGCGATACAGGGCCGTGATTTTGGCTATAAAAGGGTCCCCTAGACCCCTACCCCAAGCTTTTTAAGAGAATCATATATGGCATACCAGGAGACTCTATGGAATGCTTTCTCAGCATCCAACGAGAGTATCTAATTACAAATTTTTAACTGCATCTAGCCCAGGAAATACTTTGTGCCTAGTAGCAGCGTCTGCTAGTCAGCGGATTATCCCTGCTGTTAAGCGAGCTACACCACCTGTAGTTTGGACACTTAATTTTTTCAAAGGAAATGCTTCGGGACCACGGGATACTCAGTGAAGAGCATCAGGAGGCACCCCAAGGCATAGGGGCTGGGACTGGCAGTAGGATGCCTTGCGGTGGACAGCCGAGCTCGATCCTTATAAAAGCCTTTTAACTGCAGCAGCTTTAGTGGACGCTACTGGAGCTGGAATTACGCGGCTGCTGGCATGAGACTTGCCCTCCAATAGATCCTTGTAAATGGATTTAAAGTGTATTCATTCAAATTAGAGAGACAATTTAAATTAAAAAGCTTAGAGCTGCCTCCACCACAGGGGGGCTCGCTCGACCCACCAGCGGACAGGCACCAGTATTGGGAGAGGGGGGCTGGCCGTCAGGGTTCACCGCGGCTCTGGCACAAACCTGGCGTCACGGAGGTGGCACGGGCAGGAGCGGACTGGCCATGTCGGCTTCTCACTTTTTGGATTTTAGAAGGGCATGACATGCCTATATCTGTGTCTCCCCCTCCTTTTACTGCTCCACCTCTTTTCTTTTCGCATGACTATATGTACTTGTCACTTTTCCTTGTGTTAGTTGTTTCTTCTGAGCAGTTTGTCAGCTTTTGGACACCTTTGAAGGTGTTTTCTATATGTTTCTATGTGTTTTTGTTTGCCTGCCATTGGTTTTAACGGTGTTCGAAGGTGTTCAACGAACAGTTCGACGAACAGTTCGGCGAACACACAGGTGTTCGACGAACCGAACCAAACTCGAACACTACGGGGGTGGCTCAACACTATTCCTAACTCCTTCCATGTATCTCTACTCAAACCAGTGGTACTTAACTCTTTTTCCAAGTCTACAGGTACGCCTCCTGCTCTGGTTTCCGCTGAAAACGAGTTTGAGGTAGAGAACATTCTGGCCACCAAAAGGGTAAGAGGAAAGTCCTTTTTTCTAGTGGATTGGAAGGGGTTTGGTCCTGAGGAGAGAACATGGGAGCCCCGGGAGAACATCCATGCCCCTCTCATCCTAGATAAATTTTTCTCTGGCCTAAAAAAGGGGGGCCTAAAGGGGGGGTTACTGTAGCGTCGGCGTCCCTGCCTCCTGTTAGGCTGGGACGCCGTTCCCTTCACCTCTCCGCTCTGTGCCCGGCGGCTTCCTCCCGCTCTGCTGGCAGCGCGCGCTGCTTCGCGGCCTCTGTGCTTAGGGCGCGCGCGCGCTCCCACTCTCTTAAAGGGGCCGCGCGCGCCGTCCTAAGGAGTCCCCGGCCAATGGCCGGAGGACTTCACCATATATAAGGCACCTCCTCCAAAATGGAGGTGCCCGAGCAATGTTGTTGCAAAGCCCTTCAACTCTGCTTCAGCCCTCAGGTCCCATTACCAGATGCCTGCCAGTTACCTGCCAGATCTCTGCTTGATACCTACCTGATTCCTGTCCATCTGCTTGCATTCCTGCGGTCCGACAGTCTGCCTTCCAACACCTGTCAGTCTGTCTATGGATTTGCCTGTCCGCTCACCTGGGAGCGCTCACCTGCTACCTGCCTGCTAGCCTACCTGGAGGCTCTGCTGTCACTTGCCGTGACCACCTGCCTGTCCAGAGACTCTCGCCCGCTCACCTGGGAGCGCTCACCTGCTACCTGCCTGCTAGTCTACCTGGAGGCTCTGCTGTCACTTGCCGTGACCACCTGCCTGTCCAGAGACTCTCGCCCGCTCACCTGGGAGCGCTCACCTGCTACCTGCCTGCTAGTCTACCTGGAGGCTCTGCCGTCACTTGCCGTGACCACCTGCCTGTCCAGAGACTCTTGCCCGTTCACCTGGAAGCGCTCACCTGCTAACTGCCTGCTAGCCTACCTGGAGGCTCTGCCGTCACTTGCCGTGACCACCTGCCTGTCCAGAGACTCTCGCCCGCTCACCTGGGAGCACTCACCTGCTACCTGCCTGCTAGCCTACCTGGAGGCTCTGCCGTCACTTGCCGTGACCACCTGCCTGTCCAGAGACTCTCGCCCGCTCACCTGGGAGCGCTCACCTGCTACCTGCCTGCTAGCCTATCTAGAGACTCTTTCCCTGCTGTCACTTGCCGTGACCACGTGCCTGTCTAGAGACTGTCTCCGTCACTTGCCGTGACCTCCTGCCCTTCTACCCAGAGACTGTCCCTGTCACTTGCCGTGACTACCTGCCCGCCTTCCCTGGGAGCCACCCGCTTCCTTACAAGGACTGCCCCTTTGTATAGTTGCTCAGAGGTTCCACCTCCCAGACCTGTTACACAGATGGGCTACTACAATGAGTAACAGACACTGCTACAGGCCCAAAAGTATTTACTGGGCTAGATGCAGTAAAAAATTGTTATTAAATACAAAGGTGGTGTAGCTTGGTACAGATGGGTGACTACAATGAGTAACAGACACTGCTACAGGCCCAAAAAGTGTTTACTGGGCTAGATGCAGTAAAAAATTGTTATTAAATACAAAGGTGGTGTAGCTTGGTACAGATGGGCTACTACAATGTGTATCAGACACTGCTACAGGCCCAAAAGTATTTACTGGGCTAGATGCAGTAAAAAATTGTTATTAAATACAAAGGTGGTGTAGCTTGGTACAGATGGGCTACTACAATGCGTAACAGACACTGCTACAGGCCCAAAAGTATTTACTGGGCTAGATGCAGTAAAAAAAAATTATTAAATACAAAGGTGGTGTATCTTGGTACAGATGGGCTACTACAATGAGTAACAGACTCTGCTACAGGCCCAAAAGTATTTACTAGGCTGAGTGCAGTAAAAATTTGGTATTAGATACACAGGTGGTGTAGCTTGCAACACAGATAGGCTACTCCACTGACTAACACACACTGCTAGAGGCCCAAAAGGATTGGCTTAGCTAGATTTAGCTAAATGCTGTGAAAAATACTTGCACAGCACTGGCACAGACCTGCCTGGCAAAAAGTGCTAGGAACTGCTGTAACCTAGCCCGCAAAAGGGCTGCAATTCCAACTAGTCCCTACTCCCTAAACCTATCTGTCTATTTAAGAGCAAATTCGCTTGCAATTCACACAGTTACAAGGTATAGCGCCCACAGCAGCAGCAGTGCCGTCTAACACTCAGCTGCAGCAGTGAGAAAATGGTGACGACGGGGAAAATGGCTGGGTCTTATAGGGCAAGGACATGTGACATACACAGCCAATGACACATGCCCTTGTTTGTGTGAAAAAAAGCACTTCGCTGCGTGTGTGTGCTGCTGATAGGCTGACAGACTGCACCTCCCCACTGTAAATGCGGAAAAAAAAAAAAAAGGAGGTCGGCATTATTTCTGCAGAGATCCATCCCCTGCCCCTCCCCCCGCCCACTCTACACTGAAACTGTCTATTAACATTGATTAACAGTATTACTGTGAAAAAATCCAGTTACGATTTTGGTGCACGAACAGTTATCGAACATAACCTCGAACAGCCGGATTTTTTGCAAATCGTTCGGGTTCGTCGAACGGCTCGAACACCGCCCAAAACTGCTCGAATTTGAGATTGGCGAACAGTTCGAGTCGAACACTACTCATCTCTACTCACTGACCTCTCCACAACAACTTCTGTAGTTTTGCCCCCATCTTGGCTCACCTCCATGCTGCAGGTAGAGTCCAGCCCTTGCTCCTCCCCACCTGGCTGGACACCACTGACTGAACCTCCGGGATGGCAGGACCTGATCGCTGCTAGGTGGAACACACCCAAGATTGATGCTGCTCAGTTCATTGCATGCAGTAATGCTGCCGGCTGATTTGGAAGGAACAACAGGGCCTGGTGAAACAGTTGAGTGCTGTGGAACAACAGAGCCCAGCGCACCAGAATCATGCACAGCAACAGAAACCACTTTTTTTTTTCCATTTTTGCAAAGTGGCAGAGTCCTGCATCACAGCAGAAACATGCTGTGTGGCCGAGCCTTGCAGAGCACACAGACCGCTCGGAGCGTCAGAGCCCTGCAGAGCAGAGCCCCGCGCAACGACCGATATGGGCCGCACAGCCGAACCACATATGACAGCAGGACCGTGCCGGGTTCTACTGCCAGGGGGGACCTTACTGACAGTCATGCCATAGGGTGATCTCTCCCGAGACCTTGTACAGCTAGGTGAGGCAGCACCAGCCTGAGCACCAAGCGCTGCATTCTCATTACCACTGTCCTGACTTGGTTTCCCCATGCTGGTGAAACGCCGGTCATTCTGGAGCTTCTCCATAAAAGGTCCTGCGTTTTTCAGGATTTCCTCCTGGAGGGCTATTAAGGCCTCCCTTTTCTCCCTCAGGGCTTGCACCCTGACAGCTACACCCTGGGTATTCTTCCCACCTGCAGAGCTGCGACCACCCCATTTTGCTTTTTCCATTTTGATTTCCTCTTGCAAACGAGTTATGTCCCTACCCGTCTCTACATAGATTTTAAACATGTAAGAGATGCAGGCAGTGAAAGTTTCCACAGTGTCTCGAGAATCCATGGTTCCCCAATTTCTTTTTAGGGCCACACGACCAGACCCCCCAACCGTCACACCTGTAGTCATTTTAGGGGCAGATGCACGCCCCTTACCTGGCTGTGATCCTTCATTGAGAGCTGGACCTGAGGAATCCATGCTCTTAAGTCTAGCCGACCTCCTAACACCTTCCTCAGCAGATGAAGATGGCTCCCTGCCCCCCCCGGTGCAGATCGGGGGGCAGAAGCAAGGGCCGCCATTAGCCCCTCCTGGGAATCCCTGCCTCTCCCTGGGGAGTGGAGACGCAGGACGCAGGCCTCCTTCCTGGTTCTTTGGAGAGCACAGTCCAAACATACACAGCTCCTGCACACGATAAGCTCCTCCTCTTCCTGTTTCTGCGGCTGCTGGCAGCAGACTTGCCCTCCAATAGATCCTTGTAAAAGGATTTAAAGTGTACTCATTCAAATTACAGAGCTTAGACCTAACTCCACCGCGGGGGCGTCTCGACTCACCAGCAGACAGGCACCAGTATTGGGAGAGGGGGGCTGGCCGTCAGGGTCCAACGCGGCTCTGGCACAAACCCGGCGACACGGAGGTCGCACGGGCAGGAACGGCTTGGCCGTGTCGGCTTCGCATTCCAGCGTAGTCCCTCTGCCCGCTCGCGCCTGTAAACTCAAAGGGATGCGCAAGCGGCTTTTCTCCCCAGGGCTGTTCCCCGCCCAGTAGGAACGTGGTGGAGCTCAGGTCGGCCTTCCACCGTGCTCCCTTACCTCCCTCGCCCTCTTTCCTTCTTCCGTTCTCCATCTAACCCCTCGGCTCTGTGGTGTCCGCTCTCCCTCCAGCTCTCTCCTTCTCACAGGTGGACTACCGCATGTATTCACACTGTGGCGAATCTTTTGGGCCCAGGCATAAGAAGTCATCGAGGTAATGGATAATATGTGCCCCCTTAGAAACGTCCATGACGACCCATTTGAGGAAGCAACTAAATGCCTCAAATAATGAGCAGGATATGGAGCACCCCATGGGCAAACAGCGATCTATATAGTATGCTCCTTCCCAGAAGCAGCCCAATAGGCGGACACTATTCGGAGGCACAGGTAGTAAGTAACCGGAATGACCCCTCAATGTCTGTTTTGGCCATTAGGGTGCCCCTTCCCAACTTCTTGACCCGCCTGATTGCCTTGTCAAAGGAGGTACAGTATATACTACTGTACTTAGTTCCGCGTCGATGTTGTCGTTTACTGACCTGCCCCTTGGATATGACAAATGGTGGATTAGTCCGAATGCATTGGGTTCCGTTTTTTGCACGACTCCCAACGGGGATACCACTACGTCTTGTATGGAAAGTGTTCTGAATGGAACCGCCATTCTACCTAAAGATATTTCTTTTTTTAATTATCTTGTCACGACGTCTGAGTGTTGGTAGGCTTATTTTAGATTTTTACTCCAGCCTTTCTTGATTTTAGAAGGGCATGACATGCCTATATCTGTGTCTCCTCCTCCTTTTACTCCTCCACTTCTTTTCTTTTCGCATGACTATATGTACTTGTCACTTTTCCATGTGTTAGTTGTGTCTTCTGAGCAGTTTGTCAGCTTTTGGACATCTTTGAAGGTGTTTTCTATGTGTTTCTATATGTTTTTGTTTGCCTGCCATTGGTTTTAACGGTGTTCGATGGTGTTCGACGGACCGTTCGGCGAACATGCCGGTGTTCGACGAACCGAACCGAACCCGAACACTACGGGGGTGGCACAACACTGCTTCTCAACACCACTGAATGATAGCAGCATAACATAAATTCAAATCCAGTGTCTTTTTTGGGAGGTATGTTCCCATGCACCTCTTCACACCCACACATGGGTATACGCTTCCTGATTTTGGCTATTTGCTCTTGTCCTCCTCCTTCTCCTCATCCTCCATCACCATATCATCAGGGTGACCGTGGTTCGTGATGCAACACTCACATAATTTTTTTAAAGGGTGTTTATGATGCCAGTAAAAAAAAATGTTATACAGTATGGTCATGTATACCACTCAGGGGTAAATGTTTGTCAGCCCATACACTTAGTGCATGGGCATTACAAGTATAGGAGACCCGCTCCTTTCTAATGGGAACATTTTTTCATTAGGCCCTCCTCCACGTCTTTTCCAAGGGGCATTAGAGTGCCTCCAAATTTCTGGCAACCCTTGCATTCACTGCATAGGCAAACACAATGGGAGACCCACTTCCTAATAATGGGAATATTGTTTTCAGGAGGCCCTCTGACCTCCACATCTCTTGCAAGGGGCATTAGAGTGCCTCCAAATTTTTGGCAACCCTTGCTTTCACTGCATAGGCAAACACAATGGGAGACCCACTTCCTTATAATGGGAACATTGTTTTCAGGAGACACTCCTCTAAGTCTCTTCAAAGTGGTTTTGTGGTGCATCTAAATTTTCAAATGGATATTGGGGTGCGTCCAAATTTTGGGCAGCCCTGCCACTCACTGCATACGCAATAACAGTGTAGGAGGCCCACTCTTTTGTAATGGGAACAATAAAGCATAGCCGGCTGATGGCTCTCTAAGAATCCCTTTAACAATAGTAAAGGGCGCCTGATGGCCCTATAAAAATAGGCTTTGTGACTTTCAGAGTCCCTCCTTCATAAATGAAACAGGATGTGTCTGATCATGTCTCACACAGCACATGGCCAGATAAGGTTGTAAAATGTTAAAATGACATTTCCCGGTGAATGCATTTGTCACGGTTGAAAGCAATGCAAAATTGCAAAAAAGGAAACAAAAAAACGCTATGTGTGAATATAGCCCAAGGTGTGGTAGAGTATTTTTGTCTTTGGTTATTTATTTTGCCTTATATACAAATCATTACCCTGGAAGTGATGTTCCTTAACATATTTCCCAGGACAATCCATTTTGGTTTCGCTTTTGTATGTTTTATTGTGAGTCCGTAAAAGTTGCATAATATCTCTGACAACATTGTTCACAGCAGTGACCTGGGCGTCAAAAATGCTTCCAGGGGTCTTCCCCATGCTGCTCCCATGTAATTTGAGCACTGTTTTCATCGATTTCTGTAATTTCCAGTGCCTCTGCAGCCTGAGAGGGGGAGGGGGACGTAAAAATGCTTGAGTTTCCCATAGACTTACTATTGGGCTGAGTATTCCAATGTGCTCGACCCGAGCAACGAGCACCTGAGCATTTTAGTGCTTGCCTATCACTAATTAGGATATTACAATAGTCAAGGTAGGAGATGATGAGAGCATGTACTAACATTTTAATAAATTCATGTCAGGGTCAGGAATTAAATTTTCACTTAATACAGGGCAATTTGCATCTACCTCATGGATTTTTAGTTTTCCTTTGGATTAACATACAGATTGAACTTGATGGATGGGATGGGCCAGAAGATGGGCTAGGATTATTTTGAATAAAGCGGGGCTCGGGATTGGGAAGAATGCTCGGGTTGGACGTCTTAAGGAGGCTAGAGGGGGGGATATATGAAAGAGGTAGGCGGGATCTTGCCATTCCTTCAGGAAGGCACATAAAGAAGTCACCTACATCATGGATCCAGTAGATGCCCTATTTGATCAGCTGCAGAATGCATGGTCCAGGAGCGATGGGTGGCTGTAGTCCCAGTTGTTGGATCTGCTGGGGACTGCCAGAGATGACAGTGTGCCGGCGGGGTCTGGTAGAAGAGCCAGGAGGACGCGGCCCCCGGAGAGACTGTCCCAAGAGTGGAATGCGCGCACCAGACGCAGGCTGCGGAGCCCCTCTGGGGACCCTGCGGTAAGTGAGCGCAGCGGTGAGATCCCCAGGGCTCACACAAGCGGGAATCCACCCAGCCTGCCTGGTGACGCTGTTGTAACGCGAGCGCCACGAGCGCTGGAAGTACAGTCCGCACCGGAAGTGTGGCCTGCATCGCGCACCAGATCTCGCGCAGGGCCTGCGCAGGAAGCTTGGCCTTCCCAGCGAGCGCGGCTCACGCCAGATGTACGGGACGCACCGGAAGTGTGGCCTTCATCGGGTCCTCAAAGCAGAGGCAGGCCCGCACAGGAGGCCGGGCCTGCACACTGAGCACCGGAAGTGCGGCCAATATTGCGCTCACATGCCGCAGCAGGGACCGCAAGGGACAATGGACCTTCTCTGCAAGCGCAGCCTGTGACTGTTGCACTGGGCGCATCATTCTCGCGGCCTGCTGGGAATCACAGGCATGTTGTACAGTCAACCCACAGGGACGTGACAGCAAGGAGCCGGTACAGAGGACGCATTTCTGTGGCAGGTACACCTGGCGATGCTCCTGTCGGGGTGCCTGCTAGTCACAACAGCCGTGATGCGGTGCGAGGACGGTCGGCACGCAGACGGCAAGTTTTCTTGGACCCGCAGCCTGGTCGTGATATCCGGAGCATGGCGTGCAGAGCAGCGGGCAGCAACAGGGAGCTGCCTGGCTTCACGGACCAGGCTGGACCGTCAGGGTCTTCCAATCGTGTTGCGTCTACGAGGAGCGGTGCATCGAGGCGATCGGCAGATCATGGTGATGGGGGTGCTTCAGGTTCTGTTCGTGTCCCCCCTGGTGACGAGGAGGCTAGGGTCGCAGGCCTGGAACAGGATCAGGAGTCGGTGGAATCTGATTTTGGTGAAGACTGTGTTGGTGAAACTAATAGGCGGGAGTCGGGCCTTACGGCTGGCGGGGACACAGCACCTGTGCAGCTCGGTGAGTATGCTTCAATGTCTGGTCTGTTACCGGGTGGTTTAATGTCTTTAGGAATGGAGGGTAGTCAAGTGAGCTGGCCTAGCAGTAGTAATGTTACTGGGGTAGCTGGGACAGTCGTACCTGGGCTCAGAGATGTTTTAATTAGTTTGTAGGAGGTTTTGGCAAGGTTGGATGGTAGGTCAGCATTTGGGGCAGGAGTTTCTCCCCTAGGGGCTTGGGTTCCCGGGCAGTCGGTCACGCCACGGGTCGTTCAGGAGGTGAACATGGCAGTAGCGGGGGTGGATGGTGCATCCTCGGGTGTGTCTGTGTCCGTGCAGATGGAGAAAGAGAAAGGTGAGGCCGTTAAACTTGACGATCAAGCAAAAGGGGAGGTTTACATGTGCTTTGAGGGTCCGTTGGGGGTACACTTGAAGAAGGAAGTGAAAGAAAAAATTTGGAAGGATGAATACGTGGAAATTTTTTCACTTCTCCCTCTGAAGAAGTTTAATTTGGATAAGGGGAAGAAGGATGACAGTAAAAAAGAAGAGAAGGAGAAGCGGAGGTGGAGGCTGATTCCTCAGACATTCATAAATTGGCTGCAAGCCTTTGCGATACTGGCTAGTGTTATTGGGGAAAAGGCACCAGAAAATTCCTTGGGCCTTTTTTGTTATCAAGACTCTATTGGGGAGGCACATCATATTTATGGTGGGCAGACGTGGTTAAGATACGATGAGCTGTTTCGGCAGAGGAAGGCGGTGCGGCCTGAGATTAGGTGGGACCAAAAGGACATAGGGCTGTGGCTAAAGGTTATGGCTCCAGCTAGGTATGGGCAGTCCTTTCAGGGGAGCGGCAGCAGTGGGGTACAAGCAGAAGGGTCATGGAGGAAGCAACCAAGGGGCACAAGGTTCTAAAGAGAAGACAGGAACATGCTGGCAATTTAATGATGGCCAGTGTAAGTACGGGAGCAGTTGAAAATTTAAGCATGTGTGCACCCATTGCAGCGGTGGCTCACATAGGGCATCAAAATGCTTTAAAAAAGGAAAAGGGAAGTCTTCAGTGGGTTCCAGTCAAGGGGGTGACTGCAGTGAGACCTCACGCGATGGCCCCCTTTCTAAATAGGTACCCAGATAGGTTGAAAGCCGCTGTTATTTTTGAAGGTTTTTTGGAAGGTTTTAGGATTCCGCCACCCAGTCATTGTGTCCCTTTTTCTGTTAAAAATTTGAGGTAGGCATCTCTTTACCCAGGAATGGTTAGCAAGAAGTTGAGGAGGAGGTGGAACTGGGAAGGATGGCTGGTCCTTTTCAGAGTTTACCGAGGGATAACGTAGTTATTTCTCCATTGTGGGTGGTACCTAAGAAGGAACCCAATAAGTTTCGGTTGATCCAACATTTGTCTTATCCAAAAGGGCTTTCGGTTAATGACGGTATTGTGCAGGAGTTATGTTCAGTGGAGTATACGTCTTTTGATGCGGCGGTGCAATGGGTCAGAAGATATGGCGGAATGATGAATATTATGTTGATCGATGTTTGCCGATGGGTTGCGCAATTTCCTGTTCTTTGTTTGAGACTTTTAGCACCTTTTTGGAATGGGTGGTAAAAGAAGTGGCTTCTGTACAGTCGGTCATTCATTGCTTGGATGACTTTTGGTTTATCGGTCCTCCGTAGTCGCTTGTATGTAGGAATTTGTTGGCAACAATGGTACGGGTAGCAGAGCAGTTTGGGGTTCCTTTAGCGAAGGAGAAGTCGGATGGTCCCTGCATGGTTATAAGTTTTTTAGGGATTTTAATTTATTCGGTTAGGATGGAATGTCGCTTGCCAGAGGAAAAACTGAGACTCCTGGGGCAAGAGGTGGCCAGAGTGGAAAGGATGCACAAGGTGACTTTAAAAAAGTTGCAGTCACTTTTAGGTAGACTGAATTTTTCATGCAGAATTATGCCTATGGGCAGGATTTTTTGCCCTAGATTGTCACAGGCAATGGCTGGGGTGAGGGCCCCCCACCGTTTCATCTGTTTAAAGAAGGAACTGAAGGAAGATTTGAGAGTTTGGAAGTCATTTTTGGAGAATTATAATGGCAGATCTTTAATTCAGCATGAGTTTCTCAGCAGTTTTGACTGTGACATTTATACAGACGCTGCTGGTGACGTCGGGTACGGGGCCTATTGTAAGGGTCGGTGGAGCGTTGGGGAATGGCCTAAGTCGTGGATAAAGAAGGGCTTTATGAAGTACCTAGCTCTGTTGGAATTAGTTCCTATTATTGTAGCAGTTTCAATTTGGGGGGAAAGTTTTGCAAATAGGAAAGTGCATTTCCTTTGTGACAATATGGGAGTGGTGTCAATAATTAATAGTCTTTCTGCATCATCTCCTCCGGTTATTAAGTTGGTGAGGGAGTTGGTTCTTCGTAATCTTGAATTGAATGCCTGGATTACAGCGGTCCATGTCCCAGGTGTGCAGAATTCTATTGTAGATTCCTTGTCTCGTTTGCAGTGGGATCAATTTCGGGCATTGGCGCCGGAGGCAGTGAACGTGGGACAGGGATGCCCTTCGCATCTGTGGCAGTTGGTTATGGACGAGCAGGTCGGTTGATACGGGAGTCCGTTACCGCGCAGACTTTGTCGTCATATGAAGGAGCATGGCGAGTATGGCTTAGCTGGTTGTCGCAATGGGGCCCAGTGGAGCGTGATGACGATAGAATGTTTGCGGTGTTGTCTTTGGTTGGTAGGGCAGCGGATATTGGATGGTCAGTGTCTAGGGTTAGCAAATTTGTTGCAGGGTTGGCTTTTGGTTTCAAGTTGCAAGGCGTTACCGATGTGACAAAATCCTTTTTGGTTAGGCAGGAATTAAGGGGTCTTAGGAGGGGTGTTAGGACTTTGGGTAAGCATAGACCACTGTCCTTCAGTATGTTGGAAGGCTTAGGCCTAGCCCTGGATAGTATTTGTCGTTCCAGTTTCGAAGAAATACTGTTTCGGCTACCATTTTCGTTGGCATTTTTTGGGGCCCTGAGAGTAGGAGAGTTAGTGTCTCCTAGTAAGAACAAAGTGGGAGGTTTGTTGGCTGAAGATGTGAGTTGTTGGGAGGGGGGCATTGAATTTTGGATCAGGCGTGCGAAAAACTGATCAATTGGTCAGAGGTAGGCATGTGGTTTTGGGTACAGTGAATGGGTCTTTGATGTGCCCAAGAAAGTGTTTAGTAGAATTTTGGCAAGTATGGTCAGGTAGAGTTGGTCCGCTGTTATGTCATGAAAGTGGTGAGTTTTTATCGCACTTTCAATTTAAAGCGGTTTTCAAGAAAGGAATTCAGGAATTGGGACTTAGTCAGGAAGTGTTTGGTTCACATTCTTTCAGAATCGGGGCGGCGTCCAAGGCAGATAAGTTGGGACTAGGTCCCGAGGTAATTAAACGGATTGGGAGGTGGAGTTCTAATCGGTATTTGTCTTATGTTCGTAGTTAGGCATTCATAGCGCGGTGTGTTATTATTTCCTTCTAATTGTTGTTGTTACAGGTGGTGTTCCCTTGTTAGCATGAATTCTCGGTCATTCGTTCGTACTTCATTTACAATGGGCAAGGCGCGTGGCAAGGGACGTGGAACTGGACGTTCTGGTGATGGTGCGTGCAGAGGACGGGGCCGTGGCCAAGGTGAAAATGTGCCACAACCAACAGCCACATCTTCTCGCTTTCAGTTCTTGACCAAATTACTAGGGAAGCACACAACAACACCACTTTTGCGAACTGATTAGTGTGAACAGGTTATTAACCTCTTCGCAACCTTGGGTTTTGTCGTTTTTGCTTTTTCGTTTTTTGCTCCCCTTGTTCCCAGAGCCATAGCATCTTTATTTTTTGGACAATATGGCCATGTGAGGGCTTATTTTTTGCGGGACAAGTTGTACTTTTCAACGCCATTACTAGTTTTACCATATCATGTACAGGAAAATGGTAAAAAATTCCAAGTGCGGTAAAATTGCAAAAAAAGTGCAATACCACAGTGGTTTTTTATTTATTTTTTTTACCACGTTGACTGAATGCTAAAACTGACTTGCCATTCTTATTCTCCAGGTCATTACAAGTTCGTAGACACCAAACATGTATAGGTTATTTTATATTTAAGTGGTGAAAAAAAATTCCAAAATTTGGTAAAATTTTTTTTAAAAAAATAGCGCCATTTTCCAAGACCTGTAGCGTCTCCATTTTTCGGGATCTGGGGCTGGGTGAGGGCTTATTTTTTGCGTGCCAGGCTGATGTTTTTACTGATAACATTTTGGGGTAGATCCGATGTTTTGTTCGCCCGTTATTGCATTTTATTGCAATTTTGCGGCGACCAAAAAACGTAATTCTGGCGTTTAGAATTTTTTTCTCGTTACACCGTTTAACGATCGGATTAATTATTTTTTATATTAATAGATCGGTCGATTCTGAACGCGGCGATACCAAATATGTGTATGTGGTTTTTTTTTTTTATATATTTTATTTTGAATGGGGTGAAAGGGGGGTGATTTAAACTTTCATATTTTTTTTTTTTTTTTTTATATTTTTAAAAACATTTTTTTTTCACTTACTGCATGCTTCAATAGTCTCCATAGGAGACTAGAAGCAGCAGTTGTCTGATCGTCTCTGCTACATACAGGGGACCAGCAGATCCCCTGCATATAGCAGAAATGGTCCTGTGCTATGAGCGCCGACCACTAGGTGGCGCTCATAGCGACGAGATCATGACAACCACAGGCGTCTGCTGCAGACCCTGGGTTGTCATGCACGCCCATCGGTGACCCGCGATCACGTGACGGGGTCGCCGGTGGGTGGGGCTTATGACGCGCAACCCGGAAGCGCGCGTTAAATGTCGCTGTCGGAGATTGACAACGGCATTTAACATGTTAACAGCCGCGGGTGGATCGCGATTCCACCTGCGGCTGTTGTGGGCACATGTCAGCTGTAAGAATCAGCTGACATGTGCTAGGTTCAGTGAGGGCTCAGCGCCGCAGCCCTCACTGAACCGGGGGTACGCAAATGTGCGGACTAATACGGCAAGGGTTGGAAAGGGGTTAATTGGATAGCAGATAATACTTCCAGTCACCTGGGCACCATCACCTCCTGTCTGTCTTCCACACGATCAAGTATTAGTAGCCGTGAGTCTCGACCGCATTCTCCTCCTCACCCTGATGCTCCTTCCTCCCACCATGCCAATTGTCGTCAGACAGCAACTGATCCCACAGTTGGACACTCTGAAGAGCTGTTCACTGGTCCAGTTTCATATTTGGGCCCCTCGCCTGTTCCTCTTGAAGTGTGGCAGAGGAGATCCCATGTAGCGATGGCCAAATATTTGAACAGCCACGGCCACAGGAAGGCGACGCTGGCAATTTGTCACAAGAGGTGGACGATGACGAGACACAATTGCCACGAAGTGAGGAGGAGGATCGTGGTGCGGAAGTGGAAGAGGAGGAGGTGGTGGATGATCTAGTAACTGACCCAGAGGACACGCAGAGCGAGGCCAGCAGCACACAGAGGGAGGGAGGCAGAGTACCCCAACAAGCAGGAAGAAGCAGTGTGGTGGCCGCAGACAGAAGGCGGGCAACCGTTCCCCGTAACACCAACACGACATTCCCAGTGCAAACCGGTAGGTCTTCCAGAGTCTGGAATTTTTTTTAAAGACTCTGCTGATCACTCCAAAAAGGCCATTTGTACCACCTGCCAGGCCAGCATCAGCAGGGGTGACAAAACTACCAACCTCTAAAAAATTATTTTTATTCTGATTCCTTTTAAAATACACCAAAAACCTCCTGTGATATGCAAGTAAGAAGGTTCATGATTATATCAAGATCCGTCCAAAATCCCTTAGGGACTACTTAGCATTGAGTCAAAAATGGAAATAGATAATCATACATGGGTCAGTGAAGTCTTAAACATGATAAACATTCATATACAATGTAGACTTAAAACTGCCCTATCTAAAAAAGCCTCAACTGATACTGCCTGTCATGGAGGTTGGCACCCTAGTATATGAATCTGGCGCCCCCATTCAACGGCGGCTGTTCCTCACTTTCCCTGCTAGACCCTGATAATGTGAGTTATAAACAGGTAATGAGTGACTGCCTATTCTAATACATTATTCATACTATGCTAAAAAATAAATAGAGAATGCAGCATAATGGCAAACTTATCTCATATTCTGGAAATCACCCCAATGCGTTTCCCCTTCCTGTAGGTTCACCAGGAGGCCAAAAGTACAGGACTCCAGAAAATCATGAGTGAAGATGTCGCTCAATGAAGGATATGGCAGGCTATGCTAGTATGTGCCACGGCTGTATTTAAATACAGTATCATGCTCAATCATAGCCCCGTAAATCTCATACACCTACTTCTGATACCATCCTCCCCATCCTGTATTGTCTCCTGTCTGCAGATTGAGACTGCGCATGTCCAGTACCCAGGACGCTAGAGGTTGAGTCGTCAACGAGCAGGACGCATCGCTTTCTAAACCGGAAATGACGTTTGCGTTCCACGATGACCCGCAAAGAGGGTCGACTAGTTCGTGCCTGCGTCTCACCGTCACTTCTGGGAACGTCTCCATACTTGCGTTCCAGGGTTTTTTCTGCATCTAGCTCTGAAAAAATATTTGGGCTTCTAGCAGTGTGTGGGACTTGGTCTATTAGTCCATCTATACTGACCTCCATCAGGTTGCAAATTAAAAATAATTTTTTTCTTCATTTATCTCTGAAAAAATATTTGGGCTTCTAGCAGCGTGTGGGACTTGTTCTATTAGTCCATCTATACTGACCTCCATCAGGTTGCAAATTAAAAATAATTTTTTTCTGCATCTAGCTCTGAAAAAATATTTGGGCTTCTAGCAGTGTGTGGGACTTGGTCTATTAGTCCATCTATACTGACCTCCATCAGGTTGCAAATTAAAAATAATTTTTTTCTGCATCTAACCCAGCCAATAGTTTTGGCCTAATACCACAGTTTGGCCACTCAGCTCTGCTCGGTTACCATCCATTGTTTTTTTGTGCAAACAACTCCAGAGTTGTGAATTAGTTAACCACCAAAATGAGTGGAAAAAGGCCTGCTGCTGGTGGAAAGGGGAATAGGCGTGTTGGGAAGGGGAAAAAAGGTTGTGTCCGTGGGGTAGGTGCAGAAGAAAGACCATCTTCCAGCCAAACTAAAATGTCTACTTCTTTTAGCGGACAATGTGATAAGATCCCTTTCTTACGGCCACGCCAATCGCTACAAATTCCAGATGAGGCACTGAAAAAAAACAGCAGGTGCTTCAATGGATATCAAGTGCTCCTTTAAGTGGGCTCTCCTCCACATCAACTTCAACATCACAAATACTCCAGTCCTCAAAGGTGTCACCCAAATCGCACTTGCTTCCTCACAGCTCCCAAATCTCCAGCTGCCCGTCTGAGTATGAGGTAGAACAGATGGTTGAGTCTGCAGAGCTGTTTACTCATACTATAGCCTGGGAATCAGAGGTCGACTCCAGCGCTTCTGTGAATCCAGACGAGGAAATGATCTGCACTGATGCCCAGAATCTTTATGAGTCGGATCCAGGACCAGACGCAGAAGGTTCTGACCATAATGTAGACCCTCATTCCCAAACTGTAACTCCTGTTGGTGGAGACAATGAGGAAGACGATGATAAGACTCAAATACCTGATTGGAGCGACAACTTTAGTTTTTTGTCAGGGCAGGAACAGGTTGGCTCTGAGGACGACGGGTGTGATAACGCACAGGGTGATGATGATGAGGTCGGAGATCCCACTTACTGTCAACCCACAGTCAGCCAAGAGATGAGGTCAGCAGAGGAGGTGGAGGAAGATGCTAGTGACGACGAGGTCAGGTTGCGCCTTCCTGGACAGAGACGTAGTACTGGAAGCACGTCAACAACTGCATCCTCAAACACAACTCTGCCTCTCACCACAAGTCGTGGTGGCTCTTCAGGTTGCATGGGTGCTAAGCCTTGCATAGCCTGGGCATTTTTTCAGATCGATAAAGATGACCCAACTCGTGTTATCTGTAACATTTGTCAGCAAAAGCTAAGTAGAGGCCAAAAAATACATAGTTTGAGTACTTCATGCATGAACCGGCACATGGACATGAAGCATAAGTTGCAGTGGGAAGCTCAGTGTGCTACAATGCGGCCTAGCCGGCCGGGCCAACCACCGTCTGCCATATCTTGTGCATCCGCGGCCTCTTCATCCTCTGTGACTGGGGGGACAGCAGTCACACCTGTTTTGGGGCGCAGACCTGCCACCTCTTTACCCGCAACAGCCAGCGTGATTGGCAGGTCATCATTTTCTTTGGAGGTGGTAACACCAGCTGGTCTTGAGCGCTGTCCGAAATCGATAGCACCACCTTTGGATCAAGGCAACCTAACATGTCCGCCTGCATCTTCCTCACAGACCGGCAGTTTGCCGGGGACACCCTTATCAACCCCGTCTAAGCACAATAGCCAGCCCTCGGTCCCTCAGATGTGGACAAGTAAAAGACCATTTCCTCCTAGCCATGAGAAAGCTAAGAGGTTGAATTTCACCATCTGCAAGCTCTTGGCTACAGAAATGCTGCCTTTCCGCCTGGTGGACACAGAGGATTTTCGAGACCTTATGTCCGTCGCAGTGCCCCAGTACCAGATGCCCAGTCGGCACTACTTCTCAAAGAAAGGTGTGCCTGCACTCCACCAGCATGTCGCACACAACATCACCGCTTCTTTGAGAAACTCTGTGTGTGACAGGGTGCATTTCACCACAGACACTTGGACGAGTAGGCATGGACAGGGGCGTTACATGTCGCTGACTGGGCACTGGGTAACTATGGTGACAGCAGGACAAGGGGCTGCTGTCCAATTCTTGCCGTCCCCACGAGTTGTGCGTCAATCCTCTTTATGTCAAAGTTCCTCCACTGCTTCTGCCTCCTCAACCTCCTCTCGGTCTTCCACCTGCACCCAAAGCCTGTCTGGTCATGCCACAAGCTTTCTAACTGCGCAGAAGGGATCCTGCACACCTCCTTACTATGCTGGCAGTAGGGCTCAACGTCATCAGGCGGTTTTTACATTGAAATGTCTGGGAAATGTGAGTCACACAGCTGAGGAGTTGTGGTCAGCTCTGGAGAACCAATTTCATGAATGGTTGTCTCCACTGGACCTGAAACCAGGGAAGGCCGTGTGCGACAATGCTGCAAACCTGGGTGCGGCCCTTCGCCGGGGCAATGTCACACACGTGCCTTGTATGGCTCACGTGTTGAACCTGGTTGTCCAGCAATTTTTAGCCCACTATCCCAGACTAGATGGCCTTCTGCAGAGGGCACGGTCGCTGTGTGCTCACTTCCGCCGTTCGCATCCCGCAGCTCAGCGACTTACATCTCTACAGAAGTCGTTGGGCCTGCCACTTCACCGGCTAAAATGCGATGTGCCTACCCGGTGGAATTCAACTCTGCACATGTTGCAGCGACTGTGGCAGCACCGACAAGCCCTGGTGCAATACGTTCTGACGTATAGCCTGGGCCAACGAGATTCAGAGGTGGGGCAAATCACGCTGGAGGAGTGGTCTCAGATCAGGGACCTATGCACCCTTCTGCACAGTTTTGAAATGGCGACGAAGATGTTTAGTGCTGACGATGCCATTATCAGCATGACTATTCCGGTGATTTACATGCTGGAGCACATGTTAAACAGAATTCGGAGTCAGGTGGTGGCACAAGAGGAGGTGGAGGAAGTAGAGGAGGAGGAGTTGTATGCGGAAGGGCTAACATCTGCAAGGTCCAGACGGTCGGCAGCACCAAGGCGGCAGGCATGTGAGGGTGGGGGAGATGATTTTACCAGGGCGCATGGTAGCAGCCAAACTAGTGAGGAAGGTGCAGGAGCCCAGGAAGAAGTGGAGGACGAACTGATGGAAGACTCATCAGATGAGGGAGACCTTGATCACATTTCTGTTGTGCGAGGTTGGGGGGAGAGGACAGAGGAAGGAAGCATGATTGTTACCTCGCCACCAACACAACAGGGACTTGGTGCTCCTGGATGCGCAACACACATGAGTGCCTTCTTGCTGCACTACCTGCAACATGACCCTCGAATTGTGAGAATTAGAAATAATCCTGACTACTGGGTTGCCACACTGTTAGATCCCCGGTACAAAAGTAAATTTGCAGAAATTATTCCTGCCATAGAAAGGGATGCACGCATGCAGGAGTATCAGCAGAGACTGTTGCAGAATCTTACATGTGCTTTTCCACAAAATACCAGTGGTGCACGTAGTGAATCTCACAGTTCCAACTTGCCAACCGTGGGACCGTCAAGTGTTCAGCACTCAAACCGTAACAGAACCACAGTATCTGCTGGTAACATCAATTTTGCGGAATCATTTCACCACTTTTTTAGCCCATCCTTTGCAAGGCCACAGGAGACAAGAAGTCTGACACATAGTCAACGCCTAGAGACGATGGTACAGGAGTATCTCCAAGTAAACATTGAAGCCACGACTGTGTCACTGGACCCTTGCTCTTTTTGGGCTTCCAATCTGGATAAATGGCCGGAGCTAGCCACTTACGCCTTGGAGATCTTGTCATGCCCCGCAGCCAGCGTTCTGTCTGAACGTGTGTTCAGCGCTGCTGGTGGTGTGCTGACAGATAAGCGCACGCGGCTCTCCACTGATAATGTAGACAGACTCACGTTCATAAAGATGAACAAATCATGGATCCGAAACGACTTTTCTACCCCTGTGTCATCCTGGGGAGAGTAAAAGCTTGATGATTGGTTAAAATCACCCTACCAACCGTTTTAAGCTTTCAAATTACTAATCATGTTTATCTGTATCTTGACTGGAAAATAATTTGGGCTTTGTAGCAGTGTGCAGCACTGATCCTTTTAGGCCATCTATAATAAGCTTCACCAGATTTAAAATTAAAAATAATTTTTAGCTGCATCTAGCCCGGAAAATAATTTTGGGGCTCCGAGATGCGCAAGACACATAAGTGCCTTCTTGCTGCACTACCTGCAGCATGACCCTCATATTGTCAGAATTCGAAGGAATCATGACTACTGGGTTGCCACACTCTTAGATCCCCCAAACTTTTCGATCAACCTTTTCATTTTAATAAAGACCAAAAAAATGGTCATTTTTGAAATTATAAGCATTAGCAGGTTGTTAGAAACTGAAATCAAACAGTTTTCAACTGAAAACTTTATTCTAGGTGATGTTACATTTTCACATAGGACCCCTTGTTCGAAAGGAGCTTCTGAACTCTCTCGTCCATTGAATTTGTCAGGTTTTGGATGGTTTCTGCTTCAATTGTTTTGCATGAGGACAGAATACCCTCCCAGAGCTGTTGCTTAGATGTGAACTGCCTCCCGCCATCATAGACACTCCTTTTAATGATGCTCCAAAGGTTCTGAATGGGGTAGAGGTCAGGGGAGCATGGGGGTCACACCATAAGTTTGTCCCCTTTTATGCCCATATCAGCCAGAGATGCAGATGTTTTATGTGCAGCATGAGATGGTGCATTATCATGCAGAAAAATGATCTTGCTGTGAAATACACGGTTCTTCTTCTTGAACCATGGCAGGAAGTGCTGATTGAGAAAATGCACATACATTATGGAGTTCATCTTTAGCGCCTTCAGGGATCCTAAAGGGGCCGACAATCTCTCTCCCCATGATTCCAGCCCAAAACATTACTCCACCTCCTCCTTGTTGGCGCTGTAGCCGTGTTTGCGTGGGGTGTCCATCAACCAGCCATCCTCCACTCCATTCATCTGGACCATCGAGCGCTTCATGGCACTCATCCGTGAACAAAACAGTTTTGAAATCAGTCTTCATGTAATGTTTGGCCCACTGGAGCCGTTTCTGCTTGTGTGAAGTGGATAGAGGAGGTCGACAGGATGGCGTATGCACAGCTGCAAACCTCTGAAGGACCCTGCATCTTGTTGTTCGGGGGACGTTGGAGGCACAAGCAGCTTCAAAAACTTGTCTGCTGCTATGACAAGGCTTTTTTGCCGCTGCTCTTTCAACCTGACGTAATTGACTGTAGGAAAGAGTCCTCAATTTGCCCTTATCAGCACGCACACGTGTGTACTGTGAATCAGCTACATACTTCTTGATTGCCAAGACACTTCATCCTGATCATCGCACAATGTTGATTGTAGTCATGCCTTGACCTAAACACTCCACAATTTGTTGCTTCTCAGCAGCCGACACATCCTTTTTCTTTCCCATTTTGGCAGAAAATGTAGGCTGCTTAATAATGTGAGAGAGCCTTCTTAAGTAGTCTTGCCTTTCATTGGACACACCTGCCAAACTAATTAGCACAGGTGTCTGCAATTGCTTACAGTGATATAAAGAGCCCTGACACACATCACCATCAATGAGTTTGCCTGACAACACAAACAAATTCTTCCCTTATCACTCCTAAACACTTTTTGCATAATAATTTGGAACGCGGTGTACATGTGCTTTTCCACAAAACACCAGTGGTTCACGTAGTGAATCTTACAGTTCTAACTTGCCAACCGTGGTCTGTATGGAATTGTTCAATAAAGGGCCCAAAATTAAGATAACATAGATGGGAGAGGTCTCTATGAATAGGAATTCCTAAGTATTTGATACCCTGTGAGGGCCAGGCAAAGGGAAAGTTGGACTGGATGGAATCCTATATGGATTTAGGGAGGGAGACATCGAGGGCCTCAGACTTCGCTGCATTGATTTTAAAATTTTACCATGTAACAAAGTGATCTATTTCAGCCATAACAGCAGGGATGGATATATGTGATTGAGTGATATATACTAGGACATCATCAGCAAATAGAGAGCACTTGTACTCGGTGCCTCCCACCTCAATCCACCTAATATTGGGGTTATGGCGAATTGATGAGAGCAGGTGCTCCGTCACTAGGATGTATAAGAGAGGGGACAGAGGACATCCCTGCCTTGTCCCATTGATGATTGTGAAAGGTGATGAAAATGTTCTGACGCACCCCCTGGGCCTTGGGACACCCGGAGCCGGACCCTTTTTGGTGGATGCTGGTGGTTGTAGTCTTCGTGGCGGCGATCCGGTTCCGTGGCTCAGGGCGGTCAAACCAGTGGCGGAACTATTTATGTGGTTTTGATGTTTAAATGTCCGACTACGCCACCCGTGGATTGCGGTCAGAGTGAACCGCCGCTACAGGGCAGACCGCTAAGGCTGGTGTTGTGGGTGCAGCAGAGCGTAGCATAACTCCCCACGGGAGGAGTATAGCCTCAGGGCAGTGTATGCGGAGGATGGGGGTGATGGTGCAGGGCAGCAGCAGTAACGACACGGAGTCAGTGATGCAGTTCAGGGCCTTTACTCACAGTTCTTATTATCCAGACCACGTCTGCAGGTAACGGCTGCCCACGTCGTACTGTGCTCACCAGGTGAGGGGCTCAGACAACTCCCAGATAACTTTGGAGCGCTTCACAGGACCCCCTTTGTGTGTCCTTTGTCTGGCCTTTCTTACCAACACTTCTGTCCGGCTGCCTCGGGCCTCCTCTTGGTAAACTTGGCGCCAGTTTCCCTGACCCTATGTGGTGCCTTCCTAGCGGGTGGAGCAAGGGGCTGCGCCACATAAAATGTCAGAACCTCCGGTTTCTAGCTGAGGGTCGTTTCCTGCCTCCACTAGTTCGGGGACCGGTCTCCCCCTTTGGCCTGACCCCTCCACGCAGGTGGATTCGGGCGTGCGGTGGCGACTCGCCCGTCCGCACCCCTGGGATCCCTTCATTCCTCGTTCCTGGAGCCTTCTCCGCTCCTCTTCCTTCCTTCTCCCTCTTGCAGGCCTGGGCCTCTGTTACTAGGCCCGCCTCCAGAGCAGAGCTCATGCAGAGCCCCTGCTCCCTGCCACTTCTGCTCAGACTTCTCTGCACTGAACTAAGATGGTGCCCACCTTTTATACTCCCTTCTCAATGCATCCAGGAACTGCTTCCTCCCTGCTCCTGCACTGCAGGGTTCCCCTTCCTCAGTGTTCCCTCCCCCCACTCCAGCCAGGGACAGGGACTGTCGTGCCCATCTCAGGGGCATATTGGTCGCCCTGCCCCACGGCAATGTGGTGTAATGCATGCAGGTGTCGGGTCCTGATCCACACTCCATCCCTATCTGAGAGTGAGATATCACACCTCTGGGTGAGGTGCAATACGTCTGTAGCAACCGAGCCCTCGGTGCTACAGTTCCATTTATCTTCAGCCTAGGTGACGTATTGTGATACAGGGCCGTGATTTTGGCTATAAAAGGGTCCCCTAGACCCCTACCCCAAGCTTTTTAAGAGAATCATATATGGCGTGCCAGGAGACTCTATGGAATGCTTTCTCAGCATCCAACGAGAGTATCTACTTACAAATTTTTAACTGCATCTAGTCCAGGAAATACTTTGTGCCTAGTAGCAGTGTCTGCTAGTCAGCGGATTATCCCGGCTGTTAAGCAAGCTACACCACCTGTAGTTTGGACACTTAATTTTTTCAAAGGAAATGCTTCGGGACAACGGGATACTCAGTGAAGAGCATCAGGAGGCACCCCAAGGCATAGGGGCTGGGACTGGCAGTAGGATGCCTTGCGGTGGACAGCCGAGCTCGATCTTTATAAAAGCTTTTTAACTGCAGCAGCTTTAGTGGACGCTACTGGAGCTGCAATTACTGCTGGCATGAGACTTGCCCTCCAATAGATCCTTGTAAATGGATTTAAAGTGTATTCATTCAAATTAGAGAGACAATTTAAATTAAAAAGCTTAGAGCTGCCTCCACCAGAGGGCGGCTCGCTCGACCCACCAGCGGACAGGCACCAGAGGGGGGCTGGCCGTCAGGGTTCACCGCGGCTCTGGCACAAACCCGGCGACACGGAGGTGGCACGGGCAGGAGCGGACTGAACTTGTCGGCTTCTCACTTTTTGGATTTTAGAAGGGCATGACATGCCTATATCTGTGTCTCCCCCTCCTTTTACTCCTCCACCTCTTTTCTTTTCGCATGACTATATGTAATTGTCACTTTTCCATGTGTTAGTTGTGTCTTCTGAGCAGTTTGTCAGCTTTTGGACACCTTTGAAGGTGTTTTCTATGTGTTTCTATGTGTTTTTGTTTGCCTGCCATTGGTTTAAACGGTGTTCGAAGGTGTTCGACGAACAGTTCGACGAACAGTTCGGCGAACACACGGGTGTTCGACGAACCGAACCGAACTCGAACACTACGGGGGTGGCTCAACACTACTCATTACCTATTTATAACTCACATTATCAGGGTCTAGCAGGGAAAGTGAGGGACAGCCGCCGTTGAATGGGGGCGCCAGATTCGTATACTAGGGTGCCAACCTCCATGACAGGCAGTATCAGTTGTGGCTTTTTTAGATAGGGCAGTTTTAAGTCTATATTGTATATGAATGTTTATCATGTTTAAGACTTCACTGACCCATGTGTGATTATCTATTTCCATTTTTGACTCAATGCTAAGTAGTCCCTAAGGGATTTTGGATGGATCTTGATATAATCATGAACTTTCTTACTTGCATATCACAGTGGTTTTTTGGTGTGTTTTAAAAGGAATCAGAATAAAAATTATTTTTTAGAGGTTTCTTCATGTTTACACATATTCTAGTTACCTCGATTTCAATAGAGCTTTTTGTACGTGACAAAACGACCAGCCTGACCACCACCAGCATGATCAGGCACACGGCAGCAAAGCACCAGACTTTGTGGGGCAAACCCCAGTGTCCACGACCAGTTTCAGCGGGTGTCACCACTGCTTATTCCACTGTTGTGCGTGTAAGAGAACCCCCTGTTGTGCGTGCAAGGCAATCCCCTGTCCATACTGCATGCAAAGATGCCCCCTCCTCTCAGTCTTCACTTGTTATGGCAGTTTCTAAAGAAACAGCATCAACGTCCACGTCCGCGTTCCATCGCAGCTTTCAATTATCCATATCCCAGACCTTTGAACGAAAGCGCAAATTCGCAGCCAACGCCCCACAGGCCACAGTCCTAAATTCGCACATTTCACGACTGCTTGTGTTGGAAATGCTGCCTTTTAGGCTGGTGGAGACGGAATCCTTCCGCAACCTCATGGCGGTGGCCGTCCCTCGGTACTCGGTCCCCAGCCGACACTATTTTGCCCAGTGTGCCATCCCCGCACTACATGGGCACGTGTCCCAAAACATCTGCCGTGCCCTCAACAAGGCAGATACTGGGAGAGTCCACCTGACATCGGACACGTGGACAAGTGCTTGTGGCAAGGGATGGTACTTCTCCCTGACGGCACACTGGGTAAACATAGTGGAAGCTGGGACCCAGTCGGACCTTGGGATGGAACACATCCTCCCCACACCGAGGATTGCGGGCCCTATGTCAGTCAGAGTTGCCCCCACAGTGTACAGCTCCTGCACATCATCCTCCTCCTCCTCCTCATGTTCAGCCTCCATCTCAGACATCACCACATCAGTTACAAGCTGGAAGCACTGCAGTACTGCCTCTGCCAAGCGGCAACAGGCTGTGCTGAAACTCATAAGCTTAGGTGATAAACCTCACACTGCTTGTGAGTTGTGGACAGCTGTGAAAGAGCAGGCAGATCTGTGGCTGAGACCGCTGAACCTACATCCAGGCATGGTCATGTGTGACAATGGCTGTTACCTGGTGGCGGCTCTGAGGCGAGGCAAGATCAGACACGTACCATGCCTGGCTCATGTGCTTAACCTCGTGGTTCAGCGGTTTCTTAAATCGTACCCCGAGTTGCCAGATCTGCTTGTCAAAGTACGCCGCCTGTCAGCTCATTTTCGGAAGTAGGCTACTGCTTCCGCCACCCTTGCTGTGTTGCAGCAGCGTTTGCAGCTTCCGGCACACCGACTGGTGTGTGATGTCCCCACACATTGGAACTCTACCCTCCACATGTTGCAAAGGATTTGTGAGTAGAAGAGTGCAGTTGTGGAGTACCAGCTGCAACAAGGCCGTCGATATCCAGGTCAGACTCCACACATAAGACCTCAGGAGTAGACCTGGATGTCTGACATATGTACCATCCTGACAAACTTTGAGGAGTCCACCAAGATGGTGAGTGGTGATGACGCCATCATTAGCGTCAGCATCACACTTGTCTGTCTTTTGCAACTCTCTCTGCAGAAAATTAAAGAGGAGGCATTGCAGCCAGAGTATGATGAGATGGATCAAGAAGCCATAATGGGCGATTACACACAGCCCAGCCTCATCTCATCCCAACGTGGATTGGGGAACAATGAGGGAGAGGAGGAGGAAGAGGAAAAACAGGAGCTGGTATCATGCGCTGTAGACGGTAGTACCTGTACAACTGTCATACCATCGGTTCAGCGTGGGTGGCTTGAGGACATTGAGGAGGAGGAGAGCATGGTCAGTCGTCATCTTGGTGAGGACACGGAAGTCTTGCCCGTTACCAGTCTGGCATGCATGGCTGACTTTATGTTACACTGCCTTAACCGTGACCCTCGCGTTGTCAAAATGTTGGGTGACAGTCATTACTGGTTGGTGACACTTTTAGACCCCCGCTACAAGGAGAACTTTCACTCTCTTATTCCTGAGGTGGAGAGGTCTACAAAAATGTGGCAGTACCAGAAGTTCCTTGCTGCAGAACTGTTAAAAAAAATTCCTATCTGAACACGCTCGCTTCAGAGGTCACAGTTCGTTGCCCAACCAAGGCTTACAGGCGAGAGAGTTGCAACTCCAATCCAGCAGAGGCAGGGGAACACTGTCAACATTCTGGGACAGTTTTCTGAGACCCGCCCAGCTTACAGGCCCTCAGGCGCGGGGTACTCTCACAAGGAGAGGGAGTACCTTGCCGACCGCACCAGCATCCTCTGTGATTCCTCTGTGCCTTTTAATTATTGGGTAGCCAACCTGGACACTTGGAATGAACTCGCTCTGTACGCCTTGGAGGTCCTGGCCTGCTCTGCCGCTAGCGTGTTATCGGAGCGTGTTTTTAGTGCCGCTGGGGGAATTATAACTGATAAGCGCACTCGCCTGTCAACTGACAGTGCTGACAAGCTGACCCTTATCAAAATGAACAAGGGCTGGATTGGGCCAGACTTCTCATCACCACCAAATGACAGCAGAGTAACATAAAGTCAAATCCACTGTGTTATTTCGGGAGGTGTATTCCCATGCACCGCTTCACACCCACACATGGGTATACGCTTCCTCATTTCGGCTGTTTTTTGCTCTTCTCCTTATCCTAAGCCTCCACCACCACTATAACACCAGGGTGACCGAGGTCCTTGTTGGCAGCATTGCAAGTTCCTCCGTCCTAATTTTTGGCAGCTTTTGCTTTTAAGGCATATTCAAAGACTATGGGTGACCCACTCCCCAATAATGGGAATAATGTTTTTAATATGCTGAACTGCATGGCTCTTGTAAGGGGCATTGCAAGTTCCTCAGT
This sequence comes from Phyllobates terribilis, assembly GCF_046119375.1. NCBI lineage: Eukaryota > Metazoa > Chordata > Amphibia > Anura > Dendrobatidae > Phyllobates > Phyllobates terribilis. The sequence goes on along the minus strand of NW_027362761.1, from coordinate 115,579,298 downwards.
CCTAATTTTTGGCAGCTTTTGCTTGGATGGCATAGGCAAAGACTCTGGGAAACCCACTCCCCAATAATGGGAATAATGTTTTTAATATGCTGTACTGCATGGCTCTTGTAAGGGGCATTGCAAGTTCCTCCGTTCTAATTTTTGGCAGCTTTTGCTTCGAAGGCATAGGCAAAGACTATGGGAGACCCACTCCGAAATAATGGGAATAATGTTTTTAATATGCTGTACTGCATGGCTCTTGTAAGGGTCATTGCAAGTTCCTCCATCCTAATTTTTGGCAGCTTTTGCTTGGAAGGCATAGGCAAAGACTATGGGAGACCCATTCCCCAATAATGAGAATAATGTTTTTAATATGCTGTACTGCATTGCTCTTGTAAGGGGCATTGCAAGTTCCTCTGTCCTAATTTTTGGCAGCTTTTGTTAGGAAGGCATAGGCAAAGACTATGGGAGACCCACTCCCCAATAATGGGAATAATGTTTTTAATATGCTGTACTGCATGGCTCTTGTAAGTGGCATTGCAAGTTCCTCCGTCCTAATTTTTGGCAGCTTTTGCTTCGAAGGCATAGGCAAAGACTATGGGAGACCCACTCCCCAATAATGGGAATAATCTTTTTAATATGCAGTACTGCATGGCTTTTGTAAGGGGCATTGCAAGTTCCTCAGTCCTAATTTTTGGCAGCTTTTGCTTCGAAGGCATAGGCAAAAACTATGGGAAACCCACTCCCCAATAATGGGAATAATCTTTCTAATATGCTGTACTGCTTGGCTCTTGTAAGGGGCATTGCAAGTTCCTCCGTCCTACTTTTTGGCAGCTTTTGCTTGGAAGGCAGAGGAAAAGACTTTGGGAGACCCACTCCCCAATAATGGGAACAATGTTTTTAACATGCTGTATTGCATGGCTCTTGTAAGGGGCATTGCAAGTTCCTCCGTCCTAATTTTTGGCAGCTTTTGCTTGGAAGGCATAGGCAAAGACTATGGGAGACCCACTCCCCAATAATGGGAATAATGTTTTTAATATGCTGTACTGCATTGCTTTTGTAAGGGGCATTGCAATTTCCTCCGTCCTAATTTTTGGCAGCTTTTGCTTCGAAGGCATAGGCAAAGACTATGGGAGACCCACTCCCCAATAATGGAAATAATCTTTTTAATATGCTGTACTGCATGGCTCTTGTAAGGGGCATTAAAATTGTCTTGTAAAGCTACTATGACCTCCACGTGTCTTCCAAGGGTCATTGATATTGTCTTTTTATTCCACTGGGACCTACGTGTCTCTTCCAGGGGGCATTGATATTGTCTTTTTATTCCACTGTGACCTCCACGTCTCTTCCAAGGGGCATTAAAATGGTCTTGTTAAACCACTCTGAACTCCACGTCTCTTCCAAGGGGCATTAAAATCGTCTTGTTAAGCTACTGTGACCTGCAAGTCTCTTCCAAGGGTCATTGATATTGTCTTTTTATTCCACTGGGACCTCCACCACTCTTCCAAGGGGCATTGATATTGTCTCTTTATTCCACTGACACATCCACCACTCTTCCAAGGGGCATTGATATTGTCTTTTTATTCCACTGTAACCTCCACCACTCTTTCAAGGGGCATTGATATTGTCTTTTTATTCAACTGGGACCTCCACCACTCTTCCAAGGGGCATTAAAACCATCTTGTTAAGCTACTGTGACCTCCACGTCTCTTCCAAGGGGCATTAAAGCCATCTTGTTAAGCTACTGTGACCTCCACGTCTCTTCCAAGGGGCATTAAAACCGTCTTGTTAAACCACTCTGAACTCCACAGCTCTTCCAAGGGGCATTGAAATGTTGTTTTTAATTACCTCTAACCTCCATGACTCTTCCAACTGGCATTGCATTTCCTCCTAATATTAGTTAGCTTTTGCTTTTCAATGTATAGGCGAACACTAAGGGAGACCCACTCCCCAATAATGGGTAGAAGGTTTTTAGCACGCTGTTATCAACATCTATTTCAAGGGGCATTGCAGTTCCTCATAATTTTTGGAAAGCCTTCCATTCACTGCTTAGGCCAACAGTGTACAGGAGACCCAGTTGCTATAAATGGAAAAAACGATTTAGTTAAGGCCCTCTGACCTCCATGTCACTTCCAAGGGGCATTGGAGTGCCTCGAAATTTTTGGTAGGAATTGCACTCACTGTATGCCCTATAACTGTGTAGCCGAACCGCTCCTTTGGTACAGAAACATATCCTACAAGACATGTGTGGTTGACTGGCCTGATATTGATGTGAATGGTCCCTGTTCCTCCTGCTCTTTCTCCTTTGCCACCACCTCATCCATTATTCATCACCTGAAGCTTTGTTTTAACGGGAGTCATAGAACTGGGATAGTAGCAGGAAAACATCCAGCAATCCTCGAAGGAGGTAGAATATGCGCCAAAACGTTGACCACCTCAGGCCTAGCTGCTACTACATACATGCGCTTGCATTCCAAGGAACAGAAAGCTAAGGAGATGGATGGCCTCATGATCATGAATAATTTACTCATTGTGTAGGAGGCCGACCACAGCTGCTGTCTACCTTCTGAACTTTGTGTTAAAGCCTGATTGACCCAGGACCCGCAATCCTCTATGTCTGGAGGACGTGTTGCATCCCAGTGTCCAACTGTGTCCCGGCTTCCACAATATAAACTCAGTGTGTAGGCGTCAGTCAGATGGACCATCCCTGGCCACATTCACTTGTCCACATGGTTAGGCTGTCCTTCCCACTAAATGCACTGGGGAGGGCACATGTAATGTTTTGGTATGCGCGCTTGTGTATAAGGCGTACTGGGACAAATAGGGGCGGCTGGGGACCGAGTATGGACACCCGGCTGCCCCCTGGCTGGGGACCGAGTGTGGACACCTGGCCGCCGGGTGGCTGGGGACTGAGTATGGATAGCAGGCCGCCTCCACAAGCCTAAAAGGCCTCATTTCAAGTGCAAGCAAGCTAGCAGTCTGGGGGTGGGTGGCAGGCTGCACACTTACGCTTGCATTCCAAGAAAGCAAAGCAGATGCTAACTTCTATCATCATCATCATGCTCCTCACCTTGGCACTCTCAACTCCCCTGATGGAGAAGCCAGGACCCACCGGAGGAGTCTGGTTGTCTGGTGGTCTCGTCCAATGCTGACCTAAAGCAGGCCAGGCTAAGAAAAGTGTGGAGAAGGTTAAAGGGACAAATAGTGGTGGCTGGGGACTGAGTATGGAGACCTCGATGCCGAAGCAGCCATGAGGTAGTGGCCAGCTTTGGCCTCCTCCAAACTAAAAGGCCCCATTTCAAGTGCAAGCTAGCAGTATGGTATTGCAGCCTGGGTGTGGGTGGGTGGCAGGCTGCACACTTACGCTTGCATTCCAAGAAAACAAAGCAGATGCTAACTTCTATCATCATCATCATGCTCCTCACCTTGGCACTCTCAACTCCCCTGATGGAGAAGCCAGGGAACACCGGAGGAGTCTCTAGTTGTCTGGTGGGCTCGTCCAATGCTGCCCTAAAGCAGGCCAGGCTAAGAAAAGTGTGGGGAAGGTTCCCGGGGCAAATAGTGGCGGCTGGGGACTGAGTATGGAGACCTCGCCGCTGACGCAGCCATGAGGTAGTGGCCAGCTTCGGCCTCCTCCAAACTAAAAGGCCCCATTTCAAGTGCAAGCTATTAGTATAGTATTTAAGCCTGCGGGTGGCTGGGTGGTTGGCTGCATACTTGCGCTTGCATTGCAAGGAATGGGGGAGGTACAATTGAACACTGCCCTGGGACAAGGACTTGCATGGGGATAGTTGCAAATCTGCATCTTCTGATGTGGCAAGGATCACTTCTGATGGGCACACTTTTAGGCAGTGACCTGCGTGTCAGAGATGCTTCCAGGGGTCTTCCCCATGCTGTTCCCATGTCTTTTCAGCACTGTATGCATGTGTCACACAGCACATGGCCAGATAAGGTTGTAAAATGTTAAAATTACATTTCCCGGTGAATGCATTTGTCACGGTTGAAAGCAATACAAAAGTGCAAAAATGCATAAAAAATGCTACTTGTGAACATAGGTGTGGAGGAGTATTTTTGTTTTTGGTTATTTATTTTACCTTATACACAAGTCCTTACCCTGGAAAGGATGTTCCTTAACATATTTCACAGGAAAACTGTTTCAGTTCGTTTTTGAACGTTTTTTTGTGAGTCTGTAAAAGTGGCTTAATACCTCTGACCACGTTGTTGACAGCAGTGACCTGGGGGGCAGAAATGCTTCCTGGGGCGATCCCCATGCTATCCCCATGTCATTTGAGCACTGTCACTATCGTTTTGGGCACTTTTTAGGCTTTCTACAGACTGCCTGGGGTGCCGCCGCAAAAATGCTCAGGTCTCCCATAGACTAACACGGTGAGCTCGGCCCGAGCTTCGAGCACCCGAGCATTTTAGTGCTCGCTCAACACTAGTACGCACATAACAGGATGGGGCTGCACATAGCAGGATGGGGGAGCATATAACAGGATGAGGGACCAAGATGGCAGAACATGGACGAGCACATGACATAATGGGGGAAGCACATAACAGGATGGGGGAGCAGGATGGGGGTGCACATAACAGGTTGGGGGCGTACATAACAGGATGGGTGAGCAGGATGGGGGCACACATAACATGATGTGGGAGTATATAACAGGATGGGGGACCAGGATGGCAGCACATGGACCAGGACGGAGACCATATTCCAATAATAATGCTCGCCACTCGGGCGTAGAATGGGTTTAATAGCTAGTGCCTGTATAATGGCATCTGTCAGGTATACAATGGAGATGTACAGCCATACCATATACTACTTATAGATCACCTGTGGCAATAACATTGCAGCTAACATTTTATGCGGCTCAATAGCTTAGTCTTTTATGAGTCATAGTTACTAGCTGACTAGTTGTGTAAAATTGCATTGTGTAGAGACATTGTATGTAGGGATGAACGAGTAGTGAAATAATCGGACTCGCTATACTCGTAACGAGTAGGTCCCAATACTCGGGTACTCGTTACGATTAGCGAGTCCAATGTAAGTCAATGGGAAAAGCGAATAAGCCGAGTAATTGTCTGCTGGAGCCTATAAAGCAGTCTGGGGGCTGAGGAAAAGGCTGAAATGGGTGCATGATTGTTTAAAAACCGGCGGTAAAAAGCCGCTGGCTTTTAAACAATCACTCAGCCCCATACTCGCTTCCCCGCAGCCTCCCATCCCGATCCTCCGCTTCCCCGCCACCTCCCATCCCAATCCTAAGTTAGGACCGGGCGGGGAGCGCAGCACCAGGGAGCGGGGAGCGAAGGACCCGGGCGGGGAAGCCAGCAGTGAAAAGACTTCACCACCGGCTTTCCCGTTCGGTGCTGCGCTCCCCGCTACCTGATGTATGCTCCCCGCTCCCTGGTGCTTCGCTCCCCACCCAGTCCTAACTTAGGATCGGGATGGGAGGCAGCAGGGGAGCGTACATCAGGGAGCGAGGAGCTCAGCACCGAAAGGGAAAGCCGGCGGTGAAGTCTTTTCACTTCCAGCTTTCCAGCCGGTTATTTCAAATGAACAGCTGAGGTATCAGCTGATGCTGATCAGCTGTTCATTTGAAGTAGCCAGGGTGCCCTCAGAGGGTTCATGTGAGTTCATCCTTGACTGCATGCTTTCCCTCCGGTTATTTCAAATGAACAGATGAGGTATCACCGCCGGCTTTCCCTTTCGGTGCTGCGCTCCCCGCTCCCTGATGTATGCTCCCCGCTCCCCCCGCCGCCTCCCATCCCGATCCTAAGTTAGGACCACATGGGGAGCGAAGCACCAGGGAGCAGGGAGCGTACATCAGGGAGCGGGGAACGCAGCACCGAACTGGAAAGCTGGTGGTGAAGTCTTCACTGCCGGCTTCCCGACCCGGGTCCTTCGCTCCCCGCTCCCTGGTGCTGCGCTCCCCGCTCCCTGGTGCTTTGCTCCCCGTCCGGTTCTAACTTAAGATCGAGATGGGAGGTGGCGGGGGGAGCAGAGGATCGTGATGGGAGGTTGCGGGGAAGCGAGTATGGGGCTGAGTGATTGTTTAAAAGCCAGCGGCTTTTTACCGCCGGCTTTTAAACAATCATGCACCCATTTCAGCCTTTTCCTCAGCCCCCAGACCGCTTTATAGGCTCCAGCAGACACTTACTCGGCTTACTCGCATTTCCCATTGACTTACATTGTACTCGTTACTCCTAGCAAGTAATCACAAGGAAACTCGGGGAATAACGAGTAGCCCCAGTACCGTATTATTCGGCGAGTACCAAATAGTAACGAGTATACTGGCTCATCCCTAATTGTATGTTTATATCGAATGATTAGTGACATTTTAAGACAGCAATTTTCCCTTACAAGAACAAATCTTTACCTTTCCGTCAGTTTCACTTTGCATCTCCATCTGTATAATTCATGAGCTACATTTGTAGTTTGTGTGTGTATTATATTAACGAAACAAAGTAGCGCAGACACATAATAATAATTGGCATATTACTTATCAAGTGTGAACGTACTTTGACTATTTTTTTTAATAACATGTGGTACCAAGTGATTAGCAGAAGAGCAGCCTCATATTGCCTTCTACTAACTAGCAAATGTCTTTTACAAACTGAAGCAGTCCTAAAAAAACATGTGACACAATACTGTAGACAGAGCCAAGTGGAATACATCAAAGAATGCCTTCATGCAGATGTTTCATGCAGAAGAAAATTAGGTCAGAGACCACTTCAATTTCAGCTTCTGCCAGCCTTGTTAGAGAGCTCCCAGTGAATTCCTAATGAGTAGCTTCTAGGGCACTTTTTTCTCTTATCCAGTCACAAACTGCCACAGACAGATGAGCTTTCTTTGCCGCATTGGATCTTTTCTTTTTTTTTTCATTCTTTAAAAAGCTTCTCTTAGATTCAGCATTCCAGAATTCAATCAGATGACTGGGCAAATGCAAAAAGACAAATAAAACAGAGATACATTGAGCTTTCAGCTACGAGGTAGAACAATGTTACATAGAAAATGTAAGCTGAAGAGAGATGATATGTCTAAGATTTCATTCCATGTATGAGATGGCACAATGATTTTTCTGGCAATTATTATTTTCAGATACTAACATTCTAATATTGATTTCTCAGTGATTTAGAAAACCTAAACAAAAATACACAATGTACCTACATAAATAGTAAAAGAGGACAAAGGAAGAAGTAAAGAAATAAATGGTGATGTACAGAAAATAGCATGTGGTAAATGTGGGGAGCCAGGCTGAGGAATCGGGTGGGGACAGATTTAAAATATTTCTGAAACAAAACTAGATATGTATTTACAATTCAGCAACTTATCAAGTTGCCATTTGGCAGTAGTCATCATGGAATGCATTGCATTCATTATATTGGAGCACACACAATCTGAGACTTGATCTAAGCAGGTCAGTAACATCCTGAGTGATCTTTCCTCTCCCTTATTGTATCTTCCTGGGTGATGAAGCATGGACACCTTTTGTTGGACTCTTTGTTATTAGCACAGTGTTTGTAATCGTCATTCCTTCTTACTGACTACAGTCTCTAGAAAGGTACAATGCTATTTGTTCCTTTGTTAATTGGAAAGTTGGTTTCCAATACAGGACTGGACAATTCACCCTTGTTCCTGACCAGGCACATTTTCATTTTCTTTTAGTACATGCAGTTTAAAGAGCTGTAAAATGTTTTCACAATTGGATTTTCAAACTATTTTACATCTTTTCTTTTGTGATACATGGGGCATATTTTTATGTTATTTTCATATGCTCTTTTTTATATTTTTACCGATATCAAACTACATTTGTGAAAAAATAAAGCAAATTGTCTCTTCAGAGGGGAAGAGAACAAGAATGCTAGTGCTACCTTTAGGAAGTAGCAATCCTAAAAGTCAATATTGACTCTTCAAGGAGCCTTATCACATGACTTAATATAATAGGGTCATGCGATAAGGCTCCTTGAAGAGTCAATATTGACTTTTAGGATTGCTACTTCCTATAGGTGACACTAAAGTTCTAGTTCTCTTCTTTTCTGAAGAGACAATTTGCATATTTCCCAGAGGAGCATTGTGGCTTAAAAGTCTCCTCACCTTGACTTGCTTAACATGTCACTCTCCACAAGGAGAAACGTTACCCCTTGGATACTGGAAAAATAAAGGAAATACGTGTTTTTCACATTTGTTAATTTTTTTTTTATGACCACAAAGAACAATTAAAATACATTTAAAAATTTGTTTACCACTCTATATAAATTATTTTTATTTATTGGACATGATTTTTTTTCTGATGAGGGTGGGACTAGTAACAGTGGCCATTTTTAATTTATTTATTTTTTACCTACTTTTCATTAATTTTTTTTCCATTATTTCACATATTACACTCCCATAATGTCATAAAAGACCTTTTGTTGGGTGTTTCAACATTTAAACCCATTTTTTTTTTAAAATATGATTTATTCTGTAACTGGGGCTGAGATATAGACCCAGTTATAGTAGAAATGCAAACTCCTAGCTGCATAGAAGAACTAACTAGGTTTCCTAGGATCCAGTAGTTCCTGCTCCCTAACTAGACTTCCTATACTGTATAGGCTGCTCTTGTTTAGTAAACCGTCCCTGCCTTCTCTATTGAGAGCTCGACTGAGTCTGGCAGCCAGCTCCCCCATAGCTGCATGATTGTGTGCAACTGCTCTACGATGCAGTAATTTTTTAAAAGCTCACTACAGAGCTTTTGACCTCCTGGATGTTTAAAGTCTATGAGTGGTCTGGATATAGTTAAAAAGCTATGAAATGGAGTAACACATGGAAAGATGGCCACCAAACATGATTGATGTTCTATATTAACCCCCTCACACAATATGGTATAACTGTACATCTGGACTGCAAGTGCTTTCACCCACTTGCAATCCAGATGTGCTTGTTCTCTGTAGGAGGAGCTGGCAGTTATAAACAACTAAGCTCCTGCTATGGAGGCTGGGACTAGACTTAGCTCTGATCCCAGCACTTTAACTTCTCAAATGCCGAAGTCATTAGGGACATCAGCATGTGAGAAATTTGACAGAATAAGATTACTATAACAGCAAGGAAATGTCTAACAAAGGTCTCTGAGTCCACCATAAACCTCAACCTACTATAGAACTTTTATATAAACCTATAAAGATACCACTTCAAAAAGTGAGATCAATCCCAAATTTAATAGAAAACCCAAAAACAAAGAATTCCCAAATCTGTATAACTCAAAGGATAATAATAGATCATCATTGTGTTTCATTGAGCGCAAACAGGAATTAAAAAAAACTGTGGGGTCAGTTTTATGAAAAAGTATTACATTTTATTCAATATAATATAAATATACAACACAAAAGATCATATAAAAGGTTTGGAATGAGGAGATGCTGCAAAAACACTATGAAGAGGGTGATGGAATATCCACCATCGTGAAAGAAATAGAGAGACACACTGGGTCCCCAATCATATGAACAAAGTATCCTAATAGTTATATTGGACCAAGGAATACACTGAAGTATTATTATCGTTTGGGTATATGTCCCCAATCAGTCAAGAAATAAGTGCAGCCCGATCCTATCCTATCTCTAATATGTCCCAATTGATGACTAAGAGAAATTATAAAGAATAGGAATTACCTTGTGTCATAATATCAGATGGAGCAGAGTGCGCTTGGGACCCATGCAAAAGCCTCGACGTGCGTTTCACCTTCTGGCTTCGTCAGTTCTATAGAACTTGCTGGAGGCAAATAACTGATATGCTTTCTGTCATTCAAACACTGACAGATTATATAATGCCCTGCACTACATAAATTGTACAGTGGATTTCAATGCAATCAAAGGAACACATGGCAAAAGTTCCCATGTGGGACAGGTATTGTAAAAAAAAATGTTTTTAAAAAGCAATTTCTTATGAATTCAGCATGACCCAATATTTATTTGCAAACTACTGTTTGTATATAAGGATGGACTTCGAGGGCAAGAATGGTTATTTGGCTTTTGGAGCACAAATTTGCCAGTAATAGTTCGCTGGTGACACTTGCAGTGCATATGGCAGGGCCTAGCAAGCCACCATAGCTAGGTGACACTGAAGCCATTACTCGACTTGGGAGCATCATGGCTACCATCAACACCGCAAGATAACTATTCCCTCCCTCAATGTGCATCTAAATGCTGCTGTTGATATGCAGTTTCTAGACCTGGAGTTCGGCCCACTTAGTCGGGTGCTTTGCTGCCATATGCCTGATCAGGCTGGTGTTGGTCAGGCTGCTAGTTTTTCTACCCCTGCTGATGCTGGCCTGGCAGGTAGTGCAAATGGCCTTTTCGGGTTATCTGCAAAGTCTTTAAAAAACAAGCAGACTCGGGAAGACCTAACAGTTGTACTGGCAACTTACGTCGTGTTGGCATTACGGGGAGAGCTTTCCCGCCCTGTGACTGTGACCACCACACTGCTTCTTCCTGCCTGTTGTGGTGCTACACCTACTTCCCCAAGTGTGCTTCAGTCCACACTCTGCATGTCCCCCTGCAAAGTTGGATCAGTTACTATATCATCCACCACCTCATCTTCCACTTCCGCACCCTGGTCCTCCTCCTGACTCTCTGGCAATTGTGTCTCATCATCATCATCATCCACCTCTTGCAACAGTAATTGCACTTTCCCACCATCGCCTTCGTGTGACTGTGGCTGCTCAAATATTTGGACATGGCTGCACGCGTTCTCCTCTTGACTCACTTGAAGCTGGCCGGGCAAGAGGCTGAAATCTAAAAATGGAAAAGTGAACAGCTCTTCTGAGTGTCCAAGTGTGGGATCAGTTGTCTCCGGGCACTCAGCATGGTGGGAGGAAGGAGGATCAGGGTGAGGAATATGCGATCCAGAATAATGGCTACTGAGACTTGACCGTGTGGAAGATAGGGTGGTGGTGGTGGTGGCAAAGTGACTGGAAGCATTATATGAAGTGATGAGCGAACGTGCTCGCCACTGCTCGGTATTCGCCCGAGCATCACGGTGCTCGACAAGCTCAACGAGTATTTCTAGGTTGCTCAGGCGGGAACTCGGGTCCCCTCCCTGCATGTTTGGAGGTCTTTAGAGAGCCAATAAACATGCAGGGATTGCCTGCCATGCACTGTAGTGCCATAGCCATGGTGGTTGCGGGCATTACAATGATAGGCTGGCCACACAGCGTCATCTGGTCTGTATAAGACCTGGAGCCGCTATGCTCATCACAGTCTACCCCAGAATCAGGCAGAGTAGGGAGAGATGCTGCTGCGTCAGGGAGAGATTTGATTGTTTATAATTAGTATAGGTATTCCACAACATATACACACGTGATCAAAATTGTTGGTACCCCTCCTTTAATGAAAGAAAAACCCACAATGGTCACAGAAATAACTTGAATCTGACAAAAGTAATAATAAATTTAAAATCTATGAAAATGAACAAATGAAAGTCCGACATTGCTTTTCAATCCTGCTTCAGCAGAATTTTTTTAAAAATTAAACTCATGAAATAGGCCTGGACAGAAATGATGGTACTCTTAACTTAATATTTTGTTGAACAACCTTTTGAGGCAATCACTGCAATTAAACGATTCCTGTAACTGTCAATGACACTTCTGCATCTCTCGACAGGTATTTGGCCCACTCCTCATGAGCAAACTGTCCAGTTGACTCGTGTTTGAAGGTTGCTTTTTCCAGACGGCATGTTTCAGCTCTTTCCAAAGATGCTCAATAGGATTTAGGTCAGGGCTCATAGAAGGCCACTTCAGAATAGTCCAATGTTTTCCTCTTAGCCAATCTTGTGTTTTTTCAGCTGTGTGTTTTAGGTCATTATTAGAGATGAGCGGTGTTTGACTAGAACTGTTCGCCAATCTCAAATTCGAGCTGTTTTGGGCGGTGTTCGAGTTGTTCGACGAACGCGAACGATTTGCAAAAAATTTGGCTGTTCGAGGTTATATTCGATAACTGTTCGTGCATCAAAAGTGTGTCCTGCATGTCTGGCGCTATTTAGAGCACCAATCATGCAGGGATTGTCTGCCACTCACTGTAATGCCACAGCCATGGTGGTTGTGGCATTACAGTGATTGCCCAAATCGATGGGAACAGTGCTCACAATGAAACATGAAAAGTCGGCAATTCAGCTGCGGCATACACCGGTACATGACAATTTTGAACAGAAAGATTAGAGAATCACAAATAGATTAGATAGATAGAAACATGTCAGTCACATATATATGAAGTATAGTGACAGTGTTGCTTACTCTACTTGTCTTTTAGTGTAAAGGATTTATTAAAAAAAATAATAGTGTTTTCATGCACCTGTCTCTTTAAAAAAGCCATCCGGCAATTCAGCATCGGTACCCGACAATTTAGAATAGAAGGAATAGAGAATCACACATAGATTAGATAGATAGAAACATGTCAGTCACATACAGTTATATGAAAAAGTTTGGGCACCCCTATTAATCTTAAGCTTAATGTTTTATAAAAATTGGTGTTTTTGCAACAGCTATTTCAGTTTGATATATGTAATAACTGTTGGACACAGTAATGTTTCTGCCTTGAAATGAGGTTTATTGTACTAACAGAAAATGTGCAATCTGCATTCAAACAAAATTTGACAGGTAATAATAATAATAATAATAATAGTTTATTTTTATAGCGCCAACATATTCCGCAGCACTTTACAAATTTTAGGGGGGACTTATACAGACAATACAGAATAAGCATATCTCGTATCGAACGGAGTGAGGGCCCTGCTCGCGAGCTTACAGTCTATGAGGAAGTGGGGGAGACACAAAAGGTAAAAAGTACATATATTGTATAATGCAGCCTTGATATACTGAATAGGATGAATAAAAATACATGGACTGGTCGCCAGCCAGTATGTGTGCAGTCCTGACAGAGGCTTTTATGTGCATGGTTGGTTTGAACCCGAAGTTGAAGAAGATTTTAATATGGGGGAAAGCTGGGATGGACAGAGTGTGTTTAGGTGATACGCCAGTCTAAAGAAATGTGTTTTTAGGGTTCGCTTGAAACTGTGGGTATTGGGAATTAATCGAACTGTCCTGGGTAGTGCATTCCAGAGAATTGGCGCAGCACGCGAGAAATCTTGGAGACGGGAGTGGGAAGTTCGGATTATGGAGGATTTTAGTTTCAAGTCATTTGCAGAACGGAGGGCACGTGTAGGGTGGTAGACTGAGACAAGGGAGGAGATGTAGGGGGGTACTGAAGCATGGAGCGCTTTGTGGGTAAGCGTGATAAGTTTAAAACGAACTCTATATTGGATGGGCAACCAATGCAATGACTGGCACAGGGAAGAGGCATCTGAGTAGCGGTTGGCGAGGAATATGATCCTGGCTGCTGCGTTCAGGACGGATTGGAGAGGGGAGAGTTTAGTAAGAGGGAGACCGATTAGTAGAGCGTTGCAATAGTCAAGACGAGAATGAATAAGAGCGACAGTAAGAGTTTTTGCCGAGTCAAAGGTGAGAAAAGTCCTGATTCTTGAGATGTTTTTGAGGTGTAGATGACATGAACGAGCGAGTGATTTGATGTGAGGAGTGAAAGAAAGATCTGAATCAAAAATGACCCCAAGACAGCGGGCTTGTAGCTGGGGAGTAATGGTTGAGCCACAAACGGAGATGGTTATATCGGGCACAGGTAGGTTAATGGAGGGAGGAAAGACGAGGAGTTCAGTTTTTGACAGATTCAGTTTTAGGTAGAGGGAGGACATAATGTTAGACACAGCAGAAAGACAATCACTGGTCTTTTGTAGTAATGCAGGGGTGATGTCCGGAGCAGAGGTGTATAATTGGGTGTCATCAGCATAGAGATGGTACTGAAAACCGAATCTACTGATTGTTTGTCCAATAGGAGCGGTGTATAAGGAGAAAAGAAGGGGGCCTAGGACTGACCCTTGAGGAACCCCGACAGTAAGAGGAAGTAGGGAGGAGGAGGAGCCGGCAAAAGACACAGAGAAGGAGCGGTCAGAGAGATAAGAGGAGAACCAGGAGAGAACCGTGTCCTTGAGGCCAATAGTGCGGAGCATAGTGAGGAGGAGCTGGTGATCCACAGTGTCAAATGCTGCAGAGAGATCCAGGAGAATCAGCAGGGAGTAGTGACCATTAGATTTAGCTGTTAGTAGATCATTAGAGACTTTAGTGAGGGCAGTTTCAGTAGAATGTAAAGAGCGGAAACCAGATTGTAAAGGGTCAAGAAGAGAGTTGTCTGAGAGATAGCGGATTAGACGGGAGTGGACCAGGCGTTCCAGGAGTTTAGAGATAAAGGGAAGATTGGAAACAGGTCTGTAGTTGGCCGTGCAGTTCTGGTCGAGGGATGGTTTTTTAAGTAATGGTTGTATGCTGGCGTGTTTAAAAGAAGAGGGAAAGATACCAGATGAGAGGGAAAGGTTGAAAATTTTAGTTAGGTGAGAGGTGACAGCTGGAGCAAGGGACTGAAGGAGATGTGAGGGAATAGGGTCGCTGGTGCAGGTGGTAGGGCGAGAAGATGCAAGGAGCCTGATCACTTCATCTTCCGTGACTGGTTCGAAGTCAGAAAATGAGCAAGATACAATGTGGCGGGGGGGAGCATGCATAACATTTGGGGATTGGGAGAAAATTTCCTGTCGGATATGGTCAATTTTTTCTTTGAAATAGTTAGCCAGATCGTCAGCGCTGAGGTCAGTGGTCGGGGCCTGTGCTGTTTGATTGAGGAGAGAATGAAACGTGTCAAAGAGTCGTTTAGGATTATTGGAAAGTGAGATGATGAGGTTGTTAAAGTAGGTTTGTTTGGAGAGGTGAAGGGCAGAGTTATATGTTTTCAGCATAAATTTATAGTGGAGGAAATCTTCGGGCAGATTTGATTTTCTCCACAGCCGTTCAGCGCACCTGGAGTACCTCTGGAGAAGACGTGTTTGAGGCGTGTTCCAGGGTTGTCGCCGTCTATGCCGAATTGTTCTTTGTGTAGGAGGTGCGGCTTCATCCAGGGCGCATAGCATTATTTTGTTATAATGCTTCAATGCAGATTCGGGACATGAGAGGGAGGAGATTGGGGCCAATGATGATTGCAACCTTTTTATAAATTTCTGGGTGTTAATGGCGCGTAAATTTCTATAAGTGTGGACGGTGGGAGTGTCTTGAGTAGAGTCACAGTTCTTGACAGAGAATGAAAGAAGATTATGGTCAGAGAGTGGAAGGGGAGAGTTAGTAAAGTCATGTACTGAGCAAAGCCGGGAGAAGATCAGGTCCAATGTGTTCCCGTCCTCATGTGTAGGAGAATTAGCAAGCTGTGAAAGGCCGAAGGAGGAGGTTAATGATAAAAGATGCGTGGCAGATGGGGAAAGAGGATCGCCAATTGGGATGTTAAAGTCTCCCATGATTATCGTGGGGATGTCGCAGGATAGAAAATTTGTAAGCCAGGCAGCAAAGTGATCCAGGAATTGACGGGGGGGACCTGGGGGGCGATAGACAACCGCCACTCGCAGGGAGAAGGGCCGGTAGAGTCTGACTGTGTGGGCCTCAAAGGACGGGAAGATAAGGGAGGGTACAGGGGGGATAACCTGAAAAGTACATTTTGTTGAAAGAAGCAGACCAACACCTCCACCTGATCTGTTGTCAGGTCGCGGGGTATGAGAGAAATGTAGGCCACCATAGGAGAGAGCTGCAGCGGCGGTGGTGTCCGACTGCTGGATCCAGGTTTCAGTGAGAGCCAGAAGGTTGAGGGAATTAGAGAGGAAAAAGTCATGGATGTAAGAGAGTTTATTACAAGCTGAGCGTGCATTCCAAAGGGCACAGTTGAATGAGACAGAAGATATGCAGCGAATATTAATGAGATTAGCAGGGTTTCTGAATGTAACAGGGAAAGAGTTAGTGTTATTATTACTGGAGGGTCCTGGGTTGGGAGAAATATCACCTGCGACTAATAGAAGGAAGATACAGAGAGTGAGCAGATGATTGAGTGATTTGTGAGAGCGTTTCCTGCGTTGTATGGTGGGAATGAATGGATCTGCGTGGTATAACATTGTGAAGAGAGCATGACAACTGTACATAGGAGAAGAGAGGAGTGAGGGATTAATATGGATGAAGTGTGCCGCATTTGTGGGTGAACGGTGAATGTGGATGATTGTAGCAACCAGAGTATAAATGGCACAGATACAAATGGTGAATACTGTTTGCCAAAAAGATGACCTGGAAGCAAGTTTGTTTAATTGTCTTGCATGTCTTACCTGTCTCCTGCCCTGTCCAACTGCCATTTTCTAACTGCCAGGGCACTTTGCTAAATTATGGCACTTCGATAAAGTATGCATAAATGCTATATGCATAAATGCCCCCGCATAAATGCCTCCCCTTAACTAAGTCTCAATATATAGGGACGTATCTGCTTAGATCTGCACAGATTTAACTCATTAACAATCATAAGTATGGGCACCCTTATCATTTTCTTGTTTTAAATACTCCTACCTACTTTTTACTGACTTACTAAAGCACTTTTTTTGGTTTTGTAACCTCATTGAGCTTTGAACTTCATAGCCAGGTGTATGCAATCATGAGAAAAGCTACTTAAAGTGGCCACTTGCAAGTTGTTCTCCTGTTAGAATCTCCTCTGAAGAGTGGCATCAAGGGCTCCTCAAAACAACTGTCAAATGATCTGAAAACAAAGATTATTCAACATAGTTGTTCAGGGGAAAGATGCAAAAAGCTGTCTCAGAGATTTAACCTGTCAGTTTCCACTGTGAGGAACATAGTAAGGAAATGGAAGAACACAGGGACAGTTCTTGTTAAGGCCAGAAGTGGCAGGCCAAGAAAAACATCAGAAAGGCAGAGAAGAAGAATGGTGAGATCAGTCAAGGACAATCCTCAGACCACCTCCAGAGAGCTGCAGCATCAACTTGCTGCAGATGGTGTCACTGTGCATCGGTCAACTATACAACGCACTTTGCACCAGGAGAAGCTGTATGGGCGAGAGATGCGAAAGAAGCCTTTTCTGCAAGCACGCCACAAACAGAGTCGGCTGAGGTATGCAAAAGCACATTTGGAGAAGCCAATTTCTTTTTGGAAGAAGGTCCTGTGGACTGATGAAGCCAAGGTTGAGTTGTTTGGTCATACAAAAAGGCGTTATGCATGGCGGCAAAAAAACACAGCATTCCAAGAAAAACACTTGCTACCCACAGTAAAATTTGGTGGAGGTTCCATCATGCTTTGGGGCTGTGTGGCCAATGCCGGCACCGGGAATCTTGTTAAAGTTGAGGGACGCATGGATTCCACTCAGTATCAGCAGATTCTTGACAATAATGTTCAAGAATCAGTGATAAAGTTGAAGTTACGCAGGGGATGGATTTTTCAGCAAGACAATGATCCAAAACACCGCTCCAAATCTACTCAGGCATTCATGCAGAGGAACAATTACAATGTTCTGGAATGAC
Source organism: Phyllobates terribilis (assembly GCF_046119375.1). Taxonomy (NCBI): domain Eukaryota; kingdom Metazoa; phylum Chordata; class Amphibia; order Anura; family Dendrobatidae; genus Phyllobates; species Phyllobates terribilis. The sequence continues at coordinate 115,561,897 of NW_027362761.1, read as the reverse complement.
CATCCCAGTCCCCAGACCTGAATATCATTGAACATCTGTGGGATCATTTGAAGAGGGCTGTCCATGCTCGGCGACCATCAAACTTGACTGAACTGGAATTGTTTTGTAAAGAGGAATGGTCAAAAATACCTTCATCCAGGATCCAGGAACTCATTAAAAGCTACAGGAAGCGACTAGAGGCTGTTATTTTTGCAAAAGGAGGATCTACTAAATATTAATGTCGCTTTTCTGGTGAGGTGCCCATACTTATGCACCTGTCAAATTTTGTTTGAATGCAGATTGCACATTTTCTGTTAGCACAATAAACCTCATTTCAAGGCAGAAACATTACTGTGTCCAACAGTTATTACATATATCAAACTCAAATAGCTGTTGCAAAAACACCAATTTTTATAAAACAATAAGCTTAAGATTAATAGGGGTGCCCAAACTTTTTCATATAACTGTATATATGAAGTACAGTGACAGTGTTGATTACTGTACTTGTCATTTAGTGTTAAAATAAAGGACTTATTTAAAAAAAAATTGGCGTGGGGTTCCCCATAATTTTAGTCTCTAGCGGAGGTTAAGCAGATGGCTGGGGCAGATGTTTGAAGCCTGGGAATGGGGTAATACCCACGGAGCTTCCCAGGCTACTAATATCAGCCCCCAGCTGAATACCTAGCCTTTACTAGCTATTAAAATGGGGGACCCCCCCCAAAAAAAATGACGTGGGGTCCCCCCTATTTTAATAGCTAGCAAAGGCTAGGCAGACAGCTGGGGGCTGATATTAATAGCCCAGGAAGGGTGCCATGAATATTGGCCCCCTCCCAGGCTAGAAACACCAGCCGTCAGCCGCCCCAGAAATGGCGCATCCATAGGATGCACCAATTCTGGCACTTAGCCTCGCTCTTCCCACTGCCCTGTAGCGGTGGCAGTGGGGTAATAGGGTTTGGGTTGATGTCAGCTTATAATGCCAGCTGACATCAAGCCCAGGTTAGTAATGTAGAGACGTCTAAAAGACACCCCCATTACTAACCCCATAGTCAAAGTTAAAAAAAAACACAAACACCCAGAATAAAGTCCTTTAATTGAAATAAAGACACAATTCTTTATTGTTCTAAATTAAACCATACTTACCATCACGCCCATTCCAGCTGAAGCCAATGTCTTCTGCAATAAAAATAAAATAATAAAGCAACATCATCCTTACCTTTCCATGGTTCCCACGACGGCTTCAGCTCTGTTACATTCAAATAACAGGCTGGATCGCAGCAGAACGCTGCCATCCAGCTTGGCATGCCGCACACACTGAGAAGCGCAGGCATGCTTGCGCTCCTCAGTGTCTCGCTGTGACGGCATAAAGATGAGCCGAGTTCATGTCCAATGAACTCGGCTCACCTCAGGCACGTCACCGACGGCGTGGGAAAATTCTCCTGCACTCAGCGCTTTAGCGTGAGAATTCTCTCATGCTGTCAGTGACGTACATGAGGTGAGCTGAGATCATTGGACATGAACTCACCTCATGCACGTCACTGACAGCGTGGGAAAATTCTCACGCTGCAGCGCTGAGTGCAGGAGAATTTTCCCACGCTGTCAGTGACGTGTATGAAGTGAGCTGAGTTCATTGGACATGAGCTCACATCATGCACGTCACTGACAGCGTGGGAGAATTCTCACGCTGAAGCGCTGAGTGCAGGAGAATTTTCCCACGCTGTCAGTGACGTGCATGAGGTGAGCTGAGTTCATTGGACATGAACTCGGCTCATCTAGTTGCGGTCACAGTGAGACAGTGAGGAGCGCAAGCAAGCCTGCGCTTCTCAGTGTCTGCGGGATGACAGGCTGGATGGCAGCTTTCTGCTGCGGTCCAGCCTGTCATCTCGATGTAGCAGAGCTGGAGCCATCCTGGGAACCATGGAAAGGTAATGATGATGTTGCTTTATTATTTTTCTTTTATTGCAGGAGATCGATGGCTTCAGCTGGAATGGGCATGATGGTAAGTATGGTTTAATTTAGAACAATAAAGAATTGTGTGTTTATTTCAATTAAAGGACTTTTTTCTGGGTGTTGTGTTTTTTTTAAATACTTTACTAGAAATTCATGGTGGTCATGTCTAATATTGGCATGACCCCATGAATTTCGGGCTTAGGGCCAGCTGATAATGCCAAGCTGGCCCTAACCCCTTTATTACCCAGTGAGCCACCGCACCAGGGCCCTGGATAAGTTGGGTACAGCGCCAGAAGATGGCGCTTCTATGAACGCGCCATTTTCTGGGGTGGCTGCAGACTGCAATTTGCCGCGGGGGGGGGACCCAGAAAGCTTGGGCCTCCCTGCGCTGCGGATTCCAGCCCCCAGCTGCCTAGTTGTACCTGGCTGGACACAAAAATAGGGCGAAGCCGTACGTATTTTATTTTTTTTAATTATTTCATGAAATTCATGAAATAATTAAGAAAAAAAGGGCTTCCCTATATTGTTGTGTCCGGCCAGGTACAAATAGGCAGCTGGTGGTTGGGGGCAGCCCGTTCCTGCCTGCTGTACCTGGCTGGACACAAATATAGTGCGAAGCCCCACGTCAATTTTTTTTTAATTATTTCATGAAATAATAAATGGTTTAATTTAGAACAATAAAGAATTGTGTGTTTATTTCAATTAAAGGACTTTATTCTGGGTGTTTGTGCTTTTTTTAACTTTGACTTTGGGGTTAGTAATGGGGGTGTCTTATAGACGCCTCTCCATTACTAACCTGGGCTTGATGTCAGCTGGCATTATAATCTGACATCAACCCCAGCCCTATTACCCCACTGCCACCGCTACAGGGCAGTGGGAACAGCAAGGCTAAGTGCCAGAATTGGCGCATCTTATGGATGCGCCATTTCTGGGATGGCTGACGGCTGGTGTTTCAAGCCTGGGAGGGGGCCAATATTCATTTTTTTACGGGGGTCCCCCATTTTAATAGCTAGTAAAGGCTAGGTATTCAGCTGGGGGCTAATATTAGTAGCCTGGGAAGCTCCATGGGTATTACCCCCTTCCCAGGCTTCAAACATCTGCCCCAGCCGTCTGCTTAACCTCCGCTAGAGACTAAAATTGCGGGGAACCCCACGCCAATTTTTTTTTTAATAGATCCTTTATTTTAACACTAAATGACAAGTACAGTAACCAACACTGTCACTGTACTTCTTATATATGTGACTGACATGTTTCTAGCTATCTAATCTATGTGTGAAGCTCTATCTTTCTGTTCTAAATTGTCGGGTACCGCTGCTGAATTGCCGGCCGGCTTCATTAAAGAGACAGTTGCATGAAAACGCTATTATTTTTTTAAATAACTCCTTTAAAATAAATGACAAGTACAGTAAGCAACACTGTCACTGTACTTCTTATATATGTGACTGACATGTTTCTATCTATCTATTCTATGTGTGAAGCTCTATTCTTTCTGTTCTAAATTGTCGGTTACCGCTGCTGAATTGCCGGCCGGCTTTTTTAAAGAGACGGTGCATGAAAACACTAATATTTTTTTTAATAAATCCTTTACACTAAATGACAAGTACAGTAACCAACACTGTCACTGTACTTCTTATATATGTGACTGACATGTTTCTATCTATCTAATCTATGTGTGATTCTCTATTCCTTCTATTCTAAATTGTCGGTTACCGCTGCTGAATTGCCGGCCGGCTTTTTTAAAGAGACGGTGCATGAAAACACTAATATTTTTTTTAATAAATCCTTTACATTAAATGACAAGTACAGTAACCAACACTGTCACTGTACTTCTTATATATGTGACTGACATGTTTCTATCTATCTAATCTATGTGTGAAGCTCTATCTTTCTGTTCTAAATTGTCGGGTACCGCTGCTGAATTGCCGGCCGGCTTCATTAAAGAGACAGGTGCATGAAAACGCTATTATTTTTTTAAATAAATCCTTTAAAATAAATGACAAGTACAGTAAGCAACACTGTCACTGTACTTCTTATATATGTGACTGACATGTTTCTATCTATCTATTCTATGTGTGAAGCTCTATTCTTTCTGTTCTAAATTGTCGGTTACCGCTGCTGAATTGCCGGCCGGCTTTTTTAAAGAGACGGTGCATGAAAACACTAATATTTTTTTAAATAAATCCTTTACACTAAATGACAAGTACAGTAACCAACACTGTCACTGTACTTCTTATATATGTGACTGACATGTTTCTATCTATCTAATCTATGTGTGATTCTCTATTCCTTCTATTCTAAATTGTCGGTTACCGCTGCTGTATTGCCGGCCGGCTTTTTTAAAGAGCCGGTGCATGAAAACACTAATATTTTTTTTAATAAATCCTTTACACTAAATGATAAGTACAGTAACCAACACTGTCACTGTACTTCTTATATATGTGACTGACATGTTTCTATCTATCTAATCTCTGTGTGATGCTCTATTCCGTCTTGTCTAAATTGTCGGGTACCGGTGTATGCCGCTGCTAAATTGCCGGCCGGCTTTTTTAAAGAGAGCGTCTTCTGAGCAGTTTGTCAGCTTTTGGACACCTTTGAAGGTGTTTTCTATGTGTTTCTATGTGTTTTTGTTTGCCTGCCATTGGTTTTAACGGTGTTCGACGGTGTTCTAAGGTGTTCGACGAATAGTTCGACGAACAGTTCCTCGAACATCCCGGTGTTCGACGAACCGAACCGAACCCGAACACTATGGGGGTGGCTCAACACTAGTCATTATCTTGTTGCAAGGCCCATGAACTGCGACTGAGACCAAGCTTTCAGACACTGGGCAGCACATTTCTCTCTAGAATCCCTTGAAAGTCTTAAGATTTCATTGTACCCTGTACAGATTCAAGACACACTGTTCCAGATGCATCAAAGCAGCCCCAGAACATAACAGAGCCTCCTCCATGTTTCACAGTAGGGACAGTGTTCTTTTCTTGATATGCTTCATTTTTCCGTCTGTGAATATAGAGCTCATGTGCCTTGCCAAAAACTTGCATTTTTGTCTCATCTGTCCATAGGACATTCTCCCGGAAGCTTTGTGGCTTGTCAACATGTAGTTTGGCAAATTCCAGTCTGGCTTTTTTATGATTTTTTTTTTCAACAATGGTGCTCTCCTTGGTCATCTCCCATGAAGTCCACTTTGGATCAAACAATGATGGATGGTGCGATCTGACACTGATGTTCCTTGAGCTTGAAGTACACCTTTAATCTCTCTAGAAGTTATCCTGGGCTTTTATGTTACCATTCGTATTTTCCGTCTCTTTGATTTGTCATCAATTTTCCTCCTGCGACCACATCCAGAGAGGCTGACTACAGTCCCATGGATCTTAAATTTCTGAATAATATTTGCAACTGTACTCACAGGAACATCAAGCTGCTTGGAGATGGTCTTATAACCTTTACCTTTAACATGCTTGTCTATGATTTTCTTTCTAATCTCCGGAGACAACTCTTTCCTTTACTTCCTCTGGTCCATGTTGAGTGTGGTACACACCATGTCACCAAAAAGCACATTGAGTATTTGTAGCCCTATATACAAGCCCACTGACTGATTACAAGATTGTAGACACCTGTGATGCTAATTAGTGGACACAACTTGATTTAACATGTCCCTTTTGTCACATTATTTTCAGGGGTACCATCATTTCTGTCCAGGCCTATTTCATAAGTTTAATTTTTTTTTAAATTCTGTGGAAGCAGGATTGAAAAGCAATGTCTGACTTTCGTTTGTTCATTTTCATAGATTTTTAATGTATTATTACTTTTGTCAGATTCAAGTTATTTCTGTGACCATTGTGGGTTTTTCTTTCATTAAACGAGGGGTACTAACGATTTTGACCATGTGTGTATATATATATATATATATATATATATATATATATATATATATACAACTGAACTAACAGTCCTTCTGAGGACTAATCCAGCTGCATATATTCAGTGGTGATAGCAGGAGTTAGGCAGGCAGGCAGGGTATGTGGCAGACTTACCCATATAGTGCAAGAGGGTCCATTGAAAGTCTTATCTGTATAGGTATTCCACAACATATATATACTAGATGGAGGCCTGATGCTATCGCATGGGAAGGGCGGTGATGTTACAATAGGGACAGGCTTTGCAGCGTTGAGATTCTCTCCCCCCCATGTGCTCACCCACCTATTAACTCTCTCTTTCCCCCATGTGCTGATTTCTCCCGTCTCTCCTCTCTTCTTTGACCTGTCTACCCAATGTGCTATCCCCTTGTCTGCTGTCTCTCCTTCCTGTGCTGTGTTTTCCCCTCATGTGCTGTCCCGTTTGAGCTGTCTCCCCCCTGTGCTCTGTCTCTCTTCTCCCTGTGTGCTTTCTCTCTCCCTCATCTGCTGTCTTCTCCTCTCATGTGATCTCTTTTTTGACCTGTGTACCCCATGTGCTCTCCCCCTTGTCTGCTCTCTCTCTCTCCACCCCTGTGCTGTCTTTCTTCCCTCATGTGTTCTCTCATTTGAGCTTTCTCCCCGCGCAGTAAATCAGACCGTTGCCATCTTTGTGCAGGCAGAAAGCGGCGGTCACATTAAAACTGCACATGATCTGTTCCTGTGCAAAGATGGCGGGGGTCAGTGAATCATTCGGCTGATCCCGGCAGCCGCGTGTATGGCATGTTCGCGACGGTGTTCCTCTGGTGGTACCGCGCAAGAGGCTGCATACAGCGTTTACAGTGTGTGTGTGTGTGTGTGTATATGTGGTGTGTACGGCGTATACAGAGTGTGTGTGTGGTGGTGCGTACGGCGTATTCAGTGTTTGTGTGGTGCGTACGGCGTATACAGTGTGTGTGTGGTGCGTACAGCGTGTAAAGTGTGTGTGTGGTACGTACAACGTATAAAGTGTGTGTGTATGCTTGTGGAGAACACGGCGTATACAGTGTGTGTGGTGCGTACAGCGTATACAGTGTGTGTGGTGCGTACAGTGTATACAGTGTGTGTGAGTGGTGGTGTGTACGGCGTATACAGTATGTGTGGTGCGTACGATGTATACAGTGTGTGTGTGTGGTGCCTACGGCATACACAGTGTGTGTGTGTGGTGCGTACGGTGTATACAGTGTGTGTGTAGTGCATACAGCGTATACAGTGTGTGTGTGTGTGCGTGTGTGTGGTGCATAGGGCGTATACAGTGTGTGTGGTGCATACGACGTACACAGTGTGTGTGTGTGTATGTGGTGCGTATGGCGTGTACAGTGTATGTGTGTGGTGTGTACAGCATATACAGTGTGTGTGTGGTGCGTACGGCATATACAGAGTGTGTGTGGTGGTGCATACAGCGTATACAGTGTGTGGTGTGTACGGAGTATACTGAGTGTGTGTGTGGTGGTGCGTACGGCATATACAGTCTGAGTGGTGCGCACGGCGCATATGTAGCGCCCCGAGGGTTCGGTTGCTACAGGGGTATTGCACCTCAACCAGAGGTGTGATATTCCACTCCCAGGTAAGGATGGAGTATGGACCAGGGCTCAGTTAGCTGCATACACTACACACACTCCTCATTTCCGGGGGACAGCTCGCAGGGACGGTTTCTGGAGCATAGGAAGGAGCTCATTGGTTGCAGGTCACCTGAGCTCAGACACAGTGAAGCAGATAAAAAGGTGGGGGCCATTTTAGGAGGGAGTTCAGTGTTCTGTGAGAGGAGAAGGCAGGGAGCAGAGCCCATGCAGCAGCTCTGCTCCCTGGGCAGGCCTAGCACAGAGGCTGGAGCCTGAGGGAAGAGAGAAGAAGGAGAAGGAAGGAAAGAGGACAGAAAGAGGAGTAGAAAGGCTCCAGAAACAAGAAGGCAGAAGGGACCCTAAGAACCCACGAGATAACGGGTGAAGGGTCGGGCAGAATAAGGGTACCAGATTCCCAAGTTGGTGGAGGTAAATTATCCCTCAGCCAAAGACCGGAGGTCGTGATCATCTATTGGTGCGACCCCCTGCTGCACCCACTAGAAAGGCACCGCAGAGGGTCAGGGAAACCGGCGATAGGTTTCACCAAGAGAAGGCCCGAGGCAGCTGGACAGAAGTGTGGTCACTGGTGGGGCACGAGAGGCCGGAGAAAGGACAGAAGGGGGTCCTGTGCCATACTCCTGAATTGCCTGGGGGTTGACCAAGCTCCTCACCTGGTGGACGCAGCACGGCTTGGGCAGTCATTCCCTGCAGAAGTGACTCGGATAACAACTGTGAGTAAAAGACCCTGGACTGCATCACTGACTCTGTGTGATTTATGCTGCGCCTGCACCATCACCCCCTGCATCCTATCATGCTGCCCTGAGGCTACACTCCTCCCGTGGGGAGTTATACTATCTCTGCTGCACGCACCAACAGCCTCAGCGGTCTGCCTTGCAGCGGCGGTCATCCCTGACCGCAATCCATGGGTGGCGTAGTCGGACATTCAAAACCATACAAATAGACTGCCACAGCACTTGGTTTGACCACCCTGAGCCACGGACCGGGTTGCCACTACTACCCCCATTATTGCTCTGTTGCCCGGTTCCGAGTGCCCCACGGCCCAGGGGGCGAGTCACATACAGTGTGTGTGTGTGTGGTGCGTACGGCGTATACAGTGTGTGTGTGTATGTGGTGCGAGCGGCGTATACACTGTGTGTGTGTGGTGCGTACGACGTATACAGTGTGTGTGTGGTGCATACGGCATATACAGTGTGTGTGTATGTATGGTACATACGGCATATACAGTGTGTGTTTGTGTGTGTGTGTGGTGTGTACAGCAAATACTGTGTGTGTGCATACTGCATATACAGTGTGTGTGTACGGCATATACAGTGTGTGTGTGGTGCGTACGGCGTATATAGTGTGTGTGTGAGTACGGCGTATACAGTGTGTGTGTGGTGTGTATGGCGTATACAGTGTGTGTGTGTGTGGTGCGTACAGCGTATACAGTGTGTGTGGTGAGTACGGCGTATACAGTATGTGTGTGTGTGTGGTGTGTACGGAGTGTACAGTGTGTGTGTGGTGCATATGGTGTATACAGTGTGTGGGTGGTGCGTACGGCATATACAGTTTGTGTGTGTGGTGCGTAGAGCGTATACAGTGTGTGTGTGGTGCATACGGCATATACAGTGTGTGTATATGGTGCATACGGTGCATACCGTGTGTGGTGCGTACGGCGTATACAGTGTGTGCGTGTGGTGCGTACGGCATATACAGTGTGTGTGTGGTGCGTACGGTGTACACAGTGTGTGTGTGAGTGGTGTGTACGACGAATACAGTGTGTTTGTGTGGTGCGTACGGCGTATACAGTGTGTGGGTATTTGGTGCGTACGGCGTATACAGTGTGTGTGTGTGTTGCATACAGCGTATACAGTGTGTGTGTGTGGTGCGTACGGCGTATGCAGTGTGTGTGTGTGGTGCATACGGCGAATACAATGTGTGTGTGTGTGTGTGTCGTGCGTACGTCGTATACAGTGTGTGTGTGTGTGGTGCGTACGGCGTATACAGTGTGTGTGGTGCATACGGCGAATACAGTGTGTGTGTGTGTGTGGTGCGTATGTCGTATACAGTGTGTGTGTGTGTGTGGTGTGTACGGTGTATACCGTGTATGTGTGTGGTGTGTACAGCGTATACAGTGTGTGTGTGTATGTGTGGTGCGTATGGCGTATACAGTGTGTGTGTGTGGTGCGTACGTCAAATATAGTGTGTGTGTGATGTGTATGGTGTATACCATGTGTTTGTGGTGCATACGGCGTATACAGTGTGTGTGGTGCATACAGCGTACACAGTGTATGTGTGTGTGTATGTATGGTGCGCACGGTGTATACAGAGTGTGTGTGTGTGGTGCGTACGGCGTATATAGCGTGTGTGTACGGCGTATACAGTGTATGTGTGGTGCGTACAGTGTATACAGTGTGTGTGTGTGGTGCGTACGGCGAATACAGTGTGTGTGTGCGTGGTGTGTATGGCGTATACAGTGTGTGTGTGCGTGGTGCGTATGGCGTATACAGTGTGTGTGTCTGTGTGCGTGTGTGTACGGCGTGTACAGTGTGTGTGTGTGTGTGGTGCATACGGCGTATACAGTGTGTGTGTACGGCATATAAAGTGTGTGTGTGTGTGGTGCATACGGCATATACAGTGTGTGTGTGGTGCGTATGGCGTATACAGTGTGTGTGTGTGTGTGTGGTGCGTACGGCATATACAGTGTGTGTGTTTGTAGTGCATACGGCATATCATAGAATCACAGAATCATAGAATCATAGAATGGTAGAGTTGGAGGGAACCTCCTGGGTCATCTGGTCCAACCCCCAGCTCAAAGCAGGATTCACTAAATCATCTTAGACAGATGACTGTCCAGCCTCTGTTTGAAGACATCCATTGAAGGGGAACTCACCACCTCTCGTGGCGGCCTGTTCCACTCATTGATCACCCTAACTGTCAAAAAAATTTTTCTAATATATACAGAGTGTGTGTGTGATGTGCGTATACGGCGCATACAGTGTGTGTGTGGTTCGTACAGCGCATACAGTGTGTGGTGTGGTGCATACGGCGTATAGAGTGTGTGTGTGTGGTGCATACAGTGTATACAGTGTGTGTGTGTGTGGTGCGCACAGCGTATACAGTGTGTGTGTGTGTGTGTGGTGTGCGTACAGCGTATACAGTGTGTGTGTGTGGTGCATACGTCATATACAGTGTGTGTGTGTGTTGTCCATACGGCATATACCGTGTATGTGTGTGGTGTGTAGAGTGTATACAGTGTGTGTATGTGTGGTGCGTACGGCATATACAGTGTGTGTGTGTGGTGCGTACGACGTATACCGTGTATGTGTGTGGTGTGTACAGTGTTTACAGTGTGTGTGTGTATGTGTGGTGCGTACGGCGTTTACAGTGTGTGTGTGTGGTGCGTATGACGTATATAGTTTGTGTGTGGTGCGTACAGCGTATATAGTTGGTGTGTGGTGCATACAGCGTATACAGTGTGTGTGTGTGTGTTGCATACAACATATACCGTGTGTGGTGTGTACAGTGTTTACAGTGTGTGTGTGTATGTGTGGTGCGTACAGCGTATACAGTGTGTGTGTGTACGGTATATACAGTGTGTGTGTGTGGTGTATACGGCGTATACAGTGTGTGTGTGGTGCGTACGGCGTATACAGTGTGTGTGTGGTGCATACAATGTATACAGTGTTTGTGTGTCGTGTGTGTGTGTGGTGCGTATCGCGTATACAGTGTGTGGTGCGTACGGTATATGTAGTGTGTGTATATGGCGTGTACAGTGTGTCTGTGTAGTGCGTATGAAGTATACAGTGTGTGTTCGTGTACGGCGTATACAGTGTGTGTGGTGCATACAGCGTATACAGTTTGTGTGTGGTGCGTACGACATATACAGTCTGTGTGTGTGTAGTGCATACGGTGTATACAGTGTGTGTGTGTGGTGCGTATGACATATACAGTGTGTGTGTGTAGTGCGCATGGTGTGTACAGTGTGTGTGTGGTGCGTACGGCGTATACAGTGTGTGTGTGTGGTGCCTACGGCGTATACAGTATATGTGTGTGGTGCGTACGGCGTATACAGTGTGTGTGTGTATGTGGTGCGAACGGCATATACACTGTGTGTGTGTGGTGCGTACGGCGTATACAGTGTGTGTGTGTTGTGCGTACAGCGTATACAGTGTATGTGTGTGGTGCGTACGGCCTATACAGTGTGTGTGTGCGTATTGCAAATACAGAGTGTATGTGATGTGCGTACGGCGTATACACTTTGTGTGTATGTGGTGCGTAGGGCGTATACAGTGTGTGTGTGGTGCGTAAGCATACCGTGTGTGTGTGGTGCATACGGAGTATACAGTGTCTGTGTGTCTGTGGTGCGTACGGCATATACAGTGTGTGTGTGGTGCATACGGCGTATACAGAGTGTTTGTGTGTGTGTGTGGTGCATACGGCGTATACAGAGTGTGTGTGTGGTGCGTGCGGCGAATGCAGTGAGTGTGGAGCGTACGGCATATGCAGTGTGTGTGTGTGTGTGTGTGTACGGCGTTTACAATGTGTGTGTGTTGCCTACGGTGTATGCAGAGTGTGTGTGCATGGGGTGGTGCGTATGCCGTATACAGAGTGTGTGTGTGGTGCGTACGGCGTATACATTGTATGTGTGTGGTGCATATAGCATACCGTGTGTGTGTGTGGAGCGTACGGAGTATACAGTGTCTGTGTGTGTGTGGTGCGTACGGCGTATGCAGTGTGTGTGTGTGTGTGGTGCATACGGCGTATACAGTGTGTGTGTGTGGAGCGTACAGCATATGCAGTGTGTGTGTGTTGCCTACGGTGTATACAGTGTGTGTGTGCGTGTGGTGGTGCGTATGGTGTATACAGAGTGTGTGCGTGATGTGCGTACGGCGTACACAGTGTGTGGTGCGTACTGCATATACAGAGTGTGTGTGTAGTGCGTACGGCGTATACAGTGTGTTTGTGTGTGGTGCGCACGGTGTATACAGTGTGTTTGTGTGTGGTGCGTACGGCGTATACAGTCTGTGTGTGCATGTTGTGCGTACAGCGTATACAGTGTGCGTGTGGTGCGTACAGCATATACAGTGTGTGTGTGTGGTGTGTACGGCGTATACAGTGTGTTTGTGTGTGGTTCGTATGGCGTATACAGTGTGTGTGCGTGGTGCTTACGGAGTATACAATGTGTGTGTGGTGCTTACTGCGTAAACAGTGTGTGTGTCATGCTGTCACGCTGTCTCTGCGTTCAGGAGGTCAGGGGCCTATGCTGACCCTACACTGAGGCCCTGCCTAATCCCTCTACCTGGAGGTACTGTTGATGGTACAGAGGTCCAGGCCGCCAGGGGGTACTGTCACGGGTGTGTCGCCACGAAGATCGTCGCGATTACACAGCCTGACTTCTCGCAGCTGAGTTTTTGGTGCTTGGTGTTTTTCGGCAGGGAGGGAGTTAATTCTCTCTCCGCCTTTACATTTTTTGATCCAGGACGATATGTAACGACAAAATTAAACCTGGTAAAAAACAATGACCACCTAGCTTGTCTGGGATTCAGACGTTTTGCGGACTCCAGATATAGCAGGTTCTTGTGATCGGTGATGACGGTGACCGGATGGATAGCCCCCTCCAAAAAATGGCGCCACTCCTCAAAAGCTAACTTAATGGCCAAGAGTTCCCTATTGCCGACATCGTAATTCCTCTCAGCGGACGACAATTTTTTAGAGAAAAAAGCGCACGGACGCCATTTACCAGGAGACGAACCTTGTGATAATACTGCCCCTACCCCTACCTCAGAAGCGTCTACCTCTACAATGAATGGCTGTGACGCATCAGGTTGAATGAGTATGGGTGCCGAGGCAAAACATTTTTTCAAGGAGGAGAAAGCTTGACAAGCCTTGTCAGACCACCTAGAAAAATCCGTCCCTTTTTTTGTCATGTCTGTGAGAGGTTTAACCATGGACGAGAAATTACGAATGAATTTCCGGTAATAATTAGCAAACCCCAGAAAACGTTGTAGTGCCTTAAGATTCTCTGGCAGATCCCACTCAAGAACTGCCCGCACTTTCCCTGGGTCCATACGAAAACAAGACGCTGACACCAGGAAGCCTAGAAACTGGAGTTCCTGAACGGCGAACACACACTTTTCCCACTTGGTGTACAGTTTGTTATCCCGCAAGATCTGTAACACCTGCCTAACATGCTCCTGATGAGACACAAGATCAGGCGAGTAAATTAAGATGTCATCCAGATAAATAACAACAAACTGACCCACCAGGCAGCGAAAAATGTCATTAACAAAGTGTTGGAACACCGCCGGGGCATTAGTCAGACCAAATGGCATGACAAGGTTCTCATAATGTCCCTCCGGAGTGTTAAAAGCCTTCTTCCACTCATCCCCCTCCTTCATCCTAATCAGATTGTACGCCCCCCTGAGATCCAATTTAGAGAACCATTTGGCGCCCACGATGTGATTGAAGAGATCGGGGATAATTTGGAGCGGATACGGATCTCGGACCGTAATCTGATTAAGTTCACGGAAATCCAGGCAAGGGCGTAAGCCACCATCTTTCTTCTTCACAAAGAAGAACCCCGCAGCCACCTGGGAAGATGAAGGTCTAATATGCCCCTTAGCCAGACTCTCTGAAATATAATCCTTCATGGCCTGCCTCTCCGGACCAGACAAATTATACAACCTAGATTTAGGTAACTTGACCCCAGGAAGCAGTTTTACCGAACAGTCATACACGCGATGAGGAGGTAGTTCCTGACACCCTCTTTCCGAGAACACATCCTCAAAGTCAGCCAGAAATGGGGGTAAGACCCTAGGAGCGACCGTACCGATGACCGTATTCATACAGTTTTTTTTACAGAATTCACTCCATTGGCTTATCTCTCTAGATTGCCAATTAATAACCGGGTTATGCTTAGTTAACCAAGGAAGGCCCAACACAATAGGAGTGGGAAGACCCTCCAACACGTAACAAGACAACAGTTCTTTATGTATCGCCCCCACCTGAAGATTTATGTTGTGCACCGCTTGCAAAAAACTTCCCTGACCGAGAGGCCTGGCATCGATTGAGAATATGGGGATGGGTTTAGCCAACACACTCAATCGCATACCTTGAACCCGAGTAAACCAAGCGTCCACCAGATTAGCCCCGGCCCCACTATCCAGAATAGCAGATAACCTCTCAGTTCTCGTACCCACCACCACCTCCGCCGGTACAAGAAACTGAGACGAACCTAGGGACGAAATACCTACTCCCAGATTGCCGTCCACCACACAACCTGGGATTAATAGTTTTCCGATGACTCTTTGCTCTGCGAAGGACGGGAAGGACACCCCCCAATAAAATGTCCCTTTCTCCCGCAGAGAAACACCTTCCTGTCTTGTGGCGCACCGCCGGTCCCCTCCCCCGAAAGGATGTCCCTCCTAACTGCATAGGCTCCTCTGGACTGACCAGGGGAACCTCCATAAAAGGGACCCTTGTAGAAGGTGGAGTCATCACAGGGGGTGGAGTTATCCCGCACCCCTCCCGAAGCCGTCTGTCAATGCGAATAGCAAGGGCCATAGCGGCTTCCAGCGACGCGGGAGAGTCATACTGTGCCAACATATCCTTTAATTTGTCAGATAAACCTTGACAAAACTGGCTCCGAAGAGCCGGGTCATTCCACTGGGTGTCCGTGGCCCACCTACGGAACTCTGAACAGAATTCCTCCGCTGGACGATCTCCCTGCTGGATCCTACGTATCTTAGATTCAGCAAGGGAGATCAGATCCGGGTCATCATATACAAGACCCAGAGCAGAGAAAAACCCATTCACTGTCCGGAGAGCCGGAGAGCCCGGGGGAAGAGAGAACGCCCAAGATTGGGGGTCCCCTTGAAGGAGCGAGATGACTATTCCCACCCTTTGTTCTTCACTCCCCGATGACCGAGGCCGCAGCCGAAAGTACAACTTACATGCCTCCCGGAAAACAAAAAACTTGTCCCGCCCCCCAGTGAACCTGTCAGGGAGAGCTACTTTGGGTTCTGATCCGGCTTGCTCCAGGGGATACAAAACCTTGGACTTAACGTCCGCCAGCTCCAAGGACAAACTCTGCAACTGCCGAGCTATAATGGCTACTGGATCCATGGTGGCTGGAGAGAATCTTTTAGTTGGTCGGTGAAAATGTCACGCTGTCTCGGCGTTCAGGAGGTCAGGGGCCTATGCTGAGCCTACACTGAGGCCCTGCCTAATCCCTCTACCTGGAGGTACTGTTGATGGTACAGAGGTCCAGGCCGCCAGCGTAAACCTACCTCCTGAGAATCCCTGAACCTCAGTAATCTAGTCCTGAGAAGGACCCCGATCACAACAATTGGGGACAGGACCGTAAATGCCAAACACAGTACAAGACGAACGAGACAGTACAAGGGGCAAACCCAAAACCACCTGGCATACAAAAACTTACACCACTACAACGGAGGGAACACCAACGGGTAAGGGGATAAAGAATAAAGCGAGGAAGGGAAAAAAACCACACCGAGTACACTTCGCTCCTAACTCCACAATACCACGTATCACTCTGATAGTCTGCATGAAAAGCTTTCACTGACAACTACCCTATCAGAACGGCAGGTATTTGAAGGAGTCCCAATACTGCAGAATTAACTGCAGCTGGGCGAGGCTGGGCCTCGTCTAGCACAGAGAGAGAGAATTAACTCCCTCCCTGCCGAAAAACACCAAGCACCAAAAACTCAGCTGCGAGAAGTCAGGCTGTGTAATCGCGACGATCTTCGTGGCGACACACCCGTGACACATGCCTATGGCACATACAGTGTGTGTGTGTGTTTGGTGCGTACAGCGTATTCAGTGTGTGTGTGTGTGTGTGTGTGGTGCGTGCTGCGTATAAAGTGTGCGTGTGGTCCGTATGGCTGAAACAGTGTGTGTGTGTGTGTGTGTGGTGCTTACTGCGTAAACAGTGTGTGTGTTGTGCCTATGGCATATACAGTGTGTGTGTGTGTGTGTGTGTGTTTGGTGTGTACAGCGTATACAGTGTGTGTGTGGTGCGTACTGCGTATACAGTGTGTGGTACGTACGGCTTAAATAGTGTGTGTGTGGTGCTACAGCGTATACAGTGTGTGTGTGTGTGGTATGTATACAGTGTGTGTATGTGGCGCGTACGGTGTATACAGTGTGTGTGTGTGGTACGTACGGTGTTGTGAGGCAGTGCCCCGTCTCATGCTGCACATAACACATCTGCATCTCTGGCTGCTATGGGCATAAAAGGGGACAAACTTATGGTGTGGGACCCATGCTCCCCTGACCTCAACCCCATTGAGAACCTCTGGAGCATCATCAAAAGGAGTGTCTATGATGGCGGGAGGCAGTTCACATCTAAGCAACAGTTCTGGGAGGGTATTCTGTCCTCATGCAAAACAATTAAAGCTGAAACCATCCAAAACCTGACAAATTCAATGGACGAGAGAGTTCAGAAGCTCCTTTCGAACAAGGGGTCCTATGTGCAAATGTAACATCACCTAGAATAAAGTTTTGAGTTGAAAACTGTTTGATTTCAGTTTGTAATAACCTGCTAATGCTTATAATTTCAAAAATGACCATTTTTTTGTTCTTTATTAAAATGAAAAGGTTGAAAACTCTGCTGTGCATAATAATTTGGAACATGCATTTTGAGTGCAGTTTGAGTTTTTTATTTTTTTTTAAATATACTGTTATCATAGGCAGTTTGTACAAAAACCTTTCAATTGTACTCTAATAGTTATTTGACTGGAAAATTACAATGACTGCAATTCATATAGGTAATTTGGGAAAATCTGAGAAAATATTATTTGCATAATAATTTGGAACACAGTGTATATATCCATCTGAACTAACAGTCCTTTTGAGGACTAATCCAGCTGCATATAATCAGTGTTAGGCATGCAGGCAGTGTATGTGGCAGACTGCAGTGCATATAGCGCAAGAGGGTCCATTGAACGTCCTGTCTGCTGCTGCTTTAATAATTACAGATATTAATAGACTAGACTAGTTTTTATCTTAATCCTGGTTATTTGCTTAAAAAGCAATCCAGAGTATACAATTTTTCTGCTCCATTTGCTTGTTAGCACTGCAGAATACAGCGAGATCTGTTCCATATTTCAGTGATAAAAATCCAGAAATTTGAACTGAACCAGGAAAATGTTGACCTCCTTTTCCATTCTGTTGCAGTGTGTCGGTCAAGCTATTCACACTAGGTGTCTGTGAACAATATGCTATTTAAAACCGTGGTTCTCTGTCAGACGTATCACATATAACTGCGGTTCAAATCCAGCCATTTGTAGTGAACGTGGAAAATATTGTCCTCCATTTATAGATTGTAGCAGTGTCTCAGTATACACCATTTTACAGCTCCATTTGCTTGTTTGCAGAATGCAGCCAGATTTTTTTAGTTTTATTCATATTAGTGTATTGTGGAAGCAGAGGAACTTTTTTCAATGATCAGACGCACGTGATCCATATGACAACCCTAATAATACAGGGAAAATATATATTTTTGCACCGTGTTAGCCAGTAGATAGAAAAATATTTAGATTTGAGAGTCCTCAGTGGTTGATACCTTTTAATGACTAACTTAAAAGATAGTAACAAATTGCAAGCTTTTGAGACTATTCAGGCCTCTTCATCAGGCATGATGTTATACTATGAAATATATATATACTGTATATCACATATTTATACACAGCCACCTCTGTTTTGTTGAACCAATTGGTACTTGGTCACTGACAAATACCATACTATCAGGCCACTGCCTGAAACCGTGGCCATCAGACGTTATCCCATATGACTGCCCTAACAATCCAGCAATTATTGTGAGCGTGTCAAATACAACACTTCATTTAAAGTATTGCAGTTGAGGGTTCAAACCTATTCTCAGTTGGCTGCTGACAAATAGCATATCTGTGAACAATGTTGTCAGAGTATTACGCCACTTTTGCAGACTGGCAAAAAAAAACATACAAAAAACAAGCTAAAATGGAAAAAATATTAAGAAACATTCTTTCCAGAGTAATGACTTGTATATAAGGCCAAAAAAATTAAAAAAAATAAAGTTATGGACTGTGGAAGACATTTATGCGACCAGAATGAACACTCATGTGTAGCTGGTGATGATACCACCTAGCAGCAGCACCTGTTCCTATTGTAAATGCATTTGACATCATTATTGATAGGGAATAGAATAGATTTAAAAATTGTTTGGGCAGCTCCAGCAGCATGTAGTATAAGGTAATAATACCTGGCTGGATCGGTGTAATATGTTATCTATACTGTGATAGCTCACCCGTAAACTAATTTCAGATAAGACAGATAATATTCTAGAATATAGAATCTATTTGAATTGTCCTTCCCATTATCAAGGAGTGTGTTTCCTATACTGTTATTGCATATGCAACAATTTCAAGGGCTAACAAAAATTAAGATGCACTCCAATACACATATGAAGAGACGTAAAAAAAAATAAAAACACAGTAGGATCTTTCTTTAGTATAAAAAACAGACTTGCCAATGTAACCTCAATGTAATCCCATTGTTTAGATCCTGAACCTCCTCCTCCAGTTCGGCCTCGATCTCCAAAATGACCACATCAGTCACAACCTGGAAGCTGTGCAGCACTGCCTTGGCCAAGTGGCAACAGGCTGTGCTGAAGATAATATGCTTAATGCTTAGATGACAAACCTGTTGCACAGCTTCTGGATCCCCACAGTTGCGGTAGAAACTTCACAGAGCAGATTACATGGGATAACAAACTTTTACTTCTCAGAACATGAGTTAAAGGAAAAAACGCACAGTCACACAGTACTGCACCAGGAAGTAAGAACAAAACAGAAAATACAAGAGAGACTTTTTTCTTTTAACAATACAGTAAAAAAGGAAACTTTACACAACATTGACATCTACTGTCAGATCAGCATAAAGTCCTCCTTCACACAAACAAAGAAGTCCACATATACCAACACCCTTTCTCAACAGTAAGGACTTATTCAGTCAAACCCAATTTCGTCATTAGTCTCTGGTGTTTTTCATCATTCAATGCCTTTGTGAAAATGTTCAGTTGTACAATATTCTAATTTCAGGATTCCTTGTTCCTGATGGTCCCTCAAGAAATGATGCTCAAGAAATGATACTTCACATCAATGTGCTTGGTTCTTGGGTAAACTCTTTCCATCTGAGCAAGAACAAGACATCCCTGATTGTCCTCATTTATTTTTGTTGGTTCCAACTGTGCTTGTCCTAGGTCTGTTAGCAATTGTCTTAACCATAAAACTTCTTGACTCGCATGTGCTGCTGCAAGATATTCTACTTCTGTTGATGACAGCATTACTATTGATTGTTTTTTACTAGTGCAACTAATTGGTCCACCTGAGAGAAAGAAAAGATAGCCACTGGTAGATTTTCTGTCAGTTGGATCTCCAGCACAATCTGCATCAATGTATCCAGTTAAAATGCATTTTTCACTTGTAGGCAGTTTTAGTTTAACATTGCTGGTTCCTTTCAAATAACGCATTATTCTATTCACTGCATTCCAATCCGCTTTATTTGGCTTGGAAACTTTTCTACTCAGAATTCCTACAGCTGCTGCAATGTCTGGCCTTGTAACAGTTGCTAGATACAGTAATTTTCCTATCGCCATTCTGTATTCTTCATTATTTGGTAACACATTTTTCTCACTACTCATCTCTTTAAGATAATTAGTTTCCATTGGAGACTTTGCTGGTTTTGCATCCTTCAATCCAAATGTTTCGGTTATGTCTTGAATCATGTGATTTTGATTAAGTAGGAAATTTCAATCTTCTTCTCTTTCTATCTGTATTCCTAAGTACTGTTTCACATTTCCCAAGTCTTTGATCTCGAAATGTTGATTCAGGATTTTTAGTATGTCCTCTTTATCTCTTTCTTTTTCAAAACAAACTAAAATGTTATCAACATATATGAGTACATAGATCCATCTGTCCATTAGTATTTTTGTGTACAGGCAAGGATCAGCTTTGCTTCTTTTAAATTTTTCATTTGTGAGCACCTCCGTGATTTTATCATTCCACGCTTTAACAGCTTGTTTTAAACCGTATATACTTTTCTGTAATTTGCAGACCATGTTTGGGTTACTTTCATCTTTGAATCCTGGAGGTTGTTCCATGTAAACATCTTCTGTTAAACTTTCATTCAAAATTGCTGTCTTTACATCCAGATGTTTCAGTTCCATTTGTTTCATTGCTGCAACTGCAAACAAAGTTCTTATTGTAGTATGTTTGACAACTGGAGCAAATGTTTCATCATAGTCTTCTCCATATTTTTGAGAATAACCATTAGCTTTGAGTCTTGTTCAGTATCGTTCAGCTGTGCCATCTGTTCGGTATTTTACTTTAAAAACCCATTTACATCCTATAGCTTTTCTTCCTTCTGATAATTCTGTTAGTGTCCAGGTTTTTGAGTCATGCATGGATTTTATTTCTATTTCTGTTGCCTCTATCCATTTATTGACTTCTTCAGGAAGACAAGATATGTCTTCCTAAGAGGTAGGCTCATAAATTTTACTTGTACTTGCCTTGTATGAAAGTCGCATTGGTGGTTTTCCTTTGTTTTCTCTTATTGAACGTCTTGGTTCTGTGTCTATTTGTAGTTGTTTCTCTTCACTTTCAGTATTCTGTTTTTTATTCATTTCAACTTCTTTTTCATCAGATATTCCTTCAGCTATATCATTGCTGTATTTCTCATTTTTTGTTTCCAGCGAAATCATAGTGTCTTCATTTAGATCCTCAATGAATGTACTCATCATAACGCTGTATGTATTGGGATCCAGGATTCTATATCCTTAGCAATATTCACTATATCCAACAAATATTCCTTCCATGGACCTATTTTGAAGTTTGGAACGTTTTTCTGTTGGAATGAATACAAAAACTTTACAACCAAAAACTCTTAAGTGATTTACACTTGGTTTCATACCTTGCCACAGTTCATATGTTTTTTTCTGTAGATATGTAGCTGTCATTGCTGCTTCACCCCAATATTTCTCTGATAGTTTGGAATCTGTCAGCATACACCTTATCATTTCAGAGTTCTGTTTTTCCTTTCTGCTACTCCATTTTGTTCAGGTGTGTAAGGAACATTTTTTTGATGCTATATACCATTTTTTCTTAAGTAGTTTTCTATTTGGTGTCCTGTGAATTCACCTCCATTATCACTTCTAATGATAATTGGCTTCCTCTGAAATTTGTTATTCGACTTTGTCACGTAGTCTACTAGTTTATTGAAAACTTTTCTTTTGTTCTTGATCAAGTATGTGACCGCATCTTAGGTAGTCATCTATAAAAGTCACCATATATCTATTGCTTCCTAATGTAGTCACTTTCATGGGACCACATACGTCAGTATGCACCAAATCAAGTGGTCTTGCGCTTTTCGTTTCACTTTCTTTAGGAATAGATATCCTTGTGGCTTTTGATTTTATATAACATTCACATATTACGGTAATTGAGCAATCAGATATCAACAGATCCTTTGTCAATTCTTTCCTTTGTAGCTCCATTATACTTTCAGGATGTCTGTGTCCTAGACGTCTATGCCACATGTGAATACAATTCTTGTGATCATGTGTTCACAACTTCATCTGTTCCTTTAATGTGTCTAGATAATATAATTGTTCATCTGCCTTGACATTGGTTATTACCTTGTTTCCTGCTAGAATTATACACTCATCATCTTTGAATTTTACAGTAAGTCCTTTAGCTGTTAGCCATTTTACAGATAACAATTCTCCTTCTAATCCTGGAACATATAACACATCCTGTACAAGTATTTTTGAATCATGCCCAAACTTGTTAGAACAGTTTAGCATTCCTTGTCCAACACCTTCTGCAGTTATTTTACTTCTATCTGCAAGATAAATGGCTTCCTTCTTATTTAAATTAAGTTCAGTAAAGAAATTTTTATTACTTGTCATGTGTCTTGTTGCTCCTGAGTCAATAAACCAACCCAACGATGATTTCTTATCAGTCACTTTAAATGTGCCATTCCAATTTTTTTCACATGAATCAGAAATTGCGTTTTTCACCTTCCCACATTCCCTTTGCTGTATCCTCAATCCTTATGTGAATTAATTGAGCATCATCCACTAACAGGCTGATGGTAGCTCTTGCTTGTCTATTTTTCTTATCCCATGGCTGATTATCCTCATCAGGTCTTTCTGTAGTGATTACTAGAGATGAGTGTTGTTCGACTCGAACTGTTTGCCAATCTCAAATTCGAGCTGTTTTGGGCGGTGTTCGAGCCGTTCGGCGAATACGAACGATTTGAGAAAAATTCGGCTGTTCGAGGTTATGTTCGATAACTGTTCGTGCACCAAAATCATAACTGGATTTTTTGTCAGTAATGATGAAAGTTAATGTTAATACGCAGTTTGAGTGTACAGCGGGGTGGGGGGAGGGGCAGGGGATGGATCTCTACAGGAATAATGAAGATCTCCATTTTTTTTTCTCTTTCCCGCATTTACAGTGGGGAGGTGCAATCTGTCAGCCTATCAGCAGCGCACACACGGAGCGAAGTGCTTTTTTTCACACAAGCAAGGGCATGTGTCATTGGCAGTGTATGTCACATGTCCTTGCCCTATAAGACCAAGCCATTTTCCCCGTCGCCACCATTTTCTCACTGCTGCAGCTGCTTGTTAGACGACACCGCTGTTGCTGTGTGCGCTATACCTTGTTAATTTCAACCAATTTTCGCACAAATCTACAGATAGCTTGGGAGTAGGGAATAGTTGTGATTGCAGTCCTTTTAAGGACTAGGTTACAGCATTTCCTACGACTTTTATCAGGCAGGTCTGTGCTCTTAAATAGATAGGTTGTGGGAGTAAAGACTAATTGTAATTGCAGTCCTTTTCAGGAGTAGGTTATATCAGTTCCTATCAGTTTTTGCCAGGCAGGTCTGTGCCAGTGCTGTGCAAGTTTTTTTCACAGCATTTGGCTGAATCTAGCAAAGCTAATCCTTTTTGGCCTATTGCAGAGTGTGTTAGTCAGTGGAGTAGCCTATCTGTGTTGCAAGATATACCACCTGTGTATAGAATACCAATTTTTTACTGCACCTAGTGAAGTAAAATCTTTTGGGCATAGCATCATTCTATTAGTCCATCTATACTGACCTCCATCAGGTTGCAAATTCAAAATAATTTTTTTCTGCATCTAGCTCTGAAAAAATATTTGGGCTTCTAGCAGTGTGTGGGACTTGTTCTATTAGTCCATCTATACTGACCTCCATCAGGTTGCAAACTGAATATAATTTTTTTCTGCATCTAGCTCTGAAAAAATATTTGGCCTTCTAGCAGTGTGTGGGACTTGTTCTATTAGTCCATCTATACTGACCTCCATCACGTTACAAATTCAAAATAATTTTTTGTCTGCATCTAGCTCTGAAAAAATATTTGGCCTTCTAGCAGTGTGTGGGACTTTCTCTATTAGTCCATCTATACTGACCGCCATCAGGTTGCAAACTGAATAAATTTTTTTTTCTGCATCTAGCTCTGAAAAATATTTGGGATTCTAGCAGTGTGTGGGACTTGTTCTATTAGTCCATCTATACTGACCTCCATCAGGTTGCAAACTGAATATAATTTTTTTCTGCATCTAGCTCTGAAAAAATATTTGGCCTTCTAGCAGTGTGTGGGACTTGTTCTATTAGTCCATCTATACTGACCTCCATCACGTTGCAAATTCAAAATAATTTTTTGTCTGCATCTAGCTCTGAAAAAATATTTGGCCTTCTAGCAGTGTGTGGGACTTTCTCTATTAGTCCATCTATACTGACCTCCATCAGGTTGCAAACTGAATATATTTTTTTTCTGCATCTACCTCTGAAAAAATATTTGGGCTTCTAGCTGTGTGTGGGACTTGTTCTATTAGTCCATCTATACTGACCTCCATCAGGTTGCAAACTGAATATAATTTTTTTCTGCATCTACCTCTGAAAAAATATTTGGGCTTCTATCTGTGTGTGGGACTTGTTCTATTAGTCCATCTATACTGACCTCCATCAGGTTGCAAACTGAATACAATTTTTTTCTGCATCTATCTCTGAAAAAATATTTGGCCTTCTAGCAGTGTGTGGGACTTTCTCTATTAGTCCATCTATACTGACCTCCATCAGGTTGCAAATTAAAAATAATTTTTTGTCTGCATCTAGCTCTGAAAAAATATTTGGCCTTCTAGCAGTGTGTGGGAATTTCTCTATTAGTCCATCTATACTGACCTCCATCAGGTTGCAAACTGAATATATATTTTTTCTGCATCTACCTCTGAAAAAATATTCGGGCTTCTAGCTGTGTGTGGGACTTGTTCTATTAGTCCATCTATACTGACTTCCATCAGGTTGCAAACTGAATATAATTTTTTTCTGCATCTAGCTCTGAAAAAATATTTGGCCTTCTAGCAGTGTGTGGGACTTGTTCTATTTGTCCATCTATACTGACCTCCATCAGGTTGCAAACTGAATTTAATTTTTTTCTGCATCTAGCTCTGAAAAAATATTTGGCCTTCGAGCAGTGTGTGGGATTTTCTCTATTAGTCCATCTATACTGACCTCCATCAGGTTGCAAATTAAAAATAATTTTTATCTGCATCTAGCTCTGAAAAAATATTTGGCCTTCTAGCAGTGTGTGGGACTTTCTCTATTAGTCCATCTATACTGACCTCCATCAGGTTGCAAACTGAATATAATTTTTTTCTGCATCTAGCTCTGAAAAAATATTTGGCCTTCTAGCAGTGTGTGGGAGTTGTTCTATTAGTCCATCTATACTGACCTCCATCACGTTGCAAATTCAAAATAATTTTTTGTCTGCATCTAGCTCTGAAAAAATATTTGGCCTTCTAGCAGTGTGTGGGACTTTCTCTATTAGTCCATATATACTGACCTCCATCAGGTTGCAAACTGAATATATTTTTTTTCTGCATCTACCTCTGAAAAAATATTTGGGCTTCTAGCTGTGTGTGGGACTTGTTCTATTAGTCCATCTATACTGACCTCCATCAGGTTGCAAACTGAATGTAATATTTTTCTGCATCTACCTCTGAAAAAATATTTGGGCTTCTAGCTGTGTGTGGGACTTGTTCTATTAGTCCATCTATACTGACCTCCATCAGGTTGCAAACTGATTATAATTTTTTTCTGCATCTACCTCTGAAAAAATATTTGGGCTTCTAGCTGTGTGTGGGACTTGTTCTATTAGTCCATCTATACTGACCTCCATCAGGTTGCAAACTGAATACAATTTTTTTCTGCATCTACCTCTGAAAAAATATTTGGCCTTCTAGCAGTGTGTGGGACTTTCTCTATTAGTCCATCTATACTGACCTCCATCAGGTTGCAAATTAAAAATAATTTTTGGTCTGCATCTAGCTCTGAAAAAATATTTGGCCTTCTAGCAGTGAGTGGGAATTTCTCTATTAGTCCATCTATACTGACCTCCATCAGGTTGCAAACTGAATATATATTTTTTCTGCATCTACCTCTGAAAAAATATTCGGGCTTCTAGCTGTGTGTGGGACTTGTTCTATTAGTCCATCTATACTGACTTCCATCAGGTTGCAAACTGAATATAATTTTTTTCTGCATCTAGCTCTGAAAAAATATTTGGCCTTCTAGCAGTGTGTGGGACTTGTTCTATTTGTCCATCTATACTGACCTCCATCAGGTTGCAAACTGAATTTAATTTTTTTCTGCATCTAGCTCTGAAAAAATATTTGGCCGTCGAGCAGTGTGTGGGATTTTCTCTATTAGTCCATCTATACTGACCTCCATCAGGTTGCAAATTAAAAATAATTTTTATCTGCATCTAGCTCTGAATAAATATTTGGCCTTCTAGCAGTATGTGGGACTTTCTCTATTAGTCCATCTATACTGACCTCCATCAGGTTGCAAACTGAATATAATTTTTTTCTGCATCTAGCTCTGAAAAAATATTTGGCCTTCTAGCAGTGTGTGGGACTTGTTCTATTAGTCCATCTATACTGACCTCCATCACGTTGCAAATTCAAAATAATTTTTTGTCTGCATCTAGCTCTGAAAAAATATTTGGCCTTCTAGCAGTGTGTGGGACTTTCTCTATTAGTCCATCTATACTGACCTCCATCAGGTTGCAAACTGAATATATTTTTTTTCTGCATCTACCTCTGAAAAAATATTTGGGCTTCTAGCTGTGTGTGGGACTTGTTCTATTAGTCCATCTATACTGACCTCCATCAGGTTGCAAACTGAATATAATTTTTTTCTGCATCTACCTCTGAAAAAATATTTGGGCTTCTATCTGTGTGTGGGACTTGTTCTATTAGTCCATCTATACTGACCTCCATCAGGTTGCAAACTGAATACAATTTTTTTCTGCATCTATCTCTGAAAAAATATTTGGCCTTCTAGCAGTGTGTGGGACTTTCTCTATTAGTCCATCTATACTGACCTCCATCAGGTTGCAAATTAAAAATAATTTTTTGTCTGCATCTAGCTCTGAAAAAATATTTGGCCTTCTAGCAGTGTGTGGGAATTTCTCTATTAGTCCATCTATACTGACCTCCATCAGGTTGCAAACTGAATATATATTTTTTCTGCATCTACCTCTGAAAAAATATTCGGGCTTCTAGCTGTGTGTGGGACTTGTTCTATTAGTCCATCTATACTGACTTCCATCAGGTTGCAAACTGAATATAATTTTTTTCTGCATCTAGCTCTGAAAAAATATTTGGCCTTCTAGCAGTGTGTGGGACTTGTTCTATTTGTCCATCTATACTGACCTCCATCAGGTTGCAAACTGAATTTAATTTTTTTCTGCATCTAGCTCTGAAAAAATATTTGGCCTTCGAGCAGTGTGTGGGATTTTCTCTATTAGTCCATCTATACTGACCTCCATCAGGTTGCAAATTAAAAATAATTTTTATCTGCATCTAGCTCTGAAAAAATATTTGGCCTTCTAGCAGTGTGTGGGACTTTCTCTATTAGTCCATCTATACTGACCTCCATCAGGTTGCAAACTGAATATAATTTTTTTCTGCATCTAGCTCTGAAAAAATATTTGGCCTTCTAGCAGTGTGTGGGAGTTGTTCTATTAGTCCATCTATACTGACCTCCATCACGTTGCAAATTCAAAATAATTTTTTGTCTGCATCTAGCTCTGAAAAAATATTTGGCCTTCTAGCAGTGTGTGGGACTTTCTCTATTAGTCCATATATACTGACCTCCATCAGGTTGCAAACTGAATATATTTTTTTTCTGCATCTACCTCTGAAAAAATATTTGGGCTTCTAGCTGTGTGTGGGACTTGTTCTATTAGTCCATCTATACTGACCTCCATCAGGTTGCAAACTGAATGTAATATTTTTCTGCATCTACCTCTGAAAAAATATTTGGGCTTCTAGCTGTGTGTGGGACTTGTTCTATTAGTCCATCTATACTGACCTCCATCAGGTTGCAAACTGATTATAATTTTTTTCTGCATCTACCTCTGAAAAAATATTTGGGCTTCTAGCTGTGTGTGGGACTTGTTCTATTAGTCCATCTATACTGACCTCCATCAGGTTGCAAACTGAATACAATTTTTTTCTGCATCTACCTCTGAAAAAATATTTGGCCTTCTAGCAGTGTGTGGGACTTTCTCTATTAGTCCATCTATACTGACCTCCATCAGGTTGCAAATTAAAAATAATTTTTGGTCTGCATCTAGCTCTGAAAAAATATTTGGCCTTCTAGCAGTGAGTGGGAATTTCTCTATTAGTCCATCTATACTGACCTCCATCAGGTTGCAAACTGAATATATATTTTTTCTGCATCTACCTCTGAAAAAATATTCGGGCTTCTAGCTGTGTGTGGGACTTGTTCTATTAGTCCATCTATACTGACTTCCATCAGGTTGCAAACTGAATATAATTTTTTTCTGCATCTAGCTCTGAAAAAATATTTGGCCTTCTAGCAGTGTGTGGGACTTGTTCTATTTGTCCATCTATACTGACCTCCATCAGGTTGCAAACTGAATTTAATTTTTTTCTGCATCTAGCTCTGAAAAAATATTTGGCCGTCGAGCAGTGTGTGGGATTTTCTCTATTAGTCCATCTATACTGACCTCCATCAGGTTGCAAATTAAAAATAATTTTTATCTGCATCTAGCTCTGAATAAATATTTGGCCTTCTAGCAGTATGTGGGACTTTCTCTATTAGTCCATCTATACTGACCTCCATCAGGTTGCAAACTGAATATAATTTTTTTCTGCATCTAGCTCTGAAAAAATATTTGGCCTTCTAGCAGTGTGTGGGAGTTGTTCTATTAGTCCATCTATACTGACCTCCATCACGTTGCAAATTCAAAATAATTTTTTGTCTGCAACTAGCTCTGAAAAAATATTTGGCCTTCTAGCAGTGTGTGGGACTTTCTCTATTAGTCCATCTATACTGACCTCCATCAGGTTGCAAACTGAATATATTTTTTTTCTGCATCTACCTCTGAAAAAATATTTGGGCTTCTAGCTGTGTGTGGGACTTGTTCTATTAGTCCATCTATACTGACCTCCATCAGGTTGCAAACTGAATGTAATTTTTTTCTGCATCTACCTCTGAAAAAATATTTGGGCTTCTAGCTGTGTGTGGGACTTGTTCTATTAGTCCATCTATACTGACCTCCATCAGGTTGCAAACTGAATACAATTTTTTTCTGCATCTACCTCTGAAAAAATATTTGACCTTCTAGCAGTGTGTGGGACTTTCTCTGTTAGTCCATCTATACTGACCTCCATCAGGTTGCAAACTGAATATATTTTTTTTCTGCATCTACCTCTGAAAAAATATTTGGGCTTCTAGCTGTGTGTGGGACTTGTTCTATTAGTCCATCTATACTGACCTCCATCAGGTTGCAAACTGAATATAATTTTTTTCTGCATCTACCTCTGAAAAAATATTTGGGCTTCTAGCTGTGTGTGGGACTTGTTCTATTAGTCCATCTATACTGACCTCCATCAGGTTGCAAACTGAATACAATTTTTTTCTGCATCTACCTCTGAAAAAATATTTGGCCTTCTAGCAGTGTGTGGGACTTTCTCTTTTAGTCCATCTATACTGACCTCCATCAGGTTGCAAATTAAAAATAATTTTTTGTCTGCATCTAGCTCTGAAAAAATATTTGGCCTTCTAGCAGTGTGTGGGAATTTCTCTATTAGTCCATCTATACTGACCTCCATCAGGTTGCAAACTGAATATATATTTTTTCTGGATCTACCTCTGAAAAAATATTCGGGCTTCTAGCTGTGTGTGGGACTTGTTCTATTAGTCCATCTATACTGACTTCCATCAGGTTGCAAACTGAATATAATTTTTTTCTGCATCTAGCTCTGAAAAAATATTTGGCCTTCTAGCAGTGTGTGGGACTTGTTCTATTTGTCCATCTATACTGACCTCCATCAGGTTGCAAACTGAGTTTAATTTTTTTCTGCATATAGCTCTGAATAAATATTTGGCCTTCGAGCAGTGTGTGGGATTTTCTCTATTAGTCCATCTATACTGACCTCCATCAGGTTGCAAATTAAAAATAATTTTTATCTGCATCTAGTTCTGAAAAAATATTTGGCCTTCTAGCAGTGTGTGGGACTTTCTCTATTGGTCCATCTATACTGACCTCCATCATGTTGCAAACTGAATATAATTTTTTTCTGCATCTAGCTCTGAAAAAATATTTGGCCTTCTAGCAGTGTGTGGGACTTGTTCTATTAGTCCATCTATACTGACCTCCATCACGTTGCAAATTCAAAATAATTTTTTGTCTGCATTTAGCTCTGAAAAAATATTTGGCCTTCTAGCAGTGTGTGGGACTTTCTCTATTAGTCCATATATACTAACCTCCATCAGGTTGCAAACTGAATATATTTTTTTTCTGCATCTACCTCTGAAAAAATATTTGGGCTTCTAGCTGTGTGTGGGACTTGTTCTATTAGTCCATCTATACTGACCTCCATCAGGTTGCAAACTGAATATAATTTTTTTCTGCATCTACCTCTGAAAAAATATTTAGGCTTCTAGCTGTGTGTGGGACTTGTTCTATTAGTCCATCTATACTGACCTCCATCAGGTTGCAAACTGAATACAATTTTTTTCTGCATCTACCTCTGAAAAATATTTGACCTTCTAGCAGTGTGTGGGACTTTCTCTATTAGTCCATCTATACTGACCTCCATCAGGTTGCAAACTGAATATATTTTTTTTCTGCATCTACCTCTGAAAAAATATTTGGGCTTCTAGCAGTGTGTGGGACTTGGTCTATTGGTCCATCTATACTAACCTCCATCAGGTTGCAAACTGAATATAATTTTTTTCTGCATCTAGCTCTGAAAAAATATTTGGCCTTCTAGCAGTGTGTGGGACTTTCTCTATTAGTCCATCTATACTGACCTCCATCACGTTGCAAATTAAAAATAATTTTTATCTGCATTTAGCTCTGAAAAAATATTTGGCCTTCTAGCAGTGTGTGGGACTTTCTCTATTAGTCCATCTATACTGACCTCCATCACGTTGCAAATTAAAAATAATTTTTTGTCTGCATCTAGCGCTGAAAAAATATTTGACCTTCTAGCAGTGTGTGGGACTTTCTCTATTAGTCCATCTATACTGACCTCCATCAGATTGCAAACTGAATATATTTTTTTTCTGCATCTACGTCTGAAAAAATATTTGGGCTTCTAGCTGTGTGTGGGACTTGTTCTATTAGTCCATCTATACTGACCTCCATCAGGTTGCAAACTGAATAAAAATGTTTTCTGCATCTACCTCTGAAAAAATATTTGGCCTTCTAGCAGTGTGTGGGTCTTTCTCTATTAGACCATCTATACTGACCTCCATCAGGTTGCAAATTAAAAATAATTTTTTGTCTGCATCTAGCTCTGAAAAAATATTTGGCCTTCTAGCAGTGTGTGGGACTTTCTCTATTAGTGCATCTATACTGACCTCCATCAGCTTGCAAACTGAATAAAAAAATTTTCTGCATCTACCTCTGAAAAAATATTTGGCCTTCTAGCAGTGTGTGGGTCTTTCTCTATTAGACCATCTATACTGACCTCAATCAGGTTGCAAATTAAAAATAATTTTTTGTCTGCATCTAGCTCTGAAAAAATATTTGGCCTTCTAGCAGTCTGTGGGACTTTCTCTATTAGTCCATCTATACTGACCTCCATCAGGTTGCAAACTGAATATATTTTTTTTCTGCATCTACCTTTGAAAAAATATTTGGGCTTCTAGCTGTGTGTGGGACTTGTTCTATTAGTCCATCTATACTGACCTCCATCAGGTTGCAAACTGAATATAATTTTTTTCTGCATCTACCTCTGAAAAAATATTAGGGCTTCTAGCTGTGTGTGGGACTTGTTCTATTAGTCCATCTATACTGACCTCCATCAGGTTGCAAACTGAATAAAAATGTTTTCTGCATCTACCTCTGAAAAAATATTTGGCCTTCTAGCAGTGTGTGGGACTTTCTCTATTAGTCCATCTATACTGACCTCCATCAGGTTGCAAATTAAAAATAATTTTTATCTGCATCTAGCTCTGAATAAATATTTGGCCTTCTAGCAGTGTGTGGGACTTTCTCTATTAGTCCATCTATACTGACCTCCATCAGGTTGCAAACTGAATATATTTTTTTTCTGCATCTAGCTCTGAAAAAATATTTGGCCTTCTAGCAGTATGTGGGAGTTGTTCTATTAGTCCATCTATACTGACCTCCATCACGTTGCAAATTCAAAATAATTTTTTGTCTGCATCTAGCTCTGAAAAAATATTTGGCCTTCTAGCAGTGTGTGGGACTTTCTCTATTAGTCCATCTATACTGACCTCCATCAGGTTGCAAACTGAATATATTTTTTTTCTGCATCTACCTCTGAAAAAATATTTGGGATTCTAGCTGTGTGTGGGACTTGTTCTATTAGTCCATCTATACTGACCTCCATCAGGTTGCAAACTGAATGTAATTTTTTTCTGCATCTACCTCTGAAAAAATATTTGGGCTTCTAGCTGTGTGTGGGACTTGTTCTATTAGTCCATCTATACTGACCTCCATCAGGTTGCAAACTGAATACAATTTTTTTCTGCATCTACCTCTGAAAAAATATTTGACCTTCTAGCAGTGTGTGGGACTTTCTCTGTTAGTCCATCTATACTGACCTCCATCAGGTTGCAAACTGAATATATTTTTTTTCTGCATCTACCTCTGAAAAAATATTTGGGCTTCTAGCTGTGTGTGGGACTTGTTCTATTAGTCCATCTATACTGACCTCCAATAGGTTGCAAACTGAACATAATTTTTTTCTGCATCTACCTCTGAAAAAATATTTGGGCTTCTAGCTGTGTGTGGGACTTGTTCTATTAGTCCATCTATACTGACCTCCATCAGGTTGCAAACTGAATACAATTTTTTTCTGCATCTACCTCTGAAAAAATATTTGGCCTTCTAGCAGTGTGTGGGACTTTATCTATTAGTCCATCTATACTGACCTCCATCAGGTTGCAAATTAAAAATAATTTTTTGTCTGCATCTAGCTCTGAAAAAATATTTGGCCTTCTAGCAGTGTGTGGGAATTTCTCTATTAGTCCATCTATAATGACCTCCATCAGGTTGCAAACTGAATATATATTTTTTCTGCATCTACCTCTGAAAAAATATTCGGGCTTCTAGCTGTGTGTGGGACTTGTTCTATTAGTCCATCTATACTGACTTCCATCAGGTTGCAAACTGAATATAATTTTTTTCTGCATCTAGCTCTGAAAAAATATTTGGCCTTCTAGCAGTGTGTGGGACTTGTTCTATTTGTCCATCTATACTGACCTCCATCAGGTTGCAAACTGAATTTAATTTTTTTCTGCATCTAGCTCTGAATAAATATTTGGCCTTCGAGCAGTGTGTGGGATTTTCTCTATTAGTCCATCTATACTGACCTCCATCAGGTTGCAAATTAAAAATAATTTTTATCTGCATCCAGCTCTGAAAAAATATTTGGCCTTCTAGCAGTGTGTGGGACTTTCTCTATTGGTCCATCTATACTGACCTCCATCAGGTTGCAAACTGAATATAATTTTTTTCTGCATCTAGCTCTGAAAAAATATTTGGCCTTCTAGCAGTGTGTGGGACTTGTTCTATTAGTCCATCTATACTGACCTCCATCACGTTGCAAATTCAAAATAATTTTTTGTCTGCATTTAGCTCTGAAAAAATATTTGGCCTTCTAGCAGTGTGTGGGACTTTCTCTATTAGTCCATATATACTAACCTCCATCAGGTTTCAAACTGAATATATTTTTTTTCTGCATCTACCTCTGAAAAAATATTTGGGCTTCTAGCTGTGTGTGGGACTTGTTCTATTAGTCCATCTATACTGACCTCCATCAGGTTGCAAACTGAATGTAATTTTTTTCTGCATCTACCTCTGAAAAAATATTTGGGCTTCTAGCTGTGTGTGGGACTTGTTCTATTAGTCCATCTATACTGACCTCCATCAGGTTGCAAACTGAATAAAAATGTTTTCTGCATCTACCTCTGAAAAAATATTTGGCCATCTAGCAGTGTGTGGGTCTTTCTCTATTAGACCATCTATACTGACCTCCATCAGGTTGCAAATTAAAAATAATTTTTTGTCTGCATCTAGCTCTGAAAAAATATTTGGCCTTCTAGCAGTGTGTGGGACTTTCTCTATTAGTGCATCTATACTGACCTCCATCAGCTTGCAAACTGAATAAAAAAATTTTCTGCATCTACCTCTGAAAAAATATTTGGCCTTCTAGCAGTGTGTGGGTCTTTCTCTATTAGACCATCTATACTGACCTCCATCAGGTTGCAAATTAAAAATATTTTTTTGTCTGCATCTAGCTCTGAAAATATATTTGGCCTTCTAGCAGTGTGTGGGACTTTCTCTATTAGTCCATCTATACTGACCTCCATCAGGTTGCAAACTAAATATTTTTTTTTTCTGCATCTACCTCTGAAAAAATATTTGGGCTTCTAGCTGTGTGTGGGACTTGTTCTATTAGTCCATCTATACTGACCTCCATCAGGTTGCAAACTGAATATAATTTTTTTCTGCATCTACCTCTGAAAAAATATTA
The DNA here is from genome assembly GCF_046119375.1 of Phyllobates terribilis. Lineage (NCBI taxonomy): Eukaryota > Metazoa > Chordata > Amphibia > Anura > Dendrobatidae > Phyllobates > Phyllobates terribilis. The sequence continues at coordinate 115,527,346 of NW_027362761.1, read as the reverse complement.
GGGCTTCTAGCTGTGTGTGGGACTTGTTCTATTAGTCCATCTATACTGACCTCCATCAGGTTGCAAACTGAATAAAAATGTTTTCTGCATCTACCTCTGAAAAAATATTTGGCCTTCTAGCAGTGTGTGGGACTTTCTCTATTAGTCCATCTATACTGACCTCCATCAGGTTGCAAATTAAAAATAATTTTTTGTCTGCATCTAGCTCTGAAAAAATATTTGGCCTTCTAGCAGTGTGTGGGAATTTCTCTATTAGTCCATCTATACTGACCTCCATCAGGTTGCAAACTGAATATATATTTTTTCTGCATCTACCTCTGAAAAAATATTCGGGCTTCTAGCTGTGTGTGGGACTTGTTCTATTAGTCCATCTATACTGACTTCCATCAGGTTGCAAACTGAATATAATTTTTTTCTGCATCTAGCTCTGAAAAAATATTTTCCTTCTAGCAGTGTGTGGGACTTGTTCTATTTGTCCATCTATACTGACCTCCATCAGGTTGCAAACTGAATTTAATTTTTTTCTGCATCTAGCTCTGAAAAAATATTTGGCCTTCTAGCAGTGTGTGGGACTTTCTCTATTGGTCCATCTATACTGACCTCCATCAGGTTGCAAACTGAATATAATTTTTTTCTGCATCTAGCTCTGAAAAAATATTTGGCCTTCTAGCAGTGTGTGGGACTTGTTCTATTAGTCCATCTATACTGACCTCCATCACGTTGCAAATTCAAAATAATTTTTTGTCTGCATTTAGCTCTGAAAAAATATTTGGCCTTCTAGCAGTGTGTGGGACTTTCTCTATTAGTCCATATATACTAACCTCCATCAGGTTGCAAACTGAATATATTTTTTTTCTGCATCTACCACTGAAAAAATATTTGGGCTTCTAGCTGTGTGTGGGACTTGTTCTATTAGTCCATCTATACTGACCTCCATCAGGTTGCAAACTGAATGTAATTTTTTTCTGCATCTACCTCTGAAAAAATATTTGGGCTTCTAGCTGTGTGTGGGACTTGTTCTATTAGTCCATCTATACTGACCTCCATCAGGTTGCAAACTGAATAAAAAATTTTTCTGCATCTACCTCTGAAAAAATATTTGACCTTCTAGCAGTGTGTGGGACTTTCTCTATTAGTCCATCTATACTGACCTCCATCAGGTTGCAATCTGAATATATTTTTTTTCTGCATCTACCTCTGAAAAAATATTTGGGCTTCTAGCAGTGTGTGGGACTTGGTCTATTGGTCCATCTATACTAACCTCCATCAGGTTGCAAACTGAACATAATTTTTTTCTGCATCTAGCTCTGAAAAAATATTTGGCCTTCTAGCAGTGTGTGGGACTTTCTCTATTAGTCCATCTATACTGACCTCCATCACGTTGCAAATTAAAAATAATTTTTATCTGCATTTAGCTCTGAAAAAATATTTGGCCTTCTAGCAGTGTGTGGGACTTTCTCTATTAGTCCATCTATACTGACCTTCATCAGGTTGCAAATTAAAAATATTTTTTTGTCTGCATCTAGCTCTGAAAAAATATTTGGCCTTCTAGCAGTGTGTGGGACTTTCTCTATTAGTCCATCTATACTGACCTCCATCAGGTTGCAAACTGAATATATTTTTTTTCTGCATCTACCTCTGAAAAAATATTTGGGCTTCTAGCTGTGTGTGGGACTTGTTCTATTAGTCCATCTATACTGACCTCCATCAGGTTGCAAACTGAATAAAAATGTTTTCTGCATCTTCCTCTGAAAAAATATTTGGCCTTCTAGCAGTGTGTGGGTCTTTCTCTATTAGACCATCTATACTGACCTACATCAGGTTGCAAATTAAAAATAATTTTTTGTCTGCATCTAGCTCTGAAAAAATATTTGGCCTTCTAGCAGTGTGTGGGACTTTCTCTATTAGTTCATCTATACTGACCTCCATCAGCTTGCAAACTGAATAAAAAAAATTTCTGCATCTACCTCTGAAAAAATATTTGGCCTTCTAGCAGTGTGTGGGTCTTTCTCTATTAGACCATCTATACTGACCTACATCAGGTTGCAAATTAAAAATAATTTTTTGTCTGCATCTAGCTCTGAAAAAATATTTGGCCTTCTAGCAGTGTGTGGGACTTTCTCTATTAGTCCATCTATACTGACCTCCATCAGGTTGCAAACTGAATATATTTTTTTTCTGCATCTACCTCTGAAAAAATATTTGGGCTTCTAGCTGTGTGTGGGACTTGTTCTATTAGTCCATCTATACTGACCTCCATCAGGTTGCAAACTGAATATAATTTTTTTCTGCATCTACCTCTGAAAAAATATTAGGGCTTCTAGCTGTGTGTGGGACTTGTTCTATTAGTCCATCTATACTGACCTCCATCAGGTTGCAAACTGAATAAAAATGTTTTCTGCATCTACCTCTGAAAAAATATTTGGCCTTCTAGCAGTGTGTGGGTCTTTCTCTATTAGACCATCTATACTGACCTCCATCAGGTTGCAAATTAAAAATAATTTTTTGTCTGCATCTAGCTCTGAAAAAATATTTGGCCTTCTAGCAGTGTGTGGGACTTGTTCTATTAGTCCATGTAGACTGACCTCCATCACGTTGCACATTCAAAATAATTTTTTGTCTGCATCTAGCTCTGAAAAAATATTTGGCCTTCTAGCAGTGTGTGGGACTTTCTCTATTAGTCCATCTATACTGACCTCCATCAGGTTGCAAATTAAAAATAATTTTTTGTCTGCATCTAGCTCTGAAAAAATATTTGGCCTTCTAGCAGTGTGTGGGACTTTCTCTATTAGTCCATCTATACTGACCTCCATCAGGTTGCAAACTGAATATTTTTTTTTTCTGCATCTACCTCTGAAAAAATATTTGGGCTTCTAGCTGTGTGTGGGACTTGTTCTATTAGTCCATCTATACTGACCTCCATCAGGTTGCAAATTGAATATAATTTTTTTCTGCATCTAACCCAGCCAATAGTTTTGGCCTAATACCACAGTTTGGCCACTGAGCTCTGCTCGGTTCCCATCCATTGTTTTTTTGTGCAAACAACTTCAGAGTTGTGAATTAGTTAACCACAAAAATGAGTGGAAAAAGGCCTGCTGCTGGTGGAAAGGGGAATAGGCGTGTTATGAAGGGGAAAAAAGGTTGTGTCTGTGGGGTAGGTGTTAAAGCAACAGTAGCATCTGCAGAAGAAAGACCATCTTCCAGCCAAACTAAAATGTCTACTTCTTTTAGCAGACAATGTGATAAGATCCCTTTCTTACGGCCACGCCAATCGCTACAAATTCCAGATGAGGCACAAAAACAGCAGGTGCTTCAACGGATATCAAGTGTTCTGCAGAGCTCTTTACTCATACTATAGCCTGGGAATCAGAGGTCGACTCCAGCGCTTCTGTGAATCCAGACGAGGAAATGATCTGCACTGATGCCCAGAATCTTTATTAGTTGGATCCAGGACCAGACGCAGAAGGTTCTGACCATAATGTAGACCCTCATTCCCAAACTGTAACTCCTGTTGGTGGAGACAATGAGGAAGACGATGATGAGACTCAAATACCTGATTGGAGTGACAACTTTAGTTTTTTGTCAGGGCAGGAACAGTTTGGCTCTGAGGACGACGGGTGTGATAACGCACAGGGTGATGATGATGAGGTTGGAGATCCCACTTACTGTCAACCCACAGTCAGCCAAGAGATGAGGTCAGCAGAGGAGGTGGAGGAGGATGCTAGTGACGACGAGGTCAGGTTGCGCCTTCCTGGACAGAGACGTAGTACTGAAAGCACGTCAACAACTGCATCCTCAAACACAACTCTGCCTCTCACCACAAGTCGTGGTGGCTCTTCAGGTCGCATGGGTGCTAAGCCTTGCATAGCCTGGGCATTTTTTCAGATCGATAAAGATGACCCAACTCGTGTTATCTGTAACATTTGTCAGCAAAAGCTAAGTAGAGGCCAAAAAATACATAGTTTGAGTACTTCATGCATGAACCGGCACATGGACATGAAGCATAAGTTGCAGTGGGAAGCTCACTGTGCTACAATGCGGCCTAGCCGGCCGGGCCAACCACCGTCTGCCATATCTTGTGCATCCGCGGCCTCTTCATCCTCTGTGACAGGGGGGACAGCAGTCACACCTGTTTTGGGGCGCAGACCTGCCACCTCTTTACCCGCAACAGCCAGCGTGATTGGCAGGTCATCATTTTCTTTGGAGGTGGTAACACCAGCTGGTGTTGAGCGCTGTCCGACATCAATAGCACCACCTTTGGATCAAGGCAACCTAACATGTCCGCCTGCATCTTCCTCACAGACCGGCAGTTTGCCGGGGACACCCTTATCAACCCCGTCTAAGCACAATAGCCAGCCCTCGGTCCCTCAGATGCGGACAAGTAAAAGACCATTTCCTCCTAGCCATGAGAAAGCTAAGAGGTTGAATTTCACCATCTGCAAGCTCTTGGCTACAGAAATGCTGCCTTTCCGCCTGGTGGACACAGAGGATTTTCGAGACCTTATGTGCGTCGCAGTGCCCCAGTACCAGATGCCCAGTCGGCACTACTTCTCAAAGAAAGGTGTGCCTGCACTCCACCAGCATGTCGCACACAACATCACCCCTTCTTTGAGAAACTCTGTGTGTGACAGGGTGCATTTCACCACAGACACTTGGAGGAGTAGACATGGACAGGGGCGTTACATGTCGCTGACTGGGCACTGGGTAACTATGGTCACAGCAGGACAAGGGGCTGCTGTCCAAGTCTTGCCATCCCCACGAGTTGTGCGTCAATCCTCTTTATCTCAAAGTTCCTCCACTGCTTCTGCCTCCTCAACCTCCTCTCGGTCCTCCACCTGCACTCAAAGCCTGTCTGGTCATGCCACAAGCTTTCTAACTGCGCAGAAGGGATCCTGCACACCTCCTTACTATGCTGGCAGTAGGGCTCAACGTCATCAGGCGGTTTTTACTTTGAAATGTCTGGGAAATGTGAGTCACACAGCTGAGGATTTGTGGTCAGCTCTGGAGAACCAATTTCATGAATGGTTGTCTCCACTGGATCTGAATCCAGGGAAGGCCGTGTGCGACAATGCTGCAAACCTGGGTGCGGCCCTTCGCCGGGGCAATGTCACACACGTGCCTTGTATGGCTCACGTGTTGAACCTGGTTGTCCAGCAATTTTTAGCCCACTATCCCGGACTAGATGGCCTTCTGCAGAGGGCACGGTCTCTGTGTGCTCACTTCCGCCGTTCGCATCCCGCAGCTCAGCGACTTACATCTCTACAGAAGTCGTTGGGCCTGCCACTTCACCGGCTAAAATGCGATGTGCCTACCCGGTGGAATTCAACTCTGCACATGTTGCAGCGACTGTGGCAGCACCGACAAGCTCTGGAGCAATACATTCTGATGTATAGCCTGGGCCAACGAGATCCAGAGGTGGGGCAAATCACACTGGAGGAGTGGTCTCAGATCAGGGACCTATGCACCCTTCTGCACAGTTTTGAAATGGCGACGAAGATGTTTAGTGCTGACGATGCCATTATCAGCATGACTATTCCGGTGATTTACATGCTGGAGCACATGTTAAACAGAATTTGGAGTCAGGTGGTGGCACAAGAGGAGGTGGAGGAAGTAGAGGAGGAGGAGTTGTATGCGGAAGGGCTAACATCTGCAAGGTCCAGACGGTCGGCAGCACCAAGGCGGCAGGCATGTGAGGGTGGGGTAGATGGTTTTACCAGGGCGCATGGTAGCAGCCAAACTAGTGAGGAAGGTGCAGGAGCCCAGGAAGAAGTGGAGGACGAACTGATGGAAGACTCATCAGATGAGGGAGACCTTGATCACATTTCTGTTGTGCGAGGTTGGGGGGAGAGGACAGAGGAAGGAAGCATGATTGTTACCTCGCCACCAACACAACAGGGACTTGGTGCTCCTGGATGCGCAACACACATGAGTGCCTTCTTGCTGCACTACCTGCAACATGACCCTCGAATTGTGAGAATTAGAAATAATCCTGACTACTGGGTTGCCACACTGTTAGATCCCCGGTACAAAAGTAAATTTGCAGAAATTATTCCTGCTATAGAAAGGGATGCACGCATGCAGGAGTATCAGCAGAGACTGTTGCAGAATCTTACATGTGCTTTTCCACAAAACACCAGTGGTGCACGTAGTGAATCTCACAGTTCCAACTTGCCAACCGTGGGACCGTCGAGTGTTCAGCACTCAAACCGTAACAGAACCACAGTATCTGCTGGTAACAGCAATTTTGCGGAATCATTTCACCACTTTTTTAGCCCATCCTTTGCAAGGCCACAGGAGACAAGAAGTCTGACACATAATCAACGCCAAGAGACGATGGTACAGGAGTATCTCCAAGTAAACATTGAAGCCATGACTGTGTCACTGGACCCTTGCTCTTTTTGGGCTTCCAATCTGGATAAATGGCCGGAGCTAGCCACTTACGCCTTGGAGATCTTGTCATGCCCCGCAGCCAGCGTTCTGTCTGAACGTGTGTTCAGCGCTGCTGGTGGTGTGCTGACAGATAAGCGCACGCGGCTCTCCACTGATAATGTAGACAGACTCACGTTCATAAAGATGAACAAATCATGGATCCGAAACGACTTTTCTACCCCTGTGTCATCCTGGGGAGAGTAAAAGCTTGATGATTGGTTAAAATCACCTCACCAACCGTTTTAAGCTTTCAAATTACTAATCATGTTTATCTGTATCTTGGCTGGAAAATAATTTGGGCTTTGTAGCAGTGTGCAGCACTGATTCTATTAGGCCATCTATAATAAGCTCCACCAGATTTAAAATTACTAATCATGTTTATCTGTATCTTGGCTGGAAAATAATTTGCGCTTTGTAGCAGTGTGCAGTACTGATTCTATTAGGCCATCTATACTAAGCTCCACCAGATTTAAAATTACTAATCATGTTTATCTGTACTTTGGCTGGAAAATAATTTGGGCTTTGTAGCAGTGTGCAGCACTGATTCTATTAGGCCATCTATACTAAGCTCCACCAGATTTAAAATTAATAATAATTTTTAGCTGCATCTTGCCCGGAAAATAATTTTGGGGCTCCGAGATGCGCAAGACACATAAGTGCCTTCTTGCTGCACTACCTGCAATATGACCCTCATATTGTCAGAATTCGAAGTAATCCTGACTACTGGGTTGCCACACTCTTAGATCCCCCAAACTTTTCGATCAACCTTTTCATTTTAATAAAGACCAAAAAAATGGTCATTTTTGAAATTATAAGCATTAGCAGGTTATTAGAAACTGAAATCAAACAGTTTTCAACTCAAAACTTTATTCTAGGTGATGTTACATTTTCACATAGGACCCCTTGTTCGAAAGGAGCTTCTGAACTCTCTCTTCCATTGAATTTGTCAGGTTTTGGATGGTTTCTGCTTCAATTGTTTTGCATGAGGACAGAATACCCTCCCAGAGCTGTTGCTTAGATGTGAACTGCCTCCCGCCATCATAGACACTCCTTTTGATGATGCTCCAGAGGTTCTGAATGGGGTAGAGGTCAGGGGAGCATGGGGGTCACACCATAAGCTTGTCCCCTTTTATGCCCATATCAGCCAGAGATGCAGATGTTTCATGTGCAGCATGAGATGGTGCATTATCATGCATAAAAATGATCTTGCTGTGGAATATACGGTTTTTCTTCTTGAACCATGGCAGGAAGTGCTGTTTGAGAAACTCCACATACATTATGGAGTTCATCTTTACCCCTTCAGGGATCCTAAAGGGGCCGACAATCTCTCTCCCCATGATTCCAGCCCAAAACATTACTGCACCTCCTCCTTGTTGGCGCTGTAGCCGTGTTTGCGTGGGGTGTCCATCAACCAGCCATCCTCCACTCCATCCATCTGGACCATCGAGCGTTGCACGGCACTCATCCGTGAACAAAACAGTTTTGAAATCAGTCTTCATGTAATGTTTGGCCCACTGGAGCCGTTTCTGCTTGTGTGAAGTGGATAGAGGAGGTCGACAGGATGGCGTATGCACAGCTGCAAACCTCTGAAGGACCCTGCATCTTGTTGTTCGGGGGACGTTGGAGGCACCAGCAGCTTCAAAAACTTGTCTGCTGCTATGACAAGGCTTTTTTGCCGCTGCTCTTTTAACCTGACGTAATTGCCTGTAGGAAAGAGTCCTCAATTTGCCCTTATCAGCACGCACACATGTGTACTGTGAATCAGCTACATACTTCTTGATTGCCAAGACACTTCACCCTGATCATCGCACAATGTTGATTGTAGTCATGCCTTGACCTAAGCACTCCACAATTTGTTGCTTCTCAGCAGCCGACACATCCTTTTTCTTTCCCATTTTGGCAGAAAATGTAGGCTGCTTAATAATGTGGGACAGCCTTCTTAAGTAGTCTTGCCTTTCATTGGACACACCTGCCAAACTATTTAGCACAGGTGTCTGCAATTGCTTACAGTGATATAAAGAGCCCTGACACACATCACCATCAATGAGTTTAACTGACAAACAATCAAATTCTTCCCTTATCACTCCTAAACACTTTTTGCATAATAATTTGGAACACAGTGTACATGTGCTTTTCCACAAAACACCAGTGGTTCACGTAGTGAATCTTACAGTTCTAACTTGCCAACCGTGGTCTGTATGGAGTTGTTCAATAAAGGGCCCAAAATTAAGATAACATAGATGGGAGAGGTCTCTATGAATAGGAATTCCTAAGTATGTGATATCCTGTGAGGGCCAGGCAAAGGGAAAGTTGGACTGGATGGAATCCTGTATGGATTTGGGGAGGGAGACATCGAGGGCCTCAGACTTCGCTGTATTGATTTTAAAATTTGACCATGTAACAAAGTGATCTATTTCAGCCATAACAGCATGGATGGATACATGTGATTGAGTGATATATACTAGGACATCATCAGCAAATAGAGAGCACTTGTACTCGGTGCCTCCCACCTCAATCCACCTAATATTGGGGTTATGGCGAATTGATGAGAGCAGGTGCTCCGTCACTAGGATGTATAAGAGAGGGGACAGAGGACATCCCTGCCTTGTCCCATTGGTGATTGTGAAAGGTGATGAAAATGTTCTGATGCACCCCCTGGGCCTTGGGACACCCGGAGCCGGACCCTTTTAGGTGGATGCTGGTGGTTGTAGTCTCCGTGGCGGCGACCCGGTTCCGTGGCTCAGGGCGGTCAAACCAGTGGCGGAACTATTTATGTGGTTTTGATGTTTAAATGTCCGACTACGCCACCCGTGGATTGCGGTCAGAGTCAACCGCCGCTGCAGGGTAGACCGCTGAGGCTGGTGTTGTGGGTGCAGCAGAGCGTAGCATAACTCCCCACGAGAGGAGTATAGCCTCAGGGCAGTGTATGCGGAGGATGGGGGTGATGGTGCAGGGCAGCAGCAGTAACGACACGGAGTCAGTGATGCAGTCCAGGGCCTTTACTCACAGTTCTTATTATCCAGACCACGTCTGCAGGTAACGGCTGCCCACGTCGTACTGTGTTCACCAGGTGAGGGGCTCAGACAACTCCCAGATAACTTTGGAGCGCTTCACAGGACCCCCTTTGTGTGTCCTTTGTCTGGCCTTTCTTACCAACCCTTCTGTCCGGCTGCCTCGGGCCTCCTCTTGGTAAACTTGGCGCCAGTTTCCCTGACCCTATGTGGTGCCTTCCTAGCGGGTGTAGCGAGGGGCTGCGCCACATAAAATGTCCCAGCCTCCGGTTTCTCGCTGAGGGTCGTTTCCTGCCTCCACTAGTTTCGGGGACCGGTCTCCCCCTTTGGCCTGACCCCTCCACGCAGGTGGATTCGGGCGTGCGGTGGCGACTCGCCCGTCCGCACCCCTGGGATCCCTTCGTTCCTCGTTCCTGAAGCCTTCTCCGCTCCTCTTCCTTCCTTCTCCCTCTTCCAGGCCTGGGCCTCTGTTACTAGGCCCGCCTCCGGAGCAGAGCTCATGCAGAGCCCCTGCTGCCTGTCACTTCTGCTCAGACTTCTCTGCACTGAACTAAGATGGTGCCCACCTTTTATACTCCCTTCTCAATGCACCCAGGAACTGCTTCCTCCCTGCTCCTGCACTACAGGGTTCCCCTTCCTCAGTGTTCCCTCCCCCCACTCCAGCCAGGGACAGGGACTGTCGTGCCCATCTCAGGGGCATATTGGTCGCCCTGCCCCGCGGCAATGTGGTGTAATGCATGCAGGTGTCGGGTCCTGATCCACACTCCATCCTTACCTGAGAGTGAGATATCACACCTCTGGGTGAGGTGCAATACCTCTGTAGCAACCGAGCCCTCAGGGTGCTACAGTTCCATTTATCTTCAGCCTAGGTGACGTATTGCGATACAGGGCCGTGATTTTGGCTATAAAAGGGTCCCCTAGACCCCTACCCCAAGCTTTTTAAGAGAATCATATATGGCGTGCCAGGAGACTCTATGGAATGCTTTCTCAGCATCCAACGAGAGTATCTAATTACAAATTTTTAACTGCATCTAGCCCAGGAAATACTTTGTGCCTAGTAGCAGTGTCTGCTAGTCAGCGCATTATCCCGGCTGTTAAGCAAGCTACACCACCTGTAGTTTGGACACTTAATTTTTTCAAAGGAAATGCTTCGGGACCACGGGATACTCAGTGAAGAGCATCAGGAGGCACCCCAAGGCATAGGGGCTGGGACTGGCAGTAGGATGCCTTGTGGTGGACAGTCGAGCTCGATCCTTATAAAAGCTTTTTAACTGCAGCAGCTTTAGTGGACGCTACTGGAGCTGGAATTACGCGGCTGCTGGCATTAGACTTGCCCTCCAATAGATCCTTGTAAATGGATTTAAAGTGTATTCATTCAAATTAGAGAGACAATTTAAATTAAAAAGCTTAGAGCTGCCTCCACCACAGGGGGGCTCGCTCGACCCACCAGCGGACAGGCACCAGTATTGGGAGAGGGGGGCTGGCCGTCAGGGTTCACCGCGGCTCTGGCACAAACCCGGCGACACGGAGGTGGCACGGGCAGGAGTGGACTGGCCGTGTCGGCTTCTCACTTTTTGGATTTTAGAAGGGCATGACATGCCTATATCTGTGTCTCCCCATCCTTTTACTCCTCCACCTCTTTTCTTTTCGCATGACTATATGTACTTGTCACTTTTCCATGTGTTAGTTGTGTCTTCTGAGCAGTTTGTCAGCTTTTGGACACCTTTGAAGGTGTTTTCTATGTGTTTCTTTGTGTTTTTGTTTGCCTGCCATTGGTTTTAACGGTGTTCGAAGGTGTTCGACGAACAGTTCGACGAACAGTTCGGCGAACACACGGGTGTTCGACGAACCGAACCGAACTCGAACACTACGGGGGTGGCTCAACACTAGTGATTACTTCCCATAAATCATCTTTAAACAATAACATTTCTACTTTGAACTTCCATAACTGATAATTCTCATTATTCAGCTTAGCCACTGTGAGGTTTAGCTCTGTGCTGCTTGGCTTGTACTTTAACTTGTCTTACTTGTTTGGAGAGAATTGTACTGAAGAATTCTTCTGCATTCACCAGGGTCTTGCTGAGAATTCGGTGTCCTGGGTGTCTGGGGTCCTCGGTGCCTGGGCCCATAACCTGTTGCACAGCTTCTGGATTCCCACAGTTGCGGTAGAAACTTCACAGAGCAGATTACATGGGATAACAAGCTTTTACTTCTCAGAACATGAAATAAAGGAAAAAACGCACAATCACACAGTACTGCACCAGGAGGTAAGAACAAAACAAAAAATACAAGAGAGAGTTTTTTCTTTTTACAATACAGTAAACAAGGAAACTTTACACAACATTGCCATCTACTGTCAGATCAGCATAAAGTCCTCCTTCACACAAACAAAGAAGTCCAAAACTGTTGCATATACCAACAAAACCACCCACCACTGCAGAGTTGTTGAAAGCTGTAACACAGCAGCCTGATCTGTGGCTCTCACCGCTGAACATACAGATAGTCATGGTCGTGTGTGACAATGGGCGGTATCTGGTGGCGGAAAAATAACAGCCGGAGTAGATACGGTTCCCTCTATGCCAGTCCTTTCACCGAGCTAAAGAATATGGCTGTGGTGAAATACAACTCTCACCGAGAAGCAGTGTCAGACTGAAAAACATTGGTCTCACCAGAGGATTTGATTCTGAGGGCCCACCTTTCTCCCCCACTCAAGAGCCCCATAGAAGCTGCAAAGTTAGCGCTATCATGAACTCTCCTGATGGAGAAGCCAGGGCCCACCCAAGGATTCTCTGGTGGGCTTGTCCAACCCTGCCGAGAAGCAGCCCTGGCTAAGAAAAGTATGTGGGAAAGTTCCTGGACACTCTATGGCAGTTTTTTTTACTGAGGGGGAAACCCACGCAAACACGAGGAGAACATACAAAATCACTGCAGATGTTGTCCTTGGTGGGATTTAAACCCAGGACCCCAGCACTGCAAGGCTTCAATGCTAACCACTGAGCCACTTTGCTGCCCTCTCTGTTCTCCCTCTGATATCTAACATGCTGGAGAAACTTGCACCTACTGCCACTCAGTATCTTCAGCTCCTTTGTGAGAAACAAATGTATTTGGGCAGCCACTCAGTCTACCAAATAAAGTTCCTGAGAAGGAAATTATGGATGGCTTCGCTTCTGGTATTGGGTGTCAATACCGAACCACAGGAAATATTCCAGGCTGGTTGGAGCCAAACTGATTCCCATAGAAAAGTACCAGCAGCAAGCTAAGGAGATGGTGGCCTGTATCATCATCATGGCCTCACCTCGGCATTATAAAAACTCCTGATGGAAAGCCAGGGCTCGCTGGTGAAGTCTCCGGTTCTCTGGTCGGCCCGTCCAACCCTGCCGAAGAGCAGCCCTGGCTAAGAAAAGTGTGTGGGAAGGTTCCCGGACACTCTATGGCTGTTTTTTTTTACTGTGGACTGCCTCCGTACTGTCCCTGGCCACATTCACCTGTCCTGGTATTTGTGGTAAGGTGGTCCTTCCCAGTAAGTGCACTGGGGAAGGCACGGGTAATTTTCTGGAAGGCGGAGATGATATCGGGAGAAATAGTGGCAGCTGGGGACCGAGTATGGACACCAGTCCACCGCCGCCATGAGGTTGTGAAAAGCTTCCAACTCCACGAACCTGAAAACAACATTTCAAGTGCAAGCAAGCAGTCCAGAAATGTGGCAGTTTAGTATTGCGGCTTTATGGCTGCATACTTGAGCTTGCATTCCAAGTAACACAAAGCTAAGGAGATGGATGATCCAACCATCATGAATAATTTGGTTGTTGTCTAGGAGACTGAGCACAATATTAACCTAGTGACATGCTTCAGTGAGATGTACTGTCCCTGGCCACATTCGCTTATCCACGTGTTTGTGGTTAGGCGGTCCTTTCCACTTAAGTCCACTGGGAAGGGCACGGGTAATGTTGTGGGACTCGTGCTTGTGGAAAGTAGAGATGATACCGGGAGAAATAATGGCACCTGGGGACTGAGTATGGACACCCGGCCACCTCCATGAGGTTGTGGAAAGCTTCTGCCTCCACAGGCCTAAAAGGCAACATTTGAAGTGCAAGCAGTCCAGAAATGTGGTAGTTTAGTATTGCGGCCTGTGGGTGGGTGGCTGGCTGGCTGCATACTTGCGCTTGCATTCCAAGGACTGTGGTAGGGACAACTGAACGCTGCAAAGGGACAAGGACGTGGACGGTGATGGTTGCAAGTCTGCAATAACAGGTGCAGGGCAGGAGACATCTTTGCATGTGCCATGGACAGGGGATTGGCATGCATTCACAACAGCGAAAGAGGCAGACCTTGGTGTTCGGCCCATCTAGACAGGTGCTTTGCTGTAACGTGCCTGAGCATGCTGGTGGTGGTCAGGCTGGTAGTTTTGGTGCTCTTGCTGATGCTGGCCTGGCAGATGTTGCAAATGGCCTTTTTGGGGTTATCTATGCAGTCTTTAAGAAAGAACCAGACTCGGGAAGACCTAACAGTTGTACTGGCAACTTCCATTGTGTTGGTGTTCCTGGGAGCAGTTGCCTGCCTTGTGTCTGTGGCCACCACACTGCTTCTTCCTGCCTGTTGTGTTGCTATGCCTCCCTCCCCCTGTGTGCTGCTGTCCTCGCTCTACATGTCCCCTTGCCAGGTTGGGTTAATGACTTCATCGTCCACCACTTTGTTTTCCACATCCGCACCCTGGTCCTCCTCCTGACTTTCTTTCCATTGTGTCTCATCATTATCCACCTCTTGCGACAGTATTTGCACTTTCCCACCGTCACCTTCGGGTGACCATGGCTCCTCAAAGCGCTACATGGGATTTTCTTTTGCCCTGCTCGAAAGTGGCTGTTGAGAGGCCCAAATTTATCGATGAGTGAACAACTCTTGGGGTAACCCTGAACTGTAATATCTCCTTCAAACCACATATCCAAGCTCTTCCCACTTCCGAGCGTACAGAGCGAGAGGCCAGAATCTATAAATGGAAAGATGAACAAAACAGCTCTTCGGAGAGTCCAAGTGTGCGATCAGTTATCTCAGGGCACTCGGAATGGTGGGAGGAAGGAGAATCAGGGTGAGGAAGATGCCGACTTCAAGAACAAAAATCTCCTGGATCCATACATTCCTCCACCACGAATCTACAAAAACACTAGTGCACGTGCTCATCATCTCCCTTCTTGACAACTGGAACATCCTGCTCTGTGGCCTCCCTTCTAACACTCTCGCATTCCTCCAATCTATCCTAAACTCTGTTCCCCGAATAATCCATCTGTCCCCTCACTATTCCCTCGCATCTCCTCTCTGTCAATCCCTTCACTGGCTCCCCATTACCCAGAGAATCCAGTTCAAAACCCTAACATTGGAATGCAAAGCTATCCACAACCTGTACCCCACCATTTCTGACTCTCGCTCCAATCATACCGCTGCAAGACCAGCTCTATCCTCACCTACTGTATCCTCACCCATGCCTTGTAGACTGAGCCCTCTCAGGCAAGGTCCTCTCCGCTCCTGTACCAGTCGCTGTCACATTTTTGTTCAAAATTATTGTAGTTGTTTTTGCGATGTATACCCCTTTATCACATGTAAAGTGCTATGAAATAAATGGCGATATGGTAATAATAATAATGAAATCCAGACTCACATCTACTGAGACTGGACCATGTGGAACACAGGGTGGTGGTGGTGGCAAAGTGACTGGAAGCATTATCTGCTATCCAACCAACCTTTTCACACTGCTCTGGCTTCAATAGTGGTGTTCAGTGGGACAGGAAGGTAGTTCGACATGACTTGCATGTTTGTTGTGCTCCCTCAGCAGGCACAGTTTCATCTTGCCCACGGCCTCTGCGTGCACTAACACCATCACCATAACGTCCACTTACCTGTCCCTTGACACACACCTTGCCCAATTTAAATGGAGTTTAAGATTTGTCACGTTGCCAAAAATGTCTGTATTATTATGGGAGTAATAGAGGATCACGTCTGATGAGATAACTACAGTTTTAGGCAGTGCCCTGGCAGTCAGAGATGCTTCCAGGAGTTTTCCACATGCTGTACCCATGTAGCACACCACATGGCCAGATAAACTTGTAAAATGTTAAAATGACATTTCCCAGTGAATGCATTTATCTTGGTTGAAAGCATTGCATAAGTGCAAAAACGCATCAAAACACTACGTTTATGATGAGCGAGCATGCTCGCTACTGCTTGGTGCTCGCCCGAGCATCTCACTGCTCGAGATGCTCGGCGCTCGCCGAGTATTTCCGGGATTGCTCGGCGGGAGCTCGGTCCCCTCCCTGCATGTTTGGTGCTCTTTAGAGCGTCAATCAACATGCAGGGATTGCCTGCCACTCATTGTAATGCCACAGCCATGGTGGTTGTGGCATTACAGTGACTGGCTGGCCACACAGCGTCATCAGGTCTATATCAGATCTGGCGCCGCTGTGCTCGTCACAGTCACTCAGGAATCAGGCAGAGTAGGGAGAGGTGCTTCTGCGTCAGGGAGAGATTTGCTTGTGTATTAGGTAGTGTAGGGAGAAAAAACGTACATTACATATATCCATCTTAACAAACAGTCCTATTGAGGACTAACTAATCCATCTGCAGAGATATCAGGCAGGCAGGGTATATAGGCAGGCAGTGTATACAGCAGACTGCAGTGCATATAGCACAAGAGGCTCCATTCCAATTCTGACTTCTGCTGCTGTTAGATATTTCTATACAAAGGCCCAGGTCTCAGGGGCCAGGAATACTTTTCTTGGGATCTTAATCGTCATTATTTGCTTAAAAAGCAATCCAGAGAACACAGTTTTCTGCGCCGTTTGCTTGTTTGCACTGCAGAATACAGCCAGGTCCTTTCCATATTACAGCGCTAGAAATTCAGCTATTTAAAACTGTGTTTCCTCGGTCATACGGATCACATATACATTTTCAGAAAATACTGCCATTTTTGGCCTCCATTCCAATTTTTTTTCACTGTGTCAGCGAAGTTTTTGACACCAGTTTGCTGTTCAAACTAGTTACCTACAGGCCAGGCATTTAAAACTCTCTTTTCTCCGTCACATGGATTACATATACATTGTCAGAAAATACTGTCATTTCTGGCCTCCATTAAAAATTTCTTTCAGTGTGTCAGTGAAGCAATTCATACCAATTTGCTGTTCAAACTACTTACCTACAGGCCAGGTATTTAAAACTCAGTTTTCTCCGTCACACGGACCACATATATGTTGTCAGAAAATACTGCCATTTCTGGCCTCCATTAAAAATTTCCTTCAGTGTGTCAGTGAAGCAATTCACACCAGTTTTCTGTTCAAACTAGTTACCTACAGGCCAGGCATTTAAAATTCTGTTTTCTCCGTCACACGGATCACATATAAGTTCGCTCCCAACTCATTTGTAGTGAGAGTGGAAGATACTGTCCTCCATTTAAAAAGGGCAAGGCACGTGGCAAGGGACGGGGAACTGGATATGATGGTGATGGTGCATGCAGAGGCCGAGGCCGTGGGCAAGCTGAAATTGTGTCACAAAAAACACCCACATCTTCTCGCCCGACCTTCCTGTCCCAATTCCTAGGGGACCGCAGCACACCACTATTGAACCCAGAGCAGTGTCAAAAGGTTGTTGGTTGGATAGCGGATAATGTTTCCAGTCACTTAGCCACCACCCTGTCTTCCACACGGTCAAGTCTCAGTAGCTGTGAGTCTGGACCGCATATTGCTCACCCTGATCCTCCTTCCTCCCACCATGCCGAGTGCCAGGAGATAACTGATCCCACACTTGGACACTCTGAGGAGCTGTTCCCTTTTCCATTTATAGATTCGGGCCTCTCGCCAGGTCCACTTGAAGCGGGGCAAGAGGAGATCGTATGTAGCGATGCCCAAATAATTGAGCAGCCACGGTCACACGAAGGCGACGGTGGGAAAGTGTCACAGGAGGTGGACGATGATGAGACACAGTTGCCAGAAAGTCAGGAGGAGGACCAGGGTGCGGAAGTGGAAGATGAGGTGGTGGATGATATAGTAACTGACCCAACCTGGCAGGGGGCCATGCAGAGCGAGGACAGCAGCACACAGGGGAGAGAGGCAGAGCACCCCAACAGGCAGGAAGTAGCAGTGTGGTGGCCGCAAACAGAAGGCAGGCAATCGTTCCCCGTAACACCAACATGAAGGAAGTTGCCAGTACAACTGTTAGGTCTTCCCAAGTCTGGTTGTTTTTAAAGACTCTGCCGATAATCCCAAAAAGGCCACTTGCACCACCTGCCAGGCCAGCATCAGCAGGGGTGGCAAAAAGACCAGCCTGAACACCACCAGCATGATCAGGCACATGGCAGCAAAGCACTCGACTTTGTGGGCCGAACCCCAGGGTCCAGGAACAGTGTCTGCGGGTGGCACCATTGCTTCTTCCGCTTTTGTGCATGCAAGCTAATCCCCTGTCCATGGTGCTTGCGAAGATGCCTCCTGCCCTGCGCCTGTTGTTGCATACTCTCAAGTAGCAGCATCAGGAAGCACGTCCATGTCCTTGTCCCAGAGCAGCGTTCATTTGTTCATACCCCAGTCCTTGGAACACAATCGCAAATATGCAGCCAACGCCCCACAGGCCACACTACGAAATTCTCACATTTCATGACTGCTTGCGCTCAAAATGTTGCCTTTTAGGCTTCTGGAGACGGAAGCATTCCGCAACCTGATTGTGGCGGCCATCCCTCGGTACTCGGTCCCCAGCCGCCACTATTTCTCCTGGTGTGCCATCCCCGCATTACACAAGCACGTGTCCCAAAACAACGCAGTTAGCGGGAAATTCCACCTAACCACGGACACGTGGACAAGTGCTTGTTGGCAGGGATGGTACATCTCGCTGACGGCACACTGGGTTAACATAGTGGAAGCCAGGACCCAGTCGGACCTTGGGACGGAACACGTCCTCTCGACGCCAAGGATTGTGGGCCCTAGGTCAATCACGGTTGCCCCCACGGTCTACAGCTCCTGCACCTCATCCTCCTCAGCCTCATCTCCATAATGACCACATCAGTCACAGCTGGAAGCACTGCAGCACTGCCTCGGCCAAGCGGCAACAGGCTGTGCTGAAGCTAATATGCTTAGGTGACAAACCGCACAATGCTGAAGAGTTGTGGACAGCTCTGAAAGAGCAGGCAGATCTGTGGCTCACACCGCTGAACATACAGCCAGGCATGGTCGTGTGTGACAATGGCCGGAACCTGGTGGCGGCTCTGAAGTGAGGCGAGCTCACACACGTACCATGTCTGGCCCATGTGCTTAACCTTGAGGTTCAGTGGTTTCTCAAATCCTACCAGGAGCTGCTGGATCTGCTTGTTAAAGTACGCTGCCTGTGTGCCCATTTTAGAAAGTCAGCTACAGCTTCCGCCGCCCTTGCCGTGTTTCAGCAGCATTTAGAGCTTCCAGCTCACAGACTGGTGTGTGATGTCCCCACGAGAGGAACTTTACACTGCAGATGTTGGGAAGGATTTGTGAGAAGAAGAGGGCAGTTGTTGAGTACCAGCATCAACAAGGCCGTCGGTATTCAGTTCAGACTCCACACATAAGACCTCAGGAGTGGACATGGTTGTCAGACATATGTACCATCCTCCAAAACTTTGAGGACTCCACCAAGATGGTGAGCGGCGATGATGCCATAATTAGCATCACCATCCTGCTTCTCTGTCTTCTTAAATGCTCTCTGCTCACAATCAAAGAGGATGCATTCTAGGAGGAGCACGATGAGATGGAGCAAGGATCCATACAGGGTGATTGCACACAGCCCAGCCTCATCTCATCCCAACGTGGATTGGGTGACAATGAGGAAGAGGAGGAGGAGGAGGAAGGACAGGAGCTAGTTTCATGTGCTATAGACGGTACTACCTGCACAGCGATCATACCATCTGTTCAGCGTGGATGGCAAGAAGACAGAGAGGAGGAGGAGGAGAGCATGGTCAGTCATCCTCTTGGTGAGGACACGGAAGTATTGCCTGTTAGTAGTCTGGCATGCATGGCTGATTTTATGTTACGCGGCCTTTCCCATGACCCTCGCGTTCTCAAAATTTTGGGTGACAGTCATTACTGGTTGGCAACACTTCTAGACCCACACTACAAGGAGAACTTTATATCTCTTATTCCTGAGGCGGACAGGTCTACAAAAATGGGGCTGTACCAGAAGGCCCTTGTTGCGGAACTATTAAAAAATTCCCATTTGAAAATGCTGGCGGCAGAGGGCACACTTCGTTGGACAACCAAAGAGTACAGGCGAGAGAGACACAACTTCAATCCAGCAGAGGCAGGGGACTAGAGATGAGTGGTGTTCGACTCGAACTGTTCGCCAATCTCAAATTCGAGCTGCTTTGGGCGGTGTTCAAGCCGTTCGGTGAATACGAACGATTTGAAAAAAATCCGGCTGTTCGAGGATATGTTCCATAACTGTTCGTGCACCAAAATCATAACTGGATTTTTTCTCAGTAATGCTGAAAATTAATGTTAATACGCAGTTTGAGTGTACAGCGGGGCGGGGGAGGGGCAGGGGATGGATCTCTGCATAAATAATGAAGATCTCGATTTTTTTTTCTCTTTCCCGCATTTACAGTGGGGAGGTGCAATCTGTCAGCCTATCAGCAGCGCACACACGGAGCGAACTGCTTTTTTTCACACAAGCAAGGGCATGTGTCATTGGCAGTGTATGTCACATGTCCTTGCCCTATAAAACCCAGGCATTTTCCACGCAGCCACCATTTTCTCACTGCTGCAGCTGCGTGTTAGACGGCACCGCAGTTGCTGTATGCGCTATACTTTGAGTGTTCATTTCAAGCCAATTTTCGCCCAAATCTACAGATTGCTTGGGAGTAGGGAATAGTTGTGATTGCAGTCCTTTTGAGGACTAGGTTACATCATTTCCTACGACTTTTATCAGGCAGGTCTGTGCTCTTAAATAGATTTGGGAGTAGGGTCTACTTGTAATTGCAGTCCTTTTCAGGACTAGGTTACAGCATTTCCTAGAACTTTTTGCCAGGCAGGTCTGTGCCAGTGCTGTGCAAGTTTTTTTCACAGCACTTGGCTAAATCTAGCTAAGCAAATCCAATTTGGACTCTTGCAGTGTGTGTTAGACAGTGTAGTAGCCTATCTGTGTTGCAAGCTACACCACCTGTGTATAGAATACAAATTTTTTTACTGCACCTAGCCAAGTAAAACCTTTTGGGCATAGCATCATTCTATTAGTCCATCTATACTAACCTCCACCAGGTTGCAAATTTAAAATAATTTTTATCTGCATCTAGCTCTGAAAAAAAATTTGGGCTTGTAGCAGTGTGTGGGACTTGTTCTATTAGTCCATCTATACTAACCTCCACCAGGTTGCAAATTAAAAATAATTTTTATCTGCATCTAGCTCTGAAAAAAAATTTGGGCTTGTAGCAGTGTGTGGGACTTGTTTTATTAGTCCATCTATACTAACCTCCACCAGGTTGCAAATTAAAAACAATTTTTATCTACATCTAGCTCCGAAATAAAAATTGGGCTTGTAGCAGTGTGTGGGACTGGTTCTATTAGTCCATCTATACTAACCTCCACCAAGTTGCAAATTAAAAATAATTTTTATCTGCATCTAGCTCTGAAAAAAAATTGGGCTTGTAGCAGTGTGTGGGACTTGTTCTATTTGTCCATCTATACTAACCTCCACCAGGTTGCAAATTAAAAATAAGTTTTATCTGCATCTAGCTCTGAAAAAAATTTGGGCTTGTAGCAGTGTGTAGGACTTGTTCTATTAGTCCATGTATTCTAACCTCCACCAGGTTGCAAATTAAAAATAATTTTTATCTACATCTAGCTCTGAAAAAAAATTGGGCTTGTAGCAGTGTGTGGGACTTGTTCTATTAGTCGAGCTATACTAACCTCCACCAGGTTGCAAATTAAAAATAATTTGTATCTGCATCTAGCTCTGAAAAAAAATTTGCGCTTGTAGCACTGTGTGGGACTTGTTCTATTAGTCCATCTATACTAACCTCCACCAGGTTGCAAATTAAAAATAATTTTTATCTGCATCTAGCTCTGAAAAAAAAATTGGGCTTGTAGCAGTGTGTGGGACTTGTTCTAATAGTCCATCTATACTATCCACCAGGTTGCAAATTAAAAATAATTTTTATCTGCATCTAGCTCTGAAAAAAAATTTGGGCTTGTAGCACTGTGCGGGACTTGTTCTGTTAGTCCATCTATACTAACCTCCATCAGGTTGCAAATTAAAAATAATTTTTATCTGCATTTAGCTCTGAAATAAAATTTGGGCTTGTAGCATTGTGTGGGACTTGATCTATTAGTCCATCTATACTAACCTCCACCAGGTTGCAAATTAAAAATAATTTTTATCTGCATCTAGCTCTGAAATAAAATTTGGGCTTGTAGCAGTGTGTGGGACTTGATCTATTAGTCCATCTATACTAATCTCCACCAAGTTGCAAATTAAAAACAATTTTTATCTGCATCTAGCTCTGAAATAAAAATTGGGCTTGTAGCAGTGTGTGGGACTGGTTCTATTAGTCCATCTATACTAACCTCCACCAAGTTGCAAATTAAAAGTAATTTTTATCTGCATCTAGCTCTGAAAAAAAATTGGGCTTGTAGCAGTGTGTGGGACTTGTTCTATTATTCCATCTATACTAACCTCCACCAGGTTGCAAATTAAAAATAAGTTTTATCTGCATCTAGCTCTGAAAAAAATTTGGGCTTGTAGCAGTGTGTGGGACTTGTTCTATTAGTCCATCTATTCTAACCTCCACCAGGTTGCAAATTAAAAATAATTTTTATCTGCATCTAGCTCTGAAAAAAAAATGGGCTTGTAGCAGTGTGTGGGACTTGTTCTATTAGTCCAGCTATACTAACCTCCACCAGGTTGCAAATTAAAAATAATTTGTATCTGCATCTAGCTCTGAAAAAAAATTTGCGCTTGTAGCACTGTGTGGGACTTGTTCTATTAGTCCATCTATACTAACCTCCACCAGGTTGCAAATTAAAAATAATTTTTATCTGCATCTAGCTCTGAAAAAAAAATTGGGCTTGTAGCAGTTTGTGGGACTTGTTCTAATAGTCCATCTATACTATCCACCAGGTTGCAAATTAAAAATAATTTTTATCTGCATCTAGCTCTGAAAAAAAATTTGGGCTTGTAGCACTGTGCGGGACTTGTTCTGTTAGTCCATCTATACTAACCTCCATCAGGTTGCAAATTAAAAATAATTTTTATCTGCATCTAGCTCTGAAATAAAATTTGGGCTTGTAGCATTGTGTGGGACTTGATCTATTAGTCCATCTATACTAACCTCCACCAGGTTGCAAATTAAAAATAATTTTTATCTGCATCTTGCTCTGAAATAAAATTTGGGCTTGTAGCAGTGTGTGGGACTTGATCTATTAGTCCATCTATACTAATCTCCACCAAGTTGCAAATTAAAAATAATTTTTATCTGCATCTAGCTCTGAAAAAAAATTTGGGCTTGTAGCAGTGTGTGGGACTTGTTCTATTAGTCCATCTATACTAACCTCCACCAAGTTGCAAATTAAAAATATTTTTTATCTGCATCTAGCTCTGAAAAAAACATTGGGCTTGTAGCATTGTGTGGGAGTTGTTCTATTAGTCCATCTATACTAACCTCCACCAGGTTGCAAATTAAAAATAATTTGTATCTGCATCTAGCTCTGAAAAAAATTTGCGCTTGTAGCACTGTGTGGGACTTGTTCTATTAGTCCATCTATACTATCCTCCACCAGGTTGCAAATTAAAAATAATTTTTATCTGCATCTAGCTCTAAAATAAAATTTGGGCTTGTAGCAGTGTGTGGGACTTGTTCTATTAGTCCATCTATACTAACCTCCACCAAGTTGCAAATTAAAAATATTTTTTATCTGCATCTAGCTCTGAAAAAAAAATTGGGCTTGTAGCAGTGTGTGGGACTTGTTCTATTAGTCCATCTATACTAACCTCCACCAGGTTGCAAATTAAAAATAATTTGTATCTGCATCTAGCTCTGAAAAAAAATTTGCGCTTGTAGCACTGTGTGGGACTTGTTCTATTAGTCCATCTATACTAACCTCCACCAGGTTGCAAATTAAAAATAATTTTTATTTACATCTAGCTCTGAAAAAAAATGTGGGCTTGTAGCAGTGTGTGGGACTTGTTCTATTAGTCCATCTATACTAATCTCCACCAGGTTGCAAATTAAAAATAATTTTTATCTGCATCTAGCTCTGAAAAAAAATTTGGACTTGTAGCAGTGTGTGGGACTTGTTCTATTAGTCCATCTATACTAACCTCCAGCAGGTTGCAAATTAAAAATAATTTTTATCTGCATCTAGCTCTGAAAAAAAATTTGGGCTTGTAGCAGTGTGTGGGACTTGTTCTATTAGTCCTTCCATACTAACCTCCACCTGGTTGCAAATTAAAAATAATTTTTATCTGCATCTAGCTCTGAAAAAAATTTTGGGCTTGTAGCAGTGTGTGGGACTTGTTCTATTAGTCCTTCTATACTAACCTCCACCAGGTTGCAAATTAAAAATAATTTTTATCTGCATCTAGCTCTGAAAAAAAATTTGGGCTTGTAGCAGTGTGTGGGACTTGTTCTATTAGTCCATCGATACTAACCTCCACCAGGTTGCAAATTAAAAATAATTTTTATCTGCATCTAGCTCTGAAAAAAAATTTGGGCTTATAGCAGTGTGTGGGACTTGTTCTATTAGTCCATCTATACTAACCTCCACCAGGTTGCAAATTAAAAATAATTTTTATCTGCATCTAGCTCTGAAATAAAAATTGGGCTTGTAGCAGTGTGTGGGACTGGTTCTATTAGTCCATCTATACTAACCTCCACCAAGTTGCAAATTAAAAATAATTTTTATCTGCATCTAGCTCTTAAAAAAAATTGGGCTTGTAGCAGTGTGTGGGACTTGTTCTATTAGTCCATCTATAATAACCTCCACCAGGTTGCAAATTAAAAATAATTTTTATCTGCATCTAGCTCTGAAAAAAATTTGGGCTTGTAGCAGTGTGTGGGACTTGTTCTATTAGTCCATCTATTCTAACCTCCACCAGGTTGCAAATTAAAAATTATTTTTATCTGCATCTAGCTCTGAAAAAAAATTTGGGCTTGTAGCAGTGTGTGGGACTTGTTCTATTAGTCCAGCTATACTAACCTCCACCAGGTTGCAAATTAAAAATAATTTGTATCTGCATCTAGCTCTGCAAATAATTTGCGCTTGTAGCACTGTGTGGGACTTGTTCTATTAGTCCATCTATACTAACCTCCACCAGGTTGCAAATTCAAAATAATTTTTATCTGCATCTAGCTCTGAAAAAAAATTGGGCTTCTAGCAGTGTGTGGGACTTGTTCTATTAGTCCATCTATACTAACCTCCACCAGGTTGCAAATTAAAAATAATTTTTATCTGCATCTAGCTCTGAAAAAAAATTTGGGCTTGTAGCAGTGTGTGGGACTTGTTCTATTAGTCCATCTATACTAACCTCCACCAGGTTGCAAATTAAAAATAATTTTTATCTGCATCTAGCTCTGAAATAAAAATTGGGCTTGTAGCAGTGTGTGGGACTGGTTCTATTAGTCCATCTATACTAACCTCCACCAAGTTGCAAATTAAAAATAATTTTTATCTGCATCTAGCTCTTAAAAAAAATTGGGCTTGTAGCAGTGTGTGGGACTTGTTCTATTAGTCCATCTATACTAACCTCCACCAGGTTGCAAATTAAAAATAATTTTTATCTGCATCTAGCTCTGAAAAAAATTTGGGCTTGTAGCAGTGTGTGGGACTTGTTCTATTAGTCCATCTATTCTAACCTCCACCAGGTTGCAAATTAAAAATAATTTTTATCTGCATCTAGCTCTGAGAAAAAAATTGGGCTTGTAGCAGTGTGTGGGACTTGTTCTATTAGTCCAGCTATACTAACCTCCACCAGGTTGCAAATTAAAAATAATTTGTATCTGCATCTAGCTCTGCAAATAATTTGCGCTTGTAGCACTGTGTGGGACTTGTTCTATTAGTCCATCTATACTAACCTCCACCAGGTTGCAAATTCAAAATAATTTTTATCTGCATCTAGCTCTGAAAAAAAATTGGGCTTCTAGCAGTGTGTGGGACTTGTTCTATTAGTCCATGTATACTAACCTCCACCAGGTTACAAATTAAAAATATTTTTTATCTGCATCTAGCTCTGAAAAAAAATTTGGGCTTGTACCATTGTGTGGGACTTGTTCTATTAGTCCATCTATACTAACCTCCACCAGGTTGCAAATTAAAAATAATTTTTATCTGCATCTAGCTCTGAAATAAAAATTGGGCTTGCAGCAGTGTGTGGGACTTGTTCTATTAGTCGATCTATACTAAACTCCACCAAATTGCAAATTAAAAATAATTTTTATCTGCATCTAGCTCTGAAAAAAAATTTGGGCTTGTAGCAGTGTGTGGGACTTGTTCTATTAGTCCATCTATTCTAACCTCCACCAGGTTGCAAATTAAAAATAATTTTTATCTGCATCTAGCTCTGAAAAAAAATTGGGCTTGTAGCAGTGTGTGGGACTTGTTCTATTAGTCCATGTATACTAACCTCCACCAGGTTACAAATTAAAAATATTTTTTATCTGCATCTAGCTCTGAAAAAAAATTTGGGCTTGTACCATTGTGTGGGACTTGTTCTATTAGTCCATCTATACTAACCTCCACCAGGTTGCAAATTAAAAATAATTTTTATCTGCATCTAGCTCTGAAATAAAAATTGGGCTTGTAGCAGTGTGTGGGACTTGTTCTATTAGTCCATCTATACTAAACTCCACCAAATTGCAAATTAAAAATAATTTTTATCTGCATCTAGCTCTGAAAAAAAATTTGGGCTTGTAGCAGTGTGTGGGACTTGTTCTACTAGTCCATCTATACTAACCTCCACCAGGTTGCAAATTAAAAAATAATTTTTATCTGCATCTAGCTCTGAAAAAAAATTGGGCTTGTAGCAGTGTGTGGGACTTGTTCTATTAGTCCATCTATACTAACCTCCACCAGGTTGCAAATTAAAAATAATTTTTATCTGCATCTAGCTCTGAAAAAAATTTGGGCTTGTAGCAGTGTGTGGGACTTGTTCTATTAGTCCATCTATACGAACCTCCACCAGGTTGCAAATTAAAAATAATTTTTATCTGCATGTAGCTCTGAAAAAAATTTGGGCTTGTAGCAGTGTGTGGGACTTGTTCTATTAGTCCATCTATACTAACCTCCACCAGGTTGCAAATTAAAAATAACTTGTATCTGCCTCTAGCTCTAAAAAAAATTTTGCGCTTGTAGCACTGTGTGGGACTTGTTCTATTAGTCCATCAATACTAACCTCCACCACGTTGCAAATTAAAAATAATTTTTATCTACATCTAGCTCTGAAAAAAATTGTGGGCTTGTAGCAGTGTGTGGGACTTGTTCTATTAGTCCATCTATACTAACCTCCACCAGGTTGCAAATTAAAAATAATTTTTATCTGCATCTAGTTCTGAAAAAAAATTTGGGCTTGTAGCAGTGTGTGGGACTTGTTCTATTAGTCCTTACATTCTAACCTCCACCAGGTTGCAAATTAAAAATAATTTGTATCTGCATCTAGCTCTGAAAAAAAATTGCGCTTGTAGCAGTGTGTGGGACATGTTCTATTAGTCCATCTATATTAACCTCCACCAAGTTGCAAATTAAAAATAATTTTTATCTGCATCTAGCTCTGAAAAAAATGTGGGCTTGTAGCAGTGTGTGGGACTTGTTCTATTAGTCCATCTATACTAACCTCCACCAAGTTGCAAATTAAAAATAATTTTTAGCTGCATCTAGCTCTAAAAAAAAAATTGGGCTTGTAGCAGTGTGTGGGATTTGTTCTATTAGTCCATCTATACTAACCTTCACCAGGTTGCAAATTAAAAATAATTTTTATTTGCATCTAGCTCAGAAAAAATTTGGGCTTGTAACAGTGTGTGGGACTTGCTCTATTAGTCCATCTATACTAACCTCCACCAGGTTGCCAATTAAAAATAATTTTATCTGCATCTAGCTCTGAAAAAAAAATTGGGCTTGTAGCAGTGTGTGGGACTTGTTCTATTAGTCCATCTATACTAACCTCCACCAGGTTGCAAGTTAAAAATAATTTTTATCTGCATCTAGCTCTGAAAAAAATTTGGGCTTGTAGCAGTGTGTGGGACTTGTTCTATTAGTCCATCTATACTAACCTCCACCAGGTTGCAAATTAAAAATAATTTTTATCTGCATGTAGCTCTGAAAAAAATTTGGGCTTGTAGCAGTGTGTGGGACTTGTTCTATTAGTCCATCTATACTAACCTCCACCAGGTTGCAAATTAAAAATAATTTTTATCTGCATCTAGCTCTGAAAAAAATTTGGGCTTGTAGCAGTGTGTGGGACTTGTTCTATTAGTCCATCTATTCTAACCTCCACCAGGTTGCAAATTAAAAATAATTTTTATCTGCATCTAGCTCTGAAAAAAAATTGGGCTTGTAGCAGTGTGTGGGACTTGTTCTATTAGTCCAGCTATACTAACCTCCACCAGGTTGCAAATTAAAAATAATTTGTATCTGCATCTAGCTCTGCAAATAATTTGCGCTTGTAGCACTGTGTGGGACTTGTTCTATTAGTCCATCTATACTAACCTCCACCAGGTTGCAAATTCAAAATAATTTTTATCTGCATCAAGCTCTGAAAAAAAATTGGGCTTCTAGCAGTGTGTGGGACTTGTTCTATTAGTCCATGTATACTAACCTCCACCAGGTTACAAATTAAAAATATTTTTTATCTGCATCTAGCTCTGAAAAAAAATTTGGGCTTGTACCATTGTGTGGGACTTGTTCTATTAGTCCATCTATACTAACCTCCACCAGGTTGCAAATTAAAAATAATTTTTATCTGCATCTAGCTCTGAAATAAAAATTGGGCTTGTAGCAGTGTGTGGGACTTGTTCTATTAGTCGATCTATACTAAACTTCACCAAATTGCAAATTAAAAATAATTTTTATCTGCATCTAGCTCTGAAAAAAAATTTGGGCTTGTAGCAGTGTGTGGGACTTGTTCTATTAGTCCATCTATTCTAACCTCCACCAGGTTGCAAATTAAAAATAATTTTTATCTGCATCTAGCTCTGAAAAAAAATTGGGCTTGTAGCAGTGTGTGGGACTTGTTCTATTAGTCCAGCTATACTAACCTCCACCAGGTTGCAAATTAAAAATAATTTGTATCTGCATCTAGCTCTGCAAATAATTTGCGCTTGTAGCACTGTGTGGGACTTGTTCTATTAGTCCATCTATACTAACCTCCACCAGGTTGCAAATTCTAAATAATTTTTATCTGCATCTAGCTCTGAAAAAAAATTGGGCTTCTAGCAGTGTGTGGGACTTGTTCTATTAGTCCATGTATACTAACCTCCACCAGGTTACAAATTAAAAATATTTTTTATCTGCATCTAGCTCTGAAAAAAAATTTGGGCTTGTACCATTGTGTGGGACTTGTTCTATTAGTCCATCTATACTAACCTCCACCAGGTTGCAAATTAAAAATAATTTTTATCTGCATCTAGCTCTGAAATAAAAATTGGGCTTGTAGCAGTGTGTGGGACTTGTTCTATTAGTCCATCTATACTAAACTCCACCAAATTGCAAATTAAAAATAATTTTTAGCTGCATCTAGCTCTAAAAAAAAAATTGGGCTTGTAGCAGTGTGTGGGATTTGTTCTATTAGTCCATCTATACTAACCTTCACCAGGTTGCAAATTAAAAATAATTTTTATTTGCATCTAGCTCAGAAAAAATTTGGGCTTGTAACAGTGTGTGGGACTTGCTCTATTAGTCCATCTATACTAACCTCCACCAGGTTGCCAATTAAAAATAATTTTATCTGCATCTAGCTCTGAAAAAAAAATTGGGCTTGTAGCAGTGTGTGGGACTTGTTCTATTAGTCCATCTATACTAACCTCCACCAGGTTGCAAGTTAAAAATAATTTTTATCTGCATCTAGCTCTGAAAAAAAATTGGGCTTGTAGCAGTGTGTGGGACTTGTTCTATTAGTCCATCTATACTAACCTCCACCAGGTTGCAAATTAAAAATAATTTTTATCTGCATGTAGCTCTGAAAAAAATTTGGGCTTGTAGCAGTGTGTGGGACTTGTTCTATTAGTCCATCTATACTAACCTCCACCAGGTTGCAAATTAAAAATAACTTGTATCTACATCTAGCTCTGAAAAAAATTTTGCGCTTGTAGCACTGTGTGGGACTTGTTCTATTAGTCCATCAATACTAACCTCCACCAGGTTGCAAATTAAAAATAATTTTTATCTACATCTAGCTCTGAAAAAAATTGTGGGCTTGTAGCAGTGTGTGGGACTTGTTCTATTAGTCCATCTATACTAACCTCCACCAGGTTGCAAATTAAAAATAATTTTTATCTGCATCTAGCTCTGAAAAAAAATGTGGGCTTGTAGCAGTGTGTGTGACTTGTTCTATTAGTCCTTCCATTCTAACCTCCACCAGGTTGCAAATTAAAAATAATTTGTATCTGCATCTAGCTCTGAAAAAAAATTGCGCTTGTAGCAGTGTGTGGGACATGTTCTATTAGTCCATCTATATTAACCTCCACCAAGTTGCAAATTAAAAATAATTTTTATCTGCATCTAGCTCTGAAAAAAATGTGGGCTTGTAGCAGTGTGTGGGACTTGTTCTATTAGTCCATCTATACTAACCTCCACCAAGTTGCAAATTAAAAATAATTTTTAGCTGCATCTAGCTCTGAAAAAAAAATTGAGCTTGTAGCAGTGTGTGGGATTTGTTCTATTAGTCCATCTATACTAACCTCCACCAGGTTGCAAATTAAAAATAATTTTTATCTGCATCTAGCTCAGAAAAAATTTGGGCTTGTAACAGTGTGTGGGACTTGCTCTATTAGTCCATCTACACTAACCTCCACCAGGTTGCCAATTAAAAATAATTTTATCTGCATCTAGCTCTGAAAAAAAAATTGGGCTTGTAGCAGTGTGTGGGACTTGTTCTATTAGTCCATCTATACTAACCTCCACCAGGTTGCAAATTAAAAATAATTTTTATCTGCAT
This sequence comes from Phyllobates terribilis, assembly GCF_046119375.1. Lineage (NCBI taxonomy): Eukaryota > Metazoa > Chordata > Amphibia > Anura > Dendrobatidae > Phyllobates > Phyllobates terribilis. The sequence goes on along the minus strand of NW_027362761.1, from coordinate 115,496,771 downwards.
CTAGCTCAGAAAAAAATTTGGGCTTGTAGCAGTGTGTGGGACTTGTTCTATTAGTCCATCTATACTAACCTCCACCAGGTTGCAAATTAAAAATAATTTTTATCTGCATCTAGCTCAGAAAAAATTTGGGCTTGTAACAGTTTGTGGGACTTGCTCTATTAGTCCATCTGTACTAACCTCCACCAGGTTGCCAATTAAAAATAATTTTATCTGCATCTAGCTCTGAAAAAAAAATTGGGCTTGTAGCAGTGTGTGGGACTTGTTCTATTAGTCCATCTATACTAACCTCCACCAGGTTGCAAATTAAAAATAATTTTTAACTGCATCTAGCTCTGAAAAAATTTTGGGGCTTGTAGCAGTGTGTGGGACTTGTTCTATTAGTCCATCTTTACTAACCTCCACCAGGTTGCAAATTAAAAATAATTTTTATCTGCATCTAGCTCTGAAAAAAAATTTGCGCTTGTAGCAGTGTGTGGGACTTTTTCTATTAGTCCATCTATACTAACCTCCACCAGGTTGCAAATTAAAAATAATTTTTATCTGCATCTAGCTCTGAAAAAAAATTTGGGCTTGTAGCAGTGTGTGGGACTTGTTCTATTAGTCCATCTATACTAACCTCGACCAGGTTGTAAATTAAAAATAATTTTTATCTGCATCTAGCTCTGAAAAAAAATTTGGGCTTGTAGCAGTTTGTGGGACTTGTTCTATTAGTCCATCTATACTAACCTCCACCAGGTTGCAAATTAAAAATAATTTTTATCTGCATCTAGCTCTGAAAAAAAATTTGGGCTTGTACCATTGTGTGGGACTTGTTCTATTAGTCCATCTATACTAACCTCCACCAGGTTGCAAATTAAAAATAATTTTTATCTGCATCTAGCTCTGAAATAAAAATTGGGCTTGTAGCAGTGTGTGGGACTTGTTCTATTAGTCCATCTATACTAAACTCCACCAAATTGCAAATTAAAAATAATTTTTATCTGCATCTAGCTCTGAAAAAAAATTTGGGCTTGTAGCAGTGTGTGGGACTTGTTCTACTAGTCCATCTATACTAACCTCCACCAGGTTGCAAATTAAAAAATAATTTTTATCTGCATCTAGCTCTGAAAAAAAATTGGGCTTGTAGCAGTGTGTGGGACTTGTTCTATTAGTCCATCTATACTAACCTCCACCAGGTTGCAAATTAAAAATAATTTGTATCTGCATCTAGCTCTGCAAATAATTTGCGCTTGTAGCACTGTGTGGGACTTGTTCTATTAGTCCATCTATACTAACCTCCACCAGGTTGCAAATTCTAAATAATTTTTATCTGCATCTAGCTCTGAAAAAAAATTGGGTCTCTAGCAGTGTGTGGGACTTGTTCTATTAGTCCATGTATACTAACCTCCACCAGGTTACAAATTAAAAATATTTTTTATCTGCATCTAGCTCTGAAAAAAAATTTGGGCTTGTACCATTGTGTGGGACTTGTTCTATTAGTCCATCTATACTAACCTCCACCAGGTTGCAAATTAAAAATAATTTTTATCTGCATCTAGCTCTGAAATAAAAATTGGGCTTGTAGCAGTGTGTGGGACTTGTTCTATTAGTCCATCTATACTAAACTCCACCAAATTGCAAATTAAAAATAATTTTTAGCTGCATCTAGCTCTAAAAAAAAAATTGGGCTTGTAGCAGTGTGTGGGATTTGTTCTATTAGTCCATCTATACTAACCTTCACCAGGTTGCAAATTAAAAATAATTTTTATTTGCATCTAGCTCAGAAAAAATTTGGGCTTGTAACAGTGTGTGGGACTTGCTCTATTAGTCCATCTATACTAACCTCCACCAGGTTGCCAATTAAAAATAATTTTATCTGCATCTAGCTCTGAAAAAAAAATTGGGCTTGTAGCAGTGTGTGGGACTTGTTCTATTAGTCCATCTATACTAACCTCCACCAGGTTGCAAGTTAAAAATAATTTTTATCTGCATCTAGCTCTGAAAAAAATTTGGGCTTGTAGCAGTGTGTGGGACTTGTTCTATTAGTCCATCTATACTAACCTCCACCAGGTTGCAAATTAAAAATAATTTTTATCTGCATGTAGCTCTGAAAAAAATTTGGGCTTGTAGCAGTGTGTGGGACTTGTTCTATTAGTCCATCTATACTAACCTCCACCAGGTTGCAAATTAAAAATAACTTGTATCTACATCTAGCTCTGAAAAAAATTTTGCGCTTGTAGCACTGTGTGGGACTTGTTCTATTAGTCCATCAATACTAACCTCCACCAGGTTGCAAATTAAAAATAATTTTTATCTACATCTAGCTCTGAAAAAAATTGTGGGCTTGTAGCAGTGTGTGGGACTTGTTCTATTAGTCCATCTATACTAACCTCCACCAGGTTGCAAATTAAAAATAATTTTTATCTGCATCTAGCTCTGAAAAAAAATGTGGGCTTGTAGCAGTGTGTGTGACTTGTTCTATTAGTCCTTCCATTCTAACCTCCACCAGGTTGCAAATTAAAAATAATTTGTATCTGCATCTAGCTCTGAAAAAAAATTGCGCTTGTAGCAGTGTGTGGGACATGTTCTATTAGTCCATCTATATTAACCTCCACCAAGTTGCAAATTAAAAATAATTTTTATCTGCATCTAGCTCTGAAAAAAATGTGGGCTTGTAGCAGTGTGTGGGACTTGTTCTATTAGTCCATCTATACTAACCTCCACCAAGTTGCAAATTAAAAATAATTTTTATCTGCATCTAGCTCAGAAAAAATTTGGGCTTGTAACAGTGTGTGGGACTTGCTCTATTAGTCCATCTACACTAACCTCCACCAGGTTGCCAATTAAAAATAATTTTATCTGCATCTAGCTCTGAAAAAAAAATTGGGCTTGTAGCAGTGTGTGGGACTTGTTCTATTAGTCCATCTATACTAACCTCCACCAGGTTGCAAATTAAAAATAATTTTTATCTGCATCTAGCTCAGAAAAAAATTTGGGCTTGTAGCAGTGTGTGGGACTTGTTCTATTAGTCCATCTATACTAACCTCCACCAGGTTGCAAATTAAAAATAATTTTTATCTGCATCTAGCTCAGAAAAAATTTGGGCTTGTAACAGTTTGTGGGACTTGCTCTATTAGTCCATCTATACTAACCTCCACCAGGTTGCCAATTAAAAATAATTTTATCTGCATCTAGCTCTGAAAAAAAAATTGGGCTTGTAGCAGTGTGTGGGACTTGTTCTATTAGTCCATCTATACTAATCTCCACCAGGTTGCAAATTAAAAATAATTTTTAACTGCATCTAGCTCTGAAAAAATTTTGGGGCTTGTAGCAGTGTGTGGGACTTGTTCTATTAGTCCATCTTTACTAACCTCCACCAGGTTGCAAATTAAAAATAATTTTTATCTGCATCTAGCTCTGAAAAAAAATTTGCGCTTGTAGCAGTGTGTGGGACTTTTTCTATTAGTCCATCTATACTAACCTCCACCAGGTTGCAAATTAAAAATAATTTTTATCTGCATCTAGCTCTGAAAAAAAATTTGGGCTTGTAGCAGTGTGTGGGACTTGTTCTATTAGTCCATCTATACTAACCTCCACCAGGTTGAAAATTAAAAATAATTTTTATCTGCATCTAGCTCTGAAAAAAAATTTGGGCTTGTAGCAGTTTGTGGGACTTGTTCTATTAGTCCATCTATACTAACCTCCACCAGGTTGCAAATTAAAAATAATTTTTATCTGCATCTAGCTCTGAAAAAAAAATTGGGCTTGTAGCAGTGTGTGGGACTTGTTCTATTAGTCCTTCCATTCTAACCTCCACCAGGTTGCAAATTAAAAATAATTTGTATCTGCATCTAGCTCTGAAAAAAAATTGCGCTTGTAGCAGTGTGTGGGACATGTTCTATTAGTCCATCTATATTAACCTCCACCAAGTTGCAAATTAAAAATAATTTTTATCTGTATCTAGCTCTGAAAAAAATTTTGGGCTTGTAGCAGTGTGTGGGACTTGTTCTATTAGTCCATCTGTACTAAAATCCACCAGGTTGCAAATTAAAAATAATTTTTATCTGCATCTAGCTCTGAAAAAAAATGTGGGCTTGTAGCAGTGTGTGGGACTTGTTCTATTAGTCCATCTATACTAACCTCCACCAGGTTGAAAATTAAAAATAATTTTTATCTGCATCTAGATCTGAAAAAAAAATTGGGCTTGTAGCAGTGTGTGGGACTTGTTCTATTAGTCCATCTATGCTAACCTCCACCAGGTTGCAAATTAAAAATAATTTTTATCTGCATCTAGCTCAGAAAAAAATGTGGGCTTGTAGCAGTGTGTGGGACTTGTTCTATTAGTCCATCTATTCTAACCTCCACCAGGTTGCAAATTAAAAATAATTTTTATCTGCATCTAGCTCTGAAAAAAAATTGGGCTTGTAGCAGTGTGTGGGACTTGTTCTATTAGTCCAGCTATACTAACCTCCACCAGGTTGCAAATTAAAAATAATTTGTATCTGCATCTAGCTCTGCAAATAATTTGCGCTTGTAGCACTGTGTGGGACTTGTTCTATTAGTCCATCTATACTAACCTCCACCAGGTTGCAAATTCTAAATAATTTTTATCTGCATCTAGCTCTGAAAAAAAATTGGGCTTCTAGCAGTGTGTGGGACTTGTTCTATTAGTCCATGTATACTAACCTCCACCAGGTTACAAATTAAAAATATTTTTTATCTGCATCTAGCTCTGAAAAAAAATTTGGGCTTGTACCATTGTGTGGGACTTGTTCTATTAGTCCATCTATACTAACCTCCACCAGGTTGCAAATTAAAAATAATTTTTATCTGCATCTAGCTCTGAAATAAAAATTGGGCTTGTAGCAGTGTGTGGGACTTGTTCTATTAGTCCATCTATACTAAACTCCACCAAATTGCAAATTAAAAATAATTTTTATCTGCATCTAGCTCTGAAAAAAAATTTGGGCTTGTAGCAGTGTGTGGGACTTGTTCTACTAGTCCATCTATACTAACCTCCACCAGGTTGCAAATTAAAAAATAATTTTTATCTGCATCTAGCTCTGAAAAAAAATTGGGCTTGTAGCAGTGTGTGGGACTTGTTCTATTAGTCCATCTATACTAACCTCCACCAGGTTGCAAATTAAAAATAATTTTTATCTGCATCTAGCTCTGAAAAAAATTTGGGCTTGTAGCAGTGTGTGGGACTTGTTCTATTAGTCCATCTATACGAACCTCCACCAGGTTGCAAATTAAAAATAATTTTTATCTGCATGTAGCTCTGAAAAAAATTTGGGCTTGTAGCAGTGTGTGGGACTTGTTCTATTAGTCCAGCTATACTAACCTCCACCAGGTTGCAAATTAAAAATAATTTGTATCTGCATCTAGCTCTGCAAATAATTTGCGCTTGTAGCACTGTGTGGGACTTGTTCTATTAGTCCATCTTTACTAACCTCCACCAGGTTGCAAATTCTAAATAATTTTTATCTGCATCTAGCTCTGAAAAAAAATTGGGCTTCTAGCAGTGTGTGGGACTTGTTCTATTAGTCCATGTATACTAACCTCCACCAGGTTACAAATTAAAAATATTTTTTATCTGCATCTAGCTCTGAAAAAAAATTTGGGCTTGTACCATTGTGTGGGACTTGTTCTATTAGTCCATCTATACTAACCTCCACCAGGTTGCAAATTAAAAATAATTTTTATCTGCATCTAGCTCTGAAATAAAAATTGGGCTTGTAGCAGTGTGTGGGACTTGTTCTATTAGTCCATCTATACTAAACTCCACCAAATTGCAAATTAAAAATAATTTTTAGCTGCATCTAGCTCTAAAAAAAAAATTGGGCTTGTAGCAGTGTGTGGGATTTGTTCTATTAGTCCATCTATACTAACCTTCACCAGGTTGCAAATTAAAAATAATTTTTATTTGCATCTAGCTCAGAAAAAATTTGGGCTTGTAGCAGTGTGTGGGACTTGTTCTATTAGTCCATCTATACTAACCTCCACCAGGTTGCAAATTAAAAATAATTTTTATCTGCATGTAGCTCTGAAAAAAATTTGGGCTTGTAGCAGTGTGTGGGACTTGTTCTATTAGTCCATCTATACTAACCTCCACCAGGTTGCAAATTAAAAATAACTTGTATCTACATCTAGCTCTGAAAAAAATTTTGCGCTTGTAGCACTGTGTGGGACTTGTTCTATTAGTCCATCAATACTAACCTCCACCAGGTTGCAAATTAAAAATAATTTTTATCTACATCTAGCTCTGAAAAAAATTGTGGGCTTGTAGCAGTGTGTGGGACTTGTTCTATTAGTCCATCTATACTAACCTCCACCAGGTTGCAAATTAAAAATAATTTTTATCTGCATCTAGCTCTGAAAAAAAATGTGGGCTTGTAGCAGTGTGTGTGACTTGTTCTATTAGTCCTTCCATTCTAACCTCCACCAGGTTGCAAATTAAAAATAATTTGTATCTGCATCTAGCTCTGAAAAAAATGTGGGCTTGTAGCAGTGTGTGGGACTTGTTCTATTAGTCCATCTATACTAACCTCCACCAAGTTGCAAATTAAAAATAATTTTTAGCTGCATCTAGCTCTGAAAAAAAAATTGAGCTTGTAGCAGTGTGTGGGATTTGTTCTATTAGTCCATCTATACTAACCTCCACCAGGTTGCAAATTAAAAATAATTTTTATCTGCATCTAGCTCAGAAAAAATTTGGGCTTGTAACAGTGTGTGGGACTTGCTCTATTAGTCCATCTACACTAACCTCCACCAGGTTGCCAATTAAAAATAATTTTATCTGCATCTAGCTCTGAAAAAAAAATTGGGCTTGTAGCAGTGTGTGGGACTTGTTCTATTAGTCCATCTATACTAACCTCCACCAGGTTGCAAATTAAAAATAATTTTTATCTGCATCTAGCTCAGAAAAAAATTTGGGCTTGTAGCAGTGTGTGGGACTTGTTCTATTAGTCCATCTATGCTAACCTCCACCAGGTTGCAAATTAAAAATAATTTTTATCTGCATCTAGCTCAGAAAAAGTTTGGGCTTGTAACAGTTTGTGGGACTTGCTCTATTAGTCCATCTATACTAACCTCCACCAGGTTGCCAATTAAAAATAATTTTATCTGCATCTAGCTCTGAAAAAAAAATTGGGCTTGTAGCAGTGTGTGGGACTTGTTCTATTAGTCCATCTATACTAACCTCCACCAGGTTGCAAATTAAAAATAATTTTTAACTGCATCTAGCTCTGAAAAAATTTTGGGGCTTGTAGCAGTGTGTGGGACTTGTTCTATTAGTCCATCTTTACTAACCTCCACCAGGTTGCAAATTAAAAATAATTTTTATCTGCATCTAGCTCTGAAAAAAAATTTGCGCTTTTAGCAGTGTGTGGGACTTTTTCTATTAGTCCATCTATACTAACCTCCACCAGGTTGCAAATTAAAAATAATTGTTATCTGCATCTAGCTCTGAAAAAAAATTTGGGCTTGTAGCAGTGTGTGGGACTTGTTCTATTAGTCCATCTATACTAACCTCCACCAGGTTGAAAATTAAAAATAATTTTTATCTGCATCTAGCTCTGAAAAAAAATTTGGGCTTGTAGCAGTTTGTGGGACTTGTTCTATTAGTCCATCTATACTAACCTCCACCAGGTTGCAAATTAAAAATAATTTTTATCTGCATCTAGCTCTGAAAAAAAAATTGGGCTTGTAGCAGTGTGTGGGACTTGTTCTATTAGTCCTTCCATTCTAACCTCCACCAGGTTGCAAATTAAAAATAATTTGTATCTGCATCTAGCTCTGAAAAAAAATTGCGCTTGTAGCAGTGTGTGGGACATGTTCTATTAGTCCATCTATATTAACCTCCACCAAGTTGCAAATTAAAAATAATTTTTATCTGTATCTAGCTATGAAAAAAATTTTGGGCTTGTAGCAGTGTGTGGGACTTGTTCTATTAGTCCATCTGTACTAAAATCCACCAGGTTGCAAATTAAAAATAATTTTTATCTGCATCTAGCTCTGAAAAAAAATGTGGGCTTGTAGCAGTGTGTGGGACTTGTTCTATTAGTCCATCTATACTAACCTCCACCAGGTTGAAAATTAAAAATAATTTTTATCTGCATCTAGATCTGAAAAAAAAATTGGGCTTGTAGCAGTGTGTGGGACTTGTTCTATTAGTCCATCTATGCTAACCTCCACCAGGTTGCAAATTAAAAATAATTTGTATCTGCATCTAGCTCTGCAAATAATTTGCGCTTGTAGCACTGTGTGGGACTTGTTCTATTAGTCCATCTATACTAACCTCCACCAGGTTGCAAATTCTAAATAATTTTTATCTGCATCTAGCTCTGAAAAAAAATTGGGCTTCTAGCAGTGTGTGGGACTTGTTCTATTAGTCCATGTATACTAACCTCCACCAGGTTACAAATTAAAAATATTTTTTATCTGCATCTAGCTCTGAAAAAAAATTTGGGCTTGTACCATTGTGTGGGACTTGTTCTATTAGTCCATCTATACTAACCTCCACCAGGTTGCAAATTAAAAATAATTTTTATCTGCATCTAGCTCTGAAATAAAAATTGGGCTTGTAGCAGTGTGTGGGACTTGTTCTATTAGTCCATCTATACTAAACTCCACCAAATTGCAAATTAAAAATAATTTTTATCTGCATCTAGCTCTGAAAAAAAATTTGGGCTTGTAGCAGTGTGTGGGACTTGTTCTACTAGTCCATCTATACTAACCTCCACCAGGTTGCAAATTAAAAAATAATTTTTATCTGCATCTAGCTCTGAAAAAAAATTGGGCTTGTAGCCGTGTGTGGGACTTGTTCTATTAGTCCATCTATACTAACCTCCACCAGGTTGCAAATTAAAAATAATTTTTATCTGCATCTAGCTCTGAAAAAAATTTGGGCTTGTATCAGTGTGTGGGACTTGTTCTATTAGTCCATCTATACGAACCTCCACCAGGTTGCAAATTAAAAATAATTTTTATCTGCATGTAGCTCTGAAAAAAATTTGGGCTTGTAGCAGTGTGTGGGACTTGTTCTATTAGTCCATCTATACTAACCTCCACCAGGTTGCAAATTAAAAATAACTTGTATCTGCCTCTAGCTCTGAAAAAAATTTTGCGCTTGTAGCACTGTGTGGGACTTGTTCTATTAGTCCATCAATACTAACCTCCACCAGGTTGCAAATTAAAAATAATTTTTATCTACATCTAGCTCTGAAAAAAATTGTGGGCTTGTAGCAGTGTGTGGGACTTGTTCTATTAGTCCATCTATACTAACCTCCACCAGGTTGCAAATTAAAAATAATTTTTATCTGCATCTAGTTCTGAAAAAAAATTTGGGCTTGTAGCAGTGTGTGGGACTTGTTCTATTAGTCCTTCCATTCTAACCTCCACCAGGTTGCAAATTAAAAATAATTTGTATCTGCATCCAGCTCTGAAAAAAAATTGCGCTTGTAGCAGTGTGTGGGACATGTTCTATTAGTCCATCTATATTAACCTCCACCAAGTTGCAAATTAAAAATAATTTTTATCTGCATCTAGCTCTGAAAAAAATGTGGGCTTGTAGCAGTGTGTGGGACTTGTTCTATTAGTCCATCTATACTAACCTCCACCAAGTTGCAAATTAAAAATAATTTTTAGCTGCATCTAGCTCTAAAAAAAAAATTGGGCTTGTAGCAGTGTGTGGGATTTGTTCTATTAGTCCATCTATACTAACCTTCACCAGGTTGCAAATTAAAAATAATTTTTATTTGCATCTAGCTCAGAAAAAATTTGGGCTTGTAACAGTGTGTGGGACTTGCTCTATTAGTCCATCTATACTAACCTCCACCAGGTTGCCAATTAAAAATAATTTTATCTGCATCTAGCTCTGAAAAAAAAATTGGGCTTGTAGCAGTGTGTGGGACTTGTTCTATTAGTCCATCTATACTAACCTCCACCAGGTTGCAAGTTAAAAATAATTTTTATCTGCATCTAGCTCTGAAAAAAATTTGGGCTTGTAGCAGTGTGTGGGACTTGTTCTATTAGTCCATCTATACTAACCTCCACCAGGTTGCAAATTAAAAATAATTTTTATCTGCATGTAGCTCTGAAAAAAATTTGGGCTTGTAGCAGTGTGTGGGACTTGTTCTATTAGTCCATGTATACTAACCTCCACCAGGTTGCAAATTAAAAATAATTTTTATCTGCATCTAGCTCTAAAAAAAATTGGGCTTGTAGCAGTGTGTGGGACTTGTTCTATTAGTCCAGCTATACTAACCTCCACCAGGTTGCAAATTAAAAATAATTTGTATCTGCATCTAGCTCTGCAAATAATTTGCGCTTGTAGCACTGTGTGGGACTTGTTCTATTAGTCCATCTATACTAACCTCCACCAGGTTGCAAATTCTAAATAATTTTTATCTGCATCTAGCTCTGAAAAAAAATTGGGCTTCTAGCAGTGTGTGGGACTTGTTCTATTAGTCCATGTATACTAACCTCCACCAGGTTACAAATTAAAAATATTTTTTATCTGCATCTAGCTCTGAAAAAAAATTTGGGCTTGTACCATTGTGTGGGACTTGTTCTATTAGTCCATCTATACTAACCTCCACCAGGTTGCAAATTAAAAATAATTTTTATCTGCATCTAGCTCTGAAATAAAAATTGGGCTTGTAGCCGTGTGTGGGACTTGTTCTATTAGTCCATCTATACTAAACTCCACCAAATTGCAAATTAAAAATAATTTTTAGCTGCATCTAGCTCTAAAAAAAAAATTGGGCTTGTAGCAGTGTGTGGGATTTGTTCTATTAGTCCATCTATACTAACCTTCACCAGGTTGCAAATTAAAAATAATTTTTATTTGCATCTAGCTCAGAAAAAATTTGGGCTTGTAACAGTGCGTGGGACTTGCTCTATTAGTCCATCTATACTAACCTCCACCAGGTTGCCAATTAAAAATAATTTTATCTGCATCTAGCTCTGAAAAAAAAATTGGGCTTGTAGCAGTGTGTGGGACTTGTTCTATTAGTCCATCTATACTAACCTCCACCAGGTTGCAAGTTAAAAATAATTTTTATCTGCATCTAGCTCTGAAAAAAATTTGGGCTTGTAGCAGTGTGTGGGACTTGTTCTATTAGTCCATCTATACTAACCTCCACCAGGTTGCAAATTAAAAATAATTTTTATCTGCATCTAGCTCTGAAAAAAATTTGGGCTTGTAGCAGTGTGTGGGACTTGTTCTATTAGTCCATCTATACTAACCTCCACCAGGTTGCAAATTAAAAATAACTTGTATCTACATCTAGCTCTGAAAAAAATTTTGCGCTTGTAGCACTGTGTGGGACTTGTTCTATTAGTCCATCAATACTAACCTCCACCAGGTTGCAAATTAAAAATAATTTTTATCTACATCTAGCTCTGAAAAAAATTGTGGGCTTGTAGCAGTGTGTGGGACTTGTTCTATTAGTCCATCTATACTAACCTCCACCAGGTTGCAAATTAAAAATAATTTTTATCTGCATCTAGCTCTGAAAAAAAATGTGGGCTTGTAGCAGTGTGTGTGACTTGTTCTATTAGTCCTTCCATTCTAACCTCCACCAGGTTGCAAATTAAAAATAATTTGTATCTGCATCTAGCTCTGAAAAAAAATTGCGCTTGTAGCAGTGTGTGGGACATGTTCTATTAGTCCATCTATATTAACCTCCACCAAGTTGCAAATTAAAAATAATTTTTATCTGCATCTAGCTCTGAAAAAAATGTGGGCTTGTAGCAGTGTGTGGGACTTGTTCTATTAGTCCATCTATACTAACCTCCACCAAGTTGCAAATTAAAAATAATTTTTAGCTGCATCTAGCTCTGAAAAAAAAATTGAGCTTGTAGCAGTGTGTGGGATTTGTTCTATTAGTCCATCTATACTAACCTTCACCAGGTTGCAAATTAAAAATAATTTTTATCTGCATCTAGCTCAGAAAAAATTTGGGCTTGTAACAGTGTGTGGGACTTGCTCTATTAGTCCATCTACACTAACCTCCACCAGGTTGCCAATTAAAAATAATTTTATCTGCATCTAGCTCTGAAAAAAAAATTGGGCTTGTAGCAGTGTGTGGGACTTGTTCTATTAGTCCATCTATACTAACCTCCACCAGGTTGCAAATTAAAAATAATTTTTATCTGCATCTAGCTCAGAAAAAAATTTGGGCTTGTAGCAGTGTGTGGGACTTGTTCTATTAGTCCATCTATACTAACCTCCACCAGGTTGCAAATTAAAAATAATTTTTATCTGCATCTAGCTCAGAAAAAATTTGGGCTTGTAACTGTTTGTGGGACTTGCTCTATTAGTCCATCTATACTAACCTCCACCAGGTTGCCAATTAAAAATAATTTTATCTGCATCTAGCTCTGAAAAAAAAATTGGGCTTGTAGCAGTGTGTGGGACTTGTTCTATTAGTCCATCTATACTAACCTCCACCAGGTTGCAAATTAAAAATAATTTTTAACTGCATCTAGCTCTGAAAAAATTTTGGGGCTTGTAGCAGTGTGTGGGACTTGTTCTATTAGTCCATCTTTACTAACCTCCACCAGGTTGCAAATTAAAAATAATTTTTATCTGCATCTAGCTCTGAAAAAAAATTTGCGCTTGTAGCAGTGTGTGGGACTTTTTCTATTAGTCCATCTATACTAACCTCCACCAGGTTGCAAATTAAAAATAATTTTTATCTGCATCTAGCTCTGAAAAAAAATTTGGGCTTGTAGCAGTGTGTGGGACTTGTTCTATTAGTCCATCTATACTAACCTCCACCAGGTTGAAAATTAAAAATAATTTTTATCTGCATCTAGCTCTGAAAAAAAATTTGGGCTTGTAGCAGTTTGTGGGACTTGTTCTATTAGTCCATCTATACTAACCTCCACCAGGTTGCAAATTAAAAATAATTTTTATCTGCATCTAGCTCTGAAAAAAAAATTGGGCTTGTAGCAGTGTGTGGGACTTGTTCTATTAGTCCTTCCATTCTAACCTCCACCAGGTTGCAAATTAAAAATAATTTATATCTGCATCTAGCTCTGAAAAAAAATTGCGCTTGTAGCAGTGTGTGGGACATGTTCTATTAGTCCATCTATATTAACCTCCACCAAGTTGCAAATTAAAAATAATTTTTATCTGTATCTAGCTCTGAAAAAAATTTTGGGCTTGTAGCAGTGTGTGGGACTTGTTCTATTAGTCCATCTGTACTAAAATCCACCAGGTTGCAAATTAAAAATAATTTTTATCTGCATCTAGCTCTGAAAAAAAATGTGGGCTTGTAGCAGTGTGTGGGACTTGTTCTATTAGTCCATCTATACTAACCTCCACCAGGTTGAAAATTAAAAATAATTTTTATCTGCATCTAGATCTGAAAAAAAAATTGGGCTTGTAGCAGTGTGTGGGACTTGTTCTATTAGTCCATCTATGCTAACCTCCACCAGGTTGCAAATTAAAAATAATTTTTATCTGCATCTAGCTCAGAAAAAAATGTGGGCTTGTAGCAGTGTGTGGGACTTGTTCTATTAGTCCATCTATAATAACCTCCACCAGGTTGCAAATTAAAAATAATTTTTATTTACATCTAGCTCTGAAAAAAAATGTGGGCTTGTAGCAGTTTGCGGGACTTGTTCTATTAGTCCATCTATACTAATCTCCACCAGGTTGCAAATTAAAAATAATTTTTATCTGCATCTAGCTCTGAAAAAAAATTTGGGCTTGTAGCAGTGTGTGGGACTTGTTCTATTAGTCCATCTATACTAACCTCCAGCAGGTTGCAAATTAAAAATAATTTTTATCTGCATCTAGCTCTGAAAAAAAATTTGGGCTTGTAGCAGTGTGTGGGACTTGTTCTATTAGTCCTTCCATACTAACCTCCACCAGGTTGCAAATTAAAAATAATTTTTATCTGCATCTAGCTCTGAAAAAATTTTTGGGCTTGTAGCAGTGTGTGGGACTTGTTCTATTAGTCCTTCTATACTAACCTCCACCAGGTTGCAAATTAAAAATAATTTTTATCTGCATCTACCTCTGAAAAAAAATGTGGGCTTGTAGCAGTGTGTGGGGCTTGTTCTATTAGTCAAACTATACTAACCTCCACCAGGTTGCAAATCAAAAATAATTTTTATCTGCATCTAGCTCTGAAAAAAAATTTGGACTTGTAGCAGTGTGTGGGACTTGTTCTATTAGTCCATCTATACTAACCTCCACCAGGTTGCAAATTAAAAATAATTTTTATCTGCATCTAGCTCTGAAATAAAAATTGGGCTTGTAGCAGTGTGTGGGACTGGTTCTATTAGTCCATCTATACTAACCTCCACCAAGTTGCAAATTAAAAATAATTTTCATCTGCATCTAGCTCTGAAAAAAATTGCTCTTGTAGCAGTGTGTGGGACATGTTCTATTAGTCCATCTATATTAACCTCCACCAAGTTGCAAATTAAAAATAATTTTTATCTGCATCTAGCTCTGAAAAAAATTTTGGGCTTGTAGCAGTGTGTGGGACTTGTTCTATTAGTCCATCTGTACTAAAATCCACCAGGTTGCAAATTAAAAATAATTTTTATCTGCATCTAGCTCTGAAAAAAAATGTGGGCTTGTAGCAGTGTGTGGGACTTGTTCTATTAGTCCATCTATGCTAACCTCCACCAGGTTGCAAATTAAAAATAATTTTTATCTGCATCTAGCTCAGAAAAAAATGTGGGCTTGTAGCAGTGTGTGGGACTTGTTCTATTAGTCCATCTATAATAACCTCCACCAGGTTGCAAATTAAAAATAATTTTTATTTACATCTAGCTCTGAAAAAAAATGTGGGCTTGTAGCAGTTTGCGGGACTTGTTCTATTAGTCCATCTATACTAATCTCCACCAGGTTGCAAATTAAAAATAATTTTTATCTGCATCTAGCTCTGAAAAAAAATTTGGGCTTGTAGCAGTGTGTGGGACTTGTTCTATTAGTCCATCTATACTAACCTCCAGCAGGTTGCAAATTAAAAATAATTTTTATCTGCATCTAGCTCTGAAAAAAAAATTGGGCTTGTAGCAGTGTGTGGGACTTGTTCTATTAGTCCTTCCATAATAACCTCCACCAGGTTGCAAATTAAAAATAATTTTTATCTGCATCTAGCTCTGAAAAAATTTTTGGGCTTGTAGCAGTGTGTGGGACTTGTTCTATTAGTCCTTCTATACTAACCTCCACCAGGTTGCAAATTAAAAATAATTTTTATCTGCATCTAGCTCTGAAAAAAAATGTGGGCTTGTAGCAGTGTGTGGGGCTTGTTCTATTAGTCAAACTATACTAACCTCCACCAGGTTGCAAATCAAAAATAATTTTTATCTGCATCTAGCTCTGAAAAAAAATTTGGACTTGTAGCAGTGTGTGGGACTTGTTCTATTAGTCCATCTATACTAACCTCCACCAGGTTGCAAATTAAAAATAATTTTTATCTGCATCTAGCTCTGAAATAAAAATTGGGCTTGTAGCAGTGTGTGGGACTGGTTCTATTAGTCCATCAATACTAACCTCCACCAAGTTGCAAATTAAAAATAATTTTCATCTGCATCTAGCTCTGAAAAAAAATTGGGCTTGTAGCAGTGTGTGGGACTTGTTCTATTAGTCCATCTATACTAACCTCCACCAGGTTGCAAATTAAAAATAATTTTTATCTGCATCTAGCTCTGAAAAAAATTTGGGCTTGTAGCAGTGTGTGGGACTTGTTCTATTAGTCCATCTATTCTAACCTCCACCAGGTTGCAAATTAAAAATAATTTTTATCTGCATCCAGCTCTGAAAAAAAATTGGGCTTGTAGCAGTGTGTGGGACTTGTTCTATTAGTCCAGTTATACTAACCTCCACCAGGTTGCAAATTAAAAATAATTTGTATCTGCATCTAGCTCTGAAAAAAAATTTGCGCTTGTAGCACTGTGTGGGACTTGTTCTATTAGTCCATCTATACTAACCTCCACCAGGTTGCAAATTCAAAATAATTTTTATCTGCATCTAGCTCTGAAAAAAAATTGGGCTTCTAGCAGTGTGTGGGACTTGTTCTATTAGTCCATGTATACTAACCTCCACCAGGTTACAAATTAAAAATATTTTTTATCTGCATCTAGCTCTGAAAAAAAATTTTGGCTTGTACCATTGTGTGGGACTTGTTCTATTAGTCCATCTATACTAACCTCCACCAGGTTGCAAATTAAAAATAATTTTTATTTACATCTAGCTCTGAAAAAAAATGTGGGCTTGTAGCAGTTTGCGGGACTTGTTCTATTAGTCCATCTATACTAATCTCCACCAGGTTGCAAATTAAAAATAATTTTTATCTGCATCTAGCTCTGAAAAAAAATTTGGGCTTGTAGCAGTGTGTGGGACTTGTTCTATTAGTCCATCTATACTAACCGCCAGCAGGTTGCAAATTAAAAATAATTTTTATCTGCATCTAGCTCTGAAAAAAAAATTGGGCTTGTAGCAGTGTGTGGGACTTGTTCTATTAGTCCTTCCATAATAACCTCCACCAGGTTGCAAATTAAAAATAATTTTTATCTGCATCTAGCTCTGAAAAAATTTTTGGGCTTGTAGCAGTGTGTGGGACTTGTTCTATTAGTCCTTCTATACTAACCTCCACCAGGTTGCAAATTAAAAATAATTTTTATCTGCATCTAGCTCTGAAAAAAAATGTGGGCTTGTAGCAGTGTGTGGGGCTTGTTCTATTAGTCCATCTATACTAACCTCCACCAGGTTGCAAATTAAAAATAATTTTTATCTGCATCTAGCTCTGAAAAAAATTTGGGCTTGTAGCAGTGTGTGGGACTTGTTCTATTAGTCCATCTATTCTAACCTCCACCAGGTTGCAAATTAAAAATAATTTTTATCTGCATCCAGCTCTGAAAAAAAATTGGGCTTGTAGCAGTGTGTGGGACTTGTTCTATTAGTCCAGCTATACTAACCTCCACCAGGTTGCAAATTAAAAATAATTTGTATCTGCATCTAGCTCTGAAAAAAAATTTGCGCTTGTAGCACTGTGTGGGACTTGTTCTATTAGTCCATCTATACTAACCTCCACCAGGTTGCAAATTCAAAATAATTTTTATCTGCATCTAGCTCTGAAAAAAAATTGGGCTTCTAGCAGTGTGTGGGACTTGTTCTATTAGTCCATGTATACTAACCTCCACCAGGTTACAAATTAAAAATATTTTTTATCTGCATCTAGCTCTGAAAAAAAATTTTGGCTTGTACCATTGTGTGGGACTTGTTCTATTAGTCCATCTATACTAACCTCCACCAGGTTGCAAATTAAAAATAATTTTTATCTGCATCTAGCTCTGAAATCAAAATTGGGCTTGTAGCATTGTGTGGGACTTGTTCTATTAGTCCATCTATACTAAACTCCACCAAATTGCAAATTAAAAATAATTTTTATCTGCATCTAGCTCTGAAAAAAAATTTGGGCTAGTAGCAGTGTGTGGGACTTGTTCTACTAGTCCATCTATACTAACCTCCACCAGGTTGCAAATTAAAAATAATTTTTATCTGCATCTAGCTCTGAAAAAAAATTGGGCTTGTAGCAGTGTGTGGGACTTGTTCTATTAGTCCATCTATACTAACCTCCACCAGGTTGCAAATTAAAAATAATTTTTATCTGCATCTAGCTCTGAAAAAAATTTGGGCTTGTAGCAGTGTGTGGGACTTGTTCTATTAGTCCATCTATACTAACCTCCACCAGGTTGCAAATTAAAAATAATTTTTATCTGCATGTAGCTCTGAAAAAAATTTGGGCTTGTAGCAGTGTGTGGGACTTGTTCTATTAGTCCATCTATACTAACCTCCACCAGGTTGCAAATTAAAAATAATTTGTATCTGCATCTAGCTCTGAAAAAACTTTTGCGCTTGTAGCACTGTGTGGGACTTGTTGTATTAGTCCATCAATACTAACCTCCACCAGGTTGCAAATTAAAAATAATTTTTATCTACATCTAGCTCTGAAAAAAATTGTGGGCTTGTAGCAGTGTGTGGGACTTGTTCTATTAGTCCATCTATACTAACCTCCACCAGGTTGCAAATTAAGAATAATTTTTATCTGCATCTAGCTCTGAAAAAAAATTTGGGCTTGTAGCAGTGTGTGGGACTTGTTCTATTAGTCCTTCCATTCTAACCTCCACCAGGTTGCAAATTAAAAATAATTTGTATCTGCATCTAGCTCTGAAAAAAAATTGTGCTTGTAGCAGTGTGTGGGACATGTTCTATTAGTCCATCTATATTAACCTCCACCAAGTTGCAAATTAAAAAAAAATTTTATCTGCATCTAGCTCTGAAAAAAATGTGGGCTTGTACCATTGTGTGGGACTTGTTCTATTAGTCCATCTATACTAACCTCCACCAAGTTGCAAATTAAAAATAATTTTTCGCTGCATCTAGCTCTGAAAAAAAAATTGTGCTTGTAGCAGTGTGTGGGACTTGTTCTATTAGTCCATCTATACTAACCTCCACCAGGTTGCAAATTAAAAATAATTTTTATCTGCATCTAGCTCAGAAAAAATTTGGGCTTGTAGCAGTGTGTGGGACTTGCTCTATTAGTCCATCTATACTAACCTCCACGAGGTTGCCAATTAAAAATAATTTTATCTGCATCTAGCTCTGAAAAAAAAATTGGGCTTGTAGCAGTGTGTGGGACTTGTTCTATTAGTCCTTCTATACTAACCTCTACCAGGTTGCAAATTAAAAATAATTTTAATCTGCATCTAGCTCAGAAAAAAATTTGGGCTTGTAGCAGTGTGTGGGACTTGTTCTATTAGTCCATCTATACTAACCTCCACCAGGTTGCAAATTAAAAATAATTTTATCTGCATATAGCTCTGAAAAAAAATTGGGCTTGTAGCAGTGTGTGGGACTTGTTCTATCAGACTTTCTATACTAACCTCCATCAGGTTGCAAATTAAAAATAATTTTTATCTGCATCTAGCTCTGAAAAAAAATTTGGGCTTGTAGCAGTGTGTGGGACTTGTTCTATTAGTCCATCTATGCTAACCTCCACCAGGTTGCAAATTAAAAATAATTTTTATTTGCATCTAGCTCTGAAAAAAAAATTGGGCTTGTAGCAGTGTGTGGGACTTGTACTACTAGTCCATCTATACTAACCTCCACCAGGTTGAAAATTAAAAATAATTTTTAACTGCATCTAGCTCTGAAAAATTTTTTGGGCTTGTAGGAGTGTGTGGGACTTGTTCTATTAGTCCATCTTTACTAACCTCCACCAGGTTGCAAATTAAAAATAATTTTTATCTGCATCTAGCTCTGAAAAAAAATTTGCGCTTGTAGCAGTGTGTGGGACTTGTTCTATTAGTCCATCTATACTAACCTCCACCAGGTTGAAAATTAAAAATAATTTTTTTCTGCATCTAGCTTTGAAAAAAAATTGGGCTTGTAGCAGTGTGTGGGACATGTTCTATTAGTCCATCTGTACTAAAATCCACCAGGTTGCAAATTAAAAATAATTTTTATCTGCATCTAGCTCTGAAAAAAAATGTGGGCTTGTAGCAGTGTGTGGGACTTGTTCTATTAGTCCATCTATACTAACCTCCACCAGGTTGAAAATTAAAAATAATTTTTATATGCATCTAGCTCTGAAAAAAAAATTGGGCTTGTAGCAGTGTGTGGGACTTGTTCTATTAGTCCATCTATGCTAACCTCCACCAGGTTGCAAATTAAAAATAATTTTTATCTGCATCTAGCTCAGAAAAAAATTTTGGCTTGTAGCAGTGTGTGGGACTTGTTCTATTAGTCCATCTATACTAACCTCCACCAGGTTGCAAATTAAAAATAATTTTATCTGCATCTAGCTCTGAAAAAAAAATTGGGCTTGTAGCAGTGTGTGGGACTTGTTCTATTAGGCCTTCCATACTAACCTCCATCAGGTTTCAAATTAAAAATAATTTTTATCTGCATCTAGCTCTAAAAAAAAATTTGGGCTTGTAGCACTGTGTGGGACTTGTTCTATTAGTCCATCTATACTAACCTCCACCAGGTTGCAAATTAAAAATAATTCTTATTTGCATCTAGCTCTGAAAAAAATTGGGCTTATAGCAGTATGTGGGACTTGTTCTATTAGTCCATCTATACTAACCTCCACCAGGTTGAAAACTAAAAATAATTTAAATTTGTATCCAGTTCTGAAAAAAAAATTGGGCTTGTAGCAGTGTGTGGGACTTGTTCTATTAGTCCATCTATACTAACCTCCACCAGGTTGAAAATTAAAAATAATTTTTAACTGCTTCTAGCTCTGAAAAAATTTTGGGGCTTGTAGCAGTGTGTGGGACTTGTTCTATTAGTCCATCTATACTAACCTCCACCAGGTTGCAAATTAAAAATAATTTTTATCTGCATCTAGCTCTGAAAAAAAATTTGCGCTTGTAGCAGTGTGTGGGACTTGTTCTATTAGTCCATCTATACTAACTTCCACCAGGTGGCAAATTAAAAATAATTTGTATCTGCATCTAGCTCTGAAAAAAAATTGCGCTTGTAGCAGTGTGTGGGACATGTTCTATTAGTCCATCTATATTAACCTCCACCAAGTTGCAAATTAAAAATAATTTTTATCTGCATCTAGCTCTGAAAAAAATGTGGGCTTGTAGAAGTGTGTCGGACTTGTTCTATTAGTCCATCTATACTAACCTCCACCAAGTTGCAAATTAAAAATAATTTTTAGTTGCATCTAGCTCTGAAAAAAAAATTGGGCTTGTAGCAGTGTGTGGGACTTTTTCTATTAGTCCATCTATACTAACCTCCACCAGGTTGCAAATTAAAAATAATTTTTATCTGCATCTAGCTCAGAAAAAATTTGGGCTTGTAGCAGTGTGTGAGACTTGCTCTATTAGTCCATCTATACTAACCTCAACCAGGTTGCAAATTAAAAATAATTTTATCTGCATCTAGCGCTGAAAAAAAAATTGGGCTTGTAGCAGTGTGTGGGACTTGTTCTATTAGTCCATCTATACTAACCTCCATCAGGTTGCAAATTAAAAATAATTTTTATCTGCATCTAGCTCAGAAAAAAATTTGGGCTTGTAGCAGTGTGTGGGACTTGTTCTATTAGTCCATCTATACTAACCTCCACCAGGTTGAAAATTAAAAATAATTTTTATCTGCATCTAGCTCTGAAAAAATTTTTGGGCTTGTAGCAGTGTGTGGGACTTATTCTATTAGTCCATCTATACTAACCTCCACCAGGTTGCAAATTAAAAATAATTTTAATCTGTATCTAGCTCTGAAAAAAAATTTGGGCTTGTAGCAGTGTGTGGGACTTTTTCTATTAGTCCATCTATACTAACCTCCACCAGGTTGAAAATTAAAAATAATTTTTATCTGCATCTAGCTCTGAAAAAAAATGTGGGCTTGTAGCAGTGTGTGGGACTTGTTCTATTAGTCCATCTATACTAACCTCCACCAGGTTGCAAATTAAAAATAATTTTTATCTGCATCTAGCTCAGAAAAAAATTTGGGCTTGTAGCAGTGTGTGGGACTTGTTCTATTAGTCCATCTATACTAACCTCCACCAGGTTTCAAATTAAAAATAATTTTATCTGCATCTAGCTCTGAAAAAAAAATTGGGCTTGTAGCAGTGTGTGGGACTTGTTCTATTAGTCCTTCCATACTAATCTCCATCAGGTTGCAAATTAAAAATAATTTTTATCTGCATCTAGCTCTAAAAAAAAATTTGGGCTTGTAGCACTGTGTGGGACTTGTTCTATTAGTCCATCTATACTAACCTCCACCAGGTTGCAAATTAAAAATAATTTTTATTTGCATCCAGCTCTGAAAAAAAATTGGGCTTATAGCAGTATGTGGGACTTGTTCTATTAGTCCATCTATACTAACCTCCACCAGGTTGAAAACTAAAAATAATTTTAATCTGTATTCAGCTCTGAAAAAAAAATTGGGCTTGTAGCAGTGTGTGGGACTTGTTCTATTAGTCCATCTATACTAACCTCCACCAGGTTGAAAATTAAAAATAATATTTAACTGCATCTAGCTCTGAAAAAATTTTGGGGCTTGTAGCAGTGTGTGGGACTTGTTCTATTAGTCCATCTATACTAACCTCCAACAGGTTGCAAATTAAAAATAATTTTTATCTGCATCTAGCTCTGAAAAAAAATTTGCGCTTGTAGCAGTGTGTGGGACTTGTTCTATTAGTCCATCTATACTAACCTCCACCAGGTTGCAAATTAAAAATAATTTTTATCTGCATCTAGCTCTGAAAAAAAATTTGGGCTTGTAGCAGTGTGTGGGACTTGTTCTATTCGTCCATCTATACTAACCTCCACCAGGTTGAAAATTAAAAATAATTTTTATCTGCATCTAGCTCTGAAAAATTTTTTTGGGCTTGTAGCAGTGTGTGGGACTTGTTCTATTAGTCCATCTATACTAACCTCCACCAGGTTGCAAATTAAAAATAATTTTAAACTGTATCTAGCTCTGAAAAAAAATTTGGGCTTGTAGCAGTGTGTGGGACTTGTTCTATTAGTCCATCTATACTAACCTCCACCAGGTTGCAAATTAAAAATATTTTTTTATCTGCATCTAGCTCTGAAAAAAATTTTGGGCTTGTAGCATTGTGTGGGACTTGTTCTATTAGTCCATCTATACTAACCTCCACCAGGTTGCAAATTAAAAATAATTTTTTTCTGCATCTAGCTCTGAAAAAAAATTGGGCTTGTAGCAGTGTGTGGGACTTATTCTATTAGTCCATCTATACTAACCTCCACCAAGTTGCAAATTAAAAATAATTTTTATCTGCATCTAGCTTTGAAAAAAAATTTGCGCTTGTAGCAGTGTGTGGGACTTGTTCTATTAGTCCATCTATACTAACCTCCACCAGGTTGCAAATTAAAAATAATTTTAATCTTTATCTAGCTCTGAAAAAAAAATTGGGCTTGTAGCAGTGTGTGGGATTTGTTCTATTAGTCCATCTATGCTAACCTCCACCAGGTTGCAAATTAAAAATAATATTTATCTGCATCTAGCTCAGAAAAAAATTTGGGCTTGCAGCAGTGTGTGGGACTTGTTCTATTAGTCCATCTATACTAACCTCCACCAGGTTGGAAATTAAAAATAATTTTATCTGCATCTAGCTCTGAAAAAAAAATTGGGGTTGTAGCAGTGTGTCAGACTTGTTCTATAAGTCCTTCCATACTAACCTCCATCAGGTTGCAAATTAAAAATAATTTTTATCTGCATCTAGCTCTAAAAAAAAATTTGGGCTTGTAGCAGTGTGTGGGACTTGTTCTATTAGTCCATCTATACTAACCTCCACCAGGTTGAAAATTAAAAATAATTTTTATCTGCATTCAGCTCTGAAAATTTTTTTGGGCTTGTAGCAGTGTGTGGGGCTTGTTCTATTAGTCCATCTATACTAACCTCCACCAGGTTGCAAATTAAAAATAATTTTAATCTGTATCTAGCTCTGAAAAAAAATTTGGGCTTGTAGCAGTGTGTGGGACTTGTTCTATTAGTCCATCTATACTAACCTCCACCAGGTTGCAAATTAAAAATAATTTTTATTTGCATCTAGCTCTGAAAAAAAATTGGGCTTATAGCAGTATGTGGGACTTGTTCTATTAGTCCATCTATACTAACCTCCACCAGGTTGAAAACTAAAAATAATTTTAATCTGTATCCAGCTCTGAAAAAAAAATTGGGCTTGTAGCAGTGTGTGGGACTTGTTCTATTAGTCCATCTATACTAACCTCCACCAGGTTGAAAATTAAAAATAATATTTAACTGCATCTAGCTCTGAAAAAATTTTGGGGCTTGTAGCAGTGTGTGGGACTTGTTCTATTAGTCCATCTATACTAACCTCCACCAGGTTGAAAATTAAAAATAATTTTTATCTGCATTCAGCTCTGAAAATTTTTTTGGGCTTGTAGCAGTGTGTGGGGCTTGTTCTATTAGTCCATCTATACTAACCTCCACCAGGTTGCAAATTAAAAATAATTTTAATCTGTATCTAGCTCTGAAAAAAAATTTGGGCTTGTAGCAGTGTGTGGGACTTGTTCTATTAGTCCATCTATACTAACCTCCACCAGGTTGCAAATTAAAAATAATTTTTATTTGCATCTAGCTCTGAAAAAAAATTGGGCTTATAGCAGTATGTGGGACTTGTTCTATTAGTCCATCTATACTAACCTCCACCAGGTTGAAAACTAAAAATAATTTTAATCTGTATCCAGCTCTGAAAAAAAAATTGGGCTTGTAGCAGTGTGTGGGACTTGTCCTATTAGTCCATCTATACTAACCTCCACCAGGTTGCAAATTAAAAATAAATTTTTTCTGCATCTAGCTCTGAAAAAAAATTGGGCATGTAGCAGTGTGTGGGACTTGTTCTAATAGTCCATCTATACTAACCTCCACCAAGTTGGAAATTAAAAATAATTTTTATCTGCATCTAGCTCTGAAAAAAATTTTGGGCTTGTAGCAGTGTGTGGGACTTGTTCTATTAGTCCATCTGTACTAAAATCCAGCAGGTTGCAAATTAAAAATAATTTTTATCTGCATCTAGCTCTGAAAAAAAATGTGGGCTTGTAGCAGTGTATGGGACTTGTTCTATTAGTCCATCTATACTAACCTCCACCAGGTTGAAAATTAAAAATAATTTTTATCTGCATCTAGCTCTGAAAAAAAAATTGGGCTTGTAGCAGTGTGTGGGACTTGTTCTATTAGTCCTTCCATACTAACCTCCATCAGGTTGCAAATTAAAAATAATTTTTATCTGCATCTAGCTCTAAAAAAAAATTTGGGCTTGTAGCACTGTGTGGGACTTGTTCTATTAGTCCATCTATACTAACCTCCACCAGGTTGCAAATTAAAAATAATTTTTATTTGCATCTAGCTCTGAAAAAAAATTGGGCTTTTAGCAGTGTGTGGGACTTGTTCTATTAGTCCATCTATACTAACCTCCACCAGGTTGAAAATTAAAAATAATTTTTATCTGCATTCAGCTCTGAAAAATTATTTGGGCTTGTAGCAGTGTGTGGGACTTGTTCTATTAGTCCATCTATACTAACCTCCACCAGGTTGCAAATTAAAAATAATTTTAATCTGTATCTAGCTCTGAAAAAAAATTTGGGCTTGTAGCATTGTGTGGGACTTGTTCTGTTAGTCCATCTATACTAACCTCCACCAGGTTGCAAATTAAAAATATTTTTTTTCTGCATCTAGCTCTGAAAAAAAATTGGGCTTGTAGCAGTGTGTGGGACTTGTTCTATTAGTCCATCTATAACAACCTCCACCAAGTTGCAAATTAAAAATAATTTTTATCTGCATCTAGCTCTGAAAAAATTTTTGGGCTTGTAGCAGTGTGTGGGACTTGTTCTATTAGTCCATCTGTACTAAAATCCACCAGGTTGCAAATTAAAAATATTTTTTATCTGCATCTAACTCTGAAAAAAAATGTGGGCTTGTAGCAGTGTGTGGGACTTGTTCTATTAGTCCATCTATACTAACCTCCACCAGGTTGAAAATTAAAAATAATTTTTATCTTCATCTAGCTCTGAAAAAAAATTTGGGCTTGTAGCAGTGTGTGGGACTTGTTCTATTAGTCCATTTACGCTAACCTCCACCAGGTTGCAAATTAAAAATAATTTTTATCTGCATCTAGCTCAGAAAAAAATTTGGGCTTGCAGCAGTGTGTGGGACGTGTTCTATTAGTCCATCTATACTAACCTCCACCAGGTTGCAAATTAAAAATATTTTTTATCTGCATCTAGCTCTGAAAAAAAATTTGGGCTTGTAGCATTGTGTGGGACTTGTTCTATTAGTCCATCTATACTAACCTCAACCAGGTTGCAAATAAATATATATTTTTTTCTGCATCTCGCTCTGAAAAAAAATTGGGCTTGTAGCAGTGTGTGGGACTTGTTCTATTAGTCCATCTATACTAACCTCCACCAAGTTGCAAATTAAAAATAATTTTTATCTGCATCTAGCTCTGAAAAAAATTTTGGGCTTGTAGCAGTGTGTGGGACTTGTTCTATTAGTCCTTCTGTACTAAAATCCACCAGGTTGCAAATTAAAAATAATTTTTATCTGCATCTAGCTCTGAAAAAAAATGTGGGCTTGTAGCAGTGTGTGGGACTTGTTCTATTTGTCCATCTATACTAACCTCCACCAGGTTGAAAATTAAAAATAATTTTTATCTGCATCTAGCTCTGAAAAAAAAATTGGGCTTGTAGCAGTGTGTGGGACTTGTACTATTAGTGAATCTATGCTAACCTCCACCAGGTTGCAAATTAAAAATAATTTTTATCTGCAACTAGCTCAGAAAAAAATTTGGGCTTGTAGCAGTGTGTGGGACTTGTTCTATTAGTCCATCTATACTAACCTCCACCAGGTTGCAAATTAAAAATAATTTTTTCTGCATCTAGCTCTGAAAAAAAAATTGGGCTTGTAGCAGTGTGTGGGACTTGTTCTATTAGTCCTTCCATACTAACCTCCATTAGGTTGCAAATTAAAAATAATTTTTATCTGCATCTAGCTCTGAAAAAATTTTGGGGCTTGTAGCAGTGTGTGGGACTTGTTCTATTAGTCCATCTATACTAACCTCCACCAGGTTGCAAATTAAAAATAATTTTTATCTGCATCTAGCTCTGAAAAAAAATTTGCGCTTGTAGCAGTGTGTGGGACTTGTTCTATTAGTCCATCTATACTAACCTCCACCAGGTGGCAAATTAAAAATAATTTGTATCTGCATCTAGCTCTGAAAAAAAATTGCGCTTGTAGCAGTGTGTGGGACATGTTCTATTAGTCCATCTATATTAACCTCCACCAAGTTGCAAATTAAAAATAATTTTTATCTGCATCTAGCTCTGAAAAAAATGTGGGCTTGTAGCAGTGTGTGGGACTTGTTCTATTAGTCCATCTATACTAAACTCCACCAAGTTGCAAATTAAAAATAATTTTTAGCTGCATCTAGCTCTGAAAAAAAATGTGGGCTTGTAGCAGTGTGTCGGACTTGTTCTATTAGTCCATCTATACTAACCTCCACCAAGTTGCAAATTAAAAATAATTTTTAGCTGCATCTAGCTCTGAAAAAAAAATTGGGCTTGTAGCAGTGTGTGGGACTTTTTCTATTAGTCCATCTATACTAACCTCCACCAGGTTGCAAATTAAAAATAATTTTTATCTGCATCTAGCTCAGAAAAAATTTGGGCTTGTAGCAGTGTGTGGGACTTGCTCTATTAGTCCATCTATACTAACCTCAACCAGGTTGCAAATTAAAAATAATTTTATCTGCATCTAGCGCTGAAAAAAAATTGGGCTTGTAGCAGTGTGTAGGACTTGTTCTATTAGTCCATCTATACTAACCTCCACCAGGTTGCAAATTAAAAATAATTTTTATCTGCATCTAGCTCTGAAAAAAAATTTGGGCTTGTAGCAGTGTGTGAGACTTGTTCTATTAGTCCATCTATACTAACCTCCACCAGGTTGAAAATTAAAAATAATTTTTATCTGCATCTAGCTCTGAAAAATTTTTTGGGCTTGTAGCAGTGTGTGGGACTTATTCTATTAGTCCATCTATACTAACCTCCACCAGGTTGCAAATTAAAAATAATTTTAATCTGTATCTAGCTCTGAAAAAAAATTTGGGCTTGTAGCAGTGTGTGGGACTTGTTCTATTAGTCCATCTATACTAACCTCCACCAGGTTGCAAATTAAAAATATTTTTTATCTGCATCTAGCTCTGAAAAAAAATTTGGGCTTGTAGCATTGTGTGGGACTTGTTCTATTAGTCCATCTATACTAACCTCCAACAGGTTGCAAATTAAAAATAATTTTTTTCTGCATCTAGCTTTGAAAAAAAATTGGGCTTGTAGCAGTGTGTGGGACTTGTTCTATTAGTCCATCTATACTAACCTCCACCAAGATGCAAATTAAAAATAATTTTTTTCTGCATCTAGCTCTGAAAAAAATGTTGGGCTTGTAGCAGTGTGTAGGACTTGTTCTATTAGTCCATCTGTACTAAAATCCACCAGGTTGCAAATTAAAAATAATTTTTATCTGCATCTAGCTCTGAAAAAAAATGTGGGCTTGTAGCAGTGTGTCGGACTTGTTCTATTAGTCCATCTATACTAACCTCCACCAAGTTGCAAATTAAAAGTAATTTTTAGCTGCATCTAGCTCTGAAAAAAAAATTGGGCTTGTAGCAGTGTGTGGGACTTTTTCTATTAGTCCATCTATACTAACCTCCACCAGGTTGCAAATTAAAAATAATTTTTATCTGCATCTAGCTCAGAAAAAATTTGGGCTTGTAGCAGTGTGTGGGCCTTGCTCTATTAGTCCATCTATACTAACCTCAACCAGGTTGCAAATTAAAAATAATTTTATCTGCATCTAGCGCTGAAAAAAAATTGGGCTTGTAGCAGTGTGTGGGACTTGTTCTATTAGTCCATCTATACTAACCTCCACCAGGTTGCAAATTAAAAATAATTTTAATCTGCATCTAGCTCAGAAAAAAATTTGGGCTTGTAGCAGTGTGTGGGACTTGTTCTATTAGTCCATCTATACTAACCTCCACCAGGTTGAAAATTAAAAATAATTTTTATATGCATCTAGCTCTGAAAAATTTTTTGGGCTTGTAGCAGTGTGTGGGACTTATTCTATTAGTCCATCTATACTAACCTCCACCAGGTTGCAAATTAAAAATAATTTTATTCTGTATCTAGCTCTGAAAAAAAATTTGGGCTTGTAGCAGTGTGTGGGACTTGTTCTATTAGTCCATCTATACTAACCTCCACCAGGTTGCAAATTAAAAATATTTTTTATCTGCATCTAGCTCTGAAAAAAAATTTGGGCTTGTAGCATTGTGTGGGACTTGTTCTATTAGTCCATCTATACTAACCTCCACCAGGTTGCAAATTAAAAATGATTTTTTTCTGCATCTAGCTTTGAAAAAAAATTGGGCTTGTAGCAGTGTGTGGGACTTGTTCTATTAGTCCATATATACTAACCTCCACCAAGTTGCAAATTAAAAATAATTTTTATCTGCATCTAGCTCTGAAAAAAATTTGGGGCTTGTAGCCGTGTGTAGGACTTGTTCTATTAGTCCATCTGTACTAAAATCCACCAGGTTGCAAATTAAAAATAATTTTTATCTGCATCTAGCTCTGAAAAAAAATTTGGGCTTGTAGCAGTGTGTGGGACTTGTTCTATTCGTCCATCTATACTAACCTCCACCAGGTTGAAAATTAAAAATAATTTTTATCTGCATCTAGCTCTGAAAATTTTTTTTGGGCTTGTAGCAGTGTGTGGGACTTGTTCTATTAGTCCATCTATACTAACCTCCACCAGGTTGCAAATTAAAAATAATTTTAAACTGTATCTAGCTCTAAAAAAAATTTGGGCTTGTAGCAGTGTGTGGGACTTGTTCTATTAGTCCATCTATACTAACTTCCACCAGGTTTCAAATTAAAAATAATTTTATCTGCATCTAGCTCTGAAAAAAAAATTGGGCTTGTAGCAGTGTGTGGGACGTGTTCTATTAGTCCTTCCATACTAATCTCCATCAGGTTGCAAATTAAAAATAATTTTTATCTGCATCTAGCTCTAAAAAAAAATTTGGGCTTGTAGCACTGTGTGGGACTTGTTCTATTAGTCCATCTATACTAACCTCCACCAGGTTGCAAATTAAAAATAATTTTTATTTCCATCTAGCTCTGAAAAAAAATTGGGCTTATAGCAGTATGTGGGACTTGTTCTATTAGTCCATCTATACTAACCTCCACCAGGTTGAAAACTAAAAATAATTTTAATCTGTATCCAGCTCTGAAAAAAAAATTGGACTTGTAGCAGTGTGTGGGACTTGTTCTATTAGTCCATCTATACTAACCTCCACCAGGTTGAAAATTAAAAATAATATTTAACTGCATCTAGCTCTGAAAAAATTTTGGGGCTTGTAGCAGTGTGTGGGACTTGTTCTATTAGTCCATCTATACTAACCTCCACCAGGTTGCAAATTAAAAATAATTTTTATCTGCATCTAGCTCTGAAAAAAAATTTGCGCTTGTAGCAGTGTGTGGGACTTGTTCTATTAGTCCATCTATACTAACCTCCACCAGGTTGCAAATTAAAAATAATTTTTATCTGCATCTAGCTCTGAAAAAAAATTTAGGCTTGTAGCAGTGTGTGGGACTTGTTCTATTCGTCCATCTATACTAACCTCCACCAGGTTGAAAATTAAAAATAATTTTTATCTGCATCTAGCTCTGAAAAATTTTTTTGGGCTTGTAGCAGTGTGTGGGACTTGTTCTATTAGTCGATCTATACTAACCTCCACCAGGTTGCAAATTAAAAATAATTTTAAACTGTATCTAGCTCTAAAAAAAATTTGGGCTTGTAGCAGTGTGTGGGACTTGTTCTATTAGTCCATCTATACTAACCTCCACCAGGTTGCAAATTAAAAATATTTTTTTATCTGCATCTAGCTCTGAAATTTTTTTTCAGCTTGTAGCATTGTGTGGGACTTGTTCTATTAGTCCATCTATACTAACCTCCACCAGGTTGCAAATTAAAAATATTTTTTTTCTGCATCTAGCTCTGAAAAAAAATTGGGCTTGTAGCAGTGCGTGGGACTTGTTCTATTAGTCCATCTATACTAACCTCCACCAAGTTGCAAATTAAAAATAATTTTTATCTGCATCTAGCTCTGAAAAAAAATTTGCGCTTGTAGCAGTGTGTGGGACTTGTTCTATTAGTCCATCTATACTAACCTCCACCAGGTTGCAAATTAAAAATAATTTTATTCTTTATCTAGCTCTGAAAAAAAATTGGGCTTGTAGCAGTGTGTGGGATTTGTTCTATTAGTCCATCTATGCTAACCTCCACCAGGTTGCAAATTAAAAATAATATTTATCTGCATCTAGCTCAGAAAAAAATTTGGGCTTGTAGCAGTGTGTGGGACTTGTTCTATTAGTCCATCTATACTAACCTCCACCAGGTTGGAAATTAAAAATAATTTTATCTGCATCTAGCTCTGAAAAAAAAATTGGGCTTGTAGCAGTGTGTCAGACTTGTTCTATTAGTCCATCTATACTAACCTCCACCAGGTTGCAAATTAAAAATATTTTTTATCTGCATCTAGCTCTGAAAAAAAATTGGGCTTGTAGCAGTGTGTGGGACTTGTTCTATTAGTCCATCTATACTAACCTCCACCAAGGTGCAAATTAAAAATAATTTTTATCTGCATCTAGCTCTGAAAAAAATGTTGGGCTTGTAGCAGTGTGTGGGACTTGTTCTATTAGTCCATCTGTACTAAAATCCACCAGGTTGCAAATTAAAAATAATTTTTATCTGCATCTAGCTCTGAAAAAAAATGTGGGCTTGTAGCAGTGTATGGGACTTGTTCTATTAGTCCATGTATACTAACCTCAACCAGGTTGAAAATTAAAAATAATTTTTATCTGCATCTAGCTCTGAAAAAAAAATTGGGCTTGTAGCAGTGTGTGGGACTTGTTCTATTAGTCCTTCCATACTAACCTCCATCAGGTTGCAAATTAAAAATAATTTTTATCTGCATCTAGCTGTAAAAAAAAATTTGGGCTTGTAGCACTGTGTGGGACTAGTTCTATTAGTCCATCTATACTAACCTCCACCAGGTTGCAAATTAAAAATAATTTTTATTTGCATCTAGCTCTGAAAAAAAATTGGGATTATAGCAGTGTGTGGGACTTGTTCTATTAGTCCATCTATAATAACCTCCACCAAGTTGCAAATTAAAAATAATTTTTATCTGCATCTAGCTCTGAAAAAAAATTTGGGCTTGTAGCAGTGTGTGGGACTTTTTCTATTAGTCCATTTACGCTAACCTCCACCAGGTTGCAAATTAAAAATAATTTTTATCTGCATCTAGCTCAGAAATAAATTTGGGCTTGTAGCAGTGTGTGGGACGTGTTATATTAGTCCATCTATACTAACCTCCACCAGGTTGCAAATTAAAAATATTTTTTATCTGCATCTAGCTCTGAAAAAAATTTGGGCTTGTAGCATTGTGTGGGACTTGTTCTATTAGTCCATCTATACTAACCTCCACCAGGTTGCAAATTAAAAATATTTTTTATCTGCATCTAGCTCTGAAAAAATTTTTGGGCTTGTAGCAGTGTGTGGGACTTGTTCTATTAGTCCATCTGTACTAAAATCCACCAGGTTGCAAATTAAAAATAATTTTTATCTGCATCTACCTCTGAAAAAAAATGTGGGCTTGTAGCAGTGTGTGGGACTTGTTCTATTTGTCCATCTATACTAACCTCCACCAGGTTGAAAATTAAAAATAATTTTTATCTGCATCTAGCTCTGAAAAAAAAATTGGGCTTGTAGCAGTGTGTGGGAATTGTTCTATTAGTGAATCTATGCTAACCTCCACCAGGTTGCAAATTAAAAGTAATTTTTATCTGCAACTAGCTCAGAAAAAAATTTGGGCTTGTAGCAGTGTGTGGGACTTGTTCTATTAGTTCATCTATACTAACCTCCACCAGGTTGCAAATTAAAAATAATTTTATCTGCATCTAGCTCTGAAAAAAAAATTGGGCTTGTAGCAGTGTGTGGGACTTGTTCTATTAGTCCTTCCATACTAACCTCCATCAGGTTACAAATTAAAAATAATTTTTATCTGCATCTAGCTCTAAAAAAAATTTGGGCTTGTAGCGCTGTGTGGGACTTGTTCTATTAGACAATCTATACTAACCTCCACCAGGTTGCAAATTAAAAATAATTTTTATTTGCATCTAGCTCTGAAAAAAAATTGGGCTTATAGCAGTAAGTGGGACTTGTTCTATTAGTCCATCTATACTAACTTTCACCAGGTTGAAAACTAAAAATAATTTTAATCTGTGTCCAGCTCTGAAAAAAAGATTGGTTTTTTATCAGTGTGTGGGACTTGTTCTATTAGTCCATCTATACTAACCTCCACCAGGTTGAAAATTAAAAATAATTTTTATCTGCATTCAGCTCTGAAAATTTTTTTGGCTTGTAGCAGTGTGTGGGACTTGTTCTATTAGTCCATCTATACTAACCTCCACCAGGTTGCAAATTAAAAATAATTTTAATCTGTATCTAGCTCTGAAAAAAAATTTGGGCTTGTAGCATTGTGTGGGACTTGTTCTATTAGTCCATCTATACTAACCTCCACCAGGTTGCAAATTAAAAAAAACTTTTTTCTGCATCTAGCTCTGAAAAAAAATTGGGCTTGTAGCAGTGTGTGGGACTTGTTCTATTAGTCCATCTATAATAACCTCCACCAAGTTGCAAATTAAAAATAATTTTTATCTGCATCTAGCTCTGAAAAAAATTTTGGGCTTGTAGCAGTGTGTGGGACTTGTTCTATTAGTCCATCTGTACTAAAATCCACCAGGTTGCAAATTAAAAATATTTTTTATCTGCATCTAACTCTGAAAAAAAATGTGGGCTTGTAGCAGTGTGTGGGACTTGTTCTATTAGTCCATCTATACTAACCTCCACCAGGTTGAAAATTAAAAATAATTTTTATCTGCATCTAGCTCTGAAAAAAAATTTGGGCTTGTAGCACTGTGTGGGACTTGTTCTATTAGTCCATTTACGCTAACCTCCACCAGGTTGCAAATTAAAAATAATTTTTATCTGCATCTAGCTCAGAAAAAAATTTGGGCTTGTAGCAGTGTGTGGGACGTGTTCTATTAGTCCATCTATACTAACCTCCACCAGGTTGCAAATTAAAAATATTTTTTTTTCTGCATCTAGCTCTGAAAAAAAATTTGGGCTTTTAGCATTGTGTGGGACTTGTTCTATTAGTCCATCTATACTAACCTCCACCAGGTTGCAAATTAAAAATATTTTTTTTTCTGCATCTAGCTCTGAAAAAAAATTGGGCTTGTAGCAGTGTGTGGGACTTGTTCTATTAGTCCTTCTATACTAACCTCCACCAAGTTGCAAATTAAAAATAATTTTTATCTGCATCTAGCTCTGAAAAAAAAATTGGGCTTGTAGCAGTGTGTGGGACTTGTTCTATTAGTGAATCTATGCTAACCTCCACCAGGTTGCAAATTAAAAATAATTTTTATCTGCAACTAGCTCAGAAAAAAATTTGGGCTTGTAGCAGTGTGTGGGACTTGTTCTATTAGTCCATCTATACTAACCTCCACCAGGTTGCAAATTAAAAATAATTTTATCTGCATCTAGCTCTGAAAAAAAAATTGGGCTTGTAGCAATGTGTGGGACTTGTTCTATTAGTCCTTCCATACTAACCTCCATTAGGTTGCAAATTAAAAATAATTTTTATCTGCATCTAGCTCTAAAAAAAATTTGGGCTTGTAGCGCTGTGTGGGACTTGTTCTATTAGACCATCTATACTAACCTCCACCAGGTTGCAAATTAAAAATAATTTTTATCTGCATCTAGCTCTGAAAAAAAATTTGCGCTTGTAGCAGTGTGTGGGACTTGTTCTATTAGTCCTTCCATACTAACCTCCATTAGGTTGCAAATTAAAAATAATTTTTATCTGCATCTAGCTCTAAAAAAAATTTGGGCTTGTAGCGCTGTGTGGGACTTGTTCTATTAGACCATCTATACTAACCTCCACCAGGTTGCAAATTAAAAATAATTTTTATCTGCATCTAGCTCTGAAAAAAAAATTGGGCTTGTAGCAGTGTTTGGGATTTGTTCTATTAGTCCATCTATGCTAACCTCCACCAGGTTGCAAATTAAAAATAAAATTTATCTGCATCTAGCTCAGAAAAAAATTTGGGCTTGTAGCAGTGTGTGGGACTTGTTCTATTAGTCCATCTATACTAACCTCCACCAGGTTGGAAATTAAAAATAATTTTATCTGCATCTAGCTCTGAAAAAAAAATTGGGCTTGTAGCAGTGTGTCAGACTTGTTCTATTAGTCCTTCCATACTAACCTCCATCAGGTTGAAAATTAAAAATAATTTTTATCTGCATCTAGCTCTAAACAACAATTTGGGCTTGTAGCACTGTGTGGGACTTGTTCTATTAGTCCATCTATACTAACCTCCACCAGGTTGCAAATTAAAAATAATTTTTATTTGCATCTAGCTCTGAAAAAAAATTGGGCTTATAGCAGTGTGTGGGACTTGTTCTATTAGTCTATCTATACTAACCTCCACCAGGTTGAAAATTAAAAATAATTTTTATCTGCATTCAGCTCTGAAAATTTTTTTGGGCTTGTAGCAGTGTGTGGGACTTGTTCTATTAGTCCATCTATACTAACCTCCACCAGGTTGCAAATTAAAAATATTTTTTATCTGCATCTAGCTCTGAAAAAAAATTTGGGCTTGTAGCATTGTGTGGGACTTGTTCTATTAGTCCATCTATACTAACCTCCACCAGGTTGCAAATTAAAAATATTTTTTATCTGCATCTAGCTCTGAAAAAAAATTTGCGCTTGTAGCAGTGTGTGGGACTTGTTCTATTAGTCCATCTATACTAACCTCCACCAGGTTGCAAATTAAAAATAATTTTAATCTTTATCTAGCTCTGAAAAAAAAATTGGGCTTGTAGCAGTGTTTGGGATTTGTTCTATTAGTCCATCTATGCTAACCTCCACCAGGTTGCAAATTAAAAATAATATTTATCTGCATCTAGCTCAGAAAAAAATTTGGGCTTGTAGCAGTGTGTGGGACTTGTTCTATTAGTCCATCTATACTAACCTCCACCAGGTTGGAAATTAAAAATAATTTTATCTGCATCTAGCTCTGAAAAAAAAATTGGGCTTGTAGCAGTGTGTCAGACTTGTTCTATTAGTCCTTCCATACTAACCTCCATCAGGTTGAAAATTAAAAATAATTTTTATCTGCATCTAGCTCTAAAAAACAATTTGGGCTTGTAGCACTGTGTGGGACTTGTTCTATTAGTCCATCTATACTAACCTCCACCAGGTTGCAAATTAAAAATAATTTTTATTTGCATCTAGCTCTGAAAAAAAATTGGGCTTATAGCAGTGTGTGGGACTTGTTCTATTAGTCTATCTATACTAACCTCCACCAGGTTGAAAATTAAAAATATTTTTTATCTGCATCTAGCTCTAAAAAAAAATTTGGGCTTGTAGCATTGTGTGGGACTTGTTCTATTAGTCCATCTATACTAACCTCCACCAGGTTGCAAATTAAAAATATTTTTTATCTGCATCTAGCTCTGAAAAAAAATTTGGGCTTGTAGCATTGTGTGGGACTTGTCCTATTAGTCCATCTATACTAACCTCCACCAGGTTGCAAATTAAAAATAATTTTTTTCTGCATCTAGCTCTGAAAAAAAATTGGGCTTGTAGCAGTGTGTGGGACTTGCTCTATTAGTCCATCTATACTAACCTCCACCAAGTTGCAAATTAAAAATAATTTTTATCTGCATCTAGCTCTGAAAAAAATTTTGGGCTTGTAGCAGTGTGTGAGACTTGTTCTATTAGTCCATCTGTACTAAAATCCACCAGGTTGCAAATTAAAAATAATTTTTATCTGCATCTAGCTCTGAAAAAAAATGTGGGCTTGTAGCAGTGTATGGGACTTGTTCTATTAGTCCATCTATACTAACCTCAACCAGGTTGAAAATTAAAAATAATTTTTATCTGCATCTAGCTCTGAAAAAAAAATTGGGCTTGTAGCAGTGTGTGGGACTTGTTCTATTAGTCCTTCCATACTAACCTCCATCAGGTTGCAAATTAAAAATAATTTTTATCTGCATCTAGCTCTAAAAAAAAATTTGGGCTTGTAGCACTGTGTGGGACTAGTTCTATTAGTCCATCTATACTAACCTCCACCAGGTTGCAAATTAAAAATAATTTTTATTTGCATCTAGCTCTGAAAAAAAATTGGGCTTATAGCAGTTTGTGGGACTTGTTCTATTAGTCCATCTATACTAACCTCCACCAGGTTGAAAATTAAAAATAATTTTTATCTGCATTCAGCTCTGAAAAATTTTTTGGGCTTGTAACAGTGTGTGGGACTTGTTCTATTAGTCCATCTATACTAACCTCCACCAGGTTGCAAATTAAAAATATTTTTTTTCTGCATCTAGCTCTGAAAAAAAATTGGGCTTGTAGCAGTGTGTGGGACTTGTTCTATTAGTCCATCTATAATAACCTCCACCAAGTTGCAAATTAAAAATAATTTTTATCTGCATCTAGCTCTGAAAAAATTTTTGGGCTTGTAGCAGTGTGTGGGACTTGTTCTATTAGTCCATCTGTACTAAAATCCACCAGGTTGCAAATTAAAAATATTTTTTATCTGCATCTAACTCTGAAAAAAAATGTGGGCTTGTAGCAGTGTGTGGGACTTGTTCTATTAGTCCATCTATACTAACCTCCACCAGGTTGAAAATTAAAAATAATTTTTATCTGCATCTAGCTCTGAAAAAAAATTTGGGCTTGTAGCAGTGTGTGGGACTTGTTCTATTAGTCCATTTACGCTAACCTCCACCAGGTTGCAAATTAAAAATAATTTTTATCTGCATCTAGCTCAGAAAAAAATTTGGGCTTGTAGCAGTGTGTGGGACGTGTTCTATTAGTCCATCTATACTAACCTCCACCAGGTTGCAAATTAAAAATATTTTTTATCTGCATCTAGCTCTGAAAAAAAATTTGGGCTTTTAGCATTGTGTGGGACTTGTTCTATTAGTCCATCTATACTAACCTCCACCAGGTTGCAAATTAAAAATATTTTTTTTTCTGCATCTAGCTCTGAAAAAAAATTGGGCTTGTAGCAGTGTGTGGGACTTGTTCTATTAGTCCTTCTATACTAACCTCCACCAAGTTGCAAATTAAAAATAATTTTTATCTGCATCTAGCTCTGAAAAAAAAATTGGGCTTGTAGCAGTGTGTGGGACTTGTTCTATTAGTGAATCTATGCTAACCTCCACCAGGTTGCAAATTAAAAATAATTTTTATCTGCAACTAGCTCAGAAAAAAATTTGGGCATGTAGCAGTGTGTGGGACTTGTTCTATTAGTCCATCTATACTAACCTCCACCAGGTTGCAAATTAAAAATAATTTTATCTGCATCTAGCTCTGAAAAAAAAATTGGGCTTGTAGCAATGTGTGGGACTTGTTCTATTAGTCCTTCCATACTAACCTCCATTAGGTTGCAAATTAAAAATAATTTTTATCTGCATCTAGCTCTAAAAAAAATTTGGGCTTGTAGCGCTGTGTGGGACTTGTTCTATTAGACCATCTATACTAACCTCCACCAGGTTGCAAATTAAAAATAATTTTTATCTGCATCTAGCTCTGAAAAAAAATTTGCGCTTGTAGCAGTGTGTGGGACTTGTTCTATTAGTCCATCTATACTAACCTCCACCAGGTTGCAAATTAAAAATAATTTTAATCTTTATCTAGCTCTGAAAAAAAAATTGGGCTTGTAGCAGTGTTTGGGATTTGTTCTATTAGTCCATCTATGCTAACCTCCACCAGGTTGCAAATTAAAAATAATATTTATCTGCATCTAGCTCAGAAAAAAATTTGGGCTTGTAGCAGTGTGTGGGACTTGTTCTATTAGTCCATCTATACTAACCTCCACCAGGTTGGAAATTAAAAATAATTTTATCTGCATCTAGCTCTGAAAAAAAAATTGGGCTTGTAGCAGTGTGTCAGACTTGTTCTATTAGTCCTTCCATACTAACCTCCATCAGGTTGAAAATTAAAAATAATTTTTATCTGCATCTAGCTCTAAAAAACAATTTGGGCTTGTAGCACTGTGTGGGACTTGTTCTATTAGTCCATCTATACTAACCTCCACCAGGTTGCAAATTAAAAATAATTTTTATTTGCATCTAGCTCTGAAAAAAAATTGGGCTTATAGCAGTGTGTGGGACTTGTTCTATTAGTCTATCTATACTAACCTCCACCAGGTTGAAAATTAAAAATAATTTTTATCTGCATTCAGCTCTGAAAATTTTTTTGGGCTTGTAGCAGTGTGTGGGACTTGTTCTATTAGTCCATCTATACTAACCTCCACCAGGTTGCAAATTAAAAATATTTTTTATCTGCATCTAGCTCTGAAAAAAAATTTGGGCTTGTAGCATTGTGTGGGACTTGTTCTATTAGTCCATCTATACTAACCTCCACCAGGTTGCAAATTAAAAATATTTTTTATCTGCATCTAGCTCTGAAAAAAAATTTGCGCTTGTAGCAGTGTGTGGGACTTGTTCTATTAGTCCATCTATACTAACCTCCACCAGGTTGCAAATTAAAAATAATTTTTATCTGCATCTAGCTCTGAAAAAAAAATTGGGCTTGTAGCAGTGTTTGGGATTTGTTCTATTAGTCCATCTATGCTAACCTCCACCAGGTTGCAAATTAAAAATAAAATTTATCTGCATCTAGCTCAGAAAAAAATTTGGGCTTGTAGCAGTGTGTGGGACTTGTTCTATTAGTCCATCTATACTAACCTCCACCAGGTTGGAAATTAAAAATAATTTTATCTGCATCTAGCTCTGAAAAAAAAATTGGGCTTGTAGCAGTGTGTCAGACTTGTTCTATTAGTCCTTCCATACTAACCTCCATCAGGTTGAAAATTAAAAATAATTTTTATCTGCATCTAGCTCTAAACAACAATTTGGGCTTGTAGCACTGTGTGGGACTTGTTCTATTAGTCCATCTATACTAACCTCCACCAGGTTGCAAATTAAAAATAATTTTTATTTGCATCTAGCTCTGAAAAAAAATTGGGCTTATAGCAGTGTGTGGGACTTGTTCTATTAGTCTATCTATACTAACCTCCACCAGGTTGAAAATTAAAAATAATTTTTATCTGCATTCAGCTCTGAAAATTTTTTTGGGCTTGTAGCAGTGTGTGGGACTTGTTCTATTAGTCCATCTATACTAACCTCCACCAGGTTGCAAATTAAAAATATTTTTTATCTGCATCTAGCTCTGAAAAAAAATTTGGGCTTGTAGCATTGTGTGGGACTTGTTCTATTAGTCCATCTATACTAACCTCCACCAGGTTGCAAATTAAAAATATTTTTTATCTGCATCTAGCTCTGAAAAAAAATTTGCGCTTGTAGCAGTGTGTGGGACTTGTTCTATTAGTCCATCTATACTAACCTCCACCAGGTTGCAAATTAAAAATAATTTTAATCTTTATCTAGCTCTGAAAAAAAAATTGGGCTTGTAGCAGTGTTTGGGATTTGTTCTATTAGTCCATCTATGCTAACCTCCACCAGGTTGCAAATTAAAAATAATATTTATCTGCATCTAGCTCAGAAAAAAATTTGGGCTTGTAGCAGTGTGTGGGACTTGTTCTATTAGTCCATCTATACTAACCTCCACCAGGTTGGAAATTAAAAATAATTTTATCTGCATCTAGCTCTGAAAAAAAAATTGGGCTTGTAGCAGTGTGTCAGACTTGTTCTATTAGTCCTTCCATACTAACCTCCATCAGGTTGAAAATTAAAAATAATTTTTATCTGCATCTAGCTCTAAAAAACAATTTGGGCTTGTAGCACTGTGTGGGACTTGTTCTATTAGTCCATCTATACTAACCTCCACCAGGTTGCAAATTAAAAATAATTTTTATTTGCATCTAGCTCTGAAAAAAAATTGGGCTTATAGCAGTGTGTGGGACTTGTTCTATTAGTCTATCTATACTAACCTCCACCAGGTTGAAAATTATAAATATTTTTTATCTGCATCTAGCTCTAAAAAAAAATTTGGGCTTGTAGCATTGTGTGGGACTTGTTCTATTAGTCCATCTATACTAACCTCCACCAGGTTGCAAATTAAAAATATTTTTTATCTGCATCTAGCTCTGAAAAAAAATTTGGGCTTGTAGCATTGTGTGGGACTTGTCCTATTAGTCCATCTATACTAACCTCCACCAGGTTGCAAATTAAAAATAATTTTTTTCTGCATCTAGCTCTGAAAAAAAATTGGGCTTGTAGCAGTGTGTGGGACTTGCTCTATTAGTCCATCTATACTAACCTCCACCAAGTTGCAAATTAAAAATAATTTTTATCTGCATCTAGCTCTGAAAAAAATTTTGGGCTTGTAGCAGTGTGTGAGACTTGTTCTATTAGTCCATCTGTACTAAAATCCACCAGGTTGCAAATTAAAAATAATTTTTATCTGCATCTAGCTCTGAAAAAAAATGTGGGCTTGTAGCAGTGTATGGGACTTGTTCTATTAGTCCATCTATACTAACCTCAACCAGGTTGAAAATTAAAAATAATTTTTATCTGCATCTAGCTCTGAAAAAAAAATTGGGCTTGTAGCAGTGTGTGGGACTTGTTCTATTAGTCCTTCCATACTAACCTCCATCAGGTTGCAAATTAAAAATAATTTTTATCTGCATCTAGCTCTAAAAAAAAATTTGGGCTTGTAGCACTGTGTGGGACTAGTTCTATTAGTCCATCTATACTAACCTCCACCAGGTTGCAAATTAAAAATAATTTTTATTTGCATCTAGCTCTGAAAAAAAATTGGGCTTATAGCAGTTTGTGGGACTTGTTCTATTAGTCCATCTATACTAACCTCCACCAGGTTGAAAATTAAAAATAATTTTTATCTGCATTCAGCTCTGAAAAATTTTTTGGGCTTGTAACAGTGTGTGGGACTTGTTCTATTAGTCCATCTATACTAACCTCCACCAGGTTGCAAATTAAAAATATTTTTTTTCTGCATCTAGCTCTGAAAAAAAATTGGGCTTGTAGCAGTGTGTGGGACTTGTTCTATTAGTCCATCTATAATAACCTCCACCAAGTTGCAAATTAAAAATAATTTTTATCTGCATCTAGCTCTGAAAAAATTTTTGGGCTTGTAGCAGTGTGTGGGACTTGTTCTATTAGTCCATCTGTACTAAAATCCACCAGGTTGCAAATTAAAAATATTTTTTATCTGCATCTAACTCTGAAAAAAAATGTGGGCTTGTAGCAGTGTGTGGGACTTGTTCTATTAGTCCATCTATACTAACCTCCACCAGGTTGAAAATTAAAAATAATTTTTATCTGCATCTAGCTCTGAAAAAAAATTTGGGCTTGTAGCAGTGTGTGGGACTTGTTCTATTAGTCCATTTACGCTAACCTCCACCAGGTTGCAAATTAAAAATAATTTTTATCTGCATCTAGCTCAGAAAAAAATTTGGGCTTGTAGCAGTGTGTGGGACGTGTTCTATTAGTCCATCTATACTAACCTCCACCAGGTTGCAAATTAAAAATATTTTTTATCTGCATCTAGCTCTGAAAAAAAATTTGGGCTTTTAGCATTGTGTGGGACTTGTTCTATTAGTCCATCTATACTAACCTCCACCAGGTTGCAAATTAAAAATATTTTTTTTTCTGCATCTAGCTCTGAAAAAAAATTGGGCTTGTAGCAGTGTGTGGGACTTGTTCTATTAGTCCTTCTATACTAACCTCCACCAAGTTGCAAATTAAAAATAATTTTTATCTGCATCTAGCTCTGAAAAAAAAATTGGGCTTGTAGCAGTGTGTGGGACTTGTTCTATTAGTGAATCTATGCTAACCTCCACCAGGTTGCAAATTAAAAATAATTTTTATCTGCAACTAGCTCAGAAAAAAATTTGGGCATGTAGCAGTGTGTGGGACTTGTTCTATTAGTCCATCTATACTAACCTCCACCAGGTTGCAAATTAAAAATAATTTTATCTGCATCTAGCTCTGAAAAAAAAATTGGGCTTGTAGCAATGTGTGGGACTTGTTCTATTAGTCCTTCCATACTAACCTCCATTAGGTTGCAAATTAAAAATAATTTTTATCTGCATCTAGCTCTAAAAAAAATTTGGGCTTGTAGCGCTGTGTGGGACTTGTTCTATTAGACCATCTATACTAACCTCCACCAGGTTGCAAATTAAAAATAATTTTTATCTGCATCTAGCTCTGAAAAAAAATTTGCGCTTGTAGCAGTGTGTGGGACTTGTTCTATTAGTCCATCTATACTAACCTCCACCAGGTTGCAAATTAAAAATAATTTTAATCTTTATCTAGCTCTGAAAAAAAAATTGGGCTTGTAGCAGTGTTTGGGATTTGTTCTATTAGTCCATCTATGCTAACCTCCACCAGGTTGCAAATTAAAAATAATATTTATCTGCATCTAGCTCAGAAAAAAATTTGGGCTTGTAGCAGTG
Organism: Phyllobates terribilis; assembly: GCF_046119375.1. Classification (NCBI taxonomy): domain Eukaryota; kingdom Metazoa; phylum Chordata; class Amphibia; order Anura; family Dendrobatidae; genus Phyllobates; species Phyllobates terribilis. The sequence goes on along the minus strand of NW_027362761.1, from coordinate 115,453,685 downwards.
TGTGGGACTTGTTCTATTAGTCCATCTATACTAACCTCCACCAGGTTGGAAATTAAAAATAATTTTATCTGCATCTAGCTCTGAAAAAAAAATTGGGCTTGTAGCAGTGTGTCAGACTTGTTCTATTAGTCCTTCCATACTAACCTCCATCAGGTTGAAAATTAAAAATAATTTTTATCTGCATCTAGCTCTAAAAAACAATTTGGGCTTGTAGCACTGTGTGGGACTTGTTCTATTAGTCCATCTATACTAACCTCCACCAGGTTGCAAATTAAAAATAATTTTTATTTGCATCTAGCTCTGAAAAAAAATTGGGCTTATAGCAGTGTGTGGGACTTGTTCTATTAGTCTATCTATACTAACCTCCACCAGGTTGAAAATTAAAAATAATTTTTATCTGCATTCAGCTCTGAAAATTTTTTTGGGCTTGTAGCAGTGTGTGGGACTTGTTCTATTAGTCCATCTATACTAACCTCCACCAGGTTGCAAATTAAAAATATTTTTTATCTGCATCTAGCTCTGAAAAAAAATTTGGGCTTGTAGCATTGTGTGGGACTTGTTCTATTAGTCCATCTATACTAACCTCCACCAGGTTGCAAATTAAAAATATTTTTTATCTGCATCTAGCTCTGAAAAAAAATTTGCGCTTGTAGCAGTGTGTGGGACTTGTTCTATTAGTCCATCTATACTAACCTCCACCAGGTTGCAAATTAAAAATAATTTTAATCTTTATCTAGCTCTGAAAAAAAAATTGGGCTTGTAGCAGTGTTTGGGATTTGTTCTATTAGTCCATCTATGCTAACCTCCACCAGGTTGCAAATTAAAAATAATATTTATCTGCATCTAGCTCAGAAAAAAATTTGGGCTTGTAGCAGTGTGTGGGACTTGTTCTATTAGTCCATCTATACTAACCTCCACCAGGTTGGAAATTAAAAATAATTTTATCTGCATCTAGCTCTGAAAAAAAAATTGGGCTTGTAGCAGTGTGTCAGACTTGTTCTATTAGTCCTTCCATACTAACCTCCATCAGGTTGAAAATTAAAAATAATTTTTATCTGCATCTAGCTCTAAAAAACAATTTGGGCTTGTAGCACTGTGTGGGACTTGTTCTATTAGTCCATCTATACTAACCTCCACCAGGTTGCAAATTAAAAATAATTTTTATTTGCATCTAGCTCTGAAAAAAAATTGGGCTTATAGCAGTGTGTGGGACTTGTTCTATTAGTCTATCTATACTAACCTCCACCAGGTTGAAAATTAAAAATAATTTTTATCTGCATTCAGCTCTGAAAATTTTTTTGGGCTTGTAGCAGTGTGTGGGACTTGTTCTATTAGTCCATCTATACTAACCTCCACCAGGTTGCAAATTAAAAATATTTTTTATCTGCATCTAGCTCTGAAAAAAAATTTGGGCTTGTAGCATTGTGTGGGACTTGTTCTATTAGTCCATCTATACTAACCTCCACCAGGTTGCAAATTAAAAATATTTTTTATCTGCATCTAGCTCTGAAAAAAAATTTGGGCTTGTAGCATTGTGTGGGACTTGTCCTATTAGTCCATCTATACTAACCTCCACCAGGTTGCAAATTAAAAATAATTTTTTTCTGCATCTAGCTCTGAAAAAAAATTGGGCTTGTAGCAGTGTGTGGGACTTGTTCTATTAGTCCATCTATACTAACCTCCACCAAGTTGCAAATTAAAAATAATTTTTATCTGCATCTAGCTCTGAAAAAAATTTGGGCTTTTAGCATTGTGTGGGACTTGTTCTATTAGTCCATCTATACTAACCTCCACCAGGTTGCAAATTAAAAATATTTTTTATCTGCATCTAGCTCTGAAAAAAAATTTGGGCTTTTAGCATTGTGTGGGACTTGTTCTATTAGTCCATCTATACTAACCTCCACCAGGTTGCAAATTAAAAATATTTTTTTTTCTGCATCTAGCTCTGAAAAAAAATTGGGCTTGTAGCAGTGTGTGGGACTTGTTCTATTAGTCCTTCTATACTAACCTCCACCAAGTTGCAAATTAAAAATAATTTTTATCTGCATCTAGCTCTGAAAAAAAAATTGGGCTTGTAGCAGTGTGTGGGACTTGTTCTATTAGTGAATCTATGCTAACCTCCACCAGGTTGCAAATTAAAAATAATTTTTATCTGCAACTAGCTCAGAAAAAAATTTGGGCATGTAGCAGTGTGTGGGACTTGTTCTATTAGTCCATCTATACTAACCTCCACCAGGTTGCAAATTAAAAATAATTTTATCTGCATCTAGCTCTGAAAAAAAAATTGGGCTTGTAGCAATGTGTGGGACTTGTTCTATTAGTCCTTCCATACTAACCTCCATTAGGTTGCAAATTAAAAATAATTTTTATCTGCATCTAGCTCTAAAAAAAATTTGGGCTTGTAGCGCTGTGTGGGACTTGTTCTATTAGACCATCTATACTAACCTCCACCAGGTTGCAAATTAAAAATAATTTTTATCTGCATCTAGCTCTGAAAAAAAATTTGCGCTTGTAGCAGTGTGTGGGACTTGTTCTATTAGTCCATCTATACTAACCTCCACCAGGTTGCAAATTAAAAATAATTTTAATCTTTATCTAGCTCTGAAAAAAAAATTGGGCTTGTAGCAGTGTTTGGGATTTGTTCTATTAGTCCATCTATGCTAACCTCCACCAGGTTGCAAATTAAAAATAATATTTATCTGCATCTAGCTCAGAAAAAAATTTGGGCTTGTAGCAGTGTGTGGGACTTGTTCTATTAGTCCATCTATACTAACCTCCACCAGGTTGGAAATTAAAAATAATTTTATCTGCATCTAGCTCTGAAAAAAAAATTGGGCTTGTAGCAGTGTGTCAGACTTGTTCTATTAGTCCTTCCATACTAACCTCCATCAGGTTGAAAATTAAAAATAATTTTTATCTGCATCTAGCTCTAAAAAACAATTTGGGCTTGTAGCACTGTGTGGGACTTGTTCTATTAGTCCATCTATACTAACCTCCACCAGGTTGCAAATTAAAAATAATTTTTATTTGCATCTAGCTCTGAAAAAAAATTGGGCTTATAGCAGTGTGTGGGACTTGTTCTATTAGTCTATCTATACTAACCTCCACCAGGTTGAAAATTAAAAATAATTTTTATCTGCATTCAGCTCTGAAAATTTTTTTGGGCTTGTAGCAGTGTGTGGGACTTGTTCTATTAGTCCATCTATACTAACCTCCACCAGGTTGCAAATTAAAAATATTTTTTATCTGCATCTAGCTCTGAAAAAAAATTTGGGCTTGTAGCATTGTGTGGGACTTGTTCTATTAGTCCATCTATACTAACCTCCACCAGGTTGCAAATTAAAAATATTTTTTATCTGCATCTAGCTCTGAAAAAAAATTTGCGCTTGTAGCAGTGTGTGGGACTTGTTCTATTAGTCCATCTATACTAACCTCCACCAGGTTGCAAATTAAAAATAATTTTAATCTTTATCTAGCTCTGAAAAAAAAATTGGGCTTGTAGCAGTGTTTGGGATTTGTTCTATTAGTCCATCTATGCTAACCTCCACCAGGTTGCAAATTAAAAATAATATTTATCTGCATCTAGCTCAGAAAAAAATTTGGGCTTGTAGCAGTGTGTGGGACTTGTTCTATTAGTCCATCTATACTAACCTCCACCAGGTTGGAAATTAAAAATAATTTTATCTGCATCTAGCTCTGAAAAAAAAATTGGGCTTGTAGCAGTGTGTCAGACTTGTTCTATTAGTCCTTCCATACTAACCTCCATCAGGTTGAAAATTAAAAATAATTTTTATCTGCATCTAGCTCTAAAAAACAATTTGGGCTTGTAGCACTGTGTGGGACTTGTTCTATTAGTCCATCTATACTAACCTCCACCAGGTTGCAAATTAAAAATAATTTTTATTTGCATCTAGCTCTGAAAAAAAATTGGGCTTATAGCAGTGTGTGGGACTTGTTCTATTAGTCTATCTATACTAACCTCCACCAGGTTGAAAATTAAAAATAATTTTTATCTGCATTCAGCTCTGAAAATTTTTTTGGGCTTGTAGCAGTGTGTGGGACTTGTTCTATTAGTCCATCTATACTAACCTCCACCAGGTTGCAAATTAAAAATATTTTTTATCTGCATCTAGCTCTGAAAAAAAATTTGGGCTTGTAGCATTGTGTGGGACTTGTTCTATTAGTCCATCTATACTAACCTCCACCAGGTTGCAAATTAAAAATATTTTTTATCTGCATCTAGCTCTGAAAAAAAATTTGGGCTTGTAGCATTGTGTGGGACTTGTCCTATTAGTCCATCTATACTAACCTCCACCAGGTTGCAAATTAAAAATAATTTTTTTCTGCATCTAGCTCTGAAAAAAAATTGGGCTTGTAGCAGTGTGTGGGACTTGTTCTATTAGTCCATCTATACTAACCTCCACCAAGTTGCAAATTAAAAATAATTTTTATCTGCATCTAGCTCTGAAAAAAATTTTGGGCTTGTAGCAGTGTGTGGGACTTGTTCTATTAGTCCATCTGTACTAAAATCCACCAGGTTGCAAATTAAAAATAATTTTTATCTGCATCTAGCTCTGAAAAAAAATGTGGGCTTGTAGCAGTGTATGGGACTTGTTCTATTAGTCCATCTATACTAACCTCAACCAGGTTGAAAATTAAAAATAATTTTTATCTGCATCTAGCTGTGAAAAAAAAATTGGGCTTGTAGCAGTGTGTGGGACTTGTTCTATTAGTCCTTCCATACTAACCTCCATCAGGTTGCAAATTAAAAATAATTTTTATCTGCATCTAGCTCTAAAAAAAAATTTGGGCTTGTAGCACTGTGTGGGACTAGTTCTATTAGTCCATCTATACTAACCTCCACCAGGTTGCAAATTAAAAATAATTTTTATTTGCATCTAGCTCTGAAAAAAAATTGGGCTTATAGCAGTTTGTGGGACTTGTTCTATTAGTCCATCTATACTAACCTCCACCAGGTTGAAAATTAAAAATAATTTTTATCTGCATTCAGCTCTGAAAAATTTTTTGGGCTTGTAGCAGTGTGTGGGACTTGTTCTATTAGTGCATCTATACTAACCTCCACCAGGTTGCAAATTAAAAATAATTTTAATCTGTATCTTGCTCTGAAAAAAAATTTGGGCTTGTAGCATTGTGTGGGACTTGTTCTATTAGTCCATCTATACTAACCTCCACCAGGTTGCAAATTAAAAATATTTTTTTTCTGCATCTAGCTCTGAAAAAAAATTGGGCTTGTAGCAGTGTGTGGGACTTGTTCTATTAGTCCATCTATAATAACCTCCACCAAGTTGCAAATTAAAAATAATTTTTATCTGCATCTAGCTCTGAAAAAATTTTTGGGCTTGTAGCAGTGTGTGGGACTTGTTCTATTAGTCCATCTGTACTAAAATCCACCAGGTTGCAAATTAAAAATATTTTTTATCTGCATCTAGCTCTGAAAAAAAATGTGGGCTTGTAGCAGTGTGTGGGACTTGTTCTATTAGTCCATCTATACTAACCTCCACCAGGTTGCAAATTAAAAATAATTTTAATCTTTATCTAGCTCTGAAAAAAAAATTGGGCTTGTAGCAGTGTTTGGGATTTGTTCTATTAGTCCATCTATGCTAACCTCCACCAGGTTGCAAATTAAAAATAATATTTATCTGCATCTAGCTCAGAAAAAAATTTGGGCTTGTAGCAGTGTGTGGGACTTGTTCTATTAGTCCATCTATACTAACCTCCACCAGGTTGGAAATTAAAAATAATTTTATCTGCATCTAGCTCTGAAAAAAAAATTGGGCTTGTAGCAGTGTGTCAGACTTGTTCTATTAGTCCTTCCATACTAACCTCCATCAGGTTGAAAATTAAAAATAATTTTTATCTGCATCTAGCTCTAAAAAACAATTTGGGCTTGTAGCACTGTGTGGGACTTGTTCTATTAGTCCATCTATACTAACCTCCACCAGGTTGCAAATTAAAAATAATTTTTATTTGCATCTAGCTCTGAAAAAAAATTGGGCTTATAGCAGTGTGTGGGACTTGTTCTATTAGTCTATCTATACTAACCTCCACCAGGTTGAAAATTAAAAATAATTTTTATCTGCATTCAGCTCTGAAAATTTTTTTGGGCTTGTAGCAGTGTGTGGGACTTGTTCTATTAGTCCATCTATACTAACCTCCACCAGGTTGCAAATTAAAAATATTTTTTATCTGCATCTAGCTCTGAAAAAAAATTTGGGCTTGTAGCATTGTGTGGGACTTGTTCTATTAGTCCATCTATACTAACCTCCACCAGGTTGCAAATTAAAAATATTTTTTATCTGCATCTAGCTCTGAAAAAAAATTTGGGCTTGTAGCATTGTGTGGGACTTGTCCTATTAGTCCATCTATACTAACCTCCACCAGGTTGCAAATTAAAAATAATTTTTTTCTGCATCTAGCTCTGAAAAAAAATTGGGCTTGTAGCAGTGTGTGGGACTTGTTCTATTAGTCCATCTATACTAACCTCCACCAAGTTGCAAATTAAAAATAATTTTTATCTGCATCTAGCTCTGAAAAAAATTTTGGGCTTGTAGCAGTGTGTGGGACTTGTTCTATTAGTCCATCTGTACTAAAATCCACCAGGTTGCAAATTAAAAATAATTTTTATCTGCATCTAGCTCTGAAAAAAAATGTGGGCTTGTAGCAGTGTATGGGACTTGTTCTATTAGTCCATCTATACTAACCTCAACCAGGTTGAAAATTAAAAATAATTTTTATCTGCATCTAGCTCTGAAAAAAAAATTGGGCTTGTAGCAGTGTGTGGGACTTGTTCTATTAGTCCTTCCATACTAACCTCCATCAGGTTGCAAATTAAAAATAATTTTTATCTGCATCTAGCTCTAAAAAAAAATTTGGGCTTGTAGCACTGTGTGGGACTAGTTCTATTAGTCCATCTATACTAACCTCCACCAGGTTGCAAATTAAAAATAATTTTTATTTGCATCTAGCTCTGAAAAAAAATTGGGCTTATAGCAGTTTGTGGGACTTGTTCTATTAGTCCATCTATACTAACCTCCACCAGGTTGAAAATTAAAAATAATTTTTATCTGCATTCAGCTCTGAAAAATTTTTTGGGCTTGTAGCAGTGTGTGGGACTTGTTCTATTAGTCCATCTATACTAACCTCCACCAGGTTGCAAATTAAAAATAATTTTAATCTGTATCTTGCTCTGAAAAAAAATTTGGGCTTGTAGCATTGTGTGGGACTTGTTCTATTAGTCCATCTATACTAACCTCCACCAGGTTGCAAATTAAAAATATTTTTTTTCTGCATCTAGCTCTGAAAAAAAATTGGGCTTGTAGCAGTGTGTGGGACTTGTTCTATTAGTCCATCTATAATAACCTCCACCAAGTTGCAAATTAAAAATAATTTTTATCTGCATCTAGCTCTGAAAAAATTTTTGGGCTTGTAGCAGTGTGTGGGACTTGTTCTATTAGTCCATCTGTACTAAAATCCACCAGGTTGCAAATTAAAAATATTTTTTATCTGCATCTAGCTCTGAAAAAAAATGTGGGCTTGTAGCAGTGTGTGGGACTTGTTCTATTAGTCCATCTATACTAACCTCCACCAGGTTGAAAATTAAAAATAATTTTTATCTGCATCTAGCTCTGAAAAAAAATTTGGGCTTGTAGCAGTGTGTGGGACTTTTTCTATTAGTCCATTTACGCTAACCTCCACCAGGTTGCAAATTAAAAATAATTTTTATCTGCATCTAGCTCAGAAATAAATTTGGGCTTGTAGCAGTGTGTGGGACGTGTTATATTAGTCCATCTATACTAACCTCCACCAGGTTGCAAATTAAAAATATTTTTTATCTGCATCTAGCTCTGAAAAAAAATTTGGGCTTGTAGCATTGTGTGGGACTTGTTCTATTAGTCCATCTATACTAACCTCCACCAGGTTGCAAATTAAAAATATTTTTTTTTCTGCATCTAGCTCTGAAAAAAAATTGGGCTTGTAGCAGTGTGTGGGACTTGTTCTATTAGTCCATCTATACTAACCTCCACCAGGTTGCAAATTAAAAATAACTTTTTTCTGCATCTAGCTCTGAAAAAAAATTGGGCTTGTAGCAGTGTGTGGGACTTGTTCTATTAGTCCATCTATAATAACCTCCACCAAGTTGCAAATTAAAAATAATTTTTATCTGCATCTAGCTCTGAAAAAAATTTTGGGCTTGTAGCAGTGTGTGGGACTTGTTCTATTAGTCCATCTGTACTAAAATCCACCAGGTTGCAAATTAAAAATATTTTTTATCTGCATCTAACTCTGAAAAAAAATGTGGGCTTGTAGCAGTGTGTGGGACTTGTTCTATTAGTCCATCTATACTAACCTCCACCAGGTTGAAAATTAAAAATAATTTTTATCTGCATCTAGCTCTGAAAAAAAATTTGGGCTTGTAGCAGTGTGTGGGACTTGTTCTATTAGTCCATTTACGCTAACCTCCACCAGGTTGCAAATTAAAAATAATTTTTATCTGCATCTAGCTCAGAAAAAAATTTGGGCTTGTAGCAGTGTGTGGGACGTGTTCTATTAGTCCATCTATACTAACCTCCACCAGGTTGCAAATTAAAAATATTTTTTATCTGCATCTAGCTCTGAAAAAAAATTTGGGCTTTTAGCATTGTGTGGGACTTGTTCTATTAGTCCATCTATACTAACCTCCACCAGGTTGCAAATTAAAAAATATTTTTTATCTGCAAGTAGCTCAGAAAAAAATTTGGGCTTGTAGCAGTGTGTGGGACTTGTTCTATTAGTCCTTCCATACTAACCTTCATTAGGTTGCAAATTAAAAATAATTTTTATCTGCATCTAGCTCTAAAAAAAATTTGGGCTTGTAGCGCTGTGTGGGACTTGTTCTATTAGACCATCTATACTAACCTCCACCAGGTTGCAAATTAAAAATAATTTTTATTTGCATCTAGCTCTGAAAAAAAATTGGGCTTATAGCAGTATGTGGGACTTGTTCTATTAGTCCATCTGTACTAACCTCCACCAGGTTGAAAACTAAAAATAATTTTAATCTGTGTCCAGCTCTGAAAAAAAGATTGGGCTTTTAGCAGTGTGTGGGACTTGTTCTATTAGTCCATCTATACTAACCTCCACCAGGTTGAAAATTAAAAATAATTTTTAACTGCATCTAGCTCTGAAAAAATTTTGGGGCTTGTAGCAGTGTGTGGGACTTGTTCTATTAGTCCATCTATACTAACCTCCACCAGGTTGCAAATTAAAAATAATTTTTATCTGCATCTAGCTCTGAAAAAAAATTTGCGCTTGTAGCAGTGTGTGGGACTTGTTCTATTAGTCCATCTATACTAACCTCCACCAGGTGGCAAATTAAAAATAATTTGTATCTGCATCTAGCTCTGAAAAAAAATTGCGTTGTAGCAGTGTGTGGGACATGTTCTATTAGTCCATCTATAGTAACCTCCACCAAGTTGCAAATTAAAAATAATTTTTATCTGCATCTAGCTCTGAAAAAAATGTGGGCTTGTAGCAGTGTGTGGGACTTGTTCTATTATTCCATCTATACTAACCTCCACCAAGTTGCAAATTAAAAATAATTTTTAGCTGCATCTAGCTCTGAAAAAAAAATTGGGCTTGTAGCAGTGTGTGGGTCTTGTTCTATTAGTCCATCTATACTAACCTCCACCAGGTTGCAAATTAAAAATAATTTTTATCTGCATCTAGCTCAGAAAAAATTTGTGCTTGTAGCAGTGTGTGGGACTTGCACTATTAGTCCATCTATACTAACCTCCACCAGGTTGCAAATTAAAAATAATTTTTATCTGCATCTAGCTCAGAAAAAAAATTGGGCTTGTAGCAGTGTGTGGGACTTGTTCTATTAGTCCATCTATACTAACCTCCACCAGGTTGCAAATTATAAATAATTTTATCTGCATCTAGCTCTGAAAAAAAAATTGGGCTTGTAGCAGTGTGTCAGACTTGTTCTATTAGTCCTTCCATACTAACCTCCATCAGGTTGCAAATTAAAAATAATTTTTATCTGCATCTAGCTCTAAAAAAAAATTTGGGCTTGTAGCACTGTGTGGGACTTGTTCTATTAGTCCATCTATACTAACCTCCACCAGGTTGCAAATTAAAAATAATTTTTATTTGCATCTAGCTCTGAAAAAAAATTGGGCTTATAGCAGTGTGTGGGACTTGTTCTATTAGTCCATCTATACTAACCTCCACCAGGTTGAAAATTAAAAATAATTTTTATCTGCATTCAGCTCTGAAAATTTTTTTGGGCTTGTAGCAGTGTGTGGGACTTGTTCTATTAGTCCATCTATACTAACCTCCACCAGGTTGCAAATTAAAAATAATTTTAATCTGTATCTAGCTCTGAAAAAAAATTTGGGCTTGTAGCATTGTGTGGGACTTGTTCTATTAGTCCATCTATACTAACCTCCACCAGGTTGCAAATTAAAAATAACTTTTTTCTGCATCTAGCTCTGAAAAAAAATTGGGCTTGTAGCAGTGTGTGGGACTTGTTCTATTAGTCCATCTATACTAACCTCCACCAGGTGGCAAATTAAAAATAATTTGTATCTGCATCTAGCTCTGAAAAAAAATTGCGTTGTAGCAGTGTGTGGGACATGTTCTATTAGTCCATCTATAGTAACCTCCACCAAGTTGCAAATTAAAAATAATTTTTATCTGCATCTAGCTCTAAAAAAAAATTTGGGCTTGTAGCACTGTGTGGGACTTGTTCTATTAGTCCATCTATACTAACCTCCACCAGGTTGCAAATTAAAAATAATTTTTATTTGCATCTAGCTCTGAAAAAAAATTGGGCTTATAGCACTATGTGGGACTTGTTCTATTAGTCCATCTATACTAACCTCCACCAGGTTGAAAACTAAAAATAATTTTAATCTGTATCTAGCTCTGAAAAAAAAATTGGGCTTGTAGCAGTGTGTGGGACTTGTTCTATTAGTCCATCTATACTAACCTCCACCAGGTTGAAAATTTAAAAATAATTTTTAACTGCATCTAGCTCTGAAAAAATTTTGGGGCTTGTAGCAGTGTGTGGGACTTGTTCTATTAGTTCATCTATACTAACCTCCACCAGGTTGCAAATTAAAAATAATTTTTATCTGCATCTAGCTCTGAAAAAAAATTTGCGTTTGTAGCAGTGTGTGGGACTTGTTCTATTAGTCCATCTATACTAACCTCCACCAGGTTGAAAATTAAAAATAATTTTTATCTGCATCTAGCTCTGAAAAAATTTTTGGGCTTGTAGCAGTGTGTGGGACTTATTCTATTAGTCCATCTATACTAACCTCCACCAGGTTGCAAATTAAAAATAATTTTAATCTGTATCTAGCTCTGAAAAAAAATTTGGGCTTGTAGCAGTGTGTGGGACTTGTTCTATTAGTCCATCTATACTAACCTCCACCAGGTTGCAAATTAAAAATATTTTTTATCTGCATCTAGCTCTGAAAAAAAATTTGGGCTTGTAGCATTGTGTGGGACTTGTTCTATTAGTCCATCTATACTAACCTCCACCAGGTTGAAAATTAAAAATAATTTTTATCTGCATCTAGCTCTGAAAAAAAAAATTGGGCTTGTAGCAGTGTGTGGGACTTGTTCTATTAGCCCATCTATACTAACCTCCACCAAGTTGCAAATTAAAAATAATTTTTATCTGCATCTAGCTCTGAAAAAAAATTTGCGCTTGTAGCAGTGTGTGGGACTTGTTCTATTAGTCCATCTATACTAACCTCCACCAGGTTGCAAATTAAAAATAATTTTTATCTGCATCTAGCTCTGAAAAAAAATTTGGGCTTGTAGCAGTGTGTGGGACTTGTTCTATTAGTCCATCTATACTAACCTCCACCAGGTTGCAAATTAAAAATTTTTTTTATCTGCATCTAGCTCTGAAAATTTTTTTGGGCTTGTAGCAGTGTGTGAGACTTGTTCTATTAGTCCATCTATACTAACCTCCACCAGGTTGCAAATTAAAAATAATTTTAATCTTTATCTAGCTCTGAAAAAAAAATTGGGCTTGTAGCAGTGTGTGGGACTTGTTCTATTAGTCCATCTATACTAACCTCCAACAGGTTGCAAATTAAAAATAATTTTTTTCTGCATCTAGCTTTGAAAACAAATTGGGCTTGTAGCAGTGTGTGGGACTTGTTCTATTAGTCCATCTTTACTAAAATCCACCAGGTTGCAAATTAAAAATAATTTTTATCTGCATCTAGCTCTGAAAAAAAATGTGGGCTTGTAGCAGTGTGTGGGACTTGTTCTATTAGTCCATCTATACTAACCTCCACCAGGTTGCAAATTAAAAATAATTTTTATCTGCATCTAGCTCTGAAAAAAAAATTGGGCTTGTAGCAGTGTGTGGGACTTGTTCTATTAGTCCTTCCATACTAACCTCCATCAGGTTGAAAATTAAAAATAATTTTTATCTGCATCTAGCTCTAAAAAAAAAATTGGGCTTGTAGCACTGTGTGGGACTTGTTCTATTAGTCCATCTATACTAACCTCCACCAGGTTGCAAATTAAAAATAATTTTTATTTGCATCTAGCTCTGAAAAAAAATTGGGCTTATAGCAGTATGTGGGACTTGTTCTATTAGTCCATCTATACTAACCTCCACCAGGTTGAAAACTAAAAATAATTTTAATCTGTATCCAGCTCTGAAAAAAAAATTGGGCTTGTAGCAGTGTGTGGGACTTGTTCTATTAGTCCATCTATACTAACCTCCACCAGGTTGAAAATTAAAAATAATTTTTATCTGCATCTAGCTCTGAAAAAAAATTTGCGCTTGTAGCAGTGTGTGGGACTTGTTCTATTAGTCCATCTATACTAACCTCCACCAGGTTGCAAATTAAAAATAATTTTTATCTGCATCTAGCTCTGAAAAAAAATTTGGGCTTGTAGCACTGTGTGGGACTTGTTCTATTCGTCCATCTATACTAACCTCCACCAGGTTGAAAATTAAAAATAATTTTAATCTGTATCTAGCTCTGAAAAAAAATTTGGGCTTGTAGCAGTGTGTGGGACTTGTTTTATTCGTCCATCTATACTAACCTCCACCAGGTTGAAAATTAAAAATACTTTTTATCTGCATCTAGCTCTGAAAATTTTTTTGGGCTTGTAGCAGTGTGTGGGACTTGTTCTATTAGTCCATCTATACTAACCTCCACCAGGTTGCAAATTAAAAATAATTTTAATCTGTATCTAGCTCTGAAAAAAAATTTGGGCTTGTAGCAGTGTGTGGGACTTGTTCTATTAGTCCATCTATACTAACCTCCACCAGGTTGCAAATTAAAAATATTTTTTATCTGCATCTAGCTCTGAAAAAAAATTTGGGCTTGTAGCATTGTGTGGGACTTGTTCTATTAGTCCATCTATACTAACCTCCACCAGGTTGCAAATAAAAATAATTTTTTTCTGCATCTAGCTCTGAAAATAAATTGGGCTTGTAGCAGTGTGTGGGACTTGTTCTATTAGCCCATCTATACTAACCTCCACCAAGTTGCAAATTAAAAATAATTTTTATCTGCATCTAGCTCTGAAAAAAAATTTGCGCTTGTAGCAGTGTGTGGGACTTGTTCTATTAGTCCATCTATACTAACCTCCACCAGGTTGCAAATTAAAAATAATTTTTATCTGCATCTAGCTCTGAAAAAAAATTTGGGCTTGTAGCAGTGTGTGGGACTTGTTCTATTAGTCCATCTATACTAACCTCCACCAGGTTGAAAATTAAAAATTTTTTTTATCTGCATCTAGCTCTGAAAATTTTTTTGGGCTTGTAGCAGTGTGTGAGACTTGTTCTATTAGTCCATCTATACTAACCTCTACCAGGTTGCAAATTAAAAATAATTTTAATCTTTATCTAGCTCTGAAAAAAAAATTGGGCTTGTAGCAGTGTGTGGGACTTGTTCTATTAGTCCATCTATACTAACCTCCACCAGGTTGCAAATTAAAAATATTTTTTATCTGCATCTAGCTCTGAAAAAAAATTTGGGCTTGTAGCATTGTGTGGGACCTGTTCTATTAGTCCATCTATATTAACCTCCACCAGGTTGCAAATTAAAAATACTTTTTTTCTGCATCTAGCTCTGAAAAAAAATTGGGCTTGTAGCAGTGTGTGGGACTTGTTCTATTAGTCCATCTATACTAACCTCCACCAAGTTGCAAATTAAAAATAATTTTTATCTGCATCTAGCTCTGAAAAAATTTTTGGGCTTGTAGCAGTGTGTGGGACTTGTTCTATTAGTCCATCTGTACTAAAATCCACCAGGTTGCAAATTAAAAATAATTTTTATCTGCATCTAGCTCTGAAAAAAAATGTGGGCTTGTAGCAGTGTGTGGGACTTGTTCTATTAGTCCATCTATACTAACCTCCACCAGGTTGAAAATTAAAAATAATTTTTATCTGCATCTAGCTCTGAAAAAAAAATTGGACTTGTAGCAGTGTGTGGGATTTGTTCTATTAGTCCATCTATGCTAACCTCCACCAGGTTGCAAATTAAAAATAATTTTTATCTGCATCTAGCTCAGAAAAAAATTTGGGCTTGTAGCAGTGTGTGGGACTTGTTCTATTAGTCCATCTATACTAACCTCCACCAGGTTGCAAATTAAAAATAATTTTATCTGCATCTAGCTCTGAAAAAAAAATTGGGCTTGTAGCAGTGTGTGGGACTTGTTCTATTAGTCCTTCCATACTAACCTCCATCAGGTTGCAAATTAAAAATAATTTTTATCTGCATCTAGCTCTAAAAAAAAATTTGGGCTTGTAGCACTGTGTGGGACTTGTTCTATTAGTCCATCTATACTAACCTCCACCAGGTTGCAAATTAAAAATAATTTTTATTTGCATCTAGCTCTGAAAAAAAATTGGGCTTATAGCATTGTGTGGGACTTGTTCTATTAGTCCATCTATACTAACCTCCACCAGGTTGAACACTAAAAATAATTTTAATCTGTATCCAGCTCTGAAAAAAAAATTGGGCTTGTAGCAGTGTGTGGGACTTGTTCTATTAGTCCATCTATACTAACCTCTACCAGGTTGAAAATTAAAAATAATTTTTAACTGCATCTAGCTCTGAAAAAAATTTGGGGCTTGTAGCAGTGTGTGGGAATTGTTCTATTAGTCCATCTATACTAACCTCCACCAGGTTGCAAATTAAAAATAATTTTTATCTGCATCTAGCTCTGAAAAAAAAATTGCGCTTGTAGCAGTGTGTGGGACTTGTTCTATTAGTCCATCTATACTAACCTCCACCAGGTTTCAAATTAAAAATAATTTTTATCTGCATCTAGCTCTGAAAAAAAATTTGGGCTTGTAGCAGTGTGTGGGACTTGTTCTATTAGTCCATCTATACTAACCTCCACCAGGTTGAAAATTAAAAATATTTTTTATCTGCATTCAGCTCTGAAAAAAATTTTGGGCTTGTAGCTGTGTGTGGGACTTGTTCTATTAGTCCATCTATACTAACCTCCACCAGGTTGCAAATTAAAAATAATTTTAATCTGTATTTAGCTCTGAAAAAAAATTTGGGCTTATAGCAGTGTGTGGGACTGGTTCTGTTAGTCCATCTATGCTAACCTCCACCAGGTTGCAAATTAAAAATAATTTTTATCTGCATCTAGCTCAGAAAAAAATTTGGGCTTGTAGCAGTGTGTGGGACGTGTTCTATTAGTCCATCTATACTAACCTCCACCAGGTTGCAAATTAAAAATATTTTTTATCTGCATCTAGCTCTGAAAAAAAATTTGGGCTTGTAGCATTATGTGGGACTTGTTCTATTAGTCCATCTATACTAACCTCCACCAGGTTGCAATTTAAAAATAATTTTTTTCTGCATCTAGCTCTGAAAAAAAATTGGGTTTGTAGCAGTGTGTGGGACTTGTTCTATTAGTCCATCTATACTAACCTCCACCAAGTTGCAAATTAAAAATAATTTTTATCTGCATCTAGCTCTGAAAAAAATTTTGGGCTTGTAGCAGTGTGTCGGACTTGTTCTATTAGTCCATCTGTACTAAAATCCACCAGGTTGCAAATTAAAAATAATTTTTATCTGCATCTAGCTCTGAAAAAAATGTGGGCTTGTATCAGTGTGTGGGACTTGTTCTATTTGTCCATCTATACTAACCTCCACCAGGTTGAAAATTAAAAATAATTTTTATCTGCATCTAGCTCTGAAAAAAAAATTGGGCTTGTAGCAGTGTGTGGGACTTGTTCTATTAGTGAATCTATGCTAACCTCCACCAGGTTGCAAATTAAAAATAATTTTTATCTGCATCTAGCTCAGAAAAAAATTTGGGCTTGTAGCAGTGTGTGGGACTTGTTCTATTAGTCCATCTATACTAACCTCTACCAGGTTGCAAATTAAAAATAATTTTATCTACATCTAGCTCTGAAAAAAAAATTGGGCTTCTAGCAGTGTGTGGGACTTGTTCTATTAGTCCTTCCATACTAACCTCCATCAGGTTGCAAATTAAAAATAATTTTTATCTGCATCTAGCTCTAAAAAAAATTTGGGCTTGTAGCACTGTGTGGGACTTGTTCTATTAGTCCATCTATACTAACCTTCACCAGGTTGCAAATTAAAAATAATTTTATCTGCATCTAGCTCTGAAAAAAAATTGGGCTTGTAGCATTGTGTGGGACTTGTTCTATTAGTCCTTCCATACTAACCTCCATCAGGTTGAAAATTAAAAATAATTTTTATTTGCATCTAGCTATGAAAAAAAATTGGGCTTGTAGCAGTGTGTGGGACTTGTTCTATTAGTCCATCTATACTAACCTCCACCAGGTTGCAAATTAAAAATATTTTTTATCTGCATCTAGCTCTGAAAAAAAATTTGGGCTTGTAGCAGTGTGTGGGACTTGTTCTATTAGTCCATCTATACTAACCTCCACCAGGTTGAAAACTAAAAATTTTTTTTATCTGCATCTAGCTCTGAAAAAAAATTTGGGCTTGTAGCATTGTGTGGGACTTGTTCTATTAGTCCATCTATACTAACCTCCACCAGGTTGCAAATTAAAAATAATTTTTATCTGCATCTAGCTCTGAAAAAAAATTTGCGCTTGTAGCAGTGTGTGGGACTTGTTCTATTAGTCCATCTATACTAACCTCCACCAGGTTGCAAATTAAAAATAA
The DNA here is from genome assembly GCF_046119375.1 of Phyllobates terribilis. Lineage (NCBI taxonomy): Eukaryota > Metazoa > Chordata > Amphibia > Anura > Dendrobatidae > Phyllobates > Phyllobates terribilis. The sequence continues at coordinate 115,436,520 of NW_027362761.1, read as the reverse complement.
TTTTTATCTGCATCTAGCTCTGAAAAAAATGTGGGCTTGTAGCAGTGTGTGGGACTTGTTCTATTTGTCCATCTATACTAACCTCCACCAGGTTGAAAATTAAAAATAATTTTTATCTGCATCTAGCTCTGAAAAAAAAATTGGGCTTGTAGCAGTGTGTGGGACTTGTTCTATTAGTGAATCTATGCTAACCTCCACCAGGTTGCAAATTAAAATAAATTTTTATCTGCATCTAGCTCAGAAAAAAATTTGGGCTTGTAGCAGTGTGTGGGACTTGTTCTATTAGTCCATCTATACTAACCTCTACCAGGTTGCAAATTAAAAATAATTTTATCTGCATCTAGCTCTGAAAAAAAAATTGGGCTTCTAGCAGTGTGTGGGACTTGTTCTATTAGTCCTTCCATACTAACCTCCATCAGGTTGCAAATTAAAAATAATTTTTATCTGCATCTAGCTCTAAAAAAAATTTGGGCTTGTAGCACTGTGTGGGACTTGTTCTATTAGTCCATCTATACTAACCTTCACCAGGTTGCAAATTAAAAATAATTTTATCTGCATCTAGCTCTGAAAAAAAATTGGGCTTGTAGCAGTGTGTGGGACTTGTTCTATTAGTCCTTCCATACTAACCTCCATCAGGTTGAAAATTAAAAATAATTTTTATTTGCATCTAGCTCTGAAAAAAAATTGGGCTTATAGCAGTATGTGGGACTTGTTCTATTAGTCCATCTATACTAACCTCCACCAGGTTGAAAACTAAAAATAATTTTAATCTGTATCCAGCTCTGAAAAAAAAATTGGGCTTGTAGCAGTGTGTGGGACTTGTTCTATTAGTCCATCTATACTAACCTCCACCAGGTTGAAAATTAAAAATAATTTTTAACTGCATCTAGCTCTGAAAAAATGTTGGGGATTGTAGCAGTGTGTGGGACTTGTTCAATTAGTCCATCTATACTAACCTCCACCAGGTTGCAAATTAAAATAATTTTTATCTGCATCTAGCTCTGAAAAAAAATTTGCGCTTGTAGCAGTGTGTGTTACTTGTTCTATTAGTCCATCTATACTAACCTCCACCAGGTTGCAAATTAAAAATAATTTTTATCTGCATCTAGCTCTGAAAAAAAATTTGGGCTTGTAGCAGTGTGTGGGACTTGTTCTATTCGTCCATCTATACTAACCTCCACCAGGTTGAAAATTAAAAATAATTTTTATCTGCATCTAGCTCTGAAAATTTTTTTGGGCTTGTAGCAGTGTGTGGGACTTGTTCTATTAGTCCATCTATACTAACCTCCACCAGGTTGCAAATTAAAAATAATTTTAATCTGTATCTAGCTCTGAAAAAAAATTTGGGCTTGTAGCAGTGTGTGGGACTTGTTCTTTTATTCCATCTATACTAACCTCCACCAGGTTGCAAATTAAAAATAATTTTTTTCTGCATCTAGCTCTGAAAATAAATTGGGCTTGTAGCAGTGTGTGGGACTTGTTCTATTAGTCCATCTATACTAACCTCCACCAAGTTGCAAATTAAAAATAATTTTTATCTGAATCTAGCTCTGAAAAAAAATTTGCGCTTGTAGCAGTGTGTGGGACTTGTTCTATTAGTCCATCTATACTAACCTCCACCAGGTTGCAAATTAAAAATAATTTTTATCTGCATCTAGCTCTGAAAAAAAATTTGGGCTTGTAGCAGTGTGTGGGACTTGTTCTATTCGTCCATCTATACTAACCTCCACCAGGTTGAAAATTAAAAATAATTTTTATCTGCATCTAGCTTTGAAAATAAATTGGGCTTGTAGCAGTGTGTGGGACTTGTTCTATTAGTCCATCTATACTAACCTCCACCAGGTTGCAAATTAAAAATAATTTTAATCTGTATCTAGCTCTGAAAAAAAATTTGGGCTTGTAGCAGTGTGTGGGACTTGTTCTTTTATTCCATCTATACTAACCTCCACCAGGTTGCAAATTAAAAATAATTTTTTTCTGCATCTAGCTCTGAAAATAAATTGGGCTTGTAGCAGTGTGTGGGACTTGTTCTATTAGTCCATCTATACTAACCTCCACCAAGTTGCAAATTAAAAATAATTTTTATCTGAATCTAGCTCTGAAAAAAAAATTGCGCTTGTAGCAGTGTGTGGGACTTGTTCTATTAGTCCATCTATACTAACCTCCACCAGGTTGCAAATTAAAAATATTTTTTATCTGCATCTAGCTCTGAAAAAAAATTTGGGCTTGTAGCAGTGTGTGGGACTTGTTCTATTCGTCCATCTATACTAACCTCCACCAGGTTGAAAATTAAAAATAATTTTTATCTGCATCTAGCTTTGAAATTTTTTTTGGGCTTGTAGCAGTGTGTGGGACTTGTTCTATTAGTCCATCTATACTAACCTCCACCAGGTTGCAAATTAAAAATAATTTTAATCTGTATCTAGCTCTGAAAAAAAATTTGGGCTTGTAGCAGTGTGTGGGACTTGTTCTATTAGTCCATCTATACTAACCTCCACCAGGTTGCAAATTAAAAATATTTTTTATCTGCATCTAGCTCTGAAAAAAAATTTGGGCTTGTAACATTGTGTGGGACTTGTTCTATTAGTCCATCTATACTAAACTCCACCAGGTTGCAAATTAAAAATAATTTTTTTCTGCATCTAGCTCTGAAAATAAATTGGGCTTGTAGCAGTGTGTGGGACTTGTTCTATTAGTCCATCTATACTAACCTCCACCAAGTTGCAAATTAAAAATAATTTTTATCTGCATCTAGCTCTGAAAAAAAATTTGCGCTTGTAGCAGTGTGTGGGACTTGTTCTATTAGTCCATCTATATTAACCTCCACCAGGTTGCAAATTAAAAATAATTTTTATCTGCATCTAGCTCTGAAAAAAAATTTGGGCTTGTAGCAGTGTGTGGGACTTGTTCTATTAGTCCATCTATACTAACCTCCACCAGGTTGAAAATTAAAAAAAAAATTTATCTGCATGTAGCTCTGAAAAAATTTTTGGGCTTGTAGCAGTGTGTGGGACTTGTTCTATTAGTCCATCTATACTAACCTCCACCAGGTTGCAAATTAAAAATAATTTTAATCTTTATCTAGCTCTGAAAAAAAAATTGGGCTTGTAGCAGTGTGTGGGACTTGTTCTATTAGTCCATCTATACTAACCTCCACCAGGTTGCAAATTAAAAATATTTTTTATCTGCATCTAGCTCTGAAAAAAAATTTGGGCTTGTAGCAGTGTGTGGGACTTGTTCTATTAGTCCATCTATACTAACCTCCACCAGGTTGAAAACTAAAAATATTTTTTATCTGCATTCAACTCTGAAAAATTTTTTGGGCTTGTAGCAGTGTGTGGGACTTGTTCTATTAGTCCATCTATACTAACCTCCACCAGGTTGCAAATTAAAAATAATTTTAATCTGTATCTAGCTCTGAAAAAAAATTTGGGCTTGTAGCAGTGTGTGGGACTTGTTCTATTAGTCCATCTGTACTAAAATCCACCAGGTTGCAAATTAAAAATAATTTTTATCTGCATCTAGCTCTGAAAAAAAATGTGGGCTTGTAGCAGTGTGTGGGACTTGTTCTATTAGTCCATCTATACTAACCTCCACCAGGTTGAAAATTAAAAATAATTTTTATCTACATCTAGCTCTGAAAAAAAATTTGGGCTTGTAGCAGTGTGTGGGACTTGTTCTGTTAGTCCATCTATGCTAACCTCCACCAGGTTGCAAATTAAAAATAATTTTTATCTGCATCTAGCTCAGAAAAAAATTTGGGCTTGTAGCAGTGTGTGGGACGTGTTCTATTAGTCCATCTATACTAACCTCCACCAGGTTGCAAATTAAAAATATTTTTTATCTGCATCTAGCTCTGAAAAAAAATTTGGGCTTGTAGCATTGTGTGGGACTTGTTCTATTAGTCCATCTATACTAACCTCCACCAGGTTGCAATTTAAAAATATTTTTTTTCTGCATCTAGCTCTGAAAAAAAATTGGGCTTGTAGCAGTGTGAGGGACTTGTTCTATTAGTCCATCTATACTAACCTCCACCAAGTTGCAAATTAAAAATAATTTTTATCTGCATCTAGCTCTGAAAAAAATTTTGGGCTTGTAGCAGAGTGTGGGACTTGTTCTTTTAGTCCATCTATACTAACCTCCACCAGGTTGCAAATTAAAAATATTTTTTATCTGCATCTAGCTCTGAAAAAAAAATTGGGCTTGTAGCATTGTGTGGGACTTGTTCTATTAGTCCATCTATACTAACCTCCACCAGGTTGCAAATTAAAAATAATTTTTATCTGCATCTAGCTCTGAAAAAAAATTTGCGCTTGTAGCAGTGTGTGGGACTTGTTCTATTAGTCCATCTATACTAACCTCCACCAGGTTGCAAATTAAAAATAATTTTTATCTGCATCTAGCTCTGAAAAAAAATTTGGGCTTGTAGCAGTGTGTGGGACTTGTTCTATTCGTCCATCTATACTAACCTCCACCAGGTTGAAAATTAAAAATAATTTTTATCTGCATCTAGCTTTGAAAATTTTTTTGGGCTTGTAGCAGTGTGTGGGACTTGTTCTATTAGTCCATCTATACTAACCTCCACCAGGTTGCAAATTAAAAATAATTTTAATCTGTATCTAGCTCTGAAAAAAAATTTGGGCTTGTAGCAGTGTGTGGGACTTGTTCTATTAGTCCATCTATACTAACCTCCACCAGGTTGCAAATTAAAAATATTTTTTATCTGCATCTAGCTCTGAAAAAAAATTTGGGCTTGTAACATTGTGTGGGACTTGTTCTATTAGTCCATCTATACTAACCTCCACCAGGTTGCAAATTAAAAATAATTTTTTTCTGCATCTAGCTCTGAAAATAAATTGGGCTTGTAGCAGTGTGTGGGACTTGTTCTATTAGTCCATCTATACTAACCTCCACCAAGTTGCAAATTAAAAATAATTTTTATCTGCATCTAGCTCTGAAAAAAAATTTGCGCTTGTAGCAGTGTGTGGGACTTGTTCTATTAGTCCATCTATATTAACCTCCACCAGGTTGCAAATTAAAAATAATTTTTATCTGCATCTAGCTCTGAAAAAAAATTTGGGCTTGTAGCAGTGTGTGGGACTTGTTCTATTAGTCCATCTATACTAACCTCCACCAGGTTGAAAATTAAAAAAAAAATTTATCTGCATCTAGCTCTGAAAAATTTTTTGGGCTTGTAGCAGTGTGTGGGACTTGTTCTATTAGTCCATCTATACTAAACTCCACCAGGTTGCAAATTAAAAATAATTTTAATCTTTATCTAGCTCTGAAAAAAAAATTGGGCTTGTAGCAGTGTGTGGGACTTGTTCTATTAGTCCATCTATACTAACCTCCACCAGGTTGCAAATTAAAAATATTTTTTATCTGCATCTAGCTCTGAAAAAAAATTTGGGCTTGTAGCAGTGTGTGGGACTTGTTCTATTAGTCCATCTATACTAACCTCCACCAGGTTGAAAACTAAAAATATTTTTTATCTGCATTCAGCTCTGAAAAATTTTTTGGGCTTGTAGCAGTGTGTGGGACTTGTTCTATTAGTCCATCTATACTAACCTCCACCAGGTTGCAAATTAAAAATAATTTTAATCTGTATCTAGCTCTGAAAAAAAATTTGGGCTTGTAGCAGTGTGTGGGACTTGTTCTATTAGTCCATCTGTACTAAAATCCACCAGGTTGCAAATTAAAAATAATTTTTATCTGCATCTAGCTCTGAAAAAAAATTTGGGCTTGTAGCATTGTGTGGGACTTGTTCTATTAGTCCATCTATACTAACCTCCACCAGGTTGCAATTTAAAAATAATTTTTTTCTGCATCTAGCTCTGAAAAAAAATTGGGCTTGTAGCAGTGTGAGGGACTTGTTCTATTAGTCCATCTATACTAACCTCCACCAAGTTGCAAATTAAAAATAATTTTTATCTGCATCTAGCTCTGAAAAAAATTTTGGGCTTGTAGCAGTGTGTGGGACTTGTTCTTTTAGTCCATCTATACTAACCTCCACCAGGTTGCAAATTAAAAATATTTTTTATCTGCATCTAGCTCTGAAAAAAAATTTGGGCTTGTAGCAGTGTGTGGGACTTGTTCTATTAGTCCATCTATACTAACCTCCACCAGGTTGCAAATTAAAAATAATTTTTTTCTGCATCTAGCTCTGAAAATAAATTGGGCTTGTAGCAGTGTGTGGGACTTGTTCTATTAGTCCATCTATACTAACCTCCACCAAGTTGCAAATTAAAAATAATTTTTATCTGAATCTAGCTCTGAAAAAAAATTTGCGCTTGTAGCAGTGTGTGGGACTTGTTCTATTAGTCCATCTATACTTACCTCCACCAGGTTGCAAATTAAAAATAATTTTTATCTGCATCTAGCTCTGAAAAAAAATTTGCGCTTGTAGCAGTGTGTGGGACTTGTTCTATTCGTCCATCTATACTAACCTCCACCAGGTTGAAAATTAAAAATAATTTTTATCTGCATCTAGCTTTGAAAATTTTTTTGGGCTTGTAGCAGTGTGTGGGACTTGTTCTATTAGTCCATCTATACTAACCTCCACCAGGTTGCAAATTAAAAATAATTTTAATCTGTATCTAGCTCTGAAAAAAAATTTGGGCTTGTAGCAGTGTGTGGGACTTGTTCTATTAGTCCATCTATACTAACCTCCACCAGGTTGCAAATTAAAATATTTTTTATCTGCATCTAGCTCTGAAAAAAAATTTGGGCTTGTAACATTGTGTGGGACTTGTTCTATTAGTCAATCTATACTAACCTCCACCAGGTTGCAAATTAAAAATAATTTTTTTCTGCATCTAGCTCTGAAAATAAATTGGGCTTGTAGCAGTGTGTGGGACTTGTTCTATTAGTCCATCTATACTAACCTCCACCAAGTTGCAAATTAAAAATAATTTTTATCTGCATCTAGCTCTGAAAAAAAATTTGCGCTTGTAGCAGTGTGTGGGACTTGTTCTATTAGTCCATCTATATTAACCTCCACCAGGTTGCAAATTAAAAATAATTTTTATCTGCATCTAGCTCTGAAAAAAAATTTGGGCTTGTAGCAGTGTGTGGGACTTGTTCTATTAGTCCATCTATACTAACCTCCACCAGGTTGAAAATTAAAAAAAAAATTTATCTGCATCTAGCTCTGAAAAATTTTTTGGGCTTGTAGCAGTGTGTGGGACTTGTTCTATTAGTCCATCTATACTAAACTCCACCAGGTTGCAAATTAAAAATAATTTTAATCTTTATCTAGCTCTGAAAAAAAAATTGGGCTTGTAGCAGTGTGTGGGACTTGTTCTATTAGTCCATCTATACTAACCTCCACCAGGTTGCAAATTAAAAATATTTTTTATCTGCATCTAGCTCTGAAAAAAAATTTGGGCTTGTAGCAGTGTGTGGGACTTGTTCTATTAGTCCATCTATACTAACCTCCACCAGGTTGAAAACTAAAAATATTTTTTATCTGCATTCAGCTCTGAAAAATTTTTTGGGCTTGTAGCAGTGTGTGGGACTTGTTCTATTAGTCCATCTATACTAACCTCCACCAGGTTGCAAATTAAAAATAATTTTAATCTGTATCTAGCTCTGAAAAAAAATTTGGGCTTGTAGCAGTGTGTGGGACTTGTTCTATTAGTCCATCTGTACTAAAATCCACCAGGTTGCAAATTAAAAATAATTTTTATCTGCATCTAGCTCTGAAAAAAAATTTGGGCTTGTAGCATTGTGTGGGACTTGTTCTATTAGTCCATCTATACTAACCTCCACCAGGTTGCAATTTAAAAATAATTTTTTTCTGCATCTAGCTCTGAAAAAAAATTGGGCTTGTAGCAGTGTGAGGGACTTGTTCTATTAGTCCATCTATACTAACCTCCACCAAGTTGCAAATTAAAAATAATTTTTATCTGCATCTAGCTCTGAAAAAAATTTTGGGCTTGTAGCAGTGTGTGGGACTTGTTCTTTTAGTCCATCTATACTAACCTCCACCAGGTTGCAAATTAAAAATATTTTTTATCTGCATCTAGCTCTGAAAAAAAATTTGGGCTTGTAGCAGTGTGTGGGACTTGTTCTATTAGTCCATCTATACTAACCTCCACCAGGTTGCAAATTAAAAATAATTTTTTTCTGCATCTAGCTCTGAAAATAAATTGGGCTTGTAGCAGTGTGTGGGACTTGTTCTATTAGTCCATCTATACTAACCTCCACCAAGTTGCAAATTAAAAATAATTTTTATCTGAATCTAGCTCTGAAAAAAAATTTGCGCTTGTAGCAGTGTGTGGGACTTGTTCTATTAGTCCATCTATACTTACCTCCACCAGGTTGCAAATTAAAAATAATTTTTATCTGCATCTAGCTCTGAAAAAAAATTTGCGCTTGTAGCAGTGTGTGGGACTTGTTCTATTCGTCCATCTATACTAACCTCCACCAGGTTGAAAATTAAAAATAATTTTTATCTGCATCTAGCTTTGAAAATTTTTTTGGGCTTGTAGCAGTGTGTGGGACTTGTCCTATTAGTCCATCTATACTAACCTCCACCAGGTTGCAAATTAAAAATAATTTTAATCTGTATCTAGCTCTGAAAAAAAATTTGGGCTTGTAGCAGTGTGTGGGACTTGTTCTATTAGTCCATCTATACTAACCTCCACCAGGTTGCAAATTAAAATATTTTTTATCTGCATCTAGCTCTGAAAAAAAATTTGGGCTTGTAACATTGTGTGGGACTTGTTCTATTAGTCAATCTATACTAACCTCCACCAGGTTGCAAATTAAAAATAATTTTTTTCTGCATCTAGCTCTGAAAATAAATTGGGCTTGTAGCAGTGTGTGGGACTTGTTCTATTAGTCCATCTATACTAACCTCCACCAAGTTGCAAATTAAAAATAATTTTTATCTGCATCTAGCTCTGAAAAAAAATTTGCGCTTGTAGCAGTGTGTGGGACTTGTTCTATTAGTCCATCTATATTAACCTCCACCAGGTTGCAAATTAAAAATAATTTTTATCTGCATCTAGCTCTGAAAAAAAATTTGGGCTTGTAGCAGTGTGTGGGACTTGTTCTATTAGTCAATCTATACTAACCTCCACCAGGTTGAAAATTAAAAAAAAAATTTATCTGCATCTAGCTCTGAAAAATTTTTTGGGCTTGTAGCAGTGTCTGGGACTTGTTCTATTAGTCCATCTATACTAACCTCCACCAGGTTGCAAATTAAAAATAAATTTAATCTTTATCTAGCTCTGAAAAAAATTTTGGGCTTGTAGCAGTGTGTGGGACTTGTTCTAATAGTCCATCTGTACTAAAATCCACCAGGTTGCAAATTAAAAATAATTTTTATCTGCATCTAGCTCTGAAAAAAAATGTGGGCTTGTAGCAGTGTGTGGGACTTGTTCTATTTGTCCATCTATACTAACCTCCACCAGGTTGAAAATTAAAAATAATTTTTATCTGCATCTAGCTCTGAAAAAAAAATTGGGCTTGTAGCAGTGTGTGGGACTTGTTCTATTAGTGAATCTATGCTAACCTCCACCAGGTTGCAAATTAAAAATAATTTTTATCTGCATCTAGCTCAGAAAAATTTTTGGCTTGTAGCAGTGTGTGGGACTTGTTCTATTAGTCCATCTATACTAACCTCTACCAGGTTGCAAATTAAAAATAATTTTATCTGCATCTAGCTCTGAAAAAAAAATTGGGCTTCTAGCAGTGTGTGGGACTTGTTCTATTAGTCCTTCCATACTAACCTCCATCAGGTTGCAAATTAAAAATAATTTTAATCTGTATCCAGCTCTGAAAAAAAAATTGGGCTTGTAGCAGTGTGTGGGACTTGTTCTATTAGTACATCTATACTAACCTCCACCAGGTTGAAAATTAAAAATAATTTTTATCTGCATCTAGCTCTGAAAAAATTTTTGGGATTGTAGCAGTGTGTGGGACTTGTTCTAGTAGTCCATCTATACTAACCTCCACCAGGTTGCAAATTAAAAATAATTTTAATCTGTATCTAGCTCTGAAAAAAAATTTGGGCTTGTAGCAGTGTGTGGGACTTGTTCTATTAGTCCATCTATACTAACCTCCACCAGGTTGCAAATTAAAAATAATTTTTTTCTGCATCTATCTCTGAAAAAAAATTGGGCTTGTAGCAGTGTGTGGGACTTGTTCTATTAGTCCATCTATACTAACCTCCACCAGGTTGCAAATTAAAAATATTTTTTATCTGCATCTAGCTCGGAAAAAAAATTTGGGCTTGTAGCATTGTGTGGGACTTGTTCTATTAGTCCATCTGTACTAAAATCCACCAGGTTGCAAATTAAAAATAATTTTTATCTGCATCTAGCTCTGAAAAAATATGTGGGCTTGTAGCAGTGTGTGGGACTTGTTCTATTTGTCCATCTATACTAACCTCCACCAGGTTGAAAATTAAAAATAATTTTTATCTGCATCTAGCTCTGAAAAAAAAATTGGGCTTGTAGCAGTGTGTGGGACTTGTTCTATTAGTGAATCTATGCTAACCTCCACCAGGTTGCAAATTAAAAATAATTTTTATCTGCATCTAGCTCAGAAAAAAATTTGGGCTTGTAGCAGTGTGTGGGACTTGTTCTATTAGTTCATCTATACTAACCTCTACCAGGTTGCAAATTAAAAATAATTTTATCTGCATCTAGCTCTGAAAAAAAAATTGGGCTTCTAGCAGTGTGTGGGACTTGTTCTATTACTCCTTCCATACTAACCTCCATCAGGTTGCAAATTAAAAATAATTTTAATCTGTATCCAGCTCTGAAAAAAAAATTGGGCTTGTAGCAGTGTGTGGGACTTGTTCTATTAGTACATCTATACTAACCTCCACCAGGTTGAAAATTAAAAATAATTTTTATCTGCATCTAGCTCTGAAAAAATTTTTGGGCTTGTAGCAGTGTGTGGGACTTGTTCTAGTAGTCCATCTATACTAACCTCCACCAGGTTGCAAATTAAAAATAATTTTAATCTGTATCTAGCTCTGAAAAAAAATTTGGGCTTGTAGCAGTGTGTGGGACTTGTTCTATTAGTACATCTATACTAACCTCCACCAGGTTGCAAATTAAAAATATTTTTTATCTGCATCTAGCTCGGAAAAAAAATTTGGGCTTGTAGCATTGTGTGGGACTTGTTCTATTAGTCCATCTATACTAACCTCCACCAGGTTGCAAATTAAAAATAATTTTAATCTGTATCTAGCTCTGAAAAAAAATTTAGGCTTGTAGCAGTGTGTGGGACTTGTTCTTTTAGTCCATCTATACTAACCTCCACCAGGTTGCAAATTAAAAATATTTTTTATCTGCATCTAGCTCTGAAAAAAAATTTGTGCTTGTAGCATTGTGTGGGACTTGTTCTATTAGTCCATCTATACTAACCTCCACCAGGTTGCAAATTAAAAATAATTTTTTTCTGCATCTAGCTCTGAAAATAAATTGGGCTTGTAGCAGTGTGTGGGACTTGTTCTATTAGTCCATCCATACTAACCTCCACCAGGTTGCAAATTAAAAATAATTTTTATCTGCATCTAGCTCTGAAAAAAAATTTGCGCTTGTAGCAGTGTGTGGGACTTGTTCTATTAGTCCATCCATACTAACCTCCACCAGGTTGCAAATTAAAAATAATTTTTATCTGCATCTAGCTCTGAAAAAAAATTTGGGCTTGTAGCAGTGTGTGGGACTTGTTCTATTCGTCCATCTATACTAACCTCCACCAGGTTGAAAATTAAAAATAATTTTTATCTGCATCTAGCTTTGAAAATTTTTTTGGGCTTGTAGCAGTGTGTGGGACTTGTTCTATTAGTCCATCTATACTAACCTCCACCAGGTTGCAAATTAAAAATAATTTTAATCTGTATCTAGCTCTGAAAAAAAATTTGGGCTTGTAGCAGTGTGTGGGACTTGTTCTATTAGTCCATCTATACTAACCTCCACCAGGTTGCAAATTAAAAATATTTTTTATCTGCATCTAGCTCTGAAAAAAAATTTGGGCTTGTAACATTGTGTGGGACTTGTTCTATTAGTCCATCTATACTAACCTCCACCAGGTTGCAAATTAAAAATAATTTTTTTCTGCATCTAGCTCTGAAAATAAATTGGGCTTGTAGCAGTGTGTGGGACTTGTTCTATTAGTCCATCTATACTAACCTCCACCAAGTTGCAAATTAAAAATAATTTTTATCTGCATCTAGCTCTGAAAAAAAATTTGCGCTTGTAGCAGTGTGTGGGACTTGTTCTATTAGTCCATCTATACTAACCTCCACCAGGTTGCAAATTAAAAATATTTTTTATCTGCATCTAGCTCTGAAAAAAAATTTGGGCTTGTAGCATTGTGTGGGACTTGTTCTATTAGTCCATCTATATTAACCTCCACCAGGTTGCAAATTAAAAATATTTTTTATCTGCATCTAGCTCTGAAAAAAAATTGGGCTTGTAGCAGTGTGTGGGACTTGTTCTATTAGTCCATCTATACTAACCTCCACCAGGTTGAAAACAAAAAATAATTTTAATCTGTATCCAGCTCTGAAAAAAAAATTGGGCTTGTAGCAGTGTGTGGGACTTGTTCTATTAGTCCATCTATACTAACCTCTACCAGGTTGAAAATTAAAATTAATTTTTAACTGCATCTAGCTCTGAAAAAAATTTGGGGCTTGTAGCAGTGTGTGGGAATTGTTCTATTAGTCCATCTATACTAACCTCCACCAAGTTGCAAATTAAAAATAATTTTTATCTGCATCTAGCTCTGAAAAAAAATTTGCGCTTGTAGCAGTGTATGGGACTTGCTCTATTAGTCCATCTATACTAACCTCCACCAGGTTGCAAATTAAAAATAATTTTTATCTGCATCTAGCTCTGAAAAAAAATTTGGGCTTGTAGCAGTGTGTGGGACTTGTTCTATTCGTCCATCTATACTAACCTCCACCAGGTTGAAAACTAAAAATATTTTTTATCTGCATTCAGCTCTGAAAAAATTTTTCGGCTTGTAGCAGTGTGTGGGACTTGTTCTATTAGTCCATCTATACTAACCTCTACCAGGTTGCAAATTAAAAATAATTTTATCTCCATCTAGCTCTGAAAAAAAAATTGGTCTTCTAGCAGTGTGTGGGACTTGTTCTATTAGTCCTTCCATACTAACCTCCATCAGGTTGCAAATTAAAAATAATTTTAATCTGTATCCAGCTCTGAAAAAAAAATTGGGCTTGTAGCAGTGTGTGGGACTTGTTCTATTAGTACATCTATACTAACCTCCACCAGGTTGAAAATTAAAAATAATTTTTATCTGCATCTAGCTCTGAAAAAATGTTTGGGCTTGTAGCAGTGTGTGGGACTTGTTCTAGTAGTCCATCTATACTAACCTCCACCAGGTTGCAAATTAAAAATAATTTTAATCTGTATCTAGCTCTGAAAAAAAATTTGGGCTTGTAGCAGTGTGTGGGACTTGTTCTATTAGTCCATCTGTACTAAAATCCACCAGGTTGCAAATTAAAAATAATTTTTATCTGCATCTAGCTCTGAAAAAAAATGTGGGCTTGTAGCAGTGTGTGGGACTTGTTCTATTAGTCCATCTATACTAACCTCCACCAGGTTGAAAATTAAAAATAATTTTTATCTGCATCTAGCTCTGAAAAAAAATTTGGGCTTGTAGCAGTGTGTGGGACTTGTTCTATTAGTCCATCTATGCTAACCTCCACCAGGTTGCAAATTAAAAATAATTTTTATCTGCATCTAGCTCAGAAAAAAATTTGGGCTTGTAGCAGTGTGTGGGACGTGTTCTATTAGTCCATCTATACTAACCTCCACCAGGTTGCAAATTAAAAATATTTTTTATCTGCATCTAGCTCTGAAAAAAAATTTGGGCTTGTAGCATTGTGTGGGACTTGTTCTATTAGTCCATCTATACTAACCTCCACCAGGTTGCAATTTAAAAATAATTTTTTTCTGCATCTAGCTCTGAAAAAAAATTGGGCTTGTAGCAGTGTGAGGGACTTGTTCTATTAGTCCATCTATACTAACCTCCACCAAGTTGCAAATTAAAAATAATTTTTATCTGCATCTAGCTCTGAAAAAAATTTTGGGCTTGTAGCAGTGTGTGGGACTTGTTCTAATAGTCCATCTGTACTAAAATCCACCTGGTTGCAAATTAAAAATAATTTTTATCTGCATCTAGCTCTGAAAAAAAATGTGGGCTTGTAGCAGTGTGTGGGACTTGTTCTATTTGTCCATCTATACTAACCTCCACCAGGTTGAAAATTAAAAATAATTTTTATCTGCATCTAGCTCTGAAAAAAAAATTGGGCTTGTAGCAGTGTGTGGGACTTGTTCTATTAGTGAATCTATGCTAACCTCCACCAGGTTGCAAATTAAAAATAATTTTTATCTGCATCTAGCTCAGAAAATTTTTTGGCTTGTAGCAGTGTGTGGGACTTGTTCTATTAGTCCATCTATACTAACCTCTACCAGGTTGCAAATTAAAAATAATTTTATCTGCATCTAGCTCTGAAAAAAAAATTGGTCTTCTACAGTGTGTGGGACTTGTTCTATTAGTCCTTCCATACTAACCTCCATCAGGTTGCAAATTAAAAATAATTTTAATCTGTATCCAGCTCTGAAAAAAAAATTGGGCTTGTAGCAGTGTGTGGGACTTGTTCTATTAGTACATCTATACTAACCTCCACCAGGTTGAAAATTAAAAATAATTTTTATCTGCATCTAGCTCTGAAAAAATTTTTGGGCTTGTAGCAGTGTGTGGGACTTGTTCTAGTAGTCCATCTATACTAACCTCCACCAGGTTGCAAATTAAAAATAATTTTAATCTGTATCTAGCTCTGAAAAAAAATTTGGGCTTGTAGCAGTGTGTGGGACTTGTTCTATTAGTACATCTATACTAACCTCCACCAGGTTGCAAATTAAAAATATTTTTTATCTGCATCTAGCTCGGAAAAAAAATTTGGGCTTGTAGCATTGTGTGGGACTTGTTCTATTAGTCCATCTATACTAACCTCCACCAGGTTGCAAATTAAAAATAATTTTTTTCTGCATCTATCTCTGAAAAAAAATTGGGCTTGTAGCAGTGTGTGAGACTTGTTCTATTAGTACATCTATACTAACCTCCACCAGGTTGAAAATTCAAAATAATTTTTATCTGCATCTAGCTCTGAAAAAAAATTTGGGCTTGTAGCAGTGTGTTGGACTTGTTCTTTTAGTCCATCTATGCTAACCTCCACCAGGTTGAAAATTAAAAATAATTTTTATCTGCATCTAGCTCAGAAAAAAATTTGGGCTTGTAGCAGTGTGTGGGACGTGTTCTATTAGTCCATCTATACTAACCTCCACCAGGTAGCAAATTAAAAATATTTTTTATCTGCATTTAGCTCTGAAAAAAAATTTGGGCTTGTAGAATTGTGTGGGACTTGTTCTATTTGTCCATCTATACTAACCTCCACCAAGTTGCAAATTAAAAATAATTTTTATCTGCATCTAGCTCTGAAAAAAATTTTGGGCTTGTAGCAGTGTGTGGGACTTGTTCTATTAGTCCATCTGTACTAAAATCCACCAGGTTGCAAATTAAAAATAATTTTTATCTGCATCTAGCTCTGAAAAAATATGTGGGCTTGTAGCAGTGTGTGGGACTTGTTCTATTTGTCCATCCATACTAACCTCCACCAGATTGAAAATTAAAAATAATTTTTATCTGCATCTAGCTCTGAAAAAAAAATTGGGCTTGTAGCAGTGTGTGGGACTTGTTCTATTAGTGAATCTATGCTAACCTCCACCAGGTTGCAAATTAAAAATAATTTTATCTGCATCTAGCTCTGAAAAAAAAATTGGGCTTCTAGCAGTGTGTGGGACTTGTTCTATTAGTCCTTCCATACTAACCTCCATCAGGTTGCAAATTAAAAATAATTTTTATCTGCATCGAGCTCTAAAAAAAATTTAGGCTTGTAGCACTGTGTGGGACTTGTTCTATTAGTCCATCTATACTAACCTCCACCAGGTTGCAAATTAAAAATAATTTTTATTTGCAACTAGCTCTGACAAAAAATTGGGCTTATTGCAGTGTGTGGGACTTGTTCTATTAGTCCATCTATACTAACCTCCACCAGGTTGAAAATTAAAAATAATTTTAATCTGTATCCAGCTCTGAAAAAAAAATTGGGCTTGTAGCAGTGTGTGAGACTTGTTCTATTAGTACATCTATACTAACCTCCACCAGGTTGAAAATTAAAAATAATTTTTATCTGCATCTAGCTCTGAAAAAATTGTTGGGCTTGTAGCAGTGTGTGGGACTTGTTCTAGTAGTCCATCTATACTAACCTCCACCAGGTTGCAAATTAAAAATAATTTTAATCTGTATCTAGCTCTGAAAAAAAATTTGGGCTTGTAGCAGTGTGTGGGACTTGTTCTATTAGTCCATCTATACTAACCTCCACCAGGTTGCAAATTAAAAATATTTTTTATCTGCATCTAGCTCAGAAAAAAATTTTTGGGCTTGTAGCATTGTGTGGGACTTGTTCTATTAGTCCATCTATACTAACCTACACCAGGTTGCAAATTAAAAATAATTTTTTTCTGCATCTATCTCTGAAAAAAAATTGGGCTTGTAGCAGTGTGTGGGACTTGTTCTATTAGTCCATCTATACTAACCTCCACCAAGTTGCAAATTAAAAATAATTTTTATCTGCATCTAGCTCTGAAAAAAAATTTGGGCTTGTAGCAGTGTGTGGGACTTGTTCTATTAGTGAATCTATACTAACCTCCACCAAGTAGAAATTAAAAATAATTTTTATCTGCATCTAGATCTGAAAAAAATTTTGGGCTTGTAGCAGTGTGTGGGACTTGTTCTATTAGTCCATCTATACTAACCTCCACCAGGTTGCAAATTAAAAATAACTTTTATCTGCATCTAGCTCAGAAAAAAATTTGGGCTTGTAGCAGTGTGTGGGACTTGTTCTATTAGTCCATCTATACTAACCTCCACCAGGTTGCAAATTAAAAATAATTTTATCTGCATCTAGCTCTGAAAAAAAAATTGGGCTTGTAGCAGTGTGTGGGACTTGTTCTATTAGTCCTTCCATACTAACCTCCATCAGGTTGCAAATTAAAAATAATTTTTATCTGCATCTAGCTCTAAAAAAAAATTTGGGCTTGTAGCACTGTGTGGGACTTGTTCTATTAGTCCATCTATACTAACCTCCACCAGGTTGCAAATTAAAAATCATTTTTATTTGCATCTAGCTCTGAAAAAAAATGTGGGCTTGTAGCAGTGTGTGGGACTATTTCTATTTGTCCATCTATACTAACCTCCACCAGGTTGAAAATTAAAAATAATTTTAATCTGTATCCAGCTCTGAAAAAAAAATTGGGCTTGTAGCAGTGTGTGGGACTTGTTCTATTAGTCCTTTCATACTAACCTCCACCAGGTTGCAAATTAAAAATTATTTTTTTCTGCATCTAGCTCTGAAAAAAATTTTGGGCTTGTAGCAGTGTCTGGGACTTGTTCTATTAGTCCATCTGTACTAAAATCCACCAGGTTGCAAATTAAAAATAATTTTTATCTGCATCTAGCTCTGAAAAAAAATGTGGGCTTGTAGCAGTGTGTGGGACTTGTTCTATTAGTCCATCTATACTAACCTCCACCAGGTTGAAAATTAAAAATAATTTTTATCTGCATCTAGCTCTGAAAAAATTGTTGGGCTTGTAGCAGTGTGTGGGACTTGTTCTAGTAGTCCATCTATACTAACCTCCACCAGGTTGCAAATTAAAAATAATTTTAATCTGTATCTAGCTCTGAAAAAAAATTTGGGCTTGTAGCAGTGTGTGGGACTTGTTCTATTAGTCCATCTATACTAACCTCCACCAGGTTGCAAATTAAAAATATTTTTTATCTGCATCTAGCTCGGAAAAAAACTTTTGGGCTTGTAGCATTGTGTGGGACTTGTTCTATTAGTCCATCTATACTAACCTACAACAGGTTGCAAATTAAAAATAATTTTTTTCTGCATCTATCTCTGAAAAAAAATTGGGCTTGTAGCAGTGTGTGGGACTTGTTCTATTAGTCCATCTATACTAACCTCCACCAAGTTGCAAATTAAAAATAATTTTTATCTGCATCTAGCTCTGAAAAAAATTTGGGCTTGTAGCAGTGTGTGGGACTTGTTCTATTAGTGAATCTATACTAACCTCCACCAGGTTGCAAATTAAAAATATCTTTTATCTGCATCTAGCTCAGAAAAAAATTTGGGTTTGTAGCAGTGTGTGGGACTTGTTCTATTAGTCCATCTATACTAACCTCCACCAGGTTGCAAATTAAAAATAATTTTATCTGCATCTAGCTCTGAAAAAAAAATTGGGCTTGTAGCAGTGTGTGGGACTTGTTCTATTAGTCCTTCCATACTAACCTCCATCAGGTTGCAAATTAAAAATAATTTTTATCTGCATCTAGCTCTAAAAAAAAATTTGGGCTTGTAGCACTGTGTGGGACTTGTTCTATTAGTCCATCTATACTAACCTCCACCAGGTTGCAAATTAAAAATCATTTTTATTTGCATCTAGCTCTGAAAAAAAATGTGGGCTTGTAGCAGTGTGTGGGACTTGTTCTATTTGTCCATCTATACTAACCTCCACCAGGTTGAAAATTAAAAATAATTTTTATCTGCATATAGCTCTGAAAAAAAAATTGGGCTTGTAGCAGTGTGTGGGACTTGTTCTATTAGTGAATCTATGCTAACCTCCACCAGGTTGCAAATTAAAAATAATTTTTATCTGCATCTAGCTCAGAAAAAAATTTGGTCTTGTAGCAGTGTGTGGGACTTGTTCTATTAGTCCATCTATACTAACCTCTACCAGGTTGCAAATTTAAAATAATTTTATCTGCATCTAGCTCTGAAAAAAAAATTGGGCTTCTAGCAGTGTGTGGGACTTGTTCTATTAGTCCTTTCATACTAACCTCCATCAGGTTGCAAATTAAAAATAATTTTTATCTGCATCTAGCTCTAAAAAAAAATTGGGCTTGTAGCACTGTGTGGGACTTGTTCTATTAGTCCATCTATACTAACCTCCACCAGGTTGCAAATTAAAAATAATTTTTATTTGCAACTAGCTCTGAAAAAAAATTGGGCTTATTGCAGTGTGTGGGACTTGTTCTGTTAGTCCATCTATACTAACCTCCACCAGGTTGAAAATTAAAAATAATTTTAATCTGTATCCAACTCTGAAAAAAAAATTGGGCTTGTAGCAGTGTGTGGGACTTGTTCTATTAGTCCTTTCATACTAACCTCCACCAGGTTGCAAATTAAAAATTATTTTTTTCTGCATCTAGCTCTGAAAAAAATTTTGGGCTTGTAGCAGTGTCTGGGACTTGTTCTATTAGTCCATCTGTACTAAAATCCACCAGGTTGCAAATTAAAAATAATTTTTATCTGCATCTAGCTCTGAAAAAAAATGTGGGCTTGTAGCAGTGTGTGGGACTTGTTCTATTAGTCCATCTATACTAACCTCCACCAGGTTGAAAATTAAAAATAATTTTTATCTGCATCTAGCTCTGAAAAAAAATTTGGGCTTGTAGCAGTGTGTGGGACTTGTTCTATTAGTCCATCTATGCTAACCTCCACCAGGTTACAAATTAAAAATAATTTTTATCTGCATCTAGCTCAGAAAACATTTGGGCTCATAGCATTGTGTGGGACGTGTTCTATTAGTCCATCTATACTAACCTCCACCAGGTTGCAAAGTAAAAATATTTTTTATCTGCATCTAGCTCTGAAAAAAAAAATGGGCTTGTAGCAGTGTGTGGGACTTAGTCTATTAGTCCTTCCATACTAACCTCCATCAGATTGCAAATGAAAAATAATTTTTACCTGCATCTAGCTCTAAAAAAAATTTGGGCTTGTATCACTGTGTGGGACTTGTTCTATTAGTCCATCTATACTAACCTCCACCAGGTTGCAAATTAAAAATAATTTTTATTTGCATCTAGCTCTGAAAAAAAATTGGACTAATAGCAGTGTGTGGGACTTGTTCTATTAGTCCATCTATACTAACCTCCAGCAGCTTGAAAATTAAAAATAATTTTAATCTGTATCCAGCTCTGAAAAAATATTTGGGCTTGTAGCAGTGTGTGGGACTTGTTCTATTAGTCCATCTATACTAACCTTCACCAGGTTGCAAATTAAAAATAATTTTTATCTGCATCTAGCTCTGAAAAAAAATGTGGGCTTGTAGAAGTGTGTGGGACTTGTTCTATTAGTGAATCTATACTAACCTCCACCAGGTTGCAAATTAAAAATAATTTTTTTCTGCATCTATCTCTGAAAAAAAATTGGGCTTGTAGCAGTGTGTGGGACTTGTTCTATTAGTCCATCTATACTAACCTCCACCAAGTTGCAAATTAAAAATAATTTTTATCTGCATCTAGCTCTGAAAAAAATTTTGGGCTTGTAGCAGTGTGTGGGACTTGTTCTATTAGTCCATCTATACTAACCTCCACCAGGTTGAAAATTCAAAATAATTTTTATCTGCATCTAGCTCTGAAAAAAAATTTGGGCTTGTAGCAGTGTGTTGGACTTGTTCTTTTAGTCCATCTATGCTAACCTCCACCAGGTTGAAAATTAAAAATAATTTTTATCTGCATCTAGCTCAGAAAAAAATTTGGGCTTGTAGCAGTGTGTGGGACGTGTTCTATTAGTCCATCTATACTAACCTCCACCAGGTAGCAAATTAAAAATATTTTTTATCTGCATTTAGCTCTGAAAAAAAATTTGGGCTTGTAGAATTGTGTGGGACTTGTTCTATTTGTCCATCTATACTAACCTCCACCAAGTTGCAAATTAAAAATAATTTTTATCTGCATCTAGCTCTGAAAAAAATTTTGGGCTTGTAGCAGTGTGTGGGACTTGTTCTATTAGTCCATCTGTACTAAAATCCACCAGGTTGCAAATTAAAAATAATTTTTATCTGCATCTAGCTCTGAAAAAATATGTGGGCTTGTAGCAGTGTGTGGGACTTGTTCTATTTGTCCATCCATACTAACCTCCACCAGATTGAAAATTAAAAATAATTTTTATCTGCATCTAGCTCTGAAAAAAAAATTGGGCTTGTAGCAGTGTGTGGGACTTGTTCTATTAGTGAATCTATGCTAACCTCCACCAGGTTGCAAATTAAAAATAATTTTATCTGCATCTAGCTCTGAAAAAAAAATTGGGCTTCTAGCAGTGTGTGGGACTTGTTCTATTAGTCCTTCCATACTAACCTCCATCAGGTTGCAAATTAAAAATAATTTTTATCTGCATCGAGCTCTAAAAAAAATTTAGGCTTGTAGCACTGTGTGGGACTTGTTCTATTAGTCCATCTATACTAACCTCCACCAGGTTGCAAATTAAAAATAAATTTTATTTGCAACTAGCTCTGACAAAAAATTGGGCTTATTGCAGTGTGTGGGACTTGTTCTATTAGTCCATCTATACTAACCTCCACCAGGTTGAAAATTAAAAATAATTTTAATCTGTATCCAGCTCTGAAAAAAAAATTGGGCTTGTAGCAGTGTGTGAGACTTGTTCTATTAGTACATCTATACTAACCTCCACCAGGTTGAAAATTAAAAATAATTTTTATCTGCATCTAGCTCTGAAAAAATTGTTGGGCTTGTAGCAGTGTGTGGGACTTGTTCTAGTAGTCCATCTATACTAACCTCCACCAGGTTGCAAATTAAAAATAATTTTAATCTGTATCTATCTCTGAAAAAAAATTTGGGCTTGTAGCAGTGTGTGGGACTTGTTCTATTAGTCCATCTATACTAACCTCCACCAGGTTGCAAATTAAAAATATTTTTTATCTGCATCTAGCTCAGAAAAAAAATTTTGGGCTTGTAGCATTGTGTGGGACTTGTTCTATTAGTCCATCTATACTAACCTACACCAGGTTGCAAATTAAAAATAATTTTTTTCTGCATCTATCTCTGAAAAAAAATTGGGCTTGTAGCAGTGTGTGGGACTTGTTCTATTAGTCCATCTATACTAACCTCCACCAAGTTGCAAATTAAAAATAATTTTTATCTGCATCTAGCTCTGAAAAAAAATTTGGGCTTGTAGCAGTGTGTGGGACTTGTTCTATTAGTGAATCTATACTAACCTCCACCAGGTTGCAAATTAAAAATATTTTTTATCTGCATCTGGCTCTGAAAAAAAATTGGGCTTGTAGCAGTGTGTGGGACTTGTTCTATTATTCCATCTATACTAACCTCCACCAAGTAGAAATTAAAAATAATTTTTATCTGCATCTAGATCTGAAAAAAATTTTGGGCTTGTAGCAGTGTGTGGGACTTGTTCTATTAGTCCATCTATACTAACCTCCACCAGGTTGCAAATTAAAAATAACTTTTATCTGCATCTAGCTCAGAAAAAAATTTGGGCTTGTAGCAGTGTGTGGGACTTGTTCTATTAGTCCATCTATACTAACCTCCACCAGGTTGCAAATTAAAAATAATTTTATCTGCATCTAGCTCTGAAAAAAAAATTGGGCTTGTAGCAGTGTGTGGGACTTGTTCTATTAGTCCTTCCATACTAACCTCCATCAGGTTGCAAATTAAAAATAATTTTTATCTGCATCTAGCTCTAAAAAAAAATTTGGGCTTGTAGCACTGTGTGGGACTTGTTCTATTAGTCCATCTATACTAACCTCCACCAGGTTGCAAATTAAAAATCATTTTTATTTGCATCTAGCTCTGAAAAAAAATGTGGGCTTGTAGCAGTGTGTGGGACTATTTCTATTTGTCCATCTATACTAACCTCCACCAGGTTGAAAATTAAAAATAATTTTAATCTGTATCCAGCTCTGAAAAAAAAATTGGGCTTGTAGCAGTGTGTGGGACTTGTTCTATTAGTCCTTTCATACTAACCTCCACCAGGTTGCAAATTAAAAATTATTTTTTTCTGCATCTAGCTCTGAAAAAAATTTTGGGCTTGTAGCAGTGTCTGGGACTTGTTCTATTAGTCCATCTGTACTAAAATCCACCAGGTTGCAAATTAAAAATAATTTTTATCTGCATCTAGCTCTGAAAAAAAATGTGGGCTTGTAGCAGTGTGTGGGACTTGTTCTATTAGTCCATCTATACTAACCTCCACCAGGTTGAAAATTAAAAATAATTTTTATCTGCATCTAGCTCTGAAAAAATTGTTGGGCTTGTAGCAGTGTGTGGGACTTGTTCTAGTAGTCCATCTATACTAACCTCCACCAGGTTGCAAATTAAAAATAATTTTAATCTGTATCTAGCTCTGAAAAAAAATTTGGGCTTGTAGCAGTGTGTGGGACTTGTTCTATTAGTCCATCTATACTAACCTCCACCAGGTTGCAAATTAAAAATATTTTTTATCTGCATCTAGCTCGGAAAAAAAATTTTGGGCTTGTAGCATTGTGTGGGACTTGTTCTATTAGTCCATCTATACTAACCTACAACAGGTTGCAAATTAAAAATAATTTTTTTCTGCATCTATCTCTGAAAAAAAATTGGGCTTGTAGCAGTGTGTGGGACTTGTTCTATTAGTCCATCTATACTAACCTCCACCAAGTTGCAAATTAAAAATAATTTTTATCTGCATCTAGCTCTGAAAAAAATTTGGGCTTGTAGCAGTGTGTGGGACTTGTTCTATTAGTGAATCTATACTAACCTCCACCAGGTTGCAAATTAAAAATATCTTTTATCTGCATCTAGCTCAGAAAAAAATTTGGGCTTGTAGCAGTGTGTGGGACTTGTTCTATTAGTCCATCTATACTAACCTCCACCAGGTTGCAAATTAAAAATAATTTTATCTGCATCTAGCTCTGAAAAAAAAATTGGGCTTGTAGCAGTGTGTGGGACTTGTTCTATTAGTCCTTCCATACTAACCTCCATCAGGTTGCAAATTAAAAATAATTTTTATCTGCATCTAGCTCTAAAAAAAAATTTGGGCTTGTAGCACTGTGTGGGACTTGTTCTATTAGTCCATCTATACTAACCTCCACCAGGTTGCAAATTAAAAATCATTTTTATTTGCATCTAGCTCTGAAAAAAAATGTGGGCTTGTAGCAGTGTGTGGGACTTGTTCTATTTGTCCATCTATACTAACCTCCACCAGGTTGAAAATTAAAAATAATTTTTATCTGCATATAGCTCTGAAAAAAAAATTGGGCTTGTAGCAGTGTGTGGGACTTGTTCTATTAGTGAATCTATGCTAACCTCCACCAGGTTGCAAATTAAAAATAATTTTTATCTGCATCTAGCTCAGAAAAAAATTTGGTCTTGTAGCAGTGTGTGGGACTTGTTCTATTAGTCCATCTATACTAACCTCTACCAGGTTGCAAATTTAAAATAATTTTATCTGCATCTAGCTCTGAAAAAAAAATTGGGCTTCTAGCAGTGTGTGGGACTTGTTCTATTAGTCCTTTCATACTAACCTCCATCAGGTTGCAAATTAAAAATAATTTTTATCTGCATCTAGCTCTAACAAAAAATTGGGCTTGTAGCACTGTGTGGGACTTGTTCTATTAGTCCATCTATACTAACCTCCACCAGGTTGCAAATTAAAAATAATTTTTATTTGCAACTAGCTCTGAAAAAAAATTGGGCTTATTGCAGTGTGTGGGACTTGTTCTGTTAGTCCATCTATACTAACCTCCACCAGGTTGAAAATTAAAAATAATTTTAATCTGTATCCAACTCTGAAAAAAAATTGGGCTTGTAGCAGTGTGTGGGACTTGTTCTATTAGTCCTTTCATACTAACCTCCACCAGGTTGCAAATTAAAAATTATTTTTTTCTGCATCTAGCTCTGAAAAAAATTTTGGGCTTGTAGCAGTGTCTGGGACTTGTTCTATTAGTCCATCTGTACTAAAATCCACCAGGTTGCAAATTAAAAATAATTTTTATCTGCATCTAGCTCTGAAAAAAAATGTGGGCTTGTAGCAGTGTGTGGGACTTGTTCTATTAGTCCATCTATACTAACCTCCACCAGGTTGAAAATTAAAAATAATTTTTATCTGCATCTAGCTCTGAAAAAAAATTTGGGCTTGTAGCAGTGTGTGGGACTTGTTCTATTAGTCCATCTATGCTAACCTCCACCAGGTTACAAATTAAAAATAATTTTTATCTGCATCTAGCTCAGAAAACATTTGGGCTCATAGCATTGTGTGGGACGTGTTCTATTAGTCCATCTATACTAACCTCCACCAGGTTGCAAAGTAAAAATATTTTTTATCTGCATCTAGCTCTGAAAAAAAAAATGGGCTTGTAGCAGTGTGTGGGACTTAGTCTATTAGTCCTTCCATACTAACCTCCATCAGATTGCACATGAAAAATAATTTTTACCTGCATCTAGCTCTAAAAAAAATTTGGGCTTGTATCACTGTGTGGGACTTGTTCTATTAGTCCATCTATACTAACCTCCACCAGGTTGCAAATTAAAAATAATTTTTATTTGCATCTAGCTCTGAAAAAAAATTGGACTAATAGCAGTGTGTGGGACTTGTTCTATTAGTCCATCTATACTAACCTCCAGCAGCTTGAAAATTAAAAATAATTTTAATCTGTATCCAGCTCTGAAAAAATATTTGGGCTTGTAGCAGTGTGTGGGACTTGTTCTATTAGTCCATCTATACTAACCTTCACCAGGTTGCAAATTAAAAATAATTTTTATCTGCATCTAGCTCTGAAAAAAAATGTGGGCTTGTAGAAGTGTGTGGGACTTGTTCTATTAGTGAATCTATACTAACCTCCACCAGGTTGCAAATTAAAAATAATTTTTATCTGCATCTAGCTCTGAAAAAAATATTGGGCTTGTAGCAGTGTGTGGGACTTGTTCTATTAGTCCATGCATACTAACCTCCACCAGGTTGCAAGTTAAAAATAATTTTTATCTACATCTAGCTCTGAAAAAAAATTTGGGCTTGTAGCAGTGTGAGGGACTTGTTCTATTAGTCCATCTATACTAACCTCCACCAGGTTGCAAATTAAAAATATTTTTTTTCTGCATCTAGCTCTGAAAAAAAATTTGGGCTTGTAGCAGTCTGTGGGACTTGTTCTATTAGACCATCTATACTAACCTCCACCAGGTTGAAAATTAAAAATAATTTTTATCTGCATCTAGCTCTGAAAAATTTTTTGGGCTTGTAGCAGATTGTGGGACTTGTTCTATTAGTCCATGTATACTAACCTCCACCAGGTTGCAAATTAAAAATAATTTTAATCTGTATCTAGCTCTGAAAAAAAATTTGGGCTTCTAGCAGTGTGTGGGATTTGTTCTATTAGTCCATCTATACTAACCTCCACCAGGTTGCAAATTAAAAATATTTTTTATCTGCATCTAGCTCTGAAAAAAAATTGGGCTTATTGCAGTGTGTGGGACTTGTTCTATTAGTCCATCTATGCTAACCTCCACCAGGTTACAAATTAAAAATAATTTTTATCTGCATCTAGCTCAGAAAAAAATTTGGGCTCATAGCATTGTGTGGGACGTGTTCTATTAGTCCATCTATACTAACCTCCACCAGGTTGCAAAGTAAAAATATTTTTTATCTGCATCTAGCTCTGAAAAAAAAATTGGGCTTGTAGCAGTGTGTGGGACTTGGTCTATTAGTCCTTCCATACTAACCTCCATCAGACTGCAAATGAAAAATAATTTTTACCTGCATCTAGCTCTAAAAAAAATTTGGGCTTGTATCACTGTGTGGGACTTGTTCTATTAGTCCATCTATACTAACCTCCACCAGGTTGCAAATTAAAAATAATTTTTATTTGCATCTAGCTCTGAAAAAAAATTGGGCTTATAGCAGTGTGTGGGACTTGTTCTATTAGTCCATCTATACTAACCTCCAGCAGCTTGAAAATTAAAAATAATTTTAATCTGTATCCAGCTCTGAAAAAATATTTGGGCTTGTAGCAGTGTGTGGGACTTGTTCTATTAGTCCATCTATACTAACCTTCACCAGGTTGCAAATTAAAAATAATTTTTATCTGCATCTAGCTCTGAAAAAAAATGTGGGCTTGTAGAAGTGTGTGGGACTTGTTCTATTAGTGAATCTATACTAACCTCCACCAGGTTGCAAATTAAAAATAATTTTTATCTGCATCTAGCTCTGAAAAAAAAATTGGGCTTGTAGCAGTGTGTGGGACTTGTTCTATTAGTCCATCCATACTAACCTCCACCAGGTTGCAAGTTGAAAATAATTTTTATTTACATCTAGCTCTGAAAAAAAATTTGGGCTTGTAGCAGTGTGAGGGACTTGTTCTATTAGTCCATCTATACTAACCTCCACCAGGTTGCAAATTAAAAATAATTTTTTTCTGCATCTAGCTCTGAAAAAAAATTGGGCTTGTAGCAGTGTGTGGGACTTGTTCTATTATTCCATCTATACTAACCTCCACCAAGTTGCAAATTAAAAATAATTTTTATCTGCATCTAGATCTGAAAAAAATTTTGGGCTTGTAGCAGTGTGTGGGACTTGTTCTATTAGTCCATCTATACTAACCTCCACCAGGTTGAAAATTAAAAATAATTTTTATCTGCATCTCGCTCTGAAAAAAAAATTGGGCTTGTAGCAGTGTGTGGGACTTGTTCTATTAGTCCATCTATGCTAACCTCCACCAGGTTGCAAATTAAAAATAATTTTTATCTGCATCTAGCTCTGAAAAAAAAATTGGGCTTGTAGCAGTGTGTGGGACTTGTTCTATTAGTCCATCTATACTAACCTCCACCAGGTTGCAAATTAAAAATAATTTTATCTGCATCTAGCTTTGAAAAAAAAATTGGGCTTGTAACAGTGTGTGGGACTTGGTCTATTAGTCCTTCCATACTAACCTCCATCAGGTTGCAAATTAAAAATAATTTTTACCTGCATCTAGCTCTAAAAAAAAATTTGGGCTTGTAGCACTGTGTGGGACTTGTTCTATTAGTCCATCTATACTAACCTCCACCAGGTTGCAAATTTAAAA
The DNA here is from genome assembly GCF_046119375.1 of Phyllobates terribilis. Taxonomy (NCBI): domain Eukaryota; kingdom Metazoa; phylum Chordata; class Amphibia; order Anura; family Dendrobatidae; genus Phyllobates; species Phyllobates terribilis. Next base: position 115,408,558 of record NW_027362761.1, on the reverse strand, counting down.
TAATTTTTATCTGCATCTAGCTCTGAAAAAAAAGTTGGGCTTGTAGCAGTGTGTGGGACTTGTTCTATTAGTCCATCTATACTAATTTTCACCAGGTTGCAAATTAAAAATAATTTTTATCTGCATCTAGCTCTGAAAAAAAATGTGGGCTTGTAGAAGTGTGTGGGACTTGTTCTATTAGTCCATCTATACTAACCTCCACCAGGTTGCAAATTAAAAATAATTTTTATCTGCATCTAGCTTTGAAAAAAAAAATTGGGCTTGTAGCAGTGTGTGGGACTTGTTCTATTAATCCATCTATACTAACCTCCACCAGGTTGCAAATTAAAAATATTTTTTATCTGCATCTAGCTCTGAAAAAAAATTTGGGCTTGTAGCATTGTGTGGGACTAGTTCTATTAGTCCATCTATACTAACCTCCACCAGGTTGCAAATTAAAAATAATTTTTATCTGCATCTAGCTCTGAAAGAAAAATTGGGCTTGTAGCAGTGTGTGGGACTTGTTCTATTAGTCCATCTATACTAACCTCCACCAAGTTGCAAATTAAAAATAATTTTTATCTGCATCTAGCTCAGAAAAATTTTTTGGGCTTGTAGCATTGTGTTGGACTTGTTCTATTAGTCCATCTGTACTAAAATCCACCAGGTTGCAAATTAAAAATAATTTTTATCTGCATCGAGCTCTGAAAAAAAACTTGGGCTTGTAGCAGTGTGTGGGACTTGTTCTACTAGTCCATCTATACTAACCTCCACCAGGTTGAAAATTAAAAATAATTTTAATCTGTATCCAGCTCTGAAAAAAAAATTGGGCTTGTAGCAGGGTGTGGGACTTGTTCTATTAGTCAATCTATACTAACCTCCACCAGGTTGAAAATTTAAAATAATTTTTAACTGCATCTAGCTCTGAAAAATTTTTGGGGCTTGTAGCAGTGTGTGGGACTTGTTCTATTAGTCCATCTATACTAACTTCCACCAGGTTGCAAATTAAAAATAATTTTTATCTGCATCTAGCTCTGAAAAAAAAATTGCGCTTGTAGCAGTGTGTGGGACTTGTTCTATTAGTCCATCTATACTAACCTCCACCAGGTTGCATATTAAAAATAATTTTTATCTGCATCTAGCTCTGAAAAAAAATTTGGGCTTGTAGCAGTGTGTGGGACTTGTTCTATTAGTCCATCTATTCTAAACTCTACCAGTTTGCAAATTAAAAATAATTTTTATTTGCATCTAGCTCTGAAAAAAATTTGGGATTGTAGCAGTGTGTGGGACTTGTTCTATTAGTCCATCTATACTAACCTCCACCAGGTTGCAAATTAAAAATAATTTTTATCTGCATCTAGCTCAGAAAAAAATTTTGGCTTGTAGCAGTGTGTGGGACTTGTTCTATTAGTCCATCTATACTAACCTCCATCAGGTTGCAAATTAAAAATAATTTTTATCTGCATCTAGCTCTGAAAAAAAATTTGGGCTTGTAGCAGTGTGTGGGACTTGTTCTATTAGTCCATCTATACTAACCTCCACCAGGTTGCAAATTAAAATTAATTTTTATCTGCATCTAGCTCTGAAAAAAAAATTGGGCTTGTAGCAGTGTGTGGGACTTGGTCTATTAGTCCTTCCATACTAACCTCCATCAGACTGCAAATGAAAAATAATTTTTACCTGCATCTAGCTCTAAAAAAAATTTGGGCTTGTATCACTGTGTGGGACTTGTTCTATTAGTCCATCTATACTAACCTCCACCAGGTTGCAAATTAAAAATAATTTTTATTTGCATCTAGCTCTGAAAAAAAATTGGGCTTATAGCAGTGTGTGGGACTTGTTCTATTAGTCCATCTATACTAACCTCCAGCAGCTTGAAAATTAAAAATAATTTTAATCTGTATCCAGCTCTGAAAAAATATTTGGGCTTGTAGCAGTGTGTGGGACTTGTTCTATTAGTCCATCTATACTAACCTTCACCAGGTTGCAAATTAAAAATAATTTTTATCTGCATCTAGCTCTGAAAAAAAATGTGGGCTTGTAGAAGTGTGTGGGACTTGTTCTATTAGTGAATCTATACTAACCTCCACCAGGTTGCAAATTAAAAATAATTTTTATCTGCATCTAGCTCTGAAAAAAAAATTGGGCTTGTAGCAGTGTGTGGGACTTGTTCTATTAGTCCATCCATACTAACCTCCACCAGGTTGCAAGTTGAAAATAATTTTTATTTACATCTAGCTCTGAAAAAAAATTTGGGCTTGTAGCAGTGTGAGGGACTTGTTCTATTAGTCCATCTATACTAACCTCCACCAGGTTGCAAATTAAAAATAATTTTTTTCTGCATCTAGCTCTGAAAAAAAATTGGGCTTGTAGCAGTGTGTGGGACTTGTTCTATTATTCCATCTATACTAACCTCCACCAAGTTGCAAATTAAAAATAATTTTTATCTGCATCTAGATCTGAAAAAAATTTTGGGCTTGTAGCAGTGTGTGGGACTTGTTCTATTAGTCCATCTATACTAACCTCCACCAGGTTGAAAATTAAAAATAATTTTTATCTGCATCTCGCTCTGAAAAAAAAATTGGGCTTGTAGCAGTGTGTGGGACTTGTTCTATTAGTCCATCTATGCTAACCTCCACCAGGTTGCAAATTAAAAATAATTTTTATCTGCATCTAGCTCTGAAAAAAAAATTGGGCTTGTAGCAGTGTGTGGGACTTGTTCTATTAGTCCATCTATACTAACCTCCACCAGGTTGCAAATTAAAAATAATTTTATCTGCATCTAGCTTTGAAAAAAAAATTGGGCTTGTAACAGTGTGTGGGACTTGGTCTATTAGTCCTTCCATACTAACCTCCATCAGGTTGCAAATTAAAAATAATTTTTACCTGCATCTAGCTCTAAAAAAAAATTTGGGCTTGTAGCACTGTGTGGGACTTGTTCTATTAGTCCATCTATACTAACCTCCACCAGGTTGCAAATTTAAAATAATTTTTATCTGCATCTAGCTCTGAAAAAAAAGTTGGGCTTGTAGCAGTGTGTGGGACTTGTTCTATTAGTCCATCTATACTAATTTTCACCAGGTTGCAAATTAAAAATAATTTTTATCTGCATCTAGCTCTGAAAAAAAATGTGGGCTTGTAGAAGTGTGTGGGACTTGTTCTATTAGTCCATCTATACTAACCTCCACCAGGTTGCAAATTAGAAATAATTTTTATCTGCATCTAGCTTTGAAAAAAAAAATTGGGCTTGTAGCAGTGTGTGGGACTTGTTCTATTAATCCATCTATACTAACCTCCACCAGGTTGCAAATTAAAAATATTTTTTATCTGCATCTAGCTCTGAAAAAAAATTTGGGCTTGTAGCATTGTGTGGGACTAGTTCTATTAGTCCATCTATACTAACCTCCACCAGGTTGCAAATTAAAAATAATTTTTATCTGCATCTAGCTCTGAAAGAAAAATTGGGCTTGTAGCAGTGTGTGGGACTTGTTCTATTAGTCCATCTATACTAACCTCCACCAAGTTGCAAATTAAAAATAATTTTTATCTGCATCTAGCTCAGACAAATTTTTTGGGCTTGTAGCATTGTGTTGGACTTGTTCTATTAGTCCATCTGTACTAAAATCCACCAGGTTGCAAATTAAAAATAATTTTTATCTGCATCGAGCTCTGAAAAAAAACTTGGGCTTGTAGCAGTGTGTGGGACTTGTTCTACTAGTCCATCTATACTAACCTCCACCAGGTTGAAAATTAAAAATAATTTTAATCTGTATCCAGCTCTGAAAAAAAAATTGGGCTTGTAGCAGGGTGTGGGACTTGTTCTATTAGTCAATCTATACTAACCTCCACCAGGTTGAAAATTTAAAATAATTTTTAACTGCATCTAGCTCTGAAAAATTTTTGGGGCTTGTAGCAGTGTGTGGGACTTGTTCTATTAGTCCATCTATACTAACTTCCACCAGGTTGCAAATTAAAAATAATTTTTATCTGCATCTAGCTCTGAAAAAAAAATTGCGCTTGTAGCAGTGTGTGGGACTTGTTCTATTAGTCCATCTATACTAACCTCCACCAGGTTGCATATTAAAAATAATTTTTATCTGCATCTAGCTCTGAAAAAAAATTTGGGCTTGTAGCAGTGTGTGGGACTTGTTCTATTAGTCCATCTATTCTAAACTCTACCAGTTTGCAAATTAAAAATAATTTTTATTTGCATCTAGCTCTGAAAAAAATTTGGGATTGTAGCAGTGTGTGGGACTTGTTCTATTAGTCCATCTATACTAACCTCCACCAGGTTGCAAATTAAAAATAATTTTTATCTGCATCTAGCTCAGAAAAAAATTTTGGCTTGTAGCAGTGTGTGGGACTTGTTCTATTAGTCCATCTATACTAACCTCCATCAGGTTGCAAATTAAAAATAATTTTTATCTGCATCTAGCTCTGAAAAAAAATTTGGGCTTGTAGCAGTGTGTGGGACTTGTTCTATTAGTCCATCTATACTAACCTCCACCAGGTTGCAAATTAAAATTAATTTTTATCTGCATCTAGCTCTGAAAAAAAAATTGGGCTTGTAGCAGTGTGTGGGACTTGTTCTATTAGTCCTTCTATACTAACCTCCATCAGGTTGCAAAGTAAAAATAATTTTTATCTGCATCTAGCTCTGAAAAAAAATTTGGGCTTGTAGCAGTGTGTGGGACTTGTTCTATTAGTCCATCTATACTAACCTCCACCAGGTTGAAAATTAAAAATAATTTTTATCTGCATTCAGCTCTGAAAATTTTTTTGGGCTTGTAGCAGTGTGTGGGACTTGTTCTATTAGTCCATCTATACTAACCTCCACCAGGTTGCAAATTAAAAATAATTTTAATCTGTATCTAGCTCTGAAAAAAAATTTGGGCTTGTAGCAGTGTGTGGGACTTGTTCTATTAGTCCATCTATACTAACCTCCACCAGGTTGCAAATTAAAAATATTTTTTATCTGCATCTAGCTCTGAAAAAAAATTTGGGCTTGTAGCATTGTGTGGGACTTGTTCTATTAGTCCATCTATACTAACCTCCACCAGGTTGCAAATTAAAAATAATTTTTATCTGCATCTAGCTCTGAAAAAAATTGGGCTTGTAGCAGTATGTGGGACTTGTTCTATTAGTCCATCTATACTAACCTCCACCAAGTTGCAAATTAAAAATAATTTTTATCTGCATCTAGCTCTGAAAATAATTTGGGAATTGTAGCAGTGTGTGGGACTTGTTCTATTAGTCCATCTGTACTAAAATCCACCATGTTGCAAATTAAAAATAATTTTTATCTGCATCTAGCTCTGAAAAAATTGGGCTTGTAGCAGTGTGTGGGACTTTTTCTATTAGTCCATCTATACTAACCTCCACCAGGTTGCAAATTAAAAATAATTTTTATCTGCATCTAGCTCTGAAAAAAAACTTGGGCTTGTAGCAGTGTGTGGGACTTGTTCTATTAGTCCATCTATACTAACCTCCACCAGGTTGCAAATTAAAAATATTTTTTATCTGCATCTAGCTCTGAAAAAAATTTGGGATTGTAGCTCTGTGTGGGACTTGTTCTATTAGTCCATCTATACTAACCTCCACCAGGTTGCAAATTAAAAATAATTTTTATCTGCATGTAGGTCTGAAAAAAAAATTGGGCTTGTAGCAGTGTGTGGGACTTGTTCTATTAGTCCATCTATACTAACCTCCACCAGGTTGCAAATTAAAAATATTTTTTATCTGCATCTAGCTCTGAAAAAAAATTTGGGCTTGTAGCATTGTGTGGGACTTGTTCTATTAGTCCATATATACTAACCTCCACCAGGTTGCAAATTAAAAATATTTTTTTTCTGCATCTAGCTCTGAAAAAAAATTGGGCTTGTAGCAGTGTGTGGGACTTGTTCTATTAGTCCTTCCATACTAACCTCCATCAGGTTGCAAATTAAAAATAATTTTTATCTGCATCTAGGTCTAAAAAAAATTTGGGCTTGTAGCACTGTGTTGGACTTGTTCTATTAGTCCATCTATACTAACCTCCACCAGGTTGCAAATTAAAAATAATTTTTATTTGCATCTAGCTCTGAAAAAAAATTGGGCTTATAGCAGTGTGTGGGACTTGTTCTATTAGTCCATCTATACTAACCTCCACCAGGTTGAAAATTAAAAATAATTTTAATCTGTATCCAGCTCTGAAAAAAAAATTGGGCTTGTAGCAGGGTGTGGGACTTGTTCTATTAGTCCATCTATACTAACCTCCACCAGGTTGAAAATTAAAAATAATTTTTAACTGCATCTAGCTCTGAAAAAATTTTGGGGCTTGTAGCAGTGTGTGGGACTTGTTCTATTAGTCCATCTATACTAACCTCCAACAGGTTGCAAATTAAAAATAAGTTTTATCTGTATCTAGCTGTGAAAAAAAATTTGCGCTTGTAGCAGTGTGTGGGACTTGTTCTATTAGTCCATCTATACTAACCTCCACCAGGTTGAAAATGAAAAATAATTTTTATCTGCATTCAGCTCTGAAAAAATTTTTGGGCTTGTAGCAGTGTGTGGGACTTGTTCTATTAGTCCATCTATACTAACCTCCACCAGGTTGCAAATTAAAAATAATTTTAATCTGTATCTAGCTCTGAAAAAAAATTTGTGCTTGTAGCAGTGTGTGGGACTTGTTCTGTTAGTCCATCTATACTAACCTCCACCAGGTTGCAAATTAAAAATATTTTTTATCTGCATCTAGCTCTGAAAAAAAATTTGGGCTTGTAGCATTGTGTGGGACTTGTTCTATTAGTCCATCTATACTAACCTCCACAAGGTTGCAAATTAAAAATAATTTTTTTCTGCATCTAGCTCTGAAAAAAAATTTGGGCTTGTAGCAGTGTGTGGGACTTGTTCTATTAGTCCATCTATGCTAACCTCCACCAGGTTGCAAATTAAAAATAATTTTTATCTGCATCTAGCTCAGAAAAAAATTTGGGCTTGTAGCAGTGTGTGGGACTTGTTCTATTAGTCCATCCATACTAACCTCCACCAGGTTGCAAATTAAAAATAATTTTATCTGCATCTAGCTCTGAAAAAAAAATTGGGCTTGTAGCAGTGTGTGGGACTTGTTCTATTAGTCCTTCCATACTAACCTCCATCAGGTTGCAAATTAAAAATAATTTTTATCTGCATCTAGCTCTGAAAAAAAATTTGTGCTTGTAGCAGTGTGTGGGACTTGTTCTATTAGTCCATCTATACTAACCTCCACCAGGTTGCAAATTAAAAATAATTTTTATCTGCATCTAGCTCTGAAAAAAAATTTGGGCTTGTAGCAGTGTGTGGGACTTGTTCTATTAGTCCATCTATACTAACCTCCACCAGGTTGAAAATGAAAAGTAATTTTTATGTGCATTCAGCTCTGAAAAATTTTTTGGGCTTGTAGCAGTGTGTGGGTCTTGTTCTATTAGTCCATCTATACTAACCTCCACCAGGTTGCAAATTAAAAATAATTTTAATCTGTATCTAGCTCTGAAAAAAAATTTGGGCTTGTAGCATTGTGTGGGACTTGTTCTATTAGTCCATCTATACTAACCTCCACCAGGTTGCAAATTAAAAATATTTTTTTTCTGCATCTAGCTCTGAAAAAAAATTGGGCTTGTAGCAGTGTGTGGGACTTGTTCTATTAGTCCATCTATACTAACCTCCACCAAGTTGCAAATTAAAAATAATTTTTATCTGCATCTAGCTCTGAAAAAAATTTGGGGCTTGTAGCAGTGTGTGGGACTTGTTCTATTAGTCCATCTGTACTAAAATCCACCAGGTTGCAAATTAAAAATAATTTTTTATCTGCATCTAGCTCTGAAAAAAAATGTGGGCTTGTAGCAGTGTGTGGGACTTGTTCTATTAGTCCATCTATACTAACCTCCACCAGGTTGAAAATTAAAAATAATTTTTAACTGCATCTAGCTCTGAAAAAATTTTGGGGCATGTAGCAGTGTGTGGGACTTGTTCTATTAGTCCATCTATACTAACCTCCACCAGGTTGCAAATTAAAAATAATTTTTATCTGCATCTAGCTCTGAAAAAAAATTTGTGCTTGTAGCAGTGTGTGGGACTTGTTCTATTAGTCTATCTATACTAACCTCCACCAGGTTGCAAATTAAAAATTTTTTTTATCTGCATCTAGCTCTGAAAAAAAAATTGGGCTTGCAGCAGTGTGTGGGACTTGTTCTATTAGTCCATCTATACTAAACTCTACCAGGTTGAAAATGAAAAATAATTTTTATGTGCATTCAGCTCTAAAAAATTTTTTGGGCTTGTAGCAGTGTGTGGGACTTGTTCTATTAGTCCATCTATACTAACCTCCACCAGGTTGCAAATTAAAAATAATTTTAATCTGTATCTAGCTCTGAAAAAAAATTTGGGCTTGTAGCATTGTGTGGGACTTGTTCTATTAGTCCATCTATACTAACCTCCACCAGGTTGCAAATTAAAAATATTTTTTATCTGCATCTAGCTCTGAAAAAAAATTTGGGCTTGTAGCATTGTGTGGGACTTGTTCTAATAGTCCATCTATACAAACCTCCACCAGGTTGCAAATTAAAATTAATTTTTTTCTGCATCTAGCTCTGAAAAAAAATTGGGCTTGTAGCAGTGTGTGGGACTTGTTCTATTAGTCCATCTATACTAACCTCCACCAAGTTGCAAATTAAAAATAATTTTGATCTGCATCTAGCTCTGAAAAATTTTTTGGGCTTGTAGCAGTGTGTGGGACTTGTTCTATTAGTCCATCTATGCTAACCTCCACCAGGTTGCAAATTAAAAATAATTTTTATCTGCATCTAGCTCAGAAAAAAATTTGGGCTTGTAGCAGTGTGTGGGACTTGTTCTATTAGTCCATCTATACTAACCTCCACCAGGTTGCAAATTAAAAATATTTTTTATCTGCATCTAGCTCTGAAAAAAAATTTGGGCTTGTAGCATTGTGTGGGACTTGTTCTATTAGTCCATCTATACTAACCTACACCAGGTTGCAAATTAAAAATAATTTTTTTCTGCATCTAGCTCTGAAAAAAAATTGGGCTTGTAGCAGTGTGTGGGACTTGTTCTATTAGTCCATCTATACTAACCTCCACCAAGTTGCAAATTAAAAATAATTTTTATCTGCATCTAGCTCTGAAAAAAATTTTGGGCTTGTAGCAGTGTGTGGGACTTGTTCTATTAGTCCATCTGTACTAAAATCCACCAGTTTGCAAATTAAAAATAATTTTTATCTGCATCTAGCTCTGAAAAAAAATGTGGGCTTGTAGCAGTGTGTGGGACTTGTTCTATTTGTCCATCTATACTAACCTCCACCAGGTTGAAAATTAAAAATAATTTTTATCTGCATCTAGCTCTGAAAAAAAAATTGGGCTTGTAGCAGTGTGTGGGACTTGTTCTATTAGTCAATCTATGCTAACCTCCACCAGGTTGCAAATTAAAAACAATTTTTATCTGCATCTAGCTCAGAAAAAAATTTGGGCTTGTAGCAGTGTGTGGGACTTGTTCTATTAGTCCATCTATACTAACCTCCACCAGGTTGCAAATTAAAAATAATTTTATCTGCATCTAGCTCTAAAAAAAAATTTGGGCTTGTAGCACTGTGTGGGACTTGTTCTATTAGTCCATCTATACTAACCTCCACCAAGTTGCAAATTAAAAATAATTTTTATTTGCAACTAGCTCTGAAAAAAAATTGGGCTTATAGCAGTGTGTGGGACTTGTTCTATTAGTCCATCTATACTAACCTCCACCAGGTTTTAAAATTAAAAATAATTTTAATCTGTATTCAGCTCTAAAAAAAAAATTGGGCTTGTAGCAGTGTGTGGGACTTGATCTATTAGTCCATCTATACTAACCTCCACCAGATTGAAAATTAAAAATAATTTTTATCTGCATCTAGCTCTGAAAAAATTTTTGGGCTTGTAGCAGTGTGTGGGACTTGTTCTATTAGTCCATCTATACTAACCTCCACCAGGTTGAAAATTAAAAATAATTTTAATCTGTATCTAGCTCTGAAAAAAAATTTGAGCTTGTAGCAGTGTGTGGGACTTGTTCTATTAGTCCATCTATACTAACCTCCACCAGGTTGCAAATTAAAAATATTTTTTATCTGCATCTAGCTCGGAAAAAAAATTTGGGCTTGTAGCATTGTGTGGGACTTGTTCTATTAGTCCATCTATACTAACCTCCACCAAGTTGCAAATTAAAAATAATTTTTATCTGCATCTAGCTCTGAAAAAAAAAATTGGGCTTGTAGCAGTGTGTGGGACTTGTTCTATTAGTCCATCTATGCTAACCTCCACCAGGTTGCAAATTAAAAATAATTTTTATCTGCATCTAGCTCTGAAAAAAAAATTGGGCTTGTAGCAGTGTGTGGAACTTGTTCTATTAGTCCATCTATACTAGCCTCCACCAGGTTGCAAATTAAAAATAATTTTATCTGCATCTAGCTCTGAAAAAAAAATTGGGCTTGTAGCAGTGTGTGGGACTTGGTCTATTAGTCCTTCCATACTAACCTCCATCAGGTTGCAAATTAAAAATAATTTTTACCTGCATCTAGCTCTAAAAAAAATTTGGGCTTGTATCACTGTGTGGGACTTGTTCTATTAGTCCATCTATACTAACCTCCACCAGGTTGCAAATTAAAAATAATTTTTATCTGCATCTAGCTCTGAAAAAAAATTTGGGCTTGTAGCAGTGTGTGGAACTTGTTCTATTAGTCCATCTATACTAACCTCCACCAGGTTGAAAATGAAAAATAATTTTTATGTGCATTCAGCTCTGAAAAAATTTTTGGGCTTGTAGCAGTGTGTGGGACTTGTTCTATTAGTCCATCTATACTAACCTCCACCAGGTTGCAAATTAAAAATAATTTTAATCTGTATCTGGCTCTGAAAAAAAATTTGGGCTTTTAGCATTGTGTGGGACTTCTTCTATTAGTCCATCTATACTAACCTCCACCAGGTTGCAAATTAAAAATATTTTTTATCTGCATCTAGCTCTGAAAAAAAATTTGGGCTTGTAGCATTGTGTGGGACTTGTTCTATTAGTCCATCTATACTAACCTCCACCAGCTTGAAAATTAAAAATAATTTTAATCTGTATCCAGCTCTGAAAAAATATTTGGGCTTGTAGCAGTGTGTGGGACTTGTTCTATTAATCCATCTATACTAACCTTCACCAGGTTGCAAATTAAAAATAATTTTTATCTGCATCTAGCTCTGAAAAAAAATGTGGGCTTGTAGAAGTGTGTGGGACTTGTTCTATTAGTCCATCTATACTAACCTCCACCAGGTTGCAAATTAAAAATAATTTTTATCTGCATGTAGGTCTGAAAAAAAAATTGGGCTTGTAGCAGTGTGTGGGACTTGTTCTATTAGTCCATCTATACTAACCTCCACCAGGTTGCAAATTAAAAATATTTTTTATCTGCATCTAGCTCTGAAAAAAAATTTGGGCTTGTAGCATTGTGTGGGACTTGTTCTATTAGTCCATATATACTAACCTCCACCAGGTTGCAAATTAAAAATATTTTTTTTCTGCATCTAGCTCTGAAAAAAAATTGGGCTTGTAGCAGTGTGTGGGACTTGTTCTATTAGTCCTTCCATACTAACCTCCATCAGGTTGCAAATTAAAAATAATTTTTATCTGCATCTAGGTCTAAAAAAAATTTGGGCTTGTAGCACTGTGTTGGACTTGTTCTATTAGTCCATCTATACTAACCTCCACCAGGTTGCAAATTAAAAATAATTTTTATTTGCATCTAGCTCTGAAAAAAAATTGGGCTTATAGCAGTGTGTGGGACTTGTTCTATTAGTCCATCTATACTAACCTCCACCAGGTTGAAAATTAAAAATAATTTTAATCTGTATCCAGCTCTGAAAAAAAAATTGGGCTTGTAGCAGGGTGTGGGACTTGTTCTATTAGTCCATCTATACTAACCTCCACCAGGTTGAAAATTAAAAATAATTTTTAACTGCATCTAGCTCTGAAAAAATTTTGGGGCTTGTAGCAGTGTGTGGGACTTGTTCTATTAGTCCATCTATACTAACCTCCAACAGGTTGCAAATTAAAAATAAGTTTTATCTGTATCTAGCTGTGAAAAAAAATTTGCGCTTGTAGCAGTGTGTGGGACTTGTTCTATTAGTCCATCTATACTAACCTCCACCAGGTTGAAAATGAAAAATAATTTTTATCTGCATTCAGCTCTGAAAAAATTTTTGGGCTTGTAGCAGTGTGTGGGACTTGTTCTATTAGTCCATCTATACTAACCTCCACCAGGTTGCAAATTAAAAATAATTTTAATCTGTATCTAGCTCTGAAAAAAAATTTGTGCTTGTAGCAGTGTGTGGGACTTGTTCTGTTAGTCCATCTATACTAACCTCCACCAGGTTGCAAATTAAAAATATTTTTTATCTGCATCTAGCTCTGAAAAAAAATTTGGGCTTGTAGCATTGTGTGGGACTTGTTCTATTAGTCCATCTATACTAACCTCCACAAGGTTGCAAATTAAAAATAATTTTTTTCTGCATCTAGCTCTGAAAAAAAATTTGGGCTTGTAGCAGTGTGTGGGACTTGTTCTATTAGTCCATCTATGCTAACCTCCACCAGGTTGCAAATTAAAAATAATTTTTATCTGCATCTAGCTCAGAAAAAAATTTGGGCTTGTAGCAGTGTGTGGGACTTGTTCTATTAGTCCATCCATACTAACCTCCACCAGGTTGCAAATTAAAAATAATTTTATCTGCATCTAGCTCTGAAAAAAAAATTGGGCTTGTAGCAGTGTGTGGGACTTGTTCTATTAGTCCTTCCATACTAACCTCCATCAGGTTGCAAATTAAAAATAATTTTTATCTGCATCTAGCTCTGAAAAAAAATTTGTGCTTGTAGCAGTGTGTGGGACTTGTTCTATTAGTCCATCTATACTAACCTCCACCAGGTTGCAAATTAAAAATAATTTTTATCTGCATCTAGCTCTGAAAAAAAATTTGGGCTTGTAGCAGTGTGTGGGACTTGTTCTATTAGTCCATCTATACTAACCTCCACCAGGTTGAAAATGAAAAGTAATTTTTATGTGCATTCAGCTCTGAAAAATTTTTTGGGCTTGTAGCAGTGTGTGGGTCTTGTTCTATTAGTCCATCTATACTAACCTCCACCAGGTTGCAAATTAAAAATAATTTTAATCTGTATCTAGCTCTGAAAAAAAATTTGGGCTTGTAGCATTGTGTGGGACTTGTTCTATTAGTCCATCTATACTAACCTCCACCAGGTTGCAAATTAAAAATATTTTTTTTCTGCATCTAGCTCTGAAAAAAAATTGGGCTTGTAGCAGTGTGTGGGACTTGTTCTATTAGTCCATCTATACTAACCTCCACCAAGTTGCAAATTAAAAATAATTTTTATCTGCATCTAGCTCTGAAAAAAATTTGGGGCTTGTAGCAGTGTGTGGGACTTGTTCTATTAGTCCATCTGTACTAAAATCCACCAGGTTGCAAATTAAAAATAATTTTTTATCTGCATCTAGCTCTGAAAAAAAATGTGGGCTTGTAGCAGTGTGTGGGACTTGTTCTATTAGTCCATCTATACTAACCTCCACCAGGTTGAAAATTAAAAATAATTTTTAACTGCATCTAGCTCTGAAAAAATTTTGGGGCATGTAGCAGTGTGTGGGACTTTTTCTATTAGTCCATCTATACTAACCTCCACCAGGTTGCAAATTAAAAATAATTTTTATCTGCATCTAGCTCTGAAAAAAAATTTGTGCTTGTAGCAGTGTGTGGGACTTGTTCTATTAGTCTATCTATACTAACCTCCACCAGGTTGCAAATTAAAAATTTTTTTTATCTGCATCTAGCTCTGAAAAAAAATTTGGGCTTGCAGCAGTGTGTGGGACTTGTTCTATTAGTCCATCTATACTAAACTCTACCAGGTTGAAAATGAAAAATAATTTTTATGTGCATTCAGCTCTAAAAAATTTTTTGGGCTTGTAGCAGTGTGTGGGACTTGTTCTATTAGTCCATCTATACTAACCTCCACCAGGTTGCAAATTAAAAATAATTTTAATCTGTATCTAGCTCTGAAAAAAAATTTGGGCTTGTAGCATTGTGTGGGACTTGTTCTATTAGTCCATCTATACTAACCTCCACCAGGTTGCAAATTAAAAATATTTTTTATCTGCATCTAGCTCTGAAAAAAAATTTGGGCTTGTAGCATTGTGTGGGACTTGTTCTAATAGTCCATCTATACAAACCTCCACCAGGTTGCAAATTAAAATTAATTTTTTTCTGCATCTAGCTCTGAAAAAAAATTGGGCTTGTAGCAGTGTGTGGGACTTGTTCTATTAGTCCATCTATACTAACCTCCACCAAGTTGCAAATTAAAAATAATTTTGATCTGCATCTAGCTCTGAAAAATTTTTTGGGCTTGTAGCAGTGTGTGGGACTTGTTCTATTAGTCCATCTATGCTAACCTCCACCAGGTTGCAAATTAAAAATAATTTTTATCTGCATCTAGCTCAGAAAAAAATTTGGGCTTGTAGCAGTGTGTGGGACTTGTTCTATTAGTCCATCTATACTAACCTCCACCAGGTTGCAAATTAAAAATATTTTTTATCTGCATCTAGCTCTGAAAAAAAATTTGGGCTTGTAGCATTGTGTGGGACTTGTTCTATTAGTCCATCTATACTAACCTACACCAGGTTGCAAATTAAAAATAATTTTTTTCTGCATCTAGCTCTGAAAAAAAATTGGGCTTGTAGCAGTGTGTGGGACTTGTTCTATTAGTCCATCTATACTAACCTCCACCAAGTTGCAAATTAAAAATAATTTTTATCTGCATCTAGCTCTGAAAAAAATTTTGGGCTTGTAGCAGTGTGTGGGACTTGTTCTATTAGTCCATCTGTACTAAAATCCACCAGTTTGCAAATTAAAAATAATTTTTATCTGCATCTAGCTCTGAAAAAAAATGTGGGCTTGTAGCAGTGTGTGGGACTTGTTCTATTTGTCCATCTATACTAACCTCCACCAGGTTGAAAATTAAAAATAATTTTTATCTGCATCTAGCTCTGAAAAAAAAATTGGGCTTGTAGCAGTGTGTGGGACTTGTTCTATTAGTCAATCTATGCTAACCTCCACCAGGTTGCAAATTAAAAACAATTTTTATCTGCATCTAGCTCAGAAAAAAATTTGGGCTTGTAGCAGTGTGTGGGACTTGTTCTATTAGTCCATCTATACTAACCTCCACCAGGTTGCAAATTAAAAATAATTTTATCTGCATCTAGCTCTAAAAAAAAATTTGGGCTTGTAGCACTGTGTGGGACTTGTTCTATTAGTCCATCTATACTAACCTCCACCAAGTTGCAAATTAAAAATAATTTTTATTTGCAACTAGCTCTGAAAAAAAATTGGGCTTATAGCAGTGTGTGGGACTTGTTCTATTAGTCCATCTATACTAACCTCCACCAGGTTGAAAATTAAAAATAATTTTAATCTGTATTCAGCTCTAAAAAAAAAATTGGGCTTGTAGCAGTGTGTGGGACTTGATCTATTAGTCCATCTATACTAACCTCCACCAGATTGAAAATTAAAAATAATTTTTATCTGCATCTAGCTCTGAAAAAATTTTTGGGCTTGTAGCAGTGTGTGGGACTTGTTCTATTAGTCCATCTATAATAACCTCCACCATGTTGAAAATTAAAAATAATTTTAATCTGTATCTAGCTCTGAAAAAAAATTTGAGCTTGTAGCAGTGTGTGGGACTTGTTCTATTAGTCCATCTATACTAACCTCCACCAGGTTGCAAATTAAAAATATTTTTTATCTGCATCTAGCTCGGAAAAAAAATTTGGGCTTGTAGCATTGTGTGGGACTTGTTCTATTAGTCCATCTATACTAACCTCCACCAAGTTGCAAATTAAAAATAATTTTTATCTGCATCTAGCTCTGAAAAAAAAAATTGGGCTTGTAGCAGTGTGTGGGACTTGTTCTATTAGTCCATCTATGCTAACCTCCACCAGGTTGCAAATTAAAAATAATTTTTATCTGCATCTAGCTCTGAAAAAAAAATTGGGCTTGTAGCAGTGTGTGGAACTTGTTCTATTAGTCCATCTATACTAACCTCCACCAGGTTGCAAATTAAAAATAATTTTATCTGCATCTAGCTCTGAAAAAAAAATTGGGCTTGTAGCAGTGTGTGGGACTTGGTCTATTAGTCCTTCCATACTAACCTCCATCAGGTTGCAAATTAAAAATAATTTTTACCTGCATCTAGCTCTAAAAAAAATTTGGGCTTGTATCACTGTGTGGGACTTGTTCTATTAGTCCATCTATACTAACCTCCACCAGGTTGCAAATTAAAAATAATTTTTATCTGCATCTAGCTCTGAAAAAAAATTTGGGCTTGTAGCAGTGTGTGGAACTTGTTCTATTAGTCCATCTATACTAACCTCCACCAGGTTGAAAATGAAAAATAATTTTTATGTGCATTCAGCTCTGAAAAAATTTTTGGGCTTGTAGCAGTGTGTGGGACTTGTTCTATTAGTCCATCTATACTAACCTCCACCAGGTTGCAAATTAAAAATAATTTTAATCTGTATCTGGCTCTGAAAAAAAATTTGGGCTTTTAGCATTGTGTGGGACTTCTTCTATTAGTCCATCTATACTAACCTCCACCAGGTTGCAAATTAAAAATATTTTTTATCTGCATCTAGCTCTGAAAAAAAATTTGGGCTTGTAGCATTGTGTGGGACTTGTTCTATTAGTCCATCTATACTAACCTCCACCAGCTTGAAAATTAAAAATAATTTTAATCTGTATCCAGCTCTGAAAAAATATTTGGGCTTGTAGCAGTGTGTGGGACTTGTTCTATTAATCCATCTATACTAACCTTCACCAGGTTGAAAATTAAAAATAATTTTTATCTGCATCTAGCTCTGAAAAAAAATGTGGGCTTGTAGAAGTGTGTGGGACTTGTTCTATTAGTCCATCTATACTAACCTCCACCAGGTTGCAAATTAAAAATAATTTTTATCTGCATCTAGCTCTGAAAAAAAATTGGGTTTGTAGCAGTGTGTGGGACTTGTTCTATTAGTCCATCTATACTAACCTCCACCAGGTTGCAAGTTAAAAATAATTTTTATCTGCATCTAGCTCTGAAAAAAAATTTGGGCTTGTAGCAGTGTGAGGGACTTGTTCTATTAGACCATCTATACTAACCTCCACCAGGTTGAAAATTAAAAATAATTTTTTTCTGCATCTAGCTCTGAAAAAATTTTTGGGCTTGTAGCAGTGTGTGGGACTTGTTCTATTAGTCCATCTATACTAACCTCCACTAGGTTGCAAATTAAAAATAATTTTAATCTGTATCTATCTCTGAAAAAAAATTTGGGCTTGTAGCAGTGTGTGGGACTTGTTCTATTAGTCCATCTATGCTAACCTCCACCAGGTTGCAAATTAAAAATAATTTTTATCTGCATCTAGCTCTGAAAAAAAAATTGGGCTTGTAGCAGTGTGTGGGACTTGTTCTATTAGTCAATCTATACTAACCTCCACCAAGTTGCAAATTAAAAATAATTTTTATCTGCATCTAGCTCTGAAAAAAATTTTGGGCTTGTAGCAGTGTGTGGGACTTGTTCTATTAGTCCATCTGTACTAAAATCCACCAGTTTGCAAATTAAAAATAATTTTTATCTGCATCTAGCTCTGAAAAAAAATGTGGGCTTGTAGCAGTGTGTGGGACTTGTTCTATTTGTCCATCTATACTAACCTCCACCAGGTTGAAAATTAAAAATAATTTTTATCTGCATCTAGCTCTGAAAAAAAAATTGGGCTTGTAGCAGTGTGTGGGACTTGTTCTATTAGTCAATCTATGCTAACCTCCACCAGGTTGCAAATTAAAAACAATTTTTATCTGCATCTAGCTCAGAAAAAAATTTGGGCTTGTAGCAGTGTGTGGGACTTGTTCTATTAGTCCATCTATACTAACCTCCACCAGGTTGCAAATTAAAAATAATTTTATCTGCATCTAGCTCTAAAAAAAAATTTGGGCTTGTAGCACTGTGTGGGACTTGTTCTATTAGTCCATCTATACTAACCTCCACCAAGTTGCAAATTAAAAATAATTTTTATTTGCAACTAGCTCTGAAAAAAAATTGGGCTTATAGCAGTGTGTGGGACTTGTTCTATTAGTCCATCTATACTAACCTCCACCAGGTTGAAAATTAAAAATAATTTTAATCTGTATTCAGCTCTAAAAAAAAAATTGGGCTTGTAGCAGTGTGTGGGACTTGATCTATTAGTCCATCTATACTAACCTCCACCAGATTGAAAATTAAAAATAATTTTTATCTGCATCTAGCTCTGAAAAAATTTTTGGGCTTGTAGCAGTGTGTGGGACTTGTTCTATTAGTCCATCTATAATAACCTCCACCATGTTGAAAATTAAAAATAATTTTAATCTGTATCTAGCTCTGAAAAAAAATTTGAGCTTGTAGCAGTGTGTGGGACTTGTTCTATTAGTCCATCTATACTAACCTCCACCAGGTTGCAAATTAAAAATATTTTTTATCTGCATCTAGCTCGGAAAAAAAATTTGGGCTTGTAGCATTGTGTGGGACTTGTTCTATTAGTCCATCTATACTAACCTCCACCAAGTTGCAAATTAAAAATAATTTTTATCTGCATCTAGCTCTGAAAAAAAAAATTGGGCTTGTAGCAGTGTGTGGGACTTGTTCTATTAGTCCATCTATGCTAACCTCCACCAGGTTGCAAATTAAAAATAATTTTTATCTGCATCTAGCTCTGAAAAAAAAATTGGGCTTGTAGCAGTGTGTGGAACTTGTTCTATTAGTCCATCTATACTAACCTCCACCAGGTTGCAAATTAAAAATAATTTTATCTGCATCTAGCTCTGAAAAAAAAATTGGGCTTGTAGCAGTGTGTGGGACTTGGTCTATTAGTCCTTCCATACTAACCTCCATCAGGTTGCAAATTAAAAATAATTTTTACCTGCATCTAGCTCTAAAAAAAATTTGGGCTTGTATCACTGTGTGGGACTTGTTCTATTAGTCCATCTATACTAACCTCCACCAGGTTGCAAATTAAAAATAATTTTTATCTGCATCTAGCTCTGAAAAAAAATTTGGGCTTGTAGCAGTGTGTGGAACTTGTTCTATTAGTCCATCTATACTAACCTCCACCAGGTTGAAAATGAAAAATAATTTTTATGTGCATTCAGCTCTGAAAAAATTTTTGGGCTTGTAGCAGTGTGTGGGACTTGTTCTATTAGTCCATCTATACTAACCTCCACCAGGTTGCAAATTAAAAATAATTTTAATCTGTATCTGGCTCTGAAAAAAAATTTGGGCTTTTAGCATTGTGTGGGACTTCTTCTATTAGTCCATCTATACTAACCTCCACCAGGTTGCAAATTAAAAATATTTTTTATCTGCATCTAGCTCTGAAAAAAAATTTGGGCTTGTAGCATTGTGTGGGACTTGTTCTATTAGTCCATCTATACTAACCTCCACCAGCTTGAAAATTAAAAATAATTTTAATCTGTATCCAGCTCTGAAAAAATATTTGGGCTTGTAGCAGTGTGTGGGACTTGTTCTATTAATCCATCTATACTAACCTTCACCAGGTTGAAAATTAAAAATAATTTTTATCTGCATCTAGCTCTGAAAAAAAATGTGGGCTTGTAGAAGTGTGTGGGACTTGTTCTATTAGTCCATCTATACTAACCTCCACCAGGTTGCAAATTAAAAATAATTTTTATCTGCATCTAGCTCTGAAAAAAAATTGGGTTTGTAGCAGTGTGTGGGACTTGTTCTATTAGTCCATCTATACTAACCTCCACCAGGTTGCAAGTTAAAAATAATTTTTATCTGCATCTAGCTCTGAAAAAAAATTTGGGCTTGTAGCAGTGTGAGGGACTTGTTCTATTAGACCATCTATACTAACCTCCACCAGGTTGAAAATTAAAAATAATTTTTTTCTGCATCTAGCTCTGAAAAAATTTTTGGGCTTGTAGCAGTGTGTGGGACTTGTTCTATTAGTCCATCTATACTAACCTCCACTAGGTTGCAAATTAAAAATAATTTTAATCTGTATCTATCTCTGAAAAAAAATTTGGGCTTGTAGCAGTGTGTGGGACTTGTTCTATTAGTCCATCTATGCTAACCTCCACCAGGTTGCAAATTAAAAATAATTTTTATCTGCATCTAGCTCTGAAAAAAAAATTGGGCTTGTAGCAGTGTGTGGGACTTGTTCTATTAGTCAATCTATACTAACCTCCACCAGGTTGCAAATTAAAAATAATTTTATCTGCATCTAGCTCTGAAAAAAAAATTGGGCTTTTAACAGTGTTTGGGACTTGGTCTATTAGTCCTTCCATACTAACCTCCATCAGGTTGCAAATTAAAAATAATTTTTACCTGCATCTAGCTCTAAAAAAAAATTTGGGCTTGTAGCACTGTGTGGGACTTGTTCTATTAGTCCATCTCTACTAACCTCCACCAGGTTGCAAATTAAAAAAAAAAATTATTTGCATCTAGCTCTGAAAAAAAATTGTGCTTATAGCAGTGTGTGTGACTTGTTCTATTAGTCCATTATACTAACCTCCACCCGGTTGCAAATTAAAAATAATTTTAATCTGTATCTAGCTCTGAAAAAAAATTTGGGCTTGTAGCAGAGTGTGGGACTTGTTCTATTAGTCCATCTATGCTAACCTCCACCAGGTTGCAAATTAAAAATAATTTTTATCTGCATCTAGTTCTGAAAAAAAATTTGGGCTTGTAGCAGTGTGTGGAACTTGTTCTATTAGTCCATCTATACTAACCTCCACCAGGTTGCAAATTAAAAATAATTTTTATCTGCATCTAGCTCTGAAAAAAAAATTGGGCTTGTAGCAGTGTGTGGGACTTGTTCTATTAGTCCTTGTATACTAACCTCCATCAGGTTGCAAAGTAAAAATAATTTTTATCTGCATCTAGCTCTGAAAAAAAATTTGGGCTTGTAGCAGTGTGTGGGACTTGTTCTATTAGTCCATCTATACTAACCTCCACCAGGTTGAAAATTAAAAATAATTTTTATCTGCATCTAGTTCTGAAAATTTTTTTGGGCTTGTAGCAGTGTGTGGGACTTGTTGTATTAGACCATCTATACTAAACTCCACCAGGTTGAAAATGAAAAATAATTTTTAACTGCATCTAGGTCTGAAAAAATTTTGGGGCTTGTAGCAGTGTGTGGGACTTGTTCTATTAGTCCATCTATACTAACCTCCACCAGGCTGCAAATTAATAATAATTTTTATCTGTATCTAGTTCTGAAAAAAAATTTGGGCTTGTAGCAGTGTGTGGGACTTGTTCTATTAGTGCATCTATACTAACCTCCACCAGGTTGAAAATTAAAAATAATTTTTATCTGCATCTAGCTCTGAAATTTTTTTTCGGCTTGTAGCAGTGTGCGGGACTTGTTCTATTAGTCCATCTATACTAACCTCCACCAGGTTGCAAATTAAAAATAATTCTTATCTGCATCTAGCTCTGAAAAAAAATGTGGGCTTGTAGCAGTGTGTGGGACTTGTTCTATTAGTCCATATATACTAACCTCCACCAGGTTGCAAATTAAAAATAATTTTTATCTGCATCTAGCTCTGAAAAAAAATTTGGGCTTGTAGCAGTGTGTGGGACTTGTTCTATTAGTCCATCTATACTAACCTCCATCAGGTTGCAAATTAAAAATAATTTTTATCTGCATCTAGCTCTGAAAAAAAAATTGGGCTCGCAGCAGTGTGTGGGTCTTGTTCTATTAGTCCATCTATACTAACCTCCACCAGGTTGAAAATTAAAAATAATTTTTATCTGCATCTAGGTCTGAAAAAAAATTTGGGCTTGTGGCAGTGTATGGGACTTGTTCTATTAGTCCATCTATACTAACCTCCACCAGGTTGAAAATTAAAAATAATTTTTATCTGCATCTAGCTCTGAAAAATTTTTGGGGCTTGTAGCATTGTGTGGGTCTTGTTCTATTAGTCCATCTATACTAACCTTCACCAGTTTGCAAATTAAAAATAATTTTTATCTGCATCTAGCTCTGAAAAAAAATTTGGGCTTGTGGCAGTGTGTAGCACTTGTTCTATTAGTCCATATATACTAACCTCCACCAGGTTGCAAATTAAAAATTATTTTTATCTGCATCTAGCTCTGAAAAAATTTTTGGGCTTGTAGCAGTGTGTGGGACTTGTTCTATTAGTCCTTCTATACTAACCTTCACCAGGTTGCAAATTAAAAATAATTTTTATCTGCATCTAGCTCTGAAAAAAAATGTGGGCTTGTAGCAGTGTGTGGGACTTGTTCTATTAGTCCTTCTGTACTAACCTTCACCAGGTTGCAAATTAAAAATAATTTTTATCTGCATCTTGCTCTGAAAAAAAATTTGGGCTTGCAACAGTGTGTGGGACTTGTTCTATTAGTCCATCTATACTAACCTCCACCAGGTTGCAAATTAAAAATATTTTTTATCTGCATCTAGCTCTGAAAAAAATTTGGGATTGTAGCAGTGTGTGGGACTTGTTCTATTAGTCCATCTATACTAACCTCCACCAGGTTGCAAATTAAAAATAATTTTTATCTGCATCTAGGTCTGAAAAAAAATTTGGGCTTGTAGCAGTGTGTAGGACTTGTTCTATTAGTCCATATATACTAACCTCCACCAGGTTGCAAATTAAAAATAATTTTTATCTGCATCTAGCTCTGAAAAAAAATGTGGGCTTGTAGCAGTGTGTGGGACTTGTTCTATTAGTCCATCTATACTAACCTCCATCAGGTTGCAAATTAAAAATAATTTTTATCTGCATCTAGCTCTGAAAAAAAAATTGGGCTCGTAGCAGTGTGTGGGTCTTGTTCTATTAGTCCATCTATACTAACCTCCACCAGGTTGAAAATTAAAAATAATTTTTATCTGCATCTAGGTCTGAAAAAAAATTTGGGCTTGCAGCAGTGTATGGGACTTGTTCTATTAGTCCATCTATACTAACCTCCACCAGGTTGAAAATTAAAAATAATTTTTATCTGCATCTAGCTCTGAAAAATTTTTGGGGCTTGTAGCAGTGTGTGGGACTTTTTCTATTAGTCCATCTATACTAACCTTCACCAGGTTGCAAATTAAAAATAATTTTTATCTGCATCTAGCTCTGAAAAAAAATTTGGGCTTGTAGCAGTGTGTGGGACTTGTTCTATTAGTCCATCTATACTAACCTCCACCAGGTTGCAAATTAAAAATAATTTTTATCTGCATCTAGCTCTGAAAAAAAATTTGGGCTTGTAGCAGTGTGTGGGACTTGTTCTATTAGTTCTTCTATACTAACCTTCACCAGGTTGCAAATTAAAAATAATTTTTATCTGCATCTATCTCTGAAAAAAAATGTGGGCTTGTAGCAGTGTGTGGGACTTGTTCTATTAGTCCATCTATACTAAACTCCAACAGGTTGCATATTAAAAATAATTTTTATCTGCATCTAGCTCTGAAAAAAATGTGGGCTTGTAGCAGTGTGTGGGACTTGTTCTATTAGTCCATCTATACTAACCTCCACCAGGTTGCAAACTAAAAATAATTTTTATCTGCATCTAGCTCTGGAAAAAAAATTGGGCTTGTAGCAGTGTGTGGGACTTGTTCTATTAGTCCATCTATACTAACCTCCACCAGGTTGCAAATTAAAAATAATTTTTATCTGCATCTAGCTCTGAAAAAAATTTGGGCTTGTAGCAGTGTGTGGGACTTGTTCTATTAGTCCATCTATACTAACCTCCAAAAGGTTGCAAATTATAAATAATTTTTATCTGCATCTAGCTCTGAAAAAAAAATTGGGCTTGTAGCAGTGTGTGGGACTTGTTCTATTAGTCCATCTATACTAACCTCCACCAGGTTGAAAATTAAAAATAATTTTTATATGCATCTAGGTCTGAAAAAAAATTTGGGCTTGTATCAGTGTATGGGACTTGTTCTATTAGTCCATCTATACTAACCTCCACCAGGTTGAAAATTAAAAATAATTTTTATCTGCATCTAGCTCTGAAAATTTTTTGGGGCTTGTAGCAGTGTGTGGGACTTGTTCTATTAGTCCATCTATACTAACCTCCACCAGGTTGCAAATTAAAAATAATTTTTATCTGCATCTAGCTCTGAAAAAAAAATTGGGCTTGTAGCAGTGTGTGGGACTTGTTCTATTAGTCCATCTATACTAACCTCCACCAGGTTGCAAATTAAAAATAATTTTTAACTGCATCTAGCTCTGAAAAAAAATTTGGTCTTGTAGCAGTGTGTGGGACTTGTTCTATTAGTCCTTCCATACCAACCTCCACCAGGTTGCAAATTAAAAATAATTTTTATCTGCATCTAGCTCTGAAAAATTTTTTGGGCTTGTAGCAGTGTGTGGGACTTGTTCTATTAGTCCTTCTATACTAACCTTCACCAGGTTGCAAATTAAAAATAATTTTTATCTGCATCTAGCTCTGAAAAAAATTTGGGCTTGTAGCAGTGTGTGGGACTTGTTCTATTGGTCCATCTATACTAACCTCCACCAGGTTGCAAATTAAAAATAATTTTTATCTGCATCTAGCTCTGAAAAAAAATGTGGGCTTTTATCAGTGTGTGGGACTTGTTCTATTAGTCCATCTATACTAAACTCCACCAGGTTGCATATTAAAAATAATTTTTATCTGCATCTAGCTCTGAAAAAAAATGTGGGCTTGTAGCAGTGTGTGGGACTTGTTCTATTAGTCCATCTATACTAACCTCCACCAGGTTGCAAATTAAAAATAATTTTTATCTGCATCTAGCTCTGGAAAAAAAAGTGGGCTTGTAGCAGTGTGTGGGACTTGTTATATTAGTCCATCTATACTAACCTCCACCAGGTTGCAAATTAAAAATAATTTTATCTGCATCTAGCTCTGAAAAAAAAATTGGGCTGGTAACAGTGTGTGGGACTTGATCTATTAGTCCTTCCATACTAACCTCCATCAGGTTGCAAATTAAAAATAATTTTTATGTGCATCTAGCTCTAAAAAAAAATTTGGGCTTGTAGCACAGTGTGGGACTTGTTCTATTAGTCCATTTATTCTAACCTCCACCAGGTTGCAAATTAAAAAATAAATTATTTGCATCTAGCTCTGAAAAAAAATTGGGCTTGTAGCAGTGTGTGGGACTTGTTCTATTAGTCCATCTATACTAACCTCCACCAGGTTGAAAATTAAAAATAATTTTAATCTGTATCCAGCTCTGAAAAAATATTTGGGCTTGTAGCAGTGTGTGGGACTTGTTCTATTAGTCCATGTATACTAACCTTCACCAGGTTGCAAATTAAAAATAATTTTTATCTGCATCTAGCTCTGAAAACAAATGTGGGCTTGTAGAAGTGTGTGGGACTTGTTCTATTAGTCCATCTATACTAACCTCCACCAGGTTGCAAATTAAAAATAATTTTTATCTGCATCTAGCTCTGAAAAAAATTTGGGATTATAGCAGTGTGTGGGACTTGTTCTATTAGTCCATCTATACTAACCTCCACCAGGTTGCAAATTAAAAATAATTTTTATCTGCATCTAGGTCTGAAAAAAAATTTGGGCTTGTAGCAGTGTGTAGGACTTGTTCTATTAGTCCATATATACTAACCTCCACCAGGTTGCAAATTAAAAATAATTTTTGTCTGCATCTAGCTCTGAAAAAAAATGTGGGCTTGTAGCAGTGTGTGGGACTTGTTCTATTAGTCCATCTATACTAACCTCCATCAGGTTGCAAATTAGAAATAATTTTTATCTGCATCTAGCTCTGAAAAAAAAATTGGGCTCGTAGCAGTGTGTGGGTCTTGTTCTATTAGTCCATCTATACTAACCTCCACCAGGTTGAAAATTAAAAATAATTTTTATCTGCATCTAGGTCTGAAAAAAAATTTGGGCTTGTAGCAGTGTATGGGACTTGTTCTATTAGTCCATCTATACTAACCTGCACCAGGTTGAAAATTAAAAATAATTTTTATCTGCATCTAGCTCTGAAAAATTTTTGGGGCTTGTAGCAGTGTGTGGGACTTTTTCTATTAGTCCATCTATACTAACCTTCACCAGGTTGCAAATTAAAAATAATTTTTAACTGCATCTAGCTCTGAAAAAAAATTTGGGCTTGTAGCAGTGTGTGGGACTTGTTCTATTAGTCCATCTATACTAACCTCCACCAGGTTGCAAATTAAAAATAATTTTAATCTGCATCTAGCTCTGAAAAAAAATTTGGGCTTGTAGCAGTGTGTGGGACTTGTTCTATTAGTTCTTCTATACTAACCTTCACCAGGTTGCAAATTAAAAATAATTTTTATCTGCATCTAGCTCTGAAAAAAAATGTGGGCTTGTAGCAGTGTGTGGGACTTGTTCTATTAGTCCATCTATACTAAACTCCAACAGGTTGCATATTAAAAATAATTTTTATCTGCATCTAGCTCTGAAAAAAATGTGGGCTTGTAGCAGTGTGTGGGACTTGTTCTATTAGTCCATCTATACTAACCTCCACCAGGTTGCAAACTAAAAATAATTTTTATCTGCATCTAGCTCTGGAAAAAAAAATGGGCTTGTAGCAGTGTGTGGGACTTGTTCTATTAGTCCATCTATACTAACCTCCACCAGGTTGCAAATTATAAATAATTTTTATCTGCATCTAGCTCTGAAAAAAAAATTGGGCTTGTAGCAGTGTGTGGGACTTGTTCTATTAGTCCATCTATACTAACCTCCACCAGGTTGAAAATTAAAAATAATTTTTATCTGCATCTAGCTCTGAAAAAAAATGTGGGCTTGTAGCAGTGTGTGGGACTTGTTCTATTAGTCCATCTATACTAACCTCCATCAGGTTGCAAATTAGAAATAATTTTTATCTGCATCTAGCTCTGAAAAAAAAATTGGGCTCGTAGCAGTGTGTGGGTCTTGTTCTATTAGTCCATCTATACTAACCTCCACCAGGTTGAAAATTAAAAATAATTTTTATCTGCATCTAGGTCTGAAAAAAAATTTGGGCTTGTAGCAGTGTATGGGACTTGTTCTATTAGTCCATCTATA
Organism: Phyllobates terribilis; assembly: GCF_046119375.1. NCBI lineage: Eukaryota > Metazoa > Chordata > Amphibia > Anura > Dendrobatidae > Phyllobates > Phyllobates terribilis. The sequence continues at coordinate 115,381,470 of NW_027362761.1, read as the reverse complement.
CTAACCTCCACCAGGTTGAAAATTAAAAATAATTTTTATCTGCATCTAGCTCTGAAAAATTTTTGGGGCTTGTAGCAGTGTGTGGGACTTTTTCTATTAGTCCATCTATACTAACCTTCACCAGGTTGCAAATTAAAAATAATTTTTATCTGCATCTAGCTCTGAAAAAAAATTTGGGCTTGTAGCAGTGTGTGGGACTTGTTCTATTAGTCCATCTATACTAACCTCCACCAGGTTGCAAATTAAAAATAATTTTTATCTGCATCTAGCTCTGAAAAAAAATTTGGGCTTGTAGCAGTGTGTGGGACTTGTTCTATTAGTTCTTCTATACTAACCTTCACCAGGTTGCAAATTAAAAATAATTTTTATCTGCATCTAGCTCTGAAAAAAAATGTGGGCTTGTAGCAGTGTGTGGGACTTGTTCTATTAGTCCATCTATACTAAACTCCAACAGGTTGCATATTAAAAATAATTTTTATCTGCATCTAGCTCTGAAAAAAATGTGGGCTTGTAGCAGTGTGTGGGACTTGTTCTATTAGTCCATCTATACTAACCTCCACCAGGTTGCAAACTAAAAATAATTTTTATCTGCATCTAGCTCTGGAAATAAAATTGGGCTTGTAGCAGTGTGTGAGACTTGTTCTATTAGTCCATCTATACTAACCTCCACCAGGTTGCAAATTATAAATAATTTTTATCTGCATCTAGCTCTGAAAAAAAAATTGGGCTTGTAGCAGTGTGTGGGACTTGTTCTATTAGTCCATCTATACTAACCTCCACCAGGTTGAAAATTAAAAATAATTTTTATCTGCATCTAGGTCTGAAAAAAAATTTGGGCTTGTATCAGTGTATGGGACTTGTTCTATTAGTCCATCTATACTAACCTCCACCAGGTTGAAAATTAAAAATAATTTTTATCTCCATCTAGCTCTGAAAATTTTTTGGGGCTTGTAGCAGTGTGTGGGACTTGTTCTATTAGTCCATCTATACTAACCTCCACCAGGTTGCAAATTAAAAATAATTTTTATCTGCATCTAGCTCTGAAAAAAAATGTGGGCTTGTAGCAGTGTGTGGGACTTGTTCTATTAGTCCATCTATACTAAACTCCAACAGGTTGCATATTAAAAATAATTTTTATCTGCATCTAGCTCTGAAAAAAATGTGGGCTTGTAGCAGTGTGTGGGACTTGTTCTATTAGTCCATCTATACTAACCTCCACCAGGTTGCAAACTAAAAATAATTTTTATCTGCATCTAGCAATGGAAAAAAAATTGGGCTTGTAGCAGTGTGTGGGACTTGTTCTATTAGTCCATCTATACTAACCTCCACCAGGTTGCAAATTATAAATAATTTTTATCTGCATCTAGCTCTGAAAAAAAAATTGGGCTTGTAGCAGTGTGTGGGACTTGTTCTATTAGTCCATCTATACTAACCTCCACCAGGTTGAAAATTAAAAATAATTTTTATCTGCATCTAGGTCTGAAAAAAAATTTGGGCTTGTATCAGTGTATGGGACTTGTTCTATTAGTCCATCTATACTAACCTCCACCAGGTTGAAAATTAAAAATAATTTTTATCTGCATCTAGCTCTGAAAATTTTTTGGGGCTTGTAGCAGTGTGTGGGACTTGTTCTATTAGTCCATCTATACTAACCTCCACCAGGTTGCAAATTAAAAATAATTTTTATCTGCATCTAGCTCTGAAAAAAAATTTGGGCTTGTAGCAGTGTGTGGGACTTGTTCTATTAGTCCATCTATACTAACCTCCACCAGGTTGCAAATTAAAAATAATTTTTAACTGCACCTAGCTCTGAAAAAAAATTTGGTCTTGTAGCAGTGTGTGGGACTTGTTCTATTAGTCCTTCCATACCAACCTCCACCAGGTTGCAAATTAAAAATAATTTTTATCTGCATCTAGCTCTGAAAAACTTTTTGGGCTTGTAGCAGTGTGTGGGACTTGTTCTATTAGTCCTTCTATACTAACCTTCACCAGGTTGCAAATTAAAAATAATTTTTATCTGCATCTGGCTCTGAAAAAAATTTGGGCTTGTAGCAGTGTGTGGGACTTGTTCTATTGGTCCATCTATACTAACCTCCACCAGGTTGCAAATTAAAAATAATTTTTATCTGCATCTAGCTCTGAAAAAAAATGTGGGCTTTTATCAGTGTGTGGGACTTGTTCTATTAGTCCATCTATACTAAACTCCACCAGGTTGCATATTAAAAATAATTTTTATCTGCATCTAGCTCTGAAAAAAAATGTGGGCTTGTAGCAGTGTGTGGGACTTGTTCTATTAGTCCATCTATACTAACCTCCACCAGGTTGCAAATTTAAAATAATTTTTATCTGCATCTAGCTCTGGAAAAAAAAGTGGGCTTGTAGCAGTGTGTGGGACCTGTTATATTAGTCCATCTATACTAACCTCCACCAGGTTGCAAATTAAAAATAATTTTATCTGCATCTAGCTCTGAAAAAAAAATTGGGCTGGTAACAGTGTGTGGGACTTGATCTATTAGTCCTTCCATACTAACCTCCATCAGGTTGCAAATTAAAAATAATTTTTATGTGCATCTAGCTCTAAAAAAAAATTTGGGCTTGTAGCACAGTGTGGGACTTGTTCTATTAGTCCATTTATTCTAACCTCCACCAGGTTGCAAATTAAAAAATAAATTATTTGCATCTAGCTCTGAAAAAAAATTGGGCTTGTAGCAGTGTGTGGGACTTGTTCTATTAGTTCATCTATACTAACCTCCACCAGGTTGAAAATTAAAAATAATTTTAATCTGTATCCAGCTCTGAAAAAATATTTGGGCTTGTAGCAGTGTGTGGGACTTGTTCTATTAGTCCATCTATACTAACCTTCACCAGGTTGCAAATTAAAAATAATTTTTATCTGCATCTAGCTCTGAAAAAAAATGTGGGCTTGTAGAAGTGTGTGGGACTTGTTCTATTAGTCCATCTATACTAACCTCCACCAGGTTGCAAATTAAAAATAATTTTTATCTGCATCTAGCTCTGAAAAAAAATGTGGGCTTGTAGCAGTGTGTGGGACTTGTTCTATTAGTCCTTCTGTACTAACCTTCACCAGGTTGCAAATTAAAAATAATTTTTATCTGCATCTTGCTCTGAAAAAAAATTTGGGCTTGCAACAGTGTGTGGGACTTGTTCTATTAGTCCATCTATACTAACTTCCACCAGGTTGCAAATTAAAAATATTTTTTATCTGCATCTAGCTCTGAAAAAAATTTGTAATTGTAGCAGTGTGTGGGACTTGTTCTATTAGTCCATCTATACTAACCTCCACCAGGTTGCAAATTAAAAATAATTTTTATCTGCATCTAGGTCTGAAAAAAAATTTGGGCTTGTAGCAGTGTGTAGGACTTGTTCTATTAGTCCATATATACTAACCTCCACCAGGTTGCAAATTAAAAATAATTTTTATCTGCATCTAGCTCTGAAAAAAAATGTGGGCTTGTAGCAGTGTGTGGGACTTGTTCTATTAGTCCATCTATACTAACCTCCATCAGGTTGCAAATTAAAAACAATTTTTATCTGCATCTAGCTCTGAAAAAAAAATTGGGCTCGTAGCAGTGTGTGGGTCTTGTTCTATTAGTCCATCTATACTAACCTCCACCAGGTTGAAAATTAAAAATAATTTTTATCTGCATCTAGGTCTGAAAAAAAATTTGGGCTTGTAGCAGTGTATGGGACTTGTTCTATTAGTCCATCTATACTAACCTCCACCAGGTTGAAAATTAAAAATAATTTTTATCTGCATCTAGCTCTGAAAAATTTTTGGGGCTTGTAGCAGTGTGTGGGACTTTTTCTATTAGTCCATCTATACTAACCTTCACCAGGTTGCAAATTAAAAATAATTTTTATCTGCATCTAGCTCTGAAAAAAAATTTGGGCTTGTAGCAGTGTGTGGGACTTGTTCTATTAGTCCATCTATACTAACCTCCACCAGGTTGCAAATTAAAAATAATTTTTATCTGCATCTAGCTCTGAAAAAAAATTTGGGCTTGTAGCAGTGTGTGGGACTTGTTCAATTAGTTCTTCTATACTAACCTTCACCAGGTTGCAAATTAAAAATAATTTTTATCTGCATCTAGCTCTGAAAAAAAATGTGGGCTTGTAGCAGTGTGTGGGACTTGTTCTATTAGTCCATCTATACTAAACTCCAACAGGTTGCATATTAAAAATAATTTTTATCTGCATCTAGCTCTGAAAAAAAATGTGGGCTTGTAGCAGTGTGTGGGACTTGTTCTATTAGTCCATCTATACTAACCTCCACCAGGTTGCAAACTAAAAATAATTTTTATCTGCATCTAGCTCTGGAAAAAAAATTGGGCTTGTAGCAGTGTGTGGGACTTGTTCTATTAGTCCATCTATACTAACCTCCACCAGGTTGCAAATTAAAAATAATTTTTATCTGCATCTAGCTCTGAAAAAAATTTGGGCTTGTAGCAGTGTGTGGGACTTGTTCTATTAGTCCATCTATACTAACCTCAAAAAGGTTGCAAATTATAAATAATTTTTATCTGCATCTAGCTCTGAAAAAAAAATTGGGCTTGTAGCAGTGTGTGGGACTTGTTCTATTAGTCCATCTATACTAACCTCCACCAGGTTGAAAATTAAAAATAATTTTTATCTGCATCTAGGTCTGAAAAAAAATTTGGGCTTGTATCAGTGTATGGGACTTGTTCTATTAGTCCATCTATACTAACCTCCACCAGGTTGAAAATTAAAAATAATTTTTATCTGCATCTAGCTCTGAAAATTTTTTGGGGCTTGTAGCAGTGTGTGGGGCTTGTTCTATTAGTCCATCTATACTAACCTCCACCAGGTTGCAAATTAAAAATAATTTTTATCTGCATCTAGCTCTGAAAAAAAATTTGGGCTTGTAGCAGTGTGTGGGACTTGTTCTATTAGTCCATCTATACTAACCTCCACCAGGTTGCAAATTAAAAATAATTTTTATCTGCATCTAGCTCTGAAAAAAATTTTTTCTTGTAGCAGTGTGTGGGACTTGTTCTATTAGTCCTTCCATACCAACCTCCACCAGGTTGCAAATTAAAAATAATTTTTATCTGCATCTAGCTCTGAAAAATTTTTTGGGCTTGTAGCCGTGTGTGGGACTTGTTCTATTAGTCCTTCTATACTAACCTTCACCAGGTTGCAAATTAAAAATAATTTTTATCTGCATCTAGCTCTGAAAAAAATTTGGGCTTGTAGCAGTGTCTGGGACTTGTTCTATTGGTCCATCTATACTAACCTCCACCAGGTTGCAAATTAAAAATAATTTTTATCTGCATCTAGCTCTGAAAAAAAATGTGGGCTTTTATCAGTGTGTGGGACTTGTTCTATTAGTCCATCTATACTAAACTCCACCAGGTTGCATATTAAAAATAATTTTTATCTGCATCTAGCTCTGAAAAAAAATGTGGGCTTTTAGCAGTGTGTGGGACTTGTTCTATTAGTCCATCTATACGAACCTCCACCAGGTTGCAAATTAAAAAAATTTTTTATCTGCATCTAGCTCTGGAAAAAAAAGTAGGCTTGTAGCAGTGTGTGGGACTTGTTATATTAGTCCATCTATACTAACCTCCACCAGGTTGCAAATTAAAAATAATTTTATCTGCATCTAGCTCTGAAAAAAAAATTGGGCTGGTAACAGTGTGTGGGACTTGATCTATTAGTCCTTCCATACTAACCTCCATCAGGTTGCAAATTAAAAATAATTTTTACGTGCATCTAGCTCTAAAAAAAATTTGGGCTTGTAGCACAGTGTGGGACTTGTTCTATTAGTCCATTTATTCTAACCTCCACCAGGTTGCAAATTAAAAAATAAATTATTTGCATCTAGCTCTGAAAAAAAATTGGGCTTGTAGCAGTGTGTGGGACTTGTTCTATTAGTCCATCTATACTAACCTCCACCAGGTTGAAAATTAAAAATAATTTTAATCTGTATCCAGCTCTGAAAAAATATTTGGGCTTGTAGCAGTGTGTGGGACTTGTTCTATTAGTCCATCTATACTAACCTTCACCAGGTTGCAAATTAAAAATAATTTTTATCTGCATCTAGCTCTGAAAAAAAATGTGGGCTTGTATCAGTGTGTGGGACTTGTTCTATTAGTCCATCTATACTAACCTCCACCAGGTTGCAAATTAAAAATAATTTTTATCTGCATCTAGCTCTGAAAAAAAAATTGGGCTTGTAGCAGTGTGTGGGACTTGTTCTATTAGTCCATCTATACTAACCTCCACCAGGTTGCAAGTTAAAAATAATTTTTATCTGCATCTAGCTCTGAAAAAAAATTTGGGCTTGTAGCAGTGTGTGGTACTTGTTCTATTTGTTCATCTATACTAACCTCCACCAGGTTGCAAATTAAAAATAATTTTTATCTGCATCTAGCTCTGAAAAAAAATGTGGGCTTGTAGCAGTGTGTGGGACTTGTTCTATTAGTCCATCTATACTAACCTCCATCAGGTTGCAAATTAAAAATAATTTTTATCTGCATCTAGCTCTGAAAAAAAAATTGGGCTCGTAGCAGTGTGTGGGTCTTGTTCTATTAGTCCATCTATACTAACCTCCACCAGGTTGAAAATTAAAAATAATTTTTATCTGCATCTAGGTCTGAAAAAAAATTTGGGCTTGTAGCAGTGTATGGGACTTGTTCTATTAGTCCATCTATACTAACCTCCACCAGGTTGAAAATTAAAAATAATTTTTATCTGCATCTAGCTCTGAAAATTTTTTGGGGCTTGTAGCAGTGTGTGGGACTTTTTCTATTAGTCCATCTATACTAACCTTCACCAGGTTGCAAATTAAAAATAATTTTTATCTGCATCTAGCTCTGAAAAAAAATTTGGGCTTGTAGCAGTGTGTGGGACTTGTTCTATTAGTCCATCTACACTAACCTCCACCAGGTTGCAAATTAAAAATAATTTTTATCTGCATCTAGCTCTGAAAAAAAATTTGGGCTTGTAGCAGTGTGTGGGACTTGTTCTATTAGTCCTTCTATACTAACCTTCACCAGGTTGCAAATTAAAAATAATTTTTATCTGCATCTAGCTCTGAAAAAAAATGTGGGCTTGTAGCAGTGTGTGGGACTTGTTCTATTTGTCCATCTATACTAAACTCCACCAGGTTGCATATTAAAAATAATTTTTATCTGCATCTAGCTCTGAAAAAAAATGTGGGCTTGTAGCAGTGTGTGGGACTTGTTCTATTAGTCCATCTATACTAACCTCCACCAGGTTGCAAACTAAAAATAATTTTTATCTGCATCTAGCTCTGGAAAAAAAATTGGGCTTGTAGCAGTGTGTGGGACTTGTTCTATTAGTCCATCTATACTAACCTCCACCAGGTTGCAAATTAAAAATAATTTTTATCTACATCTAGCTCTGAAAAAAATTTGGGCTTGTAGCAGTGTGTGGGACTTGTTCTATTAGTCCATCTATACTAACCTCCACCAGGTTGAAAATTAAAAATAATTTTTATCTGCATCTAGGTCTGAAAAAAAATTTGGGCTTGTATCAGTGTATGGGACTTGTTCTATTAGTCCATCTATACTAACCTCCACCAGGTTGAAAATTAAAAATAATTTTTATCTGCATCTAGCTCTGAAAATTTTTTGTGGCTTGTAGCAGTGTGTGGGACTTGTTCTATTAGTCCATCTATACTAACCTCCACCAGGTTGCAAATTAAAAATAATTTTTATCTGCATCTAGCTCTGAAAAAAAGTTTGGGCTTGTAGCAGTGTGTGGGACTTGTTCTATTAGTCCTTCTATACTAACCTTCACCAGGTTGCAAATTAAAAATAATTTTTATCTGCATCTAGCTCTGAAAAAATTTTGGGCTTGTAGCAGTGTGTGGGACTTGTTCTATTGGTCCATCTATACTAACCTCCACCAGGTTGCAAATTAAAAATAATTTTATCTGCATCTAGCTCTGAAAAAAAAATTGGGCTTGTAACAGTGTGTGGGACTTGATCTATTAGTCCTTCCATACTAACCTCCATCAGGTTGCAAATTAAAAATAATTTTTACGTGCATCTAGCTCTAAAAAAAAATTTGGGCTTGTAGCACAGTGTGGGACTTGTTCTATTAGTCCATCTATACTAACCTCCACCAGGTTGCAAATTAAAAAAAAAATTATTTGCATCTAGCTCTGAAAAAAAATTGGGCTTGTAGCAGTGTGTGGGACTTGTTCTATTAGTCCATCTATACTAACCTTCACCAGGTTGAAAATTAAAAATAATTTTAATCTGTATCCAGCTCTGAAAAAATATTTGGGCTTGTAGCAGTGTGTGGGACTTGTTCTATTAGTCCATCTATACTAACCTTCACCAGGTTGCAAATTAAAAATAATTTTTATCTGCATCTAGCTCTGAAAAAAAATGTGGGCTTGTAGAAGTGTGTGGGACTTGTTCTATTAGTCCATCTATACTAACCTCCACCAGGTTGCAAATTAAAAATAATTTTTATCTGCATCTGGCTCTGAAAAAAAAATTGGGCTTGTAGCAGTGTGTGGGACTTGTTCTATTAGTCCATCTATACTAACCTCCACCAGGTTGCAAGTTAAAAATAATTTTTATCTGCATCTAGCTCTGAAAAAAAATTTGGGCTTGTAGCAGTGTGTGGGACTTGTTCTATTAGTTCATCTATACTAACCTCCACCAGGTTGCAAATTAAAAATAATTTTTATCTGCATCTAGCTCTGAAAAAAAATTTGGGCTTGTAGCAGTATGTGGGACTTGTTCTATTAGTCCATCTATACTAACCTCCACCAAGTTGCAAATTAAAAATAATTTTTATCTGCATCTAGCTCAGAAAAAAATTTTGGGCTTGTAGCAGTGTGTGGGACTTGTTCTATTAGTTCATCTGTACTAAAATCCACCAGCTTGCAAATTAAAAATAATTTTTATCTGCATCTAGCTCTGAAAAAAAACTTGGGCTTGTAGCAGTGCGTGGGACTTGTTCTTTAAGTCCATCTATACTAACCTTCACCAGGTTGCAAATTAAAAATAATTTTTATCTGCATCTAGCTATGAAAAATAATGTGGGCTTGGAGAAGTGTGTGGGACTTGTTCTATTAGTCCATCTATACTAACCTCTACCAGGTTGCAAATTAAAAATAATTTTTATCTGCATCTAGGTCTGAAAAAAAAATTGGGCTTGTAGCAGTGTGTGGGACTTGTTCTATTAGTCCATCTATACTAACCTCCACCAGGTTGCAAATTAAAAATAATTTTTATCTGCATCTAGCTCTGAAAAAAAAAATTGGGCTTGTAGCAGTGTGTGGGACTTGTTCTATTAGAACATCTATACTAACCTCCACCAGGTTGAAAATTAAAAATAATTTTTATCTGCATCTAGCTCTGAAAAAAATTTTGGGCTTGTAGCAGTGTGTGAGACTTGTTCTATTAGTCCATCTATACTAACCTCCACCCGGTTGCAAATTAAAAATAATTTTAATCTGTATCTAGCTCTGGAAAAAAAATTGGGCTTGTAGCAGTGTGTGGGACTTGTTCTATTAGTCCATCTATGCTAATCTCCACCAGGTTGCAAATTAAAAATAATTTTTATCTGCATCTAGCTCTGAAAAAAAATTTGGGCTTGTAGCAGTGTGTGGGACTAGTTCTATTAGTCCATCTATAGTAACCTCCACCAGGTTGCAAATTAAAAATAATTTTTATCTGCATCTAGCTCTGAAAAAAAATTTTGGCTTGTAGCAGTGTGTGGGACTTGTTCTATTAGTCCATCTATACTAACCTCCACCAGGTTGAAAATTAAAAATAATTTTTATCTGCATCTAGCTCTTAAAAAATTTTTGGGCTTGTAGCTGTGTGTGGGACTTGTTCTATTAGTCCATCTATACTAACCTCCACCAGGTTGCAAATTAAAAATAATTTTAAACTGTATCTAGCTCTGAAAAAAATTTTGGGCTTGTAGCAGTGTGTGGGACTTGTTCTATTAGTCCATCTATACTAACCTCCACCAGGTTGCAAATGAAAAATATTTTTTATCTGCATCTAGCTCTGAAAAAAAATTTGGGCTTGTAGCAGTGTGTGGGACTTTTTCTATTAGTCCACCTATACTAACCTCCACCAGGTTGCAAATTAAAAATATTTTTTATCTGCATCTAGCTCTGAAAAAAAAAATTGGGCTTGTAGCATTGTGTGGGACTTGTTCTATTAGTCCATCTATACTAACCTCCACCAGGTTGCAATTTAAAAATAATTTTTTTCTGCATGTAGCTCTGAAAAAAAATTGGGCTTGTAGCAGTGTGTGGGACTTGTTCTACTAGTCCATCTATACTAACCTCCACCAAGTTGCAAATTAAAAATAATTTTTATCTGCATCTAGTTCTGAAAAAAAAATTGGGCTTGTAGCAGTGTGTGGGACTTGTTCTATTAGTCCATCTATGCTAACCTCCACCAGGATGCAAATTAAAAATAATTTTTATCTGCATCTAGCTCTGAAAAAAAAATTGGGCTTGTAGCAGTGTGTGGGACTTGTTCTATTAGTCAATCTATACTAACCTCCACCAGGTTGCAAATTAAAAATAATTTTATCTGCATCTAGCTCTGAAAAAAAAATTGGGCTTGTAACAGTGTTTGGGACTTGGTCTATTAGTCCTTCCATACTAACCTCCATCAGGTTGCAAATTAAAAATAATTTTTACCTGCATCTAGCTCTAAAAAAAAATTTGGGCTTGTAGCACTGTGTGGGACTTGTTCTATTAGTCCATCTCTACTAACCTCCACCAGGTTGCAAATTAAAAAAAAAAATTATTTGCATCTAGCTCTGAAAAAAAATTGTGCTTATAGCAGTGTGTGTGACTTGTTCTATTAGTCCATTATACTAACCTCCACCCGGTTGCAAATTAAAAATAATTTTAATCTGTATCTATCTCTGAAAAAAAATTTGGGCTTGTAGCAGAGTGTGGGACTTGTTCTATTAGTCCATCCATGCTAACCTCCACCAGGTTGCAAATTAAAAATAATTTTTATCTGCATCTAGCTCTGAAAAAAAATTTGGGCTTGTAGCAGTGTGTGGGACTTGTTCTATTAGTCCATCTATACTAACCTCCACCAGGTTGCAAATTAAAAATAATTTTTATCTGCATCTAGCTCTGAAAAAAAAATTGGGCTTGTAGCAGTGTGTGGGACTTGTTCTATTAGTCCTTGTATACTAACCTCCATCAGATTGCAAAGTAAAAATAATTTTTATCTGCATCTAGCTCTGAAAAAAAATTTGGGCATGTAGCAGTGTGTGGGACTTGTTCTATTAGTCCATCTATACTAACCTCCACCAGGTTGAAAATTAAAAATAATTTTTATCTGCATCTAGTTCTGAAAATTTTTTTGGGCTTGTAGCAGTGTGTGGGACTTGTTCTATTAGACCATCTATACTAAACTCCACCAGGTTGAAAATGAAAAATAATTTTTAACTGCATCTAGGTCTGAAAAAATTTTGGGGCTTGTAGCAGTGTGTGGGACTTGTTCTATTAGTCCATCTATACTAACCTCCACCAGGCTGCAAATTAATAATAATTTTTATCTGTATCTAGTTCTGAAAAAAAATTTGGGCTTGTAGCAGTGTGTGAGACTTGTTCTATTAGTGCATCTATACTAACCTAAACCAGGTTGAAAATTAAAAATAATTTTTATCTGCATCTAGCTCTGAAAATTTTTTTCGGCTTGTAGCAGTGTGCGGGACTTGTTCTATTAGTCCATCTATACTAACCTCCACCAGGTTGCAAATTAAAAATAATTTTTATCTGCATCTAGCTCTGAAAAAAAATGTGGGCTTGTAGCAGTGTGTGGGACTTGTTCTATTAGTCCATATATACTAACCTCCACCAGGTTGCAAATTAAAAATAATTTTTATCTGCATCTAGCTCTGAAAAGAAATGTGGGCTTGTAGCAGTGTGTGGGACTTGTTCTATTAGTCCATCTATACTAACCTCCATCAGGTTGCAAATTAAAAATAATTTTTATCTGCATCTAGCTCTGAAAAAAAAATTGGGCTCGCAGCAGTGTGTGGGTCTTGTTCTATTAGTCCATCTATACTAACCTCCACCAGGTTGAAAATTAAAAATAATTTTTATCTGCATCTAGGTCTGAAAAAAAATTTGGGCTTGTAGCAGTGTATGGGACTTGTTCTATTAGTCCATCTATACTAACCTCCACCAGGTTGAAAATTAAAAATAATTTTTATCTGCATCTAGCTCTGAAAAATTTTTGGGGCTTGTAGCAGTGTGTGGGACTTTTTCTATTAGTCCATCTATACTAACCTTCACCAGGTTGCAAATTAAAAATAATTTTTATCTGCATCTAGCTCTGAAAAAATATTTGGGCTTGTAGCAGTGTGTGGGACTTGTTCTATTAGTCCATCTATACTAACCTCCATCAGGTTGCAAATTAAAAAAATTTTTTATCTGCATCTAGCTCTGAAAAAAAATTTGGGCTTGTAGCAGTGTGTGGGACTTGTTCTATTAGTCCTTCTATACTAACCTTCACCAGGTTGCAAATTAAAAATAATTTTTATCTGCATCTAGCTCTGAAAAAAAATGTGGGCTTGTAGCAGTGTGTGGGACTTGTTCTATTAGTCCATCTATACTATACTCCAACAGGTTGCATATTAAAAATAATTTTTATCTGCATCTAGCTCTGAAAAAAAATGTGGGCTTGTAGCAGTGTGTGGGACTTGTTCTATTAGTCCATCTATACTAACCTCCACCAGGTTGCAAACTAAAAATAATTTTTATCTGTATCTAGCTCTGGAAAAAAAATTGGGCTTGTAGCAGTGTATGGGACTTGTTCTATTAGTCCATCTATACTAACCTCCACCAGGTTGCAAATTAAAAATAATTTTTATCTGCATCTAGCTCTGAAAAAAAATTGGGCTTGTAGCAGTGTGTGGGACTTGTTCTATTAGTCCATCTATACTAACCTCCATCAGGTTGCAAATTAAAAATAATTTTTATCTGCATCTAGCTCTGAAAAAAAAAAATTGGCTCGTAGCAGTGTGTGGGTCTTGTTCTATTAGTCCATCTATACTAACCTCCACCAGGTTGAAAATTAAAAATAATTTTTATCTGCATCTAGGTCTGAAAAAAAATTTGGGCTTGTAGCAGTGTATGGGACTTGTTCTATTAGTCCATCTAAACTAACCTCCACCAGGTTGAAAATTAAATATAATTTTTATCTGCATCTAGCTCTGAAAAATTTTTGGGGCTTGTAGCAGTGTGTGGGACTTTTTCTATTAGACCATCTATACTAACCTTCACCAGGTTGCAAATTGAAAATATTTTTTATCTGCATCTAGCTCTGAAAAAATTGGGCTTGTAGCAGTGTGTGGGACTTTTTCTATTAGTCCATCTATACTAACCTCCACCAGGTTGCAAATTAAAAATAATTTTTATCTGCATCTAGATCTGGAAAAAAACTTTGGCTTGTAGCAGTGTGTGGGACTTGTTCTATTAGTCCATCTAAACTAACCTCCACCAGGTTGCAAATTAAAAATATTTTTTATCTGCATCTAGCTCTGAAAAAAATTTGGGATTGTAGCAGTGTGTGGGTCTTGTTCTATTAGTCCATCTATACTAACCTCCACCAGGTTGCAAATTAAAAATAATTTTTATCTGCATCTAGGTCTGAAAAAAAATTTGGGCTTGTGGCAGTGTGTAGGACTTGTTCTATTAGTCCATATATACTAACCTCCACCAGGTTGCAAATTAAAAATTATTTTTATCTGCATCTAGCTCTGAAAAAATTTTTGGGCTTGTAGCAGTGTGTGGGACTTGTTCTATTAGTCCTTCTATACTAACCTTCACCAGGTTGCAAATTAAAAATAATTTTTATCTGCATCTAGCTCTGAAAAAAAATTTGGGCTTGCAGCAGTGTGTGGGACTTGTTCTATTAGTCCATCTATACTAACCTCCACCAGGTTGCAAATTAAAAATAATTTTTATCTGCATCTAGCTCTGAAAAAAAATGTGGGCTTGTAGCAGTGTGTGGGACTTGTTCTATTAGTCCTTCTGTACTAACCTTCACCAGGTTGCAAATTAAAAATAATTTTTATCTGCATCTTGCTCTGAAAAAAAATTTGGGCTTGCAACAGTGTGTGGGACTTGTTCTATTAGTCCATCTATACTAACCTCCACCAGGTTGCAAATTAAAAATATTTTTTATCTGCATCTAGCTCTGAAAAAAATTTGGGATTGTAGCAGTGTGTGGGACTTGTTCTATTAGTCCATCTATACTAACCTCCACCAGGTTGCAAATTAAAAATAATTTTTATCTGCATCTAGGTCTGAAAAAAAATTTGGGCTTGTAGCAGTGTGTAGGACTTGTTCTATTAGTCCATATATACTAACCTCCACCAGGTTGCAAATTAAAAATAATTTTTATCTGCATCTAGCTCTGAAAAAAAATGTGGGCTTGTAGCAGTGTGTGGGACTTGTTCTATTAGTCCATCTATACTAACCTCCATCAGGTTGCAAATTAAAAATAATTTTTATCTGCATCTAGCTCTGAAAAAAAAATTGGGCTCGTAGCAGTGTGTGGGTCTTGTTCTATTAGTCCATCTATACTAACCTCCACCAGGTTGAAAATTAAAAATAATTTTTATCTGCATCTAGGTCTGAAAAAAAATTTGGGCTTGTAGCAGTGTATGGGACTTGTTCTATTAGTCCATCTATACTAACCTCCACCAGGTTGAAAATTAAAAATAATTTTTATCTGCATCTAGCTCTGAAAAATTTTTGGGGCTTGTAGCAGTGTGTGGGACTTTTTCTATTAGTCCATCTATACTAACCTTCACCAGGTTGCAAATTAAAAATAATTTTTATCTGCATCTAGCTCTGAAAAAAAATTTGGGCTTGTAGCAGTGTGTGGGACTTGTTCTATTAGTCCATCTATACTAACCTCCACCAGGTTGCAAATTAAAAATAATTTTTATCTGCATCTAGCTCTGAAAAAAAATTTGGGCTTGTAGCAGTGTGTGGGACTTGTTCTATTAGTTCTTCTATACTAACCTTCACCAGGTTGCAAATTAAAAATAATTTTTATCTGCATCTAGCTCTGAAAAAAAATGTGGGCTTGTAGCAGTGTGTGGGACTTGTTCTATTAGTCCATCTATACTAACCTCCACCAGGTTGCAAACTAAAAATAATTTTTATCTGCATCTAGCTCTGGAAAAAAAATTGGGCTTGTAGCAGTGTGTGGGACTTGTTCTATTAGTCCATCTATACTAACCTCCACCAGGTTGCAAATTAAAAATAATTTTTATCTGCATCTAGCTCTGAAAAAAATTTGGGCTTGTAGCAGTGTGTGGGACTTGTTCTATTAGTCCATCTATACTAACCTCCAAAAGGTTGCAAATTATAAATAATTTTTATCTGCATCTAGCTCTGAAAAAAAAATTGGGCTTGTAGCAGTGTGTGGGACTTGTTCTATTAGTCCATCTATACTAACCTCCACCAGGTTGAAAATTAAAAATAATTTTTATCTGCATCTAGGTCTGAAAAAAAATTTGGGCTTGTATCAGTGTATGGGACTTGTTCTATTAGTCCATCTATACTAACCTCCACCAGGTTGAAAATTAAAAATAATTTTTATCTGCATCTAGCTCTGAAAATTTTTTTGGGGCTTGTAGCAGTGTGTGGGACTTGTTCTATTAGTCCATCTATACTAACCTCCACCAGGTTGCAAATTAAAAATAATTTTTATCTGCATCTAGCTCTGAAAAAAAATTTGGGCTTGTAGCAGTGTGTGGGACTTGTTCTATTAGTCCATCTATACTAACCTCCACCAGGTTGCAAATTAAAAATAATTTTTAACTGCATCTAGCTCTGAAAAAAAATTTGGTCTTGTAGCAGTGTGTGGGACTTGTTCTATTAGTCCTTCCATACCAACCTCCACCAGGTTGCAAATTAAAAATAATTTTTATCTGCATCTAGCTCTGAAAAATTTTTTGGGCTTGTAGCAGTGTGTGGGACTTGTTCTATTAGTCCTTCTATACTAACCTTCACCAGGTTGCAAATTAAAAATAATTTTTATCTGCATCTAGCTCTGAAAAAAAATTTGGGCTTGTAGCAGTGTGTGGGACTTGTTCTATTAGTCCATCTATACTAACCTCCACCAGGTTGCAAATTAAAAATAATTTTTATCTGCATCTAGCTCTGAAAAAAAATTTGGGCTTGTAGCAGTGTGTGGGACTTGTTCTATTAGTTCTTCTATACTAACCTTCACCAGGTTGCAAATTAAAAATAATTTTTATCTGCATCTAGCTCTGAAAAAAAATGTGGGCTTGTAGCAGTGTGTGGGACTTGTTCTATTAGTCCATCTATACTAAACTCCAACAGGTTGCATATTAAAAATAATTTTTATCTGCATCTAGCTCTGAAAAAAAATGTGGGCTTGTAGCAGTGTGTGGGACTTGTTCTATTAGTCCATCTATACTAACCTTCACCAGGTTGCAAACTAAAAATACTTTTTATCTGCATCCAGCTCTGGAAAAAAAATTGGGCTTGTAGCAGTGTTTGGGACTTGTTCTATTAGTCCATCTATACTAACCTCCACCAGGTTGCAAATTAAAAATATTTTTTATCTGCATCTAGCTCTGAAAAAAATTGGGGTTGTAGCAGTGTGTGGGACTTGTTCTATTAGTCCATCTATACTAACCTCCAAAAGGTTGCAAATTATAAATAATTTTTATCTGCATCTAGCTCTGAAAAAAAAATTGGGCTTGTAGCAGTGTGTGGGACTTGTTCTATTAGTCCATCTATACTAACCTCCACCAGGTTGAAAATTAAAAATAATTTTTATCTGCATCTAGGTCTGAAAAAAAATTTGGGCTTGTATCAGTGTATGGGACCTGTTCTATTAGTCCATCTATACTAACCTCCACCAGGTTGAAAATTAAAAATAATTTTTATCTGCATCTAGCTCTGAAAATTTTTTGGGGCTTGTAGCAGTGTGTGGGACTTGTTCTATTAGTCCATCTATACTAACCTCCACCACGTTGCAAATTAAAAATAATTTTTATCTGCATCTAGCTCTGAAAAAAAATTTGGGCTTGTAGCAGTGTGTGGGACTTGTTCTATTAGTCCATCTATACTAACCTCCACCAGGTTGCAAATTAAAAATAATTTTTAACTGCATCTAGATCTGAAAAAAAATTTGGTCTTGTAGCAGTGTGTGGGACTTGTTCTATTAGTCCTTCCATACCAACCTCCACCAGGTTGCAAATTAAAAATAATTTTTATCTACATCTAGCTCTGAAAAATTTTTTGGGCTTGTAGCAGTGTGTGGGACTTGTTCTATTAGTCCTTCTATACTAACCTTCACCAGGTTGCAAATTAAAAATAATTTTTATCTGCATCTAGCTCTGAAAAAAATTTGGGCTTGTAGCAGTGTGTGGGACTTGTTCTATTGGTCCATCTATACTAACCTCCACCAGGTTGCAAATTAAAAATAATTTTTATCTGCATCTAGCTCTGAAAAAAAATGTGGGCTTTTATCAGTGTGTGGGACTTGTTCTATTAGTCCATCTGTACTAAACTCCACCAGGTTGCATATTAAAAATAATTTTTATCTGCATCTAGCTCTGAAAAAAAATGTGGGCTTGTAGCAGTGTGTGGGACTTGTTCTATTAGTCCATCTATACTAACCTCCACCAGGTTGCAAATTAAAAATAATTTTTATCTGCATCTAGCTCTGGAAAAAAAAGTGGGCTTGTAGCAGTGTGTGGGACTTGTTATATTAGTCCATCTATACTAACCTCCACCAGGTTGCAAATTAAAAATAATTTTATCTGCATCTAGCTCTGAAAAAAAAATTGGGCTGGTAACAGTGTGTGGGACTTGATCTATTAGTCCTTCCATACTAACCTCCATCAGGTTGCAAATTAAAAATAATTTTTATGTGCATCTAGCTCTAAAAAAAAATTTGGGCTTGTAGCACAGTGTGGGACTTGTTCTATTAGTCCATTTATTCTAACCTCCACCAGGTTGCAAATTAAAAAATAAATTATTTGCATCTAGCTCTGAAAAAAAATTGGGCTTGTAGCAGTGTGTGGGACTTGTTCTATTAGTCCATCTATACTAACCTCCACCAGGTTGAAAATTAAAAATAATTTTAATCTGTATCCAGCTCTGAAAAAATATTTGGGCTTGTAGCAGTGTGTGGGACTTGTTCTATTAGTCCATCTATACTAACCTTCACCAGGTTGCAAATTAAAAATAATTTTTATCTGCATCTAGCTCTGAAAAAAAATGTGGGCTTGTAGAAGTGTGTGGGACTTGTTCTATTAGTCCATCTATACTAACCTCCACCAGGTTGCAAATTAAAAATAATTTTTATCTGCATCTAGCTCTGAAAAAAAATGTGGGCTTGTAGCAGTGTGTGGGACTTGTTCTATTAGTCCTTCTGTGCTAACCTTCACCAGGTTGCAAATTAAAAATAATTTTTATCTGCATCTTGCTCTGAAAAAAAATTTGGGCTTGCAACAGTGTGTGGGACTTGTTCTATTAGTCCATCTATACTAACCTCCACCAGGTTGCAAATTAAAAATATTTTTTATCTGCATCTAGCTCTGAAAAAAATTTGGGATTGTAGCAGTGTGTGGGAATTGTTCTATTAGTCCATCTATACTAACCTCCACCAGGTTGCAAATTAAAAATAATTTTTATCTGCATCTAGGTCTGAAAAAAAATTTGGGCTTGTAGCAGTGTGTAGGACTTGTTCTATTAGTCCATCTATACTAACCTCCATCAGGTTGCAAATTAAAAATAATTTTTATCTGCATCTAGCTCTGAAAAAAAAATTGGGCTCGTAGCAGTGTGTGGGTCTTGTTCTATTAGTCCATCTATACTAACCTCCACCAGGTTGAAAATTAAAAATAATTTTTATCTGCATCTAGGTCTGAAAAAAAATTTGGGCTTGTAGCAGTGTATGGGACTTGTTCTATTAGTCCATCTATACTAACCTCCACCAGGTTGAAAATTAAAAATAATTTTTATCTGCATCTAGCTCTGAAAAATTTTTGGGGCTTGTAGCAGTGTGTGGGACTTTTTCTATTAGTCCATCTATACTAACCTTCAGCAGGTTGCAAATTAAAAATAATTTTTATCTGCATCTAGCTCTGAAAAAAAATTTGGGCTTGTAGCAGTGTGTGGGACTTGTTCTATTAGTCCATCTATACTAACCTCCACCAGGTTGCAAATTAAAAATAATTTTTATCTGCATCTAGCTCTGAAAAAAAATTTGGGCTTGTAGCAGTGTGTGGGACTTGTTCAATTCGTTCTTCTATACTAACCTTCACCAGGTTGCAAATTAAAAATAATTTTTATCTGCATCTAGCTCTGAAAAAAAATGTGGGCTTGTAGCAGTGTGTGGTACTTGTTCTATTAGTCCATCTATACTAAACTCCAACAGGTTGCATATTAAAAATAATTTTTATCTGCATCTAGCTCTGAAAAAAAATGTGGGCTTGTAGCAGTGTGTGGGACTTGTTCTATTAGTCCATCTATACTAACCTCCACCAGGTTGCAAATTAAAAATAATTTTTATCTGCATCTAGCTCTGAAAAAAATTTGGGCTTGTAGCAGTGTGTGGGACTTGTTCTATTAGTCCATCTATACTAACCTCCAAAAGGTTGCAAATTATAAATAATTTTTATCTGCATCTAGCTCTGAAAAAAAAATTGGGCTTGTAGCAGTGTGTGGGACTTGTTCTATTAGTCCATCTATACTAACCTCCACCAGGTTGAAAATTAAAAATAATTTTTATCTGCATCTAGGTCTGAAAAAAAATTTGGGCTTGTATCAGTGTATGGGACTTGTTCTATTAGTCCATCTATACTAACCTCCACCAGGTTGAAAATTAAAAATAATTTTATCTGCATCTAGCTCTGAAAATTTTTTTGGGGCTTGTAGCAGTGTGTGGGACTTGTTCTATTAGTCCATCTATACTAACCTCCACCAGGTTGCAAATTAAAAATAATTTTTATCTGCATCTAGCTCTGAAAAAAAATTTGGGCTTGTAGCAGTGTGTGGGACTTGTTCTATTAGTCCATCTATACTAACCTCCACCAGGTTGCAAATTAAAAATAATTTTTAACTGCATCTAGCTCTGAAAAAAAATTTGGTCTTGTAGCAGTGTGTGGGACTTGTTCTATTAGTCCTTCCATACCAACCTCCACCAGGTTGCAAATTAAAAATAATTTTTATCTGCATCTAGCTCTGAAAAATTTTTTGGGCTTGTAGCAGTGTGTGGGACTTGTTCTATTAGTCCTTCTATACTAACCTTCACCAGGTTGCAAATTAAAAATAATTTTTATCTGCATCTAGCTCTGAAAAAAAATTTGGGCTTGTAGCAGTGTGTGGGACTTGTTCTATTAGTCCATCTATACTAACCTCCACCAGGTTGCAAATTAAAAATAATTTTTATCTGCATCTAGCTATGAAAAAAATTTGGGCTTGTAGCAGTGTGTGGGACTTGTTCTATTAGTTCTTCTATACTAACCTTCACCAGGTTGCAAATTAAAAATAATTTTTATCTGCATCTAGCTCTGAAAAAAAATGTGGGCTTGTAGCAGTGTGTGGGACTTGTTCTATTAGTCCATCTATACTAAACTCCAACAGGTTGCATATTAAAAATAATTTTTATCTGCATCTAGCTCTGAAAAAAAATGTGGGCTTGTAGCAGTGTGTGGGACTTGTTCTATTAGTCCATCTATACCAACCTCCACCAGGTTGCAAATTAAAAATAATTTTTATCTACATCTAGCTCTGAAAAATTTTTTGGGCTTGTAGCAGTGTGTGGGACTTGTTCTATTAGTCCTTCTATACTAACCTTCACCAGGTTGCAAATTAAAAATAATTTTTATCTGCATCTAGCTCTGAAAAAAAATGTGGGCTTTTATCAGTGTGTGGGACTTGTTCTATTAGTCCATCTGTACTAAACTCCACCAGGTTGCATATTAAAAATAATTTTTATCTGCATCTAGCTCTGAAAAAAAATGTGGGCTTGTAGCAGTGTGTGGGACTTGTTCTATTAGTCCATCTATACTAACCTCCACCAGGTTGCAAATTAAAAATAATTTTTATCTGCATCTAGCTCTGGAAAAAAAAGTGGGCTTGTAGCAGTGTGTGGGACTTGTTATATTAGTCCATCTATACTAACCTCCACCAGGTTGCAAATTAAAAATAATTTTATCTGCATCTAGCTCTGAAAAAAAAATTGGGCTGGTAACAGTGTGTGGGACTTGATCTATTAGTCCTTCCATACTAACCTCCATCAGGTTGCAAATTAAAAATAATTTTTATGTGCATCTAGCTCTAAAAAAAAATTTGGGCTTGTAGCACAGTGTGGGACTTGTTCTATTAGTCCATTTATTCTAACCTCCACCAGGTTGCAAATTAAAAAATAAATTATTTGCATCTAGCTCTGAAAAAAAATTGGGCTTGTAGCAGTGTGTGGGACTTGTTCTATTAGTCCATCTATACTAACCTCCACCAGGTTGAAAATTAAAAATAATTTTAATCTGTATCCAGCTCTGAAAAAATATTTGGGCTTGTAGCAGTGTGTGGGACTTGTTCTATTAGTCCATCTATACTAACCTTCACCAGGTTGCAAATTAAAAATAATTTTTATCTGCATCTAGCTCTGAAAAAAAATGTGGGCTTGTAGAAGTGTGTGGGACTTGTTCTATTAGTCCATCTATACTAACCTCCACCAGGTTGCAAATTAAAAATAATCTTTATCTGCATCTAGCTCTGAAAAAAAATGTGGGCTTGTAGCAGTGTGTGGGACTTGTTCTATTAGTCCTTCTGTGCTAACCTTCACCAGGTTGCAAATTAAAAATAATTTTTATCTGCATCTTGCTCTGAAAAAAAATTTGGGCTTGCAACAGTGTGTGGGACTTGTTCTATTAGTCCATCTATACTAACCTCCACCAGGTTGCAAATTAAAAATATTTTTTATCTGCATCTAGCTCTGAAAAAAATTTGGGATTGTAGCAGTGTGTGGGAATTGTTCTATTAGTCCATCTATACTAACCTCCACCAGGTTGCAAATTAAAAATAATTTTTATCTGCATCTAGGTCTGAAAAAAAATTTGGGCTTGTAGCAGTGTGTAGGACTTGTTCTATTAGTCCATCTATACTAACCTCCATCAGGTTGCAAATTAAAAATAATTTTTATCTGCATCTAGCTCTGAAAAAAAAATTGGGCTCGTAGCAGTGTGTGGGTCTTGTTCTATTAGTCCATCTATACTAACCTCCACCAGGTTGAAAATTAAAAATAATTTTTATCTGCATCTAGGTCTGAAAAAAAATTTGGGCTTGTAGCAGTGTATGGGACTTGTTCTATTAGTCCATCTATACTAACCTCCACCAGGTTGAAAATTAAAAATAATTTTTATCTGCATCTAGCTCTGAAAAATTTTTGGGGCTTGTAGCAGTGTGTGGGACTTTTTCCATTAGTCCATCTATACTAACCTTCAGCAGGTTGCAAATTAAAAATAATTTTTATCTGCATCTAGCTCTGAAAAAAAATTTGGGCTTGTAGCACAGTGTGGGACTTGTTCTATTAGTCCATTTATTCTAACCTCCACCAGGTTGCAAATTAAAAAATAAATTATTTGCATCTAGCTCTGAAAAAAAATTGGGCTTGTAGCAGTGTGTGGGACTTGTTCTATTAGTCCATCTATACTAACCTCCACCAGGTTGAAAATTAAAAATAATTTTAATCTGTATCCAGCTCTGAAAAAATATTTGGGCTTGTAGCAGTGTGTGGGACTTGTTCTATTAGTCCATCTATACTAACCTTCACCAGGTTGCAAATTAAAAATAATTTTTATCTGCATCTAGCTCTGAAAAAAAATGTGGGCTTGTAGAAGTGTGTGGGACTTGTTCTATTAGTCCATCTATACTAACCTCCACCAGGTTGCAAATTAAAAATAATTTTTATCTGCATCTAGCTCTGAAAAAAAATGTGGGCTTGTAGCAGTGTGTGGGACTTGTTCTATTAGTCCTTCTGTGCTAACCTTCACCAGGTTGCAAATTAAAAATAATTTTTATCTGCATCTTGCTCTGAAAAAAAATTTGGGCTTGCAACAGTGTGTGGGACTTGTTCTATTAGTCCATCTATACTAACCTCCACCAGGTTGCAAATTAAAAATATTTTTTATCTGCATCTAGCTCTGAAAAAAATTTGGGATTGTAGCAGTGTGTGGGAATTGTTCTATTAGTCCATCTATACTAACCTCCACCAGGTTGCAAATTAAAAATAATTTTTATCTGCATCTAGGTCTGAAAAAAAATTTGGGCTTGTAGCAGTGTGTAGGACTTGTTCTATTAGTCCATCTATACTAACCTCCATCAGGTTGCAAATTAAAAATAATTTTTATCTGCATCTAGCTCTGAAAAAAAAATTGGGCTCGTAGCAGTGTGTGGGTCTTGTTCTATTAGTCCATCTATAATAACCTCCACCAGGTTGAAAATTAAAAATAATTTTTATCTGCATCTAGGTCTGAAAAAAAATTTGGGCTTGTAGCAGTGTATGGGACTTGTTCTATTAGTCCATCTATACTAACCTCCACCAGGTTGAAAATTAAAAATAATTTTTATCTGCATCTAGCTCTGAAAAATTTTTGGGGCTTGTAGCAGTGTGTGGGACTTTTTCTATTAGTCCATCTATACTAACCTTCAGCAGGTTGCAAATTAAAAATAATTTTTATCTGCATCTAGCTCTGAAAAAAAATTTGGGCTTGTAGCAGTGTGTGGGACTTGTTCTATTAGTCCATCTATACTAACCTCCACCAGGTTGCAAATTAAAAATAATTTTTATCTGCATCTAGCTCTGAAAAAAAATTTGGGCTTGTAGCAGTGTGTGGGACTTGTTCAATTCGTTCTTCTATACTAACCTTCACCAGGTTGCAAATTAAAAATAATTTTTATCTGCATCTAGCTCTGAAAAAAAATGTGGGCTTGTAGCAGTGTGTGGGACTTGTTCTATTAGTCCATCTATACTAAACTCCAACAGGTTGCATATTAAAAATAATTTTTATCTGCATCTAGCTCTGAAAAAAAATGTGGGCTTGTAGCAGTGTGTGGGACTTGTTCTATTAGTCCATCTATACTAACCTCCACCAGGTTGCAAACTAAAAATAATTTTTATCTGCATCTAGCTCTGGAAAAAAAATTGGGCTTGTAGCAGTGTGTGGGACTTGTTCTATTAGTCCATCTATACTAACCTCCACCAGGTTGCAAATTAAAAATAATTTTTATCTGCATCTAGCTCTGAAAAAAATTTGGGCTTGTAGCAGTGTGTGGGACTTGTTCTATTAGTCCATCTATACTAACCTCCAAAAGGTTGCAAATTATAAATAATTTTTATCTGCATCTAGCTCTGAAAAAAAAATTGGGCTTGTAGCAGTGTGTGGGACTTGTTCTATTAGTCCATCTATACTAACCTCCACCAGGTTGAAAATTAAAAATAATTTTTATCTGCATCTAGGTCTGAAAAAAAATTTGGGCTTGTATCAGTGTATGGGACTTGTTCTATTAGTCCATCTATACTAACCTCCACCAGGTTGAAAATTAAAAATAATTTTTATCTGCATCTAGCTCTGAAAATTTTTTGGGGCTTGTAGCAGTGTGTGGGACTTGTTCTATTAGTCCATCTATACTAACCTCCACCAGGTTGCAAATTAAAAATAATTTTTATCTGCATCTAGCTCTGAAAAAAAATTTGGGCTTGTAGCAGTGTGTGGGACTTGTTCTATTAGTCCATCTATACTAACCTCCACCAGGTTGCAAATTAAAAATAATTTTTATCTGCATCTAGCTCTGAAAAAATTTTTTTCTTGTAGCAGTGTGTGGGACTTGTTCTATTAGTCCTTCCATACCAACCTCCACCAGGTTGCAAATTAAAAATAATTTTTATCTGCATCTAGCTCTGAAAAATTTTTTGGGCTTGTAGCAGTGTGTGGGACTTGTTCTATTAGTCCTTCTATACTAACCTTCACCAGGTTGCAAATTAAAAATAATTTTTATCTGCATCTAGCTCTGAAAAAAATTTGGGCTTGTAGCAGTGTCTGGGACTTGTTCTATTGGTCCATCTATACTAACCTCCACCAGGTTGCAAATTAAAAATAATTTTTATCTGCATCTAGCTCTGAAAAAAAATGTGGGCTTTTATCAGTGTGTGGGACTTGTTCTATTAGTCCATCTATACTAAACTCCACCAGGTTGCATATTAAAAATAATTTTTATCTGCATCTAGCTCTGAAAAAAAATGTGGGCTTGTAGCAGTGTGTGGGACTTGTTCTATTAGTCCATCTATACTAACCTCCACCAGGTTGCAAATTAAAAATAATTTTTATCTGCATCTAGCTCTGGAAAAAAAAGTGGGCTTGTAGCAGTGTGTGGGACTTGTTATATTAGTCCATCTATACTAACCTCCACCAGGTTGCAAATTAAAAATAATTTTATCTGCATCTAGCTCTGAAAAAAAAATTGGGCTGGTAACAGTGTGTGGGACTTGATCTATTAGTCCTTCCATACTAACCTCCATCAGGTTGCAAATTGAAAATAATTTTTACGTGCATCTAGCTCTAAAAAAAATTTGGGCTTGTAGCACAGTGTGGGACTTGTTCTATTAGTCCATTTATTCTAACCTCCACCAGGTTGCAAATTAAAAAATAAGTTATTTGCATCTAGCTCTGAAAAAAAATTGGGCTTGTAGCAGTGTGTGGGACTTGTTCTATTAGTCCAACTATACTAACCTCCACCAGGTTGAAAATTAAAAATAATTTTAATCTGTATCCAGCTCTGAAAAAATATTTGGGCTTGTAGCAGTGTGTGGGACTTGTTCTATTAGTCCATCTATACTAACCTTCACCAGGTTGCAAATTAAAAATAATTTTTATCTGCATCTAGCTCTGAAAAAAAATGTGGGCTTGTATCAGTGTGTGGGACTTGTTCTATTAGTCCATCTATACTAACCTCCACCAGGTTGCAAATTAAAAATAATTTTTATCTGCATCTAGCTCTGAAAAAAAAATTGGGCTTGTAGCAGTGTGTGGGACTTGTTCTATTAGTCCATCTATACTAACCTCCACCAGGTTGCAAGTTAAAAATAATTTTTATCTGCATCTAGCTCTGAAAAAAAATTTGGGCTTGTAGCAGTGTGTGGGACTTGTTCTATTTGTTCATCTATACTAACCTCCACCAGGTTGCAAATTAAAACTAATTTTTATCTGCATCTAGCTCTGAAAAAAAATGTGGGCTTGTAGCAGTGTGTGGGACTTGTTCTATTAGTCCATCTATACTAACCTCCATCAGGTTGCAAATTAAAAATAATTTTTATCTGCATCTAGCTCTGAAAAAAAATTTGGGCTTGTATCAGTGTATGGGACTTGTTCTATTAGTCCATCTATACTAACCTCCACCAGGTTGAAAATTAAAAATAATTTTTATCTGCATCTAGCTCTGAAAATTTTTTGGTGCTTGTAGCAGTGTGTGGGACTTGTTCTATTAGTCCATCTATACTAACCTCCACCAGGTTGCAAATTAAAAATAATTTTTATCTGCATCTAGCTCTGAAAAAAAATTTGGGCTTGTAGCAGTGTGTGGGACTTGTTCTATTAGTCCATCTATACTAACCTCCACCAGGTTGCAAATTAAAAATAATTTTTATCTGCATCTAGCTCTGAAAAAAAAATTTTCTTGTAGCAGTGTGTGGGACTTGTTCTATTAGTCCTTCCATACCAACCTCCACCAGGTTGCAAATTAAAAATAATTTTTATCTGCATCTAGCTCTGAAAAATTTTTTGGGCTTGTAGCAGTGTGTGGGACTTGTTCTATTAGTCCTTCTATACTAACCTTCACCAGGTTGCAAATTAAAAATAATTTTTATCTGCATCTAGCTCTGAAAAAAATTTGGGCTTGTAGCAGTGTCTGGGACTTGTTCTATTGGTCCATCTATACTAACCTCCACCAGGTTGCAAATTAAAAATAATTTTTATCTGCATCTAGCTCTGAAAAAAAATGTGGGCTTTTATCAGTGTGTGGGACTTGTTCTATTAGTCCATCTATACTAAACTCCACCAGGTTGCATATTAAAAATAATTTTTATCTGCATCTAGCTCTGAAAAAAAATGTGGGCTTGTAGCAGTGTGTGGGACTTGTTCTATTAGTCCATCTATACTAACCTCCACCAGGTTGCAAATTAAAAATAATTTTTATCTGCATCTAGCTCTGGAAAAAAAAGTTGGCTTGTAGCAGTGTGTGGGACTTGTTATATTAGTCCATCTATACTAACCTCCACCAGGTTGCAAATTAAAAATAATTTTATCTGCATCTAGCTCTGAAAAAAAAATTGGGCTGGTAACAGTGTGTGGGACTTGATCTATTAGTCCTTCCATACTAACCTCCATCAGGTTGCAAATTAAAAATAATTTTTATGTGCATCTAGCTCTAAAAAAAAATTTGGGCTTGTAGCACAGTGTGGGACTTGTTCTATTAGTCCATTTATTCTAACCTCCACCAGGTTGCAAATTAAAAAATAAATTATTTGCATCTAGCTCTGAAAAAAAATTGGGCTTGTAGCAGTGTGTGGGACTTGTTCTATTAGTCCATCTATACTAACCTCCACCAGGTTGAAAATTAAAAATAATTTTAATCTGTATCCAGCTCTGAAAAAATATTTGGGCTTGTAGCAGTGTGTGGGACTTGTTCTATTAGTCCATCTATACTAACCTTCACCAGGTTGCAAATTAAAAATAATTTTTATCTGCATCTAGCTCTGAAAAAAAATGTGGGCTTGTAGAAGTGTGTGGGACTTGTTCTATTAGTCCATCTATACTAACCTCCACCAGGTTGCAAATTAAAAATAATTTTTATCTGCATCTAGCTCTGAAAAAAAATGTGGGCTTGTAGCAGTGTGTGGGACTTGTTCTATTAGTCCTTCTGTGCTAACCTTCACCAGGTTGCAAATTAAAAATAATTTTTATCTGCATCTTGCTCTGAAAAAAAATTTGGGCTTGCAACAGTGTGTGGGACTTGTTCTATTAGTCCATCTATACTAACCTCCACCAGGTTGCAAATTAAAAATATTTTTTATCTGCATCTAGCTCTGAAAAAAATTTGGGATTGTAGCAGTGTGTGGGAATTGTTCTATTAGTCCATCTATACTAACCTCCACCAGGTTGCAAATTAAAAATAATTTTTATCTGCATCTAGGTCTGAAAAAAAATTTGGGCTTGTAGCAGTGTGTAGGACTTGTTCTATTAGTCCATCTATACTAACCTCCATCAGGTTGCAAATTAAAAATAATTTTTATCTGCATCTAGCTCTGAAAAAAAAATTGGGCTCGTAGCAGTGTGTGGGTCTTGTTCTATTAGTCCATCTATACTAACCTCCACCAGGTTGAAAATTAAAAATAATTTTTATCTGCATCTAGGTCTGAAAAAAAATTTGGGCTTGTAGCAGTGTATGGGACTTGTTCTATTAGTCCATCTATACTAACCTCCACCAGGTTGAAAATTAAAAATAATTTTTATCTGCATCTAGCTCTGAAAAATTTTTGGGGCTTGTAGCAGTGTGTGGGACTTTTTCTATTAGTCCATCTATACTAACCTTCACCAGGTTGCAAATTAAAAATAATTTTTATCTGCATCTAGCTCTGAAAAAAAAATTGGGCTTGTAGCAGTGTGTGGGACTTGTTCTATTAGTCCATCTATACTAACCTCCACCAGGTTGCAAATTAAAAATAATTTTTATCTGCATCTAGCTCTGAAAAAAATTTGGGCTTGTAGCAGTGTGTGGGACTTGTTCAATTCGTTCTTCTATACTAACCTTCACCAGGTTGCAAATTAAAAATAATTTTTATCTGCATCTAGCTCTGAAAAAAAATGTGGGCTTGTAGCAGTGTGTGGGACTTGTTCTATTAGTCCATCTATACTAAACTCCAACAGGTTGCATATTAAAAATAATTTTTATCTGCATCTAGCTCTGAAAAAAAATGTGGGCTTGTAGCAGTGTGTGGGACTTGTTCTATTAGTCCATCTATACTAACCTCCACCAGGTTGCAAACTAAAAATAATTTTTATCTGCATCTAGCTCTGGAAAAAAAATTGGGCTTGTAGCAGTGTGTGGGACTTGTTCTATTAGTCCATCTATACTAACCTCCACCAGGTTGCAAATTAAAAATAATTTTTATCTGCATCTAGCTCTGAAAAAAATTTGGGCTTGTAGCAGTGTGTGGGACTTGTTCTATTAGTCCATCTATACTAACCTCCAAAAGGTTGCAAATTATAAATAATTTTTATCTGCATCTAGCTCTGAAAAAAAAATTGGGCTTGTAGCAGTGTGTGGGACTTGTTCTATTAGTCCATCTATACTAACCTCCACCAGGTTGAAAATTAAAAATAATTTTTATCTGCATCTAGGTCTGAAAAAAAATTTGGGCTTGTATCAGTGTATGGGACTTGTTCTATTAGTCCATCTATACTAACCTCCACCAGGTTGAAAATTAAAAATAATTTTTATCTGCATCTAGCTCTGAAAATTTTTTGGGGCTTGTAGCAGTGTGTGGGACTTGTTCTATTAGTCCATCTATACTAACCTCCACCAGGTTGCAAATTAAAAATAATTTTTATCTGCATCTAGCTCTGAAAAAAAATTTGGGCTTGTAGCAGTGTGTGGGACTTGTTCTATTAGTCCATCTATACTAACCTCCACCAGGTTGCAAATTAAAAATAATTTTTATCTGCATCTAGCTCTGAAAAAATTTTTTTCTTGTAGCAGTGTGTGGGACTTGTTCTATTAGTCCTTCCATACCAACCTCCACCAGGTTGCAAATTAAAAATAATTTTTATCTGCATCTAGCTCTGAAAAATTTTTTGGGCTTGTAGCAGTGTGTGGGACTTGTTCTATTAGTCCTTCTATACTAACCTTCACCAGGTTGCAAATTAAAAATAATTTTTATCTGCATCTAGCTCTGAAAAAAATTTGGGCTTGTAGCAGTGTCTGGGACTTGTTCTATTGGTCCATCTATACTAACCTCCACCAGGTTGCAAATTAAAAATAATTTTTATCTGCATCTAGCTCTGAAAAAAAATGTGGGCTTTTATCAGTGTGTGGGACTTGTTCTATTAGTCCATCTATACTAAACTCCACCAGGTTGCATATTAAAAATAATTTTTATCTGCATCTAGCTCTGAAAAAAAATGTGGGCTTGTAGCAGTGTGTGGGACTTGTTCTATTAGTCCATCTATACTAACCTCCACCAGGTTGCAAATTAAAAATAATTTTTATCTGCATCTAGCTCTGGAAAAAAAAGTGGGCTTGTAGCAGTGTGTGGGACTTGTTATATTAGTCCATCTATACTAACCTCCACCAGATTGCAAATTAAAAATAATTTTATCTGCATCTAGCTCTGAAAAAAAAATTGGGCTGGTAACAGTGTGTGGGACTTGATCTATTAGTCCTTCCATACTAACCTCCATCAGGTTGCAAATTAAAAATAATTTTTACGTGCATCTAGCTCTAAAAAAAATTTGGGCTTGTAGCACAGTGTGGGACTTGTTCTATTAGTCCATTTATTCTAACCTCCACCAGGTTGCAAATTAAAAAATAAGTTATTTGCATCTAGCTCTGAAAAAAAATTGGGCTTGTAGCAGTGTGTGGGACTTGTTCTATTAGTCCAACTATACTAACCTCCACCAGGTTGAAAATTAAAAATAATTTTCATCTGTATCCAGCTCTGAAAAAATATTTGGGCTTGTAGCAGTGTGTGGGACTTGTTCTATTAGTCCATCTATACTAACCTTCACCAGGTTGCAAATTAAAAATAATTTTTATCTGCATCTAGCTCTGAAAAAAAATGTGGGCTTGTATCAGTGTGTGGGACTTGTTCTATTAGTCCATCTATACTAACCTCCACCAGGTTGCAAATTAAAAATAATTTTTATCTGCATCTAGCTCTGAAAAAAAAATTGGGCTTGTAGCAGTGTGTGGGACTTGTTCTATTAGTCCATCTATACTAACCTCCACCAGGTTGCAAGTTAAAAATAATTTTTATCTGCATCTAGCTCTGAAAAAAAATTTGGGCTTGTAGCAGTGTGTGGGACTTGTTCTATTTGTTCATCTATACTAACCTCCACCAGGTTGCAAATTAAAACTAATTTTTATCTGCATCTAGCTCTGAAAAAAAATGTGGGCTTGTAGCAGTGTGTGGGACTTGTTCTATTAGTCCATCTATACTAACCTCCATCAGGTTGCAAATTAAAAATAATTTTTATCTGCATCTAGCTCTGAAAAAAAATTTGGGCTTGTATCAGTGTATGGGACTTGTTCTATTAGTCCATCTATACTAACCTCCACCAGGTTGAAAATTAAAAATAATTTTTATCTGCATCTAGCTCTGAAAATTTTTTGGGGCTTGTAGCAGTGTGTGGGACTTGTTCTATTAGTCCATCTATACTAACCTCCACCAGGTTGCAAATTAAAAATAATTTTTATCTGCATCTAGCTCTGAAAAAAAATTTGGGCTTGTAGCAGTGTGTGGGACTTGTTCTATTAGTCCATCTATACTAACCTCCACCAGGTTGCAAATTAAAAATAATTTTTATCTGCATCTAGCTCTGAAAAAAAAATTTTCTTGTAGCAGTGTGTGGGACTTGTTCTATTAGTCCTTCCATACCAACCTCCACCAGGTTGCAAATTAAAAATAATTTTTATCTGCATCTAGCTCTGAAAAATTTTTTGGGCTTGTAGCAGTGTGTGGGACTTGTTCTATTAGTCCTTCTATACTAACCTTCACCAGGTTGCAAATTAAAAATAATTTTTATCTGCATCTAGCTCTGAAAAAAATTTGGGCTTGTAGCAGTGTCTGGGACTTGTTCTATTGGTCCATCTATACTAACCTCCACCAGGTTGCAAATTAAAAATAATTTTTATCTGCATCTAGCTCTGAAAAAAAATGTGGGCTTTTATCAGTGTGTGGGACTTGTTCTATTAGTCCATCTATACTAAACTCCACCAGGTTGCATATTAAAAATAATTTTTATCTGCATCTAGCTCTGAAAAAAAATGTGGGCTTGTAGCAGTGTGTGGGACTTGTTCTATTAGTCCATCTATACTAACCTCCACCAGGTTGCAAATTAAAAATAATTTTTATCTGCATCTAGCTCTGGAAAAAAAAGTGGGCTTGTAGCAGTGTGTGGGACTTGTTATATTAGTCCATCTATACTAACCTCCACCAGGTTGCAAATTAAAAATAATTTTATCTGCATCTAGCTCTGAAAAAAAAATTGGGCTGGTAACAGTGTGTGGGACTTGATCTATTAGTCCTTCCATACTAACCTCCATCAGGTTGCAAATTAAAAATAATTTTTACGTGCATCTAGCTCTAAAAAAA
The DNA here is from genome assembly GCF_046119375.1 of Phyllobates terribilis. NCBI lineage: Eukaryota > Metazoa > Chordata > Amphibia > Anura > Dendrobatidae > Phyllobates > Phyllobates terribilis. The sequence continues at coordinate 115,349,026 of NW_027362761.1, read as the reverse complement.
ATTTGGGCTTGTAGCACAGTGTGGGACTTGTTCTATTAGTCCATTTATTCTAACCTCCACCAGGTTGCAAATTAAAAAATAAATTATTTGCATCTAGCTCTGAAAAAAAATTGGGCTTGTAGCAGTGTGTGGGACTTGTTCTATTAGTCCAACTATACTAACCTCCACCAGGTTGAAAATTAAAAATAATTTTAATCTGTATCCAGCTCTGAAAAAATATTTGGGCTTGTAGCAGTGTGTGGGACTTGTTCTATTAGTCCATCTATACTAACCTTCACCAGGTTGCAAATTAAAAATAATTTTTATCTGCATCTAGCTCTGAAAAAAAATGTGGGCTTGTATCAGTGTGTGGGACTTGTTCTATTAGTCCATCTATACTAACCTCCACCAGGTTGCAAATTAAAAATAATTTTTATCTGCATCTAGCTCTGAAAAAAAAATTGGGCTTGTAGCAGTGTGTGGGACTTGTTCTATTAGTCCATCTATACTAACCTCCACCAGGTTGCAAGTTAAAAATAATTTTTATCTGCATCTAGCTCTGAAAAAAAATTTGGGCTTGTAGCAGTGTGTGGGACTTGTTCTATTTGTTCATCTATACTAACCTCCACCAGGTTGCAAATTAAAACTAATTTTTATCTGCATCTAGCTCTGAAAAAAAATGTGGGCTTGTAGCAGTGTGTGGGACTTGTTCTATTAGTCCATCTATACTAACCTCCATCAGGTTGCAAATTAAAAATAATTTTTATCTGCATCTAGCTCTGAAAAAAAATTTGGGCTTGTATCAGTGTATGGGACTTGTTCTATTAGTCCATCTATACTAACCTCCACCAGGTTGAAAATTAAAAATAATTTTTATCTGCATCTAGCTCTGAAAATTTTTTGGGGCTTGTAGCAGTGTGTGGGACTTGTTCTATTAGTCCATCTATACTAACCTCCACCAGGTTGCAAATTAAAAATAATTTTTATCTGCATCTAGCTCTGAAAAAAAATTTGGGCTTGTAGCAGTGTGTGGGACTTGTTCTATTAGTCCATCTATACTAACCTCCACCAGGTTGCAAATTAAAAATAATTTTTATCTGCATCTAGCTCTGAAAAAATTTTTTTCTTGTAGCAGTGTGTGGGACTTGTTCTATTAGTCCTTCCATACCAACCTCCACCAGGTTGCAAATTAAAAATAATTTTTATCTGCATCTAGCTCTGAAAAATTTTTTGGGCTTGTAGCAGTGTGTGGGACTTGTTCTATTAGTCCTTCTATACTAACCTTCACCAGGTTGCAAATTAAAAATAATTTTTATCTGCATCTAGCTCTGAAAAAAATTTGGGCTTGTAGCAGTGTCTGGGACTTGTTCTATTGGTCCATCTATACTAACCTCCACCAGGTTGCAAATTAAAAATAATTTTTATCTGCATCTAGCTCTGAAAAAAAATGTGGGCTTTTATCAGTGTGTGGGACTTGTTCTATTAGTCCATCTATACTAAACTCCACCAGGTTGCATATTAAAAATAATTTTTATCTGCATCTAGCTCTGAAAAAAAATGTGGGCTTGTAGCAGTGTGTGGGACTTCTTCTATTAGTCCATCTATACTAACCTCCACCAGGTTGCAAATTAAAAATAATTTTTATCTGCATCTAGCTCTGGAAAAAAAAGTGGGCTTGTAGCAGTGTGTGGGACTTGTTATATTAGTCCATCTATACTAACCTCCACCAGGTTGCAAATTAAAAATAATTTTATCTGCATCTAGCTCTGAAAAAAAAATTGGGCTGGTAACAGTGTGTGGGACTTGATCTATTAGTCCTTCCATACTAACCTCCATCAGGTTGCAAATTAAAAATAATTTTTACGCGCATCTAGCTCTAAAAAAAATTTGGGCTTGTAGCACAGTGTGGGACTTGTTCTATTAGTCCATTTATTCTAACCTCCACCAGGTTGCAAATTAAAAAATAAATTATTTGCATCGAGCTCTGAAAAAAAATTGGGCTTGTAGCAGTGTGTGGGACTTGTTCTATTAGTCCAACTATACTAACCTCCACCAGGTTGAAAATTAAAAATAATTTTAATCTGTATCCAGCTCTGAAAAAATATTTGGGCTTGTAGCAGTGTGTGGGACTTGTTCTATTAGTCCATCTATACTAACCTTCACCAGGTTGCAAATTAAAAATAATTTTTATCTGCATCTAGCTCTGAAAAAAAATGTGGGCTTGTATCAGTGTGTGGGACTTGTTCTATTAGTCCATCTATACTAACCTCCACCAGGTTGCAAATTAAAAATAATTTTTATCTGCATCTAGCTCTGAAAAAAAAATTGGGCTTGTAGCAGTGTGTGGGACTTGTTCTATTAGTCCATCTATACTAACCTCCACCAGGTTGCAAGTTAAAAATAATTTTTATCTGCATCTAGCTCTGAAAAAAAATTTGGGCTTGTAGCAGTGTGTGGGACTTGTTCTATTTGTTCATCTATACTAACCTCCACCAGGTTGCAAATTAAAACTAATTTTTATCTGCATCTAGCTCTGAAAAAAAATGTGGGCTTGTAGCAGTGTGTGGGACTTGTTCTATTAGTCCATCTATACTAACCTCCATCAGGTTGCAAATTAAAAATAATTTTTATCTGCATCTAGCTCTGAAAAAAAAATTGGGCTCGTAGCAGTGTGTGGGTCTTGTTCTATTAGTCCATCTATACTAACCTCCACCAGGTTGAAAATTAAAAATTATTTTTATCTGCATCTAGGTCTGAAAAAAAATTTGGGCTTGTAGCAGTGTATGGGACTTGTTCTATTAGTCCATCTATACTGACCTCCACCAGGTTGAAAATTAAAAATAATTTTTATCTGCATCTAGCTCTGAAAAATTTTTGGGGCTTTGTAGCAGTGTGTGGGACTTTTTCTATTAGTCCATCTATACTAACCTTCACCAGGTTGCAAATTAAAAATAATTTTTATCTGCATCTAGCTCTGAAAAAAAATTTTGGCTTGTAGCAGTGTGTGGGACTTGTTCTATTAGTCCATCTATACTAACCTCCACCAGGTTGCAAATTAAAAATAATTTTTATCTGCATCTAGCTCTGAAAAAAAATTTGGGCTTGTAGCAGTGTGTGGGACTTGTTCTATTAGTCCATCTATACTAACCTCCAAAAGGTTGCAAATTATAAATAATTTTTATCTGCATCTAGCTCTGAAAAAAAAATTGGGCTTGTAGCAGTGTGTGGGACTTGTTCTATTAGTCCATCTATGCTAACCTCCACCAGGTTGAAAATTAAAAATAATTTTTATCTGCATCTAGGTCTGAAAAAAAATTTGGGCTTGTATCAGTGTATGGGACTTGTTCTATTAGTCCATCTATACTAACCTCCACCAGGTTGAAAATTAAAAATAATTTTTATCTGCATCTAGCTCTGAAAATTTTTTGGGGCTTGTAGCAGTGTGTGGGACTTGTCCTATTAGTCCATCTATACTAACCTCCACCAGGTTGCAAATTAAAAATAATTTTTATCTGCATCTAGCTCTGAAAAAAAATTTGGGCTTGTAGCAGTGTGTGGGACTTGTTCTATTAGTCCATCTATACTAACCTCCAAAAGGTTGCAAATTATAAATAATTTTTATCTGCATCTAGCTCTGAAAAAAAAATTGGGCTTGTAGCAGTGTGTGGGACTTGTTCTATTAGTCCATCTATACTAACCTCCACCAGGTTGAAAATTAAAAATAATTTTTATCTGCATCTAGGTCTGAAAAAAAATTTGGGCTTGTATCAGTGTATGGGACTTGTTCTATTAGTCCATCTATACTAACCTCCACCAGGTTGAAAATTAAAAATAATTTTTATCTGCATCTAGCTCTGAAAATTTTTTGGGGCTTGTAGCAGTGTGTGGGACTTGTTCTATTAGTCCATCTATACTAACCTCCACCAGGTTGCAAATTAAAAATAATTTTTATCTGCATCTAGCTCTGAAAAAAAATTTGGGCTTGTAGCAGTGTGTGGGACTTGTTCTATTAGTCCATCTATACTAACCTCCACCAGGTTGCAAATTAAAAATAATTTTTATCTGCATCTAGCTCTGAAAAAAAATTTTTCTTGTAGCAGTGTGTGGGACTTGTTCTATTAGTCCTTCCATTCCAACCTCCACCAGGTTGCAAATTAAAAATAATTTTTATCTGCATCTAGCTCTGAAAAATTTTTTGGGCTTGTAGCAGTGTGTGGGACTTGTTCTATTAGTCCTTCTATACTAAACTTCACCAGGTTGCAAATTAAAAATAATTTTTATCTGCATCTAGCTCTGAAAAAAATTTGGGCTTGTAGCAGTGTCTGGGACTTGTTCTATTGGTCCATCTATACTAACCTCCACCAGGTTGCAAATTAAAAATAATTTTTATCTTTATCTAGCTCTGAAAAAAAATGTGGGCTTTTATCAGTGTGTGGGACTTGTTCTATTAGTCCATCTATACAAAACTCCACCAGGTTGCATATTAAAAATAATTTTTATCTGCATCTAGCTCTGAAAAAAAATGTGGGCTTGTAGCAGTGTGTGGGACTTGTTCTATTAGTCCATCTATACTAACCTCCACCAGGTTGCAAATTAAAAATAATTTTTATCTGCATCTAGCTCTGGAAAAAAAAGTGGGCTTGTAGCAGTGTGTGGGACTTGTTATATTAGTCCATCTATACTAACCTCCACCAGGTTGCAAATTAAAAATAATTTTATCTGCATCTAGCTCTGAAAAAAAAATTGGGCTGGTAACAGTGTGTGGGACTTGATCTATTAGTCCTTCCATACTAACCTCCATCAGGTTGCAAATTAAAAATAATTTTTACGTGCATCTAGCTCTAAAAAAAATTTGGGCTTGTAGCACAGTGTGGGACTTGTTCTATTAGTCCATTTATTCTAACCTCCACCAGGTTGCAAATTAAAAAATAAATTATTTGCATCTAGCTCTGAAAAAAAATTGGGCTTGTAGCAGAGTGTGGGACTTGTTCTATTAGTCCAACTATACTAACCTCCACCAGGTTGAAAATTAAAAATAATTTTAAACTGTATCCAGCTCTGAAAAAATATTTGGGCTTGTAGCAGTGTGTGGGACTTGTTCTATTAGTCCATCTATACTAACCTTCACCAGGTTGCAAATTAAAAATAATTTTTATCTGCATCTAGCTCTGAAAAAAAATGTGGGCTTGTATCAGTGTGTGGGACTTGTTCTATTAGTCCATCTATACTAACCTCCACCAGGTTGCAAATTAAAAATAATTTTTATCTGCATCTAGCTCTGAAAAAAAAATTGGGCTTGTAGCAGTGTGTGGGACTTGTTCTATTAGTCCATCTATACTAACCTCCACCAGGTTGCAAGTTAAAAATAATTTTTATCTGCATCTAGCTCTGAAAAAAAATTTGGGCTTGTAGCAGTGTGTGGGACTTGTTCTATTTGTTCATCTATACTAACCTCCACCAGGTTGCAAATTAAAACTAATTTTTATCTGCATCTAGCTCTGAAAAAAAATGTGGGCTTGTAGCAGTGTGTGGGACTTGTTCTATTAGTCCATCTATACTAACCTCCATCAGGTTGCAAATTAAAAATAATTTTTATCTGCATCTAGCTCTGAAAAAAAAATTGGGCTCGTAGCAGTGTGTGGGTCTTGTTCTATTAGTCCATCTATACTAACCTCCACCAGGTTGAAAATTAAAAATAATTTTTATCTGCATCTAGGTCTGAAAAAAAATTTGGGCTTGTAGCAGAGTATGGGACTTGTTCTATTAGTCCATCTATACTAACCTCCACCAGGTTGAAAATTAAAAATAATTTTTATCTGCATCTAGCTCTGAAAAATTTTTGGGGCTTGTAGCAGTGTGTGGGACTTTTTCTATTAGTCCATCTATACTAACCTTCACCAGGTTGCAAATTAAAAATAATTTTTATCTGCATCTAGCTCTGAAAAAAAATTTTGGCTTGTAGCAGTGTGTGGGACTTGTTCTATTAGTCCATCTATACTAACCTCCACCAGGTTGCAAATTAAAAATAATTTTTATCTGCATCTAGCTCTGAAAAAAAATTTGGGCTTGTAGCAGTGTGTGGAACTTGTTCTATTAGTCCTTCTATACTAACCTTCACCAGGTTGCAAATTAAAAATAATTTTTATCTGCATCTAGCTCTGAAAAAAAATGTGGGCTTGTAGCAGTGTGTGGGACTTGTTCTATTTGTCCATCTATACTAAACTCCACCAGGTTGCATATTAAAAATAATTTTTATCTGCATCTAGCTCTGAAAAAAAATGTGGGCTTGTAGCAGTGTGTGGGACTTGTTCTATTAGTCCATGTATACTAACCTCCACCAGGTTGCAAACTAAAAATAATTTTTATCTGCATCTAGCTCTGGAAAAAAAATTGGGCTTGTAGCAGTGTGTGGGACTTGTTCTATTAGTCCATCTATACTAACCTCCACCAGGTTGCAAATTAAAAATAATTTTTATCTGCATCTAGCTCTGAAAAAAATTTGGGCTTGTAGCAGTGTGTGGAACTTGTTCTATTAGTCCATCTATACTAACCTCCACCAGGTTGAAAATTAAAAATAATTTTTATCTGCATCTAGGTCTGAAAAAAAATTTGGGCTTGTATCAGTGTATGGGACTTGTTCTATTAGTCCATCTATACCACCCTCCACCAGGTTGAAAATTAAAAATAATTTTTATCTGCATCTAGCTCTGAAAATTTTTTGGGGCTTGTAGCAGTGTGTGGGACTTGTTCTATTAGTCCATCTATACTAACCTCCACCAGGTTGCAAATTAAAAATAATTTTTATCTGCATCTAGCTCTGAAAAAAAGTTTGGGCTTGTAGCAGTGTGTGGGACTTGTTCTATTAGTCCATCTATACTAACCTCCACCAGGTTGCAAATTAAAAATAATTTTTATCTGCATCTAGCTCTGAAAAAAAATTTGGTCTTGTAGCAGTGTGTGGGACTTGTTCTATTAGTCCTTCCATACCAACCTCCACCAGGTTGCAAATTAAAAATAATTTTTATCTGCATCTAGCTCTGAAAATTTTTTGGGGCTTGTAGCAGTGTGTGGGACTTGTTCTATTAGTCCATCTATACTAACCTCCACCAGGTTGCAAATTAAAAATAATTTTTATCTGCATCTAGCTCTGAAAAAAAGTTTGGGCTTGTAGCAGTGTGTGGGACTTGTTCTATTAGTCTTTCTATACTAACCTTCACCAGGTTGCAAATTAAAAATAATTTTTATCTGCATCTAGCTCTGAAAAAATTTTGGGCTTGTAGCAGTGTGTGGGACTTGTTCTATTGGTCCATCTATACTAACCTCCACCAGGTTGCAAATTAAAAATAATTTTTATCTGCATCTAGCTCTGGAAAAAAAAGTGGGCTTGTAGCAGTGTGTGGGACTTGTTATATTAGTCCATCTATACTAACCTCCACCAGGTTGCAAATTAAAAATAATTTTATCTGCATCTAGCTCTGAAAAAAAAATTGGGCTTGTAACAGTGTGTGGGACTTGATCTATTAGTCCTTCCATACTAACCTCCATCAGGTTGCAAATTAAAAATAATTTTTACGTGCATCTAGCTCTAAAAAAAAATTTGGGCTTGTAGCACAGTGTGGGACTTGTTCTATTAGTCCATCTATACTAACCTCCACCAGGTTGCAAATTAAAAAAAAAATTATTTGCATCTAGCTCTGAAAAAAAATTGGGTTTGTAGCAGTGTGTGGGACTTGTTCTATTAGTCCATCTATACTAACCTCCACCAGGTTGAAAATTAAAAATAATTTTAATCTGTATCCAGCTCTGAAAAAATATTTGGGCTTGTAGCAGTGTGTGGGACTTGTTCTATTAGTCCATCTATACTAACCTTCACCAGGTTGCAAATTAAAAATAATTTTTATCTGCATCTAGCTCTGAAAAAAAATGTGGGCTTGTAGAAGTGTGTGGGACTTGTTCTATTAGTCCATCTATACTAACCTCCACCAGGTTGCAAATTAAAAATAATTTTTATCTGCATCTGGCTCTGAAAAAAAAATTGGGCTTGTAGCAGTGTGTGGGACTTGTTCTATTAGTCCATCTATACTAACCTCCACCAGGTTGCAAGTTAAAAATAATTTTTATCTGCATCTAGCTCTGAAAAAAAATTTGGGCTTGTAGCAGTGTGTGGGACTTGTTCTATTAGTTCATCTATACTAACCTCCACCAGGTTGCAAATTAAAAATAATTTTTATCTGCATCTAGCTCTGAAAAAAAATTTGGGCTTGTAGCAGTATGTGGGACTTGTTCTATTAGTCCATCTATACTAACCTCCACCAAGTTGCAAATTAAAAATAATTTTCATCTGCATCTAGCTCAGAAAAAAATTTTGGGCTTGTAGCAGTGTGTGGGACTTGTTCTATTAGTCCATCTGTACTAAAATCCACCAGCTTGCAAATTAAAAATAATTTTTATCTGCATCTAGCTCTGAAAAAAAACTTGGGCTTGTAGCAGTGCGTGGGACTTGTTCTTTAAGTCCATCTATACTAACCTTCACCAGGTTGCAAATTAAAAATAATTTTTATCTGCATCTAGCTATGAAAAATAATGTGGGCTTGGAGAAGTGTGTGGGTTTTGTTCTATTAGTCCATCTATACTAACCTCTACCAGGTTGCAAATTAAAAATAATTTTTATCTGCATCTAGGTCTGAAAAAAAAATTGGGCTTGTAGCAGTGTGTGGGACTTGTTCTATTAGTCCATCTATACTAACCTCCACCCGGTTGCAAATTAAAAATAATTTTAATCTGTATCTAGCTCTGAAAAAAAATTTGGGCTTGTAGCAGTGTGTGGGACTTGTTCTATTAGTCCATCTATGCTAATCTCCACCAGGTTGCAAATTAAAAATAATTTTTATCTGCATCTAGCTCTGAAAAAAAAATTGGGCTTGTAGCAGTGTGTGGGACTAGTTCTATTAGTCCATCTATACTAACCTCCACCAGGTTGCAAATTAAAAATAATTTTTATCTGCATCTAGCTCTGAAAAAAAAATTGGGCTTGTAGCAGTGTGTGGGACTTGTTCTATTAGTCCTTCTATACTAACCTCCATCAGGTTGCAAAGTAAAAATAATTTTTATCTGAATCTAGCTCTAAAAAAAAATTTGGGCTTGTAGCAGTGTGTGGGACTTGTTCTATTAGTCCATCTATACTAACCTCCACCAGGTTGAAAATTAAAAATAATTTTTATCTGCATCTAGTTCTGAAAATTTTTTTGGGCTTGTAGCAGTGTGTGGGACTTGTTCTATTAGATCATCTATACTAACCTCCACCAGGTTGAAAATGAAAAATAATTTTTAACTGCATCTAGGTCTGAAAATTTTTTAGGGCTTGTAGCAGTGTGTGGGACTTGTTCTATTAGTCCTTCTATACTAACCTCCATCAGGTTGCAAATTAAAAATAATTTTAATCTGTATCTAGCTCAGAAAAAAAATTTGGGCTTGTAGCAGTGTGTGGGACTTGTTCTATTAGTCCATCTATACTAAACTCCAACAGGTTGCAAATTAAAAATATTTTTTATCTGCATCTAGCTCTGAAAAAAAATTTGGGCTTGTAGCATTGTGTGGGACTTGTTCTATTAGTCCATCTATACTAACCTCCACCAGGTTGTAAATTAAAAATAATTTTTATCTGCATCTAGCTCTGAAAAAATTGGGCTTGTAGCAGTGTGTGGGACTTTTTCTATTAGTCCATCTATACTAACCTCCACCAGGTTGCAAATTAAAAAGAATTTTTATCTGCATCTAGCTCTGAAAAAAAACTTGGGCTTGTAGCAGTGTGTGGGACTTGTTCTATTAGTCCCTCTATACTAACCTCCACCAGGTTGCAAATTAAAAATATTTTTTATCTGATTCTAGCTCTGAAAATAATTTGGGATTGTAGCAGTGTGTGGGACTTGTTCTATTAGTCCATCTATACTAACCTCAACCAGGTTGCAAATTAAAAATTATTTTTATCTGCATCTAGGTCTGAAAAAAATTTGGGCTTGTAGCAGTGTGTGGGACTTGTTCTATTAGTCCATATGTACTAACCTCCACCAGGTTGAAAATTAAAAATAATTTTTATCTGCATCTAGCTCTGAAATTTTTTTTGGGCTTGTAGCAGTGTGTGGGACTTGTTCTCTTAGTCCTTCCATACTAACCTCCACCAGGTTGCAAATTAAAAATAATTTTCATCTGCATCTAGCTCTGAAAATTTTTTTGGGCTTGTAGCAGTGTGTGGGACTTGTTCTATTAGTCCTTCTATACTAACCTTCACCAGGTTGCAAATTAAAAATAATTTTTATCTGCATCTAGCTCTGAAAAAAATTTGGGCTTGTAGCAGTGTGGGGGACTTGTTCTATTAGTCCATCTATACTAACCCCCACCAGGTTGCAAATTAAAAATAATTTTTATCTGCATCTAGCTCTGAAAAAAAATTTGGGCTTGTATCAGTGTATGGGACTTGTTCTATTAGTCCATCTATACTAACCCCCACCAGGTTGAAAATTAAAAATAATTTTTATCTGCATCTAGCTCTGAAAATTTTTTGGGGCTTGTAGCAGTGTGTGGGACTTGTTCTATTAGTCCATCTATACTAACCTCCACCAGGTTGCAAATTAAAAATAATTTTTATCTGCATCTAGCTCTGAAAAAAATGTGGGCTTGTAGCAGTGTGTGGGACTTGTTCTATTAGTCCATCTATACTAACCTCCACCAGGTTGCAAATTAAAAATAATTTTTATCTGCATCTAGCTCTGAAAAAAAAATTGGGCTTGTAGCAGTGTGTGGGACTTGTTCTATTAGTCCATCTATACTAACCTCCACCAGGTTGCAAATTAAAAATAATTTTTATCTGCATCTAGCTCTGAAAAAAATTTGGGCTTGTAGCAGTGTGTGGGACTTGTTCTATTAGTCCATCTATACTAACCTCCACCAGGTTGAAAATTAAAAATAATTTTTATCTGCATCTAGGTCTGAAAAAAAATTTGGGCTTGTATCAGTGTATGGGACTTGTTCTATTAGTCCATCTATACTAACCTCCACCAGGTTGAAAATTAAAAATAATTTTTATCTGCATCTAGCTCTGAAAATTTTTTGGGGCTTGTAGCAGTGTGTGGGACTTGTTCTATTAGTCCATCTATACTAACCTCCACCAGGTTGCAAATTAAAAATAATTTTTATCTGCATCTAGCTCTGAAAAAAAATTTGGGCTTGTAGCAGTGTGTGGGACTTGTTCTATTAGTCCATCTATACTAACCTCCACCAGGTTGCAAATTAAAAATAATTTTTATCTGCATCTAGCTCTGAAAAAAAATTTGGTCTTGTAGCAGTGTGTGGGACTTGTTCTATTAGTCCTTCCATACCAACCTCCACCAGGTTGCAAATTAAAAATAATTTTTATCTGCATCTAGCTCTGAAAAAATTTTTGGGCTTGTAGCAGTGTGTGGGACTTGTTCTATTAGTCCTTCTATACTAACCTTCACCAGGTTACAAATTAAAAATAATTTTTATCTGCATCTAGCTCTGAAAAAAATTTGGGCTTGTAGCAGTGTGTGGGACTTGTTCTATTGGTCCATCTATACTAACCTCCACCAGGTTGCAAATTAAAAATAATTTTTATCTGCATCTAGCTCTGAAAAAAAATGTGGGCTTTTATCAGTGTGTGGGACTTGTTCTATTAGTCCATCTATACTAAACTCCACCAGGTTGCATATTAAAAATAATTTTTATCTGCATCTAGCTCTGAAAAAAAATGTGGGCTTGTAGCAGTGTGTGGGACTTGTTCTATTAGTCCATCTATACTAACCTCCACCAGGTTGCAAATTAAAAATAATTTTTATCTGCATCTAGCTCTGGAAAAAAAAGTGGGCTTGTAGCAGTGTGTGGGACTTGTTATATTAGTCCATCTATACTAACCTCCACCAGGTTGCAAATTAAAAATAATTTTATCTGCATCTAGCTCTAAAAAAAAAATTGGGCTTGTAACAGTGTGTGGGACTTGATCTATTAGTCCTTCCATACTAACCTCCATCAGGTTGCAAATTAAAAATAATTTTTACGTGCATCTAGCTCTAAAAAAAAATTTGGGCTTGTAGCACAGTGTGGGACTTGTTCTATTAGTCCATCTATACTAACCTCCACCAGGTTGCAAATTAAAAAAAAAATTATTTGCATCTAGCTCTGAAAAAAAATTGGGCTTGTAGCAGTGTGTGGGACTTGTTCTATTAGTCCATCTATACTAACCTCCACCAGGTTGAAAATTAGAAATAATTTTAATCTGTATCCAGCTCTGAAAAAATATTTGGGCTTGTAGCAGTGTGTGGGACTTGTTCTATTAGTCCATCTATACTAACCTTCACCAGGTTGCAAATTAAAAATAATTTTTATCTGCATCTAGCTCTGAAAAAAAATGTGGGCTTGTAGAAGTGTGTGGGACTTGTTCTATTAGTCCATCTATACTAACCTCCACCAGGTTGCAAATTAAAAATAATTTTTATCTGCATCTAGCTCTGAAAAAAAAATTGGGCTTGTAGCAGTGTGTGGGACTTGTTCTATTAGTCCATCTATACTAACCTCCACCAGGTTGCAAGTTAAAAAATTTTTTTATCTGCATCTAGCTCTGAAAAAAAATTTGGGCTTGTAGCAGTGTGTGGGACTTGTTCTATTAGTTCATCTATACTAACCTCCACCAGGTTGCAAATTAAAAATAATTTTTATCTGCATCTAGCTCTGAAAAAAAATTTGGTCTTGTAGCAGTGTGTGGGACTTGTTCTATTAGTCCATCTATACTAACCTCCACCAAGTTGCAAATTAAAAATAATTTTTATCTACATCTAGCTCAGAAAAATTTTTTGGGCTCTTAGCAGTGTGTGGGACTTGTTCTATTAGTCGATCTGTACTAAAATCCACCAGGTTGCAAATTAAAAATAATTTTTATCTGCATCTAGCTCTGAAAAAAAACTTGGGCTTGTAGCAGTGCGTGGGACTTGTTCTATTAGTCCATCTATACTAACCTTCACCAGGTTGCAAATTAAAAATAATTTTTATCTGCATCTAGCTATGAAAAATAATGTGGGCTTGGAGAAGTGTGTGGGACTTGTTCTATTAGTCCATCTATACTAACCTCTACCAGGTTGCAAATTAAAAATAATTTTTATCTGCATCTAGGTCTGAAAAAAAAATTGGGCTTGTAGCAGTGTGTGGGACTTGTTCTATTAGAACATCTATACTAACCTCCACCAGGTTGAAAATTAAAAATAATTTTTATCTGCATCTAGCTCTGAAAAAAATTTTGGGCTTGTAGCAGTGTGTGGGACTTGTTCTATTAGAACATCTATACTAACCTCCACCAGGTTGAAAATTAAAAATAATTTTTATCTGCATCTAGCTCTGAAAAAAATTTTGGGCTTGTAGCAGTGTGTGGGACTTGTTCTATTAGTCCATCTATACTAACCTCCACCCGGTTGCAAATTAAAAATAATTTTAATCTGTATCCAGCTCTGAAAAAAAATTTGGGCTTGTAGTAGTGTGTGGGACTTGTTCTATTAGTCCATCTATGCTAACCTCCACCAGGTTGCAAATTAAAAATAATTTTTATCTGCATCTAGCTCTGAAAAAAAATTTGGGCTTGTAGCAGTGTGTGGGACTTGTTCTATTAGTCCATCTATACTAACCTCCACCAGGTTGCAAGTTAAAAAAATTTTTTATCTGCATCTAGCTCTGAAAAAACATTTGGGCTTGTAGCAGTGTGTGGGACTTGTTCTATTAGTTCATCTATACTAACCTCCACCAGGTTGCAAATTAAAAATAATTTTTATCTGCATCTAGCTCTGAAAAAAAATTTGGGCTTGTAGCAGTGTGTGGGACTTGTTCTATTAGTCCATCTATACTAACCTCCACCAAGTTGCAAATTAAAAATAATTTTTATCTACATCTAGCTCAGAAAAATTTTTTGGGCTCTTAGCAGTGTGTGGGACTTGTTCTATTAGTCGATCTGTACTAAAATCCACCAGGTTGCAAATTAAAAATAATTTTTATCTGCATCTAGCTCTGAAAAAAAACTTGGGCTTGTAGCAGTGCGTGGGACTTGTTCTATTAGTCCATCTATACTAACCTTCACCAGGTTGCAAATTAAAAATAATTTTTATCTGCATCTAGCTATGAAAAATAATGTGGGCTTGGAGAAGTGTGTGGGACTTGTTCTATTAGTCCATCTATACTAACCTCTACCAGGTTGCAAATTAAAAATAATTTTTATCTGCATCTAGGTCTGAAAAAAAAATTGGGCTTGTAGCAGTGTGTGGGACTTGTTCTATTAGTCCATCTATACTAACCTCCACCAGGTTGCAAATTAAAAATAATTTTTATCTGCATCTAGCTCTGAAAAAAAAAATTGGGCTTGTAGCAGTGTGTGGGACTTGTTCTATTAGAACATCTATACTAACCTCCACCAGGTTGAAAATTAAAAATAATTTTTATCTGCATCTAGCTCTGAAAAAAATTTTGGGCTTGTAGCAGTGTGTGGGACTTGTTCTATTAGTCCATCTATACTAACCTCCACCCGGTTGCAAATTAAAAATAATTTTAATCTGTATCCAGCTCTGAAAAAAAATTTGGGCTTGTAGCAGTGTGTGGGACTTGTTCTATTAGTCCATCTATGCTAACCTCCACCAGGTTGCAAATTAAAAATAATTTTTATCTGCATCTAGCTCTGAAAAAAAATTTGGGCTTGTAGCAGTGTGTGGGACTTGTTCTATTAGTCCATCTATACTAACCTCCACCAGGTTGCAAATTAAAAATAATTTTTATCTGCATCTAGCTCTGAAAAAAAAATTGGGCTTGTAGCAGTGTGTGGGACTTGTTCTATTAGTCCTTCTATACTAACCTCCATCAGGTTGCAAAGTAAAAATAATTTTTATCTGCATCTAGCTCTGAAAAAAAATTTGGGCTTGTAGCAGTGTGTGGGACTTGTTGTATTAGTCCATGTATACTAACCTCCACCAGGTTGAAAATTAAAAATAATTTTTATCTGCATCTAGTTCTGAAAATGTTTTTTTGCTTGTAGCAGTGTGTGGGACTTGTTCTATTAGATCATCTATACTAACCTCCACCAGGTTGAAAATGAAAAATAATTTTTAACTGCATCTAGGTCTGAAAAATTTTTAGGGCTTGTAGCAGTGTGTGGGACTTGTTCTATTAGTCCATCTATACTAACCTCCACCAGGTTGCAAATTAAAAATAATTTTTATCTGCATCTAGCTCTGAAAAAATTGGGCTTGTAGCAGTGTGTGGCACTTTTTCTATTAGTCCATCTATACTAACCTCCACCAGGTTGCAAATTAAAAATAATTTTTATCTGCATCTACCTCTGAAAAAAAAATTGGGCTTGTAGCAGTGTGTCGGACTTGTTCTATTAGTCCATCTATACTAACCTCCACCAGGTTGAAAATTAAAAATAATTTTTATCTGCATCTAGGTCTGAAAAAAAATTTGGGCTTGTAGCAGTGTATGGGACTTGTTCTATTAGTCCATCTTTACTAACCTCCACCAGGTTGAAAATTAAAAATAATTTTAATCTGCATCTAGCTCTGAAAATTTTTTGGGGCCTGTAGCAGTGTGTGGGACTTGTTCTATTAGTCCATCTATACTAACCTCCACCAGGTTGCAAATTAAAAATAATTTTTATCTGCATCTACCTCTGAAAAAAAAATTGGGCTTGTAGCAGTGTGTGGGACTTGTTCTATTAATCCATCTATACTAACCTCCACCAGGTTGCAAATTAAAAATAATTTTTGTCTGCATCCAGCTCTGAAAAAAATTTGGGCTTGTAGCAGTGTGTGGGACTTGTTCTATTAGTCCATCTATACTAACCTCCACCAGGTTGCAAATTAAAAATAATTTTTATCTGCATCTAGCTCAAAAAAAAAATTGGGCTTGTAGCAGTGAGTGGGACTTGTTCTATTAGTCCATCTATACTAACCTCCACCAGGTTGAAAATTAAAAATAATTTTTATCTGCATCTAGGTCTGAAAAAAAATTTGGGCTTGTATCAGTGTATGGGACTTGTTCTATTAGTCCATCTATACTAACCCCCACCAGGTTGAAAATTAAAAATAATTTTTATCTGCATCTAGCTCTGAAAATTTTTTGGGGCTTGTAGCAGTGTGTGGGACTTGTTCTATTAGTCCATCTATACTAACCTCCACCAGGTTGCAAATTAAAAATAATTTTTATCTGCATCTAGCTCTGAAAAAAATTTGGGCTTGTAGCAGTGTGTGGGACTTGTTCTATTAGTCCATCTATGCTAACCTCCACCAGGTTGCAAATTAAAAATAATTTTTATCTGCATCTAGATCTGAAAAAAAAATTGGGCTTGTAGCAGTGTGTGGGACTTGTTCTATTAGTCCATCTATACTAACCTCCACCAGGTTGAAAATTAAAAATAATTTTTATCTGCATCTAGGTCTGAAAAAAAATTTGGGCTTGTATCAGTGTATGGGACTTGTTCTATTAGTCCATCTATACTAACCCCCACCAGGTTGAAAATTAAAAATAATTTTTATCTGCATCTAGCTCTGAAAATTTTTTGGGGCTTGTAGCAGTGTGTGGGACTTGTTCTATTAGTCCATGTATACTAACCTCCACCAGGTTGCAAATTAAAAATAATTTTTATCTGCATCTAGCTCTGAAAAAAAATTTGGGCTTGTAGGAGTGTGTGGGTCTTGTTCTATTAGTCCATCTATACTAACCTCCACCAGGTTGCAAATTAAAAATAATTTTTATCTGCATCTAGCTCTGAAAATTTTTTGGGGCTTGTAGCAGTGTGTGGGACTTGTTCTATTAGTCCATCTATACTAACCTCCACCAGGTTGCAAATTAAAAATAATTTTTATCTGCATCTAGCTCTGAAAAAAATTTGGGCTTGTAGCAGTGTGTGGGACTTGTTCTATTAGTCCATCTATGCTAACCTCCACCAGGTTGCAAATTAAAAATAATTTTTATCTGCATCTAGATCTGAAAAAAAAATTGGGCTTGTAGCAGTGTGTGGGACTTGTTCTATTAGTCCATCTATACTAACCTCCACCAGGTTGAAAATTAAAAATAATTTTTATCTGCATCTAGGTCTGAAAAAAAATTTGGGCTTGTATCAGTGTATGGGACTTGTTCTATTAGTCCATCTATACTAACCCCCACCAGGTTGAAAATTAAAAATAATTTTTATCTGCATCTAGCTCTGAAAATTTTTTGGGGCTTGTAGCAGTGTGTGGGACTTGTTCTATTAGTCCATGTATACTAACCTCCACCAGGTTGCAAATTAAAAATAATTTTTATCTGCATCTAGCTCTGAAAAAAAATTTGGGCTTGTAGGAGTGTGTGGGTCTTGTTCTATTAGTCCATCTATACTAACCTCCACCAGGTTGCAAATTAAAAATAATTTTTATCTGCATCTAGCTCTGAAAAAATATTTGGGCTTGTAGCAGTGTGTGGGACTTGTTCTATTAGTCCTTCCATACTAACCTCCACCAGGTTGCAAATTAAAAATAATTTTTATCTGCATCTAGCTCTGAAAAAATTTTTGGGCTTGTAGCAGTGTTTGGGACTTGTTCTATTAGTCCATCTATACTAACCTCCACCAGGTTGCAAATTAAAAATAATTTTTATCTGCATCTACCTCTGAAAAAAAATTTGGGCTTGTAGCAGTGTGTGGGACTTGTTCTATTAGTCCATCTATACTAACCTCCACCAGGTTGCAAATTAAAAATAATTTTTATCTGCATCTAGCTCTGAAAAAAAATTTGGGCTTGTAGCAGTGTGTGGAACTTGTTCTATTAGTCCTTCTATACTAACCTTCACCAGGTTGCAAATTAAAAATAATTTTTATCTGCATCTAGCTCTGAAAAAAAATGTGGGCTTGTAACAGTGTGTGGGACTTGTTCTATTAGTCCATCTATACTAACCTCCACCAGTTTGCAAACTAAAAATAATTTTTATCTGCATCTAGCTCTGGAAAAAAAATTTGGCTTGTAGCAGTGTGTGGGACTTGTTCTATTAGTCCATCTATACTAACCTCCACCAGGTTGCAAATTAAAAAGAATTTTTATCTGCATCTAGCTCTGAAAAAAATTTGGGCTTGTAGCAGTGTGTGGGACTTGTTGTATTAGTCCATCTATACTAACCTCCACCAGGTTGCAAATTAAAAATATTTTTTATCTGCATCTAGCTCTGAAAAAAAATTTGGGCTTGTAGGAGTGTGTGGGACTTGTTCTATTAGTCCATGTATACTAACCTCCACCAGGTTGCAAATGAAAAATAATTTTTATCTGCATCTAGCTCTGAAAAAAATTTGGGCTTGTAGCAGTGTTTGGGACTTGTTCTATTAGTCCTTCCATACTAACCTCCACCAGGTTGCAAATTAAAAATAATTTTTATCTGCATCTAGGTCTGAAAAAAATTTTGGGCTTGTAGCAGTGTGTGGGACTTGTTCTATTAGTCCATCTATACTAACCTCCACCAGGTTGCAAATTAAAAATAATTTTTATCTGCATCTAGCTCTGAAAAAAAAATTGGGCTTGTAGCAGTGTGTGGGACTTGTTCTATTAGTCCATCTATACTAACCTCCACCAGGTTGAAAATTAAAAATAATTTTTATCTGCATCTAGGTCTGAAAAAAAATTTGGGCTTGTATCAGTGTATGGGACTTGTTCTATTAGTCCATCTATACTAACCCCCACCAGGTTGAAAATTAAAAATAATTTTTATCTGCATCTAGCTCTGAACATTTTTTGGGGCTTGTAGCAGTGTGTGGGACTTGTTCTATTAGTCCATGTATACTGACCTCCACCAGGTTGCAAATTAAAAATAATTTTTATCTGCATCTAGCTCTGAAAAAAAATTTGGGCTTGTAGGAGTGTGTGGGTCTTGTTCTATTAGTCCATCTATACTAACCTCCACCAGGTTGCAAATTAAAAATAATTTTTATCTGCATCTAGCTCTGAAAAAAAATTTGGGCTTGTAGCAGTGTGTGGGACTTGTTCTATTAGTCCTTCCATACTAACCTCCACCAGGTTGCAAATTAAAAATAATTTTTATCTGCATCTAGCTCTGAAAAAATTTTTGGGCTTGTAGCAGTGTGTGGGACTTGTTCTATTAGTCCTTCCATACTAACCTCCACCAGGTTGCAAATTAAAAATAATTTTTATCTGCATCTAGCTCTGAAATTTTTTTGGGGCTTGTAGCAGTGTGTGGGACTTGTTCTATTAGTCCATCTATACTAACCTCCACCAGGTTGCAAATTAAAAATAATTTTTATCTGCATCTACCTCTGAAAAAAAATTTGGGCTTGTAGCAGTGTGTGGGACTTGTTCTATTAGTCCATCTATACTAACCTCCACCAGGCTGCAAATTAAAAATAATTTTTATCTGCATCTAGCTCTGAAAAAAAATTTGGGCTTGTAGCAGTGTGTGGAACTTGTTCTATTAGTCCTTCTATACTAACCTTCACCAGGTTGCAAATTAAAAATAATTTTTATCTGCATCTAGCTCTGAAAAAAAATGTGGGCTTGTAGCAGTGTGTGGGACTTGTTCTATTAGTCCATCTATACTAACCTCCACCAGTTTGCAAACTAAAAATAATTTTTATCTGCATCTAGCTCTGAAAAAAAATTTGGGCTTGCAGCAGTGTGTGGGACTTGTTCTATTAGTCCATCTATACTAACCTCCACCAGGTTGCAAATTAAAAATAATTTTTATCTGCATCTAGCTCTGAAAAAATATGTGGGCTTGTAACAGTGTGTGGGACTTGTTCTATTAGTCCATCTATACTAACCTCCATCAGGTTGCAAATTAAAAATAATTTTTATCTGCATCTAGCTCTGAAAAAAAAATTGGGCTTGTAGCAGTGTGTGGAACTTGTTCTATTAGTCCTTCTATACTAACCTTCACCAGGTTGCAAATTAAAAATAATTTTTATCTGCATCTAGGTCTGAAAAAAAATTTGGGCTTGTAGCAGTGTATGGGACTTGTTCTATTAGTCCATCTTTACTAACCTCCACCAGGTTGAAAATTAAAAATAATTTTAATCTGCATCTAGCTCTGAAAATTTTTTGGGGCCTGTAGCAGTGTGTGGGACTTGTTCTATTAGTCCATCTATACTAACCTCCACCAGGTTGCAAATTAAAAATAATTTTTATCTGCATCCAGCTCTGAAAAAAATTTGGGCTTGTAGCAGTGTGTGGGACTTGTTCTATTAGTCCATCTATACTAACCTCCACCAGGTTGCAAATTAAAAATAATTTTTATCTGCATCTAGCTCAAAAAAAAAATTGGGCTTGTAGCAGTGAGTGGGACTTGTTCTATTAGTCCATCTATACTAACCTCCACCAGGTTGAAAATTAAAAATAATTTTTATCTGCATCTAGGTCTGAAAAAAAATTTGGGCTTGTATCAGTGTATGGGACTTGTTCTATTAGTCCATCTATACTAACCCCCACCAGGTTGAAAATTAAAAATAATTTTTATCTGCATCTAGCTCTGAAAATTTTTTGGGGCTTGTAGCAGTGTGTGGGACTTGTTCTATTAGTCCATCTATACTAACCTCCACCAGGTTGCAAATTAAAAATAATTTTTATCTGCATCTAGCTCTGAAAAAAATTTGGGCTTGTAGCAGTGTGTGGGACTTGTTCTATTAGTCCATCTATGCTAACCTCCACCAGGTTGGAAATTAAAAATAATTATTATCTGCATCTAGCTCTGAAAAAAAATTTGGGCTTCTAGCAGTGTGTGGGACTTGTTCTATTAGTCCATCTATACTAACCTCCACCAGGTTGAAAATTAAAAATAATTTTTATCTGCATCTAGGTCTGAAAAAAAATTTGGGCTTGTATCAGTGTATGGGACTTGTTCTATTAGTCCATCTATACTAACCCCCACCAGGTTGAAAATTAAAAATAATTTTTATCTGCATCTAGCTCTGAAAATTTTTTGGGGCTTGTAGCAGTGTGTGGGACTTGTTCTATTAGTCCATGTATACTAACCTCCACCAGGTTGCAAATTAAAAATAATTTTTATCTGCATCTAGCTCTGAAAAAAAATTTGGGCTTGTAGGAGTGTGTGGGTCTTGTTCTATTAGTCCATCTATACTAACCTCCACCAGGTTGCAAATTAAAAATAATTTTTATCTTTTTCTAGGTCTGAAAAAATTTTTGGGCTTGTAGCAGTGTTTGGGACTTGTTCTATTAGTCCTTCCATACTAACCTCCACCAGGTTGCAAATTAAAAATAATTTTTATCTGCATCTAGCTCTGAAAATTTTTTGGGGCTTGTAGCAGTGTGTGGAACTTGTTCTATTAGTCCTTCTATACTAACCTTCACCAGGTTGCAAATTAAAAATAATTTTTATCTGCATCTAGCTCTGAAAAAAAATGTGGGCTTGTAACAGTGTGGGGGACTTGTTCTATTAGTCCATCTATACTAACCTCCACCAGTTTGCAAACTAAAAATAATTTTTATCTGCATCTAGCTCTGGAAAAAAAATTTGACTTGTAGCAGTGTGTGGGACTTGGTCTATTAGTCCATCTATACTAACCTCCACCAGGTTGCAAATTAAAAATAATTTTTATCTGCATCTAGGTCTGAAAAAAATTTTGGGCTTGTAGCAGTGTGTGGGACTTGTTCTATTAGTCCTTCTATACTAACCTTCACCAGGTTGCAAATTAAAAATAATTTTTATCTGCATCTAGCTCTGAAAAAAAATTTGGGCTTGTAGCAGTGTGTGGGATTTGTTCTTTAAGTCCATCTATACTAACCTCCACCAGGTTGCAAATTAAAAATAATTTTTATCTGCATCTAGCTCTGAAAATAAATTTGGGCTTGTAGCAGTGTGTGGAACTTGTTCTATTAGTCCTTCTATACTAACCTTCACCAGTTTGCAAATTAAAAATAATTTTTATCTGCATCTAGCTCTGAAAAAAATTGGGCTTGTAGCAGTGTGTGGGACTTGTTCTATTAGTCCATCTATACTAACCTCCACCAGGTTGCAAATTAAAAATAATTTTTATCTGCATCTAGCTCTGAAAAAAATTTGGGCTTGTAGCAGTGTGTGGAACTTGTTCTATTAGTCCTTCTATACTAACCTTCACCAAGTTGCAAATTAAAAATAATTTTTATCTGCATCTAGCTCTGAAAAAAAATTGGGCTTGTAGCAGTGTGTGGGACTTGTTCTATTAGTCCATCTATACTAACCTCCACCAGGTTGCAAATTAAAAATAATTTTTATCTGCATCTAGCTCTGAAAAAAATTTGGGCTTGTAGCAGTGTTTGGGACTTGTTCTATTAGTCCATCTATACTAACCTTCACCAGGTTGCAAATTAAAAATAATTTTTATCTGCATCTAGCTCTGAAAAAAAAATTGGGCTTGTAGCAGTGTGTGGGACTTGTTCTATTAGTCCATCTATACTAACCTCCACCAGGTTGCAAATTAAAAATAATTTTTATCTGCATCTAGCTCTGAAAAAAAAATTGGGCTTGTAGCAGTGTGTGGGATGTGTTCTATTAGTCCATCTATACTAACCTCCACCAGGTTGAAAATTAAAAATAATTTTTATCTGCATCTAGGTCTGAAAAAAAATTTGGGCTTGTATCAGTGTATGGGACTTGTTCTATTAGTCCATCTATACTAACACCCACCAGGTTGAAAATTAAAAATAATTTTTATCTGCATCTAGCTCTGAAAAAAAAATTGGGCTCGTAGCAGTGTGTGGGACTTGTTCTATTAGTCCATCTATACTAACCTCCACCAGGTTGAAAATTAAAAATAATTTTTATCTGCATCTAGGTCTGAAAAAAAATTTGGGCTTGTAGCAGTGTATGGGACTTGTTCTATTAGTCCATCTTTACTAACCTCCACCAGGTTGAAAATTAAAAATAATTTTAATCTGCATCTTGCTCTGAAAATTTTTTGGGGCCTGTAGCAGTGTGTGGGACTTGTTCTATTAGTCCATCTATACTAACCTCCACCAGGTTGAAAATTAAAAATAATTTTTATCTGCATCTAGGTCTGAAAAAAAATTTGGGCTTGTAGCAGTGTATGGGACTTGTTCTATTAGTCCATCTTTACTAACCTCCACCAGGTTGCAAATTAAAAATAATTTTTATCTGCATCTACCTCTGAAAAAAAAATTGGGCTTGTAGCAGTGTGTGGGACTTGTTCTATTAGTCCATCTATACTAACCTCCACCAGGTTGCAAATTAAAAATAATTTTTATCTGCATCCAGCTCTGAAAAAAATTTGGGCTTGTAGCAGTGTGTGGGACTTGTTCTATTAGTCCATCTATACTAACCTCCACCAGGTTGCAAATTAAAAATAATTTTTATCTGCATCTAGCTCAAAAAAAAAATTGGGCTTGTAGCAGTGAGTGGGACTTGTTCTATTAGTCCATCTATACTAACCTCCACCAGGTTGAAAATTAAAAATTTTTTTTATCTGCATCTAGGTCTGAAAAAATATTTGGGCTTGTATCAGTGTATGGGACTTGTTCTATTAGTCCATCTATACTAACCCCCACCAGGTTGAAAATTAAAAATAATTTTTCTCTGCATCTAGCTCTGAAAATTTTTTGGGGCTTGTAGCAGTGTGTGGGACTTGTTCAATTAGTCCATCTATACTAACCTCCACCAGGTTGCAAATTAAAAATAATTTTTATCTGCATCTAGCTCTGAAAAAAATTTGGGCTTGTAGCAGTGTGTGGGACTTGTTCTATTAGTCCATCTATACTAACCTCCACCAGGTTGCAAATTAAAAATAATTTTTATCTGCATCTAGCTCTGAAAAAAAAATTGGGCTTGTAGCAGTGTGTGGGACTTGTTCTATTAGTCCATCTATACTAACCTCCACCAGGTTGCAAATTAAAAATAATTTTTATCTGCATCTACCTCTGAAAAAAATTTGGGCTTGTAGCAGTGTGTGGGACTTGTTCTATTAGTCCATCTATACTAACCTCCACCAGGTTGCAAATTAAAAATAATTTTTATCTGCATCTAGCTCTGAAAAAAAAATTGGGCTTGTAGCAGTGTGTGGGACTTGTTCTATTAGTTCATCTATACTAACCTCCACCAGGTTGAAAATTAAAAATAATTTTTATCTGCATCTAGGTCTGAAAAAAAATTTGGGCTTGTATCAGTGTATGGGACTTGTTCTATTAGTCCATCTATACTAACCCCCACCAGGTTGAAAATTAAAAATAAGTTTTATCTGCATCTAGCTCTGAAAAAAAAATTGGGCTTGTAGCAGTGTGTGGGACTTGTTCTATTAGTCCATCTATACTAACCTCCACCAGGTTGAAAATTAAAAATAATTTTTATCTGCATCTAGGTCTGAAAAAAAATTTGGGCTTGTATCAGTGTATGGGACTTGTTCTATTAGTACATCTATACTAACCCCCACCAGGTTGCAAATTAAAAATAATTTTTATCTGCATCTAGCTCTGAAAAAAAAAATGGGCTTGTAGCAGTGTGTTGGACTTGTTCTATTAGTCCATCTATACTAACCTCCACCAGGTTGAAAATTAAAAATAATTTTTATCTGCATCTAGGTCTGAAAAAAAATTTGGGCTTGTATCAGTGTATGGGACTTGTTCTATTAGTCCATCTATACTAACCCCCACCAGGTTGCAAATTAAAAATAAGTTTTATCTGCATCTAGCTCTGAAAAAAAATTGGGCTTGTAGCAGTGTGTGGGACTTGTTCTATTAGTCCATCTATACTAACCTCCACCAGGTTGCATATTAAAAATAATTTTTATCTGCATCTAGCTCTGAAAAAAAATGTGGGCTTGTAGCAGTGTGTGGGACTTGTTCTATTAGTCCATCTATACTAACCTCCACCAGTTTGCAAACTAAAAATAATTTTTATCTGCATCTAGCTCTGGAAAAAAAATTTGGCTTGTAGCAGTGTGTGGGACTTGTTCTATTAGTCCATCTATACTAACCTCCACCAGGTTGCAAATTAAAAAGAATTTTTATCTGCATCTAGGTCTGAAAAAAATTTTGGGCTTGTAGCAGTGTGTGGGACTTGTTCTATTAGTCCTTCTATACTAACCTTCACCAGGTTGCAAATTAAAAATAATTTTTATCTTCATCTAGCTCTGAAAAAAAATTTGGGCTTGTAGCAGTGTGTGGGACTTGTTCTATTAGTCCATCTATACTAACCTCCACCAGGTTGCAAATTAAAAATAATTTTTATCTGCATCTAGCTCTGAAAAAAATTTTGGGCTTGTAGCAGTGTGTGGGACTTGTTCTATTAGTCCTTCTATACTAACCTTCACCAGGTTGCAAATTAAAAATAATTTTTATCTGCATCTAGCTCTGAAAAAAAATTTGGGCTTGTAGCAGTGTGTGGGATTTGTTCTTTAAGTCCATCTATACTAACCTCCACCAGGTTGCAAATTAAAAATAATTTTTATCTGCATCTAGCTCTGAAAAAAAATTTGGGCTTGTAGCAGTGTGTGGAACTTGTTCTATTAGTCCTTCTATACTAACCTTCACCAGGTTGCAAATTAAAAATAATTTTTATCTGCATCTAGCTCTGAAAAAAAATTGGGCTTGTAGCAGTGTGTGGGACTTGTTCTATTAGTCCATCTATACTAACCTCCACCAGGTTGCAAATTAAAAATAATTTTTATCTGCATCTAGCTCTGAAAAAAATTTGGGCTTGTAGCAGTGTGTGGAACTTGTTCTATTAGTCCTTCTATACTAACCTTCACCAGGTTGCAAATTAAAAATAATTTTTATCTGCATCTAGCTCTGAAAAAAAATTGGGCTTGTAGCAGTGTGTGGGACTTGTTCTATTAGTCCATCTATACTAACCTCCACCAGGTTGCAAATTAAAAATAATTTTTATCTGCATCTAGCTCTGAAAAAAATTTGGGCTTGTAGCAGTGTGTGGGACTTGTTCTATTAGTCCATCTATACTAACCTTCACCAGGTTGCAAATTAAAAATAATTTTTATCTGCATCTAGCTCTGAAAAAAAAATTGGGCTTGTAGCAGTGTGTGGGACTTGTTCTATTAGTCCATCTATACTAACCTCCACCAGGTTGCAAATTAAAAATAATTTTTATCTGCATCTAGCTCTGAAAAAAAAATTGGGCTTGTAGCAGTGTGTGGGATGTGTTCTATTAGTCCATCTATACTAACCTCCACCAGGTTGAAAATTAAAAATAATTTTTATCTGCATCTAGGTCTGAAAAAAAATTTGGGCTTGTATCAGTGTATGGGACTTGTTCTATTAGTCCATCTATACTAACACCCACCAGGTTGAAAATTAAAAATAATTTTTATCTGCATCTAGCTCTGAAAAAAAAATTGGGCTCGTAGCAGTGTGTGGGTCTTGTTCTATTAGTCCATCTATACTAACCTCCACCAGGTTGAAAATTAAAAATAATTTTTATCTGCATCTAGGTCTGAAAAAAAATTGGGCTTGTAGCAGTGTATGGGACTTGTTCTATTAGTCCATCTTTACTAACCTCCACCAGGTTGAAAATTAAAAATAATTTTAATCTGCATCTAGCTCTGAAAATTTTTTGGGGCCTGTAGCAGTGTGTGGGACTTGTTCTATTAGTCCATCTATACTAACCTCCACCAGGTTGCAAATTAAAAATAATTTTTATCTGCATCTACCTCTGAAAAAAAAATTGGGCTTGTAGCAGTGTGTGGGACTTGTTCTATTAGTCCATCTATACTAACCTCCACCAGGTTGCAAATTAAAAATAATTTTTATCTGCATCCAGCTCTGAAAAAAATTTGGGCTTGTAGCAGTGTGTGGGACTTGTTCTATTAGTCCATCTATACTAACCTCCACCAGGTTGCAAATTAAAAATAATTTTTATCTGCATCTAGCTCTGAAAAAAATTTGGGCTTGTAGCAGTGTGTGGAACTTGTTCTATTAGTCCTTCTATACTAACCTTCACCAGGTTGCAAATTAAAAATAATTTTTATCTGCATCTAGCTCTGAAAAAAAATTGGGCTTGTAGCAGTGTGTGGGACTTGTTCTATTAGTCCATCTATACTAACCTCCACCAGGTTGCAAATTAAAAATAATTTTTATCTGCATCTAGCTCTGAAAAAAATTTGGGCTTGTAGCAGTGTGTGGGACTTGTTCTATTAGTCCATCTATACTAACCTTCACCAGGTTGCAAATTAAAAATAATTTTTATCTGCATCTAGCTCTGAAAAAAAAATTGGGCTTGTAGCAGTGTGTGGGACTTGTTCTATTAGTCCATCTATACTAACCTCCACCAGGTTGCAAATTAAAAATAATTTTTATCTGCATCTAGCTCTGAAAAAAAAATTGGGCTTGTAGCAGTGTGTGGGATGTGTTCTATTAGTCCATCTATACTAACCTCCACCAGGTTGAAAATTAAAAATAATTTTTATCTGCATCTAGGTCTGAAAAAAAATTTGGGCTTGTATCAGTGTATGGGACTTGTTCTATTAGTCCATCTATACTAACACCCACCAGGTTGAAAATTAAAAATAATTTTTATCTGCATCTAGCTCTGAAAAAAAAATTGGGCTCGTAGCAGTGTGTGGGTCTTGTTCTATTAGTCCATCTATACTAACCTCCACCAGGTTGAAAATTAAAAATAATTTTTATCTGCATCTAGGTCTGAAAAAAAATTGGGCTTGTAGCAGTGTATGGGACTTGTTCTATTAGTCCATCTTTACTAACCTCCACCAGGTTGAAAATTAAAAATAATTTTAATCTGCATCTAGCTCTGAAAATTTTTTGGGGCCTGTAGCAGTGTGTGGGACTTGTTCTATTAGTCCATCTATACTAACCTCCACCAGGTTGCAAATTAAAAATAATTTTTATCTGCATCTAGCTCTGAAAAAAAAATTGGGCTTGTAGCAGTGTGTGGGACTTGTTCTATTAGTCCATCTATACTAACCTCCACCAGGTTGCAAATTAAAAATAATTTTTATCTGCATCCAGCTCTGAAAAAAATTTGGGCTTGTAGCAGTGTGTGGGACTTGTTCTATTAGTCCATCTATACTAACCTCCACCAGGTTGCAAATTAAAAATAATTTTTATCTGCATCTAGCTCAAAAAAAAAATTGGGCTTGTAGCAGTGAGTGGGACTTGTTCTATTAGTCCATCTATACTAACCTCCACCAGGTTGAAAATTAAAAATTTTTTTTATCTGCATCTAGGTCTGAAAAAATATTTGGGCTTGTATCAGTGTATGGGACTTGTTCTATTAGTCCATCTATATTAACCCCCACCAGGTTGAAAATTAAAAATAATTTTTATCTGCATCTAGCTCTGAAAATTTTTTGGGGCTTGTAGCAGTGTGTGGGACTTGTTCAATTAGTCCATCTATACTAACCTCCACCAGGTTGCAAATTAAAAATAATTTTTATCTGCATCTAGCTCTGAAAAAAATTTGGGCTTGTAGCAGTGTGTGGGACTTGTTCTATTAGTCCATCTATACTAACCTCCACCAGGTTGTAAATTAAAAATAATTTTTATCTGCATCTAGCTCTGAAAAAAAAATTGGGCTTGTAGCAGTGTGTGGGACTTGTTCTATTAGTCCATCTATACTAACCTCCACCAGGTTGCAAATTAAAAATAATTTTTATCTGCATCTAGCTCTGAAAAAAAAATTGGGCTTGTAGCAGTGTGTGGGATGTGTTCTATTAGTCCATCTATACTAACCTCCACCAGGTTGAAAATTAAAAATAATTTTTATCTGCATCTAGGTCTGAAAAAAAATTTGGGCCTGTATCAGTGTATGGGACTTGTTCCATTAGTCCATCTATACTAACACCCACCAGGTTGAAAATTAAAAATAATTTTTATCTGCATCTAGCTCTGAAAAAAAAATTGGGCTCGTAGCAGTGTGTGGGTCTTGTTCTATTAGTCCATCTATACTAACCTCCACCAGGTTGAAAATTAAAAATAATTTTTATCTGCATCTAGGTCTGAAAAAAAATTGGGCTTGTAGCAGTGTATGGGACTTGTTCTATTAGTCCATCTTTACTAACCTCCACCAGGTTGAAAATTAAAAATAATTTTAATCTGCATCTAGCTCTGAAAATTTTTTGGGGCCTGTAGCAGTGTGTGGGACTTGTTCTATTAGTCCATCTATACTAACCTCCACCAGGTTGCAAATTAAAAATAATTTTTATCTGCATCTACCTCTGAAAAAAAAATTGGGCTTGTAGCAGTGTGTGGGACTTGTTCTATTAGTCCATCTATACTAACCTCCACCAGGTTGCAAATTAAAAATAATTTTTATCTGCATCCAGCTCTGAAAAAAATTTGGGCTTGTAGCAGTGTGTGGGACTTGTTCTATTAGTCCATCTATACTAACCTCCACCAGGTTGCAAATTAAAAATAATTTTTATCTGCATCTAGCTCAAAAAAAAAATTGGGCTTGTAGCAGTGAGTGGGACTTGTTCTATTAGTCCATCTATACTAACCTCCACCAGGTTGAAAATTAAAAATTTTTTTTATCTGCATCTAGGTCTGAAAAAATATTTGGGCTTGTATCAGTGTATGGGACTTGTTCTATTAGTCCATCTATACTAACCCCCACCAGGTTGAAAATTAAAAATAATTTTTATCTGCATCTAGCTCTGAAAATTTTTTGGGGCTTGTAGCAGTGTGTGGGACTTGTTCAATTAGTCCATCTATACTAACCTCCACCAGGTTGCAAATTAAAAATAATTTTTATCTGCATCTAGCTCTGAAAAAAATTTGGGCTTGTAGCAGTGTGTGGGACTTGTTCTATTAGTCCATCTATACTAACCTCCACCAGGTTGCAAATTAAAAATAATTTTTATCTGCATCTAGCTCTGAAAAAAAAATTGGGCTTGTAGCAGTGTGTGGGACTTGTTCTATTAGTCCATCTATACTAACCTCCACCAGGTTGCAAATTAAAAATAATTTTTATCTGCATCTAGCTCTGAAAAAAATTTGGGCTTGTAGCAGTGTGTGGGACTTGTTCTATTAGTCCATCTATACTAACCTCCACCAGGTTGCAAATTAAAAATAATTTTTATCTGCATCTAGCTCTGAAAAAAAAATTGGGCTTGTAGCAGTGTGTGGGACTTGTTCTATTAGTTCATCTATACTAACCTCCACCAGGTTGAAAATTAAAAATAATTTTTATCTGCATCTAGGTCTGAAAAAAAATTTGGGCTTGTATCAGTGTATGGGACTTGTTCTATTAGTCCATCTATACTAACCCCCACCAGGTTGAAAATTAAAAATAAGTTTTATCTGCATCTAGCTCTGAAAAAAAAATTGGGCTTGTAGCAGTGTGTGGGACTTGTTCTATTAGTCCATCTATACTAACCTCCACCAGGTTGAAAATTAAAAATAATTTTTATCTGCATCTAGGTCTGAAAAAAAATTTGGGCTTGTATCAGTGTATGGGACTTGTTCTATTAGTACATCTATACTAACCCCCACCAGGTTGCAAATTAAAAATAATTTTTATCTGCATCTAGCTCTGAAAAAAAAAATGGGCTTGTAGCAGTGTGTGGGACTTGTTCTATTAGTCCATCTATACTAACCTCCACCAGGTTGAAAATTAAAAATAATTTTTATCTGCATCTAGGTCTGAAAAAAAATTTGGGCTTGTATCAGTGTATGGGACTTGTTCTATTAGTCCATCTATACTAACCCCCACCAGGTTGCAAATTAAAAATAAGTTTTATCTGCATCTAGCTCTGAAAAAAAATTGGGCTTGTAGCAGTGTGTGGGACTTGTTCTATTAGTCCATCTATACTAACCTCCACCAGGTTGCATATTAAAAATAATTTTTATCTGCATCTAGCTCTGAAAAAAAATGTGGGCTTGTAGCAGTGTGTGGGACTTGTTCTATTAGTCCATCTATACTAACCTCCACCAGTTTGCAAACTAAAAATAATTTTTATCTGCATCTAGCTCTGGAAAAAAAATTTGGCTTGTAGCAGTGTGTGGGACTTGTTCTATTAGTCCATCTATACTAACCTCCACCAGGTTGCAAATTAAAAAGAATTTTTATCTGCATCTAGGTCTGAAAAAAATTTGGGCTTGTAGCAGTGTGTGGGACTTGTTGTATTAGTCCATCTATACTAACCTCCACTAGGTTGCAAATTAAAAATATTTTTTATCTGCATCTAGCTCTGAAAAAAAATTTGGGCTTGTAGGAGTGTGTGGGACTTGTTCTATTAGTCCATCTATACTAACCTCCACCAGGTTGCAAATTAAAAATAATTTTTATCTGCATCTAGCTCTGAAAAAAATTTGGGCTTGTAGCAGTGTGTGGGACTTGTTCTATTAGTCCTTCCATACTAACCTCCACCAGGTTGCAAATTAAAAATAATTTTTATCTGCATCTAGGTCTGAAAAAAATTTTGGGCTTGTAGCAGTGTGTGGGACTTGTTCTATTAGTCCTTCTATACTAACCTTCACCAGGTTGCAAATTAAAAATAATTTTTATCTTCATCTAGCTCTGAAAAAAAATTTGGGCTTGTAGCAGTGTGTGGGACTTGTTCTATTAGTCCATCTATACTAACCTCCACCAGGTTGCAAATTAAAAATATTTTTTATCTGCATCTAGCTCTGAAAAAAATTTTGGGCTTGTAGCAGTGTGTGGGACTTGTTCTATTAGTCCTTCTATACTAACCTTCCCCAGGTTGCAAATTAAAAATAATTTTTATCTGCATCTAGCTCTGAAAAAAAATTTGGGCTTGTAGCAGTGTGTGGGATTTGTTCTTTAAGTCCATCTATACTAACCTCCACCAGGTTGCAAATTAAAAATAATTTTTATCTGCATCTAGCTCTGAAAAAAAATTTGGGCTTGTAGCAGTGTGTGGAACTTGTTCTATTAGTCCTTCTATACTAACCTTCACCAGGTTGCAAATTAAAAATAATTTTTATCTGCATCTAGCTCTGAAAAAAAATTGGGCTTGTAGCAGTGTGTGGGACTTGTTCTATTAGTCCATCTATACTAACCTCCACCAGGTTGCAAATTAAAAATAATTTTTATCAGCATTTAGCTCTGAAAAAAATTTGGGCTTGTAGCAGTGTGTGGAACTTGTTCTATTAGTCCTTCTATACTAACCTTCACCAGGTTGCAAATTAAAAATAATTTTTATCTGCATCTAGCTCTGAAAAAAAATTGGGCTTGTAGCAGTGTGTGGGACTTGTTCTATTAGTCCATCTATACTAACCTCCACCAGGTTGCAAATTAAAAATAATTTTTATCTGCATCTAGCTCTGAAAAAAATTTGGGCTTGTAGCAGTGTGTGGGACTTGTTCTATTAGTCCATCTATACTAACCTTCACCAGGTTGCAAATTAAAAATAATTTTTATCTGCATCTAGCTCTGAAAAAAAAATTGGGCTTGTAGCAGTGTGTGGGACTTGTTCTATTAGTCCATCTATACTAACCTCCACCAGGTTGCAAATTAAAAATAATTTTTATCTGCATCTAGCTCTGAAAAAAAAATTGGGCTTGTAGCAGTGTGTGGGATGTGTTCTATTAGTCCATCTATACTAACACCCACCAGGTTGAAAATTAAAAATAATTTTTATCTGCATCTAGCTCTGAAAAAAAAATTGGGCTCGTAGCAGTGTGTGGGTCTTGTTCTGTTAGTCCATCTATACTAACCTCCACCAGGTTGAAAATTAAAAATAATTTTTATCTGCATCTAGGTCTGAAAAAAAATTGGGCTTGTAGCAGTGTATGGGACTTGTTCTATTAGTCCATCTTTACTAACCTCCACCAGGTTGAAAATTAAAAATAATTTTAATCTGCATCTAGCTCTGAAAATTTTTTGGGGCCTGTAGCAGTGTGTGGGACTTGTTCTATTAGTCCATCTATACTAACCTCCACCAGGTTGCAAATTAAAAATAATTTTTATCTGCATCTACCTCTGAAAAAAAAATTGGGCTTGTAGCAGTGTGTGGGACTTGTTCTATTAGTCCATCTATACTAACCTCCACCAGGTTGCAAATTAAAAATAATTTTTATCTGCATCCAGCTCTGAAAAAAATTTGGGCTTGTAGCAGTGTGTGGGACTTGTTCTATTAGTCCATCTATACTAACCTCCACCAGGTTGCAAATTAAAAATAATTTTTATCTGCATCTAGCTCAAAAAAAAAATTGGGCTTGTAGCAGTGAGTGGGACTTGTTCTATTAGTCCATCTATACTAACCTCCACCAGGTTGAAAATTAAAATTTTTTTTTATCTGCATCTAGGTCTGAAAATAAATTTGGGCTTGTATTAGTGTATGGGACTTGTTCTATTAGTCCATCTATACTAACCCCCACCAGGTTGAAAATTAAAAATAATTTTTATCTGCATCTAGCTCTGAAAATTTTTTGGGGCTTGTAGCAGTGTGTGGGACTTGTTCAATTAGTCCATCTATACTAACCTCCACCAGGTTGCAAATTAAAAATAATTTTTATCTGCATCTAGCTCTGAAAAAAATTTGGGCTTGTAGCAGTGTGTGGGACTTGTTCTATTAGTCCATCTATACTAACCTCCACCAGGTTGCAAATTAAAAATAATTTTTATCTGCATCTAGCTCTGAAAAAAAAATTGGGCTTGTAGCAGTGTGTGGGACTTGTTCTATTAGTCCATCTATAATAACCTCCACCAGGTTGCAAATTAAAAATAATTTTTATCTGCATCTAGCGCTGAAAAAAATTTGGGCTTGTAGCAGTGTGTGGGACTTGTTCTATTAGTCCATCTATACTAACCTCCACCAGGTTGCAAATTAAAAATAATTTTTATCTGCATCTAGCTCTGAAAAAAAAATTGGGCTTGTAGCAGTGTGTGGGACTTGTTCTATTAGTTCATCTATACTAACCTCCACCAGGTTGAAAATTAAAAATAATTTTTATCTGCATCTAGGTCTGAAAAAAAATTTGGGCTTGTATCAGTGTATGGGACTTGTTATATTAGTCCATCTATACTAACCCCCACCAGGTTGCAAATTAAAAATAATTTTTATCTGCATCTAGCTCTGAAAAAAAAATTGGGCTTGTAGCAGTGTGTGGGACTTGTTCTATTAGTCCATCTATACTAACCTCCACCAGGTTGAAAATTAAAAATAATTTTTATCTGCATCTAGGTCTGAAAAAAAATTTGGGCTTGTATCAGTGTATGGGACTTGTTCTATTAGTCCATCTATACTAACCCCCACCAGGTTGCAAATTAAAAATAAGTTTTATCTGCATCTAGCTCTGAAAAAAAATTGGGCTTGTAGCAGTGTGTGGGACTTGTTCTATTAGTACATCTATACTAACCTCCACCAGGTTGCATATTAAAAATAATTTTTATCTGCATCTAGCTCTGAAAAAAAATGTGGGCTTGTAGCAGTGTGTGGGACTTGTTCTATTAGTCCATCTATACTAACCTCCACCAGTTTGCAAACTAAAAATAATTTTTATCTGCATCTAGCTCTGGAAAAAAAATTTGGCTTGTAGCAGTGTGTGGGACTTGTTCTATTAGTCCATCTATACTAACCTCCACCAGGTTGCAAATTAAAAAGAATTTTTATCTGCATCTAGCTCTGAAAAAAATTTGGCCTTGTAGCAGTGTGTGGGACTTGTTGTATTAGTCCATCTATACTAACCTCCACCAGGTTGCAAATTAAAAATATTTTTTATCTGCATCTAGCTCTGAAAAAAAATTTGGGCTTGTAGGAGTGTGTGGGACTTGTTCTATTAGTCCATCTATACTAACCTCCTCCAGGTTGCAAATTAAAAATAATTTTTATCTGCATCTAGCTCTGAAAAAAATTTGGGCTTGTAGCAGTGTGTGGACTTGTTCTATTAGTCCTTCCATACTAACCTCCACCAGGTTGCAAATTAAAAATAATTTTTATCTGCATCTAGGTCTGAAAAAAATTTTGGGCTTGTAGCAGTGTGTGGGACTTGTTCTATTAGTCCTTCTATACTAACCTTCACCAGGTTGCAAATTAAAAATAATTTTTATCTTCATCTAGCTCTGAAAAAAAATTTGGGCTTGTAGCCGTGTGTGGGACTTGTTCTATTAGTCCATCTATACTAACCTCCACCAGGTTGAAAATTAAAAATAATTTTTATCTGCATCTAGGTCTGAAAAAAAATTGGGCTTGTAGCAGTGTATGGGACTTGTTCTATTAGTCCATCTTTACTAACCTCCACCAGGTTGAAAATTAAAAATAATTTTAATCTGCATCTAGCTCTGAAAATTTTTTGGGGCCTGTAGCAGTGTGTGGGACTTGTTCTATTAGTCCATCTATACTAACCTCCACCAGGTTGCAAATTAAAAATAATTTTTATCTGCATCTACCTCTGAAAAAAAAATTGGGCTTGTAGCAGTGTGTGGGACTTGTTCTATTAGTCCATCTATACTAACCTCCACCAGGTTGCAAATAAAAAATAATTTTTATCTGCATCCAGCTCTGAAAAAAATTTGGGCTTGTAGCAGTGTGTGGGACTTGTTATATTAGTCCATCTATACTAACCTCCACCAGGTTGCAAATTAAACATAATTTTTATCTGCATCTAGCTCAAAAAAAAAATTGGGCTTGTAGCAGTGAGTGGGACTTGTTCTATTAGTCCATCTATACTAACCTCCACCAGGTTGAAAATTAAAATTTTTTTTTATCTGCATCTAGGTCTGAAAAAAAATTTGGGCTTGTATCAGTGTATGGGACTTGTTCTATTAGTCCATCTATACTAACCCCCACCAGGTTGAAAATTAAAAATAATTTTTATCTGCATCTAGCTCTGAAAATTTTTTGGGGCTTGTAGCAGTGTGTGGGACTTGTTCAATTAGTCCATCTATACTAACCTCCACCAGGTTGCAAATTAAAAATAATTTTTATCTGCATCTAGCTCTGAAAAAAATTTGGGCTTGTAGCAGTGTGTGGGACTTGTTCTATTAGTCCATCTATACTAACCTCCACCAGGTTGCAAATTAAAAATAAATTTTATCTGCATCTAGCTCTGAAAAAAAATTGGGCTTGTAGCAGTGTGTGGGACTTGTTCTATTAGTCCATCTATACTAACCTCCACCAGGTTGCAAATTAAAAATAATTTTTATCTGCATCTAGCGCTGAAAAAAATTTGGGCTTGTAGCAGTGTGTGGGACTTGTTCTATTAGTCCATCTATACTAACCTCCACCAGGTTGCAAATTAAAAATAATTTTTATCTGCATCTAGCTCTGAAAAAAAAATTGGGCTTGTAGCAGTGTGTGGGACTTGTTCTATTAGTTCATCTATACTAACCTCCACCAGGTTGAAAATTAAAAATAATTTTTATCTGCATCTAGGTCTGAAAAAAAATTTGGGCTTGTATCAGTGTATGGGACTTGTTATATTAGTCCATCTATACTAACCCCCACCAGGTTGCAAATTAAAAATAATTTTTATCTGCATCTAGCTCTGAAAAAAAAATTGGGCTTGTAGCAGTGTGTGGGACTTGTTCTGTTAGTCCATCTATACTAACCTCCACCAGGTTGAAAATTAAAAATAATTTTTATCTGCATCTAGGTCTGAAAAAAAATTTGGGCTTGTATCAGTGTATGGGACTTGTTCTATTAGTCCATCTATACTAACCCCCACCAGGTTGCAAATTAAAAATAAGTTTTATCTGCATCTAGCTCTGAAAAAAAATTGGGCTTGTAGCAGTGTGTGGGACTTGTTCTATTAGTCCATCTATACTAACCTCCACCAGGTTGCATATTAAAAATAATTTTTATCTGCATCTAGCTCTGAAAAAAAATGTGGGCTTGTAGCAGTGTGTGGGACTTGTTCTATTAGTCCATCTATACTAACCTCCACCAGTTTGCAAACTAAAAATAATTTTTATCTGCATCTAGCTCTGGAAAAAAAATTTGGCTTGTAGCAGTGTGTGGGACTTGTTCTATTAGTCCATCTATACTAACCTCCACCAGGTTGCAAATTAAAAATAATTTTTATCTGCATCTAGCTCTGAAAAAAATTTGGGCTTGTAGCAGTGTGTGTAACTTGTTCTATTAGTCCTTCTATACTAACCTTCACCAGGTTGCAAATTAAAAATAATTTTTATCTGCATCTAGCTCTGAAAAAAAATTGGGCTTGTAGCAGTGTGTGGGACTTGTTCTTTTAGTCCATCTATACTAACCTCCACAAGGTTGCAAATTAAAAATAATTTTTATCTGCATCTAGCTCTGAAAAAAATTTGGGCTTGTAGCAGTGTGTGGGACTTGTTCTATTAGTCCATCTATACTAACCTCCACCAGGTTGCAAATTAAAAATAATTTTTATCTGCATCTAGCTCTGAAAAAAAAATTGGGCTTGTAGCAGTGTGTGGGACTTGTTCTATTAGTCCATCTATACTAACCTCCACCAGGTTGCAAATTAAAAATAATTTTTATCTGCATCTAGCTCTGAAAAAAAAATTGGGCTTGTAGCAGTGTGTCGGATTTGTTCTATTAGTCCATCTATACTAACCTCCACCAGGTTGAAAATTAAAAATAATTTTTATCTGCATTTAGGTCTGAAAAAAAATTTGGGCTTGTATCAGTGTATGGGACTTGTTCTATTAGTCCATCTATACTAACCCCCAGCAGGTTGAAAATTAAAAATAATTTTTATCTGCATCTAGCTCTGAAAAAAAAATTGGGCTCGTAGCAGTGTGTGGGTCTTGTTCTATTAGTCCATCTATACTAACCTCCACCAGGTTGAAAATTAAAAATAATTTTTATCTGCATCTAGGTCTGAAAAAAAATTTGGGCTTGTAGCAGTGTATGGGACTTGTTCTATTAGTCTATGTATACTAACCTCCACCAGGTTGAAAATTAAAAATAATTTTTATCTGCATCTAGCTCTGAAAATTTTTTGGGGCTTGTAGCAGTGTGTGGGACTTGTTCTATTAGTCCTTCTGTTCTAACCTTCACCAGGTTGCAAATTAAAAATAATTTTTATCTGCATCTAGCTCTGAAAAAAAATTGGGCTTGTAGCAGTGTGTGGGACTTGTTCTATTAGTCCATCTATACTAACCTCCACCAGGTTGCAAATTAAAAATAATTTTTATCTGCATCTAGCTCTGAAAAAAATTTGGGCTTGTAGCAGTGTGTGGAACTTGTTCTATTAGTCCTTCTATACTAACCTTCACCAGGTTGCAAATTAAAAATAATTTTTATCTGCATCTAGCTCTGAAAAAAAATTGGGCTTGTAGCAGTGTGTGGGACTTGTTACATTAGTCCATCTATACTAACCTCCACCAGGTTGCAAATTAAAAATAATTTTTATCTGCATCTAGCTCTGAAAAAAATTTGGGCTTGTAGCAGTGTGTGGGACTTGTTCTATTAGTCCATCTATACTAACCTTCACCAGGTTACAAATTAAAAATAATTTTTATCTGCATCTAGCTCTGAAAAAAAAATTGGGCTTGTAGCAGTGTGTGGGACTTGTTCTATTAGTCCATCTATACTAACCTCCACCAGGTTGCAAATTAAAAATAATTTTTATCTGCATCTAGCTCTGAAAAAAAAATTGGGCTTGTAGCAGTGTGTGGGATGTGTTCTATTAGTCCATCTATACTAACCTCCACCAGGTTGAAAATTAAAAATAATTTTTATCTGCATCTAGGTCTGAAAAAAAATTTGGGCTTGTATCAGTGTATGGGACTTGTTCTATTAGTCCATCTATACTAACCCCCACCAGGTTGAAAATTAAAAATAATTTTTATCTGCATCTAGCTCTGAAAAAAAAATTGGGCTCGTAGCAGTGTGTGGGTCTTGTTCTATTAGTCCATCTATACTAACCTCCACCAGGTTGAAAATTAAAAATAATTTTTATCTGCATCTAGGTCTGAAAAAAAATTTGGGCTTGTAGCAGTGTATGGGACTTGTTCTATTAGTCCATCTTTACTAACCTCCACCAGGTTGAAAATTAAAAATAATTTTAATCTGCATCTAGCTCTGAAAATTTTTTGGGGCCTGTAGCAGTGTGTGGGACTTGTTCTATTAGTCCATCTATACTAACCTCCACCAGGTTGCAAATTAAAAATAATTTTTATCTGCATCTACCTCTGAAAAAAAAATTGGGCTTGTAGCAGTGTGTGGGACTTGTTCTATTAGTCCATCTATACTAACCTCCACCAGGTTGCAAATTAAAAATAATTTTTATCTGCATCCAGCTCTGAAAAAAATTTGGGCTTGTAGCAGTGTGTGGGACTTGTTCTATTACTCCATCTATACTAACCTCCACCAGGTTGCAAATTAAAAATAATTTTTATCTGCATCTAGCTCAAAAAAAAAATTGGGCTTGTAGCAGTGAGTGGGACTTGTTCTATTAGTCCATCTATACTAACCTCCACCAGGTTGAAAATTAAAAATAATTTTTATCTGCATCTAGGTCTGAAAAAAAATTTGGGCTTGTATCAGTGTATGGGACTTGTTCTATTAGTCCATCTATACTAACCCCCACCAGGTTGAAAATTAAAAATAATTTTTATCTGCATCTAGCTCTGAAAATTTTTTGGGGCTTGTAGCAGTGTGTGGGACTTGTTCAATTAATCCATCTATACTAACCTCCACCAGGTTGCAAATTAAAAATAATTTTTATCTGCATCTAGCTCTGAAAAAAATTTGGGCTTGTAGCAGTGTGTGGGACTTGTTCTATTAGTCCATCTATACTAACCTCCATCAGGTTGCAAATTAAAAATAATTTTTATCTGCATCTAGCTCTGAAAAAAAAATTGGGCTTGTAGCAGTGTGTGGGACTTGTTCTATTAGTCCATCTATACTAACCTCCATCAGGTTGCAAATTAAAAATAATTTTTATCTGCATCTAGCTCTGAAAAAAATTTGGGCTTGTAGCAGTGTGTGGGACTTGTTCTATTAGTCCATCTATACTAACCTCCACCAGGTTGCAAATTAAAAATAATTTTTATCTGCATCTAGCTCTGAAAAAAAAATTGGGCTTGTAGCAGTGTGTGGGACTTGTTCTATTAGTCCATCTATACTAACCTCCACCAGGTTGAAAATTAAAAATAATTTTTATCTGCATCTAGGTCTGAAAAAAAATTTGGGCTTGTATCAGTGTATGGGACTTGTTCTATTAGTCCATCTATACTAACCCCCACCAGGTTGAAAATTAAAAATAATTTTTATCTGCATCTAGCTCTGAAAATTTTTTGGGGCTTGTAGCAGTATATGGGACTTGTTCTATTAGTCCATGTATACTAACCTCCACCAGGTTGCAAATTAAAAATAATTTTTATCTGCATCTAGCTCTGAAAAAAAATTGGGCTTGTAGCAGTGTGTGGGACTTGTTCTATTAGTCCATCTATACTAACCTCCACCAGGTTGCAAATTAAAAATAATTTTTATCTGCATCTAGCTCTGAAAAAAATTTGGGCTTGTAGCAGTGTGTGGAACTTGTTCTATTAGTCCTTCTATACTAACCTTCACCAGGTTGCAAATTAAAAATAATTTTTATCTGCATCTAGCTCTGAAAAAAAATTGGGCTTGTAGCAGTGTGTGGGACTTGTTCTATTAGTCCATCTATACTAACCTCCACCAGGTTGCAAATTAAAAATAATTTTTATCTGCATCTAGCTCTGAAAAAAATTTGGGCTTGTAGCAGTGTGTGGGACTTGTTCTATTAGTCCATCTATACTAACCTTCACCAGGTTGCAAATTAAAAATAATTTTTATCTGCATCTAGCTCTGAAAAAAAAATTGGGCTTGTAGCAGTGTGTGGGACTTGTTCTATTAGTCCATCTATACTAACCTCCACCAGGTTGCAAATTAAAAATAATTTTTATCTGCATCTAGCTCTGAAAAAAAAATTGGGCTTGTAGCAGTGTGTGGGATGTGTTCTATTAGTCCATCTATACTAACCTCCACCAGGTTGAAAATTAAAAATAATTTTTATCTGCATCTAGGTCTGAAAAAAAATTTGGGCTTGTATCAGTGTATGGGACTTGTTCTATTAGTCCATCTATACTAACCCCCACCAGGTTGAAAATTAAAAATAATTTTTATCTGCATCTAGCTCTGAAAAAAAAATTGGGCTCATAGCAGTGTGTGGGTCTTGTTCTATTAGTCCATCTATACTAACCTCCACCAGGTTGAAAATTAAAAATAATTTTTATCTGCATCTAGGTCTGAAAAAAAATTTGGGCTTGTAGCAGTGTATGGGACTTGTTCTATTAGTCCATCTTTACTAACCTCCACCAGGTTGAAAATTAAAAATAATTTTAATCTGCATCTAGCTCTGAAAATTTTTTGGGGCCTGTAGCAGTGTGTGGGACTTGTTCTATTAGTCCATCTATACTAACCTCCACCAGGTTGCAAATTAAAAATAATTTTTATCTGCATCTACCTCTGAAAAAAAAATTGGGCTTGTAGCAGTGTGTGGGACTTGTTCTATTAGTCCATCTATACTAACCTCCACCAGGTTGCAAATTAAAAATAATTTTTATCTGCATCCAGCTCTGAAAAAAATTTGGGCTTGTAGCAGTGTGTGGGACTTGTTCTATTAGTCCATCTATACTAACCTCCACCAGGTTGCAAATTAAAAATAATTTTTATCTGCATCTAGCTCAAAAAAAAAATTGGGCTTGTAGCAGTGAGTGGGACTTGTTCTATTAGTCCATCTATACTAACCTCCACCAGGTTGAAAATTAAAAATAATTTTTATCTGCATCTAGGTCTGAAAAAAAATTTGGGCTTGTATCAGTGTATGGGACTTGTTCTATTAGTCCATCTATACTAACCCCCACCAGGTTGAAAATTAAAAATAATTTTTATCTGCATCTAGCTCTGAAAATTTTTTGGGGCTTGTAGCAGTGTGTTGGACTTGTTCAATTAATCCATCTATACTAACCTCCACCAGGTTGCAAATTAAAAATAATTTTTATCTGCATCTAGCTCTGAAAAAAATTTGGGCTTGTAGCAGTGTGTGGGACTTGTTCTATTAGTCCATCTATACTAACCTCCATCAGGTTGCAAATTAAAAATAATTTTTATCTGCATCTAGCTCTGAAAAAAAAATTGGGCTTGTAGCAGTGTGTGGGACTTGTTCTATTAGTCCATCTATACTAACCTCCACCAGGTTGCAAATTAAAAATAATTTTTATCTGCATCTAGCTCTGAAAAAAATTTGGGCTTGTAGCAGTGTGTGGGACTTGTTCTATTAGTCCATCTATACTAACCTCCACCAGGTTGCAAATTAAAAATAATTTTTATCTGCATCTAGCTCTGAAAAAAAAATTGGGCTTGTAGCAGTGTGTGGGACTTGATCTATTAGTCCATCTATACTAACCTCCACCAGGTTGAAAATTAAAAATAATTTTTATCTGCATCTAGGTCTGAAAAAAAATTTGGGCTTGTATCAGTGTATGGGACTTGTTCTATTAGTCCATCTATACTAACCCCCACCAGGTTGAAAATTAAAAATAATTTTTATCTGCATCTAGCTCTGAAAATTTTTTGGGGCTTGTAGCAGTATATGGGACTTGTTCTATTAGTCCATGTATACTAACCTCCACCAGGTTGCAAATTAAAAATAATTTTTATCTGCATCTAGCTCTGAAAAAAAATTGGGCTTGTAGCAGTGTGTGGGACTTGTTCTATTAGTCCATCTATACTAACCTCCACCAGGTTGCAAATTAAAAATAATTTTTATCTGCATCTAGCTCTGAAAAAAATTTGGGCTTGTAGCAGTGTGTGGAACTTGTTCTATTAGTCCTTCTATACTAACCTTCACCAGGTTGCAAATTAAAAATAATTTTTATCTGCATCTAGCTCTGAAAAAAAATTGGGCTTGTAGCAGTGTGTGGGACTTGTTCTATTAGTCCATCTATACTAACCTCCACCAGGTTGCAAATTAAAAATAATTTTTATCTGCATCTAGCTCTGAAAAAAATTTGGGCTTGTAGCAGTGTGTGGGACTTGTTCTATTAGTCCATCTATACTAACCTTCACCAGGTTGCAAATTAAAAATAATTTTTATCTGCATCTAGCTCTGAAAAAAAAATTGGGCTTGTAGCAGTGTGTGGGACTTGTTCTATTAGTCCATCTATACTAACCTCCACCAGGTTGCAAATTAAAAATAATTTTTATCTGCATCTAGCTCTGAAAAAAAAATTGGGCTTGTAGCAGTGTGTGGGATGTGTTCTATTAGTCCATCTATACTAACCTCCACCAGGTTGAAAATTAAAAATAATTTTTATCTGCATCTAGGTCTGAAAAAAAATTTGGGCTTGTATCAGTGTATGGGACTTGTTCTATTAGTCCATCTATACTAACCCCCACCAGGTTGAAAATTAAAAATAATTTTTATCTGCATCTAGCTCTGAAAAAAAAATTGGGCTCATAGCAGTGTGTGGGTCTTGTTCTATTAGTCCATCTATACTAACCTCCACCAGGTTGAAAATTAAAAATAATTTTTATCTGCATCTAGGTCTGAAAAAAAATTTGGGCTTGTAGCAGTGTATGGGACTTGTTCTATTAGTCCATCTTTACTAACCTCCACCAGGTTGAAAATTAAAAATAATTTTAATCTGCATCTAGCTCTGAAAATTTTTTGGGGCCTGTAGCAGTGTGTGGGACTTGTTCTATTAGTCCATCTATACTAACCTCCACCAGGTTGCAAATTAAAAATAATTTTTATCTGCATCTACCTCTGAAAAAAAAATTGGGCTTGTAGCAGTGTGTGGGACTTGTTCTATTAGTCCATCTATACTAACCTCCACCAGGTTGCAAATTAAAAATAATTTTTATCTGCATCCAGCTCTGAAAAAAATTTGGGCTTGTAGCAGTGTGTGGGACTTGTTCTATTAGTCCATCTATACTAACCTCCACCAGGTTGCAAATTAAAAATAATTTTTATCTGCATCTAGCTCAAAAAAAAAATTGGGCTTGTAGCAGTGAGTGGGACTTGTTCTATTAGTCCATCTATACTAACCTCCACCAGGTTGAAAATTAAAAATAATTTTTATCTGCATCTAGGTCTGAAAAAAAATTTGGGCTTGTATCAGTGTATGGGACTTGTTCTATTAGTCCATCTATACTAACCCCCACCAGGTTGAAAATTAAAAATAATTTTTATCTGCATCTAGCTCTGAAAATTTTTTGGGGCTTGTAGCAGTGTGTTGGACTTGTTCAATTAATCCATCTATACTAACCTCCACCAGGTTGCAAATTAAAAATAATTTTTATCTGCATCTAGCTCTGAAAAAAATTTGGGCTTGTAGCAGTGTGTGGGACTTGTTCTATTAGTCCATCTATACTAACCTCCATCAGGTTGCAAATTAAAAATAATTTTTATCTGCATCTAGCTCTGAAAAAAAAATTGGGCTTGTAGCAGTGTGTGGGACTTGTTCTATTAGTCCATCTATACTAACCTCCACCAGGTTGCAAATTAAAAATAATTTTTATCTGCATCTAGCTCTGAAAAAAATTTGGGCTTGTAGCAGTGTGTGGGACTTGTTCTATTAGTCCATCTATACTAACCTCCACCAGGTTGCAAATTAAAAATAATTTTTATCTGCATCTAGCTCTGAAAAAAAAATTGGGCTTGTAGCAGTGTGTGGGACTTGATCTATTAGTCCATCTATACTAACCTCCACCAGGTTGAAAATTAAAAATAATTTTTATCTGCATCTAGGTCTGAAAAAAAATTTGGGCTTGTATCAGTGTATGGGACTTGTTCTATTAGTCCATCTATACTAACCCCCACCAGGTTGAAAATTA
This sequence comes from Phyllobates terribilis, assembly GCF_046119375.1. Taxonomy (NCBI): domain Eukaryota; kingdom Metazoa; phylum Chordata; class Amphibia; order Anura; family Dendrobatidae; genus Phyllobates; species Phyllobates terribilis. The sequence goes on along the minus strand of NW_027362761.1, from coordinate 115,304,301 downwards.
AAAATAATTTTTATCTGCATCTAGCTCTGAAAATTTTTTGGGGCTTGTAGCAGTATATGGGACTTGTTCTATTAGTGCATGTATACTAACCTCCACCAGGTTGCAAATTAAAAATAATTTTTATCTGCATCTAGCTCTGAAAAAAAATTGGGCTTGTAGCAGTGTGTGGGACTTGTTCTATTAGTCCATCTATACTAACCTCCACCAGGTTGCAAATTAAAAATAATTTTTATCTGCATCTAGCTCTGAAAAAAATTTGGGCTTGTAGCAGTGTGTGGAACTTGTTCTATTAGTCCTTCTATACTAACCTTCACCAGGTTGCAAATTAAAAATAATTTTTATCTGCATCTAGCTCTGAAAAAAAATTGGGCTTGTAGCAGTGTGTGGGACTTGTTCTATTAGTCCATCTATACTAACCTCCACCAGGTTGCAAATTAAAAATAATTTTTATCTGCATCTAGCTCTGAAAAAAATTTGGGCTTGTAGCAGTGTGTGGGACTTGTTCTATTAGTCCATCTATACTAACCTTCACCAGGTTGCAAATTAAAAATAATTTTTATCTGCATCTAGCTCTGAAAAAAAAATTGGGCTTGTAGCAGTGTGTGGGACTTGTTCTATTAGTCCATCTATACTAACCTCCACCAGGTTGCAAATTAAAAATAATTTTTATCTGCATCTAGCTCTGAAAAAAAAATTGGGCTTGTAGCAGTGTGTGGGATGTGTTCTATTAGTCCATCTATACTAACCTCCACCAGGTTGAAAATTAAAAATAATTTTTATCTGCATCTAGGTCTGAAAAAAAATTTGGGCTTGTATCAGTGTATGGGACTTGTTCTATTAGTCCATCTATACTAACCCCCACCAGGTTGAAAATTAAAAATAATTTTTATCTGCATCTAGCTCTGAAAAAAAAATTGGGCTCATAGCAGTGTGTGGGTCTTGTTCTATTAGTCCATCTATACTAACCTCCACCAGGTTGAAAATTAAAAATAATTTTTATCTGCATCTAGGTCTGAAAAAAAATTTGGGCTTGTAGCAGTGTATGGGACTTGTTCTATTAGTCCATCTTTACTAACCTCCACCAGGTTGAAAATTAAAAATAATTTTAATCTGCATCTAGCTCTGAAAATTTTTTGGGGCCTGTAGCAGTGTGTGGGACTTGTTCTATTAGTCCATCTATACTAACCTCCAGCAGGTTGCAAATTAAAAATAATTTTTATCTGCATCTACCTCTGAAAAAAAAATTGGGCTTGTAGCAGTGTGTGGGACTTGTTCTATTAGTCCATCTATACTAACCTCCACCAGGTTGCAAATTAAAAATAATTTTTATCTGCATCCAGCTCTGAAAAAAATTTTGGCTTGTAGCAGTGTGTGGGACTTGTTCTATTAGTCCATCTATACTAACCTCCACCAGGTTGCAAATTAAAAATAATTTTTATCTGCATCTAGCTCAAAAAAAAAATTGGGCTTGTAGCAGTGAGTGGGACTTGTTCTATTAGTCCACCTATACTAACCTCCACCAGGTTGCAAATTAAAAATAATTTTTATCTGCATCTAGCTCTGAAAAAAATTTGGGCTTGTAGCAGTGTGTGGGACTTGTTCTATTAGTCCATTAATACTAACCTCCACCAGGTTGCAAATTAAAAATAATTTTTATCTGCATCTAGCTCTGAAAAAAAAATTGGGCTTGTAGCAGTGTGTGGGACTTGTTCTATTAGTCCATCTATACTAACCTCCACCAGGTTGAAAATTAAAAATAATTTTTATCTGCATCTAGGTGTGAAAAAAAAATTGGGCTTGTATCAGTGTATGGGACTTGTTCTATTAGTCATTCTATACTAACCCCCACCAGGTTGAAAATTAAAAATAATTTTTATCTGCATCTAGCTCTGAAAATTTTTTGGGGCTTGTAGCAGTGTGTGGGACTTGTTCTATTAGTCCATGTATATTAACCTCCACCAGGTTGCAAATTAAAAATAATTTTTATCTGCATCTAGCTCTGAAAAAAAATTTGGGCTTGTAGGAGTGTGTGGGACTTGTTCTATTAGTCCATCTATACTAACCTCCACCAGGTTGCAAATTAAAAATAATTTTTATCTGCATCTAGCTCTGAAAAAAAATTTGGGCTTGTAGCAGTGTGTGGGACTTGTTCTTTTAGTCCTTCCATACTAACCTCCACCAGGTTGCAAATTAAAAATAATTTTTATTTGCATCTAGCTCTGAAAAATTTTTTGGGCTTGTAGCAGTGTGTGGGACTTGTTCTATTAGTCCTTCCATACTAACCTCCACCAGGTTGCAAATTAAAAATAATTTTTATCTGCATCTAGCTCTGAAAATTTTTTGGGGCTTGTAGCAGTGTGTGGGACTTGTTCTATTAGTCCATCTATACTAACCTCCACCAGGTTGCAAATTAAAAATAATTTTTATCTGCATCTACCTCTGAAAAAAAATTTGGGCTTGTAGCAGTGTGTGGGACTTGTTCTATGAGTCCATCTATACTAACCTCCACCAGGTTGCAAATTAAAAATAATTTTTATCTGCATCTAGCTCTGAAAAAAAATTTGGGCTTGTAGCAGTGTGTGGAACTTGTTCTATTAGTCCTTCTATACTAACCTTCACCAGGTTGCAAATTAAAAATAAGTTTTATCTGCATCTAGCTCTGAAAAAAAATTGGGCTTGTAGCAGTGTGTGGGACTTGTTCTATTAGTCCATCTATACTAACCTCCACCAGGTTGCATATTAAAAATAATTTTTATCTGCATCTAGCTCTGAAAAAAAATGTGAGCTTGTAGCAGTGTGTGGGACTTGTTCTATTAGTCCATCTATACTAACCTCCACCAGTTTGCAAACTAAAAATAATTTTTATCTGCATCTAGCTCTGGAAAAAAAATTTGGCTTGTAGCAGTGTGTGGGACTTGTTCTATTAGTCCATCTATACTAACCTCCACCAGGTTGGAAATTAAAAAGAATTTTTATCTGCATCTAGCTCTGAAAAAAATTTGGGCTTGTAGCAGTGTGTGGGACTTGTTGTATTAGTCCATCTATACTAACCTCCACCAGGTTGCAAATTAAAAATATTTTTTATCTGCATCTAGCTCTGAAAAATAATTTGGGCTTGTAGGAGTGTGTGGGACTTGTTCTATGAGTCCATCTATACTAACCTCCACCAGGTTGCAAATTAAAAATAATTTTTATCTGCATCTAGCTCTGAAAAATATTTGGGCTTGTAGCAGTGTGTGGGACTTGTTCTATTAGTCCTTCCATACTAACCTCCACCAGGTTGCAAATTAAAAATAATTTTTATCTGCATCTAGGTCTGAAAAAAATTTTGGGCTTGTAGCAGTGTGTGGGACTTGTTTTATTAGTCCTTCTGTACTAACCTTCACCAGGTTGCAAATTAAAAATAATTTTTATCTGCATCTAGCTCTGAAAAAAATTTGGGCTTGTAGCAGTGTGTGGGACTTGTTCTATTAGTCCATCTATACTAACCTCCACCAGGTTGCAAATTAAAAATAATTTTTATCTGCATCTAGCTCTGAAAAAAAATTTGGGCTTGTAGCAGTGTGTGGAACTTGTTCTATTAGTCCTTCTATACTAACCCCCACCAGGTTGAAAATTAAAAATAATTTTTATCTGCATCTAGCTCTGAAAAAAAATTGGGCTTGTAGCAGTGTGTGGGACTTGTTCTATTAGTCCATCTATACTAACCTCCACCAGGTTGCAAATTAAAAATAACTTTTATCTGCATCTAGCTCTGAAAAAAATTTGGGCTTGTAGCAGTGTGTGGAACTTGTTCTATTAGTCCATCTATACTAACCTTCACCAGGTTGCAAATTAAAAATAATTTTTATCGGCATCTAGCTCTGAAAAAAAATTGGGCTTGTAGCAGTGTGTGGGACTTGTTCTATTAGTCCATCTATACTAACCTCCACCAGGTTGCAAATTAAAAATAATTTTTATCTGCATCTAGCTCTGAAAAAAATTTGGGCTTGTAGCAGTGTGTGGGACTTGTTCTATTAGTCCATCTATACTAACCTCCACCAGGTTGCAAATTAAAAATAATTTTTATCTGCATCTAGCTCTGAAAAAAAAATTGGGCTTGTAGCAGTGTGTGGGACTTGTTCTATTAGTCCATCTATACTAACCTCCACCAGGTTGCAAATTAAAAATAATTTTTATCTGCATCTAGCTCTGAAAAAAAAATTGGGCTTGTAGCAGTGTGTCGGATTTGTTCTATTAGTCCATCTATACTAACCTCCTCCAGGTTGAAAATTAAAAATAATTTTTATCTGCATCTAGGTCTGAAAAAAAAATTGGGCTTGTATCAGTGTATGGGACTTGTTCTATTAGTCCATCTATACTAACCCCCACCAGGTTGAAAATTAAAAATAATTTTTATCTGCATCTAGCTCTGAAAAAAAAATTGGGCTCGTAGCAGTGTGTGGGTCTTGTTCTATTAGTCCATCTATACTAACCTCCACCAGGTTGAAAATTAAAAATAATTTTTATCTGCATCTAGGTCTGAAAAAAAATTTGGGCTTGTAGCACTGTATGGGACTTGTTCTATTAGTCTATGTATACTAACCTCCACCAGGTTGAAAATTAAAAATAATTTTTATCTGCATCTAGCTCTGAAAATTTTTTGGGGCTTGTAGCAGTGTGTGGGACTTGTTCTACTAGTCCATCTATACTAACCTCCACCAGGTTGCAAATTAAAAATAATTTTTATCTGCATCTAGCTCTGAAAAAAAATTTTGGCTTGTAGCAGTGTGTGGGACTTGTTCTATTAGTCCATCTATACTAACCTCCACCAGGTTGCAAATTAAAAATAATTTTTATCTGCATCTAGCTCTGAAAAAAAATTTGGGCTTGTAGCAGTGTGTGGAACTTGTTCTATTAGTCCTTCTATACTAACCTTCACCAGGTTGCAAATTAAAAATAATTTTTATCTGCATCTAGTTCTGAAAAAAAATTGGGCTTGTAGCAGTGTGTGGGACTTGTTCTAATAGTCCATCTATACTAACCTCCACCAGGTTGCAAATTAAAAATAATTTTTATCTGCATCTAGCTCTGAAAAAAATTTGGGCTTGTAGCAGTGTGTGGGACTTGTTCTAATAGTCCATCTATACTAACCTCCACCAGGTTGCAAATTAAAAATAATTTTTATCTGCATCTAGCTCTGAAAAAAAATGTGGGCTTGTAGCAGTGTGTGGGACTTGTTCTATTAGTCCATCTATACTAAACTCCACAAGGTTGCATATTAAAAATAATTTTTATCTGCATCTAGCTCTGAAAAAAAATGTGGGCTTGTAGCAGTGTGTGGGACTTGTTCTATTAGTCCATCTATACTAACCTCCACCAGGTTGCAAATTAAAAATAATTTTTATCTGCATCTAGCTCTGGAAAAAAAATTGGGCTTGTAGCAGTGTGTGGGACTTGTTCTAATAGTCCATCTATACTAACCTCCACCAGGTTGCAAATTAAAAATAATTTTTATCTGCATCTAGCTCTGAAAAAAATTTGGGCTTGTAGCAGTGTGTGAGACTTGTTCTATTAGTCCATCTATACTAACCTCCACCAGGTTGCAAATTAAAAATAATTTTTATCTGCATCTAGCTCTGAAAAAAAATTGGGCTTGTAGCAGTGTGTGGGACTTGTTCTATTAGTCCATCTATACTAACCTCCACCAGGTTGCAAATTAAAAATAATTTTTATCTGCATCTAGCTCTGAAAAAAAAATTGGGCTCGTAGCAGTGTGAGGGTCTTGTTCTATTAGTCCATCTATACTAACCTCCACCAGGTTGCAAATTAAAAATAATTTTTATTTGCATCTAGCTCTGAAAAAAAAATTGGGCTTGTAGCAGTGTGTGGGACTTGTTCTATTAGTCCATCTATACTAACCTCCAACAGGTTGAAAATTAAAAATAATTTTTAACTGCATCTAGCTCTGAAAAAATGTTGGGGCTTGTAGCATTGTGTGGGACTTGTTCTATTAGTCCATCTATACTAACCTCCCCAAGGTTGCAAATTAAAAATAATTTTTATCTGCATCTAGCTCTGAAAAAAAATTTGGGCTTGTAGCAGTGTGTGGGACTTTTTCTATTAGTCCACCTACACTAACCTCCACCAGGTTGCAAATTAAAAATAATTTTTATCTGCATCTAGCTCTGAAAAAAAATTTGGGCTTGTAGCAGTGTGTGGGACTTGTTCTATTAGTCCATCTATACTAACCTCCACCAGGTTGCAAATTAAAAATAATTTTTATCTGCATCTAGCTCTGAAAAAAAATTTGGGCTTGTAGCAGTGTGTGGAACTTGTTCTATTAGTCCATCTATACTAACCTCCACCAGGTTGAAAATTAAAAATTATTTTTATCTGCATCTAGCTTTGAAAAAAAAATTGTGCTTTTAGCAGTGTGTGGTAATTGTTCTATTAGTCCATCTATACTAACCTCCACCAGGTTGCAAATTAAAAATAATTTTTATGTGCATCTAGCTCTGAAAAAAAATTGGGCTTGTAGCAGTGTGAGGGACTTGTTCTATTAGTCCATCTATACTAACCTCCACCAGATTGCAAATTAAAAATAATTTTTATCTGCATCTAGCTCTGAAAAAAAAATTGGGCTTGTAGCAGTGTGTCGGATTTGTTCTATTAGTCCATCTATACTAACCTCCACCAGGTTGAAAATTAAAAATAATTTTTATCTACATCTAGGTCTGAAAAAAAATTTGGGCTTGTATCAGTGTATGGGACTTGTTCTATTAGTCCATCTATACTAACCCCCACCAGGTTGAAAATTAAAAATAATTTTTATCTGCATCTAGCTCTGAAAAAAAAATTGGGCTCGTAGCAGTGTGTGGGTCTTGTTCTATTAGTCCATCTATACTAACCTCCACCTGGTTGAAAATTAAAAATAATTTTTATCTGCATCTAGGTCTGAAAAAAAATTTGGGCTTGTAGCAGTGTATGGGACTTGTTCTATTAGTCTATGTATACTAACCTCCACCAGGTTGAAAATTAAAAATAATTTTTATCTGCATCTAGCTCTGAAAATTTTTTGGGGCTTGTAGCAGTGTGTGGGACTTGTTCTATTAGTCCATCTATACTAACCTCCACCAGGTTGCAAATTAAAAATAATTTTTATCTGCATCTAGCTCTGAAAAAAAATTTGGGCTTGTAGCAGTGTGTGGAACTTGTTCTATTAGTCCTTCTATACTAACCTTCACCAGGTTGCAAATTAAAAATAATTTTTATCTGCATCTAGTTCTGAAAAAAAATTGGGCTTGTAGCAGTGTGTGGGACTTGTTCTAATAGTCCATCTATACTAACCTCCACCAGGTTGCAGATTAAAAATAATTTTTATCTGCATCTAGCTCTGAAAAAAATTTGGGCTTGTAGCAGTGTGTGGGACTTGTTCTATTAGTCCATCTATACTAACCTCCACCAGGTTGCAAATTAAAAATAATTTTTATCTGCATCTAGCTCTGAAAAAAAATGTGGGCTTGTAGCAGTGTGTGGGACTTGTTCTATTAGTCCATCTATACTAAACTCCACCAGGTTGCATATTAAAAATAATTTTATCTGCATCTAGCTCTGAAAAAAAATGTGGGCTTGTAGCAGTGTGTGGGACTTGTTCTATTAGTCCATCTATACTAACCTCCACCAGGTTGCAAATTAAAAATAATTTTTATCTGCATCTAGCTCTGGAAAAAAAATTGGGCTTGTAGCAGTGTGTGGGACTTGTTCTAATAGTCCATCTATACTAACCTCCACCAGGTTGCAAATTAAAAATAATTTTTATCTGCATCTAGCTCTGAAAAAAATTTGGGCTTGTAGCAGTGTGTTAGACTTGTTCTATTAGTCCATCTATACTAACCTCCACCAGGTTGCAAATTAAAAATAATTTTTATCTGCATCTAGCTCTGAAAAAAAAATTGGGCTTGTAGCAGTGTGTGGGACTTGTTCTATTAGTCCATCTATACTAACCTCCACCAGGTTGCAAATTAAAAATAATTTTTATCTGCATCTAGCTCTGAAAAAAAAATTGGGCTCGTAGCAGTGTGAGGGTCTTGTTCTATTAGTCCATCTATACTAACCTCCACCAGGTTGCAAATTAAAAATAATTTTTATTTGCATCTAGCTCTGAAAAAAAAATTGGGCTTGTAGCAGTGTGTGGGACTTGTTCTATTAGTCCATCTATACTAACCTCCAACAGGTTGAAAATTAAAAATAATTTTTAACTGCATCTAGCTCTGAAAAAATGTTGGGGCTTGTAGCATTGTGTGGGACTTGTTCTATTAGTCCATCTATACTAACCTCCCCAAGGTTGCAAATTAAAAATAATTTTTATCTGCATCTAGCTCTGAAAAAAAATTTGGGCTTGTAGCAGTGTGTGGGACTTGTTCTATTAGTCCACCTACACTAACCTCCACCAGGTTGCAAATTAAAAATAATTTTTACCTGCATCTAGCTCTGAAAAAAAATTTGGGCTTGTAGCAGTGTGTGGGACTTGTTCTATTAGTCCATCTATACTAACCTCCACCAGGTTGCAAATTAAAAATAATTTTTATCTGCATCTAGCTCTGAAAAAAAATTTGGGCTTGTAGCATTGTGTGGAACTTGTTCTATTAGTCCATCTATACTAACCTCCACCAGGTTGAAAATTAAAAATTATTTTTATCTGCATCTAGCTTTGAAAAAAAAATTGGGCTTTTAGCAGTGTGTGGGAATTGTTCTATTAGTCCATCTATACTAACCTCCACCAGGTTGCAAATTAAAAATAATTTTTATGTGCATCTAGCTCTGAAAAAAAATTGGGCTTGTAGCAGTGTGAGGGACTTGTTCTATTAGTCCATCTATACTAACCTCCACCAGATTGCAAATTAAAAATAATTTTTATCTGCATCTAGGTCTGAAAAAAAATTTGGGCTTGTAGCAGTGTGTGGGACTTGTTCTATTAGTCCATCTATACTAACCTCCACCAGGTTGCAAATTAAAAATAATTTTTATCTGCATCTAGCTCTGAAAAAAAATTTGGGCTTGTAGCAGTGTGTGGGACTTGTTCTATTAGTCCATCTATACTAACCTACACCAGGTTGAAAAGTAAAAATAATTTTTATCTGCATCTAGCTCTGAAAAATTTTTTGGGCTTGTAGCAGTGTGTGGGACTTGTTCTATTAGTCCATCTATACTAACCTCCACCAGGTTGCAAATTAAAAATAATTTTAATCTGTATCAAGCTCTGAAATTTTTTTTAGGCTTGTAGCAGTTTGTGGGACTTGCTCTATAAGTCCACCTATACTAACCTCCACCAGGTTGCAAATTAAAACTTTTTTTTATCTGCATCTAGCACTGAAAAAAAATTTGGGCTTGAAGCATTGTGTGGGACTTGTTCTATTAGTCCATCTATACTAACCTCCACCAGGTTGCAAATTAAAAATTATTTTTATCTGCATCTAGCTCTGAAAAAAAAATTGGGCTTGTAGCAGTGTGTGGGACTTGTTCTATTAGTCCATCTATACTAACCTCCACCAAGTTGCAAATTAAAAATAATTTTTATCTGCATCTAGCTCTGAAAAAAATTTGGGCTTGTAGCAGTGTGTGGGACTTGTTCTATTAGTCCATCTATACTAACCTCCACCAGGTTGCAAATTAAAAATAATTTTTATCTGCATCTAGGTCTGAAAAAAAATTTGGGCTTGTAGAAGTGTGTGGGACTTGTTCTAATAGTCCATCTATACTAACCTCCACCAGGTTACAAATTAAAAATAATTTTTATCTGCATCTAGCTCTGAAAAAAAATTTGGGCTTGTAGCAGTGTGTGGGACTTGTTCTATTAGTCCATCTATACTAACCTCCACCAGGTTGAAAATGAAAAATAATTTTTATCTGCATCTAGCTCTGAAAAATTTTTTAGGCTTGTAGCAGTGTGTGGGACTTGTTCTCTTAGTCCATCTGTACTAAAATCCACCATGTTGCAAATTAAAAATAATTTTTATCTGCATCTAGCTCTGAAAAAATTGGGCTTGTAGCAGTGTGTGGTACTTTTTCTATTAGTCCATCTATACTAACCTCCACCAGGTTGCAAATTAAAAATATTTTTTATCTGCATCTAGCTCTGAAAAAAAAATTGGGCTTGTAGCAGTGTGTGGGACTTGTTCTTTTATTCCATCTATACTAACCTCCACCAAGTTGCAAATTAAAAATAATTATTATCTGCATCTAGCTCTGAAAAAAATTGTGGGCTTGTAGCAGTGTGTGGGACTTGTTCTATTAGTCCATCTGTATTAAAATCCACCATGTTGCAAATTAAAAATAATTTTTATCTGCATCTAGCTCTGAAAAAATTGGGCTTGTAGCAGTGTGTGGGACTTTTTCTAACCTCCACCAGGTTGCAAATTAAAAATAATTTTTATCTGAATCTAGCGCTGAAAAAAAATGTGTGCTTGTAGCAGTTTGTGGGACTTGTTCTATTATTCCATCTATACTAACTTCCACCAGGTTGCAAATTAAAAATAATTTTTATCTGCATCTAGGTCTGAAAAAAAATTTGGGCTTGTAGCAGTGTGTGGGACTTGTTCTATTAGTCCATCTATACTAACCTCCACCAGGTTGCAAATTAAAAATAATTTTTATCTGCATCTAGCTCTGAAAAAAAACTTGGGCTTGTAGCAGTGTGTGGGACTTGTTCTATTAGTCCATCTATACTAACCTTCACCAGGTTGCAAATTAAAAATAATTTTTATCTGCATCTAGCTCAGAAAAAAAAATTGGGCTTGTAGCAGTGTATGGGACTTGTTCTATTAGTCCATCTATACTAACATCCACCAGGTTGCAAATTAAAATAATTTTTATCTGCATCTAGGTCTGAAAAAAAATTTGGGCTTGTAGCAGTGTATGGGACTTGTTCTATTATTCCATCTATACTAACTTCCACCAGGTTGCAAATTAAAAATAATTTTTATCTGCATCTAGGTCTGAAAAAAAATTTGGGCTTGTAGCAGTGTGTGGGACTTGTTCTCTTAGTCCATCTGTACTAAAATCCACCATGTTGCAAATTAAAAATAATTTTTATCTGCATCTAGCTCTGAAAAAATTGGGCTTGTAGCAGTGTGTGGTACTTTTTCTATTAGTCCATCTATACTAACCTCCACCAGGTTGCAAATTAAAAATATTTTTTATCTGCATCTAGCTCTGAAAAAAAACTTGGGCTTGTAGCAGTGTGTGGGACTTGTTCTATTAGTCCATCTATACTAACCTTCACCAGGTTGCAAATTAAAAATAATTTTTATCTGCATCTAGCTCTGAAAAAAAAATTGGGCTTGTAGCAGTGTGTGGGACTTGTTCTATTATTCCATCAATACTATCTTCCACCAGGTTGCAAATTAAAAATAATTTTTATCTGCATCTAGGTCTGAAAAAAAATTTGGGCTTGTAGCAGTGTGTGGGACTTGTTCTATTAGTCCATCTATACTAACCTCCACCAGGTTGCAAATTAAAAATATTATTTTTCTGTATCTAGCTCTGAAAGAAAATTTGGGCTTGTAGCAGTGTGCGGGACTTGTTCTATTAGTCCATCTATACTTACCTCCACCAGGTTGCAAATTAAAAATAATTTTTATCTGCATCTAGCTCTGAAAAAAAATTTGGGCTTGTAGCAGTGTTAGGGATTTGTTCTATTAGTCCATCTATACTAACCTCCACTAGGTTGCAAATTAAAAATAATTTTTATCTGCATCTAGCTCTGAAAAGTAATTTGGGCTTATAGCAGTGTGTGGGACTTGTTTTATGAGTCCATCTACACTAACCTCCACCAGGTTGCACATCAAAAATAATTTTTATCTGCATCTAGCTCTGAAAAAAAAACTGGGCTTGTAGCAGTGTGAGGGACTTGTTCTATTAGTCCTTCTATACTAACCTCCACCAGGTTGCAAATTAGAAATATTTTTTATCTGCATCTAGCTCTGAAAAAAAAATTGAGCTTGTAGCAGTGTGTGGGACTTGTTCTATTAGTCCATCTAAACTAACCTCCACCAGGTTGAAAATTAAAAATAATTTTTATCTGCATCTAGCTCTGAAAATTTTTTTGGGCTTGTAGTAGTGTGTGGGACTTGTTCTATTAGTCCATCTATACTAACCTCCAACAGGTTGCAAACTAAAAATAATTTTAATCTGTATCTAGCTCTGAAAAAAAATTTGGGCTTGTAGCACTGTGTGGGACTTGTTCTATTAGTCCATCTATATTAACCTCCACCAGGTTGCAAATTAAAAATAATTTTATCTGCATCTAGCTCTGAAAAAAAAGTTGGGCTTGTAGCAGTGTGTGGGACTTGTTTTATTAGTCCATCTACACTATCCTACACCAGGTTGCAAATTAAAAATAATTTTTATCTGCATCTAGCCCTGAAAAAAAAACTGGGCTTGTAGCAGTGTGTGGGACTTGTTCTATTAGTCCTTCTATACTAAACTCCACCAGGTTGCAAATTAGAAATATTTTTTATCTGCATCAAGCTCTGAAAAAAAAATTGGGCTTGTAGCAGTGTGTGGGACTTGTTCTCTTAGTCCATCTATACTAACCTCCACCAGGTTGCAAATCAAAAATGATTTTTATCTGCATCTAGCTCTGACAAAAAATTTGGGCTTGTAGCAGTGTGTGGGACTTGTTCTATTAGACCATCTATACAAACCTCCACCAGGTTGCAAATTAAAAATAATTTTTATCTGCATCTAGCTCTGAAAAAAAATGTGGGCATGTAGCAGTGTGTGGGACTTGTTCTATTAATCCATCTATACTAACCTCCACCAGGTTGCAAATTAAAAATTATTTTTATCTGCATCAAGCTCTGAAAATTTTCTTGGGCTTGTAGCAGTGCATGGGACTTGTTCTATTAGTCCATCTATACTAACCTCCTCCAGGTTGTAAATGAAAAATAATTTTTATCTGCATGTAGCTCTAAAAAAAAATTGGGGCTTGTAGCATTGTGTGGCACTTATTCTATTAGTCCATCTATACTAACCTCCACCAGGTTGCAAATTAAAAATAATTTTTATCTGCATCTAGCTCTGAAAAAAAATTTGGGCATGTAGCAGTGTGTGGGACTTGTTCTATTAGTCCATCTATACTAACCTCCACCAGGTTGCAAATTAAAAATAATTTTTATCTGCATCTAGCTCTGAAAAAAAACTTGGGCTTGTAGCAGTGTGTGGGACTTGTTCTATTAGTCCATCTATACTAACCTTCACCAGGTTGCAAATTAAAAATAATTTTTATCTGCATCTAGCTCAGAAAAAAAAATTGGGCTTGTAGCAGTGTGTGGGACTTGTTCTATTAGTCCATCTATACTAACCTCCACCAGGTTGCAAATTAAAATAATTTTTATCTGCATCTAGGTCTGAAAAAAAATTTGGGCTTGTAGCAGTGTGTGGGACTTGTTCTATTATTCCATCTATACTAACTTCCACCAGGTTGCAAATTAAAAATAATTTTTATCTGCATCTAGGTCTGAAAAAAAATTTGGGCTTGTAGCAGTGTGTGGGACTTGTTCTATTAGTCCATCTATACTAACCTCCACCAGGTTGCAAATTAAAAATAATTTTTATCTGCATCTAGCTCTGAAAAAAAATTTGGGCTTGTAGCAGTGTGTGGGACTTGTTCTATTAGTCCATCTATACTAACCTCCACCAGGTTGCAAATAAAAATAATTTTTATCTGCATCTAGCTCTGAAAAAAAATTTGGGCTTGAAGCAGTGTGTGGGACTTGTTCTATTAGTCCATCTATACTAACCTCCACCAGGTTGAAAATTAAAAATTATTTTTATCTGCATCTAGCTGTGAAAAAATTGTTGGGCTTGTAGCAGTGTGTGGGACTTGTTCTATTAGTCCATCTATACTAACCTCCACCAGGTTGCAAATTAAAAATAATTTTAATCTGTGTCTAGCTCTGAAAAAAAATTTGGGCTTGTAGCAGTGTGTTTGACTTGTTCTATTTGTCCATCTATACTAACCTCCACCAGGTTGCAAATTCAAAATATTTTTTATCTGCATCTAGCTCTGAAAAAAAAATTGGGCTTGTAGCAGTGTGTGGGACTTGTTCTATTAGTCCATCTATACTAACCTCCACCAAGTTGCAAATTAAAAATAATTATTTTCTGCATCTAGCTCTGAAAAAAATTGTGGGCTTGTAGCAGTGTTTGGGACTTGTTCTATTAGTCCATCTGTACTAAAATCCACCATGTTGCAACTTAAAAATAATTTTTATCTGCATCTAGCTCTGAAAAAATTGGGCTTGTAGCAGTGTGTGGGACTTTTTCTAACCTCCACCAGGTTGCAAATTAAAAATAATTTTTATCTGCATCTAGCGCTGAAAAAAAATGTGGGCTTGTAGCAGTTTGTGGGACTTGTTCTATTATTCCATCTATACTAACTTCCACCAGGTGGCAAATTAAAAATAATTTTTATCTGCATCTAGGTCTGAAAAAAAATTTGGGCTTGTAGCAGTGTGTGGGACTTGTTCTATTAGTCCATCTATACTAACCTCCACCAGGTTGCAAATTAAAAATAATTTTTATCTGCATCTAGCTCTGAAAAAAAACTTGGGCTTGTAGCAGTGTGTGGGACTTGTTCTATTAGTCCATCTATACTAACCTTCACCAGGTTGCAAATTAAAAATAATTTTTATCTGCATCTAGCTCAGAAAAAAAAATTGGGCTTGTAGCAGTGTGTGGGACTTGTTCTATTAGTCCATCTATACTAACCTCCACCAGGTTGCAAATGAAAATAATTTTTATCTGCATCTAGGTCTGAAAAAAAATTTGGGCTTGTAGCAGTGTGTGGGACTTGTTCTATTATTCCATCTATACTAACTTCCACCAGGTTGCAAATTAAAAATAATTTTTATCTGCATCTAGGTCTGAAAAAAAATTTGGGCTTGTAGCAGTGTGTGGGACTTGTTTTATTAGTCCATCTATACTAACCTCCACCAGGTTGCAAATTAAAAATAATTTTTATCTGCATCTAGCTCTGAAAAAAAAAATGGGCTTGTAGCAGTGTGTGGGACTTGTTCTATTAGTCCATCTATACTAACCTCCACCAGGTTGAAAATTAAAAATAATTTTTATCTGCATCTAGCTCTGAAATTTTTTTTGGGCTTGTAGCAGTGTGTGGGACTTGTTCTATTAGTCCATCTATACTAACCTCCACCAGGTTGCAAACTAAAAATAATTTTAATCTGTATCTAGCTCTGAAAAAAAATTTGGGCTTTTAGCACTGTGTGGGACTTGTTCTATTAGTCCATCTATACTAACCTCCACCAGGTTGCAAATTAAAAATAATTTTATCTGCATCTAGCTCTGAAAAAAAATTTGGGCTTGTAGCAGTGTGTGGGACTTGTTCTATTAGTCCATCTATACTAACCTCCACCAAGTTGCAAATTAAAAATAATTTTTATCTGCATCTAGCTCTGAAAAAAATTTGGGGCTTGTAGCAGTGTGTGGGACTTGTTCTATTAGTCCATCTATACTAAAATCCACCATGTTGCAAATTAAAAATAATTTTTATCTGCATCTAGCTCTGAAAAAATTGGGCTTGTAGCAGTGTAGGGGACTTTTTCTCTTAGTCCATCTATACTAACGTCCATCAGGTTGCAAATTAAAAATAATTTTTATCTGCATCTAGCTCTGAAAAAAAACTTGGGCTTGTAGCAGTGTGTGGGACTTGTTCTATTAGTCCACCTATACTAACCTCCACCAGGTTGCAAATTAAAAATAATTTTTATCTGCATCTAGCTCTGAAAAAAAATTTGGGCTTGTAGCAGTGTGTGGGACTTGTTCTATTAGTCCATCTATACTAACCTCCACCAGGTTGCAAATTAAAAATAATTTTTTTTCTGCATCTAGCTCTGAAAGAAAATTTGGGCTTGTAGCAGTGTGCGGGACTTGTTCTATTAGTCCATCTATACTTACTAGAGATGAGCGTTGTTCTACTCGAACTGTTTGCCAATCTCAAATTCGAGCTGTTTTGGGCGGTGTTCGAGCCGGTCGGCGAACACGAACAATTTGAGAAAAATTCGGCTGTTCGAGGTTATGTTCGATAACTGTTCGTGCACCAAAATCATAACTGGATTTTTTCTCAGTAATGATGATAATTAATGTTAATACGCAGTTTGAGTGTACAGCAGGGCGGGGGGAGGGGCAGGGGATGGATCTCTGCAGGAACAATGAAGATCTCCATTTTTTTTCTCTTTCCCGCATTTGCAGTGGGGAGGTGCAATCTGTCAGCCTATCAGCAGCGCACACACGGAGCGAAGTGCTTTTTTTCACACAAGCAAGGGCATGTGTGATTGGCAGTGTATGTCACATGTCCTTGCCCTATAAGACCAAGCCATTTTCCCCGTCGCCACCATTTTCTCACTGCTGCAGCTGCGTGTTAGACGGCACCGCTGTTGCTGTGTGCGCTATACCTTGTTAATTTCAAGCCAATTTTCGCACAAATATACAGATAGCTTGGGAGTAGGGAATAGTTGTGATTGCAGTCCTTTTAAGGACTAGGTTACAGCATTTCCTACGACTTTTATCAGGCAGGTCTGTGCTCTTAAATAGATAGATTGTGGGAGTAAAGACTAATTGTAATTGGAGTCCTTTTCAGGACTAGGTTACATGAGTTCCTATCAGTTTTTGCCAGGCAGGTCTGTGCCAGTGCTGTGCAAGTTTTTTTCACAGCATTTGGCTGAATCTAGCAAAGCTAATCCTTTTTGGCCTATTGCAGAGTGTGTTAGTCAGTGGAGTAGCCTATCTGTGTTGCAAGATATACCACCTGTGTATAGAATACCAATTTTTTTACTGCACCTAGTGAAGTAAAATCTTTTGGGCATAGCATCATTCTATTAGTCCATCTATACTGACCTCCATCAGGTTGCAAACTGAATATAATTTTTTTCTGCATCTAGCTCTGAAAAAATATTTGGGCTTCTAGCAGTGTGTGGGACTTGGTCTATTAGTCCATCTATACTGACCTCCATCAGGTTGCAAATTAAAAATAATTTTTTTCTTCATTTAGCTCTGAAAAAATATTTGGGCTTCTAGCAGTGTGTGGGACTTGTTCTATTAGTCCTTCTATACTGACCTCCAGCAGGTTGCAAATTGAATATAATTTTTTTCTGCATCTAGCTCTGAAAAAATATTTGGGCTTCTAGCGGTGTGTGGGACTTGGTCTATTAGTCCATCTATACTGACCTCCATCAGGTTGCAAATTAAAAATAATTTTTTTCTGCATCTAGCTCTGAAAAAATATTTGGGCTTCTAGCGGTGTGTGGGACTTGGTCTATTAGTCCATCTATACTGACCTCCATCAGGTTGCAAATTAAAAATAATTTTTTTCTTCATTTATCTCTGAAAAAATATTTGGGCTTCTAGCAGCGTGTGGGACTTGTTCTATTAGTCCATCTATACTGACCTCCATCAGGTTGCAAATTAAAAATAATTTTTTTCTGCATCTAGCTCTGAAAAAATATTTGGGCTTCTAGCAGTGTGTGGGACTTGGTCTATTAGTCCATCTATACTGACCTCCATCAGGTTGCAAATTAAAAATAATTTTTTTCTTCATTTAGCTCTGAAAAAATATTTGGGCTTCTAGCAGTGTGTGGGACTTGTTCTATTAGTCCTTCTATACTGACCTCCAGCAGGTTGCAAATTGAATATAATTTTTTTCTGCATCTAGCTCTGAAAAAATATTTGGGCTTCTAGCGATGTGTGGGACTTGGTCTATTAGTCCATCTATACTGACCTCCATCAGGTTGCAAATTAAAAATAATTTTTTTCTGCATCTAGCTCTGAAAAAATATTTGGGCTTCTAGCAGTGTGTGGGACTTGGTCTATTAGTCCATCTATACTGACCTCCATCAGGTTGCAAATTAAAAATAATTTTTTTCTTCATTTATCTCTGAAAAAATATTTGGGCTTCTAGCAGCGTGTGGGACTTGTTCTATTAGTCCATCTATACTGACCTCCATCAGGTTGCAAATTAAAAATAATTTTTTTCTGCATCTAGCTCTGAAAAAATATTTGGGCTTCCAACAGTGTGTGGGACTTGGTCTATTAGTCCATCTATACTGACCTCCATCAGGTTGCAAATTAAAAATAATTTTTTTCTGCATCTAGCTCTGAAAAAATATTTGGGCTTCTAGCAGTGTGTGGGACTTGGTCTATTAGTCCATCTATACTGACCTCCATCAGGTTGCAAATTGAATAAAAAAATTTTCTGCATCTAGCTCTGAAAAAATATTTGGGCTTCTAGCGGTGTGTGGGACTTGGTCTATTAGTCCATCTATACTGACCTCCATCAGGTTGCAAATTAAAAATAATTTTTTTCTGCATCTAACCCAGCCAATAGTTTTGGCCTAATACCACAGTTTGGCCACTCAGCTCTGCTCGGTTACCATCCATTGTTTTTTTGTGCAAACAACTCCAGAGTTGTGAATTAGTTAACCACCAAAATGAGTGGAAAAAGGCCTGCTGCTGGTGGAAAGGGGAATAGGCGTGTTGGGAAGGGGAAAAAAGGTTGTGTCCGTGGGGTAGGTGCAGAAGAAAGACCATCTTCCAGCCAAACTAAAATGTCTACTTCTTTTAGCGGACAATGTGATAAGATCCCTTTCTTACGGCCACGCCAATCGCTACAAATTCCAGATGAGGCACAAAAACAGCAGGTGCTTCAACGGATATCAAGTGCTCCTTTAAGTGGGCTCTCCTCCACATCAACTTCAACATCACAAATACTCCAGTCCTCAAAGGTGTCACCCAAATCGCACTTGCTTCCTCACAGCTCCCAAATCTCCAGCTGCCCGTCTGAGTATGAGGTAGAACAGATGGTTGAGTCTGCAGAGCTGTTTACTCATACTATAGCCTGGGAATCAGAGGTCGACTCCAGCGCTTCTGTGAATCCAGACGAGGAAATGATCTGCACTGATGCCCAGAATCTTTATGAGTCGGATCCAGGACCAGACGCAGAAGGTTCTGACCATAATGTAGACCCTCATTCCCAAACTGTAACTCCTGTTGGTGGAGACAATGAGGAAGACGATGATAAGACTCAAATACCTGATTGGAGCGACAACTTTAGTTTTTTGTCAGGGCAGGAACAGGTTGGCTCTGAGGACGACGGGTGTGATAACGCACAGGGTGATGATGATGAGGTCGGAGATCCCACTTACTGTCAACCCACAGTCAGCTAAGAGATGAGGTCAGCAGAGGAGGTGGAGGAAGATGCTAGTGACAACGAGGTCAGGTTGCGCTTTCCTGGACAGAGACGTAGTACTGGAAGCACGTCAACAACTGCATCCTCAAACACAACTCTGCCTCTCACCACAAGTCGTGGTGGCTCTTCAGGTCGCATGGGTGCTAAGCCTTGCATAGCCTGGGCATTTTTTCAGA
This sequence comes from Phyllobates terribilis, assembly GCF_046119375.1. Lineage (NCBI taxonomy): Eukaryota > Metazoa > Chordata > Amphibia > Anura > Dendrobatidae > Phyllobates > Phyllobates terribilis. The sequence goes on along the minus strand of NW_027362761.1, from coordinate 115,284,879 downwards.
TTGATAAAGATGACCCAACTCGTGTTATCTGTAACATTTGTCAGCAAAAGCTAAGTAGAGGCCAAAAAATACATAGTTTGAGTACTTCATGCATGAACCGGCACATGGACATGAAGCATAAGTTGCAGTGGGAAGCTCAGTGTGCTACACTGCGGTCTAGCCGGCCGGGCCAACCACCGTCTGCCATATCTTGTGCATCCGCGGCCTCTTCATCCTCTGTGACTGGGGGGACAGCAGTCACACCTGTTTTGGGGCGCAGACCTGCCACCTCTTTACCCGCAACAGCCAGCGTGATTGGCAGGTCATCATTTTCTTTGGAGGTGGTAACACCAGCTGGTCTTGAGCGCTGTCCGACATCGATAGCACCACCTTTGGATCAAGGCAACCTAACATGTCCGCCTGCATCTTCCTCACAGACCGGCAGTTTGCCGGGGACACCCTTATCAACCCCGTCTAAGCACAATAGCCAGCCCTCGGTCCCTCAGATGTGGACAAGTAAAAGACCATTTCCTCCTAGCCATGAGAAAGCTAAGAGGTTGAATTTCACCATCTGCAAGCTCTTGGCTACAGAAATGCTGCCTTTCCGCCTGGTGGACACAGAGGATTTTCGAGACCTTATGTCCGTCGCAGTGCCCCAGTACCAGATGCCCAGTCGGCACTACTTCTCAAAGAAAGGTGTGCCTGCGCTCCACCAGCATGTCGCACACAACATCACCGCTTCTTTGAGAAACTCTGTGTGTGACAGGGTGCATTTCACCACAGACACTTGGACGAGTAGGCATGGACAGGGGCGTTACATGTCGCTGACTGGGCACTGGGTAACTATGGTGACAGCAGGACAAGGGGCTGCTGTCCAAGTCTTGCCGTCCCCACGAGTTGTGCGTCAATCCTCTTTGTGTCATTTTTCCTCCACTGCTTCTGCCTCCTCAACCTCCTCTCGGTCTTCCACCTGCACCCAAAGCCTGTCTGGTCATGCCACAAGCTTTCTAACTGCGCAGAAGGGATCCTGCACACATCCTTACTATGCTGGCAGTAGGGCTCAACGTCATCAGGCGGTTTTTACATTGAAATGTCTGGGAAATGTGAGTCACACAGCTGAGGAGTTGTGGTCAGCTCTGGAGAACCAATTTCATGAATTTCCACTGGACCTGAAACCAGGGAAGGCCGTGTGCGAAACTGCTGCAAACCTGGGTGCGGCCCTTTGCCGGGGCAATGTCACACACGTGCCTTGTATGGCTCACGTGTTGAACCTGGTTGTCCAGCAATTTTTAGCCCACTATCCCAGACTAGATGGCCTTCTGCAGAGGGCACGGTCGCTGTGTGCTCACTTCCGCCGTTCGCATCCCGCAGCTCAGCGACTTACATCTCTACAGAAGTCGTTGGGCCTGCCACTTCACCGGCTAAAATGCGATGTGCCTACCCGGTGGAATTCAACTCTGCACATGTTGCAGCGACTGTGGCAGCACCGACAAGCCCTGGTGCAATACGTTCTGACGTATAGCCTGGGCCAACGAGATTCAGAGGTGGGGCAAATCACGCTGGAGGAGTGGTCTCAGATCAGGGACCTATGCACCCTTCTGCACAGTTTTGAAATGGCGACGAAGATGTTTAGTGCTGACGATGCCATTATCAGCATGACTATTCCGGTGATTTACATGCTGGAGCACATGTTAAACAGAATTCGGAGTCAGGTGGTGGCACAAGAGGAGGTGGAGGAAGTAGAGGAGGAGGAGTTGTATGCGGAAGGGCTAACATCTGCAAGGTCCAGACGGTCGGCAGCACCAGGGCGGCAGGCATGTGAGGGTGGGGGAGATGATTTTACCAGGGCGCATGGTAGCAGCCAAACTAGTGAGGAAGGTGCAGGAGCCCAGGAAGAAGTGGAGGACGAACTGATGGAAGACTCATCAGATGAGGGAGACCTTGATCACATTTCTGTTGTGCGAGGTTGGGGGGAGAGGACAGAGGAAGGAAGCATGATTGTTACCTCGCCACCAACACAACAGGGACTTGGTGCTCCTGGATGCGCAACACACATGAGTGCCTTCTTGCTGCACTACCTGCAACATGACCCTCGAATTGTGAGGATTAGAAATAATCCTGACTACTGGGTTGCCACACTGTTAGATCCCCGGTACAAAAGTAAATTTGCAGAAATTATTCCTGCCATAGAAAGGGATGCACGCATGCAGGAGTATCAGCAGAGACTGTTGCAGAATCTTTCATGTGCTTTTCCACAAAATACCAGTGGTGCACGTAGTGAATCTCACAGTTCCAACTTGCCAACCGTGGTCTGTATGGAATTGTTCAATAAAGGGCCCAAAATTAAGATAACATAGATGGGAGAGGTCTCTATGAATAGGAATTCCTAAGTATTTGATACCCTGTGAGGACCAGGCAAAGGGAAAGTTGGACTGGATGGAATCCTATATGGATTTAGGGAGGGAGACATCGAGGGCCTCAGACTTCGCTGCATTGATTTTAAAATTTGACCATGTAACAAAGTGATCTATTTCAGCCATAACAGCAGGGATGGATATATGTGATTGAGTGATATATACTAGGACATCATCAGCAAATAGAGAGCACTTGTACTCGGTGCCTCCCACCTCAATCCACCTAATATTGGGGTTATGGCGAATTGATGAGAGCAGGTGCTCCGTCACTAGGATGTATAAGAGAGGGGACAGAGGACATCCCTGCCTTGTCCCATAGGTGATTGTGAAAGGTGATGAAAATGTTCTGACGCACCCCCTGGGCCTTGGGACACCCGGAGCCGGACCCTTTTTGGTGGATGCTGGTGGTTGTAGTCTTCGTGGCGGCGATCCGGTTCCGTGGCTCAGGGCGGTCAAACCAGTGGCGGAACTATTTATGTGGTTTTGATGTTTAAATGTCCGACTACGCCACCCGTGGATTGCGGTCAGAGTGAACCGCCGCTACAGGGCAGACCGCTAAGGCTGGTGTTGTGGGTGCAGCAGAGCGTAGCATAACTCCCCACGGGAGGAGTATAGCCTCAGGGCAGTGTATGCGGAGGATGGGGGTGATGGTGCAGGGCAGCAGCAGTAACGACACGGAGTCAGTGATGCAGTTCAGGGCCTTTACTCACAGTTCTTATTATCCAGACCACGTCTGCAGGTAACGGCTGCCCACGTCGTACTGTGCTCACCAGGTGAGGGGCTCAGACAACTCCCAGATAACTTTGGAGCGCTTCACAGGACCCCCTTTGTGTGTCCTTTGTCTGGCCTTTCTTACCAACACTTCTGTCCGGCTGCCTCGGGCCTCCTCTTGGTAAACTTGGCGCCAGTTTCCCTGACCCTATGTGGTGCCTTCCTAGCGGGTGGAGCAAGGGGCTGCGCCACATAAAATGTCAGAGCCTCCGGTTTCTAGCTGAGGGTCGTTTCCTGCCTCCACTAGTTCGGGGACCGGTCTCCCCCTTTGGCCTGACCCCTCCACGCAGGTGGATTCGGGCGTGCGGTGGCGACTCGCCCGTCCGCACCCCTGGGATCCCTTCATTCCTCGTTCCTGGAGCCTTCTCCGCTCCTCTTCCTTCCTTCTACCTCTTGCAGGCCTGGGCCTCTGTTACTAGGCCCGCCTCCGGAGCAGAGCTCATGCAGAGCCCCTGCTCCCTGCCACTTCTGCTCAGACTTCTCTGCACTGAACTAAGATGGTGCCCACCTTTTATACTCCCTTCTCAATGCACCCAGGAACTGCTTCCTCCCTGCTCCTGCACTGCAGGGTTCCCCTTCCTCAGTGTTCCCTCCCCCCACTCCAGCCAGGGACAGGGACTGTCGTGCCCATCTCAGGGGCATATTGGTCGCCCTGCCCCACGGCAATGTGGTGTAATGCATGCAGGTGTCGGGTCCTGATCCACACTCCATCCTTATCTGAGAGTGAGATATCACACCTCTGGGTGAGGTGCAATACGTCTGTAGCAACCGAGCCCTCGGTGCTACAGTTCCATTTATCTTCAGCCTAGGTGACGTATTGTGATACAGGGCCGTGATTTTGGCTATAAAAGGGTCCCCTAGACCCCTACCCCAAGCTTTTTAAGAGAATCATATATGGCGTGCCAGGAGACTCTATGGAATGCTTTCTCAGCATCCAACGAGAGTATCTACTTACAAATTTTTAACTGCATCTAGCCCAGGAAATACTTTGTGCCTAGTAGCAGTGTCTGCTAGTCAGCGGATTATCCCGGCTGTTAAGCAAGCTACACCACCTGTAGTTTGGACACTTAATTTTTTCAAAGGAAATGCTTCGGGACCACGGGATACTTAGTGAAGAGCATCAGGAGGCACCCCAAGGCATAGGGGCTGGGACTGGCACTAGGATGCCTTGCGGTGGACAGCCGAGCTCGATCCTTATAAAAGCTTTTTAACTGCAGCAGCTTTAGTGGACGCTACTGGAGCTGGAATTACGCGGCTGCTGGCATGAGACTTGCCCTCCAATAGATCCTTGTAAATGGATTTAAAGTGTATTCATTCAAATTAGAGGGACAATTTAAATTAAAAAGCTTAGAGCTGCCTCCACCACAGGGGGGCTCGCTCGACCCACCAGCGGACAGGCACCAGTATTGGGTGAGGGGGGCTGGCCGTCAGGGTTCACCGCGGCTCTGGCACAAACCCGGCGACACGGAGGTGGCACGGGCAGGAGCGGACTGGCCGTCTCGGCTTCTCACTTTTTGGATTTTAGAAGGGCATGACATGCCTATATCTGTGTCTCCCCCTCCTTTTACTCCTCCACCTCTTTTCTTTTCGCATGACTATATGTACTTGTCACTTTTCCATGTGTTAGTTGTGTCTTCTGAGCAGTTTGTCAGCTTTTGGACACCTTTGAAGGTGTTTTCTATGTGTTTCTATGTGTTTTTGTTTGCCTGCCATTGGTTTTAAAGGTGTTCGAAGGTGTTCGACGAACAGTTCGACGAACAGTTCGGCGAACACACGGGTGTTCGACGAACCGAACCGAACTCGAACACTACGGGGGTGGCTCAACACTAATACTTACCTCCACCAGGTTGCAAATTAAAAATAATTTTTATCTGCATCTAGCTCTGAAAAAAAATTTGGGCTTGTAGCAGTGTGTGGGACTTGTTCTATTAGTCCATCTATACTAACCTCCACCAGGTTGCAAATTAAAAATAATTTTTATCTGCATCTAGCTCTGAAAAAAAAAATGGGCTTGTAGCAGTGTGTGGGATTTGTTCTATTAGTCCATCTATACTAACCTCCACCAGGTTGAAAATTAAAAATAATTTTTATCTGCATCTAGCTCTGAAAATTTTTTTGGGCTTGTAGCAGTGTGTGGGACTTGTTCTATTAGTCCATCTATACTAACCTCCACCAGGTTGCAAATTAAAAATAATTTTAATCTGTATCTAGCTCTGAAAAAAAATTTGGGCTTTTAGCACTGTGTGGGACTTGTTCTATTAATCCATCTATACTAACCTCCACCAGGTTGCAAATTAAAAATAATTTTTATCTGCATCTAGCTCTGAAAAAAAATTTGGGCTTCTAGCAGTGTGTGGGACTTGTTCTATTAGTCCATCTATACTAACCTCCACCAAGTTGCAAATTAAAAATAATTTTTATCTGCATCTAGCTCTGAAAAAAATTTGGGGCTTGTAGCAGTGTGTGGGACTTGTTCTATTAGTCCATCTATACTAAAATCCACCATGTTGCAAATTAAAAATAATTTTTATCTGCATCTAGCTCTGAAAAAATTGGGCTTGTAGCAGTGTAGGGGACTTTTTCTATTAGTCCATCTATACTAACCTCCACCAGGTTGCAAATTAAAAATAATTTTTATCTGCATCTAGCTCTGAAAAAAAACTTGGGCTTGTAGCAGTGTGTGGGACTTGTTCTATTAGTCCACCTATACTAACCTCCACCAGGTTGCAAATTAAAAATAATTTTTATCTGCATCTAGCTCTGAAAAGAAATTTGGGCTTGTAGCAGTGTGTGGGATTGTTCTATTAGTCCATCTATACTAATCTCCACCAGGTTGCAAATTAAAAATAATTTTTATCTGCATCTAGCTCTGAAAAAAAAGTTGGGCTTGTAGCAGTGTGTGGGACTTGTTTTATTAGTCCATCTACACTAACCTCCACCAGGTTGCAAATTAAAAATAATTTTTATCTGCATCTAGCTCTGAAAAAAAAACTGGGCTTGTAGCAGTGTGTGGGACTTGTTCTATTAGTCCTTCCATACTAACCTCCACCAGGTTGCAAATTAGAAATATTTTTTATCTGCATCTAGCTCTGAAAAAATAATTGAGCTTGTAGCAGTGTGTGGGACTTGTTCTATTAGTCCATCTATACTAACCTCCACCAGGTTGAAAATTAAAAATAATTTTTATCTGCATCTTGCTCTGAAAATTATTTTGGGCTTGTAGCAGTGTGTGGGACTTGTTCTATTAGTCCATCTATACTAACCTCCACCAGGTTGCAAATTAAAAATAATTTTTATCTGCATCTAGCTCTGAAAAAAAAGTTGGGCTTGTAGCAGTGTGTGGGACTTGTTTTATTAGTCCATCTACACTAACCTCCACCAGGTTGCAAATTAAAAATAATTTTTATCTGCATCTAGCTCTGAAAAAAAAACTGGGCTTGTAGCAGTGTGTGGGACTTTTTCTATTAGTCCTTCTATACTAACCTCCACCAGGTTGCAAATTAGAAATATTTTTTATCTGCATCTAGCTCTGAAAAAAAAATTGGGCTTGTAGCAGTGTGTGGGACTTGTTCTCTTAGTCCATCTATACTAACCTCCACCAGGTTGCAAATTAAAAATAATTTTTATCTGCATCTAGCTCTGAAAAAAAATGTGGGCTTGTAGCAGTGTGTGGGACTTGTTCTATTAATCCATCTATACTAACCTCCACCAGGTTGCAAATTAAAAATTATTTTTATCTGCATCAAGCTCTGAAAATTTTTTTTGGCTTGTAGCAGTGTGTGGGACTTGTTCTATTAGTCCATCTATACTAACCTCCTTCAGGTTGCAAATGAAAAATAATTTTTATCTGCATGTAGCTCTAAAAAAAAATTTGGGCTTGTAGCATTGTGTGGGACTTATTCTATTAGTCCATCTATACTAACCTCCACCAGGTTGCAAATTAAAAAAATTTTTTATCTGCATCTAGCTCTGAAAAAAAAATTGGGTTTGTAGCAGTGTGTGAGACTTGTTCTATTCATCCATCTATACTAACCTCAACCAGGTTGCAAATTAAAAATAATTTTTTTCTGCATCTAGCTCTGAAAAATAATTTGGGCTTGTAGCAGTGTGTGGGACTTGTTCTATTCGTCCATCTATACTAACCTCCACCAGGTTGCAAATTAAAACTAATTTTTATCTGCGTTAAGCTCTAAAAAAAATTTGGGCTTGTAGCAGTGTGTGGGACTTGTTCTATTAGTCCATCTATACTAATCTCCAACAGGTTGCAAACTAAAAATAATTTTAATCTGTATCTAGCTCTGAAAAAAAATTTGGGCTTGTAGCACTGTGTGGGATTTGTTCTATTAGTCCACGTATACTAACCTCCACCAGGTTGCAAACTAAAAATAATTTTTATCTGCATCTAGCTCTGAAAAAAAAGTTGGGCTTGTAGCAGTGTGTGGGACTTGTTTTATTAGTCCATCTACACTAACCTCCACCAGGTTGCAAATTAAAAATAATTTTTATCTGCATCTTGCTCTGAAAAAAAAAACTGGGCTTGTAGCAGTGTGTGGGACTTGTTCTATTAGTCCTTCTATACTAACCTCCACCAGGTTGCAAATTAGAAATATTTTTTATCTGCATCTAGCTCTGAAAAAAAAATTGGGCTTGTAGCAGTGTGTGGGACTTGTTCTCTTAGTCCATCTTTACTAACCTCCACCAGGTTGCAAATCAAAAATGATTTTTATCTGCATCTAGCTCTGACAAAAAATTTGGGCTTGTAGCAGTGTGTGGGACTTGTTCTATTAGACCATCTATACTAACCTCCACCAGGTTGCAAATTAAAAATAATTTTTATCTGCATCTAGCTCTGAAAAAAAATGTGGGCTTGTAGCAGTGTGTGGGACTTGTTCTATTAATCCATCTATACTAACCTCCACCAGGTTGCAAATTAAAAATTATTTTTATCTGCATCAAGCTCTGAAAATTTTTTTTGGCTTGTAGCAGTGTGTGGGACTTGTTCTATTAGTCCATCTATACTAACCTCCTCCAGGTTGCAAATGAAAAATAATTTTTATCTGCATGTAGCTCTAAAAAAAATTGGGGCTTGTAGCATTGTGTGGGACTTATTCTGTTAGTCCATCTATACTAACCTCCACCAGGTTGCAAATTAAAAATAATTTTTATCTGCATCTAGCTCTGAAAAAAAATTTGGGCTTGTAGCAGTGTGTGGGACTTGTTCTATTAGTCCATCTATACTAACCTCCACCAGGTTGAAAATTAAAAATTATTTTTATCTGCATCTAGCTCTGAAAATTTTTTTGGGCTTGTAGCAGTGTGTGGGACTTGTTCTATTAGTCCATCTATACTAACCTCCACCAGGTTGCAAATTAAAAATAATTTTTATCTGCATCTAGCTCTGAAAAAAAATGTGGGCTTGTAGCAGTGTGTGGGACTTGTTCTATTAGTCCATCTGTACTAAAATCCACCATGTTGCAAATTAAAAATAATTTTCATCTGCATCTAGCTCTGAAAAAATTGGGCTTGTAGCAGTGTGTGGGACTTTTTCTATTAGTCCATCTATACTAACCTCCACCAGGTTGCAAATTAAAAATAATTTTTATCTGCATCTAGCTCTGAAAAAAAACTTGGGCTTGTAGCAGTGTGTGGGACTTGTTCTATTAGTTCATCTATACTAACCTTCACCAGGTTGCAAATTAAAAATAATTTTTATCTGCATCTAGCTCAGAAAAAAAAATTGGGCTTGTAGCAGTGTGTGGGACTTGTTCTATTAGTCCATCTATACTAACCTCCACCAGGTTGCAAATTAAAAATAATTTTTATCTGCATCTAGCTCTGAAAAAAATTTGGGCTTGTAGCAGTGTGTGGGAATTGTTCTATTAGTCCATCTATACTAACCTCCACCAGGTTGCAAATTAAAATAATTTTTATCTGCATCTAGGTCTGAAAAAAAATTTGGGCTTGTAGCAGTGTGTGGGACTTGTTCTATTATTCCATCTATACTAACTTCCACCAGGTTGCAAATTAAAAATAATTTTTATCTGCATCTAGGTCTGAAAAAAAATTTGGGCTTGTAGCAGTGTGTGGGACTTGTTCTATTAGTCCATCTATACTAACCTCCACCAGGTTGCAAATTAAAAATAATTTTTATCTGCATCTAGCTCTGAAAAAAAAATGGGCTTGTAGCAGTGTGTGGGACTTGTTCTATTAGTCCATCTATACTAACCTCCACCAGGTTGAAAATTAAAAATAATTTTATCTGCATCTAGCTCTGAAAATTTTTTTGGGCTTGTAGCAGTGTGTGGGACTTGTTCTATTAGTCCATCTATACTAACCTTCACCAGGTTGCAAACTAAAAATAATTTTAATCTGTATCTAGCTCTGAAAAAAAATTTGGGCTTTTAGCACTGTGTGGGACTTATTCTATTAGTCCATCTATACTAACCTCCACCAGGTTGCAAATTAAAAATAATTTTTATCTGCATCTAGCTCTGAAAAAAAATTTGGGCTTGTAGCAGTGTGTGGGACTTGTTCTATTAGTCCATCTATACTAACCTCCACCATGTTGCAAATTAAAAATAATTTTTATCTGCATCTAGCTCTGAAAAAATTGGGATTGTAGCAGTGTAGGGGACTTTTTCTATTAGTCCATCTATACTAACCTCCACCAGGTTGCAAATTAAAAATAATTTTTATCTGCATCTAGCTCTGAAAAAAAACTTGGGCTTGTAGCAGTGTGTGGGACTTGTTCTATTAGTCCACCTATACTTACCTCCACCAGGTTGCAAATTAAAAATAATTTTTACCTGCATCTAGCTCTGAAAAAAAATTTGGGCTTGTAGCAGTGTGTGGGACTTGTTCTATTAGTCCTTCCATACTAACCTCCACCAGGTTGCAAATTAGAAATATTTTTTATCTGCATCTAGCTCTGAAAAAAAAATTGAGCTTGTAGCAGTGTGTGGGACTTGTTCTATTAGTCCATCTATACTAACCTCCACCAGGTTGAAAATTAAAAATAATTTTTATCTGCATCTTGCTCTGAAATTTTTTTTGGGCTTGTAGCAGTGTGTGGGACTTTTTCTATTAGTCCATCTATACTAACCTCCACCAGGTTGCAAACTAAAAATAATTTTAATCTGTATCTAGCTCTGAAAAAAAATTTGGGCTTGTAGAACTGTGTGGGACTTGTTCTATTAGTCCATCTATACTAACCTCCACCAGGTTGCAAATTAAAAATAATTTTTATCTGCATCTAGCTCTGAAAAAAAAGTTTGGCTTGTAGCAGTGTGTGGGACTTGTTTTATTAGTCCATCTACACTAACCTCCACCAGGTTGCAAATTAAAAACAATTTTTATCTGCATCTAGCTCTGAAAAAAAAACTGGGCTTGTAGCAGTGTGTGGGAATTGTTCTATTAGTCCTTCCATACTAACCTCCACCAGGTTGCAAATTAGAAATATTTTTTATCTGCATCTAGCTCTGAAAAAAAAATTGAGCTTGTAGCAGTGTGTGGGACTTGTTCTATTAGTCCATCTATACTAACCTCCACCAGGTTGAAAATTAAAAATAATTTTTATCTGCATCTTGCTCTGAAAATTTTTTTGGGCTTGTAGCAGTGTGTGGGACTTTTTCGATTAGTCCATCTATACTAACCTCCACCAGGTTGCAAACTAAAAATAATTTGAATCTGTATCTAGCTCTGAAAAAAAATTTGGGCTTGTAGACCTGTGTGTGACTTGTTCTATTAGTCCATCTATACTAACCTCCACCAGGTTGCAAATTAAAAATAATTTTTATCTGCATCTAGCTCTGAAAAAAAAGTTGGGCTTGTAGCAGTGTGTGGGACTTGTTTTATTAGTCCATCTACACTAACCTCCACCAGGTTGCAAATTAAAAATAATTTTTATCTGCATCTAGCTCTGAAAAAAAAACTGGGCTTGTAGCAGTGTGTGGGACTTGTTCTATTAGTCCTTCTATACTAACCTCCACCAGGTTGCAAATTAGAAATATTTTTTATCTGCATCTAGCTCTGAAAAAAAAATTGGGCTTGTAGCAGTGTGTGGGACTTGTTCTCTTAGTCCATCTATACTAACCTCCACCAGGTTGCAAATTAAAAATAATTTTTATCTGCATCTAGCTTTGAAAAAAAATGTGGGCTTGTAGCAGTGTGTGGGACTTGTTCTATTAATCCATCTATACTAACCTCTACCAGGTTGAAAATTAAAAATTATTTTTATCTGCATCAAGCTCTGAAATTTTTTTTTGGCTTGTAGCAGTGTGTGGGACTTGTTCTATTAGTCCATCTATACTAACCTCCTTCAGGTTGCAAATGAAAAATAATTTTTATCTGCATGTAGCTCTAAAAAAAAATTTGGGCTTGTAGCATTGTGTGGGACTTATTCTATTAGTCCATCTATACTAACCTCCACCAGGTTGCAAATTAAAAATAATTTTTATCTGCATCTAGCTCTGAAAGAAAATTTGGGCTTGTACCAGTGTGTGGGACTTGTTCTATTAGTCCATCTATACTAACCTCCACCAAGTTGCAAATTAAAAATAATTTTTATCTGCATCTAGCTCTTAAAAAATACTTGGGCTTGTAGCAGTGTGTGGGACTTGTTCTATTAGTCCACCTATACTAACCTCCATCAGGTTGCAAATTAAAAATAATTTTTTTCTGCATCTAGCTCTGAAAGAAAATTTGGGCTTATACCAGTGTGTGGGACTTGTTCTATTATTCCATCTATACTTACCTCCACCAGGTTGCAAATTAAAAATAAGTTTTATCTGCATCTAGCTCTGAAAAAAAAATTGGGCTTGTAGCAGTGTTTGGGACTTGTTCTATTAGTCCATCTATACTAACCTCCACCAGGTTGCAAATTAAAAATAATTTTTATCTGCATCTAGTTCTGAAAAAAAATTCGGGCTTGTAGCAGTGTGTGGGACTTGTTCTATTAGTCCATCTATACTAACCTCCACCAGGTTGCAAATTTAAAATAATTTTTATCTGCATCTAGCTCTGAAAAAAAAGTTGGGCTTGTAGCAGTGTGTGGGACTTGTTTTATTAGGCCATCTATACTAACCTCCACAAGGTTGCAAATTAAAAATAATTTTTATCTGCATCTAGCTCTGAAAAAAAAATTGGACTTGTAGTAGTGTGTGGGACTTGTTCTATTAGTCCTTCTATACTAACCTCCACCAGGTTGCAAATTAGAAATATTTTTTATCTGCATCTAGCTCTGAAAAAAAAATTTCGGCTTGTAGCAGTGTGTCGGACTTGTTCTCTTAGGCCATCTATACTAACCTCCACCAGGTTGCAAATCAAAAATGATTTTTATCTGCATCTAGCTCTGACAAAAATTTAGGCATGTAGCAGTGTGTGGGACTTGTTCTATTAGTCCATCTATACTAACCTCCACCAGGTTGCAAATTAAAAATAATTTTTATCTGCATCTAGCTCTGAAAAAAAATGTGGGCTTGTAGCAGTGTGTGGGACTTGTTCTATTAGTCCTTCCATACTAACCTCCACCAGGTTGCCAATTAAAAATAATTTTTAGCTGCATCTAGCTCTGAAAACATTTTTGGGCTTGTAGCAGTGTGTGGAACTTGTTCTATTAGTCCATCTATACTAACCTCCACCAGGTTGCAAATTAAAAATTATTTTTATCTGCATCTAGCTCTGAAAAAAAATGTGGGCTTGTAGCAGTGTGTGGGACTTGTTCTATTGGTCCATCTATACTAACCTCCACCAGGTTGCAAATTAAAAATAATTTTTATCTGCATCTAGCTCTGAAAAAAATGTGGGCTTGTAGCAGTGGGTGGGACTTGTTCTATTAGTCCATCTATACTAACCTCCACCAGGTTGCAAATTAAAAATAATTTTTATCTGCATCTAGCTCTGAAAAAATTTGGGCTTGTAGCAGTGTGTGGGACTTGTTCTATTAGTCCATCTATACTAACCTCCACCAGGTTGCAAACTAAAATAATTTTTATCTGCATCTAGCTCTGAAAAAAAAATTTGCGTTTGTAGCAGTGTGTGGGTCTTGTTCTATTAGTCCATCTATACTAACCTCTACCAGGTTGCAAATAAAAATAATTTTTATCTGCATCTAGCTCTGAAAAAAAATTTATGCTTGTAGCAGTGTGTGGGACTTGTTCTATTAGTCCATCTATAATAACCTCCACCAGGTTGCAAATTAAAAATAATTTTTATCTGCATCTAGCTGTGAAAATTTTTTTGGGCTTGTAGCAGTGTGTGGGACTTGTTCTCTTAGTCCATCTATACTAAAATCCACCATGTTGCAGATTAAAAATAATTTTTATCTGCATCTACCTCTAAAAAAAAATTGGGCTTGTAGCAGTGTGTGGGACTTGTTCTATTAGTCCACCTATACTAACCTCCACCAGGTTGCAAATTAAAAATAATTTTTATCTGCATCTAGCTCTGAAAAAAAATTTGGGCTTGTATCAGTGTGTGGGACTTGTTCTATTAGTCCATCTATACTAACCTCCACCAGTTTGCAAATTAAAAATATTTTTTATCTGCATCTAGCTCTGAAAGAAAATTTCGGCTTGTAGCAGTGTGTGGGACTTGTTCTATTAGTCCATCTATACTTACCTCCACCAGGTTGCAAATTAAAAATATTTTTTATCTGCTTCTAGCTCTGAAAAAAAAATTTGGGCTTGTAGCAGTGTTTGGGACTTGTTCTCTTAGTCCATCTATTCTAACCTCCACCAGGTTGCAAATCAAAAATAATTTTTATCTGCATCTAGCTCTGACAAAAAAAATTGGGCTTGTAGCAGTGTGTGGGACTTGTTCTATTAGCCCATCTATACTAACCTCCACCAGGTTGCAAATTAAAAATTATTTTTATCTAAATCTAGCTCTGAAATAAAATGTGGGCTTGTAGCAGTGTGTGGTACTTGTTCTATTAATCCATCTATACTAACCTCCACCAGGTTGCAAATTAAAAATTATTTTCATCTGCATCAAGCTCTGAAAAATTTTTTGGGCTTGTAGCAGTGTGTGGGACTTGTTCTATTAGTCCATCTATACTGACCTCCTCCAGGTTGCAAATTAAAAATAATTTTTATCTGCATGTAGCTCTAAAAAAAAATTTGGGCTTGTAGCAGTGTGTGGGACTTATTCTATTAGTCCATCGATAGAAACCTCCACCAGGTTGCAAATTAAAAATAATTTTTATCTGCATCTAACTCTGAAAAAAATTTGGGCTTGTAGCATTGTGTGGGACTTGTTCTATTAGTCCATCTATACTAACCTCCACCAGGTTGCAAATTAAAAATAATATTTTTCTGCATCTAGCTCTGAAATAAAATTTGGGCTTGTAGCAGTGTGTGGGACTTGTTCTATTAGTCCATCTATACTAACCTCCACCAAGTTGCAAATTAAAAATAATTTTTATCTGCATCTAGCTCTGAAAAAAAATTTGGGCTTCTAGCAGTGTGTGGGACTTGTTCTATTAGTTCATCTATACTAACCTCCACCAGGTTGCAAATTAAAAATAATTTTTATCTGCATCTAGCTCTGAAAAAAAATGTGGGCTTGTAGCAGTGTGTGGGACTTGTTCTATTAGTCCATCTATACTAACCTCCACCAGGTTGCAAATTAAAAATAATTTTTATCTACATCTAGCTCTGAAAAAAATTTGGGCTTGTATCAGTGTGTGGGACTTGTTCTATTAGTCCATCTATACTAACCTCCACCAGGTTGCATATTAAAAATAATTTTTATCTGCATCTAGCTCTGAAAAAAATTTGGGCTTGTAGCAGTGTGTGGGACTTGTTCTATTAGTCCATCTATATTAACCTCCACCAGGTTGCAAATTAAAAATAATTTTTATCTGCATCTAGCTCTGAAAAAAAATGTGGGCTTGTAGCAGTGTGTGGGACTTGTTCTATTAGTCCATCTATACTAACCTCCACCAGGTTGCAAATTAAAAATAATTTTTATCTGCATCTAGCTCTGAAAAAATTTGGGCTTGTAGCAGTGTGTGGGACTTGTTCTATGAGTCCATCTATACTAACCTCCAACAGGTTGCAAATTAAAAATAATTTTTATCTGCATCTAGCTCTGAAAAAAAAATTTGGGCTTGTAGCAGTGTGTGGGTCTTGTTCTATTAGTCCATCTATACTAACCTTCACCAGGTTGAAAATTAAAAATAATTTTATCTGCATCTAGCTCTGAAAAAGTCTTTGGGCTTGTAGCAGTGTGTGGGACGTGTTCTATTAGTCCATCTATACTAACCTCCACCAGGTTTCAAATTAAAAATAATTTTACTTTTCATATAGCTCTGAAAAAAAATGTGGGCTTGTAGCAGTGTGTGGGACTTGTTCTATTAATCCATCTATACTAACATCCACCAGGTTGCAAATTAAAAATTATTTTTATCTGCATCAAGCTCTGAAATTTTTTTTTATCTTGTAGCAGTGTGTGGGACTTGTTCTATTAGTCCATCTATACTAACCTCCACCAGGTTGGAAATTAAAAATAATTTTTATCTGCATCTAGCTCTGAAAAATAATTTGGGCTTGTAGCAGTGTGTGGGACTTGTTCTATGAGTCCATCTATACTAACCTCCAACAGGTTGCAAATTAAAAATAATTTTTATCTGCATATAGCTCTGAAAAAAAAATTTGGGCTTGTAGCAGTGTGTGGGTCTTGTTCTATTAGTCCATCTATGCTAACCTCCACCAGGTTGAAAATTAAAAATAATTTTCATCTGCATCTAGCTCTGAAAAATTTTTTGGGCTTGTAGCAGTGTGTGGGACTTGTTCTATTAGTCCATCTATACTAACCTCCACCAGTTTGCAAATTAAAAATAATTTTAATCTGTATCTAGCTCTAAAAAAAAAATTTATGCTTGTAGCAGTGTGTGGGACTTGTTCTATTAGTCCATCTATACTAACCTCCACCAGGTTGCAAATTAAAAATATTTTTTTTCTGCATCTAGCTCTGAAAAAAAATTTGGGCTTGTAGCATTGTGTGGGACTTGTTCTATTAGTCCATCTATACTAACCTCCACCAGGTTGCAAATTAAAAATAATTTTTATCTGCATCTAGCTCTGAAAAAAAATTTGGGCTTGTAGCAGTGTGTGGGACTTGTTCTATTAGTCCATCTATACTAACCTCCACCAGGTTGCAAATTAAAAATAATTTTTATCTGCATCTAGCTGTGAAAATTTTTTTGGGCTTGTAGCAGTGTGTGGGACTTGTTCTATTAGTCCATCTATACTAAAATCCACCATGTTGCAGATTAAAACTAATTTTTATCTGCATCTAGCTCTGAAAAATTTTTTGGGCTTGTAGCAGTGTGTGGGACTTGTTCTATTAGTCCATCTATACTAACCTCCACCAGTTTGCAAATTAAAAATAATTTTCATCTGTATCTAGCTCTGAAAAAAAATTTATGCTTGTAGCAGTGTGTGGGACTTGTTCTATTAGTCCATCTATACTAACCTCCACCAGGTTGCAAATTAAAAATAATTTTTATCTGCATCTAGCTCTAAAAAAAAATTGGGCTTGTAGCAGTGTGTGGGACTTGTTCTATTAGTCCACCTACAATAAACTCCACCAGGTTGCAAATTAAAAATAATTTTTATCTGCATCTAGCTCTGAAAAAAAAATTGGGCTTGTATCAGTGTGTGGGACTTGATCTATTAGTCCATCTATTCTAACCTCCACCAGGTTGCAAATTAAAAATAATTTTTATCTGCATCTAGCTCTGAAAAAATTTGGGCTTGTAGCAGTGTGTGGGACTTGTTCTATTAGTCCATCTATACTAACCTCCACCAGTTTGCAAATATAAAATAATTTTAATCTGTATCTAGCTCTGAAAAAAAAGTTATGCTTGTAGCAGTGTGTGGGACTTGTTCTATTAGTCCATCTATACTAACCTCCACCAGGTTGAAAATTAGAAATATTTTTTATCTGCATCTAGCTCTGAAAAAAAGTTTGGGCTTGTAGCATTGTGTGGGACTTGTTCTATTAGTCCATCTACACTAACCTCCACCAGGTTGCAAATTAAAAATAATTTTTATCTGCATCTAGCTCTGAAAAAAAATTTGGGCTTGTAGCAGTGTGTGGGACTTGTTCTATTAGTCCATCTATACTAACCTCCACCAGGTTGCAAATTAAAAATAATTTTTATCTGCATCTAGCTGTGAAAATTTTTTTGGGCTTGTAGCAGTGTGTGGGACTTGTTCTATTAGTCCATCTATACTAAAATCCACCATGTTGCAGATTAAAAATAATTTTTATCTGCATCTAGCTCTAAAAAAAAATTGGGCTTGTAGCAGTGTGTGGGACTTGTTCTATTAGTCCACCTATACTAACCTCCACCAGGTTGCAGATTAAAAATAATTTTTATCTGCATCTAGCTCTGAAAAAAAATTTGGGCTTGTATCAGTGTTTGGGACTTGTTCTATTAGTCCATCTATACTAACCTCCACCAGGTTGCAAATTAAAAATAATTTTTATCTGCATCTAGCTCTGAAAGAAAATTTGGGCTTGTAGCAGTGTGTGGGACTTGTTCTATTAGTCCATCTATACTTACCTCCACCACGTTGCAAATTAAAAATATTTTTTATCTGCATCTAGCTCTGAAAAAAAATTTGGGCTTGTAGCAGTGTTTGGGACTTGTTCTATTAGTCCATCTATACTAACCTCCACCAGGTTGCAAATAAAAATAATTTGTATCTGCATCTAGCTCTGAAAAAAAAATTGGGCTTGTAGCAGTGTGTGGGACTTGTTCTATTAGTCCATCTATACTAACCTCCACCAGGTTGCAAATAAAAATAATTTTTATCTGCATCTAGCTCTGAAAAAAAATTTGGGCTTGTAGCAGTGTGTGGGACTTGTTCTATTAGTCCATCTATACTAACCTCCACCAGGTTGCAAATTAAAAATAATTTTTATCTGCATCTAGCTCTGAAAAAAAAATTGGGCTTGTAGCAGTGTGTGGGACTTGTTCTATTAGTCCATCTATGCTAACCTCCACCAGGTTGCAAATAAAAATAATTTTTATCTGCATCTAGCTCTGAAAAAAAATTTGGGCTTGTAGCAGTGTGTGGGACTTGTTCTATTAGTCCATCTATACTAACCTCCACCAGGTTGCAAATTAAAAATAATTTTTATCTGCATCTAGCTCTGAAAAAATTTGGGCTTGTAGCAGTGTGTGGGACTTGTTCTATTAGTCCATCTATACTAACCTCCACCAGGTTACAAATTAAAATAATTTTTATCTGCATCTAGCTCTGAAAAAAAAATTTGGGCTTGTAGCAGTGTGTGGGTCTTGTTCTATTAGTCCATCTATGCTAACCTCCACCAGGTTGAAAATTAAAAATAATTTTCATCTGCATCTAGCTCTGAAAAAATTTTTGGGCTTGTAGCAGTGTGTGGGACTTGTTCTATTAGTCCATCTATACAAACCTCCACCAGTTTGCAAATTAAAAATAATTTTAATCTGTATCTAGCTCTGAAAAAAAATTTATGCTTGTAGCAGTGTGTGGGACTTGTTCTATTAGTCCATCTATACTAACCTCCACCAGGTTGCAAATTAAAAATAATTTTTATATGCATCTAGTTGTGAAAAATTTTTTGGGCTTGTAGCAGTGTGTGGGACTTGTTCTATTAGTCCATCTATACTAAAATCCACCATGTTGCAGATTAAAAATAATTTTTATCTGCATCTTGCTCTAAAAAAAAATTGGGCTTGTAGCAGTGTGTGGGACTTGTTCTATTAGTCCACCTACACTAACCTCCAGCAGGTTGCAAATTAAAAATAATTTTTATCTGCATCTAGCTCTGAAAAAAAAATTGGGCTTGTATCAGTGTGTGGGACTTGATCTATTAGTCCATCTATTCTAACCTCCACCAGGTTGCAAATTAAAAATATTTTTTATCTGCATCTAGCTCTTAAAAAAAATTTGGGCTTGTAGCAGTGTTTGGGACTTGTACTATTAGTCCATCTATACTAACCTCCACCAGGTTGCAAATTAAAAATAATTTGTATCTGCATCTAGCTCTGAAAAAAAAATTGGGCTTGTAGCAGTGTGTGGGACTTGTTCTATTAGTCCATCTATACTAACCTCCACCAGGTTGCAAATAAAAATAATTTTTATCTGCATCTAACTCTGAAAAAAAATTTGGGCTTGTAGCAGTGTGTGGGACTTGTTCTATTAGTCCATCTATACTAACCTCCACCAGGTTGCAAATTAAAAATAATTTTTATCTGCATCTAGCTCTGAAAAAAAAATTGGGCTTGTAGCAGTGTGTGGGACTTGTTCTAATAGTCCTTCTATACTAACCTCCACCAGGTTGCAAATTAAAAATAATTTTTATCTGCATCTAGCTCTGAAAAAAATTTGGGCTTGTAGCAGTGTGTGGGACTTGTTCTATTAGTACTTCTATACTAACCTCCACCAGGTTGCAAATTAAAAATAATTTTTATCTGCATCTAGCTCTGAAAAAAAATTTGGGCTTGTAGCAGTGTGTGGGACTTGTTCTATTAGTCCATCTATACTAACCTCCACCAGGTTGCAAATAAAAATAATTTTTATCTGCATCTAGCTCTGAAAAAAAATTTGGGCTTGTAGCAGTGTGTGGGACTTGTTCTATTAGTCCATCTATACTAACCTCCACCAGGTTGCAAATTAAAAATAATTTTTATCTGCATCTAGCTCTGAAAAAAAAATTGGGCTTGTAGCAGTGTGTGGGACTTGTTCTATTAGTCCATCTATACTAACCTCCACCAGGTTGCAAATAAAAATAATTTTTATCTGCATCTAGCTCTGAAAAAAAATTTGGGCTTGTAGCAGTGTGTGGGACTTGTTCTATTAGTCCATCTATACTAACCTCCACCAGGTTGCAAATTAAAAATAATTTTTATCTGCATCTAGCTCTGAAAAAAAAATTGGGCTTGTAGCAGTGTGTGGGACTTGTTCTAATAGTCCTTCTATACTAACCTCCACCAGGTTGCAAATTAAAAATAATTTTTATCTGCATCTAGCTCTGAAAAAATTTGGGCTTGTAGCAGTGTGTGGGACTTGTTCTATTAGTCCATCTATACTAACCTCCACCAGGTTACAAATTAAAATAATTTTTATCTGCATCTAGCTCTGAAAAAAAAATTTGGGCTTGTAGCAGTGTGTGGGTCTTGTTCTATTAGTCCATCTATGCTAACCTCCACCAGGTTGAAAATTAAAAATAATTTTCATCTGCATCTAGCTCTGAAAAAATTTTTGGGCTTGTAGCAGTGTGTGGGACTTGTTCTATTAGTCCATCTATACTAACCTCCACCAGTTTGCAAATTAAAAATAATTTTAATCTGTATCTAGCTCTGAAAAAAAATTTATGCTTGTAGCAGTGTGTGGGACTTGTTCTATTAGTCCATCTATACTAACCTCCACCAGGTTGCAAATTAAAAATATTTTTTTTCTGCACCTAGCTCTGAAAAAAAATTTGGGCTTGTAGCATTGTGTGGGACTTGTTCTATTAGTCCATCTATACTAACCTCCACCAGGTTGCAAATTAAAAATAATTTTTATCTGCATCTAGCTCTGAAAAAAAATTTGGGCTTGTAGCAGTGTGTGGGACCTGTTCTATTAGTCCATCTATACTAACCTCCACCAGGTTGCAAATTAAAAATAATTTTTATATGCATCTAGTTGTGAAAATTTTTTTGGGCTTGTAGCAGTGTGTGGGACTTGTTCTATTAGTCCATCTATACTAAAATCCACCATGTTGCAGATTAAAAATAATTTTTATCTGCATCTAGCTCTAAAAAAAAATTGGGCTTGTAGCAGTGTGTGGTACTTGTTCTATTAGTCCACCTACACTAACCTCCACCAGGTTGCAAATTAAAAATAATTTTTATCTGCATCTAGCTCTGAAAAAAAAATTGGGCTTGTATCAGTGTGTGGGACTTGATCTATTAGTCCATCTATTTTAACCTCCACCAGGTTGCAAATTAAAAATATTTTTTATCTGCATCTAGCTCTGAAAAAAATTTGGGCTTGTAGCAGTGTTTTTTGACTTGTTCTATTAGTCCATCTATACTAACCTCCACCAGGTTGCAAATTAAAAATAATTTGTATCTGCATCTAGCTCTGAAAAAAAAATTGGGCTTGTAGCAGTGTGTGGGACTTGTTCTATTAGTCCATCTATACTAACCTCCACCAGGTTGCAAATAAAAATAATTTTTATCTGCATCTAACTCTGAAAAAAAATTTGGGCTTGTAGCAGTGTGTGGGACTTGTTCTATTAGTCCATCTATACTAACCTCCACCAGGTTGCAAATTAAAAATAATTTTTATCTGCATCTAGCTCTGAAAAAAAAATTGGGCTTGTAGCAGTGTGTGGGACTTGTTCTAATAGTCCTTCTATACTAACCTCCACCAGGTTGCAAATTAAAAATAATTTTTATCTGCATCTAGCTCTGAAAAAAATTTGGGCTTGTAGCAGTGTGTGGGACTTGTTCTATTAGTCCTTCTATACTAACCTCCACCAGGTTGCAAATTAAAAATAATTTTTATCTGCATCTAGCTCTGAAAAAAAATTTGGGCTTGTAGCAGTGTGTGGGACTTGTTCTCTTAGTCCATCTATTCTAACCTCCACCAGGTTGCAAATCAAAAATAATTTTTATCTGCATCTAGCTCTGAAAAAATTGGGCTTGTAGCAGTGTGTGGGACTTGTTCTATTAGCCCATCTATACTAACCTCCACCAGGTTGCAAATTAAAAATAATTTTTATCTAAATCTAGCTCTGAAATAAATTGTGGGCTTGTAGCAGTGTGTGGGACTTGTTCTATTAATCCATCTATACTAACCTCCACCAGGTTGCAAATTAAAAATTATTTTCATCTGCATCAAGCTCTGAAAATTTTTTTTGGCTTGTAGCAGTGTGTGGGACTAGTTCTATTAGTCCATCTATACTGACCTCCTCCAGGTTGCAAATTAAAAATAATTTTTATCTGTATGTAGCTCTAAAAAAAAATTTGGGCTTGTAGCAGTGTGTGGGGCTTGTTCTATTAGTCCATCTATACTAACCTCCACCAGTTTGCAAATATAAAATAATTTTAATCTGTATCTAGCTCTGAAAAAAAAGTTATGCTTGTAGCAGTGTGTGGGACTTGTTCTATTAGTCCGTCTATACTAACCTCCACCAGGTTGCAAATTTAAAATATTTTTTATCTGCATCTAGCTCTGAAAAAAAGTTTGGGCTTGTAGCATTGTGTGGGACTTGTTCTATTAGTCCATCTACACTAACCTCCACCAGGTTGCAAATTAAAAATAATTTTTATCTGCATCTAGCTCTGAAAAAAAATTTGGGCTTGTAGCAGTGTGTGGGACTTGTTCTATTAGTCCATCTATACTAACCTCCACCAGGTTGCAAATTAAAAATAATTTTTATCTGCATCTAGCTGTGAAATTTTTTTTGGGCTTGTAGCAGTGTGTGGGACTTGTTCTATTAGTCCATCTATACTAAAATCCACCATGTTGCAGATTAAAAATAATTTTTATCTGCATCTAGCTCTAAAAAAAAATTGGGCTTGTAGCAGTGTGTGGGACTTGTTCTATTAGTCCACCTATACTAACCTCCACCAGGTTGCAGATTAAAAATAATTTTTATCTGCATCTAGCTCTGAAAAAAAATTTGGGCTTCTATCAGTGTGTGGGACTTGTTCTATTAGTCCATCTATACTAACCTCCACCAGGTTGCAAATTAAAAATAATTTTTATCTGCATCTAGCTCTGAAAGAAAATTTGGGCTTGTAGCAGTGTGTGGGACTTGTTCTATTAGTCCATCTATACTTACCTCCACCAGGTTGCAAATTAAAAATATTTTTTATCTGCATCTAGCTCTGAAAAAAAATTTGGGCTTGTAGCAGTGTTTGGGACTTGTTCTATTAGTCCATCTATACTAACCTCCACCAGGTTGCAAATTAAAAATAATTTGTATCTGCATCTAGCTCTGAAAAAAAATTGGGCTTGTAGCAGTGTGTGGGACTTGTTCTATTAGTCCATCTATACTAACCTCCACCAGGTTGCAAATAAAAATAATTTTTATCTGCATCTAGCTCTGAAAAAATTTGGGCTTGTAGCAGTGTGTGGGACTTGTTCTATTAGTCCATCTATACTAACCTCCACCAGGTTGCACATTAAAAATAATTTTTATCTGCATCTAGCTCTGAAAAAAAAATTGGGCTTGTAGCAGTGTGTGGGACTTGTTCTATTAGTCCATCTATACTAACCTCCACCAGGTTGCAAATAAAAATAATTTTTATCTGCATCTAGCTCTGAAAAAAAATTTGGGCTTGTAGCAGTGTGTGGGACTTGTTCTATTAGTCCATCTATACTAACCTCCACCAGGTTGCAAATTAAAAATAATTTTTATCTGCATCTAGCTCTGAAAAAAAAATTGGGCTTGTAGCAGCGTGTGGGACTTGTTCTAATAGTCCTTCTATACTAACCTCCACCAGGTTGCAAATTAAAAATAATTTTTATCTGCATCTAGCTCTGAAAAAAATTTGGGCTTGTAGCAGTGTGTGGGACTTGTTCTATTAGTCCTTCTATACTAACCTCCACCAGGTTGCAAATTAAAAATAATTTTTATCTGCATCTAGCTCTGAAAAAAAAATTGGGCTTGTAGCAGTGTGTGGGACTTGTTCTCTTAGTCCATCTATACTAACCTCCACCAGGTTGCAAATAAAAATAATTTTTATCTGCATCTAGCTCTGAAAAAAAACTTGGGCTTGTAGCAGTGTGTGGGACTTGTTCTATTAGTCGATCTATACTAACCTCCACCAGGTTGCAAATTAAAAATAATTTTTATCTGCATCTAGCTCTGAAAAAAAAATTGGGCTTGTAGCAGTGTGTGGGACTTGTTCTATTAGTCCATCTATACTAACCTCCACCAGGTTGCAAATAAAAATAATTTTTATCTGCATCTAGCTCTGAAAAAAAATTTGGGCTTGTAGCAGTGTGTGGGACTTGTTCTATTAGTCCATCTATACTAACCTCCACCAGGTTGCAAATTAAAAATAATTTTTATCTGCATCTAGCTCTGAAAAAAAAATTGGGCTTGTAGCAGTGTGTGGGACTTGTTCTAATAGTCCTTCTATACTAACCTCCACCAGGTTGCAAATTAAAAATAATTTTTATCTGCATCTAGCTCTGAAAAAAATTTGGGCTTGTAGCAGTGTGTGGGACTTGTTCTATTAGTCCTTCTATACTAACCTCCACCAGGTTGCAAATTAAAAATAATTTTTATCTGCATCTAGCTCTGAAAAAAAATTTGGGCTTGTAGCAGTGTGTGGGACTTGTTCTCTTAGTCCATCTATTCTAACCTCCACCAGGTTGCAAATCAAAAATAATTTTTATCTGCATCTAGCTCTGACAAAAAAAATTGGGCTTGTAGCAGTGTGTGGGACTTGTTCTATTAATCCATCTATACTAACCTCCACCAGGTTGCAAATTAAAAATAATTTTTATCTGCATCTAGCTCTGAAAAAAAATTTGGGCTTGTAGCAGTGTGTGGGACTTGTTCTATTAGTCCATCTATACTAACCTCCACCAGGTTGCAAATTAAAAATAATTTTTATCTGCATCTAGCTGTGAAATTTTTTTTGGGCTTGTAGCAGTGTGTGGGACTTGTTCTATTAGTCCATCTATACTAAAATCCACCATGTTGCAGATTAAAAATAATTTTTATCTGCATCTAGCTCTAAAAAAAAATTGGGCTTGTAGCAGTGTGTGGGACTTGTTCTATTAGTCCACCTATACTAACCTCCACCAGGTTGCAGATTAAAAATAATTTTTATCTGCATCTAGCTCTGAAAAAAAATTTGGGCTTGTATCAGTGTGTGGGACTTGTTCTATTAGTCCATCTATACTAACCTCCACCAGGTTGCAAATTAAAAATAATTTTTATCTGCATATAGCTCTGAAAGAAAATTTGGGCTTGTAGCAGTGTGTGGGACTTGTTCTATTAGTCCATCTATACTTACCTCCACCAGGTTGCAAATTAAAAATATTTTTTATCTGCATCTAGCTCTGAAAAAAAATTTGGGCTTGTAGCAGTGTTTGGGACTTGTTCTATTAGTCCATCTATACTAACCTCCACCAGGTTGCAAATTAAAAATAATTTGTATCTGCATCTAGCTCTGAAAAAAAAATTGGGCTTGTAGCAGTGTGTGGGACTTGTTCTATTAGTCCATCTATACTAACCTACACCAGGTTGCAAATAAAAATAATTTTTATCTGCATCTAGCTCTGAAAAAAAATTTGGGCTTGTAGCAGTGTGTGGGACTTGTTCTATTAGTCCATCTATACTAACCTCCACCAGGTTGCAAATTAAAAATAATTTTTATCTGCATCTAGCTCTGAAAAAAAAATTGGGCCTGTAGCAGTGTGTGGGACTTGTTCTATTAGTCCATCTATACTAACCTCCACCAGGTTGCAAATAAAAATAATTTTTATCTGCATCTAGCTCTGAAAAAAAATTTGGGCTTGTAGCAGTGTGTGGGACTTGTTCTATTAGTCCATCTATACTAACCTCCACCAGGTTGCAAATTAAAAATAATTTTTATCTGCATCTAGCTCTGAAAAAAAAATTGGGCTTGTAGCAGTGTGTGGGACTTGTTCTAATAGTCCTTCTATACTAACCTCCACCAGGTTGCAAATTAAAAATAATTTTTATCTGCATCTAGCTCTGAAAAAAATTTGGGCTTGTAGCAGTGTGTGGGACTTGTTCTATTAGTCCTTCTATACTAACCTCCACCAGGTTGCAAATTAAAAATAATTTTTATCTGCATCTAGCTCTGAAAAAAAAATTGGGCTTGTAGCAGTGTGTGGGACT
Source organism: Phyllobates terribilis (assembly GCF_046119375.1). Lineage (NCBI taxonomy): Eukaryota > Metazoa > Chordata > Amphibia > Anura > Dendrobatidae > Phyllobates > Phyllobates terribilis. The sequence goes on along the minus strand of NW_027362761.1, from coordinate 115,258,840 downwards.
TGTTCTCTTAGTCCATCTATACTAACCTCCACCAGGTTGCAAATAAAAATAATTTTTATCTGCATCTAGCTCTGAAAAAAAATTTGGGCTTGTAGCAGTGTGTGGGACTTGTTCTATTAGTCCATCTATACTAACCTCCACCAGGTTGCAAATTAAAAATAATTTTTATCTGCATCTAGCTCTGAAAAAAAAATTGGGCTTGTAGCAGTGTGTGGGACTTGTTCTATTAGTCCATCTATACTAACCTCCACCAGGTTGCAAATAAAAATAATTTTTATCTGCATCTAGCTCTGAAAAAAAATTTGGGCTTGTAGCAGTGTGTGGGACTTGTTCTATTAGTCCATCTATACTAACCTCCACCAGGTTGCAAATTAAAAATAATTTTTATCTGCATCTAGCTCTGAAAAAAAAATTGGGCTTGTAGCAGTGTGTGGGACTTGTTCTAATAGTCCTTCTATACTAACCTCCACCAGGTTGCAAATTAAAAATAATTTTTATCTGCATCTAGCTCTGAAAAAAATTTGGGCTTGTAGCAGTGTGTGGGACTTGTTCTTTTAGTCCTTCTATACTAACCTCCACCAGGTTGCAAATTAAAAATAATTTTTATCTGCATCTAGCTCTGAATAAAAATTTGGGCTTGTAGCAGTGTGTGGGACTTGTTCTCTTAGTCCATCTATTCTAACCTCCACCAGGTTCCAAATCAAAAATAATTTTTATCTGCATCTAGCTCTGACAAAAAAAATTGGGCTTGTAGCAGTGTGTGGGACTTGTTCTATTAATCCATCTATACTAACCTCCACCAGGTTGCAAATTAAAAATTATTTTCATCTGCATCAAGCTCTGAAATTTTTTTTTGGCTTGTAGCACTGTGTGGGACTTGTTCTATTAGTCCATCTATACTGACCTCCTCCAGGTTGCAAATTAAAAATAATTTTTATCTGCATGTAGCTCTAAAAAAAAATTTGGGCTTGTAGCAGTGTGTGGGACTTATTCTATTAGTCCATCGATAGTAACCTCCACCAGGTTGCAAATTAAAAATAATTTTTATCTGCATCTAGCTCTGAAAAAAAATTTGGGCTTGTAGCATTGTGTGGGACTTGTTCTATTAGTCCATCTATACTAACCTCCACCAGGTTGCAAATTAAAAATAATTTTTTTCTGCATCTAGCTCTGAAATAAAATTTGGGCTTGTAGCAGTGTGTGGGACTTGTTCTATTAGTCCATCTATACTAACCTCCACCAAGTTGCAAATTAAAATAATTTTTATCTGCATCTAGCTCTGAAAAAAATTTGGGCTCGTAGCAGTGTGTGGGACTTGTTCTATTAGTCCATCTATACTAACCTCCACCAGGTTGCAAATTAAAAATAATTTTTATCTGCATCTAGCTCTGAAAAAAAATGTGGGCTTGTAGCAGTGTGTGGGACTTGTTCTATTAGTCCATCTATACTAACCTCCACCAGGTTGCAAATTAAAAATAATTTTTATCTGCATCTAGATCTGAAAAAAAATTGGGCTTGTAGCAGTGTGTGGGACTTGTTCTATTAGTCCATCTATACTAAACTCCACCAGGTTGCAAATTAAAAATAATTTTTATCTGCATCTAGCTCTGAAAAAAATTTGGGCTTGTATCAGTGTGTGGGACTTATTCTATTAGTCCATCTATACTAACCTCCACCAGGTTGCATATTAAAAATTTTTTTATCTGCATCTAGCTCTGAAAAAAATTTGGGCTTGTAGAAGTGTGTGGGACTTGTTCTATTAGTTCATCTATATTAACCTCCACCAAGTTGCAAATTAAAAATAATTTTTATCTGCATCTAGCTCTGAAAAAAAATGTTGGCTTGTAGCAGTGTGTGGGACTTGTTCTATTAGTCCATCTATACTAACCTCCACCAGGTTGCAAATTAAAAATAATTTTTATCTGCATCTAGCTCTGAAAAAATTTGGGCTTGTAGCAGTGTGTGGGACTTGTTCTATGAGTCCATCTATACTAACCTCCACCAGGTTGCAAATTAAAAATAATTTTTATCTGCATCTAGCTCTGAAAAATTCTTTGGGCTTGTAGCAGTGTATGGGACTTGTTCTATTAGTCCATCTATACTAACCTCCACCAGGTTGCAAATTAAAAATAATTTTACTCTGTATCTATCTCTGAAAAAAAATTTCGGCTTGTAGCAGTGTGTGGGACTTGTTCTATTAGTCCATCTATAGTAACCTCCACCAGGTTGCAAATTAAAAATATTTTTTATCTGCATCTAGCTCTGAAAAAAAATTTGGGCTTGTAGCATTGTGTGGGACTTGTTCTATTAGTCCATCTATACTAACCTCCACCAGGTTGCAAATTAAAAATAATTTTTATCTGCATCTAGCTCTGAAAAAAAATTTGGGCTTGTAGCAGTGTGTGGGACTTGTTCTATTAGTCCATCTATACTAACCTCCACCAAGTTGCAAATTAAAAATAATTTTTATCTGCATCTAGCTCTGAAAAAATTTTTTGGGCTTGTAGCAGTGTGTGGGACTTGTTCTATTAGTCCATCTATACTAAAATCCACCATGTTGCAGATTAAAAATAATTTTTATCTGCATCTAGCTCTCAAAAAAAATTGGGCTTGTAGCAGTGTGTGGGACATTTTCTATTAGTCCATCTATACTAACCTCCACCAGGTTGCAAATTAAAAAAAATAATTTTTATCTGCATCTAGCTCTGAAAAAAAAATTGGGCTTGTAGCAGTGTGTGGGACTTGTTCTCTTAGTCCATCTATACTAACCTCCACCAGGTTGCAAATCAAAAATAATGTTTATCTGCATCTAGCTCTGACAAAAAAATTGGGCTTGTAGCAGTGTGTGGGACTTGTTCTATTAGTCCATCTATACTAACCTCCACCAGGTTGCAAATTAAAAATAATTTTTATCTAAATCTAGCTCTGAAAATTTTTTTGGGCTTGTAGCAGTGTGTGGGACTTGTTCTATTAGTCCATCTATACTAACCTCCTCCAGGTTGCAAATTAAAAATAATTTTTATCTGCATGTAGCTCTAAAAAAAAATTTGGGCTTGTAGCAGTGTGTGGGACTTGTTCTATTAGTCCATCTATACTAAACTCCACCAGGTTGCAAATTAAAAATAATTTTTATCTACATCTAGCTCTGAAAAAAATTTGGGCTTGTATCAGTGTGTGGGACTTATTCTATTAGTCCATCTATACTAACCTCTACCAGGTTGCATATTAAAATTTTTTTTATCTGCATCTAGCTCTGAAAAAAATTTGGGCTTGTAGCAGTGTGTGGGACTTGTTCTATTAGTCCATCTATATTAACCTCCACCAAGTTGCAAATTAAAAATAATTTTTATCTGCATCTAGCTCTGAAAAAAAATGTGGGCTTGTAGCAGTGTGTGGGACTTGTTCTATTAGTCCATCTATACTAACCTCCACCAGGTTGCAAATTATAAATAATTTTTATCTGCATCTAGCTCTGAAAAAATTTGGGCTTGTAGCAGTGTGTGGGACTTGTTCTATGAGTCCATCTATACTAACCTCCACCAGGTTGCAAATTAAAAATTATTTTTATCTGCATCTAGCTCTGAAAAAAAAAATTGGGCTTGTAGCAGTGTGTGGGTCTTGTTCTATTAGTCCATCTATACTAACCTTCACCAGGTTGAAAATTAAAAATAATTTTATCTGCATCTAGCTCTGAAAAATTCTTTGGGCTTGTAGCAGTGTGTTGGACTTGTTCTATTAGTCCATCTATACTAACCTCCACCAGGTTGCAAATTAAAAATAATTTTACTCTGTATCTATCTCTGACAAAAAAATTGGGCTTGTAGCAGTGTGTGGGACTTGTTCTATTAGTCCATCTATACTAACCTCCACCAGGTTGCAAATTAAAAATAATTTTTATCTAAATCTAGCTCTGAAAATTTTTTTGGGCTTGTAGCAGTGTGTGGGACTTGTTCTATTAGTCCATCTATACAAACCTCCTCCAGGTTGCAAATTAAAAATAATTTTTATCTGCATGTAGCTCTAAAAAAAAATTTGGGCTTGTAGCAGTGTGTGGGACTTGTTCTATTAGTCCATCTATACTAAACTCCACCAGGTTGCAAATTAAAAATAATTTTTATCTGCATCTAGCTCTGAAAAAAATTTGGGCTTGTATCAGTGTGTGGGACTTATTCTATTAGTCCATCTATACTAACCTCTACCAGGTTGCATATTAAAAAATTTTTTATCTGCATCTAGCTCTGAAAAAAATTTGGGCTTGTAGCAGTGTGTGGGACTTGTTCTATTAGTCTATCTATATTAACCTCCACCAAGTTGCAAATTAAAAATAATTTTTATCTGCATCTAGCCCTGAAAAAAAATGTGGGCTTGTAGCAGTGTGTGGGACTTGTTCTATTAGTCCATCTATACTAACCTCCACCAGGTTGCAAATTAAAAATAATTTTTATCTGCATCTAGCTCTTAAAAAATTTGGGCTTGTAGCAGTGTGTGGGACTTGTTCTATGAGTCCATCTATACTAACCTCCACCAGGTTGCAAATTAAAAATAATTTTTATCTGCATCTAGCTCTGAAAAAAAAATTGGGCTTGTAGCAGTGTGTGGGTCTTGTTCTATTAGTCCATCTATACTAACCTTCACCAGGTTGAAAATTAAAAATAATTTTATCTGCATCTAGCTCTGAAAAATTCTTTGGGCTTGTAGCAGTGTGTGGGACTTGTTCTATTAGTCCATCTATACTAACCTCCACCAGGTTGCAAATTAAAAACAATTTTACTCTGTATCTATCTCTGAAAAAAAATTTCGGCTTGTAGCAGTGTGTGGGACTTGTTCTATTAGTCCATCTATAGTAACCTCCACCAGGTTGCAAATTAAAATATTTTTTATCTGCATCTAGCTCTGAAAAAAAATTTGGGCTTGTAGCATTGTGTGGGACTTGTTCTATTAGTCCATCTATACTAACCTCCACCAGGTTGCAAATTAAAAATAATTTTTATCTGCATCTAGCTCTGAAAAAAAATTTGGGCTTGTAGCAGTGTGTGGGACTTGTTCTATTAGTCCATCTATACTAACCTCCACCAAGTTGCAAATTAAAAATAATTTTTATCTGCATCTAGCTATGAAAAAAATTTTTGGGCTTGTAGCAGTGTGTGGGACTTGTTCTATTAGTCCATCTATACTAAAATCCACCATGTTGCAGATTAAATATAATTTTTATCTGCATCTATCTCTCAAAAAAAATTGGGCTTGTAGCAGTGTGTGGGACATTTTCTATTAGTCCATCTATACTAACCTCCACCAGGTTGCAAATTAAAAAAAATAATTTTTATCTGCATCTAGCTCTGAAAAAAAAATTGGGCTTGTAGCAGTGTGTGGGACTTGTTCTCTTAGTCCATCTATACTAACCTCCACCAGGTTGCAAATCAAAAATAATGTTTATCTGCATCTAGCTCTGACAAAAAAATGTTGGCTTGTAGCAGTGTGTGGGACTTGTTCTATTAGTCCATCTATACTAACTTCCACCAGGTTGCAAATTAAAAATAATTTTTATCTAAATCTAGCTCTGAAAATTTTTTTGGGCTTGTAGCAGTGTGTGGGACTTGTTCTATTAGTCCATCTATACTATCCTCCTCCAGGTTGCAAATTAAAAATAATTTTTATCTGCATGTAGCTCTAAAAAAAAATTTGGGCTTGTAGCAGTGTGTGGGACTTATTCTATTAGTCCATCGATAGTAACCTCCACCAGGTTGCAAATTAAAAATATTTTTTTTCTGCATCTAGCTCTGAAATAAAATTTGGGCTTGTAGCAGTGTGTGGGACTTGTTCTACTAGTCCACCTATACTAACCTCCACCAGGTTGCAAATTAAAAATAATTTTTATCTGCATCTAGCTCTGACATAAAATGTGGTCTTGTAGCAGTGTGTGGGACTTGTTCTATTAGTCCATCTATACTAACCTCCACCAGGTTGCAAATTAAAAATAATTTTTATCTGCATCTAGCTCTGAAAAAAAATAGGGCCTGTAGCAGTGTGTGGGACTTGGTCTATTAGTCCATCTATACTAACCTCCAACAGGTTGCAAATTAAAAATAATTTTATCTGCATCTAGCTCTGAAAAAAATTTGGGCTTGTAGCAGTGTGTGGGACTTGTTCTATTAGTCCATCTATACTAACCTCCACCAGGTTGAAAATTAAAAATAATTTTTATCTGCATCTAGCTCTGAAATTTTTTTTGGGCTTGTAGCAGTGTGTGGGACTTGTTCTATTAGTCCATCTATGCTAACCTCCACCAGGTTGCAAATTAAAAATAATTTTAATCTGTATCTAGCTCTGAAAAAAAATTTGGGCTTGTAGCAGTGTGTGGGACTTGTTCTATTAGTCCATCTATACTAACCTCCACCAGGTTGAAAATGAAAAATAATTTTTATCTGCATCTAGCTCTGAAAAAATTTTTGGGCATGTAGCAGTGTGTGGGACTTGTTCTAATAGTCCATCTATACTAACCTCCACCAGGTTGCAAATTAAAAATAATTTTAATCTGTATCTAGCTCTGAAAAAAAAATTATGCTTGTAGCAGTGTGTGGGACTTGTTCTATTAGTCCATCTATACTAACCTCCACCAGATTGCAAATTAAAAATATTTTTTATCTGCATCTAGCTCTGAAAAAAAATTTGGGCTTGTAGCATTGTGTGGGACTTGTTCTATTAGTCCATCTATACTAACCTCCACCAGGTTGCAAATTAAAAATAATTTTTATCTGCATCTAGCTCTGAAAAAAATTTGGGCTTGTATCAGTGTGTGGGACTTATTCTATTAGTCCATCTATACTAACCTCCACCAGGTTGCATATTAAAATTTTTTTTATCTGCATCTAGATCTGAAAAAAATTTGGGCTTGTAGCAGTGTGTGGGACTTGTTCTATTAGTCCATCTATATTAAACTCCACCAAGTTGCAAATTAAAAATAATTTTTATCTGCATCTAGCTCTGAAAAAAAATGTGGGCTTGTAGCAGTGTGTGGGACTTGTTCTATTAGTCCATCTATACTAACCTACACCAGGTTGCAAATTAAAAATAATTTTTATCTGCATCTAGCTCTGAAAAAATTTGGGCTTGTAGCAGTGTGTGGGACTTGTTCTATGAGTCCATCTATACTAACCTCCACCAGGTTGCAAATTAAAAATAATTTTTATCTGCATCTAGCTCTGAAAAAAAAATTTGGGCTTGTAGCAGTGTGTGGGTCTTGTTCTATTAGTCCATCTATACTAACCTTCACCAGGTTGAAAATTAAAAATAATTTTATCTGCATCTAGCTCTGAAAAATTCTTTGGGCTTGTAGCAGTGTGTGGGACTTGTTCTATTAGTCCATCTATACTAACCTCCACCAGGTTGCAAATTAAAAATAATTTTAATCTGTATCTAGCTCTGAAAAAAAAATTATGCTTGTAGCAGTGTGTGGGACTTGTTCTATTAGTCCATCTATACTAACCTCCACCAGATTGCAAATTAAAAATATTTTTTATCTGCATCTAGCTCTGAAAAAAAATTTGGGCTTGTAGCATTGTGTGGGACTTGTTCTATTAGTCCATCTATACTAACCTCCACCAGGTTGCAAATTAAAAATAATTTTTATCTGCATCTAGCTCTGAAAAAAATTTGGGCTTGTATCAGTGTGTGGGACTTATTCTATTAGTCCATCTATACTAACCTCCACCAGGTTGCATATTAAAATTTTTTTTATCTGCATCTAGATCTGAAAAAAATTTGGGCTTGTAGCAGTGTGTGGGACTTGTTCTATTAGTCCATCTATATTAAACTCCACCAAGTTGCAAATTAAAAATAATTTTTATCTGCATCTAGCTCTGAAAAAAAATGTGGGCTTGTAGCAGTGTGTGGGACTTGTTCTATTAGTCCATCTATACTAACCTACACCAGGTTGCAAATTAAAAATAATTTTTATCTGCATCTAGCTCTGAAAAAATTTGGGCTTGTAGCAGTGTGTGGGACTTGTTCTATGAGTCCATCTATACTAACCTCCACCAGGTTGCAAATTAAAAATAATTTTTATCTGCATCTAGCTCTGAAAAAAAAATTTGGGCTTGTAGCAGTGTGTGGGTCTTGTTCTATTAGTCCATCTATACTAACCTTCACCAGGTTGAAAATTAAAAATAATTTTATCTGCATCTAGCTCTGAAAAATTCTTTGGGCTTGTAGCAGTGTGTGGGACTTGTTCTATTAGTCCATCTATACTAACCTCCACCAGGTTGCAAATTAAAAATAATTTTTATCTGCATCTAGCTCTGAAAAAAAATTTGGGCTTGTAGCAGTGTGTGGGACTTGTTCTATTAGTCCATCTATACTAACCTCCACCAAGTTGCAAATTAAAAATAATTTTTATCTGCATCTAGCTATGAAAAAAATTTTTGGGCTTGTAGCAGTGTGTGGGACTTGTTCTATTAGTCCATCTATACTAAAATCCACCATGTTGCAGATTAAAAATAATTTTTATCTGCATCTATCTCTCAAAAAAAATTGGGCTTGTAGCAGTGTGTGGGACATTTTCTATTAGTCCATCTATACTAACCTCCACCAGGTTGCAAATTAAAAAAAATAATTTTTATCCGCATCTAGCTCTGAAAAAAAAATTGGGCTTGTAGCAGTGTGTGGGACTTGTTCTCTTAGTCCATCTATACTAACCTCCACCAGGTTGCAAATCAAAAATAATGTTTATCTGCATCTAGCTCTGACAAAAAAATGTTGGCTTGTAGCAGTGTGTGGGACTTGTTCTATTAGTCCATCTATACTAACTTCCACCAGGTTGCAAATTAAAAATAATTTTTATCTAAATCTAGCTCTGAAAATTTTTTTGGGCTTGTAGCAGTGTGTGGGACTTGTTCTATTAGTCCATCTATACTATCCTCCTCCAGGTTGCAAATTAAAAATAATTTTTATCTGCATGTAGCTCTAAAAAAAAATTTGGGCTTGTAGCAGTGTGTGGGACTTATTCTATTAGTCCATCGATAGTAACCTCCACCAGGTTGCAAATTAAAAATATTTTTTTTCTGCATCTAGCTCTGAAATAAAATTTGGGCTTGTAGCAGTGTGTGGGACTTGTTCTACTAGTCCACCTATACTAACCTCCACCAGGTTGCAAATTAAAAATAATTTTTATCTGCATCTAGCTCTGACATAAAATGTGGTCTTGTAGCAGTGTGTGGGACTTGTTCTATTAGTCCATCTATACTAACCTCCACCAGGTTGCAAATTAAAAATAATTTTTATCTGCATCTAGCTCTGAAAAAAAATAGGGCCTGTAGCAGTGTGTGGGACTTGGTCTATTAGTCCATCTATACTAACCTCCAACAGGTTGCAAATTAAAAATAATTTTATCTGCATCTAGCTCTGAAAAAAATTTGGGCTTGTAGCAGTGTGTGGGACTTGTTCTATTAGTCCATCTATACTAACCTCCACCAGGTTGAAAATTAAAAATAATTTTTATCTGCATCTAGCTCTGAAATTTTTTTTGGGCTTGTAGCAGTGTGTGGGACTTGTTCTATTAGTCCATCTATGCTAACCTCCACCAGGTTGCAAATTAAAAATAATTTTAATCTGTATCTAGCTCTGAAAAAAAATTTGGGCTTGTAGCAGTGTGTGGGACTTGTTCTATTAGTCCATCTATACTAACCTCCACCAGGTTGAAAATGAAAAATAATTTTTATCTGCATCTAGCTCTGAAAAAATTTTTGGGCATGTAGCAGTGTGTGGGACTTGTTCTAATAGTCCATCTATACTAACCTCCACCAGGTTGCAAATTAAAAATAATTTTAATCTGTATCTAGCTCTGAAAAAAAAATTATGCTTGTAGCAGTGTGTGGGACTTGTTCTATTAGTCCATCTATACTAACCTCCACCAGATTGCAAATTAAAAATATTTTTTATCTGCATCTAGCTCTGAAAAAAAATTTGGGCTTGTAGCATTGTGTGGGACTTGTTCTATTAGTCCATCTATACTAACCTCCACCAGGTTGCAAATTAAAAATAATTTTTATCTGCATCTAGCTCTGAAAAAAATTTGGGCTTGTATCAGTGTGTGGGACTTATTCTATTAGTCCATCTATACTAACCTCCACCAGGTTGCATATTAAAATTTTTTTTATCTGCATCTAGATCTGAAAAAAATTTGGGCTTGTAGCAGTGTGTGGGACTTGTTCTATTAGTCCATCTATATTAAACTCCACCAAGTTGCAAATTAAAAATAATTTTTATCTGCATCTAGCTCTGAAAAAAAATGTGGGCTTGTAGCAGTGTGTGGGACTTGTTCTATTAGTCCATCTATACTAACCTACACCAGGTTGCAAATTAAAAATAATTTTTATCTGCATCTAGCTCTGAAAAAATTTGGGCTTGTAGCAGTGTGTGGGACTTGTTCTATGAGTCCATCTATACTAACCTCCACCAGGTTGCAAATTAAAAATAATTTTTATCTGCATCTAGCTCTGAAAAAAAAATTTGGGCTTGTAGCAGTGTGTGGGTCTTGTTCTATTAGTCCATCTATACTAACCTTCACCAGGTTGAAAATTAAAAATAATTTTATCTGCATCTAGCTCTGAAAAATTCTTTGGGCTTGTAGCAGTGTGTGGGACTTGTTCTATTAGTCCATCTATACTAACCTCCACCAGGTTGCAAATTAAAAATAATTTTAATCTGTATCTAGCTCTGAAAAAAAAATTATGCTTGTAGCAGTGTGTGGGACTTGTTCTATTAGTCCATCTATACTAACCTCCACCAGATTGCAAATTAAAAATATTTTTTATCTGCATCTAGCTCTGAAAAAAAATTTGGGCTTGTAGCATTGTGTGGGACTTGTTCTATTAGTCCATCTATACTAACCTCCACCAGGTTGCAAATTAAAAATAATGTTTATCTGCATCTAGCTCTGAAAAAAATTTGGGCTTGTATCAGTGTGTGGGACTTATTCTATTAGTCCATCTATACTAACCTCCACCAGGTTGCATATTAAAATTTTTTTTATCTGCATCTAGATCTGAAAAAAATTTGGGCTTGTAGCAGTGTGTGGGACTTGTTCTATTAGTCCATCTATATTAAACTCCACCAAGTTGCAAATTAAAAATAATTTTTATCTGCATCTAGCTCTGAAAAAAAATGTGGGCTTGTAGCAGTGTGTGGGACTTGTTCTATTAGTCCATCTATACTAACCTACACCAGGTTGCAAATTAAAAATAATTTTTATCTGCATCTAGCTCTGAAAAAATTTGGGCTTGTAGCAGTGTGTGGGACTTGTTCTATGAGTCCATCTATACTAACCTCCACCAGGTTGCAAATTAAAAATAATTTTTATCTGCATCTAGCTCTGAAAAAAAAATTTGGGCTTGTAGCAGTGTGTGGGTCTTGTTCTATTAGTCCATCTATACTAACCTTCACCAGGTTGAAAATTAAAAATAATTTTATCTGCATCTAGCTCTGAAAAATTCTTTGGGCTTGTAGCAGTGTGTGGGACTTGTTCTATTAGTCCATCTATACTAACCTCCACCAGGTTGCAAATTAAAAATAATTTTTATCTGCATCTAGCTCTGAAAAAAAATTTGGGCTTGTAGCGGTGTGTGGGACTTGTTCTATTAGTCCATCTATACTAACCTCCACCAAGTTGCAAATTAAAAATAATTTTTATCTGCATCTAGCTCTGAAAAATTTTTTTGGGCTTGTAGCAGTGTGTGGTACTTGTTCTATTAGTCTATCTATACTAAAATCCACCATGTTGCAGATTAAAATAAATTTTTATCTGCATCTAGCTCTCAAAAAAAATTGGGCTTGTAGCAGTGTGTGGGACATTTTCTATTAGTCCATCTATACTAACCTCCACCAGGTTGCAAATTAAAAAAAATAATTTTTATCTGCATCTAGCTCTGAAAAAAAAATTGGGCTTGTAGCAGTGTGTGGGACTTGTTCTCTTAGTCCATCTATACTAACCTCCACCAGGTTGCAAATCAAAAATAATGTTTATCTGCATCTAGCTCTGACAAAAAAAATGGGCTTGTAGCAGTGTGTGGGACTTGTTCTATTAGTCCATCTATACTAACCTCCACCAGGTTGCAAATTAAAAATAATTTTTATCTAAATCTAGCTCTGAAAATTTTTTTGAGCTTGTAGCAGTGTGTGGGACTTGTTCTATTAGTCCATCTATACTAACCTCCTCCAGGTTGCAAATTAAAAATAATTTTTATCTGCATGTAGCTCTAAAAAAAAATTTGGGCTTGTAGCAGTGTGTGGGACTTATTCTATTAGTCCATCGATAGTAACCTCCACCAGGTTGCAAATTAAAAATATTTTTTTTCTGCATCTAGCTCTGAAATAAAATTTGGGCTTGTAGCAGTGTGTGGGACTTGTTCTATTAGTCCATCTATACTAACCTCCACCAAGTTGCAAATTAAAAATAATTTTTATCTGCATCTAGCTCTGAAAAAAAATTTGGGCTTGTAGCAGTGTGTGGGACTTGTTCTACTAGTCCACCTATACTAACCTCCACCAGGTTGCAAATTAAAAATAATTTTTATCTGCATCTAGCTCTGAAATAAAATGTGGTCTTGTAGCAGTGTGTGGGACTTGTTCTATTAGTCCATCTATACTAACCTCCACCAGGTTGCAAATTAAAAATAATTTTTATCTGCATCTAGCTCTGAAAAAAAATTGGGCCTGTAGCAGTGTGTGGGACTTGGTCTATTAGTCCATCTATACTAACCTCCAACAGGTTGCAAATTAAAAATAATTTTTATCTGCATCTAGATCTGAAAAAAATTTGGGCTTGTAGCAGTGTGTGGGACTTGTTCTATTAGTCCATCTATACTAACCTCCACCAGGATGCATATTAAAAATAATTATTATCTGCATCTAGCTCTGAAATAAATTTGGGATTGTAGCAGTGTGTGGGACTTGTTCTATTAGTCCATCTATACTAACCTCCACCAGGTTGAAAATTAAAAATAATTTTTATCTGCATCTAGCTCTGAAAATTTTTTTGGGCTTGTAGCAGTGTGTGGGACTTGTTCTATTAGTCCATCTATACTAACCTCCACCAGGTTGCAAATTAAAAATAATTTTAATCTGTATCTAGCTCTGAAAAAAAATTTGGGCTTGTAGCAGTGTGTGGGACTTGTTCTATTAGTCCATCTATACTAACCTCCACCAGGTTGAAAATGAAAAATAATTTTTATCTGCATCTAGCTCTGAAAAAAATTTTGGGCATGTAGCAGTGTGTGGGACTTGTTCTAATAGTCCATCTATACTAACCTCCACCAGATTGCAAATTAAAAATATTTTTTATCTGCATCTAGCTCTGAAAAAAATTTGGGCTTGTAGCATTGTGTGGGACTTGTTCTATTAGTCCATCTATACTAACCTCCACCAGGTTGCAAATTAAAAATAATTTTTATCTGCATCTAGCTCTGAAAAAAATTTGGGCTTGTATCAGTGTGTGGGATTTATTCTATTAGTCCATCTATACTAACCTCCACCAGGTTGCATATTAAAATTTTTTTTATCTGCATCTAGATCTGAAAAAAATTTGGGCTTGTAGCAGTGTGTGGGACTTGTTCTATTAGTCCATCTATATTAAACTCCACCAAGTTGCAAATTAAAAATAATTTTTATCTGCATCTAGCTCTGAAAAAAAATGTGGGCTTGTAGCAGTGTGTGGGACTTGTTCTATTAGTCCATCTATACTAACCTACACCAGGTTGCAAATTAAAAATAATTTTTATCTGCATCTAGCTCTGAAAAAATTTGGGCTTGTAGCAGTGTGTGGGACTTGTTCTATGAGTCCATCTATACTAACCTCCACCAGGTTGCAAATTAAAAATAATTTTTATCTGCATCTAGCTCTGAAAAAAAAATTTGGGCTTGTAGCAGTGTGTGGGTCTTGTTCTATTAGTCCATCTATACTAACCTTCACCAGGTTGAAAATTAAAAATAATTTTTATCTGCATCTAGCTCTGAAAAATTCTTTGGGCTTGTAGCAGTGTGTGGGACTTGTTCTATTAGTCCATCTATACTAACCTCCACCAGGTTGCAAATTAAAAATAATTTTTATCTGCATCTAGCTCTGAAAAAAAATTTGGGCTTGTAGCAGTGTGTGGGACTTGTTCTATTAGTCCATCGATACTAACCTCCACCAAGTTGCAAATTAAAAATAATTTTTATCTGAATCTAGCTCTGAAAAATTTTTTTGGGCTTGTAGCAGTGTGTGGGACTTGTTCTATTAGTCTATCTATACTAAAATCCACCATGTTGCAGATTAAAAATAATTTTTATCTGCATCTAGCTCTCAAAAAAAATTGGGCTTGTAACAGTGTGTGGGACATTTTCTATTAGTCCATCTATACTAACCTCCACCAGGTTGCAAATTAAAAAAAATAATTTTTATCTGCATCTAGCTCTGAAAAAAAAATTGGGCTTGTAGCAGTGTGTGGGACTTGTTCTCTTAGTCAATCTATACTAACCTCCACCAGGTTGCAAATTAAAAATAATGTTTATCTGCATCTAGCTCTGACAAAAAAAATGGGCTTGTAGCAGTGTGTGGGACTTGTTCTATTAGTCCATCTATACTAACCTCCACCAGGTTGCAAATTAAAAATATTTTTTATCTAAATCAAGCTCTGAAAATTTTTTTGAGCTTGTAGCAGTGTGTGGGACTTGTTCTATTAGTCCATCTATACTAACCTCCTCCAGGTTGCAAATTAAAAATAATTTTTATCTGCATGTAGCTCTAAAAAAAAATTTGGGCTTGTAGCAGTGTGTGGGACTTATTCTATTAGTCCATTGAAAGTAACCTCCACCAGGTTGCAAATTAAAAATATTTTTTTTCTGCATCTAGCTCTGAAATAAAATTTGGGCTTGTAGCAGTGTGTGGGACTTGTTCTATTAGTCCATCTATACTAACCTCCACCAAGTTGCAAATTAAAAATAATTTTTATCTGCATCTAGCTCTGAAAAAAAATTTGGGCTTGTAGCAGTGTGTGGGACTTGTTCTACTAGTCCACCTATACTAACCTCCACCAGGTTGCAAATTAAAAATAATTTTTATCTGCATCTAGCTCTGAAATAAAATGTGGTCTTGTAGCAGTGTGTGGGACTTGTTCTATTAGTCCATCTATACTAACCTCCACCAGGTTGCAAATTAAAAATAATTTTTATCTGCATCTAGCTCTGAAAAAAAATTGGGCCTGTAGCAGTGTGTGGGACTTGGTCTATTAGTCCATCTATACTAACCTCCAACAGGTTGCAAATTAAAAATAATTTTTATCTGCATCTAGATCTGAAAAAAATTTGGGCTTGTAGCAGTGTGTTGGACTTGTTCTATTAGTCCATCTATACTAACCTCCACCAGGATGCATATTAAAAATAATTTTTATCTGCATCTAGCTCTGAAATAAATTTGGGATTGTAGCAGTGTGTGGGACTTGTTCTATTAGTCCATCTATACTAACCTCCACCAGGTTGAAAATTAAAAATAATTTTTATCTGCATCTAGCTCTGAAAATTTTTTTGGGCTTGTAGCAGTGTGTGGGACTTGTTCTATTAGTCCATCTATACTAACCTCCACCAGGTTGCAAATTAAAAATAATTTTAATCTGTATCTAGCTCTGAAAAAAAATTTGGGCTTGTAGCAGTGTGTGGGACTTGTTCTATTAGTCCATCTATACTAACCTCCACCAGGTTGAAAATGAAAAATAATTTTTATCTGCATCTAGCTCTGAAAAATTTTTTGGGCTTGTAGCAGTGTGTGGGACTTGTTCTATTAGTCCATCTATACTAACCTCCACCAGGTTGCAAATTAAAAATAATTTTAATCTGTATCTAGCTCTGAAAAAAAATTTATGCTTGTAGCAGTGTGTGGGACTTGTTCTATTAGTCCATCTATACTAACCTCCACCAGATTGCAAATTAAAAATATTTTTTATCTGAATCTAGATGAATCTAGCTCTGAAAAAAAATTTGGGCTTGTAGCATTGTGTGGGACTTGTTCTATTAGTCCATCTATAATAAACTCCACCAGGTTGCAAATTAAAAATAATTTTTATCTGCATCTAGCTCTAAAAAAAAATTGGGCTTGTAGCAGTGTGTGGGACTTGTTCTATTAGTCCACCTATACTAACCTCCACCAGGTTGCAAATTAAAAATAATTTTTATCTGCATCTAGCTCTGAAAAAAAATTTGGGCTTGTATCAGTGTGTGGGACTTGTTCTATTAGTCCATCTATACTAACCTCCACCAGGTTGCAAATTAAAAATAATTTTTATCTGCATCTATCTCTGAAAGAAAATTTGGGCTTGTAGCAGTGTGTGGGAATTGTTCTATTAGTCCATCTATACTTACCTCCACCAGGTTGCAAATTAAAAATAATTTGTATCTGCATCTAGCTCTGAAAAAAAAATTGGGCTTGTAGCAGCAGTGTGTGGGACTTGTTCTATTAGTCCATCTATACTAACCTCCACCAGGTTGCAAATAAAAATAATTTTTATCTGCATCTAGCTCTGAAAAAAAATTTGGGCTTGTAGCAGTGTGTGGGACTTGTTCTATTAGTCCATCTATACTAACCTCCACCAGGTTGCAAATTAAAAATATTTTTTATCTGCATCTAGCTCTGAAAAAAAAATTGGGCTTGTAGCAGTGTGTGGGACTTGTTCTAATAGTCCTTCTATCCTAACCTCCACCAGGTTGCAAATTAAAAATAATTTTTATCTGCATCTAGCTCTGAAAAAAATTTGGGCTTGTAGCAGTGTGTGGGACTTGTTCTATTAGTCCATCTATACTAACCTCCACCAGGTTGCAAATAAAAATAATTTTTATCTGCATCTAGCTCTGAAAAAAAATTTGGGCTTGTAGCAGTGTGTGGGACTTGTTCTATTAGTCCATCTATTCTAACCTCCACCAGGTTGCAAATTAAAAATAATTTTTATCTGTTTCTAGCTCTGAAAAAAAATTGGGCTTGTAGCAGTGTGTGGGACTTGTTCTAATAGTCCTTCTATACTAACCTCCACCAGGTTGCAAATTAAAAATAATTTTTATCTGCATCTAGCTCTGAAAAAAATTTGGCTTGTAGCAGTGTGTGGGACTTGTTCTATTAGTCATTCTATACTAAGGTCCACCAGGTTGCAAATTAAAAATAATTTTTATCTGCATCTAGCTCTGAAAAAAAATTTGGGCTTGTAGCAGTGTGTGGGACTTGTTCTCTTAGTCCATCTATACTAACCTCCACAAGGTTGCAAATCAAAAATAATTTTTATCTGCATCTAGCTCTGACAAAAAAAATTGGGCTTGTAGCCGTGTGTGGGACTTGTTCTATTAGCCCATCTATACTAACCTCCACCAGGTTGCAAATTAAAAATAATTTTTATCTAAATCTAGCTCTGAAATAAAATGTGGGCTTGTAGCAGTGTGTAGGACTTGTTCTATTAATCCATCTATACTAACCTCCACCAGGTTGCAAATTAAAAATTATTTTCATCTGCATCAAGCTCTGAAAATTTTTTTTGGCTTGTAGCAGTGTGTGGGACTTGTTCTCTTAGTCCATCTATACTGACCTCCTCCAGGTTGCAAATTAAAAATAATTTTTATCTGCATGTAGCTCTAAAAAAAAATTTGGGCTTGTAGCAGTGTGTGGGACTTATTCTATTAGTCCATCGATAGCATCCTCCACCAGGTTGCAAATTAAAAATAATTTTAATCTGTATCTAGCTCTGAAAAAAAATTTGGGCTTGCAGCATTGTGTGGGACTTGTTCTATTAGTCCATCTACACTAACCTCCACCAGGTTGCAAATTAAAAATAATTTTTTTCTGCATCTAGCTCTGAAATAAAATTTGGGCTTGTAGCAGTGTGTGGGACTTGTTCTATTAGTCCATCTATACTAACCTCCACCAAGTTGCAAATTAAAAATAATTTTTATATGCATCTAGCTCTGAAAAAAAATTTGGGCTTGTAGCAGTGTGTTGGACTTGTTCTATTAGTCCATCTATACTAACCTCCACCAGATTGCAAATTAAAAATAATTTTTATCTGCATCTAGCTCTGAAAAAAAATGTGGGCTTGTAGCAGTGTGTGGGACTTGTTCTATTAGTCCATCTATACTAACCTCCACCAGGTTGCAAATTAAAAATAATTTTTATCTGCATCTAGATCTGATAAAAAATTGGGCTTGTAGCAGTGTGTGGGACTTGTTCTATTAGTCCATCTATACTAACCTCCACCAGGTTGCAAATTAAAAATAATTTTTATCTGCATCTAGCTCTGAAAAAAAATTGGGTTTGTATCAGTGTGTGGGACTTTTTCTATTAGTCCATCTATACTAACCTCCACCAGGTTGCATATTAAAAATAATTTTTATCTGCATCTAGCTCTGAAAAAAATTTGGGCTTGTAGCAGTGTGTGGGACTTGTTCTATTAGTCCATCTATATTAACCTCCACCAAGTTGCAAATTAAACAATTTTTTTATCTGGATCTAGGTCTGAAAAAAAATGTGGGCTTGTAGCAGTGTGTGGGACTTGTTCTATTAGTCCATCTATACTAACCTCCACCAGGTTGAAAATTAAAAATAATTTTTATCTGCATCTAGCTCTGAAAAAATTTGGGCTTGTAGCAGTGTTTGGGACTTGTTCTATGAGTCCATCTATACTAACCTCCACCAGGTTGCAAATTAAAAATAATTTTTATCTGCATCTAGCTCTGAAAAAAAAATTTGGGCTTGTAGCAGTGTGTGGGTCTTGTTCTATTAGTCCATCTATGCTAACCTCCACCAGGTTGAAAATTAAAAATAATTTTATCTGCATCTAGCTCTGAAAAAGTCTTTGGGCTTGTAGCAGTGTGTGGGACTTGTTCTATTACTCCATCTATACTAACCTCCACCAGGTTGCAAATTAAAAATAATTTTTCTCTGTATCTATCTCTGAAAAAAAATTTCGGCTTGTAGCAGTGTGTGGGACTTATTCTATTAGTCCATCTATACTAACCTCCACCAGGTTGCAAATTAAAAATAATTTTTATCTGCATCTAGCTCTGAAAAAAAATTGGGCTTGTAGCAGTGTGTGGGACTTGTTCTATTAGTCCATCTATACCAACCTCCACCAGTTTGCAAATAAAAATAATTTATATCTGCATCTAGCTCTGAAAAAAAATTTGGGCTTGTAGCAGGGTGTGGGACTTGTTCTATTAGTCCATCTATACTAACCTCCACCAGGTTGCAAATTAAAAATAATTTTTATCTGCATCTAGCTCTGAAAAAAAATTGGGCTTGTAGCAGTGTGTGGGACTTGTTCTAATAGTCCTTTTATACTAATCTCCACCAAGTTGCAAATTAAAAATAATTTTTATCTGCATCTAGCTCTGAAAAAAAATTTGGGCTTGTAGCAGTGTGTGGGACTTGTTCTATTAGTCCTTCTATACTAACCTCCACCAGGTTGCAAATTAAAAATAATTTTTATCTGCATCTAGCTCTGAAAAAAAATTTGGGCTTGTAGCAGTGTGTGGGACTTGTTCTCTTAGTCCATCTATACTAACCTCCACCAGGTTGCAAATCAAAAATATTTTTTATCTGCATCTAGCGCTGACAAAAAAATTGGGCTTGTAGCAGTGTGTGGGACTTGTTCTATTAGTCCATCTATGCTAACCTCCACCAGGTTGCAAATTAAAAATATTTTTTATCTAAATCTAGCTTCTAAAAAAAAATGTGGGCTTGTAGCCGTGTGTGGGACTTGTTCTATTAATCCATCTATACTAACCACCACCAGGTTGCATATTAAAAATAATTTTTATCTGCATCTAGCTCTGAACAAAAATTTGGGCTTGTAGCAGTGTGTGGGACTTGTTCTATTAGTCCATCTATACTAACCTGCACCAGGTTGCAAATTAAAAATAATTTTTATCTGCATCTAGCTCTGAAAAAAAATTTGGGCTTGTAGCAGTGTGTGGGATTTGTTCTATTAGTCCATCTATACTAACCTCCACCAAGTTGCAAATTAAAAATAATTTTTATCTGCATCTAGCTCTGAAATTTTTTTTGGGCTTGTAGCAGTGTGTGGGACTTGTTCTATTAGTCCATCTATACTAAAATCCACCATGTTGCAGATTAAAAATAATTTTTATCTGCATCTAGCTCTCAAAAAAAATTGGGCTTGTAGCAGTGTGTGGGACTTTTTCTATTAGTCCATCTATACTAACCTCCACCAGGTTGCAAATTAAAAAAAATAATTTTTATCTGCATCTAGCTCTGAAAAAAAAATTGGGCTTGTAGCAGTGTGTGGGACTTGTTCTATTAGTCCACCTGTACTAACCTCCACCAGGTTGCAAATTAAAAATATTTTTTGTCAGCATCTAGCTCTGAAAAAAAATTTGGGCTTGTATCAGTGTGTGGTACTTGTTCTATTAGTCCATCTATACTAACCTCCACCAGGTTGCAAATTAAAAATAATTTTTATCTGCATCTAGCTCTGAAAGAAAATTTGGGCTTGTAGCAGTGTGTGGGACTTGTTCTATTAGTCCATCTATACTTACCTCCACCAGGTTGCAAATTAAAAATAATTTTTATCTGCATCTAGCTCTGAAAAAAAATTTGAGCTTGTAGCAGTGTTTGGGACTTGTTCTATTAGTCCATCTATACTAACCTCCACCAGGTTGCAAATCAAAAATAATTTTTATCTGCATCTAGCGCTGACAAAAAAATTGGGCTTGTAGCAGTGTGTGGGACTTGTTCTATTAGTCCATCTATACTAACCTCCACCAAGTTGCAAATGAAAAATAATTTTTATCTAAATCTAGCTCTGAAAAAAAATGTGGGCTTGTAGCGGTGTGTGGGACTTGTTCTATTAATCCATCTATACTAACCTCCACCAGGTTGCAAATTAAAAATAATTTTCATCTGCATCAAGCTCTGAAATTTTTTTTTGGCTTGTAGCAGTGTGTGGGACTTGTTCTATTAGTCCATCTATACTAACCTCCTCCAGGTTGCAAATTAAAAATCATTTTTATCTGCATGTAGCTCTAAAAAAAATTTGGGCTTGTAGCACTGTGTGGGACTTATTCTATTAGTCCATCGATACTAACCTGCACCAGGTTGCAAATTAAAAATAATTTTTATCTGCATCTAGCTCTGAAAAAAAATTTGGGCTTGTAGCATTGTGTGGGACTTGTTCTATTAGTCCATCTATACTTACCTCCACCAGGTTGCAAATTAAAAATAATTTTTATCTGCATCTAGCTCTGAACAAAAATTTGGGCTTGTCCAGTGTTTGGGACTTGTTCTATTAGTCCATCTATACTAACCTCCACCAGGTTGCAAATTAAAATTTTTTTTTATCTGCCTCTAGCTCTGAAAAAAAAATTGGGCTTGTAGCAGTGTGTGGGACTTGTTCTATTAGTCCATCTATACTAACCTCCACCAGTTTGCAAATAAAAATAATTTTTATCTGCATCTAGCTCAGAAAAAAAATTTGGGCTTGTAGCAGTGTGTGGGACTTGTTCTATTAGTCCATCTATACTAACCTCCACCAAGTTGCAGATTAAAAACAATTTTTATCTGCATCTAGCTCTGAAAAAAAATTTGGGCTTGTAGCAGTGTGTGGGACTTGTTCTATTAGTCCATCTATACTAACCTCCACCAGGTTGCAAATTAAAAATAATTTTTATCTGCATCTAGCTCTGAAAAAAAATGTAGGCTTGTAGCAGTGTGTGGGACTTGTTCTATTAGTCCATCTATACTAACCTCCACCAGGTTGCAAATTAAAAATAATTTTTATCTGCATCTAGCTCTGAAAAAAAATTGGGCTTGTAGCAGTGTGTGGGACTTGTTCTATGAGTCCATCTATACTAACCTCCACCAGGTTGCAAATTAAAAATAATTTTTATCTGCATCTAGCTCTGAAAAAAAAATTGGGCTTGTAGCAGTGTGTGGGTCTTGTTCTATTAGTCCATCTATACTAACCTCCACCAGGTTGAAAATTAAAAATAATTTTATCTGCATCTAGCTCTGAAAAAGACTTTGGGCTTGTAGCAGTGTGTGGGACTTGTTCTATTAGTCCATCTATACTAACCTCCACCAGGTTGCAAATTAAAAATAATTTTACTCTGTATCTATCTCTGAAAAAAAATTTGGGCTTGTAGCAGTGTGTGGGACTTGTTCTATTAGTCCATCTATACTAACCTCCACCAGGTTGCAAATTAAAAATATTTTTTATCTGCATCTAGCTCTGAAAAAAAATTTGGGCTTGTAGCATTGTGTGGGACTTGTTCTATTAGTCCATCTATACTAACCTCCACCAGGTTGCAAATTAAAAATAATTTTTATCTGCATCTAGCTCTGAAAAAAAATTTGGACTTGGAGCAGTGTGTGGGACTTGTTCTATTAGCCCATCTATACTAACCTCCACCAAGTTGCAAATTAAAAATAATTTTTATCTGCATCTAGCTCTGAAAATTTTTTTGGGCTTGTAGCAGTGTGTGGGACTTGCTCTATTTGTCCATCTATACTAAAATCCACCATGTTGCAGATTAAAAATAATTTTTATCTGCATCTAGCTCTCAAAAAAAATTGGGCTTGTAGCAGTGTTTGGGACTTTTTCTATTAGTCCATCTATACTAACCTCCACCAGGTTGCAAATTAAAAAAAATAATTTTTATCTGCATCTAGCTCTGAAAAAAATTGGGCTTGTAGCAGTGTGTGGGACTTTTTCTATTAGTTCATCTATACTAACCTCCACCAGGTTGCAAATCAAAAATAATTTTATCTGCATCTAGCTCTGAAAAAATTTTTGGGCTTGTAGCAGTGTGTGGGACTTGTTCTATTAGTCCATCTATACTAACCTCCACCAGGTTGCAAATTAAAAATAATTTTAATCTGTATCTAGCTCTGAAAAAAAATTTGGGCTTGTAGCAGTGTGTGGGACTTGTTCTATTAGTCCATCTATACTAACCTCCACCAGGTAGCAAATTAAAAATATTTTTTATCTGCATCTAGCTCTGAAAAAAAATTTGGGCTTGTAGCAGTGTGTGGGACTTGTTCTATTAGTCCATCTATACTAACCTCCACAAAGTTGCAAATTAAAAATAATTTTTATCTGCATCTAGCTCTGAAATTTTTTTTGGGCTTGTAGCAGTGTGTGGGACTTGTTCTATTAGTCCATCTATACTAAAATCCACCATGTTGCAAACTAAAAATAATTTTTATCTGCATCTAGCTCTCAAAAAAAATTGGGCTTGTAGCAGTGTGTGGGACTTTTTCTATTCGTCCATCTATACTTACCTCCACCAGGTTGCAAATTAAAAATAATTTTTATCTGCATCTAGCTCTGAAAAAAATTTGGGCTTGTAGCAGTGTGTGGGACTTATTCTATTAGTCCATCGATAGTAACCTCCACCAGGTTGCAAATTAAAAATATTTTTTTTCTGCATCTAGCTCTGAAATAAAATTTGGTCTTGTAGCAGTGTGTGGGACTTGTTCTATTAGTCCATCTATACTAACCTCCACCAAGTTGCAAATTAAAAATAATTTTTATCTGCATCTAGCTCTGAAAAAAAATTTGGGCTTGTAGCAGTGTGTGGGACTTGTTCTATTAGTCCATCTATACTAACCTCCACCAGGTTGCAAATTAAAAATAATTTTTATCTGCATCTAGCTCTGAAAAAAAATTGGGCCTGTAGCAGTGTGTGGGACTTGTTCTATTAGTCCATCTATACTAACCTCCACCAGGTTGCAAATTAAAAATAATTTTTATCTGCATCTAGCTCTGAAAAAATTTTTGGGCTTGTAGCAGTGTGTGGGACTTGTTCTATTAGTCCATCTACACTAACCTCCACCAGGTTGCAAATTAAAAATAATTTTAATCTGTATCTAGCTCTGAAAAAAAATTTGGGCTTGTAGCAGTGTGTGGGACTTGTTCTATTAGTCCATCTATACTAACCTACACCAGTTTGCAAATTAAAAATATTTTTTATCTGCATCTGGCTCTGAAAAAAAATTTGGGCTTGTAGCAGTGTGTGGGACTTGTTGTTATGTTCTGCTACCAGGGCTAAGGAAAGAGAGGAGATCTGTCCCTACGATAGAACTCAGCTTAATCCCTACGATGTAACAGGGGACCTGATCCTGCGATCAGACCTGCTAAAGTCCTAAGCTAGTCTGTACGGAGACCTATAGATGTGGGGAAGGAATCCCTACAAGTACTAAGGACTGGGAGGAAAATGGGACACCTCCTAACAGAAATAGTAGCAGACAGACGACCAAACAAAATATATAGAACATAGAGGTCCGTAGACCAAGCAAACTAACAGAGTTAGATACAGGGCACAGGCTAGCTAGAAAGTAGTTAAACAATGAAGTCCAGCAAAGCCAGAAGGGCGGAGCAGGATTAAATAGGCCAACAATGTCATGTGACCAGCAAAGGAAAAAAAAAACTAAGAACAAGGTTCTAACAGTACCCCCCCTTCTAAGAGGATCCTCCGGATCCCCTAGGACCAGGCTTATCAGGAAATCTCCTGTGAAATGCTCTGATAAGTCTGGACGCGGAAACATCATCCGACCTCACCCAAGAGTTATCCTCGGGTCCGAAACCTTTCCAGGCCACAAGATACTGCAAACTACCTCTATACTGTCTAGAGTTAAGGATGCGAGAAATTTGATATTCCCCGTCCTCCACCACCGGAGGAACAGAGGCAGAGGCGTCACAATCCGATACAACAGATTTTTTCAACAGAGAGACATGAAATACCGGATTAATTCTCCAGGAGGTAGGAACCTCCAACCTAACAGCAGATTGGTTGACAACCTGAAGCACCTTAAAGGGCCCTACAAACTTGGGACCCAATTTCTTAGAAGGATTCCTCAACCGCAGATTACTAGAGGACAACCAAACCATGTCACCAACAGCGAACAAAACCTCCTGTCGTTTCCTATCAAAGTAGTCTTTAGATTTTCTGTTGGCCTCCTGAAGATTACCACGCACATCCGTCCAAACTCTCTCCAAATCACCGGAAAAATTCACCTCCTCAGGCACGGCAGATCCCAACTTGGAGAACGACCCAAACGACGGATGTCTCCCAGAACAACAAAAAAAAGGCGAACAACCAGCAGAAGAAGATGTATGATTGTTCAGAGCAAATTCAGCAAGTGGCAGAAACTCAGACCACCCCTCTTGATTGTCTGCCACAAAACAACGCAAGAACTGCTCAACATCCTGGTTTTTCCTTTCTGTCTGGCCATTAGATTCAGGATGATATCCGGATGAGAACGACAAATGAACTCCCAACCTGTCACAAAAGGCACGCCAAAAACGAGCCACGAACTGAGGACCTCTATCAGAAACAATGTCAGTAGGAACGCCATGAAGTCTGACAATTTCCTTGACAAAGGCCTTAGCGAGAGTTTTAGCGCAGGGCAGTTTGACGAAGGGAACCAAGTGACACATCTTGCTAAAACGGTCCACGACCACCCAGATGACAGTAAAACCCTCAGAGGGGGGAAGGTCAGTTATAAAGTCCATAGCCAAATGTGTCCAAGGAGCACTGGGAACCTCCAAAGGACAAAGCAACCCCGCAGCAGGAGTATGTGAGGACTTAGATCTAGCACAAATAGCACATTGGCGCACCCACTTAATGACTTCCTTCTGCCATCCAGGCCACCAAAAACTGCGACCCACCAGTCTCTTGGTCTCAGAGATTCCGGGATGACCTGCCAACCGAGATTCGTGATACTCAACAAACAAATCTCTCCTAAAGGTCCCAGGCACAAACAACCTCCCATGAGGAGTATTAGATGGGGCATTCTCCTGTGCTTTAAGAATCTCATCTTCCAAAACGGAGTACAAAGCAGCTATCACAACACCTTCTTGTAAAATGTTCTCCTCTTTCTCAGCACCGACTATGGGAGAAAAACTGCGAGACAAGGCATCCGCCTTAACATTCTTAGTACCAGGGTGTCACGGGTGTGTCGCCACGAAGATTGTCACGAGTACACAGCCTGACTTCTCGCAGCTGACTTGTTGGTGCTTTGTGTTTTTCGGCAGTGAGGGAGTTAATTCTCTCTCTCTCTGTGCTAGACGAGGTCCAGCCTCGCCCAGCTGCAATCAATACTGCTGTAGTGAGACTCCTTCAAATGCCTGCTGGTCTGTTTGGGAAGTGTCGGTGAAAGCATTTCATTCAGACTAACAGAGCGGATCGTGGTGTTTGGAGTTTCTGAGATAAGTGTATTTGGAGTGTTTTTTCCCTTCCTCGCTTTATCATTTATCTCCTTTCCCGTTGGTGTTCCCTCTGTTGTAGTTGTGTAGTTGTTGTATGCAAGGTGGTTTTGGTTTTTCCCTTGTACTGTCTCGTTCGTCTAAGTACTGTGTGTGGGCATATTATTACTTGTCCCCTTTTGTTGTGATCGGGGTCCTTCTCAGGACTAGATTACTTAGGTGCAGGGATCCTCAGGAGGTAGGGGTTACGCTGGCGGCCTGGACCTCTGTACCTTTAACAGTACCTCCAGGTTGAGGGACTAGTCAGGGCCCCAGCTTAGGGTCAGCTTAGGCCCCCTACCTTCAGTATACAGAGACAGCGTGACACAGGGATGTAAGTAACGGAGAAATTAAACCGCGAGAAAAACAGTGCCCACCTAGCCTGACGGGCATTCAGGCGCTTGGCAGCATCAAGATATATCAGATTTTTATGATCCGTAAGAACCTGAACGGGAAATTCCGCACCTTCCAAGAAGTGGCGCCAGTGTTCAAATGCGAGTTTAATAGCCAATAATTCCCGATTACCAATATCGTAATTCAGTTCAGCCTCCGAAAATTTTTTTGAAAAAAAGGCACAAGGATGTAATCCATCCCCGTTATCCTGAGACAATACTGCGCCAACCCCTACAGAGGAAGCATCAACCTCAACCAAAAACGGCTTAGTCACATCAGGCTGCATAAGGATGGGAGCAGAGGTGAACCTCTCCTTGAGATACACAAAAGCTTCAATGGCCTCAGAAGACCACTGAACCGCATCAGCACCTTTCCTGGTGAGATCGGTCAGAGGTTTGACAATACTAGAAAATTTTTTTATGAATTTTCTGTAATAATTGGCGAAACCCAAAAACCTCTGTATCGATTTCAAACCAATAGGCCTAGGCCATTCCTGTACAGCTTGAACTTTAACCGGGTCCATCTCAAAACCTTCGCTGGAGATAATGTAGCCCAAAAAACTAATTCTCTGTACAGCGAACTCACATTTCTCCAGCTTAGCAAAAAGCGAATTGTCCATTAACAACTGTAATACCTCACGTACGCTCCGCCAATGAGACTCCAGATCCGGCGAATAAATCAAAATGTCATCCAAATACACAACCACATTTTTGCCGATCAAAGGTCTAAGGATGTCATTAATAAGATTCTGTAAAAATGCAGGAGCATTAGTAAGACCAAAAGGCATAACCAGATTCTCAAAATGACCCACAGGAGTGTTAAAAGCAGTCTTCCATTCGTCACCCTCCTTCATGCGCAACAGATTGTATGCCCCCTTAAGGTCAATTTTAGAGAACCACTTGGCCCCCATTAACTGGTTAAACAGATCAGGAATCAATGGCAGTGGGTAAGGATTGCGTACAGTAATTTTGTTAATCTCACGAAAATCCGGACAAGGACGTAAACCGCCGTCCTTTTTTTTTACAAAAAAAAATCCAACCGCCACAGGAGACTTAGAGGGCCTAATGTGACCGGTGGCCAAACTTGTCTGTATGTATTCCTCCAAAGCCTTTCTCTCAGGAATAGTAAGGTTAAATAAACGACTTTTAGGAAGAGTCGCTCCAGGGACAAATTCAATAGAACAATCATAGTCTCTATGGGGAGGCAAAACCTGCGATTCCTTCTCAGAAAAAACTCTCCAAAAATCCTGAATAGGAACAGGCAATTCTCCCCTATCCAAAGCTGCAATAGGCCCGATACAACACTTGTCATAACATTTATGGCTCCAGGATTTAATTTCACTGGTAGACCAATCTAGTACAGGATTGTGAAATTTTAACCAGGGCAATCCCAATATTACTGGAGAAGGCAAGTTATTCAACACTACCAAATCCAATTTCTCATGGTGAACACCATTAATAGTGAGAGGAAATTCACAGACCTTGAGAGTAATATTCTTCAAAGGGGAACCATCCACAGAGACCACAGCAATGGGGGATGATAAAGGTTCGGGTTTTAAATTGAGTCTTTCCAAGAATCCCCCATCAATTACATTCAGAGTAGACCCACAATCAACAAACACCCGAAATTCCATTAATTTTTCCTGAGCAATCGTGGAAGCAGCTAAAAATACACCCTTGGAATTTAAACAGGCAATACGGGCATGACTGACCATTTTTTTTCTTTCTTGATACGAAGCTCACAGTCTTTAATCAAATGACCAGATTTTCCGCAATAGAAACACAAGCCTTCAGAAAATCTGCGATCTTTTTCTTGAGAGCGAGGTGCCATCGCTCCAATCTCCATCGATTCACCACTGTTAGTACACACATTCTCATAACCAGAAACTGACATAGCAGAGGATTTGCTCTCATTAACCCTTGCACGCAGTCTCCTATCCACCCGTATAGCTAATTGCATAGCCTGTTGCAAATCTTCAGGTGTAGGATAAGCAATTAGCAGGTCTTTAACCCTTTCACTGAGCCCAGCAAGAAATAGACTTTTCAGAGCAGAATCGTTCCACCCTGTTTGAGTAGACCATCGACGGAAATGAGTACAATATTTTTCCACATTACCTGATCCCTGTCTCAAACATCTTAACTCAGTCTCAGCTGATGCGACACGGTCAGGATCATCATATAATAGTCCCAAAGCAGAGAAAAAACTATCCACTGATCTGAAGCATGTATCACTAGGTTGCAAAGAAAAGGTCCACTCCTGAGGCTCTTTGCGCAAAAGTGACATTATAAACCCTATGCGCTGGGAATCATCCCCAGAGGACTTGGGTCTCAAATGAAAATACAATAAGCAAGCATTTTTAAATGAAAAAAATTCTCGGTGTTCACCAAAAAATAAATCCGGCAAACGTACCTTAGGCTCCAAGAAATGTGCTCCAGGACAGTTACTCACGTGCTGACGGAGCTCAGTCACCTCCAAAGAGAGTCCCTGCAGGTGTTTAGCCAAATCCAGAACCGACACCATGATGAAACAGAAAAAAAAATCTTTCCTTAGAGCATTTGCTGGGCTGGACTTACTGTTATGTTCTGCTACCAGAGCTAAGGAAAGAGAGGAGATCTGTCCCTACGATAGAACTCAGCTTAATCCCTACGATGTAACAGGGGACCTGATCCTGCGATCAGACCTGCTAAAGTCCTAAGCTAGTCTGTACGGAGACCTATAGATGTGGGGAAGGAATACCTACAAGTACTAAGGACTGGGAGGAAAATGGGACACCTCCTAACAGAAATAGTAGCAGACAGACGAACAAACAAAATATATAGAACATAGAGGTCCGTAGACCAAGCAAACTAACAGAGTTAGATACAGGGCACAGGCTAGCTAGAAAGTAGTTAAACAATGAAGTCCAGCAAAGCCAGAAGGGCGGAGCAGGATTAAATAGGCCAACAAGGTCATGTGACCAGCAAAGGAAAAAAAAAACTAAGAACAAGGTTCTAACACTTGTTCTATTAGTCCATCTATACTAACCTCCACAAAGTTGCAAATTAAAAATAATTTTTATCTGCATCTAGCTCTGAAATTTTTTTTGGGCTTGTAGCAGTGTGTGGGACTTGTTCTATTAGTCCATCTATACTAAAATCCACCATGTTGCAAATTAAAAATAATTTTTATCTGCATCTAGCTCTCAAAAAAAATTGGGCTTGTAGCAGTGTGTGGGACTTTTTCTATTAGTCCATCTATACTTACCTCCACCAGGTTGCAAATTAAAAATAATTTTTATCTGCATCTAGCTCTGAAAAAAAATTTGGGCTTGTAGCAATGTTTGGGACTTGTTCTATTAGTCCATCTATACTAACCTCCACCAGGTTGCAAATTAAAAATAATTTTTATCTGCATCTAGCTCTGAAAAAAAAATTGGGCATGTAGCAGTGTGTGGGACTTGTTCTATTAGTCCATCTATACTAACCTCCACCAGTTTGCAAATAAAAATAATTTTTATCTGCATCTAGCTCTGAAAAAAAATTTGGGCTTGTAGCAGTGTGTGGGACTTGTTCTATTAGTCCATCTATACTAACCTCCACCAGGTTGCAAATTAAAAATAATTTTTATCTGCATCTAGCTCTGAAAAAAAAATTGGGCTTGTAGCAGTGTGTGGGACTTGTTCGAATAGTCCATCTATACTAACCTCCACCAGGTTGCAAATCAAAAATAATTTTTATCTGCATCTAGCGCTGACAAAAAAATTGGGCTTGTAGCAGTGTCTGGGACTTGTTCTATTAGTTCATCTATACTAACCTCCACCAGGTTGCAAATCAAAAATAATTTTTATCTGCATCTAGCGCTGACAAAAAAATTGGGCTTGTAGCAGTGTGTGGGACTTGTTCTATTAGTCCATCTATACTAACCTCCACCAGGTTGCAAATTAAAAATAATTTTTATCTAAATCTAGCTCTGAAAAAAAATGTGGGCTTGTAGCCGTGTGTGGGACTTGTTCTATTAATCCATCTATACTAACCTCCACCAGGTTGCAAATTAAAAATTATTTTCATCTGCATCAAGCTCTGAAAAAATTTTTTGGCTTGTAGCAGTGTGTGGGACTTATTCTATTAGTCCATCGATACTAACCTGCACCAGGTTGCAAATTAAAAATAATTTTTATCTGCATCTAGCTCTGAAAAAAAATTTGGGCTTGTAGCAGTGTGTGGGAATTGTTCTATTATCCATCTATACTAACCTCCACCAGGTTGCAAATTAAAAATAATTTTTATCTGCATCTAGCTCTGAAAAAAAATTTGGGCTTGTAGCAATGTTTGGGACTTGTTCTATTAGTCCATCTATACTAACCTCCACCAGGTTGCAAATTAAAAATAATTTTTATCTGCATCTAGCTCTGAAAAAAAAATTGGGCATGCAGCAGTGTGTGGGACTTGTTCTATTAGTCCATCTATACTAACCTCCACCAGTTTTCAAATAAAAATAATTTTTATCTGCATCTAGCTCTGAAAAAAAATTTGGGCTTGTAGCAGTGTGTGGGACTTGTTCTATTAGTCCATCTATACTAACCTCCACCAGGTTGCAAATTAAAAATAATTTTTATCTGCATCTAGCTCTGAAAAAAAAATTGGGCTTGTAGCAGTGTGTGGGACTTGTTCGAATAGTCCATCTATACTAACCTCCACCAGGTTGCAAATCAAAAATAATTTTTATCTGCATCTAGCGCTGACAAAAAAATTGGGCTTGTAGCAGTGTCTGGGACTTGTTCTATTAGTTCATCTATACTAACCTCCACCAGGTTGCAAATCAAAAATAATTTTTATCTGCATCTAGCGCTGACAAAAAAATTGGGCTTGTAGCAGTGTGTGGGACTTGTTCTATTAGTCCATCTATACTAACCTCCACCAGGTTGCAAATTAAAAATAATTTTTATCTAAATCTAGCTCTGAAAAAAAATGTGGGCTTGTAGCCGTGTGTGGGACTTGTTCTATTAATCCATCTATACTAACCTCCACCAGGTTGCAAATTAAAAATTATTTTCATCTGCATCAAGCTCTGAAAAAATTTTTTGGCTTGTAGCAGTGTGTGGGACTTATTCTATTAGTCCATCGATACTAACCTGCACCAGGTTGCAAATTAAAAATAATTTTTATCTGCATCTAGCTCTGAAAAAAAATTTGGGCTTGTAGCAGTGTGTGGGAATTGTTCTATTAGTCCATCTATACTAACCTCCACCAGGTTGCAAATTAAAAATAATTTTTTTCTGCATCTAGCTCTGAAATAAAATTTGGGCTTGTAGCAGTGTGTGGGACTTGTTCTATTAGTCCATCTATACTAACCTCCACCAGGTTGCAAATTAAAAATAATTTTTATCTAAATCTAGCTCTGAAAAAAAATGTGGGCTTGTAGCCGTGTGTGGGACTTGTTCTATTAATCCATCTATACTAACCTCCACCAGGTTGCAAATTAAAAATTATTTTCATCTGCATCAAGCTCTGAAAAAAATTTTTGGCTTTGTAGCAGTGTGTGGGACTTATTCTATTAGTCCATCGATACTAACCTGCACCAGGTTGCAAATTAAAAATAATTTTTATCTGCATCTAGCTCTGAAAAAAAATTTGGGCTTGTAGCAGTGTGTGGGACTTGTTCTATTAGTCCATCTATACTAACCTCCACCAGGTTGCAAATAAAAAATAATTTTTTTCTGCATCTAGCTCTGAAATAAAATTTGGGCTTGTAGCAGTGTGTGGGACTTGTTCTATTAGTCCATCTATACTAACCTCCACCAAGTTGTAAATTAAAAATAATTTTTATCTGCATCTAGCACTGAAAAAAATTTGGGCTTGGAGCAGTGTGTGGGACTTGTTCTATTAGTCCATCTATACTAACCTCCACCAGGTTGCAAATTAAAAATAATTTTTATCTGCATCTAGCTATGAAAAAAAATGTGGGCTTGTAGCAGTGTGTGGGAATTGTTCTATTAGTCCATCTATACTAACCTCCACCAGGTTGCAAATTAAAAATAATTTTTATCTGCATCTAGCTCTGAAAAAAAATTGTGCTTGTAGCACTGCGTGGGACTTGTTCTATTAGTCCATCTATACTAACCTCCACCAGGTTGCAAATTAAAAATAATTTTTATCTGCATCTAGCTCTGAAAAAAAATTTGGGCTTGTAGCAGTGTGTGGGACTTGTTCTATTAGTCCTTCCATACTAACCTCCAACAGGTTGCCAATTAAAAATAATTTTTAGCTGCACCTAGCTCTGAATTTTTTTTTGGGCTTGTAGCAGTGTGTGGGACTTGTTCTATTAGTCCATCTATACTAACCTCCACCAGGTTGCAAATTAAAAATTATTTTTATCTGCATCTAGCTCTGAAAAAAAATGTGGGCTTGTAGCAGTGTGTGGGACTTGTTCTATTAGTCCATCTATACTAACCTCCACCAGGTTGCATATTAAAAATAATTTTTATCTGCATCTAGCTCTGAAAAAAAATTTGGGCTTGTAGCAGTGTGTGGGACTTGTTCTATTAGTCCATCTATATTAACCTCCACCAGGTTGCAAATTAAAAATAATTTTTATCTGCATCTAGCTCTGAAAAAAAAATTGGGCTTATAGCAGTGTGTGGGACTTGTTCTATTAGTCCTTCCATAGTAACCTCCACCAGGTTGCCAATTAAAAATAATTTTTATCTGCATCTAGCTCTGAAAATTTTTTTGGGC
Organism: Phyllobates terribilis; assembly: GCF_046119375.1. Lineage (NCBI taxonomy): Eukaryota > Metazoa > Chordata > Amphibia > Anura > Dendrobatidae > Phyllobates > Phyllobates terribilis. The sequence continues at coordinate 115,225,470 of NW_027362761.1, read as the reverse complement.
TTGTAGCAGTGTGTGGGACTTGTTCTATTAGTCCATCTATACTAACCTCCACCAGGTTGCATATTAAAAATAATTTTTATCTGCATCTAGCTCTGAAAAAAAATTTGGGCTTGTAGCAGTGTGTGGGACTTGTTCTATTAGTCCATCTATACTAACCTCCACCAGGTTGCAAATTAAAAATAATTTTTATCTGCATCTAGCTCTGAAAAAATTTGGGCTTGTAGCAGTGTGTGGGACTTGTTCTATTAGTCCATCAATACTAACCTCCACCAGGTTGCAAATTAAAAATAATTTCTATCTGCATCTAGCTCTGAAAAAATAATTTGGGCTTGTAGCAGTGTGTGGGTCTTGTTCTATTAGTCCATCTATACTAACCTCCACCAGGTTGAAAATTAAAAATAATTTTTATCTGCATCTAGCTCTGAAAATTTTTTGGGCTTGTAGCAGTGTGTGGGACTTGTTCTATTAGTCCATCTATACTAACCTCCACCAGATTGCAAATTAAAAATAATTTTAGTCTGTATCTAGCTCTGAAAAAAAATTTGGGCTTGTAGCAGTGTGTGGGACTTGTTCTATTAGTCCATCTATACTAACCTCCACCAGATTGCAAATTAAAAATAATTTTTATCTGCATCTAGCTCTGAAAAAAAAATTGGGCTTGTAGCATTGTGTGGGACGTGTTCTATTAGTCCATCTATACTAACCTCCACCAGGTTGCAAATTAAAAATAATTTTTATCTGCATCTAGCTTTAAAAAAAAATTTGGGCTTGTAGCAGTGTGTGGGACTTGTTCTATTAGTCCATCTATACTAACCTCCACCAGGTTGCAAATTAAAATAATTTTTATCTGCATCTAGCTCTGAAAATTTTTTGGGCTTGTAGCAGTGTGTGGGACTTGTTCTATTAGTCCATCTATACTAAAATCCACCATGTTGCAGATTAAAAATAATTTTTATCTGCATCTAGCTCTCAAAAAAATTAGGCTTGTAGCATTGTGTGGGACTTGTTCTATTAGTTCATCTATACTAACCTCCACCAGGTTGCAAATTAAAAATAATTTTTATCTGCATCTAGCTTTAAAAAAAAATTTGGGCTTGTAGCAGTGTGTGGGACTTGTTCTATTAGTCCATCTATACTAACCTCCACCAAGTTGCAAATTAAAAATAATTTTTATCTGCATCTAGCTCTGAAATTTTTTTTGGCTTGTAGCAGTGTGTGGGACTTGTTCTATTAGTCCATCTATACTAAAATCCACCATGTTGCAGATTAAAAATAATTTTTATCTGCATCTAGCTCTCAAAAAAATTGGGCTTGTAGCAATGTGTGGGACTTGTTCTATTAGTCCATCTATACTACCCTCCACCAGGCAGCAAATAAAAATAATTTTTATCTGCATCTAGCTCTGAAAAAAAAATTGGGCTTGTAGCAGTGTGTGGGACTTGTTCTATTCGTCCATCTATACTAACCTCAACCAGGTTGCCAATTAAAAATAATTTTTATCTGCATCTAGCTCTGAAAAATAATTTGGGCTTGTAGCAGTGTGTGGGACTTGTTCTATTCGTCCTTCTATACTAACTAGTGTTGAGCCACCCCCGTAGTGTTCGAGTTCGGTTCGGTTCGTCGAACACCCGTGTGTTCGCCGAACTGTTCGTCGAACTGTTCGTCGAACACCTTCGAACACTGTTAAAACCAATGGCAGGCAAACAAAAACACATAGAAACACATAGAAAACACCTTCAAAGGTGTCCAAAAGCTGACAAACTGCTCAGAAGACATAACTAACACATGGAAAAGTGACAAGTACATATAGTCATGCGAAAATAAAAGAGGTGGAGGAGTAAAAGGAGGGGGAGACACAGATATAGGCATGTCATGCCCTTCTAAAATCCAAAAAGTGAGAAGCCGACACGGCCAGTCCGCTCCTGCCCGTGCCACCTCCGTGTCGCCGGGTTTGTGCCAGAGCTGCGGTGAACCCTGACGGCCAGCTCCCCTCTCCCAATACTGGTGCCTGTCCGCTGGTGGGTCGAGCGAGCCCCCCTGTGGTGGAGGCAGCTCTAAGCTTTTTAATTTAAATTGTCTCTCTAATTTGAATGAATACACTTTAAATCCATTTACAAGGATCTATTGGAGGGCAAGTCTCATGCCAGCAGCCGCGGTAATTCCAGCTCCAGTAGCGTCCACTAAAGCTGCTGCAGTTAAAAAGCTTTTATAAGGATCGAGCTCGGCTGTCCACCGCAAGGCATCCTACTGCCAGTCCCAGCCCCTATGCCTTGGGGTGCCTCCTGATGCTCTTCACTAAGTATCCCATGGTCCCGAAGCATTTCCTTTGAAAAAATTAAGTGTCTAACTACAGGTGGTGCAGCTTGCTTAACAGCCGGGATAATCCGCTTACTAGCAGACACTGCTACTAGGCACAAAGTATTTCCTGGGCTAGATGCAGTTAAAAATTTGTAATTAGATACTCTCGTTGGATGCTGAGAAAGCATTCCATAGAGTCTCCTGGCACGCCATATATGATTCTCTTAAAAAGCTTGGGGTAGGGGTCTAGGGGACCCTTTTATAGCCAAAATCACGGCCCTGTATCGCAATACGTCACCTAGGCTGAAGATAAATGGAACTGTAGCACCCTGAGGGCTCGGTTGCTAAAGACGTATTGCACCTCACCCAGAGGTGTGATATCTCACTCTCAGGTAAGGATGGAGTGTGGATCAGGACCCGACACCTGCATGCATTACACCACATTGCCCTGAGATGGGCACGACAGTCCCTGTCCCTGGCTGGAGTGGGGGGAGGGAACACTGAGGAAGGGGAACCCTGTAGTGCAGGAGCAGGGAGGAAGCAGTTCCTGGGTGCATTGAGAAGGGAGTATAAAAGGTGGGCACCATCTTAGTTCAGTGCAGAGAAGTCTGAGCAGAAGTGGCAGGGAGCAGGGGCTCTGCATGAGCTCTGCTCCGGAGGCGGGCCTAGTAACAGAGGCCCAGGCCTGGAAGAGGGAGAAGGAAGGAAGAGGAGCGGAGAAGGCTCCAGGAACGAGGAATGAAGGGATCCCAGGGGTGCGGACGGGCGAGTCGCCACCGCACGCCCGAATCCACCTGCGTGGAGGGGTCAGGCCAAAGGGGGAGACCGGTCCCCGAACTAGTGGAGGCAGGAAACGACCCTCAGCTAGAAACCGGAGGCTCTGACATTTTATGTGGCGCAGCCCCTCGCTACACCCGCTAGGAAGGCACCACATAGGGTCAGGGAAACTGGCGCCAAGTTTACCAAGAGGAGGCCCGAGGCAGCCGGACAGAAGTGTTGGTAAGAAAGGCCAGACAAAGGACACACAAAGGGGGTCCTGTGAAGTGCTCCAAAGTTATCTGGGAGTTGTCTGAGCCCCTCACCTGGTGAGCACAGTACGACGTGGGCAGGCGTTACCTGCAGACGTGGTCTGGATAATAAGAACTGTGAGTAAAGGCCCTGAACTGCATCACTGACTCCGTGTCGTTACTGCTGCTGCCCTGCACCATCACCCCCATCCTCCGCATACACTGCCCTGAGGCTATACTCCTCCCGTGGGGAGTTATGCTACGCTCTGCTGCACCCACAACACCAGCCTCAGTGGTCTGCCCTGTAGCGGCGGTTCACTCTGACCGCAATCCACGGGTGGCGTAGTCGGACATTTAAACATGAAAACCACATAAATAGTTCCGCCACTGGTTTGACCGCCCTGAGCCACGGAACTGGGTCGCCGCCACGAAGACTACAACCACCAGCATCCACCAAAAAGGGTCCGGCTCCGGGTGTCCCAAGGCCCAGGGGGTGCGTCAGAACATTTTCATCACCTTTCACAATCACCAATGGGACAAGGCAGTGATGTCCTCTGTCCCCTCTCTTATACATCCTAGTGACGGAGCACCTGCTCTCATCAATTCGCCATAACCCCAATATTAGGTGGATTGAGGTGGGAGGCACCGAGTACAAGTGCTCTCTATTTGCTGATGATGTCCTAGTATATATCACTCAATCACATATATCCATCCATGCTGTTATGGCTGAAATAGATCACTTTGTTACATGGTAAAATTTTAAAATCAATGCAGCGAAGTCTGAGGCCCTCGATGTCTCCCTCCCCAAATCCATATAGGATTCCATCCAGTCCATCTTTCCCTTTGCCTGGCCCTCACAGGGTATCAAATACTTAGGAATTCCTATTCATAGAGACCTCTCCCATCTATGTTATCTTAATTTTGGACCCTTTATTGAACAACTCCATACAGACCACGGTTGGCAAGTTAGAACTGTAAGATTCACTACGTGAACCACTGGTGTTTTGTGGAAAAGCACATGTACACTGCGTTCCAAATTATTATACAAAAAGTGTTTAGGAGTGATAAGGGAAGAATTTGTTTGTTTGTCAGTTAAACTCATTGATGGTGATGTGTCAGGGCTCTTTATATCACTGTAAGCAATTGCAGACACCTGTGCTAATTAGTTTGGCAGGTGTGTCCAATGAAAGGCAAGACTACTTAAGAAGGCTCTTTCACATTATTAAGCAGCCTACATTTTCTGCCAAAATGGGAAAGAAAAAGGATGTGTCGGCTGCTGAGAAGCAACAAATTGTGGAGTGTTTAGGTCAAGGCATGACTACAATCAACATTGTGCGATGATCAGGATGAAGTGTCCTGGCAATCAAGAAGTATGTAGCTGATTCACAGTACACACGTGTGCGTGCTGATAAGGGCAAATTGAGGACTCTTTCCTACAGGCAATTACGTCAGGTTGAAAGAGCAGCGGCAAAAAAGCCTTGTCATAGCAGCAGACATGTTTTTGAAGCTGCTTGTGCCTCCAACGTCCCCCGAACAACAAGATGCAGGGTCCTTCAGAGGTTTGCAGCTGTGCATGCGCCATCCTGTCGACCTCCTCTATCCACTTCACACAAGCAGAAACGGCTCCAGTGGGCCAAACATTACATGAAGACTGATTTCAAAACTGTTTTGTTCACGGATGAGTGCCGTGCAGCGCTCGATGGTCCAGATGGATGGAGTGGAGGATGGCTGGTTGATGGACACCCCACGCAAACACGGCTACAGCGCCAACAAGGAGGAGGTGGAGTAATGTTTTGGGCTGGAATCATGGGGAGAGAGATTGTCGGCCCCTTTAGGATCCCTGAAGGCGCTAAAGATGAACTCCATAATGTATGTGGATTTTCTCAAACAGCACTTCCTGCCATGGTTCAAGAAGAAGAACCGTGTATTTCACAGCAAGATCATTTTTCTGCATGATAATGCACCATCTCATGCTGCACATAAAACATCTGCATCTCTGGCTGATATGGGCATAAAAGGGGACAAACTTATGGTGTGACCCCCATGCTCCCCTGACCTCTACCCCATTCAGAACCTTTGGAGCATCATTAAAAGGAGTGTCTATGATGGCGGGAGGCAGTTCACATCTAAGCAACAGCTCTGGGAGGGTATTCTGTCCTCATGCAAAACAATTGAAGCAGAAACCATCCAAAACCTGACAAATTCAATGGACGAGAGAGTTCAGAAGCTCCTTTCGAACAAGGGGTCCTATGTGAAAATGTAACATCACCTAGAATAAAGTTTTGAGTTGAAAACTGTTTGATTTCAGTTTCTAACAACCCGCTAATGCTTATAATTTCAAAAATGACCATTTTTTTTGGTCTTTATTAAAATGAAAAGGTTGATCGAAAAGTTTGGGGGATCTAAGAGTGTGGCAACCCAGTAGTCATGATTACTTCGAATTCTGACAATATGAGGGTCATGCTGCAGGTAGTGCAGCAAGAAGGCACTTATGTGCCTTGCGCATCTCGGAGCCCCAAAATTATTTTCCGGGCTAGATGCAGCTAAAAATTATTTTTAATTTTAAATCTGGTGAAGCTTTAGTATAGATGGCCTAATAGGATCAGTGCTGCACACTGCTACAAAGCCCAAATTATTTTCCAGTCAAGATACAGATAAACATGATTAGTAATTTGAAAGCTTAAAACGGTTGGTAGGGTGATTTTAACCAATCATCAAGCTTTTACTCTCCCTAGGATGACACAGGGGTAGAAAAGTCGTTTCGGATCCATGATTTGTTCATCTTTATGAACGTGAGTCTGTCTACATTATCAGTGGAGAGCCGCGTGCGCTTATCTGTCAGCACACCACCAGCAGCGCTGAACACACGTTCAGACAGAACGCTGGCTGCGGGGCATGACAAGATCTCCAAGGCGTAAGTGGCTAGCTCCGGCCATTTATCCAGATTGGAAGCCCAAAAAGAGCAAGGGTCCAGTGACACAGTCGTGGCTTCAATGTTTACTTTGAGATACTCCTGTACCATCGTCTCTAGGCGTTGACTATGTGTCAGACTTCTTGTCTCCTGTGGCCTTGCAAAGGATGGGCTAAAAAAGTGGTGAAATGATTCCGCAAAATTGATGTTACCAGCAGATACTGTGGTTCTGTTACGGTTTGAGCGCTGAACACTTGACGGTCCCACGGTTGGCAAGTTGGAACTGTGAGATTCACTACGTGCACCACTGGTATTTTGTGTTAAAGCACATGTAAGATTCTGCAACAGTCTCTGCTGATACTCCTGCATGCGTGCATCCCTTTCTATGGCAGGAATAATTTCTGCAAATTTACTTTTGTACCGGGGATCTAACAGTGTGGCAACCCAGTAGTCAGGATTATTTCTAATTCTCACAATTCGAGGGTCATGTTGCAGGTAGTGCAGCAAGAAGGCACTCATGTGTGTTGCGCATCCAGGAGCACCAAGTACCTGTTGTGTTGGTGGCGAGGTAACAATCATGCTTCCTTCCTCTGTCCTCTCCCCCCAACCTCGCACAACAGAAATGTGATCAAGGTCTCCCTCATCTGATGAGTCTTCCATCAGTTCGTCCTCCACTTCTTCCTGGGCTCCTGCACCTTCCTCACTAGTTTGGCTGCTACCATGCGCCCTGGTAAAACCATCTCCACCACCCTCACATGCCTGCCGCCTTGGTGCTGCCGACCGTCTGGACCTTGCAGATGTTAGCCCTTCCGCATACAACTCCTCCTCCTCTACTTCCTCCACCTCCTCTTGTGCCACCACCTGACTCCGAATTCTGTTTAACATGTGCTCCAGCATGTAAATCACCGGAATAGTCATGCTGATAATGGCATCGTCAGCACTAAACATCTTCGTCGCCATTTCAAAACTGTGCAGAAGGGTGCATAGGTCCCTGATCTGAGACCACTCCTCCAGCGTGATTTGCCCCACCTCTGAATCTCGTTGGCCCAGGCTATACGTCAGAACGTATTGCACCAGGGCTTGTCGGTGCTGCCACAGTCGCTGCAACATGTGCAGAGTTGAATTCCACCGGGTAGGCACATCGCATTTTAGCCGGTGAAGTGGCAGGCCCAACGACTTCTGTAGAGATGTAAGTCGCTGAGCTGCGGGATGCGAACGGCGGAAGTGAGCACACAGCGACCGTGCCCTCTGCAGAAGGCCATCTAGTCTGGGATAGTGGGCTAAAAATTGCTGGACAACCAGGTTCAACACGTGAGCCATACAAGGCACGTGTGTGACATTGCCCCGGCGAAGGGCCGCACCCAGGTTTGCAGCATTGTCGCACACGGCCTTCCCTGGTTTCAGGTCCAGTGGAGACAACCATTCATGAAATTGGTTCTCCAGAGCTGACCACAACTCCTCAGCTGTGTGACTCACATTTCCCAGACATTTCAATGTAAAAACCGCCTGATGACGTTGAGCCCTACTGCCAGCATAGTAAGGAGGTGTGCAGGATCCCTTCTGCGCAGTTAGAAAGCTTGTGGCATGACCAGACAGGCTTTGGGTGCAGGTGGAAGACCGAGAGGAGGTTGAGGAGGCAGAAGCAGTGGAGGAACTTTGACATAAAGAGGATTGACGCACAACTCGTGGGGACGGCAAGACTTGGACAGCAGCCCCTTGTCCTGCTGTCACCATAGTTACCCAGTGCCCAGTCAGCGACATGTAACGCCCCTGTCCATGCCTACTCGTCCAAGTGTCTGTGGTGAAATGCACCCTGTCACACACAGAGTTTCTCAAAGAAGCGGTGATGTTGTGTGCGACATGCTGGTGGAGCGCAGGCACACCTTTCTTTGAGAAGTAGTGCCGACTGGGCATCTGGTACTGGGGCACTGCGACGGACATAAGGTCTCGAAAATCCTCTGTGTCCACCAGGCGGAAAGGCAGCATTTCTGTAGCCAAGAGCTTGCAGATGGTGAAATTCAACCTCTTAGCTTTCTCATGGCTAGGAGGAAATGGTCTTTTACTTGTCCACATCTGAGGGACCGAGGGCTGGCTATTGTGCTTAGACGGGGTTGATAAGGGTGTCCCCGGCAAACTGCCGGTCTGTGAGGAAGATGCAGGCGGACATGTTAGGTTGCCTTGATCCAAAGGTGGTGCTATCGATGTCGGACAGCGCTCAACACCAGCTGGTGTTACCACCTCCAAAGAAAATGATGACCTGCCAATCACGCTGGCTGTTGCGGGTAAAGAGGTGGCAGGTCTGCGCCCCAAAACAGGTGTGACTGCTGTCCCCCCAGTCACAGAGGATGAAGAGGCCGCGGATGCACAAGATATGGCAGACGGTGATTGGCCCGGCCGGCTAGGCCGCATTGTAGCACACTGAGCTTCCCACTGCAACTTATGCTTCATGTCCATGTGCCGGTTCATGCATGAAGTACTCAAACTATGTATTTTTTGGCCTCTACTTAGCTTTTGCTGACAAATGTTACAGATAACACGAGTTGGGTCATCTTTATCGATCTGAAAAAATGCCCAGGCTATTCAAGGCTTAGCACCCATGCGACCTGAAGAGCCACCACGACTTGTGGTGAGAGGCAGAGTTGTGTTTGAGGATGCAGTTGTTGACGTGCTTCCAGTACTACGTCTCTGTCCAGGAAGGCGCAACCTGACCTCGTCGTCACTAGCATCTTCCTCCACCTCCTCTGCTGACCTCATCTCTTGGCTGACTGTGGGTTGACAGTAAGTGGGATCTCCGACCTCATCATCATCACCCTGTGCGTTATCACACCCGTCGTCCTCAGAGCCAACCTGTTCCTGCCCTGACAAAAAACTAAAGTTGTCGCTCCAATCAGGTATTTGAGTCTTATCATCGTCTTCCTCATTGTCTCCACCAACAGGAGTTACAGTTTGGGAATGAGGGTCTACATTATGGTCAGAACCTTCTGCGTCTGGTCCTGGATCCGACTCATAAAGATTCTGGGCATCAGTGCAGATCATTTCCTCGTCTGGATTCACAGAAGCGCTGGAGTCGACCTCTGATTCCCAGGCTATAGTATGAGTAAACAGCTCTGCAGACTCAACCATCTGTTCTACCTCACACTCAGTCGGGCAGCTGGAGATTTGGGAGCTGTGAGGAAGCAAGTGCGATTTGGGTGACACCTTTGAGGACTGGAGTATTTGTGATGTTGAAGTTGATGTGGAGGAGAGCCCACTTAAAGGAGCACTTGATATCCGTTGAAGCACCTGCTGTTTTTGTGCCTCATCTGGAATTTGTAGCGATTGGCGTGGCCGTAAGAAAGGGATCTTATCACATTGTCCGCTAAAAGAAGTAGACATTTTAGTTTGGCTGGAAGATGGTCTTTCTTCTGCACCTACCCCACGGACACAACCTTTTTTCCCCTTCCCAACACGCTTATTCCCCTTTCCACCAGCAGCAGGCCTTTTTCCACTCATTTTGGTGGTTAACTAATTCACAACTCTGGAGTTGTTTGCACAAAAAAACAATGGATGGTAACCGAGCAGAGCTGAGTGGCCAAACTGTGGTATTAGGCCAAAACTATTGGCTGGGTTAGATGCAGAAAAAAATTATTTTTAATTTGCAACCTGATGGAGGTCAGTATAGATGGAATAATAGACCAAGTCCCACACACCGCTAGAAGCCCAAATATTTTTTCAGAGCTAGATGCAGAAAATTTTTTTATTCAATTTGCAACCTGATGGAGGTCAGTATAGATGGACTAATAGACCAAGTCCCACACACCGCTAGAAGCCCAAATATTTTTTCAGAGCTAGATGCAGAAAATTTTTTTATTCAATTTGCAACCTGATGGAGGTCAGTATAGATGGACTAATAGACCAAGTCCCACACACTGCTAGAAGCCCAAATATTTTTTCAGAGCTAGATGCAGAAAAAAATTATTTTTAATTTGCAACCTGATGGAGGTCAGTATAGATGGACTAATAGACCAAGTCCCACACACTGCTAGAAGCCCAAATATTTTTTCAGAGCTAGATGCAGAAAAAAATTATTTTTAATTTGCAACCTGATGGAGGTCAGTATAGATGGACTAATAGAACAAGTCCCACACGCTGCTAGAAGCCCAAATATTTTTTCAGAGATAAATGAAGAAAAAAATTATTTTTAATTTGCAACCTGATGGAGGTCAGTATAGATGGACTAATAGAACAAGTCCCACACGCTGCTAGAAGCCCAAATATTTTTTCAGAGATAAATGAAGAAAAAAATTATTTTTAATTTGCAACCTGATGGAGGTCAGTATAGATGGACTAATAGACCAAGTCCCACACACTGCTAGAAGCCCAAATATTTTTTCAGAGCTAGATGCAGAAAAAAATTATTTTTAATTTGCAACCTGATGGAGGTCAGTATAGATGGACTAATAGACCAAGTCCCACACACTGCTAGAAGCCCAAATATTTTTTCAGAGCTAGATGCAGAAAAAAATTAGTTTTAATTTGCAACCTGATGGAGGTCAGTATAGATGGACTAATAGACCAAGTCCCACACACCGCTAGAAGCCCAAATATTTTTTCAGAGCTAGATGCAGAAAAAAATTATTTTTCATTTGCAACCTGATGGAGGTCAGTATAGATGGACTAATAGACCAAGTCCCACACGCTGCTAGAAGCCCAAATATTTTTTCAGAGCTAGATGCAGAAAAAAATTATTTTTAATTTGCAACCTGATGGAGGTCAGTATAGATGGACTAATAGAACAAGTCCCACACGCTGCTAGAAGCCCAAATATTTTTTCAGAGATAAATGAAGAAAAAAATTATTTTTAATTTGCAACCTGATGGAGGTCAGTATAGATGGACTAATAGAACAAGTCCCACACGCTGCTAGAAGCCCAAATATTTTTTCAGAGATAAATGAAGAAAAAAATTATTTTTAATTTGCAACCTGATGGAGGTCAGTATAGATGGACTAATAGACCAAGTCCCACACACTGCTAGAAGCCCAAATATTTTTTCAGAGCTAGATGCAGAAAAAAATTATTTTTAATTTGCAACCTGATGGAGGTCAGTATAGATGGACTAATAGACCAAGTCCCACACACTGCTAGAAGCCCAAATATTTTTTCAGAGCTAGATGCAGAAAAAAATTAGTTTTAATTTGCAACCTGATGGAGGTCAGTATAGATGGACTAATAGACCAAGTCCCACACACCGCTAGAAGCCCAAATATTTTTTCAGAGCTAGATGCAGAAAAAAATTATTTTTCATTTGCAACCTGATGGAGGTCAGTATAGATGGACTAATAGACCAAGTCCCACACGCTGCTAGAAGCCCAAATATTTTTTCAGAGCTAGATGCAGAAAAAAAATATTTTTAATTTGCAACCTGATGGAGGTCAGTATAGATGGACTAATAGACCAAGTCCCACACACTGCTAGAAGCCCAAATATTTTTTCAGAGCTAGATGCAGAAAAAAATTATTTTTAATTTGCAACCTGATGGAGGTCAGTATAGATGGACTAATAGACCAAGTCCCACACACCGCTAGAAGCCCAAATATTTTTTCAGAGCTAGATGCAGAAAAAAATTATTTTTAATTTGCAACCTGATGTAGGTCAGTATAGATGGACTAATAGACCAAGTCCCACACACTGCTAGAAGCCCAAATATTTTTTCAGAGCTAGATGCAGAAAAAAATTATTTTTAATTTGCAACCTGATGGAGGTCAGTATAGATGGACTAATAGACCAAGTCCCACACACCGCTAGAAGCCCAAATATTTTTTCAGAGCTAGATGCAGAAAAAAATTATTTTTAATTTGCAACCTGATGGAGGTCAGTATAGATGGACTAATAGACCAAGTCCCACACACTGCTAGAAGCCCAAATATTTTTTCAGAGCTAGATGCAGAAAAAAATTATTTTTAATTTGCAACCTGATGGAGGTCAGTATAGATGGACTAATAGACCAAGTCCCACACACTGCTAGAAGCCCAAATATTTTTTCAGCGCTAGATGCAGAAAAAAATTATTTTTAATTTGCAACCTGATGGAGGTCAGTATAGATGGACTAATAGACCAAGTCCCACACACCGCTAGAAGCCCAAATATTTTTTCAGAGCTAGATGCAGAAAAAAATTATTTTTAATTTGCAACCTGATGGAGGTCAGTATAGATGGACTAATAGACCAAGTCCCACACACCGCTAGAAGCCCAAATATTTTTTCAGAGCTAGATGCAGAAAAAAATTATTTTTAATTTGCAACCTGATGTAGGTTAGTATAGATGGACTAATAGACCAAGTCCCACACACTGCTAGAAGCCCAAATATTTTTTCAGAGGTAGATGCAGAAAAAAATTATTTTTAATTTGCAACCTGATGGAGGTCAGTATAGATGGACTAATAGACCAAGTCCCACACACCGCTAGAAGCCCAAATATTTTTTCAGAGCTAGATGCAGAAAAAAATTATATTCAGTTTGCAACCTGATGGAGGTCAGTATAGATGGACTAATAGAATGATGCTATGCCCAAAAGATTTTACTTCACTAGGTGCAGTAAAAAAATTGGTATTCTATACACAGGTGTTATATCTTGCAACACAGATAGGCTACTCCACTGACTAACACACTCTGCAATAGGCCAAAAAGGATTAGCTTTGCTAGATTCAGCCAAATGCTGTGAAAAAAACTTGCACAGCACTGGCACAGACATGCCTGGCAAAAACTGATAGGAACTCATGTAACCTAGTCCTGAAAAGGACTCCAATTACAATTAGTCTTTACTCCCACAACCTATCTATTTAAGAGCACAGACCTCCCTGATAAAAGTCGTAGGAAATGCTGTAACCTAGTCCTTAAAAGGACTGCAATCACAACTATTCCCTACTCCCAAGCTATCTGTATATTTGTGCGAAAATTGGCTTGAAATTAACAAGGTATAGCACACACAGCAACAGCGGTGCCGTCTAACACGCAGCTGCAGCAGTGAGAAAATGGTGGCGACGGGGAAAATGGCTTGGTCTTATAGGGCAAGGACATGTGACATACACTGCCAATCACACATGCCCTTGCTTGTGTGAAAAAAAGCACTTCGCTCCGTGTGTGCGCTGCTGATAGGCTGACAGATTGCACCTCCCCACTGCAAATGCGGGAAAGAGAAAAAAAAATGGAGATCTTCATTGTTCCTGCAGAGATCCATCCCCTGCCCCTCCCCCCGCCCCGCTGTACACTCAAACTGCGTATTAACATTAATTTTCATCATTACTGAGAAAAAATCCAGTTATGATTTTGGTGCACGAACAGTTATCGAACATAACCTCGAACAGCCGAATTTTTCTCAAATTGTTCGTGTTCGCCGACTGGCTCGAACACCGCCCAAAACAGCTCGAATTTGAGATTGGCGAACAGTTCGAGTAGAACAACGCTCATCTCTAATACTAACCTCCACCAGGTTGCAAATTAAAACTAATTTTTATCTGCGTCAAGCTCTGAAAAAAATTTGGGCTTGTAGCAATGTGTGGGACTTGTTTTATTAGTCCATCTATACTAACCTCCACCAGGTTGCAAATTAAAAATAATTTTTATCTAAGTCTTGCTCTGAAAAAAAATGTGGGCTTGTAGCAGTGTGTGGGACTTGTTCTATTAATCCATCTATACTAACCTCCACCAGGTTGCAAATTAAAAATTATTTTCATCTGCATCAAGCTCTGAAATTTTTTTTTGGCTTGTAGCACTGTGTGGGACTTGTTCTATTAATCCACCTATACTAACCTCCTCCAGGTTGCAAACTAAAAATAATTTTTGTCTGCATGTAGCTCTAAAAAAATTTTTGGGCTTGTAGCAGTGTGTGGGACTTATTCTATTAGTGCATCGATACTAACCTCCATCAGGTTGCAAATTAAAAATAATTTTTATCTGCATCTAGCTCTGAAAAAAAATTTGGGCTTGTAGCAGTGTGTGGGACTTGTTCTATGAGTCCATTTATACTAACCTCCACCAGGTTGCAAATTAAAAATAACTTTTATCTGCATCTAGCTCTGAAAAAAAAATTGGGCTTGTAGCAGTGTGTGGGACTTGTTCTATTCGTCCATCTATACTAACCTCAACCAGGTTGCAAATTAAAAATAATTTTTATCTGCATCTAGCTCTGAAAAATAATTTGGGCTTGTAGCAGTGTGTGGGACTTGTTCTATTAGTCCTTCTATACTACCGTCCACCAGGTTGCAAATTAGAAATATTTTTTATCTGCATCTAGCTCTGAAAAAAAATTTGGGCTTGTAGCAGTGTGTGGGACTTGTTCTCTTAGTCCATCTATACTAACCTCCACCAGGTTGCAAATTAAAAATAATTTTTATCTAAATCTAGCTCTGAAAAAAAATGTGGGCTTGTAGCAGTGTGTGGGACTTGTTCTATTAATCCATCTATACTAACCTCCACCAGGTTGCAAATTAAAAATTATTTTCATCTGCATCAAGCTCTGAAAATTTTTTTTGGCTTGTAGCAGTGTGTGGGACTTGTTCTATTAATCCACCTATACTAACCTCCTCCAGGTTGCAAACTAAAAATAATTTTTGTCTGCATGTAGCTCTAAAAAATTTTTTGGGCTTGTAGCAGTGTGTGGGACTTATTCTATTAGTCCATCGATACTAACCTCCACCAGGTTGCAAATTAAAAATAATTTTTATCTGCATCTAGCTCTGAAAAAAAATTTGGGCTTGTAGCAGTGTGTGGGACTTGTTCTATGAGTCCATTTATACTAACCTCCACCAGGTTGCAAATTAAAAATAACTTTTATCTGCATCTAGCTCTGAAAAAAAAATTGGGCTTGTAGCAGTGTGTGGGACTTGTTCTATTCGTCCATCTATACTAACCTCAACCAGGTTGCAAATTAAAAATAATTTTTATCTGCATCTAGCTCTGAAAAATAATTTGGGCTTGTAGCAGTGTGTGGGACTTGTTCTATTCGTCCTTCTATACTAACCTCCACCAGGTTGCAAATTAAAACTAATTTTTATCTGCGTCAAGCTCTGAAAAAAATTTGGGCTTGTAGCAGTGTGTGGGACTTGTTCTATTAGTCCATCTATACTAATCTCCACCAGGTTGCAAATTAAAAATCATTTTTATCTGCATCCAGCTCTGAAAAAAAATTGGGGCTTGTAGCAGTGTGTGGGACATGTTCTATTCGTCCATCTATACTAACCTCCTCCAGGTTGCAAATTAAAAATAATTTTTATCTGCGTTTAGCTCTGAAAAAAAAATTGGGCTTGTAGCAGTGTGTGGAACTTGTTCTATTAGTCCATCTATACTAACCTCCACCAGGTTGCAAATTAAAAATAATTTTTATCTGCATCTAGCTCTGAAAAAATATTTGGGCTTGTAGCAGTGTGTGTGACTTGTTCTATTAGTCCATCTATACTAAACTCCACCAGGTTGCAAATTAAAAATAATTTTTATCTGCATCTAGCTCTGAAAAAAAATTTGGGCTTGTAGCAGTGTGTGGGACTTGTACTATTATTCCATCTATACTAACCTCCACCAGGTTGCAAATTAAAAATAATTTTTATCTGCATCTAGCTCTGAAAAAAAATTGGGGCTTGTAGCATTGTGTGTGGGACTTGTTCTATTAGTCCATCTATACAAACCTCCACCAGGTTGCAAATTAAAAATAATTTTTATCTGCATCTAGCTCTGAAAAAAAATTTGGGTTTGTAGCAGTGTGTGGGACTTGTTCTATTAGTCCATCTATACTAACCTCCACCAGGTTGCAAATTAAAAATAATTTTTATCTGCATCTAGCTCTGAAAAAAAATTTGGGCTTGCAGCAGTGTGTGGGACTTGTTCTATTAGTCCATCTATACTAACCTCCACCAGGTTGCAAATTAAAAATAATTTTCATCTGCATCTAGCTCTGAAAAAAAATGTGGGCTTGTAGCAGTGTGTGGGACTTGCTCTATTAGTCCATCTATACTAACCTCCACCAAGTTGCAAATTAAAAATTATTTTTATCTGCATCTTGCTCTGAAAAAAAATTTGGGTTTGTAGCCGTGTGTGGGACTTGTTCTATTAGTCCATCTATACTAACCTCCACTAGGTTGCAAAGTAAAAATAATTTTTATCTGCATCTTGATCTGAAAAAAAATTTGGGCTTGTAGCAGTGTGTGGAACTTGTTCTATTAGTCTATCTTTAATAGCCTCCACCAGGTAGCAAATTAAAATTTATTTTTTTCTGCATCTAGCTCTGAAAGAAAATTTGGGCTTGTAGCAGTGTGTGGGACGTGTTCTATTAGTCCATCTATACTAACCTCCACCAGGTTGCAAATTAAAAATAATTTTTATCTGCATCTAGCTCTGAAAAAAAATTGGGGCTTGTAGCAGTGTGTGGGACTTGTTCTCTTAGTCCATCTATACTAACCTCCACCAGGTTGCAAATCAAAAATAATTTTTATCTGCATCTAGCTCTGAAAAAAAATTTAGGCTTGTAGCAGTGTGTGGGACCTGTTCTATTAGTCCATCTATACTAACCTCCACCAGGTTGCAAATTAAAAATAATTTTTTATCTGCATCTAGCTCTGAAACTAAATTTGGGCTTGTAGCAGTGTGTGGGACTTGTTCTATTAGTCCATCTATACTAAGCTCCACCACCTGTGTATGTAATAAAATTGTTTTACTGCAAATAACCCAGCCAATACTTTTGGGCTAATACCACAGTTTGGCCACTCAGCTCTGCTCGGTTCCCATCCATTGTTTTTTATGCAAACAACTCCAGAGTTGTCAATTAGTTAACCACCATAATGAGTGGAAAAAAGCCTGCTGATGGTGGAAAGGGGAATAGGCTTGTTGGGAAGGGAAAAAAAAGGTTGTGTCCGTGGGGTATGTGTTAAAGCTACAGTAACATCTGCAGAAGAAAGACCATCTTCCAGCCAAACTAAGATGTCTACTTCTTTTAGCGGACAATGTGAAAAGATCCCTTTCTTACGGGCACGCCAATCGCTGCAAATTCCAGATGAGGCACAAAAACAGCAGGTGCTTCAACGGATATCAAGTGCTCCTTTAAGTGGGCTCTCCTCCACCTCAACTTCAACATCACAAATACTCCAGTCCTCAGAGGTGTCACCCCAATCGCACTTGCTTCCTCACAGCTCCCAAGTCTCCAGCTGCACGTCTGAGTATGGGGTAGAACAGATGGTTGAGTCTGCAGAGCTGTTTACTCATACTATAGCCTGGGAATCAGAGGTCGGCTCCAGAGCTTCTGTGAATCCAGACGAGGAAATGATCTGCACTGATGCCCAGAATCTTTATGAGTCGGATCCAGGAACAGACGCAGAAGGTTCTGACCATAATGTAGACCCTCATTCCCAAACTGTAACTCCTGTTGGTGGAGACAATGAGGAAGACGATGATGAGACTCAAATACCTGATTGGAGCGACAACTTGAGTTTTTTGTCAGGGCAGGAAGAGGTTGGCTCTGAGGACGACGGGTGTGATAACACACAGGGTGATGATGACGAGGTTGGAGATCCCACTTACTGTCAACCCATCCAGTCGATGAGGTCAGCAGAGGAGGTGAAGGAGGATGCTATTGACGACATCAGGTTGCGCCTTCCTGGACAGAGACGTAGTACTGGAAGCACATCAACAACTGCATCCTCAAACACAACTCTGCCTCTGACCACAAGTCGTGGTGGCTCTTCAGGTCGCATGGGTGCTAAGTAGTGTTGAGCGAGCACTAAAATGCTCGGGTGCTCGAAGCTCGGGCCGAGCTCACTGTGATACTCGGGTGCTCGACCCGAGCAACGAGTCCAATGTTAGTCTATGGGAGACCCGAACATTTTTGCGGCGACTCCCCCGGCAGTCTGTAGAAAGCCTAAAAAGTGGCCAAAACGATAGTGACAGTGCTCAAATGACATGGGGACAGCATGGGGATCGCCCCTGGAAGCATTTCTGACCCCCAGGTCACTGCTGTCAACAACGTGGTCAGAGGTATTAAGCCACTTTTACAGGCTCACAATAAAACGTTCAAAAACGAAAGTGAAAGTGCTTTCCTGTGAAATATGTTAACCCCTTAACGACCATGGGTCTTTCTATTTTTGTGTTTTCCTTTTTTGCTCCCCTTCTTCCCAGAGCCAGAACTTTTTTAATTTTCGTTCAATATGGCCATGTGAGGGCTTATTTTTTGCGGGACGAGTTGTCCTTTTAAACACATCACTGGTTTTACTATATCATGTGCTGGAAAATGGGAAAAAAATTCCAAGTGCAGTGAAACTGCAAAAAAAATGCAATTCCACAGTTGTTTTTTGGGTCCTTTTTTTACCACGTTCACAGATTGCTAAAACTGACCTGCCATCATTATTTTCCAGGTCGTTACGAGTTCATAGACACCAAACATGTATAGGTTCTTTTGTATTTAAGTGGTGAAAAAAAAATCCAAAGTTTGCTAAAAAAACAAAAAAAAATGACTCCATTTTCCGAGACCCTTAGCTTCTCCATTTTTTGGGATCTGGGGCCAGGTGAGGGCTTATTTTTTGTGTGCCGGGCTGACGTTTTTATTGATACCATTTTGGGGTAGATCTGATGTTTTGATCGCCCGTTATTGCATTTTATTGCAAAGTTGTAGCGACCAAAAATCCTTAATTCTGGCGTTTAAAAATTTTTTCTCGTTACGCCGTTTACTGATTGTATTAATTCTTCTTTTATATTGATAGATCGGGCGATTCTGAACGCGGCGATACCAAATATGTGTATGTGTTTTTTTTTTTTATATATATATATTTTATTTTGAATGGGGCGAAAGGGGGGTGACTTAAACTTTTATATATTTTTTATTTTTTTTATTTTTTTAATTAACTTTTTTTTTACACTTTCTGCTTGCTTCTATAGTCTCCAGAGGAGACTAGAAGCAGCAGTTGTCTGATTGCTTCTACTGCATACAAGCGATGAGCAGATCGCTTGTATGCAGGAGAAATGCTCACTTGCTATGAGCGCTGACCACTAGGTGGCGCTCATAGCAATTGAGACATGACAACCACAGGCGTCTGCTGCAGACCCTGAGTTGTCATGCCCACCCATTGGTGACCCGCGATCACGTGACGGGGTCACTGATGGGCGGGGCTTAGGACTCCCGGAAGCGCGAGTTAAATGCCACTGTCAGAGATTTAACATGTTAACAGCCGCGGGTGGATTGCGATTCCAATAATCAGCTGACATGTGCTCGCTTCAGTGCGGGCTCACCGCCGGAGCTCCCGCTGAACCGGCCTTCCCGACCTGGTGCGTACTATTACTGATCAGGTCGGAAAGGGGTTAAGGAACATCCTTTCCAGGGTAAAGACTTGTGTATAAGGTAAAATAAATAACCAAAAACAAAAATACTCCTCCACACCTTGGGCTATGTTCACAAGTAGCATTTTTCATGCGTTTTTGCACGTTTGTATTGCTTTCAACCGTGACAAATGCATTCACCGGGAAATGTCATTTTAACATTTTACAACCTTATCTGGCCATGTGCTGTGTGACACATGCATACAGTGCTAAAAAGACATGGAAACAGCATGGGGAAGACCCCTGGAAGCATCTCTGACACCCAGGTCACTGCCTAAAAGTGTGCCCATCAGAAGTGATCCTTGCCGCATCAGAAGATGCAGACTTGCAACTATCCCCGTGCAAGTCCTTGTCCCAGGGCAGTGTTCAATTGTACCTCCCCCATAACTTGCAATACAAGCGCAAGTATGCAGCCTGCCACCCACCCACCCCCAGGCTGCAATACCATACTGCTAGCTTGCTTGCACTTGAAATTGGGCCTTTTAGGCATGTGGAGGTGGAATCTGGCCACCACGTCATGGCTGCGTCGGTAGCCTGGTATTCATACTCAGACCCCAGCCTCCCCGCGGCCGGGTGCCCACACACAGTCCCCAGCCGCGTGGGGGTGGCCGGGTGTCCATAAACGGTCCCCAGCCACCCCTATTTGTCCCGGTGCGCCTTATACACAAGCGCGCATACCAAAACATTACCTGTGCCCTCCCCAGTGCATTTAGTGGGAAGGACAGCCTAACCACAAACACGTGGACAAGTGAATGTGGCCAGGAATGGTCCATCTCACAGACGCCTTCACACTGGGTTAATATTGTGGAAGCCGGGACACAGTTGGACACTGGGATGCAACACGTCCTACAGACATAGAGGATTGCGGGTCCGGGGTCAATCAGGCTTCAACACAAAGTTCAGAAGGTAGACAGCAGCAGTGGTCGGCCTCCTAGACAACGAGTAAATTATTCATGATCATGAGTAGAGATGAGCGTTGTTCTACTCAAACTGTTCGCCAATCTCAAATTCGAGCTGTTTTGGGCGGTGTTCGAGCCAGTCGGCGAACACGAACAATTTGAGAAAAATTCGGCTGTTCGAGGTTATGTTCGATAACTGTTCGTGCACCAAAATCATAACTGGATTTTTTCTCAGTAATGATGAAAATTAATGTTAATACGCAGTTTGAGTGTACAGCGGGGCGGGGGGAGGGGCAGGGGATGGATCTCTGCAGGAACAATGAAGATCTCCATTTTTTTTTCTCTTTCCCGCATTTGCAGTGGGGAGGTGCAATCTGTCAGCCTATCAGCAGCGCACACACGGAGTGAAGTGCTTTTTTTCACACAAGCAAGGGCATGTGTGATTGGCAGTGTATGTCACATGTCCTTGCCCTATAAGACCAAGCCATTTTCCCCGTCGCCACCATTTTCTCACTGCTGCAGCTGCGTGTTAGACGGCACCGCTGTTGCTGTGTGTGCTATACCTTGTTAATTTCAAGCCAATTTTCGCACAAATATACAGATAGCTTGGGAGTAGGGAATAGTTGTGATTGCAGTCCTTTTAAGGACTAGGTTACAGCATTTCCTACGACTTTTATCAGGGAGGTCTGTGCTCTTAAATAGATAGGTTGTGGGAGTAAAGACTAATTGTAATTGGAGTCCTTTTCAGGACTAGGTTACATGAGTTCCTATCAGTTTTTGCCAGGCAGGTCTGTGCCAGTGCTGTGCAAGTTTTTTTCACAGCATTTGGCTGAATCTAGCAAAGCTAATCCTTTTTGGCCTATTGCAGAGTGTGTTAGTCAGTGGAGTAGCCTATCTGTGTTGCAAGATATAACACCTGTGTATAGAATACCAATTTTTTTACTGCACCTAGTGAAGTAAAATCTTTTGGGCATAGCATCATTCTATTAGTCCATCTATACTGACCTCCATCAGGTTGCAAACTGAATATAATTTTTTTCTGCATCTAGCTCTGAAAAAATATTTGGGCTTCTAGCGGTGTATGGGACTTGGTCTATTAGTCCATCTATACTGACCTCCATCAGGTTGCAAATTAAAAATAATTTTTTTCTGCATCTAGCTCTGAAAAAATATTTGGGCTTCTAGCGGTGTGTGGGACTTGGTCTATTAGTCCATCTATACTGACCTCCATCAGGTTGCAAATTAAAAATAATTTTTTTCTGCATCTAGCTCTGAAAAAATATTTGGGCTTCTAGCAGTGTGTGGGACTTGGTCTATTAGTCCATCTATACTGACCTCCATCAGGTTGCAAATTAAAAATAATTTTTTTCTGCATCTAGCTCTGAAAAAATATTTGGGCTTCTAGCAGTGTGTGGGACTTGGTCTATTAGTCCATCTATACTGACCTCCATCAGGTTGCAAATTAAAAATAATTTTTTTCTGCATCTAGCTCTGAAAAAATATTTGGGCTTCTAGCGGTGTGTGGGACTTGGTCTATTAGTCCATCTATACTGACCTCCATCAGGTTGCAAATTAAAAATATTTTTTTTCTGCATCTAGCTCTGAAAAAATATTTGGGCTTCTAGCAGTGTGTGGGACTTGGTCTATTAGTCCATCTATACTGACCTACATCAGGTTGCAAATTAAAAATAATTTTTTTCTGCATCTAGCTCTGAAAAAATATTTGGGCTTCTAGCGGTGTGTGGGACTTGGTCTATTAGTCCATCTATACTGACCTCCATCAGGTTGCAAATTAAAAATAATTTTTTTCTGCATCTAGCTCTGAAAAAATATTTGGGCTTCTAGCGGTGTGTGGGACTTGGTCTATTAGTCCATCTATACTGACCTCCATCAGGTTGCAAATTAAAAATAATTTTTTTCTGCATCTAGCTCTGAAAAAATATTTGGGCTTCTAGCAGTGTGTGGGATTTGGTATATTAGTCCATCTATACTGACCTACATCAGGTTGCAAATTAAAAATAATTTTTTTCTGCATCTAGCTCTGAAAAAATATTTGGGCTTCTAGCGGTGTGTGGGACTTGGTCTATTAGTCCATCTATACTGACCTCCATCAGGTTGCAAATTAAAAATAATTTTTTTCTGCATCTAGCTCTGAAAAAATATTTGGGCTTCTAGCAGTGTGTGGGACTTGGTCTATTAGTCCATCTATACTGACCTCCATCAGGTTGAAAATTAAAAATAATTTTTTTCTGCATCTAGCTCTGAAAAAATATTTGGGCTTCTAGCGGTGTGTGGGACTTGGTCTATTAGTCCATCTATACTGACCTCCATCAGGTTGCAAATTAAAAATAATTTTTTTCTGCATCTAGCTCTGAAAAAATATTTGGGCTTCTAGCAGTGTGTGGGACTTGGTCTATTAGTCCATCTATACTGACCTCCATCAGGTTGCAAATTAAAAATAATTTTTTTCTTCATTTAGCTCTGAAAAAATATTTGGGCTTCTAGCAGTGTGTGGGACTTGTTCTATTAGTCCTTCTATACTGACCTCCAGCAGGTTGCAAATTGAATATAATTTTTTTCTGCATCTAGCTCTGAAAAAATAGTTGGGCTTCTAGCGGTGTGTGGGACTTGGTCTATTAGTCCATCTATACTGACCTCCATCAGGTTGCAAATTAAAAATAATTTTTTTCTGCATCTAGCTCTGAAAAAATAGTTGGGCTTCTAGCAGTGTGTGGGACTTGGTCTATTAGTCCATCTATACTGACCTACATCAGGTTGCAAATTAAAAATAATTTTTTTCTGCATCTAGCTCTGAAAAAATATTTGGGCTTCTAGCGGTGTGTGGGACTTGGTCTATTAGTCCATCTATACTGACCTCCATCAGGTTGCAAATTAAAAATAATTTTTTTCTGCATCTAGCTCTGAAAAAATATTTGGGCTTCTAGCGGTGTGTGGGACTTGGTCTATTAGTCCATCTATACTGACCTCCATCAGGTTGCAAATTAAAAATAATTTTTTTCTGCATCTAGCTCTGAAAAAATATTTGGGCTTCTAGCAGTGTGTGGGACTTGGTCTATTAGTCCATCTATACTGACCTCCATCAGGTTGCAAATTAAAAATAATTTTTTTCTGCATCTAGCTCTGAAAAAATATTTGGGCTTCTAGCGGTGTGTGGGACTTGGTCTATTAGTCCATCTATACTGACCTCCATCAGGTTGCAAATTAAAAATAATTTTTTTCTGCATCTAGCTCTGAAAAAATATTTGGGCTTCTAGCAGTGTGTGGGACTTGGTCTATTAGTCCATCTATACTGACCTCCATCAGGTTGAAAATTAAAAATAATTTTTTTCTGCATCTAGCTCTGAAAAAATATTTGGGCTTCTAGCGGTGTGTGGGACTTGGTCTATTAGTCCATCTATACTGACCTCCATCAGGTTGCAAATTAAAAATAATTTTTTTCTGCATCTAGCTCTGAAAAAATATTTGGGCTTCTAGCAGTGTGTGGGACTTGGTCTATTAGTCCATCTATACTGACCTCCATCAGGTTGCAAATTAAAAATAATTTTTTTCTTCATTTAGCTCTGAAAAAATATTTGGGCTTCTAGCAGTGTGTGGGACTTGTTCTATTAGTCCTTCTATACTGACCTCCAGCAGGTTGCAAATTGAATATAATTTTTTTCTGCATCTAGCTCTGAAAAAATAGTTGGGCTTCTAGCGGTGTGTGGGACTTGGTCTATTAGTCCATCTATACTGACCTCCATCAGGTTGCAAATTAAAAATAATTTTTTTCTGCATCTAGCTCTGAAAAAATATTTGGGCTTCTAGCAGTGTGTGGGACTTGGTCTATTAGTCCATCTATACTGACCTACATCAGGTTGCAAATTAAAAATATTTTTTTTCTGCATCTAGCTCTGAAAAAATATTTGGGCTTCTAGCGGTGTGTGGGACTTGGTCTATTAGTCCATCTATACTGACCTCCATCAGGTTGCAAATTAAAAATAATTTTTTTCTGCATCTAGCTCTGAAAAAATATTTGGGCTTCTAGCAGTGTGTGGGACTTGGTCTATTAGTCTATCTATACTGACCTCCATCAGGTTGCAAATTAAAAATAATTTTTTTCTGCATCTAGCTCTGAAAAAATATTTGGGCTTCTAGCGGTGTGTGGGACTTGGTCTATTAGTCCATCTATACTGACCTCCATCAGGTTGCAAATTAAAAATAATTTTTATCTGCATCTACAGTACCTCTGAAAAAATATTTGGGCTTCTAGCAGTGTGTGGGACTATTTGTGTTAGTCCATCTATACTGACCTCCATCAGGTTGCAAATTCAAAATAATTTTTTTCTGCATCTAACCCAGCCAATAGTTTTGGCCTAATACCACAGTTTGGCCACTCAGCTCTGCTCGGTTACCATCCATTGTTTTTTTGTGCAAACAACTCCAGAATTGTGAATTAGTTAACCACCAAAATGAGTGGAAAAAGGCCTGCTGCTGGTGGAAAGGGGAATAGGCGTGTTGGGAAGGGGAAAAAAGGTTGTGTCCGTGGGGTAGGTGTTAAAGCAACAGTAACATCTGCAGAAGAAAGACCATCTTCCAGCCAAACTAAAATGTCTACTTCTTTTAGCGGACAATGTGATAAGATCCCTTTCTTACGGCCACGCCAATCGCTACAAATTCCAGATGAGGCACAAAAACAGCAGGTGCTTCAACGGATATCAAGTGCTCCTTTAAGTGGTCTCTCCTCCACATCAACTTCAACATCACAAATACTCCAGTCCTCAAAGGTGTCACCCAAATCGCACTTGCTTCCTCACAGCTCCCAAATCTCCAGCTGCCCGTCTGAGTATGAGGTAGAACAGATGGTTGAGTCTGCAGAGCTGTTTACTCATACTATAGACTGGGAATCAGAGGTCGACTCCAGCGCTTCTGTGAATCCAGACGAGGAAATGATCTGCACTGATGCCCAGAATCTTTATGAGTCGGATCCAGGACCAGACGCAGAAGGTTCTGACCATAATGTAGACCCTCATTCCCAAACTGTAACTCCTGTTGGTGGAGACAATGAGGAAGACGATGATAAGACTCAAATACCTGATTGGAGCGACAACTTTAGTTTTTTGTCAGGGCAGGAACAGGTTGGCTCTGAGGACGATGGGTGTGATAACGCACAGGGTGATGATGATGAGGTCGGAGATCCCACTTACTGTCAACCCACAGTCAGCCAAGAGATGAGGTCAGCAGAGGAGGTGGAGGAAGATGCTAGTGACGACGAGGTCAGGTTGCGCCTTCCTGGACAGAGACGTAGTACTGGAAGCACGTCAACAACTGCATCCTCAAACACAACTCTGCCTCTCACCACAAGTCGTGGTGGCTCTTCAGGTCGCATGGGTGCTAAGCCTTGCATAGCCTGGGCATTTTTTCAGATCGATAAAGATGACCCAACTCGTGTTATCTGTAACATTTGTCAGCAAAAGCTAAGTAGAGGCCAAAAAATACATAGTTTGAGTACTTCATGCATGAACCGGCACATGGACATGAAGCATAAGTTGCAGTGGGAAGCTCAGTGTGCTACAATGCGGCCTAGCCGGCCGGGCCAATCACCGTCTGCCATATCTTGTGCATCCGCGGCCTCTTCATCCTCTGTGACTGGGGGGACAGCAGTCACACCTGTTTTGGGGCGCAGACCTGCCACCTCTTTACCCGCAACAGCCAGCGTGATTGGCAGGTCATCATTTTCTTTGGAGGTGGTAACACCAGCTGGTGTTGAGCGCTGTCCGACATCGATAGCACCACCTTTGGATCAAGGCAACCTAACATGTCCGCCTGCATCTTCCTCACAGACCGGCAGTTTGCCGGGGACACCCTTATCAACCCCGTCTAAGCACAATAGCCAGCCCTCGGTCCCTCAGATGTGGACAAGTAAAAGACCATTTCCTCCTAGCCATGAGAAAGCTAAGAGGTTGAATTTCACCATCTGCAAGCTCTTGGCTACAGAAATGCTGCCTTTCCGCCTGGTGGACACAGAGGATTTTCGAGACCTTATGTCCGTCGCAGTGCCCCAGTACCAGATGCCCAGTCGGCACTACTTCTCAAAGAAAGGTGTGCCTGCGCTCCACCAGCATGTCGCACACAACATCACCGCTTCTTTGAGAAACTCTGTGTGTGACAGGGTGCATTTCACCACAGACACTTGGACGAGTAGGCATGGACAGGGGCGTTACATGTCGCTGACTGGGCACTGGGTAACTATGGTGACAGCAGGACAAGGGGCTGCTGTCCAAGTCTTGCCGTCCCCACGAGTTGTGCGTCAATCCTCTTTATGTCAAAGTTCCTCCACTGCTTCTGCCTCCTCAACCTCCTCTCGGTCTTCCACCTGCACCCAAAGCCTGTCTGGTCATGCCACAAGCTTTCTAACTGCGCAGAAGGGATCCTGCACACCTCCTTACTATGCTGGCAGTAGGGCTCAACGTCATCAGGCGGTTTTTACATTGAAATGTCTGGGAAATGTGAGTCACACAGCTGAGGAGTTGTGGTCAGCTCTGGAGAACCAATTTCATGAATGGTTGTCTCCACTGGACCTGAAACCAGGGAAGGCCGTGTGCGACAATGCTGCAAACCTGGGTGCGGCCCTTTGCCGGGGCAATGTCACACACGTGCCTTGTATGGCTCACGTGTTGAACCTGGTTGTCCAGCAATTTTTAGCCCACTATCCCAGACTAGATGGCCTTCTGCAGAGGGCACGGTCGCTGTGTGCTCACTTCTGCCGTTCGCATCCCGCAGCTCAGTGACTTACAACTCTACAGAAGTCGTTGGGCCTGCCACTTCACCGGCTAAAATGCGATGTGCCTACCCGGTGGAATTCAACTCTGCACATGTTGCAGCGACTGTGGCAGCACCGACAAGCCCTGGTGCAATACGTTCTGACGTATAGCCTGGGCCAACGAGATTCAGAGGTGGGGCAAATCACGCTGGAGGAGTGGTCTCAGATCAGGGACCTATGCACCCTTCTGCACAGTTTTGAAATGGCGACGAAGATGTTTAGTGCTGACGATGCCATTATCAGCATGACTATTCCGGTGATTTACATGCTGGAGCACATGTTAAACAGAATTCGGAGTCAGGTGGTGGCACAAGAGGAGGTGGAGGAAGTAGAGGAGGAGGAGCTGTATGCGGAAGGGCTAACATCTGCAAGGTCCAGACGGTCGGCAGCACCAAGGCGGCAGGCATGTGAGGGTGGGGGAGATGGTTTTACCAGGGCGCATGGTAGCAGCCAAACTAGTGAGGAAGGTGCAGGAGCCCAGGAAGAAGTGGAGGACGAACTGATGGAAGACTCATCAGATGAGGGAGACCTTGATCACATTTCTGTTGTGCGAGGTTGGGGGGAGAGGACAGAGGAAGGAAGCATGATTGTTACCTCGCCACCAACACAACAGGGACTTGGTGCTCCTGGATGCGCAACACACATGAGTGCCTTCTTGCTGCACTACCTGCAACATGACCCTCGAATTGTGAGAATTAGAAATAATCCTGACTACTGGGTTGCCACACTGTTAGATCCCCGGTACAAAAGTAAATTTGCAGAAATTATTCCTGCCATAGAAAGGTATGCACGCATGCAGGAGTATCAGCAGAGACTGTTGCAGAATCTTACATGTGCTTTTCCACAAAATACCAGTGGTGCACGTAGTGAATCTCACAGTTCCAACTTGCCAACCGTGGGACCGTCAAGTGTTCAGCACTCAAACCGTAACAGAACCACAGTATCTGCTGGTAACATCAATTTTGCGGAATCATTTCACCACTTTTTTAGCCCATCCTTTGCAAGGCCACAGGAGACAAGAAGTCTGACACATAGTCAACGCCTAGAGACGATGGTACAGGAGTATCTCCAAGTAAACATTGAAGCCACGACTGTGTCACTGGACCCTTGCTCTTTTTGGGCTTCCAATCTGGATAAATGGCCGGAGCTAGCCACTTACGCCTTGGAGATCTTGTCATGCCCCGCAGCCAGCGTTCTGTCTGAACGTGTGTTCAGCGCTGCTGGTGGTGTGCTGACAGATAAGCGCACGCGGCTCTCCACTGATAATGTAGACAGACTCACGTTCATAAAGATGAACAAATCATGGATCCGAAACGACTTTTCTACCCCTGTGTCATCCTGGGGAGAGTAAAAGCTTGATGATTGGTTAAAATCACCCTACCAACCGTTTTAAGCTTTCAAATTACTAATCATGTTTATCTGTATCTTGACTGGAAAATAATTTGGGCTTTGTAGCAGTGTGCAGCACTGATCCTATTAGGCCATCTATACTAAAGCTTCACCAGATTTAAAATTAAAAATAATTTTTAGCTGCATCTAGCCCGGAAAATAATTTTGGGGCTCCGAGATGCGCAAGGCACATAAGTGCCTTCTTGCTGCACTACCTGCAGCATGACCCTCATATTGTCAGAATTCGAAGTAATCATGACTACTGGGTTGCCACACTCTTAGATCCCCCAAACTTTTCGATCAACCTTTTCATTTTAATAAAGACCAAAAAAATGGTCATTTTTGAAATTATAAGCATTAGCAGGTTGTTAGAAACTGAAATCAAACAGTTTTCAACTCAAAACTTTATTCTAGGTGATGTTACATTTTCACATAGGACCCCTTGTTCGAAAGGAGCTTCTGAACTCTCTCGTCCATTGAATTTGTCAGGTTTTGGATGGTTTCTGCTTCAATTGTTTTGCATGAGGACAGAATACCCTCCCAGAGCTGTTGCTTAGATGTGAACTGCCTCCCGCCATCATAGACACTCCTTTTAATGATGCTCCAAAGGTTCTGAATGGGGTAGAGGTCAGGGGAGCATGGGGGTCACACCATAAGTTTGTCCCCTTTTATGCCCATATCAGCCAGAGATGCAGATGTTTTATGTGCAGCATGAGATGGTGCATTATCATGCAGAAAAATGATCTTGCTGTGAAATACACGGTTCTTCTTCTTGAACCATGGCAGGAAGTGCTGTTTGAGAAAATCCACATACATTATGGAGTTCATCTTTAGCGCCTTCAGGGATCCTAAAGGGGCCGACAATCTCTCTCCCCATGATTCCAGCCCAAAACATTACTCCACCTCCTCCTTGTTGGCGCTGTAGCCGTGTTTGCGTGGGGTGTCCATCAACCAGCCATCCTCCACTCCATCCATCTGGACCATCGAGCGCTGCACGGCACTCATCCGTGAACAAAACAGTTTTGAAATCAGTCTTCATGTAATGTTTGGCCCACTGGAGCCGTTTCTGCTTGTGTGAAGTGGATAGAGGAGGTCGACAGGATGGCGCATGCACAGCTGCAAACCTCTGAAGGACCCTGCATCTTGTTGTTCGGGGGACGTTGGAGGCACAAGCAGCTTCAAAAACTTGTCTGCTGCTATGACAAGGCTTTTTTGCCGCTGCTCTTTCAACCTGACGTAATTGCCTGTAGGAAAGAGTCCTCAATTTGCCCTTATCAGCACGCACACGTGTGTACTGTGAATCAGCTACATACTTCTTGATTGCCAGGACACTTCATCCTGATCATCGCACAATGTTGATTGTAGTCATGCCTTGACCTAAACACTCCACAATTTGTTGCTTCTCAGCAGCCGACACATCCTTTTTCTTTCCCATTTTGGCAGAAAATGTAGGCTGCTTAATAATGTGAGAGAGCCTTCTTAAGTAGTCTTGCCTTTCATTGGACACACCTGCCAAACTAATTAGCACAGGTGTCTGCAATTGCTTACAGTGATATAAAGAGCCCTGACACACATCACCATCAATGAGTTTAACTGACAAACAAACAAATTCTTCCCTTATCACTCCTAAACACTTTTTGTATAATAATTTGGAACGCAGTGTACATGTGCTTTTCCACAAAACACCAGTGGTTCACGTAGTGAATCTTACAGTTCTAACTTGCCAACCGTGGTCTGTATGGAGTTGTTCAATAAAGGGCCCAAAATTAAGATAACATAGATGGGAGAGGTCTCTATGAATAGGAATTCCTAAGTATTTGATACCCTGTGAGGGCCAGGCAAAGGGAAAGTTGGACTGGAT
The DNA here is from genome assembly GCF_046119375.1 of Phyllobates terribilis. NCBI lineage: Eukaryota > Metazoa > Chordata > Amphibia > Anura > Dendrobatidae > Phyllobates > Phyllobates terribilis. Next base: position 115,194,953 of record NW_027362761.1, on the reverse strand, counting down.
GGAATCCTATATGGATTTGGGGAGGGAGACATCGAGGGCCTCAGACTTCGCTGCATTGATTTTAAAATTTTACCATGTAACAAAGTGATCTATTTCAGCCATAACAGCATGGATGGATATATGTGATTGAGTGATATATACTAGGACATCATCAGCAAATAGAGAGCACTTGTACTCGGTGCCTCCCACCTCAATCCACCTAATATTGGGGTTATGGCGAATTGATGAGAGCAGGTGCTCCGTCACTAGGATGTATAAGAGAGGGGACAGAGGACATCACTGCCTTGTCCCATTGGTGATTGTGAAAGGTGATGAAAATGTTCTGACGCACCCCCTGGGCCTTGGGACACCCGGAGCCGGACCCTTTTTGGTGGATGCTGGTGGTTGTAGTCTTCGTGGCGGCGACCCAGTTCCGTGGCTCAGGGCGGTCAAACCAGTGGCGGAACTATTTATGTGGTTTTCATGTTTAAATGTCCGACTACGCCACCCGTGGATTGCGGTCAGAGTGGACCGCCGCTACAGGGCAGACCACTGAGGCTGGTGTTGTGGGTGCAGCAGAGTGTAGCATAACTCCCCACGGGAGGAGTATAGCCTCAGGGCAGTGTATGCGGAGGATGGGGGTGATGGTGCAGGGCAGCAGCAGTAACGACACGGAGTCAGTGATGCAGTTCAGGGCCTTTACTCACAGTTCTTATTATCCAGACCACGTCTGCAGGTAACGGCTGCCCACGTCGTACTGTGCTCACCAGGTGAGGGGCTCAGACAACTCCCAGATAACTTTGGAGCACTTCACAGGACCCCCTTTGTGTGTCCTTTGTCTGGCCTTTCTTACCAACACTTCTGTCCGGCTGCCTCGGGCCTCCTCTTGGTAAACTTGGCGCCAGTTTCCCTGACCCTATGTGGTGCCTTCCTAGCGGGTGTAGCGAGGGGCTGCGCCACATAAAATGTCAGAGCCTCCGGTTTCTAGCTGAGGGTCGTTTCCTGCCTCCACTAGTTCGGGGACCGGTCTCCCCCTTTGGCCTGACCCCTCCACGCAGGTGGATTCGGGCGTGCGGTGGCGACTCGCCCGTCCGCACCCCTGGGATCCCTTCATTCCTCGTTCCTGGAGCCTTCTCCGCTCCTCTTCCTTCCTTCTCCCTCTTCCAGGCCTGGGCCTCTGTTACTAGGCCCGCCTCCGGAGCAGAGCTCATGCAGAGCCCCTGCTCCCTGCCACTTCTACTCAGACTTCTCTGCACTGAACTAAGATGGTGCCCACCTTTTATACTCCCTTCTCAATGCACCCAGGAACTGCTTCCTCCCTGCTCCTGCACTACAGGGTTCCCCTTCCTCAGTGTTCCCTCCCCCCACTCCAGCCAGGGACAGGGACTGTCGTGCCCATCTCAGGGGCATATTGGTCGCCCTGCCCCACGGCAATGTGGTGTAATGCATGCAGGTGTCGGGTCCTGATCCACACTCCATCCTTACCTGAGAGTGAGATATCACACCTCTGGGTGAGGTGCAATACGTCTTTAGCAACCGAGCCCTCAGGGTGCTACAGTTCCATTTATCTTCAGCCTAGGTGACGTATTGCGATACAGGGCCGTGATTTTGGCTATAAAAGGGTCCCCTAGACCCCTACCCCAAGCTTTTTAAGAGAATCATATATGGCGTGCCAGGAGACTCTATGGAATGCTTTGTCAGCATCCAACGAGAGTATCTAATTACAAATTTTTAACTGCATCTAGCCCAGGAAATACTTTGTGCCTAGTAGCAGTGTCTGCTAGTAAGCGGATTATCCCGGCTGTTAAGCAAGCTGCACCACCTGTAGTTTAGACACTTAATTTTTTCAAAGGAAATGCTTCGGGACCATGGGATACTTAGTGAAGAGCATCAGGAGGCACCCCAAGGCATAGGGGCTGGGACTGGCAGTAGGATGCCTTGCGGTGGACAGCCGAGCTCGATCCTTATAAAAGCTTTTTAACTGCAGCAGCTTTAGTGGACGCTACTGGAGCTGGAATTACCGCGGCTGCTGGCATGAGACTTGCCCTCCAATAGATCCTTGTAAATGGATTTAAAGTGTATTCATTCAAATTAGAGAGACAATTTAAATTAAAAAGCTTAGAGCTGCCTCCACCACAGGGGGGCTCGCTCGACCCACCAGCGGACAGGCACCAGTATTGGGAGAGGGGGGCTGGCCGTCAGGGTTCACCGCGGCTCTGGCACAAACCCGGCGACACGGAGGTGGCACGGGCAGGAGCGGACTGGCCGTGTCGGCTTCTCACTTTTTGGATTTTAGAAGGGCATGACATGCCTATATCTGTGTCTCCCCCTCCTTTTACTCCTCCACCTCTTTTATTTTCGCATGACTATATGTACTTGTCACTTTTCCATGTGTTAGTTATGTCTTCTGAGCAGTTTGTCAGCTTTTGGACACCTTTGAAGGTGTTTTCTATGTGTTTCTATGTGTTTTTGTTTGCCTGCCATTGGTTTTAACGGTGTTCGAAGGTGTTCGACGAACAGTTCGACGAACAGTTCGGCGAACACACGGGTGTTCGACGAACCGAACCGAACTCGAACACTACGGGGGTGGCTCAACACTAATCATGAGGCCATCCACCTCCTTAGCTTTCTGTTCCTTGGAATGCAAGCGCATGTATGTAGTAGCAGCTAGGCCTGAGGTGGTCAGCGTTTTGGCGCATATTCTACCTCCTTCGAGGATTGCTGGATGTTTTCCTGCTACTATCCCAGGTCTATGACTCCCGTTAAAACAAAGCTTCAGGTGATGAATGATGGATGAGGTGGTGGCAAAGGAGAAAGAGCAGGAGGAACAGGGACCATTCACATCAATATCAGGCCAGCCAACCACACATGTCTTGTAGGATATGTTTCTGTACCAAAAGGAGCGGTTCGGCTACACAGTTATAGGGCATACAGTGAGTGCAATGCCTACCAAAAATTTCGAGCCACTCCAATGCCCCTTGGAAATGACATGGAGGTCAGAGGGTGTTAACTAAACATTTTTTTCGATTTATAGCAACTGGGTCTCCCGTGCACTGTTGGCCTAAGCAGTGAATGGAAGGCTTTCCAAAAATTATGAGGAACTGCAATGCCCCTTACAAGAGCCATGTGTGGCACCCCAGGGGTCTGGTCACCACAGTAATAGAGCAAGTGGGAGGTTTCCTGGTCAGGATCCCTTAAACATGCAACATCCTCCTGCCCCAGTCCTGGGAGGGGAGAATTCTGCCCTTATAAACTGGATCTGGGCCGGGGTTGAATGAGTCAGAGAACAGTCAGAGTCAGAGTGAGAGCAAGGGAAACTAACAGCAAGGAGCTCTGTAGGAGCTAGGAGCTAAAGACCAGGGGCTGGAAGCTGAGCAGAGCTCGCCCTGGCAGAAGACAATAGGAACCGGACACAGGAGTCCGAAGCTATGAGGACTTATATATCCAGCAGCAGAAACCAGCCGGCAGGGGATTTCAGGTCCTCTTGCCATAGAAGCCCGGAGGCTCAGTCACAAGCAAGGGACCAGCACCGCCGTCGTGGAGCGGAGGCTAACAGAAGGCCCCAAGTCACTAGCCATACGGTTGAGCATTACACGGTACACTCAGGGACGTGGGCTACTTCTACCCGCTTACAGCAAGGTAGCCAGGAAGAGTGCAGACAGACGGGGAGGCCTACAACTCCACCTGGCCAGGGGAACTCCTGCTTGCTCACAGACTGACCAGGCCTCTTATGCTAGCCAGTACTCCCGGGAGGGTCTACCTTATAATCATCAGTAAAGACCCTGAACTGCACTGCAAAGACTCTGAGTCGTTCCTGCTGCGCTCGTGCACCATCACCCCCATCATCCACACTCACTGCCCTGAGGCTATACTCCTCCCGAGGGGAGTTATCCCATTCTATGCTGCGCACACAACACCAGCCTCAGCGGTCTGCCTCGCAGCGGTGGTACTCCCTGACCGCAATCCACGGGTGGCGCAGTCAGACAATTAACCTCAAAACCTAAGAAAGACTTCCACTGGTTTGACCAGCCTGAGCCACGGGACCGGGTCACCGCCACGGAGACTACAGACCCCAGAGACTCGGCAACGGGTATCCCACACACGTGTACACACGGCCCAGGGGGCGCGTCACATGCAGTACAGCATATTACAAACATAAGTCCCATTATTGGGTAGTGGGTGTCCCATAGTATTTGCTTATTCCTTGCAAGCAAAAGCTGCCAAAAATTAGAACGGAGCAACTTGCAATGCCCCTTACAAGAGCCATGCAGTACAGCATATTACAAACATAAGTCCCATTATTGGGGAGTGGGTCTCCCATAGTATTTGCTTATGCTTTCCCAGCAAAAGCTGCCAAAAATTAGGACGGAGCAACTTGCAATGCCCCTTACAAGAGCCATGCAGTACAGCATATTACAAACATAAGTCCCATTATTGGGGAGGGGTCTCCTATAGTATTTGCTTATGCTTTCCCAGCAAAAGCTGCCAAAAATTAGGACGGAGCAACTTGCAATGCCCCTTACAAGAGCCATGCAGTACAGCATATTACAGACATAAGTCCCATTATTGGGGAGTGGGTGTCCCATGGTATTTGCTTATGCTTTCCCAGCAAAAGCTGCAAAAAATTAGGACGGAGCAACTTGCAATGCCCCTTACAAGAGCCATGCAGTACAGCATATTACAAACATAAGTCCCATTATTGGGGAGTGGGTGTCCCATAGTATTTGCTTATGTCTTGCAAGCAAAAGCTGCCAAAAATTAGGACGGAGCAACTTGCAATGCCCCTTACAAGAGCCACGCAGTACAGCATATTACAAACATAAGTCCCATTATTGGGGAGTGGGTCTCCCATAGTATTTGCTTATGCTTTCCCAGCAAAAGCTGCCAAAAATTAGGACGGAGCAACTTGCAATGCACCTTACAAGAGCCATGCAGTACAGCATATTACAAACATAAGTCCCATTATTGGGGAGTGGGTGTCCCATAGTATTTGCTTATGCCTTGCAAACAAAAGCTGCCAAAAATTAGGACGGAGCAACTTGCAATGCCCCTTACAAGAGCCATGCAGTACAGCATATTACAAACATAAGTCCCATTATTGGGGAGTGGGTCTCCCATAGCATTTGCTTATGCTTTCCCAGCAAAAGCTGCCAAAAATTAGGATGGAGCAACTTGCAATGCCCCTTACAAGAGCCATGCAGTACAGCATATTACAAACATAAGTCCCATTATTGGGGAGTGGGTGTCCCATGGTATTTTCTTATGCTTTCCCAGCAAAAGCTGCCAAAAATTAGGATGGAGCAACTTGCAATGCCCCTTACAAGAGCCATGCAGTACAGCATATTACAAACATAAGTCCCATTATTGGGGAGTGGGTGTCCCATAGTATTTGCTCATGCCTTGCAAGCAAAAGCTGCCAAAAATTAGGACGGAGCAACTTGCAATGCCCCTTACAAGAGCCATGCAGTACAGCATATTACAAACATAAGTCCCATTATTGGGGAGTGGGTGTCCCATAGTATTTGCTTATGCCTTGCAAGCAAAAGCTGCCAAAAATTAGGACGGACCAACTTGCAATGCCCCTTACAAGAGCCATGCAGTACAGCATATTACAAACATAAGTCCCATTATTGGGGAGTGGGTCTCCCATAGTATTTGCTTATGCTTTCCCAGCAAAGCTGCCAAAAATTAGGACGGAGCAACTTGCAATGCCCCTTGCAAGAGCCATGCAGTACAGCATATTACAAACATAAGTCCCATTATTGGGGAGTGGGTGTCCCATGGTATTTGCTTATGCTTTCCCAGCAAAAGCTGCCAAAAATTAGGACGGAGGAACTGACAATGCTGGCACCCTGGTGGTATAGTGGTGGTGGAGGCTGAAGATAAGAAGAAGATTAAACAGCCGAAACGAGGAAGCGTATACCCATGTGTGGGTGTGAAGCGGTGCATGTGAATACACCTCCCGAAATATCACAGTGGATTTGACTTTATGTTACTCTGCTGTCATTTGGTGGTGATGAGAAGTCTGGCCCAATCCAGCCCTTGTTCATTTTGATAAGGGTCAGCTTGTCAGCATTGTCAATTGACAGGCGAGTGCGCTTATCAGTTATAATTCCCCCAGCGGCACTAAAAGCACGCTCCGATAACACGCAAGCGGCAGGGCAGGCCAGGACCTCCAAGGCGTACAGAGCGAGTTCATTCCAAGTGTCCAGCTTGGATACCCAATAAATAAAAGGCACAGAGGAATCACGGAGGACGCTGGTACGATCGGCAAGGTACTCCCTCACCATCTTTTGAAACTTTCCACTCCTTGTGAGAGTACCCCGCGCCTCAGGGCCTGTAAGCTGGGCGGGTGTCAGAAAACTGTCCCAGAACGTTGACAGTGTTCCCCTGCCTCTGCTGGATTGGAGTTGCATCTCTCTCGCCTGTACGCCTTGGTTGGGCAACGAACTGTGACCTCTGCCGCTAGCGTGTTCAGATGGGAATTTTTTTAAGAGTTATGCAGCAAGGGCCTTCTGGTATTGCCCCATTTTTGTAGACCTCTCCACCTCAGGAATAAGAGAGTGAAAGTTCTCCTTGTAGCGGGGGTCTACAAGTGTCACCAACCAGTAATGACTGTCACCCAACATTTTGACAACGCGAGGGTCACGGTTAAGGCAGCGTAACATAAAGTCAGCCATGCGTTCCAGACTGGTAACGGGCAAGATTTCTGTGTCCTCACCAAGATGACAACTGACCATGCTCTCCTCCTCCTCCTCCTCCCCCCTGTCCCCAGGCCACCCACGCTGAACCGACGGTATGACACTTGTACAGGTACTACCGTCTACAATGAATGATAGCAGCTCCTGTTCTTCCTCCTCCTCCTCCTCTCCCTCATTGTCCCCCAATGCACGTTGGGATGAGATGAGGCTGGGCTGTGTGTAATCGCCCGCTACGGCTTCTTGATCCATCTCATCATACTCTGCCTGCAATGCCTCCTCTTTAATTCTCTGCAGAGAGCGTTGCAAAAGACAGACAAGTGGGATGCTGACACTAATGATGGCGTCATCGCCACTCACCATCTTGGTGGCCTCCTCAACGTTTGTCAGGATGGTACATATGTCAGACATCCAGGTCCACTCCTGACGTCTTATGTGTGGAGTCTGACCTGAATATCGACGGCCTTGTTGCAGCTGGTACTCCACAACTGCTCTCTTCTGCTCACAAATCCTTTGCAACGTGTGGAGGGTAGAGTTCCAACGTGTGGGGACATCACACACCAGTCGGTGTGCCAGAAGCTGCAAACGCTGCTGCAACACAGGAAGGGCGGCGGAAGCTTTCACGAGCGGATCTGGCAACTCGGGGTACGATTTAAGAAACCGCTGAACCACGAGGTTAAGCACATGAGCCAGGCATGGTACGTGTGTGATCTCACCTCGCCTCAGAGCCGCCACCAGGTTAAGGCCATTGTCACACACGACCATGCTGGGATGTAGGTTCAGCGGTATCATCCACAGATCTGCCAGCTCTTTCACAGCTGTTCACAACTCACAAGCAGTGTGAGGTTTATCACCTAAGCTTATGAGTTTCAGCACAGCCTGTTGCCGCTTGGCGGAGGCAGTACTGCAATGCTTCCAGCTTGTAACTGATGTGGTGATATCTGAGATGGAGGCTGAACATGAGGAGGAGGAGGAGGAGGATGCGCAGGAGCTGTACACTGTGGGGGCAACTCTGACTGACATAGGGCCCGCAATCCTCGGTGTGGGGAGGATGTGTTCCGTCCCAAGGTCCGACTGGGTCCCGGCTTCCACTATGTTTACCAGTGTGCCGTCAGAGAGATGTACCGTCCCTGGCCACAAGCACTTGTCCACGTGTCCGTTGTCAGGTGGACTCTCCCAGTAACTGCGTTGTTGACGGCACCTCAGATGCTTTGGGACTCGTGCTTGTGTAGTGCGGGGATGGCACACCGGGCAAAATAGTGTCGGCTGGGGACCGAGTACCGAGGGACGGCCACCGCCATAAGATTGCGGAAGGATTCCGTCTCCACCAGCCTAAAAGGCAGCATTTCCAATGCAAGCAGTCGTGAAATGTGCGAATTTAGGACTGTGGCCTGTGGGGCGTTAGCTGCGAATTTCCGCTTTAGTTCAAAGGTCTGGGATATGGACAATTGAACGCTGCGGTGGGACGTGGACGTGGACGTTGATGCTGTTTCTTGAGAAACTGCCATAACAAGTGAAGACTGAGAGGAGGGGGCATCTTTACATGCAGTATGGACAGGGGATTGCCTTGCACACACAACAGGGGGTTCTATTGCATGCACAACAGTGGAAGAAGCAGTGGTGACACCCGCTGACACTGGTCGTGGACCCTGGGTTTCGCCCCACAAAGTCGGGTGCTTTGCTGCCATGTGCCTGATCATGCTGGTGGTGGTCAGGCTGGTAGTTTTGTCACCCCTGCTGATGCTGGCATGGCAGGTGGAACATATGGCCTTTTTGGGGTTATCAGCAGAGTCTTTAAAAAAATTCCAGACTCTGGAAGACCTACCGCTTGTACTGGCAACGTCCCTCATGTTGGTGTTACGGGGAACGGTTGCCTGCCTTCTGTCTGCGGCCACCACACTGCTTCTTCCTGACTGTTGGGGTACTCTGCCTCCCTCCCCCTGTGTGCTTCTGGCCTCACTCTGCATGTCCTCCTTCCACGTTGGGTCAGTTACTAGATCATCCACCACCTCCTCCTCTTCCACTTGCGCACCACGATCCTCCTCCTCACTTCCTGGCAATTGTGTCTCGTCATCGTCCACCTCTTGTGACAGATTGCCAACGTCGACTTCCTGTGGCCGTGGCTGTTCAATTATTTGGGCATCGCAACATGGGATCTCCTCTTCCACTACTTCAAGCGTATCAGGCGAGGGGCCCAAATATGGAAATGAACCAGTGAACAGCTCTTCAGAGTGTCCAAGTGTGGGATCACTTGCTGTCTGACGACACTCGGCATGGTGGGAGGAAGGCGCATCAGCGTGAGGAGGAGTATGCGGTCGAGACTCATGGCTACTAAGAGTTGACCGTGTGGAAGACAGACCGGAGGTGGTGGTGCCCAGGTAACTGGAAGTATTGTCTGCTATCCAATTAATAACCTGTTCACACTGATCAGTTCTCAATACTGCTGTTGTTCTGTGCTTCCCTAGTAATTCGGTCAAGAAGTGGGAGCGAGAAGATGTGGCTGTTGGTTGTGGCACATTTTCACCTTGGCCACGGCCCCGTCCTCTGCACGAACCATCACCAGAACGTCCAGTTCCACGTCCCTTGCCACGCGCCTTGCCCATTGTAAATGAAGTAAAATAGCTTACACTTGCACTATCAATGGAAAAAGGGTAATAAAGAGTAGATTAGAACCGTGGAAGAGGAAAACCACAGTTATTGTTTACTGGGGTATACCACACTTTTTTAAATAGAGATATTTGCGGCTGAACAGTGAGCGACACACTCAAACTGCTTTTTTTTTAGATACCAAAGGCCCAAAACTGGATAGTACAGCGATTTGACCCGTGGAACTGCGAAGCCACACTGGGATGTTGGGCCTACACAAGACTATTTTCAACAGATATATTTTTGTGTCACAACAGTCAGGAGACACTACTGTTTTTCTTTACGGAAAAAACTACCAAAAGCTGAATAATAGAGATTTTTTACCGTGGGATGGCAAAACCACAGTTATTGTTTACTGGGGTATACCACACTTTTTTAAATAGAGATATTTGCGGCTGAACAGTGAGCGACACACTCAAACTGCTTTTTTTTAGATACCAAAGGCCCAAAACTGGATTGTACACCGATTTGACCCGTGGAACTGCGAAACCACACTGGGATGTCGGGCCTACACAAGATTATTTTCAACAGATATACTTTTGTGTCACAACAGTCAGGAGACACTACTGTTTTTCTTTATGGAAAAAACTACCAAAAGCTGAATAATAGAGATTTTTTACCGTGGGATGGCAAAACCACAGTTATTGTTTACTGGGGTATACCAGACTTTTTTAAATAGAGATATTTGCGGCTGAACAGTGAGCAACACACTCAAACTGCTTTTTTTTTAGATACCAAAGGCCCAAAACTGGATAGTACAGCGATTTGACCCGTGGAACTGCGAAACCACACTGGGATGTCGGGCCTACACAAGACTATTTTCAACAGATATATTTTTGTGTCACAACAGTCAGGAGACACTACTGTTTTTCTTTACGGAAAAAACTACCAAAAGCTGAATAATAGAGATTTTTTACCGTGGGATGGCAAAACCACAGTTATTGTTTACTGGGGTATACCACACTTTTTTAAATAGAGATATTTGCGGCTGAACAGTGAGCGACACACTCAAACTGCTTTTTTTTAGATACCAAAGGCCCAAAACTGGATTGTACACCGATTTGACCCGTGGAACTGCGAAACCACACTGGGATGTCGGGCCTACACAAGATTATTTTCAACAGATATATTTTTGTGTCACAACAGTCAGGAGACACTACTGTTTTTCTTTATGGAAAAAACTACCAAAAGCTGAATAATAGAGATTTTTTACCGTGGGATGGCAAAACCACAGTTATTGTTTACTGGGGTATACCACACTTTTTTAAATAGAGATATTTGCGGCTAAACAGTCAGCGACACACTCAAACTGCTTTTTTTTTAGATACCAAAGGCCCAAAACTGGATAGTACAGCGATTTGACCCGTGGAACTGCGAAATCACACTGGGATGTCGGGCCTACACAAGACTATTTTCAACAGATCTATTTTTGTGTCACAACAGTCAGGAGACACTACTGTTTTTCTTTACGGAAAAAACTACCAAAAGCTGAATAATAGAGATTTTTTACCGTGGGATGGCAAAACCACAGTTATTGTTTACTGGGGTATACCACACTTTTTTAAATAGAGATATTTGCGGCTGAACAGTGAGCGACACACTCAAACTGCTTTTTTTTTAGATACCAAAGGCCCAAAACTGGATAGTACAGCGATTTGACCCGTGGAACTGCGAAACCACACTGGGATGTCGGGCCCACACAAGACTATTTTCAACAGATATATTTTTGTGTCACAACAGTCAGGAGACACTACTGTTTTTCTTTACGGAAAAAACTACCAAAAGCTGAATAATAGAGATTTTTTACCGTGGGATGGCAAAACCACAGTTATTGTTTACTGGGGTATACCACACTTTTTTAAATAGAGATATTTGCGGCTGAACAGTGAGCGACACACTCAAACTGCTTTTTTTTTAGATACCAAAGGCCCAAAACTGGATAGTACAGCGATTTGGCCCGTGGAACTGCGAAACCACACTGGGATGTCGGGCCTACACAAGACTATTTTCAACAGATATATTTTTGTGTCACAACAGTCAGGAGACACTACTGTTTTTCTTTACGGAAAAAACTACCAAAAGCTGAATAATAGAGATTTTTTACCGTGGGATGGCAAAACCACAGTTATTGTTTACTGGGGTATACCACACTTTTTTAAATAGAGATATTTGCGGCTGAACAGTGAGCGACACACTCAAACTGCTTTTTTTTAGATACCAAAGGCCCAAAACTGGATTGTACACCGATTTGACCCGTGGAACTGCGAAACCACACTGGGATGTCGGGCCTACACAAGATTATTTTCAACAGATATACTTTTGTGTCACAACAGTCAGGAGACACTACTGTTTTTCTTTATGGAAAAAACTACCAAAAGCTGAATAATAGAGATTTTTTACCGTGGGATGGCAAAACCACAGTTATTGTTTACTGGGGTATACCAGACTTTTTTAAATAGAGATATTTGCGGCTGAACAGTGAGCAACACACTCAAACTGCTTTTTTTTTAGATACCAAAGGCCCAAAACTGGATTGTACACCGATTTGACCCGTGGAACTGCGAAACCACACTGGGATGTCGGGCCTACACAAGATTATTTTCAACAGATATATTTTTGTGTCACAACAGTCAGGAGACACTACTGTTTTTCTTTATGGAAAAAACTACCAAAAGCTGAATAATAGAGATTTTTTACCGTGGGATGGCAAAACCACAGTTATTGTTTACTGGGGTATACCACACTTTTTTAAATAGAGATATTTGCGGCTAAACAGTCAGCGACACACTCAAACTGCTTTTTTTTTAGATACCAAAGGCCCAAAACTGGATAGTACAGCGATTTGACCCGTGGAACTGCGAAATCACACTGGGATGTCGGGCCTACACAAGACTATTTTCAACAGATCTATTTTTGTGTCACAACAGTCAGGAGACACTACTGTTTTTCTTTACGGAAAAAACTACCAAAAGCTGAATAATAGAGATTTTTTACCGTGGGATGGCAAAACCACAGTTATTGTTTACTGGGGTATACCACACTTTTTTAAATAGAGATATTTGCGGCTGAACAGTGAGCGACACACTCAAACTGCTTTTTTTTTAGATACCAAAGGCCCAAAACTGGATAGTACAGCGATTTGACCCGTGGAACTGCGAAACCACACTGGGATGTCGGGCCCACACAAGACTATTTTCAACAGATATATTTTTGTGTCACAACAGTCAGGAGACACTACTGTTTTTCTTTACGGAAAAAACTACCAAAAGCTGAATAATAGAGATTTTTTACCATGGGATGGCAAAACCACAGTTATTGTTTACTGGGGTATACCACACTTTTTTAAATAGAGATATTTGCGGCTGAACAGTGAGCGACACACTCAAACTGGTTCTTTTTTTAGATACAAATGACCCAAAATGGATAATATAGAGGTTTGAACCGTGGAAGTGCAAAACAACACTTCTGTTTCTCTAGCCTACACCAGACTATTTTCAACAGTTATATTTGTGTCTGAAAAATCAGAGACACGCTTTTTTTTGGGGGGGGTAGGGGGGACACACCAAAAGGTTAATAAGACGGGTATTTGTACAGTGTGAAGGAGGGAAAAAAAAGGAGGATTTAGATGGAAAAAAAAGGATTTTTCCTGGCCCCCGACACCTGGTGCTAAGTCCAGCAATTTGAGCAACAGGAGCACACAGGACTGTAATGCAGCGTTTGCTGGTATAACCACTGTGTCTCCTATACAGACTGCCTGCCTGGTATCTGGGATGGATATTAGTCCTGAAAAGGACTGTTTGTTTGTTCTGGCAGCCTTTACAGACCCTACACTAACTATTTCGCAGTTTATATCTGTCCCTAAATCAGCAGCGCTGTCCCTACATTGTCTAATCCGGAGCGACTGGGTCCAAGATGGCGGCGCCCGGTTTTAAATACTCGAGGTGATGCTGTGCGGCCAGCCAATCACTGTAATGCCCACAACCAACATGGCTGCAGCTTTACAGTGACTGGCTGGCAATCCCTGCATGTTTATTGGTTCTGTAAAGAGCGCCAAACATGCAGGGCGGAGACCCGAGCTCCCGCCCGAGTAACCCGGAAATGCTCGGTGCTCGCCGAACATCCCGAGTAGCGTGATGCTCGGGCGAGTACCGAGCAGTGTCGAGCATGTTCGCTCAACACTAGTGCTAAGCCTTGCATAGCCTGGGAATTTTTTCAGATCGATAAGGATGACCCAACTCGTGTTATCTGTAACATTTGTCAGCAAAAGCTAAGTAGAGGCTAAGTAGAGGCCAAAAAGTACATAGTTTGAGTACTTCATGCATGAACCGGCACATGGATATGAAGCATAAGTTGCAGTGGGAAGTTCACTGTGCTACAATGCCGCCTAGCCGGCCGGGCCAACCACCGTCTGCCACATCTTGTGCATCCGCGGCCTCTTCATCCTCTGTGACAGGGGGGACAGCAGTCACACCTGTTTTGGGACGCAGACCTGCCATTTCTTTACCTGCAACAGCCAGCGTGATTGCCAGGTAATCATTTTATTTGGAGGTGGAAACACCAGCTGTTGTTGATAGAGATGAGCGTTGTTCTACTCGAACTGTTCGCCAATCTCAAATTCGAGCTGTTTTGGGCGGTGTTCGAGCCGGTCGGCGAACACGAACAATTTGAGAAAAATTCGGCTGTTCGAGGTTATGTTCGATAACTGTTCGTGCACCAAAATCATAACTGGATTTTTTCTCAGTAATGATGAAAATTAATGTTAATACGCAGTTTGAGTGTACAGCGGGGCGGGGGGAGGGGCAGGGGATGGATCTCTGCAGGAACAATGAAGATCTCCATTTTTTTTTCTCTTTCCCGCATTTGCAGTGGGGAGGTGCAATCTGTCAGCCTATCAGCAGCGCACACACGGAGCGAAGTGCTTTTTTTCACACAAGCAAGGGCATGTGTGATTGGCAGTGTATGTCACATGTCCTTGCCCTATAAGACCAAGCCATTTTCCCCGTCGCCACCATTTTCTCACTGCTGCAGCTGCGTGTTAGACGGCACCGCTGTTGCTGTGTGCGCTATACCTTGTTAATTTCAAGCCAATTTTCGCACAAATATACAGATAGCTTGGGAGTAGGGAATAGTTGTGATTGCAGTCCTTTTAAGGACTAGGTTACAGCATTTCCTACGACTTTTATCAGGCAGGTCTGTGCTCTTAAATAGATAGATTGTGGGAGTAAAGACTAATTGTAATTGGAGTCCTTTTCAGGACTAGGTTACATCAGTTCCTATCAGTTTTTGCCAGGCAGGTCTGTGCCAGTGCTGTGCAAGTTTTTTTCACAGCATTTGGCTGAATCTAGCAAAGCTAATCCTTTTTGGCCTATTGCAGAGTGTGTTAGTCAGTGGAGTAGCCTATCTGTGTTGCAAGATATACCACCTGTGTATAGAATACCAATTTTTTTACTGCACCTAGTGAAGTAAAATCTTTTGGGCATAGCATCATTCTATTAGTCCATCTATACTGACCTCCATCAGGTTGCAAACTGAATATAATTTTTTTCTGCATCTAGCTCTGAAAAAATATTTGGGCTTCTAGCAGTGTGTGGGACTTGGTCTATTAGTCCATCTATACTGACCTCCATCAGGTTGCAAATTAAAAATATTTTTTTTCTGCATCTAGCTCTGAAAAAATATTTGGGCTTCTAGCAGTGTGTGGGACTTGGTCTATTAGTCTATCTATACTGACCTCCATCAGGTTGCAAATTAAAAATAATTTTTTTCTTCATTTAGCTCTGAAAAAATATTTGGGCTTCTAGCAGTGTGTGGGACTTGTTCTATTAGTCCTTCTATAGTGACCTCCAGCAGGTTGCAAATTGAATATAATTTTTTTCTGCATCTAGCTCTGAAAAAATATTTGGGCTTCTAGCGGTGTGTGGGACTTGGTCTATTAGTCCATCTATACTGACCTCCATCAGGTTGCAAATTAAAAATAATTTTTTTCTGCATCTAGCTCTGAAAAAATATTTGGGCTTCTAGCGGTGTGTGGGACTTGGTCTATTAGTCCATCTATACTGACCTCCATCAGGTTGCAAATTAAAAATAATTTTTTTCTGCATCTAGCTCTGAAAAAATATTTGGGCTTCTAGCAGTGTGTGGGACTTGGTCTATTAGTCCATCTATACTGACCTCCATCAGGTTGCAAATTGAATAAAAAAATTTTCTGCATCTAGCTCTGAAAAAATATTTGGGCTTCTAGCGGTGTGTGGGACTTGGTCTATTAGTCCATCTATACTGACCTCCATCAGGTTGCAAATTAAAAATAATTTTTTTCTGCATCTAGCTCTGAAAAAATATTTGGGCTTCTAGCGGTGTGTGGGACTTGGTCTATTAGTCCATCTATACTGACCTCCATCAGGTTGCAAATTAAAAATAATTTTTTTCTTCATCTAGCTCTGAAAAAATATTTGGGCTTCTAGCAGTGTGTGGGACTTGGTCTATTAGTCCATCTATACTGACCTCCATCAGGTTGCAAATTAAAAATAATTTTTTTCTGCATCTAACCCAGCCAATAGTTTTGGCCTAATACCACAGTTTGGCCACTCAGCTCTGCTCGGTTACCATCCATTGTTTTTTTGTGCAAACAACGCCAGATTTGTGAATTAGTTAACCACCAAAATGAGTGGAAAAAGGCCTGCTGCTGGTGGAAAGGGGAATAGGCGTGTTGGGAAGGGGAAAAAAGGTTGTGTCCGTGGGGTAGGTGCAGAAGAAAGACCATCTTCCAGCCAAACTAAAATGTCTACTTCTTTTAGCGGACAATGTGATAAGATCCCTTTCTTACGGCCACGCCAATCACTACAAATTCCAGATGAGGCACAAAAACAGCAGGTGCTTCAACGGATATCAAGTGCTCCTTTAAGTGGGCTCTCCTCCACATCAACTTCAACATCACAAATACTCCAGTCCTCAAAGGTGTCACCCAAATCGCACTTGCTTCCTCACAGCTCCCAAATCTCCAGCTGCCCGTCTGAGTATGAGGTAGAACAGATGGTTGAGTCTGCAGAGCTGTTTACTCATACTATAGCCTGGGAATCAGAGGTCGACTCCAGCGCTTCTGTGAATCCAGACGAGGAAATGATCTGCACTGATGCCCAGAATCTTTATGAGTCGGATCCAGGACCAGACGCAGAAGGTTCTGACCATAATGTAGACCCTCATTCCCAAACTGTAACTCCTGTTGGTGGAGACAATGAGGAAGACGATGATAAGACTCAAATACCTGATTGGAGCGACAACTTTAGTTTTTTGTCAGGGCAGGAACAGGTTGGCTCTGAGGACGACGGGTGTGATAACGCACAGGGTGATGATGATGAGGTCGGAGATTTCACTTACTGTCAACCCACAGTCAGCCAAGAGATGAGGTCAGCAGAGGAGGTGGAGGAAGATGCTAGTGACGACGAGGTCAGGTTGCGCCTTCCTGGACAGAGACGTAGTACTGGAAGCACGTCAACAACTGCATCCTCAAACACAACTCTGCCTCTCACCACAAGTCGTGGTGGCTCTTCAGGTCGCATGGGTGCTAAGCCTTGCATAGCCTGGGCATTTTTTCAGATCGATAAAGATGACCCAACTCGTGTTATCTGTAACATTTGTCAGCAAAAGCTAAGTAGAGGCCAAAAAATACATAGTTTGAGTACTTCATGCATGAACCGGCACATGGACATGAAGCATAAGTTGCAGTGGGAAGCTAAGTGTGCTACAATGCGGTCTAGCCGGCCGGGCCAACCACCGTCTGCCATATCTTGTGCATCCGCAGCCTCTTCATCCTCTGTGACTGGGGGGACAGCAGTCACACCTGTTTTGGGGCGCAGACCTGCCACCTCTTTACCCGCAACAGCCAGCGTGATTGGCAGGTCATCATTTTCTTTGGAGGTGGTAACACCAGCTGGTCTTGAGCGCTGTCCGACATCGATAGCACCACCTTTGGATCAAGGCAACCTAACATGTCCGCCTGCATCTTCCTCACAGACCGGCAGTTTGCCGGGGACACCCTTATCAACCCCGTCTAAGCACAATAGCCAGCCCTCGGTCCCTCAGATGTGGACAAGTAAAAGACCATTTCCTCCTAGCCATGAGAAAGCTAAGAGGTTGAATTTCACCATCTGCAAGCTCTTGGCTACAGAAATGCTGCCTTTCCGCCTGGTGGACACAGAGGATTTTCGAGACCTTATGTCCGTCGCAGTGCCCCAGTACCAGATGCCCAGTCGGCACTACTTCTCAAAGAAAGGTGTGCCTGCGCTCCACCAGCATGTCGCACACAACATCACCGCTTCTTTGAGAAACTCTGTGTGTGACAGGGTGCATTTCACCACAGACACTTGGACGAGTAGGCATGGACAGGGGCGTTACATGTCGCTGACTGGGCACTGGGTAACTATGGTGACAGCAGGACAAGGGGCTGCTGTCCAAGTCTTGCCGTCCCCACGAGTTGTGCGTCAATCCTCTTTATGTCATTTTTCCTCCACTGCTTCTGCCTCCTCAACCTCCTCTCGGTCTTCCACCTGCACCCAAAGCCTGTCTGGTCATGCCACAAGCTTTCTAACTGCGCAGAAGGGATCCTGCACACCTCCTTACTATGCTGGCAGTAGGGCTCAACGTCATCAGGCGGTTTTTACATTGAAATGTCTGGGAAATGTGAGTCACACAGCTGAGGAGTTGTGGTCAGCTCTGGAGAACCAATTTCATGAATGGTTGTCTCCACTGGACCTGAAACCAGGGAAGGCCGTGTGCGACAATGCTGCAAACCTGGGTGCGGCCCTTCGCCGGGGCAATGTCACACACGTGCCTTGTATGGCTCACGTGTTGAACCTGGTTGTCCAGCAATTTTTAGCCCACTATCCCAGACTAGATGGCCTTCTGCAGAGGGCACGGTCGCTGTGTGCTCACTTCCGCCGTTCGCATCCCGCAGCTCAGCGACTTACATCTCTACAGAAGTCGTTGGGCCTGCCACTTCACCGGCTAAAATGCGATGTGCCTACCCGGTGGAATTCAACTCTGCACATGTTGCAGCGACTGTGGCAGCACCGACAAGCCCTGGTGCAATACGTTCTGACGTATAGCCTGGGCCAACGAGATTCAGAGGTGGGGCAAATCACGCTGGAGGAGTGGTCTCAGATCAGGGACCTATGCACCCTTCTGCACAGTTTTGAAATGGCGACGAAGATGTTTAGTGCTGACGATGCCATTATCAGCATGACTATTCCGGTGATTTACATGCTGGAGCACATGTTAAACAGAATTCGGAGTCAGGTGGTGGCACAAGAGGAGGTGGAGGAAGTAGAGGAGGAGGAGTTGTATGCGGAAGGGCTAACATCTGCAAGGTCCAGAAGGTCGGCAGCACCAAGGCGGCAGGCATGTGAGGGTGGGGGAGATGGTTTTACCAGGGCGCATGGTAGCAGCCAAACTAGTGAGGAAGGTGCAGGAGCCCAGGAAGAAGTGGAGGACGAACTGATGGAAGACTCATCAGATGAGGGAGACCTTGATCACATTTCTGTTGTGCAAGGTTGGGGGGAGAGGACAGAGGAAGGAAGCATGATTGTTACCTCGCCACCAACACAACAGGGACTTGGTGCTCCTGGATGCGCAACACACATGAGTGCCTTCTTGCTGCACTACCTGCAACATGACCCTCGAATTGTGAGAATTAGAAATAATCCTGACTACTGGGTTGCCACACTGTTAGATCCCCGGTACAAAAGTAAATTTGCAGAAATTATTCCTGCCATAGAAAGGGATGCACGCATGCAGGAGTATCAGCAGAGACTGTTGCAGAATCTTACATGTGCTTTTCCACAAAATACCAGTGGTGCACGTAGTGAATCTCACAGTTCCAACTTGCCAACCGTGGGACCGTCAAGTGTTCAGCACTCAAACCGTAACAGAACCACAGTATCTGCTGGTAACATCAATTTTGCGGAATCATTTCACCACTTTTTTAGCCCATCCTTTGCAAGGCCACAGGAGACAAGAAGTCTGACCCATAGTCAACGCCTAGAGACGATGGTACAGGAGTATCTCCAAGTAAACATTGAAGCCACGACTGTGTCACTGGACCCTTGCTCTTTTTGGGCTTCCAATCTGGATAAATGGCCGGAGCTAGCCACTTACGCCTTGGAGATCTTGTCATGCCCCGCAGCCAGCGTTCTGTCTGAACGTGTGTTCAGCGCTGCTGGTGGTGTGCTGACAGATAAGCGCACGCGGCTCTCCACTGATAATGTAGACAGACTCACGTTCATAAAGATGAACAAATCATGGATCCGAAACGACTTTTCTACCCCTGTGTCATCCTGGGGATAGTAAAAGCTTGATGATTGGTTAAAATCACCCTACCAACCGTTTTAAGCTTTCAAATTACTAATCATGTTTATCTGTATCTTGACTGGAAAATAATTTGGGCTTTGTAGCAGTGTGCAGCACTGATCCTATTAGGCCATCTATAATAAGCTTCACCAGATTTAAAATTAAAAATAATTTTTAGCTGCATCTAGCCCGGAAAATAATTTTGGGGCTCCGAGATGCGCAAGACACATAAGTGCCTTCTTGCTGCACTACCTGCAGCATGACCCTCATATTGTCAGAATTCGAAGTAATCATGACTACTGGGTTGCCACACTCTTAGATCCCCCAAACTTTTCGATCAACCTTTTCATTTTAATAAAGACCAAAAAAATGGTCATTTTTGAAATTATAAGCATTAGCAGGTTGTTAGAAACTGAAATCAAACAGTTTTCAACTCAAAACTTTATTCTAGGTGATGTTACATTTTCACATAGGACCCCTTGTTCGAAAGGAGCTTCTGAACTCTCTCGTCCATTGAATTTGTCAGGTTTTGGATGGTTTCTGCTTCAATTGTTTTGCATGAGGACAGAATACCCTCCCAGAGCTGTTGCTTAGATGTGAACTGCCTCCCGCCATCATAGACACTCCTTTTAATGATGCTCCAAAGGTTCTGAATGGGGTAGAGGTCAGGGGAGCATGGGGGTCACACCATAAGTTTGTCCCCTTTTATGCCCATATCAGCCAGAGATGCAGATGTTTTATGTGCAGCATGAGATGGTGCATTATCATGCAGAAAAATGATCTTGCTGTGAAATACACGGTTCTTCTTCTTGAACCATGGCAGGAAGTGCTGTTTGAGAAAATCCACATACATTATGGAGTTCATCTTTAGCGCCTTCAGGGATCCTAAAGGGGCCGACAATCTCTCTCCCCATGATTCCAGCCCAAAACATTACTCCACCTCCTCCTTGTTGGCGCTGTAGCCGTGTTTGCGTGGGGTGTCCATCAACCAGCCATCCTCCACTCCATTCATCTGGTCCATCGAGCGCTGCACGGCACTCATCCGTGAACAAAACAGTTTTGAAATCAGTCTTCATGTAATGTTTGGCCCACTGGAGCCGTTTCTGCTTGTGTGAAGTGGATAGAGGAGGTCGACAGGATGGCGTATGCACAGCTGCAAACCTCTGAAGGACCCTGCATCTTGTTGTTCGGGGGACATTGGAGGCACAAGCAGCTTCAAAAACTTGTCTGCTGCTATGACAAGGCTTTTTTGCCGCTGCTCTTTCAACCTGACGTAATTGCCTGTAGGAAAGAGTCCTCAATTTGCCCTTATCAGCACGCACACGTGTGTACTGTGAATCAGCTACATACTTCTTGATTGCCAAGACACTTTATCCTGATCATCGCACAATGTTGATTGTAGTCATGCCTTGACCTAAACACTCCACAATTTGTTGCTTCTCAGCAGCCGACACATCCTTTTTCTTTCCCATTTTGGCAGAAAATGTAGGCTGCTTAATAATGTGAGAGAGCCTTCTTAAGTAGTCTTGCCTTTCATTGGACACACCTGCCAAACTAATTAGCACAGGTGTCTGCAATTGCTTACAGTGATATAAAGAGCCCTGACACACATCACCATCAATGAGTTTAACTGAAAACAAACAAATTCTTCCCTTATCACTCCTAAACACTTTTTGCATAATAATTTGGAACGCGGTGTACATGTGCTTTTCCACAAAACACCAGTGGTTCACGTAGTGAATCTTACAGTTCTAACTTGCCAACCGTGGTCTGTATGGAATTGTTCAATAAAGGGCCCAAAATTAAGATAACATAGATGGGAGAGGTCTCTATGAATAGGAATTCCTAAGTATTTGATACCCTGTGAGGGCCAGGCAAAGGGAAAGTTGGACTGGATGGAATCCTATATGGATTTAGGGAGGGAGACATCGAGGGCCTCAGACTTCGCTGCATTGATTTTAAAATTTTACCATGTAACAAAGTGATCTATTTCAGCCATAACAGCAGGGATGGATATATGTGATTGAGTGATATATACTAGGACATCATCAGCAAATAGAGAGCACTTGTACTCGGTGCCTCCCACCTCAATCCACCTAATATTGGGGTTATGGCGAATTGATGAGAGCAGGTGCTCCGTCACTAGGACGTATAAGAGAGGGGACAGAGGACATCCCTGCCTTGTCCCATTGGTGATTGTGAAAGGTGATGAAAATGTTCTGACGCACCCCCTGGGCCTTGGGACACCCGGAGCCGGACCCTTTTTGGTGGATGCTGGTGGTTGTAGTCTTCGTGGCGGCGATCCGGTTCCGTGGCTCAGGGCGGTCAAACCAGTGGCGGAACTATTTATGTGGTTTTGATGTTTAAATGTCCGACTACGCCACCCGTGGATTGCGGTCAGAGTGAACCGCCGCTACAGGGCAGACCGCTATGGCTGGTGTTGTGGGTGCAGCAGAGCGTAGCATAACTCCCCACGGGAGGAGTATAGCCTCAGGGCAGTGTATGCGGAGGATGGGGGTGATGGTGCAGGGCAGCAGCAGTAACGACAAGGAGTCAGTGATGCAGTTCAGGGCCTTTACTCACAGTTCTTATTATCCAGACCACGTCTGCAGGTAACGGCTGCCCACGTCGTACTGTGCTCACCAGGTGAGGGGCTCAGACAACTCCCAGATAATTTTGGAGCGCTTCACAGGACCCCCTTTGTGTGTCCTTTGTCTGGCCTTTCTTACCAACACTTCTGTCCGGCTGCCTCGGGCCTCCTCTTGGTAAACTTGGCGCCAGTTTCCCTGACCTTATGTTGTGCCTTCCTAGCGGGTGGAGCAAGGGGCTGCGCCACATAAAATGTCAGAGCCTCCGGTTTCTAGCTGAGGGTCGTTTCCTGCCTCCACTAGTTCGGGGACCGGTCTCCCCCTTTGGCCTGACCCCTCCACGCAGGTGGATTCGGGCGTGCGGTGGCGACTCGCCCGTCCGCACCCCTGGGATCCCTTCATTCCTCGTTCCTGGAGCCTTCTCCGCTCCTCTTCCTTCCTTCTCCCTCTTGCAGGCCTGGGCCTCTGTTACTAGGCCCGCCTCCGGAGCAGAGCTCATGCAGAGCCCCTGCTCCCTGCCACTTCTGCTCAGACTTCTCTGCACTGAACTAAGATGGTGCCCACCTTTTATACTCCCTTCTCAATGCACCCAGGAACTGCTTCCTCCCTGCTCCTGCACTGCAGGGTTCCCCTTCCTCAGTGTTCCCTCCCCCCACTCCAGCCAGGGACAGGGACTGTCGTGCCCATCTCAGGGGCATATTGGTCGCCCTGCCCCACGGCAATGTGGTGTAATGCATGCAGGTGTCGGGTCCTGATCCACACTCCATCCTTATCTGAGAGTGAGATATCACACCTCTGGGTGAGGTGCAATACGTCTGTAGCAACCGAGCCCTCGGTGCTACAGTTCCATTTATCTTCAGCCTAGGTGACGTATTGTGATACAGGGCCATGATTTTGGCTATAAAAGGGTCCCCTAGACCCCTACCCCAAGCTTTTTAAGAGAATCATATATGGCGTGCCAGGAGACTCTATGGAATGCTTTCTCAGCATCCAACGAGAGTATCTAATTACAAATTTTTAACTGCATCTAGCCCAGGAAATACTTTGTGCCTAGTAGCAGTGTCTGCTAGTCAGCGGATTATCCCGGCTGTTAAGCAAGCTACACCACCTGTAGTTTGGACACTTAATTTTTTCAAAGGAAATGCTTCGGGACCACGGGATACTTAGTGAAGAGCATCAGGAGGCACCCCAAGGCATAGGGGCTGGGACTGGCACTAGGATGCCTTGCGGTGGACAGCCGAGCTCGATCCTTATAAAAGCTTTTTAACTGCAGCAGCTTTAGTGGACGCTACTGGAGCTGGAATTACGCGGCTGCTGGCATGAGACTTGCCCTCCAATAGATCCTTGTAAATGGATTTAAAGTGTATTCATTCAAATTAGAGGGACAATTTAAATTAAAAAGCTTAGAGCTGCCTCCACCACAGGGGGGCTCTCTCGACCCACCAGCGGACAGGCACCAGTATTGGGAGAGGGGGGCTGGCCGTCAGGGTTCACCGCGGCTCTGGCACAAACCCGGCGACACGGAGGTGGCACGGGCAGGAGCGGACTGGCCGTCTCGGCTTCTCACTTTTTGGATTTTAGAAGGGCATGACATGCCTATATCTGTGTCTCCCCCTCCTTTTACTCCTCCACCTCTTTTCTTTTCGCATGACTATATGTACTTGTCACTTTTCCATGTGTTAGTTGTGTCTTCTGAGCAGTTTGTCAGCTTTTGGACACCTTTGAAGGTGTTTTCTATGTGTTTCTATGTGTTTTTGTTTGCCTGCCATTGGTTTTAACGGTGTTCGAAGGTGTTCGACGAACAGTTCGACGAACAGTTCGGCGAACACACGGGTGTTCGACGAACCGAACCGAACTCGAACACTACGGGGGTGGCTCAACACTAGTTGTTGAGCGTTCTCCGACATCGATAGCACCACCTTTGGATCAAGGCAAGCTAACATGTCCGCCTGCATCTTCCTCTCAGACCGGCAGTTTTCTGGGGACACCCTTGTCAACCCCGTCTAAGCACAACAGCCAGCCCTCGGTCCCTCAGATGTGGACAAGTAAAAGACCATTTCCTCCTAGCCATGAGAAAGCTAAGAGGTTGAATTTCACCATCTGCAGGCTCTTGGCTACAGAAATGCTGCCTTTCTGCCTGGTGGACACAGAGGATTTTCGAGACCTTATGTCCGTCGCAGTGCCCCAGTACCAGATGCCCAGTCGGCACTACTTCTCAAAGAAAGGTGTGCCTGCGCTCCACCAGCATGTCACACACAACATCACCGCTTCTTTGAGAAACTCTGTGTGTGACAGGGTGCATTTCATCACAGACACTTGGACGAGTAGGCATGGACAGGGGCGTTACATGTCGCTGACTGGGCACTGGGTAACTATGGTGACAGCAGGACAAGGGGCTGCTGTCCAAGTCTTGCCGTCCCCATGAGTTGTGCGTCAATCCTCTTTATCTCGAAGTTCCTCCACTGCTTCTGCCTCCTCAACCTCCTCTCGGTCTTCCACCTGCACCCAAAGCCTGTCTGGTCATGCCACAAGCTTTCTAACTGCGCAGAAGGGATCCTGCACACCTCCTTACTTTACTGGCAGCAGGGCTCAACGTCATCAAGCGGTTTTTACTTTGAAATGTCTGGGAAATGTGAGTCACACAGCTGAGGAGTTGTGGTCAGCTCTGGAGAACCAGTTTCATGAATGGTTGTCTCCACTGGACCTGAAACCAGGGAAGGCCGTGTGTGAAAATGCTGCA
The DNA here is from genome assembly GCF_046119375.1 of Phyllobates terribilis. Classification (NCBI taxonomy): domain Eukaryota; kingdom Metazoa; phylum Chordata; class Amphibia; order Anura; family Dendrobatidae; genus Phyllobates; species Phyllobates terribilis. The sequence goes on along the minus strand of NW_027362761.1, from coordinate 115,169,961 downwards.
AACCTCGGTGCGGCCCTTCGCCAAGGCAATGTCACACAAGTGCCTTGTATAGCTCACGTGCTGAACCTGGTTGTCCAGCAATTTTTAGGCCACTATCCCGGACTAGATGGCCTTCTGCAGAGGGCACGGTCGCTGTGTGCTCACTTCCGCCGTTCGCATCCCGCAGCTCAGCGACTTACATCTCTACAGAAGTCGTTGGGCCTGCCACTTCACGGCTAAAATGCGATGTGCCTACCCGGTGGAATTCAACTATGCACATGTTGCAGCGACTGTGGCAGCACCGACAAGCCCTGGTGCAATATGTTCTGACGTATAGCCTGGGCCAACGAGATCCAGAGGTGGGGCAAATCATGCTGGAGGAGTGGTCTCAGATCAGGGACCTATGCACCCTTCTGCACAGTTTTGAAATGGCGACGAAGATGTTTAGTGCTGACGATGCCATTATCAGCATGACTATTCCGTTGATTTACATGCTGGAGCACATGTTAAACAGAATTCGGAGTCAGGTGGTGGCCCAAGAGGAGGTGGAGGAAGTAGAGGTGGAGTTGTATGCGGAAGGGCTAACATCTGCAAGGTCCAGATGGTCGGCAGCACCAAGGCGGCAGGCATGTGAGGGTGGGGGAGATGGTTTTACCAGGGCACATAGTAGGAGCCAAACTAGTGAGGAAGGTGCAGGAGCCGAGGGAGAAGTGGAGGACGAACTGATGGAAGACTCATCAGATGAGGGAGACCTTGATCACATTTCTGTTGTGCGAGGTTGGGGGGAAAGGGCAGAGGAAGGAAGCATGATTGTTACTTCGCCACCAACACAACAGGGACTTGGTGCTCCTGGATGCGCAAGACACATGAGTGCCTTCTTGCTCCATTACCTGCAACATGACCTTCGAATTGTGAGAATTAGAAATAATCCTGACTACTGGGTTGCCACACTGTTAGATCCCCGGTACAAAAGTAAATTTGCAGAAATTATTCCTGCCATAGAAAGGGATGCACGCATGCAGGAGTATCAGCAGAGACTGTTGCAGAATCTTACATGTGCTTTTCCACAAAACACCAGTGGTGCACGTAGTGAATCTCACAGTTCCAACTTGCCAACCGTGGGACCGTCGAGTGTTCAGCACTCAAAACGTAACAGAAACACAGTATCTGCTGGTAACATCAATTTTGCGGAATCATTTCACCACTTTTTTAGCCCATCCTTTACAAGGCCACAGGAGACAAGAAATCTGACACATAGTCAACACCTAGAGACGATGGTACAGGAGTAACTCCAAGTAAACATTGAAGCCATGACTGTGTCACTGGACCCTTGCTCTTTTTGGGCTTCCAATCTGGATAAATGGCCGGAGCTCGCCACTTACGCCTTGGAGATCTTGTCATGCCCCGCAGCCAGCGTTCTGTCTGAACGTGTGTTCAGCGCTGCTGGTGGTGTGCTGACAGATAAGCGCACGCGGCTCTCCACTGATAATGTTGACAGACTCACGTTCATAAAGATGAACAAATCATGGATCCGCAAGGTCTTTTGTACCCCTTTGTCATCCAGGGGAGAGTAAAAGCTTGACGATTTGTTAAAATCACCTCACCAACCGTTTTAAGCTTTCAAATTACTAATCATGTTTATCTGTATCTTGCCTGTATAATAATTTTGGCCTTGTAGCACTGTGTAGTACTGATTCTATTAGGCCATCTATACTAAACTCCACCAGATTTAAAATTACTAATCATGTTTATCTGTATCTTGGCTGGAAAATAATTTGGGCCTTGTAGCAGTGTGCAGTACTGATTCTATTAGGCCATCTATACTAAACTCCACCAGATTTAAAATTACTAATCATGTTTATCTGTATCTTGGCTGTAAAATAATTTGGGCCTTGTAGCAGTTTGCAGTACTGATTCTATTAGGCCATCTATACTAAGCTCCACCAGATTTAAAATTACACTGGTCAACGCAATTTTTCTGTCAAAAGGTTTTAAAACATATTTTAAGTCAATTTTGGCTGCTGATTACTAATACGAACTCCGTTTTTGGCTATCACATCAGGATTTCGAGATATTTTTGATGGAAATTACTCCTATCGAATGTTTTTTGATAAAAACCTCATGATTTTCGTTACTACATTTTATATATTTTTAATCAAGGAATAACAAAAATTACAAAGTCTGTGTACATCAAATCAAATATACTTACAAAATTAAACTACAAAATATAAAAACACATATATATGGCACACAGATGAATGGCAAATGGCAGTTATTTGAACTTTCTTTTCTTGGCTGATCTGTTATGTCCAGCTTCTGGGTTGTCTCTCATCAAGCGCCAGCAATAGTCAGCCATCATATGTGAGTCCCACCGGCCTTGATACCGTTCTTCCATTGTTTTAATGTCCTTATGAAAACGCTCCCCTTGTTCCTCGCTCACATAACCCAAGGTTCTCTGGAAAAAAGTCCAAATGGCTGTGTAAATAGTGAATCTTGATACTCATTCTACATCCAAGATTTTTCAGACTCATTAGTAGCTCTTCCACAATCTCTTCATAGTTGTCTGCTTTCTTATTCCCTAGAAAATTCTGCACCACATTACAAAATGCATTCCAAGCTCTTTCTTCTGTCTCATTCATTGATGTGATAAAGTTTGGGTCTCTCATAAGTGTTCTTATTTGAGGTACATCAAATATTCCAGCCTTTTTCTTCTCTTCACTAAGACCAGGAAAAGTTGAACATATATAGTTAAAGCATTCTCCACTGTGATTGAGAGCTTTGACGAACTGCTTCATCAATCCAAGTTTTATGTGCAAGGGAGGAAAGACAATGTTCTTCCTATCCACTAGAGGATCATGGATGACATTCTTATCGCCAGATGCCAAACTCTGTCGCTGAGGCCATTCCGTTTTCACCCAATGCTCTGCTGTAGCTCTGCTGTCCCAGTAGCACAGAAAACAAGGGTGTTTGAAAACAGTTTTTTTTACTTTCTTATCATAACAAATGGGAATTATGCATGTTCAAAGAAAACAAAGATATTCTCACATTTATTGGGAGACTAAATGAAAACTAAATTAACCTTAGTGAACCGTATAAACCGGCACTTTTCATACACTACTTATATTTTTCTTGGAATTATTGAAAATGGGCTATATACCTATAGTGCAAAAACGTGATGTGATAGAGAAATTATAAGATCAGATTTGAATTCAGCACCCTCAAATTAGTCTAAAACTGTTCTTAAAGTCCATGCCAGACATTTTTTTTGTACACCAGTGTTATTAATAATCATGTTTATCTGTATCTTGCCTGTAAAATAATTTTGGCCTTGTAGCAGTTTGCAGTACTGATTCTATTAGGCCATCTATACTAAGCTCCACCAGATTTCAAATTATTACTAATCATGTTTATTTGTATCTTGCCTGTAAAATAATTTTGGCCTTGTAGCAGTTTGCAGTACTGATTCTATTAGGCCATCTATACTAAGCTCCTCCAGATTTCAAATTAATAATAAATTTTGTTCTCTCTGAGTTCAGCGCTGCTGATGGTGTGCTGACAGATAAGCGCTCGCGGCTGTCCACTGACAATGTAGACAGACTCACGTTCATAAAGATGAACACATCATGGATCCGCAAGGACTTTTCTACCCCTGTGTCATCCTGGGGAGAGTAAAAGCTTGAGGATTTAGTAAAATCACCTCACCAGTCGTTTTAAGATTTAAAATTAATTATAATTTTTATCTGTATCTTGCCAGGAAAATAATTTTGGGCATAGTAGCAGTATGCAGTACTGATTCTATTAGGCCATCTATACTAAGCTCCACCAGATTTCAAATTATTACTAATCATGTTTATCTCTATCTTGCCTGTAAAATAATTTTGGCCTTGTAGCAGTTTGCAGTACTGATTCTATTAGGCCATCTATACTAAGCTTCTCCAGATTTCAAATTATTACTAATCATGTTTATCTGTATCTTGCCTGTAGAATAATTTTGGCCTTGTAGCAGTTTGCCGTACTGATTCTATTAAGCCATCTATACTAAGCTCCACCAGATTTCAAATTATTACTAATCATGTTTATCTCTATCTTGCCTGTAAAATATTTTTGGCCTTGTAGCAGTTTGCAGTACTGATTCTATTAGGCCATCTATACTGAGCTTCACCAGCTTTCAAATTAATAATAATTTTTAGCTGCATCTAGCCCGGAAAATAATTTTGGGGCTCCTAGATGCGCAAGACACATGAGTGCCTTCTTGCTGCACTACCTGCAACATGACCCTCAGATTGTCAGAATTCGAAATAATCCTGACTATTGGGTTGCCACACTCTTAGATCCCCCACACTCTTCGATCAACCTTTTCATTTTAATAAAGAACAAAAAAATGGTCATTTTTGAAATTATAAGCATTAGCAGGTTATTACAAACTGAAATCAAACAGTTTTCAACTCAAAACTTTATTCTAGGTGATGTTACATTTGCACATAGGACCCCTTGTTTGAAAGCTGCTTCTGAACTCTCTCGTCCATTGAATTTGTCAGGTTTTGGATGGTTTCTGCTTCAATTGTTTTGCATGAGGACAGAATACCCTCCCAGAGCTGTTGCTTAGATGTGAACTGCCTCCCACCATCATAGACACTCCTTTTGATGATGCTCCAGAGGTTCTCAATGGGGTTGAGGTCAGGGGAGCATGGGGGTCACACCATAAGTTTGTCCCCTTTTATGCCCATATCAGCCAGAGATGCAGATGTGTTATGTGCAGCATGAGACGGTGCATTATCATGCATGAAAATGATCTTGCTGCGGAATACACGGTTCTTCTTCTTGAACCATGGCAGGAAGTGCTGTTTGAGAAACTCCACATAAATTATGGAGTTCATCTTTACCCCTTCAGGGATCCTAAAGGGGCCGACAATCTCTCTCCCCATGATTCCAGCCCAAAACATTACTCCACCTCCTCCTTGTTGGCGCCGTAGCCGTGTTTGAATGGGGTGTCCATCAATCAGCCATCCTCCACTCCATCCATCTGGACCATTGAGCGTTGCACGGCACTCATCGGTGAACAAAACAGTTTTGAAGTCAGTCTTCATGTATTGTTTGGCCCACTGGAGCCGTTTCTGCTTGTGTATAGTGGATAGAGGAGGTCGACAGGATGGCTTACGCACAGCTGCAAACCTCTGAAGGACCCTGCATCTTGTTGTTCGGGGGACTTTGGAGGCACCAGCAGCTTCAAAAACTTGTCTGCTGCTATGACAAGACTTTTTTGCCGCTGCTCTTTTAACCTGACGTAATTGCCTGTAGGAAAGAGTCCTCAATTTGCCCTTATCAGCACGCACACGTGTGTACTGTGAATCAGCTACATACTTCTTGATTGTGCGATGATCAGGATGAAGTGTCTTGGCAATGTTGATTGTAGTCATGCCTTGAGCTAAACACTCCACAATTTGTTGCTTCTCAGCAGCTGATACATCCTTTTTCTTTCCCATTTTGGCAGAAAATGTAGGCTGCTTAATAATGTAGGACAGCCTTCTTAAGTAGTCTTGCCTTTCATTGGACACACCTGCCAAACTAATTAGCACAGGTGTCTGCAATTGCTTACAGTGATATAAAGAGCCCTGACACACATCACCATCAATGAGTTTAACTGACAAACAAAAAAATTCTTACCTTATCACTCCTAAACACTTTTTGCATAATAATTTGGAACACAGTGTACATGTGCTTTTCCACAAAACACCAGTGGTTCACGTAGTGAATCTTACAGTTCTATCTTGCCAACCGTGGTCTGTATGGAGTTGTTCAATAAAGGGCCCAAAATTAAGATAACATAGACGGGAGAGGTCTCTATGAATACGAATTCCTAAGTATTTGATACCCTGTGAGGGCCAGGCAAAGGGAAAGTTGGACTGGATGGAATCCTGTATGGATTTGGGAAGGGAGACATCGAGGGCCTCAGACTTCGCTGCATTGATTTTAAAATGTGACCATTTAACAAAGTGATCCATTTCAGCCATAACAGCAGGGATGGATATATGTGATTGAGTGATATATACTAGGACATCATCAGCAAATTCAGAGCACTTGTACTCGGTGCCTCCCACCTCAATCCAATTAATATTGGGGTTATGGCGAATTGATGAGAGCAGGTGCTCCATCACTAGGATGTATAAGAGAGGGGACAGAGGACATCCCTGCCTTGTCCCATTGGTGATTATGAAAGGTGATGAAAATGTTCCATTTATCTTCAGCCTAGGTGACGTATTGCGATACAGGGCCGTGAATTTGGCAATAAAAGGGTCCCCTAGACCCCTACCCCAAGCTTTTTAAGAGAATAATATATGGCGTGCCAGGAGACTCTATGGAATGCTTTCTCAGCATCCAAAGAGAGTATCTAATTACAAATTTTTAACTGCATCTAGCCCAGGAAATACTTTTTGCCTAGTAGCAGTGTCTGCTAGTCAGCGGATAAGCCCAGCTGTTAAGCAAGCTACACCACCTGTAGTTTGGACACTTAATTTTTTCAAAGGAAATGCTTCGGGCCCCCGGGACACTCAGTGAAGAGCATCGGGAGGCACCCCAAGCCACAGGGGCTGGGACTGGCGGTAGGACGCCTTGAAGTGGACCGCCAAGCTCGATCCTTATAAAAGCTTTTTAACTGCAGCAGCTTTAGTGGACGCTACTGGAGCTGTAATTCCCGCGGCTGCTGGCATCAGACTTGCCCTCCAATAGATCCTTGTAAAAGGATTTAAAGTGTACTCATTCAAATTAGAGAGACAATTTAAATGAAAAAGATTAGAGCTGCCTCCACCGCAGGGGGGCTCGCTCGACCCACCAGCGGACAGGCACCAGTATTGGGAGAGGGGGGCTGGCCGTCAGGGTCCTCCGCAGCCCTGGCACAAACCCGGCGAAACGGAGGTCGCACGGTCAGGAACGGACTGGCCATGTCAGCTTCTCACTTTTTTGGTTTTAGAAGGGCATGACATGCCTATAGCTGTGTCTCCCCCTCCTTTTACTCCTCAACCTCTTTTCTTTTTGCATGACTATATGTACTTGTCACTTTTCCATGTGTTAGTTGTGTCTTCTGAGCAGTTTGTCAGCTTTTGGACACCTTTGAAATGTTTTCTATGTGCTTTCTATGTGTTTCTATGTGTTTTTGTTTGCCTGCCATTGGTTTTAACGGTGCTCGACGGTGTTCGACGAACAGTTCGGCGAACATATGGGTGTTCGACGAACCGAACCGAACTCGAACACTACTGGGGTGGCTCAAATCTACAGGGGACCACTGTCAAAGTTCTGGGAGAGTTTTCTCAGACCCTCCCATTGCACAGGCCCTGAGGCGCAGGGTACTCTCACAAGGAGTGCAAAGTTGGGGAAGATACTGAGGGAGTACCTTGCCGATCATACCAATGTCCTCCGTGAATCCTCTGTGCCTTATAATTATTGGGTATCCAACCTGGATTCGTGTAATGAACTGGCTCTCTATGCCTTGGAAGTCCTGGCCTGCCCTGCCGCCAGCGTTTTATCAGAGCAGGTTTTTAGTGTCGCTGGTGGAATTATAACTGATAAGCGCATCCGCCTGTCAACTGAAAATGCTGACAGGCTGACTTTTATAAAAATGAACAAGGGCTGGATTGGGCCAGACTTCTCAACGCCACCGAATGATAGCAGCGTAACATAAACTTAAATTCAGTGACTTTTCTTGGGAGGTGTATTCCCATGCCCTTTTTCACACCCAGACATGGATATACGCGTCCTGATTTTTGCTATTTGCTCTTGTCCTCCTCCTTCTCCTCATCCTCCACCACCATATGACCAGGGTGACCGTGGTCCGTGATGCAACACCCACATAATTTTTTTAAAGGGTATTTATGAAACCCATAAAATAAATGTTTGTCAGCCCATACACTTAGTGCATGCGCATTACAAGTATAGGAGGCTCAATCCTTTCTAATGGGAACATTTTTTTATGAGGCCTTCCTCCACGTCTCTTTCAAGGGGCATTGGAGTGCTTCCAAATTTTTGGCAACCCTTGCATTCACTGCATAGTCCAACATTATTCGAGACCCACTTCCTAATAATGGGAACAGTGTTTTCAGGAGGCCCTCTGACCTCCATGTCTCTTCCAAGGGGCATTGAAGTGCCTCCAAATTTTTGGCAGCCCTTGCATTCACTGCATAGGCCAACACTATGGGAGACTCTCTCCTTTCTAATTTGAATTTGTCGTTACTGTGGCCCTGCTCTATGTCTCTTTAAATTGTTAGTGGGGTTTTTCCTAAATTTGGTCAGCCGTTGGACTCAATGCATACCCTATAACTGTATAGCAGACCCTCTCCTTTCTAATGGGAACATGTCGTACTTGTTACTGTGGCCCTGCTCTATGTTTCTTTAAATTCTTAGTGGGGTTTTTCCTAAATTTGTTCTGCCGTTGGACTCACTGCATACCCTATAACTGTATAGCAGACTCTCTCCTTTCTAATGGGAATTTGTCGTTACTGTGGCCCTGCTCTATGTATCTTTCATTTGTTAGTGGGGTTTTTCCTAAATTTAGTAAGCCTTTGGACTCACTGCATACATTATAACTCTACAGTATAGCTGACTCTCTCCTTTCTAATGGGAACAGGTCGTACTCGTTACTGTGGCTCTGCTCTATGTGTCTTTCAGGGTTCCTCCATCATCAAAGAAACAGGATGTGGCTGATGATGTTGCCAGGTAAGGTTGTAAAATGTTAAAATGACATTTCCCAGTGAATGCATTTGCCTTAAAAAATAATGTAAAAATAAAAACAGTAGGATCTTTCTTTAGTATAAAAACAGGGTCGCCAATGCAACCTCAATGTAATCACATTGTTCAGCTCCTGCACCTCCTCCTCCATCTCCGAAATGACCACATCAGTCACAAGCTGAAATCACTGCAGCACTGCCTTGGCCAAGTGGCAACAGGCTGTGATGAAGACAACATGCTTAATACTTAGGTGACAAACCACCCAGCGCTGTAGAGTTGTTGAAAGCTGTAACACAGCAACTTGATCTGTGGCTCTCACCTCTGAACATACAGCCAGGCATGGTCGTGTGTGACAATGGGCGGAACCTGGTGACGGAGAAATGACAGCCGGAGTAGATACGGTTTCCCTCTATGCCAGTGATTTCACCGATCTAAAGAATATGGCTGTGGTGAAATACAACTCCCACTGAGAAGCTGTTTCAGATTGAAAAACATTGTGCCCACCAATGGATTTGATTCTGAGGGCTCACCTTTCTCCCCGCTCAAGAGCCCCATAGCAGCTGCAAAGTTAGAGCTATCATGAACTCTCCTGATGTAGAAGCCTGGGCACACCAGAGGATTCTCTGGTGGGCCTGTCCAATCCTGCCGAGAAGCAGTCCTGGCTAAGAAAAGTGTGTGGGAAAGTTCCCGGACACGCTATGGCTGCTTTTTTACAGATGTTGTCCTTGCTGGGATTTGAACCCAGGATCCCAGCGCTGCAAGGCTTCAGTGCTAACCACTGATCCAGTGTGCTGCCGTTCACCCTCTAATATTTAACAGGCTGGAGAAACTTGCACCTACTGCCACTCTATCTTCAGTAGTGTTGAGCCACCCCCGTAGTGTTCGAGTTCGGTTCGTCGAACACCCGTGTGTTCGCCGAACTGTTCGTCGAACTGTTCGTCGAACACCTTCGAACACCGTTAAAACCAATGGCAGGCAAACAAAAACACATAGAAACACATAGAAAACACCTTCAAAGGTGTCCAAAAGCTGACAAACTGCTCAGAAGACACAACTAACACATGGAAAAGTGACAAGTACATATAGTCATGCGAAAATAAAAGAGGTGGAGGAGTAAAAGGAGGGGGAGACACAGATATAGGCATGTCATGCCCTTCTAAAATCCAAAAAGTGAGAAGCCGACACGGCCAGTCCGCTCCTGCCCGTGCCACCTCCGTGTCGCCAGGTTTGTGCCAGAGCCGCGGTGAACCCTGATGGCCAGCCCCCCTCTCCCAATACTGGTGCCTGTCCGCTGGTGGGTCGAGCGAGCCCCCCTGTGGTGGAGGCAGCTCTAAGCTTTTTAATTTAAATTGTCTCTCTAATTTGAATGAATACACTTTAAATCCATTTACAAGGATCTATTGGAGGGCAAGTCTCATGCCAGCAGCCGCGTAATTCCAGCTCCAGTAGCGTCCACTAAAGCTGCTGCAGTTAAAAAGCTTTTATAAGGATCGAGCTCGGCTGTCCACCACAAGGCATCCTACTGCCAGTCCCAGCCCCTATGCCTTGGGGTGCCTCCTGATGCTCTTCACTGAGTATCCCATGGTCCCGAAGCATTTCCTTTGAAAAAATTAAGTGTCTAAACTACAGGTGGTGTAGCTTGCTTAACAACCGGGATAATCCGCTGACTAGCAGACACTGCTACTAGGCAAAAAGTATTTCCTGGGCTAGATGCAGTTAAAAATTTGTAATTAGATACTCTCGTTGGATGCTGAGAAAGCATTCCATAGAGTCTCCTGGCACGCCATATATGATTCTCTTAAAAAGCTTGGGGTAGGGGTCTAGGGGACCCTTTTATAGCCAAAATCACGGCCCTGTATCGCAATACGTCACCTAGGCTGAAGATAAATGGAACTGTAGCACCCTGAGGGCTCGGTTGCTACAGACGTATTGCACCTCACCCAGAGGTGTGATATCTCACTCTCAGGTAAGGATGGAGTGTGGATCAGGACCCGACACCTGCATGCATTACACCACATTGCCGTGGGGCAGGGCGACCAATATGCCCCTGAAATGGGCACGACAGTCCCTGTCCCTGGCTGGAGTGGGGGGAGGGAACACTGAGGAAGGGGAACCCTGTAGTGCAGGAGCAGGGAGGAAGCAGTTCCTGGGTGCATTGAGAAGGGAGTATAAAAGGTGGGCACCATCTTAGTTCAGTGCAGAGAAGTCTGAGCAGAAGTGGCAGGGAGCAGGGGCTCTGCATGAGCTCTGCTCCGGAGGCGGGCCTAGTAACAGAGGCCCAGGCCTGGAAGAGGGAGAAGGAAGGAAGAGGAGCGGAGAAGGCTCCAGGAACGAGGAATGAAGGGATCCCAGGGGTGCGGACGGGCGAGTCGCCACCGCACGCCCGAATCCACCTGCGTGGAGGGGTCAGGCCAAAGGGGGAGACCGGTCCCCGAACTAGTGGAGGCAGGAAACGACCCTCAGCTAGAAACCGGAGGCTCTGACATTTTATGTGGCGCAGCCCCTCGCTACACCCACTAGGAAGGCACCACATAGGGTCAGGGAAACTGGCGCCAAGTTTACCAATAGGAGGCCCGAGGCAGCCGGACAGAAGTGTTGGTAAGAAAGGCCAGACAAAGGACACACAAAGGGGGTCCTGTGAAGTGCTCCAAAGTTATCTGGGAGTTTTCTGAGCCCCTCACCTGGTGAGCACAGTACGACGTGGGCAGCCGTTACCTGCAGACGTGGTCTGGATAATAAGAACTGTGAGTAAAGGCCCTGGACTGCATCACTGACTCCGTGTCGTTACTGCTGCTGCCCTGCACCATCACCCCCATCCTCCGCATACACTGCCCTGAGGCTATACTCCTCCCGTGGGGAGTTATGCTACGCTCTGCTGCACCCACAACACCAGCCTCAGCGGTCTGCCCTGTAGCGGCGGTTCACTCTGACCGCAATCCACGGGTGGCGTAGTCGGACATTTAAACATCAAAACCACATAAATAGTTCCGCCACTGGTTTGACCGTCCTGAGCCACGGAACCGTGTCGCCGCCACGAAGACTACAACCACCAGCATCCACCAAAAAGGGTCCGGCTCCGGGTGTCCCAAGGCCCAGGGGGTGCGTCAGAACATTTTCATCACCTTTCACAATCACCAATGGGACAAGGCAGGGATGTCCTCTGTCCCCTCTCTTATACATCCTAGTGACGGAGCACCTGCTCTCATCAATTCGCCATAACCCCAATATTAGGTGGATTGAGGTGGGAGGCACCGAGTACAAGTGCTCTCTATTTGCTGATGATGTCCTAGTATATATCACTCAATCACATATATCCATCCATGCTGTTATGGCTGAAATAGATCACTTTGTTACATGGTAAAATTTTAAAATCAATGCAGCGAAGTCTGAGGCCCTCGATGTCTCCCTCCCCAAATCCATATAGGATTCCATCCAGTCCAACTTTCCCTTTGCCTGGCCCTCACAGGGTATCAAATACTTAGGAATTCCTATTCAAAGAGACCTCTCCCATCTATGTTATCTTAATTTTGGGCCCTTTATTGAACAATTCCATACAGACCACGGTTGGCAAGTTAGAACTGTAAGATTCACTACGTGAACCGCTGGTGTTTTGTGGAAAAGCACATGTACACCGCGTTCCAAATAATTATGCAAAAAGTGTTTAGGAGTGATAAGGGAAGAATTTGTTTGTTTGTCAGTTAAACTCATTGATGGTGATGTGTGTCAGGGCTCTTTATATCACTGTAAGCAATTGCAGACACCTGTGCTAATTAGTTTGGCAGGTGTGTCCAATGAAAGGCAAGACTACTTAAGAAGGCTCTCTCACATTATTAAGCAGCCTACATTTTCTGCCAAAATGGGAAAGAAAAAGGATGTGTCGGCTGCTGAGAAGCAACAAATTGTGGAGTGTTTAGGTCAAGGCATGACTACAATCAACATTGTGCGATGATCAGGATGAAGTGTCTTGGCAATCAAAAAGTATGTAGCTGATTCACAGTACACACGTGTGCGTGCTGATAAGGGCAAATTGAGGACTCTTTCCTACAGGCATTTACGTCAGGTTGAAAGAGCAGCGGCAAAAAGCCTTGTCATAGCAGCAGACAAGTTTTTGAAGCTGCTTGTGCCTCCAACGTACCCCGAACAACAAGATGCAGGGTCCTTCAGAGGTTTGCAGCTGTGCATACGCCATCCTGTCGACCTCCTCTATCCACTTCACACAAGCAGAAACGGCTCCAGTGGGCCAAACATTACATGAAGGCTGATTTCAAAACTGTTTTGTTCACGGATGAGTGCCGTGCAGCGCTCGATGGTCCAGATGGATGGAGTGGAGGATGGCTGGTTGATGGACACCCCACGCAAACACGGCTACAGCGCCAACAAGAAGGAGGTGGAGTAATGTTTTGGGCTGGAATCATGGGGAGAGAGATTGTCGGCCCCTTTAGGATCCCTGAAGGCGCTAAAGATGAACTCCATAATGTATGTGGATTTTCTCAAACAGCACTTCCTGCCATGGTTCAAGAAGAAGAACCGTGTATTTCACAGCAAGATCATTTTTCTGCATGATAATGCACCATCTCATGCTGCACATAAAACATCTGCATCTCTGGCTGATATGGGCATAAAAGGGGACAAACTTATGGTGTGACCCCCATGCTCCCCTGACCTCTACCCCATTCAGAACCTTTGGAGCATCATTAAAAGGAGTGTCTATGATGGCGGGAGGCAGTTCACATCTAAGCAACAGCTCTGGGAGGGTATTCTGTCCTCATGCAAAACAATTGAAGCAGAAACCATCCAAAACCTGACAAATTCAATGGACGAGAGAGTTCAGAAGCTCCTTTCGAACAATGGGTCCTATGTGAAAATGTAACATCACCTAGAATAAAGTTTTGAGTTGAAAACTGTTTGATTTCAGTTTCTAACAACCTGCTAATGCTTATAATTTCAAAAATGACCATTTTTTTGGTCTTTATTAAAATGAAAAGGTTGATCGAAAAGTTTGGGGGATCTAAGAGTGTGGCAACCCAGTAGTCATGATTACTTCGAATTCTGACAATATGAGGGTCATGCTGCAGGTAGTGCAGCAAAAAGGCACTTATGTGTCTTGCGCATCTCGGAGCCCCAAAATTATTTTCCGGGCTAGATGCAGCTAAAAATTATTTTTAATTTTAAATCTGGTGGAGCTTATTATAGATGGCCTAATAGGATCAGTGCTGCACACTGCTACAAAGCCCAAATTATTTTCCAGTCAAGATACAGATAAACATGATTAGTAATTTGAAAGCTTAAAACGTTTGGTAGGGTGATTTTAACCAATCATCAAGCTTTTACTCTCCCCAGGATGACACAGGGGTAGAAAAGTCGTTTCGGATCCATGATTTGTTCATCTTTATGAACGTGAGTCTGTCTACATTATCAGTGGAGAACCGCGTGCGCTTATCTGTCAGCACACCACCAGCAGCGCTGAACACACGTTCAGACAGAACGCTGGCTGCGGGGCATGACAAGATCTCCAAGGCGTAAGTGGCTAGCTCCGGCCATTTATCCAGATTGGAAGCCCAAAAAGAGCAAGGGTCCAGTGACACAGTCGTGGCTTCAATGTTTACTTGGAGATACTCCTGTACCATCGTCTCTAGGCGTTGACTATGTGTCAGACTTCTTGTCTCCTGTGGCCTTGCAAAGGATGGGCTAAAAAGTGGTGAAATGATTCCGCAAAATTGATGTTACCAGCAGATACTGTGGTTCTGTTACGGTTTGAGTGCTGAACACTTGACGGTCCCACGGTTGGCAAGTTGGAACTGTGAGATTCACTACGTGCACCACTGGTATTTTGTGGAAAAGCACATGTAAGATTCTGCAACAGTCTCTGCTGATACTCCTGCATGCGTGCATCCCTTTCTATGGCAGGAATAATTTCTGCAAATTTACTTTTGTACCGGGGATCTAACAGTGTGGCAACCCAGTAGTCAGGATTATTTCTAATTCTCACAATTCGAGGGTCATGTTGCAGGTAGTGCAGCAAGAAGGCACTCGTGTGTGTTGCGCATCCAGGAGCACCAAGTCCCTGTTGTGTTGGTGGCGAGGTAACAATCATGCTTCCTTCCTCTGTCCTCTCCCCCCAACCTAGCACAACAGAAATGTGATCAAGGTCTCCCTCATCTGATGAGTCTTCCATCAGTTCGTCCTCCACTTCTTCCTGGGCTCCTGCACCTTCCTCACTAGTTTGGCTGCTAACATGCGCCCTGGTAAAACCATCTCCCCCACCCTCACATGCCTGCCGCCTTGGTGCTGCCGACCTTCTGGACCTTGCAGATGTTAGCCCTTCCGCATACAACTCCTCCTCCTCTACTTCCTCCACCTCCTCTTGTGCCACCACCTGACTCCGAATTCTGTTTAACATGTGCTCCAGCATGTAAATCACCGGAATAGTCATGCTGATAATGGCATCGTCAGCACTAAACATCTTCGTCGCCATTTCAAAACTGTGCAGAAGGGTGCATAGGTCTCTGATCTGAGACCACTCCTCCAGCGTGATTTGCCCCACCTCTGAATCTCGTTGGCCCAGGCTATACGTCAGAACGTATTGCACCAGGGCTTGTCGGTGCTGCCACAGTCGCTACAACATGTGCAGAGTTGAATTCCACCGGGTAGGCACATCGCATTTTAGCCGGTGAAGTGGCAGGCCCAACGACTTCTGTAGAGATGTAAGTCGCTGAGCTGCGGGATGCGAACGGCGGAAGTGAGCACACAGCGACCGTGCCCTCTGCAGAAGGCCATCTAGTCTGGGATAGTGGGCTAAAAATTGCTGGACAACCAGGTTCAACACGTGAGCCATACAAGGCACGTGTGTGACATTGCCCCGGCGAAGGGCCGCACCCAGGTTTGCAGCATTGTCGCACACGGCTTTCCCTGGTTTCAGGTCCAGTGGAGACAACCATTCATGAAATTGGTTCTCCAGAGCTGACCACAACTCCTCAGCTGTGTGACTCACATTTCCCAGACATTTCAATGTAAAAACCACCTGATGACGTTGAGCCCTACTGCCAGCATAGTAAGGAGGTGTGCAGGATCCCTTCTGCGCAGTTAGAAAGCTTGTGGCATGACCAGACAGGCTTTGGGTGCAGGTGGAAGACCGAGAGGAGGTTGAGGAGGCAGAAGCAGTGGAGGAACTTTGACATAAAGAGGATTGACACACAACTCGTGGGGACGGCAAGACTTGGACAGCAGCCCCTTGTCCTGCTGTCACCATAGTTACCCAGTGCCCAGTCAGCGACATGTAACGCCCCTGTCCATGCCTACTCGTCCAAGTGTCTGTGGTGAAATGCACCCTGTCACACACAGAGTTTCTCAAAGAAGCGGTGATGTTGTGTGCGACATGCTGGTGGAGCGCAGGCACACCTTTCTTTGAGAAGTAGTGCCGACTGGGCATCTGGTACTGGGGCACTGCGACGGACATAAGGTCTCGAAAATCCTCTGTGTCCACCAGGCGGAAAGGCAGCATTTCTGTAGCCAAGAGCTTGCAGATGGTGAAATTCAACCTCTTAGCTTTCTCATGGCTAGGAGGAAATGGTCTTTTACTTGTCCACATCTGAGGGACCGAGGGCTGGCTATTGTGCTTAGACGGGGTTGATAAGGGTGTCCCCGGCAAACTGCCGGTCTGTGAGGAAGATGCAGGCGGACATGTTAGGTTGCCTTGATCCAAAGGTGGTGCTCTCGATGTCGGACAGCGCTCAACACCAGCTGGTGTTACCACCTCCAAAGAAAATGATGACCTGCCAATCACGCTGGCTGTTGCGGGTAAAGAGGTGGCAGGTCTGCGCCCCAAAACAGGTGTGACTGCTGTCCCCCCAGTCACAGAGGATGAAGAGGCCGCGGATGCACAAGATATGGCAGACAGTGGTTGGCCCGGCCGGCTAGGCCGCATTGTAGCACACTGAGCTTCCCACTGCAACTTATGCTTCATGTCCATGTGCCGGTTCATGCATGAAGTACTCAAACTATGTATTTTTTGGCCTCTACTTAGCTTTTGCTGACAAATGTTACAGATAACACGAGTTGGGTCATCTTTATCGATCTGAAAAAATGCCCAGGCTATGCAAGGCTTAGCACCCATGCGACCTGAAGAGCCACCACGACTTGTGGTGAGAGGCAGAGTTGTGTTTGAGGATGCAGTTGTTGACGTGCTTCCAGTACTACGTCTCTGTCCAGGAAGGCGCAACCTGACCTCGTCGTCACTAGCATCTTCCTCCACCTCCTCTGCTGACCTCATCTCTTGGCTGACTGTGGGTTGACAGTAAGTGGGATCTCCGACCTCACCATCATCACCCTGTGCGTTATCACACCCGTTGTCCTCAGAGCCAACCTGTTCTTGCCCTGACAAAAAACTAAAGTTGTCGCTCCAATCAGGTATTTGAGTCTTATCATCGTCTTCCTCATTGTCTCCACCAACAGGAGTTACAGTTTGGGAATGAGGGTCTACATTATGGTCAGAACCTTCTGCGTCTGGTCCTGGATCCGACTCATAAAGATTCTGGGCATCAGTGCAGATCATTTCCTCGTCTGGATTCACAGAAGCGCTGGAGTCGACCTCTGATTCCCAGGCTATAGTATGAGTAAACAGCTCTGCAGACTCAACCATCTGTTCTACCTCATACTCAGACGGGCAGCTGGAGATTTGGGAGCTGTGAGGAAGCAAGTGCGATTTGGGTGACACCTTTGAGGACTGGAGTATTTGTGATGTTGAAGTTGATGTGGAGGAGAGCCCACTTAAAGGAGCACTTGATATCCGTTGAAGCACCTGCTTTTTTTGTGCCTCATCTGGAATTTGTAGCGATTGGCGTGGCCGTAAGAAAGGGATCTTATCACATTGTCCGCTAAAAGAAGTAGACATTTTAGTTTGGCTGGAAGATGGTCTTTCTTCTGCAGATGTTACTGTCGCTTTAACACCTACCCCACGGACACAACCTTTTTTCCCCTTCCCAACACGCCTATTCCCCTTTCCACCAGCAGCAGGCCTTTTTCCACTCATTTTGGTGGTTAACTAATTCACAACTCTGGAGTTGTTTGCACAAAAAAACAATGGATGGTAACCGAGCAGAGCTGAGTGGCCAAACTGTGGTATTAGGCAAAAACTATTGGCTGGGTTAGATGCAGAAAAAAATTATTTTGAATTTGCAACCTGATGGAGGTCAGTATAGATGGACTAATAGAGAAAGTCCGACACACTACTAGAAGGCCAAATATTTTTTCAGAGGTAGATGCAGAAAAAAATATATTCAGTTTGCAACCTGATGGAGGTCAGTATAGATGGATTAATAGAACAAGACCCACACACAGCTAGAAGCCCAATATTTTTTCAGAGGTAGATGCAGAAAAAACTATATTCAGTTTGCAACCTGATGGAGGTCAGTATAGATGGACTAATAGAACAAGTCCCACACACTGCTAGAAGCTCAAATATTTTTTCAGAGGTACTGTAGATGCAGATAAAAATTAGTTTTAATTTGCAACCTGATGGAGGTCAGTATAGATGGACTAATAGAGAAAGTACGACACACTACTAGAAGGCCAAATATTTTTTCAGAGGTAGATGCAGAAAAAAATATATTCAGTTTGCAACCTGATGGAGGTCAGTATAGATGGATTAATAGAACAAGACCCACACACAGCTAGAAGCCCAATATTTTTTCAGAGGTAGATGCAGAAAAAAATATATTCAGTTTGCAACCTGATGGAGGTCAGTATAGATGGACTAATAGAACAAGTCCCACACACTGCTAGAAGCCCAAATATTTTTTCAGAGGTACTGTAGATGCAGATAAAAATTAATTTTAATTTGCAACCTGATGGAGGTCAGTATAGATGGACTAATAGAGAAAGTCCGACACACTACTAGAAGGCCAAATATTTTTTCAGAAGTAGATGCAGAAAAAAATATATTCAGTTTGCAACCTGATGGAGGTCAGTATAGATGGACTAATACAACAAGTCCCGCACACAGCTAGAAGCCCAAATATTTTTTCAGAGGTACTGTAGATGCAGATAAAAATTAGTTTTAATTTGCAACCTGATGGAGGTCAGTATAGATGGACTAATAGAGAAAGTCCGACACACTACTAGAAGGCCAAATATTTTTTCAGAGCTAGATGCAGAAAAAAATTATATTCAGTTTGCAACCTGATGGAGGTCAGTATAGATGGATTAATAGAACAAGACCCACACAAAGCTAGAAGCCCAATATTTTTTCAGAGGTAGATGCAGAAAAAAATATATTCAGTTTGCAGCCTGATGGAGGTCAGTATAGATGGACTAATAGAACAAGTCCCACACACTGCTAGAAGCCCAAATATTTTTTCAGAGGTACTGTAGATGCAGATAAAAATTAGTTTTAATTTGCAACCTGATGGAGGTCAGTATAGATGGACTAATAGAGAAAGTCCGACACACTACTAGAAGGCCAAATATTTTTTCAGAGCTAGATGCAGAAAAAAATTATATTCAGTTTGCAACCTGATGGAGGTCAGTATAGATGGACTAATAGAGAAAGTCCGACACACTACTAGAAGGCCAAATATTTTTTCAGAGGTAGATGCAGAAAAAAATATATTCAGTTTGCAACCTGATGGAGGTCAGTATAGATGGATTAATAGAACAAGACCCACACACAGCTAGAAGCCCAATATTTTTTCAGAGGTAGATGCAGAAAAAAATATATTCAGTTTGCAACCTGATGGAGGTCAGTATAGATGGACTAATAGAACAAGTCCCACACACTGCTAGAAGACCAAATATTTTTTCAGAGGTACTGCAGATGCAGATAAAAATTAGTTTTAATTTGCAACCTGATGGAGGTCAGTATAGATGGACTAATAGAGAAAGTCCGACACACTACTAGAAGGCCAAATATTATTTCAGAACTAGATGCAGAAAAAAATTATATTCAGTTTGCAACCTGATGGAGGTCAGTATAGATGGATTAATAGAACAAGACCCACACACAGCTAGAAGCCCAATATTTTTTCAGAGGTAGATGCAGAAAAAAATATATTCAGTTTGCAACCTGATGGAGGTCAGTATAGATGGACTAATAGAACAAGTCCCACACACTGCTAGAAGCCCAAAAATTTTTTCAGAGGTACTGTAGATGCAGATAAAAATTAGTTTTAATTTGCAACCTGATGGAGGTCAGTATAGATGGACTAATAGAGAAAGTCCGACACACTACTAGAAGGCCAAATATTTTTTCAGAGCTAGATGCAGAAAAAAATTAAATTCAGTTTGCAACCTGATGGAGGTCAGTATAGATGGACTAATAGAGAAAGTCCGACACACTACTAGAAGGCCAAATATTTTTTCAGAGCTAGATGCAGAAAAAAATTAAATTCAGTTTGCAACCTGATGGAGGTCAGTATAGATGGACTAATAGAGAAAGTCCGACACACTACTAGAAGGCCAAATATTTTTTCAGAGGTAGATGCAGAAAAAAATATATTCAGTTTGCAACCTGATGGAGGTCAGTATAGATGGATTAATAGAACAAGACCCACACACAGCTAGAAGCCCAATATTTTTTCAGAGGTAGATGCAGAAAAAAATATATTCAGTTTGCAACCTGATGGAGGTCAGTATAGATGGACTAATAGAACAAGTCCCACACACTGCTAGAAGCCCAAATATTTTTTCAGAGGTACTGTAGATGCAGATAAAAATTAGTTTTAATTTGCAACCTGATGGAGGTCAGTATAGATGGACTAATAGAGAAAGTCCGACACACTACTAGAAAGCCAAATATTTTTTCAGAGGTAGATGCAGAAAAAAATATATTCAGTTTGCAACCTGATGGAGGTCAGTATAGATGGATTAATAGAACAAGACCCACACACAGCTAGAAGCCCAATATTTTTTCAGAGGTAGATGCAGAAAAAAATATATTCAGTTTGCAACCTGATGGAGGTCAGTATAGATGGACTAATAGAACAAGTCCCACACACTGCTAGAAGCCCAAATATTTTTTCAGAGGTACTGTAGATGCAGATAAAAATTAGTTTTAATTTGCAACCTGATGGAGGTCAGTATAGATGGACTAATAGAATGATGCTATGCCCAAAAGATTTTACTTCACTAGGTGCAGTAAAAAAATTGGTATTCTATACACAGGTGGTATATCTTGCAACACAGCTAGGCTACTCCACTGACTAACACACTCTGCAATAGGCCAAAAAGGATTAGCTTTGCTAGATTCAGCCAAATGCTGTGAAAAAAACTTGCACAGCACTGGCACAGACCTGCCTGGCAAAAACTGATAGGAACTCATGTAACCTAGTCCTGAAAAGGACTGCAATTACAATTAGTCTTTACTCCCACAACCGATCTATTTAAGAGCACAGACTTCCCTTATAAAAGTCGTAGGTAATGCTGTAACCTAGTCCTTAAAAGGACTGCAATCACAACTATTCCCTACTCCCAAGCTATCTGTATATTTGTGCGAAAATTGGCTTGAAATTAACAAGGTATAGCGCACACAGCAACAGCGGTGCCGTCTAACACGCAGCTGCAGCAGTGAGAAAATGGTGGCGACGGGGAAAATGGCTTGGTCTTATAGGGCAAGGACATGTGACATACACTGCCAATGACACATGTCCTTGCTTGTGTGAAAAAAAGCACTTCGCTCCGTGTGTGCGCTGCTGATAGGCTGACAGATTGCACCTCCCCACTGTAAATGCGGGAAAGAGAAAAAAAAATGGAGATCTTCATTGTTCCTGCAGAGATCCATCCCCTGCCCCTCCCCCCACCCCGCTGTACACTCAAACTGCGTATTAACATTAATTTTCATCATTACTGAGAAAAAATCCAGTTATGATTTTGGTGCACGAACAATTATCGAACATAACCTCGAACAGCCGAATTTTTCTCAAATTGTTCGTGTTCGCCGAACGGCTCGAACACCGCCCAAAACAGCTCGAATTTGAGATTGGCGAACAGTTCGAGTAGAACAACGCTCATCTCTAATCTTCAGTTCCTTTGTGAGAAACTAATGTATTTGGGCAGCCACTCAGTCTACCAAATAAAATTCCTGAGAAGGAAATTGGGGATGGCTTCGCTACTGTTACTGGGGGCAGTGCTAATACCATGGCATCGTACCATAATTTACTGGAAATATTCCAGGCTGGTAGGAGGCAAGCAAATTCCCACAAAAAAGTACCAGCAGTAATGTTCAGGGACCCGCACTTGTAGAAGACAACATTGGGAGAAATAGTGACGACTGGGGACCAAGTATGTACACGAGGCATGAGGCATGAGGTTGTGAAAAGCTTCTGCCTCCACGAGCCTAAAAGGCCACATTTCAAGTGCAAGCAGCTGCCCAGAAATCTGGCGGTTTTGTATTGCGGCCTGGGGGTGGGTGGCTGGCTGCATACTTGCGCTTGCATTCCAAGTAACAGAAAGCTAAGCAGATGTGGCCTCTATCATCATCATGGCCTCACCTCGGCACTATGAACTCTCCTGAAGGAGAAGCCAGGGCCCACCGGAAAAGTCTCCAGTTTTCTGGTGGGTCCGTCCATCCCTGCCGAGAAGCATCCCTGGCTAAGAAAAGTGTGGGGGAAGGTTCCCAGACACTCTATGGCTGCTTTTTTTAATGTGGATTGGATGTGCTTATGCATGTTATTTCTCAAACCGCATTGCAGATCAGGCCATTGCCCAACTCTGTAGTCATGAAATTAAATGCGCAAAGAAAGATGTTTGTGTGTCAAAGCACCACCGACAAGTGCGAGTTGATGTTGGAAGGGCTGCCATTGCTTCTGCAACAAGCTGCTTTAGAGGACTTCCTGGGAGAAATGACACCCAGAGTAGATACGGTTTCCCTCTATGCCAGTCCTTTCACCGAGCTAAAGAATATGGCTGTGGTGAAATACAACTCAGCAAAAAAAGCTGTGGACTGGCTCCGTACCGACCCTGGCCGCATTCACCTGTTCACATGTTTGTGGCTAGGCGGTCCTCCCCAGTAAGTACACTGGGGAGGGCACGGGTAATGTTGTGGGACCCATGCTTGTGAAAGGCGGAGACGATACCGGGAGAAACAGTGGCGGCTGTGGACCGAGTATGGACACCCGGCTGCCGCCGGCATGAGGTTATGAAAAGCTTCCGCCTCCACGAACCTAAAAGGCCACATTTCAAGTGAAAGCAGCTTTATAGGACTTTCTGGGAAAAATGACAGGTGGGTAGATATGGTTTCCCAAGTCCTTTCACCAAGCTAAAGAATATGGCTGTGGTGAAATACATCTCAGCAAAAAAAGCTGTGGACTGGCTCCATACCGTCCCTGGCCACATTTACCTGTCCACGTATTTGTGTTTAGGCAGTCCTTCCCAGTGAGTGCACTGGGGAGGGCATGGGTAATGTTGTGGGACCCGTGCTTGTGGAAGGTGGAGGTGACACTGGGACAAATAGTGGCGGCTGGGGACCATGTATGGATACCCGGTTGCCGCCGCTAAAAGATTGTGGACAGCTTCCGCCTCCACGAGCCTAAAAGGCCACATTTCAAGTGCAAGCATCTGTCAAAAATTTGGCAGTATAGTATTGCAGCCTGTGGGTTGGTGGGTGGCTGGCTGCATACTTGCACTTGCATTCCATGGAATGGAGTACGGACAACTGAACGCTGCACTGGGAAAAGGATGTGGACGGTGATTGTTGCAAGTCTGCAATGACAGGTGCATGGCAGGAGGCATCTTCGCATGCGCCAAGGATTACTTATGATGGGCACACTTTTAGCAAGTGACCTTGGAGTCAGAGATGCTTCCAGAGGTCTTCCCCATGCTGTTCCCATGTCTTTTCAGCACTGTATGCATGTGTCTGATGATGTGTCACACACCACATGGCCAGATAAGGTTGTAAAATGTTAAAATGACATTTCCTGGTGAATGCATTTGTCTTGGTTGAAAGCAAGGCAAAAGTGCAAAAACGCATCAATAACACTATGTGTGAACATAGCCCAATGTGTGGAGGAGTATTTTTGTTTTTGATTATTTATTTTGCCTTATATACAAGTCATTACCCTGGAAAGGATGTTCCTTAACATATTTCCGAGGAAAATCCATTTTGGTTTCGTTTTTATATGTTTTATTGTGAGTCCGTAAAAGTGGCATAATATTCTGACAACGTTGTTGACAGCACTGACCTGGGAGTCAGAGATGCTTCCAGGGGTCTTCCCCATGCTGTTCCCATATCATTTGAGCACTGTTCCCATTGATTTGGGCAATTTTTAGGCCCCATGCTGAACGCCTGAGGGAGCCTCCAGAAAAATGATCGAGTTTCCCATAGACTTACCTCGGGCTTGTTGCTCGGGCCAAGCACTCGAGCGTTCCAATTTGCTCGACCCGAGCAACAAGTACCCGAGCATTTTAGTGCTCGCTCATCACTAATTATATGCTATCCAACCAACAACCTTTTGACACTGCTCTGGGTTCAATAGTGTTGTGCTGCGTTCCCCTAGTAATTGGGACAGGAAGGTCAAGCGACAAGATGTGGGTGTTTGTTGTGGCACAATTTCAGCTTGCCCAAGGCCACGTCCTTGGACTCGGCTTCTGCATGCACCATCACCATCACGTCCACTTCCCAGTCCCTTACCACGCACCTTGCCCATTTTAAATGGAGGACAATATTTTCCACATTCACGAGAAATGGCTGATTTTAGAACGCAGTTATATGTGATACGTCTGACAGAGAACCACGATTTTAACTATCAGGCCTGTAGTCTACTAATACTATTCTTCACAGAGACCTAGTGTGAATAGCTTGACCGACACACTGCAACGAAATGGAAGACTATTTCTACCTTAGAATTTAGTCTTTCCGGCATACTAAACTATCTATTAATTTTTGCCTTTCCCCTTTATTGCGGTGCCGCATATTGGCCATTAACATGTCATCACCCTAGCCCTTGATGTTTTTTAATGATTCAATAAAGGTTGTTTTTATTTTTCTGCTAAGTGACAGTGGGGTACAGCCAGGCCAAGGGACAGGGGGGGCCAGCCAGGCCAAGGGACAGGGGGCAAGCCATACCATGGGACAGGAGGTCCATCCGAGCCAAAGGACAGGGGGGCCAGCCATGCCAAGAGACAGGGGGGCCAGCCAGGCCAAGAGATGAGGGATGGCAGCCAGGTCAAGGGACAGTGGGGCCATCTAGGCCAAGAGACAGGAGGGCAGGCCAGGCAAAGGACAGGGGGCCAGCCAGGCCAAGGGACAGTGGGGCCATCTGCGCCAAGAGAAAAGAGGGCCAGCCAGGTCAAGGGATAGGGGAGCCAGCCAGGCCAAGAGACAGGAGGGCCAGCCAGATGAAGGAACAGGGGGGCCAGCCAGGCTAAGGGACAGGGGGCCAGCCAGGCCAAGAGACAGGGGGGCCAGCCAGGCCAAGAGATGAGGGATGGCAGCCAGGTCAAGGGACAGTGGGGCCATCCAGGCCAAGGAACAGGGGAGCCAGCCAGGCCAAGAGACAGGAGGGCCAGCCAGACCAAGGGACAGGGGGGTTAGCCAGGCCAAGGGATGGGGGTGCAGTCGGGCCTAGGTACAGGAGGCCAGCCAGGCCAAGGGCAATGGACCGTGGGGTCAGCCAGGCCAAGAGACATAAGGGGCCAGCCAGACCAAGGGAAAGGGGGGTGAGCCAGGCCAAGAGACAGCAGGGCCATCCAGGCCAAGAGACAGGGGGGCCAGCTAGGCCAAGGGACATAGGGGGCCAGCCAAGTCAAGGGACATAGGGGGCCAGCCAGGCCAAGGGCACAGGTGGCCAGGATGGGGAATATTATTAAGACAAAGCGGGCCAGGATGAGGGACATACATTATTAATTTATGATGGCAAGAGGGGGAAAATATAACTGTTGTAATATAATTTACTTTTTAGGAGAATGTTTTGCATGGGGGAACAAAAAGGGGGTCCTGTTACTGTGCAAGGTGCCACTGTGTCACTTTTTTCTTCAGCTGGCATAGTGTAGAAGTCGAGGAAAAAGTGGGGAATGTGCTGTAGAAGAGATCAGCTGTAAATGACTGTTATTTTCTGCAGAGTCAAGTCCCGGCAGGAAGAAGTGATGGCGGCTGTTATGCACACGACCGGACTGACTGGCGTGTGCGGGTGTTGTGGTTCCACTGGACCATGGACCGGAGAGTGCCTGGAGGGGCGTGACTAAGTATCTGGCCGATCCGACCAAGGTGGCACGACGGCATACGACGCCAGTGCACCAGGGAGAAACCGGGCAGAGGGACCAGGTGCTACTCCAGGTCAAACTCCGGACACGGGGGTTGACCCACACTGGGATTACTGGAACAGGCAGGTTAGGCTGGCACAGACTGGTGGATGTAAGCAAACACGGCAGGTATGCAGATGGGTGGATACAGGCGAGTATGCAGGCAGGGAGGTACTGGCCGAAAGGACGGGCTGGAGCACAGAAAGGTTAAGACCCAGTACAGACTGGGTCACAGAACCGCAGATGCGGTAGACAACCACAGCAGAGAGGGAACGCCCGAAGCGGTGGGCAAGAACAGAGCAGGACGGGGCTGCAGGAGCAGCGAGCACAAGCAGGGCAGGACAGGACTGCCGGAGCAGCGGGCAGAAGCAGGGCAGGACAGGACTGCCGGAGCAGCGGGCAGAAGCAGGGCAGGACAGGACTGCCGGAGCAGCGGGCAGAAGCAGGGCAGGACAGGACTGCAGGAGCAGCGGGCAGAAGCAGGGCAGGACAGGACTGCCGGAGCAGCGGGCAGAAGCAGGGCAGGACAGGACTGCCGGAGCAGTGGGCAGAAGCAGGGCAGGACAGGACTGCTGGAGCAGTGGGCAGAAGCAGGGCAGGACAGGACTGCCGGAGCAGTGAGCAAAAGGGTCAGAGCGGAGCAAGGCTGCCGGAGCAGTGAGCAAAAGGGTCAGAGCGGAGCAAGGCTGCGGAGCAGTGAGCAAGGAGTCAGAGCAGGCTAGAACCGCCGGAGCGGTAAGCAAAGGAGTCAGAGCAGACTAGAACCGCCGGAGCGGTGAGCAAAGGAGTCAGAGCAGGCTAGAACCGCCGGAGCGGTGAGCAAAGGAGTCAGAGCAGGCTAGAACCGCCGGAGCGGTAAGCAAAGGAGTCAGAGCAGACTAGAACCGCCGGAGCGGTGAGCAAAGGAGTCAGAGCAGGCTAGAACCGCCGGAGCGGTGAGCAAAGGAGTCAGAGCAGGCTAGAACCGCCGGAGCGGTGAGCAAAGGAGTCAGAGCAGGCTAGAACCGCCGGAGCAGTGAGCAAAGGAGTCAGAGCAGGCAAGGCTGAGTAGGGGGGACAGGGCTCTGTTCACACGGAACAGACAGGAAGGGAAAGGCAGAGCCAGACACCCACAGGGTACTTGCAGAGAAGTAGCGAGTGGACCACAAACTCACAAACGGGAGTACAGAAACAACAAGCAGGAGTTAGGTACGAGTTCAGACTCTGCAGAAAAAGGAAGGGAACGGACATAGAGGCAAAACAGGTAAAGGATAGGAGAGAGTTCAGACTGGAACTGAGTGTACGGAGGAGACCGACACTGCAGCAGAATACAGGAGCGGGTCTGGGAATACGGCCCCCAGAGAGGCAGGACGAACAGGCAAGGAGCGTGTTCAGACAGGACAGACAAGATACAGGAGCGGGTCTAGGTAATCGGCCCCTAGAAGGCGGGAGGAACAGGCTAGGAGCGTGTTCAGACAGGTCAGACAAGATACAGGAACGGGTCTAGGTAATCAGCCCCTAGAAGGCAGGAGGAACAGGCTAGGAGCGTGTTCAGACAGGCCTGGAAATACAGCCTCCAGGATAGGCAGACAAGAGAACACAGAACAGGACCTGGCACCTTCAGAGTGCAAGCACACACTGAATGAAACACTATGCTCAGGCCGGAATAGATGGGAGCAGCTGAGCTATATACCAGGTGACAGACAGCAATAGGCTGAGGACGCACAAGGGGTGTGACCCACAGCAGGTACAAAAAGCAGGAAGTGATCGGGCGCCGCCCTTAAGCAGCAGAAACAGACACAAACAGACAGCATGGAGGGAAGCCAGAGAGACATTCTGGACTGGAGATCAAGTGCGCGCTCTTGCACAGTGGGAGATGGACCACCATGCAAGGACGCCGCCAGGTATGTTACAGTATCCCCCCCCTTACGCCCCCTCTTCTTCAGGCCTGCCAGAATCTTCCGCAGGGAATTCGAGGACCAGTCGTTCACTTCAAGGAGATCACTTCCACTGTCCACAGGAAAAACTGATCTCATCTGGTTAGCTAGGATGCTACCTCCTATCCAGCCATCCTCAGCAACAGACGAAACGGGTGGTGTACCAGGAACAGCACACAAGGAAGTCTCTCTCCACATATTTTCAGATGGCACCCCAGAGGGTACAGGAGACAACTGGAAGTCCTTCACCGGGTTGGAGGGGGACAGAGACTTGGGGGTAATCTCTGCTTCGAGGTACATCTTGTCAAGCTCACAGGAAGAAATAGACGGGTTATCAGGTACATAATGAGGAAAAGTCACTGTCTCTTTGTTATCTGGTGGTACCCCGGAGGATTCAGGAAACAACTGGAGGTCCTCCGCCGGGTCAGAAGAGTGCAGAGGCTCAGAGAAAACATCTGCTTCAGAGTACACTAGGTCGGACTCACTGGACGAAGCAGGCGAGGTATCGGGTACCGAGTATAGGAAAGTCTCTGTCCATTCACCACCAGGTGGCACCCCGAAGGGTTCTGGAGACAACTGGTGGTCCTCCGCCTGGTCAGAAGGGTGTAGAAACTCACGGGTAACCTCTGCTTCAGAGTACACTAGGTTGGACTCACTGGACGAAGCGAGCGAGGTATCAGGTACAGAGTAAAGGAGAGTCTCTGTCCTTTCGCTACCAGGTAGCACCCCGAAGGGTTCTGGAGACAACTGGAGGTCCTCCGCCTGGTCAGAGGGGTGTAGAGACTCGGGAGTAACCTCTGCTCCGGAGTACACTAGGTTGGACTCACTGGACGAAGCGAGCGAGGTATCAGGTACAGAGTATAGGAGAGTCTCTGTCCTTTCGCTACCAGGTAGCACCCCGAAGGGTTCTGGAGACAACTGGAGGTCCTCCGCCTGGTCGGAGCGGTGTAGAGACTCGGGGGTAACTACCACTTTGGGGTACCGATTGTCAGGCTCACAGGACGAAGCAGACAAAGTATCGAGTACCGAGTGTAGAGAAGTCTCTCTCCATTTGTCATCGAGTGGTATCCCGGAGGATTCAGGAGGCAACAGGGGGTCCTCCGCCAGGTAGTAGAGGTGCACAGACTCAGAGGTAACCACAGCTTTGGAGCATCCTTGGACATGCACACTGGTTAAAGTGGGTGAAGCATCTGATGCCGGGTGCAGGAAGTTCTCCTGTGTGGAGTCTGAATGGGCAGAAGTCTCTTCGGGCAGGAGAACCGGAGCACTACCCACGCACATTACCCGTTGGGGCTTCTCCGGGATACATGGAGATGAAGCTTCAGTAGGGACTTCAAGGTTAGGGTCAGGAGGTCTCAGGGAGGACAGACCCTGGCGTGACGGCTTGCCTCTACGTCTAGCACGTCTGGACTGCCTCTTGAGGTTGGGAGATGTATTCCGGAAAGCGTAGTCACCCTGTGAAGATTCTGGGTGGACAGTAGTCTCATTGGGCTGGAGGACTATTGCGCTACCCACACACATTACCCATCGGGGCTGCTCCGGGATATTGGGAGGTGAAGCTTCAGCAGGAGCCTCCGGGTTAGGATCATCGAAGACCATTAGAAAGGCCACCAGGAAGGCCATTAGGTCCAGGAGGATCGGATCCTGTGTTTCATATAGGGGGTTGATCCATTCCAAGGCATCACCCGCCAGGTAAGACATAATGAATGCCACCTTAACCCGATCGGTGGGAAAACATAGAGGGTAGAACTTGAAGTGTAGCATGCATTGCTCCACAAATGCACGACTTTGTCTTGGATCCCCATAGTAACGTGGCGGATCCGCAGGAACGAGAGCAGATAGATCCATCTGGACGGGTGCGTAATTCGCCTGGAACTCAGCTGAGAAAAAAAATAAATTTTATTTATTTATTTTAAATGCATGTATTCGCTGGAAAACTTCTCAGAGAGCGAAGGCCGTGGGGCTCAACGGGAACCATGGCCTGAGCATGCTGTTATGCACACGCCCGGACTGACTGGCGTGTGCGGGTGTTGTGGTTCCACTGGACCATGGACCGGAGAGTGCCTGGAGGGGCGTGACTAAGTATCTGGCCGATCCGACCAAGGTGGCACGACGGCATACGACGCCAGTGCACCAGGGAGAAACCGGGCAGAGGGACCAGGTGCTACTCCAGGTCAAACTCCGGACACGGGGGTTGACCCACACTGGGATTACTGGAACAGGCAGGTTAGGCTGGCACAGACTGGTGGATGTAAGCAAACACGGCAGGTATGCAGATGGGTGGATACAGGCGAGTATGCAGGCAGGGAGGTACTGGCCGAAAGGACGGGCTGGAGCACAGAAAGGTTAAGACCCAGTACAGACTGGGTCACAGAACCGCAGATGCGGTAGACAACCACAGCAGAGAGGGAACGCCCGAAGCGGTTGGCAAGAACAGAGCAGGACGGGGCTGCAGGAGCAGCGAGCACAAGCAGGGCAGGACAGGACTGCCGGAGCAGCGGGCAGAAGCAGGGCAGGACAGGACTGCCGGAGCAGCGGGCAGAAGCAGGGCAGGACAGGACTGCCGGAGCAGCGGGCAGAAGCAGGGCAGGACAGGACTGCCGGAGCAGCGGGCAGAAGCAGGGCAGGACAGGACTGCCGGAGCAGCGGGCAGAAGCAGGGCAGGACAGGACTGCCGGAGGAGCGGGCAGAAGCAGGGCAGGACAGGACTGCTGGAGCAGTGGGCAGAAGCAGGGCAGGACAGGACTGCCGGAGCAGTGAGCAAAAGGGTCAGAGCGGAGCAAGGCTGCCGGAGCAGTGAGCAAAAGGGTCAGAGCGGAGCAAGGCTGCGGAGCAGTGAGCAAGGAGTCAGAGCAGGCTAGAACCGCCGGAGCGGTAAGCAAAGGAGTCAGAGCAGACTAGAACCGCCGGAGCGGTGAGCAAAGGAGTCAGAGCAGGCTAGAACCGCCGGAGCGGTGAGCAAAGGAGTCAGAGCAGGCTAGAACCGCCGGAGCGGTAAGCAAAGGAGTCAGAGCAGACTAGAACCGCCGGAGCGGTGAGCAAAGGAGTCAGAGCAGGCTAGAACCGCCGGAGCGGTGAGCAAAGGAGTCAGAGCAGGCTAGAACCGCCGGAGCGGTGAGCAAAGGAGTCAGAGCAGGCTAGAACCGCCGGAGCAGTGAGCAAAGGAGTCAGAGCAGGCAAGGCTGAGTAGGGGGGACAGGGCTCTGTTCACACGGAACAGACAGGAAGGGAAAGGCAGAGCCAGACACCCACAGGGTACTTGCAGAGAAGTAGCGAGTGGACCACAAACTCACAAACGGGAGTACAGAGACAACAAGCAGGAGTTAGGTACGAGTTCAGACTCTGCAGAAAAAGGAAGGGAACAGACATAGAGGCAAAACAGGTAAAGGATAGGAGAGAGTTCAGACTGGAACTGAGTGTACGGAGGAGACCGACACTGCAGCGGAATACAGGAGCGGGTCTGGGAATACGGCCCCCAGAGAGGCAGGACGAACAGGCAAGGAGCGTGTTCAGACAGGACAGACAAGATACAGGAGCGGGTCTAGGTAATCGGCCCCTAGAAGGCGGGAGGAACAGGCTAGGAGCGTGTTCAGACAGGTCAGACAAGATACAGGAACGGGTCTAGGTAATCGGCCCCTAGAAGGCAGGAAGAACAGGCTAGGAGCGTGTTCAGACAGGCCTGGAAATACAGCC
The DNA here is from genome assembly GCF_046119375.1 of Phyllobates terribilis. NCBI lineage: Eukaryota > Metazoa > Chordata > Amphibia > Anura > Dendrobatidae > Phyllobates > Phyllobates terribilis. Next base: position 115,138,426 of record NW_027362761.1, on the reverse strand, counting down.
TCCAGGATAGGCAGACAAGAGAACACAGAACAGGACCTGGCACCTTCAGAGTGCAAGCACACACTGAATGAAACACTATGCTCAGGCCGGAATAGATGGGAGCAGCTGAGCTATATACCAGGTGACAGACAGCAATAGGCTGAGGACGCACAAGGGGTGTGACCCACAGCAGGTACAAAAAACAGGAAGTGATCGGGCGCCGCCCTTAAGCAGCAGAAACAGACACAAACAGACAGCATGGAGGGAAGCCAGAGAGACATTCTGGACTGGAGATCAAGTGCGCGCTCTTGCACAGTGGGAGATGGACCACCATGCAAGGACGCCGCCAGGTATGGTACAGCGGCCTGTGCCAGATGAAGAAGAAAAGCAAAGATGAAGGACTTCACCTAGAGACATCACTGGTGAGTCACTGTATCACGTGTCCACACAAACTTTACACTATATACAGAGTTCCTGTGTATAATGGCACCTGTGATCACTGTATTACCTGTACACTGACACTATATACAATGCTCCTGTGTATAATGTCACTGGGGATCACTGTATTACCTTTACATTGACACTATTCACTATACTGTACACTATACATTCCTGTGTATAATATTGCTGGTAGCAATAACAGTGTTGTTAGTATTGTGGTTTTTATTCATGATTAGTGTTGTAGTATTCAGTCACTATGTGGTGGTAATATGTGGTCTGCTCATGGTGTGGCGGTATTTGTCCCTGTATGTAGTCACTATGTGGTGGAATATGTACGGTTTATATACTCGTGTATAAGCTGACTTTTTCAGCAAATTTTTTATGCTGAAATAGCCCCCCTTGGCTTATACTTGAGTATATACTTACATTCCGGCGGTGGAAGGTGGTGAAGGGGGGTTGCGGCGGCAGAGAAGCGGTACACTGGCAGTAGCTGCAACAACCATGTGTGCCTGCTGCTAAAGAAAATGAATATTCACTTTTCTACACACCCATGGGAGTGGAGTGAATATTCACTTTCTTTAATAGTGTGCAGTGTGAGCTGCAGTCTCTGGCTTCCTGCTGCGGCTCAGTGATCCTCTGTGCCCGCTAATAGAGAGTATGAATTCATTCTCTGTAGTAGCGGGCACACAGGATCGCTGAGCCACAGCAGGAGCTACGGTTGCTGCTGACACTGCGCACTATTAAAGAAAATGAATATTCATTCGTCTATACACCCATAGTCCAGGTGTAGAGAGGAGTGAATATCACGCAGCTCACCTCAGCGTCTGAGGGCACATGGCATTGATGCAATGCGCTGTTCAGATGCAGAGATCAGCTGATGGCAGAACAAGATGCAGCGCTGGAGCAGAGGAAAGGAAGGTGAGTAGAAGTGTTTATTTTCTTGATGTGCGCAGTGAGGGGGGTCATGTATACCAGGATTGGTGATGAGGGGGCCGTGCATTCCAGGGTTGGGTATGTGGGGTCCATGAATACCAGGATTGGGGATGAGGGGGCCATGCATACCAGGATTGGGGATGAGGGGGCTACGCATACCAGGAATTGGGATGAGGGGCCATGCATACCAGAATTGGGGATGAGGGGGCTATGCATACCAGGATTGGTGATGAGGGGGCCATGCATAGCAGGATTGGGGATGAGGGGCCATGCATACCAGGATTGGTGATGAGGAGGCCGTGCATTCCAGGATTGGTGATGATGGGGCCATGCATACCAGGATTGGGGATGTGGGGTCATGCATACCAGGATTGGGGATGAGGGGCCATGCATACCAGGATTGGTGATGAGGGGGCCATGCATACCAGGATTGGGGATGTGGGGTCATGCATACCAAGATTGGGATGAGGGGGCCATGCATTCCAGAATTGGGATGAGGGGGCCATGCATACCAGGATTGGGATGAAGGGGCCATGCATACCAGGATTGGTGATGAGTGGGCAATGCTTACCAGGATGGGGAAATTTACCAGTAGCTGCTGCATTTCCCACCGTAGGCTTATACTTGAGTCAATAAGTTTTCCCAGTTTTTTGTGGTAAAATTAGGTGCCTCAGCTTGTATTCGGTTCGGCTTATAATCGAGTATATACAGTAGTCCAATCATGGTGTGGCTGTATTTTTCCCTTGTTTGTGGTATAATTATAACTTCTTTTAACCAAAGAAGCCGTTTAATACAAACTAACGTAATTGTTCTTCGCAGTTATGGTGTGCGCATAGTAGATGTGCAGGAGCCTCCTGTGTTTTACAGTTGATGCTCCATTATAATGGGGATAACGGCTAACAGATATTTGCATGTAACTGTAGGGTGTACCCATAGGGTCAATTCCCCCTGTGGGCCCAGACACCCCAGTTCGACCTTGAGTCAAGTATACATCTCTCCTGATTCTCCTCTTACCTCTCTCATTGCTCCTTTAGTGTATCATTTGCTGCCTCTTCATCCTATTATTTTCTTCTTAGCGTTGAAGTTCCTCAGGGTTCAGTCCTAGGTCCTCTACTATTTTCTCTATGTACAGCCACTATTAGACAAACCATCAGCAGATTTGGTTTCAGTATTATCTCTATGCTAATGACAACCAATTATACACCTCTTCTGCTGACATCACTCCCGCATTACTACAAAATACCAGTGATTGTCCGCTGTCTATAACATCATGTCCTCCTTGTATTTAAAACTGATCTTTCCCAAACTGAACTTCTTGTGTTTCCTTCCTCTACTAACCTATCTAAACCTGATATTTTCATTTGTATACAGTACAGACCAAAAGTTTGGACACACCTTCTCATTTAAAGATTTTTCTGTATTTTCATAACTATGAAAATTGTACATTCACACTGAAGGCATCAAAACTATGAATTAACACATGTGGAATTATATACTTAACAAAAAAGTGTGAAAAAACTGAAAATATGTCTTATTTTCTAGGTTCTTCAAAGTAGCCACCTTTTGCTTTGATGACTGCTTTGCACACTCTTGGCATTCTCTTGATGAGCTTCAAGAGGTAGTCACTGGAAATGGTCTTCCTACAATCTTGAAGAAGTTCCCAGAGATGCCTAGCACTTGATGACCCTTTTGCCTTCACTATGTCGTCCAGCTCACCCCAAACCATCTCGATTGGGTTCAGGTCTGGTGACTGTGGAGGCCAGGTCATCTGGCGTAGCACCCCATCACTCTCCTCCTTGGTCAAATAGCCCTTACACAGCCTGGAGGTGTGTTTGGGGTCATTGTCCTGTTGAAAAATAAATGATGGTCCAACTAAACGCAAACTGGATGGAATAGCATGCCTCTGCAAGATGCTGTGGTAGCCATGCTGGTTCAGTATGCCTTCAATTTTGAATAAGTCCCCAACAGTGTCACCAGCAAAGCACCCCCACACCATCACACCTCCTCCTCCATGCTTCATGGTGGGAACCAGGCATGTAGAGTCCATCCGATCACCTTTTCTGCGTCGCACAAAGACACGGTGGTTGGAACCAACGATCTCAAATTTGGACTCATCAGACCAAAGCACAGATTTCCACTGGTCTAATGTCCATTCCTTGTGTTCTTTAGCCCAAACAAGTCTCTTCTGCTTGTTGTCTGTCCTTAGCAGTGGTTTCCTAGCAGCTATTTTACCATGAAGACCTGCTGCACAAAGGCTCCTCTTAACAGTTGTTGAAGAGATGTGTCTGCTGCTACAACTCTGTGTGGCATTGACCTAGTCTCTAATCTGAGCTGCTGTTAACCTGCGATTTCTGAGGCTGGTGATTCGGATAAACTTATCCTCAGAAGCAGAGGTGACTCTTGGTCTTCCTTTCCTGGGGCGGTCCTCATATGAGCCAGTTTCTTTGTAGCGCTTGATGGTTTTTGCAACTGCACTTGGGGACACTTTCAAATTTTTCCCAATTTTTCGAAATGACTGACCTTCATTTCTTAAAGTAATGATGGCCACTCGTTTTTATTTACTTAGCTGCTTTTTTCTTGCCATAATACAAATTCTAACAGTTTATTCAGTAGGACTATCAGCTGTGCATCCACCAGACTCCTGCACAACACAACTGATGGTCCCAACCCCATTTATAAGGCAAGAAATCCCACTTACTAAACCTGATAGGGCACACCTGTGAAGTGAAAACCATTTCCGGTGACTACCTCTTGAAGCTCATCAAGAGAATGCCAAGAGTGTGCAAAGCAGTCATCAAAGCAAAAGGTGGCTACTTTGAAGAACCTAGAATATAAGACATATTTTCAGTTGTTTCACACTTTTTTGTTAAGTATATCATTTCACATGTGTTAATTCATAGTTGTGATGCCTTCAGTGTGAATGTACAATTTTCATAGTCATGAAAATACAGAAAAATCTTTAAATGAGAAGGTGTGTCCAAACTTTTGGTCTGTACTGTATGTGTTACTAGTACTTGTTACAACTCTCCTGTTAGGTTTTTTTTAGTTTGCTGGTCACATGACCATTTTGCCTATTTAATCCGGCTCCGCCCTCCTGGCTTTGCTGGACTTCATTTGTATTTACTTCTGTTGAGCTAGCTTTTTGCTCTGTTGCCGTTCTCTGTTAGTTTTGCTAGGTCTTCTGACCCCTATGCCTTTTTGTTGTGTGTTTGTCTTTGACTGCTACTATTTCTGCTAGGAGGTGTCCAACTTTTCCCAGTCCCTAGATCTTGTAGGGATCCCTCCCTCACATCTATAGGTCTGCGTTCAGACTAGCCGAGGACTTTAGCGGGTCTGATCGCAGGATCAGGTTCCCCGTTACATCGTAGGGATCTAGTTTAGTTCTATTGTAGGGACAGATCTCCTCTCTTTCCTTAGTCTCTGTAGCAGATCATAACAGTAAGTCCAGCCATAAAAAAAAAAAAAAAATTTCTCTAAGGAAAGACCTCCAGTTTTCCATCATGGTCTCGGTGCAAGATTTGGCTCAACGCTTGCAGGGACTCTCTCTGGAGGTGACCAAGCTCCAACAACACGTGAGTAGCTGTTCTGGAGCGCATTTTGTGGAACCTAAGGTACGTCTGCCTGATTTATTTTTTGGCGAACAACAAGATTTTTTTTCTTTTAAAAATGCTTGTCTATTATATTTTCATTTGAGACCCGGATCCTCTGGTGATGAATCACAGCGCATAGGGATCATAATGTCACTTTTGCTCAAAGATCCTCAGGGATTGGCCTTCTCTCTCCAACCTAGTGATCCGTGCTTTAGATCAGTGGATAGTTTTTTTTCTGCTTTCGGTTTGTTGTACGATGATCCTGATCGTGTCTCATCTGCTGAGTCTGAATTAAGACGTTTGAGGCAGGGATCAGGTAATGTGGAAAAATATTGTTCTCACTTCCGTCGGTGGTCTGCCCAGGTGGGGTGGAATGATTCTGCTTTGAAAAGCTTGTTTCTTGCAGGGCTATGTGAAAGGGTAAAGGATTTACTGATTGCTTATCCCACACCTGGAAACTTGCAGGAGGCAATGCAATTAGCTATACGGGTAGACAGGAGACTGCGTGAAAGGGTTAATGAGAGCAAATCCTCTGCTATGTCAGCTTCGAGTCCTGAGAGGTTCTGTGCTGACAATGGAGAGCCGATGGAAATTGGGGCGATGGCACCCCGCTCTCAGGAAAAAGACCGCCGACTTTCTGAAAGCTTGTGTTTCTATTGCGGAAATTCTGGTCATTTTATTAAGAGCTGTGTGCTTCGTAAGAAGAAAAAAAAAAATGGTCAGTCATGCTCGTATTGCCTGTTTAAATTCTAAGGGAGTATTCCTATCTGCCACTACTGCTGCTCAGGATGAATTAATTGAATTTCGGGTATTTGTGGATTGTGGATCTACTCTGAATGTGATTGATGGGGGATTCTTGGAAAAACTTAGATTAGAACCTAAAACTTTGTCATCCCCTATTGCTGTGGTTTCTGTCGATGGCTCTCCCTTGAAGAGTGTTACTCACAAGGTCTGTGAATTTCCCCTCACTATTAATGGTATTCATCAAGAGAATTTGGATTTGGTCGTATTGGATAATTTGCCTTCTCCAGTAATATTGGGGTTACCCTGGTTAAAATTGCACAATCCTGTACTGGATTGGTCTACCAATGAAATTAAGTCCTGGAGCCCTAAGTGTTATGACAAGTGTTGTAACGGGCGCATTGCTGCTGTGGATAGAGGGGAATTGCCTGTACCTATTCAGGATTTTTGGAGAGTTTTTTCTGAGGAGGAGTCGGAGGTTTTGCCTCCCCATAGAGACTATGATTGTACCATTGAATTTGTCCCTGGCGCGACTCTTCCTAAGAGTCGTTTATTTAATCTTACTATTCCTGAAAGAAAGGCTTTGGAAGAATACATACAGACAAGCTAGGCCGCCGGTCACATTAGGCCTTCCAAGTCTCCTGTGGCTGTTGGATTTTTTTTTGTAAAAAAAAAAGATGGCGGTTTACGTCCTTGTCTGGACTTTCGTGAGATTAATAAAATTACTGTATGCAATCCTTACCCACTGCCATTGATTCCTGATTTATTTAACCAGTTAGTGGGGGCCAAGTGGTTCTCTAAAATTGATCTCCGGGGGGCATACAATTTGTTGCGCATGAAGGAGGGTGATGAATGGAAGACTGCTTTTAACACTCCTGTGGGTCATTTTGAGAATCTGGTTATGCCTTTTGGTCTCACCAATGCTCCAGCATTTTTTCAGAATCTTATTAATGATATCCTTAGACCTTTAATCGGCAAAAATGTGGTTGTGTATTTGGATGACATTTTGATTTATTCGCCGGATCTGGAGTCTCATTGGCGGAGCGTACGTGAGGTATTACAGTTATTAATGGACAATTCGCTTTTTGCTAAGCTGGAGAAATGTGAGTTCGCTGTACAGAGAATTAGTTTTATGGGCTTCATTATCTCCAGTGAAGGTTTTGAGATGGACCCGGTTAAAGTTCAAGCTGTGCAGGAATGGCCTAGGCCTATTGGTTTGAAATCGATACAGAGGTTTTTGGGTTTCGCCAATTATTACAGAAAATTCATAAAAAATTTTTCTATTATTGTCAAACCGTTGACCGATCTCACCAGGAAAGGTGCTAATGCGGTTCAGTGGACTTCTGAGGCCATTGAAGCTTTTGTGTTTCTAAAGGAGAGGTTCACCTCTGCTCCCATCCTTATGCAGCCTGATGTGACTAAGCCGTTTTTGGTTGAGGTTGATGCTTCTTCGGTGGGGGTCGGTGCGGTGTTGTCTCAGGAAAACAAGGATGGAGTACATCCCTGTGCCTTTTTTTCAAAAAAATTTCCCATTCAGGTTTTCACTGATCATAAAAATCTGATCTATCTTGATGCTGCCAAGCGCTTGAATGCCCGTCAGGCTAGGTGGGCACTTTTTTTCTCGCGGTTTAATTTTTCCGTTACTTACATCCCGGGTACCAAGAATGTTAAAGCGGATGCTTTGTCTCGCAGCTTTTCTCCCATGGTCGGTCTTGAGGAGGAAGAGGAGACCATTTTACAAGAAGGTGTTGTGATTGCTGCTTTGGACTCCGTTTTGGAGGATGAGATTCTTAAAGCACAGGAGAATGCCCCATCTAACACTCCCCATGGGAGGTTGTTTGTGCCTAGGACCTTTAGGAGAGATTTGATTGTTGAGTGTCATGAGTCTCGGTTGGCAGGTCATCCAGGAATTTCTGAGACCAAGAGACTTGTGGGTCGCAGTTTTTGGTGGCCTGGATGGCAGAAGGAAGTCATTAAGTGGGTGCGCCAATGTACTGTGTGTGCAAGATCCAAGTCCTCGCATGCTCCTGCTGTGGGGTTGCTTTGCCCTCTGGAGGTTCCTAGTGCACCTTGGACACATCTGGCTATGGACTTTATTACTGACCTTCCTCCCTCTGAAGGTTTCACGGTCATCTGGGTGGTCGTGGACCGTTTTAGCAAGATGTGTCACTTGGTTCCCTTCATCAAACTGCCTTGCGCTAAGACACTCGCCAAGGCCTTTGTAAAGGAAATTGTCAGACTACATAGTGTTCCTACTGACATTGTTTCTGATAGGGGACCTCAGTTCGTGGCTCGTTTTTGGCGTGCCTTTTGTGACAGGTTGGGAGTTCATTTGTCGTTTTCATCCGGATATCATCCTGAGTCTAATGGCCCGACAGAAAGGAAGAACCAGGATGTTGAGCAGTTCTTGCGTTGTTTTGTGGCAGACAATCAAGAGGGGTGGTCTGAGTTTCTGCCACTTGCTGAATTTGCTCTTAACAACCATACATCCTCTTCTGCTGGGTGTTCGCCTTTTTTTTGTTGTTCTGGGAGACATCCGTCTTTTGGGTCATTTTCCAAATTGGTTTCGGCTGTGCCTGAGGAGGAGAGTTTTTCCGGTGATTTGGAGAGAGTTTGGACGGATGTGCGTGGTAATCTTCAGGAGGCTAACAAGAAATCTAAGAGGTACTTTGATAGGAAACGGCAAGAGGTTTTGTTTGCTGTTGGTGACATGGTTTGGTTGTCCTCTAAGAATCTGCGATTGAGTATTCCTTCTAAAAAATTGGGTTCCAAGTTCGTAGGGCCCTTTAAGGTACTTCAGATAGTTAACCAATCTGCTGTTAGGCTGGAGGTTCCTACGTCCTGGAGGATTAATCCGGTGTTTCATGTTTCTCTGTTGAAAAAAGCTGATGTGTCGGATGGTGACGCCTCTGCCACTGTTCCTCCGGTGGTGGAGGACGGGGAATATGAAATTTCCCGCATCCTAAATTCTAGACGGTATAGAGGGAGTTTGCAGTATCTCGTCGCTTGGAAGGGTTTCGGACCTGAGGATAACTCATGGGTGAGGGCGGATGATGTTTCTGCTCCCAGACTTGTCCGAGCATTTCACAGGAGGTTTCCTGGTAAGCCTGGGCCTAGGGGATCCGGAGGATCCTCTTAGAAGAGGGGGTACTGTTACAACTCTCCTGTTAGGTTTTTTTTAGTTTGCTGGTCACATGACCATTTTGCCTATTTAATCCCGCTCCGCCCTCCTGGCTTTGCTGGACTTCATTTGTATTTACTTCTGTTGAGCTAGCTTGTTGCTCTGTTGCCGTTCTCTGTTAGTTTTGCTAGGTCTTCTGACCCCTAAGCCTTTTTGTTGTGTGTTTGTCTTTGACTGCTACTATTTCTGCTAGGAGGTGTCCAACTTTTCCCAGTCCCTAGATCTTGTAGGGATCCCTCCCTGACATCTATAGGTCTGCGTTCAGACTAGCCGAGGACTTTAGCGGGTCTGATCGCAGGATCAGGTTCCCCGTTACATCGTAGGGATCTAGTTTAGTTCTATTGTAGGGACAGATCTCCTCTCTTTCCTTAGTCTCTGTAGCAGATCATAACAGTACTATCATTACTAACAAACAGCACTCTCCCTTTTTGGGTGTTTGAAATCCTTCCTTCACACCCTATATCCAAGCACTCACTCGTTTATGTCACATACCCCTCAAAAATATCTTCAGAAAAAAACTTTTCTTACCTTTGAAATGACAAAAACTCTTAGGCTACGGCCCCACTATCAGTATTTGGTCTGTATTCGGTCAGTATTTTTTCTCAGAAGTGGGAGACAAAACCAGATGAGGAACAATCACAGAAAAGGTATAATAGAAACAAGTGCAGCAATTCTGAATTTATCACCCACTCCTGGTTTTGTCTCACACTCCTGAGAAAAAATACTGACCGAATACTGACCAAATACTGATAGTGGGGCCGTGGCCTTACTATTGCTTTTACTCATTCTGTTCTTGACTACTACAAATCTCTACTAATTGGTGTCCCTCTTACTAAACTCTCCCTCTCACTTCTCCAATGTATCCTGACTACTTCTGCCAGACTCATAGACTCATATTTTTGGCTAGTCACTACTCAGATGCTTCTATTCTTTGCCAGTCATTCCACCATAGAATGTAGCAAAAACTCATAACATTCACCTACAAAGTTCTCAACAGTTCTCCGCCACCCTACATCTCCTCCCTCATCTCTGTCTACCACCTTACCCATGCTCTGTGTTCTACTAGTAATCTAAGACTAACATCCTTCATAATCCGAATTTCTCACTCCTGTCTCCAAGACTTTTCTCGTGCTGCACAAGTTCTCTGAAATACACTATCCCATCTGTTTAATTTCCAGTATCCACAGTTTTAAGCGTGCCCTAAAAATACATCAAGAGGCCTATCACCTTACTAATCTGATTTCTGCTCTCCTTTCCTAAATTTTCCTCAGAATCAGGTTCTATCATCTGTTACCAGACCTCCATGCACTCGGTAGCACTTTGTCTTTGGACATATCCAGATAATGGCTGGTGAATGGTTAATGCAGCTTTACTCTAATGCCCTCAGTAAATCACTCAATATGTGGTTCACACTTTTTGCTTTTTGTAAGCGAATGTACAAGCCCTATTTCCTTTTAGATTATAAGCTAGCGAGCAGGCCCCTCACTCCTCTTGTTTATATATTGAACTGTGTTATTCTGTAATGTCTGATATTGCTTGTACATGGATCATCTGATTTGTAAAGTGCTGTGGAATATGTTAGTTCTATAAGCATGCAATTTTCAATATATATACTCAAAAATGGTAACAGTAAAAACTATAGCTTACACCACTTTAAAACAAGCCCTCCCATAATTCTAATTACAGAATGATAAAAAAAAGTTGTGGGTATCAGAATATGTCATTATTTATTCAAAAGTAGAAAAATATAAAAAAATAAATATTTTCATTTGGTATTGTAATGGTTGTATCAACCTGAAAAATAAAGATAACACGTCAATTATACTTAACTGTTAACGATGTTTAAAATATATATATTTAATATAAATTTAGAATTGGTGTTTGTTTGTTAAGTTTGGATAGAGTGTAATAAAAAGTGATCAAAAAGTTGCTGTGTTGCAAAATTATACCAATAAAAACTACATTTTTTCAAGCAAAAAAAATAAGCACTCATGTATTTTCAGTGATGGAAAATTGTAAAATTAAGGGTTCCCAGAATATGACGAAAAAAAAACAAAACACAAACAAGTGATTTTTTTAATCACTGTACAAAATAATAAAACGTAAATAAAACTACTGTTTATAATTTTGGTTTCACCTACTTCATATTGACCTACAGAACAAAGGCAATGCTATATTTGCTCAGTATGGTGATTAGTTTAAAATATAAACTGTAAAAAAAAAACGTGGCAGAACTGCTGTTTTGTTTATATTCTTCCCAATAAAGACTTAATAAAGTTTAGTTAAGTTATACAGTGAAGGAAATAAGTATTTGATCCCTTGCTGTTTTTGTAAGTTTGCCCACTGACAAAGATATGAACAGTCTATAATTTTAAGGGTAGGTTAATTTTAACATTGAGAAATAGAATATCCAAAAAAATCAAGAAAATCACATTGTATAAATTAGATAAATTTATTTCCATTTTCCAGTGAGAAATAAGTATTTGATCCCCTGCAAAACATTATGAGTTCTGGTTCCTACAGACCAGTTACACGCTCGTAATCAACTCGCTACCTGCATTAAAGATAGCTGTCTTACATAGTCACCTGTATAAAAGACTCCTGTCCACAGACTCAATTAATCAGTCAGACTCTAACCTCTACAACATGGGCAAGACCAAAGAGCTTTCTAAGGATGTCAGGGACAAGATCATAGACCTGCACAAAGCTGGAATGGGCTACAAAACCATAAGACGCTGGGTGAGAAGGAGACAACTGTTGGTGCAATAGTAAGAAATACAAAATGACTGTCAATCGACATCGATCTGGGGAACCATGCAAAATCTCATCTCGTGGGGTATCCTTGATCATGAGGAAGGTGAGAGATCAGCCTAAAACTACACAGGGGGAACTTGTTAATGATCTCAAGGCAGCTGGGACCACAGTCACCAAGAAAACTATTGGTGACACATGACGCCTTAAAGGTTTAAAATCCTGCAGTGCCCGCAAGGTCCCCCTGCTCAAGAAGGCACATGTGCAGGCCTGTCTGAAGTTTGCCAATGAACACCTGGATGCTTCTATGAGTTATTGGGAGAAGGTGCTGTGGTCAGATGAGACAAAAATTGAGCTCTTTGGCATTAACTCAACTCGTCGTGTTTGGAGGAAGAGAAATGCTGCCTATGACCCAAAGAACACAGTCCACACTGTCAAGCATGGAGGTGGAAACATTATGTTTTGGGGGTGTTTCTCTGCTAAGGGCACAGGACTACTTCACAGCATCAATGGGAGAATGGATGGAGCCATGTACCATAAAATCCTGAGTGACAACCTCCTTCCCTCCGCCAGGATATTAAAAATGGGACGTGGCTGGGTCTTCCAGGCAATGACCCAAAACATACAACCTAGGCAACAAAAGAGTGGCTCAAAAAGAAGCACATTAAGGTCATGGAGTGGCCTAGCCAGTCTCCAGACTTTAATCCCATAGAAAACATATGGAAGGAGTTGAAGCTCCGAGTTGCCAAGCAACAGCCTCAAAATCTGAATGATTTAGAGATGATCTGCAAAGAGGAGTGGACCAAAATTCCTCCTGACCTGTGCGCAACCCTCATCATCAACTCCAAAAAACTTCTGGCTGCTGTGCTTGCTAACAAGGGTTTTGCCACCAAGTATTAAGTGTTGTTTGCCAGAGGAATCAAATACTTATTTCTCACTGCAAAATGCAAATAAATTTATCTAATTTATACAATGTGATTTTCTTGATTTTTTGGGGGATATTCTATCTCTCAATGTTAAAATTAACCTACCCTTAAAATTATAGACTGTTCATGTCTTTGTCAGTGGGCAAACTTACAAAAACAGCAAGGGATCAAATAATTATTTTCTTAACTGTATGTAATTAAAAATTATTCTGCTGACAAATACAACTGATCCCTAAAACAAACAAGTCTTCATAAAACTATGTCGCCAAACATGTAAAAAATTTATGGCTTCTGGAACATGACAATAAAAAAGTGAAGAAAAAGATGGGCTGTCATAAAGGCCAAAACTGGCTGTGACGCAAAGGTGTTGTGGAGTAATATAATACCAATAATGTAATAGTTATTACTAGTGATGAGCAAATGTGCTCGCCACTACTGGGTACTCTCTCGGGCATCACAGTGCTCGACAAGCTCAGCGAGTATTTCCGGGTTGCTCAGGCGGGAACTCGGGTCCCAGCACTGCATGCTCTTTAGAGAGCCAATGAACATGCAGGGATTGCTTGCCATGCACAGTAAAGCTGTAGCCATGTTGGTTGTGGGCATTACAGGGTATGTGACAGACTGCAGTGCATGATACAGCACAAGAGGGTCCATTGCATTTTCAACTTCTGACTGATCTCGCTGTGACAAATATTTGTAGACATAGCCACAGGTATCAGGGGCCAGGGCTAATTTTTTTTTTATCTTAGTCCTGGTTATTTGCTTAAAAAGCAAGTCAGGCAGGGTATGTGACAGACTGCAGTGCATGATACAGCACAAGATGGTCCATTGCATGTCCAACTTCTGAATGATCACACTGTGACAAATATTTGTAGACATAGCCACAGGTATCAGGGGCCAGGGCTAATTTTTTTATCTTAGTCCTGGTTATTTGCTTAAAAAGCAAGTCAGGCAGGGTATGTGACAGACTGCAGTGCATGATACAGCACAAGATGGTCCATTGCATGTCCAACTTCTGAATGATCACACTGTGACAAATATTTGTAGACATAGCCACAGGTATCAGGGGCCAGGGCTATTTTTTTTATCTTAATCCTGGTTATTTGCTTAAAAATCAATCCAGAGTACACAATTTTTTTGCTCCATTTGCTTGTTAGCACTGCAGAATACAGCCAGATCTTTTCCATATTACAGCGATAAAAATCCCGAAATTTGCAGTGAACGTGGAAAATATTGGCCTCCATTTCCATTTTGTTGCTGTGTGTCAGTGAAGCTATTCACACGAGGTTGCTGTGAAGAATAGTATTAGTAGACTACAGGCCCGATATTTAAAACTGTGGCTCTCCCTCAGAAATATCACTTATAACTGCGTTCCAATTTCAGCCATTTTTAGTGAACGTGGAAAATATTGTCCTCCATTTACAGTATGTAGCAGTGTGTCAGTGTACACCATTTTACAATTCCATTTGCATGTTCACGGATTACAGCCAGATTTTTTTCATTTTATTCTCATTACTGTATTGTGGAAGCAGAGGAACTTTTTTCAATGATCAGACGCACGTGATCCTTATGACTGCCGTAATAATAAAAATTTTGTGGAGCGTGCCAAATATTCCGCTCCATTTAAAGTCAGCCATATGTGTTTTGTTGAATCAATTGACACTTGGTTACTGGCAAACACCATACTATTAGACGACTGCCTGAAACCGTGGCCATTAGACGTTATCCCATGTGACTGGCCTAATAATCCAGCAATTTTTGTGAGCGTGTCAAATATTACACTCCATTTAAAGTATTGCAGTTGTGGGTTCAAAACTATTCACAGTTGGCATCTTACAAATAGCATATCTGTGAACAATGTTGTCAGAGTATTATGCCACTTTTACGGACTGACAAAAAAAAACATACAAAAAACAAGCTAAAATGGAAAAAATGTTAAGAAACATTCTTTCCAGGGTGACTTGTAAATAAGGCCAATGAAATAAACAAAAATAAAGTTATGGACTGTGGAAGACATTAATGCAACCAGAATGAACACTCATCTGTAGCTGGTGATGATACCTTATAGCAGCACGTGTCCCTATTGTAAATGCATCTCACAACGTTATTGATAGGGAATAGACTAGGTTTAAAAAAAATTTGGGCAGCACGCAGTATAATGAAATAATATCTGGCTGGATCGGTGTAATACGCTATCCATACTGGGATACCTCAAGAAAATAATTTCCGATAAGACAGTAAATATTCTAGAATATAGAATCTATTTGAATTGTCCCCTATATTGTTATTGCATATGCAGCAATTTCAAGGTCTGCCAAAAATTAAGACGAACTCCAATACACATTTGAAGAGATGTAAAAAAAAAATAAATAAATAAATAAAAACACAGTAGGATCTTTCTTTAGTATAAAAACCAAAATCACCAATGTAACCTCAATGTAATCACATTGTTCAGCTCCTGAACCTCCTCCTCCTCTTGTTCTGCCTCCATCTCCAAAATGACCACATCAGTCACAAGCTTGAAGCGCTCCAGCACTGCCTTGGCCAAGCGGCAACAGGCTGTGCTGAAGATAATATGCTTAATGCTTAGGTGACAAACTGCCCACCGCTGCAGAGTTGTTGAAAGCTGTAACACAGCAGCCGGATCTGTGGCTCTCACCACTGAACATACAGCCAGGCACGGTCATGTGTGACAATAGGCGGAACCTGGTGGTGGAGAAATGACAGCCAGAGTAGATACGGTTTCCCTCTATGCCGGTCCTTTCACCGAGCTAAAGAATATGGCTGTAGTGAAATACAACTCTCACCGAGAAGAAGTGTCAGACTGAAGGACATTGGGCCCACCAGAGAATTTGAATGTGAGGGCCCACCTTTCTCCCCCACTCAAGAGCCCCAGAGCAGCTGCAAAGTTTGCGCTATTATGAACTCTCCTCATGGAGAAGCCAGGGCCCACCGGAGGAGTCTCCAGTTCTCTGGAACCCTGTCGAGAAGCAGCCCTGGCTAAGAAGAGTTTGTGAGAAGGTTCCTAGACACTCTATGGCTGCTTTTTTACTGTGCACTAGCTCCAGCAATCTATAAAATTGCAATCTATAAGATGGATCCCTTCACTGGATCCCCATTGGCCAGATACAATTCAAAACTGTAACCATGACATGCAAAGCCATCCACAATCTGTCTCCTCCATATATCTGTGATCTAGTCTCCCGGTACATACCTGCACGCAACCTCCGATCCTCACAAGATCTCCTTCTCTACAGTACTCCCGTCTTATCTCCTTTTCCCACTATCGCATACAAGATTTTTCCTGTGCATGCCTTCTACTCTTGAACTCTGTACCCCAACATATTAGACTCTCGTTTACTGTTGAAACCTTTAAAAGGAAGCTGAAGACCCACCTCTTCTGACAAGCCTACAATCTGCAGTAACCCTTGCTCCACCATACCGCTGCACGACCAGCTGTACCCTCACCTACTGTATCCTCACCCATCCCTTATAGACTGTTTGTGCGCCCTCACGGGCACGGTCCTCTCTGATCTTGTACCAGTCAGTAACCTCTTTTCACAGGTAAAGCGCAATGGAATAAATGGCACTATAATAATAAATTATATTAATTATACTGCTTGTACTCTGGGTCAATTGATGGCACTTTCCTGGTGACTGCCCCTAAATTGATGTGTTTTGGCAGCTTTTGGTCCATTTGAAGGTGTTGTGTATGCATTTGGTTTTGCCACCCATTGAATCCAATGGCGTTCGGCAATGTTCAGCGAATATTCGACAATTACATTGGCGAATATTGCAAAAACAACAATTGTAATCCGAAACGAATAATGAAATATTCGCTCGTCTCTAATTAGAAACACCCTTAAAAAAAATTATGTGGGAGTTGCATCACGGTCACCCTGGTGACATGGTGGTGGAGGATGAGGAGAAGGAGGAGGGTGACATAAAACAGAACAATTTCTGAAGGGTATACCCATGTCTGGGTGTGAAGGGGTGCATGGGAATAGACCCCCCAAAAAATAACCACTGGATTTGAGTTTATGTTTGATGCTATCATCTGGTGGTGTTGAGAAGTCTGGCCCAATCCAGCCCTTATTCATTTTTATAAGAGTCAGCCTGTCAGCATTTTCAGTTGACAGGCGGATGCGCCTATCAGTTTTATCAGTTATAATGCCCCTGGCGGCATTAAAACCCATCTCTGACAAAACGCTAGCGGCCAGGACCTCCAAGGCGTAGAAGGACAGTTCATGCCATGTGTCCAGCTTGGATACCCATTAGTTGTAAGGCACAGAGACAGGGAGGAATCATGGAGGACGCTGGTATGGTCGCCAAGTTAGTCCTTCAGCATCTTCCAAAACTTTTCCCCACTTGTCAGAGTACCCCGTGTATCAGGGCCTGGGCGCTGGGAGGGTCTGAGAAAACTGAAAGCGTTCTCCTGCCTCTGCCGCATCTGGTTTGTGTCTCCCTCGCTTGTACTCTTTGGTTATCCTATGAACTGTCTGACTGTGACCTCTGCCGCCAGCATTGTCAGATGGGAATTTTTTTTTTTGTTATAATTCTTCAACAAGAGTCTGAACTTAATATATCCAAAAATGAACTCCTTCAGTTTCCTCACTCTACTAACCTAACTATACCTGACTTTACAATTTCCTTTAGGTGGTGCCACTATAACTCCAACTCGGCACGCCTGTTGTCTTGGAGTCATTTTTGACACACAACTTTCCTTTATTCAACGTTGAAAATCACTCACTCGCTCACGTCACCTGCACCTTAAAAACATCTCCACAATTTGACCTTTTCTCACCTTTGATACTGCAAAAACTCTTACTGTCACTCTTATTCACAACTGCAACTCTCTTCTAATCAGTCTCCCTCTAAACAAACTGTCTCCTCTCCAATCCCTTCTGAATGCAGCATCCAGGGTAATATTTCTATCAAGCCGCTTCACCGACGACTCTACCCTGTGCCAGTCATTGCACTGGTTAGGTTAAACAATCCCTACAGAATACAATACAAACTCATCTCTCTCAGCCACCATGCTGTCCACAGTGCTGCACCGGCCTATATCTCATCCATCATTTTTGTGAATCATCACCCCTCCCGTGCCCTCCGTTCTGCAACTGATCTAAGACTGACATCTTCCTTAATCAGAACCACACACTTCCGTCTCCAAGAATTCTCTTGTGCCCTGTCAGTTTTCAGTAATGCCCAAAATGTGTACAACGCGATGGTCACGGTAAAGGCAGTGGAACATAAAGTCGGCCTTGTGTGCCAGACAGCCAATACTACCCCGTTCTCACCAAGAGTACGACTTTCTATGTTCTCTTCCTCCTCCTCTGCCTCCTCATTATCACCCAATCCACGTTGAGATGAGATGAGGCTGGGCTGAGTAGCATCACCCTGTATAGCTCCTTGCTCCGCCTGCAATGTCTCCTCTTTAATTGTGAGCAGCGACCGTCTCAGTAAACAGAGTAGCGGGATGGTGACGCTAATTATGGCATCATCGCCGCTCACCATGTTGGTGGAGTCCTCAAAGTTTTGGAGGACGGCACAGATGTCAGACATCCATGCCCAATCATCAGCTCTTATGGGCGGAGGCTGACCTGAATGCCGACAGACATGTTGAAGCTGGTACAACTGCTCCCTGCTAGTGTTGAGCGAACGTGCTCACCACTGCTCAGTACTCGCCCAAGCATCACGGTGTTCGACAAGCTCGGCCTCAGTGAGTATTTCCGGGTTGCTCGGGCAGGAACTCGGGTCCCCCCCCCCTGCATGTTTGGCGCTCTTTAGAGAGCCAATGAACATGCACATGCAGGGATTGCCTGCCAGGCACTATAATGCCGTAGCCCTGTTGGTTGTGGCATTACAGTGATTGGCTGGCAGCACAGCGTCATCAGGTCTATATAAGACCTGGCACCGCTATGCTCATCAAAGTCTACCCCGGAACTAGGCAGAATAGGGAAAAGTGCTGCTGAGTCAGGGAGAGATTTACTTGTTTATAGTTAGTATAGGTATTCCACAACATATATATATATATATATATATATATATATCCATCTGAACTAACAGTCCTTCTGAGGTCTAATCTAGCTGCATATATTCAGTGGTGATAGCAGGAGTTAGGCAGGGAGGCAGGGTATGTGGCAGACTGCAGTGCAAGAGGGTTAATTGAACGTCCTGTTAGTATAGGTATTCCACAACATATATACACTGCTCAAAAAATAAAGGGAACACTCAAATAACACATCCTAGATCTGAATGAATGAAATATTCTCATTGAATACTTTGTTCAGTACAAAGTTGAATGTGCTGACAACAAAATAACACAAAAATCATCAATGGAAATCAAATTTATTAACCAATGGAGGCCTGGATTTGGAGTCACTCCCAAAATTAAAGTGGAAAAACACACTACAGGTTGATCCAACTTTGATGTAATGTCCTTATAATAAGTCAAAATGAGGCTCTGTATTGTGTGTGGCCTCCACGTGCCTGTATGACCTCCCTACAATTCCTGGGCATGCTCCTGATGAGGTTGCGGATGGTCTCCTGTGGGATCTCCTCCCAGACCTGGACTAAAGCATCCGCCAACTCCTGGACAGTCTGTGGTGCAACGTGAAGTTGGTGGATGGAGCGAGACATGATGTCCCAGATGTGCTCAATCGGATTCAGGTCTGGGGAGCGGGCGGGCCAGTCCATAGCTTCAATGCCTTCATCTTGCAGAAACTGCTGACACACTCCAGCCAAATGAGGTCTGGCATTGTCCTACATTAGGAGGAACCCAGGGCCAACCGCACCAGCATATCGTCTCACAAGGGGTCTGAGGATCTCATCTCGGTACCTAATGGCAGTCAGGCTACCTCTGGCGAGCACATGGAGGGCTGTGCGGCCCTCCAAAGAAATGCCACCCAACACCATTACTGACCCACTGCCAAATCGGTCATGCTGAAGGATGTTGCAGGCAGCAGATCGCTCTCTACTGCGTCTCCAGACTCTGTCACATGTGCTCAGTGTGAACCTGCTTTCATCTGTGAAGAGCACAGGGCACAAGTGGCGACTTTGCCAATCCTGGTGTTCTGTGGCAAATGCCAAGCGTCCTGCACGGTGTTGGGCTGTGAGCAAAACCCCCATCTGTGGACGTCGGGCCCTCATACCACCCTCATGGAGTTGGCTTCTAACCATTTGTGCAGACACATGCACATTTGTGGCCTGCTGGAGGTCATTTTGCAGGGCTCTGGCAGTGCTCCTCCTGTTCCTCCTTGCACAAAGGCGGAGGTAGTGGTCCTGCTGCTGGGTTGTTGCCCTCCTATGGCCCCCTCCACGTCTCCTGGTGTACTGGCCTGTCTCCTGATATCGCTTCCAGCCTCTGCACACTACGCTGACAGACACAACAAACCTTCTTGCCACAGCTCGCAATGATGTGCCATCCTGGATGAGCTGCACTACCTGAGCAACTTCTGTGGGTTGCAGAGTCCGTTTCATGCTACCATGAGTGTGAAAGCACAACCAACATTCAAAAGTTACCAAAACATCAGCCAGAAAGCAATGGTACTGAGATGTGGTCTGTGGTCCCCACCTGCAGAACCACTCCTTTATTGAGTGTGTCTTGATAATTGCCAATAATTTCCATCTATTGTCTATTCCATTTGCACAACAGCATGTGAAATTGATTGTAAATCAGTGTTGCTTCCTAAGTGGACAGTTTTATTTCACAGAAGTTTGATTTACTTGGAGTTATATTCTGATGTTTAAGTGTTCCCTTTATTTTTAGAGCAGTGTATATATATATATCCATCTGAACTAACAGTCCTTCTGAGGACTAATCCAGCTGTTAGGCAGGTAGGCAGTGTATTTGGCAGACTGCAGTGCATATAGCACCAGAGGGTCCATTGAACGTCCTGTCTGCTGCTGCTGTAATAATTACAGATATTTGTAGACATAGCCCCAGATATCAGGGGCCAGGGCAATTTTTTTTTATCTTAAAGCAGAATTCAGCCAGATCTGTTCCAAATTTCAGCGATAAAAATCCAGAAATTTGTACTGAACGTGGAAAATATTGGCCTCCTTTTCCATTCTTTTGCAGTGTGTCGGTCAAGCTATTCACACTAGGTCTCTGTGTAGAATAATATTAGTAAACTACAGGCTTGCTATTTAAAACCGTGGTTCTCTGTCAGACATATTATCTATAACAATATTCCAAAATCAGCCATTTCTTCCATTTTCATTTCGTTGCAGTGTGTCGGCCAAGCTATTCACACTAGGTCTCTGTGTAGAATAATATTAGCAAATTACAGGCCTACTATTTAAAACCGTGGTTCTCTGTCAGACGTATCACATATAACTGCATTCCAAAATCAGCCATTTCTTGTGAACGTGAAAAATATTGTCCTCCATTTTAAATTGGTAATGTGCGTGGCATGAGACGGGGAAGTGGATGTGATGGTGATGGTGCATGCAGAGGCCGAGGATGTGGCCATGGGCAAGATGAAATTGTGTCACAACAAACACCAACATCTTATCGCTCGACCTTCCTGTCCCAATTACTAGGGTTCCTTGTAACGCCAACACGACGGAAGTTGCCACTACAACTGTTAGGTCTTCCCGAGTCTCGTTGTTTTTTAAAGACTGTGCAGATAACCCCAAAAAGGCCATTTGCACCACCTGCCAGTCCAGCATCAGCAGGGGTAGCAAAACTAGCAGCCTGATCACCACCAGCATGATCAGGCACATGGCAGCAAAGCGTCCGACTAAGTGGGCCGAACCTCAGGGTCCAGAAACAGTGTCTGCGGGTGACACCAATGCCTCTTCTGCTGTTGTGCCTGCACGTCAATCCCCTGTCCATGGCACATGCCAAGATGCCTCCCGCTCTGCACCTGTCATTGCACACTATGAAGTAGCACCATCAGCAAGCATGTCCACGTCCTTGTCCCAGCGCAGCTTTCAGTTGTCTCTACCCCAGTCCTTGGAATGCAAGCGCAAATATGCAGCCTACGCCCCACAGGCCATACTACTATATTCACACATTTTGCGAATGCTTGCGCTCGAAATGTTGCCTTTTAGGCTTGTGGAAACAGAAGCTTTCTGCAACCTGATGGCAGTTACTGTCCCTCAGTACTCAGTCCCCAATCGCCACCATTTCTCCCGGTGTGCCGTCCCTGCATTACATAAGCATGTGTCTCACAACATTAGCCATGCCCTCAACCACGCAGTTACTGGGAAAGTCCAGCTAACCACGGACACGTGAACAGGTGCTTGTGGGAAGGGACTGTACATCTCGCTGAAAGCACACTGGGTTAATATAGTGGAAGCCGGGACCCAGTCGGACCAGTCGATGCCGAGGATTGCGGGCCCTGGGTCAATCAGGGTTATCTCCTCATTCTACAGTTCCTGCACCCCCTCCAAATCCTCCTATTCAGCCTCCATCTCCAAAATGACCACATCAGTCTCAAGCTGGAAGCACTGCAGCACTGCCTCGACCAAGCGGCAACAATCTGTGCTGAAGCTAATATGCTCAGGTGACAAACCGCACAATGCTGAAGAGTTGTGGACAGCTCTGAAAGAGCAGGCAGATCTGTGGCTGACACCGCTGAACCTATAGCCAGGCATGATCGTGTGTGACATTGGCAAGAACCTGGTGGTGGCTCTGAGGCGAAGCAAACTCACACACATACCATGCCTGGCCCATGTGCTTAACCTTGTGGTTCAGCGATTTCTCAATACCTACCTGGATCTAACTGATCTGCTTGTCAAAGTATGCTGCCTGTGTGCTCATTTTAGTTCAGACTCCACACATAAAACCTCAAGAGTGGACATGGATGTCAGACATATGTAACATCCTCCAAAACTTCAAGGACTCCACCAAGTTGGTGCGTGGCGATGACGAATGATTTGCAAAAAATCTGGCTGTTCGAGGTTATGTTCGATAACTGTTCGTGCACCAAAATTGTAACTGGATTTTTTCACAGTAATACTGTTAATCAATGTTAATACACATTTTCAGTGTACAGCGGGCGGGGGGAGGGGCAAGGGATGGATCTCGGCAGAAATAATGCCGATCTCCATTTTTTATTTCTTTCCCGCATTTACAGTGGGGCGGTGCAGTCTGTCAGCCTATCAGCAGCGCACACACGCAGCAAAGTGCTTTTTTTCACACAAGCAAGGGCATGTGTCATTGGCTGTGTATGTCACATGTCCTTGCCCTATAAGACCCAGCCATTTTCCCCGTCGCCACCATTTTCTCACTGCTGCAGCAGAGTGTTAGACGGCACCGCTGCTGCTGTTAGCGCTATATTGTGTAACTGTGAATTGCAAGCGAATTTTCTCTTAAATAGACAGATAGGTTTAGGGAGTAGGGACTAGTTTGTAATTGCAGCCCTTTTAAGGGCTAGGTTACAGCAGTTCCTAGCACTTTTTGCCAGGCATGTCTGTGCCAGTGCTGTGCAAGTGTTTTTCACAGCATTTTGCTAAATCTAATTAAGCCAATCCTTTTAGGCCTCTAGCAGTGTGTGTTAGTCAGTGGAGTAGCCTATCTGTGTTGCAAGCTACACCACCTGTGTAATATATAATACCATTTGTTTACTGCATCTAGCCAAGTAACACCTTTTGGGCATAGTAGCAGTGTCTGTTACTCATTGTAGTAGCCCATCTGTACCAAGCTACACCACCTTTGAATTTAATAACAATTTTTTACTGCATCGAGCCCAGTAAATAATTTTGGGCATAGTAGCAGTGTCTGTTACTCATTGTAGTAGCCCATCTGTACCAAGCTCTACCAACTTTGAATTTAATAACAATGTTTTACTGCATCTAGCCCAGTAAATAATTTTGGGCATAGTAGCAGTGTCTGTTACTCATTGTAGTAGCCCATCTGTACAAAGCTCCACCACCTTTGAATTTAATAATTTTTTTTTACTGCATCTAGCCCAGTAAATAATTTTTGGCCTGTAGCAGTGTCTGTTACTCATTGTAGTAGCCCATCTGTACCAAGCTACACCACCTTTGAATTTAATAACAATTTTTTACTGCATCTTGCCCACTAAATAATTTTGGGCCTGTAGCAGTGTCTGTTACTCATTGTAGTAGCCCATCTGTACTAAGCTACACCACCTTTGAATTTAATAACAATTTTTTACTGCATCTAGCCCAGTAAATAATTTTGGGCCTGTAGCAGTGTCTGTTACTCATTGTAGTAGCCCATCTGTACCAAGCTACACCACCTTTGAATTTAATAACAATTTTTTACTGCATCTAGCCCAGTAAATAATTTTGTGCCTGTAGCAGTGTCTATTACTCATTGTAGTAGCCCATCTGTACCAAGCTACACCACCTATGAATTTAATAAAAAATTTTTACTGCATCTAGCTCAGTAAATAATTTTGGGCCTCTAGCAGTGTCTGTTACTCATTGTCGTAGCCCATCTGTACCAAGCTACACCACCTGTGTATCTAATAAAATTGTTTACTGCATCTAACCCAGCCAATCCTTTTGGGCTAGTACCACAGTTTGGCCACTCAGCTCTGCTCGGTTTCCATCCATAGTTTTTGGTGCAAACAACTACAGAGTTGTCAATTAGTTAACCACCAAAATGAGTGGCAAAAGGCCTGCTGCTGGTGGAAAGGGGAATAGGCGTGTTGGGAAGGGAAAAAAAGGTTGTGTCCGTTGTGTTAAAGCAACAGTAACATCTGCAGAAGAAAGACCATCTTCCAGCCAAACTAAGATGTATACTTCTTTTAGCGGACAATGTGATATGATCCCTATCTTACGAACACGCCCATCGCCACAAATTCCAGATGAGGCACAAAAACAGCAGGTGCTTCAACTGATATCAAGTGCTCCTTCAAGTGGGCTCTCCTCCACCTCAACTTCAACATCACAAATACTCCAGTCCTCATATGTGTTACCCCAATCGCACCTGCTTTCTCACAGCTCCCAAATCTCCAGCTGCCCATCTGAGTATGGGGTAATACAGATGGTTGAGTCTGCAGAGCTGTTTACTCATACTATAGCCTGGGAATCAGAGGTCTGCTCCAGATCTTCTGTGAATCCAGACGAGGAGTTGATCTGCACTGATGCCCAGAATCTTTATGAGTCGGATCCAGGACCAGATGAAGATGGTTCTGAGCATAATGTAGACCCTCGTTCCCAAACTGTAACTCCTGTTGGTGGAGACAATGATGAAGACGATGATGAGACTTAAATACCTGATTGGAGCGACAACTTGACTTTTCGGTCAGGGCAGGAAGAGGTTGGCTCTGAGGATGACGGGTGTGAGAACACACAGGGTGATGATGACGAGGTTGGAGATCCCACTTACTGACAACCCACAGTCAGCCAGTCGATGAGGTGAGCAGAGGAGGTGGAGGAGGATGCTATTGACGACGAGGTTAGGTTGCGCCTTCCTGGACAGAGATGGAGTACTGGAAGCACGTCAACAACTGCATCCTCAAACACAACTCTGCCTCTGACCACAAGTCGTGGTGGCTCTTCAGGTCGCATGGGCTCAAAGCCTTGCATAGCCTGGGCATTTTTTCAGATCGATAAGGATGACCCAACTCGTGTTATCTGTAATATTTGTCACCAAAAACTAAGTAGAGGCCAAAAAATCCATAGTTTGAGTACTTCATGCATGAACCGTCACATGGATATGAAGCATAAGTTGCAGTGGGAAGCTCACTGTGCTACAATGCGGCCTAGCGGGCCGGGCCAACCACCGTCTGCCCCATCTTGTGCATCCGTGGCCTCTTCATCCTCTGTGACTGGGGGGACAGCAGTCACACATGTTTTTGGACGCAGACCTGCCACCTCTTTACCCGCAACAGCCAGTGTGATTGGCAGGTCATCATTTCATTTGGAAGTGGAAACACCAGCTGGTGATGAGCGCTCTCCGACATCGATAGCACCACCTTTGGATCAAGGCAACCTAACATGTCCGCCTGCATCTTCATCACAGACCGACAGTTTGCCGGGGACACCCTACTCAACCCCGTCTAAGCACAACAGCCAGCCGTCGGTTCCTCGGATGTGGACAAGTAAAAGACCATTTCCTCCTAGCTATGACAAAGCTAAGAGGTTGAATTTCACCATCTGCAAGCTGTTGGCTACAGAAATGCTGCCTTTCCGCCTTGTGGACACAGAGGATTTTCGAGACCTTATGTCCGTCGCAGTGCCCCAGTACCAGATGCCCAGTTGGCACTACTTCTCAAAGAAAGGTGTGCCTGCGCTACACCAGCATGTCGCACACAACATCACCGCTTCTTTGAGAAACTCTGTGTGTGACAGGGTGCATTTCACCACAGACAATTGGACGAGTAGGCATGGACAGGGGCGTTACAAGTCGCTGACTGGGCACTGGGTAATTATGGTGACAGTAGGACAAGGGGCTGCTGTCCAAGTCTTGCCGTCCCCACGAGTTGTGCGTCAATCCTCTTTATCTAGAAGTTCCTCCACTGCCTCCTCAACCTCCTCTTGGTCCTCCACCTGCACCCAAAGCCTGTCTGGTAATGCCACCCGCTTTCTAACTGCGCAGAAGGAATCCTGCGCACCTCCTTACTATGCTGGCAGCAGGGCTCAACGGCATCAGGCGGTTTTTACTTTGAAATGTCTGGGAAATGTGAGTCACACAGCTGAGGAGTTGTGGTCAGCTCTGGAGACCCAGTTTCATGAATGGTTGTCTCCAGTGGACCTGCAACCATGGAAGGCCGTGTGCGACAATGCTGCAAACCTGGGTGGGGCCCTTCGCCGGGGCATTGTCACACACGTGCCTTATATGGCTCACGTGTTGAACCTGGTTGTCCAGCAATCTTTAGCCCACTATCCCGGACTAGATAGCCTTCTGCAGAGGGCACGGTCGCTGTGTGCTCACTTCCGCCGTTCGCATCCCGCAGCTCAACGACTTACATCTCTACAGAAGTCGTTGGGCCTGCCAGTTCACCGGCTGAAATGCGATGTGCCGACACGGTGGAATTCAACTCTGCACATGTTGCAGCGACTGTGGCAGCACCGACAAGCCCTGGTGCAATACATTCTGATGTATAGCCTGGGCCAACGAGATCCAGAGGTGGGGCAAATCACGCTGCTGGAGTGGTCTCAGATCAGGGACCTATGCACCCTTCTGCACAGTTTTGAAATGGCGACGAAGATGTTTAGTGCTGACGATGCCATTATCAGCATGACTATTCCGGTGATTTACATGCTGGAGCACACGTTAAACAGAATTCGGCGTCAGGTGGTGGGACAAGAGGAGGTGGAGGAAGTAGAGGAGGAGTCGTATGAAGGGATAATATCTCCAAGCTCCAGATGGTCGGCAACACCAAGGTGGCAGGCATGGGAGGGTGGGGAAGAGGGATTTACCAGGGTGCATGGTAGCAGCCAAACTGTTGAGGAAGGTGCAGGAGCCCAGGAAGAACTGGAGGACGAACTGGCAATGGGCATGGAAGACTCATCAGATGAGGGAGACCTTGATCACATTTCTGTTGTGCGAGGTTGGGGAGAGAGGGAAGAGGAAGGAAGCATGATTCTTACCTCGCTACCAACACAACAAGGACTTGGTGCTCCTGGATGCGCAACACACATGAGTGCCTTCTTGCTGCACTACCAGCAACATGACCCTTGGATTGTCAGAATTCGAAGTAATCCCGACTACTGGGTTGCCACACTCTTAGATCCCCGGTACAAAAGTAAATTTGCCGAAATAATTCCTGCCATAGAAAGGGATTCACACATGCAGGAGTATCAGCAGAGGCTGTTGCAGAATCTTACATGTGCTTTTCCACAAAACACCAGTGGTGCACATAGTGAATCTCACCGTTCTAACTTGCCAACTGTGGGACTGTCGAGTCTTCACTCAAACCGTAACAGTAACACAGTATCTGCTGGTAACAGCAATTTTTTGGAATCATTTCACCACTTTTTTAGACCATCTTTTGCAAGGCCACAGGAGACAAGAAGTCTGACACATAGTCAACGCCTAGAGAGGATGGTACAGGAGTATCTCCAAGTGAACATCAAAGCCATGACTGTGTCACTGGACCCTTGTTCATTTTGGGCTTCCAATCTGGAAAAATGGCCTGAGCTTGCCACTCACGCCTTGGAGATCTTGTCATGCCCCGCAGTCAGCGTTCTCTCTGAACGTGTGTTCAGCGCTGCTGGTGGCGTGCTGACAGATAAGCGCACGCAGCTGTCCACTGAGAATGTAGACAGACTCACGTTCATAAAGATGAACAAATCATGGATCCGCAAGGACTTTTCGACCCCTGTGTCATCCTGGGGAGACTAAAAGCTTGAGGATTTGGTAAAATCACCTCACCAACCATTTTAAGCAACTCTGGGGAAATTGATGCCACTTAAGTGT
Organism: Phyllobates terribilis; assembly: GCF_046119375.1. Classification (NCBI taxonomy): domain Eukaryota; kingdom Metazoa; phylum Chordata; class Amphibia; order Anura; family Dendrobatidae; genus Phyllobates; species Phyllobates terribilis. The sequence continues at coordinate 115,110,535 of NW_027362761.1, read as the reverse complement.
TGTCTGTGCCACAATTTTTGTAAAAAATGGAGACTCTTTTTGGAGTCCCCTTGCTGTGTTTTACGTGACGTTCGCATCGTCAATTCCAGGTGGGTTGGGTCGCCCGCCCCCTTTTAACTGTAAGAAAATACATACACTATGGCTTGGGGTAACACAGATGATTGAGTCTCAAGAGCTGTTTACTCAGAGGTCTGCTCCAAAGCTTCAGTGTCTGCTAGTCAGCGTAGTAGCCCAGCTGTGAAGTAAGCTGCACCGCCTGTGTATCTAATAAGAATTTTTAACTGCATCTAGCCCAGGAAATACTTTTGACGTAGTAGCCCAGCTGCCAAGCAAGCTGCACCGCCTGTGTATCTAATAAGAATTTTTAACTGCATCTAGCCCAGGAAATACTTTGGGCGCAGTAGCCCAGCGGCCAAGCAAGATGCACCGCCTGTGTATCTGATAAGAATTTTTAACTGAATTTAGCCCAGGCAATACTTTGGGCGTAGTAGCCCAGCTGTAAAGCAAGCTGCACCACCTGTGTATCTAATAAGAATTTATAACTGCATCTAGCCTAGGCAGACTGTGGGGTCCCCCAAACAAACCCAGACGCTCAGCCCCCCTACTGCCCCCCTTTCCTTGACAATACAATAATGTAACTCTTACAACTGCATGGGTGAGGATCAGTCACAGCTTTATTAACTCTTTATAATCATTTCATTAGAAAGGCATTTTATTTTTAAAATAATTCAGCTTGTTGCAGCATGCCCTGTGTCAACACCGGCAAGTTGGCGAACAAGTGTAACTGTCCAACATGTCCTTTCTATTTCCAGGCCACGGAGGATCCTGCGTACTTGTATGCAGGACTCTGACCCCCATCCATCACTCTTAACGCTTGTTCCACTCCGTCCTGGAGTCCTGACAGGAATATGTCCAGTCCAATATCCATTAAGTGAACACCGTCGGGCCGTATGAGGCCTGCTTTATCACCTTCCAGTTGTCGGTGTCGTATAACTACACCGCCTCTGTCTCTTATACATTTTGCCATCCGATTATTTATTACCCGCCTTGTCCAGCGCACCTTGCCATACCGGTATCGACACAATCTCTGACCATACTATAGTTAGTTTTGTGAAAAAATTTCTGAAGCGCTCAGTGTCTAGTTTCATTATTGCCATTAGTTATGCGCTCTTGTGATGACCTAGGTCGTTTCCCCCGGCCTGTATAACTAAGATGACCGGACCTCTTGCCTCTCTCCCTACCTTGATTACCTCCATTAGTACCTGTGGCCATTGCAGGCCTCTAATAACTCTCCAGTTGAAATATGTGTTATAAAACTCTAGTTTCCTCCCTTTTTTCTGTCCAATATATATACTAGTGGCCTATCACCCACACTGTTGGCTTAGCGTAACCTGTAAAAGAAACAAGCCACGTTAGGATAACAAGTCTGGTCTTATGTATCTCGCCAAACACGTCGATCGCCATCTCCCTATCCTTTGAACTTCCATTTCTGACAGTCCTGCTCTTGCTGCTTCCGTGGCCGCGCCTATGCGGAATGAGTGTGTCCCGTAATCTTTGGGGTGGTTCCCTGCCGATGTTAGGCATTTATTAACCCCTTAAGCCCCGCGGGTGGTTTGCACGTTAATGACCGGGCCAATTTTTACAATTCTGACCACTGTCACTTTATGAGGTAATTACTCTGGAACGTTTCAACGGATCCCCCTGATTCTGAGACTGTTTTTTCGTGACATATTGTACTTCATGATTGTGGAAAAATTTCTTCGATATCACTTGCGTTTATTTGTGAAAAAAACGGAAATTTGGCGAAAATTTTGAAAATTTTGCAATTTTCAAAATTTGAATTTTTAAGCCCTGAAATCAGAGCGATATGTCACACAAAAGAGTTAATAAATAACATTTCCCACATGTCTACTTTACATCAGCACAATTTTGGAACCAAAATTTTTTTTTGTTAGGGAGCTATAAGGGTTAAAAGTTGACCAGCGATTTCTCATTTTTCCAACAAAATTTACAAAACCATTTTTTTAGGGACCACATCACATTTGAAGTCACTTTGAGAGGTCTTTATGACAGAAAATACCCAAAAGTGACACCATTCTAAAAACTGCACCCCTCAAGGTGCTCAAAACCACATTCAAGAACTTTATTAACCCTTCAGGTGCTTCACAGGAATTTTTTGAATGTGGAAGAAAAAAATGAACATTTAACTTTTTTCACAAAAATGTTACTTTAGACCCAATTTTTTTTATTTTCACAGGGGTAACAAGAAAAAATGGACCCCAAAATTTGTTGTGCAATTTCCCCTGGGCACGCAGATACCCAATATTTGGGGAAAAAACACTGTTTAGGCGCACGGCAGGGCTCGGAAGGGAAGGAGCGCCATTTGACTTTTTGATTGTAAAATTTGCTTGAATAATTAGCGGACGCCATGTTGTGTTTGGAGAGCCCATGTGTGCCCAAACTTTGGAGCTCCCCCACAAGTGACCCCATTTTGGAAACTAGACCCCCCAAGGCACCTTTCTAGATGCATAGTGAGCACTTGGAACCCCCAGGTGCTTCACAAATTGATTCGTAACAATGAAAAAGTGAAAAAAACAAACACTTTTTCATTTTTATGAATCAATTTGTGAAGCACCTGAGGGTTCCAAGTGCTCACAATGCATCTAGATAGGTGCCTTGGGGGGTCTAGTTTCCAAAATTGGGTCACTTGTGGGGGAGCTCCAATGTTTGGGCACACAGCGGCTCTCCAAATGCAACATGGTGTCACTAACAATTTGAGCCGATTTTCCGTTAAATTTGTTAGAGGACACCATGTTGCAATTAGAGAGTCCCTGTGTGCCCAAACATTGGAGCTCCCCCACAAGTGACCCCATTTTGGAAACTAGACCCCCCAAGGCACCTATATAGATGCATAGTGAGCACTTGGAACCCCCAGGTGCTTCACAAATTGATTCGTAACAATGAAAAAGTGAAAAAAAAAACACTTTTTCATTTTTATGAATCAATTTGTGAAGCACCTGAGGGTTCCAAGTGCTCACTATGCATCTGGATAGGTGCCTTGGGTGGTCTAGTTTCCAAAATGGGGTCACGTGTGGGGGAGCTCCAATATTTGGGCACACAGCGGCTCTCTAAATGCAACATGGTGTCCGCTAACAAATTTAAAGCAAAATTGGCTCAAATTGTTAGCGACACCATGTTGCGTTTGGAGAGCCGCTGTGTGCCCAAACATTGGTGCTCCCCCACAAGTGACCCCATTTTGGAAACTAGACCCCCCAAGGCACCTATCTAGATGCATCGTGAGCACTTGGATCCCCCAGGTGCTTCACAAATTGATTCGTAACAATGAAAAAGTGAAAAAAAAAACACTTTTTCATTTTTATGAATCAATTTGTGAAGCACCTGGAGGTTCCAACTGCTCACTATGCATCTAGATAGGTGCCTTGGGGGGTCTAGTTTCCAAAATGGGGTCACTTGTGGGGGAGCTCCAATGTTTGGGCACACAGGGACTCTCTAAATGCAACATGGTATCCGCTAACAAATTGAATGGAAAATCGGCTCAAATTGTTAGCGGACACCACATTGCGTTTGGAGAGCCCCTCTGTGCCCAAACTTTGGAGCTCCCCCACAAGTGACCCCATTTTGGAAACTAGACCCCCCAAGGCACCTTTCTAGATGCATAGTGAGCACTTGGAACCCCTAGGTGCTTCACAAATTGATTTGTAATAATGAAAAAGTGAAAAAAAAAACACTTTTTCATTTTTACGAATCAATTTGTGAAGCACCTAGGGGTTCCAAGTGCTCACTATGCATCTAGATAGGTGCCTTGGGGGGTCTAGTTTCCAAAATGGGGTTACTTGTGGGGGAGCTCCAATGTTTGGGCACACAGGGACTCTCTAAATGCAACATGGTATCCGCTAACAAATAGAATGGAAAATCGGCTCAAATTGTTAGCGGACGCCACATTGCGTTTGGAGAGCACCTCTGTGCCCAAACTTTGGAGCTCCCCCACAAGTGACCCCATTTTGGAAACTAGACCCCCCAAGGCACCTTTCTAGGTGCATAGTGAGCACTTGGAACCCCCAGGTGCTTCACAAATTGATTCGTAATAATGAAAAAGTGAAAAAAAAACACTTTTTCATTTTTATGAATCAATTTGTGAAGCACCTGGGGTTCCAAGTGCTCACTATGCATCTAGATAGGTGCCTTGGGGGGTCTAGTTTCCAAAATTGGGTCATTTGTGGGGGAGCTCCAATGTTTGGGCACACAGGGACTCTCCAAATGCAACATGATATCCGCTAACAATTTGAGCCGACAATTTGTTAGCGGATATCATGTTGCATTTGGAGAGTCCCTGTGTGCCCAAACATTGGAGCTCCCCCACAAGTGACCCCATTTTGGAAACTAGACCCCCCAAGGCACCTATCTAGATTCATAGTGAGCACTTGGAACCCCAGGTGCTTCACAAATTGATTCATAAAAATGAAAAAGTGTTTTTTTTTTCACTTTTTCATTTTTACGAATCAATTTGTGAAGCACCTGGGGGTTCCAAGTGCTCACTATGCATCTAGAAAGGTGCCTTGGGGGGTCTAGTTTCCAAAATGGGGTCACTTGTGGGGGAGCTCCAAAGTTTGGGCACAGAGGGGCTCTCCAAACGCAATGTGTGTCCGCTAACAATTTGAGCCGATTTTCCATTCAATTTGTTAGCGGATACCATGTTGCATTTAGAGAGTCCCTGTGTGCCCAAACATTGGAGCTCCCCCACAAGTGACCCCATTTTGGAAACTAGACCCCCCAAGGCACCTATCTAGATTCATAGTGAGCACTTGGAACCCCAGGTGCTTCACAAATTGATTCATAAAAATGAAAAAGTGTTTTTTTTATCACTTTTTCATTTTTACGAATCAATTTGTGAAGCACCTGGGGGTTCCAAGTGCTCACTATGCATCTAGATAGGTGCCTTGGGGGGTCTAGTTTCCAAAATGGGGTCACTTGTGGGGGAGCTCCAATGTTTGGGCACACAGGGGCTCTCCAAACGCAACATGGCGTCCGCTAACAATTTGAGCCGATTTTCCATTCAATTTGTTAGCGGACACCATGTCGCGTTTGGAGAGCCCGTGATGTGCCTAAACAGTGGAGCTCCCCCACAAGTGTCCCCATTTTGGAAACTATACCCCTCAAGGATTTTATTAAGGTGTATAGTGAACATTTTGAACCCAAAGGTACGGCACATTATTTGTTTACATTAGGTCATCATATTGAATAAGTTGTCATTATTCTTGAGCGCAAGTGCTCGCTACTTGAGTTTGCATCGGGTACTCAGGTATGCACCATGTACAGCGTGTGCTCGAGTGACATGCTCGAGTCCCTGCTCCGCATGTTTCACGGTTATTAGACACCCAAAAAAAAACATGCGGGGATCGCTCGTGCATGGCAGGCAATCCCCGTAAAGTTTTTTGGCCGCGAAGCATATGGGGCAGAGACTCGAGCATGTCACTCAAATACCCACGATACTCAATGCATACCAGAGCACCCGATGCAAACTCAAGTAGCGAGCACTTGCTCTCAACACTAGTCGCCATATCGTCATCTTTTTTTCTTACTTTTGAAAAAAATCTCAACCCCAGCCCTAACCCTAGCACAACCCTAGCCCCAGCACAACCCTAGCCCCAGCACAACCCTAGCCCCAAACCCAGCCCTAACCCTAGCCCAATCCTAACCCAAGAGTTTATTTTTGACGCCGTTCCTTGTGCGGTATTAGTGATTAGACGACTTTATTCTTCGGGTCGGTGTGATTACAGCAATGCCAGAATCATATGGGGTTTTTATGACTGACAGCTGTCACACACTAAAAGACGCATTTTTTGTAAAATCTAGTTTTTGCATCGCCATATTTTGAGAGCTATAATTTTTCCAGATTTTGGCAGACAGTCATGTGATGGCTCGTTTTTTGCGGGATGACTTGACGTTGTTATTGGTGCCATTTTCAGGCACGTGACATTTTTTGATCGCTTTCTATTCCGATTTTTGGGAGGCAGAATAAACAAAAACCAACAATTCAGGAATTGTTTTTTTTTTTTTTTTATTCTGTTCCGCGTGTGGTAAAATTGATGAGGTAGCTTTATTCTTCGGGTCAGTACGTTTACAGCGGTACCACATTTGTATCATTTTTCTATGTTTTGGCGCTTATACACAATAAAAGCTATTTTATAGAAAAAAATATTTTTTAGTATCGCTTTATTCTGAGAGCTATAACTTTTTTATTTTTCGGCTGATGGAGCTGTATGGCGGCTTGTTTTTTGCGGGACGAGATGAAGTTTTCAGCGGTATCATTTTTATTTATATGCGTCTTTTTGATCGCGTTTTATTCCACTTTTTGTTTGGCAGTATGGTGATAAAGCATTGTTTTTTGCTTCGGGTTTTTTTTTTTTTTTTTTACCGTGTTCACTGAAGGGGTTAACTAGTGGGACAGTTTTATAGGTCAGGTTGTTCCGGACGCGGCGATACCAAATATGTGTACTTTTATTGTTTTTTTTTAATTTTTTTTATAATAATATTTATTGATGGGTACATTATATTTTTATTTTTGGTGTATTATTTTTTTTATTTTTTTATAATATTTTTGCACATTTTTTTTTTTTTCCCCACTTTCACACAGTTTATACACTTTATTACTTTGTCCCACTCTGGGACTTTCACTTTTTTTTTTCTGATCGCCTGCATGGCACAGGAATGGAGCACCATCCCTATGCCATGAAGGCTGTCAGAAGTGCACAGTGTGAAGATTGCTTGGAGATGCACTGCGCATGTCCAAGCAATCTTCCTGCTCTCTGGTGACCCGGATGTTGTCATGACGACATCGGGTCGTCATGGCAACACCCGGGAAGCCTTTGCAGACTGCGCTGGAAGCCGGAAGAGGAGGTGAGTATCGCCGATCACCTCCCCTTGCCCCCGCAATGCCGCGATCGACTTCGATCGACTTCGATCGCAGCATCACGGGGGTTAATGTGCTGGGAGCGGTGCAGGACCGCTCCCTGCACATAGTACTGGGTGTCAGCTGTGACAATCAGCTGACACCCGGCGGCGATCGCGCCCGCACAGCCTGTGTGCGCGCGCGATCGCGATGACGTACTAATACGGGTCTGGCTCTTAAGTCCCAGGGCACAGACGCGTATTAGTACGTCAGATGTTATTAAGGGGTTAAATATAGCTTGGAACTGGTATCTTGATAATGGCGTTCCATCAATGTGTGATAGGAAGAAATTACTTTGTGATCTGATGGTTATATACAGTCATATGAAAAAGTTTGGGCACCCCTATTAATCTTAAGCTTAATGTTTTATAAAAATTGGTGTTTTTGCAACAGCTATTTCAGTTTGATATATGTAATAACTGTTGGACACAGTAATGTTTCTGCCTTGAAATGAGGTTTATTGTACTAACAGAAAATGTGCAATCTGCATTCAAACAAAATTTGACAGGTGCATAAGTATGGGCACCTCACCAGAAAAGTGACATTAATATTTAGTAGATCCTCCTTTTGCAAAAATAACAACCTCTAGTCGCTTCCTGTAGCTTTTAATGATTTCCTGGATCCTGGATGAAGGTATTTTTGACCATTCCTCTTTACAAAACAATTCCAGTTCAGTTAAGTTTGATGGTCACCGAGCATCGACAGCCCTCTTCAAATGATCCCGCAGATGTTCAATGATATTCAGGTCTGGGGACTGGGATGGCCATTCCAGAACATTGTAATTGTTCCTCTGCATGAGTGCCTGAGTAGATTTGGAGCGGTGTTTTGGATCATTGTCTTGCTGAAAGATCCATCCCCTGTGTAACTTCAACTTTGTCACTGATTCTTGAACATTATTGTCAAGAATCTGCTGATACTGAGTGGAATCCATGCGTCCCTCAACTTTAACAAGATTCCCGGTGCCGGCATTGGCCACACAGCCCCAAAGCATGATGGAACCTCCACCAAATTTTACTGTGGGTAGCAAGTGTTTTTCTTGGAATGCTGTGTTTTTTTGCCGCCATGCATAACGCCTTTTTGTATGACCAAACAACTCAATCTTGGTTTCATCAGTCCACAGGACCTTCTTCCAAAAAGAAATTGGCTTCTCCAAATGTGCTTTTGCATACCTCAGCCGACTCTGTGGCGTGCTTGCAGAAACGGCTTCTTTCGCATGACTCTTCCATACAGCTTCTCCTTGTGCAAAGTGCGTTGTATAGTTGACCGATGCACAGTGACACCATCTGCAGCAAGATTGATGCTGCAGCTCTCTGGAGGTGGTCTGAGGATTGTCCTTGACTGATCTCACCATTCTTCTTCTCTGCCTTGCTGATGTTTTTCTCGGCCTGCCACTTCTTGCCTTAACAAGAACTGTCCCTGTGTTCTTCCATTTCCTTACTATGTTCCTCACAGTGGAAACTGACAGGTTAAATCTCTGAGACCGCTTTTTGTATCCTTCCCCTGAACAACTATGTTGAATAATCTTTGTTTTCAGATCATTTGACAGTTGTTTTGAGGAGCCCATGATGCCACTCTTCAGAGGAGATTCAAACAGGAGAACAACTTGCAAGTGGCCACTTTAAGTAGCTTTTCTCATGATTGCATACACCTGGCTAAGAAGTTCAAAGCTCAATGAGGTTACAAAACCAAAAAAAGTGCTTTACTAAGTCAGTAAAAAGTAGGTAGGAGTATTTTAAACAAGAAAATGATAAGGGTGCCCATACTTATGCACCTGTCAAATTTTGTTTGAATGCAGATTGCACATTTTCTGTTAGTATAATAAACCTCATTTCAAGGCAGAAACATCACTGTGTCCAACAGTTATTACATATATCAAACTGAAATATCTGTTGCAAAAACACCAATTTTTATAAAACATTAAGCTTAAGATTAATAGGGGTGCCCAAACTTTTTAATATAACTGTATGTTTTTACTATTGCTACCCGACTCAGTGTACCGTTTGTGGGTTGTAGAAGTACCCAAGTGCCCCAGCCCGCTGGAACCGTTTTCGATTTGCGTATGCGTAGACGTATTGCATTATTGGCTATGACTACGTCCTGGTGTAATAAGCCTCCACTGGTGCTAATTTTGGATTGAGGGATTAATTCGCTTATGCATAGCGCCCCGAAGAAGGCGATCGCAAATGCAGTAGACAGTAGTGTTGCTTCAAATTGTGAGTGTCATGTTAATGGTGTTAGGGATATGATGTGAGAAATCAGTTTTAGTGACACAGGACGTCTACACTCCTGACTTGGCTGACCCCTTTTCCACCCTTTTATGTATTGTCTGATGATGAATCTCTTTGTCACATCTCCCCAATTCAGTAGTTGGAAGTGAAATGCTACTCCGGTCAGCCACCGCTGCGCTGACGCCCCTGATATGCCCCTCATCATTAGCTGGTGGAGAAATTCGATGGTGACTTGTAATCTGGCTTGTTCACATTGGTCAACCCGTCTGCCTGCTACTAGTCGTGTTCACTGTTCCCATGCCTTACCGTATGCTTGCCACGTCGACGGGGCAACTGACGCTCTGATTAATGGCATCAACTATTCGCCACTAGATCCCATAGAGAGGGTGGGCAACTGTTACCCGATGGGTGGGCGTTGGGGAGGAGCTCTGTGAAAATCTGCCAATTGAATTGTGATAAAGCGTTAGCAGCAGCGTTAGACCCCTCAGCATCGAGGCTAGCGCGGACCCATATATTGTGTTTTTGGCACAGGAATGCTAGCCGGCGTAGTAGGCCTAGCACTGGGAGAGACGATGATGCCATTTTATTAATGCAGTGCGCTAGGCTGGTGTTTTTTGTTATGAAGCGTATATTTTTGTTAGCCAGGCGCGCCCCGTATTTCTATTGCTACCACTATTGGGAAGAGTTCCAGGAGTGTCTGTTTTTTGTCAGCACTTGTTCTGCGGAGGCCATAAGCTTGTGCACCATTGGTTGCTTAGTATCGCTGCATATCTGCCTGATTCTGCCGCCCCGGTGAATAATCTTAGTTCAATGTTGGACTGTTCTGCTGACATAAATAAAGTGTGACCGTTGAATGATTATAAGAAGGTTTTCCACACCTCTAAGTAGCTGTATGCTGATTCTGATTCTATGACTCGGTTTTGATGCCCCTTTTGTTGGCGGGCGATAAATGACGAGAAAAAACCCTTCCGACTGGCATCACCTGGCTCGCAAACACGAGGAGACCTAGTAATCTTTGCATCTGCTGTAGTGTTACTTTCCATACTGCGCAAAAACCCTCGATCAGGTGTAATGTTTTGGTATTTTTTCCCAAGGGAGGCGGAACAACCTTGCCGTGGTGTCGATTTCCATGCATAAGAACGATAGCTTTGTTGTGGGGCCTATGGTTTTTGTTGGGCATAATGGGACTCCAAACGGACGGGAGATGTTTATGAATTCGTTGAGTAAGGGGCAGCGAAAGGGCATGACCAATCGCCACGGCCCGCCGAGGGGCCACCACAGTCAGTGACTCCTTCCTTATTTAGTATAGTGTCTACCAATACTTTGGGCGTAGTAGCCCAGCTGTGAAGCAAGCTGCACCGCCTGTGTATCTAATAACTATTTTTTACTGCATCTAACCCAGCCAATCATTTGTTAGTATTGCTAGTAGCAGAGTCGCATGGGCTCTAAACCTTGTATAGCCTGGGCATTTTTTGAGATCGCTAAGGATAACCCAACTCATGTTATCTGTAACATTTGTCTCCAAAAGCTAAGTAGAGGCCCAAAAAACAATAGTTTGAGTACTTTATGCTTGAACCGTCACATGGATATGAAGCATAAGTTGCAGTGTGAAGCTCACTGTGCTACAATGTGGCCTAGCGGGCCAGACCAACCACCATCTGCCCCACCTGTGTCATCCTGGGGAGACTAAAAGCTTGAGGATTTTGGAAAATCATCCGACCAACCATTTTAAGCAACTCTGGGACAATTGATGCCACTTAAGTGGTGTCTGTGCCACAATTTTTGGAAAAAATGGAGACTCTTTTTGGAGTCCCCTTGCTGTGTTTTACATGACATTGGCATCATCAATTCGAGGTGGGTCGGGTCTCTCCCCCCCCTTTTAAACGTAAAAAACTACATACACTATGGCTTGGGGTAACACAGGTGGTTGAGTCTGAAGAGCTGTTTACTCATACTATAGCCTGGGAATCAGAGGTCTGCTCCAAAGCTTCAGTGTCTGCTAGTCAGCGGAGTAGCCATCGCCTGTAGATCTAATTACAAATTTTTAACTGCATCTAGCCCAGGCAATACTTTGGGCCTAGTAGCAGTGTCTGCTAGTCAGCGGAGTAGCCCAGCTGTTAAGCAAGCTACACCACCTGTGGTTTGGACACTTAGTTTTTTCAAAGGAAACACTTCGGACACCCGGGACACTCAGTGAAGAGCATCGGGGAGGCGTCCCAAGGCAAAGGGTCTGGGACTGGTGGTAGCACGCCTTGTGGTGTTCCGCCAAGCTCGATCCTTATAAAAGCTTTTTAACTGCAGCAGCTTTAGTGGATGCTACTGGAGCTGGAATTACCGCGGCTGCTGGCATCAGACTTTCCCTCCAATAGATTTAAAGTGTACTCATTCAAATTACAGAGCCAATTTAAATTACAGAGATTAGACCTGCCTCCACCGTGGGGGGTCTCGACCCACCAGCGGACAGGCACCAGTTTTGGGAGAGGGGGGCTGGCTGTCAGGGTCCACCTCGGCTCTGGCACAAACTTGGCGGCACGGAGGTCGCACGGGCAGGAACGGACTGGTCGTGTCGGCTTCGCACTCCAGCGTAGTCCCTCTACCCGCTCGCGCCCGTAACCTCAAAGGGATGCGCAAGCGGCTTTTCTTCCAAGGGCTGTTCCCCGTCCAGCAGGAACGTGGGGGAGCTCAGGTCGGCCTTCCACCATACTCACCTCCCTCGCCCTCTTTCCTTCTTCTGTTCTCCATCTAACCCCTCGGCTCTGTGGTGTCCGCTCTCCCTCCAGCTCTCTCCTTCTCATAGATGGACTACCGCGTGTATTCACACTGTGGTGAATATTTTGGGCCCAGGCATAAGAAGTTGTCGAGGTAATCTGTGGCCCCTTAGAAACGTCCATGACAACCCATTCGAGGAAGCAACTAAACGCCTCAAAGAGTGAGCAGGATCTGGAGAACCCCATGGGCAAACAGCGATCTATATAGTATGCTCCTTCCCAGAAGCAGCCCAATAGGCGCCCCCTCAATGTCTGTTTTGGCCATTAGGGTGCCCCTTCCCAACTTCTTGACCCGCCTGATTGCCTTGTCAAAGGATATACAGTATATACTACTGTACTTGGTTCCGCGTCGATGTTGTCATTTACTGACCTGCCCCTTGGATATGACAAATGGTGGATTAGTCCGAATGTATTGGGCTCCGTTTTTGGCACGACTCCCAACGGGGATACCACTACGTCTTGTAAGGAAAGTGTTCTGAATGGAACCGCCATTCTACCTAAAGATATTTCTTTTTTTAATTTTCTTGTCACGACGTCTGGGTGTTGGTAGGCTGATTTTAGAATTTTACTCCAGCCTTTCTTGGTTTTAGAAGGGCATGACATGCCTATATCTGTGTCTCCCCCTCCTTTTACTCCTCCATCTCTTTTCTTTTCGCATGACTATATGTACTTGTCACTTTTCCATGTGTTAGTCGTGTCTTCTAAGCAGTTTGTCAGCTTTTGGACACCTTGCAAGGTGTTTTCTATGTGTTTCTATGTGTTTTTGTTTGCCTGCCATTGGTTTTAAAGGTGTTCGACGGTGTTTGATGAACAGTTCGACGAACAGTTCGGCGAACATACTGGTGTTCGACGAACCGAACCGAACCCGAACACTACGGGGGTGGCTCAACTCTAGTCACCATCCCGCTTCTCTGTTTTCTGAAATGCTCTCTGCTCACAATTAAAAAGGATGCATTGCAGGCAGAGAACAATAAGATGGAGCAAGGAACTATATAGGGTGATTCCACAAAGCCCAGCCTCATGTCATCCTAACGTGGATTGGGTGACAATGAGGAAGAGGAGGAGGAGGAAGAACAGGTGCTAGTTTCCTGTGCTATAGATGGTACTACCTGCACAACTGTTATACCGTCTGTTCAGCGTGGATGGCCTGAGGACAGGGAGGAGGTGGAAGAGGAGGAGGAGAGCATGGTCAGTCGTCACCTTGGTGAGGACACGCAAGACTTGCCTCTTTGCAGTCTGGCACACATGGCTGAGTTTATGTTATTCAACTTAAGGGAAACATTCCGGCACCACTCTGCTTTTCAAACATAAATCACTGGGAATCGCCTCAGACTGTGTGCTTTAACACTATGAAGGTGGTGCACATCCAAGTGAATTACAGCTTCAACACAGAGCAGAGATAAAAGCAGCAGTCACCGAGTCTTCTTAAAAAAACGTCCTTGCCTTTGTCTTTTTCTCCTCTCCCCCACACACCCTTCGTGGTCTCAGTCCAATGCCGCATGCTGATATGTCCAGCACATAACAATAAAGGATGTTTTTTTAAGAAGATTGGGTGAGTGCTACCTTTATCTCTGCTCTGTGTTGAGTTAATGTTATGCTGCCTTTCCCGTGACCCTCGCGTTTTCCATATTTTGGGTGACAGTCATTACTGTTTGGTGACACTTCTAGACCTACGCTACAAGTAGAACTTTCTGTCTCTTATTTCCTTGCAGAACAGGCCTAATAAAATGGTGCAGTACGAGAAGGCCCTTGTTGCGGAATTATTTTAAAAATTCCCATCCGAAAACACTGTCGGCAGAGGTCACAGTTTGTGGGACAACCAAGGAGTACAGGCTAGAGAGACACAAATGCAATCCAGCCAAGGCAGGGGAATACTGTCAAAGTTCTGGGACAGTTTTCTCAGACTCTCCCATCGCACAGACCCTGAGGCACGGGGTACTCTCCCAAGGAGGGAAAAGTGTCAGAAGATGGTGAGGGAGTACCTTCCCGACCGTACCAACATCCTCCGTCATTCCTCTGTACCTTATAATTAGTGGATATCCCAGCTGGACACGTGGCCTTAACTGGCTCTCTATGCCTTAGAGGTCCTGGCCTGCCCTGCTGCTATCTTTTTGTCAGAGCAGGTTTTTAGTGCCGCCGGTGGAATTATAACCGATAGGCGCATCCGCCTGTCAACTGAAAATGCTGACAGGCTGACTCTTATAAAAATGAACAAGGGCTGGATTAGGCCAGACTTCTCAGCAACACCGAATGATAGCAGCGTAACATAAACTCAAATACTGTGTCTTTTTTTTGGAGGTCTAACTCTATTCCCATGCACCTCTGTATTCACACCCAGACATGTGTATACGCTTCCTGATTTTGTCTGTTTCCTCTTTTCCTCCTCCTTCTCCTCATCCTCATCCTCCACATCCTCCTCCATATCACCACCATATCTACCATATCACCCTTTCTACGTCTCTTGCACGGGACATTGGAGTTCCTCCAAATTTTTGGCAGCTGTTGCATTCGTTGCATATGCAAACAGTATGGGAGACCCACTTCCTAAAAATGGGAACATTGTTTTCAGGAGGCCCTCCGACCTCTACGTCTCTTGCAAGGTACATTGGAGTGCCTCCAAATTTTTGGCATCTGTTGCATTCACTGCATAGGCAAACAGTATGGGAGAACCATTTCCAAATATTGGGAACATTGTTTTAAGGAGGCCCTCTGACCTCTATGTTTCTTGCAAGGGGCATTGGATTGCCTCCAAATTTTTGGCAGCAGTTGCATTCACTCCATAGGCAAACAGTATGGGAGACCCACTCCTTTTTAATGATAACATGTTGAACTTGTTACTGTAGTCCAGCTACATGGATCTTTAAATTGTTAGTAGGGTTTTTCCTAAATTTTGGCAACCGCTGTTGGACTCACTGCATACCCTATAACTGTATAGCAGACCCTCTCCTTTCTAATGGGAACTTGTCATTACTGTGGCCCTGCTCTATGTGTCTTTAAATTGTTAGTTGGGTTTTTCCTAAATTTTGGCAGCCGTTGGACTCACTGCATATCCTATAACTGCATAGCAGACCCTCTCCTTTCTAATGGGAACATATCGTACTCGTTACTAGTGTTGAGCCACCCCCGTAGTGTTCGGGTTCGGTTCGGTTCGTCGAACACCGGGATGTTCGAGGAACTGTTCGTCGAACTGTTCGTCGAACACCTTAGAACACCGTCGAACACCGTTAAAACCAATGGCAGGCAAACAAAAACACATAGAAACACATAGAAAACACCTTCAAAGGTGTCCAAAAGCTGACAAACTGCTCAGAAGACACTCTCTTTAAAAAAGCCGGCCGGCAAATTCAGCAGCGGCATACACCGGTACCCGACAATTTAGACAAGAAGGAATAGAGCATCACACATAGATTAGATAGATAGAAACATGTCAGTCACACATATAAGAAGCACAGTGACAGTGTTGGTTACTGCACTTGTCATTTAGTGTAAAGGATTTATTAAAAAAAATATTAGTGTTTTCATGCACCGTCTCTTTAAAAAAGCCGGCCGGCAATTCAGCATCTGTACCCGACAATTTAGAACAGAAAGAATAGAGCTTCACACATAGATTAGATAGATAGAAACATGTCAGTCACATATATAATAAGTACAGTGATAGTGTTGCTTACTGTACTTGTCATTTGGTGTAAAGGATTTATTTAAAAAAATAATAGTGTTTTCATGCACTGTCTCTTTAAAAAAGCCGGCCGGCAATTCAGCAGCGGTACCCGACAATTTAGAACAGAAAGATAGAGCATCACACATAGATTAGATAGATAGAAACATGTCAGTCACATATATATGAAGTACAGTGATAGTGTTGGTTACTGTACTTGTCATTTAGTATTAAAATAAAGGATTTATTATTAAAAAAATTGGCGTGGGGTTCCCCTTAATTTTAGGCTCTAGCGGAGGTTAAGCAGACGGCTGGGGCAGATGTTTGAAGCCTGGGAAGGGGGTAATACCCACGGAGCTTCCCAGGCTACTAATATCAGCCCCCAGCTGAATACATAGCCTTTACTAGCTATTAAAATGGGGGACCCCCCCAAAAAAATGACGTGGGGTCCCCCCTAATTTAATAGCTAGCAAAGGCTAGGCAGACAGCTGGGGGCTGATATTAATAGCCCAGGAAGGGAGCCATGAATATTGGCCCCCTCCCAGGCTAGAAACACCAGCCGTCAGCCGCCCCAGAAATGGCGCATTCATAGGATGCGCCAATTCTGGCACTTAGCCTCGCTCTTCCACGCTGCCCTGGTGCGGTGGCAGGGGGTAATAGGGTTGGGGTTGATGTCAGCTTATAATGCCAGCTGACATCAAGCCCAGGTTAGTAATGGAGAGGCGTCTATAAGACACCCCCATTACTAACCCCATAGTCAAAGTTAAAAAAAACACAAACACCCAGAATAAAGTCCTTTAATTGAAATAAAGACACAATCCTTTATTGTTCTAAATTAAACCATACTTACCATCACGCCCATTCCAGCTGAAGCAAACGATCTCCTGCAATAAAAGAAAAATAATAAAGCAACCTCATCCTTACCTTTCCATGGTTCCCACGACAGCTTCAGCTCTGCTACATCGAGATGACAGGCTGGACCGCAGCAGAACGCTGCCATCCAGCCTGTCATCCCGCAGACACTGAGAAGCGCAGGCTTGCTTGCGCTGCTCAGCGTCTCTCTGTGACGACATCCAGATGAGCCGAGTTCATGTCCAATGAACTCGGCTCACCTCATGCACGTCACTGACAGCGTGGGAAAATTCTCACGCTGAAGCGCTGATTGCAGGAGAATTTTCCCACGCTGTCAGTGACGTGCAGGAGGTGAGCTGAGTTCATTGGACATGAGCTCACCTCATGCACATCACTGACAGCGTGGGAGAATTCTCCTGCACTCAGCACTTCAGCGTGAGAATTTTCCCACGCTGTCAGTGACGTGCATGAGGTGAGCCGAGTTCATTGGACATGACCTCGGCTCATCTGGATGCCGTCACAGCGAGACAGTGAGGAGCGCAAGCATGCCTGCGCTTCTCAGTGTCTGCGGGATGACAGACTGGATGGCAGCGTTCTGCTGCGGTCCAGCCAGTCATCTCGATGTAGCAGAGCTGAAGCTGTCGTGGGAACCATGGAAAGGTAAGGATGAGGTTGGTTTATTATTTTTCTTTTATTGCAGGAGATCGTTGGCTTCAGCTGGAATGGGTGTGATGGTAAGTATGGTTTAATTTAGAACAATAAAGAATTGTGTCTTTATTTCAATTAAAGGACTTTAATCTGGGTGTTGTGTTTTTTTTAAATACTTTACTAGAAATTCATGGCGGTCATGTCTAATACTGGCGTGACCCCATGAATTTTGGGCTTGGGGCCAGCTGATAATACCAAGCTGGCCCTAACCCCTTTATTACCCAGTGAGCCACCGCACCAGGGCCATGGATGAGTTGGGTACAGCGCCAGAAGATGGCGCTTCTATGAACGCGCCATTTTCCGGGGTGGCTGCGGACTGCAATTTGTAGCGGGGGGGGGCCCAGAAAGCTTGGGCCTCCCTGCGCTACAGATTCCAGCCCCCAGCTGCCTAGTTGTACCTGGCTGGACACAAAAATAGGGCGAAGCCCCACGTACTTTTTTTTTAATTATTTCATGAAATTCATGAAATAATTAAGAAAAAAAGGGCTTCCCTATATTGTTGTGTCCGGCCAGGTACAAATAGGCAGCTGGTGGATGGGGGCAGCCCGTTCCTGCCTGCTGTACCTGGCTGGACACAAATATAGTGCGAAGCCCCACTTCAATTTTTTTAAATTATTTCATGAAATTCATGAAATAATTAAGAAAAAAAGGGCTTCCCTATATTGTTGTGTCCGGCCAGGTACAAATAGGCAGCTGGTGGATGGGGGCAGCCCGTTCCTGCCTGCTGTACCTGGCTGGACACAAATATAGTGCGAAGCCCCACTTCAATTTTTTTAAATTATTTCAGGAAATTCATGAAATAATTTAAAAAAAATTGACGTGGGGCTTCGCACTATATTTGTGTCCAGCCAGGTACAGCAGGCAGGAACGGGCTGCCCCCAACCACCAGCTGCCTATTTGTACCTGGCCGGACACAACAATATAGGGAAGCCCTTTTTTTCTTAATTATTTCATGAAATAATTTAAAGAAAATTGACGTGGGGCTTCGCCCTGTTTTTGTGTCCAGCCAGGTACAACTAGGCAGCTGGGGGCTGGAATCCGCAGCGCAGGGAGGCCCAAGCTTTCTGGGCCACCCCCGCTGCAAATTGCAGTCCGCAGCCACCACGGAAAATGGCACGTTCATAGAAGCGCCATCTTCTGGCGCTGTACCCAACTCATCCAGGGCCCTGATGCGGTGGCTCACTGGGTAATAAAGGGGTTAGGGCCAGCTTGGCATTATCAGCTGGCCCTAAGCCCGAAATTCATGGGGTCACGCCAATATTAGACATGACCACCATGAATTTCTAGTAAAGTATTTAAAAAAAACACAACACCCAGAAAAAAGTCCTTTAATTGAAATAAACACACAATTCTTTATTGTTCTAAATTAAACCATACTTACCATCACGCCCATTCCAGCTGAAGCCAACGATCTCCTGAAATAAAAGAAAAATAATAAAGCAACATCATCCTTACCTTTCCATGGTTCCCATGACAGCTTCAGCTCTGCTACATCGAGATGACAGGCTGGACCGCTGCAGAACGCTGCCATCCAGCCTGTCATCCCGCAGACACTGAGAAGCGCAGGCTTGCTTGCGCTCCACAGTGTCTCTCTGTGAGGGCATCCAGATGAGCCGAGTTAATGTCCAATGAACTCGGCTCACCTCATGCACGTCACTGACAGCGTGGAAAAATTCTCCTGCACTCAGCGCTTCAGCGTGGGAGAATTCTCACACTGAAGCGCTGAGTGCAGGAGAATTCTCCCACGCTGTCAGTGACGTGCAGGAGGTGAGCTGAGTTCATTGGACATGAGCTCACCTTATGCACGTCACTGACAGCGTGGGAAAATTCTCCTGCACTCAGCGCTTCAGCGGGAGAATTCTCACGCTGAAGCGCTGAGTGCAGGAGAATTCTCCCACGCTGTCAGTGACGTGCAGGAGGTGAGCTGAGTTCATTGGACATGAGCTCACCTTATGCACGTCACTGACAGCGTGGGAGAATTCTCCTGCACTCACCGCTTCAGCTTGAGAATTTTCCCACGCTGTCAGTGACGTGCATGAGGTGAGCCGAGTTCATTGGACATGAACTCGGCTCATCTGGATGTCGTCACAGAGAGACGCTGAGCAGCGCAAGCAAGCCTGCGCTTCTCAGTGTCTGCGGGATGAGAGGCTGGATGGCAGCGTTCTGCTGCGGTCCAGCCTGTCATCTTGATGTAGCAGAGCTGAAGCTGTCGTGGGAACCATGGAAAGGTAAGGATGAGGTTGCTTTATTATTTTTCTTTTATTGCAGGAGATCGTTGGCTTCAGCTGGAATGGGCGTGACGGTAAGTATGGTTTAATTTAGAACAATAAAGGATTGTGTCTTTATTTCAATTAAAGGACTTTATTCTGGGTGTTTGTGCTTTTTTTAACTTTGACTATGGGGTTAGTAATGGGGGTGTCTTATAGACGCCTCTCCATTACTAACCTGGGCTTGATGTCAGCTGGCATTATAAGCTGACATCAACCCCAACCCTATTACCCCCTGCCACCGCACCAGGGCAGCGTGGAAGAGCGAGGCTAAGTGCCAGAATTGGCGCATCCTATGAATGCGCCATTTCTGGGGCGGCTGACGGCTGGTGTTTCTAGCCTCGGAGGGGGCCAATATTCATGGCTCCCTTCCTGGGCTATTAATATCAGCCCCCAGCTGTCTGCCTAGCCTTTGCTAGCTATTAAATTAGGGGGGACCCCACGTCATTTTTTTTGGGGGGTCCCCCATTTTAATAGCTAGTAAAGGCTATGTATTCAGCTGGGGCTGATATTAGTAGCCTGGGAAGCTCCGTGGGTATTACCCCCTTCCCAGGCTTCAAACATCTGCCCCAGCCGTCTGCTTAACCTCCGCTAGAGCCTAAAATTAAGGGGAACCCCACACCAATTTTTTTAATAATAAATCCTTTATTTTAATACTAAATGACAAGTACAGTAACCAACACTATCACTGTACTTCATATATATGTGACTGACATGTTTCTATCTATCTAATCTATGTGTGAAGCTCTATTCTGTCTGTTATAAATTGTCGGGTACCGCTGCTGAATTGCCGGCCGGCTTTTTTAAAGAGACGGTGCATGAAAACACTATTATTTTTTTTGCTAAATCCTTTACGCTAAATGACAAGTACAGTAAGCAACACTGTCACTGTACTTCGTATATATGTGGCTGACATGTTTCTATCTATCTAATCTATGTATGATGCTCTATTCTGTCTGTTATAAATTGTCGGGTACCGCTGCTGAATTGCCGGCCGGCTTTTTTAAAGAGACAGTGCATGAAAACACTATTATTTTTTTAAATAAATCCTTTACACTAAATGACAAGTACAGTAATCAACACTGTCACTGCACTTCTTATATATGTGACTGACATGTTTCTATCTATCTAATCTATGTGTGATTCTCTATTCCTTCTATTCTAAATTGTCGGGTACCGCTGCTGAATTGCCGGCCGGCTTTTTTAAAGAGACGGTGCATGAAAACACTATTATTTTTTTTGATAAATCCTTTACGCTAAATGACAAGTACAGTAAGCAGCACTTTCACTGTACTTCGTATATATGTGGCTGACATGTTTATATCTATCTAATCTATGTGTGATGCTCTATTCTTTCGGTTCTAAATTGTCGGGTACCGGTGTATGCCGCTGCTGAATTGCCGGCTTTTCATGTTTCACTGTTGGCACTGTTCCCATCGATTTGGGCAATCACTGTAATGCCACAACCACCATGGCTGTGGCATTACAGTGAGTGGCAGACAGTCCCTGCATGATTGGTGCTCTAAATAGCGCCAGACATGCAGGACACGCTTTTGGTGCACGAACAGTTATCGAACATAACCTCGAACAGCCGAATTTTTTGCAAATCGTTCGGGTTCGTCGAACAACTCGATCACCGCCCAAAACAGCTCGAATTTGAGATTGGCGAACAGTTCTAGTCGAACACCGCTCATCTCTACTCGTTACTGTTGCCCAGCTCTATGTGTCTTTAAATTGTTAGTGGGGTTTTTCCCAAATTTCTGCAGTCCTTGCAGTTACAGCATGGGTATTACCACTATAGGAGACCCACTCCTTTATAATGGAAACTTTTTTTTTACTGAGACCGTCCTCTATGTCTCTTCAAAGGCGTATTGGGATGCGTCCAAATTTTTGGCAGCCCTTGAAGTCACTGCATATGCAATAACAATATAGGAGACCCACTCTTTAAAAATAGGAACAACAAAGCATAGCCGACTGTTGGCCCTTTAAGAATAGTAAGACTGTAAAAATAGTGTTTGTGACTTTCACAATCCCTCCTCCATAAATGAAACAGGATCTGTGTGATGATGTTTCATACACCACATGGCCAGATAAGGTTGTAAAATGTTAAAATGACATTTCCCGGTGAATGCATTTTTCTTGGTTGAAAGCAATGCAAATGTGCAAAAACACATAAAAAACGCTAAGTATGAGCATAGGCCAAGGTGTGGAGGAGCATTTTAGTTTTGGCTATTTATTTTGCCTTATATACAAGTCATTACCCTGGAAAGGATGTTCCTTAACATATTTCCCAGGAAAATAAATTTTGGTTTTGTTTTTACATGTTTTATTGCGAGTCCGTAAAAGTGGCATAATACCTCTGACAACATTGTTGACAGCATTGACCTGGGAGTCAGAAATGCTTCCAGGGGTCTTCCCCATGCTGCTCCCATGTCATTTGAGCACTGGTCCCATTGATTTGGGCAATTTTTAGGCCGTCTGCAGACCGCCGGGGGGAGTCGCCAGAAAAATGCTCGACTTTCCCATAGACTTACATTGGGCTCGTTGCTCGGTCCGAGCACTCGAGCATTCCAATTTGCACGGCCCGAGCAATGAGTACCTGAGCATTTTAGTGCTCGCTCATCACTACTCCCTGCTGTTCAAAATCATTCCAAACATCTGCATCGTTGATTTCCAGTGTGTAGTCACATAGCATACTAGTCGGTGAGCTGGAAGCTGCAAATGCTGCTGAAGGCCTGCCAGGGCGGCCGAAGCTGCAGCTGACTTTCTGAAATGGGCACACTTGCGGTGTACTTTCACAAGTCGCTCTGGCAGATCTGGGTAGATTTTGAGAAACCATAGAACCACTAAGTTGAGCACATGGGCAAGGCATGGTACGTGTGCAAGCTTGCCTAGCTTCAGAGCTGCCACCAGGTTCTCTGATACAGCTTTCAATAACTCTGCAACGGTGTCCGATTTGTCGCCTAAGCATACAGCTCTGCTTATTCTTATTGACACACACAAAGTTTAAGTAAATAATCTGGAATATGTCCTGAAAAAATGAATCAAGTGATGGAGATGGAGGCTGAAGAGGAGGAGGAAGAGGTGGTGCAGGAGCTGTAGAATGTAGGGGCAACCCTGGTTGACCCAGGGCCCACAATCCTCTGAGTCTGGAGGACATGTTCCGTCCCAGGGTCCCACTGGGTCCCGGCTTCCACAATATTAACCCAGTGGAATGCGCCAGTGAGATGAACTCTCCTTGGCCACATTGACTTGTCCACATGTTTGTGGTTAGGCGGTACTTCCCACTTAAGTGCACTGGGGAGGGCACAGGTAATGTTCTGGGACCCGTGCTTGTGGAAGGCGGAGACGATACCGGGAGAAACAGTGGCGGCTGGGGACTGAGTATGGACACCCGGCTACTGCCCCTATGAGGTTGTGGAAAGTTTCCGCCTCCACGAGCCTAAAAGGCAATATTTCAGGTCAAGAAGTCCAGAAATGTGACAGTTTAGTATTGCAGCCTGTGGGTGGGTGGGTGGCTGGCTGCGTACTTGCGCTTGCATTCCAAGTAGCAAAAAGCTAAGGAGGTGAATGGCCTCATCATGAATAATTTGCTCATTGTCTAGGAGACCGAGCACAATATTAACCCAGTGAGTCATCAGTGAGATGTACCGTCCATGGCCACATTCACTTGTCCACGTGTTTGTGTTTCGACGGTCCTTCCCACTTAAGTGCAATTGGGAGGGCACGGGTAATATTCTGGGACCTACCCTTGTGGAAGGCGGAGACGATACCGGGAGAAATAGTGGTGGCTGGGGACTGAGTATGGACACTCGGCCACCGCCGCCATGAGGTCGTGGAAAGCTTCCGCCTCCACGAGCCTAAAAGGCAACATTTCAAGTGCAAGCTGTCCAGAAATGTGACAGTTTAGTACTGTGGCCTTTGGGTCGGTGGGTGGCTGGCTGCATACTTGTGCTTGCATTCCAAGGACTGTGGTAGGGACAACTGAATGCTGCAAAGGGATAAGGACATGGAAGGTGGTGGTTGCAAGTCTGCAAAGACAGGTGCAGGGCAGGAGGCATCTTCGCATGCGCCATGGACAGGGGATTGCCGTGCACACACAACAGTGCCAGAGGCAGTGGTGTCATCTGCATACACTGTTTCTGGACCTTGGTGTTCGGCCCAGCTAGTCGGGTGCTTTGCTGTCATGTACCTGAGCATGCTGGTGGTGGTCATGCTGGTAGTTTTGGTGCTCTTGCTGATGCTGGCATGGCAGATGTTACAAATGGCCTTTTTGAGGTTATCTGAACAGTCTTTAAAAAAGAACCAGACTTGGGAAGAACTAACAGTTGTACTGGCAACTTCCGTCGTGTTGGTGTTCCCGGGAGAAGTTACTCGCCTTGTGTCTATGGTCACCACACTGGTGATACGCCTCCCTCCCCCTGTGTGCTGCTGTCCTCACTCTGCATGTCCTCTTGCTAGGTTGGGCCAGTGACTTCATCGTCCACCACTTCACCACTTCCGCACCGTGTTCCTCCTCCTGACTTTCTGTCCATTGTGCCTCATCATTATCCACCTCTTGCGACAGTAATTGCACTTTCCCACCATCACCGTCGGGTGACAATGGCTGCTCAAATTGCTACATGCGATGTTCTGTTGCCCTGCTCGAAGCTGGCTGGTCAAGAGGCAGAAATCTATCGATGAGAAAGTGAACAGCGCTTGGGGTAACCTTGGACTCTAATCTCTCCTTTAAACCAGATATCCAAGCTCTTTTCACTTCTGAGCGGGCCGAGCGAAAGGCCAGAATCTATAAATGGAAAGAATAATAAAACAGCCCTTCGGAGTGTCCAAGTGTGGGATCAGTTGTCTCAGGGCATTTGTAATGGTGGGAGGAAGGAGGATCAGGGTGAGGAAGATGCCGACTCCAAGTAAAAAAATTTATGGGATCCGCACATTCCTCAACCACGAATCTACAAAAACACTAGTGCATGCATTCATCATCTCCCACCTCGACGACTGCAACCTCCTGCTCCCTTCTAACACTCTCACATTCCTCTAATCTGTCCTAAACTCTGTTGCCTGACTAATGCATCTGTCCCCTTGCTATTCTCTGGCCTCTCCTCTCTGTCAATCTCTTAACTGGCTCCCCATTGCCTAAAGACTCCAGTTCAAAACCCTAACCTTGGCATGCAAAGCTATCCACAATCTGTCTCCTCCATACATCTGTGACCTAGTCTCCCGGTACTTACCTGCACGCAACCTCTGATCCTCACAAGATCTCCTTCTCTACTCCCCTCTTATCTCTTCTTCCCACAATCGCATACAAGATTTCTCCCGTGCGTCCCCATTCTCTGGAATTCTCTACCACACCACTCCTGACTCTCTACTACTATTGAAACCTTCCAAAAGCACCTGAAGACCCACCTCTTCCACCATGCGTATAACCTGCAGTAATCCTCGCTCCACCATACCACTGCATGACCAGATCTATCCTCACCTACTATATCCTCACCCATTCCTTGTAGACTGTGAGCTCTCACAGGCAGTGTCTTCTCCTCTCCTCTCCTGTACCAGTTGCTGTCACATTTTTGCTCAAGATTATTGTAATTGTTTTTGCGATGTATACCCCTTTTTCACATGTAAAGCGCCATGGAATAAATGGCGACAAAGTAATAATAATAATAATGTGGTCCTGACTCACATCTACTGAGACTGGACTATGTGGAACACAGGGTGGTGATGGTGGCAAACTGATTGGAAGCTTTATTTGCTATCCAACCAACAACCTTTTCAAACTGCTCTGGCTTCAATAGTTGTGTTCCGCGGCCCCCTAGAAATTGGGACAGGAAGGTAGTTCGACATGACTTGCGTGTTTGTTGTGCTCCCTCAGCAGGCACAGTTTCATCTTGCCCACGGCCTCTGCATGCACTATCGCCATCACCATAACGTCCACATCCCTGTCCCTTGACATACACCTTGCCCATTTTAAATGGAGTTTAATATTTGTCACGTTGCCAAAAATGTCTGTATTTTTACCTCAGTAATATAGGATCACGTCTGATGAGATGACCACAGTTTTAGACAGTGCCCTGGGAGTCATAGATGCTTCCAGGGGTCTTCCCCATGCTGTTGCTGTTGGTATATGCAACAGTTGTGGACTTTTTTGTTTGTGTGAAGGAGGACTTTATGCTGGTCTGACAGTAGATGGCGATGTTGTGTAAAGTTTCCTTGTTTACTGTATTGTAAAAGAAAAAAAAAGTCTCTCTTGTATTTTCTGTTTTGTTCTTACTTCCTGGTTAAGTACTGTGTGACTGTGCGTTTTTTCCTTTACCTCATGTTCGGAGAAGTAAAAGCTTGTTATCCCATGTAATCTGCTCTGTGAAGTTTTTTCCGCAACTGTGGGTATCCAGAAGCTTTACAACAGTTCCCATGTCATTTGAGCACTGTATGGATGTATCTTATCATGTCTCACACACCACATGGCCAGATAAAGCAGTAAAATGTTAAAATTACATTTCCTGGTGAATGCATTTTTCACTGTTGAAAGCAATGCAAAAGTGCAAAAAAGCATCATAAACACTATGTGTTACCATAGTCCAAGGTGTGAAGGAGCATTTTTGTTTTTGTATATTTATTTTGCCTTATGTACAAGTCATTACCCTGAAAAGGATGTTCCTTAACATTTTTCCCAGGAAAATCCATTTTGTTTTCATTTTTGTATGTTTTATTGTGAGTCCATAAAAGTGGCGTAATACCTCTGACAACATTGTTGACAGCAGTGACCAGGGAGTCAGAGATGCTTCCAGGGGTCTTCCCCATGCTGTTCTCATGTCATTTGAGCACTGTTCCCATCGATTTGGGCAATTTTTAGGGCCTCTGCAGAACGCCGGGGAGGGCCGCCGGAAAAATGCTTGAATTTCCCATAGACTTACATTGGGCTTGTTGCTCGGACCAAGCACTCGAGCATTCCAATTTGCTCGACCCGAGCAACGAGTACCAGTGCATTTTAGTGCTTGCTCATCACTAGTTATTACTAGAAAAACACAAGTCATCATTAGAGTTGAGTGATACCTTCCGATATCGGGAAATATCGGATCGGATTGGATCGAACCGATGCCCAAAAAATATCGGATATTGCCGATTCCGATACCGGAAACCAATGCGAGTCAATGGGACACAAATATCGGAATGAAAATAAACCATTTCTTTCCTTGTAGGTTAATTCTACATGAAGGAAAACAACTAAGAATAATGTAGAATGTATTACATGAAAAGTCGGCAATTCAGCAGCGGCATACACCGGTACCCGACAATTTATAACAGAAAGAATAGAGTATCACACATAGATTAGATAGAAAGAAATATGTCAGTCACATATATAAGAAGTACAGTGACAGTGTTGCTTACTGTACTTCTCATTTAGTGTTAATGGATTTATTAAAAAAAATAATAGTGTTTTCATGCACCGTCTCTTTAAAAAAGCCGGCCGGGAATTCAGCATCGGTACCCAACAATTTAGAATAGAAAGAATAGAGCATCACACATAGATTAGATAGATAGAAACATGTCAGTCACATATATAATAAGTACAGCGATAGTGTTGATTACTGTACTTGTCTTTTAGTGTTAAAATAAAGGATTTATTAAAAAAAAAATTGGCATAGGGTTCCCCGTAATTTTAGTCACTAGCAGAGGTTAAGCAGACGGCTGGGGCAGATGTTTGAAGCCTGGGAAGGGGATAATACCCACGGAGCTTCCCAGGCTACTAATATCAGCCCCCAGCTGAATACCTAGCCTTTACTAGCTATTAAAATGGGGGATCCCCCAAAAAATGACGTGGGGTCCCCCCTATTTTAACAGCTAGCAAAGGCTAGGCAGACAGCTGGGGGCTGATATTAATAGCCCAGGAAGGGTGCCATGAATATTGGGCCCCTCCCAGGCTAGAAACACCAACCGTCAGCCGTCCCAGAAATGGCGCATCCATAGGATGCGCCAATTCTGGCACTTAGCCTTGCTCTTCCCATTGCCCTGTAGCGGTGGCAGTGGGGTAATAGGGCTGGGGTTGATGTCAGCTTATAATGCCAGCTGACATCAAGCCCAGGTTAGTAATGGAGAGGCGTCTATAAGACACCCCCATTGCTAACCCCATAGTCAAAGTAAAAAAAAAAACACAAACACCCAGAATAAAGTCCTTTAATTGAAATAAACACACAATTCTTTATTGTTCTAAATTAAACCATACTTACCATCACGCCCATTCCAGCTGAAGCCAATGTCTTCTGCAATAAAAGTAAAATAATAAAGCAACCTCATCCTTACCTTTCCATGGTTCCCACGATGGCTCCAGCTCTGCTACATTGACATGCTCAACACTAGTCATCACCCATTTTCTCAAATGCATATGTTATGTTATATGGAATTATAATGATCTGTAAATACTAATTGTAAAGCTAAAAGCTAATAATAATAGTAAGTTCAGCACTCACTAACGTGCCCATTGGAAGGATACCAACGTCCACAATTTCACAAGAAAATGCAAAACATTCTAATGTATTCTAATGAGAAATTAAAGAATTATATTGCTGTGTTATAAACAGCAATCAATAGTTCATAATACAGGTTGTGTGATAGCCCAATGCTTCATAAGAAGAAATGTCCCTCAATTTGTCTCTCTTGGTCAATGGACACCCATCTCACCGAAGTAAATTGATATACTGTATTTCTTATACTGGTGCTCCAAGCCAGAACAGCAAGAAAATACCTGCTCACAGGCCCACCCCGAAGCACAAGTATGTTCCTCATCATAGAGACAGTCAGACAGAGAGACAGATAGGGGCGGGCCTGTGGGCAGATATTTTCTTGCTGATCTGGCCTAGAGCACCAGGATAAGACCCTGTCTACAGGCCCACACGTAAGAACGAGAATCAAATTATTTCCAAACTGAAAATAAAGATTATACAAGAACCACAAGACTGATTTCTTCACCTTAATTATCATTTTAATCAGTGTAATGGCGCCAACATGACACTGCCTGTAGTTTACTTAGCAAAATCCTGCTGACAGATTTGCTTTAACGACATGTGCCGTACATGTACGGCACATAGTGTGTCTCTCCTTTTAGTGCGGGCTCCGGCGATGAGCCCACAAGTTTCTGGGGACATGACAGCTGATCTGATCAGCTGTCATGTGCCCCTAACAGCCGCAGGTGTAATCGCGATCCACCAGTATCTGTTAACATGTTAAATACCACTGTCAATCTCTGACAGTGGCATTTAATATGGCAGAAGGACATCACTAGTCCCGTGTCACATCATCGCTGGTCACTGATGGGTTGGCATGACAACCAAGGGTCTGCAGGAGACCTCTGCGGTTGTCATTGCCAGGATGCTATGAGCGCTGTCCAGCGGTTGGTGCTCATAGCAAGTGAGCATTTCTGCTACACACAGAAACGTCAACTTGGCGCACAAAAAATAAGCCTTCACCTGACCTCAGATCCCTAAAAATGGAGATTCTATGGGTATCGGAAAATGGCAACTTTTTTTTTTTAACAAATTTTGGATTTTTTTTTCACCACTTAAATAGAAAAGAACCTATACATGTTTGTTATCTGCAAAAAAAAAAAAACACAATTGCACTTTTTTTGCAATTTCACTACACTTGGAATTTTTTTACCGTTTTCCAGTACACGATATGGTAAAACCAATAGTGTTGTTCAAAAGTACAACTTGTCCGGCAAAAAATAAGCTCTCCCATAAAAATAAAAACGTTATGACTCTGGGAAGAAGGGGCAGCAAAAAACAAAAGCGCAAAAATGGAAAATGGCCCGGGAGTGAAAGGGTTAAATGTTAGAGTTAGTACTAAAGATCTTTTGAAATTCTTATTCACAGACTTTGCCGAATTTACCCCCCAAATTTGGGTCATGATGAATAAATTTGAGTTAATCAAAATATCAAATGTTCAAATTCATGTGAAACTGCAGATTTTAAGAAATTTGACAAGAATTTGATCCTCCGTGGATCGATCTGCTCATCTCTAGTTAGTACAATAACTGAAGTGAGCCACTATCATCATTTTTTCCATGTCAAAGGTATCCTTTATAGCCTTTAAAAAAACCTGCGCTTATGTTAATAAGAAAACTCTTAAAAGAATAATATATATGTAGCCATACATTGTTTATACCTTACTATATAATTGTAACAATCCTATATACATTTATATCATATACAGAACATATAAATATTTTATGATTTCTTTTGTGAAACCTTTTGATAATAAGTCTATTTTTGGTTTCTCTCTATAGCGGACGTTGATAATAATTAAGCTCTGTCAACCCCTCATATTTTTCAAGTTTAAAGGACTAAAAAGTGATTGAAGAATAGTGTGCTTTTTCTATAAGGACATATAATTGTTATATAATAATAATAAGCATTTTAAAAAAAGGAATTCTCTGTTCATACTACCTTCATGGCTTTTGTTCTTAAAGGAAACTTGTCAGCTGAAACCCTTTTGAATTTCATCTAAGCTGAACTGACTTTGCTAATTACTAAAGCATGGGGAAAATAAAAGAACTTTCAAAGAATCTGTGAGCAAAACTTTATGAAACAGGAAAAAGATGTCAATCAGTTCTGTTCAAACTTTGATCAAGAATTTGAAAATTAAAAAACAGAAAACCATCTGGCACATCCTTATTAGAATATCACCTGGTACATCAGTTTTGAATTTTTTGTAGATTTGATAATTATGTCCCGTTCCATCAGTGACCACAGTGCACTGTGGCCAATGGAATAGTAGAAGGACAACCTCCTGGCATGACGTACATGTGACGACACGCCAGGCAAGCTAATTAAAAAATGAGCCATGGACATTGTCAGGTAAGAGGCGGTACTCCCCCTCCCATATCAGCAGTCGTAGAACACTGTTGTGACTGAGATATGCAAATCAATTTGTACCAACTTTAATTGTTTACTTTTGTATCGTGAGTGTCCAATAGTATTTTACTAGGGTGGTTGTAATAGTAGATTTCACTTTTTCCCTTCATGTGCCTCAAAAATTGTGTTTCTGTAAATAGCAGGTCACTGTCAGGTAAAATTAAGATTAATTTCAGACATACTTTACAGGAAAACTTGTTCTGAAACGACCTTTTTTTACTTGTTTAGATTTTTTTATGTAATCAACTGAAAAAGGGCTTATTTACATTTCTACTGTTGTATTTTTTACTCCTCTCCATCAGATCAGAGATTAATTTTTGGACTTTCATTTATTCCTATTCTTCTTCCAACTTCAAAGGACCGTAACTTTTTTATATTTTCCATTGACATAGGCTTATGAAGGCTTTTTTTTGTGGGACAAGTTATAGTTTTGAATAACATCAGCTTAAAATATAATGTACCTAAAAGTGGTGAAAAATTTTCAAAATGGGGTGAAATTCTGTGGTTAAAAAAACTACAGATCAGTCCTTCTACATACAGTAGAAACCAAACTTGTATATTTTTTTAGAATATTTTACCGCTTTTAAAAGCTCAAAACTTTGAAAAAAACTATGTTTTTTGTTGCCATTTTATGAGACCTATAACTTTTTTATTTTTCTGTCCATTGAGCTCTATAGAGGCTTGTTAAAATTGTGAGCTGTAGTTTTTATTAGTTGTTTGGTACCAAAAATGTTTTGATTGCTTTTAACTACATCTGTTTGGAGAGGTGTGGTGACCTATAAACAGGAAATCTGGCGTTTTCATTTTTTTATGCTATTCAACATGAGGGTTAAATTATTTATATTTTGATAGATTGGACTGTTACAGATGCAGCAATACAAAATATGCTTATTTTTTAATTTTCAAAATTTCTTTATTTTCCATTTGAGATTTAAACTTTTACGTGTTTCAATATATTTCTAATACTTTTAAAACATTTTTTACTACTTTTTCTTATTTTTCTACTTCATCCTAAGGGATTTAAACTTGGTGTAATTTGTTGACTTGTTTTAGTATTGCAGGATATAGTGAGATTAAAAATCCAAGATGGTGGTGACAGGAACCTTCAGTAGGCCACCACCTGCAGTGGTAGCCCATTGGTAACTGTGCAGGGCTGATAGGTGTCTGAATTGACTATTCCTACTTTAGCAACTAATTAAACGTGGCTGGCAGAGATTGACCACAGTATATAGGCGTAAAACAGCAGTGATAAGAGTTAGGTCTGATTGCTGCTGTTAGAGTCAAGTTGTACAATAAATATACTATAGAACACAGCCAACATCCACCCTGTATGAAGTTGGCTCATCTCCTGAGCCTTCTCTATACATCCGTATCTGCCATGTGAAGTATATTTGTTACATGTCAGGTAGGGTTAAAAATTGTAAACATGTCACCAGTGAAGCCAGTGATTGGCTGCAGTGGTAGTGACAATGAGATGTCATTTTTGCAGTGATGTAAACAAAAAGGAGCACATGAGTGGCAGCAGCTTGCCAGGGGTTTTAGCTGTTGCATTTTT
Source organism: Phyllobates terribilis (assembly GCF_046119375.1). Classification (NCBI taxonomy): domain Eukaryota; kingdom Metazoa; phylum Chordata; class Amphibia; order Anura; family Dendrobatidae; genus Phyllobates; species Phyllobates terribilis. Next base: position 115,078,625 of record NW_027362761.1, on the reverse strand, counting down.
TTTTATCTTTGTCTGCCCCCAGTAGCCCATTTTGTCTTGACAACCCCTTGAGTAGGAGTAGTAACATGGCAGACACAGCATTAGGCCCCAAACTGCCATAACAATGCATCTTCACCTGTGAACTTGTTGCCTCCTTTCTGTTTAATCGATTAGATGCTGCATTTTTGGTTATAGCATATTGGGGTTTCACTGTCAGCATCAGAGTCATCTCTGATCCTGGAAGATGTGCATGTGTGTCGGAGGTGTAATAGATATCCTCCACCATGTATGAAGCAGAATCAACTCCTGGTTCTGATCCACACAGCTCTATATGACTTCCGCAGTTTATGTGGGGAAGGAGTTAATCTATATAAAAGTAAGTATCTTGGCAAATACATTTTGCATTTATTTATCTAAGGTTCAGCCTAGAGGTTGCATTTTACAATATATAATACAAAATCTCTCCCACTGCATTATAGTAGCTGTGTGACCAGATCCTAAACTGTGGATTTTGAGTTCTTGTTGCTAGGTATTACACAGTCATTGAGACTCTGTGTTCTGCCTTATGTCACCTCCGTAAAACAGCATTTAGTGAAGTATTATTTAATTTGCATTTGACATTTTATATGTATAAAATGGACAAAAAAAATCAAGCATACTGAGATATCATGTGGGCTCCCATACATCTATGGATGCCTTAGTGTAGCTTCAAATAACTTGAAGAATGGTCCCCTAACCTTTTAGAGATTTGTCCCTGGACACATCACTGTTTCCAATAACAACCAGCAGATTGTGTGAAAAAGAACATACCCATTAGACTTTTTTCCATCTTACTTTATTTCCTCGCTTGCCATAAATTTTCCTGTATGTATAAATATTGCATGCTCGAAGGTTGGCTCTTGATTTTTCTTCTTTAAAGAAATTGAGTTCCTTCCTCATTTCTTCACAAAAATGTTCAGCACCTGCAGCCGGCAATAAAAAGTGACTTACAATCATTTAATGTTCAAGCATCTTATTCTTCCATGGTGAACTGTAGACTGTGTTTATTTAGGTAATCAGAATTAGAGAGCCTGCAGATGGTAAAGATGTCCTAAGAAAATGATAAATCTATCCATAAATCTATGGTTGTAGTCTATTGTGTTCTTTTAATGGGTTTTTATATTGTTTAATGAAACAATGCAGAATAAAAAGCAGAAAAGAATAGCAGTACTAGATGGTCAAACACAGACACCAAGCCTGTGGAATTGCAATTGAATATATTAAAATATTGTGTTTTCATTTTCAAAAGATAAACACACCAATGATTTACAGACAAAAAATGTTCTTAGGTCTCAAAAAGTGTATACTAAAGTTAGATAGATAATGAGATAGAGATGAGATAGAAAGGATAGATATAATATAGATAGATATGAGACTGATAGGAAGATAGATAGATATGAGATAGAAAGAATAGATATGAGATAGCAAGATAGATAAATAGATAGATAGATATGCCATTTTGTATGCCAATCTCAATGAAGGCAGCTCTAGAGTAAGATGCGCTTAACTCATTAAAAGCTATGCACCTATCAAGAAATATCCAGGAGCTTGAATACATTCCCGGTGAGATTTATGCCATTTGGGATAAATAATTATGAATTTGTTAAGCAGTCTTTGCCATGACCCCTCTCACCCCAGTTCTGTCCTATTTGGTGAAACTAACAGGTGCTGGTATAAAAATGCCAAAAGTCTCTAAATTATTTGCGCAATCAGAGGTTTGTGACATTTCAGGGTGTTTACGCCAGAATTCTGGTGAAAACACATGACCTGGTACGATCAATATGGTTTCTTACCTGATGGCTTACCTTCTCCCACCTTACCCAAGGATCCCGTAATCCCGTCCCAAAATAAAAACACTACAACCTGTTATTCTTTTGGATAAATTTTGGACACAGAGGCAATTTTATTAACAAACAACAATAACAATCTAATTAACAATGAAATAAATATAAATATGGAGGGAGGGTTCTTGGAGCTAATAGATCTGGCTTTAAAATAAACTATAAGAACTCAACCGCCATGTTACCCTCAGCCGTGCACCACCAGCTCGACGTCACCAAACTTCCACAGTCCATGAAAGACAAACCAACTAAAAGCTCCCAGGGTAAAACCCCGTCCAGAGCCCAGAACCGACTGCCAGATCACCCCCTACTTAATTTAAACGACCTGGAATTTTCCCAATTCCTTCCACCGACAATTCGGTACCAACTCCAAGAACCCCGCCAACCAAGCCACTGTGACAAGCAGACCCTGTTAAAATGCGCCATTTACAAACTAAATGAAAAGACAATAATCAACAAAAAAGGGGGTGGTGGGTGGGAAATCCTCTTCTGCTGCTCCTCAAGGAATAGCGGTTTTCCCGCACTTTTTCCTTTATAACCGCCTCTCCCACTGCCCGCCCTCCAAACTTCCTACTATCCAATCCCCATAACCGCCACTTTTAAAAGGGGAAACCTCCAGGCCAATCCCGGTCATGGGGGGCTTCCCACTAGCTGTGCCTGTCTCCTGCCCCCTCCTTGACCTTGTACGGCCAATATGGTTTCTTACCTGATGGCTTACCTTCTCCCACCTTACCCAAGGATCCCGTGATCCCGTCCCAAAATAAAAACACTACAACCTATTTTCTATGGACATAAAAGACATTTTTCTCTCCAAGATTATTCACAAATTTGTGTAAATCTTTTAGTGAGCACTTCTCCTTTGCCGAGATAATCCATCGAACTCACAGGTGTGACATATCAATTGTATCATATTATTGCACAGGCGTGCCTTAGGTTGGCCACAGTAAAGCCCTCTCTAAAATTTGCAGGTTTATCACACAGCACAGATGTCGCAAGTTGTGATGGAGAGTGCAATTGGCATGCTGATTTCAGGAATGTCCACCAGAGCTGTTGCCCATGAATTGAATGTTCATTTCTCTACCATAAATAGTCTCCAATAGCATTTCAGAGAATTAAAAAATAAATGATGGTCCAACCAAATGCAAACCGGATGGAATAGCATGCCGCTGCTACCGTGTCTTTGTGCGACGCAGAAAAGGTGAACGGATGGACTCTACATGCCTGGTTCCCACCGTGAAGCATGGAGGAGGAGGTGTGATGGTGTGGGGGTGCTTTGCTGGTGACACTGTTGGGGATTTAATCAAAATTAAAGGCATACTGAACCAGCATGGCTACCACAGCATCTTGCAGCGGCATGCTATTCCATCCGGTTTGCATTTAGTTGGACCATCATTTATTTTTCAACAGGACAATGACCCCAAACACACCTCCAGGCTGTGTAATGGCTATTTGACCAAGAAGGAGAGTGATGGGGTGCTACGCCAGATGACCTGGCCTCCACAGTCACCAGACCTGAACCCAATCGAGATGGTTTGGGGTGAGCTGGACTGCAGAGTGAAGGCAAAAGGGCAAACAAGTGCTAAGCATCTCTGGGAACTCCTTCAAGATTGTTGGAAGACCATTTCCGGTGACTACCTCTTGAAGCTCATCAAGAGAATGCCAAGAGTGTGCAAAGCAGTCATCAAAGCAAAAGGTGACTACTTTGAAGAACCTAGAATATAAGACATATTTTCAGTTGTTTCACACTTTTTTGTTAAGTATATAATTCCACATGTGTTAATTCATAGTTTTGATACTTTCAGTGTGAATGTACAATTTTCATAGTCATGAAAATACAGAAAAATCTTTAAATGATAAGGTGTGTCCAAACTTTTGGTCTGTACTGTACATTACCTTGATTCTGCTACAACTACATGGATTGGTGCTCTCACTGATCTCAGATCTTTAGGCCTCATTTAGATGTCCGATTTTCACGGATGAGTGCTACGCGTGTTTTTCATGCATACCACTCGTACCTGTGATAGTCTATGGGATTATTCACACGTCCGATTTTTTCTGACTGAGTGGTCCACGGAAAATATCGGACACATGTCCGACTTTGATCTGAGGGTGGAATCAAAATCAGCAATACAAGACAATGGGTTCGTGAAAAAAATCAGACTATACTCGGATAGTATCCAAGTGCGGTCCGAATTTCACGGAATGTCAGAATGGAGAACATGGAGAATTTTTCTTTTTAATTTCCCCACGGACGAGAAAATGATGACACTCTGATGACACTCATACAACACACTGATAAAATTTTGATTAAACTCTGATCAGAATAGTAGATTAGATTTTCTTATACGTGAAAAAAACAGACCTGACTGAGCCCTTTTAAGTCTATGTCAAAAAAGGAAAGGGCAGGTGAGGTATTAGAAGGAGAGCGTTCCCATTCTCAGTCCATCGGTATCCCTGGGGCACAATTACAGGATGCTGGAGGGTAGTTTTCTCAATAAAAATTGTTTAATCTGGAAAAAATAAACTCCCCCAAAACCCCAAAACGGACATACTGTATATTAGGTATAACTATGTCTGCAATAATCTGTACTTTAAAAAGTCAAAAAACATGAGGATGAAAAAATGGCAGAATAGCAGTTTTTGTTCATTCTGCCTCGCAAAAAATATATTAAAAAGTGATAAAAAAATCATATGTGTCCTGAATACAGATAAAAACTATAACTTGTTACGCAAAAAATCAAGCCCTGATACAGCTCTGTAAACAAAAAAATAAAAAGTTATTGCAATGAAAATGAAATTATGCAAAAAAATATATTTTTGTTAAAAGGTGATTTTCTCATGCAAAAGTATTAAAATGAAAAAGCAAGACATAAATTGGATATTATTATACAATTATATCAACTAGTACTGTAAATTAACTATTTAACCTGCACTGTGAACACGATAAGAAAAAATATATGAAAAACAATACCAGAATTGCTGATTTTTATAATACAGTCTCACAAAATATGAAATAAAGAGTAGTGTTGAGCCACCCCCGTAGTGTTCGGGTTCGGTTCGGTTCGTCGAACACCGGGATGTTCGAGGAACTGTTCGTCGAACTGTTCGTCGAACACCTTAGAACACCGTCGAACACCGTTAAAACCAATGGCAGGCAAACAAAAACACATAGAAACACATAGAAAACACCTTCAAAGATGTCCAAAAGCTGACAAACTGCTCAGAAGACGCTCTCTTTAAAAAAGCCGGCCGGCAATTCAGCAGCGGCATACACCGGTACCCGACAATTTAGACAAGAAGGAATAGAGCATCACACATAGATTAGATAGATAGAAACATGTCAGTCACACATATAAGAAGCACATTGACAGTGTTGCTTACTGTACTTGTCATTTAGTGTAAAGAATTTATTTAAAAAAATAATAGTGTTTTCGTGCACCGTCTCTTTAAAAAAGCCGGCCGGCAATTCAGCAGCGGTACCCGACAATTTATAACAGAAAGAATAGAGCTTCACACATAGATAGATATAAACATGCCAATCACATATATAATAAGTACAGTGATAGTGTTGGTTATTGTACTTGTCATTTAGTGTAAAGGATTTATTTAAAAAAATAATAGTGTTTTCATGCACCGTCTCTTTAAAAAAGCCGGCCGGCAATTCAGTACCCGACAATTTAGAATAGAAAGAATAAAGAATCACACATAGATTAGATAGATAGAAACATGTCAGTCACATATATATGAAGTACAGTGACAGTGTTGCTTACTGTACTTGTCATTTAGTGTAAAGGATTTATTAAAAAAAATAATAGTGTTTTCAAGCACCGTCTCTTTAAAAAAGCCGCCGGCAATTCATCAGCGGCATACACCGGTACCCGACAATTTACAAAGAGAAAGATAGAGCATCACACATAGATTAGATAGATAGAAACATGTCAGTCACATATATAAGAAGTACAGTGATAGTGTTGATTACTGTACTTGTCATTTAGTGTTAAAATAAAGGATTTATTAAAAAAAAAAATTGGCGTGGGGGTCCCCGTAATTTTAGGCTCTAGCGGAGGTTAAGCAGACGGCTGGGGCAGATGTTTGAAGCCTGGGAAGGGGGTAATACCCACGGAGCTTCCCAGGCTACTAATATCAGCCCCCAGCTGAATACCTAGCCTTTACTAGCTATTAAAATGGGGGACCCCCCCAAAAAAATGACGTGGGGTCCCCCCTTTTGTAATAGCTAGCAAAGGCTAGGCAGACAGCTGGGGGCTGATATTAATAGCCCAGGAAGGGTGCCATGAATATTGGCCCCCTCCCAGGCTTGAAACACCAGCCGTCAGCCGCCCCAGAAATGGCGCATCCATAGGATGCGCCAATTCTGGCACTTAGCCTCGCTCTTCCCACTGCCCTGTAGCGGTGGCAGGGGGAAATAGGGCTGGGGTTGATGTCAGCTTATAATGCCAGCTGACATCAAGCCCAGGTTAGTAATGGAGAGGCGTCTATAAGACACCCCCATTACTAACCCCATAGTCAAAGTTACAAAAAAACACAAACACCCAGAATAAAGTCCTTTAATTGAAATAAACACACAATTCTTTATTGTTCTAAATTAAACCATACTTACCACCACGCCCATTCCAGCTGAAGCCAACGATCTCCTGCAATAAAAGTAAAATAATAAACCAACATCATCCTTACCTTTCCATGGTTCCCACGACTGCTTCAGCTCAGCTACATCGAGATGACAGGCTGGACCGCAGCAGAACGCTGCCATCCAGCCTGTCATCCCGCAGACACTGAGAAGCGCAGGCATGCTTGCGCTCCTCAGTGTCTGGCTGTGACGGCATCCAGATGAGCCAAGGTCATGTCCAATGAACTCGGCTCACCTCATGCACGTCACTGACAGCGTGGGAGAATTCTCCTGCACTCAGCGCTTCAGCGTGAGAATTTTCCCACGCTGTCAGTGACGTGCATGAGGTGAGGTCATGTCCAATGAACTCAGCTCACCTCATGTACGTCACTGACAGCGTGGGAGAATTCTCACGCTGAAGCGCTGAGTGCAGGAGAATTTTCCCACGCTGTCAGTGACGTGCATGAGGCTGATATTTAAATTTGGCGCACAAATCGGTGATTGGTCGCGGGCAGCGTCCGCGACCAATCAGCACGGTAGTGTTTAACTTTGACGGCAAGATCAGTGATTGATCGCGCGCCAAGACCACGACCACATTTAAATATCGGCCGCGACCAATCAGCACAGCGTTGTTTAAATGTGGATCCAAGATCGGTGATTGGTCGCGGCCGATATTTAAATTTGGCGCACAAATCTGTAGTGTTTAACTTTGGCGGCAAGATCAGTGATTGGTCGCGGTCAAGACGGCAACCAATCACTGATTTGTGCGGCACATTTAAATAGCGGCCGCGACCAATTGGATGTCAGCGCCGCTCCCCGGTCCTCCCTTCACACCCTTGCCGCATGGATGTCAGCGGCGCTGCCTGTGCGGATACTTCCGCTGCGAGAACCCGGGACATGAGCGGGAGCTCGCAGAAGAAGTATCCCGACCCGCAGCGCCGCTCCCCGGTCCTCCCTTGACACCCTAGCCGCTGATGTCCCCACAGTATCCGCATGGTGTTACAAAGGTCCGGACATTTGTGTTAAAAATCGCTGATTGGTCGCTGGCGCTGCCCGCGACCAATCACCGATTTGGGCGCCAAATTTAAATATCAGCCGCGACCAATCACCGATTTGGGCGCCAAATTTAAATATCGGCCGCGACCAATCACCCATCTTGGCTCCACATTTAAACACCGCTGTACTGATTGGTCGCGGACGCTATTTAAATGTGGCGCCAAAATCGGTGATTGGTCGCGCCCAGCGTCGGCGACCAATCAGCACAGCGGTGTTTAAATGTGGAGCCAAGATTGGTGATTGGTTGCGGCCGATATTTAAATTTGGCGCCCAAATCGGTGATTGGTCGTGGGCAGCGCCAGCGACCAATCAGCGATTTTTAACACAAATGTCCGGATCTTTGTAACACCATGCGGATACTGTGGGGACATCAGCGGCTAGGGTGTCAAAGGAGGACCGGGGAGCGGCGCTGCGGGTCGGGATACTTCTGCTGCGAGCAGTCGCTCATCTCCCGGCTTCTCGCAACAGAAGTATCCGACCAGGCAGCGGCGCTCCCCGGTCCTCACCAATACGATTAGCTGATTGGTCGCGCTCTCCGCACGCGACCAATCAGTGATCTTGGCGCTAAAGTTAAACACCGCTCTGCTGATTGGTCGCGGACGCTGCCTGCGACCAATCACCAATTTGGGCGCCACATTTAAATAGCGGCCGCGACCAATCAGCGAGCTTGGCGCCAAATTTAAATAACGCTCTGCTGATTGGTCGCGGACTCCAGCCGCGACCAATCAGCGAGATTCGCGGCAAATTTAAACCCTGCTCTGCTAATTGGTCGCGAATGCCGGCCGCGACTAATCAGCATTATTGGCGCCAAATTTAAACACCGCTCTGCTGATTGATCGCGGTCGCCGTCCGCGACCAATCAGTAGTATTGGCGCCAAATTTAAACCCTGCTCGGCTGATTTGTCACGGTTGCCTTCCGCGACCAATCAGCGACTTTGACGCCAAATTTAAACACCGCTCTGCTGATTGGTCGCGGCCGGCGATTGTGACCAATCAGCATTATTGGCGCCAAATTTAAACCCCGCTCTGCTGATTGGTCGCGACCGCCGGCCGCGACTAATCAACATTGTTGCCGCCAAATTTAAACACCGCTCTGCTGAATGGTCGAGGTCGTGACCAATCACCATTATTGGTGCCAAATTTAAACACCGCTTTGCTGATTGGTCGCGACCACAACCTATCAGCATTATTGGCGCAAAATTTAAACCCCACTCTGCTGATTAGTCGCGACCGCCGGCCGTGACCAATCAGTGATATAGTCGCAAATTTCAACACCGCTTTGCTGATTGGTCGCGGTTGCTGGCCGCGACCAGTCAGCGATTTTGGCGCCAAATTTAAACACCGCTCTGCTGATTGCGCCGGGTCTGCCGCATACATATTCTAGAATACCCGATGCGTTAGAATCGGGCCACCATCTAGTTTAATGAAATAATTTTAAAAAAAATTGACGTGGGGCTTCGCACTATATTTGTGTCCAGCCAGGTACAGCAGGCAGGAACGGGCTGCCCCCAACCACCAGCTGCCTATTTGTACCTGGCCGGACACAACAATATAGGGAAGCCCTTTTTTCCTTAATTATTTCATGAATTTCATGAAATAATTAAAAAAAAAAATACGTGGAGCTTCGCCCTATTTTTGTGTCCAGCCAGGTACAACTAGGCAGCTGGGGGCTGGAATCTGCAGCGCAGGGAGGCCCAAGCTTTCTGGGCCCCACCCGCTGCAAATTGCAGTCCGCAGCCGCCCCGGAAAATGGCGCGTTCATAGAAGCGCCATCTTCTGGCGCTGTACCCAACTCATCCAGGGCCCTGGTGCGGTGGCTCACTGGGTAATAAAGGGGTTAGGGCCAGCTTGGCATTATCAGCTGGCCCTAAGCCCGAAATTCATGGGGTCACGCCAATATTAGACATGACCACTATGAATTTCTAGTAAAGTATTTAAAAAAAACACAACACCCAGAATAAAGTCCTTTAATTGAAATAAACACACAATTCTTTATTGTTCTAAATTAAACCATACTTACCGTCACGCCCATTCCAGCTGAAGCCAACGATCTCCTGCAATAAAAGTAAAATAATAAAGCAACCTCATGCTTACCTTTCCATGGTTCCCAGACAGCTTCAGCTCTGCTACATCGAGATGACAGGCTGGACCGCAGCAGAACGCTGCCATCCAGCCTGTCATCCCGCAGACACTGAGAAGCGCAGGCTTGCTTGCGATCCTCAGTGTCTGGCTGTGACGGCATCCAGATGAGCCGAGGTCATGTCCAATGAACTCAGCTCACCTCATGTACGTCACTGACAGCGTGGGAAAATTCTCCTGCACTCAGCGCTTCAGCGAGAGAATTCTCCCACGCTGTCGGTGACGTACATGAGGTCAGCTGAGTTCAATGGACATGAATGAGCTCACCTCATGCACGTCACTGACAGCGTGGGAGAATTCTCACGCTGAAGCGCTGAGTGCAGGAGAATTTTCCCACGCTGTCAGTGACGTACATGAGGTGAGCTGAGTTCAATGGACATGAATGAGCTCACCTCATGCACGTCACTGACAGCGTGGGAAAATTCTCCTGCACTCAGCGCTTCAGCGTGAGAATTTTCCCACGCTGTCAGTGACGTGCATGAGGTGAGCTCATTCATGTCCAATGAACTCGGCTCACCTCATGCACGTCACTGACAGCGTGGGAAAATTCTCACGCTGAAGCGCTGAGTGCAGGAGAATTCTCCCACGCTGTCAGTGACGTGCATGAGGTGAGCCGAGTTCATTGTCGGCTCATCTGGATGCTGTCACAGCGAGACACTGAGGAGCGCAAGCATGCCTGCGCTTCTCAGTGTCTGCGGGATGACAGGCTGGATGGCAGCGTTCTGCTGCGGTCCAGCCTGTCATCTCGATGTAGCAGAGCTGAAGCTGTCGTGGGAACCATGGAAAGGTAAGGATGAGGTTGCTTTATTATTTTACTTTTATTGCAGGAGATCGTTGGCTTCAGCTGGAATGGGCGTGGTGGTAAGTATGGTTTAATTTAGAACAATAAAGGATTGTGTCTTTATTTCAATTAAAGGACTTTATTCTGGGTGTTTGTGTTTTCTTTTAACTTTGACTATGGGGTTAGTAATGGGGGTGTCTTATAGACGCCTCTCCATTACTAACCTGGGCTTGATGTCAGCTGGCATTATAAGCTGACATCAACCCCAGCCCTATTACCCCACTGCCACCGCTACAGGGCAGTGGGAAGAGCGAGGGTAAGTGCCACAATTGGCGCATCCTATGGATGCGCCATTTCTGGGGCGGCTGACGGCTGGTGTTTCTAGCCTGGGAGGGAGCCAATATTCATGGCACCCTTCCTGGGCTATTAATATCAGCCCCCAGCTGTCTGCCTAGCCTTTGCTAGCTATTAAAATAGGGGGGACCCCACATCATTTTTTTTGGGGGGGTCCCCCATTTTAATAGCTAGTAAAGGCTAGGTATTCAGCTGGGGGCTGATATTAGTAGCCTGGGAAGCTCCATGAGTATTACCCCCTTCCCAGGCTTCAAACATCTGCCCCAGCCGTCTGCTTAACCTCCGCTAGAGCCTAAAATTACGGGGAACCCCACGCCAATTTTTTTTTAAGTAAATCCTTTATTTTAACACTAAATGACAAGTACAGTAATCAACACTATCACTGTACTTCTTATATATGTGACTGACATGTTTCTATCTATCTAACCCATGTGTGATGCTCTATTCCTTCTATTCTAAATTGTCGGGTACCGGTGCTGAATTGCCGGCCGGCTTTTTTAAAGAGACAGTACATGAAAACACTATTATTTTTTTTAATAAATCCTTTACACTAAATGACAAGTACAGTAAGCAACACTGTCACTGTACTTCATATATATGTGACTGACATGTTTCTATCTATCTAATCTATGTGTGATTCTCTATTCTTTCTATTCCAAATTGTCGGGTACCGCTGCTGAATTGCCGGCCGGCTTTTTTAAAGAGACGGTGCATGAAAACACTATTATTTTTTTTGATAAATCCTTTACACTAAATGACAAGTACAGTAAGCAACACTGTCACTGTACTTCATATATATGTGACTGACATGTTTCTATCTATCTAATCTATGTGTGAAGCTCTATTCTTTCGGTTCTAAATTGTCGGGTACCGGTGTATGCCGCTGCTGAATTGCCGGCTTTTCATGTTTCACTGTTGGCACTGTTCCCATCGATTTGGGCAATCACTGTAATGCCACAACCATGGCTGTGGCATTACAGTGAGTGGCAGACAATCCCTGCATGATTGGTGCTCTAAATAGCGCCAGACATGCAGGACAAGCTTTTGGTGCACGAACAGTTATAGAACATAACCTCGAACAGCCGAATTTTTTGCAAATCGTTCGGGTTCGTCGAACAACTCGAACACTGCCCAAAACAGCTCGAATTTGAGATTGGCGAACAGTTCTAGTCGAACACCGCTCATCTCTAATAAAGAGTAATCAAAAGTCTAATATTCCCCTAAATTGCACCAGTTAAAATCACAGCTTTTTCCACAAAAAAGAAGTCCTTGTGCAACTTTGCTATATAGAAATAAAAAAGCAATGAGTCTTAGACAGGGGCATACATAGAAATCATGGGGCCGCATAGGAGAAGTTCTAATTAGGCCACAATAAATAAATAATTGACAGTATCACAGAAGAGCATATCTCACAACTGTGCAGCCTTTACATAGCAATTTTCCTCCTGCTGAAGTCCTAGATTCCTTTTTCATTGCCCCCATAAAGTATGATGCCAACACAAGTGCCCCCCAAACACATTATGATACCCTCATGGTGAATTCCTCCACATTAGCCTCCACATGCACGATATAATGATCCTACTGTACCCCACCTCAACTCCCAAGGCACAGTTTGGTGACTCCAACACAGTATGGTACCCCAACTGTGACCTCCACACAGCCCTCTATGCAGTATAATGCATATGCAGTATAATGGGCCCACACCTCTCTACACTGTATAATGGCCCCCACACAGCCCTCCAAACAATATGATGGACCCCACACAAACCTTTGCACTGTATAATTGCTTTCATACAGTATAATGGCCCCCACATAGCCCTCCAAATATTATAATGACACCACATAGCCTTCCATATAGTATAAAGGGCCCATATAATCGTCCATAATCCTCGATATAGTATAATGTGCCCCCCATTATCCACCATATAGTATAATGCACTCCCCATGGTCCTCCTAGAATATAATGCACTCCCAATAGTTCTCCATACAATATAATGCTCTCCCCATGGCTCTCCATACAATATAATGCACCCCAAATGGTGCTCCATATGATATAATGCTCTCCCCATGGTCCTCCATACAATATAATGCACCCCCCATTGTCCTCCATACAATATAATGCACCCCCCCATGGTCCTCCATACTCTATTATGGCCACCAGTCACTGATTTAAAAAAAAATTACAATACTCACCTCTCCTCGATCCACCCAATGCTCTGGTCTCCTGAGCATGTGGTGTGGAGCCCCGCACATCTCAGAATAGTGGGAGCACTGTAATAACGTCATCGCGCCCTCTGCTCTGACACGTCAGATGCCGAGGCAGAATGATGGTGGTGAAAGCGTCTGCTGATTCTCCCTCCTCCATCATCATTGCGGGCGCTGAAGGGCAGAGTGTGGGTGCTGACAGGCATCGGGGGGGTCCAGTGTGGGCACTGACACTTGGTTCCCCCAGCTCACGGGACTTATAACAGTCGAGTGACCTGCCACCATTGGCGGTACACCACTTGTCTTAGAATATAGAAACCATTTGCCCCCGCTCCTTCTTTTGTTTGTAAATGTAATGAAATATGAAAAAATACAGAAATGTGGTATTGTCATTATCATATTGACCTAAAGAATAAAGTGAACATCTCAATGAAACTGAATGTGTTTAAAAAAAATAAAAAAAAGGTGTTTTTTTTTGTTTGTTCCACTTCCCAAAAAGTATACTAAATAGTGATGAAAAATGTATACTTAACAGATAGTGGTACTACTGAAATCTACCCACTGCCTGTCATCCAGTTCTACATACCTCTTCTGACTAGACAAGGTGCCTGTGTGCTGTGCCGTTGCGGGAACGTTACGACACACGCCATCCAATTGACAGCATGGCATGCATTGACATCAGAGGCTTAGTTGAGCTGGAAGCTATGCCCTAGAGTGAAAATGCCAAGGAGGATGAGCACTACAGGGAAAGGGGAAAAGAAGACTCTGAATGGTGGGCTGCAGAGATGGCAGGACAGATAAGCAATGAGGGGAGCATTACTATATTCTGGGGTCTGGTTGATCACTTCTAATAAAGGTGATCAAATGCCTAGAAGCTGCAGCCATCTCACCAGACCGAATTTTGTGGAAATCCTATGGCATAATGCCATAAATGTCTGTAAATTGAAAACCAGTCAATATATCATTAATTTGCATTTTTTTACAGTAGAATCTATATTTTGCAATATACAGTAGCTGTGTGCACCCATGTCTATGTATATTTAGTAATTTGTTATTAATTAGTGCCACAAAATAATTAAATCTCTTATGCAAGATTTTCTGCAGACTTGTATAAACAATGGTGTAGTGTCATTTAACATATTTGTCTTTAAGCCAGCTATGACATTAGTTGAAGTAAGAGCATTTACAGTAATTCCACTTCTAAGCTGTGATCACTCAGCATAAACACACAAAGGAATTCTGGAAATTTCACAGCTCAGCAGATGGATGGCCGTCCTTGGTGAGCAGAAAGGCAAAAGTGATCTTCTAAAGTTTCATTAGCTTACAGCTTTTCCGGTTGGTCATGAAATAAAAGTAAGTCTTACTGCCAACAATCCTCTTCTCTGTACAGTGAGAATAGGGTGTTTATGAAATGTAATACAGCCCCGAAGGTGGTACATATATATGTACTTCTCAAAAAATAAAGGGAACACTCAAATAACACATCCTAGATCTGAATGAATGAAATATTCTCATTGAATACTTTGTTCTGTACAAAGTTGAATGTGCTGACAACAGAATCACACAAAAATCATCAATCGAAATCAAATTTATTAACCAATGGAGGCCTGGATTTTGAGTCACCCCCAAAATTAAAGTGGAAAAACACACTACAGGCTGATTCAACTTTGATGTAATGTCCTTAAAACAAGTCAAAATGAGGCTCAGTATTGTGTGTGGCCTCCATGAGCCTGTATGATCTCCCTACAACGCCTGGGCATGCTCCTGATGAGGTTGCGGAAGGTCTCATTCAGATCTAGGATGTGTTATTTGAGTGTTCCCTTTATTTTTTTGAGCAGTGTATATTGCAGATGAAATATTCTCACCAGATGTCGGTAACATCCCATCCAATCCACACAGGCAAAGAAATCATAGATGTCCATAAATTAAGTTACCGTATTCTTCCGACTATAAGATGCACAAGACCATAAGATGCACCCAGGTTTTAGAGGTGGAAAATAGGGGAAAAAACTTTTGAAGCAAAAATGTCCTCTTTAACATCCCATTTATGGTACCATTTGTGTCAAGTGGTTGCCTTTGAGGAGAACTATAACTCCTAGAATGTCCTACAGCTCCTATCCCTTGCTGGGAGTTATAGTTCCCCACAGTGGTACAGTATTTTAACACATGTGCTTTATTTAACTTAAACTACTGTATAATGCTTGCCTCTGTTTCTTTTCTGGATCCACGCTAGGCAGGGAGTGGGCTTACAAGGCAGGGAGAGGGATTATGCTGCAGGGATCAATGGCGCCGCCATGAATTCACTACAGCCGCGTTAAACAGGAAAAAGTAGGTGGTCTCCCATCCAGATCATGTGCTGCAGTGACATTACAAAGAGGCAGAGCTGGAGCAACAGAGAACAGCACAACGCGCAGTCCCCCCGGCCCTGCCTCTTTGTAACATCACTGCAGCACGCGATCTGGACATGAGACCGCCCACTTCCTCTTGTCTAATGCGGCTGTAGTGAATTCATGGCGGCACTGCTGATCCCTGCTGTATCACCCCTCTTCCTGCCATGCGACCCCGCTCCCTGCCACGCTACCCCGCTCAATCACCGTTGCTGCTGCCCTGGCCCCACACCACAGTAAGCATTATAACAGCTACATTCAGAAAATAAGAAGCACCAATTCCCCACCCCAAAAAAAAAATTGAAGGGAAAAAAGGTTTGTCTTATAGTCTGAAAAATAGGGTATGTGTAATAATGAGAAATGAGGCTGGGAAATAGTATTGAACACTTGAAAAAAGAGAGGTTTTCTCAACTCCTTTTAACTGCTTAAGTGTTTGAAATCTGCTAATCGGTTAAAATCTGCATGCTCATTCTTCAGGTGGCTTCCACCAGGAAGCTTCTATCAAGTTATCGATTAAATAGCAAAAAAACACTCTAGCAATGGAGCAAAATGATAGCAGAACCACCAGAGAAGCCACTTATAAAATTGGCTTTGCCTTGGAAAACCAGCAGCTCCTCGGTTAGAATAAAGATGCCATGTACACATATACTATTTCATTAAGAGTTTTGTGAGTGGATTCTTTGCAAAATCCTTGAGAACTGTTTCAAAAACACTTGGAAAACTACTTTTAGACATCTCTATGGGAAATCCATTTTCCTTGTAATAGGAAAAGGTATTTTTTTTTTAGCTATTTTCTCCTGATCAGATTTTGAAAAACTCCTGAGGGGAAAAATGCACATCACATCTTTAAAGCTGATCTTGAGAGAAATCTCTACAAAATAGAAATTGCGAAAAGGGCTTCAAGGAAAAAACTTCCAAAACTGTTCAAAACCACTTTAGTAAATGCTTCAGGAAAAGAAAAACTTCTTCCAAAAATTTGTGTTTCTTGAAGCAGGATCCCACTTGAAAAACTCATGACTTTTGAACACCTCAAAATATTCCATGTGAGCATAGACTAAGGCTGTGTGCCCACTATGCGTTTTTCAAGCATTTTTGCTGCGGATTTTCCGCAGTGTAAACGCTTGCAAAGCGCTTGGAAATCCGTGCCCCATGATCCCCAATGAAAATCTGCATGTTCTGTGCCCATGCTGTGGAATTTTTCGCAGCGGATTTTCCTTGCGGAAAAATCCGCAGCATGTCCATTATTTGTGCGTTTCTGCATGCGGATTTGAGGTCCCAATGCATTTGAAAAACGCAAGTCAAATCCGCATATAAAAATGCTGCAAAAACGCGTGTAAAATCCGCAATCGTTTTTGACTGCCAAGAACATGCAGAAACGCTGCAGAAATTTTCTGCTTCATTTCTGCATCGTGGGCACATAGCCTAACGGATCCACTCACTCTGAACTCCTCGGAAATCTTGCTGCAATCCTAGATCTATTATTTAGGCAAGGTGGAATGCTCCTCCCAAAGAAAAAACAATTGAAGCCGAATACCTTAATGAGAACCTGACATGTAGGATAACACAACTAACTTGCAGACATATTAATCTACAAGTTAATAGTGAGGTGAAAGTGAAAGTGCAGCACCTGGGAGAAAATTAACTCTATTCCTCCAGGCAGCCGTTGGCATTCAGTTATAAGGTGTGTTGACGTGGCTACAGTCACTGCTCACAGCACTGAGACTAGCAACTGTAAGAATGCCTCAGTAATTTAACTTACAGGTGACTCTGCACTGATAGCCTTAAAAGGGTTTTCCCACAAACAAAAGTTCATTTTATTCACTACATCTTGCAATAATAATAATTTCCACAATTGGATGTGTTTAAAAAAATGTTCCTGTGTTGAGATAATCTTATAAATGTGCCACTCTTATGTACTGTGTAATGGCTGTGTCTGACCGTACAGGGACATGGTCTGATCATACCACAGCTCCTGGGCAGGAAGCAAAATAGAGACAGACAGGATAGTATGGGATCACAGCTGATATTTACCTCACAGAAAGTCATTTCCCTGTCTGTTTTTAAGCAATGTTTTATCTCAAAGACAGAATTGGCTGTGATCCCCTGCTGTGCTGTCTGTATACTCTTTTGCGTCCTCCCCTGTCCAGGAGATGTGGTATGATCAGACCATGTTCTGTACGGTCAGACACAGCCATTACACAGTGCACAGCAGGGGCACATTTATAAGATTATCTCAGCACAGGAACGTTTTTTGAATCACATCCTATTGTAGATCTTATTTTGTTCCAAGATCCAGTGAATAAAATGAACTTTTGTTCGTGGGAAAACCCCTTTAAAGAGGACATTGGTTATGAAAAAAAGCATAAAACATTACAGTATATGAAATTATAAGATTTTTCTCAGATATACAGCATGTCAATAGCGAATAAGAAGATTTCCCTCAGTACTAGGGCAGGTGCAGACGAGCATATGTTTTCTCATCGGAGAAAATTGGGTTGATTATGAAAATCACACTCTGCTCAAACTCTGATTAGAGTTTGATCAGAGTCTGAACATAGTGTGATTCAATTCTCTTGGATGAGGAGAAGATGGAGAAAAAAATGTTTTCTCCATTTTCTCCATTCTATCAGTCCATGGAAATTGAACTGCACTCCGAGTGCAGTCTAATGGAGTGCAGTATAAGAGACCGGCACTTCCAAAACAAGAAATAGGTGTGTACAGGTGCTTACTAGGAGCATATCTATGGATGTAGCTGCTCCTAGTAAGCACCTGTACACACCTATTTCTTGTTTGGAAGTGCCAGTCAGTTTTTTCTGTTTTTATGTATAAGCTTTGACTGAGCACTCCGCCTCTAGGACACAGGCGGTTTTAATTGCAGCAGGAACTTTCATATCCCACACATAAGCAGACGGATGTCTCTTAGAGAGGAGTTCACATTGTTAAGTTCCTGGTATTTTGAGAAACGCCTTACCGTTGCTACCAGGTACACATGATTTGGCCAATTTATGCGCTAAGATTTCTCATTTATTTCTATTTTCTAGAGCAGTAATGCTATTCAAATTTCATATATTTCATGTTCGCATACTTAGCGTTGCAGTGTGCTGCTTTGTTTGTTAGTTATATATGGAGGTAGATGCTCCTAGTAAGAACCTGTACACACCTATTTCGTGTTTTGGAAGTGTCAGTTTGTTCTGTTTCTATGTATAAGCTTTGACTGAGCACTGGGCCCCCCGCTTGCTCAGGGCCCCGGCACAATATTTACCTCTCCCCGTTCCTCCGCAGGTCCTGTATCTTCCGCGTCTCCTGACTGTGATGTTTCAGGTCAGAGGGCACAATGGCGTCTTTCCAGCATGTCCTCTGCTTAGCAGTCACAGTGCAGATAGCGGGAAGATGGTGACACAGAGCCACCCGGTGCAGAGCAGCGGCAGCAGGAGCGGTGACGTGAGTATTTTTTTTTTTTTATGTATGGAGGCATGGGGCATCATATGGGGCCCATACAGCATAGAGCATTATATAGTGCCCTACAGCATGGTGCATTATATGGGGTCCATCCTGCATGTACTCTGTATGGAGCATTTTATGGGGGCCAGTATCCTGTATGGAGCAATATATGGGGTCCATTATTCTGTATGGAGCATTATATGGGGTACAATATTTTGCATGGAGCAATATATGGGGCCCGTAATACTGTATGGAGGACTATACTGTCCGGTCTGCACTGTGCGCTGTGAGGATTCACTGGTTTCTGAGCTATTGTGGAATTCACAATAGATATCACTCATGTAATGTAAGAAGTAAGTGAAATCTTTGTATTGTAATATATATATATATATATATATATATATATATATATATAATATAATATATTCCTCTACCTTATCTTTGCATCATGACTCGTGGTATGTGTTAAAGGGGCCCACTGAGACTCTTTTGCCCAGGGCCCACGAAAACCTGGAACCGGCCGTGCCTTAGGCCACATGGTCAGTATTTGGTCAGTATTTTATATCAGTATCTGTAAGCCAAAACCAGGAGAGGAACAATCAGAGAAAAAGTATAATAGAAACACGTCACCACTTGTATATTTTCCACTCACTCCTGGTTTTGTCGTATAAATACTGATGTAAAATACTCACTAAATACTGAATAGCAAAGTGGAGTCTTGTGCACTGACTTAGCAGGATTTGGTCTGTTTCATCATTTTATTGACTCGCTGATCCAAAGAATAGTATAGGAAAATTAATTTACCTATTTTTTAAATAAATTTTACCAGAAGAAAATCACAAACATTATGGTGAATTAATTCATCAATGCATCCCAATTATTAGCGAAGCAGAAAATTAAAATGATTTTCCTCACCTCCTGCCAGGAGCGTGAAGTTTACTTCAGCCTGAATATTCTTATTTATACATGTAACAAGATTTCCCTTTGTATTATAATTGTATTCTAAAAAAGGATAACACAGCTGCTTCAAAAGGGTAAATCTGCAAGACATCCTTCAAAAGGGTTAATCTGCAAAATATTGAACTAGCTGCTTGTAAGGAGTCTCTCACTACTTAGAACCTGTCTCAGCCTTTGTACTATCTAAACTGCCCCATTGGTTGTTAGTGATGCAATGTGCAATTTTCATTGAAATTGGCGCTATAATCATGTGTATAAAGCACTTTTATATATTTATATCATATCTGCTCGTTAAGTCATAGGGGTGTGATTCATCGCATTTAGTCATGGTTGGCGCCGCTCACGGCATTTTAATTCTGGTGCCTGATTTGCGCTTACGTCACCGGTATGCCGATCTTGCGCAGTATGTCTTGCCCAGCTGCACTTGCGCAGTGTGTATACTGGCCATCCGCGCTTGTCGATCTGGGAGCCGTGCATGCGCTGTGACGAGCGGCTCCGGCCGCACACAGTGAAGCTGGTAATAACACGCTGCTTCACTGCGCAAGCGCAGGAAGCTGCTTGTCACAGCACATTGCATCACTAACAACGCAATGGGGGCAGTTTAGATAGTACAAAGGCTGTGAAAGGTTCCCTTTGAGTCTCTCACTACACAGTGTACACAACCAGATAGCACAGGAGACTGTGACAGAATATTCTTTAGTTATTGTTCTTAGCCTACTCTTCCTCCTGCTGCTCCATAATTACACAGGATTCCATCTTAAGATTTTATGATAGGATTCATCATGAAGTAGCTAACAGCAATAAGATAGTATTACAGATCTCTCCCATTTTTCAATGCTGTACAATCCAGTCTCCTACATACATTAGTACGCTCAAAAGTAGGAAGTCTGATACAGCTATCAAGATAGTGAGACAGAAGAGAGCTTTAACTTCAGTCTCTCTTTCTTAAAATGGAAGAGTAATTATCTAATTTTCGTTAAATTAGATAGTAGTTTTCAAATTGTCCTAATTATATATATATATATATATATATATTTGATCTCCTTTTACTTTATGAAGCTTCCCAGAGATGTAAGTCAGCTTTAAAGAAGCACTCCCATCAAAGTTTTTATCCTCTTAATATATTGCAATTATCATATTATATATCACTGTGCACTTACAATTGCTCATGTTGTCTTTCTACCCAGTTAACTCTTCTGTTTTCCATTAGGTCTATGACATTTTGTGCTTAAAACTGACTAGCTGAATCCTTCTAAGCTCTATGTAGAAACAGGAGGTAAATTTTTCCTGTATAACTCATCAGTCATTGTAAAAGTCAATGGCAGGGGGAAGCGACGGAGCAGCTGGATCTGGAGTTGAAGAGGGGAGTGATTTCTGTAGGAACAAGATACATCCTGTTTCTACATAGAGCAGAGAAAAGAGAAAAATGAGCTTGGTAGAAAGGCAAAATGAGCAATTGTAAGTACTATTGTTGAGCGAGCACTAAAATGCTTGCGCAACGAGCCCAATGTAAGTCTTTAGGAAACGCGAGTATTTTTCAGGCGGCTCCCCCCGGCTGGCTGCAGCGGGCCTAAAAATTGTCCAAATTGACAGGAACAGTACTCAGATGACATGGGAACAGCATGGGGAAGACCCCTGGAAGCATTTCTGACTCCCAGGTCACTGCTGTCAACAACGTTGTCAGAGTATTATGTCACTTTTATGGACTCACAATAAAACATACAAAAACGAAACCAAAATGGATTTTCTGGGGAAATATGTTAAGGAACATCCTTTCCAGGGTAATGACTTGTATATAAGGCAAAATAAATAACCAAAAACAAAAATACTCCTCCACACCTTGGGCTATGTTCACACATAGTGTTTTTGATGCATTTTTGCCCTTTTGCATTGCTTTCAACCAAGACAAATGCATTCACCAGGAAATGTAATTTTAACATTTTACAACCTTATCTGACCATGTGGTGTGTGACACATCATCAGACACAGCATACAGTGCTGAAAAGACATGGGAACAGCATGGGAAAGACCTCTGGAAGTATTTCTGACTCCCAGGTCACTGCCTAAAAGTGTGCCCATTATAAGTGATCCTTGGCGCAAGCGAAGATGCCTCCCGCCATGCACCTGTCATTGCAGACTTGCAACAATCACCGTCCACGTCCTTGTCCCAGTGCAGCGTTCAGTTGTCCCTACCCCGTTCCTTGGACTGCAAGCACAAGTATGCAGCCAAGAACCCACCCACAGGCTGCAATACTATATTGCCAAATTTTTGACAGCTGCTTGCACTTGAAATGTGGCCTTTTAGGCTCGTGGAGGCTGAAGATGTCCACAATCTTATGGCGGCGGCGGCGGCGACCGGGTATCCATACTCTGTCCCAAGCCACCACTATTTTTTACGGTATCGTCTCCTCCTTCCACAAGCATGGGTCCCACAACATTACCCGTGCCCTCCCCAGTGCACTTATTGGGAAGGACCGCCTAACCACAAACAGGTGGACACGTGAATGTGGCCAGGGATGATACGGAGCCAGTCCACAGCTTTTTTTGCTGAGAGTTGTATTTAGCTCGGTGAAAGGACTGGCATAGAGAGAAACCGTATCTACTCTGGGTGTCATTTCTCCCAGGAAGTCCTCTAATGCAGCTTGTTGCAGAAGCAATGGCAGCCCGTCCAACATCAACTCGCACTTGTCGGTGGTGCTTTGACATACAAACATCTTTCTTTGCGCATTTAATTTCATGACTACAGAGTTGGACAATGAATGCAAAAATAGAGAAACACGTCCGGGTAGAAATAATCATGAATGAATACAGCATCATCACCCGAATATGGACCAATATATGTGTATATGGGATCACCGAAGCAAAGTAAATATAGAAACAAACTAGCGGAAAAAGCTTTGAATATAGGTCCACAAAATTATCAAAATAGAAATAAATGTTATTAATTCATAGTCAAACATAGAAGAGAGGAAGGGAAGAAATCCATGATTGCAGGGAACAGTAATCGGATAAAATGACACAAAAAACAAAATGCAAACTAACAGGGGCACGGACAAGGAACATGATGTTAGGAACAGTCCATAAAAAAATTAATTAACCGAACTATCGATTAATCTGTAGTTAATTTCAAAAGTGCAAATGCTTAGGGGAACAATGAAGGCTACATGTTGATATAGATGACCATACAAATTACATTAAATATATATATATATATATATATATATATATATATAGGCAGTAACAGATGTAGATGCAAAATATCAATATTGAGACAGTAAAAATACATTAGCCAAGTTATTAAATAGTCTGTAGATAATACCTAAAGTGCAAGTGCTTTGGGGGACTATAAAGGCTATATGTGGGTATAGATGACTATCATTATTATAATAGATAAATGCACATATATAAAAATAGCAGATATAGCCACAAAGTACCAATATTGGATCCCCTAAAGTGCATATGCAGAGTAAGTCATACTGGGCTACCAGGGGAGAAGTAAGAATATAATAAGCTGAGAAGTCATAGTATACATCGCATGATTACTTACTCCTAGATATACAGCGCTCCTTGCACGCGCTCATCCAGAGTTGGGCAATGGCCTGATCTGCTATGCGGTTTGAGAAATAACATGCATAAGCACGTCCAATCCACATTAAAAAAAGCAGCCATAGAGTGTCCGGGAACCTACCCCCACACTTTTCTTAGACAGGGCTGCTTCTCAGCAGGGATGAATGGACCCACCAGAAAACTGGAGACTCCTCCGGTGGGCCCTGGCTTCTCCTTCAGGAGAGTTCATAGTGCCGAGGTGAGGCCATGATGATGATAGAGACCACCATCTGCTTAGTTTTCTGTTACTTGGAATGCAAGCGCAAGTATGCAGCCAGCCACCCACCCACAGGCCGCAATACTAAACCGCCAGATTTCTGGGCAGCTGCTTGCACTTGAAATGTGGCCTTTTAGGCTCATGGAAGCGGAAACTTTTCACAACCTCATGCCTCGTGTCCATACTCGGTCCCCAGCCGTCACTATTTCTCCCAGTGTTGTCTCCGCCTTCTACAAGCGCGGATCCCTGAACATTACTGCTGGTACTTTTCTGTGAGAATTTGCTTGCCTCCTACCAGCCTGGAATATTTCCAATAAACTATGGTACGACGCCATGGTATTAGCACTGCCCCCAGTAACAGTAGCGAAGCCATCCCCAATTTCCTTCTCAGGAATTTTATTTGGTAGACTGAGTGGCTGCCCAAATACATTAGTTTCTCACAAAGGAACTGAAGAGTGGCAGTAGGTGCAAGTTTCTCCAGCCTGTTAGATATTAGAGGGTGAACGGCAGCACATTGGATCAGTGGTTAGCACTGAAGCCTTGCAGTGCTGGGATCCTGGGTTCAAGTCCCAGCAAGGACAACATCTGCAAGGACTTTGCATGATCTCCCCGTGTTTGCGTGTGTTTCCTCCTCAGTAAAAATCAGCCATAGCATGTCCAGGAACTTTCCCACACACTTTTCTTAGCCAGGACTGCTTCTAGGCAGGGTTGGACGGTCCCACCAGAGAATCCTCTGGTGTGACATGGCTTCTACCTCAGGAGAGTTCATGATTGCGCTAACTTTGCAGCTGCTATAGGGCTCTTGAGCGGGGGAGAAAGGTGAGCCCTCAGAATCAAATCCTTTGGTGGGCACAATGTTTTTCAATCTGAAACAGCTTCTCAGTGGGAGTTGTATTTCACCACAGCCATATTCTTTAGCTCGGTGAAAGGACTGGCATAGAGGGAAACCGTATCTACTCTGCCTGTCATTTCTCCGTCACCAGGTTCCACCCATTGTCACACATGCCTGGCTGTATGTTCAGCGGTGAGAGCCACAGATCAGGCTGCTGTGTTACAGCTTTCTACAACTCTGCAGCGCTGGGTGGTTTCTCACCCATTCTCACCATTAAGCATGTTATCTTCAGCACAGCCTGTTGCCACTTGGCCAAGGCAGTGCTGCAGTGCTGTCAGCTTGTGACTGATGTGGTCATTTCGGAGATGGAGGAGGAGGTGCAGGAGCTGAACAATGTGATTACATTGAGGTTAAATTGGCGACGCTGTTTTTTATACTAAAGAAAGATCCTATTGTTTTGGGGCTTTTTACATTATTTTTTAAGACAAATGCATTCACCGGGAAATGTCATTTTAACATTTTACAACCTTATCTGGCAATGTGGTGTGTGACACATCATCAGACACATCCTGTTTCATTTATGATGGAGGGACTCTGAAAGTCATAAAGCCTATTTTTATAGGGTCATTAGACGGCCCTTGCTATTGCTAAAAGGCTAGTAGTCGGCCCTCGTTATTGTTAGAAAGCCATCAGCCGGCTATGCTTTGTTGTTCCCATTATTAACAAGTGGGTTTCCTATACTGTTATGACTGCAAGGGCTGCCAAAATTTTGAATGCAACCTAATACCCCTTTAAAGAGACATAGAGGAGGGTCTGAGTAAAAAAAATGTTCCCATTATAAAGGAGCGGGTCTACTATACTGGTAATGCCCATGCTGTGACTGCAAGGGCTTCCAAAGTTTGGGAAAAACCCCACTAAGAATTTAAAGATACATAGAGCAGGGCTACAGTAACGACAAATTCCCATTAGAAAGGAAAGAGTCTGCTATACAGTTATAGGTTATGCAGTGAGTCTAATGGCTGACCAATATTAGGAAAAACTCCACTAAGAATTTAAAGACACATAAAGCAGGGCCACAGTAATGACAAATTCCAATTAAAAAGGAGAGGGTCTCCCACAGTGTTGGCCTATGCAGTGAATGTAAGGGCTGCCAAAAATTGGGAGGCACTCCAATTCCCCTTGGAAGAGACTTACAGGGCCTCATAAAAAAATGTCCCCATTAGAAAGGAGCGGGTCTCCTATACTTGTAATGCCCATTAAGTGTCACGCATTAGGGCTGACAAACATTTACTATGAACATACTATATAAATTGTTTTTTTTTACGGGCATCAAAAACACCCTTTAAAAAAATTACGTGGGTGTTGCATCACGGACAACGGACACCCTGGTGATATTGTGGTGGAGGAGGACAAGAGCAAATAGCCAAAATCAGGAAACGTATACCCGTGTGTGGGTTTGAAGAGGTGCATGGGAATACACCTCCCAATAAAAGACACTGGATTTGAGTTTGCTACGCTGCTATCATTCGGTGGTGTTGAGAAGTCTGGCCCAATCCAGCCCTTGTTCATTTTTATAAGAGTCAGCCTGTCAGCATTTTCATTTGACAGGCGGATGCGCTTATCAGTTATAATTTCACCAGCAGCACTAAAAATCCCGCTTGGATAAAATGATAGTGGCAGGGCAGGCCAGGACCTCCAAGGTGTAGAGAGCCAGTTCACTCCACGTGTCTAGCTTGGATACCTAATAATTAAAAAGGCACAGAGGAATCACGGAGGACGTTGGTACGGTTGGTACGGTCGGCAAGGTGCTCTCTCAGCATGTTCCCAAACTTTGCACTCCTTGTGAGAGTATCCCGCACCTCAGGGCCTGTGCGATGGGTGGGTCTGAGAAAACTGTCCCAGAACTTTGACAGTGTTCCCCTGCCTCTGCTGGATTGCATTTGTGTCTCTCTCGCCTGTACTCTTTGGTTGTCCAATGAACTGTGACCTCTGCTGCCAGCGTTTTCAGATGGGAATTGTTGTAATAGTTCTGCAACAAGGGCCTTCTGTTCCTACCCCATTTTTGTAGACCTGTCCGCCTCAGGATTTGAGAAACCGCTGAACCACGAGGTTAAGCACATGGGGTAGGGATGGTACGTGTGTGAACTCATCCTCGCCTCAGAGCGCCACCAGGTTCTGGCCATTGTCACACACGACCATGCCTGGCTGTAGGTTCAGCGGTGTGAGCCACAGATCTGCCTTCTTTTTCAGAGCTGTCCACAACTCTTCAGCATTGTGGGGTTCGTCACCTAAGCATATTAGCTTCAGCACAGCCTGTTGCCGCTTGACCGAGGCAGTGCTGCAGTGCTTCCAGCTTGTGACTGATGTGTTCATTTCGGAGATGGAGGCTGAAGAGGAGGAGGAGGATGAGGTGCAGGAGCTGTAGACTGTGGGGGCAACCCTGATTGACCTAGGGCCCGCAATCCTCGGCGTCGGGAGGACGTGTTCCGTCCCAAGGTCCGACTGGCTCCCGGCTTCCACTATATTAACCCAGTGTGCCATCAGCAAAATGTACCATTCCTGCCCACAAGCACTTGTCCACGTGTCCGTGGTTAGGTGGACTTTCCCGGTAACTGCGGTGTTGAGGGCACGGCTAATGTCTTGGGACACGTGCTTGTGTAATGCGGGGACAGCACACCGGGAGAAATAGTGGCGGCTAGGGACCGAGTACCGAGGGACAGCCGCGACCATCAGTTTGCGGAATGCTTCCGTCTCCACGAGCCTAAAAGGCAACATTTCGAGTGCAAGCAGTCTTGAAATGTGGGAAAATAGTACTGTGTCCTGTGGGGCGTTGGCTGCTTATTTGTGCTTGCAATCCAAGGACTGGGGTATGGACAACTGAACGCTGCGCTGGGACAAGGATGTGGATGTGCTTCCTGATGCTGCTACTTGAGAGTGTGCAACAACAGGTGCAGGGCAGGAGGCGTCTTCGCATGCACCATGGACAGGGGATTGGCTTGCATGCACAACAGCAGAAGAAGCAATGGTGCCACCCGCAGACACTGTTCCTGGACCCTGGGGGTTTGCTGCCACGTGCCTGATCATGCTTGTGGAGGTCAAGCTGGTCGTTTTGCCACTCCTGCTGATGCTCGCCTGGCAGGTGGTGCAAATGGCCTTTTTGGGGTTATTGGCAGAGTCTTTAAAAAACAACCTGACTCGGGGAGATCTAACAGTTGTACTGGCAACTTCCTTCGTGTTGGTGTTACGGGGAACAGTTGAATGCCTTCTTTCTGTGGCCACCACACTACTTCTTCCTGCCTGTTGTGGTGCTTTGCCTCCCTCCCCCTGTGTGCTGCTCTCCTTGCTCTGCATGTCCTCCTGCCAGGTTGGGTCAGTCACTATATCATTCACCACCTCGTCTTCCACTTCCGCACCCTGGTCCTCCTGACTTTCTGGCAATTGTGACACTTTCCCACCATTGCCTTCATGTGACCGTAGCTGCTCAAATATTTGGGCATTGCTACATGCGATCTCCTCTTGCCCCGCTTCAAGTGGACCAGGCGAGAGGCCCGAATCTATAAATGGGAAAGTGAGCAGCTCTTCGGAGTGTCCAAGTGTGGTATCAGTTGTCTCTGGGCACTTGGCATGGTCGGAGGAAGGAGGTTCAGGGTGAGGAATATGCGGTCCAGACTCACAGCTACTGAGATTTGACCGTGTGGAAAACAAGGTGGTGGTCGTGGTGGCTAAGTGACTGGAAGCATTATCTGCTATTGACCAGCCCAGGGGAATGGGGATGACTCGGTACCCGGGCCTTTAGCCTGGCCTTAGGGATGTCGTGGTGGTCGGCTCCCGGGCCTGTACCCTGTGGTCTCTCTTTAAAAAGGGTGGATAGTTGTTAATTTTATAAAAGTTTGTGACGCCACCTGTGGCTTCTGGTGATAATCACCAGTGCTGCGCAGTCCACTGAGGCCGATAAGGCAGCTCGATGGTATAGCTCCCCACAGGTGGAGCTAGGCCTCAGGGCAGTGTACGGAAAGGGAAATGCAGGACAGGCGAGACCCAGCCGGGTCAGAGCAAGAACGGGGACAGACACGATAGTCACTTCAGTACCTTTTACTGATGGAAATTCAGGCACGTCCCGGAGCACTGTAGGGTGAAGGGTGCATGTCAGGATCCTCCCCAATGAGCGGGTTTAGGGCCTCCTGTTACTTGCCTCTGCGTAGTAAGTTTCTGACCTGCCTGGAGCTAGGCCTAACTTTGTCTCTGTCCTGCGCTGGCTGACCTTGTGGTAGGGCCTTTTCTTGGAGTACATGCGCCTCAGCTTGCGGGGCCTATGTGTCTCCCGGCTCGGTTACGTATCAGCACTTTGGCGATTCTGGGACCTGTAGTTCTCCAGGGATTCCGGTTATACCTTACTGGGTCATAGAGGTCGCGGTAAGCTTCGGACCCGGTGTCCAGTAAATTCTTCGGGGTGAGCTAGTTAAGCTCCTCTGCCCCCTATGTACTAACTCTCCACTTGCCTTCGGCCTACTCGGGCCCTCAATAGGCTACTCACACTAACGGCAGCTTGCCGCGCTTCACCGATCTTATGGCGCCGGCACACCTAAAGCTCACTACTCTGTGCTCCACTGCAGACTGACCTCTCTCAGGCTTCTTTACTGCAGGAACTCTCTCAACATGTTTGGCTCTCTGTCGACTCCAGAATAGACTAACTGCTGCCTGGCTCCACCTTCCCTATTTATCTATCCCTAATGGGCTCCCTCTGGTGGTCTGAGGTGGAAGGTGGAGCTGTGTGAATGGTTATGGGGGCCTCTTGTGGAGGAATCCATCAATGCACTCTTCTAGGATCTGTGATACCAAGCGCAGCTGGGCGTCACACTATCCAACCAATAACATTTTCACACTGCTCTGTGTTCAATAGTGGTGTTCTGCGGTCCCCTATTAATTGGGACAGGAAGGTCGAGCGAGAAGATGTGGGTGTTTGTTGTAGCAAAACTTCAGCTTGCCCACGGCCTCGGCCTCAGCATGCACCATCATCACCACCACATCCAGTTCCCCGTCCCTTGCCACGTGCCTTGCCCATTTTAAATGGAGGACAATATCTTCCACGCTCACAACAAATGACTGAATTTGGAGTGAACTTATATGTGATCTGTGTGACGGACAAACCAGTTTTAAATACCTGGCCTGTAGGTAACTATTTTAGACTGCAAACTGGTGTGAATTGCTTCACTGACACACTGAAACAAATTTTTAATGGAGGTCAGAAATGGCAGTATTTTCTGAAAACGTATATGAGAGAGGTAACTATTTTGAACAGCAAACCGGTGACAAAAACTTTGCTGACACACTGCAAAAAAAAATTAAATTGAGGTCAGAAATGGCAGTATTTTCTGAAATCGTATATGTGATCCGTGTGATGGAGAAAACACAGTTTTAAATAGCTGGATTTTTAGAGGTGTAATATGGAAAGGACCTGTATTCTGCAGTGCCGACAAGCAAATGTCGCAAAAAAAAACTGTGCTCTCTGGATTGCTTTTTAAGCAAATAATGAGGATTAAAATCCCCCCCCAAAAATTATTCCTGGCCCCTAAGACCTGGGCCTATTTCTAGAAATATTTAACATCAGCAGCAGCAGCAGACAAAACTGGAATGGAGTCTCTTGTCCTATGTGCACTACAGCCTGCTATATAACCTGCCTGCCTGCCTATATACACTGCCTGCCTGATATCTCTGCAGATGGATTAGTCCTCATAAGGACTGTTTGTTGAGATGGATATGTGTCTCTAATAAAATTTGCTATACCTACACTAACTAGAAACAAGCAAATCTCTCCCTAGCTCAGCAGCACCTCTCCCTACACTGTCTGATTCCGGAGTGACTGTGACGAGCATGGCGGCGCCAGGTCTGATATTGACCTGATGATGCTGTGCGGCCAGCCAATCACTGTAATGCCACAACCAACATGGCTACGGCATTACAGTGAGTGGCAGGTAATTCTCTAAAGAGTGCCAGACATGCAAGGAGGAGACCCAAGCTCCCGCCGAGCAACCCCGGAAATACTCGGCGAGCGCCGGGCATGTCGAGCAGTGAGATGCTCTGGCGAGCACCGAGCAGTAGCGAACATGCTCGCTCATCACTAGTAAGTACACGGTGCTATATAATATGGTGATTGCAATATATTAAGAGGATAACAACTTTGATGGGAGTGCTTCTTTATTGTTGCAGCCTGGGAGCTATGTCTTTATTTTCATCAGTTTGTGTTTTTTCTTTGCATTTTTTGCATTCAGTTCAAACCTGAGTGTGGCCTCCCTCCCTAGAGCTGGATAATACATTTAAAGATTCCCTAGGCTGGTGTTCACAGTTTGGGACTCAGTCCTTTGTCTGCCCTTATTCACACACTGAGGTCAACTTTGACACATGGTAAGCTTTTTAATATTAGACAGTGTAGGACTGTCCTGAGCGGGTTCCACTGGTCGATGGTGGGATAGCTTATATACTATTTTTGATCACAAACAGTGTTACTAAGAACCCTATTTTATTTAAATGCACTTGATTTTTATTTATTTACAGCAGGGTTTGTGTTCATTTTGCTTCTTGTAGGTTTTTATTTTCATCAATATAGCCATAAGTGGCCTTGTAACTTTATATGTCATAATTTCAATGTAATTGTACAAGGCGGTGTAGATGTAAGCATACAGTTTAAATAATAGTTGAGTTGTAATCATGTTATCAACTGTGCATGTTTTTTTTTTAATATGCCTAATCTTTGATAACTCCCCAAAATAAAAAGGTCTTCTGAGTAAGGTCTGGTGACTGGTGTGGCCATTCAACTAGGCCTGGTCTACCTATCCAGCTATAATAATGAAATAATAATATGAATAGATGCTGTATGCCTACATATGCACCCCCATGTATCATTTAATGATTCATTTTAATTACCTTTTTTCTGTGACTAAATCGGAAATGACAGTAATTCTGCCATTGTATTTGTGCATTTTAAGCTTTGTGCCCTTCACTGTGCGTTATAAAAACTGTGTCATGTTTATTCTGTGGGCCACTGTAATTATGGCGATACCAAATTTATAAAAAAAAATGTTTTACTATTATTCCACAATAAAAACACTTTGTAAGAAATTATTTGTTGTTGCATATTATGAGGACTGCAATTTACACACACACTCAGATAACTATGACCAAGGTTTCAGACCTTAATTAGCCTGTTTGGGTTATGGCTTATTCACTATCATCGTTAGGAAAGATCAGGTGATGCAACTTTCTCAGCTTTATAAAAACCCAATCTCCTCTAACCTTGTGCCAAAAAACAGCAGCCATGGGTTCTTTTAAGCAACTGCTTAGCACTCTGGTGCCCAAACTTTTACATACCACTGTATAGCCCATTTCTCCTTACAAAACACGTTCAACTCTGTTATGGTGGTGTGTCTTTTTTCCCATGAGCTGATCTATTCATATCTGTCCACTATATTTCTATAGGACAAAGGTGAATACTTTTACATGGTCATTTCAAAACTTTAACCCCTTACCAACACATAACACACAGTTATGTCATGTGTAGCCTTCCTGGTTTTGATACAGACTAAGATGCTGGATCCGCATCTTTACAGGCAGATGATGGCTGTGTTATTCAACCATCATCTGCCTCTAACAGCGGATCGTTGAGTAAAGCTCTGCTTATGGCTGTTAACCTGTTAAATGCTGCTATCAATCTTTGACAGGAGATTTAACAAAGTGCATCCCGGGGGGGAATTCATAGGAGACCATGATTTTTACTATGTATCAGGTGAACACAATTTCAAGTCCCCTAAGGGAACAAACAAATAGAGTGCAAAGTAAAGAAAGTGTTTTTAAAATTGTAAGAAAAAAATTCAAAAGTTCGAATCATCTTCTTTTCCCCCATTACACATGAAGAAATGAAAAACAAAATGCACATGAGGTATCTCCATGTCTGTAAATGTTCTATCTGTTAACCGCTTCTTGACCGCCCACTGTAGATAAACGTCGGCACTTGCTGGGCTCTGTGCAGCGCCGACGTTTGTCTGCGGTATCTCCGCGCTCAGGACCCTCAGAGTCCTGCAAGCGCTGCAATTGTGGTGCAGAGCAATAGCTCTGACAGGCGACATCTTCGGTACCTGATTGAATCGGGTCCCAATAATGTTAACCCTTTGCTATCTTCTAGATGCTGCGATTGTGGCATTTAGATGATAGAGGGAGAGCGCACAGTCTCTTACCTCTCCGGCACCCCCGTGATGTGATCCAAGCTTGGGAATCCAAGCATTATCATGGCAGCTGAAGGTCACATGATGATCTCCGGGACTGCCCGGTACGGTGGCCTGTTAGACTCAGCCAGCAGTCGAACAGGCGATCTGTCAGTAAAACTGACAGTTCTCATGCACTGCAGTATACTGTATGTATATTGCAATGCATGAGACCAGTAATCACACATATAAAAGTTGAAGTCCCATACAGGGACTAAGTAAAAAAAGTAAAAAAAAAAGTTTAAAATGTTTTTAAAACTATTAAAAAAATCACAAAATAAAGAGAAAAAAAGAAAAAATATTACACCAATAAATATGTAAAAACAAAAAAATACGCATATTTGGTATCGCTGCATCTGGAACGTCCTGATCTATGAAACTGTCAAACTATTAGGCTGTGTGCCCACGTAGCATTTTTCAAGCGTATATGCTGCGGAATTTCCGCAGCGTAAACGCTTGAAAAACGCATGTATATCCGCACCCCATGGTCCCCAATGGGATTCCGCAAGTTCTATGCACATGTTGCGGATTTTTCCGCAGCGTTTATGCCGCGTTCAAAAATCCGCAGCATGTCATTTAATTTTGCGTTTCCGCAAGCGGAATTGCCTTAGTCCAATGCATAAAAAACGCAAGGCAATTCCGCATGTGGAAAACGCGTGATAAACGCGCGAAAAATGCGCGATAAACGCGTGCGGAATTCCGCATGCATTTTTCCGGGAGAGGACTTGCATTTATGCAGCAGAAATTTTCTGCTTCATAAATGCAACGTGGGCACATAGCCTTAACCCTTTCAATGAACTCCGTAAAAATAAAAACATATGGCAAAAAAAACAATGCTTTTTCATCATACAGCTGGAAAAAAAGTGGAATAAAATGCGATCAAAAAGACGAATGGAAATAAAAATGGTACCGCTGAAAAATCATCTTGTCCCTCAAAACATAAGCTGCAATACAGTTCCATCAGCAGAAAAATAAAAAAGTTATAGCTCTCAGAATAAATCAATGCAAAAACAATTTTTTTCTAAAAATGTAGTTTTTATTGTGTAAAAGCGCCAAAACCTAAAAAAATATAAATGTGGTATCGCTTTAAACGTACTGACCCAAAGAATAAAGCTACCTTATCAATTTTGCCACACGTGGAACGGTATTAAAAAAAAAAAAAAAGCTCAAAAAACAATTCCTGAATTGCTGTTTTTTGTTCATTCTGCCTCCCAAAAATCACAATAAAAAGTAATCAAAAAATGTCATGTTCTCAAAAATAGTACCAATGAAAAGATCAACTCTTCCCGCAAAAAACAAACCGTCACATGACTCTGTTGGCCGAAATATGGAAAAATTATAGCTCTCAAAATATGGAGATTCAAAAACTTTTTTTTTTTATAAAAAGTGTCTTTTAGTGTGTGACAGCAGCCAAGCATAAAAACCTGCTATAAATCTGGTATCACTGTAATCGCACCGACCCAAAAATAAAGTCATCTAATCACTTTTACCGCACGACTAACTGTGTAAAAAATAAATAAAACCAATTCTTCACCTGCTGTTGCTTTGTTCATTCTGCCTCCCAAAGATCGCAGTAATACTCTGTTGTGCACATTTATCCTGTGCTTTGCGCTGAGCGCTTACACCAGAGTTTCCATGTAAATCTCTGAAATACGTGATTCATACATACCCCCCGGTGGAAGATTCTCTATAATGAGGCAGATGAAGTCACTGTGGACTCAGTCTGGCCTGTGATCCGGCGGTGTCTGTCCTTTTAGGCATGAATAAATGCACCTTTGGCCAGTTTTGTGCACTTCTGAGAAGGACACCGCTAAATAGAGGCCAGATGGAGTCCAGAGTAACTCTGCTGCCTAATTATAGTGAATGGGTCTCTCAGGGGCTTCATCTGAATCATGTCATTTGGAGATTTAGGTGGAAACCACCGGATAAAAATGATCCAAAATGTTCCCAACAAAAGCTTCAAATCAAACCAAAAGAAAAAGCCCTCACTCAGGTCCGTCATCTGTTTTCGGAAATATAGGGGCTTCCATGTTACTGGTAGAACAAATACTCTGGAAAAGGGCTATGTCTTCTCACCCACCAAAAGAAATCCAGTGAATTTTGAACTCCCAAATCCAAATACCCTCCTCCCTTCTGAGCCCCTCAGTGTGCCTAAACCACATTCAGCATCCACATGTTTGGCATTTCTGTAGCGAGGAGAGCCTGCCTAATTTATGGGTGTTTGTCTCCAGAAGCACGAGTGAGGCACAATATACTAGGCCCTACAATGTACTGGGCACTACAATAATTTGTTCTCCAGGAGTAAAAAGGCGCTTCGTCCCTACTGAGTCTTGCCGTGTGGCTAAGCAGTACTGGACATACACATATGGGGCATTTACACATTCAGCAGAAATTGTGTGACACATTTTGGTGCCATTTTTACCCATTTTCCCTAGTAAAAATGTAAAATCTGGGGTAAAACATTTTTTTTATGGTAAAAACATAATTAATGGTATAAAATTTTGTGACACACCCGTGGTGTCAATATGATCACTGCACCCCTAGATGAATTCATTGAGAGGTGTAGTTTGTAAAATGGGGTCGATTATGGGGGGTTCTACTCTTCTGGCACCTCAGGGGTTCTCCCAGTGGGACATGGCACTGGCAAACCATAACAGTAAAATCTGAACACCAATATGGTGCTATTTCCCTTCTGAGCTTTCCGCTGTGCCTCAAAAGTAGTTTTCGACCACTTATGGGGTATTGGCGCACACAAGAGAATTTGCGTAATAAATTGTACTGTTTGTTTTCTACAAACTTGGGGTCAATGCAGCATTTTAGTGAAAAAAATTGTAATATTTCATTTGCTCAGCCCAATTTTATACAAGTCTGTGAATCGCCTGAGGGTTAAAAATACTCACTGCTCTCTTAGATGAATTCCTTGAGAGGTGTAGTTTCCAAAATGGAGTCAATTGTGGGGGTTTCTGCTGTTTTGGCATGTTAGGGGCTCTTCAAATGTGACATGGTGTACTCCACTTATTCCAGACAAAATAGCGCTCCTTCCCTTCAAAGCCCTGCAATGTGCCCAAACAGTAGTTTTCCACCACATATGGTGTATCGGCGTACTCAGAAGAAATTGTATAGCAAATTGTATGCACAATTTTTTCTTGATACCTTTGTGAAAATTAAAAAATTGGGCTAAAATAACATTTTTATGGGAAAAACTTGTTTTTTAATTTTCACGGCTCAACATTATAAAATTGTGTGAAGCCCCTGGGGGGTTAAAGGTGCTCATCACACATTTAGATATATTCCTTGAATGGTCTATTTTCCAAAATGGGGTCACTTGTGGAGGGTTTCCACTGTTTAGGCAGACCAGGGGCTCTCCAAACGAGACATGGTGTCCTCTCTCGATTCCAGACAATTTTGCATTCTAATGTGATGTGCTCCCTAAAAAAATTGGTTTTGTAAATAGTGTTGGAAAAATGAGAAATTTGTAATCAACATTTAACCCTTATAACGTCCTAACAAAAAAAAAATTATGTTTCAAAAATTGTGCTGATCTAAAGTAGACATGTGGAAAATGTTATTTATTAACTATTTTGTATGATAACTAGTGTTGAGCGATACCTTCCGATATCAAGAAATATCGTATCGGATTGGATCGGACCGATACCCAAAAAGTATCGGATATCGCCGATTCCGGAAACCAATGCAAGTCAATGGGACACAAATATCGGAATGAAAATAAACCCTTTCTTTCCTTGTAGGTTAATTCTACATGAAGTAAAACAACTAAGAATAATGTAGAATGTATTACGCGAAAAGCCGGCAATTCATCAGCGGCATACACCGGTACCCGACAATTTACAACAGAAAGAATAGAGTATCACACATAGATTAG
The DNA here is from genome assembly GCF_046119375.1 of Phyllobates terribilis. Lineage (NCBI taxonomy): Eukaryota > Metazoa > Chordata > Amphibia > Anura > Dendrobatidae > Phyllobates > Phyllobates terribilis. The sequence continues at coordinate 115,042,029 of NW_027362761.1, read as the reverse complement.
ATAGATAGAAACATGTCAGTCACATATATAATAAGTACAGTGATAGTGTTGGTTACTGTACTTGTCATTTAGTGTAAAGGATTTATTTAAAAATATAATAGTGTTTTCATGGACCGTCTCTTTAAAAAAGCCGGCCGGCAATTCAGCATCTGTACCCGACAATTAAGAATAGAAGGAATAGAGAATCATACATAGATTAGATAGATAGAAAAATGTCAGTCACATATATAAGAAGTACAGTGACAGTGTTAATTACTGTACTTGTCATTTAGTGTTAAAATAAAGGATTCATTTTAAAAAAATTTGGCGTGGGGTTCCCCTTAATTTTAGGCTCTAGCGGAGGTTAAGCAGACGGCTGGGGCAGATGTTTGAAGCCTGGGAAGGGGGTAATACCCACGGAGCTTCCCAGGCTACTAATATCAGCCCCCAGCTGAATACCTAGCCTTTACTAGCTATTAAAATGGGGGACCCCCTCAAAAAAATGACGTGGAGTCCCCCCTAATTTAATAGCTAGCAAAGGCTAGGCAGACAGCTGGGGGCTGATATTAATAGCCCAGGAAGGGTGCCATGAATATTGGCCTCCTCCCAGGCTAGAAACACCAGCCGTCAGCCGCCCCAGAAATGGCGCATTGATAGGATGCGCCAATTCTGGCACTTAGCCTCGCTCTTCCCACTGCCCTGTAGCGGTGGCAGTGGGGTAATAGGGTTGGGGTTGATGTCAGCTTATAATGCCAGCTGACATCAAGCCCAGGTTAGTAATGGAGAGGCGTCTAAGACACCCCCATTACTAACCCCATAGTCAAAGTTAAAAAAAAAAACACAAACACCCAGAATAAAGTCCTTTAATTGAAATAAACACACAATTCTTTATTGTTCTAAATTAAACTCTACTTACCATCACGCCCATTCCAGCTGAAGCCAACGATCTCCTGCAATAAAAGAAAAATAATAAAGCACTCAGTGCTTCAGCGTGAGAATTTTCCCACGCTGTCAGTGACGTGCATGAGGTGAGCCGAGTTCATTGGACCTGACCTCGGCTCATCTTTATGCCGTCACAGAGAGACACTGAGGAGCGCAAGCAAGCCTGCGCTTCTCAGTGTCTGCGGGATGACAGGCTGGATGGCAGCGTTCTGCTGCGGTCCAGCCTGTCATCTCGATGTAGCAGAGCTGAAGCTGTCGTGGGAACCATGGAAAGGTAAGGATGAGGTTGCTTTATTACTTTTCTTTTATTGCAATAGATCGTTGGCTTCAGCTGGAATGGGCGTGATGGTAAGTATAGTTTAATTTAGAACAATAAAGAATTGTGTGTTTATTTCAATTAAAGGACTTTATTCTGGGTGTTGTGTTTTTTTTAAATACTTTACTAGAAATTCATGGTGGTCATGTCTAATATTGGCGTGACCCCATGAATTTCGGGCTTAGGGCCAGCTGATAATGCCAAGCTGGCCTTAACCCCTTTATTACCCAGTGAGCCACCGCACCAGGGCCCTGGATGAGTTGGGTACAGCGCCAGAAGATGGCGCTTCAATGAACGCGCCATTTTCCGGGGTGGCTGCGGACTGCAATTTGCAGCTGGTGGGGCCCAGAAAGCTTGGGCCTCCCTACGCTGCGGATTCCAGACCCCAGCTGCCTAGTTGTACCTGGCTGGACACAAAAATAGGGCGAAGCCCCACTTTTTTTTTTTTTTTTAAATTATTTCATGAAATTCATGAAATAATTTTTTAAAAAAGGGCTTCCCTATATTGTTGTGTCCGGCCAGGTACAAATAGGCAGCTGGTGGTTGGGCGCAGCCCGTTCTTGCCTGCTGTACCTGGCTGGACGCAAATATAGGGCGAAGCCCCGCATCAATTTTTTTTTTAATTATTTCATGAATTTCCTGAAATAATTAAAAAAAAATTGACGTGGGACTTCGCACTATATTTGTGTCCAGCCAGGTACAACTAGGCAGCTGGGGGATGGAATCTGCAGCGCAGGGAGGCCCAAGCTTTCTGCCCCCACCCCCCCCGGTGCAAATTGCAGTCCGCAGCCACCCCGGAAAATGGCGCGTTCATAGAAGCTGGATGCTGTACCTGGCTGCCATACAAAAATATGGCAAAGCCCACGTCAAAATTTTTGGGAAAAATTAATTAAAAAATAAATTAACAATTTAGGGACTGCATCTTTATTAACTCCTCAAATGTCATTTAGTGTTAAAATAAAGGATTTATTTAAAAAAAAATTGGCGTGGGATCCCCCATAATTTTAGGCTCTAGCGGAGGTTAAGCAGACGGCTGGGGCAGATGTTTGAAGCCTGGGAAGTGGGTAATACCCACGGAGCTTCCCAGACTACTAATATCAGCCCCCAGCTGAATACCTAGCCTTTACTAGCTATTAAAATGGGGGACCCCCCCAAAAAAATGACATGGGGTACCCCCTATTTAATAGCTAGCAAAGGCTAGGCAGACAGCTGGGGGCTGATATTAATAGCCCAGGAAGGGTGCCATGAATATTGGCCCCCTCCCAGGCTAGAAACACCAGTCGTCAGCCGCCCCAGAAATGGCGCATCCATAGGATGTGCCAACTCTGGCCCTTAGCCTCGCTCTTCCACGCTGCCCTGGTGCGGTGGCAGGGGGTAATAGGGTTGGGGTTCATGTCAGCGCCAGCTGCCATGAAGCCCAGGTTAGTAATGATGGGCGTCTATAAGACACCCCCATTACTAAGCTACAAAGTGTTAAAAAGAAAAAACACACTACACCCAGAAAAAAGTAATTTATTTGAAATAAAACACACAATTTTACTTAATTCTTAGTTTACTAAAAAAAAATAGTTACCTGTCCACGTTCCAGCGCTGATCTCCCATGCACAGCTGTCACATCTGGAGATGGTGACAGCTGTGCATGGCTGCTGTAAGCTCACACTGCCGGGAACACGTCCGCTCCCGGCAGCGGGAGCCACTGACTGAGGTCACCGGAGTGCATTCAGGCAGCGCAGCTCCGGAGACCTCCTTTACGGCACTGCTGTACCGTGGGAATTTCTCACGGTACAGCAGGGCCGTAAAGGAGCTAACCGGAGCAGCGCTGCCTGAACTCCGGTGAGCCCGCTTATGCAATGACGGGGCTGCTTTACGGCCCCATCATTCTAGCGGCGGCAGCGGTTCAGAGCGGTCACATTCTATGTGGCTGCTCTAAACTGGAGATCATCGTGGGACACTCGTGGACTACTACGGAGGGGTAAGGATAAGGTTGTGGTTTATTATTTTATATTTTATTACAGGAGATCGATGGCTTCGGGGAATTAGGTGTCTAGGTGAATATAGGTGTAGTTTTTTATTTTTTACTTTATTTTAGGTGGCGATCGGCGGGGACAGGTAATGTATGAACTCATTTATTGTAGGTAACCACTGGCCACCAATGACATGTATTTAAAATTTATTGGGGAAACAGTAGGGCAATTTAAATAACAGGATCAGGCTGATGGGAACTACTGCTCCCATCGAGCTGATCCTGCTGGCACGAGTGGACGGGGGACAGACATAGGCCGATGGGAGTAGTAGTGTCACATCGGCCTATGTCTGCCTGCACGCACACATCCGCACACACTCGCAGACATCGCACAGACACTGCACACACCCGCACACATCGCACAGACACCCCGCACACATCGCACAGACACCCCGCACACATCGCACAGACATCCCGCACACATCGCACAGACACCCCGCACACATCGCACAGACACCCACACACACCAATCATGACGGGCTGATCGTCTGGGAGGTGAGGCTGACCTGTGCGGCCGTGGGAAAGTTCATGTGAGTTCATGCAATGCAGTCAAGCATGAACTCACGTGAACCCTCTGAGGGCACCGCGGCTACTTCAAATGAACAGCTGATCAGCATCACCTGATACCTCAGCTGTTCATTTGAAATAACCGGCGGGAAAGCGCAGCACAGAACGGGAAAGCCGTCGGTGAAGTCTTTTCACTGCCGGCTTTCCCGTCCGGGTCCTTTGCTCCCCGCTCCTTGGTGCTGCGCTCCCCGCCCGGTCCTAACTTATGATCGGGATGGGATGTGGCGAGGGGAGCGGAGGATCGGGTGGGAGGCTGCGGGGAAGCAGTATGGGGCTGTATGATTGTTTAAAAGCCGGCGGCTTTTTACCGCCCACCGGCTTTTAAACGATCAGGAGAATTCTCCCACACTGGGATCAGAATCACAATGACTTTAAGACACCGTGCATATTTTCATGGTTAATCACATAAGCCAAGAAAAACTGCCAGTCCCTATCACTTGACCCTATGGCTGAATGGTAAAGCTTCAGCCTCATAGTGTGGAACTTTGGGGTTCAAATCCCACGCCAGAAGATTTTTAATTATGCTTAGTTCGCACACAAACTACAGGGATGTTTTACTTTAAATATCAGACATTCTGATTGTCATCCTGACGTGTTAAGAAAGAGTTTCAGACGCGCTCTCAATTTACATGGTAAATAGTGATGGGCGACCACTAAAATGCTCGGGTGCTCGTTGCTCGGGTCAAGCACATTTGAATGCTTGGGTGCTCGACCCGAGCAACGAGCCCAATGTAAGTCTATGGGAAACTCGAGCATTTTTCTGGTTGCTGCCCTCGGTGGTCTGCAGAGGGCCTAAAAATTGCCCAAATCGATGGTAACAGTGCTCAAATGACATGGGAAAAGCATGGGGAAGACCCCTGAAAGCATTTCTGACTCCCAAGTCACTGCTGTGAACAATGTTGTCAAAGGTATTACACTACTTTTACGGACTCACAATAAAACATACAAAAACGAAACCAAAATGGATTTTCCTGGGAAATATGTTAAGGAACATCCTTTCCAGGGTAATGACTTGTATATAAGGCAAAATAAATAACCAAAAAAAAAATACTCCTCCACACCTTGGGCTATGTTCACACGTAGCGTTTTTGATGCGTTTTTGCACTTTTGCATTGCTTTAAACCGTGACAAATGCATTCACTGGGAAATATCATTTTAACATTTTACAACCGTATCTTGCCATGTGGTGTGTGAGACATGATCAGACACATCCTGTTTCATTTATGAAGGAGGGACTATGAAAGTCACAAAGCCTATTTTTATAGGGCCATCAGGTGGCCTTTACTATTCTTAAGGTGCCAGCAGTCGGCCCTCACTATTCCTAGAGAGCCATCAGCCGGCTATGCTTTGTTGTTCCCATTACTAAAGAATGGGTCTCCTATACTGTTATTGCGTATGCAGTGAGTGCCAAAGCTGCCCAAAATTTGGATGCACCCCAAAACCCCTTTGAAAATTTGGACGCACCCCAATACCCCTTTTAAGAGACTTAGAGGAGGGCCTCCTGAAAACAATTTTACCATTATTACGAAGTGGGTCTCCCATTGTGTTTGCCTATGCAGTGAATGCAAGGGTTGCCAAAAGTTTGGAGGCACTCCAATGCCCCTTGGAAGAGACGTAGAGGGCCTCATGAAAAAATGTTCCCATTATTACGAAGTGGGTCTCCCATAGTGTTGGCCTATGCAGTGAATGCAAGGGCTGCCAAAAATTGGGAGGCACTCCAATGCCCCTTGGATAAGACGTGGAGGAGGACCTCATAAAAAAATGTTCCCATTAGAAAGGAGTGGGTCTCCTATACTTGTAATGCACATGCACTAAGTGTATGGGCTGACAAACATTTACCCCTGGGGGTATACATGAACATACTGTATAAATTATTTTTACGGGCATCATAAACACCCTTTAAAAAAAGTATGTGGGTGTTGCATTACAGACAACGGTCACCCTGGTGATATGGTGGTGGAGGATGAGGATGAGGAGAAGGACAAGAGCAAGTAGCCAAAATCAGGAAGCGTGTGTGGGTGTGAGGTGGTGAATGGTAATACACCTCCCAAAAAAAGACACTGGATTTGAGTTTACGTTATGCTGCTATCATTCGATGGTGTTGAGAAGTCTAGCCCAATCCAGCCCTTGTTCAATTTTATAAGAGTCAGACTGTCAGTATTTTCAGTTGACAGGCGGAATGCGCTTATCAGTTATAATTCCACCAACGGCACTAAAAACCCGCTCTGAAAAAATGCTGGCGGCAGGGCTGGCCAGGACCTCCAAGGCGTATAGAGCCAGTTCATTCCACGTGTCTAGCTTGGATACCCACTAATTATAAGGAACATAGGAATCACGGAGGACCTTGGTACGGTCAGCAAGGTACTGCCTCAGCATCTTCCCAAACTTTGCACTCCTTGCAAGAGTACCCCATGCCTCGGGGCGTGTGCGATGGGAGGGGTTGAGAAAATTCTCCCAGAACTTTGACAGTGTTCCCCTGGCTATGCTGGATTGGAGTTGTGTCTCTCTCGCCTGTACTCCTTGGTTGTCCAGCGAACTGTGACCTTTGCCGCCAGCGTTTTCAGATGGGAATTTTTTTAATAGTTCCGCAACAAGTGCCTTCTGGTACTGCCCAATTTTTGTAGACCTGTCTGCCTCAGGAATAAGCCATAGATAATTCTTCTTGTAGCATGGGTCTAGAAGTGTCACCAACCAGTAATGACTGGTACCCAAAATTTTAAGAACGCGAGGGTCAACGGAAAGGCAGTGTAACATAAACTCAGCCATGCGTGCCAGACTGCTACAGGCAAGACTTCTGTGTCCTCACCAAGAGGATGACTGACCATGCTCTCCTCGTCCTCCTCCTCCCTGACCACAGGCCATCCACGCTGAACAGACGGTATGACAGATGTGCAAATAGTAGTACCATCTATAGCACATGAAACTAGATCCTGTTCTTCCTTCCCCTCCTCCTCTTCCTCGTTGTCACCCAATCCACATTGGGATGAGATGAGGCTGGGCTGTGTGTAATCACCCTGTATGGTTCCTTGCTCCATCTCATCGTGCTCCGTCTGCAATGCATCCTCTTTGATTGTGAGCAGAGAGCATTTCAGAAGACAGAGAAGCGGGATGATGACACTTATTATGGCGTCATCACCACTCTCAATCTTGGTGAAGTCCTGCAAAGTTTTGGAGGATGGTACATATGTCTGACATCCATGTCCACTCCTGAGGTCTTATGTGTGGAGTCTGAACTGAATACTGGGTGCAAGCACTGTAGACTGAGGGGTAACCCTGATTGACCTAGGGCCCGCAATCCTTGGCGTCGGGAGCATATGTTCCGTCCCAAGGTCCGACTGGGTCCCGGCTTCCACTATATTAACCCAGTGTGCCACCAGCGAAATGTACCATCCCTGCCCACAAGCATTTGTCCACCTGTCCGTGGTTAGGTGGACTTTCCCAGTAACTGCATTGTTGAGGACACGGCTAATGTTGTGGAACATGCGGGGACAGCACACCGGGAGAAATAGTGACGGCTGGGGACCGAGGGACAGGCTGCAGAAAGCTTCAATCTCCACAAGCCTAAAAGGCAACATTTCAAGCTCAAGCAGTCGCGAAATGTGGGAATTTAGTACTGTGGCCTGTGGGGCGTTGGCTGCGTATTTGCGCTTGCGTTCCAAGGACTGGGGTATGGACAACTGAACGCTGCGCTGGGACAAGGACGTGCTTGCTGATGGTGCTAGTTGATAGTGTGCAATGTCAGGTGCAGGGCAGGAGGCATCATCGCATGCACTATGGACAGGGGTTTGGCTTGCACGCACAACAGCGGAAGAAGCAGTGGTGTCACCCGCAGACACTGTTCCTGGACCCTGGAGTTCAGCCCACAAAGTCAGGTGCTTTGCTGCCATGTTCCTGATCATGCTGGAGGTGGTAAGGCTGGTAGTTTTGCTACCCCTGCTGAAGCTGGCCTGGCAGGTGGTGCAAATGGCCTTTTTGGGGTTATCGGCAGTCTTTAAAAAACAATGAGACTCGGGAAGACCTAACAGTTGTATTGACAACTTCCTTCGCGTTTGTGTTACGGGGAACGGTTGCCTGCCTTCTGTCTGCGGCCACCACACTACTTCTTCCTGCCTGTTGGGGTGCTCTGCTGCTGTCCTTGCTCTGCATGTCCTCCTGCCAGGTTGGGTCAGTTACTATATCATCCACCACCTCGTCTTCCACTTCCGCACCCTGGTCCTCCTCCTGACTTTCTGGCAATTGTGTCTCATCATCGTCCATGTTTTGTGACACTTTTCCACCGCTGCCTTCGTATGAATGTGGCTGCTCAAATATTTGGGCATCGCTACATGCGATCTCCTCTTGCCCCGCTTCAAGTGGACCAGGCGAGAGGCCTGAATCTATAAATGGAAAAGTGAACAGGTCTTCGGAGTGTACAAGTGTGGGATCAGTTGTCTCCGGGCACTCAGCATGCTGGGAGGAAGGAGTATCAGGGTGAGGAATATGCGGTTCAGACTCACGGCTTCTGAGACTTGACTGTGTGGAAGACAGGGTGGTGAAGGTGGCAAAGTGACTGGAAGCATTATCCGCTATCCAACCAGCAACCTTTTGACACTGCTCTGGGTTCAATAGTGGTGTGCTGCAGTCCCCTAGCAATTGGGACTAGAGTTGAGCCACCCCCGTAGTGTTCGGGTTCGGTTCGGTTCGTCAAACGCTAGTGTGTTCGCCGAACTGTTTGTCGAACTGTTCGTCGAACACCAACGAACACCGTTAAAACCAATGGCAGGCAAACAAAAACACATAGAAACACATAGAAAACACCTTCAAAGGTGTCCAAAAGCTGACAAACTGCTCAGAAGACACAACTAACACATGGAAAAGTGACAAGTACATATAGTCATGCGAAAAGAAAAGAGGTGGAGTAAAAGGAGGGGGAGACACAGATATAGGCATGTCATGCCCTTCTAGAAATCAGGAAAGACTGGAGTAAAAATCTAAAATCAGCCTACCAACACCCAGATGTCGTGACAAGAAAATTAAAAAAAGAAATATCTTTAGGTAGAATGGCGGTTCCATTCAGAACTCTTTCCTTACAAGACATAGTGGTATCCCCGTTGTGAGTTGTGCCAAAAACGGAACCCAATACATTCGGACTAATCCACCATTTGTCATATCCAAGGGGCAGGTCAGTAAACGACAAAATTGACGCGGAACCAAGTACAGTAGTATATACTGTACATCCTTTGACAAGGCAATCAGGCGGATCAAGAAGTTGGGAAGGGTCACCCTAATGGCCAAAACAGACATTGATGCGGCGTTCCGGTTACTTACTACCTGTGCCTCCAAATAGTGTCCACCTATTGGGCTGCTTCTGGGAAAGAGCATACTATATAGATCGCTGTTTGCCCATGGGGTGGTCCAGATCCTGCTCACTATTTGAGGCGTTTAGTTGCTTCCTCGAATGGGTTGTAATGGATGTTTCTAAGGGGGCACAAATTATCCATTACCTCGACGACTTCTTATGCCTGGGCCCAAAAGATTCGCCACAGTGTGAATACACGCGGTAGTACACCTGTGAGAAGGAGAGAGCTGGAGGGAGAGCGGACACCACAGAGCCGAGGGGTTAGATGGAGAACGGAAGAAGGAAAGAGGGCGAGGGAAGTAAAGGAGGACAGTGGAAGGCCGACCTGAGCTCCCCCACGTTCCTGCTGGGCGGGGAACAGCCCTGGTAAGAAAAGCCGCTTGCGCATCCCTTTGAGGTTACGGGCGCGAGCGGGCAGAGGGACTACGCTGGAGTGCGAAGCCGACAAGGCCAGTCCGTTCCTGCCCGTGCGACCTCCGTGTCGCCGGGTTTGTGCCAGAGCCGCGGTGGACCCTGACGGCCAGCCCCCCTCTCCCAATACTGGTGCCTGTCCGCTGGTGGGTCGAGCCCCCCCGCAGTGGGGGAGGAGTAACATCTGCAGAAGAAAGACCATCTTCCAGCCAAACTAAGATGTCTACTTCTTTTCGTGGACAATGTGATACGATCCATTTCTTACGGACACGCCCATCGCTACAAATTCCAGATGAGGCACAAAAACTGCAGGTGCTTCAACGGATATCAAGTGCTCCTTCAAGTGGGCTCTCCTCCACCTCAACTTCAACATCACAAATACTCCAGTCCTCAGAGGTGTCACCCCAATCGCACTTGCTTCCTCACAGCTCCCAAGTCTCTAGCTGCCCGTCTGAGCATGGGGTAACACAGATGGTTGAGTCTGCACAGATGTTTACTCATACTATAGCCTGGGAAATGGAGGTCTGTTCCAGAGCTTCTGTTAATCCAGACGAGGAAATGATCTACACTGATGCCCAGAATCTTTGAGTCGGATCCAGGACCAGATGAAGAAGGTTCTGAGCATAATGTAGACCCTGGTTCCCAAACTGTAACTCCTGTTGGTGGAGACAATGATGAAGACGATGATGAGTCTCAAATACCTGATTGGAGCGACAACTTGACTTTTCGGTCAGGGCAGGAAGAGGTTTGCTCTGAGGACGACGGGTGTGAGAACACAAAGGGTGATGATGACGAGGTTGGAGATCCCACTTACTGTCTACCCACAGTCAGCCAGTCAATGAGGTCAGCAGAGGAGGTGGAGGAGGATGCTAGTGACGACGAGGTTAGGTTGCGCCTTCCTGGACAGAGACGGAGTACTGGAAGCACGTCAACAACTGCATCCTCAACCACAACTCTGCCTCTGACCACAAGTCGTGGTGGCTCTTCAGGTCGCATGGGCTCTAAGCCTTGCATAGCCTGGGCATTTTTTCAGATCGATAAGGATGACCCAACTCGTGTTATCTATAATATTTGTCACCAAAAACTAAGTAGAGGCCAAAAAATCCATAGTTTGAGTACTTCATGCATGAACCGTCACATGTATATGAAGCATAAGTTGCAGTGGGAAGCTCACTGTGCTACAATGCGGCCTAGCGGGCCGGGCCATCCACCGTCTGCCCCATCTTGTGCATCCGCGGCCTCTTCATCCTTTGTGACTGGGGGGACAGCAGTCACGCATGTTTTTGGACGCAGACCTGCCACCTCTTTACCCGCAACAGCCAGTGTGATTGGCAGGTCATCATTTCATTTGGAAGTGGAAACACCAGCTGGTGTTGAGCGCTCTCTAACATCGAGAGCACCACCTTTGGATCAAGGCAACCTAACTTTTCCTCCTGCATCTTCCTCACAGACCGGCAGTTTGCCAGGGACACCCTACTCAACCCCGTCTAAGCACAACAGCCAGCCCTCAGTCCCTCAGATGTGGACAAGAAAAATACCATTTCCTCCTAGCCATGACAAAGCTAAGAGTTTGAATTTCACCATCTGCAATCTGTTGGCTACAGAAATGCTGCCTTTCTGCCTAGTGGACACAGAGGATTTCCGAGACCTTATGTCCGTCGCAGTGCCCCAGTACTAGATGCCCAGTCGGCACTACTTCTCAAGGAAAGGTGTGCCTGCGCTACACCAGCACGTCGCACACAACATCACCGCTTCTTTGAGAAACTGTGTGTGACAGGGTGCATTTCACCACAGACACTTGGACGAGTAGGCATGGACAGGGGCGTTACATGTCACTGACAGGGCACTGGGTAACTATGGTGACAGCAGGATAAGGGGCTGCTGTCCAAGTCTTGCAGTCCCCACGAGTTGTGCATCAATCCTCTTTATCTAGAAGTTCCTCCACTGCTTCTGCCTCCTCAACCTCCTCTCTGTCCTCAACCTGCACCCAAAGCCTGTCTGGTAATGCCACCCGCTTTCTAACTGCGCAGAAGGAATCCTGCACACCTCCTTACTATGCTGGCAGCAAGGCTCAACGACATCAGGCGGTGTTTACTTTGAAATGTCTGGAAAATGTGAGTCACACAGCTGAGGAGTTGTGGTCAGCTCTGGAGACCCAGTTTCATGAATGGTTGCCTGCACTGGACCTGCAACCAGGGAAGGCCTTGTTCGACAATGCTGCAAACCTGGGTGCGGCCCTTCGCCGGTGGCAATGTCACACACGTGCCTTGTATGGCTCACGTGTTGAACCTGGTTGTCCAGCAATTTTTAGCCCACTATATGGCCTTCTGCAGAGGGCACGTTCGCTGTGTGCTCACTTCCGCCGTTCGCATCCCGCAGCTCAACGACTTACATCTCTACAGAAGTCGTTGGGCCTGCCAGTTCACCTGCTGAAATGTGATGTGCCAACACGGTGGTATTCAACTCTGCACATGTTGCAGCGACTGTGGCAGCACAGACAAGCCCTGTTGCAATATGTTCTGATGTATAGCCTGGGCCAACGAGATCCAGAGGTGGGGCAAATCGCGCTGCAGGAGTGGTCTCAGATCAGGGACCTATGCACCCTTCTGTACAGTTTTGAAATGGTGATGAAGATGTTTAGTGCTGATGATGAAATTTTCAGCCTGACTATTCCGGTGATTTACATGCTGGAGCACACATTAAACAGAATTCGGAGTCAGGTGGTGGGACAAGAGGAGGTGGAGGAAGTAGAGGAGGAGTCTTATGCGGAAGGGATAACCTCTCCAAGGTCCAGAAGGTCGGCAGCACCAAGGCGGCAGGCATGGAAGGGTGGGGGAGAGGGATTGACAAGGGCACATAGTAGCAGCCAAACTGTTGAGGAAGGTGCAAGAGCCCAGGAAGAAGTGGAGGACGAACTGATGGAAGACTCATCAGATGAGGGAGACCTTGATAACATTTCTGTTGTGCGAGGTTGGGGGGAGAGGGCAGAGGAAAGAAGCATGATTCTTACCTCGCTACCAACACAACAAGGACCTGGTCCTCCTAGATGCGCAAGACACATGAGTGCCTTCTTGCTGCACTACCTGCAACATGACCCTCGGATTGTCAGAATTCAAAGTAATCCCGACTACTTGGTTGCCACACTCTTAGATCCCCGGTACAAAAGTAAATTTGCCGAAATAATTCCTGCCATAGAAAGGGATTCACGCATGCAGGAGTATCAGCAGAGGCTGTTGCAGAATCTTACATGTGCTTTTCCACAAAACACCAGTGGTGCATGTAGTGAATCTCAGTTTTAACTTGCCAACTGTGAGACTGTCGAGTCTTCATCACTCAAACCATAACAGAAACACAGTATCTGCTGGTAACAGCAATTTTGCGGAATCGTTTCACCAATTTTTTAGACCATCCTTTGCAAGGTCACAGGAGACAAGAAGTCTGACACATAGTCAACGCCTAGAGAGGATGGTACAGGAGTATCTCCAAGTGAACATCGAAGCCATGACTGTGTCATTGGACCCTTGCTCATTTTGGGCTTCCAATCTGGAAAAATGGCCGGAGCTCGCCACTCACTCCTTGGAGATCTTGTCATGCCCTGCAGCCAGCGTTCTCTCTGAACGTGTGTTCAGCGCTGCATGTGGTGTGCTGACAGATAAGCGCACGCGGCTGTCCACTGAGAATGTAGACAGATTCACGTTCATAACGATGAACAAATCATGGATCCGCAAGGACTTTTCTACCCCTGTGTCATCCTGGGGAGACTAAAAGCTTTAGGATTTGGTAAAATCACCTCGCCAACCGTTTTAAGCAACTCTGGGGCAATTGATACCACTTAAGTGGTGTCTGTGCCACAATTTTTGGAAAAAATGGAGACTCTTTGCTGTGTTTTACATGACAATGGCATCGTCAATTCGAGGTGGGTTGGGTCGCTCCCCTCCCCCTTTTAACCGTAAGAAACTACATACACTATGGCTTGGGGTAACACAGATGGTTGAGTCTGAAGAGCTGTTTACTCAGAGGTCTGCTCCAAAGCTTCAGTGTCTGCTAGTCAGCGTAGTAGCCCATCTCTGAAGCAAGCTACACCGCCTGTGTATCTAATAAGAATTTTTAACTGCATCTAGCCTAGGCAGACTGTGGGGACCCCCAACCAAACCCAGACGCTCAGCCCCCCTACCGCTCCGCTTTCCTTGACAATGCAATAATGTAACTCTTACAACTGGATGGGTGAGGATCGGTCACAGCTTTATTAACTCTATACTCATTCCATTAGAAAGGCATTTTATTTCTAATATAATTCAGCTTGTTGCAGCATGCCCTGTGTCTCCACACCGGCAAGTTGGCCAACAAGTGTAACTCTCCAACATGTCCTTTCTATTTCCAGGCCACGGAGGATCCTGCGTACTCGTATGCAGGACTCTGACCCCCATCCATCACTCTTAACGCTTGTTCCACTCCGTCCTGGAGTCCTGACAGGAATATGTCCAGTCCAATATCCTTTAAGTGAACACCGTCGGGCCGTATGAGGCATGCTTTATCTCCTTCAAGTTGTCGGTGTCGTATCACTACACCGCCTCTGTCTCTTCTAAATTTTGCCATCCGAATATTTATTACCCGCCTTGTCCGTTCGATGGCCGTGATGTCTCGCGCACCTTGCCATACCGCTATCGGCACAATCTCTGACCATACTATAGTTAGTTTTGTGAAAAATTCTCTGAAGCGCTCAGTGTCTAGTTTCATTATTGCCTTTAGTTATGCGCTCTTGTGATGACCTAGGTCGTTTCCCCCGGCCTGTATAACTAAGATGACCAGACCTCTTGCCTCTCTCCCTACCTTGATTACCTCCATTAGTACCTGTGGCCATTGCAGGCCTCTAATACCTCTCCAGTTGAAATATGTGTTATGAAACTCTAATTTCCTCCCGCCTGGGCGGACTTTCACCCTTTTTTTCTGCCCAATATATAGACGAGTCGCCTATCACCCACACTGTTGGCTTAGCGTCACCTGTAAAAGAAACAAACCCGTTAGGATAACAAGTCCGGTCTTATGTATCTCTCCAAACACGTGGATCGCCATCTCCCTATCCTCTGAACATCCGTTTCTGACAGTCCTGCTCTTGCTGCTTCCGTGGCCGCTCCTATGCGGAATGAGTGTGTCCCGTAATCTTTGGGGTGGTTCTCTGTTGTTGTTATGCATTTATTAAATATAGCTTGGAACTGGTATCTTGATAATGGCGTTCCATCAATGTGTGATAGGAATAAATTACTTTGTGATCTGATGGTTATATATGTTTTTACTATTGTTACCCGACTCAGTGTACCGTTTGTGGGTTGTAGAAGTACCCAAGTGCCCCTGCCCGCTGGAACCGTTTTCGATTTGTCTATGCGTAGACTTATTGCATTATTGGCTATGACTACGTCCTGGTGTAATAAGCCTCCACTGGTGGTAATTTTGGATTGAGGGACTAATTCGCTTATGCATAGCGCCCCAAAGAAGGCGATCGCAAATGCAGTAGACAGTAGTGTTGCTTCAAATTGTGAGTGTCATGTTAATGGTGTTAGGGATATGATGTGAGAAATCTGTTTTAGTGACACGGTACGGGCCATCTACACTCCTGACTTGGCTGACCCCTTTTCCACCCTTTTATGGATTATCTGATGATGAATCTCTTTGTCACATCTCCCCAATTCAGTAGTTGGAAGTGAAATGCTACTCCGGTCAGACACCGCTGCGCTGACACCCCTGATATGCCCCTCATCATTAGCTGGTGGAGAAATTCTATGGTGACTTGTAATCTGGCTTGTGCACATTGGTCAAGCCGTCTGCCTGCTACTAGTCGTGTCCACTCTTCCCATGCCTTACCGTATGCTTGCCATGTCGACGGGGCAACTGACGCTCTGATTAATGGCATCAACTATTCGCCACTAGATCCCATAGGGAGGGTGGGCAACTGTTGCCTGATGGGTGGGCGTTGGGGAGGAGCTCTGTGAAAATCTGCCAATTGAATTGTGATAAAGCGTTAGCAGCAGCGTTAGACCCATCAGCATTGTGGCTAGCGCGGACCCATACATTGTGTTTTAGGCACAGGAATGCTAGCCGGCGTAGTAGGTCTAGCATTGGAAGAGACGATGATGCCATCTTATTAATGCAGAGCGCTAGGCTGGTGTTTTTTGTTATGAAGCGTATATTTTTGTTAGCCAGGCGCGCGCCCCATATTTCTATTGCTACCACTATTGGGAAGAGTTCCAGGAGTGTCTGTTTTTTTGTCAGCACTTATTCTGCCCAATACTGAGGCCATAAGCTTGTGCACCATTGGTTATTTAGTATCGCTGCATATCCGTACAGATGGGCTACTCCAATGAGTAACAGACACTGCTACAGGCCCAAAAGGTTTTACTTGGCTAGATGCAGTAAAAAATTATTAAATACAAAGGTGGTGTAGCTTGGTCAGATGGGCTACTCCAATGAGTAACAGACATTGCTACTATGCCCAAAAGGTTTTACTGGGCTAGATGCAGTAAAAAATTGGTATTAGATACACAGGTGATGTAGCTTGCAACACAGATAGGCTACTCCACTGACTAACACACACTGCTAGAGGCCCAAAAGGATTGGCTTAGCTAGATGATTTAGCCAAATGCTGTGAAAAACACTTGCACAGCACTGGCACAGACCTGACTGGCAAAAAGTGCTAGGAACTGCTGTAACCTAGCCCTCAAAAGGGCTGCAATTACAACTAGTCCCTACTCCCTAAACCTATCTGTCTATTTAAGAGCAAATTCGCTTGCAATTCACACAGTTACAAAGTATAGCGCCCACAGCAACAGCGGTGCCGTCTATACACAGCCAATGACACATGCCCTTGCTTGTGTGAAAAAAAAGAACTTCGCTGCGCGTGTGCGCTGCTGATAGGCTGACAGATTGCACCTCCCCACTTGTAAATGCGCGCAAGGAAAAAAAAAATGGAGATCTGCATTATTTCTGCAGAGATCCATACCCTGCTCCTCCCCCCACCCACTCTACACTGAAACTGTCTATTAACATTGATTAACAGTATTACTGTGAAAAAATCCAGTTATCGAACATAACCTCGAACAGCCGGATTTTTTGCAAATCGTTCGGGTTCGTCGAACGGCTCGAACACCGCCCAAAATAGCTCGAATTTGAGATTGGCGAACAGTTCGAGTCGAACACCGCTCATCTCTAATTGGGACAGGAAGGTCGGGTGAGAATATGTGGGTGTTTGTTGTGGCACAATTTCAACTAGCCCACAACCTCGGCCTCTGTTTGCATCATCACCATCACGTCCAGTTCCTCGTGCCTTGCCCATTTTAAATGGAGGACACTGTCTTCCAAACTAACTACAAATGGCTGAATTTGGAGCAAACTTAAATGTGATCCATGTGTCGGACAAACCACAGTTTTAACCCCTTTACCCCCGAGGGTGGTTTGCACATTAATGACCTGGCCAATTTTTTCAATTCTGACCACTGCCACTTTATGAGGTAAAACCTCTGGAATGCTTCAACGGATCCCACTGATTCTGACATTATTTTTCGTGACATATTGTACGTCATGATATTAGTAAAATTTCTTCGATATCACTTGCGTATATTTGTGAAAAAATCTGAAATTTAGCAAAAATTTTGAAAATTTCTCAATTTTCAAAATTTTAATTTTTATGCCCTTAAATCAGAGATATATAACACAAAATAGTTAATAAATAGCATTTCCCACATGTCTACTTTGCATCAGCACAATTTTGGAACCAAAGCTTTTTTTTTATTAGGGAACTATAAGGGTTAAAAGTTGACCAGCTATTTCTCATTTTTACAACAAAATTTGCAAAACCATTTTTTTAGGGACCACATCACATTTGAAGTGACTTTGAGGGGCCTTTATGACAGAAAATACCCCAAAATGACACCATTCTAAAAACTGCACCCCTCAAGGTGCTCAAAACCACATTCAAGAAGTTTATTAACCCTTCACGTGCTTCACAAGAATTTTTGGAATGGGGAAGAAAAAAATGAACATTTACATTTTTTCACAAAAATTTTACTTTAGACCCCAATGTTTTTATTTTGCTGGGGTAACAGGAAAAAATGGACCCCAAAATTTGTTGTGCAAATTCTCCTGAGCATGCAGATACCCGAAATGTGGAGGAAAACCACTGCTTGAGCGCATGGCAGGGTTTGGAGGGGAAGGAGCACCATTTGACTTTTTGAAAGTAAAATTTGCTTGAATAATTAGTGGATGTGCAAGTGACACCATTTTGGAAACTAGACCTCTCAGGGAACTTATCTAGATGTGCGGTGAGCACCCTTAACCCCCAGGTGCTTCACAGAAGTTTAGAACATGAAGCCGTGAAAATAAAAAAATCTAACTTTTTCCACAAAAATAATCTTTTAGCCCTAAATTTTTTAGTTTCACAAGGGTAAGAGGAGAAACTGGAACCTAAAAACTGTTGTGCAATTTCTCCTGAGTACGCCAATAACCCATATGTAGGGAAAATACACTGTTTGGGTGTCTGTCAGGGTTCAGAAAGGAAGGAGCACTGTGTGACTTTTTGAACGCAAAATTGGCTGGAATTAAGAGTGGACGCCATGTCACATTTTGAGAGCCCCTGTTGTGCCTAAATAGTGGAACCCCCCCACAATTGACTCCATTTTAGAAACTAGACCCCTCAAGGATTTTATCAAGGGGTATAGTGTACATTTTGAACTCAGAAGTACGACAGAATTTGATAACATTAGGTCATCATATTGAATAAGTTGTCATTAGTCTTGAGCGCAAGTGCTTTCTACTTGAGTTTGCATCGGGTACTCAGGTATGCACCATGTAATACGGGTGCTCGAGTGACATGCTCGAGTCGCTGCCTCGCATGTTTCATGGTTGTTAGACACCCCTAAAAAAACATGCGGGGAATGCTCATGCATGGCAGGTGATCCCAGCAACGTTTTTTTTGGTAGCGACTCGAGCATGTCACTCGAACACCCACAATACTCGGTGCACCCAAGGCAAACTCAAGTAGCGAGCACTTGCGCTCAACCCTGGTCGCCATATCATCATCATTTTTATTTTTTTTATTTTTTTTTACTTTTGAAAAAATCCCAACCCCCATCCCCAGCCCTAACCCTAGCCCAACCCAAACACAACCCTAACCCTAACACAACCCTAACCCCAACCCTAATACAACCCTAACCCTAATATATTATATGTATATTTTTTTACACCGTTCCTCATGTGGTATAAGTGATTAGACGACTTTAGTCTTAGGGTCGGTGAGATTACAGCAATGCCAGATTCATATCGGGTGTTTATGATTGACAGCTGTCACACACTAAAAGACTCTTTTTTTTGCAAAGACTAGTTTTTGCATCGCCATATTTTGAGAGCTATAATTTTTCCATATTTTGACCCACAGAGTCATGTGATGGCTTGTTTTTTGCGGGACAAGTTGACGTTTTTATTGGTACCATTTTCTGGCATGTGACATTTTTTTGATCTTTTTCTATTCCGATTTTTGGGAGGCAGAATAAACAAAAAACAGCAATTCCGGAATTGTTTTTATGGGTTTTTTTTTATGCCACTCCGCGTGTGGTAAACTTGATAAGGCAGATTTATTCTTCAGGTCAGTACTTTTACAGCGGTACCGCATTTATATAGTTTTTTTATGTTTTGGCGCTTTTACACAATAAAAACTTTTTTCTAGAAAAAATAATTTTTTTGTATCGCTTTTATTCTGAGAGCTATAACTTTTTATTTTTTGGATTATGGAGCTGTATGGTGGCTTGTTTTTTGTGGGACAAGATAACGTTTTCAGCGGTACCATTTTTATTTACATTCGTCTTTTTAATCGTGTGTTATTCCATTTTTTGTTTGGTATGATGATAAAGCATTTGTTTTTTGCTTCATTTTTTATTTATTTTTTTACTGTATTCACTAAAGGGGTTAACTAGTGGGACAGTTATATAGGTCAGGTCGTTCCGGACGTGGCAATACCAAATATGTGTACTAACCCCCAAAATAAAACAACAAACTGGCCCACTGCCAAAAATGTAAAGAAATAGGCCACCTGGCTGAAAACTAAATACACAGCAAACTTTTTTTTTTTTTTTTTTATAATTTTTTTTTTCTGTTAATAACCTAAACTAAATTTTTCCCACTCCCGACACCCAAGGTCCCACGACAGTCTGTGGCCTCATCACACCTGGGTCCCACTAAAGTATGCGGCCCACAAAGATACCAGGTCCTTTTGCCTTTTTTCCATCCATTTTAGGATGTCCATATCACCAACCCATCCACCAAACCCTCCCCCCCCCCCCTGAAACTCCCTACCCAACCTACACACATCATAATACACATACATATCATACAAAAAAAAAATAATATACACAACTTAATAGCATTACAATAGAACTAATAACGTAATCACATTACCATAAACAACAACCATGAACCAAAATCAGACCCAAGTTCGGTGCTTGCAAGCACTATATACGGGTTCCAATACCATAAAACAAAAAACTACACGTGAAGGTAACAGCCCACCACCGGGAACTGGAGACTACAGAGGCTCTCACCCTAATCTACCACACAGCACCCTATCCCTCTCTAATAAAGAAAAAGAAAAAAACTGTCCCTACCACCCTACTAATCTTTCCCTACCTGTCCCTCACTGACCCTCACTACCAACCTAATACTAACTACCTGTCCCTAAAGACTGTCCCTATCTGTCCCTCCCTGTCCCTACACATCTATCTGACCCTACAAATAAAGATGAAAAGACTAAACTCACCCTATCACAAGCACACAGAACCTAACTCTCCCTAGGGTACATTAAATGAGAACCCCCTCCATGGAAGGGAGGCCCTCCCTGCACCCAGCCTCTCATACTCCAGTGAGCACACTTTTGCCAGGTCACCCAGGATGTTCCCTAATCACCTCTTCCCGGGGGAGGACTTTATGCTGGGTGGACACTAAACACCGTGGGTTCCACGTGTAGAACCTAGTCACTAAACTAACTAAGAAAACAGTGCCCCGATCTCGGCCACCAAGGGACCTAGGCCCACTCCGCATAGGAAAGGCCTGCCAGCATAGGCCAGCCAATGGAAGCACCCACTTTACTGTAGACCTCTGTATTAAAGGGACACTGAAGCAGGAAGTGCTCCATGCTTTCAAGCATGCCGCAACACTCCTCGCGGGGACAATCCCGATCATCAGAGTTCCTGTACTTCAGGTTGTCCCTCACATACAGTCTCCCATGGAAGCAGCGACAAGTCAAGTCCCAAAACTACAAGGGGATCTGCTTAGAGTTTAATAATCCGAGCTCCACCTCCAGATCCCGGCTTGGGCAAACCTTGAGCGCCAGGGGCTTCTAGAAGTGGGTCAACAGAACCCTATTGTCAAGTAACCTCCTTGACAAGGTCCTGATCTCCCACACTCCCAGACTCCACCGGCGGATCACCTTCACAACCAGGGTAGCATAAGCCGGAAGATGCCCATGAGGCGTTCGAAGGTCCTTCACCCGCCCTCCTGTCTCCCATTCCTGGAAGAAAGGCCAAAACCACCCCCTACAGGAGAATACCCACGGAGGAACCCTCTCAAACCAGAGGTTGGCGATGTTTGCCTTAAGAAAGGTGTTTACTAGAAACACCACTGGGTTGACCATACCCAACCCTCCTAGTCTCCTCGTGCGGTACGTGACCTCCCTCTTGATTAGGTTCAGCCTATTCCCCCATAATAGTTGGAAGTACAGGCTGTAGACCCGTGTCCAAAGAGGCTCTGGCAAGATGCAGACGCTGCCCAGGTATATTAATAAAGGGAGCAAATACCCCTTGGCCAGGTTAACCCTTTCCCTCAGGGTCAAGGACCAACCCTTCCACTGATCCACCTTCTGGGCGGCAATCTTAAGTCTGCCCTCCCAGTTTTGCTGGGGATAGTCCCCCGGGCCGAAACTGATGCCTAAAATTTTTGCTGTGGCTTGAGGCCCTGGAAGGGTGTCCGGGAGATCAAAACTTGGATCTCCCCCTCCCAACCAGAGACTCTCACACTTATCCCGGTTGATCATGGAGCCAGATGCCACAGAGTAGCGCTCAACCTCAGACATGACCCAGTCTGCCTCCTCTCTCGAGGATACAAAAAGGGAAACTTCGTCGGTGTACGCCACTACCCTCAAGGTGGCCTCTGGCTCCGCCCGGTCCATCCCGACTCCCATCAACGGTCCGCGGTCCACTCTCCTTAAAAAGGGGTCGATCGTGAACACGTATAACAGTGGGCTCAGAGGACAGCCCTGGCGTACACCAGACTTCACCTCAAAAGGGTGTCCGACCCAACCGTTCACAAGAGGAAAAGTCTCTGCCCCATTAAATAACACTCTTAACCAATCAACAAACCTCCCGGACAGACCGTACCTCAGAACGTCGGACCAGAGGTACTCATGGTTAACCCGGTCAAAGGCCTTCGGCTGATCTAAGGACAGCAAGTACCCCTTCCAGTGACCTGCCCTGCTCTGCTCCACTGCCTCCCGGACATCGAGCACAGCACTAAAAGTACTGCGGCCTGGTACAGAGCAGTGCTGGGCCCCCGAAAGGAGCTGGGGCGCAAACTTCACCAACTGATTAAAAAGCACCTTTGCCAGAACCTTTCGGTCCCTATTGAGAAGCGCTATGGGACGCAAATTCTCAATACGGGACGAGTCTTTACCCTTCAACAGAATAATCAGGGCGGACTTCCTCATTGAAGCAGGCAGAATGTCCGAGGAGAGACATTCATTAAAAATCTCAGTCATGAGGGAGACCAAAGAGTCCCTAAAAGTCCTGTAAAACTCAGATGTTAAGCCACCCCGACCGGGCGATTTTTTTTTTTTTTTTTTTTTTTTTTTTTTTTGGGCCGGAGCCGATCAATGGCCCGTCTTAATTCCACTTCCCTGATTGCTTCTGCCAAAACATGAAGAGAGGGGTCATCCCCTGGCTCAGGGATGGTTTCAGCCTGGAAAGCTGACATCTCATCCCGATCTGGATCTCTCCTTCCCAAGAGGTGAGAGTAGAAGGATCTGACCACCTTCAGGATCCCTGATTTGGATCTGTTCAGGGATCCCGAACTGTCGATCAGTCCTGTTACCATCTTACAACTCACTGACATCCTGCAGTTCCTGTAGGGGTCAGGCGAGCGGTACCTCCCGAAATCCCTCTCAAAAACTAAGGATGTGTGCCTATCATACTGGCACCCCTTGAGCAAGGCCTTCACCCTGGAGATTTCCTCACGGTCCCCTCCAGTCGAGACGAGCTGCTCGAGTTTCCTCCCCAGCTCCCGATACAGGTGGTACCTGTTCAGGCATCTAAGGCTCGAGAGCTGACGGAAGAACCCCGCAACCCTTCTTTCGAAGATCTCCCACCACTCAGACTTACTGCTACAGAGACCCAAGAGAGGTGCCTGGCTCTGAAGAAATTCCTCAAAGGATTATCTTACATCCGCTTCTTCCAACAGGGACAAATTCAGCTTCCACAGGCATCTCCCTATCCGGGGAGTCTCTGTAACATTCAAGGAAAAGAAAATTAAACAGTGATCGGAGAATTCCACCTCAACAGCGGACACTGCAGAAGAGACGGCTTACTCCTATAAAAAAACCTATCTATCCTAGACCTACAACTACCCCTATGAAAGGTGAAACCCCCGTGACTTGGGGTGTGCCAGATGTGGACATCCACCAGACGAGCTTCGCTTGCTATGCTATTAAGGGTATTACTATCAAAAGCCAGCCTTCGGTCTCCGGGGCCTCCCCTATCACGGGATCTAGTTATAGTATTAAAGTCCCCACCGAAGACCACCTGCCGGCTCGTAAAAAGATAGGGCTTGATCTTCAGGAAGAGACATTTACGGTCCCACTTTGACTGTGGACCATAGATATTAATGAGCCGGAGCTCCTGTCCCCTCATGAAGACGTCAAGGACCAAGCACCTCCCTATTTCTACCTCGACCACCTGTCTGCATTCCAGGCTGGGCCGCAAGAGACCAGTATGAGGGCCCGCACCTACACTCCCTCCTTGCTTTGTAAATGGCCCCCATGTCCGTTAGTCTGGTCTCCTGCAAAAATAAAATGTCTGCCTCAACTCGGTTGAAAAAATCAAAGGCTATAAATCTGGCCGCAACTGACTTTATACTGGCGACATTAATCGATGCCAGAGTCAACAGGGTAGGTTCCGCCATCATGGGTGATTGAGTTAGAAGGCCTTCTTTTTGACCGTACCCCCCGATTTTTTATTCTCACCTTCAGAGGAGGAGCCAGACTGTCCCATCCTCTTCAGTGACAGAGGTGTCCATAGCACCCGACACCTCCTTCCCAGTACTGGGTTCCTCACCCCTGGACCCCGGGGCAGTCCCCCCCTCCCCCCAGAGGAAAGTGAGCCCCCCGGAGGACGGACCCCGCCGCTCCCTGAAGGCACCTCAGATGTTACGGCCGGTCCCTCACCCCCGACTTCAGACACAGCAGAGTCATTGAGGGCATGGATCCTGTTGGAGAGGGGGATCAGAGGGGAGTAGGTGAGCCCTTCCGTAGGCACCCTAGTGGCCAGGGGGGGGCTTTAGATGTTTTTGCCCCTTTTCTGTTTCTCCTCCTCCGACTCTTACTGGTCTTACTGTCACCTGATTTTTTAGGCTGCTCCACCACCTCCTCGTCCAGACTTTCATACTGGGAGGAGTCATCAGAAGCAGCCACCTCCTCCCTCTCTATCCTCCTGATCTCCTCGCTCACCGCCTCCTCCCCCAGAACCTCTGGGGCTCCAGGTGCCGCTTCTGGGGAGAAGACAGACATCACCCCAGTCGCCTGAGGCTTATCCTGCTCCCTACTCCCACGGCGCCTCACCTGATGCCACTGGTGGGCAGATGTACTGGCCTCTCCTTCCCTCATTGGCCCCTCAGCTCCTCTCCCGCCCCCACCTCCAGCTCCAGCAGAGGATGCACCGCCGGGGACCCCCCCACGGCTCTCCCTCGCCTAACTAGAGATGGTGTTAGAAAAGTAGCGGGGGCAGCGGCTATACGGGTGACCTAGGTCACCACACAGGTGACACCTAATGTCACCACAGGCCACGGCAAGAAGACCTACCCCGCCACACAAGGCACATTTCTGCACCTTGCAGCCCGCGTTGAAGTGGCGGGGATCACCGCACCTGTGGCAGACCTTCGGTTGCCCCTGGTACAAGATCAGGATCCTGTCCCTCCCCAGAAATGCTGAGGAGGGGATGTGGGTGACAGTACCGCCTGAGTCCTTCAACCTCATCATGAAGGTCCAGCCCCCTGACCAAATGCCAAACTCGTCCCTGTACTTCTTTGGGACGTCCGGGACCTCCCCATAGCGAGAAAGCCACGTCACGATGTCAATACCAGAGAGTGACTGGTTATTGGTTAGAACGGTCACTCTCTTTACTCCGTTTTGGCGAGACACTGCCTGCATGGCAAAGTCTCGCCAGCCGGGCTCCCCCTTCACCAGTTCAAAATTTGACCAGAAAAGCTCTAGACCCTCTGGCAGAACAAAACTGTCGAAGATGTGGGTACAAAAAGGATGGATCAGGGCAAAGATGTCAGTCGCCCTGAAGTTCATCTTCAGGAGGAGCTCCACAACCCTCGCTCTTGGCGGGCACACTTCACTGCCCC
The DNA here is from genome assembly GCF_046119375.1 of Phyllobates terribilis. NCBI lineage: Eukaryota > Metazoa > Chordata > Amphibia > Anura > Dendrobatidae > Phyllobates > Phyllobates terribilis. The sequence goes on along the minus strand of NW_027362761.1, from coordinate 115,016,802 downwards.
TCCACCGAAGACGGACCACAGTCCTCCTGGCCACCCCCTGCCCGGCTGTCGGAAGGGACCACACTGTCCCCCCCCTCCCTTTTATCTTGGAAGGCAGCCAGGCTATGTCTATCCAGCCAAAATGCCAGGTCCAGCTCTCTTCCCTCTACCTCGATCGTCCGTTCTCCCTTCTTGAGGGCCTCCAGGAAACGGCGTCGCAAGTCACCGTCCCTGAGGTCCAGAGGTGAGGAAGCCCCCCGAGAAGACCCCGAGGTCCCGGCTACTACCCCCGCAAAACTCCGGGGACAAGCAGCTGGGGGGGCAGATGGACTAGCTCTGTCCCCACTCCCCCCACTACCAACAGACATACCATTCTTACCCCCTGCTACAGACACACCAACACTCGTATCCTCAACCACAGCCACATCAATACCCACGCCATCCCCATCCATGTCAACAGTCACCCCACTCGCCCCACTCCCACTCACATACACTCTGGGTCACAGTTTTTCCGTTTCTGAACACACTTTTTCCCACCAGTGTTATCTCCGGCATTGATTGCAGCATTATTACTACCGCCACCTGCTGGCAGCACCTTCCCTGCCAGGGGGTTTTGGGAGCCAGGTGCTGTTGCCAATTTTGCCGGAGCCCCTGCCCCAGATAAACCCACGGACACAGAGGACCCTGACAGGCAGGCACCCCCTCTATTGTCCGCCGCAGCCGTGGCGCTACTGCTCTCAGCAGTGACCTTTGCTGCACTCTTTGGAGCGGTCAGCGCTAAGCCCCACCCCTTTTTGGGCGGAGCCACGCCAACTTGGGCGGGGTTTGCCTGTGAGGCCACGTCCCCCGCACCAGGCAGCACTTTGGAGGCCTCCGAGGCCACTCCCACCGGTGCCGTGGATGACACGGAGGCCGCGCTCCCCGAAGCAGGTCACGCTGGGACCCCCGAAGCCGACCCGGAACCGGGTCTACTCACAGGGGCCCCTGGACCAGCGGCACCAGCTCTCAGGGGCACAGCACTCCCTGCCATCACACCCTTGGCCACAAATAGCCAGGCAACACCAGCTCCAGCGGCTGGCCCCAGGCTAGGCCACTCCCCCTCAGCACCCACCGGCGGCGGAGCCCCCTGGGCTGACTCATTACTGGGCCCCTGCGCAGGGGGCCCCGACCTCACCGCAGATCCCACCAGGGGAGCAGGTCCCACCTTTCCCTTATGAGCCGGCTCTGCTGGAGCCGCAGGCCCCGCGCCCTTTCCCTTACCAGGTGCCTGGGTCCCTAAAAGTGATCGAGATTTAGCACATCCGTGTGTGAGGGACCCAGACACCCCAGCACACGCCGCCGGAGGTGCGGCCCCGGCCGTCGGTGCGCCGCTGGCAGCGCAGGAGGCAGCGACAGATGTACATGCCGCCCCCTGCACGCCAGCAGGCGCACCAGGTGCCAGGCCAGACCCCCCTTTTACAGGGGATCCAGCCCGAGCACCACCACAGATGACACCCACCGTCGGGCCGCCCTCCACGCCATGCTCCATATCAGACACCTCTGATCCACTTCCTCCATTACCACAAACAGAAGCAGCGCTCTGCGTGCCATGGCCTATATTCTCCCCGCTCCCTCGCTGTGGACCCACAACAGAGTCCAAGCCGGGGTGGGTGGCAGGTGCCGCACAATGGGACAGGGGGGCCCCAGGGAGGGGGACATACACAAACTTGTGTGCAACTGATGTTTTTCTCCTTTTTTTTTTGCTTTTCTCTTCATCCCCCTCCCAGGTGCCTCATCCTCGCAGATCTCATCCCCGAACATAAGCGTGCCGGGGGACTCGATCTGCTGGATCTGCTGCATGATGAGGCAGCCCCCCTCACTGCTACTACTCCCATCCTCCTCATCCTCCCCCTCGCTCCCGCTGCTCTCTGAAGGGCCAGAATCTGCCGGGAGAGCCATCTGCTCAGGGGCTATCATGCTATGCGATGCCTGGAGATCACTTACCAGGCCACCAGGCGGTGGGTAGGGCGCAACCTCCTCAACGCATACCTCTTCCTCCTCCACCGCCTGGCCAGGGCCCTGCGACCCCTCCAGAGCCCCACCGGTCATGGCTCTGAACCGGTCATCATTCTCCAGCTTCTCATTAAAGGGTCCACTGCCCGCCAAGATGGTGCATCTGCGGTCTTCCAGCTCTTGAATGTCCCGTTTGATCTTCCAGACCGCGGCGGATAGCTCAGGCTTCTTGCTGCCAGAGGCCCTCTCGGACCTCTCCCGAGCAACCCTCAACTCCCCCCAGAGGGATCTTAGCTTCTTTGAGGTGTCCTCATACTCGCAGAGGTGCGCATGGATACGGGAGGCATAGGTGACGGTTGCCTCCCTCGCCACCTTGGCACCCCAATCAAGGGGCACCGCTGCAGCACCTCTGCTTGTACTCGACCTACCTCTGGAGGGAGGAGCCACCGCGGTTGTAGCCTCGGGGGTCATCCGGGTCCTCAAGCCGGAACCCTTGCTGCCTTGGCCTGATCTTGCAGCCTTAGCCGGGTTGGTGTTCCTCCCACCCCCTGCCGGCTTAGACCGGGAAGTGGGAGCCGGGGGCCCAGTCCCGGAAGCCAGTCCCACCACGAGCCTTCTTCCCTGGGAAGGAGGGCAGACAAAAAGTCCCAGGTGAAAAATTACCTCCCTTCCCAGGAGCTCTCTCCAAACGGCACACACAGTCCTAGCAGCACACTGCAGGCTCCGCCTCCACCTCTAACTGTTTGAAGCTTCAGCTGACAGAACTGGAACTCTTTTATTATAAAAGTATAAAACAAACCATAAATACACATTATACAAAGAAATAAAATACAAAACCCCAACAAATCACAACCCAAGGGAAACCCCAACAAGTCCAAAATTATAATGTCCAGTAAAACTTACAAAAGCAAAAATGTCCTGCAATGTTCATAGAACATAAAATGTCCATTTTCCCAAAACCACCCTCAGCAAGGGAAGACCTTAACCTTTTTTTTTTAAATAACCAAAATATCCCCTTCCAACATTCACTCACATTCATACCCATTCACACCTAACCCCCTAACAAAAGGAAAACTAAAAAACCTGGCCCATCGCCCAAAATAAGAGACAGGCCACCTGGCCAAAAAAAAAAACACCTATACACACGAAAAACCCTCTATCTTTTTTTCTATTTTTATTTATTTATTTATTTTATTTTTTTCCCACCACCATTTATTAACACCCATGGTCCCTCGAGAGTCTGTGGCCTTACCACAACAAGGTCCCACTACAGTTTGTGGCCATTTCACACAAAAAGGTCCGTTTACCTTTTCCAGCATCACGCAGGACGTCCAATTTTTCACGCAAAACCACCACAACCCCTCCCCCCTAAAGCCTCCCACCCAACCTAAACTAACCCCCCCACACGCATCATAATACACATACCACTTAATATACATACAATAAACGATATGCAACATAACAGTACAATACACAACATAACAATATATCTAGACAACATTACAATTTACCCTAAGGAACTAGCTAGAACCAAAATCAGACCCAAGTTTGGTGCTTGCAAGCCCCATATTCCGGTTTCAAATATCTCAAAACAAAAAACTACATGTGAGGGTAACAGCCCACCACCGGGAACTGGAGAATACAAAGGCTCTCACCCTAATCTACCACACCGCACCCTATCCCTCTCTAATAAAGAAGAAGAAAAAACTGTCCTTACCACCCTACCAATCTTTCCCTACCTGTCCCTCACTCACCCTATCACAAGCACACAGAACCTAACTCTCCCCAGGGCACATTAAATGAGAACCCCCTCCATAGAAGAGAGGCCTTCCTTGCACCCAGACTCTCATACTCCAGTGAGCACACTTTTGCCAGATCACCCAGGATGTTCCTAATCACCTCTTCCCGGGGGAGGACTTTCTGCTGGGTGTACATTAAACACTGTGCGTTCCACGTGTAGTACCTAGTCACTAAACTAACTAAGAAAACAGTGCCCCGATCTCGGCCACCAAGAGACCTGAAAGCTCCATAGGCCCACTCCGCATAGGAAAGGCCTGCCAGCCTAGGCCAGCCAATGGAAGCACCCACCCTACTGTAGACCTCTGTATTAAAGGGACACCGAAGCAGGAAGTGCTCCATGCTTTCAAGCATGCCGCCACACTCCTCGTGGGGACAATCCCGGTCATCAGAGTTCCTGTACTTCAGGTTGTCCCTCACATACAGTCTCCCATGGAAGCAGCGACAAGTCAAGTCCCAAAACTTCAAGGGGATCCGCTTAGGGTTTAATAGACCGAGCCCCACCTCCAGATCCTGGCTTGGGCAATCCTTGAGGGCCAGGGGCTTCTGGAAGTGGGTCAACAGAACCCTATTGTCAAATAACCTCCTTGACAAGGTCCTGATCTCCCACACTCCCAGACCCCACCGGCGGATCACCTTCCCAACCAGGGTAGCCTAAGCTGGAAGATGCCCATGAGGTGTTTGAAGATCCTTCACCCGCCCTCCTGTCTCCCATTCCTGGAAGAAAGGCCAAAACCACCCCCTACAGGAGAATACCCACGGAGGAACCCTCTCAAACCAGAGGTTGGCGATGTTTGCCTTAAGAAAGGTGTTTACTAGAAACACCACTGGGTTGACCATACCCAACCCTCCTAGTCTTCTCGTGCGGTACGTGACCTCCCTCTTGATTAGGTTCAGCCTATTCCCCCATAATAGTTGGAAGTACAGGCTGTAGACCCATGTCCAAAGAGGTTCTGGCAAGATGTAGACGCTGCCCAGGTATATTAATAAAGGGAGCAAATACCCCTTGGCCAGGTTAACCCTTTCCCTCAGGGTCAAGGACCAACCCTTCCACTGATCCACCTTCTGGCCGGCAATCTTAAGTCTGCCCTCCCAGTTTTGCTGGGGATAGACCCCGGGCCGAAACTGATGCCTAAAATTTTTGCTGTGGCCTGAGGCCCTGGAAGGGTGTCTGGGAGATCAAAACTTGGATCTCCCCCTCCCAGCCAGTGACTCTCACACTTGTCCCGGTTGATCATGGACCCAGATGCCACCGAGTAGCGCTCAACCTCAGACATGACCCAGTCTGCCTCCTCTCTCAAGGATACAAAAAGGGAAACGTCGTCGGCGTACGCCACTACCCTCAAGGTGGCCTCTGGCTCCGTCCGTTAAATCCCGACTCCCACCAGCGGTCCACTCTCCTTAAAAAGGGGTCGATCGTGAACACATATAACAGTGGGCTCAGAGGACAGCCCTGGCAGAAACCAGACTTCACCTCAAAAGGGTGTCCGACCCATCCGTTCATAAGCGGAAAAGTCTCTGCCCCATTGTATAACACTCTCAACCAGTCAACAAACCTCCCAGGCAGACCGTACCTCAGAAGGACGGACCAGAGGTACTCATGGTTAACCCGGTCAAAGGCCTTCGCCTGATCTAAGGACAGCAAGTACCCCTTCCAGTGACCTGCCCTGCTCTGCTCCACTGCCTCCCGGACATCGAGCACAGCACTAAAAGTACTGCGGCCTGGAACAGAGCAGTGCTGGGCCCCCGAAAGGAGCTGGGGCGCAAACTTCACCAACCGATTAAAAAGCACCTTTGCCAGCACCTTTTGGTCTGTATTGAGAAGCGCTATGGGACGCCAATTCTCAATACGGGACGAGTCTTTACCCTTCGACAGAATAATCAGGGCGGACTTCCTCATTGAAACGGGCAGAATGTCCGAGGAGAGACATTCATTAAAAACCTCAGTCATGAGGGGGACCAAAGAGTCCCTAAAAGTCCTGTAAAACTCAGATGTTAAGCCACCTGGACCGGGCGATTTTTTTGGGCCGGAGCCCATCAATGTCCCGTCTCACTTCCTCTTCCCTGTTTGCGTCTGCCAAAACATGAAGAGAGGGGTCATCCCCTGGCTCAGGGATGGTTTCAGCCAGGAAAGCTGACATCTCATCCCGATCTGGATCCCTCCTTCCCAAGAGGTGCGAGTAGAAGGATCTGACCACCTCCAGGATCCCTGATTTGGATCTGTTCAGGGATCCCGAACTGTCGATCAGTCCTGTTACCATCTTGCAACTCACTGACATCCTGCTGTTCCTGTAGGGGTCGGGCGAGCGGTACCTCCCGAAATCCCTCTCAAAAACTAAGGATGTGTGCCTATCATACTAGCAGCCCTTGAGCAAGGCCTTCACCCTGGAGATTTCCTCACGGTCCCCTCCAGTCGAGACGAGCTGCTCGAGTTTCCTCCCCTGCTCCCGATGCAGGCGGTAACTGTTCAGGCCCCGGAGGTTCGAGAGCTGACGGAAGAACCCCGCAACCCTTCTTTCGAAGATCTCCCACCACTCAGACTTACTGCTACAGAGACCCAAGAGAGGTACCTGGCTCTGAAGAAATTCCTCAAAGGATTGCCTTACATCTGCTTCTTCCAACAGGGACGAATTCAGCTTCCATAGGCCTCTCCCTCTCCGGGGAGTCTCTGTAACATTCAAGGAAAAGAAAATGAAACAGTGATCGGAGAATTCCACCTCAACAGCGGACACTGCAGAAGAGACGGCTTCCTCCTTTAAAAAAAAACTATCTATCCTAGACCTACAACTACCCCTATAAAAGGTGAAAACCCTGTGACCTGGGGTGAGCCGGATGTGGACATCCACCAGCCGAGCTTCCCTTGCTATGCTATTAAGGGTATTACTATCAAAAGCCAGCCTTCGGTCTCCGGGGCCTCCCCTATCACGGGATCTAGTTATAGTATTAAAGTCCCCACCGAATACCACCTGCCGGCTCGTAAAAAGATATGGCTTGATCTTCAGGAAGAGACATTTACGGTCCCACTTTGACTGTGGATCATAGATATTAATGAGCCGGAGCTCCTGTCCCCTCATGAAGACGTCAAGGGCCAAGCACCTCCCCATTTCTACCTCGAACACCCGTCTGCATTCCACCGAAGCGGCCTTAAAAAGGACCGCTACCCCGCTATACGGCTCGGCCGCAAGAGACCAGTATGAGGGCCCGCACTTCCACTCCCTCCTTGCTTTGTAAATGGCCCCCATGTCCGTTAGTCTGGTCTCCTGCAAAAATAAAATGTCTGCCTCAACTCGGTTGAAAAAATCAAAGGCCATAAATCTGGCCGCAACTGACTTTATACTGGCGACATTAATCGACGCCAGAGTCAACGGGGTAGGTTCCGCCATCATGGGTGATTGCGTTAGACGGCCTTCCTTTTAACCGTACCCCCCAATTTTTTTTCCTCACCTTCAGAGGAGGAGCCAGACTCTCCCCTCCTCTTCAGTGACACAGAGGTGTCCATAGCACCCGACACCTCCTTCCCAGTACTGGGCTCCTCACCCCTGGACACCGGGGCAGTCCCCCCCCAGAGGAAAGTGAGCCCCCTGGAGGACGGACCCCGCCGATCCCTGAAGGCACCCCAGATGTTACCGCCAGTCCCTCACCCCCGACCTCCGACACAGCAGAGTCATCAAGGGCATGGAACCGGTTGGAGAGGGGGATCAGAGGGGAGCCGGTGAGCCCTTCCATAGGCACCTTAGTAGCCGGGGGGGGGCCTTAGATATTTTTGCCCCCTTTCGGCTCCTCCTTCTCCGACTCTTACTGGTCTTACTGTCACCTGATTTTTTAGGCTGCTCCACCACCTCCTCGTCCAGACTTTCATGCTGGGAGGAGTCATCAGAAGGAGCCACCTCCTCCCTCTCCATCCTCCTGATCTCATCGCTCACCGCCTCCTTCCTCAGGGGCTCCGGCTGCTGCTTCTGGGGAGGGGACAGACATCACCCCAGTCGCCTGAGGCTTATCCTGCCCCCTACCCCTACAGCGCCTTACCTGATGCCACTGGTGGGCAAATGTACTGGCCTCACCTTACCTCACCGGCCCATCAGCCCCTCTCCCGCCCCCACCTCCAGCTTCAGCAGAAGATGCACCGCCAGGGACCCCCCCATGGCTCTCCCCTGCCTGACCAGAGATGGTGTTAGTAAAGAAGCGGGGGCAGCGGCTATACGAGTGACCTAGGTCACCGCACAGGTGACACCTAATGTCACCACAGGCCGTGGCAAGATGACCTACCCCGCCACACAAGGCACATTTCTGCACCTTGCAGCTCACACTGAAGTGGCGGGGATCACCGCACCTGTGGCAGACCTTCGGTTGCCCCTGGTAGAAGATCAGGATCCTGTCCCACCCCAGACATGCTGAGGAGGGGATGTGGGTGACAGTACCGCCTGAGACCTTCAACCTCATCATGAAGGTCCAGCCCCCTGACCAAATGCCAAACTCGTCCCTGTTCTTCTTTGGGACGTCCGTGACCCCCCCATAGCGAGAAAGCCACGTCATGATATCGATCCCAGAGAGTGACTCAGTACTTTTCAGAACGTTCACCCTCTTTACGCCATTTTGGCGAGACACCGCCTGCACGGAAAAGTCTCGCCAGCCGGGCTCCCCCTTCACCAGTTCAAAATTCGACCAGAAAAGCTCTAGGCCCTCCGGTCGAACCAAACTGATGTCAAAGATGCAGGTACCAAAGGATGGATCAGGGCAAAGATGTCAGTCGCCCTGAAGTTCATCTTCAGGAGGAGCTCCACAACCCTCGCTCTCGGCGGGCACCCTTCATTGCCCTTCCACCGAAGATGGACCACATTTCTCCTGGCCACCCCTTGCCCGGCTGTCGGAAGGGACCACACTGTCTCCCCCTCCCTTTTATCTTGGAAGGCAGCCAGGCCATGTCTATCCAGCCAAAAGGTCAGGTCCACCTCTCTTCCCTCTACCTCGATCGTCCGTTCTCCCTTCTTGAGGGCCTCCAGGAAACGGCATCGCAAGTCACCATCCCTGAGGTCCAGAGGTGAGGAAGCCCCCCGAGAAGACCCCGAGGCCCCGGCTACTACCCCCGTAAAACTCCGGGGACTAGCAGCTGGGGGGGCAGATGGACCAGCCCTGTCCCCACTCCCCCCACTACCAACAGACATATACACATTCGTATCCTCAACCACAGCCACATCCATACCCACAGTCACCCCACTCGCCCCACTCCCACTCACATGCACACTGGGGTCACAGTTCTTCTTTTTCTGCATACACTTTTTACCTGCAGTCTTATCTCAGGCATTACCACTGCCACCACCTGCTGGCAGCACCTTCCCTGCCGGGGGGTTTTGGGAGCCAGGTGCTGCTGCCATTTTTGCCGGCGCCCCTGCCCCAGATAAGCCCACGGGCACAGAGGACCCCGACAGGCAGGCACCCCCTCTGTTGTCAGCCGCAGCCGTGGCACTACTGCTCCCAGCAGCTGCCAGCGCTAAGCCCCGTCCCTTTTTGGGCGGAGCCACGCCCACTTGGGCAGGTTTTGTCTGTGAGGTCACGCCCCCCGCACCAGGCAGCACGGTGGGGGCCCCAGAGGCCACTCCCACCGGTGCCGTGGATGACAGGGAGGCCACGCCCCCCCATCGGGCAACACGGTGTCGTGGATGCCCCCAGCTGTCTGCCTAGCCTTTGCTAGCTATTAAGATAGGGGGTCCCCCTTTTTAATAGCTAGTAAAGGCTAGGTATTAGTAGCCTGGGAAGCTCCGTGGGTATTACCCCCTTCCCACAACTTCAAACATCTGCCCCAGCCATCTGCTTAACCTCCGCTAGAGACTAAAATTATGGGGAACCCCACGCCACTTTCTTTTTAATAAATCCTTTATTTTAACACTAAATGACAAGTACAGTAATCAACACTATCATTGTAGTTATTATATATGTGACTGACATGTTTCTATCTATCTAATCTATGTGTGATGCTCTATTCTTTCTGTTCTAAATTGTCGGGTACCGCTGCTGAATTGCCGGCCGGCTTTTTTAAAGAGACGGGTGCATGAAAACACTATTATTTTTTTTAATAAATCCTTTTTTTTAACACTAAATAACAAGTACAGTAACCAACACTGTCACTATGCTTATTATATATGTGACTGACATGTTTCTATCTATCTAATCTATGTGTGATACTCTATTCCTTCTGTTCTAAATTGTTGGGCAACGGTGTATGCCGCTGCTGAATTGCTGGCTTTTCATGCTTCACTGTGAGCACTGTTCCCATCGATTTGGGCAACTACTGTAATGCCACAACCACCATGGCTGTGACATTACAGTGAGTGGCAGACAATCCCTGCCATTGGTTTTAACGGTGTTCGATGAACATGCCGGTGTTCGACGAACTGAACCCGAACACTACGGGGGGTTCAACACTAATTAAAAGTAAAACATCCCTGTAGTTTGTGTGCGAACTAAGCATAATTAAAAATTCTTATGGTCCTGTCCTGGGATTTGAACCCCAAAACTCCACTCTGAGTCTGAAGCTTTACCATTCAGCCATAGGGTCAAACAATATCAGCTGGCAGCTTTTCTTGTCTTATGGGATAAACAATACTCAGGGTATCTAAAAGTGATTGTGATGTGTGAAGAAAGTCAGATATCAGACTCACTTATCAAAGTCACACATCATTTGAATTTGGCTTGCTTGAAGTCTATGTGAAAGTCCCAATGAGTTTCAGACAAGTTTGCACTGAAAATCACATAACCAAATAGAATGCATAAGTTTCTTCAACTGAGTGTATAGCTCAATGGTAAGTGTACTGGCTTCCAGGCATAGAGTTTTGGGTTCAAGTCCCAGAAGTGTACAGTGAACTTTTTTTCATTATTATCTGTTGTAAAAGTCACTCACTTGTCAAAGTCACTTATCAAAGTCAGATGTCAGTCACTTAGTAACATAGTAACGTAGGTGGAATAAAGTCCTAGGTCCATCAAGTTCAACTTTTCTCCCCCAATTGTACTCCCTACACTAACACTACACTAACTTACTAGGACTAGGCCTCACAAATGTATTTTTATTACCATTTTTATTATTACTGCACTATTACTATTACAAATGAACCAGTTTATAATTTTTTTAATTAGTTTTATTTTTTTGTATTATTTTTATGATTCTAATAATGGTATTACTAAAATCCATATACCTAAATCTGTTGATCCAAAAGAAGGCAAAAACCTCAGGACACATTCATCGAATTTACATCATGGGGAAAAATTCCTTCTTGACCCCAAGAAAAAGCGATCAGTACAAGAACCCTAGATCAAATGTACTACTATAGCTGTAACATTTTGTCTAATTTAACTGTAACCCACAATGTTACCTATATCGAGGAAATCATCCAGCCCTTTTTTGAAAGTTGTAGTGTCAGCCATCACTACCTCTTGTGGTAGAGCATTCCACAGTCCAACTGCTCTGACTGTAAAGGACCCCTTCCTGTTTAGGTGCCAGAATAGCCTTTCTTCCACCCGTAATGAGTGCCCCCTGGTCCTTAGTATGGTCTTTGGAAGGAATAAGTCATGTGCTAGTCCTTTATACTGGCCACACATACTGTATATTTATACATGTAAATGAGATCCCCTCTAAGGCGTTGTTTTTCTAAGCTAAACAAGCTCAACTTTTTCAACCTTTCATTATATGAGAGGCCTCCATTCCTTGTAATAATCTTGTTGCACGCCTTTGAACTGACTATAACTTCTGAATATCCTTTTCAAAATGTGGAACTCAAAACTGGATCCCATGTTCCAGATGTGGCCTCACCAGTGATTTATAAAGGGGTAACAATATGTTGGGATCGCAGGATTTTAATTCTCTTTAGTCTTGCTTGCTTTTGCGGCTGCTGCTTGATATTGAGTACTGCTGGTCAGCTTACTTGTAACCAGAATACCCAAGTCCTTCTACTGTTCTATAGTCCCAAGTATACTCCCATTTAATGTATATGTAGCAAAAGAATTACTCCTTCCTAGGTGCATTACTCTACATTTATCTACATTAAACCTCATCTGCCAAGTGTTTACTCATTCAGTCATCTTATCCAGATCATTCTACAACATCATAATGTCAAGATCAGATTTTAATATCCTATATAGTTTCATGTCATCAGCAAAAACTGACACTTTACTCTCAATCCCATCCCCAAGGTCATTAATAAAGAGGTTAAAAAGAATCCGTCCTAGCACAGATTCATGTGGCACCCCACTGCTGACTATGTCCCATTTAGAGAATGTACCATTTATGACGACTCTTTGTTTCCTATGATTTAGCCAATTCCTTACACATCTACATATAGTTTCCCCAAGTTCTGTGGTAAAGTATCAAATACCTTTGCAAAGTCCAAATAAATCAGCCGCATTACCAACATCCAGATTTGCACTTACCTCCTCATAGAAACCCAACATGTTGGTTAGACACGACCTATTTTTCATGAATCAATGTTGATTACCATTTATTATATTATTCTCTCTCATATATCTCTGCAGGTCATCTCTTATGATGCCCTCAAAAACTTTGCACACTACTGATGTCAGACTTACTAGATGGTAGTTACCTGGATCCACCTTCTTACCTTTCTTAAATATCGGTACCACATTGGTTATCCTCCAATCCTGTGGCACAACCCCTGTTAAAGAGAGTCTAAGAATATGAGATACAGCGGTTTGTCAATAACTGAGCTCAATTCACTCAGTATCCGTGTATGAATACCATCTGGGCCAGGGTATTTGTCAATGGTTAATAGCTAATTTGATGGCTAATTGCTCTTCGGTGACCCGTGCCGGATCCTCCGCCCCGGATGTGTTTGCCGGGGCGCATGCGGGGGTGATGACGCCAGATAGTAAGATGCTTGCTATTTGTAGTAACGAGTTACAGCTGTCCACGAACTATGTACGGGCCCTGCACTCCCCCTCACACCACACTACCTGATGAAGCAGGAGCGAAACGGCATTGAAGTGGTGTGAGGGGGTTGTGGTATGTCCTCATGTTACTTTTATTACATCTCTTCTTTGCTTCTATTTGATTGTTACCCTGCATGCTGCACAGGATCCCACTTTTTGGTTGTTATTTAAGCTATGTTATTGACACTGATCATGTTAAAATATCCGGTTTATAATATGTATTGATATGTAATTTACATTGATGGGTATTTATGTATTTAATTATTTATTTGCAATGGCAATTTTGATAGTTTTCTATCCTGAACCTTTAATTATTTCAATACACATTATTAGAATTATTTTTGGTACATCAATCTATTTATTTGTTTAGTTTGGGCATATATGTAATTCTATGAACATATGCATGATTTTTATTAAACTGGCAGCATCTATTTTATGACGCGGTTCATTACACATGTATATTTTCTTGGGGGCATACCCTTCCTCCTCTTGAGCTGTTCTGTTTGTAATGTGTTTTTTATATTGTCTTTGTCTGTTGTTGTTTTTAATTGATTTGCTAATAAAATATATTGAATTATCTTTGATAAACATTACCTTTGTGCTCCCTCTCATCTCTTTCGACGGAGGAGGAGCTGGGCACACGCAGTAGCTGATGCTGCAGCTACCACGTGTGCCCGCTGCTAAAGAGAAATTAATATTCACTCTTCTCCTCTCACATGGGCATGAAGAAGAATGAATATTCATTCTCTTTAGTAGCGGGCACAGAGGAGCGCTGAGCCACAGCTCCTGTTAACAGTGCCATTACTAAAGAGAATGCATATTCACTCTTCTCCATGCACATAGTCCCGGCATTGAGAGGAGTCAATATGCCGTAAGCTCTCAAAAGTGTCTGAGAGCACAAGGCAGTGATGCCATGCGCTGCTCAGATGCTGACATGAGCAGCTACAGCAGAACATGATGCCAGGCTGGAGCAGAGGTTAGGAAGGAAGGTGAGTAAAAGTGTTTATTTTTTATGTGTGCTGTGTTGAGGCCATACATACCAGGATTGGGGGATGAAGGGTGCCATACATACCACGTTTAGGGGATGAGGAGGCTATGCATACCAGGATTGGGAAATGAGGAGGCCATGCATACCAGGATTGGGGATGAGAAGGCCATACATACCAGGATTGGGGGATGAGGGGGTCATGCATATCAGTATTTGGGGATGAGGGGGTCATGCACACCAGGATTGGGGGATGAGGGGGCCATGAATACAAGGATTGGAATGAGGAGGCCATGCATACTAGGATTGGGGGATGAGGAGGCCATGCATACCAGGATTGGGGGATGAGGAGGCCATGCATACCAGGATTGGGGGATGAGGGGGCCATGCATACCAGGATTAGGGGATGAGGAGGCCATGCATACAAGGATTGGGGGATGAGGAGGCCATGCATACCAGGATTGGGGGATAAGGAGGCCATGCATACCAGGATTGGGGATGAGGTGGTCATGCATACCAGGATTGGGGGTGAGGTGGTCATGCATACCAGGATTGGGGATGAGGAGGCCATGCATACCAGGATTGGGGATGAGGGGACCATGCATACCAGGATTGGGGATGAGGAGGCCATGCATACTAGGATTGGTGATGAGGGAGCCATGCATTCCATGATTGGGATGAGGGGGCCGTGCATACTAGGATTGGGATGAGGGGGCCATGCATACCAGGATTGATGATGGGGGGGCCATGCATACCAGTATTGATGATGGGGGGGCCATGCATACCAGGATTGATGATGAGGGGGCCATGCATAGCAGGATTGAGATGAGGGGGGCATGCATACCAGGATTGGGATGAGGGGCCAATGCATACCAGGATTGGGGATGAGTGGGCAATGCTTACCTGGATGGGGAAATTTACCAGTAGCTGCTGCATTTCCCACCCTAGGCTTATACTTGAGTCAATAAGTTTTCCCAGATTTTTTGTGGTAAAATGAGTTACCTCGGTTTATACTCGGGTCGGCTTATACTCGAGTATATACGGTATGTAATTGACACTGATTATGTTAAAATATCTGGTTTATAATATGTATTGATATGTAACTTACATTGGTGGGCATTTATTTATTTAATAATTTATTTGCACTGGCACTTTTGATAAATTTCTACCCTGAACCTTGATGTACAATACAAAGTTATGTTATGGTACCGTGTTAGCCAGAAAAATTGAGGTAAATACTTTTATGCCTAAAAATGACAAAAGTATTCTCGGAGTGATACCTTTATTGGCTAACCAGAAAAATATATATATATGTGCAAGCTTTCAGAGCACAGAGGCTCCTTCAGGCAAAATTACAAATGTTGTAATTACTATTTTGTAATATTGCCTGACGAAGGAGCCTCTGTGCTCTGAAAGCTTGCATGTATATATTTTTTTCTGGTTAGCCAATAAAGGTATCACTCAGAGAATACTTTTGTCATTTTTGGGCATAACAGTATTTACATACCCTGAGCCTTTAATTATTTCAATACACATTATTAGAATTATTTTTGATACATCAATTTATTTATTTGTTTAATTTGGGGCTATATGTAATTCTATGAACATATGCATTATTTATATTTAACTGACAGCATCTATTTTATGAAGAGGTTCATTACACATGTATATTTTCTTTGAGCCATACCATTCCCCCTCCTGAGCTGTTCTGTTTTTAATGTGTTTTTTATATTGTCTTTGTCTGTTGTTGTTTTTAATTGATTTGTTAATAAAATATATTGAATTATCTTTGATAAACATTACCTTGTGGCTCCTTATTATACCTTTTTGTTGGTTTTGTTCTGATTTTGTTGAGGTATTTTGGGTATATTGCTGTGCTGATTTTGTGGTATTTCCTTCTCTCTATAAGATTTATTCTGCATGCTCAGGAGCCTTGCTGGTTGGCTTTTGACTTGTAGTGCTTGCAATCAGCCCAGCATATGTGATCCTGTTGAAAGATTATCAAAGTCAGATGTCAAAGTCACTTATAAAAGTCACATATCAAAGTCAGATGCTAAAGTCACTTATCAAAGTCACATATCAAAGTCAGTTCTCAGAGAGGGTATTTAGCCTGAAACTGACATTATTCTGATGTTTGACTTTGATATCTGATCATGTCCTAAAATGGACACTGTATAGAAGTCAATGAGTGTCACACATCAGTGACCTCCAAGACCAGGCCATGGCCAGAAGTCCGCCAGAGTTAACAGGCCGAGAGATGTGGCTCACAATAGAGGCAAGAAGAGGTGACTCTAAGGATTGGATGGAGGAGAGTGAACAATGGAGGGACAGTATAAGTCAGCAGTGAGGTGAGTATAAGTTTTTTATTGCATTTTGACTTTATTATGCTCTGGGATCTGGAGAGATAATAAGAGACATTCAATTTGTAAGAATAACTTTGCTGTGAATTGAATGGCTAGGGAAAATCTGCATAATTTAGCAAATTCTAATTTTGGCAGATCTACTCATCCCTATCCAATAACCTTCTGGCTTTCTTAAGTGATGTTTAGCAAACTTCAGACAGGAAGCAATGTTCTTTTGGGGATCAATGGCTTTCTCCTGCTACGCACATTATTGTTCAGTACCCTCCTAATGGTTAACACATGAACATTAACATTAGCTAATGGGACAAATTCCTTTAGTTGCTTAGATTTTACCTTGGGTTCCTTTGTGATATTGCAGACTATTGTACACCTTGCTCTTGTAGTGATCTTTATTGGTCGATTACTCCTGGAGTAGGTCATAATGATCTTTAATTTCCTTCATTTGTATAAAATCAGTCTGACTGTGGATTGGTTGAGTCAAAAGTCGTTAGAGATGGTTTTGTAACCTTTTCTAGCCTGATGAGCATCAACAACTCTTCTTCTGGGGTTCTAAGAAATCTCCTATGTTGCACTGTACACTTCTACAAACATGTTGTGAATATCAGACTTTGATCGATCCTCTTTGTTTAAATAAAACATATTGCCCACCAACACCTGATTGTCATCCCATTGATTTAAAACATCAGAACCTATTTTTACATTTAAATTATTTGGTAATCCTAAAGGTTTATCGACTTTTGCCACTCATAGACATGTTAAATTACAATTATTTTCCTCATGTAAAAAATGATAGTCTAATATTTTTGGGTCATTTGCTTGATTTGGTTCTCTTTTCTACGTTTAGGACTTGTGCGAAAATATGATGTAGTTTTATAGTCAAATTTAGGCAAACACTAAGGCTGGGGCTACATGGTGACTTTGACCATAACACCTGTTGCACTGCCAAAATTCACTAGGTGTCGCTGCTACATTGCATTTCAATACAAGTGAATGGGGGCTTCTTAGTGACCCACAAAGTTCTACAACTGTAACAAGCAAGTTGTAAAAAATCTGACATGGTTAGTATTTGTAGCAGCAATACAAGTTAATGGGGACACATTGTCACCCACAGGGTGGTAGCATCGCGATAAGCCAGCTGCAAGAAGTGCAACTGTGGCAAAAAAAATTTAAACTTGCTTGTCACAATTGCAATACTCTGGGCCATTCATTTGTATTGCACTAAAATGTAGCAGTAGCAGACACCTTCCAAACCTTGGCTTCCTGACAGGTTTCAAGGCCAAAGTCACCATGTAGCCAAAGCCTAAACCCTCACGGATGCAGAAACTCTTTTACTAACCACTAAATCACTTAGTGACAGACTATAATGGATCATAAAATTAACTCATAAACCATCTCATTTCTTTAACCCTCAAGCCCTATCAAGCTGACAAAATGTATGTATTTAGTGGGTATTGTTTTGATTTTATTAATTAAGTAATGTAAGGCCATACTGGGCCCTGCCATAAAAGGGAGGCCGGCATGACAGGGTTTAGGCCGGGAATTAAGTTAGGGATTTGCACTGAGGTGCAGGTAGGGTTAAAAGAAGTATGTGGATGAGTTGGGACATAGGGATTGGTTGGACTGAATTGGTGGGAGGAGAGTTTTGGAGGGAGGAGGGGGGGGCTTATAAAGTCCTAACCAGGAAGGACAGGCAGCCATTTTAGGTTGCCCTACTGAGAAGAGCAATCTCCCACCCACCCTCCCTTGTTGGTTCTACGGGGACCCCCCTTCCCTCCCCCCGTTTTTTTTTTTTTATCAAGGTTTTAGGAAACAGAGGCAAGGGATACATTTCTGTTGCCATTGTCACTTTGTATTGTTTTACTAAGGATGCAATTTCTTTGTCATAACAGCATGGCGTAAAGGGGGAATGGTCCTCGAAGTTGGGGGTGGGGGGGAACACATAAGGTTCTGGACCCCCAAGTGGACATATGTAAGTGGTGGTGGGTAGTGGAATTCCTGCCTTAAGGCTGGAAGGGCCAGCCTTAATGGACTATGGGTAAAAGCCGGGTTGTTTACCAGGTGCCTCTGAGTTGGTGATATACGGATAGAGGTAGAAGTCAACCCTGAGCAGTTGTGGATAGGCATATATGGACATTGCCCATTGCAGGGCTGAGGCTTCAAGGACAATCCTCCAATGTCGATTGGTTTTATGTTACATTTGTTTGTTAAATAAATGGCTGCTGTGGCCAATTTAATCCACTTCTGGTGTCAGCCTATTATTTCGGATAAGGGGGGTGGGATGGTATAGGTTTAAGGTAACCCAGCGTATGACTCGCCAATACCAATTGTCATGTCATGTTCTTGTTTATGTTGTGCTTCTGTGATACTACAATTTCCCCCGGGATCAAAAAAGTGTATTGTATCGTATTGTATAGCAACAATGAATAATGCGTGCTCTCCTTCTTTTAGCATCTGAAGTTAAATGCATAAGAGCACTTATTTATACAGAATGAGACCCAAAACTCTGTTCAGAAATCATTTCTTTAATGCTGCCCAGGGGTCAATGGTTTCTTTCGGCACTTTTATCCCATACTTTAAAAGGAACCTGCCAACATGTTTTATTTATGGATGTAGTTCAATGGTTTTGCAGGCTATAATTTGTTCGATAAAAATTATGCCTATTTTGTAGAGGTTATTGTACCAGTCATGTGAAATGTAGCTAATAAACCATATGCAAATCAGACTGAAAGTGCACTTGGTGTGTGTCAAAGCACTTGTAAGAAGCAAAGTCCATTGACCTACCCCTAGTGAATTTCTGATCTGACTTGCATATTACTTCTAAGCTAGATTTATCATGACTGGTACATGAAATCTCTATATAAAAGTTATCATTATTATTGGGGTACAACCACTTACACAGCAGTATCACTGCTTCCATATGTAAAAACAGGTTCCCTTTAATTCAATATTTAGAATCTTTCAAACAAAATATTCCACATAACTTCTTAACAGCCTTTAAAGTCAATCTGAGGAAGATACTTTGTCTTGTTTGTAGAGTTTTTCCATCAAATACATATCCTGTATGCACATTTTTAATATTATATATTTTCATGAAGTTAAAGCATTACTTGACATTGTCACAGGAAAGGAAGAAACAGATACTAACGAAACAGTCAATGATCTTAGAAACCTAACTTAGTGTTCCTTAGTGTTCATTTCCAATACATAGACAAAGTCAGGAAGTCTGCTAGTTTCCTCTTACCTAGAGCTATTTCCTAAGTCTAAAAGTCAAATACTGAAGTCTTGCATTCAAACCAGTTCATCTACCAGTTCTACACATTATGTCACAGAATGTAATACATTTTTAAGCTATTTATTTGTTTTCTTAGAGTATACACCTTCAAGGTTTTTCATTTGAATGGAAAAGTTTTAAGCCTTCAAATGTGCAAATTGCCTCTTCAGAGAGGAAGAGGACTTGAACTCTAGTGCCATCTATTGGAAGTAGTAATCCTAAAAGTCACTATGACCCCTTTAACGAGCCTTGCCACATGACTTAGGATAAAAGCCAAATCAGAATCTCAATTTGCAGACACGGTGGTTCGGGGTGTTGCCGCTCTTCAGTACAAAGTATGAGATCTAATTTGTCTGTATGAGAGGCCTAAAATTGGGATCTAAGGGGTAATGTTTCTCCTTGTGAAGAGTGACATGCTTGCCTGGCATTCTAATGCGAGGAGGCTTATAAGCCTTGCAATACTCCTCTGGGAAATTAAATATGCATATTGCCTTTTCAGAGAGGCAATTTGCATATTTAGTTTTCCAGAGGAGCATTGGAAGAATTATAAGCCTCTTTACATTGGCATGCTAGGCTAGGCATGTCACTCTGCACAACGCACAAGTAGAAATATCACCCTTAGAACCTTCATTATTTTTTTCATTCACCTGTGGTAAGGAGAGCTCTTGAATTTTGTCAATGAGAAGAACAAAGTATATTATTATTTATTATAGCATCATTTATTCCATGGCGCCTTACATATGAAAAAGGGGTATACATACAAAAACTATTGCAATAATCTTGAACTGGTACAGGAAGAGCGAGGACCCTGCCCACGAGGGCTCACAGTCTACAAGGGATGGGTAAGGATACAGTAGGTGAGGGAAGAGCTAATCGTGCAGCAGTATGGTGGAGCAATGGTTACTGCAAGAGGTGGGTCTTCAGGTGCTTTCTGAAGGCTTCAACAGTAGGCAAGAGTCAGAAATGGTGGGGTAGAGAGTTCCAGAGAAGGGGGGATGCACTGAAGAAATATTTTATGCGATTGTGGGAAGAGGAGATAAGAGGGGAGTGGAGAAGGAGATCTTGTGAAGATCAGAGGTTGCATCCAGGTAAGTACCAGGAGACTAGGTCACAGATGTATGGAGGAGACAGGTTGTGGATGGCTTTATATGCCATGGTTAGGGTTTTGAACTGGAGTCTCTGGGAAATGTGAAGGGATTGAGAGAGAGAAGAGGTCGGGGAATAGCGGGGGGGACAGGTGGATTAGTCGGGCAGCAGAGTTTAGGATAGATTGGAGGGGTACGAGAGTGTTGAACGGGAGGCCACAGAGCAGGAGGTTGCAGTAGTCGAGGCGGGAGATGATGAGGGCGTGCACTAGTGTTTCGGGAGATTTTTTTGAGTTGGAGTCAGCAGGAAGAGGAAAAGGATTGGACATGTGGATTGAAGGAGAGGTCAGAGTCCAGGGTTACCCCAATGAATTCTTTTATTTCCATGTTAAGTTTTAGAAATCTAGCAGAGAAGAAGGATGAAATAGCGGACATTGTGGGATTTTGGTTAGTAGGGAGGAGATATTGGGTCCAGAAAGGTAGATCTGTGTGTCATCAGCATAGAGGTGATACTGAAAGCCGTGAGACTCTATAAGCTGTCCCAGGCCGAAGGTGTGGATGGAGAAGAGCAGGGATCCTAGAACTAAACCTTGGGGGAAACCAACAGATATGGGGTGAGATGAGGAGGTGGTGTGTAAGTGGGAGACACTGAATGTCCTGTCTGTTAGGTATGAAGAGATCCAAGATAGGGCCAAGTCTCTGATACCGAGAGATGAGAGAGCCTGTAGTAAGAAGGAATGGTCCACTGTGTTGAAGGCAGATGAGAGGTCTAGGAGGAGGACAGAGTAGTGTCGCTTGGATTTGGCGGTTACTAGGTCGTTGGTGACTTTAGTCAGGGCAGTTTCAGTAGAGTGGTGGAGTCGGAAGCCAGATTGGAGGCGGAGGTGAGAGGACAGTTCAAAGTGGACATGTTGTTCCAGTAGTTTTGAGGCATAGGGGAGAAGTGATATGGAGCAGTAGCTTGTCAGCGAGGATGGGTCAAGGGAGGGCTTTTTGAGGATGGGTGTGATCGAGGCATGTTTGAAGCATGAGGGGAAAACACCAGTTGTTAGTGACAGGTTCAAAAGGTGGGTTAGGGTTGGGATGAAGATAGTGGTAAGGTTCGGGACGAGGTGGGACTGGATTAGGTCAAGTTCACAGGTGGTGAAGTGTGATTTGGAGAGTAAAGAGGAAAGCTGATCTTCCGTAATGGTGGAGAAGCTGGTTTTTGGAGGAGGAGGATTGAGAAGGTGTGAGGAGGGGCTGGGGGGACTTTAGGCAAAAGCTTTACATAGTTAGTAAAGCCGAATAAAGACTTGCGTCCATCAAGTTCGACCTGTTAGTTCTGTAATTGCTAAAGTTGATCCAGAGGAGGGCAAAAACCCCAAATGATTTAGCCAATCTTCACCTGAGGAAAAATTCCCTCCCGACTCTGAAACCAGCAGTCAGAATAAATCCCTGTATCAACCTACTATTTTATTCTATTTTTAAGTATATGCTGAAATCTGCCTGGTATCTAGAAATGCATCCAGTCCCCGCTTGAACTGGTGTAGTGAATCCGACATTACCGTCTCCTCACTCAGTGAATTCCATATTCTCACTGCTCTTACCGTAAAGAACCCCTTCCTATGCTGGTGCTGAAACCTTTTCTCTTCCAGTCTTAGTGAGTGCCCTCTTGTTACCGTAATATCCCTCCTTTTGAACAAATCCCGGGCAAGGTCTCTATACTGTCCCCTAACATATTTGTACACATTTATTATGTCCCCCCTCAACCTTCTCTTTTCCAGGCTGAATAGTCCTAGTTTTGCCAACCTCTCTGGGTATTGCAGTCCCTCCATTCCCCTTATTAATTTTGTTGCCCTCCTTTGTACCTTTTCAAGCTCCTTTATATCCTTTCTATCCTTTGTCTGATGGTGTCAATCTTTTGCTTGAAAAATGAGGCAAAGTCTTCAGCTGAGGGGAGAGGGAGGAGGCGCTGGGGGGGCGGAAGAGAGAATTGAAGGTGTTGAATAGTTGAATTAGAATTGTGAAACAGGGAGGATATGAGAGATGAGTGTAGCATCGGCGTCTCTGCCCCGTACTAGGCAGAGACGCCGTCCCTCTCACCTCCCCGCTCCTGGCGCGGCGTCCTCCTGCGCTTCTCTCCCCGCTGCTTCCGGCACGCGCTCCTTCTCCGGCAGTGTGCTTAGGGCGCGCGCGCACTCCCCCTCTCTTAAAGGGACCACGCGCGCCGTCCTAAGGAGTCCCCGGCCAATTGCCGGAGGACCTCCCATATTTAAGGCACCTCCTCCAAAATGGAGGTGCCCGAGCAATGTTGTTGCAAAGCCTTTACTCTGCTTCAGCCCTCAGGTCCTGTTACCAGTTACCAGCCAGTCACCTGCCAGATTCCTGCTTGTTACCTGCCAGTCACCTGCCGGATTCCTGCCAGTTACCTGCCAGATTCCTGCTTGATACCTGCCTGATATCCGTTTACCTGCTTGCAAGCCTGCGGTCCGACGGTCTGCTTTCCGACACCTGTCAGTCTGTCTATGGACCAGCCTGCCTGCTCACCTGGGAGCGCTCACCTGCTACCTGCCTGCTAGCCTACCTGGAGGCTCCGCCGTCACTTGCCGTGACTACCTGCCCGTCTTCCCTGGGAGCCACCCGCTTCCTTACAAGGACTGCCCCCTTGTATAGTTGCACAGAGGTTCCACCTCCTAGACCCGTTACAGTTTGCTCGGGCCATGGAACATGGTGGTCCCCAGATCTCCGATCTGCACCAGGAAGTCTTACGTCAGAAAACTCAGCAGGAGGTGGTACTGTCCTATCTACGGTCCGTTAACTCTCGTCTAGGCGCATTGTGTGACTTGTCTATGTCT
Organism: Phyllobates terribilis; assembly: GCF_046119375.1. Lineage (NCBI taxonomy): Eukaryota > Metazoa > Chordata > Amphibia > Anura > Dendrobatidae > Phyllobates > Phyllobates terribilis. The sequence continues at coordinate 114,993,559 of NW_027362761.1, read as the reverse complement.
ACCTCTGGTCCAGCCGTGCCCCTTCCTGCGGTACCGCAATCCAGTCCCTTCATGGTACCCGACTATGGACCTCGGCTTCTGGCACCTCCACGCTTTGCCGGCGAACCTACTTTAGCTCGGGGTTTCATAAACCAGTGCACCCTGCACTTTAAGCTATTGGCATACCAGTTCATCTCCGACCGGGCCAAGGTGGCCTTCATCATGTCCCATCTTACTGGGGAGGCACTGGCATGACTAAATCCCCTGTGGAAGAGAGTGGATCCCCTGGTGTCCGACCTGCCGTCTTTCCTCGCTGCTTTCTGGAAAGTCTTCGATGAACCTGGACGGAAACCCTCTTCTGCCTCCTCACTGCTACGTCTCCGCCAAGGGAGTCTCACCGTGGGCCAATATGCCATACGGTTCCGCACCCTCGCTTCTGAGCTTGCCTGGGAAAATGAGGCTCTGGTGTCCGTCTTCTGGGAGGGTCTTTCCGGTCGGATTAAGGACGAGTTAGCTGGTCGTGACATTCCTACCACTCTGGATGACCTGGTGTCACTAGCTACCCGGATTGGCATCCGGTTCCAAGAACGTGCCAAAGAGACTACCTGGGAGAAAGACTTTTCTTGCTCTGCTCCTACTTCCCTGAGACCTGCCTCTCAATCAGTCACTCCGCGGGCGCCCTCGCCTGAACCTATGCAGATCGACCAGACCAAGATGGTCAAATCTCGCCAAGAATCTCGCCGAGCCGAGGGAAGCTGTTTCTATTGTGGCAGTATGGAGCACTTCATCCGTTCCTGCCCGGAGAAGCCGGGAAACGCCAGTGTCTAAGACCGCTCGGAGAGGTCGTCCTAGACAAAAGTAAGCCCTCTCCGTCTCTGACTTTACCGGTCTCTATTGCTTGGGGAGAAAACCGTCACTTTGAACTTGCCCACCTGGATTCTGGAGCTGCTGGAAACCTCATCTCCCAGTCTCTGGTAGAGAGATACCGTATTCCCACCAAGTCCCTGGCTGAACCATTATCAGTCGCCTCCGTGGATGGAAGACTTCTCTCGGAGACCATCCTGCTCGTCACTGAACCCATAACCCTGCAGGTGGGAATGCTGCACAATGAGGAAATCTCATTCCATGTGTTGTCCGGACTTTCTCACTCCCTGTTGCTAGGTCTACCTTGGCTCCAGACACACGAACCCGTATTGAACTGGCGATCCGGTGAAGTACTCCGATGGGGTCCAGACTGCTATAGGACCTGCCTGGTTCCGGTCCGTCCAGTTCGCCCTCCGCCTACTCCAGCTAATTTACCTGGTCTCCCGGCTCCTTACTGGCCCTATGCGGACGTCTTCGGTCAGAAGGAAGCAGAGACGTTGCCATCCCATAGGCCATATGACTGCCCGATTGACCTGGTACCTGACACCACTCCTCCCCGTGGGCGTATCTACCCGTTGTCTGCAGCCGAGACCCGGGCCATGTCTGAGTACATTGAAGAGAATCTGGCTAGGGGATTTATTCGGAAATCTACCTCCCCGGCTGGAGCCGGATTCTTCTTTGTCAAAAAGAAAGACGGCTCGCTACGCCCCTGTATTGACTATAGAGGACTCAATCAGATCATGGTTAAAAATAAATACCCCCTTCCGCTCATCTCTGAGTTATTTGATCGTCTTAAAGGCGCCAGGATCTTCTCCAAGCTGGATCTACGTGGAGCGTATAACCTGGTCCGTATCCGTCAGGGAGACGAGTGGAAAACAGCATTTAATACCCGGGACGGACACTGAGTACCGTGTGATGCCCTTCCGTCTCTGTAATGCTCCCGCCGTCTTCCAAGAACTGGTCAATGACCTCTTCCGTGACCTTCTTTACTCCTGCGTGGTGGTATACCTGGACGACATCTTGGTCTTCTCTCCGGATCTTCCCACACACCGGAGGGATGTTTGTCAGGTCCTGCTTAGGCTCAGGCAGAACCAACTCTATGCTAAATACGAGAAGTGCCTTTTTGAGCAGACCTCTCTTCCTTTCCTGGGCTAAGTTATCTCCCAGACAGGCTTGCGAATGGATCCCGAGAAGCTCTCTGCTGTCCTAAAGTGGCCCCGTCCGGAGGGCTTGAAGGCGATACAGCGATTCCTGGGCTTCGCTAATTACTATCGTCTCTTCATTCCTCACTTCTCGTCACGGACTGCGCCCATATCTGCGCTCACCCGTAAGGGAGCAAATCCCAAGGTATGGTGATCCGAAGCTGAGGAGGCCTTCCTTTCCCTGAAACAAGCCTTCTCCTCTGCCCCTGTGCTGCACCGTCCGGACTGCAACGAACAGTTCTACCTGGAGGTTGATGCCTCCTCCTCTGGAGCCGGAGCGGTGCTCACCCAGAAGTCTTCCTCTGGGAGAATGGTAACCTGCGGCTTTTTCTCTAAAATCTTCTCCTCCTCTGAGCGCAATTATTCCATAGGAGACCGAGAACTGCTTGCTGTTAAATTGGCGCTGGAGGAGTGGCGTTACCTGCTTGAAGGGGCCCTATACCGGGTGATCATCTATACGGATCACAAGAACCTGGCATATCTCCAAAATGCTCAAAGACTTAATCCACGTCAAGCCCGGTGGTCTTTGTTCTTTGCCCGCTTCGATTTCATCCTTCATTTCCGCCCGGCGGACAAAAATGTCAAAGCTGATGCCTTGTCCCGATACTTCCTGTCCTCCGACCAAGAGGAGGAGCCTATGCACATTATCGACCCCTCCAAGGTGATGAATGTGGCCCCCTTGGATTTGACTCGTCTTCCACCCGGCAAGACGTTCGTGGCGCCTCCAGACCGTGAGAGGGTTCTTCGCTGGGGTCATTCTTCTAAACTAGCTGGCCATGCCGGCCAAAAGAAGACCTTCCTACTCATTTCCCGGCATTACTGGTGGTCTACCCTGCGTAAGGATGTGGTAGACTTCGTCTCTGCCTGTTCATCTTGTGGCCGCAACAAAATTCCCAGACACTTACCAGCTGGTCATCTCCTGCCGCTTCCCATACCTGTTGCCCCGTGGCAACACATCGCTATGGACTTCATTACCGATCTTCCTGTCTCTGCCGGGTGCACTGTCATTTGGGTGGTCGCGGACCGCTTCTCTAAAATGGCCCACTTCATTCCCCTGCCTGGTCTTCCGTCTGCACCTGAGCTGGCTAAGGACTTTATTCGCCATATCTTCCTTTTCCATGGCCTACCCCTCCACATCGTGTCGGATCGAGGGGTTCAGTTTACCTCACGCTTCTGGAGAGCCACATGTAAACTGCTGGACGTCACCCTGGACTTCTCCTCCGCTTACCACCCTCAGTCCAATGGTCAAGTGGAGCGGATCAATCAGATCCTTACCAGCTATCTCCGGCACTTTGTTAATGCCCACCATTCTGATTGGGTGGACCTCCTTCCTTGGGCCGAGTTCTCTTATAATAACCACGAGAGCGAATCCTCTTCCAAGTCCCCGTTCTTTATTGTCTATGGCTAGCACCTCCGGATTCCGCTCCCTGTCTCCATTTCTGTGGACAACCCTGCTGCGGAGTCTCTTGTCAGCGAATTTTCTACTATTTGGGAGAGTACCAGGTCCGCTCTTCTTCTGTCCTCTGAGCGGATGAAGAGATATGCTGATAAGAGACGTCTGGATCTGCCTCAATTCCGTCCGGAAGACAAGGTTTGGCTCTCGTCCAAACATGTGCGGCTCAAAGTACCCTCCTTCAAGTTGGGCCCTCGATTCATCGGTCCCTTCGAAGTCCTCAGGCAAATTAACCCTGTGGCCTACAAATTAAAACTCCCGGCCACCCTACGGATTCCCAACTCCTTCCACGTATCTCTCCTCAAACCCGTTGTCTTTAACTCTTTTTCCAATAATCCAGGTGCCCCTCCTGCTCCGGTTTCCGCTGATGACGTCTTTGAGGTAGAGAGTATTCTGGCCTCCAAGAGGGTAAGAGGAAAGACCTTTTTTCTGGTAGATTGGAAGGGGTTTGGTCCTGAGGAGAGAACTTGGGAACCCAGGGAGAACATCAACGCCCCGCTTCTCCTTGAAAAATTTCTTTCTGGCCAAAAAAAGAGGGGGACTAAAGGGGGGGGGGGTACTGTAGCATCGGCGTCTCTGCCCCGTACTAAGCAGAGACGCCGTCCCTCTCACCTCCCCCTCCTGGTGCGGCGTCCTCCTGCGCTTCTCTCCCCGCTGCTTCCGGCACGCGCTCCTTCCCCGGCAGTGTGCTTAGGACGCGCGCGCGCTCCCCTTCTCTTAAAGGGACCGCGCGCGCCGTCCTAAGGAGTCCCCGGCCAATTGCCGGAGGACCTCCCATATTTAAGGCACCTCCTCCAAAATGGAGGTGCCCGAGCAATGTTTTTGCAAAGCCTTCACTCTGCTTCAGCCCTCAGGTCCCGTTACCAGTCACCTGCCAGTCACCTGCCAGATTCCTGCTTGTTACCTGCCAGTCACCTGCCGGATTCCTGCCTGTTACCTGCCAGTTACCTGCCAGATTCCTGCTTGATACATGCCTGATATCCGTTTACCTGCTTGCAAGCCTGCGGTCCGACGGTCTGCTTTCCGACACCTGTCAGTCTGTCTATGGACCAGCCTGCCTGCTCACCAGGGAGCGCTCACCTGCTACCTGCCTGCTAGCCTACCTGGAGGATCCGCCGTCACTTGCCGTGACCACCTGCCTGTCCAGAGACTCTTGCCTGCTCACCTGGGAGCGCTCACCTGCTACCTGCCTGCTAGCCTACCTGGAGGCTCTGCCGTCACTTGCCGTGACCACCTGCTCGTCCAGAGACTCTCGCCCGCTCACCTGCCACCTGCCTGCTGTCCTTCTACCCAGAGACTGTCCCTGTCACTTGCCATGAGTACCCGTCTTTTACCCAGAGACTGTCCCAGTCACTTGCCGTGACTACCTGCCCCTCTACCCAGAGACTGTCCCTGTCACTTGCCGTGACTACCTGCCCCTCTACCCAGAGACTGTCCCTGTCACTTGCCGTGACTACCTGCCCGTCTTCCCTGGGAGCCACCTGCTTCCTTACAAGGACTGCCCCCTTGTATAGTTGCACAGAGGTTCCACCTCCCAGACCCGTTACAATGAGTATGTTTGTTTTATTGCAGTGGGTGTGGACTTGAAGGCTGTGACGGACTGTTTGAATGCGATGAAGTGCTCATTGGAGTGGGCCCTTTTCCATCTATGCTCAGCAACCCTAGAGGCCCGTCACAGTTCTTTGGTTGGGCTGGTGTGCCAGGGTTGCAGGTTGATTGTGCAAGCTTTGGTATGTACGAGGGGGGCGACCAAATTGAGAGCTGCAGCTGTTGTGGTGTTATATAAAGCGGCAGCAACATTTGTGTCATGTAAGGAAGTGATGTCTGAAAGAGGGAGCAGGGATTCAGAGAGGGAGTGTAGGTCAAGGTGTTTAAGATTTCTGCGAGGGTATGCAAGTTTGTGGAGTAGGGATTGTTGCCCTGGAGAGGAAAGGGTAGAAACTGTAAGTAGGTTGTGGTCAGAAAGAGGGAGGAGTGAGTTAGAGAGGTTAGACATGGAACAGAGGCAGGTGAAGGTGAGGTCCATAGTGTGGCCATCTTTGTGAGTGGCTGCGGAAGACCATTGAGTAAGGCCGAAGGAGGAAGTGAGGGATAGAAGCTGAGAGGGAAGAGTCAATGGGGATGTTGAAGTCACCCATGATCATCGTAGAGATGTCAGCGGAGAGGAAATGAAGTAGCCAGGTGGTAAAATTGTCTAAGAAGGTGGTGGCCGGTCCAGTGGGACAGTAGATGACAGCCAGTTGGAGGGAGAGTAGATGCGCACACAGTGCACCTCAAAAGAGGGGAGAGTAATGGAGGGTGGCAGTGGGATTTGGGTAAAGGAGCAGTTATCAGACAGGAGAAAACCTACCAGGTTTCGCTGATGCCGAGGAAGGAAAGTTTGTTAGTGATGAAAAGATAGTGAATGTAGGAAAGTTTGTTGCAGACGGATCATGCGTTCCATGGAACTCCTGTTAGTGGGACTGGGGAAGTGGGGGCTGGTTGGATGTATATGAGGTTAAAAGGGTTGTGAGAGTTTGTGATAGATCATGGATAGGAGGTGGAAGTGACTGTGAAGGTGTGGTGAGGAGGACCAGGATTTGGGGAGATATCACTAATAGTGAGGAGGAGCAGAGAAAATGTAAGTAAGTGGGAGCAGGAGAGAGCTTGAGGTGGCTGTTTGTGCTTAGAGACACATGATTGAATGTTGAGGAATATTTCTGAGGAGGAGGTGAGATGAATGAGGAGGATTGAGGGAGAGATGAAGAGTTCATTACTAGGTGTAGGGATTAGGGGTAGTTGTAAAAAGTGAAGGATTATGGGGGTGAGAGTGAAAACAAACACAAACATTGTTTACAGTGTTCAAGCATCCAGTTACCTTCAGTTCCCTTCAGGTTCAATTCAGGTATAATTCATATTTCTCACATTTAAGCATGGACACTTAAGGCGATGGACTGCAGACTAAAGTCTATGCCAGACTCCTGTTGGAAAGTTGCATACCTTAGCATTCTTAATATCAAAAAATATTTAGCCAAAGTTTCTTAAATGCAATTTGGGACTAATATGTGTTCAATGGACTCACTCATCAACTTTCATAATTCTCAATAACTGAAAATGTCTACATAGTAAATTTCACTTCTCATAAACATTATCTTCTAAACTTACTAAACCACAACCATTTTGTACATCATTCGAAAAAAATACAGCTTTAGTAATGAATATATTTTACCATAAATATTCACACTGAGTGGTGATATACACTTAAAACTTTAAGTAGTATTTCTCAATCAGATCCATATGTAGATATATTTGCCCACTCATCAAGGCAAAACTGCTCCAGCTCCTTTAAGTTATATGGTTTCTTCTTGTGAACCACAATCTTCAAATCTTTTTTTCACTTTCTGACTCCGGAGGGTGTGGACATGCCTGTCTGCCTCTCTGCTAGATTGTGGAGACAATACGGCGCCGGACTACTGGCAGCCCATTGCAGCAGCAGAAGCTTATCTAACTGCAAATTCTCAATTGGATTAAGGTCTGGGCTTTGACTAGACCACTTTAGTCAAAGCCCAGACCTTAATGCATTTACATGTTTTCCCTTAAACCACTTGAGTGTTGCATTAGCAGTTTGCTTTATGTCATTGTCTTGTTGGAAGGTGAACCTCAGTCCCAGTCTCAAATCACTGACAGCCTGAAGCAGGTTTTGCTCAAGAGTATCCCTGTATTTTGAACCATCCATCTTCCGCTCGACTCGGCATGATGCTGCCACCACCATGTTTCACTATGGAGATGGTGTTCTTGGAGAGATGAACTGTGTTGGTTTGGCGCCATACATAGCGTTTACCTTGTTGGCCAAATGGTTCAATTTTGGTCTCATCTGACCACAGCACCTTCCTCCATACATTTGGAGAGTCTCACACATGTCTTTTGGCAAACTCAAAATGAGCCTTACACACAAAAATTTTAAGTAAAGGCTTTTTTTTGCCCACTCTTCCATAAATGCCATCTCTATGGAGTTTACAGGTTATTGTGGTCATATAGACAGATACTCCAGTCTTTGCTTGGGAACCCTGCAGCTCCTTCATGGTTACCTTTGGTCTCTGAATAATGCCCTCCTTACCAGGCTGAGAGTTTTGGTGGGTGGCCATCTCTTTGGCACCATGTTATTTCCATTTGATGATAATGGATTTGATGGTGCTTCGGGGGAGCATCAGAGATTTGAATATTTTTTTAGAACCCATCCCTGACTTGTACTTCTCAACAACTTTGTCCCTGACTTGTTTGGAGATCTCCTTGGTCTTCATAGTGTTGTTTGGTTAGTGGTGTCTCTCTTGCTTAATGGTGTTGCAGCCTCTGTGGCATTTCAGAAAAATTGTGGATATACTGACAGACCACGTGACACTTATATTGCACACAGGTGGACTTCCTTTCACTAAGCATTTCACTAAGCATGGGACTTATGAAGGTAATTGCTTTCACCAGAATTTTTTTAGGGCTTTCCTAGCAAAAGGGGTGAATACATATGCAAATGCAAATTTAAGTTATGTAATCTCATAAATCTAATTTATGCTTATATTTTTCTCACTTCACTTCCCTTCACCAACTTTGATTATTTAGAGCTGATGCATCACACACATATCGGATTACAAAAATATTTAAACACAGGTTGTAATGTATAATAGGTAAAAAACCAAGGGGGGTGAATACTTTTGCAAGCTACTTAATACCAGGTTTTTAGTTTAGCATGAAAAAAGGGCCCCTTATTTGAATCTTACTGCCATGCAATGGATAAAACACTATCTTTCTCTTCATAATTCAACTGTAGTTCTGGCATCACAAAAAGGGAAAAATATTCCAGAGAGAGCTGAGAATTTTGGGAGATTTTCTTTTCTTCTCTGTACTAATTCTTAGTGTTGAGCCACCCCCGTAATGTTCGGGTTCGGTTCGTCGAACACCGGGATGTTCGTCGAACACCTTAGAACACTGTCGAACACCGTTAAAACCAATGGCAGGCAACTAAAAACACATAGAAAACACCTCCAAAGGTGTCCAAAAGCTGACAAGCTGCTCAGAAGACACTCTCTTTAAAAAAGCCGGCCGGCAATTCAGCAACGGTACCCGACAATTTAGAACAGAATGAATAGAACATCACACATAGATTAGATAGATAGATAGAAAATGTCAGTCACATATATAATAAGTACAGCGATAGTGTTGATTACTGTACTTGTCATTTAGTGTTAAAATAAAGGATTTATTAAAAAAAAAATTGGCATACGGTTCCCCGTAATTTTAGTCTCTAGCGGAGGTTAAGCAGACGGCGGGGGCAGATGTTTGAAGCCTGGGAAGGGGTAAAACCCACGGAGCTTCCCAGGCTACTAATATCAGCCCCCAGCTGAATATCTAGCCTTTACTAGCTATTAAAATGGGGGACTCGCCCAAAAAAATGACATGGGGTCCCCCCTATTTTAATAGCTAGCAAAGGTTAGGCAGACAGCTGAGGGCTGATATTAATAGCCCTGGAAGGGTGCCATGAATATTGTCCCCTTCCCAGGCTAGAAACACCAGCCGTCAGCCACCCCAGAAATGGCACATCCATAGGATGCGCCAATTCTAGCACTTAGCCTCGCTCTTCCCACTGCCCTGTAGCGGTGGCAGTGGGGTAATAGGGCTGGGGTTGATGTCGGCTTATAATGCCAGCTGACATCAAGCCCAGGTTAGTAATGGAGAAGCGTATATAAGACACCCCCATTACTAACCCCATAGTCAAAGTTAAAAAAAAACCACAAACACCCAGAATAAAGTCCTTTAATTGAAATAAACACAATTTTTTAATGTTCTAAATTAAACCATACTTACCATAACGCCCATTCCAGCTGAAGCCAATGATCTCCTGCAATAAAAGTAAAATAATAAACCAACCTCATCCTTACCTTTCCATGGTTCCTAGGACGGCTCCAGCTGTGCTACATTCACATGACAGGCTGGATCGCAGCCGAAAGCTGCCTTCCAGCTTGCCATGCCGCAGACACCAAGAAGCGCAGGCATGCTTGCGCTCCTCAGTGTCTGCCTGTGATGGCATCGAGATGAGCCAAGTTCATGTTCAATGAACTCAGCTCACCTCATGCACGTCACTGACAGCGTTGGAAAATTCTCCTGCGCTTGCGGTGAGCAAGAGAGAATTCTCCTGCGCTCACGGCAAGCGCAGGAGAATTTTCCCACGCTGTCAGTGACGTGCATGAGTTGAGGTGAGTTCATTGGACATGAACTCGGCTTATCTGGATATCGTCACAGCCAGACACTGAGGAGCGCAAGCATGCCTGCGCTTCTCAGTGTCTGCGGCACGGCAAGCTGGATGGCAGCTTTCGGCTGCGATCCAGCCTGTCATGTGAATGTAGCAGAACTGGAGCCGTCCTGGGAACCATGGAAAGGTAAGGATGAGATTGGTTTATTATTTTACTTTTATTGCAGGAGATCGTTGGCTTCAACTGGAATGGGCGTGATAGTAAGTATGGTTTAATTTAGAACAATAAAGAATTGTGTGTTTATTTCAATTAAAGGACTTTATTCTGGATGTTTGTGTTTTTTTTTAACTTTGACTATGGGGTTAGTAATGGGGGTGTCTTATAGACGCCTCTCCATTACTAACCTGGGCTTGATGTCAGCTGGCATTATAAGCTGACATCAACCCCAGCCCTATTACCCCACTGCCACCACTACAGGGCAGTGGGAAGAGCGAGGCTAAGTGCCAGAATTGGCGCATCCTATGGATGCGCCATTTCTGGGGGGGCTGACGGCTGGTGTTTCTAGCCTGGGAGGGGGCCAATATTCATGGCACCCTTCCTGGGCTATTAATATCAGCCCCCAGCTGTCTGCCTAGCCTTTGCTAGCTATTAAAATAGGGGGGACCCCACGTCATTTTTTTGGAGGGTCCCCCATTTTAATAGCTAGTAAAGGCTAGGTATTCAGCTGGGGGCTGATATTAGTAGCCTGGGAAGCTCCGGGGGTATTACCCCCTTCCCAGGATTCAAACATCTGCCTCAGCCGTCTGCTTAACCTCTGCTAGTGACTAAAATTACGGGGAACCCCACGCCAATTTTTTTTTTTTAATAAATCCTTTATTTTAACACTAAATGACAAGAACAGTAATCAACACTATCATTGTACTTAGAAACATGTCAGTCACATATATAATATCTATCTAATCTATGTGTGATGCTCTATTCTTTCGGTTCTAAATTGTCGGGTAACGGTGTATGCTGCTGCTGAATAGCCGGCTTTTCATGATTCACTGTTTTCCCATCGATTTGGGCAACCACTGTAATGCCACAACCACCATGGCTGTGACATTACAGTGAGTGACAGACAATCACTGCATGATGTGAAAAAATCCAGTTACACTTTTGGTGCACGAACAGTTACCGAACATAAGCTCGAACAGCCAAATTTTTTGGAAATCGTTCACGTTCGTCGAACGACTCAAACACCTCCCAAAACAGCTCGAATTTGAGATTGGCGAACAGTTCTAGTCGAACACCGCTCATCTCTACTAATTATTAGGGGGAATCGGATTCATTTCAGCACTGAATATTAAAGTGGAGTTTTGTGCTCAGATCTGGCAGGATTTGGATTTAGCCTCTTTTGCCATTTTGTTGACTCAATGGTTCAAAAAATATAAATGGAGAATTGATCGACCTAATTATCTCTACGGTAATAGCACAGATCTACCATTTGTTTACTCGCTACATGCTGACAATTTCCGCAACAAAATGGTATCTCCAAGCTCAGAAGCAGAAAATCTCATAAAAAACAATGAGACAGCAGAGAGCCAGTCTTCAGTTGTTTCAGTTCACCTTCTTAAAAGGCTAAAGTTTTCAAAACAAAATTATTATAAATATATATATACACAATACAGACCAAAAGTTTGGACACACCTTCTCATTTAAAGATTTTTCTGTATTTTCATGACTATGAAAATTGTACATTCACACTGAAGGCATCAAAACTATGAATTAACACATGTGGAATTATATACAGTACAGACCAAAAGTTTGGACACACCTTCTCATTTAAAGATTTTTCTGTATTTTCATGACTATGAAAATTGTACATTCACACTGAAGGCATCAAAACTATGAATTACCACATGTGGAATTATATACTTAACAAAAAAGTGTGAAACAACTGAAAATATGTCTTATATTCTAGGTTCTTCAAAGTAGCCACCTTTTGCTTTGATGACTGCTTTGCACACTCTTGGCATTCTCTTGATGAGTTTCAAGAGGTAGTCACCGGAAATGATCTTCCAACTATCTTGAAGGAGTTCCCAGAGATGCTTAGCACTTGTTGGCCCTTTTGCCTTCACTCTGCGGTCCAGCTCACCCCAAACCATCTCGATTGGGTTCAGGTCTGGTGACTGTGGAGGCCAGGTCATCTGGCGTAGCCCCCCATCACTCTCCCTCTTGGTCAAATAGCCCTTACACAGCCTGGAGGTGTGTTTGGGGTCATTGTCCTGTTGAAAAATAAATGATGGTCCAACTAAACGCAAACCGGATGGAATAGCATGCCGCAGCAAGATGCTGTTGTAGCCATGCTGGTTCAGTATGCCTTCAATTTTGAATAAATCCCCAACAGTGTCACCAGCAAAGCACCCCCACACCATCACACTTCCTCCTCCATGCTTCACGGTGGGAACCAGGCATGTAGAGTCCATCCGTTCACCTTTTCTACGTCACACAAAGACACGTTGGTTGCAACCAAAGATCTCAAATTTGGACTCATCAGACCAAAGCACAGATTTCCACTGGTCTAATGTCCATTCCTTGTGTTCTTTAGCCCAAATAAGTCTCTTCTGCTTGTTGCCTGTCATTAACAGTGGTTTCCTAGCAGCTATTTTCACCATGAAGGCCTGCTGCACAAAGTCTCCTCTTAACAGTTGTTGTAGAGATGTGTCTGCTGCTAGAACTCTGTGCGGCATTGACCTGGTCTCTAATCTGAGCTGCTGTTAACCTGCGATTTCTGAGGCTGGTGACTTGGATAAACTTATCCTCAAAAGCAGAGGTGACTCTTGGTCTTCCTTTCCTGGGGCGGTCCTCATGTGAGCCAGTTTCTTTGTAGCGCTTGATGGTTTTTGCAACTGCACTTGGGGACACTTTCAAAGTTTTCCCTATTTTTCGCACTGACTGACCTTCATTTCTTAAAGTAATGATGGCCACTCGTTTTTCTTTACTTAGCTGCTTTTTTCTTGCCATAATACAAATTCTAACACTCTATTCAGTGGGACTATCAGCTGTGTATCCACCAGACTTCTGCACAGCACAACTGATGGTCCCAACTCCATTTATAAGGCAAGAAATCCCACTTATTAAACCTGACAGGGCACACCTGTGAAGTGAAAACCATTTCCGGTGACTACCTCTTGAAACTCATCAAGAGAATGCCAAGAGCGTGCAAAGCAGTCATCAAAGCAAAAGGTGGCTACTTTGAAGAACCTAGAATATAAGACATATTTTCAGTTGTTTCACACTTTTTTGTTAAGTATATAATTCCACATGTGGTAATTCATAGTTTTGATGCCTTCAGTGTGAATGTACAATTTTCATAGTCATGAAAATACAGAAAAATCTTTAAATGAGAAGGTGTGTCCAAACTTTTGGTCTTTACTGTACTTAACAAAAAAGTGTGAAACAACTGAAAATATGTCTTATATTCTAGGTTCTTCAAAGTAGCCACTTTTGCTTTGATGACTGCTTTGCACACTCTTGGCATTCTCTTGATGAGCTTCAAGAGGTAGTCACCGGAAATGGTTTTCACTTCACAGGTGTGCCCTGTCAGGTTTAATAAGTGGGATTTCTTGCCTTATAAATGGGGTTGGGACCATCAGTTGTGTTGTGCAGAAGTCAGGTGGATACACAGCTCATAGTCCTACTGAATAGACTGTTAGCTGCATTTTTCTTGCCATAATACAAATTCTAAGTAAAGAAAAACAAGTGGCCATCATTACTTTAAAAAATGAAGGTCAGTCAGTGCGAAAAATTGGGTAAACTTTGAAAGTGTCCCCAAGTGCAGTTGCAAAAACCATCAAGCGCTACAAAGAAACTGGCTCACATGAGGACCGTCCCAGGAAAGGAAGACCAAGAGTCACCTCTGCTTCTGAGGATAAGTTTATCCGAGTCACCAGCCTCAGAAATCGCCAGTTAACAGCATCTCAGATTCGAGACCAGGTCAATGCCACACAGAGTTCTAGCAGCAGACACATCTCTACAACAACTGTTAAGAGGAGACTTTGTGCAGCAGGCCTTCATGGTAAAATAGCTGCTAGGAAACCACTGATAAGGACAGGCAACACGCAGAAGAGGCTTGTTTGGGCTAAAGAACACAAGGAATGGACATTAGACCGGTGGAAATCTGTGCTTTGGTCTGATGAGTCCAAATTTGAGATCTTTGGTTCCAACCACCGTGTCTTTGTGCAACGCAGAAAAGGTGAACGGATGGACTCTACATGCCTGGTTCCCACCGTGAAGCATGGAGGAGGAGGTGTCATGGTGTGGGGGTGCTTTGCTGGTGACACTGTTGGGGATTTATTCAAAATTGAAGGCATACTGAACCAGCATGGCTACCACAGCATCTTGCAGCGGCATGCTATTCCATCCGGATTGCGTTTAGTAGGACCATCATTTATTTTTCAACAGGACAATGACCCCAAACACACCTCCAGGCTGTGTAAGGGCTATTTGACCAAGAAGGAGAGTGATTGGGTGCTACGCCAGATGACCTGGCCTCCACAGTCACCAGACCTGAACCCAATCGAGATGCTTTGGGGTGAGCTGGACCGCAGAGTGAAGGCAAAAGGGCCAACAAGTGCTAAGCATCTCTGGGAACTCCTTCAAGATTGTTGGAAGACCACTTCCGGTGACTTCCTTTTGAAGCTCATCAACAGAATGCCAAGAGTGTGCAAAGCATCATCAAAGCAAAAGGTGGCTACTTTGAAGAACCTAGAATATAAGACATATTTTTAGTTGTTTCACACTTTTTTGTTAACTATATAATTCCACATGTGTTAATTCATAGTTTTGATGCCTTCAGTGTGAATGTACAATTTTCATAGTCATGAAAATACAAAAAAATCTTTAAATGAGGTGTGTCCAAACTTTTGGTTTGTACTGTATATATCTATAATATAATCGACCAAGCGTCCCTCTCTCTGAAGCCTCTATAGACTGCTCATGCGCGACGAGCAGTCTAGCTCCAGACAGAAAAACGCATGGAGCCATTACAGGTAAGAGGAGTGTATGGCGCTGAAGATCGCGGTATGCGTAGACACTGAACGCATACCGCGATCTCCGGCGCCATACTTACATACTTACCAGACCGGGAGTAGCGTTGCCGCGGCACCTCTCTTCTGGCCGTAGACCGGGGGAAGAGTGAAGGCGTCGGAATCGGCGCATGCGCATAGCACTATGCGGCGCCATTTTACTGAAGACACATTTCCCCTGGCCTCCTGCAGAACAGGACACAGCAGCGCTGGAGCACAGGGAAGAAAGGTGAGTATAAGTGTTTATTTTTTTGTTTGTGTGCAGCGTGAAAGGGATGAGGGGTGCCATAAATACCAGGATTGGGGGATGAGGGGGCCACACATACCAGGATTGGGGGGGAGGGGACCATGCATACCAGGATTGGGGGTGAGGGGACCATGCATACCAGGATTGGGGGATGAGGGGACCAAGCATACCAGGATTGGAGGATGAGGGGTACAATACATACCAGGATTGGGGGATGAGTGGGCCACACATACCAGGAATGGGGGATGAGGCGGCCACACATACCAGGATTGGGGGATGAGGGGTACCATACATACCAGGATTGGGGGGATGAGGGGACCACGCATACCAGGATTGGGGGGATGAGGGGACCATGCATACCAGGATTGGGGATGGGGGGTGCCATGCATACCAGGATTGGGGATCGTGAGGTGCCATGCATACCCAGATTGGGGATGGTGGGGTGCTATGCATACCAGGATTGGGGGAAGACGGGTGCTATGCATACCAGGATTGAGGGGTGAGGGGTACCATGCATACCAGGATTGAGGGGTGAGGGGTACCATGCATACCAGGATTTGGTGATGAGGGGTACCATGCATACCAGGATTGGGAAATGAGGGGTACCATGCATACTAGGATAGGGATCTGGGGGGCCCATGCATACCAGGATTCGGATGAGGCACCATGCATACCAGGATAGGGATGAGGAGTTTCATGTATTCCAGGATAGGGATGAGGGGTACCATGCATAAAAGGATTGAGGGTGAGGGGTGCCATGCGTACCAGGATTGGGGGTGAGGGGTGCCATGCGTACCAGGATTTAGGGTGAAGGGTGCCATGCATACCAGGATTGAGTGTGAGGGGTGCCATGCATACCGGGATAGGGATGAGGCGTGCCATTCATGCCAGGATAGGGATGAGGGCAGCACATAGGATGGGGCAACAGGATTGGGGAGCACAAATACCAGGATGGGGGCAGCACAAATACCTGGTTGAGAAACCATATACCAATAAAAATGCCCACCACCCGGGCGTAGAATGGGCTCAATAGCTTATATATGTATATATATATATATATATATATATATATATATATATATATATATATATATATATATATATATATATATATATATATATATATATACATACACACACATATACACAGTATATATACAGTACAGACCAAAAGTTTGGACACACCTTCTCATTTAAAGATTTTTCTATATTTTCATGACTATGAAAATTGTACATTCACACTGAAGGCATCAAAACTATGAATTAACACATGTGGAATTATATAGTTAACAAAAAAGTGTGAAACAACTAAAAATATGTCTTATATTCTAGTTTCTTCAAAGTTGCCACCTTTTGCTTTGATGACTGCTTTGAACACTTTTGGCATTCTGTTGATGAGCTTCAAAAGGTAGTCACCGGAAATGGTCTTCCAACAATCTTGAAGGAGTTCCCAGAGATGCTTAGCACTTGTTGGCCCTTTTGCCTTCACTCTGCGGTCCAGCTCACCCCAAACCATCCCGATTGGGTTAAGTTCTAGTGACTGTGGAGGCCAGGTCATCTGGCGTAGCACCCCATCACTCTCCTTCTTGGTCAAATAGCCCTTACACAGCTGGGAGGTGTGTTTGGGGTCATTGTCCTGTTGAAAAACAAATGATGGTCCAACTAAACGCAAACCGGATGGAATAGCATGCCGCTGCAAGATGCTGTTGTAGCCATGCTGGTTCAGTATACCTTCAATTTTGAATAAATCCCCAACAGTGTCACCAGCAAAGCACCCCCACACCATCATACCTCCTCCTCCATGCTTCACGGTGGGAACCAGGCATGTAGAGTCCATCCGTTCACCTTTTCTGCGTTGCACAAAGACAAGGTGGTTGGAACCAAAGATCTAAAATTTGGACTCATCAGACCAAAGCACAGATTTCCACTGGTCTGATGTCCATTCCTTGTGTTCTTTAGCCCAAACAAGTCTCTTCTGCTTGTTGCCAGTCCTTTTCAGTGGTTTCCTACCAGCTATTTTATCCTGAAGGCCTGCTGCACAAAGTCTCCTCTTAACAGTTGCTGAAGAGATGTGTCTGCTGCTAGAACTCTGTGTGGCATTGACCTGGTCTCTAATCTGAGCTGCTGTTAACCTGCGATTTCTGAGGCTGATGACTCGGATAAACTTATCCTCAGAAGCAGAGGTGACTCTTGGTCTTCCTTTCCTGGGGCGGTCCTCATGTGAGCCAGTTTCTTTGTAGCGTTTGATGGTTTTTGCAACTGCACTTGGGGACACTTTCAAAGTTTTCCCAATTTTTCGCACTGACTGACCATCATTTCTTAAAGTAATGATGGCCACTCGTTTTTCTTTACTTAGTTGCTTTTTTCTTGCCATAATACAAATTCTAACAGTCTATTCAGTAGGACTATGAGCTGTGTATCCACCTGACTTCTGCACAACATAACTGATGGTCCCAACCCCATTTATAAGGCAAGAAATCCCACTTATTAAACCTGACAGGGCACACCTGTGAAGTGAAAACCATTTCCGGTGACTGCCTTTTGAAGCTCATCAAGAGAATGCCAAGAGTGTGCAAAGCAGTCATCAAAGCAAAAGGTGGCTACTTTGAAGAACCTAGAATATAAGACATATTTTCAGTTGTTTCACACGTTTTTGTTAACTATATAATTCCACATGTGTTAATTCATAGTTTTGATGCCTTCAGTGTGAATGTACAATTTTCATAGTAATGAAAATACAGAAAATCTTTATATGAGAAGGTGTGTCCAAACTTTTGGTCTGTACTGTGTATGTATGTATATATATATATATATATATATATATATATATATATATATATATATATATATATATATATATATATATATATATATATATATATAGTGGAAGCTGGACAGGTCGTGGACAGGAGATATGTGTCCCCGAAGTGCAAAGCCTCGGTAATATAGGACCCAGAGAAGTAGGCTCTAGCACACATAATGCTGGGTGTTATGCACATGCCCGGACTGACTGGCTTGTGCGTGTTTAGTGATCTCACTGGACCATGAACCGGAGAGTGCCTGGAGTGGCGTAACTAAGTATCTACCCGATCCGACCAAGGTCGCACGACGGCTAACGACGCCTGAGCACCAGGGAGGAACCGAGCAGAGGGACCAGGTGAGACTCCAGGTCAGACCCCGGACACGGCTGTTGACCCACACCGGGGAATACAGGAACAGGCAGGTTAGAGCACAGGCTCAGTAGGGTCCAGTACAGACTAGGAGACGGATTCAGAGCCACAGGTGCGGTAATCAAGCAGGGTAAAGTGAAACCGCAGGTGCGTTGGACAAGGCTGAGCAGAGCGAAACTGCTGGTGCGGTGGACAGGGCTGAGAAGAGCAAAACCACAAGTGTGGTGGACAGGGCTGAGCAGAGCGAAACCACAGGTGCGGTGGACAAGGCTGAGCAGAGCGAAACCGCAAGTGCGGTGGACAGGGCTGAGCAGAGCGAAACCGCAAGTGCGGTGGACAGGGCTGAGCAGAGCAAAACCGCAAGTACGGTGGACAGGGCTGAGCAGAGCAAAACCGCAAGTGCGGTGGACAGGGCTGAGCAGAGCGAATCCACAGGTGCGGTGGACAACGCTGAGCAGAGTGAAACCGCAAGTGCGGTGGACAAGGCTGAGCAGAGCGAAACCGCAGATGCGGTGGACAAGGCTGAGCAGAGCGAAACCGCAGATGCGGTGGACAAGGCAGAGCAGAGCAAAACCGCAAGTGTGGTAGACAAAGCAGAGCAGAGCGGGCAGAAACCGCCAGAGCGGTAAGTAAGACAGAGCAGAGGTAAACCGCCAAAGTGGTGAGCAAAGACAGAGCAGAGGGGACAGGGCTCTGTTCACACGGAACAGACTGGAAGGGAAAGGCAGAACCAGATACACACAAAGTACTTGCAAAGAAGTAGCGAGTGGATTCCAAACTCACAAACAGAAGTACAGCGACAACGAGTAGGAGTTAGGTGCAGGTTCAGACTCTGCAAAAAAAGAGAGGAAACGGACAAAGGGACAAAACAAGTAACAGGTTAGGAGACAGTTCAGACAGGAACTGTACTGCAACGAAATACAGGAACGAGCCTAGGTATAGCCAAGAGCTAGTTCAGACACTGCAGCAAAAAGGGAGGAAACAGACATAGGGACAAAACAGGTAACAGATTAGGAGACGGTTCAGACAGGAACTGTACTGCAACGAAATACAGGAACGAGCCTAGGTATAGCCAAGAGCTGGTTCAGACACTGCAGCAAAAGGGAGGAAACAGACATACGGAGAAAACAAGTAACAGGTTAGGAGACAGTTCATATAGGAACTGTTACTGCAGCGAAATACAGGAACGAGCCTGGGTGTACGGCCCCCAGAGGCAGAAACGAACAGGCTAGGAGCGTGTTCAGACAGGCCTGGAAATACAGCCTCCAGGAAGGCGGACAGACAGGCAAGAAAACAGAGATAACAGATCTAGGTATGCGGCCCCTAGAAGGCGGGACGAACAGGCAAGGGTACAGTTCAGACAGGAACTGCTACTGAAAGAGATACAGGAGCCAGTCTGGGAATACAGTCCCCAGAGTGGCAGAAACAGACAAGAACAGAACAGGACAGGACCTGGCACATTCAGAAGTCAAGAAGCACACTGAATGAAAGCGTTGCTCAGGCATCAGCTTCCAGGTGAAGCTGGTTTAAATATCCAGTGACAGACAGCAATATCCTGAGGATGCATTAGGGGTGTGCCCACAGCAGCTACAAGAATCAGGAAGTAACCAGGCCGCCGCCCTAAGCAGTCAGAACAGAGACAAACAGACAGCATGAATAGAAGCCAGGTTAGCAGACTGGACTGAAGATCAAGTTTGCGATCTTGCATAGTGAGAGATGGTGCACTATGCAAGCCCGCCACCAGGTATGTTACAGTACCCCCCCCTTACGCCCCCTCTTTTTCAAGCCTGCAAGAGTGTTCCACAGAGAATTGGGAGGCCAGTCCTTCTCTTCAAGAGGATTGCCTCTTCTGTCCACTAGAGGAAACGAAACTGGTCTCATCATCTTGGTAACTAGGATGCTTCCTCCCATCAAGCCATCCTCAGCAACGGATGAAGTGGGTGAAGTACCAGGTACAGGGTGTAAGAAAGTCTCTGTCCATTTGTCATCAGGTAGCACCCCAGAGGATTCAGGAGACAACTGGAGGTCCTCCGCCTGGTTGGAGGGGTGCAGAAACTCGGGGGTAACCACTGCTTCGGGGTACACTTGGTCAAGCTCACTGGACGAAGTGAGCGAGGTTTCAGGTACAGGGTGTAGGAAAGTCTCTGTCCATTTGTTATCAGGTAGCACCCCAGAGGGTTCAGGAGACAACTGGAGGTCCTCCGCCTGGTTGAAGGGGTGCAGAGACTCGGGGGTAACCACTGCTTCGGGGTACACTTGGTCAAGCTCACTGGACAAAGTGAGCGAGGTATCAGGTACAGGGTGTAGGAAAGTCTCTCTCCATTTGTTATCAGGTAGCACCCCGGAGGATTCAGGAGGCAACTGGAGGTCCTCCGACTGGTCGGAGGGATGCAGAGACTCAGGGGTAATCACTGCTTCAAGGTACATTTTGCCAAGCTTACTGGATGAAGTGGGCGGCTTACCAGGTACCGGGTGTAGGAAAGTCTCTCTCCGTTTAACAGGTAGCACCCCGGAGAATTCAGGAGACAACTGGAGGTCCACCGCCTGGATGGAGGGGTGCAGAGACTTCGGGGTAATTACCGCCTTGATGGACGTAGGACCAGATTTATTTGAGACGGAGGGTCCTTGCTTTGGGACCAACTTAAGTCTGGTTTCAGAGATGACATGTCTGTGAGGCGGGACGGTACCTGAAGCCAGATCATTGGTACAATCGTCGAGACTGTGTGGGGACATTGCCTCCGCTTCTCTTCCTTCGGAGACTTCAGCGCACAGCGAGTCAGCAACTAGCAGATCTGATAAAGAAGAAGAAGACATTGCTGACTGCCCTGAAGATATAGCGACTGGACACCCCTTGTACCTTAACAGTCCCCCACGATACAGCATGCAAGGTCTCCAGACCTGAGCGGTCACTAGATTTCTTGGCTCTGGACGACTTGTGGGTAAACCAGTCAGCACCTGAAAGGAAAGCTTCTTCAAGTGTAATGCTCCAATCTGGAGCTTAATTTGTACAGACATCCTTTGACTGTTTCTGAGTAGGGCTCGTCCTTCTGCAGACAATGCCCAAACCGGCTTCTGGAGTTTTCGGACAGGAATCAGACACTGACTCTTCAAAGCTTTAAGCCCGAAACTTCCGGTTAATCCGAGGCTTTCACTTGCCATGGAGACAGTCATGGTCATCTGTGGAGAGGAAACACCAATGCTCAGGGCAGCCTCTCCTACAGGCCTAATGTCTTGGGATTCTCCAACCTTCACTGGACAAAGACCGTCAGGGGGACCCAAACAACCGCAGCGGGACTGCAATCCGATTTTGTGACTGAATTCTGACCTCTGCTTTACCTGCCGAACATGGTCAACCTTCATGGATTCAGTGCGGGTAGCTGCTTCTGCAGGCTGGGGAACAAGAGGTCTTTGGGAGGACAGAACCTGGCGTGATGGTTTGCCTCTACGCCTTGCACGTCTGGACTGCCTCTTGAGGTTGGGAAGAGAAGTATTCTGCGGAGCGTAGTCATCCTGTGTGGATTCTGGGTGGGCATCAGTCTCTTCGGGCTGGAGAACTGGTGAGCTACCCACACACATTACCCATCGGGGCTGCTCCGGGATACTGGGAAGAGAAGCATTAGCAGAGGCTTCAGGATTGGGGTCATCGAAGACCATTAGAAAGGCCACCAGGAAGGCCTGCAGGTCAAGGACGATAGGATCCCATGCTTCCCATAGGGGGGTGACCCATTTCAAAGCATCACCAGCTAGGTAGGATAACATAAATGCCACTTTAGACCAATCAGTAGGAAAATAGAGAGGCTAGAACTTGAAATGCAGCATGCATTGCTCCACAAACGCATGGCTTTGTTTAGGATCCCCATAGTACCGAGGCGGATCCGCAGGAACGGGTGCAGAAAGCTCCATTTGGACTGGTGCGTACATTGCCTGGGCCATAGCTAGAGAAAAAAAAAAAATTATTTATTTTTTTTTAATGCACGTATTCGCTGGACACGGATTCAAAATGTCTCTGAGAGCGAAGGGCCGTGGGGCTCAACGGGAACCATGGCCTGAGTAAACTGTTATACACACGCCCGGACTGACTGGCGTGTGCGTGTTTAGTGATCCCACTGGACCATGAACCGGAGAGTGCCTGTAGGGGCATAACTAAGTATCTACCTGATCCGACCAAGGTCGCACGACGGCTAACGACGCCTGTGCACCAGGGAGGAACCGAGCAGAGGGACCAGGCGCGACTCCAGGTCAGACCCCGGACATGGCTGATGAACCACATCGGGGAATACAGGACCAGGCAGGTTAGAGCACAGGCTGGGTGCTCTAACCTGCGAAACCCCAAGTGCGGTGGACAAGGCTGAGCAGAGCAAAACCGCAGATGCGGTGGACAGGGCTGAGCAGAGCGAAACGTAGATGCGGTGGACAAGGCAGAGCAGAGCGAAACCGCAGGCCCGGTGGACAAGGCTGAGCAGAGCGAAACTGCAAGTGCGGTAGACAAGGCAGAGCAGAGCAGGCAGAAACCGCCAGAGCGGTAAGTAAGACAGAGCAGAGATAAACCGCCAAAGCGGTGAGCAAAGACAGAGCAGAGATAAACCGCCAAAGCTGTGAGCAAAGACAGAGCAGAGATAAACCGCCAAAGCGGTGAGCAAAGACAGAGCAGAGATAAACCGCCAAAGCTGTGAGCAAAGACAGAGCAGAGATAAACCGCCAAAGCGGTGAGCAAAGACAGAGCAGAGGGGACAGGGCTCTGTTCACACGTAACAGACTGGAAGGGAAAGGCAGAACCAGATACACACAAGGTACTTGCAAAGAAGTAGCGAGTGGACTCCAAACTCACAAACAGAAGTACAGCGACAATGAGTAGGAGTTAGGTGCAGGTTCAGACTCTGCAGAAAAAGAGAGGAAACGGACAAAGGGACAAAACAAGTAACAGGTTAGGAGACAGTTCAGACAGGAACTGTACTGCAACGAAATACAGGAACGAGCTTAGGTATAGCCAAGTGCTGGTTCAGACACTGCAGCAAAAAGGGAGGAAACAGACATAGGGACAAAACAGGTAACAGATAAGGAGACAGTTCAGACAGGAACTGTACTGCAACGAAATACAGGAACGAGCCTAGGTATAGCCAAGAGCTGGTTCAGACGCTGCAGCAAAAGGGAGGAAACGGACATAGGGACAAAACAAGTAACAGGTTAGGAGACAGTTCAGATAGGAACTGTTACTGCAGCGAAATACAGGAACGAGCCTGGGTGTACGGCCCCCAGAGGCAGAAACGAACAGGCTAGGAGCGTGTTCAGACAGGCCTGGAAATACAGCCTCCAGGAAGGCGGACAGACAGGCAAGAAAACACAGATAACAGATCTAGGTATGCGGCCCCTAGAAGGCGGGACGAACAGGCAAGGGTACAGTTCAGACAGGAATTGCTACTGAAAGAGATACAGGAGCCAGTTTGGGAATACAGTCCCCAGAGTGGCAGAAATAGACAAGAACAGAACAGGACCTGGCACATTCAGAGTCAAGGAGCACACTGAATGAAAGCATTGCTCAGGCATCAGCTTCCAGGTGAAGCTGGTTTAAATATCCAGTGACAGACAGCAATAGGCTGAGGATGCATTAGGGGTGTGCCCACAGCAGCTACAAGAATCAGGAAGTAACCGGGCCGCCGCCCTAAGCAGTCAGAACAGAGACAAACAGACAGCATGAATAGAAGCCAGGCTAGCAGACTGGACAGAAGATCAAGTTTGCGATCTTGCATAGTGAGAGATGGTGCACTATGCAAGCCCGCCACCAGGTATGTTACACTGGGAGGATTTTAATGGGCCCAGGTTTTACAAGCAGCTGAAAGAGCTGGGTGGGATCGGCTGCTCACTTACCTCCAGTCCAGGTCTTGGAATGTCTGATTTAAGGCAGCTGGTGTCTCACTCTGTCTGTGTGTTTGCAAGGTGAGGAGGCCTTGCATGTGCTGCTCAGACCTGCTGGAATCTGAGAGAAAAGGACTGACATTTAAACGGGTCAGCCCGTACTTTATATGAACTGGTTAATTTTCCATTTTTGTTCAGTTATACCTTTTTGTGCCTGGAAGCGGTTGTTTGATTTTGTTAACCCTGACGATTTATGAATTTTTAATAAACTACCTACTTGTTTTGAATCAGCGATCTGAATCCTGTGTATGAACCAGGGTCTACCACAGAGCTGATCCCTCACAATATACAGGTGCATCTCACTAAATTAGAATATCATTAAAAAGTTAATTTATTTCAGTTCTTCAATACAAAAAGTGAAACTCATATATCATATAGAGTCATTACAGAGTGATCTATTTCAAGTGTTTATTTCTGTTAATTTTGATGATTATGGCTTACAGCCAATGAAAACACAAAAGTCATTATCTCAGTAAATTAGAATAATTAACAAAAAACAACTGCAAAGGCTTCCTAAGCATTTAAAAAGGTCCCTTAGTCTGTTTCAGTAGGCTCCATAATCATAGGGAAAACTGCTGACTTGACAGATGTCCAGAAGGCAGTCATTGACACTAAGTAATTGCAAAGTAAATTTTGCATTTCATTTGGATATCAAGATCCCAGAGTCTGGAGGAAGTGTGAAGAGGCACACAATCCAAGCTGCTTGAGGTGTAGTGTGAAGTTTCCACAATCAGTGATGGTTTGGGGAGCCATGGCATCTGCTGGTGTAGGTCCACTGTGTTTTATGAAGACCAAAGTTAGCGCAGCCGTCTACCAGGAAATTTTAGAGCACTTCATGTTTCCCTCTGCCGACAAGCTTTTTGGAGATGGAAATTTCATTCTCCTCCAGGACTTGGCACCTGTTTACACTGTCAAAAGTACCAATACCTGGTTTAGAAACATCAGTATCACTGTGCTTGATTGGCCAGCAAACTCGCCTGACCTTAACCCCATAGAGAATCTATGCTGTATTGTCAAAAGGAAGATGAGAGACACCAGACCCAACAATGCAGATGAGCTGAAGGCTGCTATCAAAGCAACCTGGGCTTCCATAACACCTCAGCAGTGCCACAGGCTGATCGCCTCCATGCCACTCCGCATTGATGCAGTAATTGATGCAAAAGGAGCCCCGACCAAGTATTGAGTGCATTTACGGAACAAACATTTCAGTAGGCCAACATTTCGGATTTTAAAAACATTTTTCAAGCTGTTGTTATAAAGTATTCTAATTTACTGAGATAATGATTTGTGTTTTCATTGGCTGTAAGCCATAATCATCAAAATTAACAGAAATAAACACTTGAAATAGATCACTGTGTTTGTAATGACTCTATATAACATATGAGTTTCATTTTTTGTATTGAAGAATTGAAATAAATAAACTTTTTGATATTCTAATTTAGTGAGATGCACCTGTATATACAGTGGGTATGGAAAGTATTCACACCCCTTTAAATTTTTCAGTCTTTGTAGCTATTTGGTAAATTCTAAAAAGTTCTTTTTTTTCTCATTAAAGAGATGCACCCCATCTTGACTGAAAAAAACAGAAATGTAGAAATTTTTGCAAATTTATTAAAAAAGAAAAACTGAGTACACCGATATCCCATTTGTAGTGGCATCGGTCGGAAGAGAAAAAGCGCATTTTGAATTTTGAAGCGCAAAATTGTCTGGAATAGATAACGGATGCCATGTCGCATTTGCAGAGTCCCTGATGTGCCCAAACAGTGGAAACCCTCCACATGTGACTCCATTTTGGAAAATAGACCCCTCAAGGAATTTATCCAGATGTGTGATGAGCACTTTGAAACCCCAGGTTCTTCACAGAATTTTATAAAATTGAGTCGAGAAAATAAAATATCATATTTTCCCACAAAAATGTTCTTTAGCCCCAAATTTAGCATTTTCACAAGGGCAGCAGGAAAAATTCCACCATACAATTTATTGTGCAATTTCTTTTGAGTCTCAAATACCCCATATGTGGTGGAAAAGTACTATTTGGGTGAGAAGGAGTACCGTTTAATTTTTGGTGCATAAAATTGTCTGGAATAGATAGCGAAGGCCATGTAACATTTGCAGAGCACCTGATGTGCCTAAACAGTGGAAATCCCCCACAAAGTGACCCTATTTTGGAAACTAGACACCTCAAGGAATTTATCTAGATGTGTGGTGAGCACTTGAACCCCCAGGCGCTGCATAGAATTTTATAACTGTAACGGGGCCGGGTGGTGGATCCTCTGTGCCCAAGAACAAGGCGGAACCTCGAGGGGCAGATGTTATACTGGGGACGACCTTGTAATAGAGCAGGTGGCTCCCACGGGTCAGGTAGCTGGGACTGACCGGAGTAGCGGGTGGACACAGCTGGTAGGTAGCAGTCTCTGGGTGAGTAGGCGGGTGATCACGGGAAGTGACGGAAGAGCAGGTAAGAGTCTCTTGGCTGGCAGGCAGGCGGTCACGGCAAGTGACGGCTGAGCGGGTAATAGTCTCTGGGCAGGCAGGCAGGCGGTCACGGCAAGTGACGGCTGAGCGGGTAACAGTCTATTGGCTGGCAGGCAGGCAGTCACGGCAAGTGACGGCTGAGTGGGCAATAGTCTCTTGGCTGGCAGGCAGGCGGTCACGGCAAGTGACGGCTGAGCGGGTAAGAGTCTCTTGGCTGGCAGGCAAGCAGGCGGTCACGACAAGTGACGGCTGAGCGGGTAAGAGTCTCTTGGCAGGCAGGTGGTCACGGCAAGTGACGGCGGAGCCTCCAGGTAGGCTAGCAGGCGGGTAGCAGGTGAGTGCTCCCAGTTGAGCGGGTAAGAGTCTCTTAGCTGGCAGGCAGGTGGTCACGGCAAATGACGGCGGAGCCTCCAGGTAGGCTAGCAGGCGGGTAGCAGGTGAGCTCTCCCAGGTGAGCGGGTTAGCAGGTACGGCAGGCAGCAGGCAGGTAACTGGCAGGTGCTTCCTGTACCGCAGGTGGACTTGCCCATAGACAGACTGGCGGAAGCAGGAGACAGACTGTCGGGCTGAAGGGAAGACAAGCAGGCAGACAGGACTGGACGTAAGGCTGGCAAAGGGACCTGAGGGCTAAAGCAGAGGTGAGTATGCTTTGCTACAACTTTGCTCGGGCACCTCCATTTTGGAGGAAGAGCCTTATATATGGGAAGTCCTCCGGCCATTGGCCGGGGACTCCTTAGGACGGCGCGCGCGGTCCCTTTAAGAGAGGGGGAGCATGCGCGCCCTGAGCACAGTGCCCGGGGAGGAGCGCGTGCCGGCAGCAGCGAGGGAAGGAGCGCTGGAGGATGCCGCGGGCTGAACAGGAAGGTGAGAGGGACGGCGTGTCTGCCTAGCAGGAGGCAGAGAGCCGATGCTACAATAACGTTTAGCTGAAAAAATAACATATCATATTTTTCCCACAAAAATGTTGTTTTAGCTCCAAATTATTTTCACAAGGACAACAGGAGCAAAATTGACCCCACAATTTACTGTGCAATTTCTTCTGAGTATACTGATACAGCATGGGTGGTTGAAAACTACTTTAGAGGCACAGTGCAAAGCTCAGAGTGGAAAAAGTGCCCTATTCAGATTTTGCTGGAATTAATTGAGATTGCCATGTCACATTGGCACAGCCCCTGAGGTGCCTGAACAGCAGAAACCCTCCATAAGTGATGGGATTTTACAAACTACACCTCACATTAAATTCATTTAGGGGGAGAGTGAGCAGGTTGACACCACATGTGCCTCACAGAATTTTATACCATTGGGCGGTGAAGAAAGAATAATTACTAGTGTTGAGTGAGCATGCTCGACACTGCTCGGTACTCGCCCGAGCATCACGCTACTCGGCATGTTCAGCGAGCACCGAGCATTTCCGGATTACTCGGGCGGGAGCTTGGGTCTCCGCCCTGCATGTTCGGCGCTCTTTACAGAGCTAATGAACATGCAGGGATTGCCAGCCAGTCACTGTAATGCCGCAGCCATGTTGTTTGTGGGCATTAGTGATTGGCTGGCCGCACAGCGTCACCTCGAGTATTTAAAACCGGGCGCCGCCATCTTGGACACAGTCGTCCCGGATCAGACAGTGTAGGGACAGCGCTGCTGATTTAGGGAGAGATATATACTGCAAAATAGTTAGTGTAGGGTCTGTAAAGGCTGCCAGATCAAACAAACAGTCCTTCTCAGGACTAATATCCATCCCAGATATCAGGCAGGCAGGCAGGCTATATAGGAGATGCAGGGGTTATACCAGCAAACGCTGCATTACAGTCCTGTGTGCTCCTGTTGCTGAAATTGCTGGACTTAGCTCCAGGTCTCGGGGGCAGGAAAAATCCTTTTTTTTTCATCTAAATCCTCTTTTTTTTCCTCCTTCACACTGTACAAATACCCGTCTTATTAACCTTTTGGTGCCCCCTCCCCAAAAAAAAGTGTGTCTCTGATTTTTCAGACACAAATATATCTGTTGATAATAGTCTGGTGTAGGCCAGAGAAACAGAAGTGTGGTTTTGCAGTACCACGGTTCAAACCTCTGTATTATCCACTTTTGGGCCATTTGTATCTAAAAAAAAAAAAACTGTTTGAGTGTGTCGCTCACTGTTCAGCCGCAAATATATATATTTAAATAAGTCTGGTATACACCAGTAAATTATAACTGTGGTTTTGCTTTTCCACGGTAAAAAATCTCTATTATCCTGCTCTTGGCATTTTTTGCCGTAAAAAAAAAAATAATAGCGTCTCCCTGATTATTCAGACACAAATATATCTGTTGAAAATAGTCTGGTGTAGGCCCAAGAAATACAAGTGTGGTTTTGCAGTTCCACGGGTCAAATTTCTGTATTATCCTGCTTTTCGCAATTTTTGGCTGTAAAAAATAAATAATAGTGTCTCCTGATTGCTCAGGCAAAAATATATCTGTTGAAAATAGTCTGGTGTAGGCCCGAGAAATACAAGTGTGGTTTTGCAGTTCCACGGTTCAAACCTCTGCATTACCCACTTTTGGGCCATTTGTATCTAAAAAAAAACAGTTTGTGTGTGTCGCTCACTGTTCAGCCGCAAATATATATATATTAAAAAAAGTCTGGTATACATACACCAGTAAATTATAACCGTGGTTTTGCTGTTCCATGGTAAGAAATCTCTATTTTTCAGCTTTTGGTATTTTTTCCGTAAAGAAAAACAGTAATATTTTCTCCCTGATTGTTCAGATTGTTTAAAAGAGTTGGGTGTAGGCCAGAGAAATAGATCTGTGGTTTTCCTCTTCCACGGTTCTAATCTACTTTAGATTACCCTTTTTCCATGGATAGTGCGAGTGTAAGCTATTTTACTTCCTTTACAATGGGCAAGGCGCGTGGCAAGGGACGTGGAAGTGGACGTTCTGGTGATGATGCGTGCAGAGGACGGGGCCGTGGCCAAGGTGAAAATGTGCCACAACCAACAGCCACATCTTCTCGCTCCCACTTCTTGACCGAATTTGTAGGGAAGCACAGAGCAACACCAGTATTGCGAGCTGATCAGTGTGAATAGGTTATTAATTGGATAGCAGATAATACTTCCAGTTACCTGGGCACCACCACCTCCAGCCTGTCTTCCACACGGTCGACACTTAGTAGCCGTGAGTCTCGACCGCATACTCCTCCTCACCCTGATGCTCCTTCCTCCCACCATGCCGAGTGTCGTCAGACAGCAACTGATCCCACACTTGGACCCTCTGAAGAGCTGTTCACTGGTCCATTTTCAGATTTGTGCCCCTCGCCTGCTCCGCTTGAAGTGGTGGAAGAGGAGATCCCATGTAGCGATGCCCAAATATTTGAACAGCCACAGCCACAGGAAGTCGACGCTGGCAATTTGTCACAAGAGGTGGACGATGACGAGACACAATTGCCAGGAAGTGAGGAGGAGGATCGTGGTGCGAAAGTGGAAGAGGAGGAGGTGGTGGATGATCTAGTAACTGACCCAACGTGGCAGGAGGACATGCAGAGTGAGGCCAGCAGCACACAGGGGGAGGGAGGCAGAGTACCCCAACAGGCAGGAAGAAGCAGTGTGGTGGCCGCAGACAGAAGGCGGACAAACGTTCCCCGTAACACCAACACGAGGGACGTTGACAATACAACCGGTAGGTCTTCCAGAGTCTGGAATATTTTTAAAGACTCTGCTGATAACCCCAAAAAGGCCATTTGTACCACCTGCCATGCCAGCATCAGCAGGGGTGACAAAACTACCAGCCTGACCACCACCAGCATGATCAGGCACATGGCAGCAAAGCACCCGACTTTGTGGGGCGTACCCCAGGGTCCACGACCAGTGTCAGCGGGTGTCACCACTGCTTCTTCCGCTGTTGTGCGTGCAATGGAACCCCCTGTTGTTTGTGCAAGGCAATCCCCTTTCCATACTGCATGCAAAGATGCCCCCTCCTCTCAGTCTTCACTTGTTATGGCAGTTTCTCAAGAAACAGCATCAACGTCCACGTCCCACCGCAGAGTTCAATTGTCCATATCCCAGACCTTTGAACTGCCCCACAGGCCACTGTCCTAAATTCGCACATTTCACGACTGCTTGCATTGGAAATGCTGCCTTTTAGGCTGGTGGAGACGGAATCCTTCCGCAACCTTATGGCGGTGGCCGTCCCTCGGTACTTGGTCCCCAGCCGACACTATTTTGTCCGGTGTGCCATCCCCGCACTACACAAGCACATGTCCCAAAACATCTGCCGTGCCCTCAACAATGCAGTTACTGGGAGAGTCCACCTGACAACGGACATGTGGACAAGTGCTTGTGGCCTGGGAAGGTAAATCTCCCTGATGGCACACTGGGTAAACATAGTGGAATCCGGGACCCAGTCAGACCTTGGGACGGAACACATCCTCCCCACACCGAGGATTGCGGGCCCTATGTCAGTCAGAGTTGCCCCCACAGTGTACAGCTCCTGCGCATCATCCTCCTCCTCCTCCTCATGTTCAGACTCCATCTCAGATATCACCACATCAGTTACAAGCTGGAAGCACTGCAGTACTGCCTCCGCCAAGCGGCAACAGGCTATTCTGAAACTCCTAAGCTTAGGTGAGAAACCTCACACTGCTTGTGAGTTGTGGACAGCTGTGAAAGAGCAGGCAGATCTGTGGCTGAGACCGCTGAAGCTACATCCAGGCATGGTCGTATGTGACAATGGCCGTAACCTGGTGGCGGCTCTGAGGCGAGGCGAGATCACACATGTACCATGCCTGGCTCATGTGCTTAACCTCGTGGTTCAGCGGTTTCATAAATCGTACCCCGAGTTGCCAGATCTGCTCATCAAAGTACGCCGCCTGTCAGCTAATTTTCGCTAGTCGGCTACAGCTTCCGCCGCCTTTGCTGTGTTGCAGCAGCGTTTGCAGCTTCCGTCACACCGACTGGTGTGTGATGTCCCCACACGTTGGAACTCTACCCTCCACATGTTGCAAAGGATTTGTGAGCAGAATAGAGCAGTTGTGGAGTACCAGCTGCAACAAGGACATCGATATTCAGGTCAGACTCCACACATAAGACCTCAGGAGTGGACCTGGATGTCTGACATCTCTACCATCTTGACAAACTTTGAGGAGTCCACCCAGATGGTGAGTGGCGATGGCGCCATCATTAGCGTCAGCTTTCCACTTGTCTGTCTTTTGCAACGCTCTCTGCAGAGAATTAAAGAGGAGGCATTGCAGCCAGAGTATGATGAGATGGATCAAGAAGCCATAGCATTCGATTTCACACAGCCCAGCCTCATCTCATCCCAAAGTGCGTTGGGGGGCAATGAGGGAGAGGAGGAGGCGGAAGAACAGGAGCTTGTATCATGCGCTGTAGATGGTAGTACCTGTACAACTGTCATACCGTTGGTTCAGCGTGGGTGGCCTGAGGACAGGGGGGAGGAGGAAGAGGAGGAGGAGGAAAGCATGGTCAGTCATCATCTTGGTGAGGACACAGAAGTCTTGCCCGTTACGAGTCTGGCACGCATGTCTGACTTTATGTTACGTTGCCTTAACCGTGACCCTCGCGTTGTCAAAATGTTGGGTGACAGTCATTACTGGTTGGTGACACTTTTAGACCCCCACTACAAGGAGAACTTTCACTCTCTTATTCCTGAGGTGAAGAGGTCTACAAAAATGGGGCAGTACCAGAAGGCCCTTGCTGCAGAACTGTTAAAAAAGTTCCCATCTGAACACGCTAGCTGCAGAGGTCACAGTTCATTGACCAACCAAGGCGTACAAGCGAGAGAGAGGCAACTCCAATCCAGCAGAGGCAGGGGAACACTGTCAATGTTCTGGGGCAGTTTTCTGAGACCCACCCAGCTTACAGGCCCTAAGGCGCGGGGTACTCTCACAAGGAGTGGAAAGTTTCTAAAGATGGTGAGGGAGTACCTTGCCGACCGTACCAGTGTCCTCTGTGATTCCTCTGTGCCTTTTAATTATTGGGTATCTAAGCTGGACACTTGGAATGAACTTGCTCTGTATGCCTTGGAGGTCCTGGCCTGCCCTTCCGCTCGCGTGTTATCGGAGCATGCTTTTAGTGCCTCTGGGGGAATTATAACTGATAAGCGCACTCGCCTGTCAACTGACAATGCTGACAAGCTGACCCTTATCAAAATGAACAAGGGCTGGATTGGGCCAGACTTCTCATCACCACCAAATGACAGCAGAGTAACATAAAGTCAAATCCACTGTGTTTTTTTGTGAGGTGTATTCACATGCACCGCTTCACACCCACACATAGGTATACGCTTCCTCATTTCGGCTGTTTTATGTTCTTGTCCTTATCCTCAGCCTCCACCAGCACTATACCACCAGGGTGACCGTGGTCCATGTTGCCATTATTGAAAGTTCCTCCGTCCTTATTTTTGTCAGCTTTTGCTTGTAAGGCATAAGCAAAGACTGTGGGAGACCCACTCCCCAATAATGGGAATAATATTTTTAAGATGCTGTACTGTTTGGCTCTTGTAAGGGGCATTGCAAGTTCCTCCATCCTAATTTTTGGCAGCTTTTACTTGGAAGGCATAAGCAAAGACTATGGGAGACCCACTCCCCAACTATGGGAATAATGTTTGCAATATGCTGTACTGCATGGCTCTTGTAAGCGGCATTGCAAGTTCCTCCGTCCTAATTTTTGGCAGCTTTTGCTTGGAAGGCATAAGCAAATACTATGGGAGACACACTCCCCAATAATGGGAATAATGTTTTTAAGATGCTGTACTGTATGGATCTTGTAAGGGGCATTAAAAGCATCTTGTTAAGCTACTGCAACCTCCACCACTTTTCCCAGGGGCATTAAAAGCGTCTTGTTAAGCGACTGTGACCTCCATCACTTTTCTGAGGGGCATTAAAACCGTCTTGTTAAGCTACTGGGACCTCCACGTCTCTTCTGAGGGGCATTAAAAGAGCCTTGTTAAGCTACTGTGACCTCCACCTCTTTTCTGAGGGGCACTAAAACCGTCTTGTTAAGCTACTGGGACCTCCACATCTCTTCTGAGGGGCATTAAAAGGGTCTTGTTAAGCTACTGTGACCTCTACCACTCTTCCGAGGGGCATTAAAAGCGTCTTTTTAAGCTACTGGGACCTCCACATCTCTTCTGAGGGGCATTAAAAGCATCTTGTTAAGCTACTGGGACCTCCACCACTTTTCCAAGGGGCATTAAAAGCGTCTTGCTAAGCTACTGGGACCTCCACATCTCTTCTGAGGGGCATTAAAATCATCTTGTTAAGCTACTGGGACCTCCACCACTTTTCCGTGGGGCATTAAAAGCATCTTGTTAAGCTACTGGGACCTCCACGTCTCTTCGGAGGGGCATTAAAAGTGTCTTGTTAAGCTACTGTGACCTCCACGTCTCTTCCAAGGGGCATTCAAACCGGCTTGTTAAGCTACTGGGATCTCCACTTCTTTTCCGAGGGGCATTAAAACCGTCTTCTTAAGCCACTCTGAACTCCACAGTTCTTCCAAGGGGCATTGAAATGTTGTTTTTAATTAACTCTAACCTCCACGACTCTTCCAACGGGCATTGCATTTCCTCCTAATTTTAGTCAGCTTTTGCTTTTCAATGAAAAGGCGAAAACTAAGTGAGACCCACTCCCCAATAATGGATAGAAGGTTTTTAGTATGCTGTAATACATGTCTGTTTCAAGGGGCATTGCAGTTCCTCATAATTTTTGGAAAGCCTTCCATTCACTGCTTAGGCCAACAGTGTATAGGAGACCCAGTTGCTATAAATGGAAAAAATGATTTAGTTAATGCCCTCTGACCTCCATGTCATTTCCAAGGGGCATTGGAGTGCCTCAAAATTTTTGGTAGGCATTGCACTCACTGTATGCCCTATAACTGTGTAGCCGAACCGCTCATTTTGTTACAGAAACATATCCTACAAGACATATGTGGTTGACTGGCCTGATATTGATGTGAATGGTCCCTGTTCCTCCTGCTCTTTCTCCTTTGCCACTACCTCATCCATCATTTATCACCTGAAGCTTTGTTTTAACTGGAGTCATAGAACTGGGATAGTAGCAGGAAAACATCCAGCAATCCTCGGAGGAGGTAGGATATGCGCCAAAACGCTGACCACCTCAGGCCTAGCCGCTACTGCATACATGCGCTTGCATTCCAAGAAAACCTCCTGCTTTGAGCAGGGGGTTGGACCAGATGACCCAGGAGGTCCCTTCCAACTCTACCATTCTATGATTCTATGAAAAGATGCTAACTTCTATCATCATCATCATCATCATGGTCCTCACCTTGGCACTCTCAATTCCCCTGATGGAGAAGCCAGGGCCCACCGGAGGAGTCTGGTTCTCTGGTGGGCTCGTCCAATGCTGCCCTAAAGCAGGCCGGGCTAAGAAAAGTGTGTGGGGGATGTTCCAAGGATAAATAGGGGCGGCTGGGGACCGTTTATGGACACCCGGCTGGCCCCAGGTGGCTGGGGACCGTGTGTGGACATCCGGCCGCGGGGCAGCTGAGGACCGAGTATGGACACCCGGCCGCCAACACAGCCATGACGTGGTGGCCAGATTCCGCCTCCACATGCCTAAAAGGCCCAATTTCAAGTGCAAGCAAGCAAGCAGTATGGTATTGCAGCCTGGGGGTGGGTGGGTGGCAGGCTGCACACTTACGCTTGCATTCCAAGAAAACAAAGCAGATGCTAACTTGTATCATCACCATTATGCGCCTCACCTTGGCACTCTCACCTCCCCTGATGGAGAAGCCAGGGCCCACCAGAGGAGTCTGGTTCGCTGGTGGGCTCGTCCAATGCTGCCCTAAAGCAGGCTGGGCTAAGAAAAGTGTGTGGGGGGATGTTCCAAGGAGAAATAGGGGCGGCTGGGGACCGTGTGAGGACACCCGACCGCGGGGTGGCTGGGGACCGAGTATGGACACCCGACCCCCCCCGGTGGCTGGGGACCGAGTGTGGACACCTGGGCCACCGGGCGGCTGGGGACAGAGTATGGATTCCAGGCCGCCAACGCAGCCATGACGTGGTGGCCAGATTCCGCCTCCACATGCCTAAAAGGCCAAATTTCAAGTGCAAGAAAGCAAGCAGTATGGTATTGCAGCCTGGGGGTGGGTGGGTGGCAGGCTGCACACTTATGCTTGCATTCCAAGAAAACAAAGCAGATGCTAACTTGTATCATTATCATCATGCTCCTCACCTTGGCACTCTCAACTCCCCTGATGGAGAAGCCAGGGCCCACCAGAGGAGTCTGGTTCTCTGGTGGGCTCGTCCAATGCTGCCCTAAAGCAGGCCGGGCTAAGAAAAGTGTGTGGGGGATGTTCCAAGGAGAAATAGGGGCAGCTGGGGACCGAGTATGGACACCCGGGCCACCGGGCGGCTGGGGACTGAGTATGGATTCCAGGCCTCCAACGCAGCCATGACGTGATGGCTAGATTCCGCCTCCACATGCCTAAAAGGCCTAATTTCAAGTGCAAGAAAGCAAGCAGTATGGTATTGCAGCCTGGGGGTGGGTGGGTGGCAGGCTGCACACTTACGCTTGCATTCCAAGAAAACAAAGCAGATGCTAACTTGTATCATCATCATCATGCTCCTCACCTTGGCACTCTCAACTCCCCTGATGGAGAAGCCAGGGCCCACCGGAGGAGTCTGGTTCTCTGGTGGGCTTGTCCAATGCTGCCCTAAAGCAGGCCGGGCTAAGAAAAGTGTGTGGGGGGATGTTCCAAGGAGAAATAGGGGCGGTTGGGGACCGTTTATGGACACCCGGCTGGCCCCAGGTGGCTGGGGACCGTGTGTGGACATCCGGCCGTGGGGCGGCTGGGGACCGAGTATGGACACCCGGCCGCCCCCTGGCGGCTGGGGACCGAGTATGGACACCCGGCCGCCCCCTGGCGGCTGGGGACCGAGTATGGACACCCGGCCGCCCCCTGGCGGCTGGGGACCGAGTGTGGACACCCGGCCACCGGGCGGCTGGGGACTGAGTATGGATTCCAGGCCGTCAACGCAGCCATGACGTGGTGGCCAGATTCCGCCTCCACATGCCTAAAAGGCCCAATTTCAAGTGCAAGCAAGCAGTATGGTATTGCAGCCTGGGGGTGGGTGGGTGGCAGGCTGCAAATTTGAGCTTGCATTGCAAGCAATGGGGGAGGTACAATTGAACAGTGCCCTGGGACAAGAACTTGCACGGGGATAGTTGCAAGTCTGCATCTTCTGATGCGTCAAGCATGACTTCTGATGGGCACACTTTTAGGCAGTGACCTGGGTGTCAGAGATGCTTCCACGGGTCTTCCCCATGCTGTTCCCATGTCTTTTCAGCACTGTATGCATGTGTCACACAGCACATGGCCAGATAAGGTTGTAAAATGTTAAAATGACATTTCCCGGTGAATGCATTTGTCACGGTTGAAAGCAATACAAAAGAACAAAAACGCATAAAAAATGCTACTTGTGAACATAGCCCAAGGTGTGGAGGAGTATTTTTTGGGGGGGGTTATTTATTTTACCTTATACACAAGTCTTTACCCTGGAAAGGAACTTCTTTAACATATTTCACAGGAAAGCAGTTTCAGTTTCGTTTTTGAACGTTTTATTGTGAGCCCTTAAAAGTGGCTTAATACCTCTTACTACGTTGTTGACAGCAGTGACCTGGGGGTCAGAAATGCTTCCTGGGGCGATCCCCATGCTGTCCCCATGTCATTTGAGCACTGTCACTCTCGTTTTGGGCAATTGTTAGGCTTTTAAAAGACTGCCGGGGGTGCCGCCGCAAAAATGCTCGGGTCTCCCCTAGACTAACATTGGGCTCGTTGCTCAGGTCGAGCACCCGAGTATCACGGCGAGCTCGGCCCAAGATTTGAGCACCCGAGCATTTTAGTGCTCGCTCAACACTAATAATTACATTTTTATTGCTAAAATGTTGTTTCAGCCCCAAATTTTAAATTTTTTATAAGGGCTAATGGGAAAAAATTATCCTCAAAGTTTGATGTGAAATTTCTCCTGAGTGCGTCAATACCCTACATGTAATCCTGAACGACTTTTCAGGCACAGTGCAAAACTCAGAAGGTAACGAGCGCTATATTAAAGTGTAGAGTTTACAGTTATGGTTTGTGTCACGACCCACTGGAAGAGCTACTGAGGTGCCAAAACAGCATAATCTCCCCCATAACTGACCCCATTTTACCAAATACACCTCTCAATGAATTCATCTAAGGGTGCAGTGATCATATTGACACTACGGGTGTGACACAGAATTTTATATCATTGGGCAGTGAAGAAAAAATAATAACATTTTGACCACAAAAGTTTTAGCCCCAGATTTTACATTTTCACGTAGGGAAATGGGTAAAAATGGGACTAAAATTTCTGCTGAATGTGGCAATATCCCATATGTAACTGTACAGTACTGCTTAGCCATACGGCTAGACTCGGGAGGGACAGAACGCAATTTGCCTCCTGGAGCACAACTTTTCCTAGAATAGCTTTTGGACTCCATATACAGAGCCCCTAAGTAATAGAAGAGCAGATTATCCCACCTCAAGGGAACCCATTTTGGAAATTATACCTCTTTGGGAATTACCTACAGGTTTAGTGATGATTTGACTCCATAGATGTTTTCCAGAAACAAGCAGTAGTGGATGGCGCTGAATGAAAACTGCAAATCTGCTGTTTTAGTGCCCATATATTGTAGTGTCTGTACATTGTAGTGCCCAGTACAATATTCCCAGTTTGTACTTCTGGAGACATGCACAGAAATGCCAAACATATGGACACTAAATGTCGGTTAGGCACACTGTGGGGCTCAGAAGGGAAGGTGCATTTGCGAGCACAGAATTTGCTGAATTTCTTTTGGGATTCGATTTTCCAGAGCCTTTGCACTACCCGTAACGTAGAGGCCCCTATATTTCCATTGACAGATTATGGACCTGAGTGGGGACTTGCCTTTTTTGTGGATTGATTTAAAGCTTTTGTTGGGAACATTTTACATAACATTGTGGATGACGGTTATTATTTTTCTACTTTTGCAGGGGACATGGACTTCAATGGATTAGGCTTAAAGATGAGTATTATGGTTGATTATTATTTTATGCCTTTTACATGTGACATAGGCTTCAGTGGATTCGGTGTTAAGGTGAGTATAATATTGCTTTTTTATTTTTATTTCAAATAATGGAGTCTATGTCATTATTTAAATTAAATGACTTTATTCTTGCTGTGTTTTTTTACAATCTAACTATGGGGTTAGGAATGGAGGTGTCTTTTTGATGTCTCTCCATTACTAACCTCTGGGCTTGATGTCAGCGGCCATAAAACAGCTGACATCAGTCCCAAACCTATTACCACACTTGCAACCACACCAGGGCAAGTGGGAAAAGCTGGGCAAAGTGCCAGAATTGGTATGTCTAATAGATGAGCCTTTTCTAGGTCTGCTGCAGGCTGCTATTTTTAGTCTGGGGAAGGCCAATATCCATGGCACCTTTCCAGTCTGAGGATATCAGCCCCCAGCTGTCTGCTTTAGTTTGGCTGTTTGTCAAAAATAGGGGAGACCCCACGCCTTTTTTTATATTATTTACTTAAATAATTTTAAAAAACGGAGTGGGGTCCCCTCTATTCTTGATAACCAGCCATGATAAAGCTGACAGCTGGAGGTTGCAGCCCGCAGCTGTCAGTTTTGCCTGTGCTGATTGTCAAAAATAGAAGAGACTCCACATAATTTTTTTTATTATTTATTTATTTATAGCACAGGTGCAACAGCAGGCTTATGCTGATGTCATCTGACAGCATGGAAAACGCAGCTCACTGACCGGCGGTACTGATGTTACCACCGATCAGAGCCGTTGGTGTTTCTAGCACTGTTACACATATGACAGCATGGGAAACAACCGATGTTCTGGGTGCCAAACCCAAACAGCAACACTGACTTCCTGGAGAAGTACGAGTTCGGGGTCCGCCCACGGACACTAGGTGTTTCATACAGACCCCGAACTTTATTGTTCTTGTTTGCTCATCAGTAGTAACTAGTTTTAATTAAAGGTTTTTTTTTAGCCTCATAGTGTATATATTTAACCTCAGACAATAAAAGAACAACTGGTAAAAAAAGGAATTGTTTTTTAGTTTAAAAAATGGAAAAAGTGAATTTTATTTTTTAGAAAAAAATTACAAAACATAATTTTGATAACCTTAAAAATTAGAACATTATAGCTGTTTCTCCAGTAAATTAAAAAAATAAATTGAACAGTGATATTTATCAAGGGATTAAAATATGTGAGATGAGAGCTCTATATTATCTAACTGAAGTACTTTAAAATATATTCTGAGCTTGTTACGAGAAAAATACAAAAGCCACCCTAAAACAAAATGTGGAAACCGACAATCACAGGGTATTAAAGAAAACAGATTTTAAATAATGCTTACAATCATATAATTACGTATGTACCCACTTCTGCTTGATTAACACATTTCTTTATCACTGTGTAAAATTTCTAATTATCTTCACTTTAAATAAAATAGTAAATTCATTACCTGGATGCATTCTTTCATTAACATTCATTAATGTCACTTATGATACTCGACAACTCTAGACAAAAGACATTGGTAGGACAAATTAGGTCAGCAGCTCATGCCTCCCACCATTAAATTTAACATAAAAAGTATTTCTATAAGCAAGCATAATATTACTGCCCCAATGTGCAAAAACACACAATCCTACAATTGTGGTGCACCATGAAAAAGTTGCCATTTTTTTTAAATTCATTTATTTACATTTCCATATCTTGTAAAAAATATAGCAATGAAATATATTAGAACAAAATTCAAATTCCCCTTATCTCTAAATATAGAATTACTCTTATTGAAAATCCCCAAAACAATAGCATATCGAACACCGGAATTATATATTCCCTATTTAATATGGATATTCTTTTTAAAGCATATCAACATTACTAAATGGGAAAAAGATCTCAATATTTCCTTCACATCGGATAAATGGCAAAAAGCTATTTACCCCGTCTTGACACATGACATGTCATATGTCAGCTCTCTGACTGGGATGCGGGCTCAGCAATTGAGCCCACATTATTGCCAGCAGATGATGACTATGATATTCAGCCATCATCTGCCTCTAATAGCCGGGTGTGGAGCAGAGCTCTGCTGGAGGCTTTTAACTAATTAAATGCTGCTTACAATTTCTGACAGCGGCATCTACAATGCTCTGGCAGGGGAGCACATCATTCTTTGTGCCCATCGGTATCCTTTGGGAGTGAACATGAGGGGCAAATGGGATGCCAGGGGTCTGCTGAAGACCCCTATGCCTGTCATGATGGCACTACTGTGAACACCAGCTTCTTGCTGGTGTTCATAGGAGACCATGACTTATGCTATACACATAGCACAAGAGGTTGAATGATTGCAGGTTCAAGTCCTAACAACAAGTAACTAAAAATACATTGAAAAGGGAAAAAAATATAAAAGTTCAAATCAGTTTCTTTTTTTCATTAAAAAATACACATCTGGTATTGCTAAGTCTATAAAAATCAGATCTAATAAAATATAAAATTAATCAATTCAATCAGTCAACAGTGAAATGAAAAAAAAAATCTAATGGAAAAATGTATAGTTTTTCAGCCACTGCAACATTGTAAAAAATTAAATTAGAGGTGATCGAAA
The DNA here is from genome assembly GCF_046119375.1 of Phyllobates terribilis. NCBI lineage: Eukaryota > Metazoa > Chordata > Amphibia > Anura > Dendrobatidae > Phyllobates > Phyllobates terribilis. The sequence goes on along the minus strand of NW_027362761.1, from coordinate 114,952,328 downwards.
CACCCGAAAAGAATACCAATAAAAATGTCAGCAAAACAAACCCTCCCATGTTTAGTATCACCATAATTGGAGAATAACCTGGAGAATAAAAACACTGTAAATAAAATAAATTGTGGAATTGCGCTTTTTTAGCAAATATTTACATAAATAAAATTTTATATTGAAAATATTTGAATCATTTCATTTATTAGTGTAAAATAAACTCATGTTGACCTGTTTGTTGTTTGTTATATGTTCCCTACTTGTCCTTCATTATTATTTACAAATTGACAAAAGGCAAATAATCCCTAACTAAAGACTATTAAAAAGTAACTTTTATTTCTAATTTTAATAGGAATACATAGTAAAATTTAAGAAACACAGAAGTCAGTAGATAATCCAGTTGTATTGGGATATAGTATATACAGCCTTAATCAGATATACAAGGAGTATCATTAAATATTTTTAAGCACTCCCTAAAAAGTATTTACCGCATTTTTTGGACTATAAGAAGCACACCAAATTTTGGAGAGGAAAATGGGAAAAAATATTTTCTTATAAGATTTGGGTCTGTCTTATAGTCCGAATAGGTCTCTTACCTGGGGGGAGGTGGAGCAGGGGTCACAGAAAGCATGGTCCCTCAGGAAGCCAGCAGAAATGTAGCCTTGGGTGAGAGAAGGCGGTGCCCCAGCAACAGGGGGTTGCGGTGGTAGTGGAGCTGCATAGCAGGAAGCAGGGTCCCTCCCTCAGGAACCTGGCGGTGGCAAGAGCGATGAGATGCTGCGGGGCCGGTGTCGGCGGTGAAGCAGAGTGCAATGCACTGACATCTTCCAGAAGCCGTGGTCTACAGGAAAATGGCTGCCCGAGCCGGCGCATGCGCAGACTGGGATCTCGGCAGCCATTTCCCAGAGGCCCACGGCTTCAGGAAGATGGCCGCTGGAGGCAGCGCATGCGCAGTTGAGATCTTAGCTGGGTCGAGATCCAAGTCTGCGCATGCAGCTGCCGGGAAAGCTCTGCCTGACCACCGATACTGGGCTCACAGTATCGCACAGCTTCTGCAGCCACTGACTCCCAGACAGAGGGACCTTGCTTCCTTTCGATCCCGTTCCTCACTCCACCACCACGGCAACTCCCCAGTAAGCCTGTATTTGGACTATAAGATGTACCCCCATTTTCCTCCCAAATGTGGGGGAAAAAAAGTGCGTCTTATGGTCCGAAAAATACGGTAATTTGTCATCTAGTAATAAGCTCAGTGCAGCTGCCGACCTAGCTCTCTACTATCAGTGCTACATTTGTTTTTGGCCATCTGACTGACCTATGCTATTAAAATGGAACAACCTTTAGCCTCCCCAACATATTTCACTAAACTGCTGTCATCAGGAGATTGAGGCTATAATGAGCAAACACACAGACTGCATGATCTTTTAAAGGTTTGGTTGTCATGTTGTTCTCTAAGGTCAGCCTATAGGTTTTTCTAATATAGAGGACAAATAAGTGTATTTTACCAATATTCAACCAATCCAATATATCATGTCGTTGGTGTACCAATATGTCAATCATCGATTATTCACCTAAGTGGTACATATTTGCTTGTACATACTATCAATTGAAAGACTACCTGCCAATCAAAACAGAGGACGTCATGTGGGAACCACTATAGGGGATGCACAACACCAATAAGGAATTCTTTCCACGTCGCCTGCACATCAGCCATACCATAGAAGGGTATTCCAGTTTTCTCCAAGGGCAATAATTGTCATGTAAATTTACAACTTAGGTGAGTATATACAATTGATGACAATTATACAGTCCTTTACCTTCCATTAAACAGAGTATCCATGTGATAAATAAATATGTAGCACACATTTCTAACTTATTAATTACCATAGTTGTGCAGGTATGTATTATAGTTACTGTTATTTATTTAATAAAATATAGTAACATTATGGATATAATGTCTCAAGAGGTAAGTATTTTAGCAAACTATAATACTTATATATTCTTTGTTTCTCTTCATTCACCTCTTTTTAAGCAGTTTAATAGTTTATTTAGTAGTGGGAAACATTAGTTTACAGCTTCATGTGTTTTAACATAAGAGGGGCAAGAGATGTATACAACTTAAAAATTAAATCACCAATACTTCTATACAGAGGATATCCCAAATCCTAGTCCGATAAGAAGACTGTGAAGGTTAAACTCTCATTTAGACCATTAAGGCTTCAAGAATTTAAAATATATATCCATCTAGACTCCTCCTGATGGAGCATTTTATCCAGGTCACCTCTCCTGGGTCCCAATGTAAGATGTCTAATGCCCCATGTCATAAGGTCAAGAGGATCAGATGCATGTATAGTCCTCATATAAATTGATAGAGGGGTAGCTATTCTTGTATTGATCAAACTGTTATGCTTTGAGATTCTTCTCCTGATTTCCTGCACAGTTTTACCTATATATAATTTAGGAGAGGGACACATGATGACTCCCTTTGTTTTACAGTTGATATTATCCATTATTTATTTATTTTAAATCCAAACAGGTTCCAGATAGTATCCAACCGGAAGAATTAGTCTCCCCACCAAACTCTAAATCAATATAGTAACAACTTGTGTAGGATACATAAATCCAAACAACCACAAAGAGTATATTAGGTTAAAATATAATATATTTATTGATATTCTTTAAAAAAGAAGTTTAAAAAGCAAATAAGTACCCGTACCACAGATATAGGGGGTTTACACCATACATCATTCCAAGAAAATTTATGTATGCTTGGCACAATACTTTTGAGGCAAGTAATAACAGGTTTGGCCCTAATATGCATAAAAATATCCTATAAAATAGGTAGGCACATCAATCCACATCACAGGACATACAAATGTACAATATATTAAACAGGAGCCATCATTACCTCAAGCTAGTGCTGTGAAGATAGAAGTATGGGAACCACCCACCGCTCCGACTCGCGTTTCGACACATTCTCAAGGAGCGCTACATATGGTATGTGCTTGTGTTGATTTATATAGAGGTGATGCCAATGGATTAATGTCATACTGCTGTGTGAGAGGAAATGCAGAGCCGTACTGCGCACATGCATGATGACAGCTTCCTGTCAGGCAGACTTCCTTCCACGGGCGGTGACCAGCAAGCACTCGGTTGCTAAGCAACGTGCGTGCCAGCGGTCACATGGTCCGTGTGGGGAAGTGCCGGAAGCCAAAGACATCCTGCATGCGCGACCTGTCTGCTAGAGTATCAGTAACTGTATTAAATACATTAGTGAGTGGGTGAGAGACATAAGTATGTGAGAGGGCTGAATAAATAAACATTAGCGCTAGTGACTAGAATATGTACGTGTATAAATAGAATAAATAAAAAACAGTGACCTAAGTGCACCTAGCATATACAGTACAGACCAAAAGTTTGGACACACCTTCTCATTTAAAGATTTTTCTGTATTTTCATGACTTTGAAAATTGTACATTCACACTGAAGGCATCAAAACTATGAATTAACACATGTGGAATTATATACTTAACAAAAAAGTGTGAAACAACTGAAAATATGTCTTATATTCTAGGCTCTTCAAAGTAGCCACCTTTTGCTTTGATGACTGCTTTGCACACTCTTGGCATTCTCTTGATGAGCTTCAAGAGGTAGTCACCGGAAATGGTCTTCACTTCACAGGTGTGCCCTGTCAGGTTTAATAAGTGGGATTTCTTGCCTTATAAATGGGGTTGGGACCATCAGTTGTGTTGTGCAGAAGTCAGGTGGATACACAGCTGATACTCCTACTGAATAGACTGTTAGAATTTGTATTATGGCAGGAAAAAAGCAGCTAAGTAAAGAAAAACGAGTGGCCATCATTACTTTAAGAAATGAAGGTCAGTCAGTCCGAAAAATTGGGAAAACTTTGAAAGTGTCCCCAAGCGCTACAAAGAAACTGGCTCACATGAGGACCGCCCCAGGAAAGGAAGACCAAGAGTCACCTCTGCTTCTGAGGATAAGTTTATCCGAGTCACCAGCCTCAGAAATCGCAGGTTAACAGCAGCTCAGATTAGAGACCAGGTCAATGCCACACAGAGTTCGAGCAGCAGACTCATCTCTACAACAACTGTTAAGAGGAGACTTTGTGCAGCCGGCCTTCATGGTAAAATAGCTGCTAGGAAACCACTACTAAGGACAGGCAACAAGCAGAAGAGACTTGTTTGGGCTAAAGAACACAAGGAATGGACATTAGACCAGTGGAAATCTGTGCTTTGGTCTGATGAGTCCAAATTTGAGATCTTTGGTTCCAACCATCGTGTCTTTGTGCGACGCAGAAAAGGTGAACGGATGGACTCTATATGCCTGGTTCCCACCGTGAAGCATGGAGGAGGAGGTGTGATGGTGTGGGGGGGCTTTGCTGGTGACACTGTTGGGGATTTATTCAAAATTGAAGGCATACTGAACCAGCATGGCTACCACAGCATCTTGCAGCGGCATGCTATTCCATCCGGATTGCGTTTAGTTGTAACATCATTTATTTTTCAACAGGACAATGACCCCAAACACACCTCCAGGCTGTGTAAGGGCTATTTGACCAAGGAGGAGAGTGATGGGGGCTACGCCAGATGACCTGGCCTCCACAGTCACCAGACCTGAACCCAATCGAGATGGTTTGTGGTGAGCTGGACCGCAGAGTGAAGGCAAAAGGGCCAACAAGTGCTAAGCATCTCTGGGAACTCCTTCAAGATTGTTGGAAGACCATTTCCGGTGACTACCTCTTGAAGCTCATCAAGAGAATGCCAAGAGTGTGCAAAGCAGTCATCAAAGCAAAAGGTGGCTACTTTGAAGAACCTAGAATATAAGACATATTTTCAGTTGTTTCACACTTTTTGGTTAAGTATATAATTCCACATGTGGTAATTCATAGTTTTGATGCCTTCAGTGTGAATGTACAATTTTCATAGTCATGAAAATACAGAAAAATCTTTAAATGAGAAGGTGTGTCCAAACTTTTGGTCTGTACTGTATATATATATATATATATACAGTCATGGCCAAAAGTTTTGAGAATGACACCAAAATTATATTTTCACATGATCTGCTGGCCTCTGGTTTTTATTAGTGTTTGTCTGATATTTATATCACATACAGAAATATAATTGCAATCATATTATGAGTACCAATAGGTTATATTGACAGTTAGAATGAGTTAATGCAGCAAGTCAATATTTGCAGTGTTGCCCCTTCTTCTTCAAGACTAGAGATGAGCGGTGTTCGACTAGAACTGTTCGCCAATCTCAAATTCGAGCTGTTTTGGGCGGTGTTCGAGTTGTTCGACGAACCCGAACGATTTGCAAAAAATTCGGCTGTTCGAGGTTATGTTCGATAACTGTTCGTGCACCAAAAGCGTGTCCTGCATGTCTGGCGCTATTTAGAGCACCAATCATGCAGGGATTGTCTGCCACTCACTGTAATGCCACAGCCATGGTGGTTGTGGCATTAGAGTGATTGCCCAAATCGATGGGAACTGTGCTCACAGTGAAACATGAAAAGCCGGCAATTCAGCAGCGGTGTACACCGGTACCCGACAATTTAGAACCGAAAGAATAGAGCTTCACACATAGATTAGATAGATAGAAACATGTCAGTCACATATATATGAAGTACAGTGACAGTGTTGCTTACTGTACTTGTCATTTAGTGTAAAGGATTTATTAAAAAAATATATTAGTGTTTTCATGCACCGTCTCTTTAAAAAAGCCGGCCGGCAATTCAGCAGCGGTACCCTACAATTTAGAATGGAAGGAAGAGAATCACACATAGATTAGATAGATAGAAACATGTCAGTCACACATATAAGAAGTACAGTGACAGTGTTGATTACTGTACTTGCCATTTAGTGTAAAGGATTTATTAAAAAAAATAATAGTGTTTTCATGCACCGTCTCTTTAAAAAAGCCGGCCGGCAATTCAGCAGGGTACCCGACAATTTAGAATGGAAGGAATAGAGCATCACACATAGATTAGATAGATAGAAACATGTCAGTCAGATATATAATAAGTACAGTGATAGTGTTGGTTACTGTACTTGTCATTTAGTGTTAAAATAAAGGATTTATTTAAAAAAAAATTGGCGTGGGGTTCCCCGTAATTTTAGGCTCTAGCGGAGGTTAAGCAGACAGCTGGGGCAGATGTTTGAAGCCTGGGAAGGGGTAATACCCACGGAGCTTCCCAGGCTACTAATATCAGCCCCCAGCTGAATGCCTAGCCTTTACTAGCTATTAAAATGGGGGACCCCACAAAAAAAATGACGTGGGGTCCCCCCTATTTTAATAGCTAGCAAAGGCTAGGCAGACATCTGGGGGCTGATATTAATAGCCCAGGAAGGGTGCCATGAATATTGGCCCCCTCCCAGGCTAGAAACACCAGCCGTCAGCCCCCCCAGAAATGGCGCATCCATAGGATGCGCCAATTCTGGCACTTAGCCTCGCTCTTCCCACTGCCCTGTAGTGGTGGCAGTGGGGTAATAGGGCTGGGGTTGATGTCAGCTTATAATGCCAGCTGACATCAAGCCCAGGTTAGTAATGGAGAGGCGTCTATAAGACACCCCCATTACTAACCCCATAGTCAAAGTTAAAAAAAAACACAAACATCCAGAATAAAGTCCTTTAATTGAAATAAACACACAATTCTTTATTGTTCTAAATTAAACCATACTTACAATCACGCCCATTCCAGCTGAAGCAAACGATCCCCTGCAATAAAAGAAAAATAATAAAGCAACATAATCCTTACCTTTCCATGGTTCCCACGACAGCTTCAGCTCTGCTACATCATGTTTGTGTTTTTTTTAACTTTCACTATGGGGTTAGTAATGGGGGTGTCTTATAGACGCCTCTCCATTACTAACCTGGGCTTGATGTCAGCTGGCATTATAAGCTGACATCAACCCCAGCCCTATTACCCCACTGCCACCGCTACAGGGCAGTGGGAAGAGCGAGGCTAAGTGCCAGAATTGGCGCCTCCTATGGATGCGCCATTTCTCGGGCGGCTGACGGCTGGTGTTTCTAGCCTGGGAGGGGGCCAGTATTCATGGCACCCTTCCTGAGCTATTAATATCAGCCCCCAGCTGTCTGCCTAGTCTTTGCTAGCTATTAAAATAGGGGGGACCCTACGTCATTTTTTTGGGGGGTCCCCCATTTTAATAGCTAGTAAAGGCTAGGTATTCAGCTAGGGGCTGATATTAGTAGCCTGGGAAGCTCCGTGGGTATTACCCCCTTCCCAGGCTTCAAACATCTGCCCCAGCCGTCTGCTTAACCTCCGCTAGAGACTAAAATTACGGGGAACCCCACGCTAATTTTTTTTTTAATAAATCCTTTATTTTAACACTAAATGACAAGTACAGTAACCAACACTATCACTGTACTTATTATATATCTGACTGACATGTTTCTATGTATCTAATCTATGTGTGATGCTCTATCTTTCTGTTCTAAATTGTCGAGTACAGATGCTGAATTGCCGGCCGGCTTTTTTAAAGAGACAGTGCATGAAAACACTATTATTTTTTTTAATAAATCCTTTACACTAAATGACAAGTACAGTAAGCAACACTGTCACTGTACTTATTATATATGTGACTGACATGTTTCTATCTATCTAATCTATGTGTGAAGCTCTATTCTTTCTGTTCTAAATTGTCGGGTACCGCTGCTGAATTGCCGGCCGGCTTTTTTAAAGAGACGGTGCATGAAAACACTAATATTTTTTTTAATAAATCCTTTACACTAAATGACAAGTGCAGTAACGAACACTGTCACTGTGCTTCTTATATGTGTGACTGACATGTTTCTATCTATCTAATCTATGTGTGATGCTCTATTCCTTCTTGTCTAAATTGTCGGGTACCGATGTATGCCGCTGCTGAATTTGCCGGCCGGCTTTTTTAAAGAGAGTGTCTTCTGAGCAGTTTGTCAGCTTTTGGACACCTTTGAAGGTGTTTTCTATGTGTTTTTGTTTGCCTGCCATTGGTTTTAACGGTGTTCGACGGTGTTCTAAGGTGTTCGACGAACAGTTCCTCGAACATCCGGGTGTTCGACGAACCGAACCGAACCCGAACACTATGGGGGTGGCTCAACACTATTCAAGACCTCTGTAATTCTCCCTGGCATGCTCTCAATCAACTTTTGGACCAAATCCTGACTGATAGCAGTCCATTCTTGCATAATCAATGCTTGCATTTTGCCAGAATTTGTTGATTTTTGTTTGTCTACCCGTCTCTTGATGATTGACCACAAGTTCTCAATGGGATTAAGATCTGGGGAGTTTCCAGGCCATGGACCCAAAATCTCTATGTTTTGTTCCATGAGCCATTTAGTTATCACCTTTGCTTTATGGCAAGGTGCTCCATCATGCTGGAAAAGGCATTGTTGGGCGCCAAACTGCTCTTGGACGGTTGGGAGAAGTTGCTCTTGGAGGACATTCTGGTACCATTCTTTATTCATGGCTGTGTTTTTAGGCAAGACTGTGAGTGAGCCGATTCCCTTGGCTGAGAAGCAACCCCACACATGAATGGTTTCAGGATGCTTTACAGTTGGCATGAGACAAGACTGGTGGTAGCGCTCACCTCTTCTTCTCCGAATAAGCTGTTTTCCAGATGTCCCAAACAATCGAAAAGGGGATTCATCAGAGAAAATGACTTTGCCCCAGTCCTCAGCAGTCCACTCCCTGTACCTTTTGCAGAATATCAGTCGGTCCCTGATGTTTTTTCTGGAGAGAAGTGGCTTCTTTGCTGCTCTCCTTGAAACCAGCCCTTGCTCAAAGAGTCTCCACCTCACAGTGCGTGCAGAAGCACTCACACCAGCCTGCTGCCATTCCTGAGCAAGCTCGGCACTGCTGGTAGTCCGATCCCGCAGCTGAAACAGTTTTAAGATACGGTCCTGGCGTTTGCTGGTCTTTCTTGGGCGCCCTGGAGCCTTTTTGACAACAATGGAAGCTCTCTCCTTGAAGTTCTTGATGATGCGATAGATTGTTGACTGAGGTGCAATCTTTGTAGCTGCGATACTCTTCCCTGTTAGGCAATTTTTGTGCAGTGCAATGATGGCTGCACGTGTTTCTTTAGAGATAACCATGGTTAACTGAAGAGAAACAATGATACCAAGAACCAGCCTCCTTTTAAAGTGTCCAGTGATGTCATTCTTACTTAATCATGACTGATTGATCGCCAGCCCTGTCCTCATCAACACCCACACCTGTGTTAATGGATCAATCACTAAAACGATGTTAGCTGCTCCTTTTAAGGCAGGACTGCAATGATGTTGAAATGTGTTTTGGGGGTTAAAGTTCATTTTCTGGGCAAATATTGACTTTGCAAGTACAGTAATTGCTGTTAAGCTGATCACACTTTGACATTCAGGAGTATATGCAAATTGCCAATACAAAAAATGAAGCAGTAAACTTTGGAAAAATTACTATTTGTCTCATTCTCAATACTTTTGGCCATGACTGTATATACACATCTATATATATATGGTGTGTAATACTATTTAATGCAAATCAACAAGACCCGCATATCAATACCTAAGCATAAATAAAATGATAAACAACCTCATGTGCCCACCATATCTCACTATGCACAAATGCACAATATTACTAATAAATAATAAATCAAAATAAAATGGATAATAAGATATCACAAGGCCAACCATATACATATTCCAAGCAATCTACAAATAATAATTAGAAGAGAAATCATAAAATATATTGTGATAAGTGATAATAACGTTCATAAGTTGCAACATTGAGATAAATATCCAATATACTACATAAAGTGCATAGGCGTAAAATAAAACATGTCAAAAATGTGATAAGTGATGAATCAGTAAAAAATTAATCCATAAGGTACGTTGTTGCAATAAAATATAAAAATCACGGAGTAAATAAATAATCATTTGGTCACAGTGAACAACAAAACCAAACGCGCACATGCGTTCGCATATAAATACAATGTTAAAATGATACCTAAAAGTGCGATTTGTGCATAAAAGTGCGGTATATCATATAAAATATATAAAATTTGCAGGAACCAAAGTACATTATAATAATTGACCAAAGATAATTCGTATTAGTCCATAGTAAATTGTAATAATATCATTATGCTCTTTTTCTTCCCTCTTTTCTCTCCTTTCTTCTTTACTCTCTCACTTTCTCTTTCCTTTTTGTTAATCTCCGATGCTTAATCATTCAACAGATGTTTCAGACAGCCGTATCCATGGAAACCATGTCATCACAGCAACACAAAGTAAGTATAACAACGTCACTAAATAAAAAATAATAAAAAATTAAGACCATATAAAAACATGAAGTAAAAAAGTACACTATTGATCTACAAGAAAGAGGCAAACCCAAAATTCTCATTTAATCCATACGGCACAATTGAGTTGAGTCGATGGATCCATCGACTTTCAATACGTGATAGAGTTTTGAACAGGTCTCCTCCCCTAGCACCCAAAGATACCTTGTCAATGGCTTTCACCCGCAAGGAAGATGGATCAGAATTATGAAAATATTTAAAGTGTCTAGGGAGGGTCTTCAAGTGGTCAGTGCCCTCAGAATCCTTAGCTTTTTCAATGTCCCGTATATGCTCCCTTACACGGACTCTGAATTCTCGGGTAGTCATGCCCACATAAATCTTGTGGCATGGACATTCGGCCACATAGATTACCCCTTTTGTGGAGCATGTAAGGAACTGTCTGATAGTAAATTTACGATTCCTAGAGGAATTAAAGAATTCCTTGGACCTTTCAGTATTAAGACAGGCTTTGCATTGCCCACAAGGACAAAATCCTTGGATCTGTTCGCTAAAAAGTAGTGAATTTTTTCTTACTGGCTTGTATTCGCTACGTACCAGAAAATCCCTCAAATTTCTTGACCTTTAAACAGTGATGCATGGCTTATCTGATATAATTTTATTTAATACTGGATCCATTTGCAAGACGTGCCAATGCTTGTGAATAATGTTCGAGAAATTTCTCCACTGATCATTGTAGGGGGTAATCAACCTAACTTGATCCGAACGGGTTTTCAAGGGTTTAGTGGAGTACAAAAGCTGGTTCCGATTGCTCTCCTTTGCCCTCCGATATCCCCGACGGATTTGCCTGTGACCATACCCACGTTCTCTGAATCTTGTATAAAGATCAGAGGCCTGTTGCTCAAAAGTCTCATCCGATGAGCAGATTCTTCTTGCCCTCAGATATTGTCTGACGGGTATACCACGAATGGTAGTGGGCAAATGTGAAGAATCTGCCCTTAAAATTGATTTAGTGGCAGTAGGTTTGCGAAATATGTTTGTTTGCACCACGCCTTCCGTGGACACTGTAATGCCAATATCCAGGAAATTGACCTTAAGTCCATAGGTATAGGTCAAGTTGATATTAAGATCATTGTTGTTGAGTTGACACATCAATTTTTGGAGATCATCCAGGCTACCATCCCATACAAATAGTATATCATCGATATACCTAATCCAGCTGAAGATGTTCTCCCAGCCGGGTATGGGAGAGCTTTGAAAAATCTCTCGCTCCCAGGCCCCAAGGAACAAATTAGCATATGAGGGGGCACAAGCCGCCCCCATTGCTGTCCCTTGTGACTGTAGGAAAATTTCATCCTTAAACATAAAACAATTATGTGTCAGGATGAACTCAAGTAGTACCATGATCAGATCACTCAATTCACTTATACAGCGCCATTAATTCCACAGCGCTTTACAGACATTATGCGCTGACCCCATTAGGGCTCACAATCTACATTCCCTATCAATATGTGTTTGGAGTTTGGGAGGAAACCGGAGAACCCAGAGGAAACCCACGCAAACACGGGGAGAACATACAAACTCCTTGCAGATGTTGTCTTTGGTGGAATTTGAACCCATGACCTCAGCGCTGCAAGGCTGCAATGCTAACCACTGAGCCACTGTGCTGCCCTGATAAGTCATTGACGGATATGTACCTCCAATCTTCCTGAGATCCAGATAAGCTCTCAAGATAGACCAATATTTCCGCAGAATGTTACAAGCACTTGTGACATATTCATCATATGTTTCAATAAACCTCACAGTTGCATTCACAGGTTTCATAGGGGCTATATCCAATAGAGTGTCCCTTTAGTCATTTTTGCCCTATTAAAGGTCATATGCAATACCTTTTTAGAATAACCCCTTGAAGTAAAACGCTGAAATTGGTTTTGACTTTTTTTGCCAAACATACTGTCATTTGAACAATGTTCAGACGAGCCCTAAGGTACTATCCAACCAGTATACCAGCTTTCAAGGACGGACGGTGCCAACTTTCCCATTGCAGAAAATTATTAGTCGCTGTTGGCTTTCTATAAATGTAAGTATGAATGCTCCCCTCTACATCAATAGAGATAGTTAAGTCCAAGAAATTTATGTTTTTTTTTCCGATTTCATGTGTGAAACACATACCAATCTCGTTATTATTAAGAATAGATACAAAATTCAAAATGATTGTGCATCTCCATCCCATAAAATCAAAACATTATCAATATATCTCCCCCAAAATAATATGTGACTCATGTAAAACAAAAAGTCTTCACAGAAAACGTGTAGATCCTCCCACCACCCCCAAAAAAAAGGTTAGCAAAAGTAGGTGCACAAGAAGTACCCATAACGGTACTCCATATCTGAAGAAAGAAGATACCGCTAAAGGTAAAATAATTGCGAGTTAATACAAAATATAAGAGTTAACAAAGAAAATCACTATGTGATTTAAACTGCTTTCATTTGGGGGAAAGAAAATGTGAAACTGCAGTGATACCTAAATCATGATCTTTGTTACTATAAAGTGCCGCTATGTCGAGGCTAGTAAGAATTGTTGTGTCGGAAACAGTCAGATCTCTTAATTTCAGGACCATATCCTTAGCATTTCGAATAAACAAAGGTAAGATGTTAACGAATTTCATCTAGGTACCGACTGACACCCTCCGTAAGCGAGTTATTACCGGAGACAATAGGTTTCCCAGGTATTGGACTAGTTTTTTTGTGTACCTTCGAGTTGGCATAGAAGGTATTACTATTATTTATCATTATAGTGTCATTTATTCCATGGCGCTTTACATGTGAAAGGGATATACATAGCACAAACAATTACAATAATTTTGAACAATACAAGTCAGCGACTGGAACAGGAGGAGAGAGGACCCTGCTCCCAAGGGATCACAGACTGCAAGGCATGGGTGAGGATACAGTAAGTGAGGGTAGAGCTGGTTGTGCAGGTAGCTACTGTAGGATGGGGATTATAAAGACTCTTAAACTCAACTTCAGATATCAGATTAGAGCATCTTTTAAAAGGGTATGTAATTCCTTCAAATAGCTTTCAGTGGGGTCAGTCCTAAAAGTCTCATTGTCTTCCAGTAGATCTCTTGCTATATACTGTAAGCATAATCAACAACGTCCACCAGGACAACATTTCCCCCTTTATCAGAAGGTTTTACCATAAATACCCTATTTTCTTCTAATTCCTTTAGAGCAGATAGTTCATCTTGACACAAATTAGTAAGTTTATTTTTAGTTTTTCTCGATATCTTATTAAGGTACTCCTCAACCATATTAACAAAAGTATCTATGTTGTGATATTGAGAAAAAGATGGATTATTTTTATTCTTGGGTTTCAAAGAGGAGAAATGCGAAGATACTATAAGGAGATTCATTTCTGCACCCATCTCTAGATATTTCAAAATTTGAATGGCTGCAACCACCCTCCTATTCAAAACCAATGGATCCTTATTTTTTATAGAATGGTTATTTATGTAAAGCTAGATTGCGAGGAGACAAGTTGAGGTTCCTTTTCCAGACAAAGGGATCAAATTTAGGAATTGGGGTAAAGGATAAACCATTCTTGAGAAGTGAGTGATGTGCACCACTTAAAGGTTGGGAAGACAGAATGAAAATCTGTAAATACTTACCCATTGTATCCAAATTGTTTTCTACGTGGGATTCAGATTTCCTAAAAAAGGATTTGGTTGTCTTAAATTGCTCGTAGTCTGTAGAGGTGTCGCTATCATTGCTGAGGTAGTCGTGCTGAAATTGATAAGTGAACTCTTTTGTTTAGCTCCCACACAGATATTGGATATTCCACTAATAGAACTGTCAGACTCTGATCAGTCTCTGAAGTATCAGTAGATTTAAATTAGTGTACTTCTGACCTCTAGATCTGGGTCTATAGACTGGGTCTACTTGTCCTTCTACTCCTCACTCCTCCTTTATCCCTTTCATTAACCCTTATCCCTGTTTCCTCTTTTTTCCCCCTACAAATTCCCATATTATTACTATTAGCTTCAATAATGCGTTATAATATACGTTATAAAACCATTAAAAACAGTTTGAAGAAAAAATATAGTAGTGTGCCATGTATATCATATTGTATATACTATATATATGATTTCATAATGGACAAATGCTAACATCAGGTCACTTTTTTGTGGCTAGTTGTATGTATACTGACTATTTCCTCTGACCTAGTATTATGTTCTTTTTTTTTTTTCGCTGACAAAAACAAGTTTTCGAAGGATATCTCATTAAAGAAAGAAATAAAGAAGAAATTATGTATAACCAAAGTAGTGTAAGAGGTGATAAGGAGTGCAGGGAGTATCAATCCAACCACTGGTAAAATCTGCATTCAGGGAACAGATTGTTATATTACTGAGATAGGAGATGGCAGATGCTACTGATAAGGCTCTATATAGAGGGGAGAAGGAGCTAAAGACAGAGTTTGTCCCTCTTCCTCCCTCCTCCCGTCTACTTATCAGATAAACTTATTAGTAGCAACTGCCTCTGTCTTCACTGAATACAAATTTTACCCCAGAATTGAGAATTTTGCAATATTACAAAGCTGCTTATTTTCATGTGCGCTATTGATTTATGAAATAAAAATTAAAATGGCGGTTACACTTTAAATTTTTTTTTTTTGTGAAAAAACTCATTTACTGTTCTACACATGATTTCATTAAACATTGAATTTAAGTATAAATATATTTTTTTAATTCTTTCTTTCATAGAATTTTATATGATGTACAATATAAAGTTATATTGTGGTACCGTGTTAGCCAGAAAAATTGATGTAAATACTTTTATTTTAAAATGTAATATTTTGTAATATTGCCTGAAGAAGGAGCTTCTGTGGTCTGAAAGCTTGTATATATATATATATATTTTTATGGTTAGCCAATAAAGGTATCAATTCGAGAATACTTTTGTCATTTTTGGACATAAAAGTATTTACACCAATAGAATTTTTTACAAACAAGTGATTGTTTTTTTTCTATAACTTTTTCCATGGTCTGCGTCTATGGACAGCTTAACCCCAGTAATCAAGGTCAAAAACTAAATAAGGCCCATAAACAAGCTCAGACAAGGCCTAGTGCCTCTAAGGGGTTAAAAACTGTGGTTAAAAACTAGCCTGTGTTTCTAAGGGGTTAAAAATGGGTCCGAACAAAGTCCTAAAAAAAGTAGTTATTTGAAGTGAATAGTACATGCTGAGACTAAATTACAGTATGTGCACGCAAAGCTTTTTTGAGACTCTGTCAAACAACACATTTTTCAAGTGGAAAACACATCATGAAATGTCTCTTCTTATCATGTGTCTGTTAGCTTTTTGTTAACATTTCTGGTTTTGTTAATGTTTTTCTTCAAATTATTTTTAAAAATGTTTTGCAAACGTTTTTTAGTGTTTTTGTAGCCAATTTTCTCACATTTTGTAAAATCTATTAATAAATAAAATGCCTTTCATGAGGTGAAAACACACTAAAAATATTTACAATACACTAAAGAAGATGCCTAAGCCTAGGCGACTTTGTGGCATTTTTGTAGCCTTCCCATTGACTTCTACACTCAGTAGAACTTTGTATGTATACTTGTACAGGTACTGACTGATTACCATTTCTTAGAGGTTTATTTTAATATTGCTACTGTAGGGTTTTTACTCACTTGGGTGCGACGGGAGGCAAACTGGAAGCATGTTCCTTTAAAAGTCCATGTCGGTTTATTACTTCATAAACCAAAAAGCGAAAAGGAAAACAAACCTTTAGTTCAGGCAAACAAACTAAAGTGTCCTTTAAGCAAGTCTCTGCTTAACCAGTTCTGTGGGCACACAGGCAGGGTAGCCTTCAGTATCCTGGCTCGGTCTGGAGATAACAAAACACAGGAGGCCTTCTCTTTCCAAACACACAGACCATGTGCCAAACAAACGGCCTCCTTTTTATAGGTTGTTAAACACACCCAGAGGTGAGGTATGTGGGTAGCTGGACCCACCCAACTCTCCAAACTACCCATAACCTGGTCCCAGGAGAACCAATCAGTCCTCTTAGGCTTACGTGCAATAGAGCAACACTTTGGGTTACATCACAGAGGACAGCCATCTCTGTGATACATACCTCCCATCGACTATGCGACCGTTAGCCACCTTACACTACTTATAATAATGGCTAAAGCATGCATAACTAGCACTTTTTAGCTTTTGGGTCCCCCTATTTCATCATAGATTGCTAGCTTGGATATCTATCATTATTCTATTGTATCTTCATAGATGAAAATGCCTGAAGAACTGACAAGTCACTTCCTTTAAATGGTTAGTGTTTTATAGAACAATAAGCAAATTAAAAATAATCAAAAGGCTGAACGTATGAGCAGCAAGATGTTTTTCAATAAAAATAAATAGAAAGGGTGTCTCAAACTTTCTTCAGTGATTTTTAAAGAGTTTTTGGAGAAAATCCACTTCACATGACTCCTCAAAAACCTTTTATTTGTGTAAGGGTGCTTTCACATTGCGCTTTTCTGCACTTTCGTGGGTCCAATCGAGGCTTGTGTTCGAATCCCCCTGCAAAGTGCTCTGATCCGATGATACCAAAGTAAAACTTTTTGTACTAAATGCAAAGTGCTATGCGTGGCAGAAAACTAACACTGTACATTACCCTGAAAACACCATCCCCACCGTCGAACATTGTGGTGGCAGCATCATTCTGTGGGGATACTTTTATTCAGCAGGGATAGGGAATCTGGTCAGAGTTGATGAGAAGATTGATGGAGCGAAATACAGGGCAATCCTGGAGGAAAATCAGTTAAAGGCTGCAAAAGACTTGAGACTGGGGTGTAGGTTCACCCTCTAACAGGAGAACAAGCCTAAACATGCTGCCATAACTACAATAGAATGGTTTAAATCAAAGCATATTAATGTGTTTGAATGGCCCAGTTAAAATCCAGACCTAAATCCCATTGAGAATCTGTGGCAAGACTTGAAAATTGCTGTTCACAGACACTCTCCATTCAAACTCACTGAGATAGAGCTAGTTGGCAAAGATGAATGGGCAAAAATTTCAGCCCTTAGATGTCACGTATTGACAAGTGACTGTGGGCTCCTACCCGATCCCTCGAACTAGAGGCGCCTTAGGCTATACCTGTCCCCCAGATTACCCTGGATGGTGAAGATGCCGGTGTTTCGTGCCTTGCTATGATCCTATCCTATCCTTATCTGTTCCCTTCCCCACCCAGGGAGGTTTGAGGCCAAAGTGTATAGGAAAACACTAACCAGACAGATATGGGTAAACATACAGGGATAAAAGAAAACTACAATCATACAAATATACTCACAAAACAACCAAGTGGGAAACAAGGGAGGAATAAGAAAGAAGAAACCAAATTTAAGTGGATAAGGATAAACATGTAAGCCAACTTCATGCAGCAATCTCCTGAAAAACTCTCCAACTGCCTACTCCAAACACTGAACTCTGTTCTTCAACTCCAAACCAGGTAGTGGTAACTCTCACTAGCAAGGTCAGAAGCAAGCAGGAGGGTTCTTATACCTACTGGGAGTAACAAATTCAGAACAGCTGATACAACCCAAGACACAGAACTCCAGGAGTCCAACTAATCAGTTTAACCCTTGCAGGACCAGAGCAAAGAAAGCCAGAACTGCTAATAGTACGATGAAGCCATTCTAACTACTGCAGGCTTATGTGTTGGGTGCGGTTCTTTCACGGACTGGTGAGATTGCAATATGCCACTGTGCTTGTTCACATTTTCTATCTAATATCTTACTTAATTTTATTTGGTCTTTGCATGAATTTTCTATGATACCCTCCATGTATTGGTATCTGTCTCTAATATTAGGACTGTATACTATTATTTATTACACTATTGTATTCACTTTTATATTTAGTCAAATGTACTGTGTTTATAGACCTAATTTGAAAATCTGTATCATGTTTTCTCACCAGCTATGCTTGTCTTGTGTCTCACATGTTTTACCAATTTTGTAATCTATTTTTTTATCAAATTCAATTTTATTTGTACGTTTTTTGTGCCTTGCAATTATTCTTTATAGGTTTTTTCCTATCTGTATGTGCATTTTGGCCTACTCACTTTATGCTCACTATACATACGTCGGTTCTTCGTTTTATGACAGGGAAAGGTGGTGGCAGGGATGGTACGGAGTAGGACACATTTTTTGAGATGCGAACCATGAAATACATTATGGATCTTAAAAGTAGATGGTAGAGCAAGGCGAAACGTCACTGGATTGATGATGGCAACAATTTTATAGGACCAATTAACCTGGATCCTAGTTTTCAAGAAGGAACCTTTAATTTAATATTATTTGAGGATAACCACACCAAATCACCCACACTCAGGTCGGGACCGAGCAAGTGTTTCTGATCAGCCATACTCTTGTATCTCGACCCCATCCTTCTTAAGTTATTAACAACACCTCGCCATACCGATGCAATAGATGTGGAAAACCATTCCTCCTCAGGTAGCCCAAAAGAACGATTACTATTTAAAGTGCAAAACTGAGGATGAAACCCATATGCCCCAAAAGATGGGGACTTGCCAGTTGTTGCATGAAAATGATTATTTACATCGAACTCTGCAAGGGGTAAATATGAAACCCACTCCTCCTTGTCCTGATTATTTGCACACAAAGCACCTAAGATATGTCTCAATATTTTTGTTTACTTGCTCAGCTTGTCCATTAGATTGCGGATGAAAGGCGGATGAAAATTAAAGATGAATCCCTAAATGAGCACAAAATGCTTTCAAAAATTTAGATATAAAATGATCTCCCCAGTCAAAAACAATCTCAAAGGGAATCCCATGCAATTTCAAAACATTTTGAATAGGTATCCCTCCCAGCTTTGTGCCATCAGTAAATTTAATCAGTTTACCCTCAATTCCATCATCTAAATCATTGATAAAACTGTTGAACAGCACAGGGCCAAAAACAGAGCCTTGTGGTACCCCACTTGAGACATTATTCCAACTGAATGTGCAACCATTTATGACCACTCATTGGGTCTGATCACTAAACCAGTTATGAATCCACCTAACAGTTGCCTTGTCCATTGGCCTATGCAGTGAATGCAAGGGATGCCAACATTTTAGATGCACTTCAATGCCCCTTGGAAGAGACGTGGAGGAGGGCCTCATAAAAAAAATGTTCCCATTAGAAAGGAGCCTCCTATACTTGTAATGCCCATGCACTAAGCGTATGGGCTGACAAATATTTACCCCTGGGGGGTATACATGAGCATAATGTATAATTTTTTTTTTACGCACATCATAAACACCCTTTAAAAAAATTATGTGGGTGTTGCATCACGGACCACGGTCTTCATGGTGATATGATGGTGGAGGATGAGGAGAAGGAGGAGGACAAGAGCAAATAGCCAAAATCAGGAAGCGTATACCCATGTGTGGGTGTGAAAAGGTGCATAGGAATACACCTCCCAAGAAAAGACACTGGGTTTGAGTTTATGCTGCGCTGCTATCATTCGGTGGTGTTGAGAAGTCTCGCCCAATCCAGCCCTTGTTCATTTTTATAAGAGTCAGCCTGTCAGCATTTTCAGTTGACAGGCGGATGCGCTTATGAGTTATAATTCCACCAGCGGCACTAAAAACCCGCTCTGATAAAATGCTGGTGGCAGGGCAGGCCAGGACCTCCAAGGCATAGAGAGCCAGTTCATTCCATGTATCTAGCTTGGATACCCAATAATTATAAGGCACAGCGGAATCACGGAGGACATTGTTACGGTTGGCAAGGTATTCCCTCAGCATCTTCCCAAACTTTGAAGTCCTTATGAAAGTACCCCCGCGCCTCAGGGCCTGTGCGATGGGAGGGTCTGAGAAAACTCTCCCAGAACTTTGACAGTGTTCCCCTGCCTCTGCTGGATTGAATTTGTGTCTCTCTCGTCTGTACTCCTTGGTTGTCCAACATAGTGTGCCCTCTGCCCCCAGTGTTTTCAGATGGGAATTTATTTAATAGTTCCGCCAAAAGGGCCTTCTGGTACAGCCCCATTTTTGTAGACTCAGGAATAAAAGATATAAAGTTCTGCTTGTAGCGTTGGTCTAGAAATGTCACAAACCAGTAATGACTGTCACCTAAAATTTTGAGAACGCGAGGGTCATGGGAAAGGCAGCGTAACATAAACTCAGCCATGCGTGCCAGACTGCTAACAGGCAAGAATTCCGTGTCCTCACCAAGAGGATGACTGACCATGCTCACCTCCTCCTCCTCCTCTCTGTCCTCTGGCCATCCACGCTGAACAGACGGTATGACAGCTGTGCAGGTAGTACCATCTATAATGCAAGAAACTAGCTTCTGTCCTTCCTCCTCCTCCTCCTCTTCCTCATTGTCACCCAATCCACTTTGGGATGAGATGAGGCTTGGCTGTGTGTAATCACCCTGTATGGGTCCTTGCTCCATCTCATCGTGCTCTGCCTGCAATGCATCCTCTTTGATTGTGAGCAAAGAGCGTTTCAGTAGACAGAGAAGCTGGATGGTGATGCTAATTATGGCATCATCACCGCTCACCATCTTGGTGGAGTCCTCAAAGTTTTGGAGGATGGTACATTTCTCACATCCATGTCCACTCCTGCGGTCTTATGTGTGGAGTCTGAACTGAATACCGACGGCCTTGTTGATGCTGGTACTCAACAACTTCCCTCTTCTGCTCACAAATCCTTCCCAACATCTGCAGTGTAGAGTTCCAACTCGTGGGGACATCACACCAGTCTGTGAGCCGGAAGCTGCAAACGCTGCTGAAACATGGGAAGGGCGGCGGAAGCTGTACCTGACTTTCTAAAATGGGCACATAGGCGGCGTACTTTAACAAGCAGATCCGGCAGCTCTGGGTAGGATTTGAGGAACCGCTGAACCATGAGGTTAAGCACATGGGGCAGGCATGGTACGTGTGTGATCTCGCCTCGCCTCAGAGCCGCCACCAGGTTCCGGCCATTGTCATACACGACCATGCCTGGCTGTAGGTTCAGCGGTGTGAGCCACAGATCTGTCTGCTCTTTCAGAGCTGTCCACAACTCTTCAGCATTGTGCTGTTTCTCACCTAAGCATATTGGCTTCAGCACAGCCTATTGCCGCTTGGCTGAGGCAGTGCTGCAGTGCTTCCAGCTTGTGACTGGTGTGGTCATTTCGGAGATGGAGGCTGAAGAGGAGGCTGAGGAGGATGAGGTGCAGGAGCTGTAGACCGCTGGGCAACCCTGATTGACCTAGGGCCCGCAATCCTTCGCGTCCGGAGGACGTGTTCTGTCCCAAGGTCCGACTGGGTCCCGGCTTCCACTATGTTAACCAAGTGTGCCATCAGCGAGATTTACCGTCCCTGCCCACAAACACTTGTCCACGTGTCCGTGATTTGGTGGACTTTCCCGGTAACTGTGTTGTTAAGGGCACGGCTAATGTTTTGGGACACGTGCTTGTGTAATGCAGGGACGGCACACTGGAAGAAATAGTGGTGGCTGGGGACCAAGTACCGAGGGATGGATGCCGCCATCAGGTTGCGGAATGCTTCCGTCTCCACGAGCCTAAAAGGCAACATTTCGAGTTCAAGCAGTAGTGAAATGAGAGAATTTAATAGTGTGGCCTGTGGGGTGTTGGCTGCATATTTGCGCTTGCGTTCCAGGGACTGGGGTATGGACAACTTAACGCTGCGGTGGGACAAGGACATGGACGTGCTTCCTGATGCTGCTACTTGAGAGTGTGCAATGACAGGTGCAGGGCCGGAGGCATCTTCGCATGCACCATGGACAGGGGATTGGCTTGCATGCACAGCAGCGGAAGAAGCAATGGTACCACCTTCAGACACTGTTCCTGGACCCTGGGGTTCGGCCCACAAAGTCAGGTGCTTTGCTGCCATGTGCCTGATCATGCTGGTGGTGGTCAGGCTGTTTGTTTTGCCACCCCTGCTGATGCTGGCCTGGCAGGTGGTGCAAATGGCCTTTTTGGGGTTATCGGCAGAGTCTTTAAAAAACAATCAGACTCGGGAAGACCTAACAGTTGTACTGGCAACTTCCGTCGTGTTGGTGTTACTGGGAACAGTTGCTGCCTTCTGTCTGCGGCCACCACACTGCTTCTTCCTGCCTGTTGGGGTGCTCTGCCTCCCTCCCCCTGTGTGCTGTTGTCCTCGCTCTGCATGTCTTCCTGCCAGGTTGGGTCAGTTACTATATCATCCACCACCTCGTCTTTCACTTCCGCACCCTGGTCCTCCTCCTGATTTTCTGGCAATTGTGTCTCATCATCGTCCTCCTCTTGTGACAATTTCCCACGGTCGCCTTCGTGTGACCGTGGCTGCTCAAATATTTGGGCATCGCTGCATGCGATCTCCTCTTGCTCCGCTTCTAGTGGACCGGGCGAGAGGCCCGAATCTATAAATGGAAAAGTGAACAGCTCTTCAGAGTGTCCAAGTGTGGGATCATTTGTCTCTGGGCACTCGGCATGGTGGGAGGAAGGAGGATCAGGGTGAGGAATATGCGGTCCAGACTCACGGCTACTGAGACTAGACCGTGTGAAAGACAGGGTGGTGGTGGTGGTGGCTAAGTGACTGGAAGCATTATCCGCTCTCCAGCCAACAACCTTTTGACACTGCTCTGGGTTCAATAGTGGTGTGCTGCAGTCCCCTAGGAATTGGGACAGGAAGGTCAGGCGAGAAGATGTGGGTGTTTGTTGTGGCACAATTTCAGCTTGCCCACAGCCTTTTCCTCGGCCTCTGCATGCACCATCACCATCACGTCCAGTTCCCCGTCCCTTGCCATGTGCCTTGCCCATTTTAAATGGAGGACAGTATCTTCCACGCTCACTACAAATGACTGAGTTTGGAGTAAACTTATATGTGATCCATGTGGCGGAGAAAACAGAGTTTTAAATACCTGGCCTGTAGGTAAGTAGTTTTAACAGCAAACTGCTGTGAATTGCTTCACTGACACTAAAGGAAATTTTTAATGGAGGCCAGAAATGGCAATATTTTCTGAAAACGTATATGTGATCTGTGTGACGGAGAAAACACAGTTTTAAATAGCTGGATTTCTAGCGTTGTAATATGAAAAGGACCTGGCTGTATTCTGAAGTGCCAACAAGCAAATGGCGCAGTAAAACAGTGTTCTCTGGATTGCTTTTTAAGCAAATAATGAGAATTAAGATCCTAAAAAAAGTATTCCTGGCCCCTGAGACCTGGGCCTTTGTATAGAAATATCTAACAACAGCAGAAGGCAGAATTGGAATGGAGTCTCTTGTGCTATATGCACTGCAGTCTGCTATATACCCTGCCTGCCTATATACACTGCCTGCCTGATAGCTCTGCAGATGGATTAGTTAGTCCTCAAAAGGACTGTTTGTTAAGATGGATATGTGTAATGTACGTTTTTTCTCCCTACACTACCTAATACACAAGCAAATCTCTCCCTGACGCTGTAGCACCTCTCCCTACACTGTATGATTCCGGAGTGACTGTGACGAGCATGGCGGCACCAGGTCTGATATAGACCTGATGACGCTGTGCGGCCAGCCAATCACTGTAATGCCACAACCAACATGGCTACGGCATTACAGTGAGTGGCAGGCAATTCCTGTGTTACAGATCTGGGTGGTGGAACCTCTGTGCTGCGGTGCAAGGAGGAACCAGAGGGGCGTGACTAAGTACCTACTCAGCCTTACCAAGGTTGCACGGCGGGCTCAATCGACTCCGTGAACCAGTGAGGGACCGAGCAGGGGGAGCAGGTGCCACTCTGGGACCAACCTTGTATGAGAGCAGGTGACTCCCATGGGTCAGATGGCATGAACTGACCGGTACAGTGGATGAGCACGGCAAGCAGGCTGATGGGTGGTCCGGGTAGACAAGCAGGCTGATTCGGCTGATAGCCAGACGGGTGCTCCAAGTAGGCAGGCTGACGAGCACAACAGGTAACTGGCAGGTGCTTCCAGGTAAGCAGGCTGACGGGCATGGCAGGTAACAGACAGGTGCTTCCAGGTAAGCAGGCTGGCAGGCATGGCAGGTAACAGGCAGGTGCTTCCAGGTAAGCAGGCGGGCAGAGCCCATAGACAGACTGGCGGACTGGACTGTAGACAGACTGTCAGGCTGGATAGTATTCAGACTGGCGGACTGGACTAAAGGACAGACTGGCAGACAGAACTGACTTGCAGAGGGACCTAAGGGCTGAAGCAACAGTAAGAATCACAGAGCAACACCTTTGCACAGGCACCTCCATATTGGAGGAGGTGCTTTAAATAGGGAAAGTCCTCCGGCCATTGGCCGGGGACTTTTTGGGACAGTGCGCGCGGCCCCTTTAAGAGGGAATGAGCGCGCCCTAAGCACAGTGCCCGGGAAGCTGCATGAACCAGAAGCAGCAGCAGCAGAGGGGCCGGAAGACGCCAGACGAGGAGGACGCCGGACCAGGAGCGCGGTGGTAAGGAGGACTGCATCTCTGCCTGGCAGGGGGCAGAGACGCCAATGCTACAGTACCCCCCCCTTTACGCCCCCTCATTTTTAGGCCTGCAAGAAATTCTTTAAGAAGAAGAGGAGCCTGGATGTTCTCCCTGGGTTCCCAAGACCTCTCTTCCGGGCCAAACCCCTTCCAATCCACGAGAAAAAAGGTCTTTCCTCTTACCCTTTTGGTGGCCAAAATGTTCTCTACCTCATAGACATCCGGGGTGGTACCTGGATCGTCAGAAAAAGAATTTAGAAGAACTGGTTTGAGGAGAGATACGTGGAAGGAGTTGGGAATCTGTAAGATGGCCAGGAGTTTTAGCTTGTAAGCCACGGGATTGATTTGGTTGAGAACCTCAAACGGACCGATGAACCGAGGAACCAACTTATACGATGGTATTTTGAGATGAACATGTTTGGAGGAGAGCCAGACCCTGTCTCCCGGACAGAATTGAGGCGGATCCAGACGTCTCTTATCAGCATGTTTCTTCATCCGCTCGGAGGACTGAAGAAGTGTGGATCTAGTGTCTTCCCAAATAGTAGAAAATTCGCTGACCAGAGACTGTCCACTGAAGCGGAGAGGGGAAACGGATACCGGGGTGTTGACCGTAGACCACAAAGAATGGGGATTTGGAAGAAGACTCGCTCTCATGGTTGTTATAGGAGAACTCGGCCCATGGTAGGAACTCAACCCAATCGTTATGGTGAGCGTTGACAAAGTGTCGGAGAAAGCTGGTAAGGACCTGGTTGATACGTTCCACTTGACCATTGGACTGAGCATGATAAGAAGAGGAGAAATCCAAGGAGACATCCAGCAGCTTGCACGTAGCTCTCCAGAAGCGCGAAGTGAACAGGACCCGCGATCAGACACAATTTGGAGGGGTAGGCCATGGAGACGATAAATGTGATGGATAAAGTCCTTAGCCAGCACAGATGCAGACGGGAGACCGGGCAGAGGGATGAAGTGGGCCATTTTAGAAAAGCGGTCAGCGACCACCCAAATGACAGTACAACCGGCAAAAACAGGGAGATCCTTAAAAAAGTCCATAGCAATGTGTTGCCATGGAGTGGAAGATACGGGAAGAGGAAGGAGATGGCCGGCTGGAAGATGCCTGGGAACCTTGTTACGGGCACAGGAGGAACAAGCCGTGACGAATTCCGCAACATCCTTGCGTAGGGAAGGCCACCAGTAATGCCGGGCGATGAACAGGAAGGTCTTCCTCTGGCCAGCATGGCCGGCTAGTTTGGATGAATGGCCCAGAGAAGAACCTTCTTACGATCCAGAACTGCTACAAAGGTCTTACCGGGTGGAAGACGAGATAGGTCAAACGGAGCCAAAGTCATTACTTTGGAGGGGTCGATGATATGCAGAGGCTCCTCCACTTGGTCGGAAGACAGGAATGAGCGGGATAGAGCATCGGCTTTAATATTCTTGTCCGCAGGGCGGTAATGTAGAGTAAAACAGAATTGGGCAAAGAACAGAGACCACCGGGCCTGACGCGGATTGAGTCTTTGGGCATTTTGTAAATAGGCCAGGTTTTTGTTCTCAGTGTAGATGACAACAGGGTGCAGAGCCCCTTCCAGCAGGTAGCGCCACTCCTCCAGCGCCAATTTGATGGCAAGCAGCTCACTATCTCCTTTAGAGTAGTTGCGCTCGGATGGGGAGAAGAGCTTGGAGAAAAAGCCGCAGGTTACCATTCTCCCGGACGGGGATTTCTGGGTGAGCACCGCTCCAGCTCCAGAACAGGAAGCATCAATCTCCAGGAAGAACTGCTTGTTGAAATCCAGACAGTGCAGCACAGGGGCGGAGGAGAAGGCTTGTTTAAGGGAGACGAAGGCCTCCACCACTTCAGAAGTCCATTCCTTGGGATTTGCTCCCTTACGGGTGAGCTCGGAGATAGGAGCGGTCCGGGAGGAGAAATTAGGGATGAAGAGGTGGTAATAATTTGCGAAGCCCAGGAATCGCTGAATTGCCTTCAACCCCACCAGTCGGGCCACTTTAAGACGGCAGAAACCTTCTTGGGATCCATTCGAAGACCAGTATCGGAGATAATATATCCCAGGAACGGAAGGGAAGTCTGCTCGAAGAGACATTTCTCAAATTTTGCGTAGAGACGATTCTGCCGGAGCCTTAGCAGAACCTGACCAACATCCCTCCGGTGAGTGGGCAGATCCGGAGAGAAGACCAAGATATTGTCCAGGTACACCACCACTCAAGAATACAGGAGATCACAGAAGATGTCGTTAACCAGCTCCTGGAAGATGGCTGGGGCATTACAGAGACCAAAGGGCATCACGCGATATTCATAATGGCTGTCCCGGGTGTTGAATGCCGTCTTCCACTCGTCTCCCTGGTGGATCCGGACCAAATTGTACACCCCACGAAGATCGAGCTTGGTGAAGATCTTAACGCCTTTAAGGCGGTCGAACAGCTCCGAGATGACAGGCAGGGGGTACTTATTCTTGATGGTGATCTGGTTAAGACCCCTGTAGTCGATACATGGACGTAGCGAGCCGTCTTTCTTCTTAACAAAGAAGAATCCTGCTCCAGCTGGGGATGTAGATTTTTGGATGAATCCCCTAGCATGATTCTCTTCTATGTACTCAGACATGGCCCGGGTCTCAGCCAGTGACAAGGGGTAGATACGCCCGTGGGGAGGTGAAGCGCCGGGTACCAGGTCGATAGGGTAATCATACGGCCTATTAGGTGGTAGTGTCTCAGCTTCCTTTTTGTCGAAGACATCCGCATAGGACCAGTAGGGTGCCGGCAGACCAGTTGATTAGCCGGAGTAGACGGGGGTCGAGCTGGACGAACCGGACTCATAGAAATCCTGCCCCCAACAGAGCACCTCACCAGATTGCCAATTCAGGACGGGTTCATGTCTCTGTAACCAGGGCAGACCAAGCAAGAGGGAGTGAGAGAGACCGGACAGCACATGAAAGGAGATCCTCTCCGAGTGCAGCATTCCCACCTGAAGGGTTAAAGGCTCTGTGACGAGCAAGATGGTCTCCGGAAGAAGTCTCCCTTCCACGGAAGCGACTGCCAATGGTTTAGCCAGACATATGGTAGGAATCTGATACCGCTCCACAATGGCCTGAGAAATGAGATTCCCAGCGGCTCCGGAATCCAGGTGGGCGCTCTCAAAGAAGCGGATCTCACCACTGGAAATAGAAACAGATAGAGTCAAGGACAGATAGGATTAACTCTTGCCAAGGACGACCTCTCCGAGTGGTCATAGCCACTGGAGTTTCCCGGCTTCACCGGGCAGGAACGGATCAGATGCTCCTTACTGCCACAGTAGAAGCAACTCCCTTCGGCTCAGCGCGCCTCCTGGCGAGACTCGTTCATCTTGGTTTGGTCAATTGGCATGGGTTCAGGCGAGCGTGCCTGGGGAATTGCTGGTTGGGAGGCAAACTTTTGGAATACCGGAGCGAGACGTGGAAATCTCCACTCCTGGGTAGTCTCCTTAGCTCGCTCCAAAAAACGGATGTCAATCCAGGTAGCTAGTGACACCAGGTCGTCCAGGGTGGAAGGGATGTCACGATCGGCAAGCTCATCCTTGATCCGTCCGGAAAGACCCTCCCAGAAGATGGACACCAGGGCCTCGTTGTTCCAGGCAAGCTCAGATGCAATGATATGGAACTGTGTGGCATACTGGCCCACAGTGAGACTCCCTAGTCGGAAACGGAGCAGTGAGGAGGCAGTTGAAGTCTTTCGTCTGGGCTCATCGAAGACCTTCCGGAAGGCAGTGAGTAAAGCCGGAAGATCGGACACCAGGGGATCCCCTCTCTCCCACAGAGGGTTTAGCCATGCCAATGCCTCCCCGGTGAGGTGAGACATGATGAGCGCCACCTTGGCCCGGTCGGAGGGAAACTGATGTGCCAGGAGTTCAAAGTGCAGCGTGCACTGATTAAGAAAACCCCGACATAAGACGGGGTCACCACCAAAAAATGGAGGAGCAGAGAGCCGGGGACCAGAACTGGATGTCATGGCACTAGCAGTCTGAGGCACCGCTGGAGTGGGTGCCGCTCGGCTCGAGACAGACACAGACGGGGTGGGCAGCGTGTCCAGGCGGGAGTTGACAGACCGCAGGTAGGTCAGGATAGTTTCACATCAGCGGTCGCATGACCTGTCACATGACTAAATGACGTCATGGAAGGTCCTTTTACACCACCGCGAGCCGACGAAGACACCAGACGCACCGTACAGGAGACCGGGGGCCATCGGAAGGTGAATATAATGTTTTGGGGTTTTTTTTCACCATTTTATTCTTTTTTTTTTTTACTATTGATGCTGCATTTGCTGCATCGTAACTTGGTCACACAACATAAATCCATGCCGGTTGCATGGATTTACAGTACAGACCAAAAGTTTGGACACACCTTCTCATTTAAAGATTTTTCTGTATTTTCCTGACTATGAAAATTGTACATTCACACTGAAGGCATCAAAACTATGAATTAACACATGTGGAATTATATACTTAACATAAAAGTGTGAAACAACTGAAAATATGTCTTATATTCTAGGTTCTTCAAAGTAGCCACCTTTTGCTTTGATGACTGCTTTACACACTCTTTGCATTCTCTTGATGAGCTTCGAGAGGTAGTCAAGGTTTTCAGTTCACAGGTGTGCACTGTCAGGTTTAATAAGTGGGATTTCTTGTCTTATAAATGGGGTTGGGACCATCAGTTGTGTTGTGCAGAAGTATGGTGGGTACACAGCTGATAGTCCTACTGAATAAACTGTTAGCTGCTTTTTTCTTGCCATAATACAAATTCTAAGTACTACTATATATAGTGTGACCAAGTTGTCAAGCACTTTTCCAAGTGATGCTAAAATCGCTTGGAAAAGCGCTTGACAACCCGCATGTGAAAACGCATGTAAAAACGCTTCACAAACGCTTCTACCTGGCAGGGAAAACGCATGTAAAATCTGCAAGCATTTTTTTCTGCCAGGGAGATGCAGAAACGCTCCACAGCATTTCTGCATCATGGGCACTTAGCCTTAAACCTATATACACTGCTCAAAAAAATAAATGGACACTCAAATAACACATCCTAGCTCTGAATGAATGAAATATTCTCATTGAATACTTTGTTCTGCGCAAAGTTGAATGTGCTGACAACAAAATCACCCAAAAATCATCAATAGAAGTCAAATTTCTTAAATAATGGAGGCCTGGATTTGGAGTCACCCCCAAACTTAAAGTAGAAAAGCACACTACAGGCTGATCCAACTTTGATGAAATGTCCTTAAAACAAGTCAAAATGAGGCTCAGTATTGTGTGTGGCCTCCACGTGCCTGTATGACTTCCCTACAATGCTTGGACATGCTCCTGATGAGGTTGCGGATGGTCTCCTGTGGGATCTCCTCCCAGACCTGGACTAAAGCATCCACCAACTCTTGGACAGTCTGTGGTGCAATGTGACGTTGGTGAATGGAGCGAGACATGATGTCCCAGATGTGCTCAGTCGGATTCAGGTCTGGGGAACGGGCGGGCCAGGCCATAGCTTCAATGCCTTCATCTTGCAGGAACTGCTGACACACTCCACATGAGGTCTGGCATTGTCCTACATTAGGAGGAATCCAGGGCCAACCACACCAGCATATGGTCTCACAAGGGGTCTGAGGATCTCATCTCGGTACCTAATGGCAGTCAGGCTATCTCTGGTGAGCACATGGAGGGCTGTGTGGCCCTCCAAAGAAATGCCACCCCACACCATTACTGACCCACTGCCAAACTGGTCATGCTGAAAGATGTTGTGGGCAGCAGATCGCTCTCCACTGTGTCTCCAGACTCTGTCACGTCTGTCACATGTGCTCAGTGTGAACCTGCTTTCATCTGTGAAGAGCACAGGGTGCCAGTGGCGACTTTGCCAATCCTGGTGTTCTGTGGCAAATGCCAAGCGTCCTGCATGGTATTGGGCTGTGAGCACGACCCCCATCTGTGGACGTCGGGCCCTCATACCACCCTCATGGAGTCGGTTTCTAACCGTTTGTGCAGACACATGCACATTTATGGCCTGCTGGAGGTCATTTTGCAGGGCTCTGGCAGTGCTCCTCCTGTTCCTCCTTGCACAAAGGCGGAGGTAGTGGTCCTGCTGCTGGGTTGTTGCCCTCCTATGGCCCCCTTCACGTCTCCTGGTGCACTGGCCTGTCTCCTGGTAGCGCCTCCAGCCTCTGGACACTACGCTGACAGACACAGCAAACCTTCTTGCAACAGCTCGCATTGATGTGCCATCCTGGATGAGCAGCACTATCTGAGCAACTTCTGTGAGTTGTAGAGTCCTTCTCATGCTACCACGAGTGTGAAAGCACAACCAACATTCAAAAGTGAGCAAAACATCAGTCAGAAAGCTTTGATACTGAGATGTGGTCTGTGGTCCCCACCTGCAGAACCACTCCTTTATTGAGTGTGTCTTGATAATTGCCAATAATTTCCATCTATTGTTTATTCCATTTGCACAGCAGCATGTGAAATTGATTGTCAATCAGTGTTGCTTCCTAAGTGGACAGTTTGATTTCACAGAAGTTTGATTTACTTGGAGTTATAGTCTGTTGTTTAAGTGTTCCCTTTATTTTTTGAGCAGTGTATATTTTTAGTTGGCAGACAGTCCACCAAAGATTTTTACTGTAGCAAAGTTGATCCAGTCTGCTAAAAGGCAGAATCCTATTTTAGTGGCGTTGAACTTCTCCTAGTTTTACTGTGAAAAAAAACAAAACTTCTCTTTCTAGGCCCAGTCCAAAAACGTTTTTTCCTGTTCCAAAAGTCATACAGTGCTATAAGCCAGCTACTACGTCAGTGGCGGTCAAATTCAGCTTGTACGCACAGTCAAACCTATATATATTTTTGGTTGGCGGGCAGAGTCCACCAAAGGTTTTTTACTGTGGAAAAGTTGATCCAGTCTACTAAAAGGCAGATCCTATTTTAGTGGCGTTGAACTTGTCCTGGTTTCACAGTTAAAAAAAAAAAAAAAAACTTCTCTTACTAGGCCCAGTCCAAAAAATATTTTTTCCTGTGCCAAAAGTCATACAGTGCTATAAGCCAGCTACTACGTCAGTGGTGGTCAAAGTCAGCTGGACGCAGAGCTTATGCAGAGTAACCCAAAAATATTTTTTGCTTTGAGCAAAGTGATACAGCTGGCTAGATCTGAGTTTGAAATTTTGGAGCATATATTCTATGTCATAGTAGCCTCATCCACATTAAAAAAAAAAATGTCTTCTGTTCCTAAAGTAATACAGCAGGGGACATCTCAGTTTGAAATTGTTTGGAGAATATCGCATAGGTTTTATCAGCCTCATGCACACTAACAAATTTCTTTTGTCTGTTAGTAACCTTATACGGCAGGCCATATCTTACCTTGTCATCTAGTGTCGCTGAAATTCAGATGTGTGCTGAGCTATTCCACAGGAAAAAAAATATTTTTCTTTAGTTAATTGCGTGCTCCTACCACTGTATCTGACCAACATGAGTGGGAAAAAGAGAGAGCGTGGTGGCAGGGGGTATAGGCTTGGTGTTCAAGGTGTATGTGGGGTACGTGGTGTAGCATCGGCGTCTCTGCCTCCTGCCCGGCAGAGACGCCGTCCCCCTTACCGCTGCGGTCCTGCTCTGGCCTCTTCAGGCCTTCCTGCAGCTGCTGCTGGTGGATGCAGCTTGCCTGGCCCTGTGCTTAGGGCGCGCGCACGCTCCCGCCCTCTTAAAGGAGCCGCGCGCCGTCCTAAAAAGGCCCCGGCCAATGGCCGGAGGACTTCCCCTATAAAAGGCACCTCCTCCAATATGGAGGTGCCCGTGCAAGGTTGTAGCTTTGTGTGTGATACTCTGCTTCAGCCCTCAGGTCCCGCTGCTAGCCTGACTACCAGTCCAGCCCGCCAGCCAGACTACAAGTCCAGCCCGCCAGCCAGACTACAAGTCCAGTCCGCCATCCGGACTACTAGTCCAGTCCGTCTGCTTGTCTACTCTCCAGCCCGACAGTCTGCCTACTGCCAGTCCGCCAGTCTGTCTATGGGCTCTGCCAGCTTGCTTACCTGGAAGCACCTGCCTGTTACCTGTCGTGCCTGTGAGCCAGCCTACCTGGAGGCTCCTGCCTGTTACCTGCTGTGCCTGCCAGCCCGCTTACCTAGAAGCACCTGCCTGTTACCTGCCGAGCCTACCAGCCAGCCTACCTGGAGGCTCCTGCCTGTTACCTGCCTTGCCTGCCAGTCCGTCTGCCCGGATCACCCGTCAGCCTGCCTGCCGTGCTCATCTGCTATACCAGTCAGTCCCTGCCTTCTGATCCGTGGGAGTCACCTGCTCTCATACAAGGTCAGTCCCCAGAGTAGCACCTGGTCCCTCTGCTCGGTCCCTCCCTGGTCACGGAGTCGATTGAGCCACCGTACAACCTTGGTCAGTCCGAGTTGATACCTAGTCATGCCCCTCTGGTCCCTCCTTGCACCGCAGCACAGAGGTTCCACCACCCGGATCCGTAACACGTGGTAATGTTAGTGAAAGCACTAGTGAACCAACACAAACAGGTCCTTTCCAAAAACAACTGACAACTTATGTTAGTGGATGGCCTATTGCACTCCCTTCCTGCACTCCCTTCGCAGGGGAGGGAGGTGATCCCAATGAGACTCAAATACCTGAGGCTCATGTGGACTGTACTGTGCTGTCAGGGCAACAAGAGGAGAGGGGTCACTCTGAGGGCGAGGAATGGGATAACACATTGGATGATGACGAGGTTGAAGATCCTACTTGGTGTGAACCCAGAGTCACGCAGCCGAGTAGCTCATCTGAGGAAGCGGAGGAGGAAGATGAGGAGGTTACATTTCACCCTACGGCGCAGACACGGAGTGATGCAAGCACGAGGAGCACTGCATCCTTAGCCACAACCATGGCCATGGCCAGCAGCGGTCACGGGTCTGCAGCTTGCAGGGGCAGCAAGGGCTGCCTAGCATGGGCCATTTTTGTCACTGCAAAGGATGAGCCAACTCACATTATCTGCAAACTTTGTGATAAAAAACTCAGTAGAGGGAAAAACTGCAATAATTTGACTACTACATGCATGAACGTTCACTTGCTCAAATAATATTCTTTATGCTGGGAATCTTACCGCACTGAAATGCGGACCAGCGCAGCTCAACAACCATCAGCTGCCCCATCAAACGCATCCGCTGCTTCTTCCTCCTCCTCTGTTACCATACCAAGTATTGTCATGCAGGTCTCCCATCGCAGAAACTCTGGTTCTTTACCCAATCCAGTCAGCCTGAGTGATAGCCCGTCAGCTGTAACGGAAGCGAACACGCCTGCTGTGTTTGTTTCACTGAGCACACCGCATGTTTCTCAATCCAGCGTAACATCTGCACCTCACTCACGCTCCACCAGTTTTTCCAGTTCACCATATTCCCCCCTCTCTAAGCACCTTAGCCAGCCCTCGGTCCCGCAGTTGTGGTCACGTAAAAGATTGTTTCATCCTACACATGACAAAGCTAAGAGGTTGAACTCCACCATCTCCAATCTGTTGGCCATGGAAATGCTGCCTTTCCGCCTGGTAGATACAGATGGTTTCCGAAAACCGATGGCCATCACAGTCCCCGAGTACCATTTGCCCTGTCGCCATTACTTCTCTAAGAAAGCTGTGTCTGCGCTACACCAGCATGTCGCAGACAGCATCACCCTTTGCTTGTCTAAATCTTCATGTGCCAGGGTGCATTTCACCACAGACACCTAGAAGAGTAAGAATGGCCAAGGGCATTACATCTCGCTGACTGGACACTGGGTGACTCTGGTGGCTTTGGGGGCAAGTGGGGAAGGGACAGCCCCACAAATCTTGGAAGGCTTGCTGAAGAAACCTCTGTATTTCCCACTTCCTCTGCTGCTTCGGCGTCCTCCACCTCCTCTAGGGTCTCCACCTGCGCACTCATCCTCTGCCTTAACGAGACACGCGTTCCAAGGGTGTGGAGCGAATACACACCACCTCCTTACTGCGCAATCAGGGCTCACCGTAATCAGGTAGTCTTCAAATTAATGTGCCTTGGAGATCGCAGTCATATAGGTAAAGAGTTGTGGGCTACTCTCCAGGCTCAGTTTGCGCAATGGCTGCCTCAGCTGAACCTAGAGCCAGGGAAGGCCGTGTGCAATAGCGGTGTAAACCTGTTAGCGTCCCTAGGCCAAGGCAAGCTTACACACGTGCCTTGCATGGCTCACGTCCTCAACCAGGTGGTACAGTGATTTCTCCACCAATATCCTGGCCTGGACAAGCTGCTTCACAAAGTACAGAAGCTGCGTGCTCAGTTCTGCCTTTAGCACCCCTCATGTCATTGACTTGCATCGATACAGAGGTCTTTGTCCATGCAAGTTAACAGGTTGATCTGCGATGTGCCGATGCGGTGGAATTTCACTCTGCACATGTTGCAGCGACTGTGCCAGCTGCAACGAGCTCTGACGCAGTATGTCATGACGTATAGCTTGGGGCAACGTAGTACGGACTTGGGGCATATCACGATTGCGGAGTGGGAACAGATTAAGGACCTCTGCACCCTTCTGCACAGTTTTGAAATGGCTACTAAACTGGTTAGCGATGACGATGACGTCATCAGCATCACTATTCCAGTCATATACATGCTGGAGCAAACTTTGAATAACCTGCAGCAGAATGTGGTGGCCCCAGAAGAAGAGGAGGATGCGGAAGGGATAAGAAGGTCTCAGATGTCCAGACTGTCATCACACAGGGGGATGCCAAGTGATGGTGGATTACAGCGATCGAGGGGGTTTGGAGATACCAGGCAAACTGTTAGTGAAGGTGCAAGAGCCAAGGAACTAATGGAGGAGGAAGAGGTGATGGGCAAGCAGCTGTCAGAGGCTGAAGAGGATAATCATCCCCTCTCGGTTGACGTGGTTGTCAGGAGGGGACGGGGGAAACAAGCATCAGAGTTACGCAGCCCACAATACAGCCTGGCTTTGAACCTCCTGGAAGAGCCCGACATATGGGTGCCTTTTTCATGCACTATCTGCAACATGATCCCCGTATAGTTAGGATTCAAAATAATGCTGACTACTGGGTTGCCACTCTGTTAGATCCACGTTATAAGAGTCAATTTTGCCAGAAACTTCCCGCCCTGGAAAAGGACCCGCTTATGTTGGAGTATCGAAACAAGCTTTTAAGCAACCTTAATAGAGGTTTCCCCCAAGATAACAGTAAGGCACACAGTGTGCATCGCAGCTGTAGTCTTTCAACCTCCGACACTTCAGTTCGTCAACGCCAAAACATTAGCAGCAGAAGCAGAGTAAGTGGCAGAAACAATTTCTGTGAGTCATTCAACACACATTTTGCACCAGCTCATGCACCAGCACAACAGAGTACAAGTCTGACACGTGGTAAACGACTGGAGAGGATGGTTCAGAAGTATCTAGAGTTCAATATCAATACCTTCAGGGAGGGTTTGGAACCTTTTACATTTTGGTCTTCAAAAATGGATGAATGGCCTGAGCTCGCCTCTCATACATTTTCTCTGAACGTGCCTTCAGCGCTGCTGGTAGTGTCTTGATGGAACAGAAAAAATATACAATATATCAGAAGAAATTGCTATAACGTGAACATATAATTCCTCTAAAACAATAATCTTTTATTTCATTACTTAAAAGATACACAAAAAATCCCGTGTTTTCAAATATTGTGTTATCTTAATAGAAGACAATACAACTTGTAAAGATGTGCGGTTGTGGATTTTAATAATCACCTAGGCAGGTTATCGATGCAATTAGTTTTATTCCTTCCGACCCCGGTGAACAGCAATTCCAGGTAAATGTCCAACAGGCAATTCTCTTAGTCCTTGAGTTTCCAACCTGGGATCAGTAGTTCCACTGCCACGTACCAGGTGATACCCACTGTCCCCCAACTTTTTGTTGGCCCACAGCTTTTTGTATCTCCCGCCGGTATATTGGCAGTCACAGCATATGCTCCTTCGGATGATGGATATCACGACCGCAGCCCGTGATACCACCCAGCTCTCCGTCCGACTAGCCATGAATGTTCTCCTTTTCCTGCACAGGGTTCAGCTCCCTGAATCAGCAGAAGAGCTCACCCCTCCCTCCCTGTGCCTTAGTGGAGATATTTTCTCAGGTGGAACCCATCCCCTGGGTTTGCATGTGAGACTACCTGTGGTGATGGAGAGAACAATGGCCCAAGGTCTCAGAGATATGGTCACTGAATGGAATAGATACCTGAGGTTGAACTGATGAGCAAACAAATCACTAACAAAACACAGCAAGCAAATTTCTAACAAAACACAAAATTAAGATTGACGAAAAGGAGTGCTCAGTGCTGGAAAAGTATTTAGAAAGTGGCCAGGTCCTCACACAACTCCCAAAGGAATATGATGGCCTTAAACAGCCCTGATATGCCCCTATTCAAATCCTGCCTAAGATGAGGATTGGCACCCTATTGTGGCGTGTTTGGCGCCCCCACTCGATGGTGGCTGTCCCTATCTATCCCTATTGTGCCCTGCCAGGTGATCTAAGCACAATAAAAAGGTGACTGCCTGGTCTAATACAAAGTAGCTCCTATTTCAAATATAAATATATAGGAATATAGATAAACATTCTGACAAGAAAAAATTGATAGACTTATCTTGTATCATAATAGCGCCTCGACGCGTTTCCCCAACTGTACACCGCGTGCAGAATTATTAGGCAAATGCGTATTTTGATCACTTTGATACTTTTTATACATGTTGTCCTACTCCAAGCTGCATAGACTTGAGAGCCAACTACCAATTAAGTAAATCTGGTGATGTGCATCTCTGTAATGAGGAGGGGTGTTGACTAATGACATCAACACCCTATATAAGGTGTGCTTAACTATTAGGCAACTTCCTTTCCTTTGGCAAAATGGGTCAGAAGAGAGATTTGACGGGGTCTGAAAAGTCCAAAATTGTGAGATGTCTTGCAGAGGGATGCAGCAGTCTTGAAATGATCAAACTTTTGAAGCGTGATCACCGAACAATCAAGCGTTTCATGGCAAATAGCCAACAGGGTCGCAAGAAGTGTGTTGGCCAAAAAAGGCGCAAAATAACTGTCCATGAATTGAGGAAAATCAAGCATGCCAAGATGCCATTCGCCACCAGTTTTGCCATATTTCAGAGCTGCAATGTTACTGGAGTATCAAAAAGCACAAGGTGTGCGATATTCAGGGACATGGCCAAGGTAAGGAAGGCTGAAAAATGACCACCTTTGAACAAGAAACATAAGATAAAACGTCAAGAATGGGTCAAGAAATATCTTAGGACTGATTTTTCAATGATTTTATTGACTGATGAAATGAGCGTGACTCTAGATGGGCCAGATAGATGGGCCAGAGGCTGGATCAATAAAGGGCAGAGAGCTCCACTCCAACTCAGACGCCAGCAAGGTGGAGGTGGGGTACTGGTATGGGCTGGTATCATTAAAGATGAACTTGTGGGAACTTTTTGGGTTGAGGATGGAGTGAAGCTCAACTCCCAGACCTACTGCCAGTTTCTGGAAGACAACTTCTTCAAGCAGTGGTACAGGAAAAAGTCGGTATCGTTCAAGAAAAACATGATTTTCATGCAGGACAATGCTCCATCACATGCATCCAACCACTCCACAGCGTGGCTGGCCAGTAAAGGTCAAAAAGAAGAAAAAATAATGACATGGCCCCCTTGTTCACCTGATCTGAACCCCATAGAGAACCTGTGGTCCATCATAAAATGTGAGATCTACAGGGAGGGAAAACAGTACACTGTTATGTTCTGCTACCAGAGCTAAGGAAAGAGAGGAGATCTGTCCCTACGATAGAACTCAGCTGAATCCCTACGATGTAACAGGGAACCTGATCCTGCGATCAGACCTGCTAAAGTCCTAAGCTAGTCTGTATGGAGACCTATAGATGTGGGGAAGGAATCCCTACAAGTACTAAGGACTGGGAGGAAAATGGGACACCTCCTAACAGAAATAGTAGAAGACAGACGAACAAACAAAATATATAGAACATAGAGGTCCGTAGACCAAGCAAACTAACAGAGTTAGATACAGAGCACAGGCTAGCTAGAAAGTAGTTATACAATGAAGTCCAGCAAAGCCAGAAGGGCGGAGCAGGATTAAATAGGCCAACAAGGTCATGTGACCAGCAAAGGAAAAAACCTAAGAGCAAGGTTCTAACAGTACCCCCCCTTCTAAGAGGATCCTCCGGATCCCCTAGGACCAGGCTTATCAGGAAATCTCCTGTGAAATGCTCTGATAAGTCTGGACGCGGAAACATCATCTGACCTCACCCAAGAGTTATCCTCGGGTCCGAAACCTTTCCAGGCCACAAGATACTGCAAACTACCTCTATACCATCTAGAGTTAAGGATGCGAGAAATTTCATATTCCCCGTCCTCCACCACCGGAGCAACAGAGGCAGAGGCGTCACCATCCGACACAACAGCTTTTTTTAACAGAGAGACATGAAATACCGGATTAATTCTCCAGGAGGTAGGAACCTCCAACCTAACAGCAGATTGGTTGACAACCTGAAGCACCTTAAAGGGCCCTACAAACTTGGGACCCAATTTCTTAGAAGGAATCCTCAACCGCAGATTCCTAGAGGACAACCAAACCATGTCACCAACAGCGAACAAAACCTCCTGTCGTTTCCTATCAAAGTAGTCTTTAGATTTTCTGTTGGCCTCCTGAAGATTACCACGCACATCCGTCCAAACTCTCTCCAAATCACCGGAAAAATTCTCCTCCTCAGGCACGGCAGATCCCAACTTGGAGAACGACCCAAACGACGGATGTCTCCCAGAACAACAAAAAAAAGGCGAACAACCAGCAGAAGAAGATGTATGATTGTTCAGAGCAAATTCAGCAAGTGGCAGAAACTCAGACCACCCCTCTTGATTGTCTGCCACAAAACAACGCAAGAACTGCTCAACATCCTGGTTTTTCCTTTCTGTCTGGCCATTAGATTCAGGATGATATCCCAACGAGAACGACAAATGAACTCCCAACCTGTCACAAAAGGCACGCCAAAAACGAGCCACGAACTGAGGACCCCTATCAGAAACAATGTCAGTAGGAACGCCATGAAGTCTGACAATTTCCTTGACAAAGGCCTTAGCGAGAGTTTTAGCGCAGGGCAGTTTGACGAAGGGAACCAAGTGACACATCTTGCTAAAACGGTCCACGACCACCCAGATGACAGTAAAACCCTCAGAGGGGGGAAGGTCAGTTATAAAGTCCATAGCCAAATGTGTCCAAGGAGCACTGGGAACCTCCAAAGGACAAAGCAACCCCGCAGCAGGAGTATGTGAGGACTTAGATCTAGCACATATAGTACATTGACGCACCCACTTAATGACTTCCTTCTGCCATCCAGGCCACCAAAAACTGCGACCCACCAGTCTCTTGGTCTCAGAGATTCCGGGATGACCTGCCAACCGAGATTCGTGACACTCAACAAACAAATCTCTTCTAAAGGTCCCAGGCACAAACAACCTCCCATGAGGAGTGTTAGATGGGGCATTCTCCTGTGCTTTAAGAATCTCATCTTCCAAAACGGAGTCCAAAGCAGCTATCACAACACCTTCTTGTAAAA
The DNA here is from genome assembly GCF_046119375.1 of Phyllobates terribilis. Classification (NCBI taxonomy): domain Eukaryota; kingdom Metazoa; phylum Chordata; class Amphibia; order Anura; family Dendrobatidae; genus Phyllobates; species Phyllobates terribilis. The sequence goes on along the minus strand of NW_027362761.1, from coordinate 114,912,011 downwards.
TGTTCTCCTCTTTCTCAGCACCGACTATGGGAGAAAAACTGCGAGACAAGGCATCCGCCTTAACATTCTTAGTACCAGGGATGTAAGTAACGGAGAAATTAAACCGCGAGAAAAACAGTGCCCACCTAGCCTGACGGGCATTCAGGCGCTTGGCAGCATCAAGATATATCAGATTTTTATGATCCGTAAGAACCTGAACGGGAAATTCCGCACCTTCCAAGAAGTGGCGCCAGTGTTCAAATGCGAGTTTAATAGCCAATAATTCCCGATTACCAATATCGTAATTCAGTTCAGTCTCCGAAAAATTTTTTGAAAAAAAGGCACAGGGATGTAATCCATCCCCGTTATCCTGAGTCAATACTGCGCCAACCCCCACAGAGGAAGCATCAACCTCAACCAAAAACGGCTTAGTCACATCAGGCTGCATAAGGATGGGAGCAGAGGTGAACCTCTCCTTGAGATACACAAAAGCTTCAATGGCCTCAGAAGACCACTGAACCGCATCAGCACCTTTCCTGGTGAGATCGGTCAGAGGTTTGACAATACTAGAAAAATTTTTTATGAATTTTCTGTAATAATTGGCGAAACCTAAAAACCTCTGTATCGATTTCAAACCAATAGGCCTAGGCCATTCCTGTACAGCTTGAACTTTAACCGGGTCCATCTCAAAACCCACTGGAGATAATGTAACCCAAAAAACTAATTCTCTGTACAGCGAACTCACATTTCTCCAGCTTAGCAAAAAGCGAATTGTCCATTAATAACTGTAATACCTCACGTACGCTCCGCCAATGAGACTCCAGATCCGGCGAATAAATCAAAATGTCATCCAAATACACAACCACATTTTTGCCGATCAAAGGTCTAAGGATGTCATTAATAAGATTCTGAAAAAATGCAGGAGCATTAGTAAGACCAAAAGGCATAACCAGATTCTCAAAATGACCCACAGGAGTGTTAAAAGCAGTCTTCCATTCGTTACCCTCCTTCATGCGCAACAGATTGTATGCCCCCTTAAGGTCAATTTTAGAGAACCACTTGGCCCCCATTAACTGGTTAAACAGATCAGGAATCAATGGCAGTGGGTAAGGATTGCGTACAGTAATTTTGTTAATCTCACGAAAATCCAGACAAGGACGTAAACCGCCGTCCTTCTTTCTTACAAAAAAAAATCCAACCGCCAAAGGAGACTTAGAGGGCCTAATGTGACCGGCGGCCAAACTTGTCTGTATGTATTCCTCCAAAGCCTTCCTCTCAGGAATAGTAAGGTTAAATAAACGACTTTTAGGAAGAGTCGCTCCAGGGACAAATTCAATAGAACAATCATAGTCTCTATGGGGAGGCAAAACCTGCGATTCCTTCTCAGAAAAAACTCTCCAAAAATCCTGAATAGGAACAGGCAATTCTCCCCTATCCAAAGCTGCAATACGCCCGTTACAACACTTGTCATAACATTTATGGCTCCAGGATTTAATTTCACTGGTAGACCAATCCAGTGCAGGATTGTGAAATTTTAACCAGGGCAATCCCAATATTACTGGAGAAGGCAAGTTATTCAAAACTACCAAATCCAATTTCTCATGGTGAACACCATTAATAGTGAGAAGAAATTCACAGACCTTGAGAGTAATATTCTTCAAAGGGGAACCATCCACAGAAACCACAGCAATGGGGGATGATAAAGGTTCGGGTTTTAAATTGAGTCTTTCCAAGAATCCCCCATCAATTACATTCAGAGTAGACCCACAATCAACAAACACCCGAAATTCCATTAATTTTTCCTGAGCAATCGTGGAAGCAGCTAAAAATATACCCTTGGAATTTAAACAGGCAATACGGGCATGACTGACCATTTTTTTTTCTTTCTTCATACGAAGCTCACAGCCTTTAATCAAATGACCAGATTTTCCGCAACAGAAACACAAGACTTCAGAAAATCTACGGTCTTTTTCTTGAGAGCGAGGTGCCACCGATCCAATCTCCATCGGTTCACCACTGTTAGTACACACATTCTCATAACCAGAAACTGACATAGCAGAGGATTTGCTCTCATTAACCCTTGCACGCAGTCTCCTATCCACCCGTATAGCTAATCTTCAGGTGTAGGATAAGCAATTAGCAGGTCTTTAACCCTTTCATTGAGCCCAGCAAGAAATAGACTTTTCAGAGCAGAATCGTTCCACCCTGTTTGAGTAGACCAACGACGGAAATGAGTACAATATTTTTCCACATTACCTGATCCCTGTTTTAAACGTCTCAACTCAGTCTCAGCTGATGCGACACGGTCAGGATCATCATATAATAGTCCCAAAGCAGAAAAAAAACTATCCACTGATCTGAAGCATGTATCACTAGGTTGCAAAGAAAAGGCCCACTCCTGAGTGACATTATGAACCCTATGCGCTGGGATTCATCCCCAGAGGACTTGGGTCTCAAACGAAAATACAATAAGCAAGCATTTTTAAATGAAAAAAAATTCTCGGTGTTCACCAAAAAATAAATCCGGCAAACATACCTTAGGCTCCAAGAAATGTGCTCCAGGACAGTTACTCACGTGCTGACGGAGCTCGGCCACCTCCAGAGAGAATCCCTGCAGGCGATGAGCCAAATCCTGAACCGACACCATGATGGAACAGAAAAATCTTTCCTTAGAGAATTTGCAGGCTGGACTTACTGTTATGTTCTGCTACCAGAGCTAAGGAAAGAGAGGAGATCTGTCCCTACGATAGAACTCAGCTGAATCCCTACGATGTAACAGGGAACCTGATCCTGCGATCAGACCTGCTAAAGTCCTAAGCTAGTCTGTACGGAGACCTATAGATGTGGGGAAGGAATCCCTACAAGTACTAAGGACTGGGAGGAAAATGGGACACCTCCTAACAGAAATAGTAGAAGACAGACGAACAAACAAAATATATAGAACATAGAGGTCCGTAGACCAAGCAAACTAACAGAGTTAGATACAGAGCACAGGCTAGCTAGAAAGTAGTTATATAATGAAGTCCAGCAAAGCCAAAAGGGCGGAGCAGGATTAAATAGGCCAACAAGGTCATGTGACCAGCAAAGGAAAAAACCTAAGAGCAAGGTTCTAACATACACCTCTTGGAACAGTGTCTGGGAGGCTGTGGTGACTGCAGCATGCAATGTTGATCGAAAACAGATCAAGCAACTGACAGAATCTATGGATGGAAGGCTGTTGAGTGTCATCATAAAGAAAGGTGGCTATATTGATCACTAATTTTTTTGGTTTTTGTTTTTGCATGTCAGAAATGTTTATTTCTAAATTTTGTGCACTGATATTGGTTTTCCTGGTGAAAATAAAAAAGTGAGATGGGATTATATTTGGTTTTTATTAAGTTGCCTAATAATTCTGCACAGTAATAGTTACCTGCACAAACCGATATCCTCCTAAGATAGCCAAATCTAAAAAAAAAAACACTCCAACTTCCAACTTCCAAAAATATTAAGCTTGGATATTTATGAGTCTTTTCGGTTGATTGAGAACATAGTTGTTGATCAATAATAAAAATAATCCTCTAAAATACAACTTGCCTAATAATTCTGCACACAGTGTATTTGGGTCATCAGGAGGCAGATGTAGATATTATGCATTCATATAAGGTGGAGCTGCATTATGAAAGCTGTTGCAGGATAGCTGGCTATGGAACTATACCAAAGGCCAAGTTTAAATACCCCCTTATTAGTAGGTGGATTATTCCTATACACCCCTCAAAGAGAGCTTGTCCATATAGTAAATGGGCTCCCCTGTCCTCAAAAGTAAAGGTGCGCATGTCCGGTGTACAAACACAAGAGGTTTGCCTATTACTGCGCACATATACCGGCCTGCTATGCCAGAAGTAGCCCTCCACTCAGTAATAAGCATGCGCTTCAGTCTGAAGCGCACAAAAGCAGTCACGCACTAACATGTCGCGTGCGCTCCAGCGTGGCGGCACAAGTGGCAGAGATATAGAGAGGCGGAAGTAGCCCTCCGCCAAATGATACCATATGCGCTCCAACCCGGAGCGCACAGAGACAGTTGCGCCCGGAAGTGACGCGGCGGCAGAGGGGGAGGAGGAAATGTAACATGCGTTCCACGATGGAGCGCAAACAGGCAGGAGAAGAGATATTAAAATTTTTGTTCAAGTTATGAAACACAGACAGAACAAGACACAATGCTAATGATCTTATAGCAACAAAATAAGTTGAAAGATCTAATATGGCACTAGATACTATTGCATGCCATATATCTGTATGTCATTATCTAATGCGTCTATAAATATGATTATGCATAACAGCTTTTCTAAAATCAGATACGCGGTGACATAATAGAGAACAATAAGTACTGATGGTATTAGCTCCTACAGATAAAAGATATTCTAATATATTATAGCCATAAGTTAATGTGCAACTTATTAGGAATGGGTCCTGGGATATATGTAGGAAGAAAAAAAAAGGGGGGTGGTTATGTTAGTTAAGATATGTATAACACTAAAATAAGCGTTTTATGATATACAGTACAGACCAAAAGTTTGGACACACCTTCTCATTTAAAGATTTTTCTGTATTTTCATGACTTTGAAAATTGTACATTCACACTGAAGGCATCAAAACTATGAATTAACACATGTGGAATTATATACTTAACAAAAAAGTGTGAAACAACTGAAAATATGTCTTATATTCTAGGTTCTTCAAAGTAGCCACCTTTTGCTTTGATGACTGCTTTGCACACTCTTGGCATTCTCTTGATGAGCTTCAAGAGGTAGTCACCGGAAATGGTTTTCACTTCACAGGTGTGCCCTGTCAGGTTTAATAAGTGGGATTTCTTGCCTTAAAAATGGGGTTGGGACCATCAGTTGTGTTGTGCAGAAGTCAGATGGATACACAGCTGATAGTCCTACTGAATAGACTGTTAGCTGCTTTTTTCTTGCCATAATACAAATTCTAAGTAAAGAAAAACGAGTGGCCATCATTACTTTAAGAAATGAAGGTCAGTCAGTCCGAAAAATTGGGCAAACTTTGAATGTGTCCCCAAGTGCAGTTGCAAAAACCATCAAGCGCTACAAAGAAACTGGCTCACGTGAGGACCGCCCCAGGAAAGGAAGACCAAGAGTCACCTCTGCTTCTGAGGATAAGTTTATCTGAGTCACCAGCCTCAGAAATCGCAGGTTAACAGCAGCTCATATTAGAGAACAGGTCAATGCCACACAGAGTTCTAGCAGCAGACACATCTCTACAACTGTTAAGAGGAGACTTTGTGCAGCAGGCCTTCATGGTAAAATAGCTGCTAGGAAACCACTGCTAAGGACAGGCAACAAGCAGAAGAGACTTGTTTGGACTAAAGAACACAAGGAATGGACATTTGACCAGTGTAAATCTGTGCTTTGGTCTGATGAGTCCAAATTTGAGTTATTTGGTTCCAACCAACGTGTCTTTGTGCGACGCAGAAAAGGTAAACGGATGGACTCTACATGCCTGGTTCGCACCGTGAAGCATGGAGGAGGAGGTGTGATGGTGTGGGGGTGCTTTGCTGGTGACACTGTTGGGGATTTATTCAAAATTGAAGGCATACTAAACCAGCATGGCTACCACAGCATCTTGCAGCGGCATGCTATTCCATCCGGTTTGCGTTTAGTTGCACCATCATTTATTTTTCAACAGGACAATGACCCCAAACACACCTCCAGGCTGTGTAAGGGCTATTTGACCAAGGAGGAAAGTGATGGGGTGCTACGCAAGGTGACCTGGCCTCCACAGTCACCAGACCTGAACCCAATTGAGATGGTTTGGTGAGCTGGACCGCAGATTGAAGGCAAAAGGGCAAACAAGTGCTAAGCATCTCTGGGAACTCCTTCAAGATTGTTGGAAGACCATTTCCAGTGACTACCTCTTGAAGCTCATCAAGAGAATGCCAAGAGTGTGCAAAGCAGTCATCAAAGCAAAAGGTGGCTACTTTGAAGAACCTATAATATAAGACATATTTTCAGTTGTTTCACACTTTTTTGTTAAGTATATAATTCCACATGTGTTAATTCATAGTTTTGATGCCTTCAGTGTGAGTGTAACATTTTCAAAGTCATGAAAATACAGAATGATCTTTAAATGAGAAGGTGTGTCCAAACTTTTGGTCTGTACAGTATATACAAAGAAAGTCCAGAGGATAAGTGCCTTTCAGCACAATGATTCACTCTAAGCATTTCTTGCATATAGAACTGTAATAGAGCAACCACAGATAAAGTGGAAAAAACGAGGATGGCAACACACAGGACGATGCATACTAAAATCACCGTTCAGGAGGGAGAAACCCAACCAAGGAAATGATGGAGAGTAGAGGAAAGGTGGGCGGGGCAATCTTAAAAGGAGGTTATAGAAAGCACGTGTATGACAGATGTTCATTTAACCCCTTCGGGGCCTAACAATCCACACAGATTCTTTCCTTACGATTGCCCTGTCTAGGTCACCTCCTCTGGTAGTGTCTTGATGGATAAGCGCACCCGGCTGTCCCCTGAAAGTGTAGACCGCCTTACTTTCATCAAGATGAACAAGTCATGGATCGCCAAGGACTTTTGGACCCCAATTGCAGACCGTACAGAGTAGGCGATGTTGTCATTTTGAGTGTGCTGCATTGATCCCTTGAAATTGCAGTCTGTGATATAGCTTTTGGACCTGCTCTTGCTGCTGCTGTTGCAGGTTTTAGGCCCTAATTTTTGGAAATGTGGAGAATTTTGATTGTGTCTCCATCTATTGGGTTGGCTGTAGTGGGACAGGTTTGGGTCTGTGTTAAACTACTTGATGTCTGATGACATTGATGCCACTTTGGTGGTGTTAGGCCCTCATTTAGGGCAATGTGAACACTCCTGGTTAGGTCTCCATCTCCTCGGTTGGCTGCACTGGAAGAGGTGTGGGTCTTATTTACACTATTTCTACAGTAGTGAAGTTGATGCCACTTTGCTGGCATCCGCCACTAATTTTTTTAAATGTGGGGTATCCTGATTGGGTCTCCATCTATTGGGTTGGCTGTAGTGGTACTGGTTTAGGCCTCCTTTGCAATACTTATAGTCTAGTGAAATTGATACCACTTCGGTGGTGTTTGTTAGGCCCTCATTTAGGGCAATGTGAACACTCCTGGTTAAATCTCCATCTCTTGGTTTGTCTGTACTGGAGGAGATGTGGGTCTCATTTACACTATTTCTACTGTAGTGAAATTGATTACACTTTGCTAGTGTCTGACGCTAATTTTTGGAAATGTGGGAAATCCTAAATGGGTCTACATCTATTGAGTTGGCTGTAGTGGAACCTTCCTGTTCTGCAGTCTAAGTTGGGTAAGGTTGCGTACCAGTCCTAGCTGCACTAGTGATACAGATTCTGCCTGCTGCACTCTGATACAGACTCTGCCTGCTGCACTCCTGATACAGACACTGCCTGCTGCACTCCTGATACAGACTCTGCCTGCTGCACTCCTGATACAGACTCTGTGTGCTGCACTCCGATACAGACTCTGCCTGCTGCACTCCTGATACAGACTCTTCCTGCTGCACTCCTGATACAGACACTGCCTGCTGCACTCCTGATGCAGACTGTGCCTGCTGCACTCCTGATACAGACTCTGCCTGCTGCACTCCTGATACAGACTCTACCTGCTGCACTCCAGATACAGACTCTGCCTGCTGCACTCCTGATACAGACACTACCTGCTGCACTCCCGACACAGACTCTGCCTGCTGCTCTCTGATACAGACTATGCCTGCTGCACTCTGATACAGACTCTACCTGCTGCACTATTAATACATACTCTGCCTGCTGCACTCCTGATACAGACACTGCCTGCTGCACTCCTGATACAGACTCTGCCTGCTGCACTCCTGATACAGACACTGCCTGCTGCACTCCTGATACAGACACTGCCTGCTGCACTCTGATACAGATTCTGCCTGCTGCACTCTGATACAGACTCTTTCTGCTGCACTCCTGATACAGACTCTGCCTGCTGCACTCTGATACAGACTCTGCCTGCTGCACTATTGATACATACTCTGCCTGCTGCACTCCTGATACATACTCTGCCTGCTGCACTCCTGATTAGTGTTGAGCCACCCCCGTAGTGTTCGGGTTCGGTTCGGTTCGTCGAACACCGGGATGTTCGAGGAACTGTTCGTCGAACTGTTCGTCGAACACCTTAGAACACCGTCGAACACCGTTAAAACCAATGGCAGGCAAACAAAAACACATAGGAACACATAGAAAACAACTTCAAAGGTGTCCAAAAGCTCACAAACTGCTCAGAAGACGCTTTCTTTAAAAAAGCCGGCCGGCAATTCAGCAGCGGCATACACCGGTACCCGACAATTTAGACATGAAGGAATAGAGCATCACACATAGATTAGATAGATAGAAACATGTCAGTCACATATATATGAAGTACAGTGACAGTGTTGCTTACTGTACTTGTCATTTAGTGTAAAGGATTTATTAAAAAATATAATAGTGTTTTCGTGCACCGTCTCTTTAAAAAAGCCGGCCGGCAATTCAGCAGCGGTACCCGACAATTTATAATAGACAGAATAGAGCTTCACACATAGATTAGATAGATAGAAACATGTCAGTCACATATATATGAAGTACTGTGACAGTGTTGCTTACTGTACTTGTCATTTACTGCAAAGGATTTATTAAAAAAAATAATAGTGTTTTCATGCACCGTCTCTTTAAAAAAGCCGGCTGGCAATTCAGCATCTGTACCCGACAATTTAGAATAGAAGGAATAGAGAATCACACATAGATTAGATAGATAGAAACATGTCAGCCACATATATATGAAGTACAGTGACAGTGTTGCTTACTGTAATTGTCATTTAGTGTAAAGGATTTATCAAAAAAAATAATAGTGTTTTCATGCACCGTCTCTTTAAAAAAGCCGGCCGGCAATTCAGCATCTGTACCCGACAATTTATAACAGACAGAATAGAGCTTCACACATAGATTAGATAGATAGAAACATGTCAGTCACATATATAATAAGTACAGTGATAGTGTTGGTTACTGTACTTGTCATTTAGTATTAAAATAAAGGATTTATTATTAAAAAAAATTGGCGTGGGGTTCCCCGTAATTTTAGTCTCTAGCGGAGGTTAAGCAGACAGCTGGGGCAGATGTTTGAAGCCTGGGAAGGGGGTAATACCCACGGAGCTTCCCAGGCTACTAATATCAGCCCCCAGCTGAATACCTAGCCTTTACTAGCTATTAAAATGGAGGACCCCCCCAAAAAAAATGACGTGGGGTCCCCCCTAATTTAATAGCTAGCAAAGGCTAGGCAGACAGCTGGGGGCTGATATTAATAGCCCAGGAAGGGAGCCATGAATGTTGGCCCCCTCCCAGGCTAGAAACACCAGCCGTCAGCCGCCCCAGAAATGGCGCATCCATAGGATGCGCCAATTCTGGCACTTAGCCTCGCTCTTCCACGCTGCCCTGGTGCGGTGGCAGGGGGTAATAGGGTTGGGGTTGATGTCAGCTTATAATGCCAGCTGACATCAAGCCCAGGTTAGTAATGGAGAGGCATCTATAAGACACCCCCATTACTAACCCCATAGTCAAAGTTAAAAAAAAACACAAACACCCAGAATAAAGTCCTTTAATTGAAATAAAGACACAATTCTTTATTGTTCTAAATTAAACCATACTTACCATCACGCCCATTCCAGCTGAAGCCAACGATCTCCTGCAATAAAAGAAAAATAATAAAGCAACCTCATCCTTACCTTTCCATGGTTCCCAGGACAGCTTCAGCTCTGCTACATCGAGATGACAGGCTGGACCTGCAGAACGCTGCCATCCAGCCTGTCATCCCGCAGACACTGAGAAGCGCAGGCATGCTTGCGCTCCTCAGTGTCTGACTGTGACGGCATCCAGATGAGCCGACAATGAAGTCGGCTCACCTCATGTACGTCACTGACAGCGTGGGAAATTTCTCCTGCACTCAGCGCTTCAGCGTGAGAATTTTCCCACGCTGTCAGTGACGTGCATGAGGTGCGCCGAGTTCATTGGACATGACCTCGGCTCATCTGGATGCCGTCACAGCCAGACACTGAGTAGCGCAAGCAAGCCTGCGCTTCTCAGTGTCTGCGGGATGACAGGCTGGATGGCAGCGTTCTGCTGCGGTCCAGCCTGTCATCTCGATGTAGCAGAGCTGAAGCTGTCGTGGGAGCCATGGAAAGGTAAGGATGATGTTGCTTTATTATTTTTCTTTTATTGCAGGAGATCGTTGGCTTCAGCTGGAATGGGCGTGACGGTAAGTATGGTTTAATTTAGAACAATAAAGGATTGTGTGTTTATTTCAATTAAAGGACTTTATTCTGGGTGTTTGTGTTTTCTTTTAACTTTGACTATGCGGTTAGTAATGGGGGTGTCTTATAGACGCCTCTCCATTACTAACCTGGGCTTGATGTCAGCTGGCATTATAAGCTGACATCAACCCCAACCCTATTACCCCACTGCCACCGCTACAGGGCAGTGGGAAGAGCGAGGCTAAGTGCCAGAATTGGCGCATCCTAAGGATGCGCCATTTCTGGGGCGGCTGACGGCTGGTGTTTCTAGCCTGGGAGGGGGCCAATATTCATGGAACCCTTCCTGGGCTATTAATATCAGCCCCCAGCTGTCTGTCTAGCCTTTGCTAGCTATTAAAATAGGGGGGACCCCACGTTATTTTTTTGGGGGGTCCCCCATTTTAATAGCTAGTAAAGGCTAGGTATTCTGCTGGGGGCTGATATTAGTAGCCTGGGAAGCTCCGTGGGTATTACCCCCTTCCCAGGCTTCAAACATCTGCCCCAGCCGTCTGGTTAACCTCCGCTAGAGCCTAAAATTATGGGGATCCCCACGCCATTTTTTTTTTAAATAAATCCTTTATTTTAACACTAAATGACAAGTACAGTAATCAACACTGTCACTGTACTTCATATATATGTGACTGACATGTTTCTATCTATCTAATCTATGTGTGATTCTCTATTCCTTCTATTCTAAATTGTCGGGTACAGATGCTGAATTGCCGGCCGGCTTTTTTAAAGAGACGGTGCATGAAAACACTATTATTTTTTTAAATAAATCCTTTACACTAAATGACAAGTACAGTAAGCAACACTGTCACTGTACTTCATATATATGTGACTGACATATTTCTATCTATCTAATCTATGTGTGATTCTCTATTCCTTCTATTCTAAATTGTCGGGTACAGATGCTGAATTGCCTGCCGGCTTTTTTAAAAAGACGGTGCATGAAAACACTATTATTTTTTTTTAATAAATCCTTTACACTAAATGACAAGTACAGTAAGCAACACTGTCACTGTACTTCATATATATGTGACTGACCTGTTTCTATCTATCTAATCTATGTGTGATTCTCTATTCCTTCTATTCTAAATTGTCGGGTACAGATGCTGAATTGCCGGCCGGCTTTTTTAAAGAGACAGTGCATGAAAACACTATTATTTTTTTTAATAAATCCTTTATACTAAATGACAAGTACAGTAAGCAACACTGTCACTGTAATTCATATATATGTGACTGACATGTTTCTATCTACCTAATCTATGTGTGATTCTCTATTCCTTCTATTCTAAATTGTCGGGTACAGATGCTGAATTGCCGGCCGGCTTTTTTAAAGAGACAGTGCATGAAAACACTATTATTTTTTTTAATAAATCCTTTACACTAAATGACAAGTACAGTAATCAACACTGTCACTGTACTTCATATATATGTGACTGACATGTTTCTATCTATCTAATCTATGTGTGAAGCTCTATTCTGTCTGTTATAAATTGTCGGGTACCGCTGCTGAATTGCCGGCCGGCTTTTTTAAAGAGACGGTGCATGAAAACACTATTATTTTTTTTGATAAATCCTTTACACTAAATGACAAGTACAGTAAGCAACACTGTCACTGTGCTTCTTATATGTGTGACTGACATGTTTCTATCTATCTAATCTATGTGTGAAGCTCTATTCTTTCGGTTCTAAATTGTCGGGTACCGGTGTATGCCGCTGATGAATTGCCGGCTTTTCATGTTTCACTGTTGGCACTGTTCCCATCGATTTGGCAATCACTGTAATGCCACAACCACCATGGCTGTGGCATTACAGTGAGTGACAGACAATCCCTGCATGATTGGTGCTCTAAATAGCGCCAGACATGCAGGACACGCTTTTGGTGCACGAACAGTTATCGAACATAACCTCGAACAGCCGAATTTTTTGCAAATCGTTCGGGTTCGTCAAACAACTCGAACACCGCCCAAAACAGCTCGAATTTGAGATTGGCGAACAGTTCTAGTCGAACACCGCTCATCTCTACTCCTGATACAGACTCTGCCTGCTGCACTCCTGATACAGACTCTGCCTGCTGCACTCCTGATACAGACTCTGCGTGCTGCACCATCTAGTCTGTCCTACTGGTCCAACTGCTGCGGATCCATTGGGCTGTCCTGGAGTGGCACCTGGCGTTCATCAGGAGTCAAGTCTAACCTCACCATTAGAGGCTCTAGTGAACAGTCTGGTGCTCGCTAAGTCATGCCCCTCCAGGATCTCCGGGGTCCATGGCACAGTGGTTCCACAAACCATGTCTGTGACAGTGCGCCTTCACAGACAGGGTCCTCTCTCCTGTTGTACCAGTCGGTGACCCCTTTTGACATGTAAAGCGCAACTGAATAAATGTCGCTGTCTCAGTAATAATAATTACTGACTCTGGGTCAATAATTGCACTCTGGGTCAATTGATGGCACTTCCCTGGTGTCTACACTTAATTTGATATGTTTTGGCAGCTTTTGGTTCTGTTTCTAGGTGTTGTACATGCATTTTTGTGGTCCCCCCATAGACTCTAATGGGATTCGTAAATGTTCGATGAACATTTGGAGAATAAATTAGGCGAATATCAATTTGTTCGGCGAGCTTTTCCGAACCAAACATTGAAATGTTTGCTCATGACTAGTGATAAGCGAGAACTAAAATGCTCAAGTACTCGTTGCTCGGGAGGAGCAAATTGGAATGCTTGAGTGCTCAATCCGAGTTACGAGCCCAATGTACAGTACAGACCAAATGTTTGGACACACCTTCTCATTTAAAGATTTTTCTGTATTTTCATGACTTTGAAAATTGTACATTCACACTGAAGGCATCAAAACTATGAATTTTAACACATGTGGAATTATATACTTAACAAAAAAAAGTGTGAAACAACTGAAGAGAGCTTCAAGAGGTAGTCACCGGAAATGGTCTTCCAACAATCTTGAAGGACGCAAACGGATGGAATAGCATGCCACTGCAAGATGCTGTGGTAGCCATGCTGGTTCAGTATGCCTTCAATTTTGAATAAATCCCCAACAGTGTCACCAGCAAAGCACCCCCACACCATCACACCTCCTCCTCCATGCTTCACGGTGGGAACCAGGCATGTAGAGTCCCTCCTTTCACCTTTTCTGCGTCGCACAAAGACACGGTGGTTGGAACCAAAGATCTCAAATTTGGACTCCTCAGACCAAAGCACAGATTTCCACTGGTCTAATGTCCATTCCTTGTGTTCTTTAGCCCAAACAAGTCTCTTCTGCTTATTGCCTGTCCTTAGCAGTGATTTCCTAGCAGCTATTTTACCATGAAGGCCTGCTGCACAAAGTCTCCTCTTAACAGTTGTAGAGATGTGTCTGCTGCTAGAACTCTGTGTGGCATTGACCTGGTCTCTAATCTGAGCTGCTGTTAACCTGCGATTTCTGAGGCTGGTGACTCGGATAAACTTATCCTCAGAAGCAGAGGTGACTCTTGGTCTTCCTTTCCTGGGGCGGTCCTCATGTGAGCCAGTTTCTTTGTAGCGCTTGATGGTTTTTGCAACTGCACTTGGGGACACTTTCAAAGTTTGCCCAATTTTTTGGACTGACTGACCTTCATTTCTTAAAGTAATGATGGCCACTTGTTTTTCTTTACTTAGCTGCTTTTTTCTTGCCATAATACAATTTCTTACATTCTATTCAGTAGGACTATCAGCTGTGTATCCACCTGACTTCTGCACAACACAACTGATAGTCCCAACCCCATTTATAAGGCAAGACATCCCACTTATAAAACTTGACAGGGTACACCTGTGAATTGAAAACCATTCCCGGTGACTACCTCTTAAAGCTCATCAAGAGAATGCCAAGAGTGTGCAAAGCCGTCATCAAAGCAAAAGGTGGCTACTTTGAAGAACCTGGAATATAAGACATATTTTCAGTTGTTTCACACTTTTTTGTTAAGTATATAATTCCACATGTGTTAATTCATAGTTTTGATGCCTTCAGTGTGAATGTACAATTTTCAAAGTCATGAAAATACAGAAAAATCTTTAAATGAGAAGGTGTGTCTAAACTTTTGGTCTGTACTGTAAGTCTATGGGAAACTCGAGCATTTTTCTGGCGGTTCACTCCGGTGGTATGCGGAGGGCCTAAAAATTGCCCAAATCGATGGGAATAGTGCTCAAATGACATGGAAACAGCATGGGGAAGACCACTGCCCTGGAATCATTTTTGACGCCCAGGTCAATGCTGTCAACAATGTTGTCCGATTTATTACACCATTTTTACTGACTCACAATAAAACATACAAAAACAAAACCAAAATGTATTTTCCTGGGAAATATATTAAGGAACATCCTTTCCAAGGTAATGACTTGTATATAAGGCAAAATAAATAACCAAAACCAAAAATGCTCCTCCACACCTTGGGCTATGTTCAAATGTAGCGTTTCTGATGCGTTTTTGCACTTTTGCATTCACCGGGAATTGTCATTTTAACATTTTACAACCTTATCTGCCCATGTGGTGTGTGAAACATCATCAGACAAATCCTGCTTCATTTATGAAGGAGGGATAGTGAAAGTCACAAACACTATTACAGCTTTACTATTCCTAAAGGGCCAGCAGTCGGCTATGCTTTGTTGTTCCCATTACTAAAGAGTGGATCTCCTATACTGTTATTGTGTATGCAGTGACTGCAAGGGCAGCCAAAAATTTGGACGCAACCCAATACCCCTTTAAAGAGACATAGATCTGGGTCACAGTAACAACATGTTCCCATTAGAAAGGAGAGGGTCTGATATCCAGTTATAGGGTATGCAGTGAGTCCAACGCATGCCAAAATTTAGGAAAAACCCTACTCACAATTTAAAGACACATGGACCTGGACTACAGTAACGAGTACGACATATTCCCATTAAAAAGAAGTGGGTCTCCCATACTGTTTGCCTATGGAGTGAATGCAACAGCTACCAAAAATGTGGAGGAACTCCAGTGTCCCTTTGCATGAGATGAAGCGGTCAGAGGGCCTCCTGAAAACAAATTCCCATTATTAGGAAGTGGGTCTCCCATACAGTTTGCCAATGCAGTGAATGCAACGGCTGACAAAAATTTGGAGCAACTCCAATGCCCGTTGCAAGAGACTATGATATGGTGATGTTATGGAGGAAGCCTATACCCATGTCTGGGTGTGAAAACAGAGGTGCATGGGAATAGAGTTATACCTCCCAAAATAAAACCACTGTATTTGAGAATTTATTACACTGTTATCATTCGGTGGTGTTGAGAAGTCTGGCCCAATCCAGCCCTTGTTCATTTTTATAAGAGTCAGCCTGTCAGCATTTTCAGTTGATAAGTGGATGCGCCCATCAACTATAATTCCACCGGCGGCACTAAAATCACGTTCTGACAAAATGCTAGCGGTAGGGCAGGCCAGGACCTCCAAGGCGTAGAGAACCAGTTCATGCCACGTGTCCAGCTTGGATACCCAATTATTATAAGGCACAGAGGAATCACGGAGGACGTTGGTACGGTCAGCAAGGTACTCACTCACCATCTTCAGAAAATTTTCCCTCCTTGTGAGAGTACCCCGCACCTCAAGACCTGTGCGATGTGAGGGTCTGAGAAAACTGTCCTAGAAATTTGACAGTGTTCCCCTGCCTCTGCTGGATTGCATTTGTGTCTCTCTCGCTTGTACTCCTTGGTTGTCCAACAAACTGTGACCTCTGCCGCCAGCGTTTTCAGATAGGATTTTTATAAATTAATTCCACAAAAAGGGACTTCTTGTACTGAACCCTTTTATTAGGCCTGTCCTGCAAGGGAATAAGAGACAGAAAGTTCTCCTTGTAGCTTGGGTCTAGAAGTGTCACCAGCCGGTAATGACTGTCACTCAAAATTTGAACAACATGAGGGTCACGGGAAAGGCAGCGTAACATCAACTCAGCCAAGGGTGCCAGACTGCTAACAGGCAAGACTTCCGTGTCCTCACCAAGAGGACAACTTACCATGCTCTCCTCCTCATCCTCCTCCTCCCTGTCCTCAGGCCATCCACGCTGAACAGACGGTATGACAGTTGTTCAGGTAGTACCGTCTATAGCGCAGGAAACTGGCTCCTGTTCTTCTCCTCCTCTTTCTCCTCTTCCTCATTGTCACTCAATCCACGTTGGGATGAGATGAGGCTGGGCTGTGTGGAATCAGCTTGTATGGTTCCTTGCTCCATCTCATTGTGCTCCGCCTGCAATGCATCCTCTTTAATTGTGAGCATAGAGCATTTCAGAAGACAGAGAAGCGGGATGGTGACATTAATTATGGCGTCATTGCCGCTCACCATCTTGGTGGAGTCCTCAAAGTTTTGGAGGATGGTGCATATGTCTGACATCCATGTCCACTCCTGAGGTCTTATGTGTGGAGTCTGGCCTTGTTGATGCTGGAAGTCAACAACTGCCCTCTTCTTCTCACAAATCCTTCCCAACATCTGCAATGTAGAGTTCAACGCGTGAGGACATCACAGATCAGGCGATGAGCTGGAAGCTGCAAATGCTGAAGCATGGCAAGGGCGGCGGAGCTCTACCTGACTTTCTAAAATGGGCACACAGGCGGCGCACTTTGACAAGAAGATATGGCAGATCCGGGTAGGTTTTGAGAAACAGCTGAACCACGAGGTTAAGCACAGGGGCCAGGCATGGTACGTGTGTGAGCTCGCCTTGCCTCAGAGCCGCCACCAGGTTCCGGCCATTGTCACACACGACCATGCATGGCTGTAGGGTCAGTGGTGTCAGCCACAGATCTGCCTGCTCTTTCAGAGCTGTCCATAACTCTTCAGCGTTGTGCGGTTTGTCACCTAAGCATATTCGCTTCAGCCTGTTGCCGCTTGGTCGAGGCACTGCTGCAGTGCTTCCAGCTTGAGACTGATGTGGTCATTTCGGAGATGGAGGCTGAAGACGAGGAGGAGGCGCAGGAGCTGTAGAATGTGAGGGCAACCCTTATTGACCCAAGACCCGCAATCCTTGGTGCCGAGAGAACGTGTTCTGTCCCAAGGTCCGACTCGGTCCAGGCTTCCACTATATTAACCCAGTGTGCCGTCAGTGAGATCTACAGTCCCTGCCCACAAGCACTTGTCCACGTATCCAAGGTTAGGTGGACTTTCCCAGTAACTGCATCGTTGAGGTCATGGCTAATGTTGTGAGACACATGCTCGTGTAATGCGGGGATGGCACACTGGGAGAAACAGTGGCAGCTGGAGACCAAGTACCGAGGGACAGCCGCCACCATCAGGGTGCGGAATGCTTCCGTCTCCACCAGCCTAAAAGGCAATATTTGGAGCACAAGCATTCGCGAAATGTGTGAATTTAGTAGTGTGGCCTGTGGCGCGTTGGCTGTGCATTTGCGCTTGCGTTCCATGGACTGGGGTATGGACAACTGAATGCTGCGCTGGGACAAGGACGTGGATGTGCTTGCTGATGGTGCTAGTTGAAAGTGTGCAATGACACGTGCAGGGCGGGATGCATTTTAGCATGCACCATGGACAGGGGATTGGTGTGCACGCACAACAGCAGAAGAAGCAGTGGTGTCACCCGCAAACACTGCTGCTGGACCCTAGAGTTCGGCCCACTTAGTCGGGTGCTTTGCTGCTATGTGCCTGATCATGCTGGTTGTGGTCAGGCTGCTATTTTTGCTACCCCTGCTGATGATGGCCTGGCAGGTGGTGCAAATGGCCTTTTTGGGGTTATCTGCAGAGTCTTTAAAAAATAACCAGACTCGGGAAGACCTAACAGTTGTACTGGCAACTTCCGTAGTGTTGGCATGTCGGGAACACTTTCCCTCCTTCTGTCTGTCGCCACCACACTGCTTCTTCCTGCCTATTGTGGTGCTACGCCTCCCTCTCCCTGTGTGCTGCTGTCTAGAGATGAGCGTTGTTCTACTCGAACTGTTCGCCAATCTCAAATTCGAGCTGTTTTGGGCGGTGTTCGAGCCGGTCGGCGAACACGAACAATTTGAGAAAAATTCGGCTGTTCGAGGTTATGTTCGATAACTGTTCGTGCACCAAAATCATAACTGGATTTTTTCTCAGTAATGATGAAAATTAATGTTAATACGCAGTTTGAGTGTACAGCGGGGCGGGGGGAGGGGCAGGGGATGGATCTCTGCAGGAACAATGAAGATCTCCATTTTTTTTTCTCTTTCCCGCATTTGCAGTGGGGAGGTGCAATCTGTCAGCCTATCAGCAGCGCACACACGGAGCGAAGTGCTTTTTTTCACACAAGCAAGGTGATTGGCAGTGTATGTCACATGTCCTTGCCCTATAAGACCAAGCCATTTTCCCCGTCGCCACCATTTTCTCACTGCTGCAGCTGCGTGTTAGATGGCACCGCTGTTGCTGTGTGTGCTATACCTTGTTAATTTCAAGCCAATTTTCGCACAAATATACAGATAGCTTGGGAGTAGGGAATAGTTGTGATTGCAGTCCTTTTAAGGACTAGGTTACAGCATTTAATACGACTTTTATCAAGCAGGTCTGTGCTCTTAAATAGATAGATTGTGGGAGTAAAGACTAATTGTAATTGGAGTCCTTTTCAGGACTAGGTTACATCAGTTCCTATCAGTTTTTGCCAGGCAGGTCTGTGCCAGTGCTGTGCAAGTTTTTTTCACAGCATTTGGCTGAATCTAGCAAAGCTAATCCTTTTTGGCCTATTGCAGAGTGTGTTAGTCAGTGGAGTAGCCTATCTGTGTTGCAAGATATACCACCTGTGTATAGAATACCAATTTTTTTACTGCACCTAGTGGAGTAAAATCTTTTGGGCATAGCATAATTCTATTAGTCCATCTATACTGACCTCCATCAGGTTGCAAATTAAAAATAATTTTTTTCTTCATTTAGCTCTGAAAAAATATTTGGGCTTCTAGCAGTGTGTGGGACTTGTTCTATTAGTCCTTCTATACTGACCTCCAGCAGGTTGCAAATTGAATATAATTTTTTTCTGCATCTAGCTCTGAAAAAATATTTGGGCTTCTAGCGGTGTGTGGGACTTGGTCTATTAGTCCATCTATACTGACCTCCATCAGGTTGCAAATTGAATAAAAAAATTTTCTGCATCTAGCTCTGAAAAAATATTTGGGCTTCTAGCGGTGTGTGGGACTTGGTCTATTAGTCCATCTATACTGACCTCCATCAGGTTGCAAATTAAAAATAATTTTTTTCTGCATCTAGCTCTGAAAAAATTTTTGGGCTTCTAGCAGTGTGTGGGACTTGGTCTATTAGTCCATCTATACTGACCTTCATCAGGTTGCAAATTGAATAAAAAAAATTTCTGCATCTAGCTCTGAAAAAATATTTGGGCTTCTAGCGGTGTGTGGGACTTGGTCTATTAGTCCATCTATACTGACCTCCATCAGGTTGCAAATTCAAAATAATTTTTTTCTGCATCTAACCCAGCCAATAGTTTTGGCCTAATACCACAGTTTGGCCACTCAGCTCTGCTCGGTTACCATCCATTGTTTTTTTGTGCAAACAACTCCAGAGTTGTGAATTAGTTAACCACCAAAATGAGTGGAAAAAGGCCTGCTGCTGGTGGAAAGGGGAATAGGCGTGTTGGGAAGGGGAAAAAAGGTTGTGTCCGTGGGGTAGGTGCAGAAGAAAGACCATCTTCCAGCCAAACTAAAATGTCTACTTCTTTTAGCGGACAATGTGATAAGATCCCTTTCTTACGGCCACGCCAATCGCTACAAATTCCAGATGAGGCACAAAAACAGCAGGTGCTTTAACGGATATCAAGTGCTCCTTTAAGTGGGCTCTCCTCCACATCAACTTCAACATCACAAATACTCCAGTCCTCAAAGGTGTCACCCAAATGGCACTTGCTTCCTCACAGGTCCCAAGTCTCCAGCTGCCCGTCTGAGTATGAGGTAGAACAGATGGTTGAGTCTGCAGAGCTGTTTACTCATACTATAGCCTGGGAATCAGAGGTCGACTCCAGCGCTTCTGTGAATCCAGACGAGGAAATGATCTGCACTGATGCCCAGAATCTTTATGAGTCGGATCCAGGACCAGACGCAGAAGGTTCTGACCATAATGTAGACCCTCATTCCCAAACTGTAACTCCTGTTGGTGGAGACAATGAGGAAGACGATGATAAGACTCAAATACCTGATTGGAGCGACAACTTTAGTTTTTTGTCAGGGCAGGAACAGGTTGGCTCTGAGGACGACGGGTGTGATAACGCACAGGGTGATGATGATGAGGTTGGAGATCCCACTTACTGTCAACCCACAGTCAGCCAAGAGATGAGGTCAGCAGAGGAGGTGGAGGAAGATGCTAGTGACGACGAGGTCAGATTGCGCCTTCCTGGACAGAGACGTAGTACTGGAAGCACGTCAACAACTGCATCCTCAAACACAACTCTGCCTCTCACCACAAGTCGTGGTGGCTCTTCAGGTCGCATGGGTGCTAAGCCTTGCATAGCCTGGGCATTTTTTCAGATCGATAAAGATGACCCAACTCGTGTTATCTGTAACATTTGTCAGCAAAAGCTAAGTAGAGGCCAAAAAATACATAGTTTGAGCACTTCATGCATGAACCGGCACATGGACATGAAGCATAAGTTGCAGTGGGAAGCTCAGTGTGCTACAATGCGGTCTAGCCGGCCGGGCCAACCACCGTCTGCCATATCTTGTGCATCCGCGGCCTCTTCATCCTCTGTGACTGGGGGGACAGCAGTCACACCTGTTTTGGGGCGCAGACCTGCCACCTCTTTACCCGCAACAGCCAGCGTGATTGGCAGGTCATCATTTTCTTTGGAGGTGGTAACACCAGCTGGTCTTGAGCGCTGTCCGACATCGATAGCACCACCTTTGGATCAAGGCAACCTAACATGTCCGCCTGAATCTTCCTCACAGACCGGCAGTTTGCCGGGGACACCCTTATCAACCCCGTCTAAGCACAATAGCCAGCCCTCGGTCCCTCAGATGTGGACAAGTAAAAGACCATTTCTTCCTAGCCATGAGAAAGCTAAGAGGTTGAATTTCACCATCTGCAAGCTCTTGGCTACAGAAATGCTGCCTTTCCGCCTGGTGGACACAGAGGATTTTCGAGACCTTATGTCCGTCGCAGTGCCCCAGTACCAGATGCCCAGTCGGCACTACTTCTCAAAGAAAGGTGTGCCTGCGCTCCACCAGCATGTCGCACACAACATCACCGCTTCTTTGAGAAACTCTGTGTGTGACAGGGTGCATTTCACCACAGACACTTGGACGAGTAGGCATGGACAGGGGCGTTACATGTCGCTGACTGGGCACTGGGTAACTATGGTGACAGCAGGACAAGGGGCTGCTGTCCAAGTCTTGCCGTCCCCACGAGTTGTGCGTCAATCCTCTTTATGTCAAAGTTCCTCCACTGCTTCTGCCTCCTCAACCTCCTCTCGGTCTTCCACCTGCACCCAAAGCCTGTCTGGTCATGCCACAAGCTTTCTAACTGCGCAGAAGGGATCCTGCACACCTCCTTACTATGCTGGCAGTAGGGCTCAACGTCATCAGGCGGTTTTTACATTGAAATGTCTGGGAAATGTGAGTCACACAGCTGAGGAGTTGTGGTCAGCTCTGGAGAACCAATTTCATGAATGGTTGTCTCCACTGGACCTGAAACCAGGGAAGGCCGTGTGCGACAATGCTGCAAACCTGGGTGCGGCCCTTCGCCGGGGCAATGTCACACACGTGCCTTGTATGGCTCACGTGTTGAACCTGGTTGTCCAGCAATTTTTAGCCCACTATCCCAGACTAGATGGCCTTCTGCAGAGGGCACGGTCGCTGTGTGCTCACTTCCGCCGTTCGCATCCCGCAGCTCAGCGACTTACATCTCTACAGAAGTCGTTGGGCCTGCCACTTCACCGGCTAAAATGCGATGTGCCTACCCGGTGGAATTCAACTCTGCACATGTTGCAGCGACTGTGGCAGCACCGACAAGCCCTGGTGCAATACGTTTTGACGTATAGCCTGGGCCAACGAGATTCAGAGGTGGGGCAAATCACGCTGGAGGAGTGGTCTCAGATCAGGGACCTATGCACCCTCCTGCACAGTTTTGAAATGGCGACGAAGATGTTTAGTGCTGACGATGCCATTATCAGCATGACTATTCCGGTGATTTACATGTTGGAGCACATGTTAAACAGAATTCGGAGTCAGGTGGTGGCACAAGAGGAGGTGGAGGAAGTAGAGGAGGAGGAGTTGTATGCGGAAGGGCTAACATCTGCAAGGTCCAGACGGTCGGCAGCACCAAGGCGGCAGGCATGTGAGGGTGGGGGAGATGATTTTACCAGGGCGCATGGTAGCAGCCAAACTAGTGAGGAAGGTGCAGGAGCCCAGGAAGAAGTGGAGGACGAACTGATGGAAGACTCATCAGATGAGGGAGACCTTGATCACATTTCTGTTGTGCGAGGTTGGGGGGAGAGGACAGAGGAAGGAAGCATGATTGTTACCTCGCCACCAACACAACAGGGACTTGGTGCTCCTGGATGCGCAACACACATGAGTGCCTTCTTGCTGCACTACCTGCAACATGACCCTCGAATTGTGAGAATTAGAAATAATCCTGACTACTGGGTTGCCACACTGTTAGATCCCCGGTACAAAAGTAAATTTGCAGAAATTATTCCTGCCATAGAAAGGGATGCACGCATGCAGGAGTATCAGCAGAGACTGTTGCAGAATCTTACATGTGCTTTTCCACAAAATACCAGTGGTGCACGTAGTGAATCTCACAGTTCCAACTTGCCAACCGTGGGACCGTCAAGTGTTCAGCACTCAAACCGTAACAGAACCACAGTATCTGCTGGTAACATCAATTTTGCGGAATCATTTCACCACTTTTTTAGCCCATCCTTTGCAAGGCCACAGGAGACAAGAAGTCTGACACATAGTCAACGCCTAGAGACGATGGTACAGGAGTATCTCCAAGTAAACATTGAAGCCACGACTGTGTCACTGGACCCTTGCTCTTTTTGGGCTTCCAATCTGGATAAATGGCCGGAGCTAGCCACTTACGCCTTGGAGATCTTGTCATGCCCCGCAGCCAGCGTTCTGTCTGAACGTGTGTTCAGCGCTGCTGGTGGTGTGCTGACAGATAAGTGCACGCGGCTCTCCACTGATAATGTAGACAGACTCACGTTCATAAAGATGAACAAATCATGGATCCGAAATGACTTTTCTACCCCTGTGTCATCCTGGGGAGAGTAAAAGCTTGATGATTGGTTAAAATCACCCTACCAACCGTTTTAAGCTTTCAAATTACTAATCATGTTTATCTGTATCTTGACTGGAAAATAATTTGGGCTTTGTAGCAGTGTGCAGCACTGATCCTATTAGGCCATCTATAATAAGCTTCACCAGATTTAAAATTAAAAATAATTTTTAGCTGCATCTAGCCCGGAAAATAATTTTGGGGCTCCGAGATGCGCAAGACACATAAGTGCCTTCTTGCTGCACTACCTGCAGCATGACCCTCATATTGTCAGAATTCGAAGTAATCATGACTACTGGGTTGCCACACTCTTAGATCCCCCAAACTTTTCGATCAACCTTTTCATTTTAATAAAGACCAAAAAAATGGTCATTTTTGAAATTATAAGCATTAGCAGGTTGTTAGAAACTGAAATCAAACAGTTTTCAACTCAAAACTTTATTCTAGGTGATGTTACATTTTCACATAGGACCCCTTGTTCGAAAGGAGCTTCTGAACTCTCTCGTCCATTGAATTTGTCAGGTTTTGGATGGTTTCTGCTTCAATTGTTTTGCATGAGGACAGAATACCCTCCCAGAGCTGTTGCTTAGATGTGAACTGCCTCCCGCCATCATAGACACTCCTTTTAATGATGCTCCAAAGGTTCTGAATGGGGTAGAGGTCAGGGGAGCATGGGGGTCACACCATAAGTTTGTCCCCTTTTATGCCCATATCAGCCAGAGATGCAGATGTTTTATGTGCAGCATGAGATGGTGCATTATCATGCAGAAAAATGATCTTGCTGTGAAATACACGGTTCTTCTTCTTGAACCATGGCAGGAAGTGCTGTTTGAGAAAATCCACATACATTATGGAGTTCATCTTTAGCGCCTTCAGGGATCCTAAAGGGGCCGACAATCTCTCTCCCCATGATTCCAGCCCAAAACATTACTCCACCTCCTCCTTGTTGGCGCTGTAGCCGTGTTTGCGTGGGGTGTCCATCAACCAGCCATCCTCCACTCCATTCATCTGGACCATCGAGCGCTGCACGGCACTCATCCGTGAACAAAACAGTTTTGAAATCAGTCTTCATGTAATGTTTGGCCCACTGGAGCCGTTTCTGCTTGTGTGAAGTGGATAGAGGAGGTCGACAGGATGGCGTATGCACAGCTGCAAACCTCTGAAGGACCCTGCATCTTGTTGTTCGGGGGACGTTGGAGGCACAAGCAGCTTCAAAAACTTGTCTGCTGCTATGACAAGGCTTTTTTGCCGCTGCTCTTTCAACCTGACGTAATTGCCTGTAGGAAAGAGTCCTCAATTTGCCCTTATCAGCACGCACACGTGTGTACTGTGAATCAGCTACATACTTCTTGATTGCCAAGACACTTCATCCTGATCATCGCACAATGTTGATTGTAGTCATGCCTTGACCTAAACACTCCACAATTTGTTGCTTCTCAGCAGCCGACACATCCTTTTTCTTTCCCATTTTGGCAGAAAATGTAGGCTGCTTAATAATGTGAGAGAGCCTTCTTAAGTAGTCTTGCCTTTCATTGGACACACCTGCCAAACTAATTAGCACAGGTGTCTGCAATTGCTTACAGTGATATAAAGAGCCCTGACACACATCACCATCAATGAGTTTAACTGACAAACAAACAAATTCTTCCCTTATCACTCCTAAACACTTTTTGCATAATAATTTGGAACGCGGTGTACATGTGCTTTTCCACAAAACACCAGTGGTTCACGTAGTGAATCTTACAGTTCTAACTTGCCAACCGTGGTCTGTATGGAATTGTTCAATAAAGGGCCCAAAATTAAGATAACATAGATGGGAGAGGTCTCTATGAATAGGAATTCCTAAGTATTTGATACCCTGTGAGGGCCAGGCAAAGGGAAAGTTGGACTGGATGGAATCCTATATGGATTTAGGGAGGGAGACATCGAGGGCCTCAGACTTCTCTGCATTGATTTTAAAATTTTACCATGTAACAAAGTGATCTATTTCAGCCATAACAGCAGGGATGGATATATGTGATTGAGTGATATATACTAGGACATCATCAGCAAATAGAGAGCACTTGTACTCGGTGCCTCCCACCTCAATCCACCTAATATTGGGGTTATGGCGAATTGATGAGAGCAGGTGCTCCGTCACTAGGATGTATAAGAGAGGGGACAGAGGACATCCCTGCCTTGTCCCATTGGTGATTGTGAAAGGTGATGAAAATGTTCTGACGCACCCCCTGGGACTTGGGACACCCGGAGCCGGACCCTTTTTGGTGGATGCTGGTGGTTGTAGTCTTCGTGGCGGCGATCCGGTTCCGTGGCTCAGGGCGGTCAAACCAGTGGCGGAACTATTTATGTGGTTTTGATGTTTAAATGTCCGACTACGCCACCCGTGGATTGCGGTCAGAGTGAACCGCCGCTACAGGGCAGACCGCTAAGGCTGGTGTTGTGGGTGCAGCAGAGCGTAGCATAACTCCCCACGGGAGGAGTATAGCCTCAGGGCAGTGTATGCGGAGGATGGGGGTGATGGTGCAGGGCAGCAGCAGCAACGACACGGAGTCAGTGATGCAGTTCAGGGCCTTTACTCACAGTTCTTATTATCCAGACCACGTCTGCAGGTAACGGCTGCCCACGTCGTACTGTGCTCACCAGGTGAGGGGCTCAGACAACTCCCAGATAACTTTGGAGCGCTTCACAGGACCCCCTTTGTGTGTCCTTTGTCTGGCCTTTCTTACCAACACTTCTGTCCGGCTGCCTCGGGCCTCCTCTTGGTAAACTTGGCGCCAGTTTCCCTGACCCTATGTGGTGCCTTCCTAGCGGGTGGAGCAAGGGGCTGCGCCACATAAAATGTCAGAGCCTCCGGTTTCTAGCTGAGGGTCGTTTCCTGCCTCCACTAGTTCGGGGACCGGTCTCCCCCTTTGGCCTGACCCCTCCACGCAGGTGGATTCGGGCGTGCGGTGGCGACTCGCCCGTCCGCACCCCTGGGATCCCTTCATTCCTCGTTCCTGGAGCCTTCTCCGCTCCTCTTCCTTCCTTCTCCCTCTTGCAGGCCTGGGCCTCTGTTACTAGGCCCGCCTCCGGAGCAGAGCTCATGCAGAGCCCCTGCTCCCTGCCACTTCTGCTCAGACTTCTCTGCACTGAACTAAGATGGTGCCCACCTTTTATACTCCCTTCTCAATGCACCCAGGAACTGCTACCTCCCTGCTCCTGCACTACAGGGTTCCCCTTCCTCAGTGTTCCCTCCCCCCACTCCAGCCAGGGACAGGGACTGTCGTGCCCATCTCAGGGGCATATTGGTCGCCCTGCCCCACGGCAATGTGGTGTAATGCATGCAGGTGTCGGGTCCTGATCCACACTCCATCCTTACCTGAGAGTGAGATATCACACCTCTGGGTGAGGTGCAATACGTCTGTAGCAACCGAGCCCTCAGGGTGCTACAGTTCCATTTATCTTCAGCCTAGGTGACGTATTGCGATACAGGGCCGTGATTTTGGCTATAAAAGGGTCCCCTAGACCCCTACCCCAAGCTCTTTAAGAGAATCATATATGGCGTGCCAGGAGACTCTATGGAATGCTTTCTCAGCATCCAACGAGAGTATCTAATTACAAATTTTTAACTGCATCTAGCCCAGGAAATACTTTGTGCCTAGTAGCAGTGTCTGCTAGTCAGCGGATTATCCCGGCTGTTAAGAAAGCTACACCACCTGTAGTTTAGACACTTAATTTTTTCAAAGGAAATGCTTCGGGACCATGGGATACTTAGTGAAGAGCATCAGGAGGCACCCCAAGGCATAGGGGCTGGGACTGGCAGTAGGATGCCTTGCGGTGGACAGCCGAGCTCGATCCTTATAAAAGCTTTTTAACTGCAGCAGCTTTAGTGGACGCTACTGGAGCTGGAATTACCGCGGCTGCTGGCATGAGACTTGCCCTCCAATAGATCCTTGTAAATGGATTTAAAGTGTATTCATTCAAATTAGAGAGACAATTTAAATTAAAAAGCTTAGAGCTGCCTCCACCACAGGGGGGCTCGCTCGACCCACCAGCGGACAGGCACCAGTATTGTGAGAGGGGGGCTGGCCGTCAGGGTTCACTGCGGCTCTGGCACAAACCCGGCGACACGGAGGTGGCACGGGCAGGAGCGGACTGGCCGTGTCGGCTTCTCACTTTTTGGATTTTAGAAGGGCATGACATGCCTATATCTGTGTCTCCCCCTCCTTTTACTCCTCCACCTCTTTTATTTTCGCATGACTATATGTACTTGTCACTTTTCCATGTGTTAGTTATGTCTTCTGAGCAGTTTGTCAGCTTTTGGACACCTTTGAAGGTGTTTTCTATGTGTTTCTATGTGTTTTTGTTTGCCTGCCATTGGTTTTAACGGTGTTCGAAGGTGTTCGACGAACAGTTCGACGAACCGAACCGAACTCGAACACTACGGGGGTGGCTCAACACTATTGCTGTCCTCACTCTGTATGTCCCCCTGCCAGGTTGGGTCAGTTACTATATCATCCATCACTTTGTTTTCCTCTACCGCACCCTGGTTCTCCTCCTGACTTTCTGGCAATTGTGTCTCATCATCATCCACCTCTTGCAATAGTAATTGCACGTTCCCACCGTTGCCTTCATGTGTCCGTGGCTTCTCCAATATTTAAGCATTGCTACACGCACTCTCCTCTTGACTCACTTGTAGCTGGCCGGGCGAAAGGCCTGAATCTACAAATGGAAAAATGAACAGCTCTTCTGAGTGTCCAAGTGTGGGATCAGTTGTCTCTGGGCACTCGGCATGGTGGGAGGAAGGAGGATCAGGGTGAGGAATATGCAGCCCAGATTCATGGTTACTGAGACTTGACCGTGAGGAAGACAGGGTGGTAGTGGTGGCAATGTGACTGGAAGCATTATCTGCTATCCAACCAACAACCTTTTGACACTGCTCTAGGTTCAATAGTGTTGTACTGCTGTCCCCTAGTAATTAGGACAGGAAGGTCGAGCGACAAGATGAGGGTGTTTGTTGTGGCACAATTTCAGCTTGCCCACGGCCACGTCCTCGGCCTATGCCTCTGTATGCACCATCACCATTACGTGCACTTCCCCATCCCTTGCCACATACCTTGCCCATTTTAAATGGAGGACAATATTTTCTACTTTCACGAGAAATGGCTGATTTTGGAACGCAGTTATATGTGATACGTGTGACAGAGAACCACAGTTTTAAATAGCAGGAGTGTAATTTACTAATATTATTCTACACAGAGACCTAGTGTGAATAGCTTGATTGACACCCTGCAACGAAATGAAAATGAAAGAAATGGCTGATTTTGGAACACTATCATAGCTGATATGTCTGGAACCATGGTTTTAAATAGCAGGCCTGTAATTAACTAATATTATTATACACAGAGACCTAGTGTGAATAGCTTGACTGACACACTGCAACGATTCAATTCTGAACAGCCAATCACAGCATTCTCACTGTTTCCGGCAATCAGATTGCTGGAAACAGGAATGTGCAGCCTAGGATCGGTGCTCCTAAGAGCACCGATACTAGGCTGTTGCCTAGCAATGCCAGCCTTGTCCCCAACCAACTCGGTTCGATCGCCGATACATTGATCCCACCAAGCAGAGGGTGACAGCGCGGTGACCGGGCGGTCACGGGGCACTGACCAGCTTGTGATCTGCCTGTCACCGACCCATGACCCCCTGTGATGCTGTACAGGCCACAGCTAGCTATGATTGGAGCGATCGATGATGACATTGATCGCACCAATTAGAGTGCCTGACAAGGAGGTGACCAGGTGGTGACCGGCCTGTGACCACCCTGCAGATCCTCACAGTTGGTGAGGATTTCTACAAAGCGGTCACACACTGATCTGCACTGTGCTGGGCCTTGTGGTGCCACAGAAGCACCTTTGACAGCACAAGACCTTCCTCTTACCAGCTCCGGTCGCTGCTCCTGCTCTGGTCTCCTCAGTGTCCTGGGTGTTCTGCACGGTCTCCTGCTCTGGTGTCCTGTCTCCTGCTGCTCTGGATCCTGTTCCAGAGCCTGCTGCTGATCCTGCTGCTGCTGAAAGAAGAACAGAGAAGACTTTTGTAAGTCCATCTCTAATCTCCCCTCATCCATCCCAATCCCAGCTTCCCCTTACCCCCCATCTGACAACTGTAAGTAGTATTTTTTTATCCCTCCTCATCCACCCCAATGCCCCTCTACCCTTTCCTATCCCCCTTTCTGCTACCAAGTGCTGATCATTACTTGATCAGTACTTGATCAGTATTTGTTCGCTCAACTTTGGTCATGTTTTTTTTCCTGCTTCCTGCAGCGGCCGAGCACTGATCAGTGACAGCAGATCACTGATCCGCACTCGTGCTCACTGTTTTAAACTCCCCCCTCCTTTGTACCACATCCATGTGCGGCACCTCAGGGGTCCGGTTGCCACAGTGGCATTGCCTCCCTCACAATAGGTGATTCCATGCCTGGAAGCAAGCAGGGGGCCCCTAGTCAGGTATACTAGCATTAGTGTTGAGTGAACATGCTCAACACTGCTCGGTACTCGCCCGAGCATCACGCTACTTGGGATGTTCGGCGAGCACTGAGCATTTCTGGGTTACCTGGGCGGGAGCTCGGGTCTCCGCCCTGCATGTTTGGCACTCTTTACAGAGCCAATGAACATGCAGGTATTGCGAGCCAGCCACTGTAATGCCGCAGCCTTGTTAGTTGTGGGCATTACATTGATTGGCTGGCCGCACAGCGTCACCTCGAGTATTTAAAAACGGGTGCCGCCATCTTGGACACAGACGGCTGGGATCAGACAGTGTAGGGACAGCGCTGCTGATTTAGGGAGAGATATATACTGAGAAATAGTTAGTGTAGGGTCTGTAAAGGCTGCCAGATCAAACAAACAGTCCTTCTCAGGACTAATATCCATCCCAGATATCAGGCAGGCAGGCTGTATAGGAGACGCAGTGGTTATACCAGCATATGCTGCATTACAGTCCTGTTTGCTCCTGTTGCTGAAATTGCTGGACTTAGCTCCAGGTCTCGGGGGCCAGGAAAAATGCTTTTTTTTATTCTTCTAAATCCTTTTTTTTTTCCTCCTTCATACTGTACAAATACCCGTCTTAATAACCTTTTGGTGTCCGCCCCCCGCAAAAAAAAAAAAAAGTGTGTCTGTGACAGTTCAGACACAAATATATCTGTAAAAATAGTCTGGTGTAGGCCAGAGAAACAGATGTGTGGTTTTGCAGTTCCACTGTTCAAACTCCTGTATTATCCACTTTTGGGCCATTTGTATGTAAAAAAAAACAGTTTGAGTGTGTCGCTCACTGTTCAGCCGCAAATATATATATTTAAAAAAGTCTGGTATACATCAGTAAATTATAACTGTGGTTTTGCTGTTCCACGGTAAAAAATCTCTATTATTCTGCTTTTGGCATTTTTTGACGTAAAAAAAATACTAATAGTGTCTCCCTGATTCTTTAGACACAAATATATCTGTTGAAAATAGTCTGTTGTAGGCCAGAGAAACAGAAGTGTGGTTTTGCAGTTCCACGGGTCAAACCTCTGTATTATCCACTTTTGGGCCATTTGTATCTAAAGAAAAACAGTTTGAGTGTGTCGCTCACTGTTCAGCCGCAAATATATATATTTAAAAAAGTCTGGTATACACCAGTAAATTATAACTGTGGTTTTGCTGTTCCACGGTAAAAATCTCTATTATCCTGCTTTTGGCATTTTTTGCCGTAAAAAAAAAAATAATAGTGTCTCCCTGATTTTTCAGACACAAATATATCTGTTGAAAATAGTCTGTTGTAGGCCAGAGAAACAGAAGTGTGGTTTTGAAGCTCCACGGTTCAAACCTCTGTATTATCCACTTTTGGACCATTTGTATCTAAAAAAAAACAGTTTGAGTGTGTCGCTCACTGTTCAGCCGCAAATATATATATTTAAAAAAGTCTGGTATACACCAGTAAATTATAACTGTGGTTTTGCTGTTCCACGGTAAAAAATCTCTATTATCCTGCTTTTGGCATTTTTTGCCGTAAAAAAAATACTAATAGTGTCTCCCTGATTCTTCAGACACAAATATATCTGTTGAAAATAGTATGTTGTAGGCCAGAGAAACAGAAGTGTGGTTTTGCAGTTCCACGGGTCAAACCTCTGTATTATCCACTTTTGGGCCATTTGTATCTAAAAAAAAACAGTTTGAGTGTGCCGCTCACTGTTCAGCCGCAAATGTATATATTTAAAAAAGTCTGGTATACACCAGTAAATTATAACTGTAGTTTTGCTGTTCCACGGGTAAAAAATCTCTATTATCCTGCTTTTGGCATTTTTTGCCGTAAAAAAAAAACGAATAGTGTCTCCCTGATTCTTCAGACACAAATATATCTGTTGAAAATAGTCTGGTGTAGGCCAGAGAAACAGAAGTGTGGTTTTGCAGTTCCACGGTTCAAACCTCTGTATTATCCACTTTTGGGCCATTTGTATCTAAAAAAAAAAATTTGAGTGTGTTGCTCACTGTTCAGTCGCAAATATATATATTTAAAAAAGTCTGGTATACACCAGTAAATTATAACTGTGGTTTTGCCATTCCACGGTAAAAAATCTCTATTATCCAGCTTTTGTTATTTTTCCATAAAGAAAAACAGTAATAGTTTCTCCCTGATTGTTAAGATTGTTTAAAAGAGTCGGCTGTAGGCCAGAGAAATAGAACTGTGGTTTTCCTCTTCCACGGTTCTAATCTACTTTATATTACCCTTTTTCCATGGATAGTGTGAGTGTTAGCTATTTTACTTCCTTTACAATGGGCAAGGCGCGTGGCAAGGGACGTGGAACTGGACGTTCTGGCGATGGTGCGTGCAGAGGACGGGGCCGTGGCCAAGGTGAAAATGTGCCACAACCAACAGCCACATCTTCTCACTCCCACTTCTTGACCGAATTACTAGGGAAGCACAGAACAACGCGAGTATTGCGAACTAATCAGTGTGAACAGGTTATTAATTGGATAGCAGATAATACTTCCAGTTACCTGGGCACCACCACCTTCGGTCTGTCTTCCACACGGTCAAATATTAGTAGCCGTCAGACTCGACCGCATACTCCTCCTCACCCTGATGCTCCTTCCTCCCACCATGCCGAGTGTCGTCAGACAGCAACTGATCCCACACTTGGACACTTTGAAGACCTGTTCACTGGTCCATTTCCAGATTTGTGCCCCTCGCCTGCTCCGCTTGAAGTGGTGGAAGAGGAGATCCCATGTAGCGATGCCCAAATATTTGAACAGGCACGGCCACAGGAAGTCGACGCTGGCAATTTGTCACAAGAGGTGGACGATGACGAGACACAATTGCCAGGAAGTGAGGAGGAGAATCTTGGTGCGCAAGTGGAAGAGGAGGAGGTGGTGGATGATCTAGTAACTGACCCAATGTGGCAGGAGGACATGCAGAGCGAGGCCAGCAGCACACAGGGTGAAGGAGGTAGAGTACCCCAACAGGCAGGAAGAAGCAGTGTGGTGGCCGCACACAGAAGGGAGGCAACAGTTCCCTGTAACACCAACACGAGGGACGTTGCCAGTACAACCCGTAGGTCTTCCAGAGTCTGGAATATTTTTTAAAGACACTGCTGATAACCCCAAAATGGCCATTTGTACCACCTGCCATGCCAGCATCAGCAGGGGTGACAAAACTACCAGCCTGACCACCACCAGCATGATCAGGCACATGGCAGCAAAGCACCCGACTTTGTGGGGCAAACCCCAGGGTCCACGACCAGTGTTAGCCGGTGTCACCACTGCTTCTTCCACTGTTGTGCGTGCACTAGAGCCCCCTGTTGTGTGTGCAAGGCAATCCCCTGTCCATACTGCATGCAAAGATGCCCCCTCCTCTCAGTCTTCACTTGTTATGGCAGTTTCTCAAGAAACAGCATCAACGTCCACGTCCACGTCCCACCGCAGCATTCAATTGTCCATATCCCAAACCTTTGAACGAAAGCGGAATTTTGCAGCTAATGCCCCACAGGCCACAGTCCTAAATTCGCACATTTCACGACTGGTTGCGTTGGAAATGCTGCCTTTAAGGCTGGTGGAGACGGAATCCTTCTGCAACCTTTTGGCGGTGGCCGTCCCTCAGTACTCGGTCCCCAGCCGACAATATTTTGCCCGGTGTGTCATCCCCGCACTACACAAGCACGTGTCCCAAAACATCTGCCGCGCCCTCAACAATGCAGTTACTGGGAGAGTCCACATGACAATGGACACGTGGCCAAGTGCTTGTGGCAAGGGACGGTACATCTCCCTGACGGCACACTGGGTAAACATAGTGGAAGCCGGGATCCAGTCAGACCTTGGGACGGAACACATCCTCCCCACACCGAGGATTGCGGGCCCTAAGTCAGTCAGAGTTGCCCCCACAGTGTACAGCTCCTGCGCATCCTCCTCCTCCTCCTCATGTTCAGCCTCCATCTCAGATATCACCACATCAGTTACAAGGTGGAAGCACTGCAGTACTGCCTCCGCCAAGCAGCAAGAGGCTGTGCTGAAACTCGTAAGCTTAAGTGATAAACCTTACACTGCTTGTGAGTTGTGGACAGCTGCGAAAGAGCAGGCAGATCTGTGGCTGAGACCGCTGAAGCTACATCCAGGCATGGTCGTCTGTGACAATGGCCGTAACCTGGTAGCGGCTCGGAGGCGAGATCAGACACGTACCATGCCTGGCTCATGTGCTTAACCTCGTGGTTCAGCGGTTTCTTAAATCGTACCCCGAGTTGCCGTATCTGCTCGTCAAAGTACGCCGCCTGTCAGCTCATTTTCGCAAGTCGGCTACAGCTTCCGCCGCCTTTGCTGTGTTGCAGCAGCGTTTGCAGCTTCCGTCACACCGACTGGTGTGTGATGTCCCCACACGTTGGAACTCTACCCTCCACATATTGCAAAGGATTTGTGAGCAGAAGAGAGCAGTTGTGGAGTACCAGCTGCAACAAGGCCGTCGATATACAGGTCAGGCTCCATACATAAGACCTCAGGAGTGGACCTGGATGTCTGACATATGTATCATCTTGACAAACTTTGAGGAGTCCACCAAGATGGTGAGTGGCGATGACGCCATCATTAGCGTCAGCATTCCACTTGTCTGTCTTTTGCAACACTCTCTGCAGAGAATTAAAGAGGATGCATTGCAGCCAGAGTATGATGATATGGATAAAGAAGCTGTAGCGGTCGATTACACACAGCCCAGCCTCATCTCATCCCAACGTGAATTGGGGGACAATGAGGGAGAGGAGGAGGAGGAGGAAAAACAGGAGCTGGTATCATGCGCTGTAGACGGTAGTACCTGTACAACTGTCATACCGTCGGTTCAGCGTGGGTGGCCTGAGGACAGGAGGGAGGAGGAGGAGGAGGAGGAGAGCATGGTCAGTCGTCATCTTGGTGAGGACACGGAAGTCTTGCCTGTTACCAGTCTGGCATGCATGGCTGACTTTATGTTACGCTGCCTTAACCGTGACCCTCGCGTTGTGAAAATGTTGGGTGACAGTCATTACTGGTTGGTGACACTTTTAGACCCCCGCTACAAGGAGAACTTTCACTCTCTTATTCCTGAGGTGGAGAGGTCTACAAAAATGGGTACCAGAAGGCCCTTGCTGCAGAACTGTTAAAAAAATTCCCATCTGAACACGCTAGCGGCAGAGGTCACAGTTTGTTGCCCAACCAAGGCGTACATGCGAGAGAGATGCAACTCCAATCCAGCAGAGGCAGGGGAACACTGTCAACGTTCTGGGACAGTTTTCTCAGACCCTCCCTTTGGACAGACCCTGAGGCTCGGGGTACTCTCACAAGGAGTGGAAAGTTTCAAAAGATGGTGAGGGACTACCTTGCCGACCGTACCATCGTCCTCCGTGATTCCTCTGTGCCTTTTAATTATTGGGTATCCAAGCTGGACACTTGGAATGATCTCGCTCTGTATGCCTTGGAGGTCCTGGCCTGCCTTGCCGCTAGCGTGCTATCGGAGCGTGTTTTTAGTGCCGCTCGGGGATTTGTAACTGATAAGCGCACTCGCCTGTCAACTGACAATGCTGACAAGCTGACCCTTATCAAAATTAACAAGGGCTGGATTGGGCCAGACTTCTCATCACCACCAAATGACAGCAGAGTAACATAAAGTCAAATCCACTGTGTTATTTCGGGAGGTGTATTCACATGCACCACTTCACACCCACACATGGGTATATGCTTCCTCATTTTTGCTGTTTTATGTTCTTCTCCTTATCCTCAGCTACTGTGACCTCCACCACTTTTCCAAGGGGCATTAAAACCGTCTTTTTAAGCTACTGCAACCTCCACCACTTTTCCAAGGGGCTTTAAAACCGTCTTGTTAAGCTACTGGGACCTCCACGTCTCTTCCGAGGGGCATTAAAAACGTCTTGTTAAGCTACTGTGACTTTCACCACTTTTCCAAGGGGCATTAAAACTGTCTTGTTAAGCTACTGGGACCTCCACGTCTCTTTCGAGGGGCATTAAAACCATCTTGTTAAGCTACTGTGACCTCCACCACTTTTCCAAGGGGCATTAAAACCATCTTGTTAAGCTACTGTGACCTCTACGTCTCTTTCGAGGGGCATTAAAACCGTCTTGTTAAGCTACTGTGACCTCCACCACTTACCCAAGGGGCATTAAAACCGTCTTGTTAAGCTACTGTGACCTCCACCACTTTTCCAAGGGGCATTAAAACCATCTTGTTAAGCCACTGGGACCTCCACGTCTCTTCGAGGGGCATTAAAAGTGTCTTGTTAAACCACTCTGAACTCCACAGCTCTTCCATGGTGCATTGAAATGTCGTTTTTAATTAACTGTAACCTCCACGATTCTTCGAACGGGCATTGCATTTCCTCCTAATTTTTGGCAGCTTTTGCTTGGAATGCATAAGCAAAGACTATGGGAGACCCACTCCCCAATAATGGGAATAATGTTTGTAATATGCTGTACTGCATGGCTCTTGTAAGGGGCATTGCATGTTCCTCCATCCTAATTTTTGGCAGCTTTTGCTTGGAAGGCATAAGCAAAGACAATGGGAGACCCACTCCCCAATAATGGGTAGAAGGTTTTGAGTACGCTGTAATCCACATCTGTTTCAAGGGGCATTGCAATTCCTCATAATTTTTGGAAAGCCTTCCATTCACTGCTTAGGCCAACAGTGTACAGGAGACCCAATTGCTATAAATGGAAAAAATGGTTTAGTTAAGGCCCTCTGACCTCCATGTCACTTCCAAGGGGCATTGGAGTGCCTCTAAATTTTTGGTAGGCATTGCACTCACTGTATGCCCTATAACTGTGTAGCCGAACCGCTCCTTTTGGTAAAGAAACATATCCTACAAGACATGTGTGCTGACTGCCCTGATATTGATGTGAATGGTCCCTGTTCCTCCTGCTCTTTCTCATTTGCCACCACCTCATCCATCATTTATCACCTGAAGCTTTGTTTTAACAGGAGTCATAGAACTGGGATAGTAGCAGGAAAACATCCAGCAATCCTCGGAGGAGGTAGGATATGCACCAAAACGCTGAGCACCTCAGGCCTAGCCGCTACAACATACATGCGCTTGCATTCCAAGAAAACAAAGCAGATGCTAACTTCTATCATCATCATCATGCTCCTCACTTGGCACTCTCAACTCCCCTGATGGAGAAGCCAGGGCCCACCGGAGGAGTCTGGTTCTCTGGTGGGCTCATCCAATGCTGCCCTAAAGCAGGCCAGGCTGAGAAAAGTGTGTGGGAAGGTGACAGGAGAAATAGGGGTGGCTGGGGACCGTTTATGGACACCGGCCGCCCCCATGCGGCTGGGGACCTTGTGTGGACACCCGGCCGCGGGGCGGCTGGGGACCAAGTATGGACACCTGGCCGCCCCCTGGTGGCTGGGGACCGAGTGTGGACACCCGGCCGCCGGGCGGCTGGGGACTGAGAATGGATACCAGGCCACCAACGCAGCCATGATGTGGTGGCCAGATTCCGCTTCCACATGCCTAAAAGGCCCAATTTCAAGTGCAAGCAAGCAGTATGGTATTGCAGCCTGGGGGTGGGTGGCAGGCTGCATACTTGTGCTTGCATAGCAAGGAATGGGAGAGGTACAATTGAACACTGCCCTGGGACAAGGACTTGAACGGGGATAGTTGCAAGTCTGCAATGACAGATGCAGGGTGGGAGGCATCTTCGCATGTACCATGAACAGGTGTTTGGCATGCACACACTACAGCGGAATAGGCTGTCCTTCCCACTAAATGCACTGGGGAGGGCACAGGTAATATTTTGGTATGCGCGCTTCATCTTATGTATAAGGCGCACCGGGACAAATAGGGGTGGCTGGGGACCGAGTATGGATACCACGCTGCCGAAGCAGCCATGAGGTAGTGGCCAGCTTCGGCCTCCTCCAAACTAAAAGGCCCCATTTCAAGTGCAAGCTAGCAGTATGGTATTGCAGCCTTGGGGTGGGTGGGTGGCAGGCTGCACACTTACGCTTGCATTCCAAGAAAGCAAAGCAGATGCTAACTTCTATCATCATCATCATGCTCCTCACCTTGGCACTCTCAACTCCTCTGATGGAGAAGCCAGGGCCCACCGGTGGAGTCTGGTTCTCTGGTGGGCTCGTCCAATGCTGCCCTAAAGCTTGCCAGGCTAAGATAAGTGTGGGGAAGGTTCCCGGGAAAAATAGTGGCGGCTGGGGACTGAGTATGGAGACCTCGCTGACGACGCAGCCATGAGGTAGTGGCCAGCTTCGGCCTCCTCCAAACTAAAAGGCCCCATTTCAAGTGCAAGCTAGCAGTATAGTATTGCAGCCTGGGGGTGGGTGGGTGGCAGGCTGCACACTTACGCTTGAATTCCAAGAAAACAAAGCAGATGCAAGCTTCTATTATCATCATCATGCTCCTCACCTTGGCACTCTCAACTCCTCTGATGGAGAAGCCAGGGCCCACCGGTGGAGTCTGGTTCTCTGGTGGGCTCGTCCAATGCTGCCCTAAAGCTTGCCAGGCTAAGATAAGTGTGGGGAAGGTTCCCGGGAAAAATAGTGGCGGCTGGGGACTGAGTATGGAGACCTCGCTGACGACGCAGCCATGAGGTAGTGGCCAGCTTCGGCCTCCTCCAAACTAAAAGGCCCCATTTCAAGTGCAAGCTAGCAGTTTAGTATTGCAGCCTGCAGGTGGGTGGTTGGCTGCATATTTGCGCTTGCATTGCAAGGAATGGGGGAGGTACAATTGAACACTGCCCTGGGACAAGGACTTGCACAGGGATAGTTGCAAGTCTGCATCTTCTGATGCGGCAAGTATCACTTCTGATGGGCACACTTTTAGGCAGTGACCTGGGTGTCAGAGATGCTTCCAGGGGTCTTCCCCATGCTGTTCCCATGTTCTTTCAGCACTGTATGCATGTGTCACACAGCACATGGCCAGATTAGGTTGTAAAATGTTAAAATGACATTTCCCGGTGAATGCATTTGTCACGGTTGAAAGCATTACAAAAGTGCAAAAACGCATAAAAAATGCTGCTTGTGAACATAGACCACGGTGTGGAGGAGTATTTTTTGGGGGGGTTATTTATTTTACCTTATACTCAAGTCTTTACCCTGGAAAGGAACTTCCTTAACATATTTCACAGGAAAGCAGTTTCAGTTTCGTATTTGAACGTTTTATTGTGAGCCCTTAAAAGTGGCTCAATACCTCTGACCACGTTGTTGACAGCAGTGACCTGGGGGTCAGAAATGCTTCCTGGGGCGATCCCCATGCTGTCCCCATGTCATTTGAGCACTGTCACTCATTTTGGGCACTTGTTAGGCTTTTAAAAGACTGCCAAGGGTGCCGCCGCAAAAATGCTCGGGTCTCCCATAGACTAACATTGGGCTCGTTGCTCGGGTCGAGCACCCGAGTATCACGGCGAGCTCGGCCTGAGCTTCGAGCACCCGAGCATTTTAGTGCTCGCTCAACACTATTTATTAACTATTTGTATGACATATCTCTCTGATTTAAGGACATGAAAATTCAAATTTTGAAAATTGTGAAATTTTCTAAATTTTCACCAAAATTCCAATTTTTTCACAAATAAATGCAAGTTATATCAAATAAATGTTACCACTATCATGAAGTACAATATGTCATGAAAAAACAATCTCAGAATTAGTGGGATCTGTTGAAGCGATCCAGAGTTCTTATCTCATAAATTGACAGTGGTCAGAATTGTAAAAATTGGCCAGGTCATTAACATGCAAACCACCCTCGGGGGTAAAGAGGTTAAGAAAAAAAAAATTTGCTCTGGCCCCTGATATCTGAGGCTATGTCTACAAATATCTGTAATTAATAGTGTTGAGCGAGCATACTCGACACTGCTCATTACTCGCCCCTGCATCTCACTACTCGGGATGTTCGGCGAGCACCGAGCATTTCCGGGTTACTCGGGCGGCAGCTCGGGTCTCCGCCCTGCATGCTTGGCGCTCTTTACAGAGCCAATGCATATGCAGGGATTGCCAGTCACTGTAATGCCACAGCCATGTTGTTTGTGGGCATTACAGTGATTGGCTGGCCGCACACCATCACCTCGAGTATTTAAAACCGGACGCCGCCATCTTGGACACAGTCGATCCGGATAAGCCAGTGTAGGGTCAGTGCTGCTGAGCTAAGGAGAGATTTATACTCTGAAATAGTTAGTGTAGGGTCTCTAAAGCCTGCCAAATCAAACAAACAGTCCTTCTCAGGACTAATATCCATCCCAGATATCAGGCAGGTAGGCATGCTGTATAGGAGATGCAGTGGTTATACCAGCAAACGCTGCATTACAGTCCTGTGTGCTCCTGTTGGTCAAATTGCTAGACTTATCCCCCGGTCTCAGGGGCAAGGAAAAATCCTTTTTCTATCATCTAAATCCTTTTTTTTTTTTTTCCTCAGTCAGACAGTTCAAATATGCGTCTTATTAACTTTTTGGTATCCCCCCCCCCCCAAAAAAAAAATTGAGTGTGTCTGTGACTGTTCAGACACCAATATATCTGTTTAAAAGAGTCTGGTGTAGGCCAGAGAAATAGAACTGTGGTTTTGCAGTTCCACGGGTCAAATCTCTGTATTATCCTGCTTTTGGCATTTTTTGCCGTAAAAAAAAACTATAATAGTGTCTCCCTGACTGGTCAGACACCAAGATATCTGTTTAAAAGTGTCTGGTGTAGGCCAGAGAGAGAGAACTGTGGTTTTGCAGTTCCACAGGTCAAATCTCTGTATTATCCTGCTTTTGGCCTGTTTTACGTAAAAAAAAACAGTAATAGTGTATCCCTGTCTGTTCAGTCACAAATATATCTGTTTAAAAGATTTTGGTATAGGCCAGACAAATAGAACTGTGGCTTTCCTCTTCCACGGTTCTAATCTCCTTTATATTACCCTTTTTCCGTTGATAGTGTGAGTGTAAGCTATTTTACTTCATTTACAATGGGCAAGGCTCATGGCAAGGGACATGGAACAGGATGTTCAGGTGACGGTGCTTGTAGAGGACGGGGCCATGGCCAAGGTGAAAATGTGCCACAACCAACAGCCACATCTTCTCGTTCCCACTTCTTGACCGAATTACTAGGGAAGCACACTACAACACCAGTAATGCGAACTGATCAGTGTGAACAGGTTATTAATTGGATAGCAGATAATACTTCCAGTTACCTGGGCACCACCACCTCCGGTCTGTCTTCCACACAGTCAAGTTTTAGTAGCCGTGAGTCTCGACCGCATACTTCTCCCCACTCTGATGCTCCCTCCTCCCACCATGCCGAGTGTCGTCAGACAGCAACTGATCCCACACTTGGACAGAGCTGTTCACTGGTCCATTTCCAGATTTGTGCCCCTCGCCTGCTCCGCTTGAAGTGGTGGAAGAGGAGATCCCATGTAGCGATGCCCAAATATTTGAACAGACACGGCCACAGGAAGTCGACGCTGGCAATTTGTCACAAGAGGTGGACGATGACGAGACACAATTGCCAGGAAGTGAGGAGGAGGATCGTGGTGCGCAAGTGGAAGAAAAGGAGGTAGTGGATGATCTAGTAACTGACCCAACGTGGCAGGAGGACACGCAGAGCGAGGCCAGCAGCACACAGGGGGAGGGAGGCAGAGTACCCCAACAGGCAGGAAGAAGCAGTGTGGTGGCCGCACACAGAAGGCGGGCAACAGTTCCCCGTAACACCAACACGAGGGACGTTGCCAGTACAACCGGTAGGTCTTCCAGAGTCTGGAATTTTTTTAAAGACCCTGCTGATCACCCCAAATAGGCCATTTGTACCACCTGCCATGCCAGCATCAGCAGGGGTGACAAAACTACCAGCCTGACCACCACCAGCATGATCAGGCACATGGCAGCAAAGCAACCGACTTTGTGAGGCGTACCCCAGGGTCCAAGACAAGTGTCGGTGGGTCTCACCACTGCTACTTCCACTGTTGTGCGTGTAATAGAACCCCCTCTTGTGCGTGCAAGGCAATACCCTGTCCATACTGCATGCAAAGATGCCCCCTCCTCTCAGTCTTCACTTGTTATGGCAGTTTCTCAAGAAACAGCATCAAAGTCCACGTCCACGTCCCACCACAGCATTCAATTGTCCATATCCCAGAGCTTTTAATGAAAGCGCAAATTCGCATATTTCACAATTGCTTGCTTTGGAAATGCTGCCTTTTAGGCTGGTGGAGACGGAATCCTTCCGCAACCTTATGGTTGTGGCCGTCCCTCGGTACTCGGTCCCCAGCCGAAACTATTTTGCCCGGTGTGCCATCCCTGCACTACACAAGCACATGTACCAAAACATCTGCCGTGCCTTCAACAACGCAGTTACTGGGAGAGTCCACCTGACAACAGACACATGGACAAGTGGTTGTGGCTAGGGACGGTACATCTCCCTGACAGCACACTGGGTAAACATAGTGGAAGCCGGGACCCAGTCTGACCATGGGACGGAACACATCCTCCCCACATCGAGGATTGCGGGCCCTATGTCAATCAGAGTTGCCCCCACAGTGTACAGCTCCTGCGCATGATCCTCCTCATCCTCCTCATGTTCAGCCTCCATCTCAGATATCACCACATCAGTTACAAGCTGGAAGCACTGCAGTACTGCCTCCGCCAAGCAGCAACAGGCTGTGCTGAAACTCGTAAGCTTAGGTGAGAAACCTTACACTGCTTGTGAGTTTTGGACAGCGGTGAAAGAGCAGGCAGATCTGTGGCTGAGACCGCTGAACCTACATCCAGGCATGGTCGTGTGTGACAATGGCCGTAACCTGGTGGCAGCTATGAGGCAAGGCGAGATCACACACGTACCATGCCTGGCTCATGTGCTTAACCTCGTGGTTCAGCGGTTTCTTAAATCGTACCCCGAGTTGCCAGATCTGCTTGTGAAAGTACGCCGCTTGTCAGCTCATTTTCGCAAGACGGCTACAGCTTCCGCCGCCCTTGCTGTGTTGTAGCAGTGTTTGCAGCTTCCGTCACAGCGACTGGTGTGTGATGTCCCCACACGTTGGAACTCTACCCTCCACATGTTGCAAAGGATTTGTGAGCAGAAGAGAGCAGTTGTGAAGTACCAGTTGCAACAAGGCCGTCGATATTCAGGTCAGACTCCACACAATAGACCTCAGGAGTGGACCTGAATGTCTGACATATGTACCATCTTGACAAACTTTGAGGAGTCCACCAAGATGGTGAGTGGCGATGACGCCATCATTAGCGTCAGCATCCCACTTGTCTGTCTTTTGCAACACTCTCTGCAGAGCATTAAAGAGGAGCCATTGCAGCCAGGGTATGATGACATGGATCAAGAACCCGTAATGGGCAATTACACACAGCCCAGCCTCATCTCATCCCAACGTGCATTGGCGGACAATGGGGGAGAGGAGGAGGAGGAAGAACAGGAGCTGGTATCATGCGCTGTAGACAGTAGTACCTGTAAAACTGTCATACAGTCGGTTCAACGTGGGTGGCCTGAGGACAGGGGGGAGGAGGAGGAGTAGGAGAGCATGGTCAGTCATCATCTTGGTGAGGACACGGAAGTCTTGCCCATTACCAGTCTGGCATGCATGGCTGACTTTATGTTACGCTGCCTTAACCGTGACCCTCGCGTTGTCAAAATGTTGGGAGACAGACATTACTGGTTGGTGACACTTTTAGACCCCCGCTACAAGGAGAACTTTCACTCTCTTATTCCTGAGGTGGAGAGGTCTACAAAAATGGGGCAGTGCCAGAAGGCCCTTGCTGCAGAACTGTTAAAAAAATTCCCATCTGAACACGCTAGCGGTAGAGGTCACAGTTCATTGACCAACCAAGGCGTACAGGCGAGAGAGACGCAACTCCAGTCCAACAGATGCAGGGGTACACTGTCAAAATTCTGGGACAGTTTTCTGAGACCCACCCAGCTTACAGGACCTGAGGCACGGGGTAATCTCACAAGGAGTGGAAAGTTTCAAAAGATGGTGAGGGAGTACCTTGCCGACCGTACCAGCATCCTCCGTGATTCTTCTGTGCCTTTTAATTATTGGGTATCCAAGCTGGACACTTGGAATGAACTCGATCTGTACGCCTTGGAGGTTCTGACCTGCCCTGCCGCTAGCGTGTTATCGGAGCGTGTTTTTAGTGCCGCTGGAGGAATTATAACTGATAAGCGCACTCGCCTGTCAACTGACAATGTTGACAAGCTGACCCTTATCAAAATTAACAAGGGCTGGATTGGGC
This sequence comes from Phyllobates terribilis, assembly GCF_046119375.1. NCBI lineage: Eukaryota > Metazoa > Chordata > Amphibia > Anura > Dendrobatidae > Phyllobates > Phyllobates terribilis. Next base: position 114,867,775 of record NW_027362761.1, on the reverse strand, counting down.
CAGACTTCTCATCACCACCAAATGACAGCATAGTAACATAAAGTCAAATCCACTGTGTTATTTTGGGAGGTGTATTCCCATGCACCACTTCACACCCACACATGGGTATAAACTTCCTCATTTCGGCTGTATTTTGCTCTTCTCCTTACCCTCAGCCTCCACCAACACTATACCACATGGTGACCGTGGTCCGTGTTGCCATTATTGAAAGCATTGCAAGTTCCTACATCCTAATTTTTGGCAACTTTTGCTTGGAAGGCATAGACAAAGACTATGGGAGACTCACTCCCCAATAATGGGAACAATGTTTTTAATAAGCTGTACTGCATGGCTCTTGTAAGGGGCATGAAAACCGTCTTGTTAAGCTACTGCGACCTCCACCACTTTTCCCAGGGGCATTGATATTGTCTTTTTAGTCCACTTCGACCTCCACGTCTCTTCCAAGGGGCATTAAAACCATCTTTTTAATCCACTGCGACCTCCACGTGTCTTCCAAGGGGCATTAAAACTGTCTTGTTAAGCTACTGCGACCTCCACCACTTTTCCAAGGGGCATTAAAACCGTCTTATTAAGCTACTGCGACCTCCACCATTCTTCCAAGGGGCATTAAAATCGTCTTGTTAAGTTACTACGACCTCCACCACTTTTCCCAGGGTCATTAAAACCATCATGTTAAGCTACTACGAGTTCCACCATTCTTCCAAGGGGCATTAAAACTGTCTTGTTAAGCTACTGCGACCTGCACGACTTTTCCCAGAGTCATTAAAACCATCTTGTTAAGCTACTGCGAGTTCCACCATTCTTCCAAGGGGCATTAAAACCATCTTGTTAAGCTACTGCAACCTCCACCATTCTTCCAAGGGGCATTAAAACCGTCTTGTTAAGCTACTACGACCTCCACTACTTTTCCCAGGGTAATTAAAACCGTCTTGTTAAGCTACTGCGAGTTCCTCCATTCTTCCAAGGGGCATTAAAACCATCTTGTTAAGTTACTCTGTCCTCCACCATTCTTCCAAGGGGCATTAAAACGTCTTGTTAAGCTACTGCGACCTCCACCACTTTTCCAAGGGGCATTAAAACCGTCATGTTAAGCTACTGTGACCTCCACCATTCTTCCAAGGGGCATTAAAACCATCTTGTTAAGCTACTGCGACCTCCACCACGTTTCCAAGGGGCATTAAAACCGTCTTGTTAAGCTACTGCGACCTCCATCATTCTTCCAAGGGGCATTAAAACCGTCTTGTTAAGCTACTGCGACCTCCACCACTTTTCCAAGGGGCATTAAAGCAGTCTTGTTAAGCTACTACGACCTCCACCATTCTTCCAAGGAGCATTAAAACCATCTTGTTAAGCTACTACGACCTCCACCACTTTTCCAAGGGGCATTAAAACTGTCTTGTTAAGCTACTGATACCTCCACCACTTTTTCAACGGCCATTAAAACCATCTTGTTAAGCTACTGCGACCTCCACCACTCTTCCAAGGGGCATTAAAACCATCTTGTTAACCTACTGCGACCTCCACCACTTTTCCAAGGGGCATTAAAACTGTCTTATTAAGCTACTGCGACCTCCACCATTCTTCCAAGGGGCATTAAAACCGTCTTGTTAAGCTACTGCGACCTCCACCACATTTCCCAGGGGCCTTAAAACCATCTTGTTAAGCTACTGCGACCTCCACCATTCTTCCAAGGGACATTAAAACCGTCTTGTTAAGCTACTGCAACCTTGACCACTTTTCCAAGGAGCTTTATAACCATCTTGTTAAGCTACTGCGACCTCCACCATTCTTCCAAGGGGCATTAAAACCTTCTTGTTAAGCTACTGCGAGTTCCAGCATTCTTCCAAGGGGCATTAAAACCATCTTGTTAAGCTACTGCAACCTCCACCATTCTTCCAAGGGTCATTAAAACCGTCTTGTTAAGCTACTATGACCTCCACCACTTTTCCCAGGGTCATTAAAACCGTCTTGTTAAGCTACTGGTACCTCCACGTCTCTTCAAAGGGGCATTAAAACCATGTTTTTAAGCTACTGCGACCTCCACCACTTTTCCCAGGGGCATTAAAACAGTCTTGTTAAGCTACTGCGACCTCCACCATTTTTCCGAAGGGAGTTAAAACCGTCTTGTTAAGCTACTGTGACCTCCACCACTTTTCCCAGGGGCATTAAAACAGTCTTGTTAAGCTACTGTGACCTCCACCATTCTTCCAAGGGGCATTAAAACCATCTTGTTAAGCTACTGCGACCTCCACCACTTTTTCAAGGGGCATTGATATTGTCTTTTTATTCCACTGCGACCTCCACCATTCTTCCAAGGGGCATTAAAACTGTCTTGTTAAGCTGCTGCGACCTCCACCACTTTTTCAAGGGGCATTTATATTGTCTTTTTTTTCCACTGAGACCTCCACCATTCTTCCAACGAGCATTGCATTTCCTCCTAATTTTAGTCAGCTTTTGCTTTTCAATGCATAGGCGAACACTAAGGGAGACCCACTCCTCAATATTGGGTAGAAGGATTTTACTATGCTGTAATACACGTCTGTTTCAAGGGGCATTGCAGTTCCTCATAATTTTTAGAAAGCCTTCCATTCACTGCTTAGGTTAACAGTGCACAGTAGACCCAGTTGCTATAAGTGGAAAAAATGACCTCCATGTCACTTCCAAGGGGCAGTGTAGTGCCTCGAAATTTTTGGTAGGCATTGCACTCACTGTATGCCCTATAACTGTGTAGCCGAACCGCTCCTTTTGGTACAGAAACATATCCTACAAAACATGTGTGGTTGACTGGCCTGATATTGATGTGAATGGTCCCTGTTCCTCCTACTCTTTCTCCTTTGCCACCACCTCATCCATCATTCATCACCTGAAGCTTTGTTTTAACGAGAGTCATAGAACTGGGATAGTTGTTAGAACTAGTGTTGAGCCACCCCCGTAGTGTTCGAGTTCGGTTCGGTTCGTCGAACACCCGTGTGTTCGCCGAACTGTTCGTCGAACTGTTCGTCGAACACCTTCGAACACCGTTAAAACCAATGGCAGGCAAACAAAAACACATAGAAACACATAGAAAACACCTTCAAAGGTGTCCAAAAGCTGACAAACTGCTCAGAAGACACAACTAACACATGGAAAAGTGACAAGTACATATAGTCATGCGAAAATAAAAGAGGTGGAGGAGTAAAAGGAGGGGGAGACACAGATATAGGCATGTCATGCCCTTCTAAAATCCAAAAAGTGAGAAGCCGACACGGCCAGTCCGCTCCTGCCCGTGCCACCTCCGTGTCGCCGGGTTTGTGCCAGAGCCGCGGTGAACCCTGATGGCCAGCCCCCCTCTCCCAATACTGGTGCCTGTCCGCTGGTGGGTCGAGCGAGCCCCCCTGTGGTGGAGGCAGCTCTAAGCTTTTTAATTTAAATTGTCTCTCTAATTTGAATGAATACACTTTAAATCCATTTACAAGGATCTATTGGAGGGCAAGTCTCATGCCAGCAGCCGCGTAATTCCAGCTCCAGTAGCGTCCACTAAAGCTGCTGCAGTTAAAAAGCTTTTATAAGGATCGAGCTCGGCTGTCCACCGCAAGGCATCCTACTGCCAGTACCAGCCCCTATGCCTTGGGGTGCCTCCTGATGCTCTTCACTGAGTATCCCATGGTCCCGAAGCATTTCCTTTGAAAAAATTAAGTGTCTAAACTACAGGTGGTGTAGCTTGCTTAACAGCCGGGATAATCCGCTGACTAGCAGACACTGCTACTAGGCACAAAGTATTTCCTGGGCTAGATGCAGTTAAAAATTTGTAATTAGATACTCTCGTTGGATGCTGAGAAAGCATTCCATAGAGTCTCCTGGCACGCCATATATGATTCTCTTAAAAAGCTTGGGGTAGGGGTCTAGGGGACCCTTTTATAGCCAAAATCACGGCCCTGTATCGCAATACGTCACCTAGGCTGAAGATAAATGGAACTGTAGCACCCTGAGGGCTCGGTTGCTACAGACGTATTGCACCTCACCCAGAGGTGTGATATCTCACTCTCAGGTAAGGATGGAGTGTGGATCAGGACCCGACACCTGCATGCATTACACCACATTGCCGTGGGGCAGGGCGACCAATATGCCCCTGAGATGGGCACGACAGTCCCTGTCCCTGGCTGGAGTGGGGGGAGAGAACACTGAGGAAGGGGAACCCTGTAGTGCAGGAGCAGGGAGGAAGCAGTTCCTGGGTGCATTGAGAAGGGAGTATAAAAGGTGGGCACCATCTTAGTTCAGTGCAGAGAAGTCTGAGCAGAAGTGGCAGGGAGCAGGGGCTCTGCATGAGCTCTGCTCCGGAGGCGGGCCTAGTAACAGAGGCCCAGGCCTGGAAGAGGGAGAAGGAAGGAAGAGGAGCGGAGAAGGCTCCAGGAACGAGGAATGAAGGGATCCCAGGGGTGCGGACGGGCGAGTCGCCACCGCACGCCCGAATCCACCTGCGTGGAGGGGTCAGGCCAAAGGGGGAGACCGGTCCCCGAACTAGTGGAGGCAGGAAACGACCCTCAGCTAGAAACCGGAGGCTCTGACATTTTATGTGGCGCAGCCCCTCGCTACACCCGCTAGGAAGGCACCACATAGGGTCAGGGAAACTGGCGCCAAGTTTACCAAGAGGAGGCCCGAGGCAGCCGGACAGAAGTGTTGGTAAGAAAGGCCAGACAAAGGACACACAAAGGGGGTCCTGTGAAGTGCTCCAAAGTTATCTGGGAGTTGTCTGAGCCCCTCACCTGGTGAGCACAGTACGACGTGGGCAGCCGTTACCTGCAGACGTGGTCTGGATAATAAGAACTGTGAGTAAAGGCCCTGGACTGCATCACTGACTCCGTGTCGTTACTGCTGCTGCCCTGCACCATCACCCCCATCCTCCGCATACACTGCCCTGAGGCTATACTCCTCCCGTGGGGAGTTATGCTACGCTCTGCTGCACCCACAACACCAGCCTCAGCGGTCTGCCCTGTAGCGGCGGTTCACTCTGACCGCAATCCACGGGTGGCGTAGTCGGACATTTAAACATCAAAACCACATAAATAGTTCCGCCACTGGTTTGACCGCCCTGAGCCACGGAACCGGGTCGCCGCCACGAAGACTACAACCACCAGCATCCACCAAAAAGGGTCCGGCTCCGGGTGTCCCAAGGCCCAGGGGGTGCGTCAGAACATTTTCATCACCTTTCACAATCACCAATGGGACAAGGCAGGGATGTCCTCTGTCCCCTCTCTTATACATCCTAGTGACGGAGCACCTGCTCTCATCAATTCGCCATAACCCCAATATTAGGTGGATTGAGGTGGGAGGCACCGAGTACAAGTGCTCTCTATTTGCTGATGATGTCCTAGTATATATCACTTAATCACATATATCCATCCATGCTGTTATGGCTGAAATAGATCACTTTGTTACATGGTCAAATTTTAAAATCAATGCAGCGAAGTCTGAGGCCCTCGATGTCTCCCTCCCCAAATCCATATAGGATTCCATCCAGTCCAACTTTCCCTTTGCCTGGCCCTCACAGGGTATCAAATACTTAGGAATTCCTATTCATAGAGACCTCTCCCATCTATGTTATCTTAATTTTGGGCCCTTTATTGAACAATTCCATACAGACCACGGTTGGCAAGTTAGAACTGTAAGATTCACTACGTGAACCGCTGGTGTTTTGTGGAAAAGCACATGTACACCGCGTTCCAAATTATTATGCAAAAAGTGTTTAGGAGTGATAAGGGAAGAATTTGTTTGTTTGTCAGTTAAACTCATTGATGGTGATGTGTGTCAGGGCTCTTTATATCACTGTAAGCAATTGCAGACACCTGTGCTAATTAGTTTGGCAGGTGTGTCCAATGAAAGGCAAGACTACTTAAGAAGGCTCTCTCACATTATTAAGCAGCCTACATTTTCTGCCAAAATGGGAAAGAAAAAGGATGTGTCGGCTGCTGAGAAGCAACAAATTGTGGAGTGTTTAGGTCAAGGCATGACTACAATCAACATTGTGCAATGATCATGATGAAGTGTCTTGGCAATCAAGAAGTATGTAGCTGATTCACAGTACACACGTGTGCGTGCTGATAAGGGCAAATTGAGGACTCTTTCCTACAGGCAATTACGTCAGGTTGAAAGAGCAGCGGCAAAAAAGCCTTGTCATAGCAGCAGACAAGTTTTTGAAGCTGCTTGTGCCTCCAACGTCCCCCGAACAACAAGATGCAGGGTCCTTCAGAGGTTTGCAGCTGTGCATACGCCATCCTGTCGACCTCCTCTATCCACTTCACACAAGCAGAAACGGCTCCAGTGGGCCAAACATTACATGAAGACTGATTTCAAAACTGTTTTGTTCACGGATGAGTGCCGTGCAGCGCTCGATGGTCCAGATGGATGGAGTGGAGGATGGCTGGTTGATGGACACCCCACGCAAACACGGCTACAGCGCCAACAAGGAGGAGGTGGAGTAATGTTTTGGGCTGGAATCATGGGGAGAGAGATTGTCGGCCCCTTTAGGATCCCTGAAGGCGCTAAAGATGAACTCCATAATGTATGTGGATTTTCTCAAACAGCACTTCCTGCCATGGTTCAAGAAGAAGAACCGTGTATTTCACAGCAAGATCATTTTTCTTCATGATAATGCACCATCTCATGCTGCACATAAAACATCTGCATCTCTGGCTGATATGGGCATAAAAGGGGACAAACTTATGGTGTGACCCCCATGCTCCCCTGACCTCTACCCCATTCAGAACCTTTGGAGCATCATTAAAAGGAGTGTCTATGATGGCGGGAGGCAGTTCACATCTAAGCAACAGCTCTGGGAGGGTATTCTGTCCTCATGCAAAACAATTGAAGCAGAAACCATCCAAAACCTGACAAATTCAATGGACGAGAGAGTTCAGAAGCTCCTTTCGAACAAGGGGTCCTATGTGAAAATGTAACATCACCTAGAATAAAGTTTTGAGTTGAAAACTGTTTGATTTCAGTTTCTAACAACCTGCTAATGCTTATAATTTCAAAAATGACCATTTTTTTGGTCTTTATTAAAATGAAAAGGTTGATTGAAAAGTTTGGGGGATCTAAGAGTGTGGCAACCCAGTAGTCATGATTACTTCGAATTCTGACAATATGAGGGTCATGCTGCAGGTAGTGCAGCAAGAAGGCACTTATGTGTCTTGCGCATCTCGGAGCCCCAAAATTATTTTCCGGGCTAGATGCAGCTAAAAATTATTTTTAATTTTAAATCTGGTGGAGCTTATTATAGATGGCCTAATAGGATCAGTGCTGCACACTGCTACAAAGCCCAAATTATTTTCAAGTCAAGATACAGATAAACATGATTAGTAATTTGAAAGCTTAGGGTGATTTTAACCAATCATCAAGCTTTTACTCTCCCCAGGATGACACAGGGGTAGAAAAGTCGTTTCGGATCCATGATTTGTTCATCTTTATGAACGTGAGTCTGTCTACATTATCAGTGGAGAGCCGCGTGCGCTTATCTGTCAGCACACCACCAGCAGCGCTGAACACACGTTCAGACAGAACGCTGGCTGCGGGGCATGACAAGATCTCCAAGGCGTAAGTGGCTAGCTCCGGCCATTTATCCAGATTGGAAGCCCAAAGAGAGCAAGGGTCCAGTGACACAGTCGTGGCTTCAATGTTTACTTGGAGATACTCCTGTACCATCGTCTCTAGGTGTTGACTATGTGTCAGACTTCTTGTCTCCTGTGGCCTTGCAAAGGATGGGCTAAAAAAGTGGTGAAATGATTCCGCAAAATTGATGTTACCTGCAGATACTGTGGTTCTGTTACGGTTTGAGTGCTGAACACTTGACGGTCCCACGGTTGGCAAGTTGGAACTGTGAGATTCACTACGTGCACCACTGGTATTTTGTGGAAAAGCACATGTAAGATTCTGCAACAGTCTCTGCTGATACTCCTGCATGCGTGCATCCCTTTCTATGGCAGGAATAATTTCTGCAAATTTACTTTTGTACCGGGGATCTAACACTGTGGCAACCCAGTAGTCAGGATTATTTCTAATTCTCACAATTCGAGGGTCATGTTGCAGGTAGTGCAGCAAGAAGGCACTCATGTGTGTTGCGCATCCAGGAGCACCAAGTCCCTGTTGTGTTGGTGGCGAGGTAACAATCATGCTTCCTTCCTCTGTCCTCTCCCCCCAACCTCGCACAACAGAAATGTGATCAAGGTCTCCCTCATCTGATGAGTCTTCCATCAGTTCGTCCTCCACTTCTTCCTGGGCTCCTGCACCTTCCTCACTAGTTTGGCTGCTACCATGCGCCCTGGTAAAACCATCTCCCCCACCCTCACATGCCTGCCGCCTTGGTGCTGCCGACCTTCTGGACCTTGCAGATGTTAGCCCTTCCGCATACAACTCCTCCTCCTCTACTTCCTCCACCTCCTCTTGTGCCACCACCTGACTCCGAATTCTGTTTAACATGTGCTCCAGCATGTAAATCACCGGAATAGTCATGCTGATAATGGCATCGTCAGCACTAAACATCTTCGTCGCCATTTCAAAACTGTGCAGAAGGGTGCATAGGTCCCTGATCTGAGACCACTCCTCCAGCGTGATTTGCCCCACCTCTGAATCTCGTTGGCCCAGGCTATACGTCAGAACGTATTGCACCAGGGCTTGTCGGTGCTGCCACAGTCGCTGCAACATGTGCAGAGTTGAATTCCACCGGGTAGGCACATCGCATTTTAACCGGTGAAGTGGCAGGCCCAACGACTTCTGTAGAGATGTAAGTCGCTGAGCTGCGGGATGCGAACGGCGGAAGTGAGCACACAGCGACCGTGCCCTCTGCAGAAGGCCATCTAGTCTGGGATAGTGGGCTAAAAATTGCTGGACAACCAGGTTCAACACGTGAGCCATACAAGGCACGTGTGTGACATTGCCCCGGCGAAGGGCCGCACCCAGGTTTGCAGCATTGTCGCACACGGCCTTCCCTGGTTTCAGGTCCAGTGGAGACAACCATTCATGAAATTGGTTCTCCAGAGCTGACCACAACTCCTCAGCTGTGTGACTCACATTTCCCAGACATTTCAATGTAAAAACCGCCTGATGACGTTGAGCCCTACTGCCAGCATAGTAAGGAGGTGTGCAGGATCCCTTCTGCGCAGTTAGAAATCTTGTGGCATGACCAGACAGGCTTTGGGTGCAGGTGGAAGACCTAGAGGAGGTTGAGGAGGCAGAAGCAGTGGAGGAACTTTGACATAAAGAGGATTGACGCACAACTCGTGGTGACGGCAAGACTTGGACAGCAGCCCCTTGTCCTGTTGTCACCATAGTTACCCAGTGCCCAGTCAGCGACATGTAACGCCCCTGTCCATGCCTACTCGTCCAAGTGTCTGTGGTGAAATGCACCCTGTCACACACAGAGTTTCTCAAAGAAGCGGTGATGTTGTGTGCGACATGCTGGTGGAGCGCAGGCACACCTTTCTTTGAGAAGTAGTGCCGACTGGGCATCTGGTACTGGGGCACTGCGACGGACATAAGGTCTCGAAAATCCTCTGTGTCCACCAGGCAGAAAGGCAGCATTTCTGTAGCCAAGAGCTTGCAGATGGTGAAATTCAACCTCTTAGCTTTCTCATGGCTAGGAGGAAATGGTCTTTTACTTGTCCACATCTGAGGGACCGAGGGCTGGCTATTGTGCTTAGACGGGGTTGATAAGGGTGTCCCCGGCAAACTGCCGGTCTGTGAGGAAGATGCAGGTGGACATGTTAGGTTGCCTTCATCCAAAGGTGGTGCTATCGATGTCGGACAGCGCTCAACACCAGCTGGTGTTACCACCTCCAAAGAAAATGATGACCTGCCAATCACGCTGGCTGTTGCGGGTAAAGAGGTGGCAGGTCTGCGCCCCAAAACAGGTGTGACTGCTGTCCCCCCAGTCACAGAGGATGAAGAGGCCGTGGATGCACAAGATATGGCAGACGGTGGTTGGCCCGGCCGGCTAGGCCACATTGTAGCACACTGAGCTTCCCATTGCAACTTATGCTTCATGTCCATGTGCCGGTTCATGCATGAAGTACTCAAACTATGTATTTTTTGGCCTCTACTTAGCTTTTGCTGACAAATGTTACAGATAACACGAGTTGGGTCATCTTTATCGATCTGAAAAAATGCCCAGGCTATGCAAGGCTTAGCACCCATGCGACCTGAAGAGCCACCACGACTTGTGGTGAGAGGCAGAGTTGTGTTTGAGGATGCAGTTGTTGACGTGCTTCCAGTACTACGTCTCTGTCCAGGAAGGCGCAACCTGACCTTGTCGTCACTAGCATCTTCCTCCACCTCCTCTGCTGACCTCATCTCTTGGCTGACTGTGGGTTGACAGTAAGTGGGATCTCCGACCTCATCATCATCACCCTCTGCGTTATCACACCCGTCGTCCTCAGAGCCAACCTGTTCCTGCCCTGACAAAAAACTAAAGTTGTCGCTCCAATCAGGTATTTGAGTCTTATCATCGTCTTCCTCATTGTCTCCACCAACAGGAGTTACAGTTTGGGAATGAGGGTCTACATTATGGTCAGAACCTTCTGCGTCTGGTCCTGGATCCGACTCATAAAGATTCTGGGCATCAGTGCAGATCATTTCCTCGTCTGGATTCACAGAAGCGCTGGAGTCGACCTCTGATTCCCAGGCTATAGTATGAGTAAACAGCTCTGCAGACTCAACCATCTGTTCTACCTCATACTCAGACGGGCAGCTGGAGATTTGGGAGCTGTGAGGAAGCAAGTGCGATTTGGGTGACACCTTTGAGGACTGGAGTATTTGTGATGTTGAAGTTGATGTGGAGGAGAGCCCACTTAAAGGAGCACTTGATATCCGTTGAAGCACCTGCTGTTTTTGTGCCTCATCTGGAATTTGTAGCGATTGGCGTGGCCGTAAGAAAGGGATCTTATCACATTGTCCGCTAAAAGAAGTAGACATTTTAGTTTGGCTGGAAGATGGTCTTTCTTCTGCAGATGTTACTGTTGCTTTAACACCTACCCCACGGACACAACATTTTTTCCCCTTCCCAACACGCCTATTCCCCTTTCCACCAGCAGCAGGCCTTTTTCCACTCATTTTGGTGGTTAACTAATTCACAACTCTGGAGTTGTTTGCACAAAAAAACAATGGATGGTAACCGAGCAGAGCTGAGTGGCCAAACTGTGGTATTAGGCCAAAACTATTGGCTGGGTTAGATGCAGAAAAAAATTATTTTGAATTTGCAACCTGATGGAGGTCAGTATAGATGGACTAATAGAGAAAGTCCGACACACTACTAGAAGGCCAAATATTTTTTCAGAGCTAGATGCAGAAAAAAATTATATTCAGTTTGCAACCTGATGGAGATCAGTATAGATGGATTAATAGAACAAGACCCACACACAGCTAGAAGCCCAATATTTTTTCAGAGGTAGATGCAGAAAAAAATATATTCAGTTTGCAACCTGATGGAGGTCAGTATAGATGGACTAATAGAACAAGTCCCACACACTGCTAGAAGCCCAAATATTTTTTCAGAGGTACTGTAGATGCAGATAAAAATTAGTTTTAATTTGCAACCTGATGGAGGTCAGTATAGATGGACTAATAGAGAAAGTCCGACACACTACTAGAAGGCCAAATATTTTTTCAGAGCTAGATGCAGAAAAAAATTATATTCAGTTTGCAACCTGATGGAGGTCAGTATAGATGGACTAATAGAGAAAGTCCGACACACTACTAGAAGGCCAAATATTTTTTCAGAGGTAGATGCAGAAAAAAATATATTCAGTTTGCAACCTGATGGAGGTCAGTATAGATGGATTAATAGAACAAGACCCACACACAGCTAGAAGCCCAATATTTTTTCAGAGGTAGATGCAGAAAAAACTATATTCAGTTTGCAACCTGATGGAGGTCAGTATAGATGGACTAATAGAACAAGTCCCACGCACTGCTAGAAGCCCAAATATTTTTTCAGAGGTACTGTAGATGCAGATAAAAATTAGTTTTAATTTGCAACCTGATGGAGGTCAGTATAGATGGACTAATAGAGAAAGTCCGACACACTACTAGATGGCCAAATATTTTTTCAGAGGTAGATGCAGAAAAAAATATATTCAGTTTGCAACCTGATGGAGGTCAGTATAGATGGATTAATAGAACAAGACCCACACACAGCTAGAAGCCCAATATTTTTTCAGAGGTAGATGCAGAAAAAAATATATTCAGTTTGCAACCTGATGGAGGTCAGTATAGATGGACTAATAGAGAAAGTCCGACACACTACTAGAAGGCCAAATATTTTTTCAGAGGTAGATGCAGAAAAAAATATATTCAGTTTGCAACCTGATGGAGGTCAGCATAGATGGACTAATACAACAAGTCCCGCACACAGCTAGAAGCCCAAATATTTTTTCAGAGGTACTGTAGATGCAGATAAAAATTATTTTTAATTTGCAACCTGATGGAGGTCAGTATAGATGGACTAATAGAGAAAGTCCGACACACTACTAGAAGGCCAAATATTTTTTCAGAGGTAGATGCAGAAAAAAATATATTCAGTTTGCAACCTGATGGAGGTCAGTATAGATGGACTAATACAACAAGTCCCACACACAGCTAGAAGCCCAAATATTTTTTCAGAGCTAGATGCAGAAAAAAATTATATTCAGTTTGCAACCTGATGGAGGTCAGTATAGATGGATTAATAGAACAAGACCCACACACAGCTAGAAGCCCAATATTTTTTCAGAGGTAGATGCAGAAAAAACTATATTCAGTTTGCAACCTGATGGAGGTCAGTATAGATGGACTAATAGAACAAGTCCCACACACTGCTAGAAGCCCAAATATTTTTTCATAGGTACTGTAGATGCAGATAAAAATTAGTTTTAATTTGCAACCTGATGGAGGTCAATATAGATGGACTAATAGAGAAAGTCCGACACACTACTAGAAGGCCAAATATTTTTTCAGAGCTAGATGCAGAAAAAAATTATATTCAGTTTGCAACCTGATGGAGGTCAGTATAGATGGACTAATAGAGAAAGTCCGACACACTACTAGAAGGCCAAATATTTTTTCAGAGGTAGATGCAGAAAAAAATATATTCAGTTTGCAACCTGATGGAGGTCAGTATAGATGGATTAATAGAACAAGACCCACACACAGCTAGAAGCCCAATATTTTTTCAGAGGTAGATGCAGAAAAAACTATATTCAGTTTGCAACCTGATGGAGGTCAGTATAGATGGACTAATAGAGAAAGTCCGACACACTACTAGAAGGCCAAATATTTTTTCAGAGGTAGATGCAGAAAAAAATATATTCAGTTTGCAACCTGATGGAGGTCAGTATAGATGGATTAATAGAACAAGACCCACACACAGCTAGAAGCCCAATATTTTTTCAGAGGTAGATGCAGAAAAAAATATATTCAGTTTGCAACCTGATGGAGGTCAGTATAGATGGACTAATAGAACAAGTCCCACACACTGCTAGAAGCCCAAATATTTTTTCAGAGGTACTGTAGATGCAGATAAAAATTAGTTTTAATTTGCAACCTGATGGAGGTCAGTATAGATGGACTAATAGAATGATGCTATGCCCAAAAGATTTTACTTCACTAGGTGCAGTAAAAAAATTGGTATTCTATACACAGGTGGTATATCTTGCAACACAGATAGGCTACTCCACTGACTAACACACTCTGCAATAGGCCAAAAAGGATTAGCTTTGCTAGATTCAGCCAAATGCTGTGAAAAAAACTTGCACAGCACTGGCACAGACCTGCCTGGCAAAAACTGATAGGAACTCATGTAACCTAGTCCTGAAAAGGACTGCAATTACAATTAGTCTTTACTCCCACAACCGATCTATTTAAGAGCACAGACCTCCCTGATAAAAGTCGTAGGAAATGCTGTAACCTAGTCCTTAAAAGGACTGCAATCACAACTATTCCCTACTCCCAAGCTATCTGTATATTTGTGCGAAAATTGGCTTGAAATTAACAAGGTATAGCGCACACAGCAACAGCGGTGCCGTCTAACACGCAGCTGCAGCAGTGAGAAAATGGTGGCGACGGGGAAAATGGCTTGGTCTTATAGGGCAAGGACATGTGACATACACTGCCAATGACACATGCCCTTGCTTGTGTGAAAAAAAGCACTTCGCTCCGTGTGTGCGCTGCTGATAGGCTGACAGATTGCACCTCCCCACTGTAAATGCGGGAAAGAGAAAAAAAAATGGAGATCTTCATTGTTCCTGCAGAGATCCATCCCCTGCCCCTCCCCCCACCCCGCTGTACACTCAAACTGCGTATTAACATTAATTTTCATCATTACTGAGAAAAAATCCAGTTATGATTTTGGTGCACGAACAGTTATCGAACATAACCTCGAACAGCCGAATTTTTCTCAAATTGTTCGTGTTCGCCGAACGGCTCGAACACCGCCCAAAACAGCTCGAATTTGAGATTGGCGAACAGTTCGAGTAGAACAACGCTCATCTCTAGTTAGAACCCTCCATTTAGTTTTTGCTATCTTGTGTTTTGCGGTCACGTGATCATCTGCCTATTTATTCCAGCTCCGCCCCTCTGGCTTTACTGGACTTCAGTGTTGTTTGACTGTCTCTCTAGCCAGGTGCTTCGGTGCCTATCTCTGTCTAGTTCGCTTGGTCCTCTGGGACCTCTAGTACGTTTTGTCTGTTTGTCTTTTGTGCTCTGCATCTACTTCTGTTTAGGAGGTGTCCCATTTTTGTCCCAGTCCTTAGTTCTTTTAGGGACCCCTCCCTTAACTCTATAGGTCTTCGTTCAGACTAGCCGAGGACTAAGGCGGGTCTGTTCACAAAGAACAGGCAGCCCGCTACATCGTAGGGATTCAGCTTAGTCTTACTGTAAGGACAGCTTTCCCCTATCTCTCATTAGTTCATGTTGCAGATCATAACAATAGTAGCAGGAAAACATCCAGCAATCCTCGGAGGAGGTAGGATATGCGCCAAAGCGCTGACCACCTCAGGCCTAGCCGCTACTACATTCATGCGCTTCCATTCCAAGAAAACAAAACAGACGCTAACTTCTATCATCATCATCATGCTCCTCACCTTGGCACTCTCAACTCCCCTGATGGAGAAGCCAGGGCCCACCGGAGGAGTATGGTTCTCTGGTGGCCTCGTCCAATGCTGTCCTAAATCAGGCGGGGCAAAGAAAAGTGTGGGGGGAAGTTCCAAGGAGAAATAGAGGCGGCTGGGGACAGTTTATGGACACCCGGCCACCCCCAGGCGGCTGGGGACCGTGTGTGGACACCCGGCTGCCGGGCGGCTGGGGACTGAGTATGGACACCCGGCCGCCTCCTGACGGCTGGGGACCGAGCGTGGACACCCGGCCGCCGTGGATACCTCGCTGCCAAAGCAGCCATGAGGTAGTGGCCAGCTTCGGCCTCCTCCAAACTAAAAGGCCCCATTTCAAGTGCAAGCTAGCAGAATGGTATTGCAGCCTGGGGGTGGGTGAGTGGCAGGTTGCACACTTACACTTGCATTGCAAGGAATGGGGGAGGTACAATTGAGCACTGCACTGGGAAAAGGACTTGCACGGGGATAGTTGCAAGTCTGCATCTTCTGATGCGGCAAGGATCACTTCTGATTGGCACACTTTTAGGCAGTGACCTGGATGTCAGAGATGCTTCCATGGGTCTTCCCCATGCTGTTCCCATGTCTTTCCAGCACTGTATGCATGTGTCACACATCACATGGCCCGATAAGGTTGTAAAATGTTAAAATGACATTTCCCGGTGAATACATTTGTCACTGTTGAAAGCAATACAAAAGTGCAAAAACGCATGAAAAATCCTACTTGTGAACATAGCCCAAGGTGTGGAGGAGTATTTTTGTTTTTGGTTATTTATTTTACCTTATACACAAGTCTTTACCCTGGAAAGGAAATTCCTTAACATATTTCACAGGAAAACCGTGTCAGTTTCGTTTTTGAACGTTTTATTGTGAGCCCGTAAAAGTGGCTTAATACCTCTGACCACGTTGTTGACAGCAGTGACCTGGGGGTCAGAAATGCGTCCAGGGGCGATCCCCATGCTGTCCCCATGTCTTTTTAGCACTGTCACTATCGTTTTGGGCACTTTTTAGGCTTTCTACAGACTGCTGGGAGTGCCGCCCCAAAAATGCTCGGGTCTCTCATAGACTAACATTGGGCTCGTTGCTCGGGTCGAGCACCCGAGTATCACGGTGAGCTCGGCCCGAGCTTCGAACACCCGAGCATTTTAGTGCTCCCTCAACACTATTAGCTGTGTCTGTCAGCACAGTGTCCAGAGCATGGAGCAGATACCAGGAGACGTGGAGGGAGCCATAAGAGGGCAACAACCCAGCAGCAGGACCGTTACCTCCTCCTTTGTGCAAGGAGGAACAGGAAGAGCACAATGTGTTTGTGTCTGCACAAACGGTTAGAAACTGACTCCATGAGGGTGGTATGAGGGCCCGACATCCACAGATGGGGGTTGTGCTCACAGCCCAGCACCATGCTGGATGCTTGGCATTTGCCACTGAACACCAGGACTGGCAAAGTCGCCACTGGCACCCTGTGCTCTTCACAGATGAAAGCAGGTTCACACTGAGCACATGTGACAGCATGACAGAGTCTGGTGATGCCGTGGAGAGCGATATGCTGCCAGCAACATTCTTCAGCATGACTAGTTTGGTAGTGGGTCAGTAATGGTGTGGGGTGGCACTTCTTTGGAGGGCCGCACAACCCTCCATGTGCTCACCAGAGGTAGCCTGACTGCCATTAGGTACCAAGATGAGATCCTCAGACCCCTTGTGAGACCATAAGCTGGTGCGGTTGGCCCTGGGTTCCTCCTAATGCAGGACAATGCCAGACCTCATGTGGCTGGAGTGTGTCAGCAGTTCCTGCAAGATGAAGGCATTGAAGCTATGGACTGGCCCGCCCGTTCCCCAGACCTGAATCCGATTGAGCACATCTGGGACATCATGTCTCGCTCCATGAACCAACATCACATTGCACCACAGACTGTCCAGGAGTTGGCGGATGCTTTAGTCCACGTCTGGGAGGAGATCCCACAGGAGACCATCCGCAACCTCATCAGGAACATGCCCAGGCGTTGTAGGGAGGTCATACAGGCACGTGCAGTCCACACACAATACTGAGCCTCATTTTGACTTGTTTTAAGGACATTACATCAAAGTTGGATCAGCCTATAGTGTGTTTTTCCACTTTAATTTTGGGGGTGACTCCAAATCCAGGCCTCCATTGGTTAATAAATTTGATTTCCATTGATGATTTTTGTGTGATTTTGTTGTCAGCACATTTAACTTTGTACAGAACAAAGTATTCAATGAGAATATTTCATTCATTCAGATCTAGGATTTGTTATTTGAGTGTTCCCTTTATTTTTTTGAGCAGTGTAGTTATGACTCATCGAATACTTTTGTCTTTTTTGGGCATAAAAGTATTTCCACAGTACAGACAAGGAGGTTATGGTGCACAATATCTGTTTGGACATTCTGGGGATTTATGATTGCAGCTTTGCTAGAAACTGAGGTAAAAAAGTCACAAATTTTGGCACACGCTATTTGTATGCTGTGAAGACCCGGGGTCTTCCGTGGGCGTAATACTACCCAGAAAACACAGGGTGAGGGTAAAACAGTGTGGCAATATCTTATTGAACCACCAAGTGGACAATAAACAGAACAGTGCCAGCTAATACCCAAGATGGTACAACATTACACAGTCTCACCCTTCCACTGACTCGCCGTGGGAATAGAACAGCTGCAACTTTGGTACTTCCAGGGCCAACTACCTCAAACAGTGGCCCCCTGCTTCTGGTGGGCCCCCACAGAGAGGAGGTAGCGGAAGCTGACAGTCCATAGAGGTACAAGGCCAGAAGACCCGAGTTTCCCACCCTGGCCTCTCCGAGAGTTTCCAAGGCATCAGATGACTGGCTGGTCCTAATCTGGCTTCTCCAAATGTCTCCATGGGTTCCAGGGACCGGAGGGTCCCACCTGGAAACCCCAAACAACATATCCATAGGGCCAGGTGACTTCATCATCCCAACCTGCTCTCCCCAAATGTATCCATGGGTTCTCTGGTGGTAAATGGAGCAGATCCGTATCCTCCCAGTCAGGACCATGTACCCTTAGGTCGGAATCATGCAGAATCCAAATCTGTGTCTTTCTGGATTGAGCCATGCTACCAAGCTGATGTCTTGAAAAGTCTGTCTGATCTTTGATTCTCTCTTTCAATTCTGACTGCCACAGAGGCATATGTCCCTTAAATAGTTACAATTGTCCTTCCAAGTACACATCCACAGGGCAAGGATTAGGGAGGGTATTATTCCACAGGGCTCAGGTCTCATTGTTTGAGCATTTAATCAATTTACATAGTTGGTATAGCGGGAGGGGGGCTCTTTAAATCTACATCCAGCACATCATTGTTTCAAAAGCAAGAGAAGTCAACATTCAGGTTTATAAACATAATAGTATGTTTTTCTTGACCAGCCACAGAAATACACATACATTCACAAGTCAACACAAACACAATAGTGTATTTCTCTTGGCTTATCAAATCTAGATGTCTGGCTGATTAAGATTAGAAGCTGTTTCATCACATATAACATAACTTGTGACATTTTTTTACTTTTGCAAAAAATAGGCTGAGCTCAACTGACAGGGCAGTGTCATGCACATCCCCAAAAAATATTATAATTTAAAATATACAGTGGCATACATTTTTTTTCTAATAGATATCAGCTATGGGCTGGCATAAATTTGTATTTCTGTCTCACACACAGCATGCAGTGTGTCTAATTTATTGAGAGGATTTAGCTTCTTAATAAATAAGTCATATATTATTCCAGAGTGCGTTTTATTAAAGCCGGCATAAAATACACCAGTCTTAATAAATCTACCCCTTTGCATCTAACTTTCAATATGTACAGGGCAGATTCTTGCTGGAACAGATATAGGGGATCCATGGCTGGCACTGCTGTTCAGATTACATTTTGGGGATAGTTATATGGGATTAATTGTTGGAATAGATAGGTGGACAGTATGGCTTTCACCAGTAGCTTAGCTACCGGGGGGCAAAGGGGGCTCTGAGGGGGCCCACCTGGAGCTACACTATTATGATACAGTTGCACTCCGGGCAGAGCAGGGAGACTATGTCCCTGCACCGCCTGGCGGCTGCTATGGGGCCCTTGAGCAGGAGGGGGAACCCCTGGTGCCAGCATCAGGCCCCCCATCCCCTCTCTGTGACTGATGTCTCAGACGTCATCACTTGGCGCCCGGCCCGCTGTGCTGAAGATGTGTGTGGGCCGGGCGCTCTGAGGAGCAAGGTAACCAGGAGGAGAGGTGAGTACTGTTTATTTATTTTTTGCCGGGTGTGGGGCGGCATTATATTACAGACTCTGCCTATGGGGACTGGGGGGGCATTATACTAAAGACTCTGCCTATGGGGAGGGGTGGGAATTATATTAAAGACTCTGCCTATGGGGAGGAGGTAAGCATTATACTAAAGACTCTGCCTATGGGAGAGGGGGTAGCATTACACTAAAGACTCTGCCTATGGGGAGAGGGGAGAGCATTATACTAAAGACTCTGCCTATGGGGAGGGGGGTGAGCATTATACTACAGACTCTGCCTATGGGAGGCATTATACTGCAGACTCTGACTATGGGGGGCATTATACTATAAACTTTGCCTATGAGGAGGGGGGAGCATTATACTACAGACTCTGCCTATGGGGGGTGCATTATACTATACAAAGGATTATGGGGAGTGCATTATACTATATTGAGGACTATCTGGTGCATTATACTATATGTAGGCTATTTATACAGTGTGGGAGATAATGTGGGGTCTTTGAACAGTGTGGGGGCCATCATACAGTGTGGGAGATAATGTTGGGACTTTGCACAGTGTGGGGGCCATCATACAGTGTGGGAGATAATGTGGGGTCTCTGTACAGTGTGGGGGCCATCATACAGTGTGGGAGATAATGTGGGGTCTT
The DNA here is from genome assembly GCF_046119375.1 of Phyllobates terribilis. Lineage (NCBI taxonomy): Eukaryota > Metazoa > Chordata > Amphibia > Anura > Dendrobatidae > Phyllobates > Phyllobates terribilis. The sequence continues at coordinate 114,847,762 of NW_027362761.1, read as the reverse complement.
TTTATAGTGTGGGGGCAATCATACAGTGTGGGATATAAAGTGGGGTCTTTGCACAGTGTGGGGGCCATCATACAGTAGGGGAGATAATGTGGGGTCTTTGCACAGTGTAGGGGCAATCAAACAATGTTGGAGCCATCAGCTTGAGGGCTACTAAGGGGTCAGTATACTGTGTGGGGGTACTATACAGTGAGGGGGAATTGTATCGTGTATAGGAGAACATCATACTGGTTAGAGGGGAGCTCTACATGGGGGGAGACTCAGGACATTGTTAAATCCTAAGTGGGCACTTATTGTTATAGGGGAACTCAGGTTATTGTGACTGTCAAAGGGGCACTATTACTTTCTAGGGGGTACAATGTGGGCACTGTTTTCTAGGACACTTGCACTCGGCATTACTATATTTTAGAGGTTTGTTTTACCATCTAGAGGACACACAGTAGGTGCTGTAATAGGGACACATTTTGCAGCAGAGGCTCAGTATTGGAGTATCAGCAGGATGAGAAGTTTGTGCAGGTTGGGAATAGATGTGGTCAGTGCCTGAAATGTAAGGAGTCAAATGTGTCTTTGTTGTGATCTCTGCAGACCTGAGACTCTGAGCCCTGGCTTTAGAAGTTGTCGTGTCGGTCTGGGCCAGATGGAAAAGACGGGAAAAGTGAAGAATTTAATCAGAATGAACGTCAGCTGTAAGGTACTATATATAACTGTACTGTGATCTCTTATATGTTCTGCAGGACTGGCATCTATCAATATATGTCACCATATGGCGGTAATATCAGTGCTGGTCTTTGTATAGAGATTATTTTTAGTAACAGCGCTGTCATCTGCTGAGATTCTCCTACATCCATTATTTGGGTGCGCCACTATAGTTGTAATCAGGGTTACCTGGTTTGGGGCCCACTCAGAAGTTTCGCCCCCCCCTGAACCAAAACCCTAGCTACGCCTCTGGCTTTCACAGTAGCAATGTGCCTGACACTGTTGTGGTAGCACTTTGGCCTCCAGTAAAGTGATACACCGATCAGTTCTGTTAGTGGTAGTAGTATTAATACATAACAGGTTCTGTACAAAAAATACCAAATTTCATCAACAAAAATAGATGATTTCTTAAAACATGATGACATTAATGGAAAATACTGTACAATATACATAGAACTATATGAGACACAGGAAATGAATAATCTGACAAACTATCAGTGTATAAGGATGTGGTCAAACGTTTCCACTAAAAATAAAATATGTATCTCTCAAGCAATATAAGGTTCCTGAATTTATAAAGTTATGTGACCTGATAATTGAAGAAAATGCTTTTCCATGTGATAAATGTATTGCCAATACAGTACAGTTATTTAAAAAACGAAACACACCCAGTTTAATTTTTGTGGCTTTACGCATTAGAACATAATTAGAAATAAAAAATACAATTCTAAAAAAAAGGTAAAAAACCAGGGTGCTGCAATGGCTCAGTCAGTCCAGACCTCAACCTAAATAAAATGCTAAGATAGCTGTGCAAAAATAAATGTACACAAAACTCAATGAACTTTAGCAACATTGTAAAGGCTCGCACACACCAGCGTATAAATCGGACAATTGCTATCCGATGTATTATTCGATAGCACACTGACCCATGTTATTCAATGAGGCAGTGCAGATAGCCCATTTTTTTCTGTGACAAAACCTGCATGTGACAAATATTGCAGCATGCTGCGATTTGACTCTGAAATTGGTTGACACTCACCCATTCAAATCTATGGGTGCAAGAAAAAAATCAGATGCCACAGTATGGCATCCGATTTTTACGGATACTTTGCAATTCTATGTCATAGGAGACTGTAAATGGTCTTGTAAATGACTAGTGGCTGTTACTGTAAAAAAAAATGAATTGCACATAGATGAAACATGAAAAAAAAATCGTCCCACTTTTCTGAATGAAAATCTGACCAATGTTTAATACTGTCGTGTAACCTTAGCCTAATGAAGATTGGGCCAAACATTTCTCCAGAATAATGTGAGAGACTAGTACTACTATGTAGAAAATTGGCACATCCAAAATAGAAATATAAGGATGAATGTAGGAAAAGGAAGATTTATTTAAAAAAATATATATAATTAAGTGATAAAGATAAAATAAACTTGTATACGGAAAGGGTACACGCATACGAAATGCAGTCTGACCTGTTGCAAAAGGGTGCAGTTTTTCAATCAAAATTTTGGCTGTTCTCATGTCCAGACCAAAGAATGTTAGTCATCAGTAACATTTGAAAAGCAAATATAAACAATTATTAGTTTTCTAGGATAATTCTGTCGGAAAAGACTTGGAGGCATCTCGTTTCTGTGAAAATATCTATAGAATGTCATCTTACAAAACATTCTAACAATATCTGCAGGCTTAGCCTTGCTTTCTTTTAGCTGAAACTAAACATGACCTTATAAAGTTGGTACATAGCTGGCATAAAAAAGTAGTAAAACATATTGCCAAATTAAATCCTTTGTGCTAATTGTGTGGTCTAGACACTAGTCTACATTTCAGCATCTAAATCCTTTGTGCTAATTATGTGGTCCAAACACCAGTCCACTAGTCCACATTTCAGCATCTAAATCCTTTGTGCTAATTATGTAGTCCAGCCAGCAGTCCACATTTCAGCATATAAATCCTTTGTGCTAATTGTGTGGTCCAGACACCAGTTCAAATTTCAGCATCTAAATCCTTTGTGCTAATCGTGTGGTCCAGACACCAGTCCACATTTCAGCATTTAAATCCTTTGTGCTAATTGTGTGGTCCAGATACCAGTTCACATTTCAGCATCTAAATCCTTTTTGCTAATCGTGTGATCCAGCCAGCAGTTCACATTTCAGCTTCTAAATCATTTGTACTAATTCTGTGGTCCAGCCATACTATCTCAGCAAATAAATACTGATTGTTAATTTAGTGACAGGTAACTGACAGGTCTGAGCCTAGGGTTGTGAAACAGCTGGTTAAAAGATGGGAAGGGTACATCCAACATGAGTGGGAAAAAACGAGATACTGGTGGAAGGGGGAGTAGGCTTGGTGTTCGAGGTGTACATGGGGTAGGTGGTAATGTTACTGAAAGCTCTACTGAACAAACACCGGCTTCTCCTATCCAAAGATAACTGATAACTTCTGTTACTGGAATGGCTACTCAACTCACTTTCTTTGGAACCCGCACAGCGGTACGCCTTGTAGATGAGGGCTAGAAAGAGCATGTGCTCCCGTGGATGGCAAGTGCTGCATCAAGTGACCTCTCTCCCTCTTCCTCCACCTTAACATCACACACAGTACAGTCCTCAGAGGTGGCACCCCAATTATCCTTATTTCCCCCCGCATTACAACTCTCCAACCGTCCAATTGACTTTGGGGAACGACAGATGGCGAGTCTGCAGAGCTGTTCACACATTCTATTCCATGGGCATCAGAGGTCTGCTCCAAAGATTCATAAACTCAAGAGGAGTACAGCATCTGCACCGATGCCCAAAATTTTTTTCAGTTGGATCTGGGGCTGGATGAAGTAGGGTCTGAGCAGAATCCAGACACTCGTCACCAGACGTTAACCCTCGAGGTGGAGGTGATCCTGATAAGACTCATATACCTGAGGCAAACGCAGACTTTACTGTGCTGTTAGGGCAGGAAAAGGAGGAGGGTGACTCTCAGGGCAAGGAGTGGGAGAACAGAGAGGATGACGATGAGATTGTAGATCCCACTTGGTGTGAACCCAGAGGTACACAGCTGAGCAGCTCAGCAGAGAAGGTGGAGGATGAGGAAGATGAGAAGGTGCATTGCGGCTTCCTGCACAGACATGGAGTGGTGCAACCACGAGAAGCACTGCATCCTCAGCCACAACTGTGGCTGTGGCCTGCAGCAGTTGCGGGTCTACAGTTTGCATGGGTTGCCTAGACTGGCCCTTTTTGAGATCGCAGAGGATGACCCAACTCACGTTATCTGCCAACTTTTAAAAAAGAACTCAGTAGATCCAAAAGTTCCAATAATTTGACTACTACATGCATGAACCGGCACATGCGAGATTAACATGCATTAGTCTGGTAATCTCACTGATCTAAAATGCGGACTAGCAGGTCTCACCAACCACTGTTGTTTCTTCCTCCTCCGTCATCGTGGCAAGTGTTTTCACACAGGTCTCTGGCCGCAGAACCTCCACTTATTTACCCACTACAGTCGGGGTGAGTGACAGTCTGTCAGCTGTTACAGAAGTGGACAAGCCTGCTGTTTTTGACTAATCTCAGACACGGTGCACACCACATCTTTCTCAATGCACCAGAACATCTCTGCCTGCACCTCACTCATAGTCCAGCAGTTTGTTGCATTCACCCTACGCTACCCTGTCTCAGCACAGCAGCCAGCCCTCGGTCCTGGAGTTGTGGTCATGTAAAAGAGTGTTTCCTCCTACACATGCCAAAGTTAAGAGCTCAAACTTCACTATGTCCAATCTGTTGGCCAAAGAAATGCTGCCATTCCACCTGGTGGATACAGACGGTTTCCAAAAGCTGATGGTGGTCGCAGTTCCCCAGTACAAATTGCCCTAAGAAAGCTGTTCCTGCGCAACACCAGCATGTCACAGACACCACCACCCATTCCTTGAAAAAATCTATGTCTGACAACTGGACAAGTAAGCATGGCCATGGGCGTTACATGTCGCTGACTGGGCATTGGGGGACTCTGGTGGCTGTGGGGGCAGGCGGGGAAGGGGCTGCTCCACAAGTCTTGGAATCCCCAAGGCTTGCGGGATAAACCTTTGTATCTAACATTATGGCCACGGCCCCACTATCAGTATTTGGTCAGTAGTCGGTCAACATTTTTTCTCAGGAGTGGGAGTCAAAACCTGGAGTGTGTGATAAATTCAGAATTGGTGCACTTCTTTCTATTATACTTTTTTTCTGATTGTTCCTCACCTTGTTTTGGCTCCCACTCATGAGAAAAAATACTGACCAAATACTGATTGTAGCGTCGGCGTCCCTGCCTCCTGCTAGGCAGGGACGCTGTTCCCCTCACCTCTCTGCTCCGTGCCCGGCGGCTTCCTCCCGCTCTGCTTGCAGCGCCCGTTCTCCCCCGGTCACTGTGCTTAGGGCGCGCGCGCGCTCCCCCTCTCTTAAAGGGGCCGCGCGCGTAGCCCTAAGGAGTCCCCGGCCAATGGCCGGAGGATCCCTCCATATATAAGGCACCTCCTCCAAAATGGAGGTGCCCGAGCAATGTTGTTGCACTGTTCACTACTCTGCTTCAGCCCTCAGGTCCCGTTTCCAGTTACCTGCCAGTTTCCTGCCAGTTTCCTGCCAGTTTGCTGTCTGATTCCTGTCTGTTATCCGCTTACCTGTTTGCTAGCCTGAGGTCCGATGGTCTGCCTTCCGACTCCTGTCAGTCTGTCTATGGACCAGCTAACCCGCTCACCTGGGAGCGCTCATCTGCTACCTGCCTGGTAGCCTACCTGGAGGCTCCGCCGTCACGTGCTGTGACCACCTGCCAGTCCAGAGACTCTTGCCTGCTCACCTGGGAGCGCTCATCTGCTACCTGCCTGTTAGCCTACCTGGAGGCTCCGCCGTCACGTGCTGTGACCACCTGCCAGTCCAGAGACTCTTGCCCGCTCACCTGGGAGTGCTCATCTGCTCCCTGCCTGTTAGCCTACCTGGAGGCTCCGCCGTCACATGCTGTGACCACCTGCTTATCCAGAGACTCTCGCCTGCTCACCTGGGAGCACTCATCTGCCATCTGCCCGCTAGCCTACCTGGAGGCTCAGCCGTCACAGGTCGTACCTGCCCGTTCACCCAGAGACTGTCCCGGTCACTTGCTGTGACCTCCTGCCCATTTACCCAGAGACTGTCCCGGTCACTTGCTGTGACCTCCTGCCCGTTTACCCAGAGACTGTCCCGGTCACTTGCCGTGACCTCCTGCCCATTTACCCAGAGACTGTCCCGGTCACTTGCCGTGACCTCCTGCCCGTTTACCCAGAGACTGTCCCGGTCACCTGCTGTGACTGCCTGTCTGTCTTCCCTGGTCGCCACCCGCTTCCTTACAAGGACCGCCCCCTTGTATAAGTTGCTCAGAGGTTCCGCCCCCCAGACCCGTTACAGTTTGCTCGGGCCCTGGAACCCGGTGGCACCCAAGCTCCCTCGCTCTCGGACCTTTGTCATGAACTGTCCCGACAGAGGTCCCAACAGGAGTCCATCCTGGGTCACCTGCGGAATGTCAATACTCGCCTGGACACTTTGACTGCCCCACCAGCAACCACCGCTAGTGTCATGACTCGCAGCCCGGCTGCTCCGCTGCCCACCAATACCATAGTATCCTGCTCTGGAATCCGGCTTTCTGCACCTCCTCGCTTCGGAGGCGACTCCGCTCAAGCTCGGGGCTTCATTAACCAGTGCACCCTGCACTTTGAACACCAGTCCCACCAGTTTAATTCCGACCGGGCCAAAGTAGCCTTCATCATGTCCCATCTCATGGGGGAGGCACTGGCTTGGCTAAATCCTCTATGGGAGAGAGGAGACCCTCTGGTGTCCGACCTGCCAGCCTTTCTCACGGCTTTCCGGAAGGTCTTCGACGAACCCGGATGGAAGACCTCATCCGCCTCATCTCTGCTACGCCTCCGTCAAGGGAGTCTCACCGTGGGCCAATATGCCATACGGTTCCGTACCCTTGCTTCGGAGCTGGCCTGGGATAACGACGCCCTGGTGTCTGTCTTCTGGGAGGGTCTGTCCGGCCGTATTAAAGATGAACTCGCCGGTCGGGACATTCCTACCACTCTCGACGACTTGATTACACTTGCCACCCGGATTGACATCCGGTTCCAGGAGCGCGCTAGGGAGGTCACCCGTGAGAGGAGGATTCCACGTCTAGTCCCTACCTTCCAGAGACCCATCACTCCCTCTGTTACTCCCCAGGCACACTCACCTGAGTCTATGCAGGTCGACCAGACCAAGATGGTCAAGACCCGTCAAGACTTACGTCGTGCCGAGGGGAGCTGTTTCTACTGTGGCAGTAAGGAGCACCGGATCCGTTCCTGCCCTGAGAGGTCGGGAAACGCCTGTGTCTAGGATCGCTCAGAGAGGTCGCCCTAGACAAAAGTAAACCCTCTCCATCCCTGATGCTGTCTGTTTCTATCTTCTGCGGAGAGAACCGCTATTTTGAACTGGCTCAACTTGACTCTGGAGCTGCTGGAAATCTCATCTCTCAATCCCTGGTTGAAAAATACCGCATTCCCACCAAACCTCTGGCCGTACCTTTATCTGTCGCCGCCGTGGATGAGGGTCTCTTACCTCATCCCATCCAACTCATCACCGAATCTCTGACTCTACAGGTGGGAATGCTGCATTCTGAGAGCATCTCCTTTCATGTTCTGCCTGGACTCTCTCACGCACTATTGCTTCGCCTGCCTTGGCTCCAGAAACATGCACCCGTGCTTGACTGGCAGACCGGAGAGGTTCTTCACTGGGGACAGGACTGCCATAAGACTTGTCTAGTTCCCGTTCGTCCTGCCCGTCCTTCTCCTACCCCAGCCAATCTGCCCGGTCTTCCGGTTCCCTATTGGTCTTATGCGGATGTCTTCAATAAAAAAGAGGCAGAGACTTTACCTCCTCATAGACCATACGACTGCCCAATCGACCTGATGCCCGGCTCTACTCCTCTCCGTGGGCGAATCTACCCTTTGTCCGCTGCTGAAACCCGGTCCATGTCTGAATATATTGAGGAGAACCTGGCCCGGGGATTTATCCAGAAATCTACCTCCCCGGCGGGAGCAGGCTTCTTCTTTGTCAAAAAGAAGGACGGCTCACTCCGTCCATGTATAGACTATAGAGGCCTAAACCAGATTACTGTGAAGAATAAATACCCCCTTCTGCTTATTCCTGAATTATTTGACCGTCTGAGGGGGCCTAGAATCTTCACCAAACTGGATCTCCGTGGGGCGTATAACCTGGTCCGTATCCGTCAGGGGGATGAGTGGAAGACGGCATTCAATACCCGGGACGGCCACTATGAGTACCTTGTGATGCCCTTCGGTCTCTGTAATGCTCCTGCCATCTTTCAAGAGTTGGTCAATGACATCTTCCGTGATCTTCTCTACTCCTGCGTGGTGGTGTACCTGGACGATATCTTGGTCTTCTCTCCGGATCTTCCTACTCACCCGAGGGACATTCGTCAGGTCCTGCTCAGGCTCAGGCAGAACCACCTCTACGCTAAATATGAGAAGTGCATCTTTGAGCAGACCTCTCTTCCATTTCTGGGATACATAATCTCTCAGACAGGTCTACAAATGGATCCTGAGAAACTGTCTGCCATCCAGAAGTGGCCCCGACCAGAGGGGTTGAAGGCTATTCAGCGGTTCCTGGGCTTCGCCAACTATTACCGCCTGTTCATACCGCACTTCTCTTCCCGGACCGCCGCCCCTATCTCTGCTCTCACCCGTAAAGGTACGAACCCCAGAGAATGGCCGCCCGAAGCAGAGGAGGCATTTCTTTCCTTAAAACAGGCCTTCCTCTCCGCCTCGGTGCTGCATCGTCCGGACGGCAACAAACAATTCTTCCTAGAAGTTGACGCCTCCTCCTCCGGAGCTGGGGTGGTACTTACCCAAAAATCTTCTTCCGGAAGAAAGGTAACCTGCGGTTTTTTCTCCAAACTTTTCTCCTCTTCTAAGCGCAACTATTCTATAGGAGACCGAGAATTGTTGGCCATTAAGATGGCACTGGAGGAGTGGCATTACCTGCTCGAGGGGGCTCTCCACCCGGTAATAATTTACACTGACCACAAGAACTTGGCATATCTCCAGAGCGCCCAGAGACTTAACCCGCGCCAAGCCCGGTGGTCTTTGTTTTTTGCCCGCTTTGATTTCATTCTTCATTTTCGTCCGGCTGACAAAAACATCAAAGCTGACGCCCTGTCCCGATCCTTTCTAGTGTCTGATCTTGAGGAGGAGCCTAAACACATCATCGATCCCGCCAGAGTAATGCAGGTAGCCCCCATGGGCCTAAATCGTCTCCCTCCCGGTAAGACGTTCGTAACGGAGTCCGATCGGGAGAAGATTCTACACTGGGGTCACTCGTCTAAGCTAGCTGGGCACGCCGGTCAGAAAAAGACCCTCCAGCTTATTACCCGGCACTACTGGTGGCCTACCCTGCACAAGGATGTAATTGACTTTGCTTCTGACTGTGTGTCCTGCGCCCGCAACAAAGTTCCGAGACACCTGCCTGCCGGCCGCCTTCTTCCTCTGCCAGTGCCTGCTGCCCCGTGGCAACATATAGCTATGGACTTCATAACGGATCTCCCCGTCTCTGCCGGTTGTACGGTCATTTGGGTGGTCACTGACCGCTTTTCCAAAATGGCTCATTTTATTCCTCTGCCAGGCCTCCCGTCTGCTCCCGAGCTAGCTAAAGACTTTATCCGCCACATCTTCCGTCTCCATGGTCTGCCTCTCCACATCGTGTCGGATCGTGGGGTTCAGTTCACCTCACGCTTCTGGAGAGCCACATGTAAACTGCTCGACGTCACCCTGGACTTCTCCTCCGCTTACCACCCACAGTCCAATGGTCAAGTGGAGCGGATCAATCAGAATTTGACCAGTTACCTCCGGCACTTCGTTAATGCCCACCATTCAGACTGGGTGGATCTCCTACCATGGGCCGAGTTCTCTTACAACAATCACGAGAGCGAATCTTCTTCTAAATCTCCGTTTTTTGTAGTCTTCGGTCAGCATCCTCGGATCCCTTTTCCTGTCTCCACCTCTGTGTACAACCCGGCCGCGGAATCTCTCGTTAGCAAATTTTCCTCCATTTGGGAGAGTAACCGATCCGCACTCCTTCAGTCGTCCGAGCGGATGAAGAGACACGCCGACAAAAAACGCCTGGATTCCCCACAATTTCGTCCCGGAGATAAAGTCTGGCTCTCATCCAAATATGTCCGGCTCAAGATTCCTTCCTATAAGTTAGGGCCTCGGTTCATCAGCCCACTGGAGATTATCAAACAGATCAACCCGGTGGCCTATAAATTGAAACTCCCGGCCAACTTACGGATCCCTAACTCCTTCCATGTATCTCTTCTCAAACCCGTGGTACTTAACTCCTTTTCCAAGTCTACAGGTACGCCTCCTGCTCCTGTTTCTGCTGAAGACGAGTTTGAGGTAGAGAACATTCTGGCCACCAAAAGGGTAAGAGGAAAGACCTTTTTTCTAGTGGATTGGAAGGGGTTTGGTCCTGAGGAGAGAACGTGGGAGCCCCGGGAGAACATCCATGCCCCTCTCATCCTTGCTAAATTTCTGTCTGGCCTAAAAAAGGGGGGGCCTAAAGGGGGTGGTACTGTAGCGTCGGCGTCCCTGCCTCCTGCTAGGCAGGGACGCTGTTCCCCTCACCTCTCTGCTCCGTGCCCGGCGTCTTCCTCCCGCTCTGCTTGCAGCGCCCGCTCTCCCCCGGTCACTGTGCTTAGGGCGCGCGCGCTCCCCCTCTCTTAAAGGGGCCGCGCGCGTCACCCTAAGGAGTCCCTGGCCAATGGCCAGAGGATCCCTCCATATATAAGGCACCTCCTCCAAAATGGAGGTGCCCGAGCAATGTTGTTGCACTGTTCACTACTCTGCTTCAGCCCTCAGGTCCCGTTTCCAGTTACCTGCCAGTTACCTGCCAGTTTCCTGCCAGTTTCCTGCCAGTTTGCTGTCTGATTCCTGTCTGTTATCCGCTTACCTGTTTGCTAGCCTGAGGTCCGACGGTCTGCCTTCCGACTCCTGTCAGTCTGTCTATGGACCAGCTAACCCGCTCACCTGGGAGCGCTCATCTGCTACCTGCCTGTTAGCCTACCTGGAGGCTCCGCCGTCACGTGCTGTGACCACCTGCCAGTCCAGAGACTCTTGCCCGCTCACCTGGGAGCGCTCATCTGCTACCTGCCTGTTAGCCTACCTGGAGGCTCCGCCGTCACGTGCTGTGACCACCTGCCAGTCCAGAGACTCTTGCCCGCTCACCTGGGAGCGCTCATCTGCTACCTGCCTGTTAGCCTACCTGGAGGCTCCGCCGTCATGTGCTGTGACCACCTGCCAGTCCAGAGACTCTTGCCCGCTCACCTGGGAGCGCTCATCTGCTACCTGCCTGTTAGCCTACCTGGAGGCTCCGCCGTCACATGCTGTGACCACCTGCTTATCCAGAGACTCTCGCCTGCTCACCTGGGAGCACTCATTTGCCATCTGCCCGCTAGCCTACCTGGAGGCTCAGCCGTTACAGGTCGTACCTGCCCGTTCATCCAGAGACTGTCCCGGTCACTTGCCGTGACCTCCTGCCCATTTACCCAGAGACTGTCCCGATCACTTGCTGTGACCTCCTGCCCGTTTACCCAGAGACTGTCCCGGTCACTTGCCGTGACCTCCTGCCCGTTTACCCAGAGACTGTCCCGGTCACTTGCTGTGACCTCCTGCCCGTTTACCCAGAGACTGTCCCGGTCACTTGCCGTGACCTCCTGCCCGTTTACCCAGAGACTGTCCCGGTCACCTGCTGTGACTGCCTGCCTGTCTTCCCTGGTCGCCACCCGCTTCCTTACAAGGACCGCCCCCTTGTATAAGTTGCTCAGAGGTTCCGCCCCCCAGACCCGTTACACTGATAGTGAGGACATGGCTTTGCTCCACTGCTTCTACTTCCTCCACCTCCTCTAAGGCCTCCACCTGAACCCTCAACCTCTCCCTTAATGAGACACGTGTTCCAACAGTGCAGAGAGAATCCCTCCCATCTCAATACTGTACAGTCTGGGCTCACGGCAATTAAGCAGTGTTTAAAATAATATGCCTTGGAGATCGCAGTCACACAGCTCAAGAGTTGTGGACAGCTATCCAGGCTGAGTTTGAGCAATGGCCATCTCCACTGAACCTAGAACCAGGGAAGGCCATGTGCGATAATGGTGCAAACTTGGTGGAGGCCCTACACCAGGGCAAACTTACACACGTGCCTTGCAAGGCTCACATCCTCAACCTGGTGTTACAGCAATTTCTCCTCCACTATCCCGGCCTGGATACACTGCTGCAGAAAGCACAGTCGCTGTGTGCTCACTTCCGCCGTTCGCACCCAGCGGGTCATCAACTTGCATCTCTGTGCCGACACGGTGGAGTTCCACTCTGCACAAGTTGCAGCAACGAGTCCTGGTGCTCTATGTCATTTAGCATAGCCTGGGTCAACGCAGTATGGATGTGGTGCAAATCACGCTTGTGGAGTGGGTACAGATGAAGGATCTCTGCACCCTACTGCACAGTTTCAAAATAGCTACTAAAATGGTTAGCGCTGACGATGCCATCATCAGCATCACTATTCTGGTCATCCAAATGCTGGAGTACACTTTGAACAGTCAGCAGGGGGAACTGGTGGTCCCAGAGGAAGAGGAGGAAGCAGAGGAGGATGAGGAAGGGATAATAATATCTATAAGTTCCGGAGTGTCGTCGCACAGGAGGGTTCCATGGGAGGGTGGATAACAGCGATCGAGGGGGGCTCATGGTATCAGACAAACTGTTAGTGGTGGAGCAGGAGCCGAGGAGCAAATGGAAGAGGAAGAGGAGGAAGGGGTGATGGGCGTGCGACAGTCAGGAGATGAAGAGAATAATGATCCCCTCTCTATTGTCTGTGGTTGGTGGGAAGGTACGGAGGTACGGAGGAAGGTACGGAGGAAGCAAGCTTGAGTGTTACCCCACTACCAGTACACCATGGACTTGGACTTCATGGAAGCGCCTGACACATGAGCACTTTCTTGCTGCACTATCTGCAACATGATGCCCATATTGTTAGGATTAGAAATAGTGCTAGCTACTGGGTTACTACTCTATTAGATCCACGGTACAAGAGTAAATTTTTCCAGATGCTTCCCCCCTTGGCAAGTGACATGCGCATGCTGGAGTATCGAAACACACTTCTAGAAAATCTTAAGAGTGGTTTTCCCCAAGACAGCAGTGACGGTAATAGTAGAAGATGCAGCACTAGTGGACCCGGGTGCACGAGTAGGGTCCAAAACCGTGAAGATATGTAGAAAAACCTTGGCACACCAATAGTAGAATTGATATTTTTATTTTTGCAGTCCACAGCAATAAACATTTCGGTCTATAAGACCTTCACCAGCGTACTGCAGGTGAAGATAAACAAACAAGACATGTCGTGTATTTAACAGAAAAACAAAATTAAATGGAAAAAGTAGGTCACAGTGTCTCATAATAATATGTCATATCATATAATACAATGAAAATGTAAGTTCAGATAACCTACCCACTTGTTGGGAAAAAGGGCAAGGAGGGTGCAGTGTCCCAGTGCTGGGATTCCTATGAGGGGAAGCAGCAGGACATAATATTACTCAATTACGCTTTCAAGTGATTGAGCAGATCCAGCCACCCCTTGCAAGAGACGTAGAGGTCGGAGGGCCTCCTGAAAACAATTTTCCCATTATTAGGAAGTGGGTCTCCCATACTGTTTGCCTATGCAGTGAATGCAACAGCTGCCAAAAATTTGGAGGAATTCCAATGTCCCTAGCAAAAGACGTAGAGGTCAGAAGACCTCCTGAAAACAATGTTCCCATTATTAGGAAGTGGGTCTCCCATACTGTTTGCCTATGCAGTGAATGCAACAGCTGCCAAAAATTTGGAGGAACTCCAATGTCCCTTGCAAGAGACGTAGAGGTCTAGGGGCCTCCTGAAATCAATGTTCCCTTTACTAGGAAGTGGGTCTCCCATACTGTTTGCCTATGCAGTGAATGCAACAGCTGCCAAAAATTTGGAGGAACTCCACTGTCCTTTGCAAGAGACGTAGAGGTCGGAGGGCCTCCTGCTAACAAAAATTTGGAGGTACTCCAATGCCACTTGCAATAGACGTAGATATGGTGATATGGTAGATATTGTGGTGATATGGTGGTGGAGGATGAGGCGAAGGAGGAAGACAAGAGCAAATAGACAAAATCAGGAAACTTATACCCATGTTTGGGTGTGAAGACACAGATGCATGCGAGCTCTCACAAAAAAGACACTGTATTTGAGTTTATGCTATGCTGCTATCATTCGGTGATATTGAGAAGTCTGACCCAATCCAGCCCTTGTTCATTTTTATAAGAGTAAGCCTGTCAGCATTTTCAGTTAACAGGCGGCTGAGCCTATCGGTTATAATTCCACCAGCGGCATTAAAAACCCACTCTGGCAAAACCCACGCTAGCAGCAGGGCAGGCCAGGACCTCCAAGGCGTAGAGAGCCAGTTCATGCCACGTGTCCAGCTTGGATACCCAATAATTATAAGGCACAAAGGAATCACGGAGGACGTTGGTACGGTCGGCAAGGTACTCCTTCATCATCTTCCGAAACTTTTCCCTCCTTGTGATAGTACCAAGCGCCTCAGGGTCTGTGCGATGGTAGGGTCTAAGGAAACTGTCTCAGAACTTTGACAGTGTTCCCCTGCCTCTGCTGGATTGCATTTGTCTCTCTCGCCTATAATCCTTGGTTGTCCAACGAACTGTGACCTCTGTCGCCAGCATTTCCAGATGGGAATTTTTTAAATAATTCTGCAACAAGGGCCTTCTTGTACTGCCCCATTTTATTAGGCCTGTTCGGCAAGGGAATAAGAGACAGAAAGTTTCCCTTGGAGCGTGGGTCTAGAAGTGTCACCAACCAGTAATGACTGTCACCCAAAACTGGGACAACGTGAGGGTCATGGGAAAGGCAGCGTAACATAAACTCAGCCATGTGTGCCAGACTGCAAAGAGACAAGACTTCCGTGTCCTCACCAAGAGGACGACTGACCATGCTCTCCTCCTCATCCTCCTCCTCCCTGTCGTCAGGCAATCCATGCTGAACAGACGGTATGACAGTTGTGCAGAGAAGCAGGATGGTGACACTAAATATGGCGTCATCGCCGCTCACCATCTTGGTGGACTCCTCAAAGTTTTGGAGCATGGTACTGATGTCTGACATCCATGTCCATTCCTGAGGTTTTAGGTGTTGAGTCTGACCTGATTACCGACGGCAGTGTTGATGCTGGTAGTCAACAACTGCCTCCTTCTGCTCACAAATCCTTCTCAACATCTGCAATGTAGAGTTCCAATGCGTGGGGACATCGCACACCAGTCGGTGAGTTTGAAGCTGCAAACACTGCTGAAGCACGGCAAGGGTGGCGGAAGCTGTACCTGACTTTCTAAAATGGGCACACACGTGGCGTACTTTGACAAGCAGATGTGACAGATCTGGGTAGGTTTTAAGAAACCACTGAACCACAAGGTTAAGCACATGGGCCAGGCAATGGAATGTGTGTGAGCTCGCCTCGCCTCAGAGCCGCCACCAGGTTCCGGCCATTGTCACACATGACCATGCCTGGCTGTAGGTTCAGCAGTATGAGCCACAGATCTGCCTGCTCTTTCAAACCTGTCCACAGCTCTTCAGCGGTGTGTGATTTGTCACCAAAACATATTAGCTTCAGCACAGCCTGTTGCCACTTGGCCGAGGCAGTGCTGCAGTGCTTCCAGCTTCTGACTGATGTGGTCATTTCGGAGATGGAGGCTGAAGAGGAGGAGGATGAGGAGGTGCAGGAGATGTAGAAAGTGGGGGCAACCCTGATTGACCCAGGGCCCGCAATCCTCGGCGTCAGGAGGACGCGTTCTGTCCCAAGGTCCGACTGGGTCCCAGCTTCCACTATATTAACCCAGTGTGTCATCAGCGAGATGTACCGTCCATGCCCACAAGCACTTGTCTACGTGTCCGTGGTTAGGTGGACTTTCCCAGGAACTGCGTTGTTGATGGCATGACTAATGTTGTGGGACACATGCTTGTGTGTTACGCTCGCGCCCGGACTGACTGGCGTGAGCATGATTAGTGATCCCACTGTACCATGAACCGAGGAGTGCCTGGAGGGGCGTAACTAAGTATCAACCCGATCCGACCAAGGTCGCACGGCGGCTTAGTCGACTCCGTGGACCAAGGAGGAACCGAGCAGAGGGACCAGGTGCGACTCAAGGTCAGACCCCGGTCACAGTTGTTGACCCACATCGGGGAATGCAGGAACAGGCAGGTTAGACTGGCATACAGGCAGGTGGGTATTGGCAAGTACAGCTGATATGCAGACAGGTGAGTACTGGCAAGTACGGCTGGTATGCAGACAGGTGGGCACTGGCAAGCACGGCTGGTATGCAGACAGGTGGGCACTGGCAAGCACAGCTGATATGCATACAGGTGGGCACTGGCAAGCACGGCTGATATGTAGACAGGTGGGCACTGGCAAGCACGGCTGGTATGCAGACAGGGAGATACTGGCAAGCACGGCTGGAGTGCAGACCGGGAGGTACTAGCAGGTTGGAGCGCAGGCTGGATAGGGTCCAGTACAGACTGGGAGACAGATACAGAGCCGCAGATGCGGTAGACAAGCAGAGTAAAGCGAAACCGCCGGAGCAGAGGACAAGGCAGAGCAGAGAGGAACTGCTGGTGCGGTGAGCAAGCAGAGGGGAGCCAAAACCGCAGATGCAGTGGGCAAGGCAGAGCAGAGAGAAGCTGCCGGAGCGGTGGGCAAGTCAGAGCGGAGAGAAACCACCGGAGCGGTGGGTAAGGCAGAGCAGAGGGAAACCGCAGGAGCGGTGGGCAAGTCAGAGCAGGGAGAAACCGCCGGAGTGGTGGGTAAGGCAGAGCAGAAGGAAACCGCCGGAGCGGTGGGCAAGTCAGAGCAGAGAGAAACCGCCGGAGGGGTGGGTAAGGTAGAGAGGACAGGGCTCTGTTCACATGAAACAGACTGGAAAATACAGGAAGATACGGAGGAAGGGAAAAGGGACAAGCATAACCAGATACACACAAGGTACTTACTATGAAGTAGCGAGTGGACACAAAATTCACAAACACAAGTACAGGGACAACAAGTAGAAGTTAGGTGCAGGTTCAGATACTGCAGGAAAATTGAAGGTACGGACATAGAGATAAACAGGTAATAGGCTAGGATACAGTTCAGACAGGATCTGCTACTTCAATGAGATACAAAAACGAATACAGCCCCCAGAGTGGCGGAAACAGACTAGAAGTCACAGGAGACAGGCCTGGGAATACAGCCCCCAGAGTAGCGGAAACAGACTAGAAGTCAGAGATAACAGGTCTGGGAGTGCAGCCCCCAGAGTAGCACGTCCATGTCCTTGTCCCAGTGCAGCGATCAGTTGTCCCTACCCCAGTCCGTAGAAGGCAAGCGGAAATACGCAGCCAGAGCCCCACAGGCCACACTACTAAATTCACACATTTCGCGAATGCTTGCACTCGAAATGTTGCCTTTTAGGCTCGTGGAGACGGAAGCTTTCCATAACCTGTTGACGGCTGCCGTCCCTCGGTACTCGGTCCCCAACCACCACTATTTCTCCCGATGTGCCAACCCGCATTACACGAGTACATGTCCCACAGTATTAGACGTGCCCTTAACAACGCAGTTAATGGGAAAGTCCACCTAACCACGCACACGTGGACAAGTTCTTGTGGGCAGGGACGGTACATCTCTCTGACGGGACACTGGGTTAATATAGTGGAAGCCTGGACCCAGTCAGACCTTGGGACGGAGCACGTCCTCCCAATGCCGAGGATTGCGGGCCTTGGGTCAATCAGGGTTGCCCCCACATTCCACAGCTCCTGCACCTCCTCCTCTTCAGCATCCATCTCCGAAATGACCACATCAGTCGCAAGCTGGAAGCACTGCAGCACTGCCTCGGCCAAGCAGCAACAGACTATGCTGAAGCTAATATGCTTAGGTGACAAACCACACAATGCTGAAGAGTTGTTGACACCTCTAAAATAGCAGGCAGATCTGTGGCTGACACCGCTGACCCTACAGCCAGGAATGGTCGTGTATGACAATGGGCAGAATCTGGTGGCGGCTCTGAGCCGAGGTAAACTCACACATGTACCATGCCTGGCCCATGTGCTTAACCTCATGGTTCAGCGATTTCCCAAAACCTACCCAGATCTGTCAGCCCTGCTTGTCAAAGTACACCGCCTGTGTGCCCATTTTAGAAGTCAGCTACGGCTTCCGCCACCCTTGCCGTGCTTCAGCAATGTTTGCAGCTTCCAGCTCACCGTCTGATCTGCGATGTCTCCACGCGTTGGAACTGTACATTGCAGAAGGATTTGGGAAGGATTTGTGAGCAGAAGAGGGCAGTTGTTGACTACCAGCATCAACAATTCTGCTGGTATTCAGGTCAGACTCCACACATAAAACCTCAGGAGTGGACATGGATGGCGAGCGGCAATGACGCCATAATTAGCGTCACCATCTCGCTTCTATGTCTTCTGAAAAGCTCTCTGCTCACAATTAAAGAGGATGCATTGCAGGCGGAGCACAATGAGATGGAGCAAGGAATCATACAGGGTGCTTACACACAGCCCAGCCTTATCTCATCCCAACGTGGATTGGGTGACAATGAGGAAGAGGAGGAGGAGGAAGAACAGGAGCTAGTTTCCTGTGCTATAGATGGTAGTACCTGCACAACTGTCATACCGTCTGTCTAGTGTGGATGGCCTGAGGACAGGGAGGAGGAGAAAGAGGATGAAGAGGAGAGCATGGTCAGTCGTCCTCTTGGTGAGGACATGGAAGTCTTGCCTCTTTGCAGTCTGGCACACATGGCTGTGTTTATGTTACGCTGCCTTTCCCGTGACCCTCGCGTTGTCCAAATTTTGGGTAACAGTCATTACTGGTTGGTGACACTTCTGGACCCACGCTACAGGGAGAGCTTTCTGTCTCTTATTCCATTGCAGGACAGGCCTAATAAAATGGGGCAGTACGAGAAGGCCCTTATTGGGGAATTATTTAAAAAATTCACATCTGGAAACGAAGGTGGCAGAGGTCACCGTTCGTTGAATAACCAAGGATTATAGGCGAGAGAGCCACAAATGCAATCCAGCAGAGGCAGGGGAACACTGTCAAAGTTATGGGACAGTTTTCTCATACCCTCTCATCGCACAGGCCCTGAGGCGCTGGGTACTTTCCCAAGGAGTGCAAAGTTTTGGAAGATGGTGAGGGAGTACCTTGCCTACCGTACCAACATCCTCCGTGATTCCTCTGTGCCTTATAATTATTGGGTATCCATGCTGGACACGTGGCATAAAATGGCTCTCTATGCCTTGGAGGTCCTGGCCTGCCCTGCCGCTTGCGTTTTGTCAAAGCGGGTTTTTAGTGCCGCCGGTGGAATTATAAGCGATAGGCGCATTCGCCTGTCAACTGAAAATGCTGACAGGCTGACTCTTATAAAAATGAACAAGGGCTGGATTGGGCCAGACTTCTCAAGACCACCAAATGATAGCAGAGTAACAAACTCAAATACAGTGGGTTTTTTTGGGAGTTCTAACTCTATTCCCATGCATCTCTGTCTTCACACCCAGACATGGGTATATGCTTCCTGGTTTTGTGTATTTGCTCTTGTCCTCCTCCTTCTCCGCATCCTCATCCTCCACCACCATATCACCACCATATTGTTATGCACACGCCCGGACTGACTGGCGTGTGCGTGTTTAGTGATCCCACTGGACCATGAACCGGAGAGTGCCTGGAGGGGAGTAACTAAGTATCTACACGATCCGACCAAGGTCGCATGACGGCTAACGACGCAAGTGCACCAGGGAGGAACCGAGCAGAGGGACCAGGTGCCACTCCAGATCAGACCCCGGACAGGGCTGTTGACCCACACGGGAGAATACAGGAACAGGCAGGTTAGGCTGCCACACTGACTAGTGGGTATAGGCTGGCACGGCAGGAATGCAGACAGGCGGGCACTGGTAAGCACGACTGGTATGCAGGCAGGGAGTACTGGCAAGCACGGCTGGAGTGCCAACAGGGAGGCACTTGCAGGTTGGAGCACAGACTGGATAAGGTCCAGTACAGACTGGGACTCAGGAACAGAACCGCAGATGCGGTAGACAAGCAGAGCAGAGCGAGGCCGCCGGAGCGGTGAACAAGAGCAGGGCGAGACCGCCTGGAGCGGTGAGCAAAGGCAGGACAGAGCGAGACCACTTGGAGTGGTGAGCAAAGGCAGAGCAGAGCGAGGCCGCCTGGAGCGGTGAGCAAAGCAGAGCAGGCAAGAACCGCCGGAGCGGTGAGCAAGGCAGAGCAGAGAGAAACCACCGGAGTGGTGAACAAGGCTGAGCAGAGCGAAACCACAGGTGCGGTGGACAAGGCTGAGCAGAGCGAAACTGCAGGTGCGGTGGACAAGGCTGAGCAGAGCGAAACCGCAGGTGCGGTGGACAAGGCTGAGCAGAGCGAAACCGCAGGTGCGGTGGACAAGGCAGAGCAGAGCGAAACCACAGGTGCGGTAGACAAGGCCGAGCGGAGCGAAACCGCAGGTGCGGTAGACAAGGCCGAGCAGAGCGAAACCGCAGGTGCGGTGGACAAGGCTGAGCAGAGCGAAACCACAGGTGCGGTAGAAAAGGCCGAGCGGAGCGAAACCGCAGGTGCGGTAGACAAGGCCGAGCAGAGCGAAACCGCAGGTGCGGTGGACAAGGCTGAGCAGAGCGAAACCGCAGATGCGGTAGACAAGGCTGAGCAGAGTGAAACCGCAGGTGCAGTGGACAAGGCTGAGCAGAGCGAAACCGCAGGCGTGGTGGACAAGGCTGAGCAGAGCGAAACCGCAAGTGCGGTGGACAAAGCAGAGCGGGCAGAAACCGCCAGAGCAGTAAGTAAGGCAGAGCAGAGGTAAACCGCCAAAGCGGTGAGCAAAGACAGAGCAGAGGGGACAGGGCTCGGTTCACACGGAACAGACTGGAAGGAAAAGGCAGAACCAGATACACACAAGGTACTTGCAAAGAAGTAGCGAGTGGACTCCAAACTCACAAACAGAAGTACAGCGACAACGAGTAGGAGTTAGGTGCAGGTTCAGACTCTGCAGAAAAAGAAAGGAAACGGACAAAGAGACAAAACAGGTAACAGGTTAGGAGACAGTTCAGACAGGAACTGTACTGCAAAAAATACAGGTACTAGCCTAGGTATAGCCAAGTGCTGGTTCAGACACTGCAGCAAAAGGGAGGGTACGGACATAGAGAAAAACAGGAAACAGGCTAGGAGAGTGTTCAGACAGGAACTGAGTGTTCAGACAGAAACTGACACTGCAGTGAGATACAGGAACGAGTCTGGGTATGCGGCCCCCAGAAAAGGCGGAACGAACAGGCTAGGAGCGTGTTCAGACTGGCCTGGAAATACAGCCTCCAGGAAGGCGGACAGACAGGCAAGAAAATACAGATAACAGATCTAGGTATGCGGCCCCTAGAAGGCAGGACGAACAGGCTAGGATACAGTTCAGACAGGAACTGCTACTGAAAGAGATACAGGAGCCCGTCTGCGAATACAGTCCCCAGAGTGGCGGAAACAGACAAGAACAGAACAGGACCTGACACATTCAGAGACAAGGGGCACACTGAATTAAAGCGTTGCTCAGGCATCAGCTTCCAGGTGAAGCTGGTTTAAATATCCAGTGACTGACAGCAATAGACTAAGGACGCATTAGGGGTGTTCCCACAGCAACTACAAGAAACAGGAAGTGACCGGGCCGCCGCCCTAAGCAGCCAGAACAGAGGCAAGCAGACAGCATGGAAAGAAGCCAGGCTAGCAGACTGGACTGATGATCAAGTTTGCGATCTTGCATAATGGGAGATGGTGCCCTATGCAAGAACGCCGCCAGGTATGTTACACATATGTACCATATCAACATATCTACGTCTCTTGCAAGGGGAATTGGAGTTCCTCCAAATTTTTGGCCGCCGTTGTTTCACTGCATAGGCAAACAGTATGGGAGACACACTTCCTAATAATGGGAACATTGTTTTCAGGAGGCCCTCCGACCTCTACATCTCTTGCAAGGGGCATTGGAGTTCCTCTAAATTTTTAGCAGCCGTTGCTTCACTGCATAGGCAAACAGTATGGGAGACACACTTCCTAATAATGGGAGCAGTTTTTGAAGGAGGCCCTCCGACCTCTACATCTCTTGCAAAGGGCATTGGAGTTCCTCCAAATTTTTGGCAACCATTGCATTCACTTTAACTGTAGAGCAGACCCTCTCCTTTCTAATGGGAACATGTCGTTACTGTGGCCCAGCTCTATGTGTCTTTAAATTGTTAGTGGGGTTTTTCCCAAATTTTGGCAGCCCTTTGCAGTCACAGCATAGGCATTACCACTATTGGAGACCCGCTCCTTTATAATGGGAACATTTTTTCTACTGAGACCCTCCTCTATGTCTCTTCAAAGGGGTATTGGGTTGCGTCCAAATTTTTTGCAGCCTTTGTAGGAGACCCAATCGTTAATAATGGGAACAACAAAGCATTGTTGGCTCTCTAACAATAGCGAGGGCCGACTGCTGGGCCTTTAAGAATAGTAAGGGCCACCTGATAACCCTATAAAAATAGGCTTTGTGACTTTCAGAGTCCCTCCATCATAAATGAAACAGGATGTGTCTGATGATGTGTCACACACAACATGGCCAGATAAGGTTGTAAAATGTTAAAATGACACTTCCCGGTGAATGCATTTGTCTTAAAAAATAACGTAAAAAATAAAAAATAAATTAAAACATAGCATGATCTTTGTTTAGTATAAAAACCAGACTCGCCAATGTAACCTCAATGTAATCACATTGTTCAGCTTCTGCATCTCCTCCTCCAGTTCGGCCTCCATCTCCGAAATGATCACATCAGTCACAAGCTGAAAGTACTGCAGCACTGCTTTGGCAAAGTGGCAACAGGCTGTGCTGAAGATAACATGTTTAATGCTTAGGTGACAAACCGCCCACCGTTGGAGAGTTGTTGAATGCTGTAATACAGCAGCCTGATCTGTGGCTCTCACCAAACATATAGCCAGTCATGGTCATGTGTGACAATGGGAGGAATCTGGTGGTGACTGAGAAATGACAGCCGGAGTGATACGGTTTTCCTCTATGCCAGTCCTTTCACTGACCTAAAGAATATGGCTGAGAAGCAGTTTCAAGCTGAAAAACATTGGGCCCACAAGAGGAATTTGTTCTGAGGGCTCACCTTTCTCCCCCGCTCAAGAGCCCTATAGCTGCTGTAAAGTTTGCGCTATCATGAACTCTCCTGATAGAGAAGACAGGGCCCACCCGAGGATTCTCTGGTGGGACCGTCCAACCCTGCCGAGAAGTAGTCCTGGCTAAGAAAAGTGTGTTGGAAGGTTCCCGGACACTCTATGGCTGATTTTTTACTGAGGTGGAAACCCACACAAACACAGGAAGAACATACAAAATCCTTGCAGATGTTGTCCTTGCTGGGATTTTAACCCAGGATCCCAGCGCTGCAAGGCTTCAGTGCTAACCACTGAGCCAATGTGCTGCCATTCACCCTCTGATATCTAACAGGCTGGAGAAACTTGCACCTACTGCCACTTTATCTTCAGCTCCTTTGTGAGAAACTAATGTATTTGGTCAGCCACTCAGTCTACCAAATAAAATTCCTGAGAAGGAAATTGGGGAAGGCTTCGCTACTGGTACTGGGGGCAGTGCTAATACCATGGCGTTGTGCCATAATTCACTGGAAATATCCCACGCTGGTAGGAGACAAGCAGATTAACACAGAAAAGTAGCAGCAGTAATGTTCAGGGACCCTTGCTTGTGGAAGGTGGAGATGAGAAATAGTGGCGGCTGGGGACCGAGTATTGACACCCGGCTGTTGTCGCCAAGAGGTTGTGGACAGCTTCTGTCTCCACGAGCCTAAATGCCACATTTCAAGTGCTAGCAGCTGCCCAGAAATCTGGCAGTTTAGTATTGCGGCCTTTGGGTGTGTGTGTCTCTGCCTGCATACTTGCTCTTGCATTCCAAGTAACAGTAAACTAAGCAGATGGTGGCCTCTATCATCATCATGGCCTCACCTCGGCACTATGAACTCTCCTGATGGAGAAGTCAGGGACTGCCGCAGGAGTCTCTGGTTCTCTGGTGGGCCCGTCCAACACATCCGAGAAACAGCCCTGGCTAAGAAAAGTGTGTGGGAAGGTTCCCGGATACTCTATGGCTGCTTTTTTAATGTGGATTGGATGTGCTTATGCATGTTATTTCTCAAACCGCATTGCAGATCAGGCCATTGCCCAACTCTGTAGTCATGAAATTAAAGGGCAAAGAAAGATGTTTGTGTGTCGAAGCGCCACCGACAAGTGTGAGCTGATGTTGGCCGGGCTGCCATTGCTTATGCAACAAGCTGCATTAGAGGACTTCCTGGGAGAAATGACACCCGGAGTAGATAAGATTTTCCTCTATGCTAGTCCTTTCACCGAGCTAAAGGATCACTTATGATGGGCACACTTAAGCAGTGACCTGGGAGTCAGAGATGCTTCCAGGGGTCTTCCCCATGCTGTTCCCATGTCTTTTCAACACTGTATGCATGTGTCTGATGATGTCACACATCACATGGCCAGATAAGGTTGTGAAGGAGACCCAACTTGGAGTCAAAACATTTCAAAAATTTAGGGGCAGACACAAGGAAAGGTGGCATCACTTGACCACAGTAGAAATTTTAAAATGGCACAGCAGAAGTCAGGCATGGGTCATGCATGTGACAGGGTCTGGGCTAGCATTTACAGCTTTGAATTTAAGTTCAAATTAAGACGTGGGTAAGGGACTAGTGTAGGCCTGTTATGCTGGGAGCCCTGATACCTCATGCAACAGCTCAAACTGCTTTTCTGCTCAGCAACACTCAGGTGGCACAAATATCAGCTTTGTAGACTACTACTGTTAGAAAAATCTAAGTATAGTAACACAGGTAGTTGACTGAAAGTAAATGCAGGCCTTCTGGTCTGGGAGCCCTACTGCTACAGGCAACACACATAAAGGAGACCCAACTTGGAGTCCAAACATTTCCAAAAATTAGGACCAATAACCACTGAAGTGTGATCAATTTCCCCAGAGTAGAAATAGCATAATGGGGCTCTGGACACCCCTTCCACTATAGGCAACCCACCAGATGGAGACCCAACTTGGAGTCTCCACATTTCAAAAAATTATTGCCACACACCACTAAAGTGGCATCAATTTCCCCAGAGGAGAAATAGTATAAAGGGGCTTTGACACCCCTTCCACTACAGGCAACCCACCAGATGGAGACCTAACTTGGAGTCTCCACATTTCAAAAAAATGTTAGTAACATCAGCAGCAGCAACAGCAGGCACAGAAGCCACTGCAAAGGTGTCACAGACAGCAATAACGTGAGATCAATGCTGTACACTAAAAAATACACCATTGTTTAGTCTGTCCAGTCTGCGACTGGGGTGGAAAAGTCATTGGAGATCCATGACTTGTTCATCTTGATGAAAGTTAGGCAGTCTACACTTTCAGTGGACAGTCGGATGCACTGATCCATCAGGACACCACCAGCAGCGCTGAAAACACGTTCTGAGAGAACGCTGGCTGCCAGGCATGACAAAACCTCCAAGGCGTGACAAGTGAGCTCAGGCCACTAGTGATGAGCGAATGTGCTCACCACTGCTCGGTACTCGCCCGAGCATCATGGTGCTCAACAAGCTCAGCGAGTATTTTTGGGTTGCTCAGGCAGGAACTCGGATCCCCACCCTGCATGTTTGGCGCTCTTTATAGAGCCAATGAACATGCAGGGATTTCTTGCCACGCACTGTAATGCCGTAGCCATGTTGGTTGTGGGCATTACAGTAATTGGCTGGCCGCACAGCGTCATCAGGTCTATATAAGACCTGGTGCCGCTGTGCTCATCACAGTCTACCCTGGAATCAGGCAGAGTAGGAAGAGCTGCTGCTCAGTCAGGGAGGGATTTAATTGTTTAGAGTTAGTAAAAGTATTCCACAACATATATCTATATATCCATCTGAACTAACAGTCCTTCTGAGGACTCACCCAGGTGCATATTTTCATTGGAGAAGGTGATTGTTAGAACTCTCCTGTTAGGTTTTTTTTAGTTTGCTGGTCACATGACCATTTTTGCCTATCTAATCCGGCTCCGCCCTCCTGGTCTTGCTGGACTTCATTGTATTTACTACTCTTGAGCTAGCTTGGTGCTCTGTTGCCGTTCTCTGTTAGTTTTGCTAGGTCTTCTGACCTCTATGCTTTTTGTTGTGTGTTTGTCTTTTACTGCTACTATTTCTGCTAGGAGGTGTCCAACTTATCCCAGTCCCTAGTTCTTGTAGGGATCCCTCCCTCACATCTATAGGTCTTCGTTCAGACTAGCCGAGGACTTTAGCGGGTCTGATCGCAGGATCAGGTTCCCCATTACATCGTAGGGATCTAGTTTAGTTCTATTGTAGGGACAGTTCTCCTGTCTTTCCTTAGTCCCTGTAGCAGATCATAACAGTAAGTCCAGCCCTAAAAGAAAAAAAAAAAAGAAAAATTTTCTCTAAGGAAAGACCTCCAGTTTTCCATCATGGTCTCGGTTCAAGATTTGGCTCAACGCTTGCAGGGACTCTCTCTGGAGGTGGCCAAGCTCCAACAACATGTGAGTAGCTGTTCTGGAGCACATTTTGTGGAACCTAAGGTACGTCTGCCTGATTTATTTTTTGGTGAACAACAAGATTTTTTTTCTTTTAAAAATGCTTGTTTATTGTATTTTTGTTTGAGACCCGGATCCTCTGGTGATGAATCACAGCGCATAGGGTTCATAATGTCACTTTTGCGCAAAGATCCTCAGTGATGGGCCATCTCTCTCCAACCTAGTGATCCGTGCTTTAGATCAGTTCATAGTTTTTTTTCTGCTTTGGGTTTGTTGTATGATGATCCTGATCGTGTCTCATCTGCTGAGTCTGAATTGAGACGTTTGAGGCAGGGATCAGGTAATGTGGAAAAATATTGTTCTCACTTCCGTCGGTGGTCTGCCCAGGTGGGGTGGAACGATTCAGCTTTGAAAAGCTTGTTTCTTGCAGGGCTAGGTGAAAGGGTTAAGGATTTACTGATTGCTTATCCCACACCTGGAAACTTGCAGGAGGCTATGCAATTAGGTATACGGGTGGACAGGAGACTGCGTGCAAGGGTTAATGAGAGCAAATCCTCTGCTATGTCAGCTCCGAGTCTTGAGAGGGTCTGTGCTGACAATGGAGAGCCGATGGAGATTGAGGCGATGCCACCCCACTCTCAGGAAAAAGATCGCAGGCTTTCTGAAGGCTTGTGCTTCTATTGCGGAAATTCTGGTCATTTTATTAAGAACTGTGTGCTTCGTTTGAAGAAAGAAAAAAAAATGGTCAGTTATGCCCGTATTGCCTGTTTAAATTCTAAGGGAGTATTCCTATCTGCCACTACTGCTGCTCAGGATGAATTAATTGAATTTCGGGTATTTGTGGATTGTGGTTCTACTCTGAATGTGATTGATGGGGGATTCTTGGAAAAACTTAGATTAGAACCTAAAACTTTGTCATCCCCTATTGCTGTGGTTTCTGTTGATGGCTCTCCCTTGAAGAGTGTTACTCATAAGGTCTGTGAATTTCCCCTCACTATTAATGGTATTCACCAAGAAAATTTGGATTTGGTGGTATTGGATAATTTGCCTTCTCCAGTAATATTGGGGTTACCCTGGTTAAAATTGCACAATCCTGTACTGGATTGGTCTACCAATGAAATTAAGTCCTGGAGCCCTAAGTGTTATGACAAGTGTTGTAACGGACGTATTGCTGCTGTGGATAAAGGGGAATTGCCTGTACCTATTCTGGATTTTTGGAGAGTTTTTTCTGAGGAGGAGTCACAAATTTTGCCTCCCCATAGAGACTATGATTGTACCATTGAATTTGTCCCTGGAGCGACTCTTCCTAAAAGTCGTTTATTTAATCTTACTATTCCTGAGAGAAAGGCTTTGGAGGAATACATACAGACAAGCTTGGCTGCCGGTCACATTAGGCCTTCCAAGTCTCCTGTGGCTGTTGGATTTTTTTTTTGTAAAAAAAAAAGATGGCGGTTTACGTCCTTGTCTGGACTTTCGTGAGATTAATAAAATTACTGTACGCAATACTTACTAGAGATGAGCATTGTACTACTCGAACTGTTCGCCAATCTCAAATTCGAGCTGTTTTGGGCGGTGTTCGAGCCGTTCGGCGAACACGAACAATTTGAGAAAAATTCGACTGTTCGAGGTTATGTTCGATAACTGTTCGTGCACCAAAATCATAACTGGATTTTTTCTCAGTAATGATGAAAATTAATGTTAATACGCAGTTTGAGTGTACAGCGGGGTGGGGGGAGGGGCAGGGGATGGATCTCTGCAGGAACAATGAAGATCTCCATTTTTTTTTTCTCTTTCCCGCATTTACAGTGGGGAGGTGCAATCTGTCAGCCTATCAGCAGCGCACACACGGAGCGAAGTGCTTTTTTTCACACAAGCAAGGGCATGTGTCATTGGCAGTGTATGTCACATGTCCTTGCCCTATAAGACCAAGCCATTTTCCCCGTCGCCACCATTTTCTCACTGCTGCAGCTGCGTGTTAGACGGCACCGCTGTTGCTGTGTGCGCTTTACCTTGTTAATTTCAAGCCAATTTTCGCACAAATCTACAGATAGCTTGGGAGTAGGGAATAGTTGTGATTGCAGTCCTTTTAAGGACTAGGTTACAGCATTTCCTACGACTTTTATCAGGCAGGTCTGTGCTCTTAAATAGATAGATTGTGGGAGTAAAGACTAATTGTAATTGGAGTCCTTTTCAGGACTAGGTTACATCAGTTCCTATCAGTTTTTGCCAGGCAGGTCTGTGCCAGTGCTGTGCAAGTTTTTTTCACAGCATTTGGCTGAATCTAGCAAAGCTAATCCTTTTTGGCCTATTGCAGTGTGTTAGTCAGTGGAGTAGCCTATCTGTGTTGCAAGATATACCACCTGTGTATAGAATACCAATTTTTTTACTGCACCTAGTGAAGTAAAATCTTTTGGGCATAGCATCATTCTATTAGTCCATCTATACTGACCTCCATCAGGTTGCAAATTGAATATAATATTTTTCTGCATCTAGCTCTGAAAAAATATTGGGCTTCTAGCTGTGTGTGGGACTTGTTGTATTAGTCCATCTATACTGACCTCCATCAGGTTGCAAACTGAATATATTTTTTTCTGCATCTACCTCTGAAAAAATATTGGGCTTCTAGCTGTGTGTGGGACTTGTTCTATTAATCCATCTATACAGACCTCCATCAGGTTGCAAACTGAATATATTTTTTTCTGCATCTACCTCTGAAAAAATATGTGGCCTTCTAGCAGTGTGTGGGACTTTCTCTATTAGTCCATCTATACTGACCTCCATCAGGTTGCAAATTAAAAATAATTTTTATCTGCATCTACAGTACCTCTGAAAAAATATTTGGGCTTCTAGCTGTGTGTGGGACTTGTTCTATTAGTCCATCTATACTGACCTCCATCAGGTTGCAAATTGAATATAATTTTTATCTGCATCTAGCTCTGAAAAAATATTTGGCCTTCTAGCAGTGTGTGGGACTTTCTCTATTAGTCCATCTATACTGACCTCCATCAGGTTGCAAATTGAATATAATTTTTATCTGCATCTAGCTCTGAAAATTATTTGGCCTTCTAGCAGTGTGTGGGACTTTCTCTATTAGTCCATCTATACTGACCTCCATCAGGTTGCAAATTAAAAATAATTTTTATCTGCAACTACCTCTGAAAAAATATTTGGACTTCTAGCTGTGTGTGGGACTTGTTGTATTAGTCCATCTATACTGACCTCCATCAGGTTGCAAATTAAAAATAATTTTTATCTGCATCTACAGTACCTCTGAAAAAATATTTGGGCTTCTAGCTGTGTGTGGGACTTGTTCTATTAGTCCATCTATACTGACCTCCATCAGGTTGCAAATTGAATATAATTTTTATCTGCATCTAGCTCTGAAAAAATATTTGGCCTTCTAGCAGTGTGTGGGACTTTCTCTATTAGTCCATCTATAATGACCTCCATCAGGTTGCAAATTAAAAATAATTTTTATCTGCATCTAGCTCTGAAAAAATATTTGGCCTTCTAGCAGTGTGTGGGACTTTCTCTATTAGTCCATCTATACTGACCTCCATCAGGTTGCAAATTAAAAATAATTTTTATCTGCATCTACGTTACCTCTGAAAAAATATTTGGGCTTCTAGCAGTGTGTGGGACTTTCTCTATTAGTCCATCTATACAGACCTCCATCAGGTTGCAAACTGAATATATTTTTTTCTGCATCTACCTCTGAAAAAATATTGGGCTTCTAGCTGTGTGTGGGACTTGTTGTATTAGTCCATCTATACTGACCTCCATCAGGTTGCAAACTGAATATATTTTTTTCTGCATCTACCTCTGAAAAAATATTGGGCTTCTAGCTGTGTGTGGGACTTGTTCTATTAATCCATCTATACAGACCTCCATCAGGTTGCAAACTGAATATATTTTTTTCTGCATCTACCTCTGAAAAATTATGTGGCCTTCTAGCCGTGTGTGGGACTTTCTCTATTAGTCCATCTATACTGACCTCCATCATGTTGCAAATTAAAAATAATTTTTATCTGCATCTACAGTACCTCTAAAAAAATATTTGGGCTTCTAGCTGTGTGTGGGACTTGTTCTATTAGTCCATCTATACTGACCTCCATCAGGTTGCAAATTGAATATAATTTTTATCTGCATCTAGCTCTGAAAAAATATTTGGCCTTCTAGCAGTGTGTGGGACTTTCTCTATTAGTCCATCTATACTGACCTCCATCAGGTTGCAAATTGAATATAATTTTTATCTGCATCTAGCTCTGAAAATTATTTGGCCTTCTAGCAGTGTGTGGGACTTTCTCTATTAGTCCATCTATACTAACCTCCATCAGGTTGCAAATTAAAAATAATTTTTATCTGCATCTACCTCTGAAAAAATATTTGGACTTCTAGCTGTGTGTGGGACTTGTTGTATTAGTCCATCTATACTGACCTCCATCAGGTTGCAAATTAAAAATAATTTTTATCTGCATCTATAGTACCTCTGAAAAAATATTTGGGCTTCTAGCTGTGTGTGGGACTTGTTCTATTAGTCCATCTATACTGACCTCCATCAGGTTGCAAATTGAATATAATTTTTATCTGCATCTAGCTCTGAAAAAATATTTGGCCTTCTAGCAGTGTGTGGGACTTTCTCTATTAGTCCATCTATAATGACCTCCATCAGGTTGCAAATTAAAAATAATTTTTATCTGCATCTAGCTCTGAAAAAATATTTGGCCTTCTAGCAGTGTGTGGGACTTTCTCTATTAGTCCATCTATACTGACCTCCATCAGGTTGCAAATTAAAAATAATTTTTATCTGCATCTATAGTACCTCTGAAAAAATATTTGGGCTTCTAGCTGTGTGTGGGACTTGTTCTATTAGTCCATCTATACTGACCTCCATCAAGTTGCAAATTAAAAATAATTTTTATCTGCATCTAGCTCTGAAAAAATATTTGGCCTTCTAGCAGTGTGTGGGACTTTCTCTATTAGTCCATCTATACTGACCTCCATCAGGTTGCAAATTAAAAATAATTTTTATCTGCATCTACCTCTGAAAAAATATTTGGCCTTCTAGCAGTGTGTGGGACTTGTTCTATTAGTCCACCTATACTGACCTCCATCAGGTTGCAAATTCAAAATCATTTTTTGTCTGCATCTAGCACTGAAAAAATATTTGGCCTTCTAGCAGTGTGTGGGACTTGTTCTATTAGTCCACCTATACTGACCTCCATCAGGTTGCAAATTCAAAATAATTTTTTGTCTGCATCTAGCTCTGAAAAAATATTTGGCCTTCTAGCAGTGTGTGGGACTTTCTCTATTAGTCCATCTATACTGACCTCCATCAGGTTGCAAACTGAATATATTTTTTTTCTGCATCTACCTCTGAAAAAATATTGGGCTTGTAGCTGTGTGTGGGACTTGTTCTATTAATCCATCTATACAGACCTCCATCAGGTTGCAAACTGAATAAAAAATTTTTCTGCATCTACCTCTGAAAAAATATTTGGACTTCTAGCTGTGTGTGGGACTTGTTCTATTAGTCCATCTATACTGACCTCCATCAGGTTGCAAATTGAATATAATTTTTTTCTGCATCTAACCCAGCCAATAGTTTTGGCCTAATACCACAGTTTGGCCACTCATTGTTTTTTTGTGCAAACAACTCCAGAGTTGTGAATTAGTTAACCACCAAAATGAGTGGAAAACGGCCTGCTGCTGGTGGAAAGGGGAATAGGCGTGTTGGGAAGGGGAAAAAAGGTTGTGTCCGTGGGGTAGGTGTTAAAGCAACAGTAACATCTGCAGAAGAAAGACCATCTTCCAGCCAAACTAAAATGTCTACTTCTTTTAGCGGACAATGTGATAAGATCCCTTTCTTACGGCCACGCCAATCGCTACAAATTCCAGATGAGGCACAAAAACAGCAGGTGCTTCAACGGATATCAAGTGCTCCTTTAAGTGGGCTCTCCTCCACATCAACTTCAACATCACAAATACTCCAGTCCTCAAAGGTGTCACCCCAATCGCACTTGCTTCCTCACAGCTCCCAAATCTCCAGCTGCCCGTCTGAGTATGAGGTAGAACAGATGGTTGAGTCTGCAGAACTGTTTACTCATACTATAGCCTGGGAATCAGAGGTCGACTCCAGCGCTTCTGTGAATCCAGACGAGGAAATGATCTGCACTGATGCCCAGAATCTTTATGAGTCGGATCCAGGACCAGACGCAGAAGGTTCTGACCATAATGTAGACCCTCATTCCCAAACTGTAACTCCTGTTGGTGGAGACAATGACGAAGACGATGATAAGACAACTTTAGTTTTTTGTCAGGGCAGGAACAGGTTGGCTCTGAGGACGACGGGTGTGATAACGCACAGGGTGATGATGATGAGGTTGGAGATCCCACTTACTATCAACCCACAGTCAGCCAAGAGATGAGGTCAGCAGAGGAGGTGGAGGAAGATGCTAGTGACGACGAGGTCAGGTTGCGCCTTCCTGGACAGAGACGTAGTACTGGAAGCACGTCAACAACTGCATCCTCAAACACAACTCTGCCTCTCACCACAAGTCGTGGTGGCTCTTCAGGTGGCATGAGTGCTAAGCCTTGCATAGCCTGGGCATTTTTTCAGATCGATAAAGATGACCCAACTCGTGTTATCTGTAACATTTGTCAGCAAAAGCTAAGTAGAGGCCAAAAAATACATAGTTTGAGTACTTCATGCATGAACCGGCACATGGACATGAAGCATAAGTTGCAGTGGGAAGCTCAGTGTGCTACAATGCGGCCTAGCCGGCCGGGCCAACCACCGTCTGCCATATCTTGTGCATCCGCGGCCTCTTCATCCTCTGTGACTGGGGGGACAGCAGTCACACCTGTTTTGGGGCGCAGACCTGCCACCTCTTTACCCGCAACAGCCAGCGTGATTGGCAGGTCATCATTTTCTTTGGAGGTGGTAACACCAGCTGGTGTTGAGCGCTGTCCGACATCGATAGCACCACCTTTGGATCAAGGCAACCTAACATGTCCGCCTGCATCTTCCTCACAGACCGTCAGTTTGCCGGGGACACCCTTATCAACCCCGTCTAAGCACAATAGCCAGCCCTCGGTCCCTCAGATGTGGACAAGTAAAAGACCATTTCCTCCTAGCCATGAGAAAGCTAAGAGGTTGAATTTCGCCATCTGCAAGCTCTTGGCTACAGAAATGCTGCCTTTCCGCCTGGTGGACACAGAGGATTTTCGAGACCTTATGTCCGTCGCAGTGCCCCAGTACCAGATGCCCAGTCGGCACTACTTCTCAAAGAAAGGTGTGCCTGCGCTCCACCAGCATGTCGCACACAACATCACCGCTTCTTTGAGAAACTCTGTGTGTGACAGGGTGCATTTCACCACAGACACTTGGATGAGTAGGCATGGACAGGGGCGTTACATATCGCTGACTGGGCACTGGGTAACTATGGTGACAGCAGGACAAGGGGCTGCTGTCCAAGTCTTGCCGTCCCCACGAGTGGTGCGTCAATCCTCTTTATGTCAAAGTTCCTCCACTGCTTCTGCCTCCTCAACCTCCTCTCGGTCTTCCACCTGCACCCAAAGCCTGTCTGGTCATGCCACAAGCTTTCTAACTGCGCAGAAGGGATCCTGCACACCTCCTTACTATGCTGGCAGTAGGGCTCAATGTCATCAGGCGGTTTTTACATTGAAATGTCTGGGAAATGTGAGTCACACAGCTGAGGAGTTGTGGTCAGCTCTGGAGAACCAATTTCATGAATGGTTGTCTCCACTGGACCTGAAACCAGGGAAGGCCGTTTGCGACAATGCTGCAAACCTGGGTGCGGCCCTTCGCCGGGGCAATGTCACACACGTGCCTTGTATGGCTCAAGTGTTGTCCAGCAATTTTTAGCCCATTATCCCAGACTAGATGGCCTTCTGCAGAGGGCACGGTCGCTGTGTGCTCACTTCCGCCGTTCGCATCCCGCAGCTCAGCGACTTACATCTCTACAGAAGTCGTTGGGCCTGCCACTTCACCGGCTAAAATGCGATGTGCCTACCCGGTGGAATTCAACTCTGCACATGTTGCAGCGACTGTGGCAGCACCGACAAGCCCTGGTGCAATTTGTTCTGACGTATAGCCTGGGCCAACGAGATCCAGAGGTGGGGCAAATCACGCTGGAGGAGTGGTCTCAGATCAGGGACCTATGCACCCTTCTGCACAGTTTTGAAATGGCGACGAAGATGTTTAGTGCTGACGATGCCATTATCAGCATGACTATTCCGGTGATTTACATGCTGGAGCACATGTTAAACAGAATTCGGAGTCAGGTGGTGGCACAAGAGGAGGTGGAGGAAGTAGAGGAGGAGGAGTTATATGCGGAAGGGCTAACATCTGCAAGGTCCAGACGGTCGGCAGCACCAAGGTGGCAGGCATGTGAGGGTGGGGGAGATGGTTTTACCAGGGCGCATGGTAGCAGCCAAACTAGTGAGGAAGGTGCAGGAGCCCAGGAAGAAGTGGAGGACGAACTGATGGAAGACTCATCAGATGAGGGAGACCTTGATCACATTTCTGTTGTGCGAGGTTGGGGGGAGAGGACAGAGGAAGGAAGCATGATTGTTACCTCGCCACCAACACAACAGGGACTTGGTGCTCCTGGATGCGCAACACACGTGAGTGCCTTCTTGCTGCACTACCTGCAACATGACCCTCGAATTGTGAGAATTAGAAATAATCCTGACTACTGGGTTGCCACACTGTTAGATCCCCGGTACAAAAGTAAATTTGCAGAAATTATTCCTGCCATAGAAAGGGATGCACGCATGCAGGAGTATCAGCAGAGACTGTTGCAGAATCTTACATGTGCTTTTCCACAAAATACCAGTGGTGCACGTAGTGAATCTCACAGTTCCAACTTGCCAACCGTGGGACCGTCAAGTGTTCAGCACTCAAACCGTAACAGAACCACAGTATCTGCTGGTAACATCAATTTTGCGGAATCATTTCACCACTTTTTTAGCCCATCCTTTGCAAGGCCACAGGAGACAAGAAGTCTGACACATAGTCAACGCCTAGAGACGATGGTACAGGAGTATCTCCAAGTAAACATTGAAGCCATGGCTGTGTCACTGGACCCTTGCTCTTTTTGGGCTTCCAATCTGGATAAATGGCCGGAGCTAGCCACTTACGCCTTGGAGATCTTGTCATGCCCCGCAGCCAGCGTTCTGTCTGAACGTGTGTTCAGCGCTGCTGGTGGTGTGCTGACAGATAAGCGCACGCAGCTCTCCACTGATAATGTAGACAGACTCACGTTCATAAAGATGAACAAATCATGGATCCGAAACGACTTTTCTACCCCTGTGTCATCCTGGGGAGAGTAAAAGCTTGATGATTGGTTAAAATCACCCTACCAACCGTTTTAAGCTTTCAAATTACTAATCATGTTTATCTGTATCTTGGCTGGAAAATAATTTGGGCTTTGTAGCAGTGTGCAGCACTGATTCTATTAGGCCATCTATAATAAGCTCCACCAGATTTAAAATTACTAATCATGTTTATCTGTATCTTGACTGGAAAATAATTTGGGCTTTGTAGCAGTGTGCAGCACTGATCCTATTAGGCCATCTATACTAAAGCTTCACCAGATTTAAAATTAATAATAATTTTTAGCTGCATCTAGCCCGGAAAATAATTTTGGGGCTCCGAGATGCGCAAGACACATAAGTGCCTTCTTGCTGCACTACCTGCAGCATGACCCTCATATTGTCAGAATTCGAAGTAATCATGACTACTGGGTTGCCACACTCTTAGATCCCCCAAACTTTTCGATCAACCTTTTCATTTTAATAAAGACCAAAAAAATGGTCATTTTTGAAATTATAAGCATTAGCAGGTTGTTAGAAACTGAAATCAAACAGTTTTCAACTCAAAACTTTATTCTAGGTGATGTTACATTTTCACATAGGACCCCTTGTTCGAAAGGAGCTTCTGAACTCTCTCGTCCATTGAATTTGTCAGGTTTTGGATGGTTTCTGCTTCAATTGTTTTGCATGAGGACAGAATACCCTCCCAGAGCTGTTGCTTAGATGTGAACTGCCTCCCGCCATCATAAACACTCCTTTTAATGATGCTCCAAAGGTTCTGAATGGGGTAGAGGTCAGGGGAGCATGGGGGTCACACCATAAGTTTGTCCCCTTTTATGCCCATATCAGCCAGAGATGCAGATGTTTTATGTGCAGCATGAGATGGTGCATTATCATGCAGAAAAATGATCTTGCTGTGAAATACACGGTTCTTCTTCTTGAACCATGGCAGGAAGTGCTGTTTGAGAAAATCCACATACATTATGGAGTTCATCTTTAGCGCCTTCAGGGATCCTAAAGGGGCCGACAATCTCTCTCCCCATGATTCCAGCCCAAAACATTACTCCA
Organism: Phyllobates terribilis; assembly: GCF_046119375.1. Taxonomy (NCBI): domain Eukaryota; kingdom Metazoa; phylum Chordata; class Amphibia; order Anura; family Dendrobatidae; genus Phyllobates; species Phyllobates terribilis. The sequence continues at coordinate 114,810,965 of NW_027362761.1, read as the reverse complement.
CCTCCTCCTTGTTGGCGCTGTAGCCGTGTTTGCGTGGGGTGTCCATCAACCAGCCATCCTCCACTCCATCCATCTGGACCATCGAGCGCTGCACGGCACTCATCCGTGAACAAAACAGTTTTGAAATCAGTCTTCATGTAATGTTTGGCCCACTGGAGCCGTTTCTGCTTGTGTGAAGTGGATAGAGGAGGTCGACAGGATGGCGTATGCACAGCTGCAAACCTCTGAAGGACCCTGCATCTTGTTGTTCGGGGGACGTTGGAGGCACCAGCAGCTTCAAAAACTTGTCTGCTGCTATGACAAGGCTTTTTTGCCGCTGCTCTTTTAACCTGACTTAATTGCCTGTAGGAAAGAGTCCTCAATTTTCCCTTATCAGCACGCACACGTGTGTACTGTGAATCAGCTACATACTTCTTGATTGCCAAGACACTTCATCCTGATCATCGCACAATGTTGATTGTAGTCATGCCTTGACCTAAACACTCCACAATTTGTTGCTTCTCAGCAGCCGACACATCCTTTTTCTTTCCCATTTTGGCAGAAAATGTAGGCTGCTTAATAATGTGAGACAGCCTTCTTAAGTAGTCTTGCCTTTCATTGGACACACCTGCCAAACTAATTAGCACAGGTGTCTGCAATTGCTTACAGTGATATAAAGAGCCCTGACACACATCACCATCAATGAGTTTAACTGACAAACAAACAAATTCTTCCCTTATCACTCCTAAACACTTTTTGCATAATGATTTGGAACACAGTGTACATGTGCTTTTCCACAAAACACCAGTGGTTCACGTAGTGAATCTTACAGTTCTAACTTGCCAACCGTGGTCTGTATGGAGTTGTTCAATAAAGGGCCCAAAATTAAGATAACATAGATGGGAGAGGTCTCTATTAATAGGAATTCCTAAGTATTTGATACCCTGTGAGGGCCAGGCAAAGGGAAAGTTGGACTGGATGGAATCCTATATGGATTTGGGGAGGGAGACATCGAGGGCCTCAGACTTCGCTGCATTGATTTAAAAATTTGACCATGTAACAAAGTGATCTGTTTCAGCCATAACAGCATGGATGGATATATGTGATTGAGTGATATATACTAGGACATCATCAGCAAATAGAGAGCACTTGTACTCGGTGCCTCCCACCTCAATCCACCTAATATTGGGGTTATGGCGAATTGATGAGAGCAGGTGCTCCGTCACTAGGATGTATAAGAGAGGGGACAGAGAACATCCCTGCCTTGTCCCATTGGTGATTGTGAAAGGTGATGAAAATGTTCTGACGCGCCCCCTGGGCCTTGGGACACCCGGAGCCGGACCCTTTTTGGTGGATGCTGGTGGTTGTAGTCTCCGTGGCGGCGACCCGGTTCCGTGGCTCAGGGCGGTCAAACCAGTGGCGGAACTATTTATGTGGTTTTGATGTTTAAATGTCCGACTACGCCACCCATGGATTGCGGTCAGAGTGAACCGCCGCTCCAGGGCAGACCGCTGAGGCTGGTGTTGTGGGTGCAGCAGAGCGTAGCATAACTCCCCACGGGAGGAGTATAGCCTCAGGGCAGTGTATGCGGAGGATGGGGGTGATGGTGCAGGGCAGCAGCAGTAACGACACGGAGTCAGTGATGCAGTCCAGGGCCTTTACTCACAGTTCTTATTATCCAGACCACGTCTGCAGGTAACGGCTGCCCACGTCGTACTGTGCTCACCAGGTGAGGGGCTCAGACAACTCCCAGATAACTTTGGAGCGCTTCACAGGACCCCCTTTGTGTGTCCTTTGTCTGGCCTTTCTTACCAACCCTTCTGTCCGGCTGCCTCGGGCCTCCTCTTGGTAAACTTGGCGCCAGTTTCCCTGACCCTATGTGGTGCCTTCCTAGCGGGTGTAGCGAGGGGCTGCGCCACATAAAATGTCACAGCCTCCTGTTTCTAGCTGAGGGTCGTTTCCTGCCTCCACTAGTTTCGGGGACCGGTCTCCCCCTTTGGCCTGACCCCTCCACGCAGGTGGATTCGGGCGTGCGGTGGCGACTCGCCCGTCCGCACCCCTGGGATCCCTTCATTCCTCGTTCCTGGAGCCTTCTCCGCTCCTCTTCCTTCCTTCTCCCTCTTCCAGGCCTGGGCCTCTGTTACTAGGCCCGCCTCCGGAGCAGAGCTCATGCAGAGCCCCTGCTCCCTGCCACTTCTGCTTAGACTTCTCTGCACTGAACTAAGATGGTGCCCACCTTTTATACTCCCTTCTCAATGCACCCAGGAACTGCTTCCTCCCTGCTCCTGCACTACAGGGTTCCCCTTCCTCAGTGTTCCCTCCCCCCACTCCAGCCAGGGACAGGGACTGTCGTGCCCATCTCAGAGGCATATTGGTCGCCCTGCCCCACGGCAATGTGGTGTAATGCATGCAGGTGTCGGGTCCTGATCCACACTACATCCTTACCTGAGAGTGAGATATCACACCTCTGGGTGAGGTGCAATACCTCTGTAGCAACCGAGCCCTCAGGGTGCTACAGTTCCATTTATCTTCAGCCTAGGTGACGTATTGCGATACAGGGCTGTGATTTTGGCTATAAAAGAGTCCCCTAGACCCCTACCCCAAGCTTTTTAAGAGAATCATATATGGCGTGCCAGGAGACTCTATGGAATGCTTTCTCAGCATCCAACGAGAGTATCTAATTACAAATTTTTAACTGCATCTAGCCCAGGAAATACTTTGTGCCTAGTAGCAGTGTCTGCTAGTCAGCGGATTATCCCGGCTGTTAAGCAAGCTACACCACCTGTAGTTTGGACACTTAATTTTTTCAAAGGAAATGCTTCGGGACCACGGGATACTCAGTGAAGAGCATCAGGAGGCACCCCAAGGCATAGGGGCTGGGACTGGCAGTAGGATGCCTTGCGGTGGACAGCCGAGCTTGATCCTTATAAAAGCTTTTTAACTGCAGCAGCTTTAGTGGACGCTACTGGAGCTGGAATTACGCGGCTGCTGGCATGAGACTTGCCCTCCAATAGATCCTTGTAAATGGATTTAAAGTGTATTCATTCAAATTAGAGAGACAATTTAAATTAAAAAGCTTAGAGCTGCCTCCACCACAGGGGGGCTCGCTCGACCCACCAGCGGACAGGCACCAGCATTGGGAGAGGGGGGCTGGCCATCAGGGTTCACCGCGGCTCTGGCACAAACCCGGCGACGCGGAGGTGGCACGGGCAGGAGCGGACTGAACGTGTCGGCTTCTCACTTTTTGGATTTTAGAAGGGCATGACATGCCTATATCTGTGTCTCCCCCTCCTTTTACTCCTCCACCTCTTTTCTTTTCGCATGACTATATGTACTTGTCACTTTTCCATGTGTTAGTTGTGTCTTCTGAGCAGTTTGTCAGCTTTTGGACACCTTTGAAGGTGTTTTCTATGTGTTTCTATGTGTTTTTGTTTGCCTGCCATTGGTTTTAACGGTGTTCGAAGGTGTTCGACGAACAGTTCGGCGAACACACGGGTGTTCGACGAACCAAACCGAACTCGAACACTACGGGGGTGGCTCAACACTAATCCTTACCCACTGCCATTGATTCCTGATTTATTTAACCAGTTAGTGGGGGCCAAGTGGTTCTCTAAAATTGATCTCCGGGGGGCATACTATTTGTTGCGCATGAAGGAGGGTGATGAATGGAAGACTGCTTTTAACACTCCTGTGGGTCATTTTGAGAATCTGGTTATGCCTTTTGGTCTTACCAATGCTCCAGCATTTTTTCAGAATCTTATTAATGACATCCTTAGACCTTTAATCGGCAAAAATGTGGTTGTGTATTTGGATGACATTCTGATTTATTCGCCTGATCTGGAGTCTCATTGGCGGAGCGTACGTGAGGTATTACAGTTATTAATGGACAATTCGCTTTTTGCTAAGCTGGAGAAATGTGAGTTCGCTGTACAGAGAATTAGTTTTTTGGGCTACATTATCTCCAGTGAAGGTTTTGAGATGGACCCGGTTAAAGTTCAAGCTGTGCAGGAATGGCCTAGGCCTATTGGTTTGAAATCGATACAGAGGTTTTTGGGTTTCGCCAATTATTACAGAAAATTCATAAAAAAAATTTCTATTATTGTCAAACCTCTGACCGATCTCACCAGGAAAGGTGCTAATGCGGTTCAGTGGACTTCTGAGGCCATTGAAGCTTTTGTGTTTCTAAAGGAGAGGTTCACCTCTGCTCCCATCCTTATGCAGCCTGATGTGACTAAGCCGTTTTTGGTTGAGGTTGATGCTTCTTCGGTGCGGGTCGGTGCGGTGTTGTCTCAGGAAAACAAGGATGGAGTACATCCCCGTGCCTTTTTTTCAAAAAAATTTTCTGAGACTGAACTTAATTACGATATTGGTAATCGGGAATTGCTGGCGATTAAACTCGCATTTGAACAGTGGCGTCACCTCTTGGAAGGTGCTGAATTTCCCATTCAGGTTTTCACTGATCATAAAAATCTGATCTATCTTGATGCTGCCAAGCGCTTGAATGCCCGTCAGGCTAGGTGGGCACTTTTTTTCTCGCGGTTTAATTTTTCCGTTACTTACATCTCGGGTACCAAGAATGTTAAAGCGGATGCTTTGTCTCGCAGCTTTTCTCCCATGGTCGGTGTTGAGGAGGAAGAGGAGAGCATTTTACAAGAAGGTGTTGTGATTGCTGCTTTGGACTCCGTTTTGGAGGATGAGATTCTTAAAGCTCAGGAGAATGCCCCATCTAACACTCCCCATGAGAGGTTGTTTGTGCCTAGGACCTTTAGGAGAGATTTGTTTGTTGAGTGTCATGAGTCTCGGTTGGCAGGTCATCCAGGAATTTCTGAGACCAAGAGACTTGTGGGTCGCAGTTTTTGGTGGCCTGGATGGCAGAAGGAAGTCATTAAGTGGGTGCGCCAATGTACTGTGTGTGCTAGATCCAAGTCTTCGCATGCTCCTGCTGCGGGGTTGCTTTGCCCTCTGGAGGTTCCTAGTGCACCTTGGACACATCTGGCTATGGACTTTATTACTGACCTTCCCCCCTCTGAAGGTTTCACGGTCATCTGGGTGGTCGTGGACCGTTTTAGCAAGATGTGTCACTTGGTTCCCTTCATCAAACTGCCTTGCGCTAAGACACTCGCTAAGGCCTTTGTCAAGGAAATTGTCAGACTACATGGTGTTCCTACTGACATTGTTTCTGATAGGGGACCTCAGTTCATGGCTCGTTTTTGGCGTGCCTTTTGTGACAGGTTGGGAGTTTATTTGTCGTTTTCATCTGGATATCATCCTGAGTCTAATGGCCAGACAGAAAGGAAGAACCAGGATGTTGAGCAGTTCTTGCGTTGTTTTGTGGCAGACAATCAAGAGGGGTGGTCTGAGTTTCTGCCACTTGCTGAATTTGCTCTTAACAACCATACATCCTCTTCTGCTGGGTGTTCGCCTTTTTTTTGTTGTTCTGGGAGACATCCGTCTTTTGAGTCATTCTCCAAATTGGTTTCGGCTGTGCCTGAGGAGGAGAGTTTTTCCGATGATTTGGAGAGAGTTTGGACGGATGTGCGTGGTAATCTTCAGGAGGCTAACAAAAAATCTAAGAGGTACTTTGATAGGAAACGGCAAGAGGTTTTGTTTGCTGTTGGTGACATGGTTTGGTTGTCCTCTAAGAATCTGCGATTGAGGATTCCTTCTAAAAAATTGGGTCCCAAGTTCATAGGGCCCTTTAAGGTGCTTCGGATAGTTAACCAATCTGCTGTTAGGTTGGAGGTTCCTACGTCCTGGAAGATTAACCCGGTGTTTCATGTTTCTCTGTTGAAAAAAGCTGATGTGTCTGATGGTGACGCCTCTGCCACTGTTCCTCCGGTGGTGGAGGACGAGGAATATGAAATTTCCCGCATCCTAAATTCTAGACGGTATAGAGGGAGTTTGCAGTATCTCGTCGCTTGGAAGGGTTTCGGACCTGAGGATAACTCATGGGTGAGGGCGGATGATGTTTCTGCTTCCAGACTTGTCAGAGCGTTTCACAGGAGGTTTCCTGGTAAGCCTGGGCCTAGGGGATCCGGAGGATCCTCTTAGAAGAGGGGGTACTGTTAGAACTCTCCTGTTAGTTTTTTTTTAGTTTGCTGGTCACATGACCATTTTTGCCTATTTAATCCGGCTCCGCCCTCCTGGTCTTGCTGGACTTCATTGTATTTACTACTCTTGAGCTAGCTTGGTGCTCTGTTGCCGTTCTCTGTTAGTTTTGCTAGGTCTTCTGACCTCTATGCTTTTTGTTGTGTGTTTGTCTTTTACTGCTACTATTTCTGCTAGGAGGTGTCCAACTTATCCCAGTCCCTAGTTCTTGTAGGGATCCCTCCCTCACATCTATAGGTCTTCGTTCAGACTAGCCGAGGACTTTAGCGGGTCTGATCGCAGGATCAGGTTCCCCGTTACATCGTAGGGATCTAGTTTAGTTCTATTGTAGGGACAGTTCTCCTGTCTTTCCTTAGTCCCTGTAGCAGATCATAACAGTGATAGCAGGAGATAGGCAGGCAAGCTGTGTATGTGGCAGACTGCAGTGCATATAGTGCAAGAGGGTCCATAGCACGTTCCTGCTGCTGCTGTTCTTATAGATATTTGCAGACATAGCCCTATATATCAGGGGCAAGTGACAATTTTTTTTATCTTAATCCTGATTATTTGCTTAAAAGGCAATCCAGAGTACACATTTTTTCTGCTCCATTTGCTTGTTAGCACTGCAGAACACAGCCAGATCTTTTCCATATTATAGCGATAAAAATCCAGAAATTTGAACTGAACGTGGAAAATATTGGCTTACATTTTCATTTTCTTGCAGTGTGTTGGTCAAGCTTTTCACACTAGGTCTCTGTGAAGAATAGTATTAGTAAATTACAGGCCTGCTCTTTAAAACCATGGTTTTCTGCCAGACGTATCACATATAACAGTGTTCCAAAATCAGCCATTTCTGCCTTCCAATTCGTTGCAGTGTGTCAGTCAAGCTATTCACACTAGGTCTCTGTGAAGAATAATGTTAGTAAATTACAGGCCTGCTATTTAAAACCGTGGCTCTCTGTCACACGTATCACATATAGCTGCATTCCAAAATAAGCCATTTCTAGTGAACGTGGAACATATTGTCCTCCATTTAAAATGGGCAAGGGACGGGAAACTGGACGTGATGGTGATGGTGCATGCAGAGGCTGAGGCCGTGGGTAAGCTGAAATTGTGCCACAACAAACACCCACATCTTGTCGCCCGACCTTCCTGTCCCAATTGCTAGGGGACCGCAGCACACCACTATTGAACCCAGAGCAATGTCAAAAGGTTGTTGGTTGGATAGCAGATAATGCTTCCAGTCACTTTGCCACCACCACTACCACCCTGTCTTCCACACGGTCAAGTCTCAGTAGCCGTGAGTCTGGACTGCATATTCCTCACCCTGATCCTCCTTCCTCCCACCATGCCGAGTGCCCGGATACAACTGATCCCACACTTGGACACTCCAAAGAGCTGTTCACTTTTCCATTTGTAGATTCGGGCCTCTCGCCCTTCCAGCTTCAAGCGAGTCAAGAGGAGAACGCGTGTAGTGATGCCCAAATATTTGAGCAGCCATGATCACATGAACGCAATGGAGGGAAAGTGCAATTACTGTCGCAAGAGGTGGATGATGATGATGATGAGACACAATTGCCAGAAAGTCAGGAGGAGGAGGACCAGAGAGCGGAAGTGGAAGATGAGGTAGTGGATGATATAGTAACTGACCCAACCTGGCAGGGGGACATATCATGTCTCACACACCACATGGCCAGATAAAGCAGTAAAATGTTAAAATTACATTTCCTGGTGAATGCATTTTTCACTGTTGAAAGCAATGCAAAAGTGCAAAAAGTGCAAAAAAGCATCATAAACAGCAGCACACAGGGGGAGGGAGGCGTAGCACCACAACAGGCTGGAAGAAGCAGTGTGGTGGCTGCAGACACAAGGTGGGAAAGCATTCCCTGTAACACAAACATGACGGAAGTTGCCAGTACAACTGTTAGGTCTTCCAGAGTCTGGTTGTTTTTTAAAAACTCTGCAGATAACCCCAAACATGCCATTTGCACCTCCAGCCAGGCCAGCATCAGCAGGGGTATCAAACCTAGCAGCCTGAACACCACCAGCATGATCAGGCACATGGCAGCAAAGCACCCGATTAAGTGGGCCAAACCCCATGGTCCAAAAACAGTGTCTGTGGGTGACACCACTGCTCCTTCCACTGTTGTGCATGCACGTCAATCCCCTGTCCATGGCGCATGCTAAGATGCCTCCCACTCTGCACTAGTGATGAGCGAGCGCTAAAATGCTCGGGTACTCGTTGTTCGAGTTGAGCAAATTGAAATGCTCAAGTGCTCGGTCCACGTAACAAGCCCAATGTAAGTCTATGGGAAACTCGAGCATTCTTCAGGCGGCTCCCCCCGGCGGTCTGCAGAGGGCCTAAAAATTGCCCAAATCGATGAAAACAGTGCTCAAATGACATGGGAACAGCATGGTGAAGACCCCTGGAAGCATTTCTGACTCCCAGGTCACTGCTGTCAACAACGTTGTCAGAGGTATTATGCAACTTTTATGGACTCACAATAAAACATGCCAAAGCGAAGCCAAAATGGATTTTCTTGGGAATATGTTAAAGAACATCCTTTCCAGGGTAATGACTTGTATATAAGGCAAAATAAACAACCAAAAACAAAAGTGCTCCTCCACACCTTGGGCTATGTTCACATGTTGCATTTTTGATGCGTTTTTGCACTTTTGAGTACCAGGCCTACACCTGTCATCCATCCACCTGTTACTGATCAATGTTTTTAGCTGGAAATGCTGGTCCAAGCCCTGTCCCAGGCCCTATCCCATGCATCCATGCTGCGCAATTACACTATTTGTACTTTGGGACAATTGATGCCTCTTTTCCTGGTGTCTGTCCCTAATTTGAGCTTTTTTGGCAGCTTTTGAGTCCCCCTGAAGGTATTGTTTATGTGTTTGGATTTGCCTCCCATTGAATTCAAAGGGGTCCGGATATGTTTGACAAACTGTTCAGCGAACTGTTTGGCGAGCATCGGAAAGTTTGCCCATCCAAACTGAACCGAACCTTGAAAGGTTCGCTCATCTCTAGCTATCATCCCCCATCAAGACACACAGCCTGCATTGCACTGCGGTGAAAAACAAATCATCTGCTCACATGTTCTGCAAAACTACTCTATATATCTGTGCCAATCTAAACCGCAAAGCTACCTATAAAATTAACAAACATGGTGGCCACAAAGGAAACACAGATTTCGAGACCAAATCAGAGATTCATTTATATAAAGAGGTAGAAAAACTATAGTTGCTATTTTGCAAGAATAAATAAATTCTGCAGCTATAGAGATCTGTTCAGCCAGGTTACTTTATTTGTGCATAGAACATATCTATAGTAATATACTAATGAAATTATGAAGAACATTTGTTGCTTTCTGGCAAAGTTATGAAACCAGTGTGACCTAAATTGTTCCACTATGTGACTGAAGTGGAATACATATCAGGATATTCATTTTTACAGTTGATTTGACACCTAATGTTAATTTACAACTAGTGATGGGCGACCACTAAAATGCTCTTGTACTTGTTACTCAGGTCGAGCAAATCGCAATGCTCGGGTACAATGTAAGTCAATGGAAAACTCACATTTTTCTGGCAGCCCCTTCCCCGGAGATGTAGAGGGGGTCTTAAAATTGTTCAAATCGATGGAAACAGCGCTGAAATGGCATGGAGACTGCATGGGGAAGACCCTTGGAAGCATCTTTGAATCCCAGGTCGCTGCTGTGAACAATGTATTACTCCACTTTTACAGACTGACATTAAAACATACAAAAATGAAGATAAAATGGATCTTCCTGGAAAAAATGTTGAGAAACATTCTTTCCAGGATAATGACAAAGAAAAAGGAAAAAAACGTCGAAAAACGTCCAATAATAGAAAATTTGTATACTTTATTATCAAAAAAAGGAAACACAAATGGATCACAAAAAGAATATAAAAACACAAGAGGAGGGAAAAAGATGTGCGAGCAAGAACAAACGGCTGGCATAGACAAAGAGCAACCTCATGTGTGACACTTATACAAAAAATACAGATCGTGAATCTATATATCCAGTAATTAATAGTCAATGGAAAAGGTAGGGTTATTTAAATCAGGTCACAGGTATCTAAATACCTTGATAAACAACATGTCAAAAACATCCCAATATTAGAACCTTGGTGATATAATGTTATTGTGGTTTGACAAGAAAACCTAGGTAATATCACGTTATAATATGGATAGAACATGTGACCAGAGAAATTACCCCAACCTAAGGTGCCACAAGCAGAGGTAAGTATTATTCAACGTCTATGTAAAAATTGCCAGTGTGAGCGCTGGAAGGATGTCATAAATAGGTACAAGTGCTAGTCATTATATCTAGCAAGATAGCTACAAATATTCCAACCCAAATTTACAACTGTTATCCCCAGAAGGGGAAAAAGGGGAGGAATAATGAATAAATGTGTGTGAAAATCAAACTCAAATGTAAATTAAGCTATCATGGAGAAAAATAACGGAATCCCAAGTCCAGCAGCAAATCCCACGTGTGGGTCACATACTCACAATATCAGACTGGAGCCGAAGTCTCATGCTCACGCACCACCCTCTACCCAAAGCCCTAAATGGTTTTCTACATTGCCATTCACCAGAGGGTGGTGTGTGAGCACGAGACTTCGGCTCCAGTCTGACATTGTGAGTATGTGACCCACATGTGGTATTTGCTGCTGGACTTCGGATTCCGTCATTTTTCTCCATGATAGCTTCATTTACATTTGAGTTTGATTTTGACACACATTTATTCATTATTCCTCCCCTTTTTCCCCTTCTGGGGATAACAGTTGTAAATTTGGGTTGGAATATTTGTAGCTATCTTGCTAGATATAATGACTAGCACTTGTACCTTTTTATGACATACTTCCAGCGCTCACACTGGCAATTTTTACATAGACGTTGAATAATACTTACCTCTGCTTGTGGCATCTTAGGTTGGGGTAATTTCTCTGGTCACATGTTCTATCCATATTATAATGTGATATTACCTAGGTTTTCTTGTCAAACCACAATAACATTATATCACCAAGGTTCTAATATTGGGATGTTTTTGACATGTTGTTTATCAAGGTATTTAGATACCTGTGACCTGATTTAAATAATCCTACCTTTTCCATTGACTATTAATTACTGGATATATAGATTCACGATCTGTATTTTTTGTATAAGTGTCACACATGAGGTTGCTCTTTGTCTATGCCAGCCATTTGTTCTTGCTCGCTCATCTTTTTCCCTCCTCTTGTGTTTTTATATTCTTTTTGTGATCCATTTGTGTTTCCTTTTTTTGATAATAAAGTATACAAATTTTCTATTATTGGACATTTTTCGAAGTTTTTTTCCTTTTTCTTTGTCTTCTACATTATGTACTTTGGTAGTCCTTAATATATTTAATCCTACTATGGGGTTTATATCTTTCTCTAATTTTTACCCCTACATGTCCACATTTTTTATTTATTCAGGATAATGACTTGTATATAAGGCAAAATAAATAACAGAGAAAAAATTCTCCTCCACATACTGGGCTATGTTCACACGTAGTGTTTTTGCTGCGTTTTTGTACGTTTGCATTGCTTTCATTGGTGAAAAGTACATTCACCAGTAAATGTAATTTTAAGATTTTACTACCTTATCTGGCCATGTGGTGTGAGACATGATCAGACACTTCCTGTTTAATTTATGAAGGAGGGACTCTGAATGTCACAAAGACTATTTCTAGAGGGCCATCAGGCGGCCCTTGCTATTGCTAGAAGGCCAGCAGTCGGCCCTTACTATTGTTAGAAGGCCAGCAGTCGGCCCTCACTATTGTTAGAGGGCCTGCAGCCGGCTATGTTTTGTATAGACGTATATTGCTACTGCAATATAATTTATTCATATGATGTGGGAAAATTTGATTTTTTGTATTAATACTGTAAAGTTTGAAACATGGTGGGCCAGCAGGCAGCTATTCTTTGCATGGCCATATGTTCCTACTTCAATATAACGTATCTATCTGAGGTGGTCAAATTTTCTCTTTCGTATACATTCTGTAAAGTTTGAGACTTGGATGTCCAGCAGATGGCCTTCACTATTTTTAGAGGGCCAGCAGGCATCTTGGGGACAGATGAGACCAAGATAGAGCGTTTTGGTAAAGCACATCAATCAACTGTTTACTGTAAATGCAACGAGGCCTACAAATAAAAGAACATAGTACTTACAGTCTAATATGGTGGAGGTTCAAAGATAATTAGGGGTTGTTTTGCTGCCTCTGGCACTGCGTGCCTTGATTGTGTGCAAGGCATCATGAAATGTGAAGATTTCCAAAGGATTTTGGGTCGCAATGTAGTGCCCAATGTCATAAAACTAGATTTGCATCCTAGGTCATGGGTGTTCCAGCAGGACAATGACCCCAAACATAATTCAAGAAGCACCCAGAAATGGATGAAAACAAGGCACTGGAGAGTTCTGAAGTGGTAATTCCAGCTCCAGTTGCCTCAAGTCTCCCACCACTACCTCTTACATACACAAGGTGCAGAGAATCTGTGAATGACACATTAAATTATTAAATTTTGTTAACTTTGATACATTTCTGTCAAATTTTAAGCATTTCTGCCCATTTTGATGAATTTCTGTCAACTATGATAAATTTCTGTCAACTTTGACAACTGAGCATAGATCACCGTAAGAATTATGAATCGGTCAATGAGTACATGGAAAAAATCAATCAAGTTATGCTCTGTGGAAGATATTTATGTGACCAGAATGAACACTCATTTCCAGCCGATGTTACTACCTAGAACCTATACCTATTATAAATGCAGCTTACAGCGGTATCAATAGGGAATAGAATTTTTTTTTTTGGTTGCAGCAGCAAGGAGTATAAAGCAATAATCCCTGGCTAGATGCGTGTAATATACTATCCATAGTGCGATAGCTCACCTGTACACGAATTTCAGATAAGAGAGGTAATATTGTATAATATAGATTTTAACTGGCCCTGAAGGTGTTTTTTTTGTACGTGGCAGCACCAAACTGTGGAGGAATCCAAGCAACCCTGCCTGCTTTGATGAATTTCTGAGTGCAGATTATATTAAAAAAACATGAATCTGTCAATGATTTTTGGAAAAAAGCAATCAAATTATAGACCGTGTAAGAGATGTATGCGACCAGAATGAACACTCATTTCCAGCTGATGTTACCTAGCACCTGTGCCTATTGTGAATGCAAATAAATGTTTGGTTGCAGCATCCAGAAGTATAAGGCAATAATCCCTGCTGGATGCGTGTAATAAGCTATCCATAGTGTGATAGTGACTCGCCCCCTGGGCCGTGGGGCACTCGGATCCGGGCAATAGGGGGAACGATGGGAATAGTAGTGGCAACCCGGTTCCGTGGCTCAGGGTGGTCAGGCCAGTGGTAGTCCGTTATGTGATATTGATTATGTCCAACTACGCCACCCGTGGATTGCGGTTATTAGGAACCGCCGCTGCATGCAGACCGCTGGGGCTGATGAGGTGTGCAGCTATGGTAGTGTGACTCCCCACGGGAAGAGTGCGGCCCCAGGGCAGTATAGTGGATGGTGGGAGTGATGGTAGTGAGAGTCCCAGTGATGATAGTGCTGGAGGAGCAAGGAGCACACAGACAACAGGTTGCAGTCCAGGGTCTTTACTAACAGGTAAACTGACCCACAAACAGTCCCAGCTAGGAGGGGACCTGGATGTCTGAGAGCAACGGGGAAATTGGCCCTGGTCAGGGTGAGGGTGTAGGCCTACCGTGCTTTCTGCGCTCCTTCTGACTATCTCCTCCTGATAGGATAACAGCCCACGTTTCCGAGCTTCCGTGCTTTCTCGCCTGTATGGCCTGCGACGTGGGTTCCTTTCTGCTCCCAGCCTTGTACGGCTTTACTGGTCCCTTCGGTTGTGGCAGGGCCTCCAGGCTTCTTAGGCCAAGGAATGTACAGTCCCTTGCGGGCTGGTTCTCTGCTGGGGGATGTGGAATCCTTCCAGCCTCAGACACCAAAGTCTGGTAAAATGAAGTCTTTTCTCTGCCAAGACAGGCTCTCTTCGCCTCTTGTCTCTGGCTTGTGGCTCTCTCCTACTGCCACACTTCCTCTTAGGTGCAATCAACTGTCTGTCCCTGCTCCACTCTGGGACACGTCTCAAAGCTGAGACAGGCAATCCAGTTCTCTCTAACCCTGTCCCCAGTACCAGCTTTTATAGGGGCAGCCTGCTCCCCCCTACTGGCCTGAGACAGGAGGCATTGCATGCTAATGTTCCCCTGACCAGAGAACCTCCCCCTTGCTCTCAGACACAGCTTTATTACACTTGTGGCATCCAGGTAGGGTGACACATTCCCCCCTAGTGAAATTTAGTACTCTGGGACTAAACAATAAACAAAGACAATATGCATAACAATAAAACATTAATAGACAGACGGTGCACAAATTGAGTTCTTAAGGTCACAGTGTGGTCTGTGACCGGGTGTCCATATCACCAAAACAACGGGGAGCCTTAACCAGGTGGGGGTCTGTCCTACCCCAAGTCCTTCACAGTCTTAGTTCATTCCTGGGTTAGGCTCAGAATGCAGTCCATACAAGGTCCCGGTTATAAAAGTCCATAACCTGTGAATCCTTACGGTAACTGCAAGAAACTGAAACACACTATCAATAAACATGCAGGTAACTTTGGCAAACAATTCAACATTTGGCAACAAGGTTATTTACAATTTAGTACACTCTATATTCTCCAGCGAGCGGGTATCTGTCCCTTTGTGCTCCTGGTTGACCTCCTTAACCCACTGTCTGGTGGTGGACTAACCTGGCTTTCCCCACTAGCGTTAGGGGTACAGCTACCAGCTGGATGTACAGGTAGGGCAGGCAGCTGTCTGCGGGTTCTTTGGCTTACCGCAGGCATGGCAGGCTCACTGTCAGCAGAGGGTTGACTCTCCTGGGCTGCTGGAACAGGCTCTTCTGCCTCTGGAACCGCTTGCTCCTCTTCACCTTCCGGCTCTGGTGTTGGTTGTTGCTGTGCCGGTTGCAGGAAATGCAGGACAGGTACCACTATGGCATCATTTATGCGAGTCCAGGACTGAGGGAACTCTCCGAGAATGGTGCTGATCATTTCTTCCTTGTCCTCTGCGGGTTCAAGGTCACTCTGATCCTCTTCTGCACTACGGAGTTGCTCGGGGCACCTTTTGAGGTGGTCTCTGGAGACGACACTAGTGGTTTCTCCTCCGTCCTTGGTGACTACGCACACCTTTGGGTTGTCGTGGTCAGACTGCAGTACGGTGTAGGGTTCCCTTTCCCACTGGTCGTCCAACTTATGTAGCCTTCTTTTTCGCTTCAGGACTTGCTCACCAGGTTCTAGGGGACCAGCAGAGGCGTGTTGATTGAAGAGTCTTTCTTGCTTCTCTCTCACCTGGGCCAGGCTCTTCTCCACACTCTCCAGTACCTTCTTGTACTGCAGTTGCCTTTCCGCATCCCAGTCCGCATCCGGGGAGGTGTCCTCAGGTATTAGGACTCCCATCTCCAGGTCTACGGGCAGCTTACCCGGTCTGGCTCGCATCAGGTAAGCCGGGGTGCAGTTTGTAGCGTTCACCGGGATATTGTTGTACATGTCTACCAGGTCCGGCAATTTTTCTGGCCACAGGCTGCGTTCCTCCAGGGGCAACGTCTTCAGGAGATCAATGACTATATTGTTCATCTTCTCACACATCCCGTTGGTTTGGGGGTGGTAAGGCGTTGTCCGTATTTTCTTACAGCCATAGAGGTTGCAGAACTCCTGGAAGATTTCAGCCTCGAACGCTGGACCCTGGTCTGTCAGGACCTGTTCCGGATACCCGTGTGGACGGCAGAAGTATTGTTGGAAGGCTCTGGCCGCTGTTTGGGCTGTCAAGTCCTTTACCGGGACCACCACTAGAAAACGGGAATAGTGGTCCACGATTGTCAGGGCGTAGATGTATCCGGACCGGCTTGGAGCCAATTTGACGTGGTCCAGAGCTACCAGCTCAAGAGGCTGCATGGTGACGATGGGCCTCAAGGGTGTCTTCTGGCTGGTGCGGTCCTTCCTCCTCAGGTGACAAGGGCCACAGTCTCTGCACCACTTTTCTACTGCTCCTCTCATGCCGACCCAAAAGAACCTTCCTCTTAGTAGGAACTCCAGTTTCTTCCAATGGAAGTGTCCCGCTCTGTCATGGTAAGCTCCCAGGACCATAGCTGCATCTCGCCTTGGGACCACGACTTGCCAGGTCAGCTAGTGCGTTCGGTGGTTAACAATCCTTCTGCACAACTTGCCTTCGTAGAGGAACAGCTTGCTCTTCTCCTTCCATAGCTGCTTGGCTTCCTCTGGGGCATCTGGATCTAGGCGGGCGTCTTCCCGGGTCAGCAGATCTTTCACCAGGCGGACTGCAGGGTCACTATCTTGGGTCTCGGCCCAGCTGTGGTGAGGTAGGGGATTCATCATCACAGTTGTTAGATCCTCCTCCTTCACGCGGCGAGAGTGTTGAGCGGCTCCATACCGGTGAAACGCGGGGAGTTCTACCTCCTCCAGCTCTTCTGGGTCTTCGTCACCTTCAGGTAAGTGAGGCATCCTTGATAGGGCGTCCGCGTTGGCGTTGGTTTTGCCTGCCCGGTACTTGATCACAAAGTCATAGTTGGAGAGACGGGCCATCCACCGCTGTTCCAGGGCACCCAGTCTAGCATTGTCCAGGTGTGTCAACGGGTTGTTGTCCGTGTACACGGTGAACTTTGCGGAGGCCAGGTAATGCTTGAAGCGTTCCGTCACGGCCCACACCACCGCCAAGAATTCTAGCTTGAAGGAGCTGTAATTCTCCGGGTTCCTCTCGGTGGGCCTCAGCTTCCGGCTGGCGTATGCTATCACCCGTTCTCTGCCAAGGTTGGTTTTGGGACAGTACGGCTCCCAGTCCCACATTACTGGCATCTGTGTGGAGAATGAAAGGCTGGCCGTAATCAGGGTAGGCCAGGATCTCATCCCCCTTGAGGGCCAACTTTAGCTGGCGGAAGGACTCCTCTTCTGGTTTATCCCACTTGAAGGGTGGCTTTTGACTTCTGGACTTGGACTGTCCGATCAGGAGGTCCTGCATAGGAGCTGCCATCTTAGTGAACCCGGAGATGAACCTTCGGTAGTAGCCTACCAACCCGAGAAACTGTCTCACCTCTTTGATGTTCGAGGGGCTTGGCCAGCTCTTGATTGCCGTGACCTTGTCAGGGTCGGGGGCCACTCCTTCCGCGCTTACCACGTGCCCTAGGTACTGGACCTTCGGTTTCAGCAGGTGGCACTTCGATGGTTTCACCTTCAGGCCATAGCCTGCCAGGGCTTCGAACACCTCGGCCAGGTGCTTTAGATGGTCCTCATAGGTTTTCGAATAGACGATCACGTCGTCCAGGTAAAGGAGGACCGTCTCGAAGTTTCGGTGCCCTAGACAGCATTCCATCAGCCGCTGGAAGGTCCCTGGTACGTTGCAGAGCCCGAAAGGGCTGTTGAACTCACTCAGTCCCATCGGGGTGGTGAAGGCGGTCTTCTCCTTGTCAGCCTCTGCCACAGGAACCTGCCAGTACCCGCTAGTAAGGTCCAAAGTAGAAAAGAAGTTAGCTGATTTTAGTGCGGCTAAAGACTCTTCTATTCTAGGCAGCGGATATGCGTCTTTGTTGGTGATACGGTTGATTTGTCTATAGTCCACGCACATTCTCATGGTGCCGTCTTTCTTTTTGACCAGAACCAAGGGGGCTGCCCAGGGGCTACAGCTGTCTCTAATGACCCCAGCTTCTTTCATCTCTCTTAGCATACCCTTGGCGTTCTGATAATGTGCAGGGGGTACAGGTCGGTGTCTTTCTTTTATTGGTGGGTGGCTCCCTGTGGGGATGTGGTGTTCTATCCCTTTTACTCTGACGAAGTCTAGCGGGTGCTTACTAAAGACTCTCTCGTACTCCTGTACCACCCGGTAGACTCCTTGTTTTTGGTGCAGGGGAGTGGAGTCAGCACCCACGTGAAGTTTCTGGCACCAGTCCTCCTTTTGTTTCTGGGAGCCATTACCCTCTGCCTGTGGAGATGGAGGCAAGGGTTCCACGGCCCTGATAGCTTGGTGTTCGACGACAAACAGTTTGGCGAGTGTTGCGTACCTGGGTAAGTGTACTTCCCTCTCCCCAATGTTGAGGATGCGGACGGGCACCCTCCCATGACGGACATCAACCACCCCCCGGGCTGTCAAAATGGTGGGCCTGCTGTCTGAGTACACGGGTTCTACCATGGCTTGGTAGTCTCTACCTCTCAACCCGATTGCAGTCCGACACCAGATCATCATTTCACTTTTGGGAGGCATGGAAATGGGGAATGGGTCACTCAGTCTTACGCTACCGATCTCACCACCAGACAGTTCTACCTGCTGCCGTCTCATCAGGGCTTTTATCTCCTTGTTGAGGACTCTCTGTTGGCTGGAACTAGCATTCACCGCCACCTGTTGTAGAATTACAATTACCTCTGAAAGACAATTTTCAATTATGTTAGTACCCACAGTTATTTTAGGGTGACTTTCATGACGGTCAATGTCCACAATAATCACTCCCTGTGCCAGCAGTTCAACTTTACCAATTTTAATGGTCATCTCCTTGAACCCCATCTGTGGCACGGGTAAGCCATTACTGGCGATGATGCTCAAGTTACTGTCTGGATACCGTGTGATATCAGCATCAGTCCAATACTGCTTAAAAAGTACATAAGGGATTGTGGTTACTTGCGACCCAGTATCCAGCAAGGCGCTCATGGGGATACCGTCCAGCACCACGGGTAAAACCGGGCGCCCCCCAACGTACTTATTACGCCAATTGTAAGGGCCTGGTGATCTTATGCCTGGGGGTCGGCCCTCTGCCCCAGGTTGGACCCGTTTAAATTACAGTACCTGGAAATGTGTCCGGGCTGGTTGCATCGACGGCAAATGGGCTGTCCATCCTCTGCGTAGCGGTCTGTGGGCCTCCCTCGGAACGACGGGATCCTCCTCTGTCGACGCCATGGGACATCCTCCGGACTTGAAGCCAGCTTGATGGGTCTTGACGGGTCCACTTGCAACGCCTGGACGGTCCTGGTCAACGCCGCGACGCTCCTGGTCAGCTCCTGGACTTGGTGGTGCAGGCCTTTCGACGGGGCTTGGTTCAGGGCCTGTGCATCAGCCTCCACGGAGTCCATAGAGGAGGGCGCCGCCTCCTGGTGGTAGGTGATAGCTGGGCGCCGGGGGTTCATAGCGCCACTGGTTGCAGATTCACGGAGCACCCTTATGGCCCTGTCCTTAAATTGGGCAAAGGTCAGGTCGGGGTTCTGGAAGAACATGAGGCGCAGCTGGGCCCTGTGGGCGCTGGACAGCAGACCCTCTATGAATTGTTCTGTTAGCAGCTTATCGGTTTCCTGCACACTGCCAGGGTCAGTTTGTTGAATAGCCCTCAAGGCTTCCTGTAAATTTAAGGCATAGTCTCTGATGCTGTCCTGTGCCCACTGCTTACATCCATAGAACCTCATTTTAATCTCAGCGGAGGTACGTGTGTCAAAAGTACCCCGCAGCCGGGCCAGAATACCCTTCACAGTCCCTTTCTCCTCAGTGGGCCATGATTTTACCTCCCTTTGGGCTGCGCCAGTTAACTGCCCTGTTAATATGCTGACCTTCTGTTCCTCTGTCAGGGTGTAAACGTGGAACAAACTGTATAGCCTTTCCTTGAAGTCAGTTAGGGCATGGGGCTCCCCTGAGTATTTGGGCAGCCAGGCCGCTCCAGGGATGTAAGGCAGGGAAAAGGGCATCACCGCTGCTGCAGCTGCGTTGGTGGTAGTGGGAGCCTCTGTGTCCGACATCTTCCTCCCCCCCTAGTGAAGTGTGGCCTACCTTCCGACGATCCTCTTCTGTAGGCCGCGGCTCCGCTGCTGCTCTGGACGAGGACCTGGCGTCGCACTCCGATGACGTCAGCGTCGCTCTCTCTCCCTTCCAGGACCTTGCGCAGCGTCGGTGCGTGGGGCGGAGCTTCGGATCTCGCGCGGTTTTGACGTCCACGCCCCTCTTCTTCCCGCGCGGCGTCCTGAAGATGGCGTCCAATGGCGGGAAGACGGCAGAAGACGGCGGGAAACAGTCCAAGATGGCGTCTGATGGCGGGAATCGGCTCCGGACGGCGGGAAACGACTCTGGACGGCGGGAAACTTCTCCACAGGTAAGTTTACAACAGTCTTTTTCAGGCACGCAGTACCCGGTGGTTGCGGGCACGAAATCCTGCCGACTACGCCAAAGCTGACTCGCCCCCTGGGCCGTGGGGCACTCGGATCCGGGCAATAGGGGGAACGATGGGAATAGTAGTGGCAACCCGGTTCCGTGGCTCAGGGTGGTCAGGCCAGTGGTAGTCCGTTATGTGATATTGATTATGTCCAACTACGCCACCCGTGGATTGCGGTTATTAGGAACCGCCGCTGCATGCAGACCGCTGGGGCTGATGAGGTGTGCAGCTATGGTAGTGTGACTCCCCACGGGAAGAGTGCGGCCCCAGGGCAGTATAGTGGATGGTGGGAGTGATGGTAGTGAGAGTCCCAGTGATGATAGTGCTGGAGGAGCAAGGAGCACACAGACAACAGGTTGCAGTCCAGGGTCTTTACTAACAGGTAAACTGACCCACAAACAGTCCCAGCTAGGAGGGGACCTGGATGTCTGAGAGCAACGGGGAAATTGGCCCTGGTCAGGGTGAGGGTGTAGGCCTACCGTTCTTTCTGCGCTCCTTCTGACTATCTCCTCCTGATAGGATAACAGCCCACGTTTCCGAGCTTCCGTGCTTTCTCGCCTGTATGGCCTGCGACGTGGGTTCCTTTCTGCTCCCAGCCTTGTACGGCTTTACTGGTCCCTTCGGTTGTGGCAGGGCCTCCAGGCTTCTTAGGCCAAGGAATGTACAGTCCCTTGCGGGCTGGTTCTCTGCTGGGGGATGTGGAATCCTTCCAGCCTCAGACACCAAAGTCTGGTAAAATGAAGTCTTTTCTCTGCCAAGACAGGCTCTCTTCGCCTCTTGTCTCTGGCTTGTGGCTCTCTCCTACTGCCACACTTCCTCTTAGGTGCAATCAACTGTCTTTCCCTGCTCCACTCTGGGACACGTCTCAAAGCTGAGACAGGCAATCCAGTTCTCTCTAACCCTGTCCCCAGTACCAGCTTTTATAGGGGCAGCCTGCTCCCCCTACTGGCCTGAGACAGGAGGCATTGCATGCTAATGTTCCCCTGACCAGAGAACCTCCCCCTTGCTCTCAGACACAGCTTTATTACACTTGTGGCATCCAGGTAGGGTGACACAATAGCTCACTCGCACACAAATTGCAGATAAGAGTGGTAATATTGTAGAATATAGAATCAATGTGAATTGGCCTTCCCATTATTAAGGAGTGGGTTTCCTATACTGATATTGCATATGCAGTAAGTGCGAGCGTTGCCAAACATTAGGACCCACTCCAATACCATTTTGAAGAGACGTAGTGGAGGGCCTCAGAAAAATTGCATTAAAAATTATTAATGAGGGGGTATTCTATACTATTAATGCGCATGCACAAAGTGCAAGGGCTGCCAAAAATTAGGACACACTCCAATACCACTTGAAAGAGACGTAATGGAGGGCCTCAGTAAAAAATATTTTTCCCATTATTAAGGAGTGGGTCTCCTAGACTGGTAATGCCCATGCACTAAGTGCATGGGCTGAACAACATTTACTCTTAGGGGGTATACACTGTATATACAGTTGAAACCAGAAGTTTACATGCACTATATAAAAATACATGTTTTTCTCAATATCTGACTTGAAATCAGAATAAACCTTGACTTTTAGGTCAATTAGGATTACTATAATTTAAAATTTTTGCCAAATGCCAGAATAATGAGAGAGAGAATGTTTCAAGGCATTTTTAGTACTTTTGCATGCACCATCAGCATCACGTCCATTTCCCTGTCCCTAATCACGCACCTTGCCCATTGTAGCGTCGGCGTCCCTGCCCCCTGCTAGGCAGGGATGCTGTTCCCCTCACCTCTCTGCTCCGTGCTCGGCGTCTTCATCCCGCTCTGCTGGCAGCGCGCGCTGCTTCCCGGACACTGTGCTTAGGGCGCGCGCGCGCGTGCGCTCCCCCTCTCTTAAAGGGGCCGCGCGCGCTGTCCTAAGGAGTCCCCGGCCAATGGCCGGAGGACCTCACCATATTTAAGGCACCTCCTCCAAAATGGAGGTGCCCGAGCATTGTTGTTGCATAGCCTATCACTGTGCTTCAGCCCTCAGGTCCCGTTACCAGATACCTGCCAGTTACCTGCCAGATTCCTGCTTGATACCTGCCTGATACTTGTCTATCTACTTGCATTCCTGCGGTCCGACAGTCTGCCCACCAGCCCTGCCAGTCTGTCTATGGATCTGATTGCCCGCTCACCTGGGAGCGCTCATCTGCTACCTGCCTGCTAGCCTACCTGGAGGCTCTGCCGTCACGTGCTGTGACCACCTGCCTGTCCAGAGACTCTTACCTGCTCACCTGGGAGTGCTCATCTGCTACCTGCCTGCTAGCCTACCTGGAGGCTCTGCCGTCACATGCTGTGGCCACCTGCCTGTCCAGAGACTCTTACCCGCTCACCTGGGAGCGTCCATCTGCTACCTGCCTGCTAGCCTACCTGGAGGCTCTGCCGTCACGTGCTGTGACCACCTGCCTGTCCAGAGACTCTTACCCGCTCACCTGGGAGCGTCCGCCTTCTACCTGCCTGCTATCCTACCTGGAGGCTCGGCCGTCACGTGCTGTGACCACCTGCCTGTCCAGCTACTCTTACCCGCTCACCTGGGAGCATCCGCCTGTTACTTGCCTGCTAGCCTACCTGGAGGCTCTGCCGTCACCTGCTGTGACCACCTGCCTGTCCAGAGACTCTTGCCCGCTCACCTGGGAGCGTCCACCTGCTACCCGCCTGCTAGCCTATCTGGAGGCTTAGCCGTCACTTGCCGTGACCCCCCGCCTGTCAAGAGACTGTTCCCGTCACTTGCCGTGACCTCCTGCCCTTCTAACCAGAGACTGTCCCCGTCACTTGCCGTGACCTCCTGCCCTTTCTACCCAGAGACTGTCCCCGTCACTTGCCGTGACCTCCTGCCCTTTCTACCCAGAGACTGTCCCCGTCACTTGCCGTGACTACCTGCCCACCTACCCTGGGAGCCACCCACATCCTTACAAGGACTGCCCCTTTGTATCGTTGCTCAGAGGTTCCACCTCCCAGACCCGTTAC
Source organism: Phyllobates terribilis (assembly GCF_046119375.1). Classification (NCBI taxonomy): domain Eukaryota; kingdom Metazoa; phylum Chordata; class Amphibia; order Anura; family Dendrobatidae; genus Phyllobates; species Phyllobates terribilis. The sequence goes on along the minus strand of NW_027362761.1, from coordinate 114,787,637 downwards.
AGTTTGCTCGGGCCATGGAACCCGGTGGCACCCAAGCTCCCTTGCTCTCGGACTTATGTCATGAACTTTCCCGTCAGAGGTCCCAACAGGAGTCCATCCTGAGTCTCCTGCGTAGTGTTAACTCCCACCTGGACACATTGTCTACCTCTTCGGGGGCTGCCTCCACATGCACACTTACTACCCCGGCACCGCCGCAGCCCATCAACACCATGGCATCTCTTCTCGGTCCCCGCCTCTCCGCTCCTCCTCGTTTTGGTGGAGATCCCAGCCAGGCACGGGGCTTCATTAACCAGTGCACTCTGCACTTCGAACTGTTGGCACACCAGTTTTCCACCGACCGAGCCAAAGTAGCCTTCATCATGTCCCATCTCACGGGAGAGGCACTGGCTTGGCTAAATCCTCTATGGGAGAGAGGAGACCCCCTGGTGTCCAACCTGCCAGCCTTTCTCACGGCTTTCCGGAAAGTCTTCGACGAAACAGGACGGAAGACCTCATCTGCATCATCTCTGCTACGCCTCCGTCAAGGAAATCTCACCGTGGGCCAATATGCCATACGGTTCCGTACCCTTGCTTCGGAGCTGGCCTGGGATAACGACGTCCTGGTGTCTGTCTTTTGGGATTGTCTGTCCGGCCGTATTAAAGATGAACTCGCCGGTCGGGACATTCCTACCACTCTCGACGACTTAATCACTCTGGCCACCTGGATTGACATCCGGTTCTAGGAGCGCGCCAAAGAGGTCACCCGTGAGAGAAGGTTTCCATGACTAGCCCCTACCTTCCAGAAACCCGTCACTTCTCCCGTTACTCCCCAGGCGCACTCACCCGAGCCTATGCAGGTCGACCAGACCAAGATGGTCAAGACCCGTCAAGAGTTACGCCGAGCCGATGGGAGCTGCTTCTACTGTGGCAGTAAGGAGCACCGGATCCGTTCCTGCCCGGAGAGGTCGGGAAACGCCTGTGTCTAGGATCGCTCAGAGAGGTCGTCCTAGATAAGAGTAAACCCTCTCCATCTCTGTTGCTGTCGGTCTCTATCATCTGCGGGGAGAACCGTTATTTTGAACTAGCCCAACTTGACTCTGGAGCTGCCGGAAATCTCATTTCTCAGTCCCTGGTAGAGAAATACCGCATTCCCACCAAACCCCTAGCTGTACCTTTATCTGTCGCTGCCGTAGATGGGGGCCTCTTACCACATCCCATCCAACTCATCACTGAATCCATAACCCTGCAGGTGGGAATGCTGCACTCTGAGAGCATCTTCTTTCATGTTCTGCCTGGACTCTCTCACGCCCTCTTGCTAGGCCTACCTTGGCTTCAGAAACATGCACCCGTGCTTGATTGGCAGACAGGAGAAGTCCTTCGCTGGGGACAGGACTGCCATAAGACTTGTTTAGTTCCCGTCCATCCTGTCCATCCTTCTCCTACCCCAGCCAATCTACCTGGTCTTCCGGTTCCCTATTGGTCTTATGCGGACGTCTTTAATAAAAAGGAGGCAGAGACATTACCCCCTCATAGACCATACGACTGCCCAATCGACCTGATGCCCGGCGCTACTCCTCCCCGTGGGCGTATTTACCCTTTGTCCGCTGCTGAGACCCGGTCAATGTCTGAATATATTGAGGAGAATCTGGCCCGGGGATTTATCCGGAAATCGACCTCCCCGGCGGGAGCAGGATTCTTCTTTGTCAAAAAAAGGACGGCTCACTCCGTCCCTGTATAGACTATAGAGGCCTTAACAAGATCACGGTGAAGAATAAATACCCCCTTCCGCTCATTCCGGAATTATTTGACCGTCTGAGGGGGGCTAGAATCTTCACCAAGCTGGACCTCCGTGGGGCGTATAACCTGGTCCATATCCGTCAGGGGGATGAATGGAAGACGGCATTCAACACTCGGGACGGCCACTATGAATACCTGGTAATGCCCTTCGGTCTCTGTAACGCTCCCGCCGTCTTTCAAGAGTTGGTCAATGACATCTTCCGGGACCTTCTCTACTCCTGCGTAGTGGTGTACCTGGACGACATCTTGGTCTTCTCTCCGGATCTTCTCACTCACCGGAGGGATGTTCGTCAGGTCCTGCTCAGGCTCAGGCAGAACCACCTCTACGCTAAATATGAGAAGTGCCTCTTTGAGCAGACCTCGCTTCCGTTTTTGGGCTACATAATCTCTCAGACCGGCCTACGAATGGATCCTGAGAAACTGTCTGCCATTCAGAAGTGGCCTCGACCAGAGGGGTTGAAGGCTATTCAGCGGTTCCTGGGCTTCGCCAACTACTACCGCCTCTTCATACCGCACTTCTCTTCCCGGACTGCCCCAATCTCTGCGCTCACCCGTAAGGGCACTAATCCCAGAGAATGGCTGCCCGAAGCAGAGGAAGCCTTTCTTTCCTTAAAACAGGCTTTCTCTTCTGCCCCGGTGCTGCATCGTCCGGACGGCAACAAACAATTCTTCCTGGAAGTGGACGCCTCCTCCTCTGGAGCCGGAGCGGTACTTACCCAAAAGTCGTCTTCCGGAAGAATGGTAACTTGCGGCTTCTTCTCCAAACTCTTCTCCCCTTCTGAGCGCAATTATTCTATAGGAGACCGAGAGTTATTGGCCATTAAGCTGGCACTGGAGGAGTGGCGTTACCTGCTCGAGGGGGCTCTTCACCCGGTAATTATTTACATGGACCACAAGAACTTGGCTTACCTCCAGAGCGCCCAGAGACTTAACCCGCGCCAAGCCCGGTGGTCCTTGTTTTTTGCCTGCTTTGATTTCGTTCTTCATTTTCGCCCTGTAGACAAAAACATCAAAGCTGACACCTTGTCCCGATCCTTCCTGGTGTCTGATCTAGAGGAGGAGCCTAATCACATCATTGATCCCGCCAGAGTAATGCAGATGGCCCCCCTGAATCTAAATCGTCTCCCTCCCGGTAAGACGTTCGTAACAGTACCTGATCGGAAGAAGGTCCTACACTGGGGTCACTCGTCTAAGCTAGCTGGCCACACCGGTCAGAGAAAGACCCTCCAGCTTATTGCCCGGCATTACTGGTGGCCTACCCTGCACAAGGACGTAATAGACTTTGTTCTAGCCTGTGTGTCCTGCGCCCGCAACAAGGTACCGAGACATCTGCCAGCCGGTCGCCTCCTTCCTCTTCCAGTACCTGCTGCCCCGTGGCAGCATATAGCTATGGACTTTATAACGGATCTCCCTGTCTCTGCCGGTTGTACGGTCATTTGGGTGGTCGCTGACCGCTTTTCCAAGATGGCTCACTTCATTCCCCTGCCGGGCCTCCCGTCGGCACCCGAGCTGGCTAAAGACTTTATCCGCCACATCTTCCGTCTCCATGGCCTGCCCCTCCACATCGTGTCGGATCGTGGGGTTCAGTTCACCTCACGCTTCTGGAGAGCCACATGTAAGCTGCTTAACATCACCCTGGACTTCTCCTCCGCTTACCACCCACAGTCCAATGGTCAAGTGGAGCGGATCAATCAGATCCTGACCAGTTACCTCCGGCACTTCGTTAATGCCCATCATTCGGACTGGGTGGATCTCCTACCATGGGCCGAGTTCTCTTACAATAATCACGAGAGCGAATCTTCCTCCAAATCCCCGTTTTTTGTAGTCTTCGGTCAGCATCCTCGGATCCCATTTCCCGCCTCCACCTCGGTGGACAATCCGGCTGCGGAATCTCTCGTTAGCGAATTCTCCTCCATTTGGGAGAGTACCCGATCCGCACTCCTTCAGTCGTCCGAGCGGATGAAAAAACACGCTGACAAAAAACGCCTGGATCCTCCACAATTCCATCCTGGAGATAAAGTCTGGCTCTCGTCCAAGTATGTCCGGCTCAAGATTCCTTCCTACAAGTTAGGGCCTCGGTTCATCGGCCCACTGGAAGTTATCAAACAAATCAATCCGGTGGCCTATAAATTGAAACTCCCGGCCAACTTGCGGATCCCTAACTCCTTCCATGTATCTCTCCTCAAACCCGTGGTACTTAACTCTTTTTCCAAGTCTACAGGTACGCCTCCTGCTCCGGTTTCCGCTGAAAACGAGTTTGAGGTAGAGAACATTCTGGCCACCAAAAGGGTAAGAGGAAAGACCTTTTTTCTAGTAGATTGGAAGGGGTTTGGTCCTGAGGAGAGAACGTGGGAGCCCCGGGAGAACATCCATGCCCCTCTCATCCTTGATAAATTTCTGTCTGGCCTAAAAAAGGGAGGGTCTAAAGGGGGGGTGTACTGTAGCGTCGGCGTCCCTGCACCCTGCTAGGCAGGGATGCTGTTCCCCTCACCTCTCCGCTCCGTGACCGGCGTCTTCCTCCCGCTCTGCTGGCAGCGCGCGCTGCTTCCCGGACACTGTGCTTAGGGCACGCGCGCTCCCCCTCTCTTAAAGGGGCCGCGCGCGCCGTCCTAAGGAGTCCCCGGCCAATGGCCGGAGGACCTCACCATATTTAAGGCACCGCCTCCAAAATGGGGGTGCCCGAGCATTGTTGTTGCATAGCCTATCACTGTGCTTCAGCCCTCAGGTCCCGTTACCAGATACCTGCCAGTTACCTGCCAGTTACCTGCCAGATTGCTGCTTGATACCTGCCTGATACTTGTCTATCTACTTGCATTCCTGCGGTCCGACAGTCTGCCCACCAGCCCTGCCAGTCTGTCTATGGATCTGATTGCCCGCTCACCTGGGAGCGCTCATCTGCTACCTGCCTGCTAGCCTACCTGAAGGCTCTGCCGTCACGTGCTGTGACCACCTGCCTGTCCAGAGACTCTTACCTGCTCACCTGGGAGTGCTCATCTGCTACCTGCCTGCTAGCCTACCTGGAGGCTCTGCCGTCACGTGCTGTGACCACCTGCCTGTCCAGAGGCTCTTACCCGCTCACCTGGGAGCGTCCGGCTGCTACCTGCCTGCTAGCCTACCTGGAGGCTCGGCCGTCACGTGCTGTGACCACCTGCCTGTCCAGAGACTCTTACCCGCTCACCTGGGAGCGTCCGCCTGCTACCTGCCTGCTAGCCTACCTGGAGGCTCTGCCGTCACCTGCTGTGACCACCTGCCTGTCCAGAGACTCTTGCCCGCTCACCTGGGAGCGTCCACCTGCTACCCGCCTGCTAGCCTATCTGGAGGCTTAGCCGTCACTTGCCATGACCCCCCGCCTGTCAAGAGACTGTTCCCGTCACTTGCCGTGACCTCCTGCCCTTCTACCCAGAGACTGTCACCGTCACTTGCCGTGACCTCCTGCCCTTTCTACCCAGAGACTGTCCCCGTCACTTGCCGTGACCTCCTGCCCTTTCTACCCAGAGACTGTCCCCGTCACTTGCCGTTACTACCTGCCCGCCTACCCTGGGAGCCACCCGCTTCCTTACAAGGACTGCCCCTTTGTATCGTTGCTCAGAGGTTCCACCTCCCAGACCCGTTACACCCATTTTAGATAGAGTATAATATTTTGCAGCTTCCAAAAAATTTCACGATTATTACCGCAAGAAAGAGTTTCCAGTTTGTCAGGGAGTGCTTCCAGGTGATTCAATACTTACTCCAAATCTTTCAGGAATAATCCAGTTTATTTTTATATACAAACAACGCGTTTCGGCTATACATAACATTAGCCTTCATCATGTAAAATCATAATTGTCTTTTAAGGATACATTTATATAGAATAAAAAGAGGAGGAGGAACTAATCCAACCCCTCGATCAATTTTCATCAATTTAAAACACATGTGCACTTCTAGAAGGTATTAAGCAGTTAGTTAAAAGTGAACTCTATATTGATTTAGAAAGGAAAAAAAAAACATCACTATTAGTGTTGAGCGAGTATGTTCTGTCCGAGTATGCTCGGGCCGAGCTCCGAGTATTTATAGCTGCTCGGTGATAAGGTTAAATCGCTCCCATGTGCATGATTTGCAACTGTTTGACAGCTTTATTACATGTGAGGAATGTGTAAGAAATAGACATTCCTCACATGTAATAAAGCTGTCAAACAGTCGCAAATCATGCATATGGGAGTGATTCAAGCATATCACCGAGCAGCTGTAAATACTCGGAGATCGGCCCGAGTGTACTCGGCGAAAGGGTTAAGAGAACAAACTCACTCAACACTAATCACTATATATTGTTCTTTCCTATTCAATAAAAAAAATTCTCTATAAAATTAATAAAATTATTTGTCATATGACTCCATTTACTATCCTTTTTACTACTTCACTGGTAAGGGAAAAATATTTCTCCCGATTCTAGAATATAACGATGTCATCGATATTAAGAACTCCATTTTTTATCTTATCTACTACATTACCAATAAGGGAAAAATATTTCTCCCAATTCTAAGGTATAACGAATTTATCACCAATAGATGAACCAGTATCTGCAGGGATTAGAACTCATACATTTAGATTCCCCATATCTACAATAGCTGCGTATTTACTCCATTGAGCCACTCGCAGTTATAGTCTCTGGGTGCTTAATTTTTCTTTTTATTCTCTTTAGCTTTTCTCCCTCTACCTCATTTACAAGGTTTGCAGACTTCGATTTTTAACCCCAAAATTTTAGCGGTATTATATGTTCTCTAATTTATCATTGAGGCCGTCTGGGTACAGAGTCCTCAATCTGTATATCCAGAAGGCCTCCTTTTTATTTAACTGTTGTGTCCTGTTGGAAACATCTCTAGGGATCTGTTCAATCGGACAGATTGAAAATACTAGAGAAAAAAGCACTGAAAAAACTGTGAGAGAAAATGCTGTCATGGATATAACTAAATCTCACCTGAAATCAGCAGTATTAATATTCAGCAAATTGAGCCCTTACAAGGACTCTTGAAGTAGATTAAATAAATAATAGTGGTGTGGAATCCCTGCCTAAAATAAGTGCCAATTCTCTCTCTCCCTCAGCAGCACCTTTCCCTACTCTGCTTGTTTGATGGAGTAGACTGTGACAAGCATAAGGTCCCAGGTCTTATATAGACCCGATGACGCTATGCGGCCAGTCAATCACTGTAATGCCACAACCAACATGGCTACAGCTTTACAGTGACTGTCAGACAATCCCTGCATTTAATTGGCTGCCTAAAAAGCACCAAACATGCAAAGCGGTGACTCAAGCTCCCGCCCGAACATTCAAAAAATACTCGCCAAGTAAGGAGCATCCCGAGCACTGTGATGCTCGAGCGAGTAACGATTAGTGACAAGCGTGCTTGCTCATCATTAATTACAACTCAAACGTAAAAAATTGGTGTTTCAACTCTTCAAAGACCTAGTAATTAGGGATGAGTGAACCCGAACTGTAAAGTTCAGGGTTCGTACAGGACACCTAGTGTCCAGTACCAAATCCCAAACACAGACTTTTTACTGGATGTTCGGTTTACTGTTTGGGGTCGAATGCCTGATAATGTTTGTTGAAAGGCTGCAGTGCAGCAAATCAACATGTTGTTAGGCTGTGGACACTTCCTGAGCCATCACAGCCATGCCAAGTATTAACATGGTTGTGACTGACCAGAGCATCATGTGACCTGGACTGTATAAATTTAGGATCACAAGTACCATGTGCCATTCTTCTCTGATTAGTGTACGGACAGGACGCAGCTGGAGTGAGGAACAAAATTAGACTGCGCACTCTGTAAAAAAGCCTTTTTGTGCACTCTGAACATATCTCAGTGGAAGTACCAAAATGCCGCTGTGTGTACTCTGCACCGATATATGTGGAAATGCTGTGCCAAAAAGCTGCTGTGTGTACCCTACACCCTCGTCTATGGGAGTACTGTGCCTTTAACTTCAGTGTGTACTCTACACCCTTATGTGGGAGTACTGTGCCTTTAAGTCTCTGTATGTACTCTGCAACCCCACCTGTGGGAGTACTGTTCCAAAAAGCCTCTGTGTGTACTCTGCTACCCCGCCTGTGGGAGTACTGTTCCAAAAAGCCTCTGTGAACTCTGCAGCCATGTCTGTAAGATTAGTGTGCCTAAAAAATAAATCTACTCTGGAGCCATCTCTTTGCCATTTGTGGGCCAAAAAATATATTTTACTCTACCGCTGTGTCTATACGAGTAGTGTGCCTAAAAAATAATTTTACTCTGCAGCCATATTTTTGCCATTTGTGGGACCAAAAAATAATTTTTACTCTACCACTGTGTCTACATAAGTAGTGTGCCTAAAAAATAAATCTACTCTGCAGCTGTCTCTTTGCTATTTGTGGGCCAAACAATTAATTTTACTGTACCGCTATGTCTATATGAGTAGTGTGCCTAAAAAGTTAATCTACTCTGCAACCATCTTTGTCATTTGTAGGCCTAAAAAATATTTTTACTCTACCACTGTGTCTATATGAGTAGCATGCCTAAAAATAAATTACTTTGCAGCCACCTCTTTGCCATTTGTGGGCCAAATAAATAATTTTACTCTACTGCTGTGTCTATATGAGTAGTGTGCCTAAAAAATAAATCTACTTTGCAGCCGTCTCTTTGGCACTTGTGGGCCAAACAATTTTACTGTACTGCTATGTCTATATGAGTAGTGTGCCTAAAAAATAAATCTACTCTGCTGCTATCTCTTGGTCATTTGTGGGCCAAACAAATAATTTTACTGTACTGCTATGTCTATACGAGAAGTGTGCCTAAAAAATAAATCTTCTCTGCAGCCGTCTCTTTGCTATTTGTGGGCCTAAAAATATTTTTACTCTACCACTGTGTCTATACGATTAGTGCACCTAAAAAATAAATCTACTCTGCAGACGTCTCTTTGCCATTTGTGGGCCAAACAAATAATTTTACTCTACTGCTGTGTCTATTCAATTAGGGTGCCTAAAAAATAAATCCACTCTGTCGCAATCTCTGTGCAGATAGTGTGCCAAAAAAAAAAACTTAAAAAATGAGGAGAGTAGTAGTTGCTGCTGGTGGTGGTGGTGTAGCTGCTGCTGGGAGAGGACATGGTCATTCTGTGCCTGCTAGGGGCCCAAATGAAACACCTTCCTCTTGTGCACGCAGGCAACAGGACATTCTGCATCATTTCGTAGGGTTGAGTACTGCTTCACAAATGGTGAGTCCACAAAATGTTGAAAAGTTGTTAGATTGGATGGCTGAAAATGCCTCCAGTTTCTTTGCATTATCTTTCAACCGATTCACTGCAGAAAGTGCAGTGTTGGCACTTGAGGACCATGGTCATCCAGCTTCCACCTCACCCCCTTGTAAATCAGCCAAACAGTCTGAGCACCAAGTAATTCAGCAGTCTCTTCTGCTTTTTGATGATTCCGCTGGCTGGGGTTCCATGGCTCATCCACCTAGCTCTGCCCTAGAAGTGGAAGAGACTGAGTGCAGTGATGCCTAAGCACTTGTTATGTTGGAGGATGAGTACGTGGGAGAGCTAATGCACACAGTCAGTGGACCATCGCAGCACATCTCAGAGGATGCCGAAACACAGTTGCCAACTGCAAGGTCTTTCGCAAGGAGGGAAGGGGTAAGGAGTGGGTAAAAGATGAAGTCCTAAACCCCACATAGAGCAAAGGCCATCCTAGTGACATGCGCATTTTGGAGGAAAAGGAGGTGGCCACACTGCTCCAGCAGCACAACAAAAGAGGGAGAAGTGTGCAAGGGCACAACGGGTGCCCCTTTGCCAGTCCGCTGACTTCTACTCCCACCACACTGCTGAAATAAGCACTCCAAAGCCAGCTCAAAAGAGCTCCATGGCATGGCATTTCTTCAGGGAATGTGCTGCAAACAAGCATCAGGCGGTTTGCATGCTGTGCCGTCAAAGCATGAAGTGAGGCATAAATCTTCTGAACCTGAACACCACCTGCATGAAGAGGCATCTGAATTCTGAGTACGAGGTGCAGTGGAGTACACACCTTAAAGCATAACAGATCTGATGTTCCACCTGCTCCCTCTTCTGCTGCAGTCTCGGCCTCTACCTCTTGCTCACGATCAACAGGGCCAACTGCCTCTTCACAAAAGAGAAAATGTGAAAGCACCATCACCTACAGTTTCACTTCCTATAGCAGTATTCATCTTCCCATCCCCCAAACACGAGAGAGAGAGGAGATACCCCACGAGCCATGGTCCTGAATAACAGCATTTCCAAATTCTGGCCTTTGAAATGCTGCCATTGAGGCTGGAGGAGACGGATAGTTTTAAAAAACTGATGACATTCTTCCCAGCCTCCACTATTTTTCCAGGCATGCTATCCCTGCCCTGCACACACATGTTGTGTACAAAATAAGGTGTGCACTGGGCAACGCCATCAGTGGCAGGGTCTACATAACCACCTATACGTGGACCAGTAAGCATTGGCACCACCAGGGATACTACATCTCCCTAACTGCATACTGGGTAAATGTAGTGGTGGCTGGGGCAGAGGCGGAAGGCATTCTAGCCCATCTTCTACCACCACCGAAGATTGCTGGACGTTTCTCTTACCAGGTTGCTTCCTACTCCGTTTCCTCCACCACCTCCTCATTCGGGCACACTGAGACCTGCACCATCAAGGGAAAAACAACAGCATGCTGTTCTGAAACTCATCTGTTTGGGGGACGAATCCCACAACATGCACCTTGCATATGCTGGAGAGAATGTACGCTGAGTCGCTTTGCAGAATATCAACACTTTACCACCAATGAGTGGACTTCCACATGGGATATGTGTGCTGTGTTGCGCTGCTTTGAATACTCCACCAATATGGCCAGGGATGATGACGCCATCAACAGCATTACTATACCACTGCCTGCCGGAAAAAACAATTCAGGCGACGATGAATGGGGTGGTGGCTGAGGAGGAAGAGGAGCAGAAGAAGCAGGGCCAATTGACTCTGATATCAGGCCTGTCGCTTACAGTGGCCATGTACCCAACTGTACAGCCTGTCACAGTTTGAGAGGATGATGATGAGGAGGAGGAGAAACGACCATATTCACATCAGTGTGGCACTCGAAGCAGCTCATGGGCATCACTGGAGCATGGCTTGGGGAATAGAAAGAACCCAGATGATATATATCACCATGGACAGCTTGTCGTTGCCTCTAGGCAGCCTGGCACACATGAGCCAATACATGCTGCTGTGCCTGCGCAATGACCGCCGAGTTGCCCGTTTCTTTACCAGTACTTATTATTGGGTGGCAACCCTGCTGGATCCCCGCTATAAGGAAAACGTATCATCATTACTTCCATCACTGGAGCGTGATTTCAAAATGCGTGAATACAAACACACTCTGGTAGAGAAACTACTGATTGTTTTCCCAATTGATAGCGGGGATTCAGTGGAAGAACAAGGCAGAGGTGGAGGACGAATTTGCCAACACAGCTGGGGCATCACCACCACCTTGAAAGGCAAGGTTAGCATGGTTGAAATGTGGCAAAACGTTATGAGCAGGCCACAACATCCGGCACCACCATCTGATACAGTCCTTATTAGTTGTAGTCAGCATTACAACAACATGGTGGAAGATTACCGGTCCACACGTCTCCACGTAATAACTGTTGGGTCTGCCCCAATTAACTTCTGGGCTCCAAATTGGACACATGGCCTAAGCTTGCCCTTTATGGCTTGGAGGTGGTGGTCTGTCCTGCGGAAAGTGTACTGCCCGAATATGTGTTTAGCACGGCAGGGGGTGTGATCACAGACAGGCGCATCTGCCTATCCACAGCAAACGTGGGGAAGCTAACGTTCATTAAAATGAACCTGGTGTGGATCTCATAGGACTTGTCCATACCTTTGACTAGACAACTATACCAGCCGCACCCAGCCAGTATTCAAATCTATTTACCATTCGTTTCATTTGCGTGCCTCCTCCCCAAATAAAAAAAGCAGTGTTGGATAAGTCCTCCCTCGCCTTTTCCACCTACACCACCATGTCCACCTCTTCCTTCACTTGGACCTATGCCTCCTGCTTCTAGAGTGCTAGTTTTACTTTTAATTCTAGGTTCTTTTAAGTCAGTTCCATAAAAAAAATATAGAAAAACACTAAAAAAAGAAAAAAGATACAACCCAGCTCCCCCCAAAAATAGACTACTCCTCCCTTGTCTCTTCCACCTGCACCGCCACATCCACCTCTTCCTCAACTTGGACCTACGCCTCCTGGGTCTAGATTGCTAGCTTTAGTTTTAATTATTGGTTCTTTTAAGTCGGGTGCATGAAAATAAAAGAAAAAAAATTCAAAACAGCAAAAACCGTGTTGGATTACTGCTTCCTTGCCTCTTTTACCTGTAGTGCCAAGTCCACCTCTTCCTCCACTTGGACATATGCCTCCTGGTTCTAGATTGCTAGTTTTAGTTTTACTTCTAGGTTCTTTTAAGTCAGTTCCATAAAAAAAAATAAAAAAGAAATAGAAAAACACTAATAAAAAAGAAAAAAATACTGAAAAAAACAAACATCAAAACAGTGTTGGATTACTTTTACCTTGCCTCCTACACCGCCACCATGTCCACCTCCTCCTACACTTGGACCTGTTACTCCTGGATCAAGATTATTATTTTTTATTTCTGCTCTGCTTAGCGTAGGGACAGGACACAGCTGTAGTGAGGGACAGTATTAGGTTTTCTGTGAGTGCAGTTTTCCAAAAATAGTCTCTATGTGTACTCTGCACCCGTTTCTGTGATAGTACTGTGTGTACCGAAAACTTTTTCTAATCTGCAACCGTGTCTGTGGGAGTCATGTGTTAAAAAAAAGTTTCTACTTCTATGCACCCATACCTCTGATAGTACTGTGGGCAAAAACTAATTTTTCTACCCTTATGCACCTATGTTTGATAGGTTGTGATATTACGGAGTGTAAAAATAATTTTTTCTAATCTGCAACCGTGTCTGTGGGAGTACTTTGCCTAAAAAGCACTTAAAAAAATTAGGATAGCGTCAAATAAGGTTCGTGGACGTGGCCGTCAAGCTCTGACTTTTTGCCATCTCATGTTTCTTGTTGTGTCATATCTAGTGATAAGCAAGCATACTATCAATAGCCCTAGATATCAGGGCTGGTAATATTCTTTTTGCTCTTAATCCTGCTAATTTTGGTAAAAAGCAATATAATACACCATTTTTACTGCTCCATTTACAGCATACAGCCAGATTTGGTTGATTTGACTAGCACTGCTGTATTGTGGAAGCAGAAAAACTTGCCCATCTCAGGTGGTCGAATATTACTGCAGTATTAAACCTGTTTTGTTTGCAAGCTGCAAAATGTTATACTGCATTTAAAGGCTGGTACTTGTGTGTCAAAAATATATTCACACTTGTTCGCTGACCAATAGCATTGCTATACCCACACTGGGCAAAGAATTGGTCATCAGATGTGATCAAATATAGTGGTATTAATCCTGATTATTTTTTTTTTTGCAAGCCGCAAAATATTATAGTCCATTTAAAATGGGCAAGGCGCATGGCAAGGGACGGGGAAGTGGATGTGATGCTGATGGCGCACGCAGAGGCCAAGGCCATCGGGCAAGATGAACTGTGCCTGCTGAGGGAGCACTACAAACACCCACCTCATGTTCACCTACCTTCCTGACACAATTTCTAGGGGACCGCGGAACATGACTCTTGAAGCAAATGAATAGCAGATAATGTTGGATAGCAGATAATGCTTCCATTCAGTTTGCCACTCCACCACCAGCCTGCCTTCCACACAGTCGAGTCTCAGTAGCTGTGAGTCTGTATGTGTATTCCTCACCCTGATCCTCCTTCCTTCCACCATGCCAAGAGCCTAGAGGCAAGTAATCCCACACTTGGACACTCTGAAGGGCTGTTAATGACACGCCCAGGGGATGGGGATGACTCGGCGCCCGGGCCTTGTTGTTGCCTGACCTTGGGGGATGTCGCAGTGGTCGGCTCCCGGGCCCGTACCCTGGGGTCACTCTTAAAAGAAGGGGGGAAGTTATATGGGATAGGGAATGTTCGTGACGCCACCTGTGGTGTCTGGTGAGGATCACCAGCGCTGCGACGGTCCTCTGAGGCCGGTGTTCAGGTGGAGCGGGGCCTCAGGGCAGCGTAAGTGTAGGGATGCAGGACAGAGGGGAACCAGTCGGGTCAGGGGAGGAATAGGCACACACACGACAGTTCACTTCAGTACCTTTACTGGTGGTGTTTCTGGCATGGTCCAGGGTACTTCAGGGTGAAGGGTGCATATCAGGACTCTCCCCAGTGAGCAGGTGTGGGGCCTCCTGTTCCTTGCCTTTCCTTGATAAGTTTCTGACCTGCCTGGAGCTAGGTCTAACTTGGTCTCTGTCTTGCTCCTGCTGACCTGGTGGTAGGGCCTTCTGTTTGAGATCACACTCCCTGGTCTCTTGGGCCTCCGTGACTCCTGACCCTGGTATGTAATCAGCTTTTGGTGTTCCTGGGACATATAGTTCGCCAGGGGTTCCGATTATTCCTGCTGGGGATATAGGCCCCCTGAAGATGCGGACCCGGTGTCCGGTAAATGGTTTTTGGGGTGAGCTGGTTAAGCTCCTCTGCCCCCTATGTTGCTTGCTTTCCACTCACCTTCGTCCACGCTCGGAGCCCTCTCTAGGCTTCACACGGGCAGTAGGCCTCGCTACTCTTCACCGCTCTTTTGGAATCGGCATGCCCTAGGCTCACTAACTCGAGCTCTCTGAGTCTGGGCTGGACTGACTGAGCTCCACTGCAGGCTAGCTTCTGCAGGAGCTCCTCTCAGCAGACTGACCTTCTAACAGACTGACCTTCTCACAGACTGTAGACTCTAGACTGTAGACTCTAGACTGTGGACTCTAGACTGCGACTCCAGACTGAGCTGCCTAGCTCCACCTTCCCTCTTTATATCCCTATCCGGGCTCCCTCTGCTGGTCTGAGGTGGAAGGTGGAGGTGTGTGAATGCTATGTGGGCCTCTTGTGGAGGAATCCGTCCATGCACTCCTCTGGGATCTGTGGCACCAATGCGCAGCAGGGCGCCACATTAACATTTCCATTTATAGATTCTGACCTCTCGCTCAGTCCGCTTGAATTGGGGCAAGAGGAGATCGCATGTAGCGATGCCCAAATATTTGAGCAGCCATGGTCACACGAAGGCGACGGTGGGAAAGTGCAATTACTGTTGCAAGAGGTGGATGATGGTGATGAGACACAATTGCAAGCAAGTCAGGAGGAGGCCCAGGGTGCGTACTTGGAAGACGAGGTGGTGGACTATGAAGTCACTGACCCAACCTGGCAAGGTGACATGCATAGCAAAGATAGCAGCACAGAGGGGGAGGGAGGCGTAGCACCACAACAGGCAGGAACAAGCAGTGGGGTGGCCCCAGGCACAAGGTGGGCAACCGTTCCCTAAAACACCAATACGAGGGAAGTTGCCAGTCCAACTGCTAGGTCTTCCCGAGTATGGCTCTTTTTTAAAGACTATCCAGTTAACTCAAAAAAGGCCATTTGGAACATCTGCCATGCCAGCATCAGCAGGGGCAGCAAAACTACCAGCCTGACCACCACCAGCATTATCAGGCACATGACAGCAAAGCACCCAACTAGTTGGGCCAAACACCAAGGTCCAGAAATGGTGTCTGTGGGTGACACCACTGCCTCTTCCCCTGTTGTACATGCATGGCAAGCCTCCGTCCATGATCTGCCTGAGCTGCTTGTGAAAGTACGCCGCATGTGTGCCCATTTCAAAAAGTCAGCTACTGCTTCTGCCACTCTCGCCGTACTCCAGCAGCGTTTGCAGCTTCCAGCTCACCAACTGATGCGCGATGTCACCACACATTGGAACTTAACGTTGCATATGTTGGGAAGGATTTGTGAGCAGCAGAGGGCAGTTGTTGAATATCAGCTTCAACACGCCCGTTTGTATTAAGGTCAGCCTTCGCACATAAGAGCTGATGAGTGGGCATGGATGTCTGACATCTGTGCCATCCTCCAAAACTTAGAGGACTCCACCAAGATGGTGAGCGGTGAGAAAGCCATAA
The DNA here is from genome assembly GCF_046119375.1 of Phyllobates terribilis. NCBI lineage: Eukaryota > Metazoa > Chordata > Amphibia > Anura > Dendrobatidae > Phyllobates > Phyllobates terribilis. Next base: position 114,771,799 of record NW_027362761.1, on the reverse strand, counting down.
TTAGTGTAACCTTCTCTGTCTACTGAAACGCTCGCTGCTCACAATTAAAGAGGAGGCATTGGAGACAGAGCACGATGAGATGGAGCAAGGAACTATACAGTGTATTGCTACACAGCCCAGCCTGATATTATCTCAATGCAGATAGGGTGATAATGAGGATAAGGCAGAAGAGGTGTTCAACATGGATGGCTTGAGGAGAGGGAGAACAAGGAGGAGGACCAGGAGGATGAGGAGGAGAACATGGACCTTTATTCTCTTGTTGGAAACAGGGAAGTCGTGGATGTTGGCATTCTGGCATACATGGCTGACTTTGTTCCGCTGCCTTTACCGTGACCCTCACGTTGTACGCATTTTTGGCGACAGTAATTACTGTTTGATCACACTTCTAGACCTGTGCTACAAGGAGAACTTTCTATCTCTCCTTCCTGTAGTGGAGAGGACTAATAAAATGTTTCAGTACCAGAAGGCTTTTGTTGAAGAATTATTAAAAAAATTTATAGCTGACATTGATGGCGACAGAGGTCACTGTTCCTTGGACAACCAAGGAGTACAGACAAGGCTGACACAAACCAGATGAAGAAAAGGCAGAGAAACATTGTCAAAGATCTCGGACAGTTTTCTCAGCCCCTCCCAGTGCCCAGGCCATGATGCACGGGGTACTCTAACAAGGAGGGAAAAGTTTTGGAAGATGCTGAAGGAGTACCTTGCCGACCGTACCATCATCCTCCATGATTCCTCTGTGCCTTACAACTATTGGGTATCTAACTGGACACATGGCATGAACTGTCACTCTCTATGCCTGAAGGTCCTGGCCGCTAGCATTTTGTCAGGCATGAGTTTTAGTGCTACCGGGGGTATTATAACATATACGCAATAACAGTATAGGAGAGCCACTCCTTAATAATGGGAAGGCCAATTCAAATTGATTCTATATTCTACAATATTACCTCTCTTATCTGAAATTAGTTTACGGGTGAGCTATCACAGTATGGGTAGTGTATTATTGCCTTATACTGCGAACTGCTGCAAAAAAAAAAATCTATTCTATTCCCTATTTATACTGCTGCTAACTTGCACCTGTCCCTATTGTAAATGCAGCTATCATCAGCTTGAGAGGAGTGTTGTTCATTGTCATTGAATACATCTCTTCCACAGTGCATTACTTGACATTTGTCATGCACTCGTTGACCGATTAATAATTTTTAACGGTAATCTGTAATTAGAAAATGATGAAAGCAGTCATGGTTGCTTGTGTTACTTGACAGTTTGGTGGTGCAACTTACCAAAAAACCTCTTCTGAGCCAGTTAAGTTCTATTATCTATTGCACTATATTACCTCTCTTATCTGAGATTCGTGTACGGGTCACCTATAACAGTTTTTATAGTGTCTTACAGGCATCTAGTCAGGAATTATTGTATTATACTCCATGCTGGAAAAAAAAAAAATTCCCTATTGATAACGCTGGATTGATGGTATTATCACCTGGAAATGAGTGTCCATTCTGGTCGCATACATCTGTACAACAATCCATGACTTGATAGCTTTTTTCGATGCACTCTTTGATCGATTAATAATTTTTAACAGTGATCTGTAATTAGAAAATGATGAAAGCAGACAGGGTTGCTTGCGTTCCTTCCCAGTTTGGTGGTGCAAAGTACCAAAAAAGACCCTTCAGAGCCGGTTAAAGTCTATGATCTATTGTACTATATTAAATAACAAACTATGAGAAAAACAATGGCCTGGGAGGGGTATATTGATAATGTATTTACAAAATGGGGAGATCCCGAAAAGAGACCCCTCTCTAACAAGCCATAAAACTTAGCTTTTATTTCATATTTGATTAAAAATGCCTATGGGTATATAAAACTTTGTCCCTAATCTGCCTTTAGTATTTAATAGTGGTATTCATATTTCTGCACACACTTAGCGGCACCCCGGGGAGCCTTCATTCAAATGGCAGAATAGGACAAACTGTACTCATAGCACAAGTCCCTCCAACATGTTTCACTGCATGTGCGGCGTCATCAGGGGATGGGACACAGGCAAGGATGGCTGCCAGTACTAAATGCCTCATATATATATATAGGCTTTGCATGTAGCGCTCAACCAATGTGAGCGATCAATACAAATATAGGGAGTAACCCAGATGTATGTGCCACCAATCAATTGCATCAAAGCAATGAGCCAATCACTTCACTTCATACCGGGGAAAAAAGATGTATCCTGATACATCAGTAATAAGAAGCGTCTTGCTTAATTGTTACCATGGAGATGTCCAACCAATAGAAGAACCTATTAGAGAGCTTGTTAGAGAGGGGTCTCTATTGGGGTTCTCCCCATTTTGTAAATACATTGTTCTCTATTACCTCTCATCTGAGATTCGTGTACGGGTGACGCATAACAGTTGGGATAGCGTCTTACAGGCATCTAGTCAGGGATTATTGTATTATACTCCGTGCTGAAAAAAAATATACAAGTGCTTCTCACTAAATTAGAACATCAACAAAAAGTTAATTTATTTCAGTTCTTCAATACAAAAAGTGAAACTCATATTTTATAGAGTCATTACAAGCAGAGTGATCTATTTTAAGTGTTTATTTTGTTAATGTTGATGATTATGGCTTACAGCCAATGAAAACACAAAAGTCATTATCTCAGTAAATTAGAATAATTAGCAAAAAATACCTGCAAAGGATTCCGATGTGTTTAAAACCATCCCTTAGTCTATTTCAGTGGGCTCCACAATCATGGGGAAGACTGCTGACTTGACAGATGTCCAGAAGGCAGTCAATGACACACTCCACAAGGAGGGTAAGACACAAAAGGTCATTGCTAAAGAAGCTGGCTGTTCACAGAGTGCACTATTTCTTCTTATTATTATTATTTATTATTATAACGCCATTCATTCCATGGCGCTTTACATGTGAAAGGGATATACATAGCACAAACAATTACAATAAATTTTGAACTATACAAGTCGGTGACTCGTACAGGAGGAGCGAGAACCCTGCCTGCGAGGGATCACAATCTACAGGGGATGGGTGAGGATACAGTAGGTGAGGGTAGAGCTGGTCATGCAGCGAATAGTGGAGCAAGGGTTACTGCAGGTTGTAGGCTTGTTGGAAGAGGTGGGTCTTCAGGTTCCTTTTGAAGGTTTCCACGGTAGGCGACAGTCTGATGTGTTGGGATAGAGAGTAGAGATGAGCGTTGTTCTACTCGAACTGTTCGCCAATCTCAAATTCGAGCTGTTTTGGGCGGTGTTCGAGCCGTTCGGCGAACACGAACAATTTGAGAAAAATTCGGCTGTTCGAGGTTATGTTCGATAACTGTTCGTGCACCAAAATCATAACTGGATTTTTTCTCAGTAATGATGAAAATTAATGTTAATACGCAGTTTGAGTGTACAGCGGGGTGGGGGGAGGGGCAGGGGATGGATCTCTGCAGGAACAATGAAGATCTCCATTTTTTTTTCTCTTTCCCGCATTTGCAGTGGGGAGGTGCAATCTGTCAGCCTATCAGCAGCGCACACACGGAGCGAAGTGCTTTTTTTCACACAAGCAAGGGCATGTGTCATTGGCAGTGTATGTCACATGTCTTTGCCCTATAAGACCAAGCCATTTTCCCCGTCGCCACCATTTTCTCACTGCTGCAGCTGCGTGTTAGACGGCACCGCTGTTGCTGTGTGCGCTTTACCTTGTTAATTTCAAGCCAATTTTCGCAAAAATCTACAGATAGCTTGGGAGTAGGGAATAGTTGTGATTGCAGTCCTTTTAAGGACTAGGTTACAGCATTTCCTATGACTTTTATCAGGCAGGTCTGTGCTCTTAAATAGATAGATTGTGGGAGTAAAGACTAATTGTAATTGCAGTCCTTTTCAGGGCTAGGTTACATCAGTTCCTATCAGTTTTTGCCAGGCAGGTCTGTGCCAGTGCTGTGCAAGTTTTTTTCACAGCATTTGGCTGAATCTAGCAAAGCTAATCCTTTTTGGCCTATTGCAGAGTGTGTTAGTCAGTGGAGTAGCCTATCTGTGTTGCAAGACATACCACCTGTGTATAGAATACCAATTTTTTTACTGCACCTAGTGAAGTAAAATCTTTTGGGCATAGCATCATTCTATTAGTCCATCTATACTGACCTCCATCAGGTTGCAAATTGAATATAATTTTTTTCTGCATCTAGCTCTGAAAAAATATTGGGCTTCTAGCTGTGTGTGGGACTTGTTCTATTAATCCATCTATACAGACCTCCATCAGGTTGCAAACTGAATATATTTTTTTCTGCATCTACCTCTGAAAAAATATTGGGCTTCTAGCTGTGTGTGGGACTTATTCTATTAATCCATCTATACAGACCTCCATCAGGTTGCAAACTGAATATATTTTTTTCTGCATCTACCTCTGAAAAAATATTGGGCTTCTAGCTGTGTGTGGGACTAGTTCTATTAATCCATCTATACAGACCTCCATCAGGTTGCAAACTGAATATATTTTTTTCTGCATCTACCTCTGAAAAAATATTGGGCTTCTAGCTGTGTGTGGGACTTGTTCTATTAATCCATCTATACAGACCTCCATCAGGTTGCAAACTGAATATATTTTTTTCTGCATCTACCTCTAAAAAAATATTGGGCTTCTAGCTGTGCGTGGGACTTGTTGTATTAGTCCATCTATACTGACCTCCATCAGGTTGCAAACTGAATATATTTTTTTCTGCATCTACCTCTGAAAAAATATTGGGCTTCTAGCTGTGTGTGGGACTTGTTGTATTAGTCCATCTATACTGACCTCCATCAGGTTGCAAACTGAATATATTTTTTTCTGCATCTACCTCTGAAAAAATATTGGGCTTCTAGCTGTGTGTGGGACTTGTTCTATTAATCCATCTATACAGACCTCCATCAGGTTGCAAACTGAATATATTTTTTTCTGCATCTACCTCTGAAAAAATATTGGGCTTCTAGCTGTGTGTGGGACGTGTTCTATTAATCCATCTATACAGACCTCCATCAGGTTGCAAACTGAATATATTTTTTTCTGCATCTACCTCTGAAAAAATATTGGGCTTCTAGCTGTGTGTGGGACTTGTTCTATTAATCCATCTATACAGACCTCCATCAGGTTGCAAACTGAATATATTTTTTTCTGCATCTACCTCTGAAAAAATATTGGGCTTCTAGCTGTGTGTGGGACTTGTTCTATTAATCCATCTATACAGACCTCCATCAGGTTGCAAACTGAATATATTTTTTTCTGCATCTACCTCTGAAAAAATATTGGGCTTCTAGCTGTGTGTGGGACGTGTTCTATTAATCCATCTATACAGACCTCCATCAGGTTGCAAACTGAATATATTTTTTTCTGCATCTACCTCTGAAAAAATATTGGGCTTCTAGCTGTGTGTGGGACTTGTTCTATTAATCCATCTATACAGACCTCCATCAGGTTGCAAACTGAATATATTTTTTTCTGCATCTACCTCTGAAAAAATATTGGGCTTCTAGCTGTGTGTGGGACTTGTTGTATTAGTCCATCTATACTGACCTCCATCAGGTTGCAAACTGAATATATTTTTTTCTGCATCTACCTCTGAAAAAATATTGCGCTTCTAGCTGTGTGTGGGACTTGTTGTATTAGTCCATCTATACTGACCTCCATCAGGTTGCAAACTGAATATATTTTTTTCTGCATCTACCTCTGAAAAAATATTGGGCTTCTAGCTGTGTGTGGGTCTTGTTCTATTAATCCATCTATACTGACCTCCATCAGGTTGCAAACTGAATATATTTTTTTCTGCATCTACCTCTGAAAAAATATTTGGCCTTCTAGTAGTGTGTCGGACTTTCTCTATTAGTCCATCTATACTGACCTCCATCAGGTTGCAAATTAAAACAAATTTTTATCTGCATCTACAGTACCTCTGAAAAAATATTTGGGCTTCTAGCAGTGTGTGGGACTTGTTCTATTAGTCCATCTATACTGACCTCCATCAGGTTGCAAACTGAATATAGTTTTTTCTGCATCTACCTCTGAAAAAATATTGGGCTTCTAGCTGTGTGTGGGTCTTGTTCTATTAATCCATCTATACTGACCTCCATCAGGTTGCAAACTGAATATAGTTTTTTCTGCATCTACCTCTGAAAAAATATTTGGCCTTCTAGTAGTGTGTCTGACTTTCTCTATTAGTCCATCTATACTGACCTCCATCAGGTTGCAAATTCAAAATAATTTTTTTCTGCATCTAACCCAGCCAATAGTTTTGGCCTAATACCACAGTTTGGCCACTCAGCTCTGCTCGGTTACCATCCATTGTTTTTTTGTGCAAACAACTCCAGAGTTGTGAATTAGTTAACCACCAAAATGAGTGGAAAAAGGCCTGCTGCTGGTGGAAAGGGGAATAGGCGTGTTGGGAAGGGGAAAAAAGGTTGTGTCCGTGGGGTAGGTGTTAAAGCAACAGTAACATCTGCAGAAGAAAGACCATCTTCCAGCCAAACTAAAATGTCTACTTCTTTTAGCGGACAATGTGATAAGATCCCTTTCTTACGGCCATGCCAATCGCTACAAATTCCAGATGAGGCACAAAAACAGCAGGTGCTTCAACGGATATCAAGTGCTCCTTTAAGTGGGCTCTCCTCCACATCAACTTCAACATCACAAATACTCCAGTCCTCAAAGGTGTCACCCAAATCGCACTTGCTTCCTCACAGCTCCCAAATCTCCAGCTGCCCGTCTGAGTATGAGGTAGAACAGATGGTTGAGTCTGCAGAGCTGTTTACTCATACTATAGCCTGGGAATCAGAGGTCGACTCCAGCGCTTCTGTGAATCCAGACGAGGAAATGATCTGCACTGATGCCCAGAATCTTTATGAGTCGGATCCAGGACCAGACGCAGAAGGTTCTGACCATAATGTAGACCCTCATTCCCAAACTGTAACTCCTGTTGGTGGAGACAATGAGGAAGACGATGATAAGACTCAAATACCTGATTGGAGCGACAACTTTAGTTTTTTGTCAGGGCAGGAACAGGTTGGCTCTGAGGACGACGGGTGTGATAACGCACAGGGTGATGATGATGAGGTCGGAGATCCCACTTACTGTCAACCCACAGTCAGCCAAGAGATGAGGTCAGCAGAGGAGGTGGAGGAAGATGCTAGTGACGACGAGGTCAGGTTGCGCCTTCCTGGACAGAGACGTAGTACTGGAAGCACGTCAACAACTGCATCCTCAAACACAACTCTGCCTCTCACCACAAGTTGTGGTGGCTCTTCAGGTCGCATGGGTGCTAAGCCTTGCATAGCCTGGGCATTTTTTCAGATCGATAAAGATGACCCAACTCGTGTTATCTGTAACATTTGTCAGCAAAAGCTAAGTAGAGGCCAAAAAATACATAGTTTGAGTACTTCATGCATGAACCGGCACATGGACATGAAGCATAAGTTGCAGTGGGAAGCTCAGTGTGCTACAATGCGGCCTAGCCGGCCGGGCCAACCACCGTCTGCCATATCTTGTGCATCCGCGGCCTCTTCATCCTCTGTGACTGGGGGGACAGCAGTCACACCTGTTTTGGGGCGCAGACCTGCCACCTCTTTACCCGCAACAGCCAGCGTGATTGGCAGGTCATCATTTTCTTTGGAGGTGGTAACACCAGCTGGTGTTGAGCGCTGTCCGACATCGATAGCACCACCTTTGGATGAAGGCAACCTAACATGTCCGCCTGCATCTTCCTCACAGACCGGCAGTTTGCTGGGGACACCCTTATCAACCCCGTCTAAGCACAATAGCCAGCCCTCGGTCCCTCAGATGTGGACAAGTAAAAGACCATTTCCTCCTAGCCATGAGAAAGCTAAAAGGTTGAATTTCACCATCTGCAAGCTCTTGGCTACAGAAATGCTGCCTTTCCGCCTGGTGGACACAGAGGATTTTCGAGACCTTATGTCCGTCGCAGTGCCCCAGTACCAGATGCCCAGTCGGCACTACTTCTCAAAGAAAGGTGTGCCTGCGCTCCACCAGCATGTCGCACACAACATCACCGCTTCTTTGAGAAACTATGTGTGTGACAGGGTGCATTTCACCACAGACACTTGGACGAGTAGGCATGGACAGGGGCGTTACATGTCGCTGACTGGGCACTGGGTAACTATGGTGACAGCAGGACAAGGGGCTGCTGTCCAAGTCTTGCCGTCCCCACGAGTTGTGCGTCAATCCTCTTTATGTCAAAGTTCCTCCACTGCTTCTGCCTCCTCAACCTCCTCTCGGTCTTCCACCTGCACCCAAAGCCTGTCTGGTCATGCCACAAGCTTTCTAACTGCGCAGAAGGGATCCTGCACACCTCCTTACTATGCTGGCAGTAGGGCTCAACGTCATCAGGCGGTTTTTACATTGAAATGTCTGGGAAATGTGAGTCACACAGCTGAGGAGTTGTGGTCAGCTCTGGAAAACCAATTTCATGAATGGTTGTCTCCACTGGACCTGAAACCAGGGAAGGCCGTGTGCGACAATGCTGCAAACCTGGGTGCGGCCCTTCGCCGGGGCAATGTCACACACGTGCCTTGTATGGCTCACGTGTTGAACCTGGTTGTCCAGCAATTTTTAGCCCACTATCCCAGACTAGATGGCCTTCTTCAGAGGGCACGGTCGCTGTGTGCTCACTTCCGCCGTTCGCATCCCGCAGCTCAGCGACTTACATCTCTACAGAAGTCGTTGGGCTAAAATGCGATGTGCCTACCCGGTGGAATTCAACTCTGCACATGTTGCAGCGACTGTGGCAGCACCGACAAGCCCTGGTGTAATACGTTCTGACGTATAGCCTGGGCCAACGAGATTCAGAGGTGGGGCAAATCACGCTGGAGGAGTGGTCTCAGATCAGGGACCTATGCACCCTTCTGCACAGTTTTGAAATGGCGACGAAGATGTTTAGTGCTGACGATGCCATTATCAGCATGACTATTCCGGTGATTTACATGCTGGAGCACATGTTAAACAGAATTCGGAGTCAGGTGGTGGCACAAGAGGAGGTGGAGGAAGTAGAGGAGGAGGAGTTGTATGCGGAAGGGCTAACATCTGCAAGGTCCAGAAGGTCGGCAGCACCAAGGCGGCAGGCATGTGAGGGTGGGGGAGATGGTTTTACCAGGGCGCATGGTAGCAGTGAGGAAGGTGCAGGAGCCCAGGAAGAAGTGGAGGACGAACTGATGGAAGACTCATCAGATGAGGGAGACCTTGATCACATTTCTGTTGTGCGAGGTTGGGGGGAGAGGACAGAGGAAGGAAGCATGATTGTTACCTCGCCACCAACACAACAGGGACTTGGTGCTCCTGGATGCGCAACACACATGAGTGCCTTCTTGCTGCACTACCTGCAACATGACCCTCGAATTGTGAGAATTAGAAATAATCCTGACTACTGGGTTGCCACACTGTTAGATCCCCGGTACAAAAGTAAATTTGCAGAAATTATTCCTGCCATAGAAAGGGATGCACGCATGCAGGAGTATCAGCAGAGACTGTTGCAGAATCTTACATGTGCTTTTCCACAAAATACCAGTGGTGCACGTAGTGAATCTCACAGTTCCAACTTGCCAACCGTGGGAACGTCAAGTGTTCAGCACTCAAACCGTAACAGAACCACAGTATCTGCTGGTAACATCAATTTTGCGGAATCATTTCACCACTTTTTTAGCCCATCCTTTGCAAGGCCACAGGAGACAAGAAGTCTGACACATAGTCAACGCCTAGAGACGATGGTACAGGAGTATCTCCAAGTAAACATTGAAGCCACGACTGTGTCACTGGACCCTTGCTCTTTTTGGGCTTCCAATCTGGATAAATGGCCGGAGCTAGCCACTTACGCCTTGGAGATCTTGTCATGCCCCGCAGCCAGCATTCTGTCTGAACGTGTGTTCAGCGCTGCTGGTGGTGTGCTGACAGATAAGCGCACGCGGCTCTCCACTGATAATGTAGACAGACTCACGTTCATAAAGATGAACAAATCATGGATCCGAAACGACTTTTCTACCCCTGTGTCATCCTGGGGAGAGTAAAAGCTTGATGATTGGTTAAAATCACCCTACCAACCGTTTTAAGATTTCAAATTACTATTCATGTTTATCTGTATCTTGGCTGGAAAATAATTTGGGCTTTGTAGCAGTGTGCAGCACTGATTCTATTAGGCCATCTATAATAAGCTCCACCAGATTTAAAATTACTAATCATGTTTATCTGTATCTTGACTAGAAAATAATTTGGGCTTTGTAGCAGTGTGCAGCACTGATCCTATTAGGCCATCTATACTAAAGCTTCACCAGATTTAAAATTAATAATAATTTTTAGCTGCATCTAGCCCGGAAAATAATTTTGGGGCTCCGAGATGCACAAGACACATAAGTGCCTTCTTGCTGCACTACCTGCAGCATGACCCTCATATTGTCAGAATTCGAAGTAATCATGACTACTGGGTTGCCACACTCTTAGATCCCCCAAACTTTTCGATCAACCTTTTCATTTTAATAAAGACCAAAAAAATGGTCATTTTTGAAATTATAAGCATTAGCGGGTTGTTAGAAACTGAAATCAAACAGTTTTCAACTCAAAACTTTATTCTAGGTGATGTTACATTTTCACATAGGACCCCTTGTTCGAAAGGAGCTTCTGAACTCTCTCGTCCATTGAATTTGTCAGGTTTTGGATGGTTTCTGCTTCAATTGTTTTGCATGAGGACAGAATACCCTCCCAGAGCTGTTGCTTAGATGTGAACTGCCTCCCGCCATCATAGACACTCCTTTTAATGATGCTCCAAAGGTTCTGAATGGGGTAGAGGTCAGGGGAGCATGGGGGTCACACCATAAGTTTGTCCCCTTTTATGCCCATATCAGCCAGAGATGCAGATGTTTTATGTGCAGCATGAGATGGTGCATTATCATGCAGAAAAATGATCTTGCTGTGAAATACACGGTTCTTCTTCTTGAACCATGGCAGGAAGTGCTGTTTGAGAAAATCCACATACATTATGGAGTTCATCTTTAGCGCCTTCAGGGATCCTAAAGGGGCCGACAATCTCTCTCCCCATGATTCCAGCCCAAAACATTACTCCACCTCCTCCTTGTTGGCGCTGTAGCCGTGTTTGCGTGGGGTGTCCATCAACCAGCCATCCTCCACTCCATCCATCTGGACCATCGAGCGCTTCACGGCACTCATCCGTGAACAAAACAGTTTTGAAATCAGTCTTCATGTAATGTTTGGCCCACTGGAGCCGTTTCTGCTTGTGTGAAGTGGATAGAGGAGGTCGACAGGATGGCGCATGCACAGCTGCAAACCTCTGAAGGACCCTGCATCTTGTTGTTCGGGGGACGTTGGAGGCACAAGCAGCTTCAAAAACTTTTCTGCTGCTATGACAAGGCTTTTTTGCCGCTGCTCTTTCAACCTGACGTAATTGCCTGTAGGAAAGAGTCCTCAATTTGCCCTTATCAGCACGCACACGTGTGTACTGTGAATCAGCTACATACTTCTTGATTGCCAAGACACTTCATCCTGATCATCGCACAATGTTGATTGTAGTCATGCCTTGACCTAAACACTCCACAATTTGTTGCTTCTCAGCAGCCGACACATCCTTTTTCTTTCCCATTTTGGCAGAAAATGTAGGCTGCTTAATAATGTGAGACAGCCTTCTTAAGTAGTCTTGCCTTTCATTGGACACACCTGCCAAACTAATTAGCACAGGTGTCTGCAATTGCTTACAGTGATATAAAGAGCCCTGACACACATCACCATCAATGAGTTTAACTGACAAACAAACAAATTCTTCCCTTATCACTCCTAAAAACTTTTTGCATAATAATTTGGAACGCAGTGTACATGTGCTTTTCCACAAAACACCAGTGGTTCACGTAGTGAATCTTACAGTTCTAACTTGCCAACCGTGGTCTGTATGGAGTTGTTCAATAAAGGGCCCAAAATTAAGATAACATAGATGGGAGAGGTCTCTATGAATAGGAATTCCTAAGTATTTGATACCCTGTGAGGGCCAGGCAAAGGGAAAGTTGGACTGGATGGAATCCTATATGGATTTGGGGAGGGAGACATCGAGGGCCTCAGACTTCTCTGCATTGATTTTAAAATTTGACCATGTAACAAAGTGATCTATTTCAGCCATAACAGCAGGGATGGATATATGTGATTGAGTGATATATACTAGGACATCATCAGCAAATAGAGAGCACTTGTACTCGTGCCTCCCACCTCAATCCACCTAATATTGGGGTTATGGCGAATTGATGAGAGCAGGTGCTCCGTCACTAGGATGTATAAGAGAGGGGACAGAGGACATCCCTGCCTTGTCCCATTGGTGATTGTGAAAGGTGATGAAAATGTTCTGATGCACCCCCTGGGCCTTGGGACACCCGGAGCCGGACCCTTTTTGGTGGATGCTGGTGGTTGTAGTCTTCGTGGCGGCGACCCGGTTCCGTGGCTCAGGGTGGTCAAACCAGTGGCGGAACTATTTATGTGGTTTTGATGTTTAAATGTCCGACTACCCATCCGTGGATTGCTGTCAGAGTGAACCGCCGCTGCAGGGCAGACCACTGAGGCTGGTGTTGTGGGTGCAGCAGAGCGTAGCATAACTCCCCACGGGAGGAGTATAGCCTCAGGGCAGTGTATGCGGAGGATGGGGGTGATGGTGCAGGGCAGCAGCAGTAATGACACGGAGTCAGTGATGCAGTCCAGGGCCTTTACTCACAGTTCTTATTATCCAGACCACGTCTGCAGGTAACGGCTGCCCACGTCGTACTGTGCTCACCAGGTGAGGGGCTCAGACAACTCCCAGATAACTTTGGAGCGCTTCACAGGACCCCCTTTGTGTGTCCTTTGTCTGGCCTTTCTTACCAACCCTTCTGTCCGGCTGCCTCGGGCCTCCTCTTGGTAAACTTGGCGCCAGTTTCCCTGACCCTATGTGGTGCCTTCCTAGCGGGTGTAGCGAGGGGCTGCGCCACATAAAATGTCACAGCCTCCGGTTTCTAGCCGAGGGTCGTTTCCTGCCTCCACTAGTTTCGGGGACCGGTCTCCCCCTTTGGCCTGACCCCTCCACGCAGTTGGATTCGGGCGTGCGGTGGCGACTCGCCCGTCCGCACCCCTGGGATCCCTTCATTCCTCGTTCCTGGAGCCTTCTCCGCTCCTCTTCCTTCCTTCTCCCTCTTCCAGGCCTGGGCCTCTGTTACTAGGCCCGCCTCTGGAGCAGAGCTCATGCAGAGCCCCTGCTCCCTGCCACTTCTGCTCAGACTTCTCTGCACTGAACTAAGATGGTGCCCACCTTTTATACTCCCTTCTCAATGCACCCAGGAACTGCTTCCTCCCTGCTCCTGCACTACAGGGCTCCCCTTCCTCAGTGTTCCCTCCCCCCACTCCAGCCAGGGACAGGGACTGTCGTGCCCATCTCAGAGGCATATTGGTCGCCCTGCCCCACGGCAATGTGGTGTAATGCATGCAGGTGTCGGGTCCTGATCCACACTCCATCCTTACCTGAGAGTGAGATATCACACCTCTGGGTGAGATGCAATACCTCTGTAGCAACCGAGCCCTCAGGGTGCTACAGTTCCATTTATCTTCAGCCTAGGTGACGTATTGCGATACAGGGCCGCGATTTTGGCTATAAAAGGGTCCCCTAGACCCCTACCCCAAGCTTTTTAAGAGAATCATATATGGCGTGCCAGGAGACTCTATGGAATGCTTTCTCAGCATCCAACGAGAGTATCTAATTACAAATTTTTAACTGCATCTAGCCCAGGAAATACTTTGTGCCTAGTAGCAGTGTCTGCTAGTCAGCGGATTATCCCGGCTGTTAAGCAAGCTACACCACCTGTAGTTTAGACACTTAATTTTTTCAAAGGAAATGCTTCGGGACCATGGGATACTCAGTGAAGAGCATCAGGAGGCACCCCAAGGCATAGGGGCTGGGACTGGCAGTAGGATGCCTTGCGGTGGACAGCCGAGCTCGATCCTTATAAAAGCTTTTTAACTGCAGCAGCTTTAGTGGATGCTACTGGAGCTGGAATTACGCGGCTGCTGGCATGAGACTTGCCCTCCAATAGATCCTTGTAAATGGATTTAAAGTGTATTCATTCAAATTAGAGAGACAATTTAAATTAAAAAGCTTAGAGCTGCCTCCACCACAGGGGGGCTCGCTCGACCCACCAGCGGACAGGCACCAGTATTGGGAGAGGGGGGCTGGCCATCAGGGTTCACCGCGGCTCTGGCACAAACCCGGCGACACGGAGGTGGCACGGGCAGGAGCGGACTGGCCGTGTCGGCTTCTCACTTTTTGGATTTTAGAAGGGCATGACATGCCTATATCTGTGTCTCCCCCTCCTTTTACTCCTCCACCTCTTTTATTTTCGCATGACTATATGTACTTGTCACTTTTCCATGTGTTAGTTATGTCTTCTGAGCAGTTTGTCAGCTTTTGGACACCTTTGAAGGTGTTTTCTATGTGTTTCTATGTGTTTTTGTTTGCCTGCTATTGGTTTTAACGGTGTTCGAAGGTGTTCGACGAACAGTTCGACGAACAGTTCGGCGAACACACGGGTGTTCGACGAACCGAACTCGAACACTATGGTGGTGGCTCAACACTAGTAGAGAGTTCCAGAATAGGGGGTATGCATGGGAGCAATCTTGTATATGATTGTTGGAAGAGGAGATCAGAGGGGGAGTAGAGAAGGAGATCTTGTGAGGATCAGAGGTTGCGTGCAGGTAAGTACCGGGAGACTAGGTCACAGATATATGGGGGAGACAGGTTGTGGATGGCTTTGTATGCTGTGCTTAGGGTTTTGAACTTGAGTCTCAGGGCAATGTGGAGCCAGTGAAGGGATTGACAGAGAGGAGAGGCCGGGGAATAGCGGGGTGACAGGTGGATTAGTCGGGCAGCAGAGTTTTGGAGAGATTGGAGGGGTGAGAGAATGGTAGAAGGGAGGCCACAGAGCAAGAGGTTGCAGTAGTCGAGGCGGGAGATGATGAGGACGTGCACTAGTGTTTTTGCAGATTCGTGGTTGAGGAATGTGCAGATACGGGAGATATTTTTGAGTTGGAGTCGGAAGGAAGTGGAAAGGGCTTGGATATGTGGTTTAGAGGAGAGGTTAGAGTCCAGGGTTACCCCGAGGCAGCGGGCTTGCGAGACTGGGGAGAGTCGGCAGCCATTGATTTTGATGGATAGTAGTGTTGAGCCACCCCTGTAGTGTTCGAGTTCGGTTCGGTTCGTCGAACACCCGTATGTTCGCCGAACTGTTCGTCGAACTGTTCGTTGAACACCTTCGAACACCGTTAAAACCAATGGCAGGCAAACAAAAACTCATAGAAACACATAGAAAACACCTTCAAAGGTGTCCAAAAACTGACAAACTGCTCAGAAGACACAACTAACACACGGAAAAGTGACAAGTACATATAGTCATGTGAAAAGAAAAGAGGTGGATGAGTAAAAGGAGGGGGAGACACAGATATAGGCATGTCATGCCCTTCTAAAACCAAAAAAGTGCGAAGCAGACACGGCCAGTCCGTTCCTGCCTGTGCGACCTCCGTGTCGCCGGGTTTGTGCCAGAGCTGCGGTGGACCCTGACGGCTGCCCCCCTCTCCCAATACTGGTGCCTGTCCTCTGGTGGGTCGAGCGAGCCCCCCTGCGGTGGAGGCAGGTCTAATTTTTTTAATTTAAATTGTCTCTCTAATTTGAATGAGTACACTTTAAATCCTTTTAGAAGGATCTATTGGAGGGCAAGTCTCATGCCAGCAGCCGCGGTAATTCAAGCTCCAGTAGCGTCCACTAAAGCTGCTGCAGTTAAAAAGCTTTTATAGGGATCGAGCTTGGCGGTCCACCGCAAGGCGTCCTACCGTCAGTCCCAGCCCCTGTGCCTTGGGGTGCCTCCCCGATGCTCTTCACTGAGTGTCTCGGGGGCCCGAACCATTTTCTTTGAAAAAATTAAGTGTCCAAACTTTAGGTGGTGTAGGTTGCTTAACAGCTGGGATAATGCGCTGACTAGCAGACACTGCTACTAGGCACAAAGTATTTCCTGGGCTAGATGCAGTTAAAAATTTGTAATTAGATACTCTCGTTGGATGCTGAGAATGCATTCCATAGAGTCTCCTGGCACGCCATATATTATTCTCTTAAAAAGCTTGGGGTAGGGGTCTAGGGGGCCATTTTATAGGCAAAATCACGGCCCTGTATCGCAATACGTCACCTAGGCGAAGATAAATGGAACATTTTCATCACCTTTCATAATCACCAATGGAACAAGGCAGGGATGTCCTCTGTCCCCTCTCTTATACATCCTAGTGATGGAGCACCTGCTCTCATCAATTCGCCATAACCCCAATATTAGGTGGATTGAGGTGGGAGACACCGAGTACAAGTGCTCTGCATTTGCTGATGATGTCCTAGTATATATCACTCAATCACATATATCCATCCCTGCTGTTATGGCTGAAATAGATCACTTTGTTACATGGTCAAATTTTAAAATCAATGCAGCGAAGTCTGAGGCCCTCGATGTTTCCCTTCCCAAATCCATACAGGATTTCATCCAGTCCAACTTTCCCTTTGCCTGGCCCTCACAGGGTATCAAATACTTAGGAATTCGAATTCATAGAGACATCTCCCGTCTATGTTATCTTAATTTTGGGCCCTTTATTGAACAACTACATACAGACCACGGTTGGCAAGTTAGAACTGTAAGATTCACTACGTGAACCACTGGTGTTTTGTGGAAAAGCACATGTACACTGTGTTCCAAATTATTATGCAAAAAGTGTTTAGAAGTGATAAGGTAAGAATTTTTTTGTTTGTCAGTTAAACTCATTGATGGTGATGTGTGTCAGGGCTCTTTATATCACTGTAAGCAATTGCAGACACCTGTGCTAATTAGTTTGGCAGGTGTGTCCAGTGAAAGGCAAGACTACTTAAGAAGGCTGTCCCACATTATTAAGCAGCCTACATTTTCTGCCAAAATGGGAAAGAAAAAGGATGCGTAGGCTGCTGAGAAGCAACAAAATGTGGAGAGTTTAGGTCAAGGCATGACTACAATCAACATTGCCAAGACACTTCATCCTGATCATCGCACAATCAAGAAGTATGTAGCTGATTCACAGTACACACGTGTGCGTGCTGATAAGGGAAAATTGAGGACTGTTTCCTACAGGCAATTACGTCAGCTTAAAAGAGCAGCGGCAAAAAAGCCTTGTCATAGCAGCAGACAAGTTTTTGAAGCTGCTTGTGCCTCCAACGTCCCCCGAACAACAAGATGCAGGGTCCTTCAGAGGTTTGCAGCTGTGCGTAAGCCATCCTGTCGACCTCCTCTATCCACTGTACACAAACAGAAACGGCTCCAGTGGGCCAAACAATACATGAAGACTGACTTCAAAACTGTTTTGTTCACCGATGAGTGCCGTGCAACGCTCGATGGTCCAGATGGATGGAGTGGAGGATGCCTGGTTGATGGACACTGTTATGCACACACCCGGACTGACTGGCGTGTGCGGGTGTTGTGGTTCCACTGGACCATGGACCGGAGAGTGCCTGGAGGGGCGTGACTAAGTATCTGGCCGATCCGACCAAGGTGGCACGACGGCATACGACGCCAGTGCACCAGGGAGAAACCGGGCAGAGGGACCAGGTGCTACTCCAGGTCAAACTCCGGACACGGGGGTTGACCCACACTGGGATTACTGGAACAGGCAGGTTAGGCTGGCACAGACTGGTGGATGTAAGCAAACACGGCAGGTATGCAGATGGGTGGATACAGGCGAGTATGCAGGCAGGGAGGTACTGGCCGAAAGGACGGGCTGGAGCACAGAAAGGTTAAGACCCAGTACAGACTGGGTCACAGAACCGCAGATGCGGTAGACAACCACAGCAGAGAGGGAACGCCCGAAGCGGTGGGCAAGAACAGAGCAGGACGGGGCTGCAGGAGCAGCGAGCACAAGCAGGGCAGGACAGGACTGCCGGAGCAGCGGGCAGAAGCAGGGCAGGACAGGACTGCCGGAGCAGCGGGCAGAAGCAGGGCAGGACAGGACTGCCGGAGCAGCGGGCAGAAGCAGGGCAGGACAGGACTGCCGGAGCAGCGGGCAGAAGCAGGGCAGGACAGGACTGCCGGAGCAGCGGGCAGAAGCAGGGCAGGACAGGACTGCCGGAGCAGCGGGCAGAAGCAGGACAGGACTGCCGGAGCAGCGGGCAGAAGCAGGGCAGGACAGGACTGCCGGAGCAGCGGGCAGAAGCAGGGCAGGACAGGACTGCCGGAGCAGCGGGCAGAAGCAGGGCAGGACAGGACTGCCGGAGCAGCGGGCAGAAGCAGGGCAGGACAGGACTGCCGGAGCAGCGGGCAGAAGCAGGGCAGGACAGGACTGCCAGAGCAGTGAGCAAAAGGGTCAGAGCGGAGCAAGGCTGCCGGAGCAGTGAGCAAAAGGGTCAGAGCGGAGCAAGGCTGCGGAGCAGTGAGCAAAAGGGTCAGAGCAGGCTAGAACCGCCGGAGCGGTAAGCAAAGGAGTCAGAGCAGACTAGAACCGCCGGAGCGGTGAGCAAAGGAGTCAGAGCAGGCTAGAACCGCCGGAGCGGTGAGCAAAGGAGTCAGAGCAGGCTAGAACCGCCGGAGCGGTAAGCAAAGGAGTCAGAGCAGACTAGAACCGCCGGAGCGGTGAGCAAAGGAGTCAGAGCAGGCTAGAACCGCCGGAGCGGTGAGCAAAGGAGTCAGAGCAGGCTAGAACCGCCGGAGCGGTGAGCAAAGGAGTCAGAGCAGGCTAGAACCGCCGGAGCGGTAAGCAAAGGAGTCAGAGCAGGCTAGAACCGCCGGAGCGGTGAGCAAAGGAGTCAGAGCAGGCTAGAACCGCCGGAGCAGTGAGCAAAGGAGTCAGAGCAGGCAAGGCTGAGTAGGGGGGACAGGGCTCTGTTCACACGGAACAGACAGGAAGGGAAAGGCAGAGCCAGACACCCACAGGGTACTTGCAGAGAAGTAGCGAGTGGACCACAAACTCACAAACGGGAGTACAGAGACAACAAGCAGGAGTTAGGTACGAGTTCAGACTCTGCAGAAAAAGGAAGGGAACGGACATAGAGGCAAAACAGGTAAAGGATAGGAGAGAGTTCAGACTGGAACTGAGTGTACGGAGGAGACCGACACAGCAGCGGAATACAGGAGCGGGTCTGGGAATACGGCCCCCAGAGAGGCAGGACGAACAGGCAAGGAGCGTGTTCAGACAGGACAGACAAGATACAGGAGCGGGTCTAGGTAATCGGCCCCTAGAAGGCGGGAGGAACAGGCTAGGAGCGTGTTCAGACAGGTCAGACAAGATACAGGAACGGGTCTAGGTAATCGACCCCTAGAAGGCAGGAGGAACAGGCTAGGAGCGTGTTCAGACAGGCCTGGAAATACAGCCTCCAGGATAGGCAGACAAGAGAACACAGAACGGGACCTGGCACCTTCAGAGTGCAAGCACACACTGAATTAAACACTATGCTCAGGCAGGAATAGATGGGAGCAGCTGAGCTATATACCAGGTGACAGACAGCAATAGGCTGAGGACGCACAAGGGGTGTGACCCACAGCAGGTACAAAAAGCAGGAAGTGATCGGGCGCCGCCCTTAAGCAGCAGAAACAGACACAAACAGACAGCATGGAGGGAAGCCAGAGAGACATTCTGGACTGGAGATCAAGTGCGCGCTCTTGCACAGTGGGAGATGGACCACCATGCAAGGACGCCACCAGGTATGTTACAGACACCATATGCAAACACGGCTACGGCGCCAACAAGGAGGAGGTGGAGTAATGTTTTGGGCTGGAATCATGGGGAGAGAGATTGTCGGCCCCTTTAGGATCCCTGAAGGGGTAAAGATGAACTCCATAATGTATGTGGAGTTTCTCAAACAGCACTTCCTGCCATGGTTCATGAAGAAGAACCGTGTATTCCGCAGCAAGATCATTTTCATGCATGATAATGCACCGTCTCATGCTGCACATAACACATCTGCATCTCTGGCTGATATGGGCATAAAAGGGGACAAACTTAAGGTGTGACCCCCATGCTCCCCTGACCTCAACCCCATTGAGAACCTCTGGAGCATCATCAAAAGGAGTGTCTAAGATGGCGGGAGGCAGTTCACATCTAAGCAACATCTCTGGGAGGGTATTCTGTCCTCATGCAAAACAATTGAAGCAGAAACCATCCAAAACCTGACAAATTCAATGGACAAGAGAGTTCAGAAGCTCCTTTCGAACAAGGGGGCCTATGTGAAAATGTAACATCACCTAGAATAAAGTTTTGAGTTGAAAACTGTTTGATTTCAGTTTCTAATAACCTGCTAATGCTTATAATTTCAAAAATGACCATTTTTTGTTCCTTATTAAAATGAAAAAGTTTATCGAAGAGTGTGGGGGATCTAAGAGTGTGGCAACCCAGTAGTCAGGATTATTTTGAATTCTGACAATCTGAGGGTCATGTTGCAGGTAGTGCAGCAAGAAGGAACTCATGTGTCTTGCGCATCTAGGAGCCCCAAAATTATTTTCCGGGCCAGATGCAGCTAAAAATTATTATTAATTTGAAAGCTGGTGGAGCTTAGTATAGATGGCCTAATAGAATCAGTACTGCAAACTGCTGCAAGGCCCAAATTATTTTCCAGCCAAGATACACATAAACATGTTTAGTAATTTTAAATCTGGTGGAGTTTAGTATAGATGGCCTAATAGAATCAGTACTGCAAACTGCTACAAGGCTCAAATTATTTTCCAGCCAAGATACAGATAAACATGATTAGTAATTTTAAATCTGGTGGAGTTTTGTATAGATGGACTAATAGAATGAGTACTGCTAACTGCTACAAGGCCCAAATTATTTTCCAGCCAAGATACAGATAAATATGATTAGTAATTTGAAAGCTTAAAACGGTTGGTGAGGTGATTTTAACCAATCATCAAGCTTTTACTCTCCCCAGGATGACACAGGGGTAGAAAAGTCGTTTCGGATCCATGATTTGTTCATCTTTATGAACGTGAGTCTGTTTACATTATCAGTGGAGAGCCGCGTGAGCTTATCTGTCAGCACACCACCAGCAGAGCTGAACACACGTTCAGACAGAACGCTGGCTGCGGTGCATGACAATATCTCCAAGGCGTAAGTGGCGAGCTCCGGCCATTTATCCAGATTGGAAGCCCAAAAAGAGCAAGGGTCCAGTGACACAGTCATGGCTTCAATGTTTACTTGGAGATACTCCTGTACCATCGTCTCTAGGCGTTGACTATGTGTCAGACTTCTTGTCTCTTGTGGCCTTGCAAAGGATGGGCTAAAAAAGTGGTGAAATGATTCCGCAAAATTGATGTTACCAGCAGATACTGTGTTTCTGTTACGTTTTGAATGCTGAACACTCGACGGTCCCACGGTTGGCAAGTTGGAACTGAGAGATTCACTACGTGCACCACTAGTGTTTTTTTTGAAAAGCACATGTAAGATTCTGCAACAGTCTCTGCTGATATGCATGCGTGCATCTCTTTCTATGGCAGGAATAATTTCTGCAAATTTACTTTTGTACCAGGGATCTAAGAGTGTGGCAACCCAGTAGTCAGAATTATTTCTAATTCTCACAATTCGAGGGTCATGTTGCAGGTAGTGCAGCAAGAAGGCACTCATGTGTCTTGCGCATCCAGGAGCACCAAGTCCCTGTTGTGTTGGTGGCGAGGTAGCAATCATGCTTCCTTCCTCTGCCCTCTCCCCCCAACCTCGCACAACAGAAATGTGATCAAGGTCTCCCTCATCTGATGAGTCTTCCATCAGTTCGTCCTCCACTTCTTCCTGGGCTCCTGCACCTTCCTCACTAGTTTGGCTGCTACCATGCGCCCTGGTAAAACCATCTCCCCCACCCTCACATGCCTGCCGCCTTGGTGCTGCCGACCGTCTGGACCTTGCAGATGTTAGCCCTTCCGCATATAACTCCTCCTCCTCTGCTTCCTCCACCTCCTCTTGTGCCACCACCTGACTCCGAATTCTGTTCAACATGTGCTCCAGCATGTAAATCACCGGAATAGTCATGCTGATAATGGCATCGTCAGCACTAAACATCTTCGTTGCCATTTCAAAACTGTGCAGAAGGGTGCATAGGTAACTGATCTGAGACCACTCCTCCAGCGTGATTTGCCCCACCACTGGATCTCGTTGGCCCAGGCTATACGTCAGAACGTATTGCACCAGGGCTTGTTGGTGCTGCCACAGTCGCTGCAACATGTGCAGAGTTGAATTCCACCGGGTAGGCACATCGCATTTTAGCTGGTGAAGTGGCAGGCCCAACGACTTCTATAGAGATGTAAGTCGCAGTTAGAAAGCTTGTGGCATGACCAGACAGGCTTTGGGTGCAGGTGGAGGACTGAGAAGAGGTTGAGGAGGCAGAAGCAGTGGAGGAACTTCGAGATAAAGAGGATTGACGCACAACTCGTGGGGATGGCAAGACTTGGACAGCAGCCCCTTGTCCTGCTGTCAGCATAGTTACCCAGTGCCCAGTCAGCGACATGTAACGCCCTGTCCATGCCTACTCATCCAAGTGTCTGTGGTGAAATGCACTCTGTCACACACAGAGTTTTTCAAAGAAGTGGTGATGTTGTGTGCGACATGCTGGTGGAGCGCAGGCACACCTTTCTTTGAGAAGTAGTGCTGACTGGGCATCTGGTACTGGGGCACTGCGACGGACATGAGGTCTCGAAAATCCTCTGTGTCCACCAGGCAGTAAGGCAGCATTTCTGTTGCCAAGAGCTTGCAGATGGTGAAATTCAACTTCTTAGCTTTCTCATGGCTAGGAGGAAATGGTCTTTTACTTGTCCACATCTGAGGGACCGAGGGCTGGCTGTTGTGCTTAGACGGGGTTGAGAAGGGTGTCCCCGGCAAACTGCCGGTCTGTGAGGAAGATGCAGGCAGACATGTTAGGTTGCCTTGATCCAAAGGTGGTGCTATCGATGTCGGACAGCGCTGAACACCAGCTGGTGTTTCCACTTCCAAAGAAAATGATGACCTGCCAATCACGCTGACTGTTGCGGGTAAAGAGTTGGCAGGTCTGCGTCCCAAAACAGGTGTGACTGCTGTTCCCCCAGTCACAGAGGATGAAGAGGCCGCGGATGCACAAGATGTGGCAGACGGTGGTTGGCCCGGCCGGCTAGGCCGCATTGTAGCACAGTGAGCTTCCCACTGCAAGTTATGCTTCATATCCATGTGCCAGTTCATGCATGAAGTACTCAAACTATGTATTTTTTGGCCTCTACTTAGCTTTTGCTGACAAATGTTACAGATAACACGAGTTGGGTCATCCTTATCGATCTGAAAAAATGCCCAGGCTATGCAAGACTTAGCACCCATGCGACCTGAAGAGCCACCACGACTTGTGGTCAGAGGCAGAGTTGTGTTTGAGGATACAGTTGTTGACGTGCTTCCAGTACTACGTCTCTGTCCAGCAAGGTGCAACCTGACCTCGTCGTCACTAGCATCCTCCTCCACCTCCTCTGCTGACCTCATCGGCTGGCTGACTGTGGGTTGAAAGTAAGTCGGATCTCCAACCTCGTCATCATCACCCTGTGTGTTATCACACCCGTCGTCCTCAGAGCCAACCTCTTCCTGCCCTGACAAAAAACTCAAGTTGTCGCTCCAATCAGGTATTTGAGTCTCATCATCGTCTTCCTCATTGTCTCCACCAACAGGAGTTACAGTTTGGGAACAAGGGTCTACATTACGGTCAGAACCTTCTGCGTCTGGTCCTGGATCTGACTCATAAAGATTCTGGGCATCAGTGCAGATCATTTCCTCGTCTGGATTCACAGAAGCTCTGGAGCCGACCTCTGATTCCCAGGCTATAGTATGAGTAAACAGCTCTGCAGACTCAACCATCTGTTCTACCCCATACTCAGACGGGCAGCTGGAGACTTGGGAGCTGTGAGGAAGCAAGTGCAATTGGGGTGACACCTCTGAGGACTGGAGTATTTGTAATGTTGAAGTTGAGGTGGAGGAGAGCCCACTTAAAGGAGCACTTGATATCCGTTGAAGCACCTGCTGTTTTTGTGCCTCATCTGGAATTTGTAGCGATTGGCATGGCCGTAAGAAAGGGATCTTTTCACATTGTCCGCTAAAAGAAGTAGACATCTTAGTTTGGCTGGAAGATGGTTTTTCTTCTGCAGATGTTACTGTTGCTTTAACACCTACCCCACGGACACAACCTTTTTTTTCCCTTCCCAACACGCCTATTCCCCTTTCCACCAGCAGCAGGCCTTTTTCCACTCATTTTGGTGGTTAACTAATTGACAACTCTGGAGATGTTTCCACAAAAAACAATGGATGGGAACCGAGCAGAGCTGAGTGGCCAAACTGTGGTATTAGCCCAAAAGTATTGGCTGGGCTAAATGCAGATAAAAATTATTTTGAATTTGCAACCTGGTGGAGGTTAGGATCGATGGACTAATAGAACAAGTCCCACACACTGCTACAAGCCGAAGCCAAAATATTTTTTCAGAGCTAGATGCAGATAAAAATTATTTAGAATTTGCAACCTGGTGGAGGTTAGTATAGATGGACTAATAGAACAAGTCCCACACACTGCTTCAAGCTGAAGCCAAAATATTTTTTCAGAGCTAGATGCAGATAAAAATTATTTTGAATTTGCAACCTGGTGGAGGTTAGTATAGATGGACTAATAGAACAAGCCCCACACACTGCTACAAGCCGAAGCCAAAATATTTTTTCAGAGCTAGATGCAGATAAAAATTATTTTGAATTTGCAACCTGGTGGAGGTTAGTATAGATGGACTAATAGAACAAGTCCAACACACTGCTACAAGCAGAGGCCAAAATATTTTTTCACAGCTAGATGCAGATAAAAATTATTTTGAATTTGCAACCTGGTGGAGGTTAGTATAGATGGACTAATAGAACAAGTGCCACACACTGCTACAAGCCGAAGCCAAAATATTTTTTCAGAGCTAGATGCAGATAAAAATTATTTTGAATTTGCAACCTGGTGGAGGTTAGTATAGATGGACTAATAGAACAAGTCAAACACACTGCTACAAGCCGAAGCCAAAATATTTTTTCAGAGCTAGATGCAGATAAAAATTATTTAGAATTTGCAACCTGGTGGAGGTTAGTATAGATGGACTAATAGAACAAGTCCCACACACTGCAACAAGCCCAAGCCAAAATATTTCTTCAGAGCTAGATGCAGATAAAAATTATTTTGAATTTGCAACCTGGTGGAGGTTAGTATAGATGGACTAATAGAACCAGTGCCACACACTGCTACAAGCCGAAGCCAAAATATTTCTTCAGAGCTAGATGCAGATAAAAATTATTTTGAATTTGCAACCTGGTGGAGGTTAGTATAGATGGACTAATAGAACAAGTCCCACACACTGCTACAAGCCCAAGCCAAAATATTTTTTCAGAGCTAGATGCAGATAAAAATTATTTTGAATTTGCAACCCGGTGGAGGTTAGTATAGATGGACTAATGGAACAAGTCCAACACACTGCTACAAGCCGAAGCCAAAATATTTTTTCAGAGCTAGATGCAGATAAAAATTATTTTGAATTTGCAACCTGGTGGAGGTTAGTATAGATGGACTAACACAACAAGTCCCACACACTGCTACAAGCCGAAGCCAAAATATTTTTTCAGAGCTAGATGCAGATAAAAATTATTTTGAATTTGCAACTTGGTGGAGGTTAGTATAGATGGACTAATAGAACAATTCCCACACACTGCTACAAGCCGAAGCCAAAATATTTTTTGAGAGCTAGATGCAGATAAAAATTATTTTGAATTTGCAACCTGGTGGAGGTTAGTATAGATGGACTAATAGAACAAGTCCCACACACTGCTAAAAGCCCAAGCCAAAATATTTCTTCAGAGCTAGATGCAGAAAAAAATTATTTTGAATTTGCAACCTGGTGGAGGTTTGTATAGATGGCCTAATAGAACAAGTCCCACACACTGCTACAAGCCGAAGCCAAAATATTTTTTCAGAGCTAGATGCAGATAAAAATTATTTTGAATTTGCAACCCGGTGGAGGTTAGTATAGATGGACTAATAGAACAAGTCCCACACACTGCTACAAGCCGAAGCCAAAGTATTTTTTCAGAGCTAGATGTAGATAAAAATTATTTTGAAATTGCAACCTGGTGGAGGTTAGTATAGATGGACTAATAGAACAAGTCCAACACACTGCTACAAGCAGAAGCCAAAATATTTTTTCACAGCTAGATGCAAATAAAAATTATTTTGAATTTGCAACCTGGTGGAGGTTAGTATAGATGGACTAATAGAACCAGTGCCACACACTGCTACAAGCCGAAGCCAAAATATTTCTTCAGAGCTAGATGCAGATAAAAATTATTTTGAATTTGCAACCTGGTGGAGGTTAGTATAGATGGACTAATAGAACAAGTCCCACACACTGCTACAAGCCCAAGCCAAAATATTTTTTCAGAGCTAGATGCAGATAAAAATTATTTTGAATTTGCAACCCGGTGGAGGTTAGTATAGATGGACTAATGGAACAAGTCCAACACACTGCTACAAGCCGAAGCCAAAATATTTTTTCAGAGCTAGATGCAGATAAAAATTATTTTGAATTTGCAACCTGGTGGAGGTTAGTATAGATGGACTAACACAACAAGTCCCACACACTGCTACAAGCCGAAGCCAAAATATTTTTTCAGAGCTAGATGCAGATAAAAATTATTTTGAATTTGCAACTTGGTGGAGGTTAGTATAGATGGACTAATAGAACAATTCCCACACACTGCTACAAGCCGAAGCCAAAATATTTTTTGAGAGCTAGATGCAGATAAAAATTATTTTGAATTTGCAACCTGGTGGAGGTTAGTATAGATGGACTAATAGAACAAGTCCCACACACTGCTAAAAGCCCAAGCCAAAATATTTCTTCAGAGCTAGATGCAGAAAAAAATTATTTTGAATTTGCAACCTGGTGGAGGTTAGTATAGATGGACTAATAGAACAAGTCCCACACACTGCTACAAGCCGAAGCCAAAATATTTTTTCAGAGCTAGATGCAGATAAAAATTATTTTGAATTTGCAACCTGGTGGAGGTTAGTATAGATGGACTAATAGAACAAGTCCAACACACTGCTACAAGCAGAGGCCAAAATATTTTTTCACAGCTAGATGCAGATAAAAATTATTTTGAATTTGCAACCTGGTGGAGGTTAGTATAGATGGACTAATAGAACAAGTGCCACACACTGCTACAAGCCGAAGCCAAAATATTTTTTCAGAGCTAGATGCAGATAAAAATTATTTTGAATTTGCAACCTGGTGGAGGTTAGTATAGATGGACTAATAGAACAAGTCCCACACACTGCTACAAGCCGAAGCCAAAATATTTTTTCAGAGCTAGATGCAGATAAAAATTATTTTGAATTTGCAACCTGGTGGAGGTTAGTATAGATGGACTAATAGAACAAGTCCCACACACTGCAACAAGCCCAAACCAAAATATTTCTTCAGAGCTAGATGCAGATAAAAATTATTTTGAATTTGCAACCTGGTGGAGGTTAGTATAGATGGACTAATAGAACAAGTCCCACACACTGCTACAAGCCGAAGCCAAAATATTTTTTCACAGCTAGATGCAGATAAAAATTATTTTGAATTTGCAACCTGGTGGAGGTTAGTATAGATGGACTAATAGAACAAGTCCCACACACTGCTACAAGCCGAATCCAAAATATTTTTCAGAGCTAGATGCAGATAAAAATTATTTTGAATTTGCAACCCGGTGGAGGTTAGTAAAGATGGACTAATGGAACAAGTCCCACACACTGCTACAAGCCGAAGCCAAAAAATTTTTTCAGAGCTAGATGCAGATAAAAATTATATTGAATTTGCAACCTGGTGGAGGTTAGTATAGATGGACTAACAGAACAAGTCCCACACACTGCTACAAGCCGAAGCCAAAATATTTTTTCAGAGCTAGATGCAGATAAAAATTATTTTGAATTTGCAACTTGGTGGAGGTTAGTATAGATGGACTAATAGAACAAGTCCCACACACTGCTACAAGCCGAAGCCAAAATATTTTTTCAGAGCTAGATGCAGATAAAAATTATTTTGAATTTGCAACCTGGTGGAGGTTAGTATAGATGGACTAATAGAACAAGTCCCACACACTGCTACAAGCCGAAGCTAAAATATTTCTTCAGAGCTAGATGCAGATAAAATTATTTTGAATTTGCAACCTGGTGGAGGTTAGTATAGATGGACTAATAGAACAAGTCCCACACACTGCTACAAGCCGAAGCCAAAATATTTTTTCACAGCTAGATGCAGATAAAAATTATTTTGAATTTGCAACCTGGTGGAGGTTAGTATAGATGGACTAATAGAACAAGTCCCACACACTGCTACAAGCCGAAGCCAAAATATTTTTCAGAGCTAGATGCGGATAAAAATTATTTTGAATTTGCAACCCGGTGGAGGTTAGTAAAGATGGACTAATGGAACAAGTCCCACACACTGCTACAAGCCGAAGCCAAAAAAATTTTTCAGAGCTAGATGCAGATAAAAATTATATTGAATTTGCAACCTGGTGGAGGTTAGTATAGATGGACTAACAGAACAAGTCCCACACACTGCTACAAGCCGAAGCCAAAATATTTTTTCAGAGCTAGATGCAGATAAAAATTATTTTGAATTTGCAACTTGGTGGAGGTTAGTATAGATGGACTAATAGAACAAGTCCCACACACTGCTACAAGCCGAAGCCAAAATATTTTTTCAGAGCTAGATGCAGATAAAAATTATTTTGAATTTGCAACCTGGTGGAGGTTAGTATAGATGGACTAATAGAACAAGTCCCACACACTGCTACAAGCCGAAGCTAAAATATTTCTTCAGAGCTAGATGCAGATAAAATTATTTTGAATTTGCAACCTGGTGGAGGTTAGTATAGATGGACTAATAGAACAAGTCCCACACACTGCTACAAGCCGAAGCCAAAATATTTTTTCACAGCTAGATGCAGATAAAAATTATTTTGAATTTGCAACCTGGTGGAGGTTAGTATAGATGGACTAATAGAACAAGTCCCACACACTGCTACAAGCCGAAGCCAAAATATTTTTTCAGAGCTAGATGCAGATAAAAATTATTTTGAATTTGCAACCTGGTGGAGGTTAGTATAGATGGACTAATAGAACAAGTCCCACACACTGCTACAAGCCGAAACCAAAATATTTTTTCAGAGCTAGATGCAGATAAAAATTATTTTGAATTTGCAACCTCGTGGAGGTTAGTATAGGTGGACTAATAGAACAAGTCCAACACACTGCTACAAGCCGAAGCCAAAATATTTTTTCAGAGCTAGATGCAGATAAAAATTATTTTGAATTTGCAACCTGGTGGAGGTTAGTATAGATGGACTAATAGAACAAGTCCAACACACTGCTACAAGCCCAAGCCAAAATATTTCTTCAGAGCTAGAAGCAGATAAAAATTATTTTGAATTTGCAACCTGGTGGAGGTTAGTATAGATGGACTAATAGAACAAGGCCCACACACTGCTACAAGCCGAAGCCAAAATAATTTTTCAGAGCTAGATGCAGATAAAAATTATTTTGAATTTGCAACCTGGTAGAGGTTAGTATAGATGGACTAATAGAACAAGTCCCACACACTGCTACAATCCGAAGCCAAAATATTTTTTCAGAGCTAGATGCAGATAAAAATTATTTTGAATTTGCAACCCGGTGGAGGTTAGTATAGATGGACTAATAGAACAAGTCCCACACACTGCTACAAGCCGAAGCCAAAATATTTTTTCAGAGCTAGATGCAGATAAAAATTATTTTGAATTTGCAACCTGGTGGAGGTTAGTATAGATGGACTAATAGAACAAGTGCCACACACTGCTACAAGCCGAAGCCAAAATATTTTTTCACAGCTAGATGCAGATAAAAATTATTTTGAATTTGCAACCTGGTGGAGGTTAGTATAGATCGACTAATAGAACAATTCCCACACACTGCTACAAGTCGAAGCCAAAATATTTTTTCACAGCTAGATGCAGATAAAAATTATTTTGAATTTGCAACCTGGTGGAGGTTAGTATAGATGGACTAATAGAACAAGTCCCACACACTGCTACAAGCCGAAGCCAAAATATTTTTTCAGAGCTAGATGCAGATAAAAATTATTTTGAATTTGCAACCTGGTGGAGGTTAGTATAGATGGACTAATGGAACAAGTCCAACACACTGCTACAAGCCGAAGCCAAAATATTTTTTCAGAGCTAGATGCAGATAAAAATTATTTTGAATTTGCAACCTGGTGGAGGTTAGTATAGATGGACTAACAGAACAAGTCCCACACACTGCTACAAGCCGAAACCAAAATATTTTTTCAGAGTTAGATGCAGATAAAAATTATTTTGAATTTTCAACTTGGTGGAGGTTAGTATAGATGGACTAATAGAACAAGTCCCACACACTGCTACAAGCCGAAGCCAAAATATTTTTTCAGAGCTAGATGCAGATAAAAATTATTTTGAATTTGCAACCTGGTGGAGGTTAGTATAGATGGACTAATAGAACAAGTCCAACACACTGCTACAAGCCCAAGCCAAAATATTTCTTCAGAGCTAGAAGCAGATAAAAATTATTTTGAATTTGCAACCTGGTGGAGGTTAGTATAGATGGACTAATAGAACAAGGCCCACACACTGCTACAAGCCGAAGCCAAAATAATTTTTCAGAGCTAGATGCAGATAAAAATTATTTTGAATTTGCAACCTGGTAGAGGTTAGTATAGATGGACTAATAGAACAAGTCCCACACACTGCTACAATCCGAAGCCAAAATATTTTTTCAGAGCTAGATGCAGATAAAAATTATTTTGAATTTGCAACCTGGTGGAGGTTAGTATAGATGGACTAATGGAACAAGTCCAACACACTGCTACAAGCCGAAGCCAAAATATTTTTTCAGAGCTAGATGCAGATAAAAATTATTTTGAATTTGCAACCTGGTGGAGGTTAGTATAGATGGACTAACAGAACAAGTCCCACACACTGCTACAAGCCGAAACCAAAATATTTTTTCAGAGTTAGATGCAGATAAAAATTATTTTGAATTTTCAACTTGGTGGAGGTTAGTATAGATGGACTAATAGAACAAGTCCCACACACTGCTACAAGCCGAAGCCAAAATATTTTTTCAGAGCTAGATGCAGATAAAAATTATTTTGAATTTGCAACCTGGTGGAGGTTAGTATAGATGGACTAATAGAACAAGTCCAACACACTGCTACAAGCCCAAGCCAAAATATTTCTTCAGAGCTAGAAGCAGATAAAAATTATTTTGAATTTGCAACCTGGTGGAGGTTAGTATAGATGGACTAATAGAACAAGGCCCACACACTGCTACAAGCCGAAGCCAAAATAATTTTTCAGAGCTAGATGCAGATAAAAATTATTTTGAATTTGCAACCTGGTAGAGGTTAGTATAGATGGACTAATAGAACAAGTCCCACACACTGCTACAATCCGAAGCCAAAATATTTTTTCAGAGCTAGATGCAGATAAAAATTATTTTGAATTTGCAACCCGGTGGAGGTTAGTATAGATGGACTAATAGAACAAGTCCCACACACTGCTACAAGCCGAAGCCAAAATATTTTTTCAGAGCTAGATGCAGATAAAAATTATTTTGAATTTGCAACCTGGTGGAGGTTAGTATAGATGGACTAATAGAACAAGTGCCACACACTGCTACAAGCCGAAGCCAAAATATTTTTTCACAGCTAGATGCAGATAAAAATTATTTTGAATTTGCAACCTGGTGGAGGTTAGTATAGATCGACTAATAGAACAATTCCCACACACTGCTACAAGTCGAAGCCAAAATATTTTTTCACAGCTAGATGCAGATAAAAATTATTTTGAATTTGCAACCTGGTGGAGGTTAGTATAGATGGACTAATAGAACAAGTCCCACACACTGCTACAAGCCGAAGCCAAAATATTTTTTCAGAGCTAGATGCAGATAAAAATTATTTTGAATTTGCAACCTGGTGGAGGTTAGTATAGATGGACTAATGGAACAAGTCCAACACACTGCTACAAGCCGAAGCCAAAATATTTTTTCAGAGCTAGATGCAGATAAAAATTATTTTGAATTTGCAACCTGGTGGAGGTTAGTATAGATGGACTAACAGAACAAGTCCCACACACTGCTACAAGCCGAAACCAAAATATTTTTTCAGAGTTAGATGCAGATAAAAATTATTTTGAATTTTCAACTTGGTGGAGGTTAGTATAGATGGACTAATAGAACAAGTCCCACACACTGCTACAAGCCGAAGCCAAAATATTTTTTCAGAGCTAGATGCAGATAAAAATTATTTTGAATTTGCAACCTGGTGGAGGTTAGTATAGATGGACTAATAGAACAAGTCCCACACACTGCTACAAGCCCAAGCCAAAATATTTCTTCAGAGCTAGATGCAGATAAAATTATTTTGAATTTGCAACCTGGTGGAGGTTAGTATAGATGGACTAATAGAACAAGTCCCACACACTGCTACAAGCCGAAGCCAAAATATTTTTTCACAGCTAGATGCAGATAAAAATTATTTTGAATTTGCAACCTGGTGGAGGTTAGTATAGATGGACTAAAAGAACAAGTCCCACACACTGCTACAAGCCGAAGCCAAAATATTTTTTCAGAGCTAGATGCAGATAAAAATTATTTTGAATTTGCAACCCGGTGGAGTTTAGTATAGATGGACTAATGGAACAAGTCCAACACACAGCTACAAGCCGAAGCCAAAATATTTTTTCAGAGCTAGATGCAGATACAAATTATTTTGAATTTGCAACCTGGTGGAGGTTAGTATAGATGGACTAACAGAATAAGTCCCACACACTGCTACAAGTCGAAGCCAAAATATTTTTTCAGAGCTAGATGCAGATAAAAATTATTTTGAATTTGCAATTTGGTGGAGGTTAGTATAGATGGACTAATAGAACAAGTCCCACACACTGCTACAAGCCGAAGCCAAAATATTTTTTCAGAGCTAGATGCAGATAAAAATTATTTTGAATTTGCAACCTGGTGGAGGTTAGTTTACATGGACTAATAGAACAAGTCCCACACACTGCTACAAGCCCAAGCCAAAATATTTCTTCAGAGCTAGATGCAGATAAAATTATTTTGAATTTGCAACCTGGTGGAGGTTAGTATAGATGGACTAATAGAACAAGTCCCACACACTGCTACAAGCCGAAGCCAAAATATTTTTTGAGAGCTAGATGCAGATAAAAATTATTTTGAATTTGCAACCTGGTGGAGGTTAGTATAGATGGACTAATAGAACAAGTCCAACACACTGCTACAAGCCAAAGCCAAAATATTTTTTCAGAGCTAGATGCAGATAAAAATTATTTTGAATTTGCAACCTGGTGGAGGTTAGTACAGATGGACTAATAGAACAAGTCCAACACACTGCTACAAGCCCAAGCCAAAATATTTCTTCAGAGCTAGAAGCAGATAAAAATTATTTTGAATTTGCAACCTGGTGGAGGTTAGTATAGATGGACTAATAGAACAAGTCCCACACACTGCTACAAGCCGAAGCCAAAATATTTTTTCAGAGCTAGATGCAGATAAAAATTATTTTGAATTTGCAAAATGGTAGAGGTTAGTATAGATGGACTAATAGAACAAGTCCAACACACTGCTACAAGCCGAAGCCAACATATTTTTTCAGAGCTAGATGCAGATAAAAATTATTTTGTATTTGCAACCTGGTGGACGTTAGTATAGATGGACTAATAGAACAAGTTCCACACACTGCTACAAGCCGAAGCCAAAATATTTTTTCAGAGCTAGATGCAGATAAAAATTATTTTGAATTTGCAACCTGGTGGAGGTTAGCATAGATGGACTAATAGAACAAGTCCCACACACTGCTACAAGCCGAAGCCAAAATATTTTTTCAGAGCTAGATGCAGATAAAAATTATTTTGAATTTGCAACCTGGTAGATGTTAGTATAGATGGACTAATAGAACAAGTCCAACACACTGCTACAAGCCGAAGCCAACATATTTTTTCAGAGCTAGATGCAGATAAAAATTATTTTGTATTTGCAACCTGGTGGACGTTAGTATAGATGGACTAATAGAACAAGTTCCACACACTGCTACAAGCCGAAGCCAAAATATTTTTTCAGAGCTAGATGCAGATAAAAATTATTTTCAATTTGCAACCTGGTGGAGGTTAGTATAGATGGACTAATAGAACAAGTCCCACACACTGCTACAAGCCGAAGCCAAAATATTTTTTCACAGCTAGATGCAGATAAAAATTATTTTGAATTTGCAACCCGGTGGAGGTTAGTATAGATGGAATAATGGAACAAGTCCAACACACGGCTACAAGCCGAAGCCAAAATATTTTTTCAGAGCTAGATGCAGATAAAAATTATTTTGAATTTGCAACCTGGTGGAGGTTAGTATAGATGGACTAATAGAACAAGTCCCACACACTGCTACAAGCCGAAGCCAAAATATATTTTCAGAGCTAGATGCAGATAAAAATTATTTTGAATTTGCAACCCGGTGGAGGTTAGTATACATGGAATAATGGAACAAGTCCAACACACGGCTACAAGCCGAAGCCAAAATATTTTTTCAGAGCTAGATGCAGATAAAGATTATTTTGAATTTGCAACCTGGTGGAGGTTAGTATAGATGGACTAACAGAACAAGTCCCACACACTGCTACAAGCCGAAGCCAAAATATTTTTTCAGAGCTAGATGCAGATAAAAATTATTTTGAATTTGCAACCTGGTGGAGGTTAGTATAGATGGACTAATAGAACAAGTTTCACACACTGCTACAAGCCGAAGCCAAAATATTTTTTCAGAGCTAGATGCAGATAAAAATTATTTTGAATTTGCAACCTGGTGGAGGTTAGTATAGATGGACTAATAGAACAAGTCCAACACACTGCTACAAGCCCAAGCCAAAATATTTCTTCAGCGCTAGAAGCAGATAAAAATTATTTTGAATTTGCAACCTGGTGGAGGTTAGTATAGATGGACTAATAGAACAAGTCCCACACACTGCTACAAGCCGAAGCCAAAATATTTTTTCAGAGCTAGATGCAGATAAAAATTATTTTGAATTTGCAACCTGGTAGAGTTTAGTATAGATGGACTAATAGAACAAGTCCAACACACTGCTACAATCCGAAGCCAACATATTTTTTCAGAGCTAGATGCAGATAAAAATTATTTTGAATTTGCAACCTGGTGAACGTTAGTATAGATGGACTAATAGAACAAGTCCCACACACTGCTACAAGCCGAAGCCAAAATATTTTTTCAGAGCTAGATGCAGATAAAAATTATTTTGAATTTGCAACCTGGTGGAGGTTAGTATAGATGGACTAATAGAACAAGTCCCACACACTGCTACAAGCCGAAGCCAAAATATATTTTCAGAGCTAGATGCAGATAAAAATTATTTTGAATTTGCAACCCGGTGGAGGTTAGTATAGATGGAATAATGGAACAAGTCCAACACACGGCTACAAGCCGAAGCCAAAATATTTTTTCAGAGCTAGATGCAGATAAAAATTATTTTGAATTTGCAACCTGGTGGAGGTTAGTATAGATGGACTAATAGAACAAGTCCCACA
This sequence comes from Phyllobates terribilis, assembly GCF_046119375.1. Taxonomy (NCBI): domain Eukaryota; kingdom Metazoa; phylum Chordata; class Amphibia; order Anura; family Dendrobatidae; genus Phyllobates; species Phyllobates terribilis. Next base: position 114,736,089 of record NW_027362761.1, on the reverse strand, counting down.
CACTGCTACAAGCCGAAGCCAAAATATTTTTTCACAGCTAGATGCAGATAAAAATTATATTGAATTTGCAACCCGGTGGACGTTAGTATAGATCGACTAATAGAACAAGCCCCACACAGTGCTACAAGCCGAAGCCATAATATTTTTTCAGACCTAGATGCAGATAAAAATTATTTTGAATTTGCAACCTGGTGGAGGTTAATATAGATGGACTAATAGAACAAGTCCCACACACTGCTACAAGCCCAAGCCAAATTATTTCTTCAGAGCTAGATGCAAATAAAAATTATTTTGAATTTGCAACCTGGTGGAGGTTAGTATAGATGGACTAATAGAAAAAGTCCCACACACTGCTACAAGCCAAAGCCAAAATATTTTTTCAGAGCTAGATGCAGATAAAAATTATTTTGAATTTGCAACCTGGTGGAGGTTAGTATAGATGGACCAGTAGAACAAGTCCCACACACTGCTACAAGCCGAAGCCAAAATATTTTTTCACAGCTAGATGCAGATAAAAATTATTTTGAATTTGCAACCCGGTGGAGGTTAGTATAGATGGAATAATGGAACAAGTCCAACACACGGCTACAAGCCGAAGCCAAAATATTTTTTCAGAGCTAGATGCAGATAAAAATTATTTTGAATTTGCAACCTGGTGGAGGTTAGTATAGATGGACTAATAGAACAAGTCCCACACACTGCTACAAGCCGAAGCCAAAATATATTTTCAGAGCTAGATGCAGATAAAAATTATTTTGAATTTGCAACCCGGTGGAGGTTAGTATAGATGGAATAATGGAACAAGTCCAACACACGGCTACAAGCCGAAGCCAAAATATTTTTTCAGAGCTAGATGCAGATAAAAATTATTTTGAATTTGCAACCTGGTGGAGGTTAGTATAGATGGACTAACAGAACAAGTCCCACACACTGCTACAAGCCGAAGCCAAAATATTTTTTCAGAGCTAGATGCAGATAAAAATTATTTTGAATTTGCAACCTGGTGGAGGTTAGTATAGATGGACTAATAGAACAAGTTCCACACACTGCTACAAGCTGAAGCCAAAATATTTTTTCAGAGCTAGATGCAGATAAAAATTATTTTGAATTTGCAACCTGGTGGAGGTTAGTATAGATGGACTAATAGAACAAGTCCAACACACTGCTACAAGCCCAAGCCAAAATATTTCTTCAGCGCTAGAAGCAGATAAAAATTATTTTGAATTTGCAACCTGGTAGAGGTTAGTATAGATGGACTAATAGAACAAGTTCAACACACTGCTACAAGCCGAAGCCAACATATTTTTTCAGAGCTAGATGCAGATAAAAATTATTTTGTATTTGCAACCTGGTGGACGTTAGTATAGATGGACTAATAGAACAAGTTCCACACACTGCTACAAGCCGAAGCCAAAATATTTTTTCAGAGCTAGATGCAGATAAAAATTATTTTGAATTTGCAACCTGGTGGAGGTTAGCATAGATGGACTAATAGAACAAGTCCCACACACTGCTACAAGCCGAAGCCAAAATATTTTTTCAGAGCTAGATGCAGATAAAAATTATTTTGAATTTGCAACCTGGTGGAGGTTAGTTTACATGGACTAATAGAACACGTCCCACACACTGCTACAAGCCCAAGCCAAAATATTTCTTCAGAGCTAGATGCAGATAAAATTATTTTGAATTTGCAACCTGGTGGAGGTTAGTATAGATGGACTAATAGAACAAGTCCCACACACTGCTACAAGCCGAAGCCAAAATATTTTTTGAGAGCTAGATGCAGATAAAAATTATTTTGAATTTGCAACCTGGTGGAGGTTAGTATAGATGGACTAATAGAACAAGTCCAACACACTGCTACAAGCCAAAGCCAAAATATTTTTTCAGAGCTAGATGCAGATAAAAATTATTTTGAATTTGCAACCTGGTGGAGGTTAGTACAGATGGACTAATAGAACAAGTCCAACACACTGCTACAAGCCCAAGCCAAAATATTTCTTCAGAGCTAGAAGCAGATAAAAATTATTTTGAATTTGCAACCTGGTGGAGGTTAGTATAGATGGACTAATAGAACAAGTCCCACACACTGCTACAAGCCGAAGCCAAAATATTTTTTCAGAGCTAGATGCAGATAAAAATTATTTTGAATTTGCAACCTGGTAGAGGTTAGTATAGATGGACTAATAGAACAAGTCCAACACACTGCTACAAGCCGAAGCCAACATATTTTTTCAGAGCTAGATGCAGATAAAAATTATTTTGTATTTGCAACCTGGTGGACGTTAGTATAGATGGACTAATAGAACAAGTTCCACACACTGCTACAAGCCGAAGCCAAAATATTTTTTCAGAGCTAGATGCAGATAAAAATTATTTTGAATTTGCAACCTGGTGGAGGTTAGCATAGATGGACTAATAGAACAAGTCCCACACACTGCTACAAGCCGAAGCCAAAATATTTTTTCAGAGCTAGATGCAGATAAAAATTATTTTGAATTTGCAACCTGGTAGAGGTTAGTATAGATGGACTAATAGAACAAGTCCAACACACTGCTACAAGCCGAAGCCAACATATTTTTTCAGAGCTAGATGCAGATAAAAATTATTTTGTATTTGCAACCTGGTGGACGTTAGTATAGATGGACTAATAGAACAAGTTCCACACACTGCTACAAGCCGAAGCCAAAATATTTTTTCAGAGCTAGATGCAGATAAAAATTATTTTGAATTTGCAACCTGGTGGAGGTTAGCATAGATGGACTAATAGAACAAGTCCCACACACTGCTACAAGCCGAAGCCAAAATATTTTTTCAGAGCTAGATGCAGATAAAAATTATTTTCAATTTGCAACCTGGTGGAGGTTAGTATAGATGGACTAATAGAACAAGTCCCACACACTGCTACAAGCCGAAGCCAAAATATATTTTCAGAGCTAGATGCAGATAAAAATTATTTTGAATTTGCAACCCGGTGGAGGTTAGTATACATGGAATAATGGAACAAGTCCAACACACGGCTACAAGCCGAAGCCAAAATATTTTTTCAGAGCTAGATGCAGATAAAGATTATTTTGAATTTGCAACCTGGTGGAGGTTAGTATAGATGGACTAACAGAACAAGTCCCACACACTGCTACAAGCCGAAGCCAAAATATTTTTTCAGAGCTAGATGCAGATAAAAATTATTTTGAATTTGCAACCTGGTGGAGGTTAGTATAGATGGACTAATAGAACAAGTTTCACACACTGCTACAAGCCGAAGCCAAAATATTTTTTCAGAGCTAGATGCAGATAAAAATTATTTTGAATTTGCAACCTGGTGGAGGTTAGTATAGATGGACTAATAGAACAAGTCCAACACACTGCTACAAGCCCAAGCCAAAATATTTCTTCAGCGCTAGAAGCAGATAAAAATTATTTTGAATTTGCAACCTGGTGGAGGTTAGTATAGATGGACTAATAGAACAAGTCCCACACACTGCTACAAGCCGAAGCCAAAATATTTTTTCAGAGCTAGATGCAGATAAAAATTATTTTGAATTTGCAACCTGGTAGAGTTTAGTATAGATGGACTAATAGAACAAGTCCAACACACTGCTACAATCCGAAGCCAACATATTTTTTCAGAGCTAGATGCAGATAAAAATTATTTTGAATTTGCAACCTGGTGAACGTTAGTATAGATGGACTAATAGAACAAGTCCCACACACTGCTACAAGCCGAAGCCAAAATATTTTTTCAGAGCTAGATGCAGATAAAAATTATTTTGAATTTGCAACCTGGTGGAGGTTAGTATAGATGGACTAATAGAACAAGTCCCACACACTGCTACAAGCCGAAGCCAAAATATATTTTCAGAGCTAGATGCAGATAAAAATTATTTTGAATTTGCAACCCGGTGGAGGTTAGTATAGATGGAATAATGGAACAAGTCCAACACACGGCTACAAGCCGAAGCCAAAATATTTTTTCAGAGCTAGATGCAGATAAAAATTATTTTGAATTTGCAACCTGGTGGAGGTTAGTATAGATGGACTAATAGAACAAGTCCCACACACTGCTACAAGCCGAAGCCAAAATATTTTTTCACAGCTAGATGCAGATAAAAATTATTTTGAATTTGCAACCCGGTGGACGTTAGTATAGATCGACTAATAGAACAAGCCCCACACAGTGCTACAAGCCGAAGCCATAATATTTTTTCAGACCTAGATGCAGATAAAAATTATTTTGAATTTGCAACCTGGTGGAGGTTAATATAGATGGACTAATAGAACAAGTCCCACACACTGCTACAAGCCCAAGCCAAATTATTTCTTCAGAGCTAGATGCAAATAAAAATTATTTTGAATTTGCAACCTGGTGGAGGTTAGTATAGATGGACTAATAGAACAAGTCCCACACACTGCTACAAGCCAAAGCCAAAATATTTTTTCAGAGCTAGATGCAGATAAAAATTATTTTGAATTTGCAACCTGGTGGAGGTTAGTATAGATGGACCAGTAGAACAAGTCCCACACACTGCTACAAGCCGAAGCCAAAATATTTTTTCACAGCTAGATGCAGATAAAAATTATTTTGAATTTGCAACCCGGTGGAGGTTAGTATAGATGGAATAATGGAACAAGTCCAACACACGGCTACAAGCCGAAGCCAAAATATTTTTTCAGAGCTAGATGCAGATAAAAATTATTTTGAATTTGCAACCTGGTGGAGGTTAGCATAGATGGACTAATAGAACAAGTCCCACACACTGCTACAAGCCGAAGCCAAAATATTTTTTCAGAGCTAGATGCAGATAAAAATTATTTTGAATTTGCAACCTGGTAGAGGTTAGTATAGATGGACTAATAGAACAAGTCCAACACACTGCTACAAGCCGAAGCCAACATATTTTTTCAGAGCTAGATGCAGATAAAAATTATTTTGTATTTGCAACCTGGTGGACGTTAGTATAGATGGACTAATAGAACAAGTTCCACACACTGCTACAAGCCGAAGCCAAAATATTTTTTCAGAGCTAGATGCAGATAAAAATTATTTTGAATTTGCAACCTGGTGGAGGTTAGCATAGATGGACTAATAGAACAAGTCCCACACACTGCTACAAGCCGAAGCCAAAATATTTTTTCAGAGCTAGATGCAGATAAAAATTATTTTGAATTTGCAACCTGGTGGAGGTTAGTATAGATGGACTAATAGAACAAGTCCCACACACTGCTACAAGCCGAAGCCAAAATATTTTTTCACAGCTAGATGCAGATAAAAATTATTTTGAATTTGCAACCCGGTGGACGTTAGTATAGATCGACTAATAGAACAAGCCCCACACAGTACTACAAGCCGAAGCCATAATATTTTTTCAGACCTAGATGCAGATAAAAATTATTTTGAGTTTGCAACCTGGTGGAGGTTAGTATAGATGGACTAATAGAACAAGTCCCACACACTGCTACAAGCCCAAGCCAAATTATTTCTTCAGAGCTAGATGCAAATAAAAATTATTTTGAATTTGCAACCTGGTGGAGGTTAGTATAGATGGACTAATAGAACAAGTCCCACACACTGCTACAAGCCGAAGCCAAAATATTTTTTCAGAGCTAGATGCAGATAAAAATTATTTTGAATTTGCAACCTGGTGGAGGTTAGTATAGATGGACTAATAGAACAAGTCCCACACACTGCTACAAGCCGAAGCCAAAATATTTTTTCACAGCTAGATGCAGATAAAAATTATTTTGAATTTGCAACCCGGTGGACGTTAGTATAGATCGACTAATAGAACAAGCCCCACACAGTACTACAAGCCGAAGCCATAATATTTTTTCAGACCTAGATGCAGATAAAAATTATTTTGAGTTTGCAACCTGGTGGAGGTTAGTATAGATGGACTAATAGAACAAGTCCCACACACTGCTACAAGCCCAAGCCAAATTATTTCTTCAGAGCTAGATGCAAATAAAAATTATTTTGAATTTGCAACCTGGTGGAGGTTAGTATAGATGGACTAATAGAACAAGTCCCACACACTGCTACAAGCCGAAGCCAAAATATTTTTTCAGAGCTAGATGCAGATAAAAATTATTTTGAATTTGCAACCTGGTGGAGGTTAGTATAGATGGACTAATAGAACAAGTCCCACACACTGCTACAAGCCGAAGCCAAAATATTTTTTCACAGCTAGATGCAGATAAAAATTATTTTGAATTTGCAACCCGGTGGAGGTTAGTATAGATGGAATAATGGAACAAGTCCAACACACGGCTACAAGCCGAAGCCAAAATATTTTTTCAGAGCTAGATGCAGATAAAAATTATTTTGAATTTGCAACCTGGTGGAGGTTAGTATAGATGGACTAATAGAACAAGTCCCACACACTGCTACAAGCCGAAGCCAAAATATATTTTCAGAGCTAGATGCAGATAAAAATTATTTTGAATTTGCAACCCGGTGGAGGTTAGTATACATGGAATAATGGAACAAGTCCAACACACGGCTACAAGCCGAAGCCAAAATATTTTTTCAGAGCTAGATGCAGATAAAGATTATTTTGAATTTGCAACCTGGTGGAGGTTAGTATAGATGGACTAACAGAACAAGTCCCACACACTGCTACAAGCCGAAGCCAAAATATTTTTTCAGAGCTAGATGCAGATAAAAATTATTTTGAATTTGCAACCTGGTGGAGGTTAGTATAGATGGACTAATAGAACAAGTTTCACACACTGCTACAAGCCGAAGCCAAAATATTTTTTCAGAGCTAGATGCAGATAAAAATTATTTTGAATTTGCAACCTGGTGGAGGTTAGTATAGATGGACTAATAGAACAAGTCCAACACACTGCTACAAGCCCAAGCCAAAATATTTCTTCAGCGCTAGAAGCAGATAAAAATTATTTTGAATTTGCAACCTGGTGGAGGTTAGTATAGATGGACTAATAGAACAAGTCCCACACACTGCTACAAGCCGAAGCCAAAATATTTTTTCAGAGCTAGATGCAGATAAAAATTATTTTGAATTTGCAACCTGGTAGAGTTTAGTATAGATGGACTAATAGAACAAGTCCAACACACTGCTACAATCCGAAGCCAACATATTTTTTCAGAGCTAGATGCAGATAAAAATTATTTTGAATTTGCAACCTGGTGAACGTTAGTATAGATGGACTAATAGAACAAGTCCCACACACTGCTACAAGCCGAAGCCAAAATATTTTTTCAGAGCTAGATGCAGATAAAAATTATTTTGAATTTGCAACCTGGTGGAGGTTAGTATAGATTGACTAATAGAACAAGTCCCACACACTGCTACAAGCCGAAGCCAAAATATATTTTCAGAGCTAGATGCAGATAAAAATTATTTTGAATTTGCAACCCGGTGGAGGTTAGTATAGATGGAATAATGGAACAAGTCCAACACACGGCTACAAGCCGAAGCCAAAATATTTTTTCAGAGCTAGATGCAGATAAAAATTATTTTGAATTTGCAACCTGGTGGAGGTTAGTATAGATGGACTAATAGAACAAGTCCCACACACTGCTACAAGCCGAAGCCAAAATATTTTTTCACAGCTAGATGCAGATAAAAATTATTTTGAATTTGCAACCCGGTGGACGTTAGTATAGATCGACTAATAGAACAAGCCCCACACAGTGCTACAAGCCGAAGCCATAATATTTTTTCAGACCTAGATGCAGATAAAAATTATTTTGAATTTGCAACCTGGTGGAGGTTAATATAGATGGACTAATAGAACAAGTCCCACACACTGCTACAAGCCCAAGCCAAATTATTTCTTCAGAGCTAGATGCAAATAAAAATTATTTTGAATTTGCAACCTGGTGGAGGTTAGTATAGATGGACTAATAGAACAAGTCCCACACACTGCTACAAGCCAAAGCCAAAATATTTTTTCAGAGCTAGATGCAGATAAAAATTATTTTGAATTTGCAACCTGGTGGAGGTTAGTATAGATGGACCAGTAGAACAAGTCCCACACACTGCTACAAGCCGAAGCCAAAATATTTTTTCACAGCTAGATGCAGATAAAAATTATTTTGAATTTGCAACCCGGTGGAGGTTAGTATAGATGGAATAATGGAACAAGTCCAACACACGGCTACAAGCCGAAGCCAAAATATTTTTTCAGAGCTAGATGCAGATAAAAATTATTTTGAATTTGCAACCTGGTGGAGGTTAGTATAGATGGACTAACAGAACAAGTCCCACACACTGCTACAAGCCGAAGCCAAAATATTTTTTCAGAGCTAGATGCAGATAAAAATTATTTTGAATTTGCAACCTGGTGGAGGTTAGTATAGATGGACTAATAGAACAAGTCCAACACACTGCTACAAGCCCAAGCCAAAATATTTCTTCAGCGCTAGAAGCAGATAAAAATTATTTTGAATTTGCAAACTGGTGGAGGTTAGTATAGATGGACTAATAGAACAAGTACCACACACTGCTACAAGCCGAAGCCAAAATATTTTTTCAGAGCTAGATGCAGATAAAAATTATTTTGATTTGCAACCTGGTAGAGGTTAGTATAGATGGACTAATAGAACAAGTCCAACACACTGCTACAAGCCGAAGCCAACATATTTTTTCAGAGCTAGATGCAGATAAAAATTATTTTGTATTTGCAACCTGGTGGACGTTAGTATAGATGGACTAATAGAACAAGTTCCACACACTGCTACAAGCCGAAGCCAAAATATTTTTTCAGAGCTAGATGCAGATAAAAATTATTTTGAATTTGCAACCTGGTGGAGGTTAGCATAGATGGACTAATAGAACAAGTCCCACACACTGCTACAAGCCGAAGCCAAAATATTTTTTCAGAGCTAGATGCAGATAAAAATTATTTTGAATTTGCAACCTGGTAGAGGTTAGTATAGATGGACTAATAGAACAAGTCCAACACACTGCTACAAGCCGAAGCCAACATATTTTTTCAGAGCTAGATGCAGATAAAAATTATTTTGTATTTGCAACCTGGTGGACGTTAGTATAGATGGACTAATAGAACAAGTTCCACACAATGCTACAAGCCGAAGCCAAAATATTTTTTCAGAGCTAGATGCAGATAAAAATTATTTTGAATTTGCAACCTGGTGGAGGTTAGCATAGATGGACTAATAGAACAAGTCCCACACATTGCTACAAGCCGAAGCCAAAATATTTTTTCAGAGCTAGATGCAGATAAAAATTATTTTGAATTTGCAACCTGGTGGAGGTTAGTATAGATGGACTAATAGAACAAGTCCCACACACTGCTACAAGCCGAAGCCAAAATATTTTTTCACAGCTAGATGCAGATAAAAATTATTTTGAATTTGCAACCCGGTGGACGTTAGTATAGATCGACTAATAGAACAAGCCCCACACAGTGCTACAAGCCGAAGCCATAATATTTTTTCAGACCTAGATGCAGATAAAAATTATTTTGAATTTGCAACCTGGTGGAGGTTAGTATAGATGGACTAATGGAACAAGTCCCACACACTGCTACAAGCCCAAGCCAAATTATTTCTTCAGAGCTAGATGCAAATAAAAATTATTTTGAATTTGCAACCTGGTGGAGGTTAGTATAGATGGACTAATAGAACAAGTCCCACACACTGCTACAAGCCGAAGCCAAAATATTTTTTCAGAGCTAGATGCAGATAAAAATTATTTTGAATTTGCAACCTGGTGGAGGTTAGTATAGATGGACTAATAGAACAAGTCCCACACACTGCTACAAGCCGAAGCCAAAATATTTTTTCACAGCTAGATGCAGATAAAAATTATTTTGAATTTGCAACCCGGTGGAGGTTAGTATAGATGGAATAATGGAACAAGTCCAACACACGGCTACAAGCCGAAGCCAAAATATTTTTTCAGAGCTAGATGCAGATAAAAATTATTTTGAATTTGCAACCTGGTGGAGGTTAGTATAGATGGACTAATAGAACAAGTCCCACACACTGCTACAAGCCGAAGCCAAAATATATTTTCAGAGCTAGATGCAGATAAAAATTATTTTGAATTTGCAACCCGGTGGAGGTTAGTATACATGGAATAATGGAACAAGTCCAACACACGGCTACAAGCCGAAGCCAAAATATTTTTTCAGAGCTAGATGCAGATAAAGATTATTTTGAATTTGCAACCTGGTGGAGGTTAGTATAGATGGACTAACAGAACAAGTCCCACACACTGCTACAAGCCGAAGCCAAAATATTTTTTCAGAGCTAGATGCAGATAAAAATTATTTTGAATTTGCAACCTGGTGGAGGTTAGTATAGATGGACTAATAGAACAAGTTTCACACACTGCTACAAGCCGAAGCCAAAATATTTTTTCAGAGCTAGATGCAGATAAAAATTATTTTGAATTTGCAACCTGGTGGAGGTTAGTATAGATGGACTAATAGAACAAGTCCAACACACTGCTACAATCCCAAGCCAAAATATTTCTTCAGCGCTAGAAGCAGATAAAAATTATTTTGAATTTGCAACCTGGTGGAGGTTAGTATAGATGGACTAATAGAACAAGTCCCACACACTGCTACAAGCCGAAGCCAAAACATTTTTTCAGAGCTAGATGCAGATAAAAATTATTTTGAATTTGCAACCTGGTAGAGGTTAGTATAGATGGACTAATAGAACAAGTCCAACACACTGCTACAAGCCGAAGCCAACATATTTTTTCAGAGCTAGATGCAGATAAAAATTATTTTGTATTTGCAACCTGGTGGACGTTAGTATAGATGGACTAATAGAACAAGTCCCACACACTGCTACAAGCCCAAGCCAAAATATTTTTTCAGAGCTAGATGCAGATAAAAATTATTTTGAATTTGCAACCTGGTGGAGGTTAGCATAGATGGACTAATAGAACAAGTCCCACACACTGCTACAAGCCGAAGCCAAAATATTTTTTCAGAGCTAGATGCAGATAAAAATTATTTTGAATTTGCAACCTGGTAGAGGTTAGTATAGATGGACTAATAGAACAAGTCCAACACACTGCTACAAGCCGAAGCCAACATATTTTTTCAGAGCTAGATGCAGATAAAAATGATTTTGTATTTGCAACCTGGTGGACGTTAGTATAGATGGACTAATAGAACAAGTTCCACACACTGCTACAAGCCGAAGCCAAAATATTTTTTCAGAGCTAGATGCAGATAAAAATTATTTTGAATTTGCAACCTGGTGGAGGTTAGCATAGATGGACTAATAGAACAAGTCCCACACACTGCTACAAGCCGAAGCCAAAATATTTTTTCAGAGCTAGATGCAGATAAAAATTATTTTGAATTTGCAACCTGGTGGAGGTTGGTATAGATGGACTAATAGAACAAGTCCCACACACTGCTACAAGCCGAAGCCAAAATATTTTTTCACAGCTAGATGCAGATAAAAATTATTTTGAATTTGCAACCCGGTGGACGTTAGTATAGATCGACTAATAGAACAAGCCCCACACAGTGCTACAAGCCGAAGCCATAATATTTTTTCAGACCTAGATGCAGATAAAAATTATTTTGAATTTGCAACCTGGTGGAGGTTAGTATAGATGGACTAATAGAACAAGTCCCACACACTGCTACAAGCCCAAGCCAAATTATTTCTTCAGAGCTAGATGCAAATAAAAATTATTTTGAATTTGCAACCTGGTGGAGGTTAGTATAGATGGACTAATAGAACAAGTCCCACACACTGCTACAAGCCGAAGCCAAAATATTTTTTCAGAGCTAGATGCAGATAAAAATTATTTTGAATTTGCAACCTGGTGGAGGTTAGTATAGATGGACTAATAGAACAAGTCCCACACACTGCTACAAGCCGAAGCCAAAATATTTTTTCACAGCTAGATGCAGATAAAAATTATTTTGAATTTGCAACCCGGTGGAGGTTAGTATAGATGGAATAATGGAACAAGTCCAACACACGGCTATAAGCCGAAGCCAAAATATTTTTTCAGAGCTAGATGCAGATAAAAATTATTTTGAATTTGCAACCTGGTGGAGGTTAGTATAGATGGACTAATAGAACAAGTCCCACACACTGCTACAAGCCGAAGCCAAAATATATTTTCAGAGCTAGATGCAGATAAAAATTATTTTGAATTTGCAACCCGGTGGAGGTTAGTATACATGGAATAATGGAACAAGTCCAACACACGGCTACAAGCCGAAGCCAAAATATTTTTTCAGAGCTAGATGCAGATAAAGATTATTTTGAATTTGCAACCTGGTGGAGGTTAGTATAGATGGACTAACAGAACAAGTCCCACACACTGCTACAAGCCGAAGCCAAAATATTTTTTCAGAGCTAGATGCAGATAAAAATTATTTTGAATTTGCAACCTGGTGGAGGTTAGTATAGATGGACTAATAGAACAAGTTTCACACACTGCTACAAGCCGAAGCCAAAATATTTTTTCAGAGCTAGATGCAGATAAAAATTATTTTGAATTTGCAACCTGGTGGAGGTTAGTATAGATGGACTAATAGAACAAGTCCAACACACTGCTACAAGTCCAAGCCAAAATATTTCTTCAGCGCTAGAAGCAGATAAAAATTATTTTGAATTTGCAACCTGGTGGAGGTTAGTATAGATGGACTAATAGAACAAGTCCCACACACTGCTACAAGCCGAAGCCAAAATATTTTTTCAGAGCTAGATGCAGATAAAAATTATTTTGAATTTGCAACCTGGTAGAGTTTAGTATAGATGGACTAATAGAACAAGTCCAACACACTGCTACAATCCGAAGCCAACATATTTTTTCAGAGCTAGATGCAGATAAAAATTATTTTGAATTTGCAACCTGGTGAACGTTAGTATAGATGGACTAATAGAACAAGTCCCACACACTGCTACAAGCCGAAGCCAAAATATTTTTTCAGAGCTAGATGCAGATAAAAATTATTTTGAATTTGCAACCTGGTGGAGGTTAGTATAGATGGACTAATAGAACAAGTCCCACACACTGCTACAAGCCGAAGCCAAAATATATTTTCAGAGCTAGATGCAGATAAAAATTATTTTGAATTTGCAACCCGGTGGAGGTTAGTATAGATGGAATAATGGAACAAGTCCAACACACGGCTACAAGCCGAAGCCAAAATATTTTTTCAGAGCTAGATGCAGATAAAAATTATTTTGAATTTGCAACCTGGTGGAGGTTAGTATAGATGGACTAATAGAACAAGTCCCACACACTGCTACAAGCCGAAGCCAAAATATTTTTTCACAGCTAGATGCAGATAAAAATTATTTTGAATTTGCAACCCGGTGGACGTTAGTATAGATCGACTAATAGAACAAGCCCCACACAGTGCTACAAGCCGAAGCCATAATATTTTTTCAGACCTAGATGCAGATAAAAATTATTTTGAATTTGCAACCTGGTGGAGGTTAATATAGATGGACTAATAGAACAAGTCCCACACACTGCTACAAGCCCAAGCCAAATTATTTCTTCACAGCTAGATGCAAATAAAAATTATTTTGAATTTGCAACCTGGTGGAGGTTAGTATAGATGGACTAATAGAACAAGTCCCACACACTGCTACAAGCCAAAGCCAAAATATTTTTTCAGAGCTAGATGCAGATAAAAATTATTTTGAATTTGCAACCTGGTGGAGGTTAGTATAGATGGACTAATAGAACAAGTCCCACACACTGCTACAAGCCGAAGCCAAAATATTTTTTCACAGCTAGATGCAGATAAAAATTATTTTGAATTTGCAACCCGGTGGAGGTTAGTATAGATGGAATAATGGAACAAGTCCAACACATGGCTACAAGCCGAAGCCAAAATATTTTTTCAGAGCTAGATGCAGATAAAAATTATTTTGAATTTGCAACCTGGTGGAGGTTAGTATAGATGGACTAATAGAACAAGTCCCACACACTGCTACAAGCCGAAGCCAAAATATTTTTTCAGAGCTAGATGCAGATAAAAATTATTTTGAATTTGCAACCTGGTGGAGGTTAGTATAGATGGACTAATAGAACAAGTCCCACACACTGCTACAAGCCGAAGCCAAAATATTTTTTCAGAGCTAGATGCAGATAAAAATTATTTTGAATTTGCAACCTGGTGGAGGTTGGTATAGATGGACTAATAGAACAAGTCCCACACACTGCTACAAGCCGAAGCCAAAATATTTTTTCACAGCTAGATGCAGATAAAAATTATTTTGAATTTGCAACCCGGTGGACGTTAGTATAGATCGACTAATAGAACAAGCCCCACACAGTGCTACAAGCCGAAGCCATAATATTTTTTCAGACCTAGATGCAGATAAAAATTATTTTGAATTTGCAACCTGGTGGAGGTTAGTATAGATGGACTAATAGAACAAGTCCCACACACTGCTACAAGCCCAAGCCAAATTATTTCTTCAGAGCTAGATGCAAATAAAAATTATTTTGAATTTGCAACCTGGTGGAGGTTAGTATAGATGGACTAATAGAACAAGTCCCACACACTGCTACAAGCCGAAGCCAAAATATTTTTTCAGAGCTAGATGCAGATAAAAATTATTTTGAATTTGCAACCTGGTGGAGGTTAGTATAGATGGACTAATAGAACAAGTCCCACACACTGCTACAAGCCGAAGCCAAAATATTTTTTCACAGCTAGATGCAGATAAAAATTATTTTGAATTTGCAACCCGGTGGAGGTTAGTATAGATGGAATAATGGAACAAGTCCAACACACGGCTACAAGCCGAAGCCAAAATATTTTTTCAGAGCTAGATGCAGATAAAAATTATTTTGAATTTGCAACCTGGTGGAGGTTAGTATAGATGGACTAATAGAACAAGTCCCACACACTGCTACAAGCCGAAGCCAAAATATATTTTCAGAGCTAGATGCAGATAAAAATTATTTTGAATTTGCAACCCGGTGGAGGTTAGTATACATGGAATAATGGAACAAGTCCAACACACGGCTACAAGCCGAAGCCAAAATATTTTTTCAGAGCTAGATGCAGATAAAGATTATTTTGAATTTGCAACCTGGTGGAGGTTAGTATAGATGGACTAACAGAACAAGTCCCACACACTGCTACAAGCCGAAGCCAAAATATTTTTTCAGAGCTAGATGCAGATAAAAATTATTTTGAATTTGCAACCTGGTGGAGGTTAGTATAGATGGACTAATAGAACAAGTTTCACACACTGCTACAAGCCGAAGCCAAAATATTTTTTCAGAGCTAGATGCAGATAAAAATTATTTTGAATTTGCAACCTGGTGGAGGTTAGTATAGATGGACTAATAGAACAAGTCCAACACACTGCTACAAGTCCAAGCCAAAATATTTCTTCAGCGCTAGAAGCAGATAAAAATTATTTTGAATTTGCAACCTGGTGGAGGTTAGTATAGATGGACTAATAGAACAAGTCCCACACACTGCTACAAGCCGAAGCCAAAATATTTTTTCAGAGCTAGATGCAGATAAAAATTATTTTGAATTTGCAACCTGGTAGAGTTTAGTATAGATGGACTAATAGAACAAGTCCAACACACTGCTACAATCCGAAGCCAACATATTTTTTCAGAGCTAGATGCAGATAAAAATTATTTTGAATTTGCAACCTGGTGAACGTTAGTATAGATGGACTAATAGAACAAGTCCCACACACTGCTACAAGCCGAAGCCAAAATATTTTTTCAGAGCTAGATGCAGATAAAAATTATTTTGAATTTGCAACCTGGTGGAGGTTAGTATAGATGGACTAATAGAACAAGTCCCACACACTGCTACAAGCCGAAGCCAAAATATATTTTCAGAGCTAGATGCAGATAAAAATTATTTTGAATTTGCAACCCGGTGGAGGTTAGTATAGATGGAATAATGGAACAAGTCCAACACACGGCTACAAGCCGAAGCCAAAATATTTTTTCAGAGCTAGATGCAGATAAAAATTATTTTGAATTTGCAACCTGGTGGAGGTTAGTATAGATGGACTAATAGAACAAGTCCCACACACTGCTACAAGCCGAAGCCAAAATATTTTTTCACAGCTAGATGCAGATAAAAATTATTTTGAATTTGCAACCCGGTGGACGTTAGTATAGATCGACTAATAGAACAAGCCCCACACAGTGCTACAAGCCGAAGCCATAATATTTTTTCAGACCTAGATGCAGATAAAAATTATTTTGAATTTGCAACCTGGTGGAGGTTAATATAGATGGACTAATAGAACAAGTCCCACACACTGCTACAAGCCCAAGCCAAATTATTTCTTCACAGCTAGATGCAAATAAAAATTATTTTGAATTTGCAACCTGGTGGAGGTTAGTATAGATGGACTAATAGAACAAGTCCCACACACTGCTACAAGCCAAAGCCAAAATATTTTTTCAGAGCTAGATGCAGATAAAAATTATTTTGAATTTGCAACCTGGTGGAGGTTAGTATAGATGGACTAATAGAACAAGTCCCACACACTGCTACAAGCCGAAGCCAAAATATTTTTTCACAGCTAGATGCAGATAAAAATTATTTTGAATTTGCAACCCGGTGGAGGTTAGTATAGATGGAATAATGGAACAAGTCCAACACATGGCTACAAGCCGAAGCCAAAATATTTTTTCAGAGCTAGATGCAGATAAAAATTATTTTGAATTTGCAACCTGGTGGAGGTTAGTATAGATGGACTAATAGAACAAGTCCCACACACTGCTACAAGCCGAAGCCAAAATATATTTTCAGAGCTAGATGCAGATAAAAATTATTTTGAATTTGCAACCCGGTGGAGGTTAGTATAGATGGAATAATGGAACAAGTCCAACACACGGCTACAAGCCGAAGCCAAAATATTTTTTCAGAGCTAGATGCAGAAAAAAATTATTTTGAATTTGCAACCTGGTGGAGGTTAGTATAGATGGACTAACAGAACAAGTCCCACACACTGCTACAAGCCGAAGCCAAAATATTTTTTCAGAGCTAGATGCAGATAAAAATTATTTTGAATTTGCAACCTGGTGGAGGTTAGTATAGATGGACTAATAGAACAAGTTCCACACACTGCTACAAGCTGAAGCCAAAATATTTTTTCAGAGCTAGATGCAGATAAAAATTATTTTGAATTTGCAACCTGGTGGAGGTTAGTATAGATGGACTAATAGAACAAGTCCAACACACTGCTACAAGCCCAAGCCAAAATATTTCTTCAGCGCTAGAAGCAGATAAAAATTATTTTGAATTTGCAACCTGGTGGAGGTTAGTATAGATGGACTAATAGAACAAGTCCCACACACTGCTACAAGTCGAAGCCAAAATATTTTTTCAGAGCTAGATGCAGATAAAAATTATTTTGAATTTGCAACCTGGTAGAGGTTAGTATAGATGGACTAATAGAACAAGTCCAACACACTGCTACAATCCGAAGCCAACATATTTTTTCAGAGATAGATGCAGATAAAAATTATTTTGAATTTGCAACCTGGTGGAGGTTAGTATAGATGGACTAATAGAACAAGTCCCAAACACTGCTACAAGCCGAAGCCAAAATATTTTTTCAGAGCTAGATGCAGATAAAAATTATTTTGAATTTGCAACCTGGTGGAGGTTAGTATAGATGGACTAATAGAACAAGTCCCACACACTGCTACAAGCTGAAGCCAAAATATTTTTTCAGAGCTAGATGCAGATAAAAATTATTTTGAATTTGCAACCTGGTGGAGGTTAGTATAGATGGACTAATAGAACAAGTCCCACACACTGCTACAAGCCGAAGCCAAAATATTTTTTCACAGCTAGATGCAGATAAAAATTATTTTGAATTTGCAACCTGGTGGAGGTTAGTATAGATCGACTAATAGAACAAGTCCCACACACTGCTACAAGCCGAAGCCAAGATATTTTTTCAGACCTAGATGCAGATAAAAATTATTTTGAATTTGCAACCTGGTGGAGGTTAGTATAGATGGACTAATAGAACAAGTCCCACACACTGCTACAAGCCCAAGCCAAATTATTTCTTCAGAGCTAGATGCAAATAAAAATTATTTTGAATTTTCAACCTGGTGGAGGTTAGTATAGATGGACTAATAGAACAAGTCCCACACACTGCTACAAGCCGAAGCCAAAATATTTTTTCAGAGCTAGATGCAGATAAAAATTATTTTGAATTTGCAACCTGGTGGAGGTTAGTATAGATGGACTAATAGAACAAGTCCCACACACTGCTACAAGCCGAAGCCAAAATATTTTTTCACAGCTAGATGCAGATAAAAATTATTTTGAATTTGCAACCCGGTGGAGGTTAGTATAGATGGAATAATGGAACAAGTCCAACACACGGCTACAAGCCGTAGCCAAAATATTTTTTCAGAGCTAGATGCAGATAAAAATTATTTTAAATTTGCAACCTGGTGGAGGTTAGTATAGATGGACTAACAGAACAAGTCCCACACACTGCTACAAGCCGAAGCCAAAATATTTTTTCAGAGCTAGATGCAGATAAAAATTATTTTGAATTTGCAACTTGGTGGAGGTTAGTATAGATGGACTAATAGAACAAGTCCCACACACTGCTACAAGCCGAAGCCAAAATATTTTTTCAGAGCTAGATGCAGATAAAAATTATTTTGAATTTGCAACCTGGTGGAGGTTAGTATAGATGGACTAAAAGAACAAGTCCCACACACTGCTACAAGCCGAAGCCAAAATATTTTTTCAGAGCTAGATGCAGATAAAAATTATTTTGAATTTGCAACCCGGTGGAGGTTAGTATAGATGGACTAATGGAACAAGTCCAACACACTGCTACAAGCCGAAGCCAAAATATTTTTTCAGAGCTAGATGCAGATAAAAATTATTTTGAATTTGCAACCTGGTGGAGGTTAGTATAGATGGACTAACAGAATAAGTCCCACACACTGCTACAAGCCGAAGCCAAAATATTTTTTCAGAGCTAGATGCAGATAAAAATTATTTTGAATTTGCAACCTGGTAGAGGTTAGTATAGATGGACTAATAGAACAAGTCCAACACACTGCTACAATCCGAAGCCAACATATTTTTTCAGAGCTAGATGCAGATAAAAATTATTTTGAATTTGCAACCTGGTGAACGTTAGTATAGATGGACTAATAGAACTAGTCCCACATACTGCTACAAGCCGAAGCCAAAATATTTTTTCAGAGCTAGATGCAGATAAAAATTATTTTGAATTTGCAACCTGGTGGAGGTTAGTATAGATGGACTAATAGAACAAGTCCCACACACTGCTACAAGCCGAAGCCAAAATATTTTTTCAGAGCTAGATGCAGATAAAAATTATTTTGAATTTGCAACCTGGTGGAGGTTAGTATAGATGGACTAATAGAACAAGTCCCACACACTGCTACAAGCCGAAGCCAAAATATTTTTTCAGAGATAGATGCAGATAAAAATTATTTTGAATTTGCAACCTGGTGGAGGTTAGTATAGATGGACTAATAGAACAAGTCCCACACACTGCTACAAGCTGAAGCCAAAATATTTTTTCACAGCTAGATGCAGATAAAAATTATTTTGAGTTTGCAACCTGGTGGAGGTTAGTATAGATCGACTAATAGAACAAGTCCCACACACTGCTACAAGCCGAAGCCAAAATATTTTTTCAGACCTAGATGCAGATAAAAATTATTTTGAATTTGCAACCTGGTGGAGGTTAGTATGGATGGACTAATAGAACAAGTCCCACACACTGCTACAAGCCCAAGCCAAATTATTTCTTCAGAGCTAGATGCAAATAAAAATTATTTTGAATTTGCAACCTGGTGGAGGTTAGTATAGATGGACTAATAGAACAAGTCCCACACACTGCTACAAGCCGAAGCCAAAATATTTTTTCAGAGCTAGATCCAGATAAAAATTATTTTGAATTTGCAACCTGGTGGAGGTTAGTATAGATGGACTAATAGAACAAGTCCCACACACTGCTACAAGCCGAAGCCAAAATATTTTTTCACAGCTAGATGCAGATAAAAATTATTTTGAATTTGCAACCCGGTGGAGGTTAGTATTGATGGAATAATGGAACAAGTCCAACACACGGCTACAAGCCGTAGCCAAAATATTTTTTCAGAGCTAGATGCAGATAAAAATTATTTTGAATTTGCAACCTGGTGGAGGTTAGTATAGATGGACTAACAGAACAAGTCCCACACACTGCTACAAGCTGAAGCCAAAATATTTTTTCAGAGCTAGATGCAGATAAAAATTATTTTGAATTTGCAACCTGGTGGAGGTTAGTATAGATGGACTAATAGAACAAGTCCCACACACTGCTACAAGCCGAAGCCAAAATATTTTTTCAGAGCTAGATGCAGATAAAAATTATTTTGAATTTGCAACCTGGTGGAGGTTAGTATAGATGGACTAATAGAACAAGTCCCACACACTGCTACAAGCCGAAGCCAAAATATTTTTTCAGAGCTAGATGCAGATAAAAATTATTTTGAATTTGCAACCTGGTGGAGGTTAGTATAGATGGACTAATAGAACAAGTCCAACACACTGCTACAAGAACAAGCCAAAATATTTCTTCAGCGCTAGAAGCAGATAAAAATTATTTTGAATTTGCAACCTGGTGGAGGTTAGTATAGATGGACTAATAGAACAAGTCCCACACACTGCTACAAGCCGAAGCCAAAATATTTTTTCAGAGCTAGATGCAGATAAAAATTATTTTGAATTTGCAGCCTGGTAGAGGTTAGTATAGATGGACTAATAGAACAAGTCCAACACACTGCTACAAGCCGAAGCCAACATATTTTTTCAGAGCTAGATGCAGATAAAAATTATTTTGAATTTGCAACCTGGTGGACGTTAGTATAGATGGACTAATAGAACAAGTCCCACACACTGCTACAAGCCGAAGCCAAAATATTTTTTCAGAGCTAGATGCAGATTAAAATTATTTTGAATTTGCAACCTGGTGGAGGTTAGTATAGATGGACTAATAGAACAAGTCCCACACACTGCTACAACCGAAGCCAAAATATTTTTTCACAGCTAGATGCAGATAAAAATTATTTTGAATTTGCAACATGGTGGAGGTTAGTATAGATGGACTAATAGAACAAGTCCCACACACTGCTACAAGACGAAGCCAAAATATTTTTTCAGAGCTAGATGCAGATAAAAATTATTTTGAATTTGCAACCTGGTGGAGGATAGTATAGATGGACTAATAGAACAAGTCCCACACACTGCTACAAGCCCAAGCCAAAATATTTCTTCAGAGCTAGATGCAGATAAAAATTATTTTGAATTTGCAACCTGGTGGAGGTTAGTATAGATGGACTAAAAGAACAAGTCCCACACACTGCTACAAGCCGAAGCCAAAATATTTTTTCAGAGCTAGATGCAGATAAAAATTATTTTGAATTTGCAACCTGGTGGAGGTTAGTATAGATGGACCAATAGAACAAGTCCCACACACTGCTACAAGCCGAAGCCAAAATATTTTTTCAGAGCTAGATGCAGATAAAAATTATTTTGAATTTGCAACCTGGTGGAGGTTAGTATAGATGGACTAATAGAACAAGTCCCACACACTGCTACAAGCCCAAGCCAAAATATTTCTTCAGAGCTAGATGCAGATAAAAATTATTTTGAATTTGCAACCTGGTGGAGGTTAGTATAGATGGACTAATAGAACAAGTCCCACACACTGCTACAAGCCGAAGCCAAAATATTTTTTCAGAGCTAGATGCAGATAAAAATTATTTTGAATTTGCAACCTGGTGGAGGTTAGTATAGATGGACTAATAGAACAAGTCCAACAAACTACTACAAGCCGAAGCCAAAATATTTTTTCAGAGCTAGATGCAGATAAAAATTATTTTGAATTTGCAACCTGGTGGAGGTTAGTATACATGGACTAATAGAACAAGTCCAACACACTGCTACAAGCCCAAGCCAAAATATTTCTTCAGAGCTAGAAGCAGATAAAAATTATTTTGAATTTGCAACCTGGTGGAGGTTAGTATAGATGGACTAATAGAACAAGTCCCACACACTGCTACAAGCCGAAGCCAAAATATTTTTTCAGAGCTAGATGCAGATAAAAATTATTTTGAATTTGCAACCTGGTTGAGGTTAGTATAGATGGACTAATAGAACAAGTCACACACACTGCTACAAGCCGAAGCCAAAATATTTTTTCAGAGCTAGATGCAGAAAAAAATTATTTTGAATTTGCAACCTGGTGGAGGTTAGTATAGATGGACTAATAGAACAAGTCCCACACACTGCTACAAGCCGAAGCCAAAATGTTTTTTCACAGCTAGATGCAGATAAAAATTATTTTGAATTTGCAACCTTGTGGAGGTTAGTATAGATGGACTAATAGAACAAGTCCCACACACTGCTACAAGCCGAAGCCAAAATATTTTTTCAGACCTAGATGAAGATAAAAATTATTTTGAATTTGCAACCTGGTGGAGGTTAGTGTAGATGGACTAATAGAATAAGTCCCACACACTGCTACAAGCCCAAGCCAAAATATTTCTTCAGAGCTAGATGCAGATAAAAATTATTTTGAATTTGCAACCTGGTGGAGGTTAGTATAGATGGACTAATAGAACAAGTCCCACACACTGCTACAAGCCGAAGCCAAAATATTTTTTCAGAGCTAGATGCAGATAAAAATTATTTTGAATTTGCAACCTGGTGGAGGTTAGTATAGATGGACTAATAGAACAAGTCCAACACACTGCTACAAGACGAAGCCAAAATATTTTTTCAGAGCTAGATGCAGTTAAAAATTATTTTGAATTTGCAACCTGGTGGAGGTTAGTATAGATGGACTAATAGAACAAGTCCCACACACTGCTACAAGCCCAAGCCAAAATATTTTTTCAGAGCTAGATGCAGATAAAAATTATTTTGAATTTGCAACCTGGTGGAGGTTTGTATAGATGGACTAATAGAACAAGTCCCACAAACTGCTACAAGCCGAAGCCAAAATATTTTTTCAGAGCTAGATGCAGATAAAAATTATTTTGAATTTGCAACCTGGTGGAGGTTAGTATTGATGGACTAATAGAACAAGTCCCACACACTGCTACAAGCCCAAGCCAAAATATTTTTTCAGAGCTAGATGCAGATAAAAATTATTTTGAATTTGCAACCTGGTGGAGGTTAGTATAGATGGACTAATAGAACAAGTCCCACACACTACTACAAGCCGAAGCCAAAATATTTTTTCAGAGCTAGATGCAGATAAAAATTGTTTTGAATTTGCAACCTGGTGGAGGTTAGTATAGATGGACTATTAGAACAAGTCCCACACAATGCTACAAGCCCAAGCCAAAATATTTCTAAAGAGCTAGATGCAGATAAAAATTATTTTGAATTTGCAACCTGGTGGAGGTTAGTATAGATGGACTAATAGAACCAGTCCTACACACTGCTACAAGCCCAAGCCAAAATATTTTTTCAAAACTAGATGCAGATAAAAATTATTTTGAATTTGCAACCTGGTGGAGGTTAGCATAGATGGACTAATAGAACAAGTCCAACACACTGCTACAAGCCCAAGCCAAAATATTTATTCAGAGCTAGAAGCAGATAAAAATTATTTTGAATTTGCAACCTGGTGGAGCTTAGTATAGATGAACTAATAGAACAAGTCCCACACACTGCTACAAGCCGAAGACAAAATATTTTTTCAGAGCTAGATGCAGATAAAAATTATTTGGAATTTGCAACCTGGTAGAGGTTAGTATAGATGGACTAATAGAACAGGTCCCACACACTGCTACAAGCCAAAGCCAAAATATTTTTTCAGAGCTAGATGCAGATAAAAATTATTTTGAATTTGCAACCAGGTGGAGGTTAGTATAGATGGACTAATAGAATAAGTCCCACACACTGCTACAAGCCGAAGCCAAAATATTTTTTCTCAGCTAGATGTAGATAAAAATTATTTTGAATTTGCAACCTGGTGGAGGTTAGTATAGATGGATTAATAGAACAAGTCCCACACACTGCTACAAGCCGAAGCCAAAATATTTTTTCAGAGCTAGATGCAGATAAAAATTATTTTGAATTTGCAACCTGGTGGAGGTTTGTATAGATGGACTAATAGAACAAGTCCCACACAATGCTACAAGCCCAAGCCAAAATATTTCTAAAGAGCTAGATGCAGATAAAAATTATTTTGAATTTGCAACCTGGTGGAGGTTAGTATAGATGGACTAATAGAACCAGTCCTACACACTGCTACAAGCCCAAGCCAAAATATTTTTTCAAACCTAGATGCAGATAAAAATTATTTTGAATTTGCAACCTGGTGGAGGTTAGCATAGATGGACTAATAGAACAAGTCCAACACACTGCTACAAGCCCAAGCCAAAATATTTATTCAGAGCTAGAAGCAGATAAAAATTATTTTGAATTTGCAACCTGGTGGAGGTTAGTATAGATGAACTAATAGAACAAGTCCCACACACTGCTACAAGCCGAAGACAAAATATTTTTTCAGAGCTAGATGCAGATAAAAATTATTTGGAATTTGCAACCTGGTAGAGGTTAGTATAGATGGACTAATAGAACAGGTCCCACACACTGCTACAAGCCAAAGCCAAAATATTTTTTCAGAGCTAGATGCAGATAAAAATTATTTTGAATTTGCAACCAGGTGGAGGTTAGTATAGATGGACTAATAGAATAAGTCCCACACACTGCTACAAGCCGAAGCCAAAATATTTTTTCTCAGCTAGATGTAGATAAAAATTATTTTGAATTTGCAACCTGGTGGAGGTTAGTATAGATGGATTAATAGAACAAGTCCCACACACTGCTACAAGCCGAAGCCAAAATATTTTTTCAGAGCTAGATGCAGATAAAAATTATTTTGAATTTGCAACCTGGTGGAGGTTTGTATAGATGGACTAATAGAACAAGTCCCACACACTGCTACAAGCCCAAGCAAAAATATTTTTTTAGAGCTAGATGCAGATAAAAATTATTTTGAATTTGCAACCTGGTGGAGGTTAGTATGGATGGACTAATAGAACAAGTCCCACACACTGCTACAAGCCGAAGCCAAAATATTTTTTCAGATCTAAATGCAGATAAAAATTATTTTGAATTTGCAACCTGGTGGAGGTTAGTATAGATGGACAAATAGAACAAGTCCCACACACTGCTACAAACCGAAGACAAAATATTTTTTTCAGAGCTACATGCAGATGAAAATTATTTTGAATTTGCAACCTGGTGGAGGTTAGTATAGATGGACTAATAGAACAAGTCCAACACACTGCTACAAGAACAAGCCAAAATATTTCTTCAGCGCTAGAAGCAGATAAAAATTATTTTGAATTTGCAACCTGGTGGAGGTTAGTATAGATGGACTAATAGAACAAGTCCCACACACTGCTACAAGCCGAAGCCAAAATATTTTTTCAGAGCTAGATGCAGATAAAAATTATTTTGAATTTGCAGCCTGGTAGAGGTTAGTATAGATGGACTAATAGAACAAGTCCAACACACTGCTACAAGCCGAAGCCAACATATTTTTTCAGAGCTAGATGCAGATAAAAATTATTTTGAATTTGCAACCTGGTGGACGTTAGTATAGATGGACTAATAGAACAAGTCCCACACACTGCTACAAGCCGAAGCCAAAATATTTTTTCAGAGCTAGATGCAGATTAAAATTATTTTGAATTTGCAACCTGGTGGAGGTTAGTATAGATGGACTAATAGAACAAGTCCCACACACTGCTACAACCAAAGCCAAAATATTTTTTCACAGCTAGATGCAGATAAAAATTATTTTGAATTTGCAACCAGGTGGAGGTTAGTATAGATGGACTAATAGAATAAGTCCCACACACTGCTACAAGCCGAAGCCAAAATATTTTTTCTCAGCTAGATGTAGATAAAAATTATTTTGAATTTGCAACCTGGTGGAGGTTAGTATAGATGGATTAATAGAACAAGTCCCACACACTGCTACAAGCCGAAGCCAAAATATTTTTTCAGAGCTAGATGCAGATAAAAATTATTTTGAATTTGCAACCTGGTGGAGGTTTGTATAGATGGACTAATAGAACAAGTCCCACACAATGCTACAAGCCCAAGCCAAAATATTTCTAAAGAGCTAGATGCAGATAAAAATTATTTTGAATTTGCAACCTGGTGGAGGTTAGTATAGATGGACTAATAGAACCAGTCCTACACACTGCTACAAGCCCAAGCCAAAATATTTTTTCAGAGCTAGATGCAGATAAAAATTATTTTGAATTTGCAACCTGGTGGAGGTTAGCATAGATGGACTAATAGAACAAGTCCAACACACTGCTACAAGCCCAAGCCAAAATATTTATTCAGAGCTAGAAGCAGATAAAAATTATTTTGAATTTGCAACCTGGTGGACGTTAGTATAGATGGACTAATAGAACAAGTCCCACACACTGCTACAAGCCGAAGCCAAAATATTTTTTCAGAGCTAGATGCAGATTAAAATTATTTTGAATTTGCAACCTGGTGGAGGTTAGTATAGATGGACTAATAGAACAAGTCCCACACACTGCTACAACCAAAGCCAAAATATTTTTTCACAGCTAGATGCAGATAAAAATTATTTTGAATTTGCAACCAGGTGGAGGTTAGTATAGATGGACTAATAGAATAAGTCCCACACACTGCTACAAGCCGAAGCCAAAATATTTTTTCTCAGCTAGATGTAGATAAAAATTATTTTGAATTTGCAACCTGGTGGAGGTTAGTATAGATGGATTAATAGAACAAGTCCCACACACTGCTACAAGCCGAAGCCAAAATATTTTTTCAGAGCTAGATGCAGATAAAAATTATTTTGAATTTGCAACCTGGTGGAGGTTTGTATAGATGGACTAATAGAACAAGTCCCACACAATGCTACAAGCCCAAGCCAAAATATTTCTAAAGAGCTAGATGCAGATAAAAATTATTTTGAATTTGCAACCTGGTGGAGGTTAGTATAGATGGACTAATAGAACCAGTCCTACACACTGCTACAAGCCCAAGCCAAAATATTTTTTCAGAGCTAGATGCAGATAAAAATTATTTTGAATTTGCAACCTGGTGGAGGTTAGCATAGATGGACTAATAGAACAAGTCCAACACACTGCTACAAGCCCAAGCCAAAATATTTATTCAGAGCTAGAAGCAGATAAAAATTATTTTGAATTTGCAACCTGGTGGAGGTTAGTATAGATGAACTAATAGAACAAGTCCCACACACTGCTACAAGAACAAGCCAAAATATTTCTTCAGCGCTAGAAGCAGATAAAAATTATTTTGAATTTGCAACCTGGTGGAGGTTAGTATAGATGGACTAATAGAACAAGTCCCACACACTGCTACAAGCCGAAGCCAAAATATTTTTTCAGAGCTAGATGCAGATAAAAATTATTTTGAATTTGCAGCCTGGTAGAGGTTAGTATAGATGGACTAATAGAACAAGTCCAACACACTGCTACAAGCCGAAGCCAACATATTTTTTCAGAGCTAGATGCAGATAAAAATTATTTTGAATTTGCAACCTGGTGGACGTTAGTATAGATGGACTAATAGAACAAGTCCCACACACTGCTACAAGCCGAAGCCAAAATATTTTTTCAGAGCTAGATGCAGATTAAAATTATTTTGAATTTGCAACCTGGTGGAGGTTAGTATAGATGGACTAATAGAACAAGTCCCACACACTGCTACAACCAAAGCCAAAATATTTTTTCACAGCTAGATGCAGATAAAAATTATTTTGAATTTGCAACATGGTGGAGGTTAGTATAGATGGACTAATAGAACAAGTCCCACACACTGCTACAAGCCGAAGCCAAAATATTTTTTCAGAGCTAGATGCAGATAAAAATTATTTTGAATTTGCAACCTGGTGGAGGTTAGTATAGATGGACTAATAGAACAAGTCCCACACACTGCTACAAGCCGAAGCCAAAATATTTTTTCACAGCTAGATGCAGATAAAAATTATTTTGAATTTGCAACCTGGTGGAGGTTAGTATAGATCGACTAATAGAACAAGTCCCACACACTGCTACAAGACGAAGCCAAAATATTTTTTCAGAGCTAGATGCAGATAAAAATTATTTTGAATTTGCAACCTGGTGGAGGTTAGTATAGATGGACTAATAGAACAAGTCCCACACACTGCTACAAGCCCAAGCCAAAATATTTCTTCAGAGCTAGATGCAGATAAAAATTATTTTGAATTTGCAACCTGGTGGAGGTTAGTATAGATGGAATAAAAGAACAAGTCCCACACACTGCTACAAGCCGAAGCCAAAATATTTTTTCACAGCTAGATGCAGATAAAAATTATTTTGAATTTGCAACCTGGTGGAGGTTAGTATAGATGGACCAATAGAACAAGTCCCACACACTGCTACAAGCCGAAGCCAAAATACTTTTTCAGAGCTAGATGCAGATAAAAATTATTTTGAATTTGCAATCTGGTGGAGGTTAGTATAGATGGACTAATAGAACAAGTCCCACACACTGCTACAAGCCGAAGCCAAAATATTTCTTCAGAGCTAGATGCAGATAAAAATTATTTTGAATTTGCAACCTGGTGGAGGTTAGTATAGATGGACTAATAGAACAAGTCCCACACACTGCTACAAGCCGAAGCCAAAATATTTTTTCAGAGCTAGATGCAGATAAAAATTATTTTGAATTTGCAACCTGGTGGAGGTTAGCATAGATGGACTAATAGAACAAGTCCAACACACTGCTACAAGCCCAAGCCAAAATATTTATTCAGAGCTAGAAGCAGATAAAAATTATTTTGAATTTGCAACCTGGTGGAGGTTAGTATAGATGAACTAATAGAACAAGTCCCACACACTGCTACAAGAACAAGCCAAAATATTTCTTCAGCGCTAGAAGCAGATAAAAATTATTTTGAATTTGCAACCTGGTGGAGGTTAGTATAGATGGACTAATAGAACAAGTCCCACACACTGCTACAAGCCGAAGCCAAAATATTTTTTCAGAGCTAGATGCAGATAAAAATTATTTTGAATTTGCAGCCTGGTAGAGGTTAGTATAGATGGACTAATAGAACAAGTCCAACACACTGCTACAAGCCGAAGCCAACATATTTTTTCAGAGCTAGATGCAGATAAAAATTATTTTGAATTTGCAACCTGGTGGACGTTAGTATAGATGGACTAATAGAACAAGTCCCACACACTGCTACAAGCCGAAGCCAAAATATTTTTTCAGAGCTAGATGCAGATTAAAATTATTTTGAATTTGCAACCTGGTGGAGGTTAGTATAGATGGACTAATAGAACAAGTCCCACACACTGCTACAACCAAAGCCAAAATATTTTTTCACAGCTAGATGCAGATAAAAATTATTTTGAATTTGCAACATGGTGGAGGTTAGTATAGATGGACTAATAGAACAAGTCCCACACACTGCTACAAGCCGAAGCCAAAATATTTTTTCAGAGCTAGATGCAGATAAAAATTATTTTGAATTTGCAACCTGGTGGAGGTTAGTATAGATGGACTAATAGAACAAGTCCCACACACTGCTACAAGCCGAAGCCAAAATATTTTTTCACAGCTAGATGCAGATAAAAATTATTTTGAATTTGCAACCTGGTGGAGGTTAGTATAGATCGACTAATAGAACAAGTCCCACACACTGCTACAAGACGAAGCCAAAATATTTTTTCAGAGCTAGATGCAGATAAAAATTATTTTGAATTTGCAACCTGGTGGAGGTTAGTATAGATGGACTAATAGAACAAGTCCCACACACTGCTACAAGCCCAAGCCAAAATATTTCTTCAGAGCTAGATGCAGATAAAAATTATTTTGAATTTGCAACCTGGTGGAGGTTAGTATAGATGGAATAAAAGAACAAGTCCCACACACTGCTACAAGCCGAAGCCAAAATATTTTTTCACAGCTAGATGCAGATAAAAATTATTTTGAATTTGCAACCTGGTGGAGGTTAGTATAGATGGACCAATAGAACAAGTCCCACACACTGCTACAAGCCGAAGCCAAAATACTTTTTCAGAGCTAGATGCAGATAAAAATTATTTTGAATTTGCAATCTGGTGGAGGTTAGTATAGATGGACTAATAGAACAAGTCCCACACACTGCTACAAGCCCAAGCCAAAATATTTCTTCAGAGCTAGATGCAGATAAAAATTATTTTGAATTTGCAACCTGGTGGAGGTTAGTATAGATGGACTAATAGAACAAGTCCCACACACTGCTACAAGCCGAAGCCAAAATATTTTTTCAGAGCTAGATGCAGATAAAAATTATTTTGAATTTGCAACCTGGTGGAGGTTAGTATAGATGGACTAATAGAACAAGTCCAACACACTACTACAAGCCGAAGCCAAAATATTTTTTCAGAGCTAGATGCAGATAAAAATTATTTTGAATTTGCAACCTGGTGGAGGTTAGTATACATGGACTAATAGAACAAGTCCAACACACTGCTACAAGCCCAAGCCAAAATATTTCTTCAGAGCTAGAAGCAGATAAAAATTATTTTGAATTTGCAACCTGGTGGAGGTTAGTATAGATGGACTAATAGAACAAGTCCCACACACTGCTACAAGCCGAAGCCAAAATATTTTTTCAGAGCTAGATGCAGATAAAAATTATTTTGAATTTGCAGCCTGGTAGAGGTTAGTATAGATGGACTAATAGAACAAGTCCAACACACTGCTACAAGCCCAAGCCAAAATATTTATTCAGAGCTAGAAGCAGATAAAAATTATTTTGAATTTGCAACCTGGTGGAGGTTAGTATAGATGAACTAATAGAACAAGTCCCACACACTGCTACAAGAACAAGCCAAAATATTTCTTCAGCGCTAGAAGCAGATAAAAATTATTTTGAATTTGCAACCTGGTGGAGGTTAGTATAGATGGACTAATAGAACAAGTCCCACACACTGCTACAAGCCGAAGCCAAAATATTTTTTCAGAGCTAGATGCAGATAAAAATTATTTTGAATTTGCAGCCTGGTAGAGGTTAGTATAGATGGACTAATAGAACAAGTCCAACACACTGCTACAAGCCGAAGCCAACATATTTTTTCAGAGCTAGATGCAGATAAAAATTATTTTGAATTTGCAACCTGGTGGACGTTAGTATAGATGGACTAATAGAACAAGTCCCACACACTGCTACAAGCCGAAGCCAAAATATTTTTTCAGAGCTAGATGCAGATTAAAATTATTTTGAATTTGCAACCTGGTGGAGGTTAGTATAGATGGACTAATAGAACAAGTCCCACACACTGCTACAACCAAAGCCAAAATATTTTTTCACAGCTAGATGCAGATAAAAATTATTTTGAATTTGCAACATGGTGGAGGTTAGTATAGATGGACTAATAGAACAAGTCCCACACACTGCTACAAGCCGAAGCCAAAATATTTTTTCAGAGCTAGATGCAGATAAAAATTATTTTGAATTTGCAACCTGGTGGAGGTTAGTATAGATGGACTAATAGAACAAGTCCCACACACTGCTACAAGCCGAAGCCAAAATATTTTTTCACAGCTAGATGCAGATAAAAATTATTTTGAATTTGCAACCTGGTGGAGGTTAGTATAGATCGACTAATAGAACAAGTCCCACACACTGCTACAAGACGAAGCCAAAATATTTTTTCAGAGCTAGATGCAGATAAAAATTATTTTGAATTTGCAACCTGGTGGAGGTTAGTATAGATGGACTAATAGAACAAGTCCCACACACTGCTACAAGCCCAAGCCAAAATATTTCTTCAGAGCTAGATGCAGATAAAAATTATTTTGAATTTGCAACCTGGTGGAGGTTAGTATAGATGGAATAAAAGAACAAGTCCCACACACTGCTACAAGCCGAAGCCAAAATATTTTTTCACAGCTAGATGCAGATAAAAATTATTTTGAATTTGCAACCTGGTGGAGGTTAGTATAGATGGACCAATAGAACAAGTCCCACACACTGCTACAAGCCGAAGCCAAAATACTTTTTCAGAGCTAGATGCAGATAAAAATTATTTTGAATTTGCAATCTGGTGGAGGTTAGTATAGATGGACTAATAGAACAAGTCCCACACACTGCTACAAGCCCAAGCCAAAATATTTCTTCAGAGCTAGATGCAGATAAAAATTATTTTGAATTTGCAACCTGGTGGAGGTTAGTATACATGGACTAATAGAACAAGTCCCACACACTGCTACAAGCCGAAGCCAAAATATTTTTTCAGAGCTAGATGCAGATAAAAATTATTTTGAATTTGCAACCTGGTGGAGGTTAGTATAGATGGACTAATAGAACAAGTCCAACACACTACTACAAGCCGAAGCCAAAATATTTTTTCAGAGCTAGATGCAGATAAAAATTATTTTGAATTTGCAACCTGGTGGAGGTTAGTATACATGGACTAATAGAACAAGTCCAACACACTGCTACAAGCCCAAGCCAAAATATTTCTTCAGAGCTAGAAGCAGATAAAAATTATTTTGAATTTGCAACCTGGTGGAGGTTAGTATAGATGGACTAATAGAACAAGTCCCACACACTGCTACAAGCCGAAGCCAAAATATTTTTTCAGAGCTAGATGCAGATAAAAATTATTTTGACTTTGCAGCCTGGTAGAGGTTAGTATAGATGGACTAATAGAACAAGTCCAACACACTGCTACAAGCCGAAGCCAACATATTTTTTCAGAGCTAGATGCAGATAAAAATTATTTTGAATTTGCAGCCTGGTAGAGGTTAGTATAGATGGACTAATAGAACAAGTCCAACACACTGCTACAAGCCGAAGCCAACATATTTTTTCAGAGCTAGATGCAGATAAAAATTATTTTGAATTTGCAACCTGGTGGACGTTAGTATAGATGGACTAATAGAACAAGTCCCATGCACTGCTACAAGCCGAAGCCAAAATATTTTTTCAGAGCTAGATGCAGATAAAAATTATTTTGAATTTGCAACCTGGTGGAGGTTAGTATAGATGGACTAATAGAACAAGTCCCACACACTGCTACAAGCCGAAGCCAAAATATTTTTTCATAGCTAGATGCAGATAAAAATTATTTTGAATTTGCAACCTGGTGGAGGTTAGTATAGATCGACTAATAGAACAAGTCCCACACACTGCTACAAGACGAAGCCAAAATATTTTTTCAGAGCTAGATGCAGATAAAAATTATTTTGAATTTGCAACCTGGTGGAGGTTAGTATAGATGGACTAATAGAACAAGTCCCACACACTGCTACAAGCCCAAGCCAAAATATTTCTTCAGAGCTAGATGCAGATAAAAATTATTTTGAATTTGCAACCTGGTGGAGGTTAGTATAGATGGACTAAAAGAACAAGTCCCACACACTGCTACAAGCCGAAGCCAAAATATTTTTTCAGAGCTAGATGCAGATAAAAATTATTTTGAATTTGCAACCTGGTGGAGGTTAGTATAGATGGACCAATAGAACAAGTCCCACACACTGCTACAAGCCGAAGCCAAAATATTTTTTCAGAGCTAGATGCAGATAAAAATTATTTTGAATTTGCAACCTGGTGGAGGTTAGTATAGATGGACTAATAGAACAAGTCCCACACACTGCCACAAGCCCAAGCCAAAATATTTCTTCAGAGCTAGATGCAGATAAAAATTATTTTGAATTTGCAACCTGGTGGAGGTTAGTATAGATGGACTAATAGAACAAGTCCCACACACTGCTACAAGCCGAAGCCAAAATATTTTTTCAGAGCTAGATGCAGATAAAAATTATTTTGAATTTGCAACCTGGTGGAGGTTAGTATAGATGGACTAATAGAACAATTCCAACACACTACTACAAGCCGAAGCCAAAATATTTTTTCAGAGCTAGATGCAGATAAAAATTATTTTGAATTTGCAACCTGGTGGAGGTTAGTATACATGGACTAATAGAACAAGTCCAACACACTGCTACAAGCCCAAGCCAAAATATTTCTTCAGAGCTAGAAGCAGATAAAAATTATTTTGAATTTGCAACCTGGTGGAGGTTAGTATAGATGGACTAATAGAACAAGTCCCACACACTGCTACAAGCCGAAGCCAAAATATTTTTTCAGAGCTAGATGAAGATAAAAATTATTTTGAATTTGCAACCTGGTTGAGGTTAGTATAGATGGACTAATAGAACAAGTCCCACACACTGCTACAAGCCGAAGCCAAAATATTTTTTCAGAGCTAGATGCAGATAAAAATTATTTTGAATTTGCAACCTGGTGGAGGTTAGTATAGATGGACTAATAGAACAAGTCCCACACACTGCTACAAGCCGAAGCCAAAATGTTTTTTCACAGCTAGATGCAGATAAAAATTATTTTGAATTTGCAACCTTGTGGAGGTTAGTATAGATGGACTAATAGAACAAGTCCCACACACTGCTACAAGCCGAAGCCAAAATATTTTTTCAGACCTAGATGAAGATAAAAATTATTTTGAATTTGCAACCTGGTGGAGGTTAGTGTAGATGGACTAATAGAATAAGTCCCACACACTGCTACAAGCCCAAGCCAAAATATTTCTTCAGAGCTAGATGCAGATAAAAATTATTTTGAATTTGCAACCTGGTGGAGGTTAGTATAGATTGACTAATAGAACAAGTCCCACACACTGCTACAAGCCGAAGCCAAAATATTTTTTCAGAGCTAGATGCAGATAAAAATTATTTTGAATTTGCAACCTGGTGGAGGTTAGTATAGATGGACTAATAGAACAAGTCCAACACACTGCTACAAGACGAAGCCAAAATATTTTTTCAGAGCTAGATGCAGTTAAAAATTATTTTGAATTTGCAACCTGGTGGAGGTTAGTATAGATGGACCAATAGAACAAGTCCCACACACTGCTACAAGCCCAAGCCAAAATATTTTTTCAGAGCTAGATGCAGATAAAAATTATTTTGAATTTGCAACCTGGTGGAGGTTAGTATAGATGGACTAATAGAACAAGTCCCACAAACTGCTACAAGCCGAAGCCAAAATATTTTTTCAGAGCTAGATGCAGATAAAAATTATTTTGAATTTGCAACCTGGTGGAGGTTAGTATTGATGGACTAATAGAACAAGTCCCACACACTGCTACAAGCCCAAGCCAAAATATTTTTTCAGAGCTAGATGCAGATAAAAATTATTTTGAATTTGCAACCTGGTGGAGGTTAGTATAGATGGACTAATAGAACAAGTCCCACACACTACTACAAGCCGAAGCCAAAATATTTTTTCAGAGCTAGATGCAGATAAAAATTGTTTTGAATTTGCAACCTGGTGGAGGTTAGTATAGATGGACTATTAGAACAAGTCCCACACAATGCTACAAGCCCAAGCCAAAATATTTCTAAAGAGCTAGATGCAGATAAAAATTATTTTGAATTTGCAACCTGGTGGAGGTTAGTATAGATGGACTAATAGAACCAGTCCTACACACTGCTACAAGCCCAAGCCAAAATATTTTTTCAAACCTAGATGCAGATAAAAATTATTTTGAATTTGCAACCTGGTGGAGGTTAGCATAGATGGACTAATAGAACAAGTCCAACACACTGCTACAAGCCCAAGCCAAAATATTTATTCAGAGCTAGAAGCAGATAAAAATTATTTTGAATTTGCAACCTGGTGGAGGTTAGTATAGATGAACTAATAGAACAAGTCCCACACACTGCTACAAGCCGAAGACAAAATATTTTTTCAGAGCTAGATGCAGATAAAAATTATTTTGAATTTGCAACCTGGTAGAGGTTAGTATAGATGGACTAATAGAACAGGTCCCACACACTGCTACAAGCCAAAGCCAAAATATTTTTTCAGAGCTAGATGCAGATAAAAATTATTTTGAATTTGCAACCAGGTGGAGGTTAGTATAGATGGACTAATAGAATAAGTCCCACACACTGCTACAAGCCGAAGCCAAAATATTTTTTCTCAGCTAGATGTAGATAAAAATTATTTTGAATTTGCAACCTGGTGGAGGTTAGTATAGATGGATTAATAGAACAAGTCCCACACACTGCTACAAGCCAAAGCCAAAATATTTTTTCAGAGCTAGATGCAGATAAAAATTATTTTGAATTTGCAACCTGGTGGAGGTTTGTATAGATGGACTAATAGAACAAGTCCCACACACTGCTACAAGCCCAAGCAAAAATATTTTTTTAGAGCTAGATGCAGATAAAAATTATTTTGAATTTGCAACCTGGTGGAGGTTAGTATAGATGGACTAATAGAACAAGTCCAACACACTGCTATAAGCCCAAGCCAAAATATTTCTTCAGAGCTAGAAGCAAATAAAAATTATTTTGAATTTGCAACCTGGTGGAGGTTAGTGTAGATGGACTAATAGAACAAGTCCCACACACTGCTACAAGCCGAAGCCAAAATATTTTTTCAGAGCTAGATGCAGATAAAAATTATTTTGAATTTGCAACCTGGTGGAGGTTAGTATGGATGGACTAATAGAACAAGTCCCACACACTGCTACAAGCCGAAGCCAAAATATTTTTTCAGATCTAGATGCAGATAAAAATTATTTTGAATTTGCAACCTGGTGGAGGTTAGTATAGATGGACAAATAGAACAAGTCCCACACACTGCTACAAACCGAAGCCAAAATATTTTTTCAGAGCTACATGCAGATGAAAATTATTTTGAATTTGCAACCTGGTGGAGGTTAGTATAGATGGACTAATAGAACAAGTCCCACACACTGCTACAAGCCCAAGCCAAAATATTTCTTCTAAGCTAGATGCAGATAAAAATTATTTTGAATTTGCAACCTGGTGGAGGTTAGTAT
The DNA here is from genome assembly GCF_046119375.1 of Phyllobates terribilis. Lineage (NCBI taxonomy): Eukaryota > Metazoa > Chordata > Amphibia > Anura > Dendrobatidae > Phyllobates > Phyllobates terribilis. Next base: position 114,699,235 of record NW_027362761.1, on the reverse strand, counting down.
AGATGGACTAATAGAACCAGTGCTACACACTGCTACAAGCCCAAGCCAAAATATTTTTTCAAAGCTAGATGCAGATAAAAATTATTTTGAATTTGCAACCTGGTGGAGGTTAGCATAGATGGACTAATAGAACAAGTCCAACAAACTGCTACAAGCCCAAGCCAAAATATTTATTCAGAGCTAGAAGCAGATAAAAATTATTTTTAATTTGCAACATGGTGGAGGTTAGTATAGATGAACTAATAGAACAAGTCCCACACACTGCTACAAGCCGAAGCCAAAATATTTTTTCAGAGCTAGATGCAGATAAAAATTATTTTGAATTTGCAACCTGGTGGAGGTTAGTATAGATGGACTAATAGAACAGGTCCCACACACTGCTACAAGCCAAAGCCAAAATATTTTTTCAGAGCTAGATGCAGATAAAAATTATTTTGAATTTGCAACCTGGTGGAGGTTAGTATAGATGGACTAATAGAACAAGTCCCACACACTGCTACAAGCCGAAGCCAAAATATTTTTTCAGAGCTAGATGCAGATAAAAATTATTTTGAATTTGCAACCTGGTGGAGGTTAGTATAGATGGACTAATAGAACAAGTCCCACACACTGCTACAAGCCCAAGCCAAAATATTTTTTTAGAGCTAGATGCAGATAAAAATTATTTTGAATTTGCAACCTGGTGGAGGTTAGTATAGATGGACTAATAGAACAAGTCCAACACACTGCTATAAGCCCAAGCCAAAATATTTCTTCAGAGCTAGAAGCAGATAAAAATTATTTTGAATTTGCAACCTGGTGGAGGTTAGTATAGATGGACTAATAGAACAAGTCCCACACACTGCTACAAGCCGAAGACAAAATATTTTTTCAGAGCTAGATGCAGATAAAAATTATTTTGAATTTGCAACCTGGTGGAGGTTAGTATGGATGGACTAATAGAACAAGTCCCACACGCTGCTACAAGCCGAAGCCAAAATAATTTTTCAGATCTAGATGCAGATAAAAATTATTTTGAATTTGCAACCTGGTGGAGGTTAGTATAGATGGACAAATAGAACAAGTCCCACACACTGCTACAAACCGAAGCCAAAATATTTTTTCAGAGCTACATGCAGATGAAAATTATTTTGAATTTGCAACCTGGTGGAGGTTAGTATAGATGGACTAATAGAACAAGTCCCACACACTGCTACAAGCCGAAGCCAAAATATTTTTCACAGCTAGATGCAGATAAAAATTATTTTGAATTTGCAACCTGGTGGAGGTTAGTATAGATGGACTAATAGAACAAGTCCCACACACTGCTACAAGCCGAAGCCAAAATATTTTTTCACACCTAGATGCAGATAAAAATTATTTTGAATTTGCAACCTGGTGGAGGTTTGTATAGATGGACTAATAGAACAAGTCCCACACACTGCTACAAGCCCAAGCAAAAATATTTTTTTAGAGCTAGATGCAGATAAAAATTATTTTGAATTTGCAACCTGGTGGAGGTTAGTATAGATGGACTAATAGAACAAGTCCAACACACTGCTATAAGCCCAAGCCAAAATATTTCTTCAGAGCTAGAAGCAAATAAAAATTATTTTGAATTTGCAACCTGGTGGAGGTTAGTGTAGATGGACTAATAGAACAAGTCCCACACACTGCTACAAGCCGAAGCCAAAATATTTTTTCAGAGCTAGATGCAGATAAAAATTATTTTGAATTTGCAACCTGGTGGAGGTTAGTATGGATGGACTAATAGAACAAGTCCCACACACTGCTACAAGCCGAAGCCAAAATATTTTTTCAGATCTAGATGCAGATAAAAATTATTTTGAATTTGCAACCTGGTGGAGGTTAGTATAGATGGACAAATAGAACAAGTCCCACACACTGCTACAAAACGAAGCCAAAATATTTTTTCAGAGCTACATGCAGATGAAAATTATTATGAATTTGCAACCTGGTGGAGGTTAGTATAGATGGACTAATAGAACAAGTCCCACACACTGCTACAAGCCCAAGCCAAAATATTTCTTCAAAGCTAGATGCAGATAAAAATTATTTTGAATTTGCACCCTGGTGGAGGTTAGTATAGATGGACTAATAGAACCAGTGCTACACACTGCTACAAGCCCAAGCCAAAATATTTATTCAAAGCTAGATGGAGATAAAAATTATTTTGAATTTGCAACCTGGTGGAGGTTAGCATAGATGGACTAATAGAACAAGTCCAACACACTGCTACAAGCCCAAGCCAAAATATTTATTCAGAGCTAGAAGCAGATAAAAATTATTTTGAATTTGCAACCTGGTGGAGGTTAGTATAGATGAACTAATAGAACAAGTCCCACACACTGCTACAAGCCAAAGCCAAAATATTTTTTCAGAGCTAGATGCAGATAAAAATTATTTTGAATTTGCAACCTGGTGGAGGTTAGTATAGATGGACTAATAGAACAGGTCCCACACACTGCTACAAGCCAAAGCCAAAATATTTTTTCAGAGCTAGATGCAGATAAAAATTATTTTGAATTTGCAACCTGGTGGAGGTTAGTATAGATGGACTAATAGAACAAGTCCCACACACTGCTACAAGCCGAAGCCAAAATATTTTTTCAGAGCTAGATGCAGATAAAAATTATTTTGAATTTGCAACCTGGTGGAGGTTAGTATAGATGGACTAATAGAACAAGTCCCACACACTGCTACAAGCCCAAGCCAAAATATTTTTTTAGAGCTAGATGCAGATAAAAATTATTTTGAATTTGCAACCTGGTGGAGGTTAGTATAGATGGACTAATAGAACAAGTCCAACACACTGCTATAAGCCCAAGCCAAAATATTTCTTCAGAGCAAGAAGCAGATAAAAATTATTTTGAATTTGCAACCTGGTGGAGGTTAGTATAGATGGACTAATAGAACAAGTCCCACACACTGCTACAAGCCGAAGACAAAATATTTTTTCAGAGCTAGATGCAGATAAAAATTATTTTGAATTTGCAACCTGGTGGAGGTTAGTATGGATGGACTAATAGAACAAATCCCACACGCTGCTACAAGCCGAAGCCAAAATATTTTTTCAGATCTAGATGCAGATAAAAATTATTTTGAATTTGCAACCTGGTGGAGGTTAGTATAGATGGACAAATAGAACAAGTCCCACACACTGCTACAAACCGAAGCCAAAATATTTTTTCAGAGCTACATGCAGATGAAAATTATTTTGAATTTGCAACCTGGTGGAGGTTAGTATAGATGGACTAATAGAACAAGTCCCACACACTGCTACAAGCCGAAGCCCAAATATTTTTCACAGCTAGATGCAGATAAAAATTATTTTGAATTTGCAACCTGGTGGAGGTTAGTATAGATGGACTAATAGAACAAGTCCCACACACTGCTACAAGCCGAAGCCAAAATATTTTTTCAGAGCTAGATGCAGATAAAAATTATTTTGAATTTGCAACCTGGTGGAGGTTAGTATAGATGGACTAATAGAACAAGTCCCACAAACTGCTACAAGCCGAAGCCAAAATATTTTTTCACAGATAGATGCAGATAAAAATTATTTTGAATTTGCAACCTGGTGGAGGTTAGTATAGATGGACTAATAGAACAAGTCCCACACACTGCTACAAGCAGAAGCCAAAATATTTTTTCAGAGCTAGATGCAGATAAAAATTATTTTGAATTTGCAACCTGGTGGAGGTTAGTATAGATGGACTAATAGAACAAGTCCCACACACTGCTACAAGCCTAAGCCAAAATATTTCTTCAGAGCTAGATGCAGATAAAAATTATTTTGAATTTGCAACCAGGTGGAGGTTAGTATAGATGGACTAATAGAACAAGTCCCACACACTGCTACAAGCCCAAGCCAAAATGTTTCTTCAGAGCTAGATGCAGATAAAAATTATTTTGAATTTGCAACCTGGTGGAGGTTAGTATAGATGGACTAATAGAACCAGTCCCACACACTGCTACAAGCCCAAGCCAAAATATTTTTTCAGAGCTAGTTGCAGATAAAAATTATTTTGAATTTGCAACCTGGTGGAGGTTAGTATAGATGGACAAATAGAACAAGTCCCACACACTGCTACAAGCCGAAGCCAAAATATTTTTTCAGAGCTGGATGCAGATAAAAATTAATTTGAATTTGCAACCTGGTAGAGGTTAGTATAGATGGACTAATAGAACAAGTCCAACACACTGCTACAAGCCGAAGCCAAAATATTTTTTCAGAGCTAGATGCAGATGAAAATTATTTTGAATTTGCAACCTGGTGGAGGTTAGTATAGATGGAATAATAGAACAAGTCCCACACACTGCTACAAGCCGAAGCCAAAATATTTTTCACAGCTAGATGCAGATAAAAATTATTTTGAATTTGCAACCTGGTGGAGGTTAGTATAGATGGACTAATAGAACAAGTCCCACACACTGCTACAAGCCGAAGCCAAAATATTTTTTCACACCTAGATGCAGATAAAAATTATTTTGAATTTGCAACCTGGTGGAGGTTAGTATAGATGGACTAATAGAACAAGTCCCACAAACTGCTACAAGCCGAAGCCAAAATATTTTTTCACAGATAGATGCAGATAAAAATTATTTTGAATTTGCAACCTGGTGGAGGTTAGTATAGATGGACTAATAGAACAAGTCCCACACACTGCTACAAGCAGAAGCCAAAATATTTTTTCAGAGCTAGATGCAGATAAAAATTATTTTGAATTTGCAACCTGGTGGAGGTTAGTATAGATGGACTAATAGAACAAGTCCCACACACTGCTACAAGCCTAAGCCAAAATATTTCTTCAGAGCTAGATGCAGATAAAAATTATTTTGAATTTGCAACCAGGTGGAGGTTAGTATAGATGGACTAATAGAACAAGTCCCACACACTGCTACAAGCCGAAGCCAAAATATTTTTTCAGAGCTAGATGCAGATAAAAATTATTTTGAATTTGCAACCTGGTGGAGGTTAGTATAGATGGACTAATAGAACAAGTCCAACACACTGCTACAAGCCGAAGCCAAAATATTTTTTCAGAGCTAGATGCAGATAAAAATTATTTTGAATTTGCAACCTGGTGGAGGTTAGTATAGATGGACTAATAGAACAAGTCCCACACACTGCTACAAGCCCAAGCCAAAATATTTTTTCAGAGCTAGATGCAGATAAAAATTATTTTGAATTTGCAACCTGGCGGAGGTTAGTATAGATGGACTAATAGAACAAGTCCCACACACTGCTACAAGCCCAAGCCAAAATGTTTCTTCAGAGCTAGATGCAGATAAAAATTATTTTGAATTTGCAACCTGGTGGAGGTTAGTATAGATGGACTAATAGAATCAGTCCCACACACTGCTACAAGCCCAAGCCAAAATATTTTTTCAGAGCTAGTTGCAGATAAAAATTATTTTGAATTTGCAACCTGGTGGAGGTTAGTATAGATGGACAAATAGAACAAGTCCCACACACTGCTACAAGCCGAAGCCAAAATATTTTTTCAGAGCTGGATGCAGATAAAAATTAATTTGAATTTGCAACCTGGTAGAGGTTAGTATAGATGGACTAATAGAACAAGTCCAACACACTGCTACAAGCCGAAGCCAAAATATTTTTTCAGAGCTAGATGCAGATAAAAATTATTTTGAATTTGCAACCTGGTGGAGGTTAGTATAGATGGACTAATAGAACAAGTCCCACACACTGCTACAAGCCCAAGCCAAAATATTTTTTCAGAGCTAGATGCAGATAAAAATTATTTTGAATTTGCAACCTGGTGGAGGTTAGTATAGATGGACTAATAGAACAAGTACCACACACTGCTACAAGCCCAAGCCAAAATATTTTTTCAGAGCTAGATGCAGATAAAAATTATTTTGAATTTGCAACCTGGTGGAGGTTAGTATAGATGGACTAATAGAACAAGTACCACACACTGCTACAAGCCGAAGCCAAAATATTTTTTCAGAGCTAGATGCAGATAAAAATTATTTTGAATTTGCAACCTGGTGGAGGTTAGTATAGATGGACTCATAGAACAAGTCCCACACACTGCTACAAGCCGAAGCCAAAATATTTTTTCAGAGCTAGATGCAGATAAAAATTATTTTGAATTTGCGACCAGGTGGAGGTTAGTATAGATGGACTAATAGAACAAGTCCCACACACTGCTACAAGCCGAAGCCAAAATATTTTTTCACAGCTTGATGCAGATAGAAATTATTTTGAATTTGCAACCTGTTGGAGGTTAGTATAGATGGACTAATAGAACAAGTCCCACACACTGCTACAAGCCCAAGGCAAAATATTTCTTCAGAGCTAGATGCAGATAAAAATTATTTTGAATTTGCAACCTGGTGGAGGTTAGTATAAATGGACTAATAGAACCAGTCCTACACACTGCTACAAGCCCAAGCCAAAATATTTTTTCAAAGCTAGATGCAGATAAAAATTATTTTGAATTTGCAACCTGGTGGAGGTTAGCATAGATGGACTAATAGAACAAGTCCAACACACTGCTACAAGCCCAAGCCAAAATATTTATTCAGAGCTAGAAGCAGATAAAAATTATTTTGAATTTGCAACCTGGTGGAGGTTAGTATAGATGAACTAATAGAACAAGTCCCACACACTGCTACAAGCCGAAGCCAAAATATTTTTTCAGAGCTAGATGCAGATAAAAATTATTTTGAATTTGCAACCTGGTAGAGGTTAGTATAGATGGACTAATAGAACAGGTCCCACACACTGCTAAAAGCCAAAGCCAAAATATTTTTTCAGAGCTAGATGCAGATAAAAATTATTTTGAATTTGCAACCAGGTGGAGGTTAGTATAGATGGACTAATAGAACAAGTCCCACACACTGCTACAAGCCGAAGCCAAAATATTTTTCTCAGCTAGATGCAGATAAAAATTATTTTGAATTTGCAACCTGGTGGAGGTTAGTATAGATGGACTAATAGAACAAGTCCCACACACTGCTACAAGCCGAAGCCAAAATATTTTTTCAGAGCTAGAGGCAGATAAAAATTATTTTGAATTTGCAACCTGGTGGAGGTTAGTATAGATGGACTAATAGAACAAGTCCCACACACTACTAGAAGCCCAAGCCAAAATATTTTTTCAGAGCGAGATGCAGATAAAAATTATTTTGAATTTGCAACCTGGTGGAGGTTAGTATAGATGGACTAATAGAACAAGTCCAACACACTGCTACAAGCCGAAGCCAAAATATTTTTTCAGAGCTAGATGCAGATAAAAATTATTTTGAATTTGCAACCTGGTGGAGGTTAGTATAGATGGACTAATAGAACAAGTCCCACACACTGCTACAAGCCCAAGCCAAAATATTTTTTCAGAGCTAGATGCAGATAAAAATTATTTTGAATTTGCAACCTGGCGGAGGTTAGTATAGATGGACTAATAGAACAAGTCCCACACACTGCTACAAGCCCAAGCCAAAATGTTTCTTCAGAGCTAGATGCAGATAAAAATTATTTTGAATTTGCAACCTGGTGGAGGTTAGTATAGATGGACTAATAGAACCAGTCCCACACACTGCTACAAGCCCAAGCCAAAATATTTTTTCAGAGCTAGTTGCAGATAAAAATTATTTTGAATTTGCAACCTGGTGGAGGTTAGTATAGATGGACAAATAGAACAAGTCCCACACACTGCTACATGCCGAAGCCAAAATATTTTTTCAGAGCTGGATGCAGATAAAAATTAATTTGAATTTGCAACCTGGTAGAGGTTAGTATAGATGGACTAATAGAACAAGTCCAACACACTGCTACAAGCCGAAGCCAAAATATTTTTTCAGAGCTAGATGCAGATAAAAATTATTTTGAATTTGCAACCTGGTGGAGGTTAGTATAGATGGACTAATAGAACAAGTCCCACACACTGCTACAAGCCCAAGCCAAAATATTTTTTCAGAGCTAGATGCAGATAAAAATTATTTTGAATTTGCAACCTGGTGGAGGTTAGTATAGATGGACTAATAGAACAAGTCCCACACACTGCTACAAGCCCAAGCCAAAATATTTTTTCAGAGCTAGATGCAGATAAAAATTATTTTGAATTTGCAACCTGGTGGAGGTTAGTATAGATGGACTAATAGAACAAGTACCACACACTGCTACAAGCCGAAGCCAAAATATTTTTTCAGAGCTAGATGCAGATAAAAATTATTTTGAATTTGCAACCTGGTGGAGGTTAGTATAGATGGACTCATAGAACAAGTCCCACACACTGCTACAAGCCGAAGCCAAAATATTTTTTCAGAGCTAGATGCAGATAAAAATTATTTTGAATTTGCAACCAGGTGGAGGTTAGTATAGATGGACTAATAGAACAAGTCCCACACACTGCTACAAGCCGAAGCCAAAATATTTTTTCACAGCTTGATGCAGATAGAAATTATTTTGAATTTGCAACCTGGTGGAGGTTAGTGTAGATGGACTAATAGAACAAGTCCCACACACTGCTACAAGCCCAAGCCAAAATATTTTTTCAGAGCTAGATGCAGATAAAAATTATTTTGAATTTGCAACCTGGTGGAGGTTAGTATAGATGGAGTAATAGAACAAGTCCCACACACTGCTACAAGCTGAAGCCAAAATATTTTTTCAGAGCTATATGCAGATAAAAATTATTTTGAATTTGCAACCTGTTGGAGGTTAGTATAGATGGACTAATAGAACAAGTCCCACACACTGCTACAAGCCCAAGGCAAAATATTTCTTCAGAGCTAGATGCAGATAAAAATTATTTTGAATTTGCAACCTGGTGGAGGTTAGTATAAATGGACTAATAGAACCAGTCCTACACACTGCTACAAGCTCAAGCCAAAATATTTTTTCAAAGCTAGATGCAGATAAAAATTATTTTGAATTTGCAACCTGGTGGAGGTTAGCATAGATGGACTAATAGAACAAGTCCAACACACTGCTACAAGCCCAAGCCAAAATATTTATTCAGAGCTAGAAGCAGATAAAAATTATTTTGAATTTGCAACCTGGTGGAGGTTAGTATAGATGGACTAATAGAACAAGTCCCACACACTGCTACAAGCCCAAGCCAAAATATTTTTTCAGAGCTAGATGCAGATAAAAATTATTTTGAATTTGCAACCTGGCGGAGGTTAGTATAGATGGACTAATAGAACAAGTCCCACACACTGCTACAAGCCCAAGCCAAAATGTTTCTTCAGAGCTAGATGCAGATAAAAATTATTTTGAATTTGCAACCTGGTGGAGGTTAGTATAGATGGACTAATAGAACCAGTCCCACACACTGCTACAAGCCCAAGCCAAAATATTTTTTCAGAGCTAGTTGCAGATAAAAATTATTTTGAATTTGCAACCTGGTGGAGGTTAGTATAGATGGACTAATAGAACAAGTCCAACACACTGCTACAAGCCCAAGCCAAAATATTTATTCAGAGCTAGAAGCAGATAAAAATTATTTTGAATTTGCAACCTGGTGGAGGTTAGTATAGATGAACTAATAGAACAAGTCCCACACACTGCTACAAGCCGAAGCCAAAATATTTTTTCAGAGCTAGATGCAGATAAAAATTATTTTGAATTTGCAACCTGGTAGAGGTTAGTATAGATGGACTAATAGAACAGGTCCCACACACTGCTAAAAGCCAAAGCCAAAATATTTTTTCAGAGCTAGATGCAGATAAAAATTATTTTGAATTTGCAACCAGGTGGAGGTTAGTATAGATGGACTAATTGAACAAGTCCCACACACTGCTACAAGCCGAAGCCAAAATATTTTTCTCAGCTAGATGCAGATAAAAATTATTTTGAATTTGCAACCTGGTGGAGGTTAGTATAGATGGACTAATAGAACAAGTCCCACACACTGCTACAAGCCGTAGCCAAAATATTTTTTCAGAGCTAGAGGCAGATAAAAATTATTTTGAATTTGCAACCTGGTGGAGGTTAGTATAGATGGACTAATAGAACAAGTCCCACACACTGCTAGAAGCCCAAGCCAAAATATTTTTTTAGAGCTAGATGCAGATAAAAATTATTTTGAATTTGCAACCTGGTGGAGGTTAGTATAGATGGACTAATAGAACAAGTCCAACACACTGCTATAAGCCCAAGCCAAAATATTTCTCAGAGCTAGAAGCAGATAAAAATTATTTTGAATTTGCAACCTGGTGGAGGTTAGTATAGATGGACTAATAGAACAGGTCCCACACACTGCTACAAGCCGAAGCCAAAATATTTTTTCAGAGCTAGAGGCAGATAAAAATTATTTTGAATTTGCAACCTGGTGGAGGTTAGTATAGATGGACTAATAGAACAAGTCCCACACACTGCTACAAGCCCAAGCCAAAATATTTTTTCTCAGCTAGATGCAGATAAAAATTATTTTGAATTTGCAACCTGGTGGAGGTTAGTATAGATGGACTAATAGAACAAGTCCCACACACTGCTACAAGCCCAAGCCAAAATATTTTTTCAGAGCTAGATGCAGATAAAAATTATTTTGAATTTGCAACCTGGTGGAGGTTAGTATAGATGGACTAATAGAACAAGTACCACACACTGCTACAAGCCGAAGCCAAAATATTTTTTCAGAGCTAGATGCAGATAAAAATTATTTTGAATTTGCAACCTGGTGGAGGTTAGTATAGATGGACTCATAGAACAAGTCCCACACACTGCTACAAGCCCAAGCCAAAATATTTTTTTAGAGCTAGATGCAGATAAAAATTATTTTGAATTTGCAACCTGGTGGAGGTTAGTATAGATGGACTAATAGAACAAGTCCAACACACTGCTATAAGCCCAAGCAAAAATATTTCTCAGAGCTAGAAGCAGATAAAAATTATTTTGAATTTGCAACCTGGTGGAGGTTAGTATAGATGGACTAATAGAACAAGTCCCACACACTGCTACAAGCCCAAGCCAAAATATTTTTTTAGAGCTAGAGGCAGATAAAAATTATTTTGAATTTGCAACCTGGTGGAGGTTAGTATAGATGGACTAATAGAACAAGTCCAATACACTGCTATAAGCCCAAGCCAAAATATTTCTCAGAGCTAGAAGCAGATAAAAATTATTTTGAATATGCAACCTGGTGGAGGTTAGTATAGATGGACTAATAGAACAAGTCCCACACACTGCTACAAGCCGAAGCCAAAATATTTTTTCAGAGCTAGATGCAGATAAAAATTATTTTGAATTTGCAACCTGGTGGAGGTTAGTATGGATGGACTAATAGAACAAGTCCCACACGCTGCTACAAGCCGAAGCCAAAATATTTTTTCAGATCTAGATGCAGATAAAAATTATTTTGAATTTGCAACCTGGTGGAGGTTAGTATGGATGGACTAATAGAACAAGTCCCACACGCTGCTACAAGCCGAAGCCAAAATATTTTTTCAGAGCTAGATGCAGATAAAAATTATTTTGAATTTGCAACCTGGTGGAGGTTAGTATGGATGGACTAATAGAACAAGTCCCACACGCTGCTACAAGCCGAAGCCAAAATATTTTTTCAGATCTAGATGCAGATAAAAATTATTTTGAATTTGCAACCTGGTGGAGGTTAGTATAGATGGACAAATAGAACAAGTCCCACACACTGCTACAAACCGAAGCCAAAATATTTTTTCAGAGCTACATGCAGATGAAAATTATTTTGAATTTGCAACCTGGTGGAGGTTAGTATAGATGGACTAATAGAACAAGTCCCATGCACTGCTACAAGCCGAAGCCAAAATATTTTTTCACAGCTAGATGCAGATAAAAATTATTTTGAATTTGCAACCTGGTGGAGGTTAGTATAGATGGACTAATAGAACAAGTCCCACACACTGCTACAAGCCAAAGCCAAAATATTTTTTCACAGCTAGATGCACATAAAAATTATTTTGAATTTGCAACCTGGTGGAGGTTAGTATAGATGGACTAATAGAACAAGTCCCACAAACTGCTACAAGCCGAAGCCAAAATATTTTTTCACAGCTAGATGCAGATAAAAATTATTTTGAATTTGCAACCTGGTGGAGGTTAGTATAGATGGACTAATAGAACAAGTCCCACACACTGCTACAAGCCGAAGCCAAAATATTTTTTCAGAGCTAGATGCAGATAAAAATTATTTTGAATTTGCAACCTGGTGGAGGTTAGTATAGATGGACTAATAGAACAAGTCCCACACACTGCTACAAGCCGAAGCCAAAATATTTCTTCAGAGCTAGATGCAGATAAAAATTATTTTGAATTTGCAACCAGGTGGAGGTTAGTATAGATGGACTAATAGATCAAGTCCCACACACTGCTACAAGCCGAAGCCAAAATATTTTTTCAGAGCTAGGTGCAGATAAAAATTATTTTGAATTTGCAACCTGGTGGAGGTTAGTATAGATGGACTAATAGAACAAGTCCAACACACTGCTTCAAGCCGAAGCCAAAATATTTTTTCAGAGCTGGATGCAGATAAAAATTATTTTGAATTTGCATCCTGGTGGAGGTTAGTATAGATGGACTAATAGAACAAGTCCCACACACTGCTACAAGCTGAAGCCAAAATATTTTTTCAGAGCTAGATGCAGATAAAAATTATTTTGAATTTGCAACCTGGCGGAGGTTAGTATAGATGGACTAATAGAACAAGTCCCACACACTGCTACAAGCCCAAGCCAAAATATTTTTTCAGAGATAGATGCAGATAAAAATTATTTTGAATTTGCAACCTGGTGGAGGTTAGTATAGATGGACTAATAGAACCAGTCCCACACATTGCTACAAGCCCAAGCCAAAATATTTTTTCAGAGCTAGATGCAGATAAAAATTATTTTGAATTTGCAACCTGGTGGAGGTTAGTATAGATGGACTAATAGAACAAGTCCCACACACTGCTACAAGCCGAAGCCAAAATATTTTTTCAGAGCTAGATGCAGATAAAAATTATTTTGAATTTGCAACCTGGTGGAGGTTAGTATAGATGGACTAATAGAACAAGTCCCACACACTGCTACAAGCCCAAGCCAAAATATTTTTTCAGAGCTAGATGCAGATAAAAATTATTTTGAATTTGCAACCTGGTGGAGGTTAGTATAGATGGACTAATAGAACAAGTCCCACACACTGCTACATGCCGAAGCCAAAATATTTTTTCAGAGCTAGATGCAGATAAAAATTATTTTGAATTTGCAACCTGGTGGAGGTTAGTATAGATGGATTCATAGAACAAGTCCCACACACTGCTACAAGCCGAAGCCAAAATATTTTTTCAGAGCTAGATGCAGATAAAAATTATTTTGAATTTGCAACCAGGTGGAGGTTAGTATAGATGGACTAATAGAACAAGTCCCACACACTGCTACAAGCCGAAGCCAAAATATTTTTTCACAGCTTGATGCAGATAGAAATTATTTTGAATTTGCAACCTGGTGGAGGTTAGTATAGATGGACTAATAGAACAAGTCCCACAAACTGCTACAAGCCGAAGCCAAAATATTTTTTCACAGCTAGATGCAGATAAAAATTATTTTGAATTTGCAACCTGGTGGAGGTTAGTATAGATGGACTAATAGAACAAGTCCCACACACTGCTACAAGCCGAAGCCAAAATATTTTTTCAGAGCTAGATGCAGATAAAAATTATTTTGAATTTGCAACCTGGTGGAGGTTAGTATAGATGGACTAATAGAACAAGTCCCACACACTGCTACAAGCCGAAGCCAAAATATTTCTTCAGAGCTAGATGCAGATAAAAATTATTTTGAATTTGCAACCAGGTGGAGGTTAGTATAGATGGACTAATAGATCAAGTCCCACACACTGCTACAAGCCGAAGCCAAAATATTTTTTCAGAGCTAGATGCAGATAAAAATTATTTTGAATTTGCAACCTGGTGGAGGTTAGTATAGATGGACTAATAGAACAAGTCCAACACACTGCTTCAAGCCGAAGCCAAAATATTTTTTCAGAGCTAGATGCAGATAAAAATTATTTTGAATTTGCATCCTGGTGGAGGTTAGTATAGATGGACTAATAGAACAAGTCCCACACACTGCTACAAGCCCAAGCCAAAATATTTTTTCAGAGCTAGATGCAGATAAAAATTATTTTGAATTTGCAACCTGGCGGAGGTTAGTATAGATGGACTAATAGAACAAGTCCCACACACTGCTACAAGCCCAAGCCAAAATATTTTTTCAGAGATAGATGCAGATAAAAATTATTTTGAATTTGCAACCTGGTGGAGGTTAGTATAGATGGACTAATAGAACCAGTCCCACACATTGCTACAAGCCCAAGCCAAAATATTTTTTCAGAGCTAGATGCAGATAAAAATTATTTTGAATTTGCAACCTGGTGGAGGTTAGTATAGATGGACTAATAGAACAAGTCCCACACACTGCTACAAGCCGAAGCCAAAATATTTTTTCAGAGCTAGATGCAGATAAAAATTATTTTGAATTTGCAACCTGGTGGAGGTTAGTATAGATGGACTAATAGAACAAGTCCCACACACTGCTACAAGCCCAAGCCAAAATATTTTTTCAGAGCTAGATGCAGATAAAAATTATTTTGAATTTGCAACCTGGTGGAGGTTAGTATAGATGGACTAATAGAACAAGTCCCACACACTGCTACATGCCGAAGCCAAAATATTTTTTCAGAGCTAGATGCAGATAAAAATTATTTTGAATTTGCAACCTGGTGGAGGTTAGTATAGATGGATTCATAGAACAAGTCCCACACACTGCTACAAGCCGAAGCCAAAATATTTTTTCAGAGCTAGATGCAGATAAAAATTATTTTGAATTTGCAACCAGGTGGAGGTTAGTATAGATGGACTAATAGAACAAGTCCCACACACTGCTACAAGCCGAAGCCAAAATATTTTTTCACAGCTTGATGCAGATAGAAATTATTTTGAATTTGCAACCTGGTGGAGGTTAGTATAGATGGACTAATAGAACAAGTCCCACACACTGCTATAAGCCGAAGCCAAAATATTTTTTCAGAGCTAGATGCAGATAAAAATTATTTTGAATTTGCAACCTGGTGGAGGTTAGTATAGATGGACTAATAGAACAAGTCCCACACACTGCTACAAGCCGAAGCCAAAATATTTTTTCAGAGCTAGATGCAGATAAAAATTATTTTGAATTTGCAACCTGGTGGAGGTTAGTATAGATGGACTAATAGAACAAGTCCCACACACTGCTACAAGCCGAAGCCAAAATATTTCTTCAGAGCTAGATGCAGATAAAAATTATTTTGAATTTGCAACCAGGTGGAGGTTAGTATAGATGGACTAATAGATCAAGTCCCACACACTGCTACAAGCCGAAGCCAAAATATTTTTTCAGAGCTAGATGCAGATAAAAATTATTTTGAATTTGCAACCTGGTGGAGGTTAGTATAGATGGACTAATAGAACAAGTCCAACACACTGCTTCAAGCCGAAGCCAAAATATTTTTTCAGAGCTAGATGCAGATAAAAATTATTTTGAATTTGCAACCTGGTGGAGGTTAGTATAGATGGACTAATAGAACAAGTCCCACACACTGCTACAAGCCCAAGCCAAAATATTTTTTCAGAGCTAGATGCAGATAAAAATTATTTTGAATTTGCAACCTGGCGGAGGTTAGTATAGATGGATCAATAGAACAAGTCCCACACACTGCTACAAGCCCAAGCCAAAATATTTCTTCAGAGATAGATGCAGATAAAAATTATTTTGAATTTGCAACCTGGTGGAGGTTAGTATAGATGGACTAATAGAACCAGTCCCACACACTGCTACAAGCCCAAGCCAAAATATTTTTTCAGAGCTAGATGCAGATAAAAATTATTTTGAATTTGCAACCTGGTGGAGGTTAGTATAGATGGACAAATAGAACAAGTCCCACACACTGCTACAAGCCGAAGCCAAAATATTTTTTCAGAGCTGGATGCAGATAAAAATTACTTTGAATTTGCAACCTGGTAGAGGTTAGTATAGATGGACTAATAGAACAAGTCCAACACACTGCTACAAGCCGAAGCCAAAATATTTTTTCAGAGCTAGATGCAGATAAAAATTATTTTGAATTTGCAACCTGGTGGAGGTTAGTATAGATGGACTAATAGAACAAGTCCCACACACTGCTACAAGCCGAAGCCAAAATATTTTTTCAGAGCTAGATGCAGATAAAAATTATTTTGAATTTGCAACCTGGTGGAGGTTAGTATAGATGGACTAATAGAACAAGTCCCACACACTGCTACAAGCCCAAGCCAAAATATTTTTTCAGAGCTAGATGCAGATAAAAATTATTTTGAATTTGCAACCTGGTGGAGGTTAGTATAGATGGACTAATAGAACAAGTCCCACACACTGCTACAAGCCGAAGCCAAAATATTTTTTCAGAGCTAGATGCAGATAAAAATTATTTTGAATTTGCAACCTGGTGGAGGTTAGTATAGATGGACTCATAGAACAAGTCCCACACACTGCTACAAGCCGAAGCAAAAATATTTTTTCACAGCTTGATGCAGATAGAAATTATTTTGAATTTGCAACCTGGTGGAGGTTAGTATAGATGGACTAATAGAACAAGTCCCACACACTGCTATAAGCCGAAGCCAAAATATTTTTTCAGAGCTAGATGCAGATAAAAATTATTTTGAATTTGCAACCTGGTGGAGGTTAGTATAGATGGACTAATAGAACAAGTCCCACACACTGCTACAAGCCGAAGCCAAAATATTTTTTCAGAGCTAGATGCAGATAAAAATTATTTTGAATTTGCAACCTGGTGGAGGTTAGTATAGATGGACTAATAGAACAAGTCCCACACACTGCTACAAGCCGAAGCCAAAATATTTTTTCAGAGCTAGATGCAGATAAAAATTATTTTGAATTTGCAACCTGGTGGAGGTTAGTATAGATGGACTAATAGAACAAGTCCCACACACTGCTACAAGCCCAAGCCAAAATATTTTTTCAGAGCTAGATGCAGATAAAAATTATTTTGAATTTGCAACCTGGTGGAGGTTAGTATAGATGGACTAATAGAACAAGTCCCACACACTGCTACAAGCCGAAGCCAAAATATTTTTTCAGAGCTAGATGCAGATAAAAATTATTTTGAATTTGCAACCTGGTGGAGGTTAGTATAGATGGACTCATAGAACAAGTCCCACACACTGCTACAAGCCGAAGCCAAAATATTTTTTCAGAGCTAGATGCAGATAAAAATTATTTTGAATTTGCAACCAGGTGGAGGTTAGTATAGATGGACTAATAGAACAAGTCCCACACACTGCTACAAGCTGAAGCCAAAATATTTTTTCAGAGCTATATGCAGATAAAAATTATTTTGAATTTGCAACCTGTTGGAGGTTAGTATAGATGGACTAATAGAACAAGTCCCACACACTGCTACAAGCCGAAGCCAAAATATTTTTTCAGAGCTAGATGCAGATAAAAATTATTTTGAATTTCCAACCTGGTGGAGGTTAGTATAGATGGACTAATAGAATGATGCTATGCCCAAAAGGTTTTACTTCACAAGGTGCAGTAAAAAAAATTCTATACACAGGTGGTGTAGCTTGCAACACAGATAGGCTACTCCACTGACTAACACACACTGCAAGAGGCCAAAAAGGATTTGCTTTGCTAGATTTAGCCAAATGCTGTGAAAAAACTTGCACAGTACTGGCACAGACCTGCCTGGCAAAAAGTGATAGGAACTAGTGTTGAGCATTCCGATACTGAAATATCGTGTATCGCCCGATATT
The DNA here is from genome assembly GCF_046119375.1 of Phyllobates terribilis. Lineage (NCBI taxonomy): Eukaryota > Metazoa > Chordata > Amphibia > Anura > Dendrobatidae > Phyllobates > Phyllobates terribilis. The sequence continues at coordinate 114,681,452 of NW_027362761.1, read as the reverse complement.
CGCGGTATCGGAATTCCGATACTTAATTCCGATACTTTTACAATATCGAATACCAGAATCGGAAGTTCCCATAATGCCTGCGCTCTGCAGTGTCTCTGAAGGATGACAAGCTGGATGGCAGCGCTCAGCTGCGATCCAGCCTGTCATCAGAATGCCATCCCAGCATGGGAGAATTCTCCTGATTGTTTAAAAGCCGGTGGGCGGTAAAAAGCCGCCGGCTTTTAAACAATCACACAGCCCCATACTGCTTCCCCGCAGCCTCCCACCCCGATCCTCCGCTCCCCTCGCCACCTCCCATCCCGATCGTAAGTTAGGACCGGGCGGGGAGCACAGCACCAAGGAACGGGGAGCGAAGGACCCGGGCGGGGAAGCCGGCAGTGAAAATACTTCACCGCCGGCTTTCCCGTTCTGTGCTGCGCTTTCCCGCCGGTTATTTCAAATGAACAGCTGAGGTATCAGGTGATGCCGATCAGCTGTTCATTTGAAGTCGCCGCGGTGCCCTCAGAGGGTTCATGTGAGTTCATGCTTGACTGCATTGCATGAACTCACATGAACTTTCCCACGGTCGCACAGGTCAGCCTCACCTCCCAGACCATCAGCCTGTCATGATTGGTGTGTGCGGGTGTCTGTGCGATGTCTGCAAGTGTGTGCGATGTCTGTGCGATATGTGCGGGTGTGCGCGGTGTCTGTGCGATGTCTGCGGGTGTGTGCGAGTGTATGCGGGTGTGCGCGGTGTCTGTGCGATGTGTGCGGGTGTGTGCGTGCAGGCAGACATAGGCCGATGTGACACTACTACTCCCATCGGCCTATGTCTGTCCCCCGTCCACTCGTGCCAGCAGGATCAGCTCGATGGGAGCAGTAGTTCCCATCAGCCTGATCCTACTATTTAAATTGCCCTACTGTGTCCCCAATAAATTTTAAATACATGTCATTGGTGGCCAGTGGTTACCTACAATAAATTAGTTCATACATTACCTGTCCCCGCCAATCGCCACCTAAAATAAAGTAAAAAATAAAAAACTACACCTATACTCACCTAGACACCTAATTCCCCGAAGCCATCGATCTCCTGCAATAAAATGTAAAATAATAAACCACAACCTTATCCTTACCCCTCCGTAGTAGTCCACGAGTGTCCCACGAAGATCTCCAGTTCAGAGCAGCCACATAGAATGTGACCGCTCTGAACCGCTGCCGCCGCTAGAATGACGGGGCCGTAAAGCAGCCCCGTCATTGCATGAGCGGGTTCGCCGGAGTTCAGGCAGCGCTGCTCCAGTCAACTCCTTTACGGCCCTGCTGTATCGTGAGAAATTCCCACGGTACAGCAGTGCCTTAAAGGAGGTCTCCGGAGCAGCGCTGCCTGAATGCACTCCGGTGACCTCAGTCAGGGGCTCCCGCTGCCGGAAGCGGACGTGTTCCCGGCAGCGTGAGCTTACAGCAGCCATGCACAGCTGTCACCATCTCCAGATGTGACAGCTGTGCATGGGAGATCAGCGCAGGAACGTGGACAGGTAACTATTTTTTTTTAGTAAACTAAGAATTAAATAAAATGGTGTGTTTTATTTCAAATAAATTATTTTTTTCTGGGTGTAGTGTGTTTTTTCTTTTTAACACTTTGTAGGTTAGTAATGGGGGTGTCTTATAGACGCCCATCATTACTAACCTGGGCTTCATGGCAGCTGGCGCTGACATGAACCCCAACCCTATTACCCCACTGCCACCGCACCAGGGCAGCGTGGAAGAGCGAGGCTAAGTGCCAGAATTGGCGCATCCTATGGATGCGCCATTTCTGGGGCGGCTGACGGCTGGTGTTTCTAGCCTGGGAGGGGGCCAATATTCATGGCACCCTTCCTGGGCTATTAATATCAGCCCCCAGCTGTCTGCCTAGCCTTTGCTAGCTATTAAAATAGGGGGGACCCCACGTCATTTTTTTGGGGGGGTCCCCCATTTTAATAGCTAGTAAAGGCTAGGTATTCAGCTGGGGGCTGATATTAGTAGTCTGGGAAGATCCGTGGGTATTACCCCCTTCCCAGGCTTCAAACATCTTCCCCAGCCGTCTGCTTAACCTCCGCTAGAGACTAAAATTATGGGGGATCCCACGCCAATTTTTTTTTTTAAATAAATCCTTTATTTTAACACTAAATCACATTTGAGGAGTTAATAAAGATGCAGTCCCTAAATTATTATTTATTTTTTAATTAATTTTTCCCAAAAATTTTGACGTGGGCTTTGCCATATTTTTGTATGCCAGCCAGGTACAGCATCCAGCTTCTATGAACGCGCTATTTTCCGGGGCGGCTGCGGACTGCAATTTGCAGCGGGTGGGGCCCAGAAAGCTTGGGTCTCCCTGCGCTGCGGATTCCAGCCCCCAGCTGCCTAGTTGTACCTGGCTGGACACAAAAATAGGGCGAAGCTCCACGTATTTTTTTTTTAAATTATTTCATGAAATTCATGAAATAATAAAGAAAAAAAGGGCTTCCCTATATTGTTGTGTCCGGCCAGGTACAAATAGGCAGCTGGTGGTTGGGGGCAGCCCGTTCCTGCCTGCTGTACCTGGCTGGAAACAAATATAGTGCGAAGCTCCACGTCAATTTTTTTTTAATTATTTCATGAAATAATTTTTTAAAAAAAGTGCTTCCCTATATTGTTGTGTCCGGCCAGGTACAAATAGGCAGCTGATGGTTGGGGGCAGCCCGTTACTGCCTGCTGTACCTGGCTGGACACAAATATAGTGCAAAGCCCCACGTCAATTTTTTTTAAATTATTTCAGGAAATTCATGAAATAATTAAAAAAAAATTGATGTGGGGCTTCGTCCTATATTTCATGAAATAATTTAAAAAAAATTGACGTGGAGCTTCGCACTATATTTGGATCCAGCCAGGTACAGCAGGCAGGAACGGGCTGCCCCCAACCACCAGCTGCCTATTTGTACCTGGCCGGACACAACAATATAGGGAAGCCCTTTTTTTAAAAAAATATTTCATGAAATAATTAAAAAAAAATTGACGTGGAGCTTCGCACTATATTTGGGTCCAGCCAGGTACAGCAGGCAGGAACGGGCTGCCCCCAACCACCAGCTGCCTATTTGTACCTGGCCGGACACAACAATATAGGGAAGCCCTTTTTTTCTTAATTATTTCATGAATTTCATGAAATAATTAAAAAAAAAATACGTGGGGCTTCGCCCTATTTTTGTGTCCAGCCAGGTACAACTAGGCAGCTGGGGGCTGGAATCCGCAGCGCAGGGAGGCCCAAGCTTTCTGGGCCCCACCCGCTGCAAATTGCAGTCCGCAGCCGCCCCGGAAAATGGCGCGTTCATAGAAGCGCCATCTTCTGGCGCTGTACCCAACTCATCCAGGGCCCTGGTGCGGTGGCTCACTGGGTAATAAAGGGGTTAAGGCCAGCTTGGCATTATCAGCTGGCCCTAAGCCCGAAATTCATGGGGTCACGCCAATATTAGACATGACCACCATGAATTTCTAGTAAAGTATTTAAAAAAAACACAACACCCAGAATAAAGTCCTTTAATTGAAATAAAGACACAATTCTTTATTGTTCTAAATTAAACTATACTTACCGTCACGCCCATTCCAGCTGAAGCCAACGATCTCCTGCAATAAAAGAAAAATAATAAACCAACCTCATCCTTACCTTCCCATGGATCCCACGACAGCTTCAGCTCTCCTACATCGAGATGACAGGCTGGACCGCAGCAGAACGCTGCCATCCAGCCTGTCATCCCGCAGACACTGAGAAGCGCAGGCATGCTTGCGCTCCTCAGTGTCTCTCTGTGACGGCATAAAGATGAGCCGAGTTCATGTCCAATGAACTCAGCTCACCTCATGCACGTCACTGACAGCGTGGGAAAATTCTCCTGCACTCAGCGCTTCAGCGTGAGAATTCTCCCACGCTGTCAGTGACGTACATGAAGTGAGCTGAGTTCATTGGACATGAGCTCACCTCATGCACGTCACTGACAGCGTGGGGAAATTCTCACGCTGAAGCGCTGAGTGCAGGAGAATTTTCCCACGCTGTCAGTGACGTGCATGAGGTGAGGTCATGTCCAATGAACTCGGCTCACCTCATGCACGTCACTGACAGCGTGGGAAAATTCTCCTGCTCTCAGCGCTTCAACGTGAGAATTCTCCCACGCTGTCAGTGACGTGCATGAGGTGAGCCGAGTTCATTGTCGGCTCATCTGGATGCCGTCACAGAGAGACACTGAGGAGCGCAAGCATGCCTGCGCTTCTCAGTGTCTGCGGGATGATAGGCTGGATGTCAGCGTTCTGCTGCGGTCCAGCCTGTCATATCAATGTAGCAGAGCTGGAGCCGTCGTGGGAACCATGGAAAGGTAAGGATGTGGTTGCTTTATTATTTTTCTTTTATTGCAGGAGATCGTTGGCTTCAGCTGGAATGGGCGTGACGGTAAGTATTGTTTAATTTAGAACAATAAAGAATTGTGTGTTTATTTCAATTAAAGGACTTTATTCTGGGTGTTTGTGGGGTTTTTTTTACTTTCACTATGGGGTTAGTAATGGGGGTGTCTTATAGACGCCTCTCCATTACTAACCTGGGCTTGATGTCAGCTGGCATTATAAGCTGACATCAACCCCAGCCCTATTACCCCACTGCCACCGCTACAGGGCAGTGGGAAGAGCGAGGCTAAGTGCCAGAATTGGCGCATCCTATGGATGCGCCATTTCTGGGGCAGCTGACGGCTGGTGTTTCTAGCCTGGGAGGGGGCCAATATTCATGGCTCCCTTCCTGGGCTATTAATATCAGCCCCCAGCTGTCTGCCTAGCCTTTGCTAGCTATTAAAATAGGGGGGACCCCACGTCATTTTTTTGGGGGGGTCCCCCATTTTAATAGCTAGTAAGGGCTAGGTATTCAGCTGGGGGCTGATATTAGTAGCCTGGGAAGCTCCGTGGGTGTTACCCCCTTCCCAGGCTTCAAACATCTGCCCCAGCCGTCTGCTTAACCTCCGCTAGAGACTAAAATTAAGGGGAACCTAACGCCAATTTTTTTTTAAATAAATCCTTTATTTTAACACAAAATGACAAGTACAGTAATCAACACTATCACTGTACTTCATATATATGTGACTGACATGTTTCTATCTATCTAATCTATGTATGATTCTCTATTCCTTCTATTCTAAATTGTCGGGTACCGCTGCTGAATTGCCGGCCAGCTTTCTTAAAGAGACGGTGCACGAAAACACTATTATTTTTTTAAATAAATCCTTTACACTAAATGACAAGTACAGTAACCAACACTGTCACTGTGCTTCTTATATGTGTGACTGACATGTTTCTATCTAATCTATGTGTGAAGCTCTATTCTGTCTGTTATAAATTGTCGGGTACAGATGCTGAATTGCCGGCCGGCTTTTTTAAAGAGACGGTGCATGAAAACACTATAATTTTTTTAAATAAATCCTTTACACTAAATGACAAGTACAGTAAGCAACACTGTCCCTGTACTTCATGTATATGTGACTGACATGTTTCTATCTATCTAATCTATGTGTGAAGCTCTATTCTTTCTGTTGTAAATTGTCGGGTACCGGTGTATGCGCTGATGAATTGCCGGCTTTTCGCATAATACATTCTACATTATTCTTAGTTGTTTTACTTCATGTAGAATTAACCTACAAGGAAAGAAAGGGTTTATTTTCATTCCGATATTAGTGTCCCATTGACTTGCATTTGTTTCCGGTATCGGAATCGGCGATATCCGATACTTTTTGAGTATCGGTCCGATCCAATCCGATACGATATTTCCTGATATCGGAAGGTATCGCTCAACACTAATAGGAACTGATGTAACCTAGCCCTCAAAAGGACAGCAATTACAATTAGTCTTTACTCCCAACCTATCTATTTAAGAGCACAGACCTGCCTAATAAAAGTGATAGGAACTGATGTAACCTAGCCCTCAAAAGGACTGCAATTACAATTAGTCTTTACTCCCAACCTATCTATTTAAGAGTACAGATCTGCCTGATAAAAGTTGTAGGAAATGATGTAACCTAGTTCTCAAAAGGACTGCAATCACAACTATTCCCTACTCCCAAGCTATCTGTAGATTTGTGCGAAAATTGGCTTGAAATTAACACTCAAAGTATAGCGCACACAGCAACAGCGGTGCCGTCTAACACGCAGCTGCAGCAGTGAGTGAATGGTGGTGATGGGGAAAATGGCTGGGTCTTATAGGACAAGGACATGTGACATACACTGCCAATGACACATGCCCTTGCTTGTGTGAAAAAAAGCAGTTCGCTCCGTGTGTGCGCTGCTGATAGGCTGACAGATTGCACCTCCCCACTGTAAATGCGGGAAAGAGAAAAAAAATGGAAATATTCATTATTTATGCAGAGATCCATCCCCTGCCCCTCCCCCCACCCCGCTGTACACTCAAACTGCGTATTAACATTAATTTTCAGCATTACTGAGAAAAAATCCAGTTATGATTTTGGTGCACGAACAGTTATCGAACATAACCTCGAACAGCCGAATTTTTTTCAAATTGTTCGTGTTCGCCGAACAGCTCGAACACCGCCCAAAACAGCTCGAATTTGAGATTGGCGAACAGTTTGAGTCGAACACCACTCATCTCTAACGGATAGGTCTTTTGGGGGTGTTGAGTGAGATGGTGGAAAGATGATGAATTCAGTTTTGTCCATGTTAAGTTTTAGAAATCTGTCAGAGAAGAAGGATGAAATAGCGGACAGACATTATGAAATTTTGGTTAGTAGGGAGGAGATATCGGGTCCAGAGAGGTAGATCTGTGTGTCATCAGCATAGAGGTGATACTGAAAGTCATGGGACTCTATGAGCTGTCCCAGGCCAAAGGTGTAGATAGAGAAGAGCAGGGGTCCTAGGACTGAACCTTTGGGGACACCGACAGATAGGGGGCGAGATGGGGAGGTGGTGTGTTAGTGGGAGACGCTGAATGTCCGGTCAGTTAGGTATGAAGAGATCCAAGATAGGGCCAAGTCCGAGATGCCAAGAGATGAGAGAGTCTGTAGTAAGAGGGAATGGTCGACCGTGTCAAAGGCAGATAACAGGTCCAGGAGGAGGAGGACTGAGTAGTGTCGCTTGGATTTGGCAGTAAGTAGGTTGTTGGTTACTTTAGTCAGGGCAGTTTCAGTGGATTGATGCAGTCGGAAGCCAGATTGGAGGTGGTCAAAGAGGGAGCAGGAGGAGAGGTGGTAGGACAGTTCAGAATGGACGTGTTGTTCCTGTAGTTTTGAGGCATAGGGGAGAAGTGTTGTGGGGCGATAGCTAGACAGAGAGGATGGGTCAAGGGATGACTTTTTGAGGATGGGTGTGATCGAGGCATGTTTGAAGCATGAGGGGAAGACACCAGTTAGTGACAGGTTGAAAAGGTGGGTTAGGGTTGGGATGAGGATAGTGGTAAGGTTAGGGATGATGTGGGACGGGATTGGGTCAAGTTCGCAGGTGGTGAGGTGTGATTTGGAGAGTAAAGTGGAGAGTTGATCGTCCGTAATGGTGGAGAAGCTAGTTTTGGAGGAGGATGGTTGAGTAGGTGTGAGGAGGGGCTGAGGGGACTTTAGGCAAAAGCTTTGTCCTATGGTGCCTATCTTCTGCTTGAAGAATGTGGCAAAGTCTTCGGCTGAGATGAGAGGAGAGGGAGGAGGTGCTGGGGGACAGAGGAGAGAATTGAAAGTTTTGAATAGCTGTTTATAGTTGTGAGACAGGGAGGATATGAGAAATGAGAAGTATGTTTGTTTTGCTGCAGTAAGTGTGGACTTGAAGGTAGTGAGGGACTGTTTGAATGTGATTAAGTGCTCTTGGGAGTGGGACCTTTTCCATTTCTGCTCAGCAACCCTGGAGGCCCTTCGCAGTTGTTTAGCCAAGTTGGTGTGCCAGGGTTGCCGGTTGAGTTGGCGAGCTGTGGTATGTGTGAGGGGGCAACCGAATTGAGAGCTGCAGCTGTTGTGGTGTTATATAAAGTGGCAGCAGCATTTGTATCATGTAATGAACTTATGCCTGTGAGAGGGAGAAGGGATTCAAAGAGTGAGTGTAGGTCAAGGTGTTTGAGATTTCTGCGAGGGTGTGCAAGTTTGTGGAGTGGTGCTTGTGCACCTGGAGAGGAGAGGGAAGAGAATGTGAGTAGGTTGTGGTCAGAAAGAGGGAGAGGTGATCTAGAGAGGTTAACTTGGGAACAGAGTCGGTTGAAGATGAGGTCCAGTGGGTGGCCATCTTTGTGAGTGGGGGCTGAAGACCTTTGAGCAAGACCGAAGGAGGGATAGAAGCTTTGAGACAGATGAGTGGGAAGTGCCAATGGGGATGTTCAAGTCACCCATGATGATAGTGGGGATGTCAGCGGAAAGGAAATGAAGGAGCCAGGTGGTGAAGTGGTTAAAGAAGGTGGTGGCTAGTCCTGCGGGGGCAGTAAACGATGGCCAGTTGGAGGTGGAATAGATGTGCACACACTGTACTTCAAAGAAGGGGAGAGTAATGGAGGGTGGCAGTGGGATTTGGGTGTAGGAGCAGTTGCCTGACAGGAGAAAACCTACTCCTCCACCATGCTTGCCATTGGAGCGAGGGGTGTGAGAAAGATGAAATCTACCATGCGAAAGTGTAGCTGGGGAGGCCGTGTTAGAGGGGATGAGCCAGGTTTCGGTGATGTCGAGGAAGGAGAGTTTGTTAGTAATGAAAAGATCATGGATGTAGGAAAGTTTGTTGCAGATGGAGCGAGCGTTCCATAGAGCTCCTGTTAGTGGGGCTGGGGAGGCAGGGGCTGGGGGGATGGGAATAAGGTTAGAAGGTTTGCAAGAGTTTGTGACAGATTGTGGATAGGAGGTGGAAGTGACTGTGAGGATGTGTTGAGAAGGACCAGGATTTGGAGAGATATCGCCAGCAGTCAGAAGAAGCAGGGAAAGTGTTAGCAGGTGGCAGCAGGAGAGGGCATGAGGTGGCTGTCTGTGTTTGGAGACACAGGAGTGAATACTGAGGAATAGTTCTGATCTATAAAAGCATATTAATGGAAAGTTGAGTGGAAGGAAAAAGTGTGGTAGAAGAAGGTGTACAAGCAACTGGGTTAACCGCAGCCTTGAAAGGATTGTTAAGAAAAGGCCATTCAAAAATTTGGGAGAGATTAACAAGGAGTGGACTGCTGCTGGAGTAATTGCTTAAAGAGCCACCACACACAGGCGCATCCAGGACATGGGCTACAAGTGTTGCATTCCTTGTGTCAAGCCACTCATGACCAATAGACAATGCCAGAAGTGTCTTACCTGGGCCAAGGAGAAAAAGACCTGGACTGTAGCTCAGTGGTCCAATGTGTTTTCGGATGAAAGTAAATTTTGCATTTCATTTGTAAATCAAGGTCCCAGAGTCTGGAGGAAGAGAGGAGAGGCACACAATCCAGGCTGCTTGAGGTCAAGTGTGAAGTTTCCACAATCAGTGATGGTTTGAGGAGCCATGTCATTTGCTGGCATAGGTCCACTGTGTTTTATCAAGACCAAAATCAGCACAGCTGCCTACCAGGACAAGCTTTTTGGAGATGGAAATTTCATTCTCCAGCAGAACTTAGCGCCTGTCCACACTGCCAAAAGTACCAAAACCTGGTTTAAAAAGAACAGTATCACTGTGCTTGATTGGCCAGCAAAGTCGACTGATCTTAACCCCATAGATAATATATGGGGTATTGTCAAGAAGAAGATGAGAGACACCAGACCGAACAATACAGATGAGCTGAAGGCTGCTATCAAAGCAATCTGGGCTTCCATAACACCTCAGCAGTACCACAGGCTGATCGCCTCCATGCAACACCGCATTGATGCAGTAATTGATGCAAAAGGAGCCCCGACCAAGTATTGAGTGCATTTACTGAACATACATTTCAGTAGGCCAACATTTCAGATTTTAAAAACATTTTTCAAGCTGAAAATTTACAGAGATAATGACTTTTGTGTTTTCATTGGATGTAAGCCATAATCATCAGCATTAACAGAAATAAACACTTGAGATAGATTACTCTGTAATGATTCTATATAATATGAGTTTCGCTTTTTGCATTGAATAACTGAAATAAATTAACTTTTAAATAAATTATGATAAATAAATAAATGAAATAAATTAACTAAAATTTGCATATTCCCACTGCATTTTGGGGTAAGTGAAGAGTCTCCGTGAGCTCAAAGAACACTGGATTTTGGCTGTTGGAGCTGAAAAGAGGACATCGGTAAACCGCGCGCCATTTTGAAGCTTTTTTTTTAAGCTTTTTTCACTGTTTTCAGAACATTAACAGTAAGAACATGGAAGAGTCCAGGAGCCATTTGGTGAGCTGCATATCCTGCTACATGTTCACAGACTTGCCAGTGGAAAAGCCAAACTTCACATGCCAGAAATGCAAGCTTGTGTCCCTGTTGGAGGAAAAGTTGCGAAATCTAGAAGAGAGGTTAACTACCTTGAAAATCACTAAGGAAGGTGAAGAGTTCTTAGACAGAGCAGAATTATCTCTTCATGATTCAGAAAGAGAAGAAATTCTAACTGCACCTGAGGAAACAGAGGAATGGAAGCATGTGACCCACAGAAGCAGGAGGATCGAGAGGCAGTCAGCACCTATACTGCTCAGGAACCAGTACCAGGCTCTCTCGCAGGAGAACCATGAAGAAATACAGCAAGATAAGACTTTGCCAGCAATGAATAACCTTGTAAGCCCTCAGAATCCTCCTGGATGGAGAAAGAAGAATGTTGTGAAGAAAAAACGGAGAATGGTGGTCATGGGGGATTCCCTGTTAAGAGGAACAGAGGCTGCTATCTGCAGACCAGACATAACCTCAAGAGAAATGTGCTGTCTTCCAGGAGCAAAAATTAAAGATGTGTCTGACAGGATATCAAGACTCTTCAGACCTACAGATCACTACCCATTCCTGCTAATACATGTGGGGACAAATGACACCGCAAGAAAGGACCTGGAAACCATCTGCAGTGACTTTGAAGACTTGGGCAAGAAAGTGAAAGAATTGGGAGCGCAGGTGGTCTTCTCATCCATCCTCCCAGTGGATGGCCATGGAACAATGAGGTGGAATAAGATTCTACAGGTGAACAACTGGCTACGTCGATGGTGCCGTCAACAAGGATTTGGATTTCTGGATCACGGAATGAATTACCTATACGATGGACTACTTGCTAGAGATGGGGTGCACCTTACGAAGACTGGAAAACATGTATTTGGAAATTGCCTTGCTGCACTCATCAGGAGAGCTTTAAACTAGAACAATGTGGGAAGGGAAGCAAAAGGCTAGAAAAAGCCATACAGCTGACAAATACTATTGAGATCTCTGCTACTGGAAGTGGAAAGGAAGAACAAAGACAAAACAATTTAAATAATAAAAATATGGGAGGAAGAGAAACCAATCACAAACTAAAATGTTTTTATACAAATGCACAAAGCATGGGCAACAAACAAGGAGAATTAGAACTACTAACGCAGGAAAAGAAATATGATGTCATTGGAATCACTGAAACTTGGTGGGACGATACACATGATTGGAATAAAAGGCTAACAGGATACAACTTATTTGCAAGAAACAGACTTGATAAACGAGGAGGAGGTGTCGCATTGTATGTTAGAAAAGCGTATATCTGCACAGAGATTGAAGCTTCAGAGACTGGGAGTTCTGTGGAAACTGTTTGGGTAAGAATACAAGGAGAGAACAACGGAAAGGACACCATTGTAGGCATTTACTACAGGCCACCTGGGCAAGCAGAAGATATGGATGAACTCTTTATGTATCAAATGACCAAGTTCTCAAAAAAATATGACGTAGTGGTCATGGGAGATTTCAACTATCCAGACATTTGTTGGGAATCTCTCTCAAGTAAAACTAACAGGTCAAGCAAATTCTTATCCTCTCTTGCTGACAACTTTATCTTCCAAAAGGTAGGGGAGAAAACAAGGGGATCTGCTACTTTGGATCTAATCCTTATAAACAAGGAGGAAATGGTTGAGGAGGTAAAAGTGGCTGGGACCCTAGGAGGCAGCGATCATGCTATTATAGAATTTTGGATAACTAGAGGAGGAAGACATGTGAAGACTCAAACTTCAAGGTTAGATTTTAGAAAGGCAGATTTTAAGAAACTCAGAAAGAGAATAGGAGGGATCCAATGGCTGGATGTCCTTAAGGACAAAAATGTCCAGGAAGGATGGGAAATTTTTAAAAATGAGATTCTCAAAGCACAATCGTTAACAATCCCGAAAAGTAGGAAGAATGGGAAGCATTTAAGGAAACCAGGATGGATGAACACAGAACTTAAACACATGCTAAAAAGAAAGAAAGAAATGTTTATTAAATGGAAAGAGGGAGGCATATCTAAAGAAGATTATAATGCAGTCTGCAGATCCTGCAGGGCATGTATCAGGTTAGCTAAAGCTGACAATGAATTAAGGCTTGCAAGAGATGTCAAAAGCAATAAAAAAGGATTTTGGGGGTATGTCAAAAGTAAAAGAAAAGTCAAAGATGCTATAGGATTTTTACAGGATGAAAATGGAGAAATGGTAAGAGAGGATGTTGAGAAGGCCAAACTTTTTAATTCCTATTTTGCATCTGTTTTCTCTCAGAAAGAAAATGTAACATCAACTGATCTTCACTGTCCTTTTAAAGGAATAGAAGAATCCAAGTTATCTGTAAACAGAAAGATTGTGAGGGAATATTTAGCTAACATAAATGAGTTCAAGTCTCCAGGTCCAGATGAATTACACCCCAGAGTACTGAAGGAGATCGTAGAAGAAATTTTAGAACCACTCTCCATAATCTTTGAAAATTCTTGGAGAACAGGAGAAGTCCCAGAAGACTGGAGAAGAGCAAATGTTGTTCCTATCTTCAAAAAGGGGAAGAAGGTGGACCCAGGGAACTATAGGCCGGTGAGTCTGACTTCTATACCAGGAAAGATCTTTGAACAAATTATTAAACAACATGTATGTAAGTACCTGGATAAAAATGAAGTGATTAACCAGAGTCAGCATGGGTTTATAACTAACAAGTCATGTCAGACTAACTTAATTTCCTTCTATGACAGAATCACTGACTGGGTGGATCAGGGAAATGCTGTAGATATAGTATATCTTGACTTCAGCAAAGCATTTGACAAAGTATCTCACACCATCCTTATTGAAAAAATGACCAAGTATGCAATGGACCAGGCAACTGTTAGGTGGATTCATAACTGGCTTAGTGATCGGACTCAAAGGGTGATTGTAAATGGCTTCACATCCAGCTGGATGAATGTCTCAAGTGGGGTACCACAGGGCTCCGTCCTGGGACCTCTATTGTTCAACATCTTTATCAATGATTTAGATGAAGGAATTGAGGGTAAACTGATTAAATTTGCTGATGACACAAAGCTAGGAGGGATAGCTAATACTAGAGAAGAGAGAGAGAGGATTCAAAAAGACCTAAATAAACTGGAGCAGTGGGCAGCAACCAACAGAATGGTTTTTAACAGGGAAAAATGCAAAGTACTACATCTGGGCAATAAAAATGAAAAAAGCATATACAGAATGGGAGGAATAGAGCTAAGCAACAGTACATGTGAAAAAGACTTAGGTATACTAATAGATCATAGACTGAACATGAGTCAACAGTGTGATGCAGCAGCAAAAAAGGCAAATACAATTCTGGGATGTATTAACAGAAGCATACAGTCTAGATCACGTGAAGTCATTATTGGTCTTTACTCCTCTTTGGTCAGACCTCATCTGGAATACTGTGTACAGTTTTGGGCACCACATTTTAAAAAAGACATAGACAAACTGGAGCAAGTTCAGAGAAGAGCGACCAGAATGGTGACTGGTCTGCAAACCATGTCCTATGAGGAACGGTTGCAGGATTTGGGAATGTTTAGCTTGCAAAAAAGAAGACTGAGAGGAGACTTAATAGCTGTCTACAAATATGTCAAGGGCTGTCACATTGTAGAAGGATCATCTTTATTCTCATTTGCACAAGGAAAGACTAGAAGCAATGGGATGAAACTAAATGGGAGGAGACACAGATTAGATATTAGAAAAAACTTTTTGACAGTTAGGGTGATTAATGAGTGGAACAGGCTGCCACGAGAGGTGGTGAGTTCCCCTTCAATGGACGTCTTCAAACAGAGGCTGGACAGACATCTGTCTGAGATGATTTAGTGAATCCTGCTTTGAGCAGGGGGTTGGACCAGATGACCCAGGAGGTCCCTTCCAACTCTACCATTCTATGATTCTATGATTCTATGATTCTATGATTAACTTTTTGATGATATTCTAATTTAGTGAGAAGCACTTGTATATATTCCCTATTGATAATGCTGTTAGCTGCTTTTAAAATAGGGACAGGTGCTATATTGTATTATCAGCTGGAAATTAGTGTTCATTCTGGATGTGTCTAATCATGTCTCACACACCACATGGCCAGATAAGGTAGTAAAATATTACAATATCATTTACTGGTGAATGTATTTTTGAACGTTGAAAGCAATACAAAAGTGCAAAAACGCATCAAAAACGCTACGTGTGGAGGATCATTTTTGGTTATTTATTTTGCCTTATATACAAGTAATTACCCTGGAAAGAATGTTCCTTAACATTTTTTCCAGGAAAATGCACTTTGGCTTAATTTTTGCATTTTTTATTGTCAGTCTGTAAAAGTGGCTTAATACTCTGACAACATTGTTCACAGGAGTGACCGGGGAGTCAGAGATGCTTCCAGGGGTCTTCCCCATGCTGTTCCCATATCATTTGAGCTCTGTTTCCATCAATTTGACTAATTTTTCGCCCCCCTCCAGACCTCCGGGGAAGGGGGGCCACCGGAAAAATACTTGCGTTTCCCATAGACTTACATTGGGCTCGTTACTCAGGTCGTGCACCTGAGGATTACGATTTATCAATCCCAGTAACGAGTATCCGAGCATTTCAGTGTTCGCTCATCAATAGTCATATCTGTATCATCTGCTGGAAATGAATGTTCATTCTGTTCAGATACATGTCTTTCACAGTGCACAACATGATAGTTTCTTTCCAAAATATTAAGATTTGAGAGTCCTCAGTGGTTGATACCTTTTAATGGCTAACTGAAAAGATGATAACTAGTGATGAGCAAGCATGTTTTGTTAACCCTTTTGCCGAGTATACTCGGGTGAGCACCGAGTATTTATAGCATGCTCGGGCTTTAAGTTTTCGTCGCTCCGTGAACATGATTTGCAACTGTTTGACAGATTTAATACATGTGAGGAATGCTGGAAAAACAGGCAACAGGCAGAAAACTGTTTTCTCCGTCACACGGATCACATATACGTTGTCAGAAAATACTGCTATTTCTGGCCTCCATTAAAAATTTCTTTCACTGTGCAATTCCCACCAGTTTTCTGCTCAAACTAGTTACCTACAGGCCAGGTATTTAAAACTCTGTTTTCTTCGTCACACGGATCACTTATAAGTTCGCTCCAAACTCATTTGTAGTGAGCGTGGAAGATACTGTCCTCCATTTAAAATGGGCAGGCACGTGGCAAGGGACGGGGAACTGAACGTGATGATAATGGTGAATGCAGAGGCCGAGGACAAGGCCGTGGGCAAACTGAAATTGTGCCACAGCAAACACCCACATCTTCTCGCCTGACCTTCCTGTCCCAATTTCTAGGGGACCGCAGCACACCACTAGTGAACCCAGAGCAGTGTCAAAAGGTTGTTGGTCGGATAGCAGAAAATGCTTCCAATCACTTAGCCACCACCACCTTGTCTTCCACACGGTCAAGTCTCAGAAGCCGTGAGTCTGGACCGCATATTCCTCACCCTGATCCTCCTTCCTCCCACCATGCCGAGTGCCCAGAGACAACTGATCCCACACTTGGACACTCTGAAGAGCTGTTCACTTTTCCATTTATAGATTCGGGACTCTCGCCCGGTCCACTTGAAGCTGGGCAAGAGGAGATCTCGTGTAGCGATGCCCAAATATTTGAGCAGCCACTGTCACACGAAGGCGACGGTGGGAAAGTGTCACAAGAGGTGGACGATGATGAGACACAATTGACAGAAAGTCAGGAGGAGGACCAGGGTGCGAAAGTGGAAGACGAGGTGGTGGATGATATAGTAAATGACCCAACCTGGCAGGAGGACATGCAGGGCAAGGACAGCAGCATAAAGAAGGAGGGAGGCAGAGCACCCCAACAGGCAGGAAGAAGCAGTGTGGTGGCCGCAGACAGAAGGCTGGCAACAGTTCCCCGTAACACCAACACGAAGGAAGTTGCCAGTACAACTGTTGGTTCTTCCCGAGTCTGGTTGTTTTTTAAAGACTTTGCCGATAACCCCAAAAAGGCCATTTGCACCACCTGCCAGGCCAGCATCAGCAGGGGTGGCAAAACGACCAGCCTGACCACCACCAGCATGATCACGCACATGGCAGCAAACCACCCGACTTTGTTGGCCGAACCCCAGGGTCCAGGAACAGTGTCTGCAGGTGGCAACATTGCTTCTTCCGCTGTTGTGCATGCAAGCCAATCCCCTGTCCATGGTGCATGCAAAGATGCCTCCTGCCCTGCACCTGTCATTGCGCACTCTCATGTAGCAGCATCAGGAAGCATGTCCATGTCCTTGTCCCAGCGCAGCGTTCAGTTGTCCATGCCCCAGTCCTTGGAACGCAAGCGCAAATATGCAGCCAACGCCCCACAGGCCACACTACTAAATTCTTACATTTCATGACTGCTTGCGCTCGAAATGTTGCCTTTTAGGCTCGTGGAAACGGAAGCATTAAGCAACCTGATGGTGGCGGCCGTCCCTCGGTACTCGGTCCCCAGCCGCCACTATTTCTCCCGGTGTGCCGTCCCCGCATTACACAAGCACATGTCCCAAAACATTAGCCATGCCCTCAACAACGCGGGAAAATCCACCTAACCACGGACACGTGGACAAGTGCTTGTGGGCAGGGACGGTACACCTCGCTGATGGTACACTGGGTAAACATAGTGGAAGCCGGGACCCAGTCAGATCTTGGGACGGAACACGTCCTCCCGACGCCAAGGACTGCGGGCCCTAGGTCAATCAGGGTTGCCCCCCCGGTCTACAGCTCCTGCACCTCATCCTCTTCAGCCTCCTCCTCCATCTCCAAAATAACCACATCAGTCACAAGCTTGAAGCACTGCAGCACTGCCTCGGCCAAGCAGCAACAGGCTGTGCTGAAGCTAATATGCTTAGGTGACAAACCGCACAATGTTGAAGAGTTGTGGACAGCTCTGAAAGAACAGGCAGATCTGTGGCTCACACCACTGAGCCTTCAGCCAGGCATGGCCGTGTGTGAGAATGGCAGGAACCTGGTGGCGGCTCTGAGGCGAGGCGAGCTCACACATGTACCATGCCTGGCCCATGTACTTAACCTCGTGGTTCAGCTGTTTCGCAAATCCTACCCGGAGATGCCAGATCCACTTGTTAAAGTACGCCATTTGTGTGCCCATTTTAGAAAGTCAGCTACAGCTTCCGCTGCCCTTGCCGTGTTTCAGCAGCATTTGCAGCTTCCGGCTCACAGACTGGTGAGTGATGTCCCCACGTGTTGGATCTCTACACTGCAGATGTTGGGAAGGATTTGTGAGCAGAAGAGGGCAGTTGTTGAGTACCAGCATCAACAAGGCCGTCGGTATTCAGTTCAGACTACACACATAAGACCTCAGGAGTGGGCATGGATGTCAGACATATGTACCATCCTCCAAAACTTTGAGGACTCCACCAAGATGGTGAGCGGCAATGTCATAATTAGCGTCACCATCCCACTTCTCTGTCTTCTGAAATGCTCTCTGTTCACAATCAAAGAGGATGCATTGCAGGCAGAGCACGATGAGATGGAGCAAGGAACTATACAGGGTGATTACACACAGCCAAGCCTCATCTCATCTCAACGTGGATTGGGTGACAATGAGGAAGAGGAGGAGGAGGAAGGACAAGAGCTAGTTTCATGCACTATAGACGGTACTACCTGCACAGCTGTCATACCGTATGACCAGCGTGGATGGCCAGAGGACAGAGAGGAGGAGGAGGAGAGGATGGTCAGTCATCCTCTTGGTGAGGACACGGAAATCTTGCCTGTTAGCAGTCTGGCACGCATGGCTAGGTTTATGTTACGCTGCCTTTCCCATGACCCTCGCGTTCTCAAAATTTTTGGTGACAGTCATTACTGGTTGGTGACACTTCTAGACCCACGCTACAAGGATAACTTTATATCTCTTATTCCTGAGGCGGACAGGTCTACAAAAATGGGGCTGTACCAGAAGGCCCTTGTTGCGGAACTATTAAAAAAATTCCCATCTGAAAATGCTGGCGGCAGAGGGCACACTTCATTGGACAACCAAGGAGTACAGGCGAGAGAGACACAACTCCAATCTAACAGAGGCAGGGGAACACTGTCAAAGTTCTGGGAGAGTTTTCTCAGACCCTCCCATCGCACAGGCCCTGAGGCGTGGGGTACTCTCACAAGGAGTGCAAAGTTTGGGAAGATGCTGAGGTAGTACCTTGCCGACCATACCAACGTCCTCCGTGATTCCTCTGTGCCTTATAATTATTGGGTATCCAAGCTGGATACGTGGAATGAACTGGCTCTCTATGCCTTGGAGGTCCTGGCCTGCCCTGCCGCCAGCGTTTTATCAGAGCAGGTTTTTGGTGCCGCTGGTGGAATTATAACTGATAAGCGCATCCGCCTGTCAACTGAAAATGCTGACAGGCTGACTCTTATAAAAATGAACAAGGGCTGGATTGGGCGAGACTTCTCAACACCACCGAATGATAGCAGCATAACATAATCTCAAATCCAGTGTCTTTTCTTGGGAGGTGTATTCCCATGCACCTTTTCACACCCAGACATGGGTATACGCTTCCTGATTTTGGCTATTTGCTCTTGTCCTCCTCCATCTCCTCATACTCCACCACCATATCACCAGGGTGACTGTGGTCCGTGATGCAACACCCACATAATTTTTTTAAAGGGTGTTTATGATGCCGGTGAATTTTTTTTTTTATACAGTATGTTCCTGTATACCCCCCAGGAGTAAATGTTTGTCAGCCCATACACTAAGTGCATGGGCATTACAAGTATAGGAGGCCCGCTCCTTTCTAATGGGAACATTTTTTTATGAGGCCCTCCTCCATATGTCTTTCAAGGGGCGTTGAAGTGCCTCCAAATTTTTGGCAGCCCTTGCATTCACTGCATAGGCCAATACTATGGGAGACGGTCTCCTTTCTAATGGGAATTTGTCATTACTGTGGCCCTGCTCTATGTGTCTTTAAATTCTTAGTGGGGCTTTTCCTAAAATTGTTCAGTCATTGGACTCACTGAATACCCTATAACTGTATAGCAGACCCTCTCCTTTCTAATGGGAACATGTACTTGTTACTGTGGCCCTGCTCTGTGTGTCTTTAAATTCTTAGTGGGGTTTTTCCTAAAATTGGTCAGCCGTTGGACTCACTGCATACCCTATAACTGTATAGCAGACTCTCTCCTTTCTTATGGGAATTTGTCATTATTGTGGCCCTGCTTGGTGTCTTTAAATTCTTAGTGGGGTTTTTCCTAAAATTGGTCAGTCGTTGGACTCACTGCATACCCTATAACTGTATAGCAGACTCTCTCCTTTCTTATGGGAAATTGTCGTTACTGTGGCCCTGCTCTGTGTCTTTAAATTCTTAGTGGGGTTTTTACCAAATTTTGGCAGCCCTTGCAGTCACAGCATAGGCATTACCACTATAGGGGACCCGCTCCTTTATAATGGGAACATTTTTTTTTACTGAGAACTTCTTCTATGTCTCTTCAAAGGGGTATTGGGTTGCGTCCAAATTTTTGGAAGCCCTTGCAGTCACTGGATATGCAATAACAGTATAGGAGACCCACTTGTTAATAATGGGAACAACAAAGCATAGCCGGCTGATGGCTCTCTAACAACAGCGAGGGCCGACTGCTGGCCTTTTAAGAATACTAAGGGCCCTCTGATGGCCCTATAAAAATAGGCTTTATGACTTTCAGAGTCCCTGCATCAAAAATAAAACAGGATGTGTCTGATGATGTGTCACACACCACATTGCCAGATAAGGTTGTAAAATGTTAAAATGACATTTCCCGGTGAATGAATTTGTCTTAAAAAATAACGTAAAAAACCCCAAAACAATAGTATCTTTCTTTAGTATAAAAAACAGAGTCATCAATTTAACGTCAATGTAATCAAATTGTTCAGCTCCTGCACCTCCTCCTCCATCTCCTAAATGACCACATCAGTCACAAGCTGACAGCACTGCAGCACTGCCTTGGCCAAGCGGCAACAGGCTGTGCTGAAGATAACATGCTTAATGCTTAATTGACAAACCGCCCAGTGCTGCAGAGTTGTTGAAAGCTGTAACACAGCAGCCTGATCTGTGGCTCTCACCGCTGAACATACTGCCAGGCATGGTCGTGTGTGACAATGGGAGGAACCTGGTGACGGAGAAATGACACTCAGAGTAGATACTGTTTCCCTCTATGCCAATCCTTTCACCGAGCTAAATACAACTCTCATCAAGAAAAGCTGTGGACTGGCTCCATACTGTCCCTGGCCACATTCACCTGTCCACGTGTTTGTGGTTAGGCGGTCCTTCCCAGGAAGTACTCTGGGGAGGGCATGGGTAATGCTGTGGGACCCGGGCTTGTGGAAGGCGGAGACGACACCGGGAGAAACAGTGGCGGCTGGGGACCGAGTATGGACACCTGGCCGCCGCCGGCATAAGGTTGTGAAAAGCTTCTGCCTCCACGAGCCTAAAAGGCCATATTTCAAGTGCAAGCAGCTGCCCAGAAATCTGGCAGTTTAGTGTTGCGGCCTGTTGGCTGGCTGCATACTTGCGCTTGCATTCCAAGTAACAGAAAACTAAACAGATGGTGGCTTCTATCATCATCATGGCCTCACCTCGGCACTATGAACTCTCCTGAAGGAGAAGCCAGGGCCCACCGGAGGAGTCTCCGGTTCTCTGGTGGGCCTGTCCAACCCTGCCGAGAAGCAGCCCTGGCTAAGAAAAGTGTGGGGGAAGGTTCCCGGACACTATATGGCTGCTTTTTTAATGTGGATCGGACATGCTTATACATGTTATTTCTTAAACCACATTGCAGATCAGGTCATTGTCCAACTCTGTATTAATGAAATTAAATGCGCAAAGAAAGATGTTTGTGTGTCAAAGCACCACCGATAAGTGCGAGTTGATGTTGAACGGGCTGCCATTGCATCTGCAACAAGCTGCATTAGAGTACTTCCTGGGAGAAATGAAACCCAGGGTAGATATGGTTTCCCTCTATGCCAGTCCTTTTACAGAGCTAAATACAACTCTCAGCAAAAAAAGCCGTGGACTGCCTCCGTACCATCCCTGGCCACATTCACCTGTCCACGTGTTTGTGGTTAGGCGGTCCTTCCCAGTAAGTGCACTGGGGAGGGCACGGGTAATGTTGTGGGACCCGTGCTTGTGGAAGGCGGAGACGACACCGGGAGAAACAGTGGCGACTGGGGACTGAGTATGGACACCCGGCCGCCGACTCCATGAGGTTATGAAAAGCTTCCACCTCCATGAGCCTAAAAGGCCACATTTCAAGTGCATATTATTGCAGCCTATGGGTGGGTGGGTGGCTGGCTGCATACTTGCACTTGCATTCCAAGGAATGGGGTAGAGACAACTGAATGCTGCACTGGGACAAGGAAGTGGATGGTGATTGTTGCAAGTCTGCAACGACAGGTGCATGGCGGGAGGCATCTTCGCATGCGCTAAGGATCACTTATGATGGGTACACTTTTAGGCAGTGACCTGGGAGTCAGAAATGCTTCCAGAGGTCTTCCTCATGCTGTTCCCATGTCATTTCAGTGCTGTATGCATGTGTCTGATGTGTCACACACCACATGGCTATATAAGGTTGTAAAATGTTAAAATGACATTTCCCAGTGAATGCATTTGTCACGGTTGAAAGCAATACAAAAGAGAAATACGCATGAAAAATGCTACGTGTGAACATAGCCCAAGGTGTGGAGGAGTATTTTTGGTTTTGGTTATTTATTTTGCCTTATATACAGGTCATTACCCTGGAAAGGATGTTCCTTAATATATTTCCCAGGAAAATCCATTTTGGTTTTGTTTTTGTATGTTTTATTGTGAGTCCGTAAAAGTGACGTAATACTCTGACAACGTTGTTGACTGCAGTGACCGGGGAGTCAGAAATGCTTCCAGGGGTCTTCCCCGTGCTGTTCCCATGTCATTTGAGCACTGTTCCCATTGATTTGGGCAATTTTTAGGCCCTCTGCAGACCGCCGGGGGGAGCCGCCTGAAAAATGCTCGAATTTCCCATAGACTTACATTGGGCTCATTGGTCGGGTCGAGCACTGGAGTATTCCAATTTGCTCGACCTGAGCAACGAGTACCCGAGCAATTTAGTGCTCACTCATCACTAGTATCAACCACTGAGGACTCTCAAATCTTAAGATTTTTCTATCTACAGGCTAACACGATACAAAAATATATATTTTCCCTGTAGCTTCTTTCCAAGCATTCACTGACAGATTCATGTTTTTTACGCTGATCTGTAGTCAGAAATTCAAAGCAGGAAAAATATACTCTTTGATAACCATTCGTAGTTTCACTGTACCATCGGTATTTACGCTGTATTCGTGGTACAGGGGCTCATCTTCCAAAATTTTTTAAATCAAATCCACTTTACAATCTTTTAAAATTTATCCCAAAATTTTTCATAGGTCAAGTCAAAGTTTTGCTTTTTGACATCTTGTTATGTTTCTTGTTCTGTCATATCGGTGTCATCTGCTGGAAATTCTGGTCACTTACATCTCTTCTAAAGTTTTTATTTGGATAGCTTCCTTTCATACATTCTTTGTCAGATTCATGTTTTTTACGGTGATATGTAGTGAGAAAGTTATTTATTTAATAATTTTACTTACTTATATAGCGCCATTAATTCCATAGCACTTTACAGACATTATCAGCACTGTCCCTATTGGCATTCACTATCTAGATAACCTATCAGTATGTCCGGAGTACCCTGAGGAAACCCACGTAAACACAGGGAGAAAAAAACAAACTCCTTGCATATGTTGTCCTTGATGGGATTTGAACCCAGGACCCCAGCGCTGCAAGGCTGCAGTGCTAACCCACTGAGCCACCATGCAGGCAAAATGAACTCAATTAATGACCATTTGCAGTTTCACTGTACCATCCGTGTGTATGGGAGACTTTAGTGTACGCTATTGGAGCTGGATATACTGTGGCATCTGGCACCAGATTTGCCCTCCAATAAATGCTCATTAAAGGATTTAACTGCTCAGTCCAATTACAGAGCCTCACAGATGGCTAATATGTCTTGCAACATCACCTGCTGACTCAGTTGAGGAGTGGTTAATTTGCTTGATTGCTGCCTTCCTTGGATATGGTACCCATTTATCAGGCTGTCTACTTGGATGTGGTACTGGTTTATCAGGCTGCCTCTCCAGAATAGACCCCTGATTCTCCATTACCCGTAGTCACCATGGAACAGAGACCATAGAGCACGGGGAGAGTCAGAAATGAGAGTGGCTCGCTGTGCGGGCAGGTCCAGAAGTGGCAGGCGGAGAGAAAACATGTCTTGCATGCCGAGGGTGAGGTGAATGGCCTCCAAAGGACATCACAGCCACCCTACCTCATCAACCAATGCACCGGATCGCTCTGAAGAGGGGCGAGGGCATGGGGCCTATGTAGCGCCTCTGTCTGGCTTTCCATACATTCCCTTACCGGTTCATAATTTTTATTGTGATCTCTAGCCTGAAATTCAAAAAATGCAATCCAAATTGACTGATTTAATGACCATTTGTGTAGTTCGGAGCTTCACTGCCCTTGTGCTATGACCTGTGACTCCCCGCGCGCGTGCTTGAAGCTGGTAACCACACAGCCTCACTGCGCATGTGCAGGGAACAGAGGTTCATAGCGCATGCGCAGTGATGCTGTGAACTACAGTCTCACTGCTCATGCGCGGGAACATAGCATGTGCGCAGTGAAGCTGGTAACCACACAGCCTCACTGCGCAGGCGCGGGACCAGCGGCCAGACATGTCGAAATTTGCATGCGCCCCACAATAATTGTGCTTGCCGGGAGCAATATTCAAATACGTGGGCAGCGCCAGCAGTGACTGAAAGCGGTGCCGCCCACGACTGAATATGGGAATCACACCCCTATGACTGAAAACGAGCAGGTAGGACAAAGTGTATATACAGTAAAGACCAAAAGTGTGGACACACCTTCTCATTTAAAGATTTTTCTGTATTTTCATGACTATGAAAATTGTACATTCACACTGAAGGCATCAAAACTATGAATTAACACATGTGGAATTATATACTTAACAAAAAAGTGTGAAACAACTGAAAATATGTCTTATATTCTAGGTTCTTCAAAGTAGCCACCTTTTGCTTTGATGACTGCTTTGCAGACTCTTGGCATACTTTTGATGAGCTTCAAGAGGCAGTCACCGGAAATGGTTTTCACTTCACAGGTGTGCCCTGTCAGGTTTAATAAGTGAGATTTATTGCCTTATAAATGGGGCTGGGACCATCAGTTGTGTTGTGCAGAAGTCTGGTGGATACACAGCTGATAGTCCTACTGAATAGACTGTTAGAATTTGTATTATGGCAAGAAAAAAGCAGCTAAGTAAAGTAAAACGAGTGTCCATCATTACTTTTAAGAAATGATGGTCAGTCAGTCCGAAAAATTGGGAAAACTTTGAAAGTGTCCCCAAGTGCAGATGCAAAAACCATCAAGCGCTATAAAGAAACTGGCTCACATGAGGAGCGCCCCAGGAAAGGAAGACGAAGAGTCACCTCTGCTTCTGAGGATAAGTTTATCCAAGTCACCAGTCTCAGAAATCGCAGGTTAACAGCAGCTCAGATTAGAGACCAGGTCAATGCCACACAGAGTTCTAGCAGCAGACACATCTCTTCAACAACTGTTAAGAGGAGACTTTGTGCAGCAGGCCTTCATGGTAAAATAGCTGCTAAAAAAACACTACTAAGGACAGGCAACAAGCAGAAGAGACTTGTTTGGGCTAAAGAACACAAGGAATGGACATTAGACCAGTGGAAATCTGTGCTTTGGTCTTATGAGTCCAAATTTGAAATCTTTGGTTCCAACCACCGTGTCTTTGTGCGACGCAGAAAAGGTGAACGGATGGACTCTATATTCCTGGTTCCCACCATGAAGCATGGAGGAGGAGGCGTGATGGGGGTGCTTTTCTGGTGACACAGTTGGGGACTTATTCAAAATTGAAGGCATACTGAACCAGCATGGTAACCACAGCATCTTGCAGCGGCATGCTATTCCATTCGGTTTGCGTTTAGTTGGACCATCATTTATTTTTCAACAGGACAATGACTCCAAACACACCTCCAGGCTGTGTAAGGGCTATTTGACCAAGAAGGAGAGTGATTGGGTGCTACGCCAGATGACCTGGCCTCCACAGTCAGCAGACCTGAACCCAATCGAGATGGTTTGGGGTGAGCTGGACTGCAGAGTGAAGGCAAAAGGGCCAACAAGTGCTAAGCATCTCTGGGAACTCCTTCAAGATTGTTGGATGACCATTTCTGGTGACTCCCTCTTGAAGCTCATCAAGAGAATGCTAAGAGTGTGCAAATCAGTCATCAAAGCAAAAGGTGGCTACTTTGAAGAACCTAGAATATAAGACATATTTTCAGTTGTTTCACACTTTTTGGTTAAGTATATAATTCCACATGTGTTAATTCATAGTTTTGATGCCTTCAGCGTGAATGTACAATTTTCATAGTCATGAAAATACAGAAAAATCTTTAAATGAGAAGGTGTGTCCAAACTTTTGGTCTGTACTGTATAATGTTATAAAATTATACTACCACCGATTTTATCGAAAAAAGCTTATTAGTGATGCACATTGCTTCGCAATGGGGGCAGTGTAGATAGTAACTAGGACATGACATCCCTTTAAAACGGTGGCCGCTAAGGGACCTTATTTCCTCATCAGGAATAAGGGTATAGCACCCCCCAAAGTCCAAAAATTTTCTGGGTCTCAGCTACCAGGTGTAGCTGAGACCCTGGAGAAGTCGATCATAGCCAGATTTTCTGGTCCCCAATCATGTTATTGCCGTTATTCAATGAATAACGGTTATCAAGTAAAAGAAAAAAAAAAACTGGCCGCTATTAAAATCATTTCTCTCTCTTCTGACATGATATACATGTCATAGGAGTGAGAAATGATGTTCCCTTGTAACTCCCAGTACCTCCACCACCCTCCTTTTCTCCTGCTCCATCCCCCTGCCGTCTGCCTCCTTTTCCTGGTGAGCTCTGGCAGCAGGCACCTGGCAACAGCAGGGATTTTTCCTATTGGTTCCTTTTGATCACTGAGATAGACCCTATCACACTGATCAAAAGCCATTAGGCTTAGGGTTGGGCTTCGGGTTAGGATTGGGTTTAGGGTTTGGGTTAGGGTTAGGGTTAGGCTTAGGGTTTAGGTTGTTTCAAAAGTTAAAAAAAATTAAAGCAAGATTTTAGAGATAAAATGTATTTATTTTTTTTCATTCCACTTTGCATTAATTCCTGTGTAGCAAATGAAGGGTTAATTTTTTTCACCCTCAAACCATTCCAGCAAAATCTGAAATCCAATATGGCGCTTTTTCCCTTCGGAGCATTGCACTGTGCCTTAAAAGTAGTTTTTTGGGGTTTTTTTATACCACAAATGGGGTATCAGTGTACTCAGGAGAAACTGCACAACAGATTGTATGGTCCATTTTGCTCCGTTACCCTTGTGAAAATGAAAAATTGGGGGCAAAACCAACATTTTTGCCAGAAAAATGTATTTTTTCATTTTCACAATTCAATGTACTAAACTTCTGTGTATCATAGAATCTAGATACATTCCTTGAGGAATGTATCTAGATGTGTGGTGAGCAACTCGAACCCCTAGATGCTTCACAGAAGTTTATAACATAGAGCCCTAAAAATAAAAAATCACATTTTTCCTATAAATATTTTCTTTTAGCCCCAAATTTTTTTACTGTTTGGACACATGGCAGGGCTTAGAAGGAAAGGAGCACCGTTTGACTTTTTGAACGTAAAAAGCGGGTGTGTTGTCTGGTTTGGAGAGCCCCTTATGTGCCTATACAGTGGAAACCCCCACAAGTGACCCCATTTTGGAAACTAGACCCCTTGAGGGGTCTAGTTTCCAAAATCAGGTCACCTGTGGGGGGTTTCCACTGTTTAGGCACATCAGGGGCTCTCTAAATGGGACATGGCATCCACTCTCGATTCGAGACATTTTTGCTTTCTAAAAGTCAAATGGTGCTGCTTCCCTTCCGAGCCTTGTCGTGTTCCCAAATAGTAGTTTTCCCCCACATATGAGGCATTGGCGTACTCAGGAGAAATTGCACAACAAAACCTAGGGTTAATTTTCTCCTGTTACCCTTGTGAAAGTAAAAAATTTGGGGCTAAAGTAAAATTTTTGTAAAAAAAAGTAAAATGTTCATTATTATTATGTTTCAAAAATGATGCAGATGTAAAGTAGAAAAAATTTAATTTTGAAAATTGCAAAATGTTCACATTTTTTGTCAAATTTTTATATTTTCATAAATATACGCAAACCATATCAACCAAAATTTACCACTAATATAAAGTACAATATGTCATGAAAAAATAATCTCAGAATCACTGGGATCCATTGACGCATTCCAGATCTATTACCACATAAAGTGACACTAGTCAAATTTAAAAAAATTGGCCTGGTCATTAAGGTCAAAATTAGCTCTGTCACTATGGGGTGTGGTAGATCGCTCACTCAGCTGCACACGGAGGTAGACGCTGGAATGCTGTTCCTTTAAATTGTGGTTAATTAAAAAATAGCATAAACCACTATCAAGTCCATCCAAACAAACAGGCCTATCTTGGCATAATGGGTAAACAGAAGAAAATAAGGTAGCACAATCCATAGGCCTGTGGGGGTCCACCTGCACAGGGTTAGTACAGCAAACACGGTTGAGGAAAACAAACACAAGCTAATTTTTGGAGCTAGCTTCTCCAGACACTGAACACTGAATGCCTCAGCAGGCTGAGTATTTAAACACTAGACCACACCCTGAGGTGGAGATATGGTGAATGTCCTCCCGCCCTCCACAATGGTCATTCACAAAAACAACTCCCTTTTAAAATGGAGGCTTAACCCTCTCAGCAAATAACATGCTGGAGCAAACTTCATGGTTTCAATTCATGGAAGCTAATAACCTCCGTGAAACATACCTTCCCTCTATCACCTTACCAGTGACTTTGTCACAGGGGTTAAAGTAAAGCGTTGTTCCATCCATATGGCATTGGAAAGTAAAACAAAAGGAGAGGTGCTCATCTTCTCCTGATGGAAGAATAAAAAATAATTCCATCAGGAGAAGAATAAAAAATCCAAGTCTTTTAGACTGGAAGGCAGTGAGCTGGGGTAGGTAATTCAAATGTTGCTCATGGGAAAAGCACTTTGTGCCTCCATCTTGGGGTGTAGGTCCCACGTTGGTTGAGAAGTGGAATATCATCATCAGACCATAATGTCCACATCAATTATATGTAGCATCAAATTAAGTTTTCCTCATGGGCCACTGCTGTAAGCTTGCCCCCTAGGTCAAAATTTGTATGGAGGACTATGTGGGGCCATTATACTGTATGGAGGACTATGAGGGGCCTATTATTCTGTATGGAGGACTATGTGGGGCTCTGTAAACTGCATGGCAGACTCTTTGTGGCCATTATACTGTATAGAGGACATTGTGGGGCCCATTTTTCTGTATGGAGGACTATGTGAGGCCATTATACTGTATGGAGCACTATGTGGCACCCATTATTCTGTAATGAGGACTATGTGAGGCCATTATACTGTATGGAGGACTATGTGGGGCCATTATACTGTATGGAGGACTATATGGGGCCCATTATACTGTATGGAGCACTATGTGGGGCCCATTATACTGTGTGGAGGACTATGTGGGGCCTATTATTCTGTATGGTGGACTATGTGGGACAATTATAAAGTATGGATGACTGTGTGGAGCTATTATACTGTATGGAGGACTGAGGAGCCATTATACTGCATGAAGCACTATGTGGGACCCATTATACTGTATGGAGGACTATGTTGGGCCCATTATACTGTACGGAGCACTATATGGGGCCCATTATACTGTGTGGAGCACTATGTGGGGCCCATTATACTCTATGGTGGACTATGTGAGGTCATTATACTGTATGGAGGACTATGTGGGGCCTATTATTCTGTATGGCGGACTATGTGGGGCCATTATAAAGTATGGATGACTGTGTGGAGCTATTATACTGTATGGAGGACTGTGGAGCCATTATACTGCATGAAGCACTATGTGGGATCCATTATACTGTATGGAGGACTATGTTGGGCCCATTATACTGTATGGAGCACTATATGGGGCCCATTATACTGTGTGGAGCACTATGTGGGGCCCATTATACTCTATGGAGTACTATGTGAGGCCATTATACTGTATGGAGGACTATGTGGGGCCATTATTCTGTATGGAGGACTATGTGGGGCCATTATTCTGTATGGAGGACTATGTGGGGCCATTATTCTGTATGGAGGACTATGTGGGGCCTTTATACTGTATGGAGGACTATGTGGGGCCCATTATACTGTATGGAGGACTATGTGGGGCCCATTATACTGTATGTAGGACTATGTGGGGCCCATTATTCTGTATGGAGAACTGTGTGGAGCTATTATACTGTATGAAGCACTATGTGGGGCCCATTATACTGTATGGAGGACTATGTTGGGCCCATTATACTGTATGGAGCACTATATGGGGCCCATTATACTGTGTGAAGCACTATGTGGGGCCCATTATACTCTATGGAGGACTATGTGAGGCCATTATACTGTATGGAGGAACATGTGGAGGCCATTATACTGGATGGAGGAACATGTGGAGGCCATTATACTGTATGGAGGACCATGTGGGGCCCATTATGCTGTATGGAAGGCCATGTGGGGCCCATTATGCTGTATGGAAGACCATGTGGGGCCCATTATGCTGTATGGAGGACTAGGTGGGGCCCATTATACTGTATGGAGGACTATGAGGGGCCCATTATTGTGTATGGAGGACTATGTGGGGCCATTATACTGTATGGAGGACTCTTTGTGGCCATTATACTATATAGAGGCCTTTTTGTGGCCATTATACTGTATAGAGGACTCTTTGTCGCCATTATACTGTATGGAGGGCTGTGTGGGGATTATACTTGGAGAATCATAGTGTGATGGAGTCACCATTCTTTGTTGGGGGGGATTGAGGGGTACAGTAGGGTCATCATACTGTGAGTGTGGAGGAATTCACTGTGAGGGTATCATACTGCTTTTGGGGGCACTTTTGTTTGCATCATACATTATCTGTTTCATTCAAGGATTGTTATCCTATATTAAATTACATATTTCAATTAGGCCATTGGGCCATATGCTTTTTACTGCTTTTACATAACATATTATAATATTCCACTATAATTTTTAAATTAATCGTTATATTTGATAAAGAAAAACTTCCTCCATTGTAGACACTTATTTAATAAATATCAAGGTTGGTCTGCGACTTTGTCCAAGCTTTGAACTTTGTCCCTCTGTGTATTTGAATTTGACATCTCTGGCGATAAAGGGAACCTGTCATGTCCTATCTACTATCCACACTGCCCCAATTGCTTTGTTAGTGATGCAATGTGCCATGTACATCACTAACAAGCTTTTTACAATAAAATTTTATAACCTTATATATACTTTGTCCTACCTGCTCGTTTTCAGTCATAGGGGTGTGATTCCCATATTCTGTCATGGGCGGGCGCAGGATTCAGTCACTGCTGGCGCCGCCCACATATTTGAATATTGCTCCCGGCGAGCGCATGCACATTTCTACATGTCCGGCGCTGGTCCCGCACCTGCGCAGTGAGGCTGTGCTACTGCTCATGGGCCACTGCTGTAAGCTTGCCCCCTAGGTCAAAATTTGCCAGCCAGCCCCTGTCTGTATTACTTGTTCTGTGAAATGTGTACTGTTATAACTATCAATTACCTCTGCCACCCCAAGTCTGCAAATAACTTATAATATCATTATCAATTCATTCCATTTGCTTTGGCTTTACTAACTTGTATCCAGCCTGGAAAATCATCACCACACACATGCACATATACACTCATTCATTTCATAAATTAATAGTTGTATGAAATCAATCTATAATAGTATTTGTAGCAAATATTTCTGAGGAGTTTATACAAATTCTTCAGCAATGAACTTTTGACAGATTAGACAGGACTGACATTAGGTAGCTGCAACTGAGGTGAATCAAGGACTGTATCAATGATGCTGTATCAATTCAATCGTCCCTCCTTTATGAGACTTGCATCATACTTTGTGACATAACGTCCAGCTAAAGAAACAAAGACTTAGGACCCACTGGATGCCCATCAGCTTGTCTCTATAGGAATACCCTGAATCTGTCTGAGGTGGGGGGACACCCCTCCTACCAAGATCTGCATTCAACTGCCAGTGCAGATGACAAGAGATCAAGGTGGAAGGCATGCTGAGTTACATCCTGTACAAAGTAGACAAAACATCTGTTCCCATGGTATGAGCACAAATCTCTGCTACCAGCAAACGTGTTGCCAGTGGTTCTAAGTCAGACTAACAGGTCTCTAATGCATTCTGGTACTGCTAGGAACAGTGGCAGTCATGTGGAGCAAGGAGACAGCCGACTGAGTAAAATTCTCAAATTCTTCAGCAAGTTTTTGGGATTATTTTTTTAACATCATATCTTCTCGTGTGCACACAATGTGACAATCTGAGTCTTGTCCTGAGAGAGAAAGTAATGGAAGAATTCATACATTGGGCTGCAGTCACAATCTCATTATTGTTAGCATCTGCCCCGGTCATGTATGCTCCTTTAAAAATGGCTGTTGTTGGTCCGTCTGTCTTCACTAGAATCCCAGGATCTGTCATCGTATTCAGCTACTGTCTCTTTTGGTTCTTGGATAACCTGAGATTATAAGAAGCAATAGGGCAAATATCACCTATCTTGTCACACTGGGTCTCTCTTCTTGTCAGCGTGTTTTTTGAGTCTTCTTGGTCATCTGCTGCCCAACCAATTGTATCCGTTATTAGATAATAATCTCCTGCACCCCAAAGTATCTTAAGTACTACAGTTTTGTCTGTTCAGTTGGGATTGTGGCAGATGCATAAAAATGTTAAGTGCTTGTAAAAACCAAATGATTTCTCAATGCTGCTGCACATGCAATGAAGGATTACATCCTGATTCTAGGGGCGTTCTTTGTGGGCAGAGTTAGCACACTATGCATTTTCATTCCATTCTTTTGATGAAGGCATCAGTCGCAGGGTCTCCTCCTCTATACAGCAGCCTGTATATCTTTTGTACTGTATGCACACCAGTCCCTGTGTTTCCTATGTGATATATATACACCAGTCTGACGTCCTCTGGAAGAGGTTTTCATACAGGACATCTCTGTACTTGGCTGCATTCATGTTTCCTTCAATTGCAACCAGTCGTCCTGTCCCTGCAGCTGAAAAACACCCCCATAGCATGATGCTGCCACCACCATGTTTCACTGTTGGGATTGTATTGGGCAGGTGATGAGCAGTGCCTGGTTTTCTCCACACATACAGCTTAGAACTATCATCAAAAAGTTCTATCTTCATCTCATCAGACCAGAGAATTTTATTTCATATAGTCTGGGAGTCCTTCATGTGTTTTTGAGAAAACTCTATGCGGCTTTCATGTCTTGCACTGAGGAGAGGCTTCCGTCGGGCCGCGCAGCCATAAAGGCCTGACTGGAGGAGGGCTGCAGTGATAGTTGACTTTGTGGAACTTTCTCCCATCTCCCTACTTCATCTATGGAGCTCAGCCACAAAGATCTTGGGGTTCTTCTTTACCTCTCTCACCAAGGTTCTTCTCCCACGATTGCTCAGTTTGGCTAGATGGCCAGTTCTAGGAAGACTTCTGGTGGTCCCAAACTTCTTCCATTTAAGGATTATGGAGGCCACTGTGCTCTTAGGAACCTTGAGTAATGCAGAAATTCTTTTGTAACCTTGGCCAGAGCTGTGCCTTGCCACAATTCTGTCTCTGAGCTCCTTGGGCCGTTCCTTTGAGCTCATGATTCTCATTTGGTCTGACATGCACTGTGAGCTGTGAGATTTTATATAGACTGCGCCTTATTTGAAGAGACTGCGCCTTACTTTGAGAAATTTCGTATTTTTCTGATATTTCAAACCACTGTTCATTACCCTTGTTGCTAATCCCTTGTTTCAGTATACCTGTTGTATAAAACTGTTTACAAACATCTCTGACTGTTCTCGCCTTGTGTCTCTGTGCGTTGCATTCCGGCATCTGCATTACATTTGGCGTAGTCGGCAGGATGCAACATTCAGACGCAGAGATGGCGGATCAGTCTGTGGCTGGGTCCGGCCGGAGCCATATACCCCTGGGGGCTATGTTCAGCCATCTTCCCAAGTTTACAGGGGATGGCATGTCACTTTGGGACTGGGCAGAAAGACTGAGAAGTATGCTACGTATGTATCCCCTTGACCCTCTAGCCCAGGCGGAGCTGGCCCTCCTAACCCTTGATGGAGAGGCCCGACAGACTGTGATGAACCGCCCACCTGGGGACCGTGACAGCGTGGATAAAGTGATAAAAATTCTAGAGGACATGCACGGGGACACTACAGATTTGGGACACTTGCGCTTACGGTTGTTTCAGCGGGTCCAAGGGGAAAATGAGACAGTAAATCAGTATGTTAATGCATTACAGGAAGTGACGGCCCATATCACTAAGAAAACTCGAGATGGGAACCGAGGACTGGGACCATTGGATGAGGTGTTGCATGACCAACTGATTGCTGGCTTGAAAGACCCTTCCCTGAGGTGGATCCTGAAGGAGCGGCTGCGATCTGATATGGGCTTCCTGGAGGTAGGGGCTGAAGCTAGAGTCCAGGAGAGAGAAGTTCCTGTTCTCAAAGCCACAGTTAGAAGTCATGAGGCAATTGCTCCTGGATTCACCAACCAAGAGCCTGATTGGGTACGGGAAATACGTCAGGAAATTCGAGACATTCAGGGTGAGCTGAATTCTATTAGGAAGACTCCTACTGCCCCCTTGCCGACGGACTGTACTGCTCAACGTGGACGGAGACCAGAACGAGAAAGACGTTCCTATCCCCAGCACGACATGTACCCGACCTATCGGCAGAACGAGGACCGGAGTGCTGGACCTGCGGAGGTAGGGGGCATATCTCCAAAGACTGTCCCAACCGAGAAAGGAGGAGGAGGGGACAGCCGTTAAACTAAAATGCCCCACGGTTGTGGAGCATACCGTGGGGTCTCGAGCTTCAGAGAGTAGAAGAGGGAGCTCTGAAGACATTGTCTCCGAGAGGCGCATTATCTGGGCTGAATTCAATGGGCAGCAGATCCGCTGTTTGATGGACGCCGGGTCTCAAGTGACCACTATGCCTGAGATGTACTTCCAAAGTCACTTTCCTGAAGTCGCTCATTCCTGCCGGGAACCCACTGTCAAACTGGTGGCGGCTAACCAACTACCTATCCCAGTAGCGGGAGTAGTATGGTTGTCCGTGCGGGCATGTGGAAAGGACCTCGGTCGAAAAGGGATCGTACTGACCACCGGGCCCGGAGGCGATGGGCCCATTGTAACCCTGGGCATGAATGTGCTGAAAGAAGTCGGACAGTTCCTGGCTGAGGGCTGTAGCAAAAACAACTGGACCCGCGCCACTCGAGACCCAGCTAACAAGAGAGTGTTCCAGCACCTCGTGCGGGTCAGTCAGATTCAAAAGTTGCCCACTACCTCCCAGTACCTTGGTAAGGTATCGATACCGCCCGAAGCCACAATGACACTGCCGGTGGGACAGACTGTACTCACTTTGCCGGTGCTGGCACATGTGTCCTTAGAGGGCGTGGACATTCAAGTTGAACCAATGGAGGGAGAAGAAGCGCCCTCTGGACTCCTGATTGCTCGAACTCTGGCCACCGTGCGGCACAGTCGATTACCCGTGCGCTGCATCAATTTAAGTGGCACCAGTTTACAGTTGTTGCCCCGACAAGAGGTGGCACGAGTGTGCATAATGCCGGAGGCCCTTACTAGAGCTGACGCTATAGGGCTGGCACCTGTGGAAGGAAAACCATGGACCCTAGAGGTGTCCCTCAATAGCCAGGAACATGGAAGAGAACCGTTGGCTGGACGCCACCTCCTGGAAGAAATGGAAGCTAACCTGACTGAGTTTTCTGCTGGACAAGTAAGGCAGATGGAACAACTTCTACAGCGATATCAGGGAGTGTTTGAACAGCATGAAGATGATTTCAGGTGCACTCGGGACATTCAGCACGAAATACCCACCGGAAATACTGCTCCCTATCCGAGAGAGATATCGGCAGATCCCGCCTCAAATGTACCAGGAGGTGAAAGAGCTGTTGGCCCACATGTTGCGGAACGGTGTGATCCGTGAAAGCCAGAGCCCCTGGGCGGCTCCGATTGTGCTGGTCCGAAAGAAGGATGGTACCCTGAGATTCTGCGTAGACTATCGAAAGCTGAATGCCTGTACAGTACAGGACTCCTATCCACTCCCCCGAATCAAAGAGTCTCTATCTGCACTAGGGAGCGCCAAATTCTTCTCCTCCCTCGACCTGGCCAGTGGCTATTGGCAGGTCCCAGTAGCTGAGAAGGATCGTCCGAAGACAGCTTTTGTTCTCCCTATGGGCCTGTTTGAGTTCAATCGAATGCCGTTCAGACTAACAAATGCGCCAGGAACCTTCCAACGGCTGATGGAGAGATGCTTGGGGGACCTCAACTTTGAAGCCACTTTAATATATCTGGACGATATAATTATCTATTCCGCAACGTTTGAGGATCATCTCCGCCGATTGGAACAAGTGTTAGAACGGCTACAAAGGCACGGCCTGAAAATTAAGCCTCGTAAGTGTCATCTCTTCAAACGAGAAATTGAATATATGGGGCACACTGTGTCCAGTGCAGGGGTGCACCCCACTGCAGAAAAAGTAGCTGCCGTGCAGAAGTGGCCCACGCCCGCCAATCTAAGGGAACTAAGGGCATTCCTGGGGCTTGCTGGATACTACCGCAGATTCATTAAAGACTTCGCTAAGATTGCGATCCCGCTCAATGAATTGCTGAGGGGAACAGCCGGGGGAGATAAGCGGCAGCCCATTCAGTGGGGCCCATGACAAGAAGAGGCATTCCAAGCATTGAAAATGGCGCTAACAGATGCCCCAATTCTGGCCTACGCTGACTTTTCGCAGCCTTTCATGTTGTACACTGATGGAAGCTGGCATGGGCTGGGAGGAGGGAACAAGGAGGGAAAGAGCGAGTGACCGCGTATGCCAGCAGGTCACTCCGAGATACGGAGAAGAATCCGGACAACTACAGTTCGTTTAAGCTGGATCTACTGGCACTGGTGTGGGCCATGACCGAGAAATTTGCTGAGTACTTGTCAGGGTCAGAAGTGCAAGTGCAGACAGATAACAACCCTTTGGCCCACTTGTAGAACGCCAAACTGGGCGCGTTAGAACAGCGGTGGGTCGCAAGGATGTCCAAATTCCAGTATAAAATCGCCTATCGGTCCAAGGCCCTGAACACACATGCAGATGCCCTGTCCCGGGTCACTCAGGCAGGGCCGAAGAAGGACAGAGATGAGGAGTTCGAAGGCGACGAGATCCCGGATATCAGCCAGTTCGCCGCTGCTGTGGTCGACGCCCAAGAGACCAGAGAGGAGCCGAGGCCCACTCAGATTCTGGGCCGTTCAAGAGATGAATGGATACATCTGCAGCAATCCGACCCGGAGCTAGCAAAGTTGAGAGAATGGGTCGCCCTTAATCAGAGACCCGACCAGGAAACCAGAGCCGCTTCACGTCCAACTACCCTTCAAATCCTAGGCCAGTGGGAGAGGCTTCTCCTGAAGGATGGCTTGCTATGCCGAAGAATCCAGCTGCCTCGAGAGTTTGATGTTACCTGGCAAGTGGTAGTTCCAGGAGCGCTAGTAACACAGCTAGCCCAAGAAGCTCATAGAAGAGGTGCTCACTTCAGAGTAGAAAAGACCTTCCGGTGGTTGCAACGGCTGGTGTATTGGCCTCAACTGCGACAAGAAGTCGAGGGGGTCTGCCGGACATGTCGCCAGTGTGAGTTGAACAAGCCCCCGGAGCAAAGAGCTCCCATTCAGACCATCCGAACTTCTGCCCCCTTGGAAGTCTTGATGATTGACTACTTGATGGTAGGAACTTCATACAACGGTTATGGACACTGTTTAGTCATGACTGATCACTTCACCAAGTTCGCAGTAGTGACGCCCGCTAAAGATCAGACGGCAGAAGCAGCAGCCAAGGCCATCTGTCAAGATTTCATCCGGATTTATGGGTGCCCGAAGCGAATACATTCTGACCAGGGAGCCTGCTTCCAAGGATGAGTGATGGATGAGCTATACCGCATCTATGGGATCGACCGTTCCCAGGCAACGCCCTACCACCCGCAAGGGAACGGTGCATGCGAGCGCTTTAACCGAACCCTGTTGCAAATGTTGCGAACACTGGAAGCGGACAAAAAGATGAGGTGGCCCGAATTCGTGTCCGAGCTGGTGTGGGTGTATAATAATCGAGTTCATGCAACCACCAGCTACACCCCCTACATGTTGCTGTTTAGAAGAAGTGGCCAAGAAATCACCGAACTGGAACTAGACTCAGAAGACCCCGGTCCGGGCAGTAGCCCAAGTACCTGGATTCGAGAACACCAGCGTCGACTCCATACCGTGAGAAGACTGGTTGCTCAGAAGTTTCAGGAAGTAGAGCATGCAGTTCGGCCCCCGACCATAGATGGATCGCTTCAGCCAGGAGACCGAGTGCTGGTGAGGACTAAATGATTTGGGAGTAAGCTGGACCATCGTTGGGAGGCAATTCCATATCGGGTGGTGGAGAAGGTTCACCCAGACAACCGCATCTACGAGGTTAGGCCCGAAGGGGAAGACGCCGCGACATCCAGGGTGTTGCACCGTAATATGTTGCGACCTTGCTCCTCTGAAGCAGAAGTCTGTAACGGGGCTGGGCCCTCAGACGTGTTGGCTGAACCTTTGGGGGATGAAGAAGGGTGGGCCACAATGCAGTTGGGCCCATCAGAACCGTTGGTGCCACTCCCGAGTGGAAGTCAGAATGAGTCAGGAAATGATTTGCAATCCCCAGTAGTTGATTCCTCAGATTTCCCAGAGTCTCCTCCGCAAGAAGAGCCCCGCAGAACCGAGCGGGCTAATGCCGGAATTCCTCCTAACAGGTATGCTCAGGAAGAGTTTATCTGGTCTCAAATCCAACAGAAAACGCAGGAGTGTGCCCAACTCCTGTCTGAGCTTGCACTGCCTGGAAGGAGACATCAATTCTGCGAGGAGTCCACTCGCCCGAGGACTGGTGAGCAAAAAGGAGGGAGGAATGTAGAACGGGAAAGAAAGCTTGTAAAAGAACTTCAACATGACGTTTCAAGGATGGAGCGAGACTGCCATCTACTGGCCAGAGACAGTCAAGCGGAACCAAAATATACAAGGGACGTTGCAGGGAGGGCAGGTTCAGACGCTGGACCCGATCAGGTGACTTCCAGGAAGGAGTTCAGAGAGATAAGAGGCCAGCGTGCCAAACCTGAGGGTTCTTTGGCGCCAAGCAGCAGAGAGGAGCAGACGTGCTCCCTGCGTCCTGAGAAACCCCGCGTGACAGGCCAAATCCAGAGGCCTGAGAGGTGCTTCAGCCGGGCACCGGTAAAAGAGCTCCAGATCCCTAACAGTTGTGACCCGAGTGCTGTGCCTGCTGAGGATACTAGGAACCTGATCGCGGTGCTGAGTGAGTTCGCGGAACCCGACGTCGGCCGCCGACAGATGAGGCCTGGACCCCCCTATCCAAGGCTCGAGAGACTGC
Organism: Phyllobates terribilis; assembly: GCF_046119375.1. Classification (NCBI taxonomy): domain Eukaryota; kingdom Metazoa; phylum Chordata; class Amphibia; order Anura; family Dendrobatidae; genus Phyllobates; species Phyllobates terribilis. The sequence continues at coordinate 114,642,436 of NW_027362761.1, read as the reverse complement.
CTCCAACGGCCAAGCAGAGAGGAGCTGCATACGTGAGCAGGGCCGTCACTTCCACTGCTCACCCACGGTACTGGGGACAATTGGGTTTAAGTACTCAGGTTGGGAGGGGAACGGTTGGGGCTAAAGTAGCACAACGTGATTTAATTGAATTTATCCGGAAAGAGACTCACGGCCTAGCGGGAATAACCGGTGACCCCCGCTAGGGCCAAATTCACGGTTAAAGGACTTGTGTGGTGTCGCTCATGCTTGAGGGCATCACCTTACTTTAAGAGACTGCGCCTTATTTTAAGAGACTGCGCCTTATTTGAAGAGACTGCGCCTTACTTTGAGAAATTTCATATTTTTCTGATATTTCAAACCACTGTTCATTACCCTTGTTGCTAATCCCTTGTTTCAGTATACCTGTTGTATAAAACTGTTTACAAACATCTGACTGTTCTCGCCTTGTGTCTCTGTGCGTTGCATTCCGGCACCTGCATTACAATGAAGATGCGGACACTTAGGTATGCATGAAAGCACGGTTGTCTACAATTTTGTGCAACTCTGAAAAGCCGGACAGCGGATACCACCGAATAGAAGCCAGACGGAGTCCAGAGTCTACTGCCTCATTATAGTGAATGGATCCTTAGGGGTTTCATCTGAATCACGACATTCTCAGATTTAGATGGAAACGCCGATATAAGTGTTCATCGCAGAGCATAGGATAAATGGAATTCAAAATATTATGTAAAGTGTTCCCAATAAAAGCTTCAACTTAATCCACAAAAAAAAGCAAGTCCCCACTCAGGTCTCTCATCTGTCAATGGTTATATAAGCTGCGCTGCTGTAATAAAGAATCTTTAGGAACAAGATGAGTTGAACGGTTTTTATTTCCACAACACATTTCAACGCTGGACTAGCATCTTTTTCAAGAGAAAAAAACAATTGCATAGTAAGTGTTCAGAGCAGGGTTTTCTTCAGGATGCTGCCAGGCTCTTTAGTGTTGGTTGGGTAAATTGGGGCATCTGTCTTGTGGGGTGCACCTATATAGTACTGGATAGCCCACCTGATCTAATAGTATGGGCGTCATCAATAGGCTGTAAGCCAGATACTGTGCATCACAAGTATCTGTGTGACTGGCGTCCTTTGCAAGCCCCATCTGTGTGCATGTTTAATACTTCACAACCATCCCCTCTATGAGCTGGGAGGTCTGTGAGTGGCTGTTTGCATCAGTATTTTGCACCTGTGCTGCCCCTGCCTTTATCAGGGGTGGTCTGCTGCATCCTACTTGTGCTTAGTGTGGCAAGATGACTCACTCGGCTGTAGTCGGAAGTAGACACGGGAACGGTTTTGGCTACAGGTTTATTTTATCAGCATAAAGCACTGCAGACTTCAGTAAAATAAAAATTGGCCTTGCTGGCATAAAGGTAAATAAAAAGACAAAGGATAACTCAGTCTAAATGTGTGGAGGTTCACCTGCACCACTTTGCAGCAAAGTCAGCTCCTCCTGAGCTGAAACTCCACAATGTAGAGACTTGACTCTCCAAACTCCTAACAGAAAAAAAACAGGGACTGAGCATTTAACCTTGCTCAGTCACACCCTGAGGGGAGGTATGGTGAATGAATTCCCTCCCTTCTCTGTCATTCACACAAAACCACTCCCTTCACTAAGGTGATTTAACCCCCCCAACATATAACATGCTGGAGAAAAGTTGTAGGTTCAGTTCACTAAGGCTAGCAGCAATAGTGAAACATACCTCCCCTCACATATAACACCAATGACTCTGTCACAATAGGTAATCTGACCTGGTGTTGGTAAGGCTGTTTTTTTCCCTCTATGACTTTGGGCTGTGCATTATACTTTATGGAAGGCTATGAGCTGTGCATTATACTTTATGGAAGACTATGGGCTGTGTATTAAACTACATGGATGACTATGAGCTGTACATTATACTTTATGGATGACTATGAGTTGTGCATTATACTACAGTGCTGCTCACTATTATTGGCATCCCTTCATTTTTTTCATAGACTGTACAATATCTTCCGAAGTAAAATGGAAATGTACCAAAGTTATATGCTCAGGATTTTTTAATTAGTGGTCCAAAGTAATACAACAATAAAACATTTTTTTCAACTTCCATGTTGCAATTTCAGTGAAGAAACAGAATAAACAGGATGTTCAGCAATAAAGGCACCCCTAATTAATACTTTGTTGCACACCCTTTGGCATTTATGACAGCCTCCAAACATTTCTTGTTGCCATCTATAAGCTTTTTGCACGTCTCAGCTGGAATTATTTGCCACTTTTCATTTGCCGTTTGTTCAAGCTCTTCAATGTTTGCAGGGTTCTTTTTCCCAATGGCAGATTTCAGTTCACCCCAAAGACTCATTGCTGTTCATTTTTAAACAGTCTATTTTTTATTTTTCAACCATTCCTGTGTGCTTTGGGTCATTGTCTTGCTGGAGGACCCATTATCTTCAACTCAAACCGAGTTTTCTTACACTGGGTATTACATTTCGCACCAAAATTTCTTGATAATTCTCTGGTTTCATGATTCCTATGATACGATCAAGGCCTTCAGTACCAGATGCAGCAAAGCAACCCCACAGCATTATGGATCATCCACCATGCTTAACTGTTGGTAATATGTTCTTTTCCTTATAAGCTTCTGTTAGAACCCTCCTGTTTGTTTTTTCCATCTTGTGTTTTGCGTTCACGTGACCATCTGCCTTTATATTCCAGCTCCACCCTTCTGGTTGTGCTGGACTTCAGTGTTGTTTTGACTGTTTCTCTAGCCAGGTGCTTCGGTGCCTTTCTCTGTCAGTTTGCTTGGTCCTTCTGGGACCTCTAGTACCTTTTTTTTTAGTTTGTCTTTTTGTGTTCTGCAACAACTTCTCTGTTTAGGAGGTGTCCCATTTTTGTTCCAGTCCTTAGTTCTTTTAGGGACCCCTTCCCTTATGCTATAGGTCTTCGTTCAGACGAGCCGAGGACTAAGGCGGGTCTGTTCGCTAGGAACAGGCAGCCCACTACATCGTAGGGATTCAGCTTAGTCTTACTGTAGGGACAGCTTTCCCCTTTATTTCCTTAGTACTTGTTGCAGATCATAACAGCTTCATTGCGCCATCTGTAAACAAACTGCTGCTTTACATTTCCAAAAAGCTCTATTTTTGTTTCATCTGTCCACAGAAAATTTTCCCAGAAGGATTGTGGTTTGTCAAGGTACTCTTTGGTAAGGATCAGTCGTTCCATTTTATGTCTTTTCTTCAGCAATGGTTTCTTCCTTGGCCTTCGGCCGTAAAGCTCTGCTTGGTTTAGTGTGCGGAGTATGGTACTTGTTAAAACCATGACCCCAGACTGTTACAGGTTGACCTTTAGGTCTTCGGATGTTTGACGTGGTATTTTTTCCACCATTTGCACCAATCTTTGAAGACATCTCTTGTCAATCTTCCTTTTTCCCTCACGTCCAGGGAGGTCCTCGACGGTTCCATGCTTGGCAAACTTCTTAACATTGTGCACTGTTGAAGCTGGGATACTAAGGTATTTGGAGATGGCCTTATACCCTTTGCAAGTCTTGTGTTTGCTAATAATAGCAGTTCTGATGTCATCAGACAGCTCCTTTATGTTCACCATTGTGACAAAGGAACAGAGACTACCATGTGGCTTTTTAAAACACTGAAATCATCATTCATTGGCTAATTCATGTGACATGACAATGACAAGAAAATCTCTTTTGTGATTTACCACAGGCAAGTCAAAATGTGTTTCCATACTACATTAATGTAAAGGGTGCCAATACCAGTGTCATAGCAAGCTTTAGGTTTTTCTATTTTACCCTCCCATTATTTTTTATTTTAAATTATTGTTTATCATTTGCTCTTTTGTATTTAACACAAGTGCTCTATACAAAAATATTGTTTCTCTTGATTCATTTTTTTAAAGAGATATTCCACATTATGTAGTTAAACTTCATTAACGATGAGCAGGACTGTATATGGATGACTTTTGAGGTGCATTATACTTTATGGAGGACTATGGGCTGAGCATTTAATACATGGATGCTTATGAGGTGCATAATAAGTTAAGGATGACTATAGGCTGTGCATTATACTTTATGGATGACTATAGGCTGTGCATTATACTTTATGGATGACTATGAGCTGTGCATTATGCTTTATGGATGACTATGGTATGTGCATTATACTTTATGGACAATGAACTGTGCATTTTCCTTTATGGAGGACTATTGACTGCGCATTATATACACGTGGTCAAAATTGTTGGTACCCCTCGTTTAATGAAAGAAAAACCCACAATAGTCACAGAAATAACTTGAATATGACAAAAGTAATAATAAATTAAAAATTTATGAAAATGAACAAATGAAAGTCAGATATTGCTTTTCAACCCTGCTTCCACAGAATTTAAAAAAACATTAAACTCATGAAATAGGCCTGGACCGAAATGATGGTACTCTTCACTTAATATTTTGTTGAACAGCATTTTGAGGCAATCACTGCAATCAAACGATTCCTGTAACTGTCAATGAGACTTCTGCACCTCTCAACAGGTATTTTGGCCCACTCCTCATGAGCAGACTGCTCCAGTTGTCTCGTGTTTGAAGGTTGCCTTTTCCAGACGGCATGTTTCAGCTCTTTCCAAAGATGCTCAATAGGATTTAGATCAGGGCTCATAGAAGGCCACTTCAGAATATTCCAATGTTTTCCTCTTAGCCATTTTTGGGTGTTTTTAGCTGTGTGTTTTGGGTCATTATCCTGTTGCAAGACCCATGACCTGCGACTGAGACCAAGCTTTCTGACAGTGGGCAGCACAATTCTCTCTAGAATCCCTTGATAGTCTTGAGATTTCATTGTACCCTGCACAGATTCAAGACACTCTGTGCCAGATGCAGCAAAGCAGCCCCAGAACATAACAGAGCCTCCTCCATGTTTCACAGTAGGGACAGCGTTCTTTTCTTGATATGCTTAATTTTTCCGTCTGTGAACATAGAGCTCATGTGCCTTGCCAAAAACGTCCATTTTTGTCTCATCTGTCCATAGGACATTCTCCCAGAAGCTTTGCAGCTTGTCAACATGTAGTTTGGCAAATTCCAGTCTGGCTTTTCTTATGATTTTTTTTCAACAATGGTGTTCTTCTTGGTAGTCTCTCATGAAATCCACTTTGGATCAAACAATGTTGGATGGTGTGATCTGACACTGATGTTTCTTGAGTTTGAAGTTCACCTTTAATCTCTTTAGAAGTTATCATGGGCTATTTTGTTACCATTCGTATTATCCGTCTCTCTGATTTGTCATAAATTTTCCTCCTGTGGCCATGTCCAGGGAGGTTGGCTACAGTCCCATGGATCTTAAATTTCTGAATAATATGTGCAACTGTAGTCACAGGAGCATCAAGCTGCTTTGAGATGGTCTTATAACCTTTACCTTTAACATGCTTGTCTATAATTTTTTTTCTAATCTCCTGAAACAACTCTTTCCTTTGCTTCCTCTGGTCCATGTTGATTGTGGTACACACCATGTCACCAAACAGCACAGTGAGTATCTGTAGCCCTATATACAGGCCCACTGATTGATTACAAGATTGTAGACACCTGTGATGCTTATTAGTGGACACAACTTGATTTAACATGTCCCTTTTGTCACATTATTTTCAGGGGTACCATCATTTCTGTCCAGGCCTATTTCATGAGTTTAATTTTTTTTTAAATTCTGTGGAAGCGGGGTTGAAAAGCAATGTATGACTTTCATTTGTTCATTTTCATAGATTTTTAATTTATTATTACTTTTAAGAAAAAACCTGGGAGTCTGAACTGAAACATAAATTGATGTGCATGCAAAATGTAAATGCATGTTCACATTAGGCCACTAGACAGAGAAAAACGAAAGACAAGCAAAATACCCAAATAACTGGAAGTAAATGGTAAATCGCACAGTGCAAAAATAATGATAAATAATAAAGGGTATTTAGTTAACATAATTTTGATCAAAATAATGTAAAAGCCATCCCACCACGTCACGGTAACCCTTATGGGACAGTCCTAACTCTAATATTAAAACCTTACCATTTGACAAGTGACATACATATGGATAAGGGCAGAGAGACTGAGCCCCTAGTAGAAACATAGACCTGAGAGGCAGAATGAACCTTTCAGATCAGGCAAAGGGCGGCCACACCCTTACATGCACTAAAGCATTTACTTCCAGTTATTTGGGTATTTTGCTTGTCTTTGGTTTATGATTACTTTTGTCAGATTCAAGTTATTTCTGTGACCATTGTGGGTTTTTCTTTCATTAAACGATGGGGGAACCAACAATTTTGACCACGTGTGTACTAACTATATAAACTTCAATTTTTAAAAGATCTGTTATCTCTACTTTTAATAGTTTTTTACATTGCTACTTTTTTGTGCAATCAATGCTATTAACGTATATGCATTAAATTTGTACCCAAGAGCAAATTTTATCCAATTACAATATTTACATTAAATTGAGAACAACTAAAAGGAAGGTCATTATGAAAAAATAATGCTGTAAATACAGTACTGAGCAAAGTTTTAGGCAGTTATGGAAGCAAGGCTCCATAGTAAGAATGTTTTAAAATATAGAAGTGTTAATAGTTTACTTTTATCAATTAACAACATGCAAAGAGAATGAATATAGTTGAAATCTAAATCAAATTAATATTTGTGTGACCACCTTTTGCCTTCAAAACAGTATAAATTCTTTGAGGTACACTTGTACAAAGTAAGGGATTTTCTAGGATTATAGTCAGTCATATGAATAACCAATTTAAAAACAGGTGGTAATGATTATAATTTTGTATGGAGGTTGAAACACAGTCATTAACTAAACTGGAAACAGCTGTGTAGGATGCTTAAAACTGAGTGACAGCCAATTTCTGCTACAAAGGAGACATTGTGGAAGAAAGTTTCATGTCACACACCATGGGAAGTATGAACACAGCAACAAGACACAAGGTAGTTATAATGCATCAGCAAGGTCTCTCCCAGCCAAAGATTTTAAAGTAGAGTATTTTTTCAGGATGGATTGTTGAAGCTCCTTTGAAGAAGTGTTAGAAAGTCCAGAGAACTTTACAAAGTCTGAGAAGACACTGTAGACAATTCTTCTTTGAAGCAGGGACTGAGGTTTATTAGAGAAGCGCAACAGAGCAGATACAGAAGGTCAGTTGAAGCAGGAAGACATGCGCAGGTGTCCAGACGGTAGTGGGTGGTCTGGCCATGGTCTGGAAACAAAGGAATCGACATACTGTGGCAAAAGGTGTATACATTTTAGAATAAAGCATGCAATGACACAGCATGACAATATTAATGGGTATTGCGACAAACCTCATTATAATCCTATAGATCTCCATGTTCCTTAAGCTACTGTCAATACTCACATCTCTGCTCTTAGCCTGCTCACATAACTCATCAGACATTGACAGTTCTATGGTTCTGGTTTCTATACCAAATTGACACATATAATACTCACTACCATAGAATACCACTTGTTAAGTATCATGGTCCCCTGTTGTTGTTCCAATTAGTCTCCCTGGACTCCATCCATACTTACAAATGGCACTGAGGTCTTTTTATACCTCCATTCTAAGGAGAGCCTCAGCTCTTTAGCAAAGTTAGTTGACTAGAGATTGTCCGAGATGGCTGCTAGCCACAACATGGCTGTTTAGCATATTTTGACTATTCATTCTCTTACAGAAGCACCAAGAAATTGGCAATGTTAAGGACTGTAGACTCATTGGTCAGCTATGGAAACTTAATGCAGCACATGAAAGACACACCATGCCTACTTCTCTTTGAAATTGGAAGAGGTCTAGTAGTGCCATCAGCTCAGAACTGATAGCCACCATTGGGACTCTATTACACTCATCTACTGTTTGGAGACTTTTGGAAAGGATTAGTCTTCATGGAAGAATTGTATCCAAAAAAAAATACTTTTGATGTTATCAAGGACAAGAACCTACACGGTGCATGAAAATACAAAAAATGGTAGCAGATGCACTGTACAGATAAACAAAATGTGAAAAATTTAGCTCAAAGTGAAGGCAGTATTTTCACTGAAGTGAATCAAGAGAGGTACAATAACAAATGTTTGCAGGCAACAGTGAAGCATGGTGGAGGTTCCTTGAGAGTTTAGGGCTGCATTTAAGCAAATGGAGTTGGTGATTTGATCAGGATTAATGGAGTCATTAATGCTCAGAAATACAGGCAGATACTTATCCATCATGCCATAACATCAGGAAGGCACCTGACTGGCTCCAAATTTTATTAATTCTGCACCAAGACAAAAGCCCCAAACATACAGCCAATGGCAATAACTAACTTCAGCAAAAAGAGAATCATAAAGCCCTGGAAAGAATTATGCTGCCCCCACAAAGCACTGATTTCAAAATCATTTAGATTATCTGATTACATGAAGAGGCAGGAAGATTTGCGGAAGCCTACATCCACAGAAGATCTGGAGTCAGTTCTCCAAGATATGTGGAACAACCTCCCTGCTGATTTCCTTCAAAAACTATGTGCAAGTGTACTCAGAAACACTGGTTCTGGTTGTAGTGCAAAGGGTAGTCAAAAGGTGATTACAAGAGATTAATCCGCTGCAAATCGACTTTGAGTCGAATTTCCTCAAATTCGCAGGTCCTGGTGAATTTGAACAATTTGCGATTTGATTTTCAGATTGAAAAAAAAATCCCCAGCAACATTTCACACATTGCTGAATGTGGAGTGGGCTCACATGAGGCACGGTTGCATAATGCCTTGCAGCTGTCACATCACATTATCCAGCGCAACAAATCAGGGGGGACAAATCGCAGGCTTTACAAAAGACATGGACAGGGAAAGCAGCAGCTATTTTAGGGTTTTACAGCAAAAGGATAGCAGAAGGTCAGGGCACACAGCTCCTCATTACACATAAGGATAAAAAGCCCTAAATCAGAGTGTTGTGTAAACTGATGAACATAAAAAATGGGAGCGGTAGTCTCAATCTGAATAATAATACATAGATTCAAGTGATAGACCTGGAGAGTCTAATGTGACTATGAAATAATTGATCTGTGATATACTGCAGTGCCGCACCATAATCATTTTATTTTTTTTAAATCTTGTTGCACTTCAAAAAAGTAGGTTAGTTTAAGTCCTTTTAGTGTTAATTTTTGCACTGAAGAAAAATACCCAAACCAAGGCTCTGTCATAGAAAGTTTGCTGCCTGGCTTTTGAGACAGACGAGCCACAAGGAATATATTTTTTGTATTTCTTTTGCATTTTTATGTTTGTGAAGGTAAAGTTTGTTGTTGTTGGATTTTTTCTTTTTGCCTGCTGCAAGTGCTTTTCTTTTGGACGTGAGCCTACCTTGCTTTTCTTGTCACGTCATTTGTGTTTTACGCTTTTGTTTTAATTTGTTTTTTTTAAAAAAAAGGATACATTTTAACTTTTACATACCTATTTTAATAGTCCAATTTAGGAACTGTATTTGCCGCCACAACAGCACTGCTGGCTTTTGACACATCTTCCTTTACATACATGTACCTCTTACATATTTTTGTCTATGGAGGGGTGAGAATTTAAACCAAAAAATGTTTATGTGAAAAAGGTTATCATTTTTTTTATAACTGTTTTACGAGTCCTATGTAACAGCCACATTTTAACTTTTGCATACCTGTTTTACTAGCTTAATTTAGCATCTGTACACACCGCCACAACAATACTGTTGGCTTTCGCCACATATTCCTTACCTGACACATACTTTTTTAGTGTTACTATTAATGTAATATTTGTCAAGGTAAGGGGGAATTTAAATTAAATGTATATATAACAAAATGACAAAAAAGGTTAGCGTTTTCCAGAATTGTTTCACTAGCCTATTACTTGTGTCCTAAATGTATAGTATACTAAAAGATCTAGCAATTGACATGGTAGTGAGAGGAAATACATCCTCATACCACAGATAAAAAATTGGGAGCCACTAGCAGCAGCAGCAATGCCAGTGGCACTGTTAGCATCAGCCATCCTGTAGTACCAAATGCAGGTCACACTCCCCTCCATTGCCTCTGGCAAGCATATTAATGGGGAGGAAATGGAGATTGTAATATAATAAAGTGGCGACCCAAAGTTTTGCATTTTTTTAAAAAGTGTGATTACTTGTGTCTGGTTGTTGTGATGCCATTTTCCGGGTAATTTAGTAAACCGGAAGCAAATGGTTGTCATAAGGATGAAAATTGTGTTTGACATTGTTTTACCCCTTTATGTGTCAGTTTCCAACATTTGCTGGGCCAAATGTTTTGCATATTTTGTTATGGGTAGTCGAATTTTGACTAAAATTTTATATTATATTTTATGTCTCTGTTTTTAGGTTAAAATTTGGCAAAGACAAAGCCAAATTTATCACCAAGCTTATTATTCTGAGAGTGAAGTCAGGCAAAAGCCAGAAAGAGGTAGCTATGGAATTTAACTGTTCAACTGTTATAGTTAAGTGTCACGTATATTAAAGAAAGAAAAAGAAGGTTATGGAACAGCTGACAAACCTAGAGGTGGACGACCACATAAAACTTCCTGATCACATTATTAAGAAAAAGTCAGTATCTGATGTTCATAAAAGTGCTGTACAGATTTCGCACAAAATGAACGAAGAATATGGGATCAAAGTGAGTTTCCAAACTGTGATGCGACGGCTAAGAGCAGTAGGGTTGAAATGCATGAGTTCCAGTCAAGAAGCCTTTCATCTCTGCAAAGAAACGGAAGGTCCAACTTGAGTTTACCAAAGAACAAAGCCAATAAAAAAAGAGACAGACTGGTCTAAGGTGTTGTGGTTGGAAGAATCCAAGTTCAATCTGTTTGATAGTGAAGGCAACCACTGTATATACCACCCAGTTGGAAAATGTAATGATGTAAGGTACCAAACACCTACAGTGAAACATGGTGGTGGCAATGTCATGGTTTGTGGCTGCTTTTCTGCATCTGCCATTGGCCCTCTGCATAGAATTGATGGAAATATGAATGCCACCATGTACAAGGATATACTGGAGAATGTAAAGCTGCCACATGGTAAAACCAAAGTAGGCATGGGATGGAAATTCTAGAAAGACAATGATTCTAAACACACATCCAATTTAGTCAAAATTGGTTAGCAAAGAAAAATGTTCATCTGTTGCAATGGCTAAGCCAATCACTGGAATTAAACCCTATAGAGCAGCTTTGGGATGAGTTAGAGCGACGAGTTGGGACCCTTACCCATAGCAATAAAGACGAATTGTTTGCAGATTTGCAAATGGAATGGAGCAAAATCCCTAAAGATGTCGTGAATACCCTAGTGGCTTCAATGCCCCGTTGGTGTGGTGCAGTAATTAAAGCAAGAGGTTATGCTACAAAATACTAAGTTATGGCATTGTAAAAAATTAATTACTCTTTATGTTGTGATCAATAAATAATACATGCAAAACTTTTTTCTTTAATTAAATGACCATACCTTCAAAAGCATTTTGGTTAAAATTAAGGTCTTGCATTATGACAATTTCATGCATTTTCAATTCATCACCAGGGAAATGGCATCACAACAATCAGACAGAAGTAATCACACTTTTAGAAAAAATGCAAAACTTTTGGTCACCATTGTATGTGTTACATCATTCATCGCAGTAACAGTAGAATGATGTTATCTCTGATAATGAAACCATCAGCTTGAGTCATTGTTCTTCTCAGTCCACCTCTTCTGTCACCATAACACTTAAAGGCATTGTCCGTTCTAAGCTGATAAGGCTGCAGTCACTCTGTGTGACGACAGACTTATGAATCCCCCCAGCGCACGCACTATGCGCTGCGAGGATTCGCTGGTTTGTGAGCTGCAACTGGCAGGTAAATATGGGTTCTGCATAGTCCCAGCCAGAGCCCGTCTAGTGGGTGCGGCCTTGCTCCATTCACTTGTATTGAGCAAGGCCATGCCCACTAAATGGACGCACCCACTGGACAGCTGCGTCACTAGACAGGGTGCGGCCTTGCTCCATACAAGTGTATGGAGTGAGTCTGTCCCCACTAGACGGTCACTGGATGGGAGCATGCATAATGCATACATCCCCACTAGTGATGAGCGAGCGTGCTTATTTAACCTTTCAACCAGCATGCTCGGGTTCTTACCGAGTATCTTCGTCATGCTCGTATATTATTTCGAATCCCTGTGTCTGCATGATTTACAACTGTAAGACAGCCTCAATACATGTGAGAATTCCCAAACAAACAGGCAATCCCTGCATGTGTTGTTGAGGCTGTCTTACAGCTGTAAATCATGCAGACGCAGGGACTCAAACATAATATACGAGCACGCCGAAGATACTCGGTAAGCACTGGAGCATGCTCGGTGAAAGGGTTAATCAAGCACGCTTGCTCATCACTAATCACCACCATTCCCGGCTCAGAAACCAGCAAATCCTCGCAATCAACTAAGCGTGTGCTGGGGGGATTCAGAAGTCTGCAGTCTGATTGACTGTAGACTTAGCAATTTAGACCAGACAGCCCTTTTAATGTTGTTCATAGTGGAATTTCAAATCTACCAATGACAACTGCATCTGTTCTTCCCCTTAGTCCCCTTACCCACAACACTCCGGGGAGTAAGGTAGATACTTTAACAGTACAATTTCTTCCAAGTGATTAGTTGGAATAAATGGACAGTCTGCCATTGTACTCGGATGACAATGGTCGAAGTAGATGGAGGAGACTTTTCATACACCTGGCTGTGTTTCTTCTTCAGTGAGCTAGGAAGCCAGTGATGCTTTGATGCCTGATGCAACATAGTGAGAGACAACGCCAGAAATATTATGGCTACTATGCAGTTAGACAAAGTAGCACATGATTACTGCATGGAACACGCCTTTAATTTGATTGTGCAACATTTTTTTTTTAAACTGATGTGCTGAAACAAGCACATTGCCAAAACAGTGGGCATGTCAATCATTCACGTGTGGTAAAATACAACAGAGTGTTTTTTACAGAGCCACTGGCTGACTTGCAAAATTGCAACACAATGGAATTCATGGTTTCTCATTGCAGCATTTGTATGAGTCACATCAGGTAGTGAGGTGACAGATAATATTATTCTGACATCCGCGCCTGTCCACTCTGTTTCGTCTACAGTGCAGTAGCCCTGATTTACTACTGTGATTTATGGTTCCGCCCAGCCCGGAAACTTGGGGGATAATTCCTTACTAATTAGTATTGCTGGACGGGGTCCTTCCTATTTAAAGTCTTTAGGGACAGTTTTGTCTGCCAGTTATAGTAAATATGACTTCTGGTTAACTGTAGTTTGTGTGGGCTATGTTAAGCCTGTGTTATTCCTGTCCTGACCTCAGCACGCTTCCTGACCATTCTTCTGACTTTTGATTTTATACCTAGCATGCCCTCATGGCTCAGGCCCGGAGAGTTGAACATTCCTGACAGCTGCACCACTAGCTAGTGAGTGACTACTCTGAGTAGTCACCCCAGGGCCCCTGTATAAGTCCACATCTGTATACAGGGGCTAAAGGGTTTAGGTCAAGGCTCCAATGGGAACTGATAGTTGAAACAGCGATCACAAAGCCTGTCTTAGAGCTGCCAGGTGACCAATAATAGACCCTCATAACATAATTGACCTGAAAATAATGGATACCCTACAAGCGGTGATCGATCAGAAGCAAGACCTGGCTCAGTTTGTCCAGGATCCAGCAAAGCAATTTCAGAATCATGAAACTGCTCATGCCCAAGACACTACATTACCTCCATTGACGTTTTCTAAGGTTAACAAACCTGATCAATTTTCAGGTGACCATAATTTTTTTTTCTCCTTTAAGGAAAGCTTTTGCCTGTATTTATGGCTCTACCCACATTTGTGTGGTTCTGAGAGCCAGTTTGTGTAACTTATAATTTCTCTGATACACATTGGGTTGGACCTTTATCTTGTCCCTTGACTCTCCAGAGCTCTTCACAGTCGACTATTTTTTAAGGACTTAGAGCTCCCATATGAAAACCCTGAACGAGTAGCTTTTGTAGAAAGTAAATTAACAGTTTTCTGTCAGGGGTAGCGTACAGCTGAGGAGTTTTGTACTCACTATCAGTGCTAAGCTACTAATTCACAGTGGAAGTTTTAGCCAGAAGCCTACCAGATTGACAGCCTCAGATACTGTATGAAATTGGGTCCTAGCTTAGTGGAGACGACATGGAATCTGATATTTCCTTGTCCCCAATAGCAAAGCTTGACCCATCCGATTGTTTCTTATTAGCGGAAGTGAGTGGTCTGTCTATCCTGTGCAGTTATCAGGTTTTCCTGATAAGACCATATATGCTCCAACATGTCAAAAGCTACCCCCATAAAGAGATTATGATTCCTGCATTGATCTGAAATCATACTACTGTCTTCTCAAGGGTAAAACGTATAATCTTTCTGCTCTACAAAGTCAAGTCGTGAAAGATTATATAGCAGACAGTATGCAAAAAGGGATCATTAGTAGTGTTGAGCGAGCATGCTCGACACTGCTCGGTACTCGCCCGAGTATCTCACTACTCGGGATGTTCGGCAAGCACCGAGCATTTTCGGGTTACTCGGGCGGGAGCTCGGGTCTCCGCCCTGCATGTTTGGCGCCCTTTATTGAGCCAATGAACATGCAGGGATTGCCAGCCAGTCACTGTAATGCCGCAGCCATGTTGGTTGTCACCTCGAGTATTTAAAACCGGGCGCCGCCATCTTGGACACAGTCATTCCGGATCAGAAAGTGTAGGGAGAGTGCTGCTGAGCTAGGGAGAGATTTATACTGTGAAATAGTTAGTGTAGGGTCTCTAAAGCCTGCAAAATCAAACAAACAGTCCTTCTGAGGACTAATATCCATCCCAGATATCAGGCAGGCAGGCAGGCAGGCTGTATAGAAGATGCAATGGTAATGCCAACAAACAGTGCATTACAGTCCTGTGTGCTGCTGCTGCTCAAATTGCTAGAATTAGCCCCCATATAAATCCTCTTTTTTTTCCTCAGTCAGACTGAACAAATACCTGTCTTATTAACCTTTTGGTATTTTTTCCACAAAAAAAAAAAAAATTGAGTGTGTCTGTGAGTGTTCAGACACAAATATATCTGAAAAAAAGTCTCGTTTCAGCCAGATAACTAGAACTGTGGTTTTGCAGTTCCACTTTTCTGCCTTTTTTCCATAAAAAAAAACAGTTTGAGTGTCTCGCTGACTGTTCAGACACAAATATATCTGTTTAAAAGATTCTGGTGTAGGCCAGAGAAGTAGAACTGTGGCTTGCCTCTTCCACAGTTCAAATCTCGGTGTAATCCACCTTTTTGCCTTTTTTTCCATAAAAAAAAACAGTTTGAATGTCTCGCTGACTGTTCAGACACAAATATATCTGTTGAAAAGATTCTGGTGTAGGCCAGAGAACTAGAACTGTGGTTTTCCTCTTCCACGGTTCTAATCTCCTTTTTATTACCCTTTTGCCATTGATAGTGTGAGTGTAAGCTATTTTACTTCATTTACAATGGGCAAGGCACGTGGAACTGGACGTTCTGTTGATGGTGCATGCAGAGGACGGGGCCATGGCCAAGGTGAAAATGTGCCACAACCAACAGCCACATCTTCTCGCTCCCAGTTCTTGACCGAATTACTAGGGAAGCACACAACACCACTATTGCGAACTGATCAGTCTGAACAGGTTATTAATTGGATAGCAGATAATACTTCCAGTCACCTGGGCACCACCAACTCCGGTCTGTCTTCCACACGGTCAAGTCTTGGTAGCTGTGAGTCTCGACCGCATGCTACTCCTCACCCTGATGCTCCTTCCTCCCACCATGCCGAGTGTCGTCAAACAGCAACTGATCACACAGTTGGACACTCTGAAGAGCTGTTCACTGGTCCATTTCCATATTTGGGCCCCTCGCCTGCTCCGCTTGAAGTGGTGGAAGAGGAGATCCCATGTAGCGATGGCCAAATATTTGAACAGCCACGGCCACAGGAAGGCGACGCTGGTAATTTGTCACAACAGCTGGACGATGATGAGACACAATTGCCAGGAAGTGAGGAGGAGGATCGTGGTGTGGAAGTGGAAGAGGAGGAGGTGGTGGATGATCTAGTAACTGACCCAACGTGGCAGGAGGACACGCAGAGTGAGGCCAGCAGCACACAGGAGGAGGGAGGCAGAGTACCCCAACAGGCAGGAAGAAGCAGTGTGGTGGCCGCAGACAGAAGGCAGGCAACCGTTCCCCGTAACACCAACACGAAGGAAGTTGCCAGTACAACCGGTAGGTCTTCCAGAGTCTGGAATTTTTTTAAAGACTCTGCTGATAACCCCAAAAAGGCCATTTGTACCACCTGCCAGGCCAGCATCAGCAGGGGTGACAAAACTACCAGCCTGACCACCACCAGCATGATCAGGCACATGTCAGCAAAGCACCTGACTTTGTGGGGTGAACCCCAGGGTCCACAAACAATGTCAGCGGGTGTCACCACTGCTTCTTCCGCTGTTGTGCGTGTAAGAGAACCCCCTGTTGTGCGTGCAAGGCAATCCTCTGTCCATACTGCATGCAAAGATGCCCCCTCCTCTCAGTCTTCACTTGTTATGGCAGTGTCTCAAGAAACAGCATTAACGTCCACGTCCACGTCCCACCGCAGCGTTCAATTGTCTATATCCCAGACCTTTGAACGAAAGCAAAAATTCGCAGCCAACGCCCCACAGGCCACAGTCCTAAATTCGCACATTTCACGACTGCTTGCATTGGAAATGCTGCCATTTAGGCTGGTGGAGACGGAATCCTTCCACAACCTTATGGCGGTGGACGTCCATTAGTACTCGGTCCCCAGCCGACACTATTTTGCCCGATGTGCCATCTAGTGTTAAGCCACCCACGTAGTGTTCGAGTTCGGTTCGGTTCATCGAACACCCGTATGTTCGCCGAACTGTTCGTCGAGCTGTTCGTCGAACACCGTCGAACACCGTTAAAACCAATGGCAGGCTAACAAAAACACATAGAAACACATAGAAAACACCTTCAAAGGTGTCCAAAAGCTGACAAACTGCTCAGAAGACACAACTAACACATGGAAAAGTGACAAGTACATATAGTCATGCGAAAAGAAAAGAGGTGGAGGAGTAAAAGGAGGGGGAGACACAGATATAGGCATGTCATGCCCTTCTAAAACCAAAAAAGTGCGAAGCCGACACGGCCAATCCGTTCCTGCCCATGCGACCTCCGTGTCGCCGGGTTTGTGCCAGAGCCGCGGTGGACCCTGATGGCCAGCCCCCCTCTCTCAATACTGGTGCCTGTCCGCTGGTGGGTCGAGCGAGCCCCCCTGCGGTGGAGGCAGGTCTAATCTTTTTAATTTAAATAGTCTCTCTAATTTGAATGAGTACACTTTAAATCCTTTTACAAGGATCTATTGGAGGGCAAGTCTCATGCCAACAGCCACGTAATTCCAGCTCCAGTAAAAGCTGCAGTTAAAAAGCTTTTATAAGGATCAAGCTTGGCGGTCCACCGAAAGGTGTCCTACCGCCAGTCCCAGCCCCTGTGCCATGGGGTGCCTCCCCGATGCTCTTCACTGAGTGTCCCGGGGGCCCGAACCATTTCCTTTGAAAAAATTAAGTGTCCAAACTACAGGTGGTGTAGCTTGCTTAACAGCTGTGATAATCCGCTGACTAGCAGACACTGCTACTAGGCACAAAGTATTTCCTGGGCTAGATGCAGTTAAAAATTTGTAATTTGATACTCTCGTTGGATGCTTAGAAAGCATTCCATAGAGTCTCCTGGCACGCCATATATTATTCCCTTGAAAAGCTTGGGGTAGGGGTCTAGGGGACCCTTTTATAGGCAAAATCACGGCCCTGTATCGCAATAAATCACCTAGGCTGAAGATAAATGGAACATTTTCATCCCCTTTCATAATCACCAATGGGACAAGGCAGGGATGTCCTCTGTCCCCTCTCTTATACATCCTAGTGACGGAGCACCTGCTCTCATCAATTCGCCATAACCCCAATATTAGGTGGATTGAGGTGGGAGGCACCGAGTACAAGTGCTCTGCATTTGCTGATGATGTCCTAGTATATATCACTCAATCACATATATCCATCCCTGCTGTTATGGCTGAAATAGATCACTTTGTTACATGGTCAAATTTTAAAATCAATGCAGCGAAGTCTGAGGCCCTCGATGTCTCCCTCCCCAAATCCATACAGGATTTCATCCAGTCCAACTTTCCCTTTGCCTGGCCCTCACAGGGTATCAAATACTTAGGAATTCATATTCATAGAGACCTCTCCCATCTGTTATCTTAATTTTGGGCCCTTTATTGAACAACTCCATACAGACCACGGTTGGCAAGTTAGAACTGTAAGATTCACTACGTGAACCACTGGTGTTTTGTGGAAAAGCACATGTACACTGTGTTCCAAATTATTATGCAAAAAGTGTTTAGGAGTGATAAGGTAAGAATTTTTTTGTTTGTCAGTTAAACTCATTGATGGTGATGTGTGTCAGGGCTCTTTATATCACTGTAAGCAATTGCAGACACCTGTGCTAATTAGTTTGGCAGGTGTGTCCAATGAAAGGCAAGACAGCTTAAGAAGACTGTCCCACATTATTAAGTAGCCTACATTTTCTGCCAAAATGGGAAAGAAAAAGGATGTGTCGGCTGCTGAGAAGCAACAAATTGTGGAGTGTTTAGGTCAAGGCATGACTATAATCAACATTGCCAAGACACTTCATCCTGATCATCGCACAATCAAGAAGTATGTAGCTGATTCACAGTACACATGTGTGCGTGCTGATAAGGGAAAATTGAGGTCTCTTTCCTACAAGCAATTACGTTAAGTTAAAAGAGCAGCGGCAAAAAAGCCTTGTCATAGCAGCAGACAAGTTTTTGAAGCTGCTGGTGCCTCCAACGTCCCCCGAACAACAAGATGCAGGGTCCTTCAGAGGTTTGCAGCTGTGCATAAGCCATCCTGTCGACCTCCTCTATCCACTGCACACAAGCAGAAACGGCTCCAGTAGGCCAAACAATACATGAAGACTGACTTCAAAACTGTTTTGTTCACCGATGAGTGCCGTGCAAAGCTCGATGGTCCAGATGGATGGAGTGGAGGATGGCTTGTTGATGGACACCCCATGCAAACACGGCGATGGCGCCAACAAGGAGGAGGTGGAGTAATGTTTTGGGCTGGAATCATGGGGAGAGAGATTGTCGGCCCCTTTAGGATCCCTGAAGGGGTAAAGATGAACTCCATAATGTATGTGGAGTTTCTCAAACAGCACTTCCTGCCATGGTTCAAGAAGAAGATCCGTGTATTCCGCAGCAAGATCATTTTCATGCATGATAATGCACCATCTCATGCTGCACATAACACATCTGCATCTCTGGCTGATATGGGCATAAAAGGGGACAAACTTATGGTGTGACCCCCATGCTCCCCTGCCCTCAACCCCATTGAGAACCTCTGGAGCATCATCAAAAGGAGTGTCTATGATGGCGGGAGGAAGTTCACATCTAAGCAACAGCTCTGGGAGGGTATTCTGTCCTCATGCAAAACAATTGAAGCAGAAACCATCCAAAACCTGACAAATTCAATGGACGAGAGAGTTCAGAAGCTCCTTTCGAACAAGGGGTCCTATGTGCAAATGTAACATCAACTAGAATAAAGTTTTGAGTTGAAAACTGTTTGATTTCAGTTTCTAATAACCTGATAATGCTTATAATTTCAAAAATGACCATTTTTTTGTTCTTTATTAAAATGAAAAGGTTGATCGAAGAGTGTGGGGGATCTAAGAGTGTGGCAACCCAGTAGTCAGGATTATTTCGAATTCTGACAATCTGAGGGTCATGTTGCAGGTAGTGCTGCAAGAAGGCACTCATGTGTCTTGCGCATCTAGGAGCCCCAAAATTATTTTACGGGCTAGATGCAGCTAAAAAAATTATTATTAATTTGAATGCTGGTGGAGCTTAGTATAGATGGCCTAATAGAATCAGTACTGCAAACTGCTACAAGGCCCAAATTATTTTCCAGCCAAGATACAGATAAACATGATTAGTAATTTTTAATCTGGTGGCGTTTAGTATAGATGGCCTAATAGAATCAGTACTGCACACTGCTACAAGGCCCAAATTATTTTCCAGCCAAGATACAGATAAACATGATTAGTAATTTGAAAGCTTAAAACGGTTGATGAGGTGATTTTAACAAATCATCAAGCTTTTACTCTCCCCAGGATGATACAGGGGTAGAAGAGTGGTTTCGGATCCATGATTTGTTCATCTTTATGAACGTGAGTCTGACTACATTATCAGTGGAGAACTGCGTGCTCTTATCTGTCAGCACACCACCAGCAGCGCTGAACACACGTTCAGACCGAACGCTGGCTGGGGGGCATGACAAGATCTCCAAGACTTAAGTGGCGAGCTCCCGCCATTTATCCAGATTGGAAGCCCAAAAAGAGCAAGGGTCCAGTGACACAGTCATGGCTTCAATGTTTACTTGGAGATACTCCTGTACCATCGTCTCTAGGCGTTGACTATGTGTCAGACTTCTTGTCTCCTGTGGCCTTGCAAAGGATGGGCTAAAAAAGTGGTGAAATGATTCCGCAAAATTGATGTTACCAGCAGATACTGTGTTTCTGTTACGTTTTGAGTGCTGAACGCTCGACGGTCCCACGGTTGGCAATTTGGAACTGTGAGATTCACTACGTGCACCACTAGTGTTTTAGGGAAAAGC
Source organism: Phyllobates terribilis (assembly GCF_046119375.1). Taxonomy (NCBI): domain Eukaryota; kingdom Metazoa; phylum Chordata; class Amphibia; order Anura; family Dendrobatidae; genus Phyllobates; species Phyllobates terribilis. The sequence continues at coordinate 114,621,707 of NW_027362761.1, read as the reverse complement.
ACATGTAAGATTCTGCAACAGTCTCTGCTGATACTCCTGCATGCATGCATCTCTTTCTATGGCAGAAATAATTTCTGCAAATTTACTTTTGTACCGGGGATCTAACAGTGTGGCAACCCAGTAGTCAGGATTATTTCTAATTCTCTCAATTCGAGGGTCATGTTGCAGGTAGTGCAGCAAGAAGGCACTCATGTGTCTTGCGCATCCAGGAGCACCAAGTCCCTGTTGTGTTGGTGGTGAGGTAACAATCATGCTTCCTTTCTCTGCCCTCTCCCCCCAACCTCACACAACAGAAATGTGATCAATGTCTCCCACATCTGATGAGTCTTCCATCAGTTCTTCCTCCACTTCTTCCTGGGCTCCTGCACCTTCCTCACTAGTTTGGCTGCTACCATGTGCCCTGGAAAATCCATCTCCCCCACCCTCACATGCCTGCCGCCTTGGTGCTGCCGACCGTCTGGACCTTGCAGATGTTAGCCCTTCCGCATACAACTCCTCCTCCTCTACTTCCTCCACCTCCTCTTGTGCTACCACCTGACTCCGAATTCTGTTTAACATGTGCTCCAGCATGTAAATCACCGGAATAGTCATGCTGATAATGGCATCATCAGCACTAAACATCTTCGTCGCCATTTCAAAACTGTGCAGAAGGGTTCATAGGTCCCTGATCTGAGACCACTCCTCCAGCGTGATTTGCCCCACCTCTGGATCTCGTTAGCCCAGGCTATACATCAGAACGTATTGCACCAGGGCTTGTCAGTGCTGCCACAGTCACTGCAACATGTGCAGAGTTGAATTCCACCAGGTAGGCACATCGCATTTTAGCCGGTGAAGTGGCAGGACCAACGACTTCTGTAGAGATGAAAGTCGCTGAGCTGCGGGATGCGAACGGCGGAAGTGAGCACACAGCGACCGTGCCCTCTGCAGAAGGCCATCTAGTCCGGGATAGTGGGCTAAAAATTGCTGGACAACCAGGTTCAACACGTGAGCCATACAAGGCACGTGTGTGACATTGCCCCGGCGAAGGGCCGCACCCAGGTTTGCAGCATTGTCGCACACGGCCTTCCCTGGTTTCAGATCTAGTGGAGGCCACCATTCATGAAGCTGGTTCTCCAGAGCTGACCACAGCCCCTCAGCTGTGTGACTCACATTTCCCAGACATTTCAAGTAAAAACCGCCTGATGACGTTGAGCCCTGCTGCTAGCATAGTAAGGAGGTGTGCAGGATCCCTTCTGTGCAGTTAGAAAGCTTGTGGCATGACCAGACAGGCTTTGGGTGCAGGTGGAGGACCGAGAGGAGGTTGAGGAGGCAGAAGCAGTGGAGGAACTTCGAGATAAAGAGGATTGACGCACAATTCGTGGGGACGGCAAGATTTGGACAGCAGCCCCTTGTCCTGCTGTCACCATAGTTACCCAGTGCCCAGTCAGCGACATGTAACGCCCCTGTCCATGCCTACTCGTCCAAGTGTCTGTGGTGAAATGCACCCTGTCACACACAGAGTTTCTCAAAGAAGCGGTGATGTTGTGTGCGACATGCTGGTGGAGCGCAGGCACACCTTTCTTTGAGAAGTAGTGCCGACTGGGCATCTGGTACTGGGGCACTGCGAGGGACATAAGGTCTCGAAAATCCTCTGTGTCCACCAGGCGGAAAGGCAGCATTTCTGTAGCCAAGAGCTTGCAGATGGTGAAATTCAAGCTCTTAGCTTTCTCATGGCTAGGAGGAAATGGTCTTTTACTTGTCCACATCTGAGGGACCGAGGGCTGGCTGTTGTGCTTAGACGGGGTTGAGAAGGGTGTCCCTGGCAAACTGCCGGTCTGTGAGGAAGATGCAGGTGGACATGTTAGGTTGCCTTGATCCAAAGGTGGTGCTATCGATGTTGGACAGCGCTGAACACCAGCTGGTGTTTCCACCTCCAAAGAAAATGATGACCTGCCAATCACGCTGGCTGTTGCAGGTAAAGAGGTGGCAGGTCTGCGTCCCAAAACAGGTGTGACTGCTGTTCCCCCAGTCACAGAGGATGAAGAGGCCGCCACGGATGCACAAGATGTGGCAGACAGTGGTTGGCCCGGCCGGCTAGGCCGCATTGTAGCACAGTGAGCTTCCCACTGCAACTTATGCTTCATATCCATGTGCCGGTTCATGCATGAAGTACTCAAACTATGTATTTTTTGGCCTCTACTTAGCTTTTGCTGACAAATGTTACAGATAAAACGAGTTGGGTCATCCTTATTGCTCTGAAAAAATGCCCAGGCTATGCAAGGCTTAGCACCCATGCGACCTGAAGAGCCACCACGACTTGTGGTCAGAGGCAGAGTTGTGTTTGAGGATGCAGTTGTTGACGTGCTTCCAGTACTACGTTTCTGTCCAGGAAGGCACAACCTGACCTCGTCGTCACTAGCATCCTCCTCCACCTCCTCTGCTGATCTCATCGACTGGCTGACTGTGGGTTGACAGTAAGTGGGATCTCCAACCTCGTCATCATCACCCTGTGTGTTATCACACCCATCGTCCTCAGAGCCAAACCTCTTCCTGCCCTGACAAAATCTCAAGTTGTCGCTCCAATCAGGTATTTGAGTCTCATCATCGTCTTCATCATTGTCTCCACCAACACGAGTTACAGTTTGGGAACGAGGGTCTACATTATGGTCAGAACCTTCTGCATCTGGTCCTGGATCTGACTCATAAAGATTCTGGGCATCAGTGCAGATCATTTCCTCGTCTGGATTCTCAGAAGCTCTGGAGCCGACCTCTGATTCCCAGGCTATAGTATGAGTAAACAGCTCTGCAGACTCAACCATCTGTTCTACCCCATACTCAGATGGGCAGCTGGAGACTTGGGAGCTGTGAGGAAGCAAGTGCGATTGGGGTGACACCTCTGAGGACTGGAGTATTTGTGATGTTGAAGTTGAGGTGGAGGAGAGCCCACTTAAAGGAGCACTTGATATCCGTTGAAGCACCTGCTGTTTTTGTGCCTCATCTGGAATTTGTAGCGATTGGCGTGGCCGTAAGAAAGGGATCTTATCACATTGTCCTCTAAAAGAAGTAGACATCTTAGTTTGGCTGGAAGATGGTCTTTCTTCTGCAGATGTTACTGTTGCTTTAACACCTACCCCACGGACACAACCTTTTTATTACTTCTCAACACACCTATTCCCCTTTCCACCAGCAGCAGGCCTTTTTCCACTCATTTTGGTGGTTAACTGATTGACAACTCTGTAGTTGTTTGCACAAAAAACAATGGATGGGAACCGAGCAGAGCTGAGTGGCCAAACTGTGGTATTAGCCCAAAAGTATTGGCTGGGTTAGATGCAGATAAAAATTATATTGAATTTGCAACCTGGTGGAGGTTAGTATAGATGGACTAATAGAACAAGTCCCACACACTGCTACAAGCCGAAATATTTTTTCAGAGCTAGATGCAGATAAAAATTATATTGAATTTGCAACCTGGTGGAGGTTAGTATAGATGGACTAATAGAACAAGTCCCACACACTGCTACAAGCCGAAATATTTTTTCAGAGCTAGATGCAGATAAAAATTATATTGAATTTGCAACCTGATGGAGGTTAGTATAGATGGACTAATAGAACAAGTCCCACACACTGCTACAAGCCGAAATATTTTTCAGAGCTTGATGCAGATAAAAATTATATTGAATTTTGCAACCTGGTGGAGGTTAGTATTGATGGACGAATAGAACAAGTCCCACACACTGCTACAAGCCGAAATATTTTTTCAGAGCTAGATGCAGAAAAAAACTATATTGAATTTGCAACCTGGTGGAGGTTAGTATAGATGGACTAATAGAACAAGTCCCACACACTGCTACTAGCCGAAATATTTTTTCAGAGCTAGATGCAGATAAAAATTATATTGAATTTGCAACCTGGTGGAGGTTAGTATAGATGGACTAATAGAACAAGTCCCACACACTGCTACAAGCCAAAATATTTTTTCAGAGCTAGATGCAGAAAAAAATTATATTGAATTTGCAAACTGGTGGAGGTTAGTATAGATGGACTAATAGAACAAGTCCCACACACTGCTACAAGCCGAAATATTTTTTCAGAGCTAGATGCAGATAAAAATTATATTGAATTTGCAACCTGGAGGAGGTTAGTATAGATGGACTAATAGAACAAGAATAGAACAAGAATAGAACTTAATCTCTATACCTAATATTGAGAACCTGTTGATTCATCAAACTTGATCTCGAGGTGCATAAAACCTGATCTGAATAAGAGAGGGAAATGAGTGGAAGACAGCATTTAATACACCTGAGCATCACTATGAGCATCTTGTGATGCTTTTCGGACTGTGTAACGTGCCAATTATTTTTTTTAAAATTGTTAATAACATATTCAGAGATGTAATTGGTCAATATGAGGTGATCTATCTGGAAGTTTATTCACCTCACATTAAGTCACACATCCTACATGTATGAACTGTATTACAAAGACTCACAAACAATTTATAATTTTCTATAGTTGAAAAATGTGTTTTTCTGGTTCATGAAGTAAACTTCCTAGGATAAATCTTATACACTAAAGGTTTTCAAATGGACTACTCAAAGACCAAAGCTATTAAGAAGTTGGTGCAACCCAAGTTCCTGAATGCCTTGCAATGTTTTCTTGGATTTGTAACCATTATCATAGATTTATTTAATTTTTTTAGATGGCCAAACCATTGACTGACCTGACCAGGGAGAGGAAGACATGATTAATTTGAAGCCTGATTAAATCCGAACCTTCACTGAGCTAAAGGAGCGTTTTTATTCTTCACCTGTATTGGTTCAGTCAGATATACAGTCATGGCCAAAAGTATTGAGAATGAGACAAATAGTAATTTTTCCAAAGTTTACTGCTTCATTCTTTGTAATGGCAATTTGCATATACTCCTGAATGTCAAAGAGTGATCAGCTTAACAGCAATTACTGTACTTGCAAAGTCAATATTTTCCCAGAAAATGAACTTTAACCCCCAAAACACATTTCAACATCATTGCAGTCCTGCCTTAAAAGGAGCAGCTAACATCGTTTTAGTGATTGATCCATTAACACAGGTGTGGGTGTTGATGAGGACAGGGCTGGCGATCAATCAGTCATGATTAAGTAAGAATGACATCACTGGACACTTTAAAAGGAGGCTGGTTCTTGGTATCATTGTTTCTCTTCAGTTAACCATGGTTATCTCTAAAGAAACAGGTGCAGCCATCATTGCACTGCACAAAAATGGCCTAACAGGGAAGAGTATCGCAGCTACAAAGATTGCACCTCAGTCAACAATCTATCGCATCATCAAGAACTTCAAGGAGAGAGCTTCCATTGTTGTCAAAAAGGCTCCAGGGCACCCAAGAAAGACCAGCAAGCGCCAGGACCGTATCTTAAAACTGTTTCAGCTGTGGGATCGGACTACCAGCAGTGCCGAGCTTGCTCAGGAATGGCAGCAGGCTGGTGTGAGTGCTTCTACACGCACTGTGAGGCGGAGACTCTTTGAGCAAGGGCTGGTTTCAAGGAGGGCAGCAAAGAAGCCACTTCTCTCCAGAAAAAACATCAGGGACCGACTGATATTCTGCAAAAGGTACAGGGAGTGGACTGCTGAGGACTGGGGCAAAGTCATTTTCTCTGATGAATGCCCTTTTCGATTGTTTGGGACATCTGGAAAACAGCTTATTCAGTGAAGAAGAGGTGAGCGCTACCACCAGTTTTGTCTCATGCCAACTGTAAAGCATCCTGAAACCATTCATGTGTGGGGTTGCTTCTCAGCCAAGGGAATCGGCTCACTCACAGTCTTGCCTAAAAACACAGCCATGAATAAAGAATGGTACCAGAATGTCCTCCAAGAGCAACTTCTCCCAACCGTCCAAGAGCAGTTTGGCGCCCAACAATGCCTTTTCCAGCATGATGGAGCACCTTGCCATAAAGCAAAGGTGATAACTAAATGGCTCATGGAACAAAACATAGAGATTTTGGGTCCATGGCCTGGAAACTCCCCAGATCTTAATCCCATTGAGAACTTGTGGTCAATCATCAAGAGACGGGTAGACAAACAAAAACCAACAAATTATGGCAAAATGCAAGCATTGATTATGCAAGAATGGACTGCTATCAGTCAGGATTTGGTCCAAAAGTTGATTGAGAAGCATGCCAGGGAGAATTACAGAGGTCTTGAAGAAGAAGGGGCAACACTGCAAATATTGACTTGCTGCATTAACTCATTTTAACTGTCAATATAACCTATTGGTACTCATAATATGATTGCAATTATATTTCTGTATGTGATATAAACATCAGACAAACACTAATAAAAACCAGAGGCCAGCAGATCATGTGAAAATATAATTTTGGTGTCATTCTCAAAACTTTTGGCCATGACTGTACAGTAGAATGGCCTTTTAATGTGGATGTCAATGCCTCTGAGGTTGGAGATGGAGCTGTGCAATTGCTAGGTACCCCATCTCTCACTCAATTTGTCCATGTGCCTTCCTTTCACAAAAGTTTTCAGTTGCCAAGAAGAATCTTGACGTTGGTAATCGTGAATTGTTGGCAATTAAGTTAGTCTTTGAGGAATGGTGCCACATCCTCAAAAGTACACAACATAAATTCACTATCACAGACCTCAAAAAATTATTTATTTATATTCAGCCAAATGATTCAACCCTATGCAAGAACTTTGTTCTTTTCTAGATTTCATGTTATTGTGACATTATAAACATAAAAGCAGAAGCGCTTTCTCAAATTTTCTGTCCATCTCAGTCTGAGGACTCTTAACAGGTTCTTGTTCTTGGTGAAGGTATAATCGTGCCCTATATTTCCTTAGATCTGACGGAAGAGATTCATAGATCTCAAGATCTAGCCCCCAAACACTACTCCCACCTAAAAATTGTTTGTTCCTTCTCAGCTCTGTCTGCAAGTCCTACCAGAATCCCATGCCTTGGTTTTCGCGGGTCACCTTAGGATTAATAATACACTTCAATTTGTCGCCAAGTATTTCTGATGGCCAAAGAAAGTTAGAGATCGTAGGGAATATGTGCTTGCTTGTAAAATTTATGCCCAAGCCAAAATGTCCCACTCTTGACACGCCAGATTCCAACAGCCTTTACCTGCTCCACAGAGACTTTGGACCCACGCCTCCATGGATTTCATTACTGACCTGCCACTCTCCTAGAGGAAGACTGCTACTTGCATGTTGGTTGACAGATTTAGCAAACAGTGTCATTTTGTTCCTTTGTCTAGGTTGCCTAACTCTCAAACCTTAGGCGGTCTGATACCTAAAATGTCCCTTAAAAATATCTATTTTTACACTCTTTTGTAATTTTCTTTATTATAAAGTAATCTACACTTCCCCCTATACAGATAATCACTAAATATGTTCATTTACTTCACTTTTCTATAGCGATTCACTGGACAAGATTCTCAAACAATGTGTCATAAAGAAGCTGAGGCTGAACTCACTGTCCTACAGCATCTATCACCAAGCCTAGAACAGGACATCATTATGGGGATGGTGCTGCGGTCATTTACCATGGTTTCTTTAATCTGAAGTTGTCATGAATCCAGGGCACTGATAGATGCTGTGGGAGCAGTGACTGAGCTGGCAGCACTCAGTTTCTGTCCCCAGCGGCCATAGCTTCTTCCAGTCAAAGGAGACGTCATCAGGGAGCAATGATAGAAGCAAAGTGGGTGGCATCGGCACCGCCATACAACTTCTCACTCTGCCTTCAAATAAATTGTCATTAGGGGTGGCTCTGGTATCAATAACACTGTTTCTATTACCGCCCCCTGATGATGTGGTCACACCAAATATTGATTTCATTTGGATTTCTCTTTTCTTAATACACTTTAAAATTTGTTCATTAATAAAATAAACTATTAACACTTCTATTTTTTTTAAACATTCTTACTGTGCAGGATTTTTTCCACACCTGCCTAAATCTCTTGCATATCACTGTATATAGAAAATTCTGATTGAAAAGAGTATTCAAGCAGCAGAATAATATGTCTTGTAGAATTATCATTCAAAATGTTTCATCTAGTTGCAGATAGATTTTGATTATAGTTGCTTTTGAAATGGTGTGATTTTCATAAATCTGTAAGAAATGTTACAAGAATTTCATCAATTGTATGAGATAATGCTAAAAAAATAATACAAAATGGATACTGCTTTAAAGCTTACAACTATGGTTCAGAATATTCACAGCATATGGACAAAAAATTGTCATGAGGTAACAATGGGACATATGTAGGTAAGTTTCTGCATCAAAGTTACAAAGTTAATACGGTTGAAAAAAGTCAAATGATCATCAAGTTCAGCCGAGGGATGTGAAAGAACAAAGGATGAGTCACAGTGTTCCAGTCCATTTCAAAAGAGCTATTTTTCCATCCTGATCCCAGTTGTTCATCCATTGGACCAAATATTTTGAAAAGAACTTTACAGTCACAGCCAAAAGATTTTAGACTGACCCAAATTCTGGATCAGTTTTCATAGCTGCATTAACTCTAGACTGTTACGAAAAGTGATCAAATGAATTTGAAGAAATTGAAAAGTTATTTCTTGCCATGATAATTCAGTCAGTCAGAAGTTGTGGTCACAAGATGGCACCGCATGACCAGAGCGGTGCTGGGAAGAGCTGAAGATGGCAGTTGGTGATTACATTATTAGGTGCAGGGACCTTATGTTAGTAGCACCACTCCAGCGGTGAAATTAAAAAAAAAGCTGGAGAGGTACTTTCAAAGAAACAGGCACAATTGCTGCAAATGAGGATTTAGGGTGCCCAAGAAAGTCTTGCAGTTCCTAGTACTGTCTACTAAAGAGTATTCAGGTATGGATTCAACATTAGTGCAGACCTTGCTTAGAAATGGAATCAGGCAGGTGTCAGTGCACCTGCATCCACAGTGAAGCAAAGGATTTTGGAGGCTTGTTTGGTGTCAAAAAGGACAGCAAAGTATTTGCATCTCTTCAAGAGAAACATTAAGGACAGAATGACATTCTGCAGGAAGTACAGGGATTAGACCGGAAAGGAATGGGTAAAAATATTTTCTGTGATGAAGCTTGAAGCATGAATCATGAGTCTTTTGTCATACCAAAAGTAAGGCATACTGAGACCATTCATGTGTGAGTTTGCTTTTCATTCAAGACATGAGTTCACAATTTTGCCTAAGAACACTGCCATTAATAAAAAAAATGGTATCTAAACATCCTCCAAGAGCAACTTCTCCTAACAATCCATGAGCAATTTGGTGATGAATAATGATTTTTCAAGCATGATGGAGCACCATGTCCCAAGGCAAAAGTAATAAATTAGTGGCTTGGTGAACAAATCATTGAAATTTTAGGTTCATGTTATGGAAACTCCTAAGATTTCAATCCCATTGAGAACCTGTGGTCAATCAACAAAAAGTGGGTGGACAAACAAAAGCACTGAAATTGTAGTGCCTCTAGTAGTAACCTACAATCCAAATCTGAAGGTGCTAAGGAGAGCTGCACAGAAACTGCAACCCTTACTACAATCCATATTTCCAGACCCCCCACTTCTGTGTTTCAGGCAGCCCCCAAATTTAAGAAGCATCGTTGCCAGAATCTCCCTGTCATCTCCACCAGCTACAGGTTCCTTTTCCTGCAACCAGAAAAAATGTAAAACCTGTCCACTTATAATGACCACAGACAAGATAAAGATCCCCAATTCACATCAGGACTACAAGATCCCAGGTACTTTCAGCTGTATTACATCTAATGTAGTGTGCTTAGTTATATGTACCAAATGTCCATCCAGGGGTCTTTATGTAGGGGAGACAGGGCAAAAACTTAGGACAAGGATGAATCATTATCGCCACACAATAAAAGAAAAAGGAATAGATCTACCTGTAGCCAAGCATTTTTGTTTCACTGATCACAACATCACAGACATGAAATTATTGGTATTAAAAGGTCATTTCAAATCTCAGAGAGACAGAAAAGTTTGGGAATATAAACTCATGGTGACCTTAGACACCTTCAGAGCAGGAATGAATGTGTCACATGGATTTATGTCATTCTACATCAACTAAGGAATGTGCTCCTCAAACCTGTGGGGTCATCTCAACCCTGGACCAGGCCTCAATCAATGGATAATAAAACTTTCACACTCCTTATCTATGAACTAATCCAATATTTACAGCCAGAACTGTTTATCTCTCTCCCATAGTAATAGCTCTGCTTTACATCACCTGTTTCATTTATTGCATTATTTCTGTGTCCTATTGTGTATAAATATGTGACTCTTCAGATTTTGTGTTATACTATGCCTGATGAAGAGGCCTGATTAGTCTCGAAAGCATGCAACTTGTTACGATCAATTCAGTTAGCCAATAAAAGGTATTAACCACTGAGGACTCTCAAATCTAAATATTTTTCTATCTACTAACATGGTACAAAAATATATATTTCCCAGTGATAAATCCGAGCACTTATAAGACAAGAATCGGTTGCCATCAGGCAGGATTTGGCCCAGAAGTTGATCTTCAGCATGCCAGGTTACTTGAAAAAGTTTTGAAACATAAGTGTCAACATTGTAAATATTAAGTCTTTGCATAAACTGAAATGCTTCTAATTGTACTTCATGTAAAAACACTGAAGCAGCAAGTTTTTTGAAAACGAAAACGTTTGTCAGTACCAAAACCCTGGCCATGACTGTGCACATATATGTAAGTATATATATATATATATATATATATATATATATATATATATATATATATATACATTAGTACAGACCAAAAGTTTGGACACACCTTCTCATTTAAAGATTTTTCTGTATTTTCATGACTATGAAAACTGTACATTCACACTGAAGGCATCAAAACTATGAATTAACACATGTGGAATTATATACTTAACAAAAAAGTGTGAAACAACTGAAAATATGTCTTATATTCTAGGTTCTTCAAAGTAGCCACCTTTTGCTTTGATGACTGCTTTGCACACTCTTGGCATTCTCTTGATGAGCTTCAAGAGGTAGTCACCGGAAATGGTCTTCCAACAACTTGAAGGAGTTCCCAGAGCTGCTTAGCACTTGTTGGCCCTTTTGCCTTCACTCTGTGGTCCAGCTCACCCCAAACCATCTCGATTGGGTTCAGGTCTGGTGACTGTGGAGACCAGGTCATCTGGCGTAGCCTCCATCACTCTCCTTCTTGGTCAAATAGCCCTTACACAGCCTGGAGGTGTGTTTGTGGTCATTGTCCTGTTGAAAAATAAATGATGGTCCAACTAAACGCAAACCGGATGGAATAGCATGCCGCTGCAAGATGCTGTGGTAGCCATGCTGGTTCAGTATGCCTTCAATTTTGAATAAATCCCCAACAGCGTCACCAGCAAAGCACCCCCACACCATCACACCTCCTCCTCAATGCTTCACGGTATTAACCAGGCATGTAGAGTCCATCCGTTCACCTTTTCTGCATCGCACAAAGACACGGTGGCTGGAACCAAAGATATCAAATTTGGACTCATCAGACCAAAGCACAGATTTCCTCTGGTCTAATGTCCATTCCTTGTGTTCTTTATCCCAAACTCGTCTCTTCTGCTTGTTGCCTGTCCTTAGCAGTGGTTTCCTAGCAGCTATTTTACCATGAAGGCCTGCTGCACAAAGTCTCCTCTTAACAGTTGTTGAGGAGATGTGTCTGCTGCTAGAACTCTGTGTGGCATTGACCTGGTCTCTAATCTGAGCTGCTGTTAACCTGCGATTTCTGAGGCTGGTGACTCGGATAAACTTATCCTCAGAAGCAGAGGTGACTCTTGGTCTTCCTTTCCTGGGGCGGTCCTCATGTGAGACAGTTTCTTTATAGCAATTGATGGTTTTTGCAACTGCACTTGGGGACACTTTCAAAGTTTTCCCAATTTTTCGCACTGACTGACCTTCATTTCTTAAAGTAATGATGGCCACTCGTTTTTCTTTACTTAGCTGCTTTTTTCTTGCCATAATACAAATTTTAACAGCCTATTCAGTAGGACTATCAGCTGTGTATCCACCAGAGTTCTGCACAACACAACTGATGGTCCCAACCCCATTTATAAGGCAAGAAATCCCACTTATTAAACCTGACAGGGCTCACCTGTGAAGGGAAAACCTTTTCCGGTGACTACCTCTTGAAGCTCAACAAGAGAATGCCAAGAGTGTGCAAAGCAGTCATCAAAGCAAAAGGTGGCAACTTTGAAGAACCTAGAATATAAGACATATTTTCAGTAGTTTCACACTTTTTTGTTAAGTATATAATTCCACATGTGTTAATTCATAGTTTTGATGCCTTCAGTGTGATTGTACAATTTTCATAGTCATGAAAATACAGAAAAATCTTTAAATGAGAAGGTGTGTCCAAACCTTTGGTCTGTACTGTATATATATATATATATATATATATATATATATATATATATAGATAGATAGATAGATAGATAGCATTTGTTATTTTCTTCTTAAAAGGCATCCAAGCTTTTTTTTTTTAATCTATCAACGGTTCTCGCTGTGACCAGCACTTAAAGTAGACTATTCCACAATATTAATAGTTAACTATTCTTATAATACAGAATGGCAGAGTGTTGAGAAATATACGGCACTCCTGGTATGTGGAGAGGTACACAAGTAGGGTTCCAACCCGTAGCAATATAGTAGACAAAACTTGGCACTCAGAAGGTTGCAGTGAATTATAACTTGTTTAATAGGCAATCTTTATGTTAACGTTTCGGTCCGAATTTGGACCTTCATCAGTACTGATTGCCAAACGTCATCACAGTAATAAACTGCTTGTGGTAGCACTAGGGACTGCGACGACATGACTAAAGAATGTCAGAGTGTCCCCTTGTCTTTTGAGGGGCTTTTACATGAAACAGTTATTGACAATGCTTTTTGTATGGCCATTTATGCACTTGGACAAGTTAATCAGCATTAAACAAATTTAATTAATGAAATCTTTTTTTCAGAAATAAAGTCCTCCTTGTACCTGATCAGTTTTGAGTCTTGTTAGCAAAAATTAGAAAATGTATTTTTAAACTTTTACCCTTTTCTTCTTAAACATTAACCAGCTTTGCATGTGTTATATTAGACGTGTTATGGTCCTTACTATTAAAATAAGATGTTAAGAAACCTCAAAGTAATATTACGTTTTTGAGAAACAAATGTTTTATGTATTTATATATTACTCATTAACCAATTTGCTAGGTAACTGTACAATATATTAAAAATATAAAACGACATAGATTGTATATAATGTAACACCTCTTTACAAGAATCATCCAACTATAGGCATTATTATTGTTGTGGGCTTTCGCATTCATATTGTACTATGGTTTATAAATGTTTTTTTATGTCACAGTAGGTACAATATGTAAAATGATATATTTTGCCATGCAACTCATTGATCAACACAGTGCAAATATGTAGGTCCTCACATATTACACTTGTTACTATGAATAATAAAAAAAAAATCCTAAATACTGTACAATATGTCAGAAAATGGTCAATTAATTAATGAATGAATGAAGTGCTCTTGCATTCTCAATTTTTGTATGTATTCCCAATTTTTTTAAATTAACCTTGAGAATATCAGTTAACAGGACAAATAAATTACCATGTAACTACTAGTTGCATAAATAAAAAGCTTAGCTCTTTATAGCATTAAAAACAAACAAATATTATACAGAATGCTAGGTCTGAAGGACAATTAAAAAAAAACACATGAAGCATGTATCAAAAAATTTAAATACTAGTATAAAGAGTATCCACCAATTTCATTTTTATTTAATAAATCAATAGTGCACATGAAAATATAAAACTAAACTGATCTTTCACTCTCAATTCATAGGCAAACCTTTAAAATCAGTATTCAATGAGGACAGATTTTACTATTATTGAGATAAAAGATGGCAGCTGGTGCTTCTAAAGTACTATGGAAATGGTAGGGGGAGGAGAAGAGAGGAGCTAAAGGCAGACATAGACATTCTACTGCAAGTTCTCCAAAAATCAGTTACAGTTCTCCATAGAACTTTATGAGCGCCAACTACGTTCTCCTATTTCAGCAATAGGAAAAATTTGTATTTATTAAAGACAGATTTTACCCATGAATTGAGCATTTTGGTAATAAACCATTAGTTCAGGAAGAGAAATAAATGGATTTCTCTAATATACAGTATATTACAAAATTTCTTATTTTCACCTGTACTATTCATTTATGGGAAAAAAAATTGTAACAACGGTTACTGTTTAAATGATGTGCATATGCTTAGATTTGGTAAGAACAGAGTTAACTTTAATCAACAGTTTGGGCAACAATAGTTAATTTATGTTTTCAATCACTGGCTGATTTTTTAATTAATCAGAAGTTGTATTTGGTGAGTGGGCAATATTTTTCCACTTATACGGGCTTCTTTTGATTTAATTTGAAAGAGTTTGAAAAATGTATTATATTATTCATTTTAAATTTAAGTTCTCTAATAGTTGAGGGAGTAGCGTGAACGTCTAACCAGTGATAGGCCTGTAGCTTTCTGACTTGGTATAAAATACGTAGAATACCCAATGCCTTCAGGGAGTTCAAGTCAGCATCTTCCTCCAGGAGGCCCAAAATATAAATTTTGCGATTTGTTTGTATCTGGATATTAAATATTTGCTTAATTTAAACCAAAATTTGTTTCCACTATTCCTCAATACACACACAGTAAGACACCTTCTGCATAAGGTGTGTATCCTCCTTTCCGCATCTAGGGCATAATGCATCAGATCTAATCTATATAGCAATCTGGGAGTCTTGTAGTTTGGACAACCTCTGGCTTTCAGATTCTGTCAGTTTAAGGGTTTGCTCAGGAATATCTGTCCATTAGGCATTTGTCATGGGACCCAAGTCTCTTTCCCATTTATCCATAACCTGTAAGGGAAATCTATTCAAATATGTGGGCAGAAATTTCTTATATAGCATGGAAATGATATCGCTAGAAAAGTCTGACGCATTACACCCTCTGTATTCTCTCTACTCATGAGAGTTCAGTGCCTGGAACCTCGGAAACATCTCTGTATAGTTTTGAACAATGCTGGTTATTACTTTGCGCTCAACCTTAAAATGATTTGATGTTTGCTATCAAGTGCAGAAGATATAGTAGAGATCCTAAGGGCCAAAGATTGATTACTTCTACCGATATTGCATTACTCAACCTAATACATGATATGTTAACTACACCATGTCAAAGAAAGACTTCATAATGCGGAAAGCTGGAACTATGCAAATTGTCTCTTCAGGGAGGAAAAGAACTTGAACTCTAGCGCCATCTATTGGAAGTAACAATCCTAAATCAATATCTACCCTTTAACGAGACTTGTCACGTGACTTAGGATAAGAGCCAAACCAGAATTTTAATTTGCAGACACATGTTTTGGGTTGTTGCCCCTCCTCAGTGCAAAGTATGAGTTCTGATTTGGCTGTATTAGAGGCCTCTGACTTGGGTTCAAGGGGTAAAGCTTCTCCTTATTGAGAGTAACATGCCTGACATGCAAGTGTAAGGAGAATTATAAGGTCGTGCAATACTCCTCTGAGAAATTAAATATGCAATTTTTTGCTGTAATTAGGCACACAGCAAAACCTTTTCATTCGTATATGTTACTGCATTGTGATACATGCATCAGATTACAAAATGAGACATTAGTGCGTAGCATAAGTTTCAATTTAAAAAGTGATTGAATTGATAACATTCTAAATTATTCAAAGCAGCAATCTAGACTGTTGCCACTAGTACCCTAAAGAAAATTCTTTAATAGTCTGCTAAGTGTCCAAACCATAATCAGATTTTACACTTATGTCCATATATAGCTATATTTTAGGGTACGATCTATGAAGATAAAGAACCTTGAAGAAATAGTAAAAGTAATTTGAGTGGAGTCATTAAATCGATACAACTAAACAGAATGTACTTTCCTCCTGAATTCGGAAGGAGAGGGGGGTACATGGCTCAATATCTGTTTATTCTTATGCAATCTGTTGATTTATTTTTGTTGTTGATTTTTGAGGTTTTTGTAGATTATATAATTCAGGAATAGAAAAGAAACAAAATGTTTCATTGCATGGGAACGCTTATGCTCAGTGTCGGACTGGGGTGCCTGGGGCCCACCAGTGGAAATGATTCTAGGGGCCCACTCTAAATTTCAAAGCTCAGGCTAGGTACACCTTTGTGATGTATTTGTTAGGAGGCTCAGTTGTAAGTTTCATTATATTCACTAGAAGAACATGAGGTACATGCTGCACATTTTTTTCTGCTAAAAAGATGGACACTAATGGAAACAAAGACCTGATTATATTCAATAGGTTCTGTCCATCGCCATTTTTGTCTATTATGTGACAGATACATTTCTTTTAGTTTAATATTTCCATTACTATAACAATACAAATAAAAACCCCGAATGCTTAATGTGATCCTAGCTACACCTGTTCACTTTTAGGTCTTCAAGAGTCAGTATTTTTTTTTAGTTTCCCAAAGTCCTATCTTGCCGTCAACAGAGGGTGCATATCATTTAAAGGGGTTGTCCAGTATAAAAGATTATTACTCTGTAGGTTTGGGGACACAAAAAAAAAAACCTGAGCTTCTAGGGCAGTGATGCTGAACCTTTAAGAAACCGAGTGCCCAAACTGCAACCTAAAACCCACTTATCATTGCAAAGTGCCAACACAGCAATTTAACCTGAATACAGAGGTTTTCATTTACAAAAAAAAATTCATGCAGAAAGCAGACGAGGGCAGCAGAGAGCAGACACAAACAAGAGCAGGGGTACCAGATTGCAGATTTAAAGGAATATGCTCCCCATATCCTGGCATATATGTCCCCCCCAATCCTGGCATATATGCCCCCCCCATCCTTGTGCATGTTCACCAATGCTGCAGGCACCTCTGTTAAATACATAGAAAAAAAAAAAAGACTCCTACTCACCTTCCCTGGCCGCGCGTCGCTGTCTTCTGAAGCAAGCAGCTGACTTCAGCATCCAAGTGATGTGGACGCCCTATGTCACAGCCATGCGCCAAGTCACATGCACGGCGACGTCAGCTGCTGGTCTCTGATTGGCTGCCAGCATGTATTGCGGCACATGGATCCAGCAAGTTCTTGTGCTGCAATACATGTCCGCTGAATGTGCGTCCAATGACACATCCAGCAGAAGCAGGGACTGGTGTTGGCGGATCCCGCACACTCACGGGCTGAGGCGATAGCGCACGTGACCACAGGTAGGGCTCTGTGTGCCCCCGCTGATTCACGTGCAATAGGTTCGCCACTGTTGTTCTAGGCTATGCGCACACGGCGTCTTTTAGACACTCGCCTACCCACATTGTTTTTGCTATAGGAAGAGTTTTCAGGAACACAACAAAGGTGTTTTTTCTGAAGAGTCTTTTTAGATTTTTTTTTTTTACATGCAACTTTTTTTTCTTTTAATATTGTGCATGCGTGTTAATAGGGAGCTTCTTGCTGTCTTCTTTTAACCATTTTTCATCTTTGAAAGCCTAAAGCAGTTAGAAGAAGCTGAAAGAGTCAACTAATGCACAAGTCATTTTTACATTGCTGATTATTTGATTCTTTTTTGCACTTTTTCAGGTGTTTTCCAAGCAGAATAATCATGAAAAAGACACAGTGTGTACATAACCTTACTCACTCTAGCAGAGTCTAACGATGCTTTTGGCCACTGCTCTCGCCTTTGCTAATTGGCTGCAGTGGTGACTTCATGTCTACAGTGCTGTAATCTATCACCGAGCTCAGTGGTTTGTGACGTCTACATCAGACGCTGAGTTTAGTGATTGACTACAGCGCTGCAGACATTTTCACAGCTGCAGCCAATCAACAAAGATAAAGAGAGTAAAACCTCAGTTTTTTGTATTTTTTTATACCTTTGAGCTTATGGAGTAATTTTTGGAATGGAACAACCCTTTTAGTGATTTACTTTTATTAACTTCTGTGGGCTTGGGGAGGTGATCATATTTTTGCTATAAACAACATTATAGATATATTAATTTATTCTGCATATAAAAATACCAGTTATTTTTTAAAAGGTAAATGTGTTTTTAGGCAAAGCATATATGCTTTTTAATGTCTATCACTAAAAATGTCACACATACACATTCACATGAATACAGACAAATATACTGTATTTATATAGTGTATAGACGAGCATTTGTGGATACATTTATACACACACAGAAATAAGATGACAAGATCTCTGACATCAATGAAGAAGATGGGGACTCACTGTCACCATCACAGAACAGCAGTGGGGAAGACATTGTGATAACTCGGCAGCAGAAAGGGTAGAGGGGGCAGGGAGAGCTGTGGGGGGCAAACAGGAAAAAGCAACTTTTGTTGGAGAGAGTGGAGAAGCTAGAGGCATAATACAGGAGGCTCCAGTACTCACTTCAGGTCAGCACTGTGCTCCTCTGGAGCCTCCCCTCCCCCTCCTGATAGTCCACAGAGCTTAGCTGACACAGCAGTGCAGGAGAGAGAGGACACCTTCTCCTCGCTTCTTTCTATGAGCACTTTCTTCACTGCTCCCTTCAGCAATGATTGCACAGCTCTCTTGGCCCCATGTTCCAGCAGGTCCATGCTGGTGGCTGGGCTTTCTGCTGTCAGGCTGATGGAGCAGCAGTAGCCAGTGCAGTGCAGGGGGGTGCTGTGCTGAACCTCCATCCAAAACATCATATCGAGGAGGGAGAGACAAGGAAGAGATCTACCCGCCACAGTTATCTGATGCTACTGTCTGAGCCTGCTTAGCGTCTGATCCCCACCCTACCTTATACCAGGCAATACAGGAGCCGACAGGAAGTTGCTCGCTCAGCTTTTCTCCCCTCTTCTGATAGGCGGGGAGGGGAGGAGCTTAAATCGGGTATGCAGCGAATGTGCTGCAGACTGAGAAGAGAGAGAGTGTCGGAGTCAGGGCCCACCGGGGGATCCACCGATTTCCCGGTGGGTCAATCCGAGCCTTATTATTCTGCAATAAAAAGAGGTTTTTAAAGGGAATCTGTCAGCAGGTTTTTGCTATCTCATCTGTGAGCAACATCATATATTCAAAGAGACCCTGAATCCAACAATGTATCATTTAGTTTACTGGGTCCAGCCATTGTGACACAATCAGAATTTTTAGATTTAGCAATGCAGCAGAGCTGATAAATGTAACTACGCCCCAACCAGACTCTTTATATACAATGTCTATAGTCAGTGAGCTGCTTATCACAGGAGGGGGAGGAGTCAAACTTGGGCTGACCAGCTCCTGTGTCTCAGCAATGATAACTTCCTGGTGCTAAAACAATCATAAATAGCAGGATGGATCTTGATAAGAGAGCCATCGCTGAAATCTGTGTTTTAACCCCTACTTCACACTGTCTTCAGGTTACATAGTAAAAGCCTGCTAACAGATTCCCTTTAAGGGGATATGAAAGTTATTTATTTTATTATGTTGCAATGTTACTAGATAGATTAAAAAAAAAGAATACTTACTGCTTTTTCCTTCTGCAATCCATCCCTGAAGCTCAATGATCTTACTGGCATCTGAAAGTCAGCTTGATCTTACAGCAAAGAAAGTGAAAAACCTGCACCACCTGCAAGCAGCTGCAATAGTCAGTGCAAAGCTGAACATGTACAATGCAGGCACCTAAATAGGACTTGGTAACATTTCAGGTGCAAAAGCTCATAAAAAAGTTTAAACAGTCCAAAATAACCATAAGAAATAAAAATGAGCTGCACTCACTAGTCCTTAAAAGCAGTATCTTTATTCCATAAGAATAAAAAGTCCGGCAAGCAGGGAGCGCAGGGAAGAAAAAAGCAGACAACAGATGTTTCGCGTGAAGACTCTTCTACAGGTCTGTGTTACTAAGTCAGCTTGACTTGACCGTTGGAGCACCAAGGAAAAGAATAGGTGAGTATCCTTTAATTTGCTATTTTTTAACAATTGCAGCTCTTTTTCTCTTCAATTAAATATTAGATAACCCCATTAGCCCCTTTCCAACATGTGGCATACATGTGGGTATGTGAAGCAGACTCAGAAGATGAGGTGGCTCCATGCATGGTGGGTGCCAGCTGTAAGAATATTAGCCAGTATTGTAAATGCCAAAAAAGAAAAAAATCAAACACTAAAATTACTGTTTTTCAGTCACCTGACTTCCCCCCCAAAATGTAAGAAAAATATCATAAAAATGTCCTACACACCCCAAAATAGCATTAATAAAAGCATCAGCATGCTAAACAGACATACTGTATGTATCTATGTTTTCTTTTCCTATGTTTCATACAGATTGGGGGAGACAGGACAACAACTTAGAACAAAGATAAATTGTCATTGCCACACAATAAAAGAAAAAAGAATAGATCTACCTATGGCCAAAATTTTTGTATCCCTGATCACAGCATCATGGACCTTAAATTGCTGGTATTGAAAGGTAACTTCACATCCCAAGAGACAGAGAAGTCTGAGAGTACAAACTTATGATGAGCTCTGACACACTCAGAGCAGGAATGAATGTGTCTCATGGATTTATGTTTTTTTACATACCTCGTGGAGGTATCACAACCCTGGACAAGACCTCAATCACAGGACAATAAAACTTTCACAATTCTTATCTATGAACTGCTTCAATATTTACTGACACAACTGTCTCTCCCCTTCCCACATTAATAGCTCTGCTTCAATTCACTTGTTATTTATTGCATTATTCCTGTGTCCTGTTGTATATAAATATGTGACTCTTTAGATTTTGCATTATACTGAGCCTGATGAAGAGATCTGAGTAGTCTCGAAAGCTTGCAATTTGTTACCATCTTTTCAGTTAGACATTAAAAGGTATCAACCACTGAGGACTCTCAAATTTTTATATTTTTCTATCTACTGGCTAACACTGTACATACATTTTTCCTGTATCAGTTTTGGTTTGGCATAATGCTTTAAAAGAAACACTCATGTAAGTTGCTAACAGAATGCCAAGAAATAACAATACAACACAATTGATGATGGGGCTTGGAAATGTAGAGTTTAATGTATTTTTATTCAAATGATACATTCTTGTGTGCATCTTCCAACTTACTTTCTATGCTGGGGGGGGGGGGTAAGGGAGTATAGCACCCTTATTATGCAAATATAAGGAATATGTGTGAACATCACACTGATTTTTCACTTTTCACAGAAACTTTCCCTCTAGAATATAACAAAAACAAATATGAAAACTGTTTTAATCTCTAAACAGTAGTTTATAGCCACGAGCAAAGGAGTTTTCTTGGAAAATTGAGCTATTTTTTCATTTACAGAAATGTAATTATCTTACGTCAGAGTTCTAATGTGAAGCTGGCTATACATGGGTCAACTGGCAGTTAGCAATTATGGCTTTTGCAATTTTGAGTGATCGTAAGTGTGTGCTCATGCGTGCGTGCGTGTGTTTGGAAAAGTTTAAGACGCATTCATTGCTTTAACACAAATCAACTTCCTTTATTGTTTTTGCATTTTTCTTCATTCCCTCCAGATTATCACTGAAAAGTTGTGCTGAAAAGTAATCTTTTAACAAATAGACATCTACTCTAAATGAGGCAGAATATAAATGTAGGAGAAAGCAAATCCTCAGGGCCGCAATGTTACAAACAAGTCTACAGAACAGACATTCATATCTTTCAATGCATGTTATTCATATAAAGTAGTTTCAGTAGCTGGGAAGTTGGATTGCCTCTAAATGAGCCACGCATTGTGCAATGAATATACAGCACCTAAAATTGAGACATTCAGCAAATTAAATCCAGGCTATATTTCACATTTTTTAATATAAAATGTTTTTATATAGGCAATGAAGTCAAAAAGATCATTCAATTTTTTTTAAAAGAACATTATATTAACATTTACCTTAACAGATGACAAATATAATAATATCACAGTTAGATTAAAATGTCACTAAATGTGAAGCAAATATAAAATGGTGCTATAATAATAAATAATATTATTAATGGAGTTTTAATCATGAGTTGAAAAAATATCGAGACATCTTATCATTATTGGCAATGCTTTGGTGTTTATTAGCACTAGCTTCAAAGGTCCCAATGCTTATTTGTGATTAATATATTGTATATCAGTTATACCAGAAGAAGTACATACCAAAAAGGCAGACCATGCTATTTCAATGTGGCTCTTAAAGAGAAGGGAGGGAAACCTTGGTTGATTTCATTACTTTTGCTAAGAAGTGAAAGTCTCCTTGTTTCAAGAGAAACTATATTGTTAGAAAACAAATGGACTTGGGAACTGACCTGAGGATCTTGTTAGGAAAGGAGAGTTGAAAACAATCATAAGGCCATTATTTCACGGCTGCTAAAGCTAAAGACTATAATGAAGGTCTTGCCAATGTGATCCCTCTCATGTATATAAAATACTGGCCAAAGCACAACTTTTTGTAGCTTATTTGTGGTCAACAGAAGTCATCTGGCCATCAACACAGGTGGTAAAAGATCATTTATCAACATTAAGTCGGAAAGTGTGTCTTACTAAGTGGAGTCCTTAAATGGGTTTTCCCAAAAAGTACATTTATTTTAATTAATAAATCTTTTAATAATAAGTTTCACAATTGGATGTTTTAAAAAAAATGTTCCTGTGCTGAGATAATCTTATAAATGTGCCCCTGCTGTGTACTGTGTAATAGTTGGGTCTGACTGTGCTGGAACATGGTCTGATTATATCACATCTCCTGGGCAGTGGAGGAAGCTAAAGACTATACAGACAGAACAGCATGGGATTACAGCTGATTTTTTTGTGAGACAAAACATTTCACTACCTGTTTTTAAGCAATGTTTTGCCTCATAGAAAGCAGTTGTGATCCCTTACTGTAATATCTATATACTCTTTTGCTTCCTCCCCTGCCCAGGAGATGTGGTATGATAAGACAGTGTTCCTGTACAGTCAGACACAACCATTACACAGTACACAGCAGGGGCACATTTATAAGATTATCTCAGCACAGGAACATTTTTTTTAAAACACATCCAATTGTGGAACTTGCTATTATTCAAAGATCTATTGATTAAAATGTTGATTAAAATTAACTTTGTGAGAAAAAACCCTTTAAGAAAAAGTGCAGTCAAGTTGCAGAAGGCAGATTGTTCTGCATCAGGACAAGGTAATGCTAGTGGTTAAGGGGGCAAGCCTTAATACCCCTTGCCTCATTATGTGAATGTGTTCACTCTCTTGTAATTGTCTATATGTTATTCAATGAGTGACTTAATACTGAATTATAAATTGTCATTAGATGTCTCTGTAGCAGTTACCTGAAAGGTATAAATAGGACACAGCTGGTTTTTGGGGGTTGAATCAGTGTAGCTGATATCACAGGGCAAGCAGAAATTCCCTGTTACTAAGTAAACGAAGCAATTCCCAATGAAGTGAGTAACAAAAGAGAAACTCAAAGTAATGTGCAAAAATGCTGAAGATGCAACTAGTGTTGAGCGATACCTTCCGATATCAGGAAATATCAGATCGGATTGGATCGGACCGATACCCAAAAAATATCGGATATCGCCAATTTCGATACCGGAAACCAATGCAAGTCAATGGGACACAAATATCGGAATGAAAATAAACCCTTTCTTTCCGTGTAGGTTAATTCTACATGAAGGAAAACAGCTAAGAATAATGTAGAATGTATTACATGAAAAGCCGGCAATTCAGCAGCGGCATACACCGGTACCCGACAATTTAGAACAGAAAGAATAGAGCATCACACATAGATTAGATAGATAGAAACATGTCAGTCACATGTATAAGAAGTACAGTGACAGTGTTGCTTACTGTACTTGTCATTTAGTGTTAAAGGATTTATTAAAAAAAATAATAGTTTTTTCATGCACCGTCTCTTTAAAAAAGCCGGCAGGCAATTCAACATTGGTACCCGACAATTTAGAATAGAAAGAATAGAGCATCACACATAGATTAGATACATAGAAACATGTCAGTCACATATATAAGAAGTACAGTGATAGTGTTGATTACTGTACTTGTCATTTAGTGTTAAACTAAAGGATTTATTAAAAAAAAAAATTGGCGTGGGGTTCCCCGTAATTTTAGTCTCTAGCGGAGGTTAAGCAGATGGCTGGGGCAGATGTTTGAAGCCTGGGAAGGGGGTAATACCCACAGAGATTCCCAGGCTACTAATATCAGCCCTCAGCTGAATACCTAGCTTTACTAGCTATTAAAATGCGGGACCCCCAAAAAAATGATGTGGGGTCCCCCCTATTTTAATAGCTAGCAAAGGCTAGGCAGACAGCTGTGGGCTGATATTAATAGCCCAGGAAGGGTGCCATGAATATTGGCCCCCTCCCAGGCTATAAACACCAGCCGTCAGCCGCCCCAGAAATGGCGCATCCATAGGATGCACCAATTCTGGCACTTAGCCTCGCTCTTCCCACTGCCCTGTAGCGGTGGCAGTGGGGTAATAGGGCTGGGGTTGATGTCAGCTTATAATGCCAGCTGACATCAAGCCCAGGTTAGTAATGGAGAGGCATCTATAAGACACCCCCATTACTAACCCCATAGTCAAAGTTAAAAAAAAACACAAACACCCAGAATAAAGTCCTTTAATTGAAATAAACACACAATTCTTTATTGTTCTAAATTAAACCATACTTACCATCATGCCCATTCCAGCTGAAGCCAACGATCTCCTGCAATAAAAGTTAAATAATAAAGCAACCTCATCCTTACCTTTCGATGGTTCCAAGGAGGGCTTCAGCTCTGCTACATTCACATGACAGGCTGGATCGCAGCTGAAAGCTGCCATCCAGCTTGCCATGCCGCAGACACTGAGAAGCGCAGGCATGCTTGCGCTCCTCAGTGTCTGGCTGTGACGGCATCCAGATGAGCCAAATTCATTTCCAATGAACTCAGCTCACCTCATGCACGTCACTGACAGCGTGGGAGAATTCTACTGTGCATGTGGTGAGCATGAGAGAATTCTCCCACGCTGTCAGTGACGTGCATAAGGTGAGCTCATGTCCAATGAACTCAGCTCACCTCATGTACGTCATTGACAGCGTGGGAGAATTCTCCTGCGCTCAGCGCTTGAGCAGGAGAATTCTCCCATGCTGGGATGGCATTGAGATGACAGGCTGGATCGCAGCTGAGTGCTGCCATTCAGCATGCCATCTTTCATAGACACGGCAGAGCGCAAGCATGCTTGCACTCTACAGTGTTTCTGAAGGATGAAAAGCTGGATGGCAGCGCTCAGCTGCGATCCTGCTTGTCATCTCAATGCTATCCCAGCGTGGGAGAATTCTCCTGCTGAAGCGCTGAGCGCAGGAGAATTCTCCACGCTGTCAGTGACATGCATGAGGTGAGCTGAGTTCATTGGACATGAACTCGGCTCATCTGGATGCCGTCACAGCCAGACACTGAGGAGCGCAAGCATGCCTGCGCTTCTCAATGTCTGCAGCATGGCAAGCTGGATGGCAGCTTTCGGCTGTGATCCAGCCTGTCATCTGAATGTAGCAGAGCTGAAGCTGTCCTGGGAACCATGGAAAGGTAAGGATGAGGTTGCTTTATTATTTTACTTTTATTGCAGGACATCATTGACTTCAGCTGGAATGGCGTGATGGTGAGTATGGTTTAATTTAGAACATTAAAGAATTGTGTGTTTATTTCAATTAAAGGACTTTATTCTGGGTGTTTGTGTTTTTTTTTAACTTTGACTATGGAGTTAGTAATGGGGGTGTCTTATAGACGCCTATCCATTACTATCCTGGGCTTGATGTCAGCTGGCATTATAAGCTGACATCAACCCCAGCCCTATTACCCCACTGCCACCGCTATAGGGCAGTGGGAAGAGCGAGGCTAAGTGCCAGAATTGACGCATCCTATGGATGCGCCATTTCTGAGGCGGCTGACGGCTGGTGTTTATAGCCTGGGAGGGGGCCAATATTCATGGCACCCTTCCTGGGCTATTAATATCAGCCCACAGCTGTCTGCCTAGCCTTTGCTAGCTATTAAAATAGGGGGGACCCCACATCATTTTTTGGGGGGTCCCCCATTTTAATAGCTAGTAAAGGCTAGGTATTCAGCTGGGGGCTGATATTAGTAACCTGGGAAGCTCCGTGGGTATTACCCCCTTCCCAGGCTGCAAACATCTGCCCCAGCCGTCTGCTTAACCTCCTCTAGAGACTAAAATTACGGGGAACCCCACGCCAATTTTTTTTTTAATAAATCCTTTAGTTTAACACTAAATGACAAGTACAGTAACCAACACTGTCACTGTACTTATTATATATGTGACTGACATGTTTCTATGTATCTAATCTATGTGTGATGCTCTATTCTTTCTATTCTAAATTGTCAGGTACCGGTGTATGCCGCTGATGAATTGCCGGCCGGCTTTTTTAAAGAGACGGTGCATGAAAACACTATTATTTTTTTTAATAAATCCTTTAACACTAAATGACAAGTACAGTAAGCTGAGCGCTGCCATCCAGCTTGTCATCCTTCAGAGACACTGCAGAGCGCAGGCATTATGGGAACTTCCGATTCCGGTATTCGATATTCTAAAAGTATCGGAACTCAGTATCGGAACTCCGATACCGCGAATATCGGTCGATACCCGATATTTCAGTATCGGAATGCTCTACACTAATTGCAACAAATGTTAGAAATAACGTGCTTGAAATAAGTTTTACTTTTACCCCTTTGAGATGTACCTCAGAACTTAGGTGGTCATGTCATAGCAGGAAAACAAATGTAAAAATAGTGGACTGTGGTGTTTAAAGCACAGTAACACAATGTGTTTTTTGTCACTGTGTGAGCATGTTGGCTGGTGTTATGGCATTTGTGCCTGCTAGATGTGGTTTTTAGTGTTGAGCATTCCGATACTGAAATATCGGGTATCGGCCGATATTTGCGGTATCGGAATTCCGATACTTAATTCCGATACTTTTGCAATATCGTATACCGGAATCGGAAGTTCCCATAATGCAATGAGCCATTTTCATTTTATTCAGCCAATGAGGATCCTAAGAAGTGTGGGCACATCCTGTTAGGCATGTAGGCATCTTAACTAATGGCTTGGCTGTGATTGGCTGCTGAAATGATGTCATGATGCACTATAAAAGCCGCCGCTGCCATTTTGAGCTCACTCTGCTGTGAGTTCAGTTAGGGATAGGACGCTGTTGTTCTGAGGGACAGTTTTAGCTACCTATTTGGTCTATTCTGCTTTACCCAAGCTACTTTATAAATCGCTGTGCCTTGTAGCGCTAGTGCACAGTTCTCTGTGCTGTTCACCGCTGTCTGCAAGGTCTGTGTGTGTGAGTGCAGCTCACCCTGTAGTGTGTGCTTCAACCACGTCTGGTTGTAGTGCACTCAGTGTGTGTCACTGCCTCATACATTGTCCTTTTTTGCCAATTCATAATTTTTCCTGATATCTCCTATTAGTGTGGTGGTTCCATCCGTATTCAGCTAAATTGGTTCCAAACACACTATATAGGAGTAGATAGAGAAATTTTTTTGGTCTTACAGCGCTAGTGCACAGTGCTCTGCATCTGTACTGTTCACCGCTGTCTGCAAGGTCTGTTGTGTGAGTGCAGCTCACCCTGTAGTGTGTGCTTCAACCACGTCTGGTTGTAGTGCACTCACTGTGTGTCACTGCCTCATACATTGTCCTTTTTTGCCAATTCATAATTTTTCCTGATATCTCCTATTAGTGTGGTGGTTCCATCCGTATTCAGCTAAATTGGTTCCAAACACACTATATAGGAGTAGATAGAGAATTTTTTTTGGTCTTGCAGCGCTAGTGCACAGTGCTCTGCATCTGTACTGTTCACCGCTGTCTGCAAGGTCTGGTGTGTGAGTGCAGCTCACCCTGTAGTGTGTGCTTCAACCACATCTGGTTGTAGTGCACTCAGTGTGTGTCACTGCCTCATACATTGTCCTTTTTTGCCAATTTATAATTTTTCCTGATTTCTCCTATTAGTGTGGTGGTTCCATCCGTATTCAGCTAAATTGGTTCCAAACACACTATATAGGAGTAGTTAGAGGAGCCTTTCTGCAGCATTGGGCCCTGCAGCCCCAGCCAGATTAGTATTAGCCTATTTTTTGCAGCCTCATCTATTGCATTGTAGGTTACCTTCCTACATTGTAATAGCTACAAAAAGTTTGTGATACTATCGTTATTACATCTTTAGGCACATCCAGTGTCTTTTTGTGCCAAAAAAAACCTAAATAAAGTTCACCAAACACTCCACTTTACAGTTGTGTAGGCCACATTAGCTCATATTAAAGTCTAGTCCACACTTTATAAAATTAGTGTTTCTTATACCTGTTAGCAGCTGTTCAGGTGTAAGCACACTAAGCCCTTAGTACTTTTCTGCCTATCTTTATCAGTCTACCAAGATGAAGAAGGCAGGGAGTAAGGCATGTGGTCGTGGGCGTGGGCGTGGAGTTTCTGCAGGGAGAGGACGTGAGCATTCTGTGCCTGCAGGGAGAGGACGCGGGGATTTTGTGCCTGCTGCGGGCACCAGTGACTCAGCATCCCCCAGTTTTACCAGGGAACAGTCCTTTATGCGCAGCTTTGTAGGAGCTAGCCGTACCCCACTGCTGCGCGAGGACCAAATTGAAGCCGTTGTCGGATGGATGGCAGCTAACGCATCGACTTCAATTAGTTCCAGATCCTCTCAGGTCCTGAGCACTGAAGAGCACCCATCTGTCTCTTCACCACCTGCCAAATTGCCCAGGCAGTCAGAGAGCCCTGGACAGGAGCCAGCTCTACTTCTGCTCTCTGAATCTCTTGGCTTGGAAAGAGGGGGCCAGCCAAGCAGAATTCGAGAATTTGAAGAAGAGGTAGTATGCAGTGATGCGCAACCGTTTTGTCTCTCTGAATCTGAAGAGGCGGGTGGGCCAGTGCTTATGGTCAGCAGCACACCTCAGTACGCATCTGATGATGAGACTCAGGTGCCACTTTCTGGTGCATACTGTGCTGTCGAGACTACCCAGGAGAAGCAGTTGTTTGAAGAGGGTGGTGTAGATGATGAGGTCCTTGACCCATCATGGCGTGAGGGACAGGAAGGTGGTGGGAGCAGCTCTGAGGAAGAGATTCCCCGAACAGCCCAAAAAGGAGGGAGAGGGAGGGGGCAGACTTGGTTGCCTGTAGCCTCCACTTCGGCACCCATTAGGAGCATGGCTCTTCCAAAATCCAAAGCGGGCGCTCCCAAGACTTGCAGTGCCTGGTCCTTTTTTGACACAGTTGCAGATGACATTTGCTTTGTCAAATGCAAGCTGTGTAATCAGAAGGTGAAAAGAGGGAAAAGTGTCAGCAACCTCAATACCACAAATATGTGGAAACATGTGCGGACCAAGCACGTGGTGGAGTTACAAAAACACACTGAAGACCTAGGCCAACCTACAGCGCCACCTACCACCTCTTCAGCTCGTGTTGTAGCCTCTTCCTCCAGCTCACACACAGCTGGTTCGGCTTCCTCACAGGATCACCATGGAAGAATCTCTGGCACTGTTGTACAGAGACACAGTGTAATTCCACCCACAGCACCACTTTCCCAGTCATCCTCATACTCCCAGGCCAGTCTACAGCCATCGTTAGCACAGGCATGGGAGAAAAGGCACCCATACTCGGCAAACCACACCCGAGCACAGGCTCTGAATGCTGGCATTGCTAAACTACTGGCCCTTGAAATGCTATCATTCAGGCTGGTGGAGACTGACACATTCCGTAACTTTATGGCATTGGCAGTCCCACAATACAACGTGCCCAGCTGATTTTATTTCAGCAGGCAAGCCGTCCCTGCCCTGCAACATCATGTGGAGGGAAAAATTAAACATGCGCTACAAAACGCCGTCAGTAGCAAGGTCCACCTGACCACCGATGCGTGGACCAGTAAGCATGGACAGGGACGATACCTTTCCCTCACTGCCCATTGGGTAAATGTTGTGGAGCCGGGTACAGATCTTGAGAGTGGCGCTGTACGTGTTCTGCCAACTCCAAGGATTGCAGGAATCCAGTCTGTACACAATGACTCCTCCTCATACTCCAGTTCCTCTGAATCAGCGCTGCAGGAGCCGTCACGGTCTACCTCCACATCGACCCGTGAACGGTTACCTGTTATGGTGACCAATATGAGCACAGCCGTGGCCAAACGTCAACAGGCCGTATTAAAATTAATTTCTTTGGGGAATCGAAGCCACACAGCGCAGGAGCTCTGGAATGCCATCAAGCAGCAGAGCGACATGTGGTTTGTGCCAGCGAATCTCCAGCCAGGCATGGTAGTGTGTGACAATGGCCGAAATCTGGTGGCAGCTCTGGGCCTAGGCAACCTCACTCACATCCCATGTCTGGCACATGTGCTCAACTTGGTCATGCAGAGTTTTTTGAGGGACTATCCGGATCTTGATGCACTGCTTCACAAGGTCCGCATAGACTGCGCTCACTTGCGGCGTTCCAGCAATGCAAGATCATTCATTGCAGCTCTGCAGCGCCGATTACGTCTTCCGGAACATCGCATCATATGTGACCTACCCACCAGGTGGAATTCAACGTTACATATGTTGGAGAGGTTGTGTGAGCAGCAGGCAGCAGTAATGGAGTACCAGCTGCAGCAGGCGCAAACAAGTCGCAGTGCGCGCCGTTCACACTTCACCACCACTGAGTGGGCCTCTATGAAGGACATTTGCCACGTTTTGCGTGCCTTCGATTATTCCACGTGGATGGCGAGTGCAGATGATGCACTAGTCAGCATGACTATCCCCCTTATCTGCCTGCTTGAAAAAACACTGCAAGCACTAAGGGACGAGGTTTTGGAAGAGGTGGAGGATGAGGAGTCACAAATGCCATCTGCTTCTCTACAGTCTGCGCAACGTGGTTCCTCAAAAAGGCCTAGGCAGGGGACACTTTGTGAGGAGGATGAGGAGGAGTCAATGGATGAGGAAGACATCTGTCCAGAGGAGGGAGGTACACAATGCTCTAGTAGTCAGTATCTAGAGCGAGGGTGGGGTGATGCAGAGCAGGCAGAGATCACGCCTCAAGCAGGGGACAGCGTTTCTTGGCCAGTTGGCAGTCTGCAGCACATGGTTGATTTCATGCTGCAGTGCCTGAGAAACGACCGCCGCATCGCCCACATTCTCAACACGGCTGATTATTGGGTGTCCACCCTCCTAGATCCTCGCTACCGGGACAACTTACAAAGCCTCATAACACCGTTGAACCGGGAGCGTAAAATGCGGGAGTACCAAGTCGCACTGGTGCATTCCATCATGTTCTCCATTCCAACCGAGAGCAGTGCTGCTAGTGCTTTACAAAGCAGCTCAGTGCGTCGAGGCAGTGGAGGAAGCTCTGCACAAAGAGGGAGCAGAAGCAGCGCCTCAGCACAAGGCAAGACCAGTATGGCCGAAATGTGGCAAAGTTTTGTGTCCCCGCCGCCACAAATGTCTACACCATCACAGATGGCTCCAGTCAGCAGGAGGCAACGTTTCTGTCAGATGGTGACAGACTACATGTCTTGCCCTCTTAGTGTACTCCCAGACGGCTCTTCTCCCTTCAAGTTTTGGGTCTGTAAGCTGGATACATGGCCAGAGCTTAGTCAGTATGCATTGGAGGTGCTAGCTTGCCCTGCTGCTAGTGTATTATCGGAACGCGTCTTTAGTGCCGCAGGTGGTGTACTAACAGACCGTCGCATGCGACTATCCTCCAATAACGTTGACCGGCTTACTTTTCTCAAAATGAACAAGGCCTGGATCTCTCATGAATTTGCCAGTCCTCTTCCAGAATAAATAATTGGTTGGCAACAGTATCCAGGTCTCCTGTTGTGTTCATGTTTCTATCACCTGAACTGTAATCCCTGAGCTCCAACACCGCCAGTTGGCGCTTGGAAGTGCCGTCTGCACAGTCAACACTTGCTGCCGTGTTATTGGGGTTCAGTAACGTCAGCTGTTTCCCTGCTATGCGGACGGCAATTTCTCCTGCTCTGTCCACATTCTCACTACTACAGATTTTAAAGTTGCTCCAATTACACCTCTGGCTCCTCTGTTTTCAGTATTATCCCTGAGCTCCAACACCGCCAGTTGGCGCTCGGAAGTGCCGTCTGCACAGTCAACACTTGCTGCCGTGTTATTGGGGTTCAGTAACGTCAGCTGTTCCCCTGCTGTGCGGACGGCAATTTCTCCTGCTCTGTCCACATTCTCACTACTACAGATTTTAAAGTTGCTCCAATTACACCTCTGGCTCCTCTGTTTTCAGTATTATCCCTGAGCTCCAACACCGCCAGTTGGCGCTCGGAAGTGCCGTCTGCACAGTCAACACTTGCTGCCGTGTTATTGGGGTTCAGTAACGTCAGCTGTTCCCCTGCTGTGCGGACGGCAATTTCTCCTGCTCTGTCCACATTCTCACTACTACAGATTTTAAAGTTGCTCCAATTACACCTCTGGCTCCTCTGTTTTCAGTATTATCCCTGAGCTTCAACACCGCCAATTGGCGCTCGGAAGTGCCGCCTGCACAGTCAACACTTGCTGCCGTGCTTTTGGGGTTCAGTAACGTCAGCTGTTCCCCTGCTGTGCGGACGGCAATTTCTCCTGCTCTGTCCACATTCTCACTACTACAGATTTTAAAGTTGCTCCAATTACACCTCTGGCTCCTCTGTTTTCAGTATTATCCCTGAGCTCCAACACCGCCAGTTGGCGCTCGGAAGTGCCGTCTGCACAGTCAACACTTGCTGCCGTGTTATTGGGGTTCAGTAACGTCAGCTGTTCCCCTGCTGTGCGGACGGCAATTTCTCCTGCTCTGTCCACATTCTCACTACTACAGATTTTAAAGTTGCTCCAATTACACCTCTGGCTCCTCTGTTTTCAGTATTATCCCTGAGCTCCAACACCGCCAGTTGGCGCTCGGAAGTGCCGTCTGCACAGTCAACACTTGCTGCCGTGTTATTGGGGTTCAGTAACGTCAGCTGTTCCCCTGCTGTGCGGACGGCAATTTCTCCTGCTCTGTCCACATTCTCACTACTACAGATTTTAAAGTTGCTCCAATTACACCTCTGGCTCCTCTGTTTTCAGTATTATCCCTGAGCTCCAACACTGCCAGTTGGCGCTCGGAAGTGCCGTCTGCACAGTCAACACTTGCTGCCGTGTTATTGGGGTTCAGTAACGTCAGCTGATCCCCAGCTGTGTGTCCGGCAAATTCTCCTGCTTTGTCCACATCCACTGTACTACGGATTTAAAACCTCCTCCAAATACACCTCTGGCTCCTCTGTTTTTAGTATTTACCCTGGGCTCCAATACCGCTAGTTGCTGCTCAGAAGTGCCGTCTGCACAGTCAACACTTGCTCCAGTGTTATTGGGGTTCAGTAACGTCAGCTGATCCCCAGCTGTGTGTCCGGCAAATTCTCCTGCTTTGTCCACATCCACTGTACTACGGATTTAAAACCTCCTCCAAATACACCTCTGGCTCCTCTGTTTTTAGTATTTACCCTGGGCTCCAATACCGCTAGTTGCTGCTCAGAACTGCCGTCTGCACAGTCAATGCTTGCTCCAGTGTTATTGGGGTTCAGTAACGTCAGCTGATCCCCAGCTGTGTGTCCGGCAAACTCTCCTGCTTTGTCCACATCCACTGTACTACGGATTTAAAACTTGCTCCAATTACACCTCTGGCTCCACTCTGTTTTTAGTATTCACCCTGGGTTCCCGCACCGCCAGCTGGTTCTCGGTAGTTCCATTTTCTCTTGTACCTTCTACTACCCATCCGGGTTCCAGTACCGTCAGCTGGTTCTCGGCAGTGACTTTGGCACGGGTACTCCCTCCTGCCCAGCCTGGTTCCAGCACGCCAGCTGTTTCCGGGTAGTGTCAACGTCACTTTGCCTCCAATGCGTTGTCCTGTCGTGTTGCGGTCGGGTTAGCCGACTCTATGGTGCCTGCAGTTTAGGTGACTCCTATGTGGGCTGCGGGATCTGGCAATGAAGGCTGGTTCCATAGTGCCAATAGGACAAGCACCCCCTGTAGGACTGTGGGTTTTGGTAACTGCGGCCGGCTCGCGGCCTTGAACGTTTTTTTACATGGGTACCTTCTGTTACCCATCCGGGTTCCAGTACCGTAAGCTGGTTCTCGGCAGTGCCTTTGGATTAGGTGCCTCCTTCTCGGTATCCAAGTTCCACCAACGTCTGCTGGTCCTTGGTAGTGCTTTCTGGCACAGGTACCTCCTGCTTAGTAACCGAGTTCCAGTACCGTCAGCTGGTCTTCGGCAGTTCCATTGGCTCTTGTACCTTCTGCTACCCATCCGGGTTCCAGTACCGTCAGCTGGTCCTCGGTAGTTCCATTTGCTCTTGTACCTTCTACTACCCATCCGGGTTCCAGTACCGTCAGCTGGTTCTCGGCAGTGACTTTGGCACGGGTACTCCCTCCTGCCCAGCCTGGTTCCAGCACGCCAGCTGTTTCCGGGTAGTGTCAACGTCACTTTGCCTCCAATGCGTTGTCCTGTCGTGTTAGCCGACTCTATGGTGCCTGCAGTTTAGGTGACTCCTATGTGGGCTGCGGGATCTGGCAATGAAGGCTGGTTCCATAGTGCCAATAGGACAAGCACCCCCTGTAGGACTGTGGGTTTTGGAAACTGCGGCCGGCTCGCGGCCTTGAACTTTTTTTTACATGGGTACCTTCTGCTACCCATCCGGGTTCCAGTACCGTCAGCTGGTTCTCGGCAGTGCCTTTGGATTAGGTGCCTCCTTCTCGGTATCCAAGTTCCACCAACGTCTGCTGGTCCTTGGTAGTGCTTTCTGGCACAGATACCTCCTGCTTAGTAACCGAGTTCCAGTACCGTCAGCTGGTCTTCGGCAGTTCCATTGGCTCTTGTACCTTCTGCTACCCATCCGGGT
Organism: Phyllobates terribilis; assembly: GCF_046119375.1. Lineage (NCBI taxonomy): Eukaryota > Metazoa > Chordata > Amphibia > Anura > Dendrobatidae > Phyllobates > Phyllobates terribilis. Next base: position 114,586,859 of record NW_027362761.1, on the reverse strand, counting down.
TCCAGTACCGTCAGCTGGTCCTCGGTAGTTCCTCAGCTTTCTTGTACCTTCTGCTACATTTCCAAGTTCAAGCTTTTTGAAATGGTTCTTGGTAATCACTCTAGATCTCCCTGACGATGACCCTGAAGTCGAGGACCCTGAAGACCAACCCTAAGAAGACGAGGACCCCGAAGACGACGACCCTGAAGATGAGGACCCTGAAGACCACTCCGAAGAAGACGAGGACCCTGAAGACCACCCCGAAGAAGACGAGGACCCTGAAGACCACCCCGAAGAAGACGAGGACCCCGAAGACGAGGACCCAGAAGACCAACCCGAAGAAGACGAGGACCCCGAAGACGAGGACCCCCGAAGACGAGGACCCTGAAGACCACCCCGAAGAAGACCAAGAAGATGACCCTGAAGAAGTTGACCAAGAGGACAAAGAAGAGAAGACAAGCACCAAGATACAGAAGAACAAGAGACAGAAAACCAAGAAGCAGAAATACAAGAAGCTGCAGAACAAAAAGCGGAAGAACATTAAGCATAAGACTAAAATTCAGAGCAAAAGATAATATCTAAATTATAAGCAGAAGATGACTAAGCAGTGTATGGGGGTGAGTCCGTTCCTCCTCGTGGTGCCCCTGGAAAAGGCCTGCTGCTGCAGGCCAAACTGAACGCGGACAAATCCTGTTGTAAATCTTTTGTGACGGGCAGAACGAAAGGTGTAATGTCCAACCTTTTATAGATAACAACTACAGGAATGCCTGCCACAAATAAGAATATGATGAAGAAGAAGAAGATGAAGAAGCAGAATATGAAGAATGTAAAAAAAAAGAATAATACGAAGAAGGTGAAGAAGAAGAAGATGAAGAAGGTGAAGAAGAAGTGGATGAAAAAGATGCTGAGGATGATGAAGGAGAAAGTGTGGGAGAAGTAAAAAAGAAGGTGAAGAGCATGGAAGTAGTGAAACATAAATATCTGACAAAATATAAAAATACTTAACATAGTCAATATTTCCGTAACTCAGAACGTCTTAAAAAAAAATATTAATTCCTGTTATTCCATTTGATTGGGCTAAACCTCTATGCCTTTATTGTCTCCCCCACCTCCCCCAATACATTCTACATTATTCTTAGTTGTTTTCCTTCATGTAGAATTAACCTACAAGGAAAGAAAGGGTTTATTTTCATTCCGATATTTCTGTCCCATTGACTTGCATTGGTTTCCGGTATCGGAATCGGCGATATCCGATACTTTTTCGGTATCGGTCCGATCCAATCCGATCCGATATTTCCCGATATCGGAAGGTATCGCTCAACACTAGTGGTTTTATATGAGTCGCATGATAAACATATGCTGTGTTGTATACTGAGGTATTGTGCTCTTCACCATCTGAGCACATTTCTAACTTAGTTATCAGCTTACTGGCACATCCATACCCTGTCTGCTGAAACATATTTCTTTGTCAGGGGAAGTTTTTCATTGCTGCCTACAAACATTGTTGTGGAACTGAAGACCTGAAGCACAGCATTGTTGGAGGGAAGAAAGGAGGATTGATACAAAGACTGTGGTTTTGGTTCCAAAGGGAGAAGGTTTGCTTAGACCACATGTGGTGCCTGAAAGCCCATTATTGACCCATTATGCCATTATTGGCACTTCTGGAGACATGCACCCCATAAATTAAGTGGGCTCTCTTTTCTACATTAATGCCACACATGTGTACCTTAACTACAGTTTAGTCACACTTTAGAGCTCAGAAAAGAGGAAAGCATTTGGATTTATGAGATCAGATTTTACTGGATTTTTTGAGGGAGTTCAGCCGTGTTGATTTTAACATATCACAGAGTGGAGTGAGGGCTTGTTTTTTTGTGGGTTGAATTGAGGATTTTATTGGTACTATTTTGGGGTACATTTTTGATCACTTTTAAGGTTAAATTCACTTTTATTGTTTGCTCAACACTGAGCACTTATGTGCAAAATTCCTTATTTAGACATACTGTAACCTTTCACTAGCATGTGTTAGTCATTTTGGACTCTATGGTATCTGTTTCAGTGACATGTCTTTTTAGAGTTCGACTGTGTTCTTCTGTATTCCCAAAAAGATAGGATACTGTTGGGCAGCACGGTGGCTCAGTAGTTAGCACTGCAGCCCAGCAGCACTGGGGTCCTGGGTTCAAATTCCACCAAGGACATGTGGGATTGTATGTTCTCCCTGTGTTTGTGTGGGTTTCATCCGGGTTCTCCGGTTTCTTCCTAAACTCCAAAGACATACTGATAGGGAATTTAGATTGTGAGCCCCAATGGGGACAGCACCAATAATATCTGTAAAGCACTGTGGAATTAATGATGCTATATAAGTGAGTACAATAAATAAATAAAAAAGGCCAGATGGAGTCCTTAGGGACACTATCTTCCTCATAATAGCGAATGGTTCCATTTATGGTTTTGTCTGAAAGTGCACAGTGTAAGATAAATGTGAACTGAGTCTTACTGCAGTTCTTGGTAAACAGAATGAACAAATCAATAACAGTTCAAAAACTGCTTTTATTTTTTTACATCTTTACACCATTCACTGTGCGATACAAGTGAGAAGACAGCTTTATTCTTCAGGTCAATACGATTACAGTGATACATGTTTTATATTCTTTTTTTTTTTTAATTGTTAGAAAGAGCTGTTTGAGGGCTTATTTTTTGCTAAATGAGTTGCATGAGTTGAAGTTTTTTATTGGAACCATTTTTGGGTACTAATTTGATTTTTGAGTACTATTTAAGTTTTTGGGAGCCAGAGTCACCAAAAGATTTTTTTAACGCCTTCCACCATACAGTAAAAGTGATGAGGCAGATTTATTCTTCAGATCAGTATGATTGAAGTGATATCAGATTTATATTAGTTATTTTTTATGTTCTTGCTACTTTTGCACACTAAGAACAATTTTTTAGAAAAAAAAATGTTAACAAATTTCCATATTTTTAAATCAACAATGACATAACTGTACATTATAAATTAGTAACACCGTCCCCATTATGACATGTCAAATGTCAAGAAGTAGTTAATAAGACTGGACTCCAGTCCCATTCATTCTGCTGACTGGTTGGGATTCTAACTTACCATTATGTCAGAAGACATATGTACCATATGTATGAATAAATTTACATATGCGGCCATAATTACATATTTAGTGTTTTGAAAGCCACTTATAATTGATTTTTTTTCTATAGCTTAATGAGGAATTGTAAGCCAGTAATTTGCATTATTTCTAGTCTACTGTAATTCATTAAAATTTTGACAAGAAAATCAGTTTGTTTAGGAAGTCAAAAGTTTTGTCTTCGGCTAGAAAACAGTCTGATGCAATCTGCTTTTAATACATTTCCCAGATGATGACATCTTAGTACTCATCAGACTTTGATCACTGGTTAGAATTCATACAGATTTCAATTTCTAGGTACTGTACTTCAACAAGCAATATTCAACTGAAACATGTGTTTAAATCAGCTACAAAAACCAAAGTCCTTTCAGCCAGGAAAAATATCCTTAGTGCAATTATGCATTTTATCATTTTAAGTAGGAGAATAAAAGGTTGAGAAGAGAATGTTATGAGCTATTTTGGCATTTTATGAACATTGGGTTATTATAATAATTAACAAAGCAAAGGTAAAAGTATTTATTGTTATTTTCATTGGACTAGTCTTTCCAGAAGAAAGTTTTTTTCAACACTAGCAGCATAGCAAATGTGTCACTATAGACAATGAACCATTGTAGTCAATAGCAAACTGCCAAGTTGCCTTTGAATTCAGATAATGTCTTGTGGATTGATTCTTTGAGATCTATAATACAAGAGATGCTTATTTCTTACGAGAAGGAATTCTTTCTATGATTACCCAAGTGGCTCTCATGATAGCAAGAACTCTTTGTTCCAAGAAATACTTGTTTCATGTAGAAGTTCATGATATGAAGAAGCATATTAGAATGAATTAGCTAAAAGCTCACCATCCTTGTCTTTCCATTAAAGATTCAGTAATCAAACATTGTCCTAGACAGAGGCCATCTGGCAGGATGATCTCTTTAGAAATAAACTGAAAGACACTTAAATGTGCTCTGAAAAATGTTCTGTGGACATCAAGCCTGACCTTTCTCCAAAAAAACAGTGCACCATTATGTGAGCCAAGACTGTTTTCTCATGTATATCAGCTGTAAATGGGAATTGCAACCAAAACGCCTAAGCGAAAATGTAAATAATCTGACACGAATTGACAAGTTTTTCAAAAATTGGACTATAACTGACCAAGAATATCATGCTTTCTTCAACAATATCCAACTGTGATTTCATGCCAAAATGATCTAATGGCTATAAGTAGTTAATCATTGGAAAAGTGAACAATTCTCATGTCAGTCAATAAGTAATAGACTCAATCCCCACAATTGTTCTTCTGCAGGCTAAACTGTGGTGGAGCCTGTGTCTTTTTTCATCCAAATCAGCAAAATATCTGATTCAGATGGAACCATTCACTACAATGAGGTAAATTAAGTCATTTTGTACTCTGCATGACTTTGGTTCTGGTGGTGTCTATCTTTTCAGAGATGTATAAAACTGTGGTTGACTGTGCTTTTGAGTATGCCTAAGGCTAGGTGCCCACGTTACGGACATGAAGCGGAAAATTTGCGCTTCATTTCAACATGTCCTTTCCCATAAAAACGCATGCGGAATTTCGCAAGCGTTTATCGTGCGTTTTTCACGCGTTTTCGACATGCGGAATTGCCTTGCGTTTTTTATTGCATTGAAAAGGCAATTCCGCATGCGAAAACGCAAAATTAATTGACAAGCTGCAGATTTTTGCGCGCATCAAAAACGCTGCGGAAAAATCCGCAGCATGGGCATAGAACTTGCGGATTCTCATTGGGGACCAGGGGTGTGGATTACCAAGCGTTTTACAAGCGTTTCCGCTGCGTAAATTCCGCATCAAATACGCTTGTAAAATGCTACGTGGGCACATACCCTAAAAAGATGGGATAACACCAGGAAAGAGGCCAGATGGAGTCCAAAGTGACAGCTTCTGCTTCAAAATAGTGAATGGTCCAGGGATTTCATCTGAAAGTGCACAGCGTAGAGCACAAGATAAATGTGAACCGAGCCTTATTGCAGTTTTTGAAGAATGAACATATCAATAGCAATTCAAAAATTATTTTATTCATTCATTTTTTTATACACCATTATAAAATGATAGCCGGACATTGGTCTGGAGACCATGTGGGTAATGCCATGAAGAGACCTTGTTGAGGGAACATCACACCTGTCCTACTCCCAGGATTATGGTGCAAAGTAGGAAAATATATGGTATCCAAACCCCTTTCGTCTTCATTGATAGCATGAAGGCATGTAAGTGCCTGTATTTCTGCATGTGACTCTCAAACTCCTAAGTATATAAATCAAGATGTATATAAATAAATATGTATGTATATAAATCAAGATCAAGATTTTCCATAATTCCATACCTTTTCCGTACTGCTGTTCCAATTTCAATTTTAAGGCTTGTGTAACATAAAGTACATACATGGATGCAAATATGCAATTGTCATGTACAGTATGTTGATTGTTTTAGTGTTTGAAAACTCAGTTGTCCAAGTATAAGGTTGGAAGATTAAAAATTTTGTATATAGCAATTTGTCAATGAAGAAACACATAGGAAAAAAGATGTAAAAAGACACTTCAAGGGCAAATTAATTAAATATTAAAATATTCCTATATATTTTTCTAATGATCTTTTTATACCTTGATCTACAACAGTGACAAGGTTGCAATATCTGCATCTAGAAGAAAAGAGGTTTCATCACATATCTGTAGTGTGTGAGCAATGTAACAATGGCACTTTTGGCCACACAATGGTCAAAAAAGGCATGGATTCTTTTATTACAAATATAATATTGAGGGTTATGAGTATAAACGTTGTAACAAAACTAGAGCAGGCATGTAGAGAAAGTATTTGTCCAAATACTGTGACTTCACTCCTTCTTATAAGTCCTCTCCTCCATGCTCTACACCCCAATAGCAAAATTAAGATATCTTCCTGCATTCCTAGTAAAGACTACATTTCTTAGGAGTACCCTGCACCTGTGCTCTTCCTACCTGCCTCACACAGGCTTCATCTACGTCCTGCTCTCTCCTATCTCTGACAACAGATTGAAGGGATCAGGGCCCCCAGCACAGGAGAACTCTGGCACGGGCTTGTCGGTCCTGTCCATGTGTGCATACAGAAAAGTCTCAGTTGACATGAGGATGGCCAACATTGTCTTGATAGCACTGCCTCTTCATACAGCAATAATATCAAGTTACACTCACAGAAAGCAGAGGAAGACATTTGCAGTCATACATTTTCTAATCCATTGTCCCCGGGGTATGAATCCTGGCAAAGCCCAACTTCATCACCGCCTGCCAGGCAGATACAATTAATGCCACAACATTTACATATTTCTCTTGTTAGGTCAGCACATGTATAGTTCTGTAGGACTGATATAAGACACAGCTATAGAAAAAGATAAAGTGCTCAGATTCAGCCTGGATGAAGATAAGTTATGGATTGTTTCTAGTGGAAACAGTGTTCAAACACTGGTAATAAAAGGGTTTTTTATCATCTTTTTCGTGAAACTTATACAATTTGGCTAATTATTTTCAATGAGTGACGATTATATTTTTTAAAGCAATTTTACATAAAATATGATAGTTGTCCTCTAATAATAAATTTGGTGTATTTTTTGGGCTGCCTGTGCACCATAAAATGAAATTTATGCAGGCTATCAGCATCAGTTTTCTGAAATACATTTTTTTTAATTTGTCACAGTGTGGTTGGCCATGACCATTTTTCTAACCCCTGTCCACTTTTTAGAAAAATGTTGAGGAGGCGCAAATAGGCCAATTAGTCCTCAAATTTTTGCGCAAATCGGCCTTACGGCAAATGTTGAAAACGGTCCAGAAAGAAGTGATAAATTCTCCTACATCTCTAGTGTACTAAGGGTATGTGTCCAGGAACCGCTGCAAGTTTGACGCTGCGTGTCTATGCAGCGTCAAACCCGCAACGTCTAGATGTTACAGCATAGTGGATGGGATTTCTAGAAATCCCGTGTCCGCTATGCTTCTCTGTACACCTGCTGATCACCCACATAAACTGACATGCGGCGCCTCTTTCAGACCCGCAGCATGTCAATTTCTCTTGCGAGTCCGCTAGTGGACTTTCTCCATAGACTAACATCAATGAGGAAAGTCCGAATGTAAAAAAAAAATCATGTCGCTCTTTTGCATAAAATGAGGGCAGAAGCCGTGCGGCTATCTCGTTGCATCGGGGCCGCAGGCGGCTCCTGACTATGGACACATACCCTAAAGCTTAGGAAAAGGTGAGTACAGTAAGTGAAAATAAAAATACTTTGTTAAAGAGGTGTTCTGGGATGAAATATTATTAATAAAAACCCTAAAACTGGTTAAAGATCATGAAAGAATCAGTACTTACCCTTCTTCACCCCCCGCAAGTTGCATTTTATTACTCAGCACATCCCTGCTGATCTGTGCTTCCTGACTTATCCTCACTAGAAATGGACTGAAATATTCACTCAGCTAATCACTGGTTGAGGCTGGTCACATTGGCAGTCAGTGACTGGCAGATTTGTTTTTTCTGGCCATTTATAGTGTATTGAGTAAATAAATGGTGTTCCTTGTTAACAATATTGCTTATTCTGAATTGGAATTTGTCGTCTACTCCAAAGCTGCATTTACAATTCTATTGTACTCATCTTTTTCCAAGCTTTAACCCCTTTACCCCCGAGGGTGGTTTGCATGTTAATGACCGGTCCAATTTTTACAATTCTGACCACTGTCACTTTATGAGGTAATTACTCTGGAACGCTTCAACGGATCCCCCTGATTCTGAGATTGTTTTTTTCATGACATATTGTACTTCATGATAGTAGTAAAATTTCTTCAATATCACTTTTTATTTCTGAAAAAATCAGAAATTTGGCGAAAATTTTGAACATTTCTCAATTTTCAAACTTTGAATTTTCATGCCTTTAAATCAGAGAGATATGTCACACAAAATAGTTAATAAAGAACATTTCCCACATGTCTACTTTACATCATTACAATTTTGGAATAAAAAAAATTTTTTGTCAATTTTGTTAGGAAGTTATAAGGGTTAAAAGTTGACCAGCGATTTCTCATTTTAACAAAATTTACAAATCCATTTTTTTAGGGACCACATCACATTTGAAGCGACTTTGAGGGGCCTTTATGACAGAAAATACCCAAAAGTGACACCAAAAGTGACACCATTCTAAAAACTGCACCCCTCAAGGTGCTCAAAAACAAATTCAAGAAGTTTATTAACCCTTCAGGTACTTCACAGGAATTTTTGGAATGTGGAAGAAAAAAAATGAACATTTAACTTTTTTCACAAAAAAAAAGAGTATCAGGAAAAAATGGACCCCAAAATTTGTTGTGCAACTCCTGAGCATGCTGATACCCCATTTGTTGGGGAAAACCACTGTTTTGGCACATGGCAGGGTTCGGAAGGGAAGGAGCGCCATTTGACTTTTTGAATGTAAAATTTGCTTGAATAATTAGTGGACGCCATGTTGCGTTTGGGGAGCCCCTGATGTGCCTAAATAGTGGAAACCCCCCCACAAGTGACACCATTTTGGAAACTACACCCCTCAGGGAACTTATCTAGATGTATAGTGAGCACCTTGAACCCCCAGGTGCTTCACAGAAGTTTATAACATTGAGCCGTAAAAATAAAATTTTCACATTTTTCCCACAAAAATGTTTTTCAGCCTCCATTTTTGCATTTTCATAAGGGTAACAGGAGAAATTGCACCATGCAATTTGTTGTGCAATTTTTCCTGAGTAAACCAATACCCCATATGTGGGGGAAAACTACTGTTTGGGCGCACGACTTTTTGAATGTAAAATTTGCTTGAATAATTAGCAGACGCCCTATTGTGTTTGTGGAGCCTCTGATGTTTCTAAACAGTGGAAACCCCCCAAAATTGACACCATTTTGGAAACTACACCCCTCAAGGATTTTATCAAGGGGTATTTTGAACATTTTGAACCCAGAGGTACAACGCAGAATTTTGATAACATTAGGTCATCGTATTGAATTAGTTGTCATTAGTCTTGAGCGCAAGTGCTCGCTACTTGAGTTTGCTTCGGGTACTCGGGTATGCACCAAGTATCACGGGTGCGCAAGTGACATGCTCGAGTCCTCGCCCCGCATGTTTCACGGTTATTAGACACCCAAAAAAAAACATGTGGGGATCACTCGTGCATGGCAGGCAATCCCCGTGATGTTCTTTTGGCTGTTTAACAGCTGCAAAACATATGGGGTGGAGACTCGAGCATTTCACTTGAGCACCCGAGATACTCGGTGCTTACCCGAGCACCCAATGCAAACTCAAGTAGCGAGCACTTGCGCTCAACACTAGTTGCCATATCATCATCATTTTTTTTTTCTTTACTTTTGAAAAAATCCCAACCGCAACCCAACCCTAGCACAACCCTAACCCTAACACTAGCACAATCCTAGCCTAGCACAACCCTAACCCTAGCACTACCCTAACCCCTAACACAACCCTAACCCTAACACAACCCTAACCTTAACCCTAGCACAATCCTAACCCTAGCACAACCTTAACCCTAGCAAAACCCTAACCCTAACCCTAACACAACTTACAGCAATTAATTAAGAAATTACAGCGATACCAGATTCATATTGGGTTTTTATGATTGACAGTTGTCACACACTAAAAAAAGTATTTTTTTTACAAAGACTAGTTTTTGCATCGCCATATTTTGAGATCTATAAATTCTCCATATTGCGGCCGACAGAGTCATATGATGGCTTGTTTTTTGAGGGACAAGTTGACATTTTTATTAGTACCTTTTTCGGGCATGTGACATTTTTTGATCGCTTTCTATTGCAATTTTTGGGAAGCAGAATAAACAAAAAACAACAATTCCGGAATTTTTTTATTTATTTTTTATGCCGTTCCGCATGTGGTAAAATTGATAAGACCGCTTTATTCTCCAGGTCAGTATGTTTACAGCAGTACCACATTTTTATAGTTTTTTTATGTTTTGGCACGTTTACACAATAAAAACTATTTTATAGAATAAAAACAATTTTGTATGCTTTATTCTGAGAGCTATAACTTTTTTATTTTTCGGCTGATGGAGCTGTATGGCTGCTTGTTTTTTGCAGGACAAGATGACATTTTCAGCGGTACCATTTTTATTTAAGTTTGTCTTTTTGATTGCGTTTTATTTCATTTTTTGTCTGGCGGTATGATGATTAAGCATCGTTTTTTGCTTTGTTCTTTATTTTTTTTTGTTTTACTGTGTTTACTAAAGGGGTTAACTAGTGGGACAGTTTTATAGGTCAGGTCATTCTGGACGTGGCGATACCAAATATGTGTACTTTTATTGTTTTTTTCATAATAATATTTATTTATGGGTACAGTATATTTTTATTTTTTTGGATTATTTTTTCATTTTTTTTTTATATTTTTACAAATTTTTTTTTCCACTGTCTGAATATTCTTTTACTTTGTCCCACTATGGGAATTTCATTTTTTTAACCCAGCTGCAGCAGCATCTCTATGCTATGCAGGCTGCAGCCCTGCACACACAAGTTAGTTAGACCGCGCACTGAGCATGAACTACCTAACTTCCTGCTGTCTGGTGACCCGGATGTTGTCATGACGACATGGGGCCACCATGACAACCACCGGGACCCGACAGACAGCACGGGACTCCCCTTGCTCCCGGAATGCTGCGATCGACTTTGATCTCAGCATTTTGGGGGTTAATGTACTGGGAGTGGTGCAGGACCGCTCCTGGCACATAGCACCGGGTGTCAGCGGTGAGAATTAGCTGACACCCGGCGGTGATTGCCCCGCACTGCTTGTGTGTGGGCGCGATCACATTGTGCGTAATAGTACGCACCAGGTCCAATAGGCCCAGGTCAGTAAGACGTACTATTACTGACAATGACGGAAAGGGGTGTAAGGCGGCAGTGTTCACACCGTGCAGTAGCCGAGGCAGTGACCCAAGCAAGTCCAACATAAACAGCTTTTATTCAGCAACTTACGGGTAAACAGAAAGTCCTCCGGTTCGCAGCCGGGTTAACATAAGTCCATAACAACGGTTGCCGTGGGCAGAGGCCGCGCCGGGCCGCTCAGAGCCTGATGGGTGCAGAGCCTTCCCAGGCGTATGTTCAGCTACACACAGGCCCGCCAAGCTTTCCTGCTACGTTCCTAGCAGGTCCCAACCCTAAACAACACTAATCCTTAATGCAGGGTTTTTAACCCCTTTCCGACCCAAGGCGTACTAATACGTATCTGTGCCCTGGGACTTATGGACCAGATACGTATTAGTACGTCCTATCTTTAAAGCGGCACCGCGACCGAAGTCGCGGTGATAAAATTAAAATTCCGGTGCCATCTTACCTCAGGGTAGATGGCGCCGGCATGTCAGGCGGTGGCGCCGCCCCCCCCGCACCCACGATCGCTGTGATTGGCTGTTCAATTCTGAACAGCCAATCACAGCATTTCTCACTGTTTCCGGCAATCAGATTGCCTAGTAACCCCAGCTCTCTCCCCAAACTGCTAGGATCGGTGCGATCACCGATCAAATCGATCGCACCGATCACAGCGGGACCGCGCGGTAACAGGGCAGTCACGGGGCGGTGACCGGCTTGTGACCTGCCTGTCACCTCCCCATGACCCCCTGTGAAGTCATACAAGCCCCCAGCCAGCTCTGATTGGAGCGATCGATGATGACATCGATCGCTCCAATCAGAGTACATGAACACAGGTGACACGGCGGTCACAGGGCGGTGACCGGCTTGTGACCTGCCTGTCACCTCCCTGTCACCTCCCTGTAACCCCCTGTGGTGCGTGCCCAGGCCCCAGCCATCTCTGACTGGTGCGATCGATGTCATTATCAATCACACCAATCAGAGTACCTGACCGGGAGGTGACCGGGTGGTGACCGAGAGGTGACCGGGTGGTGACCGGCCTGTGACCTGCCTGTCACCACCCTGTCACCCCCCTGTGACCGCCCTGCAGATCCTCACACTTGGTGAGGATTTCTACAGAGCGGTCACGTCTGATCACTCTGTGCTGGGCCTTGTAGTTCCACAACCTTTTGGAAACTTTGATTCGTAAAAATGAAAAAGTAAAAAAAAAAACACTTTTTCAGTTTTACGAATCAATTTGTGAAGCACCTGGGGGTTCCAAGTGCTCACAATGCATCTAGATAGGTGCCATGGGGGGTCTAGTTTCCAAAATGGGGTCACTTGTGGGGGAGCTCCAATGTTTGGGCACACAGGGGCTCTCCAAACGCAACATGGTGTTCGCTAACAATTTGAGCCGATTTTCCATTCAATTTGTTAGCGGACACCATGTTGCATTTGGAGAGTCCCTGTGTGCCCAATCATTGGAGCTCCCCCACAAGTGACCCCATTTTGGAAACTAGACCCCCCAAGGCACCTATCTAGATGCATAGTGAGCACTTGGAACCCCCAGGTGCTTCACAAATTGATTCGTAAAAATGAAAAAGTAAAAAAAAAAACACTTTTTCAGTTTTACGAATCAATTTGTGAAGCACCTGGGGGTTCCAAGTGCTCACTATGCATCTAGATAGGTGCCTTGGGGGGTCTAGTTTCCAAAATGGGGTCACTTGTGGGGGAGCTCCAATGTTTAGGCACTCCAGGGGCTCTCCAAACGCAACATGGCGTCCGCTAATTATTCAAGCAAATTTTACAAGCAAAAAGTCAAATGGCGCTCCTTCCCTTCCGAGCCCTGTCGTGCGCCCAAACAGTGTTTTTTCCCCACATATGGGGTATCTGCGTGCCCAGGGGAAATTGCACAACAAATTTTGGGGTCCATTTTTTCTTGTTACCCCTGTGAAAATAAAAAAAATTGGGTCTAAATTAACATTTTTGTGAAAAAAGTTAAATGTTCATTTTTCTCTTCCACATTCCAAAAATTCCTGTGAAGCACCTGAAGGGTTAATAAAGTTCTTGAATGTGGTTTTGAGTACCTTGAGGGGTGCAGTTTTTAGAATGGTGTCAATTTTGGGTATTTTCTGTCATAAAGACCTCTCAAAGTGACTTCAAATGTGATGTGGTCCCTAAAAAAATGGTTTTGTAAATTTTGTTGGAAAAATGAGAAATCGCTGGTCAAATTCTAACCCTTTTAGCTCCCTAACAAAAAAAATTTTGGTTCCAAAATTGTGCTGATGTAAAGTACGCATGTGGGAAATGTTATTTATTAAGTATTTTGTGTGACATATCTTTCTGATTTAAGGGCATAAAAATTCAAAGTTTGAAAATTGCAAAATTTTAAAATTTTTTGCCAAATTTCCGTTTTTTTTCACAAATAAACGCAAGTGATATCAAAGAAATTTTACCACAGTCATGAAGTACAATATGTCACGAAAAAACAGTCTCAGAATCAGGGGGATCCGTTGAAGCATTCCAGAGTAATTACCTCATAAAGTGACAGTGGTCAGAATTGTAAAAATTGGCCTGGTCATTAACGTGCAAACCACCCTCGGGGGTAAAGGGGTTAAAGGACCTGTGGCAAGTGCCACTGGAAAACCCGGGTGTGTCTGTGGCTGCAATGCACTCCAATGGATTTAATAGGTCTCTGTACACATTCTGGGGGATATATACCATCCCTCGTATACGATCCCAGTCACTGCCTCACAGGGGTTAAAAGGGCTTTTCTCGGGAACACAAATTATTGCTAAAGATCTTAAGTTGGGTTAAAAATAATGAAATAATCAATAATTACCCTTCTTGATGCCCACATGTCCCTATCCAGTACTCACCCAGCCCATACTGGTATGTGCTTCCTGGTCCCATCCTCGGCACACTGGTAATGGACAGAAATGGTAACTTATCCAATCACTGGTTGAGGCTAGTCCCCTTGGCAGTCAGCATGGACATTTCTCTGTGTTTCTCTTTTGAGTAATAAATTATGGTATTTGTTAACTATATTACTTTTTCTGAATTAGAGCTTATAGCATACTCCAGTGCTGCATTTAGAGTTCTGTATGTTGTCATATGTACCTTTCAACAAAATAGTCATCAGATACAACTATAACAGTACATACTTTAATTTTCAGAATAGAAGTTACCATTACCAGATAAATGTCTATGCTGACATTTAGCCAGCAAAGAATTATGGGAAATTTGAGCTCCGTGGCCTATAATGCAAGCTATTAGTCATTAAAAAATATTTTAAATAGTCTTCTAGCCAAGCCCAACCTTCCTTCACCAAGCGAAAAACTTGCAGAAATCCAAGGTGAGAAAGGCCCCTGATCATTTTCTAGGTTTCTAAAACTCTGTGCTTAAGGATCTTGAAGACACAATTTCAGACAAATAGACAAGTGTTTACTATCACTCTCAGGTTTAGTGTTCCTTTAAATCACTGTAGAAAGCCCAGGACATAACTTGTTCCTGCTTTCCCCAGAAATGACTTCCATGAACAAAGAATTCAATAGTTTTGAAAGTGAGTTATTGCAATAACCATGAAATTGCCAATAAAGCAAAAACCATAACAGAAAATTAAATTGGAAAACATTAAAGCTTTATAACTCACACGGTTCACTTAGAAAACACAGATTTTCTTTTCTCTATGATCATATTCAAAAAATATTTTTTTCTTTGAAGCACACAAAAACTTGATCTTTCCTATATAGTTTCACATACGTGTTATCTAATACCAAACCTAATACTGTTTGTGGTTTTTTTTTGCCTGAACATGAAATAGAGAAAACATGCAAAAAATGTGTTTGATCATTTATGTCTGTTCTTACACTCTGATCATATTCATATATGGCAGCAATATTCCCCAATATACACATTCAACTTAAGCCTCCAAAAAATCACTGGCACAAGTCATCCATTAACTCCTATTGTACAAAAGAAAAATAGATGGGGCACAACATTTTTTTTACTGTGTTAGACCAGCTTTTCATGACCAAATTTAATTTCAGCCGCAGATCTAATGACTCAAACTCAACAGCCCTATATATGCCTATGGGGTTCTGCTCAGGAGGTCCAAGACCAGTCTGAACATTGAGGCCTGTACAAGAACCATGAAACTCGGACACTTGAAGCCAATAATACTCTGTATAGGAAGCTAAGCAAACTACGTTCTCTATTACAGAAAAATTTGCTGAGGAATACTGGCCCATCTCTTTTGGCATACACTGGTGCCTGAGAGCCTAAGGGAATATATGGATGTGCACACAATATAAAGGAATTACCAAGCCTTATATATGGAAATCATGTATTTTCAAAACTGTTTAACTGTATGATGTACTGCAATGTAGACCAGACAAAGAATTAATGAATGCAGCAGGGTTTCTTCACTTTTTGCATTAAAAAAATATAATTTTAAATTATATTTAACCCCTTAAAAGCCCAGGGCGTACTAATACGTACCTGAACCCTGAGCTTTAAGAGTCAGGTACGCATTAGTACACCCTGTTGATTTTGCCCGCACACAGGCTGTGTGGGCACGATCGCCGCTGGGTGTCAGCTGAGCCGGCGTCCAACGCTGTCTGCCGTGTCTTCCCGGATGTTGCCATGATGACCCGATGTCGTCATGACAACATCCGGATCACCAGACAGCAGGAAGATACTTTGGCCATGTACAGTGCATGACCAAAGTATGTTCTGCATCTCCAGCGCTGACAGCCTGTATAGCACAGGGATGGTGCTCCATCCCTATGCTATACAGCCGATTAGAGTAAAAAAAAGTGAAAGTCCCATAGTGGGACAAAGTATAAAAGTAAAAAAAAAGTGTTAAAAAATTAAAAAAAAAAAAAAAAATTGTAAAAATATTAAAAAAAATCAAAAAAATAATCCACCAAAAATAAAAATATAATATACCCATCAATAAATATTATTATGAAAAAAAAACAAAAAAAAAAAATAAAAGTGCACATATTTGGTATTGTCGCGTCCGGAATGACCTGACCTATAAAACTGTCCCACTAGTTAACCCTTTTAGTGAACACGGTAAAAAAAAGAAATAAAAAACGAAGCAAAAAACAATGCTTTAGCATCATACTGTCAAACAAAAAATGGAATAACACGCGATCAAAAAGAGGAATATAAATAAAAATGGTACTTCTGAAAACGTCATCTTGTCCTGCAAAAAACAAGCCACCATACAGCTCCATCAGCCGAAAAGTAAAAAAGTTATAGCTCTCAGAATAAAGCGATGCAAAAAAATATTTTTTTCTATAAAATAGCTTTTATTGTGTAAAAGCGCCAAAACATAGAAAAACAATATAAATGTGGTACCGCTGTAAGCGTACTGACCCAAAGAATAAAGCTACCTTATCAATTTTACCACACGCGGAACAGCATAAAAAATGTAAAAAAAATAACAATTCCTGAATTGTTGGTTTTTGTTTATTCTGCCTCCCAAAAATTGGAATAGAAAGCGATCAAAAAATGCCATGTGCCTGAAAATGGTACCAATAAAAACATCAACTCATCCTGCAAAAATCAAGCCATCACATGACTGTCGGCAAAAATATGGAGAAATTATAGATCTCAAAATATGGCGATGCAAAAACTAGATTTTGCAAAAAAAATGAGTCTTTTAGAGTGTGACAGCTGTCAATCATAAAAACCCCATATGATTCTGGTATCGCTGTAATCGCACCGAACCGAAGAATAAAGTCGTCTAACCACTTATGCCGCACAAGGAACGGCATAAAAAATAAACTCTGGGGTTAGGGTTAGGGATGGGCTAGGGTTAGGGTTGTATTAGGGTTGGGATTTTTTTCAAAAGTAAAAAAAAAAAGATGACGATATGGCGACTAGTGTTGAGAGCAAGTGCTCTCTACTTGAGTTTGCATCGGGTGCTCAGGTATGCACTGAGTATCGCGGGTCCTCGAGTGACATGCTCGAGTCTCTGCCCCATATGCTTCGCGGCCAAAAATACCTTGCGGGGATTGCCTGCCATGCACGAGCGATCCCCGCATGTTTTTTTGGGTGTCTAATAACCGTGAAACATGCTGGCAGGGACTCAAGCATGTCACTCGAGCATGTCACTCGAGCACGCATGATGCATGGTGCATACCTGAGTACCCGATGCAAACTCAAATAGCGAGCACTTGCGATCAAGACTAATAACAACTTATTCAATATGATGACCTAATGTTATCAAATTCTGTGTCATACCTCTGGCTTCAAAATGTTCACTATACCCTTGATAATATCCCTGATGGGTGTAGTTTCCAAAGTGGGGTCACTTGTGGGGGTTTTTACTATTTAGGCACATCAGGGGCTCTCCAAACGCGACATGGCATCCACTCTCAATTCCAGCCAATTTTGCGTTCAAAAAGTCACGCAGTACTCCTTCTCTTCTGAACTCTGCCGTTCGCCCAAACACTGTATTTTCCCACATATGGGGTATTGGCGCACTCAGGAGAAATTGCACAAAAGTTTTTGGGGTCCATTTTCTCCTCTTACCATTGTGAAAATAAAAAAATTGGGGCTAAAACATCATTTTTGTCGAAAAAGTTTGATTTTTTTTATTTTCACTGCTCCATGTTATAAACTTCTGTAATGCACTTTGGGGTTCAGGGTGCTCACCACACACCTAGATAAGTTCTCTGAGGGGTCTAGTTTCCAAAATGGTGTCACTTGTGGGGGTTTTCCACTGCTTAGGCACATCAGGGGCACATCCGCTAATTATTCAAGCAAATTTTACATTCAAAAAGTCAAATGGCGCTCCTTCCAATTCGGAGCCCTGCCGTGCACCAAAACAGTGATTTTCCCCCACATATAGGGTATCGGCATGCTCAGGAGAAATTGCACAACAAATTGCATGGTACAATTTCTCCGGTTACCTTCGTGAAAATGCAAAATTGGAGGCTGAAAAACATTTTTGTTGCAAAAATGTGAAAATTTTATTTTTACGGCTCAATGTGAAGCACCTGGGGGTTCAAGGTGCTCAACACACATCTAGATAAGTTCCCTGAGGGGTCTAGTTTCCAAAATGGTGTCACTTGTGGGTGGTTTCCACTGTTTAGGCACATCAGGGGCTCCCCAAACGCAACATGTCTTCCGCTAATTATTCAAGCAAATTTTACATTCAAAAAGTCAAATGGCTCTCCTTCCCTTCCGAACCCTGCCGTGTGCCCAAACAGTGTTTTTTCCCCACATATGGGGTATCAGCATGCTCAGGGGAAATTTCTCAACCAAATTTGGGGTCCATTTTTTCCTGTTACCCCTGCAAAAGTAAAAAAAAATTGGGTCTAAAGTAACATTTTTGTGAAAAAAGTTAAATGTTATTTTTTTTTTTCCACATTCCAAAAATTCCTGTGAAGCACCTGAAGGGTTAATAAACTTATTGAATGTGGTTTTGAGCACCTTGATGGGTGCAGTTTTTAGAATGGTGTCACTTTTGGGTATTTTCAGTCATAAAGACCCCTCAAAGTGACTTCAAATGTGATGGTCCCTAAAAAAATGGTTTTGTAAATTTTGTTGGAAAAATGAAAACTCGCTGGTCAACTTTTAACCCTTATAGCTCCATAATAAAAAAAATTTGGTTCCAAAATTGTGCTGATGTAAAGTAGACATGTTATTTATTAAGTATTTTGTGTGACATATCTCTCTGATTTAAGGGCATAAAACTTCAAATTTTGAAAATTGTAATATTTTCAAAATTTTCGCCAAATTTCTGTTTTTTTCACAAATGAATGCAAGTGATATCGAAGAAATTTTACCACAATCATGAAGTACAATATGTCATGAAAAAACAATCTCAGAATCAGGGGGATACGTTGAAGTGTTCCAAAGTAATCACCTCATAAAGTGACAGTGGTCAGAATTGTAAAAATTGGCATGGTCAATAACGTGCAAACCACCTTGGGTTGTAAAGGGGTTAAAGGCAACTTGTCATGTTCGCAAGCACTAATAACCTGCAGAAGTGTTAATCTGCAGGTTAATAGTGTTACAATGATGTCCAGCCATCTTACTGAAAGTGAGGCTACTAGAAGAAAATTAATTTTAATCCTCCAAGGAGCCACCGGTTTTTGGTCATATAGGTCTGCCTGGAGCGGCTACAGTCACCCCTCAGTATACTGTGAGTTGCAGCAGTACACTAACCCTGGAACTTTGATTGACAGCTCTTTTGCAGCTTATCTGTGCAGATCAAATTGTTATTCAAAGTCTCCGGGCGTGCTTACAGCCACCTTTCACTATGCACCAAGCGGTGGCTGAAGCCACGCCGATACACCTCTATGCCTTAAAGCCGGCGGTTCCCAGTAGTCAAACTTTCAATAAGAGAGTCATACAACATTGAAACACTATTTAATTGCAGATTAATGCCATATCTGCAGATTAATAGCATTTGGTAACATGACAGGTTCCCCAAATCAAAAGAATGAAAAAAATGTAATTTATAACATTTATAACATTTTTACTCCTTTAGCGGTATACCTGTCTTATGCTTAATGAGGACACTGATTTGAACAATATGTTTTTGCTAGATGGTCAATTTGATCATAAGTTGCTCCTAGGAGGGCCTGCAGCTACATTAAAGGCAGGTGTCCCAAATAAATTTGCAGCTTTGATATTCGGTGCATCATGAGGTTCTTAGATACGATGACATATGTAAACAGTGGTAACTGAGAGAAGAAGGTGACATTTGCTAGTTACAGTGCAGAATAATGATGAACAATATTATACATCAACGAAAAGATTGAAATACATGTAAAATCAGGGAAACTTTATATAACATATGGGTGAGATAGCAGTGTGGAAATGGACAATGATCAGCAACAGATGCTGATGACATTCCTTTTTTTCTTAGGCTCTGTTCACAAATTCAATTGTCATCCGTTTGGAAAGGATCCAGAAAAAAATAACTGGATCTGTTACAGAGTAAAAATGGATGAAAAATGAAAACCAAAGTTTCCATTTTCTGCATGGATCTGTCTCTAAAAAAATGGATCGATTTAAAAATGGACACTGGTTTCCATTTTTCATCTGTTGTTGTATTAAAGGTGTCTTTGAACAACTTGAGCGTTCTCGGCCTGTGGAGTGTTAAAAAACATATTTGTTGATGGGTGACTTAACTGATAACCATCCATTCTGATCTTTTTTTCCCATAGAATTCAATGTTAAGGAAGAAAAAAAATCTAGTTGCCATCCGTGTTTTTTCCTAGACATAAAAAAGTTGTGCAGACTACGTTCTAGCTAAAAAATGCAGATTGCAGCTGGTTTACAATCAAACTAAAGAAATGTTATAATACTTTTACTGGATCATTTTATTTCCGTTTTTATGATCCAAAAGCAGATCCAAAAAAGATATAACTACTGGAAATGAGAACAGAGCCTTAGTATATGCTGTATATAATAATTACTGATACAATCTTTAGTAACATCTGTAAGATATCAAAGAATTGTAATCGTTCAATCAAGTTCTTAGCAGGAGATTGTATGAAAATAGATTGAACTAAAATGACACATCTTTTAATTTCATCTTTTAATATTAGAGACACAGTAAATTACTTTAGGTTCTCTGTTCACTCCATGAGTTATATTTTGATGATATTTCTAAAATTTTCTTAAGGTATTTCAATATACATATATTGTTCATCATTACATCGTTTATATGAATACTTTATCTATTATTCATATTGCTATGATCAAGGAAAGAGGAGGACATACCATTGGTGCAATCTGTGAAGCCGCACATGGGCACAAGAGGTAACAGGCCACTTCCATCTCCAAAGCAGGTGGAATTGTGCATTATGTTGAGCTATTAGACTGGAAAGGGCCCATATATTGTTCTTACACAGCGGTCCTCTTCTGTGTCTACTCTTGATCAAGGATATGACAGCGATACAGATTTCCTGTGCTACAGTTTTATTATTTATTCAAGTCTATGCATTGGATTAATACACCATGACAGCCATGAATAACTTTCGAACATATTGTTATGGAGCAGTAGTCCTAGCTATTATCCTTCATTACACTGATTGGAAAGAAATATTATTAGGACAGTGAGCCTTATGAACCATAAGTTGTCCAAGATTTGTATTTTTGACAGTATTAATTCATAAGACTTTGTCCACCATCTCACCCTAGAAATGAACACCTAAGCCAGACATACTGGAGAGTCCATGACATCGCACATTTCTATGCTCGAAATACTAAATTACCGTATTTTTCGGACTATAAGACGCACTTTTTTCCTCCATAATTTTGGAGGAAAATGGGGGGTGCGACTTATAGTCAGAATGTTGGGGGGGTGCATATATATGTGGTGTGTGGGGGGAGCGGTAGCGGTGGAGGAGCGGGGCACAGGAGGCAGCAGCTCCCCACTGCAGCCTACACTGTCCCCGCTGCTAAAGAAAATGAATATTCACTGCTACCCACGCCCATGGGGCGTGGGGAGCACTGAATATTCATGCTTCTTAATAGCAGCACACAGTGTAGCTGCGCTGCGGCTCCTGCTGCTGCCGGAATCGCCTGTGCGTGCTGTTAAAGGGCATGAATATTCAACCTCTCTCCACGCCCATGGGCGTGGGGAGGGGGTGAATATTCATGCCCTTTAATAAGCAGGCACACGAGATAGCCCGGCCGCAGCGCGGCTACGCTGTGTGCCGGCTATGAAGGAGAGTGAAGTCACTGCTCCCCAACGCACACAGTCCCGGCCTGGGGAGCAGTGACTTCCGGCAGCTGATCTCTCCTTGTGAGCCGCGCATGGCAGTGACGTCATGAGCGGCTCACATGGAGAGATCAATACGGGTAGAGAGGACGCAGCACTGGAGGAGAGAAGAAAGGTGATTAGGAGTGTTTATTTTTTTTTATATACAGCATGATAGGGATTAGGGGGATCATGCATACTAGGATAAGGATGAGGGGGCCATACATACCAGGGTAAGGATGAGGGGTGCCATGCATACCAGGATAGGGATTAGGGGTGCCATGTATACCAGAATTGGGGATGAGGGGTGCAATGTATACCAGGATAGGGGGTGAGGGGTGCCATGCATACCAGGATAAGGATGAGGGGTGTCATGCATACCAGGATAAGGATGAGGGGTGCCATGCATACCAGGATAAGGATGAGGGGTGCCATACATACCAGGACAGGGATGAGGGGTGCCATGCATACCAGGACAGGGATGAGGGGTGCCATGCACACCAGGAGAGGGATGAGGGGTGCTATGCATACCAGGATGGGGATTAGGGGTGCCATGCATACCAGGATAAGGATGAGGGGTGCCATGCATACCAGGACAGGGAGGAGGGGTGCCATGCATACCAGGACAGGGATGAGGGGTGCCATGTATACCAGGATAGGGATGAGGGGTGCCATGAATATCAGGAAGGGGATTAGGGGTGCCACGCGTACCAGGACGGGGATGAGGGGTACCATGCATACCAGGACAGGGATTAGGGGTGCCATGCATACCAGGATTGGGGATGAGGGATGCCATGCATACCAAGATGGGTATTAGGGGTGCCATGCATACCAGGATGGGGATGAGGGGTGCCATGCATACCAGGATAGGGATGAGGGGTGCCATGCATACCAGGATAAGGATGAGGGGTGCCATGCATACCAGGACAGGGATGAGGAGTGCCATGCATACCAGTATAAGGATGAGGGGTGTCATGCATACCAGGACAGGGATAAGGGGTGCCATGCATACTAGGACAGGGATGAGGGGTGCCATGTATACCAGGATAGGGATGAGAGGGGTGCCAAGCATATTAGGATAGGGATGAGGGGTGCCATGCATACCAGGATGAGGGATTGCTGTGCCATGCATACCAGATGGGGATTTCTGTGCCATGCATACCAGGAAAGGGATGAGGGGTACCATGCATACCAGGATAAAGATGAGGGGTGCCATGCATACCAGGATGGAGGGGTTCCATGCATACCAGGATGGAGGGATGCCAGGCATACCAGGATGGGGATGGGGACCACGTATAAAAGGAAGGGGTGGCATATATACCAGGATGGGGGATATTGTCAGAATTGGTGGACATTACCCCTATACCAGTGTCAGCAGAAGACCCCCTCCCCCTTAAAAGTGCATCATGAACACATTTTTGGCTTACTTTTTTTTCTTTCCTCTCAAACCTAGGTGCGTCTTATCGTCCGGTGTGTCTTATATTCCGAAAAATACGGTAGTTTTGTCTGGAAAAGCTGGCAAATATACATTTAGTTAAAAAAAGTAAAAAAAAACAACAGAAATTGGGTACAAGATTCGGATTTTATTTGTTTTTTCTTCCAGCCTATTAATTTCCATTATTTCAATATTAGGAGATCAGCAGACATTTCCTGGCTAGCTTAACACTAACTTATTGCACCCAACAACTGAACACCCTGATTATATGAAAAATAGTGGAATAGCTTAAACCCTTCTGGACCCCTTTTTCTATTTTGCGATGTTGTTTTTCCTCCTTTTCTTTCAAGAGGCGTAACTTTTTTTATTTTTATGCTAACATAGCTATATAAGGGCTTGTTTTTAGAGGGTCGAGCTGTAGTCTTGAGGAAAATCATTAATTTTTCTACAAAATGTACTGTAAAAAAGGAAACATTTTCAAGTGGGATGAAATGGTGAAAAAAATGCAATACTGCCAATGTTTTTGGGGTTTTGTTTTTACTGCATTCATTGTGTGGTAAAGTGACAAATGCTTAAGAGGGTAAATATCACCGCAGTTAAAGTGACAGGTGCAAAAAAGTGTAGATATTACTAAAAAAGGTGACTAGTGCAAATAAGGTGTGCATCAATATAACAATAATGAGGGAAAAAAGTATTTAGTCAGCCACCAATTGTGCGAGTTCTCCCACTTAAAAAGATGAGAGAGGTCTGTAATTGACATCATAGGTAGACCTCAACTATGAGAGACAAAGTGAGAAAACAAATCCTGAAAATCACATTGTCTGATTTGGAAAGAATTGTTTTTTCAAATTTTGGTGGTAAATAAGTATTTGGTCACCCACAAATGTTGATCTCAATACTTTGTTATATATCCTTTGTTGGCAATGACAGAGGTCAAACGTTTTCTGTAATTCTTCACAAGGTTGGCACACACTGTTGCTGGTATGTTGGTCCATTCCTCCATGCAGATCTCCTCTAGAGCAGTGATGTTTTGGGGCTGTCACTGGGCAACACGGACTTTCAACTCCCTTCAAAGGTTTTCTATAGGTTTTAGATCTGGAGACTGGCTAGGCCACTCCAGGACCTTGAAATTCTTCTTACGAAGCCACTCCTTTGTTGCCCTGGCAGTGTGCTTGGGATCATTGTCATGCTGAAAGACCCAGCACGTTTCATCTTCATTGCCCTAGCTGATGGAAGGAGGTTTGCACTCAAAATCTCACGATATATGGTCCCATTCATTCTTTCATGTACATGTATCAGTCGTCCTGGTCCCTTGGCAGAGAAACAGCCCCAAAGCATAATGTTCCCATCCTCATGCTTCACATTAGGCATGGTGTTCTTTGGATGCAACTCAGCATTCTTTCTCCTTCAAACACGATGAGTTGTGTTTCTACCAAACAGTTCTACTTTGGTTTCATCTGACCATATGACATTCTCCCAGTACTCTTCTGGATCATCCAAATGCTCTCTAGCAAACTTCAGATGGGCACGGTCATGTAATGGCTTAAGCAGGGGGACACGTCTGGCACTGCAGGATATGAGTCCTTGGCAGCGTAGTGTGTTACTGATGGTAGCCTGTGTAACGTTGGTGCCAGCTCTCTTCAGGTCATTCACTAGGTCTCCCCGTGTGGTTCTGGGATTTTTGCTCACCGTTCTTGAAATCATTTTGACCCCACGGGGTGAGATCTTGTGTCGATCCCCAGATTGACGGAGATTATCAGTGGACTTGTATGTCTTCCATTTTCTAATTATTGCTCCCACAGTTGATTTCTTCACACCAAGCTGCTTGCCTATTGCAGATTCAGTCTTCCCAGCCTGGTGCAGGGCTCCAATTTTGTTTCTGGTGTCCTTCAACAACTTTTTGGTCTTCACCATAGTCGAGTTTGGAGTGTGACTGTTTGAGGTTGCAGACAGGTGTCTTTTATACTGATAACAAGTTAAAACAGGTGCCAGTATTACAGGTAATGAGTGGAGGACAGAGGAGCCTCTTAAAGAAGAAGTTACCGGTCTGTGAGAGCCAGAAATCTTGCTTCTTTGTAGGTGACCAAATGCTTATTTTCTACCAAAATTTGAAAAAAATTTCTTTCCAAATCAGACAATGTGATTTTCAGGATTTGTTTTCTCATTTTGTCTCTCATAGTTGAGGTCTACCTATGATGTCAATTACAGGCCTCTCTCATCTCTTTAAGCGGGAGAACTTGCACAATTGGTGGCTGACTAAATATTTTTTTTCCCTACTGTAAGGTGACTGGTGCCAAAGTACACAACACAGTATAAAAGAGGAAAAATTGGGTCTGTAGACTGAAATACAGCATTCATGTGAAAACAAAGTGAAAGATGTTGTAACTGTATATAACTATGAGTAGAGGGATTACAAGGAATGTAAACAAGCATAGATATACAGTACAGACCAAAAGTTTAGACACAGCTTCTCATTTAAAGATTTTTCTGTATTTTCATGACTATGAAAATTGTACATTCGCACTGAAGGCATCAAAACTATGAATTAACACATGTTGAATTATATACTTAACAAAAAAGTGTGAAACAACTGAAAATATGTCTTATATTCTAGGTTCTTCAAAGTTGCCACCTTTTGCTTTGATGACTGCTTTGCACACTCTTGCCATTCTCTTGATGAGCTTCAAAAGGTAGTCACCTGAAATGGTTTTCACTTCACAGTTGTGCCCTGTCAGGTTTAATAAGTGGGATTTCTTGCCTTATAAATGGAGTTGGGACCATCAGTTATGTTGTGCAGAAGTCTGGTGGATACACAGCTAATAGTCCTACTGAATAGACTGTTAGAATTTGTATTATGGCAAGAAAAAGCAGCTAAGTAAAGAAAAATGAGTGGCCATCATTACTTTAAGAGATGAAGATCAGTCAGTGCGAAAAATTGGGAAAACTTTGAAAGTGTCCCCAAGTTCAGTTGCAAAAACCATCAAGCGCTACAAAGAAACTGGCTCACATGAGGACTGCTCCAGGAAAGGAAGACCAAGAGTCACCTTTGCTTCTGAGGATAAGTTTATCCGAGTCACCAGCCTCAGAAATCGCAGGTTAACAGCAGCTCAGATTAGAGACCAGGCCAATGCCACACAGAGTTCTAGCAGGAGACACATCTCTACAAGAATTGCTAAGAGGAGACTTTGTGCAGCAGGCCTTCATGGTAAAATAGCTGCTAGGAAACCACTGCTAAGGACAGGCAACAAGCAGAAGAGACTTGTTTGGGCTAAAGAACACAAGGAATAGACATTAGACCAGTGTAAATCTGTGCTTTGGTCTGATGAGTCCAAATTTGAGATCTTTGGTTCCAACCACCGTGTCTTTGTGCGACGCAGAAAAGGTGAACGGATGGACTCTACATGCCTGGTTCCCACCGTGAAGCATGGAGGAGGAGGTGTGATGGTGTGGGGGTGCTTTGCTGGTGACACTGTTGGGGATTTATTCAAAATTGAAGGCATACTGAACCAGCATGGCTACCACAGCATCTTGCAGCAGCATGCTATTCTATCCGGCTTGCGTTTAGTTGGACCATCATTTATTTTTCAAAAGGACAATGACCCCAAACACACCTCCAGGCTGTGTAAGAGCTATTTGACCAAGAAGGAGAGTGATGGGGTGCTACGGCAGATGACCTGGCCTCCACAGTCACCAGACCTGAACCCAATCGAGATGGTTTGGGGTGAGCTGGACCGCAGAGTGAAGGCAAAAGGGCCAACAAGTGCTAAGCATCTCTGGGAACTCCTTCAAGATTGTTGGAAGACCATTTCCGGTGACTACCTCTTGAAGCTCATCAAGAGAATGTCAAGAGTGTGCAAAAGCAGTCATCAAAGCAAAAGGTGGCTACTTTGAAGAACCTAGAATATAAGACATATTTTCAGATGTTTCACACTTTTTTGTTAGGTATATAATTCCACATGGGTTAATTCATAGTTTTGATGCATTCAGTGTGAATGTACAATTTTCATAGTCATGAAAATACAGAAAAATCTTTAAATGAGAAGGTGTGTCCAAACTTTTGGTCTGTACTGTATATTATATTCAACATAGTGCTATATGGACCATGACGTGGACCAAAGTGCAGGACCAAGTATTGGACCCTACAGCACCATGCCTAGATATACATAGATATTGTCAACAACCCATGCGGGAACAGACATATCAAGCTATTGTTGTGTATGAAACTTCACATATTAATACCATCAAGTTAAATTTCTGTTCTCCTTGGGTGTAATGTAATATAATATCTCTAGGGCAATAGCATGCTAAAGCACCTTGCTAACAAATGGCCTTCAATGGTGGAAATTAATCATTCCGGGTTGTTTGCCTCCTAGAATCATAGAGAATCATGTAATTCATACAGCAAAGATGTTAATTTGGTGTGTGACCTCCGAGGTTAGAGCCTCAAATGGTGGAACAATGGAGTCATGTCATCACCTGAGATTATGGAAATAGCCTAAAGAAAGAGGCTGCTGTTAAAAAATATTAAAATTAGTATAAAATCAATAGAACATGAAGAACACAAAGATTACAATATCCTGATGATAAGACAAAATTCAAAGAAAAGGAACAAAGATTAGATTTTTGTTGAGGCCCAAGGGATCTACCATGTTTAGAGTCCAGATCCATTTTGTTTCCAGTCTTGCTACTCTGGTACTGTCACGGGTGTGTCAGAGGTGACAGACAGTCGCCCTGCAGTGGGTTGCAGGAGATCTCTACGTTTGGCATTGCAGACAGCTTCTTAGATAAGAGGCTGTCTTTAGGACCAAGCGGCTACCTCTCTTTTTAATTAGCTCTCTGGCCTGGGTGTATATATACCTGGAATGTCTGAGAGGGAGTCGCTGGCTATATTCATTTCTACTTGTGAAGCTTAGCAGGAGCAGTACTTCATCCTCTCTGGAGCTTGAGGCCGTGAGTTTATTTGGAGTTCATCTAAAGATAAGCCATTTCCCACTGTTTTGTCTACCCTTGTTGTCTATAGAGTTTAGTGAAGGTTGACTAGTGCTCATCTCCTCCCATCCCTAGCCATAGCCATATGCCAGGGAGAGCAGGGAGAGGCACGCATGAGGCGATTGCTGAAGAGGCAATATAGGGACGGAGCTTGAGACAGGGTGACGCCAGATCAGACTATGAGGTCTCCACTTCCCCCTTTCCCTAGTGTCTGGGCTCCCTTTCCCTTTTCCCTTTGTGTTGCACTGTCTTTCCCACACCTGGCGTGACAGGTACTTATGTTGCCACCTCTGATATTGGAAATAATTCTGTCAATTCCTCTGACCTGACATTGTGATGTGTCATAATTATGGTGTATCTTAAAGTGTCTCAGAATAGTCTTCAGGATGGACAGATCATTGATACCTTTGGCTGCATTGTTACCGTTGACATGTTCATGTATACTCAATTTGAGTTGGCGTGTGGTTAAGTCCACATAGATTTTGTTAAATGGGCTTGGTAGTGCATGTAATTGTGTTTCATGTTAAAATTTCTGCTACCATCAAAATTAGTAAATGTAACATGATTTATGATTCTTACCCAATAAATGCTGCTACGGTCATTCACCTGAAGCCAAAAGAGAAAGAACAGGAAGCATTAGGGATACTGGAGGAATTAGCACAAGAACACAACACTGAGGAGGGAGTTAAGATACCCCTATACTTCAAACATAGATTTAAAAAATTCCCATCACTCTCATCCTGTCCGAATGTTGACCTCTCCGTACAGTTAGTGAGCAAGGACTTCAATAAGATTCCATCCCATTCTAGAACTGATAATGTAATAAGGGAGGACAGAATGGCTATCAGTAGATTACAAAGCCTGAACGATGTAGTCTAAAATCCTGTGTACAAATAGGGCAACATAGTGATCTGGCCCAAGGATATGTATGAAGTAGAGGCATTTAGTCAATTACAGGATAAAAACTTATAAAAAACTGACATTTAATCCCCTACTCAATTTTAATTCTGAATTGATCAAACTTTTACAGATGGCAAAAGACAATACTGTACTGTAATTATAAAAGAACTATTTACAGTATTACAAGTACAGGAGGCAACTATCCCCACATTATTCCTTCTACCGAAGATACATAAAAATACCACTATACCTCCAAGTAGACCCATTATTTCTGGGAGGGGCAACTACCTTGATAAGCTTAACAGATAAATTGATGCACAGCTGCAACCATTGGTTGAGTCTCTGCCATCACATACCAAGGACGCCTTTGGACGTGATACATCAATGATGTGTTTCTGATCTGGCAGGATTCCACCGAGGCTCTGGACAACTTCATGTCTGAACTCAATCAAAATGACTATAACATCCACCTTACATATCGCTATGATACAAGATCCATTGATTTTTTGGATGTGAAAGTGAAAAAAGACTCAGACAATTGCCTCCAAACATTTATTTAGTAAACCTACGTCAGTGAATTCATTGTTACTCGTCTCATCAGCCCATCCACCGGCTATGATTAACTCCATACCTACTGGCCAATTTTTATGCCTTAAAACGGATGTGTTCAGATATTGGAGATTTTGAACGTCAAGCTCTTGACTTTAAATGTAGATTTTATGAGACAGGCTATAGTCGGAGATCTGTGAAATGTGCTTATAACAAGGCTAGATATACTTCAAGACATTATCTTCTGTATTCCACAAAACCCATCCCATCCAAAAATCAGACTAGATTTATAGTTAAACACAATGCCCACTCTAATCTTATGCTTAAATACCTGGAAAAATCATGGTCAATATTATTCGCTGATCCCATCCTTGCTAAATATGTGGGAAGCACACCAAGTTTAGAAGATCCAATAATCTAAGAGACAATCTGGTGAGAAGCCATTACAAAAATGACCCTATTACCTTTCGTGACACTACCAATCTTCCATGGGGATGTACGCCCTGTGGAAAGTGTGTGGCTTGCCTCAACATCATTCGGGAAAAAACATTTCCTAATTCTGATGTCAGCAGAATTTTTAACATCACACACATGATTACATGCACTACCAAGGCCGTCATATATTTTGCAACCTGCCCATGTAACAAATCTATGTGGGCTTAACCACACGTCAACTCAAAGTGAGAATACATGAACATGTCAACGGTACCAATGCTGCCAAAGATATCAATGATCTGTCCATCCTGTAAACTGTTCTGAGACATTTTAAGATATACCATAATTGTTGCGCATCACAATTTCAGGTCAGAGGAATTGATAGAATTATTTCTTCCAGACTGGAAACAAAATGGATCTGGACTCTAAACACGGTAGATTCCCTGGGCCTCAATGAAAATCTATGCTTTGTTCCTTTTCTTTGAATATTGTCTTATCATCAGGATGTTGTAGTCTTTCTGTTCTTCATGTTCTATTCATTTTATACTAATTTTAATCTTTTTTAACTGCAGCCTCTTTCTTTATGCTGTTTGCACAATCTCGGGTGATGACATGACTCCATCATTCCACCATTTGAGGCCCCAACCTTGGATGTCCCACTCCAATTAAACATCTCGGCTGTATGAATTCTCTATGATTCCAGGAGGCAAACAACGCGAAATGATTCATTTCCACCATTGAAGGCCATTTGTTAGCAATGTATTTTAACATGCTGTTACCATAGAGATATTATATCACATTACACCCAAGGAGAACAGAAATTTAACCTGATAGTATTATTAAGGCCCCGTCACACTTAGCGACGCTGCAGCGATCCCGACAACGATACGACCTGTCAGGGATCGTTGCTGCGTCGCTATGTGGTCGCTGGTGAGCTGTCAAACAGGCAGGCTCACCAACGATCAGGGGAGCAGCGACATCGTGGAAAGAATCTTTCCACGATGTCCTGCTCCTGGTTACCAGCCTGCTGAAGCAGGAGCAGGCTGGTAACCATGGTAAACATTGGGTTACTAGGGGCACACGCGCACCTAGTAACCCGCTGTTTATCATGGTTAAGAGCCTGCTACGGTGAGCGGGAGGTTACCGCTCACTTTAGCAGGCTCGTAACCATGATAAACAGCGGGTTACTAGGTGCGCGTGTGCCCCTAGTAACCCGATGTTTATCATGGTTACCAGCCTGATCGCTGCTCCCGCTGGTCACACACAGCGATGTGTGCTGACCAGCGGGAGGGCAACGACCAAAAAAAGGTCATGGACATTCTGCAGCGATCAGCGACCTCACAGCAGGGGCCTGATCGCTGCAAAGTGTCACACATAGCGACATCGCTGGTGAGGTCGCTGTTGCGTCACCAAAACGGTGACACAGCAGCGATCTCGCTAGTGATCTCGCTATGTGAGACGGGGGCTTTAATATGTGAAGTTTTATACCCAACAATAGCTTTATATGTCTGTTCGCATAAGAGTTGTTGACGATATCTATGTGTATCTATGGATCGTGCTGTAGGGTCCAATACGTAGTCCTGCATTTTGGTCTACATCATGGTCCATATAGCAACATGTTGAATATCATAATATTAGAATATTACATCATCATATGGGCAGTCCAGAATTGTTTAAAGGCATAGCAATCTTAGTGTATGTAAACTTTTGACTTTGCAGTAAGTAATAAAAATGCCTTAAAACATTCTCTCTCATTAGTCTGGCATTTGGCAAATATTAAAAATTATGGTAATCCTAATTGACCTAAAATGGGAAAGATTTATTCTGATCTTATGTCAGATATTGAGAAAAACATGCATATGTAGATTGTGAGCCCTCGCGGGCAGGGTCCTCGCTCCTCCTGTAACAGTCGCCAACTTGTATTGTTCAAATTTCTTGTAATTGTTTGTGCTATGTATATCCCTTTCACATGTAAAGCGCTTTGGAATGAATGGCACTATAAAAATAAATAATAATAATGTGTCTTTTTATATAGTGTATGTAAACTTCTGGTTTCAACTAAATGTATATACAGTATATGTTTTAACTTTGTATGTGCACTCTTTTCTTTGTCACCACATACTCACTTGTACTTATAATAAAGGCATTTTATTACATCTATCCATGTTCAGACCACTTCTTAGGGTTAATTATATTGGTTTTATGTCCCTAATATGTAATATACATGCCCAAAATATCAGAGCAGTGCACACAACCATAGCTTCCTTATCTCTCATTTCTGTATTCATCCCTGTGCTGCAGCTGTGATTAAAAGTACATTTTTACAAACTTAAAACTGCAGCTACATGATTATATGCAAGACCATGCCACTCTAAGTTCCTTTCATTACTAAGAATTAAAATTCAGTTGCACTCTCATTATTTACCATGTACCTCATGGCTCAGAAGAGCAGGAGAAGAAGGAACAAAGAGTCACTTTCTTTGCATTCCAGAAGAGCTTTGCATTCCACAGCTCCTGCCACGTAGGAAAAAAATCATCTTTGTTCTTCACATAAATGTCATCTCACAATCCAAACATTCAGCCATGAGTATCTCAACTTCTAATTATATTTACAGCATTTTTATATGTACATTAATAAACGACATATCTTTAAATTATTCTTGTGTTTATTTCTTAACAGTAGAAATGTTTTTCAGTTATTAATCCTAATTTCTAAAAGCAAATAAACTTACCAATACATCCTAAGTGTCGTGTTTGCAATACGACGTAATGGTATGTCCTGTGGATACTTGGGTCTAAGGGGTAGCGTTTCTCCATAAGGAGAGTGACAGCGCCTGCATTTTTGGCACTCTTTAGAGCATCAATGAACATGCAGGGATTGCTTGCCACGCACTGTAATGCCGTAGCCATGTTGGTTGTGGGCATTACAGTGATTGGCTGGCCGCACAGCCTCATCAGGTCTATATAAGACCTGGCACCACTATGCTCATTGCAGTCTACCCCGGAACCAGAAAGAGTAGGGAGAGCTGCTGCTGAGTCAGGGAGAGATTTGCTTGTTTATAGTTAGTAAAAGTATTCCACGGCGTATCTATATATCCATCTGAACTAACAGTCCTGCTGAGGACTAATCCAGCTGCATATATTCAGTGGTGATAGCAGGAGTTAGGCAGGCAGGCAGTGTATCTGGCAGAATGCAGTGCATAAAAGGCAAGAGGGTCCATAGCACGTTCCTGCTGTTGCTGTTCTTACAGATATTTGTAGACATAGCCCAATATATCAGGGGCCAGGGCAAATTTTTTTTTAATCTCAATCCTGGTTATTGGCTTAAAAAGCTATCCAGACTACACCATTTTTCTGCTCCATTTGCTTGTTAGCACTGCAGAATACAGCCAGATCTGTTCCATATTTCAGTGATAAAAAGCCAGAAATTTGAACTGAACCTGGAGAATATTGGCCTCCTTTTCATTCTGTTTCAGTGTTTTGGTTAAGCTATTCACACTAGGTCTCTGTGTAGAATAATATTAGTAAATTACAGACCTGCTATTTAAAACCGTGGTTCTCTGTTAGACATATCACATATAACAGTGTTCCAAAATCAGCCATTTCTGCCTTCCATTTTGTTGCAGTGTGTCAATCAAGCTATCCACACTAGGTCTCTGTGTAGAATAAGATTAGTAAATTACAGGCCTGCTATTTAAAACCGTGGTTCTCTGTCAGACATATCACATATAACAGAAAAAAAACAAAGACAAAAGCAAAATACACAAATACCTAAAAGTAAATGGAAAAATCGCACAGTGCATAAAATTAATGATAAATAATAAAGGGTATTTAGTTAACATAAATTTTGATCAAAATAATGTAAAAGCCATACCCGCTACGTCACGGCAACCCTTATGGGACAGTCCTAACTCTAATATTAAAACCATACCATTTGTCAAGTGACATACATATGGATAAGGGCAGAGAGACTAAACTCTTAGTAGAAGCATAGACCTGAGAGGCAGAATGAACCTTTCAGCTCAGACAAAGGGCGGCCGCACCCTTATATGCACTAATGCACATTAGACTACAAAGAAAAAACCTGGGAGTCTGAACTGAAAAGTAAATTGATGTGCATGCAAAATTTAAATGCATGTTCACATAAGGCTATTAGACAGAAAAAAAAACAAAGACAAAAGCAAAATACACAAATACCTAAAAGTAAATGGATAAATCTCACAGTGCATAAAGATAATAATAAATAATAAAGAGTATTTAGTTAACATAAATTTTAATCAAAATAATGTAAAAGCCATCCCGCCACATCACGGCAACCCTTATGGGACAGTCCTAACTCTAATATTAAATCACATATAACAGTATTCCATAATCAGCCATTTCTGCCTTACATTTTGTTGCCGTGTGTCAGTCAAGCTATTCAAATTAGGTCTCTGTGTAGAATAATATTAGTAAATTACAGGCCTGCTATTTAAAACCATGGTTCTCTGTCAGAAATATCACATATAACAGTCTTCCAAAATCAGCCTTTTCTGCCTTCCATTTTGCTGCAGTGTGTCGGTCAATCTATTCACACTAGGTCTCTGTGTAGAATAATATTAGTAAATTACAGGCCTGCTATTTAAAACCGTGGTTGTCTGTCAGACATATCACATATAACAGTGTTCCAAAATCAGCCATTTCTGCCTTCCATTTTGTTGCAGTGTGTCGGTCAAGCTATTCACACTAGGTCTCTGTGTAGAATAATATTAGTAAATTACAGGCCTGCTATTTAAAACCGTGGTTCTCTGTCAGACATATCACATATAACAGTGTCCCAAAATCATCCATTTCTGCCATCCATTTCGTTGCAGTGTGTCGATCAAGCTATTCACACTAGGTCTCTTTGAAGAATAGTACTAGTAAATTACAGGCCTGCTATTTAAAACCTTGGTTCTCTGTCAGACATTTGACATACAACAGTCTTCCAAAATCAGCTATTTCTGCCTTCCATTTCACTGCAGTGTGTCGGTCAAGCTATTCACACTAGGTCTCTGTGTAGAATAATATTAGTAAATTACAGGCCTGCTATTTAAAACCGTGGTTCTCTGTCAGACATATCACATATAACAGTGTTCCAAAATCAGCCATTTCTGCCTTGCATTTCGTTGAAGTGTTTCTGTCAAGCTATTCACACTAGGTCTATATGAAGAATAATATTAGTAAATTACCGGTCTGTTATTTAAAACCTTGGTTCTCTGTCAGACATATCACATATAACTGTGGTTCAAATCCAACCATTTGTAGTGAATGTGAAAAATATTGTCCTCCATTTATACATTGAGGCAGTGTGTCAGTGTACACCATTTTACAGCTCCATTTGCTTGATTACAGAAAACAGCCAGATTTTTTCAGTTTTACTGTACTGTGGAAGCAAAGGAACTTTTTTCAATGATCAGACGCTCGTGATCCATATGACTGCCGTAATAATACAGAAATTTTGTGGAGCATGGCAAATATTCCACTCCATTTAAAGTCAACCACCTGTGTTTTGTTGAACCAATTGACACTTGGTCGCTGACAAATACCATACTATTAGGCGACGGCCTCAAACCGTGGCCATCAGATGTTATCCCATATGACTGCCCGAATAATCCAGAAATTATTGCGAGTGTCACGGTCTCCACACTTTCCTTGTCTGCTATGTTACTATTGTGTGGAGGCTGTCAGTCTGTTTTGGTTTTG
Organism: Phyllobates terribilis; assembly: GCF_046119375.1. Lineage (NCBI taxonomy): Eukaryota > Metazoa > Chordata > Amphibia > Anura > Dendrobatidae > Phyllobates > Phyllobates terribilis. The sequence goes on along the minus strand of NW_027362761.1, from coordinate 114,551,109 downwards.
CTGGGTCGTTTCTGCAATCATCTGAGTTCACTTCCCTTGATTAGTTTTCTTTCAGTAATATTAGTCTCTTCTTTCCTCTTCTGAGACTGCTATTTCTGTAGTGACTTGCGTCACAGTGAGCGTGTCAAATATTACACTCCATTTAAAGTATTACAGTTGTGGGTTCAAACCTATTCTCAGTTGGCCGCTGACAAATAGCATATCTGTGAACAATGTTGTCAGAGTATTATGCCACTTTTGCGGACTGACAAAAAAAAACATACAAAAAACAAGCTAAAATGGAAAAAATGGTATTGGGTGAAGGAGGCGCTGTAAGGCTGATCTCTAGCACTGGCAGCGAATTTGTGGACACGGAACCAAGAGTGTCCGAATTTTGTTAAGCTATGGTTAAAAAGTGTGAATTCGCGCTAGTGGTAGTGAAAAGAGAGAAAACAGGAGAGGTATTAGTTAAAAAGAAAAACTTTTATTGATACAGACAAGTGGAGTGCTTAAAATATTATTTTGAGAGTAGTCTAAAACAGTGATATATAGTGATATCACGGGATTGGATACATAAATAACATTAGATAAAATTCAGTATTAAAATTAATAGATAAATAAATAGATAAGTAAATAAATATGTGCTTTCTAGTTCCTCAGGGTCTTGGAGTGCTCGATTGGACTAGATGGTTTGGGGGACGGAGGTTCGTATACCTGGTGGGAAAAATAAGAGGTGTATTGGTTTGATATTTCGGCAGCCAATGGGGTATTAGTTCGTTTCTATTTTTATTTTTATTTGTTTTTATATATATTTTTTTACCTGCTGTGCTTGGTTGGTAGGTCCTTTCAGTAGGTAGGGTGACTTGTTGGCGGTGAGTTGTAGTGGTACCTGTAGTGGAGAACGTGAGATACCTAGGGTAGAGAACAAAGAATGTTAGAATCGTGGGGGTAGGTTTATTCAGTGGTCAGTGGTTGACCTGTCTGTGAGTTAGCGGTGAATTACCTGCTATTGATGCGGCAATCAGCAGGCTGTAGGGGCAGTGGTGCGGCTCTCTTTCTTGGACTATGGTCCTGTTTTATTGGGTTCTTCCCGAGGTTTGTCTAGGAGAGACGAATGGAATAATACCCAATAAGTAGAGAGAATGAAAGATAATGGGTTTACCTGGTGGGTGGACTATATGGGGTACCAGAGAGAGTCCAGTGGTGGTGTAGAGGTGGGGTCCATTGAGGTTGGTTGGGACCAGGTTATCCTTGTTATGTCGATACAGCAAGGGGCTCTGGCTGCTTTTTCGAAGTATGTCTAGGGGAGAAAATAGGGTAATAACTGATTAGGTTCTCTGATAAAATATACAGTCTGTTTAGTGAGGTGCCTTCAATTACCTGTTAGTATGATTAAGGGGGTGTCCAGGGATATCTCAGACTAGAAGGGGGATATTGCTAATGGTCCCCATTGGGTGGATGCAGCAGGAGGCTCTGGCTGTATCAGTGGTGGCTAGAGATGGCCAGCGTTCTGTTGGCGAGAGTAGTTTATTATAGCTGGGATACAGACAGGGTGGTCAGTAGTTTATGGTTGTTGGTTCCGTACCTGTCTTGGTATGGAGTTTAGGATAGGGAAGAAGTTTCAGAGGTGGTCACCGTATTGGTGGGGTTGGTGCAGCAGGAGGCTCAGGCTGAGAGGTCAGCGGTGGCTGGTGGCTGGGGCTGCAGGATCAGATAGCGGAATCTGGCTGTGGGTTCTGCGGGGAATAGTAAAGAATGTGGCTCGCAGAGTTTGTTAGGGGGTCCCGGTGGGGCCGTGGCCCGATCCTACTTACAGTCCGTAGTCCAGCTATGATGTCGGGAGGTGGTAGGAGCCAGGAGCGAGAGCGGAGTCCCGACCGGTGACTGCCGCGAGCTCGCGTACTTCCGGGTAGAGGGAGAGAGAGTGGAAGACGCGCTTCTCGTTGAAAGCACGCGAGAGGAGCAGCGTGACGCGGAGTCACGTGGTGCGTAGCGTGCACTAGGTACGGAGGCCTGTTGGCACCTCCTTAGCTGGGTTTAGGAGCAATCCAACGCGTTTCTTCATCAGGGATGGTCTAACCCAGTCTGGTGGTGTCCTTATATACCTGGGGGTAGTGACGTCATTGATTGCTTGTCAGTCATTAAACGCAAATAGTCGATTTCACTGTTCAGTCCCCGCGGTCTTAAGATGTTTAATTTAAAGATCCATTCACTCTCCTTCCTTGACATGTTTTTAATAAAATCTCCTTGTCTCCAGTGTTTGTGGACTATTTGTATGCCTACTACTTGGATTCCTTTTGTAGAACCGTTATGTTTCTCCATAAAGTGTTTAGAGAGAGGATGGCCCGTGTATTTGTTTTTAATATTCCGCAGGTGTTCGTTGATCCTAATGTTCATAGGTCATAGGTCATAATAGCCCGTAGATGACCCCTGCGGTATTGCAAGTTATAAAGTATGGGATGGGGTATATTTCTTTCTGGTGGCTGAATGTGTGTTGTTTTGGTGTGTTTAATGTTTTACATATCTTACATTTTTTGCATGTGAAGAAGCCTTTTAGTTTTTGTTGGAATGGGGTCTGTGGTTGTTTGTGGATAGTATTATTTCTCACGGTGGGCGCTATAATTGACCCTAGGTTACGAGCCTTTTTAAATATAAATTTAGGTCTATTTGGCATCTGGTCCCCAATTATCTTGTCATCTTTTAATATGTGCCAATGTTTTTCTATGATTTTTCTAAAGATGTGGGTGTTTGCAGAATAGGGTGTGGTAATAGGGTTAATGGTATTGAGCCTAAGGTCATTTTGTTCTGGCTTAGTGATGTTTACCTCAGTTAGGAGGTTGTGTCGCGGTATTTTGCCTTTTTTTTCTTTGGTGTTTTTGAGGAATTATGCATTATATCCCTTTTCCAAGAATTTATTTGTGAGTAGTTCTGCCTCTGTAGCACCCCGAGGACTCGGCTGCTACAGGGGTATTGCACCTCAGACCAGAGGTGTGGTATTCCACTCCCGGGTAAGGATGGAGTGTGGAACTGGGCTCAGTTAGCTGCATGCACCACACTCACCCCATTTCCGGGGGACAGACCAACGGTACTCCCACCAGATAGATGTGCAGGTACGACAGCTTCTGTCCCTGGCTGGAGTGGGGAGGGGGGAGGAATATCCCAGTGGTGTAGGAGCAGACAGGGGAGGGACTCTGGGCATAGGTAGGAGCCCATTGGGTGCTGGTCACCTGGGCTCGGGTGTCAGAAGGGAGGTATATAAGTTGGGCACCATCGGAGATCAGGGTCTGTTCAGAGAGGAGCTGAGCCAGAGAGGGCTGACAGGGAGCTGTGGCTCAGTCTGGGCCCAGCTCCAGAGCCAGGCCTGGAGTGGAGGCCTGAAGGAGAGAGAGAAGGACGAGGAAGAAAGAACAGAAACACCAGGAGCGGCCCAGGGACGCAAGTAAAGAGGGAACCCTAAGATCCCACGAAATAACGGGTGAAGGGTTGGCAGAACAGGGTGCCGGATCCCAAACTGGTGGAGGCCAATTATCCTTAGCCAGGAACCGGAGGTCGTGGACAAGTTTTGGCGCGACCCCTCGCCATATCTACCAGGAAGGCATACCATATAGGGTCAGGGAAACCGGGAAAGGTTTCACCACTAGAAGGCCCGAGGGAGCTGGACAAAGGTGGATCCCTGGTGGGGACGGCCAGTAGAAAGGAAGAGAGGGGAGCTCAGGACCACGCTCTGGAACTGCTTGGGAGTTGGCCGAGTCCCGCACCTGGTGGACGCAGCACGGCTCAGGTGGTCCTAACTGTACACAAGGGACCTGATAAAGAACTGTGAGTAAAGCTGTGAAAACTGCAATTGCACGTCTCTGAGCTTCCTTGTCACACCACCACTACCACTGTCATCTTTCCCTGCTTCACCAGCTGCCCTGAGGCTATACCCCTCCCGTTGGGGGTTATACCATCCACGCTGCATAACAGTACCACCGGCCTCAGCGGTCTGCCCTGCAGCGGCGGCTTAATAGCCGCATTCAACGGGTGGCGTAGTCGGACACTAAATACCATCATACTAATAACGCCACTTAGTTTGACCACCCTGGGCACGGACCGGGTCACCGCCACGAGGACTACTACCCCTATCGGATCCGGCTCCGGGTATTCCCCACGTGCGCAACGCTACACAACATGGCCCAGGGGGTGAGTCAACTTTGGCGTAGTCGGCAGGATTACGTGCCCGCAACCACCGGGTACTGCGTGCCTGAAGAAAAGTTCACATTTACCTCAAAAAGGAGCCTCCCGCCAATTCCAGAGGGTTCCCGCCATCGGACGCCGTCCGGAGTCGTTTCCCGCCGTTTGCCCGCCATCTGCAGCCTTTGCCCGCCATCAACGAAGTTTCCCGCCATCAGGAGACGATTCCCGCCATCTGAGACGGTTTCCCGCCCTGGCAGAGCGGACGCCATTGTGGGCGTGCCAGAGGGTGGCAAGAGACCACCTCCCATCGTGGGCATGGCCCCAGAATGGCGCCAAAAGCAGAGACCGCCCCCACCAGCCGAGAGTACAATAATGGAGATGTCCATCAGAGTGGGGGGGCTGCCCCTGAAACTGACAGTCACCAAGTTGTCCCGGGACCACTCCCCATGGGGGCGGATAGGGAACAAAACTGAGAGGATGGGTGCGGCCTGGAGGAGTTTGGACAGATCGCACCCGGGAATGGAGGAAGCGCCCAGCGATGCCGGCACCTCGGTCCGGAGCCTGCTGCAGGCCGCAACGCCAGACAGCCTGGTGGAGATCCTGGCACAGCTCCCCAGAGATCGGGAGCGTGCACAGACCGCGCTGGAGGCCTTGGCCCGGAGGATGGCCCGGGCACAGCAGGATGCGCTGGCCGAGTGGAGAAGGGAGATGGCCCGGCAGGCTGGGATCCGCCAGCAGGAGGCGCCACCCGCAACGTGGAGCATGTCCGCCCCTGAGGATAGTGCAGGAGGGACGAAGGCCGGAGACGACGCCGCGGAGGGAGCCGCAGGGATGGAAGCAGGTAATGGGGACGTCATCACCCCGAGCCCAGTAGCCATAAGCCTGCCCCAGCTCCCCGTCGCAGAGCCCGAAGTCCCACTCAACGCGCCCGTTGCCGCACCGCCACTGCTCCCAACTAGGCCTCAAGTGGCCGGAGCCGCAGTCACGCCCCCTTCCGCGCCACGCCCCTTGACCCGGAGCGCGGCAAAACAGGAAATGCCCCCGGCCTTGTCGCAAGGCCGAGTACCTCCGGGCGCCGCGGCCCCCACAGCACCCTCCTCCCGGAAGGTGCCATACTTGGACCCAGATAGGATGCCTCCGGCCTGGATGCAAGGCCAAGCACCCCCGGGCGCCGCTGCCCCTACAGCGCCCTCTACCTCCACAGTGCTGCCCCTGGGCGAAGATCTCTTCGCGCAGCATACTAGCCCGGACGGACTGCCCTTCGAGTGGCCACCGGAGTACATCAACCCCCGACTCCGGAGGGAACGGCCCCTGTGTGAGCCTCTGATCCCGGCACCGGCGCCCGCCAAAATTGTCCCGCTCCCGTTGGAGGAGGCCCAATTTGCATGGGATCCGACCGGTGAGGACCTCATGGGGTTCACCAAGGAGACCCGGGCGGCCGCAGCCCGGCGTGAGGAGTGCTGCCGTCAACAGCTAGAGGTCTTTGGGAGAGAACGGCGAGAGAGGCGGGTCCGCGAGGAACAGCTACAGGTCCGAAGCGCGGAACAGAAGCGAAGGGCCCGACGAAACCCCCGTGCGGCCCACGGTCCCCGCGCCACCGGGACCGTAATAAAATTCCAGCTAGAGAATGGCTGGGGCTTTATCCGGGACCACCGAACCCCCGGCGACGTCTTTGTTACCCGCAGGGATGTCGAGAGCCACCTTCCAGAAGGACACCGAGGACGTGACCTCTACTCAGGTGACGAGGTCACCTTCACCCGGCATCAGTGTGCTAAAGGACCGTACGCCCTTCATGTACACCGGCTGACTGAGGAGGAGTGGCAGTACGAGGAAGACCAAGAGGACCCGGACGGGTCTGAAGACTACCCTCGGGAAGGAGCAGGAGGACATCGTTACTAATGAACGGTAACTGGGACTGTATATAGTTACCCGTAAGGGTACCTGTCATGCTGCTAATTGGAGTGTGGTCCCCGTTGGGACTAGTGTGTAATTGTTAAAGAACTGTTTCCTGTGTGTCCCTATCCCTAACCAGGCTGAGGACTGTGAGCAGCCATTCCCCTATTCCCACTGGCCGAGGACTGAGAGCGGTCAACACCCTGTAAATAGTTGCGCTTCTTAAAGCGCCCCCTACTGGTTTTATAGAAGAACTGCTTTTCTACTTTGGAACTAGTGACTGTTGCACTTTACCTGGTCACAAGTTGCACGGTGGCCAGAGATCAAGAACGTGTTGGTCAAGAATGTTTTATATGAAAAAGTTTTATATGATGCTAAAAGAGTTAATGGTATTTTATAAGTGTGTGAAGAAAGTCTGATAATGTTTCCGTAATGTTTTATACCTGTAACGTTAAAAGAGAAAAGTACCTCCCATAAAGGGATGATTGAAAGTTGATATGTCTTACATGTGAGTGTACACTTTAAAATTTTTGTATGTTGTATTTTGCTTTTGCTCTTTTCCAGCCCGAGGACGTGCTGTGGTTTACCAGGGGGGAATGTAGCACCCCGAGGACTCGGCTGCTACAGGGGTATTGCACCTCAGACCAGAGGTGTGGTATTCCACTCCCGGGTAAGGATGGAGTGTGGAACTGGGCTCAGTTAGCTGCATGCACCACACTCACCCCATTTCCGGGGGACAGACCAACGGTACTCCCACCAGATAGATGTGCAGGTACGACAGCTTCTGTCCCTGGCTGGAGTGGGGAGGGGGGAGGAATATCCCAGTGGTGTAGGAGCAGACAGGGGAGGGACTCTGGGCATAGGTAGGAGCCCATTGGGTGCTGGTCACCTGGGCTCGGGTGTCAGAAGGGAGGTATATAAGTTGGGCACCATCGGAGATCAGGGTCTGTTCAGAGAGGAGCTGAGCCAGAGAGGGCTGACAGGGAGCTGTGGCTCAGTCTGGGCCCAGCTCCAGAGCCAGGCCTGGAGTGGAGGCCTGAAGGAGAGAGAGAAGGACGAGGAAGAAAGAACAGAAACACCAGGAGCGGCCCAGGGACGCAAGTAAAGAGGGAACCCTAAGATCCCACGAAATAACGGGTGAAGGGTTGGCAGAACAGGGTGCCGGATCCCAAACTGGTGGAGGCCAATTATCCTTAGCCAGGAACCGGAGGTCGTGGACAAGTTTTGGCGCGACCCCTCGCCATATCTACCAGGAAGGCATACCATATAGGGTCAGGGAAACCGGGAAAGGTTTCACCACTAGAAGGCCCGAGGGAGCTGGACAAAGGTGGATCCCTGGTGGGGACGGCCAGTAGAAAGGAAGAGAGGGGAGCTCAGGACCACGCTCTGGAACTGCTTGGGAGTTGGCCGAGTCCCGCACCTGGTGGACGCAGCACGGCTCGGGTGGTCCTAACTGTACACAAGGGACCTGATAAAGAACTGTGAGTAAAGCTGTGAAAACTGCAATTGCATGTCTCTGAGCTTCCTTGTCACACCACCACTACCACTGTCATCTTTCCCTGCTTCACCAGCTGCCCTGAGGCTATACCCCTCCCGTTGGGGGTTATACCATCCACGCTGCATAACAGTACCACCGGCCTCAGCGGTCTGCCCTGCAGCGGCGGCTTAATAGCCGCATTCAACGGGTGGCGTAGTCGGACACTAAATACCATCATACTAATAACGCCACTTAGTTTGACCACCCTGGGCACGGACCGGGTCACCCCCACGAGGACTACTACCCCTATCGGATCCGGCTCCGGGTATTCCCCGCGTGCGCAACGCTACACAACATGGCCCAGGGGGTGAGTCACCTCCATATTAAATTCTTGGGGTTTCGAACAGTTTCTGTGTAGTCGCAGGTATTGGCTGCGTGGGACATTGAGTAACCAGTTGGGGAGGTGGCAGCTATCTTTTGGGATGTAGCCGTTAGCGTCAGTTGGTTTGTGATATGTGCGGGTCCGGATGCAGTTGTCCTCAATGTAAATGTTGAGGTCTAAAAAGTTAACTGTAGTGGTGCTGGTGGTGGATGTAAATTCCAAGAAAAAATCATTCTTATTAATTTCCGCTATGAATGAGTTTAGTGATGATTGGTCACCTGACCAAATGAATAGGATATCATCAATGAATCTTCGCCATAGGACCAGGTTCGTATGCGGGAGGCCTCCGGGGTGTATGGCTAGAGATTCCCATCGGCCCACATAGAGATTTGCATAGCTGAGTGCGAACCTGGTCCAAATGGCGGTGCCCAACTGCTGGGAGTAGTAGTCCCCCTCGTATAGGAAATAATTGTGTGTCAGTATAAATAGCATGCAGTCCGTAATGAACTTACTCTGTTCTGGGGGCATTTTTTGATTAAGAAAATGAAGGGCAGCTTCACAACCTTTGGTGTGTTGTATATTTGTATATAGGGATGTTATGTCCAATGTTCCCATGATATAATGATTCTTCCACGGGATATTATTTAGTAACTGGATGGTGTGTTTGCTATCTTTCAGGTGGGAAGGAAGGTTTGGGACTAGGTCCTGTAGGTGGTTGTTGACCAGCCTAGAAAGGTTGGCTGTCAGGCATTGTATGCCAGAGATGATTGGTCTCCCTGGTGGTTTCTTTTGGTCCTTATGTATTTTGGGGAGGTGGTAAAAGGCGGCTAGTCTGGGATATTGGATGTTGACATAGTCATATTCGTTTTTATTAAGGTAGCCTTCGTGGAGTTCTTTTTTGGTTAATACACGTAGTTCTTCTTGATAGATGATCGTTGGATCGGAAGGGATGGTTAGGTAAGTTCTAGAGTCGCCCAGGAGTCTTAATGACTCTTTGTGATAATAGTCTCGATTGAGGATGACTATACCCCCCCCCTTTGTCTGCTGGCCTGATTATTATATTTTTGTTGGTTTGTAATTGTTTCATGGCATTGGTTTCTGATTTTGTGAGGTTGTTCTTAAATTTTCGGCATTTTTTATTATTGAGTCTACGGATATCGTCCGTAACATTTTTTCAAAGGTCTTGAAGGCCTCTGAGTACTCTTGGAGAGGATGAAACATAGATTTATTCTTTAGGACAGTGTGTGTATATTTAGGTTGGTCTGTTTGGTCCGATATTTTTGTGTCGCTTTCTTTCTTGGTGTAGTATTTTTTTAAAGCCAGTTGGCACATGAATTTTTTGATACCTATATATGTTTGGAATTTATCCAGTTGGGTCGAGGGGGCATATTTGAGGCCTTTACTCAGTATTGCAGTTTCATTCTTAGTTAGTTGATGTCTACTGAGATTAAAGATAGATTTTTGGCCGTTTACTTCTTTTGGTTTGTTCTTTTTCTTTTGGGTGAGTTTCCCTCCCTTAGTGCCTCTTTTAAATTTTTTCTTTTGGCCATTTGAAAAAAATCAACATTGCTGGTATGTTTTCGTATTAATGGGCACGAGGTACTGGTTAGAACAGGAGTTGTTGGTGCCAGGGGTGGGGTTTTTTTTGGTTGAGGAGATGGCCTCCTTAGGACTGGTGTGGTTGGCGGGTTGTCTATTTCTTCAGTGGTGGTTGTGAGGGGTATTCTGTGTGTGGATTGGGGTATCGTTGTCACTTTGTGTTTGGTTGTGTTGACTTGGGTCCGGTTCGTTTTGGATTGGGGGGGATTCGGTATTGGACGTTGGGTAAATAGAGATATTGTTGATAGAGATCATAGAGTTAGTTGGACTTCCGACTACTTCGTCCAAGGTCTCAAAAAATTTTAATTGCTCCTTCCCCGGTCGTTGGTCCGGGAGGGGTACTGCATCTCTGCCAAATTTCGCTCTTTTTCTTTGTACTATTTCTGTTTCTTTTTGGTTGATCCTGTTCTTGATGCTATTTGTCAGGCTCAGGATTTCGGGGTGGTTTTGGTGTTGTTTGATTTCATTGAACAGTGCGTTGATTTTGCTTTTGTTTTCCAATAGTTGCTTTTTCCTTTTGTTGGTTATGAACCGGACGGTTTGTTTAGAGAATTCATTGAACATAGAGTTCCATTCCTCCAAGGTGATTGGATCCCCTATGTCTCCTGATAATGCTTTAGTCACTACCAAGCAGGACGGTACGATATTAAAGACTAGGTAGTGTTCTAGGGTGGCGACTTCCCATAGGTCCCTCATTTCTTTTAGTAATAATTGTTCGAGGGTTCTTAGTGAGTCTTTTATTGTTTTAATGATTTCTGGATTGGTATTAGTGGGGTTTTTTTGGGTATTTTTGAAAAATAGTTGTATGTTTTCTATTTGTTCTTTTCTGTCACCCTACCTACTGAAAGGACCTACCAACCAAGCACAGCAGGTAAAAAATATATATAAAAACAAATAAAAATAAAAATAGAAACGAATCAAAACCCCATTGGCTGCCAAAATATCAAACCAATACACGTCTTATTTTTCCCACCAGGTATACAAACCTCCGTCCCCCAAACCATCTAGTCTAGTCCAATTGAGCACTCCAAGACCCTGAGGAACTAGAAAGCACATATTTATTTACTTATCTATTTATTTATCTCTTAATTTTAATACTGAATTTTATCTAATGTTATTTACGTATCCAATCCCGTGATATCACTATATATCACTGTTTTAGACTACTCTCAAAATAATATTTTAAGCACTCCACTTGTCTGTATCAATAAAAGTTTTTCTTTTTAACTAATACCTCTCCTGTTTTCTCTCTTTTCACTACCACTAGCGCGAATTCACACTTTTTAACCATAAAATGGAAATAATGTTAAGAAACATTCTTCCAGGGTAATGACTTGTATATAAGGCCCAAAGAAATAAAAAAAAATAAAGTTATGGAATGTGGAAGACATTTATACGACCAGAATGAACACTCATCTGTAGCTGGTGATGATGCCACCTAGCAGCACCTGTCCCTATTGCATTTAACAGCGTTACAGATAGGGAATAGAATAAATGTAAACATTTTTTGGGCAGCACCAGCAACATGCAGTATAAGGCAATAATACCTGGCTGGATCAGTGTAATACGCTATCCATACAGCTATACCTCACCCGTAACAGAATTTCAGATAAGACAGTTAATAGTCTACAATATAGAATCTACTTGAATTGTCCTTCCCATTATTAAGGAGTGTGTCTCTTATACTGTTATTGCATATGCAACAATTTCAAGGCCAGCCAAAAAATTATCATTGTTCAGCTCCTGCACCTTCTCCTCCAGTTCGGCCTCCATCTCTGAAATGACCACATCAGTCACAAGCTGGAAGCACTGCAGCACTGCCTTGGCCAAGCGACAACAGGCTGTGCTGAAGATAATATGCTTAATTCTTAGGTGACAAACCACCCACCACTGTAGAGTTGTTGATATCTGTAACACAGCAGCCTGATCTGTGGCTCTCACTGCTGAACATACAGCCAGGCATGGTCGTGTGTGACAATGGGCGGAACCTGGTGGCGGAGAAATGACAGCCGGAGTAGATGCGGTTTCCCTCTATGCCAGCCCTTTCACCGAGCTAAAAAATATGGCTGTGGTGAAATACAACTCTCACCAAGAAGCAGTTTCAGATTGAAAAGCATTGGGCCCACCAGAGGATTTGATTCTGAGGGCCCACCTTTCTCCCCCGCTCAAGATCTCCATAGCAGCTGCAAAGTTTGCGCTATCATGTACTCTCCTGATGGAGAAGCCAGGGCCCACCCGAGGATTCTCAGGTGGGCCCATTCAACCCTGCCGAGAAGCAGCCCTGGCTAAGAAAAGAGCATGGGAAGGTTCCTGGGCACTCTATGGCTGCTTTTTTTTACTGAGGGGGAAACCCATGCAAACACGGGGAGAACATACAAAATCCTTGCAGATGTCCTTGGTGGGAGTTGAACACAGGACCCCAGCGCCGCAAGGCTTCAGTTTTTAAAAACTGAGCCACTATGCTGCCCTCTCTGTTCTCCCTCTGATATCTAACATGCTGGAGAAACTTGTCCCTACTGCCACTCAGTATCTTCAGCTCCTTTTTGAAAAACTAATGTATTTGGGCAGAAGAAAAGGAAATTGTGGATGGCTTTGCTACTTGTACTGGGGGCACTACTAATACCATGGCGTCGTATCATAGTTCACTGGAAATATTCCAAGCTGGTTAGAGCTCATTATTCCCATAGAAAAGTACTAGCAGCAAGCTAAGGAGATGGTGGCCTCTATCATCATCACAACCTCACTTCGGCATTATGAACTATCCTGAAGGAGAAGCCAGGGCCCACCAGAGGAGTCTCCAGTTCTCCAGAGACTTCAGTTCAAAACCGTAACCATGACATGCAAAGCCATCCACAGCCTGTCTGCTTCATACATCTGTGACCTAGTCTCCCGGTACATACCTGCACGCAACCTCCGATCCTCACAACATCTCCTTCTCTACTTCCGTCTTCTCTCCTCTTCCCACAATTGCATACAAGATTTTTCCCATGTATTCATTCTACTCTTGTACTCTGTACCCCAACATATCAGAATCTCTCCTACTGTTCAAACCTTTAAAAGGAAGCTGAAGACTCATCTCTTCTGACAAGCCTACAACCTACAGTAACCTTCGCTCCACCATACCGCTGCACGACCAGCTCTACCCTCACCTACTGTATCCTCACCCATCCCTTATAGACTGTTTGTACGCCCTCACGGGCAGGGTCCTCTCTGCTCTTGTATCAGTCAGTGACCTCTTTTCACATGCAAAGCGCAATGGAATAAATGGCGCTATAATACTAAATAATAATAATTATACTACTTGTACTCTGGGTCAATTGATGGCACTTTCCTGGTGACTAAATTGATATGTTTTGGCAGCTTTTGGTCCTGTTTGAAGGTGTTGTGTATACGTTTGGTTTTAGCACCCATTGAATCCAATGGCGTTTGGCAATGTTTGGCGAATATTCGACAATTATATTGGTGAATATTGCAAAAATGGCGATTGTAATTCGAAACGAATATTGAAATATTCGCTCGTCTCTAATCAGAAACACCCTTAAAAAAATTATGTAGTTGTTGCATCACGATCTCCCTGGTGATATGGTGGTGAAGGATGAGGAGAAGGAGGAGGGCGACATAAAATAGAACAATTCCTGAAGGATATACCCATATCTGGGTGTGAAGGGGTACATGGGAATAGACCCCCAAAAAAATAACCACTGGATTTGAGTTTATGTTTGATGCTATCATCTGGTGGTGTTGAGAAGTCTAGCCCGATTCAGCCCTTGTTCATTTTTATAAGAGTCAGACTGTCAGCATTTTCAGTTGACAGGCGGATGCGCCTATCAGTTTTATCAGTTATAATGCCCCCGGCGGCACTAAAAACCATCTCTGACAAAACGCTAGCGGCCAGGACCTCCAAGGCATAGAAAGACAGTTCATGCCACGTGTCCAGCTTTCGTCTTTCAAAATTGTTCTCTCCTTGTCAGAGTACCCTTGGTAACAGGGCCTGGGCGCTGGGAGGGTCTGAGAAAACTTTCCCAGACATTGAACAGCGTTCTCTTGCCTCTGCCGCATCTGGTTTGTGTCTCCCTCGCTTGTACTCCTTGGCTGTCCAATGAACTGTCTGACTGTGACCTCTGCCGCCAGCGTTCCAGATGGGAATTTTTTTTTTGTTATAATTCTTCAACAAGAGCCTGAACTTAATATCTCCAAAAATATACTCCTTCGGTTTCCTCCCTCTACTAACCTATCTATACCTGACTTTGCAATTTGCTTTAGGTGTTGCCACCATAACTCCCACATGCCTGCTATCTTGGAGTCATATTTGACACTCAACTTTTCTTTATTTAACGTGGAAAATCACTCACTTGCACATATCACCTGCACCATATAAACTTCTCCAGAAGTCGACCTTTTCTCAACTTTGATACTGAAAAAACTCTTACTGTCGCTCTTATTCACTAGTGCAACTATCTTCTAATCGTCTCCCTCTAAACAAACTGTCTCCTCCAATTCATTCTGAATGCAGCAGCCAGGGTCATATTTTTATCAAGCCGCTTCACCTACGCCTCTACCCTGTGCCAGTCATTGCACGGGGTAGGTTAAACAATCACTACAGAATACAATACAAACTCATCTCTCTCACCCACCAAGCTGTCCACAGTTCTGCACCGGCCTATATCTCTTCCCTCATTTCTGTATCACTAGTGATGAGCGAGTATGTTCGGTTAACCATTTCGGCAAGTATGCTCGGGCGAGTACCGAGGATCTTCAGCGTACTTGTAATATGTTTGAATCACTCCCGTGTGCATGATTTGCAACTCTTTGACAGCTTTAATACATGTGAGGAATGCTTGTTTCTTAAGCAGTTTCTTAAGATGGTGACGCTAATTATGGCATCATCGCCGCTCACCATCTTGATGGAGTCCTCAAAGTTTTGGAGGAGTGCACAAATGTCATACATCCATGCCCACTCATCAGCTCTTATGTGCGGAGGCTGAGCTGAATGCCAACAGACGTGTTGAAGCTGGTACACAACAACTGCTATCTGCTGCTCAAAATCATTCCAAACATCTGCAATGTTGATTTCCAACGTGTAGTCACATTGCACACCAGTCGGTGAGCTGAAAGCTTCAAACGCTGCTGAAGCCCTGCCAGGGCGGCGGAAGCTGTAGCTGACTTTCTGAAATGGGCACACATGCGGCATACTTTCACTAGCAGCTCTGGCAGATCCGTGTAGATTTTGAGAAACTGCAGAACCACTAAGTTGAGCACATGGGCCAGGCATGGTACTGTACATGTGCGAGCTTGCCTAGCTTCTGAGCCGCCACCAGGTTCTCTGATACAGCTTTCAACAACTCTGCAACGGTGTTCGGTTTGTCGCCTAAGCATACAGTATTGCTTATTGTTATTGGCACACACATAGTTTAAGTAAATAATCTGGAATTTGTCCTGAAAAAATGAATCAAGTGATGGAGATGGAGGTTGAAGAGAAGGAGGAAGAGGTGGTGCAGGAGTGACCTTGATTGACCCAGGGCACGCAATCCTCTGCGTCGGGAGGACATGTTCCATCCCAGGGTCCCACTGGGTTCTGGCTTCTACAATATTAACCCAGTGGAATGCGTCAGTGAGATGAAAAGTCCCTGGCCACATTCACTTAGCTACGTGTTTGTGGTTAGACGGTCCTTCCCACTTAAGTGCACTGGGAAGGGCACAGGTAATATTCTGGGACCTGCGCTTGTTGAAGGCAGAGATGATACCGGGAGAAATATTGGCTTCTGGGGACCGAGTACGGACACCCGTCTGCCGCCACCATGAGGTTTTGGAAAGCTTCCGCCTCCACAAGCCTAAAAGCCAACATTTCAAGTGCAAGCAGTCCAGAAATGTGGCAGTTTAGTATTGCAGCCTGTGGGTGGGTGAGTGTCTGGCTGCACATTTGCGCTTGCATTTCAAGTAACACAAAGCTAAGGAGATGGATGATCCAACCATCATGAATAATTTGGTCGTTGTCTAGGAGACCGAGCACAATATTAACCCAGTGACATGCATCCGTGAGATGTATAGTCCCTTGCCACATCCACTTGTCCACTTGTTTGTGGTTAGGCGGTCCTTCCCACTTAAGTGCACTGGGGAGGGCACGGGTAATGTTTTGGGACTTGCGCTTGTGGAAGGCAGAGATGATACCGGGAGAAATAGTGGCAGCTGGGGACCGAATATGGACACCCGGCCATCGCCACCACGAGCCTAAAAGGCAACATTTCAAGTGCAAGCAGTTTAGAAATGTGGCAGTTTAGTATTGCGGTCTGTGGATGGGTGGGTGGTTGGCTGCATACTTGCGCTTGCATTCCAAGTAAAAAAAAAACTAAGTAGATGGTAACCTCTATTATCATCACGACCTCATCTCGGCACTGTGAACTCTCCTGATGGAGAAGCCAGGGCCCACCAAGGGATTCTCCAGTTCTCTGGTGGGCCCGTTCAACCCTGCCGAGAAGCAGCCCTGGTTAAGAAAAGTGGGTGGGAAGGTTCCCGGACACTCTATGGCTGTAGTTTTACTGTAGACTGGCTCCGTACCGTCCCTGGCCACATTCACCTGTCCACGTGTTTGTGGTTAGGCAGTCCTTACCAGTAAGTGCACTGGGAAGGGCACGGGTAATGTTCTGGCACCCGCGCTTGTGGAAGGCAGAGACGATACCTCGAGTATGTGGATCGAGTATGGACACCCGGCCGCCGCCGCCGCTGCCATGAGGTTGTGGAAATCTTCCACCTCCATGAGCCTAAAAGGCAACATATCAAGTGCAAGCAGTTCACAAATGTGACAGTTTAGTATTGCAACCTGTGGGTGGGTGGGTGGCTGGCTGCATATTTGCACATGCATTCCAAGGACTGTGGTAGGGACAACTGAATGCTGCAAAGAGACAAGGTCGTGGATGGTGATAGTTGCATGTTTGCAATTACAAGTGCAGGGCGGGATGCGCCATGGATAGGGATGAACGAGTATACTTGTTACTATTCGGTACTCGTCGAATAGTACGGTACTCGGGCTACTCGTTACTCCCCAAGTTTCCTTGTGATTACTCGCTAGGAGTAACGAGTACAATGTAAGTCAATGGGAAATGTGAGTAAGCCTTGTCTGCTGGAGCCTATAAAGCAGTCTGGGGGCTGAGGAAAAGGCGGAAATGGGTGCATGATTGTTTAAAAGCCGGTGGTAAAAAGCCGACGGCTTTTAAACAATCACTCAGCCCCATACTGGCTTCCCCGCAGCCTCCCATCCCAATCCTCCGCTCCCCTGCCGCCTCCCATCCCGATCATAAGTTAGGACCGGGCGGGGAGCACAGCACCAGTGAGCGGGGAGCGAAGGACCCAGGCGGGGAAGGCGGCAGTGAAAAGACTTCACCGCCGGCTTTCCCGTTCTGTGCTGCGCTCCCAGCTCCCTGATGTACGCTCCCCTCTAACTTAGGATCGGGATGGGAGGTGGCGGGGGAGCGGGGAGCGTACATCAGGGAGCGGGAGCACAGCACCGAACGGGAAAGCCGGCGGTGAAGTCTTTTCACTGCCAGCTTTCCCGCCGGTTATTTCAAATGAACAGCTGAAGTATCAGCTGATGCTGATCAGCTGTTCATTTGAAGTAACCGCGGTGCCCTCAGAGGGTTCATGTGAGTTCATGCTTGACGGCATGAACTCACATCAACTTTCCCATGGCCGCACAGCTCAGCTACACCTCTGGTAGAGAATCTCTACCAGAGATGTAGCTGAGCTAAAGAAGAAGACTCCATTTGACTACGTCAGACGGAAGATAATTTTTTTTAATAAAGATGGAGTCTCTTCTAATTTTTTTTTTGTTTTATTTCTAAGAAAAAATTTATTTCTCTGTGTTGTGTTTTTTTTTTAATATTTCACTTAGAAATTCATGGCGGTCATGTCTAATATTGGGGTGACCCCATGAATTTCCGGCTTAGGGCCAGCTGAAAATTATTTTGTTTTTAAAGATCAGTTCTATGTGCAGAAGCGAGGCACAGCAATGGGGGCGGCCTGCGCGCCCTCGTACGCAAACCTTTTTATGGATTATTGGGAAAGAACAATTTTTGGCGACGAGGACGCGCAGATGATGTCATCCGTCCCCATGTGGCTTCGTTATATAGACGACATTTTGTTTATTTGGCAGGGTGATGGGGATGTGCTCCGGCAGTTCATGACCTCTCTCAACATGAATGAATTCAACATTAAACTGACCTATAAATGCAGCAGGGAGAAGATCGAATTCTTGGACATTTTGATAGAAGTGGATGAGAAATTACAAATACAAACAGATGTCTATAGAAAAGAGACTGCGGTCAACTCCCTGCTGCATGCAGGGTCAGGTCACCAATATTCAACAGTTAAAGCCATCCCAGTTGGTCAATTTCTGAGAATTAAGCGGATCTGCTCAACTAAAGAGGGATTTGAGAGGCAGGCTGAGGATCTGAGGGTGAGATTCTCAGAACGTGGGTATAGTAAAAGAACAATAAAACACGGCTATAATAGAGCAAAAGGGGTGTCACGTGATGCGTTGTTGCGGCCGACCCAAGTAGGCGCCGGTAGGGGAGGCACCATAAGATTTATTTCAACGTATAACTCAGAATGGCAGACCATGAGATCTGTTCTGGAAAAACATTGGCCAGTTCTACAGACTGAACCATCTTTTTCCGGAGTGTTGTCTAAAAATCCACAGATGACCTCCAGGAGGAGTAAAAATTTGAGAGATATCCTGGTAAAGAGTCACTATACTCCGGCAAAATGCAGTCTGTTTAACTTAGGACCACCGAGTAATGGCTGTTACCCATGCGGCGCCTGCGTGGCCTGTTGCAACATCGTAAGAACAAAGACTTTCTCAACATCTGATGGTAGTAGGGAATTTTTTATTAGACAGAGGATAACCTGCAATACGTCACAAGTGATATACTACGCCACCTGTAACTGCAACAAAATTTATATAGGCTTAACAACACGCCAACTTAAAATCAGAACCCGTGAACACGTGCTTGATATAATAGCCTCCAAGACACAGGATAACATTGAAGAATTAAAAACTATCCCACGACACTTCAAACTGGAACATGGGAGTAATCCCAAAAGTTTGAAAGTAAGAGGTATAGAACATGTCCAGTTGGGTATTAGAGGGGGCGATATTAGAAAAATCTTAGCACAACGGGAATGTAAATGGATCTACGTTCTGGGAACTAGAGCCCCCATGGGTTTGAATGAAGCTTTTAGCTTTTCTCCCTTTCTATAATAGTTTCCTCTAGGGCCCATGTTCTACTAAAATACTCCACATCAGCAGCACCCTTTGGTCAATTGAAATTTATGAAAATTGCCTTGGTTTTTAACAAAACCATTTTATTTTAAAAAAATATTTTTTAACCTGTTTGTCTTCTCTGAGCACATTCTCTCATTTTATGTATATTCGGGCTCTAATCAAATTGCCCTTATTATTTTCAGGCCGAATGTCAATTCATTCTGATGATTCCACATGTTGAATATGAAAGACAGAACACTAAAGAAACTGAAATCCCATATAAAGTCTGCATGACTCCTATCTGAAGGAACTATGTGAGTGCAGACTGGCAGACATTGTTTTGCAGAAGCCCAGTAGGTAATGTAATAATGAAGTTTACTAAAAAAGTGGTTAATTTATAAGGTTTTGGGTTCTGCAAGACTCATGTCATGCCGGTCTGCACATTGACATTTGAAAATGTAATAAGCAGATTGAGGAATGTTTTATAGAGATTCTCTGTGTGTTCTCCTTTAAGATCTGATTCTCTGGCACTCGGCCTCAAAACAGACTCTATAGGGTTAACCTTTGTTTACAGTGCTCTCTCTCTCCTGTTCCTGATTAGGTGCGCGTGCCTTGTGCCCCCCTCCCTCTCCACAGTCCATCGTTGTCAGTATCCATGCTGGACGCAGGTGACTTAATCCTGATGTCCAGATATGCGTGGTTGAGGAGCGAGGGACGGTGGGGGGAGGGTAGGAGGGGCTGAATGCATGCGCCGCCTTCTAGTCGGCATTGGACAGATTGAAGCACGTGATCTCTTAGCCCGACATAAAAGAGTGATTGGCTGAGCCTGTAGCCACGCCCCCTTGAGGAAGCTAGTGCGAAATGCGCATTGGGGCCAGGGGTCACGTGGTAAGTGGGTCCTAACAGCCTTCCTGACTGGTAATAGCATGATTCAACACTGCTAACACCACAAAATGAGATATTCTTGCTTGATTCAGTGAGGTGACACTAACTGGGGTCTGAGATTTCAGCACAGGGTAACTGTGTACTGGGCACATGAGCATTGATAGTCTGCAGCCTGTATTTATGATTGCACCTGAGGCATAGACTGAGATATATATACACATAATGGTGTGCTGTTAAACTGTGACTTCTGTTTTCTCTGCTCTGTTTGCTACCTCCCGTGGAGAGGGGAAGATAAAGCCCTTCTGATTACTAAAAAGACTGGTGTTAAACTGTTTACTGCAATGTGATTTAACTGATGTTAATACCACTCAGGATATATATTTGTAAACCTGCAAACCACCCCAATTGATCGGTTCATTATTTACTATGGCTCACTGTCTGCTAAATAATTGTTTTTAATTGTTTGTCAGCATATATGTAAAATAAATGGATTTATACTTTTTCATAAAAATTGCTGCATGTGTAATTACTCTGTCTCTCTAAGTAAAATGCTTAATAGTGGAGTTAGCATGATTTATATCAAAGTCTGGTTCTTTTTTTGGTACATTATGACCGCCATGAATTTCTAGTAAAATATTTAAAAAAAACACCAACACCCAGAATAAAATCTTTTAATTGAAATAAACACATATTCCTTTAATGTTCTAAATTAAACTCTACTTACCGTATTACCCATTCCAGCTGAAGCCAATGTCTTCTGCAATAAAAGTAAAATAATAGACCAACCTCATCCTTACTTTTCCATGGTTCCCAGGATGGCTTCAGCTCTGCTACATTGACATGACAGGCTGGATCGCAGCAGAACACTGCCATCCAGCTTGCCATGCCGCAGACACTGAGAAGGTACTCAGTGTCTCACTGTGACCGCATCCAGATGAGCCGAGTTCATGTCCATTGAACTCAGCTCACTTCATGCACGTCACTGACAGCATGGGAGAATTGTTCAGCGCATGCGGTGCTGGCAAATGATGTCACCACTTGAGCAGGAGAATTCTCCCACACTGGGATGGCATTGAGATGGCAGGCTGGATGGTAGCAGAACTCTGCCATCCAGCTTGCCATCCTTCGGAGACACTGCAGAGCGCAATGCCTGCGCGGCCGTGGGAAAGTTGGTGTGAGTTCATGCAGTCAAGCATGAACTCACATGAACCCTCTGAGGGCACTGCGGCTACTTCAAATGAACAGCTGATCAGCATCAGCTGATACCTCAGCTGTTCATTTGAAATAACTGGCAGGAAAGCCAGCAGTGAAAAGACTTCTCCGCCGGCTTTCCCGTTCGGTGCTGCGCTCCCGCTCCCTGATGTACGCTCCCCGCTCCCCCTCTGCCTCCCATCCCGATCCTAAGTTAGGACCGGGCGGGGAGTGAAGCACCAGGGCACGGGGAACGTACATCAGGGAGCTGGGAGCGCAGCACAGAATGGGAAAGCCGGCAATGAAGTCTTTTCACTGCCGCCTTCCCCGCCCGGGTCCTTCGCTCCCCGCTCACTGGTGCTGTGCTCCCCACCCGGTCCTAACTTAGGATTCGGATGGGAGGCGGTGGGGAGAGTGGAAGATTGGGATGGGAGGCTGCGGAGAAGGCAGTATGGGGCTGAGTGATTGTTTAAAAGCCGGCGGCTTTTTACAGCCGGCTTTTAAACAATCATGCACCCATTTCAGCCTTTTCCTCAGCTCCCAGACCGCTTTATAGGCTCCAGCAGACAATTACTCGGCTTATTCACATTTCCCATTGACTTACATTGGACTCGCTACTCGTAACAAGTACCCGAGTATTGGGACCTACTCGTTACGAGTATAGCGAGTCCGATCATTTCACTACTCACTCATCCCTAGCCATGGACAAGGGATTGACATGCGCGCATAACAGTGGAAGAGGCAGTGGTGTCACCCACAGACACTGTTTCTGGACCTTGGTGTTCGGCCCAGCTAGTCAGGTGCTTTGCTGTCATGTGCCTCAGCATGCTAGTGGTGGTCAGGCTGGTAGTTTTGGTGCTCTTGCTGATGCTGGCCTGGCAGATGTTGAAAATGACCTTTTTGGGGTTATCTAAACAGTCTTTCAAAAAGAACCAGACTCGGGAAGACCTAACAGCTGTACTTGCAAGTTTCGTCGTGTTGGTGTTCAGGGGAGCAGGTGCCCGCCTTGTGTCTGTGGCCACCAGACTGCTTCTTCCTGCCTGTTGTGGTGCTGCGCCTACCTCCCCCTGTGTGCTTCTGTCCTCACTCTACATGTCCCCTTGCCAGGTTGGGTTAGTGACTTCATCGTCCACCACTTTGTTTTCCACTTCTGCACCCTGGTCCTTCTCCTGACTTTCGGTCCATTGTGTCTCATCATTATCCACCTCTTGCGACAGTAATTGCACTTTCTCACAGTCAACTTCGGATGACCATGGCTCCTCAAATCGCTACATGTGATTTTCTTTTGCCCTGCTCGAAGCTGGCCAATCGAGAGGCCCAAATTTATCGATGGAATAGTGAACAGCTCTTGGGGTAACCCTGGACTCTAATCTCTCCTTCAAACCACATGTCCAAGCTTTTTCCACTTCCAAGCGGACCGAGTGAGAGGCCAGAATCTATAAATGGAAAGACGAACAAAACAGCTCTTTGGAGTGTCCAAGTGTGGAATCAGTTGTTTCAGGGCATTCGGAATGGTGGGAGGGAGGAGGATAAGGGTGAGGAAGATGCAGATTCCAAGTAAAAAAATCTCTCGGATCAGCACATTCTTCAACCATGAATCTACAAAAACACTAGTGCACACACTCATCTTCTCCCTTCTCGATGACTGCAACCTCCTGTTCTGTGTCCTCCATTCTAACACTCTCGAATTCCTCCAATCTATCCTAAACTCTGTTGCCCAACTAATCCACCTGTCCGCTCGCTATTCCCTGGTCTCTCATGTCTGTCAATCCCTTCACTGGCTCCAGTTCAAAACCCTAACCTTGGCATGCAAAGCTATCCACAACCTGTCTCCTCCATACATCTGTGACCTAGTCTCCCGATACTTACCTGCAAGCAACCTCCGATGCTCACAAGATCTCTTTCTCTACTCCCCTATGATCTCCTCTTCCCACAGTCGCATAAAAGATTTCTCCCATGCATCCCCCCTTCTCTGAAACTCTCTACCCCACCATTTCTGACTCTCGTCTACTGTTAAAACCTTCAAAAAGCACCTGAAGACCAACCTTTTGAGACATGCGTACAACCTGCAGTAACCATCACTCCACCATACCTCTGCATGACCATCTCTATCCTCACCTACTGTATCCTCACCTACCCCTATCCATTCGATGACGATTCTAATGCTACATACTGAGAACAAATTGGATATTGAAATATTAGAGATACCTATATAAGCTTCCTAAAGAAAAGAAAGGAAAGGTAGGGAGGGGGAATAATGGAATAATAAAAAGAAAATAAATTTTATAGATAATGTATGATAACTTGAAAATAAAAAAAATTTTTGAACCTGCACATATCTATGTATAGAAAAACAGCTGATATGATTAAACTGAAACAATACTCAGTATCTATATGGTTAATCTAATCCAATTAACGCGTTGTTTTATTGTTTTAATATATACTATATTGAGAAAACAGAGTGAAATAAATCTTTTGAAGATAAAGAGTTAATTTTCCAATCCTTGCAAGTCTGGGAGCGCTAGTCCTATTGGGTATTTCATTCTGAATCCCACCCATCCCTTGTAGACTGTGAGCCCTCGCAGGCAGGGTCCTCTCCTCTCTTCTCCTGTACCAGTCACTGTCACATTTTTGTTCAAGATTATTTTAATTGTTTTGCAATGTATACCCCTTTTTCACATGTAAAGCGCCATGGAATAAATTGCGATAAAATAATAATAATAATGTGGTCCAGACTCACATCTACTGAGACTGGACCATGTGGAACACAGGGTAGTGGTAAACTGACTGGAAACTTTATCTGCTATCCAACCAACAACCTTTTCACACTGCTCTGGCTTCCAAAGTGGTCTGCGGCTCCCTAGAAATTGGGACAGGAAGTTCGAAGTGACGTGGGTGTTTGTTGTGCTCCCTCAGCAGAAACAGTTTCATCTTGCCCATGGCCTCAAATGTGCACTATCACCCTCACCATAGCGTCCACTTCCCCGTCTCTTGACACACACCTTGCCCAATTTAAATGGAGTTTAAGATTTGTCAAAAATGTCTGTATTACTAACGCAGTAATATTGGATCACGTCTGATGAGATGACCACAGTTTTAGGCAGTGCCCTGGGAGTCAGAGATGCTTCCAGGGGTCTTCCCCATGCTGTTCCCATGTCACACACCACATGGCCTGATAAGTAGTAAAGTGTTAAAATGGCATTTCCTGGTGAATGAATTTTTCATGGTTGAAAGCATTGCAAAAGTGCAAAACCGCATCAAAAATGCTACGTGTGAGCATAGCCCAAGATGTGGAGCAGCATTTTTGTTTTGGTTATTTATTTTGCCTTATATATAAGTTATTACCCTGGAAAGGATGTTCCTTAACATATTTTCCAAGAAAATCCATTTTGGTTTTGTTTTTGTATGTTTTATTGTGAGTCCGTAAAAGTGGCATAATACCTCTGACAATATTATTGACAGCAGTGACCTGGGAGTCAGAAAGGCTTCCAGGGGTCTTCCCCATGCTGATCCCATGTCATTTGAGCACTGATCTCATTGATTTGGGCAATTTTTATGCCCTCTGCAGACCGCCAGGGGGAAGGCGCCGGAAAAATGCTTGAGTTTCCCATAGACTTACATTGTGCTCGTTACTCGGACCAAATTCCAATTTGCTCGACCCGAGCATTTTAGTGCTCGCTCATCACTAATTACTTTAAAGAAGCACTCCCATCAAAGTTTTTATCTTTTTAATATATTGAAAACATCATATTATATAGCACTGTGTACTTGCAATTGCTCACCATAAACTTCAGCATCAGAAGTATGAAAAAAAACATCTAAACAAGCCTGATGCATTTTGGAAATAAGTCCTATCGACCAATCGGGTTAAAATAGAACTCTTTGACCACAATGATCAAAGGTATGTGTGGAGAAAAAAGGGCACAGAATTTCAGGAAAATAACATCTCGCCAACCATTAAGCATGGGGGTGAATCATGCTTTGGGGTTGTGTTGCAGCCAATTGCACAGGGAACATTTCATGTGGAGAGGTAAGTATGTATTAAATGATTTCAACAAATTCTTAATGCAAACATAACACCATCTGCAAGAACGCTGAAGTTGAAAAAAGGATGGCTTCTACAAATGGATAATGATCCAAAAAACATGTCAAAATCCACAATAGACTACCAGAAAGGCGCAAGCTGAAGGTTTTACAATGGCCCTCACAGTCTTCTGATCAGAATATCATTGAAAATCTGTGGCTAGAACTCAAAATAGCAGTGAAAGCATGACGACCCAAAAATCTCACAGAACTGGAAGAATTTTCCAAGGAAGAATGAATGAAAATCCTTCAAGAAAGAATTGAAAGACTTTTGTCTGGCTCCAACAAGCGTTTACAAGCTGTGATACTTTCAAAAGGGGGTGTTACTAGGTTCTAACCATGCAAGGTGCCCAAACTTTTGCATTGGCCCATTTTCCTTTTTGTTATTTTTAAAATGTAAAATATGAAAAAATATATATATTTTTTTCCATAAAATACAAAGGAAATGTGTCATATTTAACTTTAGGCCTTTTAGAGATCATTTCATCTTCAACTTGCTTAACTGTTCACAATAACAGTAATTTTGACCAGAGGTGCCCAAACTTTTACATGCCACTGTAGGATTAAAATGAATTTGTGTTTAAGACCACCCTTTTAAACAGTTCCGACATATGAAAGCATTTGCATTTTCAGATAATCAATCAGATCACAATTTGAAAACCAATTGTCAGCTGTTATATTGCGACCCGATCCAAATAAGGGCTCAGCCAGTCTTTTTACAACATCACTGGGTTTGTTGCTGACACAGTAAGGACCTTCTGGTTGTTTTCTTGCATAAACTTCCAGGTTGTAAGTGTAGGTCTTACTGGCATCAACAAGGGCATACATTTTTATTCCATATTTGTTAGGCTTTGATGGAATATATTGACGAAAGGCACATTTACAACAAAAACCAGGGAGCATTTCGTCAATAGTGAGATTCTCCCCAGGGCAATAGCTTTTTTTACAGTTTTCAACAAATTTTTGGAATATATCACGAATTGGAGCAAGTCGGTCATGTGTTTTACGTTCGGTTCGGGTAGTTCTGTCGTCAAACCGAAGGCAACGAATTA
This sequence comes from Phyllobates terribilis, assembly GCF_046119375.1. Lineage (NCBI taxonomy): Eukaryota > Metazoa > Chordata > Amphibia > Anura > Dendrobatidae > Phyllobates > Phyllobates terribilis. The sequence continues at coordinate 114,525,136 of NW_027362761.1, read as the reverse complement.
GAAGCTTGAATCTGTTTATGGACATAACAAGGCCAAATTTTTCAACTCCATCCCCATCTTTACTCCAAAGTTCCTCCAAACTTTGTCTATTTGCCCTATAAGCTCCTGCAAGGTATAATAATCCAAAAAGAGCACGCAGTTCTATTTCATCTGTGGCCTTGATGGTTCTGTTGCAGATGAACTTGTCCTTTATAATGTCTATATATTGGTTGGCATATGTGACAATAGAGTCCAGAATGTCATCTGTGAATAAACTATTCCAGCATTCAACTGCAGTTTTTGCATTACTTGCAGTTCCTATAACTGCAGGAACGTGAGTAATAATGTTTTGAGGTTCCCTACGTTTTTTCTGGAGTGGCTTCTTGTTCCATTGGGTCTTTTTATCTTTTCCCATATAATAAGATTCTACATCTTCATCCTCATCACTGTCACCATCTTGCTCTGTTTCAGAATCCACTTCACATACTTCCACCTCATCATGAGAATCAATCTCACTTTCCTCTCCTAAATCCTCATTCAGTGTGGGGTCTGCATCATCTAACAGCATATTTGTTACTTCCTCAACATCAAGGTTTTTTAATAAATTGTACATTTTCCTCTCCATTTCAGCAGAAAATCTGAAGCAAGAGAAGGAATATGTGTTAGGGAACTACTGTATATGCCTGAGCAAGCACACTTTCTTTTTTAATCTGCCTTATTTCTATGAAATATCCTCACACTTTGTGCTATACATTCATAAAACAAGCTAAATAAACAATTGTGATGAATAAAAACATAAAATACCAACCTTATTGAGTGTGACGTGTTCACATACAATGAGCCTGAGAGATTAGCGCAGTTATATCTGTCCTCCTGAAGCTCTGCAATCCAACTGTGGTATGAGGTTTCACAGAGCTGCTAGAGACAGGAGACTACCTGGAGGGAGGGGATTTCCTCACAATCTGGTGAGGAAGGAGAAATGAAAGTAAAAGAGATGTGCCTGTCAGGCCTATTGTATGTGACGGAGGGTTAAAATAGTTGTTTACTACTGGGCCCAGAGAAGTGAAAAAAATAAAAAATACAATACTCAGTACTCAGTGCTGTAGTTAACTCCCATTTACTTCAGTTTCTAGAAAAGTACAAACCTGCTGAACTATTAACACAAATATACCGGAAATGTCATATATGGTAGTCTCCACAGATGTCTTGAAAACAATATAGATTAAAATTTATAAAAAAAGAGAACACTGACATCTTGTTAATGTAACTGAAATTAGGGAATAAATTAGTACAAACATTCCTTATAACATGTTCAAAGTCGTGCATCCCACTGCATGCTTGAAATAACCACCAAATATCACAGTTTAACCCTTTCCTTCCTGAGCCGTTAAATTATGTGTGTGTGAGTGGGCAGTAACCAAGCCACTGTGCTTGCACAGTGCCCACATGACTCTGGCTCAGGAGCTAAACCCATTCTATGAACAGTGAGTATCAGCTTGAGCACACAACTGACAATTGTCTGCAATCCCTGGGATTAACAATCTGGATGTTTAACCTTTTAGATACCATTGGGCATTCACCCCACATAGGCATCAAATAGTGTTGATTAGTGTTGAGCGAGTATGTTCTGTCCGAGTATACTCGGGCCGAGCTCCGAGTATGTAAGAAATAGACATTCCTCACATGTAATAAAACTGTCAAACAGTTGCAAATCATGCACACGGGAGCGATTCAACCATATCACCGAGCAGCTATAAATACTCGGAGCTCGGCCCAAGCATACTCGGCGAAAGGGTTAATAGAACATACTGCAGAAAAAGAAAGGGAAAAATCAGCTCACCCACTTAGAAGATCAACAGCACGGAAGATTTGTTCAGCTGGATCTTCCTGGTTCCTCAATAGAACATACTCGCTCAACACTAGTGTTGATGGATTTCTATTGGAGGCCATTCAGTTGAAACTAACAGGCCTTTAACACTTCAACACATATATTTTTGCAAGGCCCCACCATCAGTATTTGGTCAGTATATTTTTCTCAGGAGTGGGAGAGAAAACCAGGAGTGGGTGATAAATGCAGAATTGGTGACTTGTTTCTAATATACCTTTTCTGATTGTTCCTCACCTGGTTTTGGCTCCCACTCCTGAGAAAAAATACTGACCGAATATTGACCAAATACTGATAGTGGGGATGTGGCTCAAGACAAAAAAAAAAGTAAAAATGAAGATTAAGTGTTTTATAATATAACACTATAAGGCCAAAACTGGCTGCATATTTAAAAGAGTTGTCTCATCATTTTTCTCAGAAGTGCAGCAGAGTTTGACATTCAGTCTTAGGGGTGGCGGTAGTATGGTTTCAGTCACCGCTCTGTGTATGGAAAGTGGTGGCTGTAGCTACGCCTCTGCACTGACTGACCGCTCGCTCAGCATTAGGCCAGGGGCATGGTTACATCCACCACACTATGCACAGAGCGGAGATTGAAATCATGCTGGCGCCACCCCTATGACCAAACACTGTTGGGAGGAATATAGCTCATTTCTTCACGTCAGCATGGCTCTAGGTACGGGCGCTGGGCAGCTTCAGAATACTATTAACCTTCACAAAAACCAGAAAAACAACGATCTAAAAGACCACGTCTATTTAAAAAATCAATCTTTATTGAAAAATATTCTATAAAACAGGAAAGGGGGGAGGAAACCATGTAGAGGGTGCCAATGCCCGTGAGCCCACAGGGCGTCCAACATAGAGACACATTAGATAGTAAATGAATAAATTTCAAATATACAACCACAATTACCCTATTGGGATAATGTACCCACATAATAAATCATTCACAGTAGTTGTATCATACTAATTATATTAATACATTCATTGTAATTGCATATATACCTTGGCCACAGGGTAGTGGTTTTTGAAGACACAAATGGCGGAGCGTCTTCCCCAACGGTAAAACACCTTCTGCAGATTAAACCCATATTGGCAGGTTAATTGCATATTTTTACATGACAGGTTCCCTTTAATGTGCCTCTGGCCTAAACTGTGCACTGTGGTGCTGCTATATATGACAGCTTTGCCTCTTCAGCTTCAGAAGAGCTTAGTAGCACTGATCTGGATTGGGAGTGATCCTGGTCACCTTCAGAGCAATAATTACAAACTCTATAAGAAAGAGCTTGTACGGACAGCTATATGACTAGCCATCACTGCTAGACTACAGCATTGCCTAGTTAACTGATGAACGGTAATCTAGGTAACAAGCAGTAAAAGGAAAGGCAGGAATGAATCTTAAAAAAAAGTCAGAGTTTCTCCTTACTGTTCTGCAGCCCACTTTATAAGGCAGATTATAGAATGAGAGCATTCAATTGCTCATGGACACATACTGTGGGGATAATAAGTATTTAATGGAATGCTGGTTTTGCATGTTTTACCACCTACAAATAATGGAGGGGGCTGTAATTTTCATCGTAGGTACACTTTAAATGTGAGCGATAGGATCTAACAAAAAAATCCAGAAAACCACATTGTATGATTTTTACATAATAAATTTATTATTAGTATTTGGTACAATAGAAAAACAGAACTTAATATTTGGTACAGAAACCTTTGCAATTACAGAGGTCAGATGTTTCCTGTAATTGTTGACCCAGATTGCATACACTGCAGCTGGGATTTTGGCCCACTCCTCATTACAGAACTTGTCCAGATCTTTCAGGTTTTGGGGCTGTTACTGGGCAACATTGAGTTTGAGCTCCCTCCAAAGATTTGCTATTGGGTTCAGGTCTGGAGACTGGTTAGGCCACTGCAGGACCTTGAAATGTGTCTTACAGAGCCACCCCTTAGTAGCCCTGGCTGTTTGTTTTGGGTCATTGTCATGCTAGAAGGCCCAGCCATGACCCATCTTTTATGCTCTTACTGAGGGAAAGAGGTTGTTGGCCAAAATCTCACAATACATGACCCCATCCATCCTCCCTTAAATACGGTGCAGTCGTCCTGTCCCCTTTGCAGAAAAGCACCCCCAAAGTATGAGGTTTCCCCCACCATGCTTCACGGTTGGGACGGTGTTCTGGGGGTTGTTCTTATCCTTCTTCTTCCTCCAAATACGGCGAGTGGAGTTGATACCAAAAAATTATATTTTGGTCTCACCTGACTACATAACCTTTTCCCATGCCTCCCCTGGATCATCCATATGGTCAAGGGTGAACTTCAAACGTGTCTGGACATGTGTTGGCGTGAGCAGGAGAACCTTGCGTGCCCTGCAGGATTTTAATCCATTACGGTGCAGTGTGCTACTAACGGTATTGTTTGAGACTGTGGCCCCAGCTCTCTTCAGGTCATTGACCAGGTCCTCTCATGTACTTCTGGGCTGTTTCCTGACCATTCTCAGAATCATGCTTACCCCTCAAGGAGAGATCTTGCATGGAACCCCAGACCGAGGAAGATTGACAGTCATTTCGTGTTTCTTCCATTTGCTATTAATTGCGCTAACAGTTGTTGCCTTCTCAACAAGCTGCTGGCCTGTTGTCCTGTAGCCCATCCCAGCTTTGTGCAGGTCTACAATTTTGCCCCTGGTGTCCTTAGACAGCTCTTTGGTTTTGGCCATGGTGGAGAGGATGGAGTGTGATTGATTGAATGTATGGACAGGTGTATTTTATACAGGTAATGAGTTCAAACAGGTGCAATTAATACAGGTAATGAGTGCAGAGTAGGAGTGTTTCTTAAAAAAAACTACCAGGTCTGTGAGAGCCAGAATTCTTGCTGGTTGGTAGGTGATCAAATACTTATTTCATGCAATAACATGCAAATTAATTATGTAAAAATAATACAATGTGATCTTCTGGATTTTTTTAGATTCGGTCTCTCACAGTTGAAGTGTACCTACGATAAAAATTAGACCTCTCCATTCTTTGTAGGTGGGAAAACTTGCAAAATCGGCAGTGTATTAAATACTTATTTTCCCCACTGTATACTGCTCTAGTTCTTCCTCTCTACTGTGCAAAAGGTTAACTTTACTTGTTGAAACCATGGAATTATCTGTGTCAAAAAATAGTCAATGCATCTATATTCTGAAGTGAAAAAAAAGCAAAATACATATAATTTATATCTTACAGATTGATTTTCTTCTTCAATCTGTATCTTATTTTCTGCTATCTTAAAACTTAGCAGTCAGGAATTACTAGAATCGATCTCAGCATAATTATGAAGAATGATTTATTTCTGTTGAGCAATAATACCCAAACAGATTATTGCTCCAGCAACTATACAAAAATATTAAAAAGATGGCTGCTGTTTACAGAAGATTTTATTTACCTCCTGTAAAATAGTACCTGGAATTAGAGTAGAAAAAAGCATCTAAAACTCATCTCACTAAAGGTGCTTATAACATCACATCTTTGAAGATTTAAGATTCTTGTGAACAGTCTAGTCTAAGGGCAGACTTGATAATGACTGACAATTTTTGGATGCTGACATACAATTTTCTACCATATTGATGTCCTTATTTAAACTTCCTCTGTTGTTTCTCAAACGAGTATATGAGAAAAAGCTACATATGAAAAATCAACTTCTTCAACTCCTTCAGGACCAAGTCAATTTTGGTTCACACAAAGATTTCTAATATTTCCATCTAAGCATTCTGGAATTTATAGCATTTATTGGGGCATTATTTACTTTGGGAGATGTGCTTTACTTTATATTTAAGGTTTACTATTTCGGAGGTTATATTATTTTCATATGGTTTGTATTAAACTTCACTTTCTTATATTTTTTAATAATACTTTAAGTTTTAGCTTTATTTTTTGCCATATAAAGGACTTTAATTTTTAATCTTTTTGTTAAATAATCTAATAGCTTTCTACTGATTTTGAGTTCAGTGTACTTGTGCTTAGAAATATGTACAGGCACCTACACACCCTGGTAAAAACTTCTGGAATCACTACGAATTAAGTATCTTAATTCAACTCTTTTACTTTGAGACAGATACAAAAATCACAGATACCGTGGGTACGGAAAGTATTCAGACCCCTTTCAATTTTTCACTCTTTGTTTCATTGCAGCCATTTTGTAAATTCTAAAAAGTTCATTTTTTTTCTCATTAAAATACACTCTGCACCCCATCTTGACTGAAAAAGAACAGAAATGTAGAAATTTTTGCATATTTATTAAAAAAGAAAAACTGAAATATCACATGGTCATAAGAATTCAGACCTTTTGCTCAGACACTTATATTTAAGTCACATGCTGTCCATTTCCTTGTGATTCTCCTTGAGATAGTTCTACTCCTTCATTGGAGTCCAGCTGTGTTTAATTAAACTGATAGGACTTGATTTGGAAAGGCACACACCTGTCTATATAAGACCTCACAGCTCACAGTGCATGTCAGACCAAAAAGGAGCTTATCGACAGAATTGTAGCAAGGCACAGATCTGGCCAAGGTTACAAAAGAATTTCTGCATTACTCAAGGTTCCTAAGAGCACAGTGGCCTCCATAATCCTTAAATGGAAGAAGTTTAGGACCACCAGAAGACTTCCTAGACCTGGCCGTCCAGGCAAACTGAGCAATCGTGGGAGAAGAGCCTTGGTGAGAGAGGTAAAGAAGAACCCCAAGATCACTGTGGCTGAGATCCAGAGATGCAGTAGGGAGATGGGAGAAAGTTCCACAAAGTCAACTATCACTGCAGCCCTCCTCCAGTCAGGCCTTTATGGCAGAGTGGCTCAACAGAAGCCTCTCCTTAGTGCAAGACATATGAAAGCCTGTATAGAGTTTGTTCAAAAGCACATGGAGGACTCCTAGACTATGAAAAATAAGATTCTCTGGTCTGATGAGACGAAGATAGAACCTTTTGGTGATAATTCTAAGCGGTATGTGTGGAGAAAACCAGGCACTGCTCATCACCTGCCCGATACAATCCCAACAGTGAAACATGGTGGTGGCAGCATCAGGCTATGGGGGTGGTTTTCAGCTGCAGAGACAGGACGACTGGTTGCAGTTGAAGAAAACATGAATGCAGCCAAGTACAGAGATATCCTGGATGAAAACCTCTTCCAGAGTGCTCTGGGCCTCAGACTTGGCCGAAGGTTCATTTTCCAACAAGACAATGACCCTAAGCACATAGCTAAAATAACAAAGGAGTGGCTTCAGAACAACTTTGGGACCATTCTCGACTGGCCCAGCCAGAGCCCTGACCTAAACCCAATTGTGTATCTCTGGAGAGACCTGAAAATGGCTGTCCACCAACATTCACCATCCAACCTGACGGAACTGGAGAGGATCTGCAAGGAAGAATGACATAGGATCCCCAAATCCAGGTGTGAAAAACTTGTTGCATCATTCCCAAGAAGACTCATGGCTGTACTAGCTCAAAAGGGTGCTTCTACTCAATACTTAGCAAAGGGTCTGAATACTTATGACCATGTGATATTTCAGGGGTTTTTTTTAATAAATTTGCAAAAAGTTCTACATTTCTGTTTTTTTTTCAGTCAAGATGGGGTGCAGAGTGTACTTTAATGAGATAAAATGAACTTTTTAGAATTTACCAAATGGCTGCAATGAAACAAAGAGTGAAAATTTAAAGGGGTCTGAATACTTTCCGTACCCACTGCATGAAGCAAAATAATAGAGGCTGGAATTTATATCAGATAAGTAACAGTTTTCTGATATTTTAAAGTTGCTTATTTTTTGTGAGCCACATATTGTATACATGCCATTTTTGTTGGTTTTACGGTTCAAATGCTACTTTTCAAAAGTGATGTGTTTGAGATAAAGTGGGATGGGACTTCACACTGGCCAACAGATTTAGCTTAATTTGTGCTATAAATTGGTGTAAATTATGAAACAATCTTCAATTGCTTTTCTGTAACATGCACAGACAGCTATGAATACAATTTGTTAATAGGCACATTGGATATAAAAAGTTTACACATCCTGGTTAATATGCCAGGATTTTCTTGTGTATAAAAATTTCACCAAGAAAAATCGTTCTAGAACTTTTTTCACCTTTAATGTCATCCATAATCCGTACAATTCAATTGAAAAGCACACTGAAACCATTTCAGTTGGAAAAAAAATAAAGAATTAAAATAATGTGGTTGCATAAACATTCATTCTCTTCAACTAATACTTTGACTGCATTTTTGAGGAGTCTATACAATCTTTGCCCATTCTTCCATGTAAGTAGTGCTCCAAATCTGTCAGATTGCAAGGAAATCTCCTGTGAACTGCCCTCTTCAGGTCAACTCACTGATTTTCAATGGCATTTGGGTCTGAGCTCTGACTGGGTGATTTCAAAACATTGATCTTCTTTTGGTAAAGCCATTCTTTTGTTGAATTGTAGGTTTGCTAGGGGTCAGTGTTGTGCTGAAAGCTGAAGTTCATCTTCAGCCTTTTAGCAGATGGCTGAAGGTTTTGATGCAAAATAAACTCATATTTGGAACTGTTCATAATTCCCTTCACTTTGACTACAGCCTTAGTTCCAACTGCTGAAGAAAAGCCTCAAAGCATAATGCTGCCTCCACCATGCTTCACTGTGGGTATGGTGTTCTCTTTTTTATGTGCAGTGTTGGTTTTGTGAAAAACATTCCTTTTGGAAAAATGGCCAAAAAGTTCAACTATCATTCAACTACAACACATTTTCCCATAAGCTTTTGGCAGACTCGATAAAGGTTTTGACAACACAGAGCTGGGCTTGGTTGTGTTTCTTTGTAAGAAAAGGTTTCCATCTTGCCACCCTTCTCAACTGGCCAGACATATGAAAAATATGGTAGATTGTTGTCACACAACCAGTATTTGTCAGAATTTCCTGCAGCTCCTTTAATGTTGCCGCAAGCCTTTTGGCATCTTCCTGACCAATTTTCTTATTTTCTTTTCATTATTTTTTTTAGGGATGTCTACTTATAGGTAATGTCATGGTCGTACCAAATTTAAGCAACTTCTTGATGACCATCTTCACAGTGTTCCATGGTATACCTAATCCACCTCACAGTTTCAGAGGTGCATAATATAATCCAGAGACGTACGCAGCCAAAAGAGGGTCCTTGTATTAATTTTTTCATTTAAATTTTTACATTAAAGAATGTATACACTTTACGGGCATTTTTTGCTGGCTGCATATTGAAGGGTTGTCCAGGACTGACATATTGATAACCTAGCCTTAGGTAATTTTTATGAAATCTGTGGGGGTTCAACATCCATCATTCCGCAGTTAAGCTGTTATCAGCCCCCCAGTGGCCAGATGTAAATAATGTACTGAGTCAGATTTTGAATAGCTCCATGCACTCTGTTATGTCCCTTCCTGGGGACTTTATCTCAGTTTCTATTTGCTTGAATTGGATTCTAAAAATATATTTTTTGAAATATAAGATAATGTTTGACTTAAAAAGATAACATACATAAGATAAACCATTCATTTCGGATAAATTTGGCCCTACCTCTGGACATTGGAGAAGTGGGATAATGAGATAGGTGTAGCTCCAATAATTTAATGTAGTTTGATACAGGGCCCTTTTCTAAAGACACATGCATATACAATATGCTATAAATGTCTAAGATGACAATACTTCTTAAATATACAGTGGCATGTAAAAGTTTGGGCTCGCCTGGTCAAAATTATTGTTTTTGTGAACAGTTAAGCAAGTTGTTATTGAAATGATCTCTGAAAGGCCGAACATTAAAGATGACACATTTCCTTTATATTTTAAGCAAAAAAATATATATATATTTTCATCTTTTAACCCCAAAGCATGATTGATCCACCCCCATGCTTAATAGTATGCGAGAGGTTCTTTTCCTGAAATTCTGAGACTTTTTTTCTCCACACATACCTTTGGTCAATGTGGCCAAAGAGTTCTATTTTAAGCTCATCGGTCCACAGGACTTCTTTCCAAAATGCATCAGGCTGGTTTTGATGTTCTTTTGCATACTTCTGATGATGAATTTTATGGTGAGGAAGCAGGAGAGGTTTTTTCTTATGACTCTTCCATGAAGGCCATATTTGTGCAGTTAGAAAAGAAGAAAGGACAAAGGGGCGCAAATGGGTGAAACCTGGAAGTGAAGGGGTTAAAAGAAACTGGTGGGGCTCACCATACTGAGTTGTGCACCCCTACACAACCTCTGAGAATAAAAGAGGGAGATGCTGACACAGCACACACGCCGCAGGAGGGCTCTAGACCAGCAGTCACGTGTCCCAGCGTCAACACAGGTCCTGGTGCGATCGCATGCCGATGGCAGCTCACACACCACTGGAGGGTTGGATTCCAGGGGTCATGTGACCAAGCATCAGCAAAGTCCTGGAGAGACAAGGGGTAAAGGCAAGGTCCTGAAACAATCTCCAAGCAATAGACAGCTCCACCGCAACCCTCAAAGAGGGAAGTAGGCAACAACGAAAAGAAAAAAAGGCGGTTTGGAAGGAGCGCCAAATAGCTAAGATGAGGCAAATGAGTGGGATTAAAAAAAATTATTTATTAATCACAACGCGTTTCGGCGGAATAAAATACAAATCTAATTTACCACATGTTCTAAAGTTAAATTCAATCCCTCCAGAGCAAGAATGCCCAATTTACAAATCCAATAACTTTCCCTATTTATTAAGCGACTCAACCTATCCTGTGATGTATCTACAATATAATCTATAATGGTTAATTTTAGAAATTTTGGATCCCTCTGGTGCACATTCAAGATATGTTTTGAAATGCTATGCAACAAAAATCCATTGCGGATGTTCTGCCTGTGTTTGTTTAATCTAGCATGCATAGTTTAAATGGTGCGGCCTACATTTTGTAGACCACATGGACATTCAAGTAGATATATTACATAGGATGAATGACACGTTACATTCTGATGAATGGGAAAACTTTCCCCTGTTGTCTGGGAAATAAAAGTGGAAGCACTATGCTTGATAGAGGTACAGCAGAGACATTTAAATGCGTTGCAGCGGAAACAACCCCCCTTAAGGGAAGATAATACACCTTTTGAATAGCTGGATGAGATGGAGGTGTTGCTAGGGGCAACCAAATTACGTAGATTTTTACTCCTTCTAAAAGTGATAGACGGTTTTTCCGGTAAGTGATCTGCTAAGACTGGGTCATTCTTAAGAATGAACCAGTATTTTTTAAGCAACCTTAGTAGAGTCAAACGAGAATAACCAAAGGTGGTGAGGTGATAAGGTTAAAATTTGTCAATTCTGTTATACCAGAACTCTCAGCAGAGCGACTTGAGGATTTATTTAGACAGGCCTCTTGAGTAAGGGATCTAGTTTTTTGCTTTTTTTAATACTATTTTAGGATAGCCCTTAAAGAGAAACCTCTTTTTAAGGATTCTTGACTCGTGTATGAAGTTCGAATCAGAGGTACAATTTTTTCTTACCCTCCAATACTGGCCATAGGAGATGTTAGTGATCCAGCCTGGAAGGTGTCCGCTATCAAATCTCAAATAGCTGTTCACATCAACTGTTTTGAAATGTGCAGAGGTAGATAGCCTCCCGGACTATTCACAACAGATGGAAAGATCCAAAAACTGGATACTAGTTTCCGAGATAGTAGAGGTAAAGTTTAAACCCCCCAGGTATTACTATTGAGGTCTGCCACAAAGTTGGCGGCCTCATCAGGACTACTTTGCCAAATAAAAAAGAGGTCATCAATGAATCGTTTGTACAAAACTATGTGATTCACATCCCATGGGGACTGTGCAATGTGGACGGATTCGAAGGAATCCATAAAAAGATTTGCGTAACTGGAAGCGAATCTCGTCCCCATTGCACAGCCCCTCTAGAATTTTTAACCTCTCTAGTTACTCTCTTTCCAAAGATGAGATTTCTCTTCTCAGTCGAGGTCTCTCTTTTTGCCCGGACACTCCTCTCAATATGTTCACTGTTTTTTTAGATTTAAATAATTTTTTCAGGAAACTAACACTAAAACAGAATTTTCTCTTTGAAGCCCCTAAAAAAGCCCCTCGTAATAGTGATTTGACCACCTCTAATATGGTTAGTAATGGAGAGAATGGGATTATAGATGACGGTTTTACACATGTACCGATTACAGGAAGTTCTAATTTTTATCCTTTGTACCATAAGGGCTCATATTTGGAGACTTTTCAGAAATTAGTTTTAAAGGACCTACGTTCATTTAAACACGTGAGAAATAAAAGGAACAATCTATTCCCCGCTGAAAGACGATCCATTAAATCCTTGCACGATAATAAAGAAATTATTATCAAAAGTACCGACAAAGTGCCCTTTTTTAATTTTGGATTTACAATTTTGTCATTGTGGTTTGTTACAATTCACATATTGTTTGGCTTTTGGACCCCCGTGGGTAAATTTTATCTCCTTTTCTCTACATTTGCCTTGGACCCTTTGGAGTTAATTTTATTCCCCCTCCCCTTGTAATTGTCTTCCGGGGTTAATTTTATTCCCCCTCCCCTTGTAATTGTCTTCAGGGGTTAATTTTATTCCCCCTCCCCTTGTAATTGTCTTCAGCTATATAATACTGTACCTCTATAATATCCCTTATCACCTGATGAAGGCGTTTTTTTTCCGCCGAAACGTGTTGTGATTAATAAATAAATTTTTTAATCCCACTCATTTGCCTCATCCTAGCTATTTGGCGCTCCTTGCAAACCACCTTTTTTTCTTTTTCCATATTTGTGCAGGTGTCTCTGAGCAGTAGAACATTGTACCACAACTCCAGAGTCTGCTAAATCTTTCTGAAGGTCTTTTGCAGTCAAGCAAAGGTTCTGATATGCCTCTCTAGCAATCCTACGAGCAGCTCTCACTGAAATTTTGCTTGGTCTTCGAGACCATATCATGACCTTCACTGTTCCTCTTAACTCCCATTTCTTAATTACGTTTTGAAACTGAGGAAAGGGCAACTTGAAAACACTTTGTTATTTTCTTATAGCCTTCTCCTGCTTTGTAGGCTTCCATCATTTTCATTTCAGAGTGCTGGGCAGCTGCTTAGAAGAACCCAGGAGGCTGGGTATTTATAAAGCTGGGAAATTTGCATCACCTGGCTTTTCCTAACGATGATAGTGAACAAGTCATAATTCTAACAGGCTAATTAAGGTCTGAAACCTTGGTCAAAGTTATCTGAGCGCACAAATCTCCAAGGGTGCCAAAAATTTTGCATTTTTCTTTTAGTAATTTTTAAAATGTAAAAAATTAAACTATTTTTTTTTGCCTAAAATACAAAAGAAATGTGTCATAATTAACTTTAGGCCTTTTAGAGATCACTCCATCTTCAACTTGCGTTACTGTTCACAACAACAGCAATTTTGACCAGGGGTGCCCACATTTTTACATGCTACTGAACATGTTTTAATCTATTTGAAAGCTGAATGTCTGCAAAAGGGCATTTTAAGGGAACCTTTTAGGCTGAAAATGGTATCCGATCTGCAGGCACAAAGTTATAGAGCACAAGGATCTGATCAGATTGATATTAGTTTTTGTGGCAAAAATTTCAGTGAAACTTGCTTTTTATACATTGAAATCCCTGGTGTTTTAATGCATCCAGTGGATGGTTCTATTCATTAGCCAACAGTTTTCCCTGCATGACTGTGAGTGTAGAAATAACTGTCAATCACTAAATAGTATGCTCCACTTGACTTAAATATATACAAACACCAGGGATGTAAATTAATAAAAACTTAACTTATATAAATCTATATATAATTCTGCTCAGTTTCTCCTTCTTTACACGATGCTATCCATGTACAACCTGACAGATTCCTTTTTATCCCTCTTATAAATCAGTACAGTATATTATAGAACAGATCAAGATTCCATTTCTGTATTGAATCAACCTGTATTTGTGGCATCGCTCCATTATACCAAAACGACTCATGAAGTAAAATTGTTTACAGATGTAAACTATTTCACCTTCTCCTCAGTAATAGTATTTTTGCTTGTGACGGCTGTAACTCCACATCTTCAGAGACCATATCCGGCAAATGCCTTCTAGCAATCTGTGGATTTTTTTGACAATTTTATATCACTAGGGTTGACCCAAGTTATACAAACTTTCAATAAAACATGTTCACTTATTCATTTCTATCTTATTCTCTTTTTAAACTTGTCAATCCTTACACCATTCCTTAAAAAAAGTAATATGCTTAACATAATAGAGAGATATTTATCTTAGCATCTTGATATACTGTATCCATATGTCTGTGACTGCTGTTGTTTCTACATAGTATTAGTCGGACACGTATTTAGATGATCAACATTAGCATAAATATTGCTTTGGAAATTAATTCAACTTATTTATCCAACACTGATGTCAGCCACAGCCAAAATTATAATCTCGTAAAAAGTAATCATTTCTTATTTCAATTAAAATTATCTCTTCCCAATTCTTTACCTAGCAAGTTGGAATATTACTTGTTGTTAAGTTTTCTTGACACACACATACTCCAAATTATTTTTTTGCTTTGTTTGCAGTTTTTCCTAATCCAAAACCTATACTAAGTAACAGGTATGGAAAGAAATTTATCAGATTCTATTGTTTTATGTTTCTAATGAGTTTTGCAATGATTCCTCCAAATATTTACTTACTTGAAAATTGGGATGTAATGACTTCAGATTAAGCATATAGTAATATTTATTTGAGAAGTAAAATAATTATGTACTTGGCATTTTGTTGCTAAGAAGATTATTAGATGTTTACATTTTATTATATTTTTCTCACATATTTTATAGCTTTTGCTTTAAGAATTTTATAATGTAGCAAATATAGCACATATTTCCTTTCAAAATAGTTCTATATGTCTCTCTGTATAACAGCAAACATACAGTACAGACCAAAAGTTTGGACACACCTTCTTATTTAAAGATTTTTCTGTAATTTCATGACTATGAAAATTGTACATTCACACTGAAGGCATCAAAACTATGAATTAACACATGTGGAATTATATACTTAACAAAAAAGTGTGAAACAACTGAAAATATGTCTTATATTCTAAGTTCTTCAAAATAGCCACCTTTTGCTTTGATGACTGCTTTGCACACTCTTGGCATTCTCTTGATGAGCTTCAAGAGGTAGTCACCGGAAATGGTTTTCACTTCCCAGGTGTGCCCTGTCAGGTATAATAAGTGGGATTTCTTGCCTTATAAATGGGGTTGGGACCATCAGTTGTGTTGTGCAGAAGTCTGGTGGATTCACAGCTGATAGTCCTACTGAATAGACTGCTAGAATTTGTATTATGGCAAGAAAAAAGCAGCTAAGTAAAGAAAAACGAGGGGCCATCATTACTTTTAGAAATGAAGGTCAGTCAGTCCAAAAAATTGGGCAAACTTTGAAAGTGTCCCCAAGTGCAGTTGCAAAAACATCAAGCACTACAAAGAAACTGGCTCACACGAGGACCGCCCCAGGAAAGGAAGACCAAGAGTCACCTCTGCTTCTGAGGATAAGTTTATCCGAGTCACCAGCCTTAGAAATCACAGGTTAACAGCAGCTCAGATTAGAGACCAGGTCAATGCCACACAGAGTTCTAGCGGCAGACACACCTCTACAACAACTGTTAAGAGGAGACTTTATGCAGCAGGCGTTCATGGTAAAATAGCTGCTAGGAAACCACTGCTAAGGACAGGCAACAAGCAGAAGAGACTTGTTTGGGCTAAAGAGCACAAGGAATGGACATTAGACCAGTGGAAATCTGTGCTTTGGTCTGATGAGTCCAAATTTGAGATCTTTGGTTTCAACCACCGCGTCTTTGTGCAATGCAGAAAAGGTGAACGGATGGACTCTACATGCCTGGTTCCCACCGTGAAGCATGGAGGAGAAGGTGTGATGGTGTGGGGGTGCTTTGCTGGTGACACTGTTGGGGATTTATTCAAAATTGAAGGCATACTGAACCAGCATGGCTACCACAGCATCTTGCAGCGGCATGCTATTCCATCCGGTTTGCGTTTAGTTGGACCATCATTTATTTTTCAACAGGACAATGACCCCAGTCACACCTCCAGGCTGTGCAAGGGCTATTTGACCAAGAGGGAGAGTGATGGGGTGCTACGCCAGATGACCTGGCCTCCACAGTCACCAGACCTGAACCCAATCGAGATGGTTTGGGGTGAGCTGGACCGCAGAGTGAAGGCAAAAGGGCCAACAAGTGCTAAGCATGCCTGGGAACTCCTTCAAGATTGTTGGAAGACCATTTCTGGTGACTACCTCTTGAAGCTCATCAAGAGAATGCCAAGAGTGTGCAAAGCAGTCATCAAAGCAAAAGGTGGCTACTTTGAAGAACCTAGAATATAAGACATATTTTCAGTTGTTTCACACTTTTTTGTTAAGTATATAATTCCACATGTGTTAATTCATAGTTTTGATGTCTTCAGTGTGAATGTACAATTTTCAAAGTCATGAAAATACAGAAAAATCTTTAAATGAGAAGGTGTGTCCAAACTTTTGGTCTGTACTGTATATTATACAAATATGAACATAACCATATACAATCATGGCCAAAAGTGCTGGCACCCCTGAAATTGTTGCAGAAAATGAAGTATTTCTCCCAGAAAATTATTGCATGTTTTGTAGTGTTGAGCGAGCACTAAAATGCTCGGGTGCTCGAAGCTCGGGCCGAGCTCACTGTGATACTCGGGTGCTCGACCCGAGCAACGAGCCCAATGTTAGTCTATGGGAGACCCGAACATTTTTGCGGCGGCTCCCCCGGCAGTCTGTAGAAAGCCTAAAAAGTGCCCAAAACGATAGTGACAGTGCTCAAATGACATGGGGACAGCATGGGGATCGCCCCTGGAAGCATTTCTGACCCCCAGGTCACTGCTGTCAACAACGTGGTCAGAGGTATTAAGCCACTTTTACAGGCTCACAATAAAACGTTCAAAAAAGAAAGTGAAAGTGCTTTCCTGTGAAATATGTTAACCCCTTAACGACCATGGGTCTTTCTGTTTTTGTGTTTTCCTTTTTTGCTTCCCTTCTTCCCAGAGCCAGAACTTTTTTAATTTTTGTTCAATATGGCCATGTGAGGGCTTATTTTTTGCGGGACGAGTTGTAGTTTTAAACACCATCACTGGTTTTACCATATCTTGTGCTGGAAAATGGGAAAAAAATTCCAAGTGCAGTGAAACTGCAAAAAAAATGCAATTCCACAGTTGTTTTTTGGGTCCTTTTTTTACCACGTTCACAGATTGCTAAAACTGACCTGCCATCATTATTTTCCAGGTCGTTACAAGTTCATAGACACCAAACATATATAGGTTCTTTTTTATTTAAGTGGTGAAAAAAAAATCCAAAGCTTGCTAAAACACAAAAAAAAATGACGCCATTTTCCGAGACCTTTAGCTTCTCCATTTTTCGGGATCTGGGGCCAGGTGAGGGCTTATTTTTTGCATGCCGGGCTGACATTTTTATTGATACCATTTTGGGGTAGATCCGATGTTTTGATCGCCCGTTATTGCATTTTATTGCAATGTTGTAGCGACCAAAAAAACTTAATTCTGGCGTTTAAAATTTTTTTCTCGTTACGCCGTTTACTGATTGTATTAATTCTTCTTTTATATTTATAGATCGGGCGATTCTGAATGCGGCGATGCGAAATATGTGTATGTGGTTTTTTTTTTATATATATATATTTTATTTTGAATGGTGTGAAAGGGGGGTGACTTAAACTTTTATATATTTTTTATTTTTTTTATTTTTTTAAAAACTTTTTTTTTACACTTTCTGCTTGCTTCTATAGTCTCCAGAGGAGACTAGAAGCAGCAGTTGTCTGATTGCTTCTACTGCATACAAGCGATGAGCAGATCGCTTGTATGCAGGAGAAATGCTTACTTGCTATGAGCGCTGACCACTAGGTGGCGCTCATAGCAATTGAGACATGACAACCACAGGTGTCTGATGCAGACCCTGAGTTGTCATGCCCACCCATTGGTGACCCGCGATCACGTGACGGGGTCACTGATGGGCGGGGCTTAGGACTCCCGGAAGCGCGAGTTAAATGCCACTGTCAGAGATTTAACATGTTAACAGCCGCGGGTGGATTGCGAATCCAATAATCAGCTGACATGTGCTCGCTTCAGTGTGGGCTCACCGCCGGAGCCCCCGCTGAACCGGCCTTCCCGACCTGGTGCGTACTATTACTGACCAGGTCGGAAAGGGGTTAAGGAACATCCTTTCCAGGGTAAAGACTTGTGTATAAGGTAAAGTAAATAACCAAAAACAAAAATACTCCTCCACACCTTGGGCTATGTTCACAAGTAGCATTTTTTATGCGTTTTTGCACGTTTGTATTGCTTTCAACAGTGACAAATGCATTCACCGGGAAATCTCATTTTAACATTTTACAACCTTATCTGGCCATGTGCTGTGTGACACATGCATACAGTGTTAAAAAGACATGGGAACAGCATGGGGAAGACCCCTGGAAGCATCTCTGACACCCAGGTCACTGCCTAAAAGTGTGCCCATCAGAAGTGATCCTTGCCGCATCAGAAGATGCAGACTTGCAACTATCCCCGTGCAAGTCCTTGTCCCAGGGCAGTGTTCAATTGTACCTCCCCCATAATTTGCAATACAAGCGCAAGTATGCAGCCTGCCACCCACCCACCCCCAGGCTGCAATACCATACTGCTAGCTTGCTTGCACTTGAAATTGGGCCTTTTAGGCATGTGGAGGTGGAATCTGGCCACCACGTCATGGCTGCGTCGGTAGCCTGGTATTCATACTCAGTCCCCAGCCGCTCCGCGGCCGGGTGCCCACACACAGTCCCCAGCCACGTGGGGGTGACCGGGTGTCCATAAACGGTCCCCAGCCGCCCCTATTTGTCCCTGTGCGCCTTATACACAAGCGCGCATACCAAAACATTACCGGTGCCCTCCCCAGTGCATTTAGTGGGAAGGACAGCCTAACCACAAACACGTGGACAAGTGAATGTGGCCAGGAATGGTCCATCTCACTGACGCCTTCACACTGGGTTAATATTGTGGAAGCCGGGACACAGTTGGACACTGGGATGCAACACGTCCTCCAGACATAGAGGATTGCGGGTCCTGGGTCAATCAGGCTTCAACACAAAGTTCAGAAGGTAGACAGCAGCAGTGGTTGGCCACCTACACAACGAGTAAATTATTCATGATCATGAGGCCATCCACCTCCTTAGCTTTCTGTTCCTTGGAATGCAAGCGCATGTATGTAGTAGCAGCTAGGCCTGAGGTGATCAGCTTTTTGGCGCATATTCTACCTCCTTCGAGGATTGCTGGATGTTTTCCTGCTACTATCCCAGTTCTATGACTCCCGTTAAAACAAAGCTTCAGGTGATGAATGATAAATGAGGTGGTGGCAAAGGAGAAAGAGCAGGAGGAACAGGGACCATTCACATCAATATCATGCCAGCCAACCACACATGTCTTGTAGGATATGTTTCTGTACCAAAAGGAGCGGTTCAGCTACACAGTTATAAGGCATACAGTGAATGCAATGCCTACCAAAAATTTCGAGGCACTCCAATGCCCCTTGGAAGTGACATGGAGGTCAGAGAGCCTTAACTAAACCGTTTTTTCCATTTATAGCAACAGGGTCTCCTGTACACTGTTGGCCTAAGCAGGGAATGGAAGGCTTTCCAAAAATTATTAGGCACTGCAATGCCCCTTGAAACAGACGTGGATTACAGCGTATTAAAAACCTTCTACACATTATTGGGGAGTGGGTCTCCCTTAGTGTTCGCCTATGCATTGAAAAGCAAAAGCTGACAAAAATTAGGAGGAAATGCAATGCCCGTTGCAAGAGTCGTGGAAGTTAGAGGTAATTAAAAACAACATGTCAATGCCCCTTGGAAGAGCTGTGGAGTTCAGAGTGGTTTAACAAGACGGTTTTAATGCCCCTTAGAAGAGATGTGAAGTTCAGAGTGGTTTAACAAGTCAGTTTTAATGCCCCTTGGAAGAAATGTGGAGGTCACAGTAGCTTAACAAGATGGTTTTAATGCCCCTTGGAAGAGTGGTGGAGGTTACAGTGGAATAAAAAGACAATATCAATGCCCCGTGGAAGAGACGTGGAGGTCACAGTAGCTTAACAAGACGGTTTTAATGCCCCTTGGAAGAGTGGTGGAGGTCGCAGTGGAATAAAAAGACAATATCAATGCCCCTTGGAAGAGTGGTGGAGGTTACAGTGGAATAAAAAGACAATATCAACGCCCTGTGGAAGAGACGTGGAGGTCACAGTAGCTTAACAAGACGCTTTTAATGCCCCTTGGAAGAGTGGTGGAGGTCGCAGTGGAATAAAAAGACAATATTAACGACCCTTGGAAGAGACGTGGAGGTCACAGTAGCTTAACAAGACGATTTTAATGCCCCTTACAAGAGCCATGCAGTACAGCATATTAAAAACATTATTCTCATTATTGGGAAGTGGGTCTCCCATAGTCTTTGCCTATGCCTTCCAAGCAAAAGCTGCCAAAAATTAGGACATAGGAACTTGCAATGCTGGCAACATGGACCACGGTCACCCTGGTGGTATAGTGGTCGTGGAGGCTGAGGATAAGGAGAAGAGCAAAAAACAGCCGAAATGAGGAAGCGTTTACCCATGTGTGGGTGTGAAGAAATGCATGGGAATACACCTCCCAAAATAACACAGTGGATTTGACTTTATGTTACTCTGCTGTCATTTGGTGGTGATGAGAAGTCTGGCCCAATCCAGCCCTTGTTCATTTTCATAAGGGGAAGGGTCAGCTTGTCAGCATTGTCAGTTGACAGGCGAGTGCGCTTATCAGTTATAATTCCCCCAGCGGCACTAAAAACACGCTCCGATAACACGCTAGCGGCAGGGCAGGCCAGGACATCCAAGGCATACAGAGTGAGTTCATTCCAAGTGTCCAGCTTGGATACCCAATAATTAAAAGGCACAGAGGAATCACGGAGGACGCTGGTACTCCCTCACCATCTTTTGAAACTTTCCACTCTTTGTGAGAGTACCCTGCGCCTCAGGGCCTGTAAGCTGGGCAGGTCTCAGAAAACTGTCCTAGAACATTGACAGTGTTCCCCTGCCTCTGCTGGATTGGAGTTGCGTCTCTCTCGCCTGTGTCCCTTAGTTGGGCAGCGAACTGTGACCTCTGCCACTACCGTGTTCAGATGGGAATTTTTTTAATAGTTCTGCAGCAAGGGCCTTCTGGTACTGCCCCATTTTTGTAGACCTCTCCAACTCAGGAATAAGAGAGTGAAAGTTCTCCTTGTAGAGGGGGTCTAAAAGTGTCATCAACCAGTAATGACTGTCACCCAACATTTTGACAATGCGAGGGTCACGGTTAAGGCAGCGTAACATAAAGTCAGCCATGGGTGACAGACTGGTAACGGGCAAGACTTCCATGTCCTCACCAAGATGACAACTGATAGTGTTGAGCGATCACTAAAATGCTCGGGTGCTCGAAGCTCAGGCCGAGCTTACCGTGATACTCGGGTGCTCGACCCGAGCAACGAGCCCAATGTTAGTCTATGAGAGACCCGAGCATTTTTGCGGCAGCACCCCCGGCAGTCTGTAGAAAGCCTAAAAAGTGCCCAAAACGATAGTGACAGTGCTCCAAAGACATGGGGGCAGCATGGGGATCGCCCCTGGAAGAATTTCTGACCCCCAGGTCACTGCTGTCAACAACGTGGTCAGAGGTATTAAGCCACTTTTGCGGGCTCACAATAAAACGTTCAAAAACGAAACTGAAACGGTTTTCCTGTGAAATATGTTAAGGAATTTCCTTTCCAGGGTAAAAACTTGTGTATAAGGTAAAATAAATAACCAAAAACAAAAATTCTCCTCCACACCTTGGGCTATGTTCACAAGTAGCATTTTTCATGCGTTTTTGCACTTTTGTATTGCTTTCAACCGTGACAAATGCGTTCACCGGGAAATGTCATTTTAACATTTTACAACCTTATCTGGCCATGTGCTGTGTGACACATGCATACAGTACTGAAAAGACAAGGGATCAGCATGGGGAAGACCCCTGGAAGCATCTCTGACCCCCAGGTCACTGTCTAAAAGTGTGCCCATCAGAAGTGATCCTTGCCGCATCAGAAGATGCAGACTTGCAACTATCCCCGTGCAAGTCCTTGTCCCAGGGCAGTGTTCAATTGTACCTCCCCCATTCCTTGCAATGCAAGCGAAAATAAGCAGCCAACCACCCACCCACCCGCAGGCTGCAATACCATACTGCTAGCTTTCACTTGAAATTGGGCCTTTTAGTTTGGAGGAAGCCGAAGCTGGCCACTACCTCATGGCCGCTTCGGCAGCAAGGTATCCATACTCTGTCCCCAGCCGCCCGGAGGCCGGGTGTCCACGCTCGGTCCCCAGCCGCCAGGTGGCGGCCAGGTGTCCATACTCGGTCCCCAGCCGCCCTGATTTCTCCTGTCACCTTCCCCCACACTTTTCTTAGCCTGGCCTGCTTTAGGGCAGCATTGGATGAGCCCACCAGAGAACCAGACTCCTCCGGTGGGCCCTGGCTTCTCCATCAGGGGAGTTGAGAGTGCCTAGGTGAGGAGCATGATGATGATGATAGAAGTTAGCATCTGCTTTGTTTTCTTGGAATTCAAGCGCATGTTTGTAGTAGCGGCTAGGCCTGAGGTGGTCCGCGTTTTGGCGCATATCCTACCTCCTCCGAGGATTGCTGGATGTTTTCCTGCTACTATCCCATTTCTATGACTCCCGTTAAAACAAAGCTTCAGGTGATAAATGATGTATGAGGTGGTGGCAAAGGAGAAAGAGCAGGAGGAACAGGGACCATTCACATCAATATCAGGCCAGTCAACCAGATATGTCTTGTAGGATATGTTTCTGTAACAAAAGGAGCGGTTCGGCTACACAGTTATAGGGCATACAGTGAGTGCAATGCCTACCAAAAATTTCGAGCCACTCCAATGCCCCTTGGAAATGACATGGAGGTCAGAGTGCGTTAACTAAACCTTTTTTTCGATTTATAGCAACTGGGTCTCCCGTGCACTGTTGGCCTAAGCAGTGAGTGGAAGGCTTTCCAAAAATTATGAGGAACTGCAATGCCCCTTACAAGAGCCATGTGTGGCACCCCAGGGGTCTGGTCACCACAGTAATAGAGATATTACGTCGGAGAGCAAGTGGGAGGTTTCCCGGTCAGGATCCCTTAAACATGCAACATCCTCCTGCCTCAGCCCTGGGAGGGGAGAATTCTGCCCTTATAAACTGGATCTGGGGCGGGGTTGAGTGAGTCAGAGAACAGTCAGAGTCAGAGTGAGAGCAAGGGAAAGTAACAGCAAGGAGCTCTGTAGGAGCTAGGAGCTAAAGACCAGGGGCTGGAAGCTGAGCAGAGCTCGCCCTGGCAGAAGACAATAGGAACCGGACACAGGAGTCCGAAGCTGTGAGGACTTATATATCCAGCAGCAGAAACCAGCCGGCAGGGGTTTTTCAGGTCCTCTGGCCATAAAAGCCCGGAGGCTCAGTCACAAGAAAGGGACCAGCACCGCCGTCGTGGAGCGGAGGCTAACAGAAGGCCCCAAGTCACCAGC
This sequence comes from Phyllobates terribilis, assembly GCF_046119375.1. Taxonomy (NCBI): domain Eukaryota; kingdom Metazoa; phylum Chordata; class Amphibia; order Anura; family Dendrobatidae; genus Phyllobates; species Phyllobates terribilis. Next base: position 114,501,703 of record NW_027362761.1, on the reverse strand, counting down.
CATACGGGTGAGCACTACACGGTACACTCAGGGACGTGGGCTACTTCTACCCGCTTACAGCAAGGTAGCCAGGAAGAGTGCAGACAGACGGGGAGGCCTACAACTTCACCTGGCCAGGGGAACTCCTGCTTGCTCACAGACTGACCAGGCCTCTTATGCTAGCCAGTACTCCCGGGAGGGTCTACCTTATAATCATCAGTAAAGACCCTGAACTGCACTGCAAAGACTCTGAGTCGTTCCTGCTGCGCTCGTGCACCATCACCCCCATCATCCACACTCACTGCCCTGAGGCTATACTCCTCCCGAGGGGAGTTATCCCATTCTATGCTGTGCACACAACACCAGCCTCAGCAGTCTGCCTCGCAGCGGTGGTACTCCCTGACCGCAATCCACGGGTGGCGCAGTCGGACAATTAACCTCAAAACCTAAGGAACACTGCCACTGGTTTGACCAGCCTGAGCCACGGGACCGGGTCACCGCCACGGAGACTACAGACCCCAGAGACCCGGCACCGGGTATCCCACACACGTGTACACACGGCCCAGGGGGCGCGTCACATGCAGTACAGCATATTACAAACATAAGTCCCATTATTGGGGAGTGGGTGTCCCATAGTATTTGCTTATGCCTTGCAAGCAAAAGCTGCCAAAAATTAGGACGGAGCAACTTGCAATGCCCCTTACAAGAGCCATGCAGTACAGCATATTACAAACATAAGTCCCATTATTGGGGAGTGGGTCTCCCATAGTATTTGCTTATGCTTTCCCAGCAAAAGCTGCCAAAAATTAGGACGGAGCAACTTGCAATGCCCCTTACAAGAGCCATGCAGTACAGCATATTACAAACATAAGTCCCATTATTGGGGAGTGGGTGTCCATTGGTATTTGCTTATGCTTTCCCAGCAAAAGCTGCCAAAAATTAGGACGGAGGAACTTGCAATGCTGGCACCCTGGTGGTATAGTGGTGGTGAAGGCTGAGGATAAGGAGAAAAGCAAAATACAGCCGAAATGAGGAAGCATATACCCATGTGTGGGTGTAAAGCGGTGCATGGGAATACACCTCCCGAAATAACACAGTGGATTTGACTTTATGTTACTCTGCTGTCATTTGGTGGTGATGAGAAGTCTGGCCCAATCCAGCCCTTGTTCATTTTCATAAGGGTCAGCTTGTCAGCATTGTCAGTTGACAGGCGAGTGCGCTTATCAGTTATAATTCCCCCAGTGGCACTAAAAACACGCTCCGATAACACGCTAGCGGCAGGGCAGGCCAGGACCTCCAAGGCGTACAGAGCGAGTTCATTCCAAGTGTCCAGCTTGGATACCCAATAATTAAAAGGCACAGAGGAATCACGGAGGACGCTGGTACGATCGGGAAGGTACTCCCTCACCATCTTTTGAAACTTTCCACTCCTTGTGAGAGTACCCCGCGCCTCAGGGCCTGTAAGCTGGGCGGGTGTCAGAAAACTGTCCCAGAACTTTGACAGTGTTCCCCTGCCTCTGCTGGATTGGAGTTGCATCTCTCTCGCCTGTACGCCTTGGTTGGGCAACGAACTGTGACCTCTGCCGCTAGCGTGTTCAGATGGGAATTTTTTTAAGAGTTCTGCAGCAAGGGCCTCCTGGTATTGCGCCATTTTTGTAGACCTCTCCACCTCAGGAATAAGAGAGTGAAAGTTCTCCTTGTAGCGGGGGTCTACAAGTGTTACCAACCAGTAATGACTGTCACCCAACATTTTGACAACGCGAGGGTCACGGTTAAGGCAGCGTAACATAAAGTCAGCCATGCGTGCCAGACTGGTAACGGGCAAGATTTCCGTGTCCTCACCAAGATGACGACTGACCATGTTCTCCTCCTTCTCCTCCTCCTCCTCTTCCTCCTCCCCCCTGTCCTCAGGCCACCCACGCTGAACCGACGGTATGACACTTGTACAGGTACTGCCGTTTACAACGCATGATAGCAGCTCCTGTTCTTCCTCCTCCTCCTCCTCCTCCTCTCCCTCATTGTCCCCCAATGCACATTGGGATGAGATGAGGCTGGGCTGTGTGTAATCGCCCGCTACGGCTTCTTGATCCATCTCATCATACTCTGGCTGCAATGCCTCCTCTTTAATTCTCTGCAGAGAGCGTTGCAAAAGACAGACAAGTGGGATGCTGACACTAATGATGGCGTCATCGCCACTCACCATCTTGGTGGCCTCCTCAAAGTTTGTCAGGATGGTACATATGTCAGACATCCAGGTCCACTCCTGAGGTCTTATGTGTGGAGTCTGACCTGAATATCGACGGCCTTGTTGCAGCTGGTACTCCAAAACTGCTCTCTTCTGCTCACAAATCCTTTGCAACATGTGGAGGGTAGAGTTCCAACGTGTGGGGACATCACACACCTGTCGGTGTGCTGGAAGCTGCAAACGCTGCTGCAACACAGCAAGGGCAGCGGAAGCTGTAGCCGACTTGCGAAAATGAGCTGATAGACGGCGTACTTTCACGAGCAGATCTGGCAACTCGGGGTATGATTTAAGAAACCGCTGAACCACGAGGTTAAGCACATGAGCCAGGCATGGTACGTGTGTGATCTCACCTCGCCTCAGAGCTGCCACCAGGTTACGGCCATTGTCACACACGACCATGCCGGGATGTAGGTTCAGCGGTCTCAGCCACAGATCTGCCCGCTCTTTCACAGCTGTCCACAACTTACAAGCAGTGTGAGGTTTATCACCTAAGCTTATGAGTTTCAGCACAGCCTGTTGCCGCTTGGCGGAGGCAGTACTGCAATGTTTTCATCTTGTAACTAATGTGGTGATATCTGAGATGGAGGCTGAACATGAGGAGGAGGAGGAGGATGCGCAGGAGCAGTACACTGTGGGGGCAACTCTGACTGACATAGGGCCCGCAATCCTCGGTGTGGGGAGGATGTGTTCCGTCCCAAGGTCCGACTGGGTCCCGGCTTCCACTATGTTTACCCAGTGTGCCGTCAGAGAGATGTACCATCCCTGGCCACAAGCACTTCTCCACGTGTCCGTTGTCAGGTGGACTCTCCAAGTAACTGCATTGTTGAGGGCATGGCAGATGCTTTGGGACACGTGCTTGTGTAGTGCGGGGATGGCACACCGGGCAAAATAGTGTCGGCTGGGGACCGAGTACCGAGGGACGGCCACCGCCATAAGATTGTTGAAGGATTCCGTCTCCACCAGCCTAAAAGGCAGCATTTCCAATGCAAGCAGTCGTGAACTGTGCGAATTTAGGACTGTGGCCTGTGGGGCGTTAGCTGCGAATTTCCTCGTTCGTTCAAAGGTCTGGGATATGGACAATTGAACGCTGCGGTGGGACGTGGACGTTGATGCTGTTTCTTGAGAAACTGCCATAACAAGTGAAGACTGAGAGGAGGGGGCATCTTTACATGCAGTGTAGACAGGGGATTGCCTTCCACACACAACAGGGGGTTCTATTGCACGCACAACAGTGGAAGAAGCAGTGGTGACACCCGCTGACACTGGTCGTGGACACTGGGTTTCGCCCCACAAAGTCGGGTGCTTTGCTGCCATGTGCCTGATCATGCTGGTGGTGGTCAGGCTGGTAGTTTTGTCACCCCTGCTGATGCTGGCATGGCAGGTGGAACATATGGCCTTTTTGGGGTTATCAGCAGTCTTTAAAAAAATTCCAGACTCTGGAAGACCTACCGCTTGTACTGGCAACGTCCCTCGTGTTGGTGTTACGGGGAACGGTTGCCTGCCTTCTGTCTGCGGCCACAACACTGCTTCTTCCTGCCTGTTGGGGTACTCTGCCTCCCTCCCCCTGTGTGCTGCTGGCCTCACTCTGCATGTCCTCCTTCCACGTTGGGTCAGTTACTAGATCATCCACCACCTCCTCCTCTTCCACTTGCGCTCCACGATCCTCCTCCTCACTTCCTGGCAATTGTGTCTCGTCATCATCTACCTCTTGTGACAGATTGCCAACCTCGACTTCCTGTGGCCGTGGCTGTTCAAATATTTGGGCATCGCAACATGGGATCTCCTCTTCCACCACTTCAAGCGTATCAGGCGAGGGGCCCAAATATGGAAATGGACCAGTAAACAGCTCTTCCGAGTGTCCAAGTGTTGGATCACTTGCTGTCTGACAACACTCGGCATGGTGGGAGGAAGGAGCATCAGGGTGAGGAGGAGTATGCGGTCGAGACTCACAGCTACTAAGAGTTGACCGTGTGGAAGACAGACCCGAGGTGGTGGTGCCCAGGTAACTGGAAGTATTGTCTGCTATCCAATTAATAACCTGTTCACACTGATCAGTTCTCAATACTGGTGTTGTTCTGTGCTTCCCAAGTAATTCGGTCAAGAAGTGGGAGCGAGAAGATGTGGCTGTTGGTTGTGGCACATTTTCACCTTGGCCACGGCCCCGTCCTCTGCACGAACCATCACCAGAACGTCCACTTCCACGTCCCTTGCCACGCGCCTTGCCCATTGTAAATGAAGTAAAATAGCTTACACTTGCACTATCAATGGAAAAAGGGTAATAAAGAGTAGATTAGAACTGTGGAAGAGGAAAACCACAGTTATTGTTTACTGGTGTATACCACACTTTTTTAAATAGAGATGTTTGCGGCTGAACAGTGAGCGACACACTCAAACTGCTTTTTTTCTAGATACCAAAGGCCCAAAACTGGATAGTACAGCGATTTGACTCGTGGAACTGCAAAACCACACTGGGATGTCGGGCCTACACAAGACTATTTTCAACAGATATATTTTTGTGTCACAACAGTCAGGAGACACTACTATTTTTCTTTACGGAAAAAACTACCAAAAGCTGAATAATAGAGATTTTTTACTGTGGGATGGCAAAACCACAGTTATTTTTTACTGGGGTATACCACACTTTTTTAAATAGAGATATTTGCGGCTGAACAGTGAGCGACACACTCAAACTGCTTTTTTTTTAGATACCAAAGGCCCAAAACTGGATAGTACAGCGATTTGACCCGTGGAACTGCGAAACCACACTGGGATGTCGGGCCTACACAAGACTATTTTCAACAGATATATTTTTGTGTCACAAAGAGTCAGGAGACACTACTGTTTTTCTTTACGGAAAAAACTACCAAAACCTGAATAATAGAGATTTTTTTACCGTGGTATGGCAAAACCACAGTTATTGTTTACTGGGGTATACCACCCCTTTTTAAATAGAGATATTTGCGGCTGAACAGTGAGCGACACACTCAAACTGCTTTTTTTTTAGATACCAAAGGCCCAAAACTGGATAGTACACCGATTTGACCCGTGGAACTGCGAAACCACACTGGGATGTCGGGCCTACACAAAACTATTTTCAACAGATATATTTTTGTGTCACAACAGTCAAGAGACACTACTGTTTTTCTTTATGGAAAAAACTACCAAAAGCTGAATAATTGAGATTTTTTACCGTGGGATGGCAAAACCACAGTTATTGTTTACTGGGGTATACCACACCTTTTTAAATAGAGATATTTGCGGCTGAACAGTGAGCGACACACTCAAACTGCTTTTTTTTTAGATACCAAAGGCCCAAAACTGGATAGTACAGCGATTTGACCCGTGGAACTGCGAAACCACACTGGGATGTCGGGCCTACACAAGACTATTTTCAACAGATATATTTTTGTGTCACAACAGTCAGGAGACACTACTGTTTTTCTTTACGAAAAAAAGTACCAAAACCTGAATAATAGAGATTTTTTACCGTGGGATGGCAAAACCACAGTTATTGTTTACTGGGGTATACCACACTTTTTTAAATAGAGATATTTGCGGCTGAACAGTGAGCGACACACTCAAACTGCTTTTTTTTTAGATACCAAAGGCCTAAAACTGGATAGTACAGCGATTTGACCCGTGGAACTATGAAACCACACTGGGATGTCGGGCCTACACAAGACTATTTTCAACAGATATATTTTTGTGTCACAACAGTCAGGAGACACTACTGTTTTTCTTTACGGAAAAAAATACCAAAAGCTGAATAATAGAGATTTTTTACCGTGGGATGGCATAACCACAGTTATTGTTTACTGGGGTATACCACACTTTTTTAAATAGAGATATTTGTGGCTGAACAGTGAGCGACACACTCAAACTGCTTTTTTTTTAGATACCAAAGGCCCAAAACTGGATAGTACAGCGATTTGACCTGTGGAACTGCGAAACCACACTGGGATGTCGGGCCTACACAAGACTATTTTCAACAGATATATTTTTGTGTCACAACAGTCAGGAGACACTACTGTTTTTCTTTACGGAAAAAACTACCAAAAGCTGAATAATAGAGATTTTTTACCGTGGGATGGCAAAACCACAGTTATTGTTTACTGGGGTAAACCACACTTTTTTAAATAGAGATATTTGCGGCTGAACAGTGAGCGACACACTCAAACTGCTTTTTTTTTAGATACCAAAGGCCCAAAACTGGATAGTACAGCGATTTGACCCGTGGAACTGCGAAACCACACTGGGATGTCGGGCCTACACAAGACTATTTTCAACAGATATATTATTGTGTCACAACAGTCAGGAGACACTACTGTTTTTCTTTACGGAAAAAACTAAAAAACTTGAACAATAGAGATTTTTTACCGTGGGATGGCAAAACCACAGTTATTGTTTACTGGGGTATACCACACTTTTTTAAATAGAGATATTTGTGGCTGAACAGTGAGCGACACACTCAAACTGCTTTTTTTTTAGATACCAAAGGCCCAAAACTGGATAGTACAGCGATTTGACCTGTGGAACTGCGAAGCCACACTGGAATGTCGGGCCTACACAAGACTATTTTCAACAGATATATTTTTGTGTCACAACAGTCAGGAGACACTACTGTTTTTCTTTACGAAAAAAACTACCAAAACCTGAATAATAGAGATTTTTTACCGTGGGATGGCAAAACCACAGTTATTGTTTACTGGGGTATACCACACTTTTTTAAATAGAGATATTTGCGGCTGAACAGTGAGCGACACACTCAAACTGCTTTTTTTTTAGATACCAAAGGCCCAAAACTGGATAGTACAGCGATTTGACCTGTGGAACTGCGAAACCACACTGGGATGTCGGGCCTACACAAGACTATTTTCAACAGATATATTTTTGTGTCACAACAGTCAGGAGACACTACTGTTTTTCTTTACGGAAAAAACTACCAAAAGCTGAATAATAGAGATTTTTTACCGTGGGATGGCAAAACCACAGTTATTGTTTACTGGGGTACACCACACTTTTTTAAATAGAGATATTTGCGGCTGAACAGTGAGCGACACACTCAAACTGTTTTTTTTTTAGATACCAAAGGCCCAAAACTGGATAGTACAGCGATTTGACCCGTGGAACTCCAAAACCACACTGGGATGTCAGGCCTACACAAGACTATTTTCAACAGATATATTTTTGTGTCACAACAGTCAGGAGACACTACTGTTTTTCTTTACGGAAAAAACTACCAAAACCTGAATAATAGAGATTTTTTACTGTGGGATGGCAAAACCACAGTTATTGTTTACTGGGGTATACCACACTTTTTTAAATAGAGATATTTGCGGCTGAACAGTGAGCGACACACTCAAACTGCTTTTTTTTTAGATACCAAAGGCCCAAAACTGGATAGTACAGCGATTTGACCCGTGGAACTGCGAAACCACACTGGGATGTCGGGCCTACACAAGACTATTTTCAACAGATATATTTTTGTGTCACAACAGTCAGGAGACACTACTGTTTTTCTTTACGGAAAAAAGTACCAAAAGCTGAATAATAGAGATTTTTTACCGTGGGATGGCATAACCACAGTTATTGTTTACTGGGGTATACCACACTTTTTTAAATAGAGATATTTGTGGCTGAACAGTGAGCGACACACTCAAACTGCTTTTTTTTTAGATACCAAAGGCCCAAAACTGGATAGTACAGCGATTTGACCTGTGGAACTGCGAAACCACACTGGGATGTCGGGCCTACACAAGACTATTTTCAACAGATATATTTTTGTGTCACAACAGTCAGGAGACACTACTGTTTTTCTTTACGGAAAAAAGTACCAAAAGCTGAATAATAGAGATTTTTTACCGTGGGATGGCATAACCACAGTTATTGTTTACTGGGGTATACCACACTTTTTTAAATAGAGATATTTGTGGCTGAACAGTGAGCGACACACTCAAACTGCTTTTTTTTTAGATACCAAAGGCCCAAAACTGGATAGTACAGCGATTTGACCTGTGGAACTGCGAAACCACACTGGGATGTCGGGCCTACACAAGACTATTTTCAACAGATATATTTTTGTGTCACAACAGTCAGGAGACACTACTGTTTTTCTTTACGGAAAAAACTACCAAAAGCTGAATAATAGAGATTTTTTACCGTGGGATGGCAAAACCACAGTTATTGTTTACTGGGGTACACCACACTTTTTTAAATAGAGATATTTGCGGCTGAACAGTGAGCGACACACTCAAACTGTTTTTTTTTTTAGATACCAAAGGCCCAAAACTGGATAGTACAGCGATTTGACCCGTGGAACTGCAAAACCACACTGGGATGTCGGGCCTACACAAGACTATTTTCAACAGATATATTATTGTGTCACAACAGTCAGGAGACACTACTGTTTTTCTTTACGGAAAAAACAACCAAAACTTGAATAATAGAGATTTTTTACCGTGGGATGGCAAAACCACAGTTATTGTTTACTGGGGTATACCACACTTTTTTAAATAGAGATATTTGCAGCTGAACAGTGAGCGACACACTCAAACTGCTTTTTTTTTAGATACCAAAGGCCCAAAACTGGATAGTACAGCGATTTGACCCGTGGAACTGCGAAACCACACTGGGAAGTCGGGCCTTCACAAGACTATTTTCAACAGATATATTTTTGTGTCACAACGGTCAGGAGACACTACTGTTTTTCTTTACGAAAAAAACTACCAAAACCTGAATAATAGAGATTTTTTACCGTGGGATGGCAAAACCACAGTTATTGTTTACTGGGGTATACCACACTTTTTTAAATAGAGATATTTGTGGCAGAACAGTGAGCGACACACTCAAACTGCTTTTTTTTTAGATACCAAAGGCCCAAAACTGGATAGTACAGCGATTTGACCTGTGGAACTGCGAAACCACACTCGGATGTCGGGCCTACACAAGACTATTTTCAACAGATATATTTTTGTGTCACAACAGTCAGGAGACACTTCTGTTTTTCTTTACGGAAAAAACTACCAAAACCTGAATAATAGAGATTTTTACCGTGGGATGGCAAAACCACAGTTATTGTTTACTGGGGTATACCAGACCTTTTTAAATAGAGATATTTGCGGCTGAACAGTGAGCGACACACTCAAACTGCTTTTTTTCTAGATACCAAAGGCCCAAAACTGGATAGTACAGCGATTTGACCTGTGGAACTGCGAAACCACACTGGGATGTCGGGCCTACACAAGACTATTTTCAACAGATATATTTTTGTGTCACAACAGTCAGGAGACAATACTGTTTTTCTTTACGGAAAAAACTACCAAAAGCTGAATAATAGAGATTTTTTACCGTGGGATGGCAAAACCACAGTTATTGTTTACTGGGGTACACCACACTTTTTTAAATAGAGATATTTGCGGCTGAACAGTGAGCGACACACTCAAACTGCTTTTTTTTTAGATACCAAAGGCCCAAAACTGGATAGTACAGCGATTTGACCCGTGGAACTGTGAAACCACACTGGGAAGTCGGGCCTTCACAAGACTATTTTCAACAGATATATTTTTGTGTCACAACAGTCAGGAGACACTACTGTTTTTCTTTACGAAAAAAACTACCAAAACCTGAATAATAGAGATTTTTTACCGTGGGATGGCAAGACCACAGTTATTGTTTACTGGGGTACACCACACTTTTTTAAATAGAGATATTTGCGGCTGAACAGTGAGCGACACACTCAAACTGCTTTTTTTTTAGATACCAAAGGCCCAAAACTGGATAGTACAGCGATTTGACCCGTGGAACTTTGAAACCACACTGGGATGTCGGGCCTACACAAGACTATTTTCAACAGATATATTTTTGTGTCACAACAGTCAGGAGACACTACTGTTTTTCTTTACGGAAAAAACTACCAAAACCTGAATAATAGAGAGTTTTTACTGTGGGATGGCAAAACCACAGTTATTGTTTACTGGGGTATACCACACTTTTTTAAATAGAGATATTTGCGGCTGAACAGTGAGCGACACACTCAAACTGCTTTTTTTTTAGATACCAAAGGCCCAAAACTGGATAGTACAGTGATTTGACCTGTGGAGCTGCGACACCACACTGGGATGTCGGGCCTACACAAGACTATTTTCAACAGATATATTTTTGTGTCACAACAGTCAGGAGACACTACTGTTTTTCTTTACGGAAAAAAGTACCAAAAGCTGAATAATAGAGATTTTTTACCGGGGGATGGCATAACCACAGTTATTGTTTACTGGGGTATACCATACTTTTTTAAATAGAGATATTTGTGGCTGAACAGTGAGCGACACACTCAAACTGCTTTTTTTTTAGATACCAAAGGCCCAAAACTGGATAGTACAGCGATTTGACCTGTGGAACTGCGAAACCACATTGGGATGTCGGGCCTACACAAGACTATTTTCAACAGATATATTTTTGTGTCACAACAGTCAGGAGAAACTACTGTTTTTCTTTACGGAAAAAAACTACCAAAACCTGAATAATAGAGATTTTTTACCGTGGGATGGCAAAACCACAGTTATTGTTTACTGGGGTATACCAGACCTTTTTAAATAGAGATATTTGCGGCTGAACAGTGAGCGACACACTCAAACTGCTTTTTTTTTAGATACCAAAGGCCTAAAACTGGATAGTACAGCGATTTGACCTGTGGAACTGCGAAACCACACTGGGATGTCGGGCCTACACAAGACTATTTTCAACAGATATATTTTTGTGTCACAACAGTCAGGAGACACTACTGTTTTTCTTTACGGAAAAAACTACCAAAAGCTGAATAATAGAGATTTTTTACCGTGGGATGGCAAAACCACAGTTATTGTTTACTGGGGTAAACCACACTTTTTTAAATAGAGATATTTGCGGCTGAACAGTGAGCGACACACTCAAACTGCTTTTTTTTTAGATACCAAAGGCCCAAAACTGGATAGTACAGCGATTTGACCCGTGGAACTGCGAAACCACACTGGGATGTCGGGCCTACACAAGACTATTTTCAACAGATATATTATTGTGTCACAACAGTCAGGAGACACTACTGTTTTTCTTTACGGAAAAAACTACCAAAACTTGAATAATAGAGATTTTTTACCGTGGGATGGCAAAACCACAGTTATTGTTTACTGGGGTATACCACACTTTTTTAAATAGAGATATTTGTGGCTGAACAGTGAGCGACACACTCGAACTGCTTTTTTTTTAGATACCAAAGGCCCAAAACTGGATAGTACAGCGATTTGACCTGTGGAACTGCGAAGCCACACTGGGATGTCGGGCCTACACAAGACTATTTTCAACAGATATATTTTTGTGTCACAACAGTCAGGAGACACTACTGTTTTTCTTTACGGAAAAAACTACCAAAAGCTGAATAATAGAGATTTTTTACCGTGGGATGGCAAAACCACAGTTATTGTTTACTGGGGTACACCACACTTTTTTAAATAGAGATATTTGCGGCTGAACAGTGAGCGACACACTCAAACTGTTTTTTTTTTAGATACCAAAGGCCCAAAACTGGATAGTACAGCGATTTGACCCGTGGAACTGCAAAACCACACTGGGATGTCGGGCCTACACAAGACTATTTTCAACAGATATATTATTGTGTCACAACAGTCAGGAGACACTATTGTTTTTCTTTACGGAAAAAACGACCAAAACTTGAATAATAGAGATTTTTTACCGTGGGATGGCAAAACCACAGTTATTGTTTACTGGGGTATATCACACTTTTTTAAATAGAGATATTTGCAGCTGAACAGTGAGCGACACACTCAAACTGCTTTTTTTTAGATACCAAAGGCCCAAAACTGGATAGTACAGCGATTTGACCCGTGGAACTGCGAAACCACACTGGGAAGTCGGGCCTTCACAAGACTATTTTCAACAGATATATTTTTGTGTCACAACAGTCAGGAGACACTACTGTTTTTCTTTACGAAAAAAACTACCAAAACCTGAATAATAGAGATTTTTTACCGTGGGATGGCAAAACCACAGTTATTGTTTACTGGGGTATACCACACTTTTTTAAATAGAGATATTTGTGGCAGAACAGTGAGCGACACACTCAAGCTGCTTTTTTTTTAGATACCAAAGGCCCAAAACTGGATAGTACAGCGATTTGACCTGTGGAACTGCGAAACCACACTGGGATGTCGGGCCTACACAAGACTATTTTCAACAGATATATTTTTGTGTCACAACAGTCAGGAGACACTACTGTTTTTCTTTACGGAAAAAACTACCAAAACCTGAATAATAGAGATTTTTACCGTGGGATGGCAAAACCACAGTTATTGTTTGCTGGGGTATACCAGACCTTTTTAAATAGAGATATTTGCGGCTGAACAGTGAGCGACACACTCAAACTGCTTTTTTTCTAGATACCAAAGGCCCAAAACTGGATAGTACAGCGATTTGACCTGTGGAACTGCGAAACCACACTGGGATGTCGGGCCTACACAAGACTATTTTCAACAGATATATTTTTGTGTCACAACAGTCAGGAGACAATACTGTTTTTCTTTACGGAAAAAACTACCAAAAGCTGAATAATAGAGATTTTTTACCGTGGGATGGCAAAACCACAGTTATTGTTTACTGGGGTACACCACACTTTTTTAAATAGAGATATTTGCGGCTGAACAGTGAGCGACACACTCAAACTGCTTTTTTTTTAGATACCAAAGGCCCAAAACTGGATAGTACAGCGATTTGACCCGTGGAACTGTGAAACCACACTGGGAAGTCGGGCCTTCACAAGACTATTTTCAACAGATATATTTTTGTGTCACAACAGTCAGGAGACACTACTGTTTTTCTTTACGAAAAAAACTACCAAAACCTGAATAATAGAGATTTTTTACCGTGGGATGGCAAGACCACAGTTATTGTTTACTGGGGTACACCACACTTTTTTAAATAGAGATATTTGCGGCTGAACAGTGAGCGACACACTCAAACTGCTTTTTTTTTAGATACCAAAGGCCCAAAACTGGATAGTACAGCGATTTGACCCGTGGAACTTTGAAACCACACTGGGATGTCGGGCCTACACAAGACTATTTTCAACAGATATATTTTTGTGTCACAACAGTCAGGAGACACTACTGTTTTTCTTTACGGAAAAAACTACCAAAACCTGAATAATAGAGATTTTTTACTGTGGGATGGCAAAACCACAGTTATTGTTTACTGGGGTATACCACACTTTTTTAAATAGAGATATTTGCGGCTGAACAGTGAGCGACACACTCAAACTGCTTTTTTTTTAGATACCAAAGGCCCAAAACTGGATAGTACAGCGATTTGACCCGTGGAACTGCGAAACCACACTGGGATGTCGGGCCTACACAAGATTATTTTCAACAGATATATTTTTGTGTCACAACAGTCAGGAGACACTACTGTTTTTCTTTACGGAAAAAAATACCAAAAGCTGAATAATAGAGATTTTTTACCATGGGATGGCATAACCACAGTTATTGTTTACTGGGGTATACCACACTTTTTTAAATAGAGATATTTGTGGCTGAACAGTGAGCGACACACTCAAACTGCTTTTTTTTTAGATACCAAAGGCCCAAAACTGGATAGTACAGCGATTTGACCTGTGGAACTGCGAAACCACACAGGGATTTCGGGCCTACAAAAGACTATTTTCAACAGATATATTTTTGTGTCACAACAGTCAGGAGACACTACTGTTTTTCTTTACGGAAAAAACTACCAAAACCTGAATAATAGAGATTTTTTACTGTGGGATGGCAAAACCACAGTTTTTGTTTACTGGGGTATACCACACTTTTTTAAATAGAGATATTTGCGGCTGAACAGTGAGCGACACACTCAAACTGCTTTTTTTTTAGATACCAAAGGCCCAAAACTGGATAGTACAGCGATTTGACCCGTGGAACTGCGAAACCACACTGGGATGTCGGGCCTACACAAGACTATTTTCAACAGATATATTTTTGTGTCACAACAGTCAGGAGACACTACTGTTTTTCTTTACGGAAAAAAGTACCAAAAGCTGAATAATAGAGATTTTTTACCGTGGGATGGCATAACCACAGTTATTGTTTACTGGGGTATACCACACTTTTTTAAATAGAGATATTTGTGGCTGAACAGTGAGCGACACACTCAAACTGCTTTTTTTTTAGATACCAAAGGCCCAAAACTGGATAGTACAGCGATTTGACCTGTGGAACTGTGAAACCACACTGGGATGTCGGGCCTACACAAGACTATTTTCAACAGATATATTTTTGTGTCACAACAGTCAGGAGACACTACTGTTTTTCTTTACGGAAAAAAGTACCAAAAGCTGAATAATAGAGATTTTTTACCGTGGGATGGCATAACCACAGTTATTGTTTACTGGGGTATACCACACTTTTTTAAATAGAGATATTTGTGGCTGAACAGTGAGCGACACACTCAAACTGCTTTTTTTTTAGATACCAAAGGCCCAAAACTGGATAGTACAGCGATTTGACCTGTGGAACTGCGAAACCACACTGGGATGTCGGGCCTACACAAGACTATTTTCAACAGATATATTTTTGTGTCACAACAGTCAGGAGACACTACTGTTTTTCTTTACGGAAAAAACTACCAAAAGCTGAATAATAGAGATTTTTTACCGTGGGATGGCAAAACCACAGTTATTGTTTACTGGGGTACACCACACTTTTTTAAATAGAGATATTTGCGGCTGAACAGTGAGCGACACACTCAAACTGTTTTTTTTTTTAGATACCAAAGGCCCAAAACTGGATAGTACAGCGATTTGACCCGTGGAACTGCAAAACCACACTGGGATGTCGGGCCTACACAAGACTATTTTCAACAGATATATTATTGTGTCACAACAGTCAGGAGACACTACTGTTTTTCTTTACGGAAAAAACGACCAAAACTTGAATAATAGAGATTTTTTACCGTGGGATGGCAAAACCACAGTTATTGTTTACTGGGGTATACCACACTTTTTTAAATAGAGATATTTGCAGCTGAACAGTGAGCGACACACTCAAACTGCTTTTTTTTTAGATACCAAAGGCCCAAAACTGGATAGTACAGCGATTTGACCCGTGGAACTGCGAAACCACACTGGGAAGTCGGGCCTTCACAAGACTATTTTCAACAGATATATTTTTGTGTCACAACGGTCAGGAGACACTACTGTTTTTCTTTACGAAAAAAACTACCAAAACCTGAATAATAGAGATTTTTTACCGTGGGATGGCAAAACCACAGTTATTGTTTACTGGGGTATACCACACTTTTTTAAATAGAGATATTTGTGGCAGAACAGTGAGCGACACACTCAAACTGCTTTTTTTTTAGATACCAAAGGCCCAAAACTGGATAGTACAGCGATTTGACCTGTGGAACTGCGAAACCACACTCGGATGTCGGGCCTACACAAGACTATTTTCAACAGATATATTTTTGTGTCACAACAGTCAGGAGACACTTCTGTTTTTCTTTACGGAAAAAACTACCAAAACCTGAATAATAGAGATTTTTACCGTGGGATGGCAAAACCACAGTTATTGTTTACTGGGGTATACCAGACCTTTTTAAATAGAGATATTTGCGGCTGAACAGTGAGCGACACACTCAAACTGCTTTTTTTCTAGATACCAAAGGCCCAAAACTGGATAGTACAGCGATTTGACCTGTGGAACTGCGAAACCACACTGGGATGTCGGGCCTACACAAGACTATTTTCAACAGATATATTTTTGTGTCACAACAGTCAGGAGACAATACTGTTTTTCTTTACGGAAAAAACTACCAAAAGCTGAATAATAGAGATTTTTTACCGTGGGATGGCAAAACCACAGTTATTGTTTACTGGGGTACACCACACTTTTTTAAATAGAGATATTTGCGGCTGAACAGTGAGCGACACACTCAAACTGCTTTTTTTTTAGATACCAAAGGCCCAAAACTGGATAGTACAGCGATTTGACCCGTGGAACTGTGAAACCACACTGGGAAGTCGGGCCTTCACAAGACTATTTTCAACAGATATATTTTTGTGTCACAACAGTCAGGAGACACTACTGTTTTTCTTTACGAAAAAAACTACCAAAACCTGAATAATAGAGATTTTTTACCGTGGGATGGCAAGACCACAGTTATTGTTTACTGGGGTACACCACACTTTTTTAAATAGAGATATTTGCGGCTGAACAGTGAGCGACACACTCAAACTGCTTTTTTTTTAGATACCAAAGGCCCAAAACTGGATAGTACAGCGATTTGACCCGTGGAACTTTGAAACCACACTGGGATGTCGGGCCTACACAAGACTATTTTCAACAGATATATTTTTGTGTCACAACAGTCAGGAGACACTACTGTTTTTCTTTACGGAAAAAACTACCAAAACCTGAATAATAGAGAGTTTTTACTGTGGGATGGCAAAACCACAGTTATTGTTTACTGGGGTATACCACACTTTTTTAAATAGAGATATTTGCGGCTGAACAGTGAGCGACACACTCAAACTGCTTTTTTTTTAGATACCAAAGGCCCAAAACTGGATAGTACAGTGATTTGACCTGTGGAGCTGCGACACCACACTGGGATGTCGGGCCTACACAAGACTATTTTCAACAGATATATTTTTGTGTCACAACAGTCAGGAGACACTACTGTTTTTCTTTACGGAAAAAAGTACCAAAAGCTGAATAATAGAGATTTTTTACCGGGGGATGGCATAACCACAGTTATTGTTTACTGGGGTATACCATACTTTTTTAAATAGAGATATTTGTGGCTGAACAGTGAGCGACACACTCAAACTGCTTTTTTTTTAGATACCAAAGGCCCAAAACTGGATAGTACAGCGATTTGACCTGTGGAACTGCGAAACCACATTGGGATGTCGGGCCTACACAAGACTATTTTCAACAGATATATTTTTGTGTCACAACAGTCAGGAGAAACTACTGTTTTTCTTTACGGAAAAAAACTACCAAAACCTGAATAATAGAGATTTTTTACCGTGGGATGGCAAAACCACAGTTATTGTTTACTGGGGTATACCAGACCTTTTTAAATAGAGATATTTGCGGCTGAACAGTGAGCGACACACTCAAACTGCTTTTTTTTTAGATACCAAAGGCCTAAAACTGGATAGTACAGCGATTTGACCTGTGGAACTGCGAAACCACACTGGGATGTCGGGCCTACACAAGACTATTTTCAACAGATATATTTTTGTGTCACAACAGTCAGGAGACACTACTGTTTTTCTTTACGGAAAAAACTACCAAAAGCTGAATAATAGAGATTTTTTACCGTGGGATGGCAAAACCACAGTTATTGTTTACTGGGGTAAACCACACTTTTTTAAATAGAGATATTTGCGGCTGAACAGTGAGCGACACACTCAAACTGCTTTTTTTTTAGATACCAAAGGCCCAAAACTGGATAGTACAGCGATTTGACCCGTGGAACTGCGAAACCACACTGGGATGTCGGGCCTACACAAGACTATTTTCAACAGATATATTATTGTGTCACAACAGTCAGGAGACACTACTGTTTTTCTTTACGGAAAAAACTACCAAAACTTGAATAATAGAGATTTTTTACCGTGGGATGGCAAAACCACAGTTATTGTTTACTGGGGTATACCACACTTTTTTAAATAGAGATATTTGTGGCTGAACAGTGAGCGACACACTCGAACTGCTTTTTTTTTAGATACCAAAGGCCCAAAACTGGATAGTACAGCGATTTGACCTGTGGAACTGCGAAGCCACACTGGGATGTCGGGCCTACACAAGACTATTTTCAACAGATATATTTTTGTGTCACAACAGTCAGGAGACACTACTGTTTTTCTTTACGGAAAAAACTACCAAAAGCTGAATAATAGAGATTTTTTACCGTGGGATGGCAAAACCACAGTTATTGTTTACTGGGGTACACCACACTTTTTTAAATAGAGATATTTGCGGCTGAACAGTGAGCGACACACTCAAACTGTTTTTTTTTTAGATACCAAAGGCCCAAAACTGGATAGTACAGCGATTTGACCCGTGGAACTGCAAAACCACACTGGGATGTCGGGCCTACACAAGACTATTTTCAACAGATATATTATTGTGTCACAACAGTCAGGAGACACTATTGTTTTTCTTTACGGAAAAAACGACCAAAACTTGAATAATAGAGATTTTTTACCGTGGGATGGCAAAACCACAGTTATTGTTTACTGGGGTATATCACACTTTTTTAAATAGAGATATTTGCAGCTGAACAGTGAGCGACACACTCAAACTGCTTTTTTTTAGATACCAAAGGCCCAAAACTGGATAGTACAGCGATTTGACCCGTGGAACTGCGAAACCACACTGGGAAGTCGGGCCTTCACAAGACTATTTTCAACAGATATATTTTTGTGTCACAACAGTCAGGAGACACTACTGTTTTTCTTTACGAAAAAAACTACCAAAACCTGAATAATAGAGATTTTTTACCGTGGGATGGCAAAACCACAGTTATTGTTTACTGGGGTATACCACACTTTTTTAAATAGAGATATTTGTGGCAGAACAGTGAGCGACACACTCAAGCTGCTTTTTTTTTAGATACCAAAGGCCCAAAACTGGATAGTACAGCGATTTGACCTGTGGAACTGCGAAACCACACTGGGATGTCGGGCCTACACAAGACTATTTTCAACAGATATATTTTTGTGTCACAACAGTCAGGAGACACTACTGTTTTTCTTTACGGAAAAAACTACCAAAACCTGAATAATAGAGATTTTTACCGTGGGATGGCAAAACCACAGTTATTGTTTGCTGGGGTATACCAGACCTTTTTAAATAGAGATATTTGCGGCTGAACAGTGAGCGACACACTCAAACTGCTTTTTTTCTAGATACCAAAGGCCCAAAACTGGATAGTACAGCGATTTGACCTGTGGAACTGCGAAACCACACTGGGATGTCGGGCCTACACAAGACTATTTTCAACAGATATATTTTTGTGTCACAACAGTCAGGAGACAATACTGTTTTTCTTTACGGAAAAAACTACCAAAAGCTGAATAATAGAGATTTTTTACCGTGGGATGGCAAAACCACAGTTATTGTTTACTGGGGTACACCACACTTTTTTAAATAGAGATATTTGCGGCTGAACAGTGAGCGACACACTCAAACTGCTTTTTTTTTAGATACCAAAGGCCCAAAACTGGATAGTACAGCGATTTGACCCGTGGAACTGTGAAACCACACTGGGAAGTCGGGCCTTCACAAGACTATTTTCAACAGATATATTTTTGTGTCACAACAGTCAGGAGACACTACTGTTTTTCTTTACGAAAAAAACTACCAAAACCTGAATAATAGAGATTTTTTACCGTGGGATGGCAAGACCACAGTTATTGTTTACTGGGGTACACCACACTTTTTTAAATAGAGATATTTGCGGCTGAACAGTGAGCGACACACTCAAACTGCTTTTTTTTTAGATACCAAAGGCCCAAAACTGGATAGTACAGCGATTTGACCCGTGGAACTTTGAAACCACACTGGGATGTCGGGCCTACACAAGACTATTTTCAACAGATATATTTTTGTGTCACAACAGTCAGGAGACACTACTGTTTTTCTTTACGGAAAAAACTACCAAAACCTGAATAATAGAGATTTTTTACTGTGGGATGGCAAAACCACAGTTATTGTTTACTGGGGTATACCACACTTTTTTAAATAGAGATATTTGCGGCTGAACAGTGAGCGACACACTCAAACTGCTTTTTTTTTAGATACCAAAGGCCCAAAACTGGATAGTACAGCGATTTGACCCGTGGAACTGCGAAACCACACTGGGATGTCGGGCCTACACAAGATTATTTTCAACAGATATATTTTTGTGTCACAACAGTCAGGAGACACTACTGTTTTTCTTTACGGAAAAAAATACCAAAAGCTGAATAATAGAGATTTTTTACCATGGGATGGCATAACCACAGTTATTGTTTACTGGGGTATACCACACTTTTTTAAATAGAGATATTTGTGGCTGAACAGTGAGCGACACACTCAAACTGCTTTTTTTTTAGATACCAAAGGCCCAAAACTGGATAGTACAGCGATTTGACCTGTGGAACTGCGAAACCACACAGGGATTTCGGGCCTACAAAAGACTATTTTCAACAGATATATTTTTGTGTCACAACAGTCAGGAGACACTACTGTTTTTCTTTACGGAAAAAACTACCAAAACCTGAATAATAGAGATTTTTTACTGTGGGATGGCAAAACCACAGTTTTTGTTTACTGGGGTATACCACACTTTTTTAAATAGAGATATTTGCGGCTGAACAGTGAGCGACACACTCAAACTGCTTTTTTTTTAGATACCAAAGGCCCAAAACTGGATAGTACAGCGATTTGACCCGTGGAACTGCGAAACCACACTGGGATGTCGGGCCTACACAAGACTATTTTCAACAGATATATTTTTGTGTCACAACAGTCAGGAGACACTACTGTTTTTCTTTACGGAAAAAAGTACCAAAAGCTGAATAATAGAGATTTTTTACCGTGGGATGGCATAACCACAGTTATTGTTTACTGGGGTATACCACACTTTTTTAAATAGAGATATTTGTGGCTGAACAGTGAGCGACACACTCAAACTGCTTTTTTTTTAGATACCAAAGGCCCAAAACTGGATAGTACAGCGATTTGACCTGTGGAACTGTGAAACCACACTGGGATGTCGGGCCTACACAAGACTATTTTCAACAGATATATTTTTGTGTCACAACAGTCAGGAGACACTACTGTTTTTCTTTACGGAAAAAAGTACCAAAAGCTGAATAATAGAGATTTTTTACCGTGGGATGGCATAACCACAGTTATTGTTTACTGGGGTATACCACACTTTTTTAAATAGAGATATTTGTGGCTGAACAGTGAGCGACACACTCAAACTGCTTTTTTTTTAGATACCAAAGGCCCAAAACTGGATAGTACAGCGATTTGACCTGTGGAACTGCGAAACCACACTGGGATGTCGGGCCTACACAAGACTATTTTCAACAGATATATTTTTGTGTCACAACAGTCAGGAGACACTACTGTTTTTCTTTACGGAAAAAACTACCAAAAGCTGAATAATAGAGATTTTTTACCGTGGGATGGCAAAACCACAGTTATTGTTTACTGGGGTACACCACACTTTTTTAAATAGAGATATTTGCGGCTGAACAGTGAGCGACACACTCAAACTGTTTTTTTTTTTAGATACCAAAGGCCCAAAACTGGATAGTACAGCGATTTGACCCGTGGAACTGCAAAACCACACTGGGATGTCGGGCCTACACAAGACTATTTTCAACAGATATATTATTGTGTCACAACAGTCAGGAGACACTACTGTTTTTCTTTACGGAAAAAACGACCAAAACTTGAATAATAGAGATTTTTTACCGTGGGATGGCAAAACCACAGTTATTGTTTACTGGGGTATACCACACTTTTTTAAATAGAGATATTTGCAGCTGAACAGTGAGCGACACACTCAAACTGCTTTTTTTTTAGATACCAAAGGCCCAAAACTGGATAGTACAGCGATTTGACCCGTGGAACTGCGAAACCACACTGGGAAGTCGGGCCTTCACAAGACTATTTTCAACAGATATATTTTTGTGTCACAACAGTCAGGAGACACTACTGTTTTTCTTTACGGAAAAAAATACCAAAAGCTGAATAATAGAGATTTTTTACCGTGGGATGGCATAACCACAGTTATTGTTTACTGGGGTATACCACACTTTTTTAAATAGAGATATTTGTGGCTGAACAGTGAGCGACACACTCAAACTGCTTTTTTTTTAGATACCAAAGGCCCAAAACTGGATAGTACAGCGATTTGACCTGTGGAACTGCGAAACCACACAGGGATGTCGGGCCTACAAAAGACTATTTTCAACAGATATATTTTTGTGTCACAACAGTCAGGAGACACTACTGTTTTTCTTTACGGAAAAAACTACCAAAACCTGAATAATAGAGATTTTTTACTGTGGGATAGCAAAACCACAGTTATTGTTTACTGGGGTATACCACACTTTTTTAAATAGAGATATTTGCGGCTGAACAGTGAGCGACACACTCAAACTGCTTTTTTTTTAGATACCAAAGGCCCAAAACTGGATAGTACAGCGATTTGACCCGTGGAACTGCGAAACCACACTGGGATGTCGGGCCTACACAAGACTATTTTCAACAGATATATTTTTGTGTCACAACAGTCAGGAGACACTACTGTTTTTCTTTACGGAAAAAAGTACCTAAAGCTGAATAATAGAGATTTTTTACCGTGGGATGGCATAACCACAGTTATTGTTTACTGGGGTATACCACACTTTTTTAAATAGAGATATTTGTGGCTGAACAGTGAGCGACACACTCAAACTGCTTTTTTTTTAGATACCAAAGGCCCAAAACTGGATAGTACAGCGATTTGACCTGTGGAACTGCGAAACCACACTGGGATGTCGGGCCTACACAAGACTATTTTCAACAGATATATTTTTGTGTCACAACAGTCAGGAGACACTACTGGTTTTCTTTACGGAAAAAAGTACCAAAAGCTGAATAATAGAGATTTTTTACCGTGGGATGGCATAACCACAGTTATTGTTTACTGGGGTATACCACACTTTTTTAAATAGAGATATTTGTGGCTGAACAGTGAGCGACACACTCAAACTGCTTTTTTTTTAGATACCAAAGGCCCAAAACTGGATAGTACAGCGATTTGACCTGTGGAACTGCGAAACCACACTGGGATGTCGGGCCTACACAAGACTATTTTCAACAGATATATTTTTGTGTCACAACAGTCAGGAGACACTACTGTTTTTCTTTACGGAAAAAACTACCAAAAGCTGAATAATAGAGATTTTTTACCGTGGGATGGCAAAGCCACAGTTATTGTTTACTGGGGTACACCACACTTTTTTAAATAGAGATATTTGCGGCTGAACAGTGAGCGACACACTCAAACTGTTTTTTTTTTTAGATACCAAAGGCCCAAAACTGGATAGTACAGCGATTTGACCCGTGGAACTGCAAAACCACACTGGGATGTCGGGCCTACACAAGACTATTTTCAACAGATATATTATTGTGTCACAACAGTCAGGAGACACTACTGTTTTTCTTTACGGAAAAAACGACCAAAACTTGAATAATAGAGATTTTTTACCGTGGGATGGCAAAACCACAGTTATTGTTTACTGTGGTATACCACACTTTTTTAAATAGAGATATTTGCAGCTGAACAATGAGCGACACACTCAAACTGCTTTTTTTTTAGATACCAAAGGCCCAAAACTGGATAGTACAGCGATTTGACCCGTGGAACTGCGAAACCACACTGGGAAGTCGGGCCTTCACAAGACTATTTTCAACAGATATATTTTTGTGTCACAACGGTCAGGAGACACTACTGTTTTTCTTTACGAAAAAAACTACCAAAACCTGAATAATAGAGATTTTTTACCGTGGGATGGCAAAACCACAGTTATTGTTTACTGGGGTATACCACACTTTTTTAAATAGAGATATTTGTGGCAGAACAGTGAGCGACACACTCAAACTGCTTTTTTTTTAGATACCAAAGGCCCAAAACTGGATAGTACAGCGATTTGACCTGTGGAACTGCGAAACCACACTGGGATGTCGGGCCTACACAAGACTATTTTCAACAGATATATTTTTGTGTCACAACAGTCAGGAGACACTACTGTTTTTCTTTACGGAAAAAACTACCAAAACCTGAATAATAGAGATTTTTACCGTGGGATGGCAAAACCACAGTTATTGTTTACTGGGGTATACCAGACCTTTTTAAATAGAGATATTTGTGGCTGAACAGTGAGCGACACACTCAAACTGCTTTTTTTCTAGATACCAAAGGCCCAAAACTGGATAGTACAGCGATTTGACCCGTGGAACTGCGAAACCACACTGGGATGTCGGGCCTACACAAGACTATTTTCAACAGATATATTTTTGTGTCACAACAGTCAGGAGACAATACTGTTTTTCTTTACGGAAAAAACTACCAAAAGCTGAATAATAGAGATTTTTTACCGTGGGATGGCAAAACCACAGTTATTGTTTACTGGGGTACACCACACTTTTTTAAATAGAGATATTTGCGGCTGAACAGTGAGCGACACACTCAAACTGCTTTTTTTTTAGATACCAAAGGCCCAAAACTGGATAGTACAGCGATTTGACCCGTGGAACTGTGAAACCACACTGGGAAGTCGGGCCTTCACAAGACTATTTTCAACAGATATATTTTTGTGTCACAACAGTCAGGAGACACTACTGTTTTTCTTTACGAAAAAAACTACCAAAACCTGAATAATAGAGATTTTTTACCGTGGGATGGCAAGACCACAGTTATTGTTTACTGGGGTACACCACACTTTTTTAAATAGAGATATTTGCGGCTGAACAGTGAGCGACACACTCAAACTGCTTTTTTTTTAGATACCAAAGGCCCAAAACTGGATAGTACAGCGATTTGACCCGTGGAACTTTGAAACCACACTGGGATGTCGGGCATACACAAGACTATTTTCAACAGATATATTTTTGTGTCACAACAGTCAGGAGACACTACTGTTTTTCTTTACGGAAAAAACTACCAAAACCTGAATAATAGAGATTTTTTACTGTGGGATGGCAAAACCACAGTTATTGTTTACTGGGGTATACCACACTTTTTTAAATAGAGATATTTGCGGCTGAACAGTGAGCGACACACTCAAACTGCTTTTTTTTTAGATACCAAAGGCCCAAAACTGGATAGTACAGCGATTTGACCTGTGGAGCTGCGACACCACACTGGGATGTCGGGCCTACACAAGACTATTTTCAACAGATATATTTTTGTGTCACAACAGTCAGGAGACACTACTGTTTTTCTTTACGGAAAAAAGTACCAAAAGCTGAATAATAGAGATTTTTTACCGGGGGATGGCATAACCACAGTTATTGTTTACTGGGGTATACCATACTTTTTTAAATAGAGATATTTGTGGCTGAACAGTGAGCGACACACTCAAACTGCTTTTTTTTTAGATACCAAAGGCCCAAAACTGGATAGTACAGCGATTTGACCTGTGGAACTGCGAAACCACATTGGGATGTCGGGCCTACACAAGACTATTTTCAACAGATATATTTTTGTGTCACAACAGTCAGGAGAAACTACTGTTTTTCTTTACGGAAAAAAACTACCAAAACCTGAATAATAGAGATTTTTTACCGTGGGATGGCAAAACCACAGTTATTGTTTACTGGGGTATACCAGACCTTTTTAAATAGAGATATTTGCGGCTGAACAGTGAGCGACACACTCAAACTGCTTTTTTTTTAGATACCAAAGGCCTAAAACTGGATAGTACAGCGATTTGACCTGTGGAACTGCGAAACCACACTGGGATGTCGGGCCTACACAAGACTATTTTCAACAGATATATTTTTGTGTCACAACAGTCAGGAGACACTACTGTTTTTCTTTACGGAAAAAACTACCAAAAGCTGAATAATAGAGATTTTTTACCGTGGGATGGCAAAACCACAGTTATTGTTTACTGGGGTACACCACACTTTTTTAAATAGAGATATTTGCGGCTGAACAGTGAGCGACACACTCAAACTGTTTTTTTTTTAGATACCAAAGGCCCAAAACTGGATAGTACAGCGATTTGACCCGTGGAACTGCAAAACCACACTGGGATGTCGGGCCTACACAAGACTATTTTCAACAGATATATTATTGTGTCACAACAGTCAGGAGACACTATTGTTTTTCTTTACGGAAAAAACGACCAAAACTTGAATAATAGAGATTTTTTACCGTGGGATGGCAAAACCACAGTTATTGTTTACTGGGGTATACCACACTTTTTTAAATAGAGATATTTGCAGCTGAACAGTGAGCGACACACTCAAACTGCTTTTTTTTAGATACCAAAGGCCCAAAACTGGATAGTACAGCGATTTGACCCGTGGAACTGCGAAATCACACTGGGAAGTCGGGCCTTCACAAGACTATTTTCAACAGATATATTTTTGTGTCACAACAGTCAGGAGACACTACTGTTTTTCTTTACGAAAAAAACTACCAAAACCTGAATAATAGAGATTTTTTACCGTGGGATGGCAAAACCACAGTTATTGTTTACTGGGGTATACCACACTTTTTTAAATAGAGATATTTGTGGCAAAACAGTGAGCGACACACTCAAGCTGCTTTTTTTTTAGATACCAAAGGCCCAAAACTGGATAGTACAGCGATTTGACCTGTGGAACTGCGAAACCACACTGGGATGTCGGGCCTACACAAGACTATTTTCAACAGATATATTTTTGTGTCACAACAGTCAGGAGAAACTACTGTTTTTCTTTACGGAAAAAAACTACCAAAACCTGAATAATAGAGATTTTTTACCGTGGGATGGCAAAACCACAGTTATTGTTTACTGGGGTATACCAGACCTTTTTAAATAGAGATATTTGCGGCTGAACAGTGAGCGACACACTCAAACTGCTTTTTTTTTAGATACCAAAGGCCTAAAACTGGATAGTACAGCGATTTGACCTGTGGAACTGCGAAACCACACTGGGATGTCGGGCCTACACAAGACTATTTTCAACAGATATATTTTTGTGTCACAACAGTCAGGAGACAATACTGTTTTTCTTTACGGAAAAAACTACCAAAAGCTGAATAATAGAGATTTTTTACCGTGGGATGGCAAAACCACAGTTATTGTTTACTGGGGTACACCACACTTTTTTAAATAGAGATATTTGCGGCTGAACAGTGAGCGACACACTCAAACTGCTTTTTTTTTAGATACCAAAGGCCCAAAACTGGATAGTACAGCGATTTGACCCGTGGAACTGTGAAACCACACTGGGAAGTCGGGCCTTCACAAGACTATTTTCAACAGATATATTTTTGTGTCACAACAGTCAGGAGACACTACTGTTTTTCTTTACGAAAAAAACTACCAAAACCTGAATAATAGAGATTTTTTACCGTGGGATGGCAAGACCACAGTTATTGTTTACTGGGGTACACCACACTTTTTTAAATAGAGATATTTGCGGCTGAACAGTGAGCGACATACTCAAACTGCTTTTTTTTTAGATACCAAAGGCCCAAAACTGGATAGTACAGCGATTTGACCCGTGGAACTTTGAAACCACACTGGGATGTCGGGCCTACACAAGACTATTTTCAACAGATATATTTTTGTGTCACAACAGTCAGGAGACACTACTGTTTTTCTTTACGGAAAAAACTACCAAAACCTGAATAATAGAGATTTTTTACTGTGGGATGGCAAAACCACAGTTATTGTTTACTGGGTCATACCACACTTTTTTAAATAGAGATATTTGCGGCTGAACAGTGAGCGACACACTCAAACTGCTTTTTTTTTAGATACCAAAGGCCCAAAACTGGATAGTACAGCGATTTGACCTGTGGAGCTGCGACACCACACTGGGATGTCGGGCCTACACAAGACTATTTTCAACAGATATATTTTTGTGTCACAACAGTCAGGAGACACTACTGTTTTTCTTTACGGAAAAAAGTACCAAAAGCTGAATAATAGAGATTTTTTACCGGGGGATGGCATAACCACAGTTATTGTTTACTGGGGTATACCATACTTTTTTAAATAGAGATATTTGTGGCTGAACAGTGAGCGACACACTCAAACTTCTTTTTTTTTAGATACCAAAGGCCCAAAACTGGATAGTACAGCGATTTGACCTGTGGAACTGCGAAACCACATTGGGATGTCGGGCCTACACAAGACTATTTTCAACAGATATATTTTTGTGTCACAACAGTCAGGAGAAACTACTGTTTTTCTTTACGGAAAAAAACTACCAAAACCTGAATAATAGAGATTTTTTACCGTGGGATGGCAAAACCACAGTTATTGTTTACTGGGGTATACCAGACCTTTTTAAATAGAGATATTTGCGGCTGAACAGTGAGCGACACACTCAAACTGCTTTTTTTTTAGATACCAAAGGCCTAAAACTGGATAGTACAGCGATTTGACCTGTGGAACTGCGAAACCACACTGGGATGTCGGGCCTACACAAGACTATTTTCAACAGATATATTTTTGTGTCACAACAGTCAGGAGACACTACTGTTTTTCTTTACGGAAAAAACTACCAAAAGCTGAATAATAGAGATTTTTTACCGTGGGATGGCAAAACCACAGTTATTGTTTACTGGGGTACACCACACTTTTTTAAATAGAGATATTTGCGGCTGAACAGTGAGCGACACACTCAAACTGTTTTTTTTTTAGATACCAAAGGCCCAAAACTGGATAGTACAGCGATTTGACCCGTGGAACTGTAAAACCACACTGGGATGTCGGGCCTACACAAGACTATTTTCAACAGATATATTATTGTGTCACAACAGTCAGGAGACACTATTGTTTTTCTTTACGGAAAAAACGACCAAAACTTGAATAATAGAGATTTTTTACCGTGGGATGGCAAAACCACAGTTATTGTTTACTGGGGTATACCACACTTTTTTAAATAGAGATATTTGCAGCTGAACAGTGAGCGACACACTCAAACTGCTTTTTTTTAGATACCAAAGGCCCAAAACTGGATAGTACAGCGATTTGACCCGTGGAACTGCGAAACCACACTGGGAAGTCGGGCCTTCACAAGACTATTTTCAACAGATATATTTTTGTGTCACAACAGTCAGGAGACACTACTGTTTTTCTTTACGAAAAAAACTACCAAAACCTGAATAATAGAGATTTTTTACCGTGGGATGGCAAAACCACAGTTATTGTTTACTGGGGTATACCACACTTTTTTAAATAGAGATATTTGTGGCAGAACAGTGAGCGACACACTCAAGCTGCTTTTTTTTTAGATACCAAAGGCCCAAAACTGGATAGTACAGCGATTTGACCTGTGGAACTGCGAAACCACACTGGGATGTCGGGCCTACACAAGACTATTTTCAACAGATATATTTTTGTGTCACAACAGTCAGGAGAAACTACTGTTTTTCTTTACGGAAAAAAACTACCAAAACCTGAATAATAGAGATTTTTTACCGTGGGATGGCAAAACCACAGTTATTGTTTACTGGGGTATACCAGACCTTTTTAAATAGAGATATTTGCGGCTGAACAGTGAGCGACACACTCAAACTGCTTTTTTTTTAGATACCAAAGGCCTAAAACTGGATAGTACAGCGATTTGACCTGTGGAACTGCGAAACCACACTGGGATGTCGGGCCTACACAAGACTATTTTCAACAGATATATTTTTGTGTCACAACAGTCAGGAGACACTACTGTTTTTCTTTACGGAAAAAACTACCAAAAGCTGAATAATAGAGATTTTTTACCGTGGGATGGCAAAACCACAGTTATTGTTTACTGGGGTACACCACACTTTTTTAAATAGAGATATTTGCGGCTGAACAGTGAGCGACACACTCAAACTGTTTTTTTTTTAGATACCAAAGGCCCAAAACTGGATAGTACAGCGATTTGACCCGTGGAACTGCAAAACCACACTGGGATGTCGGGCCTACACAAGACTATTTTCAACAGATATATTATTGTGTCACAACAGTCAGGAGACACTATTGTTTTTCTTTACGGAAAAAACGACCAAAACTTGAATAATAGAGATTTTTTACCGTGGGATGGCAAAACCACAGTTATTGTTTACTGGGGTATACCACACTTTTTTAAATAGAGATATTTGCAGCTGAACAGTGAGCGACACACTCAAACTGCTTTTTTTTAGATACCAAAGGCCCAAAACTGGATAGTACAGCGATTTGACCCGTGGAACTGCGAAACCACACTGGGAAGTCGGGCCTTCACAAGACTATTTTCAACAGATATATTTTTGTGTCACAACAGTCAGGAGACACTACTGTTTTTCTTTACGAAAAAAACTACCAAAACCTGAATAATAGAGATTTTTTACCGTGGGATGGCAAAACCACAGTTATTGTTTACTGGGGTATACCACACTTTTTTAAATAGAGATATTTGTGGCAGAACAGTGAGCGACACACTCAAGCTGCTTTTTTTTTAGATACCAAAGGCCCAAAACTGGATAGTACAGCGATTTGACCTGTGGAACTGCGAAACCACACTGGGATGTCGGGCCTACACAAGACTATTTTCAACAGATATATTTTTGTGTCACAACAGTCAGGAGACACTACTGTTTTTCTTTACGGAAAAAACTACCAAAACCTGAATAATAGAGATTTTTACCGTGGGATGGCAAAACCACAGTTATTGTTTACTGGGGTATACCAGACCTTTTTAAATAGAGATATTTGCGGCTGAACAGTGAGCGACACACTCAAACTGCTTTTTTTCTAGATACCAAAGGCCCAAAACTGGATAGTACAGCGATTTGACCTGTGGAACTGCGAAACCACACTGGGATGTCGGGCCTACACAAGACTATTTTCAACAGATATATTTTTGTGTCACAACAGTCAGGAGACAATACTGTTTTTCTTTACGGAAAAAACTACCAAAAGCTGAATAATAGAGATTTTTTACCGTGGGATGGGAAAACCACAGTTATTGTTTACTGGGGTACACCACACTTTTTTAAATAGAGATATTTGCGGCTGAACAGTGAGCGACACACTCAAACTGCTTTTTTTTTAGATACCAAAGGCCCAAAACTGGATAGTACAGCGATTTGACCCGTGGAACTGTGAAACCACACTGGGAAGTCGGGCCTTCACAAGACTATTTTCAACAGATATATTTTTGTGTCACAACAGTCAGGAGACACTACTGTTTTTCTTTACGAAAAAAACTACCAAAACCTGAATAATAGAGATTTTTACCGTGGGATGGCAAGACCACAGTTATTGTTTACTGGGGTACACCACACTTTTTTAAATAGAGATATTTGCGGCTGAACAGTGAGCGACACACTCAAACTGCTTTTTTTTTAGATACCAAAGGCCCAAAACTGGATAGTACAGCGATTTGACCCGTGGAACTTTGAAACCACACTGGGATGTCGGGCCTACACAAGACTATTTTCAACAGATATATTTTTGTGTCACAACAGTCAGGAGACACTACTGTTTTTCTTTACGGAAAAAACTACCAAAACCTGAATAATAGAGATTTTTTACTGTGGGATGGCAAAACCACAGTTATTGTTTACTGGGGTATACCACACTTTTTTAAATAGAGATATTTGCGGCTGAACAGTGAGCGACACACTCAAACTGCTTTTTTTTTAGATACCAAAGGCCCAAAACTGGATAGTACAGCGATTTGACCCGTGGAACTGCGAAACCACACTGGGATGTCGGGCCTACACAAGATTATTTTCAACAGATATATTTTTGTGTCACAACAGTCAGGAGACACTACTGTTTTTCTTTACGGAATAAAATACCAAAAGCTGAATAATAGAGATTTTTTACCGTGGGATGGCATAACCACAGTTATTGTTTACTGGGGTATACCACACTTTTTTAAATAGAGATATTTGTGGCTGAACAGTGAGCGACACACTCAAACTGCTTTTTTTTTAGATACCAAAGGCCCAAAACTGGATAGTACAGCGATTTGACCTGTGGAACTGCGAAACCACACAGGGATGTCGGGCCTACAAAAGACTATTTTCAACAGATATATTTTTGTGTCACAACAGTCAGGAGACACTACTGTTTTTCTTTACGGAAAAAACTACCAAAACCTGAATAATAGAGATTTTTTACTGTGGGATGGCAAAACCACAGTTATTGTTTACTGGGGTATACCACACTTTTTTAAATAGAGATATTTGCGGCTGAACAGTGAGCGACACACTCAAACTGCTTTTTTTTTAGATACCAAAGGCCCAAAACTGGATAGTACAGCGATTTGACCCGTGGAACTGCGAAACCACACTGGGATGTCGGGCCTACACAAGACTATTTTCAACAGATATATTTTTGTGTCACAACAGTCAGGAGACACTACTGTTTTTCTTTATGGAAAAAAGTACCAAAAGCTGAATAATAGAGATTTTTTACCGTGGGATGGCATAACCACAGTTATTGTTTACTGGGGTATACCACACTTTTTTAAATAGAGATATTTGTGGCTGAACAGTGAGCGACACACTCAAACTGCTTTTTTTTTAGATACCAAAGGCCCAAAACTGGATAGTACAGCGATTTGACCTGTGGAACTGCGAAACCACACTGGGATGTCGGGCCTACACAAGACTATTTTCAACAGATATATTTTTGTGTCACAACAGTCAGGAGACACTACTGTTTTTCTTTACGGAAAAAAGTACCAAAAGCTGAATAATAGAGATTTTTTACCGTGGGATGGCATAACCACAGTTATTGTTTACTGGGGTATACCACACTTTTTTAAATAGAGATATTTGTGGCTGAACAGTGAGCGACACACTCAAACTGCTTTTTTTTTAGATACCAAAGGCCCAAAACTGGATAGTACAGCGATTTGACCTGTGGAACTGCGAAACCACACTGGGATGTCGGGCCTACACAAGACTATTTTCAACAGATATATTTTTGTGTCACAACAGTCAGGAGACACTACTGTTTTTCTTTACGGAAAAAACTACCAAAAGCTGAATAATAGAGATTTTTTACCGTGGGATGGCAAAACCACAGTTATTGTTTACTGGGGTACACCACACTTTTTTAAATAGAGATATTTGCGGCTGAACAGTGAGCGACACACTCAAACTGTTTTTTTTTTTAGATACCAAAGGCCCAAAACTGGATAGTACAGCGATTTGACCCGTGGAACTGCAAAACCACACTGGGATGTCGGGCCTACACAAGACTATTTTCAACAGATATATTATTGTGTCACAACAGTCAGGAGACACTACTGTTTTTCTTTACGGAAAAAACGAAAAAAACTTGAATAATAGAGATTTTTTACCGTGGGATGGCAAAACCACAGTTATTGTTTACTGGGGTATACCACACTTTTTTAAATAGAGATATTTGCATCTGAACAGTGAGCGACACACTCAAACTGCTTTTTTTTTAGATACCAAAGGCCCAAAACTGGATAGTACAGCGATTTGACCCGTGGAACTGCGAAACCACACTGGGAAGTCGGGCCTTCACAAGACTATTTTCAACAGATATATTTTTGTGTCACAACGGTCAGGAGACAATACTGTTTTTCTTTACGAAAAAAACTACCAAAACCTGAATAATAGAGATTTTTTACCGTGGGATGGCAAAACCACAGTTATTGTTTACTGGGGTATACCACACTTTTTTAAATAGAGATATTTGTGGCAGAACAGTGAGCGACACACTCAAACTGCTTTTTTTTTAGATACCAAAGGCCCAAAACTGGATAGTACAGCGATTTGACCTGTGGAACTGCGAAACCACACTGGGATGTCGGGCCTACACAAGACTATTTTCAACAGATATATTTTTGTGTCACAACAGTCAGGAGACACTACTGTTTTTCTTTACGGAAAAAACTACCAAAACCTGAATAATAGAGATTTTTACCGTGGGATGGCAAAACCACAGTTATTGTTTACTGGGGTATACCAGACCTTTTTAAATAGAGATATTTGCGGCTGAACAGTGAGCGACACACTCAAACTGCTTTTTTTCTAGATACCAAAGGCCCAAAACTGGATAGTACAGCGATTTGACCTGTGGAACTGCGAAACCACACTGGGATGTCGGGCCTACACAAGACTATTTTCAACAGATATATTTTTGTGTCACAACAGTCAGGAGACAATACTGTTTTTCTTTACGGAAAAAACTACCAAAAGCTGAATAATAGAGATTTTTTACCGTGGGATGGCAAAACCACAGTTATTGTTTACTGGGGTACACCACACTTTTTTAAATAGAGATATTTGCGGCTGAACAGTGAGCGACACACTCAAACTGCTTTTTTTTTAGATACCAAAGGCCCAAAACTGGATAGTACAGCGATTTGACCCGTGGAACTGTGAAACCACACTGGGAAGTCGGGCCTTCACAAGACTATTTTCAACAGATATATTTTTGTGTCACAACAGTCAGGAGACACTACTGTTTTTCTTTACGAAAAAAACTACCAAAACCTGAATAATAGAGATTTTTTACCGTGGGATGGCAAGACCACAGTTATTGTTTACTGGGGTACACCACACTTTTTTAAATAGAGATATTTGCGGCTGAACAGTGAGCGACACACTCAAACTGCTTTTTTTTTAGATACCAAAGGCCCAAAACTGGATAGTACAGCAATTTGACCCGTGGAACTTTGAAACCACACTGGGATGTCGGGCCTACACAAGACTATTTTCAACAGATATATTTTTGTGTCACAACAGTCAGGAGACACTACTGTTTTTCTTTACGGAAAAAACTACCAAAACCTGAATAATAGAGATTTTTTACTGTGGGATGGCAAAACCACAGTTATTGTTTACTGGGGTATACCACACTTTTTTAAATAGAGATATTTGCGGCTGAACAGTGAGCGACACACTCAAACTGCTTTTTTTTTAGATACCAAAGGCCCAAAACTGGATAGTACAGCGATTTGACCTGTGGAGCTGCGACACCACACTGGGATGTCGGGCCTACACAAGACTATTTTCAACAGATATATTTTTGTGTCACAACAGTCAGGAGACACTACTGTTTTTCTTTACGGAAAAAAGTACCAAAAGCTGAATAATAGAGATTTTTTACCGGGGGATGGCATAACCACAGTTATTGTTTACTGGGGTATACCATACTTTTTTAAATAGAGATATTTGTGGCTGAACAGTGAGCGACACACTCAAACTGCTTTTTTTTTAGATACCAAAGGCCCAAAACTGGATAGTACAGCGATTTGACCTGTGGAACTGCGAAACCACATTGGGATGTCGGGCCTACACAAGACTATTTTCAACAGATATATTTTTGTGTCACAACAGTCAGGAGAAACTACTGTTTTTCTTTACGGAAAAAAACTACCAAAACCTGAATAATAGAGATTTTTTACCGTGGGATGGCAAAACCACAGTTATTGTTTACTGGGGTATACCAGACCTTTTTAAATAGAGATATTTGCGGCTGAACAGTGAGCGACACACTCAAACTGCTTTTTTTTTAGATACCAAAGGCCTAAAACTGGATAGTACAGCGATTTGACCTGTGGAACTGCGAAACCACACTGGGATGTCGGGCCTACACAAGACTATTTTCAACAGATATATTTTTGTGTCACAACAGTCAGGAGACACTACTGTTTTTCTTTACGGAAAAAACTACCAAAAGCTGAATAATAGAGATTTTTTACCGTGGGATGGCAAAACCACAGTTATTGTTTACTGGGGTACACCACACTTTTTTAAATAGAGATATTTGCGGCTGAACAGTGAGCGACACACTCAAACTGCTTTTTTTTTAGATACCAAAGGCCCAAAACTGGATAGTACAGCGATTTGACCCGTGGAACTGCGAAACCACACTGGGATGTCGGGCCTACACAAGACTATTTTCAGCAGATATATTTTTGTGTCACAACAGTCAGTAGACACTACTGTTTTCTTTGCGGAAAAAACTACCAAAACTTGAATAATAGAGATTTTTTACCGTGGGATGGCAAAACCACAGTTATTGTTTACTAGGGTATACCACACTTTTTTAAATAGAGATATTTGTGGCTGAACAGTGAGCGACACACTCAAACTGCTTTTTTTTTAGATACCAAAGGCCCAAAACTGGATAGTACATCGATTTGACCTGTGGAACTGCGAAACCACACTGGGATGTCGGGCCTACACAAGACTAGTTTCAACACATATATTTTTGTGTCACAACAGTCAGGAGACACTACTGTTTTTCTTTACGGAAAAAAACTACCAAAACCTGAATAATAGAGATTTTTACCGTGGGATGGCAAAACCACAGTTATTGTTTACTGGGGTATACCAGACCTTTTTAAATAGAGATATTTGCGGCTGAACAGTGAGCGACACACTCAAATTGCTTTTTTTTTAGATACCAAAGGCCCAAAACTGGATAGTACAGCGATTTGACCTGTGGAACTGCGAAACCACACTGGGATGTCGGGCCTACACAAGACTATTTTCAACAGATATATTTTTGTGTCACAACAGTCAGGAGACACTACTGTTTTTCTTTACGGAAAAACTACCAAAAGCTGAATAATAGAGATTTTTTACCGTGGGATGGCAAAACCACAGTTATTGTTTACTGGGGTACACCACACTTTTTTAAATAGAGATATTTGCGGCTGAACAGTGAGCGACACACTCAAACTGCTTTTTTTTTAGATACCAAAGGCCCAAAACTGGATAGTACAGCGATTTGACCCGTGGAACTGCGAAACCACACTGGGATGTCGGTCCTTCACATGACTATTTTCAACAGATATATTTTTGTGTCACAACAGTCAGGAGACACTACTGTTTTCTTTACGAAAAAAACTACCAAAAGCTGAATAATAGAGATTTTTTACTGTGGGATGGCAAAACCACAGTTATTGTTTACTGGGGTATACCACACTTTTTTAAATAGAGATATTTGCGGCTGAACAGTGAGCGACACACTCAAACTGCTTTTTTTTTAGATACCAAAGGCCCAAAACTGGATCGTACAGCGATTTGACCCGTGGAACTGCGAAACCACACTGGGATGTCGGGCCTACACAAGACTATTTTCAACAGATATATTTTTGTGTCACAACAGTCAGGAGACACTACTGTTTTTCTTTACGGAAAAAACTACCAAAAGCTGAATAATAGAGATTTTTTACCGTGGGATGGCAAAACCACAGTTATTATTTACTGGGGTATACCAGACCTTTTTAAATAGAGATATTTGCGGCTGAACAGTGAGCGACACACTCAAACTGCTTTTTTTTTAGATACCAAAGGCCCAAAACTGGATAGTACAGCGATTTGACCCGTGGAACTGCGAAACCACACTGGGATGTAGGGCCTACACAAGACTATTTTCAACAGATATATTTTTGTGTCACAACAGTCAGGAGACACTACTGTTTTTCTTTACGGAAAAAACTACCAAAACTTGAATAATAGAGATTTTTTACCGTGGGATGGCAAAACCACAGTTATTATTTACTGGGGTATACCACACTTTTTTAAATAGAGATATTTGTGGCTGAACAGTGAGCGACACACTCAAACTGCTTTTTTTTTTAGATACCAAAGACCCAAAACTGGAAAGTACAGCGATTTGACCTGTGGAACTGCGAAACCACACTGGGATGTCGGGCCTACACAAGACTATTTTCAACAGATATATTTTTGTGTCACAACAGTCAGGAGACACTACTGTTTTTCTTTACGGAAAAAACTACCAAAAGCTGAATAATAGAGATTTTTTACCATGGGATGGCAAAACCACAGTTATTGTTTACTGGGGTACACCACACTTTTTTAAATAGAGATATTTGCGGCTGAACAGTGAGCGACACACTCAATCTGCTTTTTTTTTAGATACCAAAGGCCCAAAACTGGATAGTACAGCGATTTGACCCGTGGAACTGCAAAACCACACTGGGATGTCGGGCCTACACAAGACTATTTTCAACAGATATAATTTTGTTTCACAACAGTCAGGAGACACTACTGTTTTTCTTTACGGAAAAAACTACCAAAAGCTGAATAATAGAGATTTTTTACCATGGGATGGCAAAACCACAGTTATTGTTTACTGGGGTACACCACACTTTTTTAAATAGAGATATTTGCGGCTGAACAGTGAGCGACACACTCAATCTGCTTTTTTTTTAGATACCAAAGGCCCAAAACTGGATAGTACAGCGATTTGACCCGTGGAACTGCAAAACCACACTGGGATGTCGGGCCTACACAAGACTATTTTCAACAGATATAATTTTGTTTCACAACAGTCAGGAGACACTACTGTTTTTCTTTACGGAAAAAACTACCAATACTTGAATAATAGAGATTTTTTACCGTGGGATGGCAAAACCACAGTTATTGTTTACTGGGGTATACCACACTTTTTTAAATAGAGATATTTGTGGCTGAACAGTGAGCGACACACTCAAACTGCTTTTTTTTTAGATACCAAAGGCCCAAAACTGGATAGTACAGCGATTTGACCCGTGGAACTGCGAAACCACACTGGGAAGTCGGGCCTTCACAAGACTATTTTCAACAGATATATTTTTGTGTCACAACAGTCAGGAGACACTACTGTTTTTCTTTACGAAAAAAACTACCAAAAGCTGAATATTAGAGATTTTTTACTGTGGGATGGCAAAACCACAGTTATTGTTTACTGGGGTATACCACACTTTTTTAAATAGAGATATTTGCGGCTGAACAGTGAGCGACACACTCAAACTGCTTTTTTTTTAGATACCAAAGGCCCAAAACTGGATAGTACAGCAATTTGACCCGTGGAACTGCGAAACCACACTGGGATGTCGGGCCTACACAAGACTATTTTCAACAGATATATTTTTGTGTCACAACAGTCAGGAGACACTACTGTTTTTCTTTACGGAAAAAACTACCAAAACTTGAATAATAGAGATTTTTTACCGTGCGATGGCAAAACCACAGTTATTGTTTACTGGGGTATACCACACTTTTTTAAATAGAGATATTTGCGGCTGAACAGTGAGCGACACACTCAAACTGCTTTTTTTTTAGATACCAAAGGCCCAAAACTGGATAGTACAGCGATTTGACCCGTGGAACTGCGAAACCACACTGGGAAGTCGGGCCTTCACAAGACTATTTTCAACAGATATATTTTTGTGTCACAACAGTCAGGAGACACTACTGTTTTTCTTTACGAAAAAAACTACAAAAACCTGAATAATAGAGATTTTTTACCGTGGGATGGCAAAACCACAGTTATTGTTTACTGGGGTATAACACACTTTTTTAAATAGAGATATTTGAGGCTGAACAGTGAGCGACACACTCAAACTGCTTTTTTTTTAGATACCAAAGGCCCAAAACTGGATAGTACAGCGATTTGACCCGTGGAACTGCGAAACCACACTGGGATGTCGGGCCTACACAAGGCTATTTTCAACAGATATATTTTTGTGTCACAACAGTCAGGAGACACTACTGTTTTTCTTTACGGAAAAAAATACCAAAACCTGAATAATAGAGATTTTTTACCGTGGGATGGCAAAACCACAGTTATTGTTCACTGGGGTATACCACACTTTTTTAAATAGAGATATTTGCGGCTGAACAGTGAGCAACACACTCAAACTGCTTTTTTTTTAGATACCAAAGGCCCAAAACTGGATAGTACAGCGATTTGACCCGTGGAACTGCGAAACCACACTGGGATGTCGGGCCTACACAAGACTATTTTCAACTGATATATTTTTGTGTCACAACAGTCAGGAGACACTACTGTTTATCTTTACGGAAAAAACTACCAAAAGCTGAATAATAGAGATTTTTTACCGTGGGATGGCAAAACCACGGTTATTGTTTACTGGGGTATACCACACTTTTTTAAATAGAGATATTTGCGGCTGAACAGTGAGCGACACACTCAAACTGCTTTTTTTTTAGATACCAAAGGCCCAAAACTGGAAAGTACAGCGATTTGACCCGTGGAACTGCAAAACCACACTGGGATGTCGGGCCTACACAAGACTATTTTCAACAGATATATTTTTGTGTCACAACAGTCAGGAGACACTACTGTTTTTCTTTACGAAAAAAACTACCAAAAGCTGAATATTAGAGATTTTTTACTGTGGGATGGCAAAACCACAGTTATTGTTTACTGGGGTATACCACACTTTTTTAAATAGAGATATTTGCGGCTGAACAGTGAGCGACACACTCAAACTGCTTTTTTTTTAGATACCAAAGGCCCAAAACTGGATAGTACAGCAATTTGACCCGTGGAACTGCGAAACCACACTGGGATGTCGGGCCTACACAAGACTATTTTCAACAGATATATTTTTGTGTCACAACAGTCAGGAGACACTACTGTTTTTCTTTACGGAAAAAACTACCAAAACTTGAATAATAGAGATTTTTTACCGTGCGATGGCAAAACCACAGTTATTGTTTACTGGGGTATACCACACTTTTTTAAATAGAGATATTTGCGGCTGAACAGTGAGCGACACACTCAAACTGCTTTTTTTTTAGATACCAAAGGCCCAAAACTGGATAGTACAGCGATTTGACCCGTGGAACTGCGAAACCACACTGGGAAGTCGGGCCTTCACAAGACTATTTTCAACAGATATATTTTTGTGTCACAACAGTCAGGAGACACTACTGTTTTTCTTTACGAAAAAAACTACAAAAACCTGAATAATAGAGATTTTTTACCGTGGGATGGCAAAACCACAGTTATTGTTTACTGGGGTATAACACACTTTTTTAAATAGAGATATTTGCGGCTGAACAGTGAGCGACACACTCAAACTGCTTTTTTTTTAGATACCAAAGGCCCAAAACTGGATAGTACAGCGATTTGACCCTTGGAACTGCAAAACCACACTGGGATGTCGGGACTACACAAGACTATTTTCAACAGATATATTTTTTGTGTCACAACAGTCAGGAGACACTACTGTTTTTCTTTACGGAAAAAACTACCAAAAGCTGAATAATAGAGATTTTTTACCGTGGGATGGCAAAACCACAGTTATTGTTTACTGGGCTAGACGACACTTTTTTAAATAGAGATATTTGCGGCTGAACAGTGAGCGACACACTCAAACTGCTTTTTTTTTAGATACCAAAGGCCCAAAACTGGATAGTACAGCGATTTGACCCGTGGAACTGCGAAACCACACTGGGATGTCGGGCCTACACAAGGCTATTTTCAACAGATATATTTTTGTGTCACAACAGTCAGGAGACACTACTGTTTTTCTTTACGGAAAAAAATACCAAAACCTGAATAATAGAGATTTTTTACCGTGGGATGGCAAAACCACAGTTATTGTTCACTGGGGTATACCACACTTTTTTTAAATAGAGATATTTGCGGCTGAACAGTGAGCAACACACTCAAACTGCTTTTTTTTTTAGATACCAAAGGCCCAAAACTGGATAGTACAGCGATTTGACCCGTGGAACTGCGAAACCACACTGGGATGTCGGGCCTACACAAGACTATTTTCAACTGATATATTTTTGTGTCACAACAGTCAGGAGACACTACTGTTTATCTTT
This sequence comes from Phyllobates terribilis, assembly GCF_046119375.1. Lineage (NCBI taxonomy): Eukaryota > Metazoa > Chordata > Amphibia > Anura > Dendrobatidae > Phyllobates > Phyllobates terribilis. Next base: position 114,460,098 of record NW_027362761.1, on the reverse strand, counting down.
ATGGAAAAAACTACCAAAAGCTGAATAATAGAGATTTTTTACCGTGGGATGGCAAAACCACGGTTATTGTTTACTGGGGTATACCACACTTTTTTAAATAGAGATATTTGCGGCTGAACAGTGAGCGACACACTCAAACTGCTTTTTTTTTAGATACCAAAGGCCCAAAACTGGAAAGTACAGCGATTTGACCCGTGGAACTGCAAAACCACACTGGGATGTCGGGCCTACACAAGACTATTTTCAACAGATATATTTTTGTGTCACAACAGTCAGGAGACACTACTGTTTTTCTTTACGGAAAAAACTAACAAAAGCTGAAAAATAGAGATTTTTTACCGTGGGATGGCAAAACCACAGTCATTGTTTACTGGGGTATACCACACTTTTTTAAATAGAGATATTTGCGGCTGAACAGTGAGCGACACACTCAAACTGTTTTTTTTTTTTAGATACAAATGGCCCAAAATGGATAATACAGAGGTTTGAACCGTGAAAGTGCAAAACAACACTTCTGTTTCTCTAGCCTACACCAGACTATTTTCAACAGTTATATTTGTGTCTGAAAAATCAGAGACACGCTTTTTTTTTGTGGGGGGAGGGGGGACACACCAAAATGTTAATAAGACGGGTATTTGTACAGTGTGAAGGAGGGAAAAAAAAGGAGAATTTAGAGTGAAAAAAAAGGATTTTTCCTGGCCCCCGACACCTGGTGCTAAGTCCAGCAATTTGAGCAACAGGAGCACACAGGACTGTAATGCAGCTTTTGCTGGTATAACCACTGTGTCTCCTATACAGCATGCCTGCCTGGTATCTGGGATGGATATTAGTCCTGAAAAGGACTGTTTGTTTGTTCTGGCAGCCTTTACATACCCTACACTAACTATTTCGCAGTTTATATCTCTCCCTAAATCAGCCGCGCTGTCCCTACACTGTCTAATCCAGAGCGACTGTGTCCAAGATGGCGGCGCCCGGTTTTAAATACTCGAGGTGACGCTGTGCGGCCAGCCAATCACTGTAATGCCCACAACCAACATGGCTGCAGCATTACAGTGACTGGCTGGCAATCCCTGCATGTTCATTGGCTCTGTAAAGAGCGCCAAACATGCAGGGCGGAGACCCGAGCTCCCGCCCGAGTAACCCGGAAATGCTCGGTGCTCGCCGAACATCCCAATTAGCGTGATGCTCGGGCGAGTACCGAGCAGTGTCGAGCATGTTCGCTCAACACTAATGTTTTGTTATGCACTTGTTTATTTCTTTTGTGTGTATTGGAACAACACAAAAAAACTGAGAAAAAAGTCAACTTGCACATAATTTCACACAAAACTCTAAAAATGAGCCAGACAAAATTGTTGGCACCTTTCCAAAATTGTGGTTAAACAACTTTGTTTCAAGTATGGGATGCTTGTTCAAACTCACCTGTGGCAAGTAACAGATGTGGGAAATATGAATATCACACCTGAAAACAGATAAAAAGGAGAGAAGTTGACTCAATGTTTTCATTGTGTCTGTGTTTGTCTGTGTTTGAGGTCAGGGGAGCATGGGTGCCACACCATAAGTTTGTCCCCTTTTATGCCCATAGCAGCCAGAGATGCAGATGTGTTATGTGCAGCATGAGACAGGGCATTATCATGCCTGAAAATGATCTTGCTGCGGAATGCACGGTTCTTCTTCTTGAACCATGGAAGGAAGTGCTGTTTGAGAAACTCAACATACATTATGGAGTTCATCTTTACCCCTTCAGGGATCCTAAAAGGGCCGACAATCTCTCTCCCCATGATTCCAGCCCAAAACATTACTCCATCTCCTCCTTGTTAGCGCCATAGCTGTGTTTGCATGGGGTGTCCATCAACCAGCCATCCTACACTCCATCCATCTGGACCATCGAGATCATTTCATGCATGATAATGCCCCGTCTCATGCTGCACATAACACATCTGCATCTCTGGCTGCTATGGGCATAAAAGGGGACAAACTTATGGTGTGGCACCCTTGCTCCCCTGACCTCAACCCCATTGAGAACCTCTGGAGCATCATCAAAAGGAGTGTCTATGATGGCGGGAGGCAGTTCACATCTAAGCAACAGCTCTGGGAGGGTATTCTGTCCTCATGCAAAACAATTAAAGCAGAAACCATCCAAAACCTGACAAATTCAATGGACGAGAGAGTTCAGAAGCTCCTTTCGAACAAGGGGTCCTATGTGCAAATGTAACATCACTTAGAATAAAGTTTTGAGTTGAAAACTGTTTGATTTCAGTTTGTAATAACCTGCTAATGCTTATAATTTCAAAAATGACCATTTTTTTGTTCTTTATTAAAATGAAAAGGTTGAAAACTCTGCTGTGCATAATAATTTGGAACATGCATTTTGAGTGCAGTTTGAGTTTTTTATTTTTTTAAAAATATACTGTTATCATAGGCAGTTTGTACAAAAACCTTTCAATTGGACTCTAATAGTTATTTGACTGGAAAATTACAATGACTGCAATTCATATAGGTAAATTGGGAAAATCTGAGAAAATATTATTTGCATAATAATTTGGAGCACAGTGTATATTAATCTCCAACACATTTATGGAATTTATCAACTGCAATATTTTTAATAATTAAAGCCAGATAGTGATATGCTTTCTTATATTTCTAATCTGTTTTTATTTAATGATTGTAGATTTTTTTATTCTGTTTTTTGTAAATGATTATGGGGCTTCCTTGCCTGTGTTGCTGTAAACAGCATGCAGAGAACTGCTTTTCCGTAGCCTCATGTTCTATCATCAGCAATAGACAGACTCTGACCTATTGACTTCTATAGGAGAGTGCTCTGGGCAAATATACAGGAAGTAAGAGCTTAATGTCAGTCTTAGTGGACAAAGTAAAGATTTTTGCATTTAATTTTAACAGAGTGATAATAAAGGTAAAAAAAATATACAAAATGTTTCAAAAATAGATTAGACATCATTTTATTTAAAACAAATTAAACAATAGGTCCTTTTCTGATGACACATTCCCTTTAATTTTCAATCATACTGATAAAGCACACACCTCATACAGAAAAGAAGGTGTCATAGCAATTTGATGTGACTCCATGGGTAGCATATATCTTGGAGAATTTCTGGTCTGTAAATAACATAGATCAGGGGCCACACCACATAGAGTCTTTTACAAAAGTGTCCTGTCTTTATTAGACTGGAGCAAGTTTTTATATAATTTACAACATACTGTCTCATTACGCTTTGACCTTCGCGACATAGCTGTATGTTGAAATCCAGACTGCACAGGATGTACTGTCCTCATGCTTGAAAAATAAGAAATACATTCCTGTGCAGTCGTTCATCTCAATTTAAAAATTGTCCTCACTTTCAATTAAAGGCATTAACTTTGGTTTGTGTTACTATTTTTAATACGAAGGATATGTTTCCAATATGGCCACCTAAAAGAAGAATAAAAAAGCTAAATCATAAAAAAAATAAAATTATTAATCACTTTCTATAGATTTACATCTGATTAATGAAACCAATAATTAACAAATCAAGTATCCCAATTAGCCACAAAAAAATAGCTCAGGACTGGAACCAATTCGGTTTTCTTCTCCCCCAGGCGGTAGACCATATTAAATTTATAGTCTATGGTCATAACTGGTGTTTATGGAGAATAGACGTCTTGGCACTGAAACAGGAAGTAAAGTAATTTGATTTATAGATAGGTATTCGCTTTTTACAAACATCTGGGTGGTGATTTTTCCATTTAGATAGCTTTGAATTCTTCCAGACTGAGCAAATTGAATTGTTGGTGCTCTAAACTTTTCCTCCTCTTCTTCCAGCAGCTATAAAAAAAATTTCTCTCAACAAATCCATGTGAGGGCTTGTGCTTTGTTAGAAAAGTTTTAGTTCTCAATTAAACCATATCATGGAGTCTCTAAGCATTCTACATGTGATTTCTAAATTAAACTAAAAAATGAGTCTGTCTGCAGCCAGGGCCATATTTAGCATTCATGCAAGCCCTGGGAACTTTAAGTAGTCACACTCCCTACTGGGAAGTCAGACTAACGGTATGGGCACACATAATCCTTGTCAGACAGATTTTGTCTGGAATCTGCCTGAAAAAACACTAAACATGGCAAAAATATTGAACATGTGTACAGCAATGTCAAAACGACTTACTGTGAATATGTTCCATCTTCTGTCTGTAACTTCTTTTAACCTCCTTAGGCTTCGAAATCTGGTCTTCAGGTGGCTGAGAAGCCGCCACTATGTTATATACTGTATACAATTAAAAATAAAACTGCAAAAGATATCCTAAAAGATGTCAGGAAATATGCTTCAGAAAAACACTGCAGGAGCACTGCAATGTAAAAATGACTTGCTGTGCATGTGTTCAGTCTTCTGAGTGTCAGTTTCAGGTTTCCAAAGACTCAAAGTGGTTAAAAGAAGTGATCGGTCCATTCTTAAGGTGGCTTGAGCTTGTAAGCTATTCAATAGTTTATTCTTTACATTTTAAATTAAAAGCAGGCGGCGAAAAGAGGTATTAAAAAATGGCCGAAAAGACCCAAAAGAAGATGCTTTAAGACAAAAGATGCCAGCATTCCTGAAGTGTCTTCTGCCTGAAAAAATTGCCAGGTGTGCAGATACCCTGGGGGTGCACATACCCTTTAACTAGTAGTTATGGCACCCATACATGTTACACTAATATCAGGTGAACCCACCAATATCGATGGTTTCGTCCGACAATTTAATGTAGATGGTATGGGTGCCTCTGATTGATGATGTCAAGGGAGACAATGATCTGACATTTCAAACTTTGTACCACAGCTTATTACTCTAAGAGATAAGCCGATGTCAGATACAGGTGCATCTCACTAAATTAGAATATCATCAAAAAGTTAATTGATTTCAGTTCTTCAATACAAAAAGTGAAACTCATATATTATATAGAGTCATTACAAACAGAGTGATCTATTTCAAGTGTTTATTTCTGTTAATGTTGATGATTATGGCTTACAGCCAATGAAAACACATGCCATTATCTCAGTAAATTAGAATAATTTATAACAAGAGCTTGAAAAATGTTTTTAAAATCCGAAATGTTGGCCTACTGAAATGTATGTTCAGTAAATGCACTCAAAACTTGGTCGGGGCTCCTTTTGCATCAATTACTGCATAAATGCGGTGTGGCATGGAGGCGATCAGCCTGTGGCACTGCTGAGGTGTTATGCAAGCCCAGGTTGCTTTGATAGCAGCCTTCAGCTCGTCTGCATTGTTGGGTCTGATGTCTCTCATCTTTCTCTTGACAATACCCCATAGATTCTCTATGGGGTTAAGGTCAGGCGAGTTTGCTGGCCAATCAAGCACAGTGATACTGTTGTTTTTAAACCAGTCATTGGTACTTTTGGCAGTGTGGACAGGTGCCAAGTCTTGCTGGAGGATGAAATTTCCATCTCCAAAAAGCTTGTTGGCAGAGGGAAGCATAAAGTGCTCTAAAATTTCCTGGTAGATGGCTGCGCTAACTTTGGTCTTCATAAAACACAGTGGACCTACACCAGCAGATGACATGGCTCCCCAAACCATCACTGATTGTGGAAACTTCACCCTAGACCTCAAGCAGCTTGGATTGTGTGCCTCTCCACTCTTCCTCCAGACTCTGGGACCTTGATTTCCAAATGAAAATTGGAACTCTGGGACTTTGTGGAATGTGTCAATGACTGCCTTCTGGACATCTGTCAAGTCAGCAGTCTTCCCCATGATTGTGAAGCCTACAGAAACAGACTAAGGGACCTTTTTAAATGCTTAAGAAGCCTTTGCAGATGTTTTTTGTTAATTATTCTAATTTACTGAGATAATGACCTTTGTGTTTTCATTGGCTGTAAGTAGTGTTGAGCGAGCACTAAAATGCTCAGGTGCTCGAGGCTTGGGCCGAGCTCACCGTGATACTCGGGTGCTCGACCCGAGCAACGAGCCCAATGTTAGTCTATGGGAGACCCGAGCATTTTTGCGGCGGCACCCCCGGCAGTCTGTAGAAAGCCTAAAAAGTGCCCAAAACGATAGTGACAGTGTTCAAATGACATGGGGACAGCATGGGGATCGCCCCAGGAAGAATTTCTGACCCCCAGGTCACTGCTGTCAACAACGTGGTCAGAGGTATTAAGCCACTCTTACGGGCTCACAATAAAATGTTCAAAAATGAAACTGAAACGGTTTTCCTGTGAAATATGTTAAGGAACTTCCTTTCCAGGGTAAAGACTTGTGTATAAGGTAAAATAAATAACCAAAAACAAAAATACTCCTCTACACCTTGGGCTATGTTCACAAGTAGCATTTTTTATGTGTTTTTGCACTTTTGTATTGCTTTCAACCGCGACAAATGCATTCACCGGGAAATGTCATTTTAACATTTTACAGCCTTATCTGGCCATGTGCTGCGTGACACATGAATACAGTGCTGAAAAGACATGGGAACAGCATGGGGAAGACCCCTGGAAGCATCTCTGACATCCAGGTCACTGCCTAAAAGTGTGCCCATCAGAAGTGATCCTTGCCGCATCAGAAGATGCAGACTTGCAACTATCCCCGTGCAAGTCCTTGTCCCAGGGCAGTGTTCAATTGTACCTCCCCCATTCCTTGCAATGCAAGCGCAAGTATGCAGCCTGCCACCCACCCACCCCCAGGCTGCAATACCATACTGCTTGCTTGCACTTGAAATTGAGTCTTTTAGGTATGTGGAGGCGGAATCTGGCCACCACGTCATGGCAGCGTCGGCGGCCTGGTATACATACTCAGTTCCCAGTCGCCCGGCGGCCGGGTGTCCACGCTTGGTCCCCAGCCGCCAGGGGGCAGCCGGGTGTCCATAAACGGTCCCCAGCAGCCCCTATTTGAAGGACAGCCTAACCACAAACATGTGGACAAGTGAATGTGGCCAGGGATGGTTCATCTGACTGACGCCTTCACACTGGGTTAATATTGTGGAAGCAGGGACACAGTTGGACACTGGGATGCAACACATCCTCCAGACATAGAGGATTGCAGGTCCTGAGTCAATCAGACTTCAACACAAAGTTCAGAAGGTAGACAGCAGCAGTGGTCGGCCTCCTACACAATGAGTAAATTATTCATGATCATGAGGCCATCCATCTCCTTAGCTTTCTGTTCCTTGGAATGCAAGCGCATGTATGTAGTAGCGGCTAGGCCTGAGGTGGTCAGCATTTTGGCACATATCCTACCTCCTCCGAGGATTGCTGGATGTTTTCCTGCTACTATCCCAGTTCTATGACTCCCGTTAAAACAAAGCTTCAGGTGATGAATGATAAATGAGGTGGTGGCAAAGGAGAAACAGCAGGAGGAACAGGGACCATTCACATTAATATCAGGCCAGTCAACCACACATGTCTTGTAGGATATGTTTCTGTACCAAAAGGAGCGGTTCGGCTACACAGTTATAGGTCATACAGTGAGTGCAATGCCTACCAAAAATTTCGAGGCACTCCAATGCCCCTTGGAAGTGACATGGAGGTCAGAGGGCCTTAACTAAACCATTTTTTCCATTTAAAGCAACTGGGTCTCCTGTACACTGTTGGCCTAAGCAGTGAATGGAAGGCTTTCCAAAAATTATGAGGAACTGCAATGCCCCTTGAAACAGACGTGGATTACAGCGTACTAAAAACCTTCTACCCATTATTGGGGAGAGGGTCGCCCTTAGTGTTCGCCTATGCATTGAAAAGCAAAAGCTGACTAAAATTAGGAGGAAAGGCAATGCCCGTTGGAACAGTCGTGGAGGTTAGAGGTAATTAAAAACAACATTTCAATGCCCCTTGGAAGAGCTGTGGAGTTCAGAGTGGTTTAACAAGATGGTTTTAATGCCCCTTGGAAGAGACGGGTTGGTCACAGTAGCTTAACAAAACAGTTTTAATGCCACTTGGAAGAGTGGTGGAGGTCGCAGTGGAATAAAAAGACAATATCAATGTCCCTTGGAAAGAGTGGTGGAGGTCACAGTAGCTTAAGAAGACGGTTTTAATGCCCCTTGAAAGAGCTGTGGAGTTCAGAGTGGTTTAACAAGACAGTTTTCATGCCCCTTACAAGAGCCATGCAGTACAGCATATTAAAAACATTATTCCCATTATTGGGGAGTGGGTCTCCCATAGTCTTTGCCTATGTCTTCGAAGCAAAAGCTGCCAAAAATTAGGACGGAGGATCTTGCAATGCTGGCAACACGGACCACGGTCTCACTGGTGGTATAGTGGTGGTGAAGGCTGAGGATAAGGAGAAAAGCAAAATACAGCCAAAATGAGGAAGCATATACCCATGTGTGGGTGTAAAGTGGTGCATGGGAATACACCTCCCGAAATAACACAGTGGATTTGACTTTATGTTACTCTGCTGTCATTTGGTGGTGATGAGAAGTCTGGCCCAATCCAGCCCTTGTTCATTTTGATAAGGGTCAGCTTGTCAGCATTGTCAGTTGACAGGCGAGTGCGCTTCTCAGTTATAATTCCCCCAGCGGCACTAAAAACACGCTCCGATAACACGCTAGCGGCAGGGCAGGCCAGGACCTCCAAGGCGTACAGAGCGAGTTCATTCCAAGTGTCCAGCTTGGATACCCAATAATTAAAAGGCACAGAGGAATCACGGAGGACGCTGGTACGGTCGGCAAGGTACTCCCTCACCATCTTTTGAAACTTTCCACTCCTTGTGAGAGTACCCCGCGCCATAGGGCCAGTAAGCTGGGCGGGTCTCAGAAAACTGTCCCAGCACGTTGACAGTGTTCCCCTGCCTCAGCTGGATTGGAATTGCGTCTCTCTCACCTGTACACCTTGGTTGGGCAACGAACTGTGTCCTCTGCCGCTAGAGTGTTCAGATGGGAATTTTTTTAAGAGTTCTGCAGCAAGGGCCTTCTGGCACTGCCCCATTTTTGTAGACCTCTCCACCGCAAGAATAAGAAAGTGAAAGTTCTCCTTGTAGCGGGGTCTAAAAGTGTCACCAACCAATAATGACTGTCACCCAACATTTTGACAACGCGAGGGTCATGGTTAAGGCAGCGTAACATAAAGTCAGCCATGCGTGCCAGACTGGTAACAGGCAAGACTTCCGTGTCCTCACCAAGATGACGACTGACCATGCTCTCCTTCTCCTCCTCCTCCTCCCCCCTGTCCTCAGGCCACACACGCTGAACCGACAGTATGACAGTTGTACAGGTACTACCATCTACAGCGCATGATACCAGCTCCTGTTCTTCCTCCTCCTCCTCTCCCTCATTGTCCCCCAATGCACGTTGGGATGAGATGAGGCTGGGCTGTGTGTAATCACCCGTTATGGCTTCTTGATCCATCTCATCATACTCTGGCTGCAATGCCTCCTCTTTAATTCTCTGCAGAGAGCGTTGCAAAAGACAGACAAGTGGGATGCTGACGCTAATGATGGCATCATCGCCACTCACCATCTTGGTGGACTCCTCAAATTTTGTCAGGATGGTACATATGTCAGACATCCAGGTCCACTCCTGAGGTCTTATGTGTGGAGTCTGACCTGAATATCGATGGCCTTGTTGCTGCTGGTACTCCACAACTGCTCTCTTCTGCTCACAAATCCTTTGCAACATGTGGAGGGTAGAGTTCCAACAAGTGGGGACATCACACACCAGTCGGTGTGCCGGAAGCTACAAACGCTGCTGCAACACAGCAAGGGCGGCGGAAGCTGTAGCCAACTTCCGAAAATGAGCTGACAGGCGGCGTACTTTGACGAGCAGATCTGGCAACTCGGGGTACAATTTAAGAAACCGCTGAAACACGAGGTTAAGCACATGAGCCAGGCATGGCACGTGTGTGATCTCGCCTTGCCTCAGAGCCGCCACCAGGTTACGGCCATTGTCACACAAGACCATGCCTGGATGTAGGTTCAGCGATCTCAGCCACAGATCTGCCTGCTCTTTCACAGCTGTCCACAACTCACAAACAGTGTGATGATTATCACTAGTGTTGAGCGATACCTTCCGATATCAGGAAATATCGTATCGGATTGGATCGGGCCGATACCCAAAAAGTATCGGATATCGCCGATTCCGATACCGGAAACCAATGCAAGTCAATGGGACACAAATATCGGAATGAAAATAAACCCTTTCTTTCCTTGTAGGTTAATTCTACATGAAGTAAAACAACTAAGAATAATGTAGAATGACATGAAAAGCCGGCAATTCATCAGCGGCATACACCGGTACCCGACAATTTACAACAGAAAGAATAGAGCATCACACATAGATTAGATAGATAGAAACATGTCAGTCACATATATATGAAGTACAGTGACAGTGTTGCTTACTGTACTTGTCATTTAGTGTAAAGGATTTATTAAAAAAAATATTAGTGTTTTCGTGCACCGTCTCTTTAAAAAAGCCGGCCGGCAATTCAGCAGCGGTACCCGACAATTTATAACAGAAAGAATAGAGCTTCACACATAGATTAGATAGATAGAAACATGTCAGTCACATATATATGAAGTACAGTGACAGTGTTGCTTACTGTACTTGTCATTTAGTGTAAAGGATTTATTTAAAAAAATAATAGTGTTTTCATGCACCGTCTCTTTAAGAAAGCCGGCCGGCAATTCAGCAGCGGTACCCGACAATTTATAACAGACAGAATAGGGAATCACACATAGATTAGATAGATAGAAACATGTCAGTCACATATATATGAAGTACAGTGACAGTGTTGATTACTGTACTTGTCATTTAGTGTTAAAATAAAGGATTTATTTAAAAAAAAATTGGCGTGGGGTTCCCCTTAATTTTAGGCTCTAGCGGAGGTTAAGCAGACAGCTGGGGCAAATGTTTGAAGCCTGGGAAGGGGGTAATACCCACGGAGCTTCCCAGGCTACTAATATCAGCCCCCAGCTGAATACCTAGCCTTTACTAGCTATTAAAATGGGGGAACCCCCCCAAAAAAATAACGTGGGGTCCCCCCTAATTTAATAGCTAGCACAGGCTAGGCAGACAGCTGGGGGCTGATATTAATAGCCCAGGAAGGGTGCCATGAATATTGGCCCCCTCCCAGGCTAGAAACACCAGCCGTCAGCCGCCCCAGAAATGGCGCATCCATAGGATGCGCCAATTCTGGCACTTAGCCTCGCTCTTCCACGCTGCCCTGGTGCGGTGGCAGGGGGTAATAGGGTTGGGGTTGATGTCAGCTTATAATGCCAGCTGACATCAAGCCCAGGTTAGTAATGGAGAGGCGTCTATAAGACACCCCCATTACTAACCCCATAGTCAAAGTTAAAAGAAAACACAAACACCCAGAGTAAAGTCCTTTAATTGAAATAAAGACACAATTCTTTATTGTTCTAAATTAAACCATACTTACCATCACGCCCATTCCAGCTGAAGCCAACGATCTCCTGCAATAAAAGAAAAATAATAAAGCAACCTCATCCTTACCTTTCGATGGTTCCCAGGACAGCTCCAGCTCTGCTACATCGAGATGACAGGATGGACCGCAGCAGAAAGCTGCCATCCAGCCTGTCATCCCGCGGACACTGAGAAGCGCAGGCATGCTTGCGCTCCTCAGTGTCTCTCTGTGACGTCATCCAGATGAGCCGAGTTCATGTCCAATGAACTCAGCTCACCTCATGCACGTCACTGACAGCGTGGGAAAGTTCTCCTGCACTCAGCGCTTCAGCGTGAGAATTCTCCCACGCTGTCAGTGACATACATGAGGTGAGGTCATGTCCAATGAACTCAGCTCACCTCATGCACGTCACTGACAGTGTGGGAAAATTCTCACGCTGAAGTGCTGAGTGCAGGAGAATTTTCCCACGCTGTCAGTGACGTACATGAGGTGAGCTGAGTTCATTGGACATGACCTCGGCTCATCTTTATGCCGTCACAGCCAGACATTGAGGAGCACAAGCATGCCTGTGCTTCTCAGTGTCTGCGGGATGACAGGATGGATGGCAGCGTTCTGCTGCGGTCCAGCCTGTCATCTCGATGTAGCAGAGCTGAAGCTGTCGTGGGAGCCATGGAAAGGTAAGGATGAGGTTGCTTTATTATTTTACTTTTATTGCAGGAGATCGTTGGCTTCAGCTGGAATGGGCGTGATGGTAAGTATGGTTTAATTTAGAACAATAAAGAATTGTGTGTTTATTTCAATTAAAGGACTTTTTTCTGGGTGTTGTGTTTTTTTAAATACTTTACTAGAAATTCATGGTGGTCATGTCTAATATTGGCGTGACCCCATGAATTTTGGGCTTAGGGCCAGCTGATAATACCAAGCTGGCCTTAACCCCTTTATTACCCAGTGAGCCACCGCACCAGGGCCCTGGATGAGTTGGGTACAGCGCCAGAAGATGGCGCTTCAATGAACGCGCCATTTTCTGGGGCGGCTGCGGACTGCAATTTGCAGCGGGGGTGGCCCAGAAAGCTTGGGTCTCCCTGCGCTGCGGATTCCAGCCCCCAGCTGCATAGTTGTATCTGGCTGGACACAAAAATAGGGCGAAGCCCCAAGCATTTTTTTTTTTAATTATTTCATGAAATTCATGGAATAATTAAGAAAAAAAGGGCTTCCCTATATTGTTGTGTCCAACCAGGTACAAATAGGCAGCTGGTGGTTGGGGGCAGCCCATTCCTGCCTGCTGTACCTGGCTGGACACAAATATAGGGCGAAGCCCCACGTCAATTTTTTTTAAAATAAATCCTTTATTTTAACACTAAATGACATTTGAGGAGTTAATAAAGATGCAGTCCCTAAATTATTATTTATTTTTTAATTAATTTTTCCCAAAACTTTTGACGTGGGCTTCGCCATATTTTTGTATGCCAGCCAGGTACAGCATCCAGCTTCTATGAACGCGCCATTTTCCGGGGTGGCTGCGGACTGCAATTTTCAGCGGGGGGGGGGGGGGGGAGAAAGCTTGGGCCTCCCTGCGCTGCAGATTCCATCCCCCAGCTGCCTAGTTGTACCTGGCTGGACACAAAAATAGGGAGAAGCTTCACGTATTTTTTTTTTTTAATTATTTCATGAAATTCATGAAATAATTAAGAAAAAAAGGGCTTCCCTATATTGTTGTGTCCAACCAGGTACAAATAGGCAGCTGGTGGTTGGGGGCAGCCCGTTCCTGCCTGCTGTACCTGGCTGGACACAAATATAGTGCGAAGCCCCACGTCAATTTTTTTTTAATTATTTCATGAAATTCATGGAATAATTAAGAAAAAAAGGGCTTCCCTATATTGTTGTGTCCGGCCAGGTACAAATAGGCAGCTGGTGGTTGGGGGCAGCCCGTTCCTGCCTGCTGTACCTGACTGGACACAAATATAGGGCGAAGCCCCACATAATTTTTTTTTAATTATTTCATGAATTTCCTGAAATAATTAAAAAAAAATTGACGTGGGGCTTCACACTATATTTGTGTCCAGCCAGGTACAGCAGGCAGGAACGGGCTGCCCCCAACCACCAGCTGCCTATTTGTACCTGGCCAGACACAACAATATAGGGAAGCCCTTTTTTTCTTAATTATTCCATGAATTTCATGAAATAATTAAAAAAAAAAAAACGTGGGGCTTCTCCCTATTTTTGTGTCCAGCCAGGTACAACTAGGCAGCTGGGGGATGGAATCTGCAGCGCAGGGAGGCCCAAGCTTTCTGCCCCCCGCTGAAAATTGCAGTCCGCGGCCGCCCCGGAAAATGGCGCGTTCATAGAAGCTGGATGCTGTACCTGGCTGGCATACAAAAATATGGCGAAGCCCACGTCAAAAGTTTTGGGAAAAATTTATTAAAAAATAAATAATAATTTAGGGACTGCATCTTTATTAAGTCCTCAAATGTCATTTAGTGTTAAAATAAAGGATTTATTTTAAAAAAAAATGGCGTGGGATCCCCCATAATTTTAGTCTCTAGCGGAGGTTAAGCAGACGGCTGGGGCAGATGTTTGAAGCCTGGGAAGGGGGTAAAACCCACGGAGCTTCCCAGGCTACTAATATCAGCCCCCAGCTGAATACCTAGCCTTTACTAGCTATTAAAATGGGGGACCCCCCCAAAAAAAATGACGTGGGGTCCCCCCTATTTTAATAGCTAGCAAAGGCTAGGCAGACAGCTGGGGGCTGATATTAATAGCTCAGGAAGGGTGCCATGAATATTGGCCCCCTCCCAGGCTAGAAACACCAGCCGTCAGCCGCCCCAGAAATGGCGCATCCATAGGATGCGCCAATTCTGGCACTTAGCCTCGCTCTTCCACGCTGCCCTGGTGCGGTGGCAGGGGGTAATAGTGGTGGGGTTCATGTCAGCGCCAGCTGCCATGAAGCCCAGGTTAGTAATGATGGGTGTCTATAAGACACCCCCATTACTAACCTACAAAGTGTTAAAAAGAAAAAACACACTACACCCAGAAAAAAATAATTTATTTGAAATAAAACACCATTTTATTTAATTCTTAGTTTACTAAAAAAAAATAGTTACCTGTCCACGTTCCTGCGCTGATCTCCCATGCACAGCTGTCACATCTGGAGATGGTGACAGCTGTGCATGGCTGCTGTAAGCTCACGCTGCCGGGAACACGTCCGCTCCCGGCAGCGGGAGCCACTGACTGAAGTTACCGGAGTGCATTCAGGCAGCGCAGCTCCGGAGACCTCCTTTACGGCAGTGCTGTACCGTGGGAATTTCTCACGATACAGCAGTGCCGTAAAGCAGCTAACCGGAGCAGCGCTGCCTTAACTCTGGTGAACCCTTACGGCCCCGTCATTCTAGCGGCGGCAGCGGTTCAGAGCGGTCACATTCTATGTGGCTGCTCTGAACTGGAGATCTTCGTGGGACACTCGTGGACTGCTACGGAGGGGTAAGGATAAGGTTGTGGTTTATTATTTTATATTTTATTACAGGAGATCGATGGCTTCGGGGAATTAGGTGTCTAGGTGAGTATAGGTGTAGTTTTTTATTTTTTACTTTATTTTAGGTGACGATCGGCGGGGACAGGTAATGTATAAACTAATTTCTTTTAGGTAACCACTGGCCACCAATGACATGTATCTAACATTTATTGGGGACACAGTAGGGCAATTTATATAGCAGGATCAGGCTGATGGGAACTACTGCTCCCATCGAGCTGATCCTGCTGGCACGAGTGGACGGGGGACAGACATAGGCCGATGGGAGTAGTAGTGTCACATCGGCCTATGTCTGCCTGCACGCACAGACACCCCGCACACACACCCCGCACACACACACACCCCGCACACACACACCCCGCACACACACCCCGCACACACACACACCCCGCACACACACACCCCGCACACACTAATCATGACGGGTCTGGGAGGTGAGGCTGACCTGTGCGGCCGTGGGAAAGTTCATGTGAGTTCATGCAGTCAAGCATGAACTCACATGAACCCTCTGAGGGCACCGCGGCTACTTCAAATGAACAGCTGATCGGCATCACCTGATACCTCAGCTGTTCATTTGAAATAACCGGCGGGAAAGCGCAGCACAGAACGGGAAAGCCGGCGGTGAAGTCTTTTCACTGCCGGCTTCCCCGCCCGGGTCCTTCGCTCCTTGGTGCTGCGCTCCCCGCCCGGTCCTAATTTACGATTGGGATTGGAGGTGGCGAGGGGAGCGGAGGATCGGGGTGGGAGGCTGCGGGGAAGCAGTATGGGGCTGTGTGATTGTTTAAAAGCCGGCGGCTTTTTACCGCCCGCCGGCTTTTAAACAATCAGGAGAATTCTCCCACGCTGGGATGGCATTCTGATGACAAGCTGGATCGCAGCTGAGCGCTGCCATCCAGCTTGTCATCCTTCACAGACACTGCAGAGCGCAGGCATTATGGGAACTTCTGATTCCGGTATTCGATATTATAAAAGTATCGGAATTAAGTATCGGAATTCCGATACAGTGAATATCGGCCGATACCCGATATTTCAGTATCGGAATGCTCAACACTAATTATCACCTAAGCTTATGAGTTTCAGCACAACCTGTTGCCGCTTGCCTGAGGCAGTACTGCAGTGCTTCCAGCTTGTAACTGATGTGGTGATATTTGAGATGGAGGCTGAACATGAGGAGGAGGATGATGCCCAGGAGCTGCACACTGTGGGGGCAACTCTGACTGACATAGGGCCCGCAATCCTCGGTGTGGGGAGGATGTGTTCCGTCCCAAGGTCCGACTGAGTCCCGGCTTCCACTATGTTTACCCAGTGTGCCTTCAGGGAGATGTACCATCCCTGGCCACAAGCACTTGTCCATGTGTCCGCTGTCAGGTGGACTCTCCCAGTAACTGTGTTGTTGAGGGCACGGCAGATGTTTTGGGACACATGCATGTGTAGTGCGGGGATGGCACACCGGGCAAAATAGTGTCGGCTGGGGACCGAGTACCGAGGGACGGCCACCGTCATAAGGTTGCGGAAGGATTCCATCTCCACCAGCCTAAAAGGCAGCATTTCCAACGCAAGTAGTTGTGAAATATGCGAATTTAGGACTGTGGCCTGTGGGGCGTTGGCTGCGAATTTGCGCTTTCGTTCAAACGTCTGGGATATGGACAATTGAACGCTGCGGTGGGACGTGGACGTTGATGCTGTTTCTTGAGAAACTGCCATAGCAAGTGAAGACTGAGAGGAGGGGGCATATTTGCATGCAGTATGGACAGGGGATAGCCTTGCACGCACAACAGGGGGTTCTCTTGCATGCACTACAGCGGAAGAAGCAGTGGTGACACCTGCTGACACTGGTCGTGGACCCTGGGGTTCGCCCCACAAAGTCGGGTGCTTTGCTGACATGTGCCTGATCATACTGGTGGTGGTCAGGCTTGTAGTTTTGTCACCCCTGTTGATGCTGGCATGGCAGGTGGTACAAATGGCCTTTTTGGGGTTATCAGCAGAGTCTTTAAAAAAATTCCAGACACTGGAAGACCTACCAGTTGTACTGGCAACGTCCCTAGTGTTGGTGTTACGGGGAACTGTTGCCCGCCTTCTGTGTGCGGCCACCACACTGCTTCTTCCTGCCTGTTGGGGTACTCTGCCTCCCTCCCCCTGTGTGCTGCTGGCCACGCTTTGCGTGCCCTCCTGCCACATTGTGTCAGCTACTAGATCATCCACCACCTCCTCCTCTTCCACTTGCACACAACGATCCTCCTCCTCACTTCGTGGCAATTGTGTCTCGTCATCGTCCACCTCTTGTGACAAACTGCCAGTGTCGACTTCCTGTGGCCGTGGCTGTTCAAATATTTGGGCATCGCTACATGGGATCTCCTCTTCCACCACTTCAATTGGAGCAGGCGAGGGGCAAAAATATGGAAATAGACCAGTGAACAGCTCTTCAGAGTGTCCAAGTGTGGGATCAGTTGCTGTCTGACGACACTCGGCATGGTGGGAGGAAGGAGCATCAGGGTGCGGTCGAGACTCATGGCTACTAAAACTTGACCGTGTGGAAGACAGACCGGAGGTGGTGGTGCCCAGGTAACTGGAAGTATTATCAGCTACCAAATTAATAACCTGTTCACACTGATCGGTTCGCAATACTCGTGTTGTTGTGTGCTTCCCTAGTAATTCGGTCAAGAAGTGGGAGCGAGAATATGTGGCTGTTTGTTGCGGCACATTTTCACATTGGCCACGGCCCCGTCCTCTACACGCACCATCACCAGAACGTCCAGTTCCACGTCCCTTGCCACGCACCTTGCCCATAGTAAATGACGTAAAATAGCTTAGATTAGAACCATGGAAGAGGAAAACCACAGTTCTATATCTCTGGCCTACACCAGAATCTTATAAACACATATATTTGTGTCTGAAAAGTCAGGGAGTCACTATTACTGTTTTTTTTTACGGAAAAAAGGCCAAAAGCTGGATAATAGAGAGATTTGAACCATGGTACTGCAAAACCACAGTTCTAGTTACATGGCCTACACCAGAAACTTTTAAACAGATGTATTTGTGTCTGAACAGTCAGGGAGACACTGTTACTGTTTTTTTTTACGGAAAAAATGCCAAAAGCTGGATAATACAGAGACTTGAACCGTGGACCTGCAAAACCACAGTTATAGTTATGTGGCCTATACCAGAATCTTTTAAACAGATATATTTGTGTCTGAACAGTCAGGGAGACACTATTAATGTTTTTTTTTTAACAGAAAAAAGGCCAAAAGCTGGATAATACTGAGATTTGAACCGTGGAACTGCAAAACCACAATTCTAGTTATCTGGCCTTCACCAGAATCTTTTAAACAGATATATTTGTGTCTGATCAGTCAGCGAGACACTATTACTGTTTTTTTTACGGAAAAAATGCCAAAAGCTGGATAATACAGAGATTTGATCCGTGGAACTGCAAAACCACAGTTCTAGGTACCTGGCCTACACCAGAATCTTTTAAACAGATATATTTGTGTCTGAACAGTCAGCGCGACACTATTACTGTTTTTTTTTACGGAAAAAAGGCCAAAAGCTGGATAATACAGAGATTTGAACCGTGGAACTGCAAAACCACAGTTCTAGTTATCTGGCCTACACCAGAATCTTTTAAACAGATATATTTGTGTCTTAACAGTCAGGGAGACTCTATTACTGTTTTTTATACAGAAAAAAGGCTAAAAGGTGGATAATACTGAGATTTTATCCGTGGTACTGCAAAACCACAGTTTTAGTTTTCTGGCCTACACCAGAATCTGTTAAACAGATATATTTGTGCCTGAACAGTCAGGGAGACACTATTACTGTTTTTTTTTTTTTTTATGGAAAAAGGGCCAAAAGCTGGATAATGCAGAAATTTGAATTGTGGAACTGCAAAACCACAGTTATAGTTATGTGGCCTACAGCAGAATCTTTTAAACAGATATATTTGTGTCTGAACAGTCAGCGAGACACTATTACTGTTTTTTTTACAGTAAAAATGCCAAAAGCTGGATAATACAGAGATTTGATCCGTGGAACTGCAAAACCACAGTTCTAGGTACCTGGCCTACACCAGAATCTCTTAAACAGATATATTTGTGTCTGAACAGTCAGCGAGACACTATAACTGTTTTTTTTTACGGAAAAAAGGCCAAAAGCTGGATAACACAGAGATTTGAACCGTGGAACTGCAAAACCACAGTTGTAGTTATCTGGCCATCACCAGAATCTTTTAAACAGATCTATTTGTGTCTGAACAGTCAGGGAGACGCTATTAATGTTTTTTTTATGGAAAAAAGGCCAAAAGCTGGATAATACAGAGATTTGAACCGTGGAACTGCAAAACCACAGTTCTAGTTATCTGGCCTACACCAGAATCTTTTAAACAGATATATTTGTGTCTGAACAGTCAGGGAGACACTATTACTGATTTTTTTACGGAAAAAATGGCAAAAGCTGGATTATACAGAGATTTGAACCATGGAACTGCAAAACCACAGTTCTAGGTACCTGGCATACACCAGAATCTTTTAAACAGATATATTTGTGTCTTAACAGTCAGGGAGACACTATTACTGTTTTTTTTCCAGAAAAAAGGCTAAAAGGTGGATAATACTGAGATTTTATCCGTGGTACTGCAAAACCACAGTTTTAGTTTTCTGGCCTACACCAGAATCTTTTAAACAGATATATTTGTGTCTAAAGAGTCAGGGAGACACTATTACTGTTTTTTTTTACGGAAAAAGGGTCAAAAGCTGGATAGTACAGAGATTTGAACCGTGGAACTGTAAAACCACAGCTTTAGTTATGTGGCCTACAGCAGAATCTTTTAAACAGATATATTTGTGTCTGAAGAGTCAGCGAGACACTATTACTGTTTTTTTTTAACGGAAAAAAGGCCAAAAGCTGAATAATGCTGAGATTTGAACCGTGGAACTGCAAAACCACAGTTCTAATTAGCTGGCCTACACCAGAATCTTTTAAACAGATATATTTGTGTCTGAACAGTCAGGGAGACACTATTACTTTTTTTTTTACGGAAAAAAAGCCAAAAGCTGGATAACACTGAGATTTGAACCGTGGAACTGCAAAACCACAGTTCTAGGTACCTGGCCTACACCAGAATCTTTTAAACAGATATATTTGTGTCTAAACAGTCAGCGAGACACTATTACTGTTTTTTTTTACGGAAAAAAGGGCAAAAGATGGATAATTCTGAGATTTGAACCGTGGTACTGCAAAACCACAATTCTAGTTATCTGGCCTACACCAGAATCTTTAAATCAGATATATTTGTGTCTGAACTGTCAGGGCGACACTATTACTGTTTTTTTTTACAGAAAAAAGACCAAAAGCTGGGGAATACAGAGATTTTAATCGTGGAACTGCAAAACCACAGTTCTAGTTATCTGGCCTACACCAGAATCTTTTCAACAGATATATTTGTGTCTGAACAGTCAGGGAGACACTATTACTGTTTTTTTTTACGGAAAAAATGGCAAAAGCTGGATTATACAGAGATTTGAACCATGGAACTGCAAAACCACAGTTCTAGGTACCTGGCCTACACCAGAATCTTTTAAACAGATATATTTGTGTCTTAACAGTCAGGGAGACACTATTACTGTTTTTTTTCCAGAAAAAAGGCTAAAAGGTGGATAATACTGAGATTTTATCCGTGGTACTGCAAAACCACAGTTTTAGTTTTCTGGCCTACACCAGAATCTTTTAAACAGATATATTTGTGTCTAAACAGTCAGGGAGACACTATTACTGTAATTTTTTATGGAAAAAGGGCCAAAAGCTGGATAATACAGAAATTTGAATTGTGGAACTGCAAAACCAAAGTTATAGTTATGTGGCCTACAGCAGAATCTTTTAAACAGATATATTTGTGTCTGAACAGTCAGCGAGACACTATTACTGTTATTTTTTACGTAAAAAAGGCCAAAAGCTGGATAATACTGAGATTTGAGCCGTGGAACTGCAAAACCACAGTTCTAGGTACCTGGCCTAAACCAGAACAGAATCTTTTAAACAGATATATTTGTGTCTGAACAGTCAGTGAGACACTATTAGTGTTTTTTGAAACGGAAAAAAGGCCAAAAGCTGAATAACTGAGATTTGCACCGTGGAACTGCAAAACCACAATTCTAGTTATCTGGCCTACACCAGAATCTTTTAAACAGATATATTTGTGTCTGAACAGTCAGGGAGACACTATAACTGTTTTTTTTACGTAAAAAAGACCAAAAGCTGGATAATACAGAGATTTGAACCGTGGAACTGCAAAACCAAAGTTCTAGTTATCTGGCCTACCCCAGAATCTTTTAAACAGATATATTTGTGTCTAAAGAGTCAGGGAGACACTATTACTGTTTTTTTTTACGGAAAAAGGGTCAAAAGCTGGATAGTACAGAGATTTGAACCGTGGAACTGTAAAACCACAGCTTTAGTTATGTGGCCTACAGCAGAATCTTTTAAACAGATATATTTGTGTCTGAAGAGTCAGCGAGACACTATTACTGTTTTTTTTTAACGGAAAAAAGGTAAAAAGCTGAATAATGCTGAGATTTGAACCGTGGAACTGCAAAACCACAGTTCTATTTATCTGGCCTACACCAGAATCTTTTAAACAGATATATTTGTGTCTGAACAGTCAGGGAGACACTATTACTTTTTTTTTTACGGAAAAAAAGCCAAAAGCTGGATAACACTGAGATTTGAACCGTGGAACTGCAAAACCACAGTTCTAGGTACCTGGCCTACACCAGAATCTTTAAAACAGATATATTTGTGTCTGAACAGTCAGCGAGACACTATTACTGTTTTTTTTTACGGAAAAAAAGGCAAAAGATGGATAATTCTGAGATTTGAACCGTGGTACTGCAAAACCTCAATTCTAGTTATCTGGCCTACACCAGAATCTTTAAATCAGATATATTTGTGTCTGAACTGTCAGGGCGACACTATTACTGGTTTTTTTTACAGAAAAAAGACCAAAAGCTGGGGAATACAGAGATTTGAATCGTGGAACTGCAAAACCACAGTTCTAGTTATCTGGCCTACACCAGAATCTTTTAAACAGATATATTTGTGTCTGAACAGTCAGCGAGACACTATTACTGTTTTTTTTACGGAAAAAATGCCAAAAGCTGGATAATACAGAGATTTGAACCGTGGAACTGCAAAACCACAGTTCTAGGCACCAGGCCTACACCAGAATCTTTTAAACAGATATATTTGTGTCTGAACAGTCAGCGAGACACTATTACTGTTTTTTTTTTTTACGGAAATATGGGCAAAAGCTGGATAATACAGAGATTTGAACCGTTGAACTGCAAAACCACAGTTCTAGTTATCTGGCCTATACCAGAATCTTTTAAACAGATATATTTGTTTCTGAACAGTCAGGGAGACACTATTACTTTTTTTTTTACGCAAAAAATGCCAAAAGCTGGATCATACAAAGATTTGAACCGTGGAACTGCAAAACCACAGTTCTAGTTATCTGGCCATCACCAGAATCTTTTAAACAGATATATTTGTGTCTGAACAGTCAGGGAGACACTATTACTGTTTTTTTTTACGGAAAAGGGGTCAAAAGTTGGATAATACAGAGATTTGAACCATGGAAATGCAAAACCACAGTTATAGTTATGCGACCTAGAGAAGAATCTTTTAAACTGATATATTTGTGTTTGAACAGTAGAGAGACACTATTACTTGTTTTTTTTTTAACGGAAAAAAGGCCAAAAGCTGGATAATACAGAGATTTGAACAGTGGAACTGAAAAACCACAGTTATAGTTATGTGGCCTACAGTAGAATCTTTTAAACAGATATATTTGTGTCTGAACAGTCAGGGAGACACTATAACTTTTTTTTTTTACAGAAAAAATGCCAAAAGCTGGATAATACAGAAATTTGAACCGTGGAACTGCAAAATCACAGTTCTAGTTATCTGGCCTACACCAGAATCTCTTAAACAGATATATTTGTGTCTGAACAGTCAGGGAGACACTATTTCTTTTTTTTTTTTTAACGGAAAAAATGCCAAAAGCTGGATCATACAGAGATTTGAACCGTGGAACTGCAAAACCACAGTTCTAGTTATCTGGCAATCACCAGAATCTTTTAAATAGATCTATTTGTGTCTGAACAGTCAGGGAGACACTATTAATGTTATTTTTTTACGGAAAAAAGGCCAAAAGCTGAATAATGCTGAGATTTGAACCGCGGAACTGCAAAACCACAGTTCTAGTTATCTGGCAATCACCAGAATCTTTTAAATAGATCTATTTGTGTCTGAACAGTCAGGGAGACACTATTAATGTTATTTTTTTACGGAAAAAAGGCCAAAAGCTGAATAATGCTGAGATGTGAACCGCGGAACTGCAAAACCACACTTATAGTTATGTGGCCTTCTGCAGAATCTTTTAAACAGATATATTTGTGTCTGAAGAGTCAGCGAGACACTATTACTGTTTTTTTTACGGTAAAAATGCCAAAAGCTGGATAATACAGAGATTTGATCCGTGGAACTGCAAAACCACAGTTCTAGGTACCTTGCCTACACCAGAATCTCTTAAACAGATATATTTGTGTCTGAACAGTCAGCGAGACACTATTACTGTTTTTTTTTACGGAAAAAAGGCCAAAAGCTGGATAATACAGAGATTTGAACCGTGGAACTGCAAAACCACAGTACTAGTTATCTGGCCTACACCAGAATCTTTTAAACAGATATATTTG
Organism: Phyllobates terribilis; assembly: GCF_046119375.1. Classification (NCBI taxonomy): domain Eukaryota; kingdom Metazoa; phylum Chordata; class Amphibia; order Anura; family Dendrobatidae; genus Phyllobates; species Phyllobates terribilis. Next base: position 114,436,499 of record NW_027362761.1, on the reverse strand, counting down.
TGTCTGAACAGTCAGGGAGACACTATTTCTTTTTTTTTTTTAACGGAAAAAAGGCCAAAAGCTGGATAATACAGAGATTTGAACCGTGGAACTGCAAAACCACAGTTCTAGTTATCTGGCCTACACCAGAATCTTTTAAACAGATATATTTGTGTCTGAACAGTCAGGGAGACACTATTACTGTTTTTTTTTACGGAAAAAATGGCAAAAGCTGGATTATACAGAGATTTGAACCATGGAACTGCAAAACCACAGTTCTAGGTACCTGGCCTACACCAGAATCTTTTAAACAGATATATTTGTGTCTTAACAGTCAGGGAGACACTATTACTGTTTTTTTTTTATGGAAAAAGGGCCAAAAGCTGGATAATACAGAAATTTGAATTGTGGAACTGCAAAACCACAGTTATAGTTATGTGGCCTACAGCAGAATCTTTTAAACAGATATATTTGTGTCTGAACAGTCAGCGAGACACTATTACTGTTATTTTTTACGACAAAAAGGCAAAAAGCTGGATAATACTGAGATTTGAGCCGTGGAACTGCAAAACCACAGTTCTAGGTACCTGGCCTACACCAGAACAGAATCTTTTAAACAGATATATTTGTGTCTGAACAGTCAGTGAGACACTATTAGTGTTTTTTTATACGGAAAAAAGGCCAAAAGCTGAATAATACTGAGATTTGCACCGTGGAACTGCAAAACCACAATTCTAGTTATCTGGCCTACACCATAATCTTTTAAACAGATATATTTGTGTCTGAACAGTCAGGGAGACACTATGACTGTTTTTTTTACGTAAAAAAGACCAAAAGCTGGATAATACAGAGATTTGAACCGTGGAACTGCAAAACCAAAGTTCTAGTTATCTGGCCTACACCAGAATCTTTTAAACAGATATATTTGTGTCTAAAGAGTCAGGGAGACACTATTACTGTTTTTTTTTTACGGAAAAAGGGTCAAAAGCTGGATAGTACAGAGATTTGAACCGTGGAACTGCAAAACCACAGCTTTAGTTATTTGGCCTACACCAGAATCTTTTAAACAGATATATTTGTGTCTGAAGAGTCAGCGAGACACTATTACTGTTTTTTTTTAACGGAAAAAGGCCAAAAGCTGAATAATGCTGAGATTTGAACCGTGGAACTGCAAAACCACAGTTCTATTTACCTGGCCTACACCAGAATCTTTTAAACAGATATATTTGTGTCTAAACAGTCAGCGAGACACTATTACTGTTTTTTTTTACGGAAAAAAGGGCAAAAGATGGATAATTCTGAGATTTGAACCGTGGAACTGCAAAACCACAATTCTAGTTATCTGGCCTACACCAGAATCTTTAAATCAGATATATTTGTGTCTGAACTGTCAGGGCGACACTATTACTGGTTTTTTTTACAGAAAAAAGACCAAAAGCTGGGGAATACAGAGATTTGAATCGTGGAACTGCAAAACCACAGTTCTAGTTATCTGGCCTACACCAGAATCTTTTAAACAGATATATTTGTGTCTGAACAGTCAGCGAGACACTATTACTGTTTTTTTTACGGAAAAAATGCCAAAAGCTGGATAATACAGAGATTTGAACCATGGAACTGCGAAACCACAGTTCTAGGCACCAGTCCTACACCAGAATCTTTTAAACAGATATATTTGTGTCTGAACAGTCAGCGAGACACTATTACTGTTTTCTTTTTTTACGGAAAAAAGGGCAAAAGCTGGATAATATAGAGATTTGAACCGTTGAACTGCAAAACCAGAGTTCAAGTTATCTGGCCTATACCAGAATCTTTTAAACAGATATATTTGTTTCTGAACAGTCAGGGAGACACTATTACTTTTTTTTTTACGCAAAAAATGCCAAAAGCTGGATCATACAAAGATTTGAACCGTGGAACTGCAAAACCACAGTTCTAGTTATCTGGCCATCACCAGAATCTTTTAAACAGATATATTTGTGTCTGAACAGTCAGGGAGACACTATTACTGTTTTTTTTTACGGAAAAAGGGTCAAAAGCTGGATAATACAGAGATTTGAACCATGGAACTGCAAAACACAGTTATAGTTATGTGGCCTACAGCAGAATCTTTTAAACAGATATATTTGTGTCTGAAGAGTCAGCAAGACACTATTACTGTTTTTTTTTAACGGAAAAAAGGCCAAAAGCTGAATAATGCTGAGATTTGAACCGTGGAACTGCAAAACCACAGTTCTAGTTATCTGGCCTACAGCAGAATCTTTTAAACAGATATATTTGTGTCTGAACAGTCAGGGAGACACTATTACTTTTTTTTATGGAAAAAACGCCAAAAGCTGGATAATACAGAGATTTGAACCGTGGAAATGCAAAACCACGGTTCTAGGTACCTGGCCTACACCAGAATCTTTTAAACAGATATATTTGTGTCTAAACAGTCAACGAGACACTATAACTGTTTTTTTTTACGGAAAAAAGGCCAAAAGCAGGATAATACAGGGATTTGAACAGTGGAAATGCAAAACCACAGTTATAGTTATGCGGCCTAGAGCAGAATCTTTTAAACTGATATATTTGTGTTTGAACAGTAGAGAGACACTATTACTTGTTTTTTTTTACGGAAAAAAGGCCAAAAGCTGGATAATACAGAGATTTGAACAGTGGAACTGCAAAACCACAGTTATAGTTATGTGGCCTACAGCAGAAGCTTTTAAACAGATATATTTGTGTCTGAACAGTCAGGGAGACACTATAACTTTTTTTTTTTACAGGAAAAATGCCAAAAGCCGGATAATACAGAAATTTGAACCGTGGAACTGCAAAATCACAGTTCTAGTTATCTGGCCTACACCAGAATCTCTTAAACAGATATATTTGTGTCTGAACTGTCAGGGAGACACTATTACTGTTTTTTTTACGGAAAAAAGACCAAAAGCTGGATAATACAGAGATTTGAATCGTGGAACTGCAAAACCACAGTTCTAAATATCTGGCCTACACCAGAATCTTTTAAACAGATATATTTGTGTCTGAACAGTCAGCGAGACACTATTACTGTTTTTTTTACGGAAAAAATGCCAAAAGCTGGATAATACAGAGATTTGAACCGTGGAACTGCAAAACCACAGGTTTAGGTACCTGGCCTACACCAGAATCTTTTAAACAGATATATTTGTGTCTAAACCGTCAGGGAGACATTATTACTGTTTTTTTTACGGAAAAAGGGCCAAAAGCTGGATAATACAGAAATTTGAATTGTGGAACTGCAAAACCACAGTTATAGTTATGTGGCCTACAGCAGAATCTTTTAAACAGATATATTTGTGTCTGAACAGTAGAGAGACACTATTACTGTTTTGTTTTTTTTCGGAAAAAAGGCCAAAAGCTGGATAATACAGAGATTTGAACCGTGGAACTGCAAAACCAAAGTTCTAGTTATCTGGCCTACACCAAAATCTTTTAAACAGATATATTTGTGTCTAAAGAGTCAGCGAGACACTATTACTGTTTTTTTTTTACGGAAAAAGGGTCAAAAGCTGGATAATACAAAGATTTGAACCGTGAACTGCAAAACCACAGTTATAGTTATGTAGCCTACAGCAGAATCTCTCAAACAGATATATTTGTGTCTGAAGAGTCAACGAGACACTATTACTGTTTTTTTAATGGAAAAAAGGCCAAAACCTGAATAATGCTGAGATATGAACCGTGGAACTGCAAAACCACAGTTATAGTTATCTGGCCTACAGCAGAATCTTTTAAACAGATATATTTGTGTCTGAACAGTCAGGGAGACACTATTACATTTTTTTTTATGGAAAAAATTCCAAAAGCTGGATAATACAGAGATTTGAACCGTGGAACTGCAAAACCACAGTTCTAGGTACCTGGCCTACACCAGAATCTTTTAAACAGATATATTTGTGTCTAAACAGTCAGGGAGACACTATTACTGTTTTTTTTACGGAAAAAAGGCCAAAAGCTGGATAATACAGAGATTTGAACAGTGGAACTGCAAAACCACAGTTATAGTTATGTGGCCTACAGCAGAATTTTTTAAACAGATATATTTGTGTCTGAACAGTCAGGGAGACACTATTACTTCTTTTTTTTACAGAAAAAATGCCAAATGCTGGATAATACAGAAATTTGAACCGTGAAACTGCAAAACCACAGTTCTAGTTATCTATCCTACACCAGAATCTTTTAAACAGATATATTTGAGTCTGAACAGTCAGGTAGACAATATTACTCTTTTTTTTATGGAAAAAAGGCCAATAGCTGGATAATACAGAGATTTTAACCGTTGAACTGCAAAATCACAGTTCTAGTTATCTGGCCTACACCAGAATCTCTTAAACAGATATATTTGTGTCTTAACAGTCAGGGAGACACTACTACTGTTTTTTTGTACAGAAAGAAGGCTAAAAGGTGGATAATACTGAGATTTTATCCGTGGAACTGCAAAACCACAGTTTTAGTTTTCTGGCCTACACCAGAATCTTTTAAACAGATATATTTGTGTCTAAACAGTCAGGGAGACATTATTACTGTTTTTTTTACGGAAAAAGGGCCAAAAGCTGGATAATACAGAGATTTGAATTGTGGAACTGCAAAACCACAGTTATAGTTATGTGGCCTACAGCAGAATCTTTTAAACAGATATATTTGTGTCTGAACAGTAGAGAGACACTATTACTGTTTTGTTTTTTACGGAAAAAAGGCCAAAAGCTGGATAATACAGAGATTTGGACCGTGAAACTGCAAAACCACAGTTCTAGTTATCTGGCTACACCAGAATCTTTTAAACAGATATATTTGAGTCTAAACAGTCAGGGAGACACTATTCCTGTTTTTTTTTTACGGAAAAAGGGCCAAAAGCTGGATAATACAGAGATTTGAACCGTGGAACTGCAAAACCAAAGTTCTAGTTATCTGGCCTACACCAAAATCTTTTAAACAGATATATTTGTGTCTAAAGTGTCAGGGAGACACTATTACTGTCTTTTTTTTTAACGGAAAAAGGGTCAAAGGCTGTATAATACAGAGATTTGAACCGTGGAACTGCAAAACCACAGTTATAGTTATGTAGCCTACACCAGAATCTCTTAAACAGATATATTTGTGTCTGAAGAGTCAACGAGACACTATTACTGTTTTTTTAACGGAAAAAAGGCCAAAAGCTGTATAATGCTGAGATATGAACTGTGGAACTGCAAAACCACAGTTCTAGTTATCTGGCCTACAGCAGATTCTTTTAAACAGATATATTTGCGTCTGAACAGTCAGGGAGACACTATTATTTTTTTTTTTATGGAAAAAATGCCAAAAGCTGGATAATACTGAGATTTGAACCGTGGAACTGGAAAACGACAATTCTAGTTATCTGGCCTACACCAGAATCTTTTAAACAGATATTTTTGTGTCTGAACAGTCAGGGAGACACTATTAATGTTATTTTGTACGGAAAAAATGCCAAAAGCTGGATAATACTGAGATTTGAACCATGGAACTGCAAAACCACAGTTCTAGTTATCTGGCCTACACCAGAATCTTTTAAACAGATATATTTGAGTCTGAACAGGCAGGGAGACACTATTCCTGTTTTTTTTTTAAGTAAAAAAGGCCAAAAGCTGGATAATACAGAGATTTGAACCGTGGAACTGCAAAACAAAAGTTCTAGTTATCTGGCCTGCACCAAAATCTTTTAAACAGATATATTTGTGTCTAAAGAGTCAGGGAGACACTATTACTGTTTTTTTTACGGAAAAAGGGTCAAAAGCTGGATAATACAGAGATTTGAACCGTGGAACTGCAAAACCACAGTTATGGTTATGTGGCCTACAGCAGAATCTTTTAAACTGATATATTTGTGTTTGAATAGTAGAGAGACACTATTACTGTTTTTTTTTTACGGAAAAAAGGCCATAAGCAGGATAATACAGAGATTTGAACAGTGGAACTGCAAAACCACAGTTATAGTTATGTGGCCTAGAGCAGAATTTTTTAAACAGATATATTTGTGTCTGAACAGTCAGGGAGACAATATTACTTCTTTTTTTTGCAGAAAAAATGCAAAAGCTGGATAATACAGAAATTTGAACCGTGGAACTGCAAAACCACAGTTCTAGTTATATAGCCTACACCAGAATCTTTTAAACAGATATATTTGAGTCTGAACAGTCAGGGAGACAATATTACTCTTTTTTTTACGGAAAAAAAGGCCAAAAGCTGGATAATACAGAGATTTGAACCGTGGAACTGCAAAATCACAGTTCTAGTTATCTGGCCTACACCAGAATCTCTTAAACAGATATATTTGTGTCTTAACAGTCAGGGAGACACTATTACTGTTTTTTTTTTACTGAAAAAGGACTAAGAGGTGGATAATACTGAGTTTTTATCCGTGGAACTGCAAAACCACAGTTTTAATTTTCTGGCCTACACCAGATTCTTTTAAACAGATATATTTGTGTCTAAACAGTCAGGGAGACACTATTACTGTTTTTTTTTACGGAAAAAGGGCCAAAAGCTGGATAACACAGAAATTTGAATTTTGGAACTGCAAAACCACAGTTATATTTATGTGGCCTACAGCAGAATCTTTTAAACAGATATATTTATGTCTGAACAGTCAGCGAGACACTATTACTGTTATTTTTTATGGAAAAAATGGCCAAAAGCAGGATAATACTGAGATTTTTTCCGTAGAACTGCAAAACCACAGTTTTAGTTTTCTGGCCTACACCAGAATCTTTTAAACAGATATATTTGTGTCTAAACAGTCAGGGAGACATTATTACTGAATTTTTTAAGGGAAAAAAGGCCAAAAGCTGGATAATACAGAAATTTGAATTGTGGAACTGCAAAACCACAGTTATAGTTATGTGGCCTACAGCAGAATCTTTTAAACAGATATATTCGTGTCTGAACAGTAGAGAGACACTATTACTGTTTTGTTTTTTACGGAAAAAGGCCAAAAGCTGGATAACACAGAGATTTGGACCGTGAAACTGCAAAACCACAGTTCTAGTTATCTGGCCTACAACAGAATCTTTTAGACAGATATATTTGTGTCTGAACAGTCAGCGAGACACTATTACTGTTATTTTTTATGGAAAAAATGGCCAAAAGCAGGATAATACTAAGATTTGAACCGTGGAACTGCAAAACCACAGTTCTAGGTACCTGGCCTACACCAGAACATAATCTTTTAAACAGATATATTTGTGTCTGAACAGTCAGCGAGAAACTACTAGTGTTTATTTATACGGAAAAAAGGCCAAAAGCTGAATAATACTGAGATTTGAACCGTGGAACTGCAAAACCACAATTCTAGTCATCTCGCCTACACCAGACTCTTTTAAACAGATATATTTGTGTCTGAACTGTCAGGGAGACACTATTGCTTTTTTTTCTTACGGAAAAAGGGCCAAAAGCTGGATCTTACAGAGATTTGAACCGTGGAACTGCAAAACCACAGTTCTAGTTATCTGGCCATCCCCAGAATCTTTTAAACAGATATATTTTTGACTGAACAGTCAGGGAGAAACTATCAATGTTATTTTTTATGGAAAAAAGGCCAAAAGCTGGATAATACTGAGATTTGAACCATGGAACTGCAAAACCACAGTTATAGTTATCGGGCCTACACCAGAATCTTTTAAACAAATATATTTGAGTCTGAACTGTCAGGGAAATACTATTACTGTTTTTTTTTACGGAAAAAAGACCAAAAGCGGGATAATACAGAGATTTGAATCGTGGAACTGCAAAACCACAGTTCTAGCTATCTGGCCTACACCAGAATCTTTTAAACAGATATATTTGTGTCTGAACAGTCAGCGAGACACTATTACTGTTTTTTTTCATGGTAAAAAGGCCAAAAGCTGGATAATACTGAGATTTGAACCGTGGAACTGCAAAACCACAGTTCTAGTTATCTAGCCTACAACAGAATCTTTTAAACAGATATATTTGTGTCTGAACAGTGAGGGATACACTATTAATGTTTTTTTTTACGGAAAAAAGGCCAAAAGCTGGATAATACAGAGATTTGAACGGTGGAACTGAAAAACCACAGATATAGTTATCTGGCCTACACCAGAATCTTTTAAACAGATATATTTGTGTCTGAACAGTCAGGAAGACACTATTACTTTATTTTTTACGGAAAAAAGTCCAAAAGCTGGATAATACTGAGATTTGAACCGTGGAGCTGCAAAACCACAGTTCTAGCTATCTGGCCTACACCCGAATCTTTTAAACAGATATATTTGTGTCTGAACAGTCAGCGAGACAATATTACTGGTTTTTTTTACAGAAAATAGGCCAAAAGCTGGATAATACTGAGATTTGAACTGTGGAACTGCAAAACCACAGTTTTAGTTATCTGGCCTACACCAGAATCTTTTAAACAGATATATTTGTGTCTGAACAGTCAGGGAGTCACTATTACTGTTTTTTTTTTACGGAAAAAAGGCCAAAAGCTGGATAATACAGGGATTTGAACCATGAAACTGCAAAACCACAGTTATAGTTAGGTGGCCTACAGCAGAATCTTTTAAACAGATATATTTGTGTCTGAACAGTGAGGGAGACACTATTAATGTTTTTTTTTACGGAAAAAAGGCCAAAAGCTGGATAATACTGAGATTTGTACCGTGGAACTGAAAAACCACAGTTCTAGTTTTCTGGCCTTCAGCAAAATCTTTTAAACAGATATATTTGTGTCTGAACAGTCAGGGAGACACTATTACTGTTTTTTTTTTACGGAAAAAAGGCCAAAAGCTGGATAATACAGAGATTTGAACCATGAAACTGCAAAACCACAGTTATAGTTAGGTGGCCTACAGCAGAATCTTTTAAACAGATATATTTGTGTCTGAACAGTCAGGGAGACACTACCAAGGTTTTTTTTTATGGAAAATAGGCCAAAAGCTGGATAATACTGAGATTTGAACCTTGGAAATGCAAAACCACAGTTATAGTTTTCGAGCCTACACCAGAATCTTTTAAACAGATATATTTGTGTCTGAACAGTTAGCGAGACGCTATTACTGTTTTTTTTAAAGGAAAAAAGGCCAAAAGCTGGATAAAACAGAGATTCGAACCGTGGAACTGCAAAACCACAGTTCTAGTTATCTGGCCTACACCAGAATCTTTTAAACAGATATATTTGTGTCTGAACAGTTAGCGAGACACTATTACTGTTTTTTTTTTACGGAAAAAAGGCCAAAAGCCGGATAATACTGAGATTTGAACCTTGGAACTGCAAAACCACAGTTCTAGTTATCTGGCCTATACCAGAATCTTTTAAACAGAAATATTTGTGTGTGAACAGTCAGTGATACACTATTACTGCTTTTTTTTTTCGGAAAAAAGGCCAAAAGCTGGATAATACAGAGATTTGAACCGTGGAACTGCAAAACCACAGTTCTAGCTATCTGGCCTACACCAGAATCGTTTAAACAAATATATTTGTGTCTGCACAGTGAGGGAGACACTATTACTCTTTTTTTATGGAAAAAGGCCAAAAGCTGGATAATACTGAGATTTGAACCATGGAACTGCAAAACCACAGATATAGTTATCTGGCCTACACCAGAATCTTTTAAACAGATATATTTGTGTCTGAACAGTCAGCGAGACACTATTACTGCTTTTTTTTACGGAAAAAAGGCCAAAAGCTGGATAATACAGAGATTTGAACCGTGGAACTGCAAAACCAAAGTTTTAGTCATGTGGCCTACACCAGAATCTTTAAAACAGATATATTTGTATCTGAACAGTCAGCGAGACACTATTACTGTTTTTTTTCATGGAAAAAAGGCCAAAAGGTGGATAATACTGGGATTTGAACCGTGGAGCTGCAAAACCACAGTTATAGTTATCTGGCCTACACCAGAATCATTTAAACAGATATATTTGTGTCTGAACAGTCAGCGAGACACTATTACTGTTTTTTTTTATGGAAAAAAGGCCAAAAGCTGGATAATACAGAGATTTGAACTGTGGAACTGCAAAACCACTGTTATAGGTATGTGGCCTACAACAGAATCTTTTAAACAGATATATTTGTATCTGAACAGTCAGCGAGAAACTATTACTGTTTTTTTTCATGGAAAAAAGGCCAAAAGGTGGATAATACTGGGATTTGAACCGTGGAACTGCAAAACCACAGTTATAGTTATCTGGCATACACCAGAATCTTTTAAACAGATATATTTGTGTCTGAACAGTCAGCGAGACACTATTACTGTTTTTTTTACGGAAAAAAGGCCAAAAGCTGGATAATACAGATATTTGAACTGTGGAACTGCAAAACCACTGTTATAGGTATGTGGCCTACAACAGAATCTTTTAAACAGATATATTTGTGTCTGAAGAGTGAGGGATACACTATTAATGTTTTTTTTTATGGAAAAAAGGCCAAAAGCTGGATAATACAGAGATTTGAACCGTGGAACTGAAAAACCACAGATATAGTTATCTGGCCTACACCAGAATCTTTTAAACAGATATATTTGTGTCTGAACAGTCAGTGAGACACTATTACTGTTTTTTTTACGGAAAAAAGGCGAAAAGCTGATAATACAGAGATTTGAACTGTGGAACTGCAAAACCAAAGTTCTAGTTATCTGGCCTACACCAAAATCTTTTAAACAGATATATTTGTGTCTGAACAGTCAGCGAGACACTATTACTGCTTTTTTTTACGGAAAATAGGCCAAAAGCTGGATAATACTGAGATTTGAACCGTGGAACTGCAAAACCACAGTTATAGTTATCTGGCCTACACCAGAATCTTTTAAACAGATATATTTGTGTCTGAACAGTCAGGTAGACACTATTACTGCTTTTTTTTTACGGAAAAAAGGCCAAAAGCTGGATAATACAGAGATTTGAACCGTGGAACTGCAAAACCACAGTTATAGTTATTTGGCCTACACCAGAATCTTTTAAACAGATATATTTGTGTCTGAACAGTCAGCGAGACACTATTAATGATTTTTTTTATGGAAAAAAGGCCAAAAGCTGGATAATACAGAGATTTGAACTGTGGAACTGCAAAACCACAGTTCTAGTTTTTTGACCTACGCCAGAATCTTTTAAACAGATATATTTGTGTCTGAACAGTCACAGACACACTCAATTTTTTTTTTGTGGGGGGGGGGGATACCAAAAGGTTAATAAGACTCGTATTTGTACAGTCTGACTGAGAAAAAAAAAATACAGGATTTAGATGAAAAAAAAGGATTTTTCCTGGCCCCTGAGACCGTGGGATAAGTCTAGCACTTTGACCAGCAGGTGCACACAGGACTGTTTGTTGGTATAATCACTGCGTCCCCTATACAGCCTGCCTGCCTGCCTGATATCTGGGATGGATATTAGTCCTGAGAAGGACTGTTTGTTTGATTTGGCAGGCTTTAGAGACCCTACACTACCTATTTCGAACTATATATCTCTCCCTAACTCAGCAGTACTGACCCTACACTGTCTGATCCCGGGCGACTGTGTCCAAGATGGCCGCGCCCGGTTTTAAATACTCGAGGTGACGCTGTGCGGCCAGCCAATCACTGTAATGCCCACAAACAACATGGCTGTGGCATTACAGTGACTGGCTGGCAATCCCTGCATAACGTGCAGGGCGGAGACCCGAGCTCCCGCCCAAGTAACCCGGAAATGCTCGGTGTTCGCCGAACATCCCGAGTAGTGAGATGCTCCGGCGAGTACCGAACAGTGTCGAGCATGCTTGCTCAACACTAGCTGTAAGCCATAATCATCAACATTAACAGAAATAAACACTTGAAATAGAACACACTGCTTATAATGACTCTATATAATATATGAGTTTCACTTTTTGTATTGAAGAACTGAAATAAATTAACTTTTTGATGATATTCTAATTTAGTGAGATGCACCTGTATGTATAGCAGCATTTCTCTCATAAAAAAAACACAGAAGCGTTTGGCAGAGTCGGGGAGATAAGGCTATAGTCGAGTGAGAAAGCTGCCAGCAGAACAATCGGAAACCAGAACCACCATTAATATATGTATATATCACCAGAGCCATCATCTGTACATGGATGCATATACTGAACCAATATTGGTTCTTGAATACAGCACCAGAACCACCATGAATACAGCACATGAATACAGCACCAGAAACACCATCAGTACATGAACACATCATCAGAAGCATCATCAGTATATGTATACATTTCCAAGATTAGTACAGCAATGAAGGTTAATTGCAATGTCAGATTAGCCCCATCATATATAATTGTATCCAGGGTCGGACTGACCTGACGGAATATCGGAGAAATCACCGGTGGGCCCATGCTGTGGATGAGAGAGGGAGAAGAAAAAAAAAGTCTGCAGTTTTTTAGGGGCACGGGCCCTTTAAAAGCACAGGCAGATTATGTGCAGGGGCTCGCGCATGCAGTGTTAATTACCTGAATCGCCACGTCCCAACATCACAATGAAGCTAAAGATTCTGCGTCTGATTTCGCCGGCATATGATGTCACTGTCATGCGCCGCCTGCGATGGGCACACTTACGTGAGCCACCGGCCTCTTCTAGGTCGGCGGCCATTTTAATACGAGCGAGCCGGATCTGTAGAGGACACCGCGCAGTACCAGGAGTGGAGAAAGGTAAGAGGAATATTTTTTGGTGTGTGTGTGTGTATATGGCATGGTATGGGGACCAGGATGTATATATGGGATGGGGGCCAGGATGGATATATGGGATGTGGGCCAGGATGGATATATGGGATGGAGGCCAGGATGGATATCTGGGATAGGGGCCAGGATATATATATTGGATGGGGGCCAGGATGGATATATGAGATGGCTGACAGGATGGGTATAGGGTATGGGGGCCAAGATGCACATATGGGGACCAAGATAAGGGACATATGGGGGCCAGGATAGATATATGGGGGCCAGGTCAAGTGACATATGAGGGCCAGGATGGATATATAAAGGGAGTAGGATGGACATATGGGGGGGCCAGGATGCACATATGGGGCCAGGCTGAATATATGGGGGCCAGACTGCACATATTGGGGCCAGGCTAGACATGGGACATGGAAGGGGGCCATGCTGGACAAGGGACATGGTGGAGGTCAGGCTACGGGACTTAATTACTGTTTATGGGCCAGAATGAGGAACATACATTATTGGTTTATGGTGGCAAGTGGGGAACATAATTACTTTAGGGTCCAATTAGGGACATTATTACTTATGTAATATAATTTACTTTTTAGGATACTGTTTTCTATGGCGAGGAACAAAAGGGAGGTTGTGTTACTGTGCAGCGTGGCACTATGTCGCTTTTTGCTTCATCTGGCATAGTGTAGAAGTCGGGGAAAAAAGTGGGGAATGTGCTCTAGAAGCAATCAGCTATTGATAACTGTGAGTTATTCTCTGCAGAGACGAGTCCTGGCTGGAAGAAGTGATGGCGGTCGGTGCTGGATGAAGAAGAAAAGCGAAGATGAAGGACGTCATCTAGAGATGTCACTGGTGAGTCAGTGTATTACATGTACACTTACACTATACACTATATAGTATATACAGAGCTCTTATGTATAATGTCACTGGTGGTGACAGTATACTGTGTTGTTAGTATTGAGGTTTGTATTCATGATCAGTATTGTAGTATTCGGTCAGGATTTGGTGGTAATATGTGATCTGGCAATGGTGTGGCGGTATTTGTTCCTTGTATGTGATATTATTCGGCACTGTGTGTTGCTAATTGTGGTCCGGTCATGGTGTGATGGTATTTCTCCTTTGTATAGTATGTGGTATTATTTGATCACTATGTGGTGGAATATGTAGTCATGGTATGACGGTATTTGTTCCTTGTATGTGGTATTATTGGTCACTATGTGGTGGTAATATGTCGTCTGGTCATGGTGTGGTGGTATTTGTCCCTTGAATGTGGTATTATTGGTCACTATTTGGTGGTAATATGTGGTCTCATCATGGTGTGGTGGTATTTGTCCCTTGTATATAGTATTATTCGGTCACTATGTGGTCTGGTCACGGTGTGGAGGTATTTGTCTTGGTATAGTGGATTGTGTTGTGTATGGCGGTCATTTCTTCTTTCTGATGTTAATTAGGAGAAGATTCTTTACTTCTATTAGTGATTAAATACTTGGAACAAGATGCACTTACAGGGGTCCTCTGGTGAAAAAAAGTAATCACCTCTCCACAGGATAAGTGACAACTTGTTGATTGGTGGGGGTCTGACTGTTGTGGCCAGAATGTGGAGCTTTTATCCCCTTTAAACTGGAGCAGCATGTGCTATTTGACCACAGATCCATTCATTCCCTCAGTGGCTGCATGAACGGCTCTTGTTTTTTTCAGGAAGCCCCAAAGAGAATGAATGGAGCTGAGGTCAGACATTCCACCTGCCACTCCATTTTAAAATAGGGATAAGTGTCCTGTCAGGGATAAAACTTCCCCTTTCTTCTGATCACTGCAGTTTCCAATGGTTGGACCTAAACGATCAATAAGTTATCAACTATCCTGTGAAGCCCATGGATCAGTGATAACTTGTTTTAACCATATAACCCCTTTAATGCAAACTGCCATAACTGGACATCCCAGTTATAGTGTACACACAGTAGATGTGCAGGAGCCCCTTGTGTTTTACAATCGATGCTGCACTATAACAGGGCTAACTGCTTACAGATATTTGCATATAGCTGTACTGTGGGCCCCTAGAGTCAACTCCCCCTGCGGGCCCCAGACACCCCAGTCCGACCCTGATTGTATCGCATGAACTTGCAACTCCTAGTTTGCCCTTAATAATGGTAAGGAGATTATGGGAGTTGTTGTTGTTACCAGCTATCATCAGACTGCAGACCATACAGGAGCCACAATACTGATTAGGTGCAGGCAGTAGCAATATTATCTCTTTTGAGATAATAATGCACTTTTAAGAGGTCTTTTGAGCGATTGCTGGGGATCTTAGGGCTGGGTCTCTCAGTGTCTACTCAGAATTAAACAGCCTAAAACATAAGAAAGTTCCAAAAATTTTACTCTCTAGTGTCTATACAGACTGTCAGTCACCTGATGCATGAGCACTGTGGTGAAATGATTTTCAAGCTTGTTTAAATATAATCGTTCTCGACAGCAAATATTCCTCTGTAAACATGTATTGTAGAGAACAATGCTATTATATATGCACAGAACGATATATATATGTTAACATTCTGTGCACATGACAGTGCGGTAGGTTTGGCTAAACAGGCTATTAAATGACTAACGATCAGCTTCATATAGCCAGTCCGCAGTCGTTTAAAGGCCATGGTTCTCCACTGTTTGTGCACCCTTAGATCGAGGTACCTTATAGGGGATGTCTTCTCTAATTAGAGTTGTTCTCAGACCTTTCTTCTTCATCATCTTTTTTGACACCATGATCACTTTTCACAGCCAGTAGTCGTCTCTCTGCAGACTTCCATCTTTTCGTGTGTTCTACACTACATCCTGACGTGGTGCCCTTAAAAATAACAGTGTCATCATAATACCACCTTAATAAAAAATAACCACCCATGCTGTGACCTAAATAAGCCCTATGTTGTGTCCCAAAATTAATAATTTCTCCTCACTGTGCTTCCTGCACAAAAAATACCCCACACTGTCCCTCTTATGATATAAGGCCTCCACGCTATCCTCTCATATAAAATATTTCCCCACACTTCCCCCCTTTTATGCTATAATTGTCACACTGTCCTCCCTTATGAATTTTACCCACCACAACTTCCTCACTTATTAACTACGATCTCCACACTGTCCCCCACCTATACTGAGCCCTTTCTTTACACTGTCCCCGTCACTGACTCCTCTTCACACTGTGCCCACTATGAAGCCACCTCTTCACAAAGACCCCCCCGCTGCCCCATCTCCATACTGTACCCCCTTTTCACATTGTCCCCTCATGTTGTCCCTTCTCCATACTGAGCCCCCACACTTCTCCGCTCTCTATATGTCCCCTCCCACACTACCGCCTCTCCATACTGAGCCCTCCACACTGACTCACTCTGCATTTTGAGCCCACCACACTATCCCTTCTCCATACTGAGTCCTATATGCTGGCCCTTCTCCATACTAGACCCAACCAGTTTTTTTTTTTTAATAAATTTGCAAAAATTTCTACATTTCCATTTTTTTTCAGTCAAGATGGGGTGAAGAGTGTACATTAATGAGAACAAAAATGAACTTTTTAGAATTTACCAAATGGCTGCAATGAAACAAAGAGTGAAAAATTTAAAGGGGTCTGAATACTTTCCGTACCCACTGTATGTATATATCAGAGCTAGGCAGGCAGGCAGTGTATGTGGCAGACTGCAGTGTATAATACAGCACAAGAGGGTCCATTGAACATCCTGTCTGCTGCTGCTGTAAAAATTACAGAGATTTCTAGATAACCCCAGATATCAGAAGCCACGGCAATTTTTTTTTAGCTTAAATCTGGTTGCTTAAAAAGTACAGAATTTTTCTGCTCACTGCAGAATAAAGCCAGATCTGTACCATATTACAGCAATAAAAATCCAGAAATTTGAACTGAACGTGGAAAATATTGGCCTCCTTTTCCATTCTGTTGCAGTGTGTCAGTCAAGCTATTCACACTAGGTCTCCATGTAATATTAGTAAATTACAGGCCTACAATTTAAAGCCATGGTTCTCTGTCAGACATATCACCGAAAAGACTTCTAAAATCATACATTTCTTCCATTTTCATACCGTTGCAGTGTGTCGGTGATGCTATCCACACTAGGTCTCCGTGCAGAATAATATTAGTAATTACAGGCCTACAATTTAAAGCCGTGATTGTCTGTCAGACATATCACCGAAAAGACTTAAAAAATTATACATTTCTTCCATTTTCATTCCGTTGCAGTGTGTCGGTGACGCAATTCTTACTAGGTCTCCGTGTAGAATAATATTAGTAAATTACAGGCCTACAATTTAAAGCCGTGGTTCTCTGTCAGACATATCACCGAAAAGACTTCAAAAATCATACATTTCTTCCATTTTCATTCCGTTGCAGTGTGTCGTTGACGCTATTCACACTAGGTCTCCGTGCAGAATAATATTAGTAATTACAGGCCTACAATTTAAAGCCGTTCTATGTCAGACATATCACATATAACTTCGTTCCAAAATCAGCTATTTCTCGTGAACATGGAAAATATTGTCCTCCATTTAAAATGGGCAAGGTGCGTGGCAAGGGACGGGGAAGTGAACATGATGGTGATGGTGCATGCCGAGGACGTGGCCGTGGGCAAGGTGAAATTGTGCCACAACAAACACCCACATTTTCTCACTCGACCTTCCTGTCCCAATTACTAAGAGACCGCAGAGCACCACTATTGAACACAGAGCAGTGTGAAAAGGTTATTGGTTGGATAGCAGATAATGCTTCCAGTCACTTGGCCACCACCACCTCCACCCTGTCTTCCACACGGTCAAGTCTCAGTAGCCGTGAGTCTGGACTGCATATTCCTCACCCTGATCCTCCTTCCTCCCACCATGCCGAGTGCCCGGAAACAACTGATCCCACATTTGGACACTCAGAAGACCAGGGTGCTGAAGTGGAAGACGAGGTGGTGGATGATATAGTAACTGATCCAACCTGGCAGGGGGACACACAGAGCAAGGATAGCAGCACACAGGGGGAGGGAGGCGTAGCACCACAACAGGCAGGAAGAAGCAGAGTGGTGGCCATAGACACAAGGCGGGAAAGTGTTCCTCGTAGCGATAACACGACGGAAGTTGCCAGTACAACTATTAGGTCTTCCCGAGTCTTGTTATTTTTTAAAGACTCTGCAGATAACCCAAAAAGGCCATTTGCACCACCTGCCAGGCCAGCATCAGCAAGGGTAGCAAAGCTAGCAGCCTGACCACCACTAGCATGATCAGGCACATGGAAGCAAAGCACCCGACTAAGTGGACCGAACCTCAGGGTCCAGCAACAGTGTCTATGGGTGACACCAATGCTTCTGCCACTGTTGTGCGTGCACGCCAATCTCCTGCACCTGTAGTTGCACACTCAAGTAGCACTATCAGAAAGCACGTCCACGTCCTTGTCCCAGCGCAGCTTTCAGTTGTCCCTACTCCAGTCCTTGGAACGCAAGCGCAAAAACACAGCCAATACCCCACAGGCCACACTACAAAATTCACACATTTCGCGAATGTTTGCCACTATTTCTTCCGGTGTGCCGTCCCCATATTACACAAGCACGTGTCCCACAATATTAGACGTGCACTCAACAACACAGTTACTGGGAAAGTCCACCTAATCATGGACACGTGGACAAGTGTTTGTGGGCAGAGACGGTACATCTCACTGACGGCACACTGTGTTAATATAGTAGAAGCCAGGACCCAGTTGGACCTTGGGACGGAACATTTCCTCCCAATGCCAATCAGGGTTGCCTCCACATTCTACAGCTCCTGCACCTGTTCCTCCTCCTCCTCTTCAGCATCCATCTCCGAAAGGACCCTATCAGTCACAAGCTGGAAGCACTGCAGCACTGCCTCGGCCAAGCGGCACCAGGTTGTGCTGATGCTAATATGCTTAGGTGACAAACCATACAACGCTGAAGAGTTGCAGAAAGTGCTGAAAGAGCAGGCAGATCTGTGGCTGACACCACTGACCCTACAGCCAGGCATGGTCGTGTGTGACAATGGCCGGAATCTGGTGGCGACTCTGAGGTGAGGCGAGCTCACATATGTACCATGTCTGGCCCATGTGCTTAACCTCGTGGTTCAGCGATTTCTCAAAACCTACCCAGATCTGCTGGATCTGCTTGTCAAAATACGCCACCTGTGTGCCCATTTTAGAAAGTCAGCTACAGCTTCCACTGCCCTTGCCGTGCTTCAGCAGCTTTTACAGCTTCCAGCTCACCGACTGATCTGCGATGTCCCCACTCGTTGGAAATCTACATTGCAGATGTTGGGTAGGATATGTGAGCAGAAGAGGGCAGTTTTTGACTACCAGCATCAACAAGGCCGTCGGTATTCAGGTCAAACTCCACACATAAAACCTCAGGAGTGGACATGGATGTCAGACATCTGTACCATCCTCCAAAACTTTGAGGACTCCAATAAGATGATGAGCGGTGTCACCATCCCGCTTCTCTGTCTTCTGAAACGCTGCCTGCTCTCAATTAAAGAGGATGCATTGCAGGCGGAGCATGATGAGATGGAGCATGGAACCATACAGGGTGATTACACACAGCCCAGCCTCATGTCATCCCAAAGTGGATTGAGTGACAATGAGGAAGAGGAGGAGGAAGAACAGGAGCTAGTTTCCTGCGCTATAGACGATACTACCTACACAACTGTCATACCGTCTGTTCAGCGTGAATGGCCTGAGGACAGGGAGGAGGAGGAGGATGATGAGGAAGAAAGCATGGTCAGTAATCCTCTTGGTGAGGATACGGAAGTCTTGCCTCTTTGCAGTCTGGCACACATGGCTGAGTTTATGTTATGCTGCCTTTCCAGTGACCCTCGCATTGTCCAAATTTTGGGTGACAGTCATTACTGGTTGGTGACGCTTCAAGACCCAGGCTACAGGGAGAACTTTGTCTCTTATTCCCTTGTAGGACAGGCCTAATAAAATGGAGCAGTACGAGAAGGCCCTTGTTGCGGAGTTATTTAAAAAAAATCTGAATACGCTGGCATCAGAGGTCACAGTTCGTTGGACAACCAAGGAGTACTGGCGAGAGAGACACAATCCAGCAGAGGCATGTCAAAGTCAGCACTGTCTAAGTTCTGGGACAGTTTTTGCAGACATTCCCATTGCACAGGACCTGAGGCGCGAGGTACTCTCACAAGGAGTGCAAAGTTTCGGAAGATGGTGAGAGAGTACCTTGCCGACCATACCAACGTCCTCTGTGATTCCTCTGCGCCTTATAATTATTGGGTATCAAAGCTGGACACGTGGCATGAACTGGCTCTCTACGCCTTGGAGGTCCCGGCCTGCCCTGCCTCTAGCGTTTTGTCAGAGCGGGTTTTTAGTGCCGCCGGTGGAAATATAACCGATAGGCGCATCCGCCTGTCAACTGAAAATGCTGACAGACTGACTCTTATAAAAATGAACAAGGGCTGGATTAAGTCAGACTTCTCAACACCACCGAATGATAGCAGCGTAATATAAACTCAAACACAGTGTCTTTTTTTGGGGAGGTCTAACTCTATTCCCATGCACCTCTGTCTTCACACCCAAACATGGGTATAAGCTTCCTAATTTTTTCTATTTACAATTGTCCTCCTCATTCTCCGCATCCTCATCCTCCACCACCATATCACCACCATATGTGATATCAACATATCTATGTCTCTTGCAAGGGGCATTGGAGTTCCTCCAAATTTTTGGCAGCCGTTGCTTCAGTGCATAGGCAAACAGTATGGGAGACACACTTCCTAATAATGGGAACATTGTTTTCAGGAGGCCCTCCAACCTCTACGTCTCTTGCAAGAGGCATTGGAGTTCCTCCATTTTTTAGCAGCCGTTGCTTCAGTGCATAGGCAAACAGTATGGGAGACACGCTTCCTAATAATGGGAACATTGTTTTCAGGAGGTTCTCCGACTTCTACGTCTCTTGCAAGGGGCATTAGAGTTCCTCAAAATTTTTGGCAGCCGTTGCATTCACTACATAGGCAAATAGTATGGGAGACCCACTTAATAATAATGGGAGCATTTTTTTCAGGAGGCCTTCCGACCTCTACGTCTCTTGCAAGGGGCATTGGAGTGCCTCCAAAGCTTTGACAGCCATTGCAGTCACTGCATAGGCAAACAGTAAGGGAGACCCACTCCATTCTAATGAGAATATGTCATTACTGTGGCCCACCTCCATGTGTCTTTAAATTGTTAGTGGGGTTTTTCCCAAATTTTGGCAGCCGTTGGACTCACTGGATACCCTATAACTTGTAGCAGACCCGCTCCTTTCTAATGGAAACATGTCATTACTGTGGCCCTGCGCTATGTGTCTTTAAATTGTTAGTGGGGTTTTTCCTAAATTTTGGCAGCCGTTGGACTCACTGCATACCCTATAACTATATAGCAGACCCTCTCCTTTATAATGGGAACATGTCGTTACTGTGGCCCTGCTCTATGTGTCTTTAAATTGTTAGTGGGGTTTTTCCTAAATTTTGGCAGCCGTTGGACTCACTTCATACCCTATAATTGTATAGCAGACCAGCTCCTTTCTAATGGAAACATGTCGTTACTATGGCCCTGCTCTATGTGTCTTTAAATTGCTAGTGGGGTTTTTCCTAAATTTTGGCAGCCGTTGGACTCACTGCATACCCTATAACTATATAGCATTATACAATATATGTACTTTTTACCTTTTGTGTCTCCCTCATTTCCTCATAGACTGTAAGCTTGCGAGCAGGGCCCTCTCTCCTTTCGATATGAGTTATGCTTATTCTGTATTGTCTGTATATGTCCCCCCTAAAATTTGTAAAGTGCTGCGGGATATGTTGGCGCTATAAAAATAAAAACTATTATTATTATTATTATTATTATTATTATAGCTGACCCTCTCCTTTCTAATGGGAACATGTCATTACTGTGGCCCAGCTCTATGTGTCTTTAAATTGTTAGTGGGGTTTCTCCTAAATTTTGGCAACCGTTGGACTCACTGCATACCCTATAACTGTATAGCAGACCCGCTCCTTTCTAATGGGAACATGTCGTTACTGTGGCCCAGCTCTACGTGTCTTTAAATTGTTAGCGGGGTTTTTCCCAATGTTTGGTAGCCCTTTCAGTCACAGCATGGGCATTACCACTAGAGGAGACCCGCTCCTTTATAATGAAGGGCCACTTTATCTGGCCATTTGGTGTGTGACACATTATCAGACACATCCTGTTTCATTTATAATGGAGGGACTCTGAAAGTCACAAAGCCTATTTTTATAGGATCATCAGGTGGCCCTTACTGTTTTTAAAGGGCCAGCAGTCGGCCCTCGCTATTGTTAGAGAGCCATCAGCCGGCTATGCTTTGTTGTTCCCATTATTAACAAGTGGGTCTCCATATACTGTTATTGCGTATGCAGTGACTGCAAGGGCTGCCAAAAATTTTGATGCAACCCAATACCCCTTTGAAGAGACATAGAGGAGAGTCTCAGTAAAAAAATGTTTTCATTACCCGCTCACCTGGGAGCATCCGCCTGCTACCTGCCTGCTAGCCTACCTGGAGGCTCTGCCGTCACGTGCTGTGACCACCTGCCTGTCCAGAGACTCTTACCCGCTCACCTGGGAGCGTCCGCCTGCTACCTGCCTGCTAGCCTACCTGGAGGCTCTGCCGTCACCTGCTGTGACCACCTGCCTGTCCAGAGACTCTTGCCCGCTCACCTGGGAGCGTCCACCTGCTACCTGCCTGCTAGTCTACCTGGAGGCTTAGCCATCGCTTGCTGTGACCACCTGCCTGTCCAGAGACTCTTGCCCGCTCACCTGGTAGCGTCCACCTGCTACCCGCCTGCTAGCCTATCTGGAGGCTTAGCCGTCACTTGCCGTGACCACCCACCTGTCAAGAGACTGTCCCCGTCACTTGCCGTGACCTCCTGCCCTTCTACCCAGAGACTGTCCCCGTCACTTGCCATGACCTCCTGCCCTTCTACCCAGAGACTGTCCCCGTCACTTGCCGTGACTACCTGCCCGCCTACCCTGGGAGCCACCCACTTCCTTACTAGGACTGCCCCTTTGTATCGTTGCTCAGAGGTTCCACCTACCAGACCCGTTACAGTTTGCTCGGGCCATGGAACCCGGTGGCACCCAAGCTCCCTCGCTCTCGGACTTGTGTCATGAACTTTCCCGTCAGAGGTCCCAACAGGAGTCCATCCTGAGTCATCTGCGTAGTGTTAACTCCCGCCTGGACACATTGTCTACCTCTTCGGGAGCTGCCTCCACACGCACACTTACTACCCCGGCACCGCCGCAGCCCATCAACACCATGGCATCTCTTCCCGGTCCCCGCCTCTCCGCTCCTCCTCGTTTTGGCGGAGATCCCAGCCAGGCACGGGGCTTCATTAACCAGTGCACTCTGCACTTCGAACTGTTGGCACGCCAGTTTTCCACCGACCGAGCCAAAGTAGCCTTCATCATGTCCCATCTCACGGGAGAGGTACTGGCTTGGCTAAATCCTCTATGGGAGAGAGGAGACCCCCTGGTGTCCAACCTGCCAGCCTTTCTCACGGCTTTCCGGAAAGTCTTCGACGAACAAGGACGGAAGACCTCATCCGCATCATCTCTGCTCCGCCTCCATCAAGGAAATCTCACCGTGGGCCAATATGCCATATGGTTCCGTACCTTTGCTTCGGAGCTGGCCTGGGATAACGACGCCCTGGTGTCTGTCTTTTGGGAGGGTCTGTCCGGCCGTATTAAAGATGAACTCGCCGGTCGTGACATTCCTACCACTCTCGACGACTTAATAACTCTTGCCACCCGGATAGACATCCGGTTCCAGGAGCGCGCCAAAGAGGTCACTCGTGAGAGGAGGTTTCCACGTCTAGCCCCTACCTTCCAGAAGCCCGTCACTTCTCCCGTTACTCCCCAGGCGCACTCACCCGAGCCTATGCAGGTCGACCAGACCAAGATGGTCAAGACCCGTCAAGAGTTACGCCGAGCCGAGGGGAGCTGCTTCTACTGTGGCAGTAAGGAGCACCGGATCCGTTCCTGCCCGGAGAGGTCGGGAAATGCCTGTGTCTAGGATCGCTCAGAGAGGTCGTCCTAGAAAAGAGTAAACCCTCTCCATCTCTGTTGCTGTCGGTCTCTATCATCTGCGGGGAGAACCGTTATTTTGAAATAGCCCAACTTGACTCTGGAGCTGCCGGAAATCTCATTTCTCAGTCCCTGGTAGAGAAATACCGCATTCCCACCAAACCTCTAGCTGTACCCTTATCTGTCGCTGCCGTAGACGGGGGCCTCTTGCCACATCCCATCCAACTCATCACCAAATCCATAACCCTGCAGGTGGGAATGCTGCACTCAGAGAGCATCTTCTTTCATGTTCTGCCTGGACTCTCTCACGCCCTCTTACTAGGCCTACCTTGGCTTCAGAAACATGCACCCGTGCTTGATTGGCAGACCGGAGAAGTCCTTCGCTGGGGACAGGACTGCCATAAGACTTGTTTAGTTCCCGTCCATCCTGTCCGTCCTTCTCCTACCCCAGCCAATCTACCTAGTCTTCCGGTTCCCTATTGGTCTTATGCGGACGTCTTTAATAAAAAGGAGGCAGAGACATTACCCCCTCATAGACCATACGACTGCCCAATCGACCTGATGCCCGGCGCTACTCCTCCCCGTGGGCGTATTTACACTTTGTCCACTGCTGAGACCCGGTCCATGTCTGAATATATTGAGGAGAATCTGGCCCGGGGATTTATCCGGAAATCGACCTCCCCGGCGGGAGCAGGCTTCTTTTTCGTCAAAAAGAAGGACGGCTCACTCCGTCCCTGTATAGACTATAGAGGCCTTAACCAGATCACGGTGAAGAATAAATACCCCCTTCCGCTCATTCCGGAATTATTTGACCGTCTGAGGGGGGCTAGAATCTTCACCAAGCTGGACCTCCGTGGGGCGTATAACCTGGTCCGTATCCGTCAGGGGGATGAATGGAAGACGGCATTCAACACGCGGGACAGCCACTATGAATACCTGGTAATGCCCTTCGGTCTCTGTAACGCTCCCGCCGTCTTTCAAGAGTTGGTCAATGACATCTTCTGGGACCTTCTCTACTCCTGCGTAGTGGTGTACCTGGACGACATCTTGGTCTTCTCCCCGGATCTTCTCACTCACTGGAGGGATGTTCGTCAGGTCCTGCTCAGGCTCAGGCAGAACCACCTCTACGCTAAATATGAGAAGTGCCTCTTTGAGCAGACCTCGCTTCCGTTCTTGGGCTACATAATCTCTCAGACCGGCCTATGAATGGATCCTGAGAAACTGTCTGCCATCCAGAAGTGGCCCCGACCAGAGGGGTTGAAGGCTATTCAGCGGTTCCTGGGCTTCGCCAACTACTACCGCCTCTTCATACCGCACTTCTCTTCCCGGACTGCCCGAATCTCTGCGCTCACCCATAAGGGCACTAATCCCAGAGAATGGCCGCCCGAAGCAGAGAAAGCCTTTCTTTCTTTAAAACAGGCTTTTCTCTTCCGCCCCGGTGCTGCATCGTCCGGACTGCAACAAACAATTCTTCCTGGAGGTGGACGCCTCCTCCTCTGGAGCCGGAGCGGTACTTACCCAAAAGTCGCCTTCCGGAAGAATGGTAACTTGCGGCTTCTTCTCCAAACTCTTCTCCCCTTCTGAGCGCAATTATTCTATAGGAGACCGAGAGTTATTGGCCATTAAGCTGGCACGGGAGGAGTGGCGTTACCTGCTCGAGGGGGCTCTTCACCCGGTAATTATTTACACGGACCACAAGAACTTGGCTTACCTCCAGAGCGCCCAGAGACTTAACCCGCGCCAAGCCCGGTGGTCCTTGTTTTTTGCCCGCTTTGATTTCGTTCTTCATTTTCGCCCGGCAGACAAAAACATCAAAGCTGACGCCTTGTCACGATCCTTCCTGGTGTCTGATCTAGAGGAGGAGCCTAAGCACATCATTGATCCTGCCAGAGTAATGCAGGTGACCCCCGTGAATCCAAATCGTCTCCCTCCCGGTAAGACGTTCGTAACAGTACCTGATCGGAAGAAGATCCTACACTGGGGTCACTCGTCTAAGCTAGCTGGCCACGCCGGTCAGAAAAAGACCCTCCAGCTTATTACCCGGCATTACTGGTGGCCTACCCTGCACAAGGACATAATAGACTTTGTTTCAGCCTGTGTGTCCTGCGCCCGCAACAAGGTTCCGAGACACCTGCCAGCCGGTCGCCTCCTTCCTCTTCCAGTACCTGCTGCCCCGTGGCAGCATATAGCTATGGACTTTATAACGGATCTCCCTGTCTTTGCCGGTTGTACGGTCATTTGGGTGGTCGCTGACCGCTTTTCCAAGATGGCTCACTTCATTCCCCTGCCGGGTCTCCCATCTGCACCTGAGCTGGCTAAAGACTTTATCCACCACATCTTCCATCTCCATGGCCTGCCCCTCCACATCGTGTCGGATCGTGGGGTTCAGTTCACCTCACGCTTCTGGAGAGCCACATGTAAGCTGCTGGACATCACCCTGGACTTCTCCTCCGCTTACCACCCACAGTCCAATGGTCAAGTGGAGCGGATCAATCAGATCCTGACCAGTTACCTCCAGCACTTCGTTAATGCCCACCATTCGGACTGGGTGGATCTCCTACCATGGGCCGAGTTCTCTTACAATAATCACGAGAGCGAATCTTCCTCCAAATCCCCGTTTTTTGTAGTCTTCGGTCAGCATCCTCGGATCCCATTTCCCGTCTCCACCTCAGTGGACAATCCGGCTGCGGAATCTCTCGTTAGCGAATTCTCCTCCATTTGGGAGAGTATCCGATCCGCACTCCTTCAGTCGTCCGAGCGGATGAAAAGACACGCTGACAAAAAATGCCTGGATCCTCCACAATTCCTTCCTGGAGATAAAGTCTGGCTCTTGTCCAAGTATGTCCGGCTCAAGATTCCTTCTTACAAGTTAGGGCCTCGGTTCATCGGCCCACTGGAAGTTATCAATCAAATCAACCCAGTGGCCTATAAATTGAAGCTCCCGGCCAACTTGCGGATCCCTAACTCCTTCCATGTATCTCTCCTCAAACCCGTGGTACTTAACTCTTTTTCCAAGTCTACAGGTACGCCTCCTGCTCCGGTTTCCGCTGAAAATGAGTTTGAGGTAGAGAACATTCTGGCTAGAGATGAGCGTTGTTCTACTCGAACTGTACGCCAATCTCAAATTCGAGCTGTTTTGGGCGCTGTTCGAGCCGTTCGGCGAACACGAACAATTTGAGAAAAATTCGGCTGTTCGAGGTTATGTTCGATAACTGTTCGTGCACCAAAATCATAACTGGATTTTTTCTCAGTAATGATGAAAATTAATGTTAATACGCAGTTTGAGTGTACAGCGGGGTGGGGGGAGGGGCAGGGGATGGATCTCTGCAGGAACAATGAAGATCTCCATTTTTTTTTCTCTTTCCCGCATTTACAGTGGGGAGGTGCAATCTGTCAGCCTATCAGCAGCGCACACACGGAGCGAAGTGCTTTTTTTCACACAAGCAAGGGCATGTGTCATTGGCAGTGTATGTCACATGTCCTTGCCCTATAAGACCAAGCCATTTTCCCCGTCGCCACCATTTTCTCACTGCTGCAGCTGCGTGTTAGACGGCACCGCTGTTGCTGTGTGCGCTATACCTTGTTAATTTCAAGCCAATTTTCGCACAAATATACAGATAGCTTGGGAGTAGGGAATAGTTGTGATTGCAGTCCTTTTAAGGACTAGGTTACAGCATTTCCTACGACTTTTATCAGGGAGGTCTGTGCTCTTAAATAGATCGGTTGTGGGAGTAAAGACTAATTGTAATTGCAGTCCTTTTCAGGACTAGGTTACATGAGTTCCTATCAGTTTTTGCCAGGCAGGTCTGTGCCAGTGCTGTGCAAGTTTTTTTCACAGCATTTGGCTGAATCTAGCAAAGCTAATCCTTTTTGGCCTATTGCAGAGTGTGTTAGTCAGTGGAGTAGCCTATCTGTGTTGCAAGATATACCACCTGTGTATAGAATACCAATTTTTTTACTGCACCTAGTGAAGTAAAATCTTTTGGGCATAGCATCATTCTATTAGTCCATCTATACTGACCTCCATCAGGTTGCAAATTAAAACTAATTTTTATCTGCATCTTCAGTACCTCTGAAAAAATATTTGGGCTTCTAGCAGTGTGTGGGACTTGTTCTATTAGTCCATCTATACTGATCTCCATCAGGTTGCAAACTGAATATATTTTTTTCTGCATCTACCTCTGAAAAAATATTGGGCTTCTAGCTGTGTGTGGGTCTTGTTCTATTAATCCATCTATACTGACCTCCATCAGGTTGCAAACTGAATATATTTTTTTCTGCATCTACCTCTGAAAAAATATTTGGCCTTCTAGTAGTGTGTCGGACTTTCTCTATTAGTCCATCTATACTGACCTCCATCAGGTTGCAAACTGAATATAATTTTTTTCTGCATCTAGCTCTGAAAAAATATTTGGCCTTCTAGTAGTGTGTCGGACTTTCTCTATTAGTCCATCTATACTGACCTCCATCAGGTTGCAAATTAAAACTAATTTTTATCTGCATCTACAGTACCTCTGAAAAAATATTTGGGCTTCTAGCAGTGTGTGGGACTTGTTCTATTAGTCCATCTATACTGACCTCCATCAGGTTGCAAACTGAATATAGTTTTTTCTGCATCTACCTCTGAAAAAATATTGGGCTTCTAGCTGTGTGTGGGTCTTGTTCTATTAATCCATCTATACTGACCTCCATCAGGTTGCAAACTGAATATATTTTTTTCTGCATCTACCTCTGAAAAAATATTTGGACTTCTAGTAGTGTGTCGGACTTTCTCTATTAGTCCATCTATACTGACCTCCATCAGGTTGCAAACTGAATATAATTTTTTTCTGCATCTAGCTCTGAAAAAATATTTGGCCTTCTAGTAGTGTGTCGGACTTTCTCTATTAGTCCATCTATACTGACCTCCATCAGGTTGCAAATTAAAACTAATTTTTATCTGCATCTACAGTACCTCTGAAAAAATATTTGGGCTTCTAGCAGTGTGTGGGACTTGTTCTATTAGTCCATCTATACTGACCTCCATCAGGTTGCAAACTGAATATATTTTTTTCTGCATCTACCTCTGAAAAAATATTGGGCTTCTAGCTGTGTGTGGGTCTTGTTCTATTAATCCATCTATACTGACCTCCATCAGGTTGCAAACTGAATATAATTTTTTTCTGCATCTAGCTCTGAAAAAATATTTGGCCTTCTAGTAGTGTGTCGGACTTTCTCTATTAGTCCATCTATACTGACCTCCATCAGGTTGCAAACTGAATATAATTTTTTTCTGCATCTAGCTCTGAAAAAATATTTGGCCTTCTAGTAGTGTGTCGGACTTTCTCTATTAGTCCATCTATACTGACCTCCATCAGGTTGCAAATTAAAACTAATTTTTATCTGCATCTACAGTACCTCTGAAAAAATATTTGGGCTTCTAGCAGTGTGTGGGACTTGTTCTATTAGTCCATCTATACTGACCTCCATCAGGTTGCAAACTGAATATAGTTTTTTCTGCATCTACCTCTGAAAAAATATTGGGCTTCTAGCTGTGTGTGGGTCTTGTTCTATTAATCCATCTATACTGACCTCCATCAGGTTGCAAACTGAATATATTTTTTTCTGCATCTACCTCTGAAAAAATATTTGGACTTCTAGTAGTGTGTCGGACTTTCTCTATTAGTCCATCTATACTGACCTCCATCAGGTTGCAAACTGAATATAATTTTTTTCTGCATCTAGCTCTGAAAAAATATTTGGCCTTCTAGTAGTGTGTCGGACTTTCTCTATTAGTCCATCTATACTGACCTCCATCAGGTTGCAAATTAAAACTAATTTTTATCTGCATCTACAGTACCTCTGAAAAAATATTTGGGCTTCTAGCAGTGTGTGGGACTTGTTCTATTAGTCCATCTATACTGACCTCCATCAGGTTGCAAACTGAATATATTTTTTTCTGCATCTACCTCTGAAAAAATATTGGGCTTCTAGCTGTGTGTGAGTCTTGTTCTATTAATCCATCTATACTGACCTCCATCAGGTTGCAAACTGAATATAATTTTTTTCTGCATCTAGCTCTGAAAAAATATTTGGCCTTCTAGTAGTGTGTCGGACTTTCTCTATTAGTCCATCTATACTGACCTCCATCAGGTTGCAAATTAAAACTAATTTTTATCTGCATCTACAGTACCTCTGAAAAAATATTTGGGCTTCTAGCTGTGTGTGGGACTTGTTGTATTAGTCCATCTATACTGACCTCCATCAGGTTGCAAACTGAATATATTTTTTTCTGCATCTACCTCTGAAAAAATATTTGGCCTTCTAGTAGTGTGTCGGACTTTCTCTATTAGTCCATCTATACTGACCTCCATCAGGTTGCAAATTAAAAATAATTTTTATATGCATCTACAGTACCTCTGAAAAAATATTTGGGCTTCTAGCTGTGTGCGGGACTTGTTTTATTAGTCCATCTATACTGACCTCCATCAGGTTGCAAACTGAATATATTTTTTTCTGCATCTACCTCTGAACAAATATTTGGCCTTCTAGTAGTGTGTCGGATTTTCTCTATTAGTCCATCTATACTGACCTCCATCAGGTTGCAAATTAAAACTAATTTTTATCTGCATCTACAGTACCTCTGAAAAAATATTTGGGCTTCTAGCAGTGTGTGGGACTTGTTCTATTAGTCCATCTATACTGATCTCCATCAGGTTGCAAACTGAATATATTTTTTTCTGCATCTACCTCTGAAAAAATATTGGGCTTCTAGCTGTGTGTGGGTCTTGTTCTATTAATCCATCTATACTGACCTCCATCAGGTTGCAAACTGAATATATTTTTTTCTGCATCTACCTCTGAAAAAATATTTGGCCTTCTAGTAGTGTGTCGGACTTTCTCTATTAGTCCATCTATACTGACCTCCATCAGGTTGCAAACTGAATATAATTTTTTTCTGCATCTAGCTCTGAAAAAATATTTGGACTTCTAGTAGTGTGTCGGACTTTCTCTATTAGTCCATCTATACTGACCTCCATCAGGTTGCAAATTAAAACTAATTTTTATCTGCATCTACAGTACCTCTGAAAAAATATTTGGGCTTCTAGCAGTGTGTGGGACTTGTTCTATTAGTCCATCTATACTGACCTCCATCAGGTTGCAAACTGAATATAGTTTTTTCTGCATCTACCTCTGAAAAAATATTGGGCTTCTAGCTGTGTTGTCACGGGTGTGTTGCCACGAAGATCATCACGAGTACACAGCCTGACTTCTCGCAGCTGACTTGTTGGTGCTTTGTGTTTCTCGGCAGTGAGGGAGTTAATTCTCTCTCTCTCTCTGGGCTAGATGAGGTCCAGCCTCGCCCAGCTGCAATCAATACTTCTGTAGTGAGACTCCTTCATATACCTGCTGGTCTGTTTGGGAGGTGTCGGTGAAAGCATTTCATTCAGACTGACAGAGCGGATCGTGGTGTTTGGAGTTGCTGAGATAAGTGTATTTGGAAGTGTTTTTTCCCTTTCCTCGCTTTATCATTTATCTCCTTTCCCGTTGGTTTTCCCTCTGTTGTAGTTGAGAAGTTGTTTGTATGCAAGGTGGTTTTGGTTTTTCCCTTGTACTGTCTCGTTCGTCTAAATACTGTGTTTGGGCATATTATTTCTTGTTCCCTTTGGTTGTGATCGGGGTCCTTCTCAGGACTAGATTACTGAGGTGCAGGGATCTTCAGGAGGTAGGGGTTACGCTGGCGGCCTGGACCTCTGTACCTTTAACAGTACCTCCAGGTTGAGGGATTAGTCAGGGCCCCAGCTTAGGGTCAGCTTAGGCCCCCTACCTCCAGTATACAGAGACAGTGTGACATTTTCACCGACCCACTTAGTTTTTCTCCAGCTACTATGGATCCAGTAGCCGGTCTAGCTCGGCAATTGCAGAGTTTGTACATGGAGCTGGCGGACGTTAGGTCCAAGGTTTGGCATCCTCAGGAGCAAGCCGGACCAGAACCTAAAGTAGCTCTCCCTGATAGGTTCACTGGGGGGCGGGACAAGTTTTTTGTTTTCCGGGAGGCATGTAAATTGTACTTTCGGCTGCGGCCTCGGTCATCGGGGAGTGAAGAACAAAGGGTGGGAATTGTCATCTCGCTCCTACAAGGGGACCCACAATCTTGGGCGTTCTCTCTTCCCCCGGGTTCCCCGGCTCTCCAGTCAGTGGATAGGTTTTTCGCTGCCCTGGGACTCGTATATGATGACCCAGATCGGATCTCCCTTGCTGAGTCTAAGTTACGTAGGATCCAGCAGGGAGATCGTCCGGCGGAGGAATTCTGTTCGGAGTTCCGTAGGTGGGCCACGGACACCCAGTGGAATGACCCGGCTCTTAGGAGCCAGTTTTGTCATGGTTTATCCGACAAATTACAGGATGTGTTGGCACAGTATGACTCTCTCGTGTCTCTGGAAGCCGCTATGGCCCTCGCTATTCGCGTGGACAGACGGCTTCGGGAGAGGTGCGGGATAACTCTACCCCCTGTGATGACTCCACCTCCTACAAGGTCCCCTCATATGGTGGTTCCCCTGGTCAGTCCAGAGGAGCCTATGCAATTAGGAGGGACATCATTTTGGGGGAGGGGACCGGTGGTGCGCCATAAGGCAGGAAGGTGTTTCTTCTGCGGGAGAAAGGGACATTTTATTGGGGGGTGTCCATCCCGTCCCTTGCAGAGTGAAGAGTCGTCGGAAAACTGTTGATCCCAGGTTGTGTGGTGGACGGCAATCTGGGAGTAGGTATTTCGTCCCTAGGTTCGTCTCAGTTTCTCGTACCGGCGGAGGTGGTGGTGGGTACGAGAACTGAGAGGATATCTGTTCTTCTGGATAGTGGGGCCGGGGCTAATCTGGTTGATGCTCGGTTTGCCCAGGTTCAAGGTATGCGGTTGAGTGAGTTGGCTAAACCCATCCCCATATTCTCGATCGATGCCAGGCCTCTCGGGCAGGGAAGTTTTTTGCAAGTTGTGCATGATGTAAAACTTCAAGTGGGGGCAATACATAAAGAACTGTTGTCTTGCTACGTGTTGGAGGGTCTTCCCACTCCTATTGTGTTGGGCCTTCCTTGGTTAGCTAAGCATAACCCGGTTATTAATTGGCAAACCAGGGAGATAAGCCAATGGAGTAAATTCTGTAATAAAAACTGCATGAACACGGTTATTGGTGCGGTTACTCCTTGGGTCTTACCTCCATTTCTGGCGGACTTTGAGGATGTATTCTCGGAGAAAGGGTGTCAGGAACTACCTCCTCATCGCGTGTATGACTGTTCTGTAAAACTGCTCCCTGAGGCCAAGTTACCTAAAGCTAGGTTGTATAACCTTTCTGGTCCTGAGAGGCAGGCCATGAAGGATTATATTTCAGAAAGTCTGGCTAAGGGGCATATTAGAGCTTCATCTTCACCGGTGGCTGCGGGGTTCTTCTTTGTTAAGAAGAAAGATGGAGGCCTACGCCCTTGCCTGGATTTCCGTGAACTTAATCGGATTACGGTCCGAGATCCGTATCCGCTCCCACTTATTCCCGATCTCTTTAATCAGATCGTGGGCGCCAAATGGTTTTCTAAGTTGGATCTCAGGGGGGCGTACAATCTGATTAGGATGAAGGAGGGGGATGAGTGGAAGACGGCGTTTAACACTCCGGAGGGGCATTATGAGAACCTTGTCATGCCATTCGGTCTGACTAATGCCCCGGCGGTGTTCCAACACTTTGTTAATGACATTTTTCGCCGCTTGGTGGGACAGTTTGTTGTCATATATCTGGATGATATCCTAATTTACTCGCCGGATCTGGTGTCTCATCAGGAGCACGTTAGGCAGGTGTTACAGATTTTGCGGGATAATAAACTGTATGCCAAGTGGGAAAAGTGTGTGTTCGCCGTACAGGAACTCCAGTTTTTAGGCTTCCTGGTTTCAGCGTCCGGTTTTCGTATGGACCCTGGGAAAGTGCGGGCAGTTCTTGAGTGGGATCGGCCAGAGAATCTTAAGGCACTACAACGTTTCCTGGGGTTTGCTAATTATTACCGAAAGTTCATTCGTAATTTCTCGTCCATGGTTAAGCCTCTCACTGACATGACTAAAAAGGGGACGGATTTTTCTAGGTGGTCTGACAAGGCTTGTCAAGCATTCTCCTCTTTGAAAAAATGTTTTGCCTCGGCGCCCATACTCATTCAACCTGATGCGTCTCAGCCATTCATTGTAGAGGTAGACGCTTCCGAGGTAGGGGTGGGAGCAGTATTGTCACAGGGTTCGTCCCCTGGTAAGTGGCATCCGTGCGCCTTTTTCTCTAAAAAATTGTCGTCCGCTGAGAGGAATTACGATGTCGGCAATAGGGAACTCTTGGCCATTAAGTTAGCTTTTGAGGAGTGGCGCCATTTTCTGGAGGGGGCAGTTCATCCGGTCACCGTCATCACCGATCACAAGAACCTGCTATATCTGGAGTCCGCGAAACGTCTGAATCCCAGACAAGCTAGGTGGTCATTGTTTTTTACCAGGTTTAATTTTGTCGTTACATATCGTCCTGGGTCAAAAAATGTAAAGGCGGATGCCTTATCTCGTTGTTTCCCGGGGGCCGGGAATACGGACGACCCGATTCCTATCCTTCAGGAGGGGGTGGTGGTTTCGGCAGTATGCTCTGAGCTGGAGGAGGAGGTATTGGAGGCTCAGGGGGACGCCCCTGTTGGACCTCCAGGGAGATTGTTTGTTCCAGATCAGTTGCGACAAAAGGTGATCGAGGCACACCATAACTCAGTTTTTGCAGGACACCCGGGGAGTAAAGCAACTGTGGATCTCCTCTCGCGTCGGTTTTGGTGGCCTAATTTACATAAGGAGGTGGTAACTTTTGTCGCGTCCTGTGGGGTTTGTGCGCGCTCTAAGACCTCACATACCCGTCCGTCTGGGGCCCTCTTACCTTTGAAGATCCCGGAGCGTCCTTGGACTCATCTGTCTATGGACTTTATTACGGACCTCCCTCCGTCTTCGGGTAAAACGGTCATACTCGTTGTAGTGGACAGGTTCAGCAAGATGGCACATTTTATCGCTCTTCCGGCTCTCCCTAATGCTAAAACTCTTGCGCAGGTGTTCATTGGGGAGATTGTGAGGCTTCACGGGGTACCCTCCGAGGTGGTGTCTGATCGGGGGTCTCAGTTTGTGTCTAAGTTCTGGAAGGCGTTTTGTGCATGGCGGGGGATGCAGTTGTCATTCTCATCGGCTTTTCATCCTCAGACCAATGGTCAGACGGAACGTATGAACCAGAGCTTGGAGACATATCTCCGGTGTTTTGTGTCAGAGAACCAGGAGGACTGGGCTTCTTTCTTACCTCTGGCAGAGTTTGCTCTTAATAATAGGCGGAGCGAGTCCACTGGTAAGTCCCCGTTTTTTGGGGCATATGGTTTTCACCCCCAGTTTTGTACTTTCAGTGGGGGGGGCTCTTCGGGGGTTCCTGAGGAGGAACGATTTTCCTCATCACTCGCTTCAGTATGGAGAGGGATGCTGAAAAATCTGAATACTATGGGGAACCGATACAAACGTATGGCTGATAGGAGGAGAGTGTCTGGTCCGGACCTAAGTGTGAACGATCGGGTATGGTTGTCTACCAGGAATATAAAACTTAAGGTTCCCTCCTGGAAACTGGGTCCCAGGTTCATCGGGCCGTACAGAATCAGTTCTATTATTAATCCGGTGGCATTCCGTCTTGACCTCCCCCCTACGTTTAAAATTCACAACGTGTTTCACAGATCATTGCTTAAGAGGTATGTGGCGCCGGTGGTACCGTCACTTTTACCTCCCCCTCCAGTGGTTGTCAATGGTAACTTGGAGTTCCAGGTATCGAGGGTCATTGATTCACGCTTTAATCGCCGGTCCCTTCAGTACCTGGTTCATTGGAAGGGGTATGGTCCTGAGGAGAGGATGTGGGTTCCTGCGTCGGATATTAACGCAGACCGATTAGTTCGGGCCTTCCACACGACTCACCCGGATAAACCTGGCCCTCAGGGTCCGGAGGCCCCTCGTAGAAGGGGGCCTACTGTCACGGGTGTGTTGCCACGAAGATCATCACGAGTACACAGCCTGACTTCTCGCAGCTGACTTGTTGGTGCTTTGTGTTTCTCGGCAGTGAGGGAGTTAATTCTCTCTCTCTCTCTGGGCTAGATGAGGTCCAGCCTCGCCCAGCTGCAATCAATACTTCTGTAGTGAGACTCCTTCATATACCTGCTGGTCTGTTTGGGAGGTGTCGGTGAAAGCATTTCATTCAGACTGACAGAGCGGATCGTGGTGTTTGGAGTTGCTGAGATAAGTGTATTTGGAAGTGTTTTTTCCCTTTCCTCGCTTTATCATTTATCTCCTTTCCCGTTGGTTTTCCCTCTGTTGTAGTTGAGAAGTTGTTTGTATGCAAGGTGGTTTTGGTTTTTCCCTTGTACTGTCTCGTTCGTCTAAATACTGTGTTTGGGCATATTATTTCTTGTTCCCTTTGGTTGTGATCGGGGTCCTTCTCAGGACTAGATTACTGAGGTGCAGGGATCTTCAGGAGGTAGGGGTTACGCTGGCGGCCTGGACCTCTGTACCTTTAACAGTACCTCCAGGTTGAGGGATTAGTCAGGGCCCCAGCTTAGGGTCAGCTTAGGCCCCCTACCTCCAGTATACAGAGACAGCGTGACATGTGTGTGGGTCTTGTTCTATTAATCCATCTATACTGACCTCCATCAGGTTGCAAACTGAATATATTTTTTTCTGCATCTACCTCTGAAAAAATATTTGGCCTTCTAGTAGTGTGTCGGACTTTCTCTATTAGTCCATCTATACTGACCTCCATCAGGTTGCAAATTCAAAATAATTTTTTTCTGCATCTAACCCAGCCAATAGTTTTGGCCTAATACCACAGTTTGGCCACTCAGCTCTGCTCGGTTACCATCCATTGTTTTTTGTGCAAACAACTCCAGAGTTGTGAATTAGTTAACCACCAAAATGAGTGGAAAAAGGCCTGCTGCTGGTGGAAAGGGGAATAGGCGTGTTGGGAAGGGGAAAAAAGGTTGTGTCCGTGGGGTAGGTGTTAAAGCAACAGTAACATCTGCAGAAGAAAGACCATCTTCCAGCCAAACTAAAATGTCTACTTCTTTTAGCGGACAATGTGATAAGATCCCTTTCTTACGGCCACGCCAATCGCTACAAATTCCAGATGAGGCACAAAAACAGCAGGTGCTTCAACGGATATCAAGTGCTCCTTTAAGTGGGCTCTCCTCCACATCAACTTCAACATCACAAATACTCCAGTCCTCAAAGGTGTCACCCAAATCGCACTTGCTTCCTCACAGCTCCCAAATCTCCAGCTGCCCGTCTGAGTATGAGGTAGAACAGATGGTTGAGTCTGCAGAGCTGTTTACTCATACTATAGCCTGGGAATCAGAGGTCGACTCCAGCGCTTCTGTGAATCCAGACGAGGAAATGATCTGCACTGATGCCCAGAATCTTTATGAGTCGGATCCAGGACCAGACGCAGAAGGTTCTGACCATAATGTAGACCCTCATTCCCAAACTGTAACTCCTGTTGGTGGAGACAATGAGGAAGACGATGATAAGACTCAAATACCTGATTGGAGCGACAACTTTAGTTTTTTGTCAGGGCAGGAACAGGTTGGCTCTGAGGACGACGGGTGTGATAACGCACAGGGTGATGATGATGAGGTCGGAGATCCCACTTACTGTCAACCCACAGTCAGCCAAGAGATGAGGTCAGCAGAGGAGGTGGAGGAAGATGCTAGTGACGACAAGGTCAGGTTGCGCCTTCCTGGACAGAGACGTAGTACTGGAAGCACGTCAACAACTGCATCCTCAAACACAACTCTGCCTCTCACCACAAGTCGTGGTGGCTCTTCAGGTCGCATGGGTGCTAAGCCTTGCATAGCCTGGGCATTTTTTCAGATCGATAAAGATGACCCAACTCGTGTTATCTGTAACATTTGTCAGCAAAAGCTAAGTAGAGGCCAAAAAATACATAGTTTGAGTACTTCATGCATGAACCGGCACATGGACATGAAGCATAAGTTGCAGTGGGAAGCTCAGTGTGCTACAATGCGGCCTAGCCGGCCGGGCCAACCACCGTCTGCCATATCTTGTGCATCCGCGGCCTCTTCATCCTCTGTGACTGGGGGGACAGCAGTCACACCTGTTTTGGGGCACAGACCTGCCACCTCTTTACCCGCAACAGCCAGCGTGATTGGCAGGTCATCATTTTCTTTGGAGGTGGTAACACCAGCTGGTGTTGAGCGCTGTCCGACATCGATAGCACCACCTTTGGATGAAGGCAACCTAACATGTCCGCCTGCATCTTCCTCACAGACCGGCAGTTTTGCTGGGGACACCCTTATCAACCCCGTCTAAGCACAATAGCCAGCCCTCGGTCCCTCAGATGTGGACAAGTAAAAGACCATTTCCTCCTAGCCATGAGAAAGCTAAGAGGTTGAATTTCACCATCTGCAAGCTCTTGGCTACAGAAATGCTGCCTTTCCGCCTGGTGGACACAGAGGATTTTCGAGACCTTATGTCCGTCGCAGTGCCCCAGTACCAGATGCCCAGTCGGCACTACTTCTCAAAGAAAGGTGTGCCTGCGCTCCACCAGCATGTCGCACACAACATCACCGCTTCTTTGAGAAACTCTGTGTGTGACAGGGTGCATTTCACCACAGACACTTGGACGAGTAGGCATGGACAGGGGCGTTACATGTCGCTGACTGGGCACTGGGTAACTATGGTGACAGCAGGACAAGGGGCTGCTGTCCAAGTCTTGCCGTCCCCACGAGTTGTGCGTCAATCCTCTTTATGTCAAAGTTCCTCCACTGCTTCTGCCTCCTCAACCTCCTCTCGGTCTTCCACCTGCACCCAAAGCCTGTCTGGTCATGCCACAAGCTTTCTAACTGCGCAGAAGGGATCCTGCACACCTCCTTACTATGCTGGCAGTAGGGCTCAACGTCATCAGGCGGTTTTTACATTGAAATGTCTGGGAAATGTGAGTCACACAGCTGAGGAGTTGTGGTCAGCTCTGGAGAACCAATTTCATGAATGGTTGTCTCCACTGGACCTGAAACCAGGGAAGGCCGTGTGCGACAATGCTGCAAACCTGGGTGCGGCCCTTCGCCGGGGCAATGTCACACACGTGCCTTGTATGGCTCACGTGTTGAACCTGGTTGTCCAGCAATTTTTAGCCCACTATCCCAGACTAGATGGCCTTCTGCAGAGGGCACGGTCGCTGTGTGCTCACTTCCGCCGTTCGCATCCCGCAGCTCAGCGACTTACATCTCTACAGAAGTCGTTGGGCCTGCCACTTCACCGGCTAAAATGCGATGTGCCTACCCGGTGGAATTCAACTCTGCACATGTTGCAGCGACTGTGGCAGCACCGACAAGCCCTGGTGCAATACGTTCTGACGTATAGCCTGGGCCAACGAGATTCAGAGGTGGGGCAAATCACGCTGGAGGAGTGGTCTCAGATCAGGGACCTATGCACCCTTCTGCACAGTTTTGAAATGGCGACAAAGATGTTTAGTGCTGACGATGCCATTATCAGCATGACTATTCCGGTGATTTACATGCTGGAGCACATGTTAAACAGAATTCGGAGTCAGGTGGTGGCACAAGAGGAGGTGGAGGAAGTAGAGGAGGAGGAGTTGTATGCGGAAGGGCTAACATCTGCAAGGTCCAGAAGGTCGGCAGCACCAAGGCGGCAGGCATGTGAGGGTGGGGGAGATGGTTTTACCAGGGCGCATGGTAGCAGCCAAACTAGTGAGGAAGGTGCAGGAGCCCAGGAAGAAGTGGAGGACGAACTGATGGAAGACTCATCAGATGAGGGAGACCTTGATCACATTTCTGTTGTGCGAGGTTGGGGGGAGAGGACAGAGGAAGGAAGCATGATTGTTACCTCGCCACCAACACAACAGGGACTTGGTGCTCCTGGATGCGCAACACACATGAGTGCCTTCTTGCTGCACTACCTGCAACATGACCCTCGAATTGTGAGAATTAGAAATAATCCTGACTACTGGGTTGCCACACTGTTAGATCCCCGGTACAAAAGTAAATTTGCAGAAATTATTCCTGCCATAGAAAGGGATGCACGCATGCAGGAGTATCAGCAGAGACTGTTGCAGAATCTTACATGTGCTTTTCCACAAAATACCAGTGGTGCACGTAGTGAATCTCACAGTTCCAACTTGCCAACCGTGGGACCGTCAAGTGTTCAGCACTCAAACCGTAACAGAACCACAGTATCTGCTGGTAACATCAATTTTGCGGAATCATTTCACCACTTTTTTAGCCCATCCTTTGCAAGGCCACAGGAGACAAGAAGTCTGACACATAGTCAACGCCTAGAGACGATGGTACAGGAGTATCTCCAAGTAAACATTGAAGCCACGACTGTGTCACTGGACCCTTGCTCTTTTTGGGCTTCCAATCTGGATAAATGGCCGGAGCTAGCCACTTACGCCTTGGAGATCTTGTCATGCCCCGCAGCCAGCGTTCTGTCTGAACGTGTGTTCAGCGCTGCTGGTGGTGTGCTGACAGATAAGCGCACGCGGCTCTCCACTGATAATGTAGACAGACTCACGTTCATAAAGATGAACAAATCATGGATCCGAAACGACTTTTCTACCCCTGTGTCATCCTGGGGAGAGTAAAAGCTTGATGATTGGTTAAAATCACCCTACCAAACGTTTTAAGCTTTCAAATTACTAATCATGTTTATCTGTATCTTGACTGGAAAATAATTTGGGCTTTGTAGCAGTGTGCAGCACTGATCCTATTAGGCCATCTATAATAAGCTCCACCAGATTTAAAATTAAAAATAATTTTTAGCTGCATCTAGCCCGGAAAATAATTTTGGGGCTCCGAGATGCGCAAGACACATAAGTGCCTTCTTGCTGCACTACCTGCAGCATGACCCTCATATTGTCAGAATTCGAAGTAATCATGACTACTGGGTTGCCACACTCTTAGATCCCCCAAACTTTTCGATCAACCTTTTCATTTTAATAAAGACCAAAAAAATGGTCATTTTTGAAATTATAAGCATTAGCAGGTTGTTAGAAACTGAAATCAAACAGTTTTCAACTCAAAACTTTATTCTAGGTGATGTTACATTTTCACATAGGACCCCTTGTTCGAAAGGAGCTTCTGAACTCTCTCGTCCATTGAATTTGTCAGGTTTTGGATGGTTTCTGCTTCAATTGTTTTGCATGAGGACAGAATACCCTCCCAGAGCTGTTGCTTAGATGTGAACTGCCTCCCGCCATCATAGACACTCCTTTTAATGATGCTCCAAAGGTTCTGAATGGGGTAGAGGTCAGGGGAGCATGGGGGTCACACCATAAGTTTGTCCCCTT
This sequence comes from Phyllobates terribilis, assembly GCF_046119375.1. NCBI lineage: Eukaryota > Metazoa > Chordata > Amphibia > Anura > Dendrobatidae > Phyllobates > Phyllobates terribilis. The sequence continues at coordinate 114,395,416 of NW_027362761.1, read as the reverse complement.
TTATGCCCATATCAGCCAGAGATGCAGATGTTTTATGTGCAGCATGAGATGGTGCATTATCATGCAGAAAAATGATCTTGCTGTGAAATACACGGTTCTTCTTCTTGAACCATGGCAGGAAGTGCTGTTTGAGAAAATCCACATACATTATGGAGTTCATCTTTAGCGCCTTCAGGGATCCTAAAGGGGCCGACAATCTCTCTCCCCATGATTCCAGCCCAAAACATTACTCCACCTCCTCCTTGTTGGCGCTGTAGCCGTGTTTGCGTGGGGTGTCCATCAACCAGCCATCCTCCACTCCATCCATCTGGACCATCGAGCGCTGCACGGCACTCATCCGTGAACAAAACAGTTTTGAAATCAGTCTTCATGTAATGTTTGGCCCACTGGAGCCGTTTCTGCTTGTGTGAAGTGGATAGAGGAGGTCGACAGGATGGCGTATGCACAGCTGCAAACCTCTGAAGGACCCTGCATCTTGTTGTTCGGGGGACGTTGGAGGCACAAGCAGCTTCAAAAACTTGTCTGCTGCTATGACAAGGCTTTTTTGCCGCTGCTCTTTCAACCTGACGTAATTGCCTGTAGGAAAGAGTCCTCAATTTGCCCTTATCAGCACGCACACGTGTGTACTGTGAATCAGCTACATACTTCTTGATTGCCAAGACACTTCATCCTGATCATCGCACAATGTTGATTGTAGTCATGCCTTGACCTAAACACTCCACAATTTGTTGCTTCTCAGCAGCCGACACATCCTTTTTCTTTCCCATTTTGGCAGAAAATGTAGGCTGCTTAATAATGTGAGAGAGCCTTCTTAAGTAGTCTTGCCTTTCATTGGACACACCTGCCAAACTAATTAGCACAGGTGTCTGCAATTGCTTACAGTGATATAAAGAGCCCTGACACACATCACCATCAATGAGTTTAACTGACAAACAAACAAATTCTTCCCTTATCACTCCTAAACACTTTTTGCATAATAATTTGGAACGCGGTGTACATGTGCTTTTCCACAAAACACCAGCGGTTCACGTAGTGAATCTTACAGTTCTAACTTGCCAACCGTGGTCTGTATGGAATTGTTCAATAAAGGGCCCAAAATTAAGATAACATAGATGGGAGAGGTCTCTATGAATAGGAATTCCTAAGTATTTGATACCCTGTGAGGGCCAGGCAAAGGGAAAGTTGGACTGGATGGAATCCTATATGGATTTGGGGAGGGAGACATCGAGGGCCTCAGACTTCGCTGCATTGATTTTAAAATTTGACCATGTAACAAAGTGATCTATTTCAGCCATAACAGCATGGATGGATATATGTGATTGAGTGATATATACTAGGACATCATCAGCAAATAGAGAGCACTTGTACTCGGTGCCTCCCACCTCAATCCACCTAATATTGGGGTTATGGCGAATTGATGAGAGCAGGTGCTCCGTCACTAGGATGTATAAGAGAGGGGACAGAGGACATCCCTGCCTTGTCCCATTAGTGATTGTGAAAGGTGATGAAAATGTTCTGACGCACCCCCTGGGCCTTGGGACACCCGGAGCCGGACCCTTTTTGGTGGATGCTGGTGGTTGTAGTCTTCGTGGCGGCGACCCGGTTCCGTGGCTCAGGGCGGTCAAACCAGTGGCGGAACTATTTATGTGGTTTTGATGTTTAAATGTCCGACTACGCCACCCGTGGATTGCGGTCAGAGTGAACCGCCGCTACAGGGCAGACCGCTGAGGCTGGTGTTGTGGGTGCAGCAGAGCGTAGCATAACTCCCCACGGGAGGAGTACAGCCTCAGGGCAGTGTATGCGGAGGATGGGGGTGATGGTGCAGGGCAGCAGCAGTAACGACACGGAGTCAGTGATGCAGTCCAGGGCCTTTACTCACAGTTCTTATTATCCAGACCACGTCTGCAGGTAACGGCTGCCCACGTCGTACTGTGCTCACCAGGTGAGGGGCTCAGACAACTCCCAGATAACTTTGGAGCACTTCACAGGACCCCCTTTGTGTGTCCTTTGTCTGGCCTTTCTTACCAACACTTCTGTCCGGCTGCCTCGGGCCTCCTCTTGGTAAACTTGGCGCCAGTTTCCCTGACCCTATGTGGTGCCTTCCTAGCGGGTGTAGCGAGGGGCTGCGCCAAATAAAATGTCAGAGCCTCCGGTTTCTAGCTGAGGGTCGTTTCCTGCCTCCACTAGTTCGGGGACCGGTCTCCCCCTTTGGCCTGACCCCTCCACGCAGGTGGATTCGGGCGTGCAGTGGCGACTCGCCCGTCCGCACCCCTGGGATCCCTTCATTCCTCGTTCCTGGAGCCTTCTCCGCTCCTCTTCCTTCCTTCTCCCTCTTCCAGGCCTGGGCCTCTGTTACTAGGCCCGCCTCCGGAGCAGAGCTCATGCAGAGCCCCTGCTCCCTGCCACTTCTGCTCAGACTTCTCTGCACTGAACTAAGATGGTGCCCACCTTTTATACTCCCTTCTCAATGCACCCAGGAACTGCTTCCTCCCTGCTCCTGCACTACAGGGTTCCCCTTCCTCAGTGTTCCCTCCCCCCACTCCAGCCAGGGACAGGGACTGTCGTGCCCATCTCAGGGGCATATTGGTCGCCCTGCCCCACGGCAATGTGGTGTAATGCATGCAGGTGTCGGGTCCTGATCCACACTCCATCCTTACCTGAGAGTGAGATATCACACCTCTGGGTGAGGTGCAATACGTCTGTAGCAACCGAGCCCTCAGGGTGCTACAGTTCCATTTATCTTCAGCCTAGGTGACGTATTGCGATACAGGGCCGTGATTTTGGCTATAAAAGGGTCCCCTAGACCCCTACCCCAAGCTTTTTAAGAGAATCATATATGGCGTGCCAGGAGACTCTATGGAATGCTTTCTCAGCATCCAACGAGAGTATGTAATTACAAATTTTTAACTGCATCTAGCCCAGGAAATACTTTGTGCCTAGTAGCAGTGTCTGCTAGTCAGCGGATTATCCCGGCTGTTAAGCAAGCTACACCACCTGTAGTTTAGACACTTAATTTTTTCAAAGGAAATGCTTTGGGACCATGGGATACTCAGTGAAGAGCATCAGGAGGCACCCCAAGGCATAGGGGCTGGGACTGGCAGTAGGATGCCTTGCGGTGGACAGCCGAGCTCGATCCTTATAAAAGCTTTTTAACTGCAGCAGCTTTAGTGGACGCTACTGGAGCTGGAATTACGCGGCTGCTGGCATGAGACTTGCCCTCCAATAGATCCTTGTAAATGGATTTAAAGTGTATTCATTCAAATTAGAGAGACAATTTAAATTAAAAAGCTTAGAGCTGCCTCCACCACAGGGGGGCTCGCTCGACCCACCAGCGGACAGGCACCAGTATTGGGAGAGGGGGGCTGGCCATCAGGGTTCACCGCGGCTCTGGCACAAACCCGGCGACACGGAGGTGGCACGGGCAGGAGCGGACTGGCCGTGTCGGCTTCTCACTTTTTGGATTTTAGAAGGGCATGACATGCCTATATCTGTGTCTCCCCCTCCTTTTACTCCTCCACCTCTTTTATTTTCGCATGACTATGTTGTTGCATAGCCTATCACTCTGCTTCAGCCCTCAGGTCCCGTTACCAGATACCTGCCAGTTACCTGCCAGTTACCTGCCAGATTCCTACATGATACCTGCCTGATACTTGTCTATCTACTTGCATTCTTGCGGTCCGACAGTCTGCCTACCAGCCCTGCTAGTCTGTCTATGGATCTGATTGCCCGCTCACCTGGGAGCGCTCATCTGCTCTCCTGCCTGCTAGCCTGCCTGCTAGCCTACCTGGAGGCTCTGCCGTCACGTGCTGTGACCACCTGCCTGTCCAGAGACTCTTACCCGCTCACCTGGGAGCGTCCGCCTGCTACCTGCCTGCTAGCCTACCTGGAGGCTCTGCCGTCACCTGCTGTGACCACCTGCCTGTCCAGAGACTCTTGCCCGCTCACCTGGGAGCGTCCACCTGCTACCTGCCTGCTAGTCTACCTGGAGGCTTAGCCATCACTTGCTGTGACCACCTGCCTGTCCAGAGACTCTTGCCCGCTCTCCTGGGAGCGTCCACCTGCTACCCGCCTGCTAGCCTATCTGGAGGCTTAGCCGTCACTTGCCGTGACCACCCGCCTGTCAAGACACTGTCCACGTCACTTGCCGTGACCTCCTGCCCTTCTACCCAGAGACTGTCCCCGTCACTTGCCGTGACCTCCTGCCCTTCTACCCAGAGACTGTCCCCGTCACTTGCCGTGACTACCTGCCCGCCTACCCTGGGAGCCACCCGCTTCCTTACTAGGACTGCCCCTTTGTATCGTTGCTCAGAGGTTCCACCTCCCAGACCCGTTACAATAGCCCAAGGTGTGGAGGATTTGTGTTTTTGGTCATTTATTTTGCCGTATATACAAGTCATTACCCTGGAAAGGATGTTCCTTAACAATCCATTTTGGTTTCGTTTTTGTATGTTTTATTATGAGTCCATTGGCGTAATACCTCTGACAAAGTTGTTGACAGCAGTGACCTGGGCATCAGAAATGCTTCCAGGGGTTTTCCCCATGCTGATCCCATGTCATTTGAGCACTGTTCCCATTGATTTGAGCAATTTTTAGGCCCTCTGCAGATCGCCGGGAGAAGCCGCAGGACAAATGCTCAAGTTTCCCATAGACTTACATTGGGCTTGTTACTCGGTCCAGCACTCGAGCATTCCAATTTGCTCGACCTGAACAACGAGTACCCGAGCATTTTTGTGCTCGCTCATCACTATTTATTATCATTTAGCTCTATGGTTGAGTGTGAGATGGCAACAACAACAAAGATTTGTATTATGCTTTTCTCAATGGTGGTTTGTAAGTCAATAATGGAAATCTGTTGATTCATTACGCAATTTTTTTTTTATTACCATCTTCCTCTCATTTTATAGTGAGCTCATCAAATGTATTTTAGGAAACTTCTTTAAAATCGTTGGAGCTGATATTTGGTTGAGGTAACATGAATAATATAATTTCATTCCATATAAATATATGCCAAATAATTTTTCATCATTGTAAGTAACTACATTGAAGTCTGACAATGCTAAAATCAGCTTCTTTAACAACAAACTTTTTTTAGCCTCAGAAAAATCACACGGAATGAAAATGCATCTTTTCTAACTGGTTATCTAGTTGTTTGTCAGAGGACATATCTTCCTTTCATCTTGTCATACTTACTCTGCTCTTTGAAATGTTTGCATCTATGTGCTGAAGAACACTCAGTGGAAAAGTAAAAAAAGGACACAGACAAGGACTGACAAGAAGTATAGCAATATGCATTTTAGTCTAACATTCATAGTGCTTAAATGAAAGACAGACTACAATGTAAGAATTATATTTCCAGCAACAAAAATGGAAAAATAAGCAAGAAAAAATAGAATTGTGTACATTTTAGGGTAACAACATTGTTTACAGCACATCTCCAGTGAAGAAAATTGGTTTATGAATATTAACTCAAATGAATGCCTCGTTTTCTGCTATCAATTATTTCCACTAAATCTAAATGCTGTCAAATTTTTGAAGCCATTTCTTGCCACCAAAGTGAGAGTAATTCTCTATGAAATACTATTTTTTTTAAACCTGTTATAGTTTTCTTAAACCTTTTCTGCATGAAGCATTGAAAATTGAGCAGACAGTTCAGGCCCAATTAAGATGAATTATCTTTGTACTTGCTCTGAATCTGTTTTATCTAAATTAATAGATCATTGAGCTTTAGTGCATATAGAAGCTGTTCCATATCCATGGTTACAATCCTCTATTACTTCTATGATCTTCCATAGAAATAATGATGCATTTCCTTATTGTTTTCTATCATTATGGACAGCTTTACTATATCCTATTAGTGTCCTATATTTCTTCTTTCTTAGAGTAAAATGAGTCCACAATGTTACCCTTTGAAACCATAAAAAGATAAAAAGCACAATAGGGTCTCATCTGGGTATAGAGGTTGTAGATTTAGTTGAAAGCTACTCAACTGTAGTGGTTGTGTGTGACACAATCACTATCATAGCTTATTTGTCAGCCGCTGCAATGTCCACAGATTTTGTATAAAATAGAAAGCCAATGTAGGTGGACTTCAAGTGCGCTGCTGATTCAGGAACGAATCATAGAACAAATTAATTGAAGGTGTTTAATTTGTCAACGCATTTCAGAGTCAAATCCGACTCCTTCCTGAGGACAGCTTTCACATGTGGTTGTCCTGAGGAAGGAGTCGGATTTTATTCTGAAACGCGTTGACACATAAACCACCTTCAATTCATTTGTTCTATGATTTGTTCTTAAATCCACAGCGCACTTGAAGACAACATACTCTGGCTTTCTATTACAGTTGACAAACATAGTTGGAACGACACTAGTCTGGCGCCATCACTGTCCAGCTCTTTCAATCGCTGCAAGAGGTGGATGTATACTGAGAGACCTGTCAATTACTGTACTTCTAGCAGTCCTGGAAAAGCCGGCTAGGACAATGCCAGAATAGTCTCATCTCCGGCTATGATCCCGGGTAGGATTTTTAAAGTATATATTCTCTGAAATGCTATAGCAAGTTTGCAGCCAGACTCTGATTCATGCTACCCGCTGTATGAGCAGCATGATTCAGCTGACAGGTGCCCTTTAACCCCTTAACCCCCCAGGGTGGTTTGCATGTCAATGACCAGGCCAATTTTTACAATTCTGACCACTGTCACTTTAAGAGGTAATTACTCTGGAACGCTCCAACAGATCCCCCTGATCCTGAGACTGTTTTTTTGTGACATAATGTACTTCATGATTGTGGTAAAATTTCTTCGATATCACTTGTGTTTATTTGTGAAAAAAACAGAAATTTGGCGAAAATTTAGCAATTTTCAAAATTTGAATTTTTATGCCCTTAAATCAGAGAGATATGTCACACAAAAGAGTTAATAAATAACATTTCCCACATGTCTACTTTACATCAGCACAATTTTGGAACCAAAATTTTTTTTTGTTAGGGAGCTATAAGGGTTAAAAGTTGACCAGCGATTTCTCATTTTTCCAACAAAATTTAGAAAACCATTTTTTTAGGGACCACATCACATTTGAAGTCACTTTGAGAGGTCTTTATGACAGAAAATACCCAAAAGTGACACCATTCTAAAAACTGCACTCCTCAAGGTGCTCAAAACCACATTCAATAAGTTTATTAACCCTTCAGGTGCTTCACAGGAATTTTTGGAATGTGGAAGAAAAAAATTAACATTTAACTTTTTTCACAAAAATGTTACTTTAGACCCAATTTTTTTTATTTTCACAGGGGTAACAAGAAAAAATGGACCCCAAAATTTGTTGAGCAATTTCCCCTGGGTGCGCAGATACCCAATATGTGGGGAAAAAACACTGTTTGGGCGCACGGCAGGGCTCGGAAGGGAAGGAGCGCAATTTGACTTTTTGATTGTAAAATTTGCTTGAATAATTAGCGGACGCCATGTTGCGTTTGGAGAGCCCCTGTGTGCCCAAACATTGGAGCTCCCCCACAAGTGACCCCATTTTGGAAACTAGACCCCCCATGGCACCTATATAGATGCATAGTGAGCACTTGAAACCCCTAGGTGCTTCACAAATTGATTCGTAAAAATGAAAAAGTGAAAAAAAAACACGTTTTCATTTTTATGAATCAATTTGTGAAGCACCTGGGGGTTTCAAGTGCTCACTATGCATCTATATAGGTGCCTTGGGCAGTCTAGTTTCCAAAATGGGGTCAGTTGTGGGAGAGATCCAATGTTTGGGCACACAGGGGCTTTCCAAACGCAACATGGTGTCCGCTAACAATTTGAGCTGACAATTTGTTAGCGGACACCATGTTGCATTTGGAGAGTCCCTGTGTGCCCAAATATTGGAGCTCCCCCACAAGTGACCCCATTTTGGAAACTAGACCCCCCAAGGCACCTATCTAGATGCATAGTGAGCAGTTGGAACCCCCAGGTGCTTCACAAATTGATTCATAAAAATGAAAAAGTGAAAAAAAACACACTTTTTCATTTTTATGAATCAATTTGTGAAGCACCTGGGGGTTCCAAGTGCTCACTATGCATCTAGATAGGTGCCTTGGGGGGTCTAGTTTCCAAAATGGGGTCACTTGTGGGGGAGCTCCAATGTTTGGGCACACAGGGGCTCTCCAAACGCAACATGGTGTCCGCTAACAATTTGAGCCGATTTTCCATTCAATTTGTTAGTGGACACCATGTCGCATTTGGAGTGCCCCTGATGTGCCTAAGCAGTGGAGCTCCCCCACAAGTGACCCCATTTTGGAAACTATACTCCTCAAGGATTTTATTAAGGTGTATAGTGAACATTTTGAACCCAGAGGTACGACACAGAATTTGATAACATTAGGTCATCATATTGAATAAGTTGTCATTAGTCTTGAGCGCAAGTGCTCGCTACTTGAGTTTGCATCGGGTACTCAGGTATGCACCATGTACTGCGTGCGCTCGAGTGACATGCTCGAGTCCCCGCCCGGATGTTTCACGTTTATTAGACACCCAAAAAAAAACATGCGGGGATCGCTCGTGCATGGCAGGCAATCCCCGCAAAGTTTTTTGGGCCGTGAAGCATATGGGGCGGAGACTCAAGCATGTCACTCAAATACCCACGATACTCAATGTATGCCAGAACACCCGATGCAAACTCAAGTAGCGAGCACTTGCGCTCAACACTAGTCACCATTTCGTCATCTTTTTTTCTTACTTTTGAAAAAAATCCCAACCACATCACAACCTCAACCCCAGCCCTAACCCTAACACAACCCTAGCCGTAGCACAACCCTAACCGTAGCACAACCCTAACCTGAGAGTTTATTTTTTACGCCGTTCCTCATGTGGTATAAGTGATTAGACGACTTTATTCTTCGGGTCGGTGCGATCACAGCGATACCAGAATCATAAGGGGTTTTTATGACTGACAGCTGTCACACACTAAAAGACGCATTTTTTGTAAAATCTAGTTTTGGCATCGCCATATTTTGAGAACTACAATTTTTCCAGATTCTGGCAGACAGTCATTTGACTGCTTGTTTTTTGCGGGATGAGTTGAAGTTGTTATTGGTGCCATTTTCAGGCACGTGACATTTTTTGATCGCTTTCTATTCTGATTTTTGGGAGGCAGAATAAACAAATACCAACAATTCAGGAATTGTTTTTTTTTTTTTTATTCTGTTCCGTGTGTGGTAAAATTGATAAGGCAGCTTTATTCTTTGGGTCAGTACGTTTACAGTGGTACCACATTTATATCGTATTTCTATGTTTTGCACTTTTACATAATAAAAGCAATTTTATAGAAAAAAATATTTTTTAGCATAGATTTATTCTGAGAGCTATAACTTTTTTATTTTTCGTCTGATGGAGCTGTTTGGTGGCTTGTTTTTTGTGGGACGAGATGACGTTTTCAGCGGTACCATTTTTATTTATATTTGTCTTTTTGATCGCGTGTTATTCCATTTTTTGTTTGGCGGTATGGTGATAAAGCATTGTTTTTTGCTTCGTTTTTTTTTTTTTTTTTACCGTGTTCACTGAAGGGGTTAACTAGTGGGACAGTTTTATAGGTCAGGTTGTTCCGGACGCAGCGATACCAAATATGTGCACTTTTATTGTATTTTTTGTTTTTTTTTATAATAATATTTATTGATGGGTACATTATATTTTTATTTTTGGTGGATTATTTTTTTTATTTTTTTTTATATTTTTACAATTTCTTTTTTTTTTTTTTTCACTTTCTGATAGTTTTAATACTTTATTACTTTGTTCCACTGTGGGACTTTCACTTTTTTTTCTCTGATCGCCTGCATGGCACAGGAATGCAGCACCATCCCTGTGTCATGCAGGCTGTCAGCGCTGGACAGGGAGAAGATTGTTTGGAGATGCACTGCGCATGTCCAAAAAATCTTCCTGCTGTCTGGTGACCCGGATGTTGTCATGACGACATCGGGTCGTCATGGCAACATCCTGGAAGCCACGGCAGTCAGCGCTGGAAGCCGGAAGAGGAGGTGAGTATCTGCGATCACCTCCCCTTGCCACCGCAATGCTGCGATCGACTTCGATCGCAGAATCGCGGGGGTTAATGTGCTGGGAGCGGTGCAGGACCGCTCCCTGCACATAGTACTGGGTGTCAGCTGTGACAATCAGCTGACACCCGGCGGCGATCGCGCCCACACAGCCTGTGTGAGCGCGCGATCGCCATGACGTACTAATACGGGTCTGGCTCTTAAGTCCCAGGGCACAGACTCGTATTAGTACGTCAAATGTTGTTAAGGGGTTAAAGGGCTTTGCCTATAAAAAAATATTTATCTCTCCACATAATAGGTGATTTATGAAGACAGAAAACAAGGTTTTGGTACAGTGTTAGCCAGTTGAAGAAAGATTTATTGCTATCAGTAAGAGCAACTAAATAATAATCTTGTAGATATGATACCTTTCAAAAATAGTGTGTCATCAGAAAATGACATATTGTTTAAATCAGGTTTTTGTGTTACATGTATTTTAAAAAGAAAAAAATGGCAATGGATTTTTTTCATATCACTATATTAATTGAACAAAGAAAATAGTAATCTTGCAATTTTCACACTTGCCACTGAATCTATTTTAGACTCATACTTCCTGTCCATTTCGGAAAAGTTTTAAAGGGAATCTGTCATCAGGTTTTTGCCTTGTAATCTGAAAGCAGCATGCTGTAAGGGTTAAAACACAGATTTCAGTGATGCCTCTCTTATCAAGCTCCATTGTTTTGTTTACTTGCAATGATTCTTTTAGCACCATAAGCTTGTCATTGCTGGACAGTGTATTCCTTCTGGTAGACCCCACACCCTTCTGCGATAAGCACCTCACTGTCTATAGACATTGTATATGCAGAGACTGGTGTGGCCGGCGTTAGCTTTCTGAGCTCTGCTTCGTGCTAAATCTATATTCTCTGATTGTGTCAGAACCTCTGCATCCAGTAAACTGAGTGATACATTGTTGGATTCAGCTTCTCTTTTCCTACCTTATGCTGCTCTCAGATGAGGTAGTAAAAACCTGTAGGATCAACCCTGCTAAGCCGTTTATATGAGCATGTAGGTCATAGGATGTTGAATAAAATGATACCTTGATATTTGTGATCCGATGTTTTATTCAAGAGTAATCCATCTTTTCTTCATATGTAAATGAGCTGTTAAGATCTATGGACTGAACATAGATGTCCCTGAGAATCTGCTTCCAGAGTTTATTTTAAATACAAGGGGGTGTTACCAGTGTGATATATATTAACTGACAGTCTGCTCTTCTGGTCTACATATTTTACACTTGTACTGCCCCCTTTCATTTAAAATATGCTTGGGATGCAAAGTTTCAGGGAGACCTTAACAACTAATTTACATATTAAGAAAAAAATGGATTTTTCTTGAATCAGATCACAAATATTAAGGTATCATTTTAATCGTCATTCTGTCATCTGCATGCCCATATACAGTACAGACCACAAGTTTGGACACACATTCTCATTTTAAGATTTTTCTGTATTTTCATGACTATGAAAATTGTACATTCACACTGAAGGCATTAAAACTATGAATTAACACATGTGGAATTATATACTTAACAAAAAAGTGTGAAACAACTGAAATTATGTCTTATATTCTAGGTTCTTCAAAGTAGCCACCTTTTATTTTGATGACTGCTTTGCTCGAAATTTTGAACTCCAAATTGCAATCAACCATGATTGGGGACGGCAGCAGGGGGTGGCCTCAAGAGGTTCCACATATTTCTTGAGCAGAAACCTGTGAAATCTTAAGAGCCTGAGGTAACACAAGACGAAATGCTTCTGGGTTAATGACGGTGATTATTTTATAGGAACCAATAAATCTAGATCCCAGCTTCCAGGAAGGAACCTTCAACTTGATATTCCTGGTAGACAACCACACAAAGTCATTCACACTTAGGACCTGACGAGTGTTTCCTGCCAGCCATACGTTTGTACCTGTCACCCATGATCCTGAAATTACTCTAAACCCCCCGCCACACAGAAGAGAGCGACGAAGCAAAACGTTCCTCCTCAGGAACTCCCAAAGCCTCTCCCCCACTAAAGGTACCAAACTGTGGATGAAATCTGTATGCACCAAAGAAAGGTGACCTGCCAGTAGACTCTTGATGATGATTATTAATAGCAAACTCGGCTAACGGTAAATAAGATGCCCAATCCTCCTGGTTCTCGGAGACAAAACACCTGAGGTAAGTCTCCAAATTCTCATTAATGCGCTCGGTCTGTCCATTCGACTGAGGATGGAAGGCAGAGGAAAAAGACAACTGCACCCCCAGTCAAGTACAGAAAGCCTTCCAGAACTTAGAATCAAACTGGGTTCCCCGATCTGACAACACATTGGAAGGAACCCCATGAAGCTTCACAATCTCATTAATGAATACCTGAGCAAGAGTCTTGGCATTCAAAAGTGCCGGTAATGCGATAAACTGAACCAATCTACAACCACCAGAACCACACTCTTGCCTGCAGATACCGGTGGGTCAGTAATAAAATCCATGGACAAGGGTGTTCATGGCCTGCTAGAAATAGGCAGCGGAAGAAGAGGACCAGACAGACGGGTATGTGATACATTAGAACGCGTGCAAATACTGCAAGCAGATACATGTTCAACTACATCCTGATGCAACCCTGGCCACCAAAAACGATGAGAATGGAGGTCCGGAGTTGCCTTACCACCTGGATGACCAGCAAGCACCGAGTTGTGATGTTCCCTAATTACTTTACTTTTGCAGATTAAATGGTACAAATAACCTCCCCGAAGGGCAGGAAGCAGGGGCATCCCCCTGAGCCTCCAACACCTCTCTCTTCAGGTCAGGGTTCAAAGCTGAAATGACTACCCCCTTCTGCAAAATAGGGGCAGGGTTCTCATGGTCACCACCACCAGGGAAGCTCCGGGACAAAGCATCAACCTTGATGTTTTTAACCCCTGGACGGAAAGTGACTACAAAATTGAACATAGTAAAAAACATGGACAATCTAGCCTGTCTTGGGTTGAGACGTTTAGCAGACTGAAGAAATGACTGGTTCTTATGGTCTGTGATAACAGTAATAGGATGGACTGCCCCTCCAACCAATGTCACCATTCTTTGAATGCCAATTTAATCGCCAAAGCTCCCCAATACCCACATCATAATTTCTCTCAGCCAAAGATAATTTTTTGGAAAAGAAAGCGCATGGACGACATTTACCAGGGGATGGACCCTGAAACAACACAGCCCTAACCCCCACCTCCGATGCATCAACTTCTACGATAAAAGACTGCGAAACATCGGGTTGACTGAGTATAGGAGCTGTGGCAAAGCATCTCTTTAAGGAGGAAAAAGCATGCTGGATGGCATTCAACCATTTAGAAAAATCAGACCCCTTTATTGTTATGTCAGTAAGGGGTTTCACCATTACCAAATAATTTTGAATACATTTCCGGTAATAGTTAGTAAAGCCCAGAAAGCGCTGTAATTCCTTCAGGTTCTAGGGACGGTCCCAATCAAGTACAGCACGGATCTTCTCCATCCGAAAACCCAATGATGACAACAGGTACTCCAAAAACTGCACCTCCTGGATGACAAAAACACATTTCTCTAGTTTGGCATATAGTTTGTTATCCCTTAATATCTGTAGTACCTGTTTAACATGCCCCTGATGTGTCTCAAAATCAGGTGAGTAAACCAAAATATAATCCAGATAGACCACCACAAACCTGCCCACTAAATGATGGAAAATATTGTTTATGAAATGCTAAAACACCGCAGGTGCATTGGTCAGACCAAAAAGCATAACCAAACTCTCGAAATGCCCTTCAGGGGGTATTGAATGCCGCTGAGTCAATGGCATAAATAGGGATGGGCTTAGTTAACGTACAGCAAGTAAGCCCATGAGTTTTCACAAACGTAGCATAAACCATGCTGACTCCAGCTCCACTGTCCACGAACACACAAATTTTCTCAGTCCTGCTCTCTAGCACCACCTCTGCCGTCAGGACAAACTGAGAACTGCATGTTGAAGACAAACACACCACCTGATTATCCAACTCCACACTACCAAGGGTTAATCAAGTTTCTTCTTGCTTAGGAATTGAGGGACAGGCCCCATTAAAATGTCCTTTTTTCCACAAAAAAAAACACACGCCCTTTTTCTTGCGAATCTCAGGGGTAACATACAACACAGAAGCACCCCCTAACTGCTTGGGTTCCTCCAACACCACAAGTACAGGTTCACTCCCAGACTGCCCTCCCCGGCAAAGGGGCATTGGCCCAAAAAGAGGGTTCAGGAGAAGGTGGCCTCACACACCTATCCTGAAGGCATAAGGTTAAAGTTCAAAAAATACAACTTACAAGCTTCTTTGAATAAAAATAAACTTGTCTCTAGCTCTTGAAAACCTGTCCAGGAGGGCAATTTTTGATTCAAGCTGGACTGGTTTACCCGCACAGTCCCCGACAAGCTGCCACTGCTGCTGACCCTCAGATCGAAGGTCAGTCACCTTCAGTGACAACCTCCAAAGCTGCTCTGCCAGCACAGAAATGGGATCCATGAACCTGGGAAAAAAAAACACACACAAAAAAAAAAGTCAGTTTTTTTTTCTTTTTTCGTTATACAGTATATGGCCGGTGATAAAGTCACGCTAGGTAAGGGGAAGACCAAGTGTATGACGGTGGGAAAAGGGGGGAAGCCCAATAACTAGGAAAGGGAGAGTGGAGGCCCCAAGGCATATCTTACAACACCCTGACTCCCCTATCGTCCCTAAATAGGTTCCGCACCTATCGCCGAGCAGGATACCTAATCTCTAACTGTCCCTAGAACTAGGCCATAGGTAGGGAGGGGAAGGAGTGAGCACTAGTCAGCCCCCACTGCAACTAAAGACAAACAAGGAAAACAGATAAGGGGATAAACTTAGCTTGATAGGACACCAGAGAGAAGACGACAACAATCCACCAAGAAGCTTCAAGAAGAATCTAGCCACTTGCTAGTACTCCAGACCTGAGCAGGGGAAAATAGTTCTATCACCGGCGACTCTCTGGAGACACTGAGGGTTTTTAAATGTCAAGCAAGGGTGTGTCAATTAGCAGCAGAAGGTGAAGATCACTGCTGGGTCCTAGCGAGAGAAAGATACCACTATACTACAGAGATGAAAGGATCGACAAGGTGTCTGCAAAGCCAAGCGCAGCGACCTTCTACAGCCGGATCCAAAACGACTGTCTGTCAAACATGATACAGCCGTGACAATATCCTTTCGTGAGGTCCACCTTTCAATCAGTTCGTCTACCCTGGGCATTGGGTAGGTGTCGAAATTCGAGACCTCGTTGAGCTTCCTATAGTCATTGCAAAACCACCATTCTCCATCTGGTTTCGGCACTAAGACTATGGGACAGGACTAGCCACTCTTGGACTCTTCAATGACTCCCAGGCTCAGCAGCCGCTTCACCTCTTTCGAGATCACCTCTCAGCGGGCTTCAGGAATGCGATACGGCTTCATGTTTACTCAGACATGAGGCTTCGTGAGAACCTCATGCTCTATGATCTGAGTACACCCCAGTAATTCTGAAAACAGGTCTCTGTTCTGCTGTAGCAACTCTTGGCACTGTTGCTTTTTGGTCACGTGACAGGAACTCTGCCACCTTGACCTCCTCCACTTTGGCTTCAGTCTTCACCACCAAACATGGAGCTTCCACAGGCTCCCTATCTCGCCATGGCTTAATAAGGTTGACATAGTACACCTGGTAGGACTTCCTTCTCCCTAGTTGGTGGATTTTATAGGTGACATCGCCAACCTTTTCAACTACTTCATAGAGGCCCTGCCACTTGGCCAGGAATTTGCTCTCCACCTTAGCTACCAGCACTAGTACCCAATCCCCAGGGTTGAAGTGTCTCACCCTCACTGATCTATTGTACGCCCTCGACTGTGCCTTTTGTGCTTTGAGGAGGTGTTCTTTCACAATGGGCATCACCTTGGCAATCCTCTCTTACATATGAGCCACATGTTCGATTTTACTCCTGTAGGATGTAGACTCCGCCTCCCAGATCTCCTTTGCTACATCCAGGAGTCCGCAGGGGTGTCAGCCATATAACAGCTCAAAAGGGGAGAACCCAGTAGAGGACTGTTGGACTTCTCTGATGGAGAACAGAAGGTACGGCAGTAGAGACAGTCCCAGTCCTGACCCTCTCAGTACTATACGTGCTGGAGCATACTTTCCCGGGTTTACATCACCAAAGCTACCAACCTTGATGATACATATCTCCACTCAAGGGCCTGTCCAGCAGCCATCTTACACTGGTAACACCCCGTTTCATTTACAGTAAGCTTTAGAAGCAAAGTTTCAGGGAGATCTGTGTCCAATCCAGAGATCTTAACAGGTCATTTACATATTAAAGGGAATCTGTCACCAAGTTTTTCATTCCTCATCTGAGAGCATCAATAATGTAGGAAAAGAGACCATGATTACAACAATGTATCATTTAGTTTACTCTGTACAGCAGTTGTGACACAATCAGAGTTCTTAGATGTAGCATGGTAAATGGCTTTTTCCCGAAAGAAGAAACCAGGGTCTATATTGCCACCTGTTAAAAGTAGCAATCCTAAAAGTCAGATTAAAGAGCTAGCTAAGAACCACCCAAACCAGAAGCATCATTTATAGATACATGTATAAGGGTTTTGCCCCTAATCAATGCAAAGCAGGAGAACTGTTTGGCTTGGTGTGAAGAATTTCACATAGAGGTCTAAAAGATAAAGTATCTCCTTGTAAAGAGCGCCAAATTCGAGTAGAGAGACTTACATGCCATGTAATGCTCCCTTGGGAAATTACAGCTGACACCCTGCAGTATCGGCCCCGGACGGTTTTGCGACTGATCAGAGCCGATTAACCCCTTAAATATTGCTGTCAATCGCGACAGTGGTATTTAAGTTATTACAAGGGGGTCACAAGATCCCCTTAGTAACCATCGGACCCCCGCGATGAAAATCACTGACTGCAGTATATGAGATCAGCAATCAAAAAAAAGTGTAATGAAATATGTAAAGAAGTAAAAAAAGAAAACAGAAAAAAAGCTCACACAAATCATTAAAATCCGTTTCGACACTCAAAAAGTAGCATTTGTGATAAAACAAAAATATGCAAAAAAAGTACATATAATTGGCATTGCCTCATCTGGAACGACCCGCTCTTTAAAATTGACACTTTATTTATTCAGCGTTTGGCGAACGTTGTAATAAAGAAAAATAAAAAACACAACAAAAATGTCACTTTTTCATCATACTCACTTAAAAAAAGTGAATAAAAAGCGATCAAAAAGTCATATGTAAAAAAAATTATATAAATAAAAACACCAAACTGTCCCACAAAAAAAAAACAAGCTACAGCTCTCAGAATATGATGATGCAAAAACAAATTCATTTTTGTTAAATATTGTTTTTAGTGTGTTAAAATAGCAAATCATAAAAAAAACAATGTAAATCTGGTATCGCTGTAATCGTATCGACCAGATTCGGTCTTATCACTTTTATTGCAAGGTGAACGGCGCAATAAATAAAAACAATAACTGAAATGCGGGGTTTTGTTCATTTTGTGTCTGAAAAATCTGAATAAAATGCGATCAAAAATTATTTTGTACCCCAAAATAGTACCAAAAAAATCTGCAACTCATGCCACAGAAAATAAGCCCCAAAATAAAAAAGTTACAACTCTCAGAATATGGTGATAAAAAAAACTACTTTTTATAAAAAAGCATTTTTACTGTGTGATATCAGCAAAACCTAAAAAAAAAGCAATATAAATTTGGTATTACTGTAAACGCACCGACCCGAAGAATAAATCCGTCTTATCACTAATAATACATGGTGAACTGCACAAAAATAAAAATAAGAACTATTCTGGTACTGTTGTCTATTTGTACATTCTGCCTCCCAAAAATCATAATAAGGCTCGGTTCACATTTATCCTGTGCTCTCCGCTAAGGACTTACATTGGGGTTTCCGTTTACATTCTCCATAACCACGATTCATATAAAAATCACCCACGGAACCACTGACTTATGAGGCAGTTGGAGTCACTTTGGACTGGTCTGTGTTCCAGTGGTGTCTCATCGTTTTAGGCGTCTTTTTAGCACACAAGTGTGGTTGACCACAGATCTGTGCATGCCTAAAAAGATGGATTCCACCGGAGCAGATGCCAAATGGAGCCCAAAGTGTCTTCATCTGCCTCATTATGGTGGGTGGTTCCATTGTCGGTTTCGTCTGAATTGCACTTTTGTGGGATTTACACGGAAACCCCAACGAAAGTGCTCAGTGTAGAACACAAGAAGGTGATCCAGCCTTATTCTGGAAGCGATCGAAAAATATTATATACCTCAAAATGTTACCAGTAAAACCCCATAATTTACCCCGCACAAACCCAGCCCCCACTCAGGTCTGTCATCTGTCACTGGAACTATATGGGGTTCCCATGTGACATGGCTCCCGCCCCCTCAAATAAATTGCAGTGAATTCTACGCTCCCAAAACCAAATCCCCCCCTCCTTCTGAGCCTCACTGTGTCTAAACTGCAGTGAGCGGCCATACGTTTGGCATTATTGTAGTGGGGAGAGTGCTTAACAATTTACAGGGTGCATATTGCCAGAAGCACAAGCTGGGCACTGTTATGATCTGCTACAGGGACTAAGGAAAGACAGGAGAACTGTCCCTACAATAGAACTAAACTAGATCCCTACGATGTAACGGGGAACCTGATCCTGCGATCAGACCCGCTAAAGTCCTCGGCTAGTCTGAACGAAGACCTATAGATGTGAGGGAGGGATCCCTACAAGAACTAGGGACTGGGATAAGTTGGACACCTCCTAGCAGAAATAGTAGCAGTCAAAGACAAACACACAACAAAAAGCATAGAGGTCAGAAGACCTAGCAAAACTAACAGAGAACGGCAACAGAGCACCAAGCTAGCTCAAGAGTAGTAAATACAATGAAGTCCAGCAAGACCAGGAGGGCGGATCCGGATAAAATAGGCAAAAATGGTCATGTGACCAGCAAACTAAAAAAAACCTAACAGGAGAATTCTAACAGTACCCCCTCTTCTAAGAGGATCCTCCGGATCCCCTAGGCCCAGGCTTACCAGGAAACCTCCTGTGAAATGCTCTGACAAGTCTGGAAGCAGAAACATCATCCGTCCTCACCCATGAGTTATCCTCAGGTGCGAAACCCTTCCAAGCGACGAGATACTGCAAACTCCCTCTATACCGTCTAGAATTTAGGATGCGGGAAATTTCATATTCCCCGTCCTCCACCACCGGAGGAATAGTGGCAGAGGCGTCACCATCAGACACATCAGCTTTTTTCAACAGAGAAACATGAAACACCGAGTTAATCTTCCAGGACGTAGGAACCTCCAACCTAACAACAGATTGGTTAACTATCTGAAGCACCTTAAAGGGCCCTACGAACTTGGGACCCAATTTTTTAGAAGGAATCCTCAATCGCAGATTCTTAGAGGACAACCAAACCATGTCACCAACAGCAAACAAAACCTCTTGCCGTTTCCTATCAAAGTACCTCTTAGATTTTTTGTTAGCCTCCTGAAGATTACCACGCACATCCGTCCAAACTCTCTCCAAATCACCGGAAAAACTCTCCTCCTCAGGCACAGCCGAAACCAATTTGGAGAATGACCCAAAAGACGGATGTCTCCCAGAACAACAAAAAAAAGGCGAACACCCAGCAGAAGAGGATGTATGGTTGTTAAGAGCAAATTCAGCAAGTGGCAGAAACTCAGACCACCCCTCTTGATTGTCTGCCACAAAACAACGCAAGAACTGCTCAACATCCTGGTTCTTCCTTTCTGTCTGGCCATTAGACTCAGGATGATATCCAGATGAAAACGACAAATGAACTCCCAACCTGTCACAAAAGGCACGCCAAAAACGAGCCACGAACTGAGGTCCCCTATCAGAAACAATGTCAGTAGGAACACCATGTAGTCTGACAATTTCCTTGACAAAGGCCTTAGCGAGTGTCTTAGCGCAAGGCAGTTTGATGAAGGGAACCAAGTGACACATCTTGCTAAAACGGTCGACGACCACCCAGATGACCGTGAAACCTTCAGAGGGGGGAAGGTCAGTAATAAAGTCCATAGCCAGATGTGTCCAAGGTGCACTAGGAACCTCCAGAGGGCAAAGCAACCCCGCAGCAGGAGCATGCGAAGACTTGGATCTAGCACACACAGTACATTGGCGCACCCACTTAATGACTTCCTTCTGCCATCCAGGCCACCAAAAACTGCGACCCACAAGTCTCTTGGTCTCAGAAATTCCTGGATGACCTGCCAACCGAGACTCATGACACTCCACAAACAAATCTCTCCTAAAGGTCCTAGGCACAAACAACCTCCCATGGGGAGTGTTAGATGGGGCATTCTCCTGAGCTTTAAGAATCTCATCCTCCAAAACGGAGTCCAAAGCAGCAATCACAACACCTTCTTGTAAAATGCTCTCCTCTTCCTCCTCAACACCGACCATGGGAGAAAAGCTGCGAGACAAAGCATCCGCTTTAACATTCTTGGTACCCGGGATGTAAGTAACGGAAAAATTAAACCGCGAGAAAAAAAGTGCCCACCTAGCCTGACGGGCATTCAAGCGCTTGGCAGCATCAAGATAGATCAGATTTTTATGATCAGTGAAAACCTGAATGGGAAATTCAGCACCTTCCAAGAGGTGACGCCAGTGTTCAAATGCGAGTTTAATCGCCAGCAATTCCCGATTACCAATATCGTAATTAAGTTCAGTCTCAGAATTTTTTTTTGAAAAAAAGGCACAGGGATGTACTCCATCCTTGTTTTCCTGAGACAACACCGCACCGACCCCCACCGAAGTAGCATCAACCTCAGCCAAAAACGGCTTAGTCACATCAGGCTGCATAAGGATGGGAGCAGAGGTGAACCTCTCCTTTAGAAACACAAAAGCTTCGATGGCCTCAGAAGTCCACTGAACCGCATTAGCACCTTTCCTGGTGAGATCGGTCAGCGGTTTGACAATAATAGAAATTTTTTTTATGAATTTTCTGTAATAATTGGCAAAACCCAAAAACTTCTGTATCGATTTCAAACCAATAGGCCTAGGCCATTCCTGCACAGCTTGAACTTTAACCGGGTCCATCTCAAAACCTTCACTGGAGATAATGTAGCCCAAAAAACTAATTCTCTGTACAGCGAACTCACATTTCTCCAACTTAGCAAAAAGCGAATTGTCCATTAATAACTGTAATACCTCACGTACGCTCCGCCAATGAGACTCCAGATCAGGCGAATAAATCAGAATGTCATCCAAATACACAACCACATTTTTGCCGATTAAAGGTCTAAGGATGTCATTAATAAGATTCTGAAAAAATGCTGGAGCATTGGTAAGACCAAAAGGCATAACCAGGTTCTCAAAATGACTCACAGGAGTGTTAAAAGCAGTCTTCCATTCATCACCCTCCTTCATACGCAACAAATTGTATGTCCCCCGGAGATCAATTTTAGAGAATCACTTGGCCCCCACTAACTGGTTAAATAAATCAGGAATCAATGGCAGTGGGTAAGGATTGCGTACAGTAATTTTATTAATCTCACGAAAGTCCAGACAAGGACGTAAACCGCCATCTTTTTTTTTTTACAAAAAAAAATCCAACAGTCACAGGAGACTTGGAAGGCCTAATGCGACCGGCGGCCAAGCTTGTCTGTATGTATTCCTCCAAAGCCTTTCTCTCAGCAATAGTAAGATTAAATAAACGACTTTTAGGAAGAGTCGCTCCAGGGACAAATTCAATGGTACAATCATAGTCTCTATGGGGAGGCAAAATTTGTGACTCCTCCTCAGAAAAAACTCTCCAAAAATCCTGAATAGGTACAGGCAATTCCCCTTTATCCACAGCAGCAATACGTCCGTTACAACACTTGTCATAACACTTAGGGCTCCAGGACTTAATTTCATTGGTAGACCAATCCAGTACAGGATTGTGCAATTTTAACCAGGGTAACCCCAATATTACTGGAGAAGGCAAATTATCCAATACCACCAAATCCAAATTTTCTTGGTGAATACCATTAATAGTGAGGGGAAATTCACAGACCTTATGAGTAACACTCTTCAAGGGAGAGCCATCAACAGAAACCACAGCAATAGGGGATGACAAAGTTTTAGGTTCTAATCTAAGTTTTTCCAAGAATCCCCCATCAATCACATTCAGAGTAGAACCACAATCCACAAATACCCGAAATTCAATTAATTCATCCTGAGCAGCAGTAGTGGCAGATAGGAATACTCCCTTAGAATTTAAACAGGCAATACGGGAATAACTGACCATTTTTTTTTTCTTTCTTCAAACGAAGCACACAGTTCTTAATAAAATGACCAGAATTTCCGCAATAGAAGCACAAGCCTTCAGAAAGCCTGCGATCTTTTTCCTGAGAGCGGGGTGGCATCGCCCCAATCTCCATCGGCTCTCCATTGCCAGCACAGACCCTCTCAAGACTTGGAGCTGACATAGCAGAGGATTTGCTCTCATTAACCCTTGCACGCAGTCTCCTGTCCACCCGTATAGCTAATTGCATAGCTTCCTGCAAGTTTCCAGGTGTGGGATAAGCAATCAGTAAATCCTTAACCCTTTCACCTAGCCCTGCAAGAAACAAGCTTTTCAAAGCTGAATCGTTCCACCCCACCTGGGCAGACCACCGACGGAAGTGAGAACAATATTTTTCCACATTACCTGATCCCTGCCTCAAACGTCTCAATTCAGACTCAGCAGATGAGACACGATCAGGATCATCATACAACAAACCCAAAGCAGAAAAAAAACTATCCACTGATCTAAAGCACGGATCACTAGGTTGGAGAGAGAAGGCCCATCCCTGAGGATCTTTGCGCAAAAGTGACATTATGAACCCTATGCTCTGTGATTCATCACCAGAGGATCCGGGTCTCAAACGAAAATACAATAAACAAGCATTTTTAAAAGAAAAAAAATCTTGCTGTTCGCCAAAAAATAAATTAGTCAGACGTACCTTTGGTTCCACAAAATGTGCTCCAGAACAGCTACTCACGTGTTGTTGGAGCTTGGCCACCTCCAGAGAGAGTCCCTGCAAGCGTTGAGCCAAATCTTGAACCGAGACCATGATGGAAAACTGGAGGTCTTTCCTTAGAGAAATTTTTTTTTTCTTCTAGGGCTGGACTTACTGTTATGATCTGCTACAGGGACTAAGGAAAGACAGGAGAACTGTCCCTACAATAGAACTAAACTAGATCCCTACGATGTAACGGGGAACCTGATCCTGCGATCAGACCCGCTAAAGTCCTCGGCTAGTCTGAACGAAGACCTATAGATTGTAGCGTCGGCGTCCCTGCCTCCTGCTAGGCAGGGACGCTGTTCCCCTCACCTCTCTGCTCCGTGCCCGGTGGCTTCCTCCCGCTCTGCCTGCAGCGCCCGCTCTCCCCCGGTCACTGTGCTTAGGGCGCGCGCGCGCGCACTCCCCCTCTCTTAAAGGGGCCGCGCGCGTCGCCCTAAGGAGTCCCCGGCCAATGGCCGGAGGATCCCTCCATATATAAGGCACCTCCTCCAAAATGGAGGTGCCCGAGCAATGTTGTTGCACTGTTCACTACTCTGCTTCAGCCCTCAGGTCCCGTTGCCTGTTACCTGCCTGTTACCTGCCTGTTACCTGCCAGTTGCCTGCCAGTTGCCTGCCAGTTTCCTGCCAGTTTCCTGCCTGATTCCTGTCTGTCATCCGCTTTCCTGCTTGCTAGCCTGAGGTCCGACGGTCTGCCTTCCGACACCTGTCAGTCTGTCTATGGACCAGCTTGCCCGCTCACCTGGGAGCGCTCACCTGCTACCTGTCTGCTAGCCTACCTGGAGGCTCCGCCGTCACGTGCTGTGACCACCTGCCAGTCCAGAGACTCTTGCCTGCTCACCTGGGAGCGCTCATCTGTTACCTGCCTGTTAGCCTACCTGGAGGCTCCGCCGTCACATGCTGTGACCACCTGCTTATCCTGAGACTCTCGCCTGCTCACCTGGGAGCACTCATCTGCCATCTGCCTGCTAGCCTACCTGGAGGCTCAGCCGTCACAGGTCGTACCTGCCCGTTTACCCAGAGACTGTCCCGGTCACTTGCTGTGACCTCCTGCCCGTTTACCCAGAGACTGTCCCGGTCACTTCCTGTGACCTCCTGCCCGTTTACCCAGAGACTGTCCCGGTCACTTGCTGTGACCTCCTGCCCGTTTACCCAGAGACTGTCCCGGTCACTTGCCGTGACCTCCTGCCCGTTTACCCAGAGACTGTCCCGGTCACCTGCTGTGACTGGCTGCCTGTCTTCCCTGGTCGCCACCCGCTTCCTTACAAGGACCACCCCCTTGTATAAGTTGCTCAGAGGTTCCGCCTCCCAGTCCCGTTACAGTTTGCTCGGGCCATGGAAGCCGGTGGCACCCAAGCTCCCTCGCTCTCGGACCTTTGTCATGAACTGTCCCGACAGAGGTCCCAACAGGAGTCCATCCTGGGTCACCTGCGGAATGTCAATACTCGCCTGGACACTTTGACTGCCCCACCAGCAACCACCGCTAGTGTCATGACTCGCAGCCCGGCTGCTCCACTGCCCACCAATACCATAGTATCCTGCTCTGGAATCCGGCTTTCTGCACCTCCTCGCTTCGGAGGCGACTCCGCTCAAGCTCGGGGCTTCATTAACCAGTGCACCCTGCACTTTGAACACCAGTCCCACCAGTTTAATTCCGACCGGGCCAAAGTAGCCTTCATCATGTCCCATCTCACGGGAGAGGCACTGGCTTGGCTAAATCCTCTATGGGAGAGAGGAGACCCTCTGGTGTCCGACCTGCCAGCCTTTCTCACGGCTTTCCGGAAGGTCTTCGACGAACCCGGACGGAAGACCTCATCCGCCTCATCTCTGCTATGCCTCCGTCAAGGGAGTCTCACCGTGGGCCAATATGCCATACGGTTCCGTACCCTTGCTTCGGAGCT
This sequence comes from Phyllobates terribilis, assembly GCF_046119375.1. Classification (NCBI taxonomy): domain Eukaryota; kingdom Metazoa; phylum Chordata; class Amphibia; order Anura; family Dendrobatidae; genus Phyllobates; species Phyllobates terribilis. The sequence goes on along the minus strand of NW_027362761.1, from coordinate 114,370,399 downwards.
GGCCTGGGATAACGACGCCCTGGTGTCCGTCTTCTGGGAGGGTCTGTCCGGCCGTATTAAGGATGAACTCGCCGGTCGGGACATTCCTACCACTCTCGACGACTTGATTACACTTGCCACCCGGATTGACATCCGGTTCCAGGAGCGCGCTAGGGAGGTCACCCGTGAGAGGAGGATTCCACGACTAGTCCCTACCTTCCAGAGACCCGTCACTCCCTCTGTTACTCCCCAGGCACACTCACCTGAGCCTATGCAGGTCGACCAGACCAAGATGGTCAAGACCCGTCAAGACTTACGTCGTGCCGAGGGGAGCTGTTTCTACTGTGGCAGTAAGGAGCACCGGATCCGTTCCTGCCCTGAGAGGTCGGGAAACGCCTGTGTCTAGGATCGCTCAGAGAGGTCGCCCTAGACAAAAGTAAACCCTCTCCATCCCTGATGCTGTCTGTTTCTATCCTCTGCGGAGAGAACCGCTATTTTGAACTGGCTCAACTTGACTCTGGAGCTGCTGGAAATCTCATCTCTCAATCCCTGGTAGAAAAATACCACATTCCCACCAAACCTCTGGCCGTACCTATATCTGTCGCCGCCGTGGATGGGGGTCTCTTACCACATCCCATCCAACTCATCACCGAATCTCTGACTCTACAGGTGGGAATGCTGCATTCTGAGAGCATCTCCTTTCATGTTCTGCCTGGACTCTCTCACGCACTATTGCTTGGCCTGCCTTGGCTCCAGAAACATGCACCCGTGCTTGACTGGCAGACCGGAGAGGTCCTTCGCTGGGGACAGGACTGCCATAAGACTTGTCTAGTTCCCGTTCTTCCTGCCCGTCCTTCTCCTACCCCAGCCAATCTGCCCGGTCTTCCGGTTCCCTATTGGTCTTATGCGGATGTCTTCAATAAAAAAGAGGCAGAGACTTTACCTCCTCATAGACCATACGACTGCCCAAACGACCTGATGCCCGGCTCTACTCCTCCCCGTGGGCGAATCTACCCTTTGTCCGCTGCTGAAACCCGGTCCATGTCTGAATATATTGAGGAGAACCTGGCCCGGGGATTTATCCGGAAATCTACCTCCCCGGCGGGAGCAGGCTTCTTCTTTGTCAAAAAGAAGGACGGCTCACTCCGTCCATGTATAGACTATAGAGGCCTAAACCAGATTACTGTGAAGAATAAATACCCCCTTCCGCTTATTCCTGAATTATTTGACCGTCTGAGGGGGGCTAGAATCTTCACCAAACTGGATCTCCATGGGGCGTATAACCTGGTCCGTATCCGTCAGGGGGATGAGTGGAAGACGGCATTCAATACCCGGGACGGCCACTATGAGTACCTTGTGATGCCCTTCGGTCTCTGTAACGCTCCTGCCGTCTTTCAAGAGTTGGTCAATGACATCTTCCATGATCTTCTCTACTCCTGCGTGGTGGTGTACCTGGACGATATCTTGGTCTTCTCTCCGGATCTTCCTACTCACCGGAGGGACGTTCGTCAGGTCCTGCTCCGGCTCAGGCAGAACCACCTCTACGCTAAATATGAGAAGTGCATCTTTGAGCAGACCTCTCTTCCATTTCTGGGCTACATAATCTCTCAGACTGGTCTACAAATGGATCCTGAGAAACTGTCTGCCACCCAGAAGTGGCCCCGACCAGAGGGGTTGAAGGCTATTCAGCGGTTCCTGGGCTTCGCCAACTATTACCGCCTGTTCATACTGCACTTCTCTTCCCGGACCGCCCCTATCTCTGCTCTCACCCGTAAAGGTACGAACCCCAGAGAATGGCCGCCCAAAGCAGAGGAGGCATTTCTTTCCTTAAAACAGGCCTTCCTCTCCGCCTCGGTGCTGCATCGTCCGGACGGCAACAAACAATTCTTCCTAGAAGTTGACGCCTCCTCCTCCGGAGCTGGGGCGGTACTTACCCAAAAATCTTCTTCCGGAAGAAAGGTAACCTGCGGCTTTTTCTCCAAACTTTTCTCCTCTTCTGAGCGCAATTATTCTATAGGAGACCGAGAATTGTTGGCCATTAAGATGGCACTGGAGGAGTGGCGTTACCTGCTCGAGGAGGCTCTCCACCCGGTAATAATTTACACTGACCACAAGAACTTGGCATATCTCCAGAGCGCCCAGAGACTTAACCCGCGCCAAGCCCGGTGGTCTTTGTTTTTTGCCCGCTTTGATTTCATTCTTCATTTTCGTCCGGCTGACAAAAACATCAAAGCTGACGCCCTGTCCCGATCCTTTCTGGTGTCTGATCTTGAGGAGGAGCCTAAACACATCATCGATCCCGCCAGAGTAATGCAGGTAGCCCCCGTGGGCCTAAATCGTCTCCCTCCCGGTAAGACGTTCGTAACGGAGTCCGATCGGGAGAAGATTCTACACTGGGGTCACTCGTCTAAGCTAGCTGGGCACGCCGGTCAGAAAAAGACCCTCCAGCTTATTACCCGGCACTACTGGTGGCCTACCCTGCACAAGGATGTAATTGACTTTGTTTCTGCCTGTGTGTCCTGTGCCCGCAACAAAGTTCCGAGACACCTGCCTGCCGGCTGCCTTCTTCCTCTGCCTGTGCCTGCTGCCCCGTGGCAACATATAGCTATGGACTTCATAACAGATCTCCCTGTCTCTGCCGGTTGTACGGTCATTTGGGTGGTCGCTGACCGCTTTTCCAAAATGGCTCATTTTATTCCCCTGCCAGGCCTCCCGTCTGCTCCCGAGCTAGCTAAGGACTTTAGCCGCCACATCTTCCGTCTCCATGGTCTGCCTCTCCACATCGTGTCGGATCGTGGGGTTCAGTTCACCTCACGCTTCTGGAGAGCCACATGTAAACTGCTCGACGTCACCCTGGACTTCTCCTCCGCTTACCACCCACAGTCCAATGGTCAAGTGGAGCGGATCAATCAGAATTTGACCAGTTACCTCCGGCACTTCGTTAATGCCCACCATTCAGACTGGGTGGATCTCCTACCCTGGGCCGAGTTCTCTTACAACAATCACGAGAGCGAATCTTCTTCTAAATCCCCGTTTTTTGTAGTCTTCGGTCAGCATCCTCGGATCCCTTTTCCTGTCTCCACCTCTGTGGACAACCCGGCCGCGGAATCTCTCGTTAGCAAATTTTCCTCCATTTGGGAGAGTACCCGATCCGCACTCCTTCAGTCGTCCGAGCGGATGAAGAGACACGCCGACAAAAAACGCCTGGATTCCCCACAATTTCGTCCCGGAGATAAAGTCTGGCTCTCATCCAAATATGTCCGGCTCAAGATTCCTTCCTATAAGTTAGGGCCTCGGTTCAGCGGCCCACTGGAGGTTATCAAACAGATCAACCCGGTGGCCTATAAATTGAAACTCCCGGCCAACTTACGGATCCCTAACTCCTTCCATGTATCTCTTCTCAAACCCGTGGTACTTAACTCCTTTTCCAAGTCTACAGGTACGCCTCCTGCTCCGGTTTCTGCTGAAGACGAGTTTGAGGTAGAGAACATTCTGGCCATCAAAAGGGTAAGAGGAAAGACCTTTTTTCTAGTGGATTGGAATGGGTTTGGTCCTGAGGAGAGAACATGGGAGCCCCGGGAGAACATCCATGCCCCTCTCATCCTTGCTAAATTTCTGTCTGGCCTAAAAAAGGGGGGGCCTAAAGGGGGAGTACTGTAGCGTCAGCGTCCCTGCCTCCTGCTAGGCAGGGACGCTGTTCCCCTCACCTCTCTGCTCCGTGCCCGGCGGCTTCCTCCCGCTCTGCCTGCAGCGCTCGCTGTGCCTAGGGCGCGCGCGCGCTCCCCCTCTCTTAAAGGCGTCGCCCTAAGGAGTCCCCGGCCAATGGCCGGAGGATCCCTCCATATATAAGGCACCTCCTCCAAAATGGAGGTGCCCGAGCAATGTTGTTGCACTGTTCACTACTCTGCTTCAGCACTCAGGTCCCGTTGCCTGTTACCTGCCTGTTACCTGCCTGTTACCTGCCTGTTACCTGCCAGTTGCCTGCCAGTTGCCTGCCAGTTTCCTGCCTGATTCCTGTCTGTCATCCGCTTTCCAGCTTGCTAGCCTGAGGTCCAACGGTCTGCCTTCCGACACCTGTCAGTCTGTCTATGGACCAGCTTGCCGGCTCACCTGGGAGCGCTCACCTGCTACCTGTCTGCTAGCCTACCTGGAGGCTCCGCCGTCACGTGCTGTGACCACCTGCCAGTCCAGAGACTCTTGCCTGCTCACCTGGGAGCGCTCATCTGTTACCTGCCTGTTAGCCTACCTGGAGGCTCCGCCGTCACATGCTGTGACCACCTGCTTATCCTGAGACTCTCGCCTGCTCACCTGGGAGCACTCATCTTCCATCTGCCTGCTAGCCTACCTGGAGGCTCAGCCGTCACAGGTCGTACCTGCCCGTTTACCCAGAGACTGTCCCGGTCACTTGCTGTGACCTCCTGCCCGTTTACCCAGAGACTGTCCCGGTCACTTGCTGTGACCTCCTGCCCGTTTACCCAGAGACTGTCCCGGTCACTTGCCGTGATCTCCTGCCCGTTTACCCAGAGACTGTCCCGGTCTCCTGCTGTGACTGCCTGCCTGTCTTCCCTGGTCGCCACCCGCTTCCTTACAAGGACCATCCCCTTGTATAAGTTGCTCAGAGGTTCCGCCTCCCAGTCCCGTTACATAGATGTGAGGGAGGGATCCCTACAAGAGCTAGGGACTGGGATAAGTTGGACACCTCCTAGCAGAAATAGTAGCAGTCAAAGACAAACACACAACAAAAAGCATAGAGGTCAGAAGACCTAGCAAAACTTACAGAGAACGGCAACAGAGCACCAAGCTAGCTCAAGAGTAGTAAATACAATGAAGTCCAGCAAGACCAGGAGGGCGGAGCCGGATAAAATAGGCAGAAATGGTCATGTGACCAACAAACTAAAAGAAACCTAACAGGAGAGTTCTAACAGGCACAATGTATGGGGGCACTACAATATATGGGGGTTCTACACTATATGGGGGCACAATGTATGGGCACTAAAATAGCATATTTGTTATTCTCCAGAATAAAGCCTGGCATGGATATTACAAAATAGTCACTGCAGCCATATATTACTTCATAGAGAGGTGCAATTTCTACAATGGAATCACTTTTGGGGATTTTTCTGCTGTTCTGGCACCTTAAGGCCTCTGCAAATGTCGCCTGCAACCTATTTTAGCAAAATCTGAGCTACAATAGAAAAATAGCACTCCTTCCTTTTCAGGGCTGACATGTGACCTAACAGTAATTTTTGACAACATATGGGGCATCACCGCATTCGGGAGAAATTGAGCAATAAATTATGGGTTCCAATTTCATCTATTAACCCTTGTGTACCTGAAAAATTTGCAATAATTACAATAATTACATTTTTACCACTAAAATGTCATGTTTCCATGTCTCAATGTTATAAAATTCTGTGAGGCACCTATGGGTTCAGAATACACACTACACAATGAGATGAATTCCTTAGGCAATGGAGTTTCCAATATGGAGTCACCTGGGGGTGAACTTGCTGTTCTGAGACTCATCACCTATTCAAATTAAATCTGCTTTCTAAATGCCAATTAGTGCTCCTTCCCATCCGATCCCTGCTGTGTGCTCAAACAGTAGTGTACAGTACATCCACATATGGGGTACTACCACATTCGAGAGAAATTGCAAAAAAAATTGTTTGGTCCAATTTCTCCCATTATCCCTTGTGTAAATTATAAATTTGGTGCTACAACAGTATTTGAGTGAAAAAAAAATGTTTTGCTCTCACATCTAAAAGTTATAAAGTTTCATGATTCACATGTCAGTTAAAAATGCTCAGTACACTCCTAGATAAATACTTTGAGGGGGTCTAGCTTCCAAAATGGAGTCACTTGTGGGGGGTTTCTACTGTTTTCACATTTCAGGGGCTCTCAAAGTGTAACATGGCATTCACAATTTATTCCACACAAATAGCACTCTTTCCTTTCCTAGCCCTGTCATGTGCCCAAACAGTCTTTTGACCACATATGGGGTATCATCGTGTTCAGGAAAAATTGTGCAACAAATTATGGCGTCTGTTTTCACCTATTATCCACTGGGAAAATTACAAATTTGGGGCTAGAACAACATTTTTGTGAAAAAAATGAAAGTTTTCCATATGACTGCCTAATATCAAATTCTGTGCAGTACCTGTGGGTAAAAAATGCTCACTATTCCCTTGGATAAAATCCTTGAGGGGTGTAGTTTCCAAAATGGGGTCATTTGTGGGGGGTTTCCACTGTTTAGGCACATCAGGGGCTCTCCAAACACAACATGACACCAGCAGACTATTCAATCAAAGTCTGTGTTCCAAAACGCCACTCATTCCTTTACAAGCCCTGTCGTGCACTCAAACAATAGTTTTCCCCTACATATGGGGTTTTAGCATACTCAGGAGAAATTGCACAACAAATTTTGGGGTCCAGTTTCTCATGTTACCCTTCTGAAAATAAAATGTTTGGGGCTAAAAGTACATTTTTGTGGGAAAATGTGATTTTTTATTTTAACGGCTCTTTGTTATAAACTTCTGTGAAGTACCTGGAGGTTAAGGTGCTCACCACACATCTAGATATATACATTCCTTGAGGGGTCTAGTTTTCAATGTGGGGTCACATGGGGGTTTTTCATTGTTTAGGCACATCAGGGCCTCTCCAAATGCGATATGGCATCCGCTCTCGATTCCAGCCATTTTTGCATTCAAAAAATCAAGCGGTGCTCTTTCCTTTCCAAACCTTGCCATGTGACCAAACACCTATATCCTTGTGAAGATAAAAAAACTTGGGCTAAAAGTTAATTTTTGAGAAAAAAAATAGATTTTTTTATTTTCATGGCTCTACATTATAAACTTTTGTGAAGCCCCTAGAGGTTCAAGGTGCTCACTACACATCTAGATACATTCCTTGAGGGATCTAGTTTCCAAAATGGTGTCATTTGTGGGAGGTTTCTACTATTTAGGCACACCAAGGGCTCTCCAAACACGACATGGCATCCACTATCGATTCCAGACATTTTTACATTCAAAAAGTCAAACAGAGCACCTTGCCTTCCGAGCACTGCCGTGCACACAAATAATAGTTTTACCCCACATATGGGGGTATTGGTGTGCTCATACAACAATTTTTTTGTCCATTTTTTCCTGTTACCCTTGTAAAAAATTGTAGGGCTAAAGTAAAATTTTTGTGATAAAAAGTAAAATGTTCATTTTTTCCTTTCACGTTGCTTTAATTCCTGTGAAGCACCTGACGCATTCATAAACTTCTTAAATGTGTTTTTGAGGACTTTCAGGAGTGCAGTTTTTAGAATGGCGTCACTTTTGGGTCATATAGGCCCCCCAAATTCATTTCAAATGTGATGTGGTCCCTAAAAAATGCCTTTGCTAATTTTGTTGGAAAAATGAGAAATCACTGGTCAACTTTTACACCTTGTAACTTCCTAACAAAAAAAATAATGTTTTAAAAATTGTGCTTATCTAAGGTAGAAATGTGGGAAATGTTATTTATTAACTATTTTGTGTGACATAGCTCTCTGGTTTACAGGCATAAGAATTCAAAGTTTGAAAATTGTGACATTTTCAAAATTTTCACCAAATTTCCTATATTTTCACAAATAAACGCCTGCCCTATCGAAGAAATTTTACTACTATCATATATTACAGTATGTCACAAAAAATATCTCAGAATCAGCGGAATCCGTTGAAGCGTTCCAGCATTTCACATGAAATGACACTGTCAAAATTGTCTCGGTCACTAAGGGGTTAAGATGGGTCAAGTGTTCATCCCCATCTTTTGGGCTGGCACAGATACAATTATATCTGATGGCCTTACTGAAGACAATAGACTTTTTAATGTGTTTCAGGTATGTAGGCCTGTCAATAGGATTTGCAATGCTAGGATGTAAACAAAGTGAAAAATGAATGATGGATGGGATCTCGCCACTAGGACAGGCCATAAATATGTTTCATGGGCTAACTTTTTAATATGTTTCCTTTTCTCTATCGATTCACTAGCATTTTGAAAACCTGGCTTTTTAAAGTTTTTTTTAAATACCGTACTTCCTTTTTAATGTTGGAAATAGAATTGTGAACAGATGAACAATAATCTGAATTTTGTAAAAAAACAAACAAAGCCAGTTTGAACAATTAGGTTAAAAGAACATTTATTCATTCTAATTTCAAAGCAGTTCCTGTACTCATATGATCACAAGAGATTTTGTTATAAGATCTGAGGCCTACAGTTGATAGATGTGTTTCCAAGATTCAAAATTCCTGGTTCTCAGTTTGTTTGTTCAAATTTGAGAAAGTTTTTTTTTTTCAAGTAGTTACTTGACAGATAATGTGTATGACATTTATGGTGTTTAGTAGAAAAAAGAGTCTCCCACAAGTCCAACATACATAAAATACATGACATGCTGGGAAATAATTTAGAGCTAATTGCATTTATCAGACAAAGAACATCACATTTGTGGTTATACAGTCTATAAATAAGAATAAATATGAAGAGCCTGATACAGCTAATTTAAGTTTGATCCATCCTGGATCTTCTTAAAAGTATCTGTATCAAGATACTAAATTATACAGATGATAATGGCTAAAATAAAGGCAGTAAAACACTCGAAAGAAAAGTCCATGAAACTAAAAATGAAGTTAGCAATCTTGTGTGTGGAAGATTTTCCTGTATTCAAAATGAGTTTCTGTGAAACAATCTCCTCTTCCCATCTCAATTTTCTCAATAATGACGCGCCTTTAGGATTATATATTTGTATTATTGACCAGAACATGTACTGTATTTCATAGCTTTGCATGCTTTTCTTCCTAGGAAAAGCCTATGTTAAACATCACCTGCAGGCGGAGTGCACATCTAAAGATGTTGCTTAACAGCATTTCATTATAATGAAGGTCAAAGGCTCTAATGGACGTACCTCATCCAGGATGGGAAATGTATTCTTCTTCCCTCCGGCCATTATCAGCAATAAGCATGGAGCATCAGTAGTTTGATATACAGCAGAATTGTTTCATAGAAACGCTTATATGAGTTTTTGCTCCAGGGAACAAATGAGTGAAAATCTAGAAGAAAATGGAGAAAGGGACTCTGTAACCCAAGAGTTATGAATATCAATAAACACAAAATGTTTCTTAAAATAAGTCTGCACACATAGGAATGCAATTTTGCTCTTTATGTAATAATATAAAGATTTTTTCCATATTTTGTTGAAAGTGTGTATGTAAATGTAATATTATGTACATTTCTATTTCTAAATAGATAAAGCATTTCTTTATATATTGTTAGCTAATCACTTTAATAATATTATATGAAATGGTATAAATTTATGCAAAAATGACTTGTCATATATAGTTCATGAATTTAAAAAATATTTATATTCCTAATAAACTTAAGTAACTTTTGTTCCACCAAAAGGAGATGCAGTAAAGTTTAGAAAATTATGTAAAAGTAGGGTTTCGGGTTACCAGAGAACTGAGCAAAGGTTGTATGGTAGGGATGAGCTTCACCTCAATGAGGAGGGTGCAGCTATGCTGCGAGAAACAATGGCTCAAGCATTGGACAAGTTTTTAAACTAAGGACTGGGGCAGGCAATTAGGGCAATTACTGTGAAGGAGGGAAAAATACAACTTAAATGGCAGTTAAATGAACAATGGTTTGGCCAATCGTTCGGCCATCATCTTCCTCAGCCTCTTCTTCTATCAACAGAAGCACTCACTGTGCGGAGCTCTCCTATGTTATCTACGTGAAAGCCACTGACAGACATCTCTGGCAGCAGCTTTTCTCAGAGAGAAGAAAGGCATTGGCAGTCCAAAATTGAACATGCTGGATCATTAACACCTCTTATAATTATCTGTCCATGGCCCACATGGACATTAGACTGCTATCTGAAACCATACATTTTGTTGACTTCAACTGACATTAGTCTAATGTAAATGGAGGGCTTAAGTAATGAAAGTAGGGACAGAATGTGGCAAGGTTTTAGAATCATTAATACGAAGAGGAGAAATGAAGGTACAGAAAATATATTAAGCGCTTGTGCATATTAACAGTAAAAGTTTCACTAACAAGAATGAGGAGTTAGAGTTAATAAGGTTGAAAAAATATATAGTGGAAAAATGGTGATGTATACTGTTAGTTTACAGGGTTATGGTTTGTTCTGGAATGACTGTACAAAAAAAGCGAGGGGAAAGGGTTTGTAAACATGTAAAATCTTTCCTAAAGCCAATTCTGTGTGATAATATATGTGAGGCACATGAAAATGTATAGTCCCTATGGGTAGAAATAAAGTGTGGAAAAAGTATATTAAAATACTGATAGGGATCCTAGTATATTGGAAACAGCAGAAAATCTACTTACAAAGCAAATAGATGAGGCAGAAAATCAGAGCAAAGTAATTATTATTGGGGACTTTAACTACCTTGATATAAATTGGGGAGCAGAAACCTGGAGATCCAGCAAAGGAAAATGGTTTTTGACAATAATAAAAGATAATAAGATAATAAAAGATCTGTGCAGAACCCAACAAGATGCAGTACATTTTTAAACCTAATATTAACCAGTAGGCTGAACAACATATCAAATGTATGGGTTGAGGGTCACTTGGATAATAGTAACCACAAATAATCAGTTTTCACTTATCCTTTAAAGAAGCACCCCCACTTAATTTTTTTATTTCCTAAACCTGCCTAAATTTATATGTAATGTAGTGTAAATGCATTAATATACTCACACATTGACAAAGAAAGTAAGAATAAATATTTGTAACTACATAAACAATAAGAGACTCAAAAATAAATTATAATGTTGACATCAAAAATAACCTTAGTAAAATATTGGAAGAGAATCAGGATAAGGCTGATCTAGTAAATGTATTCTTCTCTACTGTATTTACATAGGAAAATCTCCCGACAGATAATATGTATAACTTGTCAATTGCTTCACACTTGTCAATTGCTTCATAAACATTAAAAGTCATATCACCCAAATAAAGGATAGAATTATGCACCATGTTAGATAGATAATTATTTATAATATTTCATACTAACAATGTCTCTTCCCGAGGACTGGCTCATAGCAAGTATGCTAGTATTCAAAAAGCACTTAAAAACTTAGCCTGGAAACCATTGGCCAGTAAGTTTATGCACTTTTGTGGGCAAAATCTTTGATGGTTTCTAAAATATGCTGTCCTTGAAGTTATCAATAGAGATGAGCGAATGTTTCAATATTCGGTTCGGATTACAATCGTTTTATTCATCGAATATTTGCCGAACATTATCAAACGCCATAGGATTCAATGGGGGGCAAAAAAAAACCTGAATGTACAAAACCTTCAAACGGGCCCAAAAGCTGCCAAAACACATCAAATTAGGGGTAGATGGTAGCCTGGTAAGTGCCATCAATTGACCCCGAGTACAAGTGCTATAATTATTATTAGTAAAGCGACATTTATTCCGTGGCGCTTTACATGTGAAAAGGGGTCACCGACTGGTACAAGAGGAGAGAGGACCCTGTCCGCGAGGGCGCATAAACAATCTACAAGGGATAAGTGAGTATACAGTAGGTCATGGTACAACAGCTAGTCGTGCAGCGGTATGCTGGAGCGAGGGTTACTGCAGATTGTACGCTTGTCATAAGAAGTGGGTCTTCAGCTTCCTTTTCAAGGTTTCCACTGTAGGCGACAGTCTGGTGTGTTGGGGTACAGAGTTAAACAGTAGGGAAGATCCACGGGACAAATCTGCTGAGAGCCTAAATGAAGGTAAACTTCCAGGAGCTCACAACTGAGCAGATTAACCCCTGCACTAATTAATATAATAGACGAAAGGCTTCTAATGACTGCAGGAGTGGGAGGAATCAGACGCTGTGGTCTTCTGGCTCCTCAATGTCATGGTAACCCCATGACACCTTGCAAGCTTCAACACAATGTTCACAAGGTAGAAAGCAGCGATGGTCGGTCTCCTAAACGAGTTAACTCCTTTATGATGATAGAGGCTACCATCTCCTTAGCTTGCTGCTGGCACTTTTTGTGGGAATGAGCTTGTCTCCAACCAGCCTGGAATATTTCCAGTGAATTATGGCACATAATGGTATTAGCAGTGCACCCAGTACCAGAAGCAAAGCCATCCACAATTTCCTTTTCAGGAATTTTATTTGGTTGTCATTGGTAGACATTTGCTAGACACTGAGTGGAAGTAGGTGCAAGTTTCTCCGGCATGTTAGACCGGAGATTACGTAAGGGAATATATCGAGAGATTAGTTCACAGATGTACGGAGGAGAAAGGTTATGGATGGCTTTGTAGGTCAGTGTTAATAGTTTGAACTGGATATGCTGGTAAATTGGGAGCCAGTGAAGGGATCTTATAGATTGCAATCTTATAGATTGCTGGAGCCAGTCCACAGTAAAAAAGCAGCCATAGAGTGTCCGGGAACCTTCACACAGACTTTTCTTAGCCAGAGCTGCTTCTCGGTGAGAGATGTATTTCACCACAACCATATTATTTAGCTCGGTGAAAGGACTGGCATAGAGGGAAACCGTATCTACTCCGGCTGTCATTTCTCCCAGGAAGTCCTTTAATGCAGCTTGCTCCATAAGCAATGGCAGCCCATCCAAAATCATCTCACACTTCTCGGTGGTGCTTAGTCACACACAAAGATCTTTCCTGACACCTTGACTTTCATGACTACAGAGTTGGGAAATGGCTTGATCTGCAATGCATTTTGAGAAATAACGTGAATAAGCAAAGCCACGGCTTAGGCTACTGAAGGTCATCATTAAGCAAAACTCATACAGCTTTCAAACAGATTTCCGAGACAGCCAAGACTTCCCTGTCCTCACCAAGAGGATGATTGTCCATGTTCTCCTCCTCCTCATTATCAACCAATCCGCGTTGAGATGAGGCTGGGCTGTGTAGCATCACCCTGTATAGTTCATTGCTACGCTTGCAATGCCTCCTCTTTAATTGTGAGCAGCGAGCGTTTCAGTAGACAGAGAAGCGGGATAGTGACGCCAATTATGGCATCATCGCCACTCACCATTTTGGCGGAGTCCTCAAAGTTTTTGAGAACGGCACAGATGTCAGAAATCCATGCCCACTCATCAGCTCTTATATGCAGAGGATGACCTGAATTCCAACAGGCGTGTTGAAGCTGGTACTCAACAATTGCCCTCTGCTGCTCACAAATCCTTCCCAACATCTGCAATGTTGATTTACAACGTGTGATCATATAACACACCAGTCGGTGAGCCGGAAGCTGCAAACGCTGCTGAAGCACTGCCAGGGTGGCAGAAGCTGTAGCTGACTTTCTGAAATGGGCACACACATGGCATACTTTCACAAGCAGCTCTGGCAGATATGGGTAGGTTTTGAGAAACCGCTGAACCACTAAGTTGAGCACATTTAGTACTCGCACATCACTAATATGTACCCCTGTGTGGAAAACAATATCAGCACCAAACAATTAAAAGATGAAATGTAGCCTGTTTTATATACTACGTTAGTAAGAAAACCAATTTAGATTATATCATGTGTACCCCTGTGTACCTCTTCCACTACAGCCAACCCAGCAGATAGAGGCCCAACCAGGAGTGTTCATAGTTCAAAAAATTAGGGCCTGACTCCACCATTTCTGTGGGTAACAGATTGGAGTTCAACCTCTTAGCTTTATCATGAGTAGGAGGAAACAATCTTTCACATGACCACAACTACAGGACCGAGGGATGGTTGCTGTGCTGAGAGAGGGCGGTGTATGGTGAACCAGAAAAACTGCTGGACGGTGAGTGAGCTGCAGGCGGAGATGTTATGATTGATTGATACAGTTGTGGTTTGCTCGTTTTCTGAGATCGGTCAAAAACAGCAGGCATGTCCGCTTCCGTTACAGCTGACGGGCTCTCACTCAGCCTGAGTGGACTGGGCAAAGAACCGGAGGTTCTGAGGTGGGAGACCTGCGTGACAATACTTGGCACGGTAACATAGGAAGAAGCAGCAGATGCAGTTGATGGGGCGGTTGATGGTTGTTGAGGTTTGCATTTTATTGCAGTGAGATTGCCAGAGTAATGCATATTGATTGCGCATGTGAAGGTTCATGCATGTAGTAGTCAAATTATTGCACTTTTTCCCTCTACTGAGTTTCTTCTTGCAAAGTTTCCAGATAACATGAGTTGGCTCATCCTTTGCGGTCTCAAAAAAGGCCCAGGCTAGACAACCCTTGCCACCTCTGCGAGCTGCAGACCCGTGACTGGTGATGGTCACTGCCACGGTTGTGGCTAAGGATGTAGTGCTCATATCGGTTGCATCACCTCCTTGTCTTGCTCATCTTCCACCTCCTCAGATGAGCTACTCAGTTGCGTGCCTGTGAGTTCACACCAAGTGGGATCTACAACCTCATCATCATCCAATGTGCTATCCCATTCCTCAACCTGAGAGTCACCCTCCTCCTCCTCTTGCCCTGACAGCACAGTACAGTCTGCATGACCCTCAGGTATCTGAATCTCATCAGGATCATCCCCCCCCACCCCCGCAGATTTATGCTGGCAAGGATCAGGAAGCTGCGCAGACCCTTTTTTTTTTCCCCTGTTTGGAGAACAATATTTGTACCAAAGAATTTCAAGCTGGAATGTAGCCTGCTTTATGTACCACGGTAGTAAGAAAAACAATTTTCAGTTTATCATGTCTGTGTATCCTTGTGTGGAGAACAATATCTGCACCAAAAAATTTATTTCACTGAAGTATAGCTATTGTAAAGGAGACTAAAACCTCTTCCACTACAGCCAGCCCAATAGATGGAGACTAGTGATGAGCGAGTACCGTAATATTTGTAATCTCTATACTCGTAACGAGTACTTTGTAATAATCGCGTATTCGTTCCGAATAGCGAGTACAATGTAAGTCAATGGGAAATGCGAGTAATTTTCTGCTGGACCCTACAAAGAGGTCTGGGGGCCTGAGGAAAAGGCTGAAATGGATGGGAAAGTGATGAAAGATAATGGGAAGAGCCTGGAAAATGTGCCTGCATGCATTTCTGACTCACATATGGTTTCTGAGAATAAGTTTGTCACAGTATTATGCCACTTTTACAGACACACAAGAAGAACTACCAAACCTTACCTAAATTGCATTTCACAGGCCAACAAGGTTAAGAAACAGTTTTTCCTGCATAATCTCTTGTATATAAGGCTAAATAAACAAGAGAAACCAAAAAATATCCCTTTTAGCCTTTGTTCACACATACTGCTGTGGCTTTTTTACAATCGCCTTTTACAATTGGTAGGTTCCTCTGTCATACATCGTTTTTAGTTCGCTATTCCCCAGCACTTTACAAGCACAGCTATAACGCACCAGTAGGTATGTTGATCTTTGACCTGAGAGGCCTCAGGTGGCTCTGTAACATGCATTTGGAGGGACAGCTGTTACTTAGACATTTGGTGGGTCCCTCCATCATTGACACTCAGATGGTGAAATACATATTCCATAGCAGTTAACAATGTGCCCATTGTAGCGTTGGGCTTGACCCTCCTCCTCCTCCACCACCATGTGATACTGCGGCCCTAAATTCAAATGTTCAGAGAGCCTGCAGTAGGCAGGAAAGCTGAGTTTTGTGAGAGCCCTCGTGTGGCCCTGTAACATACATTTTGAAGTGCCCTCCTCTAGAAATTTTGGAGGTGCATCTTGTGTACATTTGAGAGTGCCCTCACTTATTCATATTGTAGGGCCCTCGCTATTTAACTCATTTAAGGGCAGAGACTACAGAGAAAATGGGCAAGAGACATGTAGTACTAGAAGGTAGCAGTGAGTGCAGCCTACGATCCTCAGGTATGGCTGAACTCTGTGAACCGTAAAAATAAAGATACACTAGTCAACTGGATGACGAGCTCAAATATATCACTTGTGCAAGTCAATGGACAAAGGATATATGGTGCCCCCCCTCCAGGATGGGTTGGAGAAGCTTCTCCAAATGGCTTAGAGATTTTGATTGTCAATATTCCCCAGATTATACAGCAAGAGAAGACTTCTTGATACTGTACTACTTGATCCAGTTCAGAATGTGCATCGTATTTCCAAAAATTACTCCTGGGGCTGGGGGCTGTGTCATAGGTGCAGGAAGATTCCATGACAAGGGCCTCCCTTGACAAACATTATCTATGATGGAGTACTGTAGTAGTTGTGGCCCTCAATTCAAGTTTTCAGAGGGCCATCAGTCGGTCATCAACAGTCAGTGTAAATTTCTATTGAATATGTATCCCCTATCTCAGTCACAACGTGGAACAACCTGTGAAAAGGGTCTCCAATGACAAATATTAGTTTGTTAGGACTACTATACATTCCAGATTTGTCCACTGCACAATGTGTATAGGGTTTGTGAAAATTAGGCCTATGGGCTGAGTCATGGTTGACGCAGGAAGCCACCATCCCAAGGGCCTCCAATCACAAATAGTAGTTAGGCTGGAGTAGGAACACTGTCCTCGTTTGTCTACTGCCCAATGTGCATAGGATTTGTAAAAATGAGCCCTATGGGCTGTGTCATGGTTGACTCACTATTTTGGCTGTGCCTGTGACAGCTAGCTTGGCTTGTGCCATCAACATCTGAAAATCTGTCAACAAAACCCAAAATGACAAAAAAGCCTGTTGTTAAGGGATGTGGGCGTGGTGTTGTCAGTGGTGCGCGAGAAGGCACTCAGTATGTGTCAGGTCAGAAAAATCTTGATACATCCACTATGTTCCTGGAAAAAGTTCCCGTCTGGAACGTAAACGTGTGTGGAAGCCAGAAGAGTGAGAGCAGATTCTGTCTTGGATAGCAGATAAGGCCTCTACGCATTTGTCAAGCAGCAACAAATCTTCCACAACCACACAGTCTACTGTGGATACACAGAAGGCTGGCCCTTCCAATCCTGAAGCTGGTTCTCCTTCCTCTCGCCATTATCAGTCACAGGAGACATATGACCCCAAGCTTGGCCACTCCGAAGATCTGTTTGGTACGTATCCTTTGGTTGGCACTGGCCTATCACAGTGCAGCATTGAAGAGGGACAAGAGGAGGTGGCATGCGTTGATGCTCAAGTATTTGAGGACCTACAGCCAGAAGAAAGCCATTTGGAGGAACGTCATTTACTGTCTCCAGACGTAGAGGCCGATGATGATGAGACACCGTTGCCATCATGTCATCCTACAATGTCAACTGGGAAGGAGGATTAGATAGAAGACGAGGTGGTCGATGGTGAGTCCACTGATCCGACCTGGACCTTTGGCACGTATAGCCATGACAGCAACACAGAGGAAGATGGATATGTAGCACCAACACAGGCACTAAGGGGTCGTGGTTTGCCCAGAGTGAGAACTGGGTCAACTGTTCCCACGAGCACCCCCGCTGTGCGACAAGTCTGGCCTAGGGGGCGTTCAGCTGCTGTGTGGAATTTTTTTTTCTGAAAGTCCTTCAGAGAAAAACATTGTTGTCTGTAGAATCTGCCATACCAAGTTTAGCAGAGGCCAGGGCAAAGGCAACCTGAGCGCCACCAGTATGAGAAACCACATAGCAGCCAAGCACCCCAGTAGGTGGGCGGAACACCAGGGTACCAAATCTGTGTCTGCGGGTCAAGCCAATAATAATAATACTCTTTATTTATATAACGCCAACCTGTTCCGCAGCGCTTTACAATTCAGAGGTTCATATTCAACAGTCATAAGTAACATAGCTAAAGAAAATACAATAATTTAAAGCAAAAATAATGACAACCCTGCTCATAAGAGCTTACGATCTACAATGATGGTCCAGCCATCTTGAGGGGATGAGGGATAGATAAAGGCTGCATGAGCTCATCACCAGCCAGTATCTGTAGTGCTTTTGGGTTCGGTGGAGACTTATGCCATGTCACCTGGGCCATGTCCTTCAGAATCTGCTGTTGAAGAAGCAGGCACTCACACCTCCTGCCCACAAGCTGCGGTTGCTCACACACAACAACCATCAACCACATCCACTTCCTTGTGCCAGCAAAGCGTCCAATTGTCCGTGCCTGAGAGCTTGGAAAGAAAGCGTAAATACCCAGCCACGCACCCACAGGCACAAATACTAAACTCGCACATTGCCAAATTGTTAGCTGTGGAGATGTTGCGTTTAGGCTTGTGGGAGCCTTGGCTGTGGCTGCCCCACGATACAGTGTTCCCAGCCACCACTATTTTTCCCGGTGTGCCGTCCCTGCTCTACACAAGCACGTGTTAAACAATCTGAACCGTGTTCTCAACAACGCCGTAACCCAGAAGGTCCACCTAACAACAGACACCTGGACAAATTGTTGTATACAGGGACGATACATTTCTGTCATGGCACACTGGGGGAACCTGGTGGAGGGTGGGACAAAGGCACAAACTGGAACATCACACATCCCACCCACGCTAAGAATAGCGGGCCCAGCTTCTGTCAGGGTTTCCACCTCTTTATATTCCACTTCCTCTCTCCCCTTCTCCTGCTCCTCATCCTCATCCTCTGCTGAATTACCCTCCCCATCACTGCCAAGCTGGGACCTGTGCAGCAGCGCATCGGCAAAGTGGCAAGACGCTCTGCTGAAGCTGATCTGTTTGGGTCAGAAAGCACACACTGCAACAGAGCTGTGGCAAGCTTTAAAAGAACAGACCAATCAGTGGCTCTTCCCACTGCACCTCCAACCCGGTCTGGTTGTCTGCGATAATAGGCATAACCTGGTGGTGGCTTTAAAGTTCGGCAACAGATGGTACACGTGCCATGCATGGCTCATGTGCTGAACCTAGTTATTTAGAAATTTCTGAAAACTTTCCGTGACTTGCCGTACCTACTTGAGAAGGTGCGTCGTATTAGCGCCCATTTCCACCATTCCTCTACTGCTTTTGCTGTTTTTACAGCTCTGCAAAAGCGCTTGAATTTGCCAAGTCACCAACTCATTTGCGACCTGCCCACGCGGTGGAACTCCACCTATCATATGTTGGCGAGGATTAGTGAACAGCAGAGGGCAGTAGCTGAATACCAGCTTCAGCATGCCAGTCAGACTGAGTGTCAGCCACCACACATAACAACTGTCGAGTGGGTGTGGATCGCTGACATTTTTGAGGTTCTTGAGAACTTTGAGTACTGCACCAACCTTGTGAGTGGTGATCAGGCTATTATCAGCGTAACAATCCCGCTGCTGTGTCTCTTGAAACAATCACTGCATAATCTCATAGAGGAAGCTTTGAGTGCCCAGTATGTTGGTATGGAGCCAGATTTCCCAATGGGTGATACTATCCAGCCTAGCCAATATTCTGAGGGAACATTGGGTGATGAGGAGGAAGATGAGGAGGGAGAGGACTTGTTTTTCTGTGCTACCGAGGGGACTCGTAATGCTACAGAGGGGACACCAAACCCAAGCTTCATGTCTGTCCAGCCTGGATGGGCTGGAGAGGACGAGGTGGAGGAGGAGGAGGAGGCGAGTCAGCGTGAAGAGAGGATAGGTACTGTTTCTACTGTTGGGGACACAGAACATTTGCCTTTTTGCAGCTTGGCTCACATGGCACCGTTCATGTGTAAGTGTCTGTGGCAAGACCCTCGCATGATACACATTTTATCCAACAGTAATAATAATAATAATTTTTATTTATATAGTGCCAACATATTCCGCAGCACTTTACAATTAAGCGGAGACATGTACATACAATATATTCAGTTTAAACAGTTACATTAGGAGTGAGGTCCCTGCTCGCAAGCTTACATTCAACAAGGCAATGGGTGCACACAATAGGTGAAAAGTGCTTGTTATTTCAGGTCAGGCAATTATAATAAGTAGGGATTTTCATATAAGACTGCATGATTCTGAATAATATTTAGAAGGAGGGAACAGGGGAAAGTTAGTTTACTGAGTGGTTGAGGTGGTAGGCTTGTTTAAAGAGATGGGTTTTTAAAGCGCGCTTGAAGACGTGGTGGCTAGGCATCAGTCGGATTGTCTGGGGTAGAGCATGCCAGAGAACTGGTGGAGCACGAGAGAAGTCTTGGAGAATGGGGTGCGAGGTTCGGCTTATGGGGGATGTTAGTCTTAGGTCATTTGTAGAATGGAGGGCACATGTAGGGCGATAGACAGAGATGAGAGAGGAGATATAAGGCGGTGCAGAACTGTGGAGAGCTTTGTGGGTGAGAGTGATGAGTTTATATTGGACCCTGTAGCAAATGGGCAACCAGTGTAATGACTGGCACAAGATGGAGGCATCGGTGAAGCAGATGGACAGAAATACGACCCTGGCTGCCGCATTCAGGACGGATTGAAGTGAAGTTAGTTTGGTAAGAGGGAGACCGATCAGAAGAGAGTTGCAGTAGTCCAGATGAGAGAGAATAAGACCGACAGTAAGGGTTTTAGCAGTTTCAAAGGTGAGAAAAGGTCGGATTCTGGAGATGTTTTTAAGGTGCAGGAGACAACAGCGACCAATACAGGTTGGCCACCTTTCTCGATCCACGATGCAAGAAGAAATTTCCTTCTCTCCTTTTGGAGTCAACAAAGAGTTTTACAATTGAATTGTTCAAGAGGGCTGTTGTAGATCAGTTGCTGAAAATATCACCCTCAGACAATGCTGGTGGCTAAGGTACCGGCTCTTTTCAGCACCAAGGGATAATGGGGAGAAACAAGAACACCAGCTCCAACAGAGGTGGGGGGAAAATGTGCACAAATTTTGCAATTTTCAATAGACCAGCACAACAGTAAAGGCTATCTGTGCCTGTAACAATGCCAAGGAGGGATAAGTTGCAGAATATGGTCATTGTGTACTTAAGTGACCATACGGGCGTCCTTTCTGACGCTTCAGTTCCCTTTAATTATACGGTGTCTAAGCTGAACACTTGGCCCGACCTCTCCTTATATGCTTTGGAAGTACTGGCCTGCTCGGCTGCTAGTGTGGTGTCTGAGCGTGTTTTCAGTTCCGCTGGGGCAATCATCACTGATAGGCACTCACACCTCTACACGGAAAATGCAGACAGACTTAGGGTATGTGCCCACGTAGCGCTCTTGAAGCGTTTTTGAGGCATTTTTACGGCCGCGAAAACGCAGCGAAAATGCTTGTAAAACCGTCTGCCATACAAAGCAATGTGAATTCTGATTTTCTGTGCACATGATGCGCTAATTAGCATGCCAAATTCGCATTGCGTTACAAAACGCAGCATGACCATTTCTACCGCGATTACGCCGCAAATTCGTGGCCATTGAGGAACATTGAAACGCAGCAAACACGCAGGTATATGTGGATTTGCTGCATTTCAATTAAATTTAATGGCCACGAAATTGCAGCGTAATCGCGGTGCGTGTGGTACCCAGGATGAAGAGGAGACTACAACTCCTCTTCATCCCGGCTACCACACGGTGAAAAAAAGAAATAAAAAAGTTAAAAATAAAAAAACCTGTATACTCTGGTCTCCTCCCGGCAGCGGCGATCCTCTCTCCTCGGCGTCCCGCGGTGTACTGGCAAGACCTGCGGTGACGACATTTAATCAGCTGATGGTCACTCGACCACTGACGTCAGAGGTCAGGTGATGGTCGCGTGACCATCAGCTGACTAAATGATGTCACCGCAGTTTTTGCCAGTACACCGCGGGACGCCGAGGAGAGAGGATCGCCGCCAGGAGGAGACCGGAGAGGTGAGTATACAGGATTTTTTTATTTTCAACTTTTTAATTCTTTTTTTTTCTATAGATACAGCATTTAAAGCATCTAAGTTGGTCACACAATATAAATCCATGCCAGTTGCATGGAATTATATTGTGTGACCAACTTGTCAAGCACTTTTCCAAGTGATGCTCAAAATAGCTTGGAAAAGCGCTTGAAAAAACACATGTGAAAACGCATGTAAAAACACTGAAAAAACACTTCTCCCTGGCAGAAAAAAAATGAATGTAAATCTGAATGCGTTTTTTCTGCCAGGGAGAGGCAAAAATGCTCTGCATCAAATCTGCATCGTGGGCCCTTACCCTTACTCTGATTAAATTCAACAAGGACTGGATAGCTCCACAGTTTGTAATCCCTCCAGATGAGAGCAAGCCAACCTAAATTCACCAAAAATGCAGATTCATGCACAGAACTAGTACACACTGCAGGTAGCCCTTACAAGGGCTTTTGATTGATCAAGAGCTGAAAACACACTCCCTAGCAGCTCAGCGTTCTCTCCTTATGCTTATAGAACGCAGGCTCCAGACGCAATGTGCACAAAATGGCGGCAGGGCTTAAATAAACCCTATGACGCTGGGCGGCCAGCCAATCACAGTAATGCCACAATCAAGATGTCTGTGGCATTACTGTGATTGGTTAAGAAGCCCAGCATGTTTAGTGGCTGCAAAGGAAGCGCCAAAACTTCAGGACGGCACATCTGACTATAGCGAGGCGAGTACACAAATACTCGCCGAATAACGATTAACCTGAATACCGTACTATTCATGCAAATACCAAATAGTAAGGAATACACTCGCTCATCAATAATGGAGACCCAATCAGGATTCTCCACATTTCAAAAATTTAGTGGGAGACACCAGCAAAATGGCATCAATTTCACTACAGTAGAAATAGTGTACTTAGGACTGACTAGTGATGGACGAGCATGCTCCCTACAGCTCAGTGCTCGCCCGATCATCTCACTGCCGAGTATTTCCGGGGTGGCTCGGAGGGAGCTCGGGTCCCCTCCCTGCATGTTTGGCGCTCTTTACAGAGCCAATGAACATGCAGGGATTGCCTGCCACTCACTATAATACCGCAGCCATGTTGGATGTGGCATTACAGTGATTGGCTGACCGCACAACGTCATCAGGTCTATATCAGACCTGGCGCCACCGTGCTCGTCACAGTCACTCCAGAATCAGACAGTGTAGGGAGAGGTCCTGCTGAGCTAGGGAGAAATTCGCTTGTTTATTAGGTAGTGTAGGTACTAATCCATCTGTAGAGATATCAGGCAGGCAGTGTATATAGGCAGGCAGGCAGTGTATATAGCAGACTGCAGTGCACACAGCACAAGAGGCTCCATTCCAGTTTTTCTAGACATAGGCCCAGGTCTCAGGGGCCAGGAATAATTTTTTTTTCTATCTTAATCCTCATTATTTGCTTAAAAAGCAATCCAGAGAACACCGTTTTTCTGAGCCATTTGCTTGTTGGCACTGCAGAATACAGCCAGGTCCTTTCCATATTTCAGCTCTGAAAGCCAGCTATTTAAAACTGTGGTTTGTCCGTCACACGGATCACATACAGTACAGACCAAAAGTTTGGACACACCTTCTCATTTAAAGATCAAAGCAAAAGGTGGCTACTTTGAAGAACCTAGAATATAAGACATATTTTCAGTTGTTTCACACTTTTTTGCCAAGTATATAATTCCACGTGTGTTAATTCATAGTTTTGATGCCTTCAGTGTGAATGTACAATTTTCATAGTCATGAAAATACAGAAAAATCTTTAAATGAGAAGGTGTGTCCAAACTTTTGGTCTGTCCTGTAAGTCCGCTCCAAATTCAGCCATTTGTAGTGAGTGTGGAAGATATTGTCCTCCATTTAAAATGGGCAAGGCACGTGGCAAGGGATGGGGAACTGGACATGATGGTGATGAAGCATGCAGAGGCCGAGGCCGTGGGCAAGCTGATATTGTGCCACAACAAACACCCACATCTTCTCGTTCGATCTTCCTGTCCCAATTAATAGGGGACCGCAGAACAACAATATTGAACACAGAGCAGTGTGAAAAGGTTATTGGTTGGATAGCAGATAATGCTTCCAGTCACTTAGCCACCACCACCACCACCCTGTCTTCCACACGGTCAAGTCTCAGTAGCCGTGAGTCTGGAACGCATATTACTCACCCTGATTCTCCTTCCTCCCACCATGCCGAGTGCCCAGAGACAACTGATCCCACACTTATACACTCCGAAGACCTGTTCACTTTTTCATTTATAGATTCGGGCCTTTCGCCCGTTCCACTTGAAGCAGGGAAAGAGGAGATCGCATGTAGCGATGCCCAAATATTTAAGCAGCCACGGTCACACGAAGGTGATGGTGGGAAAGTGTCACAAGAGGTGGACGATGATGAGACACAATTGCCATAAAGTCAGGAGGAGGACCAGGATGCGGAAGTGGAAGACAAAGTGGTGGATGATATAGCAACTGACCCAACCTGGCAGGAGGACATGCAGAGCGAGGACAGCAGAACACAGGGGGAGGGAGGCAGAGCACCCCAACAGGCAGGAAGAAGCAGTGTGGCGGCCGCAGACAGAAGGCAGGCAACCGTTCCCCGTAACACCAACACGAAGGAAGTTGCCAGAACAACTGTTAGGTCTTCCCAAGTCTGGTTGTTTTTTAAAGACTCTGCCGATAGCCCCAAAAAGGACATTTGCACCACCTGCCAGGCCAGCATCAGCAGGGGTGGCAAAACTAACTGCCTAACCATCACCACCATGATCAGGCACATGGCAGCAAAGCACCCGACTTTGTGGGCCAAACACCAGGGTCAAGGAACAGTGTCTGCGGGTGGCACCACTGCTTCTTCTGCTGTTGTGCATGCAAGCCAATCCCCTGTCCATGGTGCATGCGAAGATGTCTCCTGCCCTGCACCTGTCGTTGCACACTCTCAAGAGCAGCATCAGGAAGCACGTCCACGTCCTTGTCCCAGCGCATCGTTCAAATGTCCATAACCCAGTCGTTGGAACGCAAGCACAAATACGCAGCCAACGCCCCACAGGCCACACTATTAAATTCCCACATTTCGCGACTGCTTGCGCTCGAAATGTTGGCTCATGCAGACAGAAGCATTCCACAACCTGATGGCAGCGGCCGTCCCTCGGTCCCCAGCCGCCACTATTTCTCCCGGTGTGCCGTCCCCGCATTACCCAAGCACGTGTCCCAAAACATTAGCCGTACCCTCAACAACGCAGTTACCGGGAAAGTCCACCTAACCACAGACACGTGGACAAGTGCTTGTGGGCAGGGACGGTACATCTCACTGATGGCACACTGGGTTGACATAGTGGAAGTCGGGACCAAGTCAGACCATGGGACAGAACACGTCCTACCAACACCAAGGATTGCGGGCCCTAGGTCAATCAGGGTTGCCCCCATAATCCAAAGCTCCTGCACCTCATCCTTCTCAGCCTCCTCCTCCTCTTCAGCCTCCATCTCTGAAATGACAACATCAATCACAAGCTGGAAGCACTGCAGCACTGCCTCGGCCAAGTGGCAACAGCCTGTGCTGAAGCTAATATGCTTAGGTGACAAACAGCATAATGCTGAAGAGTTGTGGACAGCTGTGAAAGAGCAGTCAGATCTGTGACTCACATCGCTGAACCTACATCCAGGCATGGTCATGTGTGACAATGGCCCGAACCTGGTGGCGGCTCTGAGGCGAGGCGAGCTTACACACGTACCATGCCTGGCCCATGTGCTTAACCTCGTGGTTCAGCGGTTTCTCAAATCCTACCCGGAGCTGCCGAATTTCTGCATGTTAAGGTACGCCTGTGTGCCCATTTTAGAAAGTCACCTACAGCTTCCGCCATCCTTGCCGTGTTTCAGACATCACACACAGACTGGTGTGTGAAGTCCCCACGCATTGGAACTCTACACTGCAGATGTTGAGAAGGATTTGTGAGCAGAAGAGGACAGTTGTTGAGTACCAGCATCAACAAGGCCATCGATATTCAGTTCAGACTCCACATATAAGACCTCAGGAGTGGACATGGATGTTAAACATATGTACCATCCTCCAAAACTTTTGAGGACTTCACCAAGATGGTGAGCGGCGATGACACCATAATTAGCGTCACCATCCCACTTCTCTGTCTTCTGAAACGCTCTTTGTTCACAAATAAAGAGGATGCAGTGCAGGCGGAGCACGATGAGATGGAGCAAGGAACCATACAGGTTGATTACACACAGCCCAGACTCATCTCATCCCAATGTGGATTGGGTGACAACGAGGAAGAGGAGGAGGAGGAAGAACAGGAGCTAGTTTTATGCGCTATAGACGGTACTACCTGCACAACTGTCATACCGTCTGTTCAGCATGGATGGCCTGAGGACAGAGAGGAGGAGGAGAGTATGGTTAATCGTCTTCTTGGCGAGGACACGAAAGTCTTGCCTGTTAGCAGTCTGGCACGCATGGCTGAGTTTATGTTACGCTGCCTTTCCCATGACCCTCGCATTCTCAAAATTTTGGGTGACAATCATTACTGGTTGGTGACATTTCTAGACCCACGCTACAAGGAGAACTTTCTGTCTCTTATTCCCTTGCAGGACAGGCCTAATAAAAGTGTGCTGTACGAGAAGGCCCTTGTTGTGGAAATATTAAAAAAATTTCCATCTGAAAATGCTGGTGGCAGAGGTCACAGTTCGTTGGACAACAGAGGACTACAGGCGAGAGAGACACAACTCCAATACAGCAGAGGCAGGGGAACACTGTCAAAGTTCTGGGAGAGTTTTCTCAGCCCCTCTCATCGCGCAGGCCCTGAGGAACGGGATACTCTCACAAGGAGTGCAAAGTTTGGGAAGATGCTGAGGGAGTACTTTGCCGACCGTACCAACATCCTCAGTGATTCCTCTGTGCCTTATAATTATTGGGCATCCAAGCTGGATACGTGGAATGAACTTTCTCTCTACGCCTTGAAGGTCCTGGCCTGCCCTGCTGCTAGCGTTTTAAGAGAGCGGGTTTTTAGTGCCACTGGTGGAATTATAACTGATAAGCGCATCCGCCTGTCAACTGAAAATGCTGACAGGCTGACTCTTATAAAAATGAACAAGGGCTGGATTGGGCCAGACTTCTCAACACCACCGAATGATAGCAGTGTAACATAAACTCAAATCCAGTGTCTCTTTTTGTGAGGTGTATTCCCATGCACCTTTTCACACCCACACAAGGGTATATGCTTCCTGATTTTGGCTATTTCCTCTTGTCCTCCTCCTTCTCCTCATCCTCTTCTCCACCACCACCACCATATCACTAGGGTGACTGTGGTCCGTGATGCAACACCCACATAATTTTTTTAAAGGGTGTTTATGATGCCCGTAAAAAAAATGTTTTATACAGTATGTTCATTAGAGATGAGCGTTGTTCTACTCGAACTGTTCGCCAATCTCAAATTCGAGCTGTTTTGGGCGGTGTTCGAGCCGTTCGGCGAACACGAACAATTTGAGAAAAATTCGGCTGTTCGAGGTTATGTTCGATAACTGTTCGTGCACCAAAATCATAACTGGATTTTTTCTCAGTAATGATGAAAATTAATGTTAATACGCAGTTTGAGTGTACAGCGGGGTGGGGGGAGGGGCAGGGGATGGATCTCTGCAGGAACAATGAAGATCTCCATTTTTTTTTCTCTTTCCCGCATTTGCAGTGGGGAGGTGCAATCTGTCAGCCTATCAGCAGCGCACACACGGAGCGAAGTGCTTTTTTTCACACAAGCAAGGGCATGTGTCATTGGCAGTGTATGTCACATGTCCTTGCCCTATAAGACCAAGCCATTTTCCCCGTCGCCACCATTTTCTCACTGCTGCAGCTGTGTGTTAGACGGCACCGCTGTTGCTGTGTGCGCTATACCTTGTTAATTTCAAGAGAATTTTCGCACAAATCTACAGATAGCTTGGGAGTAGGGAATAGTTGTGATTGCAGTCCTTTTAAGGACTAGGTTACAGCATTTCCTACGACTTTTATCAGGCAGGTCTGTGCTCTTAAATAGATAGATTGTGGGAGTAAAGACTAATTGTAATTGGAGTCCTTTTCAGGACTAGGTTACATCAGTTCCTATCAGTTTTTGCCAGGCAGGTCTGTGCCAGTGCTGTGCAAGTTTTTTTCACAGCATTTGGCTGAATCTAGCAAAGCTAATCCTTTTTGGCCTATTGCAGAGTGTGTTAGTCAGTGGAGTAGCCTATCTGTGTTGCAAGATATACCACCTGTGTATAGAATACCAATTTTTTTTACTGCATCTAGTGAAGTAAAATCTTTTGGGCATAGCATCATTCTATTAGTCCATCTATACTGACCTCCATCAGGTTGCAAATTGAATATAATTTTTTTCTGCATCTAGCTCTGAAAAAAAATTGGGCTTCTAGCTGTGTGTGGGACTTGTTGTACTAGTCCATCTATACTGACCTCCATCAGGTTGCAAACTGCATATATTTTTTTCTTCATCTACCTCTGAAAAAATATTGGGCTTCTAGCTGTGTGTGGGACTTGTTCTATTAATCCATCTATACAGACCTCCATCAGGTTGCAAACTGAATATATTTTTTTCTGCATCTACCTCTGAAAAAATATTTGGCCTTCTAGCTGTGTGTGGGACTTGTTCTATTAGTCCATCTATACTGACCTCCATAAGGTTGCAAACTGAATATAATTTTTTTCTGCATCTACCTCTGAAAAAATATTTGGCCTTCTAGCTGTGTGTGGGACTTGTTCTATTAGTCCGTCTATACTGACCTCCATAAGGTTGCAAACTGAATATAATTTTTTTCTGCATCTACCTCTGAAAAAATATTTGGCCTTCTAGCTGTGTGTGGGACTTGTTCTATTAGTCCATCTATACTGACCTCCATAAAGTTGCAAACTGAATATAATTTTTTTCTGCATCTACCTCTGAAAAAATATTTGGCCTTCTAGCTGTGTGTGGGACTTGTTCTATTAGTCCATCTATACTGACCTCCATCAGGTTGCAAATTGAATATAATTTTTTTCTGCATCTAGCTCTGAAAAAATATTGGGCTTCTAGCTGTGTGTGGGACTTGTTGTACTAGTCCATCTATACTGACCTCCATCAGGTTGCAAACTGCAAATATTTTTTTCTTCATCTACCTCTGAAAAAATATTGGGCTTCTAGCTGTGTGTGGGACTCTTTCTATTAATCCATCTATACAGACCTCCATCAGGTTGCAAACTGAATATATTTTTTTCTGCATCTACCTCTGAAAAAATATTGGGCTTCTAGCTGTGTGTGGGACTTGTTGTATTAGTCCATCTATACTGACCTCCATAAGGTTGCAAACTGAATATAATTTTTTTCTGCATCTACCTCTGACAAAATCTTTGGCCTTCTAGCTGTGTGTGGGACTTGTTCTATTAGTCCATCTATACTGACCTCCATAAGGTTGCAAACTGAATATAATTTTTTTCTGCATCTACCTCTGAAAAAATATTTGGCCTTCTAGCTGTGTGTGGGACTTGTTCTATTAGTCCATCTATACTGACCTCCATAAGGTTGCAAACTGAATATAATTTTTTTCTGCATCTACCTCTGAAAAAATATTGGGCTTCTAGCTGTGTGTGGGACTTGTTCTATTAATCCATCTATACAGACCTCCATCAGGTTGCAAACTGAATATAATTTTTTTCTGCATCTACCTCTGACAAAATCTTTGGCCTTCTAGCTGTGTGTGGGACTTGTTCTATTAGTCCATCTATACTGACCTCCATAAGGTTGCAAACTGAATATAATTTTTTTCTGCATCTACCTCTGAAAAAATATTTGGCCTTCTAGCTGTGTGTGGGACTTGTTCTATTAGTCCATCTATACTGACCTCCATAAGGTTGCAAACTGAATATAATTTTTTTCTGCATCTACCTCTGAAAAAATATTGGGCTTCTAGCTGTGTGTGGGACTTGTTCTATTAATCCATCTATACAGACCTCCATCAGGTTGCAAACTGAATATAATTTTTTTCTGCATCTACCTCTGAAAAAATATTTGGCCTTCTAGCTGTGTGTGGGACTTGTTCTATTAGTCCATCTATACTGACCTCCATAAGGTTGCAAACTGAATATAATTTTTTTCTGCATCTACCTCTGAAAAAATATTTGGCCTTCTAGCTGTGTGTGGGACTTGTTCTATTAGTCCATCTATACTGACCTCCATAAGGTTGCAAACTGAATATAATTTTTTTCTGCATCTACCTCTGAAAAAATATTTGGCCTTCTAGCTGTGTGTGGGACTTGTTCTATTAGTCCATCTATACTGACCTCCATAAGGTTGCAAACTGAATATAATTTTTTTCTGCATCTACCTCTGAAAAAATATTTGGCCTTCTAGCTGTTTGTGGGACTTGTTCTATTAGTCCATCTATACTGACCTCCATAAGGTTGCAAACTGAATATAATTTTTTTCTGCATCTACCTCTGAAAAAATATTTGGCCTTCTAGCTGTGTGTGGGACTTGTTCTATTAGTCCATCTATACAGACCTCCATCAGGTTGCAAATTGAATATAATTTTTTTCTGCATCTAACCCAGCCAATAGTTTTGGCCTAATACCACAGTTTGGCCACTCAGCTCTGCTCGGTTCCCATCCATTGTTTTTTTGTGCAAACAACTCCAGAGTTGTGAATTAGTTAACCACCAAAATGAGTGGAAAAAGGCCTGCTGCTGGTGGAAAGGGGAATAGGCGTGTTGGGAAGGGGAAAAAAGGTTGTGTCCGTGGGGTAGGTGTTAAAGCAACAGTAACATCTGCAGAAGAAAGACCATCTTCAAGCCAAACTAAAATGTCTACTTCTTTTAGCGGACAATGTGATAAGATCCCTTTCTTACGGCCACGCCAATCGCTACAAATTCCAGATGAGGCACAAAAACAGCAGGTGCTTCAACGGATATCAAGTGCTCCTTTAAGTGGGCTCTCCTCCACATCAACTTCAACATCACAAATACTCCAGTCCTCAAAGGTGTCACCCCAATCGCACTTGCTTCCTCACAGCTCCCAAATCTCCAGCTGCCCGTCTGAGTATGAGGTAGAACAGATGGTTGAGTCTGCAGAGCTGTTTACTCATACTATAGCCTGGGAATCAGAGGTCGACTCCAGCGCTTCTGTGAATCCAGACGAGGAAATGATCTGCACTGATGCCCAGAATCTTTATGAGTCGGATCCAGGACCAGACGCAGAAGGTTCTGACCATAATGTAGACCCTCATTCCCAAACTGTAACTCCTGTTGGTGGAGACAATGAGGAAGACGATGATAAGACTCAAATACCTGATTGGAGCGACAACTTTAGTTTTTTGTCAGGGCAGGAACAGGTTGGCTCTGAGGACGACGGGTGTGATAACGCACAGGGTGATGATGATGAGGTTGGAGATCCCACTTACTGTCAACCCACAGTCAGCCAAGAGATGAGGTCAGCAGAGGAGGTGGAGGAAGATGCTAGTGACGACGAGGTCAGGTTGCGCCTTCCTGGACAGAGACGTAGTACTGGAAGCACGTCAACAACTGCATCCTCAAACACAACTCTGCCTCTCACCACAAGTCGTGGTGGCTCTTCAGGTCGCATGGGTGCTAAGCCTTGCATAGCCTGGGCATTTTTTCAGATCGATAAAGATGACCCAACTCGTGTTATCTGTAACATTTGTCAGCAAAAGCTAAGTAGAGGCCAAAAAATACATAGTTTGAGTACTTCATGCATGAACCGGCACATGGACATGAAGCATAAGTTGCAGTGGGAAGCTCAGTGTGCTACAATGCGGCCTAGCCGGCCGGGCCAACCACCGTCTGCCATATCTTGTGCATCCGCAGCCTCTTCATCCTCTGTGACTGGGGGGACAGCAGTCACACCTGTTTTGGGGCGCAGACCTGCCACCTCTTTACCCGCAACAGCCAGCGTGATTGGCAGGTCATCATTTTCTTTGGAGGTGGTAACACCAGCTGGTGTTGAGCGCTGTCCGACATCGATAGCACCACCTTTGGATCAAGGCAACCTAACATGTCCGCCTGCATCTTCCTCACAGACCGGCAGTTTGCCGGGGACACCCTTATCAACCCCGTCTAAGCACAATAGCCAGCCCTCGGTCCCTCAGATGTGGACAAGTAAAAGACCATTTCCTCCTAGCCATGAGAAAGCTAAGAGGTTGAATTTCACCATCTGCAAGCTCTTGGCTACAGAAATGCTGCCTTTCCGCCTGGTGGACACAGAGGATTTTCGAGAACTTATGTCCGTCGCAGTGCCCCAGTACCAGATGCCCAGTCGGCACTACTTCTCAAAGAAAGGTGTGCCTGCGCTCCACCAGCATGTCGCACACAACATCACCGCTTCTTTGAGAAACTCTGTGTGTGACAGGGTGCATTTCACCACAGACACTTGGACGAGTAGACATGCACAGGGGCGTTACATGTCGCTGACTGGGCACTGGGTAACTATGGTGACAGCAGGACGAGGGGCTGCTGTCCAAGTCTTGCCGTCCCCACGAGTTGTGCGTCAATCCTCTTTATGTCAAAGTTCCTCCACTGCTTCTGCCTCCTCAACCTCCTCTCGGTCCTCCACCTGCACCCAAAGCCTGTCTGGTCATGCCACAAGCTTTCTAACTGCGCAGAAGGGATCCTGCACACCTCCTTACTATGCTGGCAGTAGGGCTCAACGTCATCAGGCGGTTTTTACATTGAAATGTCTGGGAAATGTGAGTCACACAGCTGAGGAGTTGTGGTCAGCTCTGGAGAACCAATTTCATGAATGGTTGTCTCCACTGGACCTGAAACCAGGGAAGGCCGTGTGCGACAATGCTGCAAACCTGGGTGCGGCCCTTCGCCGGGGCAATGTCACACACGTGCCTTGTATGGCTCACGTGTTGAACCTGGTTGTCCAGCAATTTTTAGCCCACTATCCCAGACTAGATGGCCTTCTGCAGAGGGCACGGTCGCTGTGTGCTCACTTCCGCCGTTCGCATCCCGCAGCTCAGCGACTTACATCTCTAC
This sequence comes from Phyllobates terribilis, assembly GCF_046119375.1. Classification (NCBI taxonomy): domain Eukaryota; kingdom Metazoa; phylum Chordata; class Amphibia; order Anura; family Dendrobatidae; genus Phyllobates; species Phyllobates terribilis. Next base: position 114,337,761 of record NW_027362761.1, on the reverse strand, counting down.
AGAAGTCGTTGGGCCTGCCACTTCACCAGCTAAAATGCGATGTGCCTACCCGGTGGAATTCAACTCTGCACATGTTGCAGCGACTGTGGCAGCACCGACAAGCCCTGGTGCAATACGTTCTGACATATAGCCTGGGCCAACGAGATTCAGAGGTGGGGCAAATCACGCTGGAGGAGTGGTCTCAGATCAGGGACCTATGCACCCTTCTGCACAGTTTTGAAATGGCGACGAAGATGTTTAGTGCTGACGATGCCATTATCAGCATGACTATTCCGGTGATTTACATGCTGGAGCACATGTTAAACAGAATTCGGAGTCAGGTGGTGGCACAAGAGGAGGTGGAGGAAGTAGAGGAGGAGGAGTTGTATGCGGAAGGGCTAACATCTGCAAGGTCCAGACGGTCGGCAGCACCAAGGCGGCAGGCATGTGAGGGTGGGGGAGATGGTTTTACCAGGGCGCATGGTAGCAGCCAAACTAGTGAGGAAGGTGCAGGAGCCCAGGAAGAAGTGGAGGACGAACTGATGGAAGACTCATCAGATGAGGGAGACCTTGATCACATTTCTGTTGTGCGAGGTTGGGGGGAGAGGACAGAGGAAGGAAGCATGATTGTTACCTCGCCACCAACACAACAGGGACTTGGTGCTCCTGGATGCGCAACACACATGAGTGCCTTCTTGCTGCACTACCTGCAACATGACCCTCGAATTGTGAGAATTAGAAATAATCCTGACTACTGGGTTGCCACACTGTTAGATCCCCGGTACAAAAGTAAATTTGCAGAAATTATTCCTGCCATAGAAAGGGATGCACGCATGCAGGAGTATCAGCAGAGACTGTTGCAGAATCTTACATGTGCTTTTCCACAAAATACCAGTGGTGCACGTAGTGAATCTCACAGTTCCAACTTGCCAACCGTGGGACCGTCAAGTGTTCAGCACTCAAACCGTAACAGAACCACAGTATCTGCTGATAACATCAATTTTGCGGAATCATTTCACCACTTTTTTAGCCCATCCTTTGCAAGGCCACAGGAGACAAGAAGTCTGACACATAGTCAACGCCTAGAGACAATGGTACAGGAGTATCTCCAAGTAAACATTGAAGCCACGACTGTGTCACTGGACCCTTGTTCTTTTTGGGCTTCCAATCTGGATAAATGGCCGGAGCTAGCCACTTACGCCTTGGAGATCTTGTCATGCCCCGCAGCCAGCGTTCTGTCTGAACGTGTGTTCAGCGCTGCTGGTGGTGTGCTGACAGATAAGCGCACGCGGCTCTCCACTGATAATGTAGACAGACTCACGTTCATAAAGATGAACAAATCATGGATCCGAAACGACTTTTCTACCCCTGTGTCATCCTGGGGAGAGTAAAAGCTTGATGATTGGTTAAAATCACCCTACCAACCGTTTTAAGCTTTCAAATTACTAATCATGTTTATCTGTATTTTGGCTGGAAAATAATTTGGGCTTTGTAGCAGTGTGCAGCACTGATTCTATTAGGCCATCTATAATAAGCTTCACCAGATTTAAAATTACTAATCATGTTTATCTGTATCTTGACTGGAAAATAATTTGGGCTTTGTAGCAGTGTGCAGCACTGATCCTATTAGGCCATCTATACTAAAGCTTCACCAGATTTAAAATTAATAATAATTTTTAGCTGCATCTAGCCCGGAAAATAATTTTGGGGCTCCGAGATGCGCAAGACACATAAGTGCCTTCTTGCTGCACTACCTGCAGCATGACCCTCATATTGTCAGAATTCGAAGTAATCATGACTACTGGGTTGCCACACTCTTAGATCCCCCAAACTTTTCGATCAACCTTTTCATTTTAATAAAGACCAAAAAAATGGTCATTTTTGAAATTATAAGCATTAGCAGGTTGTTAGAAACTGAAATCAAACAGTTTTCAACTCAAAACTTTATTCTAGGTGATGTTACATTTTCACATAGGACCCCTTGTTCGAAAGGAGCTTCTGAACTCTCTCGTCCATTGAATTTGTCAGGTTTTGGATGGTTTCTGCTTCAATTGTTTTGCATGAGGACAGAATACCCTCCCAGAGCTGTTGCTTAGATGTGAACTGCCTCCCGCCATCATAGACACTCCTTTTAATGATGCTCCAAAGGTTCTGAATGGGGTAGAGGTCAGGGGAGCATGGGGGTCACACCATAAGTTTGTCCCCTTTTATGCCCATATCAGCCAGAGATGCAGATGTTTTATGTGCAGCATGAGATGGTGCATTATCATGCAGAAAAATGATCTTGCTGTGAAATACACGGTTCTTCTTCTTGAACCATGGCAGGAAGTGCTGTTTGAGAAAATCCACATACATTATGGAGTTCATCTTTAGCGCCTTCAGGGATCCTAAAGGGGCCGACAATCTCTCTCCCCATGATTCCAGCCCAAAACATTACTCCACCTCCTCCTTGTTGGCGCTGTAGCCGTGTTTGCGTGGGGTGTCCATCAACCAGCCATCCTCCACTCCATCCATCTGGACCATCGAGCGCTGCACGGCACTCATCCGTGAACAAAACAGTTTTGAAATCAGTCTTCATGTAATGTTTGGCCCACTGGAGCCGTTTCTGCTTGTGTGAAGTGGATAGAGGAGGTCGACAGGATGGCGTATGCACAGCTGCAAACCTCTGAAGGACCCTGCATCTTGTTTTTCGGGGGACGTTGGAGGCACAAGCAGCTTCAAAAACTTGTCTGCTGCTATGACAAGGCGTTTTTGCCGCTGCTCTTTCAACCTGACGTAATTGCCTGTAGGAAAGAGTCCTCAATTTGCCCTTATCAGCACGCACACGTGTGTACTGTGAATCAGCTACATACTTCTTGATTGCCAAGACACTTCATCCTGATCATCGCACAATGTTGATTGTAGTCATGCCTTGACCTAAACACTCCACAATTTGTTGCTTCTCAGCAGCCGACACATCCTTTTTCTTTCCCATTTTGGCAGAAAATGTAGGCTGCTTAATAATGTGAGAGAGCCTTCTTAAGTAGTCTTGCCTTTCATTGGACACACCTGCCAAACTAATTAGCACAGGTGTCTGCAATTGCTTACAGTGATATAAAGAGCCCTGACACACATCACCATCAATGAGTTTAACTGACAAACAAACAAATTCTTCCCTTATCACTCCTAAACACTTTTTGCATAATAATTTGGAACGCAGTGTACATGTGCTTTTCCACAAAACACCAGTGGTTCACGTAGTGAATCTTACAGTTCTAACTTGCCAACCGTGGTCTGTATGGAGTTGTTCAATAAAGGGCCCAAAATTAAGATAACATAGATGGGAGAGGTCTCTATGAATAGGAATTCCTAAGTATTTGATACCCTGTGAGGGCCAGGCAAAGGGAAAGTTGGACTGGATGGAATCCTATATGGATTTGGGGAGGGAGACATCGAGGGCCTCAGACTTCGCTGCATTGATTTTAAAATTTGACCATGTAACAAAGTGATCTATTTCAGCCATAACAGCATGGATGGATATATGTGATTGAGTGATATATACTAGGACATCATCAGCAAATAGAGAGCACTTGTACTCGGTGCCTCCCACCTCAATCCACCTAATATTGGGGTTATGGCGAATTGATGAGAGCAGGTGCTCCGTCAGTAGGATGTATAAGAGAGGGGACAGAGGACATCCCTGCCTTGTCCCATTGGTGATTGTGAAAGGTGATGAAAATGTTCTGACGCACCCCCTGGGCCTTGGGACACCCGGAGCCGGACCCTTTTTGGTGGATGCTGGTGGTTGTAGTCTTCGTGGCGGCGACCCGGTTCCGTGGCTCAGGGTGGTCAAACCAGTGGCGGAACTATTTATGTGGTTTTGATGTTTAAATGTCCGACTACGCCACCCGTGGATTGCGGTCAGAGTGAACCGCCGCTACAGGGCAGACCGCTGAGGCTGGTGTTGTGGGTGCAGCAGAGCGTAGCATAACTCCCCACGGGAGGAGTATAGCCTCAGGGCAGTGTATGCGGAGGATGGGGGTGATGGTGCAGGGCAGCAGCAGTAACGACACGGAGTCAGTGATGCAGTTCAGGGCCTTTACTCACAGTTCTTATTATCCAGACCACGTCTGCAGGTAACGGCTGCCCACGTCGTACTGTGCTCACCAGGTGAGGGGCTCAGACAACTCCCAGATAACTTTGGAGCGCTTCACAGGACCCCCTTTGTGTGTCCTTTGTCTGGCCTTTCTTACCAACACTTCTGTCCGGCTGCCTCGGGCCTCCTCTTGGTAAACTTGGCGCCAGTTTCCCTGACCCTATGTGGTGCCTTCCTAGCGGGTGTAGCGAGGGGCTGCGCCACATAAAATGTCAGAGCCTCCAGTTTCTAGCTGAGGGTCGTTTCCTGCCTCCACTAGTTCGGGGACCGGTCTCCCCCTTTGGCCTGACCCCTCCACGCAGGTGGATTCGGGCGTGCGGTGGCGACTCGCCCGTCCGCACCCCTGGGATCCCTTCATTCCTCGTTCCTGGAGCCTTCTCCGCTCCTCTTCCTTCCTTCTCCCTCTTGCAGGCCTGGGCCTCTGTTACTAGGCCCGCCTCCGGAGCAGAGCTCATGCAGAGCCCCTGCTCCCTGCCACTTCTGCTCAGACTTCTCTGCACTGAACTAAGATGGTGCCCACCTTTTATACTCCCTTCTCAATGCACCCAGGAACTGTTTCCTCCCTGCTCCTGCACTACAGGGTTCCCCTTCCTCAGTGTTCCCTCCCCCCACTCCAGCCAGGGACCGGGACTGTCGTGCCCATCTCAGGGGCATATTGGTCGCCCTGCCCCACGGCAATGTGGTGTAATGCATGCAGGTGTCGGGTCCTGATTCACACTCCATCCTTACCTGAGAGTGAGATATCACACCTCTGGGTGAGGTGCAATACGTCTGTAGCAACCGAGCCCTCAGGGTGCTACAGTTCCATTCATCTTCAGCCTAGGTGACGTATTGTGATACAGGGCCGTGATTTTGGCTATAAAAGGGTCCCCTAGACCCCTACCCCAAGCTTTTTAAGAGAATCATATATGGCGTGCCAGGAGACTCTATGGAATGCTTTCTCAGCATCCAACGAGAGTATCTACTTACAACTTTTTAACTGCATCTAGCCCAGGAAATACTTTGTGCCTAGTAGCAGTGTCTGCTAGTCAGCGGATTATCCCGGCTGTTAAGCAAGCTACACCACCTGTAGTTTGGACACTTAATTTTTTCAAAGGAAATGCTTCGGGACCACGGGATACTCAGTGAAGAGCATCAGGAGGCACCCCAAGGCATAGGGGCTGGGACTGGCAGTAGGATGCCTTGCGGTGGACAGCCGAGCTCGATCCTTATAAAAGCTTTTTAACTGCAGCAGCTTTAGTGGACGCTACTGGAGCTGGAATTACGCGGCTGCTGGCATGAGACTTGCCCTCCAATAGATCCTTGTAAATGGATTTAAAGTGTATTCATTCAAATTAGAGAGACAATTTAAATTAAAAAACTTAGAGCTGCCTCCACCACAGGGGGGCTCGCTCGACCCACCAGCGGACAGGCACCAGTATTGGGAGAGGGGGGCTGGCCGTCAGGGTTCACTGTGGCTCTGGCACAAACCCGGCGACACGGAGGTGGCACGGGCAGGAGCGGACTGAACGTGTCAGCTTCTCACTTTTTGGATTTTAGAAGGGCATGACATGCCTATATCTGTGTCTCCCCCTCCTTTTACTCCTCCACCTCTTTTCTTTTCTCATGACTATATGTACTTGTCACTTTTCCATGTGTTAGTTGTGTCTTCTGAGCAGTTTGTCAGCTTTTGGACACCTTTGAAGGTGTTTTCTATGTGTTTCTATGTGTTTTTGTTTGCCTGCCATTGGTTTTAACGGTGTTCGAAGGTGTTCGATGAACAGTTCGACGAACAGTTCGGCGAACCGAACCGAACTCGAACACTACGGGGGTGGCTCAACACTAATGTTCATGTATGCTCCCAGGGGTAAATGTTTGTCAGCCATACACTTAGTGCATGGGCATTACAAGTATAGGAGACCCGCTCCTTTCTAATGGGAACATTTTTTTATGAGGCCCTCCTCTACATCTCTCCCAAGGGGCATTGGAGTGCCTCACAATTTTTGGCAACCCTTGCATTCACTGCATAGGCGAACACTATGGGAGACCCACTTCCTAATAATGGGAACATTGTTTTCAAGAGGCCCTCTGACGTCCACGTCTCTTCCAAGGGGTATTAGAGTGCCTCCAAATTTTTGGCAGCCCTTGCATTCACTACATAGGCGAACACTATGGGAGTCCCACTTCCTAATAATGGGAACATTGTTTTCAAGAGGCCTTCTGACCTCCACGTGTCTTCCAAGGGGCATTGGAGTGCCTCCAAATTTTTGGCAACCCTTGCATTCACTGCATAGGCAAACACAATGAGAGACCCACTTCCTAATAATTGGAACATTGTTTTCAACAGACCTTCTGACCTCCACGTCTCTTCCAAGGGGCATTGCAGTGCCTCCAAATTTTTGGTAACCCTTGCATACACTGCATAGGCAAACACAATGGGAGACCCACTTCCTAAGAATGGGAACATTTTTTTTCAGGAGGCCCTCCTCTACGTCTCTTCCAAGGGGCATTAGAGTAGGTCCAAATTTTTGGCAGCCCTTGCATTCACTGCATAGGCAAACAGTATGGGAGACCCACTTCCTAATAATGGGAACATTGTTTTCAGGAGGCCATCCTCTAAGTCTCTTCAAAGGGGTATTGGGGTGCGTCCAAAATTTCAAAGGGGTATTGGGGTGCGTCCAAATTTTGGGCAGCCCTGCCACTCACTGCATGCGCAATAACAGTATAGGAGACCCACTCTTTAGTAATGGGAACAACAAAGCATAGCCAGCTGATGGCTCTCTAAGAATAGTGAGGGCCAACTGCTGGCCCTTTAAGAATAGTAAAGGCCGACTAATGGCCCTATAAAAATAGGCTTTGTGACTTTCATAGTCCCTCCTTCATAAATGAAACAGGATGTGTCTGATCATGTCTCACACACCACATGGCCAAATAAGGTTGTAAAATGTTAAAATGACATTTCTCGGTGAATGCATTTGTCACGGTTGAAAGCAATGCAAAAGTGCAAAAACGCATTAAAAACGCTAAGTGTGAACATAGCCCAAGGTGTGGAGGAGTATTTTTGTTTTTGGTTATTTATTTTGCTTTATATGCAAGTCATTACCCTGGAAAGCATGATCCTTAAAATCCATTTTGGTTTTGTTTTTGTATGTTTAATTGTGAGTCTGTAAAAGTGGTGTAATACCTCTGACAACATTGTTGACAGTAGTGACCTGGGAGTCAGAAATGCTTCCAGGGGTCTTCCCCATGCTGTTCCCATGCCATTTAAGCACTGTTCCCATTGATTTGGGCAATTTTTAGGCCCTCTGCAGACCACCGGGGGGAGCTGCCTGAAAAATGCTCGAGTTTTCCATAGACTTACATTGGGCTCGTTGCTCAGGTCGAGCACCCGAGTATTCCAATGTGCTCGACCTGAGCAACGAGCACCCAAGCATTTTAGTGTTCGCCCATCACTAGGACCAACACCTCTTCCAGTACAGCCAACCCAGGAGGTGGAGACCTAACCAGGAGTGTTCACATTTCCCTAAATTAGAGCCTAACACCACCAAAGTGGCATCAATTTCACTAGAGTAGAAGTAATATAATGGAGACCAAAACCTCTTCTACAACAGCCAACCCGGCAGATGGAAAGACCCAATCAGTATTCTCCACATTTCCAAAAATTAGTGGCAGACACCAGCAAAGTGGCATCAATTTCACTACAGTAGAAATAGTGTAATTAGGACCGACACTTCTTCCAGTACAGCCAACCCAGGAGGTGGAGACCTAACCAGGAGTCTTCACATTTCCCTAAATTAGGGCCTAGCACCACCAAAGTGGTATCAATTTCACTAGAGTATAACTATTTGTCACGGGTGTGTCAGAAGTGACAGACAGTCGCCCTGCAGTTGGTTGCAGGAGATTGTTACGTTTGGCATTACTGACACCTTCTTAGAGGCTGTCTTTCTAGGACCTAGCAGCTACCTTCCTCTGGCTAATTAAAACCCTGGCCTTGGTGTATAAATATCTGCTGTCTGCTAGAGGGAGAGGCTGGCGATACATTACCCTTTGTGAAGGCTTGGAGCAAGTTCATTACTTCATCCTCTCTGGAGCTATGGGGACAGATGTTCGTCTCTCTAAAGTCGACTAAAAGCTAAGCTATCTTCCCTTGTTTGTTCCCCTTTGTTGTTTTTAGTGGTCAGTCGGGATCAACTAGCGCTCATCCCCCTCCCTTCCCTAGCCAGGGCCAAACGCCAGAGAAAGACAGAGCTAAACTACCGAAGTCCAGACTGTATAATCTTTCTGGCCCTGAGAGACAAGCCATCTCATTGCGGAAAGTCTGGAGAAGTGATATATCAGACCCTCATCTTCGCCCGTTCTTCTTTGTGAAGAAAAAAGATACCGGTCTGTGTCCCTGTTTAGATTTTCAGGAATTAAATCAAATTACCATCCGTGATCCATACCCTCTTCCTCTGATTCCTGATTTGTTCAGCCAGGTTGTAGGAGCTAAGGTATTTTCCAAGTTGGATTTAAGGGGAGCCTACAATCTGGTTAGAATCAGAGAATGGGACGAATGGAAAACAGCGTTCAATACCCCTGAAGGGCATTTCGAGAGTCTAGTTATGCCTTTCAGTTTGACCAATGCACCTGCGGTATTCCTGCATTTCATTAATGATATTTTCTATTATTTGCTGGGGAGGTTTATGGTGGTCTATCTGGATGATATTTTGGTTTACTCACCTGATATGAAGACACATCGGGGGCATGTTAAGCTGGTGCTCCAGATATTAAGGGATAACAAACTTTATGCCAAACTGGAAAAATGTGTTTTTGCTGTTCAGGAGGTGCAGTTTTTGGGGTATTTGTCATCTTCGGTTTTTGGATGGATCCGGAGAAGATCCGTGCAGTTCATGATTGGGACAGTCCCGAGAACCTGAAGGCTCTACAACATTTTTTCTGGGCTTTACTAATTTTTACCGGAAATTCATCCAAAATTACTATGTAATTGTGAAACCCCTTACTGACATGACTAAGAGGGGGTCTAATTTTTCCAAATGGTCGGATACTTCCCTCCAGGCTTTTTCTTCCTTAAAGAATCATTTTGCCACTGCACCTATACTCAGTAAACCCGATGTTTCCCAACCTTTTATTGTGGAGGTTGATGCGTCGGATGTCAGAGTTGGGGCTGTTTTGTCTCAGGGTCCGTCCCCTGGTAAATGGCGTCCATGCGCCTTCTTTTCTAAAAAAATTGTCTTCGGCTGAGAGAAATTTTGACGTGGGTAATAGGGAACTTTTGGCGATCAAATTGGCGTTCAAAGAATGGTAACATTGGTTGGAGGGGGCTGTCCATCCTATTACTGTTATTACTGACCATAAGGATCTGTCATATCTCCAGTCAGCTAAACGTCTCAACCCTAGGCAAGCCAGATTGTCCCTGTTTTGTACTAGGTTCAATTTTGTTGTCACTTTTTGTCCAGGGGTCAAAAATGTCAAGGCTGATGCTTTGTCCCAGAGCTTCGCTGGTGGTGGTGACCATGAGAACCCTGCCCCGATATTACAGAAAGTCATTTCGGCACTGTATCCTGAACTGGAGGGCGAGGTGTTGGAGGCTCAGGGGGACACTCCTGCCTCCTGTCCTTCAGGAAGGTAATTTGTACCATCTAATCTGAGCCGCAATGTAATTAAGGAACATCATAACACTGTGCTTGCTGGGCATCCAGGTGGTAAGGCAACTGCGGTGCTCCTCTCTCATCTTTTTTGGTGGGCTGAGTTACATCGGGATGTGATTGAACACGTATCTGCGAGCGTTCTAAGGTTCCGCATACCCGTCCGTCTGGTACTCCTCTTCCGCTAACTATCCCTAGTAGGCCATGGACACACTTGTCCATGTATTTTATTACTGACCTACTGGTTTCTGCAGGCAAAACGGAGGTTTTGGTGATTGTAGATAGGTTTAATAAAATGGTCACTTCGTCGCATTACCTGCACTTCCAAATGTCAAAACACTTGCTCAGGTGTTCATAAATGAGATTGTGAAACTTCACGGGGTTCCCTCCGATGTGGTGTCAGATCAGGGGACGCAGTTTGTTTCCAAGTTCTGGAAGGCATTCTGTTTTCAACTGGGGGTGCAGCTGTCCTTTACCTTTGCCTACCAACCTCAGTCGAATGGACTGACAGAGCGTGTCAATCAGAATTTGGAGAACTACCTCAGGTGTTTCATCTCCGAAAATCAGGAGGATTGAGCATCCCACTTACTGTTGGCAGAATTTGCTATTAATAATCATCGTCAAGAATCCACTGGCAGGTCACCATTCTTCGGTGCATACGGTTATCACCACAGTTTGGTACTTTTAGTGGGAGAGGAGCTTTGGGAGTTCCTCAGTAGGAACGGTTTGCTTCGCTGCACTCCTCAGTATGGCAGGGTGTTCTCTTTAATTTAAAGATTATGGGAGACAGGCATAAATGTATGGTTGACAGAAAACGCTTGCCAGGTCCGGACCTGAATGTGAATGACTTTGTGTGGTTGTCTACCAGGAATATAAGATTGAAAGTTCCTTCTTGGAAGCTGGCACCTAGGTTTATTGGTCCCTATGAAATAACCGCCATCATTAGCCCAGCTGCTTTTCGTCTTGAACTTCCTCAGGCCCTTAAGGTCCACAATGTGTTCCACAGGTCCTTACTCAAGAAGTATTTTTCACCTCTTGAGCAATCACCTCTACCACTGCCCCCAGTAATGGTTGATGGTAATGCGGAGTTCCAGATTTCGAGGATTGTAGATTCTCATCTCCAACATCGTTCTCTACAATACTTGGTGCACTGGAAAGGTTATGGTCCAGAGGTGAGGATGTGGGTTTCAGCATCAGAGGTGAACGCTCCCAGGTTAGTTCGTTCATTCCACACCTCTTATCCTAAGAAACCCATTCCTGAGTGTCCGGAGGCCACTCGTAGAGGAGGGGGTACTGTCACGGGTATGGCAGAAGTGACAGACAGTCACCCTGTAGTTGGTTGCAGGAGATCTCTACGTTTGGCATTACTGACACCGTCTTAGAGGCTGTCTCTCTAGGACCCAGCGGCTACCTTCCTCTGGCTAATTAACACCCTGGCCTGGGTGTATAAATATCGGCTGTCTGCTAGAGGATGGGGCCAGCGATACTCACATTACCCTTTGTGAAGGCTCGGAGCAAGTGCATTACTTCATCCTCTCTCGAGCTATGAGGATGGGTGATTATCTCTCTGAAGTCAACTAAAAGCTAAGCTATCTTCCCTTGTTTGTTCCCCCTTGTTGTCTTTAGTGGTCAGTGGGGATCGACTAGCGCTCATCCCCCTCCCTTCCCTAGCCAGGGTCAAACGCCAGGGAAAGACAGGGCGAGGTTCGCGTGCGGCGATTGGTGAAGAGCCAATATAGGCACGTTAGTGGAGACAGGGTGATACTCTTTTCCCTTTCCCTAGAGTCTGGGCTTTGTTTCCCTCTTCCCTTTGTATTGCACTAAGTCTTTCCTTTGCGAGACACTATTGTTAAGGAGACCAAAACCTCTTCCACTACAGCCAACCCAATAGATGGAGATCCAATCAGGATTCTTCACATTTCCAAAAATTAGTGGCAGACACCAGCAAGGTGGCATAAATTTCACCACAGTAGAAATAGTGTAATTAGGACTGACACCTCTTCCAGTACAGCCAACCCGGGAAATGGAGACCTAACCAGGAGTGTTCACATTTCCCTAAATTAGGGCCTAACACCATCGAAGTGGCATCAATTTCACTAGAGTAGAAGTAACAACAGAGCAAGAAGAAAAAAACAACGATGAAAGGCCATAGACAAATAATTACTTCAAAAATATCAAATTTTATTAATTAAACAGTATTACCAGGTACATGGGGGAAAAGTGCAAGGTGAAAATGGTTAAGAACCAAGATATAATGGTTAAGAGCCAAATATAATGAGTACATTCCGGCAATAGATATAAATAAACAGCTCATTGCTATCAAAATATCTTAGAATTCATGTATATAAATGCCTAGTTGTCTGTGATATTACAACCCTACAGGCAAACCTAAGGCAGCCCTACAGTACATATATAGCACATGTCTGCCTAAATTGATAGAACATATTGTAATCAATTCTAAACAGTGTCTTCCTAAATTGATAGAACATATTATAATCAATCCTAAACAGTGTAGTCACTATCCGAACAAAAGGTCACTATACCCATGTGTATACATACCAGGGAAGTCGTGGAAGGCAGGTACCAGGGCGCACGTAGGGAGAATGGGCCCCGATGCACGTTTCGGCTTCCCTTCGTTAGGGGGCAAGGGAAAGTGCAATGTGCGGAAGTTTATAAAGGCACCTGGCGGCGCCACGATCCGGAAATGACGCATGACGCAGTCATGGAGACCGCGATGCCAGCCGGTATCCGCATCACATGACGGCCAACAGCGAGCCACATGGGCATCATGTGGAGTTCTTGGATGTCTCTTTGAGGAGGGATGGTACTAATTGCATACAGATGGATATTTTCTGGAAAACAAGGCGTGACAGGCGAGCTCAGGTCATTCATCCATTTTTGAAGACCAAAATGTAAAAGGGTCCAAATCCTCCCTGATAGTATTCATATTGAGCTCTAGACACTCCTGCACCATCCTCTCCAGTTATTCACCACATGTCAGACTTGTACTCTGTTGTGCTGGTGCACGAGCTGTTGTAAAAACTATGTGAAAGGACTCACAGAAATTGCTTCTGCCACTTACCCTGCTGCTGCGGCTAATGTTTTGGCATTGACAAACTGACGTGCCGGTGGTTGAAAGACTACAGCTACGATGCACACTGTATTCCTCACTGCTATCTTGGGGAAAACCTCTCTTAAGGTTGCTTAAAAGCCTGTTTCAATACTCCAAGCATTAGTGGGTCCCTTTCCAGGGTGGGAAGCATCTGGCAAAATTTACTCTTATAATTTACTCTTATAACGTCTCATGCTGCACATAACACTTCTGCATCTCTGGCTGCTATGGGCAAAAAAGGGGACAAACTAATGGTGTGGCACCCTTGCTCCCCTGACCACAACCCCATTGAGAACCTCTGGAGCATCATCAAAATGAGTGTCTATGATGGCGGGAGGCAGTTCACATCTAAGCAACAGCTCTGGGAGGGTATTCTGTCCTCATGCAAAACAATTGAAGCAGAAACCATCCAAAACCTGACAAATTCAATGGACGAGAGAGTTCAGAAGCTCCTTTCGAACAAGGGGTCCTATGTGAAAATGTAACATCACCTAGAATAAAGTTTTGAGTTGAAAACTGTTTGATTTCAGTTTGTAATAACCTGCTAATGCTTATAATTTCAAAAATGACCATTTTTTTGTTCGTAATTAAAATGAAAAGGTTGAAAACTCTGCTGTGCATAATAATTTGGAACATGCATTTTGAGTGCAGTTTGAGTTTTTAATTTTTTTAAAAATATACTGTTATCATAGGCAGTTTGTACAAAAAAATTTCAATTGTACTCTAATAGTTATTTGACTGGAAAATTACAATGACTGCAATTCATATAGGTAATTTGGGAAAATCTGAGAAAATATTATTTGCATAATAATTTGGAACACAGTGTATTACAGCTGACGGGCTCTCACTCAGCCTGACTGGAGAGAGTAGAGAACCGGAGGTTCTGCAGTGGGAGACTTGCGTGACAATACTTGGCACAATAACAGAAGAGGAGGAAGAAGCAGCGGATGTGGTTGATGGAGCAGCTGATGGTTGTTGAGATCCGCTGGTCCACATTTCAGTGCAGTGAGATTGCCAGCATATTGCATGTTGTGTGCTCATATGAAGGTTCATGCATGTAGTAGTCAAATTATTGCACTTTTTCCCTCTACTGAGATTTTTCTCGAAAAGTGTGCAGATGTGAGTTGGCTCATCCTTTGCAGTGACAAAAAAGGCCCAGGCTAGGCAACCCTTGCCGCTCCTGCGAGCTGCAGACCCCGACTGCTGCTGGCCACAGCCACAGTTGTGGCTAAGGATGCTGTGCTCCTTTTGCTTGAATCACTCTGTGTCTGCGCTGTAGGGTGAAACGTAACCTCCTCGTTTTCCTCCTCCACCTCCTCAGATGAGCTACTCGGCTGCGTGACTCTTCAAACTAAGTAGGATCTTCAACCTCATCACCATCCAATGTGTTATCCCATTCCTCGCCCTGAGAATGACCCTTATCCTCTTGTTGCCCTGACGGCAGAATACAGTCTGCATGAGCCTCAGGTATTTGAGTCTCATCAGGATAACCTCCTTCCCCAGTGGTTAATGTCTGGTGACGAGGGTCAGGAACCTTCTCAGACCCTACTTTGTCCTGTCCTGAATCCAACTGAAAAAAATTTTGGGCATTGGTGCAGATGCTTTCCTCCTCTTGACTCTGTGAATGTTTGGAGTACACTTCTGATGCCCATGGTATAGAATGGTATAGGATGGGTGAACAGTTCTACTGACTCACCCATCTGTGGTTCACTACATTCAGTTGGGCAGTTGGACAGTTGTGACGAGGGGGGGAAGCAAGGGTAATTGGGGTGCCACCATTGGGGACTGTACTGTGTGTGATGTTGAAGTGGAGGAAGAAGACGAGAGGTCACTTGAAGCAGTGCTTGCCATCCACTGGAGCACCTGCTCTTTCTGGCCCTTATCAACAAGGCGTATCGCTGTGTGGCTGCCAAAGAAAGGGAGTGGAGTAGCCCGTCCAGTAACAGAAGTTGTCAGTTGTCTTCGGATAGGACATGACGGTGTTGGTTCACTAGTGCTTTCACTAATATTACCACCTACCCCACATATACAGTTAGGTCCATATATATTTGGACAGAGACAACATTTTTCTAATTTTGGTTCTAGACATTGCCACAATGAATTTTAAGCAAAACAATTCAGATGCAGTTGAAGTTCAGACTTTCAGCTTTCATTTGAGGGTATCCACATTAAAATTGGATGAAAGGTTTAGGAGTTTCAGCTCCTTAACATGTGCCACCCTGTTTTTAAGAGGTAAAAAAAGATTATACAAATTAAAATAATACTTTCGTTGATTAAATCTGACCTGTGGTTCTTGTGTATTCTTTACTTTCAGTTTGGAGATAATGATATGCTCGTGCTTCGGGGCGGCCTGTGGGGGGCCCTCTATCTGGTGCTCTGCTTACAAATTCATCTGCATGCTCTTATGACAGCTCATTGTGCCTTCACTGACCTGCCTCCTATTTTACCTAATGCATCTAGTAGTGTGGGGCTAGGTAAAAAAGGAGGCAAGTCAGTGAAGGCACAGTGAGCTGTCATAAGAGCATGCAGATGAATATGTAAGCAGAGCACCAGATAGAGGGCCCCCCACAGGCTGCCCCGGAGCACGAGCATATCATTATCTCCAAACTGAAAGTAAAGATTACACAAGAACCACAGCACGGATTTAATCAACAAAGGTATCATTTTAATCAGTGTAATGTCACCCACCTGACAGTGTATGTAGTTTACTGAGCACAATCCGGCTGACAGGTGCGCTTTAATCATGATCGCAGGCGCAGATTCTTTACTGTAAGAGCAGTGAGATTATGGAACTGTCTACCATATGATGCTGTAATGGTTGATGCATTAAACAAGTTCAAGGAGAACCTGAATGCCTTTCTTAAAAAATATAATATTACAGGTTACTGGTACTAGATATCGGATATGGCAGACAACTAGAATAATTGCCATATCTGGAGCAATTAGCATCTGCCTCATGGGGTTTTTGCCTTACTGTGAATCAAAATGTTAGGTTATAGGTTGAAAATGATGGACTTGTGTTGTGCCGGAGGATGGGCTGTATAATTTGGACCACACCCATCAAATAGCTGATATAAGGCAATTAATGAGAGGTCCAGGCAACACAGCCAACAAACCTCAACAACTCATGAATGTACATTATATTGCACATTTCTTTAACGTTATGTTCACCACCTCTTTATGACAAGCCACTTCTAAAGTAAAGCTACACTTTAAAACATCAGACCCTCTACACTGTCTGTATGACAGACATTTAAAGCATAAAATGATGTCAGTTTACAAAAGCTTTTCTACAATGTTTTCGGATATTGTTATATTTAAAGGGGTTGCCCACTACTCGGACAACCCCTTCTCAATCAGCACATTTGGCCCAGTAAAACAAATACACAAATACTCACCTCCTGGGCCTGCACTGTTCCAGCAGTGTCGGCACTCACTCTCCTGGGGCTCACATGACATTGGTATGTCATGGAACCCCTGCGCCCAATCAGCACCCTTAGACGTATCAGTCATTAAGAAGAAGTGAGCAGCCACCACAGCTCTGACTTCCTCTTGATCTCTGTTTGACCAAAGGTGGGGAGAGTGGAGCCAGCGCTGTTTGGGTGAAGGGATCGTGTGACATAACAACATCATGTGAACCCTGGAAAAATGAATGCTGACACCATTGGAACAGCACGGGCACCAGAGGTGAATATAAGTGTTGTTAATTTACAGGGGCAAATGTGCTGATTGAGAAGGGGACAACAACCTTTAACACCTTATAATTGTTTTACACTCTAAGAAAGGTGGACCCGAACTGATTTTGAATACATAACATGGCAAACAAAGCATGTAATCATCCTCCCCAGGTCCAGCGCTGACTCTCTGCCATTGCTCCGCTCTCAGTGTTTTGACTGCAGTGGTGACGTGTCATTGACAGCTCACATCACCACTGCAGTCAATCACTGAACTGAGCGCCTTTGCCAATGAACATGACTTGACCTAACAAGCCTAGTGATTGGCTGCAGCAGCGATATGAGCTGTCGACATGACGTGAATAAATAAAGAAACCACTTCTTTTTCACGATGTAACACTTGTCTTTTTAATTGACAGATAATAGATAAAGATGATAAAGCAATAGAATACATGGAAATAGCCTCAACAATATGTGGTACTGCTATAAGGGTCCTCATACAAATAAGGGGTTTAATTGCACCTGCAAGTTGGAGACCACAAGTTACCGAAAAGTCACTACATGCAGCTATGTTGTCTTACTGAATTCACCTGACTTGGTTGAATACTATTGGCTTGATCGTCACCTTCTTTCTCGATGGATTTCTTCCCTTAGTCTTAGGCCCAGTCATGTATTTTTGCATTTGACATAGTCATTGTATAAAATACAAAGGTGCTATACTATTTGGCAGTCATGCAGCTAGCTATATTATTGAAGACAGTCATTGATTTGTCACTGAGAAAAAAGAAACAAACTATTTGCAGTTGAACTTAGAGAATTTGTTGGGTCCCCAAGACATAAAGAAAGCATTGAAAAACGTTGCCTTAGAAACATGCTTTCACATTAGAGAAGGCCATAAAGAATTGCTTAGAAAAATCAACTACAGAATCAAAGCTCAATTCAAATCTTTAGCTTGTGTTAGTTATAGAACAATGCATTTGCTGTTAAAAACATGACCCAAGCTGAGTAAAGGATTTCTAAATAATAGGTTCCATTCTTCTGATGTCGCATAATATAAGTACTATATGAGAAAGATTAAAGCACAGGTGGTTTTTCCTTGAGAAAGGTAGAGCTGAAGAACAATAAAGCGACTGGTCCTGATTTGCCTCTTTTGTTAAGCAAAGTACAAGCAGCTAGCAATTAAAATACTAGCACCTTGTTGGCTATAAGACTATTTATAATATATGTAGAAGGGAGACAATAAAAAAGAAAGGTTTTCTTTGTGACTAAATGTTTCCAGTCTTTAAGCAGAGGCTAATAAATGTGTAGGAAAGTTAAACAATCAAGGAGGAATTTGAAGTTGGAAACATTCAAACCCTTTTAGATTGTTGATTGGGAACTTGTGAAGTGTTACGCACCTTGTTAACCCCCAAAGGACATTATTGTTTTGTCAGAAACTGAAGTAGTAAAGTAAAAGAATAAAATCATGAGCACAATGTTTTTGAGCAAAATCTTGCCCAATCTTTTATCTTCTACATTGAAAACATACAATCATGGCCAACAGTGTTGGTTCCCTTGAAATTGTTCCAGAAAATTAAGTATTTCTCCCAGAAAATTATTGCAATTACACATCTTTTGTTACACACATGTTTATTTCCTTTGTGTGTATTGAAGAAACACAAAAAAAAACAGAGAAAAAAAGGCAAAGTAGACATAATTTCACACAAAACCCTAAAAATGGGCCGGACAAAATTGTTGGCACCCTCAACTTAATATTTGGTGGCACACCCTTTGGAATAAATAACTGCAATCAATCGCTTCCTATAACCATTACCAAGCTTCTTACACCTCTCAACTGGAATTGTTGACCACTAGTGTTGAGCGAGTATGCTCGACACTGCTCGGTACTCGCCCGAGCATCTCACTACTCAAGATGTTCGGCGAGCACCGAGCATTTCTGGGTTACTCGGGCGGGAGCTCGGATCTCCACCCTGCACGTTTGGTGCTCTTTACAGAGCCAATGAACATGCAGGGATTGCCAGCCAGTCACTGGAATGCCGCAGCCATGTTGTTTGTGGGCATTACAGTGATTGGCTGGCCGCACAGCGTCACCTCGAGTATTTAAAACCGGGCGCCGCCATCTTGGACACAGTCGCTCCGGATCAGACAGTGTAGGGAGAGTGCTGCTGAGTTAGAGAGAGATATATAGTGCGAAATAGGTAGTGTAGGGTCTCTAAAGCCTGCCAAATCAAGCAAACAGTCCTTCTCAGGACTAATATCCATCCCAGATACCAGGCAGGCAGGCAGGCTGTATAAGAGACGCAGTGGTTATACCAGCAAACGCTGCATTACAGTCCTGTGTGCTCCTGTTGGTCAAATTGCTAGACTTATCCCCCGGTCTCAGGGGCCAGGAAAAATCCTTTTTTTTTTCATTTAAATCCTGTATTTTTTTTTTCCTCAGTCAGATTGTACAAATACGCATCTTATTTACCTTTTGGTATTCCCTCCCCCCAAAAAAAAATTGTGTGTGTCTGTTTAAAAGAGTCTGTTGTAGGCCAGATAACTAGAACTGTGGTTTTGCAGTTCCACGGGTCAAATCTCTGTATTATCCGGCTTTTGGCATTTTTTCCGTAAAAAAAAACAGTAATAGTGTCTCCCTGACTGTTCAGACACAAATATATCTGTTTAAAAGAGTCTGATGTAGGCCAGAGAAATAGAACTATGGTTTTGCAGTTCCACGGTTCAAATCTCTGTTTTATCCTGCTTTTGGCATTTTTTCCGTAAAAAAAAACAGTAATAGTGTCTCCCTGACTGTTCAGACACAAATATATCTATTTAAAAGAGTCTGGTGTAGGCCAGAGAAATAGAACTGTGGTTTTGCAGTTCCACGGGTCAAATCTCTGTATCATCCTGCTTGTGGCATTTTTTCCGTAAAAAAAACCCGTAATAGTGTCTCCCTGACGGTTCAGACGCAAATATATCTGTTTCAAAGCGTCTGGTGTAGGCCAGAGAAATAGAACTGTGGTTTTCCTCTTCCACGGATCTAATCTCCTTTTTATTACCCTTTTTCCATTGATAGTGCGAGTGTAAGCTATTTTACTTAATTTACAATGGGCAAGGCGCGTGGCAAGGGACGTGGAACTGGAAGTTCTGGTGATGGTGCGTGTAGACGACGGGGCCGTGGCCAAGGTGAAAATGTGTCACAACTAGTGTTGAGCGATACCTTCTGATATCGGGAATATCGGATCAGATTGGATCGGACCGATACCCAAAAAATATCGGATATCGCCGATTCCGATACCGGAAACCAATGCAAGTCAATGGGACTCAAATATCGGAATGAAAATAAACCCTTTCTTTCCTTGTAGGTTAATTCTACATGAAGGAAAACAACTAAGAATAATGTAGAATGCATTACATGAAAAGCTGGCAATTCATCAGCTGCATACACCGGTACCCGACAATTTAGAATAGAAAGAATAGAGCATCACACATAGATTAGATAGATAGAAACATGTCAGTCACATATATAAGAAGTACAGTGACAGTGTTGCTTACTGTACTTGTCTTTTAGTGTTAAAGGATTTATTAAAAAAAATAATAGTGTTTTCATGCACCGTCTCTTTTAAAAAGCTGGCCGGCATTTCAGCATCGGTACCGACAATTTATAACAAAAAGAATAGAGCATCACACATAGGTTAGATACATAGAAACATGTCAGTCACATATATAACAAGTACAGTGATAGTGTTGATTACTGTACTTGTCATTTAGTGTTAAAATAAAGGATTTATTAAAAAAAAAAATTGGTGTGGGGTTCCCCGTAATTTTAGTCTCTAGCGGAGGTTAAGAAGATGGCTGGGGCAGATGTTTGAAGCCTGGGAAGGGGGTAATACACACGGAGCTTCCCAGGCTACTAATATCAGCCCCCAGCTGAATACCCAGCCTTTACTAGCTATTAAAATGGGGGACCCCCAAAAAAATGACTTGGGGTCCCCCCTATTTTAATAGCTAGCAAAGGCTAGGCAGACAGCTGGGGGCTGATATTAATAGCCCAGGAAGGGTGCCATGAATATTGGCCCCCTCCCAGGCTAGAAACACCAGCAGTCAGCCGCCTCAGAAATGGTGCATCCATAGGATGCGCCGATTCTGGCGCTTAGCCTCGCTCTTCCCACTGCCCTGTAGCGGTGGCAGTGGGGTAATAGGGCTGGGGTTGATGTCAGCTTATAATGCCAGCTGACATCAAGCCCAGGTTAGTAATGGAGAGGCGTCTATAAGACACCCCCTTTACTAACCCCATAGTCAAAGTTAAAAAAAAACACAACACCCAGAATAAAGTCCTTTAATTGAAATAAACACACAATTCCTTATTGTTCTAAATTAAACCATACTTACCATCACGCCCATTCCAGCTGAAGCCAATGTCTTCTGCAATAAAAGTAAAATAATAAAGCAACCTCATCCTTACCTTTCCATGGTTCCCAGGACGGCTTCAGCTCTGCTACATTCACATGACAGGCTGGATCGCAGCCAAAAGCTGCCATCCAGCTTGCCATGCCGCAGACACTGAGAAGCGCTGATAATACCAAGCTGGCCCTAACCCCTTTATTACCCAGTGAGCCACAGCACCAGGGCCCTGGATGAGTTGGGTACAGCACCAGAAGATGGCTCTTCTATGAACGCGCCATTTTCTAGGGTGGCTGCGGACTGTAATTTGCAGCGGGGGGGCCCAGAAAGCTTGGGCCTCCCTGTGCTGTGGATTCCAGCTCCCAGCTGCCTAGTTGTACCTGGCTGGACACAAAAATAGGGCGAAGCCCCAAGTATTTTTTTTTTTAATTATTTCATGAAATTCATGAAATAATTTTAAAAAAAGGGCTTCCGTATATTGTTGTGTCCGGCCAGGTACAAATAGGCAGCTGGTGGTTGGGGGCAGCCCGTTCCCGCCTGTTGTACCTGGCTGGACACAAAAATAGGGTGAAGCTCCACGTATTTTGTTTTTTAATTATTTCATGAAATTCATTAAATAATTAAAAAAATTGACGTGGGGCTTCGCCCTATTTTTGTGTCCAACCAGGTACAGCAGGCAGGAACTGGCTTCAGCTGGAATGGGCGTGATGGTAAGTATGGTTTAATTTAGAACAATAAAGAATTGTGTGTTTATTTCAATTAAAGGACTTTATTCTGGGTGTTGTGTTTTTTTTTTAACTTTGACTATGGGGTTAGTAATGGGGGTGTCTTATAGACGCCTCTCCATTACTAACCTGGGCTTGATGTCAGCTGGCATTATAAGCTGACATCAACCCCAGCCCTATTACCCCACTGCCACCGCTACAGGGCAGTGGGAAGAGCGAGGCTAGTGCCAGAATTGGCGCATCCTATTTCTGGGGTGGCTGATGGCTGGTGTTTCTAGCCTGGGAGGGGGCCAATATTCATGGCACCCTTCCTGGGCTATTAATATCAGCTCCCAGCTGTCTGCCTAGTCTTTGCTAGCTATTAAAATAGGGGGGACCCCATGTCATTTTTTGGGGGGATCCCCCATTTTAATAGCTAGTAAAGGCTAGGTATTCAGCTGGGGGCTGATCTTAGAAGCCTGGGAAGCTCCGTGGGTATTACCCCTTCCCAGGCTTCAAACATCTGCCCCAGCCGTCTGCTTAACCTCCGCTAGAGACTAAAATTATGGGAACCCCACACCAATTTTTTTTTTAATAAATCCTTTAACACTAAATGACAAGTACAGTAACCAACACTGTCACTGTACTTCTTATATATGTGACTGACATGTTTCTATCTATCTAATCTATGTGTGATGCTCTATTCTTTCTGTTCTAAATTGTCGGGTACAGATTAGAGATGAGCGTTGTTCTACTCGAACTGTACGCCAATCTCAAATTCGAGCTGTTTTGGGCGCTGTTCGAGCCGTTCGGCGAACACGAACAATTTGAGAAAAATTCGGCTGTTCGAGGTTATGTTCGATAACTGTTCGTGCACCAAAATCATAACTGGATTTTTTCTCAGTAATGATGAAAATTAATGTTAATACGCAGTTTGAGTGTACAGCGGGGTGGGGGGAGGGGCAGGGGATGGATCTCTGCAGGAACAATGAAGATCTCCATTTTTTTTTCTCTTTCCCGCATTTACAGTGGGGAGGTGCAATCTGTCAGCCTATCAGCAGCGCACACACGGAGCGAAGTGCTTTTTTTCACACAAGCAAGGGCATGTGTCATTGGCAGTGTATGTCACATGTCCTTGCCCTATAAGACCAAGCCATTTTCCCCGTCGCCACCATTTTCTCACTGCTGCAGCTGCGTGTTAGACGGCACCGCTGTTGCTGTGTGCGCTATACCTTGTTAATTTCAAGCCAATTTTCGCACAAATATACAGATAGCTTGGGAGTAGGGAATAGTTGTGATTGCAGTCCTTTTAAGGACTAGGTTACAGCATTTCCTACGACTTTTATCAGGGAGGTCTGTGCTCTTAAATAGATCGGTTGTGGGAGTAAAGACTAATTGTAATTGCAGTCCTTTTCAGGACTAGGTTACATGAGTTCCTATCAGTTTTTGCCAGGCAGGTCTGTGCCAGTGCTGTGCAAGCTTTTTTCACAGCATTTGGCTGAATCTAGCAAAGCTAATCCTTTTTCGCCTATTGCAGAGTGTGTTAGTCAGTGGAGTAGCCTATCTGTGTTGCAAGATATACCACCTGTGTATAGCATACCAATTTTTTTACTGCACCTAGTGAAGTAAAATCTTTTGGGCATAGCATCATTCTATTAGTCCATCTATACTGACCTCCATCAGGTTGCAAATTAAAACTAATTTTTATCTGCATCTACAGTACCTCTGAAAAAATATTTGGGCTTCTAGCAGTGTGTGGGACTTGTTCTATTAGTCCATCTATACTGACCTCCATCAGGTTGCAAACTGAATATATTTTTTTCTGCATCTACCTCTGAAAAAATATTGGGCTTCTATCTGTGTGTGGGTCTTGTTCTATTAATCCATCTATACTGACCTCCATCAGGTTGCAAACTGAATATATTTTTTTCTGCATCTACCTCTGAAAAAATATTTGGCCTTCTAGTAGTGTGTCGGACTTTCTCTATTAGTCCATCTATACTGACCTCCATCAGGTTGCAAATTAAAACTAATTTTTATCTGCATCTACAGTACCTCTGAAAAAATATTTGGGCTTCTAGCAGTGTGTGGGACTTGTTCTATTAGTCCATCTATACTGACCTCCATCAGGTTGCAAACTGAATATATTTTTTTCTGCATCTACCTCTGAAAAAATATTGGGCTTCTAGCTGTGTGTGGGTCTTGTTCTATTAATCCATCTATACTGACCTCCATCAGGTTGCAAACTGAATATATTTTTTTCTGCATCTACCTCTGAAAAAATATTTGGCCTTCTAGTAGTGTGTCGGACTTTCTCTATTAGTCCATCTATACTGACCTTCATCAGGTTGCAAATTAAAACTAATTTTTATCTGCATCTACAGTACCTCTGAAAAAATATTTGGGCTTCTAGCAGTGTGTGGGACTTGTTCTATTAGTCCATCTATACTGACCTCCATCAGGTTGCAAACTGAATATAGTTTTTTCTGCATCTACCTCTGAAAAAATATTGGGCTTCTAGCTGTGTGTGGGTCTTGTTCTATTAATCCATCTATACTGACCTCCATCAGGTTGCAAACTGAATATATTTTTTTCTGCATCTACCTCTGAAAAAATATTTGGCCTTCTAGTAGTGTGTCGGACTTTCTCTATTAGTCCATCTATACTGACCTCCATCAGGTTGCAAACTGAATATAATTTTTTTCTGCATCTAGCTCTGAAAAAATATTTGGCCTTCTAGTAGTGTGTCGGACTTTCTCTATTAGTCCATCTATACTGACCTCCATCAGGTTGCAAATTAAAACTAATTTTTATCTGCATCTACAGTACCTCTGAAAAAATATTTGGGCTTCTAGCAGTGTGTGGGACTTGTTCTATTAGTCCATCTATACTGACCTCCATCAGGTTGCAAACTGAATATATTTTTTTCTGCATCTACCTCTGAAAAAATATTGGGCTTCTAGCTGTGTGTGGGTCTTGTTCTATTAATCCATCTATACTGACCTCCATCAGGTTGCAAACTGAATATATTTTTTTCTGCATCTACCTCTGAAAAAATATTTGGCCTTCTAGTAGTGTGTCGGACTTTCTCTATTAGTCCATCTATACTGACCTCCATCAGGTTGCAAATTAAAACTAATTTTTATCTGCATCTACAGTACCTCTGAAAAAATATTTGGGCTTCTAGCAGTGTGTGGGACTTGTTCTATTAGTCCATCTATACTGACCTCCATCAGGTTGCAAACTGAATATATTTTTTTCTGCATCTACCTCTGAAAAAATATTGGGCTTCTAGCTGTGTGTGGGTCTTGTTCTATTAATCCATCTATACTGACCTCCATCAGGTTGCAAACTGAATATATTTTTTTCTGCATCTACCTCTGAAAAAATATTTGGCCTTCTAGTAGTGTGTCGGACTTTCTCTATTAGTCCATCTATACTGACCTTCATCAGGTTGCAAATTAAAACTAATTTTTATCTGCATCTACAGTACCTCTGAAAAAATATTTGGGCTTCTAGCAGTGTGTGGGACTTGTTCTATTAGTCCATCTATACTGACCTCCATCAGGTTGCAAACTGAATATAGTTTTTTCTGCATCTACCTCTGAAAAAATATTGGGCTTCTAGCTGTGTGTGGGTCTTGTTCTATTAATCCATCTATACTGACCTCCATCAGGTTGCAAACTGAATATATTTTTTTCTGCATCTACCTCTGAAAAAATATTTGGCCTTCTAGTAGTGTGTCGGACTTTCTCTATTAGTCCATCTATACTGACCTCCATCAGGTTGCAAACTGAATATAATTTTTTTCTGCATCTAGCTCTGAAAAAATATTTGGCCTTCTAGTAGTGTGTCGGACTTTCTCTATTAGTCCATCTATACTGACCTCCATCAGGTTGCAAATTAAAACTAATTTTTATCTGCATCTACAGTACCTCTGAAAAAATATTTGGGCTTCTAGCAGTGTGTGGGACTTGTTCTATTAGTCCATCTATACTGACCTCCATCAGGTTGCAAACTGAATATAGTTTTTTCTGCATCTACCTCTGAAAAAATATTGGGCTTCTAGCTGTGTGTGGGTCTTGTTCTATTAATCCATCTATACTGACCTCCATCAGGTTGCAAACTGAATATATTTTTTTCTGCATCTACCTCTGAAAAAATATTTGGCCTTCTAGTAGTGTGTCGGACTTTCTCTATTAGTCCATCTATACTGACCTCCATCAGGTTGCAAACTGAATATAATTTTTTTCTGCATCTAGCTCTGAAAAAATATTTGGCCTTCTAGTAGTGTGTCGGACTTTCTCTATTAGTCCATCTATACTGACCTCCATCAGGTTGCAAATTAAAACTAATTTTTATCTGCATCTACAGTACCTCTGAAAAAATATTTGGGCTTCTAGCAGTGTGTGGGACTTGTTCTATTAGTCCATCTATACTGACCTCCATCAGGTTGCAAACTGAATATATTTTTTTCTGCATCTACCTCTGAAAAAATATTGGGCTTCTAGCTGTGTGTGGGTCTTGTTCTATTAATCCATCTATACTGACCTCCATCAGGTTGCAAACTGAATATATTTTTTTCTGCATCTACCTCTGAAAAAATATTTGGCCTTCTAGTAGTGTGTCGGACTTTCTCTATTAGTCCATCTATACTGACCTCCATCAGGTTGCAAACTGAATATAATTTTTTTCTGCATCTAGCTCTGAAAAAATATTTGGCCTTCTAGTAGTGTGTCGGACTTTCTCTATTAGTCCATCTATACTGACCTCCATCAGGTTGCAAATTAAAACTAATTTTTATCTGCATCTACAGTACCTCTGAAAAAATATTTGGGCTTCTAGCAGTGTGTGGGACTTGTTCTATTAGTCCATCTATACTGACCTCCATCAGGTTGCAAACTGAATATAGTTTTTTCTGCATCTACCTCTGAAAAAATATTGGGCTTCTAGCTGTGTGTGGGTCTTGTTCTATTAATCCATCTATACTGACCTCCATCAGGTTGCAAACTGAATATATTTTTTTCTGCATCTACCTCTGAAAAAATATTTGGCCTTCTAGTAGTGTGTCGGACTTTCTCTATTAGTCCATCTATACTGACCTCCATCAGGTTGCAAACTGAATATAATTTTTTTCTGCATCTAGCTCTGAAAAAATATTTGGCCTTCTAGTAGTGTGTCGGACTTTCTCTATTAGTCCATCTATACTGACCTCCATCAGGTTGCAAATTAAAACTAATTTTTATCTGCATCTACAGTACCTCTGAAAAAATATTTGGGCTTCTAGCAGTGTGTGGGACTTGTTCTATTAGTCCATCTATACTGACCTCCATCAGGTTGCAAACTGAATATATTTTTTTCTGCATCTACCTCTGAAAAAATATTGGGCTTCTAGCTGTGTGTGGGTCTTGTTCTATTAATCCATCTATACTGACCTCCATCAGGTTGCAAACTGAATATAATTTTTTTCTGCATCTAGCTCTGAAAAAATATTTGGCCTTCTAGTAGTGTGTCAGACTTTCTCTATTAGTCCATCTATACTGACCTCCATCAGGTTGCAAATTAAAACTAATTTTTTTCTGCATCTAACCCAGCCAATAGTTTTGGCCTAATACCACAGTTTGGCCACTCAGCTCTGCTCGGTTACCATCCATTGTTTTTTTGTGCAAACAACTCCAGAGTTGTGAATTAGTTAACCACCAAAATGAGTGGAAAAAGGCCTGCTGCTGGTGGAAAGGGGAATAGGCATGTTGGGAAGGGGAAAAAAGGTTGTGTCCGTGGCGTAGGTGTTAAAGCAACAGTAACATCTGCAAAAGAAAGACCATCTTCCAGCCAAACTAAAATGTCTACTTCTTTTAGCGGACAATGTGATAAGATCCCTTTCTTACGGCCACGCCAATCGCTACAAATTCCAGATGAGGCACAAAAACAGCAGGTGCTTCAACGGATATCAAGTGCTCCTTTAAGTGGGCTCTCCTCCACATCAACTTCAACATCACAAATACTCCAGTCCTCAAAGGTGTCACCCAAATCGCACTTGCTTCCTCACAGCTCCCAAATCTCCAGCTGCCCGTCTGAGTATGAGGTAGAACAGATGGTTGAGTCTGCAGAGCTGTTTACTCATACTATAGCCTGGGAATCAGAGGTCGACTCCAGCGCTTCTGTGAATCCAGACGAGGAAATGATCTGCACTGATGCCCAGAATCTTTATGAGTCGGATCCAGGACCAGACGCAGAAGGTTCTGACCATAATGTAGACCCTCATTCCCAAACTGTAACTCCTGTTGGTGGAGACAATGAGGAAGACGATGATAAGACTCAAATACCTGATTGGAGCGACAACTTTAGTTTTTTGTCAGGGCAGGAACAGGTTGGCTCTGAGGACGACGGGTGTGATAACGCACAGGGTGATGATGATGAGGTCGGAGATCCCACTTACTGTCAACCCACAGTCAGCCAAGAGATGAGGTCAGCAGAGGAGGTGGAGGAAGATGCTAGTGACGACGAGGTCAGGTTGCGCCTTCCTGGACAGAGACGTAGTACTGGAAGCACGTCAACAACTGCATCCTCAAACACAACTCTGCCTCTCACCACAAGTTGTGGTGGCTCTTCAGGTCGCATGGGTGCTAAGCCTTGCATAGCCTGGGCATTTTTTCAGATCGATAAAGATGACCCAACTCGTGTTATCTGTAACATTTGTCAGCAAAAGCTAAGTAGAGGCCAAAAAATACATAGTTTGAGTACTTCATGCATGAACCGGCACATGGACATGAAGCAAAAGTTGCAGTAGGAAGCTCAGTGTGCTACAATGCGGCCTAGCCGGCCGGGCCAACCACCGTCTGCCATATCTTGTGCATCCGCGGCCTCTTCATCCTCTGTGACTGGGGGGACAGCAGTCACACCTGTTTTGGGGCGCAGACCTGCCACCTCTTTACCCGCAACAGCCAGCGTGATTGGCAGGTCATCATTTTCTTTGGAGGTGGTAACACCAGCTGGTGTTGAGCGCTGTCCGACATCGATAGCACCACCTTTGGATGAAGGCAACCTAACATGTCCGCCTGCATCTTCCTCACAGACCGGCAGTTTGCCGGGGACACCCTTATCAACCCCGTCTAAGCACAATAGCCAGCCCTCGGTCCCTCAGATGTGGACAAGTAAAAGACCATTTCCTCCTAGCCATGAGAAAGCTAAGAGGTTGAATTTCACCATCTGCAAGCTCTTGGCTACAGAAATGCTGCCTTTCCGCCTGGTGGACACAGAGGATTTTCGAGACCTTATGTCCGTCGCAGTGCCCCAGTACCAGATGCCCAGTCGGCACTACTTCTCAAAGAAAGGTGTGCCTGCGCTCCACCAGCATGTCGCACACAACATCACCGCTTCTTTGAGAAACTCTGTGTGTGACAGGGTGCATTTCACCACAGACACTTGGACGAGTAGGCATGGACAGGGGCGTTACATGTCGCTGACTGGGCACTGGGTAACTATGGTGACAGCAGGACAAGGGGCTGCTGTCCAAGTCTTGCCGTCCCCACGAGTTGTGCGTCAATCCTCTTTATGTCAAAGTTCCTCCACTGCTTCTGCCTCCTCAACCTCCTCTCGGTCTTCCACCTGCACCCAAAGCCTGTCTGGTCATGCCACAAGCTTTCTAACTGCGCAGAAGGGATCCTGCACACCTCCTTACTATGCTGGCAGTAGGGCTCAACGTCATCAGGCGGTTTTTACATTGAAATGTCTGGGAAATGTGAGTCACACAGCTGAGGAGTTGTGGTCAGCTCTGGAGAACCAATTTCATGAATGGTTGTCTCCACTGGACCTGAAACCAGGGAAGGCCGTGTGCGACAATGCTGCAAACCTGGGTGCGGCCCTTCGCCGGGGCAATGTCACACACGTGCCTTGTATGGCTCACGTGTTGAACCTGGTTGTCCAGCAATTTTTAGCCCACTATCCCAGACTAGATGGCCTTCTGCAGAGGGCACGGTCGCTGTGTGCTCACTTCCGCCGTTCGCATCCCGCAGCTCAGCGACTTACATCTCTACAGAAGTCGTTGGGCCTGCCACTTCACCGGCTAAAATGCGATGTGCCTACCCGGTGGAATTCAACTCTGCACATGTTGCAGCGACTGTGGCAGCACCGACAAGCCCTGGTGCAATACGTTCTGACGTATAGCCTGGGCCAACGAGATTCAGAGGTGGGGCAAATCACGCTGGAGGAGTGGTCTCAGATCAGGGACCTATGCACCCTTCTGCACAGTTTTGAAATGGCGACGAAGATGTTTAGTGCTGACGATGCCATTATCAGCATGACTATTCCGGTGATTTACATGCTGGAGCACATGTTAAACAGAATTCGGAGTCAGGTGGTGGCACAAGAGGAGGTGGAGGAAGTAGAGGAGGAGGAGTTGTATGCGGAAGGGCTAACATCTGCAAGGTCCAGAAGGTCGGCAGCACCAAGGCGGCAGGCATGTGAGGGTGGGGGAGATGGTTTTACCAGGGCGCATGGTAGCAGCCAAACTAGTGAGGAAGGTGCAGGAGCCCAGGAAGAAGTGGAGGACGAACTGATGGAAGACTCATCAGATGAGGGAGACCTTGATCACATTTCTGTTGTGCGAGGTTGGGGGGAGAGGACAGAGGAAGGAAGCATGATTGTTACCTCGCCACCAACACAACAGGGACTTGGTGCTCCTGGATGCGCAACACACATGAGTGCCTTCTTGCTGCACTACCTGCAACATGACCCTCGAATTGTGAGAATTAGAAATAATCCTGACTACTGGGTTGCCACACTGTTAGATCCCCGGTACAAAAGTAAATTTGCAGAAATTATTCCTGCCATAGAAAGGGATGCACGCATGCAGGAGTATCAGCAGAGACTGTTGCAGAATCTTACATGTGCTTTTCCACAAAATACCAGTGGTGCACGTAGTGAATCTCACAGTTCCAACTTGCCAACCGTGGGACCGTCAAGTGTTCAGCACTCAAACCGTAACAGAACCACAGTATCTGCTGGTAACATCAATTTTGCAGAATCATTTCACCACTTTTTTAGCCCATCCTTTGCAAGGCCACAGGAGACAAGAAGTCTGACACATAGTCAACGCCTAGAGACGATGGTACAGGAGTATCTCCAAGTAAACATTGAAGCCACGACTGTGTCACTGGACCCTTGCTCTTTTTGGGCTTCCAATCTGGATAAATGGCCGAAGCTAGCCACTTACGCCTTGGAGATCTTGTCATGATGGTGGTGTGCTGACAGATAAGCGCACGCGGCTCTCCACTGATAATGTAGACAGACTCACGTTCATAAAGATGAACAAATCATGGATCCGAAACGACTTTTCTACCCCTGTGTCATCCTGGGGAGAGTAAAAGCTTGATGATTGGTTAAAATCACCCTACCAAACGTTTTAAGCTTTCAAATTACTATTCATGTTTATCTGTATCTTGACTGGAAAATAATTTGGGCTTTGTAGCAGTGTGCAGCACTGATCCTATTAGGCCATCTATAATAAGCTCCACCAGATTTAAAATTAAAAATAATTTTTAGCTGCATCTAGCCCGGAAAATAATTTTGGGGCTCCGAGATGCGCAAGACACATAAGTGCCTTCTTGCTGCACTACCTGCAGCATGACCCTCATATTGTCAGAATTCGAAGTAATCATGACTACTGGGTTGCCACACTCTTAGATCCCCCAAACTTTTCGATCAACCTTTTCATTTTAATAAAGACCAAAAAAATGGTCATTTTTGAAATTATAAGCATTAGCAGGTTGTTAGAAACTGAAATCAAACAGTTTTCAACTCAAAACTTTATTCTAGGTGATGTTACATTTTCACATAGGACCCCTTGTTCGAAAGGAGCTTCTGAACTCTCTCGTCCATTGAATTTGTCAGGTTTTGGATGGTTTCTGCTTCAATTGTTTTGCATGAGGACAGAATACCCTCCCAGAGCTGTTGCTTAGATGTGAACTGCCTCCCGCCATCATAGACACTCCTTTTAATGATGCTCCAAAGGTTCTGAATGGGGTAGAGGTCAGGGGAGCATGGGGGTCACACCATAAGTTTGTCCCCTTTTATGCCCATATCAGCCAGAGATGCAGATGTTTTATGTGCAGCATGAGATGGTGCATTATCATGCAGAAAAATGATCTTGCTGTGAAATACACGGTTCTTCTTCTTGAACCATGGCAGGAAGTGCTGTTTGAGAAAATCCACATACATTATGGAGTTCATCTTTAGCGCCTTCAGGGATCCTAAAGGGGCCGACAATCTCTCTCCCCATGATTCCAGCCCAAAACATTACTCCACCTCCTCCTTGTTGGCGCTGTAGCCGTGTTTGCGTGGGGTGTCCATCAACCAGCCATCCTCCACTCCATCCATCTGGACCATCGAGCGCTGCACGGCACTCATCCGTGAACAAAACAGTTTTGAAATCAGTCTTCATGTAATGTTTGGCCCACTGGAGCCGTTTCTGCTTGTGTGAAGTGGATAGAGGAGGTCGACAGGATGGCGTATGCACAGCTGCAAACCTCTGAAGGACCCTGCATCTTGTTGTTCGGGGGACGTTGGAGGCACAAGCAGCTTCAAAAACTTGTCTGCTGCTATGACAAGGCTTTTTTGCCGCTGCTCTTTCAACCTGACGTAATTGCCTGTAGGAAAGAGTCCTCAATTTGCCCTTATCAGCACGCACACGTGTGTACTGTGAATCAGCTACATACTTCTTGATTGCCAAGACACTTCATCCTGATCATCGCACAATGTTGATTGTAGTCATGCCTTGACCTAAACACTCCACAATTTGTTGCTTCTCAGCAGCCGACACATCCTTTTTCTTTCCCATTTTGGCAGAAAATGTAGGCTGCTTAATAATGTGAGAGAGCCTTCTTAAGTAGTCTTGCCTTTCATTGGACACACCTGCCAAACTAATTAGCACAGGTGTCTGCAATTGCTTACAGTGATATAAAGAGCCCTGACACACATCACCATCAATGAGTTTAACTGACAAACAAACAAATTCTTCCTTTATCACTCCTAAACACTTTTTGCATAATAATTTGGAACGCGGTGTACATGTGCTTTTCCACAAAACACCAGCGGTTCACGTAGTGAATCTTACAGTTCTAACTTGCCAACCGTGGTCTGTATGGAATTGTTCAATAAAGGGCCAAAAATTAAGATAACATAGATGGGAGAGGTCTCTATGAATAGGAATTCCTAAGCATTTGATACCCTGTGAGGGCCAGGCAAAGGGAAAGTTGGACTGGATGGAATCCTATATGGATTTGGGGAGGGAGACATCGAGGGCCTCAGACTTCGCTGCATTGATTTTAAAATTTTACCATGTAACAAAGTGATCTATTTCAGCCATAACAGCATGGATGGATATATGTGATTGAGTGATATATACTAGGACATCATCAGCAAATAGAGAGCACTTGTACTCGGTGCCTCCCACCTCAATCCACCTAATATTGGGGTTATGGCGAATTGATGAGAGCAGGTGCTCCGTCACTAGGATGTATAAGAGAGGGGACAGAGGACATCCCTGCCTTGTCCCATTGGTGATTGTGAAAGGTGATGAAAATGTTCTGACGCACCCCCTGGGCCTTGGGACACCCGGAGCCGGACCCTTTTTGGTGGATGCTGGTGGTTGTAGTCTTCGTGGCGGCGACCCGGTTCCGTGGCTCAGAGCGGTCAAACCAGTGGCGGAACTATTTATGTGGTTTTGATGTTTAAATGTCCGACTACGCCACCCGTGGATTGCGGTCAGAGTGAACCGCTGCTACAGGGCAGACCGCTGAGGCTGGTGTTGTGGGTGCAGCAGAGCGTAGCATAACTCCCCACGGGAGGAGTATAGCCTCAGGGCAGTGTATGCGGAGGATGGGGGTGATGGTGCAGGGCAGCAGCAGTAACGACACGGAGTCAGTGATGCAGTCCAGGGCCTTTACTCACAGTTCTTATTATCCAGACCACGTCTGCAGGTAACGGCTGCCCACGTCGTACTGTGCTCACCAGGTGAGGGGCTCAGACAACTCCCAGATAACTTTGGAGCACTTCACAGGACCCCCTTTGTGTGTCCTTTGTCTGGCCTTTCTTACCAACACTTCTGTCCGGCTGCCTCGGGCCTCCTCTTGGTAAACTTGGCGCCAGTTTCCCTGACCCTATGTGGTGCCTTCCTAGCGGGTGTAGCGAGGGACTGCGCCACATAAAATGTCAGAGCCTCCGGTTTCTAGCTGAGGGTCGTTTCCTGCCTCCACTAGTTCGGGGACCGGTCTCCCCCTTTGGCCTGACCCCTCCACGCAGGTGGATTCGGGCGTGCGGTGGCGACTCGCCCGTCCGCACCCCTGGGATCCCTTCATTCCTCGTTCCTGGAGCCTTCTCCGCTCCTCTTCCTTCCTTCTCCCTCTTCCAGGCCTGGGCCTCTGTTACTAGGCCCGCCTCCGGAGCAGAGCTCATGCAGAGCCCCTGCTCCCTGCCACTTCTGCTCAGACTTCTCTGCACTGAACTAAGATGGTGCCCACCTTTTATACTCCCTTCTCAATGCACCCAGGAACTGCTTCCTCCCTGCTCCTGCACTACAGGGTTCCCCTTCCTCAGTGTTCCCTCCCCCCACTCCAGCCAGGGACAGGGACTGTCGTGCCCATCTCAGGGGCATATTGGTCGCCCCGCCCCACGGCAATGTGGTGTAATGCATGCAGGTGTCGGGTCCTGATCCACACTCCATCCTTACCTGAGAGTGAGATATCACACCTCTGGGTGAGGTGCAATATGTCTGTAGCAACCGAGCCCTCAGGGTGCTACAGTTCCATTTATCTTCAGCCTAGGTGACGTATTGCGATACAGGGCCGTGATTTTGGCTATAAAAGGGTCCCCTAGACCCCTACCCCAAGCTTTTTAAGAGAATCATATATGGCGTGCCAGGAGACTCTATGGAATGCTTTCTCAGCATCCAACAAGAGTATCTAATTACAAATTTTTAACTGCATCTAGCCCAGGAAATACTTTGTGCCTAGTAGCAGTGTCTGCTAGTCAGCGGATTATCCCGGCTGTTAAGCAAGCTACACCACCTGTAGTTTAGACACTTAATTTTTTCAAAGGAAATGCTTCGGGACCATGGGATACTCAGTGAAGAGCATCAGGAGGCACCCCAAGGCATAGGGGCTGGGACTGGCAGTAGGATGCCTTGCGGTGGACAGCCGAGCTCGATCCTTATAAAAGCTTTTTAATTGCAGCAGCTTTAGTGGACGCTACTGGAGCTGGAATTACGCGGCTGCTGGCATGAGACTTGCCCTCCAGTAGATCCTTGTAAATGGATTTAAAGTGTATTCATTCAAATTAGAGAGACAATTTAAATTAAAAAGCTTAGAGCTGCCTCCACCACAGGGGGGCTCGCTTGACCCACCAGCAGACAGGCACCAGTATTGGGAGAGGGGGGCTGGCCATCAGGGTTCACCGCGGCTCTGGCACAAACCCGGCGACACGGAGGTGGCACGGGCAGGAGCGGACTGGCCGTGTCGGCTTCTCACTTTTTGGATTTTAGAAGGGCATGACATGCCTATATCTGTGTCTCCCCCTCCTTTTACTCCTCCACCTCTTTTATTTTCGCATGACTATATGTACTTGTCACTTTTCCATGTGTTAGTTGTGTCTTCTGAGCAGTTTGTCAGCTTTTGGACACCTTTGAAGGTGTTTTCTATGTGTTTCTATGTGTTTTTGTTTGCCTGCCATTGGTTTTAACGGTGTTCGAAGGTGTTCGATGAACAGTTCGACGAACAGTTCGGCGAACACACGGGTGTTCGACGAACCGAACCGAACTCGAACACTACGGGGGTGGCTCAACACTAGTACAGATGCTGAATTGCCGGCCGGCTTTTTTAAAGAGAGTGTCTTCTGAGCAGTTTGTCAGCTTTTGGACACCTTTGAATGTGTTTTCTATGTGTTTTTATTTGCCTGCCTTTGGTTTTAACGGTGTTCGACGGTTTTCGACGACCAGTTCCACCAACATCCCGGTGTTCGACGAACCGAACCCGAACACTACGGGGGTGGCTCAAGACTAGTCATGTCCAATGAACTCGGCTCACCTCATGCACATCACTGACAGCGTGGGAAAATTCTCCTGTGCAGAAAATTCTCTCACGCTGGGATGGCATTCTGATGACAGGCTGGATCGCAGCTGAGCGCTGCCATACAGCTTGTCATCCTTCAGAGACACTGCAGAGCGCAGGCATTATGGGAACTTCCGATTCCGGTATTCGATATTCTAAAAGTATCGGAACTCAGTATCGGAACTCCGATACCGTGAATATCGGTCGATACCCGATATTTCAGCATCGGAATGCTCAACACTAGCCACAACCAACAGCCACATCTTCTCGCTCAAACTTCTTGACCGAATTACTAGGGAAGCACACTACAACACCAATATTGTGAACTGATCAGTGTGTACAGATTATTTATTGGATAGCAGATAATACTTACAGTTACCTGGGCACCACCACCTCCGGTCTGTCTTCCACACGGTCAAGTTTTAGTAGCCGTGAGTCTCGGCCGCATACTCCTCCTCACCCTGATGCTCCTTCCTCCCACCATGCCGAGTGTCGTCAGACAGCAACTGATCCCACACTTGGACACTCTGAAGAGCTGTTCACTGGTCCATTTCCATATTTGTGCCCCTCGCCTGCTCCGCTTGAAATGGTGGAAGAGGAGATCCCATGTAGCGATGCCCAAATATTTGAACAGCCACGGCCACAGGAAGTCGACGCTGGCAATTTGTCACAAGAGGTGGACGATGATGAGACACAATTGCCACTAAGTGAGGAGGATCGTGGTGTGCAAGTGGAAGAGGAGGAGGTGGTGGATGATCTAGTAACTGACCCAACGTGGCAGGAGGACACGCAGAGCGAGGCCAGCAGCACACAGGGGGAGGGAGGCAGAGTACCCAAACAGGCAGGAAGAAGCAGTGTGGTGGGCGCACACAGAAGGCGGGCAACAGTTCCCCGTAACACCAACACGAGGGACGGTGCCAGTACAACCGGTAGGTCTTCCAGAGTCCATTTTTTTAAAGATTCTGCTGATAACCCCAAAAAGGCCATTTGTACCACCTGCCATGCCAGCATCAGAAGGGGAGACAAAACTACCAGCCTGACCACCACCAGCATGATCAGGCACAAGGCAGCAAAGCACCCGACTTTGTGGGATGAACCCCAGGGTCCACGACCAGTGTCAGCGGGTGTCACCACTGCTTCTTCCGCTGTTGTGCGTGTAATAGAACCCCCTATTGTGCGTGCAAGGCAATCCCCTGTCCATACTGCATGCAAAGATGCCCCCTCCTCTCAGTCTTCACTTGTTATGTCAGTTTCTCAATAAACAGCATCAACATCCACGTCCACGTCCCACCGCAGCGCTCAATTGTTCATATCCAAGAGCTTTAAACGAAAGCGCGAATTCGCAGCCAACGCCCCACAGGCCACAGTCCTAAATTCGCACATTTCATGACTGCTTGCGTTGGAAATGCTGCCTTTTAGGCTGGTGGAGACAGAATCCTTCCGCAACCTTATGGCGGTGGCGTCCCTCGGTACTCGGTCCCCAACCGACACTATTTTGCCCGGGGTGTGCCATCCCCGCACTACACAAGCACGTGTCCCAAAACATCTGCCGTGCCCTCAACAACGCAGTTACTGGGAGAGTCCACCTGACAACGGACACGTGGACAAGTGCTTGTGGCCAGGGATGGTACATCTCCCTGAGGGCACACTGGGTAAACATAGTGGAAGCCAGGACCCAGTCGGACCTTGGGATGGAACACATCCTCCCCACACCGAGGATTGCGGGCCCTATGTCAGTCAGAGTTGCCCCCACAGTGTACAGCTCCTGCGTATCATCCTCCTCCTCCCCCTCATGTTCAGCCTCCATCTCAGATATCACCACATCAGTTACAAGCTGGAAGCACTGCAGTACTGCCTCAGCCATGCGCAACAGGCTGTGCTGAAACTCATAAGCTTAGGTGATAAACCTCTCACTGCTTGTGAGTTGTGGACAGCTGTGAAAGAGCAGGTAGATCTGTGGCTCAGACCGCTGAACCTACATCCAGGCATGTTCGTGTGTGACAATGGCCGTAACCTGGTGGCAGCTCTGAGGCGAGGCGAGATCACACACGTACCATGCCTGGCTCATGTGCTTAACCTCGTGGTTCAGCGCTTTCGTAAATCGTACCCTGAGTTGCCAGATCTGCTCGTCAAAGTATGCCGCCTGTCAGATCATTTTCGGAAGTCAGCTACAGCTTCCGCTGCCCTTGCTGTGTTGAAGCAGCATTTGCAACTTCCGGCACACCGACTGCTGTGTGATGTCCCCACATGTTGGAACTCTACCCTCCACATGTTGCAAAGGATTTGTGAGCAGAAGAGAGCAGTTGTGGAGTACCAGCTGCAACAAGGCCGTCAATATTCAGGTCAGACTCCACACGTAAGACCTCAGGAGTGGACCTGGATGTCTGACATATGTACCATCCTGACAATCTTTGAGGAGTCCACCAAGATGGTGAGTAGCGATGACGCCATCATTAGCGTCAGCATCCCACTTGTCTGTCTTTTGCAATGTTCTCTGCAGAGAATTAAAGATCAGGCATTGCAGCCAGAGTATGATGAGATGGATCAAGAAGCCGTAATGGGCCATTACACACAGCCCAGCCTCATCTCATCCAAACGTGCATTGGGGGACAATGAGGGAGAGGAGGAGGAGGAGGAAGAACAGGAGCTGGTATCATGCGCTGTACACGGTAGTACCTGTACAACTGTCATACAGTCGGTTCAGCGTGGGTGGACTTAGGACAGGGGGGAGGAGGAGGAGCAGGAGAGCATGGTCAGTCGTCATCATGGTGAGGACACGGAAGTCTTACCCGTTACCAGTCTGGCACGCATGGCTGACTTTATGTTACGCTGCCCTAACCGTGACCCTCGCGTTGTCAAAATGTTGGGTGACAGTCATTACTGGTTGGTGACACTTTTAGACCCCCACTACAAGGAGAACTTTCACTCTCTTATTCCTGAGGTGGAGAGGTCTACAAAAATATGCACCAGAAGGCCCTTGCTGCAGAACTGTTAAAAAAATTCCCATCTGAACACGCTAGCGGCAGAGGTCACAGTTCGTTGACCAACCAAGGCGTACAGGTGAGAGAGACACAACTCCAATCCAGCAGAGGCAAGGGAACACTGTCAACATTCTGGGACAGTTTTCTGAGACCCGCCCAGCTTACAGGCCCTGAGGCCCTGAGGCGGGGCACTCTCACAAGGAGTGGAAAGTTTCAAAAGATGGTGAGGGAGTACCTTGCCGACCGTACCAGCGTCCTCCGTGATTCCTCTGTGTCTTTTAATTATTCGATATCCAAGCTGGACACTTGGAATGAACTCGCTCTGTACTCCTTGGAGGTCCTGGCCTGCCCTGCCGCTAGCGTGTTATCGGAGCGTGTTTTTAGTGCCACTGGGGGAATTATAACTGATAAGCGCACTCGCCTGTCAACTGACAATGCTGACAAGCTGACCCTTATCAAAATGAACAAGGGCTGGATTGGGCCAGACTTCTCATCACCACCAAATGACAGCAGAGTAACATAAAGTCAAATCCACTGTGTTATTTCGGGAGGTGTATTCCCATGCACCGCTTCACACCCACACATGGGTATGCGCTTCCTCATTTCGGCTGTTTTTTGCTCTTCTCCTTATCCTCGGCCTCCACGACCACTATACCACCAGGGTGACCGTGGTCCGTGTTGCCAGCATTGCAAGTTCCTCCGTCCTAATTTTTGGCAGCTTTTGCTTGGAAGGCATAGGCAAAGACTATGGGAGACCCACTCCCCAATAATGGGAATAATGTTTTTAATGTGCTGTACTGCATGGCTCTTGTAAGAGGCATGAAAACCGTCTTGTTAAACCACTCTGAACTCCACAGCTCTTCCAAGGGGCAGTAAAAACGTCTTGTTAAGCTACTGTGACCTCCACTACTTTTCCAAGGGGCATTAAAACTGTCTTGTTAAGCTACTGCGACCTCCACGTCTCTTCCAAGGGGCATTAAAACCGTCTTGTTAGGCTACTGCGACCAACACCACTTTTCCAAGGGGCATTGATATTGTCATTTTATTCCACTGCGATCTCCATCATTCTTCCAAGGGGCATTAAAACAGTCTTGTTAAGCTACTGCGACCTCCACCACTTTTCCAAGGGGCATTGATATTGTCTTTTTATTCCACTGCGACCTCCACCATTCTTCCAAGGTGCATTAAAACCATCTTGTTAAGCTACTGCGACCTCCACATCTCTTCCAAGAGGCATTAAACCGTCTTGTTAAGCTACTGCGACCTCCACCATTCTTCCAAGGGGCATTAAAACTGTCTTGTTAAGCTACTGCGACCTCCACCACTTTTCCAAGGGGCATTAAAACCGTCTTGTCAAGATACTGCGACCTCCATCACTTTTCCAAGGGGCATTGATATTGTCTTTTTTTTCCACTGCAACCTCCACCATTCTTCCAAGGGGCATTAAAACCATCCTGTTAAGCTACTGCGACCTCCACGTCT
Organism: Phyllobates terribilis; assembly: GCF_046119375.1. Taxonomy (NCBI): domain Eukaryota; kingdom Metazoa; phylum Chordata; class Amphibia; order Anura; family Dendrobatidae; genus Phyllobates; species Phyllobates terribilis. Next base: position 114,297,582 of record NW_027362761.1, on the reverse strand, counting down.
CTTCCAAGGGGCATTAAAACCATCTTGTTAAGCTACTGTGACCTCCACGTTTCTTCCAAGGGGCATTAAAACCATCTTGTTAAGCTACAGTGACCTCCACCACTTTTCCAAGGGGCATTAAAACCGTCTTGTGAAGCTACTGCAACCTCCACCACTTTTCCAAGGGGCATTAAAACCGTCTTGTTAAGCTACTGCAAACTCCACCACTTTTCCAAGGGGCATTGATATTGTCTTTTTATTCCACTGCAACCTCCACCATTCTTCCAAGGGGCATTAAAACCGTCTGGTTAAGCTACTGCCACCTCCACGTCTCTTCCAAGGGGCATTAAAACCGTCTTGTTAAGCTACTGCGACCTCCACCACTTTTCCAAGGGGCATTAAAACCATCTTGTTAAGCTACTGCGACCTCCACGTCTCTTCCAAGGGGCATTAAAACCGTCTTGTTAAGCTACTTCAAACTCCACCTCTTTTCCAAGGGGCATTGATATTGTCTTTTTATTCCACGGCGACCTCCACCACTTTTCCAAGGGCCATTAAAACCGTCTTGTTAAGCTACTGTGACCTCCACCACTTTTCCAAGGGGCATTAAAACCGTCTTGTTAAGCTGGTGCGACCTCCACCACTTCACCAAGGGGAACTAAAACTGTCTTGTTAAGCTACTGCGATATCCACCACTTTTCCAAGGGGCATTGATATTGTCTTTTTATTCCACTGCGACCTCCACCATTCTTCCAAGGGGCATTAGAACCGTCTGGTTAAGCTACTGCGACCTCCATGTCTCTTCGAAGGGGCATTAAATCCGTATTGTTAAGCTACTGCAACCTCCACCACTTTTCCAAGGGGCATTAAAACCGTCTTGTTAAGCTACTGCGACCTCCATGTCTCTTCCAAGGGGCATTAAAACCATCTTGTTAAGCTACTGCTGTTAGAACCTTGCTCTTAGTTTTTTTTTCCTTTGCTGGTCACATGACCTTGTTGGCCTATTTAATCCTGCTCCGCCCTTCTGGCTTTGCTGGACTTCATTGTATATCTACTTTCTAGCTAGCCTGTGCTCTGTGTCTTGCTCTGTTAGTTTGCTTGGTCTACTGACCTCTATGTTCTATATATTTTGTTTGTTCGTCTGTCTGCTACTATTTCTGTTAGGAGGTGTCCCATATTCCTCCCAGTCCTTAGTACTTGTAGGGATTCCTCCCCCACATCTATAGGTCTCCGTACAGACTAGCTTAGGACTTTAGCAGGTCTGATCGCAGGATCAGGTTCCCTGTTACATCGTAGGGATTCAGCTGAGTTCTATCGTAGGGACAGATCTCCTCTCTTTCCTTAGCTCTGATAGCAGAACATAACAACTGCGACCTCCATCACTTTTCCAAGGGGCATTGATATTGTCTTTTTATTCCACTGCGACCTCCACCATTCTTCCAAGGGGCATTAAACCATCTTGTTAAGCTACTGCGACCTCCACCATTCTTTCAAGGGGATTTAAAACCATCTTGTTAAGCTACTGCGAACTCCACCACTCTTCCAAGGGGCATTGATATAGTCTTTTTATTCCACTGTGTCCTCCAGCATTCTTCCAAGGGGCATTAAAAATGTCTTGTTAAGCTACTGCGACCTCCACGTCTCTTCCAAGGAGCATTAAATCCGTCTTGTTAAGCTACTGAGACTTAAACCACTTTTCCAAGGGGCATTGATATTGTCTTTTTATTCCACTGCGACCTTCACCATTTTTCCAAAGGGCATTAAACCACCTTGTTAAGCTACAGCGACCTCCATCACTTTTCTAAGGGGCATTGATATTGTCTTTTTATTCCACTGCGACCTCCACCATTCTTCCAAGGGGCATTAAAACCATCTTGTTAAGCTACTGCGACCTCCACCACTCTTCCAAGGGGCATTGATATTGTCTTTTTATTCCTCTGCCACCTCCACCATTCTTCCAAGGGGCATTAAAACCGTCTTGTTAAGCCACTGCGACCTCCACCACTTTTCCAAGGGACAATGATATTGTCTTTTTATTGCACTGCGACCTCCACCATACTTCCAAGGGGTATTAAAATCATCTTGTTAAGCTACTGCGACCTCCACCACTTTTCCAAGGGGCATTAAAACCGTCTTGTTAAGCTACTCTGACCTCCACGTCTCTTCCAAGGGGCATTAAAACGGTCTAATTAAGCTACTGCAACCTCCAACACTATTCCAAGGGGCATTACAACCACCTCGTTAAGCTTCTGCGACCTCCACGTCTCTTCCAAGGGGCATTAAAACCATCTTGTTAAGCTACTGCGACCTCCACCACTTTTCCAAGGGGCATTAAAACCGTCTTTTTAAGCTACTGCGACCTCCACCACTTTTCCAAGGGGAATTAAAACCGTCTTGTTAAGCTACTGCGACCTCCACGTCTCTTCCAAGGGGCACTAAAACCGTCCTGTTAAGCTTCTGCGACCTCCACCATTCTTCCAAGGGGCATTAAAACCATCTTGTTAAGCTACTGCGACCTCCAAAACTCTTCCAAGGGGCATTGATATTGTCTTTTTATTCCACTGCGACCTCCACCATTCTTCCAAGGGGCATTAAATCCGTCTTGTTAAGCTACTGCGACCTCCACGTCTCTTCCAAGGGGCATTAAAACCGTCTTGTTAAGCTACTGCAACCTCCAACATTCTTCCAAGGGGCATTGATATTGTCTTTTTATTCCACTGCGACCTCCACCACTCTTCCAAGGGGCATTAAGACCGTCTTGTTAAGCTACTGCGACCTTTGCCACTTTTCCAAGGGGCATTGATATCGTCTTTTTATTCAACTGCGACCTCCACCATTCTTCCAAGGGGCATTAAAGCCATCTTGTTAAGCTACCGCAACCTCCACGTCTCTTCCAAGGGGCATTAAAACCATCTTGTTAAGCTACTGCGACCTCCACCACTTTTCCAAGGGGCATTAAAAACGTCTTGTTAAGCTACTGCGACCTCCACGTCTCTTCCAAGGGGCATTAAACCCGTCTTGTTAAGCTGCTGCGACCTCCACTACTTTTCCAAGGGGCAATAAAACCATCTTGTTAAGCTACTGAGACCTCCACCACTTTTCCAAGAGGCATTAAACCCATCTTGTTAAGCTACTGCGACCTCCATGTCTCTTCCAAGGGGCATTAAAACCGTCTTGTTAAGCTACTGCGACCTCCATCACTTTTCCAAGGGGCATTAAAACCGTCTTGTTAAGCTACAGCAACCTCCACCACTTTTCCAAGGGGCATTAAAACCGTCTTGTTAAGCTACTGCGACCGCCACGTCTCTTCCAAGGGGCATTAAAACCGTCTTCTTAAGCTACTGCTACCTACACCACTTTTCCAAGGGGCATTAAAACCGTCTTGTTAAGCTACTGCGACCTCCACATCTCTTCCAAGGGGCATTAAAACCGTCTTGTTAAGCTACTGCGACCTCCACCACTTTTCCAAGGGGCAATGATATTGTCTTTTTATTCCACTTTGACCTCCACCATACTTTCGAGGGGCATTAAAACCGTCTTGTTAAGCTACTGCAACCTCCACCACTTTTCCAAGGGGCATTGATATTGTCTTTTTATTCCACTGCGACCTCCACCATTCTACCAAGGGGCATTAAAACCGTCTTGTTAAGCTACTGTGACCTCCACATCTCTTCCAAGGTGCATTAAAACCGTCTACATAAGCTACTGCAACCTCCACCATTCTTCCAAAGGGCATTGAAGCCATCTTGTTAAGCTACTGCAACCTCCAGGTCTCTTCCAAGGGGCATTAAAACCATCTTGTTAAGCTACTGCGACCTCCACCACTTTTTCAAGGGGCATTAAAAACGTCTTGTTAACCTACTGCGAACTCCACGTCTCTTCCAAGGGGCATTAAAACCATCTTGTTAAGCTGCTGCGACCTCCACCACTTTTCCAAGGGGCAATAAAACCATCTTTTTAAGCTACTGCGACCTCCACCACTTTTCCAAGAGGCATTAAAACCGTCTTGTTAAGCTACTGCGACCTCCACATCTCTTCCAAGGGGCATTAAAACCATCTTGTTAAGCTACTCTGACCTCCACGTCTCTTCCAAGAGGCATTTAAACAGTATTGTTAAGCTACTCTGACCTCCACGTCTATTCCAAGTGGCATTGAAACCTTCTTGTTAAACCACTGTGACCTCCATGTCTCTTCCAAGGGGCATTAAAACCATCTTGTTAAGCTTCTTCGACCTCCACCACTCTTCCAAGGGGCATTAAAAGTGTCTTGTTAAGCCACTGCGACCTCCACCACTCTTCCAAGGAGCATTAAAACCGTCTTGTTAAGCTACTGTGACCTCCACCACTCTTCCAAGTGGCATTAAAACCATCTTGTTAAGCTACTGTGACATCCACCTCTCTTCCAAGGGGCATTAAAACAGTCTTGTTAAGCTACTCTGACCTCCACGTCTCTTCCAAGAGGCATTTAAACAGTATTGTTAAGCTACTCTGACCTCCACGTCTATTCCAAGTGGCATTGAAACCTTCTTGTTAAACCACTGTGACCTCCACGTCTCTTCCAAGGGGCATTAAAACCATCTTGTTAAGCTTCTTCGACCTCCACCACTCTTCCAAGGGGCATTAAAAGTGTCTTGTTAAGCCACTGCGACCTCCACCACTCTTCCAAGGAGCATTAAAACAGTCTTGTTAAGCTACTGTGACCTCCACCACTCTTCCAAGTGGCATTAAAACCATCTTGTTAAGCTACTGTGACATCCACCTCTCTTCCAAGGGGCATTAAAACAGTCTTGTTAAGCTATTGTGACCTCCACCACTCTTCCAAGGGGCATTAAAACCGTCTTGTTAAGCTACTCTGACCTCCACGTCTCTTCCAAGGGGCATTGAAATGTTGTTTTTAATTACCTCTAATCTCCACGACTCTTCCAATGGGCATTGCATTTCCTCCTAATTTTAGTCAGCTTTGGCTTTTCAATGCATAGGCGAACACTAAGGGAGACCCACTCCCCAATAATGGGTAGAAGGTTTTTAGTACGCTGTAATCCATGTCTGTTTAAAGGGGCATTGCAGTTCTTCATAATTTTTGGAAAGCCTTCCATTCACTGCTTAGGCCAACAGTGTACAGGAGACCCAGTTGCTATAAATGGAAAAAGTGGTTTAGTTAAGGCCCTCTGACCTCCATGTCACTTCCAAGGGGCATTGGAGTGCCTCGAAATTTTTGGTAGGCATTGCACTCACTGTATGCCCTATAACTGTGTAGCCGAACCGCTCCTTTTGTTACAGAAACATATCCTACAAGACATGTGTGGTTGACTGGCCTGATATTGATGTGAATGGTCCCTGTTCCTCCTGCTCTTTCTCCTTTGCCACCACCTCATCCATCATTCATTACCTGAAGCTTTATTTTAACGGGAGTCATAGAACTGGGATAGTAGCAGGAAAACATCCAGCAATCCTTGTAGGAGGTAGGATATGCGCCAAAACGCTGACCACCTCACGCCTAGCCATTACTACATACATGCGCCTGCATTCCAAGGAACTGAAAGCTAAGGAGATGGATGGCCTCATGATCATGAATAATTTACTTGTTGTGTAGTAGGCTGACCACTGCTGCTGTCTACCTTCTGAACTTTGTGTTGAAGCCTGATTGACCCAGGACCCGCAATCCTCTATGTCTGGTGAACGTCTTGCATCCCAGTGTCCAACTGTGTCCCGGCTTCCACAATATTAACCCAGTGTGAAGGCGTCAGTCAGATGGACCATCCCTGGCCACATTCAATTGTCCACGTGTTTGTGGTTAGGCTGTCCTTCAAATAGGGGTGGCTGGGGACCGTTTATGGACTCCCGGCCGCCCCCCCGGGCGGCTGGGGACTCAGTATGGATACCAGGCCGCCGACGCAGCCATGACATGGTGGCCGGCGACTGCCTCCACATGCCTAAAAAGCCCAATTTCAAGTGCAAGCAAGCTAGCAGTATGGTATTGCAGCCTGGGGGTGGGTGGGTGGCAGGTTCCACAGTTACGCTTGCATTCTAAGAAAACAAAGCAGATAATAACTTCTATCATCATCATCATGCTCCTCACCTTGGCACTCTCAACTCCCCTGATGGAGAAGCCAGGGCCCACCGGAGGAGTCTGGTTCTCTGGTGGGCTCGTCCAATGCTGCCCTAAAGCAGGCCAGGCTAAGAAAAGTGTGGGGGAAGTTCACAGGAGAAATAGGGGCGGCCGGGGACCGTGTGTGGGCACCCGGCTGCGGGTCGGCTGGGGACCGAGCGTGGACACCCAGCCGCCGGGCGGCTGGGGACTGAGTATGGATACCAGGCCGCCGACGCAGCCATGACATGGTGGCCGGCGTCTGCCTCCACATGCCTAAAAGGCCCAATTTCAAGTGCAAGCAAGCTAGCAGTATGGTATTGCAGCCTGGGGGTGGGTGGGTGGCAGGCTGCATACTTGCGCTTGCATTGCAAGGAATGCTGGAGGTACAATTGAACTCTGCCCTGGGACAAGGACTTGCATGGGGATAGTTGCAAGTCTGCATCTTCTGATGCGGCAAGGATCACTTCTGATGGGCACACTTTTAGGCAGTGACCTGGGTGTCAGAGATGCTTCCAGGGGTCTTCCCCATGCTGTTCCCATGTCTTTTCAGCACTGTATGCATGTGTCACACAGCACATGTCCAGATAAGATTGTAAAATGTTAAAATGACATTTCCAGGTGTATGCATTTGCCGCGGTTGAAAGCAATACAAAAGTGTAAAAACACATAAAAAATGCTACTTGTGAACATAGCCCAAGGTGTGGAGGAGTATTTTTGTTTTTGTTTATTTATTTTACCTTATACACAAGTCTTTACCCTGGAAAGTATGTTCCTTAACATATTTCACAGGAAAACAGTTTTAGTTTTGTTTCGAACGTTTTATTGTGAGCCCGTAAAAGTGGTTTAATACCTCTGACCACGTTGTTGACAACAGTGACCTGGGGGTCAGAAATGCTTCCTGGGGCGATCCCCATGCTGTCCCCATGTTATTTGAACACTGTCACTCTCGTTTTGGCACTTTTTAGGCTTTCTACAGACTGCCGGGGGTGCCGCTGCAAAAATGCTCGGGTCTCCCATAGACTAACATTGGGCTCGTTGCTCGGGTCGAGCACCCGAGTATCACGGTGAGCTCGGCCTGAGCTTCGAGCACCCGAGCATTTTAGTGCTCGCTCAACACTATTGACCACTCTTGTTTTGAAAACTGCTCCAGGTCTCTCATATTTGAAGGGTGCCTTCTCTCAATAGCAATTTTAAGATCTCTCCACAGGTGTACAAAGGGATTTAGATCCGGATTAATTGCTGGCCACTTCAGAACTCTCCAGTGCTTTGTTTCCATCCATTTCTGGGTGCTTCTTGATGTATGTTTGGGGTCATTGTCCTATTGGAAGACCCATGACCTAGGATGCAAACCCAGTTTTCTGACACTGGGCACTACATTGTGACTGAAAATCCTTTGTTAATGTTCAGATTTCATGATGCCTTGCACTCAGTCAAGGCACCCAGTGCAAGAGGCAACAGAACAACCCCAAAACATATTTGAACCTCCACCATAAACAGTAAAATTATGTTCTTTACGAAAAAGCTCTACCTTGGTCTAATCTGTCCGCAAGATGCTTTCCCAGAAGGATTTTAAGCTTAGTCACGTACATTTTGGCAAGCAGTCAAATGTTGATGGATAGTTTGCACTGACACTGATACACCCTGAGCCTGCAGGAAAGCTTGAATTTCTTTGGAACTTGATTGGGGCTGCTTATTCAGTTACACAAAATAAAATGGGATTAACAAAAGAAACTTACTAGACAGATCTCAGAGACGATTCAGTCTAGCTGGAGGGGAGGCTCTCCAATGGACCGTTATTGAACGGGACCCCTGCTTATAGAACATATACCTCCTGGCATGAGTAAAGATCCATCTTCAGCTGGATCTTTTATGCCAAAGGGCATCCCAGCCCAGACACTCCCCTGGGATGACGTCACGTGAGCTTGGCTCCACCCTTCATGTTTTTATTAAAATCTCTAACTTCTGCGATAACTTCTCGCTGGTTGATCACAGAAGTTAGCAAGTGACGCCATATTTTTTATTGTGAATTTGCCTTTCTGTAGAGAACAGACATGACATAGCTGCTGTCCATTATTTTGGTACTTTTGCGCAACAGATCACCAGCAGGGCTCACAGATCCGGAAAAATGTGCATATTGTTCCTTAAATGACCCTGCTGCTAAAAATGTGTGTCCCATCATTATCGGAATTATAGATCATCCGATATTCCGTATTTTCTGTGGGTGCCTACGAGACTGGTGAGCAAAAAGAGTTTGCAAATGAGGATGACCCTGCTATTGTACGGAGTGTGATAGAATTTCTGGCCCCTGTTTAGGTGTCTATTTATCACAGGTCCCTGCTACTACAGCTACCTTCGTATGGTAATTAGTTTGCCACCTCTTCTGTACACTGCTAATTTGCATAGATGCATCTGGTTAGAGCATTAGCTCTTGCTCCTTTGACAAATAGTATAGGAGAGCGGAGAAGAGGGGCTTGGAGAGAGAGAGATTCTTAATATTTTCTATGACAGTTCTCGTCTCCTCTTTCTGTTCCCCATGCTTTGTGTGGCACACACATACACACAATGCAAAGATTGAGTCAACTTCTCTTTTTATATGGTTTCAGGTACGATTTTTATATTATCCATACCTGTTACTTTCCACAGGAGAGTTTGAACAAGCATCATATGTTTGAAACAAAGTTGCTTACTCACAATTTTGCAAAGGTGCCAACAATTTTGTCTGGCCCATTTTTGGGGTTTTGTGTGAAATTATGTTCAATTTGCCTTTCTTTCTCAGTTTTTTTTGCATTATTCCTATACACACAAATAAAATAAACATGTGTGTAACAAGACATGTGTAATTGCAATAATTTTCTTGGAGAAATACTTCATTTTCTGGAACAATTTCAAGGGTGCCAACACTTTTGGCCTTGAATGTATTGTCATGGGTGTGTCAGAGGTGACAGAGAGTCGCCCTGCAGTGGGTTGCAGGAGATCTCCACATTTGCTATTGCAAACAGCTTCTTAGATTAGAGGCTGTCTTTATGACCAAGCGGCTACCTCTCTCTTGCTAATTAGCTTTCTGGCCTGGGTGTATATATACCTGGAGTGTCTGAGAGGTAGTCGCCGGCAATTTTCATTTCTACTTGTGAAGCTTAGCAGGAGCAGTCCTTTGTCCTCTCTGGAGCTTGAGGCCGTGTGCTTATTTGGAGTACATCTAAAGCTAAGCCATTTCCCCCTGTTTTGTCTACCCTTGCTGTCTATAGAGTTTAGTGGAGGTTGACTAGTGCTCATCTCCTCCCATCCCTAGCTGTAGCCATACGCCAGGGAGAGCAGGGCGAAGCACGCGTGCAGCGATTGCTGAATCCCATTGCAACTACAGTACATTATGTACTGTTATACTCTGTTCCTGTAGTATACAGTATAAGCGTTCAAACGATGACAGGTGCAACTAAAGTGACTGAAATACAAATTGAAATAAAAGAAATGTTTTAAAAAAATACATAAAAAATAAAACATATATAAAACTTTAAATCATCATCATTTTTCCCATCCAAAAATAAAGGAAAAAAAATAATATATTTACTAACACTGTGTCTAAAAAAGTCCAATCTATCAAATAAAAAAAATGGAAATGCCAGAATTGCTGTTTTTTGGACACTGCACTTCCACAAAATGCTGTTTGTACCCTAATATGGCTTCAATAAAAAGAGCTGATTTCACTAAAAACAAGCCCTCATAGAGGTCAATCAACAAAAAATAAAACAGTTATGGTTTTCAAAAACTGGTGACATAAACAACATTTTTTTTTACAGAATTCTGAATTTCTTTATATTACTAAAATCTAATAAATATACATCCAATTAGATACTGTTGCTATTGTCCCAATAGTGCTCTAGATAAAACAAATAACAGTGTTGTGAATTAAATAACACTGTAAGTACTATAATGCTATGATCCCTGTAGACTTTATATATAATAAGAAACAGTGTAATGGATCCAATGACACTGTGAACAGATCAAAATATCGTTCAAATAGGTCAAAGTGCAAGTAGAATATCTAGTATCAAATCATAGGCTGGAAAGATAATAGGAATTGTACAAAACCAATAATGTGAAGTCCCAGTGACTTGAAAGACATCTGGTGAGGATGATTAAAATGTCATGAGACAGATCAAATTAGAACTGAGGGGTTTAATATTGCCCTCCTTGTTTGAAGTGTGTGAGTAATGTGAGTAATAAGGGTAAAAAAAGTCTGTGATTATAGTGTTGTTACTGCAGTATATCTCAGATCAAGCAATTCAGTAACACTAACTATACTGACACTACATATACTGACACTAGCACTCCCATATTCAGTGTGCTTAACCCTTTAGTGACCTGACCAATTTTTTTAAATCTGACCAGTGTCACTTTATGTGGTAATAACTCTGGAATGCTTCAACATATCCCAGTGATTTTGAGATTGTTTTTTCATGACACATTATAATTTGTAATAATGTTAAATTTAGGTTGATATGTTTTGAGTACATTTATAAAAATATCAGAAATTTGACCAAAATGTTTAAAAATTTGCAATTTTCAAAATTTGAATGATTATCCCTCTAATCCAGACAGTCATACCACACAAAAACATTAATAAATAACATTTCCCTCGTGTCTGCTTTTCATCAGCACCATTTGTAAAATGTTGTTTTATTTTGATAACATTTAGAAGGTTTAAAAATGTAGCAGTAATTTTTCATTTTTTCAAGGAAAATTACAAAACTTATTTTTATAAGGACCTGTTAAGTTTTGAAGTGACTTTGGGGGACCTATATACTGGAAACCACCAAAAATTGATACCATTTTAAAAACCGCACTGGTATGAAAAAGTTTATTTTTACGACCTAAATTTTGTTAACTTCTGAACGGGCCGCTATAGCCAGCAGACTTTAAGGCTGTTATTTGGCCATGAGCTGCCATAGCAAACATCAGGACCACACAATCAAGATTTCAATATGCCAATGTTTTTTTAAGAGAAAGCCCCCCCCCCCCGCACTCTGTTAACTATTTAGATTCTGTTGTCACTATTGATAGCAGCATATAAGGGGTTAAACGGCCATGGTCGGTGCCAACACAGATCATGGCTGATGCAGCATGTTGTCAGCTAGTGTACAGCTGATAGCTATAGGATTGTCACCCTTCGGGAGATGCTAGTCTCTTATATTGCAGGTCAGTAAAAAGACGTATTGGTGAACACTATTGAATTAAGCTCTGCAGTGGTATGCCAAAATCAGATTAGGGCTTTTTCTATCCCTATGTGGATTGAACTGTGCACTCTGACCTCCTATCCTTGCACTTTACAATCTTAAAATTGCACTGCTTGGCAGTCCTCTTTCTTTTATACTTCATGTGATAGATATCAGCAGGGGACTTGAGAATTTCAAGAAATTCAACTAAAAGTCAATCTGCCACCAATCAATTTTCTGATCTCCACTCCTAAATGTTCCACAATTAACTATATTGAAAAGTGGAAGCCTTTAAAAACTCAGCCACAAAGCAATAGATGATGTAAAGCTTCATTAACAACATAGTTCAAAACCTCCTCTAGGATTAACATAAGAACAAAATTGTGCGCTAGGATCTTTGTGGCATAATTTTCCATTTGATAGCATGTGGAATGCAAGACTAATATCGCCAAGCACAATGACAATAATTGGATGGAGAGTTGAAAAGCATACAGTACAGACCAAAAGTTTGGACACATCTTCTCATTTAAAGATTTTTCTGTATTTTCATGACTATGAAAATTGTACATTCACATTGAAGGCATCAAAACTATGAATTAACACATGTGGAATTATATACTTAACAAAAAAGTGTGAAACAACTGAAAATATGTCTTATATTCTAGGTTCTTCAAAGTAGCCACCTTTTGCTTTGATGACTGCTTTGCACACTCTTGGCATTCTCTTGATGAGCTTCAAGAGGTAGTCACCGGAAATGGTTTTCACTTCACAGGTGTGGCCTGTCAGGTTTAATAAGTGGGATTTCTTGCCTTATAAATGGGGTTGGGACCATCAGTTGTGTTGTGCAGAAGTCAGATGGATACACAGCTGATAGTCCTACTGAATAGACTGTTAGAATTTGTATTATGGAAAGAAAAAAGCAGCTAAGTAAAGAAAAACTAGTGGCCATCATTACTTTAAGAAATGAAGGTCAGTCAGTGCTAAAAGTTGGGAAAACTTTGAAAGTGTCCCCAAGTGCAGTTGCAAAAACCATCAAGCGCTACAAAGAAACTGGCTCACATGAGGACCGCCCCAGGAAAGGAAGACCAAGAGTCACCTCTGCTTCTGAGGATAAGTTTATCCGAGTCACCAGCCTCAGAAATCGCAGGTTAACAGCAGCTCAGATTAGAGACCAGGTCAGTGCCACACAGAGTTCTAGCAGCAGACACATCTCTACAACAACTGTTAAGAGGAGACTTTGTGCAGCAGGCCTTCATGGTAAAATAGCTGCTAGGAAACCACTGCTAAGGACAGGCAACAAGCAGAAGAGACTTGTTTGGGCTAAAGAACACAAAGAATGGACATTAGACCAGTGGAAATTGTGCTTTGGTCTGATGAGTCCAAATTTGAGATCTTTGGCTCCAACCACCGTGTCTTTGTGCGACGCAGAAAAGGTGAACAGATAGACTCTACATACAACACCGACAAAAAGTTCAGCTAGGGAAAGAGAAAATAAAATAGACAGGGAGAAAATCCCTGTACTATAAATGGTTACTTCTATTATTCTATCAGTAATCCCAGGCTGACACAAAAGGGGTTTGAATCAAAAAGTATATAAATTTTATTGCACAATATTACATTTAATTACACAATAGCGATAAAAAGGTGTAAAAGTGGATGGGGAGGAGAGAGGACAGCTAAAGGAAACAAGGTAAAACAGGAATACCCCGTTCAGAGACTAACATCCCCAAAGAGAGGGCAGCTTACAATGTAAACCTAATTAAAGTATAAGCTGTATAGGCTGTCTGATGAGTAGTGTGATTATATAAAGTCCTGGCAAAAAGTCATGCCAGGTGATATCAAATCTACCAATAGAAATACAACATGGAACATATATATATATAACTATGGTGGGTTATAAGTTAAGAGATGACTATATAATAAAGTCCATGTTGTCAGACCAATAAGGTTATATGGTCTCCGTTACCTTGAGTCATTGTTGGTAGATATTAGGACAGCATGGAGTAAGGTGCTGGGGATGCCTGGCAGATAGACTCTACATGCCTGGTTCCCACCGTAAAGCATGGAGGAGGAGGTTTGATGGTGTGGGGGTGCTTTGCTGGTGACACTGTTGGGGATTTATTCAAAATTGAAGGCATACTGAACCAGCATGGCTACCACAGCATCTTGCAGCGGCATGCCATTCCATCCGGTTTGCGTTTAGTTGGACCATCATTTATTTTTCAACAGGACAATGACCCCAAACACACCTCCAGGCTGTGTAAGGGCTATTTGACCAAGATGGAGAGTGATGGGATGCTACGCCAGATGACCTGGCCTCCACAGTCACCAGACCTGAACCCAATCGAGCTGGTTTGGGGTGAGCTGGACCGCAGAGTGAAAGCAAAAGGGCCAACAAGTGCTAAGCATCTCTGGAAACTCCTTCAAGATTGTTGGAAGACCATTTCTGGTCACTACCTCTAGAAGCTCATCAAGAGAATGCCAAGAGTGTGCAAAGCAGTCATCAAAGCAAAAGGTGGCTACTTTGAAGAACCTAGAATATAAGACATATTTTCAGTTGTTTCACACTTGTTTGTTAAGTATATAATTCCACATGTGTTAATTCATAGTTTTGATGCCTTCAGTGTGAATGTACAATTTTCAAAGTCATGAAAATACAGAAAAATCTTTAAATGAGAAGGTGTATCCAAACTTTTGGTCTGTACTGTATAGCCATTGAACTCTGGAGCAGTGGAAACGTGTGCTATATATATATCTATAGAGTGACTAATCATGATTCTCTGTCTAGCTGACTGAGTGACAAGTCTGGCTTCGACAGAAACCAGGAGAACATTGCCTGCCTCACAGTATTCTGCCAACTGTAAACTTTGATGAAGGAAGGACCATGCTATGAGGTTGTTTTTCGGGAGTGGGCCTCGTCCCCTTAGTTCCAGTGAAGGGAAATCTTCATACTTCAGCATACAAAGGCATTTTGTGCAATTGTATGCCTCCAACTTTGCAGGAAACAGTTTGGAGAAGGCCCTTTTTTGTCACTTCATGATTGTATCCCAGTGCACAAAGTAAGATCCATAAATACAAAGTTGGGGGTAGTTTAAAGTCAAATAGCTTGACTGATCCACAGAGAACCCTGACGTCAAACCAATCAATCACCATTGGGATGAACTAGAATGCAAATTGTGAGCCAGGCCCTCTAGTCCAACATCAATGTCTGACCTCACACATGTTCTTCTGGATAAATGAAAAATATTCTCACAGACACTCCAAAATCTTTGTAGAAAATCTTTCTAGAAAAGTGAAAGCTGTTCTAGTTGCAAAGGTAAGTCAACTCCATATTAATGACTATGGATTTAGAATGGGTTGTTATAAAATTTTCTGTAGGTGTAATGTGTACAGATGTTGCAAAGATTATCACAACTCACAATTCACCATCTTGATAACTTTTCAGTTTATCTCAATTAAGAGGATTAAGAAAACTTAACATTGCACAAGACATTGACCGAAGTCAAGTTAGGTGTTGAATTATGCTTTTTTGAGCTGTGATATCCCAGTGTTGTGTTTATCTGTTGTGTTAGCTAGATCTATAGGTGTCACAATAATTTTGTCTATGTAGTGTATCATAATTGCTCAAAAGCAATGAAATGGAAAAGAAATGGAAAGAAAACTGAATCTAAATTGTGATGATCCTCAATGCTGCATCTATGGTTGCAAAGGAGTTTTCCTGGACAGCAATCTCGTCTTTTCCTTTAAAGCTTTTTATCTGATTTTTTACGCCAATCTATATGTTTTATAAAGACATTTTTTATGCCTGCAGAAAGAAATCCTGGTTAAAATATTAAAAGTTTGTAAAATCCTCTCTTCTGCTACTAATAACTTTTGATCTTTATTTGCTTTTCATAGAATTTCTTTTCAAGACAATGCAAATAAAATAATGCATTTCCTGACATGTTACCGGCAGGAAATTTACTGTGACTTTTCTTTGTGTTTATGCCTTTAGTACTTAACCATTACTGAAAAAATATTGCACAGAACCCATCCTCAGAGGTAAGCTGTTTTCTTGTAAATGTTTTAACAAAGATGCTATAATGCCAAAACCCAGATTTAATAGCCTAAAAACTATTTATTACTCCATATTGAATGTGTTAACATCTGCTGCATGTCACAAGAGTGGTTCATGTTAATGTAACATATATCAAAGGAAGGATAGTTCTTTTGCATGGTTACAGCAATGAAAAGGCTGCTTTCGCAAAATGATTTCTCCTATCAAAGGAATTATATCCGAAATATGCATTTTAAATGGAGCCTTTTAACAATATTTTTATTTATGTAAAACCTATTTATACTGACAAAGATAGGGAGATGCAATAAAGAGAGCAATAGCTGCACAGATAATTAGTCTGCCAGAACGAATAGTAACTGCTGATGAAAACTCTGTCTTTTGGTAAGAACATTTAATGGATACCTTGAAAACTTTGTTAAACGTTTTTATTGTTTACTCAGCATGTCAATCAAAATCATTGTAATAACTTACCATAAAGGCAATGCAATTTATAAAAATTTTCTTTTTTTTCCATTCTAATAATATAAAAAACATATTTTCTGTATATGTAAAACTTGAACGAACTTTCTAAGTTGAAAAAGTGACGAAGCTCTGACAGATTCCTGAATAGCTAATATTCATTGACAAAAGTTAGTAGATAAACCATTGGACAACTGGACAAATAAAGAGCGTATTAAAATTAAAGGTGATTTAAGAGAAGTGGAAAATTACATATACAAAGAGAACATTTTTCATTGAATATGTAAAGATTAATTGCAACATAAAAGTTACAACATAATTCTTTTCTAAGCAACTGAGTAAAAATATCTTATTCAAGGCATAACATAAAAACAATGCATTATGTAACATTAAAAGCTTTTCAAGAGAAAACAAACAGTGTTAATGAGAATATGTCATTATAGTTGACAGTATTTAAATGAGTTTTTTATTTTAAGCATATTTTTGCTCATATGAAAAAACAATATTTACCCTTTTCTCAGCTTTTTCACTAGCCATCAGGGCATACAAAATAGGCAGGTATTACGTTTTTTTGTGGCTAACCTGTTGATTTTACTATGTAGACTAAGTCACTATCACCAGGGTTGAAGGAGTTGTCTCATATTCTTACATGGGTAAAATTGCAAAGTGCTTACAAGTAACTTTTTAACTTCTTATTTAAAATATTTTCCATCTCAAGAACAGAGGTTTTTTTTTAAATCAGATTTTTTTTATTGAAAGTTTTTGTATATAACCTACTGTATATAAACATTACAAAGCAAAAAAGTACCCACAAAGATTCCTGATCCTTCCCAGACCTACAAAATACAAGTAAAGTAGTTTAGTAAAGGAGAGAAAGGCTGGAATGGCCAATAATATATCACTTGTCACAATGTATAATGAGTTTCGACATTTGCTGGTATAATACAAATAACATCAATATTACACATATACTTTCAGGGATTTATACATTACAGAATGTAGAAGCTGAAAATAGACTCAAATGATATATTTTTAGTTCTCGCAATGAACAACCGGATCTGTCAATCCAAGAGGCCCAAAGTATTTCAAACTTAGTATTTCTCTTTAAATAAATATCTCTTTCCAAATTCAGCAGCCAGTTAATCTTGTTTATGAATTCTGGTTGGTTATCCAATATTGGGCTATTAATTTCCAATATTGGGCTATTGGAAGCTATCAGCTTGAATGCACAGGATTGTGGAGAAGGACAGATTTACGACCAGTAGAGGTAACAGCTGAAGAGAAAACGTAAAATCCATTTGTCTACATTATAGAAATTATCTCAAGCTCAAGGAAGATACATATTAAAAAATATATTGTTATTAAAGCAATTTAAAAGGATGTCATAATATAAAATCAATTTAAAAAACAGAAACCTTCCACTTCCAATTGCAGAAACCTTGGGTATAAATAACCCACATATGTATCAATAGTAAGTACCCTAAAAGAACGGCCCATATAGTGAATATATTTGATATTAGGCTTCAGACCAATTTGATGAATATGAGAATAATCCTTATCAAAACACTATAAAAGGGTAATCAGAATTATAGAAAAGCCATGAATAACATGTAATATGTCACAACAGATGTTTACAAAAAAGTAACTTCTACTAATACCTTGCTGCACAGTACCTCCTCCCATCATCCCTCTACGATTAAAGGCATCCCCACAGGGCAGTTCCTTAGGTTAAAAAGAATATGCTCAGATAATGAATCCTTTTACCAGCAATCCCTAGACCTCACAAGAAGATTTCAAGATCGAGGTTATAGCAAAATGAATATTAAGGCAGGATACAATAAAGCAAAGAATACCAGTAGGGAACAGTTACTATACGGCAATAAAGATAGGATTGGCAGTACCAAAAATGTAGTCAGATTCATATCTGACTACAATGTCCAATGGCCAGAGCTGAATGAAATTTTGAATAAACACTGGGGAATTTTGATAAGTGACCCTATTTTGCAAAAAACTTTGCCTCCCAAACCCATTTTAGTTGCAAGACGGTCCAAGAATCTTAAAGATTCTCTAGTACATAGCTACTACGAAAATCAATCTGCACAAATACTGGACAAAAAGAAATTTGGTTTCAGGAAATGTGAAAAATGTAAGGCATGTAGGAACATGACTAGCAGTAAAGACTTTTGCAACTATAACAACAGTAGGGTTTATGAAATAAGAAAGAGTCTTTCTTGAAACTCCAAAGGCGTAATTTATTACTCCTTATGTCCCTGCAACAAAATCTACGTTGGCCTGACCACCCGTGAACTGAAGATCAGAACTAGGGAGCATGTGTTGGATATTGAAAAATCTATTCATGTAGATGAGGTGTCTGGTTTGAGAACCCTTCCGAGACACTTTAAAATCCATCACAATAGCGACCCGAAGGGCTTGAGAGTAAGAGGGATTGATCAGGTTGACATGGGAGTTAGGGGTGGTGACCTAGGCCAAGCCCTAGCGAGATTAGAAAGTAAATGGATCTTCAGACTTGGTTCAATATCTCCCCAGGGCCAGAACGAACAATTTGGGTTTTCTGCTTTTCTGTAATGGTGGGGCCTTTATATTAAAAATGATTATGACAGTTCGTTTCGAATTTTGGGTTAATTAGCAATTTCATATACTTCCCTGTTTTTCTATATATCAGTATTTTTTCATGGGTCCCTTTTTCCCCCTTTTCTATTCCTGACTGGGTACCCTGCATTAGTCCGTTTTTTTAATTGGTTTTAATTGTTTTTAACATTATTGTTTCTATGTCTAGTACTTACCAGCTGTTTCGGATTGGAAGAATGATGTTTCGGAGTGATTTTGGTGGCCCTGTCCTGGAGGTGAAATTTATAAGAATCTGCTATGGGTGCCTTCATATTCAAGGATGGTTGACTCTATGAAGAAAGAAAAAAGTAAAACATAATCAAGAAAAAACACTGAGAAAATACTGTATCTATTTTCTGTATTTTAATAATCATATCTTTGCAAGTGATGTTATCCTTCTATGTATCTACATTTCTGTGGACTTTATGAACAGACAGCTTTTTTATTTGGACACATATATATATATACCAATTTTCTGGATATTGAACTTAATAATACACCTCATTTAATGTGCTGGTCGGCCTTTATATGTATAGAGCACATTTTTAGATCGGCCAGATAGATGACAATATCTATGTCATGTCTCCTATCTATGAACAGATAAAATCATGATAGAAAAGAGGATGTCTTTTGATTGGGACCTTAAAGGGCAAAGACATTGTAAAAGCTGAGAATCTCATAATTTTTTAAGACTAAGTCACCAGAGGGGAGGTGTGTGTGTGTGTGTGTGTAAAGTATGCTAATAAAAAGCCAATGCAAATTATGATCCTTGTTAAATACCAAGAAGATACATTGCTGTGTAGGAATGATCCATGTTTTTATCAGAGTTCTTCCCTCCATAAATCTGAGCTATTTCCGCGACCAGATTTAGTAATTTTCTTTAGTTTTCTTACGTTATTCCTTTTTATTTTATTTTATGTAATTGTGTATGCTGTATTGTTTGTCCCCTTTGTAAAATATTTTGTATATTTTTTTATAGACACTGCCTATGTTTATGGATTAAATATAAAATTAAATAGCTCTTTTTCTCTTGATCTGTAATCTGCACTCCTGAAGCCATATGCTACCTGCAGCGGGTGTCCAATCGGCCTATATAAACTATTGTTGGTGGCAGTTAGTAGCTCTTTTGATATTGTGGAGCTGGCAGTGACTGTTCCTGAGTATATACATATATTACAAAACCAACAGGAGATTAGACCCCTAAAATGTAACTTTTATTTAAATATGCTAAAAAGGACTCAACAATCCCCACAACAACAACCAAAAAAAGCGAAATAAAAGGGATTAGGGATAGGTAACACACCAGTCAGGAAAGATTACCGACTATATCTGTCCCTATTTTCACCCTAAATTCTCTCCCTTACGGACAGCGGAGGTTTGCACCCTAATGTTTGCTCTGTGGCGCCCCCGCTCCACGTCAGTGTCCCTGATGTCCCTAGAAAATATCTATCTTCATAATTAAAAAACCACAATCGTGAAAAAAGATAGAAAACGGTGAACGTAAAGTTTAAGAAGCCGACAATTCATCATAAGTATACACTAAAAAACCAAGTCTGTATGTTATAGCAGTAATAGTGGCACTGGGAATTTTAAAAGGCAGAATTTATCTCAGAGTAGCTGGCTTAGTATATTCATATGTATTCCAGCATATAATTAATAACAACAGCTGATAAAGCTGGATCCGATATATATGAAACTAATTCCCAAATATAGTGCCCACAGACTGGTATCAAATATGCATCACTACTTAAAGTCGTTCTGAGTCATTAGGCACCGCCTATATATTTTGCTCAGGTGTTCAATATATACATATATTCCATACATTGGCATCGGAGGTGTATATAAATATCATACACTCACTGTTAGTTTCCCAATAACTGGTCTAGTAGTGGAGGCAGCCTCGGCCTCGTCCAGCACTCATTGGACAAAGGCATTTTACATTTTTTCTTTAGCTTTTATCTCAACCAGTCATAAATCTGCCCTTCTCCACATTCCTGTGCAATGAAGCTGATTGGCCTCACATCTGCTAACATTAGGATTTTCCTTAATTATCTGTTTCCAAAGGAGGGGGTCTCCTCCTAAATTGGAGAATGATGTAACCAATACCCCTTTTGTAATTGGGAGAATCCCTTAATTAAGTCATCTGTTCTAGATCTCCAGTTCCCAAAACCTTGTAGACTGCAGCGATTGGGTAACCATGTTGTTTCCCAAAAGAGTTATCCCCTGCATATTTTTTTCAGCTCTCTCACTCTTTCACCAGAATCTTCTGGTTCTGGCTGGCTTTTATCCTAAGTTATGTGACAAGGCTTATTAGAGAGTCGATATTGACTTTTAGGATTGCTACTTCCTATAGGTGGCACTAGAGTTCTAGTCCTCTTCCTCTCTGAAGAGATAATTTGCATATTTCCCAGAGGAGCTCTGCGGCTTAAAAGTCTCCTCACCATGGCATGCTTGATATGTCACTCTCCGCAAAGAGAAACATTATCCCTTAGATCACTTGCTTAAATTTTGTGAGTATTCAAGTGAGGTTTAGTCTGTCATAGTCTTTTATTTGTGCCATTATGTTGATGCCTAACTATTTGCTATTGATTGGAAGTATAGGGTCTTCTAGTCAAGCGGTGAATACTTCAAAGCTGTTTGCTGTAAATGACTCGCCCCCTGGGCCGTGGGGCACGCGGATCCGGGTGATAGGGGAACGATGGGGGTAGTAGTGGCGGCCCGGTCCCGCGGCTCAGGGTGGTCAGACCAATGGTAGCCTGCTACGTACCGACGATAAAGTCCGACTACGCCACCCGTGGATTGCGGTTGTTAGGAACCGCCGCTGCAAGGCAGTCCGCTGGGGTTGATGACTTGTGCAGCTGGGATGGTGTGACTCCCCACGGGAAGAGTGCGGCCCCAGGGCAGTGTAGTGGATGTTGGGAGTGATGGTAGTGAGAGTCCCGGTGCTGATAGTGCTGGAGAAGCGAAAGAGCACACCGACAACGTACTGCAGTCCAATGGCGTTTACTCACAGTTCAGGTACTCCAGGTCACTTCTGTACAGGTAGTGACCGCCCGAGCCGTGCTGCGTCCACCAGGTGTGGGGCTCGGTCAACTCCCAGGCAGTTCAGGAGCATGGCACAGGACCCCCTTTAATCCTTTCTCTGGCCTGCTTCACCAATGACCCACTTTTGTCCAGCGGCCGCGGACTTGTGCGGTTAAACGTGGGCCCCGTCCTCCGCTGTCCTATATGGTGCCTTCCTAGCAGGTTTGATGAGGTGTCGCACCAATAGATGATCACGACAACCGGTCTTTGGCTGAGGGTAGTTTCTCCTCCACCAACTTGGGATCCGGTACCCTTAATCTGCCTGACCCTTCACCCTGGATTCTCGTGGGTTCTTAGGGTCCCTTCCACCTTCTTGTTCCTGAGCCCTTCTGTTTCTCTGTCTCTTCTTCTCCCTTTCCGTTCCTTCCTGTTCCTTTCTCTTGGAGCTGGGCTCAGGTGGCACCACAGCTCCCCTTCACCTCCTCCTCGGCCTCTCACTAGGCCCTCCTGGAGTAGAGCTCCTACAGAGCCTCTACTCCCTGTCTTCTCCTCTGACAGAACAAACCTAGATCTAAGATGATGCCCACCTTTTATACCTCCCTCTGACCATGAGCCCAGGTGACCAGCAACCAATGGGCTCCTTCCTATGCTCAGGAACCAACCCCTATCTGCCCCTACAGCACTGGGTGTTCCACCCCCCTCCCCCCTCCAGACAGGGACATAGTCGGTCATGCCTGCACTTCTGTCTAGTGGGAGCACCGTTGAGCTGTCCCTCGGAAATGGTGTGTGTGTGCTGTATGCAGCTAACTGAGCCCTGGTCCATACTCCATCCTTACCCGGGAGTGGAATATCACACCTCTGGCAGAGGTGCAATACCCCTGTAGCGGCCGAGCCCTCGGGGCGCTACATAAAGATTGCAGGTACAGTGCTGAAGCTGCTTGCATCGGAGAGCTCACAGTTTAAACCATTAGTCTGAACTGACAATTTTCAGGTGTACATCACACCCCAGCAAGCCTGGAAGCAGACTATGCTTTCCTGATTTAAGATTAGACAACCCATTTAATGACAGATAACCAATCCATTGTTTTACAGTAAAGCCCCCGTCACACTAAGCGAGATCGCTAGTGAGATCGCTGCTGAGTCACAAGTTTTGTGACGCAACAGCGACCTCAGCAGCGATCTCGCTACGTTTGACACGTAGCAGCGACCAGGCCCCTGGTGTGAGATCGCTGGTCGTGTCGAAATGGCCTGGACCTTTTTGTGATCGTTGAGGTCCCGCTGGGTATCATGCATCGGTGTTTGAGACCTTACCAACGACCTCGTTGGCGACTCAGAACTGAGACACATAGGCGTGCATTTGTGTTGCATCGTTATACAGGTCACTACGGGTCGCCGTAGCGTTGCTGCATCATTGGGAAGATCTGAAACAGCGACGCAGCAACGATCCCTGCCAGGTCTTATCGTTGTCTGGATTGCTGTAGCGTCGCTAAGTGTGACGGTACCTTAAGACTAGTTAGGACATGTAGATAAGACTCTGTATGCAGTTATCCTGCCTGACCACAGTCTTTGAAGAATGGATGTATTAGATTTCTTCCTAACCATGGTGTCAGTCTATTAATACGTTCCTGTCCATTAACTGCTATATAATGCAGCAACATTATCTCCTGAAACAAACATAAAAAGAAAAAATAGTTACAATGATAAAAAAATTATCAAACACATTCTTTCACTTCTACATATTGTAATGCAGCGGGTGCTTGGCATTACTGTAATGATCCAGTGTGGGTGTTTTGGCTGAACATGTACCTCCCCCTCAGCTGACTGGTCACATGACTGTGACATCACACAGGTCCTTTTGCACACAACAGGATTGAACACATGACTGTGACATCAGCTAAGGTCCTGTCTGTGTATGTGTGTGTGTGTGTGTGCTACAGGATATATAAACCCTGGTAGTTTGAAACAGGGGTAGCTAGTGAGAGGCCTAGTGTGGCCTAGCGTGTGAGGCCTAGTGAGGCTGAGAGTGAAGCCTGGCAGCCTGAAAGGTCGAGCCTGGATCCTGTGTGTGGATCCCAGTGGCCTTTGAGGGAGAGACGGCTTGGAAGGCAAGAATCCTGAAAGGCGCAGGCTGGATGTTGTGAGTGTGAAAGACATACCAGTAGCCTTAGAGGGAGCGACGGCTAGAGACCCCCATCTGGGAAGCCGCAAAGCCACAGTGGTGGCAAACAAATGGACTGAAGCAGCTAAAACCCGACAAAGGTAATACTCTTTGTTATATGGACATTTACATGGACATTGCTAATTTATTACCTTGTGGAAGGCTGTAACTGGAGCCAAGTGGGCCGGTCTGCCACTTGAGGCTCGTGGACATTATGTGTGTGAACAGTGGTTTATGATAATAATAAATGGCTGCATTGTGAAATACCGGAAGGACATTGCACGTGTGCTTAATTTACCCGGTGCAGCGAGTATCCCCCAGTACAATGAATAGCGCTGCTTTACAATATATACATATATCTGCTTAGCCCTTTTATGTTATATGGCAAATACTGTAAATATCCATCATGTAGTGGTTGCGGTGTGTGGAGCAGGCTCAGTAGCTGTATCCACTCCACAGTTTTACACAGTCGACATCTGCTTCTAACAGCAGCTATGGAAGCTAGCTTCGATCACTGCTGTTAACCCCCTAAATGCCACTATCAATAAATGACTGTGGCAATTAACCCCTTCGCAACCCTGGGATTTTGCGTTTTTGCATTTTCATTTTTTGCTCCCCTTGTTCCCAGAGCCATAGCGTTTTTATTTTTTGGTCAATATGGCCGTGTGAGGGCTTATTTTTTGCGGGACGAGTTGTACTTTTCAACACCATTACTAGTTTTACCATATCATGTACGGGAAAATGGGAAAAAAATTCCAAGTGCGGTGAAATTGCAAAAAAAGTGCAATACCACAGTTGTTTTTTATTAATTTTTTTTACCACGTTCACTGAATGCTAAAACTGATCTGCCATTATTATTCTCCAGTTCATTATGAGTTCGTAGACACCAAACATGTATAGGTTATTTTTTATTTAAGTGGTGAAAAAAAAATTCCAAAATTTGATAAAAAAAAAAAAAAATAGCGCCATTTTCTAAGACCTGTAGCGTCTCCATTTTTCGGAATCTGGGGCTGGGTGAGGGTTTATTTTTGCGCACCGAGCTGAAGTTTTTATTGATAACATTTTGGGGTAGATCCGATGTTTTGATCGCCCGTTATTGCATTTTATTGCAATTTTGCGGCGACCAAAAATCGTAATTCTGGCATTTAGAATTTTTTTTCTCGTTACGCCGTTTACCGATCGGATTAATTTTTTTTTATATTGATCGATCGGGCGATTCTGAATGTGGCGATACCAAATATGTGTATATAGGTTTTTTATTATTATTATTTTATTTTGAATAGGGCGAAAGGGGGGTGATTTAAACTTTTATATTTTTTTATATTTTTAAAAACTTTTTTTTCACTTTTTGCTTGCTTCCATAGTCTCTATAGGAGACTAGAAGCAGCAACTGTCCGTTCGCCTCTGCTACATATAGGAGACGAGTAGATCCCCTGTATGCAGCAGAAATGGTCCTGTGCTATGAGCGCCGACCACTAGGTGGCGCTCATAGCGACCCGCTCATGACAACCACTGGTGTCTGCTGCAGACCCAGGGTTGTCATGACCACCCATCGGTGACCCGCGATCACGTGACGGGGTCGCCGATGGGCGGGGTAAGTGACGCGCTTCCGGCGCGGCACTGTTAAATGCCGCTGTCAGAGATTGACAATCACATTTTCATAGAGCTCTTATTAAACATAGACTCAGTAAGCGACTAAACTCCCCTTAGTCGTAGCTTCTAGTAGCATATAAAAGGAATCTGTCACTGAGCTTTTGCTACCCCATCTGAGAGCAGCATGATGTAGGGACAGAGACCCTGATCCCAGGGATGTACAGTATAACTTATGGGCTGCTTGCTGTAGTTTTGTGAAAAATTATTTACCAGTCCTATGAATATTGCGCTCTATATAACCCCGATCAAATCACTGATTGACAACCTCGCTAACACCACTGATTGACAGATTTCAATATACACTGTACATCAGTAGAAAGCTGCCAATCAGTGGTGTTGGGGGTCACACAGAGATCATAAATACGGAGGACTTAATGGCAGCAGGTTTACTAGTCCTTTAATTATAATTTTCTGTTGATAAAACAGTAATTTTTTAAAAACTATTGCAAGCAGCCCTGCAAATGTCACGTCGCTGGATTCAAGGTCTCTGTCTCTACATTATAAATTTTTCAGATTAAGTGTCAAAAACCTGGTGCCAGATTCCCTTTAACAATTAACTCCAGCTGTGTAAAAGAAATATGAAACTTCATTAAAAAAAAAGTTGAGTTCCAATCTATATAAAAATGTAGTGCAAAATTAGTCAGGATTAGTGTTGAGCCACCCCCGTAGTGTTCGGGTTCGGTTCGGTTCGTCGAACACCGGGATGTTCGAGGAACTGTTCGTCGAACTGTTCGTCGAACACCTTAGAACACCGTCGAACACCGTTAAAACCAATGGCAGGCAAACAAAAACACATAGAAACACATAGAAAACACCTTCAAAGGTGTCCAAAAGCTGACAAACTGCTCAGAAGACGCTCTCTTTAAAAAAGCCAGCCGGCAATTCAGCAGCGGCATACACCGGTTCCCGACAATTTAGACAAGAAGGAATAGAGCATCACACATAGATTAGATAGATAGAAACATGTCAGTCACACATATAAGAAGCACAGTGACAGTGTTGCTTACTGTACTTGTCATTTAGTGTAAAGGATTTATTTAAAAAAATAATAGTGTTTTCGTGCACCGTCTCTTTAAAAAAGCCGGCCGGCAATTCAGCCTCGGTACCCGACAATTTAGAACAGAAAGATAGAGCATCACACATAGATTAGATAGATAGAAACATGTCAGTCACATATATAAGAAGTACAGTGATAGTGTTGATCACTGTACTTGTCATTTAGTGTTAAAATAAAGGATTTATTAAAAAAAAAATTGGCGTGGGGTTCCCCGTAATTTTAGTCTCTAGCGGAGGTTAAGCAGACGGCTGGGGCAGATGTTTGAAGCCTGGGAAGGGGGTAATACCCACGGAGCTTCCCAGGCTACTAATATCAGCCCCCAGCTGAATACCTAGCCTTTACTAGCTATTAAAATGGGGGACCCCCCCAAAAAAATGACGTGGGGTCCCCCCTATTTAAATAGCTAGCAAAGGCTAAGCAGACAGCTGGGGGCTGATATTAATAGCCCAGGAAGGGTGCCATGAATATTGGCCCCCTCCCAGGCTAGAAACACCAGCCGTCAGCTGTCCCAGAAATGGCGCATCCGTAGGATGCGCCAAATCTGGCACTTAGCCTCGCTCTTCCCACTGCCCTGTAGCGGTGGCAGTGGGGTAATAGGGCTGGGGTTGATGTCAGCTTATAATGCCAGCTGACATCAAGCCCAGGTTAGTAATGGAGAGGCGTCTATAAGACACCCCCATTACTAACCCCATAGTCAAAGTTAAAAGAAAACACAAACACCCAGAATAAAGTCCTTTAATTGAAATAAACACACAATTCTTTATTGTTCTAAATTAAACCATACTTACCATCACGCCCATTCCAGCTGAAGCCAACGATCTCCTGCAATAAAGGTAAAATAATAAACCAACATCATCCTTACCTTTCCATGGTTCCCACGACAGCTTCAGCTCTGCTACATCGAGATGACAGGCTGGACCGCAGCAGAACGCTGCCATCCAGCCTGTCATCCCGCAGACACTGAGAAGCGCAGGCTTGCTTGCGCTCCTCAGTGTCTGGCTGTGACGGCATAAAGATGAGCCGAGGTCATGCCCAATGAGCTCGGCTCACCTCATGCACGTCACTAACAGCGTGGGAGAATTCTCACGCTGAAGCGCTGAGTGCAGGAGAATTTTCCCACGCTGTCAGTGACGTGCATGAGGCTGATATTTAAATTTAGCGCACAAATCGGTGATTGGTCGCGGGCAGCGTCCGCGACCAATCAGCACAGTAGTGTTTAACTTTGGCGGCAAGATCAGTGATTGGTCGCGGTCAAGACGGCGACCAATCACCGATTTGTGCGGCACATTTAAATAGCGGCCACGACCAATTGGATGTCAGCGCCGCTCCCTGGTCCTCCCTTCATGCCCTAGCCGCATGGATGTCAGCGGCGCTGCCTGTGCGGATACTTCCGCTGCGAGAACCCGGGACATGAGCGGGCGCTCGGAGCAGAAGTATCCCGACCCGCAGCTCCGCTCCCCGGTCCTCCCTTCACACCCTAGCCGCTGATGTCCCCACAGTATCCGCATGGTGTTACAAAGGTCCGGACATTTGTGTTAAAAATCGCTGATTGGTCGCGGGCGCTGCCCGCGACCAATCACCGATTTGGGCGCCAAATTTAAATATCGGCCGCGACCAATCACCCATCTTGGCTCCACATTTAAACACCGCTGTACTGATTGGTCGCGGACGCTATTTAAATGTGGCGCCAAAATCGGTGATTGGTAGCGCCCAGCGTCGGCGACCAATCAGCACAGCGGTGTTTAAATGTGGAGTCAAGATAGGTGATTGGTTGCGGCCGATATTTAAATTTGGCGCCCAAATCGGTGATTGGTCGCGGGCAGCGCCAGCGACCAATCAGCGATTTTTAACACAAATGTCCGGATCTTTGTAACACCATGCGGATACTGTGGGGAGATCAGCGGCTAGGGTGTCAAGGGAGGACCGGGGAGCGGAGCTGCGGGTCGGGATACATCTGCTGCGAGCAGTCGCTCATCTCCCGGCTTCTCGCAGTGGAAGTATCCGACCAGGTAGCTGCGCTCCCCGGTCCTCACCAATACGATTCGCTGATTGGTCGCGCTCTCCGCACGCGACCAATCAGTGATCTTGGCGCTAAAGTTAAACACTGCTCTGCTGATTGGTCGCGGAAACTGCCCGCGACCAACGACCGATTTGGGCGCCACATTTAAATAGCGGCCGCGACCAATCAGTGAGATTGGCGCCAAATTTAAACAACGCTCTGCTGATTGGTCGCGGATGCCGGCCGTGACTAATCAGCATTATTGGCGCCAAATTTAAACACCGCTCTGCTGATTGATCGCGGTCGCCGTCCGCAACCAATCAGCAGTATTGGCGCCAAATTTAAACCACGCTCTGCTGATGGGTCACGGCCGGCGATTGCGACCAATCAGCATTATTGACGCCAAATTTAAACCCCGCTCTGCTGATTGGTCGCGACCGCCAGCCGCGACTAATCAACATTGTTGCCGCCAAATTTAAACACCGCCCTGCTGAATGGTCGCGGTCATGACCAATCACCGTTATTGGCGCCAAATTTAAACACCGCTTTGCTGATTGGTCGCAACCGCGACCAATCAGCATTATTGGCGCAAAATTTAAACCCCGCTCTGCTGATTAGTCGCAACCGCCGGCCGTGACCAATCAGCGATATAGTCGCCAAATTTCAACACCGCTTTGCTGATTGGTCGCGGTTGCTGGCCGCGACCAGTCAGCGATTTTGGCGCCAAATTTAAACACCGCTCTGCTGATTGCGCCGGGTCTGCCGCATACATATTCTAGAATACCCGATGCGTTAGAATCGGGACACCATCTAGTTTCATGAAATAATTTAAAAAAAAATTGACGTGGGGCTTCGCACTATATTTGTGTCCAGCCAGGTACAGCAGGCAGGAACGGGCTGCCCCCAACCACCAGCTGCCTATTTGTACCTGGTTGGACACAACAATATAGGGAAGCCCTTTTTTTCTTAATTATTTCATGAATTTCATGAAATAATTAAAAAAAAAAATACGTGGGGCTTCGCCCTATTTTTGTGTCCAGCCAGGTACAACTAGGCAGCTGGGGGCTGGAATCTGCAGCGCAGGGAGGCCCAAGCTTTCTGGGTCCCCCCCGCTGCAAATTGCAGTCCGCAGCCACCCCGGAAAATAGCGCGTTCATAGAAGCGCCATCTTCTGGCGCTGTACCCAACTCATCCAGGGCCCTGGTGCGGTGGCTCACTGGGTAATAAAGGGGTTAGGGCCAGCTTGGCATTATCAGCTGGCCCTAAGCCCGAAATTCATGGGGTCACGTCAATATTAGACATGACCGCCATGAATTTCTAGTAAAGTATTTAAAAAAAACACAACACCCAGAATAAAGTCCTTTAATTGAAATAAACACACAATTCTTTATTGTTCTAAATTAAACCATACTTACTGTCACGCCCATTCCAGCTGAAGCCAATGTCTTCTGCAATAAAAGTAAAATAATAATGCAACCTCATCCTTACCTTTCCATGGTTCCCACGACAGCTTCAGCTCTGCTACATCGAGATGACAGGCTGGACCGCAGCAGAACGCTGCCATCCAGCCTGTCATCCCGCAGACACTGAGAAGAGCAGGCATGCTTGCGTTCCTCAGTGTCTCGCTGTGACGGCATAAAGATGAGACGAGTTCATGTCCAATGATCTCAGCTCACCTCATGCACGTCACTGACAGCGTGGGAAAATTCTCCTGCACTCAGCGCTACAGCGTGAGAATTCTCCCACGCTGTCAGTGACGTGCATGAGGTGAGCTGAGATCATTGGACATGAATGAGCTCACCTCATGCACGTCACTGACAGCGTGGGAAAATTCTCCTGCACTCAGCGCTACAGCGTGAAAATTCTCCCACGCTGTCAGTGACATGCATGAGGTGAGCTGAGTTCATTGGACATGAACTCGTCTCATCTTTATGCCGTCACAGCGAGACACTGAGGAGCGCAAGCATGCCTGCGCTTCTCAGTGTCCGCGGCATGGCAAGCTGGATGGCAGCGTTCTGCTGCGGTCCAGCCTGTCATCTCGATGTAGCAGAGCTGAAGCTGTCGTGGGAACCATGGAAAGGTAAGGATGAGGTTGCTTTATTATTTTACTTTTATTGCAGGAGATCGTTGGCTTCAGCTGGAATGGGCGTGATGGTAAGTATGGTTTAATTTAGAACAATAAAGGAATGTGTCTTTATTTCAATTAAAGGAGTTTATTCTGGGTGTTTGTGTTTTCTTTTAACTTTGACTATGGGATTAGTAATGGGGGTGTCTTATAGACGCCTCTCCATTACTAACCTGGGCTTGATGTCAGCTGGCATTATAAGCTGACATCAACCCCAGCCCTATTACCCCACTGCCACCGCTACAGGGCAGTGGGAAGAGCGAGGCTAAGTGCCAGAATTAGCGCATCCTATGGATGCGCCATTTCTGGGGCGGCTGACGGCTGGTGTTTCTAGCCTGGGAGGGGGCCAATATTCATGGCACCCTTCCTGGGCTATTAATATCAGCCCCCAGCTGTCTGCCTAGCCTTTGCTAGCTATTAAAATAGGGGGGACCCCACGTCATTTTTTTGGGGGGGGGTCCCCCATTTTAATAGCTAGTAAAGGCTAGGTATTCAGCTGGGAGCTGATATTAGTAGCCTGGAAAGCTCCGTGGGTATTACCCCCTTCCCAGGCTTCAAACATCTGCCCCAGCCGTCTGCTTAACCTCCGCTAGAGCCTAAAATTATGGGGACCCCCACGCCAATTTTTTTTTAAATAAATCCTTTATTTTAACACTAAATGACAAGTACAGTAAGCAACACTGTCACTGTACTTCATATATATGTGACTGACATGTTTCTATCTATCTAATCTATGTGTGATGCTCTATTCTTTCTGTTCTAAATTGTCGGGTACCGGTCTATGCCGCTGCTGAATTGCCGCTTTTCATGTTTCACTGTTGGCACTGTTCCCATCGATTTGGGCAATCACTGTAATGCCACAACCACCATGGCTATGGCATTACAGTGAGTGGCAGGCAATCCCTGCATGATTGGTGCTCAAAATAGTGCCAGACATGCAGGACACGCTTTTGGTGCACGAACAGTTATCGAACATAACCTCGAACAGCCGAATTTTTTGCAAATCGTTCGGGTTCGTCGAACAACTCGAACACCGCCCAAAACAGCTCGAATTTGAGATTGGCGAACAGTTTTAGTCGAACACCGCTCATCTCTAGTCAGGATACAGCTTCATAACTAAAAATGTATTGGTGGTAAACATTAAAGATACACTTTCAAACAGACATAAGAAAGCGCATTAAAATTCATTATTGTTTTGTTTCTGTAATTTCCACAATATTGTCTATGCTCTAAATTAGTGTTTCCCAATTCAGTTCTTGAAGAACCTCCAACAGGTCATGTCTTGAGAATTTTCCACAGAGCTAACACATATTAAATAATAGTATAATGCAATTATTAATATCAACTATGTATTATTGAGGAAATTCACGATCTGTTGAGGTTTGCCAGAACCCTATTGGGAAACACTTGTGCCATTATCATGTAATAGCAGCCTTCTAGCACAGATTGTACTCAGATTTAATCCATAGTCTTTTATTATAAAACTCTTATTATATTCCAGTAAAAATAATGGTTATCCAGACACATTGAAGATTTGATAGCATTCACCTACATGTTTCACACCATTTGGTTGTCAACTAGAGATGAGCAGATCAGTGAAATTCAAATTTGCTAACTTCGCTGAATTTTCCCCCAAAATTTGATTTGGGGCTATTTGCTTGGAAAATGCACATGGGGGAGAGAGAGAGAATTCAGCTGACCACAAGATCTTACACTTTATAGGCGAGAGAGAGGGAAAGAGAACCTTGCTGACCATAAGAGCTTACACTCTACAGATGAGAGAGAGGACTCAGCTGACCATAATAGCTTACATTCTACAGGAGTGAGAGAGAGAGGACCCCACTGACCATAAGAGGTTACACCCTACGGGCGATAGAGAGAGAGGAGCCAACTGACCATAATAGCTTACATTCTACAGGATAGAAAGAGAGAGGAACCTACTGTCCAAAATAGTTTACTCTCTACAGGAGAGCGCAAGAGGACCCTGCTGACCATAAGAGCTTACATTGTACAGGAGATAAAGGACCCTGCTGACTAAAAGAGCTTACACTCTACAGTAGAGAACGAGAAAGGTAGAGAAATGAACCTGCTGACCATAACAGCTTTCACTGTACAGGAGAGAGGACCCTGTTGGCCATAAGAGCCTACACTCTACAGGAGAGAGAGACTTATTCAGTGACTCTGGAGACGGAAAAAGACTCTGTACAAACTGTGAGCCACTGCGAATCACAGATCTGTGATGGCCCAGGTACCGACCCCTATATCTTTACAAGATATGATAATCCATATGATGTCATAGCAGCAGATCATTATGGGGAGGCTCATGTGGTAGCACAAAATAATGTTAGCCCAGTCTCTGAAGCTTCAGCAGCCTGATACTTATAGCTCAACTTTAGGGTATGTGTGCGCACGTTCAGGATTTGATTGTAGAAATTTCTGCAAGGTTTCTGCATCTATTGGCAGGAAAAACGCTGCAGAAAAAACGTGTGTTTTGCCGCAATTTTGGTGCGTTTTTGATGCGTTTTTTGATGCATTTTTGTACAGCAATGGATGCTTTTAGGAGCTAAATAAAGAAATTTGAAGAAAAAAAACGTGCGACATAACTTTAACCCTTGGATTACCATCAGACCTGGGGTGAGTATATTGGTTAATTTAAATGTTTAAATAATGCGTCTGTTGTATTTCAAATAAAGTGTTTTATTCTCAGTGTGTGTGTGGTTATTTAACTCTTTGCTTTACTTTACTTAAGCTTAGTATTAAGGGTGTCTGATTGACACCTCTTCATCAGTAAACAAAAGGCTTGGTGTCAACTAATCCCATAAACCTTAATTCCATTAGCATTAATTCCCATTCATGTAATTTCTGGGGAAGCTAAGAGCCACTATTTTTAGCCTAGTAATGTGCCATTAGGCAAACATGTTCCCTGGCTATTAATAACAGCTCACAGCTGTTTGGTTAACTGCTACATCCCCACGATCAGCAGCTAGCAGCACTTTGTATGCAGTATATTTTAGCTACGTCCAAAACGCTATGTTCTAATGCTGCACTTTTTTTGTCAGTACATGTGGATCCACAGCATGTAATGACATTTCAAATGGTCAAAATCTGCAGCAGAGACACTCCGTTACAGAAATTGACATGCTGTGGGTGAGTTTGGGTATGTGCCCATGATCATCAGGAAATGCTGCGGGTTTGAAGATGCGTGTTTATGCAGCGTTAAACTTGCTGCGGCCAGATGTTACAGCATAGTGGGTGGTATTTCTGGAAATCCCATGTCCACTATGCATGCATCTGAGGCTGCAGATCACCCGCGGACACTGACATTCGGCGCATCTTTCAGGACCGCAGCATGTCAAACTTACTTGCGGAGTCGCTAGTCTCCGCAACAGAAATTTGACCACTAGAATGTATTGAATGCAGTAAATCTGCATGGTTCAGTGAACACATGCAGAATTACCTGTGTTCAATAGAATGCAGCATTTTGGACGCAGCAAAAATATGCTGTGTCCAAAGTGCTGCTACATCCAGATCGTGGGTACATCGCCTAAAATTAAAAAAATGGCGTAAGCTCTCGCATCATTTTCATAGCCAGCAGAGGGAAAGCCAACCACTGGGGGCTGATATTATTAGCCAAAAATGTTCCCTGGCTATTAATAACAGCCCACAGCTGTTTGCTTAGCTTTTACTTGATAAATTACAGGGGACCCCAGAAAATTAACGTAGGGTCCCCCTATAAAATCTAACCAGCAAAGGCTAAACAGACAGCGGCTTCAGGCTGATATTAATAGCCAGGGAAGGGGCCATGGATCCTGGCCCCCTCCAAGGATAATAATATCAGCTCTCAGCAGCCCCAGAGATGGCGCATCCATAAGATGCGGCAAATCTGGCGCTTAGCCTCCGCTCTCCCCACTTGCCCTGGTATGGTGGCAAGTGGTGTAATAGGGTTGGGGTTCATGTCAGCTTTGAATTGTCGGCTGACATGAAGCTTAGCTAAGTAAGGGAGGGCATCTATAAGATGCCCCCATTACTAACCCCATAGTAAGGTTTTTGAAACACATGGCCAGAATAAAGTCTTTTATTTAAATAAAATTCCACATGGTTTTAATCATTTATTTAAAGGTAAAAAACACCATATACTCACCTAAGGCCCAATCCCCGAAGCCCTCGTCTCCTGTAAAAAAACAAAAATAAAAATCAACAATATCACTCACCTGTCCACTGTCATGACGTAATCCACAGTGTCCCACAATGAACTGGGTCACTTCTACAGCAGCCACAACAGCAATCACTAATGTGGCTGTTGTAGAAGACAGCACTGTATAAACTGACAGGAGTGTAGTCACTCCTGTCAGTGTATAGTGCTGTGCGCTGTGCTGCAGGAGTGAGGTCCCTTGAGTTAAAACATCTGATGATCAGCTGAGAGCTCCGGTGACCTCACTAACTGCATCAGTGTTGCATGGGAAATTTGTCATGTAGCGCCAATGCCGTAAGTGAGGGCACTTGAGCTATCAGCTGATTTTAGCTGTTTGAACTCCAGTGACCTCAGTGCCGGCAACTCAGCGCTATACACTGGCGGGCACCATCACGCTTCCGTCAGTGTATAGAGTGCTGCAGGGTGATCGGATTGCCGTGGGACATTGGGATTAAGATAGAAAGGTGAATATAAGGTGTTTTTTTTTATATTTTGTTTTTTTTTCACACAGCGCACAGACGCTGGCTGAGGAGAGTACTTCACCCCACAGCCACGCCTGTTCTTGCTATTGTCAGCGGGAGCGGCCGTCGGATGATGGGAGGAGTAGTCTTCCACGGTCAATTCCTTGTGCATTTTTGCTGCATCTTTGACTCATTGACTTGAATTGAGTCAGTCAAATACGCAGCAAACATCGGCAGCAAATCCGCAAATATTATTATACCAGAGTTTTTGCTGCGGCTCTGACTGACTCAATTAAAGTCAATGGGTTAAAAACGCGGCATAAACGCACAAAGGATTGACATGCTGCAGATTTAAACGCAATGACAATTCTAATAGGAAAATTCCTGATCATGTGCACAGCCCTTCAGGATTGTCATTGCATTAGCTGGCACATGGATTACCTAGCATTTTTGGCCTATTTCCGCGTGGAAAAAACGCCTCAAAAACGCACCAAAAATAGCACATTGTGCACATTGCCTTACAGGTTAAGTACACTATCTGGCAAATTCTTGCTATTCTCTCATCTCAATGTGTGCCAAGAATCCTCAGCACTAGGGAGTGCTCTGTTTCTTTTTTTCTACTTTAATTTCTCTATTGGTTGACAGGTTTCTGCACACTGTGCATGATGTGGATACGTGGTTCAGGACATTTCTAACATGAAGAGTTGAGCTTATATCACAATTTTTTTTATACACTTCTAATATACTTTGTGGTTCAAGATACCGTATATACTCGAGTATAAGCTGACCCGAATATAAGCCGAGGCACCTAATTTTTCCACAGAAAAACTGGGAAAACGTATTGACTCGAGTATAAGCCTAGGGTGGGAAATGCAGCAGCTACTGGTAAATTTCCCCATCCTGGTATGCATAGCCCTCTTATCCCCAATCCTGGTATGCATGGCCCCCTCATCCCAAATCCTGGTATGCATGGCCCCCTCATCCCCAATCCTGGTATGCATGGCCCCCTCATCCCCAATCCTGGTATGCATGGCCCCCTCATCCCCTATCCTGATATGCATGGCCCCCTCATCCCCAATCCTAATATACATGGCCCCTCAGCCCCAATCCTAATATACATGGCCCCTCACCCCCAATCCTGGTATTCATGGCACCCCTTACCCCCAATTCTGGCATGCATGGCACCCCTCACCCCCAATTCTGGCATGCATGGCACCCCTCATCCCCAATCTTGGTATGCATGG
Organism: Phyllobates terribilis; assembly: GCF_046119375.1. Lineage (NCBI taxonomy): Eukaryota > Metazoa > Chordata > Amphibia > Anura > Dendrobatidae > Phyllobates > Phyllobates terribilis. The sequence continues at coordinate 114,261,246 of NW_027362761.1, read as the reverse complement.
CACCCCTCATCCCCAATTCTGGTATGCATGGCACCCCTCATCCCCAATTCTGGTATGCATGGCACCCCTCATCCCCAATCCTGGTTTGCATGGCCCCCTCATCCCCAATCCTGATATGCATGGCCTCTCAGCCCAATCCTGGTATGTGTGGCACCCCTCATCCCCAATCCTGATATGCATGGCCCCCTCATCCCCAATCCTGATATGCATGGCCTATCAGCCCAATCCTGGTATGCATGGCCTCTCAGCCCAATCCTGGTATGCATGGCCCCCTCATCCTCAATCCTGGTATGTATGGCACCCCTCATCCCCAATCCTGGTATGTATGGCACCCCTCATCCCCAATCCTGGTATGTATGGCACCCCTCATCCCAATCCTGGTATGTATGGCCCCCCTATCCTTGTTTACATGGCCCCCATCACTGTACACATTAAAAAAATAAACACTCATATTCACCTTCCTCCCCTCTGCTCCAGCGCTGCTCCTGCTCTGCCAGCAGCAGCTCGCGTCCACATCTGAGCAGCGCATGGCGTCACTGCCATGAGCTCTCATATGCTGAGGTGAGCTGCTGGGATATTCACTCCTCTCCACACCGGAATTATGTGCGTGGAGAGGGGTGAATATCCCTGTTCTTTAATGGCTTGCGCACAGTGTCAGCAGCTCCACAGCTCCCTCTGCGGCTCAGCTGTCTTGAGTGGTCACTACTAAAGAGAATGCATATTCACCCTTCTCCACTCCCATGGGCATGGAGAAGGGTGAATATGCATTCTCTTTAGTAGCGGGCACAGAGGATCACTGTGCTGCAGCGGTAGCTGCAGTGCTGCTGACACTGTGCACGCTATTAAAGAAATGCATATTCACCCCTCTCCACTCCAATGGGCATGGAGAAGGGTGAATATTCATTTCCCTTTAGCAGCGGGCACACATGGTAGCTGAAGCAGCCGGCTACCGTGTGTGCCCCACTCCTCCGCCACCGCAACCCCCCCACTATCTACCACCGGACTATGTATATACTCGAGTATAAACCGAGGGAGCTTTTTCAGCTTAAAAAATGGGCTGAAAAAGTCAGCTTATACTCTAGTATCGGTGCCTACGCCACATTTGTGCCTCACTGCATGATTAAGTCCCGTCCCACGAGCCATGCCTGCGCTACACACTAGTTTGTGTGCACGCACAGCAGCATCTTGCATCTGCGCGTGCGTCGGACTTTCCCTGTGCCCGTACGGCCCCAGGACATCATGTGATTTTTCCAGCTGATTTCACTTTAGCACCTGCGGTATTTAAATGCGACTCACGGCACCCCGGACCCACACCGTCGTCAGACCGTTCACTATGCTCATGTGAACCGCACTGTGACACAGGTAATTAATTACCTTTCCTATCTTTTATATTATTACAACAATACTAAAGTTCTGCTGCTTATATTCACACTTTATGTGTATGTAACTCCACAGATCTCATACAGAAGAACTTGCCAGACAGGTAATGCATTGCTTGTCAGGATGAGATAGCTAACAAGCAGATCATGGAGTTTTCTCCTTTCTTCCCCCCCCCTTCGGGTCTCCTGTATGCTTAATTCTTTGTCACTTATTTTCTTTCTCTCTTTTTTTTTTTTTTGATACATGTGATACGTCTGCCCTCATAGTATGTCCCCTTTTTACACTTTTGAAGGAGGATGTTTTACACTTGAGTTGTACATGTTTAACAATCTATAACTAAATTGTATATATTTCTTTATTTTTTCCTCTTCAGTGGTTAACTCTGGAATGAAGCACCACTATGTATTCATTTATATGAGATATCTTCATGTGCTGAGTGTCGGCTTATTTGTTACCCCCCGCCCCTTTTTTCAGGTATGATTGTAATTTGATTTGTCATGAGACGATGGATTTTCATTTTTTATACAGTTCTTCCCTTTTTTGTATTGTTTTAGATAAACCTTGATAAAGGCTGAGGCCGAAACGTTGGTCATACATCTGTCTCATGAATAAATACCTTGATTTGCATCAATATCCATTGTGCCTAAAGGTTTTCTTTAATATTATATTGACTTTCCTGGTGGCACTATTTGGAGTTTGTGGACCCATTACCTTTGATTATACTCGAGTATATACCTGAGCATAAGCCGAGGGGGACTTTTTCAGCTTAAAAAATGGGCTGAAAAAGTAAGCTTATACTTGAGTATACATGGTATCTACCCTATTGGAAGAAAACTTTTTTTTTAGCCAGAGGCAAAACTTTTTTTAACGGGAACCTGTCATCAGAAAAAACGCCATTAACCTGCATATATGGGGATAATCTGCAGGTTAATAACGTTACTAGCCTGCCCGGTGCCTGCACGTAGCCAAATGCTGCGGGGAGAAAATGAATTTTATTCTCTCCAGCAGCATTCGGCTTCAGTCATGTGGGCGGTGGCCGCTGAGAATATATTGAGCGGTGGTTGTGACCACGCCCTGACTGACACTCGCTCTGCATTGGGGCCGGCTGTCAGTCATGTCAGTCATGATTTATTTTGTACACATAGAAGATGTAGAAAATGTAAGTCTACTGGACAGTAGTATATAGTAAGTGAAAAATAGAAAACACCTTAGATAATAACTGTTACTATGGATCTTATATGAGTATATTTGTAGCAGAGAAATTACAACTAGTGCACTGAAAGCCCCACATTTAATTTTCCATTCCATGCCAAGCTCAATTGGCATGATTTCATGACAGAAAATAGATTGCTAAGTTCCATTCTCATTCCATCATAATTTACTTTAATGTAGTGACTAAGCAAGATGAATCATTTGCCTCACCGTTTGAAAGCATGTCATTTCCTCTCCTTTATTTCTACTGTAATATATCTCAGAATTAATATTTCTACATATCTTTAGCTGGACTACTGCAACAAAATACTCATTCTCAGACCTTTCCTGAGTTCAGGCCGGTATTGTAAGGCGTTTGGAAGCAAAAAATAAATATTTCTTCGAAAAAAAAAATTGGTGGAGATTTATTAAGCTAAATTTTACAGAACTTTCGACAAAAAAAAAGGACTTTCATGACTAGCATCAAATCTATCATGTATTGTGTGATAAAGGGCATGACTGCGATAAAAGGGCATTGCTTTGGGATTTCTGCTGCAAAGTATGCCATCTATTAGGACAGTCTAAAAAGTGTGCCAGATACAACAAACAACATAAACCACTTTAATAAATCTGCTGTATTTTAATTCTTTCTAGTTTGTACTATGTAAGAATTAGACACTACTGCTAAATATCCCCCGGTGCCTGTATATATTTTCCCTAAATTCATGACAGCTACGTATGTCATCATATTCTCATTATACACTGCTCAAAAAAATAAAGGCAACACTCAAATAAGACATCCTAGATCTGAATGAATGAAATATTCTCATTGAATACTTTGTTCTGTACAAAGTTGAATGTGCTGACAACAAAATCACACAAAAATCATCAATGGAAATCAGATTTATTAACCAATGGAGGCCTGGATTTGGAGTCACCCCCAAAATTAAAGTGGAAAAACTCACTACAGGCTGATCCAACTTTGATGTAATGTCCTTAAAACAAGTCAAAATGAGGCTCCGTATTGTGTGTGGCCTCCACGTGCCTGTATGACCTCCCTACAACGCCTGGGCATGCCCCTGAAGAGGTTGCGGATTGTGTCCTGTGGGATCTCCTCCCAGACCTGGACTAAAGCATCCGCCAATTCCTGGACAGTCTGTGGTGCAACGTTGGTGGATGGAGCGAGACATGATGTCTCAGATGTGCTCAATCGGATTCAGGTCTGGGGAACGGGTGGGCCAGTCCATAGCTTCAATGCCTTCATCTTGCAGGAACTTCTGACAAACTCCAGCCACATGAGGTCTGGCATTGTCCTGCATTAGGAGGATCCCTGTGCCAACTGCACCAGCATATGGTCTCACAAGGGGTCTGAGGATCTCATCTTGGTAACTAAGAGCAGTCAGGCTACCTCTGGCAAGCACATGGAGGGCTGTGCAGCCCTCCAAAGAAAAGCCACCCCACACCATTACTGACCCACTGCCAAACCGGTCATGCTGAAGGATGTTGCAGGCAGCAGATCGCTCTCCATGGCGTCTCCAGACTCTGTCATGTCTGTCACATGAGCTCAGTGTAAACCTGCTTTCATCTGTGAAGAGCACAGGGCGCCAGTGGTGACTTTGCCAATCCTGGTGTTCTGTGGCAAATGCCAAGCATCCTGCACGGTGTTGGGCTGTGAGCACAACCCCCATCTGTGGATTTTGGGCCCTCATACCACCCTCATGGAGTCGGTCTCTAACCGTTTGTGCAGACACATGCACATTTGTGGCTTGCTGGAGGTCATTTTGCTGGGCTCTGGCAGTGCTCCTCCTATTCCTCCTTGCACAAAGGCGGAGGTAGAAGTTCTGCTGCTGGGTTGTTGCCCTCCTACAGCCCCCTCCACGTCTCCTGGTGTACTGGCCTTTCTCCTGGTAGCGCCTCCAGCCTCTGGACACTACGCTGACAGGCACAGCAAACCTTCTTGCCACAGGTCACATTGATGTGCCATCCTGGATGAGCTGCACTACCGGAGCAACTTCTGTGGGTTGTAGAGTCCATCTCATGCTACCACGAATGTGAAAGCACAACCAACATTGGTACTGATATGTGGTCTGTGGTCCACACCTGCAGAACCACTTCTTTGAGTGTGTCTTGATAATTGCTAATAATTTCCATCTATTGTCTATTCCATTTGCACAACAGCATGTAAAATTGATTGTCAATCAGTGTTGCTTCCTAAGTGGACAGTTTGATTTCACAGAAGTTTGATTTACTTGGAGTTATAGTCTGTTGTTTAAGTGTTCCCTTTATTTTTTTGAGCAGTGTATATTCCTGTACTGTGTTAGCCAGTAGATAGAAAAATATTTAGATTTAAGAGTCCTCAGTGGTTGATACCTTTTAATGGCTAACTGAAAAGATGGTAACAAATTGCAAAAAATGCAATAGGTAAGACAGGTGATGGAAAGCAGAGTTATTATGGAAGAGATAAACAGTTCTGGCTATAAATATTTTAGCAGTTAATAGATAAGGAGTGTGAAGGTTTTATTTTCCTGTGACTAGGTCCAGTGTTATGATGGCCTCACGAGTCTGAGGGGCACATTCCTTAGTTGATGTAGAATGACATAAATCCTTGCGATACATTCATTCCTGCTCTGAAAGTGTTAAAGATCACCATCAGTTTTTATTCTGAGATTCTTCATTCTCTTTGAGATTTGAAGTTACCTTTTAATACCAGTAATTTCATGTATTTTATGCTGTGATCAGGGGAACAAAAATGCTTGGCTACAGGTAGATCTATTTTTTTTTTCTTTTATTGTCTGGCGATGATGATTCATCCTTGTTCTAAGTTTTTGCCCTGTCTCCCCTGTATAGAGACCCCCAGCTGGATATTTGGTACATATAATTAAGTATACTACATTAGATGTGATACAGCTGAAAGTACCTGGGATCTTATAGTCCTGATGTGAATTGGGGATCTTTATCTTGTCTGTGGTCGTTATAAACGGACAGGTTTTACATTTTTTCTGGTTGCAAGGAAAGGTACCTGTAGCAGGAAGAGATGACAGGGAGCTTCTGACAATGATGTATTCTAATATCCCACACCAGGATGGATTAAATGCCTGCAAAATCTTCATAGAAAATACAGGAATTGTTGCTGATTCTGTGGTCAAACTTACAGAATTCATCCTCACCCACAATTACTTTGAATTTGATAACAACATATATCTACAGGAAACTGGTACAGCGATGGGAAGTAAAATGGCTCCACAGTACGCAAATCTTTTCATGGCCAAACTTCAAAGTGACTTTTTGTCCTCATGTCCCTTCAGGCCTCTGGCCTACTATCGTTTCATTGACGATATTTTAATCATCTGGACGGGGTCTGAGCAACAGCTGAAGACGTGCCACGAACATTTTAATCTATTTCATCCCACCATCAACCTAACACGCAACTACTCCTGCACTGAAATTAACTTTTTGGACACCATCATCAAGCTACAGAACAATGAAATAGAGACATCCTTGTACCGGAAACCAATCGACCGTCATACGTATCGTAAATGGGACAGTTTCCATCCAAAACACATAAACTCTATTGTTTACAGCCAAGCCATCAGATACAATCGGATATGTTCCAACCCTATGGATAGAGGCAAACACATTGATGGCCTCAGAAAGACCTTTTTGAAACAGGGCTACCATCCAAGAACGATTGAGAACCAGATTACAAGAGCCACCAGAATATCAAGGAATCATCTCCTACATTACAAAACCAAACAAGAAAACAACCGGGTGCCTCTAGTAGTCACCTACAATCCAAATCTGGAGGCGCTAAGAAGAGATGCACGGAAACTACAACCCTTACTACAAAAAAGATGCCCGATTACAATCCATATTTCCAGCCCCCCCCACTTCTGTGTTTCACGCAGCCCCCAAATCTAAGAAGCATCATTGTCAGAAGCTCCCTGTCATCTCCTCCAGCTACAGGTACCTTTCCTTGCAACCAGAAAAAATGTAAAACCTGTCCGTTTATAACGACCACAGACAAGATAAAGATCCCCAATTCACATCAGGACTATAAGATCCCAGGTACGTTCAGCTGTATCACATCTAATATAGTGTACTTAATTATACGGTATGTACCAAATGTCCAGCTGGGGGTCCTTATGTAGGGGAGACAGGGAAAAAACTTAGAACAAGGATGAATCATCATCGCCAGACATTAAAAGAAAAAAGAATAGATCTACCTGTAGCCAAGCATTTTTGCTCCCCTGATCACAGCATAAAATACATGAAATTACTGGTATTAAAAGGTAACTTCAAATCTCAAAGAGAAAGAAGAATCTCAGAATTAAAACTGATGGTGACCTTTAACACTTTCAGAGCAGGAATGAATGTGTCGCATGGATTTACAGTACAGACCAAAAGTTTGGACACACCTTCTCATTTAAAGATTTTTCTGTATTTTCATGACTTTGAAAATTGTACATTCACACTGAAGGCATCAAAACTATGAATTAACACATGTGGAATTATATACTTAACAAAAAAGTGTGAAACAACTGAAAATATGTCTTATATTCTAGGTTCTTCAAAGTAGCCACCTTTTGCTTTGACTGCTTTGCACACTCTTGGCATTCTCTTCTACATCAACTAAGGAATGTGCCCCCCAGACTAGTGAGGCCATCATAACACTGGACCTAGTCACAGGACAATAAAACCTTCACACTCCTTATCTATTAACTGCTAAAATATTTATAGCCAGAACTGTTTATCTCTTCCATAATAACTCTGCCATCACCTGTCTTACCTATTGCATTTTTTGTCTTATTGTGTATAAAGATGTGACTCTTCTGATTTTGTGGTATATTAGCCTGATGAAGAGACCTGCGTAGTCTCAAAAGCTTGCAATTTGTTACCATCTTTACAGTTAGCCATTAAAAGGTATCAACGATTGAGGACTCTCAAATCTAAATATTTTTCAATCTACTGCCTAACACGGTACAAGAATATGCATTTTATTAAAGAACCTGATATGAAAACAAAACAAACTTTGCTAACATTTTTAAAAAAAAAATACAATTTAAACTATAAGAATTTTCTGATAAAACATTCTCTTTAAAAGAATGAAAGATGCGGAACATATAAGAAAGTTTTATTTAACAGCAATAGAAAATAAAAATAGTAACAAGTATTAAACTTTTGAAAGAATAATCGTTTTGAATGTATCATATCAAAAAGTAGATTGGCCCTGACCACGTGGTATAAAACAACTGTTCGTTAGAGATGTATATAAAAAGAACAATATTCATCATGTCAGTATCCTACTACCACTTCATAGTTTCTATAATATGGAAATTTTAAATGTATACTTATAATTACTTTTATGTAGTTCTTTTATTATGCATTCTCTGCTTAGTTTTTGCCACTGTTGATGCTACTGCTGCTTCTTTTATTTTGTAAGTTCCTTTACTCTCCTCTTTTTATATCCCTGACACTGGACTTCCCAGTCACACTCTGTGCACTGGACTTTATAGACCAACTATAGGGACATCATGATTCACAGTCTCTATAAAGTGAAGCCACCAGATTCTTCAATTTCAAAACTAGTGGTGCTGATCAACCAAGAGCACTATACACTGGATTACTTGATACCATCTTGAGAACAGTGCTTGATGGTGGTGAGGTAAGTAAGTAACTGATGACCTTCCTCTGTATACTATGTAAGAGAACTTTCTATGTTCTCAGAGCACACAAAATTAATATTTCCCCTGTATGAGACCTGAAACCACTAGAACGCACTTGTCACGACTCTGTTGTTTGATATTCCGGGGCTAGGTGCTCTTTCCCTAAGGGCACACGAGCTATCCCTGCTACCCGGATTACTTCTAATGATGAAGACGCCAGGGCTATGTGCCTTGCTGAGCTCTTAAATCAGCCCTTATCTGTTTCCTCACCCACCCAAGGAAGTGGGGGGTAGTAGTGTATAAGAATACACAAACCAGACTAATGGGAAGATGTACAGGGATAAATGAAAATACCAATCATACAAATATGCACTCGCAATGCACTCACAAACAACAGAGTGTAACACCGGGAAGTAAAGGTAAGGAAAAGCCAAGTAGGAGAAGATAAGGATATGCACACAGACAAATCATCAAGCTACAGTCTTTAGAACAACACTCCAAACCCGTGATAGTACCCCCCCTGCTAAGAGGGACCGCCGGAACCTCAGGGTCGGATCTATCAGGGTGTGCCGCGTGAAAAGACCGGACCAACCTGACCGCATGGACATCAGATGCTGGTACCCACATTCTCTCTTTAGGACCGAAACCCTTCCAGTGTGCCAGATACTGAAGAGACAGATGAACCAAGTGAGAATCAATGATCTTAGCTATCTGAAATTCCAAATTCCCATCAACAATGACCAGAGATGAAGGTGGTGGTGATGGTTCAGAGGACGCAATGTATTTTTAGCATAGAGACTGGAGAAACACATTATGAATCCTAAAAGTGGGTGGCAAAGCAAGGCGGAATGCTAGAGGATTGACGACGGCCACAATCTTATAAGAACCAATAAACCTGGATTCCAGTTTCCAAGAAGGAACTTTCAAACTTTTTATTCCTCAACGACAATCACATCAAATCAACCACACACTCGTCCGGACCCTCTAAATGTCTCCGATCAGCCACACTCTTATATTTGGATCCCATCTTTCTCAAATTATTAAGCACCCTTGCAACACAGATATAATAGATGATGAAAACCGTTCCTCTTCAGGTATTGCTGAAGAATGATTCCTATTAAAAGAGCTTAACTGAGGATGAAACCCATATCCCCTGAAGAACAGGGACTTAGCAGTAGACTCATGACAATGGTTATTTACCATGAATTCAGCTAGAGGTAAGTAGTTAACCCAATCTTCCTGATTCTCAGACTCAAAACATCTAAGATAAGTCTCAAGATTCTGGTTAACACGTTCAGTTTGACCATTAGACTGTGGATGAAAGGCTAAGGAAAATGATAAACGGATCCCCAAACGAGTCCAAAATGGTTTCCAAAATTTGGAAATAAATTGTACTCCCTGGTCAGAAACAATATCGGTAGGAATCCCATGTAATTTCATGATTTCTTCAATGAAAAGTTGCGCCAAGGTCTTGGCGTTGGGTAAAGCGGATAGCGCAATAAAATGAGACATCTTGCTGAATCTTTCCACCACCACCAAAATAACTGTAACACCTGCAGATACGGGTAGATCAGTGATGAAATTTACCAATAAATGAGTCCACGGTCTACTGGAAATCGCCAAAAGTTGGAGAGACCCAGATGGACAAACATGAGGGATCTTAGAACACACACAAGCATTACAGGCAGCTACATACTTCCGAAGATTCTCGTGTACCCTAGACCACAAAAAATGCAGAGTAAGGAGATCTGTAGTGGCTTTACTATGAGGCTGTCCGGCCAAGACCGAATCATGATGTTCACTTAGAACTTTAAGACCGAGATTCACAGGTATGCACAGTTTACCTAAAGCACATGCAGCAGGGGCATCCACCTAAGCCTGTACAACCTCCTTCTCAAGATAAGAACCTACAGAAACCATAACTGCCCCTTTTTATAGTATGGGAACAGGTTCATAATTATCTCCACCCCCAGGAAAACAACGAGATAAGGCATGTTCTTATTCCCCAGCCTATACGCCACAAAAAGTTGAATTTATTGAAAAACAATGACCATCTTGTCTGTATAGGCATCAGATGCTTAGTAGATTCTAAATATAAAAGATTTTTATGATCAGTGATTACTATGACCGGATGACCGCCCCCGCCAGAAAATGTTGCCACTCTTCAAAAGCCCACTTAATTGCCAAGAGTTCTTAATTACCAATGTCATCGTTTTTCTTAGCAGATGACAGTTTCTTAGAAACTGCACATGGACACCATTTACTAGGACATGCACCCTTCGACAATACAGCCCCCACCCGCACTTCAGATGCGTCAACTTCCATAATAAATGGCTGAGTAACACCAGACTGTATAAGAATTGGTACAGATGCAAAACATTTCTTCAAAGTTTCAAAAGCCTTCCTGGCTGGACTGGACCATTTGGGAAAGTCTGTTCCTTTCCTGGTCATGTCTGTCAGAGGTTTTGCCACTACCGAAAAGTTTTTCATGAACTTACGATAGCAGTTGACAAAACCCAACAACCTTTGAAACACCTTTAAGTCCTCAGGACGATTCCAATCCAGTACTGCCGAGATTTTCACCGGATCCATTCCAAAACCGGTGGACAATATTAAATAACCCAGAAAAGGGATCTCCTCAATGAGAACATACATTTCTCTGGTTTGACAAATAATTTATTGTCTCTGTGTATCTGTAAGACCTGCCTGACATGTACCTGATGTGACTCGAGGTCAGGCGAATAAATCAATATGTCATCAAGATAGATCACAGTAAATCTACCTGCCAGTTGATTTAAAATGTAATTAACAAAGTGCTCAACCCGAATGGCATCACGAGGTTTTCCTAGTGACCCTCATATGTATTGATGGCTGTCTTCCACTCATCCCACCTCCTTAATATGAATGAGATTATATGTTCCCCTGAGATCCAGTTTAGAAAACCATTTGGCTCCTACAATCTGATTAAAGATGTCCAGGATGAGAGGGAGAGGATATGGATCCCGGACAGTGATCCCATTAAGTTTGCAGAAATCTAGGCAGGGGCATAATTCCCCCCATCCCCCCCCCGGTCTTTTTTCTTGACAAAAAAAACCCTGCTGCAACAGGAGATGAAGAAGGTCTGATATGGCCCTTTTCCAGGCTTTCAGAGATATAGTCCTTCATGGCCTGCCTCTCTGGACCAGAGATATTATTTAACCTGCTTTTTGGCAGCTTGGCTCCAGGAATAAAATTACACACATCCCAGAAGTCATACAGGTATTCCGGCAGAGATTGGGTACCCACTCTAGCTAGCCAGATCCCTAAACAGTGTCCTTGGCAATACTTTCTCCACTTTAACACCTCCCAAGATTGCCAGTCTACCACAGAATTGTGCAGCGTAAGCCAAGGTAGTCCAAGGACCACAGGAAAGGGCAAGCCCTCTAGCACATAACAGTCAATAAATTCTGAGTGCATGGCTCCTACCTGTAAATGTAAGAAATGAATGACCTGAGTAAAATACCCTTGGCTGCAGGGCACAGAGTCAATGGCAATTATGGGTAGAGGTTTAGACAGCTTATGTGGTTTGAGGCCTTGGATCTGGATGAACCTAGCATCAATCAAATTAAACCCTACCCCACTGTGACCTACCCACAGAGGAGATATGTACACCTGGGTTGCCAACCTCCCTGCATCCCGTGCTCCTTAGTTTTCTGGCGGCTGTTTACGGTGTGATATCGAAGGACAAGCACCCACAAAATTACCATTTCCACCAAAGAAGAAACACACTCCCCATTTACACTGAAGTACAGTTGGAACAACAGAATGAGTCACTCCACCCACCTGCATGGGTTCCTCAGTTGACACCGACCTAGGTTCCCTTATACCCCAGGCCCCCTGCAAATTGGAGTGTCTCTTTATGTCTCTGGTGAAGACGGCGATCCACACGGATAGCCAGAGACATGGCTGCCTCAAGGGAAACCGGAGTCTCATACAGGGCAAAGGCATCCTTTACCCTTACAGATAGCTCTTGACTGAACTGGCTATGGAGCACGGGGTTATTTCACTTAGTATCTGTGGACCACCTCAGAAACTCAGAACAATACTCCTCCGCTGGTCGATTCTCCTACTGAAGCTGACATAGTTTAGCCAGGGAGACACGGTCGTGGTTGTTGTATATGTGAGCCAGTGCCTGAAAAAATTCCTCAACCATCTGAAGCGATAGAGAGTCTGACACGGGAGAAAATGCCCAAACTTATGGTTCATCATGAGGGAGCAAAATTATGATCCCCACCCTTTGCACCTCTGTTCCTAAGAAGTGAGGATGTAATTTAATGTAAAGCATACAAACCACCCTGAAAACAACAAACTTGTCTCCCCCTCCCAGATAACCCGTCAGGCAAAGCAATTTTGGGCTCCACCAGGGGTTGCCCTGGAGTCGCGGACCCTATACCAGACATGTTTGGGTGCTGCGAAATAACAGTGTGTAGATCTGCCACCTCCAGGTGGAGTTGCTGCAGTTGCCCAGCCAGAGCAGTAATTGGATCCATGATGGATCAAAAAAGGATCTGTTATTTGATATCCCGGGGCTAGTGTCACCTTCCCTATCCCGAAAGCTAGGGGGCCCTAGTTATCCCTGCTCCTTGGATTATTTCTAATGGTGAAGACGCCGGGGCCACGTGCCAAATCAGACTAACCAGGGAAGACGTAGAGGGATAAATGAAAATACCAATCATGCAAATATGCACTCACAAACAACAGAGTGAAACACCAGGAAGTAAAGGGAAGGAAAAACCAAATAGGAGAAGAAAAGGATATGCACACAGAAAAATCACCAAGCAACAGTCTTTAGAACAACACTCCAAACATCTCTTCAAAAAACCAACACCTCCAACTCCAGAACCAGGCAGTATGAAACTAACACTGGCAATCCCTGAATGCAAGAGGCGAGTATATGTATCAGAGTGGAGTGGCAAACACTGAACAGCTGAGACCATCAAAGCAGGAAAACTTCAGAAGCTCTTAACTGAACAGATAAACCCCTGCAGTGCTAGCAGAAACCTGCACTGTTAAATATTATGGTAAAGTGCTTCTAATCAGTGCAGGAGTATGTGAAATCAGACACCATGGTTTTCTGGCCCCTCTCTGTTGCAGTCAACTCGTGACAGCACTACTTTAATATAAAGTTCATAATAAAGGCCAATAAAAAACTAAAATGGCAATAATTATTTTAGTAATAAAATGACTGAGGGGTAAAATATTGTTTTTTTATTATTAGAAAAGTATATACAGTGCCTTGAAAAGGTATTCATACGCCATGAACTTTTCCACATTTATTCACGTTACACCCACAAACTTAAATGTATTTTATTGGGATTTTATGTGATATGCCAATCTAAAATAGCAAGCATTTGTGAAGTGTAAAGTAAATAATTCATGGGATTATAAATATTTATAGAAATCTGAAAATTATGACATGCATTTGTATTCAGCCTGCCTGATTCAATACTTTGCAAGACCACCTTTCACTACAATTACTGCTGCAAGTCTTTTAGGGTATGTCTTTACCAGGTTTGCACATCCAGAGGTTTAAATTTTTGCCCATTCTTCTTTGCAAACTCGCTCAGTGAGATTGGAAGGAGATTGTGAATTGCAATTTTCAAGTCTTTCTGCAGATTCTCAATGGGATTAAGGTCTGGATTTTGACTGACCATTCAAGCACAGGAATATGCTTAGATCTAAACCATTCCATTGTAGCTCTGGAAGTATGTTTAGGATTGTTGTACTGTTGAAAGGTTAACCTACACCTCTGTCTTAAGGCTTTTGCAGCCTCTTTTGCAGTCTGTATTTAGCTCCAACTATCTTCCCGTCAACTCTGACAAGCTTCCCTTCTTCCACATGCTAGCTGTGTCCCCTACATGGCTTTATGCAAACTGCAAACCAGAGCTGTGGTTCTCTGTAGCCCCTCCAGACTGACCATAGGCATTTAGGCTGCTTTTCTAATTAGTGCTGTCCTTGGTCTGGATGTCAGTTTAGGTGGAAGACCATGTCTTGGTAGATTTGCAGTTGTGCCACAATACTTCCAATTTTGGATGATGGATTGAACAGTGCTCCATAGATATTCAGAGCTTGGGCTATTTTTTAAAACCTAACCCTGATTTACTCTTCTCCACAACTTCATCCCTGACCTGTCTGGTGTGTACTTTGGTTTTCATGATGCTGTTTGATTCCTAATGTTCTCAAACAAATCTTTGAGGCCTTCACAGAACAGATGTATTTAAACTGAAAATAAATTACATATAGGTGGACTCAATTTACTAATTATGTGACTTCTGGAGAAATTTGTCACTCGGGATTTTATTTAGGGCTATCAGACTATTGTGGGCTGAATACAAATGCATACCACAATTTTCAGATTTACAGGTGCATCTCACTAAATTAGAATATCATCAAAAAGTTAATTATTTCAGTTCTTCAATACAAAAAGTGAAACTCATATTATATAGAGTCATTACAAACAGAGTGATCTATTTCAAGTGTTTATTTCTGTTAATGCTGATGGTTATGGCTTACAGCCAATGAAAACACAAAAGTCATTATCTTAGTAAATTGGAATAATTAACAAAAAACACCTGCAAAGGCTTCCTAAGCGTTTAAGAAGGTCCCTTAGTCTTTTTCAGTAGGCTCCACAATCACGGGGAAGACTGCTGACTTGACAGATGTCCAGAAGGCAGTCACTGACACACTCCACAAGGTCCCAGAGTCTGGAGGAAGAGTGGAGAGGCACACAATCCATGCTGCTTGAGGTCTAGTGTGAAGTTTCCACAATCAGTGATGGTTTGGGGAGCCATGTCATCTGCTGGTGTAGGTCCACTGTGATTTATTAAGACCAAAGTGAGTGCAGCCATCTACCAGTAAATTTTAGAGCACTTCATGCTTCCCTCTGCCGACGAGCTTTTTGGAGATGGTAATGTCCTTCTCCAGCAGGACTTGCCAACTGTCCACACTGCCAAAAGTATCAATACCTGGTTTAAAAACAACAGTATCACTGTGCTTGATTGGCCAGAAAACTCCAGACACCAGATACCAGACTCCACAATGCAGAGGAGCTGAATTCTGCTATCAAAGCAACCTGGGCTACCATAACACCTCAGCAGTGCCACAGGCTGATTGCCTCCATGCCACGCCACATTGATGCAGTAATTGATGCAAAAGGAGCCCGGACCATTTCATTAGGCCAACATTTCGGATTTTAAAAACATTTTTAAAGCTGTTGTTATAAAGTATTCTAATTTACTGAGATAATGACTTTTGTGTTTTCATTGGCTGTAAGCCATAATCATCAACATTAACAGAAATAGACACTTGAAATAGATCACTCTGTTTGTAATGACTCTATTTAATATATGAGTTTCACGTTTTGTATTGAAGAACTGAAATAATTTAACTTTTTGATGATATTCTAATTTTGTGAGATGCACCTGTATATTTTTAAAATAATTAGAAAACCTTGTATACTTTCATAAATTGCTAATTTGTGTTGGTATTTCACATAAACTACATTTAATGGGGTGTAATGGGATAAAATGTGGAAAAGTTCTTGGCGTATGAATACTTTTTCAAGGCACTGTAACATGGGTTTAATTTTTTAACGTGAATGAAGATTTCTGTTTTATCAATCTGCCTCTTGAGCAAATATCAATCTGACCTGAAGTCTCTAAGAAAGATTGGGAGAGAAAATTAGTACCACTTGATACAAGAATAGAACATGAGTTCTGATAGAACAAGAAGACATTTTTTATTAATTGTAGTAAAAATTGGTTTGTATAACCAAGTCAGCTGAAAAGGAACTCCTGGTATCGAATGTGAGTTTGAAGGAAAGTATTTCAAGAGCAGTAATGCAATCATTTTAAAAATATTTTATTAACTTTACAATAGCGTAATCCATTTATTACAAACATTTCTAATTGTGGGTAAACATTAATTAATGTTCTACTGTTTAGGAAACCTGAATAACCTTCTATGAGGGGTACAAAGATCTCCAACTCATACTATAGGTTCCTTTAAGCAATTTAATACCTCCATTTTTGTTTGGAGATATCTTGTGGAACTATTCTAGAAGACAATTTTCTTCCATGAACAAGTAGTCTTTAGAAAGCTTCTTTTCCTCCTTTAGACTTGAAGACTCGGTGACCCTTCTCTCAGCATTTCAATGAGCGTTTCCTACCTCTCGTTAAATGTTAAACCAAGGAGTTTAGCATATAAGAATAAAATGAAACATTTCTTCTTATGCATGACTTTGGACAGAGGTGTTATGGAAAAAAAAAATGTTCTGGCTGAACTGTACTTCCTAATCAAATGGGTGTAACAGATGGCTGCTGGAGCAACCCATCACAATGGAAATATCTGCAGTTCTCATGGTAACAGAATCTGTCAGGTCTGAGGGATTTGCAGGGTTTTTTTTCCCAGAACATCTGAGATGCAATCTCTTTCGAGCCGTCTAGCAATCATTCTCCTTTTACACCTCCTATTCAGCTTCACGAGGACAAAGATGAGATGCTTTCTCAATAAAGAAAGCCATACAGGATGTAATTATATTATAAGCACTTAATCTAGCATGAATGTGAATATGTGGGAAGACCTAATTATACTACCACAAAACAAATATCATGGTTCACATTGAGCTTCACCGCGTGACTATGCAGATTATTTCATCTGAACATATTGCTGAACTTTCTATGCTAGATAAGTGGAGTTCTATATGTGGATTTTTAAGGCATGTCTGGCCAAGTAGGCGTCAGAATAAATATTCAAAATGATAGATGTGTTATAAAAAAGTTAAGTTTGTTATTTACGAAGCAAGACTCTTAGAATATCCATGAACCATATAATAGTACATAGGACAGAATTGTAAATTAGATAAAGGAGGAATCAAAAGAAAATATATAATAATATATTGCATTAAACATAAAAAAGCTTCACACTGTTTCCTTGAATCCTAACAACAAAGCTATACCAATTTCCAACATATTTTTCTCATTAAGAAAACTATAGACCACATTTAGGCTCGTTTCATACATCTTTGAAATGCTGATCTTTCTCATATCAAAAAACCCGGACCAGCCGATGATCTTCCAATGTAACTTAGCTGCTTCACATATGCCTATGAAGCAGATAGCTCAGGAGCGAAGACCCGGCTGGGTCGTCCATTGAGAAAATGGTCAAGCATGTGAGTAACCGTCCTAAGAGGTTGTAGTTGGTTACCAATTAACAATTTAAGGCAACACTCATTTGTTTAGTATAAAAAGCAAAAACTTATTTTCTTTTTGTAAAAAAAAAAAGTCATCCAAAATAAAGTAGTTTGGTACAAAGCAGCTTAAAGATGCAAACGTATTTGGCATCCACAGGCTTAGACTAAGGACCACTAAAGGTCAGATATGCGCTACCTGTGTTAATGCCATTTTGTTGTTAATGATTGCCTTGTAAGCTGCTTTGTTCCAAACCACTTTATTTTGGATGATTTTTTAACAAGAAAATCAAGTCTGGCTTTTCTTTACTAAGGAATCAAGTGCTGGCTTAAACTGAGGATTGTTGTGGTATTTATGGTGTGGAATTGCTGTACAGCGGGCAGGTAAGCTGATTAACTTTCTCCAAATACTTGGTTTACAAATAATAAAAGCTATGGTGCGTTATTTAATTTTAGGGCAGATGTTTTTCTTCATTTCAATACCCTTTCAGATTCTACTTGTTATATTAGAGATTTGCAGATAATACATTAGCCTAATGCACTGAATATATAGCTGAAATTTTGTGCAAAAACTTTATCTTCTAAAAAGTCTTTTTTTAGTAACATGTTCAGTCAACATAGATACTATTGTACCTCACTAATTTATTTTTTTAGATCAGTTTGAAATATCTTCACTGCTAGGATGATGGGAATGTAAATTGTCAATTCCTAAATTAAAAAAGCACTCTCATTAAACATTTTGATGCCTAAAACTGTGTAAATGTATATATAGTGTAAATGCGATAATATACCCATTGTTTGTTGTCTTCCATGGTTTCTGGAGCAGCTCCAGTCCTTTTCTCACTCACATGACTTCTATTCTAACTTGCCGGATCACACTGAGATCTTGGTGTGAGCCAAAAGTCTGACGCTCCATAGGCTTACATTGTAAGAGCAACTTCCGGCTCACACATAGACTCCATTGTGATCCAGCAATTTACAATTAAAGTCACGTGATGCAGAAGAGTACCGGAGCAGCGCTGGAAACTTTGTGTTCTCCATGGCTTCTCTAATATGCTTCAAAAGACAAGAAAAATAACAAGTACAAAATATAAAACACCAAATAAACTTGTGGGGAAAAAAACATCAAAATTCCTTAAAAGCAAGTTTACATTAAATACATAATTTGTATTTTAATACATATGGTACTACAAACATTTGTACACTGAACACAGATTCTATTAAACTTCAGAAAAAACTTGTAGCCAAAAAAAGACAAAAGTTTGCTTCAAATACCATGCTTAGATGAATGTGTAAGGAAGATCTAGATAGGGCAAATGAGCACAGATAGGGCAGTAGTGTAAGAAACAAGATGGTGTGTGGGTGATGGTAGCACTCACCTGTAAATTTTGTGTCCGGACACAACACTGGTAGAAGTCTGATAGTAGTTTGGCAAAGTGGATATTATCATGATGTGCAGGCTGCGCTTACAGAAAGGATGATATCCAGAGAGTATAAGCAAGGCTTTTTATTTACATCACGCTGCCTCCTTTCTTAAGGTAAAAAAACAAGTGTTGAATGAATATGTAGTGTTATGCCTTTGTTGATAAGGGGAAAAGTAACACCTAGTTGTCAATTTATTGATACACTTCCAAAAGGAATAACAGAGAACAACACAAATTTGAAATAATATATGATTTTATGAAAGATATAAATATTAATACAATTTCTTTAAAATATTTGTTAGCTAATCTAAGGGGTAAAGTCTCTCCTTGTGTGGAACACCAAGGTGACATAGGGAGACTTATAGGATGTGCAATTCTCCTCTAAAAATTTAAATATGGTAATAGCCTCTTCAGAGAAGAAGAGGACTGGAGCTTTAGTGGAAGTCTAGTTTGCACCAGAGTCCCAGTCCTCTTCCTCTCTGAAGAGGCTGTTTGTATATCCATGTTTGCTATCACTTTAGCTCCTTTACTGAGGCCTCTACTGTTAGGCATCGGGCATTTGCTGGATTTGAAATGGGTTCAGAACCATTAGTGGATTCTGTGGTCTCCTATTCTGGTCCAGCCGGGGCTGATGCTGCTCAGCATCGTCGTCAGTCCCAACGCCTAGCTGGTGCACGAGATGTACAAGTTGTCTCTTGGGTCTTTGCTCCTAGCAACATGAAGCGTAGGTTGCAGAGGGAAACAGGGCTGCCCACAGTCTAAGTCCAGGATTCACTGCACTGAGCATGCCCGTGACATGGGGGTCGCGGGTGACGTCACCAATAGTGCGACGGTGGGCAGGGCTTAATCTTTAAATAGCCCACCCACAAACATGGCGGCACGCTCTGATCATTGAGCTGTGATGGTGTTGTTGTGTGGATGCTTGGTCGTTTGGGCTCCACGTGTGCTTTAGCTTCTGTCAGGCAGGTTTAGCAGGGGATAGGCAGCCTTAGATGGAGGGAGGCAGGTAGCTTCCTCTGACAGTCTGGCTCTGACAAAGGGGTCGCCATACACCCCGAGCAGTCTGCAGACGCCATATTCCCGGCACCGCCTGTAAGCCACATGGAGAGATACTCCTCAGTCCGGTAGCACGCCGACTGGGAGCACGTATACACCGGCGTGTATCACACACGCATCCTAGCACCTGCCGTGTAGTCCCTGTGCTGTAAACAGGGCTACAGATACATTATTTATCGCACATCTCTCGTGCAGTTAACGGAGATAGTGCGAATCCCTATTCCCGTTCCGGTGTGCAGTAACACGGAAGGGATTGTTATTTCAGTCGGTGTTCGGCCGCAGTCCTCCAGGCTGCATCGCGGACCCCAGGTTCGGTTGCTTCCATTATTTAATAAAGTTGTTTGCAACCGTCCCCTTAACATCTACATTGGTTTATAAGCTGCTCTTTTTATTGTTTTACAAAAGGTCTATTTCCTACTTGAGCAAAAATATCCTGACCTTGTCTAAAAGATGTATTCTAATTTAGGTTACTGTTACTCACTATTAATTAGTCTTCACGTACTAAACTCTCTTCTCTCTTTTCTATATTGAATGCAGCAGCCAGACCATCCACTATACCAACGTATTCTCCCTATGTTGTTGCACTGGCTACCCATTCTCTTTAAAATTCAATCTAAACATAAAACTTTTACCCACAAAGTTCTCCAGTGTGCTTCAATTCCCTACATTTTCTCTCCTCATCTCACTCTACCACTCAACCCATGCTTTCTTCCATTAATGTAAGACTAACATCATCCAAAGTCTGAATCTCCCACCTCCAAGACTTTTCTCAAGTTGCACCAGTTCTATGGAATGCACTACCCCAGACAATAAGCTTACATTTACTAATCTTACTTTTTTATATTTACTTCTTTCTACATTTTTATTTAAAACGTAGTCATTTCTTTCAACAGAATCCCCTTATATATTATAAGGATAGATGGACCAATGTATAAAACAAGCATATTTTAAAATTAATTTCAGTCCTATTTTTCTTTATTGATTCTATAGTCTGGAGAACATTACTCTTGTTTGAATTGTATAAGAGTTTGTTACTGCGCTGAATTAGAAAGTGCTGTGTAATCTTTTGACACCGCAGACATAAAGATTATTATTAATATTATTATTGTTTGTGTGGTAAGAAGAATAGGCATATATGGATGGAACAAAATATGGTCTTATTGAAAACTGAGCCCCATGACTATTGACATATATCACATATATATTGAAAATGCTGATAAACTGTATATTGGAAGTAGAGTCATAACATCTAGATGATACAGTTCTAAAAGTTTTATACAAATGTATGATGTAATAAATATGTTTGAAATACTTCTGTAAATTTAACTGTGAAATCAAACTTATAATTTGATAGTCTTTTAGCCTGTTGAGTTATTTTATCTGAATTTGTTGATCTAGATCTATGAAGCCCTTCTATTACGACTGCTGGAAAGTAAAAAATATACCCGTCTTATTTCTATTCTTGTTATTATTCCAAATATTTTGTGGCTGGAAATCATGTTATGATAATCTGAAACAGTCTGAGATTTCATTCTAATTTCAGTTGATTTGAAACCTTCTGAAGAGCTGCCATCTGTTCTTGCACAATTCAAGAAATAGTTTTGTGTAAGCCAAGTGTCCATATGTCTGAGTCTGGAGTATAACATGAATGCTCAGCTTGCTACAGTTCTTGATGTCTTGAGGTCTGAGAAATGAAACCCAAACTAGTATGTACTCTCCCTTTAATCCAAGTTCTATATGAATGATACATTTCCATTATTGCTATATCACTTCTGTTTTATGTATATGTTCCTTCTGTTGTGACTGCTGGATTGATCATTTGTGATTAGGTAGAAGCATTTAGTGGCTTCATCACAATGTCTTCATATGTATTGCCATCACCAATATTGTCCTTCAACTAAGTTAATGTTATGTTAGAACAGTAATGTAAATGTAAACTTTTCCAACTTGCAATTTCCAAAACTTAGTGAACATCACATTAATATTTGCTATAAAATTAGCAAGATTGTTTTCACAGACATTCTGTATAATCACCCGATTAGCTAGTGATCATGGTTTATAAAGCTTTGTTTAAAGGGTCAATTTATGCTATAATGTTTCTCCAGCATGGACCATAGTCTTGTTAAAGTCCATATCAGTCCTTATTCACGTGTCTTTTTTCCATATACTTGGTTTGTAAAACATAAGAAAGAAAACATGCCTGTTAGAGTCTATGTGGCTATTCACAAAACCACAAAAATAAAAATGGGAACTTGTTAGTTTTTGATGTAAATTAAACAACCAGTACAAGGCTATTTTTATATAGAAAAAGTGACCATTGTCAACAAGTAAGGGGGACCACCACCATTTTAATTATTTTTTCTTTAGTTCTAGTGATATAGGATAGAGGAAGTGTTCATTTCACATTTTATGGTGGTATGGGAAATAAAGGGGACTTCAGAGAAATCTAAGCACCTGCCAAGACCTGGGGTCCATTGGAGGGCACTAGCCCTCTGCATTTACAGTACATGTGCAGTATTTTACACAAGACATTGCTATGTTTTATTATATCCTGTTTAAATTTTCTTCTAACATACAGCATTGGGGGAAAAGGGCTCTTGAACTTTGACAGAACTTGTAAACTGGATTTAAACGTTTTATTCTAATCCATTGCTTGTAGCTAATCGCTGCTAGGACTCGAACCTGGGATCTGCTTCATGGGAGGCAGAGACACTAACAGAGAGCTACAGGCTGCACTATGGTCTATATAAGGAGTTTCTCTACCTAAAAACCTTAGTGGTACTCTTTGTTAAAAAGGTCTATTTTTGTTATAGTGGTCATGCAATATAATCCATGTTCCTTATTAATGTCCATATAAGAGTAATTCAAAGGAGACACAATCTTATATCCTCTAGACAGAACAAGAAAGAAAATGAACCATGGACAACATGCAATGAAACTTACCACCATTTTCAGCTCTTTTTCTTATGAATTTAAAATTTCTTGTGATTTGGGGCCAAGATGTTTACAGGGTTACCTTGACATTTTATGGTGATTGAGGACAATGAATAGGTCAAAACCAGTGTCAACATCTGTTCTAAAGCGCACTGGAGGGCCCTCTGCTGCTCTTTACATTTTATTCTTAGCTTTTTCTTATACCTTAAAGGGTTTGGTCACTACATATTTATTGATATCCTATCCCCAGGATAGGCCATCAATATCTGATTGGCTGCTACCCGCACTGGCTGAAAATTCTCGGACGCTGCCAGAGCTCCGCAGATCATTTCTATAGTTGCTGCGGCTAGGTACTGCAGAATAGGGGTGGATCTATAGTACCTGGCTGCAGTCACAATAGTTTTGACAGAGCTGCTGTGTTTCGGTAGCATCCGAGAACTTCTGCCTTCACTAGTGCTGGTTATAGCTGATCAGCGAGGTGGAGAAATGGGAAAGTGAAAACTCAAAAATTCTGCTCACCATCTGAACCTCTGAAGTCCCACACTCGAATTTATATCAGTAAAGCAATAAAATTACAAGCAGCAGCGTCTCCCTTTTTTTAATGTCAGTTCATATATGATGGGTTAATATGGAGTTTTTTTAGCAAAAAATAACATAAGAAAATATTTATGTAATTTTTGCATAAAATGCACAAAAATTGCAACAGAAAACATTGCAAAAATGTAACTGGTGCCATTATTAGTGCACATTATGCAAAGCGGATGAAAGAAGTTGAGACATAGGAAGGGAGCACTGTGACTCTATCACTCAATGACCTGAAGGAACTGACCCTGTAGCAGGGGAGGGGTGAGCATTGATAAGTTGAGGTTGTTCAATAAAGAACAAGAGGGCATTGAGCCATTGCAATTCACTGACAGTACACAAATATAAGTAGAATCTATTAGAAATTTAGGACATTGATTAAATGTGCTCACGAGGACTCAGCACATCAGTAGTAAGTTTGTTAAATTATAGTAGAAAGAAAAGGACATTGTACAAGGCATAATACTTTTTCCACAATCTAATGGATTAACGAGAATGTTTTTTATCTTTTTTGTATGTTTATTATTTGATTGACCATCTTGGCCTCACTTCAAGAAGATAATGGCAAACAGGGTAATAAACTATGCTTATCTTCTCTCTGGAAAGTCTGGCTGAGTGTCACAGTTGGCTCCACACCCACAGCTTCACAATCTAGTGAAGGCGTCTTAGGCTATGTGCCCAAGATGCAGAAATGCTCATGATTTTTTCCTGAGCGTTTCTGCATCTCCCTGGTAGAAAAAACGCATGCGGATTGTACATGCGGATTGTACATGCGGATTGTACATGCGGATTGTACATGCGGATTGTACATGCGGATTGTACATGCGGATTGTACATGCGGATTGTACATGCGTTTTCCTGCCAGGGACATGCGGATGTGAAGCGTTCTTCACTTGCATTTCTGCATGCGGGTTGACATGCGCTTTCCAAGCGATTTTAGCATCACTTGGAAAGTGCTTGTCAACTTGGTCACACTATATAAATCCATGCAAACAGCATGGATTTATATAGTGTGACCGAGAGAATGTCAAAAAATAAAAAAATAAATATATACTTACCCTCTGATGGCCTGCGCTGTCTTGCTTCGCTCGGTCCCGGCTGCCGGCAGCGGTAGAGTGAAGGACCTGCCGACGTCAGCGTCGCGTGACCCGTCACATGACTCTGACGTCAGCGCAGGTCCTTCATTCCATCGCGAAGTGCCGGGAAGCAAAGAGGAGCGCACCGCAAGCCGCCAGAAGGTAAGTATACATTTATTTTTTATTTTATTCTTTTTTTTACAGCTTTTTTAATGGTACCTGAGTGTGGATGAGACTCTCCTCTACACCCGGGTACCATCCGCACATTAGAACGCGCCAATTACGCAAGAACAGATGCAGTCTTGCGGAATTGGCGCGTTCTAATGCAAGTCAATGGCGGCGAAAACGCAGCACTTCCGCAAAATAATTGGTAGTGCTGCGTTTTTTTCCGCAATGATAATCCGCAGCGGAAATTTCCGCAGCATGTGCACAGCACATGCTGATTATCATTGGGAAACATGGCAGGCCTTCTACCATGCGTTTTTTAAGCGTTTCTGCAGCATTTTTGCCGCTGCAGAAACGCTTAAAAAACGCATCGTGGGCACACAGCCTTAGACTGAATTGACTATTTAGAATCTCAGTGCAAAGTGTGAACTGCCTGAACATTTAAAGTCTATGGGCATTCCAAAATTCGTTAAATTACAGTTAATTTATTCATGTTAACCCACCTAAACTTCTTTTTTTTACAAACTCAAGAGAAAGAATAATGATCATTGTAAAACAACAATCACCAGAAGGTCAAAGAAAAATTCCATTAATTTACTACTCAGAACACCAAATATCAATCAGGATAACAGATTCATGAGAGTCATGTGAAAAATCAGTGGAGCAGGGTTATGGTAAATAGTTTGTGCCCTAAGTATACGTACAAATTTTTTCAGTTGGAAAAATGAAGTGAAAGGTGTTGTTCGGTCTAAATTGATAAGTCTTCAGTCACTCTGTGTGACTGTGATGTGAACTGCGAGGATTTGCCGGTTTCTGAGACTGCACTGGCGGATACGTATGCATTATGCATTCTCCCGGCCAGAGCCCATCTAGTAAGAATGATCTCGCTCCATACACTTATATTGAGTAAAGCCGAGCCCAGTTTAGTGACGCGTACATCCAGTGGGTGCAGCCTCACTCAATACTAGTGTATGGAGCAAGGCCACGTCCACTAGACAGGCTCTAGCCGGGAGTATGCATAATGCAGAATAAGGACTAAATCTGTGTATACTTGTATGTAGGGGCGGCTGGGGACCGAGTGTGGACACCCGGCCGCCGGGGCGGCTGGGGACTGAGTATGGATACCAGGCCACCGACGCGGCCATGACATGGTGGTCGGCGTCTGCCTCCACAAGCCTAAAAGGCCTCATTTCAAGTGCAAGCAAGCTAGCAGTATGGTATTGCAGCCTGGGGGTGGGTGGGTGGCAGGCTGCACACTTACGCTTGCATTCCAAGAAAACAAAGCAGATGATAACTTCTATCATCATCATCATGCACCTCACCTTGGCACTCTCAACTCCCCTGATTAAGAAGCCAGGGCCCACCGGAAGAGTCTGGTTGTCTGGTGGGCTCGTCCAATGCTGCCCTAAAGCAGGCCAGGCTAAGAAAAGTGTGGGGAAGGTTCCCAGGACAAATAGTGGCGGCTGGGGACTGAGTATGGAGACCTCGCCGCCGATGCAGCCATGAGGTAGTGGCCAGCTTTGGCCTCCTCCAAACTAAAAGGCCCCATTTCAAGTGCAAGCTAGCAGTATAGTATTGCAGCCTGCAGGTGGGTGGGTGGTTTGCTGCATATTTGCGCTTGCACTGCAAGGAATGGGGGAAGTACAATTGAACACTGCCCTAGGACAATGACTTGCACTGGGATAGTTGCAAGTCTGCATCTTCTGATGCGGCAAGGATGACTTCTGATGGGCACACTTTTAGGCAGTGACCTGGGAGTCAGAGATGCTTCCAGGGGTCTTCCCCATGCTGTTCCCATGTCTTTTCAGCACTGTATGCATGTGTCACACAGCACATGGCCAGATAAGGTTGTAAAATGTTAAAATGACATTTCTCGGTGAATGCATTTGTCACGGTTGAAAGCAATACAAAAGTGCAAAAACGCATAAAAAATGCTACTTGTGAGCATAGCCCAAGGTGTGGAGGAGTGTTTTTGTTTTTGGTTATTTATTTTACCTTATACACAAGTTTTTACCCTGGAAAGGAAGTTCCTTAACATATTTCACAGGAAAACAGTTTCAGTTTAGTTTTTGAACGTTTTATTGTGAGTCCGTAAAAGTGGCTTAATACCTCTGACCACATTGTTGACAGCAGTGACCTGGGGGTCAGAAATGCTTCCTGGGGCGATGCCCATGCTGTCCCTATGTCTTTTGAGCACTGTCTCTATCGTTTTGGGCACTTTTTAGGCTTTCTACAGACTGCCGGGGGTGCCGCAGCAAAAATGCTCGGGTCTCCCATAGACTAACATTGGGCTCGTTGCTCGGGTCGAGCACCCGAGTATCACGGTGAGTTCGGCCCGAGCTTCGAGCACCCGAGCATTTTAGTGCTCACTCAACACTAGTGATGAGGCATTAAATAAATACAGAAAATTAAATAAATTCTGTAAAAACCAAAGCAAGGCAGCAAAGATTGAAATAGAGAGACTCATTGCCAGAGAAAGTAAAAATAATCCCAAAATATTCTTTAACTACATAAATAGTAAGAAACTAAAAAATGATAGTGTTGGCACCCTTAAAAATAGTCTGGGTGAAATGGTGGATGAGGATGAGGAAAAAGCCAATATGCTAACTGATTTTTTTTCAACAATATTTACACAAGAAAATCGCATGACAGAAAACATGATCAGTGATAACAAAAATTCTCCATTAAATGTCACTTGCTTAACCCAGCAGGAAGTACGGCGGCGTCTAAAAATCACTAAAGTTGACAAATCCCCGAGCCCGGATGGGATACACCCGTGAGTGCTGCAGGAATTAAGTAAAGTCATAGATAGACCATTATTTTTAATTTTTAAAGATTCCATAATAACAGGGTCTGTACCACAGGACTGGCGTATAGCAAATGTGGTGCCAATATTCAAAAAGGGGACAAAAACTGAACTTGGAAATTATAGGCCAGTAAGCTTAACCTCTACTGTGGGTAAAATCCTGGAGGGTTTCCTAAGAGATGCTATACTAGAGAATCTGAAGAAGAATAACCTCATGACCCAATATCAACATATCAATATAACCGCTCCTTTCAAACTAATCTGATCAGCTTTTATGAAGAGGTAAGTTCTGGACTGGACCAAGGAAATGCAGTGGATGTTGAGTATATGGACTTTTCAAAAGCTTTTGATACGGTTCCACACAAAAGGTTGATACATATATTTTCCCCTATCCCCATTGTTCTCATTTTATGTAAGTGGGTTAAGAACTTTCTCAGTGATACGAAACAAAGAGTGGTTATTAATGGAACACACTCAGACTGGGTCACAGTTAACAGTGGGGTACCACAGGGGTCAGTATTGGGCCTGCTTTTTTTTAACATATTTATTAATGACTTTGTAGGGGGCATACAGAGTAGTATTTCAATATTTGCAGATGACACTAAACTCTGCAGGGTAATCAATACAGAGGAGGACAGTTTTATATTACAGGAGGATCTATGTAAACTAGAAGCTTGGGCTGATAAATGGCAAATGAGATTTAATGGGGATAAATGTTAGGTAATGCACTTGGGCAGAGGAAATAAAATGTATAATTATATGCTTAATTGTAAAACACTGGGCAAAACTGTCACTGAAAAAGACCTGGGTGTATTGGTGGATGACAACCTCACGTTTGGTGGCCAGTGTCAGGCAGCTGCTGCAAAGGCAAATAAAATAATAGGATGCATTAAAAGAGGCATAGATGCTCATGAGGAGAACATAATTTTACCTCTACACAAGTCACTAGTGCGACCACACTTAGAATACTGTGTACAGTTCTGGTCTCCGGTGTATAAGAAAGATATAGCTGAACTAGAGAGGGTGCAGAGAAGAGCGACCAAGGTTATTAGAGGACTGTGGGGTCTGCAATACCAAGACAGGTTATTACACTTGGGGTTATTTACTGTGGAAAAACGAAGACTTAGGGGTGATCTTATTACTATGTACAAATATATGAGGGGACAGTACAAAGACCTTTCTACTGATCTTTTTACTCTGAGTCCTGAGACGGGGACAAGGGGGCATCTTCTACATCTGGATGAAAGAAGGTTTAATCATAATCACAGATGGGGATTCTTTACTGTAAGAGCAGTGAGACTATGGAACTCTTTGCCGCATGATGTTGTAATGAGTGATTCACTACTAAAATTTAAGAAGGGCCTGGATGCCTTTCTTGAAAAGTATAATATTACAGGTTATATATACTAGATTCATTGATAGGGCGTTGATCCCGGGAACTAGTCTGATTGCTGTATGTGGAGTCAGGAAGGAATTTTTTTCCCCAATGTGGAGCTTAGTGTTTGCCACATGGGTTTTTGTTTGCCTTCTTTGGATCAACATGTCAGGCTATGGGTTGAACTAGATGGACTTAGTCTTCCTTCAACCTTAAAAACTATGTTACTAATATACAGTGGGTACGGAAAGTATTCAGACCCCTTTACATTTTTCACTCTTTGTATCATTGCAGCCATTTGGTAAATTCTAAAAAGTTCATTTTTTTTCTCATTAATGTACACTCTGCACCCCATCATGGCTGGAAAAAAACAGAAATGTAGAAATTTTTGGCCGCATTCATGAAAAATTTAAAGGGGTCTGAATACTTTCTGTACCCACTGTATGCTATAGTTAGAAGATATATTGTATTTAAAATTACACTGAAAGGTAAATAAAAATATGTGTAGAATTATTGTGCAAATTGTCTCTTCATAGAGGAAGAGGACTTGAACTCTATAGCACCACCTGTTGGAAGCAGCAATCCTACAAGTCACAATCGACCGTTTAACGAGTCGTGCAATATGACTTAGGATAAAAGCCAAATCATAATCATAATTATTGTGTGTGTTTACATAAAGTAAAGGAAATTACACAGCAGAACTAAGGTGTCTATATGCATGCTGAATTTAAAAAGGACCCGTCAATTCTAATAATACCTCTGTTTTAACAAATGCTTGAATTTTTGTGGAAATAATAGTTTTGGAACATTTTTCTAATAACTCTGTCTTGTATTGTTCCTCAATTAATTTTCCTAGAAAAGTTTGAAAAAATAAAAACTGGGTGGGATTATTTGGGGGTATTTCTCTACCCAGTGTAACATTATCCAATCAGAGCAGCCAATTTCAGCCTGTGAGGTGAGGGGATGCACCTCTTTGACAAGGAGAGTAATAACACCCAGTGTTTAATTTAGTCATAAATCAGGAGGAATTACCGAGTTATGACAATTGTTATTCCATATGGAATTCATATGCTTGCTTAAACAGTCAGTTCGGGCCACGAGAGCTGTCTTCTTTAACCCCTTTACAGCCCATGACGTATTAATACGCGTCTGTGCCCTGGGACTTAAGAGCCTGACCCGTATTAGTACGTCATCGCGATCGCGCGCGTACACAGGCTGTGCGGGCGCGATCGCCGCCGGGTGTCAGCTGATTGTCACAGCTGACACCCGGTACTATGTGCAGGGAGTGGTCCCGCACCGCTCCCGGCACATTAACCCCCGCAATGCTGCGATCGGAGTCGATCGCAGCATTGCGGTGGCAAGGGGAGGTGATTGCAATACTCACCTCCTCTTTCGGCCTCCAGCGCTGTCTGCCGGGTGTTGCCATGATGGCCCGATGTCGTCATGACAACATCCGGGTCACCAGGCAGCAGGAACATTGTTTGGTCATGCGCAGTGCACGACCAAACAATCTTCTCACTGTGCAGCGCTGACTGCCTGCATGACACAGGGATGGTGCTCCATCCCTATGCTATGCTGGCGATCAGAATAAAAAAAGTGAAAGTCCCAGAGTGGGACAAAGTAAAAAAGTGTAAAAACTGTCAGAAAGTGAAAAAAAATAAAAAGTAAATTGTAAAAATATTAAAAAAAAAAAAAAAAAAAAAAAATAATCCACCAAAAATAAATAATATAATAATAATAATAGTTTATTTTTATAGCGCCAACATATTCCGCAGCACTTTACAAATTTTAGGGGGGACTTATACAGACAATACAGAATAAGCATATCTCATATCGAACGGAGTGAGGGCCCTGCTCGCGAGCTTACAGTCTATGAGGAAGTGGGGGAGACACAAAAGGTAAAAAGTACATATATTGTATAATGCAGCCTTGATATACTGAATAGGATAAATAATAATACATGGACTGGTCGCCAGCCAGTATGTGTGCAGTCCTGACAGAGGCTTTTATGTGCATGGTTGGTTTGAACCCGAAGTTGAAGAAGATTTTAATATGGGGGAAAGCTGGGATGGACAGAGTGTGTTTAGGTGATACGCCAGTCTAAAGAAATGTGTTTTTAGGGTTCGCTTGAAACTGTGGGTATTGGGAATTAATCGAACTGTCCTGGGTAGTGCATTCCAGAGAATTGGCGCAGCACGCGAGAAATCTTGGAGACGGGAGTGGGAAGTTCGGATTATGGAGGATTTTAGTTTCAAGTCATTTGCAGAACGGAGGGCACGTGTAGGGTGGTAGACTGAGACAAGGGAGGAGATGTAGGGGGGTACTGAAGCATGGAGCGCTTTGTGGGTAAGCGTGATAAGTTTAAAACGAACTCTATATTGGATGGGCAACCAATGCAATGACTGGCACAGGGAAGAGGCATCTGAGTAGCGGTTGGCGAGGAATATGATCCTGGCTGCTGCGTTCAGGACGGATTGGAGAGGGGAGAGTTTAGTAAGAGGGAGACCGATTAGTAGAGCGTTGCAATAGTCAAGACGAGAATGAATAAGAGCGACAGTAAGAGTTTTTGCCGAGTCAAAGGTGAGAAAAGTCCTGATTCTTGAGATGTTTTTGAGGTGTAGATGACATGAACGAGCGAGTGATTTGATGTGAGGAGTGAAAGAAAGATCTGAATCAAAAATGACCCCAAGACAGCGGGCTTGTAGCTGGGGAGTAATGGTTGAGCCACAAACGGAGATGGCAATATCGGGCACAGGTAGATTAATGGAGGGAGGAAAGACGAGTAGTTCAGTTTTTGACAGATTCAGTTTTAGGTAGAGGGAGGACATAGTGTTAGACACAGCAGAAAGACAATCACTGGTCTTTTGTAGTAATGCAGGGGTGATGTCCGGAGCAGAGGTGTATAATTGGGTGTCATCAGCATAGAGATGGTACTGAAAACCGAATCTACTGATTGTTTGTCCAATAGGAGCGGTGTATAAGGAGAAAAGAAGGGGGCCTAGGACTGATCCTTGAGGAACCCCGACAGTAAGAGGAAGTAGGGAGGAGGAGGAGCCGGCAAAAGACACAGAGAAGGAGCGGTCAGAGAGATAAGAGGAGAACCAGGAGAGAACCGTGTCCTTGAGGCCAATAGTGCGGAGCATAGTGAGGAGGAGCTGGTGATCCACAGTGTCAAATGCTGCAGAGAGATCCAGGAGAATCAGCAGGGAGTAGTGACCATTAGATTTAGCTGTTAGTAGATCATTAGAGACTTTAGTGAGGGCAGTTTCAGTAGAATGTAAAGAGCGGAAACCAGATTGTAAAGGGTCAAGAAGAGAGTTGTCTGAGAGATAGCGGATTAGACGGGAGTGGACCAGGCGTTCCAGGAGTTTAGAGATAAAGGGAAGATTGGAAACAGGTCTGTAGTTGGCCTTGCAGTTCTGGTCGAGGGATGGTTTTTTAAGTAATGGTTGTATGCTGGCGTGTTTAAAAGAAGAGGGAAAGATACCAGATGAGAGGGAAAGGTTGAAAATTTTAGTTAGGTGAGAGGTGACAGCTGGAGCAAGGGACTGAAGGAGATGTGAGGGAATAGGGTCGCTGGTGCAGGTGGTAGGGCGAGAAGATGCAAGGAGCCTGATCACTTCATCTTCCGTGACTGGTTCGAAGTCAGAAAATGAGCAAGATACAATGTGGCGGGGGGGAGCATGCATAACATTTGGGGATTGGGAGAAAATTTCCTGTCGGATATGGTCAATTTTTTCTTTGAAATAGTTAGCCAGATCGTCAGCGCTGAGGTCGGTGGTCGGGGCCTGTGCTGTTTGATTGAGGAGAGAATGAAACGTGTCAAAGAGTCGTTTAGGATTATTGGAAAGTGAGATGATGAGGTTGTTAAAGTAGGTTTGTTTGGAGATGTACCCATCAATAAATATTATTATGAAAAAAAAAGCAAACAAACAATAAAAGTACATATATTTGGTATTGCCGCATCTGGAACAACCTGACCTATAAAACTGTCCCACTAGTTAACCCCTTCAGTGAACACAGTAAAAAAAAAAAAAAAAACGAAGCAAAAAACAATGCTTTATCATCATACTGACAAACAAAAAATAGAATAACACGCAATCAAAAAGACGAATATAAATAAAAATGGTACAGCTGAAAACGTCATCTTGTCCCGCAAAAAACAAACCACCATACAGCTCCATAATCTGAAAAATCAAAAAGTTATAGCTCTCAGAATAAAGCGATGCAAAAAAATAATTTTTTCCATAAAATAGCTTTTATTGTGTAAAAGCGCCAAAACATAGAAAAATTATATAAATGTGGTACCGCTGTAAACGTACTGACCCAAAGAATAAAGCTACCTTATCAATTTTACCACACGCCGAACAGAATTAAAAAAAAAAAAAAAATTCCTGAATTGTTGGTTTTTGTTTATTCTGCCTCCCAAAAATCGGAATAGAAAGCGATCAAAAAATGTCACGTGCCTGAAAATGGCACCAATAAAAACGTCAACTCATCCAGCAAAAAATAAGCCATCACATGACTCTGTCTGCCAAAATATGGAAAAATTATAGCTCTCAAAATATGGCGATGCAAAAACTAGATTTTACAAAAAATGCGTCTTTTAGTGTGTGACAGCTGTTAATCATAAAAACCCCATATGATTCTGGTATCGCTGTAATCGCACCGACCCGAAGAATAAAGTCGTCTAATCACTTATACCGCACGAGGAACGGCGTAAAAAATAAACTCTTGGGTTAGGGTTGTGCTAGGGTTAGGGTTGTGCTAGGGTTAGGGTTCAGCTAGGGTTAGGGCTGGGGCTGAGGTTAGGGTTGGGATTTTTTTCAAAAGTAAGAAAAAAAGATGACGATATGGCGACTAGTGTTGAGCACAAGTGCTCGCTACTTGAGTTTGCATCGGGTGCTCTGGTATGCATTGAGTATCGTGGGTATTTGAGTGACATGCTCGAGTCTCCGCCCCATATGCTTCGCGGGCAAAAAAACTTTGCGAGGATTGCCTGCCATGCACGAGCGATCCCCGCATGTTTTTTTTGGGGTGTCTAATAACCGTGAAACATGTGGGGCAGGGACTCGAGCATGTCACTCGAGCACACGCAGTACATGGTGCATACCTGAGTACCCGATGCAAACTCAAGTAGAGAGCACTTGCGCTCAAGACTAATGACAACTTATTCAATATGATGACCTAATGTTATCAAATTCTGTGTCGTACCTCTGGGTTCAAAATGTTCACTATACCCCTTGATAAAATCCTTGAGGGGTCTAGTTTCCAAAATGGGGTCACTTGTGGGGGGTTTCCACTGTTTAGGCACACAGGGGCTCTCCAAACGCGACATGGTGTCCGCTAACAAATTGAATGGAAAATCGGCTCAAATTGTTAGCGGACACCATGTTGCGTTTGGAGAGCCCCTGTGTGCCTAAACATTGAAGCTCCCCCACAAGTGACCCCATTTTGGAAACTAGACCCCCCAAGGCACCTATCTAGATGCATAGTGAGCACTTGGAAACCCCCAGGTGCTTCACAAATTGATTTGTTAAAATGAACAAGTGGAAAAGAAAACACTTTTTTATTTTTACGGATTAATTTGTGAAGCACCTGGGGGTTACAAGTTCTCACTATGCATCTAGATAGGTGCCTTGGGGGGTCTAGTTTCTAAAATGGGGTCACTTTTGGGGGAGCTCCAATGTTTAGGCACACAGGGGCTCTCCAAACGCAACATGGTGTCCGCTAACAATTTGAGCCGATTTTCCATTCAATTTGTTAGCGGACACCATCTCGCATTTGGAGAGCCCCTGTGTGCCTAAACATTGGAGCTCCCCCACAAGTGACCCCATTTTGGAAACTAGACCCCCCAAGGCACCTATCTAGATGCATAGTGAGCACTTGGAACCCCCAGGTGCTTCACAAATTGATTCGTAAAAATGAAAAAGTGGAGAAAAAAAATACTTTTTCATTTTTACGGATTAATTTGTGAAGCACCTGGGGGTTCAAAATGCTCACCACCCATCTAGATAAGTTCCCAGGGGGGTCTAGTTTCCAAAATGGGGTCACTTTTGGGGGGTTTCCACTGTTTAGGCACATCAGGGGCTCTCCAAACACAACATGGCGTCCGCTAATTATTCAAGCAAATTTTACAATCGAAAATTCAAATGGCGCTCCATCCCTTCCGAGCCCTGCCGTGCGCCCAAACAGTGTTTTTTCCCCACATATGGGGTATCTGCGTACCCAGGGGAAATTGAACAACAAATTTTGGGGTCCATTTTTTTCCTGCTACCCCTGCAAAAATAAAAAAAATTGGGTCTAAAGTAACATTTTTGTGAAAAAAGTTAAATGTTAATTTTTTTCTTCCACATTCCAAAAATTCCTGTGAAGCACCTGAAGGGTTAATAAAGTTCTTGAATGTGGTTTTGAGCACCTTGAGGGGTGCAGTTTTTAGAATGGTGTCACTTTTGGGTATTTTCTGTCATAAAGACCTCTCGAAGTGACTTCAAATGTGATGTGGTCCCTAGAAAAATGGTTTTGTAAATTTTGTTGGAAAAATGAGAAATCGCTGGTCAACTTTTAACCCTTATAGCTCCATAACAAAAAAAAATTTTGGTTCCAAAATTGTGCTGATGTAAAGTAAACATGTGGGAAATGTTATTTATTAACTATTTTGTGTGACATATCTCTCTGATTTAAGGGCATAAAAATAAAAATTTTGAAAATTGCAAAATTTTCTAAATTTTCGCCAAATTTCCATTTTTTTCACAAATAAACGCAAGTGATATCAAAGAAATTTTACCACAGTCATGAAGTACAATATGTCACGAAAAAACAATCTCAGAATCAGGGGGATCCGTTGAAGCGTTCCAGAATAATTACCTCATAAAATGACAGTGGTCAGAATTGTAAAAATTGGCCTGGTCATTAACGTGCAAACCACCCTCGGGGGTAAAGGGGTTAAGAGCAATCAATGTTTTTGGATAATTTAGTAAAGTAAGTGAGCAAGCATGGTGCCAATTAACTTTTATTCTTTTTGTTTTTATACTTCACTTATTTTGTGCAAATTGTCGTTGGATTGTTAAGAATTCCATGGCAGATTGAATAAAAGTTATGCAAAGAAATTGATTGATAATTAATAAAAGCAGGAAAGGAAAGTCCAATTTACAATGTTTCATAACGAGTCCAACCCATAAATAAACGTTTCACACAGGGCTACGGTATTCTTCATGCCTTTAGGCTTTCCAGTTACTTAAGGAGAAATTGAATGGCTTGAGCAATATGAAAGTCATTCTGGCTCTTAGCCTTGAGGTTACAGCAGAAACAGATTCTGCCCCTCCTTTCATGCAATTAAAAGGACAGAAGTAAAACAACAGGCTCATACAGTAGTTAACATATTTTTACAAAGATGCGTCACATGCTATTTTTTTATTTATATATTTCATTTCGTCCATTGTTCTTTTTCATTAAACCTGCATAAACAGGAAGCAAAACAAATGGTGAACAAAACATTAGAATGTTAAAGAAAACAATGGGAACAGTCTAAGATAAGAAGCGATCATTTAATGAAAAGCAGGAATAGTTTTGTAGGAGCAGTGCAATTTGCTAAGCATGCCTGATCTTTACCTGTCCCACATGAATAACAACGTACATTGTTGTAGCTCACAGGAGGCCTCTGATTTCTGCCAGCTTAAACAGAATGATTGGAAAGTGAATCATTTCCTGCAATTTAATTCATAGCTGAATTCAAGGTACAGAAAGATAAGGTCATACAGACAACGATCTGTCTCCAGAAAGCTATCAAAATTGTAATGCTTCTATAGGAGGAAGCTTAATTGAAAGAAATAGACTTTCTTATTGGGATGAGACAGGACTGCAGAGTTGGTGAAGGCCAGCAGGCATTGTCCACTGGTTTCATAATGTGGTTATGCTGAAATTATATCATGTATTCATTCTGTTTTATATGTATATATGTATTGTGCTGAATTAGATCAGAAGAACAGCTGCAGACTGAAAGCTTCTGTGCTGAAAAGGTAATCTAAAGCTCGAACTCAAACAAGCCTCTAAATGAGGACATTTTAGAGACACCAATGTATAAAACATCTGTCTAGTGCCAAGCACTATATGCATGAGCAAAATGTATTTGTATATTATTCATCTGCTCACATAATGATGTCTATTTTAATATGAAGCATAGCATGTAATATAGAGTTTATATTATTTATAACACACAAATTGTAATAACATTCATAAGTTTTCTTGTTAAAGGAACTAATGGAATAACTATCCTTAATATACCTAACTTTGTATGCAATGTTGGGGCGAGTTGGACTTTGCTAATCTTGGCTAATCTAAATTACCTGCCCCTAGTAATGTACTTATCAGCCGCTGTCTTCTGTACTCATCACTCCTCCCAGTAATGAAATGCTCATCTCTCCCTCCATCCTACCTACTCACCTCACCCTCTCCTCTGAACTGTTCCTCCACTTTCAACCCTCCATCTCCAAACAAACACACCCGCCACGCAAGCTCTCCTGCCCGCACCTTCTCACCCTCTCCCTGCCCCTCCTAATTGCGGGTGACATCTCCCCTAATCCTGGCCCACCCCATTACACCAACCCCCCCCACTCCCACGACATATAACCAAACCCCGTAACCTCAACAACCTCAGACCCATCCCTCCCGCCCCTGCTTCCCCAGTCTCCCTTCCGGGCGCCCTCTGGAACGCCTGCTAGGTCTGCAATAAACTTCCGTACATCCACGACCTCTTCATCTCCAAAAAACTCTCCTTCCTCGGCATCACGGAAACCTGGCTCACCCTCTCTAACACAACCTCCCCGGCCGCCCTCTCCTATGGTGGACTTACATTTTCCCACACCCCCCGCCCCAACAACACCCACGGTGGAGGAGTCGGCCTACTCCTGGCCAACACGTGCTCCTTCATCCTGATTACGCCGCCCCCTCCTAACCCCTCCCCTCCTTCGAGGCACATACTGTGCGCATCTTCTCCCCTTGCAACCTCCAACTGGCAGTTATCTACCGTCCCCCAGGATCCCCCTCCTCTTTCTTTGACCACTTCACAACCTGGCTCCTCCACCTCCTCTCCTCTGACATCCCCACCATCATCATGGGTGACTTCAATATCCCCGTTGACACCCCCTGCACTGCCGCCTCTAGACTCCTATCCCTAACCTCCTCCCTCGCTCTCTCCCAATGGACCTCATCCGCCACACACACTGACGGTCACACACTGGGCCTTGTCTTCACCCGCCTCTGTTCTCACGCTGACCTCGAAAACTCACCTCTCCCCCTATCTGACCACAACCTACTAACCTTCTCCTCCCTATCCCCCCCTCTCTGATCACCCCTCCCCGCACACTCCCCCACCCCCGTAGAAACCTCAAACTCATCGACTTCCACTCACTCTCCGAGTCCCTCCTCCCTCTCTCCGGCCTAGCTTCTTCTCAGGACGCCGCCACCCTCTACAACACCACCCTCACCACAGCCCTTGACCAAGCTGCCCCGCTCTCACACGTCACAACCCGTGCACACAGACAACCCTGGCTAACGCCCCTCATGAAAAAACTTCGGCAGACGTCTAGAGTAGCTGAGCGGAAATGGAAGAAATCCCACTCCGCTGAACACCTCACCCTGTTCAAACAGTCCCTCACCGCCTTCAAGACTGCTCTCACGAATGAAAAACAAGGCTACTTCTCTTCCCTATTTCCCTATTAACCGCCCTATCCCGCAACCCCAAGCAACTTTTAAGTACCTTCAACTCTCTACTCCGTCGCCCTGCACCGCCCCCCCTCGCCCCTCATCTCAGCCGACGACTTCGCCACCTTCTTCAAGGACACCCAAATGTAGTTTCTCCCCCATGACAGAAGACCTCCTCTCCTCTCTGCTAGCTCACTCACACCTCACCACCTGTGCCCTCGACCCCCTCCCACCTCATCCCTAACCTCACCACTGTCCTCATCCCCGCCCTAACCCATCTTTTCAACCTATCACTTAAATCCGGCACCTTCCCATCATCCTTCAAGCATGCCACAATCACCCCCATCCTCAAAAAACCCTCCCTTGACCCTGCAATAGTCTCCAACTACCGCCCGATATCTCTCCTCCCTTTCGCCTCAAAATTACTTGAACAGCACGTTCATGCCGAGCTGTCCTCCCACCTCTCCTCCTCCTCCCTCTTCGACCGCCTTCAATCCGGTTTCCGACCCCACCACTCCACCGAAACAGCCCTAACTAAAGTCACAAATGACCTACTGACCGCCAAGAGCAAGCGACACTACTCCGTCCTCCTTCTTCTCGACCTCTCCGCCGCCTTCGACACAGTCGACCACCCCCTCCTACTCCACATCCTAGAATCCCTTGGCATCACTGACCTAGCCCTCTCATGGATCTCCTCCTACCTAACGGACCAGACTTTCAGTGTCACCCACTCCCACACCTCATCCTCGCCCCACCCCCTTTCTGTTGGAGTTCCCCAAGGCTCAGTCCTGGGACCACTACTCTTCCCCGCATACACCCTCAGCCTGGGGAAACTCATCGAATCCCACGGCCTCCAATACCACCTCTACGCTGACGACACCCAGCTCTACTTGTCTGGCCCCGACATTTCCGCCCTACTATCCAAAATTCCCCAATGCCTATCCGCCATCTCATCCTTCTTCTCCGCCCGATTCCTCAAACTCAACATGGACAAGACCGAGATAATCGTCTTCCCCCCCAACCGCTCTCCCCAGCTCTACAACTTATCCATCACAATCAACGACTGCACCCTCTCACCCGTCTCCCACGCCAAGTGCCTCGGGGTAATCCTCGACTCCTCCCTCTCCTTCAAGCCCCACATCGAAGCCCTCGCCATCGCCTGCCGACTCCAACTGAGGAACATTGCCCAAATCCGCTCGTTCCTTGACCAGGACTCGGCAAAAATGCTTATCCACGCCCTCATCATTTCCCGTCTCGACTACTGCAACCCCCTGCTCACTGGCCTCCCCGCTTCCTCCCTCACACCTCTCCGCACCATCCTCAATTCCACTGCCCGACTCATCCACCTATCTCCCCGTTTCACCCCCGCCTCCCCCCTCTGCCAAGCCCTTCACTGGCTCCCCATTGCCCTGAGATCACGGTTCAAAACCCTAACCCTAACATACAAGGCCATACATAACCTGTCCCCTCCCTACATCTCCGACCTGGTTTCCAGATATGTCCCCCCGCGCGATCTTCGCTCCTCTCAAGAACTTCTCCTCTTCTCCCCTCTCATTTCCTCCTCCCACAACTGCCTACAAGACTTCTCTCGTGCATCCTCCATACTCTGGAACTCTCTCCCCCATCACATCCGACACTCCCCTACCCTGGGAAGCTTCAATAAAAACCTAAAGACCCACCTCTTCCTTCAGGCCTACAGCCCACACTGAGACCCATCCGCTACACCATCTCACCCTCTCCTCTCCCCTTCCTCCTGTCTTCCCACCCACCCCCTATAGACTGTGAGCCCTCGTGGACAGGACCCCCTGCCCTACTGTACCAGTGCGCCTCGTTTGATGTTTCATGTCCGTGTCCCTGTCTGCCCCTACACTTGTAAAGCGCCATGGAACCTAATGGCGCTATATAAATATTTAATAATAATAATAATACTTGGCACCGCTCCTGTCGTCTTCTGCATTTTGTGACCTGCCAGGTCACTCCAGTGTTTTCTGGACGATCCAGAAGTCACTACTCAATGTACAGTGGGTACGGAAAGTATTCAGACCCCTTTAAATTTTTCACTCTTTGTTTCATTGCAGCCATTTGGTAAATTCTAAAAAGTTCATTTTTTTCCTCATTAAAGTACACTCTGCACCCCATCTTGACTGAAAAAAAACAGACACACTGATAGCAACACCGCAGAAGAAATGCTAACACAAGCTTCCAGTATCCGTTGCTTCAGATGCATCCAGCTGCATCCAGGATGGATGCTGAAATTCCCATGTAGCTGGAGTCCCTGCCCCAGTTACAAGGAGAATCAGCAATAAAAAGAATAAATTAATATGTCCCAAGTAAAACAGTTCATTCTCCCACAATGTCTGAGTACTGATGAGTCTAATAAAATCTGAAATCTGCAACAACGATAAGTCATTCTGCAACTGACAAAATTTCTACTTACACTCAGCACCAAGCATCTCTTTGTAGCAACCCTTTCAAGATGATACCTATTTGAATCTGCTGCTTCAAGACATATTTACTAATTGACTAAGTGGAATAAGTTGCATTATGATGTATGTAAAATGTAGCAAGGGTAAGTATTTAGGACATGGCTGCAGTATATTAACCCCTTTACCACCTAAGGTGGTTTGGTTAATGACCAGGCCAATTTTTACAATTCTGACCACTGTCACTTTATGAGGTAATTACTCTGGAACGCTTCAACGGATCCCACTGATTCTGAGATTGTTTTTTCGTGGATATTGTACTTCATGATAGTGATAAAATTTCTTCTATATCAATTGTGTTTATTTGTGAAAAAAATGGAAATTTGGCAAAAATTTTGAAAATTCCGCAATTTTCACACTTTGAATTTCCATGCCCTTAAATTAGAGAGATATGTCACACAAAATAGTTAATAGATAACATTTCCCACATGTCTACTTTACATCAGAACAATTTTGGAACCAACATTTTTTTCTGTTAGGGAGCTATAAGGGTTAAAAATTGAGCAGCGATTTCTCATTTTTACAACAAAATTTACACAACCATTTTTTAGGGACCACATCACATTTGAAATGATTTTGAGGGTCTTTGTGACGGAAAATACCCAAAAGTGACACCATTCTAAAAATTGCACCCCTCAATGTGCTCAAAAGCACATTCAAGAAGTTTATTAACCCTTCAGGTGCTTCACAGGAATTTTTGGAATGTGGAAGAAAAAAATGAACATTTTTTTTTTCACAAAAATGTTACTTTAGACTCCAGTTTTTAATTTTTGCAAGGGTATCATTAAAAAATGAACCCCAAAATTTGATGTGCAATTCCTCCTGAGCACGCTGATATCTGATATGTGGGGAAAAACCACTGTTTGGGCGCACGGCAGGGTTCGGAAGGGAAGGAGCGCCAATTGACTTTTTGAATGTAAAATTAAAAATAAATAAAAATAATTAGCGGACGCCATGTTGCGTTTGGAGAGCCCTTGATGTGCCTAAACAGTAGAAGCCCCCCACAAGTGACCCCATTTTGGAAACTAGACCCACCAGGGAACTTATCTAGATGTGTGGTGAGCACCCTGAACCTCCAGGTGCTTCACAGAAGTTTACAACATTGAGCAGTAAAAATAAAATTTTAAAATTTTTCCAACAAAAATGTTTTTCAGCCTCCAGTTTTGCATTTTCATAAGGGTAACAGGAGAAATTGCACCATGCAACTTATTTTGCAATGTCTCCTGAAAAAGCTGATACCCCATATGTGGGGGAAAACCACTGTTTGGACGCACGGGAGGGTTCGGAATGGAAGGAGCTCCATTTGACTTTTGAATGTAAAATTTGCTTGAATAATTAGAGGACGCCATGTTGCGTTTGGGGAGCCCCTGAGGTGCCTAAACAGTGGAAACCCCCCCCCCCCAAGTGACTCCATTTTGGAAACTACACCCCTCAAGGATTTTATCAAGGGGTATAGTGAACATTTTGAACCCAGAGGTATGACACAGAATTTGATAACATTAGGTCATCATATTGAATAAGTTGTCATTAGTCTTGAGTGCAAGTGCTCGCTACTTGAGTTTGCATTGGGTACTCGGGTATGCACCAAGTATCGTGGGTGCTCAAGTGACATGCTCGAGTCCCTGCACGTATGTTTCACGGTTATTAGACACCCAGAAGACAAACATGTGGGGATCGCTCGTGCTTGGCAGGCAACCCCCGCGAGGTTTTTTTGGCTGTATAACAGCTGCAAAACAGATGGGGCAGAGACTCGAGCATGTTACTTGAGCACCCGCTATACTCGGTGCATACCCGAGCACCCGATGCAAACTCAAATAGCGAGCACTTGCGCTCAACATTAGTCGCCATATCGTCGTCATTTTTTTTCTTTACTTCTGAAAAAATCTCAACCCCCAATACAAACCTA
The DNA here is from genome assembly GCF_046119375.1 of Phyllobates terribilis. Classification (NCBI taxonomy): domain Eukaryota; kingdom Metazoa; phylum Chordata; class Amphibia; order Anura; family Dendrobatidae; genus Phyllobates; species Phyllobates terribilis. Next base: position 114,218,277 of record NW_027362761.1, on the reverse strand, counting down.
ACCCCAACCCTAATACAACCCCAACCCTAACCCAAACGTAGCCCAACCTTAACCCTAGTCCAACCCTAACACTAGCCCAACCCTAACCCTAACCTTTACCCTAGCCCAAACCTAACCCTAGCCCAACCCTAACCCTAGCACAACCCTAACCCTAGCAAAACTCTAACCCTAGCACAGCCCTAACCCTAGCACAACCCGAACCCTAGAGTTTATTTTTTGCGCCGTTCCTCGTGCGCTATAAGTGATTAGACGACTTTATTCTTCGGGTCAGTGCAATTACAGCAATACTAGATTCAGATCGGATTTTTATAATTGACAGTTGTCACACACTTAAAAAAACTTTTTTTGCAAAGACTAGTTTTTGCATCGCCATATTTTGAGAGCTATAATTTCTCCATATTTCGGCCGAGAGAGTCATGTGACAGCTTGTTTTTTGTGGGACAAGGTGACGTTTTTATTGGTACCATTTTCGGGCACGTGACATTTTTTGATCGCTTTCTACTCCAATTTTTGGGAGACAGAATAAACAAAAAACAACAATTCAGGAATTGTTTTTTTTTGTTATTATTATGTCGTTCTGCGTGTGGTAAAATTGATAAGGCAGCTTTATTCTTTGGATCAGTACGTTTACAGTGGTACCACATTTTATATTTTTTTATGTTTTCGCACTTTTACACAATAAAAACTATTTTATAGGAAAAAAAACTGTTTTTGCATCGCTTTATTCTGAGAGCTATAACTTTTTTATTTTTCAGCCGTTGGAGCTGTATGGAGCTGTATGGCAACTTGTTTTTTGCAGGACAAGATGACATTTTCAGCGGTACCATTTTTATTTACATTCCTCTTTTTGATTGCGTTTTATTCCATTTTTTGTTTGGCGGTATGATGATAAAGCATCGGGTTTTTTTTGTTGTTGTTTTTTACCGTGTTCACTAAAGGGGTTAACCAGTGAGACAGTTTTATAGGTCAGGTCGTTCCGGATGCAGCGACCAAATATGTGTACTTTTATTGTTTTTTGTTTGTTTTTTTCATAAGATTATTTATTTATGGTAATATATTTTTATTTTTTTATTATTTATTATTTTTTCATTTTTTTTATATATTTTTACAATTTTTTTTTTTTTTTTCATTTTCTGACAGTTTTTGATCTTTTACACTATGTCCCACTATGGGACTTTCACTTTTTGCAGCCTGATCGGCTGTATAGCACAGGGATGTAGCACCATCCCTGTGCTATACAGCCTGTCAGCGCTGCACAGGGAGAAGTTACTTTGGTCGCTCACTGCGCATGACCAAAGTAATGTCCTACCTCCTGGTGACCCGGATGTTGTCATGATGACATGAGGTCACCATGACAACTTCCGGGACCGGACTCAGACGCCGCAGGACACTGCCAGAGAAGGTAAGTATCGCACTTACCTCCTCTTGCCACTGGAATGCTGCGATCGATTTCGATCGCAGCATTTCGGGGGTTAATGTGCAGGGAGTGGTGCAGGACCACTCCCTACACATAGCACCGGGTGTCAGCTGTGATAATCAGCTGACACCCAGTGGCGATCTCGCCCGCACCTATTGTGTGCGGGCGAAATCGCCAAGGCGTACTAATACGCATCAGGCCCATAAGGCCCAGGGCACAGATACGTATTAGTACACCTTGGGCCAGAAAGGGGTTAATAGAATATCTCTATATTAGACTCTCTATTCACTATTATGAGGTTATATGAACAAAATCCATCCTTATTGATCAAAAAATATATATTGATGATACTGATGTTGTATACAAAATACTAGAATCCACAGAGGAGGAAGATTATTCTGCACGAATCATTAACTTAAGCCGGGTTTAATCATATAAATACACTAGCAGTGGCGACCACAGACAGAAAAGGGCACTTGTGCAAGAACAATATATGGACCCTTTCCAATGCCATATATCTTCATAGTGCACAATTCCACCTGCTTTGGAGGTAGACTTAGGCTATCTTATCTCTTGTCCCCCTGTACGGCTGCACAGGTTCCACCAATGGTATGACTGCCCCTGTACACTAGTGTTATAGATATACGGTTGCAGTTTTCCATTTCTTACTTGTACCATGTCTGACAGAGTACTAAGTACAGTTGCAATCAAAATTATTCAATTCCCATTGCAAATTAAGTTTATTACCAAAAGTTATGATGTACAATATAAAGTTATATTGTGGTACCGTGTTCACCAGAAAATTTGATGTAAATACTTTTATGCCAAAAAATGACAAAAGTATTCTCGGAGTGATGCCTTTATTGCCTAACCAGAAAAAATATATATCCAAGCTTTCAGAGCACACAAGGTCCTTCTTCAGGCAGGATTACAAATTAATTTTTACCTTTTACCAAAAGTTACAAACTTTTTGTTTTTTTGTAATAAAGAATTCAAGCAAGAACAATTAGAAAAACTAAACACAACTAAAATAACCAGTGTTTTTTGCAAATTCAACGCAAAATGACACTTTAAATTCCACTTTAAATTTTAACTTTATATTAACTGGTGCCTGTCCAATTTGCTTTTGATAAACTATTCAGTTTAACGCCTTCATTTACTCACCCTTACTGGGTCCCATGTTGGGTACATTTCTTCTTTGTTCCCCTTTGTATTACATTGTTTTACAGAGGTATTTTTACCTAAAATATGACACAAAAGAAACCTCCATATGAAATCTGAGAGGTATACACATATATGATAGAGTGCTTTAGAAGCCATATTAACACATCATAGAACTTGAAGTTGTGCGCCACCATAATATGTCAGTGTATATTAATCCTTACTCATATCATGTATACAACATGTAAACAGAGTAAAATTTTAGATTTGTCATAGGTGGCAGGGGCAGGACCAGGTCCAAAGTTTAAATTTATTTTAGTTTTCTGAAATGAGCTATATTCAGGAAACAATTTATTGATGAAAGTTCTGTGGCAAAAGAGGACAACCCTGAGATGAAAAATACACTGCTCAAAAAAAATAAAGGGAACACTTAAACAACAGAATATAACTCCAAGTAAATCAAACTTCTGTGAAATCAAACTGTCCACTTAGGAAGCAACACTGATTGACAATCAATTTCACATGCTGTTGTGCAAATGGAATAGACAATAGATGGAAATTATTGGCAATTATCAAGATACTCTCAATAAAGGAGTGGTTCTGCAGGTGGGGACCACAGACCACATCTCAGTACCAATGCTTTCTGGCTGATGTTTTGGTCACTTTTGAATGTTGGTTGTGCTTTCACACTCGTGGTAGCATAAGACAAACTCTACAACCCACAGAATTTGCTCAGGTAGTGCAGCTCATCCAGGATGGCACATCAATGCGAGCTGTGGCAAGAAGGTTTGCTGTGTCTGTCAGCACAGTGTCCAGAGGCTGGAGGCGCTGCCAGGAGACAGGCCAGTACACCAGGAGACGTGGAGGGGACCATAGGAGGGCAACATTCCAGCAGCAGGACCACTACCTCTGCCTTTGTGCAAGGAGGAACAGGAGGAGCACTGCCAGAGCCCTGCAAAATGACCTCCAGCAGGCCACAAATGTGCATGTGTCTGCACAAATGGTTAGAAACCGACTCCATGAGGGTGGTATGAGGGCCTGACATCCACAGATGGGGGTTGTACTCACAGACCAACACTGTGCAGGATGCTTGGCATTTGCCAAGGAACACCAGGATTGGCAAAGTCGCCACTGGCGCCCTGTGCTTTTCACAGATGAAATCAGGTTCACACTGAGCACATGTGACAGATGTGACAGAGTCTGGAGATGCTGTGGAGAGCGATCTGCTGTCTGCAACATCCTTCAGCATGACTGGTTTGGCAGTGGGTCAGTAATGGTGTGGGGCAGCATTTCTTTGGAGGGCCGCACAGCCCTCCATGTGCTCTCCAGAGGTAGCCTGACTGCCATTAGGTACCGAGATGAGATCCTCAGACCCCTTGTGAGACCATATGCTGTTGCGGTTGGCCCTGGGTTCCTCCTAATGCAGGACAATGCCAGACCTCATGTGGCTGGAGTGTGTCAGCAGTTCCTGCAAGATGAAGGCATTGAAGCTATGGACTGGCCCGCCCGTTCCCCAGACCTGAATCCGATTGAACACATCTGGGACATCATGTCTCGCTCCATCCATCACAGACTGTCCAGGAGTTGGCGGATGCTTTAGTCAAGGTCTGGGAGGAGATCCCACATGAGACCATCCGCAACCTCATCAGGAGCATGCCCAGGCATTGTAGGGAGTTCATACAGGCATGTGGAGGCCACACACAATACTGAGCCTCATTTTGACTTGTTTTAAGGACATTACATCAAAGTTGGATCAGCCTGTAGTGTGTTTTTCCACTTTAGTTTTGGGGGTGACTCCAAATCCAGGCCTCCATTGGTTAATAAATTTGATTTCCATTGATGATTGTTGTGTGATTTTGTTGTCAGCACATTCAACTTTGTACAGAACAAAGTATTCAATGAGAATATTTCATTCATTCAGATCTAGGATGTGTTATTTGAGTGTTCCCTTTATTTTTTTGAGCAGTGTATAATTTTTGCCATATATTTCTACTTTAACCCTTGGCATCTTATTTAAAAATGGTTAATCGGTTATACGTATAAACACATGGTGGGTCCTCTCTTTATTATAAAATAACCATGAACAAGTCATCTTCCATCTGTAAATCTTAACAGGATGTTTTAAGATATTTCATTAAATCTGAGTAATTAGTTAATAGCAATCTGATGTAATTACCACTTAAACTTATTTGCTGTCAATGGACTAATTTAGGTCTCCAGTGAATAAGAATAAGAATCTTAGAACAATATTCAAATATGTCAATAGATCTATTGATATTTTTACACCAAGGCCTGCAATGATAACAAGGGAAAGAAGGTTTAATCATCATTAGAGATGAGGATTCTTTACTGTAAGAGCAGTGAGATTATGGAACTCTCTGCCGCAACACTTTGTAATGGTACACTAACTAAATAATTTCAGGGAGGACCTGGGTGCCTTTCTTGAACCATATGTTTCATGTTATTAGTACAAGACTGCAATAGAACGTTAATCCAGGGAACAAGTATGATTGCCATGTGTGGAATCAAGGTGGAATTTTACTCCTAATATTGGGCAAATAGCAACTACTTCATGTGCTTTTTGTCTTCTTTCTGGATGAACATATTAGGTTAAAGGTTGAACTTGATGGACTTTTGTCACCCAGATTTTTTCAATACTCGGTAGTAGTATAGGTTCCATAAATAGATCATGAATTGCCTATAGCTCATGTGATGAAGTTATGGTGCTCTTTCAGCATCTTGCACTTTGCTGTAAGGCAGAACCTACTTAGTAACCTACTTACTCACTTGAATAAGTTTATAGACAGCAAACTAAACCAAATATCTTCGGTCTGAAGATTTCAGATATTTCCATGAAGTTTTTTAACAATGTTGTAGTCAACCTTTATTTTACAATCCCAATTCCAAAAATGTTGGCACGCTGTGTAAAATGTAAAGAAAAGAAGATTGCCATGCTTTGGAAATCTCTTATAGACATATTTTATTCACAGTGTTACATAGAACACGGATCAGAAGTTGAAAGTTAGCAATTTTTCTTTTTCAGTTTAAAGATTGTCATTTAGAAATTTATGGCAGGTAACACATATCAAAAAAGTTTGTACAGGGTTAATATTGGATGTTCTTGACCTACAAGCCCTTAGGTAGCATTGCATTAAAAACAAGCACAATACGGTCATGCAAATTACTGCATGTCTCAGGAATAATCAAGAAATCATTGTCTGTGAAAACAATTCACCATGTAATCCATAAATGCAGATTAAAGTTCTATCATGCAAAGAAGAAGCCATATATCAATACAATCCAGAAACACTGCCATCTTTGCTGGGACCAAGTTCACTTAAAAATGGATTGAGGCAAAATTGAGAACTATTCTGTGATCAGATGAATCGAAATTTTACGAACTCTGTGTCCTATGGACTCAACAGAAGGGGGACCATCCAGCTTGGTTTCAGCACACAGTTCAAAAGACCTGCATCTCTGATCATATGGGGTTGCATTAGTGCCTTTGCATTAGTGCCTATGCATTAGTGCCTATAAGTGCCTAGATATTTTAGAACAACCTATGCTCCCATCCAGACAATGTCTATTTCAAGGAAGGCCATTAATATATCATTAAGACAATACTAAACCACATACTGCATCCATCACAACAGCATGGCTTCATAGAAGAAGAGTTTGAATGATGAACTGGCCGTCTACAGTCCAGACCTTTCACCAATAGAAAACATTTGGCGCATTATGAAATGAAAAATTCAGAAAAGAATACCCAGGACAAAATTCCTCTTCCAAAACTCTAGCAATGGATCTCCTCACTTCCCAGATGTTTACAGACTGTTGTAAAAATAAGAGGGAATGCTACATAATGGTAGACATGGCGCTGTACAAACTAATTGAGATGTGCTGCTGCCATCAATTTCTAAATTAGTTAATTTTATAAAATGAAATGGAAAAATGTCTAATTTTTACCTTCTGATCTGTGTTCTATGCTCTGTTGTGAATATAATATGACAATAAGAGATTCTTAAATTATTGCATTCTTCTGTTTTTACATTTTGCACAGCGTACCAACTGTTTTTGAGCTGTGGTTCTACTTCTATGTCTTTCTGCCACTATCATGACTACATTGGCATGTAAAAGTTTGGGTACCCGTGGTCAAAATTAATGTTATTGTGAACAGTTAAGCAAGTTGAAGTTGAAATGATCTCTAAAAGGCCTAAAGTTAAAGATGACACATTTCCTTTGTATTTTAGGCAAATGTATATATATTTTCATCTTTTAGATGTTAAAAATTGCAAAAAGGAAAATGGGCCTTTGCAAAGTATGGGCACCCAGCATGGTTAGTACCTAGTAGCACCCCCTTTTGAAAGTATCACAGTTTGTAAATGCTTTTTGTAGCCAGCCAATAGTATTTCAATTCTTGTTTGAGGGATTTTCATCTATTCTTCCTTGGAAAATTCTTCCAGTTCTGTGAGATTCCTAGGTTGTCTTGCATGCACTGCTATTTTGATGTCTAGCCACAGATTTTCAATGATGTTCAGATCAGGGGACTGTGAGGGCCATTGTTAAACCTTCAGCTTGCGCCTTTTGAGGTAGTCTATTGTGGATTATGATGTGTGCTTGGGATCATTATCCATTTGTAGAAGCCATCCTCTTTTCATCTTCAGCTTTTTTACAGATGGTGTTATGTTTGCATCAAGAATTTGTTGAAACTTCATTGAATCCATTCTTCCCTCTACCTGTGAAATGTTCCCCGTGCCATTGGCTGCAACACAAACTGAAACTATGATTGATCCCCCCATGCTTAATGGTTGGCGAGATGCTCTTTTCCTGCAATTCTGTGCCCTATTTTCTCCACATATTCCTTTGATCATTGTGGCGAAAGAGTTCTATTTTAACCTCATCGGTCCACAGGACTTGTTTCCAAAATTCTTCAGGCTTGTTTAGATGTTTTTTTGCATACTTCTGACGCTGAATTTTATGGTGAGGACACAGGAGAGGTTTTCTTCGAATGACTCTTCCATAAAGGCTATTTTTGTGAAAGTGTTTTTGAACAGTAGAACAATGTACCACAACTCCGGAGTCTGCTAAATTTTTCTGAAGGTCTTTTGCAGTCAAGCGGGGGTGCTCATTTGCCTCTCTAGCAATCCTAAGAGCAGCTCTCACTGAAATGTTGCTTGGTTTTCCAGACCTTATCTTGACCTCCACTGTTCCTGTTAATTGTCATTTCTTAATTACATTTCGAACTGAGGAAAGGGCAACTTAAAAATGCTTTGCTATCTTCTTATTGCCTTCTGCTTTGTGGGCATCTGACATTTTCATTTTCAGAGTGCTAGGCAGCTGCTTAGAAGAACCCATGGCTGCTGTTTTTGGCATAAGGTTAGGGGAGGCTGGTTTTTTATAAAGCTGGGAAATTTGCATCACATGGCCTTTTCTAATGATGATAGAGAATAAGCCATAACCCTAACAGGTTAATTAAGGTCTGAAACCTTGGTCAAAGTTATCTGAGCACACAAATCTCCAAGGGTGCCCAAATTTTGAAATTGGCTCATTTTTCTTTTTGTAATTTTTAAGATGTAAAAGATGAAAATATATTTTTTTTTTCCTAAAATACAAAGGAAATGTTTCATTTTTATTTTAGGCCTTTTAGAGATTATTTAATCTTCAACTTGCTTAACTGTTCATGATAGCAGTAATTTTGACCAGGACTGCCCAAACTTTTACATGCCACTGTATGCTACTATGGTATAATACATCTATTAGACTTTAAAGACCTTAAAAGTGATGCAATTCCAAGCAATTTGACTCTAGAGTTTAGGTGTGTTTCTTATGAAGAAACTAAGATTGCCCATTTTATGTTTCAGTTAAATATTCAATAGTTGAATGGCATAAATTCTTATACCTTATCTTTTGGATATAATTCCTAATTAGTAAAACATGCCCAATGTTGTCCTCAAAATATTAGAGTTGGTACGAATCAATTCGCAAGACTAGATCCATCAGCCCCATCAGTAATCAGCGACCACTAGACTTGAGCCCTGAGAATCGCCTCCTACCTTCTGGCATCTGCAGCTTTTGTGTTGATTAGCTGGGCTAACACAATGTAATCATTGTGGCATGATGTCTTCGTTGCTGGCCAATCATAAGAAGAGCCATGGATGTCATCAGGTATGAGGCAGTTCTCAGAGCTTCCAGCCGACAACTACAGATTTCTGACATGATAAATGGACCAGGGCCTATGAATCGTTTCACCATGCATACCAGAATAGGGATGAGGGGTACCATGCATACCAGGATAAAGGATGGGGTGCCATGCATACCAGGATAAGGGATGGGGGGCTATGCATACTAGGATAAAGGATGAGGGGCCATGCATACCAGGATAAGGATGAGGGGGTACAATGCATACCAGGATTGGGGGTGAAGGGTGCCATGCATGCCAGGATGGGGATGAGGGGTGCCATGCATACCAAGATGGGGATGAGGGGTGCCAAGCATACCAGGATAAGGATGAGGGGTGACATGCATGCCAGGATAGGATGGGGGGACAGGATGGGGGCAGCACATACCAGCATGGGAGCGCATATACCAATAAAAGTGCTCGCCACCTGGGCATAGAATGGGTTCAATAGCTAGTGTATATATATAGTACAGACCAAAAGTTTGGACACACCTTCTCATTTAAAGATTTTTCTGTATTTTCATGACTATGAAAATTGTACATTCACACTGAAGGCATCAAAACTATGAATTAACACATGTGGAATTATATACTTAACAAAAAAGTTTGAAACAACTGAAAATATGTCTTATATTCTAGATTCTTCAAAGTAGCCACCTTTTGCTTTGATGACTGCTTTGCACACTCTTGGCATTCTCTTGATGAGCTTCAAGAGGTAGTCACCGGAAATGGTTTTCACTTCACAGGTGTGCCCTGTCAGGTTTAATAAGTGGGATTTCTTGCCTTATAAATGGGGTTGGGACCATCAGTTGTGTTGTGCAGAAGTCTGGTGGATACACAGCTGATAGTCCTACTGAAAAGACTGTTAGAATTTGTATTATGGCAAGAAAAAAGCAGCTAAGTAAAGAAAAACGAGTGGCCATCATTACTTTAAGAAATGAAGGTTAGTCAGTGCGAAAAATTGGGAAAACTTTGAAAGTGTCCCCAAGTGCAGTTGCAAAAACCATCAAGCGCTACAAAGAAACTGGCTCACATGAGGAAAGGAAGACCAAGAGTCACCTCTGCTTCTGAGGATAAGTTTATCTGAGTCACCAGCCTCAGAAATCGCAGGTTAAGAGCAGCTCAGATTAGAGACCAGGTCAATGCCACACAGAGTTCTAGCAGCAGACACATCTCTTCAACAACTGTTAAGAGGAGACTTTGTGCAGCATGTCTTCATGGTAAAATAGCTGCTAGGAAACCACTGCTAAGGACAGGCAACAAGCAGAACAGACTTGTTTGGGCTAAAGAACACAAGGAATGGACATTAGACCAGTGGAAATCTGTGCTTTGGTCTGATGAGTCTAAATTTGAGATCTTTGGTTCCAACCACCATGTCTTTGTGCGACGCAGAAAAGGTGAATGGATGGACTCTACATGCCTGGTTCCCACCGTGAAGCATGGAGGAGGAGGTGTGATGGTGTGGGGGTGCTTTGCTGGTGACACTGTTGGGGATTTATTCAAAATTGAAGGAATACTGAACCAGCATGGCTACCACAGCATCTTGCAGCGGCATGCTATTCCATCCGTTTTGCGTTTAGTTGAACCATCAGTTATTTTTCAACAGGACAATGACCCCAAACACACCTCCAGGCTGTGTAAGGGCTATTTGACCCAGAAGGAGAGTGATGGGGTGCCACGCCAGATGACCTGGCCTCCACAGTCACCAGACCTGAACCCAATCGAGATGGTTTGGAGTGAGCTGGACCGCAGAGTCAAGGCAAAAGGGCCAACAAGTGCTAAGCATCTCTGGGAACTCCTTCAATATTGTTGGAAGAACATTTCCGGTGACTACCTCTTGAAGCTCATCAAGAGAATGCCAAGAGTGTGCAAAGCAGTCATCAAAGCAAAAGGTGGCTACTTTGAAGAACCTAGAATATAAGACATATTTTCAGTTGTTTCACACTTTTTTGTTAAGTATATAATTCCACATGTGTTAATTCATAGTTTTGATGCCTTCAGTGTGAATGTACAATTTTCAAAGTCATGAAAATACAGAAAAATCTTTAAATGAGAAGGTGTGTCCAAACTTTTGCTCTGTACTGTATATATATAAAGAGTGATTTATGGTCATCATAATTAACATTTTGGTTAGATACAGTACTTTAGTGGTATAAATACTGATGTAGCAGTTTTAATATTTGCAAGGTTTAAAAATATATACTTATTTAATTGTGTGATTCTTATAATCTTGTAGCATCATGCTTCACATTAGTGAGATAAGATAGTCATTTATCATTTTTCAAGCCAACTGTATTTTAAAAAAATCTTTTGTTTGCAACAATGAGCTTTGTATCATACAATGAAGATGTATTGAGTTTGCTGTCAATACTTTGTGTCTTTAAAATCTTCCATTCCTACAAGACTATATTACTTATTTTCCTGGACTGAGCCGGAGGGATGCAAACACAAAGATCTTTGTCTCATTTAGGGGAGAATTCAGGATCAAGATTCTGTGCCAGTAATCTTACTTGGATTAATGGTTTCTCTTTTATCTTCTGTATTTCTGCTTAGATGTTTCAGCTTTCATTGAGTCAGTGGAATGCAAATGATGACTACAGTCACTCTGGAAATATTTAAACCTCTCCTTGTACTGCATTGCAGGTTTCCAGGAGAAAAAAATACCAGACATGTTTAAGAAAACAGGAATGACCAAAAACGTCTCTATAGAAATGTTTTTTTTATCATTTTACAGTAAACACTACTGCAGGTTTAGCTAGAATAGCAGTTGACATTTTACCATAAATTGTGTGCAATGTCACTTTTCATCTTTTTCTTGTCTCAGGAAAAAGGAATACAATTATTTAAAATAACAGCTATTGTTACAAGAGTTTTTAAAGTGCATTTTTTCCAAAACAGGATCAATTCTATCTATGTGCTGTGTAAGGCATAGCAGCTACTCACTTAACTAGAAATCACTTTCAATACCAGAAACAGCCTATTGGCAAGTGTGGCGCTGTTTCTGGCAGAAATGAAATGAAGAAGCTTTTCTTTTCTCTAATCCTAACACCCATTCACAACATGATATGCACTGATCATGTCGCTAGCATTCGTATCATTGTCAAAAATATTTGCCATCTTGTTAATATAAATTTGGAAAACATAAAAAATATATATATATATATATATATATATATATATATATATATATATATATATATATATATATATATATATATTATATATGGCAGTCAGTCCAAAGATCCAGGGACAAGCTCATTCTCCTTGGCGATGCTGTATTTCGCCATACTTTTCAAAAGACAAATTCTAGAGCTAAATCTCAAATAGCACTGAAGACATGCTGCTTCATGTCTCTAATCAAGACTCGATCTTGCTTTCAAGAGGCTTTATAAGATGTTACAGCAATAAGCTGCTCGAATGTTACTGCCATGGCAACAAGCTACCATGACGTTAAGAAACCAGCAGATCTTCTCAAATTTAAAGGAGTGTTGACAGCTCTTCTAAGTACCTTATTGCTTTCACAATGCATTGGAGATAAATGTCTGTTTTAGGCTATTTTTTATAAAAAGCATAAACGATGATGATCGATAGATTATCCATTTATATAGCCATATCATTATTTCATACGACAAAATCATCTCATGACCTTAGACAATAGTCTTTCGTCTTTCTGAAAAATATGAAAGATGATTTTAGTAACGTGGATGAAGGTTCAAATGAAGGATCTACACAATGGACTTGTGTATGTAATCTTCCATATTTGTTCCTAGACTCCAGCCAGCCATAGTCATTTACATTAGTTGCTTCAAAAGGTTGGCTTTGACCTCAAAGACTAACACTTACGTCTTTAGGTTTACCATACCTAACGTATTACTCTATGGAACAATTTCTTTTGATTCTGATTCTCAAGTATATATATGTAATACATGGTCATCAAAATGGACATTTTGGTAGCTCTTCTAGAAATAAATACCCATAATATGTTTTTTCTGTTTACAAGGTTCATTTATGATTATAAGTTGTAAGAATGTAATGCTTTACTTTATCTGGGAGGATATGATAGTCATAAAGAGAGAGACTTGAATAAAGGGGAAAATATCCTTATAGTTTAGCAATGCTATGAATGCTGCCGTGTAATAAACCAGCACATAATCCACATATTTGTGCCATTCCTTGAACAATTAGCAATTCAATTCCACGTCTGGAAGACAATTCGGCCAATGAAACAGTGTCTGCATTGTAATGCAGAGGTGGAAGCGCAGGAAAATTAACTCATTTTATTGTTTTCTAAGGAACACATGAAGATATAATAAAAAAGAGAACAAAGTATAGCTAAATTTCATCTTAATTTGATTTAACAGGGACATAGACATGATGAGAATTGTCTAGAAGGGTTCTCAAAAAATCATTTCACCGAGACGATTGCACAAACTCTGTAGACAAATGCTTCATCATTGTCTAGCTAGATCTGCAACATTTTCTCTTGGTCACAGACACACCTACATATTCCACAGTGAAGGAGTATTGCCCTCTGGTGCTCACTTTTTGTGTGAATCTGAAAATACTGATGTATGCTTTCTCCTTCCAAAAATGAAAGAGTAAGCTTAACCTTCCATATACCCTTGTGGTGCAGGGACATTTTCCAGTTTAAAAAACCTCTTTATGAATATGAGGAATCATTAAAGAGCCACACTGTACAATTTCTTACAGTGAAATAGAAAAAATAGTGTTTTATAGAAATATTAACTGAAATGTAACATCATTACAAAGAAACAAAATGCTGCAAGCCAAATACTTGTATACAGGAGTATAAAGGTCAAACCAGCCAAATGTCAAGATTTAAGAGCTTTATTCTTCAGGTGGTTATTTTTCATCACTTGCAAGTAATAGCTTTAAAAATATATATCATCGATATTATCTTTTAATAAATATTTCATTTCATTGGAAGAAACCGTTTGAGAGTTCCCATATAGTGGTCTGTTGGGTATGTGGGACCTTCACCTATAGCACTCTTTAATTATGCAAATTAGCCATTTCCAAAAAGCAAGTACATTGAACAAATGTTTATAGATGGAAGTCTTTTCCTGTTGAAGAAGACCCTTATTTTTATGAATACCTTAAGTCATGTGGCAAGGCTTATTATAGAGTTGACATTGATTGAATAGTGGCTACCACCAATAGGGGGCACAAGAGATCCAGGTTTCTTGCTCTTGGAAGAAGAACTCAGTACCTTTTTTCCAAAGGAGCATTACCTAGCCAACAGTCCTCCTACACCAGCATAGCGCTTTCTTCAAAGAGAAACGTCACCCCCAAGATGTACAATTATGGAAATATTACAAGTGGTAATGCTGCATAAATGCTGAAATGCTAGATACATGTCTTGCATAGTCATCCAAGAAATTTGTGGCTATGATAAGTACCACATTATATGACCATGCATTATTTGTTCCCTACACCTGTCTTACACTGCAAGCAACTTTCACATTTGATTACATACGCATGATGTACAATACAAAGTTATATTGTGGTACCGTGCTAGCCAGAAAAATCGATGTAAATACTTTTATGCCCAAAAATGACAAAAGTATTCTCGGAGTGATACCTTTATTGGTTAATGAGAAAAAATATATATATATGCAGGCTTTCAGAGCTTTCTTGCTGTAACTTCTTTTAAATGTTGTGCCTTTTATCTTACCAATTCATTTGTAATAATGCCTGAAGAAGGAGCCTCTGTGCTCTGAAAGCTTGCACATATATATTGTAAGGCGGCGGTGTTCACACCGTGCAGTAACTGAGGCAGTGACCCAAGCAAGTCCAACATAAACAGCTTTATTCAGCAACTCAAGGGTAAACAGAAAAATCCTCCGGTTTGCAGTCCTTAAACAACAGTTGCCGTGGGCAATGGCCGCGCCGGGCCGCTCAGAGCCTGACAGGTGCAGAGCCTTCCCAGGCGTGGGTTCAGCCACACTCAATCCATCTGAGCTTTCCTGCTCAGCTCCAAGCAGGTTCCAATACAGAAAACACACTAATCCTTAGTGCAGGGTTTTTAAAGGACCTGTGGCAAGAGCCACTGGAAAACCTGGGTTGGAGGGAGGAGGCCGCCCCACTGCCTTCCTGTAACCTCCTCCAAGAAATGAAGGCCCTGCCGGGTTTTACTAATCTGCCTTAGCCAGATAGCCTGACCAGGTCAATGCTCACCTTCATTCCTGCACTGCAGCTGCAGGTGGGTTTGTGACTGCAATGCACTCCAATGGATTAAATGGGTCTTTTTACACAGTCTGGGGGAAATATAACGTCCCTCGTATACGATCCCGGTCACTGCCTCACAATATACAGTATATTTTTTTTTTCTGGTTAGCCAATAAAGGTATCACTTTTGTCCTTTTTGGACATAAAAGTATTTACATCGATTACCTATGCATCCAATTCCAAAACTTTGATTTCCCTCAAGCAAACATTAGGAACATAGGAAGCACAAGCCCAAGTACTTCTTAATGATCTTTAGAACAAACCTTGGGAGTGGGTATCAGGGCGATTTGGTTTATAGTTGGCACAGTCCCTGACGTTTCCTTTCATTGGAAGTGAGATGAAAACTGAACCTTTCAAGTCCTTTGGCTATGTGCAGGTCCTTCAAATCACCAGGCATAGTGTTGACCATGCAGCTCTAGGGACTGATTTGAGCTGCTCTGCAGGAATACCTTCAGTACTAGGTGCTTTGTTGCTTCACTTCACTTTTTAAAAGGTCTGGTTCTGGTTCCTTTTGGTCTTCTCACTCATGATGGTTGGTGCTGGCAGTGCCATATAGTCCCTCTGTGTATTCTTTCCATCTCTACTTGATGTCCTACTGGTTGCTAATTTAATTCCCATCATGGGCTTTAATGATTTTTTAGCATGCTAAAAAAGGCTTTTTCACTTTTTTTCACCCTAGCAAACAATTGCATAGGGCATTTTTCTATTTCCTGGCTTTTCTTTGAAAGTTGGCATTGAGTAGCATCACCCCATTAACCCTGCCTTAGTCTTTCTTGTTACTAGCAATTTAGAGGGTGGTTGCAGATAACCAATTTCCACCAAGTATTTGCTTTTTTGATGGCAAATACTCTTAAGTAGTTTTAGTGTTAGTTCCCTTCAGTTCTTCCCACAATTCATCTTGGCTCACTGGAGAGAAGTTGCAGTGGATAAGAAGGCACTCCGCAGTCACATGTAGAATGAAATTCTTTAATCCAGCATACACATGGTAATCCAATTACAAAGACATTTCAGCCCATCCCAGGCTTTCATCAACATGATGATGAAAGCCTGGGATGGGCTGAAACATCTATGTAATGGAATAACCATGTGTACTGGATTAAAGAATTGCATTCTACATGTGAGTGCCGGGATCCTTCTTATCCACTGTTCTTATGACAAAACTGCACGAGGCCGTCCCAAGCGTCATTCTTCTCCCCAAGGCCATGTCTGCTTACCACCCCTGCATATCCTCTTTCATCACTTTTGTCATTAAAGTCACCCATAAAAGAGATAATCTGTTTTGGTTCTGTTAAGTGCATTTTGGACCTGGGCGTAGAAGTCATAAATGTTCTGCTGTTTAACGCATAGACTTGGAAGGTGATCACATTCAGAGGTTTCCCTCTGATGCGTATGTACATGACACTATCATTGATGTAGTAAGAAATCTGTATACAAATTGTGATACTTTTGTTGGCCAAAATGGAAACTCCTTTTCTACTTTCTGTCTCGTTGGCTAACTATTAAATGGAGTAGTTGCCTGAGCTGAAGCCCCCAGATCCAATCCAGTGCTGTTCACTGACTCTCATTAGGTCCACACTAGTTTTGTCCATTTCCATTTTGATAAAGTTGAGTCTTCCAATTTTCATCCCTCTCACGTTCCACGTTCCAATATTGTATTTTTCTTTGAAGCTCAGGTAGCCTGTTTAATCTGTACTACATCAGTAATTGGGCCCTCAAGTGGGTTTCACTTTGCAGTGGTTACAGCCGCCTCTCTAAGTGCTGTGAGCAGTGGCCATGATTGCACCTTTATAATGCTATTAACCTGAAAATTAACCTTATATCTGCATGTTAATAGCATCATTGGACATGACAGGTTCCCTTTAACAACTACCTGTTCAATTGCAAAGGCTCACCAGGCAGAACTAGATCGTCAAGGCAGCCTAAAGTCCAGTAGATTACACACGTGGTCAAAATTGTTGGTACTCCTCGTTTAATGAAAGAAAAACCCACAATGGTCACAGAAATAACTTGAATCTGACAAAAGTAATAATAAATTTAAAATCTATGAAAATGAACAAATGAAAGACAGTCATTGCTTTTCAACCCTGTTTCCACAGAATTTAAAAAAAATTAAACTCATGAAATAGGCCTAGACAGAAATGATGGTACTCTTAATATTTTGTTGAACAACCTTTTGAGGCAATCACTGATATCAAACGATTCCTGTAACTGTCAATGAGACTTCTGCACCTCTTGACAGGTATTTTGGCCCACTCCTCATGAGCAAACTGCTACAGTTATCTCGTGTTTGAAGGTTGCCTTTTCCAGACGGCATGTTTCATCGCTTTCCAAAGATGCTCAATAGGATTTAGGTCAGGGCTCATAGAAGGTCACTTCAGAATAGTCCAATGTTTTCCTCTTAGCCATTCTTGGGTGTTTGTTTCTGTGTGTTTTGGGTCATTATCCTGCTGCAAGACCCATGACCTGCGACTGAGACCAAGCTTTCTGACACTGGGCAACACATTTCTCTCTAGAATCCCTTTGATAGTCTTGAGATTTCATTTTACCCTGCACAGATTCAAGACACCCTGTGCCAGATGCAGCAAAGCAGCCTCAGAACATAACAGAGCCTCTTCCATGTTTCACAGTAGGGACAGTGTTCTTTTCTTGATATGTTTCATTTTTCCGTCTGTGAACATAGAGCTGATGTGCCTTGCCAAAAACTTCCATTTTTGTCTCATCTGTCCATAGGACATTCTCCCAGAAGCTTTGTGGCTTGTCAACATGTAGTTTGGCAAATTCTAGTCTGTCTTTTTTATGGTTTTTTTTCAACAATGGTGTTCTCCTTGGTCATCTCCCATGAAGTCCACTTTGGATCAAACAACGACGGTTGGTGCGATCTGACACTGATGTTCCTTGAGCTTGAAGTTCACCTTTAATCCCTTTAGAAGTTATCCTGGGCTCTTTTGTTACCATTCGTATTATCCGTCTCTTTGATTTGTCATCAATTTTCCTCCTGCGGCCACGTCCAGGGAGGTTGACTACAGTCCCATGGATCTTAAATTTCTGAATAATATGTGCAACTGTAGTCACAGGAACATCAAGCTGCTTGGAGATGGTCTTATAACCTTTACCTTTAACATGCTTGTCTATAATTTTCTTTCTAATCTCCTGAAACAACTCTTTCCTTTGCTTCCTCTGGTCCATGTTGAGTGTGGTATACACCATGCCACCAAACAGCACAGTGAGTATACAGACCCACTGACTGATTACAAGATTGTAGACACCTGTGATGCTAATTAGTGGACACAACTTTATTTAACATGTCCCTTTTGTCACATTATTTACAGGGGTACCATCATTTCTGTCCAGTCCTATTTTATGAGTTTAATTTTTTTTTAAATTCTGTGGAAGCAGGGTTGAAAAGCAATGACTGACTTTCATTTGTTCATTTTCATAGATTTTTAATTTATTATTACTTTTGTCAGATTCAAGTTATTTCTGTGACCATTGTGGGTTTTTCTTTCATTAAACTAGGGGTACAAAAATTTTGACCACATGTGCATGTAAAGGATAAAGTAACTAAGACACACCTAAATAACTAAAAATTCAACCTAAAGAAAAGGTGCTACAAAATTGTCTCCAAATCATACAATTTTTATTAATATACAGTACAGACCAAAAGTTTGGACACACCTTCTCATTTAAAGATTTTTCAGTATTTTCATGACTATGAAAATTGTACATTCACACTGAAGGCATCAAAACTATGAATTAACACATGTGGAATTATATACTTAACAAAAAAGTGTGAAACAACTGAAAATATGTCTTGTATTCTAGGTTCTTCAAAGTAGCCACCATTTTGCTTTGATGACTGCTTTGCACACTCTTGGCATTCTCTTGATGAGCTTCAAGAGGTAGTCACCGCAAATGGTCTTCCAACAATCTTGAAGGAGTTCCCAGAGATGCTTAGCACTTGTTGGCCCTTTTGCCTTCACTCTGCGATCCAGCTCACCCCAAACCATCTCGATTGGGTTCAGGTCTGGTGACTGTGGAGGCCAGGTCATCTGGCGTAGCACCCCATCACTCTCCTTTTGGTTAAATAGCCCTTACACAGCCTAGAGGTGTGTTTGGGGTCATTGTCCTGTTGAAAAATAAATGATGGTCCAACTAAACGCAAACCGGATGGAATAGCATGCCGCTGCAAGATCCTGTGGTAGCCATGCTGGTTCTGTATGCCTTCAATTTTGAATAAATCCCCAACAGTGTCACCAGCAAAGCACCCCCCACACCATCACACCTCCTCCTCCATGCTTCACGGTGGGAACCAGGCATGTAGAGTCCATCCGTTCACCTTTTCTGCGTCGCACAAAGACACGGTGGTTGGAACCAAAGATCTCAAATTTGGACTCATCAAACCAAAGCACAGATTTCCACTGATCTAATGTCCATTCCTTGTGTTCTTTAGTCCAAACAAGTCTGTTCTGCTTGTTGCCTGTCCTTAGCAGTGGTTTCCTAGCAGCTATTTTACCATGAAGGCCTGCTGCACAAAGTCTCCTCTTAACAGTTGTTGAAGAGATGTGTCTGCTGATAGAACTCTGTGTGGCATTGACCTGGTCTCTAATCTGAGCTGCTGTTAACCTGCGATTTCTGAGGCTGGTGACTCGGATAAACTTATCCTCAAAAGCAGAGGTAACTCTTGGTCTTCCTTTCCTGGGGCAGTCCTCATGTGAGCCAGTTTCTTTTTTAGCGCTTGATGGTTTTTGCAACTGCACTTGGGGACACTTTCAAAGTTTTCCCAATTTTTCGCACTGACTGACCTTCATTTCTTAAAGTAATGATGGCCACTCGTTTTTCTTTACTTAGCTGCTTTTTTCTTGCCATAATACAAATTCTAACAGTCTATTCAGTAGGACTATCAGCTGTGTATCCACCAGACTTCTGCACAGCACAACTGATGGTCTCAACCCCATTTATAAGGCAAGAAATCCCACTTATTAATCCTGACAGGGCACACCTGTGAAGTGAAAACCATTTCCGGTGACTACCTCTTGAAGCTCATCTAGAGAATGCCAAGAGTGTGCAAAGCTTTCATCAAAGCAAAAGGTGGCTACTTTAAAGAACCTAGAATATAAGACATATTTTCAGGTTTTTCACACTTTTTTGTTAACTATATAATTCCACATGTGTTAATTCATAGTTTTGATGCCTTCAGTGTGAATGTACAATTTTCATAGTCATGAAAATACAGAAAAATCTTTAAATGAGAAGGTGTGTCCAAACTTTTGGTCTGTACTGTAAAACAAAAAACAGAACAAAAATAGTAAAAAAAAAAAAACAGAACGACTCTATGAAGAGCTAAATAAACATCAGTGTGAGCCTGTAAGACACTGTCCTGCAGGTAAATAAAAGTGAAAAAGTATACATGTGATAAAGTGCATTATTGAAATATGACCCGCAGTGGGTTTCATAAAAAAATCACATGGTCAAGCAATAGTAAAAACATCTTTTATAAACTTAATAAGAATTCAAAGTTCTGCTAGTGTGTAGCCTGATGCCCAAATGTGCATTTCCACCATCTTTGGCAGTGGTTGTATCATAGGGAGCAGGGAAGTAAATATATATACCAAACATCAATCAACATTAGCCAATAGCAAAAGGAGACTTCATTGCCATGTTGTGAGGCCATATCATCCGAGTGTTGGATTCGTGACAATGGCGCATGCACTGTCAAAAAACCATGGTGTGAAGGAACTTTCACCCACCAGTCATAGTCTGAGCATGTGGCGTTACCAAAGAAACATATTCACTGGTGACATAGACGCACTCTGACTATAGTGACAGTCAGGCTGACGTGCTGACGAAGGAACACAGCGCATACAAATAACAGATCTGGTGAAAAAGAACAGAATTAATAAGTGAAAGGGATGGAGGATGAATAAGAAAGTCATGTGAGAGAGAGTGTGGAGGCGGACATTGAATTCACATTAAGTTTATAAAAGATGTTTTTATTATTGCTAGACTTCTATGTCAAGTTTCTTATGAGACCCACTGTGGATCATTTTTCAATAATGTACTTTAACCCCTTCACCCCCAAGCCTGTTTTTACCTTCGTGACCAAGCCAAATTTTACAATTCTGACCAGTGTCACTATAAGGGGTAATAACTCTGGAAGGTTTCAACATATCCCAGTAATTCTGAGACTTTTTTGTGACATATTGAACATCATGTTAATGGTAAATTTTGGTTGATATGATTTGTGTTTATTTATGAAAATATCTAAGAAAAAAACAATTTTTTTTGCAATTTTAAAACTTTGAATTTTTATGCCCTCAAACCAGATTGTTATACCACACAAAATAGATAACAATTAACATTTACTACATGTCTACTTTAAATCAGCATCATTTTTGACACATAATTATTTTTTGTTAGGAAGTTAGAAGGGTTAAAAGTTTATCAAAGTTTTCATTTTTCCAACAAAATTTACGAAACCAATTTTTTAAGGGATCACATTATATTTGAAGTGACTTTGAGAGGCCTATTGGATAGAAAATACCCAAAAGTGGCACTATTTAAAAAACTGTACCCCTAGAAGTGCTCAAAACCACATTCAAGAGGTTTATTAACCTTTTAGGTGATCACAGGAATTAAAGCAATGTGCAAACAAAATATTTAATTTTTCCCATAAAAATGTTGATTTAGCTTCAAATTTATTATTTTCACAAGGGTAATAGGAGAAAATGGACCATATAATTAGAAAAAATATTAAATAAATCGCTCACAGTGCAATGAATGATGAAATCTGTCCTTTATGTGTGATGGCTGCCGTTTCAAATACTACTAACCACCAGAAAATATGTCCAAGAAAAATAAAGTTGATCGGCACATCCAAAAAAATAGATAAAATCTTCAAATTTTAGTCTACATAGTCTAATAAGGATGATTTTCTATCGCCAACATGTGGATTTTAATTGTTTAAATTTTAATAATTATTTATTTAAACTTTTTATTGTTTGTTTTACTTTCACTTTCACTGCGCAAGCGCCGGCTGATGAGAGATAACTCCTCCCATCAGCTCCGCTTGCGCTTCTTTTTTACAGTGACAGAAGCCGCCGGATGATGAGGGGTAGAAATCCCATCAGCCGACCCGAGGTAAGCTTTTTACCGCGGGTCACTATCACAGCTGCGGGATCACACTGACACCTGACAGCTTGATCTCGCAGTGCTGTGTCCGGCGGTAGTGATATTACCGCCGATCACAGCCCCTGTTTCCCGTGCTGTCACGCAGATGACAGCGTGGGAAACCAGGGATGTTCGTGATCAGGCCAACTTTTGCCAGTTTTTGCGCAAAAGGCTCAGGAACCCGAACATGAATCTGAATGTGCAACGTTCGTGCCGAATTTGAAAAAAAACGAACATTTAGCGAACATGTTCGCTCATCTCTAATTGCATATACGGAATGTAAACTTATCTTCCAGTGTACTGTTATTTCTTGATTCACTGTCCCTACTCGTGTGTTTTTTAATGTTTTTTATTATTGCTATGTATAATTCAATAAAAGTATTTTGTTTTGTATATAGATATTTGGGGTTCTAGTTCTTTTTTTTTTAGTATGTTCTAGATGTAACCAAACAGTCAGGCCCTAGTGAGCCTACTAATCGTGTATCCAATAGGTTTCCATTCGTTCATGTGTATCATCCTTATATGTGTAAAATTCATGCAAGTATCAGATGACATTGGTCCATTTTAAAAAAGGGTCATACAGTGGTTGATGAATTTAAACACACATTTCTTCAATGCTTTAAAAAAACATCTAATTTAAAAAACAAATTGGTGTGTGCAGATATAGGTGCTTTCAGTCCTGTAACCTCACAACAATACATTTGGCTGCAGCGCAATGGCAACTTTCCTTGTCTACATTGTGTTCAATGTAGCAATGTAATTAAAAGTAGTAAGGTTCATCATTCACATACAGGTAAAGCTACAGACATCAACGATTTTTTTACCTGTGAATCTGAATTTGTTGTTTAAGTTATCAAATGTCTTTGTGGTCTCCTGTAAGTGGGGGAGACTACCCAACAAATTAAGGATCGCATTTCACATCATAAATCTGATATCCGGTGTAAAAAGAACCATCTGCCATTGCCAGACCATTTGCATAAAGCAGGACATACCATATGACAAATGAAATTTCAAGTTTTTTCAATACATACTCAGTCCCCGTAGAGGAGGTAACTGGATTAAAACCCTTAAATATAGAGAAGCATTTTGGATATACTGTATACCCTGCAGACTCAGGAACCCAAAGGTCTAAATAGAGATTTTGATATATTAAGTTTCATATAGATATCATGATCATTTATATGTGTTTTAAATTTCTATCTTTTGCTTTTAAGCAAGTTAGATCACTTGTTGAACAGAGGCATCCACTCAGAGAGTTCTACCTCAGTAGGTAATTATCGAAAAAAGTCAGCTCACCCAAATCTTCAACTCCACCGCCCGGAATTCCCTTCTCCCTTTTTCATCTACCTCAGTAGCCTTCTTTTTTTTCCCTCTAATATACTAATAAAATATCTTTAAGTATAAATATGGAAATTGCCTATCATAAAACGTAACTTCCAGTGAATGAAATGCATAGCCACCCCATGGATTCATTATTTTCTCCAACCACTTGACATCCCAGGGCGACGTAAGTTCCTGTTTTTTGATCACATGACACAATGAGACATTGCTAACCATAAAGCTTAATTTCCTGCGATTGAAACGCATAACCAACATGGATTGTTACTTTTGCTAACCACCTGGGAATCAAGGCGACGCTAGTTCCGGTTATTCGACTACATGACGTCATGAAGACTACACAAGACTTCCAGTTTCCTTTGTCACAGTGCTCACGTGTTCTCCTGCCACCTCATTGTGTGGCTCCAGTTTACACATTGGATATGATGATTTTCAGGCTGCAGAGTATGAGATATCATTAGCACACCTTTGCACAGGCGACGGTCTTCCACTAGTGCTATTCACACTTCTCCCAGTAATAGAGTAAGCTTAATCCTCTGTTTGTCTATGGGCTATGTATATTTGGCACCTGGAGCTTTTCCATTGTCTACATTTTGTTATCATCATATGATTGAGCATTTTTTCTATTTAAAGGGATATACTCAATTTAAGAGGTTTTATTTTTATTTTATTTTTATCACTTGCAATAAATGTCTGATTCATTTAAACATTATCCACTTCTTCTTGGGACACATATTATATTACATTTCAAATGTTACTTTATATTAATGTGCTGGATTTCTATGAATATATGTACACACGAAATGTTATATTATTGAACATATTTTTTGGAATAACTATACACTATTTCTTTATATTAATTATATTTCCAGTGTAATTCTGAAGAAGGTCTGAATGACCAAAACGTTAACCACTGTATAACTAATAAAGCATTTTTTTTTTAATCTGAACAGAGTGCCATGATACTTTAATTATTTTATGTCTGGAGTTACATCCTATCCGTGCACCCAAACAGAATAGAGTAACATGTATCTTTTATACCCTCTAAACTATGAGCCAATAAGAACTTTAGGGGCGTGAATAGAAATGTGAAACTTCCCCGCCCATCAGTGTTACTTGATCACCATTACATACGGGCTACAAGATAGGATGGATGCCACAATCACAAAATGGAATTTGTTCTCTGACAGATATTTGCCGGGCTTATCAATGTATAAATGTTATTATTTTCATCTTATTTCCCTTGTAACTGGGGCTGGTATATTAACCCCAGATACAAGGGAAATGCAACCTCCTGGCTGCATAGCAGATCTCTCTGAGTCTCTTATGAAACAGCAGCTCCTGCTCCCTCCCTATACACAGCGATCACATGACCGCAGTGTATGGAAGAGGAAGCACTTGTTTAGAGCTACGTATACAGCGATTGAGAAAGAACAGACTATAATAAATCACCTGTGCCTTCTCTATAGGGACTTCAACTGTATCTGACAGCTGGATCCCTGCTCCCACAGCTATACGTTTGCATGTAGCTGCTCTCCAACACAGTGCTGTTTTAGATTGTCACTGCAGAGTTAGATAGGGACTGCCAGGACATTTAAAGTCTATGTGTGGTCCTGAAGAGGATACGACCATTGCAGATCATCATCCAATGTGTTTTGGGGATTTAGTCCTCCTTCCTCACTCTTCATTGAAACTAAGAAACAACACATAACTATTCTAGTGCTTTCTTATGTGCTCACTTTTAGTGATGAGCAAGCGTGCTAGCTACTGCTCGGTGCTTGCCCGAGCATCTCACTGCTCGAGATGCTCGTTGGTTGTGGGCATTACAGTGATTGGCTGGCCGCACAGCGTCATCAGGTCTATATCAGACCTGGCGCCGCCATGCTCGTCACAGTCACTCGGGATCAGACAGTGTAGGGAGAGCTGCTGCTGCATTAGGGAGAGATTTGCTTGTGTATTAGGTAGTCTAAAGAGAAAAACCGTACATTACACAAATCCATCTTAACAAACAGTCCTTCTGAGGACTAATCCATCTGCAGAGATATCAGGCAGGCAGGGTGTATAGGTAGGCAGTGTATATAGCAGACTGCAGTGCATATAGCACAAGAGGCTCCATTCCAATTCTGCCTTCTGCTGCTGTTAGATATTTCTATACAAAGGCCCAGGTCTCAGGGGCCAGGAAAACTTTTCTTTGGACCTTAATCCTCATTATTTGCTTAAAAAGCAAACCAGAAAACACCATTTTTTATGCGCCATTTGCTTGTTGGCACTGCAGAGTACAGCCAGGTCCTTTCCATATTAGAGCGCTAGAAATCCAGCTATTCAAAACTGTGTTTTCTCCGTCAAACGGATCACATATACGTTGTCAGAAAATACTACCATTTCTGGCATCCATTAAAAATTTCCTTTAGTGTGTCAATGAAGCAATTCACCGCAGTGTGCTGTTCAAACTACTTACTTACAGGGCAGGTATTTAAAACTCTGTTTTCTCCATCACACAGATCACATATAAGTTGGCTCCAAACTAGTGTTGAGCCACCCCCGTAGTGTTCGAGTTCGGTTCGGTTCGTCGAACACCCGTGTGTTCGTCGAACTGTTCGTCGAACTGTTCGTCGAACACCTTCGAACACCGTTAAAACCAATGGCAGGCAAACAAAAACACATAGAAACACATAGAAAACACCTTCAAAGGTGTCCAAAAGCTG
This sequence comes from Phyllobates terribilis, assembly GCF_046119375.1. Classification (NCBI taxonomy): domain Eukaryota; kingdom Metazoa; phylum Chordata; class Amphibia; order Anura; family Dendrobatidae; genus Phyllobates; species Phyllobates terribilis. Next base: position 114,192,062 of record NW_027362761.1, on the reverse strand, counting down.
ACAAACTGCTCAGAAGACACAACTAACACATGGAAAAGTGACAAGTACATATAGTCATGCGAAAAGAAAAGAGGTGGAGGAGTAAAAGGAGGGGGAGACACAGATATAGGCATGTCATGCCCTTCTAAAATCCAAAAAGTGAGAAGCCGACACGTTCAGTCCGCTCCTGCCCGTGCTACCTCCGTGTCGCCGGGTTTGTGCCAGAGCAGCGGTGAACCCTGACGGCCAGCCCCCCTCTCCCAATACTGGTGCCTGTCCGCTGGTGGGTCGAGCGAGCCCCCTTGTGGTGGAGGCAGCTCTAAGCTTTTTAATTTAAATTGTCTCTCTAATTTGAATGAATACACTTTAAATCCATTTACAAGGATCTATTGGAGGGCAAGTCTCATGCCAGCAGCCGCGTAATTCCAGCTCCAGTAGCGTCCACTAAAGCTGCTGCAGTTAAAAAGCTTTTATAAGGATCGAGCTCGGCTGTCCACCGCAAGGCATCCTACTGCCAGTCCCAGCCCCAATGCCTTGGGGTGCCTCCTGATGCTCTTCACTGAGTATCCCGTGGTCCCGAAGCATTTCCTTTGAAAAAATTAAGTGTCCAAACTACAGGTGGTGTAGCTTGCTTAACAGCCGGGATAATCCGCTCACTAGCAGACACTGCTACTAGGCACAAAGTATTTCCTGGGCTAGATGCAGTTAAAAATTTGTAATTAGATACTCTCGTTGGATGCTGAGAAAGCATTCCATAGAGTCTCCTGGCACGCCATATATGATTCTCTTAAAAAGCTTGGGGTAGGGGTCTAGGGGACCCTTTTATAGCCAAAATCACGGCCCTGTATTGCAATACGTCACCTAGGCTGAAGATAAATGGAACTGTAGCACCGAGGGCTTGGTTGCTACAGACGTATTGCACCTCACCCAGAGGTGTGATATCTCACTCTCAGGTAAGGATGTAGTGTGGATCAGGACCCGACACCTGCATGCATTACACCACACTGCCGTGGGGCAGGGCGACCGATATGCCCCTGAGATGGGCACGACAGTCCCTGTCCCTGGCTGGAGTGGGGGGAGGGAACACTGAGGAAGGGGAACCCTGTAGTGCAGGAGCAGGGAGGAAGCAGTTCCTGGGTGCATTGAGAAGGGAGTATAAAAGGTGGGCACCATCTTAGTTCAGTGCAGAGAAGTCTGAGCAGAAGTGGCAGGGAGCAGGGGCTCTGCATGAGCTCTGCTCCGGAGGCGGGCCTAGTAACAGAGGCCCAGGCCTGGAAGAGGGAGAAGGAAGGAAGAGGAGCGGAGAAGGCTCCAGGAACGAGGAATGAAGGGATCCCAGGGGTGCGGACGGGCGAGTCGCCACCGCACGCCCGAATCCACCTGCGTGGAGAGGTCAGGCCAAAGGGGGAGACCGGTCCCCGAAACTAGTGGAGGCAGGAAACGACCCTCAGCTACAAACAGGAGGCTGTGACATTTTATGTGGTGCAGCCCCTCGCTACACCCGCTAGGAAGGCACCACATAGGGTCAGGGAAACTGGCGCCAAGTTTACCAAGAGGAGGCCCGAGGCAGCCGGACAGAAGGGTTGGTAAGAAAGGCCAGACAAAGGACACACAAAGGGGGTCCTGTGAAGTGCTCCAAAGTTATCTGGGAGTTGTCTGAGCCCCTCACCAGCACAGTACGACGTGGGCAGCCGTTACCTGCAGACGTGGTCTGGATAATAAGAACTGTGAGTAAAGGCCCTGGACTGCATCACTGACTCCGTGTCGTTACTGCTGCTGCCCTGCACCATCACCCCCATCCTCCGCATACACTGCCCTGAGGCTATACTCCTCCCGTGGGGAGTTATGCTACGCTCTGCTGCACCCACAACACCAGCCTCAGCGGTCTGCCCTGGAGCGGCGGTTCACTCTGACCGCAATCCACGGGTGGCGTAGTCGGACATTTAAACATCAAAGCCACATAAATAGTTCCTCCATTGGTTTGACCGCCCTGAGCCACGGAACCGGGTCGCCGCCACGGAGACTACAACCACCAGCATCCACCAAAAAGGGTCCGGCTCCGGGTGTCCCAAGGCCCAGGGGGCGCGTCAGAACATTTTCATCACCTTTCACAATCACCAATGGGACAAGGCAGGGATGTTCTCTGTCCCCTCTCTTATACATCCTAGTGACGGAGCACCTGCTCTCATCAATTCGCCATAACCCCAATATTAGGTGGATTGAGGTGGGAGGCACCGAGTACAAGTGCTCTCTATTTGCTGATGATGTCCTAGTATATATCACTCAATCACATATATCCATCCATGCTGTTATGGCTGAAATAGATCACTTTGTTACATGGTCAAATTTTAAAATCAATGCAGCGAAGTCTGAGGCCCTCGATGTCTCCCTCCCCAAATCCATATAGGATTCCATCCAGTCCAACTTTCCCTTTGCCTGGCCCTCACAGGGTATCAAATACTTAGGAATTCCTATTCATAGAGACCTCTCCCATCTATGTTATCTTAATTTTGGGCCCTTTATTGAACAACTCCATACAGACCACGGTTGGCAAGTTAGAACTGTAAGATTCACTACGTGAACCACTGGTGTTTTGTGGAAAAGCACATGTACACTGTGTTCCAAATTATTATGCAAAAAGTGTTTAGGAGTGATAAGGGAAGAATTTGTTTGTTTGTCAGTTAAACTCATTGATGGTGATGTGTGTCAGGGCTCTTTATATCACTGTAAGCAATTGCAGACACCTGTGCTAATTAGTTTGGCAGGTGTGTCCAATGAAAGGCAAGACTACTTAAGAAGGCTGTCTCACATTATTAAGCAGCCTACATTTTCTGCCAAAATGGGAAAGAAAAAGGATGTGTCGGCTGCTGAGAAGCAACAAATTGTGGAGTGTTTAGGTCAAGGCATGACTACAATCAACATTGTGCGATGATCAGGATGAAGTGTCTTGGCAATCAAGAAGTATGTAGCTGATTCACAGTACACATGTGTGCGTGCTGATAAGGGCAAATTGAGGACTCTTTCCTACAGGCAATTACGTCAGGTTGAAAGAGCAGCGGCAAAAAAGCCTTGTCATAGCAGCAGACAAGTTTTTGAAGCTGCTGGTACCTCCAACGTCCCCCGAACAACAAGATGCAGGGTCCTTCAGAGGTTTGCAGCTGTGCATACGCCATCCTGTCGACCTCCTCTATCCACTTCACACAAGCAGAAATGGCTCCAGTGGGCCAAACATTACATGAAGACTGATTTCAAAACTGTTTTGTTCACGGATGAGTGCCGTGCAGCGCTCGATGGTCCAGATGGATGGAGTGGAGGATGGCTGGTTGATGGACACCCCACGCAAACACGGCTACAGCGCCAACAAGGAGGAGGTGGAGTAATGTTTTGGGCTGGAATCATGGGGAGAGAGATTGTCGGCCCCTTTAGGATCCCTGAAGGTGCTAAAGATGAACTCCATAATGTATGTGGATTTTCTCAAACAGCACTTCCTGCCATGGTTCAAGAAGAAGAACCGTGTATTTCACAGCAAGATCATTTTTTTGCATGATAATGCACCATCTCATGCTGCACATAAAACATCTGCATCTCTGGCTGATATGGGCATAAAAGGGGACAAACTTATGGTGTGACCCCCATGCTCCCCTGACCTCTACCCCATTCAGAACCTTTGGAGCATCATTAAAAGGAGTGTCTATGATGGCGGGAGGCAGTTCACATCTAAGCAACAGCTCTGGGAGGGTATTCTGTCCTCATGCAAAACAATTGAAGCAGAAACCATCCAAAACCCGACAAATTCAATGGACGAGAGAGTTCAGAAGCTCCTTTCGAACAAGGGGTCCTATGTGAAAATGTAACATCACCTAGAATAAAGTTTTGAGTTGAAAACTGTTTGATTTCAGTTTCTAACAACCTGCTAATGCTTATCATTTCAAAAATGACCATTTTTTTGGTCTTTATTAAAATGAAAAGGTTGATCGAAAAGTTTGGGGGATCTAAGAGTGTGGCAACCCAGTAGTCATGATTACTTCGAATTCTGACAATATGAGGGTCATGCTGCAGGTAGTGCAGCAAGAAGGCACTTATGTGTCTTGCGCATCTCGGAGCCCCAAAATTATTTTCCAGGCTAGATGCAGCTAAAAATTATTATTAATTTTAAATCTGGTGAAGCTTTAGTATAGATGGCCTAATAGGATCAGTGCTGCACACTGCTACAAAGCCCAAATTATTTTCCAGTCAAGATACAGATAAACATGATTAGTAATTTTAAATCTGGTGGAGCTTATTATAGATGGCCTAATAGAATCAGTGCTGCACACTGCTACAAAGCCCAAATTATTTTCCAGCCAAGATACAGATAAACATGATTAGTAATTTGAAAGCTTAAAACGGTTGGTAGGGTGATTTTAACCAATCATCAAGCTTTTACTCTCCCCAGGATGACACAGGGGTAGAAAAGTCGTTTCGGATCCATGATTTGTTCATCTTTATGAACGTGAGTCTGTCTACATTATCAGTGGAGAGCCGCGTGCGCTTATCTGTCAGCACACCACCAGCAGCGCTGAACACACGTTCAGACAGAACGCTGGCTGCGGGGCATGACAAGATCTCCAAGGCGTAAGTGGCTAGCTCCGGCCATTTATCCAGATTGGAAGCCCAAAAAGAGCAAGGGTCCAGTGACACAGTCATGGCTTCAATGCTTACTTGGAGATACTCCTGTACCATCGTCTCTAGGCGTTGACTATGTGTCAGACTTCTTGTCTCCTGTGGCCTTGCAAAGGATGGGCTAAAAAAGTGGTGAAATGATTCCGCAAAATTGATGTTACCAGCAGATACTGTGGTTCTGTTACGGTTTGAGTGCTGAGCACTTGACGGTCCCACGGTTGGCAAGTTGGAACTGTGAGATTCACTACGTGCACCACTGGTATTTTGTGGAAAAGCACATGTAAGATTCTGCAACAGTCTCTGCTGATACTCCTGCATGCGTGCATCCCTTTCTATGGCAGGAATAATTTCTGCAAATTTACTTTTGTACCGGGGATCTAACAGTGTGGCAACCCAGTAGTCAGGATTATTTCTAATTCTCACAATTCGAGGGTCATGTTGCAGGTAGTGCAGCAAGAAGGCACTCATGTGTGTTGTGCATCCAGGAGCACCAAGTCCCTGTTGTGTTGGTGGCGAGGTAACAATCATGCTTCCTTCCTCTGTCCTCTCCCCCCAACCTCGCACAACAGAAATGTGATCAAGGTCTCCCTCATCTGATGAGTCTTCCATCAGTTCGTCCTCCACTTCTTCCTGGGCTCCTGCACCTTCCTCACTAGTTTGGCTGCTACCATGTGCCCTGGTAAAACCATCTCCCCCACCCTCACATGCCTGCCGCCTTGGTGCTGCCGAGCGTCTGGACCTTGCAGATGTTAGCCCTTCCGCATACAACTCCTCCTCCTCTACTTCCTCCACCTCCTCTTGTGCCACCACCTGACTCCGAATTCTGTTTAACATGTGCTCCAGCATGTAAATCACCGGAATAGTCATGCTGATAATGGCATCGTCAGCACTAAACATCTTCGTCGCCATTTCAAAACTGTGCAGAAGGGTGCATAGGTCCCTGATCTGAGACCACTCCTCCAGCGTGATTTGCCCCACCTCTGGATCTCGTTGGCCCAGGCTATACGTCAGAACGTATTGCACCAGGGCTTATCGGTGCTGCCACAGTCGCTGCAACATGTGCAGAGTTGAATTCCACCGGGTAGGCACATCGCATTTTAGCCGGTGAAGTGGCAGGCCCAACGACTTCTGTAGAGATGTAAGTCGCTGAGCTGCGGGATGCGAACGGCGGAAGTGAGCACACAGCGACCGTGCCCTCTGCAGAAGGCCATCTAGTCTGGGATAGTGGGCTAAAAATTGCTGGACAACCAGGTTCAACACGTGAGCCATGCAAGGCACGTGTGTGACATTGCCCCGGCGAAGGGCCGCACCCAGGTTTGCAGCATTGTCGCACACGGCCTTCCCTGGTTTCAGGTCCAGTGGAGACAACCATTCATGAAATTGGTTCTCCAGAGCTGACCACAACTCCTCAGCTGTGTGACTCACATTTCCCAGACATTTCAATGTAAAAACCGCCTGATGACGTTGAGCCCTACTGCCAGCATAGTAAGGAGGTGTGCAGGATCCCTTCTGCGCAGTTAGAAAGCTTGTGGCATGACCAGACAGGCTTTGGGTGCAGGTGGAAGACCGAGAGGAGGTTGAGGAGGCAGAAGCAGTGGAGGAACTTTGACATAAAGAGGATTGACGCACAACTCGTGGGGACGGCAAGACTTGGACAGCAGCCCCTTGTCCTGCTGTCACCATAGTTACCCAGTGCCCAGTCAGCGACATGTAACGCCCCTGTCCATGCCTACTCGTCCAAGTGTCTGTGGTGAAATGCACCCTGTCACACACAGAGTTTCTCAAAGAAGCGGTGATGTTGTGTGCGACATGCTGGTGGAGCGCAGGCACACCTTTCTTTGAGAAGTAGTGCCGACTGGGCATCTGGTACTGGGGCACTGCGACGGACATAAGGTCTCGAAAATCCTCTGTGTCCACCAGGTGGAAAGGCAGCATTTCTGTAGCCAAGAGCTTGCAGATGGTGAAATTCAACCTCTTAGCTTTCTCATGGCTAGGAGGAAATGGTCTTTTACTTGTCCACATCTGAGGGACCGAGGGCTGGCTATTGTGCTTAGACGGGGTTGATAAGGGTGTCCCCGGCAAACTGCCGGTCTGTGAGGAAGATGCAGGCGGACATGTTAGGTTGCCTTGATCCAAAGGTGGTGCTATCGATGTCGGACAGCGCTCAACACCAGCTGGTGTTACCACCTCCAAAGAAAATGATGACCTGCCAATCACGCTGGCTGTTGCGGGTAAAGAGGTGGCAGGTCTGCGCCCCAAAACAGGTGTGACTGCTGTCCCCCCAGTCACAGAGGATGAAGAGGCCGGGGATGCACAAGATATGGCAGACGGTGGTTGGCCCGGCCGGCTAGGCCGCATTGTAGCACACTGAGCTTCCCACTGCAACTTATGCTTCATGTCCATGTGCCGGTTCATGCATGAAGTACTCAAACTATGTATTTTTTGGCCTCTACTTAGCTTTTGCTGACAAATGTTACAGCTAACACGAGTTGGGTCATCTTTATCGATCTGAAAAATTGCCCAGGCTATGCAAGGCTTAGCACCCATGCGACCTGAAGAGCCACCACGACTTGTGGTGAGAGGCAGAGTTGTGTTTGAGGATGCAGTTGTTGACGTGCTTCCAGTACTACGTCTCTGTCCAGGAAGGCGCAACCTGACCTCGTCGTCACTAGCATCTTCCTCCACCTCCTCTGCTGACCTCATCTCTTGGCTGACTGTGGGTTGACAGTAAGTGGGATCTCCAACCTCATCATCATCACCCTGTGCGTTATCACACCCGTCGTCCTCAGAGCCAACCTGTTCCTGCCCTGACAAAAAACTAAAGTTGTCGCTCCAATCAGGTATTTGAGTCTTATCATCGTCTTCCTCATTGTCTCCACCAACAGGAGTTACAGTTTGGGAATGAGGGTCTACATTATGGTCAGAACCTTCTGCGTCTGGTCCTGGATCCGACTCATAAAGATTCTGGGCATCAGTGCAGATCATCTCCTCGTCTGGATTCACAGAAGCGCTGGAGTCGACCTCTGATTCCCAGGCTATAGTATGAGTAAACAGCTCTGCAGACTCAACCATCTGTTCTACCTCATACTCAGACGGGCAGCTGGAGATTTGGGAGCTGTGAGGAAGCAAGTGCGATTGGGGTGACACCTTTGAGGACTGGAGTATTTGTGATGTTGAAGTTGATGTGGAGGAGAGCCCACTTAAAGGAGCACTTGATATCTGTTGAAGCACCTGCTGTTTTTGTGCCTCATCTGGAATTTGTAGCGATTGGCGTGGCCGTAAGAAAGGGATCTTATCACATTGTCCGCTAAAAGAAGTAGACATTTTAGTTTGGCTGGAAGATGGTCTTTCTTCTGCAGATGTTACTGTTGCTTTAACACCTACCCCACGGACACAACCTTTTTTCCCCTTCCCAACACGCCTATTCCCCTTTCCACCAGCAGCAGGCCTTTTTCCACTCATTTTGGTGGTTAACTAATTCACAACTCTGGAGTTGTTTGCACAAAAAAACAATGGATGGGAACCGAGCAGAGCTAAGTGGCCAAACTGTGGTATTAGGCCAAAACTATTGGCTGGGTTAGATGCAGAAAGAAATTATATTCAATTTGCAACCTGATGGAGGTCAGTATAGATGGACTAATAGAACAAGTCCCACACACAGCTAGAAGCCCAAATATTTTTTCAGAGGTAGATGCAGAAAAAATTTTTATTCAGTTTGCAACCTGATGGAGGTCTGTATAGATGGATAAATAGAACAAGTCCCACACACAGCTACAAGCCCAATATTTTTTCAGAGGTAGATGCAGAAAAAAAATATATTCAGTTTGCAACCTGATGGAGGTCAGTATAGATGGACTAATAGAGAAAGTCCCACACACTGCTAGAAGGCCAAATATTTTTTCAGAGCTAGATGCAGACAAAAAATTATTTTGAATTTGCAACCTGATGGAGGTCAGTATAGGTGGACTAATAGAACAAGTCCCACACACTGCTAGAAGGCCAAATATTTTTTCAGAGCTAGATGCAGAAAAAAATTATATTCAGTTTGCAACCTGATGGAGGTCTGTATAGATGGATTAATAGAACAAGTCCCACACACAGCTAGAAGCCCAAATATTTTTTCAGAGGTAGATGCAGATAAAAATTATTTTTAATTTGCAACCTGATGGAGGTCAGTATAGATGGACTAATAGAGAAAGTCCCACACACTGCTAGAAGGCCAAATATTTTTTCAGAGCTAGATGCAGATAAAAATTATTTTTAATTTGCAACCTGATGGAGGTCAGTATAGATGGACTAATAGAGAAAGTCCCACACACTGCTAGAAGGCCAAATATTTTTTCAGAGCTAGATGCAGATAAAAATTATATTCAATTTGCAACCTGATGGAGGTCAGTATAGATGGACTAATAGAACAAGTCCCACACACAGCTAGAAGCCCAAATATTTTTTCAGAGGTACTGTAGATGCAGATAAAAATTATTTTTAATTTGCACCATGATGGAGGTCAGTATAGATGGACTAATACAACAAGTCCCACACACAGCTAGAAGCCCAATATTTTTTCAGAGGTAGATGCAGAAAAAAATATATTCAGTTTGTAACCTGATGGAGATCAGTATAGATGGAGTAATAGAACAAGTCCCATACACAGCTAGAAGCCCAAATATTTTTTCAGAGGTAGATGCAGATAAAAATTATTTTTAATTTGCAACCTGATGGAGGTCAGTATAGATGGACTAATAGAGAAAGTCCCACACACTGCTAGAAGGCCAAATATTTTTTTCAGAGCTAGATGCAGATAAAAATTATATTCAATTTGCAACCTGATGGAGGTCAGTATAGATGGACTAATAGAGAAAGTCCCACACACTGCTAGAAGGCCAAATATTTTTTCAGAGCTAGATGCAGATAAAAATTATATTCAATTTGCAACCTGATGGAGGTCAGTATAGATGGACTAATAGAACAAGTCCCACACACAGCTAGAAGCCCAAATATTTTTTCAGAGGTACTGTAGATGCAGATAAAAATTATTTTTAATTTGCAACCTGATGGAGGTCAGTATAGATGGACTAATAGAGAAAGTCCCACACACTGCTAGAAGGCCAAATATTTTTTCAGAGCTAGATGCAGAAAAAAATTATATTCAGTTTGCAACCTGATGGAGGTCAGTATAGATGGACTAATAGAGAAAGTCCCACACACTGCTAGAAGGCCACATATTTTTTCAGAGGTAGATGCAGAAAAAAATATATTCAGTTTGCAACCTGATGGAGGTCTGTATAGATGGATTAATAGAACAAGTCCCACACACAGCTAGAAGCCCAATATTTTTTCAGAGGTAGATGCAGAAAAAAATATATTCAGTTTGCAACCTGATGGAGGTCAGTATAGATGGACTAATACAACAAGTCCCACACACAGCTAGAAGCCCAATATTTTTTCAGAGGCAGATGCAGAAAAAAATATATTCAGTTTGCAACCTGATGGAGGTCTGTATAGATGGATTAATAGAACAAGTCCCACACACAGCTAGAAGCCCAATATTTTTTCAGAGGTAGATGCAGAAAAAAATATATTCAGTTTGCAACCTGATGGAGGTCAGTATAGATGGACTAATACAACAAGTCCCACACACAGCTAGAAGCCCAATATTTTTTCAGAGCTAGATGCAGAAAAAAATTATATTCAATTTGCAACCTGATGGAGGTCAGTATAGATGGACTAATAGAATGATGCTATGCCCAAAATATTTTACTTCACTAGGTGCAGTAAAAAAATTGGTATTCTATACACAGTTGGTATATCTTGCAACACAGATAGGCTACTCCACTGACTAACACACTCTGCAATAGGCCAAAAAGGATTAGCTTTGCTAGATTCAGCCAAATGCTGTGAAAAAAACTTGCACAGCACTGGCACAGACCTGCCTGGAAAAACTGATAGGAACTGATGTAACCTAGTCCTGAAAAGGACTCCAATTACAATTAGTCTTTACTCCCACAATCTATCTATTTAAGAGCACAGACCTGCCTGATAAAAGTCGTAGGGAATGCTGTAACCTAGTCCTTAAAAGGACTGCAATCACAACTATTCCCTACTCCCAAGCTATCTGTAGATTTGTGCGAAAATTGGCTTGAAATTAACAAGGTATAGCGCACACAGCAACAGCGGTGCCGTCTAACACGCAGCTGCAGCAGTGAGAAAATGGTGGCGACGGGGAAAATGGCTTGGTCTTATAGGGCAAGGACATGTGACATACACTGCCAATGACACATGCCCTTGCTTGTGTGAAAAAAAGCACTTCGCTCCGTGTGTGCGCTGCTGATAGGCTGACAGATTGCACCTCCCCACTGTAAATGCGGGAAAGAGAAAAAAAAAATGGAGATCTTCATTGTTCCTGCAGAGATCCATCCCCTGCCCCTCCCTCCACCCCGCTGTACACTCAAACTGCGTATTAACATTAATTTTCATCATTACTGAGAAAAAATCCAGTTATGATTTTGGTGCACGAACAGTTATCGAACATAACCTCGAACAGCCGAATTTTTCTCAAATTGTTCATGTTCGCCGAACGGTTCGAACACCGCCCAAAACAGCTCGAATTTGAGATTGGCGAACAGTTCGAGAAGAACAACGCTCATCTCTACTCCAAACTCAGTCATTTGTAGTGAGCGTGGAAGACACTGTCCTCCATTTAAAATGGGCAAGGCACGTGGCAAGGGACGGGGAACTGGATGTGATGGTAATGGTGCATGCAGAGGCCGGGCAAGCCGAAATTGTGCCACAACAAACACCCACCTCTTCTCGCCTGACCTTTCTGTCCCAATTTCTAGGGGACCGCAGTACACCACTATTGAACCCAGAGCAGTGTCAAAAGGTTGTTGGTTGGATAGCGGATAATGCTTCCAGTCACTTAGCCACCACCACCACCACCCTGTCTTCCACACGGTCAAGTCTCAGTAGCCGTGATTCTGGACCCCATATTCCTCACCCTGATCCTCCTTCCTTCCACCATGTCGAGTACCCAGAGACAACTGATCCCACACTTGGACACTCTGAAGAGGTGTTCACTTTCCCATTTATAGATTCGGGCCTCTCGCCTGGTCCACTTGAAGCGGGCCAAGAGGAGATCGCGTGTAGCGATGCCCAAATATTTGATCAGTCACGGTCACACGAAGGCGACGGTGGGAAAGTGTCACAAGAGGTGGACGATGATGAGACACAATTGCCAGAAAGTCAGGAGGAGGACCAGGGTGCGGAAGTGGAAGACGAGGTGGTGGATGATATAGTAACTGACCCAACCAGGCAGGAGGACATACAGAGCGAGGACAGTAGCACACAGGGGGAGGGAGGCAGGGCACACCAAGAGGCAGGAAGAAGCAGTGTGGTCAGGGCCGGCTCCAGGTTTTTCTGGGCCCCGGGTGAAAGAGTCTCAGTGGGCCCCTATAACACATACCACGATTCATGATGCACAGATACCGCAGAGAAATGCATATATATAGTAGAATGAAAAGATTTCACTTCTTACATTACATGAGTGATATCTATTGTAAATTCCACAACAGCTCAGAAACCGGCGAATCGCTCCACACAGAATGTCCCCCATATAAGGCCCCATACGGAATACTGGCCCCCATATAAGGCTCCATACGGAATACTGGCCCCCATATAAGGCTCCATACGGAATACTGGCCCCCATATAACGCTCCATACAGGACACTGGTCCCCTTATAAAGCTCCATTCAGGATACTGGCCCCCATATAACGCTCCATACAGGATACTGGTCCCCTTATAACGCTCCATACAGGATACTGGCCCCCATATAATGCTCCATGCAGGCTGTTACCCCCCACATAATGCCCCATACAGGCTATCCCCCCCCTTATAATGCTCCATGGAGGCTGTTACCCCCCACATAATGCCCCATGCAGGCGGCCCCCCCGCCTTATAATGCTCCATGCAGGCTGTTACCCCCCACATAATGCCAAATACAGGCTGCCCACCCTATAATGCTCCATGCAGGCTGTTCCCCACCTTATAATGCCCCATGCAGGCTGTCACCCCTCCTCTTTATAATGCCCCATGCAGGATGTACCCCCCCTCTTTATAAGGCCCCATGCAGGATGTCACCCCCCTCTCTTTATAATGCCCCATTCACGATGTCACCCCCCTCTCTTTATAATGCCCCATGCAGGATGTCACCCCCCTTTCTTTATAATGCCCCATGCAGGATGTCACCCCCTCTCTTTATATTGCCCCATGCAAGATGTCACCCTCCTCACTTTATAATGCCCCATGCAGGATGTCACCCCCCTCTCTTTATAATGCCCCATGCAGGATGTCACCCCCTCTCTTTATAATGCCCCATGCAGGATGTTACCCACCCTCTCTTTATAATGCCCCATGCAGGATGTACCCCCCCCTCTTTATAAGGCCCCATGCAGGCTGTCACCCCCTCTCTCTATAATGTCCTATGCAAGATGTCACCCCCCTCTCTTTATAATGCCCCATGCAGGATGTCACCACCCTCTCTTTATAATGCCCCATGCAGGATGTCACCACTAGAGATGAGCGTTGTTCTACTCGAACTGTTCGCCAATCTCAAATTCGAGCTGTTTTGGGCGGTGTTCGAGCCGGTCGGCGAACACGAACAATTTGAGAAAAATTCGGCTGTTCGAGGTTATGTTCGATAACTGTTCGTGTACCAAAATCATAACTGGATTTTTTCTCAGTAATAATGAAAATTAATGTTAATACGCAGTTTGAGTGTACAGCGGGGCGGGGGGAGGGGCAGGGGATGGATCTCTGAAGGAACAATGAAGATCTCCATTTTTTTTTCTCTTTCCCGCATTTGCAGTGGGGAGGTGCAATCTGTCAGCCTATCAGCAGCGCACACACGGAGCGAAGTGCTTTTTTTCACACAAGCAAGGGCATGTGTGATTGGCAGTGTATGTCACATGTCCTTGCCCTATAAGACCAAGCCATTTTCCCCGTCGCCACCATTTTCTCACTGCTGCAGCTGCGTGTTAGACGGCACCGCTGTTGCTGTGTGCGCTATACCTTGTTAATTTCAAGCCAATTTTCGCACAAATATACAGATAGCTTGGGAGTAGGGAATAGTTGTGATTGCAGTCCTTTTAAGGACTAGGTTACAGCATTTCCTACGACTTTTATCAAGCAGGTCTGTGCTCTTAAATAGATAGATTGTGGGAGTAAAGACTAATTGTAATTGGAGTCCTTTTCAGGACTAGGTTACATCAGTTCCTATCAGTTTTTGCCAGGCAGGTCTGTGCCAGTGCTGTGCAAGTTTTTTTCACAGCATTTGGCTGAATCTAGCAAAGCTAATCCTTTTTGGCCTATTGCAGAGTGTGTTAGTCAGTGGAGTAGCCTATCTGTGTTGCAAGATATACCACCTGTGTATAGAATACCAATTTTTTTACTGCACCTAGTGAAGAAAAATCTTTTGGGCATAGCATCATTCTATTAGTCCATCTATACTGACCTCCATCAGGTTGCAAACTGAATATAATTTTTTTCTGCATCTAGCTCTGAAAAAATATTTGGGCTTCTAGCAGTGTGTGGGACTTGGTCTATTAGTCCATCTATACTGACCTCCATCAGGTTGCAAATTAAAAATAATTTTTTTCTTCATTTAGCTCTGAAAAAATATTTGGGCTTCTAGCAGTGTGTGGGACTTGTTCTATTAGTCCTTCTATACTGACCTCCAGCAGGTTGCAAATTGAATATAATTTTTTTCTGCATCTAGCTCTGAAAAAATATTTGGGCTTCTAGCAGTGTGTGGGACTTGGTCTATTAGTCCATCTATACTGACCTCCATCAGGTTGCAAATTGAATAAAAAAATTTTCTGCATCTAGCTCTGAAAAAATATTTGGGCTTCTAGCGGTGTGTGGGACTTGGTCTATTAGTCCATCTATACTGACCTCCATCAGGTTGCAAATTAAAAATAATTTTTTTCTGCATCTAACCCAGCCAATAGTTTTGGCCTAATACCACAGTTTGGCCACTCAGCTCTGCTCGGTTACCATCCATTGTTTTTTTGTGCAAACAACTCCAGAGTTGTGAATTAGTTAACCACCAAAATGAGTGGAAAAAGGCCTGCTGCTGGTGGAAAGGGGAATAGGCGTGTTGGGAAGGGGAAAAAAGGTTGTGTCCGTGGGGTAGGTGCAGAAGAAAGACCATCTTCCAGCCAAACTAAAATGTCTACTTCTTTTAGCGGACAATGTGATAAGATCCCTTTCTTACGGCCACGCCAATCGCTACAAATTCCAGAGGAGGCACAAAAACAGCAGGTGCTTCAACGGATATCAAGTGCTCCTTTAAGTGGGCTCTCCTCCACATCAACTTCAACATCACAAATACTCCAGTCCTCAAAGGTGTCACCCAAATCGCACTTGCTTCCTCACAGCTCCCAAATCTCCAACTGCCCGTCTGAGTATGAGGTAGAACAGATGGTTGAGTCTGCAGAGCTGTTTACTCATACTATAGCCTGGGAATCAGAGGTCGACTCCAGCGCTTCTGTGAATCCAGACGAGGAAATGATCTGCACTGATGCCCAGAATCTTTATGAGTCGGATCCAGGACCAGACGCAGAAGGTTCTGACCATAATGTAGACCCTCATTCCCAAACTGTAACTCCTGTTGGTGGAGACAATGAGGAAGACGATGATAAGACTCAAATACCTGATTGGAGCGACAACTTTAGTTTTTTGTCAGGGCAGGAACAGGTTGGCTCTGAGGACGACGGGTGTGATAACGCACAGGGTGATGATGATGAGGTCGGAGATCCCACTTACTGTCAACCCACAGTCAGCCAAGAGATGAGGTCAGCAGAGGAGGTGGAGGAAGATGCTAGTGACGACGAGGTCAGGTTGCGCCTTCCTGGACAGAGACGTAGTACTGGAAGCACGTCAACAACTGCATCCTCAAACACAACTCTGCCTCTCACCACAAGTCGTGGTGGCTCTTCAGGTCGCATGGGTGCTAAGCCTTGCATAGCCTGGGCATTTTTTCAGATCGATAAAGATGACCCAACTCGTGTTATCTGTAACATTTGTCAGCAAAAGCTAAGTAGAGGCCAAAAAATACATAGTTTGAGTACTTCATGCATGAACCGGCACATGGACATGAAGCATAAGTTGCAGTGGGAAGCTCAGTGTGCTACAATGCGGCCTAGCCGGCCGGGCCAACCACCGTCTGCCATATCTTGTGCATCCGCGGCCTCTTCATCCTCTGTGACTGGGGGGACAGCAGTCACACCTGTTTTGGGGCGCAGACCTGCCACCTCTTTACCCGCAACAGCCAGCGTGATTGGCAGGTCATCATTTTCTTTGGAGGTGGTAACACCAGCTGGTCTTGAGCGCTGTCCGACATCGATAGCACCACCTTTGGATCAAGGCAACCTAACATGTCCGCCTGCATCTTCCTCACAGACCGGCAGTTTGCCGGGGACACCCTTATCAACCCCGTCTAAGCACAATAGCCAGCCCTCGGTCCCTCAGATGTGGACAAGTAAAAGACCATTTCCTCCTAGCCATGAGAAAGCTAAGAGGTTGAATTTCACCATCTGCAAGCTCTTGGCTACAGAAATGCTGCCTTTCCGCCTGGTGGACACAGAGGATTTTCGAGACCTTATGTCCGTCGCAGTGCCCCAGTACCAGATGCCCAGTCGGCACTACTTCTCAAAGAAAGGTGTGCCTGCGCTCCACCAGCATGTCGCACACAACATCACCGCTTCTTTGAGAAACTCTGTGTGTGACAGGGTGCATTTCACCACAGACACTTGGACGAGTAGGCATGGACAGGGGCGTTACATGTCGCTGACTGGGCACTGGGTAACTATGGTGACAGCAGGACAAGGGGCTGCTGTCCAAGTCTTGCCGTCCCCACGAGTTGTGCGTCAATCCTCTTTATGTCAAAGTTCCTCCACTGCTTCTGCCTCCTCAACCTCCTCTCGGTATTCCACCTGCACCCAAAGCCTGTCTGGTCATGCCACAAGCTTTCTAACTGCGCAGAAGGGATCCTGCACACCTCCTTACTATGCTGGCAGTAGGGCTCAACGTCATCAGGCGGTTTTTACATTGAAATGTCTGGGAAATGTGAGTCACACAGCTGAGGAGTTGTGGTCAGCTCTGGAGAACCAATTTCATGAATGGTTGTCTCCACTGGACCTGAAACCAGGGAAGGCCGTGTGCGACAATGCTGCAAACCTGGGTGCGGCCCTTCGCCGGGGCAATGTCACACACGTGCCTTGTATGGCTCACGTGTTGAACCTGGTTGTCCAGCAATTTTTAGCCCACTATCCCAGACTAGATGGCCTTCTGCAGAGGGCACGGTCGCTGTGTGCTCACTTCCGCCGTTCGCATCCCGCAGCTCAGCGACTTACATCTCTACAGAAGTCGTTGGGCCTGCCACTTCACCGGCTAAAATGCGATGTGCCTACCCGGTGGAATTCAACTCTGCACATGTTGCAGCGACTGTGGCAGCACCGACAAGCCCTGGTGCAATACGTTCTGACGTATAGCCTGGGCCAACGAGATTCAGAGGTGGGGCAAATCACGCTGGAGGAGTGGTCTCAGATCAGGGACCTATGCACCCTTCTGCACAGTTTTGAAATGGCGACGAAGATGTTTAGTGCTGACGATGCCATTATCAGCATGACTATTCCGGTGATTTACATGCTGGAGCACATGTTAAACACAATTCGGAGTCAGGTGGTGGCACAAGAGGAGGTGGAGGAAGTAGAGGAGGAGGAGTTGTATGCGGAAGGGCTAACATCTGCAAGGTCCAGACGGTCGGCAGCACCAAGGTGGCAGGCATGTGAGGGTGGGGGAGATGATTTTACCAGGGCGCATGGTAGCAGCCAAACTAGTGAGGAAGGTGCAGGAGCCCAGGAAGAAGTGGAGGACGAACTGATGGAAGACTCATCAGATGAGGGAGACCTTGATCACATTTCTGTTGTGCGAGGTTGGGGGGAGAGGACAGAGGAAGGAAGCATGATTGTTACCTCGCCACCAACACAACAGGGACTTGGTGCTCCTGGATGCGCAACACACATGAGTGCCTTCTTGCTGCACTACCTGCAACATGACCCTCGAATTGTGAGAATTAGAAATAATCCTGACTACTGGGTTGCCACACTGTTAGATCCCCGGTACAAAAGTAAATTTGCAGAAATTATTCCTGCCATAGAAAGGGATGCACGCATGCAGGAGTATCAGCAGAGACTGTTGCAGAATCTTACATGTGCTTTTCCACAAAATACCAGTGGTGCACGTAGTGAATCTCACAGTTCCAACTTGCCAACCGTGGGACCGTCAAGTGTTCAGCACTCAAACCGTAACAGAACCACAGTATCTGCTGGTAACATCAATTTTGCGGAATCATTTCACCACTTTTTTAGCCCACCCTTTGCAAGGCCACAGGAGACAAGAAGTCTGACACATAGTCAACGCCTAGAGACGATGGTACAGGAGTATCTCCAAGTAAACATTGAAGCCACGACTGTGTCACTGGACCCTTGCTCTTTTTGGGCTTCCAATCTGGATAAATGGCCGGAGCTAGCCACTTACGCCTTGTAGATCTTGTCATGCCCCGCAGCCAGCGTTCTGTCTGAACGTGTGTTCAGCGCTGCTGGTGGTGTGCTGACAGATAAGCGCACGCGGCTCTCCACTGATAATGTAGACAGACTCACGTTCATAAAGATGAACAAATCATGGATCCGAAACGACTTTTCTACCCCTGTGTCATCCTGGGGAGAGTAAAAGCTTGATGATTGGTTAAAATCACCCTACCAACCGTTTTAAGCTTTCAAATTACTAATCATGTTTATCTGTATCTTGACTGGAAAATAATTTGGGCTTTGTAGCAGTGTGCAGCACTGATCCTATTAGGCCATCTATAATAAGCTTCACCAGATTTAAAATTAAAAATAATTTTTAGCTGCATCTAGCCCGGAAAATAATTTTGGGGCTCCGAGATGCGCAAGACACATAAGTGCCTTCTTGCTGCACTACCTGCAGCATGACCCTCATATTGTCAGAATTCGAAGTAATCATGACTACTGGGTTGCCACACTCTTAGATCCCCCAAACTTTTCGATCAACCTTTTCATTTTAATAAAGACCAAAAAAATGGTCATTTTTGAAATTATAAGCATTAGCAGGTTGTTAGAAACTGAAATCAAACAGTTTTCAACTCAAAACTTTATTCTAGGTGATGTTACATTTTCACATAGGACCCCTTGTTCGAAAGGAGCTTCTGAACTCTCTCGTCCATTGAATTTGTCAGGTTTTGGATGGTTTCTGCTTCAATTGTTTTGCATGAGGACAGAATACCCTCCCAGAGCTGTTGCTTAGATGTGAACTGCCTCCCGCCATCATAGACACTCCTTTTAATGATGCTCCAAAGGTTCTGAATGGGGTAGAGGTCAGGGGAGCATGGGGGTCACACCATAAGTTTGTCCCCTTTTATGCCCATATCAGCCAGAGATGCAGATGTTTTATGTGCAGCATGAGATGGTGCATTATCATGCAGAAAAATGATCTTGCTGTGAAATACACGGTTCTTCTTCTTGAACCATGGCAGGAAGTGCTGTTTGAGAAAATCCACATACATTATGGAGTTCATCTTTAGCGCCTTCAGGGATCCTAAAGGGGCCGACAATCTCTCTCCCCATGATTCCAGCCCAAAACATTACTCCACCTCCTCCTTGTTGGCGCTGTAGCCGTGTTTGCGTGGGGTGTCCATCAACCAGCCATCCTCCACTCCATTCATCTGGACCATCGAGCGCTGCACGGCACTCATCCGTGAACAAAACAGTTTTGAAATCAGTCTTCATGTAATGTTTGGCCCACTGGAGCCGTTTCTGCTTGTGTGAAGTGGATAGAGGAGGTCGACAGGATGGCGTATGCACAGCTGCAAACCTCTGAAGGACCCTGCATCTTGTTGTTCGGGGGACGTTGGAGGCACAAGCAGCTTCAAAAACTTGTCTGCTGCTATGACAAGGCTTTTTTGCCGCTGCTCTTTCAACCTGATGTAATTGCCTGTAGGAAAGAGTCCTCAATTTGCCCTTATCAGCACGCACACGTGTGTACTGTGAATCAGCTACATACTTCTTGATTGCCAAGACACTTCATCCTGATCATCGCACAATGTTGATTGTAGTCATGCCTTGACCTAAACACTCCACAATTTGTTGCTTCTCAGCAGCCGACACATCCTTTTTCTTTCCCATTTTGGCAGAAAATGTAGGCTGCTTAATAATGTGAGAGAGCCTTCTTAAGTAGTCTTGCCTTTCATTGGACACACCTGCCAAACTAATTAGCACAGGTGTCTGCAATTGCTTACAGTGATATAAAGAGCCCTGACACACATCACCATCAATGAGTTTAACTGACAAACAAACAAATTCTTCCCTTATCACTCCTAAACACTTTTTGCATAATAATTTGGAACGCGGTGTACATGTGCTTTTCCACAAAACACCAGTGGTTCACGTAGTGAATCTTACAGTTCTAACTTGCCAACCGTGGTCTGTATGGAATTGTTCAATAAAGGGCCCAAAATTAAGATAACATAGATGGGAGAGGTCTCTATGAATAGGAATTCCTAAGTATTTGATACCCTGTGAGGGCCAGGCAAAGGGAAAGTTGGACTGGATGGAATCCTATATGGATTTAGGGAGGGAGACATCGAGGGCCTCAGACTTCGCTCCATTGATTTTAAAATTTTACCATGTAACAAAGTGATCTATTTCAGCCATAACAACAGGGATGGATATATGTGATTGAGTGATATATACTAGGACATCATCAGCAAATAGAGAGCACTTGTACTCGGTGCCTCCCACCTCAATCCACCTAATATTGGGGTTATGGCGAATTGATGAGAGCAGGTGCTCCGTCACTAGGATGTATAAGAGAGGGGACAGAGGACATCCCTGCCTTGTCCCATTGGTGATTGTGAAAGGTGATGAAAATGTTCTGACGCACCCCCTGGGCCTTGGGACACCCGGAGCCGGACCCTTTTTGGTGGATGCTGGTGGTTGTAGTCTTCGTGGCGGCGATCCGGTTCCGTGGCTCAGGGCGGTCAAACCAGTGGCGGAACTATTTATGTGGTTTTGATGTTTAAATGTCCGACTACGCCACCCGTGGATTGCGGTCAGAGTGAACCGCCGCTACAGGGCAGACCGCTAAGGCTGGTGTTGTGGGTGCAGCAGAGCGTAGCATAACTCCCCACGGGAGGAGTATAGCCTCAGGGCAGTGTATGCGGAGGATGGGGGTGATGGTGCAGGGCAGCAGCAGTAACGACACGGAGTCAGTGATGCAGTTCAGGGCCTTTACTCACAGTTCTTATTATCCAGACCACGTCTGCAGGTAACGGCTGCCCACGTCGTACTGTGCTCACCAGGTGAGGGGCTCAGACAACTCCCAGATAACTTTGGAGCGCTTCACAGGACCCCCTTTGTGTGTCCTTTGTCTGGCCTTTCTTACCAACACTTCTGTCCGGCTGCCTCGGGCCTCCTCTTGGTAAACTTGGCGCCAGTTTCCCTGACCCTATGTGGTGCCTTCCTAGCGGGTGGAGCAAGGGGCTGCGCCACATAAAATGTCAGAGCCTCCGGTTTCTAGCTGAGGGTCGTTTCCTGCCTCCACTAGTTCGGGGACCGGTCTCCCCCTTTGGCCTGACCCCTCCACGCAGGTGGATTCGGGCGTGCGGTGGCGACTCGCCCGTCCGCACCCCTGGGATCCCTTCATTCCTCGTTCCTGGAGCCTTCTCCGCTCCTCTTCCTTCCCTCTCCCTCTTGCAGGCCTGGGCCTCTGTTACTAGGCCCGCCTCCGGAGCAGAGCTCATGCAGAGCCCCTGCTCCCTGCCACTTCTGCTCAGACTTCTCTGCACTGAACTAAGATGGTGCCCACCTTTTATACTCCCTTCTCAATGCACCCAGGAACTGCTTCCTCCCTGCTCCTGCACTGCAGGGTTCCCCTTCCTCAGTGTTCCCTCCCCCCACTCCAGCCAGGGACAGGGACTGTCGTGCCCATCTGAGGGGCATATTGGTCGCCCTGCCCCACGGCAATGTGGTGTAATGCATGCAGGTGTCGGGTCCTGATCCACACTCCATCCTTATCTGAGAGTGAGATATCACACCTCTGGGTGAGGTGCAATACGTCTGTAGCAACCGAGCCCTCGGTGCTACAGTTCCATTTATCTTCAGCCTAGGTGACGTATTGTGATACAGGGCCGTGATTTTGGCTATAAAAGGGTCCCCTAGACCCCTACCCCAAGCTTTTTAAGAGAATCATATATGGCGTGCCAGGAGACTCTATGGAATGCTTTCTCAGCATCCAACGAGAGTATCTACTTACAAATTTTTAACTGCATCTAGCCCAGGAAATACTTTGTGCCTAGTAGCAGTGTCTGCTAGTCAGCGGATTATCCCGGCTGTTAAGCAAGCTACACCACCTGTAGTTTGGACACTTAATTTTTTCAAAGGAAATGCTTCGGGACCACGGGATACTCAGTGAAGAGCATCAGGAGGCACCCCAAGGCATAGGGGCTGGGACTGGCACTAGGATGCCTTGCGGTGGACAGCCGAGCTCGATCCTTATAAAAGCTTTTTAACTGCAGCAGCTTTAGTGGACGCTACTGGAGCTGGAATTACGCGGCTGCTGGCATGAGACTTGCCCTCCAATAGATCCTTGTAAATGGATTTAAAGTGTATTCATTCAAATTAGAGGGACAATTTAAATTAAAAAGCTTAGAGCTGCCTCCACCACAGGGGGGCTCTCTCGACCCACCAGCGGACAGGCACCAGTATTGGGAGAGGGGGGCTGGCCGTCAGGGTTCACCGCGGCTCTGGCACAAACCCGGCGACACGGAGGTGGCACGGGCAGGAGCGGACTGGCCGTCTCGGCTTCTCACTTTTTGGATTTTAGAAGGGCATGACATGCCTATATCTGTGTCTCCCCCTCCTTTTACTCCTCCACCTCTTTTCTTTTCGCATGACTATATGTACTTGTCACTTTTCCATGTGTTAGTTGTGTCTTCTGAGCAGTTTGTCAGCTTTTGGACACCTTTGAAGGTGTTTTCTATGTGTTTCTATGTGTTTTTGTTTGCCTGCCATTGGTTTTAACGGTGTTCGAAGGTGTTCGACGAACAGTTCGACGAACAGTTCGGCGAACACACGGGTGTTCGACGAACCGAACCGAACTCGAACACTACGGGGGTGGCTCAACACTAGTCACCACCCTCTCTTTATAATGCCCCATGCTGGATGTCACCCACCCCCTTCTCTCTATAATGCCCCATGCAGGATGTCACCCCCTCTCTTTATAATGCCCCATGCAGGATGTCACCACCCTCTCTTTATAATGCCCCATGCATGATGTCACCCCCCCTCTCTTTATAATGCCCCATGCAGGATGTCACCCCCCCTTCTCTTTATAATGCCCCATGCAGGATGTCACCCCCCCCCATATTATGCCCCATGCAGGATGTCACCCCCCCATATTATGCCCCATGCCTCCATACATTAAAAAAAAAAAATCAAATACTCACCTCACTTCTCCTCACCTGCTGCAGCTGCTCGGGTCCGGACTCCAGTGTCGCCGACTTCGTCCCGCTCTGCGCTCCCTGTGATGGCTCAGGGGAGCGCGCGGTGGAAAGATGTCACCGCGCCCTCTGACCTGAAACGTCACAGGGAGCGCACAGCAGGAAGACAGCGGATCTGCGAAGGCACGGGGAGAGGTAAGTATCCGGCTGCCGGGGCCCTGAGCAAGCGGGAGAGAAGGGCTGACACCGCTCTCCTCCGCCCACAGCCCGGCGGGGAGCGCGACCGCCAGTGGGCCCCTCTGCCTGCTCAGGGCCCCGGCACTTGCCCGGGTGCGCCGGGTGCTGACGCCGGCCCTGAGTGTGGTGGCCACAGACAGAAGGCAGGCAACACTAACACGAAGGAAGTTGCCAGTACAACTGTTAGGTCTTCCCGAGTCTGGTTGTTTTTTAAAGACTCTGCCGATAAACTCAAAAAGGTCAATTGCACCACCTGCCAGGTCAGTATCAGCAGGGGTGGCAAAACTACTAGCCTGACCACCACCAGCATAATCAGGCACATGGCAGCAAAGCACCCGACTTTGTGGGCTGAACCCCAGGGTCCAGGAACAGTGTCTGCAGGTGGTACCATTGCTTCTTCCGCTGTTGTGCATGCAAGCCAATCCCCTGTCCATGGTGCATGCGAATACGCCTCCTGCCCTGCACCTGTCATTGCACATTCTCAAGTAGCACCATCAGGAAGCACGTCCATGTCCTTGTCCCAGCGCAGCGTTCAGTTGTCCATACCCCAGTCCTTGGAACGCAAGCGCAAATATATAGCCAACGCCCCACAGGCCACACTACTAAATTCTCACATTTCACGACTGCTTGCACTCGAAATGTTGCCTTTTAGGCTCATGGAGACGGAAGCATTCCGCAACCTGACGGCCATCCCTCGGTACTCGGTCCCCAGCCGCCACTATTTCTCCCGGTGTGCGGTCCCCTCATTACACAAGCACGTGTCCCAAAACATTAGCCGTGCTCTCAACAACGCAGTTACCGGTAAAGTCCACCTAACCACGGATACGTGGACAAGTGCTTGTGGGCAGGTACGGTACAACTCGCTGACGGCACACTGGGTTAACATAGTGGAAGCCGGGACCCAGTCGGACCTTGGGATGAAACACGTCCCCCCGACTCCAAGGATTGCGGGCCCTAGGTCAATCAGGGTTGCCCCCACGGTCTACAGCTCCTGCACCTCATCCTCCTCAGTCTCCTCCTCCTCTTCAGCCTCCATCTCCGAAATGACCACATCAGTCACAAGCTGGAAGCACTGCAGCACTGCCTCGGCAAAGTGGCAACAGGTTGTGCTGAAGCTAATATGCTTGGATGAAAAACTGCACAATGCTGAAGAATTGTGGACAGCTCTGAAAGAGCAGGCAGATCTGTGGCTCACACCGCTGAACCTACAGCCAGGCATAGTCGTGTGTGACAATAGCCGGAATCTGGTGGCAGCTCTGAGGCGAGGCGAGCTCACACACGTACCATGCCTGGCCCATGAGCTTAATGTTATGATCTGCAACATAAACTAAGGAAAGATAGGGGAAAACTGTCCCTACAGTAGGACTAAGCTGAATCCCTACGATGTAGCTGGCTGCCTGTTCCTGGTGAACAGACCCGCCTTCGTCCTCGGCTAGTCTGAACGGAGACCTATAGAATCAAGGGAGGGGTCCCTAAATGAACTAAGGACTGGGACAAAAATGGGACAACTCCTAAGCAGAAGTTGTTGCAGAGCAAAAAGGACATACTGACAAAAAGTACTAAAGGTCCCAGAGAACCAAGAACTGACAGAGATAGGCACCGAAGCACCTGGCTAGAGAGACAGTCAAAACAACACTGAAGTCCAGCAAAGCCAGAAGGGCGGAGCTGGAATATATAGGCAGATGGTCACGTGACCGCAAAACACAAGATAGAAAAACTAACAGGAGGGTTCTAGCACTTAACCTAGTGGTTCAGCGGTTTCTCAAATCCTACCCGGAGCTGCCAGATCTGCTTGTGAAAGTACGCCGCCTGTGTGCCTGTGATGAAAGCCGGCCGGTGGGTGCAGCTCTCTGGCGCCCCCTTACCTCTCAGGTCAGTCAAGGTACTGCACCTAGAGAAAGTAGTGCCAGGTAGCTGCAACCAGCGCAGGGAACACGGTAGTGTGTTATCCCTTCAACGTCACTAAACCGTAACGTCACTACACAGCACAACTCGCTAGCGCCCTCTTAGCCTCAGGTCAGTCAAGGAACTGCACCTAGGATAAGCGGTCGCCAGGGAGACTGTCCTGTAACCTACTGGGTATCGGGGCCCTCTGTAGTGAGGGCGGTATATATATCTTCCTTGGCCGCGCCAGGAATATATATATCTGAACCTCCGACCGTCACTACCAGCCTTCCCCAATCCCCAGTTGGTATGCTGCCACCAGTCCCTATTTTAGATATACGCCCAGTCCGTGAATGGGCCTATATCGGGTCAGGAACCAACCCTGGGTAGCGTTTTGGCTTGAGCCGAGCTCACACGGACGTGCGTTCGTTATGCAGAATAAAAGGCAGGCCCACAATTACTTGAGGTAATTGATTATAATAATACACTAGATACACGATATACAACTAAATATACACAGGTATAAGGTCAGGCTAAACTATACAACAATGGAATACAACACACAGAATCACCACAGCATATCAGTTACCGGTTTCTTGATTTTCTTGTGACGCAGGGAGAGGATTCTGCGGTCGCAGGCACGGTTCTTTGTTACAGGCTGAGGCCTACCACCGCATGGTCAAACTGCTCCTCCCCTTGGTGGCCTCAGCTGGTGCTCAGATGTTCAGCACCCCACTCTTGGGTCAAGACTGACTTATCTCTTGTCTGTCCTGCTATCTTACCTGCCCCGTCCCGCCCACTGCTGGTGAGGTCAGCTGGCTCAGTCTCCACCCTCAGGTCTAACTTCGATCAGAAGCCCAAATTCTATGGAACCCAATAACTTCTTCTGGGATGGTCTCATGATACCCCCAGGGGTTCCCATGGATTCGGGCCGCCGTAACCGACCTTTTGATATCAATTATGATACCATACGGTCCTCAGGAATGGCTCCGCGCTATATCTTGGCTTCCAGAGCACGTACAAACGTCTACCGCGGAGGCTTGTGTGCGCAATGGCTCCGGGACGCCGTGATATTTTTTTTATTGGCCCATCCCATGCAACATGCGTGTACTTTTCATGTTTCTATATCTTATGCCTCCATGCTTGTGACAGACAAAGAAACTAGTCCTATGGGACAAATGGTCAGGTACAGATAGACGAAGCACCCCCCCCTGCTGGCTGTGTTTCCTCTCGAAGTCTTTGAAGCTCCTAGCATTCAAGTGTTAAGTAGGCCCTGGATGGGGGAAACTATCTAGTTGACGTTTTAACAGAAGGTCCCAAGGGTGGGGGCTGCTGAAGTGTGGCCATCCCTGGATATGATTTATCATTACCAAGATGGCGGCTACAGGTTCATCACAGTGCCCATTTTAGAAAGTAAGCTACAGCTTCCGTCGCCCTTGCAGTGTTTCAGCAGCGTTTGCAGCTTCCGGCTCACAGACTGGTGTGTGATGTCCACACGCGTTGGAGCTCTACACCGCAGATGTAGGAAAGGATTTGTGAGCAGAAGAGGGCAGTTGTTGAGTACGAGCATCAACAAGGCCATCGGTATTCAGTTCAGACTCCACACATAAGACCTCAGGAGTGGACAAGCCTCATCCCAACATGGATTGGGTGACAATGAGGAAGAGGAGGAGGAAGGACAGGAGCTATTTTCATGCACTATAGACGGTATTACCTGCACAGCTGTCATACTGTCTGTTCAGCGTGGATGGCTAGAGGACAGAGAGGAGGAGGCGGAGGAGGAGAGCATGGTCAGTCATCCTCTTGGTGAGGACACGGAAGTCTTGACTGTTAGTAGTCTGGCACGCATGGCTGAGTTTATGTTACGCTGCCTTTCCCATGACCCTTGCGTTCTCAAAATTTTGGGTGACAGTCATTACTGGTTGGTGACACTTCTAGACCCACTCTACAAGGAGAACTTTAAATCTCTTATTCCTGAGGTGGACAGGTCTACAAAAATGGGGCTGTACCAGAAGGCCTTTGTTGCGGAACTATTCAAAAATTCCCATCTGAAAACGCTGGCTGCAGAGGGCACACTTCGTTGGACAACCAAGGAGTACAGGCGAGAGACACACAATTTCAATAAAGCAGAGGAACACTGTCAAAGTTCTGAGAGAGTTTTCTCAGACCCTCCCATCGCACAGGCCCTGAGGCGCGGGGTATACTCACAATGAGTGCAAAGTTTGGGAAGATGCTGAGGGAGTACCTTGCCGACCGTACCAACGTCCTCCGTGATTCCGCTGTGCCTTATAATTATTGGGTATCCAAGCTGGATACGTGGAATGAACTGGCTCTCTCTGCCTTGGAGGTCCTGTCCTGCCCTGCCGCCAGCGTTTTATCAGAGCGGGTTTTTAGTGCCGCTGGTGGAATTATAGCTGATAAGCGCATTCGCCTGTCAACTGAAAATGATGACAGGCTGACTCTTATAAAAATGAACAAGGGCTGGATTGGGCCAGACTTCTCAACGCCACCGAATGATAGCAGCATAACATAAACTCAAATCCAGTGTCTTTTATTGGGAGGTGTATTCTCATGCACCTCTTCACACCCACACATGGGTATATGCTTCCTGATTTTGGCTATTTGCTCTTGTCCTCCTCCTTGCCCTCATCCTCCACCACCATACCACCAGGGTGACCGTGGTCCGTGATGCAACACCCACATAATTTTTTTAAAGGGTGTTTATGATGCCCGTAAAAAAAAATTTTTATACAGTATGTTCATGTATACCCCCCAGGGGTAAATGTTTGTCAGCCCATACACTTAGTGCATGGGCATTACAAGCATAGGAGGCGCGCTCCTTTCTAATGGGAACATTTTTTTATGAGGCCCTCCTCCACGTCTCTTCCAAGGGTCATTGAAGTGCCTCAAAATTTTTGGCAGCCGTTGCATTCACTGCATAGGCCAACCCTATGGGAGACTCTCTCCTTTCTAATGGGAATTTGTCGTTACTGTGGCCCTGCTCTATGTGTCTTTAAATTCTTAGTGGGGTTTTTCCTAAAATTGGTCAGCCGTTGGACTCACTGCATACCCTATAACTGTATAGCAGACTCTCTTCTTTCTAATGGGAACATGTTGTACCTTGTTACTGTGGCCCTGCTCCGTGTGTCTTTAAATTCTTAGTGGGGTTTTTCCTAAAATTCCTCAGCCGTTGGACTCACTGCATACCCTATAACTGTATAGCAGACTCTCTCCTTTCTAATGGGAATTTGTCGTTACTGTAGCCCTGCTCTATGTGTCTTTAATTTCTTAGTGGGGTTTTTCCTAAAATTGGTCAGCCGTTGCACTCACTGCATACACTATAACTGTATAGCAGACCCTCTCCTTTCTAATGGGAGCACTAAACAATGGCAGCACTAAAATGCTCAGGTACTCGTTGCTCGGGTCGAGCAAATTGGAATACTCGGGTGCTCGACCCGAGCAACGATCCCAATGTAAGTCTATGGGAAACTCGAGCATTTTTCAGGCTGCTCCACCCGGCGGTCTGCAGAGGGCCTAAAAATTGCCTAAATCGATGAGAACAGTGCTGAAATGACATGGGAATAGCATGGGGAAGACCCCTGGAAGCATCTCTGACTCCCAGATCACTGCTGTCAGCAACGTGGTCAGAGTATTACGCCACTTTTACAGACTCACAATAAAACATACAAAAACGAAACCAAAATGGATTTTCCTGGGAAATATGTTAAGGAGCATCCTTTCCAGGGTAATGACTTGTATATAAGGCAAAATAAATAACCAAAAACAAAACTACTCCTCCACAACTTGGGCTATGTTCACACGTAGCGTTTTTGATGTGTTTTTTCACTTTTGCATTGCTTTCAACCAAGACAAATGCATTCACCAGGAAATGTCATTTTAACATTTTACAACCTTATCTGGCCATGTGGTGGGTGACACATCATCAGACACATGCATACAGTGCTGAAAAGACATGGGAACAGCATGGGGAAGACCTCTGGAAGCATCTCTGACTCCCAGGTCACTGCCTAAAAGTGTGCCCATCATAAGTGATCCTTGGTGCATGCGAAGATGCCTCCCGCCATGCACCTGTCGTTGCAGACTTGCAACAATCATCGTCCACGTCCTTCTCCCACTGCAGCGTTCAGTTGTCCCTACCCCATTCCTTGGAATGCAAGCGCAAGTATGCAGGCAGCCACCCACCCACCCACAGGCTGCAATACTATACTGCCAAATTTTTGACAGCTGCTTACACTTGAAATGTGGCCTTTTAGGCTCGTGGAGGCGGAAGCTTTTCATAACCTCATGCCGGAGGCGGCCGGGTGTCCATACTCTGTCCCCAGCCGCTACTATATTTCCCGGTATCGCCTCCGCCTTCCACAAACACGGGTCCCACAACATTACCCGTGCCCTCCCCAGTGCACTTACTGGGAAGGACTGCCTAACCACAAACACGTGGACAGGTGAATGTGGCCAGGGACGGTACGGAGCCAGTCCACAACTTATTTTGCTGAGAGTTGTATTTAGCTCGGTGAAAGGACTGGCATAGAGGGAAACCGTATCTACCCTGCGTGTCATTTCTCCCGGGAAGTCCTGTAATTGAGCTTTTTGCAGAAGCAATGGCAGCCCGTCCAACATCAACTCGCACTTGTCGGTGGTGCTTTGACACATACACATCTTTCTATGCGCATTTAATTTCTTGAATACAGAGTTGGACAATGGCCTGATCTATAATGCGTTTTGAGAAATAACATGCATAAGCATGGCCAATCCACATTAAAAAAGCAGCCATAGAGTGTCCGGGGACCTTCCCCCACACTTTTCTTAGCCAGGGCTGCTTTTCGGCAGGGTTGGACATGCCCACCAGAGAACCGGAGACTCCTCTGGCGGGCCCTGGCTTCTCCTTCAGGAGAGTTCATAGTTCTGAGGGAAGGCCATGATGATGATAGAGGCCACCTTCTGCTTAGTTTTTTGTCACTTCGAATGCAAGTGCAAGTATGCAGCCAGCCACCCACCCACAGGCCGCAACATTAAACTCCCAGATTTCTGGGCAGCTCTTTGCACTTAAAATATGGCCTTTTAAGCTCGTGGAGGCGGAAGCTTTTTACAACCTCATGCCGGCGGCGGCCGGGTGTCCATACTCGGTCCCCAGCAACCACTATATTTCCCGGTATCGCCTCCGCCTTCCACAAGCATGGGTCCCACAACATTACCCGTGCCTTCCCCAGTGCACTTACTGGAAAGGACCGCCTAACCACAAACACGTGGACAGGTGAATGTGGCCAGGGACGGCACGGAGCCAGTCCACAACTTTTTTTGCTGAGAGTTGTATTTAGCTTGGTGAAAGGACTGGCATAGAGGGAAACCGTATCTACCCTGCGTGTCATTTCTCCCAGGAAGTCCTGTAATTTAGCTTGTTGCCGAAGCAATGGCAGCCCGTCCAATATCAACTCGCACTTGTCGGTGGTGCTTTGACACACACACATCTTTCTTTGCGCATTTAATTTCATGACTACAGAGTTGGGCAATGGCCTGATCTCTAATGCGTTTTGAGAAATAACATGCATAAGCATGGCCAATCCACATTAAAAAAGCAGCCATAGAGTGTCCAGGAACCTTCCCCCACACTTTTCTTAACCAGGGCTGCTTTTCGGCAGGGTTAGACGGGCCCACCAGAGAACCGGAGACTCCTCTGGCGGGCCCTGGCTTCTCCTTCAGGAGAGTTCATAGTGCCGAGGTGAGGTCATGATGATGATATAGGCCACCATCTGCTTAGTTTTCTGTGACTTGGAAGGCAAGAGCAAGTATGCAGCCAGCCACCCACCCACAGGCCACAACACTAAACTGACAGATTTCTGGGCAGCTCTTTGCGCTTTAAATATGGCCTTTTAAGCTCTTGGAGGCGGAAGCTTTTCACAACCTCATGCCGGCGGAGGCCGGGTGTCCATACTCGGTCCCCAGCCGCCACTGTTACTCCCGATGTCGCCTCCGCCTTCCACAAACACGGGTCCCACAACATTACCCGTGCCCTCCCAGTGCATTTACTGGGAAGAACCGCCTAATCACAAACACGTGGACAGATGAATGTGGCCAGGGACGGTACGGAGCCAGTCTACAACTTTTTTTGCTGAGAGTTGTATTTAGCTCGGTGAAAGGACTGGCATAGAGGGAAACCGTATCTACCCTGTGTGTCATTTCTCCCAGGAAGTTCTCTAAAGCTGCTTGCACTTGAAATGTGGCTTGAACATTACTGCTGGTACTTTTCTGTGGGAATTTGCTCGCCTACTACCAGCCTGGAATATTTCCAGCAATCTATGGTACGACGCCATGCTATTAGCACTGCCCCCAGTACCAGTAGCGAAGCCATCCCCAATTTCCTTCTCAGGAATTTTATTTGGTAGACTGAGTGGCTGCCCAAATACATTTTCTCACAAAGGAGCTGAAGATAGAGTGGCAGTAGGTGCAAGTTTCTCCAGCCTGTTAGATATTAGAGGGTGAATGGCAGCACATTGGATCAGTGGTTACCACTGAAGCCTTGCAGCGCTGGGATCCTGGGTTCAAATCCCAGCAAGGACAACATCTGCAAGGACTTTGTATCCTCTGGTGGGCACAATGTTTTTCAATCTGAAACAGCTTCTCAGTGGGAGTTGTATTTCACCACAGCCATATTCTTTAGCTCGGTGAAAGGACTGGCACAGAGGAAAACTGTATCTACCCCGGCAGTCATTTCTCCGTCACCAGGTTCCGCCCATTGTCACACACGACCATGCCTGGCTGTATGTTCAGCGGTGAGAGCCACAGATCAGGCTGCTGTGTTACAGCTTTCAACAACTCTGCAGCGCTGGGCGGTTTGTCAATTAAGCATTAAGCATGTTATCTTCAGCACAGCCTGTTGCCACTTGGCCAAGGCAGTGCTGCAGTGCTGTCAGCTTGTGACTGATGTAGTCATTTCGGAGATGGAGGAGGAGGTGCATGAGCTGAACAATGTGATTACATTGAGGTTAAATTGGTGATGCTGTTTTTTATACTAAAGAAAGATCCTATTGTTTTGTTTTTTTTACGTTATTTTTTAAGACAAATGCATTCACCGGGAAATGTCATTTTAACATTTTGTAACCTTATCTGGCAATGTGGTCTGTGACACATCATCAGACACATCCTGTTTTATTTATGATGGAGGGACTCTGAAAGTCATAAAGCCTTTTTTATAGGGCCATCAGATGGCACTTACTATTCTTAAAAGGCCAGCAGTCGGCCCTCGCTATTGTTAGAGAGCCATC
Source organism: Phyllobates terribilis (assembly GCF_046119375.1). Taxonomy (NCBI): domain Eukaryota; kingdom Metazoa; phylum Chordata; class Amphibia; order Anura; family Dendrobatidae; genus Phyllobates; species Phyllobates terribilis. The sequence goes on along the minus strand of NW_027362761.1, from coordinate 114,159,445 downwards.
AGCCGGCTATGCTTTATTGTTCTTATTATTAACAAGTGGGTCTCCTATACTGTTATTGCATATCCAGTGACCGCAAGGACTGCCAAAAATTTGGACGCAACCCAATACCCCTTTGAAAAGACATAGAGGAGGGTCTCAGTAAAAAAAATGTTCCCATTATAAAGGAGCGGGTCTCCTATAGTGGTAATGCCCATGCTGTGACTGCATGTGCTGCCAAAATTTGGGAAAAACCCCACTAAGAATTTAAAGACACATAGAGCAGGGCCACAGTAATGACAAATTCCATTTAGAAAGGAGAGAGTCTGCTATACAGTTATAGGGTATGCAGTGAGTCCAACGACTGACCCATTTTATGAAAAACCCAACTAAGAATTTAAAGACACACAGAGCAGGGCCACAGTAACAAGCACAACATGTTCCCATTAGAAAGGAGAGGGTCTGCTATACAGTTATAGGGTATGCAGTGAGTCCAACGGCTGACCAATTTTAGGAAAAACCCCACTAAGAATTTAAAGACACACGGAGCAGGGCCACAGTAACAAGGTACGACATGTTCCCATTAGAAAAGAGAGGGTCTGCTATACAGTTATAGGGTATGCAGTGAGTCCAACAGCTGACCAATTTTAGGAAAAACCCCACTAAGAATTTAAAGACACATAGAGCAGGGCCACAGTAACGACAAATTCCCATTAGAAAGGAGAGAGTCTCCCATAGTGTTGGCCTATGCAGTGGCTACCAAAAATTTGGAGGCACTTCAATAACCCTTGGAAGAGACGTGGAGGAGAGCCTCATAAAAAAAATGTTCCCATTAGAAAGGAGCGGGCGTCCTATACTTGTATTGCCCATGCACTAAGTGTATGGGCTGACAAACATTTACCCCTGGGGGGTATACATGAACATACTGTATAGAAATTTTTTTTTACGGCCTCATAAACAGCCTTTAAAAAAATTATGTGGGTGTTGCATCACGGACCACGGTCACCCTGGTGATATGGTGGTGGAGGATAAGTAGAAGGAGGAGAACAAGAGCAAATAGCCAAAATCAGGAAACATATACCCATGTGTGGGTGTGAAAAGGTGCATGATAATACACCTCCCAAGAAAAGACACTGGATTTGAGTTTATGTTACGCTGCTATCATTCGGTGGTGTTGAGAAGTCTGGCCCAATCCAGCCCTTGTTCATTTTTATAAGAGTCAGCCTGTCAGCATTTTCAGTTGACAGGCAGATGCGCTTATTGGATACCCAATAATTATAAGGCACAGAGGAATCACGGAGGACATTGGTACGGTCGGCAAGGTACTCCCTCAGCATCTTCCCAAACTTTGCACTCCTTGTGAGAGTACCCCGCGCCTCAGGGCCTGTGCGATGGGAGGGTCTGAGAAAACTCTCCCAGAACTTTGACAGTGTTCCCCTGCCTCTCCTGGATTGAAGTTGTGTCTCTCTCACCTGTACTCCTTGGTTGTCCAACGAAGTGTGCCCTCTGCCGCCAGCGTTCTCAGATGGGAATTTTTTTAATAGTTCCGCAACAAGGGCCTTCTGGTACAGCCCCATTTTTGTAGACCTGTCCGCTTCAGGAATAAGAGATATAAAGTTCTCCTTGTAGCGTGGGTCTAGAAGTGTCACCAACCAGTAATGACTGTCACCCAAAATTTTGAGAACGCGAGGGTGATGGGAAAGGCAGCTTAACATAAACTCAGCCATGCGTGCCAGACTACTAACAGGCAAGACTTCCGTGTCCTCACCAAGAGGATGACTGACCTCCTCTTCCTCCTCCTCCTCTCTGTCCTCTGGCCATCCGCGCTGAACAGACGGTATGACAGCTGTGCAGGTAGTAACGTCTATAGTGCATGAAACTAGCTCCTGTCCTTCCTCCTCCTCCTCCTCCTCTTCCTCATTGTCACCCTATCCATGTTGGGATGAGATGAGGCTTGGCTGTGTGTAATCACCCTGTATGGTTCCTTGCTCCATCTTATCGTGCTCCGCCTGCAATGCATCCTCTTTGATTGTGAGCAGAGAGTGTTTCAAAAGACAGAGAAGCGGGATGGTGACGCTAATTATGGCATCATCGCCGCTCACCATCTTGGTGGAGTCCTCAAAGTTTTGGAGGATTGTACATATGTCTGACATCCATGTCCACTCTTGAGGTCTTATGTGTGTTGTCTGAACTGAATACCGACGGCCTTGTTGATGCTGGTACTCAACAACTGCCCTCTTCTGCTCACAAATCCTTCCCAACACCTGTCTGTGAGCCGGAAGCTGCAAATGCTGCTGAAACACTGCAAGGGCGGCGGAAGCTGACTTTCTAAAATGGGCACACAGGCGGCGTACTTTAACATGCAGATCCGGCAGCTCCGGGTAGGATTTGAGAAACCGCTGAACCACGATGTTAAGCACATGGGCCTGGTATGGTACGTGTGTGAGCTCGCCTCGCCTCAGAGCCGCCACCAGGTTCCGGCCATTGTCACACACGACCATGCCTGGCTGTAGGTTCAGCGGTGTGAGCCATAGATCTGCCTGCTCTTTCAGAGTGGTCCACAACTCTTGAGCATTGTGCAGTTTGTCACCTAAGCATAATAGCTTCAGCACAGCCTGTTGCCGCTTGACCGAGGCAGTGCTGCAGTGCTTCCAGCTTGTGACTGATGTGGTCATTTCGGAGATGGAGGCTGAAGAGGAGGAGGAGGCTGAGGAGGATGAGGTGCAGGAGCTGTAGACCATGGGGGCAACCCTGATTGACCTAGGGCCCGCAATCCTTGGCGTCGGGAGGATGTGTTCCGTCCCAAGGTCCGACTGGGTCCTGGCTTCAGCTATGTTAACCCAGTGTGCCATCAGCGAGATGTACCATCCCACAAGCACTTGTCCACGTGTCCGTGGTTAGGTGAACTTTACCGTTAACTGCGTTGTTGAGAGCATGGCTAATGTTTTGGGACACGTGCTTGTGTAATGCGGGGACGGCACACCGGGAGAAATAGTGGCGGCTGGGGACCGAGTACCAAGGGACGGCCGCCACCATCAGGTTGCAGAATGCTTCCATCTCCACGAGCCTAAAAAGCAACATTTCGAGCGCAAGTAGTGGTGAAATGTGAGAATTTAGTCGTGTTGCCTGTGGGGAGTTGGCTGCATATTTGCTCTTGCGTTCCAAGGACTGGGGTATGGAGAACTGAACGCTGCGCTGGGTCAAGGACATGGACGTGCTTCCTTATGCTGCTACTTGAGAGTGTGCAACGACAGGTCCAGGACAGGAGACGTCTTCGCATGCACCATGGACAGGGGATTGGCTTGCATGCACAAAAGCAGAAGAAGCAATGGTGCCACCTGCAGTCACTGTTCCTGGACCCTGGGGTTCGGCCCACAAAGTCGGGTGCTTTGCTGCCATGTGCCTGATCATGCTGGTGGTGGTCAGGCTGGTCGTTTTGACACCCCTGCTGATGCTGGCCTGGCAGGTGGTGCAAATGGCCTTTTTGGGGTTATCAGACTCTGGAAGACCTAACAGTTGTACTGGCAACTTCCTTCGTGTTGGTGTTACAGGGAACGGTTGCCTGCCTTGTGTCTGCAGCCACCACACTGCTTCTTCCTGCCTGTTGGGGTGCTCTGCCTCTCTCCCCCTGTGTGCTGCTGTCCTCGCTCTGCATGTCCTCCTGCCAGGTTGGGTCAGTTACTATATTATCCACCACCTCGTCTTCCACTTCCGCACCCTGGTCCTCCTCCTGACTTTCTGGCAATTGTGTCTCATCATCGTCTACCTCTTGTGACACTTTCCCACCGTCGCCTTCGTGTGACCGTGGCTGCTCAAATATTTGGGCATCGCTACACACGATCTCCTCTTGCCCCGCTTCAAGTGGACCGGGCGAGAGGCCCGAATCTATAAATGGAAAAGTGAACAGCTCTTCAGAGTGTCCAAGTGTGGGATCAGTTGTCTCCGGGTACTCGGCATGGTGGGAGGAAGGAGGATCAGGGTGAGAAATATGTGGTCCAGACTCACGGCTACTGAGACTTGATCGTGTGGAAGACAGGGTGGTGGTGGTGGAGGCTAAGTGACTGGAAGCATTATCCGCTGTCCAACCAACAACCTTTTGACACTGCTCTGGGTTCAATAGTGGTGTACTGCGGTCCCCTAGAAATTGGGACAGGAAGATCAGGCAAGAAGATGTGGGTGTTTGTTGTGGCACAATTTTGGCTTGCCCACAGTCTTGTCCTCAGCCTCTGCATGCACAATTACCATCAGGTCCAGTTCCCCGTTCCTTGCCACGTGCCTTGCCCATTTTAAATGGAGGACAGTTTCTTCCATGCTCACTACAAATGACTGAGTTTGGAGCGAACTTATATGTGATCCGTGTGATGGAGAAAACAGAGTTTTAAATACCTGGCCTGTAGGTAAGTAGTTTGACCAGCAAACTGCGGTGAATTGCTTCACTGACAGACTGAAGGAAATTTTTAATGGAGGTCAGAAATGGCAGTATTTTCTGACAACATATATGTGATCCGTGTGATGGAGAAAACAGAGTATTAAATACCTGGCCTGTAGGTAATTAGTTTGAACAACAAACTGCTGTGAATTGCTTCACTGACACACTAAAGGAAAATTTTAATGGAGGCCAGAAATGTCAGTATTTTCTGACAACGTATATGTGATCCGTGTGATGGAGAAAACAGAGTTTTAAATACCTGGCCTGTAGGTAATTAGTTTGACCAGCAAACTGTGGTGAATTGCTTCACTGACACACTAAAGGAAATTTTTAATGGAGGCCAGAAATGGCAGTATTTTCGGACAACGTATATGTGATCCGTGTGACGGAGAAAACGGTGTTTTAAATATGTAAGGGTGAAGACCGGGGTGTAAGTACTTTCAGAACAAGGGATCCGGAACTGCCAGGGTCGTGCCTCTGGTTGCAGGGGGAAGACAGACTGCAAGCACAGGAGTCAGGTGACTGGGAAGCTGGGGGCGTGTCCAGTGTGAGAGCTGGGAGGTCAGGTTACCAGGGAACTGGTGGCGTGGCTAGAGAGAGGAAGAGACGATGACGTTTACACGGAAAAGCGGAGCTGGGTCCTGCTCAGCAGAGCAGTGTGAGAGGGTCCAGGCTCCTGGCTACAGTACTTGGAGCAAGATCCAAGTGCAGTGGACCAGAGGAGTCAAGCCGACTCGAGGGAGAAGAGACGCAGGGTCCGTGGAGCCGAGCACGTGAGGTGTCGTGTTATGGACTAAGGGCTCAGCAGGTAAAACTGGAGACCGCACGCTGCCGTCCGAAGACCGAGCATTATTTGGGCGGGGACGCCTGAAGAAATCAACAGCGGCATCAGCTGGCAACTGCCTTGTGAGGAGCAAGAGTCAGCTAAGTGAAAAACCTGTCGATTACAACCGGTTCGACTCTGCTACAACTAGTTAAACTGTGAACTGCCAGTAATAGACTTTTACCTGCTACTTCCCTTGTTTTCCCCCATATTTTCCACTGTTACTCCCTGCGTGGAGGTTGACCCTGTTATAATAAACCTCCCCTGTTTATTAAACCCGTATTGGCTGCTCTGTGTTTCTGTGTCACTGCATCTAAAGTACCCGTGTTACATTTGGCGTAGTCGGCAGGATGCAGTTGTTAGACACAGACACTGCAGAGCAGCCCATCCTGGGAGCTCCTAAATCTAGCCTGCCGCTGGGGGCCATGCTCAGCAATCTCCCAAAGTTCACCGGGGACAATATGATGCTGTGGGACTGGATTCAGAAAGTTAGGAGTATGTTACGTATGCACCCGATGACCCCAGCTATGCAAGCCAAAATAACCTTACTGGCCCTGGACGGCGAGGCCCGACAATCCTTGATGTACCGCCCTTCCCATGACCAGGATACTGTAGAAAAAGTGCTGCGGATACTGGAGGAGATGCATGGGGATCCCACCAATGTAGGAGAGCTGAGGATACGGCTGTTTCACCAAGTGCAGCAGGAGGGGGTTGACTGTGACGCAGTATGTTAATGCCTTACAGAGGGTGCATGCCTATATCACTAGAAAGACTACATGGGGAATTTGGGAATGGGCTCCCCTGACGTGATCTTAAGGGACCAGTTTGTGGCAGGCCTCAGAGATGTGCAGCTGAAGCAGGCCTTGCAGGAGTGCCTGTGCACCAACCCACGTATGACTTTTCTAGAAGTGGGGGCGGAGGCACGTGTGAGAGAGCAGGAGATGGGGGTGACGGCCCTGGCAGGGATGGTCCAGAGTAACAAGGTACCCAACCCGCCTGCAGCTGAACCGGAATTGGCTCGAGAGATGCGAAAGGAGATACAGGAAATGCGGGGTGAATGGTCCAGTCTCAAGAAGACCCCTGCCCCGACACAAGAGATACCCAGATCGATTGCCCCAGTTATGGAAAGAATTGAATTCAGGCCCCACCCTGCAGAAGAGTTCCGTAGAGAAGTGAGGCAGCCCTACACAGACAGAGACACGACCTGTTGGAAGTGTGGAGGCCCAGGACATTACACCAGGGGCTGTGCTAGCCGAGGGCGGTCCCTGTCGCGGCAGCCATTAATCTAGCAGGCTCAGTGCTTGGGGGACACAGCCCGGAGCCTGAGGAAGGGGAAAGAAAAAGAGGAAGTCCCAAGGACCTGGTTTCCACCAGCCCGACTGTCTGGGCCGAAATATGCGGTCGGGCTGTTCACTGCCTGATTGACACGGGATCCCAGGTGACTATGATGACAGAAGCCTTCTTTCAACAGCGATTTCCAGAGATAGCGCAGCCTGAATGGGGACCAGTAATTAAACTCACGGCAGTTAATCAATTACTCATCCCGGTTGCAGGGGTGGTGTGGATGAAGATCCGAGTGTGTGGAAAAGATGTGGGAAAAAAAGGAGTCGTCCTGGTCGCAGGGGGAACCGGAAGTGGACCCCCGGTGACCCTCAGAATGAATGTGCTGAAAGATATCGGGCAAATCCTGCTTAGAGAGTCGAAGGAGATTCCTCTAGACCAGTGGGACCCGCAAACTCCCCAAAGGAGGGTCTTTCAACAACTAATCCAAGCTGCCCAGGCTCAGGAGACGTCGAGTGAAAGGAAGATCCTGGGGAAAATAATAGTGCCAGCAGCTACGGCGCTCACCTTACCGCCCAGACAAACTGTACTCACGTTACCCGCACTGGCCTGCACACCTCTTGAGGGGGTCGAAGTTCAAATAGAATCAACATCGATGGACAAAGTACCCCCCGGACTCTTGGTGGCTCGGACACTGGCCACCGTCCAGGGTGGCAATGTTATAGTGCAGTGTGTTAATCTGGGCGAAGATGATCTCACACTCCCTCCCAAGGTGGAAATAGCCCAGATTCTGGGAATGCCAGAGAAGTTGGTGCGACCTGATGTGGTACAGCTGTCCGCTGTACGAGGAGACCCCTGGACTTCGGCGGTCACCGTGCCGCCGGAATCCCACCGGGCTAGTGTGAAGTGGGGACAAAGAATCCTAGAATGAATGCGGGCTGAATTGACGGGACTTACACCTCGACAGGTGCAGTAGGTTGAGGAGGTGCTGGAGCGGTACCAGGAAGTCTTTGCTCGCCATGAGGATGATTTTAGTTGCACCAAAGCCATTACCCACGAGATTCCCATGGGCAGCGCTGCCCCAGTGCGGGAGAGATACCGGCAGATACCTCCCCAGATGTATAAAGAGGTTAAGGAGATGCTAGCCCATATGTTATAGAATGGTGTGATACGGGAGAGTCAGAGCCCGTGGGCAGCCCCGATTGTCCTGGTCTGGAAGAAAGACGGGACCCTTTGGTTCTGTGTGGACTATAGAAGACTGAATGCCTGTACAGTACGGGATTCTTACCCACTACCCTGTCGGCCTTAGGGAAGGCAAGATACTTCTCCTCCTTGGATCTGGCCAGTGTGTACTGGCAGGTGCCCGTGGCCGAACATGACCGTGCGAAGACGGCATTCATATTACCCATGGGACTGTTTGAGTTCAATCGGATGCCCTTCAGCCTGACTGACGCCCCCGGGATGTTCCAGCATCTGATGGAGAGGTGCCTGGGCGATTTAAACTGCGAGGCGACACTGATTTACCTTGACACATAATTGTCTATGCCGCCACCCAGAGCCGGCTCCAGGTTTTTTTGAGCCCTGGGCGAAAGAGTCTCAGTGGGCCCCTTTAACACATACCACGATTCATGATGCACAGATACCGCAGAGAAATATAGATATAGTACAATGCAAAGATTTCACTTCTTAAATTACATGAGATATATCTATTGTAAATTCTACAATAGCTCAGAAACCGGCAAATCGCTCCACACAGTATACTCTCCCCCATAAAATGCTCCATACAGGAGACTGGCCCCCATAAAATGCTCCATACAGAATACTGGCCCCCATATAACGCTCCATGCGGAATACTGGCTGTTATGGATCAGGGTGGTGGAACCTCTGTGCTGCGGTGCAAGGAGGGACCAGAGGGGCGTAACTAGGTATCAACTCGGACCGACCAAGGCCGTACGGTGGCTCAATCGAGTCCGTGACCAGGGAAGGACCGAGCAGAGGGACCAGGTGCTACTCTGGGAACTGACCTTGTATGAGAGCAGGTGACTCCCACGGGTCAGAAGGCGGGGACTGACCGGTACAGCAGATGAGCACGGCAGGCAGGCTGACAGGTGATCCGGGCAGACGGACTGGCAGGCACGGCAGGTAACAGGCAGGAGCCTAAGGGTAGGCTGTCAGGCAGGCATGGCTAGTGACAGGCAGGAGCCTCTAGGTAGGCTGTCAGGTGGTCACGGCAAGTGACGGGCAGGAGCCTCTAGGTAGGCTGTCAGGTGGTCATGGCAAGTGACGGGCAGGAGCCTCTAGGTAGGCCGTCAGGTATACACGGCAGGTGCAGGCAGGAGCCTCCAGGTAACAGGCAAGTTCTCCAGGTAGGCAAGCTAGCCTAGCCCATAGACAGACTGGCGGGTTTGACCGTAGGCAGACCGCCGGGCTGGAGAGGGTCCTTGGCAGGCGGAGACAGGTAGCAGGTGAAGGCTCCGGATAAGCAGACTGGCCAAGCCCATAGACAGACTAGCAGACTGGGCTGTGAGCAGACTGTCGGGCAGGACTGGTGATCAGGCTGGCAGACTGGACTGAGAGTCAGACGGACTTGACTGGTAGTCAGACTGGCAGCAGGACATGTGGGCTGAAGCAGAGTTTAGCATACAGAGCAACAACTTTGCATGGGCACCTCCATATTGGAGGAGGTGCCTTTTATAGGGGAAGTCTTCCGGCCATTGGCCGGGGACTTTTTAGGACGGCGCGCGCGGCCCCTTTAAGAGGGAGGGAGCGCACACGCACACACCCTAAGCACAGAGCCGGGGAAGCTGCGTGCACCAGCAACATCTGCAGGGAGGCCAGAAGACGCCGGAGCAGGACCGCGGCTGTAAGGAGGACGGCGTCTCTGCCGGGCAGGAGGCAGAGATGCCGATGCTACACTGGCCCCCATGTAACGCTTTATACAGAACACTGACCCCCATATAACGCTCCATACAGAATACTGGCCCCCATAAACCGCTCCATACAGGATACTGGCCCCCATAAAATGCTCCATACAGGATACTAGTCCCCTTATAACGCTCCATACAGGATACTGGCCCCCATATAATGCTCCATGCAGGCTGTTCCCCCCACATAATGCCCTGTGCAGTATGTCCCTTTCCCCCAATATATTGCCCCATGCAGGATGTCCCTTTCCCCCCAATATAATGCACCATGCAGGATGTCAGCCCCTCTCTTTATAATGCCCCATGCAGGATGTCACCCCCTCTCTTTATAATGCCCCATGCAGGATGTCACCCCCCTCTCTTTATAATGCCCCATGCAGGATATCACCCCCCTCTGTTTCTAATGCCCCATGCAGGATGTCACCCCCTCTCTTTATAATGCCCCATGCAGGATGTCACCCCCTCTCTTTATAATGCCCCATGCAGGATATCACCCCCCTCTCTTTATAATGCCCCATGCAGGATATCACCCCCTCTCTTTATAATGCCCCATGCAGGATGTCACCCCCTCTCTTTATAATGCCCCATGCAGGATGTCACCCCCTCTCTTTATAATGCCCCATGCAGGATATCACACCCTCTCTTTATAATGCCCCGTGCAGGATCTCACCCCCCTCTCTTTATAATGCCCCATGCAGGATATCACCCCCTCTCTTTGTAATGCCCCATGCAGGATGTCACCCCTCTCTTTATAATGCCCCATGCAGGATGTCACCCCCCCTTCTTTATAATGCCCCAAGCAGGATGTCACCCCCCATATAATGCCCCATGCAGGATGTCACCCCCCCATATTATGCCCCATGCCTCCACACAAAAAAAAAAAAATCAAATACTCACCTCACTCCTCCTCACCTGCTGCCGCTGCTCAGGTCCGGACTCCAGCGTTGCCGGCGTCTTCCCGCTCTGCGCTGCCTGTGACAGCTCAGGGGAGGGCGCGGTGGAAAAACGTCACCGCACCCTCTGACCTGAGACGTCACAGGGAGCGCACAGCAGAAAGACAGCGGATATGCGGAGGCATGAGAAGAGGGAAGTATCCGGCTGCCGGGGCCCTGAGCAAGCGGGGGAGAAGGGTGAGCGCTGGCACCGCTCTCCTCTGCCCATAGCCCGACTGCAAGTGGGCCCCCCGCCTGCTCAGGGCCCCGGCACTTGCCCGGGTGCGCCGGGTGCTGACGCCGGCCCTGCTGCCACCTTCGAGGAGCACCTCCAGCAACTGTAGCAAGTACTGAGTCGCCTCCAGAGTCATGGCCTAAAGTTGAAGCCCCAGAAGTGCCACCTGTTCCACAAACAGATCGAATATCTTGGTCATACTGTGTCCAGTGAAGGAGTCAGGCCCCCCCAGGAAAAGGTGGCCGCCGTACAGGAGTGGCCTACCCTGAAGACAGTGATGGACGTTCGGGCCTTCCTGGGACTTGCCGGGTACTACCAAAGATTCGTGAAGAACTTCACCCGCATAGCCAACCCATTGCTGGAGCTACTTAAGGGAGTGCCGGCGGGCTCCATGAATCAGGCGATTCAGAAGCCATGAAGAGGCCTTCCGTGCCCTAAAAATGGCCCTGACCGAGGCCCCAATACTTGCCTATGCGGATTTCTCCCAACCCTTCATACTCCACACTGATGGGAGCCTACATGGTCTGGGAGCAGTGTTATCTCAAATACAGGAGGGGAAAGAGCGCGTGATTGCGTACGCCAGCCTCTCCCTTCACGACTCCGAGAGGAACCCGAATAATTATAGCTCTTTCAAATTAGAGTTGCTGTCTCTGGTTTGGGCAATGACTGAGAAGTTTGCAGAGTATTTGTCCGGGTCCGAAGTACTGGTAAGAACAGATAACAACCCGCTGGCCCACCTGGAGAATGCAAAATTGGGGGCTCTGGAGCAGCGGTGGGTGGCCCGCATGGCCAGGTACCGGTATAAGATCGCCTACCGGCCTAAGGCAGAGAATACTCACACCGACGCCCTCTCCAGAGTGACATATGAACGGCTTGATCATAACCGCGATGAAGATTTGGAGGCGGAAGAGGCCACTAGCTTCCGAAGCTTCGTGGGACCGCTGGCCGCGGTGCAGGGACAGATCGGAGAGACGTCGGAAGAACAAGTGCTAGGGCGGCCAAGAGATGACTGGATCCGACTACAACAGACTGACAGAGAAGTTGCTCAATTACGTCAATGGGTGGCTTTGTGGCAAGTCCCCAGTCGAGAAGAGAGGAGTACCCTGTCCCTGGGAACACTGAAGATGCTGGGACAATGGGAGAGACTGTGTTTGCGAGACGGACTGCTGTACCGACGAGTGCAGCTACCGGCAAGTGGTGATCCCAGAGAAGTTGGTCGGAGTAGTGGCTAAGGAGGCTCATGAACGAGGGGCTCACTTCGGACCAGAGAAGACGTTTCAGTGGTTACAGAGGTTGGTGTATCATCCCCGACTCCGAGCAACAATAGAAGACACTTGTCGAAGATGTCGAAGCTGTGAGCCGGTTAAGCCCACGGAGCAGTGGGTCCCCATAAAAACTATTGTGACTTCTGCCCCCTTGGAGGTGCTGATGATCGACTATTTGACTGTTGGACCGGCGCATCTCGGGTATGAACATTGCCTGGTAATGACAGACCACTTCACAAAGTTTGCGGTAGTGACCCCGACCAGAGACCAGACTGCCGAGTCAGCTGCGCAGGCCATCTGCCGAGACTTCATTCGGGTGTACGGCTGCCCAAAGAGGATTCATTCCGATCAAGGTGCCTGCTTCCAAGGCCAGGTGATGGAAAAGCTGCACCGGTTGTACAAGATTGAGAAGTCACGGACTACTCCTTAACACCCTCAAGGAAATGGGGCCTGTGAACGCTTTAATCGGACACTGATCCAAATGCTCCGCACGTTGGAGGAAGATCGGAAGGTACGGTGGCATGAGTTTGTGGCCGAGCTGGTGTGGGTCTACAACAACCGAGTGAACAGTACGATGGGGTTCACTCCTTATACCTTGCTGTTTGGGTGAAAGGGGCGAGAGATTACCGAGTTAGAGCTGAACCCCGAGGAGGACTACCCACGGACGGGGGTGTCTTCCTGGGTCCGGGTACATCGGCATCGACTGCAGACCCTCCAACGGTTGGTCCAAAAAAAGTTTCAGGAGCTCAAACATCATGAGACATTGCCTCTTCGAGGGACAGCTCTGAGGCCCAGGGAGCGGGTGTTGGTTCGGGACAGGCGGCCACGGGGCAAATTGAGTAGGCGGTGGGAACGGACCCCGCACCGAGTGAAGCGCAGGATTGGCTCTGAAGGACCTGTGTATGAAGTTCAACCCGTGGCGGCTGAAGGAGCCCCTACCAGAGTGGTTTATCATAGTATGCTGCGACCCTGTTTGTCTAAAGATGACGAGGATGGAGAAGAATCACCTGCTTCTAGAGAGGGTCCTGTCACAGTTGCCCCAAGCCACGATGTGGACGAAGAAGAGTTGTTGATTCTACCTCCGAGCCCGAGCACTCGATTACCTGCCGTCCCCAGTGCAGGCGGTGAGGGAACAACATCGGTTGAAGCCACCGGGCAGGCGGAGATTGGAAATCCGAAAGACCCTGCACCCCCCATCGGTCAAACTGAGTTACGACGGTCAGAACGGACAACAGCAGGAGTGCCTCCTCACCGTTACGAACAAGATCAATTCATATGGTACCGTATCGTCCAGGAAGTCCAAGAATGTGAACGTTTAATGAAGGAACTCTCGCCCGTGGAATGGCGAGTTAAAGGAGAGCGGGAGTGTAAGGGGGAAGACCGGGGTGTAAGTACTTTCAGAGCAAGGGGCCATGCCTCTGGTTGCAGGGGGAAGACAGACTGCGAGCACAGGAGTCAGGTGACTGGGAAGCTGGGGGCATGTCCAGAGTGAGAGCTGGGAGGTCAGGTGACCGGGGAACTGGTGGCGTGGCTAGAGGGAGGAAGAGACGAGGACGTTTGCACGGAAAAGCGGAGCTGGGTCCTGCTCAGCAGAGCAGTGTGAGAGGGTCCAGGCTCCTGGCTACAGTACTTGGAGCAAGATCCGAGTGCAGTGGACCGCAGGAGTCAAGCCGACTCGAGGGAGAAGAGATGCAGGGTCCTTGGAGCCGAGCTCGTCAGGTGCCGTGTTATGGACTAGGGGCTCAGTGGGTAAAACCGGAGACCGCCCGCTGCCGCCAGAAGACGGAGCATTGTTTGGGCGGGGACGCCTGAAGAAATCAACAGCGGCATCGGCTGGCAACTGCCTTGTGAGGAGCAAGAGTTAGCTAAGTGAAAAAACTGTCGATTACAACCGGTTCGACCCTGCTACATCTAGTTAAACTGTGAACTGTCAGTAATAGACTGCTACTTCCCTTGTTTTCCCCCATATTTTCCCCTGTTACTCCCTGCGTGGAGGTTGACCCTGTTATCATAAACCTCCCCCGTTTATTAACCCCGTATTGGCTGCTCTGTGTTTCTGTGTCACTGCATCTAAAGTACTCGTGTTACAAATACCTGGCCTGTAGGTAAGTAGTTTGAACAGCAAACTGCTGTGAATTGCTTCACTGACACACTAAAGGAAATTTTTAATGGAGGCCAGAAATGGCAGTATTTTCTGACAACGTATATGTGATCCGTGTGATGGAGAAAACAGAGTTTTAAATAACTGGCCTGTAGGTAAGTAGTTTGAATAGCAAACTGCTGTGAATTGCTTCACTGACACACTAAAGGAAATTTTTAATGGAGGCCAGAAATGGCAGTATTTTCTGACAACGTATATGTGATCCGTTTGACAGAGAAAACAGAGTTTTAAATACCTGGCCTGTAGGTAAGTAGTTTGAACAGCAAACTGCGGTGAATTGCTTCACTGACGCACTAAAGGAAATTTTTAATGGAGGCCAGAAATGGCGGTATTTTCTGACAACCTATATGTGATCCGTTTGACGGAGAAAAAACAGTTTTAAGTATCTGGATTTCTAGCGCTCTAATATGGAAAGGACCTGGCTGTATTCTGCAGTGCCAACAAGCAAATGGCGCAGAAAAAATGGTGTTCTCTGGATTGCTTTTTAAGCAAATAATGAGCATTAAGATCCAAAGAAAAGTATTCCTGGCCCCTGAGACCTGGGCCTTTGTATAGAAATATCTAACACCAGCAGAAGGCAGAATTGGAATGGAGCCTCTTGTGCTATATGCACTGCAGTCTGCTATATACACTACCAGCCTATACACCCTGCCTGCCTGATATCTCTGCAGGTGGATTAGTCCTCAGAAGGACTGTTTGTTAAGATGGATATGTGTAATGTACGTTTTTTCTCCCTACACTACCTAATACACAAGCAAATCTGTCCCTGACGCAGCAGCACCTCTCCCTACACTGTCTGATCCGGAGTGACTGTGACGAGCATGGCGGCGCCAGGTCTAATATAGACCTGATGACGCTGTGCGGCCAGCCAATCACTGTAATGCCCACAACCAACATGGCTACGGCATTACAGTGCATGGCAGGCAATCCCTGCATGTTCATTGGCTCTCTAAAGAGCGCCAAACATGCAGGGAGGGGACCCGAGTTCCCGCCCGAGCAACCCGGAAATACTCAGTGAGCGCCGAGCATCTCGAGCAGTGAGATGCTCGGGTGAGCACCAAGCAGTAGCGAGCATGCTCTCTCATCACTAGTCGCAGCATCTCCATACTGGGGTTCCCAAAAGGGGGCAGACACCCAAAAGAGGAGAGCTAGAGCCACACCTGGGTGGCGTCCTAGAGTTCAGGAGGGGTTTGAGTTGCTGCCAAAGGTCCCACCCCATAATGTAGTATGTTGGAGATGTCATACCCCAGGTCACATAGCCGCCCGTTGCCCCATGACCAACGAGCCAATGGACTGCAGGGCAGGACGATGCTGCTCGTACTTTGCATATCCTGCCTGCAGTGCTGTTCCTCAAGCAGGCGAGGGACCACAGGCATGCTCCGTATCGGTGAATGGAGTGCAAGTGACTGCTCTGTTAGACTCGGGAAGTCTGGTAACCCTAGTGTGGGCCACAGTTCCTCATCAACTGGTTCCGGGGAAAAAGGTCGGCGTCCGTTGTATCCATGGGGACGCTAAGGACTATTGTGATGAAAGCCGGCCGGTGGGTGCAGCTCTCTGGCGCCCCCTTACCTCTCAGGTCAGTCAAGGTACTGCACCTAGAGAAAGTAGTGCCAGGAAGCTGCAACCAGCGCAGGGAACACGGTAGTGTGTTATCCCTTCAACGTCACTAAACCGTAACGTCACTACACAGCACAACTCGCTAGCGCCCTCTTAGCCTCAGGTCAGTCAAGGAACTGCACCTAGGATAAGCGGTCGCCAGGGAGACTGTCCTGTAACCTACTGGGTATCGGGGCCCTCTGTAGTGAGGGCGGTATATATATCTTCCTTGGCCGCGCCAGGAATATATATATCTGAACCTCCGACCGTCACTACCAGCCTTCCCCAATCCCCAGTTGGTATGCTGCCACCAGTCCCTATTTTAGATATACGCCCAGTCCGTGAATGGGCCTATATCGGGTCAGGAACCAACCCTGGGTAGCGTTTTTGGCTTGAGCCGAGCTCACACGGACGTGCGTTCGTTATGCAGAATAAAAGGCAGGCCCACAATTACTTGAGGTAATTGATTATAATAATACACTAGATACACGATATACAACTAAATATACACAGGTATAAGGTCAGGCTAAACTATACAACAATGGAATACAACACACAGAATCACCACAGCATATCAGTTACCGGTTTCTTGATTTTCTTGTGACGCAGGGAGAGGATTCTGCGATCGCAGGCACGGTTCTTTGTTACAGGCTGAGGCCTACCACCGCATGGTCAAACTGCTCCTCCCCTTGGTGGCCTCAGCTGGTGCTCAGATGTTCAGCACACCACTCTTGGGTCAAGACTGACTTGTCTCTTGTCTGTCCTGCTATCTTACCTGCCCCGTCCCGCCCACTGCTGGTGAGGTCAGCTGGCTCAGTCTCCACCCTCAGGTCTAACTTCGATCAGAAGCCCAAATTCTATGGAACCCAATAACTTCTTCTGGGATGGTCTCAGGATACCCACAGGGGTTCCCACGGATTCGGGCCGCCGTAACCGACCTTTTGATATCAATTATGATACCATACGGTCCTCAGGAATGGCTCAGCGCTATATCTTGGCTTCCAGAGCACGTACAAACGTCTACCGCGGAGGCTTGTGTGCGCAATGGCTCCGGGACACCGTGATATTTTTTTTATTGGCCCATCCCACGCAACATGCGTGTACTTTTCATGTTTCTATATCTTATGCCTCCATGCTTGTGACAGACAAAGAAACTAGTCCTATGGGACAAATGGTCAGGTACAGATAGACGAAGCACCCCCCCCTGCTGGCTGTGTTTCCTCTCGAAGTCTTTGAAGCTCCTAGCATTCAAGTGTTAAGTAGGCTTCTTATCTTACAGGAGCCTGGATGGGGGGAAACTATCTAGTTGACGTTTTAACAGAAGGTCCCAAGGGTGGGGGCTGCTGAAGTGTGGCCATCCCTGGATATGATTTATCATTACCAAGATGGCGGCTACAGGTTCATCACACCTCCCCCTATACGAGGGCGCGAGGGGGTAGCACATTCCTGTGTTCCCCCGTGCGTCCTTCTGCACCCTCCCCTTGCCGGGATAACCCGTCAGCGTTACCGTGGTCACGGCCTCTTCTGTGGCGAATGGAGAAGTGGTACTGCTGGAGAGCGAGGCTCCAGCGTAGCAACCTGCCATTCGACCCAGAGACCGTGTGTAACCAGCTGAGGGGGTTGTGGTCCGTCTCCACGGTGAAATGGCTCCCGTACAAGTAGGGCTGCAGACGCTGCAGGGCCCATACAATTGCCAGGCATTCTTTTTCCACCGTGGAGTAAGCCACCTCCCGGGGCAGTAGCTTCCTGCTCAGGTACAAGACAGGATGTTCCTGGCCTGTCGTGTTGACCTGACTTAGCACAGCACCGAGGCCAAAGTCACTGGCGTCGGTCTGTACCACAAACGGCCGGTCGAAGTCGGCAGCTTGCAGTACAGGGGAGCTACTTAGGGCGGCCTTGAGTGCCCCGAAAGCTGTCTCGCAGGCGACTGTCCAGTCGACTGCGACGGGCAGCTTCTTCTTGGTGAGGTCCGTCAGGGGCTTGGCCAGGGTGCTATAGTGTGGGACGAACCTCCTATAGTACCCGGCGGTCCCCAAGAAGGACATCACCTGCTTTTTGGTCCTAGGAGTGGGCCAGGATGCGATGGCATCCACTTTCCCCGGTTCTGGCTTCAGAACCCCCCCGCCTACCCGGTGACCCAGGTAGAGGACCTCACTCATGCCCAGCTGGCACTTTTCCGGCTTGATGGTCAAGCCTGCCCGGTGGATCCGACCGAGCACCTGCCGCAGGTGCTCTAGGTGATCCTCCCAAGTGGGACTGAAGACTGCAATATCGTCCAAGTACGCAGCCGCGTACCCTTCAAGTCCCTCAAGCAGCGTATTGACCATCCGCTGAAAAGTGGCAGGGGCATTCTTCATGCCGAATGGCATCACTGTGGACTCGTACAGTCCAAAAGGGGTGATAAAGGCAGAGCGTTCCCTTGCCGCGGGGGTCAGAGGAATCTGCCAGTACCCCCGGCTCAGATCCATGATGGTCAGGTACTTAGCCCCGGCCATCCGATCGAGCAGGTCATCGATGCGTGGTATGGGGAACGCATCGGTGGCCGTTACAGCGTTGAGCCCCCGGTAGTCCACGCAGAACCGTGTAGTTCGGTCCTTCTTTGGTACGAGGACTACAGGCGAGGCCCACGCGCTGCTGGATGCCTGGATCACCCCCAGCTTCAGCATCTCGTCTATCTCTTGGCGCATGTTTCCCTGCACCTCGAAAGAGACCCGATATGCTGAACGCCGGATCGGCGGGTGATCGCCAGTGTCCACGTCGTGGACAGCCATCTCAGTCCTTCCGGGCAGGCTGCTGAACAGCCCCCGGAAGGGGTGCAGGGTGGTCCCCAGCTGGGACCGTTGGTCCTCCGTGAGCTGGTGGCCAACCCCCACATCCTCGATGGACCCACCCGCCTTGGCTTGGGTGAGCAGATCCAGGAGGGTTTCTACCTCTCCTTCCTCGGGAAGGTTGCACACTGGGTGGGCAGTCGCTTCCCGCTCATGATGAGCCTTCATCATGTTCACGTGGAAGGCCTTCCTCCTTCCACGGGCGTGATCCAGGGTGACCAGATAGGTGACGGCATTGAGTTTCTGGTGCACGAAGTAGGGACCTTCCCAGGCTGCCTGAAGCTTGTTCTGTGGTACGGGGACCAGTACCCACACCTTTTGACCCACCTGGTAGGTCCTCTCACAAGCATTCTGGTCGTACCACCGCTTCTGGTCGGCCTGGGCCTGGGCCATATTGTCCTGCACCAGCTTTGCCAAGGCCATCATCCTGTCCCGGTGGCGCACGACATACTCGATGACCGACACCTCGGGGGTGGCCAAATCCCCTTCCCATGCTTCCTTCACCAGAGCCAGGGGGCCCCGTACCCGTCGCCCGTACAGGAGCTCAAAGGGGGAGAACCCCGTTGAGGCCTGCGGAACCTCCCGGTAAGCAAATAGGAGGTGTGGGAGGTAACGCTCCCAGTCTCTCCCGTGGGAGTCGACCAACATCTTAAGCATCTGCTTTAAGGTGCCATTGAACCGCTCACACAGGCCATTAGTCTGTGGGTGATACGGGCTGGCCACCAGATGTTGCACCTGCATTTGCTTACAGAGGGACTCCATCAGCCGCGACATGAACTGGGTCCCTCGGTCGGTGAGCATTTCTTGGGGGAAACCCACTCTGGAGAAGATCTCCAGTAAGGCGGTAGCCACCTTGTCGGCCCGAATGGACGACAAAGCTACCGCTTCCGGGTACCGGGTGGCATAGTCCACTACCGTGAGTATGAAGCATTTCCCGGAGTGGCTGGGAGTGGACAGAGGTCCAATAAGATCCACAGCGACCCTCGAGAAAGGCTCTTCGATGATTGGCAGAGTTACCAGTGGGGCTTTGGGGCGCGGCCCCGCCTTCCCCACCCTCTGACAGGTGTCACACGAACGGCAGTAGGCACCCACCGCGGCTCCCATCCCAGGCCAGTAGAAATGCTGAGCTATCCTGGCCTTGGTTTTAGCGATCCCTAGGTGTCCGGCCATCGGAATCTCGTGTGCGATCCGCAACAATTCCGCCCTGAACGGATAGGGTACCACTAACTGTCGGTCCCTGGGCCACGCCTCCGGTGAACCCTGCTGGACCGTTACCCGGTACAGCCGTCCCTGGTCCCAGACCACACGCTCGCAGTCTGACTCCATGGGAGGCTGTGCCGCCTGTTCCTTGAGAGCTTTCAGGCTGTCGTCTGCTTCCAACGCAGCCTGAAATTCCTGACTTGATGTGGCCAGAATCGACGAAACTGCCACATCCTCCGTCAGCCCCTCCGGGCATGTCACCTGGCCGCTGTCTGACCCGGCAGACACTTGGTCAGAAGTGGGGAAGCCGTCGGACCTCTGCAAGGCTCCTTGGGCTCCGACGCTCCCACTCCTGGTGACAGCGGCTATGACCGCTGTGACCGTGGGTAGTGCCTGCTTCCCCTCTGTTTCTGACCAAGCCGCCCGATCAGGCAGGCTTCCTAGGCCTTTGGACATCTCGGATGTGGGGAACTCCTGCCCTGGGGTCTTACCTGGCGGCTCCTCTCTTGGGACACCCCCACCTCCCATGGCCTGTTCCTCCCCCTGCAGTGGGCCTATACTCAGCAGCCTGGATACCCCTGGGAGCCCTACACTGCCGGTAGCTGCCCCCCTCTCCATCCCTGAGCTTCCCTCTACAGAATCCTGCCCGCCCCCTCCCTCACCGGAGGACAAGAGGTCACGGCACGCCGGCTGAGCACCTCTGCGGGCATCCCCACACTCCCCACCTGCTTTCACTAACCCTGTTTGTGTTGTGTCTGTGCAGGTGTTACCCTCAGGTTTCACTCCCTCCTCCTCAGCAGGACGCACACTACATACAACATGGTTGGCATTAGCAGCAGACAAATCAATACACTCTTGGGGGGCCGAACTTGGGGGTTCAGAGGGTACATACTGCGATACTAGACGCCCCAAGTCGGTCCCTAATAAAACATTTGCGGGAATATTTGGCGTTACTCCCACCTCCCGCATCCCCCTTCCGGCACCCCAGTCCAAATACACCATGGCAACGGGAAGTGCCGGCTCCACGCCTCCAACCCCGGAGACGGAAAGAGTCTTTCCTGGTACCAAGTCCTGGGGGGACACCACCTCAGGCCGTACCAGTGTTCGTTCAGCGCCCGTGTCCCGCAGTCCCATGACCGCAGAACGGCCTATGGTGACGGGTTGGATGTTGTCCAGGGACCTACCACCACCCCCTCCCACACACAAAACATTGGGCGCTCTCTGGGACTGGGATGGGGTCTTTTGGCGCTGGGGACACTCAGCCCTAAAGTGTCCTGGTTTGTTGCATAGATGACAACGTCTTACGTCTGGTCCTTGCCTGGAGAGGGCAACAGGGGGATACACCCCTTGTGTTCTAGGGGCCGGGGAAACAGGGGCATGACTGGGCTTACCCCCTCTCCAGGTGCTGCTGGCAGACTTCTTCAGCTCAGGCGCCCTGTTATTGGCATACTCGTCTGCCAGGGCGGCTGTAGCAGAAGCCCCTGTTGGTTTTCGGTCACGGAGGAACTGTCGGAGGTCCTCTGGGCAGTTCCACAAGAACTGCTCCGTGACGAACAGTTCCTGGACCTCCTGGCGGGTAGTAAGCGCTAGACCCGAGGTCCAGTGCTCTGCGGCTCTCAACAGCGCCCGCATATGATCGGTCCAGGTGTCCTTGGGGCCACGCAGCAGGCTCCGGAACTTCTGGCGGTACGACTCGGGAGTGAGGTTGTACTGCCGGATCAGGGCCCGCTTGATGCAGTCGTAGTTCTGTACCTCCCCGGCAGGTAAGTCCCCCAAGGCATCCAGGGACTTACCCCTCAAACGGGGGGTCAGGTATCTGGCCCACTGATCCCGGGCCAGATGGTGCTGAAGACAGGTCCGTTCAAATGCCACCAGAAAGGAGTCCAGGTCCCCATCCTTCTCCAGTAGAGGGAAGTCCTCAGCTCGGACTTTGGACGACTTGGTCTCCTGATGGGTTGGTTGCTCTAGCGGAAGCCCCCGCTGGGCCAGGTCCAGTTGGTGCTGGCGCTCCGCAGCTCGCTCTGCACGCTCCGCAGCCTCCCGGCGCTCTGCAGCCCGCTCTGCACGCTCCGCAGCCTCCCGGCGCTCCGCAGCTTCGCGCTCCTCCTCCGCTGCCTTCTCTGATGCTGCCAGGAGGGTTTTGTAGACGGCATCGCCATGAGACTGGAGACTTGCCATAGCCGCTTGTAAAAGGGCTTGTGATCTGGACAGGCTGGGCTGGGTAGGTGGTGGGCAGCCCACTGCGGGACCGTATACTGGGGACTGGCTCCCTGAGGTGCCCGGGCTGGACTCCTCCTCGCCATGAGTAACAATGTCCTCCCCTCCTGCCACACGGACCGTAGCATTAGCCTCCTGCAGGGTCTTGCTCCTGGTGCCGTCTGCCATCTTGGTAACCGACACCGCTGCAACCCTGAGTTTGCACACACCTTGTTATACTTTTAGCCTGACCGTCTAACGTTGGGCTGACCTTAAGACTCCAGCAGTGGAAGTTACCACTGGCAGTCTTTAGTGCCTGGGAGTAGGGGACCCACAACACTATTATTCTGCAATCCCACCGCTCTGCCACCAATGTGATGAAAGCCGGCCGGTGGGTGCAGCTCTCTGGCGCCCCCTTACCTCTCAGGTCAGTCAAGGTACTGCACCTAGAGAAAGTAGTGCCAGGAAGCTGCAACCAGCGCAGGGAACACGGTAGTGTGTTATCCCTTCAACGTCACTAAACCGTAACGTCACTACACAGCACAACTCGCTAGCGCCCTCTTAGCCTCAGGTCAGTCAAGGAACTGCACCTAGGATAAGCGGTCGCCAGGGAGACTGTCCTGTAACCTACTGGGTATCGGGGCCCTCTGTAGTGAGGGCGGTATATATATCTTCCTTGGCCGCGCCAGGAATATATATATCTGAACCTCCGACCGTCACTACCAGCCTTCCCCAATCCCCAGTTGGTATGCTGCCACCAGTCCCTATTTTAGATATACGCCCAGTCCGTGAATGGGCCTATATCGGGTCAGGAACCAACCCTGGGTAGCGTTTTTGGCTTGAGCCGAGCTCACACGGACGTGCGTTCGTTATGCAGAATAAAAGGCAGGCCCACAATTACTTGAGGTAATTGATTATAATAATACACTAGATACACGATATACAACTAAATATACACAGGTATAAGGTCAGGCTAAACTATACAACAATGGAATACAACACACAGAATCACCACAGCATATCAGTTACCGGTTTCTTGATTTTCTTGTGACGCAGGGAGAGGATTCTGCGATCGCAGGCACGGTTCTTTGTTACAGGCTGAGGCCTACCACCGCATGGTCAAACTGCTCCTCCCCTTGGTGGCCTCAGCTGGTGCTCAGATGTTCAGCACACCACTCTTGGGTCAAGACTGACTTGTCTCTTGTCTGTCCTGCTATCTTACCTGCCCCGTCCCGCCCACTGCTGGTGAGGTCAGCTGGCTCAGTCTCCACCCTCAGGTCTAACTTCGATCAGAAGCCCAAATTCTATGGAACCCAATAACTTCTTCTGGGATGGTCTCAGGATACCCACAGGGGTTCCCACGGATTCGGGCCGCCGTAACCGACCTTTTGATATCAATTATGATACCATACGGTCCTCAGGAATGGCTCAGCGCTATATCTTGGCTTCCAGAGCACGTACAAACGTCTACCGCGGAGGCTTGTGTGCGCAATGGCTCCGGGACACCGTGATATTTTTTTTATTGGCCCATCCCACGCAACATGCGTGTACTTTTCATGTTTCTATATCTTATGCCTCCATGCTTGTGACAGACAAAGAAACTAGTCCTATGGGACAAATGGTCAGGTACAGATAGACGAAGCACCCCCCCCTGCTGGCTGTGTTTCCTCTCGAAGTCTTTGAAGCTCCTAGCATTCAAGTGTTAAGTAGGCTTCTTATCTTACAGGAGCCTGGATGGGGGGAAACTATCTAGTTGACGTTTTAACAGAAGGTCCCAAGGGTGGGGGCTGCTGAAGTGTGGCCATCCCTGGATATGATTTATCATTACCAAGATGGCGGCTACAGGTTCATCACAACTATCCTGTGGCCTGAGTGGTCATAGACACAAACTGTGGTGCCGAGGTCCATGTGGTGGGCATAGTTGTAACACAGGTACTTTAGATGCAGTGACACAGAAACACAGAGCAGTCAGTACAGGTTTAATAAACAAGGGGGATTTACTGTAACAGGGTCAATCTCCACGCAGGGAGTAACAGGGGAAGTAGCAGGCAATATGCTATAACTGACAATCGACAGTGGGCTAGATGTAGCAGAGTCGACAAGGTTGTAATCGGCAGTTTTTACACTTAGCTGACTCTTGCTCCTCACAAGGCAGTTGCCGGCTGGTGCCGGTGTTGCTTTCTTCCGGCTTCCCCGCCTAAACGATGCTCCGTCTTCTGGCTGCAGCGGGTGGTCTCCGGTTTGATCTGCCGAGCCTCTAGTCCATAACAGAGCACCTCACTGACTCGCCTCCAGTGATCCTGCGTCTCTTCTCCCTCTAGTCGGGCTTGACTCCCACTGTCCACATCACCGGGCCCTGGAAGGCTTAACCAGCTCACAGCTCCTGCATCTTCGACAAGTGGCATCTATTGTTGCTCGCAGTCGGGGGTGATACACCAGCCTCTGCAACCACTGAAATGTCTTCTCTGGTCCGAAGTGAGCCCCTCATTCATGAGCCTCCTTAGCCACTACTCCGACCAACTTCTCTGGGATCAACACTTGCCAGATGGTCCCGAACTCTCGCAGTAGCTGTACCCATCGGTACAGCAGCCTATCTCGCAAACACAGTCTCTCCCATTGTCCCAGCATTTTCAGCGCTCCCGGGGACAGGGTACTCCTCTCCTCTCGACTGGGGACCTGCCTCAAAGCCACCCATTGACGTAATTGAGCAACTTCTCTGTCAGTCTGTTGAAGTCGGACCCAGTCTTCTCTTGGCCGCCCTAGCACTTGTTCTTCCGACGTCTCTCCAATCTGTCCCCGCGCCGCGACCAGCGGTCCCACGAAACATCGGAAGCTAGGGATCTCATCTGCCTCCAAATCTTCATCGCGGTCATGATCAGGCCGTTCATAGTCATAGCGGGGCTGCCCATGGACTCTGACTCTCCCGTATCACACCATTTTGTAACATATGGGCTAGCATCTCCTTAACCTCTTTATACATCTGGGGAGGTATCTGCCGGTATCTCTCCCACACTGGGGCAGCGCTCCCCGTGGGAATTTCATGGGTAATGGCTTCGGTGCAACCAAAATCATCCTCATGGCGAGCAAAGACTTCCTGGTACCTCTCCAGTACCTCTTCAACCTGCTGCACCTGTCGAGGTGAAAGTCCCGTCAATTCAGCTCGCATTCGTTCTAGGATTCTTCGTCCACACTTTGCACCAGCACCGTGGGATTCCGGCGACACGGTGACCGCCAGACTCCAGTGGTCTCCTCGTACAGCGGACAGCTGTACCGCATCAGGTTGCACCAACTTCTCTGGCATTCCCAGAATCTGGGCTTTTTCCGCCCTGGAAGGGAGTGTGAGATCACCTTCGCCCAGATTAATGCACCGCACTATAACATTGCCACCCTGGACGGTGGCCAGTGTCCGAGCCACCAGGAGTCCGGGAGGTACTTTGTCCATCGATGTTGATTCTATCTGTACTTCGACCCCCTCAAGAGGTGTGCAGGCCCGTGCGGGTAACGTGAGTACAGTTTGTCCTGGCATTAAGGTGAGCGCCGTAGCTGCTGGTACTATTACCTTCCCCAGGACCTTCCCTTCACTCGACTACTCCTGAGCCTGGGCGGCTCGGATTAATTGTTGAAAAACTCTCCTTTGGGGAGTTCGTGGGTCCCACCGGTCTAGAGGAATCTCCTTCGGCTCACTAATCAGGATTTGCCCAATCTCTTTCAGCACATTCATTCTGAGGGTCACCGGGGGTCCACTTCCGGTTCCCCCTGCGACCAAGACGTCCCCTTTTTTCCCACATCTTTTCCTCACACTCTTCATCCACACCACCCCTGCGACCGGGATGGGTAATTGATTAGCTGCCGTGAGTCTAATTACTGGTCCCCATTCAGGCCGCGCTATCTCTGGAAATCGCTGTTGAAAGTAGGCTTCAGTCATCGTAGTCACCTGGTATCCCGTGTCAATCAGGCAGTGAATAGCCCGACTGCTCATTTCGGCCCAGACAGTCGGGCTGGTGGAAACTAGGTACTTGGGACTTCCTCTTTTTCTTTCCCCTTCCTTAGGCTCTGGGCTGTGTCCCCCAAATACAGAGCCCGCTAGTTTAATGGCTGCCGCAACAGGGTCCGCCCTCGGCTAGCACAGCCCCTGGCGTAATGTCCTGCACCTCCACACTTCCAGTAGGTCGTGTCTCTGTCTGTGTAGGGCTGCCTCACTTCTCTACGGAACTCTTCTGCGGGGCGGGGCCTGAATTCAATTCTTTCCCTAACTGGGGCAATCAATCCGGGTATCTCTGGTGTCGGTGCAGGGGTCTTCTTAAGCCTGGACCATTCACCTCGCATCTCCAGTATCTCCTTTCGCATCTCTCGAGCCCATTCCGGTTCAGCTGCAGGCGGGGTGGGTACCTCATTACCTCATTACCATCCCTGCCAGGGCCGTCACCCCCATCTCCTGCTCTCTCACACGTGCCTCCACTCCCACTTCAAGAAAAGTCATATGTGGGTTAGCGCGCAGGCGCTCCCGCAAGGCCTGCTTCAGCTGCACATCCCTGAGACCTGCCACAAATTGGTCCCTTAAGATCACGTCAGGGGGGCCCATTCCCAAATTCCCCATGTTGTCTTTTCTAGTGATATAGGCATGCACCCTCTGTAATGCATTAACATATTGCGTCACAGTCTCCCCCTCCTGCTGCACTTGGTGGGATCCCCATGCATCTCCTCCAATATCCGCACCACTTTTTGTACAGTATCCCGGTCATGGGGAGGATGGTACATCACGGATTGTCGGGCCTCGCCGTCCAGGGCCAGTAGGGCTTTTTTGGCTTGCATAGCTGGGGTCATCGGATGCATACGTAACATACTCCCAACTCTCTCAACCCAGTCCCACAGCATCATATTGTCCCCGGTGAACTTTGGGAGATTGCTGAGCATGGCCCCCAGTGGCAAGCTAGATCCAGGGGCTCCCAGGATGGACTGATCTGCAGTGTCTGTGTCTAAAGACTGCATCCTGCCGACTACGCCAAATGTAACACAGGTACTTTAGATGCAGTGACACAGAAACACAGAGCAGCCAGTACAGGGTTAATAAACAAGGGGGATTTACTGTAACAGGGTCAATCTCCACACAGGGAGTAACAGGGGAATTAGCAGGCAAAATTCTATAACTGACAATCCACAGTTGGGCTAGATGTAGCAGAGTTGACACGGTTGTAATCGGCAGTTTTTACACTTAGCTGACTCTTGCTCCTCACAAGGCAGTTGCCGGCTGGTGCCGGTGTTGCTTTCTTCTGGCTTCCCCGCCTAAACAATGCTCCATCTTCTGGCGGCAGCGGGCGGTCTCCGGTTTGACCCGCTGAGCCCCTAGTCCATAACAGTGCACCTCACTTGCTTGCCTCCAGGGATCCTGCGTCTCTTCTCCCCCTAGTCGGGCTTGACTCCCATTTTCCACTGCCGCTTTTCCCGCACAAAAACTCCTTTTCCACCCTCTTCCTAGACACGAGCTCAGCTCCTCGGTCACCTGACTCCTCAGCTTTCTCTCTGGACACACCCCCAGCTTCCCTGTCACCTGACTCCTGTCTCACAGTCTGTCTTCCCCCTGCAACAAAAGGCACGGCCCCGGCAGTTCCAGATCCCTTGTTCTGAAAGTACGTACACCCCGGTCTTCCCCCTTACATAGTTAAGGACCTGTTGCACCCTGTTATAATAGGGTGGGACTTTGCATTGTTTTGGGACTTATGGGAGAAATGGAGGAAGCCATGTTGTCCGAACAACAACCAGGTCGCTCCGGAAGATACCTCATCACAGGCTGCCGCCGACAGCTTTCCTTTTTGTGTGCTTGTTGGGAATGAGGATGAGGCAGCATCCCCAGAGCCCAACATCCCTGAGCTGGAGGTGTCCAGGCGAAATTTTGGAACCGCGCAGCTCAGAGACTTGACTCTAAAAGGGGCGTTTGATAATGTCACTGTCCTTAATGGTGTTGTTCAGGAGCCGGGGGCTAACACCCGATATCCGCACTTCGCCATAATTGGGGAGACTATATCGGGTCACGAAGCTCAGAGGGGAGGTAATCAAGCAGTTACTGGTGCCAGGGCCGTACAGGCGCAGGCTATTAGATATGGACCCGGTTGTCACTGAGAAGTTGTAAATTTTTGTAGGTCATGTCCCACCTGCAAGCTGACCTCCCCGGTGGCCCACTTCCGTAGCCCCTTAGTGCCATTGCCAATCATTGAGGTGCCATTTGATAGCATAGCCATGGATCTTGTGGAACCCCTGGTCAAGTCCGCCATAAGACATCAGTATATCCTGGTGGTACTGGACTATGCTACGTGGTATCCGGAGGCCATGCCACTACGTGACGCCTCTGCCAAATATATAGCCTGGGAGTTGGTCCACATCTTCTTTAGAATGGGGTTGCCTAAGGAGATCCTCACGGACCAAGGGATCCCATTCATGTCACGTGTGATGAGGGAGTTCTGCAAAACTCTGCAAATCACACAATTCAGGACCTCGGTCTACCACCCAAAGACAGATGGCTTAGTAATAAAACCCTGACAGCCATGTTAAAGAAGATTGCAGAGAAAGATGGCCGGGACTGGGACTGTCTACTGCCGTACCTTCTATTCTCTATTAGAGAAGTCCCGCAAGCCTGTTTATTTTCCTGTTTTGTAACTTTGTGCCACACATGGCTGTGTTTTGTTTAATTTGACCATGCGGTTTATGAAGCTTGAATAAACCTGCCTGGGACATGTTAAAGAGACAGTATCCTGTGCCTACCTCTAACGCGGCTGAGTGAGTACCAAACCCTACAATATATTTATTGTAAAGGGATGATTACTAAAGCTGCTCTTTTCTACCAATTATGAAAGACTAAGTAGTAAATTGAAGAGATCAACCCTACAGGAATACTTGTCTTGGTGATGGGCATAGATGATCAGTGAAGTTTTGAGGCATTGTCACAATTTTCTTGTTAAATTTTTCCATTTTTCATTTAGACTTAATCTACATAAGAACCGAATATAGCTTATGATCTCTTACTGCTCAGTTGTGAGTTTAAAAATTAACTGAATGCTTTAATGTCCTTGAATTCTTTTCTACCTACCTGCTAAGCTGAAATAGGAAGTCTGTACTGCTTTCCAAAAAATATGTTTATATGATACCATTATTTTCTCCATCTAAATTTTAATACAGAGTTCAACATCAGAAAAGAAAACATCACAGATCTTTTTGTGTTGCTTGCTGTATACACTCACAATATGTTTCTTTGGGGAATGCCTGTCTGTTGAATTTTTCCTTAGTTAATGATTCACAAACCTATTTCCACATGACTAGTTTAAATATGTCAAGGTCAATTGCAAGGACTGTCTGCACTCATGAAAACATAAATGTAATATGAGCTCATTAATGAAACTTTACAGTTTTTCATTACATTGAAACGTTTAGGAAATTCCAACTTTTAAAATTTTGTAAGCCTTTAGGCAGGGCCGGCTCTAGGTTTTCATGAGCCTCGGGCGAAAGAGTCTCAGTGGGCCCCTTTAACACATACCACCATTCATGATGCACAGATACAGCAGAGAAATATAGGTATACAACACAGGGCCCAGTCTGCCCCCTCATCCTTCACATATGCAAACACATGCACACAGTATGCAGACATGCACACACATACAGTACACAGACATGCATGAACACACGGTACGCAAACATGCGCATACACGGTATGCAGACATTCACACACAGTACGCAGACATACACGCAGACACACAATATGCAGACATGCACACACATGCAGGCATGCACACAGATACACACATGCACATGGTACACAGATATGCACACATACAATATGCAGACATGGACATACATGCACATACACAGATACGTACATATACAGACATACGTACATATGTGAACACAAATTCTTAAAAACACATATAAAACGGACATAAATATATATACACAGTCATACACACTGACATACACAGACATTCACATCATACATGCACACACACACAGACACATTAGAAATATTTTAATATGGGGATTGGGAAAGCAGGCAACAAGCCTCGCTCACCTGCCCCCGGCCTGTGTCCAGTCCAGCTCCTCAGGCATGTGGCTGTGCAGGGCCACCAGTGTGTCTTTGATGGCCATCACAGCTATGGCCCTGGACCATCAGGGGGGCCCACTCGCCATCGGAGTCCAGGCTGCTCCCCCAGCAGCTGTGCAGGAACTCTGGCGCTGTTTGATGGGCTTCACTGCACCAGACGTGCGTGCTGTGCGACTGTGTCTGCTAGTAATGACGCGGCAGGAGCGACACACCAGCATAATTAAAGGTGCAGTGCCGACCCTGCCATGTCATTACTACCAGACACAGCCGCACTGCGAGCGGCCATGTCTGGTGAAGTGCCAGCAATGGATTCTGGGGGAGCGGCCTGGGCCCCGACGGCAAGTGGACCCCCTGATGGT
This sequence comes from Phyllobates terribilis, assembly GCF_046119375.1. Taxonomy (NCBI): domain Eukaryota; kingdom Metazoa; phylum Chordata; class Amphibia; order Anura; family Dendrobatidae; genus Phyllobates; species Phyllobates terribilis. Next base: position 114,129,154 of record NW_027362761.1, on the reverse strand, counting down.
CTAGAACCCTGGGTACGACGGCCTTGCCTTTAAGTATATATTCTTTCATCTCCATCAGTAATGATTAGTGATGCGAGAACATGCTCAGTTAAGGGGTTAACAGAGCACACTTAGGTGCTTACCGTATATCTTTGGCGTGCTCAGAAACTATTTTCGAGTTGTCGCAGCTGCATGTCTTGCGACTGTTAGACAGCTGCGACACATGCAGTGATTGCCTGTTTGTCTCACCAGTGCATGCTGGGATACTCAAACGAAGTATCATCAGAGGGAAAAGGCTGCAGTCACTGTCACAACCTCTGCCCCCTCCCTGAAATGAAACGTCATCAGTGATGCTCGTTTCAGGGGTTATTCTGTCCCTGCTGTGTCCCTGAGTGTCTCCCTTGTGCAATGTTTTCCCCTGTGTGCAGTCTAATCTATTGTCTGTATAGGTGAAGAGTAATAAGCCAGCAGCAGAAAGATGTCACTATACCCCGCAGAGACCAGCGACATCCCTTGCGGGGGTGGCGCTTGTCTCCTGCATGTCGTGTATAGTGACACTGCTCTGCTGCCGGCTTCTGGTTCCAACATCTATTTTATCACCAGCGCAGCCTAACAACAGAAACAGATGTCACAGGAGCAGGTTCTGGTGTAGATGAGACATTACCCCCTTTTGAGAGAGGCCTTCGAACCCTTAGAATCAGGTTCATTCAGATAAAGAAGGTGAAACTTCCTCATAAGGTGTTTGGCATTGATATTACTCGCAGGAACCAAGGATCTCTCTTTTAGGCCATAACCCCTCCAGTGCACAAGACATTGCTCAGACCCTCTCACCTTACAAGAATCCAGGATTCTCTGCACCTCATACTCCAAATTGCCTTTAACTACAACAGGAGGAGGAATATTTCTGACTGGGTGAACCAGGAAAAGATAAAACTTCAAGAAGGACTTATCAAACACATTGGGTATCTTAGAAGACAGAGGAAGTTTCAGATGGATAGCTACAGGGTTAATGATCTCAATTATATCATAAGGACCAATAAATCTAGGACTCAGTTTGGCAGAAGGAACCTTAAGGCCGTGAGGCATAGTAGTGAAACATTTCAGGGTCAGTTACCAAGAGAGCACGTAGTAAACTAAAGTGAAATAACAAAGGCGAGAGCAGGTCACAGTTCGAGGTCAGAATACCAAAAATATAGTGGATCAGAGCAAAGGGGCTAGGCAAAAGGATGGTCAGAACGAGGTCCAAGGTCAGGCAGCAAAAGATCAATAAACAGAGCACAGAAATAAAAGGCAACCCACTGAGAAGATGCTAAGTCTACCAGAGGTCTGGGAATGACTGCTCAGCTAAGTAGTTGGTTAATCACCTGGAACAGGGAACACCTGAAAGAAGCTCAGCACCTCTCAGAATCAGATTGGATGGCTGAGCTATCCATAAAAACACTGTCAGCTCAGCACACTCCTGCACCAGATTGGACGACTGAGCTGTCAGTCACCATGTCAAGATACACAGAGCATATGAATCTTGACAGTATCCCCTCTTCTAGGGGGGAAGCTGGACCTCAAGGTTTCCCAGGAAACCTAAGATGGAAGGCCCTAACCAAACAATCAGCCTTCACAGAATGAGCCAGAACCCAGGATCTCTCCTCAGGTCTGTATCCCCTCCAATGAACTAGATATTGGGGGGAATTTCGGACCCTACGGAAATCCAAGATCCTCTCCACTTCATGCTCTAAGCCTCCATCGACAGAAACTGGAGGAGGCAGGGACGAGACAGACAACACTGAAGGGAAAAAATCTTTTAATAGGGATTTGTGGAACACATTAGGGATATGAAGTGACTGAGGAAGTTTTAATCTGAAGGCATCCAGATTGACTACCACCAGAATCTCGTACACTCCAATAAATGTAGTGCCCAACTTTGCTAATGGTACTTTCAGTTTAATATTTTTGGAGGATAACTAAACCTTATCCCCCATTTTGAAGACAGGACCTGCCGAAGGTTTCCAATCAGCCTTCTGTTTTTAAGAACTTGAGCCACCCCAATATTCTTTTGAACCTCACTCCAGGCATCCCCAAGTTTCTGTATGACCACCTCTACTCCAGGACACCCGGAACTCATCCTAGAAAATTCATCAAATGAGGATGAAAACCATAATTGGAAAAAAAATTGTGCGGTTCCAGTGGACTGCTTAACCCGACTGTTAAAGGTGAACTTAGCAAGAGGTAAAAATGAAAAGCAGTCCATCTGATGAAACATCTTGAAATTTGTTCCAACCATTGATTTGTCCTCTCTGCCTGACCCTTGATTTCAGGGTGGTAAGTAGAGATGAGCGGTGTTCGAATCGAACTGTTCGCCAATTTCAAATTCAAGCTGTTTTGGGCGGTGTTCGAGCCATTCGACGAACCCGAACGATTTGAAAAAAATCCGGCTGTTCGAGGTTATGTTCGATAACTGTTCGTGCACCAAAATCGTAACTGGATTTTTTCACAGTAATGCTGATAATCAATGTTAATACACAGTTTGAGTGTACAGCGGGGCAGGGGGAGGGGCATGGGATGGATCTCTGCAGAAATAATGAAGATCTCCATTTTTTTTTCTCTTTCCCACATTTACAGTGGGGAGGTGCAGTCTGTCAGCCTATCAGTAGCGCACACACGGAGCTAAGTGCTTTTTTTCACACAAGCAAGGGCATGTGTCATTGGCTGTGTATGTCACATGTCCTTGCCCTATAAGACCCAGCCATTTTCCCCGTCGCCACCATTTTCTCACTGCTGCAGCTGAGTGTTAGACGGCACTGCTGCTGCTGTTAGCGCTATATTGTGTAACTGAATTGCAAGCGAATTTTCTCTTAAATAGACAGAAAGGTTTAGGGAGTAGGGACTAGTTTGTAATTGCAGCCCTTTTGAGGGGTAGGTTACAGCAGTTCCTAGCACTTTTAGCAGGCAGGTCTGTGCTCTTAAATAGACAGATAGGTTGGGAGTAGTGACTAGTTGTAATTCCAGCCCTTTTGAGGGCTAGGTTACATCAGTTCCTATCACTTTTTGCCAGGCAGGTCTGTTTTAGTGCTCTGCAAGTGTTTTTTCACAGCATTTGGCTAAATCTAGCTAAGCAAATCCTTTTGGGCCTCTTGCAGTGTGTGTTAGTGAGTGGAGTAGCATATCTGAGTTGCAAGCTACACCACCTGTGTATGTAATACAAATTTTTTACTGCATCTAGCCAAGTATAACCTTTTGGGTATAGTAGGAGTGTGTGGTACTCATTGTATTAGGCCATCTATACCAAGCTCCACCAGCTTTGAAATTAATAATAATTTTTAGCTGCATCTAGCCCGGAAAATAATTTTGGGCATAGTAGCAGTGTGTGGTACTCATTGTATTAGGCCATCTATACCAAGCTCCACCAGCTTTGAAATTAATAATAATTTTTAGCTGCATCTAGCCCGGAAAATAATTTTGGGCATAGTAGCAATGTGTGGTACTCATTGTATTAGGCCATTTAAACCAAGCTCCACCAGCTTTGAAATTAATAATAATTTTTAGCTGCATCTATCCCGGAAAATAATTTTAGGCTTAGTAGCAGTGTGTGGTACTCATTGTATTAGGCCATCTATACCAAGCTCCAACAGCTTTGAAATGAATAATAATTTTTAGCTGCATCTAGCCCGGAAAATTATTTTGGGCTTAGTAGCAGTGTGTGGTACTCATTGTATTAGGCCATCTATACCAAGCTCCACCTGCTTTGAAATTAATAATAATTTTTAGCTGCATCTAGCCCGGAAAATAATTTTGGGCTTAGTAGCAGTGTGTGGTACTCATTGTATTAGGCCATCTATACCAAGCTCCACCAGCTTTGAAATTAATAATCATTTTTAGCTGCTTCTAGCCCGGAAAATAATTTTGGGCTTAGAAGCAGTGTGTGGTACTCATTGCATTAGGCCATCTATACCAAGCTCCACCTACTTTGAAATTAATAATAATTTTTAGCTGCATCTAGCCCAGAAAATAATTTTGGGCTTAGTAGCAGTGTGTGGTACTCATTGTATTAGGCCATCTATACCAAGCTCCACCAGCTTTGAAATTAATAATAATTTTTAGCTGCATCTAGCCCGGAAAATAATTTTGGGCTTAGTAGCAGTGTGTGGTACTCATTGTATTAGGCCATCTATACCAAGCTCCACCAGCTTTGAAATTAATAATAATTTTTAGCTGCATCTAGCCCGGAAAATAATTTTGGGCATAGTAGCAGTGTGTGGTACTCATTGTATTAGGCCATCTATACCAAGCTCCACCAGCTTTGAAATTAATAATAATTTTTAGCTGCATTTTGCCTATAAAATAATTTTGGGCATATTAGCAGTGTGTGGTACTCATTCTATTAGGCCATCTATACTAAGCTCCACCAGCTTTCAAATTACTAATAATTTTTAGCTGCATCTTGCCTGTAAAATAATTTTGGGCATATTAGCAGTGTGTGGTACTCATTCTATTAGGCCATCTATACTAAGCTCCACCAGCTTTTAAATTACTAATAATTATTAGCTGCATCTTGCCTGGAAAATAATTTTGGGACTGTAGCAGTGTTTGGTACTCATTCTATTAGGCCATCTATACCAAGTTCCACCACCCGTGTATCTAATAAAATTGTTTTACTGCTTCTAACCCAGTCAATCATTTTGGGCTAATACCACAATTTGGCCACTCAGCTCTGCTCGGTTTCCATCCATCGTTTTTTGTGCAAACAACTCCAGAGTTGTCAATTAGTTGACCACCAAAATGAGTGGCAAAAGGCCTGCTGCTGGTGGAAAGGGGAATAGGCGTGTTGGGAAGGGAAAAAAAGGTTGTGTCCGTGGGGTAGGTGTTAAAGCAACAGTAACATCTGCAGAAGAAAGACCATCTTCCAGCCAAACTAAGATGTCTACTTCTTTTAGTGGACAATGTGATACGATCCCTTTCTTACCGCCACGCCCATTGCTTCAAATTCCAGATGAGGCACAAAAACAGCAGGTGCTTCAACGGATATCAAGTGCTCCTTTAAGTGGGCTCTCCTCCACCTCAACTTCAACATCACAAATGCTCCAGTCTTCAGAGGTGTCACCCCAATCGTACTTGCTTCCTCACAGCTCCCAAGTCTCCAGCCGTCTGAGTATGGGGTAGAACAGATGGTTGAGTCTGCAGAGCCATTTACTCATACTATAGCCTGGGAATCAGAGGTCGGCTCCAGAGCTTCTGTGAATCCAGACGAGGAAATGATCTGCACTGATGCCCAGAATCTTTATGAGTCGGATCCAGGAACAGATGAAGAAGGTTCTGAGCATAATGTAGACCCTCGTTCCCAAACTGTAACTCCTGTTGGTGGAGACAATGAGAAAGACAATGATGAGACTCAAATACCTGATTGGAGCGACAACTTGAGTTTTTTGTCAGGGCAGGAAGAGGTTGGCTCTGAGGACGACGGGTGTGAGAACACACAGGGTGAAGATGACGAGGTTGCAGATCCCACTTACTGTCAACCCACAGTCAGCCAGTCGATGAGGTCAGCAGAGGAGGTGGAGGAGGATGCTAGTAACGACGAGGTCAGGTTGCGCCTTCCTGGACAGAGACGTAGTACTGGAAGCACGTCAACAACTGCATCCTCAAACACAACTCTGCCTCTGACCACAAGTCGTGGAGGCTCTTGAGGTCGCATGGGTTCTAAGCCTTGCATAGCCTGGGCATTTTTTCAGATCGATAAGGATGATCCAACTCATGTTATCTGTAACATTTGTCACCGAAAGCTAAGTAGAGGCCAAAAAATCCATAGTTTGAGTACTTCATGCATGAACCGTCACATGGATATGAAGCATAAGTTGAGGTGGGAAGCTCACTGTGCTACAATGCGGCCTAGCAGGCCGGGCCAACCACCATCTGCCCCATCTTGTGCATCCGCGGCCTCTTCATCCTCTGTGACTGGGGGCACAGCAGTCACACCTGTTTTGAGATGCAGACCTGCCACCTCTTTACCCGCAACAGCCAGTGTGATTGGCAGGTCATCATTTCATTTGGAAGTGGAAACACCAGCTGGTGTTAAGCGCTCTCCAACATCGAGAGCACCACCTTTGGATCAAGGCAACCTAACTTTTCCGCCTGCATCTTCCTCACAGACCGTGAGTTTGCCAGGGACAGCCTACTCAACCCCGTCTAAGCACAACAGCCAGCCCTCGGTCCCTCAGATGTGGACAAGTAAAAGACCATTTCCTCCTAGCCATGAGAAAGCTAAGAGGTTGAATTTCACCATCTGCAAGCTCTTGGCTACAGAAATGCTGCCTTTCCGCCTGGTGGACACAGAGGATTTTCGAGACCTTATGTCCGTCGCAGTGCCCCAGTACCAGATGCCCAGTCGGCACTACTTCTCAAAGAAAGGTGTGCCTGCGCTCCACCAGCATGTCGCACACAACATCACCGCTTCTTTGAGAAACTGTGTGTGACAGGGTGCATTTCACCACAGACACTTGGACGAGTAGGCATGGACATGGGCGTTACATGTCGCTGACTGGGCACTGGGTAACTATGGTGACAGCAGGACAAGGGGCTGCTGTCCAAGTCTTGCCATCCCCACGAGTTGTGCGTCAATCCTCTTTATCTCGAAGTTCCTCCACTGCTTCTGCCTCCTCAACCTCCTCTCGGTCCTCCACCTGCACCCAAAGCCTGTCTGGTCATGCCACCCGCTTTCTAACTGCGCAGAAGGGATCCTGCACACCTCCTTACTATGCTGGCAGCAGGGCTCAATGTCATCAGGCGGTTTTTACTTTGAAATGTCTGGGAAATGTGAGTCACACAGCTGAGGACTTGTGGTCAGCTTTGGAAAACCAGTTTCATGAATGGTTGTCTCCACTGGGCCTGCAACCAGGGAAGGCCATGTGCGACAATGCTGCAAACCTGGGTGCGGCCCTTCGCAGGGGCAATGTCACACTCGTGCCTTGTATGGCTCACGTGTTGAACCTGGTTGTCCAGCAATTTTTAGCCCACTATCCCAGACTAGATGGCCTTCTGCAGAGGGCACGGTCGCTGTGTGCTCACTTCCGCCGTTCGCATCCCGCAGCTCAGCGACTTACATCTCTACAGAAGTCGTTGGGCCTGTCACTTCACCGGCTAAAATGCGATGTGCCAACATGGTGGAATTCAACTCTGCACATGTTGCAGTGACTGTGGCAGCACCGACAAGCCCTGGTGCAATACGTTCTGACTTATAGCCTGGGCCAACGAGATCCAGAGGTGGGGCAAATCACGCTGGAGGAGTGGTCTCAGATCAGGGACCAATGCACCCTTCTGCACAGTTTTGAAATGGCGACGAAGATGTTTAGTGCTGACGATGCTATTATCAGCATGACTATTCCGGTGATTTACATGCTGGAGCACATGATAAACAGAATTCGGAGTCAGGTGGTGGGACAAGAGGAGGTGGAGGAAGTAGAGGAGGAGGAGTTGTATGCGGAAGGGCTAACATCAGCAAGGTCCAGACGGTCGGCAGCACCAAGGCGGCAGGCATGGGAGGGTGGGGGAGAGGGATTAACCAGGGTGCATGGTAGCAGCCAAACTAGTGAGGAAGGTGCAGGAGCCCAGGAAGAAGTGGAGGACGAACTGGCGATGGGCATGTAAGACTCATCAGATGAGGGAGACCTTGATCACATTTCTGTTGTGCGAGGTTGGGGGGAGAGGGCAGAGGAAGGAAGCATGATTCTTACCTCGCCACCAACACAACAGGGACTTGGTGCTCCTGGATGCGCAAGACACATGAGTGCCTTCTTGCTGCACTACTTGCAACATGACCCTCGAATTGTCAGAATTCGAAATAATCCTGACTACTGGGTAGCCACACTCTTAGATCCCCGGTACAAAAGTAAATTTGCCGAAATAATTCCTGCCATAGAAAGGGATTCACGCATGCAGGAGTATCAGCAGAGACTGTTGCAGAATCTCACATGTGCTTTTCCAAAAAACACCAGTGGTGCACGTAGTGAATCTCACAGTTCTAATTTGCCAACCGTGGGACTGTCGAGTCTTCAGCACTCAAACCGTAGCAGAAAAACAGTATCTGCTGGTAACAGCAATTTTGCGGAATCCTTTCACCACTTTTTTAGCCCATCCTTTGCAAGGCCACAGGAGACAAGAAGTCAGACACATAGTTAACACCTAGAGACGATGGTACAGGAGTATCTCCAAGTGAACATCGAAGCCATGACTGTGTCACTGGACCCTTGCTCTTTTTGGGCTTCCAATCTGGATAAATGGCCGGAGCTCGCCACTCACGCCTTGGAGATCTTGTCATGTCCCGCAGGCAGCGTTCTCTCTGAACGTGTGTTCAGCGCTGCTGGTGGTGTGCTGACAGATAAGCGCACGCGGCTGTCCACTGACAATGTAGACAGACTCACGTTCATGAAGATGAACAAATCATGGATCCGCAAGGAGTTTTCTACCCCTGTGTCATCCTGGGGAGAGTAAAAGCTTGAGGATTTGTTAAAATCACCTCACAACCGTTTTAAGCTTTCAAATTAATAATAATTTTTAGCTGCATCTAGCCCGGAAAATAATTTTGGGCCTGTAGCAGTGTGTGGTACTCATTCTATTAGGCCATCTATACTAAGCTCCACCAGCTTTCAAATTACTAATAATCTTTAGCTGCATCTTGCCTGGAAAATAATTTTAGGCCTGTAGCAGTGTGTGGTACTCATTCTATTAGGCCATCTATACTAAGCTCCACCAGCTTTCAAATTAATAATAATTTTTGTTCTCTCTGAACGTTTGTTCAGCGCTGCTAGTGGTGTGCTGACATATAAGCGCACGCGGCTGTCCACTGACAATGTAAACAGACTCACGTTCATAAAGATGAACAAATCATGGATCCGCAAGGACTTTTCTACCCCTGTGTCATCCTGGGGAGAGTAAAAGCTTGAGGATTTGTTAAAATCACCTCACCAACCGTTTTAAGCAACTCTGGGGCAATTGATGCCTCTTAAGTGGTGTCTGTGCCCCAAATTTTTGGAAAAAATGGAGACTCTTTTTGGAGTCCCCTTGCTGTGTTTTACGTGACGTTGGCATCGTCAATTACAGGTGGGTTGGGTCTTTCCCCCCCACTTTAACCGTAATAAACTACATACACTATGGCTTGGGGTAACACAGATGGTTGAGTCTGAAGAGCTGTTTACTCAGAGGTCTGCTCCAAAGCTTCAGTGTCTGCTAGTCAGCGTAGTAACCCAGCTGTGAAGCAAGCTGCACCGCCTGTGTATCTAATAATGATTTTTAACTGCATCTAGCCTAGGCAGACTGTGGGGACCCCCAACCAAACTCAGACGCTCAGCCCCCTACCGCCCCCCTTTCATTGACAATACAATCATGTAACTCTTACAACTGGATGGGTGAGGATCGGTCACAGCTTTATTAACTGTTTATGCTCATTACATTAGAAAGGCATTTTATTTCTAAAATAATTCAGCTTGTTGCAGCATGCCCTGTGTCTCCAGTCTCCACAACGGCAAGTTGGCCAACAAGTGTAACTCTCCATCATGTCCTTTCTATTTCCAGGCCACGGAGGATCCTGCGTACTCGTATGCAGGACTCTGACCCCCATCCATCACTCTTAACGCTTGTTCCACTCCGTCCTGGAGTCCTGACAGGAATATGTCCAGTCCAATATCCATTAAGTGAACACAGTCGGGCCGTATGAGGCCTGCTTTATCTCCTTCCAGTTGTCCGCCTCTGTCTCTTATAAATTTTGGCATCCAAATATGTATTAGCCGCCTTGTCCATTTGCTGGCCGTGATGTCTTGGGCACCTTGCCATACCACGCTCGGCACAATCTCTGACTATTTTTGTGAAAAATTCTCTGAAGCGCTCAGTGTCTAGTTTCATTATTGCCATTAGTTATGCGCTCTTGTGATAACCTAGGTCGTTTCCCCCGGCCTGTATAACAAAAATGACCGGACCTCTTGCCTCTCTCCCTACCTTGATTACCTCCATTAGTACCTGTGGCCATTGCAGGCCTCTAATACCTCTCCAGTTCAAATATGTGTTATGAAACTCTAATTTACTTTCACCTGGGCGGACTTTCGCCCTTTTTTCTGCCCAATATATATACGAGTGGCCTATCACCCACACTGTTGGCTTAGCGTCACCTGTAAAAGAAACAAACCACGTTAGGATAACAAGTCCGGTCTTATGTATCTCGCCAAACACGTGGATCACCATCTCCCTATCCTCTGAACTTCCGTTTGTGAGAGTCCTGCTCTTGCTGCTTCTGTGGCCGCGCCTATGCGGAATGAGTGTGTCCCATAATCTTTGGGGTGGTTCCCTGCCGATGTTATGCATTTATGAAATATAGTTTGGAACTGGTATCTTGATAATGGCGTTCCATCAATGTGTGATAGGAAGAAATTACTTTGTGATCTGATGGTTATATATGTTTTTACTATTGTTACCCGACTCAGCGCACCATTTGTGGGTTGTAGAAGTACCCAAGTGCCCCTGCCCGCTGAAACCGTTTTCGATTTGCATATGCGTAGACGTATTGCATTATTGGCTATGACTACGTCCTGGTGTAATAAGCCTCCACTGGTGTTAATTTAGGATTGAGGGACTAATTCGCTTATGCATAGCACCCCGAAGAAGGCAATTGCAAATACAGTAGACAGTAGTGTTGCATCGAATTGTGAGTATCATGTTAATGGTGTTAGGGATATGATGTGAGAAATCAGTTTTAGTGACACGGGACGGGACGTCTACACTCCTGACTTGGCTGACCCCTTTTCCACCCTTTTATGGATTGTCTGATAATGAATCTCTTTGTCACATGTCCCCAATTCAGTAGTTGGAAGTGAAATGCTACTCCGGTCAGCCACCGCTGCGCTGACGCCCCTGATATGCCCCTCATCATTAGCTGGTGGAGAAATTCTATGGTGACCTGTAATCTGGCTTGTTCACATTGGTCAACCCGTCTGCCTGCTACTAGTCGTGTCCACTGTTCCCATTCCTTACCGTATGCTTGCCACATCGACGGGGCAACTGACGCTCTGATTAATGGCATCAACTATTCTCCACTAGATCCCATAGGGAGGCTGGGCAACTATTGCCCGATGGGTGGGCGTTGGGGAGGAGCTCTGTGAAAATCTGCCAATTGAATTGTAATAAAGCGTTAGCAGCAGCGTTAGACCCCTCAGCATCGTGGCTAGCACGGACCCATACATTGTGTTTTAGGCACAGGAATGCTAGCCGGCATAGTAGGCCTAGCACTGGGAGAGACGATGATGCCATACTATTAATGAAGTGCGCTAGGCTGGTGTTTTTTGTTATGAAGAGTATATTTTTGTTAGCCAGGCGCGCGCCCCATATTTCTATTGCTACCACTATTGGAAACAGTTCCAGGACTGTCTGTTTTTTTGTCAGCACTTGTTCTGCCCAATACGGAGGCCATAAGCTTGTGCACCATTGGTTATTTAGTATCGCTGCATATCCGCCTGATTCTGCCGCCCCGGTGAATAATCTTAGTTGAATGTTGGACTGTTCTGCTGACATAAATAACGTGTGACCGTTGAATGATTATAAGAAGGTTTTCCACACCTCTAAGTCCGCCCGTAGCTGCCTGCTGATTCTGATTGTATGACTCGGTTTAGATGCCTCTTTTGTTGCGGGCGATAAATGAAGAGAAAAAACCCTTCCGACTGGCATCACTCGGCTCGCAAACACGAGGAGACCTAGTAATACTTGCATCTGCTGTAGTGTTACTTTCCATACTGCGCAAAAAACCTAGATCAGGTGTAATGTTTTGGTATTTTTTCCCATGGGAGGCGGAACAACCTTGCTGTGGTGTCGATTTTGATGCCTAAGAAAGATTTTTTTTAGTTGTGGGGCCTATGTTTTTGGTTGGGCATAATGGGACTCCAAACCGACGGGAGATGTTTGTGAATTTGTTGAGTAAGGGGCAGCGAAAGTGGATGACCAATCGCCACATGGCAGAAAAAGAAAGGAAAAAATCAGCTCACCCACCTAGAAGATCAACAGCACGGAGCCAGGAGTGCTACCAGACGAACGTGAGGAACCAGGAAGATCCAGCTAAACAAATGTTCTAAAATCCACTTTTTATTGGGTCATACAAAATATATTTTAAACGTCCACATTGGAGAAGAACAGCAAACGCGTTTCGAACTAAAGGTTCTTAATCATTGCATAGCAAAAAAACAGCAAGGAAGTGGTATTTATATGTCATGTCCTGCTATGCACCTGTTCAAGGGTGAGTTAATCAGAAATTTAAACACACATACCATGTTAAAATCGTATAGCATAGAAACAATGCATATAAATATAAATAATCCAAAAGAAAAAGAAAAGAAGAAAAAAGGAACATATATATAATAATAATCTATAAATGATCATTCATAATGATACATCAAATCATGTGTGATGTTTAAACCCGCTGGTACACGTGTATTTAAAGTATAAATCCACCAACTTTCTCTATTAAGGAGCTTTCTCCTATAATCATCCACCAAATCTCCACCAATCGCCACGGCCCATGGAGGGGACACCACAGTCAGTGAATCCTTCCTTATTTAGTATAGAGTCTACCAATACTTTGGGCGTATTAGCCCAGCTGCGAAGCAAGCTGCACCGCCTGTATATCTAATAATAATTTTTAACTGCATCTAGCCTAGGCAGACTGTGGGGACCCCCAACCAAACCCAGACGCTCTGCATCTAACCCAGCCAATCATTGATAGTATTGCTAGTAGCAGAGTCGCATGGGCTCTAAACCTTGCATAGCCTGTGCATTTTTTCAGATCGATAAGGATGACCCAACTCGTGTTATCTGTAACATTTGTCACCAAAAGCTAAGTAGAGGCCAAAAAATCCATAGTTTGAGTACTTCAAGCATGAACCGTCACACGGATATGAAGCATAAGTTGCAGTGCGAAGCTCACTGTGCTAGCTATAATGCGGCCTAGCGGGCCGGGACAACCACCATCTGCCCCACCTGTGTCATTCTGGGGAGACTAAAAGCTTGAGGATTTTGGAAAATCACCTCACCAACCATTTTAAGCAACTCTGGGACAATTGATGCCACTTAAGTGGTGTCTGTGCCACAATTTTGGGAAAAAATTGAGACTCTTTTTGGAGTCCCCTTGCTGTGTTTTACATGACGTTGCCATCGTCAATTCCAGGTGGGTCGGGTCTCCCCCCCCCCCTTTTAACCATAAGAAACTACATACACTATGGCTTGGGGTAACACAGATGGTTGAGTCTGAAGAGCTGTTTACTCATACTATAGCCTGGGAATCAGAGGTCTGCTCCAAAGCTTCAGTGTCTGCTAGTCAGCGGAGTAGCCACCGCCTGTAGATCTAATTACAATTTTTTTTTTCAAATTCAAGGTTTTTTTTATTTTTATGTTGAAAAAGTACAAGAAAATACAATATACATAGTAAAAGGGGTAGTATAACTATAAATCTATGCATAACGACAGTACATTGGGGGTACAGGGAGGGTTTTCCATCAATATCCAGATCAAGCATGTATTTTTCCATATGAAAGATAGAGAGAGAAGGAGCGGACAACGGCAGACCACCAATCAATAGAGTGCGATTATGATCATTGTTGTGCCGACATCACGGATAACTTTAGTTGGGGGCTAGATGGTAGGCGTCAGAGTTTTGCATCAGCCTATTAAGGAGGGAGATCTACACAAACCATTCCTCCACAGTGGGTGGGTCTCTGCTTTTCCAGTGTCGTGGAATGACATTCTTAGCCACCTGTATTAGGTAGTCTATTGATGACCTTTTATAACTATGTTTACTTATTGGTAACATTGATAAAAGGAGGGCTTCTGGCGTATTAGGGATAGTCAAACCAGTTATTTTCTCAATCATGGCAACCACCTTTGCCCAAAATGCATTTATTATAGGGCATGACCACCATATGTGTGACATTGTCCCTTCTCCCTCCCCACATCTCCAACATCTATCTGAGACCACTGGATACCATCTATGAAGGACTGCTGATACTCGGTAACATCTAGAGATAATTTTGAAGGAGGTTTCCTGAGCTTTGGACCCTATTGAGGTTTTATGTGTTAGGAAGAAACATTTATCCCATTGTGAGTCAGAGAAGGACTTCCCCAGTTCCCTTTCCCATGCACCGCAGAATCCTGGCCTATTGTCAGTTACCCGGGCAATGGGGAGATTATACAGTAGGGAGATGGAGTGTGTAGGGGGTGACAATGATAGGCTCAATTTTTCAAAGTTTGTGAGATCTCTATGAAAATGTGTGCGCTTCTTCACAGTTGAATAGAAGTGTTGTAACTGGCTATAATCAAAATTAGCCTTCGGGGAAGTGGCTCTTCCCTGTAACAAGTCATTGAGGGGGAGCAGCGTAGTATTGGAGATGACATGAGAAAATAATATCGGATGGGATTTATTTGAACCGAGAAATCTATTTGTAGATAGTCCTGGTGGGAAATCTGGATTATCTGAAATCAGGAGCAAGGGGTCCTGGGGGTCGATTGAGGATAAGCTTTTTTTTGGGGATCTCAAAGCCAAAACAGTGGCATAAGTACTATATGACATGAGGCCAAGAGAGGAGACAATTAAATGGGCACACCATGGGAGAGTGGTAAGAGCTTTAGGACAAATGGATTGAGCTATTTTGACCCACAATTTCCCCTCCGAATGATGGAAGAAGTCCAGGATTCTAGCGTGTACTGCTGCCATGTAATACCTTCTACAATCCGGAAGGCTAAGGCCCCCCTTTTGTTTGTGTCTGATCAGAACGTCCCCCCGAATGCGTGGACGCCCACTTGCCCAGATAAATCTGCAAAAGCTACTGCGTAGTCTTTTCCAAAAATTTGAGGGAATTACCACGGGAATGGTTTGGAAGAGGTATAAGAGTTTAGGTAGGACGTTCATTTTTAGTATATTTATTCTGCTGAACCAGGAAAAATCCTTCACCGGCCAAGAAGTAAGATCTCTATAGAGTTGTTCAATAAAGGGCCCAAAATTAAGATAAAATAGACGGGAGAGGTCTCTATGAATACGAATTCCTAAGTATTTGATACCCTGTGAGGGCCAGGCAAAGGGAAAGTTGGACTGGATTGAATCCTGTATGGATTTGGGGAAGGAGACATCGAGGGCCTCAGACTTCGCTGCATTGATTTTAAAATTTGACCATGTACCAAAGTGATCTATTTCAGCCATAACAGCAGTGATGGATATATGTGATTGAGTGATATATACTAGGACATCATCAGCAAATGCAGAGCACTTGTACTCGGTGCCTCCCACCTCAATCCCCCTAATATTGGGGTTATCGTGAATTGATGAGAGCAGGTGCTCCATCACTAGGATGTATAAGAGAGGGGACAGAGGACATCCCTGCCTTGTCCCATTGGTGATTATGAAAGGTGATGATAATGTTCCATTTATCTTCAGCCTAGCTGACGGATTGCGATACAGGGCCATGATTTTGGCTATAAAAGGGTCCCCTACCCCAAGCTTTTTAAGAGAATAATATATGGCGTGCCAGGAGACTCTATGGAATGCTTTCTCAGCATCCAACGAGAGTATCTAATTACAAATTTTTAACTGCATCTAGCCCAAGCAATACTTTGGGCCTTGTAGCAGTGTCTGCTAGTCAGCGGATTAACCCAGCTGTTAAGCAAGCTACACCACCTGTAGTTTGGACACTTAATTTTTTCAAAGGAAATGGTTCGGGCCCCCGGGACACTCAGTGAAGAGCATCGGGGAGGCACCCCAAGGCACAGGGGCTGGGACTGGCGGTAGGACGCCTTGCGGTGGACCGCCAAGCTCGATGCTTATAAAAGCTTTTTAACTGCAGCAGCTTTAGTGGACGTTACTGGAGCTGGAATTACCGCGGCTGCTAGCATGAGACTTGCCCTCCAATAGATCCTTGTAAAAGGATTTAAAGTGTACTCATTCAAATTAGAGAGACAATTTAAATTAAAAAGATTAGACCTGCCTCCACCGCAGGGGGGCTCGCTCGACCCACCAGCGGACAGACACCAGTATTGGGAGAGGGGGGCTGGCCGTCAGGGTCCACCGCGGCTCTGGCACAAACCCGGCGACACGGAGGTCGCACGGGCAGGAACGGACTGGCCGTGTCGGCTTCGCACTTTTTTGGTTTTAGAAGGGCATGACATGCCTATATCTGTGTCTCCCCCTCCTTTTACTCCTCCACCTCTTTTCTTTTCGCATGACTATATGTACTTGTCACTTTTCCATGTGTTAGTTGTGTCCTCTGAGCAGTTTGTCAGCTTTTGGACACCTTTGAAGTGTTTTCTATGTGTTTTCTATGTGTTTCTATGTGTTTTTGTTTGCCTGCCATTGGTTTTAACGGTGTTCGAAGGTGTTCAACGAACAGTTCGACGAACAGTTCAGCGAACATACGGGTGTTCGACGAACCGAACTCAAACACTACGGGGGTGGCTCAACACTAGTGGTAAGCAGATAAAAATAACAAATTGAACCCTCCTGTCAGAGACAATGTTCAAAGGAATAATATGCAATCGCACCACATGATTGATAAACAACCTGGAAAGCATTTCAGCATTGGGTAACCCTGATAATGGTACAAAGTGAGATTGTTTACTGAATCGTTCAACTACCACTAAAAATAACAGTTTTCCCACCAGACAAAGGTAAATCAGTAATGAAATCCATTAACAAATGAGTCCATGGTCTTTCTGGAATTGTAATCAGCAGGGAGAAGTGAATACAAGAATTAAAATATAACTTTTAATGATATATAATAAAAAGGACCTAAGACCCAAGACCACAATTGTCATAAAACGATACGAAGTACCAATTAGTACAGTGCAAAGATATGAACCAGTGATCAATAAAAAAGGTTTGATCTCACCAATTCTTCAGACTCTATGATTCCAGGTCTCAATGGTAGAGGTAAGACCAAGATCATCTATTATTGACACAGTGGAGGGTTCTACAAAATACCCTGTTGTGCCCATGTATTGCTCCTGCCCTCACAAGGGCAGAACCCAAGTGTTGCCTAGATGTTACTAGATAATAAGCATATTACTTCCCAACATATGTGCAATCTCCCTACGCGTTTCCCCCTCCATAAGGAAGGATCATGAGGGGAGTTTCTAGGAATTGTGGGATATTAGACTGATAAGTGCAGCTCTTGCAGTGGCACAGAGCTGGTTCGTGGGTCTGGTGAGTTTTGCCACTATCCATATAGGGATCAGTGGTCTATTTGAGCACCTAAGCTACAGTTCAAACCAGAAGTTTACATACAGTATATAAAAAGACACACATGCATGTTTTTCTCAATATCTGACATGAAATCATATATAAATATACCTTTCCCGTTTTAGGTTAATTAGGATTACCATAATTTTTAATATTTGCCAAATGCCAGAATAATGAGAGAAAGAGAATGTTTTAAGGCATTTTTATTACTTACTGCAAAGTAAGTCCTAACAGGAAAACAAAAACATAACGTATGTCACAGTACCTGTTGCTACAGGAAGCCGCCCGTTTCAGGAACACACAACATAAGGTTTAGCTTTCCTTAAGATGAAAACACAGAGCTTGAACCTCCAGGCCCACCCCACAATGAATGCTCTAGAAAGCTGTGTATTTATCCTCTGGACTCTTCCCGCTCTACAGATGTTCAATTATCTAAACATGGCTGATTAATCCCTCTCAGTACTTAGTGTGCTGGAGCATTTTCCTAGGTTTATATTACTGAAGGTAACAACCTCAGTGCTAGTACTTTGCCAGTGACTTTGTCACATTTCCTCCTCCTCTGCCCAAAGCGGGGGGTTTTGGCATCTTCAGTCATCAAACAGGGAAGTCTAGAAAGGGCATCTGCATTACCATGTAGGTTGCCAAGCCTGTGTTCCACATGAAAGTTGAAGTCCTGTAGCCCTGAGTTTCAAGTCTTGGAATGCCATCTCTGCTTCAAGAGACCAATTGGCCATTGACGTCTTCATGCACTTAAGAAGGTTGATCAGGGGTGTTGCTACCATGGTGAAATTTTGGATACACCGCTGATCGTATCCCACCATTGCTAGAAATGCCTGAGTGTTTCTTGGAGACCGCTTTCGGACAATTTTGGATTGCCTCCACCTTATTCACTTGCGGCTCTACTTCACCTCTTCCAATGATGTAGCCAAAATATTTTTCCTTCTTTTTCCCCATTGCACATTTCTTTGAATTTATGGTAAACCCCCCCCTTCCTCAGCGCATTCAGCATGGCCGTGACCCTCTGCAGATGAGTTCCCCAATCACAATTTCGTCGAGTTAAGCTGCGGCGTACTTTTTGTGAGGGGCTAAGATCCGGTCCATGGCCCTTCAGAAGGTAGCTGGGTCTCCTTGTTGCCCGAACAGCCTTCTGGCATTCTGGAAGCAACCATCAGGTGTAGACGAGGCCGTCTTCTCCTTTGCATTTTCAAAGAGAAGGATTTGCCGGTAAACTTTCGTTAGGTCCGAGGTCGTGATGTATCTGACCGACCCTAGCTTCTCTTTGAGATCATCGACGTGGGGCATTGAATACACGTCACATTTCGACATCACATTTAGCTTCCTGTGGTTGTTGCAGAAACGCTACTCTCCCCCAGGCTTCCGCACAAGGAGAGTGGGGCTGGACCATCCGCTCTTTGACTCCTCGATGACAACCAGGTTCAACTTCTTCCTCACCTCCTTCGAAATCACCTCATGGTGGGCTTCGGGAATTCTATATAGCTTTTGGTTCACCCACACATGTGGATCCATCAGAATTTCATGTTCGGTCACCTGCGTACATCCTGCCAACTCTGAAAACAGATCCCGGTTCTTGGCACTGTTGTTTCTGGGCCGGTGACAGTGTCTCTGACACTCTGACATCCTCAGTGTCCACTTATGGCTTGTCCAGCCCACATGGAGTTTCAATGGGGTCCCTCAGTTACCCTGCCTTGATGGATATTGGCACGAGAGGATTTTAGAAGTGAGAGGAGGTAGCGATTAACTGGCAGTTGGGACAGGACTTGCAATACCTTAGGATTTCCAGGGACATCTGGGCCAATAGAACGTCCGCATGACTCGTTCTTCAGTTTTATCCAACCCCAGTTGGCAACCAAAGACATATGAATGTTCAACACTCTTTGTCTACAGGGTCTTGGTACCAACAATTGCTCCATTATCTCCTCCCTCACCTTAAAAACCCGGTACAATAAGTCCCCATTCAACATTAAATAGGGAAACTTGGTGTCAGCCCCTCCCCCACAAGCCTCCCAAATCAACACAAAGTCCCGGCCTATGATAATTGTGTGCAATAAATCCGGGACCACGTCAACCTCATGGGACTCAGTATATCGGGCAGTCTCAATGACCACTCTGGCCATCGGATAGTCTTCTTCCCTGGGATCAATTTAAGAGGGAATGTGGCCCTCACGAGGGTCACCAAACTCCCTGAGTCTAGAAGTCCAGTCATTTACAGGTCATTCACATTTACAGAACAAATTTGGGGCCCCTTGTCTGTTGGACAGTCCACACTGCATGCTGGATATGCATAGAGTGAATACCGGCGTTCTATGCTACAGTCCATTTGCTAGGTGGTCAGAGGACAATTGACAGCTATATGACCTGGGCCATGACATCTTCATCAAATTATATCCCTCGATGAGGCCCTTGGCATGTCCTCCGCCCCCTTGGACTTTAAACACCCCACCCACTTTTTAACCTCTGCCCCCAAGTATGGAATTAGTTGTCTCCCCAAGGACCAGTCAGCCCCCTTATACCTTGCGACCAGTCCATCCAAGTCATCAGCATTCCAGGGATCTCCCGGGGCAACCCAAGTCTGAATTGGGCTCGGTCTGCATCAGGCTCGGAAGGGAGAGCACGAATCCGTCCATTACAACTCGCACTACCATCTGCGCTGGTGTAGAAGACTCCAGCTTTAACCACTTTTAGATGAGGTGCAGCAAATATTTGGGAACGAGGGGGTTTGTCACAGTGATATACCCAGAGGTAGACCCATTATGCCCTGACAGACATTGCCAGCCTCAAGCGCACCCATATTTCTGTTTTCAATTTTGCATATTCTTTGGCATCCTGTAAGGCCAAATCATAGTAGGCCTTTTGTGGCTGCTCCGATAAGTGTGGCGCCAGGATTTCCACCCACTGCTCTGGTTTAAAAGGCCCCTATGTCGACACGCGGATCATCTTCTGCAAAACTCTCCTCACCACCTTCCGGACAGAGAAATCATCAGCTGACATTGGGGTTGGAGCTGCCGCTGTGCCATGAATTGCCTCTGTGAGTAACTCAATCTGCTGTTGCTGCTGTCGGTTCTGCTGCTGCTGTTGTTGGAGCTGTTGCATCAGCGGCTTACTTGTCTCCTGTTGTCCCAGTTGTTGCTGCTGCAGCTGTTGCTGGAGCTACTGCTGGCTTTGGACCAGGTGCTTGATCAGCTCCTCTATTTTGTCTGACCACTGTTCCAAAGCAAACCACTAGCAAGATAATTCCTGTGACATTTTTCAAGGCAAAGGAAGAAGGAAAAAACAGCAGCATGGAATGAGTGGTTATGTATGCTAAACGGAGAACTGGTAATGCAGCAACAGTAACCGTGTGCTCAACCAGAATGAAGACGAAAACATATTTTTTTGACCAGGGACAGGAATTATCTTGCTAGTGGTTTTCTATTATAACATGGATACCAGTAACATGCATCCGGTTCAGCCAGCTACTCACAATGGTATACAAGCAAGGAGAGAAAATGTGAGCACTTTCTTTTTGGACTGCAATCAAAAAGATGCCTTTCAGATGATAAGTATGAAAAACTTAGAATTTAAACTTATAAATCTTGCTGAAATAGAAGTTGCATGTTCTGGACAATTAATTCATTAAAGTCATATGTGGTCTGTAAAAGGGTCCCACGAATATTACGTGTATTCAAGGATATCTTGTATTATCAAGAGGATAAAGACTTTGTTGCTGAACGGGAGCAGGTGCATTTACAATGCTCATATGGACTGTTGAATTTAATTTTGAAACATAACCAAAGAGACTATTAGGAAATCAGAACTGAATTGGAAAAGGCAAAAATCAAATTACGCACCCGTCTCACAGAAAATTAAAGGCTCGGTTTTAATAAAAAACTTGAAAAGAAATTGATTTCGATCCAATCTGTGATTAGACAAAAGAAAAAAGATAAATTTATTAGAGACAAGGCAGTTTTCGATTCTGGCCAGATTTTCTCTTGGAATAAAATAAAAACAAATCAGCGAAAACTCAGGTTTCAAAGAAATAGAAAAAAATCACAGAAAACAAAAAGAGACTATTGGACAACTGAGGCTGTGTGCACACCATGCGTTTTTAATGCGTTTCCGCAGCGTTTTTGCAGCTGCGGAAATGCATTAAAAACGCATTAAAAATGCATGGTAGAAGGGCAGCAATGTTCCCCAATGATAATCCGCATGTGCTGTGCCCATGCTGCAGATTTTTCCGCAGCGTTTATGCTGCGCTCAAAAATCCGCAGCATGTCCATTCATTTTGCGGAAAAGCAGCGTTTTCGCCGCCATTGACTTGCATTAGACCTCATGGATTACGCATCACTGTATATGTAGATGCGTAATCCACGCGTTCTAATGTGCGGATGGTACCCAGGTGTGGAGGAGAGGAGAGTCTCATCCACACCCAGGTACCATTAAAAAATCTGTAAAAAAAGAATAAAATAAAAAAATAAATGTATATTTACCTTCTGTCGGCCCGCGCACCACTCCTGCTTGGTTCCCGGCAATTTGCAGTGAATTGAAGGACCTGCGCTGACGTCAGAGTCATGTGACGGGTCACGTGACGCTGACGTCGGCAGGTCTTTCAATTCAATGTTGCCGGCAAGGGAGAACGGAGTGAGCGGGACACCGGGGGCCATCGGAGGGTAAGTATACATTTATTTTTTTATTTTTACCACTCTCTCGGGTCACACTATAAAAATCCATGCTGTTTGCATGCAGCAGCTGTAGACTGTGGGGGCAACCCTGATTGACCTAGGGCCCACAATCCTTGGCGTCGGGAGGACGTGTTCCGTCCCAAGGTCCGACTGGGTCCCAGCTTCCAATATGTTAACCCAGTGTGCCGTCAGCGAGATATACCGTCCCTGTCCACAAGCACTTGTCCACATGTCCGTGGTTAGGTGGACTTTCCCGGTAACTGCATTGTTGAGGGCACGGCTAATGTTTTGGGACACGTGCTTGTGTATTGCGGGGACGGTACAACGGAAGAAATAGTGGCGGCTGGGAACCGAGTACCAAGGGACGGCTGCCGCCATCAGGTTGCGGAATGCTTCCGTTTCCACGAGCCTAAAAGTCAACATTTCGAGCGCAAGCAGTCGTGAAATGTGGGAATTTAGTACTGTGGCCTGTGGGGCGCTGGCTGCGTACTTGCGCTTGCGTTCCAAGGACTGGGGTATGGAGAACTGAACGCTGCACTGGGACAAGGATGTGGACGTGCTTCCTGATGCTGCTACTTGAGAGTGTGCAATGACAGGTGCAGGGCAGGAGGCATCTTCGCATGCACCATGGACAGGGTATTTGCTTGCATGCACAACAGCGGAAGAAGCAGTGGTGCCACCCGCAGACACTGTTCCCGGACCCTGGGGTTCGGCCCACAAAGTCGGGTGCTTTGCTGCCATGTGCCTGATCATGCTGGTGGTGGTCAGGCTGTTAGTTTTGCCACCCCTGCTGATGCTGGCCTGGCAGGTGGTGTAAATGGCCTTTTTGGTGTTATCGGCAGAGTTTTTAAAAATCAACCATACTTGGGAAGACCTAACAGTTGTACTGGCAACTTCCTTCGTGTTGTTACAGGGAACGGTTGCCTGCCTTCTTTCTGCGGCCACCACACTGCTTCTTCCTGCCTGTTGGGGTGCTCTGCCTCCCCCCCCCTGTGTGCTGTTAACCTCGCTCTGCCTGCATGTCCTCCTGCCAGGTTGGGTCAGTTACAATATCATCCACCACCTCGTCTTCCACTTCAGCACCCTGGTCTTCCTCCTGACTTTCTGGCAATTGTGTCTCATCATCGTCCACCTCTTGTGACACTTTCCCACCGTCGCCTTCGTGTGACCTTGGCTGCTCAAATATTTGGGCATAGCTACATGTGATCTCCTCTTACCCCGCTTCAAGTGGACAGGGCGAGAGGCCCGAATCTATAAATGGAAAAGTGACAGCTCTTCGGAGTGTCCAAGTGTGGGATCAGTTGTCTCCAGGCACTCGGCATGGTGGGAGGAAGGAGGATCAGGGTGAGGAATATGCAGTCCAGACTCACAGTTACTGAGACTTGACCGTGTGAGAGACAGGGTGGTGGCAAAGTGACTGGAAGCATTATCCGCTGTCCAACCAGCAACCTTTTCACACTGCTCTGGGTTCAATAGTGATGTGCTGCGGTCCCCTAGGAATTGGGACAGGATGGTCGGGCGAGAAGATGTGAGTGTTTGTTGTGGCAAAATTTCGGCTTGTCCACGACCTTGGCCTCTGCGTGCACCATCACCATCACCATCACGTCCAGTTCCCAGTCTCTTTCCACGCGCCTTGCCCGTTTTAAATGGAGGACAATATCTTCCACGCTCACTACAAATGGGTGAATTTGGAGCGAAGTTATATGTAATCGTGTGATGGAGAAACCACAGTTTTAAATACCTAGCCCGTAGGTAAATATTTTGAGCAGCAAACCAGTGTCAAAACTTTTCTGAAACACTGAAAAAAAAATGTAATGGAGGCCAGAAATGACAGTATTTTCTGAAAACATACTTGTGATCCGTGTGGTGAAGAAAACACAGTTTTAAATACCTGGCCTGTAGGTAACTATTTTGAAGAGCAATCTGGTGTCAATTGCTTCACTGACACACAGAAACTAATTTTAATGGAGGCCAGAAATGACAGTATTTTCTGTAAACGTATATGTGATCCGTGTGACGGACAAACCACAGTTTTAAATACCTGGCCTGTAGTTAACTATTTTGAAAAGCAAACTGGTGTCAATTGCTTCACTGACACACTGAAACAAATTTTTAATGGATGCCAGAAATGGCAGTATTTTCAGCGCAATTATATGTGATCCATGTGACGGACAAACCACAGTTTTAAATAGCTGGATTTTTAGCGCTGTAATATGGAAAGGACGTGGCTGTATTCTGCAGTGCCAACAAGCAAATGGCGCAGAACATCGGTGTTCTCTGGATTGCTTTTTAAGCAAATAATGAGGATTAAGATCCAAAAAAAAATTATTCCTGGCCCCTGAGACCTGGGCCTATTTTTAGAAATATCTAAAAGCAGCAGCAGACAAAACTGGAATGGAGCCCCTTTTGCTATGTGCACTGCAGTCTGCTATATACCCTGCCTGCCTATATACACTGCCTGCCTGATATCTCTGCAGATGAATTAGTTCTCAGAAGGACTGTTTGTTCAGATGGATATGTCTCTCTAATATAGTTTGGTACACCTACGCTAACTAGAAACAAGCAAATCTCTCCCTAGCTCGGCAGCACCTCTCCTTACACTGTCTGATTCCGGAGTGACTGTGACGAGCATGGCGGCGCCAGGTCTGATATAGACCTGATGACGCTGTGCAGCCAGCCAATCACAGTAATGCCACGACCAAAATGGCTACGGCATTACAGTGAGTGGCAAGCATTCCCTGTATGTTCATTGGCTCTGTAAAGAGCACAAAACGTGCAGGGAGGAGCTCTCACCGAGCAACCCCGGAAATACTCGGCGAGCGGCGAGCATCTCGAGCAGTGAGATGCTCGGGCAAGCACCGAGCAGTAGCAAGCATGTTCGCTCATCACTACAGTATAGTCTTGAAGGATTTAGTAGGTTGCATAGTCAGGAAAAGGCAGGAATCGGTACACAGGAAAAGCAGTATAATCTTGTATGAGGCAGGAGGTGAAGGGAGAGCTTGACTAGAGGCTGGGAGCTCAATAATTTCGCAAGGAAGGAAGTGCCAGGCCAGGTTTAAATAGGATGTTCAATCGGGAACACAGGATGCAGCCAATTAGGAACAACACCTGGTGGAGCTGCTCAGGAACAACACAGGTACTAGAATGAAGGTTAGCCAGGAACTGTAAGGGTTAAGAATTAGCTTTTATTATATTTCTCTAAAAAAATAGATATCACAGAATCAAAAATGCAATGTGCATAGACAAACATACAGACAAAAGTATGGTGTAGAAACGATATCGGATCTCCTCCAGTTGCTTCCCAGACCTCTGGGGCCCAGGTCAATCTGGAGATAACCCACTCTTTCTTGTTGAACTAGTAAAGAAATAAACCTGACCACCTTTCAAAGAGAAATATTTGGTTCCGTAATCTTACTGTGCTGAGCTCAATATCTATTTAAACCTGGTTAATGTTACAACCTCCAAGTTACATGCATATGGCTGTTAACTAGTGTTGAGCGAGCATGCTTGACACTGCTCGGTACTCGCCCGAGCATCTCACTACTTGGGATGTTCGGCGAGCACTGAGCATTTCCGGGCTACTCGGGCGGGAGTTCGGGTCTCCGCCCTGCATGTTTGGCGCTCTTTACAGAGCCAATGAACATGCAGGGATTGCCAGCCAGTCACTGTAATGCCGCAGCCATGTTGGTTGTGGGCATTACAGTGATTGGCTGGCCGCACAGCATCACCTCGAGTATTTAAAACCGGGCGCCGCTATCTTGGACACAGTCACCCGGGATCAGACAGTGTAGGGTCAGTGCTGCTGAGTTAGGGAGAGATATATAGTGCGAAATAGGTAGTGTAGGGTCTCTAAAGCCTGCCAAATCAAACAAATAGTCCTTCTCAGGACTAATATCCATCCCAGATATCAGGCAGGCAGGCTGTATAGGAGACGCAGTGTTTATAACAAACACTGCATTACAGTCCTGTGTGCTACCGCTGCTCAAATTGCTAGACATAGCCCCAGGTCTCACGGGCAAGGAAAAATCCTTTTTTTTTCATCTAAATCCTGTTTTTTTTTCTTCCTCAGTCAGACTGTACAAATACCCGTCTTATTAACCTTTTAGTATTCCCCCCCCCAAAAAAAAATTGAGTGTGTCTGTGAGTGTTCAGACACAAATATATCTGTTTAAAAGAGTCTGGTGTAGGCCAGATAACTAGAACTGTGGTTTTGCAGTTCCACGCTTCAAATCTCTGTATTATCCACTTTTTTTCCTTTTTTGCATAAAAAAAAAACATTTTTAGTGTCTCGCTGACTGTTCAGACACAAATATATCTGTTTAAAAGATTCTGGTGTAGGTCAGATAACTAGAACTGTGGTTTTCCTCTTCCACGGTTCAAATCTGAGTGTAATCCACCTTTTTGCATAAAAAAATCTCCTTTTTATTACCCTTTTGCCATTGATAGTGCGAGTGTAAGCTATTTTACTTCATTTACAATGGGCAAGGCGCGTGGCAAGGGACGTGGAACTGAACATTTTGGTGATGGTGCGTGCAGAGGACGGGGCCGTGGCCAAGGTGAAAATGTGCCACAACCAACAGCCACATCTTCTCGCTCCCAGTTCTTGACCGAATTACTAGGGAAGCACACAACAGCACCACTATTGCGAACTGATCAGTGTGAACAGGTTATTAATTGGATAGCAGATAATACTTCCAGTCACCTGGGCACCACCACCTCCGGTCTGTCTTCCACACGGTCAAGTGTTAGTAGCCGTGAGTCTCGACTGCATACTCCTCCTCACCCTGATGCTCCTTCCTCCCACCATGCCGAGTGTCGTCAGACAGCAACTGATCCCACAGTTGGACACTCTGAAGAGCTGTTCACTGGTCCATTTCCATATTTGGGCCCCTCGCCTGCTCCGCTTGAAGTGGTGGAAGAGGAGATCCCATGTAGCGATGCCCAAATATTTGAACAGCCATAGCCACAGGAAGGCGACGCTGGCAATTTCTCACAAGAGGTGGACGATGACAAGACACAATTGCCATGAAGTCAGGAGGAGGACCAAGGTGCGGAAGTGGAAGAGGAGGAGGTGGTGGATGATCTAGCAATTGACCCAATGTGGCAGGAGGACACGCAGAGCGAGGCCAGCAGCACACAGGGGGAGGGAGGCAGAGTACCCCAACAGGCAGGAAGAAGCAGTGTGGTGGCCGCACACAGAAGGCGGGCAGCCGTTCCCCGTAACAGCAACACGAGGGACGTTGCCAGTTCAAGCGGTAGGTCTTCCAGAGTCTGGAATTTTTTTAAAGACTCTGCTGATAACACCAAAAAGGCCATTTGTACCACCTGCCAGGAAAGCATCAGCAGGGGTGACAAAACTACCAGCCTGACCACCACCAGCATGATCAGGGACATGTCAGCAAAGCAAGCCCCAGAGTCCAAGACCAGTGTCAGCGGGTGTCACCACTGCTTCTTCCGCTGTTGCGCGTGTAAGAGAACCCCGTGTTGTGCATGCAAGGCAATCCCCTGTCCATACGGCATGAAAAGATGCCCCCTCCTCTCAGTCTTCACTTGTTATGGCAGTTTCTCAAGAAACAGCATCAACGTCCACGTCCACGTCCCACCGCAGCATTCAATTGTCCATATCCCAGACCTTTGAACGAAAGCGCAAATTCGCAGCCAACGCCCCACAGGCCACAGTCCTAAATTCGCACATTTCACGACTGCTTGCATTGGAAATGCTGCCTTTTAGGGTGGTGGAGACGGAATCCTTCTGCAACCTTATGGCGGTGGCCGTCCCTCGGTACTCGGTCCCCAGCTGACACTATTTTGCCCTGTGTGCCATCCCCGCACTACACAAGCACGTGTCCCAAAACATCTGCCGTGCCCTCAACAACGCAGTTACTGGGAGAGTCCACCTGACAACGGACACATGGACAAGTGCTTGTGGCCAGGGATGGTACATCTCCCTGACGGCACACTGGGTAAACATAGTGGAAGCCGGGACCCAGGCGGACCTTGGGATGCAGCAAATCCTCCCCACACCGAGGTTTGCCAGCCCTATGTCAGTCAGAGTTGCCCCCACAGTGTACAGCTCCTGTGCATCATCCTCCTCCTCCTCCTCATGTTCAGCCTCCATCTCAGATATCACCACATCAGTTACAAGCTGGAAGCACTGCAGTACTGCCTCAGCCAAGCGGCAACAGGCTGTGCTGAAACTCATAAGCTTAGGTGATAAACCTCACACTGCTTGTGAGTTGTGGACAGCTGTGAAAGAGCAGGCAGATCTGTGGCTGAGACCGCTGAACCTACATCCAGGCATGGTTGTGTGTGACAATGGCCGTAACTTGGTGGCAGCTCTAAGGCAAGGCGAGATCACACACGTACCATGCCTGGCTCATGTGCTTAACCTCGTGGTTCAGCGGTTTCTTAAATCGTACCCCGAGTTGCCAGATCTGCTCGTCAAAGTACGCCGCCTGTCAGCTCATTTTCGGAAGTCGGCTACAGCTTCCGCCGCCCTTGCTGTGTTGCAGCAGCGTTTGCAGCTTCCGGCACACCGACTGGTGTGTGATGTCCCCACACGTTGGAACTCTACCCTCCACATGTTGCAAAGGATTTGTGAGCAGAAGAGAGCAGTTGTGGAGTACCAGCTGCAACAAGGCCGTCGATATTCAGGTCAGACTCCACACATAAGACCTCAGGAGTGGACCTGGATGTCTGACATATGTACCATTCTGACAAACTTTGAGGAGTCCACCAAGATGGTACAGCATCCCACGACAGCATCCCACTTGTCTGTCTTTTGCAACGCTCTCTGCAGAGAATTAAAGAGGAGGCATTGCAGCCAGAGTATGATGAGATGGATCAAGAAGCCGTAGCGGTCGATTACACACAGCCCAGCCTCATCTCATCGCAACATGCATTGGGGGACAATGAGGGAGAGGAGGAGGAGGAGGAGGTTGAGGAAGAAGAGGAGCTGGTATCATGCACTGTAGACGGTAGTACCTGTACAACTGTCAAAACGTCGGTTCAGCGTGGGTGGCCTGAGGACAGGGGGGAGGAGGAGGAGGAGAGCATGGTCAGTCGTCATCTTGGTGAGGACACGGAAGTCTTGCCCGTTACCAGTCTGGCACGCGTGGCTGACTTTATGTTACGCTGCCTTAACCGTGACCCTCGCGTTGTCAAAATGTTGGGTGACAGTTATTACTGGTTGGTGACACTTTCAGACCCCCGCTACAAGGAGAACTTTCACTCTCTTATTCCTGAGGTGGAGAGGTCTTCAAAAATGGGGCAGTACCAGAAGGCCCTTGCTGCAGAACTGTTAAAAAAATTCCCATCTGAACACGCTAGCGGCAGAGGTCACAGTTCGTTGCCCAACCAAGGCGTACAGGCGAGAGAGACGCAACTCCAATCCAGCAGAGGCAGGGGAACACTGTCAACGTTTTGGGACAGTTTTCTGAGACCCGCCCAGCTTACAGGTCCTGAGGCGCGGGGTACTCTCACAAGGAGTGGAAAGTTTCAAAAGATGGTGAGGGAGTACCTTGCCGACCGTACCAGCATCCTCCGTGATTCCTCTGTGCCTTTTAATTATTGGGTATCCAAGCTGGACACTTGGAATGAACTCGCTCTGTACGCCTTGGTGGTCCTGGCCTGCCCTGCCGCTAGCGTGTTATCGGAGCGTGTTTTTAGTGCCGCTGGGGGAATTATAACTGATAAGCGCACTCGCCTGTAAACTGACAATGCTGACAAGCTGACCCTTATCAAAATGAACAAGGGCTGGATTGGGCCAGACTTCTCATCACCACCAAATGACAGCAGAGTAACATAAAGTCAAATCCACTGTGTTATTTCGGGAGGTGTATTCCCATGCACCGCTTCACACCCACACAAGGGTATACGCTTCCTCATTTTGGTTGTTTTTTGCTCTTCTGCTTATTCTCAGCCTCCACCACCACTACACCACCGGGGTGACCGTGGTCAGTGTTGCCAGCATTGCAAGTTCATCCGTCCTAATTTTTGGCAGCTTTTGCTTGGAAGGCATAGGCAAAGATTATGGGAGACCAACTCCCCAATAATAAGAATAATGTTTTTAATATGCTGTACTGCATGGGTCTTGTAAGGGGCATTAAAACCGTCTTGTTAAGCTACTGTGACCTCCACGTATCTTCCAAGGGGCATTAAAACCATCTTGTTAAACTACTCTGAACACCACATCTCCTCCAAGGGGCATTAAAACCATCTTGTTAAGCTAATGTGACCTCCACGTCTCTTCCAAGGGGCATTAAAACGATCTTGTTAAGCTACTGTGAACTCCACGTCTCCTCCAAGGGGCATTAAAAACATCTTGTTAAGCTACTGTGACCTCCTCGTCTCGTCCAAGGGGCATTAAAACCATCTGGTTAGACCACTCTGACCGCCACGTCTCTTCTAAGGGGCAAAAAAAATGCCTTGTTAAGCTACTGTGACCTCCATATCTCTTCCAAGGGGCATTAAAACCATCTTGTTAAACCACTCTGACCTCCACGTCCCTTCCAAGGGGCATTAAAATTGTCTTGTTATACCACTCTGACCTCCACGTCTCTTCCAAGGGGCATTAAAACCGTCTTGTTAAGCTACTGTGACGACCACGTCTCTTTCAAGGGGCATTAAAACCGTCTTGTTAAGCTACTGTGACCTTCACGTCTCTTCCAAGTGGCATTAAAACCATCTTGTTAAACCAGTCTGACCTCCACCTCTCTTCCAAGGGGCATTAAAACCGTCTTGTTAAGCTACTGTTACCTCCATGTCTCTTCCAAGGGGCATTAAAACCGTCTTGTTAAACCACTCTGAACTCCAGGTCTCTTCCAAGGGGCATTAAAACCGTCTTGTTAAGCTACTGTGAGCACCACGTCTTTTCCAAGGGGCATTAAAACCGTCTTGTTAAGCTACTGTGACCTCCACGTCTCTTCCAAGGGGCATTAAAACCATCTTGTTAAACCACTCTCACCTCCACGTCTTTTCCAAGGGGCATTAAAACAATCTTGTTAAGCTACTGTGACCTCCACGTCTCTTCCAAGGGGCTTTAAAACCGTCTTATTAAGCTACTGTGACTTCCACGTCTCTTCCAAGGGACATTAAAACCGTCTTGTTAAACCACTCTGACCTCCACGTCTCTTTCAGGGGGTATTAAAAGCATCTTGATAAGCTACTGTGACCTCCACGTCTCTTCCAAGAGGCATTAAAACCGTCTTGTTAAGCTACTGTGACCTCCACGTCTCTTCCAAGTGGCATTAAAACCATCTTGTTAAACCACTCTGACCTCCACGTCCCTTCCAAGGGGCATTAAAATCGTCTTGTTATACCACTCTGACCTCCACGTCTCTTCCAAGGGGCATTAAAACCGTCTTGTTAAGCTACTGTGACGACCACGTCTCTTTCAAGGGGCATTAAAACCGTCTTGTTAAGCTACTGTGACCTTCACGTCTCTTCCAAGTGGCATTAAAACCATCTTGTTAAACCAGTCTGACCTCCACCTCTCTTCCAAGGGGCATTAAAACCGTCTTGTTAAGCTACTGTGACCTCCATGTCTCTTCCAAGGGGCATTAAAACCGTCTTGTTAAACCACTCTGAACTCCAGGTCTCTTCCAAGGGGCATTAAAACCGTCTTGTTAAGCTACTGTGAGCACCACGTCTTTTCCAAGGGGCATTAAAACCGTCTTGTTAAGCTACTGTGACCTCCACGTCTCTTCCAAGGGGCATTAAAACCATCTTGTTAAACCACTCTCACCTCCACGTCTTTTCCAAGGGGCATTAAAACAATCTTGTTAAGCTACTGTGACCTCCACGTCTCTTCCAAGGGGCTTTAAAACCGTCTTATTAAGCTACTGTGACTTCCACGTCTCTTCCAAGGGACATTAAAACCGTCTTGTTAAACGACTCTGACCTCCACGTCTCTTTCAGGGGGTATTAAAAGCATCTTGATAAGCTACTGTGACCT
Organism: Phyllobates terribilis; assembly: GCF_046119375.1. Taxonomy (NCBI): domain Eukaryota; kingdom Metazoa; phylum Chordata; class Amphibia; order Anura; family Dendrobatidae; genus Phyllobates; species Phyllobates terribilis. The sequence continues at coordinate 114,097,299 of NW_027362761.1, read as the reverse complement.
CCACGTCTCTTCCAAGAGGCATTAAAACCGTCTTGTTAAGCTACTGTGACCTCCACGTCTCTTCCAAGTGGCATTAAAACCATCTTGTTAAACCACTCTGACCTCCACGTCTCTTTCGAGAAGCATTAAAACCGTCTTGTTAAGCTACTGTGACCTTCACGTCTCTTCCAAGAGGCATTAAAACCATCTTGTTAAGCTACTGTGACCTCCACGTCTCTTACAAGGGGCATTAAAACCGTCTTGTTAAACAACTCTGAACTCCACGTCTCTTCCAAGGTGCATTAAAACTGTCTTGTTAAGCTACTGTGAGCGCCACGTCTTTTCCAAGGGGCATTAAAACCGTCTTGTTAAGCTACTGTGACCTCCACGTCTCTTCCAAGGGGCATTAAAACCATCTTGTTAAACCACTCTGACCTCCACGTCTCTTCCAAGGGGCATTAAAACCGTCTTGTTAGACCACTCTGACCTCCACGTCTCTTCCAAGGGGCATTAAAACCGTCTTGTTAAGCTACTGTGACCTCCACGTCTCTTCCAAGGGGCATTAAAACCGTCTTGTTAAACCACTCTGAACTCCACGTCTCTTCCAAGGGGCATTAAAACCGTCTTGTTAAGCTACTGTGACCTCCACGTCTCTTCCAAGGGGCATTAAAACCGTCTTGTTAAACCACTCTGAACTCCACGTCTCTTCCAAGGGGAATTAAAACCGTCTTGTTAAGCTACTGTGACCTCAACGTCTCTTCCAAGGGGCATTAAAACCGTCTTTTTAAACCACTCTGACCTCCACGTCTCTTCCAAGGGGCATTAAAACTGTCTTGTTAAGCTACTGTGACCTACATGTCTCATACAAGGAGCATTAAAACCGTCTTGTTAAAGCATTCTGACCTCCACTTCTCTTCCAAGGGGCATTAAAACCATCTTGATAAGCTACTGTGATCTCCACGTCTCTTCCAAGGGGCATTAAAACCGTCTTGTTACACCACTCTGAACTCCACGTCTCTTCCAAGGGGCATTAAAACCATCTTGTTAAGCTACTGTGACCTCCACGTCTTTTCCAAGGGGCATTAAATCCATCTTGTTAAGCTACTGTGACCTCCACGTCTCTTCCAAGGGGCATTAAAACCGTCTTGTTAAACCACTCTGACCTCCACGTCTCTTCCAGGGGGCATTAAAACCGTCTTGTTAAGCTACTGTGACCTCCACGTCTCTTCCAAGGGGCAATAAAACTGTCTTGTTAAACCACTCTGATCTCCACGTCTCTTCCAAGGGGCATTAAAACCGTCTTGTTAAGCTACTGTGACCTCCACGTCTCTTCCAAGGGGCTTTAAAACCGTCTTGTTAAACCACTCTGAACTCCACGTCTCTTCCAAGGGGCATTAAAACTGTCTTGCTACGCTACTCTGAACTCCACATCTCTTCCAAGGGGCATTAAAACTGTCCTGTTAAGCTACTGTGACCTTCACGTCTCTTCCAAGGGGCATTAAAACCGTCTTGTTAAGCTACTGTGAACTCCACGTCTCTTGCAAGCGGCATTAAAACAGTCTTGTTAAACCACTCTGACCTCCACGTCTCTTCCAAGGGGCAATAAAACCATCTTGTTAAGCTACTGTGACCTCCACGTCTCTTCCAAGGGGCATTAAAACCGTCTTCTTAAACCACTCTGACCTCAACGTCTCTTCCAATGGGCATTAAAATTGTCTTGTTACTCCACTCTGACCTCCACATCTCTTCCAAGGGGCATTAAAACTGTCCTGTTAAGCTACTGTGATCTCCACGTCTCTTCCAAGGGGCATTAAAACCGTCTTGTTAAGCTACTGTGAACTCCACGTCTCTTCCAAGGGGCATTAAAACCGTCTTGTTAAGCTACTGTGACCTCCACATCTCTTCCACGGAGCATTAAAACCATCTTGTTAAACCACTCTGACCTCCGCGTCTCTTCCAAGGGGCATTAAAACCGTCTTGTTAAGCTACTGTGACCTCCACGTCTCTTCCAATGGGCATTAAAACCGTCTTGCTAAACCACTCTGACCTCCACGTTTCTTCCAAGGGGCATTAAAACCATCTTGTTAAGCTACTGTGACCACCACATCTCTTCCAAGGGGCATTAAAACCGTCTTGTTAAGATACTGTGACCTCCACGTCTCTTCCAAGGGGCATTAAAACAGTCTTGCTAAACCACTCTGACCTCCACGTCTCTTCCAAGGGGCATTAAAACCATCTTGTTAAGCTACTGTGACCACAACATCTCTTCCAAGGGGCATTAAAACCGTCTTGATAAGCTACTGTGACCTCCACTTCTCTTCCAAGGGGCATTAAAACCATCTTGTTAAACCACTCTGCCCTCCACGTCTCTTCCAAGGGGCATTAAAACCTTCTTGTTAAACCACTCTGACATCCACGCCTCTTCCAAGGGGCATTAAAACTGTCTTGTTAAGCTACTGAGACCTCCACGTCTCTTCCAAGGGGCATTAAAACCGTCTTATTAAGCTATTGTGACTTCCACGTCTCTTCCAAGGGACATTAAAACCGTCTTGTTAAACCACTCTGACCTCCACGTCTCTTCCAGGGGGCATTAAAACCGTCTTGTTAAGCTACTGTGTCCTCCACGTCTCTTCCAAGAGGCATTAAAACCGTCTTGTTAAGCTACTGTGACCTCCACGTCTCTTCCAAGTGGCATTAAAACCATCTTGTTAAATCACTCTGACCTCCACGTCTCTTCCAAGGGGCATTAAAACCGTCTTGTTAAGCTACTGTGACCTCCACGTCTCTTCCACGGAGCATTAAAACCATCTTGTTAAACCACTCTGACCTCCACTTCTCTTCCAAGGGGCATTAAAACCGTCTTGTAAAGCTACTGTGACCTCCACGTCTCTTCCAAGGGGCATTAAAACCGTCTTGTTAAACCACTCTGAACTCCACGTCTCTTCCAAGGGGAATTAAAACCGTCATGTTAAGCTACTGTGACCTCAACGTCACTTCCAAGGGGCATTAAAACCGTCTTGTTAAACCACTCTGACCTCCACGTCTCTTCCAAGGGGCATTAAAACTGTCTTGTTAAGCTACTGTGACCTCCATGTCTCTTTCAAGGGGCATTAAAACCGTCTTGTTAAGCTACTGTGACCTTCACGTCTCTTCCAAGTGGCATTAAAACCATCTTGTTAAACCAGTCTGACCTCCACCTCTCTTCCAAGGGGCAATAAAACCGTCTTGTTAAGCTACTGTTACCTCCATGTCTCTTCCAAGGGGCATTAAAACCGTCTTGTTAAACCACTCTGAACTCCAGGTCTCTTCCAAGGGGCATTAAAACCGTCTTGTTAAGCTACTGTGAGCACCACGTCTTTTCCAAGGGGCATTAAAACCGTCTTGTTAAGCTACTGTGACCTCCACGTCTCTTCCAAGGGGCATTAAAACCATCTTGTTAAACCACTCTCACCTCCACGTCTTTTCCAAGGGGCATTAAAACCGTCTTGTTAAGCTACTGTGACCTCCACGTCTCTTCCAAGTGGCATTAAAACCATCTTGTTAAACCACTCTGACCTCCACGTCCCTTCCAAGGGGCATTAAAATCGTCTTGTTATACCACTCTGACCTCCACGTCTCTTCCAAGGGGCATTAAAACCGTCTTGTTAAGCTACTGTGACGACCACGTCTCTATCAAGGGGCATTAAAACCGTCTTGTTAAGCTACTGTGACCTTCACGTCTCTTCCAAGTGGCATTAAAACCATCTTGTTAAACCAGTCTGACCTTTACCTCTCTTCCAAGGGGCATTAAAACCGTCTTGTTAAGCTACTGTGACCTCCATGTCTCTTCCAAGGGGCATTAAAACCGTCTTGTTAAACCACTCTGAACTCCAGGTCACTTCCAAGGGGCATTAAAACCGTCTTGTTAAGCTACTGTGAGCACCACGTCTTTTCCAGGGGGCATTAAAACCGTCTTGTTAAGCTACTGTGACCTCCACGTCTCTTCCAAGGGGCATTAAAACCATCTTGTTAAACCACTCTCACCTCCACGTCTTTTCCAAGGGGCATTAAAACAATCTTGTTAAGCTACTGTGACCTCCACGTCTCTTCCAAGGGGCTTTAAAACCGTCTTATTAAGCTACTGTGACTTCCACGTCTCTTCCAAGGGACATTAAAACCGTCTTGTTAAACCACTCTGACCTCCACGTCTCTTTCAGGGGGTATTAAAAGCATCTTGATAAGCTACTGTGACCTCCACGTCTCTTCCAAGAGGCATTAAAACCGTCTTGTTGAGCTACTGTGACCTCCACGTCTCTTCCAAGTGGCATTAAAACCATCTTGTTAAACCACTCTGACCTCCACGTCTCTTTCGAGAAGCATTAAAACCGTCTTGTTAAGCTACTGTGACCTTCACGTCTCTTCCAAGAGGCATTAAAACCATCTTGTTAAGCTACTGTGACCTCCACGTCTCTTACAAGGGGCATTAAAACCGTCTTGTTAAACCACTCTGAACTCCACGTCTCTTCCAAGGTGCATTAAAACTGTCTTGTTAAGCTACTGTGAGCGCCACGTCTTTTCCAAGGGGCATTAAAACCGTCTTGTTAAGCTACTGTGACCTCCACGTCTCTTCCAAGGGGCATTAAAACCATCTTGTTAAACCACTCTGACCTCCACGTCTCTTCCAAGGGGCATTAAAACCGTCTTGTTAGACCACTCTGACCTCCACGTCTCTTCCAAGGGGCATTAAAACCGTCTTGTTAAGCTACTGTGACCTCCACGTCTCTTCCAAGGGGCATTAAAACCGTCTTGTTAAACCACTCTGAACTCCACGTCTCTTCCAAGGGCCATTAAAACCGTCTTGTTAAGCTACTGTGACCTCCACGTCTCTTCCAAGGGGCATTAAAACCGTCTTGTTAAACCACTCTGAACTCCACGTCTCTTCCAAGGGGAATTAAAACCGTCTTGTTAATCTACTGTGACCTCAACGTCTCTTCCAAGGGGCATTAAAACCGTCTTTTTAAACCACTCTGACCTCCACGTCTCTTCCAAGGGGCATTAAAACTGTCTTGTTAAGCTACTGTGACCTACATGTCTCATCCAAGGAGCATTAAAACCGTCTTGTTAAAGCATTCTGACCTCCACTTCTCTTCCAAGGGGCATTAAAACCATCTTGATAAGCTACTGTGATCTCCACGTCTCTTCCAAGGGGCATTAAAACCGTCTTGTTACACCACTCTGAACTCCACGTCTCTTCCAAGGGGCATTAAAACCATCTTGTTAAGCTACTGTGACCTCCACGTCTTTTCCAAGGGGCATTAAATCCATCTTGTTAAGCTACTGTGACCTCCACGTCTCTTCCAAGGGGCATTAAAACCGTCTTGTTAAACCACTCTAACCTCCACGTCTCTTCCAGGGGGCATTAAAACCGTCTTGTTAAGCTACTGTGACCTCCACGTCTCTTCCAAGGGGCAATAAAACTGTCTTGTTAATCCACTCTGATCTCCACGTCTCTTCCAAGGGGCATTAAAACCGTCTTGTTAAGCTACTGTGACCTCCACGTCTCTTCCAAGGGGCTTTAAAACCGTCTTGTTAAACCACTCTGAACTCCACGTCTCTTCCAAGGGGCATTAAAACTGTCTTGCTACGCTACTCTGAACTCCACATCTCTTCCAAGGGGCATTAAAACTGTCCTGTTAAGCTACTGTGACCTTCACGTCTCTTCCAAGGGGCATTAAAACCGTCTTGTTAAGCTACTGTGAACTCCACGTCTCTTGCAAGCGGCATTAAAACAGTCTTGTTAAACCACTCTGACCTCCACGTCTCTTCCAAGGGGCAATAAAACCATCTTGTTAAGCTACTGTGACCTCCACGTCTCTTCCAAGGGGCATTAAAACCGTCTTCTTAAACCACTCTGACCTCAACGTCTCTTCCAATGGGCATTAAAATTGTCTTGTTACTCCACTCTGACCTCCACATCTCTTCCAAGGGGCATTAAAACTGTCCTGTTAAGCTACTGTGATCTCCACGTCTCTTCCAAGGGGCATTAAAACCGTCTTGTTAAGCTACTGTGAACTCCACGTCTCTTCCAAGGGGCATTAAAACCGTCTTGTTAAGCTACTGTGACCTCCACGTCTCTTCCACGGAGCATTAAAACCATCTTGTTAAACCACTCTGACCTCCGCGTCTCTTCCAAGGGGCATTAAAACCGTCTTGTTAAGCTACTGTGACCTCCACGTCTCTTCCAATGGGCATTAAAACCGTCTTGCTAAACCACTCTGACCTCCACGTTTCTTCCAAGGGGCATTAAAACCATCTTGTTAAGCTACTGTGACCACCACATCTCTTCCAAGGGGCATTAAAACCGTCTTGTTAAGATACTGTGACCTCCACGTCTCTTCCAAGGGGCATTAAAACAGTCTTGCTAAACCACTCTGACCTCCACGTCTCTTCCAAGGGGCATTAAAACCATCTTGTTAAGCTACTGTGACCACAACATCTCTTCCAAGGGGCATTAAAACCGTCTTTTTTAAGCACTCTGACCTCCACCTCTCTTCCAAGGGGCATTAAAACCGTCTTGATAAGCTACTGTGACCTCCACTTCTCTTCCAAGGGGCATTAAAACCATCTTGTTAAACCACTCTGCCCTCCACGTCTCTTCCAAGGGGCATTAAAACCTTTTTGTTAAACCACTCTGACATCCACGCCTCTTCCAAGGGGCATTAAAACTGTCTTGTTAAGCTACTGAGACCTCCACGTCTCTTCCAAGGGGCATTAAAACCGTCTTATTAAGCTATTGTGACTTCCACGTCTCTTCCAAGGGACATTAAAACCGTCTTGTTAAACCACTCTGACCTCCACGTCTCTTCCAGGGGGCATTAAAACCGTCTTGTTAAGCTACTGTGTCCTCCACGTCTCTTCCAAGAGGCATTAAAACCGTCTTGTTAAGCTACTGTGACCTCCACGTCTCTTCCAAGTGGCATTAAAACCATCTTGTTAAATCACTCTGACCTCCACGTCTCTTCCAAGGGGCATTAAAACCGTCTTGTTAAGCTACTGTGACCTCCACGTCTCTTCCACGGAGCATTAAAACCATCTTGTTAAACCACTCTGACCTCCACTTCTCTTCCAAGGGGCATTAAAACCGTCTTGTAAAGCTACTGTGACCTCCACGTCTCTTCCAAGGGGCATTAAAACCGTCTTGTTAAACCACTCTGAACTCCACGTCTCTTCCAAGGGGAATTAAAACCGTCATGTTAAGCTACTGTGACCTCAACGTCACTTCCAAGGGGCATTAAAACCGTCTTGTTAAACCACTCTGACCTCCACGTCTCTTCCAAGGGGCATTAAAACTGTCTTGTTAAGCTACTGTGACCTCCATGTCTCATTCAAGGGGCATTAAAACCATCTTATTAAAGCATTCTGACCTCCACTTCTCTTCCAAGGGGCATTAAAACCATCTTGATAAGCTACTGTGACCTCCACGTCTCTTCCAAGGGGCATTAAAACCGTCTTGTTAAACCACTCTGACCTCCACGACTCTTCCAAGGGGCATTTAAATCTTCTTGTTAAACCACTCTGACATCCACGTCTCTTCCAAGGTGCATTAAAACCTACTTGTTAAGCTACTGTGACCTCCACGTCTCTTCCAAGGTGCATTAAAACCGTCTTGTTAAACCACTCTGAACTCCACGTCTCTTCCAAGGGGCATTAAAACCGTCTTGTTAAGCTACTGTGACCTCCACGTCTTTTCCAAGGGGCATTAAATCCATCTTGTTAAGCTACTGTGACCTCCACGTCTCTTCCAAGGGGCATTAAAACCGTCTTGTTAAACCACTCTGACCTCCACGTTTCTTCCAGGGGGCATTAAAACCGTCTTGTTAAGCTACTGTGACCTCCACGTCTCTTCCAAGGGGCAATAAAACTGTCTTGTTAAACCACTCTGATCTCCACGTCTCTTCCAAGGGGCATTAAAACTGTCTTGCTACGCTACTCTGAACTCCACATCTCTTCCAAGGGGCATTAAAACGGTCCTGTTAAGCTTCTGTGACCTTCACGTCTCTTCCAAGGGGCATTAAAACCGTCTTGTTAAGCTACTGTGAACTCCACGTCTCTTGCAAGGGGCATTAAAACAGTCTTGATAAACCACTCTGACCTCCACGTCTCTTCCAAGGGGCAATAAAACCATCTTGTTAAGCTACTGTAACCTCCACGTCTCTTCCAAGGGGCTTTAAAACCGTCTTGTTAAACCACTCTGACCTCCACGTCTCTTCCAATGGGCATTAAAATTGTCTTGTTATTCCACTCTGACCTCCACATCTCTTCCAAGGGGCATTAAAACTGTCCTGTTAAGCTACTGTGAACTCCACGTCTCTTCCAAGGGGCATTAGTACCGTCTTGTTAAGCTACTGTGACCTCCACGTCTCTTCCACAGAGCATTAAAACCATCTTGTTAAACCACTCTGACCTCCACGTCTCTTCCAAGGGGCATTAAAACCGTCTTGTTAAGCTGCTGTGACCTCCATGTCTCTTCCAAGGGGCATTAAAGCCGTCTTGTTAAACCACTCTGAACTCCACGTCTCTTCCAAGGGGCATTAAAACCGTCTTGTTAAGATACTGTGACCTCCACGTCTCTTCCAAGGGGCATTAAAACCGTCTTGCTAAACCACTCTGACCTCCACGTCTCTTCCAAGGGGCATTAAAACCATCTTGTTAAGCTACTGTGACCACCAGGTCTCTTCCAAGGGGCATTAAAACCGTCTTTTTAAAGCACTTTGACCTCCACGTCTCTTCCAAGGGGCATTAAAACCGTCTTGATAAGCTACTGTGACCTCCACTTCTCTTCCAAGGGGCATTAAAACCATCTTGTTAAACCACTCTGCCCTCCACGTCTCTTCCAAGGGGCATTAAAACCTTCTTGTTCAACCACTCTGACATCCACGCCTCTTCCAAGGGGCATTAAAACTGTCTTATTAAGCTACTGTGACCTCCACGTCTCTTCCAAGGGGCATTAAAACCTACTTGTTTAGCTACTGTGACCTCCACGTCTCTTCCAATGGGCATTAGTACCGTCTTGTTAAGCTACTGTGACCTCCACGTCTCTTCCAAGGGGCATTAAAGCCGTCTTGTTAAACCACTCTGAACTCCACGTCTCTTCCAAGGGGCATTAAAACCGTCTTGTTAAGATACTGTGACCTCCACGTCTCTTCCAAGGGGCATTAAAACCCTCTTGCTAAACCACTGTGACCTCCACGTCTCTTCCAAGGGGCATTAAAACCCTCTTGCTAAACCACTCTGACCACCACGTCTCTTCCAAGGGGCATTAAAACCGTCTTTTTAAAGCACTCTGACCTCCACGTCTCTTCCAAGGGGCATTAAAACCGTCTTGATAAGCTACAGTGACCTCCACTTCTCTTCCAAGGGGCATTAAAACCATCTTGTTAAACCACTCTGCCCTCCACGTCTCTTCCAAGGGGCATTAAAACCTTCTTGTTAAACCACTCTGACATCCACGCCTCTTCCAAGGGGCATTAAAACGGTCTTGTTAAGCTACTGTGACCTCCACGTCTCTTCCAAGTTGCATTAAAACCTACTTGTTTAGCTACTGTGACCTCCACGTCTCTTCCAAGTGGCATTAGTACCGTCTTGTTAAGCTACTGTGACCTCCACGTCTCTTCCAAGGAGCATTAAAACCGTCTTGTTAAACCACTCTGAACTCCACGTCTCTTCCAAGGGGCATTAAAACCGTCTTGTTAAGCTACTGTGACCTCCACGTATTTTCCAAGGGGCATTAAAACCATCTTGTTAAGCTACTGTGACCTCCACGTCTCTTCCAAGGGGCATTAAAACCGTCTTGTTAAACCACCCTGGCCTCCACGTCTCTTCCAAGGGGCATTAAAACCGTATTGTTAAACCACTCTGACCTCCACGTCTCTTCCAAGGGGCGTTAAAATTGTCTTGTTACTCCACTCTAACCTCCACGTCTCTTCCAAGAGGCATTAAAACCGTCTTGTTAAGCTACTGTGACCTCCACGTCTCTTCCAAGTGGCATTAAAACCATCTTGTTATACCACTCTGACCTCCACGTCTCTTCCAAGGGGCATTAAAACCGTCTTGTTAAGCTACTGTGACGACCACGTCTCTTTCAAGGGGCATTAAAACCGTCTTGTTAAGCTACTGTGACCTTCACGTCTCTTCCAAGTGGCATTAAAACCATCTTGTTAAACCAGTCTGACCTCCACCTCTCTTCCAAGGGGCATTAAAACCGTCTTGTTAAGCTACTGTGACCTCCACGTCTCTTCCAAGGGGCATTAAAACCATCTTGTTAAACCACTCTCACCTCCACGTCTTTTCCAAGGGGCATTAAAACAATCTTGTTAAGCTACTGTGACCTCCACGTCTCTTCCAAGGGGCTTTAAAACCGTCTTATTAGGCTACTGTGACTTCCACGTCTCTTCCAAGGGACATTAAAACCGTCTTGTTAAACCACTCTGAACTCCACGTCTCATTCAGGGGGTATTAAAAGCATCTTGATAAGCTACTGTGACCTCCACGTCTCTTCCAAGAGGCATTAAAACCGTCTTGTTAAGCTACTGTGACCTCCACGTCTCTTCCAAGTGGCATTAAAACCATCTTGTTAAACCACTCTGACCTCCACGTCTCTTTCGAGAAGCATTAAAACCGTCTTGTTAAGCTACTGTGACCTTCATGTCTCTTCCAAGAGGCATTAAAACCATCTTGTTAAGCTACTGTGACCTCCACGTCTCTTACAAGGGGCATTAAAACCGTCTTGTTAAACCACTCTGAACTCCACGTCTCTTCCAAGGTGCATTAAAACTGTCTTGTTAAGCTACTGTGAGCACCACGTCTTTTCCAAGGGGCATTAAAACCGTCTTGTTAAGCTACTGTGACCTCCACGTCTCTTCCAAGGGGCATTAAAACCATCTTGTTAAACCACTCTGACCTCCACGTCTCTTCCAAAGGGCATTAAAACCGTCTTGTTAGACCACTCTGACCTCCACGTCTCTTCCAAGGGGCATTAAAACCGTCTTGTTAAGCTACTGTGACCTCCACGTCTCTTCCAAGGGGCATTAAAACCGTCTTGTTAAACCACTCTGAACTCCACGTCTCTTCCAAGGGGCATTAAAACCGTCTTGTTAAGCTACTGTGACCTCCACGTCTCTTCCAAGGGGCATTAAAACCGTCTTGTTAAACCACTCTGAACTCCACGTCTCTTCCAAGGGGAATTAAAACCGTCTTGTTAAGCTACTGTGACCTCAACGTCTCTTCCAAGGGGCATTAAAACCGTCTTTTTAAATCACTCTGACCTCCACGTCTCTTCCAAGGGGCATTAAAACTGTCTTGTTAAGCTACTGTGACCTACATGTCTCATCCAAGGAGCATTAAAACCGTCTTGTTAAAGCATTCTGACCTCCACTTCTCTTCCAAGGGGCATTAAAACCATCTTGACAAGCTACTGTGATCTCCACGTCTCTTCCAAGGGGCATTAAAACCGTCTTGTTACACCACTCTGAACTCCACGTCTCTTCCAAGGGGCATTAAAACCATCTTGTTAAGCTACTGTGACCTCCACGTCTTTTCCAAGGGGCATTAAATCCATCTTGTTAAGCTACTGTGACCTCCACGTCTCTTCCAAGGGGCATTAAAACCGTCTTGTTAAACCACTCTGACCTCCACGTCTCTTCCAGGGGGCATTAAAACCGTCTTGTTAAGCTACTGTGACCTCCACGTCTCTTCCAAGGGGCAATAAAACTGTCTTGTTAAACCACTCTGATCTCCACGTCTCTTCCAAGGGGCATTAAAACCGTCTTGTTAAGCTACTGTGACCTCCACGTCTCTTCCAAGGGGCTTTAAAACCGTCTTGTTAAACCACTCTGAACTCCACGTCTCTTCCAAGGGGCATTAAAACTGTCTTGCTACGCTACTCTGAACTCCACATCTCTTCCAAGGGGCATTAAAACTGTCCTGTTAAGCTACTGTGACCTTCACGTCTCTTCCAAGGGGCATTAAAACCGTCTTGTTAAGCTACTGTGAACTCCACGTCTCTTGCAAGCGGCATTAAAATAGTCTTGTTAAACCACTCTGACCTCCACGTCTCTTCCAAGGGGCAATAAAACCATCTTGTTAAGCTACTGTGACCTCCACGTCTCTTCCAAGGGGCATTAAAACCGTCTTCTTAAACCACTCTGACCTCAACGTCTCTTCCAATGGGCATTAAAATTGTCTTGCTACTCCACTCTGACCTCCACATCTCTTCCAAGGGGCATTAAAACTGTCCTGTTAAGCTACTGTGATCTCCACGTCTCTTCCAAGGGGCATTAAAACCGTCTTGTTAAGCTACTGTGAACTCCACGTCTCTTCCAAGGGGCATTAAAACCGTCTTGTTAAGCTACTGTGACCTCCACATCTCTTCCACGGAGCATTAAAACCATCTTGTTAAACCACTCTGACCTCCGCGTCTCTTCCAAGGGGCATTAAAACCGTCTTGTTAAGCTACTGTGACCTCCACGTCTCTTCCAAGGGGCATTAAAACCATCTTGTTAAACCACTCTGCCCTCCACGTCTCTTCCAAGGGGCATTAAAACCTTCTTGTTAAACCACTCTGACATCCACGCCTCTTCCAAGGGGCATTAAAACGGTCTTGTTAAGCTACTTTGACCTCGACGTCTCTTCCAAGGTGCATTAAAACCTACTTGTTTAGCTACTGTGACCTCCACGTCTCTTCCAAGTGGCATTAGTACCGTCTTGTTAAGCTACTGTGACCTCCATGTCTCTTCCAAGGAGCATTAAAACCGTCTTGTTAAACCACTCTGAACTCCACGTCTCTACCAAGGGGCATTAAAACCGTCTTGTTAAGCTACTGTGACCTCCACGTCTTTTCCAAGGGGCATTAAAACCATCTTGTTAAGCTACTGTGACCTCCACGTCTCTTCCAAGGGGCATTAAAACCATCTTGTTAAACCACCCTGGCCTCCACGTCTCTTCCAAGGGGCATTAAAACCGTATTGTTAAACCACTCTGACCTCCACGTCTCTTCCAAGGGGCGTTAAAATTGTCTTGTTACTCCACTCTAACCTCCACGTCTCTTCCAAGAGGCATTAAAACCGTCTTGTTAAGCTACTGTGACCTCCACGTCTCTTCCAAGTGGCATTAAAACCATCTTGTTATACCACTCTGACCTCCACGTCTCTTCCAAGGGGCATTAAAACCGTCTTGTTAAGCTACTGTGAAGACCACGTCTCTTTCAAGGGGCATTAAAACCGTCTTGTTAAGCTACTGTGACCTTCACGTCTCTTCCAAGTGGCATTAAAACCATCTTGTTAAACCAGTCTGACCTCCACCTCTCTTCCAAGGGGCATTAAAACCGTCTTGTTAAGCTACTGTGACCTCCATGTCTCTTCCAAGGGGCATTAAAACCGTCTTGTTAAACCACTCTGAACTCCAGGTCTCTTCCAAGGCGCATTAAAACCGTCTTGTTAAGCTACTGTGAGCACCACGTCTTTTCCAAGGGGCATTAAAACCGTCTTGTTAAGCTACTGTGACCTCCACGTCTCTTCCAAGGGGCATTAAAACCATCTTGTTAAACCACTCTCACCTCCACGTCTTTTCCAAGGGGCATTAAAACAATCTTGTTAAGCTACTGTGACCTCCACGTCTCTTCCAAGGGGCTTTAAAACCGTCTTATTAAGCTACTGTGACTTCCACGTCTCTTCCAAGGGACATTAAAACCGTCTTGTTAAACCACTCTGACCTCCACGTCTCTTTCAGGGGGTATTAAAAGCATCTTGATAAGCTACTGTGACCTCCACGTCTCTTCCAAGAGGCATTAAAACCGTCTTGTTAAGCTACTGTGACCTCCACGTCTCTTCCAAGTGGCATTAAAACCATCTTGTTAAACCACTCTGACCTCCACGTCACTTTCGAGGGGCATTAAAACCGTCTTGTTAAGCTACTGTGACCTTCACGTCTCTTCCAAGAGGCATTAAAACCATCTTGTTAAGCTACTGTGACCTCCACGTCTCTTACAAGGGGCATTAAAACCGTCTTGTTAAACCACTCTGAACTCCACGTCTCTTCCAAGGTGCATTAAAACTGTCTTGTTAAGCTACTGTGAGCGCCACGTCTTTTCCAAGGGGCATTAAAACCGTCTTGTTAAGCTACTGTGACCTCCACGTCTCTTCCAAGGGGCATTAAAACCATCTTGTTAAACCACTCTGACCTCCACGTCTCTTCCAAAGGGCATTAAAACCGTCTTGTTAGACCACTCTGACCTCCACGTCTCTTCCAAGGGGCATTAAAACCGTCTTGTTAAGCTACTGTGACCTCCACGTCTCTTCCAAGGGGCATTAAAACCGTCTTGTTAAACCACTCTGAACTCCACGTCTCTTCCAAGGGGCATTAAAACCGTCTTGTTAAGCTACTGTGACCTCCACGTCTCTTCCAAGGGGCATTAAAACCGTCTTGTTAAACCACTCTGAACTCCACGTCTCTTCCAAGGGGAATTAAAACCGTCTTGTTAAGCTACTGTGACCTCAACGTCTCTTCCAAGTGGCATTAAAACCGTCTTTTTAAATCACTCTGACCTCCACGTCTCTTCCAAGGGGCATTAAAACTGTCTTGTTAAGCTACTGTGACCTACATGTCTCATCCAAGGAGCATTAAAACCGTCTTGTTAAAGCATTCTGACCTCCACTTCTCTTCCAAGGGGCATTAAAACCATCTTGATAAGCTACTGTGATCTCCACGTCTCTTCCAAGGGGCATTAAAACCGTCTTGTTACACCACTCTGAACTCCACGTCTCTTCCAAGGGGCATTAAAACCATCTTGTTAAGCTACTGTGACCTCCACGTCTTTTCCAAGGGGCATTAAATCCATCTTGTTAAGCTACTGTGACCTCCACGTCTCTTCCAAGGGGCATTAAAACCGTCTTGTTAAACCACTCTGACCTCCACGTCTCTTCCAGGGGGCATTAAAACCGTCTTGTTAAGCTACTGTGACCTCCACGTCTCTTCCAATGGGCAATAAAACTGTCTTGTTAAACCACTCTGATCTCCACGTCTCTTCCAAGGGGCATTAAAACCGTCTTGTTAAGCTACTGTGAACTCCACGTCTCTTGCAAGAGGCATTAAAACAGTCTTGTTAAACCACTCTGACCTCCACGTCTCTTCCAAGGGGCAATAAAACCATCTTGTTAAGCTACTGTGACCTCCACGTCTCTTCCAAGGGGCATTAAAACCGTCTTCTTAAACCACTCTGACCTCAACGTCTCTTCCAATGGGCATTAAAATTGTCTTGTTACTCCACTCTGACCTCCACATCTCTTCCAAGGGGCATTAAAACTGTCCTGTTAAGCTACTGTGATCTCCACGTCTCTTCCAAGGGGCATTAAAACCGTCTTGTTAAGCTACTGTGAACTCCACGTCTCTTCCAAGGGGCATTAAAACCGTCTTGTTAAGCTACTGTGACCTCCACGTCTCTTCCACGGAGCATTAAAACCATCTTGTTAAACCACTCTGACCTCCGCGTCTCTTCCAAGGGGCATTAAAACCGTCTTGTTAAGCTACTGTGACCTCCACGTCTCTTCCAATGGGCATTAAAACTGTCTTGCTAAACCACTCTGACCTCCACGTTTCTTCCAAGGGGCATTAAAACCATCTTGTTAAGCTACTGTGACCACCACATCTCTTCCAAGGGGCATTAAAACCGTCTTGTTAAGATACTGTGACCTCCACGTCTCTTCCAAGGGGCATTAAAAAAGTCTTGCTAAACCACTCTGACCTCCACGTCTCTTCCAAGGGGCATTAAAACCATCTTGTTAAGCTACTGTGACCACAACATCTCTTCCAAGGGGCATTAAAACCGTCTTTTTTAAGCACTCTGACCTCCACCTCTCTTCCAAGGGGCATTAAAACCGTCTTGATAAGCTACTGTGACCTCCACTTCTCTTCCAAGGGGCATTAAAACCATCTTGTTAAACCACTCTGCCCTCCACGTCTCTTCCAAGGGGCATTAAAACCTTTTTGTTAAACCACTCTGACATCCACGCCTCTTCCAAGGGGCATTAAAACTGTCTTGTTAAGCTACTGAGACCTCCACGTCTCTTCCAAGGGGCATTAAAACCGTCTTATTAAGCTATTGTGACTTCCACGTCTCTTCCAAGGGACATTAAAACCGTCTTGTTAAACCACTCTGACCTCCACGTCTCTTCCAGGGGGCATTAAAACCGTCTTGTTAAGCTACTGTGTCCTCCACGTCTCTTCCAAGAGGCATTAAAACCGTCTTGTTAAGCTACTGTGACCTCCACGTCTCTTCCAAGTGGCATTAAAACCATCTTGTTAAATCACTCTGACCTCCACGTCTCTTCCAAGGGGCATTAAAACCGTCTTGTTAAGCTACTGTGACCTCCACGTCTCTTCCACGGAGCATTAAAACCATCTTGTTAAACCACTCTGACCTCCACTTCTCTTCCAAGGGGCATTAAAACCGTCTTGTAAAGCTACTGTGACCTCCACGTCTCTTCCAAGGGGCATTAAAACCGTCTTGTTAAACCACTCTGAACTCCACGTCTCTTCCAAGGGGAATTAAAACCGTCATGTTAAGCTACTGTGACCTCAACGTCACTTCCAAGGGGCATTAAAACCGTCTTGTTAAACCACTCTGACCTCCACGTCTCTTCCAAGGGGCATTAAAACTGTCTTGTTAAGCTACTGTGACCTCCATGTCTCATTCAAGGGGCATTAAAACCATCTTATTAAAGCATTCTGACCTCCACTTCTCTTCCAAGGGGCATTAAAACCATCTTGATAAGCTACTGTGACCTCCACGTCTCTTCCAAGGGGCATTAAAACCGTCTTGTTAAACCACTCTGACCTCCACGACTCTTCCAAGGGGCATTTAAATCTTCTTGTTAAACCACTCTGACATCCACGTCTCTTCCAAGGTGCATTAAAACCTACTTGTTAAGCTACTGTGACCTCCACGTCTCTTCCAAGGTGCATTAAAACCGTCTTGTTAAACCACTCTGAACTCCACGTCTCTTCCAAGGGGCATTAAAACCGTCTTGTTAAGCTACTGTGACCTCCACGTCTTTTCCAAGGGGCATTAAATCCATCTTGTTAAGCTACTGTGACCTCCACGTCTCTTCCAAGGGGCATTAAAACCGTCTTGTTAAACCACTCTGACCTCCACGTTTCTTCCAGGGGGCATTAAAACCGTCTTGTTAAGCTACTGTGACCTCCACGTCTCTTCCAAGGGGCAATAAAACTGTCTTGTTAAACCGCTCTGATCTCCACGTCTCTTCCAAGGGGCATTAAAACTGTCTTGCTACGCTACTCTGAACTCCACATCTCTTCCAAGGGGCATTAAAACGGTCCTGTTAAGCTTCTGTGACCTTCACGTCTCTTCCAAGGGGCATTAAAACCGTCTTGTTAAGCTACTGTGAACTCCACGTCTCTTGCAAGGGGCATTAAAACAGTCTTGATAAACCACTCTGACCTCCACGTCTCTTCCAAGGGGCAATAAAACCATCTTGTTAAGCTACTGTAACCTCCACGTCCCTTCCAAGGGGCTTTAAAACCGTCTTGTTAAACCACTCTGACCTCCACGTCTCTTCCAATGGGCATTAAAATTGTCTTGTTATTCCACTCTGACCTCCACATCTCTTCCAAGGGGCATTAAAACTGTCCTGTTAAGCTACTGTGAACTCCACGTCTCTTCCAAGGGGCATTAGTACCGTCTTGTTAAGCTACTGTGACCTCCACGTCTCTTCCACAGAGCATTAAAACCATCTTGTTAAACCACTCTGACCTCCACGTCTCTTCCAAGGGGCATTAAAACCGTCTTGTTAAGCTGCTGTGACCTCCATGTCTCTTCCAAGGGGCATTAAAGCCGTCTTGTTAAACCACTCTGAACTCCACGTCTCTTCCAAGGGGCATTAAAACCGTCTTGTTAAGATACTGTGACCTCCACGTCTCTTCCAAGGGGCATTAAAACCCTCTTGCTAAACCACTCTGACCTCCACGTCTCTTCCAAGGGGCATTAAAACCATCTTGTTAAGCTACTGTGACCACCAGGTCTCTTCCAAGGGGCATTAAAACCGTCTTTTTAAAGCACTTTGACCTCCACGTCTCTTCCAAGGGGCATTAAAACCGTCTTGATAAGCTACTGTGACCTCCACTTCTCTTCCAAGGGGCATTAAAACCATCTTGTTAAACCACTCTGCCCTCCACGTCTCTTCCAAGGGGCATTAAAACCTTCTTGTTCAACCACTCTGACATCCACGCCTCTTCCAAGGGGCATTAAAACTGTCTTATTAAGCTACTGTGACCTCCACGTCTCTTCCAAGGGGCATTAAAACCTACTTGTTTAGCTACTGTGACCTCCACGTCTCTTCCAATGGGCATTAGTACCGTCTTGTTAAGCTACTGTGACCTCCACGTCTCTTCCAAGGGGCATTAAAGCCGTCTTGTTAAACCACTCTGAACTCCACGTCTCTTCCAAGTGGCATTAAAACCGTCTTGTTAAGATACTGTGACCTCCACGTCTCTTCCAAGGGGCATTAAAACCCTCTTGCTAAACCACTGTGACCTCCACGTCTCTTCCAAGGGGCATTAAAACCCTCTTGCTAAACCACTCTGACCACCACGTCTCTTCCAAGGGGCATTAAAACCGTCTTTTTAAAGCACTCTGACCTCCACGTCTCTTCCAAGGGGCATTAAAACCGTCTTGATAAGCTACAGTGACCTCCACTTCTCTTCCAAGGGGCATTAAAACCATCTTGTTAAACCACTCTGCCCTCCACGTCTCTTCCAAGGGGCATTAAAACCTTCTTGTTAAACCACTCTGACATCCACGCCTCTTCCAAGGGGCATTAAAACGGTCTTGTTAAGCTACTGTGACCTCCACGTCTCTTCCAAGTTGCATTAAAACCTACTTGTTTAGCTACTGTGACCTCCACGTCTCTTCCAAGTGGCATTAGTACCGTCTTGTTAAGCTACTGTGACCTCCACGTCTCTTCCAAGGAGCATTAAAACCGTCTTGTTAAACCACTCTGAACTCCACGTCTCTTCCAAGGGGCATTAAAACCGTCTTGTTAAGCTACTGTGACCTCCACGTCTTTTCCAAGGGGCATTAAAACCATCTTGTTAAGCTACTGTGACCTCCACGTCTCTTCCAAGGGGCATTAAAACCGTCTTGTTAAACCACCCTGGCCTCCACGTCTCTTCCAAGGGGCATTAAAACCGTATTGTTAAACCACTCTGACCTCCACGTCTCTTCCAAGGGGCGTTAAAATTGTCTTGTTACTCCACTCTAACCTCCACGTCTCTTCCAAGAGGCATTAAAACCGTCTTGTTAAGCTACTGTGACCTCCACGTCTCTTCCAAGTGGCATTAAAACCATCTTGTTATACCACTCTGACCTCCACGTCTCTTCCAAGGGGCATTAAAACCGTCTTGTTAAGCTACTGTGACGACCACGTCTCTTCCAAGGGGCATTAAAACCGTCTTGTTAAGCTACTGTGACCTCCACGTCTCTTCCAAGGGGCATTAAAACCATCTTGTTAAACCACTCTCACCTCCACGTCTTTTCCAAGGGGCATTAAAACAATCTTGTTAAGCTACTGTGACCTCCACGTCTCTTCCAAGGGGCTTTAAAACCGTCTTATTAGGCTACTGTGATCTCCACGTCTCTTCCAAGGGGCATTAAAACCGTCTTGTTAAGCTACTGTGAACTCCACGTCTCTTCCAAGGGGCATTAAAACCGTCTTGTTAAGCTACTGTGACCTCCACATCTCTTCCACGGAGCATTAAAACCATCTTGTTAAACCACTCTGACCTCCGCGTCTCTTCCAAGGGGCATTAAAACCGTCTTGTTAAGCTACTGTGACCTCCACGTCTCTTCCAAGGGGCATTAAAACCATCTTGTTAAACCACTCTGCCCTCCACGTCTCTTCCAAGGGGCATTAAAACCTTCTTGTTAAACCACTCTGACATCCACGCCTCTTCCAAGGGGCATTAAAACGGTCTTGTTAAGCTACTGTGACCTCGACGTCTCTTCCAAGGTGCATTAAAACCTACTTGTTTAGCTACTGTGACCTCCACGTCTCTTCCAAGTGGCATTAGTACCGTCTTGTTAAGCTACTGTGACCTCCATGTCTCTTCCAAGGAGCATTAAAACCGTCTTGTTAAACCACTCTGAACTCCACGTCTCTACCAAGGGGCATTAAAACCGTCTTGTTAAGCTACTGTGACCTCCACGTCTTTTCCAAGGGGCATTAAAACCATCTTGTTAAGCTACTGTGACCTCCACGTCTCTTCCAAGGGGCATTAAAACCATCTTGTTAAACCACCCTGGCCTCCACGTCTCTTCCAAGGGGCATTAAAACCGTATTGTTAAACCACTCTGACCTCCACGTCTCTTCCAAGGGGCGTTAAAATTGTCTTGTTACTCCACTCTAACCTCCACGTCTCTTCCAAGAGGCATTAAAACCGTCTTGTTAAGCTACTGTGACCTCCACGTCTCTTCCAAGTGGCATTAAAACCATCTTGTTATACCACTCTGACCTCCACGTCTCTTCCAAGGGGCATTAAAACCGTCTTGTTAAGCTACTGTGAAGACCACGTCTCTTTCAAGGGGCATTAAAACCGTCTTGTTAAGCTACTGTGACCTTCACGTCTCTTCCAAGTGGCATTAAAACCATCTTGTTAAACCAGTCTGACCTCCACCTCTCTTCCAAGGGGCATTAAAACCGTCTTGTTAAGCTACTGTGACCTCCATGTCTCTTCCAAGGGGCATTAAAACCGTCTTGTTAAACCACTCTGAACTCCAGGTCTCTTCCAAGGCGCATTAAAACCGTCTTGTTAAGCTACTGTGAGCACCACGTCTTTTCCAAGGGGCATTAAAACCGTCTTGTTAAGCTACTGTGACCTCCACGTCTCTTCCAAGGGGCATTAAAACCATCTTGTTAAACCACTCTCACCTCCACGTCTTTTCCAAGGGGCATTAAAACAATCTTGTTAAGCTACTGTGACCTCCACGTCTCTTCCAAGGGGCTTTAAAACCGTCTTATTAAGCTACTGTGACTTCCACGTCTCTTCCAAGGGACATTAAAACCGTCTTGTTAAACCACTCTGACCTCCACGTCTCTTTCAGGGGGTATTAAAAGCATCTTGATAAGCTACTGTGACCTCCACGTCTCTTCCAAGAGGCATTAAAACCGTCTTGTTAAGCTACTGTGACCTCCACGTCTCTTCCAAGTGGCATTAAAACCATCTTGTTAAACCACTCTGACCTCCACGTCACTTTCGAGGGGCATTAAAACCGTCTTGTTAAGCTACTGTGACCTTCACGTCTCTTCCAAGAGGCATTAAAACCATCTTGTTAAGCTACTGTGACCTCCACGTCTCTTACAAGGGGCATTAAAACCGTCTTGTTAAACCACTCTGAACTCCACGTCTCTTCCAAGGTGCATTAAAACTGTCTTGTTAAGCTACTGTGAGCGCCACGTCTTTTCCAAGGGGCATTAAAACCGTCTTGTTAAGCTACTGTGACCTCCACGTCTCTTCCAAGGGGCATTAAAACCATCTTGTTAGACCACTCTGACCTCCACGTCTCTTCCAAAGGGCATTAAAACCGTCTTGTTAGACCACTCTGACCTCCACGTCTCTTCCAAGGGGCATTAAAACCGTCTTGTTAAGCTACTGTGACCTCCACGTCTCTTCCAAGGGGCATTAAAACCGTCTTGTTAAACCACTCTGAACTCCACGTCTCTTCCAAGGGGCATTAAAACCGTCTTGTTAAGCTACTGTGACCTCCACGTCTCTTCCAAGGGGCATTAAAACCGTCTTGTTAAACCACTCTGAACTCCACGTCTCTTCCAAGGGGAATTAAAACCGTCTTGTTAAGCTACTGTGACCTCAACGTCTCTTCCAAGGGGCATTAAAACCGTCTTTTTAAATCACTCTGACCTCCACGTCTCTTCCAAGGGGCATTAAAACTGTCTTGTTAAGCTACTGTGACCTACATGTCTCATCCAAGGAGCATTAAAACCGTCTTGTTAAAGCATTCTGACCTCCACTTCTCTTCCAAGGGGCATTAAAACCATCTTGATAAGCTACTGTGATCTCCACGTCTCTTCCAAGGGGCATTAAAACCGTCTTGTTACACCACTCTGAACTCCACGTCTCTTCCAAGGGGCATTAAAACCATCTTGTTAAGCTACTGTGACCTCCACGTCTTTTCCAAGGGGCATTAAATCCATCTTGTTAAGCTACTGTGACCTCCACGTCTCTTCCAAGGGGCATTAAAACCGTCTTGTTAAACCACTCTGACCTCCACGTCTCTTCCAGGGGGCATTAAAACCGTCTTGTTAAGCTACTGTGACCTCCACGTCTCTTCCAATGGGCAATAAAACTGTCTTGTTAAACCACTCTGATCTCCACGTCTCTTCCAAGGGGCATTAAAACCGTCTTGTTAAGCTACTGTGACCTCCACGTCTCTTCCAAGGGGCTTTAAAACCGTCTTGTTAAACCACTCTGAACTCCACGTCTCTTCCAAGGGGCATTAAAACTGTCTTGCTACGCTACTCTGAACTCCACATCTCTTCCAAGGGGCATTAAAACTGTCCTGTTAAGCTACTGTGACCTTCACGTCTCTTCCAAGGGGCATTAAAACCGTCTTGTTAAGCTACTGTGAACTCCACGTCTCTTGCAAGCGGCATTAAAACAGTCTTGTTAAACCACTCTGACCTCCACGTCTCTTCCAAGGGGCAATAAAACCATCTTGTTAAGCTACTGTGACCTCCACGTCTCTTCCAAGGGGCATTAAAACCGTCTTCTTAAACCACTCTGACCTCAACGTCTCTTCCAATGGGCATTAAAATTGTCTTGTTACTCCATTCTGACCTCCACATCTCTTCCAAGGGGCATTAAAACTGTCCTGTTAAGCTACTGTGATCTCCACGTCTCTTCCAAGGGGCATTAAAACCGTCTTGTTAAGCTACTGTGAACTCCACGTCTCTTCCAAGGGGCATTAAAACCGTCTTGTTAAGCTACTGTGACCTCCACATCTCTTCCACGGAGCATTAAAACCATCTTGTTAATCCACTCTGACCTCCGCGTCTCTTCCAAGGGGCATTAAAACCGTCTTGTTAAGCTACTGTGACCTCCACGTCTCTTCCAATGGGCATTAAAACCGTCTTGCTAAACCACTCTGACCTCCACGTTTCTTCCAAGGGGCATTAAAACCATCTTGTTAAGCTACTGTGACCACCACATCTCTTCCAAGGGGCATTAAAACCGTCTTGTTAAGATACTGTGACCTCCACGTCTCTTCCAAGGGGCATTAAAACAGTCTTGCTAAACCACTCTGACCTCCACGTCTCTTCCAAGGGGCATTAAAACCATCTTGTTAAGCTACTGTGACCACAACATCTCTTCCAAGGGGCATTAAAACCGTCTTTTATAAGCACTCTGACCTCCACCTCTCTTCCAAGGGGCATTAAAACCGTCTTGATAAGCTACTGTGACCTCCACTTCTCTTCCAAGGGGCATTAAAACCATCTTGTTAAACCACTCTGCCCTCCACGTCTCTTCCAAGGGGCATTAAAACCTTCTTGTTAAACCACTCTGACATCCACGCCTCTTCCAAGGGGCATTAAAACTTTCTTGTTAAGCTACTGAGACCTCCACGTCTCTTCCAAGGGGCATTAAAACCGTCTTATTAAGCTATTGTGACTTCCACGTCTCTTCCAAGGGACATTAAAACCGTCTTGTTAAACCACTCTGACCTCCACGTCTCTTCCAGGGGGCATTAAAACCGTCTTGTTAAGCTACTGTGTCCTCCACGTCTCTTCCAAGAGGCATTAAAACCGTCTTGTTAAGCTACTGTGACCTCCACGTCTCTTCCAAGTGGCATTAAAACCATCTTGTTAAATCACTCTGACCTCCACGTCTCTTCCAAGGGGCATTAAAACCGTCTTGTTAAGCTACTGTGACCTCCACGTCTCTTCCACGGAGCATTAAAACCATCTTGTTAAACCACTCTGACCTCCACTTCTCTTCCAAGGGGCATTAAAACCGTCTTGTAAAGCTACTGTGACCTCCACGTCTCTTCCAAGGGGCATTAAAACCGTCTTGTTAAACCACTCTGAACTCCACGTCTCTTCCAAAGGGAATTAAAACCGTCATGTTAAGCTACTGTGACCTCAACGTCTCTTCCAAGGGGCATTAAAACCTTCTTGTTAAACCACTCTGACATCCACGCCTCTTCCAAGGGGCATTAAAACTGTCTTGTTAAGCTACTGAGACCTCCACGTCTCTTCCAAGGGGCATTAAAACCGTCTTATTAAGCTATTGTGACTTCCACGTCTCTTCCAAGGGACATTAAAACCGTCTTGTTAAACCACTCTGACCTCCACGTCTCTTCCAGGGGGCATTAAAACCGTCTTGTTAAGCTACTGTGTCCTCCACGTCTCTTCCAAGAGGCATTAAAACCGTCTTGTTAAGCTACTGTGACCTCCACGTCTCTTCCAAGTGGCATTAAAACCATCTTGTTAAATCACTCTGACCTCCACGTCTCTTCCAAGGGGCATTAAAACCGTCTTGTTAAGCTACTGTGACCTCCACGTCTCTTCCACGGAGCATTAAAACCATCTTGTTAAACCACTCTGACCTCCACTTCTCTTCCAAGGGGCATTAAAACCGTCTTGTAAAGCTACTGTGACCTCCACGTCTCTTCCAAGGGGCATTAAAACCGTCTTGTTAAACCACTCTGAACTCCACGTCTCTTCCAAGGGGAATTAAAACCGTCATGTTAAGCTACTGTGACCTCAACGTCACTTCCAAGGGGCATTAAAACCGTCTTGTTAAACCACTCTGACCTCCACGTCTCTTCCAAGGGGCATTAAAACTGTCTTGTTAAGCTACTGTGACCTCCATGTCTCTTTCAAGGGGCATTAAAACCGTCTTGTTAAGCTACTGTGACCTCCACGTATCTTCCAAGGGGCTTTAAAACCGTCTTATTAAGCTACTGTGACTTCCACGTCTCTTCCAAGGGACATTAAAACCGTCTTGTTAAACCACTCTGACCTACACGTCTCTTTCAGGGGGTATTAAAAGCATCTTGATAAGCTACTGTGACCTCCACGTCTCTTCCAAGAGGCATTAAAACCGTCTTGTTAAGCTACTGTGACCTCCACGTCTCTTCCAAGTGGCATTAAAACCATCTTGTTAAACCACTCTGACCTCCACGTCCCTTCCAAGGGGCATTAAAATCGTCTTGTTATACCACTCTGACCTCCACGTCTCTTCCAAGGGGCATTAAAACCGTCTTGTTAAGCTACTGTGACGACCACGTCTCTATCAAGGGGCATTAAAACCGTCTTGTTAAGCTACTGTGACCTTCACGTCTCTTCCAAGTGGCATTAAAACCATCTTGTTAAACCAGTCTGACCTTTACCTCTCTTCCAAGGGGCATTAAAACCGTCTTCTTAAGCTACTGTGACCTCCATGTCTCTTCCAAGGGGCATTAAAACCGTCTTGTTAAACCACTCTGAACTCCAGGTCTCTTCCAAGGGGCATTAAAACCGTCTTGTTAAGCTACTGTGAGCACCACGTCTTTTCCAAGGGGCATTAAAACCGTCTTGTTAAGCTACTGTGACCTCCACGTCTCTTCCAAGGGGCATTAAAACCATCTTGTTAAACCACTCTCACCTCCACGTCTTTTCCAAGGGGCATTAAAACAATCTTGTTAAGCTACTGTGACCTCCACGTCTCTTCCAAGGGGCTTTAAAACCGTCTTATTAAGCTACTGTGACTTCCACGTCTCTTCCAAGGGACATTAAAACCGTCTTGTTAAACCACTCTGAAGTCCACGTCTCTTTCAGGGGGTATTAAAAGCATCTTGATAAGCTACTGTGACCTCCACGTCTCTTCCAAGAGGCATTAAAACCGTCTTGTTAAGCTACTGTGACCTCCACGTCTCTTCCAAGTGGCATTAAAACCATCTTGTTAAACCACTCTGACCTCCACGTCTCTTTCGAGAAGCATTAAAACCGTCTTGTTAAGCTACTGTGACCTTCAAGTCTCTTCCAAGAGGCATTAAAACCATCTTGTTAAGCTACTGTGACCTCCACGTCTCTTACAAGGGGCATTAAAACCGTCTTGTTAAACCACTCTGAACTCCACGTCTCTTCCAAGGTGCATTAAAACTGTCTTGTTAAGCTACTGTGAGCGCCACGTCTTTTCCAAGGGGCATTAAAACCGTCTTGTTAAGCTACTGTGACCTCCACGTCTCTTCCAAGGGGCATTAAAACCATCTTGTTAAACCACTCTGACCTCCACGTCTCTTCCAAGGGGCATTAAAACCGTCTTGTTAAACCACTCTGACCTCCACGTCTCTTCCAAGGGGCATTAAAACCGTCTTGTTAAGCTACTGTGACCTCCACGTCTCTTCCAAGGGGCATTAAAACCGTCTTGTTAAACCACTCTGAACTCCACGTCTCTTCCAAGGGGCATTAAAACCGTCTTGTTAAGCTACTGTGACCTCCACGTCTCTTCCAAGGGGCATTAAAACCGTCTTGTTAAACCACTCTGAACTCCACGTCTCTTCCAAGGGGAATTAAAACCGTCTTGTTAAGCTACTGTGACCTCAACGTCTCTTCCAAGGGGCATTAAAACCGTCTTTTTAAACCACTCTGACCTCCACGTCTCTTCCAAGGGGCATTAAAACTGTCTTGTTAAGCTACTGTGACCTACATGTCTCATCCAAGGAGCATTAAAACCGTCTTGTTAAAGCATTCTGACCTCCACTTCTCTTCCAAGGGGCATTAAAACCATCTTGATAAGCTACTGTGATCTCCACTTCTCTTCCAAGGGGCATTAAAACCGTCTTGTTACACCACTCTGAACTCCACGTCTCTTCCAAGGGGCATTAAAACCGTCTTGATAAGCTACTGTGACCTCCACTTCTCTTCCAAGGGGCATTAAAACAATCTTGTTAAACCACTCTGCCCTCCACGTCTCTTCCAAGGGGCATTAAAACCTTCTTGTTAAACCACTCTGACATCCACGCCTCTTCCAAGGGGCATTAAAACTGTCTTGTTAAGCTACTGAGACCTCCACGTCTCTTCCAAGGGGCATTAAAACCGTCTTATTAAGCTATTGTGACTTCCACGTCTCTTCCAAGGGACATTAAAACCGTCTTGTTAAACCACTCTGACCTCCACGTCTCTTCCAGGGGGCATTAAAACCGTCTTGTTAAGCTACTGTGTCCTCCACGTCTCTTCCAAGGGGCATTAAAACCGTCTTGTTAAGCTACTGTGACCTCCACGTCTCTTCCAAGTGGCATTAAAACCATCTTGTTAAATCACTCTGATCTCCACGTCTCTTCCAAGGGGCATTAAAACCGTCTTGTTAAGCTACTGTGACCTCCACGTCTCTTCCACGGAGCATTAAAACCATCTTGTTAAACCACTCTGACCTCCACTTCTCTTCCAAGGGGCATTAAAACCGTCTTGTAAAGCTACTGTGACCTCCACGTCTCTTCCAAGGGGCATTAAAACCGTCTTGTTAAACCACTCTGAACTCCACGTCTCTTCCAAGGGGAATTAAAACCGTCATGTTAAGCTACTGTGACCTCAACGTCACTTCCAAGGGGCATTAAAACCGTCTTGTTAAACCACTCTGACCTCCACGTCTCTTCCAAGGGGCATTAAAACTGTCTTGTTAAGCTACTGTGACCTCCATGTCTCATTCAAGGGGCATTAAAACCATCTTATTAAAGCATTCTGACCTCCACTTCTCTTCCAAGGGGCATTAAAACCATCTTGATAAGCTACTGTGACCTCCACGTCTCTTCCAAGGGGCATTAAAACCGTCTTGTTAAACCACTCTGACCTCCACGACTCTTCCAAGGGGCATTTAAATCTTCTTGTTAAACCACTCTGACATCCACGCCTCTTCCAAGGGGCATTAAAACTGTCTTGTATAGCTACTGTGACCTCCACGTCTCTTCCAAGGTGCATTAAAACCTACTTGTTAAGCTACTGTGACCTCCACGTCTCTTCCAAGGTGCATTAAAACCGTCTTGTTAAACCACTCTGAACTCCACGTCTCTTCCAAGGGGCATTAAAACCGTCTTGTTAAGCTACTGTGACCTCCACGTCTTTTCCAAGGGGCATTAAATCCATCTTGTTAAGCTACTGTGACCTCCACGTCTCTTCCAAGGGGCATTAAAACCGTCTTGTTAAACCACTCTGACCTCCACGTCTCTTCCAGGGGGCATTAAAAGCGTCTTGTTAAGCTACTGTGACCTCCACGTCTCTTCCAAGGGGCAATAAAACTGTCTTGTTAAACCACTCTGATCTCCACGTCTCTTCCAAGGGGCATTAAAACTGTCTTGCTACGCTACTCTGAACTCCACATCTCTTCCAAGGGGCATTAAAACGGTCCTGTTAAGCTACTGTGACCTTCACGTCTCTTCCAAGGGGCAATAAAACCATCTTGTTAAGCTACTGTAACCTCCACGTCTCTTCCAAGGGGCTTTAAAACCGTCTTGTTAAACCACTCTGACCTCCACGTCTCTTCCAATGGGCATTAAAATTGTCTTGTTATTCCACTCTGACCTCCACATCTCTTCCAAGGGGCATTAAAACTGTCCTGTTAAGCTACTGTGACCTCCACGTCTCTTCCAAGGGGCATTAAAACCGTCTTGTTAAGCTACTGTGAACTCCACGTCTCTTCCAAGGGGCATTAATACCGTCTTGTTAAGCTACTGTGACCTCCACGTCTCTTCCACAGAGCATTAAAACCATCTTGTTAAACCACTCTGACCTCCACGTCTCTTCCAAGGGGCATTAAAACCGTCTTGTTAAGCTACTGTGACCTCCACGTCTCTTCCAAGGGGCATTAAAGCCGTCTTGTTAAACCACTCTGAACTCCACGTCTCTTCCAAGGGGCATTAAAACCGTCTTGTTAAGATACTGTGACCTCCACGTCTCTTCCAAGGGGCATTAAAACCGTCTTGCTAAACCACTCTGACCTCCACGTCTCTTCCAAGGGGCATTAAAACCATCTTGTTAAGCTACTGTGACCAACAGGTCTCTTCCAAGGGGCATTAAAACCGTCTTTTTAAAGCACTTTGACCTCCATGTCTCTTCCAAGGGGCATTAAAACCGTCTTGATAAGCTACTGTGACCTCCACTTCTCTTCCAAGGGGCATTAAAACCATCTTGTTAAACCACTCTGCCCTCCACGTCTCTTCCAAGGGGCATTAAAACCTTCTTGTTAAACAACTCTGACATCCACGCCTCTTCCAAGGGGCATTAAAACTGTCTTATTAAGCTACTGTGACCTCCACGTCTCTTCCAAGGGGCATTAAAACCTACTTGTTTAGCTACTGTGACCTCCACGTCTCTTCCAAGGGGCATTAGTACCGTCTTGTTAAGCTACTGTGACCTCCACGTCTCTTCCAAGGGGCATTAAAGCCGTCTTGTTAAACCACTCTGAACTCCACGTCTCTTCCAAGGGGCATTAAAACCGTCTTGTTAAGATACTGTGACCTCCACGTCTCTTCCAAGGGGCATTAAAACCCTCTTGCTAAACCACTCTGACCTCCACGTCTCTTCCAAGGGGCATTAAAACCATCTTGTTAAGCTACTGTGACCACCACGTCTCTTCCAAGGGGCATTAAAACCGTCTTTTTAAAGCACTCTGACCTCCACGTCTCTTCCAAGGGGCATTAAAACCGTCTTGATAAGCTACAGTGACCTCCACTTCTCTTCCAAGGGGCATTAAAACCATCTTGTTAAACCACTCTGCCCTCCACGTCTTTTCCAAGGGGCATTAAAACCTTCTTGTTAAACCACTCTGACATCCACGCCTCTTCCAAGGGGCATTAAAACGGTCTTGTTAAGCTACTGTGACCTACACGTCTCTTCCAAGGTGCATTAAAACCTACTTGTTTAGCTACTGTGACCTCCACGTCTCTTCCAAGTGGCATTAGTACCGTCTTGTTAAGCTACTGTGACCTCCACGTCTCTTCCAAGGAGCATTAAAACCGTCTTGTTAAACCACTCTGAACTCCACGTCTCTTCCAAGGGGCATTAAAACCGTCTTGTTAAGCTACTGTGACCTCCACGTCTTTTCCAAGGGGCATTAAAACAATCTTGTTAAGCTACTGTGACCTCCACGTCTCTTCCAAGGGGCATTAAAACCGTCTTGTTAAACCACCCTGGCCTCCACGTCTCTTCCAAGGGGCATTAAAACCGTATTGTTAAACCACTCTGACCTCCACGTCTCTTCCAAGGGGCGTTAAAATTGTCTTGTTACTCCACTCTAACCTCCACGTCTCTTCCAAGAGGCATTAAAACCGTCTTGTTAAGCTACTGTGACCTCCACGTCTCTTCCAAGTGGCATTAAAACCATCTTGTTATACCACTCTGACCTCCACGTCTCTTCCAAGGGGCATTAAAACCGTCTTGTTAAGCTACTGTGACGACCACGTCTCTTTCAAGGGGCATTAAAACCGTCTTGTTAAGCTACTGTGACCTTCACGTCTCTTCCAAGTGGCATTAAAACCATCTTGTTAAACCAGTCTGACCTCCACCTCTCTTCCAAGGGGCATTAAAACCGTCTTGTTAAGCTACTGTGACCTCCATGTCTCTTCCAAGGGGCATTAAAACCGTCTTGTTAAACCACTCTGAACTCCAGGTCTCTTCCAAGGCGCATTAAAACCGTCTTGTTAAGCTACTGTGAGCACCACGTCTTTTCCAAGGGGCATTAAAACCGTCTTGTTAAGCTACTGTGACCTCCACGTCTCTTCCAAGGGGCATTAAAACCATCTTGTTAAACCACTCTCACCTCCACGTCTTTTCCAAGGGGCATTAAAACAATCTTGTTAAGCTACTGTGACCTCCACGTCTCTTCCAAGGGGCTTTAAAACCGTCTTATTAAGCTACTGTGACTTCCACGTCTCTTCCAAGGGACATTAAAACCGTCTTGTTAAACCACTCTGACCTCCACGTCTCTTTCAGGGGGTATTAAAAGCATCTTGATAAGCTACTGTGACCTCCACGTCTCTTCCAAGAGGCATTAAAACCGTCTTGTTAAGCTACTGTGACCTCCACGTCTCTTACAAGTGGCATTAAAACCATCTTGTTAAACCACTCTGACCTCCACGTCTCTTTCGAGAAGCATTAAAACCGTCTTGTTAAGCTACTGTGACCTTCACGTCTCTTCCAAGAGGCATTAAAACCATCTTGTTAAGCTACTGTGACCTCCACGTCTCTTACAAGGGGCATTAAAACCGTCTTGTTAAACCACTCTGAACTCCACGTCTCTTCCAAGGTGCATTAAAACTGTCTTGTTAAGCTACTGTGAGCGCCACGTCTTTTCCAAGGGGCATTAAAACCGTCTTGTTAAGCTACTGTGACCTCCACGTCTCTTCCAAGGGGCATTAAAACCATCTTGTTAAACCACTCTGACCTCCACGTCTCTTCCAAGGGGCATTAAAACCGTCTTGTTAGACCACTCTGACCTCCACGTCTCTTCCAAGGGGCATTAAAACCGTCTTGTTAAGCTACTGTGACCTCCACGTCTCTTCCAAGGGGCATTAAAACCGTCTTGCTAAACCACTCTGAACTCCACGTCTCTTCCAAGGGGCATTAAAACCGTCTTGTTAAGCTACTGTGACCTCCACGTCTCTTCCAAGGGGCATTAAAACAGTCTTGTTAAACCACTCTGAACTCCACGTCTCTTCCAAGGGGAATTAAAACCGTCTTGTTAAGCTACTGTGACCTCAACGTCTCTTCCAAGGGGCATTAAAACCGTCTTTTTAAACCACTCTGACCTCCACGTCTCTTCCAAGGGGCATTAAAACTGTCTTGTTAAGCTACTGTGACCTACATGTCTCATCCAAGGAGCATTAAAACCGTCTTGTTAAAGCATTCTGACCTCCACTTCTCTTCCAAGGGGCATTAAAACCATCTTGATAAGCTACTGTGATCTCCACGTCTCTTCCAAGGGGCATTAAAACCATCTTGTTAAGCTACTGTGACCTCCACGTCTTTTCCAAGGGGCATTAAATCCATCTTGTTAAGCTACTGTGACCTCCACGTCTCTTCCAAGGGGCATTAAAACTGTCTTGTTAAACCACTCTGACCTCCACGTCTCTTCCAGGGGGCATTAAAACCGTCTTGTTAAGCTACTGTGACCTCCACGTCTCTTCCAAGGGGCAATAAAACTGTCTTGTTAAACCACTCTGATCTCCACGTCTCTTCCAAGGGGCATTAAAACCGTCTTGTTAAGCTACTGTGACCTCCACGTCTCTTCCAAGGGGCTTTAAAACCGTCTTGTTAAACCACTCTGAACTCCACGTCTCTTCCAAGGGGCATTAAAACTGTCTTGCTACGCTACTCTGAACTCCACATCTCTTCCAAGGGGCATTAAAACTGTCCTGTTAAGCTACTGTGACCTTCACGTCTCTTCCAAGGGGCATTAAAACCGTCTTGTTAAGCTACTGTGAACTCCACGTCTCTTGCAAGCGGCATTAAAACAGTCTTGTTAAACCACTCTGACCTCCACGTCTCTTCCAAGGGGCAATAAAACCATCTTGTTAAGCTACTGTGACCTCCACGTCTCTTCCAAGGGGCATTAAAACCGTCTTCTTAAACCACTCTGACCTCAACGTCTCTTCCAATGGGCATTAAAATTGTCTTGTTACTCCACTCTGACCTCCACATCTCTTCCAAGGGGCATTAAAATTGTCCTGTTAAGCTACTGTGATCTCCACGTCTCTTCCAAGGGGCATTAAAACCGTCTTGTTAAGCTACTGTGAAGTCCACGTCTCTTCCAAGGGGCATTAAAACCGTCTTGTTAAGCTACTGTGACCTCCACGTCTCTTCCACGGAGCATTAAAACCATCTTGTTAAACCACTCTGACCTCCGCGTCTCTTCCAAGGGGCATTAAAACCGTCTTGTTAAGCTACTGTGACCTCCACGTCTCTTCCAATGGGCATTAAAACCGTCTTGCTAAACCACTCTGACCTCCACGTTTCTTCCAAGGGGCATTAAAACCATCTTGTTAAGCTACTGTGACCACCACATCTCTTCCAAGGGGCATTAAAACCGTCTTGTTAAGATACTGTGACCTCCACGTCTCTTCCAAGGGGCATTAAAACAGTCTTGCTAAACCACTCTGACCTCCACGTCTCTTCCAAGGGGCATTAAAACCATCTTGTTAAGCTACTGTGACCACAACATCTCTTCCAAGGGGCATTAAAACCGTCTTTTTTAAGCACTCTGACCTCCACCTCTCTTCCAAGGGGCATTAAAACCGTCTTGATAAGCTACTGTGACCTCCATTTCTCTTCCAAGGGGCATTAAAACCATCTTGTTAAACCACTCTGCCCTCCACGTCTCTTCCAAGGGGCATTAAAACCTTCTTGTTAAACCACTCTGACATCCACTCCTCTTCAAAGGGGCATTAAAACTGTCTTGTTAAGCTACTGAGACCTCCACGTCTCTTCCAAGGGGCATTAAAACCGTCTTATTAAGCTATTGTGACTTCCACGTCTCTTCCAAGGGACATTAAAACCGTCTTGTTAAACCACTCTGACCTCCACGTCTCTTCCAAGGGGCATTAAAACCGTCTTGTAAAGCTACTGTGACCTCCACGTCTCTTCCAAGGGGCATTAAAACCGTCTTGTTAAACCACTCTGAACTCCACGTCTCTTCCAAGGGGAATTAAAACCGTCATGTTAAGCTACTGTGACCTCAACGTCACTTCCAAGTGGCATTAAAACCGTCTTGTTAAACCACTCTGACCTCCACGTCTCTTCCAAGGGGCATTAAAACTGTCCTGTTAAGCTACTGTGACCTCCATGTCTCATTCAAGGGGCATTAAAACCATCTTATTAAAGCATTCTGACCTCCACTTCTCTTCCAAGGGGCATTAAAACCATCTTGATAAGCTACTGTGACCTCCACGTCTCTTCCAAGGGGCATTAAAACCATCTTGTTAAACCACTCTGACCTCCACGACTCTTCCAAGGGGCATTTAAATCTTCTTGTTAAACCACTCTGACATCCACGCCTCTTCCAAGGGGCATTAAAACTGTCTTGTATAGCTACTGTGACCTCCACGTCTCTTCCAAGGTGCATTAAAACCTACTTGTTAAGCTACTGTGACCTCCACGTCTCTTCCAAGGTGCATTAAAACCGTCTTGTTAAACCACTCTGAACTCCACGTCTCTTCCAAGGGGCATTAAAACCGTCTTGTTAAGCTACTGTGACCTCCACGTCTTTTCCAAGGGGCATTAAATCCATCTTGTTAAGCTACTGTGACCTCCACGTCTCTTCCAAGGGGCATTAAAACAGTCTTGTTAAACCACTCTGACCTCCACGTCTCTTCCAGGGGGCATTAAAACCGTCTTGTTAAGCTACTGTGACCTCCACGTCTCTTCCAAGGGGCAATAAAACTGTCTTGTTAAACCACTCTGATCTCCACGTCTCTTCCAAGGGGCATTAAAACTGTCTTGCTACGCTACTCTGAACTCCACATCTCTTCCAAGGGGCATTAAAACGGTCCTGTTAAGCTACTGTGACCTTCACGTCTCTTCCAAGGGGCATTAAAACCGTCTTGTTAAGCTACTGTGAACTCCACGTCTCTTGCAAGGGGCATTAAAACAGTCTTGTTAAACCACTCTGACCTCCACGTCTCTTCCAAGGGGCAATAAAACCATCTTGTTAAGCTACTGTAACCTCCACATCTCTTCCAAGGGGCTTTAAAACCGTCTTGTTAAACCACTCTGACCTCCACGTCTCTTCCAATGGGCATTAAAATTGTCTTGTTATTCCACTCTGACCTCCACATCTCTTCCAAGGGGCATTAAAACTGTCCTGTTAAGCTACTGTGACCTCCACGTCTCTTCCAAGGGGCATTAAAACCGTCTTGTTAAGCTACTGTGAACTCCACGTCTCTTCCAAGGGGCATTAATACCGTCTTGTTAAGCTACTGTGACCTCCACGTCTCTTCCACAGAGCATTAAAACCATCTTGTTAAACCACTCTGACCTCCACGTCTCTTCCAAGGGGCATTAAAACCGTCTTGTTAAGCTACTGTGACCTCCACGTCTCTTCCAAGGGGCATTAAAGCCGTCTTGTTAAACCACTCTGAACTCCACGTCTCTTCCAAGGGGCATTAAAACCGTCTTGTTAAGATACTGTGACCTCCACGTCTCTTCCAAGGGGCATTAAAACCGTCTTGCTAAACCACTCTGACCTCCACGTCTCTTCCAAGGGGCAATAAAACCATCTTGTTAAGCTACTGTGACCACCACGTCTCTTCCAAGGGGCATTAAAACCGTCTTTTTAAAGCACTCTGACCTCCACGTCTCTTCCAAGGGGCATTAAAACCGTCTTGATAAGCTACAGTGACCTCCACTTCTCTTCCAAGGGGCATTAAAACCATCTTGTTAAACCACTCTGCCCTCCACGTCTCTTCCAAGGGGCATTAAAACCTTCTTGTTAAACCACTCTGACATCCACGCCTCTTCCAAGGGGCATTAAAACGGTCTTGTTAAGCTACTGTGACCTCCACGTCTCTTCCAAGGTGCATTAAAACCTACTTGTTTAGCTACTGTGACCTCCACGTCTCTTCCAAGTGGCATTAGTACCGTCTTGTTAAGCTACTGTGACCTCCACGTCTCTTCCAAGGAGCATTAAAACCGTCTTGTTAAACCACTCTGAACTCCACGTCTCTTCCAAGGGGCATTAAAACCGTCTTGTTAAGCTACTGTGACCTCCACGTCTTTTCCAAGGGGCATTAAAACCATCTTGTTAAGCTACTGTGACCTCCACGTCTCTTCCAAGGGGCATTAAAACCGTCTTGTTAAACCACCCTGGCCTCCACGTCTCTTCCAAGGGGCATTAAAACCGTATTGTTAAACCACTCTGACCTCCACGTCTCTTCCAAGGGGCGTTAAAATTGTCTTGTTACTCCACTCTAACCTCCACGTCTCTTCCAAGAGGCATTAAAACCGTCTTGTTAAGCTACTGTGACCTCCACGTCTCTTCCAAGTGGCATTAAAACCATCTTGTTAAACCACTCTGACCTCCAAGTCTCTTCCAAGGGGCATTAAAACTGTCTTGTTAAGCTACTGTGTCCTCTATCTCTCTTCCAAGGGGCATTAAAACTGTCTCGTTAAACCACTCTGAACTCCACAGCTCTTCCACAGGGGCATTGAAATGTTGTTTTAATTACCTCTAACCTCCATGACTCTTCCAACGGGCATTGCATTTCCTCCTAATTTTAGTCAGCTTTTGCTTTTCAATGCATAGTCGAACACTAGGGGAGACCCACTCCCCAATAATGAGTAAAAGGTTTTTAGTACGCTGTAATCCACGTATGTTTCAAGGGGCATTGCAGTTCCACATAATTTTTGGAAAGCCTTCTATTCACTGCTTAGGCCAACAGTGTACATGCTTTAACCCCTTCGCAACCTTGGGTTTTGTCGTTTTTGCTTTTTCATTTTTTGCTCCCCTTGTTCCCAGAGCCATAGCGTCTTTATTTTTTGAACAATATGGCCGTGTGAGGGCTTATTTTTTGCGGGACAAGTTGTACTTTTCAACGCCATTACTAGTTTTACCATATCGTGTACGGGAAAACGGTAAAAAAATTCCAAGTGCGGTAAAATTGGAAAAAAGTGCAATACCACAGTGGTTTTTTATTTATTTTTTTTACCACGTTCACTTAATGCTAAAACTGACCTGCCATTCTTATTCTCCAGGTCATTATGAGTTCGTAGACACCAAACATGTATAGGTTATTTTATATTTAAGTGGTGAAAAAAAATTCCAAAATTTGGTAAAAAAAAAATTTTAAGAATAGTGCCATTTTCCGAGACCTGTAGCGTCTCCATTTTTCAGGATCTGTGGCTGGTTGAGGGCTTATTTTTTGCGCGCCGGGCTGACATTTTTACTTATAACATTTTGGGGTAGATCCGATGTTGTGATCGCCCGTTATTGCATTTTATTGCAATTTTGTGGCGACCAAAAAACGTAATTCTGGCGTTTAGAATTTTTTTCTCGTTACACCGTTTACCTATCGGATTAATTCTTTTTTTATCTTGATAGATGGGACGATTCTGAACGCGGCGATACCAAATATGTGTATGTGGGGTTTTTTTTTTTTATATTTTATTTTGAATGGGGTGAAAGGGGGGTGATTTAAACTTTTATATTTTTTTTATTTTTTTTATATTTTTAAAAACATTTTTTTTTCACTTACTGCATGCTTCAAAAGTCTCCATAGGAGACTAGAAGCAGCAGTTGTCTGATCGTCTCTACTACATACAGGGGACCAGCAGATCCCCTGCATATAGCAGAAATGGTCCTGTGCTATGAGCGCCGACCACTAGGTGGTGCTCATAGCGACGAGATCATGACAACCACAGGCGTCTGCTGCAGACCCTGGGTTGTCATGCATGCCCATCGGTGACCCGCGATCACGTGATGGGGTCGCCGGTGGGCGGGGCTTATGACGCGCAACCCGGAAGCGCGCGTTAAATGTCGCTGTCAGAGATTGACAGCGGCATTTAACATGTTAACAGCCGCGGGTGGATCGCGCTTCCACCCGCGGCTGTTGCGGGCACATGTCAGCTGTAAGAATCAGCTGACATGTGCTCGGTTCAGTGTGGGCTCAGCGCCGGAGCCCTCACTGAACCGGGGGTACACAAATGTGCGTACTAATACGGCAAGGGTTGGAAAGGGGTTAAGTAGAAAAAACGGTTTAGTTAAGGCCCTCTGACCTCCATGTCACTTCCAAGGGGCATTGGAGTGCTTCGAAATTTTTGGTAGGCATTGCACTCACTGTATGCCCTATAACTGTGTAGCCAAACCACTCCTTTTGGTACAGAAACATATCCTACAAGACATGTGTGTGGTTGACTGGCCTGATATTGATGTGAATGGTCCTGTTCCTCCTGCTCTTTCTCCTTTGCCACCACCTCATCCATCATTCATCACCTGAAGCTTTGTTTTAACGGGAGTCATAGAACTGGGATAGTTGCAGGAAAACATCCAGCAATCCTCGGAGGAGGTAGGATATGCGCCAAAACGCTGACCACCTCAGGCCTAGCCGCTACTACATACATGCTCTTGCATTCCAAAGAACAGAAAGCTAAGGAGATGGATGGCCTCATGATCATGAATAATTTACTCATTGTGTAGGAGGCCAACCACTGCTGCTGTCTACCTTCTGAACTTTGTGTTGAAGCCTGATTGACCCAGGACCCGCAATCCTCTATGTCTGGAAGACGTGTTGCATCCCAGTGTCCAGCTGTGTCCCGGCTTCCACAATATTAACCCAGTGTGAGGGCGTCAGTGAGATTGACCATCCCTGGCCACATTCACTTGTCCACGTGTTTGTGGTTAGGCTGTCCTTCCCACTAAATGCACTGGGGAGGGCACAGGTAATGTTTTGGTATGTGCGCTTGTGTATAAGGCGCACCGGGACAAATAGGGGCGGCTGGGGACTGAGTATGGATACCAGGCCGCCAACGCAGCCATGATGTGTTGGCCAGATTCCGCCTCCACACGCCTAAAAGGCCCAATTTCAAGTGCAAGCAAGCAGTATGGTATTGCAGCCTGGGGGTGGGTGGGTGGCAGGTTGCATACTTGCACTTGCATTGCAAGGAATGGG
Organism: Phyllobates terribilis; assembly: GCF_046119375.1. Lineage (NCBI taxonomy): Eukaryota > Metazoa > Chordata > Amphibia > Anura > Dendrobatidae > Phyllobates > Phyllobates terribilis. The sequence goes on along the minus strand of NW_027362761.1, from coordinate 114,058,625 downwards.
GGAGGCACAATTGAACACTGCCCTGGGACAAGGACTTGCACGGGGATAGTTGCAAATCTGCATCTTCTGAAGCGGCAAGGATCACTTCTGATGGGCACACTTTTAGGCAGTGACCTGGGTGTCAGAGATGCTTCCAGGGGTCTTCCCCATGCTGTTCCCATGTCTTTTCATCACTGTATGCATGTGTCACATAGCACATGGCCAGATAAGGTTGTAAAATGTTAAAATGACATTTCCCGGTGAATGCATTAGTCACGGTTGAAAGCAATACAAAAGTGCAAAAACACATAAAAAATGCTACTTGTGAACATAGCCCAAGGTGTGGAGGAGTATTTTTGTTTTTGGTTATTTATTTTACCTTATACACAAGTCTTTACCCTGGAAAGGATGTTCCTTAACATATTTCACAGGAAAGCAGTTTCAGTTTCATTTTTGAATGTTTTATTGTGAGCCCGTAAAAGTGTCTTAATACCTCTGACCACGTTGTTGACAGCAGTGACCTGGGGGTCAGAAATGCTTCCTGGAGCGATCCCCATGCTGTCCCCATGTCATTTGAGCACTGTCACTATCGTTTTGGGCACTTTTAGGCTTTCTACAGACTGCCGGGGGTGCGGCCGCAAAAATGCTCGGGTCTCCCATAGACTAACATTGGGCTCGTTGCTCGGGTCGAGCACCCGAGTATCATGGTGAGCTTGGCCCAAGCTTCGAGCACCTGAGCATTTTAGTGCTCGCTCAACACTACTGTTAACCATTTACACTGTTTCTCATGAGCTCTGTACTAAACCATGCAAATTAAAAAAGGTGGGATGAGCAGGAGGAAAGCTGTACTTATTTAGACAGGAATTGGGCTAGAAATTGTTGTAAACAGACAGAGAAGCACACTGGAAATCTATGAATGAATCAACTAGTGAACTCCCCATATGATCAATGAATGCAATGTACTTACATGCAGACACTGGTCTGTGTGGCCAAGGATCTAACCCTTACTCTTTAATGTGTATTTTGTCTTCACCGTAATTTTTGTCTAATAAGGATAAATCTTCTATCACTAGCATGCATCTCATTTTGCCTGGGCGAGCAGATAGGCCCAGGACTGTGATTCCCCTACTTAATTAATTTATCTATTGGATTACCACACTATTTGCTAATAATTTGTTAGCCAGGAACTGTCCAGCGAGGTGAATAGCTCAGAGGGAAGAGCAGCCGCCAGGTGCACAAGAGCTGCTGGGTTCTAGTCCTGACAACGCATATCGCACAGCATAAGGGTATAGAGGCAATCCGATCCATTGTTCATAATCCTGACAAGGATGAGAAATGTCCTGATTTCATTTGTGAAGCTTTAGGTTTCATATTGAAGCGCAATGCTTTCAAATTTCTAGACCAATGGTTTCTGCAATGCTCTGGTATGGCCATGGGTACACCCAGGGCCGGTGTCAGCACCTGGCGATCCCCCCGCATTTGTGCAGGACTACTGGCACTGTTTGAGTGCTGTCACTTCACCAGACATGGCCGTGCGCTGTGTAGCTGTGTCTGGTAGTAATGATACAGCAGGGGCGACACTGCACCTTTAATTGTGCTGGTGTGTCGCCCCTGCCACGTCATTACTACCAGATACAGCCGCACTGCGAGCGGCCATACTGTGTGTGTGCATGTCTGCGTACCATGTGTGTGTGCATGTATGCGTACGGTGTGCATGTATGTCCGTGTAATGTGTGCGTGCATATATGCGTACTGTATGCATGTGCATGTCTGCTTACTGTGTGCGTGTGCATGTCTGCATACTGTGTGTGTGCATGTCTGCGTACTGTGTGCATGCATGTCTGCATACTGTGTGTGCGCATGTCTGCGTACTGTGTGCGTGTGTGCATGCATGTCTGCGTAGTGTGTGTGTGTGTGTGTGTGTGTGTGTGTGTGTGTGTGTGTGCGTGTGTGCGTGTGTGCGTGCGTGCGTGCGTGTGTGCGTGCGTGTGTGCGTGTGTGCGTGTGTGTGTGTGTGTGTGTGTGTGTGTGTGTGTGTGTATGTATGCATGTCTGCTTACTGTGTGCGTGTGCATTTCTGCATACTGTGTGCATGTGTATGTCTGCGTACTGTGTGTGTGCATGTACATGTCTGCATACTGTGTGTATGTGTGTGTGCATGTCTGCGTACTGTGTGTGTGTGTGCATGTCTTCATACTGTGTGTGTGTGTGCATGTCTGCATATGTGAAGGATGAGGGGACAGCCTGGGTCCGGTGTTGTATACCTATATTTCTCCGCCATGGTATGTGTTAAAGAGGCCCACTGAGACTCCTTCGCCTGGGGCCCAGGAAAGCCTGCAGCCGGCCCTGAGTACGCCTGTAGCTTGTTCTTTTGTAAATTTATTTTTGGCCATACTTGAAGATAGATATGTGTTTTCAATTGAAAATCCTTATATCAAATACATCAGAACACTCATCAGATAGATATGTGGACGATATTTTAATAATTTGGTCAGGATCTCAAAAACAATTTCATGATTTCATATCCTATCTTAATAAAACTAATGACATGAATATGTCATTTACATGTAATTTTGGGGGCCAGCAGTTGGAGTTTTTAGATGCTAAAATACAGATAATCAATGGAAATGTACAGACAGAGGCATACAGAAAGCCCACATCAATAAACTCCCTGTTACATTATGAAAGTGCACATCCCCAACATCCGAAAGAGTCTGTAGCATCGGCGTCTCTGTCCCGTTGTAGGCAGAGACGCCGTCCCTCTCACCACTCCGCTCCTGGCGCGGCGCCCTCCAGCGCTTCTTCCCCCGCTGCTTCCGGCACGCGCTCCTTCCCCGGCAGTGTGCTTAGGGCGCGCGCGCTCCCCCTCTCTTAAAGGGACTGCGCGCGCCGTCCTAAGGAGTCCCCGGCCAATTGCCGGAGGACCTCCCATATAAAAGGCACCTCCTCCAAAATGGAGGTGCCCGAGCAATGTTGTAGCACTGTTCACTACTCTGCTTCAGCCCTCAGGTCCCATTGCCAGTTACCTGCCAGATACCTGCCAGATTCCTGCCAGTCTGCTGTCTAATTCCTGCCTGATATCCTGCTACCTGCCTGCTAGCCTGAGGTCCGACGGTCTGCCTTCCAACTTCTGTCAGTCTGTCTAAGGACCAGCTTGCCCGCTCACCTGGGAGCGCACATCTTCTACCTGCCTGCTTGCCTGAGGTCCGACGGTCTGCCTTCCAACTCCTGTCAGTCTGTCTAAGGACCAGCTTGCCCGCTCACCTGGGAGCGCTCATCTGCTGCCTGTCTGCTAGCCTACCAGGAGGCTCTGCCGTCACGTGCTGTGACCACCCGCCTGTCCAGAGACTCCTGCCCACTCACCTGGGAGCGCTCATCTGCTACCTGTCTGTTGGTCTTCCTGGAGGCTCCGCCGTCACATGCTGTGACCACCCGATTATCAAGAGACTCTCGTCTGCTCACCTGGGAGCTCACGTCTATCATCTGCCGCCACAGGTCGTACCAATCCTTTACCCAGAGACTGCCCCGGTCACTTGCCGTGACCTCCTGCCCGTTCATCCAGAGACTGCCCCGGTCACTTGCCGTGACCTCCTGCCCGTTCATCCAGAGACTGCCCCGGTCACTTGCCGTGACCTCCTGTCCGTTCATTCAGAGACTGTCCCAGTCACCTGCTGTGACTGCCTGCCCGTCTACCCTGGTCGCCACCCGCTCCCTTACAAGGACCGCCCCCTTGTATAGTAGCTCAGAGGTTCCGCCTCCCAGACCCGTTACAGTTTGCTCGGGCCATGGAACCCGGTGGCACCCAAGCTCCCTCGCTCTCGGACCTGTGTCATGAACTGTCCCGTCAGAGGTCCCAACAGGAGTCCATCCTGGGTCACCTGCGGAATGTCAATTCCCGCCTGGACACTCTGACTGCTCTGCCTGCAACCACCGCCAGTGCCATGACTCGCAATCCGGCACCTCCACTGCCCACTAATAACATGGTATCCTACCCCGGACCCCGGCTTTCTGCACCTCCTCGTTTCGGAGGCGACTCCGCCCAGGCTCGGGGCTTCATAAATCAGTGCACCCTGCACTTTGAACTCCTGTCTCACCAGTTTAACTCCGACCGGGCCAAAATTGCCTTCATCATGTCCCATCTCACCGGAGAGGCCCTGGCCTGGCTAAATCCTCTATGGGAGAGAGGAGACCCCCTGGTGTCCGACTTGCCTGCCTTTCTCACGGCTTTCCGGAAAGTCTTCGACGAACCCGGACGGAAGACCTCATCCGCATCATCTCTGCTACGCCTCCGTCAGGGAAGTCTCACCGTGGGCCAATATGCCATACGGTTCCGTACCCTTGCCTCGGAGCTGGCCTGGGATAATGACGCTCTGGTTTCCGTCTTCTGGGAGGGTCTGTCCGGCCGTATTAAAGATGAACTTGCCGGTCGGGACATTCCTACCACTCTCGATGACCTAATAACTCTTGCCACCCGGATTGACCTGCGGTTCCAGGAGCGTGCCAAAGAGGTCACCCGTGAGAGGAGGTTTCCACGTCTAGCTCCTACTTTTCAGAAACCCGTTACTCCCTCCGTCTCTCCTCAGCTACACTCTCCTGAGCCTATGCAGGTCGACCAGACCAAGATGGTCGGTTCTCGCCAAGAATCTCGCCGAGCCGAGGGAAGCTGTTTCTATTGTGGCAGTATGAAGCACTTCATCCGTTCCTGCCCGGAAAAGCCGGGAAACGCCAGTGTCTAGGACCACTCGGAGAGGTCGTCCTAGACAAAAGTAAGCCCTCTCCGTCTCTGACCTTACCGGTCTCTATTGCTTGGGGAGAAAATCGTCTCTTTGAACTCGCCCATCTGGATTCTGGAGCTGCTGGAAACCTCATCTCCCAGTCTCTGGTAGAGAGATACCATATTCCCACCAAGTCCCTGGCTGAACCATTGTCAGTCGCCTCCGTGGATGGAAGACTTCTCTCGGAGACCATCCTGCTCGTCACCGAACCCATAACCCTGCAGGTGGGAATGCTGCACTCTGAGGAGATCTCATTCCATGTGCTGTCCGGACTTTCTCACTCCCTGTTGCTAGGTCTACCTTGGCTCCAGACACATAAACCCGTATTGAACTGGCGGTCCGGTGAAGTACTCCGATGGGGTCCTGACTGCCATAGGACCTGCCTGGTCCCGGTCCGTCCACTTCGCCCTCAGCCTACTCCAGCTAACTTACCTGGTCTCCCGGCTCCCTACTGGCCCTATGCGGACGTCTTCGGTAAGAAGGAAGCTGAGACGTTGCCACCCCACAGGCCATACGATTGCCCGATCGACCTGGTACCTGGCACCACTCCTCCCCGTGGGCGTATCTACCCGTTGTCTGCAGCCGAGACCCGAGCCATGTCTGAGTACATTGAAGAGAATCTGGCTAGGGGATTTATCCGAAAATCTACCTCCCCGGCTGGAGCCGGATTCTTCTTTGTCAAAAAGAAAGACGGCTTGCTACGTCCCTGTATTGACTACAGAGGACTCAATCTCATCACGGTAAAAAACAAATATCCCCTGCCACTCATCTCCGAATTGTTTGACCGTCTCAAGGGCGCCAGGATCTTCTCCAAGCTGGATCTACGAGGAGCGTATAATCTGGTCCGTATCCGTCAAGGAGACGAGTGGAAGACGGCATTCAATACCCGGGACGGTCACTACGAGTACCTTGTGATGCCCTTCGGTCTCTGTAATGCTCCCGCGGTCTTTCAGGAACTAGTCAACGACATCTTCCGTGACCTCCTGTACTCCTGCGTAGTGGTATACCTGGACAATATCTTGGTCTTCTCTCCGGATCTCCCCACACACCGGAGGGATGTTCGTCAGGTCCTGCTTAGGCTTCGGCAGAACCACCTTTACGCCAAATACGAGAAGTGCCTCTTCGATCAGACCTCCCTTCCGTTCTTGGGCTATGTCATCTCCCAAACAGGTCTGCAAATGGATCCCGAGAAGCTCTCTTCCGTTCTAAAATGGCCTCGTCCTGAAGGTTTGAAGGCGATACAGCGATTCCTGGGCTTCGCTAATTATTATCGTCTTTTCATCCCACACTTCTCGTCTCGGACTGCTCCCATATCTGCACTTACCCGTAAGGGGGCTAACCCCAGGACATGGTCGCCTGAAGCCGAGGAGGCCTTCCTTTCCCTAAAGAAAGCCTTCGCCTCTGCTCCCGTCCTGCACCATCCGGACTGTAATAAACAATTCTACCTGGAGGTTGATGCCTCCTCCGGAGCCGGAGCGGTGCTCACCCAGAAGTCTTCTACCCGGGAGAATGGTAACGTGCGGCTTCTTCTCCAAAATCTTCTCCTCGTCGGAGCGCAACTACTCTATTGGAGACCGGGAATTGCTAGCCATCAAATTGGCACTGGGAGAGTGGCGCTATCTGCTTGAAGGGGCTCTCTACCCGGTAATTATCTACACGGATCACAAAAACCTGGCATATCTCCAAAATGCCCAGAGACTCAATCCTCGCCAGGCCCGGTGGTCGTTGTTTTTTGCCCGCTTCGACTTCATTCTTCATTTCCGTCCGGCGGACAAGAACGTCAAAGCTGATGCCTTGTCCCGGTCCTTCCTGTCCTCCGATCAAGAGGAGGAACCTACGCACATCATCGACTCCTCCAAGGTGATGAATGTGGCCCCCTTGGATCTGACTCGTCTTCCACCCGGTAAGACGTTCGTAGCTGTGCCAGATCGGGAGAGGGTTCTTCGCTGGGGACATTCTTCTAAACTAGCTGGCCATGCTGGCCAAAAGAAGACCTTCCAACTTATTACCCGGCATTACTGGTGGCCTACCCTGCGTAAGGACGTGGTAGACTTCGTCGCGGCCTGTTCATCCTGTGCCCGTAACAAAGTTCCCCGACATCTACCTGCCGGCCATCTCCTGCCCCTTCCCGTACCTGCTGCTCCTTGGCAACACATCGCTATGGACTTTATCACCGACCTTCCAGTTTCTGCCGGTTGTACTGTCATTTGGGTTGTCGCTGACCGTTTTTCTAAGATGGCCCACTTCATTCCCCTGCCTGGTCTTCCGTCTGCACCCGAGCTGGCTAAAGACTTTATCCGCCACATCTTCCGTCTCCATGGTCTGCCCCTCCACATCGTGTTGGATCGTGGGGTTCAGTTCACCTCTCGCTTCTGGAGAGCCACATGTAAGCTGCTGGACATTACCCTGGATTTCTCCTCCGCTTACCACCCTCAGTCCAATGGTCAAGTGGAGCGGATCAATCAGATCTTGTCCAGCTACCTCCGGCACTTCGTTGATGCTCACCACTCGGACTGGGTGGATCTCCTACCATGGGCCGAGTTCTCTTATAACAACCATGAGAGCGAGTCCTCTTCCAAATCCCCGTTCTTTATAGTCGGTGGCCAACATCCCCGGATTCCACTTCCTGTCTCCGTTTCTGTGGACAACCCTGCTGCGGAGTCTCTTGTCAGCGAATTTTCTACTATTTGGGAGAGCACCAGGTCCGCTCTTCTTCTCTCCTCTGAGCGGATGAAGAGATATGCTGATAAGAGACGTCTGGATCCGCCCCAATTCCGCCCGGGAGACAAGGTTTGGCTCTCATCCAAACATGTGCGGCTCAAAGTACCCTCCTACAAGTTGGGTCCTCGATTCATCGGCCCCTTCGAAGTCCTCAGGCAAATTAACCCTGTGGCCTACAAATTAAAACTCCCGTCTACCCTACGGATCCCCAACTCCTTCCACGTATCTCTCCTCAAACCCGTTGTCTTTAACTTTTTTTCCAAAAATCCAGGTGCCCCTCCTGCTCCGGTTTCCGCTGATGACATCTTTGAGGTAGAGAGTATTCTGGCCTGCAAGAGGGTAAGAGGAAAAACCTTTTTTCTGGTAGATTGGAAGGGGTTTGGTCCTGAGGAGAGAACTTGGGAACCCAGGGAGAACATCAACGCCCCGCTTCTCCTTGAGAAATTTCTTTCTGGCCAAAAAAAGAGGGGGCCTAAAGGGGGGGGTACTGTAGCATCGGCGTCTCTGCCCCATTCTAGGCAGAGATGCCGTCCCTCTCACCTCTCCGCTCCTGGCGCGGCGCCCTCCAGCGCTTCTTCCCCCGCTGCTTCCGGCACGCGCTCCTTCCCCGGCAGTGTGCTTAGGACGCGCGCGCGTGCGCTCCCCCTCTCTTAAAGGGACCGCGCGCGCCGTCCTAAGGAGTCCCCGGCCAATTGCCGGAGGACCTCCCATATAAAAGGCACCTCCTCCAAAATGGAGGTGCCCGAGCAATGTTGTAGCACTGTTCACTACTCTGCTTCAGCCCTCAGGTCCCGTTGCCAGTTACCTGCCAGATACCTGCCAGATTCCTGCCAGTCTGCTGTCTAATTCCTGCCTGATATCCTGCTACCTGCCTGCTAGCCTGAGGTCCGACGGTCTGCCTTCCAACTTCTGTCAGTCTATCTAAGGACCAGCTTGCCCGCTCACCTGGGAGCGCACATCTTCTACCTGCCTGCTTGCCTGAGGTCCGACGGTCTGCCTTCCAACTCCTGTCAGTCTGTCTAAGGACCAGCTTGCCCGCTCACCTGGGAGCGCTCATCTGCTGCCTGTCTGCTAGCCTACCAGGAGGCTCTGCCGTCACGTGCTGTGACCACCCGCCTGTCCAGAGACTCCTGCCCGCTCACCTGGGAGCGCTCATCTGCTACCTGTCTGTTGGTCTTCCTGTAGGCTCCGCCGTCACATGCTGTGACCACCCGATTATCCAGAGACTCTCGCCTGCTCACCTGGGAGCTCACGTCTATCATCTGCCGCCACAGGTCGTACCAATCCTTTACCCAGAGACTGCCCCGGTCACTTGCCGTGACCTCCTGCCCGTTCATCCAGAGACTGCCCCGGTCACTTGCCGTGACCTCCTGCCCGTTCATCCAGAGACTGCCCCGGTCACTTGCCGTGACCTCCTGTCCGTTCATTCAGAGACTGTCCCAGTCACCTGCTGTGACTGCCTGCCCGTCTACCCTGGTCGCCACCCGCTCCCTTACAAGGACCGCCCCCTTGTATAGTAGCTCAGAGGTTCCGCCTCCCAGACCCGTTACAGAATCCTTACCATAGTGTAAATTTTTTAGATTTAGAAAAATCAATAATGATTAAGGACGTTTTATTGAACAGGCAAAAGAACTAAAAAGTCGATTTCAACAAAGAGGATACCCAAATCAATTTTTAAATACTGCTTTAAATAAAGACAGTTCATTTTCCCAGAAGGGATTATTGAGCAGCAATCATAGACATACTAGTGAAAATAAGGAAAAGAGGTTTTTCAGATATGGGTCCATGGACAACCATGGACAATGGTTCAGCCATTTCCAAAAACTGGCATCTCTTAGAACGGGACCAAGATTTAGCAGATGTAGTACAACATAAACCTATGGTTGCATATAGGAAAACCACCACTTTTAAAGATATTTTTATGGATCTCCAAGGACTTTTGCACCCCAATTGCAGACTGTACAGAGTAGGCGATGTTGTAGTTTTGAGTGTGCTGCATTGATCTCTTGAAATTGCAGTCTGTGATATGGCTTCTGTGCCTGTTCTTGCTGCTGCTGCTGTTGCAGGTTTTAGGCCTTAATTTTGGGAAATGTGGAGAATTCTGATTGTGTCATCCATTGTGTTGGCTGTAGTGGGACATGTTTGGGTCTGCGTTAAACTACTTGTAGTCTGATGACATTGATGCCACTTCGGTGGTGTTAAGCCCTCACTTAGGGCAATGTGAATACTCCTGGTTAGGTCTCCATCTCCTGGGTTAGCTGTACTGGAAGAGGTGGGGGTCTTATTTACACTATTTCTACTGTAGTGAAATTGATTAGACATTGCTAGAGTCTGCCACTAATTTTTTGGAAATGTGGAGAATCATGATTGGGTCTCCATTAGTGTTGAGCAAGCACTAAAATTCTCTGGTGCTCGAAGCTCGGACCGAGCTCACCGTGATAGTCAGGTGCTCGACCCGAGCAACGAGCCCAATGTTAGTCTATGGGAGACCCGAGCATTTTTGCGGCGGCACCCCCGGCAGTCTGTAGAAAGCCTAAAAAGTAACCAAAACAATAGTGACATGGGGACAGCATGGGGATCGCCCCAGGAAGCATTTCTGACCCCCAGGTCACTGCTGTCAACAACGTGGTCAGAGGTATTAAGCCACTTTTACGGGCTCACAATAAAACGTTCAAAAACGAAATTGAAACAGTTTTCCTGTGAAATATGTTAAGGAACATCCTTTCCAGGGTAAAGACTTGTGTATAAGGTAAAATAAATAACCAAAAAGAAAAATACTCCTCCACACCTTGGGCTATGTTCACAAGTAGTATTTTTTATGCGTTTTTGCACTTTTGTATTGCTTTCAACCGTGACAAATGCATTCACCGGGAAATGTCATTTTAAAATTTTGCAACCTTGTCTGGCCATGTGCTGTGTGACACATGCATACAGTGCTGAAAAGACATGGGAACAGCATGGGGAAGACCCCTGGAAGCATCTCTGACACCCAGGTCACTGCCTAAAAGTGTGCCCATCAGAAGTGATCCTTGCCGCATCAGCAGATGCAGATTTGCAACTATCCCCGTGCAAGTCCTTGTCCCAGGGCAGTGTTCAATTGTGCCTCACCCATTCCTTGCAATGCAAGCGCAAGTATGCAGTCTGCCACCCACCCACCCCCAGGCTTCAATACCATACTGCTTGCTTGCTTGCTTGCACTTGAAATTGGGCCTTTCAGGCATGTGGAGGTGGAATCTGGCCACCACGTCATGGCTGCGTCGGCGGCCTGGTATCCAGGCTTGGTCCTGAGCCACCCCGGGGCCGAGTGCCCACACAGGGTCCCCAGCAACCTGGGGGCGGCCGGGTGTCCATAAACGGTCACCAGCCGCCCCTATTTGTCCCGGTGCACCTTTTACACAAGCGCGCATACCAAAACATTACCTGTGCCCTCCCCAGTGCATTTAGTGGGAAGGACAGCCTAACCACAAACACGTGGACAAGTGAATGTGGCCAGGGATGGTCCATCTCACTGACGCCTTCACGCTGGGTTAATATTGTGGAAGCAGGGACACAGTTGGACACTGGGATGCAACACGTCTTCCAGACATAGAGGATTGCGGGTCCTGGGTCAATCAGGCTTCAACACAAAGTTCAGAAGGTAGACAGCAGCAGTGGTCAGCCTCCTACGCAATGAGTAAATTATTCATGATCATGAGGCCATCTATCTGCTTAGATTTCTGTTCCTTAGAATGCAAGCGCATGTATGTAGTAACGGCTAGGCCTGAGGTGGTCAGCGTTTTGGCGCATATGCTACCTCCTTCGAGAATTGCTGGATGTTTTCCTGCTACTATCCCAGTTCTATGACTCCTGTTAAAACAAAGCTTCAGGTGATGAATGAAGGATGAGGTGGTGGCAAAGGAGAAAGAGCAGGAGGAACAGGGACCATTCACATCAATATCAGGCCAGTCAACCACACATGTCTTGTAGGATATGTTTCTGTACCAAAAGGAGCGGTTCAGCTACACAGTTATAGGGCACACAGTGAGTGCAATGCCTACCAAAAATTTCGAGGCACTCCAATGCCCCTTGGAAGCAACATTGAGGTCACACGGCCTTAACTAAACCGTGTTTTCCATTTAGAGCAACTGGGTCTCCTGTACACTGTTGGCCTAAGCAGTGAATGGAAGGCTTTCCAAAAAAATTATGAGGTACTGCAATGCCCCTTGAAACAGACGTGGATTACAGCGTACTAAAAACCTTCTACCCATTATTGGGGAGTGAGTCTCCCTTAGTGTTCACCTATGCATTCAAAATAAAAATTTGACTTAAATTAGGAGTAAATGCAATGCCCGTTGGAAGAGTCGTGGAGATTAGAGGTAATTAAAAACAACATTTCAATGCCCCTTGGAAGAGATGTGGAGGTCACAGTAGCTTAACAAGACGGTTTTAATGGCCCTTGGAAGAGAGGTGGAGTTCAGAGTGGTTTAACAAGACGGTTTTAATGCCCCTTGAAAGAGACGTGGAGGTCACAGTAGCTTAACAAAGCAGTTTTAATGCCCCTTGGAAGAGACATGGAGGTCAGAGTGGTTTAACAAGACGGTTTTAATGCCCCTTGGAAGAGAGGTGGAGTTCAGAGTGTTTTAACAAGACGGTTTTAATGCCCCTTGAAAGAGACGTGGAGGTCACAGTAGCTTAACAAGACGGTTTTAATGCCCCTTGGAAGAGACTTGGAGGTCACAGTAGCTTAACAAGATGGTTTTAATGCCCCTTGAAAGAGACGTGGAGGTCAGAGTGGTTTAACAAGACGGTTTTCATGCCCCTTGGAAGAGACGTGGAGGACAGAGTGGTTTAAGAAGACGGTTTTAATGCCCCTTGGAAGAGACGTGGAGGTCACAGTAGCTTAACAAGATGGTTTTAATGCCCCTTGGAAGAGACGTGGAGGTCAGAGTGGTTTAACAACACGGTTTTAATGCCCCTTGGAAGAGACGTGGAGGTCACAGTCGCTTAACAAGACTTTTTTAATCCCGCATGGAAGAGACGTGGAGGTCACAGGAGCATAACAAGATGGTTTTAATTCCCCTTGGAAGAGATGTGGAGGTCAGAGAGGTTTAACAAAACGGTTTTAATGCCCCTTGGAAGAGACGTGGAGGTCAGAGTGGTTTAACAAGATGGTTTTAATGCCCCTTGGAAGAGACGTGGAGGTCACAGTAGCTTGACAAGATGGTTTTAATGCCCCATGGAAGAGACGTGGAGGTCACAGTAGCTTAACAAGACGGTTTTCATGCCGCTTGGAAGAGACGTGGAGGTCAGAGTGATTTAACAAGACGGTTTTATTGCCCCTTGGTAGAGACGTGGATGTCACAGTAGCTTAACAAGACTGTATTAATGCCCCTTGGAAGAGGCGTGGAGTTCCGAGTGTTCTAACAAGACGGTTTTAATGCCCCTTGGAGGAGACGTGGAGGTCACAGTAGCTTAACAAGACGGTTTTAATGCCCATTGGTAGAGACGTGGAGGTCAGAGTGGTTTAACAAGATGGTTTTAATGCCCCTTGGAAGGGACTTGGAGGTCACAGTAGCTTAACAAGATGGTTTTAATGCCCCTTAGAAGAGACATGGAGTTCAGAGTGGTATAACAAGACGATTTTCATGCCCCTTGGAAGAGACATGGAGGTCAGAGTGGTTTAAGAAGATGGTTTTAATGCCAAATGGAAGAGGTGTGGAGTTCAGAGTGGTCTAACAAGACGGTATTAATGCCCCTTGGAAGAGACGTGGAGGTCACAGTAGCTTAACAAGATGGTTTTAATGCCCCTTGGAAGAGACGTGGAGGTCACAGTAGCTTAACAAGACGGTTTTAATGCCCCTTGGAAGAGCTGTGGAGTTCAGAGTGGATTAATAAGACAGTTTTAATGCCCCTTGGAGGAGACGTGGAGGTCACAGTAGCTTAACAAGATGGTTTTAATGCCCCTTGGAATAGACAAGGAGGTCAGAGTGTTTTAACAAGACGGTTTAAGTGCCCCTTGGAAGAGACGTGGAGGTCACAGTAGCTTAAAAAGGCGATTTTAATGCCCCTTGGAAGAGACGGGGAGGTCAGAGTGGTTTAACAAGATGGTTTTAATGCCTCTTGGAAGAGACGTAGAGGTCACAGTAGCTTAACAAAACGGTTTTAATGCCCCTTGGAAGAGCTGTGGAGTTCAGAGTAGTTTAAAAAGACGGTTTTAATGCCCCTTCGAAGAGACGTGGAGGTCACGGTAGCTTAACAAGATGGTTTTAATGCCCCTTGGAAGTGACGTAGAGGTCACAGTAGCTTAACAAGACGGTTTTAATGCCTCTTGGAAGAGACGTGGAGGTCAGAGTGGTTTAACAAGACGGTTTTAATGGCCCTTGGAAGAGACGTGGAGGTCACAGTAGCTTATTAAGGCGGTTTTTAATGCCCCTTGGAAGAGACGTGGAGGTCACATTAGCTTAAGAAGATGGTTTTAATGCCGCTTGAAAGAGACGTGGAGGTCAGAGTGGTTTAAGAAAACTGTTTTAATGCCCCTTGGAAGAGACATGGAGGTCACAGTAGCTTAACAAGACAGTTTTAATGCCCCTTGGAAGAGACGTGGAGGTCACAGTAGCTTAACAAGACGGTTTTAATGCCCCTTGGAAGAGAGGTGGAGTTCAGAGTGTTTTAGCAAGACGGTTTTAATGCCCCTTGAAAGAGACGTGGAGATCACAGTAGCTTAACAAGACGGTTTTAATGCCCCTTGGAAAAGACTTCGAGGTCACAGTAGCTTAACAAGATGGTTTTAATGCCCCTTGAAAGAGACGTGGAGGTCAGAGTGGTTTAACAAGTTGGTTTTAATGCCTCTTGGAAGAGACGTGGAGGACAGTGTGGTTTAACAAGACGGTTTTAATGCCCCTTGGAAGAGACGTGAAGGTCACAGTAGCTTAACAAGATGGTCTTAATGCCCCTTGGAAGAGACGTGGAGGTCAGAGTGGTTTAACAAGATGGATTTAATGCCCCTTGGAAGAGACGTGGAGGTCACAGTCGCTTAACAAGACGGTTTTAATCCCGCATGGAAGAGACGTGGAGGTCACAGTAGCTTAACAAGATGGTTTTAATTCCCCTTGGAAGAGATGTGGAGGTCAGAGTGGTTTAACAAAACAGTTTTAATGCCCCTTGGAAGAGACGTGGAGGTCAGAGTGGTTTAACAAGATGGTTTTAATGCCCCTTGGAAGAGACGTGGAGGTCACAGTAGCTTAACAAGACGGTTTTAGTGCCCCATGGAAGAGACGTGGAGGTCACAGTAGCTTAACAAGACGGTTTTCATGCCCCTTGGAAGAGACATGGAGGTCAGAGTGGTTTAAGAAGATGGTTTTAATGCCAAATGGAAGAGGCGTGGAGTTCAGAGTGGTCTAACAAGACGGTATTAATGCCCCTTGGAAGAGACGTGGAGGTCACAGTAGCTTAACAAGATGGTTTTAATGCCCCTTGGAAGAGACGTGGAGGTCACAGTAGCTTAACAAGACGGTTTTAATGCCCCTTGGAAGAGCTGTGGAGTTCAGAGTGGATTAACAAGACAGTTTTAACGCCCCTTGGAGGAGACGTGGAGGTCACAGTAGCTTAACAAGATGGTCTTAATGCCCCTTGGAAAAGACGGGGAGTTCAGAGTGGTTTAACAAGATGGTTTTAATGCCCCTTGGAAGAGATGTGGAAGTCAGAGTGGTTTAACAGCATGGTTCTAATGCCCCTTGGAAGAGACGTGGAGGTCACAGTAGCTTAACTAGATGGTTTTAATGCCCCTTGGAAGAGACGTGGAGGTCACAGTAGCTTAACAAGACGGTTTTAATGCCCCTTGGAAGAGCTGTGGAGTTCAGAGTGGATTAACAAGACAGTTTTAATGCCCCTTGGAGGAGACGTGGAGGTCACAGTAGCTTAACAAGATGGTCTTAATGCCCCTTGGAAAAGACGGGGAGTTCAGAGTGGTTTAACAAGATGGTTTTAATGCCCCTTGGAAGAGATGTGGAAGTCAGACTGGTTTAACAACATGGTTCTAATGCCCCTTGGAAGAGACGTGGAGGTCACAGTAGCTTAACAAGGCGTTTTTAATGCCCCTTGGAAGAGACGGGGAGGTCAGAGTGGTTTAACAAGATGGTTTTAATGCCTCTTGGAAGAGACGTAGAGGTCACAGTAGCTTAACAAGACGGTTTTAATGCCCCTTGGAAGAGCTGTGGAGTTCAGAGTAGTTTAACAAGACGGTTTTAATGCCCCTTGGAAGAGACGTGGAGGTCACGGTAGCTTAACACGATCGTTTTAATGCCCCTTGGAAGTGACGTATAGGTCACGGTAGCTTAACAAGACTGTTTTAATGGCTCTTGGAAGAGACGTGGAGGTCAGAGTGGTTTAACAAGACGGTTTTAATGGCCCTTGGAAGAGATGTGGAGGTCACAGAAGCTTATTAAGACGGTTTTTAATGCCCCTTGGAAGAGACGTCAAGGTCACAGTAGCTTAAGAAGACGGTTTTAATGCCGCTTGGAAGAGACGTGGAGGTCAGAGTGGTTTAAGAAAACTGTTTTAATGCCCCTTGGAAGAGATGTGTAGGTCACAGTAGCTTAACAAGACTGTTTTAATGCCCCTTGGAAGAGGCGTGGAGTTCCGAGTGTTCTAACAAGACGGTTTTAATGCCCCTTGGAGGAGACGTGGAGGTCACAGTAGCTTAACAAGACGGTTTTAATGCCAATTGGTAGAGACGTGGAAGTCAGAGTGGCTTAACAAGATGGTTTTATTGCCCCTTGAAAGGGACTTGGAGGTCACAGTAGCTTAACAAGATGGTTTTAATGCCCCTTAGAAGAGACGTGGAGTTCAGAGTGGTATGACAAGACGATTTTCATGCCCCTTGGAAGAGACATGGAGGTCAGAGTGGTTTAAGAAGATGGTTTTAATGCCAAATGGAAGAGGCGTGGAGTTCAGAGTGGTCTAACAAGACGGTATTAATGCCCCTTGGAAGAGACGTGGAGGTCACAGTAGCTTAACAAGATGGTTTTAATGCCCCTTGGAAGAGACGTGGAGGTCACAGTAGCTTAACAAGACGGTTTTAATGCCCCTTGGAAGAGCTGTGGAGTTCAGAGTGGATTAACAAGCCAGTTTTAATGCCCCTTGGAGGAGACGTGGAGGTCACAGTAGCTTAACAAGATGGTTTTAATGCCCCTTGGAAAAGACGGGGAGTTCAGAGTGCTTTAACAAGATGGTTTTAATACCCCTTGGAAGAGATGTGGAAGTCAGAGTGGTTTAACAACATGGTTCTAATGACCCTTGGAAGAGACGTGGAGGTCACAGTAGCTTAACAAGATGGTTTTAATGCCCCTTGGAAGAGACGAGGAGGTAAGAGTGTTTTAACAAGACGGTTTAAGTGCCCCTTGGAAGAGACGTGGAGGTCACAGTAGCTTAACAAGGCGATTTTAATGCCCCTTGGAAGAGACGGGGAGGTCAGAGTGGTTTAACAAGATGGTTTTAATGCCTCTTGGAAGAGACGTAGAGGTCACAGTAGCTTAACAAGACGGTTTTAATGCCCCTTGGAAGAGCTGTGGAGTTCAGAGTAGTTTAACAAGTTGGTTTTAATGCCCCTTGGAAGAGACGTGGAAGTCACGGTAGCTTTACAAGATCGTTTTAATGCCCCTTGGAAGTGACGTAGAGGTCACAGTAGCTTAACAAGACGGTTTTAATGCCTCTTGGAAGAGACGTGGAGGTCAGAGTGGTTTAACAAGACGGTTTTAATGGCCCTTGGAAGAGACGTGGAGGTCACAGTAGCTTATTAAGACGGTTTTTAATGCCCCTTGGAAGAGACGTCGAGGTCACAGTAGCTTAAGAAGACGGTTTTAATGCCGCTTGGAAGAGACGTGGAGGTCAGAGTGGTTTAAGAAAACTGTTTTAATGCCCCTTGGAAGAGACGTGTAGGTCACAGTAGCTTAACAAGACGGTTTTAATGCCCCTTGGAAGAGCTGTGGAGTTCAGAGTGGTTTAACAAGATGGTTTTAATGCCCCTTGGAAGAGACATGGAGGTCACTGTAGCTTAACAATATGGTTTTAATGCCCCTTGAAAGAGACGTGGAGTTCAGAGTGGTTTAACAAGACGGTTTTAATGCCCCTTGGAAGACACGTGGAGGTCAGAGTGGTTTAACAAGATGGTTTTAATGCCCCTTGGAAGAGACGTGGAGGTCAGAGTGATTTAACAAGACGGTTTTAATGCCACTTGGAAGAGACGTGGATGTCACAGTAGCTTAACAAGACTGTTTTAATGCCCCTTGCAAGAGACGTGGAGTTCACAGTAGCTTAACAAGACGGTTTTAATGCCCCTTGGAAGAGACTTGGAGGTCACAGTAGCTTAACAAGACGGTTTTAATGCCCCTTGGAAGACGCGTGGAGGTCAGAGTGGTTTAACAAGACGGTTTTAATGCCCATTGGAAGAGACGTGTAAGTCAGAGTAGCTTAACAAGACTGTTTTAATGCACCTTGGAAGAGACGTGGAGGTCAGAGTGGTTTAACAAGATGGTATTAATGCACCTTGGAAGAGACGTGGAGGTCACAGTAGCTTAACAAGACGGTTTTATTGCCCCTTGGAAGAGACGTGGAGGTCACAGTAGCTTAACAAGACGGTTTTAATGCCCCTTGGAAGAGACGTGGAGGTCACAGTAGCTTAACAAGACGGTTTTAATGCCCCTTGGAAGAGACGTGGAGGTCAGAGTGGTTTAACAAGATGGTTTTAATGCCACTTGGAAGAGATGTGGAGGTCATAGTAGCTTAACAAGACGGTTTTAATGCGCCTTCGAAAAGACGTGGAGGTCACAGTAGCTTAACAAAGCAGTTTTAATGCCCCTTGGAAGAGACATGGAGGTCAGAGTGGTTTAACAAGACGGTTTTAATGCCCCTTGGAAGAGACGTGGAGGTCACTGTAGCTTAACAATATGGTTTTAATGCCCCTTGAAAGAGACGTGGAGTTCAGAGTGGTTTAACAAGACGGTTTTAATGCCCCTTGGAAGACACGTGGAGGTCAGAGTGGTTTAACAAGATGGTTTTAATGCCCCTTGGAAGAGACGTGGAGGTCAGAGTGATTTAACAAGACGGTTTTAATGCCACTTGGAAGAGACGTGGATGTCACAGTAGCTTAACAAGACTGTTTTAATGCCCCTTGCAAGAGACGTGGAGTTCACAGTAGCTTAACAAGACGGTTTTAATGCCCCTTGGAAGAGACTTGGAGGTCACAGTAGCTTAACAAGACGGTTTTAATGCCCCTTGGAAGACGCGTGGAGGTCAGAGTGGTTTAACAAGACGGTTTTAATGCCCATTGGAAGAGACGTGTAAGTCAGAGTAGCTTAACAAGACTGTTTTAATGCACCTTGGAAGAGACGTGGAGGTCAGAGTGGTTTAACAAGATGGTATTAATGCACCTTGGAAGAGACGTGGAGGTCACAGTAGCTTAACAAGACGGTTTTATTGCCCCTTGGAAGAGACGTGGAGGTCACAGTAGCTTAACAAGACGGTTTTAATGCCCCTTGGAAGAGACGTGGAGGTCACAGTAGCTTAACAAGACGGTTTTAATGCCCCTTGGAAGAGACGTGGAGGTCAGAGTGGTTTAACAAGATGGTTTTAATGCCACTTGGAAGAGATGTGGAGGTCATAGTAGCTTAACAAGACGGTTTTAATGCGCCTTCGAAAAGACGTGGAGGTCACAGTAGCTTAACAAAGCAGTTTTAATGCCCCTTGGAAGAGACATGGAGGTCAGAGTGGTTTAACAAGACGGTTTTAATGCCCCTTGGAAGAGACGTGGAGGTCACAGTAGCTTAACAAGATGGATTTAATGCCCCTTTGAAGAGATGTGGAGGTCACAGTAGCTTAACAAGACGGTTTTAATGCCCCTTGGAAGAGAGGTGGAGTTCAGAGTGTTTTAACAAGACGGTTTTAATGCCCCTTGAAAGAGACGTGGAGGTCACAGTAGCTTAACAAGACGGTTTTAATGCCCCTTGGAAGAGACTTGGAGGTCACAGTAGCTTAGCAAGATGGTTTTAATGCCCTTTGAAAGAGACGTGGAGGTCAGAGTGGTTTAACAAGACGGTTTTAATGCCCTTTGGAAGAGACGTGGAGGACAGAGTGGTTTAACAAGACGGTTTTAATGCCCCTTGGAAGAGATGTGGAGGTCACAGTAGCTTAACAAGACGGTTTTAATGCCCCTTGGAAGAGACGTGGAGGTCAGAGTGGTTTAACAAGACGGTTTTAATGCCCCTTGGAAGAGACGTGGAGGTCACAGTAGCTTAACAAGACGGTTTTAATGCCCCTTGGAAGAGAGGTGGAGTTCAGAGTGTTTTAACAAGACGGTTTTAATGCCCCTTGAAAGAGACGTGGAGGTCACAGTAGCTTAACAAGACGGTTTTAATGCCCCTTGGAAGAGACTTGGAGGTCACAGTAGCTTAGCAAGATGGTTTTAATGCCCCTTGAAAGAGACGTGGAGGTCAGAGTGGTTTAACAAGACGGTTTTAATGCCCTTTGGAAGAGACGTGGAGGACAGAGTGGTTTAACAAGACGGTTTTAATGCCCCTTGGAAGAGACGTGGAGGTCACAGTAGCTTAACAAGACGGTTTTAATGCCCCTTGGAAGAGACGTGGAGGTCAGAGTGGTTTAACAAGACGGTTTTAATGCCCCTTGGAAGAGACGTGGAGGTCACAGTCGCTTAACAAGATGGTTTTAATGCCCCTTGGAAGAGACGTGGAGGTCACAGTAGCTTAACAAGACGGTTTTAATGCCCCTTGGAAGAGCTGTGGAGTTCAGAGTGGATTAACAAGACAGGTTTAATGCCCCTTGAAGGAGACGTGGAGGTCACAGTAGCTTAACAAGATGGTTTTAATGCCCCTTGGAAAAGACGGGGAGTTCAGAGTGGTTTAACAAGATGGTTTTAATGCCCCTTGGAAGAGATGTGGAAGTCAGAGTGGTTTAACAAGATGGTTCTAATGCCCCTTGGAAGAGACGTGGAGGTCCCAGTAGCTTAACAAGATGGTTTTAATGCCCCTTGGAAGAGACGAGGAGGTCAGAGTGTTTTAACAAGACGGTTTAAGTGCCCCTTGGAAGAGACGTGGAGGTCACAGTAGCTTAACAAGGCGATTTTAATGCCCCTTGGAAGAGACGGGGAGGTCCGAGTGGTTTAACAAGATGGTTTTAATGCCTCTTGGAAGAGACGTAGAGGTCACAGTAGCTTAACAAGACGGTTTTAATGCCCCTTGGAAGAGCTGTGGAGTTCAGAGTAGTTTAACAAGACGGTTTTAATGCCCCTTGGAAGAGACGTGGAGGTCACGGTAGCTTAACAAGATGGCTTTAATGCCCCTTGGAAGTGACGTAGAGGTCACAGTAGCTTAACAAGACGGTTTTAATGCCTCTTGGAAGAGACGTGGAGGTCAGAGTTGTTTAACAAGACGGTTTTAATGGCCCTTGGAAGAGACGTGGAGGTCACAGTAGCTTATTAAGACGGTTTTAATGCCCCTTGGAAGAGACGTGGAGGTCACAGTAGCTTAAGAAGACGGTTTTAATGCCTCTTGGAAGAGACGTGGAGGTCAGAGTGGTTTAAGAAAACTGTTTTAATGCCCCTTCGAAGAGACGTGTAGGTCACAGTAGCTTAATAAGACGGTTTTAATGCCCGTTGGAAGAGACGTGGAGGTCAGAGTGGTTTAACAAGATTGTTTTAATGCCCCTGGAAGAGACGTGGAGGTCACAATAGCTTATCAAGATGGTTTTAATGCCCCTTGGAAGAGCTGTGGAGTTCAGAGTGATTTAACAAGACGGTTTTAATGCCCCTTGGAAGAGACGTGGAGGTCACAGTAGCTTAAAAAGATGGTTTTTATGCCCCTTGGAAGAGACGAGGAGTTCAGAGTGGTTTAACAAGATGGTTTTAATGCCCCTTGGAAGAGACGTGGAGGTCAGAGTGGTTTAACAAGAAGGTTTTAATGGCCCTTGGAAGAGACGTGGAGGTCACAGTAGCTTAACAAGACGGTTTTAATGCCCCTTGGAAGAGACGTGGAGGTGAGAGTGGTTTAGCAAGACGGTTTTAGTGCCCCTTGGAAGAAACGTGGAGGTTACAGTAGCTTAACAAGGCGGTTTCAATGCCCCTTGGAAGGGACATGGAGGTCACAGTAGCTTATCAAGACGGTTTTAATGTCCCTTGGAAGAGACGTGGAGGTCACAGTAGCTTAAAAAGACAGTTTTAATGCCCCTTGGAAGAGATGTGGAGGTCACAATAGCTTATCAAGACGGTTTTAATGCCCTTTGAAAGAGCTGTGGAGTTCAGAGTGGTTTAACAAGACGGTTTTAATGCCCGTTGGAACAGACGTGGAAGTCACAGTAGCTTTACAAGATGGTTTTAATGCCCCTTGGAAGAGACGTGGAGTTCAGAGTGGTTTAAAAAGATGGTTTTAATGCCCCTTGGAAGAGATGTGGAGATCAGAGTGGTTTAACAAGATGGTTTAAATGCTCCTTGGAAGAGACGTGGAGGTCTCAGTAGCTTAACGAGACGGTTTTAATGCCCCTTGGAAGAGATGTGGAGGTCACAGTGGGTTAACAAGACGGTTTTAGTGCCCCTTGTAAGAGAGGTGGAGGTCACAAAAGCTTAACAACGCGGTTTTAATGCCCGTTGGAAGAGACGTGGAAGTCAGAGTGTTTTAACAAGATGGTTTTAATGCCCCTTGGAAGGGACGTGGAGGTCACAGTAGCTTAACAAGACGGTTTTAATGCCCCTTGGAAGAGCTGTGGAGTTCAGAGTGGTTTAACAAGACTGTTTTAATGCCGCTTGGAAGAGACGTGGAGGTCACAATAGCTTAACAAGACTGTTTTAATGCCCCTTGGAAGAGGCGTGGAGTTCAGAGTGGTCTAAAAAGACGGTTTTAATGCCCAATGGAAGAGACGTGGAGGTCACAGTAGCTTAACTAGACGATTGTAATGACCCTTGGAAAAGACGTGGAGTTCACAGTACCTTAACAAGACGGTTTTAATGCTCCTTGGAAGAGACGTGGAGGTCAGAGTGGTTTAACAAGACTGTTTTAATGCCACTTGGAAGAGACGTGGAGGTCACAATAGCTTATCAAGACGGTTTTAATGCCCATTGAAAGAGCTGTGGAGTTCAGAGTGGTTTAACAAGACGGTTTTAATGGCCGCTGGAACAGACGTGGAAGTCACAGTAGCTTTACAAGATGGTTTTAATGCCCCTTGGAAGAGACGTGGAGTTCAAAGTGGTTTAAAAACATGGTTTTAATGTCCCTTGGAAGAGATGTGGAGGTCAGAGTGGTTTAACAAAATGGTTTTAATGCTCCTTGGAAGAGACGTGGAGGTCTCAGTAGCTTAACGAGACGGTTTTAATGCCCCTTGGAAGAGATGTGGAGGTCACAGTGGGTTAACAAGACGGTTTTAGTGCCCCTTGGAAGAGCTGTGGAGTTCAGAGTGGTTTAACAAGACGGTTTTAATGCCCCTTGGAAGAGACGTGAAGGTCACAGTAGCTTAACAAGATGGTTTTAATGCCCCTTGGAAGAGACGTGGAGGTCACAGTAGCTTAACAAGACGGTTTTAATGCCTCTTGGAAGAGACATGGAGGTCAGAGTGGTTTAACAAGATGATTTTAATGCCCCTTTGAAGAGACGTGGAGGTCACAGTAGCTTATTAAGACGGTTTTAATGCCCATTGGAAAAGACGTGGAGGTCACAGTAGCTTAGCAAGAAGGTTTTAATGCCCCTTGGAAGAGGCGTGGAGTTCAGAGTGGCTAAGAAGACGGTTTTAATGCCCCTCGGAAGAGACGTGGAGGTCACAGTAGCTTAACAAGATGGTTTTAATGCCCCTTGGAAGAGACGTGGTGGTCACAGTATCTTAACAAGATGGTTTAAATGCCCCTTGGAAGAGACGTGGAGGTCAGAGTGATTTAACAAGACGGTTTTAATGCCCCTTGGAAGAGACGTGGAGGTCACAGTAGCATAGCAAGACGGTTTTAATGCCCCTTGGAAGAGCTGTGGAGTTCACAGTGGTTTAAAAAGACTGTTTTAATGCCCCTTGGAAGGGACGTGGAGGTCACAGCAGCTTAACAAGATGGTTTTAATGCCCCTTGGAATGGATGTGGAGTTCAGAGTGGTTTAACAAGACGGTTTTAATGCCCCTTGGAAGAGACGTGGAGATCAGAGTGGTTTAACAGGATGGTTTTAATGCCCCTTGGAAGAGACGTGGATGTCAGTGATTTAACAATGCGGTTTTAATGCCCCTTGGAAGAGACGTGGATGTCACAGTAGCTTAGCAAGACTGCTTTAATGCCCCTTGCAAGAGGCGTGGAGTTCAGAGTGGTCTAACAAGACGGTTTTAATGCCCATTGGAAGAGACGTGGAGGTCACAGTAGCTTAACAAGATGGTTTTAATGGCCCTTGGAAGAGACGTGGAGGTCACAGTAGCTTAACAAGACGGTTTTAATGCCCCTTGGAAGAGACGTGGAGGTCAGAGTGGTTTAACAAGACTGTTTTAATGCCCCTTGGAAGAGACGTGGAGGTCACAATAGCTTATCAAGACGGTTTTAATGCCCCTTGGAAGAGACGTGGAGGTCACAGTAGCTTAACAAGATGGTTTTAATGCCCCTTGGAAGAGACGTGGAGTTCACAGTAGCTTAACAAGACGGTTTTAATGCCTCTTGGAAGAGACGTGGAGGTCAGATTGGTTTAACAAGACAGTTTTAATGCCCCTTGGAAGAGACTTGGAGGTCACAGTAGCTTATTAAGACGGTTTTAATGCCCCTTGGAAGAGACGTGGAGGTCACAGTAGCTTAACAAGACAGTTCTAATGCCCTTTGGAAGAGACGTGGAGGTCAGTGTGGTTTATGAAAACTGTTTTAATGCCCCTTGGAAGAGACGTGTAGGTCACAGTAGCATATCAAGACGGTTTTAATGCCCCTTGGAAGAGCTGTGGAGTTCAAAGTGGTCTAACAAGATGGTTTTAATGCCCCTTGGAAGAGAAGTGGAGGTCACAGTAGCTTAACAATATGGTTTTAATGCCCCTTGGAAGAGACGTGGAGTTCAGAGTGGTTTAATAAGACGGTTTTAATGCCCCTTGGGAGAGACGTGGAGGTAAGAGTGGTTTAACAAGATGGTTTTAATGCTCCTTGGAAGAGACGTGGAGGTCAGAATGAATTAACAAGACGCTTTTAATGCCCCTTGGAAGAGACGTGGAAGTTACAGTAGCTTAACAAGACTGTTTTAATGCCCCTTGGAAGAGGCGTGGAGTTTAGAGTGGTCTAGCAAGACGGTTTAAATGCCCCTTGGAAGAGACGTGGAGGTCACAGTGGCTTAACAAGACAGTTTTAATGCCCCTTGGAAGAGACGTGGAGGTCACAGTAGCTTAACAAGATGGTTTTAATGCCCCTTGGAAAAGCTGTGGAGTTCAGTGTGGCTTAACAAGACGGTTTTAATGCCCCTTGGAAGAGACGTGGAGGTCACAGTAGCTTAGCAAGATGGTTTTACTGCCCCTTGGAAGAGACGTGGAGTTCAGAGTGGTTTAACAAGATGGTTTTAATGCCCCTTGGAAGAGATGTGGAGGTCAGAGTGGTTTAACAAGACGGTTTTAATGCCCCTTGGAAGAGATGTGGAGGTCAGAGTGGTTTAACAGTACGGTTTTAGTGCCCCTTGGAAGAGGCGTGGAGGTTACAGTAGCTTAACAAGCCGATTTTAATGCCCCTTGGAAGAGACGTGGAGGTCAGAGTGGTTTAACAAGATGGTTTTAATGCCCCTTGGAAGAGACTTGGAGGTCACAGTAGCTAAACAAGACGGTTTTAATGCCACTTGGAAGAGTTGTGGAGTTCAGAGTGGTTTAACAAGACGTTTTTAATGCCCCTTGGAAGAGACATGGAGGTCAAGCGTGTTCAGATGGGAATTTTTTTAACAGTTCGGCAGCAAGGGCCTTCTGGTACTGCCCGATTTTTGTAGACCTCTCCACCTCAGGAATAAGAGAGTGAAAGTTCTCCTTGTAGCGGGGGTCTAAAAGTGTCACCAACCAGTAATGACTGTCACCCAACATTTTGACAACGCGAGGGTCACGGTTAAGGCAGCCTAACATAAAGTCAGCCATGGTGTCCTCACCAAGATGACTCTCCAATAATAGGAATAATGTTTTTAATATGCTGTACTGCATGGGTCTTGTAAGGGGCATTAAAACCGTCTTGTTAAGCTACTGTGACCACCATGTCTCTTCCAAGGGGCATTAAAACCGTCTTGTTAAAACACTCTGAACTCCACGTCTCTTCCAAGGTGCATTAAAATCATGTTGTTAAGCTACTGTGATGTCCACGTCTCTTCCAAGGGGCATTAAAACCATCTTAATAAGCTACTGTGACCTCCACCACTCTTCCAAGGGGCATTAAAACTGTCTTGTTAAGCTACTGTGACCTCCACCACTCTTCCAAGGGGCATTAAAACCGTCTTGTTAAGCTACTGTGTGTTATGTTCTGCTACCAGAGCTAAGGAAAGAGAGGAGATCTGTCCCTACGATAGAACTCAGCTGAATCCCTACGATGTAACAGGGGACCTGATCCTGCGATCAGACCTGCTAAAGTCCTAAGCTAGTCTGTACGGAGACCTATAGATGTGGGGAAGGAATCCCTACAAGTACTAAGGACTGGGAGGAAAATGGACACCTCCTAACAGAAATAGTAGCAGACAGACGAACAAACAAAATATATAGAACATAGAGGTCCGTAGACCAAGCAAACTAACAGAGTTAGATACAGAGCACAGGCTAGCTAGAAAGTAGTAATACAATGAAGTCCAGCAAAGCCAGAAGGGCGGAGCAGGATTAAATAGGCCAACAAGGTCATGTGACCAGCAAAGGAAAAAACCTAAGAGCAAGGTTCTAACACTGTGACCTCCACGTCTCTTCCAAGGGGCAATAAAACCATCTTGTTAAACCACTCTAAACCCCACATCTCTTCCAAGGGGCATTAAAACCGTCTTGTTAAGCTACTGTGACCTCCACCACTCTTCCAAGGGTCATTAAAACCAACTTGTTAAGCTACTGTGACCTTCACCACTCTTCCAAGGGGCATTGATATTGTCTTTTTATTCCACTGCGACCTCCACCATTCTTCCAAGAGGCATTAAAACTGTCTTGTTAAGCTACTGTGACCTCCACGTCTCTTCGAAGGGGCATTTAAAACGTCTTGTTAAGCTACTGTGACCTCCACCACTATTCCAAGGGGCATTGATATTGTCTTTTTATTCCACTGCGACCTCCACCACTCTTCCAAGGGGCATTAAAACTGTCTTGATAAGCTACTTTGACCTCCACCACTCCTCCAAGGGGCATTAAAACCATCTTGTTAAGCTACTGTGACCTCCACCACTCTTCCAAGGGGCATTTAAAACGTCTTGTTAAGCTACTGTGACCTCCACCACTATTCCAAGGGGCATTGATATTGTCTTTTTATTCCACTGCGACCTCCATCACTCTTCCAAGGGGCATTAAAACTGTCTTGTTAAGCTACTGTGACCTTTACGTCTCTTCCAAGGGGCATTAAAACCATCTTGATAAACCACTCTGAACTCCACGTCTCTTCCAAGGGGCATTAAAACCGTCTTGTTAAGCTACTGTGACCTCCACCACTCTTCCAAGGGGCATTAAAACCGTCTTGTTAAGCTACTGTGACCTCCACCACTCTTCCAAGGGGCATTAAAACTGTCATGTTAAGCTACTGTGACCTCCATGTCTCTTCCAAGGGGCATTAAAACCATCTTGTTAATCTACTGTGACCTCCACAACTCTTCCAAGGTGCACTGATGTTGTCTTTTTATTCCACTGCGACCTCCACCACTTTTCCAAGGGGCATTTAAACTGTCTTGTTAAGCTCCTGTGACCTCCACGTCTCTTCCAAGCGCCATTAAAACCGTCTTGTTAGACAGCTCTGAACTCCACGTCTCTTCCAAGGGTCATTAAAACCATCTTGTTAAGCTACTGTGACCTCCACCACTCTTCCAAGGGGCATTCAAACCATCTTGTTAAGCTACTCTGACCTCCACCACTCTTCCAAGGGGCATTAAAACCGTCTTGTTAAACCTCTCTGAACTCCACGTCTCTTCCAAGGGGCATTAAAACCGTCTTGTTAAGCTACTGTGACCTCCACCACTCTTCCAAGGCACATTGATATTGTCTTTTTATTCCACTGCGACCTCCATCACTCTTCCAAGGGGCATTAAAACCGTCTTGTTAAGCTACTGTGACCTCCACCACTCTTCCAAGGGGCATTAAAACTGTCTTGTTAAACCACTCTGTACTCCACAGCTCTTCCAAGGGGCATTAAAACCGTCTTGTTAAACCACTCTGAACTCCACAGCTCTTCCAAGGGGCATTGAAATGTTGTTTTTAATTACCTCTAACCTCTACGACTCTTATAACGGTCATTGCATTTCCTCCTAATTGTAGTCAGCTTTTGCTTTTCCATGCATAGGCGAACACTAAGGGAGTCCCACTCCCCAATAATGGGTAGAAGGTTTTTAGTACGCTGTAATCTACGTCTGTTTCAAGGGGCATTGCAGTTCCTCATAATTTTTGGAAAGCCTTCCATTCACTGCTTAGGCCAACAGTGTACAGGAGACCCAGTTGCTATAAGTAGAAAAAACGGTTTTAGTTAAGACCCTCTGGCCTCCATGTCACTTCCAAGGGGCATTGGAGTGCCTCGAAATTTTTGGTATGCATTGCGCTCACTGTATGCCCTATAACTTTGTAGCCGAAATGCTCCTTTTGGTACAGAAACATATCCTACAAGACATGTGTGGTTGACTGGCCTGATATTGATGTGAATGGTCCCTGTTCCTCCTGCTCTTTCTCCTTTGCTACCACCTCATCCATCATTCATCACCTGAAGCTTTGTTTTAACGGGAATCATAGAACTGGGATAGTAGCAGGAAAACATCCAGCAATCCTCGGAGGAGGTAGGATATGCGCCAAAACGCTGACCACCTCAGGCCTAGCCCCTACTACAAACATGCGCTTGCATTCCAAGGAACAGAAAGCTAAGGAGATGGATGGCCTCATGATCATGAATAATTTACTCGTTGTGTAGGAGGCCGACCACTGCTGCTGTCTATCTTCTGAACTTTGTGTTGAAGCCTGATTGACCCAGGACCCGCAATCCTCTACGTCTGGAGGACGTGTTGCATCCCAGTGTCCAACTGTGTCCCGGCTTCCACAATTTTAACCCAGTGTGAAGGCGTCAGTCAGATGGACCATCCCTGGCTACATTCACTTGTCCACATGTTTGTGGTTAGGCTGTCCTTCAAATAGGGGTGGCTGGGGACCATTTATGGACATCCGGCCGCCCCCAGGCGGCTGGGGACCATGTGTGGGCACCCGTCCGCCCCCTGGTGGCTGGGGACCAAGCGTCGACACCCGGCCTCCGGGCGGCTGGGGACTGAGTATGGATACCAGGCCGCCGACGCAGCCATGACGTCGTGGCCAGATTCCGCCTCCACAATTTCAAGTGCAAGCAAGCAGTATGGTATTGCAGCCTGGGGGTGGGTGGGTGGCAAGCTGCATACCTGTGCTTGCATTGCAAGGAATGGGGGAGGTACAATTGAGCACTGCCCTGGGACAAAGACTTGCACGGGGATAGTAGTAAATCTGCATCTTCTGATGCGGCAAGGATCACTTCTGATGGGCACACTTTTAGGCAGTGACATGGGTGTCAGAGATGCTTCCAGGGGTCTTCCCCATGCTGTTCCCATGTCTTTTCAGCACTGTATGCATGTGTCACACAGCACATGGCCAGATAAGATTGTAAAATGTTAAAATGACATTTCCCGGTGAATGCATTTGTCACGGTTGAAAGCAATACAAAAGTGCAAAAACGCATAAAAAATGCTACTTGTGAACATAGCCCAAGGTGTGGAGGAGTATTTTTGCTTTTGGTTATTTATTTTACCTTATACACAAGTCTTTAACCTGGAAAGGAAGTTCCTTAACATATTTCACAGGAAAACCGTTTCAGTTTCGTTTCTGAACGTTTTATTGTGAGCCCGTAAAAGTGGCTTAATACCTCTGACCACGTTGTTGACAGCAGTGACCTGGGGGTCAGAAATGCTTCCTGGGGCGATCCCCATGTCACTATCGTTTTGGGCGCTTTTTAGGCTTTCTACAGACTGCCGGGGGTGCCGCCGAAAAATTGCTCGGGTCTCCGATAGACTAACATTGGGCTCATTGCTCGGGTCGAGCACCCGAGTATCACGGTGAGCTCGCCCCGAGCTTCGAGCACCCGAGCATTTTAGTGCTGGCTCAACGCTAGTCTCCATCTATTGGGTTGGCTGTAGTGGAACCTTCCTGTTCTGCAGTCTAAGTTGTGTAAGGTTGCTTACCAGTCCTTGCTGCACTCCTGATACAGACTTTGCCTGCTGCACTCCTGATACAGACTCTGCCTGCTGCACTCCTGATACAAACTCTGCCTGCTGCACTCCTGATACAGACTCTGCCTGCTGCACTCCTGATACAGATTCTGCCTGCTGCACTCCTGATACAGACTCTGCCTGCTGTACTCCTGATACAGACTCTGTCTGCTGCACTCCTGATACGGACTCTGCCTGCTGCACTCCTGATACAGACTCTGCCTGCTGCACTCCTGATACAGACTCTGCCTGCTGCACTAATGATACAGACTCTGCCTGCTGCACCATCTAGTCTGTCCTACTGGGTCCAGCTGCTGCGCGTCCATTGGTCTGTCCTGGAGTGGCACCTGGCATTCATCGGGAGCCAACTCTAACCTCACAATCAGAGGCTCTAGTGAACAGTCCGGTACTCGCTTAGTCACGCCCCTCCAGTGTAAAGCGCAACTGAATAAATGTCACAGTCGCAGTAATAATAATTATAATACTTGTACTCTGGGTCAATTGATGCCACTTCCCTGGTGTCTACACCTAATTTGATGTGTTTTGGCAGCTTTTGATCCCATTTCTAGGTGTGGTATATGTATTTTTTTGGTCCCCCCATTGACTCCTATGGAATTCGGAAATGTTCGACGAACATTTGGCGAATATCAATTTGCGAGCTTTTACAGAACCACTATGAGAACCACAGACAACCACGTCCAGACACATCTGACTGCATCCCGTTTGTCCACACATTCCATCCCCTGGCCTACATTCTACATAGGACAATATGCAAACATTGGAATATCCTACAAACAGTTTACCCCACTATAACAGCTTTCCAACAACCATTTTTACTGTGCTTCAAAAGAGCACCGAACTTTAAAGATTCACTTGTCCATGCAGACACAGGGTCCACAAAACCAGGGCCCCACCAAAGATTTTTGCAAACACCAAAAAAGGGGACCTTCCCATGCCTTCAATGTCACCAATGTCACAACATCCTTAAAGGTGACGTCATCCATCACCCCCAAACAAGCAGAAAATACGCCGTTAAGGATTATTTCACATGCGATACGAACCACGTTGTTTATCTCATTAAATGTCCATGCAGCTTAATTTATGTAGGGGAGATGACACAACCCATTAAAGATAGGATTTCTAAGCACAAATCTACAATTAGATGCAAGAATTTACTTTTACCAATCCCCCAACACTTTATTACAGCAGGATACAACATAGCTCAATTATGCTTCCAAGTCCAGCCACTACGCCGCGGTGGCAACCATATTCGCTTATTGAAGCAGAGAGAAGCGTACTGGATCCAAGAATTGCAATCCTTGTCCCCTAGGGGACTCAACAGAGATTATGACCTATACTCATTCATGTGAGCCTCTAGGGGCCACCACCATTACCATAGAGTACTAACCTAAACCGTTATTATCTAACAAGAGTGTGAGAAATTATGGACTTCTTGGTACTTTAGGTATTATATTGCAAATATTTTGTTCTTGTCTGTTATTTGGTTGTTGTACAAGTACATATAATAACATTAACACCTCTGTGGTATGCTTGGTTTTCTAATACATGTCTCCTTATGTTCCAGATTACTGTGTATGGATTGCCCCCACTCCTATTTGGGGTCCTCCTTTGACCTCTCCTGCATGATCTAGTACACTCCCGCAGTGGAGCGTACTTTTCTGTCCTTGGAACGCTACTTCCTGTCCCCTGGAACGCACTCCTCGGCCGGGTGACACACACGCACGTGCACATGCACGCCCTTGGTCCAATCAGGTGTGAGCACTTACTTATCCCGGCCACATCGTGTCACTTCCGGTGATGTCACCTGTTTAGCAAGCCCACTGTGGCGTCTATAGCCTCCCTCATTGGCCGCCGGCCACTCTAGGTCCCGCGCACCTACTATTTGAGTCCTGTCATGTCATTATGGCACTACCATGTCAGCTGCCAGCGGTGGATACCGGGGTCACGCCAGCTTCCCTATCTGATCCTCTTCTGCTTTCAAGGTATGCTCCTCTTAAATAGACACTTCTATACAGCAGCTTCACTCTCCACTGATCCTGCTCTGAACCACTCTGTGCCCTTCCCCTCATAGGAATACCGTTCCTGGGACACTGCGCCCTCC
This sequence comes from Phyllobates terribilis, assembly GCF_046119375.1. Taxonomy (NCBI): domain Eukaryota; kingdom Metazoa; phylum Chordata; class Amphibia; order Anura; family Dendrobatidae; genus Phyllobates; species Phyllobates terribilis. The sequence goes on along the minus strand of NW_027362761.1, from coordinate 114,026,643 downwards.
TACTCCTTGTCCTACTCCCAGCAAGTGGGTAGGTTCTCTAGGTTCTCGCCTGCATTATATTATGATACTGTTTTGCGACACTGTGACCAGTTTTTATTTATTCTGTTAATTATATTTGTTATATGTTATATGTTTTGTTTATCTTCAGTTGCAGTACACCGATGAAGGTCGCATAGACCGAAACGTTTAATTGCTGTGGACTGCAATCATAAATTAAAAATCATTTTTCACTACCGGAGTGCCGAGATTTCTCTCTATATCTACACGGTTTTGGACACTACTAGTGCACCCTGGTCCAGTAGTGCTGCGTCTCCTACCACTATTACTGACTGTTAGAGTGACACCCAGATGAGCCAAAATCTCTGCCTTCAGCTTTCCATACACCTTAGTGTCCTGAAGAGTCAGGTCATAATACATCTTCTGCAATTTCCTAGTCAGATATGATGCCAGAACCTCCGCCCACTGTTCCGGAGACAATTTCTCCCAGACAGCCACCTTCTCAAACAGTGTAAGGAACACCTCAATGTCATCACCCCGAATAATGTTCTGCAATGCCCCTCTTACCATCTTCCTCACTTGGGCCTCGTCACTTCACCTTTGGGGAACTTTAGTTTCCCAGACCCAGACAACTTCCACCAGAAGATCCACCTGCTGCCAAAGCTGTTGTTGCTTCTGTTGTTGTTGCTGATGTTGCTGCTGCTGGATGTGCTGAATTAGAAGTCGGTTGGTGTCCTGCTCTGCCTGTTGCTGCAGGACCAGTTGCTTGACAACCTCCTCTATTTTGTTAGCTGGAGCTGCCTGTATCCAAGATATACAGTATCCACTCAGCAATCACCTATGTTCCTTGGGATTTGCTGCCCACGATCGAATCACCACTTGTAGGGATTTTGCTCTTTGGAAGCCAGTAGCTTACACACAGGGATCAAGTTCTGGTGTCAAACAGTGTGCGATTTATTACAAAGCTCATAAATATTCAAAGCACACAAACGAATATAGGCTTCCTTCGACATAAAACAGGTGCGATAAAAATAAACAAAAACAATTCTCATAGTAGGTACAGGTTCACCCATTTACAAATTAGGTCCACACTTCGTCAGACTCTCACAGAGACTGACCACCATATCAGAGGCCTTTCCACCTCTGTTCATACACAATGAATAAAGCAGCTGAACTGCCGTAAATAAGCTATTCAAAGACCTAGAGGTTGAGGTACGGGAACAGCGAGTCTCACCCAGCTCTAGTGGCCATTCCAAAAACCCGAAATCATTAAAAAACCCTCTTAACTCTAACTGTGCTGGAGCCTGCTTTTCCGAGTTTGCATCACCGAAGCTAACCACTTCAGTGACACATATCTCCCATCCAATACCTGTCCAGTTGCAAGCATACAACTCATATCTACTTTCAGCTTAAAAACAATGAAACTATGAAATTGCTTTCTATGCATATTGTGTTAATGACGTGCACACAACAAAGCACATGGAGCAAGCGTACTGTAGAGACACCTAAGGATGCAAAGGCAGCCTTATACAAGTGGCTGGTTGCAGCCCATAATTCAATGCCTATGCTTGTTATAGAGAGTCGCTTCTTTTAAAGCAGCATGTAGACTTGGACATGAGCCAAAAGCCTTGTGATGTAGCCTGCATTCTGCATTTTTAGGGTAGCAGGTTTCCTTTAAATGAGAAGTGTTATGCTTGGAGAAAGAAAAACATGGTGGTGGTAATATCATGGTTTGGGCCCGTTTTGCAGTTTCTGGGCAAGGACCCCTTTCAATTAGTAATGTAACAATAAATTCGGATTTTTATCAGGAATTTCTAAAGGAAAAAGTAAGGACATTTGTAAATGAGCTGATTCTCAAAAGAATGTGAATTATACAGCAAGACAATGATCCAAAGCATACAAGTAACCTGTGAATATATTTACACCATTTGTATGATCAGAATTTGAATTAAAATATAAGCATATGCACATAAACCTGCAGAGTTGTCACTTACAATGTAATCATTTTTGTGAACTGTAGAACATCCAAAAATAACTTTGACAATCTCTACTTGCAATTGACTTATTTCAGATAAGGCACTGATACCCAGATCTGATTACAATGCATAGTTTCATTGCTTTGCATTTTCAAAGTACTTTCACAAAGAAGCTCATTTTAAAGTGCAAATAGATAATGTAAAAAGAAAAGGCATAAAATATAAAAGATTACATTTTGTCCCTCAATTTTTTTCAGAAAATTCCTCAATTTATTTTTTTGTTAATACTAGAATGTCATTGAGATATGTAATGATATTTCTTTTCAAACACTGACAGGTTTAAAGAACAGACATCCAATGAATTTATGCAATATTAGTGTGCCCTTGCTGTTTACACTTACATTTTACAAATTTCTGCAGCACCAAGAAATATTTTCCTAATAACTTTATCTTGTAGTTCCTACTATAAATTATAAATTATATAAATGTTAGAAGTCAGAAAGTTATGTGATAATATAAAAGCATAAAGTAACAAGCTGAAAGCATTCATCTAGATCACAGAACTGCATGGTACTGGCAAATATTGATTTTAGTTTAGAGTATGGGATAGATTATTTTTAATACTAACTTCAGTTGCTTCAGAATAATTTTTTGATGAAAAAACATCAACGCTTGATTGATATGGAAGAACCCACAAACTTTTTCAAAATGAAGGTCTGAAACTTCTTGCAGTTCCGGCACTATCATCTGTGCCGATTCGTGCCTCCTCTGTTTCCGCTTTGGCTGTCGGGCAGCAGCGCTCCTTTATTGCTTAGGACTGCCGCTGTCATGCGTCACGTTTATTCTCTGGTGCTTTTATTGCTGCTTTATAAAGGAGCTATGGGATTAATTTTGGTATAGGTTTTGATCAATCTCTCCTGAGTGACCTGGGCGGGGCAGTGAACTATTTAAACCCCTGAAGCTCTGACTCCACGGCCAGTAAACAGCATTGCTGTTCTGGTGTGCTGTGCTCCTGTTTGTTGTTCTGATTATTCCTGTTCTTTGACCTCAGCTTGACTTTTGACTGTCTGCTTTACGATTTTGTTCCTGATGTAACCCCAGCTTTGTCATTGCTTGACGACCCTTCCTGCCTCGGGTTCACTCTTCCGGATGGCAGCCCTTTTGTTGTAGCAATCCACTGTACTACGTTGTAAGACAAGATCCCTGTTCAGGGGTTAAAGGGTGGTCGAGGTTCCTCTAGAATCTTCCAGATGGAGTGGCTTGTACTAAGTCTGTCCTAGGAACCAGTGGCCTCTGAGAGTGAAACTATTCCTAGAAAATTTATTCTCCAAGAGTAAAATAGCGCTCCTTCCCTCCATTGTTTCACCATGTGGAAAATCAGTACTGTAGAGTTACATATGGGGTATTGCCACATTCAGCAGAAAATGTGTGAAAAATTTTGGCACCATTTTTACCCATTTCTCCTTGTAAAAATCTAAAAGCTGGGCTAAAACAAATTTTTTTGAGGTAAAAATGTAATTAATTAATCTTCACCGCCCAATGGTATAAAAATCTGTCAATATGATCACTGAACGCTTAGATGAATTCATTGAGAGGTGTAATTTGTAAAATGGGGTCACTTATGGGAGGTTCTACCAATGCGATATGGTGCATGCAAACCATTACAGCAAAATCTGCACTATAATGTGGTGCTCCTTCCCTTCTGAGCTTTCCACTGTGCCTGAAAAGTATTTCATGATTACATGTAGGGTATTGACGCACTCAGGTGAAATTGTACAACAAACTGTGAGGTCCAGTATTTCCTATTAGCCCGTATTAAAATTAAAAACTTGGGGCTAAAACAACATTTTAGTGGTAAAAATATAATTATTCTTTCTTCTCCACCCAACAGAATAAAATTCTGTGAAGCACACGTGGTGTCAATATGTTGACTGCACCCCTAGATTCTAAATTCATTGAGATGAGTAGTTTGCAAAGTTGGGTCACTTATGGGGGTCTGCTTTTCTGGCATGTCAGAGGCTCTGTCAACGTGACATGGCACTCTCAAACTATTCCATCAAAATCTGCACTCCAATATGGCGCTCTTTTCTTCTGAGGCTTGCACTTTGCCTCAAAAGTAGTTTTCGACAACATATGGGGTACAAAGGAGAAATTGTGTAACAAATTGTACCATTCGTTTTCTCTTATTATCCCTTTTGAAAATTAAAAACTTGGGGTTAAAGCAACATTTTAGTGGAAAAAATGGTAATTTTCCATTTACTCAGCACAATGCTATACAATCGCCTGATGGTTAAAACTGCTCACTATACCGCTAGGTGAATTCTTAAAAAGGTATTGTTTCCAAAATGGGTCAATTGTGGGGGGTTTCCACTGTTTTGACACATCTATCTATTCCAGCCAATTCTGCACTCCAAAAGTGAAATGGTGCTCCTTCTTTTCCGAGCCCTACGGTGGACCCAAACAGTAGTTTTCCACCACATATGGGGTATCAATTTACTCAGGAGAAATTTCGCAACATATTATATTGTTCATTTTCCCCTGTTACCCTTGTGAAAATGAAAAATTTGTGGTAAAAGCAACATTTTTGTGAGAAAAATTAAAATGTTAATTTTTTCCTTTCACATTGTTTCAATTTCTGTTAAACACCTAAACTTCTTCAATGTGGTTTTGAGGACTTTGAGGGTGCAGTTTTTAAAATAGTGTCACTTTTAGATATTTTCTGTCACACAGCCTCTCAAAGTTACTTCACATGTGATGTGGTACCAAAAAAAATTGGTTTTGTAAATTTTGTTGGAAAAATGAAAACTTGCTGATAACTTTTAACTCTCCTAATTCCCTAACAAAAAAAATAATGTTTAAAAAATGGTGCTAATGTAAAGTAGGCATATGGTAAATGTTATTTATTATCTATTCTGTGTGGTATAACTATCTGGTTTACGCCGGGGTCACATGGCCGTCGATTCTCTCAAATTACTATGCAATTATTGTTATTATTATAATTATTATTGCAATTATGCAAGTGACACTCAGCTCAGAGATTGAGCCAAGTGTCATTGCACTGTGATCCGATTCTCTCGCATGAGAGAAATGCAGCACATGTGTGGAGTAGACGGAGAAATTAATTTCTCCATCTCCTCTATTGCCTGCATCCGTGGTAATCGGTCTATACTCGGTTGACATCCGAGTGCAGTCAGATGTTTCACACGCACCCATAGACTTTTCTCATGACAAATCAGCATGAGAAAATAGTATAACACTGGGCAGAGTGCTATCTGATAAAACATTGCACAGCCATGTTATATGCTCATGTGAGCGAGCCCTTGAGAGATAAAAATTCAAAGTTGGAAAATTGCAACATTTTCTGCAACTTTTTGATATTTTCATAAATAAACGCAAATCATATCGACAAAAAACACTAACATGAAAAACAATGTTTCATGACAAAACAGCCTCAGAATCACTGGGATATGTTGAAGCGTTCCAGAGTTATTACCACATAGAGTGATACTGATCAAAATTGTCAAATTTAACTTCCTCTGCCCAAAATTATTTAAAATTAATAAAATCATTGAAAACAAAATTGTCAAATTTAATCTGGTCAGGAAGATGAAAAGAGGCTGGGGAGTGAAGGGGTTAAAAAAAAACCTGAATTAATAAGAGCAAACTGTGGTCACTTTTGACCTGGTGACAAGTCCTCTTTAAATAGTGTATGATGTGTGATTGTGTTTGCAGTGCTACATAAGCAATATCGTTACCTACCTCAATCGTTTTCAAGTTGTAGATGAAAAAAATGAACAATGTCAAAGAAAGAAAAAGGCTGTAAAACAAGGTTTCATAAAATAAGGTTGTTTCATAAAAATCAAGTTATGTAAAATGCATTTGTGTAAATTAATAATTTAAAGGATATTTGTTTAATTGGGTAGCATGTTTTATTTCACTTGAAACTAAGAACTAAATGAAATCCTTCTTCAGTTCTTAAACTTTGCTGCCACACATCAACAAAAGATAAACTAATCCTGCAGCAATGATGCCTTAAGTTAGCAGGTATTTGTCTTTAATTTTTAATTAATTTTTAATTATTTTTGTATATGTCACACTCGAGTATTTTTCAGACGGCTCGCCCGGCGGTCTGCAGAGGGCCTAAAAATTGCCCAAATCGACGGGAACAGTGCTCAAATGACATGTGAACAGCATGGGGAAGACCCCTGGAGGCATTTCTGACTCCCAGGTCACTGCTGTCAACAACAATGTCAGAGTATTACGCCACTTTTACGGACTCACAATAAAACATACAAAATCGAAACCAAAATGCATTTTCCTGGGAAATATGTTAAGGATCATCCTTTCCAGGGTAATGACTTGTATATAAGGCAAAATATATAACCAAAACCAAAAATACTCCTCCACACCTTGGGCTATGTTCACACGTAGCGTTTTTGATGCGTTTTTGCACTTTTGCATTGCTTTCAACCACGACAAATGCATTCACTGGGAAATGTCATTTTAACATTTTACAACCTTATCTGGCCATGTGGTGTGTGACACATCATCAGACACATGCAAACAGTGCTGAAAAGACATGGGAACAGCATGAGGAAGACCTCTGGAAGCATCTCTGACTCCCAGTTCACTGCCTAAAAGTGTGCCCATCAGAAGTGATCCTCGGCGCATGCGAAGATGCATCCCGCTATGCACCTGTCATTGCAGACTTGCAACAATCACCATCCATGTCCTTGTTCCAGTGCAGCATTCAGTTGTCCCTACCGCATTCCTTGGAATGCAAGCGCAAGTGTGCAGCCAGCCACCCACCCACCCACAGGCTGCAATACTATACTGCCAAATTTTTGACAGCTACTTGCACTTGAAATGTGGCCTTTTAGGCTCATGGAGGTGGAAGCTGTCCACAATCTTATGGTGGCGGAGACCGGGTATCCATTCTCGGTCCCCAGCCGCCACTATTTCTCCCGGTATCGTCTCTGCCTTCCACAAGCACAGGTCCCACAACATTACCCGTGCCCTCCCCAGTGCACTTACTGGGAAGGACCGCCTAACCACAAACACATGGTCAAGTGAATGTGGCCAGGGATGGTACGGAGCCAGTCCACAGCTTTTTTTGCTGAGTTGTATTTCACCACAGCCATATTCTTTAGCTTGGTGAAAGGACTTGGGAAACCATATCTACCCAGCTGTCATTTCTCCCAGGAAGTCCTCTAAAGCTGCTTTCACTTGAAATGTGGCCTTTTAGGCTCGTGGAGGCGGAAGCTTTTCATAGCCTCATGCCGGCAGCGGCCGGGTGTCCATACTCGGTCCCCAGCCGCCACTATTTCTCCCAGTATCGTCTCCGCCTTCCACAAACACGGGTCCCACAACATTACCCGTGCCCTCACCAGTGCACTTACTAAGAAGGACCACCTAACCACAAATACCTGGACAGGTGAATGTGGCCAGGGATGGTACAGAGCCAGTCAACAGTCTTTTTTGCTGAGAGTTGTATTTTGCTCGGTGAAAGGACTGGCATAAAGGGAAGCCGTATCTACTTTGGGTGTCATTTCTCCCAGGAAGTCCTCTAATGCAGCTTGTTGCAGAAGCAATGGCAGCCCATCCAACATCAACTCGCACTTGTCGGTGGTGCTTTGACACACAAACATCTTTCTTTGTGCATTTAATTTCATGACTACAGAGTTGGGCAATGGCCTGATCTGCAGTGCGGTTTGAGAAATAACATGCATAAGCCCATCCAATCCACATTAAAAAAGCAGCCATAGAGTGTCCGGGAACCTTCCCCCACACTTTTCTTAGCCAGGGCTGCTTTTCGGCAGGGATGGACGGATCCACCAGAAAACCGGAGACTTCTCCGGTGGGCCCTGGCCTCTCCTTCAGGAGAGTTCATAGTGCCGAGGTGAGGCCATGATGATGATAGAGGCCACAATCTGCTTAGTTTTCTGTTACTTGGAATGGAAGCACAAGTTTGCAGCCAGCAATACAGGCCACAACACTAAACTGCCAGATTTCTGGGCAGCTGCTTGCACTTGAAATGTGGCCTTTTAGGCTCGTGGAGGTGGAAGCTTTTCATAACCTCATGCCAGCGGCGGCCGGGTGTCCATACTCGGTCCACAGCCGCCACTATTTCTCGCAGTATTGTTTCCGCCTTCCACAAGCACGGGTCCCACAACATTACCCGTGCCCTCCCCAGTGCACTTACTGGGAAGGACCGCCTAACCACAAACAAGTGGACAGGTGAATGTGGCCAGGGACAGTACGGACCCAGTCCACAGCTTTTTTTGCTGAGAGTTGTATTTAGCTCAGTAAAAGGACTGGCATAGAGGGAAACCGTATCTACCCTGCGTGTCATTTCTCCCAGGAAGTCCTGTAGTTGAGCTTGTTGCAGAAGCAATGGCAGCCCGTCCAACATCAACTCGCACTTGTCGGTGGTGCTTTGACACACAAGCATCTTTCTTTGCGCATTTAATTTCATGACTACAGAGTTGGGCAATGGCCTGATCTGCAATGCGGTTTGAAAAATAACATGCATAAGCATGTCCGATCCACATTAAAAAAGCAGCCATAGAGGGTCCGGGAACCTTCTCCCACACTATTCATAGCCAGGGCTGCTTCTCGGCAGGGATGGACGGACCCACCAGAAAACCGGAGACTCCTCCCGTGGGCCCTGGCTTCTCCTTCAGGAGAGTTCATAGTGCCGAGGTGAGGCCATGATGATGATAGAGACCACCATCTGCTTAGTTTTCTGTTACTTGAAATGCAAATGCAAGTATGCAGCCAGCCACCCACCCACAGGCCGCAATACTAAACTGCCAGATTTCTGGGCAGCTGCTTGCACTTTAAATGTGGCCTTTTAGGCTCGTGGAGGTGGAAGCTTTTCATAACCTCATGCCTCATGCCTTGTGTCCATACTCGGTCCCCAGCCGTCACTATTTCTCCCCGTGTTGTCTCCGCCTTCTACAAACGTGAGTCCCTGAACATTACTGCTGGTACTTTTCTGTGGGAATTTGATTGCCTCCTACCAGCCTGGAATATTTCCAGTAAACTATGGTGCGACGCCATGATATTAGCACTGCCCCCAGTACAAGTAGCGAAGCCATCCCCAATTTCCTTCTCAGGAATTTTATTTGGTAGACTGAGTGGCTGCCCAAATACGTTTTCTCACAAAGGAGCTGAAGATAGAGTGGCAGTAGGTGCAAGTTTCTCCAGCCTGTTAGATACTAGAGAGTGAACGGCAGCACATTGGATCAGTGGTTAGCACTGAAGCCTTGCAGTGCTGGGATCCTGGGTTCAAATCCCAGCAAGGACATCATCTGCAAGGACTTTGCATGTTCTCCTTGTGTTTGCGTGTGTTTCCTCCTCAGTAAAAAAGCAGCCATAGAGTGTCCGGGAACCTTCCCACACACTTTTCTTAGCCAGGACTGCTTCTCGGCAGGGTTGGACAGTCCCACCAGAGAATCCTCTGGTGTGCCCTGGCTTCTACCTCAGGAGAGTTCATGATAGCGCTAACTTTGCAGCTGCTATGGGGCTCTTGAGCGGGTGAGAAAGGTGAGCCATCAGAATCAAATCCTCTGGTGGGCACAATGTTTTTCAATCTAAAACAGCTTCTCAGTGGGAGTTGTATTTCACCACAGCCATATTCTTTAGCTCGGTGAAAGGACTGGCATAGAGGGAAACCGTATCTACTCCAGCTGTCATTTCTCCGTCACCAGGTTCCGGCCATTATCACACACGACCAGATCAGGCTGCTGTGTTACAGCTTTCAACAACTCTGCAGTGCTGGGTGGTTTGTCACCTAAGCATTAAGCAGGTTATCTTCAGCACAGCCTGTTGCCGCTTGGTCAAGGCAGTGCTGCAGTGCTGTCAGCTTGTGACTGATGTGGTCATTTCGGAGATGGAGGAGGAGGTGCAGGACCTGAACAATGTGATTACATTGAGGTTAAATTGGCGACACTGTTTTTTATACTAAAGAAATAAAGAAAGATCCTATTGTTTTGGGGTTTTTTACATTATTTTTTAAGACAAATGCATTCACCGGGAAATGTCATTTTAACATTTTACAACCTTATCTGGCCATGTGGTGTGTGACACATCATCAGACACATCCTGCTTCATTTATGATGGAGGGACTCTGAAAGTCATAAAGCCTATTTTTACAGGGCCATCAGACGTCCCTTATTATTCTTAAAAGGCCAGCAGTCGGCCCTCACTATTGTTAGAGAGCCATCAGCTGGCTATGCTTTGTTGTTCCCATTATTACCAAGTGGGTCTCCTATACTGTTATTGCATATGCAGTGACTGCAAGGGCTGCCAAAAATATGGATGCAACCCAATACCCCTTTGAAGAGACATAGAGGAGGGACTCAGTAAAAAAAATATTTCCATTATAAAAGAGCGGGTCTCCTATAGTGGTAATGCCCATGCTGTGACTGCAAGGGCTGCCAAAATTTGGGAAAAAACCCCACTAAGAATTTAAAGACATATAGAGCAGGGCCACAGTAATGACAAATTCCCACCATTAGAAAGGAGAGGGTCTCCCATAGTGTTGACCTATGCAGTGAATGCAAGGGCTGCCCAAAATTGGGAGGCACTCCAATGCCCCTTGGAAGAGACTTAGAGGGCCTCATAAAAAATGTTCCCATTAGAAAGGAGCGGGTCTCCTATACTTGTAATGCCCATGCACTAAGTGTATGGGCTGACAAACATTTACCCCTGGGGGGTACACATGAACATACTGTATAATTTTTTTTTACGGGTATCATAAACACCCTTTAAAAAAATTATGTGGGTGTTGCATCATGGACCACGGTCACCCTGGTGATATGGTGGTGGAAGATGAGGATGAGAAGAAGGAGGAGGACAAAAGCAAATAGCCAAAATCAGGAAGAGTATACCCATGTGTGGGTGTGAAGAGGTGCATGGGAATACACCTCCCAAAAAAAGACAATGGATTTGAGTTTATGTTACGCTGCTATCATTCGGTGGTGTTGAGAAGTCTGGCCCAATCCAGCCCTTGTTCATTTTTATAAGAGTCAGCCTGTCAGCATTTTTACTTGATAGGCGGATGCGCTTATCAGTTATAATTCCACCAGCGGCACTAAAAACCCGCTCTGATAAAACGCTAGCGGCAGGGCAGCCCAGGACCTCCAAGGTGTAGAGAGCCAGTTCATTCCACGTATCCAGCTTGGATACCCAATAATTATAAGGCATAGAGGAATCACGGAGGACGTTGGCACAGTCGGCAAGCTACTCTTTCAGTATCTTCCCAAACTTTTCACTCCTTGTGAGAGAACCCCGTGCCTCAGGGCCTGTGCGATGGGAGGGTCTGAGAAAACTGTCCCAGGACTTTGACAGTGTTCCCCTGCCTCTGCTGGATTGCATTTGTTTCTCTATCTCCTGTACTACTTGGTTGTTCAACGAACTGTGACCTCTGCCTCCAGAGTTTTCAAATGGGACTTTTTTTAATAGTTGTCCTTGTAGCGTGGGTCTAGAAGTGTCACCAACCAGTAATGACTGTCACTCAAAATTTTGAGAACGCGAGGGTCATGGGAAAGGCAGCGTAACAGAAACTATGCCATGCGTGCCAGACTGCTAACAGTCAAGACTTCAGTGTCCTCACCAAGAGGATGACTGACCATGCTCTCCTCCTCCTCCTCCTCTCTGTCCTCTGGCCATCCACGCTGAACAGACAGTATGACAGTTGTGCAGGTAGTACCGTCTAAAGCGCATAAAACTAGCTCCCGTTCTTCCTCCTCCTCTTCCTCATTGTCACCCAATCCACGTTGGGATGAGATGAGGCTGGGCTTTGTGTAATCACCCTGTATGGTTTCTTACTCCATCTCATCGTGCTCTGCCTGCAATGCATCCTTTTTGATTATGAGCAGAAAGCATTTCAGAAGACAGAGAAGCGGGATGTTGATTCTAATTATGGCATCATCGCCGCTCACCATCTTGGTGGAGTCCTCAAAGTTTTGAAGCATGGTACATATGTCTGACATTCATGTCCACTCCTGAGGTCTTATGTAAGGAGTCTGAACTGATTACCAACGACTTTGTTGATGCTGGTACTCAACAACTGCCCTTGTCTGGTCACAAATCCTTCCTAACATCTGCAGTGTAGAGTTCCATCGCGTGGGAACATCACATACCAGTCTGTGAGCCGGAAGCTGCAAACCCTGCTGAAACACTGCAAGGGTGGCGAAAGCTTTAGGTGACTTTCTAAAACGGGCACACAGGCGGCGTACTTTAACAAGCAGATCCGGCAGCTCCGGGTAGGATTTGAGAACCCGCTGAACCACGAGGTTAAGCACATGGGCCAGGCATGGTACGTGTGTGAGCTCGCCTCGCCTCAGAGCCGACACCAGGTTCTGGCCATTGTCACACACGACCATGCCTGGCTGTAGGTTCAGCAGTGTGAGCCACAGATCTCCCTGATTGACCTAGGGCCCGCAATCCTTGGCGTTGGGAGGACGTGTTCCGTCCCAAGGTCCGACTGGGTCCCGGCTTTCACTATGTTAACCCAGTGTGCCGTCAGCGAGATGTATCGTCCCTGCACACAAGCACTTGTCCACGTTTCCGTGGTTATGTGGACTTTCCCGTTAACTTCATTGTTGAGGGCATGGCTAATGTTTTGTGACACGTGCTTGTGCAATGCGGGGACGGCACACCGGGGGAAATAGTGGCGGCTGGGGACCGAGTACCGAGGGACGGCCGCCGCCATCAGATTGCAGAAAACTTCCGTCTCAATGAGCCTAAAAGACAACATTTCGAGCGCAAGCAGTCGTGAAATGTGGGAATTTAGTAGTGTGGCCTGTTTGGCGTTGGCTGCATATTTGCGCTTGCGTTCCAAGGACTGGGGTATGGACAACTGAACGCTGCGCTGGGACAAAGACGTGGACGTGCTTCCTGATGCTGCTACTTGAGAGTGTGCAATGACAGGTGCAGGGCAGGAGGGATCTTCGCATGCACCATGGACAGGGGATTGGCTTGCTTGCACAACAGCGGAAGAAGCAGTGGTGCCACCCGCAGACACTGTTTCTAGACCCTGGGGTTTGGCCCACAAAGTCGGGTGCTTTGCTGCCATGTGCCTGATCATGCTGGTGGTGGTCAGGCTGTTTTTTTTGCCACCCCTACTGATCCTGGCCTGGCAGGTGGTGCAAATGGCCTTTTTGGGGTTATCGGCAGAGTCTTTAAAAAACAACCATACTTGGGAAAACCTAACAGTTGTACTGGCAACTTCCTTTGTGTTGGTGTTACGGGGAACAGTTGCCTGCATTCAGTCTGCGGCCACCACACTGCTTCTTCCTGCTTGTTGGGGTGCTCTGCCTCCCTCCCCCTGTGTTCTCCTGTCCTCACTCTGCATGTCCTCCTTCCAGGTTGGGTCAGTTACTATATCATCCACCACCTTGTCTTCCACTTCTGCACCCTGGTCCTCCTCCTGACTTTCTGGCAATTGTGTCTCATCATCGACCACCTCTTGTGACACTTTCCCACCGTCGCCTTCGTGTGACCGTGGCTGCTCAAATATTTGGGCATTGCTACATGCGATCTCTTCTTGCCCCGCTTCAAGTGTACCGGGTAATAGGCCCGAATCTATAAATGGAAAAGTGAACAGCTCTTCGGAGTGTCCAAGTGTGGGATTAGTTGTATCTGGGCACTTGGCATGGTGAGAGGAAGGAGGATCAGGGTGAGGAATATGCGGTCCAGACTCACGGCTACTGAGACTTGACCGAGTGGAAGACAGGGTGGTGGTGGTGGTGGTGGCTAAGTGACTAGAAGCATTATCTGCTATCCAACCAATAACCTTTTGACACTGCTCTGTGTTCAATAGTGATGTTCTGTGGTCCCCTAGTAATTGGGACAGGAAGGTCAAGCGACAAGATGTGGGTGTTTGTTGTGGCACAATTTGAGCTTGCCCACAGCCACGTCCTCTGCCTCTGCATGCACCATCATCATCATGTCCACTTCCCTGTCCCTTGCCACGCACCTTTCCCATTTTAAATGAAGGACAATATTTTCCACGTTCACGAGAAATGGCTGATTTTGGAACTCAGTTATATGTGATACGTCCGACAGAGAACCATAATTTTAAATAGCAGGCCTGTAATTTGCTAATACTAATCTTCAAAGACACCTAGTGTGAATAGCTTCACCGACACATTGCAACGGAATGAAAATGGAAGAAATGTCTGATTTTTTAACAGTCTTAGGCTATGTGCCCACGATGCAGAAATGCTTCGGATTTTTCCTGAGCGTTTCTGCATCTCCCTGGCAGAAAAAACGCATGCGGATTTTACATGCGTTTTTCCTGCCAGGAACAAGCGGAAGTGAAGCGTTCTTGCATGCATTTCCGCATGCGGGTTGTCAAGCGTTTTCCAAGCGATTTTAGCATCACTTGGAAAGGGCTTGTCAACTTGGTCACACTATTTAAATCCATGCAACCGGCATGGATTTATATAGTGTGACCCGTAAAAGAATGGTACCCGGGTTTGGAGAAGAGGAGACTCTCCTCCGGACCCGGGTATCATAGTATCTGTAAAAAAAAGAATAAAATAAAAAATATACATTATATTCACCTTCTGATGGCCCCCAGTGTCCTTAGCGATGCGTCTTGGCTTTCCGGCAGCTCGCGGTGGACTAAAAGGACCTGCCATGACGTCATTTAGTCATGTGATGGGTCACGCGACCGCCGACGTCACATGACTAAATGACGTCATGGCAGTTCTTTTTCAGACCATCGCGAGCTGCCGGAAAGCCAGGACGCATCGCTAAGGACACCGGGGGTCATCGGAAAGTATAATGTATATTTTTTATTTTATTCTTTCTTCTCCAAACCCGGGTACCATCTGCACATTGAAACACAGAGACCTAGTGTGAATAGTTTCACTGACACACTGCAACGGAATGAAAATGGAAGAAATGTCTGATTTTTGAACAGTCTTATAGGTGATATGTCTGACAAAGAACTATGGTTTTAAATAGTAGGCCTGTAATTTACTAATATTATTCTACACAGAGACCTAGTGTGAATAGCTTTACCGACACACTGCAACAGAATGAAAAAGGAGGCCAATATTTTCCACGTTCAGTTCAAATTTCTGCAATTTTATCGCTGAAATGTGGAACAGATCTGGCTTTATTCTGCAGTGAGAACAAGCAAATAGAGCAGAAAAATTGTTTACTCTGGATTAGTGTTGAGCGAGCACTAAAATGCTCGGGTGTTCGAAGCTCGGGCCGAGCTCACTGTGATACTCGGGTGCTCGACCCGAGCAACAAGCCCAATGTTAGTCTATGGGAGACCCGAGCATTTTTCCGGCGGCACCCCCGGCAGTCTGTAGAAAGCCTAAAAAGTGCCCAAAACGATAGTGACAGTGTTCAAATGACATGGGGCAGCATGTGGATCGCCCCAGGAAGCATTTCTGACCCCCGGGTCACTGCTGTCAACAACGTGGTCAGAGGTATTAAGCCACTTTTACGGGCTCACAATAAAACGTTCAAAAACGAAACTGAAATGGTTTTCCTGTGAAATATGTTAAGGAACTTCCTTTCCAGGGTAAAGACTTGTGTATTAGGTAAAATAAAAAACTAAAAACAAAAATACTCCTCCACACCTTGGGCTATGTTCATAAGTAGCATTTTTTATGCGTTTTTGCACTTTTGTATTGCTTTCAACTGTGACAAATGCATTCACCGGGAAATGTCATTTTAACATTTTACAATGTTATCTGGACATGTGCTGTGTGACACATGCATACAGTGCTGAAAAGACATGGGAACAGCATGGGGAAGACCCCTGGAAGCATCTCTGACACCCAGGTCACTGCCTAAAAGTGTGCCCATCAGAAGTGATCCTTGCCGCATCAGAAGATGCAGATTTGCAACTATCCCCGTGCAAGTCCTTGTCCCAGGGCAGTGTTCAATTGTACCTCCCCCATTCCTTGCAATGCAAGCGCAAGTATGCAGTCTGACACCCACCCACCCCCATGCTGCAATACCATACTGCTTGCTTGCACTTGAAATTGGGCCTTTTAGGCATGAGGAGGCGGAATCTGGCCACCACGTCATGGCTGCGTCGGTGGCCTGGTATCCATACTCAGTCCCCAGTCGCCCGGCGGCCGGGTGTCCACGCTTGGTCCCCAGCCGCCAGGGGGCGTTCAGGTGTCCATACTCGGTTCCCAGCCTCCCCGCGGCCGGGTACCCACACACGGTCCCCAGCCGCTTGGGGGCAGCCGGGTGTCCATAAACGGTCCCCAGCCGACCCTATTTGAAGGACAGCATAACCACAAACACATGGACAAGTGAATGTGGCCAGGGATGGTCCATCTGACTGACGCCTTCACACTGGGTTAATATTGTGGAAGCCGTGACACAGTTGGACACTAGGATGCAACACGTCCTCCAGACATAGAGGATTGCGGGTCCTCGGTCAATCAGGCTTCAACACAAAGTTCAGAAGGTAGACAGCAGCAGTGGTCGGCCTCCTACACAACGAGTAAATTATTCATGATCATGAGGACATCCATCTCCTTAGCTTTCTGTTCCTTGGAATGCAAGCGCATGTAGGTAGTAGCAGCTAGGCCTGAGGTGGTCAGCGTTTTGGCGAATATCCTACCTCCTCCGAGGATAGCTGGATGATTTCCTGCTACTATCCCAGTTCTATGATTCCCGTAAAAACAAGGCTTCAGGTGATGAATGATGGATGAGGTGGTGGCAAAGGAGAAAGAGCAGGAGGAACAGGGACCATTCATATCAATATCAGGCCAGTCAACCACACATGTCTTGGAGGATATGTTTCTGTACCAAAAGGAGCGTTTCGGCTACATAGTTATAGTGCATACAGTGAGTGCAATGCATACCAAAATTTCGAGGAACTCCAATGCCCCTTGGAAGTGACATGAAGGTCAGAGGGCCTTAACTAAACCGTTTTTTCCATTTATAGCAACTAGGTCTCCTGTACACTGTTGGCCTAAGCAGTGAATGGAAGGCTTTCCAAAAATTATGAGGAATGGCAATGCCCCTTGAAACAGACATGGATTACAGCGTACTAAAAACCTTCTACCCATTATTGGGGAGTGGGTCTCCCTCAGTGTTCGCCTATGCATTGAAAAGCAAAAGCTGACTAAAATTAGGAGGAAATGCAATGCCCGTTGGAAGAGTCGTGGAGGTTAGAGGTAATTAAAAACAACATTTCATTGCCCCTTGGAAGAGCTGTGGAGTTCAGAGTGGTTTAACAAGAGAGTTTTAATGCCCCTTGGAAGAGACGTGGAGGTCACAGTAGCTTAACAAGACAGTTTTAATGCCCCTTGGAAGAATGGTGGAGGTCACAGTGGAAGTAAAAGACAATACCAATGCCCCTTGAAAGAGTGGTGGAGGTCACAGTAGCTTAACAAGACATTTTTAATGCCCCTTGGAAGAGTGGTGGAGATCGCAGTGGAATGAAAAGACAATATCAATGCCCCTTGGAAGAGTGGTGGAGGTACAGTAGCTTAACAAGATGGTTTTAATGCCCCTTGGAAGAGTGGTGGATGTCACAGTAGCTTAACAAGATGGTTTTAAAGCCCCTTGGAAGAGACGTGGAGGTCACAGTAGCTTAAAAAGACGGTTTTAATGCCCCTTGGAAGACACGTGGAGGTCACAGTAGCTTAACAAGACAGTTTTAATGCCCCTTGGAAGAGTGGTGGAGGTCGCAGTAGAATAAAAAGACAATATCAATGCCCCTTGGAAGAGTGGTGGAGGTCACAGTAGCTTAACAAGACGGTTTTACTGCCCCTTCTAAGAGACGTCGAGGTCACAGTAGCTTAACAAGACAGTTTTAATGCCCCTTGGAAGAGTGGTGGAGGTCGCAGTGGAATAAAAAGACAATATCAATGCCCCTTGGAAGAGTGGTGGAGGTCACAGTTGCTTAACAAGACGGTTTTAATGCCCCTTGGAAGAGTGGTGGAGGTCACAGTAGCTTAACAAGATGGTTTTAAAGCCCCTTGGAAGAGACGTGGAGGTCACAGTAGCTTAAAAAGACAGTTTTAATGCCCCTTGGAAGAGACGTGGAGGTCACAGTAGCTTAACAAGACAGTTTTAATGCCCCTTGGAAGAATGGTGGAGGTCACAGTGGAAGTAAAAGACAATATCAATGCCCCTTGAAAGAGTGGTGGAGGTCACAGTAGCTTAACAAGACATTTTTAATGCCCCTTGGAAGAGTGGTGGAGATCGCAGTGGAATGAAAAGACAATATCAATGCCCCTTGGAAGAGTGGTGGAGGTCACAGTAGCTTAACAAGACGGTTTTAATGCCCCTTGGAAGAGTGGTGGAGGTGGAGGTCACAGTAGCTTAACAAGATGGTTTTAAAGCCCCTTGGAAGAGACGTGGAGGTCACAGTAGCTTAAAAAGACGGTTTTAATGCCCCTTGGAAGACACATGGAGGTCACAGTAGCTTAACAAGACAGTTTTAATGCCCCTTGGAAGAGTGGTGGAGGTCGCAGTAGAATAAAAAGACAATATCAATGCCCCTTGGAAGAGTGGTGGAGGTCACAGTAGCTTAACAACATGGTTTTACTGCCCCTTCTAAGAGACGTCGAGGTCACAGTAGCTTAACAAGACAGTTTTAATGCCCCTTGGAAGAGTGGTGGAGGTCGCAGTGGAATAAAAAGACAATATCAATGCCCCTTGGAATAGTGGTGGAGGTCACATTAGCTTAACAAGACGGTTTTAATGCCCCTTGGAAGAGTGGTGGAGGTCACAGTAGCTTAACAAGATGGTTTTAAAGCCCCTTGGAAGAGACGTGGAGGTCACAGTAGCTTAAAAAGATGGTTTTAATGCCCCTTGGAAGACACGTGGAGGTCACAGTAGCTTAACAAGACAGTTTTAACGCCCCTTGGAAGAGTGGTGGAGGTCGCAGTAGAATAAAAAGACAATATCAATGCCCCTTGGAAGAGTGGTGAAGGTCACAGTAGCTTAACAAGACGGTTTTATTGCCCCTTCTAAGAGACGTCGAGGTCACAGTAGCTTAACAAGACAGTTTTAATGCCCCTTGGAAGAGTGGTGGAGGTCGCAGTGGAATAAAAAGACAATATCAATGCCCCTTGGAAGAGTGGTGGAGGTCGCAGTAGCTTAAGAAGACGGTTTAATGCTCCTTGAAAGAGCTGTGGAGTTCAGAGTGGTTTAACAAGACAGTTTTAACACCCCTTGGAAGAGTGGTGGAGGTCGCAGTGGAATAAATAGACAATATAAATGCCCCTTGGAAGACACGTGGAGGTCACAGTAGCTTAACAAGACAGTTTTAATGCCCCTTGGAAGAGTGGTGGAGGTCGCAGTTGAATAAAAAGACAATATCAATGCCCCTTGGAAGAGTGGTGGAGGTCACAGTAGCTTAACAAGACGTTTTAATGCCCCTTGGAAGAGACGTGGAGTTCAGAGTGGTTTAACAAGACGGTTTTAATGCCCCTTGGAAGAGACATGGAGGTCACAGTAGCTTAACAAGACAGTCTTAATGCCCCTTGGAAGAGTGGTGGAGGTCGCAGTGGAATAAAAAGACAATATCAATGCCCCTTGGAATAGTGGTGGAGGTCACAGTATCTTAACAAGACGGTTTTAATGCCCCTTGGAAGAGTGGTGGAGGTCACAGTAGCTTAACAAGACGGTTTTTATGCCCCTTGGAAGAGTGGTGAAGGTCACAGTAGCTTAACAAGACGGTTTTAATGCCCCTTTGAAGAGACATGGAGGCCACAGTAGCTTAACAAGACAGATTTAATGCCCCTTAGAAGCGATGTGGAGGTCACAATAGCTTAACAAGACAGTTTTAATGCCCCTTGGAAGAGTGGTGGAGGTCGCAGTGGAATAAAAATACAATATAAATGCCCCATGGAAGAGTGGTGGAGGTCACAGTAGCTTAACAAGACAGTCTTAATGCCTCTTGGTAGAGTTGTGGAGGTCGCAGTGGAATAAAAAGACAATATTAATAACCATTGGAAGAGTGGTGGAGGTAAAAGTAGCTTAAGAAGACAATTTTAATGCCCCTTGGACGAGACGTGGAGGTCACAGTAGCTTAACAAGACGGTTTTAATGCCCCTTGAAAGAGTGGTGGAGGTCGCAGTGGAATAAAAAGACAATATCAATGCCCCTTGGAAGAGTGGTGGAGGTCACAGTAGCTTAACAAGACGGTTTTAATGCCCCTTGGAATAGCTGTGGAGCTCAGAGTGGTTTAACAAGATGGTTTAATGTCCCTTGGAAGAGACGTGGAGGTCACAGTAGCTTAACAAGACAGTTTTAATGCCCCTTGGAAGAGTGGTGGAGGTCGCAGTGGAATAAAAAGACGATATCAATGCCCCTTGGAAGAGTGGTGGATGTCACAGTAACTTAACAAGATGGTTTTAATGTCCCTTGGAAGAGACGTGGAGGTCACAGTAGCTTAACAAGACAGTTTTAATGCCCCTTGGAAGAGTGGTGGAGGTCACAGTGGAATAAAAAGACATTATCAATGCCCCTTGGAAGAGTGGTGAAGGTCACAGTAGCTTAACAAGACGGTTTTAATGCCCTTTGGAAGAGTGGTGGAGTTCAGAAAGGTTTAACAAGATGGTTTTAATGCCCCTTGCAAGAGTGGTGGAGGTCACAGTAGCGTAACAAGGCGGTTTTAATGCCCCTTAGAAGAGACGTGGAGGTTACAGTAGCTTAAAAAGACATTTTTAATGCCCCTTGGAAGAGTAGCGGAGACCGCAGAAGCTTAACAAGATGATTTTAATGCCCCTTGGAAGAGACATGGAGGTCACAGTAGCTTAACAAGATGGTTTTAATGCCCCTTGGAAGAGACGTGGAGGTCACAGTAGCTTAACAAGACAGTTTCAATGCCCCTTGGAAGAGTTGTGGAGGTCGCAGTGGAGGTCGCAGTGGATTAAAAAGACAATATTAATGCCCCTTGGAAGAATGGTGGAGGTCACAGTAGGTTAACAAGATGATTTTAATGCCCCTTGGAAGAGACTTGGAGTTCACAGTAGCTTAACAAGACAGTTTCAATGCCCCTTGAGAGAGTGGTGGAGGTTGTAGTGGTATAAAAAGACAATATCAATGCCCCTTGGAAGAGTGCTGGAGGTCACAGTAGCTTAACAAGACGGTTTTAATGCCCCTTGGTAGAGCTGTGGAGTTCAGAGTGGTTTAACAAGACGGTTTAATGCCCCTTGGAAGTGGAGTGGAGGTCACAGTGGCTTAACAAGACAGTTTTAATACCCCTTGGAAGAATGGTGGATGTCGCAGTGGAAGAAAAAGACAATATCAATGCCCCTTGAAAGAGTGGTGGAGGTCACAGTAGCTTAACAAGACAGTTTTAATGCCCTTGGAAGAGTGGTGGAGGTCGCAGTGGAATAAAAAGACAATATCAATTCCCTTTGGAAGAGTGGTGAAGGTCACAGTAGCTTAACAAGATGGTTTTAATGCCCCTTGGAAGAGATGTGGAGGTCACAGTAGCTTAACAAGACGGTTTTCATGCCCATTGGAAGAGTGGTGGAGGTCACAGTAGCTTAACAAGACGGTTTTAACGCCCGTTGCAAGAGTGGTGGAGGTCACACTAGCTTAAAAAGACGGTTTTTATGCCCCTTGGAAGAGTGGTATAGGTCGCAGTAGCTTAACAAGACGGTTTTAATGCCCCTTGGAAGAGACGTGGAGGTCACAGTAGCTTAACAAAAAGGTTTTAATGCCCCTTGGCAGAGACGTGGAGGTCACAGTAGCTTAACAAGACAGTTTTAATGCCCCTTGGAAGAGACGTGGAGGTCACAGTAGCTTAACAAGACGGTTTTCATGCCCCTTGGAAGACAAATAGAGGTCACAGTAGCTTAACAAGACAGTTTTAATGCCCCTTGGAAGAGTGGTGGATGTCGCAGTGGAATAAAAAGACAATATCAATGCCCCTTGGAAGAGTGGTAGAGGTCACAGTAGCTTAACATGACGGTTTTAATGCCCCTTGGAAGAGATGTGGATGTAACAGTAGCTTAACTAGACAGTTTTAATTCCCCTTTGAAGAGTGGTGGAGGTGGCAGTAGCTTAACAAGACGGTTTTAATGCGCCTTTGACGAGTGGTGGAGGTCACAGTAGCTTAACAAGACGGTTATAACGGCCCTTTCAAGAGTGGTGGAGGTCACACTTGCTTAACAAGACAGTTTAATGCCCCTTGGAAGATTGGTAGAGGTCGCAGTAGCTTAACAAGACGGTTTTAATGCCCCTTGGAAGAGACGTGGAGGTCACAGTAGCTTAACAAAAAGGTTTTAATGCCCCTTGGAAGAGATGTGGAGGTCACAGTAGCTTAACAACACAATTTTAATGCCCCTTGGAAGAGTGGTGGAGGTCGCAGTGGAGGTCGCAGTGGAATAAAAAGACAATATCAATGCCCCTTGGAAGAGTGGTGGAGGTCACAGTAGCTCATCAAGACGGTTTTAATGCCCTTTGGTAGAGTGGTGGAGGTCACAGTAACTTAACAAGACGATTTTAATGCCCCTTGGAAGAGCTGTGGAGTTCAGAGTGGTATAACAAGACGGTTTTAATGCCCCTTGGAAGAGACATGGAAGTCACAGTAGCTTAACAACACAATTTTAATGCCCCTTGGAAGAGTGGTGGAGGTCGCAGTGGAGGTCGCAGTGGAATAAAAAGACAATATCAATGCCCCTTGAAAGAGTGGTGGAGGTCGCAGTAGCTTAACAAGACGGTTTTAATGCCCCTTGGAAGAGACGTGGAGGTCACAGTAGCTTAATAAGACGGTTTTCATGCCCCTTGAAAGACACGTGGAGGTCACAGTAGCTTAAAAAGACAGTTTTAATGCCCCTTGGAAGAGTGGTGGATGTCGCAGTGGAATAAAAAGACAATATCCATGCCCCTTGGAAGAGTGGTGGAGGTCACGGTAGCTTAACAAGACGGTTTTAATGCCCCTTGGAAGAGACGTGGAGGTCACAGTAGCTTAACAAGACAGTTTTAATGCCTCTTGGAAGAGACGTGGAGGTCACAGTAGCTTAACAAGACCGTTTTAATTCCCCTTTGAAGAGTGGTGGAGGTCGCAGTAGCTTAACAAGATGGTTATAATGCGCCTTTGACGAGTGCTGGAGGTCACAGTAGCTTAACAAGACGGTTTTAATGCCCCTTGCAAGAGTGGTGGAGGTCACAATAGCTTAACAAGACAGTTTTAATGCCCCTTGGAAGAGTGGTAGAGGTCGCAGTAGCTTAACAAGACAGTTTTAATGCCCCTTGGAAGAGACGTTGAGGTCACAGTAGCTTAACAAAAAGGTTTCAATGCCCCTTGGAAGAGACGTGGAGGTCACAGAAGCTTAAAAAGACAGTGTTTAATGCCCCTTAGAAGAGAGGTGGAGGTCGCAGTGGAATAAAAAGACAATATCAATGCCCCTTGGAAGAGTGATGGAGGTCACAGTAGCTTAAAAAGATGGTATTAATGCCCCTTGGAAGAGCTGTGGAGGTCACAGTAGCTTAACAAGACGGTTTTAATGCCCCTTGGAAGAGACGTGGTGGTCAGAGTAGCTTAACAAGATGATTTTAATGCCCCTTGGAAGAGACGTGGAGGTCACAGTAGTTGAACAAGATAGTTTTGATGCCCCTTGAAAGAGTGGTGGAGGTCACAGTGGATTAAAAAGACAATATGAATGCCCCTTGGAAGAGTGGTGGAGGTCACAGTAGCTTAACAAGATGGTTTTAATCCCCTTGGAAGAGCTGTGGAGTTCAGACTGGTTTAACAAGACGATTTTAATGCACCTTGGAAGAGACGTGGAGGTCACAGTAGCTTAACAAGACAGTTTTAATGCCCCTTGGAAGAGTGGTGGAGGTCGCAGTGGAATAAAAAGACAATATCAATGCCCCTTGGAAGAGTGGTGTAGGTCACAGTAGCTAAGCAAGATGGTTTTAATCCCCTTGGAAGAGCTGTGGAGTTCAGAGTGGTTTAACAAGACTATTTTAATGCACCTTGGAAGAGACGTGGAGGTCACAGTAGCTTAACAAGACAGTTTTAATGCCCCTTGGAAGAGTGGTGGAGGTCGCAGCAGTGGAATAAAAAGACAATATCAATGCCCCTTGGAAGAGTGGTGGAGGTCACAGTAGCTTAACAGGATGGTTTTAATGCCCCTTGGAAGAGTTCTGGAGGTCACAGTAGCTTAACAAGACGGTTTTAATGCCCCTTGTAAGAGCTGTGGAGTTCAGAGTGGTTTAACAAGACGGTTTTCATGCCCCTTAAAAGAGCCATGCAGTACAGCATATTAAATACATTATTCCCATTATTGGGCAGTGGGTCTCCCATAGTCTTTGCCTATGCCTTCCAAGCAAAAGCTGCCAAAAATTAGGACGGAGGAACTTGCAATGCTGGCAAACAAGAGCCATGCAGTACAGCATATTAAAAACATTATTGCCATTTTTGGGGAGTGGGTCTCCCATAGTCTTTGCCTATGCCTTCCAAGCAAAAGCTGCCAAAAATTAGGACGGAGGAACTTGCAATGCTGGCAACACGGACCACGGTCACCCTGGTGGTATAGTGGTGGTGGAGGCTGAGGATAAGGAGAAGAGCAAAATACAGCCGAAATGAGGAAGCGTATACCCATGTGTGGGTGTGAAGCGGTGCATGGGAATACACCTCCCGAAATAACACAGTGGATTTGACTTCATGTTACTCTGCTGTCATTTGGTGGTGATGAGAAGTCTGGCCCAATCCAGCCCTTTTTCATTTTGATAAGGGTCAGCATGTCAACATTGTCAGTTGACAGGCAAGTGCGCTTATCAGTTATAATTCCCCCAGCGGCACTAAAAACACGCTCCGATAACACGCTAGCGGCAGGGCAGGCAAGGACCTCCAAGGCGTACAGAGCGAGTTCATTCCTAGTGTCCAGCTTGGATACCCAATAATTAAAAGGCACAGAGGAATCACGGAGGACGCTGTTACGGTCGGCAAGGTACTCCCTCACCATCTTTTGAAACTTTCCACTCCTTGTGAGAGTACCCCGCGCCTCAGGGCCTGTAAGCTGAGCGGGTCTCAGAAAACTGTCCTAGAACGTTGACAGTGTTCCCCTGCCTCTGCTGGATTGGAGTTGCGTCTCTCTCGCCTGTACACCTTGGTCGGGCAACGAACTGTAACCTCTGCCACTAGAGTGTTCAGATGGGAATTTTTTTAACAGTTCTGCAGCAAGGGCCTTCTGGTACTGCCCCATTTTTGTAGAACTCTCCACCTCAGGAATAAGAGAGTGAAACTTCTCCTTGTAGTGGGGGTCTAAAACATTTTAACAACGCAAGGGTCACGGTTAAGGCAGCGTAACATAAAGTCAGCCATGCGTGCCAGACTGGTAACGGGCAAGACTTCCGTGTCCTCACCAAGATGACGACTGACCATGCTCTCCTCCTCCCCCCTGTCCTCAGGCCACCCACGCTGAACCGACGGTATGACAGTTGTACAGGTACTACCGTCTACAGTGCATGATACCAGCTCCTGTTCTTCCTCCTCCTCCTCCTCCTCTCCCTCATTGTCCCCCAATGCACGTTGGGATGAGATGAGGCTGGGCTGTGTGTAGTCACCCATTACGGCTTCTTGATCCATCTCATCATACTCTGGCTGCAATACCTCCTCTTTAATTCTCTGCAGAGAGCATTGCAAAAGAGAGAAAAGTAGGATGCTGACGCTAATGATGGCGTCATCGCCACTCACCATCTTGGTGGACTCCTCAAAGTTTGTCAGGATGATAGATATGTCAGACATCCAGGTCCACTCCTGAGGCCTTATGTGTGGAGTCTGACCTGAATATCGATGGCCTTGTTGCAGCTGGTACTCCACAACTGCACTCTTCTGCTCACAAAACCTTTGCAACATGTGGAGAGTAGAGTTCCAACGTGTGGGGACATCACACACCAGTCGGTGTGCCGGAAGCTGCAAACGCTGCTGCAACACAGCAAGGGTGGCGGAAGCTGTAGCTGACTTCCGAAAATGAGCTGACAGGCGGCGTACTTTGACGAGCAGATCTGGCAACTCGGGGTGCGATTTAAGAAACCGCTGAACCACGAGGTTAAGCACATGAGCCAGGCATGGTACGTGTGTGATCTCGCCTCAGAGCTGCCACCAGGTTACGGCCATTGTCACACACGACCATGCCTGGATGTAGGTTCAGCGGTCTCAGCCACAGATCTGCCTGCTCTTTCACAGCTATAAACAACTCACAAGCAATGTGAGGTTTATCACCTAAGCTTATGAGTTTCAGCACAGCCTGTTGCTGCTTGGCTGAGGCAGTGCTGCAGTGCTTCCAGCTTGTAAGTGATGTGGTGATATCTGAGATGGAGGCTGAACAGGAGGAGGAGGAGGATGATGCGCAGGAGCTGTACACTGTGGGGGCAACTCTGACTGACATAGGGCCCGCAATCCTCGGTGTGGGGAGGAAGTGTTCCGTCCCAAGGTCCGACTGGGTCCCAGCTTCCACTATGCTTACCCAGTGTGCTGTCAGGGAGATGTACCGTCCCTGGCCACAAGCACTTGTCCACGTGTCTGTTGTCAGGTGGACTCTCCCAGTAACTGCGTTGTTGAGGGCACGGCCGATGTTTCGGGACACGTGCTTGCGTTGTGCGGGGATGGCACACCGGGCAAAATAGTGTCGGCTGGGGACCGAGTACCGAGGGACGGCCACCGTCATAAGGTTGCGGAAAGATTCCGTCTCCACCAGCCTAAAAGGCAGCATTTCCTACGCAAGCAGTCGTGAAATGTGCGAATTTAGGACTGTGGCCTGTGGAGCTTTGGCTGAGAATTTGCGCTTTCGTTCAAAGCTCCGGGATATGGACAATTTAACACTGCGGTGGGACATGGACTTTGACGTTGATGCTGTTTCTTGAGAAACTGCCATTACAAGTGAAGACTGAGAGGAGGGGGCATCTTTGCATGCAGTATGGACAGGGGATTGCCTTGCACGCACAACAAGAGGTTCTCTTACACGTACAACAGCGGAAGAAGCAGTGGTGACACCCGCTGACACTGGTCGTGGACCCTGGGGTTCGCCCCACAAAGTCGGGTGCTTTGCTGACATGTCCCTGATCATGCTGGTGGTGGTCAGGCTGGTAGTTTTGTCACCCCTGCTGATGCTGGCCTGGCAGATGGTACAAATGGCCTTTTTGGGGTTATCAGCAGAGTCTTTAAAAAAAATCCAGACTCTGGAAGACCTACAGGTTGTACTGGCAATGTCCCTCGTGTTGTTGTCACGGGGAACTGTTGCCCGCCTTCTGTGTGGGGCCACCACACTGCTTCTTCCTGCCTGTTGGGGTACTCTGCCTCCCTCCCCCTGTGTGCTGCTGGCCTAGCTCTACATGTCCTCCAGCCACATTGGGTCAGTTACTAGATCGTCCACCACCTCCTCCTCTTCCACTTGCGCACCACGATCCTCCTCCTCACTTCATGGCAATTGTGTCTCGTCATCGTCCACCTCTTGTGACAAATTGCCAGCGCCGACTTCCTGTGGCCGTGGCTGTTCAAATATTTGAGCATCGTTACATGGAATCTCCTCTTCCACCACTTCAAGCGGAGCAGGCGAGGGGCACAAATATGGAAATGGACCAGTGAACAGCTCTTTAGAGTGTCCAACTGTGGGATCAGTTGCTGTCTGACGACACTCGGCATGGTGGGAGGAAGGAGCATCAGGGTGAGGAGGAGTATGCGGTCGAGACTCACGACTACTAAAACGTGACCGTGTGGAAGACAGACCGGAGGTGGTGGTGCCCAGGTAACTGGCAGAATTATCTGCTATCCAATTAATAACCTGTTCACACTGATCAGTTCGCAATACTGGTGTTGTAGTGTGCTTACCTAGTAATTCGGTCAAGAAGTGGGAGCGAGAAGATGTCGCTGTTGGTTGTGACAGATTTTCACCTTGGCCATGGCCCCATCCTCTACACGCACCATCACCAGAACGTCCAGTATCACGTCCCTTGCCACACGCCTTGCCCATTGTAAACGAAGTAAAATAGCTTACACTCGCACTATCAATGACAAAAGGGTAATAAAAAGGAGATTATAACCGTGGAAGAGGAAATCCACAGTTCTATTTCTCTGGCCTACACCAGAATCTTTTAAACAGATATATTTGTGTCTGAACAGTCAGCGAGACACTTTTCCGTAAAAAAAAAACAGTAATAAAGGCCAAAAGTAGGATAATACAGAGATTTGAACCGTGGAACAGCAAAACCACAGTTATAGCTATCTGGCCTACACCAGAATCTTTTAAACAGATATATTTGTGTCTGAACAGTCAGCGAGACACTATTACTGTTTTTTTTTTACGGAAAAAAGGCCAAAAGCTGGATAATACTGAGATTTGAACCGTGGAACTGCAAAACCACAGTTCTAGTTATCTGGCCTACGCCAGAAACTTTTAAACAGATATATTTGTGTCTGAACAGTCAGCAAGACACCATTACTGTTTTTTTTTTACGAAAAAAGGCCAAAAGCTAGATAATACAGAGATTTGAACCGTGGATCTGCAAAACCACAGTTCTAGTTATCTGGCCCACACCAGAATCTTTTAAACAGATATATTTGTGTCTGAACAGTCAGGGAGACACTAGTACTGTTTTTTTTTTATGGAAAAAGGCCAAGAGCTGGATAATACTGAGATTTGAACCGTGGAACTGCAAAACCACAGTTCTAGTTATCTGGCCTACACCAGAATCTTTTAAACAGATATATTTGTGTCTGAACAGTCAGGGAGACACTAGTACTGTTTTTTTTTACGGAAAAAGGCCAAGAGCTGGATAATACAGAGATTTGAACCGTGGAACTGCAAAACCACAGTTATAATTATGTGGCCTACACCAGAATCTTTTAAACAGATATATTGGTGCCTGAACAGTCACAGACACACTCAATTTTTTTGGGGGGGATGGAGGGGAAATAGCAAAAGGTTAATAAGATGCGTATTTGTACAGTCTGACTGAGGAAAAAAAAATACAGGATTTACATGAAAAAAAAAGGATTTTTCCTGACCCCTGAGACCGGGGGATAAGTCTAGCAATTTGACCAGCAGGAGCACACCGGACTGTAGTGCATTGTTTGTTTGTATAACCACTGCATCTCCTATACAGCCTGCCTGCCTGCCTGATATCTGGGATGGATATTAGTCCTGAGAAGGACTGTTTGTTTGATTTGACAGGCTTTAGAGACCCTACACTACCTATTTCGCACTATATATCTCTCCCTAACTCAGCAGCACTGACCCTACACTGTCTGATCCCGGGCGACTGTGTCCAAGATGGCGGCGCCCGGTTTTAAAAACTCGAGGTGACACTGTGCGGCCAGCCAATCACTGTAATGCCCACAAACAACATGGCTGTGGCATTACAGTGACTGGCTGGCAATCCCTGCATGTTCATTGGCCCTGTAAAGAGCGCCAAACGTGCAGGGCGGAGACCAGAACTCCCGCCCGAGTAACCTGGAAATGCTCGGTGCTCGCCGAACATCCCGAGTAGTGTGATGCTCTGGCGAGTACCGAGCAGTGTCGAGCATGCTCGCTCAACACTACTCTGGATTGCTTTTTAAGCAAATAACCAGGATTAAGATTTTAAAAAAAATTGCCTTTCTATATCTAGAAATATCTGGAATTATTACAGCAGCAGCAGACAGGACGTTCAGTGGACCCTCTTGTGCTGTATCATACACTGTAGTCTGCCACATACACTGCCTGCCTAACTAGCACTGATTATATTATTATTATTTATTATTATAGCACCATTTATTCAATGGCGATTTACATGTGAAAAGTGGTATACATAGCAAAAACAATTACAATAATCTTGAACAAAACGTGATGGCGACTGGAACAAGAGAAGCGAGGACCCTGCCCGCGCGGGCTCACAATCTACAAGGGATGGGTAAGGATACAGTAGGTGAGAGTAGGGCTGGTCGTGGAGCGGTACGGTGGAGCGATGGTTAATACAGGTTGTAGGTTTGTCGGAAGAGGTGGGTCTTCAGGTTCCTTTTGAAGGTTTCCACGGTCAGCGAGAGTCTGATCTGTTGGGGTAGAGAGTTCCAGAATAGGGGGGATGCACGGGAGAAATCTTGTATGCGATTGTGGGAGGAGATAAGAGGGGAGTAGAGAAGGAGATCTTGTGAGGATCGGAGGTTGCGTGCGAGTATGTACCAGGAGACTAGGTCAGAGATATATGGCGGAGACAGGTTGTGAATGGTTTTGTATACCATGGTTAGGATTTAGGAGTCTCTGGGCAATGGGGAGCCAGTGAAGGGATTGACGGAGAGACCGGGGAATAGCGGGGGGACAGGTGGATTAGTCGGGCAGCAGAATTTAGGGTAGATTGGAGGGTTGCGATAGTGTTGGAAGGGAGGCCACAGAGCAGGAGATTGCAGTAGTCGAGGCGGGAGATGATGAGGGCATGCACTAGTGTTTTTGCAGATTCATGGTTGAGGAATGTGCGTATCCAGGAGATATTTTTAAGTTGGAATTAGCAGGAAGTGGAAAGGGCTTGGATATGTGGTTTGAAGGAGAATTCAGAGTCCAGGGTTACCGAAAGGCAGCGAGCTTGAGGGACTGGGGACAGTGGACAGCCGTCAACGTTGATAGATAGGTCAGTTGGGGGGGTTGAATGAGATGGCAGAAAGAGAAGAAGAATAAAATAGCGGACAGACATTGTGGGATTTTGGTTAGTAGGGAGGAGATATCGGGTCCACAGAGGTAGATCTGTGTGTCGTCGGCATAGAGGTGATAATGAAAGCCATGTGACTCTATGAGTTGTCCCAGGCCTAAGGTGTAGATGGAGAAGAGTAGGGGTCCTAGAACTGAACCTTGGGGGACACCGACAGATAGGGGGTGAGATGAGGAGGTGGTGTGTGAGTGGAAGACACTGAATGTCCGGTCTGTTAGGCATGAGGAGATCCAGGATAGGGTTAAGTCTGTGATGCCGAGAGATGAGAGAGTCTGGAGTAAGAAGGAATGGTCCACTGCGTCGAAGGCAGATGACAGGTCCAGGAGGAGGAGGACAGAGTAGTGTCGCTTGGATTTGGCGGTTAGTAGGTCGTTGGTGACTTTAGTCAGTGCAGTTTCAGTAGAACGGTGCAGTCAGAAACCAGATTGTAAATGGTCAAAGAGGGAGCAGGAGGAGAGGTGGGAGGAGAGTTCAGAATGGACGTGTTGTTCCAGTAGTTTTGAGGCATAGGGGAGAAGTGATATGGGGCAATAGCTAGTCAGAGAGGATGGGTCAAGGGAGGGCTTTTTGAGGATGGGTGTGATCGAGGCATGTTTGAAGCATGAGGGGTAGACGCCAGTTGTTAGTGACAGGTTGAAAAGGTTGGCTAGGGTTGGGATGAAGATAGTAGTAAGGTTTGGGATGAGGTGGGACGGGATTGGGTTAAGTTCACAGGTGGTGAGGTGTGATTTGGAGAGTAAAGAGGAAAGTTGATCTTCCATAATGGTGGAGAAGGTGGTTATGCAGCTGGATTAGTCCTCAGTAGGACTGTTAGTTCAGATGGATATATATATATATATATATATGTTGTGGAAAAACAAGACGTTCAATGGACCCTCTTGTGCTGTATCATGCACTGCAGTCTGCCACATACACTGTGTGCCTGCCTAACTCCTGTTATCACCACTGAATATATGAAGCCGGAGTAGTCCTCAGAAGGACTGTTAGTTCAGATGGATATAGATATATGTTGTGGAATACCTATACTAGCTATGAACAAGCAAATCTCTCCCTGACGCAGCAACTCTCCCTACTCTGTCTGATTCCGGGGTAGACTGTGACGAGCATGGCAGTGCTCGGTCTTTTATACCCCTGATGATGCTGTGCGGCCAGCCAATCACTGTAATGCCCACAACCAACATGACTACGGGATTGCAGTGCATGGCAGGCAATCCCTGCATGTTCATTGGCTCTCTAAAGAGCGCAAAACATGCAGGAAGGGGACCAGAGTTCCCACCCGAGCAACCCGGAAATACTCGCCGAGTGCCAAGCTCGCCGAGCACAGTGATGCTCGGGCTAATACCGAGCAGTGGCAAGCACGTTGACTTATCACTAGTGAGGACGGGGTGTAGAAGTGGAGTTTTTCCAAGAGTGGGCGGTGGCACTGTGGAAGGTTTGAGGGGTGGAGTCGGGACTGGCGTGGAGTCTCAAGGGGGCCCAAAAATTTTGCCAGTATGGGGCCCTGAAATTCCTGGTGGCAGCCCTGCCTGATACAGAAAGTCAATCACAGTAATGTCCGGCAATCTCCGCATGCTTATTGGCTGTATAGCAGATGCCAAAAATGCGGGGCGGGGATTTGAAATAGAGCACAGCGTAATGCTCCCCGGGTACCAAGCACATCCGAGCACCCAGACTCTCAAGTGATATACGAGTATCACCGAGCATATTTGCTTATCCCTACTGATTACTATTTAACATGAGTTTAAATGTGATTGGCTAATTCTGAACACAAACAAATCCCCAATTATAAGAGGGTGCTCACACCTATGCAACCATATTATTTTAGCATTTTATTTCCCCCCTCAAAATGGTTTTAGTTTCTCAATCAGAGGATTTGTTCAGCTTATAGGTGACCTTATACCATGAAAAATCATTTTAGAACTTTTTCCACCTATAATTTTTTTACATGACAAAAACTTGCCATTTTAACAGACTTGCATAGAGTTTTTACATATTTACTGTATAAGCACTGCTCATGTCACCTGATCGCGGTAATCAATCACAGGCTGCAGTGCCTCTGCGCCGACCATGGAGCGGACTGCACTGGATCTTGGTGGGTGTTGGTAGGTGCATTATGATTGAATTTGTTATGTTTGTACAGAGGATTGGATATGTAAAAGTTTTTGCTTGCCTGAACAAGTAAAGCAATAATTGCATTTGTGTGTAATTATTATGGCTGGTAAAGCTGGTGCAACCAATTATGAAACTTAAAAGTAAAGAGATTTTTGATTGCAGACGCCACTACCAGCAACTTATATTTAGTGATGAGTGAATATGTTCGAAATCCAATCTCCAAACTTAAGTTCGACTCGAATGTAGCACATTTGGATGCGTGATCGGAAAGGTGAGCATTTTTACTTAAATTCGGGAAAATCGGCACTGTTCAGCAAATAATTGCGGGCACGTGATTGCAGGGCAACTACAGCATTTTTAGTAGTTTGGCCAGCATATGATTTGTGTATGATGAGAAGGGGGGACATGTTAGATGAGTGGGGGGGGGCTAGAGAGAGCTAAGAACAGGTCAGAGCAGTGGCGCGCTTGTAATCTTTTTTTTTTCCCCTGTAACTTTAAGTGAGGAAAGGGCGGCTAGCCAATCAGAGCGCAGGAAGCATCCACACTGTCCAGACACAAGGGCTTCTGTCATTGGCAGCTGAAATCACATGTCTTCTCTATATAAAGAGCGGCCATGTTCTCTCAGCGCCATTTTATGCATGTCACTCGTGATAGACGCTCCTCCGGCACCCTTCTCCTGTTTAATGAGAGACATTAGCTAGATAAATGGGCGCTTGTTTGGAAGTCAGATAGTGGAGATAAGTCCTCTCCTGTGTACCTGTGAAATCGACCTTGCAGTATATTTTTTTTTCTTGTGCAATTATTGAGATTCAGACAGAAACAGCAGGGCCCATGGCATAGAGCTCTATTGTGCACTGCTTATATTGTGCTGTATGCTTAAGTATCCCTTCAATCTATTTTTTCACTAGCTAATGTGATAAAGCAAGCAAGCCCTTGTAGCCCAACTTTTGATTTTGTGGGATTGAAATTCAGCTGTATGCAGACTCTGCAGAGCTTCTAAGTGCAGAGCACAAAAAAAAATTTTTTTCATTTGCTAATGTGATAGTGCAAGCTCTAGTAGCCCACTTTGTCATTTTTGGGTGGGTGAAATTCAGCTGTATGCACAGTAAAAAAAATAGATTTTTTTGTCTTGCTAGGCAGAGTCCACAACAGATATTTTTGTGTTGCAAACATGATACACTCTGCTATAAGCCACCTACTATTTTAGTGGCGTTGAACTTCAGCGGTTTTCAGAGTAAATAAATTGATTTTTTTCTGTTGCTAGCCAGAGTACAAAAGAAAATTTTTTCTCTCACAAACATGTTACACTCTGCTATAAGCCGCTTTACTGGCTGTGAAATTCAGCTGTATGCAGAGCTTATACAGAGTAAAAAAAAATCTATTTTTTGCTGTTCCTAACGTGATACAGCAGGCTAGATCTGAGTTTGAAATATCTTGAAGCATATATTCGATGTTATACAGGGCTCATCCACAGTAAAAAATACTTTCTTCGATTCCTAACTAGTGATGAGCAAGCACTAAAATGCTCGAGTACTCATTGTTCGAGTCGAGAAAATTGGAATGCTCGAGTGCTGGGACCGAGTAACGAGCCCAATGTAAGTCTATGGGAAACTCGAGCATTTTTCCGGCGACTTTCCCCGGCGGTCTGCAGAGAGCATAAAAATTGCCTAAATCCATGAGAACAGTGCTCAAATGACATGGGATCAGCATGGGGAAGACCCCCTGGAAGCATTTCCATCGCCCAGGTCACTGCTGTCAACAACGTTGTCACAAGTATTACGCCACTTTTGCTAACTCACAATAAAACATGCAAAAACTAAACCAAAATGGATTTTCCTGGGAAAAATGTTAAGGAACATTATTTCCAGGGTAATGACTTGTATATAAGGAAAAATAACCAAAAACAAAAATGCTCCTCCACACCTTGGGCTATGTTCACACGTAGCGTTTTTGATGCGTTTTTGCACTTTTGCATTGCTTTCAACAAAGACAAATACATTCACTGGGAAATGTCATTTTAACATTTTACAACCTTATCTAGCCATGTGGTGTGTGACACATCATCAGACAGATGCATAGTGCTGAAAAGACACGGGAACAGCATGGGGAAGACCCCTGGAAGCATCTCTGACTCCCAGTTCACTGCCTAAAAGTGTGCCCATCATAAGTGATCCTTGGCGCATGCGAAGATGCTTCTGTCGCTGCAGACTTGCAACAATCACCGTCCATGTCCTTGTCCCAGCGCAGCATTCAGTTGTCCCTACCCCATTCCTTGGAATGCAAGCGCAAGTATTCAACCAGTCACCCACCAACAGGCCACAGTACTATACTGCCAAATTTTTAACAGCTGCTTCCACTTGAAATGTGGCCTTTTAGGCTCGTGGAGGCAGAAGCTGTCCACAGCCTTATGGCGGTGGCCGGGTGTCCAGACTCGGTCCCCAGACGCCACTATTTGTCCCGGTGTCCGCCTTCCACAAGCATGGGACCTACAACATTACCCATGCTCTTCCCAGTACACTTACTGGGAAGGACCACCTAACCACAAACACGTGGACAAGTGAATATGGCCAGGGACGGTATGGAACCAGTCCACAGCTTGTCGGTGAGTTGTATTTCACTACAGCCATATTTTTTAGCTCGGTGAAAGGACTGACTTTAGGGAAATTGTATCTATTCCAGCTGTCCTTTCTTCCAGGAAGTCCTCTAATGCAGCTTGGTGCATAAGCAATGGCAGCAGCCCATCCAACATCACCTCGCACTTGTTGGTGGTGCTTCGACACACAAACATCTTTCTTTGCCCTTTAATTTCGTGACTACAGAGTTGGGCAATGGCCTGATCTGCCATGCGATTTCAGAAATAACATGCAATTAAGCACGTTCAATCCACATTAAAAAAAAGCAGCCATAGAGTGTCCGGGAAAGCGAAAATGAAGGACCAGTGAGTCAGTGTGTTATCTGTACACTGACACTATACACTGTATACTATGTACAGAGTTTCTTTGTATAATAGTACTTATGGTAATATTAGTATTCTGTTTTTTTTATTAATGATCAGTATTGTAGTATTCGGTCACTATGTGGTGGTAAAATGTGATCTGGTCACTGTGTGGCGGTATTTGTCCCTTGTATGTGGTATTATTCGGTCACTATGTGGTTGTAATATGTGGACTGTTCATGGTGTAGCGGTATTTGTCCCTTGTATGTGGTATTATTCGGTCACTATATGGTGGTAATATGTGATATGGTCATAGTGTGGTGGTACTTGTCCCTTGTATGCGGTATTATTGGTCATTTTAAAAAATGTACAGTACAGACCAAAAGTTTGGACACACCTTCTCATTTAAAGATTTTC
The DNA here is from genome assembly GCF_046119375.1 of Phyllobates terribilis. Taxonomy (NCBI): domain Eukaryota; kingdom Metazoa; phylum Chordata; class Amphibia; order Anura; family Dendrobatidae; genus Phyllobates; species Phyllobates terribilis. The sequence continues at coordinate 113,990,562 of NW_027362761.1, read as the reverse complement.
ATGACTATGAAATTTGTTCATTCACACTGAAGGCATCAAAACTATGAATTAACACATGTGGAGTTATATACTTAACAAAAAAGTGTGAAACAACTGAAAATATATCTGATATTCTAGGTTCTTCAAAGTAGCCACCTTTTGCTTTGATGACTGCTTTGCACACTCTTGGCATTCTCTTGATGAGCTTCAAGAGGTAGTCACCGGAAATGGTTTTCACTTCACAGGTGTGCCCTGTCAGGTTTAATAAGTGGCCTTATAAATGGAGTTGGGGCCATCAGTTGTGTTGTGCAGAAGTCTGGTAAATACAAAGCTGATAGTCCTACTGAATAGACTGTTAGAATTTGTATTATGGCAAGAAAAAAAGCAGCTAAGTTATGAAAAACGAGTGGCCATCATTACTTTAAGAAATGAAGGTCAGTCAGTGAGAAAAATTGGGAAAACTTTGAAAGTGTCCCCAAGTGCAGTTGCAAAAACCATCAAGCGCTACAAAGAAACTGGCTCACATGAGGACCGCCCCAGGAAAGGAAGATCAAAAGTCACCTCTGCTTCTGAGGATAAGTTTATCCGAGTCACCAGCCTCAGAAATCGCAGGTTAACAGCAGCTCAGATTAGAGACCAGGTCAATGCCACACAGAGTTCTAGCAGCAGACACATCTCTACAACAACTGTTAAGAGGAGACTTTGTGCAGCAGGCCTTCATGGTAAAATAGCTGCTAGGAAACCACTGCTAAGGACAAGCAACAATCAGAAGAGACTTGTTTGGGCTAAAGAACACAAGGAATGGACATTAGACCAGTGGAAATCTGTGCTTTGGTCTGATGAGTCCAAATTTGAGATCTTTGGTTCCACCCACCGTGTCTTTGTGCAATGCAGAAAAGGTGAACGGATGGACTCTACATGCCTGGTTCCCACCGTGAAGCATGGAGGAGGAGGTGTGATGGTGTGGGGGTGCTTTGCTGGTGACACTGTTGGGGATTTATTCAAAATTGAAGGCATACTGAACCAGCATGGCTACCACAGCATCATGCAGCGGCATGCTATTCCATCCGGTTTGCGTTTAGTTGGACCATCATTTATTTTTTAACAGGACAATGACCCCAAACACACCTCCAGGCTGTGTAAGGGCTATTTGACCAAGAGGGAGAGTGATGGAGTGCTACGCCAGATGACCTGGCCTCCACAGTCACCAGACCTGAACCCAATCAAGATGGTTTGGGGTGAGCTGGACCGCAGAGTGTAGGCAAAAGGGCCAACAAGTGCTAAGCATCTCTGGAAACTCCTTCAAGATTGTTGGAAGACCATTTCCGGTGACTACCTCTTGAAGCTCATCAAGAGAATGGCAAGAGTGTGCAAAGCAGTCATCAAAGCAAAAGGTGGCTGTCATGAAAGTTAGCCGCCATCTTAGATATGATACGTCATACCTGAAGATATTCCCTATTGTCACACAGCTTCTACCATGTCACATTTCTGCAGCCCCTGGCAAACAGAGCAATTCGCCCCCACCTCTGGAGATCAGTCTCCAGAAACTCCTTGATATGGTAAATAAATGGGCCAGCTCTGTTGTGTCCTAGTGGGTAATTAACACCTTGATGTCACTTGAAAGCAGAAGCAAACCATCTGTGCAAGCCTGCAAACCTCTCCCATTGTCCCAAGGAACCATGTGCTTTCTTTGTGGAAAATGGCCGCCAAAAGCTACAGACATACTATCAATTTATAACCACACGATACAAGTTAAGGAACCCAAATAAAATGTATCATGTGGGGAAGGTGCCCACGGACACAATCATGGGACTTATAAATCCATGCGGGCCCTGGAAAGCTAGATATTTAGAAGAACCATATACAAGGTCCCAGGGGAGGCATGTTTAGAGTCAATGGCTTCCCCACGAGAGAAGGATCACGACGAGACCTCTGGTGATACGATGAGATCACCCCAGGGAAAGTTATGGGTACTTTTCTAAAATGGAGCTAAAACGAGCATTGGTAGGGGGGCGGGGCTTAGTAAACTGACATCACCAAGAGTGGGCGTGACAGGACTTTAGTATAGCCGACAGCCAGAAACCCCTTTAGTTTGACCCAGGAGATGATGTGAACAACTCCTAACGTCGGGTCCAGGTATCTGAGTGGGAGGAGCACCTTTGCCATGTGCTACTGAGGCCTGGATGACTGCAACTAAGCTTGAACCTGTGGGATCGCAAATCCTCCCTTGCACCACAAGAATGGTAACTGATTCATCGTTGTTATCCCTGTGTTTTGTATTTCTAATTGTTATAGCTCTTATTCTGGCCAAAATTCCGTTGTATAGTTAATTGTATAGCCTTGTAATCTAGTGTATTCTTATAATCGATTAAATCATAAATTAATCGTGGGCTGTATCCTTTACTCTGCATATACGAATCCATTGGTCCGGAAACGCTTGGCTGAAACGCTACCGAGTTGGTTCCTGACCCGATACAAGTCTATTAACGGACCGGGCTTGTATCAAACGAGAACTGGTGGCAGCATACCATCTGGGGGATTTGAGGAAGGCTGGCAGTGACGGTCGGAGGTGTGGATATATATTACTGGCGTTGCCAGGGGAATATATATACCGCCCTCACTGCAGAGGGCCTCAAATACCCAGAGGGCTACAGGACGGCCTCTCCGGCGACCACTCACTCTAGGTGCAGTACCTTGACTGACCTGAGAGGCAAGGGGGCACCAGAGAGTTGTGCCTGTATCGTGGCATCACGGATTGGTGATGTGTAAGGGACAACACACCACCGTGTTTTCCCCCGCTGGTAGCAGCTTCCTGGCACCACTTACTCTAGGTGCAGTACCTCGACTCACCTGAGAGGTAAGGGGGCGCCAGAGAGCTGCACCCACTGGCCGGCATTCATCACATTGGTGGCAAAGCGGTGGGATTGCAGAGTATAGTGTACGTGGGATCCCTACTCACAGACACTAAAGACTGCCAGTGGTAATTTCCACTGCTAGAGTCTTAAGGTCAGCCCAACACTAGACGGTCAGAGTAAAATTATAACAAGCTGTGTGCAAACTCAGGGTTGCAGCGGTGTCAGTGACCCAAGGTTACCAAGATGGCGGAGGAGCAGGTGGGGGAGGACAATGTTACTCATGGCGGGGAGGAGCTCAGCTCGGGCACCTCAAGGAGCCAGTCCCCAGTAGTCGGTCCCGCAGTGGACTGCCCACCGCCTGCCCACCACAGCCTGTCCACCATGGATGCCCTCCTGCAGGCGGCCCTGGCCAGTCAGTGGTCTGGGGACACCGCCACTTTTCGGCTCCTCATGGAAGAACGAGAGGCGAAGTGTGCAGAACGAGCTGCGGAGCGCAAGCATCAACTGGACCTGGCTCAGCGCGGATTCCTTCCAGCACCTCCAGCACAGCAGGAGGCGAAGACCTGTAAAGTCCGAGCCAAGGACTTCCCCCTGCTTGAGAAAGATGGAGACCTGGACTCCTTTCTGTTGGCATTCGAAAGGACCTGCCTTCAACACCATCTGGCCCGGGATCAGTGGGCAAGATACCTGACCCCCCGTTTGAGGGGTAAGTCCCTGGATGCCTTGGGGGACTTACCTGCCGGGGAGGTACAGGACTACGACAGCATCAAGCGGGCCCTGATCCTGCAGTACAACCTCACTCCGGAGTCGTACCGCCAGAAGTTCCGGAGCCTGCTGCGTGGCCCCAAGGACACCTGGACCGATCATATGCGGGCGCTGTTGAGAGCCGCAGAGCACTGGACCTCGGCTCTAGCGCTTACTACCCGCCAGGAGGTCCAGGAACTATTCGTCACGGAGCAGTTCTTGTGGAACTGCCTAGAGGACCTCCGACAGTTCCTCCGTGACCGCAAACCAACGGGGGCTTCTGCTACAGAAGCCCTGGCAGATGAGTATGCCAATAACAGGGCGCCTGAGCCGAAGAAGTCTGCCAGCAGCACCTGGAGAGGGGGTAAGCCCAATCCTGCCCCTGTTTCCCAAGCCCCCAGAACATAAGGGGTGTATCCCCCTGTTGCCCTCTCCAGGCAAGGAACGGACGTAAGATGTTGTCATCATTGCAACAAGCCAGGACACTTTAGGGCTGAGTGTCCCCAGTGCCAAAAGGCCCCATCCCAGTCCCAGAGAGCACCCAATGTTCTGTGTGAGGGAAGGGGTGGTGGTAGGTCCCTGGACAATATCCAACCCGTCACCATAGGCCGTTCTGCGGTCATGGGACTGCGGGACACTGGCGCTGAACGAACCCTGGTATAGCCTGAGGTGGTGTCCCCTCAAGACTTTGTACCAGGAAAGACCCTTTCCGTCTCTGGGATTGGAGGCGTGGAGCCGGCACTTCCCGTTGCCATGGTGTATTTGGATTGGGGTGCCGGAAGGGGGATGCGGGAGGTGGGAGCAACACCAAATATTCCCGCAAACGTTTTATTAGGGACCGACTTGGGGCGGCTAGTGTCGCAGTATGTACCCACTGAACCCCCAAGTTCGGCCCCCCCCAAAATGTCTTGATTTAACTGCTTCTAACACCAATAATGTTGTATGGAGTGTGTCTCCTGCGGAGGAGGAGGGAGTGGAACCTGAGAGTAACCCACACACAGACACAACACAAACAGGGTTGTTAGTGAGGGCAGGTGAGGATGCCCCCAGAGGTGCTCAGCCAGCGCACAGGGACCTCTTGCTCTCCGGTGAGGGAGGAGGGGGGCAGGATCCTGTAGAGGGAGGCTCAGGGATGGAGAGGAAGGTTGCTACCGGCAGTGTAGGGCTTCCAGGAGAATCCAGGCCGCTGAGTCTAGGGCCTCTGCGCGGGGGGAGCGAGCCATGGAGGGTGGGGGTGTCCCAGGAGAAGAACCGCCAGGTAAAACCCCAGAACAGGAGTTCCCCACGTCCGGGATGTCGACAGGCCTAGGAAGCCTGCCTGATCTGGCAGCTTGGTCAGAAACCGAGGGGAAGCGGGCACTACCTACGGTCACAGCGGTCATAGCCGCTGTCACCAGGAGTGGGAGTGCCGGAGCCCAAGGAGCCTCGCAAAGGTCCGAAGGCTTCCCCATTTCTGACCAAGCGGCAGCTGGGTCAGACAGCGGCCAGGAGACATGTTCAGAGGTGCTGACGGAAGATGTGGCAGTTTCTTCGATTCTTGCCCCATCAAGTCAGGAGTTTCGGGCTGCGTTGGAAGCCGACGACAGCCTGAAAGTTCTCAAGGAGCGGGCGGCGCAGCCTCCCCAGGACTCAGACGGCAAGCATGTGGTCTGGGACCAGGGACGGCTGTACCGGATGACGGTCCAGCAGGGTTCACCGGAGGCGTGGCCCAGGGACCGACAGTTAGTGGTACACTATCCGTTCAGGGCGGAATTGTTGCGGCTCGCACACGAGATTCCGATGGCTGGACACCTGGGGATCGCTAAAACCAAGGCCAGGATAGCTCAGCATTTCTGCTGGCCTGGGATGGGAGCCGAGGTGACGGCCTACTGCAAGTCATGTGTCACCTGTCAGAGGGTGGGGAAGTCGGGGCGGCGCTCCAAAGCCCCACTGATACCTCTGCCAATCATTGGAGAGCCTTTCTCGAGGGTGGCTGTGCATCTTGTGGGACCCCTGCCCACTGGCCCCCGCGGGAAACACTTCATACTGACTGTAGTAGACTACGCCACCCGGTACCCGGAAGCGGTAGTTTTGTCCTCCACTAAGGCCGACAAAGTGGCAACCGCCTTATTGGAGATTTTCTCCAGAGTAGGATTTCCCCAAGAAATGCTCCCCGATCAGGGGACCCAGTTCAGGTCGGAGCTGATGGAGTCCCTATGTAAGCAAATACAGGTGCAACACCTGGTGGCCAGCCCGTATCACCCACAGACTAATGGCCTGTGTGAGCGGTTCAATGGCACCTTGAAACACATGCTTAAGATGTTCGCCGACTCCTAAAGGGAGCGACTGGGAAAATCTTCTCCCGCACCTGCTATTTCCTTACAGGGAGGCTCCGCAGGCCTCAACGGGGTTCTCCCCCTTTGAGCTCCTGTACGGGTGACGTGTACGGGGACCTGTTATGATCTGCTACAAGCACTAAGGAAAGAAAGGAGATCTGTCCCTGCAATAGAACTAAGCTAGATCCCTACGATGTAACGGGGAACCTGATCCTGCGATCAGACCCGCTAAAGTCCTCGGCTAGTCTGTACGAAGACCTATAGATGCAAGGGAGGGATCCCTACAAGAACTAGGGACTGGGATAAAGTTGGACACCTCCTAGCAGAAATTGTAGCAGTAAAAGAAAAACACACAACATAGAACAAAGGTCCGAAGACCTAGCTAAATTGACAGAGAAAGGTAACTAAGCACCAGGCTAGCTTAAGAGTAGAAATTACAATGAAGTCCAGCAAGGCCAGGAGGGCAGAGCAGGACTAAAAAGGCAAAAAAGGTCATGTGACCAGCAAGATAGAAAAAACCTAACAGGAGAGTTCTAACAGTACCCCCTCTTCTATGAGGATCCTCCGGATCCCCTAGGCCCAGGCTTATCAGGAAACCTCTTGTGAAACACTCTGACAAGTCTGGAAGCAGAAACATCATCCGCCCTCACCCATGAGTTATCCTCGGGTCCGAAACCCTTCCAAGCGACGCGATACTGCAAACTCTCTCTATACCGTCTAGAATTTAGGATGCGGGAAATTTCGTATTCCCCGTCCTCCACCACCGGAGGAACAGTGGCAGAGGTGTCACCATCCGACACATAAGCTCTTTTCAACAGAGAAACATGAAACACCGGATTAATCTTCCAGGAGGTAGGAACCTCCAACCTAACAGCAGATTGGTTAACTACCTGAAGCACCTTAAAGGGCCCTACAATCTTGGGACCCAATTTTTTAGAAGGAATCCTCAACCGCAGATTCTTAGAGGACAACCAAACCATGTCACCAATAGCAAACAAAACCTCTTGCCGTTTCCTATCAAAGTGCCTCTTAGATTTTTTGTTAGCCTCCTGAAGATTACCACGCACATCCATCCAAACTCTCTCAAAATCACCGGAAAAACTCTCCTCCTCAGGCACAGCCGATACCAATTTGGAGAATGACCCAAAAGACGGATGTCTCCCAGAACAACAAAAAAAAGGCGAACAACCAGCAGAAGAGGATGTATGGTTGTTAAGAGCAAACTCAGCAAGTGGCAGAAACTCAGACCACCCCTCCTGATTGTCTGCCACAAAACAACGCAAGAACTGCTCAACATCCTGATTCTTCCTTTCTGTCTGGCCATTAGACTCAGGATGATATCCAGATGAAAACGACAACTGAACTCCCAACCTGTCACAAAAAGCACGCCAAAAACGAGCCACGAACTGAGGTCCCCTGTCCGAATCAATGTCAGTAGGAACGCCATGTAGTCTGACAATTTCCTTGACAAAGGCCTTAGCGAGTGTCTTTGCGCAGGGCAGTTTGATGAAAGGAACCAAGTGACACATCTTGCTAAAATGGTCCACGACCACCCAGATGACCGTGAAACCCTCAGAGGGGGGAAGGTCAGTAATAAAGTCCATAGCCAGATGTGTCCAAGGTGCACTAGGAACCTCCAGAGGGCAAAGCAACCCCGCTGCAGGAGTATGTGAAGACTTAGATCTAGCACACACCGTACATTGACACACCCACTTAATGACTTCCTTCTGCCATCCAGGCCACCAAAAACTGCGACCCACAAGTCTCTTGGTCTCAGAAATTCCTGGATGACCTGCCAACCGAGACTCATGACACTCGACAAACAAATCTCTCCTAAAGGTCCTAGGCACAAACAACCTCCCTTGGGGAGTGTTAGATGGGGCATTCTCCTGTGCTTTAAGAATCTCATCTTCCAAAACGGAGTCCAAAGCAGCAATCACAACACCTTCTTGTAAAATGCTCTCCTCATCCTCAGCACCGACCATGGGAGAAAAACTGCGAGACAAAGCATCAGCTTTAACATTCTTGGTACCCGGGATGTAAGTAACAGAAAAATTAAACCGCGAGAAAAAAAGTGCCCACCTAGCCTGACGGGCATTCAAGCGCTTGGCAGCATCAAGATAGATCAGATTTTTATGATCAGTGAAAACCTGAATGGGAAATTCAGCACCTTCCAAGAGATGACGCCAGTGTTCAAATGCGAGTTTAATAGCCAGCAATTCCCGATTACCAATATCGTAATTAAGTTCAGTCTCAGAAAAATTTTTTGAAAAAAAGGCACAGGGATGTACTCCATCCTTGTTTTTCTGAGACAACACCGCACCGACCCCTACCGAAGAAGCATCAACCTCAACCACAAACGGCTTAGTCACATCAGGCTGCATAAGGATGGGAGCAGAGCTGAACATCTCCTTTAGAAACACAAAAGCTTCAATGGCCTCAGTAGTCCACTGAACCGCATTAGCACCTTTCCTGGTGAGATCGGTCAGTGGTTTGACAATAATAGAAAATTTTTGAATGAATTTTCTGTAATAATTGGCGAAACCCAAAAACCTCTGTATCGATTTCAAACCAATAGGCCTAGGCCACTCCTGTACAGCTTGAACTTTCACCGGGTCCATCTCAAAGCCCTCGCTGGAGATAATGTAGCCCAAAAAACTAATTCTCTGTACAGCGAACTCACATTTCTCCAGCTTAGCAAAAAGCGAATTGTCAATTAATAACTGTAATACCTCACATACGCTCCGCCAATGAGACTCCAGATCCGGTGAATAAATCAAAATGTCATCCAAATACACAACCACATTTTTGCCGATCAAAGGTCTAAGGATGTCATTAATAAGATTCTGAAAAAATGCTGGAGCATTGGTAAGACCAAAAGGCATAACCAGATTCTCAAAATGACCCACAGGAGTGTTAAAAGCAGTCTTCCATTCATCACCCTCCTTCATGCGCAACAAATTGTATGCCCCCCGGAGATCAATTTTAGAGAACCACTTAGCCCCCACTAACTGGTTAAACAAATCAGGAATCAATGGCAGTGGGTAAGGATTGCGTACAGTAATTTTATTAATCTCACGAAAATCCAGACAAGGACGTAAACCGCCGTCCTTTTTTTTAACAAAAAAAAATCCAACAGCCACAGGAGACTTGGAAGGCCTAATGTGACAGGCGGCCAAGCTTGTCTGTATGTATTCCTCCAAAGCCTTTCTCTCAGGAATAGTAAGGTCAAATAAACGACTTTTAGGAAGAGTCGCTCCAGGGACAAATTCAATGGTACAATCGTTGTCTCTATGGGGAGGCAGAATTTGTGACTCCTCTTCAGAAAAAACTCTCCAAAAATCCTGAATAGGTACAGGTAATTCCCCTTTTTCCACCGCAGCAATACGTCCGTTACAACACTTGTCATAACACTTAGGGCTCCAGGACTTAATTTCATTGGAAGACCAATCCAGTACAGGATTGTGCAGTTTTAACCAGGGCAACCCCAAAACTACTGGAGAAGGCAAATTATTTAATACTACCAAATCCAAATTCTCTTGGTGAACACCATTAATAGTGAGGGGGAATTCACAGACCTTGTGAGTAACACTCTTCAAGGGAGAGCCATCGACAGAAACCACAGCAATAGGGGATGACAAAGGTTTGGGTTTTAATTTAAGTTTTTCCAAGAATCCCCCATCAATCACATTCAGAGTAGAACCACAATCCACAAATACCCGAAATTCAATTAATTATTCCTGAGCAGCAGTAGTAGCAGAAAGAAATACACCCTTAGTATTTAAACAGGCTATACGGGCGTAACTGACCTTTTTTTTTTCTTTGTTCATACGAAGCACACAGTTCTTAATAAAATGGTCAGATTTCCAGCAATAAAAGCACAAACCTTCAGAAGACCTGCGTTTTTTTTCCTGAGAGCGGGGTGCCATCGCCCCAATCTCCATCGGCTCTCCAATGTCAGTACAGACCCTCTCAAGACTCGGAGCTGACATGGCAGAGGATTTACTCTCATTAACCCTTGCACGCAGTCTCCTGTCCACCCGTATAGCTAATTGCATTGCCTCCTGCAAGTTTCCAGGTGTGGGATAAGCAATCAGCAAATCCTTAACCCTTTCACCTAGCCCCACAAGAAACAAACTTTTCAAAGCTGAATCGTTCCACCCCACCTGGGCAGACCACCGACGGAACTGAGAACAATATTTTTCCACATTACCTGATCCCTGTCTCAAACGTCTCAATTCAGTCTCAGCTGATGAGACACGATCAGGATCATCATACAACAAACCCAAAGCAGAAAAAAAACTATCCACTGATCTAAAGCATGGATCACTAGGTTGGAGAGAAAAGGCCCATCCCTGAGGTTCTTTGCGCAAAAGTGACATTATGAACCCTATGCGCTGTGATTCATCACCAGAGGATCTGGGTCTCAAACGAAAATGCAACAAACAAGCATTTTTAAAGGAAAAAAATTCTTGTTGATCACCAAAAAATAAATCAGGCAAAAGTCCCTTTGGCTCCACAAAATGTGCTCCAGAACAGCTACTCACGTGTTGTTGGAGCTCGGCCACCTCCAGAGAGAGTCCCTGCAGGCGTTGAGCCAAATCCTGAACCGACACCATGATGGAAACTGGAAGTCTTTCCTTAGAGATATTTTTTGGCTGGACTTACTGTTATGATCTGCTACAAGCACTAAGGAAAGAAAGGAGATCTGTCCCTACAATAGAACTAAGCTAGATCCCTACGATGTAACGGGGAACCTGATCCTGCGATCAGACTCGCTAAAGTCCTCGGCTAGTCTGTACGAAGACCTATAGATGCAAGGGAGGGATCCCTACAAGAACTAGGGACTGGGATAAAGTTGGACACCTCCTAGCAGAAATTGTAGCAGTAAAAGACAAACACACAACATAGAACAAAGGTCCGAAGACGTAGCTAAACTGACAGAGAAAGGTAACTAAGCACCAGGCTAGCTTAAGAGTAGAAATTACAATGAAGTCCAGCAAGGCCAGGAGGGCGGAGCAGGACTAAAAAGGCAAAAAAGGTCATGTGACCAGCAAGATAGAAAAAACCTAACAGGAGAGTTCTAACAGACCCCTGGCTCTGGTGAAGGAAGCATGGGAAGGGGATTTAGCCACCTCGGAGGTGTCAGTCATCGAGTATGTCGCGCGCCACCGGGACAGGATGATGGCCTTGGCAAAGCTGGTGCAGGACAATATGGCCCAGGCCGACCAGAAGCTGTGGTATGACCAGAATGCTTGTGAGAGGACCTACCAGTGGGGTCAAAAAGTGTGGGTACTGGTCCCCTTACCACAGAACAAGCTTCAGGCAGCCTGGGAAGGTCCATACCTCGTGCAACAGAAACCCAACGCCGTCACCTATCTGGTCACCCTGGACCACGCCCGTGGAAGGAGGAAGGCCTTCCACGTGAACATGATGAAGGCTCATCATGAGCGGGAAGCGTATGCCCACCCAGTGTGCAACCTTCCCGAGGAGGGAGAAGTAGAAACCCTCCTGGATCTGCTCGCCCAAGCCAAGGCGGGTGGATCCATCGAGGATGTGAGGGTTGGCCACCATCTCACGGAGGACCAACGGTCCCAGCTGGAGGCCACCCTGCACTCCTTCCGGGAGCTGTTCAGCAGCCTGCCCGGAAGGACTGAAATGGCTGTCCACGACGTGGTCACCGGCGATCACCCCCCGATCCGGGGTTCAGCTTATCGAGTCTCTTTCGAGGTGCAGGAAAACCTGCGCCAAGAGATAGACGAGATGCTGAAGCTGGGGGTGATCCAGGCATCCAACAGCGCGTGGGCCTCACCTGTAGTCCTCGTTCCCAAAAAGGACCAAACTACGCGGTTCTGTGTGGACTACCGGGGGCTCAACGTGGTGACGGTCCCCGATACGTTTCCCATACCATGCATCGATGACCTGCTCGATCATATGGCCGGGGCCAAGTACCTGACCATCATGGATCTGAGCCGGGGATACTGGCAGATTCCCCTGACCCCCGCGGCAAGGGAACGCTCTGCCTTTATCACCCCTTTTGGACTATATGAGTCCACGGTGATGCCATTCGGCATGAGGAATGTCCCTGCCACTTTTCAGCGGATGGTCAATACGCTGCTTGAGGGACTTGGATGGTACGCGGCTGCGTACTTGGACGATATTGCAGTCTTCAGTCCCACCTGAGAGGATCACCTGAAGCACCTGCGGCAGGTGCTCAGTCGGATCCACCGGGCAGGCTTGACCATCAAGCCAGAAAAGTGCCAGCTGGGCATGAGTGAGGTCCTCTACCTGGGTCACCGGGTATGCGGGGGTGTTCTGAAGCCAGAACCTGGAAAAGTGGATGCCATCGCATCCTGGCCCACCCCCAGGACCAAAAAGCAGGTGCTGTCCTTCTTGGGGACTGCCGGTTACTACAGGAGGTTCGTTCCACACTATAGCACCTTGGCCAAGCCCCTGACGGACCTCACCAAGAAGAAGCTGCCTGTCGCAGTTGACTGGACTGTCGCCTGCGAGACAGCCTTCAGGGCACTCAAGACCACCCTAAGTAGCTCCCCTGTACTTCAAGCTGCCGACTTCGACCGGCCGTTTGTGGTACAGACAGACGCCAGTGACTTTGGCCTCGGTGCTGTGCTAAGTCAGGTCAACACGACAGGCCAGGAACATTCTGTCTTGTACCTGAGCAGGAAGCTACTGCCACGGGAGGTGGCCTACTCCACGGTGGAAAAGGAATGCCTGGCAATTGTATGGGCCCTGCAGCGTCTGCAGCCCTACTTGTACGGGAGCCATTTCACCGTGGAGACGGACTACAACCCCCTCAGCTGGTTACACGCGGTCTCTGGGTCGAATGGAAGGTTGCTCCGCTGGAGCCTCGCTCTCCAGCAGTATCACTTCTCCATTCGCCACAGAAGAGGCCGTGACCACGGTAATGCTGACGGGTCATCCCGGCAAGGGGAGGGTGCAGAAGGACGCATGGGAGAACACAGAAGTGTGTTACCATCTTATAGGTGCCATCTTATAGGGGGAGGTGTCATGAAAGTTAGCCGCCATCTTACAGTACAGACCAAAAGTTTGGATACACCTTCTCATTTAAAGATTTTTCTGTATTTTCATGACTATGAAAATTGTACATTCACACTGAAGGCATCAAAACTATGAATTAACACATGTGGAATTATATACTTAACAAAAAAAGTGTGAAACAACTGAAAATATGTCTTATATTCTAGGTTCTTCAAAGTAGCCACCTTTTGCTTTGATGACTGCTTTGCACACTCTTGGCATTCTCTTGATGAGCTTCAAGAGGTAGTCACCGGAAATGGTCTTCCAACAATCTTGAAGGAGTTCCCAGAGATGCTTAGCACTTGTTGGCCCTTTTCCCTTCTCTCTGCGGTCCAGCTCACCCCAAACCTTCTCGATTGGGTTCAGGTCTGGTGACTGTGGAGGCCAGGTCATCTGGAGTAGCACCCCATCACTCTCCTCCTTGGTCAAATAGCCCTTACACAGCCTGAAGGCGAGTTTGGGGTCATTGTCCTGTTGAAAAATAAATGATGGTCCAACTAAACGCAAACCGGATGGAATAGCATGCCGCTGAAAGATTCTGTGGTAGCCATGCTGGTTCAGTATGCCTTCAATTTTGAATAGATCCCCAACAGTGTCACCAGCAAAGCACCCCCACACCATCACACCTCCTCCTCCATGCTTCACGGTGGGAACCAGGCATGTAGAGTCCATCCGTTCACCTTTTCTGCATCGCACAAAGACACAGTGGTTGGAACCAAAGATCTCAAATTTGGACTCATCAGACCAAAGCACAGATTTCCACTCGTCTAATGTCCATTCCTTGTGTTCTTTAGCCCAAACAAGTCTCTTCTGCTTGTTGCCTGTCCTTAGCAGTGGTTTCCTAGCAGCTATTTTACCATGAAGGCCTGCTGCACAAAGTCTCCTCTTAACAGTTGTTGAAGAGATGTGTCTGCTGCTAGAACTCTGTGTGGCATTGACCTGGTCTCTAATCTGAGCTGCTGTTAACCTGCGATTTCTGAGGCTGGTGACTCGGATAAACTTATCCTCCGATGCAGAGGTGACTCTTGGTCTTCCTTTCCTGGGGCGGTCCTCATGTGAGCCAGTTTCTTTGTAGCGCTTGATGGTTTTTGCAACTGCATTTGGGGACACTTTCAAAGTTTTCCCAATTTTTCAGACTGACTGACCTTCATTTCTTAAAGTAATGATGGGCACTTGTTTTTCTTTACTTAGAATTTGTATTATGGCAAGAAAAAAGCAGCTAACAGTCTATTCAGTAGGACTATCAGCTGTGTATCCACCAGACTTCTGCACAACACAACTGATGGTCCCAACCCCATTTATAAGGCAAGAAATCCAACTTATTAAACCTGACAAGGCACACCTGTGAAATGAAAACCATTTCCGGTGACTACCTCTTGAAGCTCATCAAGAGAATGCCAAGAGTGTGCAAAGCAGTCATCAAAGCAAAAGGTGGCTACTTTGAAGACCCTAGAATATAAAACATATTTTCAGTTGCTTCACACTTTATAGAGTATATAACTCCACATGTGTTAATTCATAGTTTTGATGCCTTCAGTGTGAATGCACAATTTTCATAGTCATGAAATTACAGAAAAATCTTTAAATGAGAAGGTGTGTCCAAACTTTTGGTCTGTACTGTAGATCTGATACGTCATACCTGAAGATATTCCCTATTGTCACACAGCTTCTACCATGTCACATTTCTGCAGCCCCTGGCAAACAGAGCAATTCGCCCCCACCTCTGGAGATCAGTCTCCTGAAACTCCTTGATATGGTAAATAGATGGGCCAGCTCTGTTGTGTCCTAGGGGGTAAATAACACCTTGATGTCACTTGAAAGCAGAAGCAAACCATCTGTGCAAGCCTGCAAACCTCTCCCATTGTCCCAAGGAACCATGTGCTTTCTTTGTGGAAAATGGCCGCCAAAAGCTACAGACATACTATCAATTTATAACCACACGATACAAGTTAGGGAACCCAAATAAAATGTATCATGTGGGGAAGGTGGCCGCGGACACAATCATAGGACTTATAAATCCATGCGGGCCCTGGAAAGCTAGATATTTAGAAGAACCATATACAAGGTCCCAGAGGAGGCATGTTTAGAGTCAATGGCTTCCCCACAAGAGGAGGATCACGACGAGACCTCTGGTGATACGATGAGATCACCCCAGGGAAAGTTATGGGTACTTTTCTAAAATGGAGCTAAAACGAGCATTTGTTGGGGGGGGCTTAGTAAACTGACATCACCAAGAGTGGGCGTGACAGGACATTTCAGTATAGCCGACAGCCAGAAACCCCTTCAGTTTGACCCAGGAGATGATGTGAACAACTCCTAACGTCGGGTCCAGGTATCTGAGTGGGAGGAGCACCTTTGCCATGTGCTACTGAGGCCTGGACGACTGCAACTAAGCTTGAACCTGTGGGATCGCAAATCCTCCCTTGCACCACAAGAACGATAACTGATTCATCGTTGTTATTCCTGTGTTTTGTATTTCTAATTGTTATAGCTCTTTTTCTGGCCAAAATCACGTTGTATAGTTAATTGTATAGCCTTGTAATCTAGTGTATTCTTATAATCGATTAAATCATAAATTAATCGTGGGCTGTATCCTTTACTCTGCATATACGAATCCATTGGTCTGGAAACGCTTGGCTGAAACGCTACCGGATTGGTTCCTGACCCGATACAAGTCTATTAACGGACCGGGCTTGTATCAAACGAGAACTGGTGGCAGCATACCATCTGGGGGATTTGAGGAAGGCTGGCCGTGATGGTCGGAGGTGTGGATATATATTACTGGCGCAGCCAGGGGAATATATATACCGCCCTCACTGCAGAGGTCTTCAAATACCCAGAGGGCTACAGGACGGCCTCTCCGGCGACCACTCACTCTAGGTGCAGTACCTTGACTGACCTGAGAGGCAAGAGGGCGCCAGAGAGTTGTACCTGTATCGTGGCGTCACGGATTGGTGACGTGTAAGGGACAACACACCACCATGTTTTCCCCCGCTGGTAGCAGCTTCCTGGCACCACTTACTCTAGGTGCAGTACCTTGACTCACCTGAGAGGCAAGGGGGCGCCAGAGAGCTGCACCCACCGGCTGGCATTCATCACAGTGGCTACTTTGAAGAACCTAGAATATAAGACATATTTTCAGTTGTTTCACACTTTTTTTGTTAAGTATATAATTCCACATGTGTTAATTCATAGTTTTGATGCCTTCAGTGTGAATGTACAATTTTCATAGTCATGAAAATACAGGAAAATCTTTAAATGAGAGGGCGTGTCCAAACTTTTGGTCTGTACTGTATATATATATATATATATATATATATATATATATATATATATTTATACAGTGGTGGCCAAAAGTATTGGCACCCCTGCAATTCTGTCAGATAATACTCAGTTTCTTCCTGAAAATGATTGCAATCACAAATTCTTTGGTATTATTATCTTCATTTAATTTGCCTTCAATGAAAAAACACAAAAAGAATTGTCCTAAAGCCAAATTGGATACAATTCCACGCCAAACCTAAAAAAGGGGGTGGACAAAAGTATTGGCACTGTTTAAAAAAATCATGTGATGCTTCTCTAATTCGTGTAATTAACAGCACCTGTAACTTACCTGTGGCACCTAACAGGTGTTGGCAATAACTAAATCACACTTGCAGCCAGTTAACATGGCTTAAAGTTGACTCAACCTCTGTCCTGTGTCCTTGTGTGTTCCACATTGAGCATGGAGAAAAGAAAAAAGATCAAAGAACTGTCTGAGGACTTGAGAAACCAAATTGTGAGGAAGCATGAGCAATCTCAAGGCTACAAGTCCATCTCCAAAGACATGAATGTTCCTGTGTCTTCCGTGCGCAGTGTCATCAAGAAGTTTAAAGCCCATGGAACTGTGGCTAACCTCCCTAGATGTGGACGGAAAAGAAAAATTGACGAGAGATTTCAATGCAAGATTGTGCGGATGGTGGATAAAGAACCTCGACTAACATCCAAACAAGTTCAAGCTGCCCTGCAGTCCGAGGGTACAACTGTGTCAACCCGTACTATCCGTCGACGTCTGAATGAAAAGGGACTGTATGGTAGGATACCCAGGAAGACCCCACTTCTTACCCCGAGACATAAAAAAGCCAGGCTGGAGTTTGCCAAAACTTACCTGAGAAAGCCTAAAACGTTTTGGAAGAATGTTCTCTGGTCAGATGAGACAAAAGTTGAGCTTTTTGGGAAAAAGCATCAACATAGAGTGTACAGGAAAAAAAAAGAGGCATTCAAAGAAAAGAACTCGGTCCCTACAGTCAAACATGGCGGAGGTTCCCTGATGTTTTGGGGTTGCTTTGCTGCCTCTGGCACTTGACTGCTTGACCATGTGCATGGCATTATGAAGTCTGAAGACTACCAACAAATTTTGCAGCATAATGTAGGGCCCAGTGTGAGAAAGCTGGGTCTCCCTCAGAGGTCATGGGTCTTCCAGCAGGACAATGACGCAAAACACACTTCCAAAAGCACTATAAAATGGTTTGAGAGAAAGCACTGGAGACTTCTAAGGTGGCCAGCAATGAGTCCAGACCTGAATCCCATAGAACACCTGTGGAGAGATCTCAAAATGGCAGTTTGGAGAAGGCACCCTTCAAATATCAGGGACCTGGAGCAGTTTGCCAAAGAAGAATGGTCTACAATTCCAGCAGAGCATTGTAAGAAACTCATTGATGGTTACCGGAAGCAGTTGTTCGCAGTTATTTTGGCTAAAGGTTGTGCAACCAAGTATTAGGCTGAGGGTGCCAATACTTTTGTCTGGTCCATTTTTGGAGTTTTGTGTGAAATGATCAATGATTTGATTTTTGCTTCATTCTCTTTTGTGTTTTTTCCTTGCAAGCAAATTAAATTAAGATAATAATACCAAAGAATTTGTGATTGCAATCATTTTCAGGAAGAAACTGAGTATTATCTGACAGAATTGCAGGGGTGCCAATACTTTTGGCCACCACTGTATATAATTCCACATGTGTTAATTCATAGTTTTGATGCCTTCAGTGTGAATGTACAATTTTCATAGTCATGAAAATACAGAAAAATCTTTAAATGAGTAGGTGTGTCCAAACTTTTGGTCTGTACTGTACGTTTTCTTGAGAGACTCACTGACATTATGCCCTGCATACTGCCTAAGGATGTATATCTAGTATGTGGTCTCCAGGCCTATAAATAGCTTCTCCTGGGTGCAGAGGGAACCTACACCTTAGCACGCCTTACGCCTGCAACCTTCAGACTTCCGCATGGTGATCTAGATACAAATGGTGTCCCCCAAACATTCTCTATATACATGAGCTGCAGACAATCCAACCGAATGGTAGACCTCATATAGTGGAAATGAGGATGGGGAATAAGAGTATATTCATTTACCCTTTCATTACATAAATGTTGGTACTACTAGTGTATGTAACTGCTAGAACTGGTGTATTTGTTATGATGAGATTTGCGGACAAGGTATCTGTCAGTGAACGGGATCGGTCTCCTTCAGGTTCCCAGAGCATGGGGAAGTAGCTGATGGATAAATTGTCTGTAAATAATAAAAAGGGAGGAATTATTGTGGTAAATATTTATACTTTGCTTTGATTATTATTTTAGACAATTAAATCTACCTATATATTTGATAATTTAAAATTAGCTTTCTAAGTGTTATTCATAAAAGCGATAACACAGGGTGTAGAGCTGTGTTTCTGTTACACTTTCCTCTGTTGTTTTTTTTTTTAAGTATAGTTAACTGGAGAGAGCTAGTTTTATTTTCAAGTACATCTGCAGATATTTCCATAATTTACTATTTTGTTATCTCCATTTAAAATGCTTTCTTTCTCCAATTAAAATATCTGCAGCGTTAGGTAACGTAAAGCCTGTACAGACATTCCCCTTTTCTTATCTCTGTTGTTGTAATAAATATATGTGATTGAGTTTTCAGACAAGAATTGTACACTCAGACACTGGCTGTGTGTTATTTTTCTTTTCTCCTATTTATCTAATTTGAACCAAAAATGACAGACAGACTTAGAGATAATTTGTTATCTCCATCCAAATTAGCTCTTCTTGAAAGGGCTACCACGACACCTAAAATTGCCCTTTCAGAGCGTGGTTCTATCATAACTCTTTGTCTTAGGCTGCGTGCACACGATGCATTTTTCATGCGTTTATGCTGCGGAATTTCTGCAGCGGAGACGCATCAAAAACGCATGTATATCCGCACCTCATGGTCCCCAATGGCATTCCGCAATGTCAATGCACATGCTGTGGATTTTTCCGCAGCGTTTCTGCAGCGCTCATAAATCCGCAGCATGTTCATTAATTTTGCGGAAGTGCAGTGGAAGCGCCGCCATTGACTTGCATTGAGACGCATAGAATCCGTGTCTGTACATTTGTACAAGCGGATAACATGCGTCTCTATGAGCGGATGGTACCCAGTTCTGGAGGAGAGAAGACTCTCATCCAGACCTGGGTACCATTGTACCTGTAAAAAAAAAAGAATAAAATAAAAAATAAAGTTTATACTCACCTGTCCAACGGCTTCTCTCGGCATGCCGGCAGCGCTGAAGGACCTTCGGTGACGTCACAGTCATATGACCGCAGGCCATTCACCGCTGTGTCTCGCGATATGCCGGCAGCCGGGAACCAGACAGGAACGAGCGCTGCAGCACACGCCGGGGCCTCGGGGGTGAGTATAGCTTTATTTTAAGCATTGTTTTACGGTCACACTATATAAATCCATGCTGTTTGCATGGATTTATATAGTGTGAACTAGTTGTCAAGCACTTTCCAAGTGATGCTAATCGCCTGGAAAGCGCTGGTCAATCTGCATGCGGAAACGCATGTGGATCCCCATGTATTCTGCAGGAAAAACGCATGCACAATCTGCATGCGTTTTTTCTGCCAGGGAGATGCAGAAATGCTGCAGAAATTTTCTGCTTCATTTCTGCATCGTGGGCACATAGCCTTAGGGTTATATTTGAGTCAGATCTATCATTCATTTCATTCCCTATATCCAATCACTCGCTCGATCAAGTCACCGGCACCGCAAAAACAACTCTAAAATTTGACTTTTCCTTAACTTTAACTCTGCAAAAACTCTTAGTATTGCTCTGATTTATTCTCACCTGGACTATTGTAACACTCTACTAATCAGTCTCCATTCCACTAAACTCTCCCCTCTCCAATCTATCCTGAATGGAGCAGCCAGGATATTTCTGTCCAACAGCTACACTGATGCCACTTCTCTGTGCAAGTCTTTGCACTGCTTGCCAATACACTACAGAGTCCATTATAAACTTATCACACTTACCCACAAAGCTCTTCACAGATCTGAACCACCCTACATCTCCTTCTTCATCTCTGTCTACCACCCTAGCCATTCTCTCCATTTTGCTAATGACATAAGACTAACATTCTGTATAATCTAAACCTCCCACTCCCATCTCCAGGACTTCTCTCGTGCTGCACAAGTTTTCTGGAATGCACTACTAATGGCATTCTTGTTAATTCCCAGTATCCAAAGTTTTTTTGCCTACTGGGTGCACGATTCTCTTATTCCGCCTTTACAGCACTGAGGATTAACCCCCCTTAATGACGGTCGTAAAAAGATGTGTCAGTGTTTCTTAAGGGAATTAATAAAAATACCTGGATGTCTGTAATATTACAAGTGATTTTGTAATAGATTTTTTGGAGATAGATTGTTGATTTAGGGATATATTCTAATTTGTACACATGTTGGAAAGCAGTTTACTGCCTAAAAAAGGCAATCTCGTTATTCAAATGTTGGAACTGCTTCAATACCTCATATATGCTCCTCGACATTACTGCAGAAAAAAAAACTGGTATAGCATGGATAGAACTTGCTGTCCAGTATTTTTTTTTTTAACAATGTCCATTTTCAACATGAGGCCTTTGATTGTCTGAACGAGCCATAGAAAACAAAACACATTATATGTTTGTGTGCGGTCTGATAAAATATGGTTCAGCTCAGGGGGAGGTGGCGAAACATCTTAAAAGGCCCCTAACCAGGTAACCATGTTTACAACTACGATGTAGCACCCTAAGGTCACAGCCCCACTGTCAGTATTTTTTCTCAGGAGTGGGAGCCAAAACCAGGTGAGGAACAATCAGAGAAAAAGGTATAATAGAAACAAGTCACCAATTCTGCATTTATCATCCACTCCTGGTTTTGGCTCCCACTCCTGATAAAAAATACTGACCAAATACTGATAGTGGGGCCGTGGCCTAATCGTCAGTATAGGGAAACCTCAATAGATGACCATGCCGTTACTGAAAATAAATTTGTATACAAAAACCAAACACCCCTCTGTGCACCTTTGACAATCACAATACACAGAGGCCCACTTAACATGTAATATTATCCTCCCCCCCCCCCCCCGAGTTCTCCCCATGTACAGTAATATCCCAAGTCCCCCCATGTATAGTGTTATACACTGTAGGTTGCCCCCACAGCTTCCCTATGCGTAGTATGATGGGTCAACAATGCTCCCTAAATATATTGGAATGCTTCCCATTATACACAAGTATAATGCCCACTACACTGTATGATGGCCCCCACAGTAGTCTCCACACTGTATTACGGCCCCAACAAAAGTCCTCATACACTTTTACCATTAGTAGAGGTTTTATAATGACTGCTACTGATCGTATAATGGGATCTTAGATCTTGATCATGTGAACAGATTATGCAATTTTATTTATTAATTTTTACTTGCTAATCATGTGCCTGTATTTATTTTTCTTGCGATTTGTTTCATATATTACTGTGCGAAAAACTCATGGCGCATGCACTCCTATTTTTATGCACTTTTAGATTATAGTTCTACTTTGTGGTACGTTCATACCACGTACCTTTGTTCCCCCACTCCCCTTTTATATGAACTGTATCTGTGCTCCACACAACGTATAGGCATTAATATATAGCTGCAGAAACGCTTAAAAAAAAACGCATGGTAGAAGGCCTGCCATGTTCCCCAATGATAATCCGCATGTGCTGTGCACATGCTGCGGAAATTTCCGCTGCGGATTATCATTGCGGAAGAAAACGCAGCACTACCAATTATTTTGCGGAAGCGCTGCGTTTTCGCTGCCATTGACTTGCATTAGAACGCATGTATTCCGCTTCACTAGATAAGCACATGCGGAATACATGCGTTCAATGTGCGAATGGTACCCAGGTGTGGAGAAGAGGAGACTCTCCTCCGGACCCGGGTACCATAGAAAACTGTAAAAAAAAAAAAAAGAATAAAATAAAAAATAAATGTTTTATACTTGCCTTCTTATGGCACGCGGTGCACTCGTCCTCCGTTGCTGGCAGATCGCGATGGACTGGAGGACCTGCGCTGACGTCATAGTCATGTGACGGGTCACGCGACGCTGACGTTGGCAGGTCCTTTAGTGTTCTGCGATTTGCCGGCAGCCAGGACGGAGTGAAGCAAGACTGCGGGGGCCATCGGAAGGTAAGTATATATTTATTTTTTATTTTAAAACATTCTTTCGGTCACACTATATAAATCCATGCCGGTTGCATGGATTTATATAGTGTGACCAAGTTGACAAGCGCTTTCCAAGTGATGCTAAAATCGCTTGGAAAGTGCTTGTCAACCCGCATGCGGAAATGCATGTGGAGAACGCGTCACATCCGCATGTCCCTGGCAGGAAAAACGCATGTACAATCCGCATGTACAATCCGCATGAGTTTTCTCTGCCAGGGAGATGCAGAAGCGCTCAGGAAAAGTCCGGAGCATTTCTGCATCGTGGGCACATAGCCTTACACAACAGAATGCTGGCTTATGTGAAAAACTGCATGGCAAAAGGTTTGCCTGGTTCATAATTGCTCTGAGCAATTTCTTTAAAAAAGCTTTGCCAAGAGTGTGCAAAGCAGTCATCAAAGCAAAAGGTGGCTACTTTGAAGACCCTAGAATATAAGACATATTTTCAGTTGCTTCACACTTTATAGAGTATATAACTCCACATGTGTTAATTCATAGTTTTGATGCCTTCAGTGTGAATGCACAATTTTCATAGTCATGAAATTACAGAAAAATCTTTAAATGAGGTGTGTCCAAACTTTTGGTCTGTACTGTAGATCTGATACGTCATACCTGAAGATATTCCCTATTGTCACACAGCTTCTACCATGTCACATTTCTGCAGCCCCTGGCAAACAGAGCAATTCGCCCCCACCTCTGGAGATCAGTCTCCTGAAACTCCTTGATATGGTAAATAGATGGGCCAGCTCTGTTGTGTCCTAGGGGGTAAATAACACCTTGATGTCACTTGAAAGCAGAAGCAAACCATCTGTGCAAGCCTGCAAACCTCTCCCATTGTCCCAAGGAACCATGTGCTTTCTTTGTGGAAAATGGCCGCCAAAAGCTACAGACATACTATCAATTTATAACCACACGATACAAGTTAGGGAACCCAAATAAAATGTATCATGTGGGGAAGGTGGCCGCGGACACAATCATAGGACTTATAAATCCATGCGGGCCCTGGAAAGCTAGATATTTAGAAGAACCATATACAAGGTCCCAGAGGAGGCATGTTTAGAGTCAATGGCTTCCCCACAAGAGTAGGATCACGACGAGACCTCTGGTGATACGATGAGATCACCCCAGGGAAAGTTATGGGTACTTTTCTAAAATGGAGCTAAAACGAGCATTGGTGGGGGGGGGCTTAGTAAACTGACATCACCAAGAGTGGGCGTGACAGGACATTTCAGTATAGCCGACAGCCAGAAACCCCTTCAGTTTGACCCAGGAGATGATGTGAACAACTCCTAACGTCGGGTCCAGGTATCTGAGTGGGAGGAGCACCTTTGCCATGTGCTACTGAGGCCTGGACGACTGCAACTAAGCTTGAACCTGTGGGATCGCAAATCCTCCCTTGCACCACAAGAACGATAACTGATTCATCGTTGTTATTCCTGTGTTTTGTATTTCTAATTGTTATAGCTCTTTTTCTGGCCAAAATCACGTTGTATAGTTAATTGTATAGCCTTGTAATCTAGTGTATTCTTATAATCGATTAAATCATAAATTAATCGTGGGCTGTATCCTTTACTCTGCATATACGAATCCATTGGTCTGGAAACGCTTGGCTGAAACGCTACCGGATTGGTTCCTGACCCGATACAAGTCTATTAACGGACCGGGCTTGTATCAAACGAGAACTGGTGGCAGCATACCATCTGGGGGATTTGAGGAAGGCTGGCAGTGATGGTCGGAGGTGTGGATATATATTACTGGCGCAGCCAGGGGAATATATATACCGCCCTCACTGCAGAGGGCTTCAAATACCCAGAGGGCTACAGGACGGCCTCTCCGGCGACCACTCACTCTAGGTGCAGTACCTTGACTGACCTGAGAGGCAAGAGGGCGCCAGAGAGTTGTACCTGTATCGTGGCGTCACGGATTGGTGACGTGTAAGGGACAACACACCACCGTGTTTTCCCCCGCTGGTAGCAGCTTCCTGGCACCACTTACTCTAGGTGCAGTACCTTGACTCACCTGAGAGGCAAGGGGGCGCCATAGAGCTGCACCCACCGGCTGGCATTCATCACAGTGGCTACTTTGAAGAACCTAGAATATAAGACATATTTTCAGTTGTTTCACACTTTTTTTGTTAAGTATATAATTCCACATGTGTTAATTCATAGTTTTGATGCCTTCAGTGTGAATGTACAATTTTCATAGTCATGAAAATACAGGAAAATCTTTAAATGAGAGGGCGTGTCCAAACTTTTGGTCTGTACTGTATATGTATATATATATATATATATATATATTTATACAGTGGTGGCCAAAAGTATTGGCACCCCTGCAATTCTGTCAGATAATACTCAGTTTCTTCCTGAAAATGATTGCAATCACAAATTCTTTGGTATTATTATCTTCATTTAATTTGCCTTCAATGAAAAAACACAAAAAGAATTGTCCTAAAGCCAAATTGGATACAATTCCACGCCAAACCTAAAAAAGGGGGTGGACAAAAGTATTGGCACTGTTTAAAAAAATCATGTGATGCTTCTCTAATTCGTGTAATTAACAGCACCTGTAACTTACCTGTGGCACCTAACAGGTGTTGGCAATAACTAAATCACACTTGCAGCCAGTTAACATGGATTAAAGTTGACTCAACCCCTGTCCTGTGTCCTTGTGTGTACCACATTGAGCATGGAGAAAAGAAAAAAGACCAAAGAACTGTCTGAGGACTTGAGAAACCAAATTGTGAGGAAGCATGAGCAATCTCAAGGCTACAAGTCCATCTCCAAAGACCTGAATGTTCCTGTGTCTTCCGTGCGCAGTGTCATCAAGAAGTTTAAAGCCCATGGAACTGTGGCTAACCTCCCTAGATGTGGACGGAAAAGAAAAATTGACGAGAGATTTCAATGCAAGATTGTGCGGATGGTGGATAAAGAACCTCGACTAACATCCAAACAAGTTCAAGCTGCCCTGCAGTCCGAGGGTACAACTGTGTCAACCCGTACTATCCGTCGACGTCTGAATGAAAAGGGACTGTATGGTAGGATACCCAGGAAGACCCCACTTCTTACCCCGAGACATAAAAAAGCCAGGCTGGAGTTTGCCAAAACTTACCTGAGAAAGCCTAAAGCGTTTTGGAAGAATGTTCTCTGGTCAGATGAGACAAAAGTTGAGCTTTTTGGGAAAAAGCATCAACATAGAGTGTACAGGAAAAAAAAAGAGGCATTCAAAGAAAAGAACACGGTCCCTACAGTCAAACATGGCGGAGGTTCCCTGATGTTTTGGGGTTGCTTTGCTGCCTCTGGCACTGGACTGCTTGACCATGTGCATGGCATTATGAAGTCTGAAGACTACCAACAAATTTTGCAGCATAATGTAGGGCCCAGTGTGAGAAAGCTGGGTCTCCCTCAGAGGTCATGGGTCTTCCAGCAGGACAATGACGCAAAACACACTTCCAAAAGCACTATAAAATGGTTTGAGAGAAAGCACTGGAGACTTCTAAGGTGGCCAGCAATGAGTCCAGACCTGAATCCCATAGAACACCTGTGGAGAGATCTCAAAATGTCAGTTTGGAGAAGGCACCCTTCAAATATCAGGGACCTGAAGCAGTTTGCCAAAGAAGAATGGTCTACAATTCCAGCAGAGCATTGTAAGAAACTCATTGATGGTTACCGGAAGCGGTTGTTCGCAGTTATTTTGGCTAAAGGTTGTGCAACCAAGTATTAGGCAGAGGGTGCCAATACTTTTGTCTGGTCCATTTTTGGAGTTTTGTGTGAAATGATCAATGATTTGATTTTTGCTTAATTCTCTTTTGTGTTTTTTCCCTGCAAGCAAATTAAATGAAGATAATAATACCAAAGAATTTGTGATTGCAATCATTTTCAGGAAGAAACTGAGTATTATCTGACAGAATTGCAGGGGTGCCAATACTTTTGGCCACCACTGTATATAATTCCACATGTGTTAATTCATAGTTTTGATGCCTTCAGTGTGAATGTACAATTTTCATAGTCATGAAAATACAGAACAATCTTTAAATGAGTAGGTGTGTCCAAACTTTTGGTCTGTACTGTACGTTTTCTTGAGAGACTCACTGACATTATGCCCTGCATACTGCCTAAGGATTTATATCTAGTATGTGGTCTCCAGGCCTATAAATGGCTTCTTCTGGGTGCAGAGGGAACCTACACCTTACGCCTGCAACCTTCAGACTTCCGCATGGTGATCTAGATACAAATGGTGTCCCCCAAACATTCTCTATATACATGAGCTGCAGACAATCCAACCGAATGGTAGACCTCATATAGTGGAAATGAGGATGGGGAATAAGAGTATATTCATTTACCCTTTCATTACATAAATGTTGGTACTACTAGTGTATGTAACTGCTAGAACTGGTGTATTTGTTATGATGAGATTTGCGGACAAGGTATCTGTCAGTGAACGGGATCGGTCTCCTTCAGGTTCCCAGAGCATGGGGAAGTAGCTGATGGATAAATTGTCTGTAAATAATAAAAAGGGAGGAATTATTGTGGTAAATATTTATACTTTGCTTTGATTATTATTTTAGACAATTAAATCTACCTATATATTTGATAATTTAAAATTAGCTTTCTAAGTGTTATTCATAAAAGCGATAACACAGGGTGTAGAGCTGTGTTTCTGTTACACTTTCCTCTGTTGTTTTTTTTTTTAAGTATAGTTAACTGGAGAGAGCTAGTTTTATTTTCAAGTACATCTGCAGATATTTCCATAATTTACTATTTTGTTATCTCCATTTAAAATGCTTTCTTTCTCCAATTAAAATATCTGCAGCGTTAGGTAACGTAAAGCCTGTACAGACATTCCCCTTTTCTTATCTCTGTTGTTGTAATAAATATATGTGATTGAGTTTTCAGACAAGAATTGTACACTCAGACACTGGCTGTGTGTTATTTTTCTTTTCTCCTATTTATCTAATTTGAACCAAAAATGACAGACAGACTTAGAGATAATTTGTTATCTCCATCCAAATTAGCTCTTCTTGAAAGGGCTACCACGACACCTAAAATTGCCCTTTCAGAGCGTGGTTCTATCATAACTCTTTGTCTTAGGCTGCGTGCACACGATGCATTTTTCATGCGTTTATGCTGCGGAATTTCTGCAGCGGAGACGCATCAAAAACGCATGTATATCCGCACCTCATGGTCCCCAATGGCATTCCGCAATGTCAATGCACATGCTGTGGATTTTTCCGCAGCGTTTCTGCAGCGCTCATAAATCCGCAGCATGTTCATTAATTTTGCGGAAGTGCAGTGGAAGCGCCGCCATTGACTTGCATTGAGACGCATAGAATCCGTGTCTGTACATTTGTACAAGCGGATATCATGCGTCTCAATGTGCGGATGGTACCCAGTTCTGGAGGAGAGAAGACTCTCATCCAGACCTGGGTACCATTGTACCTGTAAAAAAAAAAAGAATAAAATAAAAAATAAAGTTTATACTCACCTGTCCAACGGCTTCTCTCGGCATGCCGGCAGCGCTGAAGGACCTTCGGTGACGTCACAGTCATGTGACCGCAGGCCCTTCACCGCTCTGTCTCGCGATATGCCGGCAGCCGGGAACCAGACAGGAACGAGCACTGCAGCACACGCCGGGGCCTCGGGGGTGAGTATAGCTTTATTTTAAGCATTGTTTTACGGTCACACTATATAAATCCATGCTGCTTGCATGGATTTATATAGTGTGAACTAGTTGTCAAGCACTTTCCAAGTGATGCTAATCGCCTGGAAAGCGCTGGTCAATCTGCATGCGAAAACGCATGTGGATCCACATGTATTCTGCAGGAAACACGCATGCACAATCTGCATGCGTTTTTTCTGCCAGGGAGATGCAGAAATGCTGCAGAAATTTTCTGCATCGTGGGCACATAGCCTTAGGGTTATATTTGAGTCAGATCTATTATTCATTTCATTCCCTATATCCAATCACTCGCTCGATCAAGTCACCGCAAAAACAACTCTAAAATTTGACTTTTCCTTAACTTTAACTCTGCAAAAACTCTTAGTATTGCTCTGATTTATTCTCACCTGGACTATTGTAACACTCTACTAATCAGTCTCCATTCCACTAAACTCTCCCCTCTCCAATCTATCCTGAATGGAGCAGCCAGGATATTTCTGTCCAACAGCTACACTGATGCCACTTCTCTGTGCAAGTCTTTGCACTGCTTGCCAATACACTACAGAGTCCATTATAAACTTATCACACTTACCCACAAAGCTCTTCACAGATCTGAACCACCCTACATCTCCTTCTTCATCTCTGTCTACCACCCTAGCCATTCTCTCCATTTTGCTAATGACATAAGACTAACATTCTGTATAATCTAAACCTCCCACTCCCATCTCCAGGACTTCTCTCGTGCTGCACAAGTTTTCTGGAATGCACTACTAATGGCATTCTTGTTAATTCCCAGTATCCAAAGTTTTTTTGCCTACTGGGTGCACGATTCTCTTATTCCGCCTTTACAGCACTGAGGATTAACGCCCCTTAATGACGGTCGTAAAAAGATGTGTCAGTGTTTCTTAAGGGTATTAATAAAAATACCTGGATGTCTGTAATATTACAAGTGATTTTGTAATAGATTTTTTGGAGATAGATTGTTGATTTAGGGATATATTCTAATTTGTACACATGTTGGAAAGCAGTTTACTGCCTAAAAAAGGCAATCTCGTTATTCAAATGTTGGAACTGCTTCAATACCTCATATATGCTCCTCGACATTACTGCAGAAAAAAAAACTGGTATAGCATGGATAGAACTTGCTGTCCAGTATTTTTTTTTTTTAACAATGTCCATTTTCAACATGAGGCCTTTGATTGTCTGAACGAGCCATAGAAAACAAAACACATTATATGTTTGTGTGCGGTCTGATAAAATATGGTTCAGCTCAGGGGGAGGTGGCGAAACATCTTAAAAGGCCCCTAACCAGGTAACCATGTTTACAACTACGATGTAGCACCCTAAGGTCACAGCCCCACTGTCAGTATTTTTTCTCAGGAGTGGGAGCCAAAACCAGGTGAGGAACAATCAGAGAAAAGGTATAATAGAAACAAGTCACCAATTCTGCATTTATCATCCACTCCTGGTTTTGGCTTCCACTCCTGATAAAAAATACTGACCAAATACTGATAGTGGGGCCGTGGCCTAATCGTGAGTATAGGGAAACCTCAATAGATGACCATGCCGTTACTGAAAATAAATTTGTATACAAAAACCAAACACCCCTCTGTGCACCTTTGACAAATCACAATACACAGAGGCCCACTTAACATGTAATATTAACCCCCCCCCCCCCCCGAGTTCTCCCCATGTACAGTAATATCCCAAGTCCCCCCATGTATAGTGTTATACACTGTAGGTTGCCCCCACAGCTTCCCTATGCGTAGTATGATGGGTCAACAATGCTCCCTAAATATATTGGAATGCTTCCCATTATACACAAGTATAATGCCCACTACACTGTATGATGGCCCCCACAGTAGTCTCCACACTGTATTACGGCCCCAACAAAAGTCCTCATACACTTTTACCATTAGTAGAGGTTTTATAATGACTGCTACTGATCGTATAATGGGATCTTAGATCTTGATCATGTGAACAGATTATGCAATTTTATTTATTAATTTTAACTTGCTAATCATGTGCCTGTATTTATTTTTCTTGCGATTTGTTTCATATATTACTGTGCGAAAAACTCATGGCGCATGCACTCCTATTTTTATGCACTTTTAGATTATAGTTCTACTTTGTGGTACGTTCATACCACGTACCTTTGTTCCCCCACTCCCCTTTTATATGAACTGTATCTGTGCTCCACACAACGTATAGGCATTAATATATAGCTGCAGAAACGCTTAAAAAAAAACGCATGGTAGAAGGCCTGCCATGTTCCCCAATGATAATCCGCATGTTCTGTGCACATGCTGCGGAAATTTCCGCTGCGGATTATCATTGCGGAAGAAAACGCAGCACTACCAATTATTTTGCGGAAGCGCTGCGTTTTCGCTGCCATTGACTTGCATTAGAACGCATGTATTCCACTTCACTAGATAAGCACATGCAGAATACATGCGTTCAATGTGCGAATGGTACCCAGGTGTGGAGAAGAGGAGACTCTCCTCCGGACCCGGGTACCATAGAAAACTGTAAAAAAAAAAAAAAAGAATAAAATAAAAAATAAATGTTTTATACTTGCCTTCTTATGGCACGCGGTGCACTCGTCCTCCGTTGCTGGCAGATCGCGATGGACTGGAGGACCTGCGCTGACGTCATAGTCATGTGACGGGTCACGCGACGCTGACGTTGGCAGGTCCTTTAGTGTTCTGCGATTTGCCGGCAGCCAGGACGGAGTGAAGCAAGACTGCGGGGGCCATCGGAAGGTAAGTATATATTTATTTTTTATTTTAAAACATTCTTTCGGTCACACTATATAAATCCATGCCGGTTGCATGGATTTATATAGTGTGACCAAGTTGACAAGCGCTTTCCAAGTGATGCTAAAATCGCTTGGAAAGTGCTTGTCAACCCGCATGCGGAAATGCATGTGAAGAACGCGTCACATCCGCATGTCCCTGGCAGGAAAACGCATGTACAATCCGCATGTACAATCCGCATGCGTTTTCTCTGCCAGGGAGATGCAGAAGCGCTCAGGAAAAGTCCAGAGCATTTCTGCATCGTGGGCACATAGCCTTACACAACAGAATGCTGGCTTATGTGAAAAACTGCATGGCAAAAGGTTTGCCTGGTTCATAATTGCTCTGAGCAATTTCTTTAAAAAAAAAAAATGTACGAACTAGTAACAGTCTCCAACATTCATGATTAAGCCCAGAGTTACTGTAAATTGGAGAAATTGAGAGGGGGGAGGGGGGGTTCAGGGATGTGCGTAAAACTTAGCAGCACTACATGACAGAATAACTACAATTGAGGTTTCTTCCATAGCTTGAGAGAAGGCACTTGCAGGGTCACTCCATAAAACTTTGATTCACATGACAGAGAAACCGCTTTAAAATTTTGTAAATTTTACACGGCATAATAATAAGTGCAGTGTATAACATAATAAAATATAACTGTCATTCCAGCACCAATCCACACTGTATAAAGAAAAAAAAATTAGCTATGTATTAATTTCATTAACCCCTTTATGTATAATGTGGTGTAATGTTGCTACACAATAAAACATGAAAAAGTGAATACCATTTCTTAAACAAGCTCACCCCGGAAGCACACCAATATATTTTGGACATTTTAATGTGGACCTAATGATAAATGTGGTCAATGAAGGTTAATTTTCATTCCATGAGTAAATCCAAGGTCTATCCATTTCCACCTTTGAGAACCAGATGTCCAGTTTTTATACATTTGCTGAATGGAAGTGCAACAGTTTGATGGACGTTGAGCCCAAGGATGCAGTCCAGATTGACTGGCAATATAGGCATCCGCAAACACCTGAGGTGCGGAAGCCTGCAGTCAGCTGGAAAACCCAAAAACCCTTACTACTGCTAATAGGAAAGGACCCTCCTGAGGGTCTTTTCCTATCTCCCACCACTAGGCCTGCATTTGATTCCCACAGAGGTTGCGTGCAACAAAGTGAAAAATTTCTGCACTACCAGCACCCAAAAAAAAAAAAAAAAAAAAAAAAAAAAGAGCTCCTCTCACTCAGACCACCCATCTCCTTTCCAGCTGTTTAGTTTGTGGGTGGGAGAGAGGGGAAATCCAGAAATTGGTGCAGAGATGACCCTGGTGTATCTGTAACTTGCTTTGTCCAAAGATATCATCCTTGGAAAAACTCTGACTATCAGAAGAATTATAGGAGTCTAACATGTTCAATGGGCTAGGTTTACCTTTACTGGGAAGGGATTAAAGGAGTGTCAGAGAACATACCACCAATGTTTTACTACGTGCTGACCTGGGAAGGTTAGTATCCCAGTATATAGCGGACGACAATGAATTTATAGTTGGTGAAAGGTTTAACTTGATGGACCTTGATCTTTTTTTTTTTCCACCTATGTAACCCTCCAAACTCTTGTGATACAAAAGTTCCTTTCTCCATATAACTTAGCAGACACCTACCCTACTGTACAAAACAGATCTTTGTTCATAGTTATTTCTAAAATATATATATTTTTTTTTAATCATACCAAGAACAAAAACAGCAATACATACGTTACACAAACTGCTTCAGAACGCATTTAGGAATCATGGAGTTAGTTATAAAGTTGAATATTTTATTTAGGTTATTTTGACAAATGCAGTGAAAACATTAGAAATGTCACAGTATGAAAATTTAACAGTGCAAACAGTTTAAAACAATGTGAAAAACAACAATATCTTCACACAGTAGAAAACTAAATTCAGAATATTCAGAAAGGTGTTATCAAAATCAAGTGTTCAAATAACACTACAGATAAATATCTATAAAATGTATTATAAATTATTTTGGAGAAAAATAATTAAATAATTTATATTTCTGAAATTTTTATCCCAAATTACAGAAAAAAAAATTGCTTTTGAAAGTGACTAAATGCTATACCACCCCACACAACACCAAATAACTGAAGATGTGATAAACAGAGAGGTACTTCTGCGTATATTTATACGTAGCAGATTTGTTGTGAAAATTTCAGCAACTGTCGCAATTATCTTAATGAAGTTTGCAGAAATCTGTGCTTACAGACATAAAAAAACAAACTGATTTTGGGACAATTTTGCAAAGAAATTTGGTGCAGGTAAATATTTCCCCAGGATACACAATTCAAAGACTAGCAACATGGCAATCCACATGTATATACAGTCATATGAAAAAGTTTGGGCACCCCTATTAATCTTAAGCTTAATGTTTTATAAAAATTGGTGTTTTTGCAACAGCTATTTCAGTTTGATATATGTAATAACTGTTGGACACAGTAATGTTTCTGCCTTGAAATGAGGTTTATTGTGCTAACAGAAAATGTGCAATCTGCATTCAAACAAAATTTGACCGGTGCATAAGTATGGGCACCCTTATCATTTTCTTGTTTTAAATACTCCTGCCTACTTTTTACTGACTTACTAAAGCACTTTTTTTGGTTTTGTAACCTCATTGAGCTTTGAACTTTATAGCCAGGTGTATGCAATCATGAGAAAAGCTACTTAAAGTGGCCCCTTGCAAGTTGTTCTCCTGTTTGAATCTCCTCTGAAGAGTGGCATCATGGGCTCCTCAAAACAACTGTCAAATGATCTGAAAACAAAGATTATTCAACATAGTTGTTCAGGGGAAGGATACAAAAAGCTGTCTCAGATTTAACCTGTCAGTTTCCACTGTGAGGAACATAGTAAGGAAATGGAAGAACACAGGGACAGTTCTTGTTAAGGCCAGAAGTGGCAGGCCAAGAAAAACATCAGAAAGGCAGAGAAGAAGAATGGTGAGATCAGTCAAGGACAATCCTCAGACCACCTCCAGAGAGCTGCAGCATCAACTTGCTGCAGATGGTGTCACTGTGCATCGGTCAACTATACAACGCACTTTGCACAAGGAGAAGCTGTATGGTAGAGTGATGCGAAAGAAGCCGTTTCTGCAAGCACGCCACAAACAGAGTTGGCTGAGGTATGCAAAAGCACATTTTGAGAAGTCAATTTCTTTTTGGAAGAAGGTCCCGTGGACTGATGAAACCAAGATTGAGTTGTTTGGTCATACAAAAAGGCATTATGCATGGCAGCAAAAAAACACAGCATTCCAAGAAAAACACTTGCTACCCACAGTAAAATTTGGTGGAGGTTCCATCATGCTTTGGGGCTGTGAGGCCAATGCCGGCACCGGGAATCTAGTTAAAGTTGAGGGACGCATGGATTCCACTTAGTATCAGCAGATTCTTGACAATAATTTTCAAGAATCAGTGATAAAGTTGAAGTTACGCAGGGGATGGATCTTTCAGCAAGACAATGATCCAAAACACCGCTCCAAATCTACTCAGGCATTCATGCAGAGGAACAATTACAATGTTCTGGAATGGCCATCCCAGTCCCCAGACCTGAATATCATTGAACATCTGTGGGATCATTTGAAGAGGGCTGTCCATGCTCGGCGACCATCAAACTTAACTGAACTGGAATTGTTTTGTAAAGAGGAATGGTCAAAAATACCTTCATCCAGGATCCAGGAACTCATTAAAAGCTACAGGAAGCGACTAGAGGCTGTTATTTTTGCAAAAGGAGGATCTACTAAATATTAATGTCACTTTTCTGGTGAGGTGCCCATACTTATGCACCTGTCAAATTTTGTTTGAATGCAGATTGCACATTTTCTGTTAGTAATGTTTCTGCCTTGAAATGAGGTTTATTGTACTGTGTCCAACAGTTATTACATATATCAAACTGAAATAGCTGTTGCAAAAACACCAATTTTAAGAAAACATTAAGCTTAAGATTAATAGGGGTGCCCAAACTTTTTCATATAACTGTACATGTGATTCTTTCTGTAGTTATATAGTGCTTATAATGTATCACTGGTCTTGGAGGTAGTATACAAACAAGTGGTTATCAAGAACGTTCAGTGCGTGACCACTGAGGACAGCGCATGGCAGCAGCTATCACATTAACTATGTATATGTGATGGAAGAAGGAATGAAGCAAAAACCACCAGATTGGTGGCACAGAAACGTTGGGGAATTTATTAAATTTTAACTTACTTCCTGCTTTTGGCCAATTTCTTATAAATTACAAAAGAAATTCCTTCAATTATAGTTAAACTCTGTTCATGCTGCTACTGTTTGTGCAATCAAAAACACAGGAACCCAAACAGAATAGTGGAGCCTGCAGTAGTATTCTTCAAAAACACTGGATCTCCTATAGGACTCGGACATTTTTTTTTTTATAAATGGATCTATCATTACAGCTACTTCTAGAACAGAAGAGGTGTTCACAAAACTAAGCATGCAGGATAGTTTTTGGCTCTTGTTGTTCTTTATTGTTTAAGGTATTGCTAAATGCGCCAATACCAAGAACAGTAAAGGCTGCTGTACACATTACATAGTTGTCAGCAAAACAACAGTTTACCTGACTGTCATCTCTCTTTACTCCCACCACTGCAAAAAAATGCTAGAGGTCCCTAAGAAATTCGCTGTCTGACTCCAATGGCAGAACCATTGGAATATGTTGAACCGATTTCCACCCCACTTTCCTCCCGAGCCATCTGTTAGGGTAGATTTGTAAGGTCTTCATTCAAATTAGACTGTTGGCCTTTCCTGTCGTGGTTAGTAGCTTCAGAAGACTATGGTCTGGTGTGTATAGTGGCCTTAAAGAGGACCTCTCCCCAATTTGAGCATGTTAAACTGGCCACATCATGGAATAGTGGCTGCAGAGTTACGTAAAATAGTTTTTTTTTGCCTCTCCTCATTGATCTCCTGCAGCTACTGTGCAAAGATACATAACTAAGTTCTGCTGCATCATTAGATACATTTCAGATCTCTTCCCATACTGCTGTTAGCTCTAACCTTCCCTCCACACTGGCTGCTTTGACATGAGAACTGGAAGTATTTGTAATGACGCATAATTCAGCTTTGCTGTATTTCTACACAGTAACTGCAAAGATCAGTGAGGAGAATAGGGCATGTTCTTTTTTTCCCCTGTGTGTTACTGCCTGTTTCTGATTGGTCAACCAGAGGAAGAAGTGCATGCCCCTAGAGAAAAATCTCTGGTAACACAGTTGAACTATAGCATAATTATAACCTAAATTTGACAATCTAATAGTTCCACAATAGAGAGGAAAAATAAAAAAATAAAAATTTTAAAAAATTTTTACTCAACTCTGCAGCCACTATTCCATGATGTGGTCAGTCTAACATGCTCAAACTGATGAAAGGTCCTGTAACTATTTAAGAAAATTTCTTTCGTTTTAAAAGTGACACTTTAACAGACTGTTCATGTAAAATTGGTATTTCCGTTCTGTATGCAAGCTTTATAAGCTCATACTGACTTATCACATCAGCCATTGTATGGATAAGTCAGTTCAATAATTATGGCAGTAAATACATGTTGAACTTGCATCATAGGTTTATTCAAGAATTTAGCAAAAACATTTGCAAGAGCCAAATGCAGCAACCAAATCAGTAGCCCATGGCTGCCGGACCAGAACACTGCAAAACAACTGCTAATCTTTAAATGCCTGAAACATCTTTGGATTAGCAGGTTGTGGTAACATCATGCACAAGTCACTCTCCAACATTATGTTGAGGCAGCCTGCTTAACAGAAGAGTCATAGGGTATGTTGCAGGTCCTCAAACATCTGTTCTGGTGGCCACAGGCAACTGACGTGGCTGCTGGACCAGGTTCACAATGATTCATTTTGTTTAAGGGTATGTGCACACGATGCAGAAATGAAGCAGAAAATTTCTGCATCATTTCTGCATCTCCCTGGCAGAAAAAACACATGCAGATTCTGCAGGAAAAACGCATGCACAATACATGCGGATCCACATGCAGATTCACATGCGTTTCCGCATGCAGATTGACAAGCGCTTTCCAGGCGATGTTAGCATCACCTGGAAAGTGCTTGATAACTAGGTCACACTATATAAATCCATGCAAACAGCATGGATTTATACAGTGTGAACTGAGAGTGTATATATACTTACCCTCTGATGGCCCGCGCTGTCCTGCTCAATCTGTTCTCCCTCGCCGGCAACTTTGAATTGAAAGATCTGCCGACGTCAGCGTCACGTGACCCGTCACATGACTCTGACGTCACCGCAGGTCCTACAACTCACTGCAAGTGCCGGGAACCAAGCGGGAGCGGTGCGCGGGCCGACAGATGGTAAGAATACATTTATTTTTTATTTTATTCTTCTTTTACAGCTTTTTTAATGGTACCTGGGTGTGGAGGAGACTCTCCTCTCCTCCACACCCGGGTACCATCCGCACATTAGAACGCACCAATTACGCAAGTACAGATGCAGTCTTGCGGAATTGGCACGTTCTAATGCAAGTCAATGGCGGCGAAATCGCCGCGTTTCCGCAAAATTAATTGACATGCTGCGGATTTTTGACCGCAGCGTTAACGCTGCGGAAAAATCCGCATCATGGGCACAGCACATGCGGATTTCCATTGGGGAACATTGCTTCCCTTCTACCATGCGTTTTTCATGCGTTTCCGCGGCGTTTACGCAACTGCAAAAACGCCGCGGAAACGCATGAAATACGCATCGTGTGAACACAGCCTAACTCTAGTTTATTCACTTTTTTTAGTATTTCTTTTCCTTGTAGAGTCACTGGGTTCTGAGCTGCTTGCTCCAGTTTCTTCTTTGGAAACGCTCTCTTTCACCTTGAGTTCATCTTTGTCACTTGTTGTAACTTTTTCTTTTGATATGTTAGAGGCTTGTTGCAATCCAAATACCAAGCGACCAATTAAGTCTTCTACTGGTAGGAACGGAGAAGCAGATGACTTTGTTAGCATCATTCTGACCTAGAAAAAACAAAAACATGTTATATAGACCACATAGGACATTCTGAATGTAGACATTTTATGAATTTTGGTTTAGAAAACCAAATTTTCAATTAACACATTGTTAAATTTTGACTTGAAATACATCTTCCACCAAAAATACATTGTCCATCGTGAATAAAACCCCTTTAGTTAGATGGATAATTTTATTTTGAAGCATATTTCTTCAATACTTAATTTTCCCCAAATAAAATCTCAAAAGGCTGAGCACATTGTAGTCATGTAGTCAAGAGTAATATACTATCCAAAAATATATAAAAAAATATAAAATATATATCCAAGCTTTATTAACATACATTTGCAGTCATTAAAATAAAGTTATTTTTAGAGCAGTTATCTATTGAACTGCCTGGCCCTCAGCTATTGACATGTTGCTATCAGTCCTGCAAAATCCCCAGAGTTCAAAAGCCCTGTTATCTCGTTATCTCTATGTACAGGTGCTGCTCACAAAATTAGAATATCATCAAAAAGTTAATTTATTTCAGTTCAATACAGAAAAAGTGAAACTCATTATATAGAGTCATTACAAACAGAGTGATCTATTTCAAGTGTTTTTCAAGCCATAATCATCAACATTAACAGAAATAAACACTTGAAATAGATCACCGTTTGTAATGACTCTATATAATATATGAGTTTCACTTTTTCTGTATTGAAGAACTGAAATAAATTAACTTTTTGATGATATTCTAATTTTGTGAGATGCACCTGTACATCTTTGTATGGGCTGGACAATGCAATGCTGTATTCCAGTCAGTTCTTCTCTGCAAAGTTAAAAAAACACAAATCAAAAATATAAATTACCATTGCCACCAAATTTACAAAAAATTAAAGAATTAAAAATAAAAGTTATGACCGTCAAAAATGGTTTCGGCCCTAAATCACCAGATTAGTTATGCATACCAGTGATAACCAGCTTTATATTGTAAGCGTAAAGGGGTTTTCCCCACAAAGTACATTTTAATCAATACATCTTAAAATAAAAAAGTTCCACAATTGGATGTGTTAAAAAATGTCCCTGTGCTGAGATAATCTTATAAATGTGCCCCTGCTGTATACTGTGTAATGGCTGTGTCTGACCGTACAGGAACATAGCTTGGGAAGGGATTATACAAACATTACAGTATGGGATGAGAGCTGCTGCTTCCTGTGAGGTAAAACATTTCACTACCTGTTTAAAAACAGGTTATACCTCAAAGAAAGAATCAGCTGCGATCCCGTGATATCCTGTCAGTAAGGAAGAGCAAACAAAATTACAGATTAGATCAAGTCTTGAAAATTATTCTTATTATGTACTTGGGAAAATACGAACGACTAAAATTAATTTCACCTCATATCAGCAGACATCAAATACTTTAAACAACTATTTCAATAAAAGCCATCAGTCGATATGAGGAGAAAATAAAAGTGAGGTTTGTGGGAGTTTACCTATTGAAGCGTTTGTAGAGTGGTCATTAGTAAGCCTTGAAAAATATGGCCTGCGAGGATGTCTTGCGGTCCAATATCAAAATTCTAGAAAATAATAATTCTTTAACCCCTTTATGACATGGTACATAATAAAAAGCACCACCTCATCACCCCCTGTTCAGCGCAGGCTCCGGCGCGGAGCACAAACTGAACCGGGCACATGACAGCTGATCTATACAGCTGACATGTGCCCGCAACAGCCACGGGTGGAATTGTGATCCACCCGCGGCTGTTAACTAGTTAAATGCCGCTGTCAAACTCTGACAGCAGCATTTAACATCGCTGCGCCGAAAGCGCGTCACTTACCCCACCCATCGGTGACCCCGTCACATGATGACGGGCCACCGATGGGTTGGCATGACAACCCGGAGGTCTGCACGATGCCCCTGTGGTCGTCATGTCCAGATCGCTATGAGCACCGCCCAAGTGGTCAGCACTCATAGCAAGTGAGCAAATCTGCTACATACAGGCGATCTGCTTCTAATCTCCCATGGAGACTATTGAAGCATGCAAAAAGTTAAAAAAAAATATAAAATTTTATACATACATCAAAAGTTTGGACAGACCTTCTCATTTCACAATTTTTCTGTATTTTCATGACTATGGAAATTGTACATTCACACTGAAGGAATCAGAACTATGAATTAACACATGTGGAATTATATACTTAACAAAAAAGTGTGAAACAACTGAAAATATATGTCTTATATTCTAGGTTCTTCAAAGTAGCCACCTTTTGCTTTGATGACTGATTTGCATACTCTTGATGAGCTTCAAGAGGTAGTCACCGGAAATGGTTTTCACTTCACAGGTGTGCCCTGTCAGGTTTAATAAGTGGGATTTCTTGCCTTATAAATGGGGTTGGGACCATCAGTTGTGTTGTGCAGAAGTCTGGTGGATACACAGCTGATAGTCCTACTGAATAGACTGTTAGAATTTGTATTATGGCAAGAAAAAAAGCAGCTAAGTAAAGAAAAACGAGTGGCCATCATTACTTTAAGAAATGAATGTCAGTCAGTGCGAAAAATTGGGCAAACTTTGAAAGTGTCCCCAAGTGCAGTTGCAAAAACCAACAAGCGCTACAAAGAAACTGGCTCACATGAGGACCGCCCCAGAAAAGGAAGACCAAGAGTCACCTCTGCTTCTGAGGATAAGGTTATCCGAGTCACCAGCCTCAGAAATCGCAGGTTAACAGCAGCTCAGATTAGAGACCAGGTCAATGCCACACCGTTCTAGCGGCAGACACATCTCTACAACAACTGTTAAGAGGAGACTTTGTGCAGCAGGCCTTCATGGTAAAATAGCTGCTAGGAAACCACTGCCAAGGATAGGCAACAAGCAGAAGAGACTTGTTTGGGCTAAAGAACACAAGGAATGGACATTAGACCAGTGTAAATCTGTGCTTTGGTCTGATGAGTCCAAATTTGAGATCTTTGGTTCCAACCACCGTGTCTTTGGGCGATGCAGAAAAGGTGAACGGATGGGACTCTACATGCCTAGTTCCCACCGTAAAGCATGGAGGAGGAGGTGTGATGGTGTGGGGGTGCTTTGCTGGTCACACTGTTGGGGATTTATTCAAAATTGAAGGCATACTGAACCAGCATGGCGAATACAGCATCTTGCAGCGGCATGCTATTCCATCCAGTTTGCGTTTAGATGGACCATCATTTATTTTTCAACAGGACAATGACCCCAAACACACCTCCAGGCTGTGCAAGGGCTATTTGACCAAGGAGGAGAGTGATGGGGTGCTAGGCCAGATGACCTGACCTCCACAGTCACCAGACCAGAACCCAATCGAGATGGTTTGGGGTGAGCTGGACCACAGAGTGAAGGTAAAAGGGCCAACAAGTGCTAAGCATCTCTGGGAACTCCTTCAAGATTGTTGGAAGACCATTTCCGGTGACTACCTCTTGAAGCTCATCATCAAGAGAATGCCAAGAGTGTGCAAAGCAGTCAAAGCAAAAAGGTGGCTACTTTGAAGAACCTAGAATATAAGACATATTTTCAGTTGTTTCACACTTTTTTGTTAAGTATATAATTCCACGTGTGTTAATTCATAGTTTTGATGCCTTCAGTGTGAATGTACAATTTCCATAGTCATGAAAATGCAGGTTTCCTTTCTCTGGCACAATGCACCTTAGAAGTGGGGTCATGCATTTGTGTGGTCTAATCAGTGATAGCCTGGAGTTGTAGCCTATTTGCAAATTGGCAATAGGCTTATCTACACGTGGATTGGGTAACTGGTTCCTTTTCCTTGCTATATGTATACATGGTTTTATCTATTTTTAGTATTATCTAATAAAAAAAACGTATGTTTTATCCTTGTGCATATTTCTCTTCTTTAACTATATAGGTTGCATGTTATCAGAGACATATTGATTGCTTTAACGTCTTTAATGATTATTGTCAGTTCATGAATCACTATGCATTTTATACGGGCTAAATGTTATCAGACAGTGGTTTATTATCTCTAATGACCATTGGCAATTTATATGTAGTGCATAAAGCACTCCATAAAGTGCATTTAATCAGATATATTGATTTAGGAGTCTCAAATTTTAGGGATATTTGGGGTCTAACAGGGATAGCAGTCGAGGATATGGGGCGCCATTATCATTTTCAACACTAGGGTGCCAACCTCCGCAGCTTGGTAGGATCTATCAATAGGCTTCCGGATAAGGATAAAGTAGTCATTTATTTATATGGTTAAAATTCCTATCACATAATTCCATATAAAAATTGGGGCTTTTTTCCTACGTTTTTTTAGTCCTACATTTTTAATGTATATCAAAAAAATGATTTTTACGGGGTTTCTTTCTATTTTAGACTGCACTTTATGGACTGATTCAAATCTCTTTCAGCTTACACACGGGTATAAAAAGGATCCAATGTGTTTATACAAGAATGAAGGTCAGTGAAAGATTAACGGTTTAAGAGGGCTGATCTTGCTGACAGATTCTCTTTAAGGGTGTTTTCACACTGCTTATCGTCACGTTCGTGGGTCCCATGGGGGTTTGCGTCCGAAACACCCCCGCTAAAAGGAATTTGGACGTATGCGCCGACAGGGCGATCGACTATAATGGGGCCATCAGATTGAACATGCGCTTTGTAGTGCATCATTTTTGGGTGTATACGCCTACTGGAGGCTGACATGTAGATGTATTATTATGTATAAGCCCCGACAGGATCCACGAACGTGAAGATAAAAGGTTAAGGGTGCTTTCACATTAAACTTATCACTAAAGTGAATAATTCTAGTTTAAAGGAAAAACGCTCATGATAGCATGTGTTTTGTAGGGAGATGATGTAAACGGAAACATTTGTTTAATCTTACCTTTATAGTAATAAGAAACATAGTATAGATGAACATGAGGTGGTGTCTTTCAATAGGCAGCAGATCAACATGTTGGAGTGTGAATAAAACCGATCCCAAGAGACTAATTTTTACAGGGCTAAAATTTAAAAAAAAAAAAAAAGGGTATTAACTTCTAAACACTGCACCAAAATTGTATCTACATATATTTATAGTGGCTGAAACCATAAAAAGTTAATTAAATTATTAATTACCTGCTGAACAATTAAGCAACAGTGGAAGAAGGGGGAGAGAACACATCATAACGAGCAAAACTCCTTATTGCCTGAGCTTCAAAGCAATAACACTACCGGTATATACACCTTGTGCAGAATTATTAGGCAAGTTGTATTTTAGAGGATTATTTTTATTATTGATCAACAACTATGTTCTCAATCAACCCAAAAGACTCAAATATTCAAGCTTAATATTTTTGGAAGTTTGAGTGGGTTTTTTTTTTTTAGATTTGGCTATCTTAGGAGAATATCTGTTTGTGCAGGTAACTATTACTGTGCAGAATTATTAGACAACTTAATAAAAACCAAATATAATCCATCTCACTTGTTTATTTTCACCAGATAAACCAATATCAGTGCACAAAATTTAGAAATAAACATTTGACATGCAAAAACAAAAACCAAAAAAAATTAGTGATCAGTATAGCCACCTTTCTTTATGATGACACTCAGCCTTCCATCCATAGATTCTGTCAGTTGCTTGATCTGTTTTCGATCAACATTGCGTGCAGCAGCCACCACAGCCTCCCAGACACTGTTCCGAGAGGTGTACTGTTTTCCTTCCCTGGAGATCTCACATTTTATTATGGACCACAGGTTCTCTATGGGGTTCAGATCAG
This sequence comes from Phyllobates terribilis, assembly GCF_046119375.1. Taxonomy (NCBI): domain Eukaryota; kingdom Metazoa; phylum Chordata; class Amphibia; order Anura; family Dendrobatidae; genus Phyllobates; species Phyllobates terribilis. The sequence goes on along the minus strand of NW_027362761.1, from coordinate 113,946,906 downwards.
GTGAACAAGGGGGCCATGACATTATTTTTTCTTCTTTTAGACCTTTATCGGCCAGCCAAGCTGTGGAGTAGTTTAATGCATGTGATGGAGCATTGTCCTGCATGAAAATCATGTTTTTCTTGAACGATACCGACTTCTTCCTGTACCACTGCTTGAAGAAGTTGTCTTCCAGAAACTGGCAGTAGTTCTGGGAGTTGAGCTTCACTCCATCCTCAACCCGAAAAGGTCCCACAAGTTCATCTTTGATGATACCAGCTCATACCAGTACCCCACCTCCACCTTGCTGGCATCTGAATCGGAGTGGAGCTCTCTGCCCTTTATTGGTCCAGCCTCTGGCCCATCAAGAGTCACCCTCATTTCACTAGTCCATAAAACCGTTGAAAAATCAGTCTTAAGATATTTCTTGGCCCATTCTTGACGTTTTATCTTATTTTTCTTGTTCAAAAGTGGTTGTTTTTCAGCCTTCCTTACCTTGGCCATGTCCCCGAGTATCACACACATTGTGCTTTTTGATACTCCAGTAATGTTGCAGCTCTGATATATGGCAAAACTGGTGGCGAATGGCTTCTTGGCAGCTTCACGCTTGATTTTCCTCAATTCATGGGCAGTTCTTTTGTGCCTTTTTTGGCCAACACGCTTCTTGCGACCCTGTTGACTATTTGCCATGAAACGCTTGATTGTTCGGTGAGCACACTTCAAAAGTTTGGGAATTTCAAGACTTCTGCATCCCTCTGCAAGACATCTCACAATTTTGGACTTTTCAGAGCCCGTCAAATCTCTTCTGACCCATTTTGACAAAGGAAAGGAAGATGCCTAATAATTAAGCACACCTTATATAGGGTGTTGATGTCATTAGACAACACCCCTCCTCATTACAGAGATGCACATCACCAGATTTACATAATTGGTAGTTGGCACTCAAGCCTATGAAGCTTGGAGTAGGACAACATGTATAAAAAGTATCAAAGTGATCAAAATACGCATTTGCCTAATAATTCTGCACGCGGTGTAGTTTATAATACAGTGGGCCTACTGCCCAAGCCCCTTTATGAGCAAGAAATTTTCAGCTTTCTTGTGCTTATTTTTTCCTCTTTGTCCATCAAAATAGCTGTAAAAGAGGAGTTTGTGGGACGACTTCTAGTTTTGAATGACACCATTCACTTTACAACGCAAAATATATTTTTTGCTTCATTTTTCAGTCCTCAGAGAACTGGAACATGCAATGCAACAGGTACTGCACTATATAGTGAAATTGTTTATCGACTATAAAGCTCAACCTGTTGAACAGCAAGATAACAGTTACGGTGGCCTTCAGCAGGCCACTGGCTGCCACAGTAGTCCATCAGTTCACCCCAAATCATTAGCCAGTTTTATACTTTGTATAACACCCTATGATGAAAATGTACATCAGCGCTGGTTAACCAGTTAACTAGGGCTTGGCGTCACTAACCCACATAGCAGTTATGGTTTAATCTCACTATGCATGTGGTTTAATGAAACATTAAAATTTTAAATGGAAGCCAATACTTTTGCACTGGCAATGTTTAAATGCAGTTGTCACCGATTTACCATTCAAATGCTACTGTCAATCAGGGATAGGAGCAAGTTCCAACCATTGCTGTTGCAGAAAGATGCAGTCTGTGGGCTCCATTTCGGAGGTCACTACTGCTATATGAAGTAAATTGACCACATGTGGTCGCAAAATGGTTAATGGACTCTTGTTGATTTTAGCCTATAAAGTGATCAAGCCTTCAAGCAGTTGCCCTTTTTATTATTTGAGAGATTTCATTGGACCTTTACACTAGGTTTTCAAATACTCTTGGGCCAAAAGGAAAGTGGTGTAGGCCCCCAGGCAGTTGCCCCCTTTTTCCTTTTTAAGATAAGTTTTGCTCTACTTTTTAATATTTTGCTTTAGCCCCTTAGTGACCTGCGATATAAGAGACTAGCGTTCCCCGACAGGTAACAATCCTGTAACTGTCACCTGTACACTATAGCTGACAACTTGCTGCATCAGCCATGAATCAGTGTTGGCGCTGACAATGGACATTTAACCCCTTATATCCCCTTTAACTACAGAAAATATATTCTCATTCCCTATTCAACACCACACATGGGGATTATAGATTTTAAGGAGAATGAAAACAGTCACGTACTATGACATCTTTAGAAGCTCGTTGCTTTCAGGTTTCCAGACACCTCTTACAAGTTGTTCAAAGTTGGAGATCAGGCCACCTCCAGCTGCTGCAAATAAAACCGATCAGTTAGCTGTCTACGAATACACATCATAGGATAGAGCAACTTTTTTAGTATGCATTCTTTCACAACAAGAGGTGGGATTTGCACATACATTACCAAAGAAATGAACCGGAATATATGCTGGTATATGTAATGTGTAGGTGCACATTCACACTGGGGCCATTTAACAGAAAGAACCTAGGTCCTGTGAGATGCACTACAAAAGTTAGGAACCATCCCGATTGGGTACACCTAATCGTGGTTGGGATGGCTTTTACGCTTTCTGATCAAAATGGTGAGAACCAAGCACCCCATGTTATTTACATGTACCATTAGTATTTACTTACTACAGGGTATTTGCTCATTTTGTTTTTATTCAAGGTTCTGCACAGATACATTGTAGATTTAAAGGGAACCAGTTACAGGATTTTGAGTGACTAAACTGATGTGATGCTGTATTACTTGTAAACAGCATACCAAATAGGTCCTCATTAGTGATGAGTGAGCACGCTTGGGTACTCACCGAGTAGTTTCGGTGTGCTCAGCATGTCAGTAACAGCCGCCGCAGCTGAATGTGTTACATCTGTAAGACAGCTGTGACATATGCAGGACACAGCCTGTTTGTCAGGCTATCCCTGCATGTGTCACAGCTGTCTAACAGTTGTGACAAATGCAGCCGCGGCAGGTGTTACTAAGATGCAGAGCATACCGAAACTACTCGGCGAGTACCCAAGCGTGCTTGTTTAAAAAGGGTTAAAGGAGCACGTTCGCTCATCACTAGTCCTCATCTATTTCTCACTGAGGCCGAAAAGACAAGTTCTATATCAGTGACACTATATATTAAGAGCTAGCCAGGAGTCAATATGGCAGTGTTGGAGCCATACACAGTCAATGTGACCTGACTCTTAGCATGTCCATCGCTACTTGATTGACTCTTTCTTAATAGCTGGTGCTAATTTCCAACATCCAGAGCCAGTTAAAGAAGAATGGGAATACTATGAACAAAGAAGCTGTATTTCTGCATGGTTCCAACACCACGTTCATGACACCTGGTTAAGCTCATTACATGATTGTGAGCAAAGACTAAACAATTTATTTATTTTTTTTAGCCAGAATGAGAAATTAACAATTTTGACAAGAGCATGTTGGAATACCTAGTCATATAGACCTTAAATTTTATGAAAAGGATTTGGAATTCGGCAGAAAAAAGAAGCTGTGACCATTAAAAGATAATTTAAGAAATTAATCCGTAAAAATATTTCTTCCATCAATTTATTTTCTTAGTGTTTCCTACTCTACCCTATAAAAACCAGAAAAATGTAGCTATATGAATAGAGGGCAAACCCTTCCACTTCCACCTCCCCCTACCAACAGAAAGGAGAAGTGGGATAGGACTGGAGTTATTTTGATCACCTTTCCGATGTCTGTAGTATGTGATGAAGTAGTGAGAGAGGACTATACAATATTGACCCAACGGCGTCATTGGGTCAATGTCCTTTACTTGTAGGGGGTTCATCACAAGGTAATATTGAGAATAATAAACATAAGTTTGCACCAATATTATATATTCGTATTGTGTAGTTGAGATACATCAATGTTCCGTTCAGTTGTTCTCACCTATTGCAATTTCACCAGAAACCACCAACTGTACCATCACATGAAGGGCTGTACTTTTTCTTTTATGGTCAATGGATGAAAAATATGCAGGTGCTGCTCACGAAATAAGAATATCATCAAAAAAGTTAATTTCAGTACTTCAATACAAAAAGTGAAACTCATTATATAGAGTCATTACACACAGAGTGATCTATTTCAAGTGTTTATTTCTGTTAATGTTGATGATTATGGCTTACAGCCAATGAAAACACAAGTGAGTAAATTAAAATAATTAGCAAAAAACACGTGCAAAGGCTTCCCAAGCATTTAAAAAGGTCCCTTGGCCTGTTTCAGTAGGCTCCACAATCATGGGGAAGACTGCTGACTTGACAATGACACTCCACAAGGTCCCAGAGTTCCAGTTTTCATTTGGAAATCAAGGTCCCAGACCCTGGAGTAAGAGTGGAGAGGCCACAATCCAAGCTGCTTGAGGTCTAGTGTGAAGTTTCCACAATCAGTGATGGTTTGGGGAGCCATGTCATCTGCTGGTGTAGGTCCACTGTGTTTTATCAAGACCAAAGTCAGCGCAGCCGTCTACCAGGAAATTTTAGAGCACTGTATGCTTCCCTCTGCAGACAAGCTATTTGGAGATGGAAATTTCAATTCTCCAGCAGGACTTGGCACCTGTCCACACTGCCAAAAGTACCAATACCTGGTTTAAAAACAGTATCACTGTGCTTGATTGGCCAGCAAACTCGCCTGACCTTAACCCCATAGAGAATCTATGGGTATTGTCAAGAAGATGAGAGACACCAGACCCAACTATGCAGACGAGCTGAAGGCGGCTATCAACGCAACCTGGGCTTCCATAACACCTCAGCAGTGCCACAGGCTGATCGCCTCCATGCCACACCGCATTGATGCAGTAATTGATGCAAAAGGAGCCCCGACCAAGTATTGAGTGCATTTACTGAACATACATTTCAGTAGGCCAACATTTTGGATTTTAAAATCATTTTTCAAGCTGTTATAAAGTATTCTAATTTACTGAGATAATGACTTGCATTTTCATTGGCTGTAAGCCATAATCATCAACATTAACAGAAATAAACACTTGAAATAGATCACTGAAAGTAATGACTCTATATAATATACGAGTTTCACTTTTTGCATTGAAGAACTGAAATAAATTAACTTTTTGATGATATTCTAATTGCGTGAGATAGATACAGACATACCATACATACGTTCTGGCCAGGAGTATGCATATCACATACTTAACTGCAGTTCCAAAACAGTGCATGTGCTGGGAGGATTCACAAGTCTGCAGTCACACAGAGTGACTGCAGACTTATCATATTAGACCAGACAACCCCTTTAATGCAGAGGTCTTTAGTGTGGCTCTTGCTTAAACTGCCAATGTTGCAAGTGGTTAGGTCATGTAGGATGATTCATTGCAGTTGGACAGCCACAGGTTAAATTCTCTATTCTCATCTGTTAACATGTTCTTTTGTTAGAAATAAGCATATCAAATACTTTGCTCACGTATTACCTTTCGCCCAGCCATTGGCAACCATGACTAGCAAAGCATCTTTAAAGCGACTATGTGCTTGTGTGACTCCAGCCAAAATCTTCCAAGTTCTGGTCACTTCCTTCATTGCTGCAGCAATAGCTCGTAGAGGTAGAAAGCAAAAGCATCTATAGAATAGATCTAATGGAAAGTAGTAGACCATGTACCTGAGTGATAGAGAAAAAAAATATAGAAATAAAAGCACTTAACATGTTTTAGTTGATATTTTATGATGTCTGTTTTTATGTTCTATATGAAATTGATAGGAATTATATTACTTTAAAAGCGGTTGTCCATCTTTAGGGACATTTTTTCCTGACTTTCATAAAAAATAAATGCATTCAAGATCAATTTTATAATTGGGCTTCATTCAGAAGTTTGCCACTGCGTTGCACCGTATATTGCCATCTGCAGACTACGATTACTGTGAATGCCATCAGTGGGCTCAATCTGACGGTCCATTGGGAGAGTTTCTAGCTCGCAAGTTGTTGTTTGTTTTTTTGTTAAAGTCCTTTTCAGTAGATTTGTGACTACAGACCACATAAAAAGTTGAATGTGGAGGTGAACATAGCCAGTAAAAACAAAAAAACTGTAGAACATTTTTAATGAAACCATCACTGGTGGACAACCCGTCATGTCTAAGGATCTGTTCACATTCATGGCAGAAGCACCAGGTTCAAAATCTAATAGTAATTTGTTGCGTCAAGAGCAATTTGCTACAGAGGCCTTGTACAAAGTGCACAGCTGAAACATTGTAATTAATCATTCCATGCAGATTTTTTTTCTTGAAGCATGTCAACAGGGTATAGGACCCTATAGCTGTGCTAGGCTACTTGTAAACGATAAACTAATGCCATGATTTGCTATAACTTGCAGACCAAGCTATTAATTTGGTCCTCCATAGAATGATGTACAGACCACAAGTACATGGCCTTCTTATTTAATAAATCACGATTAAAAAAGTGTTTGGATTTTGAAGATTATGTAGAAAGGTTTTTCCATACTCCAGGAATTGGCTGCAGCGCTCACACTACACATATACACAGGCACAGTGACTTCTCTGTACCAATGGATGAGAAGTCCATCACATTCACTTTAACTGGACTAAGCTGCAGTACCAAGCATAGCTGCAGTACTAAGAATAGACACTTCTACAGAGGAGCCGCTGTATCTGTGGGAACAATGAAGGGGATTGCTATGCCGTTTATTGCGCTCATCAATGTTTAAATCCCAGAGAACCGTTCCCATCTAAAACGCGCACATTCTTTTTCCATGTATTCCTGTTACCCATTTGTAAAACTCAAGTAAGTTAGTAACAGATAATTCAGTAGCACTTTACATGCCTGTATGTCGGGAACACTTACAGCATGCTATTGTAAATAGATCAGATAAATCTTGACAGTTCTAAAAGTAATAAATAATCTGATATTTAGACAATTTATATCAGTTAAAATTGTATATTTTTTATCGCTTCTAAAATATATGACAACATATTTGCACTAACTTGCTAAAAGGATATCGGGAATCTACCATATTTAAAATGAGCTGATAATTACAAAACCCATCTACATGGCGTGCAGTGGCTTAGATTTAATTTAAACGTCCAGTTAGAAAACACCCGTGTGCCAGCAGATGGCGCAGGATACGTGGCAACTGTCTGATATCAATAGATGAGAGTAGCTACAGATATTACCTTATAACCATTAAGCCAAATGATAGACGCATGTTCTCATTTTGCTAATGAGAAACTATTCTGAGCTTCAAATGAAACAAAATCCAAGCAGGCGTGGGAAGAGGATATGGATGGAGCAGGTTTACAGAGCAGAAGAGGAGGATGTGAATTCAGAGATTTAGGTTAGTCTTCTCTTTGTGAACATGCTACTTTTAAAGTAAATGTCCTCATTAGTCAGTCATAGTCTAGCACAGAATTAATTAAGTCTTGAAGCAGAATAAAAAATAAATAAAAAAAAAAAAGAGTGCTTTTCAGACAGTAGTCAGTTTTATACGGGATCTATATTCCGATCCGGGAGAAGGTTACATTGACTCAGAAAACACAGCACTGATCTCATTGCACAAAATAAGTGGAATTTGGCATCAGCCAAGGACCATCCTCTTAAAGGCCATATTCACACACGTTTAGTATTTTACATCAGTGTTTGTAAGCCAAAACCAGGAGTGGGTAAGAAATGCAGAAGTGATGACGTGTTTCTATTATACTTTGTGTCACTCCTGATTTGGGCTTACAAATACTGATGTAAAATACTGACCAAATACTGAACATGTGAAAGAGAACCTGTCACCTCTGGAACTAACATATATACAGATATAGGGTTAATCGCGTTAGAATACTGTCCGGCCACCTGACAGTGTGGCTACAGAGAGTTTGACAGCTCCCTATACACATATGCATTGCAGAGTCGGCAGTCGCGTGACCTGTCACATGACTAAATGATGCCATGCAAGGTCCTTTTACACCACCGGGAAGACCGGAGAAGGAGACCGGGGGCCATCGGAAGGGGAGTATAATGTGTTTTTTTTTTTTACCATTTTTATTGTTTGTTTTTTTTCACTAAAATGGTCACACTATATAAATCCATGCCTGTTGCATGGATTTATATAGTGTGACCAAGTTATCAAGCACTTTCCAAGTGATGCCAAAATCGTTTGGAAAGCGCTTGGACAACCCGCATGCGAAATCACATGCTAAAAAAGCTTCACAAACGCTTGTCCCTGGCTGAAAAAAACGCATGTACAATCCGCATGCGTTTTTTCTGCCAGGGAGATGCAGAAGCGCTCAGGAAAAATCTGGAGCATAGCCTCTGGCATTGAAAACATTGTTTTGCTTTCATTGCCATCTTAATGCCACCTCATGTTATTTTATAGGGAAAAAAAGTGGAAGTTAACAAGAAAGGCATCTGGACTCTGCCGTTAATCTACCATATTTCAGACTCTTGTTTAAAAATGAACTTTATAGTCAAAGTAACTAAAATATTAGTAAATGGTTTAGTAAGCAACACCTTCGCTAATGCGATAACATGGGGGTGCCCGATGTCAGTTTACTGTCATTTTCCTACAATACTGCAACACATGGGCAATTTGTGAACAAAGTTTTACAATTGGGAAAGTCATTAGTTGAGCTCTTATGCAACAAGTTTCACACTAATAATTAAAATTATTTTTGTTTTTGAATTTTTACTTTTGTTAAATAACAGCCTTTATAATACATAAAACTATTAAAAAAAAAAAAAAAAAAAAAAAAGAAGAATGATATCCTATTATCAAATAAAGAATGTAGCAGCACTTACCAAACAACAGAGGCATAAATAATATTAGTGCTATTTGAAAGGATTGCAACAGGGGGCTCCGCTAGTAATATAGAAGACAATATGCCACCTCCAAAACAGCACAGCATGGCGCTGAACCAGGAAGCAAAAGGACTCCGAGATGCCACATCAACAGCTCCTACAACAAGAAAACAGCAACCCTATGTGTGTTAATATTAGTAGTGCAAGTTTACCTAGATCATAAAACAATTGTAGCTAACAGTTAATGGTAAGCTTTGCAGATTTGATTTAATTTTATTTATTTTTTTTAATTTCAGGCCATTAAAACCATCCATAAATGATCAACTGGATTTAATTTCTTGCAACGAACAAAACTGCGTGAACAGATTGCACAATAAAATATTTTGGATGCACACAAACTGTGTGGGATTAAAGAAACACTCAGATTTAAAAAAAAAAAAAAAAAACACAGATCTCTCTCTCGGAGATGGCGGTAGGTGACTATATTGACCTACAATGCTATACTGCATGCACCTATACATAGATTAAAAAATAAATAAAGGGGAATTCTGGGATGGACACATTTAAGTAATGCAGTATAGGAGCTCAGAAAGGTGATGGCATTGGTTTACTTACTAAAAACTGGGGATCTGTTCCCTTTAACCTTAGAATGCACACTTTATATTTAAAGAGCACCTGTCACGAGATCAAAAGCAGCTAGTTTTTGCTCTTATTTTATTCCCGCTGCTTCCATAACTATTTTTTTTATTTATTTTTTTTTTTTAAATACTCCGTCATATCCCCTTAGTAAAGACTATAAAAATTAGCAGCACATAAAAGAACCCAGGCCCAGATAGATGGAACCATATAGCGGATTAAAAAAATTTTTATATACTGTGAGGCAGTGAGGGGAATCATATACGAAGGTTGTTAGGATGCACATAAAAGCATACTAAACCCGCTGGAGTGCATTGTAATTACAGGCACAGCTGTGCTTACAATGAAAAATAAAAAAGGAGAGAGGGTGGACTTGATCACACTTTTTGACCAAGTCAGATTTAGGAAAATCTGACATGGGCCTTTATTTTTTGGAGAGGACTGCAGGATGGTAGTGGGGTGGATCTCTCCCTCCACTCTGGGTCTTAGGAGTGGCCCATGTCCACAATTCCCATTTAAACTTTCAGTTAATGTTTGGGCGTGTCAGCATTTTGTTTGCAAGCAGGAGACAGGAGGCTCTGTGCAGTACAGGTCTGTCCTAGTCTGAACTCGGGCCAGAGAAGGCAAAGCTACTGACAAACCCATGAGTGATACAGTGGTGCGGTTGCCCACGAACCGTTATGCATGATCCAGGTGTGAACTAGAGGATAAAGTTTTGGATTTTGTTTGGGAGTTGAATATAAAGACATTTAAAGTTGGACTAATCTGGGTCACTGCCACATACACTGATTGGGCCTCACAAATCTCTAAATTCCCTTTGTGGACAGTGATGAAGTCTGTAAAGCGCTGCGGAATATGATGGCCTTATATAAGCAAAAGCACAATAAAATATATATATTATGCAGAGGAAGATCTGCATCAGGTCATTCCTACAGGTCTATTGAGCAACATTATCCATTGTGCTTCCCTAATTTGTACTTTTTTTTTTGGCCCCAATTACCTCTATATGGTTTGCGTGCTGTGTTTTCCTTTAACCCCTCACACCTCCCTCAGTGGTTTGTACCCATGTCTCGATTTTTAAAGGATTAAATAAAGATAGAAGATTTTATATTGTGGAAGCTGGATTCTCCTTTTTCTCCATTTCTTATATTTGACATATACTAGATGTAAATTATTAGAGTGGAATTGAGATCGTAAATAGGTTGGATGCATCACAAGAAAAAAAATAAATAAATACATGACATTAGTAATAAAAACACAAAAGTATCAGAAGCAGCTAGGAAAAGAAATTTAGATCATGTTTCTATGGCACAGAACACATTACCAATACCAGCTGTCCTGTCCACTTTGCAGAAAAGCACCCCCAAAGAGTGAGGTTTCTCCCACCATGCTTCATGGTTGGGACGGTGTTCTTGAGGGTTGTACTCATCCTTCTTCCTCCAAACACTGAGTAGAGTGGATACCAAAAAAACTTTTATTTTGGTCTCATCTGACTACATGAACTTCTCCCATGCCTCTTTTAGGTCATCCATATGGTCATTGGTGAACTTCAAACGAGCCTGGACACGTGCTGGCGTGAGCAGGGTGACTGTGTGCCATTCAGGATTTTAATCCATGACGGTGTAGTAGGTTACTAATGGTATTGTTTGATGCTGTGGCCCCAGCTGTCTTTCGGTCATTGACCAGGTACTCCTGTGTAGATCTGGGTCAATTCCTGACCTTTTTCAGAATCATACTTACCCCATGAGGCAATATCTTGCATGGAGCCCCAGACTGAGGAAGATTGACAGTCATCTTGTGTTTCTTTCATTTTCTAATAATTGCGACAACAGCTGTAGCCTTCTCAACAAGCTGCTTGCCTATTGTCCTGTAGCCCATCCCAGCCTTGTGCAGGTCTACAATTTTGTCCCTGGTGTCCTTAGACAGTTCTTTGGTCTTTGCCATGGTGGAGTGGTTGGAGTGTGATTGATTGTGTGGACAGGTGTATTTTATACAGGTAATGAGTTCAAACAGGCGCAATTAATACAGGTAATGAATGCAGAGTAGGAGAGCTTTTAAAGAAAAACTAACAGGTCTGTGAGAGCCTGAATTCTGGCTGGTTAGTAGGTGATCAAATACTTATTTATTTCATGCAATAAAATGCAGCTTAAATTTAAAAATCATACAATGTGATTTTCTAGTTTTTCTTTTTAGATTCTGTCTCTTACAGTTGAAGTGTACCTACGATAAAAAATTATAGACATTTTTTGTAGGTGGGAAAACAAAATCGGCAGTGTATCAAATACCTATTTTCAGTATGTATGCATTTATGTAAACAGGGCATAATGCAGTCAGGCAATGTAACCTCAGTTGAAGTCTTGTCACGGCAGTTTCTTTTAGGTCACACTTCAACAGAAATTGATAGGATAGAAGATGCAATTGGTGTATGACCTTTCCAACCCAAATGTATTGAACTGTGACTATTAAAAGATGAGCAGATACATACTTCTTGACGATCCTTGGCAAATCTACTTCCTTTAATTTGCAGGTCCATTCAAATTTGAACACTTTGAATTTGCAGCTGTGTTGCAAATGCACACAAATTTAATAGCAGAGAGCTAGCTAATAAAATCGCTTCAACTTCTCCATAATGCCTTGCAGCTATCACATGGGGAGACCATCATAGCCACTATAAAAAAAACGTGCACCCGCCCATCAACGCCATTTTAGGAATTTACAGTACAGTGATCTACAATACTATTTTTAGGGGGGGGGCATAAAATTATTAAAAAATTGATACCTTTATTGGTTAACGAGAAAAAGTAGGCATTAGACCTACCGGTAATATGGTTTCCAGGAGTCCCTCATGACAGCACCATCAGGAGGTAGTCCTTCATATCCTTGATAAGGACAGGAAACACACAAGAGGTTAAAAAGGCCCCTCCCTCCACCCCAATTCCAGTGATTTTTCAAGTACCACACCAGGATGGATGCAACTCTATTTGCCTTTCAACAATCTATGTTAATTTCACATAGCAATTTCATGAATATTTAGGGAGGGAATATAATGGGTGCTGTCATGAGGGACTCCTGGAAACTCTAATACCGGTAGGTCTAATGCCCACTTTCCAGGACGTCCCTCCTGAGAGCACCATCAGGAGAATACCAGAGTATACATTTTAGGGTGGGACCACTGCCTGGAGGACCTTCCTTCCGAAGGCCATCTTTTGGCCTGATAGAATGTCCAATTCATAATGTTTGCAGAAGGTGTTCAGATTTGGTCCACCGATGCCCCTGCTCTTTCTGCCCATGATGCGGACATAGCCCTGGTAGAATGGGTTCTAATATTTTCTGGAGGGGACTTCCCCTCAGTTAAATAGGCTAGACTAATTACTGATCAAACCCATCTTGCTAATGTAGATTTTGTTGCTTTCTTCCCCTTATTTTTTCCCCCCAAACTGTATGAATAGGTTGGAATCTATACGCCAGTCCTTAGTGACCTCCAAGTATTGTAGAACTACTCTCCTGACATCAAGTGAGTGGAAGGCTAATCCTTGATCATTTTTATAGTCCTGACAAAAAGAGGGTAGGACCACCTCCTGATTCATATGGAAAGGGGTAACTACTTTTGGTAAAAAAAGCTGGGTCTAACCTGAGTAAAATGCAATCGTCTAGGCACTTCAGGTATGGGTCTCTGAGAATGCTTGAATCTCCCCTATCCGTCTCGCTGTGGTTATTGCAACTAGGAACAATGTCTTAAGTGAGAGGAGTTTTATGCTCTATTCCATGAGCGGCTTGAAGAGCTTGTTGCATAGGCTCTTTAGGACCATGTTTAAGTCCCATGGTGGGATGTGGGATTAAATTGTTGGTCTTAACCTTGTCGTAGCCTTATTGAATCTTTCTATCCATGGATGGTGAGCTAGCGGATAATCCATGAAAGCGCTCAGTGCAACAATCTGTACTTTCAATGTGCTGGGTCTTAGGCCTTTTTCAAACCCTGTCTGCAAGAATTCTAGTATTTTAGGGAAGTCTGGAACGGAACCCTCAGATGCTGGTTGATATTGCGAATAGAATCTCTTCCAGATTTTTGTATAGATGGCCAATGTTACAGGTTTCCTACTATTTTGCATGGTTGAGATTACAGTGTCTGACAGGCTCCTAGATCTCAGGATCTGCCTTTCAGGGTCCAGGCCGAAAGCTGGAGAAGCTTCACATCGGGATGGAATATCGGACCCTGAAACAGCAAGTCCTGCCTGTCTGGAAGGATTATTGGATCCTCCATGGACATTTTCTTGAGTAAGGGGAACCAACTTCTTTTGGGCCAGAAAGGTAGGATTTATTATCATCCTGGCTCGATCTTCCTGAATCTTCTTTAGTACCCATGGTATCAAGGGTAAAGGAGGGAATGCATATGCTAGATTCATGTTCCATCTTTGAGATAAAGCATCTATCCCTGACGGTCTGTCTTCTGGATTGAGGGAGAAGAATTTGCATTTTTCCGTGTGGCGAAGAGATCCATTGGGGAATGCCCCATCGATGTGTTATGTGACGAAACAGCTCCCAGATCAACTCCCATTCTGACTGTAGAACAGTTTCTCGACTGAGGAAGTCTGCTACTGTATTGTGGGAACCTTTTAGATGCGCTGCAGATACTGAAAGGACCGATCTTTCTGCCCCCTGGAAGATTTTTCCTGCCAAGGATTGTAGAAGGTGGTGACGTGGACCTCCCTGATGTTTGAGGAAAGCCACTGATGTCATGTTGTCCATGAACACTCTGACATGTTGACCTTTTAGATGTTTTCGAGACCTTTTTAACGCCTCCCAGATGGCCTGAAGCGCTCTCAGATTTGATGATCTGGGATGATCCTGCTTCCGCCAGGTACCTTGTAGGTATTGACTGTTTACGTGAGCCCCCCAGCCTCTGCTGCTCGCATCGGTAGTGAGTCACGAATGGGGTTAAGTTTCCACATGACTCCTTCCTGTAGGTTGTACTTGGAGGTCCACCAAGTCAATGATCTTTTGGTGACCTTCGATAAGGAAACCCTTTTTTCCCAGATCGACCAATTTTCCAATTTCAGGTTGATAGAATTGGCTCCACCTGACTCCCGGTAAGGAAGCTGGCATGAGACCCAGGATTTTCATACATTCTCGAATGGTAACTCATCCTCCTCCTGAATTTCTTGATCTTGGCCTTGAGCCCTGTTTCTTTTTCAGCAGAAACGACATTTGTTGTTCTGAGTCTAGAAGGATTCCCAAAAAGATCTTTCTTCTTTCTGGAACAAGATGTGATTTTTCCCAGTTTATAATCCATCCTAAATTTCTTAGGGTCAGGATGGTTGATGTTAGGTTGGTTTTCAGCTTCTGTGGAGAGTCTGCCAATACCAGGTAGTCGTCTAGATATTTAATGATTAATATTCCTTGTTCCCTGAGGAACGCCATAACTTCAGCCATCAGTTTGGTAAAGATACATGGGGCTGAAGAGAGGCCATAAGGAAGACAAGTGAATTGATAATGTAGAATGGTGTCTCCTCCCTTTTAGTGCAAACCGTAGAAACTTTTGACTGGGACGGTGAATTGGAACAGGATAATAGGCCTCTTTGGGACCTATTGTACACATCACCATGTTGTGTCCAGTTAAGGGAATTGTCGACCTGATTGATTCCATTTTGAATTTTTTGTAAACGACTGATTAGTTTAGAGAGACTACAGATTTATTATTATGGTGCGATAATCATCTCCGGGTTTCTTTATTGAAAAAAGACCCGAGTAAAAGCCTAGGAACTGTTCTTCTGGTACTGGTATCACCGCTCCTGAGTTTATCAATTTTCTCACGTCTGTTAGCAGTCTTTTGGAGACCTGGGCAGATTGGGTTAATGTCAAGTGAAACCCTTCCCTGCAGGATCTGTCCGAATGCTATCTTGTAGCCTTATGCGATAGATTGGAGAATCCATGGGCTGTCGGTAATCTACATCCATGCTCCGTGGAAATGTTGGAGTCTTCCTCCTACTTTCCTGGCGTCATCTTCTACGTGTTTTAACACTTGTATTGGAAGGGGATTCTTCGAGATACCTCCCTTCTGGTAGCTCCATCTACCCGACTTCCCTTTTCTGGAATATTCTGACTTTTGCTGGTAACTAGGTTTCCGAAAGGAGGACACCTTAGGTTTCTCCTCCGGAAATCCCTTTTTTTCATCTGATGCTTTCTCCAGTATTTCATCCAATACTAGACCAAACACCCGGAGGCCTGAGAAGGGAATGGCACACAATTTACTTTTAGAATGACTGTCTCCTGACCAGGTTTTTAGCCATATTGCTCTTCTGGAAGCAGTAGAAAGGGCCCCATTCCGAGCAGCAAATCTTAAGGATTCTGCCGAAGCATCGGCGACAAACCCTGTTGCCAACTTAAGTAGCGGAATTGAGTCGAGGATCACCTCTCTGGATGTCTTCCTCCTCAGGTGGTCTTCCAGTTGGTCCAGCTATATGCTCATGGATCTTGCCACTGAAGTGGATGCAATATTGGCTTTTATTATTGCCGCAGATGTTTCCCAGGTCTTTTTAAAGGAGACTGTTTGCCTTCCTATCCATTGCATCCTTTAGAGATGACAAATCCTCAAACGGGATGGATGTTTTTTTCGCTACCTTGGCAATCGGGATATAAATTTTTGGGGTTTCATCCCATAATTTTATATCTCCAGCAGGACCAGGGTTGTATATATCTTGTTAAAACTTCACTTTCAATTTCAAATTGTAAAAGCCAAGGATGAGTTACAGAATGAGCTGTACCTAAGAGCCGCTATATTGCTCATTCTGTAACTCATCCTTGGCTTTTACAATTTGAAATTAAAAGTGAAGTTTTAACAAGATATATACAACCCTGGTCCTGCTGGAGACATCTTTGCTTGCTTTCTTATTACTTGAACCTTGGTAGCCCATGACCTGGGCGTCTCCGCTGCAAGACTTCGTTGGGACTGGATGAGTCTGGCTATTACATGGTGAGCTGACATACGTTTTCCCTTTCCCCTTGTTTTTTCATAATTTTATATCTTCTGGTTCAAATGCTAGGAGAGTTTTGAAGCTTCTGGGAATTACTAGCTTCTTCTCTGCGTCCTCCCATTCTTCCAGGATCATTGCCTTAATGTGATCCTTCACAGGAAAAACCTTATTCCTGCGGGTTCTCAAGCCCCCAAACATCTCACCCTGCACTGATGATGGTTGGTAAGTGTCTTCTATCTGCATAGTGTTTCTTACTGCAGTCAGTGTATTGGTATCTTCCCAGGAGAAGAGATATTTTTTCTTCTCTTCTGGGGGGGGGTTAGTGATGGAATCTTCCCTGTCCTGATCGGGGGCAGAAAAATCCGACAACTCTTCTTCCCCAGAACTGGACTCTAGCTCCTGACGTGGCCTCTTGTGACGGGGCGCACCCTGAGGAGCAACTAAGTCTGTGACAGTACTCTGCACTTCCTCTCTTACTATGGCTCTTAAGTCTGACATGAAGGAGGAATGTTCTTTTGACAACTTTTGCAATACAGGTAGAGCATAACCGTTTCCCGTATGTGTCCGGTAGTTTCTTGTTACAGATGGCGCATCTCCTTTTCTTAGGAGCTGATGTCATCATGTCTTTTTTAGGTGTCTACTTGTCCTAAAATGACAAGGAGCACAAGACTCTTTACTACCACAGACAAATGGGAACTATTCAGTAAACTTACTTGGACTGGAGGTTCAGTCGGCGTATCAGAATGACCAGTGGTTTGATCTGCCATTACTGGTGAGCTGGTTGACTGATAGCTTAGTCTCATCCACCCCTTAAATAGCTTCTCTCACCTGTCTTCCATCTGCATCATCAGAAAAAAAAGGCGTTTCCCCTTTAAAATTTTCAGTTTGGCGCCATTTTTTTCAAGATTTAAGGAAGTGCGTTCCACTGTGGAACGCACGCCGGCTACCAGAGATTCACATAGTGCTCCCTCTGTAACTGGAAGTGCTGTCCCCTCCATCATGCGGCAAACACTAGAGCTGTGCGCAGGGCTGTAGCTGCCGGAACCCAGAGCCCCCTTTGCGGGGGGAGACTGTTCCACTCCTACCGGACAAAGGCTGACGGACCCCTGGTTTCAGTGGGGTGTCGGCCTCCAGACCCTGGCAGGAGGGAGTGGAGGAGTGAGAGGACCCCTGCCCGATCCTCCTGCGCCAGGCTTCAGGAACTCCTGCTCCCGGTAACGTAATCCTCTTCTGTGTCCGTCCCTGATAGGGACAGGAAAAACACTGGAGTTGGAGTGGAGGGAGGAGCCTTTTAACCTTGTGTGTTTCCCGTCCCTATCAAGAATATGAAGATATGAAGGAAGACCTCCTGATGGTGCTGTGAGGGAAGTCCTGGAAATTATATTTGCACAGAGGTTACTTTGTCAGGCAAGTTTACAAATGAATTACTGAGACAAGAGCATAACATTTAAAAGGGGTGGTCCAAAGTCCAAAATTTTCAGCCTAAAACCCTAGCTAATGCTACAACCTAAAAGTATTTTATAATATACTTCAATTAAAGACTCCCTATCCTTCCCTAACCAACTGCTCCCCCACTTCCTTTTTGATGATGCTTTGTTTGAGAATCCCAGTGAATACTCAAACGAAGAGTCATCAGGGGGCAGCAATAGAGCGCACTTTCAGAATACCTGCATTCAGAGACTAGTGTCGCCCCCACAAGTGATGTCACGACAATGTGCTGTGTTGCCGGCTCGTTACGGTTGATCCAAGTCGGAGAGAGAGTGCGCTACCATTGTGTACATTGACTAGCCAAGCCCCTGAAACAAAAGTCACTGATGACTCTTCATTCCATGGAGGGAGCAGAGGCTGCCCCTTGATTGCTCTACCCCAATATTTCAGACTCTCACCTACCGTGGAAACCTTCAAAAGAAACCTGAAGACCTACCTCTTCCGACAACCCTACATCCTGCAGTAAACCTCACTCCACTACACCGCTGCATGACCAGCTCTACCCCAACCTACTGTATCCTCACCCATCCCTTGTAGACTGAGTCCTCGCAGGCAGGGTCCTCTCTCCTTCAGTACCAGTGACTTGTATTGTTAATGATTATTGTACTTTTTATTTAATTTATTTATTTATACCCCTTTTCACATGTAAAGCTCCATGGAATAAATGGAATGGAGCTATAATAAATATTAATACAACACATTGGTGGATGTAGATGAAAAGGACTAATTGTTGGCAATATGGGTGTATAAGTGCTGCATATTTTACTGTTACAGGGGAATGTGTCAGGCTCTGATAGTGATGAGAGGACACTTGACAATGAGATTCCTTGTGTTAGGGTGCTGTTTGTAGGAGATCGGTGCTAGATCTGGAAATATTTTTTTTCAGTCTGTGGTCCCTATGCAATATGCGTTGAAGGTCAGCAACAATTTTCCTTAAGATGCTCATGCTTTGATATCTTGATAACAATTCCATCACCTGTGCAACACTATGGAAAGCCTGAAAACATGGTCTGTTGGGGGCCTGGAGTATAAGAAACACTGATCTAAGATATGCCAGACGTCCTGTGGGTCTAAATTGATGTTTGAATGGTATGGTCTTTGATGCATATAGTAGTGGCCATAAAATGTATTTGAGACTTTCAAAGTTGGGTGGAACTTGTCATGGAAAGTAAAGAGACTCTACATACATAGTGGCTAATATTGTGTCCCCTGGAAGTGGACCCAGGGATGAGCGTTTGCAAAGAAAGATGCTTGGCGTCCCTGGACTGCCATCTTTAAGTATTTTAGGTAACATGTAGGCAGGGTTGTAGAGTCAGAGTCAGTATAAAATGAACTGACTCCTAAAATATATAATAAATTGGGTAAAGTAGTTCAATGCAGTTTGTGGGGAATATTTTTACATAACAATTTGAGAAAGTTATGTAGTGTCCTATAAATGTCTGTCCTATTCCTGATCTAAGGATCTAGACTTTTAGCTGAGATGAATCTGTGCTACAGTAAATTTATCACTTAAACATGAGCCATGTATGAGGGAGTCGGAGGTTTGGCTTACCGACTCCACAGGCCTGCATGTAGGTACCTGTTTTGGGATTGTCTGGTATTGAGGATGACGTCAAACCCATTGATATGTGTTAGCTCATCCGTGTAATTTTTGGTGGGATCTTCCTGAAGCGGAGAGTAGTATTTTCTATCCAAGAGTTGTGTGTGTGTGCGCGCTTCCTGTATGTAATCTAATATGATCATGATAACTAGAGCTCCTCCTTTAACCCCTTAATAACATTTGACGTACTAATACGCGTCTGTGCCCAGGGACTTAAGACCCAGACCCGTATTAGTACGTCATCGCGATCGCACGCGCACACAGGCTGTGCGGGCGCGATCGCCGCCGGGTGTCAGCTGTTTGTCACAGCTGACACCCGGTACTATGTGCAGGGAGCGGTCCTGCACCGCTCCCAGCACATTAACCCCCGCTATGCTGCGGCATTGCGGGGGCAAGGGGAGGTGATCGGCGATACTCACCTCCTCTTCCGGCTTCCAGCGCAGTCTGCAAAGGCTTCCCGGGTGTTGCCATGACGACCCGATGTCGTCATGACAACATCCGGGTCACCAGATAGCAGGAAGATTGCTTGGACATGCGCAGTGCATCTCCAAGCAATCTTCACACTGTGCACTTCTGACAGCCTGCATGGCATAGGGATGGTGCTCCATTCCTATGCCATGCAGGCAATCAGAAAAAAAAAAAGTGAAAGTCCCAGAGTGGGACAAAGTAATAAAGTGTACAAACTGTCTGAAAGTGGGGAAAAAAAAAAAAATGTGCAAAAATATTATAAAAAAATAAAAAAAATACACCAAAAATAAAAATATAATGTACCCATCAATAAATATTATTATAAAAAAAAATAATAAAAAAAACAATAAAAGTACACATATTTGGTATCGCCGCGTCCGGAAAAACCTGACCTATAAAACTGTCCCACTAGTTAACCCCTTCAGTGAACACTGTAAAAAAAAAAAAAAAAAAAAACGAAGCAAAAAACAATGCTTTATCACCATACCACCAAACAAAAAGTGGAATAACACGCGATCAAAAAGACAGCATATAAATAAAAATGATACCGCTGAAAACGTCATCTCGTCCCGCAAAAAACAAGCCACCATACAGCTCCATCAGCCGAAAAATAAAAAAGTTATAGCTCTCAGAATAAAGCAATGCTAAAAAATATTTTTTTCTATAAAATAGCTTTTATATTGTGTATAAGCGCCAAAACATAGAAAAATGATACAAATGTGGTACCGCTGTAAACGTACTGACCCGAAGAATAAAGCTACCTCATCAATTTTACCACACGCGGAACAGAATTAAAAAAAAAAAAAAAAAAAAACAATTCCTGAATTGTTGGTTTTTGTTTATTCTGCCTCCCAAAAATCGGAATAGAAAGCGATCAAAAAATGTCACGTGCCTGAAAATGGCACCAATAACAACGTCAAGTCATCCCGCAAAAAACGAGCCGTCACATGACTGTCTGCCAAAATCTGGAAAAATTATAGCTCTCAAAATATGGCGATGCTAAAACTAGATTTTACAAAAAATGCGTCTTTTAGTGTGTGACAGCTGTCAGTCATAAAAACCCCATACGATTCTGGCATTGCTGTAATCACACCGACCCGAAGAATAAAGTCGTCTAATCACTTATACCGCACAAGGAACGGCGTCAAAAATAAACTCTTGGGTTAGGATTGGGCTAGGGCTGTGCTGGGGCTAGGGCTGTGCTGGGGCTAGGGCTGTGCTGGGGCTAGGGCTGTGCTGGGGCTAGGGCTGTGCTGGGGCTAGGGCTAGGGCTGGGGCTGGAATTTTTTTCAAAAGTATGAAAAAAAGATGACGATATGGCGACTAGTGTTGAGCACAAGTGCTCGCTACTTGAGTTTGCATCGGGTGCTCTGGTATGCATTGAGTATCGTGGGTATTTGAGTGACATGCTCGAGTCTCTGCCCCATATGCTTCGCGGCCAAAAAACTTTACAGGGATTGCCTGCCATGCACGAGCGATCCCCGCATGTTTTTTTTTGGGTGTCTAATAACCGTGAAACATGCGGAGCTGAGACTCGAGCATGTCACTCAAGCACACGCTGTACATGGTGCATACCTGAGTACCCGATGCAAACTCAAGTAGCGAGCACTTGCGCTCAAGAATAATGACAACTTATTCAATAGGATGACCTAATGTAAACAAATTCTGTGCCGTACCTCTGGGTTCAAAATGTTCACTATACACCTTAATAAAATCCATGAGGGGTATAGTTTCCAAAATGGGGACACTTGTGGGGGAGCTCCACTGTTTAGGCACATCACGGGCTCTCCAAACGCAACATGGTGTCCGCTAACAAATTGAATGGAAAATCGGCTCAAATTGTTAGCGGATATCATGTTGCATTTAGAGAGTCCCTGTGTGCCCAAACATTGGAGCTCCCCCACAAGTGACCCCATTTTGGAAACTAGACCCCCCAAGGCACCTATCTAGATGCATAGTGAGCACTTGGAACCCCTAGGTGCTTCACAATTTGATTCGTAAAAATGAAAAAGTGTTTGTTTTTTTCACTTTTTTATTTTTACTAATCAATTTGTGAAGCACCTGGGGGTTCCAAGTGCTCACTATGCATCTAGAAAGGTGCCTTGGGGGGTCTAGTTTCCAAAATGGGGTCACTTGTGGGGGAGCTCCAAACAGAACATGGCGTCCGCTAATTATTCAAGCAAATTTTACAATCAAAAAGTCAAATGGCGCTCCTTCCCTTCCGAGCCCTGCAGTGGGCCCAAACAGTGTTTCTTCCCCAAATATTGGGTATCTGCGTGCCCAGGGGAAATTGCACAACAAATTTTGGGGTCCATTTTTTCTGGTTACCCCTGTGAAAATAAAAAAAATTGGGTCTAAAGTAACATTTTTGTGAAAAAAGTTAAATGTTCATTTTTTTCTTCCACATTCAAAAAATTCCTGTGAAGCACCTGAAGGGTTAATAAAGTTCTTGAATGTGGTTTTGAGCACCTTGAGGGGTGCAGTTTTTAGAATGGTGTCACTTTTGGGTATTTTCTGTCATAAAGACCTCTCCAAGTGACTTCAAATGTGATGTGGTCCCTAAAAAAAATGGTTTTATAAATTTTGTTGGAAAAATGAGAAATCGCTGGTCAACTTTTAACCCTTATAGCTCCCTAACAAAAAAAAATTTTGGTTCCAAAATTGTGCTGATGTAAAGTAGACATGTGGGAAATGTTATTTATTAACTCTTTTGTGTGACATATCTCTCTGATTTCAGGGCTTAAAAATTCAAATTTTGAAAATTGCAAAATTTTCAAAATTTTCGCCAAATTTCCGTTTTTTTCACAAATAAACGCAAGTGATATCGAAGAAATTTTTCCACAATCATGAAGTACAATAAGTCACGAAAAAACAATCTCAGAATCAGGGGGGTCCGTTGAAGCGTTCCAGAGTAATTACCTCATAAAGTGACAGTGGTCAGAATTGTAAAAATTGGCCCGGTCATTAACGTGCAAACCACCCGCGGGGCTTAAGGGGTTAAACTGCTGGTTTATTATTATTCTCATCAGCAGCACACAATCTAAATTCCCCATCAGTAGGTCAGTGGGAGGAAAATGGAGAACCCGGAGGAAACCCACGCAAACACTGGGAGAATATACAAACTCCTTGCAGACGTTCTTGGTGGGATTGGAACAAGCAACAGTGCTAACCACTGAGTCACCGTGCTGCTCAAAGATATTGTTAGATTTTATTGACTGCATGGGTTTTCTTTCCTCCATAGTCAGAATGTGTGGTACTTTGTGGCTTTCCAAAATGACAGATTTTACGTTAACAGGCTATGTAGTGAGCCAGAGCCAACCATTTAAAATACACCTTTCCATCTGCTTCTTTCCCCCCCTCTACCCCTTTATTTGATTGACAGCTGTGGCTTCATAGAGCCCGAGAATGGTAGACATGGAGGGAAAGCAAGTGGGTTAGAAGGTGTATTTTAAGTACTGGCCCCACCATGGAATACAGAGCATCTGTACTTGGTTTGAACAGTCATTCTGTGCTGTCAGAGTCCCTTTAAATGTGCAGAGTTTATAGAAGTTCAGTGTTCATTTTTCTGATGTTGTAAAAGGATTTCGGACCCCAGTTATGCAAGCAAAACCTGCTTCTTCATCATAGAGATTAAAGCCAACAGGAATACAACAGAACGTTAAAGGATTCCTAGTGATATAAATGACTGCCTGTTCAAGAAAAAGAGGAACAAGTTTATACCCTACATGTTAAAACATTGTTCCTTGACATATTTACTTCACATGGTTAATGTATGTCATCAATAAACCATCAATATGTAACTGGGTAATATGGAATGTGAAAAACCATCTATATATGATCAGAAAGGTTACAGTGCAAATTAAATTTCAAATACAATGGTCAATTGAAATACAATAAAAAAAATAAAAATAAATAAAAAATGAGTACACTGCCACACATTTATGTACGTTTTTTATACAGCTAATAAAAAGTAAATGGTAATCAGGCTCTGCATCAGGAGCGAGGCTCCCGCCCCAGACCTAAGAGGAGCAGCCTGCGCTCCTGCCCCAGACTCTAGCAAGACAGCCCGCTGCTATAGGCGTGACATCACCAGCCCTGCATACCTTCTGATGTAGAATTGAGCAGAGACGCATTACCACTTCAAATTCTATACACAAACATATCCTAAGAAAAACATACATCCGACTGGGTTCTGTGGTGGATGCCATATAGTTGAATGAATCATCCATTAGGGTCCTACAGTGTGGGGAGAGGCTGGAAGAGTTATTGCCGTGGTCCTCCGTATAAGGCCACGGCCTCACTATCAGTATTCGGTCAGTATTTTTTCTAAGGAGTGGGAGCCAAAACCCGGTGAGAAACAAATCAGAGAAAAGGTATAATAGAAACAAGTCACCAATTCTGCATTTATCACCCACTCCTGGTTTTGTCTCCCACCCTAGAAAAAAATACTGATAGTGAGGCCATGGCATTAGAACATTCTGGTGATTTTCTATGCAGTTTAAAGAACAATAGGCCAGTGTATACTGTCTTTAAAAAGGGGATAATTAGCTCATATCACCTGTTACTCACAGGAATCCCAGGCTCACGGATTAGTGTTCAGCATACACTTGCAAGGATATATAAAGAAGGTAAAATCCGGTGCCACATGCGATAAATCCTTTTATTCCAAAATTAAAAATCACAACATGTCCCTAGGAGGGGAACAACTGGACGCGTGGGGAACAACTGGACGCGTTTCGAGGACACAGCCCCTGACGCGCAATCTGGAATCCACCCACCCCGAAAGTCTCTCATGGATCCTGCCTCAAAATCCATCAGGTTATCAGGTCTCTCCAAACATTTCAGGGATGTACATGTGGGCAATACAAGTACATTAAATATTAGAGGCATAGAGAGTACCACGTCCCTATCGTGGCGGTAATTGGGAAAAAATGCTCCATAAAGAAATTATGGATATTGAAATTAAATGCACAGATACCGCAAGGTATGAATTATAGATCAGATCTAATGTTTTTTTTTTTATTAAATTATACATATATGCATGTTCTGTTTCTGTGCATTTATATGGCAAATCTATTACATATATAAAAAATAATTTGTTTTTCTCCTAAGTTTATATTTGAATATTCTATGAGAATTTGTTGCATGCAAATCTTGTCTAAGTAGGAGTTAATATCCTAATTTGTATACTAATCTATCACACATGTTTAGGGGTGGTCACAGTTTTTATTATAAAGGTGTTTTTTAATTCATTTGTATACTGACGAATAAGGGGCTGTGTCCTCGAAACGCGTCCAGTTGTTCCCCTCCTAGGGACATGTGATTTTTAATTTTGGAATAAAAAGGATTTATCGCATGTGGCACCGGATTTTACCTTCTTTATAAATACACACTGTCTTTACACTTTTTATAGGGGGGGGGTATGGATACATATAGAGGGGTTGCCTGAGCTGTAAAAAATGAAAAAATAAAATTTTAAAAAGGCATAAATTTTCTTAAAGTAAAACAGTGATGTACAGTCATGGGGATCCAGAGAGGGCAGGTCTGGAGGTCTGCGCCGACTTTGGAAGTGAAGCCCGCTCCACTCAGAAGTCACAGGACCACTGTCATCAACTGACTAAAAATTCAGTCTACCGACTTCCAGACTAGACCTCCACACCGACCTATACTGGATCTGTGGGGCTGCCAATGGGAAGGCAAGTATGCAACCGTTTGCTTTTTTTAAAAAAAAAAAAAACTTTAATGACCATCCATGCCTTAAAATTTTTATTTTCTACATTGGAAATATGCATTGAAAGGATTGTTCATGATTTTTTTTCCTTTTTACATTAAACTAGCTCATCGTACACGGATATAGCACTTGCCCTGATTGAAAAATTAGCAGGGTCACAAGGGATCCCCCCCACTGAAAAATGCATCTTTTCAGAAACTGATATCTTACTGGCACTTTGCTATTTATGATTTAAGAGGCAAACAGTTTACTATAGTTTATTGCAGAGGAATTCCCTCCTGACTAACCAATATGCCTGCACCTTTAATAAAATAGTTAATGCATTTCTCTTTAGTAATTTGCAGCATGTCTGAGTAACAGAAACATGAACAAATGAGCTGTCTGACTTTTATTGATGACATGCCCTTAGCTTCTGCCTGTGTGCTATGGACCAACTACTTGCACTTTCAGTCACCACGGGATATTTAGTATTTACTACTGACTGGCCAAATATTCATGACCTAACATTTTAACAGACTATGGCAATTGTTATAACATGCAAATTTTCATTCTTTTTCACTTTCAAGCAAGCAGTTCAGACAACGCTAGAGATAACATTTCAGAATAGGCCGTCATGTGTACATGAGGAATAACACTTTGTGGCCATTATACAGTGGCTTGCGAAAGTATTCACTCCTTTGGCTTTTTACTTATTTTGTTACATAACAGGTGTTTAAATATTTTTGTAATCAGATTTGTATGTGATGCATCAGCACTAAATAGTCAAAGTTGGCAAAGTGAGAAAAATATACCGTATTTTTCAGACTATATAATGCACCCCAAATTTTCAGGAGGAAAATAGGGGGGGGGGGGATTTAATGCGTCAAATGAGGGGGGGCCCGTCTTACAATCCGAATTTAGCTTACCGGCGAGGGGGCATCG
The DNA here is from genome assembly GCF_046119375.1 of Phyllobates terribilis. Classification (NCBI taxonomy): domain Eukaryota; kingdom Metazoa; phylum Chordata; class Amphibia; order Anura; family Dendrobatidae; genus Phyllobates; species Phyllobates terribilis. The sequence goes on along the minus strand of NW_027362761.1, from coordinate 113,920,385 downwards.
GCGGAAATAGAGTGGGGACACAGGAGGTGTTCAGAAGAGCGATGCTGTGGGGTGATGCTGAGAGTCCCATCCCAGGCTGGAAGGGGCTGCTCAGCGGCAAGAGTTGGGTGATACTGCGGGTCCTGCGCTTGGAGGAGGGGGATGTCTGGAGGTGCGACACTGCATGTCCCAGGGTGGTAAGAGGGGGTGTTTGACGGTCCTCAGCGGTGTGGGGGCTCCGCCGACATTTTGTGAAAGTCCGGAGTCCCCACACTTCCATGTTTTTATGCAGAAGAGGCAGCGCCTGTACATATGGAGATCTCGGCACTGCGATCTAGTCTCCAGATGGAAGACTTTATACTGAAGTACTAAGTTGTGTGACTGGAAATTCAGTACTGAAGTGTAATACAATAGCTGAAGTCCAATCTGCCCTTGGTTTCCTGGTCTTTCACCGTCCATAAAGTTGGCTGGGTCCACGTGCAGCATTCTGCACTTGTACACATTGAAGATAGATGCAGGTGCTATATACCAATAATACTACCGCTGTCTCGTCCACCATATTTGTGATGCAGGAGAGCCAAAGTGCTGACAGAGAGCCCTTTCCATCAAACACATCAGATTACTGACTGCAGCATTTAAGGAGTTCAATTTCCAGAATCAGAGAAACCTGCAGGATCAGGTAATATATTAAAGCCATGGACCTGCAGCCGATTGCGCAGGCAGAGCAACAGTGCTCATGCAATAGGACTGCCAGAATAGTACGGAACATCTCCTCTCAAGACTTCAGCCTGTGTTGTACTATGACAGGTTCCCTTTAATGTCCTACGATGACAGCTGAAAAATAGTTTAAAGGCCACATGAGAGACTAGTTGGACAGGCAGGTCCCCAGCTGCTTCTCCCCACCCGCTACTCTTGAGTGGTAGGTCTCTCCCTATACATGTATGCAGTAGGAGACCTGTCACTCTCGGGCAGTGGACGGGAAAAGCCACTGTGGACCCACCTGTCCGACTAGTCTCCCATGCTGCTCGGTCCCCGATGGCTTTAAAACACCGCAGCGTTTCAGCATAAAACATATATGGTTGAAATCATATAGAAAGTGTGATCCATGCTGCCCATAGAGCAGGCAGCATATATCAGCAGTCAGGTTCCCTTTAAGAGGGTAATATAATTGGCTAAAAAAAAAAAAAAAAAAAAAAAAAAAATTCATTTTTTATCGTTTTTTATTCAGGATTGAAATTGGGTGGATGGGTATTCCAAGTGGGATTACCACTTTCCTTACAAGAGTTCTACTAGGTTTCCTGTTTGTGAAGGGACTAATCTAGTTGGGAAGTATGTAGCTCTTCTCAGCAAATGTCATGTGTGGTTAGAATAAAACGGCTTTTAATGTAAATTACAACAATGCTTGGAGGTTAATCATTGTATCTCTGTTAAACACACACACACACTTCCAATTGACCTGTGCACCACATAGTTAAAAGAGCTAGTTATGTTCCTAAAAACTATTAAGCTGCAGATATGGGGTTAGTGTGCAGGCTAGTAGCGTTAAGCTTTAAGCATGCCCCAGTACATTGACCGACAGCTGGCTCTCCAGCGTATTAATAGCATTTGGGGACATGACAGGTTTTGGAGCTGCAGTTGTTGGCAGGGACCACTAAACAGTGTGCAGAGGAGATTACAGTTGAATGGTAGAGGTGCTGGACCATCAAGGATATCACTATAGAAGTAGAAGGCAACCCCCTATAAGTGGACAGACATGTTACCTTATTCTCAAAGAGTCTCCGTATATTCATTCAATTTCTATGTCCTTAAAGCATCCTCATTTAAATAGACGTTAATTACTGGAACTATTCCCTCAGCTATTCTAAAACTGCAACTAAGTCTTTGCCTGGGAAGCAAAACCCAAGTAACGTCTAAAAATTGAATCAAAGCCAAAACATGAAAATACATCTTGAATAGAAGCTCCAACTATCTTGTCAGGTTATAATACAAAACAATATACCATAAAGCAGCACCTCCCCAAGAAAGCATCTTCAGCCTTGATAGCAACACGAATACTCATTTCTAAACGGTACAAAACACAACACAAGGAGGAGTATTTCTAAATAACATATGGAGCCATCAGACATCACTTCACGTTTGGAAAATCTGAATTATTTGTTTTTTGATAGAGGCCAGAACAATGCTTCAATGTCTAATGCATAGTACTACTGTACGGTTTAGCAGAAGAGAAATAATATTCTAGCGTAAAATGGGCCTCCACAATAGACAAGTCTCCTGATTTTGGTGGGATCATCTGGCTGCGTGCCCACGTTGAGGATTACAAGCGTTTTTTGATGCGGAATTTCCGCAGCGTAAACGCTTGTAAAACGCTTGGTAATCCGCACCCCATGGTCCCCAAGGGGATTCCGCAAGTTCTATGCACATGCTGCAGATTTTTCCGCAGCGTTTATGCTGCGTTCAAAAAACCGCAGCATGTCAATTAATTTTGCGTTTCCGCAAGCGGAATTGCCTTTGTCCAATGCATAAAAGACGCAAGGCAATTCCGCATGTGGAAAACGCGCGATAAACGCGTGCGGAATTCCGCATGCGTTTTTCCGGAGAGGACTTGCAGAAATGAAGCAGAAATTTTCTGCTTCATTTCTGCAACGTGGGCACATAGCCTCTGACCATCTAATGTGTGCAAGAGCCTCCTGACAGATAATATCAAGAGAAAGAATGATCAACAGTACAGTGGGAATCCATTTGATCAGTGGGAAGATAATTTGTTGTCAGGGGAGTCTGGCAGTGGCCTCTTAAAAACAGGAAAAAAAACAAAAAACACAGGAGTACTAGGCCAAGCTGGGTGCTCCTGTGAATTGGACGGTCAAGAGACATAACACTCAGCTAAACAATCATTCTGACATAGGCCATCGAATGTGTAAAAAAAATAAGGACAACCCCTTTAATGTACATTGATCTAGATCTATATGATTGTACACGATGACAAAGGTATGCAACCTGTCCATAGAAAAATGTGAAAATTTTCAATGGTCAACATAAAAAAAAAGTGTATAAACATTTGACACCTTATTACATTTTCATAGTTGAAACAAAAAAAAAAAAAAAAAAAAAAGGTTTATGGCAAGGGATTGGTACAGTGTGTATTACAACTCTTATTGCTATTAATAATTAAAGGGGTTTTCCAACAAACAAAAGTTAATTTTTAAAATGGTCTGTCTGACCTTGTACAGAACACACCACAGCTCCTGGGCAGGGGACAATACAAACATTACAGCAGGGGATCAAAGAGGATTCATCTTGTGAGGTAAAACATTTCACAGCCTGTTTTTAAACAATATTTTACCTCACAAAATGAATCCTCTGTGATCTCATACTGTAATATCTGTATACTTTTCCTTCCTCTCCTGCCCAGGAGATGTGGTATGATCAGTACAAGGTCAAACAGCCAATTTTTAAAATTAACTTTGTTCAACCATTAACCCCTTCGCGACCTTGGGATTTTCCGTTTTTTTGCATTTTCGTTTTTTTGCTCCCCTTGTTCCCAGAGCCGTAGCGTTTTTATTTGTTGGTCAATATGGCCATGTGAGGGCTTATTTTTTGTGGGACGAGGTGTACTTTTAAACACCATTACTAATTTTACCATATTATGTACTGCAAAACGGGAAAAAAAAATCCAAGTGCAGTGAAATTGCAAAAAAAGTGCAATACCACAGATGTTTTTTTATTTTTACCACATTCACTGAATGCTAAAACTGACCTGCCATTATTATTCTCCAGCTGATTACGAGTTCGTAGACACCAAACATGTATAGGTTCTTTTTTATTTAAGTGGTGAAAAAAAAATCCAAAGTTTGCTAAATAAAAAAAAAGCCATTTTCCGAGACCCGTAGAGTCTCCATTTTTTTGGGATCTGGGGCCGGGTGAGGGCTTATTTTTTGCATGCCGAGCTGGCGTTTTTATTAAATACCATTTTGGGGTAGATCCGATGTTTTGATCGCCCGTTATTGCATTTTATTGCAATGTTGCAGCGACCTGTATGTAGCAGAAAATGCTACTGTACTATGAGCGCCGACCACTAGGTGGCGCTCATAGTAATCTTTACAAGACAACCACTGGTGTCTGCTGCAGACCCAGAGTTGTCATGACCACCCATCGGTGACCTGCGATCACGTGACTGGGTCACCGATGGGCAGGGCTAATGCAGCGCTTCCGGCGCGGTGATGTTAAATGCCACTGTCAGAGATTGACATCGGCATTTAACATGTTAACAGCCGCAGGTGGATCGCGATTCCACCCACAGCTGTTGCGGGCACATGTCAGCTGTAATAATCAGCTGACAAGTGGCCTGGGGCGTACTAATACGCCCTGAGCGGTACTAATACGCCCTGGGCCAGTAAGGGGTTAAAGGGGTTTTCTCCACGAACAAATCTCTTTCTAAAAGGACATGCAGTAGGGCTGCTTTCCTGGTTGTCACCTTTGCAAAAACAAAAACCCATCTCAATATCCAAATCATATCAATATCTAAAGTACAGGAGAATTACTACAATCTAGGAGCAATCTATAACCTCATGGCTCCTGGATCATGTCTGGATTCTGGAAATTATATTTATCGAGAGGGCTGTGGAGTTGGTAAGCCAAACCTCCGACTCCTCAATTTCCAAGACACCGACTTAGACTCCACGACTCCCTCCTTCATGGCTCATGCTTAAGTGATAAATTTACTGTAGCATAGATTCATCTCAGCTAAAAGTCTAGACCAGAGGTCCCCAACCACCGGTCCGCGGACCAGGACCGGGCCGTTGGGGTTTTTCAGCCGGTCTGCGGCGCCGCTGACAGCTAGCTCCGCGGCCCTGCGCCTGGTCAGAGCTCGCTCTGTGTGGATTTATAATGTTTTCTGCCATAGCCGTGACAGCTCGCAGCTCCCGGCAGAGAACATTATGCAGGACGGGGTGGGGAGTCGGGCGGGTCTTAGTGACGCAGCCCTCCACAGCACAGCATGGTACCTGTTGTACGTCACGGGGCGGGTCTTAGTGACGCGGCCCTCCTGCACAGCATGGTGTGTTCCTGACGGGGTGGGGCGGCAGGCTCTCCTCACTGACACGCCCCCGGCAGAACATGTTATGTGGGGCGTGCTGGGGCAGCAGACTGGCTTCAGTGACGCGGCTCCCGGTACCGGTGTTCAGTGTGTAGCGCTGCTAAGCAGCAGCGCTGTATACACTGACGCTCAATGTACAATGCTGCTACTTAGCAGCGCTGTACACCGAGGTCCCGCCAGCATCCTCCCCATACAGCTCCACCCCTCCATAACCCCACCCCCATATGACCAAAGCCCCGCCCCCACACCCAGCGGGCCATGGAAAACTGGTCTTGCTTAAAGCCGGTCCCTGGTGCAAAAAAGGTTGGGGACCTCTGGTCTAGACCCTTAGATCAGGAATAGGACATTTCATAACTTTTCCAAATTCTTATGTAAAAATATTCCCCACAAACTGCATTGAACTACTTTACCCAATTTATTATAAATTTTAAGAGTCGGTCCATTTTATACCGACTGACTCCACCTTCACCAAAATGGACATCAACTCTAACTCCATAGCCCTGTTTGTCCTACTGCATTTCAAAGATTTTTCTGTTTGAGACATACAGTTAACCGGTTCCCGACCGCCCACTGTAGATAAACGTCGGCGCTTGCCGGGCTCTGTGCAGTGCCGACGTTTAAAAACGGTGGGTGGTCTCGCAGTGCTCAGGACCCCCAGGGTCCTGCAAGCACTGCGATTCCGGTGCAGATCGTTAGCTCTGACAGGGTACATCATCGGGACCTGATTAGATCAGGTCCCAGTGATGTTAACCCTTTGCTGTCTTCTATATGCTGTGATCTAGTGATCGCGGCATATAGGAGACAGCAGGAAGAGAGGGGGTCGTCTTACTTACCTCCGAAGACCTCCGTTTCGTTTGAGGACCTGGGGTTGCTATGGCAGCTGGAGGTCACATGACCGCCTCCAGCTCTGCCATATATGGTGTCCTTCCTGTCTGACTTCAGCCTGTATGTAGATGAAGTCAGACAGGAGACTCTGACTGAAACAGTCAGTGAAGATCTCATATAATGTAATATATGTGTATTACATTACATGAGATCAGTGATCAGAAAAATAAAAATTAATGTCCCATACAGGGACTAAGTAAAAATGTAAAAAAAAAAGTAAAAAAAAAGTTTAAACTATTAAAAAAAAAAAAAAAAAAAAAAAAAATCACAAAATAAATAAAAATAAATAAAATATTAAACCAATAAATCCGTAAATTACTACAAAACCAAAAAAGTACACATATTTGGTATCGCCGCGTCCGAAACAACCCGAGCTATAAAACTGTCACACTAATTAACTCCTTCTGTGCACACCGTAATAAAAATAAATAAAAAACGGAACAAAAAAAATATGCTTTTTCATCATATCGCCAAACAAAAAGTGGAAAAAAAATGCGATCAAAAAGCAGAATAGAAATAAAAATGGTACCACTGAAAACGTCATCTTGTTCCGCAAAAAAAAGCCGCCATACAGCTCCATCAGCCAAAAAATAAAAGTTATAGCGCTCAGAATAAAGCAATGCAAAAAAAATATTTTTTTCTCTATAAAATTGTTTTATTGTGTAAAAGCGCCAAAACAAAAATACAGTAAGTGTAGTATCGCTGTAAACGTACTGACCCGAAGAATAACGCTGCCTGATCACTTACCACACGCAGAACGGCATAAAAAAAAAACTCAAAAAACAATTCCTGAAGTGTTTGTTTTTGTTAACTTTACCTCCCAAAAAACGGAATAGAAAGCGATCAAAAAATGTCACGTGCCCAAAAATGGTTCCAATAAAAATTTCAACTCATCCCGCAAAAAACAAGCCGTCACATGACTCTATCGGCCGAAATATGGAAAAATTATAGCTCTCAAAATATGGTGATGCAAAAACTAGATTTTGCAAAAAAAACGTATTTTAGTGTGTGACAGCTGTCAGTCATAAAAACCCGATATAAATCTGGTATCTCTGTAATCGCACAGACCCGAAGAATAAAGTAATCTAATCAGTTATATCACACTAGAAACGGCATAAAAAAATAAACAAATATTATTCACCTGCTACTGATTTGTTTATTATGTCTCCCAAAGATCCCAGTAAGGCTCTGCTCACATTTATCCTGTGCTCTGCGCTGAGCACTTACACCAGAGTTTCCGTGTAAATCTCTGAAATACGTGATTCAGCCAGAACCCATGATGGAAGATTCCCTGTAATGAGGCAGATATAGGCCACTGTGGATGCCGTCTAGCCTGGGATCCCACGGTGTCATTTGTTTTAGGCGTGCATAAAAGTGCGGTTGGCCACAGTTTTGTGCACTTCTGAAAAAAAAGGACACCACTAAACAGAGGCCAGACGGAGTCCAGAGTAACTCTGCTGCCTCATTACAGTGAATGGATCCTGCAGGGGTTTCATCTGAATTACATCACTTGGAAAATTAGATGGAAACCCCGATGTAAGTGCTCAGCCTAGAGCGCCGGATAAATGTTACGTAAAATGTTCCCAATAAAAGCTTCAACTCAGTCCTAAAAAAAAAAGCTAGTCCCCACTCAGGTCCATCATCTGTTAAAAATATAAGGGACTTCCAAGTTACTGGTAGCAGAAAGGCTCTGGAAAAGCAAAATGGTCCTTGCCCCCCAAAAGAAATTCAGAAAATTTTGTGCTCCCAAATCCAAATGCCTATTCTACAATAATTTTTTCTCCAATTGTCAAATAGCGCTCCTTCCCCCTCAAATCTCACCGTATGGCTAAGTGGTACGATACAGCCACATATGGGGTATTGACACTTTTAGAAGAAATTGTGTGACACATTTCGGCACCATTTTTACCCATTGCCCTGTGTGAAAATGTAAAATCTGAGGGTAAAACATTTTTTTGTGGTAAAAATATAATTATGCTTTTTTCACTGCCCAATGGTATAAATTTAAAAATGCTCACTACTTCCCTAGATGAATTCCTTGAGAGGTGTAGTTTACAAAATGGGGTCACTTGTGGGGGTTTCTGCTGTTTTGGCATGTCAGCGACTCTTCAAATGTGACATGGTGTCTGCTGCCTATCCCAGCCAACATAGCGCTTCTTTCTCTTCCGAACCCTGCCGTACACCAAAGCAGTGGTTTTCCCCCACATATGGGGTATCGGCGTACTCAGGAGAAATTGTACAACAAATTTCATGGTGCAATTTATCCTGTTACCCTTATGATAATGCAAAATTAGGGAATGAAAAACATTTTTTATGGGAAAAATGTGAATTTTATTTTTACGGCTCAATATTATAAACTTCTGTGAAGCAGCTGGGGGTGCAAGGTGCTCACCACACATCTAGATAAGTTCCCTAAGGGGTCTAGTTTCCAAAATGGTGGCACTTGTGGGGGGTTTCCACTGTTTAGGCACATTAGGGGCTCCCCAAATGTGACATGGCGTCCGCTAATTATTCAAACAAATTTTACATTCAAAAAGTCAAATGGCGCTCCTTCCCTTTCAAACCCTGCCATGTGCCCAAACAGTAATTTGCCTCCACATATGGGATATCAGCGTGTTCAGGAGAAATTGCATAACAAATTTCATGGTGCAATTTATCCTATTACCCTTATGATAATGCAAAATTAAGGGATGAAAAACGGTTTTGTGGGAAAAATGTGAAAATTTTATTTTTACAGCTTAATATTATAAACTTCTGTGAAGCACCTTGGGGTTCAAGGTGCTCACCACACATCTAGATAAGTTCCCTAAGGGGTCTAGTTTCCAAAATGGTGTCACTTGTGGGTGGTTTCCACTGTTTAGGCACATCAGGAGCTCTCCAAACGCAACATGGCGTCCGCTAATTATTCAGACAAATTTTACATTCAAAAAGTCTAATGGCGCTCCTTCCCTTCCGAACCCTGCCGTGCGCCCAAACAGTGGTTTTCCCTCACATATGGGGTATCAGCACGCTCAAGAGAAATTGCACAAAAAAATTTGGGGTCCATTTTTTCATGTTACCCCTGTGAAAATAAAAAAAATTGGGTCTAAAGTAACATTTTTGTGAAAAAAGTTAAATGTTCATTTTTTTCTTCCACATTCAAAAAATTCCTGTGAAGCACCTGAAGGGTTAATAAAGTTCTTGAATGTGGTTTTGAGCACCTTGAGGGGTGCAGTTTTTAGAATGGTGTCATTTTTGGGTATTTTCTGTCATAAAGACCCCTCAAAGTGACTTCAAATATGATGTGGTCCCTAAAAAAAATGTTTTTGTAAATTTTGTTGGAAAAATGAGAAATCGCTGGTCAACTTTTAACCCTTATAGCTCCCTAACAAAAAAAAATTTGGGTTCCAAAATTGTGCTGATGTAAAGTAGACATGTGGGAAATGTTATTTATTAACTATTTTGTGTGACATATCTCTCTGATTTAAGGGCATGAAAATTCAAAGTTTGAAAATTGCAAAATTTTCAAAATTTTCGCCAAATTTCCGATTTTTTCACAAATAAACGCAAGTGATATCGAAGAAATTTTACCACTATCATGAAGTACAATATGTCACGAAAAAACAATCTCAGAATCAGGGGAATACGTTGAAGCGTTCCAGGGTAATTACTTCATAAACTGGCAGTGGTCAGAATTGAAAAAATTGGCCTGGTCACGAAGGCAAAAACAGGCTCTGGCGCGAAGTGGTTAAACCCAGAAGAAGTTTACATACACTATATAAAAAGACCCATATGCATGTTTCTCTCAATATCTGACATGAAATCAGAATAAACCTTTCCCGTTTTAGATCAATTAGGATTACCATAATATTTAATATTTGCCAAATGCCAGAATAATGAGAGCATGATTTAAGGCATTTTTATTACTTACTGCAAAGTCAAAAGTTTACATACATTTCATTAATATTTGGATTCACTTTGTGATTGCCACTCCAAAACACTGACTTTGTTTGACTTAAGCCACTTTGTTACCATTTTGGCAATATGCTTCAGGTCATTGTCCATTCGGAAGACCCATTTCTGCCCAAGCTTTAACTTCCTGGCTGATTTCTTGAGATGTTGCTCCAGTATTGCCTCAATTGTGAGAGCAGGAGTTACTTTATCTATCCTGACTCCATTTTGATTTTTGTACGTGTATCTTCTGCTTACCGGAATGGAGTTTGAGTCAGTGTGTGTGTGTGAGATAAGGGGTCCCTCAATAATATATCTTTGTCTAGAGACTCCGAGAAAACATAAGGAAGAAACGAAAGTAGAAAGTGAGAGGTTCCTAAATTTGTAGACAGAATTACCTTTATCCAATGAGCTGTATGTATGCTAATGTGAGCACATATTTAGAGAGAAGCTGAGCCAATTATATTGTTACCATGTATGACAACCTATATAAGTGACCTATTGTGTAATAAAACACAGATCTGCCCTGATGCTCAAATGTATCAGACGTAGTTCTTCTGTGCACGTATTTGAATTTTACAATTTAATTTGGAACAGGCACAAAGTCTCACATTATGTGGCTACGACAAAACCTGGCGCAATGAACAGGGACCCGCTAATGCAAAAGACTGCTGACCCAACCAATTTGCTGGACCCCAGACAGATGGATAACTCAGGACAGCTACAGTAATTTGTAAGAAGCTTTATTCTTACACTACCTGAATTTATCCCTCCATTTTGGTGGTTTCGGTGTACATTGGGTGAGTATTCTGTCATTCGATCTGTTCATAATAAGTGGGTCCATTATTGTTAGACAAAGAACCCTGATGAGACCATTTGTACTGTGTTGAATTCCTGTGCTGTAAGTTGTATGGAGAGTGTGGATTTGGCATTTCACTGGTCATCTGTAGGTGGGGTTGGATTGTAGTCATTAGTTAATTGCCACCGGTGGAGCAGATGTTGGCGATTGTCAGAAATACAAGAGGCTGCTGCTAAGGAAATCCATACGGTTCCGGCTCCTAGACGTAGGAGCTGATGGTTTTCGTCTGATTACAAGTTAGGCATGGAGTGACAGAGTATACAAGCCATAGAGTGTGTGGTACAAGTCCCCTCTGGCTTGTGTCTCTAGTCCTGTATTCCTATTTTTAAAGAAACAGAAGATGGGTAGTAATCTGTTCAATAAAAAGGGGCAGATTGCGCATGGTAGAGGTGCTGTAGAGAGAATACAAGCCAGTGTATGTGTGGCAAGAGTCCCCACTGGTTTGTGTCTCTGTTTCTTTAAAAACAGGAATACAGTACTAAAGAAAGAAAATAAATTTGTGCAGAAAATGCATAGGTTTTGTTCAGTGTCTGGGTGGCAGATTTGATGAAGATTTCTGGAAGTGTATTGGAGGAACAGAAAGGTTGTTTAAATGATTCTGGTTTACTAGACCAGGCTGACATATGGTGGAAAAACTGTAAATCTGTAACTAGAGGCGAGCTGGAGGAAGAAAAACATGGTGATAAGTTTTTGTATGTTAAAGTATGTAATAAAGATGGCGTGCATTCCTTTGCCGCTCCCAGTTTGACTCCACCCCCGTGCATTGTCCCTAAATGATGGACATTTGTATGTAGGAATCAGAATCCAGATTGGGTAGAGACCTGTTATGTATGTGGTGCCCCCTGTTGGCCCATCGTAACCATTAAACCTCCTACTCCTAAAACAGGATTGTACCCTTTTCGTTAACGCCCCACAATCCATTTGCATAGTGAGCCCCCCACCTTGGCCAGTGCCCCAAGTGCTACGCCCCCATAAGTCTCGGTCAGGCCCCCAATGAATACTAACGCCCCTTCAGACCTTGCTCTGCAGCACCTCCCCTGACACAACCCAAATGGATGCAGCAGTTATAAGTCAGTCTTTTGCTGCCATGAAAGACTCACTAGGACAATTACTTAGTCAGGGTGGGCAGCTCACCTTATCCCATGTGCTGCTCGCCCGCAGCTCACGGTCAGACCTCACACCCCAGTCTAGAGCCCCAGGAGGGTGTGTGGCGTCCCTGGAATCCTAGTGAAATGCTGGCCATAATGAGTAGAATGCCAGACCCTGAAATGTTCCCCATGCCATTTGTTAGAGAAAGTAGATTAAGTTAGAAAGGCTTTCTCCTGTTAGTAGAAAAATATTATACCCGGCTCTGGCAAAGATGGCAGGACTTAGTATATGAGAACATGTCTAAAGTTCACACCAGTTTACTGTCTCATGCCTCTGTTGAAGGTTTAAAAGCCCGTGATTAAAGAGCCACTAATAGTGTCCAGCCCAGAGTACCTGTATATATCTCCAGACGTGATACTCCAAGTAGCCAAGGGTTTGGGTGTGGAAGTAACAAATTCCCTGAACAACAAGGCAAAAACTCAGTCCAGAGCCCCTCTTCTGTATGACCAAGTCCAGGCAAGGACAAAAAGTTCACGTTATATACACATGAAAAGCTGGACACAGAAACTACAGCCCTGCTTGACTAATGATAACCCCCCTCCTTCCCCCTTCTCCAGCAGGGAGGGAGAGATTCAGTGTCTCACTAAGAATCCTAAGTCTGCTAATATTTCTTTAAATTTCACTTTCTCATGAGGCTACTGCCATTCTCTCGGTACCCCTGGACATCTCAGATTTTAATGTGTCCTCCTCATGCCTGATAACATCACCATTCACGATGCACTCCTCTGAATTCAGCCACCTTGTTGCCTCTGGGAGGGGGGGGGGGGGTAGAGGGCTGGTAGTGATAATGTGGGTGATCTGCTAGTTAAGCCACAAGAGGTACATGACTGTACAAATAATGTCACACAGGGGGGGTTTAGTCAGGTTACCGATATCCCACTAGATAACCCAGACCATGAGCTTTGTGGATGGATCGCAGTATGGGGTGGATGGCCAGTTCTACACCGAATATGCTGCCGTTTCCCTTTCATGAAACCATAGAAGCAAAGCAGGTGCCCCCATACATGTCCACCCAGGAAGCTGAACTCTGTGCCCTTGAAGAAGCCTGCAGACCTGCTAAAGACCAGACTCCCACGATTTATACAGACAGCTACTATACTTTCAGGACTATGGACCTATATGGAGAGCTTAATCTTTCCTCGCAGCAGCAAGTAAGCCTGTCAAGAATGATAAATCGGTCCAACGCCTGATGGAGAACCTAACTTTACCCGAGAAAGTTGCCATGGTGAAAGTCAAAGGCAATGCAAAGGACAACAACTACAGCTAAAGGCAACCACCTGCCTGACCAGACTGCAAACTCTGCAGCTTCCCAACCAAGAGACAACCCTGTCAGGGTGGCGGCTGCACAGGTGAACTCGGTCATAGGTCACCGGTGGGTCTGCGGCAGTCTCCAGAAGCTACAACACATTGGTGTTGAAGAATTCACCAGATGACAAGAGAAGGGAATGGTGCACTCACTAGATTGACTGTGGCACGTGGGGGACAAAGTTTGCCTTCTCCAAGTTCTGAATCCCATTATGGCTCAAGCTACCAATGGCAATACCCACCAGTCAAAGACTGCCATGACAGCTTCTATTAGAGGAGAATGTATCTGGGGGGAGTCTGTAGACTGGCACTTCGGCTGGAACAGCCACCCACTGCCACAAGAGAAGGGAATTGTGACAGCAGGAGTTACTTTATCTATCCGGACACCATTTTGATTTTTGTACGTGTATCTTCTGCTTACCGGAATGGAGTTTGAGTCAGTGTGTGTGTGTGTGTGTGTGTGTGTGTGTGTGTGTGTGTGTGTGTGTGTGTGTGTGTGTGTGTGTGTGAGATAAGGGGTCCCTCAATAATATATCTTTGTCTAGAGACTCCGAGAAAACATAAGGAAGAAACGAAAGTAGAAAGTGAGAGGTTCCTAAAATTTGTACAGAATTACCTTTAGCCAATGAGATGTGTTTATGCTAATGTCAGCACATATGTAGAGAGAAGCTGAGCCAATTATATTGTTACCACGTATGACTTAACCTATATAAGTGACCCATTGTGTAATAAAACCCAGATCTGCCCTGATGCTCAAATGTGGTTCTTCCATGCACGCATTTGAATTTTACAATTTAATTTGTGACAGGCACAACGTCTCACATTATGTGGGGACTACAATCTTCTTTTCTCATGATGCCATCTATTTTGTGAAGGGCACAAGTCCATCCTGCAGCAAAACAACCCCACAACATGATGCTGCCAACCCCGTGTTTCACAGTTGGGATGAGGTTCTTAGGCTTCCAAGCTTCTCCCTTTTTACTCCAAACGTAACAATTGTCATTATGCCCAAAAAGTTAAATTTTAGTTTCATCAGACCACAGGACGTCTCCAAAAATTAAGGTCTTTGTTCCTGTGTGCATTTGCAAACATTAATCTGGCTTTTTTATGCTTCTTTTGGAGTAATTGTTTCTTTCTGGTAGAATGGCCTTTCAGCCCATGTTGATACAGTACTCGTTTCATTGTGGATATCGACACAATCTTACTAGCTTCCGCCATTATCTTCACAGGGTCTTTTGCTTTTGTCTTTGGGTTGATATGCACATGTCGGACAAAAGCACGTTCATCTCTGGGACACAGAACGAGTCTCCTTCCTGACCGGTGTGATGGCTGGACATTCCCATCTTGTTTGTACATATGAACGAGGCACCTTCAGGGATCTTGAAATTGTACCCAAGGATGAGCCAGGCTTGTGCAAGTCCATAATTCTCTTCCTGATATCTTGGCTGATTTCTTTAGAGACTTTCCCCATGATGTTACACAATGAAGCAGTGTGTTTCAGGTGTGTCTCTAACTCCGATGTTGCCAAAAAAACCTATCTGGAAGCTTCCAAACACATGACATCATCATATGGGCAGTCCAGAATTATTCAAAGGCATAGTAATTTTAGTGTATGTAAACTTTGACTTTGCAGTAAGTAATAAAAATGCCTTAAAACATTCTCTATCCCTCATTATTCTGGCATTTGGCAAATAAAAATTATGGTAATCCTAATTGATCTAAAACAGGAAAGGTTTATTCTGATTTCATGTCAGATACTGATAAAAACACACACTATTTAAAAAGACACATATGCATGTAAACTTCTGGTGTCAACTGTTAAACACCAGTGGTAAGCAGGAAGCACTCCGCCATGATGAACATAAAAAGATGACAATTAAGAATTGAAAAGGGGTTAGCAACAGTTGTTTAATATACTTAACTGCAGTAAAGAAATCAATTGGCTGGAGAGAGGAGGATGGCATGTTAGGAGTTAAAGGGGTGGTCCTAAACCAATATTGATTTTCATCCATCTCTTTAGTTATTTTAATAATAGTTTTTCTAATATGGTTTAATTAAAAAGTCCTTACCATTCCCTCTCTAATCTAAAGGCTTTATCCCCCCCCCCTCCCCACACACCTTTATCCATTTGCTTTGATGACGACTCATTTGAGAATCCCCAGTGCATGCTGTTATACTTAAATGGGATGTCATCTGTGGGCTTAGGCTGCGGTCACTGTCACTGCCTCAACCTTAAACCAAGCGCCAGCGACATCAGCTTCAGGAGCTGGGCTGGTCCCTGCTATACTTGAGCATTTGTTGGTTGTCAAATCTGACGTATGCTCAGCATGAGCTCCCTTCTTACGGTGCAACATTCTTCTCAGTGCACAGTGACAGTGCGCTCCCTAGCAGTCTCTAATTAGAAGTGACGAGTCGGCAACATAGCGCACTGTCAGAGTACATTGTAAAGAGATAATCTGGTGAGCAGAGACGAGGCCAGCCACGCCCTCAAAACAGACGTCTGTCCTATGTATGCTCAGTACAGCAGGGACAAGCCCAGCCCATCAATGGCCTCTGTTTGAGGATGCTTTATTTCAGGGTGGAGATGTCAACTTTGAGTATCCCAGCATGCACTGGGGATTCTAAAACGAAGCTTCATCAAAACCGAATACGTAAAGAAAAATAAAATAAAAATTAAAAGCAGTTAGATGAGGGGGAAGGGTAGGGACTTTTAAATTAAACCATATTAGAAAAAAAAAAATATTACATTACAATAAACAGACATTTAGAATGAAAATAATTATGTCGTTTTGGACCACCACTTTAACCTCTCTCCTGGAATATAGCTACTACACGCACACTCGGCCAGGGGCTGGGTAGGCTCTATTGGACGAGCTCCTTGGAAACCAGCTGTACACTATGAAAGGTAAAAGCTCTCATTGATGAGAAATGACAGATCAGAAAATCAAGTCAATTGAAAATTTGCTATTTTGATGCAAATTAGAGAGATTTAGTGGCCAGAGTATACCCCTTTAATGACTCAGTTGCTGTAGAAAAGACAAGCAACAGAGCTCAGCAATTAGCCGCAAGCTGTAGATATTCAGTCAGTTCTGAAACTGATCAACAAAGCGGAAAGAAACACCAGGTAGACAGTGCTGGAGTAAAAATTTAAGTCATGCTTTACATCTTAGCCAATGAGCTAACAACATTTGAAATGGGACAAATCCAGTAATTCCTCCATTAAATAATATTCGTCATTCGTATTGTCTGTAAGTGTACTCTACTTTGAGTAGATAATTCTTTAGTTACAACAGATGTTGGCTTCATCGGGCAGTATAATCAAGTTTGGTTCTCTCATGTATTTGGAGACCAAATACAAGATCTATTTCGGTCAGGCTACAGTGTTCGAGGAATCGTTTTCACACAGAAGCTATTTAAGCAAACCATATGGAAATATTTCATTTTGGAAAGCCGCATGTCAAACCCTAGAATTGAAATGAAACATGATGCGCTCTGCTACATATTGCTCAAGAGGTGAATAAGCACTGGCCCAAAAATAAAATTACCTGTAGTGTGATGGGTTATTTCAATCCTTAAAATGTCATCTCATTTACATTGGGACTCAGCGTGCATTTCAGAAATATATCATGTTAGAAGAACTAAGCACACTGCAGTTTAGGGGAATGGAGGATGCACATCCTATCTGGTAGATTATCCTCTTGTAGTGGTGGCATGGCACAATCAACTGGACTTGTTCAGAAATCCACTAACCTGAGTAGCTTGGTTAGTTCAACTGAACACTAGGAAAATTTTTGCTATGATGAATTCTAAAGTCTATAATTAAAGGGTTTCACCACAGCCATAACTATAGCTTACTGCCACCTATTTGTCAAATAAATATTAGGAAATACAAGCAAAACGCCATGGCTTTTCTTCAATTACGCCCCAAAGTACCCCATTGGTTTGTTGATGCTTTTACCTTATGTCTGCCAGTTTTTGGCTGGTTGAGCAGGAGCAGTGAAAGTGACTATATTTATACAACTGCTCACTTTCTCCCTATGCAGCATGATTGCAAAACAGCTCTTGAATTCTCTCAGTCCAACAGGCGAACAAGTGCAATGTAAAATATATATTGCATTTGCTTAGTAAATCGTTGGCTTCTGAGAAATCTAGTTTCACATGGTGACATGCCAGCATGCACAGGGAGACCCACTCTCTGACATCCCAGTGTGTCCAGGGAAGCAGTCATGCTGCTCTTGGCATAATCCAAGTGCTCTGTAGCTATGATTGACAGAAGTCCAGGTGGTAGTCTACTAACCACAGGATGGGAGAGCCATCTTAAAAAGAAGTCATGCACACATAGCCTAAATTTAGACAATACTGAGTGACAATCTAATCAAAAGTTTTATAAAAGACAGGGCTCTACTCTCAAAAGCTAACAATCTATAAAAAGGACATTGAAAGGGTGGGCTGGTATTTAAAATGTCCTTTCGAAATATCTATCTTTACACCCCAACCACTTGTATAATAAAGCTAATTGCACAATACCTTACACTGCTTGCCAACTAATCTCAAAGTGCATTTTGTTTGGTCTTTTTAACTTCACTTCCTGTGACATTTCATTTGAGAGGAGTCTCAAACAGGACGTCACAGGAGGCTGTGGCTACACTCACTCTCCTGCAGCATCTATCCTCCTCCAGGAACAGAGGTGGCCCTAAATTTATTTTGCCACACTTTGAAGATGTCTTGGATCAATGGTGGCAGACGATGTGGGAAAGGAGAGTACAGCGCTGGCACTCTGCTTTTAGATCTGCCACATCTTCTGTGGACAAGATGTTGTCAGGGGAAGGAGATAGAAGCAGTGGGAGTGACACCAGCACCATCCCAGAGCTTCTAGCACTACAAAAGCAAATCATCATCAGGGGGTGGCACTGGTGAAACTCATTGCTTCCATCACCGCCCCCCAGATGACGTCTGTTTTTACAGTTCAAAGCAGCGGAGATAGAAGCAGACTACTGGTGCTGCACTCACCTCTCCTGCAGCTTCTATCGCCATGACATCCAGAGAACAGCAATGCAATAAACTGTTATAACTGCATTGTTGAACCCCAGATGAAGTCCTGTTCTGGGAAGTGCAACAGACGCTGCAGGAAAGTGACAGTGGACCTGGCCTCCTTTGCGCTCAAACAAAATGTGACAAAGTATAAGTATTATATAAAAAACACACAACAATATTTAAGGATTAGCAGAACAGGGAGAAGTGTAGGGTATTGTATAATAAAGCCAATTACAAAAGTGGTTAGAGAGAGTACAGCTAGATATTTAGAAATGATGATTTGGAACCGGCCCAGCTCTTTAATGACGCAAAGGGTAAAAGAAAAAAAAAAAAAAAAAAAGGGCTTGTTTTGTACAGTGGCCTAACCATCTTTTTGTACTAAATAAGGAAACATTTATAAAGCTCCAGTCACTAGCCTTGCATGAATTCATACACTACTCTTACCCTTCATCTAACAAGTATTACTATCCCATAGCAAAGATCTTTGATTACATGAACAACTGTCACGCCAGGTGTTAGTGCAACACAGAGGGAAAAGGGAAAGTGAGCCCAGACACTAGGGAAAGGGGGAAGTGGAGATCTCCTAGTCTGGTCTAATGTCACCCTGATTGGAGAGGAGAATCTACAATCCTCGAAATCTGGAACTCCAGATTACCATCAACCATTACTGGAGGCGGAGGTAGAGGTGAGGGCTCAAGAGGTTCCACATACCTTTTCAGTAAGGACCTGTAGAACACCTTGTGGACCTTAAAGGCCTGACGAAGTTCAAGACAAAACGCTGCAGGGTTAATGTCTAAACTCGTCAAGGAACCCATGACTTTTGCTAGATGGTCCTTGCAATGGCTGAAGGAGTTGCCTACAATAAGTAGATCGTCCAGGTACGGGACTATTAGGATATTCCTCTCCCTCAGATGGGCCATAACCTCTGCCACCACCTTTGTGAAGACTCTTGGGGCTATTGCTAACCCGAAGGGGAGAGCCGTATATTGGTAGTGCCTTATTGTGCCCCTTATCGGTATCGCTACCCTCAGGAATTTTTGGTAGTCTCTGTGTATGGGGACATGATAATATGCGTCCTTCAGATCCAGGACAGCCATAAAACAGCCTGGGAACAACAATTTCACAGATGTTTTTATTGACTCCATCTTGAACGAATGAACTTTCAGAACCCTGTTCAATTTCTTTAGATTTACAATAGTCCTGAATGTTCCATCTGGTTTCTTCCTGAGGAATAGAGGGGAGTAGAACCCATCGCCTACCTCCTGAGCTGGGACTTCCTGAAGGACTGCCTTGTCCACTAGGCCTAGAACCTTTTGTTCTAGAGCCAACTGCTCTACCCCTGAAGACCTCACGGGGGTTACTATGAAATTTGGACGGGGAGTGGAGAGGAACTGGAATCTTAGCCCCGATTTTATCAGGTCTAAAATCCAGCGCACGTTTGATATTTTTTCCCAGGCCGGGAGGAAATGGAGAAGCGCCCCCCCCCCCCCCCCCACCACCACCACCACCACCTGGTGCGGGTTTCCTATTGTCACTAGGGGGCCTGTTAAACATAAACCCCTTGGCTTTTCTCTGCCTCCTGTCCTCCCACCTGTCCTGGTCTTTGGGGGGGGGGCCTCCTTCACATGAATTTCCGACCCCGAAAAGATTTCCTTAAAGAAGTACCGGAGAGGACCGGGAAGCGTTTTTTGTTATCCCCGGCCTTGTCCAGGATATCATCCGGAGTAGACCCGACTAAGAATTCCCCCTCACACGGGATGGAGCACAGCCTAGACTTCGTTTGGAGGTCGCCTGGCCAGCATTTGAGCCAGAGGGCCCGCCTAGCTGCGTTTGAAGAACTCCCAGCCCTAGCAGCCAGCCTGACAGTCGGCTAAGGAGTCAGCCAGAAAAGCCACTGCGCCCTCCATCACTGGGATGGAGTCTATTATATCATCCCTTGAGGCTTTATCCTTCAACTGCGCTTCTAGCTGGTCTAGCCAGACGATGAAAGATCTGGCCGTGCATGTGGCTGCCACCGCGGGTTTTAACCCCCCCCCCGCCACCTCCCAAGCGCCTTTCAAAAAGGAGTCAGCTTTCCTATCCATAGGGTCTTTAAGCACCCCCATGTCCTCAAATGGCAGGGAAAACTTTCTAGAGGCCTTGGCTATCGCGACGTCAATTTTAGGCGCCTTCCCCCAGAAGGAGCACACAGGGTCCTCAAAGGGGTATTTCCTTTTGGGTGACAACAACCCTTTCCTCTCTGGTTTTCTCCATTCCCTCTTAATCAGAGAATGTACTTGATCATTAAGAGGGAAGGATTTCTTTTTCCTCTGTCCTAGGCCACTAAACATTATGTCCTGGATAGACTTTTTAGGGCGAGGATCCACGAACCCCATAGTAGACCTAACCGCCTTAATCAAGGTATCGGTTCCATCTATAGGGAAACAGCTACGACCCCCGTCCCCTGACCCTGAAGACGACGAAGACGATGAATCGGAGACTACTCCCTTCTCGTCTGAACCACTGGACTCCGGCACCAGGGATAGGCGTCTAGTTTTCCCTTGTCCCCCCTCCCCTCCTTCTGCAGGGACTTAAAGGTGTCCTCCATCTGAGATTTAATCAGGGATCTGAGTTCGGAGGCAAACTTAGGGGTCTCCTCACAGATAGTTTGCTCGATGCATGAGTTGCACAGTCTCTTTTGCCATGCAGTGGGCAGATCCGCTGCGCAAAGCGCGCAGGCCCTTTGCTTGGACTTGCCCGTACTCTTCCTTCCCTGAGAAGAAAGAGGGGGGTCTCAAGTTACAAGTGAGCTTTCACGAAGGTCACTTACCGAACCGTAGTAAGAGGGAATACCGGATTTGAAGAGGAACCCGTTCCAGTAGCTGGGTCCTTCATCGAGGCTGACGCCGCGCTGGAGTCCTTGCCACGTTGTGAAGACCTGCCAGAACGCCCGCTTCCTCCGTCACCTTGCCGTGAAGGGCCGCTGTAGGATCCTTTCGTACGCTTCCTCTGAGGCGATGGTGAGTGGGGGTGCAGGGACTGCACCTCCTGGGGCTCCTGCTCGCTCATAGCTGCAGAGTGCCAGAGAATGCCAGGAAGCACTTCCACTGTGCTTCCCTGGCCATTTAAACTCTATAGGAGTCCGCCCCCCCTTCTGGCCTGTACCCCCCGTGTGGGCAGCTTACCGCACGCCCAGAGGGACCCGCGGCTGCGTCACTACCGATCACTTTGCGTCAGAGGGGAGTGCCAGCTTCGCGAAGCCCAGGCAAGCCTCCGACCCGGGCCCCGGAAGCCCCGCCACACTCACCACCTGGGCCTCGACGCCACCGGAGACCGCGGCGATCCAGTTCTTTGCTGTGTAGCGTCTCCCTGCCACCCTAGAGGCCCGCTGCCCCCAGCGGTGGCGCTACAGGACACCGCACCAGCCGAGGCAGGGAACCCCCGCTGCCTGAACCGGTCTGGCCGGGCCTGGTAAGTGCTCATTTTCTTCATTCCTTTTCAGGAACTTCCATCTGTAGGTGCCTGTCAAGGACAGGAAACCAACTGATGCGGGAGAGAGGTGCCGCCCTTTTTATCTGTAGGTTTCCTGTCCTTGAAGGGCGGATCCCCTCTCTCCGTGGTGCAGTCATGGAGAAAGAGAAAAGTAACAACAAAACTGAACCTAGTAAGAGACAGGGACCATCTGGCTTGCCTAGGGTTGAGACGATTAGCTGACTGGAGATATGACAGGTTCTTATGGTCAGTAATAACAGTAATAGGATGGACAGACCCCGCCAACCAATGTTGCCATTCCTCGAACACAAATTTGATTGCCAAAAGTTCCCTATTACCCACGTCATAATTTCTCTCAGCCGAAGACAATTTATTAGAAAAGAAGGCGCATGGACGCCATTTACCAGGGGACGAACCCTGAGACAACACAGCCCCAACCCAGACATCCGAAGCATCAACCTCCACAATAAAGGGTTGAGAAATATCGGGTTTACCGAGTATAGGTGCAGTGGCAAAATGATTCTTTAAGGAAGAAAAAGCCTGGAGGGAAGCATCCGACCATTTGGAAAAAAAATCAGACCCATTCTTAGTCATGTCAGTAAGGGGTATCACTATAACAGAGTAATTTTGGATGAAATTCTTGTAAAAATTAGGAAAAGCCCAGAAAACGTTTTAGAGCCTTCAGGTTCTTGGGACGTTCCCAGTCAAGAACTGCACAGATCTTCTCCGGATCCATACGAAAACCTGAAGATGACAAGTACCCCAAAAACTGCACCTCCTGAACAGCGAAAACACATTTTTCTAGTTTGGCATAAAGTTTGTTATCCCTTAATATCTGGAGCACCTACTTAACATGCCCCCGATGAGTCTCAAAATCAGGTGAATAAAGCAAAATATCATCCAGATAGACCACAATAAACCTCCCCACCAAATGATGTAAAATATCATTTATGAAATGCTGGAATACCACACTTGCATTGGTCAACCGAAAAGGCATAACCAGACTCTCAAAATGTCGTTCTGGGGTATTGAACACTGTTTTCCATTCGTCCCCTTCTCTGATTCTAACCAGATTGTCGGCTGCCCTTAAATCCAACTTGGAGAATACCTAAGCTCCTACACCCTGGCTGAACAAATCAGGAATCAGAGGAAGAGGGTATGGCAATTTGATTTAAAATTCCCGGAAATCTAAACAAGGACGTGGACCGCCGTCTTTTTTCTTCACAAAGAAGAAACCTGCCACCACGGGCGAAGATGAGGGTCTGATATGTCCCTTCTCCAGACTTTCCGCAATGAAATCCTTCATGGCTTGTCTCTCATGGCCAGAAAGATTATACAGTCTGGACTTTGGTAGTTTAGCGCTGGTGCTCGGGTTAATAGGACAGTCCTAAGCACGATGAGAAGGCAAATCCTGAAACCTCTTCTCAGAAAAAAACTTCCTCAAAATCAGACAAAAGCAGGTAATACTGCCGTAGAGACAGTAGCAATGGAAATATATAGACCATTCTCATGGCAGTAATCTCACCAGTTTGCCAATCCACCAATGGATTATGTTTAACAGGCCAAGGTATACCCAAGACAATCGGAGTAGGAAGATTGTTCATAACATAGCAAGGGATGATTTCATAATGAACTGAGCCCACCCTCAGTTTTACATTATGTACAATCTGAGTAAATGCTCTCTGTGCAAATGGCACTGAGTCAACGGCAAAGATGGGAATACGTTCAGCTAAAGCACAGCAAGCAAGACCATGAGTTTACACAAACTCCGCATCAACCATGCTGACTCCAGCTTCACTGTCAAACACAGATTTTTTTTCGGTTTTGCTCTCTTGAATCACCTCAGCTGTTAGGACAAAGCAGGAACTGCAGTTTAGTCATAAATGCACCCCTTGTTTATGCAAATCCAGACTACCAAGAGTTAATCAAGTCTCCTTTTGTTTAGGAATTGAAGGACAGGCCCCAACAAAATGTCCCTTTTTCCCACAAAAAAAAACAAAACAAACATACGCTTTTTTCTTGCGAATCTCTGGGGAGATGCATGATTTAGATACACCCCCTAACTGAATGGGTTCCTCCACCTCCCCCAGTACTGGTTCACCCCCACACCACTCCCCTGGCAGAGGTACACAACCCCGACAAGAAGGCCCCAGAGAAGGTGGTCGCACCCGTCTATCCCGAAGGCGTCTATCAAGATGTATGGCCAAAGACATGGCAGCCTCCAAGGACTGAGGGGTTTCATATACAGCCAAGGCATCGTTCAACCTTTCAGAAAGCCCCTCACAAAACTGATTTCTAAGGGCTGAGTCATTCCATTTGGAATCCGCTGCCCATCTACGAAATTCCGAACTTTATGTTTCCACTGACCAAATCCCCTGCTGAAGGTGACATAGCGTAGACTCAGCCAAGGCGACTCGATCAAGGTCATCATAGATAAGGGCCAGAGCTCCAAAAAACCCCTCCACAGACTGGAGACAAACCGAGTCCTGCAGTAACGAAAACTCCCTTGACTGAGGATCGCCCTGCAATAGAGATCACAATACCAACCCGTTGCTCCTCATTACCGGAGGAGACGGGAAGAAGTTTTAAATACAGTTTGCATGCCTCCTTAAATATAAAAAACTTGTCCCTACCTCCTGAGAACCTGTCCGGGAGGGCAACCTTGGGTTCAACTAGGACAGGCCTAGCTGCAGAGACCCCCGTATTGGCGACCTGTAGCTGCTGATGCCTTACCTCACCACGGAGGTCATTCACCTCCAGAGACCGCCTGTGCAGCCGCTCTGAAACTGAATCCATACGAAAGGGAACACAATAAAATGTCAGTTTTATTTGTTTCCTTTTTTCAAAACGTGTTCGGCCGGCTATAATGTCATGCCAGGTGTTAGTGCAACACAGAGGGAAAAGGGAAAGGGAAAGGGAGCCCAGACACTAGGGAAAGGGGGAAGTGGAGACCTCATAGCCTGGTCTAGCATCACCCTGTCTCAACTACCGTCCCTATATTGCCTCTTCAGCAATCGCCTCACGCGTGCCTCGCCCTACTTTCCCTGGCATACGGCTAGGGATGGAAGGAGATGAACACTAGTCAACCTCTACTAAACACTATAGACAACAAGGGAAGACAAAACAGGGGGAAATTGCTTAGCTTTAGATGACTCCAAATATGCACACGGCCTCAAGCTCCAGAGAGGACGAAGTACTGCTCCGCCGCACAAGTAGAAATGAATATAGCCGGCAACTTCCTCTCAGACACACCAGGTATATATACACCCCGGCCAGAGCTAATTAGCAAGAGGGAGGTAGCCGCTCAATCCTAAAGACAGCCTCTTATCTAAGAAGATGTCTGTAATGCCAACCGTAGAGATACAAGTACTTCAGGATTTAAAGAGTCAGTAGCATCAACCCTCAAGAGCTGTCTATATGGGCATGAAGGTCATATGAAGTGTACAGCACATGTTGGGGCTCTCCCTTTGGTGCGGGTTCCAGCGATGGGGTTAATAGTCTAGACAAGTCAAATGTGGTGACAGATTCCCTTTAAAGAAATACATTTTTGCCAAGAAAAACAACTGATCTAGAAATACCAGAAAGGGAACCCTCATTTTGTCTAATCTTGCACAACCTGTTTAGGCTTGTCATAAGAATGAGGTTTTTGTGATTCACTGACAAGTTCACCTCTATGGAGCCTGTCTCACTTTATAAATGTTACTGTCTGAAACAGAACGACAAGCATAAATGCTGAGTATACATTGAAGACATACTGATGTGTGATGGGTAAATAGTAGTTTGTTTATATAATACATCGGGCCTGATCCTTGTGGCATGCACCTGAACTGAAGATTCAGTACTCTGCAAAGACTGATCCATAATAAAAACTAATCACAGTTTAGGGAAGTTGTCTTCAATCTTTCTTACCTGGAAAGTAAAAGTGTTGCAAGCCACATCCAGACCTCTCCCTTCCCCAGAATAGTGACACCCAAAGTCCTAATTATCGGTATAATGACAGCCAAAGCTTTTCCACAGAAATCACACCGAGGCGGTACTTACATCCGTGGGTTGCCACCTTGCCCTGAATCAGTATTCTCACAAACACTCCCACCACACCAGCTTCAAATACTTCTTCCAACTGGTATCATCATCCTATCTCTAAACCTCCAAGCTCAGTACAGGAGCATCCAGATTTGCTCCTTTGTAAGGGTCTATTCACAAAAGTCACCATCTGGAGACCTGCTCTCCATAGCGGTTTGCTAGACCATTAGCACCAAGCAGGCAGACAGCCACAAGCTACAGGTTAGGGACTCAAGCACTAGGGCATGTGCACATGTTGAGCAATTGCAGATTTTTCTACAAAAAGAAGAGTGCTGGCAAGGAGAAAAAAAAAAAAAAGAAAAACTGAAAAATTAGCTCTTTTTTGATACATGTTGATTTGGTTTTTTTACCCCCATATGCTTGAATGGGAGAAAAACAAATATATTTAGCTTACCAAAGGGAACATTTAACTATGAAAAACAAAAAAGGTGGCAAGCAAGAACAATGCATGTGAACATAATTCCATTTGGGCTGACACCCTAAAAGGGAGTTTAAGAAGAACCAGTCTGCGGAAAGGTGCACAAAGCCTCTTGGCCACACCAAGGGTGCACCACGCTCCTAATTAGATTATTAGATAAAACTTCAGTTGCTGCAGAACGAATGCAGTGATTAGATCACTAAAGGTGTGATTTTATAGATGCTATATCCTCCTACAACGCTGTGTGTTTAGTTTATACTGTGAGCTTTGGACTGACAGAAACAATACAATTGAAAAATTAGATTTTGGGTTAATTAAATCTGGTCTGGTCTCCCATTAGAGCAGTCATTATAAACAAATATTATGCTAATCTGTTTAATAGGAGCTATCATAAAATACACCAGATACATAGTTTGTGTGTCCGGTGTATTCTCTAATTGCTCCCATCAGTCAACTGGCATAATAATGATATTTTTGACTAGTGGAAGAGCAGATCTGCCCCCATACCACTATGCCCTTACAAGCGCAACAAACTATTAACAGATCGGCTTCTAAAGGCAATTGTCAGCCTAAAAGTTAACACTTACAAAGCAGATATTGTTCTTTTCACTGTATCATGGCCTTTTCGGTACATTTATACAGATCATGTCCCTTCCGCAACATGTTTATTTGTGAAAAGAGTATTCCCATTCATGTGTCTACGCACTGACCACAAGTGGTCTGGACATCGGAAGCTGTCGTGAGGGCTGCAGTACACCATAACCAGAAGGCAACGTTCCCAGTCATGATGAGCTTTTGATGCTGCAGAATTTCTGCAGCCATTATTGAAATTAGGTTACTTGCGGTTTTTCATTGCGTTTATAGTGTTCTGCGATGCAGCGTTTTTGGTGTATCATGCTTTAAATAAAGCCGCTTTGTTTTGGATATTTCCTGGTATTTGGCGTTGACAAAAATTTATTGATATACTTACCCCATGTGCTTTATAGTCCAAAAACAAATACGGTATATGCGGATTACAAGCATTTTTGATTTGTTTCAGTAGCAAAAACGAACATATGTTTGTTTTGTTTTTTTACATGCAGATTTTCCACATCTAATGCAAGTCTATGGGGAAAAAGCAGATTTAAACCACGCACCGCAGGCCAGTTTACGCGGAGTAAAATAAAAGCACAGTGGGAATGAGATTTCTTTAAATCCCATTCCCTATGCTGAAACTGTAAGAGACTGCATTTTGCAGGCAGCAAAAATAGGAGCAAAGGGAGTCAAAAACGCACCAAAAGTTCATTGTGGGAATGTAGCCTAATTCTCATAGGATAGGACTTCTAGAAATGACACAGCTTGCTGTACAGAAAATAGAGAGACATATTCATGAATGGCAGAGATGGAAATAATCCCTTAAAGGAGTAGTCCAGAATTACAAGAACATGGCCATTCCCAAAAGAAGTCATGCCTGTTGTGTGGTATTGCAACTCCGGGCCTTTTACATTAATGAAGCGGAGCTGTAGTATCTCATACAGGTGTGGTGCAGCTTTTGGAAAACAAAACAAAAAAAAAAAAAAAGTGTCATGTTTTACTAATCATGGACAATTTCTTTAAGTCAGAAGAATATACTTTTTTTCCTGTTAAAGTATTCAAACATATCTTAAGTACCCATAGCATTATATTGCAAAATGTACAGTACAGACCAAAAGTTTGGACACACCTTCTCATTTAAAGATTTTTCTGTATTTTCATGACTATGAAAATTGTACATTCACACTGAAGGCATCAAAACTATGAATTAACACATGTGGAATTATATACTTAACAAAAAAGTGTGAAACAACTGAAAATATGTCTTATATTCTAGGTTCTTCAAAGTAGCCACCTTTTGCTTTGATGACTGCTTTGCACACTCTTGGCATTCTCTTGATGAGCTTCAAGAGGTAGTCACCGGAAATGGTTTTCACTTCACAGGTGTGCCCTGTCAGGTTTAATAAGTGGGATTTCTAGCCTTATAAATGGGGTTGGGACCATCAGTTGTGTTGTGCAGAAGTCTGGTGGATACACAGCTGATAGTCCTACTGAATAGACTGTTAGAATTTGTATTATGGCAAGAAAAAAAAGCAGCTAACAGTCTATTCAGTAGCTGGCTGCAATATTTTAAGGTTAGCATGTTGTTGTATTAACACTGGGAATTGGTAGGAAGGGTACCGCACAGGATGGTTAACGGAACCAGTTGGGATGACTTTACTACCAACACTAGTCGCATGGCTGTGTAGGTCCTAACACAACAATACATTGAAAGTATTGTAGTAATCTGATGCACTGGTGTTGAGAATCAGGCTTGGAAACCACAATTAAACTAGCCTGGAAATGAAGGGAGTGCTTTGATTCCCCCCGAAGTCTATTGACATGTCTGATTTTGTAAATACTTGTATTCTCTATGAAAAAAAAAAAAAAAACCTTGAAGATTTTCCTCCATATCATCACCCGTTTGTCAGATTTTTTATGTTTGTGTGACATCCATGTGTGATTTACTTTACATATATCTACATTTGGGATGGGGAACCTCCGGCCCGCGATTACCTTTCCTTCGGCACCGAAGTGCTCTGGCCGGCAGCTGTGTTTTGACAGCTGCCAGATCTTTAATTTTTTTCCTTATTACTCTGCGAGTACGCAGCGTTCACTATGGGACGTTGCGTCGCGCGCAATGGAAGATTACAGGGGTCAGGACGTATTTATGGACGGAGTTAGGGCGTGATGCGCTCCCGTCCCACACATGATGACAGCAGCAGCACCTCCAGTGATGTACATACCCCAGCCCAGCATTTCCAGTGATGTACCGTATTTTTCAGACTATAAGACGCACTTTTTTTCCACCAAAATTTTGGAGGAAAGTGGGGTGGGGGGGGGGCGTCTTATAGTTCGGATGTACGGTCCGGCTGTGAATGGTGGTGGGGAGTAGCAGCGGAGTACAGGAGGCAGGAGCCGCCTACTGCTGTTAATACTGTACCCGCTGTTTAAGGGGTTTTCGATCTCCAAGATCCTATCCCAATATGTAGTAGGAATAATAATATTATTATTATTATTATTATTATTATTAATAACAACAAATACCTACAATTAGAAATGTAGTACAGTATTTGATTCACTATGCCTCTTTCCTCCTGTGCAGGCAATACAGGACCTTAGGTATCCACGGTTACCACCACTAGTAGCTAGCTAACTAACTGTCACTTTATCAGTGGACGTAACCATGGATACCTAAGGTCCTGCAATGCCTGCACAGGAGGAAAGAGGCATAGCAAATCAAAAATACTATACTACATTTCTAATTGGTGGTATTTGCTAATATTATCATTATTACACCTACTACATATTGGAATAGGATCTTGGAGATGGGAATACCCCTTTAAGAAAATGAATATTCACTACTCCCCATGCTCTTGGGCATGTGGAGCACTGAATATTCATTCCTCTTGATAGCACGCAGTGTCAGCCACCTGAATCCTGCAGCTGCTCGGCGATCACTTGTGCTCGCTATTAGGGCTCTTTCACAGGTCAGTATCTCCAATACGAGTGGTGACAGTTTCCACACGTACCGGAGACACTGACACACGTAGACCCATTCAAGTGAATGGGTCTGTGCACATCTCAGTGTGTTTTCACGGACCGTGTGCTCCACACGCTGACATGTCCGGTTTTTTTTGCGGATGCGCAGTCCATAAAAGTGTCTCACGTTGAACACACACGGATGACATCAGTGTGACAGGTGTCCTGTCACTCACTGAGCGCAGCTCTGGGGCTGTTCATTCTCCCCGGCGTGATCGGTCGCATGGATTACAGCAGGGGACACTTAGGTGAGTATAAGAATTTTTTATTTTTTTCTTATCTTTACAGGTGGACACTGCGGGAGCAGACACTACTACTCTCATCATTGTCCCTACTGGGGCTGATCACAGTGCCGGCAGGGGACCATGATGAGGGCAGCATTCAGCACCCGGCGCTTGGAATTAGAGCTACAGTTAGGGCTGTTCCGTATGATCCTGATGCGGCACACCATTGCCACACACGGATATCTCAGATACCGGAAATATACGGACGTGTGAAACTGGCCTTAAAGAGAATGAATATTCACTGGACGTGGGGAGTATAGTCCGGGGAGCAGTGAATGTTCTGGCAGCTGACCTCAGCATGTGGGGATGCATGGCAGGGACATCAGCATATTATATATATAAAAAAAAAAAAAAAAAAAAAAAAAAAAAAAAAAATTTATATTATATATATATATATTATATATATTATATATATATATATATATATATATATATATATATATATATATATATATATATATATATATATACGCAGTGTGATGGGGATGCCATGCATACCAGGATGGGAGCATAACCCCTATAACAGTGCATCATGACCACATTTTTTGCTTCAATTTTTTTTTTAAAACTATTTTCCTCCTCTAAAACCTAGGTGCGACTTATAGTCCAAAAAATACGGTAGATGCCGCAGCTCCATGAAAAGCAGTTACGAGTAGCAACATCATCCATACCATCTAACATCAACATCACATTAGGGGCGAGTTAATTGTTTAAAATTACCCTACTATATTTTTTTCAAAGTTGATAATTTTGTACGGCTCCAAAATGATGTCCAAATGGTCCTTGGCAGAAAAAAGGTTCGCAACCCCTGATCTACATAATCAAATACAGTCTTTTAGGTTAATAATTGCAATGTATTCATAAAGATCACATGTAATACAGATGTTCGTCGCGGGATCCAGGTTCTTTTTAAACGCACTCAGACTTGAAAGTGTGACATTCATCCAAGATATGAACTCATCTGTACAGCCCTATTCAATTACATTGGTCAGTGTGTTGTCCGAATTGCACTCCGACAGCACACGTCCACGTATGTATTATTACTTGTCTGAGAGCCCTAAGGCTAAGTGCCAACGATTCAGAAATGCTCCGGATTTTTCCTGAGCATTTCTGCATCTCCCTCACAGAAAAAACGCATGCGGATTTTAAATGCGTTTTTTGCTGCCAGGGACAAGCTTAAGTGAAGCGTTTTGATCATGCGATTTCGCATGCGGGTTGTCAAGCACTTTCCAAACGATTTTAGCATCACTTGGAAAGTGCTTGACAACTTGGTCACACTATATAAATCCATGCAACCGGAGTCGGTAAGCCAAACCTCCGACTGACTCCTCAGTTTCCCTGACTTCCGACTCCACAACACGGCCTCACTACTGAGCGTGTAGATAAAGTGCAGCACAGATTCATCTCAGCTAAAAGCCGAGATCATTAGATCAGGAACAGAACAGACATTTATAGGACAATAACTATGCCAAATTCTTATGAAAGCATTTACAGCACATCCTGCATTGTACTACTGAACCCAATTTATTATATATTTTAGGAGTCGGTCCATTTTATACCGACTCCACCAAAATGGACACCGACTCCACAGCCCTGGGTACAACAAGTACCTAATAAAACAAACAGTCGTGTCAGGAATGGAGCCAAATGCACTTTAAATTAATGTTTGTCAAAAATCTAGGCTGGTAGAACTCATTCTAAAACAACCACCTGGGGCACGAGCTCTTAAGCTGCGCTCACAATGCAGACGGTGCATTCTGTGCAGCAATTTTCAAAAACAGTGGCAAAAAAACCCTGCAGTTTCAAAGCACTGGCCACAATGCGTGAATGTAACCTCATTGCCCCAACACATATTAAAGCAGTTTAGTGAAAACCCCAGTAATCAAGCACAGGGTGGTGTATATTATATGTATAATGCTTTACCCAACAAGTTGGGGTGTAGCACTGAGTCTCCACCACCAATGCACCCGGTGTGAGTTATTGCCTGCAGCACTAAGGTCACATCGACAGCGCTGCAGCCAATCGGTGATCTCAGCAGCTCTGATTGAGTAGACTGGCTTATATCGTTTCTCAATACAAAATGTGCACAAGAACCAGTACAGTATCACCATCAGAGAGGTCAGCTGGGAGGTCACAGCCACTGTCAGCACTGCGGCCACTGCCTCCATTAACCTGCCCACCTGTACAAGTCCCAGCCCCCACTCACCTGCTTGCTCCCGGGCTGACAACACGGACACCAAGTAATGGGCGCCATCAAAGTATGGAAACATAGACAGACGGGAGAAGTGCTCGGCAGCCTCAGAGACGAGCTCCATGCTGCCAGCCCGCTGCTCCTCTCACTGACAGTCTCACAGCTGAGGAGGCTTCACGGTAAATAATGCTTGACAGAAGGACCTTCCATGACGTCATGTGATTAGTCACGTGTGTGGGAGGTGTCAGGCTCCAGGTTGTGCTGCTGGAGGCGCTCCTGCAGGGTTTACATCGGTCACACAGACAGGCAGCTCTACACAAGCACGTGCCCGGTACACAAGGTGCCCAGCTCTGGCAAATACTGACCAAATACTGAATGTGGCCTTTAAGAGTTGTGACACTTATTTTTCTGTCACCTTTCATTTATTTTACAATATAATGTACTGAAAAATGGGGAAAAAAATTGCAAGTGCTGTGAGATGGTGTAAAAAAATGCATTTCCACCATTCCTTTTTGGATTGTGTTTTTACGACATCCATTGTGCAGTAAAAATGACCTGACCGTGTGATTCCTCATATCAGTAGTTACGGTGATACTAAGGCTGTGTGCCCACGATGCGTTTTTTAAGCTTTTCCACAGTGGTAATTCCGCTACAGAAATGCTTAAAAAACGCATGGTAGAAGGTCTGCCATGTTCCCCAATGATAATCCGCATGTGCTGTGCACATGCTGCGGAAATTTCCGCTGCGGATTATCATTGTGGAAAAATCCGCAGCACTACCAATTATTTTGGGTAATCGCGGCGTTTTCCCCGCCATTGACCTGCATTGAATCGCTTAATATCCACATGAGTACATGTGAACATGCGGATATTAAGCGATTCAATGTGCGGATGGTACCCGGGTCTGGAGACGAGGAGACTCTCATCTAGACCCAGGTACCATAGAACCTGCAAAAAAAAAAAAGAATTAAAATAAAAAATATACATTATACTTACCTTCTGATGGCCCCCGGTCTCCATAGCGATGCGTCCTGGTTTCCCGGCAGCTCGCGATGGTCTAAAAGGTCTAGCCTCAAAGTCTACAGTTCTTTTTTTATTTTAGTGTTTAAAAAATTTCAAAACTTTATATAAAAAAATAGTTTTTTGTCGCCATTTTCTGAGGTCTAAACACTTTTTACATTTCTATAAGGAAGCTGTGTGAGACCTTATGAGTGGTGCATTGTCATTTTCATTGGCATCGTTTTGACGTACCAATGATGTTTTAATCGCTTTTTGTGTTATTTCATTTTTGGGGTCAGGAGCCACAAAAAAAAAGCGCCATTTTGGAGTTTCCTTTTTTTTTCCTAACTTTCCAATGTTTGCTGTAAGGCCCCAGCCCCACTATCAGTATTTGGTCAGTATTCGGTCAGTATTTTTTCTCAGGAGTGGGAGCCAAAACCAGGAGTGGGTGATAAATGCAGAATTGGTGACTTGTTTCTATTATACCTTTTCTCTGATTGTCCTTCATCTGGTTTTGGTTCCTCCTGAGTAAAAATACTGACCAAATACTGATAGTGGGGCCGTGGCCTAAGGTTAAATGAGTTGTCAGGTCTTCTGATGAAAGTCTCCAGTCACTCTATGGTAGGATCCTCCAGAGGCGGCGGTCGTGTGACCACAAGTATGCAACATCTGGTCAGGTGCCGACTACACAAGCGAATTGTTTGAGGCCAAATATGTCTAATCGGAATGTGGCTGGAAATATGCAAATCGCATACCTGAGGTGACGTGACCGGCTGCTTTCACCGACAGCACTGGAGAATCCTGACAGCATGCGGTGCAGAAGCCTTAAAGATTCAGAAATCTGAAGTCACATAGACTGCAGACTTTCATCAGAAGACTCTTTAAGGCCACGTGCACACGTTGAATATTTGGTGAGTTCTTTATCTCAGTATTTGTAAGCCAAAACCAGGAGTGGGTAAGAAATGCAGAAGTGGTGCATATGCAGGGGCATAACGACCGCGGTCACAGAGGTTTTCACCTCGACCGGGCCCATGCAGGTGGGAGCCCACCGACGCCAGCACAAATTTCAACTGGATGTGCGTCTTTGGACGCACATTCAGCTGAAGTGTTTTGCAGCACAGAGACCCTTTAGGCCCTTGCGCGGCAATACATGCTGCCAGCCAATAGGAGCCCAGCAGCTGACGTCGGCGTGCATGAGACTGTGGGAGTATGGCATTGACTTGACGTCTTGCGCTCCCATGACACATTGAAGTCAGCTGCGAGCTTCAGAAAAGGACGCCGCTCGTCAGGGAAGCGGAGGGAAGACGAGTAAAATTGTTTATTTTTTTCAATGCATTAAAGAACAGCGCAGAATGGGGGACATATACCAGGATGGGAGAGATATATACCTGGATGGGGCACAGGATAGGGATATATATACCACGATGGGGAATATATATACCAGGATGGGGCCCAGGTAAAGGGACATATATACCAGGATTGGGGATATATAACAGGATGGGAACCAGGCAGGATAAGGGACATATATACCAGGATGGGGGATATATATACCAGGATGGAGCCCAGGAAAAGGGAAATACAAGTGCTTCTCTATAAATTAGAATATAATCAAAAAGTTAATTTATTTCAGTTCTTTAATACAAAAAGTGAAACTCATATATTATATAGAGTCATTACAAACAGAGTGATCTATTTCAAGTGTTTATTTCTGTCAATGTTGATGATTATGGCTTACAGCCAATGAAAACAAGTCATTATCTCAGTAAATTAGAATAATTAACAAAAAACACCTGCAAAGGCTTCCTAAGCATTTAAAAAAGTCCTTTAGTCTGTTTCAGTAGGCTCTACAATCATGGGGAAGACTGCTGACTTGACAGATGTCCAGAAGGCCGTCATTGACACACTCCTCAAGGAGGGTAAGCCACAAAAGGTCATTGCTAAAGAAGCTGGCTGTTCACAGAGTGCTGTATCCAAGCATATTAATGGAAAGTTGAGTGGAAGGAAAAAGTGTGGTAGAAAAAGGTGCACAAGCAACCGGGATAACCGCAGCCTTGAAAGGATTGTTAAGAAAAGGTCATTCAAAAATTTGGGGGGAGATTCACAAGGATTGGATTGCTGCTGGAGTCATTGCTTCAAGAGCCACCACACACAGATGAATCCAGGATATGGGCTACAAGTGTCGCATTCCTTGTGTCAAGCCACACATGACCAATAGACAACGCCAGCAGCGTCTTACCTGAGCCAAGGAGAAAAAGACTTGGACTGTTGCTCAGTGGTCCAAGGTGTTGTTTTCAGATGAAAGTAAATTTTGCATTTCATTTGGAAATCAAGGTCCCAGAGTCTTTAGGAATAGTGGAGAGACACACAATCCAAGCTGCTTGAGGTCTAGTGTGAAGTTTCCACAATCAGTGATCGTTTGGGGAGCCATGTCATCTGCTGGTGTAGGTCCACTGTGTTTTATCAAGACAAAAGTCAGCACAGCCATCTACCAGGAAATTTTAGAACACTTCATGCTTCCCTCTGCCGACAAGCTTTTGGAGATGAAAATTTCATGCTCCAGCAGGACTTGGCACCTGTCCACACTGCCAAAATTACCAATACCTGGTTTAAAAACAACAGTATCACTGTGCTTGATTGGCCAGCAAACTCGTCTGACCTTAACCTATTGGGTATTGTCAAGAGGAAGATGAGAGACACCAGACCCAACAATGCAGACGAGCTGAAGGCTGCTATTGTTACGGTTCCGGGTGGTGGAACCATTGTGCCGTGGTACAAGGAGGGACCGGAGGGGCGTAATTAGGCACCTCACTCGGACCGACCGTGGCTATACGGCGGCTTAGTGAACTCCGTGAACCAAGGAAGGACCGGGAAGGTGGACCGGGAATGTGGACCAGGTGCTACTCCGGGACCGACCTCATGTGAGAGCAGGCGACTCCCCCATGGACTGGTGACAGGAGCTGACTGACATGGCAGATAGGCACGGTTGGTAGGCAGGCGGGCACGGCTGATAGACAGACTGGTGGGCACAGCTGAAAGACAGGCTGGCGGGCAGCACTGGGACCTAAGGGCTGACAAGCGTGTTAAACACAAACTGACAACATTGCTCAGGCACCTCCATATTGGAGGAGGTGCCTTATATAGTGGATGCCCTCCGGCCATTGGCCGGGAACATCTTGGGACGGCGCCCGTGTGGCCCCTTTTAGAGACAGGGAGTGCACGCACCCTAAGCACAGTGCCCGGGGATCTGCGCGTGGCGCGTGCACCCCGGGCACAGTCAGCATGGGAGCCAGAAGAGGAGCGGCGCGTACTTGACCGGAGCCGCGGTGGTAAGGGCGTCGGCGTCTCTGCCGGAGGAGCGAGGCAGAAGGCAGAGACGCCGACACTACAGTACCCCCCCTTTACGCCCCCTCTTCTTCAAGCCCGCAAGAAATTTTTCCAGAAGAAAAGTGTGAATGTTCTCCCTGAGCTCCCAGGACCTCTCCTTAGGACCAAACCCCTTCCAATCCACAAGAAAAAAGGTTTTTCCTCTTACCCTCTTGGCAGCCAGAATGTTCTCTACCTCAAAAACGTCCCCAGTGGAAACTGAAGCTGGAGTGGTACCCAGATCATCAGAGAAAGGATTGAGAACGACAGGCTTGAGGAGAGACACATGAAAGGAATTGGGGATCCGTAACGAGGCAGGGAGTTTCAGTTTGTACGCCACAGAACTAATTTGTCTCAAAACCACGAAAAGACCAATGAAGCATGGACCCAACTTGTATGAAGGTATTTTGAGACGAACATACTTAGATGACAACCAGACTTTGTCCCCCGGACGGAATAGAGGCGGATCCAGACGTCTGTTGTCTGCATGTTTCTTCATCCTCTCAGGGGACTGAAGCAACGCAGACTTTGTGTCCTCCCAGATCTCATAAAAGCTCTTAACGAGAGACTCCGCAGCAGGGTTGTCGACAGAAGTAGAGACAGGAAACGGAATATTGGGCTGCTGTCCGTACACCTGACCATTGTCACCTGGTCTACCTGCATAGATTCAGGGGTGGATGCCGAGGCAGAGGCTTGTTGCGAGACCGGCCTTTGGAAGGTGGGTGCAAGGCGTAGAGGTCATTTCTCACGGGCCACCTCCTTGGAATGCTCTTGGAACCTGATGTCAATCCACGTGGCCAAAGACACTAGGTCATCCAGAGAGGTGGGTATGTCACGACCTGCCAGTTCATCTTTGATCCGCCCAGAAAAACCTTCCCAAAAGGTAGCCACCAGAGCATTGTTATTCCAGACGAGTTGAGACGAAAGGGTGCGGAAACGTACAGCGTACTGGCCCACTGTGAGGTTACCCTGGCACAGACGGAGGAGAGAGGAGGCAGTTGAGGACGTGAGGCCGGGCTTATCGAAAACACTCCGGAAGGCAGCAAGGAAGGCCTGGAGATCAGACACCAGAGAGTCCCCTCTTTCCCACAGGGGATTGAGCCACGCCAATGCCTCTCCTGTGAGATGAGACATAATGAAGGCCACTTTAACCCGATCAGAAGAAAACTGATGAGCCAGGAGCTCGAAGTGTAGCGTGCACTGATTTACAAAGCCCCAACATAGAACGGTATCACCGCCTAAGCGTGGAGTCCAAAGCCGGGTACTACACCGCCACTGGATTAAGATGCCGCCGGAGCGGTTACCGCTTGGGTAGAGGTGGGCACAGCCGGTGTAGACAGTGCATCCAGGTGGGAGTGTACAGTCCGCAGGAAGGACAGGATTGTATCCTGTTGCAATCTCTGGCTGGAGACCTCTTGGGAAAGGTCCGAGACCGAAGGAGCCTGGGAGCCACCGGATTCCATGGCCTGAGCAAACTGTTAAGGTGCTGGGTGGTGGAACTACTGTGCCGTGGTAAAAGGAGGGACTGGAGGGGCGTAACTAGGGACCTCACTCGGACCGAACTTGGCTATACGGCGGCTTAGTCGACTCTGTGAACCAAGGAAGGACCGGGGAGGAGGACCAGGTGCTACTCCAGGACCGAACTTGTGTGAGAGCAGGCGACTCCCTAGGGACTGGTGATAGGCGCTGACTGGCACGGCAGATAGGCACGGTTGGTAGACAGGCGGGCACGGCTGATAGACGGGCTGGCAGGCAGCACTGGGACCTAAGGGCGTGTAAACACAAACTGACAGCATCACTCAGGCACCTCCATGTTGGAGGAGGTGCCTTATATAGTAGATGCCCTCCGTCCATTGGCCGGGGACACCTTGGGACTGCGCTCACGCGCCCTAAGCACTGTGCCCAGGAATCTGGCGCAGCGCGCACACCCTGGGCACAGTCAGCGTGGGAGCCAGAAGGAGGAGCGGCGTGTACCCCACCAGGGCTACAGCGGTAAGGGGGTCGGCGTCTCTGCCGGGGGAGAGAGGCAGAAGGCAGAGACGCCGGCGCTACAGCTATCAAAGCAGCCTGGGCTTCCATAACACCTCAGCAGTGCCACAGGCTGATCGTCTCCATGCCATGCCGCATTGATGCAGTAATTGATGCAAAAGAAACCCTGACCAAGTATTGAGTGCATTTACTGAACATACATTTCAGTAAGTCAACATTTCGGATTTTAAAATAATTTTTCAAGCTGTTGTTATAAAGTATTCTAATTTACTGAGATAATGACTTTTGTGTTTTTATTGGCTGTAAGCCATAATCATCAACAGTAACAGAAATAAACACTTGAAATAGATCACTCTGTGTGTAATGACTCTATAAAATATGAGTTTCACTTTTTGTATTGAAGGACTGAAATAAATTAACTTTTTGATGATATTCTAATTTAATGAGAAGCACTTGTATATACCAGGATGGGCGATATATATAACAGGATGGGACCCAGGCAGGATAAGGGACATATATACAATGATGGGCACTATATATGCCAGGTTGGGGCCCTGAAGGTCAACATATATACCCGGATTAATAACATATATATACAGTATATATACACTGCTCAAAAAAATAAAAGGAATACTTAACAGAATATAACTCCAAGTAAATCAAACTTCTGTGAAATCAAACTGTCCACTTAGGAAGCAACACTGATTGACAATCAATTTCACATGCTGTTGTGCAAATAGAATAGACAATAGATGGAAATTATTGGCAATTATCATGACACCCTCAATAAAGGAGTGGTTCTGCAGACCACATCTCAGTACCAATGCTTTCTGGCTGATGTTTTGGTCACTTTTGAATGTTGGTTGTACTTTCACACTTGTGGTAGCATGAGACGGACTCTACAACCCATAGAAGTTGCTCAGGTAGTGCAGCTCATCCTGGATGGCACATCAATCCGAGCTGTGGCAAGAAGGTTTACTGTGTCTGTCAGCATAGTGTTCAGAGGCTGGAGGCGCTACCAGGAGACAGGTAAGTACACCAGGAGACGTGGAGGGGGCCGTAGGAGGGCAACAACCCAGTAGCAGGACCGCTACCTCCGCCTTTGTGCAAGGAGGAACAGGAGGAGCACTGCCAGAGCCCTGCAAAATGACCTACAGCTGGCCACAAATGTGCATGTGTCTGCACAAACGGTTAGAAACCGACTCCATGAGGGTGGTATGAGGGCCTGACGTCCACAGATGGGGGTTGTGCTCACAGCCCAACACCGTGCAGGACGCTTGCCATTTGCCACAGAACACCAGGATTAGCAAAGTCGCCACTGGCGCCCTGTGCTTTTCACAGATGAAAGCAGGATCACACTGAGCACATGTGACAGACGTGACAGAGTCTGGAGACGCCGTGGAGAGCGATCTGCTGCCTGCAACATCCTTCAGCATAACCGGTTTGGCAGTGGGTCAGTAGTGGTGTGGGGTGGCATTTCTTTGGAGGGCCGCACAGCCCTCCATGTGCTCGCCAGTGGTAGCCTGACTGCCATTAGGTACCGAGATGAGATCCTCAGACCCCTTGTGAGACCATATGCTGGTGCGGTTGGCCCTGGGTTTCTCCTAATGCAGGACAATGCCAGACATCATGTGGCTGGAGTGTGTCAGCAGTTCCTGTAAGATGAAGGCATTGAAGCTATGGACTGGCCCGCCCGTTCCCCAGACCTGAATCCAATTGAGCACATCTGGGACATCATGTCTCGCTCCATCCACTAACGTCACGTTGCACCACAGACTGTCCAGGAGTTGGCGGATACTTTAGTCCAGGTCTGAGAGGAGATACCACAGGAGACCATCCGCAAACTCATCAGGAGCATGCCCAGGCATTGTAGGGAGGTCATACAGGCACATGGAGGCCACACATAATACTGAGCCTCATTTTGACTTGTTTTAAGGACATTACATCAAAGTTGGATTAGCCTGTAGTGTGTTTTTCCACTTTAATTTTGGGGGTGACTCCAAATCCAAGCCTCCATTGGTTAATAAATTTGATTTCCATTGATGATTTTTGTGTGATTTTGTTGTCAGCACATTCAACTTTGTACAGAACAAAGTATTCAATGAGAATATTTCATTCATTCAGATCTAGGATGTGTTATTTGAGTGTTCCCTTTATTTTTTTGAGCAGTGTATATACCAGGATGGAGCCAGGATGAGGGACATATATACAGTCATGGCCAAAAGTGTTGGCACCCTTGAAATTGTTCCAGAACATGAAGTATTTCTCCCAGAAAATTATTGCAATTACTCATGTGTTGTTATACACATGTATATTTCCTTTATGTGTATTGAAACCACACAAAAAAGAGAAAAAAGGCAAATTGGACATAATTTCAAGATAAACCCCAAAAATGGGAAGGATAAAATTCTTGGCACCTTTCCAAAATTGTGGGTAAACAACTTTGTTTCAAGCATGTGATTCTCGTTCAAACTCACCTGTGGCAAGAAACACATGTGGGCAATTTGAAAATCACACCTGAAACCAGATAAAAAGGAAAGAAGTTGACTCATTCTTTGCATTGTGCATCTGTGTGTGCCACACTAAGCATGAAGAACAGAAAGAGGAGAAGAGAACTGTCTGAGGACTTGACAACCAAAATTATTGAACAATATCAAGAATCTCAAGTTTACAAGTTCATCTCCAGAGATCTTGATGTTCCTTTGTCTAATTTGAATGAAATGAAACGCTATGACAGGAGACCCAGGAGGACCCCACTGTTGACACAGAGACATAAAAAAAAAGCTAGACTGCAGTTTGCCAAAATGTACGTAAGCCAAAATCCTTCTAGGTAAGGGTCTTGTGGACAGATGAGACCAAGATCGAGCCTTTTGGTAAAGCACATCATTCTACTGTTTACCGAAAATGGAATGAGGTCTACAAAGAAAAGAACACAGTACCTACAGTCAAATATGGTGGAGGTTCAAAGATGTTTTGGGGCTGTTTTGCTGCTGGTACTGGATGCCTTGACTGTGTGCAAGGCTTCATGAAATTTGAAGAATACCAAAAGGATTCTGGGTTGCAATGTAGTGCCCAGTGTCAGAAAGCAGGGTTTTCGTCCTTGGGTGTTCCAGCATGACAATAACCCCAAACATACTTCAAGAAGCACCTAGAAATTAATGGAAACAAAGCACTGGACAGTTCTGAAGTGGTCAGCAATGAGTCCGGATCTAAATCCCATTGAACACCTGTGCAGACATCTTAAAATTGCTGTTGGGAGAAGGCACCCTTCAAATATGAGAGACCTGGAGCAGTTTTTAAAAGCAGAATGGTCCAAAATTCCAGTTGAGAGGTGCAAGAAGTTTGTTGATATTTATAGGATGCGATTGATTGCAGTTATTTATTCCAAAGGGTATGCAACCAATTATTAAGTTGAGGGTGCCAACAATTTCGTCCAACCCATTTTTGGGGTTTTGTGTGAATTTGTGTCCAATTTGCCTTTGTTTCACTGTTTTACTGTTTTTTTGTGTTGTTCCAATGCACACAAAGGAAATAAATGAGTAACAAAACGTGTAATTGCAGTAATTTTCCAGGAGAAATTCATTTTTTGGAACAATTTCAAGGGTGCCAACAGTTTCAGCCATGACTGTATATATACCTGTATTGGGAGTGTTCCGGTCCAAATCTTGCAACGGGGCCCATCGGATTCTGATATTTGCATGCCACTGTGTACATATTTTTAGTATACTTTTCCTCTGATTGTTAGACTCCTGGTTCTGACTTAGAAATACTGAGGTAAAAAACTCACCGTATACAGGTGCATCTCACTAAATTAGAATATAATCAAAAAGTTAATTTATTTCAGTTCTTCAATACAAAAAGTGAAACTCATATTAAATAGAGTCCTTACAGAGTGACCTATTTCAAGTTTTTATTTCTGTTAATGTTGATGATTATGGCTTACAGCCAATGAAAACACAAAAGTCATTATCTCAGTAAATGAAAATAATTAACAAAAAACACGTGCAAAGGATTCCTAAGCATTTAAAAAGGTCCCTTTGTCTGTTTCAGTAGGTTCCACAATCATGGGAAGACTGTTGACTTGACAGATGTCCAGAAGGCAGTCATTGACACACTCCATAAGGTCCCAGAGTTCCAATTTTCATTTGGAAATCAATGTCCCAGAGTCTGGAGGAAGAGTGGAGAGGCACACAATCCAAGCTGCTTGAGGGTTAGTGTGAAGTTTCCACAATCAGTGATGGTTTGGGGAGACATGTCTGGTGTAGGTCCACTGTGTTTTATCAAGACCAAAGTCAGCGCAGCCGTCTACTAGGAAATTTTAGAGCACTTCATGCTTCCGTCTGCTGACAAGCTTTTTGGAGATGGAAATTTCATTCTCCTCCAGGACTTGGCACCTGTCCACACTGTCAAAAGTACCAATACCTGGTTTAGAAACATCAGTATCACTGTGCTTGATTGGCCAGCAAACTCACCTGACCTTAACCCCATAGAGAATCTATGCGGTATTGTCAAAAGGAACATGAGAGACACCAGACCCAACAGTGCAGACGAGCTGAAGGCTGCTATCAAAGCAACCTGGGCTTCCATAACACCTCAGCAGTGCCACAGGCTGATCGCCTCCATGCCACGCCACATTGATGCAGTAATTGATGCAAAAGGAGCCCCGACCAAGTATTGAATGCATTTGCTGAACATACATTTCAGTAGGCCAACATTTCGGATTTTAAAATAATTTTTCAAGCTGTTGTTATAAAGTATTCTAATTTACTGAGATAATGACTTTTGTGTTTTCATTGGCTGTAAGCCATAATCATCAACATTAACAGAAATAAACACTTGAAATAAATCACTCTGTTTGTAATGACTCTATATAATATATGAGTTTCACTTTTTGCATT
The DNA here is from genome assembly GCF_046119375.1 of Phyllobates terribilis. NCBI lineage: Eukaryota > Metazoa > Chordata > Amphibia > Anura > Dendrobatidae > Phyllobates > Phyllobates terribilis. Next base: position 113,876,860 of record NW_027362761.1, on the reverse strand, counting down.
GAAGAACTGAAATAAATTAACTTTTTGATGCTTTTCTAAGTTTAGTGAGATGCACCTGTACTCCACGTGTGCATGTGGCCTTTGTTCCAACTGTGAATTTTTGATGCTGCATATTTTCGCTGTGCAAAAAATGCAGCATCTTGCAGTTCCAGTGAAGTGGATGGGATTTATAGAAATCTTATGCCCACTGTGCTTCTTTTTATGCTACCTACAACCCCTGGCAAAAATTATGGAATCACCGGGCTCAGAGGATGTTCATTCAGTTGTTTAATGTTGTTGAAAAAAAGCAGATCACAGACATGGCACAAAACTAAAGTCATTTCAAATGGCAACTTTAGGGCTTTAACAAATGCTAAAAGAAATCAAGATTAAAAATGTGGTAGTCAGTAAGGGTAATTTTTTGCAGACCAAGCAGAGGGAAAAAATTATGGAATCACTCAATTCTGAGGAAAAAATTATGGAATCATGAAAAACAAACACACAAAAGAACACTCCAAAACATCACTAGTATTTTGTTGCACCACCTCTGGCTTTAATAACAGCTTGCAGTCTCTGAGGCATGGACTTAATGAGTGACAAACAGTACTCTTCATCAATCTGGCTCCAACTTTCTCTGATTGCTGTTGCCAGTTCAGCTTTGCAGGTTGGAGCCTTGTCATGGACCATTTTCTTCAACTTCCACCAAAGATTTTCAATTGGATTGACATCTGGATTATTTGCAGGCCATGACATTGACCTTATATGTCTTCTTTCAAGGAATGTTTTCACAGTTTTTGCTCTATGGCAGGATGCATTATCATCTTGAAAAATGATGTCATCATCCCCAAACATCCTTTCAACTGATGGGATAAGAAAACTGTCCAAAATATCAATGTAAACTTGGGCATTTATTGAAGATGTAATGACAGCTATCTCCCCAGTGCCTTTACCTGACATGCAGCCACATATCATTAACCCCTTAAGCCCCGCGGGTGGTTTGCACGTTAATGACCGGGCCAATTTTTACAATTCTGACCACTGTCACTTTATGAGGTAATTACTCTGGAACGCTTCAACGGATCCCCCTGATTCTGAGATTGTTTTTTCGTGACATATTGTACTTCATGATTGTGGAAAAATTTCTTCGATATCACTTGCGTTTATTTGTGAAAAAAACGGAAATTTGGCAAAAATTTTGAAAATTTTGCAATTTTCAAAATTTGAATTTTTAAGCCCTGAAATCAGAGCGATATGTCACACAAAAGAGTTAATAAATAACATTTCCCACATGTCTACTTTACATCAGCACAATTTTGGAACCAAAATTTTTTTTTGTTAGGGAGCTATAAGGGTTAAAAGTTGACCAGCGATTTCTCATTTTTCCAACAAAATTTACAAAACCATTTTTTTAGGGACCACATCACATTTGAAGTCACTTTGAGAGGTCTTTATGACAGAAAATACCCAAAAGTGACACCATTCTAAAAACTGCACCCCTCAAGGTGCTCAAAACCACATTCAAGAACTTTATTAACCCTTCAGGTGCTTCATAGGAATTTTTTGAATGTGGAAGAAAAAAATGAACATTTAACTTTTTTCACAAAAATGTTTCTTTAGACCCAATTTTTTTTATTTTCACAGGGGTAACAAGAAAAAATGGACCGCAAAATGTGTTGTGCAATTTCCCCTGGGCATACAGATACCCAATATTTGGGGAAAAAACACTGTTTGGGCGCACTGTAGGGCTCGGAAGGGAAGGAGCGCCATTTGACTTTTTGATTGTAAAATTTGCTTGAATAATTAGCGGACACCATGTTGCGTTTAGAGAGCCCCTGTGTGCCCAAACATTGGAGCTCCCCCACAAGTGACCCCATTTTGGAAACTAGACCCCCCAAGGCACCTATCTAGATGCATAGTGAGCAGTTGCAACCCCCAGGTGCTTCACAAATTGATTCGTAAAAATGAAAAAGTGAAAAAAAAAACACTTTTTCATTGTTACGAATCAATTTGTGAAGCACCTGGGGGTTCCAACTGCTCACTATGCATCTAGATAGGTGCCTTGGGGGGTCTAGTTTCCAAAATGGGGTCACTTGTGGGGGAGCTCCAATGTTTGGGCACACAGGGACTCTCTAAATGCAACATGGTATCCGCTAACAAATTGAATGGAAAATCGGCTCAAATTGTTAGCGGACACCACATTGCGTTTGGAGAGCCCCTCTGTGCCCAAACTTTGGAGCTCCCCCACAAGTGACCCCATTTTGGAAACTAGACCCCCCAAGGCACCTTTCTAGATGCATAGTGAGCACTTGGAACCCCCAGGTGCTTCACAAATTGATTCGTAATAATGAAAAAGTGAAAAAAAAAACACTTTTTCATTTTTACGAATCAATTTGTGAAGCACCTAGGGGTTCCAAGTGCTCACTATGCATCTAGATAGGTGCCTTGGGGGGTCTAGTTTCCAAAATGGGGTCACTTGTGGGGGAGCTCCAATGTTTGGGCACACAGGGACTCTCTAAATGCAACATGGTATCCGCTAACAAATTGAATGGAAAATCGGCTCAAATTGTTAGCGGACACCACATTGCGTTTGGAGAGCCCCTCTGTGCCCAAACTTTGGAGCTCCCCCACAAGTGACCCCATTTTGGAAACTAGACCCCCCAAGGCACCTTTCTAGATGCATAGTGAGCACTTGGAACCCCCAGGTGCTTCACAAATTGATTCGTAATAATGAAAAAGTGAAAAAAAAAACACTTTTTCATTTTTATGAATCAATTTGTGAAGCACCTGGGGTTCCAAGTGCTCACTATGCATCTAGATAGGTGCCTTGGGGGTCTAGTTTCCAAAATGGGGTCACTTGTGGGGGAGCTCCAATGTTTGGGCACACAGGGACTCTCCAAATGCAACATGATATCCGCTAACAATTTGAGCCGACAATTTGTTAGCGGATATCATGTTGCATTTGGAGAGTCCCTGTGTGCCCAAACATTGGAGCTCCCCCACAAGTGACCCCATTTTGGAAACTAGACCCCCCAAGGCACTTATCTAGATTCATAGTGAGCACTTGGAACCCCAGGTGCTTCACAAATTGATTCATAAAAATGAAAAAGTTTTTTTTTTTTCACTTTTTCATTATTACGAATCAATTTGTGAAGCACCTGGGGGTTCCAAGTGCTCATTATGCATCTAGAAAGGTGCCTTGGGGGGTCTAGTTTCCAAAATGGGGTCACTTGTGGGGGAGCTCCAAAGTTTGGGCACAGAGGGGCTCTCCAAACGCAATGTGGTGTCCGCTAACAATTTGAGCCGATTTTCCATTCAATTTGTTAGCAGATACCATGTTGCATTTAGAGAGTCCCTGCGTGCCCAAACATTGGAGCTCCCCCACAAGTGACCCCATTTTGGAAACTAGACCCCCCAAGGCACCTATCTAGATGCATAGTGAGCACTTGGAATCCCCAGGTGCTTCACAAATTGATTCGTAAAAATGAAAAAGTGAAAAAAAAAACACTTTTTCATTTTTATGAATCAATTTGTGAAGCACCTGGGGTTCCAAGTGCTCACTATGAATCTAGATAGGTGCCTTGGGGGGTCTAGTTTCCAAAATGGGGTCACTTGTGGGGGAGCTCCAATGTTTGGGCACACAGGGGCTCTCCAAACGCAACATGGCGTCCGCTAACAATTTGAGCCGATTTTCCATTCAATTTGTTAGCGGACACCATGTCGCGTTTGGAGAGCCCGTGATGTGCCTAAACAGTGGAGCTCCCCCACAAGTGTCCCCATTTTGGAAACTATACCCCTCAAGGATTTTATTAAGGTGTATAGTGAACATTTTGAACCCAGAGGTACGGCACAGAATTTGTTTACATTAGGTCATCATATTGAATAAGTTGTCATTATTCTTGAGCGCAAGTGCTCGCTACTTGAGTTTGCATCGGGTACTCAGGTATGCACCATGTACAGCGTGTGCTCGAGTGACATGCTTGAGTCCCTGCTCCGCATGTTTCACGGTTATTAGACACCCAAAAAAAAACATGCGGGGATCGCTCGTGCATGGCAGGCAATCCCCGTAAAGTTTTTTGGCCGCGAAGCATATGGGGCAGAGACTCGAGCATGTCACTCAAATACCCACGATACTCAATGCATACCAGAGCACCCGATGCAAACTCAAGTAGCGAGCACTTGCTCTCAACACTAGTCACCATATCGTCATCTTTTTTTCTTACTTTTGAAAAAAATCCCAACCCCAGCCCTAACCCTAGCACAACCCTAGCCCCAGCACAACCCTAGCCCCAGCACAACCCTAGCCCCAGCACAACCCTAGCCCCAAACCCAGCCCTAACCCTAGCCCAATCCTAACCCAAGAGTTTATTTTTGACGCCGTTCCTTGTGCGGTATAAGTGATTAGACGACTTTATTCTTCGGGTCGGTGTGATTACAGCAATGCCAGAATCATATGGGGTTTTTATGACTGACAGCTGTCACCCACTAAAAGACGCATTTTTTGTAAAATCTAGTTTTTGCATCGTCATATTTTGAGAGCTATAATTTTTCCAGATTTTGGCAGACAGTCATGTGACGGCTCGTTTTTTGCGGGATGACTTGACGTTGTTATTGGTGCCATTTTCAGGCACGTGACATTTTTTGATCGCTTTCTATTCCGATTTTTGGGAGGCAGAATAAACAAAAACCAACAATTCAGGAATTGTTTTTTTTTTTTTTTTTTATTCTGTTCCGCGTGTGGTAAAATTGATGAGGTAGCTTTATTCTTCGGGTCAGTACGTTTACAGCGGTACCACATTTGTATAATTTTTCTATGTTTTGGCGCTTATACACAATAAAAGCTATTTTATAGAAAAAAATATTTTTTAGTATCGCTTTATTCTGAGAGCTATAACTTTTTTATTTTTCGGCTGATGGAGCTGTATGGTGGCTTGTTTTTTTGCGGGACGAGGTGACGTTTTCAGCGGTATTATTTTTATTTATATGCGTCTTTTTGATCGCGTGTTATTCCACTTTTTGTTTGGCGGTATGGTGATAAAGCATTGTTTTTTGCTTCGTTTTTTTTTTTTTTTTTTTACCGTGTTCACTGAAGGGGTTAACTAGTGGGACAGTTTTATAGGTCAGGTTTTTCCGGACGCGGCGATACCAAATATGTGTACTTTTATTGTTTTTTTTTTATTTTTTTTATAATAATATTTATTGATGGGTACATTATATTTTTATTTTTGGTGAATTATTTTTTTTATTTTTTTATAATATTTTTGCACATTTTTTTTTTTTTTTCCCCACTTTCACACAGTTTATACACTTTATTACTTTGTCCCACTCTGGGACTTTCACTTTTTTTTTTCTGATCGCCTGCATGGCACAGGAATGGAGCACCATCCCTATGCCATGAAGGCTGTCAGAAATGCACAGTGTGAAGATTGCTTGGAGATGCACTGCGCATGTCCAAGCAATCTTCCTGCTCTCTGGTGACCCGGATGTTGTCATGACGACATCGGGTCATCATGGCAACACCCGGGAAGCCTTTGCAGACTGCGCTGGAAGCCGGAAGAGGAGGTGAGTATCGCCGATCACCTCCCCTTGCCCCCGCAATGCCGCGATCGACTTCGATCGACTTCGATCGCAGCATCGCGGGGGTTAATGTGCTGGGAGCGGTGCAGGACCGCTCCCTGCACATAGTACCGGGTGTCAGCTGTGACAATCAGCTGACACCCGGCGGCGATCGCGCCCGCACAGCCTGTGTGCGCGCGCGATCGCGATGACGTACTAATACGGGTCTGGCTCTTAAGTTCCAGGGCACAGACGCGTATTAGTACGTCAGATGTTATTAAGGGGTTAATGACTGTGGAAATTTGCATGTTCTCTTCATGCAGTCATCTTTATAAATCTCATTGGAACTGCACAAAACAAAAGTTCCAGCATTATCACCTTGCCCAATGCAGATTCGCGATTCATCACTGAATATGACTTTCATCCAGTCATCCACAGTCCACGATTGCTTTTCCTTAGCTCATTGTAACCTTCTTTTTTTCTGTTTAGGTGTTAATGATGGCTTATGTTTAGCTTTTCTGTATGTAAATCCCATTTCCTTTAGGCGGTTTCTTACAGTTTGGTCACAGACATTGACTCCAGTTTCCTCCCATTCGTTCTTCATTTGTTTTGTTATGCATTTCCTGTTTTGGAGACATATTGCTTTAAGTTTCTGGTCTTGACGCTTTGATGTCTTCCTTGGTCTACCAGTATGTTTGCCTTTAACAACCTTCCCATGTTGTTTGTATTTGGTCCAGATTTTAGACACAGCTGACTGTGAACACCCAACATCTTTTGCAACATTTCATGATGATTTACCTTCTTTTAAGAGTTTGATAATCCTCTCCTTTATTTCAATTGACATCTCTCGTGTTGGAGCCATGATTCATGTCAGTCCACTTGGTGCAACAGCTCTCCAAGGTGTGATCACTCCTTTTTAGATGCAGACTAACGAGCAGATCTAATTTGATGCAGGTGTTAGTTTTGGAAATGAAAATTTACAGGGTGATTCCATAATTTTTTCCTCAGAATTGAGTGATTCCATAATTTTTTCCCTCTGCTTGGTCTGAAAAAAATTACCCTTACTGAGTACCACATTTTTAATCTTGATTTCTTTTCGTGTTTCTTAAAGCCCTAAAGTTGCCATTTGAAATGACTTTAGTTTTGTGCCATGTCTGTGATCTGCTTTTTTTCAATGACATTAAACAACTGAATGAACATCCTCCGTGCCCGGTGATTCCATAATTTTTGCCAGGGGTTGTATACTGACCTGCGGTGCATATTTGAAATCTGCAACATGTCAGTTTATGTTGCGGGTATGCTGAGTTTTATTTGCGTTTTTTTCTCATAGGATTGCATTAGAGGTAGAAAAACTGCAGGTAAAAAAACAATTTTCAGTGAATTTCTGCTGTGGGAATGTTAACTCTAATTAATATTTCCACACTTCTGTGCTGTGTAATATATTGTTAGTGCTTATTGAGTCTGCACACTCCGGCTGTCAGGAACTATGCACTCTGGTCTGTCTTTGTGCAGTTCTATGTTGCTGCCTGCTTATGATTGGTCAGCATTATACTGGATGCAGAAGTCCGTCCCCTCCCCCCCCAGTGAAAACTGTCTGATAACTTTAGTTAAATCCAAATGGATGTTAATTCATTAGGTACTAAATATTTGATTGCTGATATCTCTGCAACAGTGAGGCAAATTTTAAAAAAACTCTTTCTATTCCACTACTACATGATATGTCAAGTTCAACATGAATAATTTGGTGAAAGGTCCTGAAAATAACAATCTCCTATGAAAACCCATGGGAGTACAAAGATTTCAGTGGGGCCTTTAATGCACTGCCATGGTAACCTTCGATTATGAGGGGGATGGTGGATGGGCACACAAATCAGCTCTTTACTGAGATCGCCGCTCTGTTTAATTGCTTCTGTTAGAGATTGACAGTGGCATTTAAAGGGACTCAGTTTGAACAGTCATTCTGTGCTGACAAAATCCAGCCGCTTGGTGCTTCACGGCTGGGCCAATCATTTATATACACCTTCCCACCTGCTTGTTTTCCCTCAGTCTCCACCATCCCCTTATCTGATTGACATCTCTGGCTTCATAGAGTCAGAGAAGGGTGGAGATAGATGGAAACCAAGCAGGTGGATTTAAATGATTGGCCCTGCCATGAAGCACCAAGCGCCTGTACATGGTTTGAACTTTCATTCTGTGCTGACAGTTCCTTTAAGTACTTAAACAGAAGTGAGTGTAGTTACCACCAGCCACTACCATTAGAGGCAGGTGCTGGCTGAATCTCGCATCCGACATCTGCCACCAGTCTGAGCCTGCTCCATAAACCTGCAGTGCACCCTACATCTGCCGTACATGGGCGTCACAGCCACTTTTTGAGCTGTGCTTTTTGTCTATATGGCTTTCCATGGGCAGGAACAAAACTGTCAAGTCTGGGTCCTGCTCTACCCTGTCTACTTTGAGGTCTGCTGACATATAGTGAGATGAACTACAAGAGTTAGGGTCCATCCTGATTAGGTACACCTTGTCGCGGTGGGATGGCTTTCACGCTCTTTTGTTGAAAATAGCGTCAACTAGGTATCCTATGTTATTTACATGTACTATTACTATTTACTTACTGCAGGTTATTTGTTCCGACTCATTTCTTTGATTTTAATGTACAGTAGATGTTGGAAAAGAGTTTATGGGTATTTTTATCTTGCAAAGTGATGGCATATTGCTAGGAGTGCCACTGTACAGAGAAAATTTAGAAGGGGAGGAAGAACGAAGTCAGTAAACCATTTCAATAATAAACTGATGGCAAATCTATGAATATGCACCGAATTTCTCAAAAAGCAAGAACCACTGAGATAAATGTTTGCAATGTCTTAGAATTGGACAATATTAAAACATCTGCCCGAATGTCTGTTAGAAATTCGCATTTAGTAACTTTGGGTTATACAATGGTTACAGAAGTTTTCCAGGTACATATAGTTATGTAAAAAGGAGAGACACAAATGCAAATTATTTTATTTTAATACATATGTGGAGATCTCTATGTTCATACTTCCTTAAAAAAGTATATAAAAGATAACAGACAAATGCCAATATGCTATTTCCTTCTTGATTGATTGCAATGATTCAAATTTCCACTAAGTGGCAGCAGAGGCATTACTATACTTCCTACATACACATAAAATAACATCCCAGCAACTTTGTGATCAAGCACAGGCTTGAAATGTGGTACTCAGCAGTGAATTGTGTTTATTGCAGCTTATATCAATATATGCATACCTTTCAACTTTGTAAGTTAAGAAAGAGGGATACATACAGCAGCATGTGTAATGAGCTGCTTACATTTTTATTTTATGCTAAGACAGTACTTTAATTCAGGGCATATCCCAACATCCAGGGTCAGCGGGCCAGCTCCCAAAATTAGAGAAGGTCTCACTGGATTTTTGATAGTTTTAAACCCTTAAGCCATCATAACTGTAAACTGCAAAATTGCTTACAGAGCTGTACAGGAGACCTGTAGAAGTGTTTAAACATAGCTTTCAGTATGGTATTAGCTTCAGCATCAATAAGAAAGTGTAGCCTTTATCTGAAACAAGACGCTCAAGCAAGCACTTCTTTAAAGAAGCACAACCATCAAAATTCTCATCCTCTTAGTATATTGCAATCATCATATTATATAGCACTGTGTACTTACAATTGCTCGTTTTCCTTTTCTACCCAGTTAATTCTTCTCTTTTCCATTAGGTCTATAAAATGACATGATTATAAACAGACTAGCTGAATCCTTCTAAGCTCTATGTAAAAACTGAAAGACTCTTTTCCCCGCATGAGTCATCATTAGAACTACAATTCTACACCACTGCAAAGTTAAGTGTAGGAGGAGGAGTGGAGCAGATGGGCCATGAGTTGAAGACTCATGCAGGAAAAAGAGGCTTCCTGTTTCTACATAGAGCTTAGATGGATTCAGCTAGTCTGCTTTTAATCACAAGATGTAATAGACCTAATGAAAAAGTTAAGAATTAACTAGCAAAATGAGCAATTGTAAGTACACAGTGCTATATAATAAGATGATTGCAATATTTTAATAGGATAAAAACTTTGATGGGAGCGCTTTTTCGGGTTGTGCTGTTCTGGAAACATAAATTGTATTTACATCCAGCCACTATCAGAGCAGATGACAGCTAATCGGTGGGGATGCCAGGTGTTGGACTCCCACCAGTGGCGTACAGCCAATGGCGGCAGGCCGTGCCACTGCTATGGGGCCTGTGAGCTGGGGTGGGGCCTGATGTTAGCTCTCGCATCGGGCCCCCCTCTCCACCAGTTAGCACCCGCTCTGCCACCCGCCCAGAATGATGGGGGAGGAAGCGTCTGCTGACACTCCCTCCTCTGTCATCATTGCTCGCACTGATCGTCAGCAGATGCTTTCTTCACTGTCATTCTTCCTTGGCGCCTGACGTGTCAGAGCAGCGGGTGCGATGATGTCATTACAGCATGTCCACTGTTCTTCGGCACTTCACACCAAAGGCTCAGCAGACCGGAGCATCGGGTGGAACGAGGAGAAGCGAGTATTGTATTTATTTTTTTAAATCAGTGACTGGTGGCCATAATAGTGTATGGTGGACCATGGCGTGTGCATTATATTGTATGGAGGAACATGGGGGGTGCATCATACTGTATGGAGGAACATGGGGGGTGCATCATACTGTATGGAGGACCATGGGAGTGCATTATACTGTATGGAGGACCATGGGAGGTGCATTATACTATATTGAGGACCATGGGCAAGCATTATACTGCATGGCGGACCATGGGGGTGCATTATATTATTTGGAGGACTATGGGGGGTGTATTATACTGTATAGAGGACCATGGGCAGTGCTTTATATTATATGGAGGACCATAGCGGGTGCATTATATTATATGGAGGACTATGGGGAGGTTCATAATATTATATGGAGGATCATGGGGGGTGCATTATATTGCATGGAGGACCATGGCGAGTGCATTATATTGTATTGCAGACCATGGCGAGTGCATTACATTGTATGGCGGACCATGGTGAGTGCATTATAATGTATGGAGGACCATGACGAGTGCATTATATTGTATGGAGTACCATGGTGAGTGCATTATATTGTATTGAGGACCATGGGGGGGTGCATTATACTGTATGAAGGACCATGGGGAAGTGCATTATACTGTATGGAAGAGCATGGGGGGTTCATTATATTGTATCAAGGACCATGGGGGTGCATTATACTGTATGGAGGACCATGTGGGGTGCATGATACTGTATGGACCACCATGTGGGGTGCATTATACAGTATGGAGGACCATGGGAGGTGCATTATACTGTATGGAAGACCTTGGGTGTGCATTATATTGTATGAAGGACCATGGCGAGCACATTATATCATATGGAGGACCATGGGGAGTGCATTATAATGTATGGAGGACAATGGGAAGCACATTATACTATATGGAGGATTATGGAGGGTGCATTATACTATATGGAGGATTATGGGGGGGGCATTATACTATATGGAGAATTATGGGGGGGCACATTATACTATGTGGAAGGTTATCTGGGGCCATTATATTTTTAGGGCTATGTGGGGGGCCATTATACTGTATGCAGGCAATTATACAGTGTGAAGGTTTGTGTGGAGTCCATCATACCGTGTGGAGGGCTGTGTGGGGGCCATTATACTGTTTGGAGGGCTAGTGTGGGCCATTATACTGTATGTATCTTAAATATGCTTATTTTGTATATTTATTTATACAAGACTTCTTACCAGATACAATACTTCAAACAACATATCACGATAATTCTTATAAAAAATGTAGAGGTTTATTGGATTGACCATCAAAAAAGAATCACTGAAGCAAAACATAAAATAGTTGAAGTAGTTACAAATAGATTGTCCATTTGTCCATAATTAGCTTATTAGTCGAAATTCATCCATCTTTTCCTGGATTCTGAATGATCGGTTGTATCTGTCTGTCGAGCACGTGGGTTAGGCCTTTATCCAAGAGGAACACATCTCAGCTGTTGCATGCACCCTCTTCTAATGAATGAAATGAGAGAGAAGCGACCCCCCTGTGTGTTGCATGGTTTACATACAGTACAGACCAAAAGTTTAGACACACCTTCTCATTTAAAGATTTTTCTGTATTTTCATGACTTTGAAAATTGTACATTCACACTGAAGGCATCAAAACTATGAATTAACACATGTGGAATTATATACTTAACAAAAAAAGTGTGAAACAACTGAAAATATGTCTTATATTCTAGGTTCTTCAAAGTAGCCACCTTTTGCTTTGATGACTGCTTTGCACACTCTTGTCATTCTCTTGATGAGCTTCAAGAGGTAGTCACCGGAAATGGTCTTCCAACAATCTTGAAGGAGTTCCCAGAGATGCTTAGCACTTGTTGTCCCTTTTGCCTTCACTCTGCAGTCCAACTCAACCCAAACCATCTCGATTGGGTTCAGGTCTGGTGACTGTGGAGGCCAGGTCATCTGGCATAGCACCCCATCACGCTACCTCTTGGTCAAATAGCCCTTACACAGCCTGGAGGTGTGTTTGGGGTCATTGTGCTGTTGAAAAATAAATGATGGTCCAACTAAACGCAAAGCGAATGGAATAGCATGCCGCTGCAAGATGCTGTGGTAGCCATGCTGGTTCAGTATGTCTTCAATTTTGAATAAATCCCCAACAGTGTCACCAGCAAAGCACCCCCACACCATCACACCTCCTCCTCCATGCTTCACGGTGGGAACCAGGCATGTAGTGTCCATCAGTTCACCTTTTCTGCGTCGCACAAAGACATGGTGGTTGGAACCAAAGATCTCAAATTTGGACTCATCAGACCAAAGCACAGATTTCCACTGGTCTAATGTCCATTCCTTGTGTTCTTTAGCCCAAACAGGTCTCTTCTGCTTGTTGCCTGTCCTTAGCAGTGATTTCCTATCAGCTATTTTACCATGAAGGCCTGCTGCACAAAGTCTCCTCTTAACAGTTGTTGAAGAGATGTGTCTGCTACTAGAACTCTGTGTGGCATTGACCTGGTCTCTAATCTGAGCTGCTGTTAACCTGCGATTTCTGAGGCTGGTGACTCGGATAAACTTATCCTCAGAAGCAGAGGTGACTCTTGATCTTCCTTTCCTGGGGCGGTCCTCATGTGAGCCAGTTTCTTTGTAGCGCTTGATGGTTTTTGCAACTGCACTTGGGGACACTTTCAAAGTTTTCCCAATTTTTCACACTGACTGACCTTTAAGAAATGAAGTAATGATGGCCACTCGTTTTTCTTTACTTAGCTGCTTTATTCTTGCCATAATACAAATTCTAACAGTCTATTCAGAAGGACTATCAGCTGTGTATCCACCAGACTTCTGCACAACACAACTGATGGTCCCAACCCCATTTATAAGGCAAGAAATCCCACTTATTAAACCTGACAGGGCACACCTGTCAAGTGAAAACCATTTCCGGTGACCTCTTGAAGCTCATCAAGAGAATGCCAAGAGTGTGCAAAGCAGTCATCAAAGCAAAAGGTGGCTACTTTAAAGAACCTAGAATATAAGATATATTTTCAGTTGTTTCACACTTTTTTGTTAAGTATATAATTCCACATGTGTTAATTCATAGTTTTGATGCCTTCAGTGTGAATGTACAATTTCATAGTCATGAAAATACAGAAAAATCTTTAAATGAGAAGGTGTGTCCAAATCTTTGGTCTGTACTGTATATATGTGTCTCACATAGCACCTGTTTCTATATATGGTGTTAACATCTACCCTGAGCTAAGTGTACAAGAATAACCTGAATACGATGTCAGCAAAACCTTGCATGTGGCTGATGCAATGTACCTAGTTCAGAATTGAGCACAAAATTAATAACCATAATTAATATTTAACAATGTAGGCCCATCATACTGCATGGAGGGCTTTGCGGGGTCACAGTTGGAGAAATCATACTGTGTTGGGGTCACCATACTTTGCCTTTGGAGCTGAGGTGGGGTACAGTAGGGTCATTATACTGTGCATGTGGAGGCTAATGTAGAGGAATTCACCATGGGGTTTTCATAGTGTGTTGAGGGGCACTTTTGTTTGCATCATACTTAATGGGGGCAATAAAAGAGGAATATAGGACTTCAGCAGGAGGAAAATTACTATGTAATGGCTGGAAAGTTGTGAGATATGCACTTCTGTGACCCCAATTGTTTAATTTTTTTTGGAAGGGGGGGGCCCAATTTGAACTTCTGCTATGGGGCCCCATGATTTCTATGTATGCCCCTGATTCCAACCAATCTGATATTCACCGCCTATGCTGAGTGTATGTCATGGGCACCTCTCATACCCAATTCAAGACCGGCCTATTTTCCCCTATTCACAGCCAGGAACATGTTGGGATTTCTCTTCATACATGTTGCTCGAATAGAGGTATAAAGAAACTACAATAGTATCAAATACAATTAATAATATATTTTATTTCATTCAAATACAAACAAATAAAAAAACAGACAACAAGACAATGGAAAAGTGCTTGACAACTTGGTCACACTATATAAATCCATGCAACCGGCTTGCATGGATTTTATATAGTGTGACCCAGTTAGTTAAAAAAAATAATAAAAATGGTAAAAAAAAACAAAACATTATACTCACCTTTCGATGGCCCCGGGTCTCCTTCTCCGATGCGTCCGGTCTCCCCGGTGTCTCGCAGTGGTGTAAAAGGACCTTCCATGACGTCATTTAGTCATGTGACAGGTCACGTGACCGCCAACGTCACATGACTAAATGACGTCATGGAAGGTCCTTTTACTCCATTACTCCAGAATGTGAGTATAATGTTTTTTTTTAGTTTAAATTCTTTTTTTTTTTTACAGGTACCATGGTACCCGGGTCTGGAGGAGAGTCTCCTCTTCTCCAGACCCGGGTACCATACGCACATTTAATTGCTTAATATCCACATGTGCCCATGTAGTCATGCGGATATTAAGAGATTCAATGCAAGTCAATGGCGGCAAAAACGCTGCGATTCCGCAAAATAATTGGTAGTGCTGCGGATTTTTCTGCAATGTTAATCCGCAGCGGAAATTTTCGCAACATGTGCCCAGTACATGCAGATTATCATTGGGGAACATTGCAGACCTTCTAGCAAGCGTTCTTTAAGCGTTTCTGCGGCGGAATTGCCACTGCGGAAATGCTTAAAAAACGCATAGTGGGCACACAGCCTTACACTTTTTCTTTTATAGAATAACTTTTTTTTTAGGTTTGCAGATGTATTCTATTTACAAATAGAAGGTTGTCCAATGGGAGCAAAATTCTCCCCCTCATTAGCCAACCTGTAAATATCATGATGGGAGGAGAATTTTCTACCCTCATACGACCACCAATCCGTTTTTGGAATCCATAAAATGGTATGGTTGTTAAATAGACGATATTCTTCCTATTTGTTGTGGTAATAAGAGTTCTTCTGCCCTCTTTTTGGATTTTATTAATTCTAATCAAATGACCCTGCGGTTCACTGTGGAATGTAAAAAAAATATGGTTTCTTTCCTAGATGTCTCATTATTTGGAGCTGTAGGTCATGGGTCCATTAAAACTACTTTTTTAGAAAATCTATCAGTGAGAACACTGTTCTACACACAGGTTGTTGTCATCCTAGACATACTACCAGAAATCTGCCAATTTGTCAGCGCTAAAAGAACTTGCTCTGACAATGCCACATATAAACAAGAAGCCAAAAATTACTAACAAAAGACTAAACACAAAGAGGTTATAATAAAATTACACTTTGCAGGTCTATTGTGGATAAAAAAGAAAACAAAACAAACACGTGATGTCTATTTGTCGAATACTTTTAGAGAACCGAAAACAAATCATATTTTTTCTACTTATTATAGTATAGATTATAAAACAGTACTAAATGTATCCTTTATTATCTACCTATTTTCTATCAAAATGAAAATTTATCTAAAATACTTAATGGAATTATGGCAAGACGAGGAGTCTCCACTGTCAACATGATTTCTCCTAGTCTGTATATTTCAGGAAAAAAAAAAGGAAAGATGTAATTTAATTACTTACCAGTAATGGGATTTTTCAAAACCCATGAAAGCACCATGAAGAGAGAAAATCCACCCTTCAAGGACAGGAAACCTGTAGGATTAAAAGGGCGGAACCTCTCCCACACAGCAGTTGGATTACAGAGCATGAGAGGGCCTCCATAATGGTTATGTACAATAAATAAACACCAACACCACACTGCTTCCCTAAGCACAATGTGACCCCCATATCAGAAAATGAACCAACGCTCACCCATTACAAGTGACGGGAGGGAATATAAGGGTGATGTCATGGGTTCTGAAAAACCCCATTACCGGTAAGTAATTATGTCTTTTTCTATCACCCATAACAGCACCACAAAGAGATTTACAGAGAAAGTTAACTTTTAGGGAGGGAGCACAGCCTGTAGAACCCTTGCCCCAATGGATAGATCAGTAGAAGAAGCCAAATCCAGTCTTTAGTGTTTATAAAAGGTAGAAGGAGAGGGCCACGTGGCCACCTTATATATCTGATCAATGGACATCTCCGCCCAGGAAGCTGCAATGGCTCTCATAGAGTGAGTCCTCAGATCTCCTAGAATTACTCTTATCACTTATGGAATATGCTAATTTGATGGCTTCTTAAATCCATCTAGCTAGAGTACTTCTAGATGCTTTAAGACCTTTGTCAAGACCTTGGAATTAAATAAACAGCGACTGGTATCTTCTCCAAGCTTCTGTAGCCGATATATACTTTATTAGGCATCTCCTGACATCTAGTGTATGAAATTTCTCTTCTTTATTATTTTTTGGGTTAGCGCAGAATGAAGGAAAAATAACTTCTTGACTCCTATGAAACCTGGAGGCCACCTTAGGGAGGTAGGCTGGATCCTGTTGTAGAATGACCTTATCCTACAGGATCTGCTTAAAGGGAATCTGTCACCACTTTGGAGTTATCAGACCACTACTATGGGCATACAGGTTATAGAAAAGTAAATCTATACATAACTGTATGGCCCATAGTAGAGATTTGATTGCAGAGAAAAGTAGTTTTATCTTCTTGGTTTACAACAGGCTTGGCGTCCAGGGGACACAAAGTAATGCCCATCTATCTGATTACTATTCCCCTAAATTGCCGCCCATCAGCCTACTTACCATTTTCCCTCCCTCCCCCGCATGTCACGTGACGTGCGCTTTCCTTCCTCACCTCTTATAGACCGCGCTTTGTTTCCTCCCAGCGGGGTTTGTATGAGCACAGTGCCGCAGTGCTCTATTGCGCAGGCGCCGGGGAGTCACTGTGACTTCCGCTCCAGTGACTCCCGGCGCATAACAAGAAGGTTTTCTGCGGCACTGTGCTCACACAAACCGGGCCAGGAGGTAACAATAAGAGCCGCGTTTTGCGCATGTGCCGGCAGGTGAGGAAGGAAAGCGCACGTCACAGCGCCCTGTGATGTGCGGAGGAGGGAGGGAAAATGATAACTAGGCTGATAGGCGGCAATTTAGGGGAATAATAATCAGATAAGCGGGCATTGCTTGGCTTCCCCCGGACGCCAAACCTGTTGAAAACCAAGCAGATAAAACTACTTTTCTCTGCAATCAGACCTCTACCATGGGCCACACAGGTAAGTATAGATTTACTTTTCTATACCCTGTATGCCCATAGTAGCGGTCTGACAACTCCATATTGGTGACAGATTCCCTTTAAAAGGGAGACCTACTGACAGGGCCTAGATATCGCTAACCCTACGAGTAGTGTTGAGCGATACCTTCCAATATCGAGAAATATCGGATCGGATTGTATCGGACCGATACCCCAAAAATATCGGATATCGCCGATTCCGATACCGGAAACCAATGCAAGTCAATGGGACACAAATATCGGAATGAAAATAAACCCTTTCTTTCCTTGTAGGTTAATTCTACATGAAGGAAAACAACTAAGAATAATGTAGAATGTATTGGGGGAGGTGGGGGAGACAATAAAGGCATAGAGGTTTAGCCCAATCAAATGGAATAGCAGGAATTAATATTTTTTTTAAGACGTTCTGAGTTACAAAAATATTGACTATGTTAAGTTTTTTCATATTTTGTCAGATATTTATGTTTCACTACTTCCATGCTCTTCACCTTCTTTTTTACTTCTCCCACACTTTCTCCTTCATCATCCTCAGCATCAGCATCTTTTTCATCAACTTCTTCTTCACCTTCTTCATCTTCTTCTTCTTCACCTTCTTCGTATTATTCTTTTTTTTTTACATTCTTCATATTCTTCTTATTCAACTATTATCCTTCTTCATATTCTACTTCTTCATCTTCTTCATATTCTTCTTCTTCATCATATTCTTATTTGTGACAGGCATTCCTGTAGTTGTTATCTATAAAAGTTTGAAGATTACACCTTTCGTTCTGCCTGTCACAAAAGATTTACAACAGGATTTGTCCGCGTTCAGTTTGGCCTGCAGCAGCAGGTCTTTTCCAGGGGCACCACGAGGAGGAACGGACTCACCCCCATACACTGCTTAGTCTTCTTCTGCTTATAATTTAGATAATATCTTTTGCTCTGATTTTTAGTCTTATGCTTAATGTTCTTCCGCTTTTTGTTCTGCAGCTTCTTGTTCTTCTGCTTCTTGGTTTTCTGTCTCTTGTTCTTCTGTATCTTGGTGGTTGTCTTCTTGTTCTTTGTCCTCTTGGTCATCTTCTTCAGGGTCATCTTCTTGGTCTTCTTCGGGGTGGTCTTCAGAGTCGTCATCTTTGGGGTCCTCGTCTTCTTTGGGGTGGTCTTCAGGGTCCTCGTCTTCAGGGTCATCGTCTTCGGGGTCCTCGTCTTCTTCGGGGTGGTCTTCAGGGTCGTCTTCAGGGTCATCGTCTTCGGGGTCCTCATCTTCTTCGGAGTGGTCTTCAGGGTCCTCGTCTTCGGGGTCGTCGTCTTCGGGGTCCTCGTCTTCTTCGGGGTGGTCTTCAGGGTCCTCGTCTTCAGGGTCGTTGTCTTCGGGGTCCTCGTCTTCTTCGGGGTGGTCTTCAAGGTTCTTGTCTTCAGGGTCATCGTCAGGGAGATCCAGAGTGATTACCAAGAACCATTTCAAAAAGCTTGAACTTGGAAATGTAGCAGAAGGTACAAGAAGGCTGAGGAACTGCCGAGGACCAGCTGACGGTACTGGAACCCGGATGGGTAGTAGAAGGTACTAGAGCCAATGGAACTACCGAGGACCAGCTGACGGTACTGGAACCCGGTTACTAAGCAGGAGGTACCTGTGCCAGAAAGCACTACCAAGGACCAGCAGACGTTGGTGGAACTTGGATACCGAGAAGGAGGCACCTAAGCCAAAGGCACTGCCGAGTACCAGCTGACTGTACTGGAACCCGGATGGGTAGCAGAAGGTACAAGAGCCAGTGGAACTACCGAGGACCAGCTGACGGTACTGGAACTCGGTTATTAAGCAGGAGGTACCTGTGCCAGAAAGCACTACCAAGGACCAGCAGACGTTGGTGGAACTTGGATACCGAGAAGGAGGCACCTAAGCCAAAGGCACTGCCGAGAACCAGCTGACGGTACTGGAACTCGGATGGGTAGCAGAAGGTACCCATGAAAAAAAAAGTTGCAAGGCCGCGAGCTGGCCTGAGTTACCGAAACCCACAGTCCTACAGGGGGTGCTTGTCCTATTGGCACTATGGAACCAGCCTTCATTGCCAGATTCCGCAGCCCACATAGGAGTCACCTAAGCTGCAGGCACCATAGAGTCGGCTAACCCGACCGCAATACGACAGGACAACTTATTGGAGGCAAAGTGACGTTGACACTACCCGGAAACAGCTGGCGTGCTGGAACCAGGCTGGGCAGGAGGGAGTACCCGTGCCAAAGACACTGCCGGGAAACAGCTGACGGTACTGGGACCCGGATGGGTAGCAGAAGGTACAAGAGCAAATGGAACTACCGAGAACCAGCTGATGGTACTGGAACCCGGATGGATAGCAGAAGGTACAAGAGACAATGGAACTCCCAAGGACCAGCTGACGGTACTGGAACTCGGTTACTAAGCAGGAGGTACCTGTGCCAGAAAGCACTACCAAGGACCAGCAGACATTGGTGGAACTTGGATACCGAGAAGGAGGCACCTAAGCCAAAGGCACTGCCGAGAACCAGTTGACAGTACTGGAACCCGGATGGGTAGCAGAAGGTACAAGAGCAAATGGAACTACCGAGAACCAGCTGACGGTACTGGAACCCGGATGGGTAGCAGAAAGTACAAGAGCCAATCGAACTACCGAGGACCAGCTGACGGTACTGGAACTCGGTTACTAAGCAGGAGGTACCTGTGCCAGAAAGCACTACCAAGGACCAGCAGACGTTGGTGGAACTTGGATACCGAGAAGGAGGCACCTAAGTCCGCAGCCCACATAGGAGTCACCTAAGCTGCAGGCACCATAGAGTCGGCTAACCCGACCGCAACACAACAGGACAACGTATTGGGGGCAAAGTGACGTTAACACTACCCGGAAACAGCTGGCGTTCTGGAACCAGGCTGGGCAGGAGGAAGTACCCGTGCCAAAGACACTGCCGGGAAACAGCTGACCGTACTGGAACCCAGATGGGTAGCAGAAGGTACAAGAGCAAATGGCACTACCGAGAACCAGCTGACGGTACTGGAACCCGGATGGGTAGCAGAAGGTACAAGAGCCAATGGAACTACCGAGGACCAGCTGACGGTACTGGAACTCGGTTGCTAAGCAGGAGGTACATGTGCCAGAAAGCACTACCAAGGACCAGCAGACGTTGGTGGAACTTGGATACCGAGAAGGAGGCACCTAAGCCAAAGGCACTGCCGAGAACCAGCTGACGGCACTGGAACCCGGATGGGTAGCAGAAGGTACAAGAGCAAATGGAACTACCGAGAACCAGCTGACGGTACTGGAACCCGGATGGGTAGCAGAAGGTACAAGAGCCAATGGAACTACCGAGGACCAGCTGACGGTACTGGAACTCGGTTACTAAGCAGGAGGTACGTGTGACAGAAAGCACTACCAAGGACCAGCAGACGT
This sequence comes from Phyllobates terribilis, assembly GCF_046119375.1. Classification (NCBI taxonomy): domain Eukaryota; kingdom Metazoa; phylum Chordata; class Amphibia; order Anura; family Dendrobatidae; genus Phyllobates; species Phyllobates terribilis. The sequence continues at coordinate 113,856,249 of NW_027362761.1, read as the reverse complement.
TGGTGGAACTTGGATACCGAGAAGGAGGCACCTAAGCCAAAGGCACTGCCGAGAACCAGCTGACGGTACTGGAACTCGGATGGGTAGCAGAAGGTACCCATGAAAAAAAAAGTTTCAAGGCCGCGAGCCGGCCTGAGTTACCAAAACCCACAGTCTTACAGGGGGTGCTTGTCCTATTGGCACTATGGAACTAGCCTTCATTGCCAGATCCCGCAGCCCACATAGGAGTCACCTAAGCTGCAGGCACCATAGAGTCGGCTAACCCGACCGCAACACGACAGGACAACGTATTGGAGGCAAAGTGACGTTGACACTACCTGGAAACAGCTGGCGTTCAGGAACCAGGCTGGGCAGGAGGGAGTACCCATGCCAAAGACACTGCCGGGAAACAGCTGACGGTACTGGAACCCGGATAGGTAGCAGAAGGTACAAGAGAAAATGGAACTACCGAGAACCAGCTGACGGTACTGGAACCCGGATGGGTAGCAGAAGGTACAAGAGACAATGGAACTACCGAGGACCAGCTGACGGTACTGGAACTCAGTTACTAAGCAGGAGGTACCTGTGCCAGAAAGCACTACCAAGGACCAGCAGACGTTGGTGGAACTTGGATACCGAGAAGGAGGCACCTAAGCCCGCAGCCCACATAGGAGTCACCTAAGCTGCAGGCACCATAGAGTCGGCTAACCCGACCGCAACACGACAGGACAACGTATTGGAGGCAAAGTGACGTTGACACTACCCGGAAACAGCTGGCGTGCTGGAACCAGGCTGGGCAGGAGGGAGTACCCGTGCCAAAGACATTGCCGGGAAACAGCTGGCGGGGCTGTAACCCAGGGTAAATACTGAAAAAATAGTGGAGCCAGAGGTGTAATTGGAGCAAGTTTTAAATCTGTAGTACAGTGCATGTGGACAGAGCAGGAGAATTTGCCGGACACACAGCAGGGGATCAGCTGACGTTACTGAACCCCAATAACACTGGACCAAGCGTTGACTGTGCAGACGGCACTTCTGAGCAGCAACTGGCGGTGTTGGAGCTCAGGGTAAATACTGAAAACAGAGGAGCCAGAGGCTAATTGGAGCAACTTTAAAATCTGTAGCAGTGTGAATGTGGACAGAGCAGGAGAAATTGCCGTACACACAGCAGGGGAACAACTGACGTTACTGAACCCCAATAACACGGCAGCAAGCGTTGACTGTGCAGATGGCACTTCTGAGCAGCAACTGGCGGTGTTTGAGCTCAGGGATAATACTGAAAACAGAGAGGATCCAGAAGTGTAATTGGAGCAAGTTTTAAATTAGTAGTAGAGTGGATGTGGACAGAGCAGGAGAATTTGCCGAACACACAGCAGGGGATCAGCTGACGTTACTGAACCCCAATAACACGGCAGCAAGCGTTGACTGTGCAGACGGCACTTCAGAGCAGCAACTGGCGGTGTTGGAGCTCAGGGATAATACTGAAAACAGAGAGGAGCCAGAGGTGTAATTGGAGCAAGTTTTAAATCTGTAGTACAGTGCATGTGGACAGAGCAGGAGAATTTGCCGGACACACAGCAGGGGATCAGCTGACGTTACTGAACCCCAATAACACTGGAGCAAGTGTTGACTGTGCAGACGGCACTTTTGAGCAGCAACTGGCGGTGTTGGAGCTCAGGGATTACCGTTCAGGTGGTAGAAACATGAACACAACAGGAGACCTGGATACTGTTGCCAACCAATTATTTATTCTGGAAGAGGACTGGCAAATTCGTGCGAGATCCAGGCCTGAAAAGTAAGCCGGTCAACGTTATCGGAGGACAGATGCATGCGATGGTCTGTTAGTGCGCCACCTGCGGCATTAAAGACGCGTTCCGATAATACACTAGCAGCAGGGCAAGCCAGCACCTCCAATGCATACTGGCTAAGCTCTGGCCATATATCTAGCTTAGAGACCCAAAACTTGAAGGGGGAAGAGCCATCTGGGAGTACACTGAGAGGGCAAGACATGTAGTCCGTCACCATCTGACGGAAACGTTGCCTTCTGCTGACTGGAGCCGTCTGTGATGGTGTAGACATTTGTGGCGGCAGGGACACAAAACTTTGCCACATTTGGGCCATACTGGTCTTGCCTTGTGCTGAGGCGCTGCTTCTGCTCCCTCTTTGTGCAGAGCTTCCTCCACTGCCTCGACGCACTGAGCTGCATTGTAAAGCACTAGCAGCACTGCTCTCGGTTGGAATGGAGAACATGATGGAATGCACCAGTGCGTCTTGGTACTCCTGCATTTTATGCTCCCGGTTCAACGGTGTTATGAGGCTTTGTAAGTTGTCCCGGTAGCGAGAATCTAGGTGGGTGGACACCCAATAGTCAGCCGTGTTGAGAATGTGGGTGATGCGGCGGTCGTTTCTCAGGCACTGCAGCATGAAATCAACCATGTGCTGCAGACTGCCAACTGGCCAAGAAACGCTGTCCCCTGCTTGAGGCGTGATCTCTGCCTGCTCTGCATCACCCCACCCTCGCTCTAGATACTGACTACTAGAGCATTGCGTACCTCCCTCTTCTGGACAGATGTCTTCCTCCTCCATTGACTCCTCCTCATCCTCCTCACAAAGTGTCCCCTGCTTAGGCCTTTGTGAGGAACCACATTGCGCAGACTGTACAGAAGCAGATGGCATTTGTGACTCCTCATCCTCCACCTCTTCCAAAACCTCCTCCCTTAGTGCTTGCAGTGTTTTTTCAAGCAGGCAGATAAGGGGGATAGTCATGCTGACTAGTGCCTCATCTGCACTCGCCATCCGCGTGGAATAATCGAAGTCACGTAAAAGTGGCAAATGTCCTTCATAGAGGCCCACTCAGTGGTGGTGAAGTGTGAACGGCGCGCACTGCGACTTGTTTGCGCCTGCTGCAGCTGGTACTCCATTACTGCTGCCTGCTGCTCACACAACCTCTCCAACATATGTAACATTGAATTGCACCTGGTGGGTAGGTCACATATGATGCGATGTTCCAGAAGACGTAATCGGCGCTGCAGAGCTGCAATGCGCGATCTTGCGTTGCTGGAACGCCGCAAGTGAGCGCACTGTATGCGGAGCTTGTGCAGCAGTGCATCAAGATCCGGATAGTCCCTCAAAAAACTCTGCACGACCAAGTTGAGCACATGTGCCAGACATGGGATGTGAGTGAGGTTGCCTAGGTCCAGAGCTGCCACCAGATTTCGGCCATTGTCACACACTACCTTGCCTGGCTGGAGATTCACTGGCACAAACCACACGTCGCTCTGCTGCTTGATGGCATTCCAGAGCTCCTGCGCTGTGTGGCTTCGATTCCCCAAAGAAATAAATTTTAATACAGCCTGTTGACGTTTGGCCACGGCTGTGCTCATATCGGTCGTAACAGGTAACCGTTCACGGGTCGATGTGGAGGTAGACCGTGACGGCTCCTGCAGCACTGATTCAGAGGAACTGGAGTATGAGGAGGAGTCAATGTGTACAGACTGGATTCCTGCAATCCTTGGAGTTGGCAGAACACGTACAGCGCCACTCTCAAGATCTGTACCCGGCTCCACAACGTTTACCCAATGGGCAGTGAGGGAAAGGTATCGTCCCTGTCCATGCTTACTGGTCCACGCATCGGTGGTCAGGTGGACCTTGCTACTGACGGCGTTTTGTAGCGCATGTTTAATTTTTCCCTCCACATGCTGTTGCAGGGCAGGGACGGCTTGCCTGCTGAAATAAAAGCGGCTGGGCACGTTGTATTGTGGGACTGCCAATGACATAAAGTTACGGAAGGTGTCAGTCTCCACCAGCTTGAATGATAGCATTTCAAGGGCCAGTAGTCTTGCAATGCCAGCATTCAGAGCCTGTGCTCGGGGGTGGTTTGCCGAGTATGAGCGCCTTTTCTCCCATGCCTGTGCTAACGATGGCTGTAGACTGGCCTGGGAGTGTGAGGATGACAGGGAACGTGGTGCTGTGGGTGGAATGACACTGTGTCTCTGTACAACAGTGCCAGAGGTTCTTCCATGGCGATCCTGTGAGGAAGCCGAACCAGCTGTGTGTTAGCTGGAGGAAGAGGCTACAACACGAGCTGAAGAGGTGGTAGGTGGCGCTGTAGGTTGGCCTAGGTCTTCAGTGTGTCTTTGTAACTCCACCACGTGCTTGGTCCGCACATGTTTCCACATATTTGTGGTATTGAGGTTGCTGACACTTTTCCCTCTTTTCACCTTCTGATTACACAGCTTGCATTTGACAAAGCAAATGTCTTCTGCAACTGTGTCAAAAAAGGACCAGGCACTGCAAGTCTTGGGAGTTCCCGCTTTGGTTTTTGGAAGAGCCATGCTCCTAATGGGTGCCGAAGTGGAGGCTACAGGCAACCAAGTCTGCCCCCTCCCTCTCCCTCCTTTTTGGGCCGTTCGGGGAATCTCTTCCTCAGAGCTGCTCCCACCACCTTCCTGTCCCTCACGCCATGATGGGTCAAGGACCTCATCATCTACACCACCCTCTTCAAACAACTGCTTCTCCTGGGTAGTCTCAACAGCACAGTACGCACCAGAAAGTGGCACCTGAGTCTCATCATCAGATGCGTACTGAGGTGTACTGCTGACCATAGGCACTGGCCCACCCGCTTCTTCAGATTTAGAGAGACAAAACGGTTGCGCATCACTGCATACTACCTCTTCTTCAAATTCTAGAATTCTGCTTGGCTGGCCCCCTCTTTCCAAGCCAAGAGATTCAGAGAACAGAAGTAGAGATGGCTCCTGTCCAGGGCTCTCTGACTGCCTGGGCAATTTGGCAGGTGGTGAAGAGACAGATGGGTGCTCTTCAGTGCTCAGGACTTGAGAGGATCTGGAACTAATTGAAGTCAATGTGTTAGCTGCCATCCATCCGACAACGGCTTCAATTTGGTCCTCCCACAGCAGTGGGGTTCAGCTAGCTCCTACAAAGCTGAGCATAAACAACTGTTCCCTGGTAAAACTGGGGGATGCTGAGTCACTGGTGCCCGCAGCAGGCACAGAATCCCCACGTCTTCTCCCTGCAGGCACAGAATTCTCACGTCCTCTCCCTGCAGAAACTTCATGCCCATGCCCACGACCACATGCCTTACTCCCTGCCTTCTTCATCTTGGTAGACTGATAAAGATAGGCAGAAAAGTACTAAGGGCTTAGTGTGCTTATTCCTGAACAGCTGCTAACAGGTATAAGAAACACTAATTTTATAAAGTGTGGACTAGACTTTAATATGAGCTAATGTGGTCTACACAACTGTAAAGTGGAGTGTTTGGTCAACTTTATTTAGGTTTTTTTTGTCACAAAAAGACACTGGATGTGCCCAAAAATGTAATACAGATAGTATCACAAACTTTTTGTAGCTATTACAATGCAGGAAGGTAACCTACAATGCAATAGATGAGGCTACAAAAAATAGGCTAATACTAATCTGGCTGGGGCTGCAGGGCACAAGGCTGCAGAAAGGCTCCTCTATCTACTCCTATATAGTGTGTTTGGAACCAATGTAGCTGGATGTGGATGGAACCACCACACTAATAGGAGAAATCAGGAAAAATTATCAATTAGCAAAAAAGGACAATGTATGAGGCAGTGACGCATGCTGAGCGCACTACAACCGGACGTGGCTGAAGCACACACTACAGCGTGAGCTGCACTCACACACAGAGACCTTGCAGACAGCCGTGAACAGTGCAGATGCAGAGCACTGTGCACTAGCGCTGTGTAATGCACACGCCCGGGCTGAGCGGCGTGTGCGTGTGATTGTAGTGATTCCACTGGACCGTGCCGGAGAGTGAATGCCTGGAGGGGCGTAACTAGGTATTCACCCGATCCGACCAGGGTCGCACGACGGCATACGACGCCAGTGCACCAAGGAGGAACCGAGCAGAGGGACCAGGTGCTACTCCAGGACAGACCCCGGACACGGCTGTTGACCCACACAGGGGAATACAGGAACAGACTGGTAGGCTGGCACACAGACTGGTGGGTATAGGCAGGCACGACTGGTATGCAGGCAGGCGGGTATGCAGGCAGAGGGGTACAGGCAAGCACAGCTAGAGTGCAGACAGGGAGGCACTAGCAGGTAGGGACACTGGCGGGATAGGACCCAGTACACACTGGGACTCAGGAACAGAACCACAGATGTGGCGGACAAACACAGCAGAGTGAGGCCGCCCAGAGAGGTGAGCGAGAACAGGGCAGGACAAGGCCGCCTGGAGCGGTGAGCAAGAGTAGAGCAGGACAAGGCCGCCAGGAGCGGTGAGCAAAGGGTCAGAGCTGAGCGAGACTGCCGGAGCAGTGAGCAAGAGTAAAGCAGGACGAGACCGCCTGGAGCGGTGAGCAAGAGTGGAGCAAGACTGCCGGAGCAGTGAGCAAAAGGATAAGAGTGGAGCGAGACTGCCGGAGCAGTGAGCAAAAGGGTCAGAGCGGAGCAAGGCTGCCGGAGCAGCGAGCAAAGGAGTCAGAGCAGGCTAGAACCGCCGGAGCGGTAAGCAAAGGAGTCAGAGCAGGCTAGAACCGCCGGAGCGGTGAGCAAAGGAGTCAGAGCAGGCAAGGCTGAGCAGGGGGGACAGGGCTCTGTTCACACGGAACAGACAGGAAGGGAAAGGCAGAGCCAGATACCCACAGGGTACTTGCAGTGAAGTAGCGAGTGGACCACAAACTCACAAACGGGAGTACAGAGACAACAAGCAGGAGTTAGGTACGAGTTCAGACTCTGCAGAGAAAGGAAGGGAACGGACATAGAGGCAAAACAGGTAAAGGATAGGAGAGAGTTCAGACTGGGACTGAGTGTACGGAGGAGACCGAAACTGCAGCGGAATACAGGAGCGGGTCTGGGAATACGGCCCCCAGAGAGGCAGGATGAACAGGCAAGGAGCGTGTTCAGACAGGACAGACAAGATACAGGAGCGGGTCTAGGTAATCGGCCCCTAGAAGGCAGGAGGAACAGGCTAGGAGCGTGTTCAGACAGGACAGACAAGATACCGGAGCGGGTCTAGATAATCGGCCCCTAGAAGGCGGGAGGAACAGGCTAGGAGCGTGTTCAGACAGGACAGACAAGATACAGGAACGGATCTAGGTAATCGGCCCCTAGAAGGCGGAAGGAACAGGCCAGGAGCGTGTCCAGACAGGCCTGGAAATACAGCCTCCAGGATAGGCAGACAAGAGAACACAGACAGGACCCAGTTCAGACACGGGAACCGATACCGCAAGGCAGGAGACATAGACAGGACTCAGTTCAGACACGGGAACTGAAACCGCAAGGCAGGAGACATAGACAGGACTCAGTTCAGACACGGGAACTGATACCGCAAGGCAGGAGACATAGACAGGACTCAGCTCAGACACGGGAACTGATACCGCAAGGCAGGAGACATAGACAGGACTCAGCTCAGACACGGGAACTGATACCGCAAAGCAGGAGACAAAGAACGGGACCTGGCACCTTCAGAGTGCAAGCACACACTGAATGAAACACTATGCTCAGGCAGGGATAGATGGGAGCAGCTGAGCTATATACCAGGTGACAGACAGCAATAGGCTGAGGACGCACAAGGGGTGTGACCCACAGCAGGTACAAAAAGCAGGAAGTGATCGGGCGCCGCCCTTAAGCAGCAGAAACAGACACAAACAGACAGCATGGAGGGAAGCCAGAGAGACATTCTGGACTGGAGATCAAGTGCGCGCTCTTGCACAGTGGGAGATGGACCACCATGCAAGGACGCCGCCAGGTATGTTACAGTACCCCCCCCCCTTACGCCCCCTCTTCTTCAGGCCTGCCAGAATCTTCCGCAGGGAATTCGAGGACCAGTCGTTCACTTCAAGGAGATCACTTCCACTGTCCACAGGAAAAACTGATCTCATCTGGTTAGCTAGGATGCTACCTCCTATCCAGCCATCCTCAGCAACAGACGAAACGGGTGGAGTACCAGGAACAGCACACAAGGAAGTCTATCTCCACATATTTTCAGGTGGCACCCCAGAGGGTACAGGAGACAACTGGAAGTCCTTCACCGGGTTGGAGGGGGACAGAGACTTGGGGGTAATCTCTGCTTCGAGGTACATCTTGTCAAGCTCACAGGAAGAAATAGACGGGTTATCAGGTACATAATGAGGAAAAGTCACTGTCTCTTTGTTATCTGGTGGTACCCCGGAGGATTCAGGAAACAACTGGAGGTCCTCCGCCGGGTCAGAAGAGTGCAGAGGCTCAGAGAAAACATCTACTTCAGAGTACACTAGGTCGGACTCACTGGACGAAGCAGGCGAGGTATCGGGTACCGAGTATAGGAAAGTCTCTGTCCATTCACCACCAGGTGGCACCCCGAAGGGTTCTGGAGACAACTGGCGGTCCTCCGCCTGGTCAGAGAGGTGTAGAGACTCACGGGTAACCTCTGCTTCAGAGTACACTAGGTCGGACTCACTGGACGAAGCAAGCGAGGTATCAGATCCAGGATATAGGAAAGTCTCTGTCCATTCACCACCAGGTGGCACCCAGAAGGGTTCTGGAGACAACTGGAGGTCCTCCGCCTGGTCGGAGGGGTGTAGAGACTCAGGAGTAACCACTGCTTCGGAGTACACTAGGTTGGACTCAGTGGACGAAGCGAGCGAGGTATCAGGTACAGAGTATAGGAGAGTCTCTGTCCTTTCGCTACCAGGTAGCACCCCGAAGGGTTCTGGAGACAACTGGAGGTCCTCCGCCTGGTCGGAGGGGTGTAGAGACTCGGAGGTAACTACCACTTTGGGGTACCCATTGTCAGGCTCACAGGACGAAGCGGACAAAGTATCGAGTACCGGGTGTAGAGAAGTCTCTCTCCATTTGTCATCGAGTGGTATCCCGGAGGATTCAGGAGGCAACAGGGGGTCCTCCACCAGGTAGTAGAGGTGCACAGACTCTGAGGTAACCACAGCTTTGGAGCATCCTTGGACATGCACACCGGTTAAAGTGGGTGAAGCATCTGATGCCGGGTGCAGGAAGTTCTCCTGTGTGGAGTCTGGATGGGCAGAAGTCTCTTCGGGCAGGAGAACTGGTGCACTATCCACGCACATTACCCGTTGGGGCTTCTCCGGGATACAGGGAGATGAAGCTTCAGTAGGGACTTCAAGGTTGGGGTCAGGAGGTCTCAGGGAGGACAGACCCTGGCGTGACGGCTTGCCTCTACGTCTAGCACGTCTGGACTGCCTCTTGAGGTTGGGAGAAGTATTCCGGAAAGCGTAGTCACCCTGTGAGGATTCTGGGTGGGCAGTAGTCTCATTGGGCTGGAGGACTATTGCGCTACCCACACACATTACCCGTCGGGGCTGCTCCGGGATATTGGGAAGTGAAGCTTCAGCAGGGGCTTCAGGGTTAGGGTCCTCGAAGACCATACGAAAGGCCACCAGGAAGGCCTGCAGGTCAAGGACGACAGGATCCCATGCTTCCCATAGGGGGGTGACCCATTTCAAGGCATCACCTGCTAGGTAGTCAATCATAAAGGCCACTTTAGCCCAATCGGAAGGAAAATAGAGAGGGTAGGCCTTAAAGTGTAACATGCATTGCTCCACAAATGCACGACACTGTCTTGGATCCCCATAGTAACGTGGCGGATCCGCAGGAACGAGAGCTGATAGATCCATCTGGACGGTACGTAATTCGCCTGGAACTCAGCTAAGGAAAAAAAAAATTATTTATTTATTTTAATGCATGTATTCGCTGGAAAACTTCTCAGAGAGCGAAGGCCGTGGGGCTCAACGGGAACCATGGCCTGAGCATGCTGTAATGCACACGCCCGGGCTGAGCGGCGTGTGCGTGTGATTGTAGTGATTCCACTGGACCGTGCCGGAGAGTGAATGCCTGGAGGGGCGTAACTAGGTATTCACCCGATCCGACCAGGGTCGCACGACGGCATACGACGCCAGTGCACCAAGGAAAAACCGAGCAGAGGGACCAGGTGCTACTCCAGGACAGACCCCGGACACGGCTGTTGACCCACACAGGGGAATACAGGAACAGACTGGTAGGCTGGCACACAGACTGGTGGGTATAGGCAGGCACGACTGGTATGCAGGCAGGCGGGTATGCAGGCAGAGGGGTACAGGCAAGCACAGCTAGAGTGCAGACAGGGAGGCACTAGCAGGTAGGGACACTGGCGGGATAGGACCCAGTACACACTGGGACTCAGGAACAGAACCACAGATGTGGCGGACAAACACAGCAGAGTGAGGCCGCCCAGAGAGGTGAGCGAGAACAGGGCAGGACAAGGCCGCCTGGAGCAGTGAGCAAGAGTAGAGCAGGACAAGGCCGCCAGGAGCGGTGAGCAAAGGGTCAGAGCTGAGCGAGACTGCCGGAGCAGTGAGCAAGAGTAAAGCAGGACGAGACCGCCTGGAGCGGTGAGCAAGAGTGGAGCAAGACTGCCGGAGCAGTGAGCAAAAGGATAAGAGCGGAGCGAGACTGCCGGAGCAGTGAGCAAAAGGGTCAGAGCGGAGCAAGGCTGCCGGAGCAGCGAGCAAAGGAGTCAGAGCAGGCTAGAACCGCCGGAGCGGTAAGCAAAGGAGTCAGAGCAGGCTAGAACCGCCGGAGCGGTGAGCAAAGGAGTCAGAGCAGGCAAGGCTGAGCAGGGGGGACAGGGCTCTGTTCACACGGAACAGACAGGAAGGAAAAGGCAGAGCCAGATACCCACAGGGTACTTGCAGTGAAGTAGCGAGTGGACCACAAACTCACAAACGGGAGTACAGAGACAACAAGCAGGCGTTAGGTACGAGTTCAGACTCTGCAGAGAAAGGAAGGGAACGGACATAGAGGCAAAACAGGTAAAGGATAGGAGAGAGTTCAGACTGGGACTGAGTGTACGGAGGAGACCGACACTGCAGCGGAATACAGGAGCGGGTCTGGGAATACGGCCCCCAGAGAGGCAGGATGAACAGGCAAGGAGCGTGTTCAGACAGGACAGACAAGATACCGGAGCGGGTCTAGATAATCGGCCCCTAGAAGGCGGGAGGAACAGGCTAGGAGCGTGTTCAGACAGGACAGACAAGATACAGGAACGGATCTAGGTAATCGGCCCCTAGAAGGCGGAAGGAACAGGCCAGGAGCGTGTCCAGACAGGCCTGGAAATACAGCCTCCAGGATAGGCAGACAAGAGAACACAGACAGGACCCAGTTCAGACACGGGAACCGATACCGCAAGGCAGGAGACATAGACAGGACTCAGTTCAGACACGGGAACTGAAACCGCAAGGCAGGAGACATAGACAGGACTCAGTTCAGACACGGGAACTGATACCGCAAGGCAGGAGACATAGACAGGACTCAGCTCAGACACGGGAACTGATACCGCAAAGCAGGAGACATAGACAGGACTCAGCTCAGACACGGGAACTGATACCGCAAAGCAGGAGACAAAGAACGGGACCTGGCACCTTCAGAGTGCAAGCACACACTGAATGAAACACTATGCTCAGGCAGGGATAGATGGGAGCAGCTGAGCTATATACCAGGTGACAGACAGCAATAGGCTGAGGACGCACAAGGGGTGTGACCCACAGCAGGTACAAAAAGCAGGAAGTGATCGGGCGCCGCCCTTAAGCAGCAGAAACAGACACAAACAGACAGCATGGAGGGAAGCCAGAGAGACATTCTGGACTGGAGATCAAGTGTGCGCTCTTGCACAGTGGGAGATCGACCACCATGCAAGGACGCCGCCAGGTATGTTACATGCTGCAAGACAAAATAAAACTTCTCTATCTACTCCTATATAGTGTGTTTGGAACCAATGTAGCTTGATACAGATGGAACCACCACACTTATAGGAGAAATCAGGAAAAATGATCAATTAGCAAAAAAGGACAATGTATGAGGCAGTGACGCACGCTGAGCGCAATACAACCAGACGTGGCTGAAGCACACACTACAGCGTGAGCTGCACTCACACACAGAGACCTTGCAGACAGTCGTGAACAGTGCAGATGCAGAGCACTGTGCACTAGCGCTGTAAGACAAAATAAAACTTCTCTATCTACTCCTATATAGTGTGTTTGGAACCAATGTAGCTGGATACGGATGGAACCACCACACTAATAGGAGAAATCAGGAAAAATGATCAATTAGCAAAAAAGGACAATGTATGAGGCAGTGACGCACGCTGAGCGCACTACAACCAGACGTGGCTGAAGCACACACTACAGCGTGAGCTGCACTCACACACAGAGACCTTGCAGACAGCGGTGAACAGCACAGAGAACTGTGCACTAGCGCTGCAAGGCACAGCGGTTTATAAAGTAGCTTGGGTAAAGCAGAATAGAGCAAATAGGTAGCTAAAACTGTCCCTCAGAACAACCCTCAGAACAACAGCGTCCTATCCCTAACTGAATTCACAGCAGAGTGAGCTCAAAATGGCGGCGGCGGCTTTTATAGTGCATCATGACATAATTTCAGCAGCCAATCACAGCCATGCCATTAGTTAACATGCCTACATGCCAAACAGGATGTGCCCACACTTCTTAGGATCCTCATTGGCTGAATAAAATGAAACTGGCTCATTGTATTATGGGAACTTCCGATTCCGGTATCCGATATTCTAAAAGTATCAGAACTAAGTATCGGAATTCCGATACCGCGAATATCGGCCGATACCTGATATTTCAGTATCGGAATGCTCAACACTACCTACGAGCGAAAGTCAGGGCCACTAGAAGGATAATCTTTAACTCCTGGTAGTACCCATGGCTCAGTGATTGAACTCATCCAAGAAAACCTTGGTCTCTTGGGCCAAAAGGGTGCTATCAAGATGACCATTGCTTGATCCTCTCTGATTTTTCTCAGGACTGCTGATATTAGCATCACTGGTGGATGTAGTCCCATCTGACTAGGAAGGCATCCACCACCTTAAGATCTTCTCTGGGATCCAGTGAACAGAATTTCTCCACTTACTCTCGCTCCTGGTGCTATGTTTCCCACCGGTGTGCTTGCCACTGATGCTACCATACTGCCGCCGCTGCTGTTGCTGCTCCATCCTTAAGCTGCAGGAACCGCCGGAGCAAAAAGACCTGCTATGCCGGCAGACTTTACCACACTTTAAATATGGGACCAGACGAACACGGCACGCCGCTCCACCATCGCCTCTTCCGGCCACACTCGAAAGTGAACGAACACTGCTGGGTCAAACGTCTTCGGCTCACGCGTACTCCTCGGCACGCCCTGTGCATGCTTAGACCCAGGAAAACACAGCCAGCCAAGGCCCCATGGACCTTCTGCAGCACTTCCAGGATTCCTACACCGGCCACAGCAGGCACGTAGCCGCCACCCCAGACAACCGGTCAGGCCTGGGTAAGCTGATCTTTTTTCTATGCTCCGCACCATGACATTCGGATGTAAATTCCCCCGTCAAGGACAGGAAACCAACTGATGTGTGGAAGAGGGTCTGCCCTTTTTATCCGGTAGGTTTTCTGTCCTTGAAGGACAGATCCCTTCTCTCCATGGTACTGTCATGGGTGATACAAAAACATGGATATCTGTAAAAGGGTAATATCCAAGTGCAAGATCATGATGTAATATATGTAGATATATATAAAACTAATCATTTCACATCACCAATAATACTTACCAAATAAACTTTTTTATAAAGTGTAGCACTAAGTATGTTATTTACACCACCAACTGCACTGCAGGTAAAAAAACAATATTTGGTAGTACAACTAGAAAATTAAAAAAGCGTATTTCTGAGTATATTTATGGTTCTCAGCCACAAAATAATATCACCTTGGCGACAGACTGGTTAGAAGCCATTATAAACGACCAATTTACAGCACTTCAGCAGGCACACGCCTTAGTTCCACCTTTATACCCAGTTGGCGCACATTCGGGGTTTACGGCCGCGACCGTTAAGTCACTTCCAGCTGGCACCTGCGTTCCACCTCTATTATCAGGAAATCACTCTGTAAATTGTGTGATAGGTGCTTACTGCACAGAATGGGAAGCAACTTGTAACTGACGCAGCTGCCCCCTATCATCCTACTTAAACGCCCTGTCTATAAATACTTGGTCAGCAACCCAGATAGACCACCCCTGACGAAGTTGCTCTTAGCAGCAATACGCGTTGGGTCCAGTCCCTGCAGGTAATTTGTTCAAGTCCATCTGGTAACTATGATCTTTCTATGATATCCATGACTGTCTTTGTCATGTACCTTGCATACTGACTGTCAGTTGCCTGATGCTCTTGTTATTTATACCTTGTATCATGTTCTGTGACTGTCTTCACACCAGTCACAGTATGAATGATCAATTCACTACGATTAACAACTTATTATAATATGTACCTGCTGAAGAGATTGTTTTGTTGGCTTATTGTATCCATCCTCTTCATGTGAATTTTGTCCACATTTTAAATGTTTTTAATCCTTTTTTGTCGGAGTTGCTCTTCTTTGTTAATTATGTTTAATAAAATTTGGTAACTTTTTCAAATATTTGGGTGTGCACAGATCCATGTGATTTCACTGCAGCTCTTTCTCCCTACTATATTCTATAATGACGATAGGTTATCATTATAAAATGTAGTCAAAAACTCATTTAAATCTTCTTTCCTGTAGACGCAGAGAATGCCTTCCTCTGGATCAACATGTTGAGTTATAGATTGAACTCCTTGGTTTTTGTAGTTTTAAATGAAACCATTCACTTTACCATTTATTGCCTAAAAATTGTGCAAAAATTAAAAGAAGATAAAAACAACAAGAAAAGTGGGGACAACAGGAGCACAACAAAAAAAGGGGTACTTCTGAGCCATGCAAATACAATATGTAAGCAAAGAAGAAAGAGAGCTGCATGTGAAACACAGTGCACACCCATTGTTAAAGAAATGTTATTTAATTACAATATTGTTACTACACAGCAATGACAAACACTTGAAAACAATTTAAACTAAAAATAGCACTCAAAGGGGTGGATACAATAATCCAAAAATTACCCCAGTATTAAGTAACTAGCCATAGGATTATTTGGTCCCCCTGTTTAAACCAAATGCAATTTAGTACATAAATAATTAAATATATCAAATATGCAAATAAGTTATAATGCTAAAAGAGTAATGAACACATAACATCATTGCAAAATAGACAATACATAATGTTTATGTCAAGCTTGTAGACCCCAATGCAATCTCTTCAACATGAAATGTGGTCAAAATTGTCATTAGGGTTTATCCTCCACATTAAAGGGATTGTCTAAGTATCTCATATTGAAGACCTGCCCCTGGCATGGATCATTTCATATTCGATCAGAGGGGTCTGGCACCGAGCAGCCCCACCAATCAGCGGTTATTAGCTTTGGTGGGGACCATAAACACTGAATTAACAATATTTAACACCTTAAGGACCGAGCCGCTCTGTAGCTTATTGACCAGGCCTCATTTTTTAAATTTGACCACTGTCACTTTATGAGGTAATAACTCTGGAATGCTTTAACGGATCCCGCTGATACTGAGATTGTTTTTTCGTGACATATTGTACTTCATGATAGTGGTAAAAGTTTTTCGATAAGACTTGCTTTTATTTGTGAAAAAATTGGAAATTTGGCAAAAATTGTGAAAATTTCACAATTTTCAAAATTTTAATTTTTATACCCTTAAATCAGAGAGATACACTACCGTTCAAAAGTTTAGGGTCACCCAGACAATTTTGGGTTTTCCATAAAAACGCATATTTTTATTTATCAAATGAGTTGCAAAATGAATAGAAAATATAGTCCAGACCTTGACAAGGTTAGAAATAATGATTTCTATTAGAAACAATAATTTTCTCCTTCAAACTTTGCTTTCGTCAAAGAATGCTCCCTTTGCAGCAATTACAGCTTTGCAGACATTTGGCATTCTAGCTGTTAATTTGCTGAGGTAATCCTGAGAAATTTCACCCCATGCTTCCTGAAGCCCCTCCCACAAGTTGGATTGGCTTGATGGGCACTTTTTGCGTACCATACGGTCAAGCTGCTCCCACAACAGCTCAATGGGGTTGAGATCTGGTGACTGCGCTGGCCACTCAATTACAGATAGAATACCAGCTGCCTGCTTCTTCCCTAAACAGTTCAGGCATAATTTGGAGGTGTGCTTTGGGTCATTGTCCTGTTGTAGGATGAAATTGTCTCCAATCAAGCGCTGTCCACAGGGTATGGCATGGTGTTGCAAAATGGAGTGGTAGCCTTCCTTATTCAAAATCCCATTTACCTTGTACAAATCTCCCACTTTACCAGCACCAAAGCAACCCCAGACCATCACATTACCTCCACCATGCTTGACAGATGGCGTCAGGCACTCTTCCAGCATCTTTTCAGTTGTTCTGCGTCTCACTAATGTTCTTCTGTGTGATCCAAATACCTCAAACTTTGATTTGTCTGTCCATAAAACTTTTTTCCAATCTTCCTCTGTCCAATGTCTGTGTTCTTTGGCTCATATTAATCTTTTCCTTTTATTAGCCAGTCTCAGATATGGCTTTTTCTTTGCCACTTTGCCCTGAAGGCCAGCATCCCGGAGTCGCCTCTTCACTGTACACGTTGACACTGGCGTTTTGCGTGTACTATTTAATGAAGCTGCCAGTTGAGGAGCTGTGAGGCGTTGATTTCTCAAACTAGAGACTCTAATGTACTTGTCTTGTTGCTCAGTTGTGCAGCGGGGCCTCCCACTTATCTTTCTACTCTGGTTAGAGCCTGTTTGTGCTCTCCTCTGAAGGGAGTAGTACACACCGTTGTAGGAAATCTTTAGTTTCTTGGCAATATCTCGCATTGAATAGCCTTCATTTCTAAGAACAAGTATAGACTGTCGAGTTTCACATGAAAGTTCTCTTTTTCTAGCCATTTTGAGAGTTTCATAGAACAAACAAATGTAATGCTCCAGATTCTCAACTAGCTCAAATGAAGGTCAATTTTATAGCTTCTCAAATCAGCAAAACCGTTTTCAGCTGGGAAAACATACTTGTGCAAGGGTTTTTTAGGGTTTTATAAACATCCATTAGCCTTCTTACACAGTTAGCAAACACAATGTACCATTAAAACACTGGAGTGGTGGTTGTTGGAAATGGGCATCTATACACCTATGTAGATATTGCAATAAAAACAAAACGTTTGCAGCTAGAATAGTCATTTACCACATTAACAATGTATAGAGTGTATTTCTGATTCATTTAATGTTAGCTTCATTGAAAAAAAATCTGCTTTTCTTTCAAAAATAATGACATTTCTAAATGACCCCAAACTTTTGAACGGTAGTGTATAAATGCCTTTTACATATTTTAATATATCAATAAACATTAAAATAAGCAATGACTTTATTACAATTATTATAACATTCCCTCATCTTGTAATAAATCATTTATCTGTAAACATCGGAGCTTTAGTTTTCCTTGGACAGATTTCACAGAAGCTCTTCATATAACAGAGTATTAGTAATCTTGAGGGAGATAATTATGTTCGGGATCATTATCATAGAGTTCCAAAGTTTCCATTCCTTGATACATAGTTTTTGCTATGGCAGAGTCAATCAGTCTTTGAACAAGTCCTAATGCATGGAATAGCACAGCATCCACAAACGATCAGAACACTAGCCACGATGGCAAGTGATATCAACGCAGAAGTGATTAATCCAGACCATTTCCCAAACCATCCTTCAATCCAGGAAGTAAACATATCATATCCAGAGTTTTCAGCTAATTCATTAGACAGGGCAGTCAGTCCATCAAGAGCTTTGGAGATACTTCCATCAGGAGCTGTATTATGTAATATATATAATCGCCTTATCCCGTCTGTCTGTCTGTCCAGGAAATCCCGCGTTGCTGATTGGTCCGGCCGCGGCCAATCAGCGACGCGGGATTTCAGAAAAATATGGCGGCCGTTAGCGGCTCATTTGCCAGACGGAGGCCAGCGGCGATGCAGCCGGGAGATGAGCGGCGCTAGCCGCTCATCTCCCGGCTGCTAGTAGCATAAGTACCCCGACCTGCGGCGCCGCTGACCCCCATGCGGCTACCGTCGGGAGATCAGTGGCTTGGGCCGCTGATCTCCCGACGGCAAGTGTGAAGGGAGGGACGGTGCCGCTGCCCGGTCCTCAGTAATACGGTTCACTGATTGAATACAGTTTGCCGCGACCAATCAGCGATTTTGGCGCCAAATTTAAACACTGCTCTGCTGATTGGTCGCGGCCGCCGACGGCAAGTGTGAAGGGAGGACCGGGGAGCGGCACCGCCGGTCGGGATACTTCTGCTGCGAACAGCCGGTCATCTCCCGCAGTGCCGCTCCTCGGTCCTCACTAATACAATTCGCTGATTGGTCGCAGCCGGCGGCCGCGACCAATCAGCGATATTGGCGCCAAATTTAAAAACAGCTGTACTGATTGGTCGCGGCCGCCGACCACGATCAATCAGCGATATTGGCGCCAAATTTAAAAACCGCTGTGCTGATTGGTCGCGGTCGCCGGCCACGACCAATCAGCGATATTGGCGCCAAATTTAAACATCGCTGTGCTGATTGGCACCAAATTTAAAGAGGCTCTCCATCCCTCACTAACACGGTTCAGCGATATTGGCACCAAATTGAAAAACCGCTGTGCTGATTGGTCGCGGCCGCCGGCCACGATCAATCAGCGATATTGGCGCCAAATTTAAACACGCTCTCCGGCCCTCACTAACACGGTTCGCTGATTGGTCGCGGCCGCCGGCCATGACTAATCAGCGATATTGGCGCCAAATTTAAAAACCGCTGTGCTGATTGGTCGCGGCCGCCGGCCACGATCAATCAGCGATATTGGCGCCAAATTTAAACACGCTCTCCAGCCCTCACTAACACGGTTCGCTGATTGGTTGCGGCCGCCGGCCACGACCAAATCAGCGATATTGGCACCAATTTTAAAAACCGCTGTGCTGATTGGCGCCAAATTTAAACAGGCTTTCCATCCCTCACTAACACGGTTCACTGATTGGTCGCTGCCGGCGGCCGAGAGCAATCAGCGATATTGGCGCCAAATGTAAAAACCGCTGTGCTGACTGGTCGCGGCCGGCGGCCGCTCTGCTGATTGCGCCCGGTGTACCGCATACATAATCTAGAAAACCCGATGCATTTGAATCGGGCCACCATCTAGTTAGGAATAATGGTGCAACAAAATCCTCCAAACATTTTACATACACCTCCTTTTTCTGCTAAGAGCATGTATAGTGCCATTATATTCTGCCAATCCATGATAGAAGTTAAGAGCACTGCCCAGTATAGTATACTAACATGGTATAGCTAACATGGCACATGGTCTGTATTACCTTAAGATAAAGCTGTTTATTAGTTAACTTATTATGATGGTCATTTATGCTCTGTATATTGCAATATGAAGTTCTGCTGAATTTCTATGATGAATTTTTGATGATGAATTGTTATAATGTTGTAATACTGTCTCATGAATTGTATAATTGAGCTAATATAGCTGGAAATTCTGATGTAACTAATTTGCATATGCTTATATATTTTTTGGCTTCCTGTGTTAAATAAAGAATTATATATTTTGTGATGAACATATGACTAATGTCATGTTATTACTCTCTATGATATATTAAATGGGAGCTTTCTGAGGAATCTTTCCACTATGTACCTTTGGCCTTATCCCTGTTGAAAACAGGTGGAATGGCATGATTAGCTGGACCACCGCACAATCCCCTCAGGAACCATGTGGTAATCTGGTTCTTATCCTTTTATCACCGCATAGCCACCATATATCTGCTGTCAGGGTAGTCTGGTTTGACCATATGGCTGAGTACTTGGGGATGTGGGAGACATTGATTCATTCTCTACAAAAGTCATCCTGGAGCTCACCGAAGTCGTGCCCATGCCCTGGAAGACTAAAACAAGTATAGTTACCAAGATAAGCAATCACCTGTGGTGGGATATCTGATTTCTCAAGTGAGGGAAATAAATATGATAACGTTTTGCATTTTCCTTCCGTATTTGAGGGGACATAAGTCTTACTATATAATTTAATTATACACTGTAATCCTTCTAGATCTTCCTGATCATTGGGGGAAAAAGGGACAGTTCCTAAATGTGGTCTGTCAATAGCTATACAGTTTAATGTTTTAAGGCTTTTTGCAGTATATCTAATCCATTCTAACCATGCATTCTTCTCCTCATAGCCTGTCTCTAGAGCTAGTTTATCTTCATAAGTTAGGTTAGAAAATCTAACTATGGATCCTATGGACTCTATTATGGTTCTTTCTGGCATATCTTCCTTGGATCTTGGTTTAGTATTATTATGAACTTCTATGTAAAAATGTCCTATTGGATCTGTTCCTAATAGATCAGCTACTATGGCATATAACCTTTGATCCCTCATCTTAGGGTTTTTTAAAGTTATCAGTATCTTGTTACAATTATCCTTTTTTGTGCAAGGGGAGATTTCTTTTTTCCTAATGGAGAGTCGGGCTTCTAAGTCTGTGTAGCCATAAGGCTTATTCCCATAATCTCGGGCCGCGGTTGTCCATGCTAAGTCTGTGTAGCCATAAGGCTTATTCCCATAATCTTGGGCTGCGGTTGTCCATGCTACTTTATGCCAGTGAACACACATTCGATCTTCCCTACTATTTGAACTTATGATACAAACATACTTATCCGACTCTGCTAATTTGACAGCTTGTTCCTTATCTCGGCATCCTTTATATAACATAGTAGCCTCCTGCCCGATTTCAAAAGTAAGATTTAAGTTCCTAAATTCAAAACTATTCCACCGCCCTGGACTTTCCTTTCCTGCTGGGTCTATTATTCTCCAATCTGCCATTACCATGGACATAAAAAGTAAACATGTAACTCACCCTGATATACACATCCTAGATCTGACCGTCCTGTCCGGGAAGCGGATGGGAGGCTTCACCAGTGTGAGACAAGTTTCCCCTTGTGGAAAACCTCCTTTTGTAGCTGGTCTTTGACAGGCAAGTCAGATCCTACTCTGTCCCAACCTGTCTGACAAGTTTACAGTGTGAGAGATGGATCCAGGAGTAGCGCTCAGCACCCTGTCTGCCTTTTCATTGCCTGTGGAAATGGGATCATCTTTAAGTGAATGTGCTGCACATTTACATATCCCACGGACCAAAAACGTCCAAACCAATGTAGGTAAACGGTGGCTCTGTGCTTGTCCTATCAGCAGGCAAATCAGATATCTGTTGTTGTTGCAGTTTTCCTCTTGCCTTGCGACACTGAACACAAAGATGAATTAAATGGGAAACTTGTCTCTTTGCTCCCACAATCCAGAGGCCTGCAACTCTTAAGGCACCTTCAATGAAGTGTCTGCCTTGATGTTTGACCTTTTCATGGTAATGTCGTATTAGCAGAGTGGTGATGTGGTGTTGGCCAGGAATGATTAGAGGATTCTTTTCTGCCTCCTCCAACTTGGCTTTGTTTAAATGACCACCGACTCTCAGTAAACCCTTCTTGTCAATAACTGGATTTAAGTCGACAATGGGGCTGTTTTTAGGGACATCTTGCTTTTTAAGTATACATTCCATTTCCTTGTGAAAAACATTCTGCTGCACATTACGTATCACAAACAGTTCACTCAGAGCAATGTCTTCTGCAGAAAGAGGTTTATGACAGATGTGCCAACCGCAACACCCAGTGTTACTGTCCCTATTGCAGTAGTATTGTGCGATGTGGACTAACCTTGCAATAGCACAAACAAGCCTTGTCCATCTGGAGAAGCGATCAAATCGCCGACAGTCCAAGCCGTCCTTTTCCTTGGAATTGGTGATGAGGTTGCTGACGTCAGGACGGATCTCTGGGTCAACGTCTGGATCCTGAAGACTGAAGCTCTCTTCAACGGCAGTCTCTTCACACTGGCCGCAAAGGAACTCAGTTCCTCTTAACCAAGAAGAGTTTGCAAAGGAACCAACAGACACTGGCCTAGTAGCAAGGTCAGCAGGGTTAAGATGGGATGGAACATACTGCCATTGCTCAGGTTTAGAGAATTTCCTGATCCTTTCAACGCGGTTACTGACATAGACATAGAAGCATTTTGTCTGGTTGTATATGTAGCCCAGAACAACCTTGCTGTCTGTGTAGAATCTTGTGTCATCCACGTGAATAGCTAGTTCACTCTGTATGAAGTCTGCAATCTCGATGGCTAGTACAGCTCCACAGAGCTCAAGTCTGGGTATGGTGTGCTCGGGTTTAGGAGCCAATTTAGCCTTTCCAAATAGAAATCCTACAAGGGCTTCATTGTTAGAGTCTATAACCTTCAAATAGCCAACAGCTGCAATGGCTTCAGTAGAGGCGTCAGAGAATATATGGATCTCTTTCCTTTGACTCGTAGCAAGAGATGCTGGAGTGTAACAACGTGGTATGTGGATTTTATCTAAGGCAAAAAGAGATTCCCTCCATGACTTCCATTTTAGTTGTTTGTCAGCAGGGAGTGGTGCGTCCCAGTCCTTAATAGACTCTGAGAGTTGCCTTAACAGAAGCTTGCCTTGCATAGTCAGGGGTGCAACAAAAACGAGTGGATCGTATAGACTGTTCACCACTGACAGAACTCCACGTTTAGTAAATGTTTTTTCTGTACCACTAACCTGAAAGCTGAAGGAGTCCTTTAGCAAGTTCCATCTGAAGCCCAGACTTCTCTGTACTATTGGGTTATCTGAACCTTGATTCAAGTCTCTGAATTCTGAAGCATGATCATTAGAGTGAAAAGCCTTCATGACAACCGCACTATTGGAGGCAATTTTATACAATCTTAAATGAGCTTTAGAAAGCATACCTTGTGTCTGTTTGAGCAGATCTATGGCTTGGGCAGGGATTTGAGACCCTCGTCCACGTAGAAGTCCTTTTCAACGAACTGTTGGGCGTCCTTCCCGAATTCTGCTTCACCATCAGAGGCGGTCCTACATAGGCCGTATGTAGCAACTGCAGGAGAAGGGCTGTTTCCGAACACGTGCACCTTCATGCTGTATTCAACCATTTCCTTGCTGGTGTCGTTGTCTCGGTGCCATAGAAAACTGAGATAATTTCTGTGATCTTGTCGCACGATGAAACAATGGAACATTTGTTTAATGTCAGCAGTAATGGCAACTGGCTCTTTTCTGAATCTCATGAGCACTCCCACCAGGTTATTAGTCAGGTTGGGACCAGTGAGGGGAACATCGTTCAGAGATACATCATCATGTTTGGCGCTTGAATCGAACACCAGTCTAATTTGTTTAGGCTTTCTTGGATGGTATACTCAAAAGGAAGGTAGATACCAGCATTCTTCATTGGCTTGCAAGGGTGGAGCTGGCTCTGCATGGTCATTGTGAAATATCTTCTCCATAAAGGCTACAAAGTGGTCCTTCATTTCAGGCTTATTTCTCAATGTTCTCTGCAGTGAGGTGAATCTTGATAAGACCTGTTCTCGGTTGTTAGGAAGCATGGCCCTTGTACCCTTGAAGGGTAAGGGAGCGACCCAACGGTCAGATTCATTCTTGAAGAATCCACTGTCCATTATGTTAATAAATTCCTTGTCTTCTATGGATAAGGTGACCTTGTTGTCATCTTGTGTTGTGCGAAACACTGTTCTTCCTAAGTAATCACCATAGGGAGTGGGAATGATGTCAGGCTCTTGGATGAAGTCAGAGAACCTTTCTTTCACTTCATAGTGATGATAGCATGGTTTGAACTGAGTTGTGTGACCATTTTGAAGTACATAAGTTTTAAAGGAGCTGACTTCGGATGCCTTATGACTCTTATCCAGACATACATTGCCCACGATTACCCAGCCTAGATCAAGTCTTTGGGCGCATGGAGCATCATCTGGGCCATTGCATTGTTAGCACACCTTGTGGACCCTTAGAATGTCTCTCCCCAGTAGGATTAGAATATCAGCATTCGTGTCCAGAGGAAGAATTTCGTTAGTTAGGTACCTCAAGTGGGGATGAGGAAGCGTGGCTTCCGGAGTGGGAATTTCTTCCTTGTTATCAGGTATCTGGTCACATTCAATTAAAGTTGGCAAGGGTATGTGCACGTTCCCCTTGATTGAAGAGATAATGTACCCAGAGGCTCTCCTACCAGAAGTCTAAATACGACCAGAACAGGTGTTGAGGGTGTACGGAGCCGTTTGTCCTTTTATATTGAAGATCTCAAAGAGTTTTGGCTTTGCTAGAGACCTGTTACTTTGCTCATCTATTATGGCATACATTTTGGAGGCCTTGTCGGGTTGTCCTTCTGGATAGACCTTGACTAGACATACTTTAGCGCAGCATTTAGGACCAGTCCCTTCTCCACATACTTCCATACATGAGGAGAAAACAGCAGTTGCAGCTGGATCAGGAACTTGTGGCTCCCCGCCATGCTTTTGAGCAGGATTGGTTGCTGCAGAAGGTTGTGAATTGTGTGGAGCTGGTGTGGAATGCATAGATTTAACGTGTTTGTCGCTACTGCATTCGGTGCACTTAATGACAGCCTTACAGTCTTTAGCAAGGTGGTCTGAGGAGGCGCAACACTTGTAACATATCCCAAGCTCATTGAGAGTATCTCTGCATTCCTGCAAAGTCTTTGCCCTGAATCCAAGGCATTCCTTAAGTGGGTGAGGTCTTTTGTGAATAGGGCACATACAGTTACTGTCCATAGCTTTAGGAGCAGCAGCGTTTGTTTTGTTAAAAGAAGGTGCAGTAAGTGGAACGTCAGTCTTTCTCACGGATACTGTGCTCCTTAACTCTCTACGTTTGGTAATATTGTTATCATACCTTGTAGATGATGATGATGAAGCTGGTGGAGTAGGTTCGGTGAAGTCAAAGCTGGGATCATTCTTCTTCCGAGCTTGATCACTGACGAACCTGGAAAAATATGAAAAGGGAGGAAAAGACACATTATGCTGTCCTTTATACCGTGAGCCTTGGTCTGCCCATTTATCCTGCATGCCTTTTGGCAACTTGAGAACTACTGGAGTCACGCCATGAGCAGTATCAAGGTAGCTCAGTCCTGAAAGACGTGGGTCTAATTTTGCCAATTCTATTTCCTTTAGCAGGTCACTCAGGTCTTGAAGTTTTCGATTGTCCTTGTTAGTTATTTTTGGGAAGGCTTGCAGTTTCTTAAATAAGGCAGACTCTATGGCTTCTGAGCTGCCGTAGGTTTGCTCCAGTCTCTCCCAGACCTGCATCTGAATAGTCCACATGAACTGCCCTTATTGTCTTGATGCGCTCCGCTGATTCAGGACCTAACCAGTTGACAAGCAAAGCTAGTTGTTCCTTACCGGTGAGATTAAGGTCTTGGATTACTGCTTGAAAGGTCGATTTCCAGGCTCTATAATTTTTGGCACAATCATCAAACTTTGAGAGACTGATGTTTATTAACTCCCTGCGAATCATATATCTGGCGAATTCAGACATGTCCGACCTCCCCGTTATAGTTGCAGGATTAACTTGTGGTATCCCTGGGGAATGTAAGTTCTCTGGCTTATATGACTGAGACGTATCAGGACGGAATGATGTGGCATGAGGGTTAAGTTGTGGTTTAGTCTCTATAGAGTCTGCTGACTGCGGCCTAAATTGTGGGTTAGTGCTGGAAGTTACCTTGTCGGCAGTAGGTGGCGACATTTCTTGGCTTACGGGTGCATCCGTGTGGTGGATTGGAGGTGGCGCTGGTACAGATGGTAAATGTTTTAGCACATAGTCTGTAGTGCGATCAGCTGGGTCCTCTATTTCTCCTGGAATAAAGCAGTCCATATTAACATCTTGAGCTAGAGCTTGTTCAAGGACCTTCAGTTTAGCGAGGGCTGCTGCTTCTTACCTTTCTGCTTGGAGTATTTTTAATTGAGTTTCTCTCTCAGCTTCTTGCTTTTTTAATTGGGCTCCCATCTCTGCTTCCTGCTTTTTCAATTGGGCTCCCATCTCTGCTTCCTGCTTTTTTAGTTGGGCTTCTACTTCAGCCTCCTTCCTAGCAAAGGAGCTTCTTACTCTAGCTTCCTCTGCAGATGCACAGATTTCCAGTATCTTACATAGTTTTTAAGGTTGAAGGAAAACTAAGTCCATCTAGTTCAACCCATAGTCTAACATGTTGATCCAGAGGAAGGCAAAAAAAAACCATGTGGCAAACACTAAGCTCCACATTAGGGAAAAAAATTCCTTCCCGACTCCATACGACAATCAGACTAGTTCCCTGGATCAACGCCCTATCAAGGAATCTAGTATATATAACCTGTAATATCATACTTTTCAAGAAAGGCATCCATGCCCTTCTTAAATTTTAATAGTGAATCGCTCATTACAACATCATGCGGCAGAGAGTTCCATAGTCTCACTGCTCTTACAGTAAAGAATCCCCGTCTGTGATTATGATTAAACCTTCTTTTCTCCAGACGTAGAAGATGCCCCCTTGTTCCCGTCTCTGGCCTCAGAGTAAAAAGATCAGTAGACAGGTCTTTGTACTGTCCCCACATATACTTGTACATGTAATAAGATCACCCCTAAGCCTTCGTTTTTCCACAGTAAATAACACCAAGTGTAATAACCTGTCTTGGTATTGCAGACCCCCCAGTCCTCTAATAACCTTGGTCGCTCTTCTCTGCACCCTCTTTAGTTCAGCTATGTCTTTCTTATACACCGGAGACCAGAACTGTACACAGTATTCTAAGTGTGGTCGCACTAGTGACTTGTATGGAGGTAAAATTATGTTCTCCTCATGAGCATCTATGCCTCTTTTAATGCATCCCATTATTTTATTTGCCTTTGCAGCAGCTGCCTGACACTTGCCACTAAACGTGAGCTTGTCGTCCACCAATACACCCAGGTCTTTTTCAGTGACAGTTTTGCCCAGTGTTTTACAATTAAGCATATAATTATACATTTTATTTCCTCTGCCCAAGTGCATTACCTTACATTTATCCCCATTAAAGCTCATTTGCCATTTATCAGCCCAAGCTTCTAGTTTACATAGATCCTCCTGTAATATAAAATTGTCCTCCTTCTGTATTGATTAGCCTGCAGAGTTTAGTGTCATCTGCAAATATTGAAATGTTACTTTGTATGCCCCCTACAAGGTCATTAATAAATATGTTAAAAAGAAGGGGGCCCAATACTGACCCCTGTGGTTCCCCACTGTTAACTGAGGCCCAGTCTGAGTGTTTTCCATTAATAACCACCCTTTGTTTCCTATCACTGAGCCAATTCTTAACCCACATACATATATTTTCCCCTATCCCCATTGTTCTCATTTTATGTATCAACCTTTTGTGTGGAACCGTATCAAAAGCTTTTGAAAAGTCCATATACACAACATCCTCTGCATTTCCTTGGTCTAGTCCGGAACTTGCCTCCTCATAAAAACTGATCAGATTAGTTTGACAGGAACGGTCCCTCGTAAACCCATGTTGATATTGGGTCATGAGGTTATTCTTCTTCAGATACTCTAGTATAGCATCTCTTAGGAAACCCTCCAGGATTTTACCCACAGTAGAGGTTAAGCTTACTGGCCTATAATTTCCAAGTTCAGTTTTTGTCCCCTTTTTCAATATTGGCACCAGATTTGCTATACGCCAGTCCTGTGGTACAGACCCTGTTATTATGAAATCTTTAAAGATTAAAAATAATGGTCTATCTATGACGTTACTTAATTCCTGCAGTACTCGCGGGTTTATCCCATCGGGGCCCGGGGATTTGTCAACTTTAGTGATTTTTAGACGCCGCCGTACTTCCTGCTGGATTAAGCAAGTGACATTTAATGGAGAATTTTTGTTATCACTAATCATGTTTTCTGTCATGCGATTTTCTTGTGTAAATACGGTTGAAAAAAAAACATTTAGCATATTGGCTTTTTCCTCATCCTCATCCACCATTTCACCCACACTATTTTTAATGGGGCCAACACTATCATTTTTTAGTTTTTTACTATTTATGTAGTTAAAGAATATTTTGGGGTTATTTTTACTTTCTCTGGCAATGATTCTCTCTGCCTCAATATTTGCTGCCTTGATTTGGTTTTTATAGAATTTATTTAATTTTCTATATTTATTTAATGCCTCATCACTACCTACTTGCTTTAGTTCTCTAAATGCTTTCTTTTTGTCACTTATTGCACCCCTTACAGCTCTATTTAGCCATAGTGGTTTCCTCCTATTTCTAGCATGTTTATTCCCATAGGTATATATTGTGCACAGGTCCTATTCAGGATGCTAATAAATGTCTCCCATTTGCTTTGTGTAGCTTTATGTCTCAGGATATCGTCCCAGTTTATTGCACTAAGATCATCTCTCAACCTGAAGTTTAGTGTCCTTGTAACCCCTATACTACACATCTTATTAAAGGTTACATGAAAACATATTATTTTGTGATCACTAATACCCAAGTGACCCCCAACTCGTATATTTGATATGCTGTCTGGCCTATTTGTTAATATTAGGTCTAGCAGTGCCCCCCTTCTTGTTGGGTCCTGAACCAGTTGTGAAAGGTAATTGTCTCTCATAGTTGTGAAAAACCTATTACCTTTGCTTGAACTACAGGTTTCTGTCCCCCAATGTATATCTTGTCAGACAATGTTGACTTCCTGGACTGAGATGATCTGGAAGACCGAGATGTGATTTTGGTCCAGGTTGTACGATGTGACCTAACCTCTTGGAGGTGTGCGATGCGGAGTTCTGCCTTATCCTGGGCATCTCGCACTAAAGCGGTCTTTTCTTGGAGAAGAGTCTTCCTTTCAGCCAGCTCTGCTGGGGCATCATCCATATCACAGTTACTCAGGAATGCAATGTACTTAACAGACAGTCTCTGGTAGCGATCATAGGCGGCAGATAAACTCTTCAATTTGGCAGTTAAATCTGCTGCGTCATTGTTAGCACATGGAAGAGCTGCTAAATAATGATCAACTCTGCCCCATAAATGATCTATGTTATCATGGAGCTCATCTCTGGATGTTTGCAGGTTCTCTCTGACCTTTTGTGTTGGCTTGGTTACACGTTTGGGTCGTATATCCTGCTCTGCAGCAAGTGTGGACTCTGCTCCTGGAGCATCTGTGGTGTCAGGAACATGATGTGCTTCTCCAACAGAGGGATCCACTGTGCCCTTTGTAGACATGCTTTAGCTAAGATGATGGATGGTCATAGACTTGCTAGCAGGCATGCATATGCACACAGACACTGAAGACTTAGGTCTCTTGTTACTATTCTGCCACCGATGTACGTGGAGCGAGATGTGTCTGAGGGATGTGACACGGCTCTCTGTATAAACAATGGCATATAGCGTCAGCTTACTGACCTGCGCTTCTGTTCCTTATGAACTGCACGTGGTAATCCGGAATGATGATGCAGTGATGAATTCAACAGATTTATTTACAGTTCTTGATGAGGTGAGATGAGGGAAAGTAAAGGATGAGGAAGAGTAGGAATTGTAGGTATTAGAAGCGCCAGGTAAAGTGGTAACAAGAGAATCCTATCTCCAGTCCTGCAGCATGTGTAGTCAAGATGGATGTGATGAAGAAGAAGGAAGTGAGGAGCAGGAGATAGGAGGAGTTACAGACCGAAAGGTGTTGTGGGTAAAACACAGGAATAATACATGTTATAACATATTATAACAACGGCCAGTAGATGGCAGCAAAGCACAACAATACAATAATCATGTAACATTAGGTAATGCCCAAAATGGCTGAAAGTCGTTTCAAACAAAAAGCTGGACAGCACATCCAGAATGGTTCTGTATTTGGCTCTGTCCATCTTCCCATCAATTTTAACCATCTTCCCTGTCCCTGCTGAAGAAAAGCAGACCCAAACCATGATGCTGCCACCTCCATGTTTGACAGTGGGGATGGTGTTTTGAGGGTGATGAGCTGTGTTGCTTTTACACCAAACATATCATTTTGCATTGTGGCCAAAAAGTTCGATTTTGGTTTCATCTGACCAGAGCACCTTATTCCACATGTTTGGTGTGTCTCCCAGGTGGCTTGTGGCAAACTTTAAACAAGACTTTTTATGGATATCCTTGAGAAATGGCTTTCTTCTTGCTACTCTTCCATAAAGGCCAGATTTGTGCAGTGTACGACTGATTGTTGTCCTATGGACAGACTCTCCCACCTCAGCTGTAGATCTCTGCAGTTCATCCAGAGTGATCATGGGCCTTTTGGCTGCATCTCTGATCAGTCTTCTCCTTGTTCGAGATGAAAGTTTAGAGGGACGGCCGGGTCTTGGTAGATTTGCAGTGATCTGATACTCCTTCCATTTCAATATGATCGCTTGCACAGTGCTCCTTGAGAAGTTTAAAACTTGGGAAATCTTTTTGTATCCAAATCCGGCTGTAAACTTTGCCACAACAGTGTTCCTTGGTCTTCATGATGCTCTCTGCACTTGAAACAGAACCCTGAGACTATCACAGAGCAGGTGCATTTATACGGAGACTTGATTACACACAGGTGGATTCTATTTATCATTACCAGTCATTTAGGACAACATTGGATCCTTCAGAGATCCTCAATGAACTTCTGGAGTGAGTTTGCTGCACTGAAAGTAAAGGGGCCGAATAATATTGCACGCCCCACTTTTCAGTTTTGGATTTTTTTAAAAAGTTTAAAATATCCAATAAATTTTGTTCCACTTCACGATTATGTCCCACTTGTTGTTGATTCTTCCCAAAAAAAATTAATTTTATATCTTTATATTTGAAGCCAGAAATGTGGCAAAAGGTAGAAAAGTTCAAGGGGGCCAAATACTTTCACAAGGCACTGTACATGTATTCATGACTCTATGATTATGTTTTGTATTTTTTAAATGTGTTTTTTTTGTTATTGCCATTTTAATTAATTATATATCTTGTAAGGTCAAAGCGTTGCTGTCTTCCTATATTATCTGATGTATTAATAAAGAAGATACTTTTTGCTGCTGTGGATTCTGTTGTCACTCTCTTCACTTTTGGGTAGAGTATTGGGATTATCCTATTTGGCATACTTGCTACCGCTACATACATATTCATTTATTTGTGCTTAGGAGCTGCTCTACACTTGCTATTTTTATAAAATTGTTTAGGCCGAAATTCACTAAACACACTTTTTAAGGAAAGCACATCGCTCTTTTCACGTCTCTTTCTTTCGCAGACCGATGGCTCTGTGGTTTGGGCCTGATTTGCAGATAAAAAATCAATTATTCATGTCAATGGGTCCATTAAAAAATGGACCGATCCCAAATTTCAACCATGTTGCTTCCTAGTGCTATCTGTTTTTCACTGTTTTTGAGAAAAATAGGACACACTGAAGGTAAAAACTGACTCACTGACCACAGACATACAGTTGAAACCAGAAGTTTACATACACTATATAGAAAGACACATATGCATGTATTTCTCAATATCTGACATGAAATCAGAATAAACCTTTCCCGTTTTAGGTCAATTAGGATTACCATAATTTTAATTATTTGCCAAATGCCAGAATAATGAGAGAGATAATGTTTTAAGGCATTTTTATTACTTACTTCAAAGTCAAAAGTTTACATACACTAAGATTATTATGCCTTTTAACAATTCTGGACTGCCCATATGATAATGTTATGTGTTTGGAAGCATCTGATAGTTTTTTGGCAACATCTGAGTTAATTAGAGACATACCTGTGGATGTATTTTAATGCACAGCTGAAACACACTGCTTCTTTGTGTATCATCATGGGAAAGTCTAAAGAAATCAGCCAAGATATCAGAAAGAGAATTGTGGACTTGCCCAAGTCTGGCTCATTCTTGGGTACAATTTCAAGATCCCTGAAGGTGCCTCGTTCATCTGTACAAACAATTATATGCAAGTACAAACAAGATGGGAATGTCCAGCCATCATACCGGTCAGGAAAGAGTCGGGTTCTGTGTCTCAGAGATGAACATGCTTTGGCCCAATATGTGCATATCAACCCGAAGGACAAAAGCAAAAGACCTTGTGAAGATGATGGCGGAAGCTGGTAAGATTGTGTCAATATCCACAGTGAAACGAGTACTGTATCAACATGGGCTGAAAGGCCACTCTGCCAGGAAGAAGCCATTACTCCAAAAGAAACATAAAAAAGACAGATTAATGTTTGCAAATGCACACAGGAACTCAGACCTTAATTATTGGAGACATGTCCTGTGGTGTGATGAAACTAAAATTGAACGTTTTGGGCATAATGACCATCATTACATTTGGAGGAAAAAGGGAGAAGCTTGGAAGCCTAAAAACACCATCCCAACTGTGAAACACAAGGGTGGCAGCATCATGTTATGGGGTTGTTTTGCTGCAGGAGGGACTGCTGCACCTCACAAAATAGATAGCATCATGAGAAAAAAAGATTATGTGGCAATACTGAAGAAACATCTCAAGACATCAGCCAGGAAGTCAAAGCTTGGGCGGAAATGGGTCTTCCAAATGGACAATGACCTGAAGAATACTGCCAAAATGGTAACAAAGTGGTTTAAGGATAACAAAGTCAATGTTTTGGAGTGGCCATCACAAAGCTCTGATCTCAATCCTATTGAAAATGTATTGGCAAAGCTGAAAAGGCAGGTGCGAGCAAGGCGACCTACAAACCTGGATCAGTTGCACCAGTTTTGTCAGGCAGAATGGGTCCAAATTTCGACCAACTATTGTGAGAAGCTTGTGGAAGGATATCCCAAATGTTTGACCAAGTCATTCAGTTTAAGGGCAACGATACCAAATGCTAATGAAATGTATATAAACTTTTGACTTTGCAGTAAGTAATAAAAATGCCTTAAAACATTCTCTCTCATTATTCTGGCATTTGGCAATTATTAAAAATGATGGTAATCCTAATTGACCTAAACCGGGAAAGGTTTATTCTGATTTCAAGTCAGATATTGAGAAAAATATGCATATGTGTCTTTTTATATAGTGTATGTAAACTTCTGGTTTCAACTGTATGAAAATTAGATAAAAAGCACAGATCAAAATTGATCAGTTTTTCTCCTACACAAAAATTACCTAAGATTTGAATGGGGCCGTAAGCCTCATACAAAAGTCAGTGATTTTTCTGGCTTGCAAACAGTCTGATATTCCTCAGTGTTTTGGATCAGATTTTCATCAGTGTTTGGTCAGTGTGTCAGTGTTTGTCATCAATGTTTCATCAGTGATCTTTGTAAGCAAAGTGAATGCATAAATTACAAAGCTTCTCACATCCATTACAATGTTAAAAAACAGACAGCATACAGACACGAATATTTCATGGACCCATAGACTTGAATGGGTTATTTTGAGCCACATCTTTTGATCCCAACTTGGTTTACAAGTCCCTTGTGAACTGCCACTTTGTTTCTACTAGCAAAATATCTGCAGCTTTGCTCATGCAAAATGATGCTAAATTGTTGGTTATGCTTTGCTAAGGTAAAATTTTCTGTTTCACCCTGAAGTTGACATATTCAGAGTTTAAAATTTGTTTTTTCAAGTCTTCTTTTTGTTAGTTTGGTGTTATCAGATGTTTATTTTTAGAAATTTCTCCAGGGTTTCAGCTGTCTGGGGTAACTGAGACCCTGGAGAACATGATCAGGGCCGTTTTTTCCGGTCCCTGATCACGTGATTGGGAACCGGAAAAAAATTAATCATGTAATTAAAAAAGTAATTAAAAAAAAGAGTGCCGCTCTTACAATCATTTCTCTCTCTTCTGACATGTATATCATGATGCCCCCCCCCCCCCCCCCGAGTCTCTCCAGTACCTCCGACATCCCCAGGCCCTCTTGATCCTTCCTCCGGGCCTTCACGTCATCTTCTTAAAAAAAAAAATTGCAGGCACATGCGCAGTGCATCCTCTGTGATCTGCCGGCCGGTACCAGGCAACAGCAGATCATTTTTTTCTATTGGTTCCTTTTGATCACTGCGATATCACAGTAATCTGTGATATTGCAGTGATCAAAAGCCAATAATTAATCAAACCCCCTTTGTCATTCCTTTAGTCATATAAAAATTATAAAAAATAAATAATTTTTTTCATTCTTTGCAGTTAGGGTTGGGGTTAGGGTTGTAATAGGATTAGGCTTAGGGCTGTGTTAGTGTTAGGGTTCTGTTAGGGTTAGGGTTGTGTTAGGGTTAGGATAGGGTTAGGGTTGTGTTAAGGTTAGGGTTGGGGTTAGGGTTATGGTTGGAGTTAGGGTTGTGTTAGGTTTGGGGTTGGAGTTTCGAGTTAGGCTTTGGTTTAGAGTTGGGGTTAGGATTGTTTTTTTTGAAAAGTTAAAAAAAAAATGATAATATGATGACTAGTGATGATCGAGTACCGTAATATTCGTAATCACTATACTCGTAATGAGTACTTTGTAATAATCGCATATTCGTTCCGAATAGCGAGTACAATGTAAGTCAATGGGAAATGTGAGTAATTTTCTGCTGGACCCTACAAAGGGTTCTGGGGACCTGAGGAAAAGGCTGAAATGGATGGGAAAGTGATGAAACAGAATGGGAAGAGCCTGGAGAATGTGCCTGCATGCATTTCTGACTCACATATGGTTTCTGGGAATAAGTTTGTCGCAGTATTACGCCACTTTTACAGACACACAAGAACAACTACCAAACCTTACCTAAATTGCATTTAACAGGCCAAAAAGGTTAAGAAACTGTTTTTCTTGCATAATCACTTGTATATAAGGCTAAATAAACCAGAGAAACCAAAAAAATATCCCTTTTAGCCTTTGTTCACACATACTGTTGTGGCTTTTTTTTACAATCGCCTTTTACAATTGGGAGGGCCCTGACTTATACATTTTGTAGGTCCCTCTGTCATACATCATTTTTAGTTCGCTATTCCCCAGCACTTTACAAGCACAGCTAAAACGCACTAGTAGATATGTTGGTCTTTGACCTGAGAGGCCTCAGGCTGCTCTGTAACATGCGTTTTGGAGGGACAGCTGTTACTTAGACATTTGGACGGTCCCTCCATCATTGACACTCAGATAGTGAAATACATATTCCATAGCAGTTTACAATGTGCCCATTGTAGCATTGGGCTTGACCCTCCTCCTCCACCACCATGTGATACTGCGGCCCTAAATTCAAATGTTCAGAGGGCCTGTAGTAGGCAGGAAAGCTGAGTTTTGTGAGAGCCCTCGTGTGGCCGTGTAACATACATTTTGAAGTGCCCTCCTCTAGAAATTTTGGAGGTGCTTCTTGTCTACATTTGAGAGTGTCCTCACTTATTCATTTTGTAGGGCCCTCACTATTATTTAACTCATTTAAGGGCAGAGACTACAGAGAAAATGGCCAAGTGACATGGAGTACTAGAAGGTAGTAGTGAGTGCGGCCTACGATCCTCAGGTATGGCTGAACTCTGTGAACCGGAAAAATAAAGCTGCACTAGTCAACTGGATGACGAGCTCAAATATATCACTTGTGCAAGTTAATGGACAAAGGATATATAGTGCCCCCCCTCCAGGATGGGTTGGAGAAGCTTCTCCAAATGGCTTAGAGATTTTGATTGTCAATATTCCCCAGATTATGCAGCAAAAGAAGACTTCTTGGTACTGTATTACTTGGTCCAGTGCAGAATGTGCATCGTATTTCCAAAAATTACTCCTTGGGCTGGGGGCTGTGTCATAGGTGCAGCTAGATTCCATGACAAGGGCTTCCTTTGACAAATATTATCTACGATGGAGTACTGTAGTAGTTGTGGCCCTCAACTCAAGTTTTCAGAGGGCCATCAGTCGGTCATCAACAGTCAGTGTAAATTTCTATTGAATATGTATCCCCTATCTCAGTCACAATGTGGCACAACCTGTGACAAGGGCCTCCAATGACAAATATTAGTTTGGTAGGACTAATATACATTCCAGATTTGTCCGCTGCACAATGTGCATAGGGTTTGTGAAAATTAGCCCTATGGGCTGAGTCATGGTTGACTCACTATTTTGGCTGTGCCTGTGACAGCTAGCTTGGCTTGTGCCATCAACATCTGAAAATCTGTCAACAAAACCCCAAATGCCAAAAAAGCCTGCTGTTAAGAGACGTGGACGTGGTGTTGTCAGTGGTGCACAGAGGTGGCAGGAAGCCACCATCCCAAGGGCCTCCGATCACAAATAGTAGTTAGGCTGGAGTAGGAATACTGTCCTGGTTTGCCCACTGCACAATGTGCATAGGATTTGTAAAAAATTATCCCTGTGGGCTGTGTCATGGTTGACTCACTATTTTGGCTGTGCCTGCAACAAATCTTCCACGACCACACAGTCTAATGTGGATACACAGAAGGCTGGCCCTTCCAATCTTGAAGCTGGTTCTCCCTCCTCCCGCCATTATCAGTCACAGGAGACATATGACCCCAAGATTGGCCACTCCAAGGATCTGTTTGGTACATATCCTTTGGTTGGCTCTGGCCTATCACCCTGCAGCATTGAAGAGGGACAAGAGGAGGTGGCTTGCGTTGATGCTCAAGTATTTGAGGACCTACGGCCAGAGGAACGTCATTTACTGTCTCCAGAGGAGGAGGCTGATGATGATGAGACACAGTTGCCATCAGGTCAGACTACAATGTCAACTGGGAAGGAGGATGAGATAGAAGACAAGGTGGTCGATGATGAGTCCACTGATCCGACCTGAACCGTTGGCATGCATAGCCATGACAGCAACACAGAGGAAGATGGATATGTAGCACCAACACAAGCACCAAGGGGTCTTGGTTTGCCTAGAGTGAGAACTGGGTCAACTGTTCCCAAGAGCACCCCCGCTGTGTGCCAAGTCAGGGCTAGGGGGCTTCAGCTGCTGTGTGGAATTTTTTTTTCTGAAAGTCCTTCTGAGAAAAACATTGTTGTCTGTAGCATCTGCCATACCAAGTTGAGCAGAGGCCAGGGCAAAGGCAACTTGAGCACCACCAGTATGAGAGACCACATGGCAGCCAAGCACCCCAGTAGGTGGACGGTACACCAGGGTACCAAATCTGCGTCTGCGGGTCAAATAATAATAATAATACTCTTTATTTATATAACGCCAAACTATTCCGCAGTGCTTTACAATTCAGAGGTTCATATTCAACAGTCATAACATAGCTAAAGATAATACAGCAAAAATAATTACGACCCTGCTCGTAAGAGCTTACGATCTACAATGAGGTGGGGGTGACACAAAGGACAGGGGCTTATTTACACTGATGGTCCAGCCATCTTGAGGGGATGAGGGATAGATAAAGGCTGAAGGAGCTCATCACCAGCCAGTATCTGTAGTGCTTTTGGGTTCGGTGGAGACTTATGCCATGTCGCCTGGGCTATGTCCTTCAGAATCTGCTGTTCAAGAAGCAGGCGCTCATACCTCCTGCCCACAAGCTGCGGTTTCTCACACAACAAGCATCAACCACATCCACTTCCTTGTACCAGCAAAGCGGAAAGAAAGCGTAAATACCCAGCCACGCACCCACAGGCACAAATACTAAACTCGCACATTGCCAAATTGCTAGTTGTGGAGATGTTGCCGTTTAGGCTTGTGGGAGCACAGTCTTCCATGATCTCTTGGTTGTGGCTGCCCCACGATACAGTGTTCCCAGCAGCCACTATTTTGTCCGGTGTGCCGTCCATGCGTTACACAAGCACGTGTTAAACAATCTGAACCATGCTCTCACCAACGCCGCAACCCGGAAGGTCCACCTAACAACAGACACCTGGACAAATTGTTGTGTACAGGGACGATACATTTCTGTCATGGCACCCTGGGGGAACCTGGTGGAGGGTGGGACAAAGGCGCAAACTGGAACATCACACATCCCACCCACTCTAAGAATAGCGGGCCCAACTTCTGTCAGGGTTTCCACCTCTTCATATTCCACTTCCTCTCTCCCTTTCTCCAGCTCCTCATCCTCTGCTGAATTACCCTCCCCATCACTGCCAAGCTGGGACCTGTGCAACAGTGCATCGGCAAAGTGGCAAGACGTTCTGCTGAAGCTGATCTGTTTAGGTCAGAAAGCAAACACTGCAACAGAGCTGTGGCAAGCTTTAAAACAACAGACCGATCAGTGGCTCTCCCCGCTGCACCTCCAACCCGGTCTGGTCGCCTGCGATAATGGGCGTAATCTGATAGCGGCTTTAAAGATCGGCAAGCTGGTACACGTGCCATGCATGGCTCACATGCTGAACCTAGTTGTTTAGAAATTTCTGAAAACTTTCCGTGACTTGCCGTACCTACTTGAGACGGTGCGCCATATTAGCGCCCATTTCCACCATTCCTCTATTGCTTTTTCTGCTTTTACAGCGCTGCAAAAGCGCTTGAATTTGCCAAGTCACCAACTCATTTGCGACCTGCCCACGGAACTCCACCTATCATATGTTGGCGAGGATTAGTGAACAGCAGAGGGCAGTAGCTGAATACCAGCTTCAGCATGCTGGTCAGACTGAGAGTCAGCCACCACACATAACAACTGTCGAGTGGGTGTGGATCGCTGACATTTGTGAGGTTCTTGAGAACTTTGAGTACTGCACCAACCTTGTGAGCGGTGATCTGGCTATTATCAGTTTAACCATCCCGCTGCTGTGTCTCTTGAAACAATCACTGCATAATCTCAAAGAGGAAGCTTTGAGTGCCCAGCATGTTGGTATGGAGCCAGATTTCCCAATGGGTGATACTACCCAGCCTAGCCAATATTCTGAGGGAACATTGGGTGATGAGGAGGAAGATGAGGAGGGAGAGGACTTGTTTTTCTGTGCTACCGAGGGGACTCGTAATGCTACAGAGGGGACACCAAACCCAAGCTTCATGTCTGTCCAGCCTGGATGGGCTGGAGAGGACGAGGTGGAGGAGGAGGAGGAGGCGAGTCAGCGTGAAGAGAGGATGGGTACTGTTTCTACTGTTGGGGACACAGAACATTTGCCTTTTTGCAGCTTGGCCCACATGGCACCGTTCATGTGTAAGTGTCTGTGGCAAGACCCTCGCATGATACACATTTTATCCAACAGTAATAATAATAATAATTTTTATTTATATAGTGCCAACATTTTCCGCAGCACTTTACAATTAAGCGAAGACACGTACATACAATAAATTCAGTTTAAACAGTTACATTAGGAGTGAGGTCCCTGCTCGCAAGCTTACATTCAACAAGGCAATGGGTGGAAACAATAGGTGAAAAGTGCTTGTTATTTCAGGTCAGGCAATTATAATAAGTAGGGATTTTAATATAAGACTGCATGATCCGGTCATCAGCCAGCATGTTTAAGTGCAATAATAAAGTATCGAGTGTAGTTATCATGTGCATGGAGGGTGTGGAGACAGATCAATAGTAGGGTGGAGATTTAGAATAATATTTAGAAGGAGGAAACAGGGGAAAGTTAATTTACTGAGTATTTGAGGTGGTAGGATTGCTTAAGGAGATGGGTTTTTAAAGCGCGCTTGAAGACTTGGTGGCTAGGCATCAGTCGGATCGTCTGGGGTAGAGCATTCCAGAGAACTGGTGCAGCACGAGAGAAGTCTTGGAGACGGAGGTGCGAGGTTCAGATTATGGGGGATGTTAGTCTTAGGTCATTTGTAGAACGGAGAGCATGTGTAGGGCGATAGACAGAGATGAGAGAGGAGATATAAGGTGGTGCAGAACTGTGGAGAGCTTTGTGGGTGACAGTGATGAGATTTTATTAGACCCTGTAG
Source organism: Phyllobates terribilis (assembly GCF_046119375.1). NCBI lineage: Eukaryota > Metazoa > Chordata > Amphibia > Anura > Dendrobatidae > Phyllobates > Phyllobates terribilis. The sequence continues at coordinate 113,816,778 of NW_027362761.1, read as the reverse complement.
CAAATGGGCAACCAGTGTAATGACGGGCACAAGATGGAGGCATCGGTGAAGCGGCTGGACAGAAATATGACTCTGGCTGCCGCATTCAGGACAGATTGAAGTGAAGAAAGTTTGGCAGGAGGGAGACCGATCAGAAGAGAGTTGCAGTAGTCCAGACGAGAGTGAATAAGACCGACAGTAAGAGTTTTAGCAGTTTCAAAGGTGAGAAAAGGTTGGATTCTGGAGATGTTTTTAAGGTGCTGGTGACAATAGCGACCTATACTGGTTGGCCACCTTTCTCGATCCACAGTACAAGGTGAAATTTCCTTTTCTCCTTTTGGAGTCAACAAAGAGTTTTACAATTGAATTGTTCAAGAGGGCCGTTGTAGCTCAGTTGCTGAAAACATCACCCTCAGACAATGCTGGTGGCAGAGGTACCGGCTCTTTTCAACACCAAGGGATAATGGGGAGAGACAAGAACACCAGCTCCAACAGAGGTGGGGGGAAAATGTGCACAAATTGGGCAATTTTCAATAGACCAGCACAACAGTAAAGGCTATCTGTGCCTGTAACAATGCCAAGGAGGGATAAGTTGCAGAACATGGTCAAGGGGTCCTTAAGTGACCATACCTTTCTGACGCTTCAATTCCCTTTAATTATTGGGTGTCTAAGCTGAACACTTGGGCTGACCTCTCCTTATATGCCTTGGAGGTGCTGGCCTGCTCGGCTGCTAGTGTGGTGTCTGAGCGTGTTTTCAGTTCCGCTGGGGCAATCATCACTGATAGGCGCACACGCCTCTCCACGGAAAATGCCGACAGACTTACTCTGATTAACGTCAACAAGGACTGGATATCTCCACAGTTTCTAATCCCTCCAGATGAGAGAAAGCCAACCTAAATTCACCAAAACTGCAGATCCATGCTACTGCTATTAACATCACCCCCTTCCCATAAGAACCCGTTTCCTTCCTGCGTCAACCATGACTCAGCCCATAGGGCTCATTTTTACAAACCCTACACAGATTGTGCAGTGGACAAACCAGGACAGTATTCCTACTCCAACCTAACTACTATTTGTGATTGGTGGCCCTTGGGATGGTGGCTTCCAAAATAGTGGTTAAAATGGCCTGGTGCTTGTTTGTAGCAGGCAGTAGGAAATGTTTGGCCTACTGCTTTGTGCAGGGCAATCAAAGATTTTTTACGTAGACTAATATGGACAGAAGGCAGGCTGACACCCCAAAATAGTGGTTAAAATGGCCTGGTGCTTGTTTGTAGCAGGCAGTAGGAAATGTTTGGACTACTGCTTTGTGCAGGGCAATAAAAGATTTTTTACGTACACTAATACGGACAGAAGGCAGGCTGACACCCCTAAAACAGCAGGGAAAATAGACCAGTGCTTAAAAAAGAAAAAAAAAGGCAGCACACAATGCTAATTCTGTGTGTGCAGGAAAATATTGCTTTGCCTCTGACAAGAGCTGTTTTAAGATGGACACTGGAAGAACACTTTATCCTCTCCCTACCTAATACACAATCTCTCCCTCCCTGTACTCTGACTTTGTTGTGAGTCTTCAGCTCTGAAAAGAGCTATTTTTTGGTGGTATTATGGAGCTAGTGAGCGACTCCTTTAAACACTTAACTAGTACACACTGCAGGTAGCCCTTACAAGGGCTTTTGTTTGATCAAGAGGCTTAAACACTCTCCCAAGCAGCTCAGAAATCTCTCCCTATGCTTATAGAACTCAGGCTCCAGACACAATGTGCACAAAATGGCAGCGGTAGGACCCTATGACCCTGGGCGGCCAGCCAATCACAGTAATTGTAATGCCACAATCAAGATGTCTGTGGCATTACTGTGATTGGTTAAGAAGCCCAGCATGTTTAGTGGCTGCAAAGGAGGCGCCAAAACTGCAGGGCGGGACATCCGAATATAGCGAGACGAGTACACAAATACTCACCGAATAACGATTAACCCGAATACCGTACTATTCATGTGAATAGCGAATAGTAACGAATACACTCACTCATCACTAATGACGACTAGTGTTGAGCTCAAATGCTCGCTGCTCGGGTTTGCATTGGGTGCTTGGGTATGCAGCGAGTATCATGGGTGCTCAAGTGACACGCTCGAGTCCCCACCCCGCATGTTTCACGGCTATTAGACACCCCCAAAAAAATATGCAGGGATTGTCCATGTATGGAAGGCAATCCTCACATGAGTTTTTTGGCTATCTAACTCGAGCACCCGATGCAAACTCGAGCACTTGCGCTCAACACTAATGACGACGTATTCAATATGACGACCTAATGCTATCATATGTGTAGTACCTTTGGTTTCAAAATCCTCATTATACCCCTAGATAGAATCCTTGAGGGGTGTAGTTTCCAAAATGGGGTCAGTTGTGGGAGAAATCTGCTATTTAGGTACCTTAGGGGGCCATGCAAATGACCCCTGGGCCGTGGGGTACTCGGCAGCCGGGCCTCTGGTTGCTGGGGGATATTACGGTAGCTGGCCCGGTCCGTGACCCAGGGCGGTCAGTAAAAGGGAGAATAGTTTATAGGGGATTTGGGAAAGTGTTTGTGATGCCACCTGTGGATTGCGGCTAAAGGGTGCCGCCGCTGCGGAGCAGTCCTCTGGAGCTGGTGTTACGGCAGCAGGGATGTTGTGGCTCTCCACAGGTAGAGCTAGCTCCAGGGCAGTATAGGTAGTGTAAGTTGCGCTGGGCGTTGTAGTGCCGTGAGGGAGAGATGGCGCAGATGAAAGAAGGGATGGAGGCAGTACGATGCAGTCATCCGAGTCTTTACTCACTGTTCTTATGACAGTTCCACTGGTGCATTGTACAGTTGTCGGCCTCCCATGTCGCACTGCGTTCACCAGGCAGGGGTTCAGCACTTCCTCAGGCAGACCAGGAGTACCTGACAGAACCCCACTTTCTTGTGTTCCTAACTAGACCGTCTTCACGCTGGGTCTTTCTCCCTCCTGCCCTGTGCTTCCCACTCTCAATCCCGCTCGGGTGCTCTGAAGTCCCTCCTGTCTCATCGGAGTTCCCGGACCTGCTTGACCCTTACGGGGATTAGAATGAGGCTTCAGCAACTGGCTATAGAAGCCAGAAGCCTCTGGTTTTCCCAGCCGAGACCTGGAGTAACACGGCTGGACAAGGGGCCGGTCCCCTTCTTGCGGCCTACGATCCCTCTGTCTTCTGACAGATGCGGGGTGTACGAGTGCCGTCCTGCACTCGCCATACCCCCTAGGATCCCTTCTTAGAATGGAGCCTACTCCTCTGTTCCCCACCTGGGCCTCTAGGACTGGGCCCTACTTGTGGAGCAGAGCTCCTAAAGAGACTCTGCTCCCTGTCTGACTGACACTCTCCTCTGTTCTGAACTGACCTGCCACCCTAAGATGGCCTCCCTTATATACCTCACTCGATAGTGCTCCCTCAAACTGCTTCCTCCACCCACACCCACTACTGGTTCCCCCTACCTCTGGGTTCCCCCCACTCCAGCCAGGGTCAGGGCTCAGCAGAAAACACATTGCATCTTGCCCTTCCAGCCGGCCTAGAGAAGTGTAGTGTTGGATGCAGGTGTTGGGGCCCCGGGCAGCACTCCCTCCCTACCTGAGAAAAGGGGATACCACACCTCTGGGTGAGGTGCAGTACCTCTGTGGCGACTGAACCCTCAGGGGCGCCACACAAATAAGACATGGTGCCCGCCGTTTCTTTCAGCCAAATTTGTGTTCCAAAATTCAAATATTGCTCCTTCTGCTCTGAGCCCTACCGTTTGTCCAAACAGAACTTTTTGACTACATATGAGGTATCGCCGTGCTCAGAAGAAAGTGAGTATCAAACTGTGGGGTCCACTTTTCAGTGTTACCTCTTGAAAAAGTGATAAATTTGGGGCTAAAGCAAGATTTTGTGTGAAAAAATTAACTTTTTCAATATGGCGGCCTAATGTTATGAAATTCTGTGTTGTATCTGTGGGTTCCAAATACTCACTATACCCCTGTATAAAAAATGGGGTCACTTGTGGGGGTTTCCACTGTTTAAGCACATCAGGGGCTCACCACATGGTGTCCACTCTTGACTCCACCTAATGTTGCGTTCAAACGGTCCTCCTTCCCTTCGAGTAAAACTTCTTGAATGTGGTTTTGAGCGCCTTTAGGGGTGCAGTTTTTTAGAATGATATCACTTTTTGGTATTTTCTGTCATTTAGGCCCCTCAAAGTCACTTCAAATGTGATGTGGTCCCTTAAAAAATGGTTTGGTAAATTTTGTTGGAGAAATGAGAAATCGCTGGTCATCTGTTAACCCTTATAACTTCCTAATAAAAAAAATGTTGTTCCAAAAATTGTGCTGATGTAAAGTAGACATGTGGGAAATGTTATTAATTTACTATTTTATGTGACATAACTCTCTGATTTAAGAGTATAAAAATTAAAAGTTTGAAAACTGCAAAAATTTTTAAATTTTCCCCAAATTTGCACTTTTTTCACAAATAAACGCAAATCATATCAAAGAAATTTTACCACTATCATGAGGAACAATATGTCACGAAAAACAATGTTAGAATCATTGGGATCCGTTGAAGTGTTTCAGAGTTATTATCTCCTAAAGTGACACTGGTCAGAATTGTAAAATTTGACTTGGACATTAAGGTCAAAATTGGCTCCGTCACTAAGGGGTTAAAAAGGTTTACTAACTGATTGTGTTGATCAAAAAATCTTTGCAAATTCAAAACAATGTCTTTTTTTGTCTCAGGTATAGCTTCACAACATCGATCAGCTCGCATCTGTTCATCTCCCAAAAAGTAAATTTGTAAAAATGTTAGGTCTTCATTTGCTACAGGAAGCATTGAATCTATTTTGTGATATATTTGGCCCTGGACTTTAAAAGTTGCGATCAATTCTGCTTCCTCGAGTCAAGCTGTCGTACAAAAGGGTGTCATCTGGAAAGATGAATTGTATCTCCTAATATTTTGCATAAAATGCTTGGACTCAGGAGTTGTTCCCAACATGTATGAAAGAAGTGGTTCGGAAGGTAGACTTAAAGGTGGCAAACTGACTTTGCCATTTAAGCAGCACATACTAGGCGATACCAAGTTACATTTTTTTGCCTGACAATGTTCATATATTACATTCATTTTGCCTATTATGACTTTCAGATGTGACCTCTGGTACTGATTTGGGTCATTGTGAAAAGCTTCCAAACCCAAGTCAGCCTGCCTAAGTCTTTGCATAAGTAGCATATGTCGTATGCGGTTTATTTTGACGACGTTCATCCTTTTGTTCCGATGTTTCCGTATCCCTTGTATAGCGTCCCTGTATGCTTCTCCTCTCTCCTGGCAGGGATGCCCATCCACTCACCCCCGCGGCCCCCATCCCACACGTCCTCCTTCCCCTTCTTAAAGGGACAGCATGTGTAGTCCTAAAGTGTCCTTAGCCAATGGCTGCGAGACACTTACTATTTAAGGCACCTCCACCTGATGGGATGTGCCTGAGTAACATGTATAGTTAGTTGTCTTCGTGCTTGCTAGTTGTCAGGTCCCCAGTACCTGCCAGTCAGTTTACCTGTCCTGTACCTGTGTGCCCGTACCTGCCTTGTGTTCCTGTTTATCAGCCATGCCTGCCAGCACTTGCCTGCCTGTATATCAGCCATGCCTGCCAGCACCTGCTTATTTGTATATCAGCCATGCCTGTCAGCACCTGCCTGCGCCTGCCATGTCAGTCTGTATACCAGACATACCTGCCTTCACCTGCTGTGCCACCCAGTATTCCTGTCATGCCTGCCTGTACTTACCAAGTCTGTCTAGTCTTGGCTGTTCCATATACCTGCCCCTTTGGGGGTCAGCTGCCGTGCATCCGAGGGCTGTCCTGGAGTAGCACCTGGCGTCCACTTGGAGTCAAGTCTAACCCCACCCTCAGGGGCTCTAGCGAAGAGTCAGGTGTTTGCTTAGTTCTGCCCCTCTATGCTCTCCTCAGATCATAGCACAGTGGTTCCAACATTACACCTTGATTCAGCCTGTTTCATCCGATTCTCCTGAAGACGACGTTCCCAGTGTTCAGCTGCCTTTGATTCACACTGTCTCATCCATTTCCTTTCAAGCCGGCACTCGGGTTGTTCACTTGTCTCAGCTGTTTGAGACAGTTTTGATTTCATAGCTTTTGGATTAACTTGCCCAATAGATGGTCGCTTTTTGGGCGCCATTTTAAAAAACAGCCCTTAGTATTATGATCCGTAGTAATCACCTCACACTGATCAGAGATCTACAGTAATTGGTGATTTTATATATGTAAAGCAAAAAATGCGTGACTGCCTCACAGTCAGACTGTTCTAGTTGTCTATAGTAAGCAATCCGAGCTCAGCTTTCACTTTACCTCAGCAGTTTCAATGCTGAAAGCTGCAGTCTGCTTACTATAGGCAACCAGAACTATCTTACTGTGAGTCAATTTTCATACTTGAGGCCGCAGTTACTTCTGCAGTGGCTATAGGCAACCAGAATGATCTGACTGTGATGCAATTCTCATAAATGAGGCCCCAGTTACTTCTGCAACAGCCGTTGCTATATTTACAGACTTTAGAGCGACTTATCAGGTTGCCCCAACTTAGCGACTATATGGTTGCTGCCCTTTTAATAGTGACTCTTGGTGTGCTGTCGCTTTAATTCTTTAAGACCCTTTGGGCAAAAACTGTGGTTTTGCATTCAACACACAGACACCCATTTTCTCCTTTATTTATATAAAGCATAAATTTGGGGGGCCAAATCTCAAGATGGTGGGGAGATTTTGAGTTTTAATGTTAGCAGTATTTTTAGTCCATTGATAAAGGCGAGCCATGCAAAATTTCACTCAAATTCTGGTGAAAAATGTGGTTTTGTATTCAATGGGCTACCACACAGATTTTCTGCTTTAAACAGTGACCTGTTAAAGATTGGGAACCCCTGGTCAAAATTACTTTTATTGTGAATAGTTAAGCAAGTTGATGGTGAAATCTCTAAAAGACCTAAAGTTAAAGATGACACATTTCTTTAGTATTTTAGGCAAAAAAATATATATTTTTTTCATCTTTTACATTTTAAAAATTATAAAAAGGAAAATGGTCTGATGTACAAGTTTAGGTACCATTGGAGATTTGTATGCTCAGATAACTTTGACCAAGGTTTCAGACCTTAATTAGCCTGTTAGGGTTATGGCTTGTTTGTTATCATCATTAGAAAAGGCCCAGTGATGAAAATTTCCCAGCTTTAAAAAAAAACAACCTCCTTTAACCTTGTGCCAAAACAAAGTAGCCATGGGTTCTTCTAAGCAGCTGCCTAGCACTCTGAAAATGATAATGGTGAAGGCCGACAAAGCAGGAGAAGGCTATAAGAAGATTGAAAAGCGTTTTCAAGTTGCCCTCTCCTCAGTTTGAAATGTAATTAAGAAATGTCAGTTAACAGAAACAGTGGGGGTCAAGATAAGGTCTGGAACACCAAGCAAAATTTCAGTGAGATCTAGGATTGCTAGAGAGGCAAATCAGAATGAAAAAGACATTCAGAAACATTTAGCAGACACTGGAGTTGAGGTACAGTATCTACTATTCAGAGACACCTGCACAAATATGGTCCTCATGGAAGAGTCATCAGAAGAAAACCTCTCCTGCGTCCTCACCATAAAATTCAGCATCAGAAGTATGCAAAAGAACATCTAATATGATGCATTTTGAAAACAAGTCCTGTGAACAGATGAGGCTAAAATAGAACTTTTTGGCCACAATAATCAGAGGAATGTGTGGAGAAAACTCACTGACTGAGGTGGAACAGCAATAATTAAAAAATGATACTTTATTATAAATATTTAAAATACTATGAACAAAACCACCGTACTAAATGCAGTCTATCCTGTATGTCCCCTATTTTATCACACAGGTCATACTCAGGATATTAATATTCCCTAAAACCAATCACCAATTGTGTAATAACTAATGTCTAGACTATTCTCAATACATCTGTATCCTAAGTTGCCAACCCTTAGACGAATATAAGTTATTTCCACAGGGGGAACATGGGATTATTATTGCACTTTGCCCTCTGCGGAATATAAAACTACAAACCCCTTCTAATCCTGTATATGATCGCGGTTATATGAAAAAGGAGTCATCATAGATATCACAGCACAGATAGGCAGACTGCATCCTGAAGTCAGCTGGTAACATAAACAAACTTTTAACCCATTATTAGCATGGATGCATACATCAGAAAGCCAGAATATCCAATAAAAACAGTATAGCATCTTTATAAATAAAGTTCACCAAGATTGAGGAGACTAAAGGATGTCAGCTTTAATAAGGATGGTTAGTCCTTCGACAAGCATAGAGATGCTAATGCTGTATATCCAAATGCTCTTTGCTATTAAATATCCAGATGCTCCTTGCTGTTAAATATCATTCCCAACCATATATTCCCAACCTTCCACAGTTATTATATGAATGCAGTAAAAGACATACATTCATTTAAACCCATTGGAGCAACAGTTTTTAATCTGTAAATCCACTGGGTTTCTTTTCTTTGAAATGTGTGGAGAAAATTCGAGCACAGAATTTCAGGAAAAGAACATCTCCCCAATCATTAAGTATGGGGGTGGATCAATCATGCTTTGGGGTTGTGTTGCAGCTAATGCCAGAGGAACATTTCACAAGTAGAGGGAAGAGTGGATTCAATAAAATTTCAACAAATTCTTGATGCAAACATAATACCATCTGTAAAAAATCTGAAGTTGAAAAGAGGATGGCTTCTACAAATGGCTAATGATCCAAAACACACTTCAAAATCCACAATAAACTACCTCAAAAGGCGCAAGCTGAAGGTTTTACAATAGCCCTCACAGTCCCCTGATCTGAACATCATTGAAAAGTTGTGGCTAGGTCTCAAAACTGCAGTGTATGCAAGACGACCTAAACTAGATGAAAATCCCTCAAACAAGAATTGGCTGGATACAAAAACAATTTACAGGCTGTAATACTTTCAAAAGGAGGTGCTACTAGGTACTAACCATGCAGGGTGCCCAAACTTTTGCATCAGCCCATTTTCCTTTTTGAAAATTTTAAAATGGAAAAGATGAAAATTTATACAGTATATATTGCCTAAAATACAAAGGAAATATGGCATCTTTAACTTTAGCCCTTTTAGAGATCATTTCATCTTCAACTTGCTTAACTCTTCACAATAACAGTAATTTTAACCAGGGGTGCCCAAATTTTTACATGCCACTGTGTATATAGATTGGGTATGTTTTGTAACCATGAAAAATACGTTTAGGGCATATGTCTGAATGAGGACTAAAAGGAAGGGAACTAGAAAAATCTGATGCAGATGCATACGTTCAGTATTTGATCAGTTTTTTACCTCAGTATTTGTAAACCAAAACCAGGTGAGGAACAATCAGAGGAAAAGTGTAATAGAAACTTGTCACCACTTCTGCATTTATCACCACTCCTGGTTATGGCTTACAAATACTGAGATAAAAAACTCACCAAATACTGAATGTGTGTATGTGGTCTCTCTTAGGCTATGTTCACACATCATGTTTTTTTCAGCGTTTTTTGATGCATTTTTTTATGCAAATTTTCAGCTGTGTTTTGCAGTACCAGCAAAGTCTATGCAATTCCAGAAATCTCATGCATACATCTTGGGGTTTTTTTTGTTCAGGATTTTGTGCTTTGCATGTTTTTCATACAGAATCTGCCTTAATTAGTTACCTGAGACTTTTTTTCCTGCAGAGTGAAAAGAATTGACAAGTTTCAAATTTTAAAATCCATACCACATGTCGATTTCTGTGTGGAAGTATGAAAATCTTATATATTTGGTCAGTGTAAGGCTATGTTTACACAGGGCGTTTTTGGTGCTTTTTTATGCAAATTTTCAGCAGCGTTTTACAGTACCAGCAAAGTCTATGAGATTTCAGAAATCTCATGCACACATTGTTTTTTTTTCTGACTGTTTTCTCAAAGAGCTGTGTCTTTGCAGAATGGAGCATGTCACTTCTTTCAGCATTTTTGCAGCGTTTTTCACCCATTGAAAGCAATGGATAGTTGAAAATACACTGAAAAAGTGTAAGTTTTGCTTTGTTTTTAGTGAAAAAAGCACTTTTAATTAAATTAGTGATGCATACAAAGTAAATATTGGCTGACCAAGGTGTGCCATTGAACAATACCGGTGGCCCACCAAGGTGTGAAATTGAAGAATGCCTAAGCAACCTAATGGCTGACCAAAGTGTGAAAGTAAACAGTGTCCTAAAAACACAATGCTCTGCTAATGTCTTAGGGCTGTTTCACACATCCCTGTTTCCAGTACTTGTGATGACAGTTTCCACACGTACTGGAGACACTGACATACATAGACCCATTCAAATCTATGTGTCTGCGCACGTCAGTGTGTTTCCATGGACCGTTTGTCCTTGTGCTCCACATGCTGACATGTCCGCAAAAGTGTCTCACACTGAACACACACGGATGACATTCGTGTGTCATCAGTGTGACACGTACGGGCGACTGGGAATCAGCGCTACAGTTAGCCGCTTCGGAGCTGCGCTCAGTGAGTGACAGGACACCGCTCCTGAGCTCAGTTCAGCTTCAGAGCCACTCACTGGAGCGGCTCATTCTCCCCGGCTCCCAGGCATCAGCGGTTAGAGGATTACAGCGGGGGACATCTCCAGACTAGTAAGTATATGGATTTTATTATTTTAATTTTGATCTGCCTCTGTTTCCAGAGACTCTACATGACAGTAGTCATGTCGCCATGGCTCCAAACGGAAGAATATAGATTTGAAACTCTACAGTACAGCAGCCAAGGAACCATGGCACCAGCTGGAGGAATACAGATGTGCTCCACTGACCATCACTGAACCCTCAAATACATTTGGAGAACCCAGCTTGGGACAATTAGGTCACTCGGCCATGTACATCAATGTACTCTGTCAGCTTCCTAAGCTTGTTACTACCTCCTCTCTGTGGGTGCCCACTAAAAGTGAGGTGACATTGGTTGGGGTAGTTGGTCCTGGAAGCCCCGAAGTTGCAGATGTTCTAATTCCTGACGAGCCAGCGGAAGTGTGAGACTTAGTGCAAATGACAATCTTATGTATTTGCTGGGTCTGTACTATATGTTATTGACTATTGTTGATCCGATAAATTATTACCGTAGTGTGTTACCCCCACCCGGTGTTGTCTGAGTAGTATTCTGCCCATGGGAAAGGAGTATAAGAATTCAGTGGGATGAGCCCTGGTCCATGAGGTCTTTCTAAAGACAGCCAGGCCAGTGAACAAGAACACCCACTGACCCTCGTATCTCCACACTTTACATGATCAGTCAGATCTCTGCTAACTGAGAAAAGTGAATGGATATGCAAAAGAGGCTGAAGATCTATTTATAGATCTGAAGCCTCTGTCACTCCAGCTCTATTCCTTGCCCAGCGCAGTATCATCTTGCTTGACTGACAACTCAAATTAGGCCTCATAGAGGCTGTCAATCAAGCAGGAGGAGCTGGTGCTATATACTGGAATTATGTGCTAAGCATCTCCATTTTTTCTTATTATCTAGAGCAGTAATGCTATTCAAATTTCATATATTTCATGTTTACATGGTTTAGCATTACAGAGTGCAACTGTATTTATTTTTTATGTATAGAGATGGCTACTCTTAGTTCACACCTGTACACCCCAGTTTTCTGATTTTGAAGTGACAGTCAGTATTTTTGCTATTTGTATATTGGCTCTCTGACTGAGCACTCCACTCTCCAGCCTGTGGCGGTTATAATTGCAGCAGGATCCTACCTACCCATAAATGCAGGCTTTATCCTAGGAGAGGATTCACATTACACAGGTTTCCAGCAAATCGGAGATCGTCTTGTCATTGGCTGCTGGGCATGCATGAACTGGCCAAATTATGTGCTAAGCATCTACATTTTTTCTTATTTTCTAGAGCAGTAATGCTATTCAAAATTCATATATTTCATGTTTACATGCTTTAGCTACAGAGTGCAACTTTACTTCTTTGTTATATATAGAGATGACTTCTCTCAGTTCGCACCTGTATACATCGGTTTTCTGATTTGGAAGTGAAAGTCAGTCTTTTTGCTATATATACTGGAATAGAGCTGGAGTGACAGAGGCTTCAGATCATCGACCTCATTTGCATACAAATTCAAATGTTGATTTCTCAGTAATGGAGAAATAGACTGGTCATGTAAAGGTAATGCTGGACTTGTCTTTGAAAGAGCTACATGCACATATACCGTATTTTTCGGACTATAAGACTCACTGGACCATAAGACGCACCTAGGTTTTAGATGAGGAAAATAAAAATAAAAATTTTAAGCAAAAAATGTGTTCATGATGCACTTTTAAGGGGAGGGGGGTCTTCTGCTGACACTGGTATAGGGGTAATATCCCCCAATTCTGACAATATCCCCTATCCTGTTATATATGCCCCCCCTTCCTTTTATACGTGGTCCCCATCCCCATCCTGGTATGCCTGGCATCCCTCCATCCTGGTATGCATGGAACCCCTCCATCCTGGTATACATGGCACCCCTCATCCCTGTCCTGGTATGCATGGCACCCCTAATCCCCATCCTGGTATGCATGGCACCCCTCATCCCTGTCCTGGTATGCATGGCACCCCTCATCCCTGTCCTGGTATGCTTGGCACCCCTCATCCTTATCCTGGTATGTATGGCCCCCTCATGTTTATCTTGTTATGTATGGCCCCCTCATCTTTATCCTGTTATGTATGGCCCCCTCAGTGTTACCCTGGTATGTATAGCCCCCTCAGCGTTACCCTGGTATGTATGGCCCCCTCATCCTTACCCTGGTATGTATGGCCCCCTCATCCTTACCCTGGTATGTATAGACCCCTCATCCTTACCCTGGTATGTATGGCCCCCTCATCCTTACTCTGGTATGTAGGGCCCCTCATCCTTATGTATGGCCCCCTCATCCTTATCCTAGTATGTATGGTCCCACTAATCCCCATCAGGCTGCACATAAAAAAAAAAAAAAAAACACTCATACTCACCTTTCTTCTCTCTCCTCCAGCGCTGCGTCCTGTCTGCCTGCACTGATCTCTCCATGTGAACCGCGCATGATGTCACTGCCATGCGCAGCTCACAAGGAGAGATCAGCTGCCGGAAGTCACTGCTGTTAGAACCCTCCTGTTAGTTTTTTCTATCTTGTGTTTTGCGGTCACGTGACCATCTGCCTATATATTCCAGCTCCGCCCTTCTGGCTTTGCTGGACTTCAGTGTTGCTTGACTGTTTTGCTAGCCTGGTGCTTCGGTGCCTATCTCTGTCAGTCTGCTTGGTCCTCTTGGACCTCTAGTACTTTTTGTCAGTTTGTCTTTTGTGTTCTACAACAATTTCTGTTTAGGAGGTGTCCCATTTTTGTCCCAGTCCTTAGTTCTTTTTGGGACCCCTCCCTTATATCTATAGGTCTTCGTTCAGACTAGCCGAGGACGAAGGCTGGTCTGTTCACTAGGAACAGGCAGCCCGCTACATCGTAGGGATTCAGCTTAGTCTTACTGTAGGGACAGCTTTCCCCTATCTTTCCTTAGTTCTTGTTGCAGATCAAAACAACTGCTCCCCATGCCGGGACTGTGTGCGCGGGGAGCAGTGACTTCACTCTCCCCTCATAGCTGGCACACAGCGTAGCCATTCTGCGGCTCTTGCTGCTGTCGGGCTATCGCGTGTTCCCGCTTATTAAAGGGCATGAATATTCACCCCCTCCCCACGCCAATGGGCGTGGAGAGAGGTTGAATATTCATGCCCTTTAACAGCGGGCACAGGCGATTCCAGCAGCAGCAGGAGCCGCAGCGCGGCTACACTGTGTGCTGCTATTAAGGAGCATGAATATTCACAGCCCCCATGGGGCGTGGGGAGCAGTGAATATTCATTTTGTTTAGCAGCGGGGACAGTGTAGGCTGCAGCGGGTGGCTGCTGCCTTCTGTACCCCGCTCCTCCACCGCTACCGCTCCCCCCACATCCCACATATACACTGTGTTCCAAATTATTATGCAAATAATATTTTCTCAGATTTTCCCAAATTACCTATATGAATTGCAGTCATTGTAATTTTCCAGTCAAATAACTATTAGAGTACAATTGAAAGGTTTTTGTACAAACTGCCTATGATAACAGTATATTTTTAAAAAAATTAAAAACTCAAACTGCACTCAAAATGCATGTTCCAAATTATTATGCACAGCAGAGTTTTCAACCTTTTCATTTTAATTACGAACAAAAAAATGGTCATTTTTTAAATTATAAGCATTAGCAGGTTATTACAAACTGAAATCAAACAGTTTTCAACTCAAAAATTTATTCTAGGTGATGTTACATTTGCTCATAGGACCGCTTGTTCAAAAGGAGCTTCTGAACTCTCTCGTCCATTGAATTTGTCAGGTTTTGGATGGTTTCTGCTTTGATCGGATTTAATTTGATTAATCCTTGTGTTTTATTTTATTTCATTTGCATTTATGATGTCACTTCCTTGTTTTTTTGCATAAATGTTGTAATTATATGCAATTGCCCACAATTGACAAAAGCTCTAGATGAGCTGAAATGTTTTGACTTGATATGTGGAATAAATGAGATTAGTTCACCACATGTGAGTGCCGGGATTCGTTTTGATCTTTCACGACGTGAGACCCAGATCATTCTACCATTGGGTCTGAAAACAGATGTAAGTTTGGTCCGTGGGCTCAATCAACAGAGGGTATGAAAAGGACAATGTATGTCGTAAGGGCCCTGAGTCTGAGCAAGTTGTTTTGAAAGCTGTCTTGTTGTTATTGTAAAACAGCCTAGAAGGGAGACAGTGTAGAAAGTGGGAAAGCTATCCGACCCTACCGATTCCTAGTGAGGAGGGAGCAGAGAGGCCAAGGAGGTGTTTCCTCAAGGGCCAAATATTACCGGCTTCAAAGTGAGATGCTTTAATACTACCACTCTTTAGCCATGTCACAGTGTGTGACTGTGGGATATCAGATGTGCACCTATGCTGACCCTCAGGGTAGGAGTCCCTGGCTATCCCTGTAACAAAATTACTGCTGAAGGTGGAGATGCCTGAGCCTCGTTCCTTTCTATGCTCCTAAGTAGCACAAGTCTGTGCAGTGTATGGGGAAATACAAAACAAAACAGACAGGGCAGAAATGGAAGCACGATCACCCAACACTCTCTCAGAGAAATACACAGAGGAATATAAAGTGTACAGCCCAAGAGGCAACACAGTAATATAAAGACACCTAGGTGGAAAAGGAAAGTGTTAACCAATCACTGCTCGCAGCAACTTTAGAAATAACCACTAATAATCAGTACGTGTCCAACTCTCCAGACCAGGATAGAGAACTATTGCTGACATTACCTGAACAGTGGAGCCAGCTTAAACAGGGAAAGAGCCGACACAACGGGTTCACCCGCAGTATGCAACCACAGGCAATCGATAAGCTAAGTCCAGCAAATATTTAACTCCTAACCTGCCTAGGAGCTGCAGCTCTAAAAGTCGAGTCCCTCTAGAAGTCCCTCTTCATTCAAACATGCCATCATAACCCCTTTACTTAAAAATCCATCCCTGGACCAGAACTGCGCTGCTGACTACAGACAGGTCTCCAATCTTCCTTTCATCTCTAAACTCCTGGAACACTTGGTCCACTTCAGTCTAATCCGCTATATCTCAGATAACTCTCTTCTCGATCCTTTACAATCTGGTTTCAGCTCTTCACACTCTACTGAAACTGCCCTTATTAAAGTCTCTAATGATCTACTAACAGCTAAATCCAATGGTCACTACTCCCTGCTATTTCTCCTGGATCTTTCTGCCGCATTTGACACTGTGGATCACCAGCTCCTCCTCACTATGCTCCGCGCTATAGGCCTCAAGGACACAGTTCTCTCCCTGCTCTTCACCTGACATCACTCCCACTCTAATACAAAATGCCAGGGCTTGTCTTTCTGCTGTCTCTAACATTATGTCCTACCTCTATCTGAAACTGAATCTCTCCAAAACTGAACTCCTCCCTCTACTTACCTACCTATACCTGACTTTGCAATTTTCTTGGGTGGTGCCACCATAGCTCCCAAGCAGCAAGCTCACTATCTTGGAGTCCTATTTGACCCAACTTTTCTTTATTCCCCAAATACAATCACTCACTCTCTCATGTCACCTGCACCTTAAAAACATCTCCAGAATTTGACCTTTTCTCACCTTTGATACTGCAAAAACTCTTACTGTCGCTCTTATTCACTCTCGTCTGTACTACTGCAACTCTCTTTGAATCAGACTCCCTCTAAACAAGCTTTCTCCTCTCCAATCCATCCTGAATGTAGCAGCCAGGGTAATATTTCTATCAGACCGCTTCACCGAAGTCTCTACCCTATGTGTATAGATAAGAGTCCATGTCAGGTGTCTGGGCCGATGTGGCGCTAATAGCGTGTGTTTTCACTCCATCACGTTAGGGCTTGCATCTGGGCCAGCTTCTTTTCACATTAAGCATAATGCTGCTTTTTTGAAGGCTGAGTGGTATTGAGCTTTGGCTGAAGTCAGAGAGGCCGGTGGGAGCTACACCTTTAAATAGTTGTTGCAGACAAATTATGGACCTCTGTGTTAGTTAATTGTCTGCTGTTAGAGGAGGCCTTTTTTACAGCTCAAAGCAGCCAGTAGGGGGAAAAAGTGTGTCTGGTATAACTATTTATGAAAAACCTTATGCATTTCTATTAACCGCCACCAGATGTCAGTAAAGAATTATGGATATAGTGGCTGGTTATATGAATTGTGCAGTATTAAACTGGAAGATTTTGTTCTATCCCCCTTTCAGCCTTTATGATGGTTATTTGAGGTTACTGGGGAGCAGTCTACGGGAGTTGTGCCTTAAAAATCGAAAAATTGAGATGTAGGTGTCTTCTTGTGGGACCGCCATAATGGTCTCCGGACTTAGTGTGCCAAGTTGTCTGCAAGATGGCTACCTCCAGTGAGGAAAGGTAGTACAGTAGAAGGAGCACATATGAGCTCTATGTTGCTTATTTTTAACTTGCAGATTTGGTACAGGTTTAAATCTGCAGTATGTCAATTCTGTCAGCGTTTTTGCTGCAGATTTCACTCATACTAATGGGAAAATCTAAATCAAAAACGCATCAAAAATGCAGCATCAATGCAGCAAAAGCGCACATATTGTACGCTGTGTTTTTCCTGCCAAGAGATGCAGAAATGGTGCAGAAATTTCTGCACCAAATTCTTAACGTGTGCACATCCCCTTATTGTTCTCAGGGGCCCAAGGTTTGTTTAACACAGAATGATGTGCTGCCAAGAATGATGATTTTTAAGCAAGCTAATTGGCAGCCTGTTTACATTGCCCTTCCTAATAGCTGTGTAGCATAAATCCAGATTAAATGTAATTTTGGTAATGGCAAACAGGAGCAGCGCACATTCTCACCAAACTGATGCACAGAAGTAGAATACTGGCTTATGAAGTGCTTGACATAATCAATAAACCAAACAATACATGATCAATTTAAGAATGAATCATACTGTATATACATACAGTACATAACTGTATCAATAAAATCAATTTATATACAGTAGGGAAAATAAGTATTTGATACACTGTCGATTTTGCAAGTTTTCCCACCTACAAAGAATGGAGAGGTCTGTAATTTTAAAATCACAGATCTCTCTATTCTTTGTAGGTGGGAAAATTTGCAAAATTGACAGTGTATCAAATGCTTATTTTCCCCACTGTAAATGTGAAACATGTAAATCTTTGGAAAGACTTTTGCTGTCACTGGTCCCATTAAAGGAGTTTTCCCTACTTTTAAAATTATTGTCAATGGGCCCAGGTGGATTAAAAAAAAATCTGGCCCCACTCCACCACATTTGTACAGTGTCCATTTTAGGACATGATCAGATATCAAAATCAAACATCAGAATGATGAGGCTAAATACCCTGTTTGAGAACTGATTTTGATAAGTGATTCTGACGAGTGATTCTGACAAGTGATTTTGACAAACGATTTTGATGAGCAATTCTGACAAGTGATTTTGACGAGTGACTCTGACGAGTGATTTTGACGAGTGATTTTGACGAGTTATTCTGACAAGTGATTTTGACAAGTGACTTTGACAAGTGACTTTTACAACTGTAATAATAAAAAAAAAAGTAACTGTTCGCTGATGGGACTTGAACCCAAAATTCTGTGTCCCAAAACCAGTGCACTAACCACTGAGTTATAAACTCAGATGCAGCAACCTAGGAGTTCTATTTGGTTATATGATTTTCAGTGCAAACGTGTCTAAAACTCATTAGGACGTATGCACAGACTGCAAGCAAGCCAAATTCAAATGATGTTTGATTTTGATGTGTGAGTCTGATGTGTGACTTTCTTCAAACATCAGAATCAGAATCACAATGACTTTTAGTCACCCTGAGTATTTTCATGGTTGATCTCATATCAGTTAGTATCACTTGATTGTATAGCTTAATAGTAAGGCATCAGCCTCTGAAACTACATTGCTAAGAGTTCAAATCCTGATAGGAGTAAGATTTTTTTTTTTTAATTATGACTATTTAGCACACAAACTACAGGGGTGTTTTACTTTTAATATCTGACACTCTGATTGTCATCCTGCACAAACTCCTCATCCTATGATGAGCCGCTGCTGCTATATGTGTTCATATTACTACACCTGCTATGTAGCACAATAACATTGCTCCTCTTACTGCCCCACATAATGCCCACAACTGTGCCTGTTACAAAGTAAAATGTCTCCTTTGTGCCATATAGATGGTAAAATATTAGTGCTCTGCACAAGTGCCCTAGAAAACAGTGCCCACATTAGCCCCTAGAAAGTAATAATGCCCCATGTGCACCTTTGATGGTCACAATACTCTGAGTACCCTTATAACAATGCTTAAGTTCCCACTTAGCATTTAATAATGTCCCGAGTTCCCCCTCATGTACAGCTCCTCTATACACAGTATGATGTACCCACTGCTCCCCTATACTCAGTATGATGGGCCAAGAGCTCCACTGACATGAAAATCTTTATTCCAAGTAAAACATCTGTCTTCACAGGTTATTTGAATAAAAGGAAAATGAATTTAGAATAAAAATTGCAATTAAAAGAGATAGATAAAGATAAGATATAAAATGTCTATAAGGGACCCCTATTTATAGAGCCAGCTGTTCTGTTTAAGTAAGCTTCCCTAGGGATCAGTTGACTCCCGTCACATGAGTACGTCTTATGGGCGTGTTAGTGGCCAGGTCACTTTGTAATTTTGTTTGTGCTATCAATGTGCTCACTACACATAGAAGGAGTAACTGACTTGTGAAAACCTGAAAGGTGGGTTCACCTGAGTCTTGTCCTGAGAGAGGGAGTAATCATTGGGTTGTGGCCGCAGTCTCAATGTCACTAGTAGTTGGCCCCGGTCAAGTATGCTGCTAGAGACATAGCTGTTGTCGTTCTGTCTGTCTTCTCTTGACCTCTGGGATCTGTCAGTGTATTCAGCTACTATTTATTTTGGTTCCTGGATAACTTGGTACTTCAGGAAAATGTCACTTCTTTAGTCATACGGGGTCTCTATTCTTGTCAGTGTCTTTTTGGGTTCAGCAGGTAGCCAGTGCATAGAAATTTTAGAACCTTCCAAAACCATATGGGTTTTATCAGGGAGTTTCTTTCATTATGGCCCTTAGTTCCTTGTCCGACCTAAGGAACTCTGGATCTGAATAACTGTGGCACCAACTCCTTCTATGGAGGCAATTCTTACTGAGCCAGTATGACAAATGCTTCAGAGGGACTGCTAATTTACTGAAATACACCTGACTCACCAGCCTCCTCCCTTTTTCCCAGCCAATTGTTGTAAAGTCAATTTGGCTAGTGATGCTTCTTGTGGTTGCTCCCAAATTCTTGGGAATTGCTATCAGTACTGTTGTCTTTGTAGAAACTTCAGCTAGGATCTGTCTAGAATGAGCCCCTTTCAAGTTTAACTTGCTTGCAGACCCTTTGATGCAGTTGTAAGCGTGTCCTGGGGTGGGCTCCCCAGGATATGGCGAAGTCACGAACGAGAAAGACGACTCCGATACTAGTTCAACCACGCAAAAAAACTGTACTTAAATATGTGAATAAACGTACCAGAGAAAGGAGAAAGATTCACAGACACTCAGCCAGGAGGCCGAGACCCTTGTGCTGTACAGTGTACAATATACTCCAACTATGTTCACTATATCTTTACCTACTGACGTGCCTGGTTAAACCAGCCACCTATTACCAGTTAATACCCTTAAAGGGGTATTCCCGTCTCCAAGACCCTATCCCAATATGCAGTAGGTGTAATAATAATAATATTAGCAAATACCTCCAATTAGAAATGTAGTATATTTTTTCTGATTCGCTATCTCTCTTTCCTCATATGCAGGCATTGCAGGACCTTAGGTATCCATGGTTACGTCCACTGATAAAGTCACAGTTAGTTAGCTAGTTGCTAATGGTCGTAACCATGGATACCTAAGGTCCTGCGATGCCTGCACATGAGGTAAGAGAGATAGCAAATCAAAATTACTATACTATATTTCTAATTGGAGATATTTTCTAATATTATTAATATTACACCTACTACATATTGGGATAGGATCTTGGAGATGGGAATACCCCTTTAAATCTAGAACAATTGAATGGGTGTGGAATACGGTCTCACCTGTGGTGGTACAGCGCAAGAGCTTACAGTCTTACAATAATTTAATTCTATTCCCCAACCAAAAACGTGAACAAATATCATACAGTATATATATATATATATATATATATATATATATATATACAGTACAGACCAAAAGTTTGGACACACCTTCTCATTTAAACATTTTTCTGTATTTTCATGACTATGAAAATTGTACATTCACACTGAAGGCATCAAAACTATGAATTAACACATGTGGGATTATATACTTAACAAAAAAGTGTGAAACAACTGAAAATATGTCTTATATTCTAGGTTCTTCAAAGTAACCACCTTTTGCTTTGATGACTGCTTTGCACACTCTTGGCATTCTTTTGATGAGCTTCAAGAGGTAGTCACCGGAAATGGTTTTCACTTCACAGGTGTGCCCTGTCAGGTTTAATAACTCACTACTCATGGACCCAGATACCACTGAGTAGTGCTCGACCTCAGACATGACCCAATCCGCCTCCTCTCTCGAGGATACAAAAAGAGAAACGTCATCGGCATACGCCACTACCCTCAAGGTGGCGCTCCACCCTCCTTAAAAGGGGGTCGATCGCGAACACTTATAGCAGTGGGCTTTACCCTTTGACAGGATAATCAGGGCCGACTTCCTCATTGAACTGGGCAAAGCATCCGAGGAGAGACACTCATTAAACACCTCACTCAAGAGGGGGACCAAAGAGTCACTAAAAGTCTTGTAAAACTCGAATGTTAAGCCATCCGGACCAGGCGACTTTTTGGGCCCGAGCCCATCAATCGCCCATCTCACTTCCTCTTCCCTTATTGCTTCTGCCAAACCATGAAGAGAGGGGTCATCCCCCGGCTCAGGGATGGTTTCAGCCAGAAAAGCCAACATCTCATCCCGATCAGGATCCTCCCTCCCTAAGAGGTGCGAATAGAAGGATCTGACCACCTCCAACCACCTGATTTGGATCTTTTCAGGGAACCCGTACTGTCAATCAGTCCTGTTACCACCTTACAACTCACTGACATCCTACAGTTCCTGTAAGGGTCTGGCAAGCAGTACCTCCCGAAGTCCCTCTCAAAAACTAAGGATGTGTGCCTATCATACTGGCACCCCTTGAGCAAGGCCTTCACCCTGGAGATTTCCTTACGGTCCCCTCCAGTCGAGACGAGCTGCTTGAGTTTCCTCCCCAGATCCCGATACAGGCGGTACCTGTTCAGGCCTCTAAGGCTCGAGAGTTGACGAAAGAATCTTGCAACCCTTTTTTTGAAGATCTCCCACCACTCAGGCTTACTGTCACAGAGACCCAAGAGTGGTACCTGGCTCTGAAGAAATTCCTCAAAAGACTGTCTTACTTCTGCTTCTTCCAGAAGGGACGAATTCTGCTTCCATAGGCCTCTCCCCATCCGGGGAGTCTCTGGAACATTGAAGGTAAAGAAAATGAAACGATTGGAGAACTCCACCTCAACAGCGGACACTGCAGAAGAGACGGTTTCCTACTTCAAAAAACACCTATCTATCCTAGACCTACTGCTACCCCTATGAAAGGTGAAACCCCCGTGACCTGGGGTGTGCCGGATGTGGACATCCACCAGGCGAGCTTCGCTTGCTATGCTATTAAGAGTATTACTATCATAAGCCAGCTGGTCTCCGGGGCCTCCCCTATCACGGGACCTGGTTACGGTATTAAAATCCCCACCGAAGACTACCTGCCGGCTTGTAAAAAGATAGGGCTTGATCTTCAGGAAGAGACACTTACAGTCCCACTTGGATTGTGGGCCACAGATGTTAATGAGCCAAAGCTCTTGTCCCCTCATGAAGACGTCTAAGATCAAGCACCTCCCCATTTCTACCTCAATCACCTGTTGGCATTCCACCGAAGCGGCCTTAAAAAGGATCGCTACCCCGCTATACAACTCGGCAGCAAGAGACCAGTATAAGGGCCCACACCTTCACTCCCTCTTCGTTTTGTAAATGGACCCATGTCCGTTAGTCTGGTCTCCTGCAAAAATAAAATATCAGCCTCAACTCCGGTGAAAAAATCAAAGGCCATAAATCTGGCTGCATCTGACTTTATGCTGGCGACATTAATCAACTCCAGAGTCAACGGGGTAGGTTCCGCCATCATGGGTGATTAAGTTAGATGGCCTTTTTTTTAAACCGCACTCTCGATTTCCTTTCTCCCTCTGAGGAAGAGCCAGACTCACCCCTCCTCTTTAGGGATACCGAGGTATCCATACCCTCATTCCCAGTACTGGGTTCCTCGCCTCTGGACCCCGAGGTAGCCCCCCCCAGAGGAAAGTACTTCCCCCAGAGGATGGACCTTGCCACCCCCTGAAGGCACGCCAGATGTTACCCCCGACCTCTGACACAGCAGAGTCGTTGATGGCTTGGAACCAGTTGGAGAGGGGGATCAGAGGGGAGCCGGTGAGCCCTTCCGTAGGCACCTTAGTGGCCAGGGGGAGGGGGCTTTAGATTTTTTAGCCCTGTTCTTTCTTTCTCCTCCTCTGACTCTTACCAGTACTATTGTGGCGCCCCTGCAGGTTCAATCGCCACAGAGGTACTGCATCTCACCCAGAGGTGTGGTATCCCACTCTCAGGTAAGGATGGAGTACTGCCCGGGACCCAAGCACTTGCATCTATTACACTCCACTTCAGAGGGAAGGGCGAGATTGCTCCTAAGGGAGAGCACAGTCCCTGGTCCCTGGCTGGAGGGTGGAACCATGTAGTGGGTGTGGGTGGAGGCCGAAGACGTGGTCCTACAGCTGGATCACCTATGCCCTGCAGCCACGCCCAGGGCCTACGTTGAGGGTTTTCGGACGGGTACCTCAGATTGCACCTTCTTCAGTGAGATGGACACCCGGCTATAGATTTCACTGTAGTTTATTGAAAAATGTTTGATATGGAAAAATGTTTTATTGATGTGAAGAGAATTTAATTGGAGAAAGTAGTATAATGTTTTCATAAGGAAACCTGTAACGTTTAAGAAAATGTGCCTTCCATAAAGGGAAGAAAAATTTGTGTAATGTTCTTTTAAGTGATGCATTCTAAAAAATTTTGTGTGTCTAAAGTACCTTGTTTTTACTCTGTTCCAGCCCGTGGACGTGCTGTGTTTTACCAGGGGGGAATGTGGCGCGCCTGCGGGTTCAGTTGCCACAGAGGTACTGCATCTCACCCAGAGGTGTGGTATCCCACTCTCAGGTAAGGATGGAGTACTGCCGGGGACCCACGCACTTGCATCCATTACTCTCCACTTCAGAGGGAAGGGCGAGATTGTTCCTAAGGGAGAGCACAGTCCCTGGTCCCTGGCTGGAGGGTGGAACCATGTAGTGGGTGTGGGTGGAGGAAGTAGTTTAGGGGAGCACTTCAGAAGGAGTATAAAAAGGGGAACCATCTTGGGAGAGAGAGTTCAGTCTGAGGAGAAGTAGTGGGAGCAGGAGCTCTGTATGTGCTCTGCTCAGAGGAGAGGAGCGGGCCTGAGTTGAGAGGCCCGGGCCTGAGTTGAGAGGCCCAGGAGGACTGGCAGGATGAGGAAGGGAGCAGAAGGAAGGCTCCAAGAGGAACAGAGGGGATCCCAGGGGCACGGGAAGTGCGGATGCCACCCGTGCACCCGAATCTGCAGAAACATGGAGGGACCAGGCCGCAAAGGGGACCGGCCCCTAACCAATGGAGAACTACAAGGCTCAGCTAGAAACCGGAGGCTTCTGTGCTTTCAGGGTGCAGTTGCTCACAGCCTCAAGTATATAGACGAAAAGGTAGCCATATAGGATTCAGGGGACTGCAGGTTGCCCGCCTAGATCCAAGATTACCGGCTTGGGGCACTGGTTGCGAGGCGCAGGGCAGGAGGGTGAGAGCCAGCGCAGGAAGACGACCGAGGAAGGCACACAGGATGGGGTCCCGTTATGTACTCCTGAAACACCTGGGAGTTTGCTGAAGCCCTGCCTTGGTAAACACAGGACGACGTGGGAGGTTACCCTGATCCTGGTAACCTGGAGTTCAACAACTGTGAGTAAACCTTGAAGACTGCACCCCACTGTGTCCTAGAATTATTATCTGCGTCATCCCCTGCACTACACTGCACAGCAACATGTACCTCATTAATCATCACTGCACCGCCCTGGAGCTTAGCTCTACCTGTGGAGAGCTGAACCAACTCTGCTGCGTCACCATCAGCTCCAGAGGATCTGCTCTGCAGCAGCGGCTCCATATAGCCGCATACCAGAGGTGGCGTCACGAACATTAAACTATGAAAACTATAATCCCCCTTTTATTTGACCGTCCTGGGTCACGGAGCGGGTCACTGCCACTGTGACATCCCCTACACCGACCGGCCCGACACCGAGTACCCCACGGCCCAGGGGGCGCGTCATGTGTTTTTTTAGGCTGCCCAACAACCTCCTCATCCAGACTTTCATACTGGGAGGAATCATCGGAAGCAGCCAACTCCTCCCTCTCCATCCTCCTGATCTCCTTGCACACCGCCTTCTCCCACAGGGCCTCAGAGGCACTGGCTGCCGCATCCGGGGAAGGGACAGTCATTATCCCAGTCGCCTGAGACTTATCCTGCCACCTGTCCCTACGGCGCCTCATCTGTTGCCACTGGTGGGCAGATGTACCAGCCTCGCCATTCCCTCAGCTTCCCTTCCGCCCCCACCTCCAGCTTCAGCAGAGGTTGCACCACTGGGGACCCCCCCACGGCTCTCCCCTGCCTGACCAGAGATGGTGTTGGAAAAGGAACGGGGGCAGCGGCTGTACGGGTGACCTAGATTACCACACAGGTGACACCTAATGTCACCACAGGCCACGGCAAGATGACCTATCCCACCGCACAAGGCACATTTCTGCACCTTGCAGCCCGCACTGAAGTGGCGGGGATCGCCACACCTGTGGCAAACCTTCGGCTGCCCCTGGTAGAAGATCCGGATTCTGTCCCTCCCCAGGAATGCTGAGGAGGGGATGTGGATGACCTTACCACCTGAACACTTCAACTTCACCATAAAAGTCCAGCCCCCTGACCAGATACCAAACTCATCCCTGTATTTCTTCGGGACCTCAGTGAGTTCCCCATAGCAGGAAAGCCACGTCATAATGTCGACGCCAGAGTGACTCATTACTTGTCAGCACAGTCACCCTCTTTATGCCGTTTTGGCGAGACACTGCCTGCATGGCAAAATCTCACCAGCCGGGCTCCCCCTTCACCAGTTTAAAATTCGACCAGAAGAGCTCTAAGCCCAGAAGAGCTCTAAGCCCTCCGGCCGAACAAAATTGATGTCGAAGATGGAGGTACCAAAAGAATGGATCAGGGCAAAGATGTCCGTCGCCCTGAAGTTCATCTTCAGGAGGAGCTCCACAACCCTAGCTCTTGGTGGGCACGCTTCACTGCCCCTTCACCGAAGACGGACCACATTCCTTCTGGCCACCCCCTGCCTGGCTGTCAGGAGGGAACAAACCGTTTCCCCCTCCCTTTTATCTTGGAAGGTGGCCAGGCCATGTCTATCCAGCCAAAAGGCCAGGTCCATCTCTCTTCCCTCTACCTCGATCGTCTGCTCTCCCTTTTTGAGGGCCTCCAGGAAACGGCGCCGCAAGACACCATTCCTGAGGTCCAGAGGTGAGGAAGCCCCCTGAGGAGACCCCGAGACCCCGGCCACTACCCCCGAAAAACTCTGGGGACTCGCCCCCTCCCCACGCCCCCCACCCCCCACCCCCACTACCACCAGATGATCCACCACCCGCACTTTCCACCACAGACACACCGCCACTCGCATCCTCAACCACAGACACATCCATACCCATGCCATCCCCATCCATGTCATCATTCACCCCACTCACCCCGCTCCCACTCTCACGCACACTGGAGTCAGTATTATTTTGTTTCTGGGCACATTTCTTGGCCCCCTCTTTATTGTTACCAGCTCTATTATCCACAGCTTTATTACCAACTTTATTATTCTTATTATTATTGTTACTGCCACCTTCTGGTGACATCTTCCCTGATGGTGGGTTTGGCACATTGAGTGCTGCAGTCCCTTTAAGAACAACGCTGCAGGGCTTAAGCAGTGTGGTCTCCTTCATTAGGGGCGTGGCACTCACACTTCTTGTAGAGGCAGGGACAGAGCCAGGAGTTAGCACTCCCCCAGCTCTGTCCTGCCTCACTGCTCCTGAGTCCAGAGAAGCCTTGCACCGCCGGGGCCCCTGCTGCAGGTAAGCTCACATTCACAGGGGACCCCGGCAGGCCAGCTCCACCACTGCTGTCTGCCACAGCCGCGGCCCCAGCACCTTCACCTGCCGCAGCTGTGGCCGTCGCTCGATTCAAAGTGGCTGTGACCGCCACCACTGTTGCTAGGCTCCGCCCCTCGGCTGATGCTGGGCCCACGTGGGACCCCTAAAGCCGACCTGGAGCCGGGTCTACTCCCAGGGGCCCCCGGTCAGGCGGTACCGGCTCCCAGGGGCACAGCACACCCACCACCACACCCTTAACCAAAAACAAACCAGCAGCAGCAACTCCGGCTGCCGGCCCCAGGCTAGACCACTCCCCTTCAGCGTCCACCGGCGGCAGGGCCCCCAGCGCCGACCCATTGCTGGATCCTTGCGTAGGGGCCCTCGACCTCACCGCAGACCCCGCCTGGGGAGCGGTCCCCACCATCTTCTTTTTGGGGGCCAGTTCTGCCGACATTTTACCAGGTGCCTGGGACACCTCAGCGCACACTGCCGGAGATGCGACCACTCTGTCAGTACCCAGCCGGCAGTGCAGGAGGCAGCGGCAGTTACGTTCGCCATCCCCTGCACGCCAACGGGCGCACCAGGTGCTAGGCCTGCCCCCCTCTCACAGGGGACCCTGCCTGAGCACCACTACAGTTCTTGCCCGCCGCAGGGCCGCCCTCCGCGTCATGCTCCATATCCGACACCTCAGCCGTGACTCGCCCAGGGGGATATGGGGGGACTCGGTACCCGGGCCTTTATCTTCTTAGGATGTCACGGCGGTCGGCTCCCGGACCCGTATCCTGGGGTCACTCTTTAAAAGGGGTTTGTTACTTGAAGGGATGAATAACAGTTTTGTCTCGTGACGCCACCTGTGGTTCCTGGTAATGGGTACCAGCGCTGATGCAGACCTCCAGGGGTGATGGGATGGCAGCTGAGATGTTTCTGCTCCCCACAGGTGGAGCGGACCCCCCGGGGCAGGGTTGATGGAAGGGATACAGGTGAGAGGTGGCCCAGCCGGGCCAGGGGAGAATAACAGACACGCACACAGGGGGTTCGCTTCAGTACCTTTACTGGTGTAGACGGCAGGTACGGTCCAGGGTACTTGGTAGGAAGGGTGCACTTCTGGACTCTCCCCAGTGAGCGGGTATAAGGCCTCCTGGTCTGTTTCTTCCTCTCTCTCTCTGAAGCTCCAGACCCGCCTGGAACTAGGCCTAGCTTCTGTACTTTTTCACTCTTTTCACCTGTATGCTTGGTGGTAAGAACTTTCCTCTGGCTACCACTATCCCTGGATGCTGGGGCCTTCGTGGTTCCTAGTTCTTTAGATGATTGTAGCTTCAGGTTGACCAGGGGTCTGGAATCCTCCTGGTATACCGGTTATTCCTACTGGGCGTAGAGGACCCTGTAGGTGCGGACCCGGTGTCCGGCTTGTGTTCTGGGGTGAGCCTAAGACGCTCCTCTGCCCCCTTAACTCCTCTCTTCTCTCCTTGCCTCCGGCCACACTCTAGGCCCTCAGGCTTCAGCACGTGCTTTGGGCACTGGGTTGCCCTCAGCACAGCAGCACAACAGGTGCTGCCTCTTCACTGATCTCAAGTGCCAGCACACTCTGCCTACCTAACTCCACCCTCCAGTATATATATCCCTAACAGGGCTCCCTCTGGTGGTATGAGGTTGAAGGGTGGAGGTGTCTGTGTGTACTAAGGGCCTCTTGTGGAGTAGTCCGTCCATGCACCCTTTTGGGTCTTGTGGTACCTGTGGGTAGCAGGGTGCCACATTCCCCCCTAGTACAATTCAGTACTCCTGGACTGAAGCATTTTTGTAACCAGGTAACAACAACAATTACAATTATAATAACAATAACACATATCAAAGTTACAGTGAGTCCCATAACCAGGCGTCCATCTCACTGGTGAAGGTGCAGCATGAGTAGCATGAGGGACCCGTCCGAAAACTCTCAACGTAGGCCCTGGGCGTGGCTACAGGGCATAAGTGATCCAGGTGTTGGACCACATCTTCGGCCACGCCAAACGGGTTTTTGTTCAGTGGTCTCTTAATATAAAACCAATAAGGGACACTTTAATAAGTGCAACTATTTACAATGGACAGTTTTTGGCTGCTCACAGTCTTCAGCCTGCAAGTCTTTATACCCTTTACGGGTAGCTAAATGCACACATATAACTTTCCCAGTTCACACAAACAATGCTATACCTTTCCGGGTAGCTATTTACACTGTAGGCATTTTGAACCTTATTCCCTATACCTGGCAGGGATTTGGCCTTGTGTGCTGCGTGTGGATCTACCAGCACTGGGGTGTTACTGGTGTCTGTGCATGCACTATCCGCTAACCTATCAGGTCTACGTGCGGGTAAGTTATAGAACTGCCTCACCATCTCTATAGGACTGGCAAGTGCACTGCTTACTGGACCCTCAGGTTCTGCTTCAACTGGTGATCCTTCTCTTACTGGGGACTCTTCCTGTTCCTGAGCAGGTTCTTGCAGGGCGCTCACAGGTTCTTCTTGCGGTGGAGGTTCTTCTGGCTGACAGAAGTGTATCACTGGTATGATAACTGCTCCATCGAGTTGAGGCCAGTCCACGGGGAAGTCTCCTAGAACTGTATGAACTACATCTTCCTTGGGTTTTTCCGGTATTATAAGAGGTACTTCTTCCTCCTGTGTCTTCAGTAGACCTGGGCACAATTTCAAGTGGTCTCTTGAGACTCTTGTGGTTGTCCTACCCAGGGGTGGACACAGACTATAGTGGGCCCCTGTGCAAGAATTTTTTGGGGGCCCCCCCCTGCCCTTCATAGGGGGCATGAAGGGTCCCCCCCCGTGCATCTCTCATCCCCCCGTGCATCTCTGATTCCCCCCACTCCTAGTTAATTAATTGTATTTAAAAAAAATAAAACTTGTTATTCTTACCTCCAGGGCCGGCTCCAGGTTTTTGTGGGCCCTGGGCGACAGAGTTTCAGAGGGCCCCTTTAACACATATCATGATTCATGATGCACAGATACCGCAGAGAAATATATATATATAGTACAAGGCCAAGGATTTCACTTATTACATTACATGAACGATATCTATTGTAAATTCTACAATAGCTCAGAAACCGGCGAATCCTCACGGCGCACAGTGCAGACCAGACAGTATAGTCCTCCATACAGTATTATGGGCACCATATAATGCTCCATACAGGATACTGACCCCCTTATAATGCTCCATACAGGATACTGGTCCCCATATAATGCTCCATACAGGATACTGGTCCCCATATAACGCTCCATACAGGATACTGGTCCCCATATAACACTGCATACAGAATACTGGCCCCCATATAACGCTCCATACAGAATACTGTCCCCCATATAACGCTCCATACAGAATACTGACCCCCATATAACGCTCCATACAGAATAATGGCCCCCATATAACGCTCCATGCAGGCTGTTCCTCCCTTATTCCCCCCCATTCTGTTCAAATTAGGGGTGTGGTATCCCCCTTGTTGAGCTGGTCAGTATATATGTAGCTTACCACGGGCTTAGGTGGTCTGATTTTGGGACCCGGTTGTATTTGTCTACCCTTTTATATGCATTACTTCAACTTTGATATACAGTAAGGTTTTTAATATAGACCGTGTAGGACCGTCCCAATTAGGGTCACCTTGTCGCTGGTGGGACGGCTTGTATACTTTTTTTGATCAAAAATAGTTCACTAAGTACCCTATATTTCATATGCAACTTTGCTTTACATTTATATATAATGATGGTAGGGTATGTGATATATTTTTTGTCTTTTGTAGGTTTTGTATCTTTTTGCTAGTGTGAACATGCTCTTATTTCTTGCATGTGTAGCATCTTAGACCTCAGTTCACATTGCTTGGTTTTTCCCCCCTTATAATGCCCCATTACACGAGCGATATCTATTGTAAATTCTACAATAGCTCAGAAACCGGCGAATCCTCACAGCGCACAGTGCAGACCGGACAGTATAGTCCGCCATACAGTATTATGGGCACCATATAATGCTCCATACAGGATACTGACTCCCTTATAATGCTCCATACAGGATACTGGTCCCCATATAATGCTCCATACAGGATACTGGTCCCCATATAACTCTCCATACAGAATACTGACCCCCATATAACGCTCCATACAGAATACTGGCCCCCATATAATGCTCCATGCAGAATACTGGCCCCCATATAACGCTCCATACAGAATACTGGCCCCCATATAACACTCCATACAGAATACTGGCCCCCATATAAAGCTCCATACAGAATACTGGCCCCCATATAACGCTCCATACAGAATACTGTCCCCCATATAACGCTCCATACAGAATACTGACCCCCATATAACGCTCCATACAGAATATTGGCCCCCATGTAACGCTCCATGCAGGCTGTTCCCCCCAGATAATGCCCCATTCAGGATGACACCCCCCTTTTAATGCCCTATGCAGGATGTCACCTCTACCCCCCATAAAATGCCCCATGCAGGATGTCACCTCTCCCCCCCATATAATGCCCCTTGCAGGATGTCACTTCCCCCCTTTTCAATGCCCCATGCAGTATGTCAGACCACCCCCTCCCTTATAATGCCCCATGCAGGTCACATCCCCCCCCTCTTTATAATGCCCCATGCAGTATGTCACACACCCACCCTCCTTATAATGCCCCATGCAGTATGTCACACACCCACCCTCCTTATAATGCCCCATGCAGGATGTCAATTCCCCTTCCCCCTCTTATAATGCCCCATGCAGGATGTCACACCCCCTCACTTATAATGCCCCATGCAGAATGTCACACACACCCTCCCTTATAATGCCCCATGCAGGATGTCACTTCTCCCTTCCCCTCTTATAATGCCCCATGCAGGATGTCACACTCCCTCCCACCCCCATATAATGCCCCATGCAGGATGTCAATTCCTCCCTCCCCCTCTTATAATGCCCCATGCAGGATGTCACACACACCCTCCCTTATAATGCCCCATGCAGGATGTCACTTCCCCCCTTCCCCTCTTATAATGCCCCATGCAGGATGTCACTTCCCCCCTTCCCCTCTTATAATGCCCCATGCAGGATGTCACACCACCCCCACCCCCATATAATGCCCCCATGCAGGATTTCAATTCCCCCCTCCCCCTCCCCCATATAATGCCCCATGCAGGATGTCAATTCCCCCCTCCCCCTCTTATAATGCCCCATGCAGGATGTCACACCCCCTCCCTTATAATGCCCCATGCAGGACGTCACTTCCCCCCTTCCCCTCTTATAATGCCCCATGCAGTATGTCACCCCCTCATATAATGCCCCATGCAGTATATCACACCCCTACCCCATATAATGCCCCATACAGGATGTCACACACCCCTCCCTTATAATGCCCCATGCAGGATGTCACCTCTCTCCCCATATAATGCCCCATGCAGGATGTCACCCCCCCATATAATGCCCCATGCAGGATGTCACCCCCCCCATATAATGCCCCATGCAGGATGTCACCCCCCCCATATAATGTCCCGTGCAGGATGTCACACCCACTCTCCCCCCACCATATAATGCCCCATGCCCCCATACATAAAAAAAAATCAAATACTCACCTCACTTCTCACCTGATGCTGATCCGGACTCCAGCATCGCCTGCGTCTTCCTGCTCTGCGCTGTGACAGCTCAGGAGAGATTGCGCGCGGTGTAAACATACCACCGCGCCCTCTGACCTGAGACGTCACAGTCAGAGGACGCGGAAGACGCTGCGGAGGCACAGGGAGGGGTAAGTATTGTGCCGGCGCCGTCACATGACCGGAGATGTCCCTGCGCTCAGCATGGGGCCGGGGGCCCATGCTGAGCGCAGGGACATCTCCGGTCATGTGACGGTGGGGGGTGCTGCGGGGGGGCCCCATGAGGAGACTCACAAGAGGGGGGCCCCAACGGGGCTCCGAGGGGGTCCCGACCGGCCGGGCCCCATGCTGGAGTCAGGGCAGTCATGCCCTGATGGCAGCCCTGCTGGAGGCTGGAGGGGCCCCCTCTCCCTCGGGGGCCCGCGTTCAATGAACCGGCTGCACGGGCGGTAGGTCCGCCCCTGGTCCTACCTCCATCTTTGCTGATCAGGCAGCTTTTGGTGTTGTCAAATCTGGAATTTAACATGGTGTAGGGCTCTCTTTCCCACTGGTCATCGAGCTTGTGACCTCTTCTTTTCCGCTTTAGCACTATTTCTCCGGGTGCCAAGGGTTTATTGTCGGTAAAGGCTGTAAATTTAGTTGAGGTTAGGTAATGTTTGAATCTTTCGGTGATAGCCCAGACCAAGGCCAGGAACTCCAGCTTGAAGGAACTGTAATTCTCCGGGTTCCTCTCAGCAGGGCGAAGCTTCCTACTGGCATAGGCGATCACCTTTTCTCTGCCGTTTTTGCTTCTGGGACAACACAGCTCCCAGTCCCTCATTGCTGGCGTCTGTGTATAACAGGAAAGGTTGGCTGTAGTCGGGGTAAGCCAGGATTTCTTCACCGGTTATGGCTTCCTTCATTAATGCAAAGGACTCAGTCTGTTCTTTGCCCTACTGGAATGGGGGACTTTTACCTCTTTTGGACTAGGAAATCTTGTAAAGGTGCTGCCTTTTTTATGTAGTCCTTAATGAACCTCCTGTAGTACCGGACTAGTCCCAGAAATTGACGTACTTCTTTGATGTTCCTTGGTTCAGGCCACTTCTGGATGGCAGTGACCTTCTCCGGGTCTGGTGCTACCCCCTCTGAGCTGACTACGTGTCCCAGGTACTGAACCTTCCGTTTGAGCAGGTGGCACTTGGAAGGTTTTAGCTTCATCCCATACCGGGACAATGCCTCAAATACCTCCGCCAGGTGCTTTAGATGGTCTTCATACGTCCTCGAGTACACGATAACGTCATCCAGGTATAGCAGCACTGCAACACTCCATCAACCTCTGGAACGTCCCGGGTGCGTTGCAGAGTCCAAATGGCATGCTGTTGAATTCACATAATCCCATCGGGGTGGTGAAGGCTGTCTTCTCCCGGTCTTCCTCAACAACAGAGACTTGCCAGTACCCGCTAGTGAGATTCAATGTGGAGAAATAATTGGCAGATTTTAGTGCAGCCAGGGATTCCTCTATACGGAGCAAAGGGTATGCATCTTTATGTGTTATTCGATTAATCTGTCTGTAATCTACACACATCCTCATGCTACCGTCCTTCTTTCTGACCAGGACCAGGGGAGCTGCCCAGGGGCTACAGCTATTCCTTACTACCCCTGCCTTTTTCATGTCATGCAACATTTCTTTTGCTTTTTGGTAATATGCTGGTGGTATGGATCTGTAACGCTCCTTAATGGGTGGATAGTTACCTGTCGGTATGTGGTGTTCTACCCCTTTGACCCTTCCAAAATCAAGTGAATGTTTACTAAACACCTGTTCATATTCCTGAACCACTCTGTAGACACCGTGTTTTTGATGGACAGGAGTGGCGTCAGTTCCAACATGGAGCTGTTGACACCATTCCTCCAGCTGGGTTTTGGAGTCATTGTCCTCCACCATATCTGGTGGGATCAAGGATTCCACTGTGTGTATGGCATTATTATTCACAGTATACAGTCTGGCAACAGTGGCGTATCTTGGCAATTTGACTTCCTCCTCCCCACAATTTAGGAGGCGTACGGGTACCCTCCCATTGCGCACATCAACTACCCCTCTAGCAGTTAGAAGTGTAGGTCTGTGCTCTGAGTTAATGGGCTCTACTACCGCCTGGTAGTTCTGTCCCTTGAGACCCATTGCTGCCCTACACCAAATCAGTATTTCACTTAGTGGGGGAATCACAATGGGTATCGGGTCTGTCACCCGTACATTACCAATTTCACCACCTGTTAGTTTTACCTGTTGCTGGTACAGGAGGGAGCGAATTTCCTTCTGGAGCACCTTCCTCTGACCTGGTCTGGCAGTGTCAGCGATCTGTCGGAGTAAGAACAACACTTCTCCCAAACAGTTACCAACAACATTTGTACCAAGTATCATATATGGGTTTGTATCACCAGGGTAAGACTCTATTACAATCAGTCCTTGGTCCTTTAGTTCCACTCTTCCCACCTTCACTGTCACGTCCTTAACCCCGACCAGATTAAGAAGAAGGCCTTGGAGGCATACACAGAGAGGTTTTGGTCTGGCGGGTGGAGTTCATCTATGGGCCAGTACCTTTTGTAGAGGACATCAGGTATGATGGTTACCTGTGACCCGGTGTCCAGTAGTGCAGGGGTTGCTATGCCGTCCAGCACGAGGGACAGGAAAGGTCTTCCTCCTACAAACCGGTCATACCAGCTTGATGGGCCTGGTTGATCTACTCCTGGGTTTCGGCCCTTGGCCCCAGGGTTTGCCTGTTTAAAGGACAGGTCCATGTGGTGTGACCTGTCTTGTGGCAACGGTAGCAAATGACTTCACCTGGAGGGCGAAGTTGGTTGTTGGTCCTCCCACGGGGTGGCGTTGTCCTCCTTCTTCTCCTCATCCAGGGGACATCCTCAGGACTGTCGGCGAGTAGGATCCTTCCATCCGGCTTAGGCTCCGTCTGTAGCTGCAGGGCGCTCAGGACAGTGGTCAGTGTTTTACTTAGCTGACGCACTTCAGAGCGCAGGCTGTCCAGCTCGCTAGGGGATGCTGTTTGCACTTTTGCCTCAGCCGCAAATGAAGGGGCAGTGAGTGCTGTGGGCATTGGGGTGGCCCCACCCTGGTAACGCTGGATAGCAGTATCTGATGTTTCCAGGGGCTGAAGGCCCTTAATAGCCATGTCCTTCAGGGCGTCAAAGGTGGCATTTGGATGATCTAAGGCCCACCACCTTACAGTTCTGCTCTCCTCCTGGGACCTTAACCCCCGGATGAATTGTTCTATCAGCATTTTGTTCTCATCATGTAGGCTGGCTGGACTAACCTGTTTCAGGGCCCGCAGGGCCTCTTGTAAATGCCAGGCATAGTCCCGGATACTGTCCTCAGGTTTCTGGATACAGTGGTAGAACCTCATCCGAAGATCTGTTTCAGTGCGGTTTTCAAAGACAGTTTGCAGTCTCTTAAGTATAATAGACACTGATTCCTGGTCTGCGGCTGGCCAGGTTTCAACTTCCCGCTCTGCGGCACCAGCCAATTGTCCCAGCACAACAGCGGCTCTCTGTTTACCAGTCATTGAGTACATGTCCAATACAACGCACATTTTCCTCTTGAACCCAGACAGGGTGTCTGGTTTGCAGTCATACTGGGGAAGCCATTTCGCTCCGGGGACGTACGGCAGGGCCATGGGTATCACTGGAGTCACGACCCCTGTTGGTGGGGCGACTGATCCAGCCTGAGCAGCGCCGGGCGCGAGTTGAGCATCGTTAGTGCTAACCGGTGCCCCAGCGTTTTGCTGGTCGTCGGCCATGGTTGTGCCCACCCAGTAAACCGTAGCCTACCTACTTTGCTTTTATCGGGTAGGCCTCGGCTTCCCAGATCGCGGTCTCCTTCCAGGACCTGACGCTCCCTGGTGCGGCGTCAGAACGCGAGGTGGGGCTTGGGCGTCACGGGCCACCAACGGTCACGCCTCTTCGGTTCCCGCGGTTGCGCCCCTCTTCTTCCTGCGCGGCAACGCGGTAATGGCGGCGATGTTCACCACAGTTCAAACACAGTTCAAATACGGCACACAGTACCCGGTGGCAATAGGCACAAAATCCTGTTCGTGACGCCAGGAAGAGATGACTCGCCCAGGGGGATATGGGAGGACTCGGTACCCGGGCCTTTATCTTCTTAGGATGTCACGGCGGTCGGCTCCCGGCCCGTACCCTGGGGTCACTCTTTAAAAGGGGTTTGTTACTTGAAGGGATGAATAACAGTTTTGTCTCGTGACGCCACCTGTGGTTCCTGATAATTGGTACCAGCGCTGCTGCAGACCTCCGGGGGTGATGGGATGGCAGCTGAGATGTTTCTGCTCCCCACAGGTGGAGCGGACCCCGCGGGGCAGGGTTGATGGAAGGGATACAGGTGAGAGGTGGCCCAGCCGGGCCAGGGGAGAATAACAGACCTTTACTGGTGTAGACGGCAGGTACGGTCCAGGGTACTTGGTAGAAAGGGTGCACTTCTGGACTCTCCCCAGTGAGTGGGTATAAGGCCTCCTGGTCTGTTTCTTCCTCTTTCTCTCTGAAGCTCCTGACCCGTCTGGAACTAGGCCTAGCTTCTGTACTCTTTCACTCTTTTCACCTGTATGCTTGGTGGTAAGAACTTTCCTCTGGCTACCACTATCCCTGGACGCTGGGGCCTTCATGGTTCCCAGTTCTTTAAATGATTGTAGCTTCAGGTTAACCAGGGGTCTGGAATCCTCCTGGTATAACGGTTAATCCTACTGGGCGTAGAGGACCCTGTAGGCGCGGACCCGGTGTCCGGCTTGTGTTCTGGGGTTAGCCTAAGATGCTCCTCTGCCCCCTTAACTCCTCTCTCCTCTCCTTGCCTCTGGCCACACTCTAGGCCCTCAGGCTTCAGCACGTGCTTTGGGCCCTGGGTTGCCCTCGGCACAGCAGCACAACAGGTGCTGCCTCTTCACTGATCTCAAGTGCCAGAACACTCTGCCTACCTAACTCCACCCTCTAGTACATATATCCCTAACAGGGCTCCCTCTGGTGGTATGAGGTGGAAGGTTGGAGGTGCCTGTGTGTACTAAGGGCCTCTTGTGGAGTCCATCCATGCACCCTTTTGGGTCTTGTGGTACCTGTGGGTAGCAGGGTGCCACAGCCAAACTACCCCCTCCGTTACCACAAACAGAGGCGACGCTCTGCATGTCATGAACTATAGTCTTACCGCTCCCTTGCTGCGGACCTAAAACAGAGCCCGAGCCAGGGTGGATAGCGGGTGCCACACAGCGGGACAGGGGGGCCCCAGAGAGGGGGACATACACAAACTTGTGCACAACCGATGTTTTTTTCTTGGCTTTTTTCCTAGCTTTTGATTTTCTCTTCATCCCCATCCCGGTTGCCTCATCCTCATAGATCTGATCCCCAAACGTCAGTTGGTTAAAACGTGCCGGGGACTCGATCTGCCGGATCTGTTGCATAGCGAGACAGCCCCCCTCACTGCTGCTGCTGCCACCATCCTCATCCTCCCCTTCGCTCCCGCTACCCTCTGAAGGGCCAGAATCTGACGGGAGATTCAACTGCTCAGGGGCTATCCCGGCTGTGCGAGGCCTGGAGATCTCTTACCGGACC
The DNA here is from genome assembly GCF_046119375.1 of Phyllobates terribilis. Lineage (NCBI taxonomy): Eukaryota > Metazoa > Chordata > Amphibia > Anura > Dendrobatidae > Phyllobates > Phyllobates terribilis. Next base: position 113,778,695 of record NW_027362761.1, on the reverse strand, counting down.
ACCAGGCGGTGGGTAGGGCGCGACCTCCTCCTTGCATTCCTCTTCCTCTTCATCCTCCTCCACCACTTGGCTGGAGCTCCATGACCCCTCCAGAGCCCCACCAGTCATGGCTCTGAACCGGTCGTCGTTCTCCAGCTTCTCACGGAAGGGCCCGCTGCCAGCCAGGATTTCACACCTTCGGCTTTCCAGATCTTGTATGGGCTTTTTAATCCACCTGACCGCGGCGGATAGCTCAGCTTTCTAATTGCTGGAGGCTCTGTCCGACCTCTCCTTAGCTACCCTCAACTTGCCCCAGAGGGTTTTTAGTTGTTTTGAGGCTTCCTCGTACTCGCAAAGGTGCACATGGATGCAGGAGCCATAGCTGACAGTGGACTCCTTCGCCACCTTAGTGCCCCAGTCAAGGGGCACCGCTGCAGCGCCCCTGTTTGTACTTCGCCTACCTCCCGGGGCAGGAGCCGTCGCGGTCATGGCCTCAGGGGTCTTGTGGGTCCTCCTAATGGGTCCCACATAGTGCTCCATACAGTATAATGGGTCCCACGTAGTCCTCCATACAGTGGAATGGATTCCACATAGTGCTCCATACAGTATAATGGCCCCACATAGTCCTCCTTACAGTATAATGGGCCCTACATAGTCCTCCATACAGAATAATGGCCCCACATAGTCCTCCATACAGAATAATGGGCCCCACATAGTCCTCCATACAGAATAATGGGCCGCACACAGTCCTCCATACAGAATAATGGCCACACATAGTCCTCCATACAGTATAATGGGTCCCACAAAGTCCTCCATACAGTATAATGGGCCCACATAGTCCTCCATACAGTATAATGGGCCCACATAGTCCTCCATACAGTATAATGAGTCGCACAAAGTCCTCCATACAGTATAATTGCCCCACATAGTCCTCCAAACAGTATAATGGGCCCCACATAGTCCTCCATACAGTATAATGGGCCCCGCATAGTCCTCCATATACTGTAGTATAATAGCCCTGCATAGTGCTCTGTACTGTATACATGGCCTCACATGGTGCTCCACACAGTATACATGGCGCCGCATAGTCCTCCGTACTGTATACACGGCCCCACATAGTGTTACGTACTGTATATATGGCCCTGCGTAGTGCTCCATACTGTATACATGGCCCCGCATAGTGCTATATACTGTTTATATGGCCCCTCATAGTGCTACGTACTGTATACATGGCCCCACATGGTGCTCCACACAGTATGCATAGCCCCACATGGTGCTCCACAGAGTATACATGGCCCCACATGGTGCTCTGTACTGTATACTTGGCCCCGCATAGTGCTCTGTATTGTATACATGGCCCCGCATGGTGCTCCGTACTGTATACATGGTCCCACATGGTGCTCCACACTGTATACATGGCCCCACATGGTGCTCCACACAGTATACATGGCGCTCTGTACTGTATACATGGCCCCGCATAGTGCTCCGTACTGTATACATGGCCCCGCATAGTCCTACGTACTGTATACATGGCCCCACATGGTGCTCCACACAGTATACATTGCCCCGCATAATGTTCCGTACTGTATACATGACCCCACATAGTGCTCCGTACTGTATACATGGCCCCGCATAGTGCTCTGTACTGTATGCACGGCCCCGCATAGTGCTCCATCCTGTTAACATGGCCCCACATGGTGCTCCACACAGTATACATGGCCCCGCATAGTGCTCCATACTGTATACATGGCCCCACATGGTGCTCCACACAGTATACATGGCCCCGCATAGTCCTCCGTATTGTATATATGGACCCGCATAGTGCTCCGTAATGTATACATGGCCCCACATGGTGCTCCGTACTGTATATATGGCCCCGCATAATGCTCCGTACTGTATATATGGCCCCGCATAGTGCTCTGTATTGTATACATGGCCCCACATGGTGCTCTGTACTGTATATATGACCCCGCATAGTGCTCCGTACTGTATACATGGCCCCGCATATGCTCTGTACTGTATACATGGCCCTACATGTTGCTCCACACAGTACACTGTGTTCCAAATTATTATGCAAATAATATTTTCTCAGATTTTCCAAAATTACCTATATGAATTGCAGTCATTGTAATTTTCCAGTCAAATAACTATTAGAGTACAATTGAAAGGTTTTTGTACAAACTGCCTATGATAACAGTATATTTTTTAAAAAATAAAAAACTCAAACTGCACTCAAAATGCATGTTCCAAATTATTATGCACAGCAGAGTTTTCAACCTTTTCATTTTAATAAAGAACAAAAAAATGGTCATTTTTGAAATTATAAGCATTAGCAGGTTATTACAAACTGAAATCAAACAGTTTTCAACTCAAAACTTTATTCTAGGTGATGTTACATTTGCACATAGGACCCCTTGTTCGAAAGGAGCTTCTGAACTCTCTTGTCCATTGAATTTGTCAGGTTTTGGATGGTTTCTGCTTTAATTGTTTTGCATGAGGACAGAATACCCTCCCAGAGCTGTTGCTTAGATGTGAACTGCCTCCCGCCATCATAGACACTCCTTTTGATGATGCTCCAGAGCTTCTCAATGGGGTTGAGGTCAGGGGAGCATGGGTGCCACACCATAAGTTTGTCCCCTTTTTTGCCCATAGCAGCCAGAGATGCAGATGTGTTATGTGCAGCATGAGACGGGGCATTATCATGCATGAAATGATCTCGATGGTCCAGATGGATGGAGTGGAGGATGGCTGGTTGATGGACACCCCATGCAAACACGGCTACGGCGCTAACAAGGAGGAGGTGGAGTAATGTTTTGGGCTGGAATCATTGAGAGAGAGATTGTCGGCCCTTTTAGGATCCCTGAAGGGGTAAAGATGAACTCCATAATGTATGTTGAGTTTCTCAAACAGCACTTCCTTCCATGGTTCAAGAAGAAGAACCGTGCATTCCGCAGCAAGATCATTTTCATGCATGATAATGCCCCGTCTCATGCTGCACATAACGCATCTCTGGCTGCTATGGGCATAAAAGGGGACAAACTTATGGTGTGGCACCCATGCTCCCCTGACCTCAACCCCATTGAGAACCTCTGGAGCATCATCAAAAGGAGTGTATATGATGGCGGGAGGCAGTTCACATCTAAGCAATAGCTCTGGGAGGGTATTCTGTCCTCATGCAATACAATTAAAGCAGAAACCATCCAAAACCTGACAAATTCAATGGACGAGAGAGTTCAGAAGCTCCTTTCGAACAAGGGGTCCTATGTGCAAATGTAACATCACCTAGAATAAAGTTTTGAGTTGAAGACTGTTTGATTTCAGTTTGTAATAACCTGCTTATGCTTATAATTTCAAAAATGACCATGTTTTGTTCTTTATTAAAATGAAAAGGTTGAAAACTCTGCTGTGCATAATAATTTGGAACATGCATTTTGAGTGCAGTTTGAGTTTTTAATTTTTTTAAAAATATACTGTTATCATAGGCAGTTTGTACAAAAACCTTTCAATTGTACTCTAATAGTTATTTGACTGGAAAATTACAATGACTGCAATTCATATAGGTAATTTGGGAAAATCTGAGAAAATATTATTTGCATAATAATTTGGAACACAGTGTATACATGGCCCCGCATAGTGCTCCGTACTGTATACATGGCCCCACATGGTGCTCCACACAATATACATGGCCTCACATGGTGCTCCACAAAGTATACATGACCCTGCATGGTGCTCCTCACAGTATAGTAACATAGTAACATCGTTTTTTAAGGTTGAAAGAAGACTAAGTCCATCTAGTTCAACCCATAGCCTAACATGTTGATCCAGAGGAAGGCCAAAAAAAACCTTGTGGCAAACACTAAGCTCCACATTGGGGAAAAAAATTCCTTCCTGACTCCATACGACAATCAGACTAGTTCCCTGGATCAACGACCTATCAAGGAATCTAGTATATATAACCTGTAATATTATACTTTTCAAGAAAGGCATCCATGCCTTTCTTAAATTTTAGTAGTGAATCACTCATTACAACATTATGCAGCAAAGAGTTCCATAGTCTCACTGCTCTTACAGTAAAGAATCCGCGTCTGTGATTATGATTAAACCTTCTTTCCTCCAGACGTAGAAGATGCCCCCTTGTCCCCCGTCTCAGGCCTCAGAGTAAAAAGATCAGTAGAAAGGTCTTTGTACTTTCCCCTCATATACTTGTACATAGTAATAAGATCACCCCTAAGCCTTCTTTTTTCCAAAGTAAATAACTCCAAGTGTAATAATCTGTCTTGGTATTGCAGACCCCCCAGTCCTCTAATAACCTTGGTCGCTCTTCTCTGCACCCTCTCTAGTTCAGCTATATCTGCACTCATCAAAGTAACCAATGACCTTCTGACAGCAAAACGTAATGGTGACCACTCTTTGCTCATTCTTCTTGACCTCTCTGCAGCCTTTGACACCGTTGACCATCACCTCCTACTCTCTATGCTTCACTCAATCGGCATAAAGGACACTGCTCTCTCCTGGTTCTCCTCCTACCTATCTGTCCGCTCTTTCAGTGTATCGTTCGCTGGCTCCACTTCTTCCCCTCTTCCTCTCACTATTGGGGTTCCTCAGGGTTCAGTCCTTGGCCCTCTTCTCTTCTCTCTCTACACAGCCCCAATTGGACAGACAATCAGCAAACTTGGTTTGCAGTATCATCTTTATGCTGATGACACACAACTATACACCTCATCCCCTGACCTTACCCCCGCTGTACTACAGAACACCAGTGACTGTCTGGCCGCAGTTTCTAAAATCATGTCCGCTCTCTATCTGAAACTCAACCTCTCAAAAACTGAATTTCTTCTGTTCCCGCCGTCTACTCACCTCTCTAAATCTGACATCTCTCTCTCAGTGTGTGGCACCACAATAATGCCGAGCAAGCAGGCGCGTTGCCTGGGCGTTGTGTTTGACACCAATCTCTCCTTCACCCTCCACATACAATCTCTTGCCCGCTCTTGTCGCTTGCACCTGAAGAACATCTCTAGAATCCGCCCCTTTCTCACCTTGGAAACAACAAAAACCCTCACTGTTGCCCTGATCCACTCCCGCCTTGACTACTGTAACTCTCTCTTAATTGGCCTCCCCCTCACTCGACTTTCCCCCCTCCAGTCCATCCTTAATGCTGCAGCCAGGGTCATCTATCTGGCTAATCGTTACTCAGACTCCTCCGCTCTGTGCCAGTCATTGCACTGGCTGCCCATGAATTATAGGATCCGATTTAAATTGCTTGTTCTCACCCACAAAGCTCTCCACAGTGTGGCACCCCCCTACATCTCTTCCCTCATCTCTGTCTATCGGCCTACCCGTTTTCTACGCTCTGCAAGCGACTTTCGACTAACATCCGCACTAATCTGTACCTCCCACTCCCGGCTTCAAGACTTCTCCCGAGCTGCACCTATTCTTTGGAATGCTCTACCCCAAGAAATTAGGATGAACCACAACTTACACAGTTTTAGGCGCTCCCTAAAAACACATCTGTTTAGGGTGGCCTATCACATTCCCTAATCAAAGTCCTTTTATATTCTCATAGCCCATTCCTTATTTCTCCAAACATAAGTCTCCACCCAACCAAAAAGCACCACAAATACTGGCAGGTGATGAGCTCATGCAGCCTTCATCTATCCCTCATCCCCTCAAGATGGCTGGACCATCCTTGTAAATAAGCCATTGTACTTTGTGTCACCCCCACCTCATTGTAGATTGTAAGCTCTTAGGAGCAGGGTCGTCATTATTTTTGCTGTAATTATTGTATTATCTTTAGCTATGTTACTTATGACTGTTGTACATGAACCTGTGAATTGTTAAGCGCTGCAGAATATGTTGGCGCTATATAAATAAAGATTATTATTATTATTATCTTTCTTATACACCGGAGACCAGGACTGTACACAGTATTCTAAGTGTGGTCGCACTAGTGACTTGTATAGAGGTAAAATTATGTTCTCCTCATGAGCATCTATGCCTCTTTTAATGCATCCCATTATTTTATTTGCCTTTGCAGCAGCTGCCTGACACTGGCCACCAAACCTGAGCTTGTCGTCCACCAATACACCCAGGTCTTTTTCAGTTACAGTTTTGCCCAGTGTTTTACAATTAAGCATATAATTATACATTTTATTTCCTCTGCCTAAGTGCATTACCTTACATTTATCCCCATTAAAGCTCATTTGCCATTTATCGGCCCAAGCTTCTAGTTTACATAGATCCTCCTGTAATATAAAATTGTCCTCCTCAGTATTGATTACCCTGCAGAGTTTAGTGTCATCTGCAAATATTGAAATACTACTCTGTATGTCCCCTACAAGGTCATTAATAAATATGTTAAAAAGAAGCTGGCCCAATACTGACCCCTGTGGTACCCCACTGTTAACTGTGACCCAGTCTGAGTGTGTTCCATTAATAACCACCCTATGTTTCCTATCACTGAGCCAGTTCTTAACCCACATACATATATTTCCCCTATCCACATTGTTCTCATTTTATGTATCAACCTTTTGTGTGGAACCGTATCAAAAGCTTTTGAAAAGTCCATATACACAACATCCACTGAATTTCCTCGGTCCAGTCCGGAACTTGCCTCCTCATAAAAACTGATAAGATTAGTTTGACAGGAACGGTCCCTCGTAAACCCATGTTGATATTGGGTCATGAGTAGTGTTGAGCCACCCCCGTAGTGTTCGAGTTCGGTTCGGTTCGTCGAACACCCGTGTGTTCGCCGAACTGTTCGTCGAACTGTTCGTCGAACACCTTCGAACACCGTTAAAACCAATGGCAGGCAAACAAAAACACATAGAAACACATAGAAAACACCTTCAAAGGTGTCCAAAAGCTGACAAACTGCTCAGAAGACACAACTAACACATGGAAAAGTGACAAGTACATATAGTCATGCGAAAAGAAAAGAGGTGGAGGAGTAAAAGGAGGGGGAGACACAGATATAGGCATGTCATGCCCTTCTAAAATCCAAAAAGTGAGAAGCCGAGACGGCCAGTCCGCTCCTGCCCGTGCCACCTCCGTGTCGCCGGGTTTGTGCCAGAGCCGCGGTGAACCCTGACGGCCAGCCCCCCTCTCCCAATACTGGTGCCTGTCCGCTGGTGGGTCGAGAGAGCCCCCCTGTGGTGGAGGCAGCTCTAAGCTTTTTAATTTAAATTGTCCCTCTAATTTGAATGAATACACTTTAAATCCATTTACAAGGATCTATTGGAGGGCAAGTCTCATGCCAGCAGCCGCGTAATTCCAGCTCCAGTAGCGTCCACTAAAGCTGCTGCAGTTAAAAAGCTTTTATAAGGATCGAGCTCGGCTGTCCACCGCAAGGCATCCTAGTGCCAGTCCCAGCCCCTATGCCTTGGGGTGCCTCCTGATGCTCTTCACTGAGTATCCCGTGGTCCCGAAGCATTTCCTTTGAAAAAATTAAGTGTCCAAACTACAGGTGGTGTAGCTTGCTTAACAGCCGGGATAATCCGCTGACTAGCAGACACTGCTACTAGGCACAAAGTATTTCCTGGGCTAGATGCAGTTAAAAATTTGTAAGTAGATACTCTCGTTGGATGCTGAGAAAGCATTCCATAGAGTCTCCTGGCACGCCATATATGATTCTCTTAAAAAGCTTGGGGTAGGGGTCTAGGGGACCCTTTTATAGCCAAAATCACGGCCCTGTATCACAATACGTCACCTAGGCTGAAGATAAATGGAACTGTAGCACCGAGGGCTCGGTTGCTACAGACGTATTGCACCTCACCCAGAGGTGTGATATCTCACTCTCAGATAAGGATGGAGTGTGGATCAGGACCCGACACCTGCATGCATTACACCACATTGCCGTGGGGTAGGGCGACCAATATGCCCCTGAGATGGGCACGACAGTCCCTGTCCCTGGCTGGAGTGGGGGGAGGGAACACTGAGGAAGGGGAACCCTGCAGTGCAGGAGCAGGGAGGAAGCAGTTCCTGGGTGCATTGAGAAGGGAGTATAAAAGGTGGGCACCATCTTAGTTCAGTGCAGAGAAGTCTGAGCAGAAGTGGCAGGGAGCAGGGGCCCTGCATGAGCTCTGCTCCGGAGGCGGGCCTAGTAACAGAGGCCCAGGCCTGCAAGAGGGAGAAGGAAGGAAGAGGAGCGGAGAAGGCTCCAGGAACGAGGAATGAAGGGATCCCAGGGGTGCGGACGGGCGAGTCGCCACCGCACGCCCGAATCCACCTGCGTGGAGGGGTCAGGCCAAAGGGGGAGACCGGTCCCCGAACTAGTTGAGGCAGGAAACGACCCTCAGCTAGAAACCGGAGGCTCTGACATTTTATGTGGCGCAGCCCCTTGCTCCACCCGCTAGGAAGGCACCACATAGGGTCAGGGAAACTGGCGACAAGTTTACCAAGAGGAGGCCCTAGGCAGCCGGACAGAAGTGTTGGTAAGAAAGGCCAGACAAAGGACACACAAAGGGGGTCCTGTGAAGCGCTCCAAAGTTATCTGGGAGTTGTCTGAGCCCCTCACCTGGTGAGCACAGTACGACGTGGGCAGCCGTTACCTGCAGACGTGGTCTGGATAATAAGAACTGTGAGTAAAGGCCCTGAACTGCATCACTGACTCCGTGTCGTTACTGCTGCTGCCCTGCACCATCACCCCCATCCTCCGCATACACTGCCCTGAGGCTATACTCCTCCCGTGGGGAGTTATGCTACGCTCTGCTGCACCCACAACACCAGCCTTAGCGGTCTGCCCTGTAGCGGCGGTTCACTCTGACCGCAATCCACGGGTGGCGTAGTCGGACATTTAAACATCAAAACCACATAAATAGTTCCGCCACTGGTTTGACCGCCCTCAGCCACGGAACCGGATCGCCGCCACGAAGACTACAACCACCAGCATCCACCAAAAAGGGTCCGGCTCCGGGTGTCCCAAGGCCCAGGGGGTGCGTCAGAACATTTTCATCACCTTTCACAATCACCAATGGGACAAGGCAGGGATGTCCTCTGTCCCCTCTCTTATACATCCTAGTGACGGAGCACCTGCTCTCATCAATTCGCCATAACCCCAATATTAGGTGGATTGAGGTGGGAGGCACCGAGTACAAGTGCTCTCTATTTGCTGATGATGTCCTAGTATATATCACTCAATCACATATATCCATCCCTGCTGTTATGGCTGAAATAGATCACTTTGTTACATGGTAAAATTTTAAAATCAATGCAGCGAAGTCTGAGGCCCTCGATGTCTCCCTCCCTAAATCCATATAGGATTCCATCCTGTCCAACTTTCCCTTTGCCTGGCCCTCACAGGGTATCAAATACTTAGGAATTCCTATTCATAGAGACCTCTCCCATCTATGTTATCTTAATTTTGGGCCCTTTATTGAACAATTCCATACAGACCACGGTTGGCAAGTTAGAACTGTAAGATTCACTACGTGAACCACTGGTGTTTTGTGGAAAAGCACATGTACACCGCGTTCCAAATTATTATGCAAAAAGTGTTTAGGAGTGATAAGGGAAGAATTTGTTTGTTTGTCAGTTAAACTCATTGATGGTGATGTGTGTCAGGGCTCTTTATATCACTGTAAGCAATTGCAGACACCTGTGCTAATTAGTTTGGCAGGTGTGTCCAATGAAAGGCAAGACTACTTAAGAAGGCTCTCTCACATTATTAAGCAGCCTACATTTTCTGCCAAAATGGGAAAGAAAAAGGATGTGTCGGCTGCTGAGAAGCAACAAATTGTGGAGTGTTTAGGTCAAGGCATGACTACAATCAACATTGTGCGATGATCAGGATGAAGTGTCTTGGCAATCAAGAAGTATGTAGCTGATTCACAGTACACACGTGTGCGTGCTGATAAGGGCAAATTGAGGACTCTTTCCTACAGGCAATTACGTCAGGTTGAAAGAGCAGCGGCAAAAAAGCCTTGTCATAGCAGCAGACAAGTTTTTGAAGCTGCTTGTGCCTCCAACGTCCCCCGAACAACAAGATGCAGGGTCCTTCAGAGGTTTGCAGCTGTGCATACGCCATCCTGTCGACCTCCTCTATCCACTTCACACAAGCAGAAACGGCTCCAGTGGGCCAAACATTACATGAAGACTGATTTCAAAACTGTTTTGTTCACGGATGAGTGCCGTGCAGCGCTCGATGGTCCAGATGAATGGAGTGGAGGATGGCTGGTTGATGGACACCCCACGCAAACACGGCTACAGCGCCAACAAGGAGGAGGTGGAGTAATGTTTTGGGCTGGAATCATGGGGAGAGAGATTGTCGGCCCCTTTAGGATCCCTGAAGGCGCTAAAGATGAACTCCATAATGTATGTGGATTTTCTCAAACAACACTTCCTGCCATGGTTCAAGAAGAAGAACCGTGTATTTCACAGCAAGATCATTTTTCTGCATGATAATGCACCATCTCATGCTGCACATAAAACATCTGCATCTCTGGCTGATATGGGCATAAAAGGGGACAAACTTATGGTGTGACCCCCATGCTCCCCTGACCTCTACCCCATTCAGAACCTTTGGAGCATCATTAAAAGGAGTGTCTATGATGGCGGGAGGCAGTTCACATCTAAGCAACAGCTCTGGGAGGGTATTCTGTCCTCATGCAAAACAATTGAAGCAGAAACCATCCAAAACCTGACAAATTCAATGGACGAGAGAGTTCAGAAGCTCCTTTCGAACAAGGGGTCCTATGTGAAAATGTAACATCACCTAGAATAAAGTTTTGAGTTGAAAACTGTTTGATTTCAGTTTCTAACAACCTGCTAATGCTTATAATTTCAAAAATGACCATTTTTTTGGTCTTTATTAAAATGAAAAGGTTGATCGAAAAGTTTGGGGGATCTAAGAGTGTGGCAACCCAGTAGTCATGATTACTTCGAATTCTGACAATATGAGGGTCATGCTGCAGGTAGTGCAGCAAGAAGGCACTTATGTGTCTTGCGCATCTCGGAGCCCCAAAATTATTTTCCGGGCTAGATGCAGCTAAAAATTATTTTTAATTTTAAATCTGGTGAAGCTTATTATAGATGGCCTAATAGGATCAGTGCTGCACACTGCTACAAAGCCCAAATTATTTTCCAGTCAAGATACAGATAAACATGATTAGTAATTTGAAAGCTTAAAACGGTTGGTAGGGTGATTTTAACCAATCATCAAGCTTTTACTCTCCCCAGGATGACACAGGGGTAGAAAAGTCGTTTCGGATCCATGATTTGTTCATCTTTATGAACGTGAGTCTGTCTACATTATCAGTGGAGAGCCGCGTGCGCTTATCTGTCAGCACACCACCAGCAGCGCTGAACACACGTTCAGACAGAACGCTGGCTGCGGGGCATGACAAGATCTCCAAGGCGTAAGTGGCTAGCTCCGGCCATTTATCCAGATTGGAAGCCCAAAAAGAGCAAGGGTCCAGTGACACAGTCGTGGCTTCAATGTTTACTTGGAGATACTCCTGTACCATCGTCTCTAGGCGTTGACTATGTGTCAGACTTCTTGTCTCCTGTGGCCTTGCAAAGGATGGGCTAAAAAAGTGGTGAAATGATTCCGCAAAATTGATGTTACCAGCAGATACTGTGGTTCTGTTACGGTTTGAGTGCTGAACACTTGACGGTCCCACGGTTGGCAAGTTGGAACTGTGAGATTCACTACGTGCACCACTGGTATTTTGTGGAAAAGCACATGTAAGATTCTGCAACAGTCTCTGCTGATACTCCTGCATGCGTGCATCCCTTTCTATGGCAGGAATAATTTCTGCAAATTTACTTTTGTACCGGGGATCTAACAGTGTGGCAACCCAGTAGTCAGGATTATTTCTAATTCTCACAATTCGAGGGTCATGTTGCAGGTAGTGCAGCAAGAAGGCACTCATGTGTGTTGCGCATCCAGGAGCACCAAGTCCCTGTTGTGTTGGTGGCGAGGTAACAATCATGCTTCCTTCCTCTGTCCTCTCCCCCCAACCTCGCACAACAGAAATGTGATCAAGGTCTCCCTCATCTGATGAGTCTTCCATCAGTTCGTCCTCCACTTCTTCCTGGGCTCCTGCACCTTCCTCACTAGTTTGGCTGCTACCATGCGCCCTGGTAAAATCATCTCCCCCACCCTCACATGCCTGCCGCCTTGGTGCTGCCGACCGTCTGGACCTTGCAGATGTTAGCCCTTCCGCATACAACTCCTCCTCCTCTACTTCCTCCACCTCCTCTTGTGCCACCACCTGACTCCGAATTCTGTTTAACATGTGCTCCAGCATGTAAATCACCGGAATAGTCATGCTGATAATGGCATCGTCAGCACTAAACATCTTCGTCGCCATTTCAAAACTGTGCAGAAGGGTGCATAGGTCCCTGATCTGAGACCACTCCTCCAGCGTGATTTGCCCCACCTCTGAATCTCGTTGGCCCAGGCTATACGTCAGAACGTATTGCACCAGGGCTTGTCGGTGCTGCCACAGTCGCTGCAACATGTGCAGAGTTGAATTCCACCGGGTAGGCACATCGCATTTTAGCCGGTGAAGTGGCAGGCCCAACGACTTCTGTAGAGATGTAAGTCGCTGAGCTGCGGGATGCGAACGGCGGAAGTGAGCACACAGCGACCGTGCCCTCTGCAGAAGGCCATCTAGTCTGGGATAGTGGGCTAAAAATTGCTGGACAACCAGGTTCAACACGTGAGCCATACAAGGCACGTGTGTGACATTGCCCCGGCGAAGGGCCGCACCCAGGTTTGCAGCATTGTCGCACACGGCCTTCCCTGGTTTCAGGTCCAGTGGAGACAACCATTCATGAAATTGGTTCTCCAGAGCTGACCACAACTCCTCAGCTGTGTGACTCACATTTCCCAGACATTTCAATGTAAAAACCGCCTGATGACGTTGAGCCCTACTGCCAGCATAGTAAGGAGGTGTGCAGGATCCCTTCTGCGCAGTTAGAAAGCTTGTGGCATGACCAGACAGGCTTTGGGTGCAGGTGGAAGACCGAGAGGAGGTTGAGGAGGCAGAAGCAGTGGAGGAACTTTGACATAAAGAGGATTGACGCACAACTCGTGGGGACGGCAAGACTTGGACAGCAGCCCCTTGTCCTGCTGTCACCATAGTTACCCAGTGCCCAGTCAGCGACATGTAACGCCCCTGTCCATGCCTACTCGTCCAAGTGTCTGTGGTGAAATGCACCCTGTCACACACAGAGTTTCTCAAAGAAGCGGTGATGTTGTGTGCGACATGCTGGTGGAGCGCAGGCACACCTTTCTTTGAGAAGTAGTGCCGACTGGGCATCTGGTACTGGGGCACTGCGACGGACATAAGGTCTCGAAAATCCTCTGTGTCCACCAGGCGGAAAGGCAGCATTTCTGTAGCCAAGAGCTTGCAGATGGTGAAATTCAACCTCTTAGCTTTCTCATGGCTAGGAGGAAATGGTCTTTTACTTGTCCACATCTGAGGGAACGATGGCTGGCTATTGTGCTTAGACGGGGTTGATAAGGGTGTCCCCGGCAAACTGCCGGTCTGTGAGGAAGATGCAGGCGGACATGTTAGGTTGCCTTGATCCAAAGGTGGTGCTATCGATGTCGGACAGCGCTCAAGACCAGCTGGTGTTACCACCTCCAAAGAAAATGATGACCTGCCAATCACGCTGGCTGTTGCGGGTAAAGAGGTGGCAGGTCTGCGCCCCAAAACAGGTGTGACTGCTGTCCCCCCAGTCACAGAGGATGAAGAGGCCGCGGATGCACAAGATATGGCAGACGGTGGTTGGCCCGGCCGGCTAGGCCGCATTGTAGCACACTGAGCTTCCCACTGCAACTTATGCTTCATGTCCATGTGCCGGTTCATGCATGAAGTACTCAAACTATGTATTTTTTGGCCTCTAGTTAGCTTTTGCTGACAAATGTTACAGATAACACGAGTTGGGTCATCTTTATCGATCTGAAAAAATGCCCAGGCTATGCAAGGCTTAGCACCCATGCGACCTGAAGAGCCACCACGACTTGTGGTGAGAGGCAGAGTTGTGTTTGAGGATGCAGTTGTTGACGTGCTTCCAGTACTACGTCTCTGTCCAGGAAGGCGCAACCTGACCTCGTCGTCACTAGCATCTTCCTCCACCTCCTCTGCTGACCTCATCTCTTGGCTGACTGTGGGTTGACAGTAAGTGGGATCTCCGACCTCATCATCATCACCCTGTGCGTTATCACACCCGTCGTCCTCAGAGCCAACCTGTTCCTGCCCTGACAAAAAACTAAAGTTGTCGCTCCAATCAGGTATTTGAGTCTTATCATCGTCTTCCTCCTTGTCTCCACCAACAGGAGTTACAGTTTGGGAATGAGGGTCTACATTATGGTCAGAACCTTCTGCGTCTGGTCCTGGATCCGACTCATAAAGATTCTGGGCATCAGTGCAGATCATTTCCTCGTCTGGATTCACAGAAGCGCTGGAGTCGACCTCTGATTCCCAGGCTATAGTATGAGTAAACAGCTCTGCAGACTCAACCATCTGTTCTACCTCATACTCAGACGGGCAGCTGGAGATTTGGGAGCTGTGAGGAAGCAAGTGCGATTTGGGTGACACCTTTGAGGACTGGAGTATTTGTGATGTTGAAGTTGATGTGGAGGAGAGCCCACTTAAAGGAGCACTTGATATCCGTTGAAGCACCTGCTGTTTTTGTGCCTCATCTGGAATTTGTAGCGATTGGCGTGGCCGTAAGAAAGGGATCTTATCACATTGTCCGCTAAAAGAAGTAGACATTTTAGTTTGGCTGGAAGATGGTCTTTCTTCTGCACCTACCCCACGGACACAACCTTTTTTCCCCTTCCCAACACGCCTATTCCCCTTTCCACCAGCAGCAGGCCTTTTTCCACTCATTTTGGTGGTTAACTAATTCACAACTCTGGAGTTGTTTGCACAAAAAAACAATGGATGGTAACCGAGCAGAGCTGAGTGGCCAAACTGTGGTATTAGGCCAAAACTATTGGCTGGGTTAGATGCAGAAAAAAATTATTTTTAATTTGCAACCTGATGGAGGTCAGTATAGATGGACTAATAGACCAAGTCCCACACACCGCTAGAAGCCCAAATATTTTTTCAGAGCTAGATGCAGAAAATTTTTTTATTCAATTTGCAACCTGATGGAGGTCAGTATAGATGGACTAATAGACCAAGTCCCACACACTGCTAGAAGCCCAAATATTTTTTCAGAGCTAGATGCAGAAAAAAATTATTTTTAATTTGCAACCTGATGGAGGTCAGTATAGATGGACTAATAGACCAAGTCCCACACACTGCTAGAAGCCCAAATATTTTTTCAGAGCTAGATGCAGAAAAAAATTATTTTTAATTTGCAACCTGATGGAGGTCAGTATAGATGGACTAATAGAACAAGTCCCACACGCTGCTAGAAGCCCAAATATTTTTTCAGAGATAAATGAAGAAAAAAATTATTTTTAATTTGCAACCTGATGGAGGTCAGTATAGATGGACTAATAGACCAAGTCCCACACACCGCTAGAAGCCCAAATATTTTTTCAGAGCTAGATGCAGAAAAAAATTATATTCAATTTGCAACCTGCTGGAGGTCAGTATAGAAGGACTAATAGAACAAGTCCCACACACTGCTAGAAGCCCAAATATTTTTTCAGAGCTAAATGAAGAAAAAAATTATTTTTAATTTGCAACCTGATGGAGGTCAGTATAGATGGACTAATAGACCAAGTCCCACACACTGCTAGAAGCCCAAATATTTTTTCAGAGCTAGATGCAGAAAAAAATTATTTTTAATTTGCAACCTGATGGAGGTCAGTATAGATGGACTAATAGACCAAGTCTCACACACCGCTAGAAGCCCAAATATTTTTTCAGAGCTAGATGCAGAAAATTTTTTTATTCAATTTGCAACCTGATGGAGGTCAGTATAGATGGACTAATAGACCAAGTCCCACACACTGCTAGAAGCCCAAATATTTTTTCAGAGCTAGATGCAGAAAAAAATTATTTTTAATTTGCAACCTGATGGAGGTCAGTATAGATGGACTAATAGACCAAGTCCCACACACTGCTAGAAGCCCAAATATTTTTTCAGAGCTAGATGCAGAAAAAAATTATTTTTAATTTGCAACCTGATGGAGGTCAGTATAGATGGACTAATAGAACAAGTCCCACACGCTGCTAGAAGCCCAAATATTTTTTCAGAGCTAGATGCAGAAAAAAATTATTTTTAATTTGCAACCTGATGGAGGTCAGTATAGATGGACTAATAGACCAAGTCCCACACACTGCTAGAAGCCCAAATATTTTTTCAGAGCTAGATGCAGAAAAAAATTATTTTTAATTTGCAACCTGATGGAGGTCAGTATAGATGGACTAATAGAACAAGTCCCACACGCTGCTAGAAGCCCAAATATTTTTTCAGAGATAAATGAAGAAAAAAATTATTTTTAATTTGCAACCTGATGGAGGTCAGTATAGATGGACTAATAGACCAAGTCCCACACACTGCTAGAAGCCCAAATATTTTTTCAGAGCTAGATGCAGAAAAAAATTATTTTTAATTTGCAACCTGATGGAGGTCAGTATAGATGGACTAATAGAATGATGCTATGCCCAAAAGATTTTACTTCACTAGGTGCAGTAAAAAAATTGGTATTCTATACACAGGTGGTATATCTTGCAACACAGATAGGCTACTCCACTGACTAACACACTCTGCAATAGGCCAAAAAGGATTAGCTTTGCTAGATTCAGCCAAATGCTGTGAAAAAAACTTGCACAGCACTGGCACAGACCTGCCTGGCAAAAACTGATAGGAACTGATGTAACCTAGTCCTGAAAAGGACTCCAATTACAATTAGTCTTTACTCCCACAATCTATCTATTTAAGAGCACAGACCTGCTTGATAAAAGTCGTAGGAAATGCTGTAACCTAGTCCTTAAAAGGACTGCAATCACAACTATTCCCTACTCCCAAGCTATCTGTATATTTGTGCGAAAATTGGCTTGAAATTAACAAGGTATAGCGCACACAGCAACAGTGGTGCCGTCTAACACGCAGCTGCAGCAGTGAGAAAATGGTGGCGACGGGGAAAATGGCTTGGTCTTATAGGGCAAGGACATGTGACATACACTGCCAATCACACATGCCCTTGCTTGTGTGAAAAAAAGCACTTCGCTCCGTGTGTGCGCTGCTGATAGGCTGACAGATTGCACCTCCCCACTGTAAATGCGGGAAAGAGAAAAAAAAATGGAGATCTTCATTGTTCCTGCAGAGATCCATCCCCTGCCCCTCCCCCCGCCCCGCTGTACACTCAAACTGCGTATTAACATTAATTTTCATCATTACTGAGAAAAAATCCAGTTATGATTTTGGTGCACGAACAGTTATCGAACATAACCTCGAACAGCCGAATTTTTCTCAAATTGTTCGTGTTCGCCGACCGGCTCGAACACCGCCCAAAACAGCTCGAATTTGAGATTGGCGAACAGTTCGAGTAGAACAACGCTCATCTCTAGTCATGAGGTTATTCTTCAGATACTCTAGTATAGCATCTCTTAGGAAACCCTCCAGGATTTTACCCACAGTAGAGGTTAAGCTTACTGGCCTATAATTTCCAAGTTTGGTTTTTGTCCCCTTTTTGAATATTGGCACCACATTTGCTATACGCCAGTTCTGTGGTACAGACCCTGTTATTATGGAATCTTTAAAGATTAAAAATAATGGTCTATCTATGACGTTACTTAATTCCTGCAGTACTCACGGGTGTATCCCATCCGGGCCTGGGGATTTGTCAACTTTAGTAATTTTTAGACGCCGCCTACTTCCTGCTGGGTTAAGCAAGCGATATTTAATGGAGAATTTTTGTCAACACTGATCACGTTTTCTGTCATGCGATTTTCTTGCGTAAATACTGTTGAAAAATAATAATTTAGCATATTGGCTTTTTCCTCATCCTCATCCACCATTTCACCCAGACTATTTTTAAGGGGGCCAACACTATCATTTTTTAGTTTTTTACTATTTATGTAGTTAAAGAATATTTTGGGATTATTTTTACTTTCTCTGGCAATGAGTCTCTCTGTCTCAATCTTTGCTGCCTTGATTTGGTTTTTACAGAATTTATTTAATTTTCTGTATTTATTTAATGCCTCATCACTACCTACTTGCTTTAGTTCTCTAAATGCTTTCTTTTTGTCACTTATTGCACCCCTTACAGCTCTATTTAGTCATAGTGGTTTCCTCCTATTTCTAGCATGTTTATTCCCATAGGGTATATATTGTGCACAGGTCCTATTCAGGATGGTAATAAATGTCTCCCATTTGCTTTGTGTAGTTTTATGTCTAAGGATATCGTCCCAGTTTATTGCACTAAGATCATCTCTCAACCGTTGGAAATTTGCCTTCCTGAAGTTTACTGCCCTTGTAACCCCTCTACTACACATCTTATTAAAGGATACATGAAAACTTATTATTTTGTGATCACTATTACCCAAGTGACCCCCAACTCGTATATTTGATATGCGGTCTGGCCTGTTGGGTCCTGAACCAGTTGTGAAAGGTAATTGTCTCTCATAGTTGTCAAAAACCTATTACCTTTGCTTGAACTACAGGTTTCTGTTCCCCAATATATTTCAGGATAGTTGAAGTCCCCCATAATAATGTCTTCTCCTTGAGTCGCTGCTTCATCTATTTGCTTTATGAAGATATTCTCCGCTGCTTCCATTATTTTTGGAGACTTATAACAAACCCCCATCAGTAATTTATTTTTCCCCCTCCCCTTATCTCCACCCACAGGGACTCTATATTTTCATTAGATTCACATATATTCTCACGCAAGATGGGTTTTAATGATGATTTTACATATAAACACACACCCCCCTCGCTTGTTTGTACGGTAATTTCTGAACAGACTATAGCCCTGTAAATTAACTGCCCAGTCATGGCTCTCATCCAGCCATGTCTCAGATATCCCCACCATGTCATAATTATTTTCCAACAAAATTAATTTTAATTCCTCCATTTTGTTGGTGAGGCTTCTGGCATTAGTGTACATGCATTTTATGTATCTCTCTGTACCTCTATTCCTTCTTAATATATTGACTGTTCTAACACCACCCCCAATTTTTTTATTTGTGCCCAGGTCACTATCTGCACTATCTTCCCCACCTATAAAATGAATACCCTCCCCCCCAATCCCTAGTTTAAACACTCCTCCAAACTTCTAGCCATTTTCTCCCCCAGCACAGCTGCACCGTCCCCATTGAGGTGCAGCCCGTCCCTAGCGTAAAACCTGTATCCAACTGAGAAGTCGGCCCAGTTCTCCAGGAACGCAAACCCCTCCTTCCTACACCATTTCCTGAGCCACTTATTTATCTCCCTAATCTCCCGTTGCCTTCCTGCGTGGCACGTGGTACAGGCAGTATTTCAGAGAATACCACCTTGGAGGTCCTTGCTTTAAGCTTGCAGCCTAATTCCCTGAAATCATCCTTAAGGACCTTCCACTTACCTCTCACTTTGTCATTTGTGCCAATGTGCACCATGACCGCTGGGTCCTCACCAGCCCCTCCCAGTAATCTGTCAACCTGATCAGCGATGTGCCGGACTCGAGCGCCAGGTAGGCAGCACACTGTTCGACGATCCCTGTCTTTGTGACAGATTGCCCTATCTGTTCCCCTAATAATTGAGTCCCCCACTACCAGCACCTGCCTGGCCTGCCCTGCTCTCCTATTTCCCCCCTTACTGGAGCTGACACTCCTCCGGCTTTCAGAGGACATGCCTTGCAGCAGCAGTGCTACCCCTGTACCAACATCCCCCTCATCTGCCAACTTTGCAAACTTATTGGGGTGTGCCAGATCAGGACTAGCCTCCCTGGCACTCTTCCCTCTACCCCCCTCTAACTGTCACCCAGCTAGCTGCCTCACTGTCCTGCAGCTCCCTACTACCACCCTCCCCCACATCTACCCCAGTGAGCAGCTGCTCAGTGAGCAGCAGACTCCTTTACATATTGTCAATGGATCTCAGTGTTGCCAGCTGCTCATTTAAATCCAGTACCTGGGCTTCCAAACGCACAATGTGCACACATCTCGCACAGCAGTATGCACCCACAACCGGCTGTTCAAGTATTGCATACATGTGGCAAGATGTACACTGGATAGCATTGTCAATAATGGAGCTCATTTCCTAATGGGGAATGCACTAGACAGAAATGTTAAGTAAAAAGAAATGTAAAGAATTAATAAAATACAGACAGCAATTCAGTCCAAACTCCCTGAATCCTAGTCACTGAAAAACAAGTCACACACTTACTTCCGTTTGCACTTACGCTCTGGTCACACTCAGCTCGTTCACGCTCGCTAAGGAAGAAGATTTAAAGAGGGGTGTTTTTTTTTCCCTTTTAGCAGCAATCCAACCTACAGCTCAATGCACTTCCAAAGGACTGGATGCCCCAACCAGCTGCCCCTTTATAAACACTTAATTATGACCCCTCACCCTTAATTAACCCCTTGTCAGTATAGCTACACCTCAGGATTTAAGTGCAATGTAGTTAACCCTTAAATACACAGGTAGTAAAATAAGAGACTGTAAAACTGTAGAGAGAAAAAAGGTTTTAAAAAGCCCAATAAAACTAAACAGGTAGAAAAGCACTCAGCAGTTCACAATTCAGCAACTCACAACAATTCACACAGGTATTTTCTGCAGGATTCCCAATTACCTATTCACTGAAAAACAAGTCACACACTTACTTCCGTTTGCACTTATGCTCCGGTCACACTCAGCTCGTTCACACTGGCTAAGGAAGAAGATTTAAAGAGGTTTTTTTTGCCTTTTAGCAGCAATCCAACCTACAGCTCAATGCACTTCCAAAAGGCCCCAGATTAAAAAAATATATAAATACTCACCTCTGCCATTCCAACGCTGATCCCTACCTACCTGTGGGCCCACGGGCCATCCCCCTTTCCCTAGCGCCACGGCCACTCTCCTCTGAGCGTTCCGTGATGGGAGGGCGCGTGCAGAGGAGAGTAGCCGCGGCAGTATTAAGGCGATGGCTGATGGCCGGGCGGCCCAAAACCTCTGCTGCATTTGCCCCTCTGCCACCCGGCCCAGCCAGCCCTGTTGATATATGCAACAGTTGTGGACTCCTTTGTTTGTGTGAAGGAGGACTTTATGCTGATCTGACAGTAGATGGTGATGTTGTGTAAAGTTTCCTTGTTTGCTGTATTGTAAAAAGAAAAAAGTCCTTCTTGTATTTTTCTGTTTTGTTCTTACTTCCTGGTGCAGTACTGTGTGACTGTGCATTTTTTCTTTTACCTCATGTTCTGAGAAGTAAAAGCTTGTTATCCCATGTAATCTGCTCTGTGAAGTTTCTACCGCAGCTGTGGGTATCCAAAAGCTGTGCAACAGGTTATGGTCCCAGGCACCGAGGACCCCAGATACCCAGGACACCGGAACTCTCAGCAAGAGCCTGTTGAATGCAGAAGAATTCTTCAGTACAATTCTCTCCAAACAAGTAAGACAAGTTAAAGATGACAAGTAGCACAGAGCTAAAACTCACAGTAGCTAAGCTGAATAATGAGAATTATCAGTTATGGAAGTTCAAAGTAGAAATGGTATTGTCTAAAGATGATTTATGGGAAGTAATCACTACAGATAGACCTGATGAGGATAATCAGACATGGGATAAGAAAAATAGACAAGCAAGAGCTACCATCAGCCTATTAGTGGATGATGCTCAATTAATCCACATAAGGAATGAGGATACAGCAAAGGGAATGTGGGAAGCACTAAGAAAGCTACATTAAAGACCCAGCTTAAATCACAAGTTATTTCTGCTAAGAAAGCTTTACAGTATGAGACTAAGTGCAGACAATGACATGCAGAAGCATATATTCTCTATTGTGGAAGTGATATCACAGCTGAGATCAATTGGTAAAGATATTAAGGAAAGCCATGTAGCAGCAATATTATTGTGCAGTTTACTAGATTCATATACTGCTTTGATAAATGCACTAGAGACAAGACCTGAAACAGACATTATATTAGAGTTTGTGAAGACCAGACTCATAGATGAATATCAAAGAAGGAAAGAACAAACAAATGATTCTCCTACTGAAAAAGATAATGGAAATGCTCTTAAAGCTACAGAATCAAAAGACCCTATAATAAAGAGACAAGAGAATGTTTCAGATATAAGAAAAAAGAACATTTAAAGAAAGACTGTACTATATGGAAAGCAGAACAACAGAAATTACATCATAAAGAGAATACACAGAAGGTGAAAAACACAATTTCTGATTCATGTGAAAATAATTGGAATGGCACATTTAAAGTGACTGATAACAAATCATCGTTGGGTTGGTTTATTGACTCTGGAGCAACAAGTCACATGACAAGTAATAAAAATTTCTTTACTGAACTTAATTTAAATAAGAAGAAAGCCATTTATCTTGCAGATGGAAGCAAAATTACTGCAGAAGGTATTGGACAAGGAATGCTAAACTGTTCTAACAAGTTTGGGCATGATTCAAAAATACTTGTACAGGATGTGTTATATGTTCCAGGATTAAAAGGAGGATTATTATCTGTAAAACGTCTAACAGCTAAAGGACTTACTGTAAAATTCAAAGATGATGAGTGTACAATCCTAGCAGGAAACAAGGTAATAACCAATGTCAAGGCAGATGAACAATTATATCATCTATTCTAGACACATTAAAGGAACAGATGAAGTTGTGTACACATGATCACAAGAATTGTATTCACATGTGGCATAGACATCTAGGACGCAGACATCCTGAAAGTATAATAGAGCAACAAAGGAAAGAATTGGCAAAGGATCTATTGATATCTGATTGCTCAATTACAGTAAGATGTGAATGTTGTATAAAATCAAAAGCCACAAGGATATATCTATTCCTAAAGAAAGTGATAACGAAAAGCACAAGACCACTTGATTTGGTGCATACTGATGTATGTGGACCCATGAAAGTGACTACATCAGGCAATAGATATATGGTGACTTTTATAGATGACTACTCAAGATACACAGTCACATACTTGATCAAGAACAAAAGCGAAGTTTTCAATAAACTAGTAGACTACGTGACAAAGTCGAATAACAAATTTCAGAAGAAGCCAATTGTCATTAGAAGTGATAATGGAGGTGAATTCACAGGACACAAAATAGAAAACTACTTAAGAAAAAATGGTATAGAGCATCAAAAGACTGTTCCTTACACACCTGAACAAAATGGAGTAGCAGAAAGGAAAAACAGAACTCTGACTGAAATGATAAGGTGTATGCTGACAGATTCCAAACTATCAGAGAAATATTGGGGTGGAGAAGCAATGACAGCTACATATCTACAGAACCGACTTTTTTCTAGAAAACTGAAAAAAAAATATGAACTGTGGCAAGGTATGAGACCAAGTGTAAATCATTTTAAGAGTTTTTGGTTGTAAAGTTTTTGTATTCATTCCAACAGAAAAATGTTCCAAACTTCAAAGTAGGTCCATGGAAGGAATATTTGTTGGATATAGTGAAAATTGAAAAGGATATAGAATCCTAGATCCCAAAACAGACAGAGTTATGGTGAGTAACAGTGTGACATTCATTGAGGATCTAAACGAAGACACTATGATTTCACTGGAAACAAAAAATTTGAAAAACAGCAATGATATAGCTGAAGGAATATGTGATGAAAAAGAAGTTGAAATTAATAAAAAACAGAATACTGAAAGTGAAGAGAAACAACTACAAGCAGACACAGAACCAAGACGTTCAATAAAAGAAAACAAAGGAAAACCACCAATACGACTTTCATACAAGGCAAGTACAAGTAAAATTTGAGCCTACCTCAGAAGACATATCTCAACTTCCTGAAGAAGAAGCCAATAAATGGATAGAGGCAACAGAAATAGAAATAAAATCCATGCATGACTCAAAAACATGGACACTAACAGAATTACCGAAAGGAAGAAAAGCTGTAGGATGTAAATGGGTTTTTAAAGTAAAGTACCGAACAGATGGCACAGCTGAACAATACCGAGCAAGACTCGTAGCTAAACGTTATTCTCAAAAATATGGAGAAGACTATGATGAAACATTTGATCCAGTTTTCAAACATACTACAATAAGAACTTTGTTAGCAGTTGCAGCAATGAAACAAATGGAACTGAAACATCTGGATGTAAATACAGCATTTTTGAATGGAAGTTTAACAGAAGATATTTACATGTAACAACCTCCAGGATTCAAAGATGAAAGTAACCCAAACATGGTTTGCAAATTACAGAAAAGTATATACGGTGTAAAACAAGCTGCTAAAGCGTGGAATGATAAAATCATAGAGGTGGTCACAAATGAAAAATTTAAAAGAAGCGAAGCTGATCCTTGCCTGTACACAAAAAGACTAATGGACAGATGGATCTATGTACTCATATATGTTGATGACATTTTAGTTTGTTTTGAAAATGAAAGGGATAAAGAGGACATACTAAAAATCCTGAATCAACATTTCGAGATCAAAGACTTGGGAAATGTGAAACAGTACTTGGGAATACAGATAGAAAGAGAAGAAGATGGAAGTTTCCTACTTAATCAAAATCACATGATTCAAGACATAACCGAAAGATTTGGATTGAAGGATGCAAAACCAGCAAAGTCTCCAATGGAAACTAATTATCTTAAAGAGATGACTAGTGAGAAAAATGTGTTACCAAATAATGAAGAGTACAGAATGGCAATAGGAAAATTACTGTGTCTAGCAACTGTTACAAGGCCGGACATTGCAGCAGCAGTAGGAATTCTGAGTAGAAAAGTATCCAAGCCAAATAAAGCGGATTGGAATGCTGTGAAGAGAGTAATACGTTATTTGAAAGGAACCAGCAATGTTAAACTGAAACTGTCTACAAGTGATAAATGCATTTTAACTGGATACGTTGATGCAGATTAGGCTGGAGATCCAACTGACAGAAAATCTACCAGTGGCTATCTTTTCTTTCTCTCAGGTGGACCAATTAGTTGGACTAGTAAAAAACAATCAATAGTAATGCTGTCGTCAACAGAAGCAGAATATGTTGCAGCAGCACATGCGAGTCAAGAAGTTCTATGGTTAAGACAATTGCTAATAGACCTAGGACAAGCACAGTTGGAACCAACAAAAATAAATGAGGACAATCAGGGATGTCTTGCTCTTGCTCAGATGGAAAGAGTTAACCCAAGAACCAAGCACATTGATGTGAAGTATCATTTCTTGAGGGACCATCAGGAACAAGGAATCCTGAAATTAGAGTATTGTCCAACTGAAGATATGACAGCAGACATTTTCACAAAGGCATTGAATGCTGAAAAACATCAGAGATTAATGAGGAAATTGGATTTGACTGAATAAGTCCTTACTGTTGAGAAAGGGTGTTGGTATATGCAACAGTTGTGGACTTCTTTGTTTGTGTGAAGGAGGACTTTATGCTGATCTGACAGTAGATGGCAATGTTGTGTAAAGTTTCCTTGTTTACTGTATTGTAAAAAGAAAAAAGTCTCTCTTGTATTTTTCTGTTTTGTTCTTACCTCCTGTTGCAGTACTGTGTGACTGTGCATTTTTTCTTTTACCTCATGTTCTGAGAAGTAAAAGCTTGTTATCCCATGTAATCTGCTCTGTGACGTTTCTACCGCAACTGTGGATATCCAGAAGCTGTGCAACACGCCCCTGGATGACAGACAGTTAAAAATCCATCTATATTGTAGAAATTTTTTAAATCTGTATGCACCGGTTCACAAGGAATATCCAAAGATACAAAAACCTACGCATTTCAGCGAGATGCCTTAATTTTGGTTAACTGCCTGTCATTGCTGGAGAACCCTTTTTTTCTTTTTGCATTTGTCTTCACATCCAAGGCTAGGATGGCTCTGTGAGAGGCTTTATACCTGCTGGCAATCTTCAGTGGTGAGCTGACATCCCTTCCTTTCTCCCCTCTGTATACATTTTGGAAATTACACCCCTTTGGGAATTTATGTACAGGTGTAGTGACTATTTTGACTCCATGTTTATTTTTCAGAAACAATCAGCAGTGGATGTTGCTGAATGTAAATTGCAAATCTGCCATTATAGTGCCCAGTACGTTGTAGTGTCCTGTACATTGTAGTACCCATACATTGTAGTGCTCAGCTCATGCTTCTGGAGACATGCACTCATAGAATAGATGTGCTGTCATCGCTACAGAAATGCCAAACATGTGGATGACAAATGTGGTTTAGGCACACTGGGGCTCAGAAGCGAGAGAGGCATTTGGATTTCGGAGCGCAGAATTCTTTGGATTCCTTTTGGGGGTAAGGAGCCATTTAGCTTTACCAGAGCCTTTGTGCTACCAGTAATGGGGAAGCCCCCTATATTTCCATTGACAGATGACAGACCTTAGTGGGGACTTGCTTTTTTTGTGGATTGCGTTGAAGCTTTAATTGGGAACATTTTGGATCATATTTATCTGCCGCTCTACGCTGAGCACTTATATCGGAGATTTAATCTAAATCTCCAAGCAACGTGAGTCAGTTGAAACCCCCAAGGGATCCTTTCACTATAATGAGGCAGCAGAGTTACTCTGGCCACTGTTCAGTGGTGTCCTTCTTTTCAGAGGTGCACAATACTATGGCCGATCGTGCTTTTTTGCACACTTTAAAAGACAAACACCGCTGGATCACAGGCCACAGTGTCTCCATCTGCCTCATTATAGGGAATCTTCTGCCGGGGTTTCCATCTGAATCATGTATTTCAAACATTGAAACGAAAACCACAGTATTAGTGCTCAGCGCAGAGCGCTTGAATAAATGTGAACCGAGCTTTACTGGAATCTTTGGGAGACAGAATGAACAAATCAACAGCAGGTGAAGAATTTGTTCTATTTATTTTTTTATGCCGTTCACCGTGCATTATTAGTGATTAGATGGCTTTATTCTTCGGGTTGGTGCGATAACAGCTATACCCCATTTATATCGAGTCTTTAGGTTTGGCTACTATCACACAATTAAAAATTGCTTTTTTTACACAAAAAAGTTTTTGCATCAACATATTTTGAGAGCTATAATTTTTCTACATTACTGCTGATAGTCATGTGACAGCTTCTTTTTTGTGGGACGAGTTGATGTTTTTATGGGTACCATTTTCGGGCACATAACATTTTTTGATTGTTTTCTATTCTGATATTCGGGAGGCCAGCAATTCAGGAATTGTTTTTTGGGGTTTATTTTAATGCAGTTCTCTGTGTGATAAGACAGCTTTATTCTTCGGGTCAGTACATTTACAGCGATACCACATTTATATAATTTTTTTACGTTTTGGCACTTTTACACAATAAAAACATTTTTTGGGAAAAAAAAATTGGTTTTGCATTGTTATATTCTGAGAGTTGTGGGTTTTTTATTCCTCTGCTGATGGAGCTGTATGACGGCTTGTTTTTTGTGGGACAAGATAGCGTTTCCAGTGATACCATTTTTATTTACAGTTCAGCAGTATGATAAAAATGCATACTTTTTTTGTCACTTTTTTTATTTGATTTTTTTTACAGTGTGCACTGAAGGAGTTAACTAGTGTGACAGTTCTATTGGTCGGGCTGCATATATATGCATACTTGTACATATTTGTTTTTACATAAATATATGTATTTATTGCTATAATATTTTTTTTCATTTCATTGTTCTTCATATTGTGATTTTTTTTTTATATATTTTAAAACTTTTTTTTTTTACTTTTTTTTAGACCATGCTTCTGGAATCAATCCTGGAGTTCTTCCTTTTGTAAATCGTAATATTGTGGGTGTATCCTGATGTACTCTCACTCAGCCTATATATTATAATTACATAAACAGGAAAAAAATGTTTCTACTCACCCCTAATGTGACACGGATCCTTCAGCACCCACAACGATAGAAAAAGGACATTAATCCAGCACAAGTTACAATTTGATTAAAAAAATTCTTCCTTATTGAAAAGTATATACCGTAATAACTTGAGAAGCAAAGCAGAACAATAATAAATTCATAATAGAATTGAGAAAAACTGGTTTATGTATCATTATGAGATCACATGAATCTTATTTATAACCTAACAATTCTGGGAAGTGGCCAGTTAAAATACATTATTTTGGTTTCACATGACCAGATACAGTATACCTGAACAAAACTAAAACCTTTGTTAATCTAGTTACTGGTAAAATTGTATTATTAAATAATTTATTAACTGCAATTCCACGTATTTGGTGTATGCAGTTTTATGTTCACTATGTAATGTAATGTATGTTGGCTGTATAAGCCGCCAATTAAAAATGAGAATGAATTAACATCTGCGAGACTCGGATGTTAATCCTCTTAAAGTATCAAATTATTTTTTGCGTGCAGTTGATGTTTCAGGTTTTTTAATATACATATTAAAAGGGTTAATAAGCCAGTCAGTGGTAGTGATTGTAGACTTATATTATTGAATAGAAAACCCTTTTGGATTTTTATGTCAAATGCGACATCTCCTCCAAGTCTGAATTGTAAATCTGACCTCATTTTGCTTTACTACACATTTATATAGGTGGTTTTGAAATATTTAAAAGTGTTTTAGCATATTTTCATTATACATTTCTGCTTATAGTCTTGACTAATTAATGTTCATATCTATTTGGGCATGTGATACCAAAATGCAGTAAAACCAACTGCCCAGTACCCAGAATTCTGCAAGTTATGAGTAAGATTTATTGCAAAATGAAATTCGTAAAGCAGGAGTTTTCCTCCATTTTACGTATATGCAATAAGATGAATTGGCTTTCATTTTTTTCTGCTTAGCTTCTGGGGTTTTACATGATTTTCAATAAAGAAGAATTTTTTCATTTAAAGGGAATCTGTCACCATATTTGACCTAAACTGAGGAGAGTGATACCTGAATGTCTCATATCAGATGCCTTGTTGTTGAGAAATCATCTTTTATCACTTTATATAAATGGCCTCTCCCAGGCTATGGGGAGGAAGCTGCCTGGAAGATAACTCTGTCTCCAGGGGTTATTTTACTTGAAGGATGTTACCAGTGTGATATATAATGGCCGCTCTCTGCTCTCCTGATCTCACTGCAGAGCTGTGTTTGATTATATAGGATGTGATGCGATATGCTAATGACATTCGGCTCCAGCTCTGCTGCGAGTACGAGTATGAGCGTTCTAAAGAATTTTTAAACTTCAGCAGAATTCCGAGAACAATGGGAGAGTTCTGCAGGAATTTTAAACTTCAGCAGAATTCCGAGATCAATTGGATTGTTCTACAGAGTTATATGAAAAACAATAACGTTCCGAGAACAATGGGAGAGTTCTACAGGATTTTTAATCTTCAGCAGAATTCTGAGAACAATGGAAGAGTTCTACAGAGTTTTTTTTAAAAAAAAACAATAACATTCCGAGAACAATGGGAGAGTTCTACAGGATTTTTAAACTTTCCGAGAACAATGGGAGAGGTCTACAGGATTTCTAAACTTCAGTAGAATTCCGAAAACCATTGGATTGTTCTACAGAGTTATATAAAAAAAACAATAGAAAGTAATGTCTCCATCTCCTCTGTTGCCTGTCTCAATGTATATCGAATTGCACTGAGTGCAGTCCGATGTTTCACACACACCCATAGACTTGTATGGGTGTGAGCAAGCGGAATCTCGCTGCCAATCATAGCATGCTGTGATTGTTTTCTCATGCCTATTCGGCATGAGAAAATATTTGCATATCTGATCTGTCCCATAGAATAACAGAATGTTTTATCGCATAGCACTCGGCCGTGTTATACGGTAATGTGACTCCGGCTGAAGCCCTTGCTATGTGTAGCACAGGTGATCGGATGATAGCAGCTTCATGTCTCCTGGGGACTATTAAAGCCAGTAAAAAAAAAAAAAAGTTTAAAAAAACACCCCTTTTTTCGTCTCATTCAAAATAAAACAATATAAATACACATATTTGGTGCAGCTGCATTCAGAAATGTCCAATCTATCAAAATATAAAGTAAATTAATCTGATCGGTAAATGGTATAACAAGAAAAAAAATCGAAAAGCCAGTTTTTTGGCTGCCACAAGATTGCAATAAAAAGTAATAACAGGCGATCAAAACATCGTATCTACCCCAAATGCTAGCAATAAAAACTTCAGCTCAGGGTGCAAAAAATAAGCCCTTACCCAGTCCCAGATCACAAAAATTGGAGACGCTTTTTATTTTCCTTACAAATTTTTTTTTCTTACAAATTTAAGATTTTTTTCACCACTTAAATAAAAAATAACCTATAAATGTTTGGTATCTGCGTACTCGTACTGACCTGGAGAATAATATTGGCAAGTCAGATTTAGCATTTAGTGAACATGGTAAATAAACCTTCCCCCACACACCCCCGAAATAATTATGGAATTGCACTTTTTTTGCAATTTCGCTTGGAATTTTTTCCCGTTTTCCAGTATGCTATATGGCAAAATCAATGATGTCATTCAAGAATACAACTCGTGCCACAAAGAAACAAGCCCCCTTATGGCTATATTGACGGAAAAATAAAAAGTTATGGCTCTGGGAAGAGGGGAAGGAAAAAACGAAAAATGAAAAATCGGGGGCCCCAAGGAAGCCCACGTGAAACGAGCATTGGGGCTGTTGACACGCTACTTCATGTGGGAAATATGGGTAAGAGATGAGCCTGGAGTTGATCTTTATCTCCACTTCATGTATCCGGTTTATAACATAGGTTTTTTGTCACTATACTAATTAGTTGTATGCCATTACACATGTTACTTTAGAACTTTGATATGGTATATACTCATTGACCTTTGTGATGATATATGAGATAGGATATATGGTTTTGGTGATATTACTGTTTGGGGTTGGCACTTACTTTTGATTGTGGGTTTTATCCCGGTTCATTTTCTTCCTACACTGGATACATTTTGGAGTGGCATGTCCTTTAGCACCTGAGTCTGATCACTGAATTTTGTATCAATTTTTGTCTATTTTAATGTATGCCTATTGTATATTTTCAATAAATTTTGTTATACTTTATAATGGATTGTTTACTCCGTATTTTTGGGATAATGCTATAGTGGTGGAGTGTCCATATGACTATTTGGGTCCATAAAGTGTTTGGCATAGGGTCCTTACCTGGGATACAATGTACTCTGTTCTATTGATATTGTATTCACAATCACAAAGCAAATAATGCAGTCTATTAACCAGTTTTAGCACTCTTCATCGAAATGTTGTATTTACAGAGTAGATATCTACCATACACATGCCTATTTGGAATCTGTAAGAATGCTATCTCAAATCCTCCGAACAACATGCATTCTTGGGGTCAGCCCCACGTGAAAAGGGAGAGGGAAGTACGTTTCTACCACACACACTTCTCTGGTAGTTGCTCATCTCCTTTGAGAAGAAAAGGATCAGGAGGTGAAATCCAACAAACCCAATACTTCTCGGAGACACAACACAGCCTTTTCTTCAGCATCAGACTTGGACTTTACTAGGAGTGCTCAGCGGCGACCCTCCTAATGGTCAGACAAACACAATCAACAGCAAGTGGAAACAAGCTAACGTGAGAGGGGGAAACAACAGGGTCAAACACGAAAAATGTTAGTATTACCTCCTTTACACCATGGTTACTCACAACCCCTCTAAGCACATTTCATTTTCACGTGACTGGCTGTCAATTTTTCATTAGCAGAAATAGTTACTGGAACATTATGGAAGAAATGCTGTATGAGTTTTATTTCAAACATTCAGAAATATCTTTCAAACAAAGCGTGTTTTGGAGCGATCAGAATCCAGCCATCCAATTTCTTTAGAATGTCCGCGGGAGCATAGCATCTGTGATAAAATAATAAAGCTATAAAAGTATGTAAGATTCGCGCCCATTTAATACTAATGTTTGCCCACTTTTTAGCCACCGCTTACCTTCTAGCTTCCTTTCTCAGTTGCCTTAAAACTAAAGTATAAGGAACTCTTTATAATAATAGAAAGGTGTTGAGGTGAATACGAGTGACGACATACAGTTGTCTTGTAGTGTAGTCTACCCCATATCTTGTATCATTCTTGGAACTGTTTTTAACACTTCAGATAGTCAAGAGCTGTGCAGGCTTCTCTGTAAGTGCTGTGTTCACGAACACTGGAGATGTTTTTGTAACCAACTTGAACTTATTGTTTTACCCCCCCCTTCCTCTTCCCTCCACACAACTCCTTGAGCCACGCTCTTCTCTTCCCTTTTGCAAAAGACCCCGTGTGTAGATTTATGAAGTAAAAAATTTGCATAATCAGATTAGCCGCAGAGTTCTACATTGGAAAGAAAAGGTTGGTGGAAACAAAGTGTCCCACACAAGGGGAAAGATACTGATGCAAAGAAAGAAGGGAATAGGATGGATTGGCCAGCTATATTGTATTGAAAGACTGCAGCTGCAAAATCGTAAAGTCCTCTCCTAGGGACTCATAGCTGCTACTATTACAACCTCAATCTACAGAAAAATGTAAAGGGTGGCTGCATAAACATAAAGAAAATAAAGGAAAAATAAAAACAGCTCTGCATCACATTAATTGATTTATCTGGCTGGAGATTGAGCGGTTTATTCACAATGTGCTAAATAAAAGCCCCACATCTTTTGATTTGTACTCAGCTTGGAGAGCAGATCAGGCAAGTAATCTGCTCTTTGCTGATAAGAGAGTCAGAGAATCTGCAGGCCACTGATAAAGCCCAAATTCATTCTTAGCAAACCATGGGTTTAATCCCGGTGGCTTCTTCTATGGTTCGAAAAATTGGTGTAGGAAACACAATTTAGAAATCATCAATAATGATACTGTAATGACTTGTTTACATGTAATTTACTGCCACAACTGAAGAGGAGGAGGTTTTCACAATAATATTCACTATATTATTTGCTCAATATAAATAACATTTCGGCAAAAGGGGATTGCGCAAAAAAAAAAGAAATATATACCTGTTTGTGTATGTACAGTATATATGTATGTGTGTGTGTATATATATATATATATTTTTTTTTTTTTTTGTGTATTTAATTTAGATTTTATTTTCATTTATTCAGTTTGCGTGTGTATATATATATATATTGTTTATTATTTTGAAATTTAATGGATATTGCACAATTCAGTTTGTGTGTGTGTGTGTGTGTATATGTATATATATGTATATACATATACACACGCAAACTGAATTGTGCAATATCTATTACATTTCAAAATAATAAACAATATTTTTCTGAATTGAATTTGTTAAATTACGCTTTCTCTTGTAATGCCTTGAGCCATTCATCAACACATTAGCGTGCATGAAAATCGGCATCCATTGTGAATATCTGAATGCATTTGCTTGATAGAAAAATTTATAATGAGAAAAAACTAATTGAAAAATATTTCATATTTCAGCGGACCTGTCACCCTGTTTCATAATACAAATTGAATACATTATTAAATATATCTGAGACCAGATGAGGATGCTATAGTTTATAATTTAGATTGCATACTTTATTAAATCGATATCTAAAACCAGATGAAGATGATGTATTTTCTTTGAAAATCCCTTCGAGAATGGCTCTTTTTGAAAGTTTCCCTGCAAAATATTAAAATGAGCATTTTAGGAGTCCAGTTCTAGCTGGTCTCAGGAAATAGCTGATTTTAATTTCAGGTAATACAGCCATTCTGACATAGATTTTCAAATAAGTACATCAGAGTCATAAGGTCTGAGCAATCTATTTATTAAAGTAAATTGTCTGTATTGTGAAAATTGGAGACTGGTCCACTTTAAAAAATGTATTGAATTTTTTTCAGCTAGAAGAAGATTTCTCCCCCAAGCAAAACCCGAAATTTCAATCCATTTGTGGCCTTTTTGCATAGGCCATTCTTTAGCCCAGTTACCTGTAGGTCTGTTGTATTTTTCTATTTTGTCATGAAGTTCCATCTGAGAGCTCATTTACTTTACATTGAACCATTTTATGGGATCAAACTCTAATTCCATACTATGATTCCTGAAACTCTTCCTTCCAAGTACTTGCATATATAACTGGTCAATGAAGGTTGAACGTGGTGGACTTTTTTCAACCTATATAACTATGTAACTGGCAATGCCAGTGGTTGAGGTAGAGAATAACCTTTTTGAATTTGATCTTGTGCCTACTGAAATCACACAGAAGATGTTTTCTGTCATAATTTAACAATTTGGTAATAATTAGAGATGAGCGAGCACTAAAATTCTTGGGTGCTCATTGCTCGAAACAAGCTATTCCTAATACTCGAATGCTCGTTACGAGTAACGAGTATAATGGGAGTCAATGGGAAAGCCGAGCTTTTTTCCAACAGACCCTACAAAGAAGTCTGGGGAGCAGTGAAAATGTTCCAAAGGATGGGAAAAGTGCTGAATGGAAGGAGAACAGCATGGGGAAGAACTCTGAAAGTATCTCTGACTCCGAAATCTCTGCTGAGAACAATGGTGTCACACTTTTACTCCACTTTAAGGACTGACAATAAAACATTCCAAACCACCAAGAAATTGCATTTTACAGGAATAAAAATGTTAATAATTTTTTCCTGTATAATGACTTGTATACAAAGCCAAATTTAAAAAGGATTTTAAAAAAATTCTAACTTAGGTAAACTAAAATTGTTTTTTTATTAAAAAATAGGAAATTTCAGTTTCATTTACGAAGGAAGCAAGAACTGCCAAAAATTAGGGACTCAAAGGGACTCAGATACACCCTGTATATAACATAAAGGAGGGCATCATACACACTAGACTCATAAAGGCTATGCATTTTTGAGGGTTATATACCAAAGAGACCATGGAATAGTCTATGGATGAGCATGGAATAGTCTATGAATGAGCTATATAATACCGATACATTTTTTAACACGTTTTTTGAGGCTTATACACCACCAAAATCTACCCAAGTAAATGTAATACCCTATGGATGAACAATGTAATACCGATAAATTTTTAACAAGTTTTTTGAGGGTTATATAGCAATGAAATGTACCCCAGGCCACAGAATAGTGTATGGGTAAGAAATGTAAACAAGCTAAATTTTTAGATGCTTTTTTGGAGCGTTATATACCATCAAAATGTGATAGAAAGCACGTAATATGCTAATGGATGAGTAATCTAATCCAGAAATATTTCTCAAGGCTTTTTGTAAGTTTTACATACCACCATAATGCTACAATAATCATGTTAAACTGTATGGACGTGTAATTTAATCCATGAAAAAATTTTGAACATAAATATTTTGAAATTGTACTTCATGTACTCCTACACTCATAAAGGCTTTGAACAAAGTACGAAGCCAGTAAAAAAAATTCAAAGGAGGGTAATACTGTAATCCTCTTCAGGTATACGCTTCTTCTTCTCCTTCCTTGTGAGGCTGGGGGGACTGCCTACACCTGCTTCCTGGAGCCTGATTCCCAGGTGCTTGGGCTGTAAGTGAGAAATGTAACCCTAACATTTTTTTTACAAGCTTTTAATCAGTTTTAGAGATCACAGAAATGTTCAGAGACCACATAACACTGTATAGCTGAGAAATAGAACCCTATTTGCGACAGCATTATAGTGACACACAGGCATGCTAATTGGCTGCATAACAGGCGCCAAAAATGCAGGGCGAGGATTTGAGTTTGAATTCAAGCACCGCCCATTGCTCGCTGAGTAACAAGCACAGCTAAGCACCGTGATACTGAAGTCATAACCGAGTATCACCAAGCTCATCCCTAGTAATAATGTGACCAATCATAAGATCAAGTCAATTCTTTCCTGCAGCAATAAAATCAGTGGTAGCAAATATAGACAAATCTATAAGGACTTTCCTACTTGACTACCTTTGAATCCCTTGATATTACTAACTTAAATTTCACTACTGTTGAGAATCCAGATAAGGCAGCATCAGTCCAAAACTCAATACAATCTATTATATTATAATTTGTACCCTCCAAACGTATCCTAGGCCCAAAAATTAAATTGATGATTATTTTGACAATTGAATTTTCACATGTGCGTTTTCCATTATGCTGTTGCACTTCTAAATTGATAATTTAACTTTTATTGATGAAAATTTTGGTGATGCACCTGTTCTGATGGCCATAAGATGTTTTTGCTTTCACGTTACTATAGCCATAGCTGTAGCAGCCAAATCTTTTTTTTATGTAAAAATTGTATGAGGGGGTCTTGCTTTTTTGTTAGATTAGCTGTATTTTTAAGGAGCCATTTTACCTTACACACTGCTCAAAAAAATAAAGGGAACACTCAAATAACACATCCTAGATCTGAATGAATGAAATATTCTCATTGAATACTTTGTTCTGTACAAAGTTGAATGTGCTGACAACAAAATCACACAAAAATCATCAATGGAAAACAAATTTATTAACCAATGGAGGCCTGGATTTGGAGTCACCCCCAAAATTAAAGTGGAAAAACACACTACAGGCTGATCCAACTTTGATGTAATGTCCTTAAAACAAGTCAAAATGAGGCTCAGTATTGTGTGGCCTCCACGTGCCTGTATGACCTCCCTACAATGCCTGGGCATGTTCCTGATGAGGTTGCGGATGGTCTCGTGTGGGATCTCCTCCCAGACCTGGACTAAAGCATCCCCCAACTCCTGGACAGTCTGTGGTGCAACGTGACGTTGGTGGATGGAGCGAGATATGATGTCCCAGATGTGCTCAATCGGATTCAGGTCTGGGGAACGGGCTGGCCAGTCCATAGCTTCAATGCCTTCATCTTGCAGGAACTGCTGACACACTCCAGCCACATGAGGTCTGGCATTGTCCTGCATTAGGAGGAACCCGGGGCTAACTGCACCAGCATATGGTCTCACAAGGGGTCTGAGGATCTCATCTCGGTACCTAATGGCAGTCAGGCTACCTCTGGCGAGCACATGGAGGGCTGTGCGGCCCTCCAAAGAAATGCCACCCCACACCATTACTGACCCTCTGCCAAACTGGTCATGCTGAAGGATGTTGCAGGCAGCAGATCGCTCTCCACGGCGTCTCCAGACTCTGTCACGTCTGTCACATGTGCTCAGTGTGAACCTGCTTTCATCTGTGAAGAGCACAGAGCGCTAGTAGCGACTTTGCCAATCCTGGTGTTCTGTAGCAAATGCCAAGCTTCCTGCACGGTGTTGGGCTATGAGCGCAACCCCCATCTGTGGACGTCGGGCCCTCATACCACCCTCATGGAGTTGGTTTCTAACCGTTTATGCAGACACATGCACATTTGTGACCTGCTGGAGGTCATTTTGCAGGGCTCTTGCAGTGCTCCTCCTGTTCCTCCTTGCACAAAGTCGGAGGTAGCGGTCCTGCTGCTGGGTTGTTGCCCTCCCACAGCCCCCTCCACGTCTCCTGGTGTACTGGCCTGTCTCCTGGTAGCGCCTCCAGCCTCTGGACACTATGCTGACAGACACAGCAAATCTTCTTGACACAGCTCGCATTGATGTGCCATCCTGGATGAGCTGCACTATCTAAGCAACTTCTGTGGGTTGTAGAGTCCGTCTCATGCTACCACGAGTGTGAAAGCACAACCAACATTCAAAAGTGACCAAAACATCAGCCAGAAAGCAATGGTACTGAGATGTGGTCTGTGGTCCCCATCTGCAGAACCACTCCTTTATTGAGGGTGTCTTGATAAATGCCAAAAATTTTCATCTATTGTCTATTCCATTTGCACAAGAGCATGTGAAATTGATTGTCAATCAGTGTTGCTTCCTAAGTGGACAGTTTGATTTCACAGAAGTTTGATTTACTTTGAGTTATATTCTGTTGTTTGTGTTCCCTTTATTTTTTTGAGCAGTGTATATACAAGTGCTTCTCACTAAATTAGAATATCATCAAAAAGTTAATTTATTTCAGTTCTTCAATACAAAAAGTGAAACTCATATATTATATAGAGTCATTACAAACAGAGTGATCTATTTCAAGTGTTTATTTCTGTTAATGTTGATGATTATGGCTTACAGACAATGAAAACACAAAAGTCTAGCCTAGCTCCATAGACTTGTATAGCGCGAGGCCATGCCCACTGGATGGTTGCATCACTAGACGGGCCGCGGCCTCACTCCATACAAGTGCATTGAGTGAGGCCATGCCCACTAGACGGGCTCTGGCCGGGAGTATGTATAACGCATAACTGCCTGTCCTGGATCAGAAACTGGCAAATCCCCACAGCGCACAGTGCGTGTACTTGGGAGATTGATAAGTCTGCAGTCACTCTGTGTGTCTGATTTTGGACCGGACAACCCCTTTAATACCTTTATTATTGGAACTTTCTCCCTATAATGCAGAAAAGAATGAAATTACAAACACTAATCTCTTCTCATTCATGAAGATGTAAAGGTGATACTTTGGTGGAAGGAGCAGAAAATAAAGTACTACTGGGGGTATAAATACCGGGGGGTAGTAAAACAAGCTTAGTTGTTTAGACTTTCCTGGCCTCTGATTATATGCATAATTAATTGATATAGAAAAAAGGCAAATATGTTTTTTTATTTCAAACAAGGATTGTAATTACATTTCTTCTTGTTCTCAGTTGTGTAATGTAGATATAACTCGCTAGAAAAAAACAACTAATTAACTGTTACCTTTAATTTATCAACAACAGTGTGAAACAAAACGTTTGCCAAAGCAACTCTCAATGTCCATATTTTAACAGCTAATATTATAGCATCCAGAGGGGTCACCTAGCACCTGCTAAAATGGTCTTAGATATATAAATGTCATCCTGTATGCCTCACTACTTTGTTTTGCATATATGAGATTGTATAAACAGAAAATTACCTACTGCTTAAATCTATTGTTAAATGTATTTAAAAAAATGGCATTTTTTTTAATATAATGATCTGTATTTAAAAAAACTAAATTAGAAATCTTGCAATTTTCACACTAGCCACTGAGACAATTTTATACTCATACTTTCTGTCCATTTAGGAACAGTTTTTAGGATCAAAAAGATTATATAGAAGATAACTCCTCTATACAGAGCTAATAAATAACCCAGAATTCACTATAGTTGATGTCACAGCTCTCCTTACTCACCATCCCTTCATAATGACCTCTGCACATGCTCATTACATGATTCTATACGAAAGATAGGGTCAGTGTCAGTTCATTGCTGCTAATGTACAGTGGTGGCCAAAAGTATTGGCACCCCTGCAATTCTTATCATAGAATAGAATGGTAGAGTTGGAAGGGACCTCCTGGGTCTTCTGGTCCAAGCCCCTGCTCAAAGCAGGATTCACTAAATCATCTCAGACAGATGTCTGTCCAGCCTCTGTTTGAAGACGTCCATTGTCAGATAATACTCAGTTTCTTCCTGAAAATGATTGCAATCACAAATTCTTTGGTCTTATTATCTTCATTTAATTTGCTTGCAAGGAAAAAACACAAACGAGAATGAAGCAAAAATCAAATCATTGATCATTTCACTCAAAACTCCAAAAATGGGCTAGACAAAAGTATTGGCACCCTCAGCCTAATACTTGGTTGCACAACCTTTAGCCAAAATAACTGCGAACAACCGCTTCCTGTAACCATCAATGAGTTTCTTACAATGCTCTGCTGGAATTGTAGACCATTCTTCTTTGGCAAACTGCTCCAGGTCCCTGATATTTAAAGGGTGCCTTCTCCAAGCTGCCATTTTGAGATCTCTCCACAGGTGTTCTATGGGATTCAGGTCTGGACTCATTGCTGGCCACCTTAGAAGTCTCCAGTGCTTTCTCTCAAACCATTTTATAGTGCTTTTGGAAGTTTGTTTTGGGTTATTGTCCTGCTGGAAGACCCATGACCTCTGAGGGAGACCCAGCTTTCTCACACTGGGCCCTACATTATGCTGCAAAATTTGTTGGTAGTCTTCAGACTTCATAATGCCATGCACACGGTCAAGCAGTCCAGTGCCAGAGGCAGCCAAGCAACCCCAAAACATCAGGGAACCTCCGCCATGTTTGACTGTAGGGACCGTGTTCTTTTCTTTGAATGCCTCTTTTTTTCCTGTACACCCTATGTTGATGCTTTTTCCCAAAAAGCTCTATTTTTGTCTCATCTGACCAGAGAACATTCTTCCAAAACGTTTTAGGCTTTCTCAGGTAAGTTTTGGCAAACTCCAGCCTGGCTTTTTTATGTCTCGGGGTAAGAAGTGGGGTCTTGCTGGGTATCCTTCCATACAGTCCCTTTTCATTCAGACGCCGACGGATAGTACGGGTTGACACTGTTGTACCCTCGGACTGCAGAGCAGCTTGAACTTGTTTGGATGTTAGTCGAGGTTCTTTATCCACCATCCGCACAATCTTGCGTTGAAATCTCTCGTCAATTTTTCTTTTCCGTCCACATCTAGGGAGGTTAGCCGCAGTGCCATGGGCTTTAAACTTCTTGATGACACTGCGCACAGAAGACACAGGAACATTCAGGTCTTTGGAGATGGACTTGTAGCCTTGAGATTGCTCATGCTTCCTCACAATTTGGTTTCTCAAGTCCTCAGACAGTTCTTTGGTCTTCTTTCTTTTCTCCATGCTCAATGTGGTACACACAAGGACACAGGACAGAGGTTGAGTCAACTTTAATCCATGTTTACTGGCTGCAAGTGTGATTTAGTTATTGCCAACACCTGTTAGGTGCCACAGGTAAGTTACCGGTGCTGTTAATTACACGAATTAGAGAAGCATCACATGATTATTCAAACAGTGCCAATACTTTTGTCCACCCCCTTTTTTAGGTTTGGTGTGGAATTATATCCAATTTGGCTTTAGGACAATTCTTTTTGTGTTTTTTCATTGAAGACAAATTAAATGAAGATAATAATACCAAAGAATTTGTGATTGCAATCATTTTCAGGAAGAAACTGAGTATTATCTGACAGAATTTCAGGGGTGCCAATACTTTCGGCCACCACTGAGTTTCCTGAAAGAACAGGAAGTATGGGTCTAGAAAAGCTCCAGTGGCCAGTGTGAAAATAGCAGGAATACTCATTTTTATTTTTAATACATCATGATTTTATTTAAAAAAATATGTAAGTAAAAAAATGCCAAAAAATTAAACAATAAAGACATTCAACACAAAAAAAATCCTTATTTAAACAATAGGTCATTTTCTGATAACACATTTCCTTTTAATTAACGCATATAAATTTGACGGGTCACCACGTCCCGCCTGGCTCCCATCTTGCCCCCCCTCTCCTAATTTGTCAGAGCTGAGCTAAAGTGGTGTGAAAATGACAAAAGTCACAATTTTTTTGCGTAGCCTTGCACAACCTGAGTTTTTATGGCCATTTTCTGATGTAAAAGCTTTGATGAATTGGGGCCGCTGTCTTTTCATATATCACAAAAAAATTCTATTAATATACTGCATCAGAATTTGTATTTTCCATTCACAAAGTCCATTTACGTACAGTTTATCACATTTATAGTAAGTACATAATTTAATTTACCAATCTTAATGTTGGATACTGTTACATATTCAGACATCAGTAGTTTAGTATATGAGTTTTATCTGATGTCCATTTTTAAACTGAGCACTTAGTGTGTTTTAAATGTCTATTTTTTTATCCGCTTACATTGTTATGGATTCCACTGATAAGTTTGATGTGACTAATGGATTAAAGACGTACTTAAACAAACAAAGTACACTATACTAAACAGATCTTGGAATAATAATAACTTCCACAATTGGATGTGTTTAAATAAAATGTTCCTGTGCTGAGATAATCTTATAAATGTGCCCCTGCTGTGTACTGTGTAATGGCTGTGTCTGACCGTACAGGAACATGGTCTGATCATACCACAGCTCCTGGGCAGGGAAGGAAGCAAAATACAGTATACAGACAGTACAGTATGGGTTTATTGAATAAAACAGATGTTTGAAATAACTATATCCATTTTAACTTATGCCATCTATGGTGATGTGTTCAGGGCTCCTCTCTTACTTAGGTTTCCTTCACTTATTTCTCGTGTCAGTTGAGACCCAGACCATTCCTCGAAGTTTTCAACACATCTCTTTGTCAACCATCAAGTTCTTAATATTTTTCTTTTAAATCACTTCACCACTGGAAGAGATTATTAGCCAGACTATAATGCCATTCACTTTCCCTTTATTTTGCATGCAACATATAGTTTTCATGCAATCAGCCACCATCTTATGTTCATCTTCTCAATGTTTCGGCTTTATAATCAGAGCTACTTCTAATGCTGTGTGATGTCTTGTCACGCAGCAGTTCCTGTCCTACAACTCCCAAGATTCCCACCATCATGCCCTTTGTGTGCATGGCAATACCATCATCCTTGACGAAACATGCTGGAAGCCTAAACAGGACTCTAGTAAGGCGCTCTTTCCTAGATGCCTATAAGTAAGCATGACATCACAAAAATACAGCAATATATGTTATGCCTCCTAAAATCTTTCCCGTCAAACTGCCCTCGCCTTCCCCCATCTATATACTGCTCCTAGCTTTTTATACATTTATGACACAAACATTCTCTCAGCCCGCACTAAAAATGCCCTTCTCACTGACACCTACTCCTGAAAAATGACTTCCTAAAATACTGTTCCTGGTAAAATGCTAGTAAATGAGCAGGATGTGGCAACACCATGTAGACAATTCTTCTCCACGGCTCAGTGTATGCACCAGGGAGTACCCCAACTGTGGAGGGAGGTAGATTGCAAGAAAACATTTCAGGGCCATACAACAACATGACACAAAATGATGGCAAATAGCCAGAAGTGGATTCATGCTATCCTTTGTGTTTTTCACTAAATTTAGTTTTTCAATTTAAAAAAGAGAAATGTTGATATTGAATGTTCCAGCAATACATTTGTCATAAATTGCCATATTGTACCCCAGTATGATTGTCACTGTATGTCACCTGTCTCACTGCTTTTGGAAATACTTCCCTTAATCCTTTTCAGATTTTTTTAGATTAACCCTCCTCCAACTCACTTTCTATGTTATTGGCAAAAATATTAAAGGGATGTAAACCTAAAAAAATAAAACAATGAAATACTAAAATATGATTTAATAAAAAGTCATGAATAATTTATTGGCATATGTTAACAAACAAATACAAAATATTAATTTCACAAATGTCAACACTTGAAAAAACTCTTTGGTAAATGCAGCTACAAGAAAGGCTAGCAATTTTACTTGGAAACAAAGGCTGATCAATAACACAGAAATAAAATGTTTAATCAAATCATGAACACAACAATAAATTAAGTAAATTAAAATAAGTAACCAACAAAGATCTTCCTTATTCTTCATTTAGTATATAGATTTGTTGTTTAAATTCATGTGACCCCAATTTCTTAAATTTAATTTTGTAGCAATATTAACTCTTCAATGTTCATTAGTTTAAAATTCCAATGAACACAAAATGTCATAGGGAACATTTTATCTCAATAAATACAAAGTCACAATGTGATTCCTCATCAAGAGCACCACAAGGATAGGAATTTCCTACAATATGCTTCCAAAGTACTAAGCTAGCTAGACACGGATATTAGTTTATATTTTTAATATCAACCACAATAGTTGGAAGACAACAGAACTTGTCCTATTCTGTACTAATATTCTGAAAAGGATTATTTTTCATAATTTTTAAGAATAGAGATCAAATAAAATAATGTTTGGGGTCTTTTTATTTTTAATTCTGTCCTTGCTTTAAAAAATATCAAGTGTAAAGTAAGTGGTGGAAAAAAAAGAAAATGAATACTATGAGCACCATTAAAATCAGTTACATATGAATAAATTATTAATAAAGCAAGATAAAAATCATGTCAACAGTTACATGCCCAATTGAGTACATCTTTTGGGATATGTTTTCCAAAGTATTTACACTAATTACATTGCTAATTAAATACAGTCATCAGATTATATCTGCTTTCCCTGTGGCTATTTTATATCTATCTTGGACAAAGCTATTATGATTTGAAAAATATACGTTGGGCGTCATATATAATTCAATTAATTATAAGTTTTTCTCATTGGTTCTAAATTATATCACCAATCCGTGTGATGATATCAAATGAAGTATGTCATCAAGTAAGTGCTGAGTGTGCTGATAATATAAGTGCTGAGATCATTTCATGGTGGAGCTATTCTCCTGGTTTGGGTGTTTAATCTGAGATATAGCAAACTGTGTATTTTAAGTCTATACATTTCTCATCAAATAAATTGCTGACGGTGATGTCGTACACATTTTCGCAAGCTGTATATTATGTCTCATCAGTCACGAGTGCATTAAACTACTCCGGAAGCTCGGTAATCATATTTTTCTATGGTCCTGCAATGCCAACCATGTTTTTTTTTTGAAAATATCAAAATAATAATTGATTTACTGTATAAATACTGAAAGCAGACACTTAGAAACACCAAGAATATTCACAAAAAAATTGTCACCCAAATGATCAGCCCTATGGAGAGGGGACTAATGACCAGCAATCCTGAGTATCACTGCTTGTTCCAGGAGATGAGTCACTGCTGTGGTCCATCATAGT
The DNA here is from genome assembly GCF_046119375.1 of Phyllobates terribilis. NCBI lineage: Eukaryota > Metazoa > Chordata > Amphibia > Anura > Dendrobatidae > Phyllobates > Phyllobates terribilis. The sequence continues at coordinate 113,734,241 of NW_027362761.1, read as the reverse complement.
CCATTCTTGTATACCAGACAATGGTGGCTCAGGTTCGAAGATACTCAGAATAGTTGCTTGAGATGTTGCTCCAGTTTTAGTTATAGCCTGATCTCCAAGTATGTTGATAAGGAAATTAATATATCTCATAGCTAGTCTTAGAGTTTCGTTTTTACTTAATTTCTTGTCAGGTGGATGAGTGGGAATGAGTTTCCTTAGCTCAGCAAAAGCACTATTGACATTCTGCTGCCTCCATCGTTCTCTGGTGTTAGTGAAGATTTTACGAGTCATTTTCCAAGATGGTTGTCTACAAGAGATTATAAAAAATGTCACTTTTTACATTCAAAAAAAGAAAAGAATGATCATAAACATCCAGACATTATTTAAGTCATAATGTACACATATTCTTTAACCATTTTTTTTTATTCTATACTGGGGCAACAACGCCAATACAAAAAGGTAGCATCCTATCATAACAACATAGGAAAATAGATTAATAGAACCTTTTTTTGTATTCAGTTTGATATTTCTCTCTCCATCGTTTTGCCATTGGAAATGCATTCAGGCATAGCATGTTTAGGACAGATTTTTAAGTATAATGCACCAATTGTTTTAGTTGTTTTTGCTTTTATTTCATGTTTAAGCTGTATAAGTGGTCATCAATAATGTTAAGAGATATTAGCCCAAATAGCCTCTCATTAAATGTTCCCTCAAATGGGTTAGAAATCACATCCTGCAGGGTATGACATCATTCTACCGCAGTTTACAGCTTTACGCTTTTTAAAATTTTCATTGAAAGGTTGAAAACAACTAAAATTACCTTGAAAAATAAAAATAAACTAATTGAAACTACTTTTAAAGGAAATAAAGCACAAAAGACCAATATCCAAGTGCATTTCATACTGTATGAACTACATCCATAATTTAAAAATCTGCAGCCACAAATAACGTCGGAAAAATATTTAATGACATTTAATTTTATGAGAATCCAAAAACAATTTTAAGTTTTTTTTCTAAGCACAGTCAAAAAAATATCATGTTCTCGATGATAAAAATTAAAATGTCGTGTGAAATAATTGTACAGCTGAAGTGTAGAACGTTGTTAAAAATTCTCAACATTTAATTTGTAAAAGAAATGCATATTTTTCATTTCAATGTAATTTTTAGGAATAATTTTGCATTTAAGTGCAACTGTAATTATAAAAGGAAAAAAAAAAATTGACTGAAAATACATAGATAGGCAAACAGAGATATTTTATGGGAATGAAAAGAAAATCTAAAAGTACCACATAGCTGAATATTTTAAGACCATTCAAAATATTGCATCTTATATAGCAATAAGCTACAAAAGCAAGTACCAGCTTATATAGCAATATAACTATAATATTGCAATAAAAATAGTGCAAAAAGAAATGACAATACAATGTATACAAGCAAAACTTAATATAATGCCTACACGTACAATAATTGACACTCACCTTAAAAGTCTTTTTAAATCCTTAGTATGATAAGCTCTTGTTCTTATGTTTAGAGAATCAAGTTGGACATCATGAATCTTCTCATACAGAATAAGCAGTTGTATCTAGGCAGCCTTGTCAACGTGTGAATAGTGTCAAGCACTGAATGTGGAGCCCTCTGCCTCATTTATAAGAATCCTACCCCTTTGTCCGACGCGTGTCACTGCTGGTCCCAGAAATGCTTGCATATTTTTCTCTCCTCCTGGGAGATCAGTGGTCCACACTAGTCCCTCCCTTACATTTATCCTAAGCTGTGCAGGCGCTGTATACTGTGTGTCCTTATAGGTCTATACTGAATTTAAAAAAAACCCTTTTTATGAGCAACATAACAGAAAATAATAGAATTATACATGCCTTTTTGTGTACCATTCTGTATATAATCAAAGAATTGAACGTTTTACTTTCACTCAAACATAAAATACAGTTATTAAATGGCATACTATACTTGCATTTGTAATACTGTTCTTCACATCCTGTAATTAGTAGGTTTAATTTATGCATTCGTTTGTCGCTTTACTACACTTTTCTTAAAAGTAATTTTTTGCAGTAACTCATCATTGCTCATAAAAGCAACTATCCTAATAAGAAAACAAGATTTTCATAAATGATCCCAATAACAACCTATAAATCACATCAAATAATGCCATATTCAAAACTAAACTAAATGCTGCTCTGTAGTGCTGTAAAGCCATTGCACTAATCACTGCACAATGCCATTCAATGAAAGTTTTGTTCTTTAAATCAATGTACTATACCAAAATAGAGAAATCTACTCGGGTACTTGAGAGTTCATAAGTTAGAGGGTGACTGGCAGGACAAATGCCCCAAGTGCTGGAAGCTTAGGGTGAACAAACTCCTTTGCCTCTGCCAGGGGATTTAGGCACACAGCAGAGCAGAAAACCTAAAGGGTTATTCTCAAGTTTGAAAGACAATTAAAGAGGTATTCTCAAGTTTTGAATGGGATAACATTCCAATCACTGGGGGTCTAACTGCTGGAAACCTTATCGTATCCGAGAACCAGGTATCAATAGAGTGATGGTTGATCATGTGCACTACAACTCCATTAATTCTTATGGGAGTGCCGAAGACTAGCTGAGTGCAAATATTCCCATTAAGAATGAATGAAGAGGCAATGGGCATGTTCTTTAGAGCACCAGTTTTTGGGATCCGTCAGAGTCCCAGCTAGTGACATAAATAGAGTCCTCCCACCAACATATTGCTCACATACATGGGCCCAAGTAGCATTGATACAGTTTGTGTTAGCCACTTATTAAAAAAATTATATGAATACAAAATAGAAATCTAACAAAAACACGACAATATGATTATTTTCTAAGTAGTATTTCTTCAAAACACAGTCATGTAGTTACCGATTAACAAATAATATCTCCAAGCTATTACTGAACAAAGTTCACGATACCAAGACCAATAAACCAATAATACCACTATAAAATAAATAAATAATGTCGCCAGACCATGACCATATTCACTGATGAGCAAAAAGGTAACAGTGTTTTGAACTTTTGACTTTCAGGCTCCATATCTCACATCCACTACTGCTTCGAACGCGAGACTAACATCCTTTTATAGACAATCATCTTGGCTATCTTATACATAAATTTGACTTGCAACTATTTAGCATATGATTAGTTGTGTAGTTTTTTTGTCATGTCACTGCTTTGTTACTGTTTTGCTCCTAAAAATCTAAAAATCTCAATTTTAATTTTTATTATTTTCTAAATTCACCTTTGGCTTCCAACACAGCCTGAATCCTTCTGGGCATGCTCTTGATCAGATCCAAATATGTCTCTACCTAAATCTGACCCCAGGTCTCTTCTACACGTTCCCAGAGTTGGCGCATAGAGTTTTTTCATCAACTCTACCTACAAGCGTTTGATTGGGTTGAGGTCTGGTGACTGTAGAGGCCAATCCAGCACTTCTACTTCATTGTTATTGAATCATTTCTTCACAGATCTCGACGAAGATTGGCGAATCTCATGCTTCAGGGTGTTGTCCTGTTGGAACACTATTCCTCTTTTTAATACTCATAGTACTTGAATGTATACTATATAGTACTTGTCTTGTAGGATACTCACATATACCTCAGCACTGAGACCACCATTGATCTTGGTCAAGTATCCAACGACTTTGGCTGTGAAACAACCCCATATCAGGCTTACCCCCACAAACTTGAAAGTTCCTTGAATTTCATGATCCGTTAGCCCCTTTTTCTCTTGTTTCTTGCAGACCCATTTGCACCCTTCAGAGCCTAGTCTTTTGTCTCATCGTTTCCAAGCTTCTACTGTCCACTTTTTGTACTTTTTAGCAAACTCGAGTCGACGCTGCTTATGGCGATATTGAAGTTGAGGCTTATTTACCTTTTTATGAGCCACCATACCAGACTTGTGTATCGTGCATCGCACGGTGCTTCCATGGACATCTGTGATCTCACTATTACGAAGCATACGAGCCACCTCCACTGCCGTATTTGTCACACCAGAATTGATAGACCTTGTGATGAGACTACTTATTGACTCCGATATTTTGCCTGAACGTCCACCTCTTGGCTTTTGAATGCAAGGAAGAACTTCATTTCGTATTCTTCCAACTGTCATGGCACTCACATGATGCAGTTTGGCCATGTTCTTGGCCAAGAGACTGCTATCGATGAGCTGGATTATACTGTTTCTCTTTTCTTGAGAAATCTTCTTCATGACTGCTCCTCAATTTGAACCAGTGACCTTTCATTTTGAATCAACCTAATAACACACTGAGCTATTAGGAAATGTGAGAACAGGTTGTATTTTGTAGTATACAGGAAGAAAATATGTTTCCACCACCAGGAGCAAAACAGTAACAATGCAGTGACATGACAAGAATCTGCATAACTAATCATATGCTAAATAGTTGGAAATCAAATTTATGTATGAGATAGCCAAGATTATTGTCTAAAAAATTCTGGTAGTCTCACGTTCAAAGCAGTAGTGGATGTTGAGATATGGAGCCTGAAAGTCAAAAGTTCAAAACATTGTTACCCTTTTGCTTGTCAGTGTATTTCCACCCAATATTGACCAAATAATGCTACCATACTGATTATTAATAAAAATCACTGTAAAAACACTAATATTACCCACATACAATGACCATGTAGCGGAAAGTATCAGTATATACAGTACAGGTAACGCCAGAAACTCACCAGTGATGTCTCTAAGTCATTCATTATCCTACTTCTTCTTCATCCTGTGCAGACTGCTATAACAAGTTCTTCCAGCAACGAGTAGTCTTGGAAAATTATAACACACAGACATCTATAGCTGATTGCTTCTATGGCATCCTTTACAGTAGTACTATCCAACTCTAATGCTCCGATACAGGTGTAACATCCCTCTTTATGGCCCCAATGTAGCAGTAATATTCCCTTTTGCGATCCCAAACATTACCAACGTCTCCTATATGGCCATCATAAATTAATAATGTCCACTTATGCAGCCTTATACATTTATAACATCCCAATATGTGTCCCCGATACATTAATAATTTCTCCTCTGTGGTCAATATATTAATAATGTCTCCTATGTGGTCACCATACATTAATAATGTCCCTTTATGTAGTCCAAATACATTAGTAGTGTCCATCATTCATACAGAATAATGTCCTCCTATGTGGCACCTATATAGCAATAATGTCTGCCTAAGTGACCCTCATATAATAATAGCCTCCAATGTTCCCCCTATACATTAATAATTTCCTCCTATGTGGCCCCCATGCACTAAAAATGTCCTCCTATGTGGCCCCTATACAATATTATGTCCTCCTATGTGGCTCCCATAAATTAATAATATCCCCTTATGTGTCCCCAATTCATTAGTAATGTGCTCCTATGTGGCCCTTCTATAGTAATAATTTTCACATAAGTGGCCCTGATATAGTTTTAATATCCTTCCATGTGGCCCCCACCCAATATAATGCACTCTGATGTAGCCCCCATACATTAACAAAGTATGTACAGAATGGTGTATGTGAAGGCTTATTTTTTGTGTGGTGAGCTAGCGTTTTATTTAGATCATTTAGAGGTATACTATGTTTTGATGGCTTTTTATGGTATTTTTTGTTGCAGCTATGGAGGCAAAAAAATGGCAATGTTGGTGTTTAAATTTTTTTTTCTTTACAACATTTATCATACAGGTTAAATAAATTTGTATTTTGATTGGACATGGATTTGATGATATCAACTATTTATATTTTTTATTTTTTCCATTTGTTCATTTTTAACTGAAGAAAAAGAGGATAATTAGAATTTTTATGCTTTTTTTATTTTCAAAATTTTTTAAAACATTTTGTTACTTTATACTTCTTTTTCTAAGTCCCTAAAGTGGACTTGAACCTGCGATCAGTATGCCCAACTTGAACTTCACAGTAGAACGTACATGGCATCGACAGATGCCTATATCTGGCCACCAGTTGCAATGACAACCCATTGACACCCCATGATTGCATTGCTCAGGATGACTGAGTGCCCGAATGCCCAGGCAGGATCAGGGTGCTTTTATGCCGCTGTTAGTTATTGTTACATGCACGCCGCTAGGCTCAGACAGGGCGACCATTGGCGGCAGCTTCTCTCAGGCACATGATAGATTCAATTACTGACCAGACACATCTGACAAGAGTCTTTTTCAACAGTTTAACAGTGAAATTTAATCTGAAGCACGGGCAGTGCAATTCAGGGATATTACAGCAACAATCTTCATTACAGTACAGTCTGAGTTTCTTGAGCAACCAGCTCCAGTAGCAATACAGTAGTTTCTTCACAAGTTACAGTATTACAGTCTCCTCAGTAGCATAATTCAGCACAGATTAGATCTCTTAGCAGCACACTTCTATGCATACACAACCACAGGCGTTTCCTTCAGAAGGACACAATAGTACACAGCATTCTTTATCCTGCATGGAGATGGAGGGGGGAGGTTGATGAGGGAGATGATCCCTGTGACACAATTCCTTCCAATCCTTATCTTCCTGCCTGATAATACTCTGCACTGTTAGTTCAGGGAGTTTATCTGACCTATGTTTGTTTCTCTCCTGATATGAAACCTGTTAAGTTGCCTTCTGTCAGATACAGATAACATACTACCTTTCTCTTTGTCTTCAGCCAGACTATAATAACAAGTTCCCCACAATACCCCTGGGGCTCTGCTAAAACACTCCCTGTCTCCTGTGACTGTATTAACCCCTCTAGTTTCTGGATGCTTCTGAAGCATAACACTTCCTGTCTCCTGCGCTTGTGTTATTTGTAACAGTTGCTGGATGCTTTGGAAGCAACAGCACTACTTCTGCATGTCACATTATTGAATTCAGCATTTAAGGGGTTAACAGCATTGATGGGCACTAGCACTGAAAGCTGCTGTTAGGGGCAGATGCCGGTTATGTAACAAAGCTGGCATCTGCTCTGTGTGCAGCGAAGTCAGCTCCAGAGCCTGCTCCATACACCCTGACTCACTCCTTGACTTATGCATTCATCAAAGAGCATTAAAGGGTATTAACAAGCTTTTAGTGTCATGTGACTTATCATTGATAAGTCTTAAAGTTATTAAAGATGAAAACATCCAGTTATATTCAATTGTTTTTACATTTGTATATGAGGTTTTGCAAACTGTCCAATGGCTGGAGCCCAGCAAGCAGATTTTCGGCAGGATGTTTTAGTCAGACAAACAGTTCATGGTGCCTTATTTAAAGAGGACCTGTCACTTGCTAAAAAGAATTGAGATAAATACCTTGTAAAAAATCCCCGAGCTTCCCTGATCCGATCCTGCAGCTTTTTTTCTCCTTTGTGCTACGTCGCTCCATTGCAGAGATATTTATATTTGATGCTTTTGGAGCGTAATATGTCAAATCTCAGCTTGCAGTTCAACAGGCAGGGTTTTCCTTGGGGACATATGCTTTTGCCTCTTCATTCCAGACACTGTCAATCACAGCTTAGTATCTGTGACTGGCAGCATCTGGGTGAGGTAAAAGCACACATCCCCAGACAAGACTCCAAAGAAACCACCAGTTGAACTGCAAGTAGAAATTTCACATATTGCGTTCCAAGAAAATAAACGTGAACATCTCGGCAATGGAGCGATGTAGCACAAAACGGACAAAAGTATCAGAACCAGGGGAGCTAAGGGATTTTCTACAAGGTATTTAACTCAATTATTTTGAGCAAGTGACAGTTACTATTTAAAAGGGTTGTCCCTTACTTGGACAACCTCTTCTAATTCCCTGTTTGGCCTCGTTAAAATTAAAACATTTATACTCACCTCCCGTGACGGTGCAGTTCCAGCGTCGTCGGGACTCACGTTCCCAGGGCTCACATGAGGTTGTTATGACACATGACCCCTGTGCCCTATCACCGCTTGTGTCACTGTCCCTGCCTTCAGACATATAAGTAATTAACAGGAAGTCAGGGCTGCGGCTGGCCGCTCACTTCCTCTTGATTACTTATACATCTGAAGAAGGGGACAATGACACAAGTGCTGATAGGGCACAGGGCTCATGGGTCATAACAACCTCACGTGAGCCCCGGGAATGTGAGTGCTGACACCACTGGAATGGCACTGGCACAGGAGGTGCGTATAAGCTTTTTTATTTTAATTGGGCCAAACATGGGGAATGAAAAGGGGTTATCCAAGTAGTGGAAAACTCCTTTAACCTTTCCTCTTACATTCTGCCTTTGCCAGTTATAAGCTTTTACACTACTTCTGGTGTAATTTTACTGATGGCATCCTGACTCCTGAACAAATTTATTGTCCACTACTCTGCTTGGATTAATATCTGGATTTGACACCAGACTGCTCAACACGTCTATTAGTCACTGATCTTGTGATTTGTGATCTGTCCCTCTAGTTTTAACCCTGGCTAATCACCTAAGCTTGTCCTTGTCTGCAGATTTTTTTTTCCTGGGCTTCTCTGGTTTTGATCTAGCATATTCAGTATCTCACTGCCAACTTGTTCGACTGGCCAACAGTTTCTCCACCAATGCAAACCAGGGAACTTTGCAGTGGAGGCCAGATTCTGGGACCTGCTAAACAGAGTGCCTAGTCCATAACATCTATATAAAACATTTCAAATTTTTAGAAATGTATAATAAACATTGCCTCGCTCTATGTTCAAACTTGCGTCATGACTTCCATTTACAATGGAATGGATAGTATGACAGACCCCAAGGGCTTATAATTTGATCCGCCAGGGTCCCTTTGTGATTTCCATAGTTTTAACAATAGTAGCTCTACATACAGGATGCAAAACATACAACTTGTCGAGACAAATGTTTCAGAATTGGATAAAGATCTATTTATAATGTTAGATAATGTAGATTTGTGTACAGCTGAGTAAATGCATCTGAAATCTGTATGTTTTTATGACTAGCTTACAATACATTTAGAATTTCCCAGCCAGCAGCTTTACATTTGCTGGCCATATATTAAGGACAGCTGCCTTGCAAAGACTCTTTCTAGATTGCTGAACATGGGACTAATTTATGTGCCCCCTTACACTTGTTTTACATCTACTTCCTGGGTAGTTCTTTCTATGAGTAGCATTTAGTGATAATAAACTACATGACTATACATGACACTTGCCTATGGATCAAGCGCTACTCACCTTTCCTACAAAATTAAGACAAATTCTTATTCTACTTCATCTTGTTTTCTAGTAAATGGAATTCTACTGTTTGTGAAGTGTAATGTATTTCTTTACACATGGCCCCTTAGAAGGATTTGCTATGCTTTTCCCTGTGTTCAATAAGAGGGGGAGGTTGTGAGGGAGAGGAGGTGAGGGCGTTGAAGTAGGAATTTACATAATCTGATTAAATGGGGATTATTTAGTGGTCGCTAAACAGGCTTAATGTGCTCGAGCTGCAAACCTTTACTATTCATTGCTCTCACAGCCCTGTGGAGAAACTGCACCTGCAGGACCAATGCCTGAAACTCTTCTGGGATCTCCGCAGTGCGGATCCATGGGAGGAGTCCTGAGACACCATGCTTCGTGTGTACATAGCGAGTAATTGATCTGTCTGGATTAGTCTCAAGCAGGCCTGGAAATGAAAGCTGGGCCAGTTAGCTGTATCACTTCAGGTCATCGCTTTCTGAAAAAGGCTAACTCGTGTGAGTTTTTACTGCATCTCTTATCCCAAAAAATAGACTATTCCTTGAATATGTGTCCATATATTTAGGGGTACATTGGGAATAGTAGCTTTATTACGTAAATATCCGTGCGTGTAAATGTTTAAAATAAGTAAGAAAATAAGAAAAAGAAACCAAATCTGAATTTAGTAAAAATACAGATCAGCCATAACATTTAAACAATCTGCCTAATATTGCATATGACAAAACCTGCTCTAACACATTGAGGCATGAACTTCAGAAGACCCCTGTCCATTGGTATGTGGCATCTAGTCATTTTTTTCTTCACCTATCAGTGGCATATTGTGGCATTAATTGAGCAATTTTTGATAGAAGTATGATCTTCAGTACTACACTAGCCAAGGCTAGTATTTTAAGAACTTCCAACCTTGTGATATTTTCTTGTTCAACTGTGTTGAGAATTTTCTTTGCTTCCATGGTCTTCACAGTGCCCACATCTTAATCCTGTAGAACAGGGTTTCCCAACTCCAGTCCTCAAGGCCCACCAACAGGTCATGTTTTCAGGATTTCCTTAATTCCATCACCCGCACAGGCAATAATTCCATCACCTGTGCAATACTAAGGAAATTCTGAAAATATGACCTGTTGGTGGGCCTTGAGGACTAGAGTTGGGGAACCCTGCTGTAGAACATTTCTTGAATGACCTAGAACAGACTTTTCGAAGAATGTCAGTACCTTTATTCAATTTGCGTCAACTACAAGAAGCTATCTTGTACAGATGGGCCCATATTTCTAGTAGAATTTATGCCTCAAATGATTGCTGTGATTCTGAAGCCATAGGAGGTCCACCACACTTCTAGATGGATGTCTCTAATAAAGTAGACATTTAGTTTAGAGGTTCTCAGGTTCTTGCCAGTTTTAGCTAGTCACTATTGATGTACATAGAAATCCCATAGCAAAAGTCGTAATTGGATCCCCTCCTATTACTCCTTCCACAGCTTTTCAAACCAGTAGCGCCGTGCCCCGTGCTGAGGGGGCCCACCCAGAGCTACACTATTATAACTGTAGCGGCGTGAGCAGCACGCCGCTACAGTTACACTCTGGGCAGAGCAGGGAGACTCGATGTCCCTACACTACCTGGCGGCCGCTATGGGTCCCTTGAGCAGGAGGGGGGCCCCCAGTGCCAGCATCGGGCCCCCCCACCATTCACCATAACCGTGAGCTCAGTGATGTTCCCATAGTGTCCTCTGTGTCTGACGTCACTGACGTCATCACTTGGCGCCCGGCCTGCTGTGCTGAAGATGTGTGCAGGCCAGGCGCTCAGAGCAGCGGGGGAACCAGGAGGAGAGAGAGGTGAGTATTGTGTTTATTTATTTATTTTTTCTTATGGGGGGGATTGTGATATGCTACAGACTGCCTATCGGGGGTGGGGGGATTATGCTACAGACTGCCTATGGGGGGGTGGGGGGATTATGCTACAGACTGCCTATGGGGGTTGGGGGGATTATGCTACAGACTGCATATGGGGTGATTATCCTACAGACTCTGCCTATGGGGAGTGCATTATACTATATTGAGGACTATCTGGAGCATTATACTATATGGAGGTTATTTATGCAGTGTGGGGATTACAGTTAGGGTCATACAGTGTGGGAGGTTATGTGGGGTCTTTGCACAGTGTAGGGGCCATCATACAGTGTGGGAGATAATGTGGGGTCTTTGTATATTGTGGAGGCCATCATACAGTGTGGGAGACAATGTGGGTTCTTTGTATAGTGTGGGGGCCATCATACAATGTGTTAGATAATGTGGGGTGTTTGTGCAGTGTGGGGGCCATCATGCAGTGTGGGAGATAATGTGGGGTCTTTGCGCAGTGTGGGGGCCATCATACAGTGTGGGAGATAATGTGGGGTCTTTTCACAGTGTGGGGGCCATCATACAGTGTGGGAGATAATGTGGGGTCTTTGCACAGTGTGGGGGCCATCATACAGTGTGGGAGATAATGTAGGTACTTTGCACAGTGTGGGGTCCATCATATAGTGTTGGAGACATCAGTTTGGAGGCTACTAAGGGGTCAGTATACTGTGTGTTGGGTACTATACAGTGAGGGGGCATTATACTGTGTATATGAGAGCATAGGGGAGCTGCAAATGGGGGGAGACTCAGCACATTATTAAATGTTAAGTGAGCACTTATCGTTATAGGGGAACTCAGGTTATTGTGACTGTCAGAGGGGCGCACAGAGGGCATTATTACTTTCTAGGGGGCAAAATGTGGTCACTGTTTTCTAGGGCACTTGCACACTGCATTACTATATTCTAGAGGGTTGTTTTACCATCTTGAGAGCACACAGAAGGTGCAGTAATATGGACACGTACAGCAACAGAGGCTCAGTATTGGGGTATCAGCAGGAAGAGGTGTTTCTGCAGGTTGGGAATAGATGGGGACAGGGGCCTGAAATGTAAGGAGTCAAATGTGTCTTTGTTGTGATCTCTGCAGACCTGAGACTCTGAGTCCTGGATGGAGAAGTCGTCATGTCGGTCTGGGCCAGATGGAAAAGACGGGAAAAGTGAATAATTTAACCAGAAAGAATGTCAGCTGTAAGTTACTATATATAACTGTGCTTTGATCTCTTATATGTTCTGCAGGATCTAGCAATATGTCACCATATGGCGGTAATAACAGTGCTGGTCTTTGTATAGAGATTATTTTCAGCAACAGCGCTGTCATCTGCTGAGGTTCTCCTACATCCACTATCTGGGTGCGCTACTATTTTTGTAATCAGGGTTACCTGGCTAGGCGCCCACTCAGAAGTTTCGCCCCCCCTGAATCAAAACCCTAGCTACACCTCTGTTTCAAACATTATGATGCCGGCACAGCGCCCCAACACAGTATGCTGAATCCACTGTGTCCTCCAATGCAATATAATTCCCCCCCTCCCACAATCCCCCAACACAGTATAATACCCACCACAGTCCACCAAATGCATTATAATACCTCCATGCCCGCCAACACAGTATAATATCATTCACAGCCCCAAAACAGTGTAATGGCACACTGCTCCCTACAAAGTATGATATCCCCACAGCCCTCCATGCAGTATCATAGCCCCACAACCTCCCACAAAGTATTATAGCCCCACAGACCCCACACAGTGTGATTGCAACCTTAAAGCATGTTGCTTCCTATGTGTCCTACACAATATGATGGCCCAAACAGCTCCCCTTACAATATCATGACACGCACAGTCCCCTACACACAGGATCATGGTCCCCACAGCCACCGACACAGTATAACAGCTACCACACACAGTATCAAGGCCCCCACAGCACCCCCACCAATAAACATAAAAAAAACAACTCACCTCACCCAGTACTGACAATACTGAGGCTCCATGCAGCAGCAGGTGCGATCTAGTATCTAGTCATTGTGCCTACTGTGTTGAGACTCAGACGCACATGCTGGATGATAGAACCATTTAATTCAACTGTATCTGCTGGCCTGCAAAAGATGCCAATCGGGGGGGGGGGGGGGGGTATAATACTGCTAGTCACCAGGCTTACGTCACTCAGCTGCCATGTGGTCTACTGCTATTTGTGGTACATCAGCTAGTCACAAACCATATAATGAAATAACAAAACAGAAGATGACAAACACCAAAGTAGACCTGCTTTTATCCTATGAATCACTACAATTTATCTTGATGTAAATCTACAATAAAGTTACAAACATGAAGCAGAGCATTGTGCCATGTTGACATGGTGTCTTAAAGGGGTCTGGTCTAAATTGATAAGTCTGCAGTCACTCCATGTGACTGCAGACTTATAAATTCCCCCAGCGCATGCACTGTGCGCTGCGAGGATTCGCTGGTTTCTGAACTGGGAACTTAAGATTGCTGTTCACCAAAGGAAATCATCTAACTTGAAGGAGCTGGAGCAGTTTTGGCTTGAGGAATGGGCAAAAATCCCAGTGGCAAGATGTGGAAAGCTCTTAGAGACTTATCCAAAGCATCTATAATTGCCACAATAGGAGGCTCTACAAAGTCAGGACTGCCATCAGGGCATTACTGCCCCTACTGGTGTATGGGGCCTGATGAGCAGAAGTAAGGGGACACCGGACCCCAGAGGCAGGGGTTGCAGCGCACATCTCAGCATAGGGAGCTTTCCTGGAGCACCACGGCGGTCAAATTAGAACTGCAGCTCAGCTTCAATGGAGCTCCCTCCACTTCTTCTGTGACGTGCTGATGATAGCGCCTACGTGATGATGTCATCGCGCAGGCAAAGGCTACTGCATATACGTGCGCTGAATACCAGAAGCGTAGCTGCAGGGGTAAGTATGAAAAACTTTTTTTGTTTGATTTAATAAAATGAATTCAATGGATGTGGGGGGCAGAGCAAATGATCATGAATTGAGAGTGGGGGATGGGGGACAGTAAATGATGATGTATTGAGGTGGGGGAGTGCAAATAATGACGAATTGGGTGTGGGGAGGAGCAAATGATGCTTTATTGAGGGTGGGTGATGGGGAACAGCAAACTATGTGGTACTGAGGGTGGGGGAGCACAAATAATGATGAATTGAGAGGGTGAGGGAGAGTAAATGATTATAAATTGAGACTGGGGGATGGGATACAGCAAATGATGATGAATTGAGGATCTCCTGTGTATAAAGTCACTGGTGATTACTTTATTACATGTACACTGACACTATATACAGAGCTCCTGTGTATAATCTCAACTGAGCTAGGTCCACTTAAGGAATGTCTAGTTGAATTTTGCACCAACCAGCTTGTACAATTCCATCCAAGAGATGATTACAAGGAATTGTTAACACTGGCACTCCTGTTCCTTGTTTCACCGGCAATCCCAGACGTACACATCAACACTCCAGGCACCTACAATCGGGCCCGATGGATGGCCAAAGTGATATATGCTCTGAAGATCTTCATGTTTCGTCAGAGTTAAAAGTTCTCCATCAATTTTGAGCTTTTACTGTCCGCTTATACTTGAAGGCTTGGTACCTCAGTCAGATCCCAGCCACATTGCCGCGAAATGACTTGACATCACTGCAAAAATTTGTAGCATAAAAAAAAGGAATCAACAAGCTTGTTGCTGAGGCAGCAATAAAAACTTTCAACAGACACCTGTGGTACCTCAGTGAGATTATGGTGGGTCTGGCTGTTTTTGACAGCGAGGTTCCAACCACAGAAAAGGTTGACATGATACTGGCTCTGCAGAAGGAAGGCAACGATATCTGCTCAACACGCTTGCAGCTTGCCGAAGACCTTGTGTCACACAAGAAGCTTCATCACTTCATATAGTTCAACATAAAAAAACTGTTTGTTGCACTGGAAAAAAAAACAAGATTTTCTTCATTAAGATCCTTCAATGCAAGTTACATCGATGCATCCTCAAAAGTCGCTGGATTGAAAATTGCGAATGATGCCACCAATGCTTCCCATGCTCCATGAGTACATTCAATTCGTCACTGAGCACTCAAGACCAGAAACAATTTATTCTCCAGTGTGTGGAGAAGCATCACCATGACTATCCTGAACTAAATGAAGCATGTTTCATTAAAAAAAGTGAAACTACTGTAAAATTTTATATTTACTTTGCTGCAACACATTTATTACAAATAATTGTTAGTTTTGTGATGATTGCGTCACCAGTAAACAATGTTGCAATGTTACGAAACTTTGTGTATGTTACAATCACACCAAAGGGAATTATTCTCAGGGGTGAGACCTAAAAATGTAAGCAAATTTTTTTCGATGTGTCTTATAGTCCGGCTCTGGACGGGTGGGGTGGGGAGTGGCAGCGGCGGAAGAGCATGTCACAGTAGTCAGGAGCCAACTGCTGCAGCTAACACATGTACCCACTGTTAAAGAAAATAAATATTCACTGCTCCCCATACCTATAGTCCTTCCCACCTCTATGCACTGAAGCGAGCGCCGAGAGGTGGGAGGAACGATGGGCGTGTGGAGCAGTGAATATTTATTTTCTTTAATAGCGATCATACTGTTAGCAGCCACCGCTGGCTCCTGTAGCGGCTGAGCGATCACGTGTACCCGCTATTAAAGAGAATGAATATTCACTGCTCCCCAAGCCCATAGTCCCGCCCACCTCTATGCAGTGAAGCCGGCGCCGCCGGAGGTTGGCGGGACTATGGGATTGGAGAGCAGTGAATATTCATTCTCTTTAATAGTGGGCACACGTGATCACCCAGCCGCTGCAGAAGCCGGCGGCTGAGGCTAACAGTGTGATCGCTATTAAAAAGAGAATGAATATTCACTGCTCTCCAGTCCCATAGTCCTGGGCGTGGGGAGCAGTGAATATTCTGGCAGCTGACCTTGGCGTGTGGGAGCACATGGCAATGACGTCAAGCGCTGCTTACACGCTGAAATCAACTGCTTGCATCAGAACCCAATGCCGCTCTGCAAGGGAGCAGAGGGAAGGGGAGTAGAATAATTTTTTTTTATGTGTACAGCGTGATGGGGGCCATATATACCAGGATGGGGATTGGGCACCATATATACCAAGATGGTGATTGGAAACCATGTATACCAGGATGGGGATGGGGGATAATGTATACCAGGATGAGGATTAGGGACCATGTATACCAGGATGGGGGGGCCATGTATACCAGGATGGGGTGCCATGTATACCAGGCTGGGGATGGGGGACCATGTATACCAGGATGGGGATGGGGACCATGTATAACAGGATGGGGTACCATGTATACCAGGAAGGGGGGCCATGTATACCATGAAGGAGGATCATGTATACCAGGATGGGGGGGCCATGTATACCAGGATGGGGGGCCATGTATATCAGGAAGGGGAGCCATGTATACCTGGATGGGGCGCCATGTATACCAGGATGGGTATCATATATATCAGGATGGAGGGGCCATATATACCAGGATGGGGACATATATATACCAGGATGGGGGATATTAGTACAGAATTGGGGGACATTACCCCTATAACATTGTCAGCAGCAGATCTCCCCCCCATAACAGTGCGTCATGACCACATTTTTTGCTTCAATTTTTTTCTATTTCCCTCCTCTAAAACTTAGATGCATCTTATGGTCCAGTGAGTCTTATAGTCTGAAAAATATAGTATATACAGAGCTCCTGTGTATAATGGCACTTATGGTAATATTAGAATTGTGGATTTTTATTAATGATCAGTCTTGTAGTATTCGGTCACTATGTGGTGGTAATATGTGGTCTGGTCATGGTGTGGTGGTATTTGTTTCTTGTATGTGGTATAATTCAGGCACTATGAGGTGGAAATATGTGGTCTGGTCATGGTGTGGCGGTATTTGTTCCTTGTATGTGGTATTATTCAATCACTATGTAGTGGTAAAATGTGGTCTGGTCATGGTGTGGCACTATTTGTCCCCTATATGTGACATTATTTGGTCACTATGTGGTGGTAATATGTGGTCTGGTCATGGTGTGGCGGTATTTGTCCCTTGTATATAGTATTATTTGGTCACTATGAGGGAGTAATATGTGATCTGGTCATGGCGTGTTGGTATTTGTTCCTTGTATGTGGTATTATTGATCATTTAAAAAAATGTATGTAGCACATTCCCTTAAAGAAAAATAGAGAAAAATATACCTAAAAAGAGTATTAGGTATTTTAACAAATTTTTAATAGGTTAGAGGAGAGTAGGGTCCTGCTTAAACAGCCTACCTTGTCATGGTGGCAGGCTTAAAAAATCTTTTGGGCAAAACAAAAGCTGATGGCTATGTATGTGATATGATGTTCGATGGGAACTGGTAATGTGTGATTGGTGAGGATGTGGTGCAGAAGTGGAGGTTTTCCAAGAGCAGGCGGTGGGACTGTGGAAGGTTTGAGGGGTGGAGGCGAAGCTGGGGTGGAGCCTGGATGGATTCTCAAGAGGCCCCAAAAAATTTGCCAGTATGGGGCCCTGAAATGTCTGGTGGCAGCCCTGTACAAAGTACTGGCCTTTGTGGGTGAATAGTTATGTTCCCTGAAGTTTTCAGTTATTTTGTCCTATTTGTTGTTTGTTTCACAATAAAAAGAAAACCAAATGTTCACATGTTCTTTGCATGAACTGATGCAAACCCTAAAAAAAGGTGAAACTCTGGGTTGTGAGGTAGCAAAACACAAAAAAAATGTCAAGGGGGGGTGAATACTTTTGCAAACCAATGTACCTGTTCCCTAATAAAAAAATATACTTTTTTGTAGAGATCATAAGAATTGAATGTAGAAGCTTTATGCAAATCAGATTGGGAGTGCACTGAGGCCGTGTCAATGCACTTGGATTGCTTCTTCCGAGAGCATTTCCAGACTGATTTACATATGGCTTCTACACTGTATTTGTCATGAATGGCACAATGACTAGCTATATTAAAGGTATACATTTTACTAACATTAAAGCACCAACAAAGCTTTTCAACTACTTCATAGTTAAAATATACTGACAAGTTACCTTTAATCACTTAATAGTCTGGAGGGCAGTCCCCTCTTTCTATTCTTGCCAATTATTTGGACAATAAAGAACTGAATTAGTCCACTGGATTTACAATTAACTCTTGAGGCAAATGTGGCCAAAGAGATCTTCAATGATGACCCTTGTCATATGGCGTTGTGATGCCTTACTCTGCTGAAGGAATTCACTGAACTCTTTGAGCAAATACTTATGTCAGCATACTTGGTTGACAATGCACAATGCAGTCACATAATTCAACTGGAGTGATCTATTTTTTTGTTTTCCTCTTCATTAAGTGAAGAATTACATGCCATACAGTATATATTGTGCCACAGCTAATCCCTAAAAGTGGATTTTTTGGGTGGATTCTGCAACCTGCAACATGCCTTTTACAGTGGGTACGGAAAGTATTCAGACCGCTTTAAATTTTTCACTCTTTGTTTCATTGCAGCCATTTGGTAAATTATAAAAAAAGTTCATTTTTTTTCTCATGAAAGAAATTTTTGCAAATTTATTAAAAAAGAAAAACTGAAATATCACATGGTCTTAAGTATTCAGACCCTTTGCTCAAACACTCATATTTAAGTCACATGCTGTCCATTTCCTTGTGATCCTTCTTGAGATGGTTCTACTTCTTCATTGGAGTCCAGCTGTGTTTAATTAAACTGATAGGACTTGATTTGGAAAGGCACACACCTGTCTATATAAGACCTCACAGCTCACAGTGCATGTCAGACCAAATGAGAATCATGAGCTCAAAGGAACTGCCCAAGGAGCTCAGAGACAGAATTGTGGCAAGGCACAGATCTGGCCAAGGTTCCAAAAGAATTTCTGCAGTACTCAAGGTTCCTAAGAGCACAGTGGCCTCCATAATCCTTAAATGGAAGAAGTTTGGGACCACCAGAAGTCTTTCTAGACCTGGCCGTCCAGCCAAACTGAGCAATCGTGGGAGAAGAGCCTTGGTGAGAGAGGTAAAGAAGAACCCCAAGATCACTGAGCTACAGAGATGCAGTAGGGAGATGGGATAAAGTTCCACAAAGTCAACTATCAATGCAGCCCTCCACCAGTCGGGTCTTTATGGCAGAGTGGCCCGACGGAAGCCTCTCCTCAGTGCAAGACAGATGAAAGCCCGCATAGAGTTTGCTCAGAAACACATGAAGGACTCCCAGACTATGAGAAATAAGATTCTCTGGTCTGATGAGACGAAGATAGAAATTTTTGGTGATAATTCTAAGCGGTATGTGTGGAGAAAGCCAGGCACTGCTCATCACTTGCCCAATATAATCCCCACAGTGAAACATGGTGGTGGCAGCATCATGCTATGGGGGTGTTTTTCAGCTGCAGGGACAGGACGACTGGTTGCAATTGAAGGAAACATGAATGTGGCCAAGTACAGAGATATCCTGGATGAAAACCTCTTCCAGAGTGTTCTGGACCTCAGACTTGGCCGAAGGTTCACCTTCCAACAAGACAATGACCCTAAGCACGCAGCTAAAATAACAAAGGATTGGCTTCAGAACAACTCTGTGACCATTCTTGACTGGCCCAGCCAGAGCCCTGACCTGAACCCAATTGAGCATCTCTGGAGAGACCTGAAAATGGCTGTCCACCAATGTTCACCAGCCAACCTGACGGAACTGGAGAGGATCTGCAAGGAAGAATGGCAGAGGATCCCCAAATCCAGGTGTGAAAAACTTGTTGCATCATTTCCAAGAAGACTCATGGCTGTACTAGCTCAAAAGGGTGCTTCTACTCAATACTGAGCAAAGGGTCTGAATACTTATGACCATGTAATATTTCAGTTTTTCTTTTTTAATAAATTTGCAAAAATTTCTCCTTTTTTGTTTTTTTTTTCAGTCAAGATGGGATGCAGAGTGTACTTTAATGAGGAAAAAAATGAACTTTTTAGAATTTACCAAATGGCTGCAATGAAACAAAGAGTGAAAAATTTAAAGGGGTCTGAATACTTTCCGTACCCACTGTATGTGGAATTCAATACAAAGTATTAAATCAAATGAAAACATACAGATTGTTCTGTCAAGTTTTTCAGAAGTGGTGTGAATTCACCCCAAAAAAACAACAGACATTTAATATTTTTTTTAAATGGAGGTATGATATTGGAAATTGAATTAAGAAGTTCTTAAACTTGGAACTATAACAATACCTAACTATATTAAAGAGGTTGTCCACTACTTTAGCATTGATGACCTATCTTTAGGATAGATCAATGGCTGATCGGTGGGTGTGCAATACACGGCACCCCTCCCAATCAGCTGTTCTCGGTGCCTGCGGCTGCCGGAAGTGCTCGTCTACAGAGCTGCTCCTTCTACTGATAATGACTGTGGCCAGGTACTGAATTTACACCCCCTATTAAAATCAACAGGGGGCGGATGTGAAGTATCCGACTGCGGCACTGACAGATGGAGACGGAGCAGCTTCGTAACTGAGCATTTTCGGCAGCCATTGACACTGAGAACAGCTGATCAGCAGGGGTCGGGGGTGTCAGACATTGATGACCTATCCTAAGGATGCAATAAAAAACGTATACTAAACATAGGCCATCAATGTTAAAGTAATGGACAACTTCTTTCAATGGATGATCCAAGAATAGAAAAACATAGTCCCTATCTTTCAACAACATTCAACCCTACTCCCTACAATGAAGCTGAGCTGCCATACCAGATACTACCCATGGACTGCATCGGCTTTTCTAATCTTGTACAGTTCTTTTATAAAACTGCACAATATGTGAAATCAATTAACCTATATTCTACAGTACTTAGGAACCCAGTGCCCCCTCTATATATCATATGCCAGACCATGCTAGGATTGTACTTTTGCTACAGTTGGAGATCCAGATGTTTGTGAGCACATTGCAATATAGAATTGGTGAAACAATATAGATTCTGAGTCTATTGTAAACGTTCATTGAGATGTTCCTTTTCATTTAGATGGGGAACTGAAGGTCTGCATTATTAAGTGTACTTTATGAATCTTTGGTAAGTACGGAATCTGATCTATGAAAATATAAAATTAATTAAGTCATACATTAAACACTGAAAAGAAAAAAAATGAAACAAGAGAATTGACATTTTTGCTTTAATGAAGACACAAGTGTATTGAGTTCAACCTGTAACTAGAGATATTTGAATCAATTCAGTGAGAAAAAAATTCATGTTGAATTTAAGTAAATTAACTGGACCAGCGAATTTATACAATTTGCAATTCGATTTGCAGGAATCATCAAAAAGTGGCACTATTTTACACAATGAAGATTATATCACATAGTATACCTCAGCTATCACATAGTATAGCACAGCTTATCATAGCCTACATAAAAGCCGAGGCAGGGAATGCAGTGCAACAACCATTTTGGGATGAATCTGGTTAGTGAGAGAATGTCACAGCTACAGCTTAGCAATAGAGATAGGGGAAAAAAGCCCCAAACTCTAAATATTATGAACAGATATTACGTGTGACAAAACAAAACTAAAGAACGATTACTATCCATTTACCCTTAGTCATACATGTGGAGGTCACTTTGACATTACTAACGCTGTGTTTGCATGAAAGAGCTTGAAAAGAGTTGGAGTATGTACCCCAAAATGGTATCAATAAAACAGCTCAGTGCGCAAAAAAAAAAACATATAGAAAAATAAAAAAAGTTACGAGTCTCAAAAACTTGCAGCATAAAGACATTTTTTACAAGGTTCTGAATTTTGTTAACCATTAAAATATAAAAAAAAACAACTTATGCATATGTTTGATGTAATCATACTGACTTATTCTTTTTCCACCAATGAATGCCATAAAAACAAAACCCAAATTGTGTTTTTTTCACCATTTTATCCCATGTATGAATGGTTTTGTTCAAAATTTGAACTTGTCTCACATAAAACAAGCCCTGATACGGCTATGTCAAAGGAAAATTTAAAAAGTACCGATTCTTCAAAGAAGGGTAGGAAAAAAAGTGACAGAGCAAAAATATAACATCTCCAGATATTGAAAATTATACCAATCACAAAACAGCCTCACAATGATTACATGTTGTATATCCTTAATATTCCAAAAATGCTAATTAATGTAAGCTGACATAGACAAAGATGTATTTTTACTTTGTCCCCTTAGAACAATTTTCCACTAGACTCCTTGTAAGGAGGAAAAAAAAAAGCTTTCACAAGCAGCAGTCATTTTCACACTATAAATCTCGCAGGCGACAGTTCAGCAAAGTATGTTGCCAGTGGCCCAGGAAACACATTTCCTAAAGAATATGATCAAGCCAAAGCAAATGTTTGCCCTTTCAGATTTACAAATGGTTGTAATGGCTGTTCAATAACTGTCTCAGTATTCCATTCTCCGTGTATTCCCGAATATTCCGAAGAAAAGACGTTTTGCTATAAATATACTGTATTTTATAGGTTTTTGCATAAAATCCGATCTACACACTAGACATGTCATCCATATATTAGCTATGAGTTGGAAGCGATTCTCGCTGCTTACAGACCTCAGTGCACTCTTTGTTTGAGGAGCGCAGAAGGAAAGGGATGAGGACGCCACGTTTATTTACATGTGGCTTTTGATTCTGCTTTTCCCTGGGAAAAAAAAAATCGCTACAGCAAACTGCTGAGAAGAGATAAGGATTGGAAGCTGGCTGCATGCGTCTGATAAGACTGCCTCCCTTCACTGGAAGATTATTTGTTAAGAACCTGTGTTAAATAAAATACAGTCAAAGGGTTTAACACTATCACTCAATTTCATCCTTGCGCCCTCCCGGTCTTACTGAATTTCTTCATGAATAATGCTCTGCTGATTTCTGAATGCGCGTTTGAGAAATAATCACTGTGGTCCCAATCTGCAACTTCAAAAACACAGTTATGAAAATGTTGTTTTTTTTTTTTTAAATATAGAAAGTCAATATTAATTTTAAGCATCCCAGCTTCCATTTTCTTCCTCATTCTATTTAGTGGAAAATCTGTTATGGCCACCCCATAGATTTTGTAATTCTCCTATATTTTTCTAGATACAATAGCTGTACAAGGAAGAGTCCTTTATACAGGGTCACGTTACTGGGAACCTGAGAATTAATGGATATGGATTATGAGAAAAAATCAACACAATAAATGGAACGTAAACTATTAAACATCCTAATATCCTAAATGTAACCTACAGTTTTAAAATGCCATTTTTGACTCCAGATTCAGTACTATTACTAGTCCTATGTTTCTCTCTGGTGAGTTTGAAGCAAAAGGCGCAATGCACAACATTAAGCGACAGCTGACTGGCAACGTATCTGCAGTCATTTAATAGCTCAGATGCACACTGAACAATTATTAATAAACCATTCAACAAAGACAAGCTGCCATTTCACTCAGCAGCCCAGGTCCTGTTTACATTGGACTGATGATTATTTTTTTGATCAAATCAAAATATCATTTCACCCAACGAACAAGTGTTTTGCTCCGCAGCCTGTTAAGATTGGAACATTATTATGAAACTAGTAAAGCTTGCTCATAATAATTATGCATTGTAAATGCTCTTTAAAGGGAACCTGTAATTTAAGAAAACGCTATTAACCTGCAGACATGGAGCTTATCAAAAGGTTAATAGCATTCTGAACCTGACCGGCACCCACACTGAGAGTCCCACTACCAGAAGGAAATTACCTTTATTCCTCTTGGCAGCTTTGGGCTTTCAGTCATAGGTTTCAGTTTCAGTCATAGTTTCAGTCACCGCTCAGGCATGCTAAGCAGTGGCTGTAACCATACCCCGGCACTGACAGCTGGCTCAGCACTAAAGCCGGCTGTCAGTCAGTGCCAGGGCGAGGTTACAGCTGCCACTCACAAGGCACTTAGTGGTGATAGTGAGCAGTGACTGAAGCCATGCCGGCCCACCACTATGACTGAAAGCCCAAGGCTGCCATAAGGAATAAAGTTAATGTCCTCCTGACAGCTGGCCTCTCAGTGCGGGCGCCGGGAAGCTTAACAATGCTATTAACCTGTAGATTAACCCCATATAAGCAGGTTAATAGCTTTTTTTACATGATAGGTACCCTTAAAGGGGTATTCTCAAGTTTGGAATTCATCCCCTGTCTGTTGGCTAGGGGATAAGTTCCTGATCATTGGGGAATCCCCACTGATCCCAAAAATCAGAGCACTGAATTGTCTAGCGTGAATATAGCGCTGGTCAATTATGAGCACTGCTGCTTCATTAATTCTTAATGAGATCTCTTGAGAAAGTCAAAAGCTGCTCTCTGCTGGTTTACAGCACTCCCATAAAATGAATAGACCAGCAATGCTCAAGTCATGATCGTCCACCACTCCATTCAGACAGGGCCATTCAGTGCTCTGATTCTCGGGATCGGTGGGGGTTCCCCAGCAATTGGGATGTTATACCCTATTCCATGGATAGGGGATAACTTCCAAACCTGAGACTATCCCTTTAAGAAAACCATCCTGCGAGTGCCATATGTTGCTAATAGCTATCCTGTAAGTCAATGGATAGTGCCACCCCCTATGACTAAAATCTGAACTCTACTGGAAGGAATAAAGTTAATTTCCTCCCGGCAGCAGAGCTCTAAGTGCCGATGCTGGGCAGGTTGAGAACGCTATTAACCTGCAGGTTAACCCCATATCTGCAGGTTATTAGCGTTTTTTCACATGACAGGTTCCCTTTAAGTCAATGACCAGCTTTAGAAAGGATAAGTCCGTATTATAAGTAGATATGCAATGGGGTATTAGGATGCCGAAGCAAGTGCCTAATTTCTCTGCTGTGCTTCCTAATAGAGATGAGTGTTGTTTGACTCGAACTGTTCTCCAATCTCAAATTCGAGCTGTTTTGGGCAGTGTTCGAGCCGTTCGGCGAACACGAACGATTTGAAAAAAATTCGGCTGTTCGAGGTTATGTTCGATAACTGTTCGTGCACCAAAATCATAACTGGATTTTTTCTCAGTAATGATGAAAATTAATGTTAATACGCAGTTTGAGTGTACAGCGGGGCGGGGGGAGGGGCAGGGGATGGATCTCTGCAGGAATAATGAAGATCTCCATTTTTTTTTCTCTTTCCCGCATTTACAGTGGGGAGGTGCAATCTGTCAGCCTATCAGCAGCGCACACACGGAGCGAAGTGCTTTTTTTCACACAAGCAAGGGCATGTGTCATTGGCAGTGTATGTCACATGTCCTTGCCCTATAAGACCCAGCCATTTTCTCCATCGCCACCATTTTCTCACTGCTGCAGCTGCGTGTTAGACGGCACCGCTGTTGCTGTGTGCGCTATACCTTGTTAATTTCAAGCCAATTTTCGCACAAATCTACAGATAGCTTAGGAGTAGGGAATAGTTGTGATTGCAGTCCTTTTAAGGACTAGGTTACAGCATTTCCTACGACTTTTATCAGGCAGGTCTGTGCTCTTAAATAGATAGGTTGGGAGTAAAGACTAATTGTAATTGCAGTCCTTTTCAGGACTAAGTTACATCAGTTCCTATCAGTTTTTGCCAGGCAGGTCTGTGCCAGTGCTGTGCAAGTTTTTTTCACAGCATTTGGCTAAATCTAGCAAAGCTAATCCTTTTTGGCCTATTGCAGAGGGTGTTAGTCAGTGGAGTAGCCTATCTGTGTTGCAAGCTACACCACCTGTGTATAGAATACCAATTTTTTTACTGCACCTAGTGAAGTAAAACCTTTTGGGCATAGCATCATTCTATTAGTCCATCTATACTGACCTCCATCAGGTTGCAAATTGAATATAATTTTTTTCTACATCTAGCTCTGAAAAAATATTTGAGCTTCTAGCAGTGTGTGGGACTTGGCTATTAGTCCATCTATACTGACCTCCATCAGGTTGCAAATTAAAAATAATTTTTTTCTGCATCTAGCTCTGAAAAAATATTTGGGCTTCTAGCAGTGTGTGGGACTTGTTCTATTAGTCCATCTATACTGACCTCCATCAGGTTGCAAATTGAATATAATTTTTTTCTGCATCTAGCTCTGAAAAAATATTTGGGCTTTTAGCAGTGTGTGGGACTTGGTCTATTAGTCCATCTATATTGACCTCCATCAGGTTGCAAATTAAAAATAATTTTTTTCTGCATCTAGCTCTGAAAAAAAATTTGGGCTTCTAGCAGTGTGTGGGACTTGGTCTATTAGTCCATCTATACTGACCTCCATCAGGTTGCAAATTGAATATAATTTTTTTCTGCATCTAGCTCTGAAAAAATATTTGGGCTTCTAGCAGTGTGTGGGGCTTGTTCTATTAGTCCATCTATACTGACCTCCATCAGGTTGCAAATTGAATATAATTTTTTTCTGCATCTAGCTCTGAAAAAATATTTGGGCTTCTAGCAGTGTGTGGGACTTGGTCTATTAGTCCATCTATACTGACCTCCATCAGGTTGCAAATTAAAAATAATTTTTTTCTGCATCTAGCTCTGAAAAAATATTTGGGCTTCTAGCAGTGTGTGGGACTTCTTCTATTAGTCCATCTATACTGACCTCCATCAGGTTGCAAATTGAATATAATTTTTTTCTGCATCTAGCTCTGAAAAAATATTTGGGCTTCTAGCAGTGTGTGGGACTTGGTCTATTAGTCCATCTATACTGACCTCCATCAGATTGCAAATTGGATATAATTTTTTTCTGCATCTAGCTCTGAAAAAGTATTTGGGCTTCTAGCAGTGTGTGGGACTTGTTCTATTAGTCCATCTATACTGACCTCCATCAGGTTGCAAATTGAATATAATTTTTTTCTGCATCTAGCTCTGAAAAAATATTTGGGCATCTAGCAGTGTGTGGGACTTGGTCTATTAGTCCATCTATACTGACCTCCATCAGGTTGCAAATTGAATATAATTTTTTTCTGCATCTAGCTCTGAAAAAATATTTGGGCTTCTAGCAGTGTGTGGGACTTGGTCTATTAGTCCATCTATACTGACCTCCATCAGGTTGCAAATTAAAAATAAATTTTTTCTGCATCTAGCTCTGAAAAAATATTTGGGCTTCTAGCAGTGTGTGCAACTTGTTCTATTAGTCCATCTATACTGACCTCCATCAGGTTGCAAATTAAAAATAATTTTTTTCTGCATCTAGCTCTGAAAAAATATTTGGGCTTCTAGCAGTGTGTGGGACTTGGTCTATTAGTCCATCTATACTGACCTCCATCAGGTTGCAAATTTAAAATAATTTTTTTCTTCATCTAGCTCTGAAAAAATATTTGGGCTTCTAGCAGTGTGTGGGACTTGGTCTATTAGTCCATCTATACTGACCTCCATCAGGTTGCAAATTAAAAATAATTTTTTTCTGCATCTAGCTCTGAAAAAATATTTGGGCTTCTAGCAGTGTGTGGGACTTCTTCTATTAGTCCATCTATACTGACCTCCATCAGGTTGCAAATTGAATATAATTTTTTTCTGCATCTAGCTCTGAAAAAATATTTGGGCTTCTAGCAGTGTGTGGGACTTGGTCTATTAGTCCATCTATACTGACCTCCATCAGATTGCAAATTGGATATAATTTTTTTCTGCATCTAGCTCTGAAAAAGTGTTTGGGCTTCTAGCAGTGTGTGGGACTTGTTCTATTAGTCCATCTATACTGACCTCCATCAGGTTGCAAATTGAATATAATTTTTTTCTGCATCTAGCTCTGAAAAAATATTTGGGCATCTAGCAGTGTGTGGGACTTGGTATATTAGTCCATCTATACTGACCTCCATCAGGTTGCAAATTGAATATAATTTTTTTCTGCATCTAGCTCTGAAAAAATATTTGGGCTTCTAGCAGTGTGTGGGACTTGGTCTATTAGTCCATCTGTACTGACCTCCATCAGGTTGCAAATTAAAAATAATTTTTTTCTGCATCTAGCTCTGAAAAAATATTTGGGCTTCTAGCAGTGTGTGGGACTTGTTCTATTAGTCCATCTATACTGACCTCCATCAGGTTGCAAATTGAATATAATTTTTTTCTGCATCTAGCTCTGAAAAAATATTTGGGCTTCTAGCAGTGTGTGGGACTTGGTCTATTAGTCCATCTATACTGACCTCCATCAGGTTGCAAATTAAAAATAATTTTTTTCTGCATCTAGCTCTGAAAAAATATTTGGGCTTCTAGCAGTATGTGGGACTTGGTCTATTAGTCCATCTATACTGACCTCCATCAGGTTGCAAATTCAATATAATTTTTTTCTGCATCTAGTTCTGAAAAAATATTTGGGCTTCTAGCAGTGTGTGGGACTTGGTCTATTGGTCCATCTATACTGACCTCCATCAGGTTGCAAATTGAATATAATTTTTTTCTGCATCTAGCTCTGAAAAAATATTTGGTCTTCTAGCAGTGTGTGGGACTTGGTCTATTAGTCCATCTATACTGACCTCCATCAGGTTGCAAATTGAATATAATTTTTTTCTGCATCTAGCTCTGAAAAAATATTTGGGCTTCTAGCAGTGTGTGGGACTTGGTCTATTAGTCCATCTATACTGACCTCCATCAGGTTGCAAATTGAATATAATTTTTTTCTGCATCTAGCTCTGAAAAAATATTTGGGCTTCTAGCAGTGTGTGGGACTTGGTCTATTAGTCCATCTATACTGACCTCCATCAGGTTGCAAATTGAATATAATTTTTTTCTGCATCTAGCTCTGAAAAAATATTTGGGCTTCTAGCAGTGTGTGGGACTTGTTCTATTAGTCCATCTATACTGACCTCCATCAGGTTGCAAATTGAATATAATTTTTTTCTGCATCTAGCTCTGAAAAAATATTTGGGCTTCTAGCAGTGTGTGGGACTTGGTCTATTAGTCCATCTATACTGACCTCCATCAGGTTGCAAATTAAAAATAATTTTTTTCTGCATCTAGCTCTGAAAAAATATTTGGGCTTCTAGCAGTGTGTGGGACTTCTTCTATTAGTCCATCTATACTGACCTCCATCAGGTTGCAAATTGAATATAATTTTTTTCTGCATCTAGCTCTGAAAAAATATTTGGGCTTCTAGCAGTGTGTGGGACTTGGTCTATTAGTCCATCTATACTGACCTCCATCAGGTTGCAAATTGGATATCATTTTTTTCTGCATCTAGCTCTGAAAAAGTATTTGGGCTTCTAGCAGTGTGTGGGACTTGTTCTATTAGTCCATCTATACTGACCTCCATCAGGTTGCAAATTGAATATAATTTTTTTCTGCATCTAGCTCTGAAAAAATATTTGGGCATCTAGCAGTGTGTGGGACTTGGTCTATTAGTCCATCTATACTGACCTCCATCAGGTTGCAAATTAAAAATAATTTTTTTCTGCATCTAGCTCTGAAAAAATATTTGGGCTTCTAGCAGTGTGTGGGACTTCTTCTATTAGTCCATCTATACTGACCTCCATCAGGTTGCAAATTGAATATAATTTTTTTCTGCATCTAGCTCTGAAAAAATATTTGGGCTTCTAGCAGTGTGTGGGACTTGGTCTATTAGTCCATCTATACTGACCTCCATCAGATTGCAAATTGGATATAATTTTTTTCTGCATCTAGCTCTGAAAAAGTATTTGGGCTTCTAGCAGTGTGTGGGACTTGTTCTATTAGTCCATCTATACTGACCTCCATCAGGTTGCAAATTGAATATAATTTTTTTCTGCATCTAGCTCTGAAAAAATATTTGGGCATCTAGCAGTGTGTGGGACTTGGTCTATTAGTCCATCTATACTGACCTCCATCAGGTTGCAAATTGAATATAATTTTTTTCTGCATCTAGCTCTGAAAAAATATTTGGGCTTCTAGCAGTGTGTGGGACTTGGTCTATTAGTCCATCTATACTGACCTCCATCAGGTTGCAAATTAAAAATAAATTTTTTCTGCATCTAGCTCTGAAAAAATATTTGGGCTTCTAGCAGTGTGTGCAACTTGTTCTATTAGTCCATCTATACTGACCTCCATCAGGTTGCAAATTAAAAATAATTTTTTTCTGCATCTAGCTCTGAAAAAATATTTGGGCTTCTAGCAGTGTGTGGGACTTGGTCTATTGGTCCATCTATACTGACCTCCATCAGGTTGCAAATTTAAAATAATTTTTTTCTTCATCTAGCTCTGAAAAAATATTTGGGCTTCTAGCAGTGTGTGGGACTTGGTCTATTAGTCCATCTATACTGACCTCCATCAGGTTGCAAATTGAATATAATTTTTTTCTGCATCTAGCTCTGAAAAAATATTTGGGCATCTAGCAGTGTGTGGGACTTGGTATATTAGTCCATCTATACTGACCTCCATCAGGTTGCAAATTGAATATAATTTTTTTCTGCATCTAGCTCTGAAAAAATATTTGGGCTTCTAGCAGTGTGTGGGACTTGGTCTATTAGTCCATCTGTACTGACCTCCATCAGGTTGCAAATTAAAAATAATTTTTTTCTGCATCTAGCTCTGAAAAAATATTTGGGCTTCTAGCAGTGTGCGCAACTTGTTCTATTAGTCCATCTATACTGACCTCCATCAGGTTGCACATTAAAAATAATTTTTTTCTGCATCTAGCTCTGAAAAAATATTTGGGCTTCTAGCAGTGTGTGGGACTTGGTCTATTAGTCCATCTATACTGACCTTCATCAGGTTGCAAATTTAAAATAATTTTTTTCTTCATCTAGCTCTGAAAAAATATTTGGGCTTCTAGCAGTGTGTGGGACTTGTTCTATTAGTCCATCTATACTGACCTCCATCAGGTTGCAAATTGAATATAATTTTTTTCTGCATCTAGCTCTGAAAAAATATTTGGGCTTCTAGCAGTGTGTGGGACTTGGTCTATTAGTCCATCTATACTGACCTCCATCAGGTTGCAAATTAAAAATAATTTTTTTCTGCATCTAGCTCTGAAAAAATATTTGGGCTTCTAGCAGTATGTGGGACTTGGTCTATTAGTCCATCTATACTGACCTCCATCAGGTTGCAAATTCAATATAATTTTTTTCTGCATCTAGTTCTGAAAAAATATTTGGGCTTCTAGCAGTGTGTGGGACTTGGTCTATTGGTCCATCTATACTGACCTCCATCAGGTTGCAAATTGAATATAATTTTTTTCTGCATCTAGCTCTGAAAAAATATTTGGTCTTCTAGCAGTGTGTGGGACTTGGTCTATTAGTCCATCTATACTGACCTCCATCAGGTTGCAAATTGAATATAATTTTTTTCTGCATCTAGCTCTGAAAAAATATTTGGGCTTCTAGCAGTGTGTGGGACTTGGTCTATTAGTCCATCTATACTGACCTCCATCAGGTTGCAAATTGAATATAATTTTTTTCTGCATCTAGCTCTGAAAAAATATTTGGGCTTCTAGCAGTGTGTGGGACTTGGTCTATTAGTCCATCTATACTGACCTCCATCAGGTTGCAAATTGAATATAATTTTTTTCTGCATCTAGCTCTGAAAAAATATTTGGGCTTCTAGCAGTGTGTGGGACTTGTTCTATTAGTCCATCTATACTGACCTCCATCAGGTTGCAAATTGAATATAATTTTTTTCTGCATCTAGCTCTGAAAAAATATTTGGGCTTCTAGCAGTGTGTGGGACTTGGTCTATTAGTCCATCTATACTGACCTCCATCAGGTTGCAAATTAAAAATAATTTTTTTCTGCATCTAGCTCTGAAAAAATATTTGGGCTTCTAGCAGTGTGTGGGACTTCTTCTATTAGTCCATCTATACTGACCTCCATCAGGTTGCAAATTGAATATAATTTTTTTCTGCATCTAGCTCTGAAAAAATATTTGGGCTTCTAGCAGTGTGTGGGACTTGGTCTATTAGTCCATCTATACTGACCTCCATCAGGTTGCAAATTGGATATCATTTTTTTCTGCATCTAGCTCTGAAAAAGTATTTGGGCTTCTAGCAGTGTGTGGGACTTGTTCTATTAGTCCATCTATACTGACCTCCATCAGGTTGCAAATTGAATATAATTTTTTTCTGCATCTAGCTCTGAAAAAATATTTGGGCATCTAGCAGTGTGTGGGACTTGGTCTATTAGTCCATCTATACTGACCTCCATCAGGTTGCAAATTAAAAATAATTTTTTTCTGCATCTAGCTCTGAAAAAATATTTGGGCTTCTAGCAGTGTGTGGGACTTCTTCTATTAGTCCATCTATACTGACCTCCATCAGGTTGCAAATTGAATATAATTTTTTTCTGCATCTAGCTCTGAAAAAATATTTGGGCTTCTAGCAGTGTGTGGGACTTGGTCTATTAGTCCATCTATACTGACCTCCATCAGATTGCAAATTGGATATAATTTTTTTCTGCATCTAGCTCTGAAAAAGTATTTGGGCTTCTAGCAGTGTGTGGGTCTTGTTCTATTAGTCCATCTATACTGACCTCCATCAGGTTGCAAATTGAATATAATTTTTTTCTGCATCTAGCTCTGAAAAAATATTTGGGCATCTAGCAGTGTGTGGGACTTGGTCTATTAGTCCATCTATACTGACCTCCATCAGGTTGCAAATTGAATATAATTTTTTTCTGCATCTAGCTCTGAAAAAATATTTGGGCTTCTAGCAGTGTGTGGGACTTGGTCTATTAGTCCATCTATACTGACCTCCATCAGGTTGCAAATTAAAAATAAATTTTTTCTGCATCTAGCTCTGAAAAAATATTTGGGCTTCTAGCAGTGTGTGCAACTTGTTCTATTAGTCCATCTATACTGACCTCCATCAGGTTGCAAATTAAAAATAATTTTTTTCTGCATCTAGCTCTGAAAAAATATTTGGGCTTCTAGCAGTGTGTGGGACTTGGTCTATTAGTCCATCTATACTGACCTCCATCAGGTTGCAAATTTAAAATAATTTTTTTCTTCATCTAGCTCTGAAAAAATATTTGGGCTTCTAGCAGTGTGTGGGACTTGGTCTATTAGTCCATCTATACTGACCTCCATCAGGTTGCAAATTAAAAATAATTTTTTTCTGCATCTAGCTCTGAAAAAATATTTGGGCTTCTAGCAGTGTGTGGGACTTCTTCTATTAGTCCATCTATACTGACCTCCATCAGGTTGCAAATTGAATATAATTTTTTTCTGCATCTAGCTCTGAAAAAATATTTGGGCTTCTAGCAGTGTGTGGGACTTGGTCTATTAGTCCATCTATACTGACCTCCATCAGATTGCAAATTGGATATAATTTTTTTCTGCATCTAGCTCTGAAAAAGTATTTGGGCTTCTAGCAGTGTGTGGGACTTGTTCTATTAGTCCATCTATACTGACCTCCATCAGGTTGCAAATTGAATATAATTTTTTTCTGCATCTAGCTCTGAAAAAATATTTGGGCATCTAGCAGTGTGTGGGACTTGGTATATTAGTCCATCTATACTGACCTCCATCAGGTTGCAAATTGAATATAATTTTTTTCTGCATCTAGCTCTGAAAAAATATTTGGGCTTCTAGCAGTGTGTGGGACTTGGTCTATTAGTCCATCTGTACTGACCTCCATCAGGTTGCAAATTAAAAATAATTTTTTTCTGCATCTAGCTCTGAAAAAATATTTGGGCTTCTAGCAGTGTGCGCAACTTGTTCTATTAGTCCATCTATACTGACCTCCATCAGGTTGCACATTAAAAATAATTTTTTTCTGCATCTAGCTCTGAAAAAATATTTGGGCTTCTAGCAGTGTGTGGGACTTGGTCTATTAGTCCATCTATACTGACCTTCATCAGGTTGCAAATTTAAAATAATTTTTTTCTTCATCTAGCTCTGAAAAAATATTTGGGCTTCTAGCAGTGTGTGGGACTTGTTCTATTAGTCCATCTATACTGACCTCCATCAGGTTGCAAATTGAATATAATTTTTTTCTGCATCTAGCTCTGAAAAAATATTTGGGCTTCTAGCAGTGTGTGGGACTTGGTCTATTAGTCCATCTATACTGACCTCCATCAGGTTGCAAATTGAATATAATTTTTTTCTGCATCTAGCTCTGAAAAAATATTTGGGCTTCTAGCAGTGTGTGGGACTTGGTCTATTAGTCCATCTATACTGACCTCCATCAGGTTGCAAATTAAAAATAATTTTTTTCTGCATCTAGCTCTGAAAAAATATTTGGGCTTCTAGCAGTATGTGGGACTTGGTCTATTAGTCCATCTATACTGACCTCCATCAGGTTGCAAATTCAATATAATTTTTTCTGCATCTAGTTCTGAAAAAATATTTGGGCTTCTAGCAGTGTGTGGGACTTGGTCTATTGGTCCATCTATACTGACCTCCATCAGGTTGCAAATTGAATATAATTTTTTTCTGCATCTAGCTCTGAAAAAATATTTGGTCTTCTAGCAGTGTGTGGGACTTGGTCTATTAGTCCATCTATACTGACCTCCATCAGGTTGCAAATTGAATATAATTTTTTTCTGCATCTAGCTCTGAAAAAATATTTGGGCTTCTAGCAGTGTGTGGGACTTGGTCTATTAGTCCATCTATACTGACCTCCATCAGGTTGCAAATTGAATATAATTTTTTTCTGCATCTAGCTCTGAAAAAATATTTGGGCTTCTAGCAGTGTGTGGGACTTGGTCTATTAGTCCATCTATACTGACCTCCATCAGGTTGCAAATTGAATATAATTTTTTTCTGCATCTAGCTCTGAAAAAATATTTGGGCTTCTAGCAGTGTGTGGGACTTGTTCTATTAGTCCATCTATACTGACCTCCATCAGGTTGCAAATTGAATATAATTTTTTTCTGCATCTAGCTCTGAAAAAATATTTGGGCTTCTAGCAGTGTGTGGGACTTGGTCTATTAGTCCATCTATACTGACCTCCATCAGGTTGCAAATTAAAAATAATTTTTTTCTGCATCTAGCTCTGAAAAAATATTTGGGCTTCTAGCAGTGTGTGGGACTTCTTCTATTAGTCCATCTATACTGACCTCCATCAGGTTGCAAATTGAATATAATTTTTTTCTGCATCTAGCTCTGAAAAAATATTTGGGCTTCTAGCAGTGTGTGGGACTTGTTCTATTAGTCCATCTATACTGACCTCCATCAGGTTGCAAATTGAATATAATTTTTTTCTGCATCTAGCTCTGAAAAAATATTTGGGCTTCTAGCAGTGTGTGGGACTTGGTCTATTAGTCCATCTATACTGACCTCCATCAGGTTGCAAATTAAAAATAATTTTTTTCTGCATCTAGCTCTGAAAAAATATTTGGGCTTCTAGCAGTGTGTGGGACTTCTTCTATTAGTCCATCTATACTGACCTCCATCAGGTTGCAAATTGAATATAATTTTTTTCTGCATCTAGCTCTGAAAAAATATTTGGGCTTCTAGCAGTGTGTGGGACTTGGTCTATTAGTCCATCTATACTGACCTCCATCAGGTTGCAAATTGGATATCATTTTTTTCTGCATCTAGCTCTGAAAAAGTATTTGGGCTTCTAGCAGTGTGTGGGACTTGTTCTATTAGTCCATCTATACTGACCTCCATCAGGTTGCAAATTGAATATAATTTTTTTCTGCATCTAGCTCTGAAAAAATATTTGGGCATCTAGCAGTGTGTGGGACTTGGTCTATTAGTCCATCTATACTGACCTCCATCAGGTTGCAAATTAAAAATAATTTTTTTCTGCATCTAGCTCTGAAAAAATATTTGGGCTTCTAGCAGTGTGTGGGACTTCTTCTATTAGTCCATCTATACTGACCTCCATCAGGTTGCAAATTGAATATAATTTTTTTCTGCATCTAGCTCTGAAAAAATATTTGGGCTTCTAGCAGTGTGTGGGACTTGGTCTATTAGTCCATCTATACTGACCTCCATCAGATTGCAAATTGGATATAATTTTTTTCTGCATCTAGCTCTGAAAAAGTATTTGGGCTTCTAGCAGTGTGTGGGACTTGTTCTATTAGTCCATCTATACTGACCTCCATCAGGTTGCAAATTGAATATAATTTTTTTCTGCATCTAGCTCTGAAAAAATATTTGGGCATCTAGCAGTGTGTGGGACTTGGTCTATTAGTCCATCTATACTGACCTCCATCAGGTTGCAAATTAAAAATAAATTTTTTCTGCATCTAGCTCTGAAAAAATATTTGGGCTTCTAGCAGTGTGTGGGACTTGGTCTATTAGTCCATCTATACTGACCTCCATAAGGTTGTAAATTGAATATAATTTTTTTCTGCATATAGCTCTGAAAAAATATTTGGGCTTCTAGCAGTGTGTGGGACTTGGTCTATTAGTCCATCTATACTGACCTCCATCAGGTTGCAAATTAAAAATAAATTTTTTCTGCATCTAGCTCTGAAAAAATATTTGGGCTTCTAGCAGTGTGTGCAACTTGTTCTATTAGTCCATCTATACTGACCTCCATCAGGTTGCAAATTAAAAATAATTTTTTTCTGCATCTAGCTCTGAAAAAATATTTGGGCTTCTAGCAGTGTGTGGGACTTGGTCTATTAGTCCATCTATACTGACCTCCATCAGGTTGCAAATTTAAAATAATTTTTTTCTTCATCTAGCTCTGAAAAAATATTTGGGCTTCTAGCAGTGTGTGGGACTTGGTCTATTAGTCCATCTATACTGACCTCCATCAGGTTGCAAATTAAAAATAATTTTTTTCTGCATCTAGCTCTGAAAAAATATTTGGGCTTCTAGCAGTGTGTGGGACTTCTTCTATTAGTCCATCTATACTGACCTCCATCAGGTTGCAAATTGAATATAATTTTTTTCTGCATCTAGCTCTGAAAAAATATTTGGGCTTCTAGCAGTGTGTGGGACTTGGTCTATTAGTCCATCTATACTGACCTCCATCAGATTGCAAATTGGATATAATTTTTTTCTGCATCTAGCTCTGAAAAAGTATTTGGGCTTCTAGCAGTGTGTGGGACTTGTTCTATTAGTCCATCTATACTGACCTCCATCAGGTTGCAAATTGAATATAATTTTTTTCTGCATCTAGCTCTGAAAAAATATTTGGGCATCTAGCAGTGTGTGGGACTTGGTATATTAGTCCATCTATACTGACCTCCATCAGGTTGCAAATTGAATATAATTTTTTTCTGCATCTAGCTCTGAAAAAATATTTGGGCTTCTAGCAGTGTGTGGGACTTGGTCTATTAGTCCATCTGTACTGACCTCCATCAGGTTGCAAATTAAAAATAATTTTTTTCTGCATCTAGCTCTGAAAAAATATTTGGGCTTCTAGCAGTGTGCGCAACTTGTTCTATTAGTCCATCTATACTGACCTCCATCAGGTTGCACATTAAAAATAATTTTTTTCTGCATCTAGCTCTGAAAAAATATTTGGGCTTCTAGCAGTGTGTGGGACTTGGTCTATTAGTCCATCTATACTGACCTTCATCAGGTTGCAAATTTAAAATAATTTTTTTCTTCATCTAGC
Source organism: Phyllobates terribilis (assembly GCF_046119375.1). NCBI lineage: Eukaryota > Metazoa > Chordata > Amphibia > Anura > Dendrobatidae > Phyllobates > Phyllobates terribilis. Next base: position 113,696,841 of record NW_027362761.1, on the reverse strand, counting down.
TCTGAAAAAATATTTGGGCTTCTAGCAGTGTGTGGGACTTGTTCTATTAGTCCATCTATACTGACCTCCATCAGGTTGCAAATTGAATATAATTTTTTTCTGCATCTAGCTCTGAAAAAATATTTGGGCTTCTAGCAGTGTGTGGGACTTGGTCTATTAGTCCATCTATACTGACCTCCATCAGGTTGCAAATTAAAAATAATTTTTTTCTGCATCTAGCTCTGAAAAAATATTTGGGCTTCTAGCAGTATGTGGGACTTGGTCTATTAGTCCATCTATACTGACCTCCATCAGGTTGCAAATTCAATATAATTTTTTTCTGCATCTAGTTCTGAAAAAATATTTGGGCTTCTAGCAGTGTGTGGGACTTGGTCTATTGGTCCATCTATACTGACCTCCATCAGGTTGCAAATTGAATATAATTTTTTTCTGCATCTAGCTCTGAAAAAATATTTGGTCTTCTAGCAGTGTGTGGGACTTGGTCTATTAGTCCATCTATACTGACCTCCATCAGGTTGCAAATTGAATGTAATTTTTTTCTGCATCTAGCTCTGAAAAAATATTTGGGCTTCTAGCAGTGTGTGGGACTTGGTCTATTAGTCCATCTATACTGACCTCCATCAGGTTGCAAATTGAATATAATTTTTTTCTGCATCTAGCTCTGAAAAAATATTTGGGCTTCTAGCAGTGTGTGGGACTTGGTCTATTAGTCCATCTATACTTACCTCCATCAGGTTGCAAATTGAATATAATTTTTTTCTGCATCTAGCTCTGAAAAAATATTTGGGCTTCTAGCAGTGTGTGGGACTTGTTCTATTAGTCCATCTATACTGACCTCCATCAGGTTGCAAATTGAATATAATTTTTTTCTGCATCTAGCTCTGAAAAAATATTTGGGCTTCTAGCAGTGTGTGGGACTTGGTCTATTAGTCCATCTATACTGACCTCCATCAGGTTGCAAATTAAAAATAATTTTTTTCTGCATCTAGCTCTGAAAAAATATTTGGGCTTCTAGCAGTGTGTGGGACTTCTTCTATTAGTCCATCTATACTGACCTCCATCAGGTTGCAAATTGAATATAATTTTTTTCTGCATCTAGCTCTGAAAAAATATTTGGGCTTCTAGCAGTGTGTGGGACTTGGTCTATTAGTCCATCTATACTGACCTCCATCAGGTTGCAAATTGGATATCATTTTTTTCTGCATCTAGCTCTGAAAAAGTATTTGGGCTTCTAGCAGTGTGTGGGACTTGTTCTATTAGTCCATCTATACTGACCTCCATCAGGTTGCAAATTGAATATAATTTTTTTCTGCATCTAGCTCTGAAAAAATATTTGGGCATCTAGCAGTGTGTGGGACTTGGTCTATTAGTCCATCTATACTGACCTCCATCAGGTTGCAAATTAAAAATAATTTTTTTCTTCATCTAGCTCTGAAAAAATATTTGGGCTTCTAGCAGTGTGTGGGACTTGTTCTATTAGTCCATCTATACTGACCTCCATCAGGTTGCAAATTCAATATAATTTTTTTCTGCATCTAGCTCTGAAAAAATATTTGGGCTTCTAGCAGTGTGTGGGACTTGGTCTATTAGTCCATCTATACTGACCTCCATCAGGTTGCAAATTAAAAATAAATTTTTTCTGCATCTAGCTCTGAAAAAATATTTGGGCTTCTAGCAGTTTGTGCAACTTGTTCTATTAGTCCATCTATACTGACCTCCATCAGGTTGCAAATTAAAAATAATTTTTTTCTGCATCTAGCTCTGAAAAAATATTTGGGCTTCTAGCAGTGTGTGGGACTTGGTCTATTAGTCCATCTATACTGACCTCCATCAGGTTGCAAATTTAAAATAATTTTTTTCTTCATCTAGCTCTGAAAAAATATTTGGGCTTCTAGCAGTGTGTGGGACTTGTTCTATTAGTCCATCTATACTGACCTCCATCAGGTTGCAAATTGAATATAATTTTTTTCTGCATCTAGCTCTGAAAAAAATATTTGGGCTTCTAGCAGTGTGTGGGACTTGGTCTATTAGTCCATCTATACTGACCTCCATCAGGTTGCAAATTAAAAATAATTTTTTTCTGCATCTAGCTCTGAAAAAATATTTGGGCTTCTAGCAGTATGTGGGACTTGGTCTATTAGTCCATCTATACTGACCTCCATCAGGTTGCAAATTCAATATAATTTTTTTCTGCATCTAGTTCTGAAAAAATATTTGGGCTTCTAGCAGTGTGTGGGACTTGGTCTATTGGTCCATCTATACTGACCTCCATCAGGTTGCAAATTGAATATAATTTTTTTCTGCATCTAGCTCTGAAAAAATATTTGGTCTTCTAGCAGTGTGTGGGACTTGGTCTATTAGTCCATCTATACTGACCTCCATCAGGTTGCAAATTGAATATAATTTTTTTCTGCATCTAGCTCTGAAAAAATATTTGGGCTTCTAGCAGTGTGTGGGACTTGGTCTATTAGTCCATCTATATTGACCTCCATCAGGTTGCAAATTGAATAAAAAATTTTTCTGCATCTAGCTCTGAAAAAATATTTGGGCTTCTAGCAGTGTGTGGGACTTGGTCTATTAGTCCATCTATACTGACCTCAATCAGGTTGCAAATTGAATATAATTTTTTTCTGCATCTAGCTCTGAAAAAATATTTGGGCTTTTAGCTGTGTGTGGGACTTGTTCTATTAGTCCATCTATACTGACCTCCATCAGGTTGCAAATTGAATATAATTTTTTTCTGCATCTAACCCAGCCAATAGTTTTGGCCTAATACCACAGTTTGGCCACTCAGCTCTGCTCGGTTCCCATCCATTGTTTTTTTGTGCAAACAACTCCAGAGTTGTGAATTAGTTAACCACCAAAATGAGTGGAAAAAGGCCTGCTGCTGGTGGAAAGGGGAATAGGCGTGTTGGGAAGGGGAAAAAAGGTTGTGTCCGTGGGGTAGGTGTTAAAGCAATAGTAACATCTGCAGAAGAAAGACCATCTTCCAGCCAAACTAAAATGTCTACTTCTTTTAGCGGACAATGTGATAAGATCCCTTTCTTACGGCCACGCCAATCGCTACAAATTCCAGATGAGACACAAAAACAGCAGGTGCTTCAACGGATATCAAGTGCTCCTTTAAGTGGGCTCTCCTCCACATCAACTTCAACATCACAAATACTCCAGTCCTCAAAGGTGTCACCCCAATCGCACTTGCTTCCTCACAGCTCCCAAATCTCCAGCTGCCCGTCTGAGTATGAGGTAGAACAGATGGTTGAGTCTGCAGAGCTGTTTACTCATACTATAGCCTGGGAATCAGAGTTCGGCTCCAGCGCTTCTGTGAATCCAGATGAGGAAATGATCTGCACTGATGCCCAGAATCTTTATGAGTCGGATCCAGGACCAGACGCTGAAGGTTCTGACCATAATGTAGACCCTCATTCCCAAACTGTAACTCCTGTTGGTGGAGACAATGAGGAAGACGATGATGAGACTCAAATACCTGATTGGAGCGACAACTTTAGTTTTTTGTCAGGGCAGGAACAGGTTGGCTCTGAGGACGACGGGTGTGATAACGCACAGGGTGATGATGATGAGGTTGGAGATCCCACTTACTGTCAACCCACAGTCAGCCAAGAGATGAGGTCAGCAGAGGAGGTGGAGGAGAATGCTAATGACGACGAGGTCAGGTTGCGCCTTCCTGGACAGAGACGTAGTACTGGAAGCACGTCAACAACTGCATCCTCAAACACAACTCTGCCTCTCACCACAAGTCGTGGTGGCTCTTCAGGTCGCATGGGTGCTAAGCCTTGCATAGCCTGGGCATTTTTTCAGATCGATAAAGATGACCCAACTCGTGTTATCTGTAACATTTGTCAGCAAAAGTTAAGTAGAGGCCAAAAAATACATAATTTGAGTACTTCATGCATGAACCGGCACATGGACATGAAGCATAAGTTGCAGTGGGAAGCTCACTGTGCTACAATGCGGCCTAGCTGGTCGGGCCAACCACCGTCTGCCATATCTTGTGCATCCGCAGCCTCTTCATCCTCTGTGACTGGGGGGACAGCAGTCACACCTGTTTTGGGACGCAGACCTGCCACCTCTTTACCCGCAACAGCCAGCGAGATTGGCAGGTCACCATTTTCTTTGGAGGTGGTAACACCAGCTGGTGTTGAGCGCTGTCCGACATCGATAGAACCACCTTTGGATCAAGGCAACCTAACATGTCCGCCTGCATCTTCCTCACAGACCGGCAGTTTGCCGGGGACACCCTTATCAACCCCGTCTAAGCACAATAGCCAGCCCTCGGTCCCTCAGATGTGGACAAGTAAAAGACCATTTCCTCCTAGCCATGAGAAAGCTAAGAGGTTGAATTTCACCATCTGCAAGCTCTTGGTTACAGAAATGCTGCCTTTCCGCCTGGTGGACACAGAGGATTTTCGAGACCTTATGTCCGTCGCAGTGCCCCAGTACCAGATGCCCAGTCGGCACTACTTCTCAAAGAAAGGTGTGCCTGCGCTCCACCAGCATGTCGCACACAACATCACCGCTTCTTTGAGAAACTCTGTGTGTGACAGGGTGCATTTTACCACAGAAACTTGGACGAGTAGGCATGGACAGGGGCGTTACATGTCGCTGACTGGGCACTGGGTAACTATGGTGACAGCAGGACAAGGGGCTGCTGTCCAAGTCTTGCAGTCCCCACGAGTTGTGCATCAATCCTCTTTATCTCAAAGTCCCTCCACTGCTTCTGCCACCTCAACCTCCTCTCGGTCCTCCACCTGCACCCAAAGCCTGTCTGGTCATGCCACAAGCTTTCTAACTGCGCAGAAGGGATACTGCACACCTCCTTACTATGCTGGCAGTAGGGCTCAACGTCATCAGGCGGTTTTTACTTTGAAATGTCTGGGAAATGTGAGTCACACAGCTGAGGAGTTGTGGTCAGCTCTGGAGAACCAATTTCATGAATGGTTGTCTCCACTGGACCTGAAACCAGGGAAGGCCGTGTGCGACAATGCTGCAAACCTGGGTGCGGCCCTTCGCCAGGGCAATGTCACACACGTGCCTTGTATGACTCACGTGTTGAACCTTGTCCAGCAATTTTTAGCCCACTATCCCGGACTAGATGGCCTTCTGCAGAGGGCACGGTCGCTGTGTGCTCACTTCCGCCGTTCGCATCCCGCAGCTCAGCGACTTACATCTCTACAGAAGTTGTTGGGCCTGCCACTTCACCGGCTAAAATGCGATGTGTCTACCCGGTGGAATTCAACTCTGCACATGTTGCAGCGACTGTGGCAGCACCGACAAGCCCTGGTGCAATACGTTCTGACGTATAGCCTTGTCCAACGAGATCCAGAGGTGGGGCAAATCACGCTGGAGGAGTCGTCTCAGATCAGGGACCTATGCACCCTTCTGCACAGTTTTGAAATGGCGACGAAGATGTTTAGTGCTGACGATGCCATTATCAGCATGACTATTCCGGTGATTTACATGCTGGAGCACATGTTAAACAGAATTCGGAGTCAGGTGGTAGCACAAGAGGAGGTGGAGGAAGTAGAGGAGGAGGAGTTGTATGCGGAAGGGCTAACATCTGCAAGGTCCAGACGGTCGGCAGCACCAAGGCGGCAGGCAAGTGAGGGTGGGGGAGATGGTTTTATCAGGGCGCATGGTAGCAGCCAAACTAGTGAGGAAGGTGCAGGAGCCCAGGAAGAAGTGGAGGACGAACTGATGGAAGACTCATCAGATGAGGGAGACCTTGATCACATTTCTGTTGTGCGAGGTTGGGGGGAGAGGACAGAGGAAGGAAGCATGATTGTTACCTCGCCACCAACACAACAGGGACTTGGTGCTCCTGGATGCGCAAGACACATGAGTGCCTTCTTGCTGCTCTACCTGCAACATGACCCTCGAATTGTGAGAATTAGAAATAATCCTGACTACTGGGTTGCCACACTGTTAGATCCCCGGTACAAAAGTAAATTTGCAGAAATTATTCCTGCCATAGAAAGGGATGCACTCATGCAGGAGTATCAGCAGAGACTGTTGCAGAATCTTACATGTGCTTTTCCACAAAACACCAGTGGTGCACGTAGTGAATCTCACAGTTCCAACTTGCCAACCGTGGGACCGTCGAGTGTTCAGCACTCAAACCGTAACAGAAACACAGTATCTGCTGGTAACATCAATTTTGCGGAATCATTTCACCACTTTTTTAGCCCATCCTTTGCAAGGCCACAGGAGATAAGAAGTCTGACACATAGTCAACGCCTAGAGACGATGGTACAGGAGTATCTCCAAGTAAACATTGAAGCCATGACTGTGTCACTGGACCCTTGCTCTTTTTGGGCTTCCAATCTGGATAAATGGACGGAGCTAGCCACTTACGCCTTGGAGATCTTGTCATGCCCCGCAGCCAGCGTTCTGTCTGAACGTGTGTTCAGCGCTGCTGGTGGTGTGCTGACAGATAAGCGCACGCGGCTCTCCACTGATAATGTAGACAGACTCACGTTAATAAAGATGAACAAATCATGGATCCGAATCGACTTTTCTACCCCTGTGTCATCCTGGGGAGAGTAAAAGCTTGATGATTGGTTAAAATCACCACACCAACCGTTTTAAGCTTTCAAATTACTAATCATGTTTATCTGTATCTTGGCTGGAAAATATTTTGGGCTTTGTAGCAGTGTGCAGCACTGATTCTAATATGCCATCTATACTAAGCTCCACCAGATTTAAAATTACTAATCATGTTTATCTGTATCTTGGCTGGAAAATAATTTGGGCTTTGTAGCAGTGTTCAGTACTGATTCTATTAGGCCATCTATACTAAGCTCCACCAGATTTAAAATTAATAATAATTTTTAGCTGCATCTAGCCCGGAAAATAATTTTGGGGCTCCGAGATGCGCAAGACACATAAGTGCCTTCTTGCTGCACTACCTGCAACATGACCCTCAGATTGTCAGAATTCGAAGTAATCCTGACTACTGGGTTGCCACACTCTTAGATCCCCCACACTCTTCGATCAACCTTTTCATTTTAATAAAGACCAAAAAAATGGTTATTTTTGAAATTATAAGCATTAGCAGGTTATTAGAAACTGAAATCAAACAGTTTTCAACTCAAAACTTTATTCTAGGTGATGTTACATTTGCACATAGAACCCCTTGTTCGAAAGGAGCTTCTGAACTCTCTCGTCCATTGAATTTGTCAGGTTTTGGATGGTTTCTGCTTCAATTGTTTTGCATGAGGACAGAATACCCTCCCAGAGCTGTTGCTTAGATGTGAACTGCCTCCCGCCATCATAGACACTCCTTTTGATGATGATCCAGAGGTTCTGAATGGGGTAGAGGTCAGGGGAGCATGGGGGTCACACCATAAGTTTGTCCCCTTTTATGCCCATATCAGCCAGAGATGCAGATATGTTATGTGCAGCATGAGACGGTGCATTATCATGCATAAAAATGATCTTGCTGTGGAATACACGGTTCTTCTTCTTGAACCATGGCAGGAAGTGCTGTTTGAGAAACTCCACATACATTATGGAGTTCATCTTTACCCCTTCAGGGATCCTAAAGGGGCCGACAATCTCTCTCCCCTTGATTCCAGCCCAAAACATTACTTCACCTCCTCCTTGTTGGCGCTGTAGCCATGTTTGCGTGGGGTATCCATCAACCAGCCATCCTCCACTCCATCCATCTGGACCATCGAGCGTTGCACGGCACTCATCCGTGAACAAAACAGTTTTGAAATCAGTCTTCATGTAAAGTTTGGCCCGCTGGAGCCGTTTCTGCTTGTGTGAAGTGGATAGAGGAGGTCGACAGGATGGCGTACGCACAGCTGCAAACCTCTGAAGGACCCTGCATCTTGTTGTTCAGGGGACGTTGGAGGCACCAGCAGCTTCAGAAACTTGTCTGCTGCTATGACAAGGCTTTTTTGCCGCTGCTCTTTTAACCTGACGTAATTGCCTGTAGGAAAGAGTCCTCAATTTGCCCTTATCAGCACGCACACGTGTGTACTGTGAATCAGCTACATACTTCTTGATTGCCAAGACACTTCATCCTGATCATTGCACAATGTTGATTGTAGTCATCCCTTGACCTAAACACTCCACAATTTGTTGCTTCTCAGCAGCCGACACATCCTTTTTCTTTCCCATTTTGGCAGAAAATGTAGGCTGCTTAATAATGTGGGACAGCCTTCTTAAGTAGTCTTGCCTTTCATTGGACACACCTGCCAAACTAATTAGCACAGGTGTCTGCAATTGATTACAGTGATATAAAGAGCCCTGACACACATCACCATCAATGAGTTTAACTGACAAACAAACAAATTTTTCCCTTATCACTCCTAAACACTTTTTGCATAATAATTTGGAAGACAGTGTACATGTGCTTTTCCACAAAACACCAGTGGTTCACGTAGTGAATCTTACAGTTCTAACTTGCCAACCGTGGTCTGTATGGAGTTGTTCAATAAAGGGCCCAAAATTAAGATAACATAGACGGGAGAGGTCTCTATGAATAGGAATTCCTAAGTATTTGATACCCTGTGAGGGCCAGGCAAAGGGAAAGTTGGACTGGATGGAATCCTGTATGGATTTGGGGAGGGAGACATCGAGGGCCTCAGACTTCGCTGCATTGATTTTAAAATTTGACCATGTAACAAAGTGATCTATTTCAGCCATAACACCAGGGATGGATATATGTGATTGAGTGATATATACTAGGACATCATCAGCAAAAATAGACCACTTGTACTCGGTGCCTCCCACCTCAATCCACCTAATATTGGGGTTATGGCGAATTGATGAGAGCAGGTGCTCCGTCACTAGGATGTATAAGAGAGGGGACAGAGGACATCCCTGCCTTGTCCCATTGGTGATTATGAAAGGTGATGAAAATGTTCTGACGCGCCCACTGGGCCTTGGGACACTCGGAGCCGGACCCTTTTTGGTGGATGCTGGTGGTTGTAGTCTCCGTGGCGGCGACCCGGTTCCGTGGCTCAGGGCGGTCAAACCAGTGGCGGAACTATTTATGTGGTTTTGATGTTTAAATGTCCGACTACGCCACCCGTGGATTGCGGTCAGAGTGAACCGCCGCTGCAGGGCAGACCGCTGAGGCTGGTGTTGTGGGTGCAGCAGAGCGTAGCATAACTCCCCACGGGAGGAGTATAGCCTCAGGGCAGTGTATGCGGAGGATGGGGGTGATGGTGCAGGGCAGCAGCAGTAACGACACGGAGTCAGTGATGCAGTCTAGGGCCTTTACTCACAGTTCTTATTATCCAGACCACTTCTGCAGGTAACGGCTGCCCACGTCGTACTGTGCTCACCAGGTGAGGGGCTCAGACAACTCCCAGATAACTTTGGAGCGCTTCACAGGACCCCCTTTGTGTGTCCTTTGTCTGGCCTTTCTTACCAACCCTTCTGTCCGGCTGCCTCGGGCCTCCTCTTGGTAAACTTGGCGCCAGTTTCCCTGACCCTATGTGGTGCCTTCCTAGCGGGTGTAGCGAGGGGCTGCGCCACATAAAATGTCACAGCCTCCACTAGCTGAGGGTCGTTTCCTGCCTCCACTAGTTTCGGGGACCGGTCTCCCCCTTTGGCCTGACCCCTCCACGCAGGTGGATTCGGGCGTGCGGTGGCGACTCACCCGTCCGCACCCCTGGGATCCCTTCGTTCCTCGTTCCTGGAGCCTTCTCCGCTCCTCTTCCTTCCTTCTCCCTCTTCCAGGCCTGGGCCTCTGTTACTAGGCCCGCCTCCGGAGCAGAGCTCATGCAGAGCCCCTGCTCCCTGTCACTTCTGCTCAGACTTCTCTGCACTGAACTAAGATGGTGCCCACCTTTTATACTCCCTTCTCAATGCACCCAGGAACTGCTTCCTCCCTGCTCCTGCACTACAGGGTTCCCCTTCCTCAGTGTTCCCTCCCCCCACTCCAGCCAGGGACAGGGACTGTCGTGCCCATCTCAGGGGCATATTGGTCGCCCTGCCCCACGGCAATGTGGTGTAATGCATGGAGGTGTCGGGTCCTGATCCACACTCCATCCTTACCTGAGAGTGAGATATCACACCTTTGGGTGAGGTGCAATACCTCTGTAGCAACCGAGCCCTCAGGGTGCTACAGTTCCAATTATCTTCAGCCAAGGAGACGTATTGCGATACAGGGCCGTGATTTTGGCTATAAAAGGGTCCCCTAGACCCCTACCCCAAGCTTTTTAAGAGAATAATATATGGCGTGCCAGGAGACTCTATGGAATGCTTTCTCAGCATCCAACGAGAGTATCTAATTACAAATTTTTAACTACTTTGGGAAATACTTTGTGCCTAGTAGCAGTGTCCGCTAGTCAGCGGATTATCCCGGCTGTTAAGCAAGCTACACCACCTGTAGTTTGGACACTTAATTTTTTCAAAGGAAATGCTTCGGGACCACGGGATACTCAGTGAAGAGCATCAGGAGGCACCCCAAGGCATAGGGGCTGGGACTGGCGGTAGGATGCCTTGCGGTGGACAGCCGAGCTCGATCCTTATAAAAGCGGCTGCTGGCATGAGACTTGCCCTCCAATAGATCCTTGTAAAAGGATTTAAAGTGTATTCATTCAAATTAGAGAGATAATTTAAATTAAAAAGCTTAGAGCTGCCTCCACCACAGGGGGGCTCGCTCAACCCACCAGCGGACAGGCACCAGTATTGGGAGAGGGGGGCTGGCCGTCAGGGTCCACCGCGGCTCTGGCACAAACCCGGCGACACGGAGGTGGCACGGGCAGGAACGGACTGGCCGTGTCGGCTTCTCACTTTTTGGATTTTAGAAGGGCATGACATGCCTATATCTGTGTCTCCCCCTCCTTTTACTCCTCCACCTCTTTTCTTTTCGTATGACTATATGTACTTGTCACTTTTCCATGTGTTAGTTATGTCTTCTGAGCAGTTTGTCAGCTTTTGGACACCTTTGAAGGTGTTTTCTATGTGTTTCTATGTGTTTTTGTTTGCCTGCCATTGGTTTTAACGGTGTTCGAAGGTGTTCGACGAACAGTTCGGCGACCACACGGGTGTTCGACGAACCGAACCGAACTCGAACACTACGGGGGTGGCTCAACACTACTTCCTAACCTGCTGGAAAATCATGCAACAAAATGTGCAATTTGGATCAAAGTGAAACACATATAAGACACACTATGATGAGGATAATGTGTTCATGAAGGATAATCTAAATTTGATTTTTACATGCTCAAACTAGGTGTACTAGGTATGATCTTCATGACAGCAATACATCCGTTAACAATGCATAATCAGGTACAAAAGTACAACCCCTGGCAAAAATTATGGAATCACCGGGCTCGGAGGATGTTTATTCAGTTGTTTAATATTGTTGAAAAAAAGCAGATCACAGACATAGCACGAAACTAAAGTTATTTCAAATGGCAACTTCAGGGCTTTAAGAAACACTAAAAGAAATCAAGATAAAAATGTGGTACTCAGTAAAGGTAATTTTTTTCAGACCAAGCAGAGGGAAAAAATGATGGAATCACTCAATTCTGATGAAAAAATTATGGAATCATGAAAAACAAACACACAAAAGAACACTCCAATACATCACTAGTATTTTGTTGCACCACCTCTGGCTTTAATAACAGCTGGCAGTCTCTGAGGCATGGACTTAATGAGTGACAAACAGTACTCTTCATCAATCTGGCTCCAACTTTCTCTGATTGCTGTTGCCAGATCAGCTTTGCAGGTTGGAGCCTTGTCATGGACCATTTTCTTCAACTTCCACCAAAGATTTTCAATTGGATTGAGATCCGGACTATTTGCAGGCCATGACATTGACCTTATGTGTCTTCTTTCAAGGAATGTTTCCACAGTTTTTGCTCTATGGCAGGATGCATTATCATCTTGAAAAATGATGTCATCATCCCCAAACATCCTTTCAATTGATGGGAAAATAAAACTGTCCAAAATATTAATGTAAACTTGGGCATTTATTGAAGATGTAATGACAGCCATCTCCCCAGTGCCTTTACCTGACATGCATCCACATATCATCAATGACTGTGGAAATTTGCATGTTCTCTTCATGCAGTCATCTTTATAAATCTCATTGGAATGGCACCAAACAAAAGTTCCAGCATCATCACCTTGCCCAATGCAGATTCGCGATTCATCACTGAATATGACTTTCATCCAGTCATCCACAGTCCACGATTGCTTTTCCTTAGCCCATTGTAACCTTGTTTTTTTCTGTTTAGGTGTTAATAATGGCTTATGTTTAGCTTTTCTGTATGTAAATCCCATTTCCTTTAGGCGGTTTCTTACAGTTCGGTCACAGACATTGACTCCAGTTTCCTCCCATTCGTTCCTCATTTGTTTTGTTGTGCATTTCCTGTTTTGGAGACATATTGCTTTAAGTTTCCGGTCTTGACGCTTTGATGTCTTCCTTGGTCTACCACTATGTTTGCCTTTAACAACCTTCCCATGTTGTTTTTACTTGGTCCAGATTTTAGACACAGCTGGCTGTGAACAACCAGCATCTTTTGCAACATTGCGTGATGATTTACCTTCTTTTAAGAGTTTGATAATCCTCTCCTTTGTTTCAATTGACATCTCTCGTGTTGGAGCCATGATTCATGTCAGTCCACTTGGTGCAACAGCTCTCCAAGGTGCGATCACTCCTTTTTAGATGCTGAATAACGAGCAGATCTAATTTGATGCAGGTGTTACTTTTGGAAATTAAAATTTACAGGGTGACTCCATATTTTTTTCCTCAGAATTGAGTGATTCCATAATTTTTTCCCTCTGCTTGGTCTGATAAAAATTACCCTAACTGAGTACCACATTTTTTATCTTGATTTCTCTTAGTGTTTCTTAAAGCCCTAAAGTTGCCATTTGAAATGACTTTAGTTTTGTGCCATGTCTGCGATCTGCTTTTTTTCAAAAACATTAAACAACTGAATGAACATCCTACGAGCCCGGTGATTCCATAATTTTTGCCAGGGGTTGTATAACTATGGGCAGCATGGTGGCTTTGCAGCGCTGGGGTCCTGGGTTCAAATCCCACCAAAGACAACATCTGCAAGGAGTTTGTATGTTCTCCCCGTGTTTGTGTGGGTTTTCTTCGGGTACTCCGGTTTCCTCCCACAATTCAAAGACATACTGATAGGGATTATAGATTGTGAGTTCCAATGTGGACAGTGCCGATAATGTCTGTATAGTGCTTTTGAGAATGATAGCACTGTATAAGTATAATATATAACTAAACATGATTATTAAGCTGGGAGAGAGTCTGCTTGGTTAGGGAAGTACATGAGAAATCTTGGAGATGGTTGTGTGAGGAATAGACAAGAGGCATGTCCTGTTTGACCGAAGATTATATGCAGAGAGTAGGGATGAGCGAACGTGCTCGATAATACTCGGATATCACTAGACTATCTGGGTGCTCGGCACTCGGTGGGCATTAACCGGTGCTTGGATTTCAAGCTCAAATTCCCACCCCACATGTTTGGCGCCTGTTACACATCCAATAAACATGAAGGGATTGCCTGCCAGTCACTGTAATGCTGTAGCCATCTTTGTAGTGGCATTACTGTGATTGTCTGGCCATATTACATCATCAGGGGTTATAAAGGAATAGGCGCCGCCACACTCAGCACACTGATGCCATTGCACAGCTCAGTGACAGTCCTTATTGGAGGAAGCGAGTGGTTGTCCAGGCCTGTGTGTGCACAGTTTAACAAATCAGAGTCCTCTAGTGTTGATACTGGTGCTGAAGCTGAATCATCATACTAACAGTCTTTTTAAGGGATAATCTTGTGCTTTGCTGTTTGTATCAGATACATTCTGCATTTAGCCTAGGGAGGGACAGTTGCAGGAGCAGGGAGAGTGGCAGAATACAGCCTCTAGGCAGGGCTTAGGGCTTTGCAGTCCGTTGCTAAATATATATCTGCTGCATGTGACCACATTCTTTTTTTGATCTAGTGAAATAATTTACTATATTGTCATCCATCGAGTATTATGTGCTTTCTTTTAAATTTCGGTGGTATATAACACTCCAAAAAAGCATTCAAGATTTTTTCTGGATTCATTTAGTCATCCATAGAGTATTATGTGCTTTCTGTTAAATTTCGGTGGTATTATAACACTTCAAAAAAGCGTTCAAAAATTCTTCTGCATTTAATTAGTCATCCATAGAGTACTACATGGTTTCAGTTAAATTTCAGTGATATATAACACTGGAAAAAAGCATTCAAAATTTTTTCTGGATTCAATTAGTCATTCATAGAGTATTACGTGCTTTCTGTTAAATTTCGGTGGTATATAACACTTCAAAAAAGCATTAAAAAAAATTCTGGATTCAATTAGTCATCCGTAGAGTATTACGTGCTTTTTGTTAAATTTCAGTGGTATATAACATTCCAAAAAAGTGTTGAAAAAGCTTTGTGGATTTGTGGATTCAGTTAGTCATCCATACAGTATTATGTGCTTTTTGTTAAATTTTGGTGGTATATAACTCTCCAAAAAAAGCGTTCAAAATTTTTTCTGGATTCAATTAGTCATCCATAAAGTTTTACATGCTTTCTGTTAAATTTTGGTGGTGTATATAACACACCAATAAAGCATTAAAAAAAATTCTGGATTCAGTTAGTAAGCCACACAGTGTAACTTGCTTAGTGGGCGACAAAGATGGCAGAATCCCACGAGACTCCCGAGGGAGCGTCTGGAGGAATATCGGAGCAAGACCAAGCTGGTGCTACAGCGGAGGTGGCAGGAGTTTGTTGTCCATAGAAGAGTTTGGGACATGTCATCACATCTCGTTCAATCAGCGGACAGTAGAGGCGGCAAATTGCCTCGGAGGCTGCAAGAGCTGATGGCTGGAACCAGGGTCATGTTCTTCAAAATGGAGGGGCAACATCGCTGGTATGCAGTGGGTGTGATTCGAGAAGGAAGGGAGCAGGATGAACCCTTCTTGCGAAATGAACAGGCCTGGGAAAGGCTCCTCAAGGCAGCTCGAGACAGGGCTACCACCCCTGAGAGATCAGACTGTCCTTGGGGTTCCCTACCTACTATTTGGGAGCTGGCGATGGTGCAGGTGACACAGGGGGCTGTCGCACATTTCTACATGCCTGGGGCTTCAGCACTACCCAAAGCCGGGTCACTTACAGCCCAGGCATCTGGGAATCGGGCTTCAGGAAGCAGGGGAAGGCAGTCTCCTCCAGCCTCCCAAGGAAGGAGAACAAGAAGCGATACCTGAAGAGGATTACTGTATTAACCTCCTCATAATTTATTCCTGAACTCTGTGCAAAGCCTTTATGAGTGTAGGAGTACATCAACTACTCTTTCAAAATATTTGAAAGAGGCCCGCTAGTTGTTGCCTTTCATGGGTCTATGAATGAATGGATGACCCTCCTTATATTTTTATCCTGGCTTTACTCTTTGTGCAAAGCCTTTATGAGTATAGGAGTACATCAACTACACTTTCAAAATACTTACATTTAAATAATTTTTGGGATTGAATTTGTCATCCATACAGTTTAACGTGCTTTGTGTAAAATTTCGGTGGTTTAAAATTTTGAAAAACTGCTTGGCCTGGTACAGTTCACAAAATATTTTTGTTCCAAAAATTTACTATTGTCATACATACTGTATAACCTGCTTTGTGTGAAATTTCGTTGGTTTGAAATAAAAAAGAAAAATTGGACTTCTACAGTTGTACAAATTTGGTTGTTCAAAAACTGACTATTGTCATATATACTGTAGAACTTGGTTTGTGTGAAATTTCATTGGTTTAAAATAAAAACAAAAATTGGCCTGCTACAGGTGTACAAATTTGGTCCCTCAGTACTCGGTCCCCAGCCTCTACTATTTCTCCCTGCATGGCGTCCTCGCCTTCTAACAGCATATGTCCAGGAACATCACCCGTGCCCTTACCAATGCGGTTACTGGGATTGTCCACTTAACGACACGTAAACAAGCGATTGTGGCCAAGGACGTTACATTTTCCTGACAGCACACTGGGTGAACATTGTGGAGGCCGGGGCCGAGTCCCAAGCTGCCATGGTACATGTACTACCGACGCTGGGGATTGCTGGCCCTACTTCTATCAGGGTTTCCTCCACCTCCTACACCAGTTCCTTGTCCCCCATCCAGCTCCTCCTCATCCTCCATCTCCAATGTGCTATCTCAGAACAAGTTGTCTACATCAGCTGGAAGCTGAAAGCTCTGCAGCACTGCCTCAGCAAAGTGTTAACAGGCTCTGCTGAAGCTAATTTGTCTATGAGACAAGCCGCACACCGCAGCAGAGTTATTGAAAGGAATAACAGACCATACAGATCTGTGCCTCTCGCCGCTGAACTTACAACCAGGCATGGTCATGTGTGATAATGACCGTAGCCTGGTGGCAGCTGTGAAGCTTGGCAAGCTCACAGACGTACCATGCTTGGCACACGTGCTCAACATGGTAGTTCACGGGTTTCTGAAAACCTACCCAGATTTGCCAGAGCTTCTGGTCAAGGTACGCTGCATCAGCGCCCATTTCTGCAAGTCAGCTACAGCTGCCGCCGCTCTGGCATTTCTGGGGCAGCGCATGCAAGTGCGACTGGTGTGCAATGTGACCACATGCTGGAACTCCGCATTGCACATGTGAGGGGTGCAGAGTGGTAGTAGTGGCGAGGGACTGCTGTTGTGGTATATGCTTCCCCTGACCGCTCACAAATAAAATACATTGTCTGTGTTGTATTGTGCTTTGCATGTTGTGTAAAACACAGTTTTTGGTTGCTCCTCCATCTTTTTTAGGAATCCAGCCGTTGGAGGCAAGCAATCATTGTCACACACAGTCTCTCTTTTATATAAAATAACTTTACTAAACTCCTTTTGTTGCTCAATTCTGGTGACAGATACCGTTTCTTTGCACATCACAATTACATTTGTCATCCTCTCTTCTGTCCCTTTCGGTCCTATCTTCAGAGTTAGTTTCTCCGGTACCGCAGCTTTTCAGAACAAGGTCCTACTCTCCTCAGGTATGTCCCCGTCCAATCTCCCCTCCTTGGAAGTTGTGAAGACTGGTTCCATCAGTTCTTCTACAGGCCTGGGACGTTTAGGGAATTTTCCTCAGAGTTTACCGCTTCAATGTTCCCCAAGCTGCCTAACTCTTTCTATCATCGACCGTTGGTATCCTTATTGACCTTCAACCCCAAGGGCCCCAAGCTTCTCCTCAGTATTCCTCCAGCACATACCCTAACGTTACCAACAGCAACAACTGCTCTGACTGAACTGAACTGATTCCTGACAGGAATACCCGTTGCTCTCCTCTGGCCCAAACCCCTCCCCCTTTTTCAACTGGACCAATCATCAACCATCTCCGTCGGTTGCTGGGCAAACTACTCCGTTACTACCCTGGCACCTTCTACACTGGAGCTATTACTAAATATATTAACCATTTCTATCCCACTACACAGTACTCAATTCCTAATCTAATATACCATGCACTCCTAACATATACTATCCCTGTAACTAACATTAGACAATAGACATTTATGACGCACCCCTGGGCCTTCTGTGTCGTGCGGCATGGCGCGCACGGGGGCTTACCCGGAGCTGGATCAGATGGGGGTAGTAGTCTCGTGGCGGTGACCCGGTCCGTGCCCAGGGAGTCAAACTAAGCGGCGAGTCTATTAGCAGTAGATGTTAGAATGTGTGTCGACTACGCCACCCGTTGATTTGCGGTCACAAGGCCGCCGCTGCAAAACAGTCCGCTGAGGCCGGTGGTATGGGTGCAGCAGGGATGGTATAACCCCCAACGGGAGGGGTATGGCCTCAGGGCAGCAGGAGTAGATGATGGAGGTTGTGATGGTGCGGTAAGGAGGCACAGAGACGTGGGATGCAGTTTCAGGGTTTTTACTCACTGATGTTGCTTTAGTCACTCTGGCCTTGAGTGACCACCCGAGCCGTGCTGCGTCCACCAGGTGCGGGGCTCGGCTAACCCCCAGGCAGTTCCGGAGCGTGGTCCTGAGCTCCCCTCTCTCTCTCTCTTTCTGCTGGCCGTCCCCACCAGGGATCCACCTTTGTCCGGTTCCCTTGGGCCTTCTGATGGCAAAACCTTCTCTGGCTTTCCTGACCCTACTCTTGGTGTACCTTCCTGGTGGATGTGGTGAGGGTCGTGGCAAAGCTTGCCCACGACCTCCGGTTCCTGGCTAAGGGTTACTTTTGCCTCCGCCAGCTTGGGATCCGGTGCCCTTTTCTGCCAACCCTTCACCCTTTTTGGTATGATTCTGGGATCTTAGGGTTCCCTCTGGCTCTGCCTCCCTGGGTCCTTCTTCCTCCTCTTTCTTCATGCTTGGCCCTGGAGCTGGGCCCAGCCGGAGCCACAGCTCCCAGTCAGCCCTCCTGGCTGAGCTCCTCTGCTCTGCTTCTCCTCAGGCTGAACTTGACTAAAAAGACCCTGTCTCTAGATGGTGCCCACCTTATATACTCCCTCTATGTGTGAGCCCAGGTGACCAGCACCCAATGGGCTCCTAGCTTTACCCAGAGTACTCCCCCTATCTGCCCCTACACTACTGGGATGTTCCACCCCCCCTTCCCACTCCAGCCAGGGACAGACGCTGTCGTACCTGCACATTTAACTGGTGGGAGTACCGTAGTTCTGTCCCCCGGAAATGGGATGTATGTAGTGCATGCAGCCTACTGAGCTCAGTCCCACACTCCATCCTTACCCGGGAGTGGAATACCACACCTCTGGAGTGAGGTGCAATACCCCTGTAGCAGCCGAGTCCTCAGGGTGCTACATTCCCCCCTGGTAAATCACAGCACGTCCTCGGGCTGTAAAAGAGCAAAACATGCAAACATACAAAATTTTTCAAAACATACACGAATATATAAAACATTATAAACATTATCAGCAACATAACATTACGGGTAACTTCTTATATTATAAGACTTTTTGATATAAAACTCTTCTTATAAAATGTTCTTGTTCTTCTGGCCACTGTGCACTTGTGACCAGGTAAAAGTGCAACAGTCACTTGAAGGAAAACAGTTCTTCTATAAAACCAGTAGGGGGCGCTTTAGGAAGCGCAACTATTTACAAGGGGTATGGCCGCTCTCAGTCCTCGGCCAGTGGGGATAAGGGATGGCTGCTCACAGTCCTCAGCCTGTTAAGGGATAGGGACACACGGGTAACAGTTTGCTGGTCCCAACGGGGACTATACTTTACTTAGCAGCAGTACTTGTAACAGTTCTTGTACCCTTACGGGTAACTATGTACAGTTCCACTTTACCGTACTTCAGTAACGGCATCCTCCTGCTCCTTCTCGCGGGTGACCTTCAAACCCGTCCGGGTTCTCTTGTTCCTCCTCGCACTGTAGCTCTCTCTCGGTCAGTCGGTGTACATGGAGAGCATATGGACCTTTGGCACATTGATGCCGGGTGAAAGTGACCTCATCACCCAGGTACAGATCTCGTCCTCTGTGTCCCTCCGGCAGGTGGGACTCGACATCTCTGTGGGTCACGAAGACGTCGCCGGGGGTGCGGTGATCCCGGATGAAGCCCCATCCGTGCTGCAGTTGGAATTTGATTACAGTCCCGGTGGCACGGGGACCGTGGGCTGCACGAGGGTTCCGTCGGGTCCGGCTCTTCTGTTCTGCACTCTGCACTTGCAGCCGCTCCTCGCGGACCCGCCTCTCTCGCCGCTCCCGGTCGAAGACCTCCAGCTGTTGCCGGCAGCACTCTGCTCGCTGGGCTGCGGCCGCCCAGGTCTCTTGGGTGAAGCCGATGAGGTTTTCCCCGGTGGGGTCCCATTCAAATTGGGCCTCCTCCAGTGGGAGCGGGACGATCTTGACAGGCGCCGGAGCCGGAATCAGGGGCTCATCCAGGGGCCTTTCCTTCCGGAGTCGGGGATGGTAGTACTCCGGTGGCCACTCAAAGGGCTGCCCATCCGGGCAAGTATGTTGGGCGAACAAGTCTTCACCCAGGGGTAGGACTTTGTGGGTTGAGGGCGCGGTGGTGGCAGCGGCGCCCGGGATCACCAGGCCTTGCGACCAGGCTGGGGGCACCCTGAAGGTAAAGGGCACAGCGGGGACGGCGGCGCCCGGGGGTACTCGGCCCTGCGACCAGGCCGGTGGCGTCTCCTGCTTGGTCGCGCTCGGAGTTGAGGCGCGTGACGTCACAGGGGGCGTGGTCGCGGCTCCTGCTTGAGGCCTAGTCTGGAGCGGTGGCGGTGCAGCGACGGGCACGGTAGGGGAAATTTCGGGCTCTGCGACGGGGAGCTGGGGCAGGCTCGCGGTTTCTAGGCTTGGGGTAGTGACGTCCCCTTTACCTGCCTCCGTCTCTTCAGCTCCTTCCACGGCGTCGTCTCCGGCCTTCATTCCTCCCGCACCATCCTCAGAGGCGGTCAGACTCCTCGTCTCGGGTGGCGTGCTCCGCGGGCGGGTTCCAGCCTGCTGGGCCATCTCCCTGCTCCACGCAGTCAGCGTTTCTTGCTGCACCTGGGCCATCCTCCGTGCGAGGCCCTCCAGCGCAGTCTGTGCACGCTCCCGGTCTCGGGGGAGCTGTGCCAGGATCTCCACCAGGTCTTGTGGGGTGGTAGCTTGCAACAGGCTCCTGACCACAGGGTCGGTGCTGCCTGACTCTCCCTCCATCTCCGGGTACGGCTTCTCCAGACTCCTCCAGGCTGCACCCATCCTCTCTCTTTTGTTCTTGATCCGCCTACCTTGAGGGCGGTCATGGGGCAACTTGGTGATTGTCAGTTCCAGGGGCAGACCCCCCACGCTGACGGACATCTCAATCATTGCAGTCTCTGCTGGTGGGGGCGGTCTTCGTTTTTGGCGCCCTTCTTGGTCCTGGCCCACGATGGGAGGTGGCCTCTTGCCACCCTCTGGCACGCCCATAATGGCGTCCGCTCTGCCAGGGCGGGAAATCGTCTCAGATGGCGGGAACCGCTTCCCAATGGCGGGAAACTCTGTGGATGGCGGGAAAAGACTGCAGATGGCGGGCAACCGGCGGGAAACGACTCCGGACGACGTCCGATGGCGGGGACCCTCCGGAATTGGCGGGAGACTTCTTTTTACGGTACAGATAAACTTTTCCTAAGGCACGCAGTACCCGGTGGTTGCGGGCACGTAATCCTGCCGACTACGCCAAAGTTGACGCACCCCTGGGCCTTCTGTGTCGTGCGGCATCGCGCGCACGGGGGCTTACCCGGAGCTGGATCAGATGGGGGTAGTAGTCTCGTGGCGGTGACCCGGTCCGTGCCCAGGGAGTCAAACTAAGCGGCGAGTCTATTAGCAGTAGATGTTAGAATGTGTGTCGACTACGCCACCCGTTGATTTGCGGTCACAAGGCCGCCGCTGCAAAACAGTCCGCTGAGGCTGGTGGTATGGGTGCAGCAGGGATGGTATAACCCCCAACGGGAGGGGTATGGCCTCAGGGCAGCAGGAGTAGATGATGGAGGTTGTGATGGTGCGATAAGGAGGCACAGAGACGTGGGATGCAGTTTCAGGGTTTTTACTCACTGATGTTGCTTTAGTCACTCTGGCCTTGAGTGACCACCCGAGCCGTGCTGCGTCCACCAGGTGCGGGGCTCGGCTAACCCCCAGGCAGTTCCGGAGCGTGGTCCTGAGCTCCCCTCTCTCTCTCTCTTTCTGCTGGCCGTCCCCACCAGGGATCCACCTTTGTCCGGTTCCCTTGGGCCTTCTGATGGCAAAACCTTCTCTGGCTTTCCTGACCCTACTCTTGGTGTACCTTCCTGGTGGATGTGGTGAGGGTCGTGGCAAAGCTTGCCCACGACCTCCGGTTCCTGGCTAAGGGTTACTTTTGCCTTCGCCAGCTTGGGATCCGGTGCCCTTTTCTGCCAACCCTTCACCCTTTTTGGTATGATTCTGGGATCTTAGGGTTCCCTCTGGCTCTGCCTCCCTGGGTCCTTCTTCCTCCTCTTTCTTCATGCTTGGCCCTGGAGCTGGGCCCAGCCAGAGCCACAGCTCCCAGTCAGCCCTCCTGGCTGAGCTCCTCTGCTCTGCTTCTCCTCAGGCTGAACTTGACTAAAAAGACCCTGTCTCTAGATGGTGCCCACCTTATATACTCCCTCTATGTGTGAGCCCAGGTGACCAGCACCCAATGGGCTCCTAGCTTTACCCAGAGTACTCCACCTATCTGCCCCTACACTACTGGGATGTTCCACCCCCCCTCCCACTCCAGCCAGGGACAGACGCTGTCGTACCTGCACATTTAACTGGTGGGAGTACCGTAGTTCTGTCCCCCGGAAATGGGATGTATGTAGTGCATGCAGCCTACTGAGTTCAGTCCCACACTCCATCCTTACCCGGGAGTGGAATACCACACCTCTGGTTTGAGGTGCAATACCCCTGTAGCAGCCGAGTCCTCGGGGTGCTACATTTACATATTCATAAATAAACACAGAGTAGAAGAATCTATCTATATAATTGTCTTATCCCGTCTGTCTGTCTTCCTGTCTGTCTGTCTGTCTGTTTGTCTGTCTTTCTGTCTGTCTGTCCTGGAAATCCCGGGTCGTTGATTGGTCCGGCCGCAGCCAATCAGCGACGCGGCATTTCAGAAAAACATGGCGGCCATTAGCGGCTCATGAGTGGCTCGGAGGTCAGCGGTGATGCAGCCGGGAGATGCAGCCGGCTGCTCGCAGCATAAGTCCCCCGACCGCAAGCGCCGCTGACCTACATGCGGCTATCGTCGGAAGATCAGCGGCTACGGCCGCTTATCTCCCGAGGACAAGTGTGACACTCCTCCCCTCCCCTCCGTCCCCACCCTTCTCCTCCGTTCCCCTCCTCTCCCCTCCTCTCCTCTCCCCTCCCCTCTCCTCCCGTCCCTCCCTCCGCTCGATCAGGACCCCGGCACCCGGCGTCATACTTACCCCTCCCCTCCTCTCCCCTCCCCTCCCCTCTCCTCCCGTCCCTCCCCCCGCTCGATCAGGACCCCGGCACCCGGCGTCATACTTACCCCTCCCCGTGCCTGCGCAGCAGCTCCTGTGTCTTCCGCTGCAGCTCTGTGACGTCTCAGGTCAGAGGGCACGGTGACGTCTTTACACCGCGCTCTCTCCTGACCGGTCACAGCGCACAGCGTGAAGATGCCGGCTACGCTGGAGTCCAGAGAAGCAGTGAGGTGAGTACTGTATTTTTTTTTTTTTTGTATGGGGCCATAGGGGACCTGCATGGGGCACTATGGGGGGGATGGGACATCCTGCATGGGGTATTATATAGGGGGGATGTGACAGCCTGCATGGGGCATTATATGGGGGGAGAGGTGACATCCTACATGGGGCATTATATGGGGGGAGAGCTGACATCCTACATGGGGCATTATATGGGGAAGAGGTGACATCCTGCATGGGGTATTATATAGGGGGATGTGACAGCCTGCATGGGGCATTATATGGGGGGAGAGGTGACATCCTACATGGGGCATTATATGGGGGAACAAGTGACATCCTGCATGGGGTATTATATAGGGGGATGTGACATCCTGCATGGGGTATTATATAGGGGGGATGTGACATACTGCATGGGGCACTATAGTGGGATGTGACTTCCTGCATGGGGCATTGTATAGGGGGATGTGACATCCTGCATGGGGTATTATATACGGGGGATGTGACATCCTGCATGGGGTATTATATGCATGGGGTATTATATACGGGGGATGTGACTTCCTGCATGGGGCATTATAAAGGAGGGTCGGGAGACATATGCTAGAATACCCGATGCGTTAGAATCGGGCCACCATCTAGTACATTCATAAAAGGGAAAGAGGCTCATGACCGTCCTGGTCACCCTCTTAAACACATGCTGGTAAGGCTTCGTGAGCAGCAGAGGCCAGATGTGGAATACCAGCACCAACACGCTTGCTGGTATTGTGGTCAGTTTCCGCACATAACAAATGAAGAGTGGCTATGGATGTCTGACAATTGTGCAGTTCTCCAAGAATTTGAAGACTCCACAAAGACAGTAAGCGGCGATGACGGCATCATCAGCACAATGACCCCACTTCTGTGCCTACTTAAACAGTCGCTGCTGACAATTAAACATGAAGCTTTGCATGCGGACCAAGTGGAGACGGAGGAAGACATGAGACAGGGAGATACTACCCAGCCCAGCCTCATCTCATCTGCTCAGCGTGGATTGGGTAACAATGAGGAAGTGGAGGCTGAGGAAGAGGAGGAGGAGGAACAGGAACTGGCAACAGAGGCTATTACCCACACAAGCTTCATCCCATCTCTCTTACATGGATGGCCTGAGGAGGGGAATGAGGAGGAAGAGATGGAGAAGGAGATGAAGAGTAGTCACCATGCTGGAGACAAGTGTTGGCTGTAGGGACCTTGGCACATATGGCAGACTTTATGTATCGCTGCCTTTCCCATGACCCTCGCGTTACATTCATCTTGGCCAAAAAAAGATTACTGGTTGTTCACCCTGCCAGACCCACGGTGCAAGGAGAAACTTGCATTTCTTCTTCCTGAGTTGGAGAGGTCTACTAAAATGGTGCTATACCAGAAGGTCATTGTGGAAAATATTTTGATAACACTTCCATTAGACAACGCTAGTGGCAGGGGGCAAGCTTCATTTGCCCAACTAAGGAGGAGAAGCGAAGGAGACACACAGAAGGTACAGCAAAAGTTTTTAAAGATGGTCAAGCAATACCTAGCCGTCAAAACCAGCATTTTGCAGTACATATGTGGCGGATGTTGGAAGAAGTGATCTGACGCTGAGCACGGTCCATGGCTGTTTAGCACTGGGCCTATCCAACTCAAACCCCCCCAAAGCAACTACATTGTCTTCTGCCATTAGTGGTATGCCACTGAGTCCCAGAGCAGAACCTTGAGGTACACCAACAAAAAGGGGGTGAAATGGTGAAATGAGGAGGTAGTGTGAGAATGAGAGACATCAAATGACTGGATGGTGAGGTATGAGGTGATCCAGGAGAGGGACAAGTATGTAAGGGCAAGAGATGAGACAGTTCGTTAAAGGAGGGAGTAACTGATCATGCAAAAAGGCAGAGGGCGAGATAAAAAAGAAAGCTCACAGAATAATTTCTTTATTACTAGTGACTCTGATTAAGGCTATGTGCCCACGATGCAGAAATGAAGCAGAAAATTTCTGCAGCGTTTCTGCATCTCCCTAGCCAGAAAAAAACGCATGCAGATTGTGCATGCGTTTTTCCTGCAGAATACACGCGTATTCACATGCATATTCACATGCCTTTATGCATGCATTTACGCATGAGGACTACAAGCACTTTCCGGGCGATAGCATCACCTGGAAAGTGCTTGACAACTAGGTCACACTATATAAATCCATGCAAACAGCATGGATTTATATAGTGTGACTGTAAAAAATAAAGCTATACTTACCGATCCCCCGCCGCATGTGTTGTCGCGCTCCTTCCGGGTTGCCGGCATATCGCGAGACAGCCTGCGGTCACATGACCGCGACGTCATCTCAGGTCCTGGAAGGAGAAGCGCTGCAGGGGCCGCCGGACAGGTGAATATAAACTTTTTTATTATTTTATTCTTTTTTTCACAGGTACAATGGTACCCAGGTCTGGATGAGAGTCTCCTCTCCTCCAGACTTGGGTACCATACGCACAATGAAACGCATATTATCCGCGTGTACAAATGTACAGACACGGATATTATGCGTCTCAATGCAAGTCAATGGCGGCAATTCCGCTGCGCTTCCGCAAAATTATTGAACATGCTGCGGATTTATGAGCGCTGCAGAAACGCTGCGGAAAAATCCGCAGCATGTGCATTGACATTGCGGAATGCCATTGGGGACCATGGGGTGCGGATTACCATGCGTTTTTGATGCGTTTCCGCTGCGGAAAAACGCATGAAAAACGCATCGTGGGCACGTAGCCTAAGACCAGAATGTAGGTGGTCAAATAGTTACCTCTGTATGAGAGGTGATAAGGGAGTCCAAGCTGGACATACTGTTGAAGGAGTTTAGGTGAAATGGGAGTAGTGGGATGAGGTAGCTGGACAAAGTTGATAGTTGTAGAGATGTTTTCTAATGATGGTTTTGTTGTTTGAAGGAAAAAAGAAATATGGCAGTGGTTAATAATAGGTTAAAGAAGTAGGTTAGTACGGGGATAATTGTAGTAATGTCAGGGATGCCAAAATTGGCAAAGCTAGGGCACGACGAGCCATGGCAGCGCTAGCTTGTCAAATTCATGACAAGCTGTGGCATACCTTACGTCACAAATCTTACTCCAGTGACTGGAGTTACATTTTGTGGCATGACAGACCCAACTTTTCAGAAATGCCTGATTCATTAAGACTCCGAAGTAGTCTGACTCCAGCACTCCCCCTGAGGTGTGAACAACATCAATCTTGATGAATCAGGGCCAATGTAATTATCAGTCTTCCTCAAACAAATGTCTGGTTAAAGTTCACTTAAAGTCCATGCATGCTTTTAAGAATAGACTTAGTGTGAAAATAAATACATACAGTGGAGAAAATAAGTATTTGATACACTGCCGATTTTGCAAGTTTTCCCACCTACAAAGAATGGAGTGGTCTGTGATTTTTATCATACGTACACTTCAACTGTGAGAGACAGAATCTTATATAAATCCAGAAAATTTTGACGCGCCCCCTGGGCCGTGTGTGCACGCGTGTGGGTTACCCGGAGCCGGGTCTCTGGGGGTTGTAGTCTCCGTGGCGGCGACCCGGTCCCGTGGCTCAGGGTGGTCAAACCAGTGGCAGTCCTTTATAGGTTTTAGGTTAATTGTCCGACTACGCCACCCGTGGATTGCGGTCAGGGTGTACCGCCGCTGCGAGGCAGACCGCTGAGGCTGGTGTTGTATGGGAGAATGGGATGACTCCCCACGGGAGGAGTATAGCCTCAGGGCAATGAGTGTGGATGATGGGAGTGATGGTGCACGAGCGCAAAAGGAACGACTCAGAGTCTTTGCAGTGCAGTTCAGGGTCTTTACTGATGATAATAAGGCAGACCCTCCCAGGAGTACTGGCTAGCATAAGAGGCCTGGTCAGTCTGTGAGCAAGCTGGAGCTCCCGTGGCCAGGTGGAGTTGTAGGCCTCCCCGTCTGTCTGCACTCTTCCTGGCTACCTTGCTATAAGCGGGTGATAGTAGCCCACGTCCCTGAGTGTACCGTGTAGTGCTCACCCGTATGGCTGGTGACTTGGGGCCTTCTGTTAGCCTCCGCTCCTCGATGGCGGTGCTGTTCCCTTGCTTGTGACTGAGCCTCCGGGCTTCTATGGCCAGAGGACCTGGAATCCCCTGCCGGCTGGGTTCTGCTGTTGGACTTAGAGATCCTTACAGCCTCGGACTCCGGTGTCCGGTACTTAGATTCTTCTGCCAGGGCGAGCTCTGCTTAGCTCCAGCCCCTGGCACTCAGCTCCTGCTCCTACAGAGCTCCTGCTGTTTCTTTCCCTGTGTCTGCTTGTTCTCTCCTAACCCCGCCCCAGACCCAGTTTATAAGGGCAGATTCCTCCCCTCCCAGGACTGGGCAGGAGGTGTTGCATGCTTAAGGGCTCCTGACCAGGAAACCTCCCACTTGCTCTCAGACGTAATATTTCTATTACTGTGGTAACCAGACCCCTGGGGTGCCACATTCCCCCCTAGTAAATTTTAGTACTCCGGGACTAAACACATTTTTTAAAACATAATATAACAGGGTATAAACAACAACAGGAAAAAGTACATTTCGTCTTTAAGGTCACGGCATTTCCGTAACCGGGTGTCCATATCACCAAAGGTGAAGTTTTTAGGCAGAGTAGGGGACCTGTCCAAAGGAAACCCCAAACGTTGGCCCTGGGTGTGGCTGCAAGGCTGAGGCTAGCTACTTTGGGCCACAAGGAGGCCACGCCAGACAGGTTTTTCTTCCGTGGCCGTTTTCGCAAGAAGCACTAAGTGTAACTATCTACAATGTAGTTCCGGTTATTCAGCGTCCATAACCTGTCAGTCCAAATAAACCTGAAGAGTAACTAGAGAAACATAATTAATAAACAGGCAGCAAACATAAACCATTTTCAACATTTGCAGTTTACAGGTAAATTCACATTACAGTTTAGATTCTCCAGCGAGCGGGCATCTGTCCTCTAGTGCTCCTGGTGGACCTACGTAACCCACTATCTGGTTCTGCACTACAGGGTGTAGAAGGTGTTGCGGGTAGGTCTGGCAGCTTTCTGCGTACTCTTTGGCTTACTAGGGGCACGGCAGGCTCACTACTAGCAGAGGGTTGATTCTCCTGGGCTGCTGGTATGGATTCTTCTGCCTCCTGGGACGGCTGCTCTTCTGACACTACCTGTTCTTCTGTAGGCCCTTGAGGGGCTGGTTGGAGAAAGGTGAGGACGGGTACCACGACTGCGTTGTTGATTTTAGTCCAGGACCGGGGAAAGTCTCCGAGTACGGTACTGATCATTTCTTCCCTTTCCTCTGCGGGTTGAGTGTTCTCTTGATCTTCTTCAGTGCTTTGCAGCTGCTCGGGACACTTTTTCAGGTGGTCTCTGGAAACAATGGCTGTGGTTTCTCCTCCATCCTTACTGATTACACAGACTTTTGGGTTCTCATGGCTTGAGGGCAGTACGGGTATGGGTCCTTCTCCCACTGGTCGTCCAACTTGTGGAGCCGCCTCTTTCTCTTCAAGACCTGCTCTCCAGGTACCAGGGGAACAGCGGGAGCATACTGGTTATAAGTCTTCTCTTGCCTTTCTCTTGCTTGAGACAGACTTCGCTCGACGCTCTCCTGTACTTTCCGATACTGCTGCTGCCGTTCTGTATCCCTGTCTGCCTCTGGCGAGGTGTCCTCAGGTGTCAGGACTCCCATATCCAGGTCAATAGGCAGCTTACCAGGTCTTGCTCTCATTAGGTAAGCCGGGGTACAGTTGGTGGAACCTACGGGGATGTGATTATACAAGTCCACCAGATCAGGCAGTTTTTCAGGCCACAGACTGCGTTCTTCCAGGGGCAACGTTTTTAGCAAGTCTATCACCACCTGGTTCATTTTCTCACATAGTCCGTTGGGCTGAGGGTGATAGGGCGTTGTTCTTATCTTCCTGCAGCCATACAGATTGCAGAACTCTTGGAAGACCTCCGCTTCGAAGGCTGGTCCTTGGTCCATCAGCACTTGCTCCGGATACCCGTGTGGACGGCAGAAGTGCTGCTGGAAGGCTCTAGCTGCTGTTTGAGCCGTTAAGTCCTTGACAGGGACCACCACCAGGAACCGGGAGTAGTGATCTACGATTGTGAGGGCGTAGACGTACCCAGATTTGCTTGGAGCCAGTTTCACATGGTCCAGAGCTACCAGCTCCAGTGGCTGCCTGGTGATGATGGGCTGCAGAGGAGTCTTCTGGCTGGCACGGTCCTTCCTTCTTAGGTTGCACGGGCCACAGTCTCTGCACCACCTCTCGATGGCTCCCCTCATGCCTACCCAGTAGAACCGTCCACGCAAGAGGAACTCCAGCTTCTTCCATCCAAAGTGTCCTGCTCCGTCGTGGTATGCCTCCAGAACCATAGCGGCGTCTCGTCTTGGGACCACTACCTGCCAGGTCAGCTCATGTATTCTAGAGTTGACCATTCTCCGGCACAGCTTCTCCTTGTAAAGAAACAGTTTACTTTTCTCCTTTCACAGTTGCTTAGTCTCCTCCGGAGCGTCTGGGTCAAGACGGGCATCAGCCTGTGTCAGCATTTCCTTCACCAGACGGACTGCGGGATCACTGTCTTGTGTCTCTGCCCTGCTGTAGTGGGGTAAGGGATTGAACGTAGCAGAGCGCCTGTCCCTTACACGGTGGGAATACAGGGTAATCCCATGACGGTGGAACGCAGGGAGTTCGACTTCTTCCAGTTCTTCTGGATCTTCCCCTACGTCTGGTAAGTTTGGCATTCTGGACAGGGCATCCGCGTTGGCATTTGAGCGTCCCGCCCGGTATTTGATGGTGAATTCATAGTTGGACAGGCGGGCCATCCATCTCTGCTCCAGGGCACCAAGTCTTCCAGTGTCCAGGTGTGTCAACAGGTTGTTATCCGTGTACACGGTGAACTTGGAAGAGGCAAGGTAATGCTTGAAACGTTCTGTCACTGCCCACACCACTGCCAGGAACTCTATCTTGAATGAGCTATAATTCTCAGGGTTTCTCTCTGTGGGCCGTAGTTTTCGGCTGGCGTAAGCGATTACCCGTTCGTTCCCCTGCTGGATCTGGGACAGTACGGCTCCTAGCCCGATGTTGCTCGCGTCCGTGTGGAGGATAAAGGGCTGGCTGTAGTCAGGGTACGCCAGGATTTCATCACCCGTGAGGGCCATCTTCAGCTGGCGGAAGGACTCCTCTTCCAGCTTTTCCCACCTGAAGGGCGGCTTCTGGTTTTTGGCCTTCCTGGATGGACCTATCAGGAGGTCCTGCATAGGAGCTGCCATTTTGGTGAAACCGGGAATGAATCTTCGGTAGTAGCCTACCAACCCGAGGAACTGCCGCACTTCCTTTATGCTGGAGGGTCTTGGCCAGTCTTTAATCACGGTGATCTTATCGTGGTCGGGAGCCACTCCGTCAGCACTCACCACGTGTCCCAGGTACTGTACCTTTGGTTTCAGCAGGTGACACTTGGAGGGTTTCACCTTTAGGCCGTAGCTTGCCAGGGCGTCAATCACTTCTGCCAGGTGTTTCAGATGGTCCTCGTAGGTCTTGGAATAAACGATGACATCGTCCAGGTATAACAGGACCGTCTCGAAATTCCGGTGTCCCAGACAGCATTCCATCAACCGCTGGAAGGTTCCTGGTGCATTGCAGAGCCCGAACAGCATACAGTTGAATTCGCTGAGACCCATCGGGGTGGTGAACGCAGTCTTCTCCTTGTCCGCCGCTGCTACAGGAACCTGCCAGTACCCGCTAGTAAGATCCAAAGTGGAGAAGATGTTAGCAGATTTTAATGCAGCTAAAGATTCTTTTATCCTAGGTAACGGGTACGCATCCTTGTGTGTGATTCAGTTGACCTTTCTGTAGTCTACACACATTCTCATGGTGTTGTCTTTCTTTTTCACTAGAACTAGTGGAGCTGCCCAGGGGCTACAGCTGTCCCTGATTACCCCAGCCTCCTTCATGTCTAGCAACATCCCCTTTGCATGCTGATAGTGTGCAGGGGGTACAGGTCGGTATCTTTCCTTTATGGGTGGATGGTCTCCTGTGGGGATGTGATGTTCTACCCCTTTTACTCGCCCGAAGTCTAGCGGGTGTTTACTAAATGTAATGCACACGCCCGGGCTGAGTGGTGTGTGCGTGTATATGTAGTGATTCCACTGGACCGTGCCGGAGAGTGAATGCCTGGAGGGGCGTAACTAAGTATCCACCCGATCCGACCAGGGTCGCACGACGGCATACGACGCCAGTGCACCAAGGAGGAACCGAGCAGAGGGACCAGGTGCTACTCCAGGACAGACCCCGGACACGGCTGTTGACCCACACAGGGGAATACAGGAACAGGCAGGTTAGGCTGGCACACAGACTGTTGGGTATAGGCAGACATGGCTGGTATGCAGACTGGCGGATGCTGGTAAGCACGACTGGTATGCAGGTAGGGAGGTACTGGCAGGTACGACAGGTTGGAGCACCGAGTGGATAGGACCCAGTACAGACTGGGACTCAGGAACAGAACCACAGCTGTGGTGGACAAACACAGCAGAGTGAGGCCGCCCAGAGCGGTGAGCAAGAGCAGAACAAGACAAGACCGCCTGGAGCGGTGAGCGAGAGAAGAGCAGGACAAGGCCGCCTGGAGCGGTGAGCGAGAGAAGCAGCACGAGACTGCCGGAGCAGTGAGCAAAGGGTCAGAGCAGAGCGAGACTGCCGGAGCAGCGAGCAAAGGGTCAGAGCAGAGCGAGACTGCCGGAGCAGCGAGCAAAGGGTCAGAGCAGAGCGAGACTGCCGGAGCAGCGAGCAAAGGGTCAGAGCAGAGCGAGACTGCCGGAGCAGCGAGCAAAGGGTCAGAGCAGAGTGAGACTGCCGGAGCAGCGAGCAAAGGGTCAGAGCAGAGCGAGACTGCCGGAGCAGCGAGCAAAGGGTCAGAGCAGAGCGAGACTGCCGGAGCTGCGAGCAAAGGGTCAGAGCAGAGCGAGACTGCTGGAGCAGCGAGCAAAGGGTCAGAGCAGAGCGAGACTGCCGGAGCAGCGAGCAAAGGGTCAGAGCAGAGCGAGACTGCCGGAGCAGCGAGCAAAGGGTCAGAGCAGAGCGAGACTGCCGGAGCAGCGAGCAAAGGGTAATAGCAGAGCGAGACTGCCAGAGCAGCGAGCAAAGGGTCAGAGCAAAGCGAGACTGCCGGAGCAGCGAGCAAAGGGTCAGAGCAGAGCGAGACTGCCGGAGCAGCGAGTAAAGGGTCAGAGCAGGCAAGAACCGCCAGAGCGGTGAGCAAGGCAGAGCAGAGGGGACAGGGCTCTGTTCACACGGAACAGACTGGAAGGGAGAGGCAGAACCAGGTACACACAAGATACTTGCAATGAAGTAGCGAGTGGACTCTAAACTCACAAACGGGAGTACAAGGACAACGAGTAGGAGTTAGGTACAGGATCAGATTCTGCAGGAAAAGGGAAGGTACGGACATAGAGAAAAACAGGTAACAGGCTAGGAGAGTATTCAGACAAGAACAGACACAGCAGCAAGATACAGGAGCGGTTCTAGGTATGCGGCCCCTAGAAGGCGGAAAGAACAGGCTAGGAGCGTGTTCACATTGGCCTGGAAATACAGCCTCCAGGACAGGCAGAAGACAACAGGCTAGAAGATAGTTCAGACAGGACACAGTTCAGACCCGGGAACTGATACCGCAAGGCAGGAAACATAGACAGGACCTGGCACATCAGTGACTAGCCGCCAACTGACAGAACACAATGCTCAGGCATGGATTCCAGGGAGGAGCTGGGTTAAACACTAGGTGACAGACAGCAATAGGCTGAGGACGCACAAGGGGTGTGCCTGCAGCAGCTACAAGAAGCAGTAAGTGATCGGGCGCCGCCCTTAAGCAGCAGAAACAGAGGCAAGCAGACAGCATGGAGGGAAGCCAGGCTAGCAGACTGGACTGGAGATCAAGAGCGCGCTCTTGCACAGTGGGAGATGGAACACTATGCAAGGACGCTGCCAGGTATGTTACAGTACCCCCCCCTTACGCCCCCTCTTCTTCAGGCCTGCCAGAATGTTCTGCAGGGAATTCGAGGGCCAATCCTTTACTTCAAGGAGATCACTTCCACTGTCCACAGGAAAAACTGGTCTCATCTGAGTAGCTAGGATGCTACCTCCTATCCAGCCATCCTCAGCAACAGACGAAACGGGTGGAGTACCAGGAACAGCACACAAGGAAGTCTCTCTCCACTTATTATCAGGTAGCACCCCAGAGGGTTCAGGAGACAACTGGAAGTCCTCCGCCGGGTAGGAGGGGTGCAGAGACTCAGGGGTAACCTCTGTTTCGGGGTACATCTTGTCAAGCTCACAGGATGAAATGGGCGAGGTATCAGGTACAAGGTGTAGAAAAGTCACTGTCTTTTTGTTATCTGGTGGTACCCCGGGGGATTCAGGAAACAACTGGGGGTCCTCCGCCGGGTCGGAAGAGTGCAGAGACTCGGGGACAACCTCTGCTTCGGAGTACACTAGGTCGGACTCGCTGGAAGAAGCGGGTGAGGTATCAGGTACCGAGTATGTCCACAATGATCAGTCCTTGTGCCGCCAGTTCGACTTTACCGATTTTAATGGTCACCTCTTTGAATCCCACCTGCGGCACGGGCTGACCATTGCTGGCGATGATACTCAGGTCGTCATCTGGGTAGCGGGTTATGTCCGAGTCATTCCAGTACCTCTTAAAGAGCACATAAGGGATGGTAGTCACCTGTGACCCGGTGTCTAGTAGGGCACTCATAGGAATGCCATCCAGTACCACAGGCAAGACCGGACGTCCCCCTACATATTTATCACGCCAGTTTGAGGGGCCTGATGATTTTATGCCTGGGGGTTGGCCCTCTGCCCCAGGTTGTGCCCGTTTAAATGACAGTACCTTGCCATATGTCCGGGTTGATTGCAGCGGCGGCAGATAGGTTGTCCGTCCTCGTTGTATCTGTCGCTGGGTCTTCCTCTGGACGATGGGATCCTCCTCTGTTGGTACCACGGGTCGTCCTCCGGACTGGTGGCCAGCTTGATCCTTCCTGGAGGAGAGACCTGTAAAGACTGCACAGTTCGGGTTAGCGCGGCTACGCTTTTAGTTAGCTCCTGGACCTGATGGTGCAGGTCTGTAGCCGGGTTTTTGTCCAAAGCCTGCGCACCAGCTCCTATAGGCTCTGCAGACAAGGGCGCCGCCTCCTGATGATAGGTAATAGCAGGGCGCCGGTGGGTTACAGCGCTACCAGGTGCCGGTTCTCTGAGCACCCGGATGGCCCTGTCTTTTAACTTTGCAAAGTCTAAACCAGGGTTCTGCAAGGCCATTGCACGTAACTGGGTTCGGTGGGCGTTGGACAGCAGACCCTCAATGAATTACTCAGTTAACAGTTCATCTGCATTCCGCACACTGTCAGGGTCTGCCTGTTTAATGGCTCCCAGGGCCTCTTGCAAACTCAAAGCATAGTCTCTTATACTGTCTTGGGCCCGCTGCTTACACCCATAAAATCTCATTTTGATCTCGGCTGAGGTGCGGGTATCGAAAGTGTCCTTCAGCCGGGCTAAGATCTCCTTTACGGTCTCCTTGTCCCGGACTGACCAGGACTTTACTTCGCGTTGGGCTGCGCCGGTTAGCTGGCCTATCAATATGCTCACTTTCTGGCCCTCCGTCAGGGGGTATACCTTAAATAGGCTGTACAGTCTCTCTTTAAAGTCACTTAGGGTATGCGACTCCCCTGAGTATTGGGGCAGTCAGGCCGCTCCGGGGATGTAAGGCATTGTAAATGGCATTACTGCGGCAGTGGCCGCGCTGGTGGTAGAGGGTCCCTCCGTGTCCGTCATCTTCCTCCCCCCTAGTTAAGTGTGGCCTACCTTCCGACGATCCTCTTCTGTAGGCCGCGGCTCCGCTGGTGCTGCTCCGGACGAGGACCTTGCGTCGCGTCCTGGTGACGTCAGCGTCGCTCTCTCTCCCTTCCAGGACCTTGCGCAGCATCGGTGCGTAGGGCGGAGCTTCAGGTCTCGCGCGCTTTCGGCGTCCACGCCCCTCTTCTTCCCACGCGGCGTCCCGAAGATGGCGCCCGATGGCGGGAAAACGACTGCGGATGGCGGGAAAACAGCTGCGGATGGCGGGAAAACGGCTGAAGATGGCAGGAAACTTCACCACGGTAGGTATGACAGTCTTTTGAAGGCGCGCAGTACCCGGTGGTTGCGGGCACGAAATCCTGCCGACTATGCCAAAGTTGACGCGCCCCCTGGGCCGTGTGTGCACGCGTGTGGGTTACCCGGAGCCGGGTCTCTGGGGGTTATAGTCTCCGTGGCGGCGACCCGGTCCCGTGGCTCAGGGTGGTCAAACCAGTGGCAGTCCTTTATAGGTTTTAGGTTAATTGTCCGACTACGCCACCCGTGGATTGCGGTCAGGGTGTACCGCCGCTGCGAGGCAAACCGCTGAGGCTGGTGTTGTATGCGCAGCAGAGAATGGGATGACTCCCCACGGGAGGAGTATAGCCTCAGGGCTATGAGTGTGGATGATGGGAGTGATGGTGCACGAGCGCAACAGGAACGACTCAGAGTCTTTGCAGTGCAGTTCAGGGTCTTTACTGATGATAATAAGGCAGACCCTCCCGGGAGTACTGGCTAGCATAAGAGGCCTGGTCAGTCTGTGAGCAAGCTGGAGCTCCCGTGGCCAGGTAGAGTTGTAGGCCTCCCCGTCTGTCTGCACTCTTCCTGGCTACCTTGCTATAAGCGGGTGATAGTAGCCCACGTCCCTGAGTGTACCGTGTAGTGCTCACCCGTATGGCTGGTGACTTGGGGCCTTCTGTTAGCCTCCGCTCCTCGATGGCGGTGCTGGTCCCTTGCTTGTGACTGAGCCTCTGGGCTTCTATGGCCAGAGGACCTGGAATCCCCTGCCGGCTGGGTTCTGCTGTTAGACTTAGAGACCCTTACAGCCTCGGACTCCGGTGTCCGGTACTTAGATTCTTCTGCCAGGGCGAGCTCTGCTTAGCTCCAGCCCCTGGCACTCAGCTCCTGCTCCTACAGAGCTCCTGCTGTTTCTTTCCCTGTGTCTGCTTGCTCTCTCCTAACCCCGCCCCAGACCCAGTTTATAAGGGCAGATTCCTCCCCTCCCAGGACTGGGCAGGAGGTGTTGCATGCTTAAGGGCTCCTGACCAGGAAACCTCCCACTTGCTCTCAGACGTAATATTTCTATTACTGTGGTAACCAGACCCCTGGGGTGCCACAATTTCATTATATGATTTTTACATAATTAATTTGCATTTTATTGCATGAAATAAGTATTTGATACAATAGAAAACAGAATTCTTTGTTTGCAATTCCAGACGTTTCCTGTAGTTCTTGACCAAGTTTGCACACAACTGCAGCAGGGATTTTGGCCAACTCCTCCATACAGATCTTTGGGACTGTCAGAGAGCAACATTGAGTTTCAGCTTCCTCCAAAGATTTTCTATTGAGTTCAGGTCTGGAGACTGACTAGGCCACTCCAAGTCCTTGAATGCTTCTTACGGAGCCACTCCTTAGTTGCCCTTACTGTGTGTTTCGAGTCATTGTCATACTGGAAGACCCAGCCACGACCCATCTTCAATGCTCTTACTGAGGGAAAGAGGTTGTTGGCCAAAATCTCGCGACACATGTCCCCATTCATGGCCTTCAATACGATGCAGTCGTTCTGTCCCCTTGGCAGAAAAGCACCCCAAAGTATGATGTTTTCCCCATTATGCTTCACGAATGGGACGGTGTTCTCAGAGTTGTACTCATCCTTCTTCTTCCTCCAAACACGGTGAGTGGAATTAATACCAAAAAGTTCTATTTTGGTCTCATCTGACCACATGACCATCTCTCATGCCTCCTCTGGATCATCCAGATGGTCATTGGCGAACTTCAAACGGGCCTGGACATGTGCTCACATGAGCAGGAGGACCTTGCGTGCTATGTGAGGACTCATATTGTATATAGAGAAGCTATGTGGGGGCTGATACTGTATATAGGAGGCTGTGTGTGGGCTCTTACGATATATAATGGGCTGTGTGGGGGCTCATACGGTATATAGGAGTGCTGTGTGCGGGCTCATATAGTATATATGGGATGTCAGCATACTTTACTGCTCAACATTAAGTGATACAATTAGTATTAATATAAATAATTATAATTAGTAAGCTACTATTAATAATGAGAAGAATTAATTTCAGTATATTGGTTCGGCCCTCCACAACAGTCACGGTCTCTCATGTGGCCTTTCGGGGAAAGGTCACTATATGGTTTGTGTAGAGGTGGGAGATTGTGAGGGGGACTGGAAAAGTGATAAGCCAAAGATGTGTCTGTGTTACATTCTGCAAAGATGAGTCATGTATTGAAGAAGAGGTCGTGGTGGCCTTGGCCAAATGGAAAAGAAAAGGGAAAGTTAATTACTCTGATTCATTAATATCTACCATTATATGTTCACTGTATAGTTGTAATATCCGTCTTAGTACAGTAGTATTTGTTAATGATCAGTATGGTGGTATTATCACTACTGTTAGAATCACATGTCACATGCTGGTAATATTTGGTTATGGTCTGGCAGTATTATTTGTTTCTTATATTTCAGTATTGATAGTTACATTGGTCTTGGTACAGCCCTGTTTGGTAATGATTAGTGTGATGGTTTTAATCCTTCACTGTGTGGTGGAATTTTGTGGTCATAGCGTGGAGGTATTGTTTAAAGTTATATAGCAGTATTATTGTTAATATTGGATTTGTAGTGAATCTGGATTTCCTCCAACATCAGGCGTGTTCATATTTGTATAGAGACCCCAATCTTGAGAAGTGGGTGTAGGGGCGTGAACGTAACATGGGCCTGTATGCTTTCAAATTCTAGGGTTGAATTTCAGTCCCAGTCAGAGCTTGGCATCAGCTATCAACTTGTGTGAAAAAAAGTAATTTATTTATTTGTTGGTGAGCACTTATCTTCGCCTTGGAGCACTTTGCGGCCACAGTTGGGCATATATGTATACACCTAAGAGTGACTACAGTCAGTGCTGCATTTGGTGTTCGTGCTGCCCCAGGCACTCTAAGTCAAGACACCCCTACTGATAAGTCAGACTAAAATTGCCCATACCCTTTAGATCAGGGGTCTCAAACACGCGGCCCGCGGGCCGCATGCGGCCCCTGAGGCTACTTTATGCGGCCCGCAGGCACAGACCCCTTGACGATCCCGACCTGGTCCAGGAGGAGCCGCCGACAGCAGCGCTGAATTGCCACACAGAGACTGTTTCCCAGCACTGCATTTCCAATGCCAGCCGCTGGCCAATCAGAGGCCAGCAGCTGATATCTGCGTGTCGGCGCAGCGAGTATGACGTCATTGCCATATGCAGATGTCAGCTGCTGGCCTCTGATTGGCCGGCGGCTGACATTGAAAATGCTGTGCTGGGAGACAGTCTCTGTGCGGCAATGCAGCGCTGCTGTCGGCGGCTCCTCCTGGACCAGGTCGGGATCGTCAAGGGGTCGGACTCTGTGGTGCCTGCGGGCCACATCTGCAGGAAGGCCGCCGAGGGAACGGAGGACAGGTGAGAATCATCTTTTTTTTTTCTATTTTATGTGTGTGAAGAACAGCACAGGGGGCACAGAGCCACAACATGGGGACCGGGATGGGGCACAGAGCCACAAGAGGGGACCTGGATGGGGCACATAGCCACAAGAGGGGACCTGGATGGGGCACATAGCCACAAGAGGGGACCTGGATGGGGCACATAGCCACAGGATGGGGACCTGGATGGGGCATAGAGCCTCAAGATGTGGACCTGGATGGGGCACATAGCCTCAAGATGTGGACCTGGATGGGGCACATAGCCACAAGATGGGGACCTGGATGGGGCACAGAGCCACAAGATGGGGACCAGAGCCACAACATGGGGACCTGGATGGGGCACATAGCCACAAGATGGGGACCTGGATGGGGCACATAGCCACAAGATGGGGACCTGGATGGGGAACATTGCCACAGGATGGGGACCTGGATGGGGCACATAGCCCCAAGATGGGGACCTGGATGAGGCACATTAGTACAAGATGGGCGCCAGGATGGGGAACGTTGCCACAGGATGGGGACCTGGATGGGGCACATAGCCACAAGATGGGGACCTGGATGGGGCACAGAGCCACAAGATGGGGACCTGGATGGGGCACAGAGCCACAAGATGGGGACCAGAGCCACAAGATGGGGACCTGGATAGGGAACATTGCCACAGGATGGGGACCTGGATGGGGCACATAGCCCCAAGATGGGGACCTGGATGAGGCACATTAGTACAAGATGGGCGCCAGGATGGGGAACGTTGCCACAGGATGGGGACCTGGATGGGGCACATAGCCACAAGATGGGGACCTGGATGGGGCACAGAGCCACAAGATGGGGACCTGGATGGGGCACAGAGCCACAAGATGGGGACCAGAGCCACAAGATGGGGACCTGGATGGGGAACATTGCCACAGGATGGGGACCTGGATGGGGCACATAGCCCCAAGATGGGGACCTGGATGAGGCACATTAGTACAAGATGGGCGCCAGGATGGGGAACGTTGCCACAGGATGGGGACCTGGATGGGGCACATAGCCACAAGATGGGGACCTGGATGGGGCACAGAGCCACAAGATGGGGACCTGGATGGGGCACAGAGCCACAAGATGGGGACCAGAGCCACAAGATGGGGAGCTGGATGGGGAACATTGCTACAGGATGGGGTCCTGGATGGGGCACATAGCCCCAAGATGGGGACCTGGATGAGGCACATTAGTACAAGATGGGCGCCAGGATGGGGAACGTTGCCACAGGATGGGGACCTGGATGGGGCACATAGCCACAGGATGGGGACCTGGATGGGGCACATTAGTACAAGATGGGAACTTGGATGGGGAACATTACTACAAGATGTTTTCTATTATTACTATATGATGCTAATTGTAAGACAATATTACTGTATGTGGCCAATTGGTGGAAATAAAATTGTAAAAAAAATAAAAAATAAAATAAAGCATGAAAAAATATTGGGCACTAAAAATGCTGTTTTATATGTAAACTAAAGTAAACACAAAAAAGTGCACGTTTATTATCTCCACATCCATAACGACCCAAGCCATAAAAAAATAAACACGGCAAAAATGTTCAAAAGGTGTATACAAAAAAAATGGTATCACTAAAAATGTCACATTGAACAAAGAATGCGGCCCCCCAAATTCAAATTTTTTCCATGTGCGGCCCATATACCCAGCCGAGTTTGAGACCCCTGCTTTAGATAGTAGTTAAGGTCCCCTATATACACCAGACTAACGTCGGCCATATGCCATTAATATGGGCATACAGGTTATAGACTGCTGAAAAAAGTCATCCATGTATGTCTCATTTCATACGCCTTCTTGTTGATAAATCATCTTTTATCCGTTAATGTAAATGACCTCTTCCAGGCAATAGATAGGACGTTGCCAGGAAAATACAGTTATATGAAAAAGTTTGGGCACCCCTATTAATCTTAAGCTTATTGTTTTATAAAAATTGGTGTTTTTGCAACAGCTATTTCAGTTTGATATATGTAATAACTGTTGGACACAGTAATGTTTCTGCCTTGAAATGAGGTTTATTGTACTAACAGAAAATGTGCAATCTGCATTCAAACAAAATTTGACAGGTGCATAAGTATGGGCACCTCACCAGAAAAGTGACATTAATATTTAGTAGATCCTCCTTTTGCAAAAATAACAGCCTCTAGTCGCTTCCTGTAGCTTTTAATGAGTTCCTGGATCCTGGATGAAGGTATTTTTGACCATTCCTCTTTACAAAACAATTCCAGTTCAGTTAAGTTTGATGGTCGCCGAGCATGGACAGCCCTCTTCAAATGATCCCACAGATATTCCATGATATTCAGGTCTGGGGACTGGGATGGCCATTCCAGAACATTGTAATTGTTCCTCTGCATGAATGCCTGAGTAGATTTAGAGCGGTGTTTTGGATCATTGTCTTGCTGAAAGATCCATCCCCTGCGTAACTTCAACTTTATCACTGATTCTTGAACATTATTGTCAAGAATCTGCTGATACTGAGTGGAATCCATGCGTCTCTCAACTTTAACAAGATTCCCGGTGCCGGCATTGGCCACACAGCCCCAAAGCATGATGGAACCTCCACCAAATTTTACTGTGGGTAGCAAGTGTTTTTCTTGGAATGCTGTGTTTTTTTGCCGCCATGCATAACGCCTTTTTGTATGACCAAACAACTCAATCTTGGTTTCATCAGTCCACAGGACCTTCTTCCAAAAAGAAATTGGCTTCTCCAAATGTGCTTTTGCATACCTCAGCCGACTCTGTTTGTGGCGTGCTTGTAGAAACGGCTTCTTTCGCATCACTCTCCCATGCAGCTTCTCCTTGTGCAAAGTGCGTTGTATAGTTGACCGATGCACAGTGACACCATCTGCAGCAAGTTGATGCTGCAGCTCTCTGGAGGTGTTCTGAGGATTGTCCTTGACTGATCTCACCATTCTTCTTCTCTGCCTTTCTGATGTTTTTCTTGGCCTGCCACTTCTGGCCTTAACAAGAACTGTCCCTGTGTTCTTCCATTTCCTTACCATGTTCCTCACAGTGGAAACTGACAGGTTAAATCTCTGAGACAGCTTTTTGTATCCTTCCCCTGAACAACTATGTTGAATAATCTTTGTTTTCAGATCATTTGACAGTTGTTTTGAGGAGCCCATGATGCCACTCTTCAGAGGAGATTCAAACAGGAGAACAACTTGCAAGTGGCCACTTTAAGTAGCTTTTCTCATGATTGCATACACCTGGCTATGAAGTTCAAAGATCAATGAGGTTACAAAACCAAAAAAAGTGCTTTAGTAAGTCAGTAAAAAGTAGGTAGGAGTATTTAAAACAAGAAAATGATAAGGGTGCCCATACTTATGCACCTGTCAAATTTTGTTTGAATGCAGATTGCACATTTTCTGTTAGTACAATAAACCTCATTTCAAGGCAGAAACATTACTGTGTCCAACAGTTATTACATATATCAAACTGAAATAGCTGTTGCAAAAACACCAATTTTTATAAAACATTAAGCTTAAGATTAATAGGGGTGCCCAAACTTTTTCATATAACTGTAACTCTGTGTCCGTACTTCATCTTCCCTGTGACGTTGGCTGCTTGAGAGAAAATCTCTCACGTGCTCATTACTGTTCTCTTCTTTCCTCTGAAGTCTTCTGTCCTTCTATGGGCACAGGCATCAAGTGCCTCCTGGGCAGGTGCCTTTCCCAGTGTTCTTGGTGCATGCATCTAATCACGCTGGGAACAATTGTTCCCTAATTACCTGTCACCAGTGCCTTTTCTGCTCTTCCCGGGAAAACATCTCACTTGCAAGCTGTTGCATGACTCCGCTCATAAGAGTCACATGGGCATGGCGTCATCACAGATCCTTCACTGCTATCATTTATCTTCCTCCTTCGGGGCAGGGAGCTGATCGGTGCCCCTTTGCCCATGCACCCTTCCCCCCCCCCCAATGAAGATAGCGGTTTTCATACTCCATCCAGCGGAGGTAAAAAAAAAGGGGGAAATTTTAAAAAAATGTTTTAAATCTTCCTTCATGGTGGTGCTGCCCCCCTACAACCTGCTGTCCTAGGCACCTGCCCTCAGGTGCCTTGTGGTGAATACTGCCCTGACTAGAGTCTTGGCATTCAATCTGATCAGTCCACCAGAGGAACCCATTGTAAAAAAAATCTTTTTTAACATGGCCCTTTGTACAGGTAAGCGGAGCCTGGGGGTCCATGTATCGATCGGAACGTGGCTACCATACAGATACTCCAAAAAAGTCGTAGACCTTTCAACTATACTGTTATAACTTGCTTTTTATATATGACTGTACTGAATGCGTATCTTTAAAATTACTTTTAATAAACTTATACCCCTGCAATAAATATACGTTGTAGTTCTCCTACAATAATATTGATCATCACACAGGAAGAGAATAGTTTTCCCTTCAGAAGGCACAGGATTAACCATTCTAGTGATTATGTCTATGCTTTCATTCTTTTTTTTTAGCATTTAATCAGGCCAAAGGTTAGAGCAATATCCAGAAGCCCAGTTGCTACGCATTTAATGGACACTAGTAAAAACACACCTGCCATGTTCCTTTCTCTAGAGTCCAGACAATTAAGGATTTATTGGTGTGACTTATGTCTGAAAGGTCATCGCATTGTCCTGTGATTACAGGGCATATGAGTTCACATTTCAATAAAGATAATAGAAACAACATTTCAATTGCTGCTGTTCTGACTGATGGGACAGATTTTCATATATATTCTATATTTTCACGTTCAAGTGCATGTGCACAAAAAGCACCTAATACCTTCACTATTAATCTTGATGACAGCTACAACACACTTATTGCTATATTTTATTCCAAGTGTAAAAATGATAACAAATAAATATAACATCCAAAATATGCACAGGAGACAAAAGCACATACAATTATCCTGCCGGACCAGACTCTGATTAGTTTGTTTTTTATGCGGATTTCGCAATGCTGAATGTGTTCACTCCTTGCAGAATTTTTCTACAGATACCTGCAACAAAGCCATAGGGGAAATATCTCATCTCTTCTATATCTGGCCTGAAAAGGTTACAAGGTTTGTCACAAGTGATATCTTGCAATCTTTTGGCACTTTAAAAAAAAAATAAACGCTAGAAAGCTGACATACATTGTAGCTGAAGTCTACACCTGCTGATGTTTGCCAAATTTATTAAGTGGTGTGCAGCTCATAATGAATTTGGGTCACTTTAGGCCTCATTAAGACTCCGTTCCCACGATGAGCTTTTGCTGAGTTTTTGATGCAGCAGAATTTCGGCACCTATTATTTAAATTAGGTTACTTACGGTTTTTCATTGCGTTTTTTTAGCATGCTTTTTTGTAGCATTTTTGATGCTGCGTTTTTTTGTCACTTTTTGGTATGTCATGCTTTAAATAAAGCAGTTTTTTTTATATATACTTCCTGTTTTTTTGCTTTGACAAAACTCTATTGATACACTTAGGTGCAGAACACATGCGTTATTTATGTGTTTCTGCCACGGAAACGCAGTAAAAACGCATGTGAATTTTTTACCTGCGGATTATCCACAGCTAATGCAAGTCTATGGGGATAATCAGCACAGAAAACTTAGCGTACCCACAAGAGAAATTGACATGCTGCGGATTTGAAACACGCACTGCAGATTAGTTTACACTGAGTAAAATAAAAGCACAGTGGACATGAGATTTTTATAAATCCCATCCACATCCACTTTGCTGGAACTGTAAGATGCTGCATTTTTGCTGCTGCAAAAATATGCAGCGTCAAAAACCCACCAGAAGCTAATCGTGGAAGTGTATACTTAGACGTCCTTCTTTCATATCTTTTTATTTATCTTTTTCATAGATAGAACATGTACCCATTATTGTCTATGGGTCTGATAACACGTCAGTGTTTTTTTTGCAGTCTGAGTGTCCACAAAAATACTGAGACATCCTTTTTTGATCCTCCAAAACATTTTTTTACAATTTCCTTTCCTGCGAAAATAGCACCAAAACTGTCTCTGGATTATATCTGGTGTTCTCTCCCAGCTCCACTGACCTGAACAGAGCTGAGGTGCAGTCCACAACTTGGAAACAGGTGTGGCACTGTTTTTGGATGAAAACAGCCATGTTAAGGGCTTGCTCACACTGACTTATAATACGGAGGAATGCAATGTGAGAAAACAATGAAGCAGT
This sequence comes from Phyllobates terribilis, assembly GCF_046119375.1. NCBI lineage: Eukaryota > Metazoa > Chordata > Amphibia > Anura > Dendrobatidae > Phyllobates > Phyllobates terribilis. The sequence goes on along the minus strand of NW_027362761.1, from coordinate 113,652,004 downwards.
GCTCATCTGCGTATTTTCTCTTGGGTCTAATCGGCATCAGGAAAAAATCGCAACATGCTGCGATAGACTGAACATATATCGGTTGAGACTCGCCACTGCAAGTCTAAGGGTGTGAGAAAAAAATCGGATAGGACACAGATCATGCATATGCCGTCCGATTTTTATGCACACATCTCAAAGGAACCACAAAATTTCTTCAGCCAAGTACAGCAAATTCACAGACAGAACCCTCAGCATAGATAGAATAAAATAGATAGATATCCTGCAGATATATAATTTCATAAGCCCCCTCATATAATAAACTTGCACCCTTGGTTATTGGGCCCTTCCCAGCCCAAAAATACCATCTCGTAGCCAACGCAGAAGTGTCAAAACTCACAGCTGGCATCAAGCCCTGGTGTTAGTACTGTAGAGGTGTCTATCAGACACCCCACATTACTAACCCAGTAATCTAAAATAAAAACACACACACAACAAAAATACTTCATTTGAAAAAACACTCCCCCACACATTCCCTGGTTCCCCAATTTATAAAAAAAAAGCTATACTGGTCCGCCGTAGTCCACCGAATCCAACGTAGTGTACAAATGAAAACCTAAAAAACAAAAAAAGATATAAAGACAAGACACTGTCCCTCATTCACCAATTTATTAGAAAACAAAAAGTTCCCATGCAGGTAAAACGTAGTCTATGGCGTTACCATGACGATCTCCAAATCCGATGTCCAAAGGTCATGGAGCCTCGTTCAGAGAACAAAGCTCCATTGGCTGTGGCAGCAGCCACTCCGGGTCCCACTGCGCTCCTTGAGACCCGGCTGCTCTGAACATCAGTGACGTTATTAAGTATACCGCTCATCAGAATTGCCGGGTCTCACAGAGGGCAGCGTGACTCTCTGACTCTGATGAGTGGTGTAGTGACTGACATGCCCGTTGTTCAGAGCCGCGGGTCTTGCGGAGTGCAGTGGGAGCCTCCAACTCTGATGAGCGATGACGTCAGTACCCGGCGACTGTAAATAGCAGTAACATTACTGCTATTCACAGTCGCCGGGGCCGGTTTCCAGGAACGCTGGACTACGTTGGAAATGTGTGGGAATATTTTTTCTAATTAATTGGTGAACGAGGGACAGTGTAGTTTTTTTTTTCTCTCTTTGTATGTTTTTCAAGTATCCATTTGTGGACTACATTGGATTCAGTGGACTACGTCCATTCCCTGGACTACGGTGGACCTGCAAAGCTTTTCTTTGTGGGGGTTTTTTTGTGTGGGTTTTTATTTTGGATTTCTGGGTTAGTAATGGAGGTGTCTGATAGACAAATCACAAGATTTTTGACAAATCACAGCTGACATCAACCCTAAGCCCTATTACTCTGATTGCCAACACACCAGGGCAATCAGGAATTGGCACATTTCATGTGATGCGCCACTTCTGGGGCGGCAACGGGCTGGTACTTTTACGTTGGAAAGGGCCCAATATACCTTCCCAGCCTGATAATAGCCCGCAGCTGTCTGCTTTACCTTTGCGTTACCTGTTTTACCTTTGCTGGTTATCAAAAATAGGGGAGACTCCACTTGAAAGGCACTAAAGGGTGCTTGTGAAATTATATATCTATGGGACATCTATCTAGTCTATATATCTATCTATTCTATATATTTATTATCTATCCATTATATATCTAATATCTTTCTATCATCTATCTACACTGTTTTGAACTTTTGACTTTCATGTTCTATGTCTCACCATCCGCTACTGCTTCGAACTTAAGACTAACATCATTTTATAGACAATCATCTTGGCTATTTCATACATAAATTTGACTTGCAACTATTTAGCATATGATTAGCTATGCCGATTCTTGTCATGTCACTGCATTGTTACTGTTTTGCTCCTAAAAATCAAAATTGTAATTTTTATTATTTTTTTATTATGTTGTAAATCCACTAGTGATGAGCGAATGTGCTCGCCACTGCTCGGTACTTGCCCGAGCATCACAGTGCTCGACAAGCTCGGCGAGTATTTCCGAGTTGCTCGAGCGGGAAGTTGGGTCCCCGCCCTGCATGTTTGGCGCTCTTTAGAGAGCCAATGAACATGCAGGGATTGCTTGCCATGCACTGTAATGCCATAGCCATGTTGGTTGTGGGCATTACAGTGATTGGCTGGCCGCACAGCGTCACCAGGTCTATAAAAGACCTGGCGCCGCTATGCTCGTCACAGTCTACCCCAGAACCAAGCAGAGTAGGGAGAGCTGCTGCTGTGCCAGGGAAAGATTTGCTTGTTTATAGTTAGTAAAATATTCTACAGCATATCTATATATCCATCTGAACTAGCAGTCCTTCTGAGGACTAATCCAGCTGCATATATTCAGTGGTGATAGCAGGAGTTAGGCAGGCAGGCAGTGTATGTGGCAGACTGAAGTGCCTATAGTGCAAGAGGGTCCATAGCACGTTCCTGCTGCTGCTGTACTTACATATATTTGTAGACACAGCCCCATATATAAGGGGCCAGGGCAATTTTTTTTTATCTTAATCCTGGCTATTTGCTTAAAAAGAAATCCAGAGTACACCATTTTTCTGCTCCACTTGCTTGTTAGCACTGCAGAATACAGCCAGATCTGTTCCATATTTCAGCGATAAAAATCCAGAAATTTGAGCTCAACGTGGAAAATATTGGCCTCCTTTTCCATTCTGTTGCAGTGTGTCGGTCAAGCTATTCACACTAGGTCTATGTGAAGAATAATATTAGTAAATTAGAGGTCTGCTATTTAAAACTGTGCAGGGGCGGACACAGACTGTAGTGGGCCCCTGTGCAAGAAATTTTTGGGGGCCCCCCCTGCGCTTCATAAGGCAACAAAGTTATGTAAACATAACCCCCCCATGTGCAGCTCACCCCCCCGATGCATCTCTCATCCCCCCCCCGTGCATCTCTCATCCCCCCCGTGCATCTCTCACCCCCCCAATGTGCATCTCTCACCCCCCCATGTGCATCTCTCACCCCCCCATGTGCATCTCTCATCCCCCCATGTGCATCTCTCATCCCCCCCATGTGCATCTCTCACCCCCCCATGTGCATCTCTCATCCCCCCCATGTGCATCTCTCATCCCCCCATGTGCATCTCTCATCCCCCCCATGTGCATCTCTCATCCCCCCCATGTGCATCTCTCATCCCCCCCACTCTTAGTTAATTAATTGTATTTAAGAAAAATAAAACTTGTTATACTTACCCCCATGCGATCCCTGCAGAATCCTGGCGCTCGTCCACGTCGCTGCCACCAGGCTCTCCTGACGTTCGGCCATGTGACGGTGCCACATACATAGCCAACAGCTTTTGTTTTGGCCAAAAGATTTTTAAAGTCGCCACCACGATAAGGTAGACTCTTCTGGCCGGGCCCTACTCTAACCTATTAAAATTTTCTTAAAATATCCAATACTCTTTTTAGATATATTTTTATTTAGTTTTCTTTAAGGGAATGTGTCATATACATTTTTTTTTAAAATGACCAATAATACCACATACAGGGAATACCGCCACACCATCACCAGACCACATATTACCACAACATAGTGACCGAATAATACCACACAGAAGGGAGAAAAACTGCCACACCATGACCAGACCACATATTACCACCACATTACTAATATTACCACCACATTACTAATATTACCATAAGTGTCATTATACATGGGAGTTCTATACATGGTATGTATAATGTAAGTGTCCAGGTAATCTAGTGATCACCAGTGACATTACACACAGGAGCTCTGTATATAGTGTCAGTGTACAGGTAATACAGTGATCACCAGTGACATTATACACAGGAGCTCTGTATATAGTGTACAGGTAATACAGGGATCGCCAGTGACATTATACACAGGAGCTCTGTATATAGTGTACAGGTAATACAGGGATCACCAGTGACATTATACACAGGAGCTCTGTATATATTGTCAGTGTACAGGTAATACAGTGATCACCAGTGACATTATACACAGGAGCTCTGTATATAGTGTCAGTGTACAGGTAATACAGTGATCACCAGTGACATTATACACAGGAGCTCTGTATATAGTGTACAGGTAATACAGGGATCACCAGTGACATTATACACAGGAGCTCTGTATATAGTGTACAGGTAATACAGGGATCACCAGTGACATTATACACAGGAGCTCTGTATATAGTGTACAGGTAATACAGGGATCACCAGTGACATTATACACAGGAGCTCTGTATATATTGTCAGTGTACAGGTAATACAGTGATCACCAGTGACATTATACACAGGAGCTCTGTATATAGTGTCAGTGTACAGGTAATACAGTGATCACCAGTGACATTATACACAGGAGCTCTGTATATAGTGTACAGGTAATACAGTGATCACCAGTGACATTATACACAGGAGCCCGGTACATAGTATATAGTGTAAGTGTACATGTAATGCACTGACTCACTGCTGACGTCTCTAGGTGAAGTCCTTCAGCTACGCTTTTCTCCTTCATCCAGCACAGACCGCCATCACGTCTTCCAGCCAGGACTCGTCTCTGCATAAAATAACACAGTTATCTAGAGCACATTCCCCAACTTCTACATTACGCAGCTGAATACAGACGTGCATCCACCATCAATATATGGTTAGTTATTATGCAACCTACCATTCCAAATATAAATTGTAATCCACCACGGTGCCCCCATTAACTGTAAATAGGCACTTAATATATAATTTAATTAGAACCTCTACTCTATACTTCCTGCTCCCCGCATTCATTATTTACATGCACCCCCTGCCCCAATTCATTATATCATGTCCGTGCTCTCCCCACCCCATCGTCATTTATCATTTACTCTCCCCCACCCCACATTCATTATGTGCAGCTCATTATCCCCCTACTCCTAATTCCCCCATGTGCAGCTCATTTTCTCCCAATTCCCCCATGTGCAGCTCTCACCCCCCCATGAGCAGCTCTCACCACCCCCCCATGTGCGCATCTCTCATCCCCCTCCCCCACATGTGCCCCTCTCTCATCCCCCTCCCCCACATGTGCCCCTCTCTCATCCCCCTCCCCCACATGTGCCCCTCTCTCATCCCCCCCATGTGTAGCTCTCACCACCCCCCCATGTGCACATCTCTCATCCCCCTCCCCCACATGTGCCCCTCTCTCATCCCCCTCCCCCACATGTGCCCCTCTCTCATCCCCCTCCCCCACATGTGCCCCTCTCTCATCCCCCCCATGTGCATCTCTCATCCCCCCCATGTGCATCTCTCATCCCCCCCACATGTGCACATCTCTCATCCCCCTCCCCCACATGTGCACCTTTCTCACCCCCCCCATGTGCATCTCTTATCTCCCCCCCATGTGCATCTCTTATCTCCCCCCCATGTGCATCTCTTATCCCCCTCCCCCATGTGCATCTCTTATCCCCCTCCCCCATGTGCATCTCTTATCCCCCTCCCCCATGTGCATCTCTTATCCCCCTCCCCCATGTGCATCTCTTATCTCCCCCCCATGTGCATCTCTTATCTCCCCCCCATGTGCATCTCTTATCTCCCCCCCATGTGCATCTCTTATCCCCCCCCACATGTGCACCTCTCTCATCATCTCCCCCCCCACGTGCACCTCTCTCATCCCCCTCCCCCCACGTGCACCTCTCTCATCCCCCTCCCCCCACATGTGCACCTCTCTCACCCCCCCCACCCCATGTGCATCTTTTATCATCCCCCCCATGTGCATCTCTTATCACACACACACACACACACACACACACACCTCCCATTCCTCCCACTCCTAGCAAATTGTATTTTGAAAAAAACAAAACTTATACTTACCCCCATGCGATCCCTGCAGAATCCTGGCGCTCGTCCAAATCGCTGACACCAGGTTCTCCTGACTTCCGGCCATGTGACGGCGCCGTCACATGACCGGAAATCAGAGGAATCATGAAGGCGCTGCCGCAGGAGCGCAGCGCAGCGCTGAGATGTCCCGGACCCGGCGCTTAGCATGGGGCCGGGGGCCCCATGAGGAGAGAGACTCACAAGAGGGGGCCCCCAACGGGGCCCCTACCGGCTGGGCCCCACACTGGAGTCAGGGCAGACATGCCCTGATGGCGGCCCTGCTGGAGGCTGGAGGGGCCCCCACTCCCTCGGGGCCCCCGTTCAATGAACCGGCTGCACGGGCGGTAGTTCCGCCCCTGAAACTGTGGTTCTCTGTCAGATATATCACATATAACAGCGTTTCAAAATCAGCCATTTCTGCCTTCCATTTCATTGCAGTGTGTTGGTTAAGCGATTCACACTAGGTCTCTGTGAAGAATAGTATTAGTAAACTACAGGCCTGCTATTTAAAACCGTGGTTCTCTGTCAGACATATCACATATAAAAGCGTTCCAAAATCAGGGATTTCTGCCTTCCATTCTGTTGCAGTGTGTCGGTCAAGCTATTCACACTAGGTGTCCGTGAAGAATAGTATTAGTAAATTAACATTGGCATTCATCCAAATTTTTGGCAGCCGTTGCATTCACTGCATAGGCAAACAGTATGGGAGACCCACTCTTTTTTAATGGGAACATGTTGTTACTGTGGCCCAGTTCTATGTGTCTTTAAATTGTTAGTAGGGTTTTTTCCTAAATTTTGGCAGCCCTTGCAGTCACTGCATGGACATTACCACTGTAGGAGACCCACTCCTTTACAATAGGAACATGTTTTTTACTGAGACCCTCCTCTATGTCTCTTCAAAGGGGTATTGGGGTGTGTCCAAATTTTTGGCAGCCTTTGCAGTCACTGCATATGGAATAACAGTATAGGAGACCCACTCTTTAATAATGGGAACAAAAAAACATAGCCGACTGCTGGCCCTTTAAGAATAGTAAGGGCCACCTGATGGCCCTATAAAATAAGATGAAACAGGATGTGTCTGATCATGTCTCACACACCACATGGCCAGATAAAGTAGTAAAATGTTAAAATGACATTTCCCGGTGAATGCATTTTGCACTGTTGAAAGCAATGCAAAAGTGCAAAAACGCATCAAAAACGCTACACGTGAACATAGCCTAAGGTGTGGAGGAGAATTTTGTTTTTGTATATTTATTTTGCCTTATATACAAGTCATTACCCTGGAAAATATGTTCCTTAACATATTTCTCAGGAAAATCCATTTTGGTTTAGTTTTTGTATGTTTTATTGTGAGTCCGTAAAAGTGGCGTAATACTCTGACAACATTGTTGACAGCAGTGACCTCGGCGTCAGAAATGTTTCCAGGGGTCTTCCCCATGCTGTTCTCATGTCATTTGAGCACTGTTCCCATCGATTTGGGCAATTTTTAGGCCCTCTGCAGACCGGGGAGGGGCCGCTGAAAAAATGCTCGAGTTCCCATAGACTTACATTGGGCTCGTTTCTCGGACCGAGCACTCGAGCATTCCAATTTACTGTGGGGGCCAAACCAGCACATCTAATTCACTATTGCAAACTTGAGCCGACGCTTTTTATGATGATAATGAAGTCGAGGCTTCATCACCTTTTCTCGAGCCACCATTCCAGACTTGTGTAACATGCGTCACGTGGTGTTTGCATTGATGTCTGTGATCTCACTATTACAAAGCATACGAACCTGAAAGTCAAAAGTTTAAAACATTGCTAGTGCTACCATTTTACTCGTCAGTATATATCTTTATATAAGATTGCTTTATTACTTTTGTAAACTAGCTTTAAGTTATGTAGAGCATTATAGTATGTAAAAGATTATGTTAAAAACGTATTGCATACGCATGTCATAAAGAAGCTAGGCGAGAAAAAAAAGTCACACTCTCACATTGCACTCGCATGACATACTGAGTGAAATATGCATGACACTCGTCCTACATTTCTGCATCAACATAGGAGCGATTTTTTATAAGCGGATGTGAGCGAGCCCTATTATTGATTAATTCCTTTAATAACAAGCATAGGTTCACATGAGCTGAAATTGCTGCAGATAATTTCACAACAATTCTGACCAACTATTTGCAGGTTAAGGGCTCACACTCATCAGTGCAAATAAAATTGGTCCGATGTTGTTTCTGAAAAGTCGGACAAGTATCGTACAATGAGATTTTTCTCACCTAGCATCCGTATGACATCCGAATGACACGTTTTTAATATCAGCTTTTACATACAGTAATTCTCTAGGTCATTTAAAGCTAGTTTATACAGATATAGATAGATAGAAATAAAGAAATATGTCAGTGAGATATATCATCATTTCAGTGCGTGTATAGCTTACTGTCCATGTATTTAGCTAATAATTCAAGAATTAAAAGAAAAAAATGATGTGGGGTGCCCCTTAATTATCTTCGCCAGCTGAGGGAAAGTGGTCAGCTGGGGGCTGATGTTTATAGTCTGGGAAGGGGGTAATAAACATAGAGCTTCCCAGGCAATATCTGCTCACAGCTGTCCACTTAGCCTTTACTGATTATTATTTGGTGGACCCCCAAAAAAATGACGTGGGGTCCCCCTGTATTTAATAACCAGCAAAGGCTAGGCAGGCAGCTGCAGGCTTATATTAATAGCCTAGAAAGGGGCCAAGGATATTGGCCCCCTCCCAGACTAAGAACATCAGCCCTCAGCCACCCCAGAAATGACGCATCCATTAGATGTGCCAATTCTGGCGCTTAGCCTCCGCTCTTTCCACTTGTCCTGGTGCAGTGGCAAGTGGGGTAACAGTTGTGGGGTTGATGTCAGCTATTTTATGTCTGCTAACTTCAATCCCAGAGGTTAGAAATGCAGAGGCTTCTATAAGACATCCCTATTCCTAACCCCATAGTCAAATGTAATAAAGACACAGACAGAGTAAAGTCCTTTAATTGAAATAAACACTCCCCACCCTCTTTTACCCATTTATTACTGTAAAATAAAAGTATAAAAGTAAAAATTTTACTAAAAAAATAATAAAATATTCCTTACCTGTCCACTGATAATCCATTTTACCTTCATCTGGATGCATAGCTGAACAGTGGCTGTTCAGCCATTCATCCAGGAGACACTGAGCTGTGCGTGAAAGCGCAGCTTCAGTGTCACTCGCTGACGTCAGCAAGGTGACTGGACTGCATTATGCCACCGTTCAGCAAAGCATCCAGATGTTGCTGAGTTGGGCTCTTATTCATGGGACAAATGGATTATTGGCAAAATGGATTTTTTTCTCGCACCCATTGACTTGCATAGGCGAGTCTCGTCCGATATATATTGCAACTCGCAGATGAACACAGAATCATTGATAACATTAGTCAGAGTGCAATCCAATTTTTTATCAGATGGCACTCGTCCATTTTAAACACAGATGAGTATGCGCCCTAAATCGGTAAAACAAATCCACGCAGAGTCATGTGGAAAAATGTCAATGATGTTCAAATCCACAGAAAAATATAATATACAATGTACATAATATCAGGGGCTGACATTGATAGCATGGGGGCCCCGTACAAAAAGTGTGTCTGGGCTCCTCTCCTTGTATTGTGGCAAAGCTACAGATTATATACACTGTTCAAAAAAATAAAGGGAATACTCAAATAACACATCCTAGATCTGAATGAATTAAATATTCTCATTGAATACTTTGTTCTGTACAAAGCTGAATGTGCTGACAACAAAATCACACAAAAATCATCAATGGAAATCAAATTTATTAACCAATGGAAGCCTGGATTTGGAGTCACCCCCAAAATTAAAGTGGAAAAACACACTACAGGCTGATCCAACTTTGATGTAATGTCCTTAAAACAAGTCAAAATAAGGCTCAGTATTGTGTGTGGCCTCCACGTGCCTGTATGACCTCCCTACAACGCCTGGGCACGCTCCTGATGAGGTTGGGGATGGTCTCCTGTGGGATCTCCTCCCAGACCAGGACTAAAGTATCCGCCAACTCCTGGACAGTCTGGACAGTCTGTGGTGCAACGTGACGTTGGTGGATAGAGCGAGACATGATGTCCCAGATGTGCTCAATCGGATTCAGGTCTGGGGAACGGGCGGGCCAGTCCATAGCTTCAATGCCTTCATCTTGCAGGAACTGCTGACACACTCCAGCCACATGAGGTCTGGCATTGTCCTGCATTAGGAGGAACCCAGGTCCAAAAGCACCAGCATATGGTCTCACAAGGGGTCTGAGGATCTCATCTCAGTACCTAATGGCAATTAGGCTACCTCTGGTGAGCACATGGAGGGTTGTGCAGCCCTCCAAAGAAATGCCACAGAACACCAGGATTGGCAAAGTCACCACTGGCGCCCTGTGCTCTTCACAGATGAAAGCAGGTTCACACTGAGCACATGTGACAGACGCCGTGAAGAGCGATTTGCTGCCTGCAACATCCTTCAGCATGACCGGTTTGGCAGTGGGTCAGTAATGCTGTGGGGTGGCATTTATTTAGAGGGCCGCACAGCCTTCCATGTGCTCACCAGAGGTAGCCATTAGGTACCGAGATGAGATCCTCAGACCCCTTGTGAGACCATATGCTGGTGTGGTTGGCCCTGGGTTCCTCCTAATGCAGGACAATGCCAGACCTCATGTGGCTGGAGTGTGTCAGCAGTTCCTGCAAGATGAAGGCATTGAAGCTATGGACTGGCCCGCCCGTCCCCCAGACCTGAATCCAATTGAGCACATCTGGGACATCATGTCTCACTCCATCCACCAACGTCACGTTGCACCACAGACTGTCCAGAAGTTGGTGGCTGCTTTAGTCCAGGTCTGGGAGGAGATCCCACAGGAGACCATCCGCAACCTCATCAGGAGCATGCCCAGGCGTTGTAGGGAGGTCATACAGGCACGTGGAGGCCACACACAATACTGAGCCTCATTTTGACTTGTTTTAAGGACATTACATCAAAGTTGGATCAGCCTGTAGTGTGTTTTTCCACTTTAATTTTGGGGGTGACTCCAAATCCAGGCCTCCATTGGTTAATAAATTTGATTTTCATTGATGATTTTTGTGTGATTTTGTTGTCAGCCCATTCAACTTTGTACAGAACAAAGTATTCAATGAGAATATTTAATTCATTCAGATCTAGGATGTGTTATGTGAGTGTTCCCTTTATTTTTTTGAGCAGTGTATATTGTATGTGAGTGTGTATATATATATATATATATATATATATATATACGGTATATATACAGTACAGACCAAAAGTTTGGACACACCTCATTTAAAGATTTTTCTGTATTTTCATGACTATGAAAATTGTACATTCACACTGAAGGCATCAAAACTATGAATTAACACATGTGGAATTATATACTTAACAAAAAAGTGTGAAACAACTGAAAATATGTCTTATATTCTAGGTTCTTCAAAGTAGCCACCTTTTGCTTTGATGACTGCTTTGCACACTCTTGGCATTCTCTTGATGAGCTTCAAGAGGTAGTCACCGGAAATGGATTTCACTTCACAGATGTGCCCTGTCAGGTTTAATAAGTGGGATTTCTTGCCTTATAAATGGGGTTGGGACCATCAGTTGTGTTGTGCAGAAGTCTGGTGGATAAACAGCTGATAGTCCTACTGAATAGACTGTTAGAATTTGTATTATGGCAAGAAAAAAGCAGCTAAGTAAAGAAAAACGAGTGGCCATCATTACTTTCAGAAATGAAGGTCAGTCAGTCCGAAAAATTGGGAAAACTTTGAAAGTGTCCCCAAGTGCAGTTGCAAAAACCATCAAGCGCTACAAAGAAACTGGCTCACATGAGGACCGCCCGAGGAAAGGAAGACCAAGAGTCACCTCTGCTTCTGAGGATAAGATTATCCGAGTCACCAGCCTCAGAAATCGCAGGTTAACAGCAGCTCAGATTAGAGACCAGGTCAATGCCACACAGAGTTCTAGCAGCAGACACATCTCTACAACAACTGTTAAGAGGAGACTTTGCGCAGCAGGCCTTCATGGTAAAATAGCTGCTAGGAAACCACTGCTAAGGACAGGCAACAAGCAGAAGAGACTTGTTTGGGCTAAAGAACACAAGGAATGGACATTAGACCAGTGGAAATCTGTGCTTTGGTCTGATAAGTCCAAATTTGAGATCTTTGGTTCCAACCACCGTGTCTTTGTGCGACGCAGAAAAGGTGAACGGATGGACTCTACATGCCTGGTTCCCACCGTGAAGCATGGAGAAGGAGGTGTGATGGTGTGGGGGTGCTTTGCTGGTGATACTGTTGGGGATTTATTCAAAATTGAAGGCATACTGAACCAGCATGGCTACAACAGCATCTTGCAGCGGCATGCTATTCCATCCGGTTTGCGTTTAGTTGGACCATCATTTATTTTTCAACAGGACAATGACCCCAAACACACCTCCAGGCTGTGTAAGGGCTATCTGACCAAGAAGGAGAGTGATGGGGTGCTACGCCAGATGACCTGGCCTCCACAGTCACCAGACCTGAACCCAATCGAGATGGTTTGGGGTGAGCTGGACTGCAGAGTGAAGGCAAAAGGGCCAACAAGTGCTAAGCATCTCTGGGAACTCCTTCAAGATTGTTGGAATACCATTTCCGGTGACTACCTCTTGAAGCTCATCAAGAGAATGCCAAGAGTGTGCAAAGCAGTCATCAAAGCAAAAGGTGGCTACTTTGAAGAACCTAGAATATAAGACATATTTTCAGTTGTTTCACACTTTTTTGTTAAGTATATAATTCCACATGTGTTAATTCATAGTTTTGATGCCTTCAGTGTGAATGTACAATTTTCATAGTCATGAAAATACAGAAAAATCTTTAAATGAGAAGGTGTGTCCAAACTTTTGGTCTGTACTGTATATATATATATATATATATACACTAGCTATTGAACCCGTTCTACGCCCGGGTGGCGAGCATTTTTATTGGTATATGGTCTCCCATGCTGGTATGTGCTGCCCCCCTCCTGGTATTTGTGCTGCCCCCATCCTGTCCCCACCATCCTATCCTGGTATGCATTGCACCCCTCACCCCCAATCCTGGTATGCATGGCACCTCTCACCCCCAATTCTGGTATGCGTGGCACCCCTCACCCCCAATCTTGGTATGCGTGGCCCCCCTCAGCCCCAATCCTGGTATGCGTGGCACCCCTCATCCCCAAATCTGGTATGTGTGGTACCCCATCCCTCATCCCTATCCTGGTATGCATGGTATCCCTAATCATGGTATGCATGAGCCCCTCACCCACATCCTGATATGCATGGCACCCCTCATCCCCATCCTGGTATGCATGGCACTCCTCATCCCTATCCTGGTATGCATGGGCCCCTCATCCCCAATCCTGGTATACATGGTACCCCTCATCCCCAATCCTGGTATACATGGTACCCCTCATCCCTAATCCTGGTATACATGGTGCCGCTCATCCCTATCCTGGCATACATGGTACCCCTCATCCCTATCCTGGTATGTATGGTACCCCTTATCCTGGTATGCATGGTACCCCTCATCCCTATTCTGGTATGCATGGCACCCCTCATATCCCTATTCTGGTATGCATGGTCCCCTCACCCCCCAATCCTGGTATGAATGGTCCCCTCACCCCTCAATCCTGGTATGCATGGTCCCCTCACCCCCCCAATCCTGGTATGCATGGTCCCCTCACCCCCCAATCCTGGTATCCATGGTCCCCTCAACCCCCAATCCTGGTATGCATGGTCCCCTCACCCCCCAATAATGGTATGTGTGGTACCCATCATCCTGGTATGCATGGTACCCCTCACCCCCCAATCCTGGTATGTGTGGTACCCCTCACCCCCCAATTCTGGTATGTGTGGTACCCCTCACCCCCCAATCCTGGTATGCGTGGTACCCCTCACCCCCTAATCCTGGTATGTGTGGTACCCTTCACCCCCCAATCTTGGTATGTGTGGTACCCCTCACCCCCCAATTCTGGTATGCATGGTAACCCTCACCCCCCAATCCTGGTATGCATGGTCCCCTCACCCCCCAATCCTGGTATGCATGGTCACCTCACCCCTCAATCCTGGTATTTGTGGTACCCCTCATCCTGGTATGCATGATCCCCTCACCCCACAATCCTGGTATGTGTGGTATCCCCCACCCCCCAATCCTGGTATGTGTGGTACCCCTCACCCCCAATTCTGGTATGTGTGGTACCCCTCACCTACCCAATCCTGATATGCATGGCACCTCTCACCCCCAATCCTGGTATGCGTGGAACCCCTCACTCCCAATCCTGGTATGCGTGGCACCCCTCATCCCCAATCCTGGTATGTGTGGTACCCCATCCCTCATCCCAATCCTAGTATGCATGGTATCCCATGCTGGTATGTGCTGCCCCCCTCCTGGTATTTGTGCTGCCCCCATCCTGTCCCCACCATCCTATCCTGGTATGCATGGCACCCCTCACCCCCAATCCTGGTATGCATGGCACCTCTCACCCCCAATCCTGGTATGCAATGCACCCCTCATCCTGGTATGCATGATCCCCTCACCTCCCAATCCTGGTATGCGTGGTACCCCTCACCCCCCAATCCTGGTATGCATGGTCCCCTCACCACCCAATCCTGATATGCATGGTCCCCTCACCTCCCAATCCTGGTATGCGTGGTACCCTTCACCCCCCAATCTTGGTATGCGTGGTACCCCTCACCCCCCAATCCTGGTATGCATGGTCCCCTCACCCCCCAATTCTGGTATGCATGGTCCCCTCACCCCACAATCCTGGTATGTGTGGCCCCCTCATCCCTTTCACACTGTACACACATAGAAAAAAATAAACAGTTATAGGCTATGTGCCCATGATGCAGAAATGCTCCAGAGTTTTTCCTGAGCATTTCTGCATCTCCCTGGCAGAAAAAACGCATGCGAATTGTGCATGCGTTTTCCTGCCAGGGACAAGCGGAAGTGAAGCGTTCTTCACATGCATTTTCGCATGCGGGTTGACAAGCGATTTCCAAGTGATTTTAGCATCACTTGGAAAGTGCTTGACAACTTGGTCACACTATATAAATCCATGCAAATGGCATGGATTTATATAGTGTGACCGAAAGAATGGTAAAAAATAAATATTATGCTTACCTTCTGATGGCCCTCGGAGTCCTTGTCTTGGCTTTCCGGCAGCTCGCGATAGATTTAAGGACTTGCCGACATCAGCGTCGTGTGACCTATCACATGACTAAATGACGTCAGCGCAGGTCCTTTAGTCTACCGCGAGTTGCCGGCAACCAGAGACAAGGATATCGGGGGCCATCAGAAGGTAAGTATAATATTTATTTTTTATTTTATTCTTTTTTATACAGGTTCTATGGTACCCAGGTCCGGAGGAGAGTCTCCTCTTCTCCAGACCTGGGTACCATCCGCACATTGAAACGCATGGATTCCGCATGTACAGATGCAGTGATGCGGAATCCATGCGTTCCAATGCAAGTCAATGGCGGCGAAAACGCCTCGTTCACGCAAAATAATTGGTAGTGCTGCAGATTTTTCCGCAATGATAATCCGCAGCGGATATTTCCGCAGCATGTGCACAGCACATGCGGATTATCGTTGGGGAACATGGCAGACCTTCTACCAAGCGTTTTTTAAGCGTTTCTGCAGCGGAATTGCCGCTGCTGAAACGCTTAAAAAACGCATAGTGTGCACACAGCCATACTCACCTTTCTTCTCTGTGCTCCAGCGCTGCTGTGTTCTGTTCTGCCGGAGGCCGGGGGAGGAGTGCGGCGCCAGAGCACCGAGCTGTCCGGCGCCATTTTGCTGAAAACACACTGCAAATGTGTCTTCAGTAAAAAGGCGCCGGATAGCGCTATGCGCATGCGCTGATCCCACGCCTCACTCCTGCCCTGGTCTCCGGCGAAAAGAGGCGCCGCGGCAACGCTCCCCCGGGTCAGGTAAGTATGTAAGTATGGTGCCGGAGATCGTGATATGCATTCAGTGTCTACGAATACCGCGATCTCCGGCGCCATACACACTCCTCTTACCTGTAACGGCTGGATGCGTGATTCTGTCTGGAGCCAGACTGCTTGTCGCGCATGCGCAGTCTATCGAGGCTTCAGACAGAGACACGCTTGTAGCTTTATATTATAGATTGTAATGTGGCTGTTAGACCCCCTTGTTGTTGGGAGATAAAATTGAAGTAATGCTTTAGTGCATATGGGTCCCCCGGAGCCTTGGGCTCCAAGCGACAGGCTAGATTGCCCTCATTATAAGCCACCCCTGCAAAGGCCCCCTTCCATCTCTGGTCCCGTGTGCAGCTGCATCGGCCATATGATCGCCCCTGTCTCAGCTGCTGCAGAACCTCACAACACACCCCTAAGCTACTGTAGAACCTCATAACACACACCTCAACTGTACCATAACCTCATAATATACACCTCAACTGCTGCAGAACCTGATAATGCACACCTCAGCTGCTGCAGAACCTCATAATACACACCTCAGCTTCTGCAGAACTTCATAATACACACCTCAGCTGCTACAGGACCTCATAATACATACCTCAGCCGCTAAAGATCCTAATAATACTCATGTCAGCTGCTGCTATTTTTGTAATCCGATTTGTGTGTGATGCATCAGCGCTAAATAGTCTAAGCTGGTGAAATTAAGTGAGAAAAATATAGTCATAAATTAAATTTATGGGATCAAATAGCTAAAAATTGGCATGTGCATATGTGTTCACCCCTTTTGCAATGAAGCCACTAAAAATTTCTGGCTCAAGCAATTGCATTCATAAGTCACATGCTTAGTGAAAGGAAGTCCACCTGTGTGCAATCTAAGTGTCACATGGTCTGTCCGTGTATACAACTTCTGGCAAAAATTATGGAATCACCGGGCTCGGAGGATGTTCATTCAGTTGTTTAATGTTGTTGAAAAAAAGCAGATCACAGACATGGCACAAAACTAAAGTCATTTCAAATGGCAACTTTATGGCTTTAAGAAACACTAAAAGAAATCAAGATAAAAAATGTGGTACTCAGTAAGGGTAATTTTTTTCAGGCCAAGCAGAGGGAAAAAAAATATGGAATCACTCAATTCTGAGGAAAAAATTATGGAATCATGAAAAACAAACACACAAAAGAACACTCCAATACATCACTATTATTCTGTTGCACCACCTCTGGCTTTAATAATAGCTTGCAGTCTCTGAGGCATGGACTTAATGAGTGACAAACAGTACTCTTCATCAATCTGGCTCCAACTTTCTCTGATTGCTGTTGCCAGATCAGCATTGCAAGTTGGAGACTTGTCATGGACCATTTTCTTCAACTTCCACCAAAGATTTTCAATTGGATTGAGATCCGGACTATTTGCAGGCCTGACATTGACCTAATGTGTCTTCTTTCAAGGAATGTTTTCACAGTTTTTGCTCTTTAGCAGGATGCATTATCATCTTGAAAAATTATGTCATCATCCCCAAACATCCTTTCAATTAATGGGATAAGAAAACTGTCCAAAATATCAATGTAAACTTTTGGCATTTATTGAAGATGTAATGACAGCCATCTCTTCAGTGCCTTTACCTGACATGCAGCCCCATATCATCAATGACTGGAAATTTGCATGTTCTCTTCATGCAGTCATCTTTATAAATCTCATTGGAACGGCACCAAACAAAAGTTCTAGCATCATCACCTTGCCCAATGCAGATTCGCGATTCATCACTGAATATGACTTTCATCCAGTCATCCACAATTGCTTTTCCTTAGCCCATTGTAAACTTGTTTTTTTCTGTTTAGGTGTTAATGATGGCTTTTGTTTAGCTTTTCTGTATGTAAATTCCATTTCCTTTAGGCAGTTTCTTACAGTTCAGTCACAGACATTGACTGCAGTTTCCTCCCATTCGTTCCTCATTTGTTTTGTTGTGCATTTCCTGTTTTGGAGACATATTGCTTTAAGTTTCCGGTCTTGATGCTTTGATGTCTTCCTTGGTCTACCAGTATGTTTGCCTTTAACAACCTTCCCATGTTGTTTGTATTTGGTCCATATTTTAGACACAGCTGTGAACAACCAACATCTTTTGCAACATTGCGTGATGATTTACCTTCTTTTAAGAGTTTGATAATCCTCTCCTTTGCTTCAATTAAACATCTCTCATGTTGGAGCCATGATTCATGACAGTCCACTTGGTGCAACAGCTCTCCAAGGTGTGACCACTCCTTTTTAGATGCAGACTAACGAGCAGATCTAATTTGATGCCGTTTTGGAAATGAAAATTTACAGGGTGATTCCATAATTTTTTCCTCAGAATTGAGTGATTCCATAATTTTTCCCTCTGCTTGGTCTGAAAAAAATTACCCTTACTGAGTACCACATTTTTTTTATCTTGATTTCTTTTAGTGTTTCTTAAAGCCCTAAAGTTTCCATTTGAAATGACTTTAGTTTTGTGCCATGTCTGTGATCTGCTTTTTTTCAACAACATTAAACAACTGAATGAACATCCTCCGAGCCCGGTGATTCCATAATTTTTGCCAGGGGTTGTATCAAGTTGTTGAGAAGTACAAGTTAGGATTGGGCTATAAAAAAATATCTCAATCTCTGATGATCCCCCGGAGAACCATCAAATCCATTATCATCAATTGGAAAGAACATGGTACCTCAACAAACCTGCCAAGAGAGGGCTGCCCACCAAAACTGTCAGCCTGGACAAGGAGGGCATTAATCAGAGAGGCAGCACAGAGACCAAAATTCTAAAGGAGAAGCAGAGTTCCTAAGCAGAGATTGGAGTATCTGTCCATTTGACCACTATAAGCCGTACACTCCATAGAGGTGGCCTTTATGGAAGAGTGGGCAGAAAAAAAGCCTTTACTTACACACAAAAATTGTATGGCTCGCTTTGAGTATGCCAAAAGACATGTGGAAGACCCCCTGTGGACGCAAAGGGCCAACCAGAGTTGATGTGTTAGGCCAGATTAGAGGTGGAAAGAACGAGCTCGGAGAAACAATACACCACATACACGTAGTGTCCAGCATAAGATTCCACTTTAAGTGCGGGAGGGGTTTATATACACCCCTGATAGAAAGGGCTTTATGTCAACAAGCAAGACACTGTTTTGTGGGATTCAGAGATAGTTGTGTCTAATTGTCTGGTTCAATCCAGAATCTCAGGGACTTGGAATGTGTAGGGGGAAGGTTTCTGTGTAAAAGTGCTGCGTGATAGATTTTAGAGCATAAAATAGGAGCTGAGAAGACAAAATTGATTCTGATTTCCCACACCCCAAATGTATGGATGAAGGTGCTGTGGTCAGATGAGACCAAAACTGAACTTTTTGGCCACCAAGGTAAACCAAACCAACACAGCTCATCACCTCAAGAACACCATCCCCACAGTGAAACATGGTGATGGCAGCATCATGCTGTGGGGATGTTTTCATAGAATGTTAGAGTGGGAGGGGACCTCCAGGGTCATCTGGTCCAACACCCTGATCAATGCAGGATTCACTAAACCATCTCAGACAGATGTCTGCCCAGCCTCTGTTTGAAGACTTCCTTTGAAGGAGAACTCACCACCTCTCATGGCAGCCTGTTCCACTCATTAAGCACACTCACTGTCAAAACGTTTTTTCTAATTTCTAATCTGTATCTTCTCCCATTCAGTTTCATCCGATTGCTTCTAGTCTTTCTTTGTGCAAATGAGAATAAACCTGATCCCTCTACAATGTGACAGCCCTTGAGATATTTGTAGGCAGCTATTAAGTCTCCTCTCAGTCTTCTCTTTTGCAAGCTAAACATTCCCAAATTTTCTAACCGTTCCTCATAGGACATTGTTTGCAGATCGGTCACCATTCTGGTTGTTCTTCTCTGAACTTGCTCCAGTTTCTTCATGTCTTTTTTAAGATGTGGTGCCCAGAACTGGACACAGTAGTCAACATGAGGCCTTACCAAAGAGGAGGAGAGGGGGATAATTTTTGGAAGCAAGCACAGGGAAAATGATTTGACAAATCACTGACAGACTGCTAGTTTGTCAGTGATTTGAGGCTGGGACGGAGGTTCACCTTCAAACAAGCCAATGATCAAAAGCATACTGCTAAAGCAACAGTCGAGTGGTTTAAGGGGACACATGTAAATGTTTTGGAGTGGCCTAGTCAAAGCCCAGACCTCAATCCAATTGAGAATCTGTGGTCAGACTTGAAGATTGATGTTTACCAGAGGAAATCATCTAACTTGAAGGAACTGGGGCAGTTTTGCCTTGAGGAATGGGCAAAAAAAAACCTGTGAAATTCCAGGTTGGGAGGTAGCAAAATACGAAAAATGCCAAGGGAGGTGAATACTTTTGCAAGCAACTGTAAGTGAATGGGTGAATGAGCTCTAAAAGACCTGATTTTAAAAAGTGGGTAAAACTTTGCAAGTTGATAATTTCTTGGGAGTAAATGGATATGTACATTTGTCCTGTTGTCTACTTCTCCCAGGCTTTGGATACTGTATAGAATATGTGAGTGTTAGATTTCTGGATCATTTCTTTTTTGAAAGATGTACACTACGTGTAGTGTAAAATCATTAGGCGAGTATTTTGACCATATCATCATTCTTATGCAGATTTTCCAACTCCAAGCTGTAAAATTTGAATGCTTATTGGATGAAGGATATCAGGTGATGTATATTAGTGTAATGAGGGAGGATGCGACCTAAGGATATCAACCCCCTTTATCAAAGTGTGCAGAATTATTAGGCAGCGTGTTTTCCTCAGGCAAAATGGGCCAAAAAAGATAATTAACTCACAATGAAAAGTCAAAAATTGTTAAAAGTCTTAGAGCTCAGTCAGCAGATCATGTTAATTGGACCGAGATCAGAATGCACTGCAAGGATTGGCCAGCGGCTATCCAACCCGACAGCTTCATGTATTTCTATGCAGCTTTTATGCTCGGGAAAGCCGCTTGTCAATCTTTGCACTCCATCTTGATATTGATCCGGTTTATACGGCTGTCTGACTTTAGCCCTACAAAGGGATGCAGCACTCTTGAAATTGGTAAGACATTGGGGTGTGATAGCAAAACCATCAAAAGTTTTGTTGCAAATAGTCAATCGGGTCGCAAAAAACGTGTTGAGAAAAAAGATGAACATTAACTGCCAAAAATTTGAGAAGAATTAAATGTGAAGCGACCAGGAACCCATTATCCTCCAGTGCTGTCATATTCCAGAACTGCAACCTCTCAGGAATGTCTAGAAGTACAAGGTGGTCAGTGCCCACAGACATGGCCAAGGTAAGGAAGGCTGAAACCCAACCACCGCTGAACAAGACACATAACCTGAAACATCAAAAATGTGCCAAAAAATATCTGAAGACAGATTTTTAAAAGGTTTTATGGACTGATGAGGGGAGAGTGACCCTTGACACACCAGATCGATGTGCCCGTAACTCTAATTTGAAATAAATATATTATTATTATACTACAACCTCTATCTTTAAAATGGCGTTGGCTTCTTTTCCTATAGCTAAAGTTCTTTGAATTTGGCCAAGTAAATTCTCAACAGACCAGAAAGATGGTGTTCCCAGAGACTAGATCCTGGTAAATTTACCTTTACTATAATCAGCAGAGGAATTTCTGTATGATGCTCCTGTGGATACATTGAGATTCTCTTTTAAGTCTCTAGTTCTTTCTAACACAGATAGACGCTCATTATTGATGAAGCAATGATACAAAATAATTTTTTTAAGGTATCTTGCCCTTCCATCCCTCCACCTTTTTTGGTTCCCAGTTAGAAGAAATTCTTATGTTGAAGGTAAAGGAACTTCGTTCTCTTACTTCAAGAGAGATTTTTGTCCTTTTCACCCTCAAAAATAAGATCGCTAGAATCAACAAAGGATATTTTACAACTCAAACCCAGACAAGAATCTTTTTAATCCAAGAAAAGACCCAAGGGGCACAAGCCTGGATAGGAAATCCTTATTCCATCTATTGGACGAAGATTGTTCGAATTTTCTCATAACTAGCCATGTAGTCCTCCATAATCATGAGCTGTGTATAACCTATGCTCCCACCACAGATTAGCATCTTTCTGCCTATGCACAGTGCATACAGAAAGCTGCCAGTGGTGTGGGAGGGGTTATACAGAGTTCAACATTCAGAGAACTGGTAGATCTACAGCAGATAAAGCAATGATTTTTATCAAAACTGCAGCAAGCAGCCAGCCCCTACACCATGCTGCTCTCAGATGGGGTAGGAAAAAAGTGGTGACAGATTCCCTTTAAACATAATCTCCTTTCATCTGTGTAAACTTATTCAACATAGAGCCGAAACAAGACTTCTTTAATATCTATAGTACTGTGTTTCGAATAGCATTAGGTCAAGAAATTTGCCAATTTGGTTAAAATGTAGCACTCTGCATTCTGAAAAAAAGTGTACTGATAACCAGTAAGAAGAGTATTCCCAAATGTTATGTTGGAATCTGTGAATCTTTTTGAAGAGGAAAATATAATGT
Source organism: Phyllobates terribilis (assembly GCF_046119375.1). Taxonomy (NCBI): domain Eukaryota; kingdom Metazoa; phylum Chordata; class Amphibia; order Anura; family Dendrobatidae; genus Phyllobates; species Phyllobates terribilis. The sequence continues at coordinate 113,629,664 of NW_027362761.1, read as the reverse complement.
ATCTGACTTCTTAGGATAAAAGTAGAAAAAATGAGTTGTTTGAACAAGCTAACATTTTTAGATTGCTTCTTTAAGTGAACAGACCAGTCCATGTCCCAAGGTACATCTGGCCATAACCCATTCATTATGCAGACTTACTGTATTCCATTACACATACTTTCATCTAAACTTCTTAGAAGAGTCCTCGGATGCCTGGGTTAGCTCAATTGTGGAAATAGGGTATTCTCTGGCGTTCAAGAAGTTCTCTCCAGACTGCTTTCTTCTCAACTCCAAAAATCAACAATTATGTCTATATTTCAGGAAGTTTATTCACTAAAGAATGCTAGAGCCAATTCCAGATAATTCCAGAGGAAAAGGAGTTTATTCTCACAAAGCGGGAAGTGGCAACTGGTAGATGACCAATTCTCTGGAATGCTCTACCCCAAGAAATTAGGACTAACCACAATTTACACAGTTTTAGGCGCTCCCTAAAAACACACCTGTTTAGGGCGGCCTACCACCTTCCCTAATCAAAGTCCTTTTATATATAGCACATTCACTATTTCTCTGAACATAATTCTCCATCAAACTCCACCGCACCCAAAAGCACTACAAATATTGGCTGGTGACTAGCTTAGGCAGCCTTTATCTATCCCTCATTTCCTCAAAATGACTGGACCATCATTGTAAAAAAGAACCTGTACTTTGTGTCACCCCCACCTCATTAGATTGTAAGCTCTTACGAGCAGGGACATCATTATTATTTTTGCTTTAATTATTGTATTATCTTTAGCTATGTTACTTATGACTGTTGTACATGAACCTCTGAATTGTAAAGCGCTGCGGAATATGTTGGCGCTATATAAATAAACATTATTATTATTATGACCAGACTTATCGAAACTTTTTGGAAAAGAGAAAGCTCAAAATGGAGACTATTCAGGAAGTAACAGCTATTATTCAAAAAGGGGTCTTTCTCACAACTCTAGATCTCAGGGACGGTCAACGCCACGTCCCTATTTTACCATCTCACAAGAAATTCCTTCAAATGGCAGTTCTGTGGATTTCTCAAGTAATCCAGATCTTGGGTTTGCCATTTAGGATCTCTGTTGTCCTCAAAGTTTTCACCAAGTTTGACCTCAGCTGACAGACCTTTTTATCACGCTTTACCAGGACAACTGGCTTATGAAGGCTTCTTCAGAAGAATTGCTTCTGCAACTTCAAACCACACTGAATGTTCTCAAATAACACAGATTTCTCATAAATCAGGATGTGGAAATTGCCTCTTCAGAAAAGGACTTGAACTCTAGTCCCACGTATTGGAAGCAGCAATCCTAAAAGTCAATATCAACCCTTTTTATGAGTCTTGCCACATGATTTAGGATAAAAGCCAAACAAGACACTCTTTTTGCAGATACGTCTTTTAGTTGTTTGCTCATTAGTGCAAAGCAAGAAGTCTGATTTGGCAGGATGAGAGGCCGGAAAGTTGTAGGTTCCCTTATCTTGGCTATAGATATAGGTCTAGGGCCTACTATTGCTTGCTTCGGCACAACATCCTTTCTTCCTGCAATCAGAATCCCATACCCCTGGACTTTCCAATGAAGATCTAGCTGACAACCATGCAGAACCTGAGGTGGTGGTTATCGTGAAACTGCCTTTCACAGGGTAAATATCAAACTTATGTTTGGGTGCCAATGTTTAAAACCTCTGGACCTAAGGGAGGAGGTCTCAGGCAAAAAGAGGCCTCTCCTGCAATCCCAAAGAACTAAGGGCTGTCAGGCTAGAGCCATGTTGTTTTCAACCAGTTTTGTGGCAACAGGAGCTGTTAGTCCAAAAGACAACATAGCTAAAATGTTTTACATCAACAAGAAGAGTGGTATACATAGTTCGCTGATGGCTGAAGTATGTCACCAGATTTTTTGTTCGTGCAAACAGAATTTCAAGAACATTTCTGCAGTCCACAACCAGAGCCCAATGAATCTGAGAGAAACCTGGCTCAAATGAAACGTTATTCATCTGGGGGTGGGGGGTGGAGCAAATCACAGCCAGAATGGGAATTCCAGACATAGAGGTCATGGAGACAGATGTGAAAGTTTTGCTCCCTCCAATTGAGCAATCGCCTGTTTACCATATACGGTCTATCCATTCCTCATAAAGGGATGTCGGTGCATGTTTTTCCTCAAGTCCCCCTAATCATGAAGCTCCTGAATAAAATCAGACTGGAACAATAAAAAGCCAGTGTGTTACGGGTCCGGATAGTGGAACCACTGTGCCGTGGTGCAAGGAGGGACCAGAGGGGCGTAACTAAGTGCCTACCCAGACCGACCCCGGCTACACGGCAGCTTAGTCGATTCTGGGAACCAAGGAGGGACCGGGAAGATGAACCAGGTGCCACTCTGGGACCGACCTCATGTAATAGCAAGTGACTCCCACGGGGCTGATAGCGGAAGCGGACTGGCACGACAGATGGGCAGACAGATGTGCACGGCTGGTAGGCAGGCGAACGGAGCAGACTGATGGACAGGCTCGGCTGGCAGGCTGATTGGCAGGTATGGCTGATAGGCTGGCGAGCATGGCAGATAGGCAGGCTGGTGGGCATGGCAGATAGACAGGCTGGCGGACAGCACTGGGACCTGAGGGCTGGAGAGAGTGTTAGCACACAAACTACAACATTGCACAGGCACCTCCATTTTGGAGGAGGTGCCTAAAATATCAGCTGTCCTCTGGCCATTGGCCAGGGACATATTAGAATGACGCGCGGCCCCTTTAAGAAGCAGGGAGCAAGCGCCCTAAGCACAGAGCCCGGGGATCTGCGCGCGGTGCGCGCACCCCAGGCACACACAGCCGGAGGACGCCGGAGCAGAGCCGCGGCGGTAAGGGGGTCGGCGTCTCTGCCGGGCAGGAGGCAGAGACGCTGGCGCTACACAGTGTCATCCTTCCATTCTGGTCCCTAGAGGGCCTGGTTTATTTCCGCATTACAGATTTCAAGAGGCATACATTAGAAACTCCACCTTTGTCACGATCTCCTGCTGCAGGGCAGCTTTCTTCATCAGGATCTCCTAAAGCTCCATCTATTGACTTGGAGGTTGACAGGGATCTTCAGAAAGTAGGGATTGCCTGAAGAAATCATAAACACTTTCACTGCTGCCATAAGACTGACTACAATTAAACTTTACTCCAGGGATTGGAAGATTTACAACACCTGGCGTATTCACCATCAGGCGTCTCTGGATTCGCTAGTGTCCATGCTCCGTTTTCATCAGTATGGATTCAACAAGGGTCTCAAATTAAATACATTTAAAGCTCATGTCTCAGCTAAGGTCAACTGTACTTTCTTCAGGGCAGTGAAAAACCCAAGATCTGCCTCTCATACACCTGCTCCTTCTTAGAATTTATCTCTTGTTCTATATCAACTCCTGTCTCAACTATTTGAACCAGCAGAACAAGCTTCAAATACACACTTATCATTCAAAACCTTGATTTTAGTGGTAATAAAATCTGCTAAGAAAATCTGAGAACTTAAATCACTATTGTCCAGGGAGCCTTATTTGAGAAACTGATCTGACCACCAAGCTCTTAGATTGATGCCTGATTTCTAACACAAGATCAATTCATTGGTCAATATCGATCAACAAATAAATCTTCCAGTCCTCTGCCCCAATGGAGAAGCAGGAAAGACTACACTTGTTGGATGTTAGATGAATAGTTTGTCTATGATCAACAAATTTTGAGTTTCAGAAACGTTTAAAACCTGTTTCATCAGTTCAGTTTCTGAGTAATGAAAATAAAGGATATAAATCATCTTTCTCTTAGTGGATAAGAGAAGTTATTGCAGATTGTTATCTCCTGGATGGTTAAAATTCTCCTCGTTTCCGTCAGGGCACAATATACTACATCAGCTTCTTGGGCAGAAAAAAAAAAACAAACATTTGGTTAGATCAGATCTGCAGAATGGCCTCATGGTCGTCGAGCTCTAGGTTTCTGAAGCACTGTAGGCTGGACATCTTGTCTTCTGACAAGTTCCGCTCTGGAGCAAATATTGTGTAATAGTTAATCCCTCACTTCTTTATTGCCTTTTAAATCCAATTGTGTGCTACCATATGATGTCCAGAAAACAAAAATATTTGCCTACCTGTAATTTTCTTTATGGGGCATACAAAGGCAGCACACCTTACCCACTTATAAAATACATTTATTTTCTGCTATGTTCAATACAAGTGGTTCTTTATACTCTATGACAGAGTTGGAAAAAGTGCCGCCTGTGGTTTGCCTGTTCCTGTTCTGCCCATAGAGCAAGACAGCCAAAGGGCTGGAAACAGTGGCCTGCCTGGTGTCTCAATTTCACTGCTCACAATGCAGATACTGGTGAATGCAAAGGCGGTGGAGGGAGCCGTCAATTCCCTCTTCAATCATTCAGTCTCTGTGACTGAGCTTTAGCACAGTAGGCAAGTCATCTCAGCACAGCCGACATGATAAAGTTACTAGATTGCTCCTACTGTTTGGAGCCTTATTCTGCACACAGAAGAGTAATGCATCAGGGGAACTCAGCTGAGGGGTCCAGCACACTGTGTGTGCAGGGCTGTGTGTTCCATCATACTGTGTGTGGGGGGTGGTGTTCCATCATGCTGTGTGTGAGGGCATCATACTTTGCGTGGGAGGCTGTGGGGGCTTCATACTCTGTGGTTGGTCAGGCTGTTGAATTGTTAAACTTTATAAAGAGCAGTAAATTATATGGTTTTGATTAGCTGCTACAGGTAAGAATACATGTTATAATAAGCTCTATTGTGAGAAGTATTAGCAGTAGGAGCTAGTCAATAGACTTAACTCTGCTCAATATTATGTTATAAAATGAATATAAAATAATAATGATAATAATCAACATTAAGTTTTGTCCTCCACAACTATCACGGTCTCTGCGGCTGCTTGAGAAAATTAATTGCCCACCCTCGCTCTATGGTCATAATTTTTCAAATTAATTATTTTATAGCTACTAAGGTGTCTTCTAGTGTGTGCATGTGTGTGCATGTGAGAGTGTAGGGGAAAAGCCTGTTAACCCTTTTATGTGCTACCTACAGACGCCAGGAAAAGAAAACACAGGTATGTAAATTTGGGTGTATGAACATTTTTGTAGATTGAATGACTGATTCTTATGTTTTTTTATGCCCCGATTTAAAAAATTTATTTTTAACCATCATGTATGGATTTTGCACAAAACACACGTGAAATTACATACAAGCGAGATGAAACAAGAAAAATCTTCATTGTAGCCAAAAATGTACACAATATTATATATAAAAATGTACTGAACATTCATTCTACAACTTTATTGGAAATTCTTGCGCCTCTTTATTTTCTCTTCAAAGCTTCTCTTGATACCTTTTCTCTTATAGAAGGCCTGCATAACTTCTTTGTGAAGCATCCAGCAGTAGTCTCCCATCATGCTCACGTTCCATCTACCTTGGTATTATCGTTCCATCTCCTTGATATCCTTATGAAATCTTGGTCCTTGCTCTTAGCTAACAGCACCAACGTTTTCAGGAAAATAGTCCAAATGGGAATGTAAAAAATTTATCTTCAAATTCATCAGACAACCCAAGGCTTTGGAACATTTAAGCATGTTCTCTACAATGGACTTAAATTTTGGATCTTTGTTGTTACCTAGAAATTTCTTCACGACTTCTTTAAAAGAATCCTAAACCCTTTTCTCAACAGCTTTCATTTTGTTTCAAACACGTCGCACTTCCTGAGTTTCTGAATATCCGCATCCACAAAAATGCCTTTCTTCAGTTTTGCTTCAGACAGTCCTTGAAACTTTGTACACAAGTACTTCGATAGAGCTTTCACAAACTGCTTCATCAGTCCAAGCTTAATGTGAGATGGTGGTAGAACAACTTTTGTGGGATAAACTAAACTTTCCGCAACTATGTTTTGGGTCCAGGTTGCAAAGATGCTCTCGCTGGCTAACTTTTTTGGTTCCAGTGATGAGTCCTATCACGGCTGTCCTATTAACACAAAAAGCATGGGTACTTTGTATATCCTCCTTCCTGCCCAAGCAGAAAAGAGAGAAATTTCAGATCACCCACATATTGACCATTTTTGATCCTCGTAGTTAAAGTTTCTTGAGAATAAAGTCTAAATTCTCATAGCTGAGACTAGTATGGAAGGAATTCCTTTTCTCTTCTTCTGTACCATAAAAACAGGTACCAGGAGCTAGCAGGTTCTCTTCCTTTAGTCTAGAATCTAAAATTTCTACATAATGTTTAGGAAGGTCCAAGTCCCTGGCTAAATCATTTAAACAGAACTATAAAAAAAGCTGTGGCTTGTTGGGAATAGTGTGAAAGTCTTCGTCAGAATACTGGACTTCATGTTCTGAATCCTCTGAATCAGGAGTATCTTCGAGTTTCTTCGGAGGTGAAGGGACAGTTATTCCTGGACCGTGAGGCACAGGGCTAATAGCTGATGGGAGGTCCAGGTATATAATTCCCTTCTTATTTTTAAGGTTGAATCCCTCCACGTTGCACATACAAAAGTAGCAGTCATCACTATGATTTTGCGGTTCCCTCCAGATCATAGGCACGCCAAAACGAAAGCTCTCTTTCTTCCCTTTAGACCAGGGTTCCCCAACTCCAGTCCTCAAGGCCCACCAACAGGTCATGTTTTCAGGATTTCCTTAGTATTGCACAGGTGATAATTCCATCATCAGCACAGGCAATAGTTACATCACCTGTGCAATACTAAGGAAATCCTGAAAACATGACCTGTTGGTGGGCCTTGAGGACTGGAGTTGGGGAACCCTGCTTTAGACCACTGTCATAGTTCTTCTACACCAACACAACATACTATATGTGGATCCCACAACTTGTCCTGTTCATCTAGTTTTACACCAAAGAACGCATAAAAATACTTTTGTAACGCGAAATCCGTAATGTTCCTTCGTTGTTTCTTCACAACAAAGTTACCGCAAATGTAGCAAAAGACACCCCCTTGTAGCAATTTCAATTACGTTTCAATTATGCCCGTTGTTAGAAACAGAAGCTTAATCCACCACAAGCACTAAATACTGAAAGGAATCGTGGTCAACATACCACCACACTCTTATGAACTCTATGAAAATCTGCCTGTGCTCCCCATAGCAGCCAATAATAGTGAGGCTTTCAGTTCTTATACTGCTGAGGTAAAATGAAAGCTCTGATTGGATGTTATGGACACCACCACACTGTTATAAACGGTGACTAAAAAAAAATAAATCTGTTTTTACTTCCCATAACCAATCACAGTGCAGCTTTCATTTCTTATACAGCTTAGGTAAAATGAAAGATATGCTATGATTGGATGCTATGGACACCACCACACTCTTTGGAAGCTGGTGTAGCGTCGGCGTCCCTGCCTCCTGCTAGGCAGGGACGCTGCTCCCCTCACCTCTCCACTCCGAGCCCGGCGCCCTCCTCCCGCTCTGCTGGCAGCGCGCGCTCCTTCCCGGCCACGGTGCTTAGGGCGCGCGCCGTCCTAAGGAGTCCCCGGCCAATGGCCGGAGGACTTCACCATATATAAGGCACCTCCTCCAAAATGGAGGTGCCCGAGCAATGTTGTTGCACTGTTCACTACTCTGCTTCAGCCCTCAGGTCCCGTTTCCAGTTACCTGCCAGTTTCCTGCCAGTTTGCTGTCTGATTCCTGCCTGTTATCCGCTTACCTGCTTGCTAGCCTGAGGTCCGACGGTCTGCCTTCCGACACCTGTCAGTCTGTCTATGGACCAGCTTGCCCGCTCACCTGGGAGCGCTCACCTGCTACCTGTCTGCTAGCCTACCTGGAGGCTCCGCCGTCACATGCTGTGACCACCTGCCAGTCCAGAGACTCTTGCCCGCTCACCTGGGAGCACTCATCTGCTACCTGTCTGCTAGCCTACCTGGAGGCTCCGCCGTCACGTGCTGTGACCACCTGCCAGTCCAAAGACTCTTGCCCGCTCACCTGGGAGCGCTCATCTGCTACCTGCCTGTTAGCCTACCTGGAGGCTCCGCCGTCACGTGCTGTGACCACCTGCCAGTCCAGAGACTCTTGCCCGCTCACCTGGGAGCGCTCATCTGCTACCTGCCTGTTAGCCTACCTGGAGGCTCCGCCGTCACATGCTGTGACCACCTGCTTATCCAGAGACTCTCGCCTGCTCACCTGGGAGCACACATCTGCCATCTGCCTGCTAGCCTACCTGGAGGCTCAGCCGTCACAGGTCGTACCTACACTTTACCCAGAGACTGTCCCGGTCACTTGCCGTGACCTTCTGCCCGTTCACCCAGAGACTGCCCCGGTCACTTGCTGTGACCTCCTGCCCGTTTACCCAGAGACTGTTCCGGTCACTTGCCGTGACCTCCTGCCCGTTTACCCAGAGACTGTCCCGGTCACCTGCTGTGACTACCTGCATGTCTTCCCTGGTCGCCACCCGCTTCCTTACAAGGACCGCCCCCTTGTATAAGTTGCTCAGAGGTTCCGCCTCCCAGACCCGTTACAGTTTGCTCGGGCCATGGAACCCGGTGGCACCCAAGCTCCCTCGCTCTCGAACCTTTGTCATGAACTGTCCCGTCAGAGGTCCCAACAGGAGTCCATCCTGAGTCACCTGCGGAATGTCAATTCTCGCCTGGACACTCTGACTGCTCCACCAGCAACCACCGCTAGTGTCATGACTCGCAACCCGGCAGCTCCGCTGCCCACCAATACCATGGTATCCTGCTCCGGACCCCGGCTTTCTGCACCTCCTCGCTTCGGAGGCGACTCCGCTCAGGCTCGGGGCTTCATAAACCAGTGCACCCTGCACTTTGAACTCCTGTCCCACCAGTTTAACTCCGACCGGGCCAAAGTAGCCTTCATCATGTCCCATCTCACGGGGGAGGCACTGGCTTGGCTAAATCCTCTATGGGAGAGAGGAGACCCCCTGGTGTCCGACTTGCCTGCCTTTCTCATGGCTTTCCGGAAAGTCTTCGACGAACCCGGACGGAAGACCTCATCCGCATCATCTCTGCTACGCCTCCGTCAGGGAAGTCTCACCGTGGGCCAATATGCCATACGGTTCCGTACCCTTGCCTCGGAGCTGGCCTGGGATAACGACGCTCTGGTATCTGTCTTCTGAGAGGGTCTGTCCGGCCGTATTAAAGATGAACTCGCCGGTCGGGACATTCCTACCACTCTCGATGACTTAATAACTCTTGCCACCCGGATTGACCTACGGTTCCAGGAGCGTGCCAAAGAGGTCACCCGTGAGAGGAGGTTTCCACGTCTAACTCCTACCTTCCAGAAACCCGTCACTCCCTCCGTTTCTCCCCAGGTACACTCTCCTGAGCTTATGCAGGTCGACCATGGATATGAATAGCGGTACCAGAGCGCCAATAACAGGGCAAAAATATTAAAAGGACTGATTTATTAATATACACACAACGCGTTTCGGTGGACACAGCCACCTTCATCAGTCACCTGATGAAGGTGGCTGTGTCCACCGAAACACGCTGTGTGTATATTAATAAATCAGTCCTTTTAATATTTTTGCCCTGTTATTGGCGCTCTGGTACCGCTATTCATATCCATTTATTGTCCCTTTCCCCCTGTTGGGGTGCGGTAGAGCTGCCTTTAACTTATTGTTCTTTCACCTGTGGGAGGAATTTAATTAGAATCACTACCCTGGTTTTCCAAGCTGCGCTGCCCTAACCCCTCCGGAACGCTGCCGGGGGTGTTGGTGAAGCTGGGCGTCCATCTCGGCGTTACATGCAACTAACCTGACCACGTGATCCACCACCGAGAGATCAGGATCTGTGAACGCCGCTGGAAATAGATGACAGCCACCAACAGAGCGGAGCTTGTGGAGCTTTACACTGGGGTTGTGCAGAGGTGCACAACTTCATAAGGTTAGTAGCCATCCTCACACCCCTCTAACAATTGCAATACTGAGTCACCCATTGCGCCTTGTTCTCTCCTCTCTTTACATATGCAGGTCGACCAGACCAAGATGGTCAAAACCCGTCAGGACTTACGCCGTGCCGAGGGGAGCTGCTTCTACTGTGGCAGCAAGGAGCACCGGATCCGTACCTGCCCGGAGAGGTCGGGAAACGCCTGTGTCTAGGTTCGCTCAGAGAGGTCGACCTAGACAAGAATAAATCCTCTCCATCTCTGCTGCTGTCAGTCTCAATTATCTGCGGGGAGAACCGTTATTTCGAACTAGCCCAACTTGACTCTGGAGCAGCCGGGAATCTTATTTCACAGTCCCTGGTAGAAAAACACCGCATTCCCACCAAACCTCTGGCTGTACCCTTATCTGTCGCTGCCGTGGATGGGGGCCTCTTACCACGTCCCATCCAACTCATCACCGAATCCATTACTCTGCAGGTGGGAATGCTGCATTCTGAGAGCATCTCTTTACACGTTCTGCCTGGACTCTCTCACGCCCTCTTACTAGGCCTACCTTGGCTCCAGAGACATGCACCCGTGCTTGACTGGAAGACCGGAGAAGTCCTTCGCTGGGGACAGGACTGCCATAAGACTTGTTTGGTTCCCGTTCATCCCGTCCGTCCTTCTCCTACCCCAACTAATCTACCTGGACTTCCGATTCCTTATTGGTCATTTGCTGATGTCTTTAATAAAAAGGAGGCAGAGACATTACCCCCTCATAGACCATACGACTGTCCTATCGACCTGCTACCCGGTACTACGCCTCCCCGTGGGCGTATTTACCCATTGTCCGCTGCTGAGACCCGGTCGATGTCCGAATATATTGAGGAGAATCTGGCCCGGGGATTCATCCGGAAATCTACCTCCCCGGCGGGAGCAGGCTTCTTTTTCGTTAAAAAGAAGGACGGCTCTCTCCGTCCCTGTATAGACTATAGAGGCCTTAACCAGATCACGGTGAAGAATAAGTACCCCCTTCCGCTCATTCCGGAATTATTTGATCGTCTGAGGGGGGCTAGAATCTTCACCAAACTGGACCTCCGTGGGGCGTACAACCTGGTCCGTATCCGTCAGGGGGATGAATGTAAGATGCATTCAACACCCGGGACGGCCACTATGAATATCTGGTAATGCCCTTTGGTCTCTGTAACGCTCCTGCCGTCTTTCAAGAGTTGGTCAATGACATCTTCCGGGACCTTCTCTACTCCTGCGTAGTAGTGTACCTGGACGACATCTTGGTCTTCTCTCCGGATCTCCAGACTCACCGGAGGGATGTTCGTCAGGTCCTGCTCAGGCTCAGGCAGAATCACCTCTTCGCTAAATATGAGAAGTGCCTCTTTGAGCAGACCTCGCTTCCGTTTTTGGGCTACATTATTTCTCAGACCGGCCTCCGAATGGATCCAGAGAAACTGTCTGCCATCGAGAAATGGCCTCGACCGGAGGGGTTGAAGGCTATTCAGCGGTTCCTGGGCTTCGCCAACTACTACCGCCTCTTCATACCGCACTTCTCTTCCCGGACTGCCCCAATTTCCGCCCTCACCGGTAAGGGCACTAATCCCAGAGAGTGGCCGCCCGAAGCAGAGGAGGCCTTTCTTTCTTTAAAACAGGCCTTCTCTTCCGCCCCGGTGCTGCATCGCCCGGACGGCAACAAGCAGTTCTTCCTGGAAGTTGACGCCTCCTCCTCTGGAGCCGGTGCGGTACTTACCCAAAAATCGTCTTCCGGGAGAATGGTAACTTGTGGCTTCTTCTCCAAACTCTTCTCCTCTTCTGAGCGCAACTATTCCATAGGAGACCGAGAGTTATTGGCCATCAAGCTGGCATTGGAGGAGTGGCGTTACCTACTCGAGGGGGCTCTTCACCCGGTAATAATTTACACTGACCACAAGAACTTGGCTTACCTCCAGCATGCCCAGAGACTTAACCCGCGCCAAGCTCGGTGGTCCTTGTTTTTTGCTCGCTTTGATTTTGTTCTTCATTTTCGCCCGGCTGACAAAAACATCAAAGCGGACGCCTTGTCCCGATCCTTTCTGGTGTCTGACCTCGAGGAAGAACCTAAACATATCATCGATCCCGCCAGAGTAATGCAGGTGGCTCCCGTGAGTCTAAATCGTCTCCCTCCCGGTAAGACGTTCATATCGGTACCTGATCGGGAGAAGATCCTACACTGGGGTCATTCGTCTAAACTAGCTGGCCACGCCGGTCAGAAAAAGACCCTCCAGCTTATTACCCGGCACTACTGGTGGCCTACCCTGCACAAGGACGTAATAGACTTTGTTTCTGCCTGTGTGTCCTGCGCCCGCAACAAAGTTCCGAGACACCTGCCAGCCGGTCGCCTCCTTCCGCTTCCTGTACCTGCTGCCCCCTGGCAGCATATAGCTATGGATTTCATAACTGATCTCCCCGTCTCTGCCGGTTGTACGGTCATTTGGGTGGTCGCTGACCGCTTTTCCAAGATGGCTCACTTTATTCCCCTGCCCTGCCTCCCGTCTGCACCCAAGTTGGCTAAAGACTTTATCCGCCACATCTTCCGTCTTCATGGCCTGCCCCTCCACATCGTGTCGGATCGTGGGGTACAGTTCACCTCACGTTTCTGGAGAGCCACTTGTAAATTGCTAGACGTCACCCTGGACTTCTCCTCCGCTTACCATCCACATCCACAATCCTTGTACACCAATATTAAACACGAGGACGAATTACGGGCAGTTGGCTTCTACCTTAAGTCATCCAATATGCAGAGTGCTGTGGCGGAATTGGTGATGGAGCTTCTTGAATTTTCACTGACGCACAACTTTTTTACCTTTAAAGGGTCCTTCTACCTACAGCTCCAGGGCACAGCGATGGGTGCAGCATTTGCCCCTGCATATGCTAATCTCTTCCTGGGGCTGTGGGAGAGGGACCTTACCCTGTCGGATCGGAGGGCATCAATGGACTGTGTCCCTCTTTGGACGCGGTACATTGATGATATCCTGCTGATCTGGCAGGGTTCTATTGAGGCCTTATTTGATTTTATGGAATCATTGAACAATAACAATATAAATATTCATATCACTTATACTTGGGATAGAGATACTATTAATTTTTTAGATGTGTCCCTGAGTAGAGACATAAATAATTCTATTCAGACTAGTATATATAGGAAGGATACCTCTACAAACATGTTGTTACATGCAACATCCTCACATCCTTCATATATGATTGAGTCTGTACCTATTGGTCAGTTCCTGCGCTTAAGGAGAATTTGCTCCAATAATAAAGACTTTGAGAAACAGGCTGAGGATCTTAAACTAAGATTCTACGATAGAGGATATAGCAAACGTATGGTGAAGAGAGCTTACCATCGGGCAAAACACTCCATTCATCAAGAACTGATATATAAAAGTAAAAAACCTAAGATGGATAATAAAACTAGGTTTATTACAGGGTATCACGGACAATTTGGACGGATGAGGGAGTGCCTAAATAGGGCATGGCCAATATTGTTAACGGATCCTGCCTTAGCTAAAATTCTCTCTGATCGACCTTATATCACCATACGTCGGTCAAATAACTTACGGGATCACCTTGTGCAAAGCCACTACCAGGGAGAATCAAAAAACACGTTTCTAGATAGGAGCGGTCCTGAGCCTGGCAGTGTACCGTGCGGTCGTTGTGTCGCATGCCCAAATATGGAGCGGACAAATACATTTTCAAATGCATCAGGCTCTAAAATATATAAGATCAGAAATCGGATTACATGTACTTCAAGGTATGTGATTTACTATGCTACATGTCCGTGTGGACTAATATATATTGGCCTAACTACTCGCCAACTGAAAGTTAGGATTAGGGAACATGTGTTGGGCATTCTTGCGGCCATCGACTGTACGGACATCTCCACGCTCAGGACAATACCCCGGCACTTTAAACTAATGCACGGTTGTGATGCCTCTGGATTTGGGGTGAGGGGCATTGACTCACTGGCAATTGGAATTCGGGGTGGCAAGCTGAGCCAACGTTTGGCTCAGCTTGAGAACCGATGGATTTGGAGGTTGAACACTGTACAACCTAATGGATTAAACGAAAACTTGAGCTTTGTTCCCTTTCTTTGATCGCTCTCTGTCTGACACATAAAGGTGCATTGTTTTTATTCTTTTAACTTTGATTTTAACATTCACAGCTCATCGCATATATATTTGTTTTGGTGGATCGTCCTGGAAATGTGAAACTTATATGGCATGGACATGGGTACATTTAGAGACTATCGAGGGATGTTGGACTCTTTATCAGCATATGAAGGCTTTTGGCATTTGGCATTACAGAAGTGCATGAAATTCGGATCCTGTGAACTCTATTGTGAATTCTATTGACAATAATATATGATTGTGACCAATAGTGTTTTTCTTTTTATGTTTTCTGATGTAATTATGGGTTTACATGATCTGTGATTTTATGTGCCTTCCTTTGATATATTGTACTTGATATACGGTGGCTATGAGGCATGTTCTGGGTGGACATGGTTTCGTAATATAATGTGCCCTTTGGTCCCTCTGGCCCCTTTCCCGTACCATGCTCTACCACCCTCATGGTTTGCCATGGGGGTTGTAGTGTGGGTCGGGTGGTGGACTTTGGAAACTTATGGGAGTTGGCATTGCCCGCCTGCTCGTAGATGCATAATCATGGGAACCTGAATTATGTATATGTGCATTCTTAGACTATGTGACATATTTTTCGTAATATATGAACGATCTGTGCATTCTATATAATAAGCGAGAGCTCTTTTATGTCACATGTATTCTATATAATAAGTGAGAGCTCTTTTATGTCACAAACATTTGATGAGATTTAAACTGAGTAAGGTTTCCCATGATATATGCGCTCCATGAGACTAGACTCACATTAAATAGAAAAATTGAGTGTGGCTTTGCACTATAGCATTATTTAATCTGATACTTTGGGCCAATTTGGGATTGATGGCTATCTATATTATCACATAATAATAATATAACTGACTACTATTGTCAATGTATGTATAAGACTGATTCTTTATAGCCATGTGCTGTGAAACATCCAATGTGGGTAAGAAATGATTTTAAGCCCTGTATGCCACCGTATATATGTTTATATATATTTTTATATTTATGTAGAATGAAAAATATGGCCAAGGATAAAATATAAAATATATGTGCGGATAATGTGTAATGTACCTCTCTGTGCCACATATGACAATCACTACTAATAGGACCTGAACGCATGCGCTGTACGGTTCCAATACACAATCTCTGGCTCTCTGCAAGGACCTGCGTGGTCACATGGGCCCATGTGACCATCACGTGATCCTTGCTTGACGCCGACATCACTGATCGTCATGGTAACCGCGACGCGACATGCGTCGATTGGTCCTCCTCTGTACAGCGATTGGCTAGAACCATGCTTAAAGATACACACCTCCAGGCTTGGTCCACGCCCCCTGAGGAAGGCAGCGCCGAAACGCGCGTCGGGGTGGGAGCAGGACCCACGTTGGAAGCCCAACAAAGTAGCGGTTTGGTATTTAGGTACTTATTGTGATACATGTCTCTATAGATATACCAAGTGATATTGTCATCATATACAGAACTATGATGTATAGTACCAGTGTATTGTAGGTCTATATACTGTTATTATATATATATTGTTACTACATGCATAGAGATACACACATGGTGGTTGGATAGAGGTATAACATGACCCTGTGACGTGTACTAACACTATTTAGTTTTCAGGGACCTTACAATGTTTTAGGATATGAGCCCTCTTTTTAAATAATATAACCACTTAGTACATGAGCTGTCTTTATTAGTCAGATTATATTAGCTCAGGTATATACGCCATGCTGCTTTGATGATTATCTAATACTATTGGGCAGTACAACCGGGGTCCTGTGTGTCCCATATTGCAGTGGAATTTTTTGCACACTATGTGTTGTCTTGCATTATTTTTTGTACCAATTATCTGTATACGATAACAATTTTTAATGCAAAGGAATAATAAATCAGTTTTAATTGGCTATTTGATCGTGGTTGTTTTGGATGTGAATTACCATCCACAGTCTAATGGTCAAGTGGAGCGGATCAATCAGATCCTGACCAGTTACCTCCGGCTCTTCGTTAATGCCCACCATTCTGACTGGGTGGATCTCCTGCCAGGGGCCGAATTCTCTTATAATAATCACGAGAGCGAATCTTCCTCCAAATCCCCGTTTTTTGTAGTCTTCGGTCAGCATCCTCGGATCCCATTTCCCGTCTCCACCTCGGTGGATAATCCGGCTGCGGAATCTCTTGTTAACAAATTTTCCTCCATGTGGGAGAGTACCTGGTCCGCACTCCTTCAGTTGTCCGAGCGTATGAAAAGACATGCTGACAAAAAACATCTGGATCCTCCTCAATTCCGTCCAGGGGATAAGGTCTGGCTCTCGTCCAAGTATGTCCGGCTCAAGATTCCTTCCTATAAGTTAGGGCCTCGGTTCATCGGTCCTCTGGAGATCATCAGTCAGATCAACCCGGTGGCCTATAAATTGAAACTCCCGGCCAACTTGCAGGTCCCTAACTCCTTCCATGTATCTCTCCTCAAACCCGTGGTGCTTAATTCTATTTCCAAGTCTACAGGTACGCCTCCTGCTCCGGTTTCCGCTGAAAACGAGTTTGAGGTAGAGAACATTCTGGCCACAAAAAGGGTAAGAGGAAAGACCTTTTTTCTAGTAGATTGGAAGGGGTTTGGTCCTGAGGAGAGAACGTGGGAGCCTCGGGAGAACATCCATGCCCCTCTCATCCTTGCTAAATTTCTGTCTGGCCTAAAAAAGGGGGGGCCTAAATGGGGGTACTGTAGCGTCGGCTTCCCTGCCTCCTGCTAGGCAGGGACGCTGTTCCCCTCACCTCTCCGCTCCGAGCCCGGCGCCCTCCTCCCGATCTGCTGGCAGCGCGCGCTCCTTCCCGGCCACGGTGCTTAGGGCGCGCGCGCTCCCCCCCTCTTAAAGGGGCCGCGCGCGCCGTCCTAAGGAGTCCCCGGCCAATGGCCGGAGGACTTCACCATATATAAGGCACCTCCTCCAAAATGGAGGTGCCCGAGCAATGTTGTTGCACTGTTCACTACTCTGCTTCAGCCCTCAGGTCCCGTTTCCAGTTACCTGCCAGTTACCTGCCAGTTTCCTGCCAGTTTGCTGCCAGATTCCTGCCTGTTATCCGCTTACCTGCTTGCTAGCCTGAGGTCCGACGGTCTGCCTTCCGACACCTGTCAGTCTGTCTATGGACCAGCTTGCCCGCTCACCTGGGAGCGCTCACCTGCTACCTGTCTGCTAGCCTACCTGGAGGCTCCGCCGTCACGTGCTGTGACCACCTGCCAGTCCAGAGACTCTTGCCCGCTCACCTGGGAGCACTCATCTGCTACCTGTCTGCTAGCCTACCTGGAGGCTCCGCCGTCACGTGCTGTGACCACCTGCCAGTCCAGAGACTCTTGCCCGCTCACCTGGGAGCGCTCATCTGCTACCTGCCTGTTAGCCTACCTGGAGGCTCCGCCGTCACGTGCTGTGACCACCTGCCAGTCCAGAGACTCTTGCCCGCTCACCTGGGAGCGCTCATCTGCTACCTGCCTGTTAGCCTACCTGGAGGCTCCGCCGTCACATGCTGTGACCACCTGCTTATCCAGAGACTCTCGCCTGCTCACCTGGGAGCACACATCTGCCATCTGCCTGCTAGCCTACCTGGAGGCTCAGCCGTCACAGGTCGTACCTACCCTTTACCCAGAGACTGTCCCGGTCACTTGCCGTGACCTTCTGCCCGTTCACCCAGAGACTGCCCCGGTCACTTGCTGTGACCTCCTGCCCCTTTACCCAGAGACTGTCCCGGTCACTTGCCGTGACCTCCTGCCCGTTTACCCAGAGACTGTCCCGGTCACCTGCTGTGACTACCTGCCTGTCTTCCCTGGTCGCCACCCGCTTCCTTAAAGGACCGCCCCCTTGTATAAGTTGCTCAGAGGTTCCGCCTCCCAGACCCGTTACAGCTGGGTTAAGAAAATCTTCTCTGCCCAAAGCAGCCAATCACAGCACAGCGTCCATTCATTTCTAACCAATCTAATTACATCAAAATCATCCATCAAAGGTCAAGTAAAATGGTCAAAGTATGGTGCAAGCAAAAGCCTATGGAGTCAGTGTTTGTGAAAAAAACTGTACAATATGGAATTTTTTCAATATTTCTACTGAGTTCAGCGATCAAAAGTGTATAAAAAAATCATTTCTTACTTTTCAAACCATTCTACCCTTGCAGACCTGTTAAATTAAAGGTAAATTACATTTATTCTGTAAGATTCACAAGTCTATGATCTATAAATGACTGAAGATCAGGAGTTTTAAGTGACAGCTCTATTGTAGGCCAAAACTGCATATTGAGCAACAAAGGATTATCAATTCAAACTATGTTGTTTTAGTATGGATTTTATAATGAAGAGTAGATTATGGTTGTCACTTGTGACATTGTCATGCCTTGGGTGAGGCATATATTTCTATCTAGATAGGACATGGGAAAGTATATGAAATAATGACAGTAAAGGTAGTGCTAATAAATATATACGTGAACATTCCAGACCCAGGTACATACATTTCTTGACTATGTCGTAGTCCCTCATCATTCAGTAGTATCACAGATACAATATCTACACCCACACCCTACACTTTAGAAAGACAGACTAAAGGCCCCGTCACACTTAGCGACGCTGCAACGATCCCGACAACGATACGACCAGTCAGGGATCGTTGCTGCGTCGCTATGTGGTCGCTGGTTAGCTGTCAAACAGGCAGGCTCACCAGCGATCAGGGGAGCAGCGACATCGTGGAAAGAATCTTTCCACGATGTCCTGCTCCTGGTTAGAGCCTGCTGAAGCAGGAGCAGGCTGGTAACTATGGTAAACATCAGGTTACTAGGGGCACACGCGCACCTAGTAACCCGTTGTTTATCATGGTTACCACTCTGCTACAGTGAGCGGGAGGTTACCGCTCACTTTAGCAGGCTCGTAACCATGATAAACAACGGGTTACTAGGTGCGCGTGTGCCCCTAGTAACCTGATGTTTACCATAGTTACCAGCCTGATCGCTGCTCCCACTGGTCACACACAGCGATGTGTGCTGACCAGCGGGAGGGCAACGACCAAAAAATGGTCCAGGACACTTTGCAGCGATCAGCGACCTCACAGCAGGGGCCTGATCGCTGCAAAGTGTCACACATAGCGACATCGCTGGTGAGGTCGCTGTTACGTCACCAAAACCGTGACACAGCAGCGATCTCGCTAGCGATCTCGCTATGTGAGACGGGGGCTTAAGATAAAATGCTAATACACATTCATGTAAAAACTGCTTGTTCTCTGTAGAACTGAAAACCTCTATCCCTTTCTAGCAAACTTCGTTTCATTTCAATTGTATTTAATACTCAGAAAACAGAACTAAAGGAGGGGGGGGCGGAACGGACATTAAAGTCAGCCAAACTCACCAATGTCTGCAAGACTAGCCAACAATTTAATATAGAAGCCAACTTATGTCATGGGGATGGATATATTTTCAGTGTCATACTCTGCTCACCCCATTGAGTACACATGCATGCTTTCTTGAGATAAGTGTACATTCATATGGGGAAATTGCAAGAGATTACATATTATGCCTCTCGATACTTTACTGCCTGGGGGCTAGTAGGAATAGAGAGAGTAAAGTGACACTTGATTGTGGATATTTTCAATCAAGACTATTTGCAAGATCAATTCTTTTTTTTACTTTAACTACACATTTATCATTTTCTACTCAGTCTGGTCTTGTGCACGTTTACATTATTGAATTGTGTGCTGGAAACATATATTTAACTATCATACTTTTACAGATGCCAAAATAAAAGAAATCCACTGTGCATAATATATTGTATGCATCCTCTAGATGTTTATAACAAAGATATCTACAGAAAACTCCTTGTTGTTGGACTAATTCATTCTTAAGAGGGTGGGTTCTGCTTGTTCTTATACTTACACTAGGCACACAAACATATAGGGCTGCATTAGACGTTATATTTCTTTTATTCTAGCTTATGAAATTCTGGCGAGTGTGTTATAAAGCTGTCTGATCTTATGAAATCAAAGTGGGAGACTGAAAGCAGGGCAGTTATTAGAATATTGTGTCTTCGTATTATTTCTAATCTTTATTTCCCTGTATGTACTAGAAACATTCTTATAAGACAGTAGCTCTTTATTTACTGCTGTACCCATCCGATAATTCAGATTAATTCGTAATACTGGAAGTGAACCTGTGGATGCAAAGACAGGACGATCATCACTTATATTAATGATGAGTGCAAGCCGATCACAAATCACAATATGGTGGTTTTAATATTTCAGGAAAGGCAGCATTATTTCCAGATTTCACTAATCAATAAACTTTCAGTAGTTTCAACTAGAAGACTGATAATATTATATGGGTTATCCTCTACTCAGTCAACCCCTTCTTAAAAGGGCTTGTCTGGTCCAAATCGATAAGTGTGCAGTCACTCTGTGTGACTGTAGACTTACGAATCCCCCCAGTGCACGCACTGAACGCTGCGGGGATTCGCTGGTTTCTGAGTGAGGATCGAAGGGTATGTATGAGTTATACATACTTCCGGCCAGTGGGCACTGTCTCACTCAATACAAGTGTATAGAACGAGGCCAAGCCCACTGGATGGGCTCTGGCCAGGAGTATGTATAACTCATACATACCCTCCGGTCCCAGCTCAGAAACCAGGGAATCTCTGCAGCGCACAGTGCATGCGCTGAGGGGATTCGTAAGTCTGCAGTCACACGGACTCGGACAAAACCTTTAAATACTGTATTCCACAATATAAAAAATACCTACAATTAAAAATAACAGATAATCAGTGGTTAGCACTGTAGCCCTTAAGTTATGGGGTCCTGGATTCAAATCCCACCAAGGACAACGTCTGCAAAGAGTTTGTATGTTCTCCCAGTGTTTGCGTGGATTTCCTCTGGATACTCCGGTTTCCTCCCACACTCCATTAAAATAGTGATAGGGAATTTAGATTGTGGGCCCCAATGGGGCAGTGATGATAATGTCTGTAATGCAATATGAAATTAAATGACGCTAAATAAACAAGTTAAATAAATAAATAAATTCAACTTCTGCACCAGCACCATTCCAGCAATGTTGCCACAGGGTGCCCAAGGGCTTGGGTGACATTATTATGCACAAAACAGAATTGGAAAATGGCACTACCCACATTTTCAAAGGCTTTGCTTCACTTTGAGTATATGTTCAGTAAAGTGTTACCCTTGCAAATTTGGTGGAGCACTACTCCAAAAACAGCAAATTACATAGAATACACCACAAAATGTATGAAACAAGAGGCACTAACCAAAAATATATAGCAAACTTGTCACTTTATTAAAGACCTGAGACAAAACAAAGTTTAAAAAGTCATAAGAGGGAGCAGGTAGCATTCCAGGCAATGGCCGTTTTTGCGTGAACACTTCTATGGGCCTGACAACGCAATGACGACCTTGGATAAAACTCATATGTCCGAAGGAGGTTCGAACACTGCAGTTCACTAGTGGTGCCTGATTAGCTACAGTGCTTACATAGTGTAGCGTCGGCGTCCCTGCCTCCTGCTAGGCAGGGACGCTGTTCCCCTCACCTCTCCGCTCCGTGCCCGGCGTCTTCCTCCCGCTCTGCTGGCAGCGCGCGCTGCTTCCCGGCCACGGTGCTTAGGGCGCGCGCGCTCCCCCTCTCTTAAAGGGGCCGCGCGCGCCGTCCTAAGGAGTCCCCGGCCAATGGCCGGAGGACTTCACCATATATAAGGCACCTCCTCCAAAATGGAGGTGCCCGAGCAATGTTGTTGCAAAGCCTTCACTCTGCTTCAGCCCTCAGGTCCCGTTTCCAGTTACCTGCCAGTCACCTGTCAGATTCCTGCCTGTTACCTGCCAGTCACCTGTCAGATTCCTGCTTGATACCTGCCAGATATCCGTTTACCTGCTTGCAAGCCTGCGGTCCGACGGTCTGCCTTCCGACACCTGTCAGTCTGTCTATGGACCAGCCTGCCCGCTCACCTGGGAGCGCCCATCTGCTGCCTGCCTGCTAGCCTACCTGGAGGCTCCGCCGTCACTAGCCGTGACCACCTGCCAGTCCAGAGACTCTTGTCTGTTCACCTGGGAGTGCTCATCTGCTACCTGCCTGCTAGCCTACCTGGAGGCTACGCCGTCACTTGCCGTGACCACCTGCCTGTCCAGAGACTCGTGTCTGCTCACCTGGGAGCGCCCATCTGCTACCTGCTTGCTAGCCTACCTGGAGGCTCTGCCGTCACTAGCCGTGACCACCTGCCTGTCCAGAGACTGTCCCTGTCACTTGCCGTGAGTACCCGTCCCTCTACCCAGAGACTGTCCCTGTCACTTGCCGTGACTACCTGCCCTGCTACCCAGAGACTGTCCCTGTCACTTGCCGTGACTACCTTCCCTTCTACCCAGAGACTGTCCCTGTCACTTGCCGTGATTACCTGCCCGTCTTCCCTGGGAGCCACCCGCTTCCTTACAAGGACCGCCCCCTTGTATAGTTGCTCAGAGGTTCCGCCTCCCAGACCCGTTACACATAGTATAACAATGTAAGGCAAGCCCTGGGAGATGCTCAACAACATCTCTGGAATTGTACCAGTGCAGTTGGTGAGTATCTGTTATTTTTATTTTACATTGAGGAATACAGTATTTAAGAAGGGGATCGCTATGGTTTACAACCCCTTTAACAGGTCAGTTGCCAGTGCATAGCACAAACCATACTCTACTCTGGGACAATAGCCCCAAACTGCATGAGATATGATGACAGTCATTCCATGTCCTTCAAGTGACCCCTCCATGGTAGTTCTCCAGTTTAATAAAACAAGTTTTCAGTGCAAATCCAAGTTTTTCCTTTTCACAATTTGATTAAAATAATTGAATAGCTTCATCCCACTCATCAACAGGCCACAATCCGTTGGGCAGGACGTTGGAAGGGGAGTTTTTCCAGTCCCAGACTTTAACAGGCACTTCCCAGTTCTTGCCATAATTTGCTTCTATATAAGCTACAGTTTCACATGGTACTTGGACCTTAAGCTCCAAAAATTCTGTCCAACAAAGTGTAAATTTTGGAAATAAGTATCTGAAAAAAATAAATAAGTATTAGAATAAAATATAGCAGCAATTCTGTCATAATAAAAAATAAAATCATTGAGCTAAAGCAATTCCTAAATGTAGAAAAGTTAGTAAGAAACAATGACTAGAGTTTTGCTATAATATAGGGGATCTTGCCTAAAATCTTTTAGATAAAGTAGAAATGAACGGAAATGCAGATGAGATGCAGATAGCGGTGAATATATTGGTGGAGAACAAAGCCGACGGCTCCTTCTTCCACCAGCTAGTGCGACCGAAACAGCAGAAGCAATGATGTCACTACATCGGGTCTGCTTTGCAGAGAGTCAGTGTACCGGAGCAGAGCGCTAGGGAAACAGGAGCGAGGAATTTGCAATTATTTTATATGTCTATTGGAAGTGTGCTTGTATATTTGGGGCTATGTGGGGGCTCACACTGTATATAGAGAGGCTATGTGGGGCTCACAATGTATATAGGGGACTATGTATGGGCTCATACTATATATAGAGGGGCTATGTGGGGCTCATACTGTATATAGGGGGCTTTTTGGAAGCTCATACCGTATATAGGGGACTTTGTGAGTGCTCACACTGTAGAGAGGCTATGTGGAGGCTTAAACTAATGAAAAGAGCTATCTGCGGGTTAATACTGTATATAGGGGGCTATGTGAAGGCTCATACTGTATGTAGGAGGCTCATATTGAGCATAATTAATTTCAGCCTAATGGGTCGGCCCTCCACAATCACGTTCTCTAACATGGCCCCTCGGTAAAATTAACTTCCCACTCCTGGTATAGACTATATATGAATATTTTTACTTGCATGTTGGAGGTTCAATATCGCTTTATTTACACTGGTCATTTTTACCCCACAATGAACACCATAAAAATAAAACACGAAAAACAACGGCTGAATTGTGCTTTCTTTTTTTTTAAAACATTTCACATTTCAATTTTTTTCATGTTTTTCAGCATATCGTATTGTAAAATGAATGGTGTCATAAAAACTACAAAGTGGTCCCACAAGAAACAAGCTCACACACTGTCATGTAAACGGAAAATTATGACTCTCTAACAAGAGAGCAAAAAAACAGAAGTGAAGTAAAAAAATTAATGATAAAGAAAAAATTGCCCAGTCCTTACGGGATGAATAACAGGAATTCCTCGTGGACAAAGAGGGAGAAGGTACTTGGACATATTTGCTATTGCCTAGGGTGATCTCTTTTCTGCCAACCTTGAGGAACAGGGGTTAAAACTACAGAAGAAAAAAATGTTCTAGCAGTTACACAATAATGCTTTATTCACACATCAGTATTCTGCATTAGAATATGTGCGCCAAAATCAGGAGTGCCACCTACAGAAGTGAAAAAGTATAATTGAGGGATTTACACCTGCTCATGGTTTACAAGTACTGACCAAAAATACTGATGTGTGAATAAGTCCTTAAAAGTGGTACATAAAACTAAATCAGATGAGAAGTCATTTAGAAACCAACTCATTTTATGAAAAATAAATCACAAATCGAAATAAAATTCTTCACTTATTTCTCGATCATATGCACAAATAAATTACAGTGGGTACGGAAAGTATTCAGAACCCTTTACATTTTTCACTCTTTGTTTCATTGCTGCCATTTGGTAAATTCTAAAAAGTTCATTTTTTTCTCATTAACATACACTCTGCACCCCATCTTGACTGAAAAAAAAAAACAGAAATGTAGAAATTTTTCCAAATTTATTAAAAAAGAAAAACTGAAATATCACATGGTCATAAGTATTCAGACCCTTTGCTCAGTATTGAGTAGAAGCACCCTTGTTGAGCTAGTACCGACATAAGTCTTCTTGGGAATGATGCAACAAGTTTTTCACACCTGGATTTGGGGATCCTCTGCCATTCTTCCTTGCAGATCCTCTCCAGTTCCGTCAGGTTTGATGGGGATCGTTGGTGGACAGCCATTTTCAGGTCTCTCCAGAGATGCTCAATTGGGTTTAGGTCACGGCTCTGGCTGGGCCAGTCAAGAATGGTCACAGAGTTGTTCTGAAGCCACTCCTTTGTTATTTTAGCTGCGTGCTTAGGGTCATTGTCTTGTTGGAAGGTGAACCTTCGGCCAAGTCTGAGGTCCAGAGCAATCTGGAAGAGGTTTTCATCCAGGATATCTCTGTACTTGGCCGCATTCACGTTTCCTTCAATTGCAACCAGTCGTCCTGTCCCTGCAGCTGAAAAATACCCCCATAGCATGATGCTGCCACCACCATGTTTCACAGTTGGGATTGTATTGGGCAGGTGATGAGCAGTGCCTGGTTTTCTCCACACATACTGCTTAGAATTATCACCAAAAAGTTCTATCTTCGTCTCATCAGACCAGAGAATCTTATTTCTCATAGTCTGGGAGTCCTTCATGTGTTTTTGAGCAAACTCTATGCGGGCTTTCATACGTCTTGCAGTGAGGAGAGGCTTCGGTCGGGCTACTCTGCCAAAAAGGCCCGACTGGTGGAGGGCTGCAGTGATAGTTGACTTTGTGGAACTTTCTCCCATACTGCATCTCTGGAGCTCAGCCACAGTGATCTTGGGGTCCTTCTTTACCTCTCTCACCAAGGCTCTTCTCCCACGATTGCTCAGTTTGGCTGGACGGCCAGGTATAGGAAGACTTCTGGTGGTCCCAAACTTCTTCCATTTAAGGATTATGGAGGCCACTGTGCTCTTAGGAACCTTGAGTAATGCAGAAATTCTTTTGTAACCTTGGCCAGATCTGTGCCTTGCCACAATTCTGTCTCTGAGCTCCTTGGGCAGTTCCTTTGAGCTCATGATTCTCATTTGGTCTGACATGCACTGTGAGGCTGTGTGCCCACAATGCGTATTTCATACGATTTTGGTGCGGAAATTTCCGCAGCGTGAACGCATGAAAAACGCATGGTAAGCCATCTGCCATGGTCCCCTATGCAATTCTGCACTTTCAATGCCCATGCTGCGGATTTTTCCACAGCGTTTACGCTGCACTCAAAAATCCGCAGCATGTCCATTAATTTTGCGGAAGCTCGGCGTAATCGCCGCCATTGACTTACATTGAGACACACATAATCCGTGTCAGTACATTTGTACTCCCGGATTATATGCGTTTCAATGTGCGGATGGTACCCAAGTCTGCAGGAGAGAAGACTCTCATCCAGATCTGGGTACCATTGTACCTGTAAAAAAAAAAAGAATAAAATAAAAAATAAAGATTATATTCACCTTCCGACGGCCCCCGGTCTCCTTCCCTGTGCTTGCGGGCAGGACTGAAGGACCTGCGGTGACGTCACGGTCATGTGACTGCAGGCCCTTCAGTGCAGTGTCCCGCGATCAGCTGGCAGCCAGGAAAAAGCGCAGCAACACACGCTGGGCCATCGGAAGGCAAGCATAGGTTTATTTATTTTATTTTTTTAAACATTCTTTTACGGTCACACTATATAAATCCATGCTGTTTGCATGGATCTATACAGTGTGACCTAGTTGTCAAGCACTTTCCAAGTGATGCTAAAATCGCCTGGAAAGCGCTTGTCAATCCGCATGCGGAAAAGCATGTGAATAACGCTTCAAATCCGCATGTCCCTGGCAGGAAAAACGCATACACAATCTGCATGCTTTTTTTCTGCCAGGGAGATGCAGAAATGCTGCAGAAATTTTCTGCTTCATTTCTGCATCGTGGGCACATAGCCTGAGCGGTGAGGTCTTATATAGACAGGTGTGTGCCTTTCCAAATCAAGTCCTATCAGTTTAATTAAACACAGATGGACTCCAATGGAGGAGTAAAAACATCTCAAGGAGGATTACAAGGAAATGGACAGCATGTGGACTTAAATATGAGTGTCTGAGCAAAGGGTCTGAATACTTATGACCATGTGATATTTCAGTTTTTCTTTTTTAATAAATTGGAAAAATTTCTACATTTCTGTTTTTTTCAGTCAAGATTGGGTGCAGAGTGTACTTTAATGAGAAAAAAAATGAACTTTTTAGAATTTACCAAATGGCTGAAATGAAACAAAGAGTGAAAAATTTAAAGGGGTCTAAATACTTTCCGTACCCACTGTACCCATCCCAGCTCATATTAGTCTATGCGTAGTGTCAAATAACACTATATTTGCTCATTTCCAACTATACAAGAGTCACTACGTGATACTTTTATGCATGACCTCTTAAAAAATTTAAAATCATAACAGGAAAGCAATTATAGACAAAAATTATATATAAAAAGTTTCTACTTCAACATAGATAATATAGGTCAACAGTCATACCATAGCCATAAAAAAGGAAAGTTCATACTTAAATTTCTTGCCACTTTTGGCCCGTGTGCCACCATTCCACATATAGTCTTGTTCTTCATAGAAGAAAAAAATGTCAAGTTTCACATCATCTTTCCCAAGAAAAGAGAGTTCCAAGCTATCTTCTACCTAAAAATGAAAGTACATCAGACAATATCATTATTTTAAATTATGCAAGAATACTAATTATTTACTGTAAAGTTTTGCTTTTTTCAAGCCTCCAAAATGTAATATTTGGGCTGAATCTCCACGTGTGCTGCTCTGATGAAACTACTGTCTAATCCTGTCCTTGTATAATACATTTAGGTGCCATACATTATGTGTTTTACACCCATTATCCCATATCTTTGATATATAACCTGTTTACTGGTTGATATTGTTGAACATCTGAACTAAAAGTTTACGAAAATTCTCAGCATAAACGGTTTCAATGTGTGACACTTTATTATCTGAATTAAATCAATTTGACATCAGACCTGCAAGCCTTCTGATATTGGTTTTATTCCCTTAGAGGGAATCAGTCAGCAGGTTTTTGCTACCTCATCTGAGAGCAGCATGCGACGCGGGTTTCGGCTACTGCCTTCATCAGGGAATGGGGTCATCCTGATGATGGGGGTAGCCGAAACGCGCATCGGGGTGGACGCTACTCGGAAGAGGGAGCTTGATAGTGTAAGTCCTTACATCTTTGAATTTATCTCTTTCCTGCGATGGCAAATATTGTAAAATAACAGCTAAGGGCCCACACGACAGATATGCGTCAGGAAAAGTGATGTTTTGATTATATCAACAATGCTCAAGATTACAATTTTTTTGTATTGGCACTCTATATGCATGTGCTGTTTTCATGTTATAGCTGACTATGCACTAGCACTTTCTATATACCGCACACTATAGGACTATGTAACCTTTCTGCACCAGCACTTTATATATAGATTTTGTCCTATATTTTGTGTCGGCATAAACTATACAAGAGACATGTGTGACATGATGACATCTTAATGTGCCAATTTTTATGGGCTTCACATACTTTTTAATTTTTGATCTGGACTCTGCTACCTCTCCTCTGGACATTAGTCAATACCTTTCTGGGTATGCGCCCCTTGTTTTTAATATATTTTTTAACTTCTACGGTCTTATGACATTGGTTTGTATTCTACCTGTTATCACTTGATCCTAATAAAATAATCTTGTTCCACCAAGTTTGATGTATTGGTACTTTTATGGTCTGATTCATTCTCTCTCATTTTTTTCTGTATGTGCATTGTGTATAGACAGTGAGCGGCTCATCATAGGAGGGGGCAGAGTCGAACTTGCAAGCACGTGACAGTTGGTACATGTCAGGCAGGTCCCACAAATACTCAGGGACAATACATTTGACAAACCAGAGAAATGCATGTACTCTGTTCAGGAGATCCCTCTTCTGTGTTATTTTTTATCGTCCACCGGCTTTCGCATGGATCCGGTGAAAGTTCAGGTGGTGCTGGATTGGGATCGTCCTGAGGACCTAAAGGTGTTACAAAGGTTTTTGGATTTCACCAACTACTATCGTAAATTCATCAAAAACTTTTTGGTAGTGGCCAAACCTCTGAAGGATATGACCTGGAAAGGGACAGACTTTTCCAAGTGGTCCAGTCCGGCCAGTGAGGCTTTTGAGACCTTAAAGATATGTTTTGCTTCTGCACCAATTCTAATATAGCTAGATGTCACTGTCAGATGTGGCTATACGCCATTTATTGTAGAAGTTGAAGCGTCTGAAGTGGGGGTGGGGGCTGTACTGTCACAGGGTGCATCTCCTAGTAAATTGCATCCGTGTGCATATTTTTCTAAGAAACTGTTGTCTGCGGACAAAAACTATGACATTGGTAACAGGGAACTCTTGGCAATTAAGTAGGCTTTTGAAGAGTGGCGACATTTTCTGGCAGGGGCAGTTCATCTGGTCATGCTAATCACTGATTGTTACAATCGTTTACACTTAGAATCTGCTAAGTGCCTTGACGCCTAGACAGGCAAGGTGGTCTCTGATCTTCACCAGATTCAACTTTTTTGTCACATATACAGTGCTGGACAAAAGTATTGGCACCCCTGCAATTCTGTCAGATAATACTCAGTTTCTTCCTGAAAATGATTGCAATCACAAATTCTTTGGTATTATTATCTTCATTTAATTTGTCTTCAATGAAAAAAAACACAAAAAGAATTGTCCTAAAGCCAAATTGGATATAATTCCACACCAAACCTAAAAAAGGGGGTGGACAAAAGTATTGGCACCCTTTGAAAAATCATGTGATGCTTCTCTAATTCGTGTAATTAACAGCACCTGTAACTCACCTGTGGCACCTAACAGGTGTTGGCAATAACTAAATCACACTTGCAGCCAGTTAACATGAATTAAAGTTGACTCAACCACTGTCCTGTGTCCTTGTGTGTACCACATTGAGCATGGAGAAAAGAAGACCAAAGAACTGTCTGAGGACTTGAGAAACCAAATTGTGAGGAAGCATGAGCAATCTCAAGGCGACAAGTCCATCTCCAAAGACCTGAATGTTTCTGTGTCTTCCGTGCGCAGTGTCATCAAGAAGTTTAAAGCCCATGGCACTGTGGCTAACCTCCCTAGATGTGGACGGAAATGAAAAATTGACGAGAGATTTCAACGCAAGATTGTGCGGATGGTGGATAAAGAACCTCGACTAACATCCAAGCAAGTTCAAGCTGCCCTGCAGTCCGAGGGTACAACAGTGTCAACTCATACTATCCGTCGGCGTCTGAATGAAAAGGGACTGTATGGTAGGATACCCAGGAAGACCCCACTTCTTACCCCGAGACATTAAAAAGCCAGGCTGGAGTTTGCCAAAACTTACCTGAGAAAGCCTAAAACGTTTTGGAAGAATGTTCTCTGGTCAGATGAGACAAAAGTAGAGCTTTTTGGGAAAAAGCATCAACATAGAGTGTACAGGAAAAAAAAAAAGAGGCATTCAAAGAAAAGAACACGGTCCCTACAGTCAAACATGGCGGAGGTTCCCTGATGTTTTGGGGTTGCTTTGCTGCCTCTGGCAGTGGACTGCTTGACCGTGTGCATGGCATTATGAAGTCTGAAGACTACCAACAAATTTTGCAGCGTAATGTAGGGCCCAGTGTGAGAAAGCTGGGTCTCCCTCAGAGGTCATGGGTCTTCCAGCAGGACAATGACCCAAAACACACTTCCAAAAGCACTATAAAATGGTTTTGAGAGAAAGCACTGGAGACTTTTAAGGTGGCCAGCAATGAGTCCAGACCTGAATCCCATAGAACACCTGTGGAGAGATCTCAAAATGGCAGTTTGGAGAAGGCACCCTTCAAATATCAGGGACCTGGAACAGTTTGCCAAAGAAGAATGGTCTACAATTCCAGCTGAGCATTGTAAGAAACTCATTGATGGTTACCGGAAGCGGTTGTTCGCAGTTATTTTAGCTAAAGGTTGTGCAACCAAGTATTAGGCTGAGGGTGCCAATACTTTTGTCCGGCCCTTTTTTGGAGTTTTGTGTGAAATGATCAATGATTTGATTTTTGCTTCATTCTCTTGTGTGTTTTTTCCTTGCAAGCAAATTAAATGAAGATAATAATACCAAAGAATTTGTGATTGCAATCATTTTCAGGAAGAAACTGAGTATTATCTGACAGAATTGCAGGGGTGCCAATACTTTTGGCCAGCACTGTAGGAAGGGGAATAAGAATATTAAGGTGGATGCCTTGTCCCGTTGTTTTCCTGGGGGTAGAGATAATTGTTAACTGGTTCCTATACTACAGAAAGCGGTAGTTATTGCTTCTATAAGTTACGATCTTGAGAAAGAGGTGGTAGAGGCTCAGGGTTACGCCCCTGCTGCCTGTCCATTAGATCAACTATTCGTAACCTGTGAATCTCTGTCTCAAAGTTATAAGTGAACATCATGATTCGGTCTTGGCTGGACAACCAGGTAGTAGAGCTACCACACATCTCCTTACTCTGCGTTTTTGGTTGCCTGGGGTGCATCAGGATGTTCGGGAGTATGTAGCTGCCTGTAGTGTGTGCGCGCGTTCTGAGACCCCTCATACTCATCCGCCTTGGTCTCTCCAGCCATTGGCGATTCCCAGGAGACCTTGGACTCATTTAATTGGTAGATTTCATCACCGATCTACCGATATCTTCAGGCAACGCAGTTATTTTGGTAGTGGTGGACAGGTGCAGCAAGATGTCTCATTTTATTGCGCTATCCACTTCACCAAGACCTTGGCGCAAATTTTCATCAATGAATTAATAAAATTACATGGAATTCCTACCGATATGATTTCTGACCGGAGGGGTGCAATTTATTTCCAAATTTTAGAAAGCGTTCTGCACTCGTTTGGGGATCCATTTGTCGTTTTCCTCAGCCTTTCATCCAAAATCTAATGGGCAAACTGAACATGTAAACCAGAATCTCAAGATTTATCTTAGGTGTTGTGTGTCTGAGAATCAGGAGGATTGGGTTACTTACTTGCCTCTAGCGGAATTTGTGGCCAATAACCGTTTCATGAATCTACTGGTAAGTCCCCGTTTTTCGGGGCCTATGGGTTTCATCCTCAGTTCAGCTTTTTTAATAGGAATCATTCTTCAGGAATACCTGAAGAATGGTTTCATCATCTATTACTTCTGTGCGGCAAGGTGTTCTTAATAATTTGAAGAAGATGGGGTCCAAATACAAGAGAAATGGCTGATCGGAGACATTTGGTGGGTCCGGATCTGTGTGTTGGTGATTTGGTGTGGCTGTCCTGGAGGAACATTAAGTTGAAGGTCTTTTCTTGAAGGTCTCTTCTTGGAAACTGGGTCCCAGATTCATCGGTCCTGTCCGCTACAGAGGTGCCAGAAGACCACAGCATCTGATTTCCCGCACTACTGCACTGATTAGAAGCACCTCACCATCATATTAAAAGGTAGCAGTTCAGGGGTTAAAATGTTCAGTTGAGAGCTTCTAGAGCTTTCCAGCGTTGATGGTCTCAGCTGTTCAGTGTTGGCCACTCCCCTCTCCTATTAATACACTCGCCTTTGGCTATCAGGGATGCAGTGTTAGTTTCTTGCTGCCTGGCTCTGCAGCAGGAGGAGCTGGTTGTTTGAGGAGGTGTTTAGAGTGTTTATCTAAAGACTGTGGCTTGGTTATTTGGTTGTGTGCAAATCCTCATCCTCTCCTATTTGTTTTTTTTCCTTCCTTCACTTCCTGGTGTTCAGCTCTGTTCTTTATAAGTGCATGTTTGTGTGATTTGTATTTTCCTTTATCCCTCTACGAATTTCCTTGTTAGTCTGTTTTATGTATTTAAATACACTACTACTCCCCACTTCCCTGGGTGGGGGAGAGAACAGATTAAGGGCAGATTCAGGAGATTAGCAAAGTACATGACCACAGCACCTTCACCATTAGACGTAATCCGGGGAGCAGGGATAACTAGGGTGCCCCTAGCGCTAGGAACAGGGAAGGAGCTCCTGGCCCTGGGATATCCGAGAACAGAGTCATGACACCTGGACTGTACAGGTCACAGCTGTGGGAGGACATCAGCGCCATTATTTTGAAGCCCGCAGCTGTACTGAGAGGGAAGAGTCTAGAATGGAGTTGCTCTCGTGTGAGTGGATGATGTCACAGGAAGGAGCAAGGCCTCCTCCAGTCCAGATAAGAGGAAGCAGAGTTGTGCTTTGCCTGCTGGAGTGGAGATAAGGCATGTGTAGAGATCCTGAAAGGACTGAGGAGCTGCACAATGGAGCTGTGTGGAGATGGGAATGAAGTTTATATATAAAAAGAAAAAAAAACTAAAGTGTAAGTGGTCTGAGGATGTATTTTGGGGTCAAAGAAACATGGAGTTATTATATGGGGCTGCAGGTTGGAGGGTTGCTTGCACAGGGAAATAGCTGCTGCTACTTGTATGGGGCTGTGTATTGGGAGGGAATGATGAGGAGAGGCTGTGTGGAGAAGGGGGTAATGATGAGGGGTTGTGCGAAGAGGGGGTGGTGATGATGATGAGGGGCTGTACGGAGAAGGGGGTGATGATGAGGGGCTGTACGGAGAAGGAGATGATGTTAATGAGGGGCTGTGCAGAGAAGGGGGTGATGATGAGGGGCTGTGCGGAGAACAGGATGATGATGACTACGATGAGGGGTTGTGCAGAGAATGCCATTATGTGTGGTACGCCCTAGAGAGTGCATCTAATGCCCATCATGGGTTACATGCCTCAGAGAGAGTGCATCTAATGCCCATCATGGGTTACATGCCTCAGAGAGAGTGCATCTAATGCCCATCATGTGTGTTAGGCCCCAGAGAGTGCATCTAATGCCCATCATGTGTGGTATGCCCCAGAGAGTGCATCTAATGCCATCATGTGTGGTATGCCCCAGAGAGTGCATCTAATGCCGATCAAATGGGATATGCCAAGAGCCGTGTATCTAATGCCCATCACATTACACTACTGCTCCCATAGAAGTGGACGGAGCGGTGTCACACATTACATACTGCGTATCTAATTCCATCCTGTGTGATACAATCCAATGAGCCCTATATCTAATCCTATTATATGTTACATTACACTGAGCCCCGTATCTAATCCCAGTCTGTGTTACACTCTGCGTATTGATACTGTTCGCGTATCTAACCCTAGCATATGATTCGGTGAGCAGCACCAACTAACAGAATCGGATCTGCCGGCCATCCTCGGTGACACTTTTCACATCTCAGTATCACTTTGCAGTTACCAGCAAAATGGCTCCATAATGTGATCCTAAAAGTCATCCTCTCTTATCCTTTAGTCAAACGCACAGAAGGGGAGGGGGAGGGGAAGGGTGACATCACACATATGACAGCAGATTCAGCCCACATTTACCGCAGTCCTAATGTGAGCTAGCACTACACTAGGTTTTCATGGCAAATTTCAGCAGCCGTTGAGTGTTTAAAAGTGGAAAATAGCAAAACTTTAAATTATTTTCATATTTTTTAAACAAATCATATTTAAAAGAAAAAAAAACAATACTTGTCATTTTTTTAATTATTGAAAAAAAATTTGGGGGGATGGCACCTTCTCTTTAACCCCTACCTCATGCTGTGTTCAGATTACATTGCAAAAACCTGGTGACATATTCCCTTTAAATTGCATTATATTAAACTACTACTATTTGTTAATAGCTATGCAATTATGTTTGCAGTAATATATATATGTGTGTGTGTGAACAGAACAGTTTTGATCATATCATTTGAAAACTACAAATATAAATTGTCTGATAATGTTTCCTTCCATGAGTAACTAAGTAAAGCAAATCTATATATTCTGTAAGTGAAAAATAATAGCAACATCCAGATATCGCTGTTTAGCACTGTTGCTTGCAATACAACTGTTAATTAGCACTGCCATCTAGTGGGAATTTTGAGAATTAGTCATTTTCGAAAAAAACTGCAACTGTTATATTGACAAAAAACTTTAGTAAAACAGGTTCTATTGAAAAAAAAATTATTTTGTTGGTACTAAACATTAAATCATATATAAATATTAGAGCTTTTTCAAATCAACTCGCGAGAAATACTATTTTTTACCTTCTCTACCTGCTATGGTTCAGGTACCTGCCCCTGTGGAGATACAGCAGGGTCACTCAGTAATAGGAGATACTTAGAATAAGTAGGATCTTCACTGGCTTCTGGCTCTGAACAGTATTAGAGAATGATTTCTTTTTAAGACTACGAATTTGGAAAGAGGTAAGGGATATTGACAGAAGACAGGTTGGTTCCTTGACAAAGTTTTTACTTATGCATTTAGGCTTTCTTTTATCCAGTAATGCCGAATACTTTTTACTCTTCTATACTGTCAAATAACAAAGTATGTCAAGCCAGAATAAAAAAAAGACAATATCAAACTGTAATCCAGATATGTGGGTGATTAGCAAAATGTATAGAGTATGTATGTTCTATTACACTGGAGGACAATGATTGTATGTGTGAAAGCTTTAAATAAAGCACGGCTATTCTTAGCTTGGTTATTGCCATTTACACCTTTGCGTTCGATTCTCTGTAAGAAAAGATTACCAACAGAAGTAGAAATATATGACTGTAACTAATACAATTAAAAGGGAGACTGTCAGCTGGTTTTTACACCCCAAACTAATGTCATCTACAGTGAAGGAAATAAGTATTTGATCCCTTGCTGTTTTTGTAAGTTTGCCCACTGACAAAGACATGAACAGTCTATAATTTTAAGGGTAGGTTAATTTTAACATTGAGAGATGGAATATCCCAAAAAAATCAAGAAAATCACATTGTATAAATTAGATAAATGTATCTGCATTTTGCAGTGAGAAATAAGTATTTGATCCCTCTGGCAAAATACAGAAAAATCTTTAAATGAGAAGGTGTGTCCAAACTTTTGGTCTGTACTGTATGTGAATATATATATATATATATATATATATATATATATATATATATATCTGGCAAAAATTAAGAGACCACTGCAAAGTTTTCATTTTCTCAGATTTTTCTCTTTATAGGTATATTTTTGAGTAAAATGTACATTGTTGTCTTATTCTATAAACTACTGACAACATGTCTCCGAAATTCAAAGCTAAAAATGTTGTATTTATTTGCAGCAAATGAGAAATCGTCAAAATAATAAAAAAGAAACCGTGCTTTCAGACCTCAAATAATGCAAACAAAACAAGTTATTATTCATTTAGAAACAACAATACTCATGTTTTAACTCAGGAAGAGTTCAGAAATCAATATTTGGTGGAATAACCATGATTTTTAATCACAGCTTTCATGCGTCTTGGCATGCTTTCCACCAGTCTTTCACACTGCTTTTGGGTGACCTTATGCCACAAATGGCACAAAAATTTAAACAGTTCTTTGTTTGATGGCTTGTGACTATCCACCTTCCTCTTGATTACATTCCAGAGGTTTTCAATGGGGTTCAGGTCTGGAGATTGGGCTGGCCATGACAGGCTCTTGATGTGGTGCTCCTTCATCCACACATTGATTGACCTAGCTGTGTGGCATGGGGCATTGTCCTGCTGGAAAAAACAGTCCTCAGAGTTGGGGAACATTGCCTGAGCAGAAGGAAGCAAGTGTTTTTCAAGGATAACCTTTTATGCGGCTTCATTCATACCTCCTTCGCAAAGATTAACCTGCCCAATTCCAGACTTGCTGAAGCATCCCCAGATGATCACCGATCCTCCACCAAATTTTACAGTGGGTGCAAGACACTCTGGATTGTATGCCTCTCCAGGTCTCCATCTAACCATTAGACGACCAGGTGTTGGGCAAAGCTGAAAATTAGACTCATCAGAGAAGATTACCTTACTCCAGTCCTCTATGGTCCAATCCTTATGGTCTTTGGCAATCTTCAGCCTGGCTAGTCCTTTGCTTCTCATTGATGAAAGGCTTTTTTCTAGCTTTACATGACTTGAGGCCTGCCTCTAGGAGCCTGTTACCAACTGTTCTTGCCGTGCTCTTCACCCCAGCTGCCATTTGCCATTCCTTTTGTAGGTCACTTGATGTTATCCTGCGGTTGCTGAGTGACATTCGAATAAGATGACGGTCATCCCGGTCAGTGGAGAGTCGCTTTCGCCCTCTGCCGGTCTGTAGCTTTGTTGTCCCCAATGTCTGCTGCTTGACCTTGTTGTAATGGACTGTCGTCTTCGAAATTTTAAGGATGGAGGCAACATGACGCTCACTGTATCCCTCTGCTAGTAAAGCCAGAATTGAGCCCTTCTTTTCCTTACTCAAGACTTTTCTTTTCAACTCCTTTGGCATGGTTAAAAGTTACTTTTTCATTCAAATTACTTTTGGGCGATACCTAGCACTTGTTTTGCAATCCGGCTTGTCCTATTGCAAGAGGATTGTGAAGACCACAGCAGTGTTTCTTATACTTTCCCTTGTGTAAGGCAGCACTAGTCATCATAATGGGGGATACTCGCTGCACCGGGTAAATTAATGCACACCAGCAATGTCTTTCCGGTTTTCACACTTCAGCAGTTTATTGCACTTCATAAACCGCAGTTCACACATATAATGTTCACGAGCCCAAGTGGCAGACAGGCCCACTTGGCCCAGGTTACAGCAAGGTAATACTTCAGCAAGGTAATACTTTAGCAATGTCCATACAAGTGTCCATATAACAAAGTGTATTACCTTTGCCGGGTTTTAGCTGCTGCAGTCCATTTAATCCGCCACCACTGTGGCTTTAAGGCTTTCCCAGGTGGGGGTCTCTAGCCGTCATCCCGTCTAAGGCTACTGGAATGTTTCACTCACACACATCCAGTCTGTGCCTTTCCGGACTCTTCACCAAGCCGCTGCCTTCCAAGGCCACTGGCATCTACACAAGATCCAGCCTCGTCCTTTCAGGCTGCCAGGCTTCACTGTATCACAGTGTCCCACACACACGGGGAACAGGCCTCACGCCCAACACACCGAACACACCTGTCTCCCATCAAGCAGGGTTTATATATCCATCCCGTACACACACACACACACACACACACACACACACACACACAGGACCTTGCTGATGTCACAGTCATGTGATCAGACAGACATTCTGTGCGCGCAGGACCTGTGCTATGTCACAGTCATGTGACCAGTCACCTGAGGGGGAAGGTACATGGTCAGGTAAAACACATCCTGGACCATTACCGTAATGCCAGCAAGTCGCTGCATTACATATCCCCCCCCCCTCCTCTGTTCAAACTTGTGGGGTTGAACACATAATATACACAATCACTATAACCCCCAGCTCTGTTCAAACTTGTGGGGTTGAACACATAATATACACAATGACATTATAACCCCTAGTTCACAGAGACCATGTACTTTACAATTGGGCTACTCAGCCCCTGGAACATTAGTCAACGACATTAGCCCATTCCTTAGGGACCTACCATTTGTCACTGACACTGACTTCGTCAGGTCACCTTTCCGGGTCGTAACCTTGTCAGAGCTCCCCCGCTCCCAGCGGTCAGTTGTAACCTTGTCAGGTCTTCCCCGCTCCCAGCGGTCAGTCATAATCTTGTCAGACCTCCCCCGCTCCCAGCGGTCAGTCGTACAGCGGTGTGACTCACATGCCCTGGTATCTAAGGTCCGGTTCGACTCCGTACTGTACCGTCCTCTATTGGGTCGTTTGTATGGGCTGCTCAAACCTGAGTTACTGGAGGTCTCACTACCTCTAAACCCACGTCCACTACTCTCAGGACATCTTGAAAGGTCCCTAACTCCAGCTATAGCTGTTCTGTTATTTAAGGGGCCCTTTCTCTGTCTGGTCTCATAATTTCTAGACGGCTGCCATCTTCTGCTACTCAGATGATGCTGTCTATCCACACACAGTCTAGCGAGATTCAACTGTTCTACCTCTCGCAGGTAGGTCACTCGGTACTCCAACAGCATGCGCATATATCCCAGGCTTTCTTCTGTTCCTACAGCGGAGAATGATACCATGCCGTCTTCGTCTGGTATCCAGTCCTGACGATCACGTGGACTGCTTACTTTCACCACACCAGACTTCTTGACCATCATCTGCATGGCTCGACCATTTCTCCCAACGAGCTTTCTCACCAGAACATGAGGCACCCGGATTACCTCTTCACGCATACTGTGAGCTTTCCTCATCAACTCCAGTTGTCTAACGGCTTGTTCCGTCTTCAACCGGAGAAACCGCTTCGTGCGAATACATCGCCAGTGCATGTCACTTAGGATAGCCACCCTCTTCACTGTGACTTCGGTCGTGGACAGGACCACCAGCTGTTTAGCTTCTGAGGTCAAGTACACCTTACACGCTACCACGGCCTTCTTAAACTCCTCATGCACGGACTCACTGGTGCATTCTTCCCTCAAATCCTCGGGTACATCTACGAGGCACTTGTACCGAGACGTTTCGGTCTCACCAGTGGTTTCCAGACGATCAACCAGCTCAGGTTTCAGGGACAACTGACCTCCAGCTTCTTCACCCTGTATGCTTTCCCTGAGCCGACTCACAGCTACAACTTCACGAATTTCCGTCTTGACCACTTCCATCTCATATTTATCTGTGGTTAACACTCTCTTAGCTCTCCTCAGGTCCACCTTTTCATGGTATAAGGGAGAGGGCGCCACGTGTTTGCCCTTTTCCTTCTCCAAGGAGGCCTCGCTCACTGAGTGATACTTTGTCAGGCGACTTTTGAGCCCGGAAACTCCTTCCTCTAGTTCCGCCACTCGCCTCTCAGCGGCCCGTCTCTGAAGCTCTTCCTGCTTCAACTGCTCTTTTAACAGTAGAGTTCTTTCAGACCTCTCTATCTCCAATGCGCCCACTCGGCTCTCAACAGCCAGTCTCTCAAGCTTCTCTTGCGTCCACTGGGCTTGTAGCAACTCCTTGAGCACCTTGATCTCGGCTCCTACATCCACCGAATCATCTGAGCTCACATCACTCGAGGAAGTATCTGCTTCACTCCTCCCATCTCCAGTGACCAACTCCTGGCCCTGGTCTGTGGCTTCTCCGATGGACTCCTCCATCTTTTTCGGTCAGCTTCAATCATGCTGAGCCTTTCCTTAAGTCACGTCTCTGCCCCCTGGAGATTATCACAGAACGTCTGCAGCTCCTTCACCTGAGCTTCCAGACCTAAGGTCTTTCTGCGGAGATCACCATTTTCATCACGGGTGTCTTGCAGAGTGGTCTCAACCACTTGGCGCACTTGCTCTGCATCCGCCTTATCCTCCTCTAGTTTTTCTTTAACCTTGAGGGAGATCCTCATAATCTCTCTTAATCTGTTGCAGTTCCTCACTGAACTTTTCATGCCTCTTTTCTGCCTCACGGTCGTGACCAGACACTTCAACTTCTTTTGCCTCTTTCAGGGTGGATAGTTCCCGGTCTCGCTGGTACAGAGAGTCCTCCAGCCACTCCTTCTCCTGCATTAGAGGCTTTACTTGGTCCTGGAATTGCTGCACGTCACTCTGACACTGCTACCTGATAGGCTCCAGCTCTTGGTCACGACTGGCCGCCTCCTCTTCCAGGGCTGTCCGATCCTTCTGCCTCGGT
Source organism: Phyllobates terribilis (assembly GCF_046119375.1). Classification (NCBI taxonomy): domain Eukaryota; kingdom Metazoa; phylum Chordata; class Amphibia; order Anura; family Dendrobatidae; genus Phyllobates; species Phyllobates terribilis. The sequence goes on along the minus strand of NW_027362761.1, from coordinate 113,589,300 downwards.
ACTGTATCGGAGGTTGCTACTGGCAACGTCACCTCCTCTTCTGCCTCGGAAGGAGGATCCACCCTTGAAACAACGGTACACAGCATTACATTTTGTTTATTTTCTCCTTCAGCGAAGACTACAGGAGCAACCTTTTTGTGGCCCTTGCGCCGTCTACGAGATGGGGACTTTCTCACCTCGTCTAGCCCCTCCTGACTGACCTCTCCTTCTACTTTCGTAGTGTCACCGTCAGCCACGGAGTCTGTGTCACTCCCCATGGTGTTGTGGACTAACAGGTTACCTCCCACTTTGACGTCACCCCCTTCTACTGGAGCTACCCCGTTATCAACGGTCACATTGTCATTTTTAGGAGGTACCAACCCACCACCAGTAAATTTTTTTGATTTTCTACACTCTACGCTGTTTTGAAAATCCGCCCCTTTTTTTTTTACTCCGCCCCCTTTTTAACAACCACACCGGCAGGGGAATTTTTACAAGAAAAATCAACAATAGTCTTAGGACTCAGCTCACAACAGCTCTTACCACCTCCCCGGGCACTCTGGGACATAGAATGGTCCACTGCCGCCATTCTATATGGTGCCCACAGCTCCTGCGGTTCCTGCACCATGTCCTGTAAAAGTTTCTCAATTACCTGCTGTGAGTCCTGTCGCTGTTTCTCAAATACCTGTCGCTGTTTCTCAAATGCCTGCTGCTGCGACTCCATCAGGCATTTCAAAAGCTCAACAGCTTCAGACTCATTTGCTGCTCCCTTCACAGCCACCTCCATCAGCTCCTGCAATTCCTCAGGACACTCCATTATGCCGAAGAGCGATTGCACACGGTCATCTAACTCCTTCTCCATTCCGTCTGGAGATACTGCACCGTTCATGGCCATCACGGTACACACTAGACACTTTACACCGCTCTCCCCGAAAATTTTCGTGGCCCCGTTGAGCCACAGCAAAACCGGATTTGAGTGCGACGACAACCTTCGCAACCCCACCGAGTTGCAGCCAGATGCGTTAAAATTCGTGAGCCCCGCCGAGCCACAGCAAACCAGGTTTTAGTGCGACGACAATCTTCGCAACCCCACCGAGTTGCAGCCAGATGCTTTAATCCACACTCGTCGTCCTGTGCTGTTGCCCCTAGCAACGGGGCTGCAGTTGCCTCAAGCAACCGGACTGCAGTTGCCCCTAGCAACCGGGTTGTCGTTGCCGCTAGCAACCGGGCTGCAGTTGCCACATTCTCCACCATATGTAAGGCAGCACTAGTCATCATAATGGGGGATACTCGCTGCACCGGGTAAATTAATGCACACCAGCAATGTCTTTCCGGTTTTCACACTTCAGCAGTTTATTGCACTTCATAAACCGCAGTTCACACATATAATGTTCACGAGCCCAAGTGGCAGACAGGCCCACTTGGCCCAGGTTACAGCCTTCAGCAAGGTAATACTTTAGCAATGTCCATACAAGTGTCCATATAACAAAGTGTATTACCTTTGCCGGGTTTTAGCTGCTGCAGTCCATTTAATCCGCCACCACTGTGGCTTTAAGGCTTTCCCAGGTGGGGGTCTCTAGCCGTCATCCCGTCTAAGGCTACTGGAATGTTTCACTCACACACATCCAGTCTGCGCCTTTCCGGACTCTTCACCAAGCCGCTGCCTTCCAAGGCCACTGGCATCTACACAAGATCCAGCCTCGTCCTTTCAGGCTGCCAGGCTTCACTGTATCACGGTGTCCCACACACACGGGGAACAGGCCTCACGCCCAACACACCGAACACACCTGTCTCCCATCAAGCAGGGTTTATACATCCATCCCGTACACACACACACACACACGACCTTGCTGATGTCACAGTCATGTGATCAGACAGACATTCTGTGCGCGCAGGACCTGTGCTATGTCACAGTCATGTGACCAGTGTGTGATTATATATATATATATATATATATATATATATATATATATATATATATATATATATATATATATATATATATATATATATACACATACAGTACAGACCAAAAGTTTGGACACACCTTCTCATTGAAAGATTTTTCTGTATTTTCATAACTTTGAAAATTGTACATTCACACTGAAGGCATCAAAACTATGAATTAACACATGTGGAATTATATACTTAACAAAAAAGTGTGAAGCAACTGAAAATATGCCTTATATTCTAGGTTCTTCAAAGTAGCCACCTTTTGCTTTGATGACTGCTTTGCACACTCTTGGCATTCTCTTGATGAGCTTCAAGAGGTAGTCACCGGAAATGGTTTTCACTTCACAGGTGTGCCCTGTCAGGTTTAATAAGTGGGATTTCTTGCCTTATAAATGGGGTTGGGACCATCAGTTGTGTTGTGCAGAAGTCTGGTGGATACACAGCTAATAGTCCTACTGAATAGACTGTTAGAATTTGAATTATGGCAAGAAAAAAGCAGCTAAGTAAAGAAAAACGAGTGCCCATCATCACTTTAAGAAATGAAGGTCAGTCAGTCCAAAAAATTGGGCAAACTTTGAAAGTGTCCCCAAGTGCAATTGCAAAAACCATCAAGCGCTACAAAGAAGCTGGCTCACATGAGGACCGCCCCAGGAAAGGAAGACCAAGAGTCACCTCTGCTTCTGAGGATAAGTTGATCCGTGTCACCAGCCTCACAAATCGCAGGTTAACAGCAGCTCAGATTAGAGACAAGGTCAATGCCACACAGAGTTCTAGCAGCAGACACATCTCTACAACAACTGTTAAGAGGAGACTTTGCGCAGCAGGCCTTCATGGTAAAATAGCTGCTAGGAAACCACTGCTAAGGACAGGCAACAAGCAGAAGTGACTTGTTTGGGCTAAAGAACACAAGGAATGGACATTAGACCAGTGGAAATCTGTGCTTTGGTCTGATGAGTCCAAATTTGAGATCTTTGGTTCCAACCACCGTGTCTTTGTGCGACGCAGAAAAGGTGAACGGATGGACTCTACATGCCTGGTTCCCACCGTGAAGCATGGAGGAGGAGGTGTGATGGTGTGGGGGTGCTTTGCTGGTGACACTGTTGGGGATTTATTCAAAATTGAAGGCATACTGAACCAGCATGGCTTACCACAGCATCTTGCTGCGGCATGCTATTCCATCCGGTTTGCGTTTAGTTGGACCATCATTTATTTTTCAACAGGACAATGACCCCAAACACACTTCCAGGCTGTGTAAGTGCTATTTGACCAAGAAGGAGAGTGATGGGGTGCTACGCCAGATGACCTGGCCTCCACAGTCACCAGACCTGAACCCAATCGAGATGGTTTGGGGTGAGCTGGACCGCAGAGTGAAGGCAAAAGGGCCAACAAGTGCTAAGCATCTCTGGAAAGTCCTTCAAGATTGTTGGAAGACCATTTCCGGTGACTTCCTCTTGAAGCTCATCAAGAGAATGCCAAGAGTGTGCAAAGCAGTCATCAAAGCAAAAGGTGGCTACTTTGAAGAACCTAGAATATAAGACATATTTTCAGTTGTTTCACACTTTTTTTGTTAAGTATATAATTCCACATGTGTTAATTCATAGTTTTGATGCCTTCAGTGTGAATGTACAATTTTCAAAGTCATGAAAATACAGAAAAATCTTTAAATGAGAAGGTGTGTCCAAACTTTTGGTCTGTACTGTATATATATATATTATAAATATAAATAATAGAAGAAAAACGCTTGCAAAAACAGCACAGCACCCCAACCTTGCCAAATTTGTGCTTCAGTGGGAGTCCGGCCTTCTGAAATGCTGGAACTAGATCAGGCTTGTAGTTCTGTATAAAGATCCCTAAATCCACATCTTTGCTGTAAGGAATGATGTTGCACTGCCGGTACCAACCTTAAAAAAAATTGTCAGGTGAGTAGTTTTCATTATACGCTCCCCTGTTGCGAAACATGATGGCAATTGTAACAGTTTAGTATAAAATCCACAAGTTTCATGAGGTGCAAATAATAGGAGATATAAGAATGATCTAAACATTTCACAATATAAGACTATGTAAAAAATAACTCATCACATTAATATCAGATAGTATAAAAAAAACATAATATTAGCTAATAACTCATCATATAAACATGTAGAACCTGTCAGTAGATGTGCCAGAAAAGTTTCAAAAACAAAAACATGTGCTTTAGCTTAGGGGACTTCTCAGTTTACTATAGTATATATATTGATTCATTTGGGACACCCAAGCATATATTTTCCTACATAATATGTTCGTATGAAGCGCTTTTGCAGCATTTTTTGGTGCATTTTTTTCCTGTAGAAAAGAAGCTGCGTTTTACAGTACCAGCATAAGCTGAGTTTTCAGAAATCTCATACACACATTGGTTTTTTTCCTGACTGATTTTGAGAACTGCAGCTCTTTTAAAAATCTGCATAATACCAATTCCTTCCTTTTCACCCATAGAAAGCAATGAGAAAGGGCAAAAACGCTGCAAAAAACACAGAAAACTAATTTTTGCAGCGTTGATGGTAAATAAAACTAACTTTATTAAACATGTACTGTGGACAAATCACACAAGTAATACACACTAAAAACTGCTGCTAAAAATGCAGCAAAAACACTGCATATGAACATTGTCTTAAAAACTATTAACATAGGTTAGGCTTTCTATTTTCTTACTTAAAAAACGGTGCACAAAAGGACATGAATTGAAAAAGCATCACAGAAAAGAAACAGTCCTTACCAATACAAGGTCAGATTACCAATGCAACAGCAGGATGTAGCAGACCCCCGTAATAAAGGCGGGGGCAGCACAGGTGCAGAATACAGATACGACAGCCACCCCCTCCATGTATTGGCAGTATGTGAGTGGCTGTGTAGCATTACGAATGCACATAGATGGGGTTTGCATAGGACGCCAGTCACACAGATACATTTGATGCACTGTGTCTGGCTTACAGCCAATTAATGATGCCCATAATTTTAAATCAAGCGGGCTGCCCGGCACTATATACGTGCACCCCACAAGACAGATGCCCCAATTCACCCAACCAACATTAGAAGGCCTGGCTGCATCCTGCAAAAAATGAAAAATGTGCAATAAAAAGATGAAAAATAACGTATAAGATAAATACATTACATGAGGTATTGGTCGATATTTTGGCCAAAATATGCAAGTTCGCAACCAGTGTCAATGGTCCTGCAAGTCCCTACTCTAAAATTAAAAAAGGCACACAGAAAGGACATGAATTCAAAAAACATCACAGACAAAAAACAGGCCTTACCAATACCAGGTGAGATTACCAAAGAACATGCAGAATGCAGCAGATCGCCATGATAAAGGTGGGGGCAGCACTGTTTGTTTTCTGTGATATTTTCATACTTTGTAATTTTTTTTTTTATTCTTTTTTGCTACGTAGCCATTTTTTTGGCTTATCTAGGTTACTTCCCCAATCTGTTTTTTATATGCTGTGGGTTGTAGCAATAGATACGATATTGAATTACCTAAACATGTCCCGCTGCTGATCCAGAAACTCACACCCAATGAGTCCAAAGTTGCAGCTGCCAGGTGTAAAAGGGCTTTGGCTTTCATTCTAAATTCAATTCCTTCTAGCGATAAGTCATCAGGGTAGAGCTAGAAGGAAATATAAGTGATTTCAACACATCATCATAAGTCCTTCATCTGTCACAAAAAGAAATTTATTGCATGCCGACAAGACTTCACTATACAGTTCAAAGTGCCACAATTTGGGAGAACTGCATTTAAGAGAGCACTCCGTTAGCATTAGCAAGAACACTCCCTTCTACTGTATACTGGTGAGATGCCAAGTACAGTATACAGCCCACAAACTCCGCATCTGGTAGCTGTATATTGTACAACTGCCCTGACCAAGGCAGAAGCCAAAACGCGCGTTGGGGTGGGAGCATCCTCGTGGTATTTTGTGCTGGTCTCTATATTTTTTAAATGTACATTAACATTACACTTAATTACTTATATCATCAGCAAGGCAATGTTAAGCATTAGTAGCTGTCCACCAATGTCATGAAGCACTACAGCACTTTATGAATCTACATATGCATATCCCTATGGATCTGACACCTTTTCACTACTGCACCTTATCAATTTGAGGATAGATAGATATAGATAGATATAGATAGATATAGATAGATATAGATAGATATAGATAGATATAGATAGTGCAGACCAAAAGTTTTGACACACCCTCTCATTTAAAGATTTTTCTGCATTTTCATGACTATGAAAATTGTACATTCACACTGAAGGCATCAAAACTATGAATTAACACATGTGGAATTATATACTTAACAAAAAAGTGTGAAACAACTGAAAATAGGTCTTATATTCTAGGCTCTTCAAAGTAGCCACCTTTTGCTTTGAAGACTGCTTTGCACACTCTTGGCATTCTCTTGATGAGCTTCAAAAGGTAGTCACCGGAAATGTTTTTCACTTCACAGGTGTGCCCTGTCAGGTTTAATAAGTGGGATTTCTTGCCTTATAAATGGGGTTGGGACCATCACTTGTGTTGTGCAGAAGTCTGGTGGATACACAGCTGATAGTCCTACTGAATAGACTGTTAGAATTTGTATTATGGCAAGAAAAAAGCAGCTAAGTAAAGAAAAACGAGTGGCCATCATTACTTTAAGAAATGAAGGTCAGTCAATCCAAAAAAAATGGGAAAACTTTGAAAGTGTCCCCAAGTGCAGTTGCAAAAACCATCAAGCGCTACAAAGAAACTGGCTCACATGAGGGCCGCCCCAGGAAAGGAAGACCAAGAGTCACCTCTGCTTCTGAGGATAAGGTTATCTGAGTCACCAGCCTCAGAAATCGCAGGTTAACAGCAGCTCAGATTAGAGACCAGGTCAATGCCACACAGAGTTCTAGCAGCAGACACATCTCTACAACAACTGTTAAGAGGAGACTATGCGCAGCATGCCTTCATGGTAAAATAGCTGCTAGGAAACCACTGCTAAGGACAGGCAACAAGCAGAAGAGACTTGTTTGGGCTAAAGAACACAAGGAATGGACATTAGACCAGTGGAAATCTGTGCTTTGGTCAGAGGAGTCCAAATTTGAGATCTTTGGTTCCAACCACCTTGTCTTTGTGCGACGCAGAAAAGGTGAACGGATGGACTCTACATGCCTGGTTCCCACCGTGAAGCATGGAGGAGGAGGTGTGATGGTGTGGGGGTGCTTTACTGGTGACACTGTTGGGGATTTATTCAAAATTGAAGGCATACTGAACCAGTATGGCTACCACAGCATCTTGCAGCGGCATGCTATTCCATCCGGTTTGCGCTTAGTTGGACCATCATTTATTTTTCAACAGGACAATGACCCCAAACACACCTCCAGGCTGTGTAAGGGCTATTTGACCAAGAGGGAGAGTGATGGGGTGCTTCGCCAGATGACCTGGCCTACACAGTCACCAGACCTGAACCCAATCGAGATGGTTTGGGGTGAGCTGGACCGCAGAGTGAAGGCAAAAGGGCCAACAAGTGCTAAGCATCTCTGGGAACTCCTTCAAGATTGTTGGAAGACCATTTCCGGTGACTACCTCTTGACTGCTTTGCACACTCTTGGCATTCTCTTGATGAGCTTCATCAAAGCAAAAGGTGGCTACTTTGAAGAACCTAGAATATAAGACATATTTTCAGTTGTTTCACACTTTTTTGTTAAGTATATAATTCCACATGTGTTAATTCATAGTTTTGATGCCTTCAGCGTGAATGTACAATTTTCATAGTCATGAAAATACAGAAAAATCTTTAAATGAGAAGGTGTGTCCAAACTTTTGGTCTGTACTGTATATATATATATATATATATATATATATATATATATATATATATATATAAAGTCCATATATATTTGGACAGAGACAACATTTTTCTAATTTTGGTTCTAGACATTACCACAATGAATTTTCAACAAAACAATTCAGATGCAGTTGAAGTTCAGACTTTCAGCTTTCATTTGAGGGTATCCACATTAAAATTGGATGAAGGGTTTAGGAGTTTCAGCTCCTTAACATGTGCCACCCTGTTTTTAAAGGGACCAAAAGTAAATGGACAATTGACTCCAAGGCTATTTCATGGACAGGTGTGGGCAATCCCTTCGTTATGTCATTCTCAATTAAGCAGATAAAAGGCCTGGAGTTGATTTGAAGTGTGGTGCTTGCATTTGGAAGGTTTTGCTGTGAAGAAAACATGCGGTCAAAGGAGCTCTCCATGCAGGTGAAACAAGCCATCCTTAAGCTGCAAAAACAGAAAAAACCCATCCGAGAAATTGCTACAATATTAGGAGTGCAAAATCTACAGTTTGGTACATCCTGAGAAAGCAAGAAAGCACTGGTGAACTCATCAATGCAAAAAGACCTGGGCGCCCACGGAAGACAACAGTGGTGCATGATCGCAGAATAATCTCCATGGCTAAGAGAAACCCCTTAACAGACCACCAAGTGAACAACACTCTCCAGGAGGTAGGCGTATCAATATCCAAATCTACCATAAAGAGAAGACTGCATGAAAGTAAATACAGAGGGTTCACTACACGGTGCAAGCCACTCATAAGCATCAAGAATAAAAAGGCTAGACTGAACTTGGCTAAAAAACATCTAAAAAAGCCAGCACAGTTCTGGAAGAACATTCTTTGGACAGATGAAACCAAGATCAACCTCTACCAGAATGATGGAAAGAGAAAAGTATGACGAAGGCGTGGTACAGCTCATGATCCAAAGCATACCACATCATCTGTAAAACACGGCGGAGGCAGTGTGATGGCTTGGGCATGCATGGCTGCCAGTGGCACTGGGTCACTAGTGTTTATTGATGATGTGACACAAGACAGAAGCAGCCGAATGAATTCTGATGTCTTCAGAGCCATACTGTGTGCTCAGATCCAGCCAAATGCAGCCAAACTGATTGGTCGTCGTTTCATACTACAGATGGACAATGACCCAAAACATAAAGTCAAAGCAACCCAGGAGTTTATTAAAGCAAAGAAGTGGAATATTCTTGAATGGCCAAGTCAGTTACCTGATCTCAGCCCAACTGAGCATACATTTCACTTGTTAAAGACTAAACTTCAGACAGAAAGGCCCACAAACAGACAGCAACTGAAAACCACCGCAGTGAAGGCCTCGCAGAGCATCAAAAAGGAGGAAACACAGCGTCTGGTGATGTCCATGAGTTCAAGACTTCAGGCAGTCATTGCCAACAAAGGGTTTTCAACCAAGTACTAGAAATGAACATTTTATTTACAATTATTTAATCTGTCCAATTACTTTTGGTCCCTTTAAAAACAGGGTGGCACATGTTAAGGAGCTGAAACTCCTAAACCCTTCATCCAATTTTAATGTGGATACCCTCAAATGAAAGCTGAAAGTCTGAACTTCAACTGCATCTGAATTGTTTTGTTGAAAATTCATTGTGGTAATGTCTAGAACCAAAATTAGAAAAATGTTGTCTCTGTCCAAATATATATGGACCTAACTGTATATACACACACATACACACACACACACACACACACACACACATACATATATATATGTATATATACACACTGGTCAAAAAAATAAAGGGAACACTCAAATAACACCTCCTAGATCTGAATGAATGAAATATTCTCATTGAATACTTTGTTCTGTACAAAGTTGAATGCGCAGACAACAAAATCACACAAAAATCATCAATGGAAATCAAATTTATTAACCAATGGAGGCCTGGATTTGGAGTCACCCCCAAAATTAAAGTGGAAAAACACACTACAAGCTGATCCAACTTTGATATAATGTCCTTAAAACAAGTCAAAATGAGGCTCAGTATTGTGTGTGGCCTCCACGTGCCTGTATGACCTCCCTACAACGCCTGGGCATGCTCCTGATGAGGTTGGGGATGGTCTCCTGTGGGATCTCCTCAGAGACCTGGGCTAAGGCATCCGCCAACTCCTGAACAGTCTGTGGTGCAACGTGATGTTGGTGGATGTGACAAGACATGATGTCCCAGATGCGCTCAATCGGATTCAGGTCTGGGGAACGGGCGGACCAGTCCATAGCTTCAATGCCTTCATCTTGCAGGAACTGCTGACACACTCCAGCCACATGAAGTCTGGCGTTGTCCTGCATTAGGAGGAACCCAAGGACAAAAAGCACCAGCATATGGTCTCACAAGGGGTCTGCGGATCTCATCTCGGTACCTAATGGCAGTCAGGCTACCTCTGGCGAGCACATGGAGAGCTGTGCGGCCCTCCAAAGAAATGCCACCCCACACCATTACTGACCCACTGCCAAACCGGTCATGCTGAAGGATGTTGCAGGCAGCAGATCGCTCTCCACGGCGTCTCCAGACTCTGTCACATCTGTCACATGTGCTCAGTGTGAACCTGCTTTCATCTGTGAAGAGCACAAGGCGCCAGTGGCGACTTTGCCAATCCTGGTGTTCTGTGGCAAATGCCAAGCATGCACGGTGTTGGGCTGTGAGCACAACCCCCATCTGTGGACGTCGGGCCCTCATACCACTCTCATGGATGACACATATGCATGTTTTTCTCAATATCTGACATGAAATCAGATTAAACATTTCCCGTTTTAGGTCAATTAGGATTACCATAATATTTAATATTTGCCAAATGCCAGAATAATGAGAGAGAGGATGTTTTAAGGCATTTTTATTACTTACTGCAAAGTCAAAAGTTTACATACATTTCATTAGTGTTTGGTACCATTGCCCTTAAACTGAATGACTTGGGTCAAACGTTTGGGATATCCTTCCACAAGCTTCTCACAATAATTGGTCGGAATTTGGTCCCATTCCTCCTGACAAAACTGGTGTAACTGATCCAGGTTTGTAGGTCGCCTTGCTCGCAACTGCCTTTTCCGCTTTGCCCATACATTTTCAATAGGATTGAGATCAGGGCTTTGTGATGGCCACTCCAAAACACTGACTTTGTTATCCTTAAACCACTTTGTTACCATTTTGGCAGTATGCTTCGGGTCATTGTCCATTTGGAAGACCCATTTCCGCCCAAGCTTTAACTTCCTGGCTGATGTTTTGAGATGCTGCTTCAGTATGGCCACATAATCTTCTTTTCTCAATGTGCCATCCATTTTGTGAAGTGCACCAGTGCCTCCTGCAGCAAAACAACCGCACAACATGATGCTGCCACTGCCGTGTTGGGATGTGTTCTTAGGCTTCCAAGAATCTCCCTTTTTCCTCCAAACGTAATAATGGTCATTATTGTTAGAACCTTGCTCTTAGGTTTTTTCCTTTGCTGGTCACATGACCTTGTTGGCCTATTTAATCCTGCTCCGCCCTTCTGGCTTTGCTGGACTTCATTGTATAACTACTTTCTAGCTAGCCTGTGCTCTGTATCTAACTCTGTTAGTTTGCTTGGTCTTCGGACCTCTATGTTCTATATATTTTGTTTGTTCGTCTGTCTGCTACTATTTCTGTTAGGAGGTGTCCCATTTTCCTCCCAGTCCTTAGTACTTGTAGGGATTCCTTCCCCACATCTATAGGTCTCCGTACAGACTAGCTTAGGACTTTAGCAGGTCTGATCGCAGGATCAGGTTCCCTGTTACATCGTAGGGATTCAGCTGAGTTCTATCGTAGGGACAGATCTCCTCTCTTTCCTTAGCTCTGGTAGCAGAACATAACAGTAAGTCCAGCCTGCAAATTCTCTAAGGAAAGATTTTTCTGTTCCATCATGGTGTCGGTTCAGGATTTGGCTCATCGCCTGCAGGGACTCTCTATGGAGGTGGCCGAGCTCCGTCAGCACGTGAGTAACTGTCCTGGAGCACATTTCTTGGAGCCTAAGGTATGTTTGCCGGATTTATTTTTTGGTGAACACCGAGAATTTTTTTCATTTAAAAATGCTTGCTTATTGTATTTTCGTTTGAGACCCAAGTCCTCTGGGGATGAATCCCAGCGCATAGGGTTCATAATGTCACTTTTGCGCAAAGAGCCTCAGGAGTGGGCCTTTTCTTTGCAACCTAGTGATACATGCTTCAGATCAGTGGATAGTTTTTTTTCTGCTTTGGGACTATTATATGATGATCCTGACCGTGTCGCATCAGCTGAGACTGAGTTGAGACGTTTGAAACAGGGATCAGGTAATGTGGAAAAATATTGTACTCATTTCCGTCGTTGGTCTACTCAAACAGGGTGGAACGATTCTGCTCTGAAAAGTCTATTTCTTGCTGGGCTCAATGAAAGGGTTAAAGACCTGCTAATTGCTTATCCTACACCTGAAGATTTGCAACAGGCTATGCAATTAGCTATACGGGTGGATAGGAGACTGCGTGCAAGGGTTAATGAGAGCAAATCCTCTGCTATGTCAGTTTCTGGTTATGAGAATGTGTGTACTAACAGTGGTGAACCGACGGAGATTGGATCGGTGGCACCTCGCTCTCAAGAAAAAGACCGTAGATTTTCTGAAGGCTTGTGTTTCTATTGCGGAAAATCTGGTCATTTGATTAAAGGCTGTGAGCTTCGCATGAAGAAAGAAAAAAAAATGGTCAGTCATGCCCGTATTGCCTGTTTAAATTCCAAGGGTGTATTTTTAGCTGCTTCCACGATTGCTCAGGAAAAATTAATGGAATTTCGGGTGTTTGTTGATTGTGGGTCTACTCTGAATGTAATTGATGGGGGATTCTTGGAAAGACTCAATTTAAAACCCGAACCTTTATCATCCCCCATTGCTGTGGTTTCTGTGGATGGTTCCCCTTTGAAGAATATTACTCTCAAGGTCTGTGAATTTCCTCTCACTATTAATGGTGTTCACCATGAGAAATTGGATTTGGTAGTTTTGAATAACTTACCTTCTCCAGTAATATTGGGATTGCCCTGGTTAAAATTTCACAATCCTGTACTGGATTGGTCTACCAATGAAATTAAATCCTGGAGCCATAAATGTTATGACAAGTGTTGTAACGGGCGTATTGCAGCTGTGGATAGGGGAGAATTGCCTGTTCCTATTCAGGATTTTTGGAGAGTTTTTTCTGAGAAGGAATCGCAGGTTTTGCCTCCCCATAGAGACTACGATTGTTCTATTGAATTTGTCCCTGGAGTGACTCTTCCTAAAAGTCGTTTATTTAACCTTACTATTCCTGAGAGGAAGGCTTTGGAGGAATACATACAGACAAGTTTGGCCGCCGGTCACATTAGGCCCTCTAAGTCTCCTGTGGCGGTTGGATTTTTTTTTGTAAAAAAAAAGGACGGCGGTTTACGTCCTTGTCTGGATTTTCGTGAGATTAACAAAATTACTGTACGCAATCCTTACCCACTGCCATTGATTCCTGATCTGTTTAACCAGTTAATGGGGGCCAAGTGGTTCTCTAAAATTGACCTTAAGGGGGCATACAATCTGTTGCGCATGAAGGAGGGTGACGAATGGAAGACTGCTTTTAACACTCCTGTGGGTCATTTTGAGAATCTGGTTATGCCTTTTGGTCTTACTAATGCTCCTGCATTTTTCCAGAATCTTATCAATGACATCCTTAGACCTTTGATCGGCAAAAATGTGGTTGTGTATTTGGATGACATTTTGATTTATTCGCCGGATCTGGAGTCTCATTGGCGGAGCGTACGTGAGGTATTACAGTTATTAATGGACAATTCGCTTTTTGCTAAGCTGGAGAAATGTGAGTTCGCTGTACAGAGAATTAGTTTTTTGGGTTACATTATCTCCAGCGAAGGTTTTCAGATGGACCCGGTTAAAGTTCAAGCTGTACAGGAATGGCCTAGGCCTATTGGTTTGAAATCGATACAGAGGTTTTTGGGTTTCGCCAATTATTACAGAAAATTCATAAAAAATTTTTCTAGTATTGTCAAACCTCTGACCGATCTCACCAGGAAAGGTGCTGATGCGGTTCAGTGGTCTTCTGAGGCCATTGAAGCTTTTGTGTATCTCAAGGAGAGGTTCACCTCTGCTCCCATCCTTATGCAGCCTGATGTGACTAAGCCGTTTTTGGTTGAGGTTGATGCTTCCTCTGTGGGGGTTGGCGCAGTATTGTCTCAGGATAACGGGGATGGATTACATCCCTGTGCCTTTTTTTCAAAAAAATTTTCGGAGACTGAACTGAATTACGATATTGGTAATCGGGAATTATTGGCTATTAAACTCGCATTTGAACACTGGCGCCACTTCTTGGAAGGTGCGGAATTTCCCGTTCAGGTTCTTACGGATCATAAAAATCTGATATATCTTGATGCTGCCAAGCGCCTGAATGCCCGTCAGGCTAGGTGGGCACTGTTTTTCTCGCGGTTTAATTTCTCCGTTACTTACATCCCTGGTACTAAGAATGTTAAGGCGGATGCCTTGTCTCGCAGTTTTTCTCCCATAGTCGGTGCTGAGAAAGAGGAGAACATTTTACAAGAAGGTGTTGTGATAGCTGCTTTGGACTCCGTTTTGGAAGATGAGATTCTTAAAGCACAGGAGAATGCCCCATCTAACACTCCTCATGGGAGGTTGTTTGTGCCTGGGACCTTTAGGAGAGATTTGTTTGTTGAGTGTCACGAATCTCGGTTGGCAGGTCATCGCGGAATCTCTGAGACCAAGAGACTGGTGGGTCGCAGTTTTTGGTGGCCTGGATGGCAGAAGGAAGTCATTAAGTGGGTGCGTCAATGTACTATATGTGCTAGATCTAAGTCCTCACATACTCCTGCTGCGGGGTTGCTTTGTCCTTTGGAGGTTCCCAGTGCTCCTTGGACACATTTGGCTATGGACTTTATAACTGACCTTCCCCCCTCTGAGGGTTTTACTGTCATCTGGGTGGTCGTGGACCGTTTTAGCAAGATGTGTCACTTGGTTCCCTTCGTCAAACTGCCCTGCGCTAAAACTCTCGCTAAGGCCTTTGTCAAGGAAATTGTCAGACTTCATGGCGTTCCTACTGACATTGTTTCTGATAGGGGTCCTCAGTTCGTGGCTCGTTTTTGGCGTGCCTTTTGTGACAGGTTGGGAGTTCATTTGTCGTTCTCGTCCGGATATCATCCTAAATCTAATGGCCAGACAGAAAGGAAAAACCAGGATGTTGAGCAGTTCTTGCGTTGTTTTGTGGCAGACAATCAAGAGGGGTGGTCTGAGTTTCTGCCACTTGCTGAATTTGCTCTGAACAATCATACATCTTCTTCTGCTGGTTGTTCGCCTTTTTTTTGTTGTTCTGGGAGACATCCGTCGTTTGGGTCGTTCTCCAAGTTGGGATCTGCCGTGCCTGAGGAGGAGAATTTTTCCGGTGATTTGGAGAGAGTTTGGACGGATGTGCGTGGTAATCTTCAGGAGGCCAACAGAAAATCTAAAGACTACTTTGATAAGAAACGACAGGAGGTTTTGTTCGCTGTTGGTGACATGGTTTGGTTGTCCTCTAGGAATCTGCGGTTGAGGATTCCTTCTAAGAAATTGGGTCCCAAGTTTGTAGGGCCCTTTAAGGTGCTTCAGGTTGTCAACCAATCTGCTGTTAGGTTGGAGGTTCCTACCTCCTGGAGAATTAATCCGGTATTTCATGTCTCTCTGTTAAAAAAAGCTGTTGTGTCGGATGGTGACGCCTCTGCCTCTGTTCCTCCGGTGGTGGAGGACGGGGAATATGAAATTTCTCGCATCCTTAACTCTAGACGGTATAGAGGTAGTTTGCAGTATCTTGTGGCCTGGAAAGGTTTCGGACCCGAGGATAACTCTTGGGTGAGGTCAGATGATGTTTCCGCGTCCAGACTTATCAGAGCGTTTCACAGGAGATTTCCTGATAAGCCTGGTCCTAGGGGATCCGGAGGATCCTCTTAGAAGTGGGGGTACTGTTAGAACCTTGCTCTTAGGTTTTTTCCTTTGCTGGTCACATGACCTTGTTGGCCTATTTAATCCTGCTCCGCCCTTCTGGCTTTGCTGGACTTCATTGTATAACTACTTTCTAGCTAGCCTGTGCTCTGTATCTAACTCTGTTAGTTTGCTTGGTCTTCGGACCTCTATGTTCTATATATTTTGTTTGTTCGTCTGTCTGCTACTATTTCTGTTAGGAGGTGTCCCATTTTCCTCCCAGTCCTTAGTACTTGTAGGGATTCCTTCCCCACATCTATAGGTCTCCGTACAGACTAGCTTAGGACTTTAGCAGGTCTGATCGCAGGATCAGGTTCCCTGTTACATCGTAGGGATTCAGCTGAGTTCTATCGTAGGGACAGATCTCCTCTCTTTCCTTAGCTCTGGTAGCAGAACATAACAATTATGCCCAAAAAGTTCAATTTTAGTTTCATCAGACCACAGGACATGTCTCCAAAAATGAAGGTCTTTGTTCCTGTGTGCATCTGCAAATATTAATCTGGCTTTTTTATGTTTCTTTTGGAGTAGTGTGGCCTTTCAACCCATGTTGATACAGTACTCGTTTCACTGTGGATATTGACATAATCTTACCAGCTTCCGCCATCATCTTCACAAGTTTGTTTGCTTTTGCCCTTGGGTTGATATGCACATATCGGAACAAAGCACGTTCATCTCTGGGACACAGAACCCCTCTCCTTCCCTGAGTAGTATGATGGCTGGACATTCCCATCTTGTTTGTACTTCTGTATAATTGTTTGTACAGATGAACGAGGCACCTTCAGGTATCTTGAAATTGTAACCAAGCATAAGCCAGACTTGTGCAAGTCCACAATTCTCTTCCTGATATATTGGCTGATTTCTTTAGACTTTCCCATGATGCTACACAAAGAAGCAGGGTGTTTCAGGTGTGCATTAAAATACATCTGCGGGTATGTCTCTAATTAACTCAGATGTTGCAAAAAAAAAAAACTATCAGAAGCTTTCAAACACATGAAATCATCATATGGGCAGTCCAGAATTGTTTAAAGGCATAGTAATCTTAGTGTATGTAAACTTTTGACTTTGCAGTAAGTAATAAAAATGCCTTAAAACATTCTCTCTCTCTCTCTCATTATTCTGACATTTGGCAAATTTTAAAAATGATGGTAATCCTAACTGACCTAAAACGGGAAAGGTTTATTCTGATTTCATGTCAGATATTGAGAAAAACATGCATATGGGTCTTTTTATAGTGTATGTAAACTTCTGGTTTCAACTGTACATGCTTGCAGTTTTGACATTTGCTTGGACATGACAGCTAACATTTATTGATTGATATTAGATTACTAATTTGTTGTTTAGATTTGTATGCCACTAGGATTGTGCGCTCACTTTTCTTTTGGTTGTATTTCCCACCCGTGTACACCATTCTTTTTACCAATAAAATATTTAATATATTGCACAATTACCATTGACCTTTTTGTCATTTTTTTTTAATTCTGTTTGGTCTTCGCTATGTACTGGTAGAATGATTGCTTTTAGCAATAAGTAAAAGACCTTGAAAATATGGTCGTCGGCAAAACAACATTTTAAAGTGAAAGGGGTTGTCCGGTCTTAAGCTACAAGTCTGCAGTCATTCTATGTGACTGCATAATTGTGATTCATCACGCCGCACACAGTGTGCGCTGTGAGGATTCTCCGGTGTTGCCGCTGGGCGCATGACTAGATGGGCGTGTTCTCACTCAGTACAAGTGTATTGAGCGAGGGAGAATTCAGTCTAGTCGGAATATGGCTGGAAGTATGCAAATCGCATACTTGTGGTTACATGAGACTGCCCGCTCCCGACACCAAAGAATCCTCACAGCGTGCAGTGCGCGATATGTCAGGAATCACAAGACTGCAGTCACATAGAGTAACAATCAAAAGGTGGAACCGAATTGGTTAATTCCTGCACTGCCTGGAAAGGGAGAATATTTCAAAGTAGTGTTTTGAAGTAGCACACTTCTTTCTCAAGACAAATCACTGTGACCGTATTTGCGTTATGGTCATTCCAGTTTACTTACCCACATAGAGTAACTGCAGACTTGTAGCTACCATTTCACATCTGCACTACGGTTTCCATTTCCTACTGATGCCAAACCCTTTGGCAGATCCAAGCAGCTCCTTGGGGACTCAATTCACTTATGAGTTCAGTCTTTTATTTTTAGGAGTGTTATTTTAACAGCAAGAAGTGAGTTGTATGCTGAACTATTGTTGCCATCAAATGTGATGGTGACATCTATGGAAGCCACGGCAGAAGAACCAAACACGAACCAAAAGAAACCAGGTATGTGAAATATCTAATTATGTAACACTAGGAAAACAAGTTTTCTCTACATTTATGTATCAAAGCCTATAAAAAACTGGAGAATTTACTATAGATCGAAAACTAAACCAACCTTAAAATACGACCGTGCTTCTTTGTAGCGGCACTCTAAAAACCTTGAATGTGAAACCTCAGATAAAAAGCGTGAGGGATCTCTGGGGATCTTCACCTTTAATCTGTCTACAGTAATCTGGACCAGATCAACACTAAAAAAAAAAGAAAAGAAAAAGAAGAGTGTAAAGGAAAATTCTAGTCACCGCACAAAGTTACAATAATGATACATTAATGACACTTCTGCCCTTTTTTAAGAAGATGCTAGTAGGACATCAGTGGTGATAGGGCTCAAAAAATTAGTTATTTATTACATACATATATCACTTTTTATAGAGCTGGAAAAAGCACCCCTGAACGGCTGAAATGTTGTAAAAGATGTGAATTTATTCACCCAGGTTACACTTTCTAGCAAATAAAGTGAGCTTTTTTCCACTATATCCAAGAGTAATTGTCCACGTTTATCTATAGTCAGAGTAACCCAGTTGTCCCACTAGCATGTGTGAGACAATCTGCATATGGTGAACACTATTTCTGGACTGTACACATTGTAATAGCAGCAAATTTATGTCACAGTGTAGGAAGCAGCCAATAAAAGGGAGTGGAAAGACTTAGGCCCGTTTCATGGTCCGAATACAGACCACATCCCTTACACATTGACCGCGGGTCTTCTCACCTGAACTTAACTGCCTCATATGTGTCTACTATAGGGCTCAAAATGAGGCAATTAACATAGGCCTATGAGACTGTTGAATTTGGGTCAAATGCAAATACATTTTTGACTGTCATCAACCTTTCACAGCAACTTATTTCTTCATTTAAAGGTCTCATAATAATCTGCCTTCACCAAAAACTTTACCTGCTATAAGCCCCAGCATATCGACCAAACTGAAGCTTTCGGAAAGGCGCAAACTTCCGATCCATATTTCTCCTCAGTCGTAAAGGGCCGTGCCAGAGGTAGTTGCCACTCCTTTCATAAAACACTACTAAATGTATGGTGTGTGCTGCCATCTTGAAGATATAATGAAGAGGTATTTCTGTGCCTGAGAGATCATCCATTCCTTCCAGTCGTGGATCTCTTCCATCATATTTCTGCCACTGAAATCCCAGTTTTTCAGCGGCTCGAAAAATACTGCCCTATGATACATTTTCAGTTTGTAGAAAGTATGTCATGAAAGAGGACAACACCACATATCATATGAAGACATCTGAAAATTAATGGCCACTGCAATAGCAAATATAACCATTCTGCAAATGATCTATCTAGTTGATTACATTCTTATTCCCAAAAGGCCAGGGCTACAAGGTGAGATCTACTGCGTAACACTAAAATAGTACTGCATTGCGACATCCACCTAATGATTTCCTATGGTGTCGCACTGAGATCTGCAACCTCCTGTGACTGCGATCAAGTTGCAAGTGTTTCCAGATGTTTTGGATTTTATGTCGCTGGTCGCATAGACTTGAATAAAGTCACACGTGACTGCAAATTGTGTGCAACTTATCTGGGATTTGACAATTTTTCTAAAGCAAAATCACAGCTTCAAAATACAGGAAAAATATATATATCTTTGTATCGGGTTAGCCAGTAGATAGAAAAATATTTAGATTTGAGAGTCCTCAGTGGTTTATACCTTTAATGGCTAACTGAAAAGATGGTAACAAATTGCAAGCTTTTGAGACTACTCAGGTCTCTTCATCAGGCATAGCATAACGCAAAATTTGAAGAATCACATATTTATACACAACAGGACACAGGAATAATGCAATAGATGAGACAAGTGACATGAAGCAGAACTAGGAGTATGGGAGTGGGGAGAAAGAATTGTCGCAGTAAATATTGGAGCAGTTCATCGATAAGGAGTATGAAATTCACACAACAGCAAGTCTAAGACACGTTGCAAAGATGTTTTTGGATGCACGATTAGTCTGAGAATAGATGTTGTTAGACATGTGTCGCCATATAACCCCAGCCTAATTGTTAATAAAAGCAATATTCGGCCATTCAGTACACAGGAAAAGATGGCCGACAACCTATGTGGTAGCATTAATGGAAGCCATTATCCTTACTTTATGTTCCCATGTCTTGTCTAGTAGGCCCAAAGTAGTGATGTCTCTCTGCTTGCAGAAATATTGACATCCCAGTGGCAAACTGTCTGGCGAGCTCCTCAGCTGTTCTACATCACTTCTTAAGAGTCCCAAAATCTGAGAATCCGCTAGAAAAACTGGTACATTGTGATTGGAAACCAAATTCAAAAAGGTTTTAACCACTTTCTGTATGGAAAAAAATAAAAAGTGTTATTATCTTACAACATTCAATTTTGTTCTTTCTGATAAACACATGGACTCACTAAATTACCAGCTAAAGCAGAGGTCCCCAACCGCAGGTCCGCGGACCAGGACCGGGCCGTTGGGGTTTTTCAGCCGGTCCGCGGGGAGAGGGGGCCCCTCCAGCCTCCAGCAGGGCCGCCATCAGGGCATGACTGCCCTGACTCCAGTATGGGGCCCGGCCGGTAGGAGCCCCCTCGGAGCCCCCCTCTTGTGCGTCTCTCTCCTCATGGGGCCCCCGGCCGCATGCTAAGCGCCGGGTCCGGGACATCTTAGCGCTGCGCTGCTGCGGCAGCACCTTCATGATTCCCCTGACTTCCGGTCATGTGACGGCGCCGTCACATGGCCGGAAGTCAGGAGAACCTGGTGTCAGCGATTTGGACGAGCGCCAGGATTCTGCAGGGATCGCATGGGGGTAAGTATAACAAGTTTTATTTTTTTTTTAAATACAATTAACTAGGAGTGGGGGGAATGGGAGATGCACATGGGGGGAGGGGAGAGATGAGAGATGCACATGGGGGAGGGGAGAGATGAGAGATCCACATGGGGGGGAGGGGAGAGATGAGAGATGCACATGGGGGAGGGGAGAGATGAGAGATCCACATGGGGGGAGGGGAGAGATGAGAGATCCACATGGGAGGGAGGGGAGAGATGAGAGATCCACATGGGAGGGAGGGGAGAGATGAGAGATGCACGGGGGGGTGAGAGATGCACGGGGGGGATGAGAGATGCACGGGGGGTGGATGAGAGATGCACGGGGGGTGGATGAGAGATGCACGGAGGGGGATGAGAGATGCACGGAGGGGGATGAGAGATGCACGGAGGGGGATGAGAGATGCACGGAGGGGGATGAGAGATGCACGGAAGGGGATGAGAGATGCACGGAGGGGGATGAGAGATGCACGGGGGTGAGCTGCACATGGGGGGGTGAGAGATGCACATGGGGGGGTTATGTTTACATAACTTTGTTGCCTTATGAAGGGCGGGGGGGGCCCCCAAAAATTTCTTGCACAGGGGCCCACTACAGTCTGTGTCCGCCCCTGGGATGAAGTAAATGCAGCTGAACAGCAGCTGTCAGGACAGCTGCCCTGTCCTGCTACAGGGCGTGATGGGGCCTCAGTGATGCGGCTCCTGGCACAGCACATTATGTGGGGCTCCTGGCATAGCTCCTGGCGGGGACCTGGTCTACACTATATGATAAGTATGCACTAAACTCCAAATCCCTCCATTACCCCGCCCCCATATGACCAAAGCCCCGCCCACCCCACCCCCTCCTTGCTGGGCCATGGAAAAATGATCTTGCTTCAAGCCGGTCCCTGGTGCAAAAAAGGTTGGGGACCACTGAGCTAAAGGAAGCACATCTATGTTTGCCAGCAGAGCTGCATTTAGAGCAGTCAGAGCAGCAATCAGAGTTCTGAAGGAGGTTTCTTTGGGATATTCAGGCACACTACTGAAACCTCAGCTTAGATTCTATAATGGGATGAACATATGAGATTGTACATTGGCAGTGTCTGTTCCATATGCACACTGAACTAGAAAAGGCAGCTGATAAAATTTGGCGCAGAGACTGCATAATTGGAAATATTGCGGGGGAGGTGAATGGGATACATGACACAATTCGAGATTAGTACAAGTAAAGAAAACAATTATCAGAGATACAAATCACCATCTAATTATGCAATTTTCTGCATGAGAAATAGAAGGCTTGGATTAACTGTTGAAAGTTGAAAAATGTCAAGTTTGGATTGAAGCCACTATTTTTCCAGATGGGGAACTCCATGTAAGCAATACTGAAATGTCACTGTTACTGTTCAGCAGCACAGTTATGGTGGATAAATGTAAAGTAAATTGATGGGACATAATGTAATAACAAGACAGACCCCTCTTTTCTGAAGATGAAACCCGTAGACCTGCAAAGAACATGACAAGGTCATTCTACTTACCCAATGTGTACTGTCCTGAGCTGACAAGCTTCCTTTCAGCTTGGAGAAAGCCGGGCCATTCTAAGAAAAAAATAATAAGCATAATGAAAAGAAATGAATGAAAAATACAAGCCAATTGGCTGATACAAAATTCACTGGCTGCAGTCAAGATCTGCAGAAAGACCCAGCGATATGAAACTACATCAGGATTTTACGGCAGATTTCATCTCAAAAATGTAGGTCAGGTCTACGGAAAGCTGCAGCAGAAGATTATATAATACACAGAATGATCTTGTTTCCATTCATGCAGATTTTGGAAATTCACAGCCTTGTCCAGAGGAGGTGGATCATTTGTGTTGTGGATATCATCCTATTTGAAAATGCACTGCATTCTACCATTTCGCTGCATTCTACCATTTCGCTGCATACTACCATTTCTCACAGATTTTCTAGTAAGTGCAAAATGAGGTTTTGAAAACCCGTAAATCCATGGCAATTCTGAGACATCTGGCTCCAGCCTTACAGAAATTCTATGACAGCATTAGGCTAGATTCCCACACAAAGCATTTTGCAGAATTTTTACTTGGTTTTTTGTTGGTGTTCTTTTAATTGAAAAATACTGGGGAAAGGGGTACTTTAAAGTCTATAGTAAATTATTGAAAAGTCTAAAAGATACAGCCTTTTTTTGGCTTCCCCCTCTAAATGCACCATGTTCTGGTATTTTTTCTGTTTTTTTTCCCTATAAGCCTCCATTTAAGGGTAAGTGCATACAAAGGGTTTTGTTTTTTTTTTAGGAGTCTTTTTCAATGAGACTGCTCCGAAAAATGGCTGGAAAAAATAAACACATAAAAAACCCTTCAAATCCTCTCAGTATTTATTTCTATTGTACAACCACTTCGCTGCTTATATGTCCAGTCTTTTGAGCGTTTTTCTATTGATTCAGGTTTTGACTGGTGGGTCACTTTTTTTTAAAGTGTCTCAAAACTAGTCACTGTCCAATCAAAAGGCTGCAAAAATAAACACTTAAAAAAAAAAAAAAAAACTCTCCAAAAACTCATGACTTTGTATAACATGTTTAAGACACCGACACACCCATCAAAGTTTTCGTAGGTGAAGTCGCTTCAGGGAAAAGCCGGTGGTCTTTTTCTTGAAGCAGCTTCACTGGAGGTGTTCCCGTCATTTTTGCACTGTCTTTTTGCTATGATTTCAACTATAACTAGCTTAGATTTAAATTATAGCTAGCAAGCATCTTTCTTGTGGAAACCTCCCCGAAGAATGAATGTCACTTTTTAGACCTGCTTCACGATTTCCAACTCCTTAAGTGGTTAAGAGGAGCAACAAAGACTGAACGGGCGCACAGCAAAGTCATTTTGACATTGAGGTGCATGATGTTCATTTTTTGTGGCGGTTCTGCAGCAATTTTTTTAGCCAGATTCCAGGCAGAATTCGCTTGAAATTTTACATTTCTGCTCAGTGTCCTCTCAAACAAAACTCCGCAAAAACGCACAAGTGGCTTCAAGAAAACCAAAATCTCCCCAGAGAAAAAGAATTCATTAAAAAGTGGTTTCCACGAGAAAACATGTCATTTTTGACCACCTCAAAAAAAACTCCATGTGCACACAGCCTAACACTTCAAAAATGTCACGCAAAACTCATCTTATAAGGCTGGGGACACACGACTTTGACACAGGTTACATGACCAAAGATTGCTGTATGCCACTGCTACATTGCAGCATGATACAAGTGGCATTTTGGCTCACAATTTTACCACGAGCAAGATAAGCAAGAAAATTCAACTGGTTCTAACTTTTTTTTGCAACTTGTTTGCCGCAGTTGCTGGGTCTTGTGGGTCGCAATGTGACCCTATTCACTTGAAAAATATAAAAGTAACATGCAGCAACCTTTGGCTGCACGACCTGTCTTGTACCTAAGGTCGCAGTGCAGCCCAGCCTAAGGGCTCATACCCTTGTGTGAAAAAAAAACGAATATCCGATATCTGCACCGAAAAATCAGACAAATGTCATGCAATTTTCAAGCAAGGACAATGTGATTTTTCACACCTATTGTTATGCAAATGCATGGGCTTTTGCATAGAGGAATTCTCTATGACATTTACACAGAGTTTTCCAAAGAAATATTCTTCACTACACAGACACACATACTGTATATATCTGTGTGTGTAGTGAAGAATTTTTTTAAAAAAAATAATTAATAATAAATGACATGTACCGTAAGCTACACAAGCAAAGCACTGAATACATAGCTCACTCGCATATTTATATCTAGATACAAATATGCAAGTGAGATATGTATTCAGTGCTTTGCTTGTGTAGCTTACGGTATATGTAATTTATTAAATAATTTGGGAAAAAAAATGGAGTGAGGTCCACCTAAATTTTAATCACCAGCAGAGGGAAAACAGACAGCTGTGGGCTGATGTTTGTAGCCTGGGAAGAGGGTAATACCCATGGAGGTTCCCAGGCTATTAATATTAGCTCTCAGCTGTCTATTTACTGGTTATTAAAATGGGGGACCCCCCAAAAAATTTGACCTAAGGTCCCCCTATTTTAACAACCAGCATAGGCTAGGCAGACAGCTGGGGGTTGATATTAATAGCTTAGGAAGGGGCCATCAATATTGGCCCCCTCCCAGGCTAGAAACACCAGCCGTCAGCCGCCCCAGAAAGTTCTCACGCTCGCAGTGCCGGAAGAAAGGTCATCGGTGTTCATCTTAATGACGTAGGCACTCGTGCTGATGTCACTGAGATGAACGGAGTTCATTGGATTTGAATCCTGCTCAACTTTATCTCGTCACCGCGAGTCACTGAGGTGCGCAAGCATGTGCAACTCAGTGCCTCTGCAGGATGGCAGGCTGTATAGTCGCATTGTGCAACAATTCAGCCTGCCATCTAGATGTAGCAGAGCTAGCACCATCGCTGGACAAATGGATTATTTAATTTATGTCGGGAACAGGTGACGATTATGTTGCTTTATTATTTTATTTTTATTTCAGGTGACATAGGCTTCAAGGTCTTACTTACTTATGGTAAGTATGGCTGTTAGTTAAATTTAGATTCATTAAAGGAGTCTGCGTGTTTATTCCAAATAAATTAATTTATTCTGGGTGTTTGTGTTTTATTTCACTATTTGACTATAGAGTTAGTAATGGTTGTGTCTTATAGATGCCTCTGCATTACTAACCCTGGGCTTGATGTCACCTGGCAAAATAAAGCTGACATCAACCTCAATCCTATTACCCCCGCACCAGGGCAAGTGAGAAGAGCTGAGGCTAAGCAGCAGAGTATGCGCACCTTATGGATGCGCCTTTTCTGGGGTGGCTGAGAGCTGATGTTTTTAGTCTGGGGGGTGTGGGGGGGGGCAATATCCATGGCCCCTTCCTAGGCTATTAATATCAGCAACCAGCTGTCTCCCTAGCATTTGCTGGTTGTTAAAATACGGGGGACCCCCCCATATAATTTTTTTGGGGGGCTCCCCATTTTAATAACCAGTAAAGGCTATGTATATCTATCTATTCTCTCTATTTTATAATGTCGGGTCCCGCTGTGATTTTACTGTACGCGGCTGATGAATTGTCGGGTTTTCAAGTAGATGGGCGCTAAAAAGTCGTACGGCACTCGCATGGTCCGAGTGCCGTGCGATTTTTTTTCTCACACCCATTTACTTGCATTGGTGAGTCTCATCCGATATATGCGGCAAAACACAGCATTCCACAATTTTTTTCTCAGTCCGATTTCGATCGGATCCGACCTGAGAAAAAAAAAAAATCGTAGATGCACAGGGATTCATTGACTAATGTTATTCTGGGTGCAATCCGATATTTTATCAGATTGGACTCGTCTGTTTTTCTCACAAATGAGTATGAGCCCTACACGTTAAAAAATAAAAAAATGCCATCAAAAACACTTGTAACTTGAGGGCTCAAATAGGTTCATAAAAGGACTGATTTTTCATACATGTCTCCACTTATTAGGATCCAGTGTTAACAGGAATAAAATCCCCGAAAACTTCACACTCTATACCCCAAATATGTCTATAGTGGATCACAGTGCTGTATAACATGGTAAGAAATATTACCTTAGTAGATATGTAGTATCGGTAGTAGTACAGCTGGAACAGAAGAAACAATGTACTTGCCGCTGTCAGCACAGCCAGCACTACGTTTTTGTTGACTCGTTGCATTATCCCGGACTCGCAGATGTGAGATAGCAATGCATATCAGATCAGGGCATTGTTGTCAGGTCACATGGAGTATGCACTGTAATATGTCACAATAAGAGTATTACTGCAGTCATGTCATCACTACATGCAGAAAGCAAAGAATGCGTTCTATCTACATAGGAAAGGTCAATGAGTGACTGTGAGTAACTGCAAGGATGGGGGTGTTACATAGCAAGCAGAAGACTTCAAGAGGAATGAGAGCTAAAAAGTGTGTCCTGAGCAATAAAGCCCCCTACAGTATGACAGATGACTTTTGATGTAATGTTCACACTTTTTCAAGCAAACACGCTTCAGGAATTGCTCCTTCTCTCTGAAATTTTGTAACCCTAAAGCCTTTTTTTAGCATCTTTTTTTTTGTTTCTTGAGCGTTTTATCATTTTTTCAGTTAGGTGGGAGTCTTTTCTTGCTAGGATATTCTGCACTTTTTTTAAGAACTATTAAACAAAGAAGAAAACACTAGCAAAAACACAGACAAATGGTATGTGCACATGTTAAGTATTTGGTGCAGAAATTTCTGCATCTCTTGGTAGCGGGTTTTTTTTTTCCATGTGTTTTTGGACCAGATTTTTTCCCCACTCATTAGTATGGGTGAAATCTGCAGCAAAAACGCTGAAAGAATTTACATTCTGCAGATCTGAATGTGGAAGTCACAAATAAGCAACGTGCACATGAAACTTCAGGATTCTCATTCACTTTGCCGGCATCAGGAAAGCTTCAGGTTTTGTGACACATCTGCGCAGAAAAAAACTGCAACAAAAACACGACAGATCTGCAAGGTGTGCACAGGCCTTCATAGTGGTTTTTGTAGTTTTGAAAGACACATCTAACAGCAGTGTGAAAACTGACATAAGCCCTGCGAATAACCAACCAGTTCAGCTCTAAAAGACCCCGATACACATTAACCCCTTCCTGCAAAAAGATGTTGTATTCATGTCCTGAGAAGGGGTCTTCACTCGTGGAAAGGGCTCAGTAGCTCAGTTCTCTCCACATGCAGCAGATACCAGCTATATTATATAGCCGGCACCTTTCTCTAACAAGTTCTGGCTGTTAACCATTTTAATGTCGCTTCTCTGACAGCAGCATTTAAATGGAATGCATGATGGTGCCAGCGCGTATCGGCTCCCATCGGTGTCCCTCAACGTAATCACAAGGGACCAATGGTTTACTATGACAGTCGGGGGTCTGCTGAATACCCCTGTCTCTGTTATCTGCGTCATCCTGTAAAGCTTAGCCATGGGCTGAGACCGAGATTTTCACTATACACAATATATTACATAAGTGATCAATCAATCCCAGGTTGCAATCTCCTAACGGAATTAAAAAATAAAGCTTTTAAAAACAAAGAATTAAAGAAAATATACAGTACGGACCAAAAGTTTGGACACACCTTCTCATTTAAAGATTTTTGTGTATCTTCATGACTATGAAAATTGTACATTCACACTAAAGGCATCAAAACTATGAATTAACACATGTGGAATTATATACTTAACAAAAAAGTCTGAAACAACTGAAAATATGTCTTATATTCTAGGTTCTTCAAAGTAGCCACCTTTTGCTTTGAGGACTGCTTTGCACACTCTTGGCATTCTCTTGATGAGCTTCAAGAGGTAGTCACCGGAAATGGTCTTCCAACAATCTTGAAGGAGTTCCCAGAGATGCTTAGCACTTGTTGGCCCTTTTGCCTTCACTCTGCGGTCCAGCTCACCCCAAACCATCTTGATTGGGTTCAGGTCTGGTGACTGTGGAGGCCAGGTCATCTGGCGTAGCACCCCATCACTCTCCTTCTTGGTCAAACAGCCTGGAGGTGTGTTTGGGGTCATTGTCCTGTTGAAAAATAAATGATGGTCCAACTAAACGCAAACCGGATGGAATAGCATGCCGCTGCAAGATGTTGTGGTAGCCATGCTGGTTCAGTATGCCTTCAAATTTTGAATAAATCCCCAACAGTGTCACCAGCAAAGCACCCCCACACCATCACACCTCCTCCTCCATGCTTCACGGTGGGAACCAGGCATGTAGAGTCCATCCGTTCACCTTTTCTGCGTCACACAAAGACACGGTGGTTGGAACCAAAGATCTCAAATTTGGACTCATCAGACCAAAGCACAGATTTCCACTGGTCTAATGTCCATTCCTTGTGTTCTTTAGCCCAAACAAGTGTCTTCTGCTTGTTGCCTGTCCTTAGCAGTGGTTTCCTAGCAGCTATTTTACCATGAAGGCCTGCTGCACAAAGTCTCCTCTTAACAGTTGTTGAAGAGATGTGTCTGCTGCTAGAACTTTGTGTGGCATTGACCTGATCTCTAATCTGAGCTGCTGTTAACCTGCGATTTCTGAGGCTGGTGACTCGGATAAACTTATCCTCAGAAGCAGAGGTGACTCTTGGTCTTCCTTTCCTGGGGCGGTCCTCATGTGAGCCAGTTTCTTTGTAGCGCTTGATGGTTTTTGCAACTGCACTTGGGGACACTTTCAAAGTTTGCCCAATTTTTCGGACTGACTGACCTTCATTTCTTAAAGTAATGATGGCCACTCGTTTTTCTTTACTTAGCTGCTTTTTTCTTGCCATAATACAAATTCTAACAGTCTTTTCAGTAGGACTATCAGCCGTGTATCCACCTGACTTCTGCACAACACAAGTGATGGTACCAAACCCCATTTATAAGGCAAGAAATCCCACTTATTAAACCTGACAGGGCACACCTGTGAAGTGAAAGCCATTTCCGGTGACTATCTCTTGAAGCTCATCAAGAGAATGCCAAGAGTGTGCAAAGCAGTCATCAAAGCAAAAGGTGGCTACTTTGAAGAACCTAGAATATAAGACATATTTTCAGTTGTTTCACACTTTTTTTGTTAAGTATATAATTCCACATGTGTTAATTCATAGTTTTGACGCCTTCAGTGTGAATGTACAATTTTCAAAGTCATGAAAATACAGAAAAATCTTTAAATGAGAAGGTGTGTCCAAACTTTTGGTCTGTACTGTATATAAAAGTCAAATCACCCCCTTTTTCCTCCTATTGAAAAATAAAGTAAAAAAAAAACATATTTGATATTTTAAGTCTGATCTTTTAAACTATGCAATTAATTAATCTGATCGGTAAATGCTGTAAAGACAAAAAAAAAAAATCAAAACCCTACAGTTGCATTTTTTGGGTCCCCTCACTTCTCTAAAAAAAATATAATAAGCAATCAAAGCATCGTATGTACACAAAATTGGTATCAATAAAAACGTCAGCTCACCACACAAAAAAAACAACACTTTTTCCATCACTTAAATAAAAATGTATACATGTTTGGTATTACTGTAATCAGACAATCATATTTCCAGGTCATTTTTTACTGCACATTAAACGTCGTAAAAACAAACAAACAAAAAAATGGCGGAATTGCCTTTTTTTTTTTTTTTTTTATGATTTCACCACACTTGGATTTTTTCCCTGTGTTTCAGTGCAATGTATGGTAAAATGAACAGACCTAATATGGCTATATCGTCGGAAAAGTAAAAAAAAAAAAAAAAGTTATGGCTCTTGAAGGAAGGGGAGGGTAAAACCTAAAACGCAAAAAAGAAAAATTCCCTGATCTTTAAAAGATTAAAGACAAGCCAGTCTGATGTGTATTACGGCCTCCTGGCTCGCCCCTGACAGTTGCTGTTGTGGAAGACAAGATTCTGGATGTTGGAATCTCAATAACTGATCCGATGGAGTTAAGCCGCTGCCTGAGGTGTCCAGCTGAGGCTTATGCCTACCACCCAATAGATAAAACCATAAGGCTTGACAGGACCCAGCACTTACAATCCTGGCCGAAAGTGTTGGCACCCTTGAAACTGTTTCAGAAAATTATTGCAATTAAAAGTTTTGTTATACACGTTTACACTTTCTGTGCATTGTAACAACACAAAAAAACAGGGAAAAAGGGCAAATTGGACATAATTTCACACAAAACCCCAAAAATTGGCCAGACAAAATTGTTGGCATCCTCAACTTAATATTTAGTTGCACACCCTTTGGAACAAATAACTGCAATCAATCACTTCCTATAGCCATCAACAAGCTTCTTACACCTCTAAGCTGGAATTTTGGACCACTCTTCTTTTGCAGACTGCTCCAGGTCTCTCATATTTGAAGCGTGCCTGCTCCCAACAGCAATTCTAAGATCTCTCCACAGGTGTTGAATGGGATTTAGATTCGTACTCATTGCTGGCCACTTCAGAACTCTCAAGCGCTTTGTTTCCATCCATTTCTGGACGCTTCTTGAAGTATGTTTGAGGTCATTGCCCTGCTGGAAAACCTAGAATGCAAACCCAGCTTTCTGATACTGCGCACTACATTGCGACCCAAAATCCTTTGGTAATCTTCAGATTTCATGATGCCTTGCACACAGACAAGACACCCAATGCCAGAGGCAGCAAAATAACCCCAAAACATCTTTGAAACTCCACCATATTTGATTGTAGGTACTGTATTCTTTTCTTTGTAGGCCTCATTCCGTTTTCCGTAAACAGTAGAATGACGTGCTTTACCAAAAAGCTCTATCTTGGTCTCATCTGACCACAAGACGCTGACACTGATGGACCCTGAGCCCGCAGGGCAGCTTGAATGTCTTTGGAATTTGATTGGGGCTGCTTATCCACCATCCAGACTATCCTGCTTTGCAACCTTTCATCAATTTTTCTCTGCAGTCCACGCCAAGTGAGAATAGCTACAGTGCACAGTGGACAAAGGAACATCAAGATCTCTGGAGGACTTGTAACAATGAGATTGTTGATATTTTTCAACAATTTTGGTTCTCAAGTCCTCAGAGAGTTCTCTTCTCATCTTTCTGTTCTCCATGTGGCAAACCCAGACACACAATGCAAAGATTGAGTCAAATTCTCACCTTTTCATTTGGTTTCAGGTGTGATTTTCATATTCCCCACAACTGTTGTTACTTGCCACAGGTGAGTTTGAACGAGCATCACATGATTGAAACAAAGTTGTTAACCCACAATTTTGGAAAGGTGCCAACAATTTTGACTGGTCTGTTTTGGGGGTTTTGTGTGAAATTCTGTCCAATTTGCAGTTTTTTTTGTGTTGTTCCAATACACACAAAGGAAATAAACATGTGTATAACAAAACATGTGTAATTGCAATAATTTCTAGGAGAAATACTTCATTTTCAGGAACAATTTCAAGGATACCAACACTTTTGGCCATGTATGTATGTGTATGGGGAAGCTGGGGGAGATGGTCACATGAACGGTCAGACAACAGCGATCTCATGTGTGAGGCCAGCTTCAGACTATGTTCACATGCAGCAGATTTGTTGCAGAAATGTCTGTGTTTTTCCCATTTATCTGAATAGGGCTTGCACATATCTTTTGCTGGAGAAAGTAAACACATACAACCACAGAAGAAACACATATATGAATATTGTGGACTTTTCTGCCACAAATCTGCAGGGTATGAACATCCAGTACCATAATGTCACATAACAGATGAACAGCCACCGCTGCTGCTGCAAGCACCGAGAAATCCTAATGTAAAGCCCCGATCTGTTATAACATCAGAATATATGCCGAGGGGTGCGACAGGTAAAATGGCTTTACATGGAGGGACGCTCCTTCAGCTCAGGCCACGGCCCCACTATCAGTATTTGGTCAGTATTTTTTCTCAGGAGTGGGAGCCAAAACCAGGAGTGGGTGATAAATGCAGAATTGGTGACTTGTTTCTATTATACCTTTTCTCTAATTGTTCCTCACATGGTTTTATCTCCAAATCCTGAGAAAAAATACTGACCGAATACTGATCAAATACTGATAGTGGGGCCATGGCCTTAGGGATGCCCTACTTTATTTTTTTTCAGACGATAATTCTTTTCAGTGGGATCTATATAGTGTATTATTTATCAGAGCAATAAACCTATAGAAGCACAGACATATATATATATATATACACATATATATACACACAAACAAGTGAATAGATGTACATACACGCGCACGTCCAGCACTATACTGTGACACAGAACAGCCCACCCTTCCTGGCATATTACCTGCCCCCCTCCAGTCCTGCGGTTATCTGTGGAGCCACTGCCATAAAGCACGGAGGCGTAACACACAGTGAGGCTCTATAGTCACTGTCACTTTAAGAGAACGTTCTTGCTATAGATGGTAAATCTTAGTGAGCAAAAGGACCTTTGATGATGTCATGACCATGTGATCAGTCACATGTGTGGGCGGAGTCAGGCTGTGGACTGTGTGATGGTGTGATATGTCTGTGAGGGGACGCTAGCTTCTGTGACTAGAATGAAGCTGCCCCTGTGAGGTGTTCTGCTCCATGTAGAATGCTGTGTATGTATAGATGGAGGCAGTGTGTTTCTGCATTGTGGCAGCGCTGTGTATGTATTGTGTGAGGTTGTGTATATAGTGTGGGAGGCTTTATGTGTTATATGAGGCTCTGTGTATTGTGTGTAGCTCTGTGTGTGTCTTGTGAGGTTATGTACATATTGTGTGAGGTGTTTTGTGTGAAGCTGTGTGCGTACTGTATATTGTGTGAGGCTTTATGTTTTGTGTGAGGTTGTGTGTATATTGTGTGAGGCTGTGTTGTGTTTATGCCTTAACCCTTACATGTCAAACCCTGGCTCGTGGGCCAAATCTAGCCTGCAGGGTAGTTATATTTAGCCCGTGACACCAGAACAGCCACCCCTATGGGGCCATTATACTGTATAGAGAACTATGTGGGGCCATTATACTGTATGGAGGACTATGTGGTGCCATTATTCTGTATGGAGGACTATGTGGAGCCCATTATACTGTATAGAGAACTATGTGGGGCCATTATACTGTATGGAGGACTATGTGGGGCCATTATACTGTATGGAGGACTATGTGGGGCCATTATACTGTATGGAGGACTATGTGGGGCCCATTATTCTGTATGGAGGACTATGTGGGGCCATTATACTGTATGGAGGGCTATGTGGGGCCATTATACTGTATGGAGGACTATGTGGGGTCATTATACTGTATGGAGGACTATGTGGGGCCCATTATTCTGTATGGAGGACTATGTGGGGCCATTATACTGTATGGAGGGCTATGTGGGGCCATTATACTGTATGGAGGACTATGTGGGGCCATTATACTGTATGGAGGACTATGTGGGGCCCATTATTCTGTATGGAGGACTATGTGGGGCCATTATACTGTATGGAGGACTATGTGGGGCCATTATACTGTATGGAGGACTATGTGGGGCCATTATACTGTATGGAGGACTATGTGGGGCCATTATTCTGTATGGAAGACTATGTGGGGCCATTATACTGTATGGAGGGCTATGTGGGGCCATTATACTGTATGGAGGACTATGTGGGGCCCATTATTCTGTATGGAGGACTATGTGCTCCCATTATTCTGTATGGAGGACTATGTCAAGCCCATTATACTGTATGGAGGACTATGTGGTCCCATTATTCTGTATGGAGGACTATGTCAAGCCCATTATACTGTATGGAGGACTATGTGGGGCCCATTATACTGTATGGAGGACTATGTGGGGCCCATTATTCTGTATGGAGGACTATGTGGTCCCATTCTGTATGGAGGACTATGTCAAGCCCATTATACTGTATGGAGGACTATGTGGGGCCCAATATACTGTATGGAGGACTATGTGGGGCCATTATACTATATGGGGGACTATGTGGTGCCATTATACTGTATGGAGGACTATGTGCGGCCCACTATACTGTATGGAGGACTATGTGGGCCCATTATTCTGTATGGAGGACTATGTGGGCCCATTATTCTGTATGGAGGACTATGTGGGCCCATTATACTGTATGGAGGACTATGTGGGGCCATTATACTGTATGGAGGACTATGTGGGGCCCATTATACTGTATGGAGGACTATGTGGGGCCCATTATACTGTATGGAGGACTATGTGGGGCCCATTATACTGTATGGAGGACTATGTGGGGCCCATTATACTGTATGGAGGACTATGTGGGGCCCATTATACTGTATGGAGGACTATGTGGGGCCCATTATACTGTATGGAGGACTATGTGGTGCCATTATACTGTATGGAGGACTATGTGGGGCCATTATACTGTATGGAGGACTATGTGGGCCCATTATACTGTATGGAGGACTATGTGGTGCCATTATACTGTATGGAGGACTATGTGGTGCCATTATTCTGTATGGAGGACTATGTGGGCCCATTATACTGTATGGAGGACTATGTGGGGCCATTATACTGTATGGAGGACTATGTGGGGCCCATTATACTGTATGGAGGACTATGTGGGGCCCATTATACTGTATGGAGGACTATGTGGGGCCCATTATACTGTATGGAGGACTATGTGGGGCCCATTATACTGTATGGAGGACTATGTGGGGCCCATTATACTGTATGGAGGACTATGTGGGGCCCATTATACTGTATGGAGGACTATGTGGGGCCCATTATACTGTATGGAGGACTATGTGGGGCCATTATACTGTATGGAGGACTATGTGGGGCCATTATACTGTATGGAGGACTATGTGGGCCCATTATACTGTATGGAGGACTATGTGGGGCCATTATTCTGTATGGAAGACTATGTGGGGCCATTATACTGTATGGAGGGCTATGTGGTGCCATTATACTGTATGGAGGACTATGTGGGGCCATTATACTGTATGGAGGACTATGTGGGGCCATTATACTGTATGGAGGACTATGTGGGGCCATTATTCTGTATGGAAGACTATGTGGGGCCATTATACTGTATGGAGGACTATGTGGTGCCATTATACTGTATGGAGGACTATGTGGGGCCCATTATACTGCATGGAGAAGTATGTGGGGCCATTATTCTGTATGGAGGACTATGTGAAGCCCATTATACTGTATGGAGGACTATGTGGGGCCCATTATTCTGTATGGAGAATTATGTGAGGCCCATTATACTGTATAGAGGACTATGTGGTGCCTATTATACTGTATGGAGGACTTTGTGGGGCCATTATTCTATATGAAGGGCTATGTGGGGCCATTATACTGTATGGAGGACTATGTGGGGCCCATTATTCTGTATGGAGGACTATGTCAAGTCCATTATACTGTATGGAGTGTAACATACCTGGCGGCGTCCTTGCATAGTGGTCCATCTCCCACTGTGCAAGAGCGCGCACTTGATTTCCAGTCCAGACTGCCACTCTGGCTTCTTTCCATACTATCTGCTTTGCTCTGCTCTGGCTGTTTAGGGCGACGCCCGCCGAACTTCCTGATTCTTGTAGCTGCTGCAGACACACCCCTAATGCGTCCTCAGCCTATTGCTTTCTGTCACCTGGTATTTAAACCAGCTCCTCCTTGGAATCCATGCCTGAGCATCTTGTTCTGTCAGTTGGCTGCTTGTCACTGATGTGCCAGGTCCTGTCTATGTTTCCTGCCTTGCGGTATCAGTTCCCGTGTCTGAACTGTGTCCTGTCTGTGCACTCTAGCCAGCTGTCTTTCTGCCTTTCCTGGAGGCTGTATTTCCAGGCCCGTGTGAACACGCTCTTAGCCTGTTCGTCCCACCCTCTGTGGGCCGCCTTCCCAGACTCGCTCCTGTTTCTCGCTACAGTAACAGTTCCTGTCTGAATTGTCTCCTAACCTGCTTCCTGTTCTCCTCTATGCCCGTACCTTCCCTTTCTCCTGCATTGTCTGAACCAGCACTTGGCTTTACCTTGGCTAGTACCTGTATTTGTTGTAGTAACAGTTCCTGTCTGAACTGTCTCCTAACCTGTCTCCTGTTTTTCTCTATGTCCGTACCTTCCCTTTTTCTGCAGAGTCTGAACCTGCTCCTAACTCCTACTCGTTGTCGCTGTACTTCCGTTTGTGAGTTTAGAGTCCACTCGCTACTTCATTACAAGTATCTTGTGTGTATCTGGTTCTGCCTTTCTCTTCCAGTCTGTTCCGTGTGAACAGAGCCCTGTCCCCTCTGCTCTGCCTTGCTCGCCGCTCCGGTGGTTCTTGCCTGCTCTGCCTTGCTCGCCGCTCCGGCGGTTTCTGCCCGCTCTGCCTTGTTCGCCGCTCCAGCGGTTCTTGCCCGCTCTGCCTTGCTCGCTGCTCCGGCGGTTCTTGCCTGCTCTGCTTTGCTCGCTGCTCCGGCGGTTCTTGCCTGCTCTGCTTTGCTCACTGCTCCGGCAGTCTCGCTCTGCTCTGACCCTTTGTTCACTGCTCCGGCAGTCTCGCTCTGCTCTGACCCTTTGCTCACTGCTCCGGCAGTCTCGCTCTGCTCTGACCCTTTGCTCGCTGCTTCGGCAGTCTCGCTCTGCTCTGACCCTTTGCTCGCTGCTCCGGCAGTCTTGTCCTGCTCTACTCTCGCTCACCGCTACTGGCGGTCTCGTCTTGCTCTGCTCTTGCTCGCCGCTTCGGGCGGTCTCACTCTGCTGTGTTTGTCCACCGCATCTGCGGTTCTGTTCCTGAGTCCCAGTCTGTACTGGGTCCTATCCACTCTGTGTTCCAACCTGTCGTACCAGCCAGTACCTCCCTGCCTGCATACCAGTCGTGCTCGCCAGCATCCACCCATCCGCATTCCAGCCGTGTCTGCCCATACCCACCAGTCTGTGTGCCAGCCGAACCTGCCTGTTCCTGTATTCCCCGGTGTGGGCCAACAGCCGTGTCCGGGGTCTGACCTGGAGTAGCACCTGGTCCCTCTGCTCGGTTCCTCCCTGGTGCACTGGTGTCGTATGCCATCGTGCGACCTTGGTCGGATCGGGCAGATACTTAGTTATGCCCCTCCAGGCATTCTCCGATTCATGGTCCAGTGGGATCAATAAACACGCACACGCCAGTCAGTCCGGGCGTGTGCATTACAGCGAGGACTATGTGGGGCCCATTATTCTGTATGGAGAACTATGTGAGGCCCATTATACTGTGTAGAGGACTATGTGGTGCCCATTATACTGTGTAGAGGACTATGTGGTGCCCATTATACTGTATGGAGGACTATGTGGTGCCAATATTCTGTATGGAGGACTATGTAGGGCCCATTATTCTGTATGGAGGACTTTGTGGGGCCCATTATTCTGTATGGAGGACTATGTGGGGCCATTATACTGTATGGAGGACTATGTTGGGCCAATATACTGTATGGAGGACTATGTGGGGCCATTATTCTGTATGGAGGACTATGTGGGGCCATTATTCTGTATGGAGGACTATGTGGGGCCATTATACTGTATGGAGGACTATGTGGGGCCATTATACTGTATGGAGGACTATGTGGAGCCATTATACTGTATGGAGGACTATGTGGGGCCCATTATACTGTCTGGAGGACTATGTGGGGCCCATTATTCTGTCTGGAGGACTATGTGGGGCCCATTATTCTGTCTGGAGGACTATGTGGGGCCCATTATTCTGTCTGGAGGACTATGTGGGGCCCATTATTCTGTCTGGAGGACTATGTGGGGCCCATTATTCTGTCTGGAGGACTATGTGGGGCCCATTATTCTGTTTGGAGGACTATGTGGGGCCCATTATTCTGTCTGGAGGACTATGTGGGGCCCATTATTCTGTCTGGAGGACTATGTGGGGCCCATTATTCTGTCTGGAGGACTATGTGGGGCCCATTATTCTGTCTGAAGGACTATGTGGGGCCCATTATTCTGTCTGGAGGACTATGTGGGGCCCATTATTCTGTCTGGAGGACTATGTGGGGCCCATTATTCTGTCTGGAGGAGGCTGTGTATATATTGTGTGAGGCTGTGCTTGTATTGTGTGAGGCTTTATGTGTTATGTCATGCTGTGCATATGTAAAAGGCCCCGACTACTAACGGCGGGGGTAAAATTCCATTTTGATTCAGTGATGCCAC
The DNA here is from genome assembly GCF_046119375.1 of Phyllobates terribilis. Taxonomy (NCBI): domain Eukaryota; kingdom Metazoa; phylum Chordata; class Amphibia; order Anura; family Dendrobatidae; genus Phyllobates; species Phyllobates terribilis. The sequence continues at coordinate 113,550,815 of NW_027362761.1, read as the reverse complement.
TGACAGGACAGATCAGCTTCAAAAGAAAAACAGTGGTAAAACAATAACAAGATTTATTGTAACAAAACTCGCCCCTGTTTGTATGGGGAAGAAAAGTGAATAAAATAAACAGTAAAATTTTTAACCCAACAACTCGTACAAAAGAATTGTGTTTTATTTTTCTTACCAGGAGAACAGCCACATATCCCTGGTCCCAGTAAGGGGATGTCTTCCCTTGGGCCAATAATGCCACTCCTCTCCCCTAAATGTGTCCAGACTTAAACAGGGCTAGTTCCTAAGGGGAAGCTGTAATATGTGTCTTTTCTCCTGGTTCACAATCTTAATACTATTCCCAATCAATAAACTTTCTGGGATCCCAATATGACCAAACTCAGCTGTACAGCTTGGCGTATTGCAACCCAAGTTCACTTAACAAAAATAACATATAAAATAAACAACCATATTCAATTCCCATTTACAAGAACACAGATGATAGCAAATTCATTTGATTAGCATGCTTGTGGGAAATTCAATCCAGACAGGTGGGTGCCTTGGGAGCTTCACCACGGACTGTGGCCTTTCTGAACTTCGCACCGTGCTATCAACAGTCGTTGACAAGATGAACACAGTTCATGCCTCACTGACACTGTCCCAAAGATAGTAGTCATTTACATTGGTCTCAACACCTAGCTGACCCTAGCTAACTCGTTGGACCGGTCAGGGAGAATTTAAAATTCGAAGAACATGAGGTACCTCATCCTTTGTTTAAAACATAGGGTGCTTTACCCTCCGCGGGCTCCGTGTCACACTTCACAAGATGGCCGGCTCTTTTCAATGTTATCCTACTGTTGAACTTTCCCACGCTCTTCACCGAACAGAAATAGAGGATTATTGTCCCAGACATCACCAATCACAGGAGCACGAAACCGCTGCACTCCAAGGGGGAACCAGGTTCGGCTACTCCGGACCTTCTTTTTTTTCTCATCCACCAGGAGCTCCCAGATCACGCACGTCACGTCCCAGCTCCGTCTCCCTGGCAACCTTACCCCTCTCCACCAAGCAAACTTTATCCATCCTCAGCTTGAGTGGCAGAGCAATGATGCAATGAAAGTATTTTGATAACTCAAGCAGAAAAATTGCATTTTCACTACACAGTTTGTCTATTATTTGCATCGCAGCATTCATAAAATTATTCAAGTATTGTTTTGTTAACATGTAATAAAATTGAGATCAACAGTAATGTGTCACTGACATCTAATGGTCAGATTTCATCGTTACAGGTGTGGCCTCCACTCACAGTCATCACCAACACGCATATCTCTATACACCCTTTTTCACTCCACCCCACTTATAATTAGTCGTCCCGACCATCATTATTTGCACAAATTACAGTCAACACATACTGATTAGGATTATACCTCTTGGGGGGAATACCAGCAGTGTCCCTCTTTGATCTCCGCAGATCGACGTCTGAGGAACAAGCGGGTATGTCAGGTGACACCACTACCTCCCGAGGGATTTCCGGACTTTCGGGGATTCTTAATCGGGTTCTCATTTCTATCTCAGGCTCATCAAAACAATCACACCAGATGTCGCCTGGTTGTTTCAGTAATACCCCTGGGTTGGGCGGCCTTGGCATCTTACCCTGCGGTTCGGGAGCAACTGACACACATCGTTTCAACCAATTCCTATGCACCATGCGAAAAGGACCATCACTTCCCTCAGGGATAATCGTATACACACTGCCTTCCGAGGAGACTTTATTCAAAATATGCGGAGTACCAGAACTCGGTCCTCTTGCTGAAATGTCTCCTCGGACACCATCCCCCGGTTGTGATGGGGATGACTTTGTAATCGGTCCTTTGCCAGCTTATGTACCGCCTCCAGTTTACACTTATGGTCCCGCATCCACTCATGCGGAGTTCGATACTCAAACTCTTCCAGCGCTGAAAGGTTCAGTTCTGCGACTTCCCTTCCAGGTCTACCAAACATCATCATGTATGGAGAGAACCCAGTTGCACCGTGCACATGATTATTGTACGCCCACATTAACTCTGGTATCAATTCAGGCCAACAACTCTTTTGGTCGTGTTCTAGGGTTCTCAACATCTGCAACAGAGTTCTATTGAACCTTTCGCAAGCTCCATTTCGAAAGGGGTAGTCCGGGACTGCCGCACACCATACAACTGGAGTAACTCCGTTATAAGTTTACCTTGGAAACAGGCTCCCTGATTAGAGTGTACTCTCTTCGGGCAACCATACACTCCGCAGTTTGATCCTTAGTGGGTACCACCACAGCATATTTTGTGAAATAGTCTGTCATTACTAGACAAGACGTATGTCCACTCTTTGAGCGACCCACAGACAAATAGTCTAATGGGGCGGACATTACAATGGTTTGTACTGGAGCCCTCTCCTCACAGGATTTGTTGACTTCACAGGGATGACACTGGTTGCACACACGGCGAACCACCTCCTCTAAACCAGGAGTATAAACAAACCTATGTAGCCACTTGTAAATTTTGTCCAGCCCAAAATGAGCACCCTGTACATGGGCCTCCCGAGCCACCTCAGGGTCCAGGGACCCTGGAATCATCACTTGCCAGTGATCCCCTAATTCAGCATTAGCATAGATCCAGCAATACAGAACTCCGTCGGCTACAGAAAGCCGATCCCATTGTCGCAGTAATTTCTGCCCCTTGGGCTTTAATTTGTTTCGCTCATCACCCTTAGGCCAAGAGTGATCATTCAGCCACTGCTTGATCAAGGCCAATTCTAAATCTGCATCTTGCACCTGGACCCAATCCTGTCGGGTCCTACTTAGTAAAGTGCCCATCAGAGCATCCACCCCACTTGAGCGGGCTACATCTATGAATACCGGCAACCGTCTAATATCTGGTATTTCTGTATCTTCCAAATCCTCATCCATTGCCATCTCCGGGGTTTTATGGGGTACCCTTGACAATGCATCAGCATTTGCGTTCTCCCTCCCAGAGCGAAACCGGATTTGGTAATTGAATTTCGACATTCTGGCCACCCACCTCTGTTCTAACGCTCCTAGTTTAGCATTACCTAGGTGGGCAAGTGGATTATTGTCAGTCATGACCAGAACTTCTGTGCCAGCAAGGTAACCAGAAAATTTTTCTGTCATGGCCCACACTAATGCCAGCATCTCCAATTTGAAAGAGATATAATTTTCGTAATTTCTTTCTGCGTCTCTTAGAGACCGACTCGCATATGCAATAACTCGCTTGCGTCCATCTTGCTCTTGGGCTAGCACCTCCCCCAATCTGTGTAGGCTGCCATCGGTATAAAACCTGAAAGGACAATCGAAACGCGCATATGCCAACAGGGGTACCCGAGTAAGGGTGTTCCGGATCTGATCAAACGCCTCTTGTCTCTCAGCCCATCGAACAGGCCTAGTTTTAGGGCCCTGACTAGTACCCCTCAATAACTCATTCAAAAGTTCAGCCAGCTTGGCGAAATTCTTCATGAACCGGCAATAATAACCTGCCAATCCCAAGAATTCCCCTTACCTCCATAACAGTCCCGGGGATAGGCCACTTTTAAATGGCTTCAATTTTACTCTCAGCTGGTCTCACTCCCTCAGCTGACACAATATGACCAAGATATTCAATCTGTCTGCGGAACAGACGACACTTCTTGGGCTTAATTTTTAGCCCTGCATCCAGCAACTTTTGGAGAACATGCCGAAGCTTCAGAAGATAATCTTCGAAAGTGTCTCCAAATATAATCACATCGTCAAGTTAAATCAGTACTGACTCAAAATTATATTCACCCAGACAACACTCCATTAGTCGCTGGAAAGTACCAGGGGCATTAGTCAAGCCAAAAGGCATCCGATTGAACTCATATAGGCCCATAGGCAAGATGAATGCCGTCTTTTCCCATCTTTGGCGGCTACTGGGACCTGCCGGTATCCACTGGCAAGATCCAGGGTAGAGAAGTATGTAGCCTTTCCTAACGCCGACAAAGACTCCTCAATGCGAGGCAGAGGATAAGAATCTCTTACTGTGTGTGCATTCAACTTTCTATAATCTACACAGAATCGGAGAGTACCGTCTTTTTTTCGGACCAGTACCACCGGAGCTGCCCAAGGGCTCTGACCCGGACGAACAACCCCATTTTCCAACATTTGAGATAACATGTTTTTCACCTCTTGATACATTGTTGGAGGAATTTGACAGTACCTTTCCCGAACCGGCGGGGTGTCTCCAGTATTGATCTCATGCTCAATCCAGTTAGTACACCCAAAATCCTCATCTCCCCGAGAGAACGCTGATTGGAATTCCCACAAGGTCGCCTCCAGCTGTGTTATCTGCATGGGGACTCCAGGATTTTCCTACCGTTCCTTTCGGGAGTAGGTTTCTCCTTTGCCGCAAGCTGGCGTGCCACCATCCAGGTCATATGCCCGCTTGTATCCAGAGTGAACAAATTTCGGAGAACAATTTTGTCATTACAAATATACACCTCGGCCAACTTTGTCCCAGCCAACATGGTTATCTCATGTTCCCGAAGATTCAGACATTTCACAGGCACATTCCCATCTTTCACTATGGTCACTGTGCGAGCAACAAGCGACCCACTCAGGTTCTCTGCCCTACATACAGGCTCTAGGACAACCTCTATGCCATTTAAGTTCCTGTCTGTTCCCACAGGCATCATCAGTACCTTTTCCTGGCTCGCCGCTGTCTTAGCGTTCGCATCAGGAGGCACATACACTACCTCCACAGCTCTCCCCTTGGCAGCACAGGTACGCACCATCTGCCGTAACACCCGTTGGGTTTTTCTGTGAGGCGTAGCCCTCCTCCAATAACCAGGCCCTTCCCGTTCAAACAACCGGGAATCAAGTTCTCTCAGAACATTCATTCCTAAGACCACCGGAAGGTCCGGTCTGGCCTGGGCTTTCACCAGCACCACCCTCTTGGTGCCCAGTTCCTGCCCACACACTTTCACACTCATCCAGGCAACCCCTTTCACCGGGATCCCCTCATTTTTTGCTGCCAAAAGGTTAATCCGATGCCCAGACTCTGGTTTAACCAGTTGCCCAAAGTGTTCTTCGAAGTACCCCACTGACATAGTGGTCACTTCTGATCTCGTGTCTACCAGGAGTATTACTGCCTTCCCCTCTAGACTTATTTCTAACAGCGGGCTGTCCGCAATAAAGTCGGTTGGGCATTTAGTGAACGGGGGATTTCGCCCTTGCCTCACTGTATGCCCAACTACAGCGAGGGCTTCCCTTTTAACGAATCCGCCGGTGTTTCTTGGGCCCCGCCTTGGACAATTCCATCTCAAATGTCCAGGCTCCTGGCAGTTCCAGCAGCGCCTCATGCCCTTGCTCCGATACTCTAGGCCTCTGACACGGGCCCCTTCATTCCTCACCCGAGGGGGTCTCTCCTACCCCCGTCTCTCCCAAGGCAAACATTCCGAAGGAGGTGAAGGTGCCGACATGCTCGGATAGAACCTAGGGCTGTCAATGGGGTTTTCCCAAGCTGTCATTCGAGTCAGCTTTTCTTCCAACCGCTCAATTGACTTCTGCATTCTGAACATCTCTTCCTGCATCATGTTCTGGGGATCCTGTCCTCTTTCTACCACTTGAACACAGTTATGAGAAGTATCCCCTCTCATTTCCATATTGCGAGCCATTGCCTCTTTCTGTATTTCCTCATAAGTTATATCAGGTTTCTTCCACACTAGTGCGGACACTTCACCCTGCAGGATGTCATTCTGTAATCCCTCCATAAAATGATCTTGCAAAGCATGATCTCCGTCTACAATAGTCTCTACTACCAAGGAAGATTTCTTTCGGACGTCTCGATACAACTCCTCTAGTGCAATAGCATATTGCACCAAACTTTCCCCAGCCCTCTGAACGCGAGTGAACAGCTTAACCCTTAAGTGTCCAGCGGTGGCTAAATGGTCAAAAGAGCCTTCCAGGACCTCTATGATGTCATCCACCGTCTTACGTTTTTGCTCTGGCTTCAATAATACCGCTTTCCTAGCATCCCCCTCCAGAGCATTAAGTGCCACCTCTACCTGTACATCAGCAGCGATTCTGTACAGGGCAATAGCGCTTTTCAACCTCCCTATCCAATATGGCAGCTGCATATTGTAACCATCGAACTTCATAAGATGGTTCAACAAAGCGCCAGGGGGAGCCATAAGGGCCAACACACCATTGTCCCCTTCCATGGCGAACACTGTATCCTGCCGACTACGCCAAAAATGTAAAAAACTCCGAATAATAACAGCGGGGGTAAGATTCCGTTTTGATACAGTGATGCCACTAACAGGACAGATGAGCTTTAAAAGAAAAACAGTGGTAAAACAATAACAAGATTTATTGTAACAAAACTCGCCCCTGTTTGTATGGGGAAGAAAAGTGAATAAAATAAACAGTAAAATTTTTAACCCAACAACTCGTACAAAAGAATTGTGTTTTATTTTTCTTACCAGGAGAACAGCCACATATCCCTGGTCCCAGTAAGGGAATGTCTTCCCTTGGGCCAATAATGCCACCCCTCTCCCCTAAATGTGTCCAGACTTAAACAGGGCTAGTTCCTAAGGGGAAGCCGTAATATGCTCACAGGAGCACGAGACCGCTGCACTCCAAGGGGGAACCAGGTTCGCCTACTCCGGACCTTCCTTTTTTTCTCATCCACCAGGAGCTCCCAGACCAAGCACGTCACGTCCCAGCTCCGTCTCCCTGGAAACCCAACCCCTCTCCACCAAACCAACTCTATCCATCCTCAGCTTCAGTGGCAGAGCAATGATGCAATGAAAGTATTTTATAACTCAAGGAGCAAAATTGCATTTCCACTGCACAGTTTGTCTATTATTTGCATCGCAGCATTCATAAAATTATTCAAGTATTATTTTGTTAACACTAGTGTTGAGCGAGCACTAAAATGCTCGGGTGCTCGAAGATCGGGCCGAGCTCACCGTGATACTCGGGTGCTCGACCCAAGCAACGAGCCCAATGTTAGTCTATGGGAGACCCGAGCATTTTTGCGGCGGCACCCCCGGCGGTCTGTAGAAAGCCTAAAAAGTGCCCAAAATGATAGTGACAGTTCTAAAAAGACATGGGGACAGCATGGGCATCGCCCCAGGAAGCATTTCTGACCCCCAGGTCACTGCTGTCAACAACGTGGTCAGAGGTATTAAGCCACTTTTACGGGCTGTAATGCAGCAGCTTGTGGCATTACTGTAATGGTCCAGGGTGTGTTTTGGCTGACCATGTACCTTCCCCCAGGTGACTGGTCACATGACTGTGACATCGCACAGGTCCTGTGCACACAGAAGGTCTGATCACATGACTGTGACATCAGCACAGGTCCTGTGTGTGCACTAGAGGATATATAAACCCTGGTAGATTTTAAACTGGTGTGTAAGGCGTGAGGCCTGTTCCCGTGTATGGGACACCGTTAGCCTGGAGAGGCTTAGTGAGGCCTAGAGAGGCCTGGTGAAGCCTGAAAGGCAGAGGCTGGATCTGTATGTGTAAGGGATACCAGTAGCCTTGGAGGGCCAGAGGCTTGGAAGGCAAGAGTCCTGGAAGGCAGAGGCTGGATGTTAGGTGAGACAACACACCAGTTGCCTTTGATGGAACGAGGGCTGGAGACCCCCATCTGGGAAGCCGTAAAGCCACAGTGGTGGTAGAACAAAACTGACTGAAGCAGCTAAAACCCGGCAAAGGTAAAACACTGCATTATATGGACGTTGCTATAAGTGACTTTGCTGGAGGCTGTAACTGGAGCCAAGTGGGCCTGTCTGCCACTTGAAAGGCTCCTGGACATTATATGGGTATGTCGGCGAGCCACTGAGTTGGACTCAGTAATAAGCAGTAGTGAAGTATAATAAACTGCTGCATTGTGAAATACTGGAAAACGTGGCTGGTGTGCTTTAATTGACCCAGTGCAGCGAGTGTCCCCCAACATGATGACTAGCGCTGCCTTACAGGGCTCACAATAAAACGTTCAAAAACTAAACTGAAACGGTTTTCCTGTGAAATATGTTGAGGAACTTCCTTTCCAGGGTAAAGACTTGTGTATAAGGTCAAATAAATAACCAAAAACAAAAATAGTCCTCCACACCTTGGGCTATGTTCACAAGTAGCATTTTTTATTCGTTTTGCACTTTTGTATTGCTTTCAACCGTGACAAATGCATTCACCGGGAAATGTCATTTTAACATTTTACAATCTTATCTGGCAATGTGCTGTGTGACACATGCATACAGTGCTGAAAAGACATGGGAACAGCATGGGGAAGACCCCTGGAAGCATCTCTGACACCCAGGTCACTGCCTGAAAGTGTGCCCATCAGAAGTGATCCTTGCCGCATCAGAAGATGCAGACTTGCAACTATCCCCGTGCAAGTCCTTGTCCTAGGGCAGTGTTCAATTATACCTCCCCCATTCCTTGCAATGCAAGCGTAAGTATGCAGCCTGCCACCCACCCACCCCCAGGCTGCAATACCATACTGCTAGCGTGCACTTAAAATGGGGCCTTTTAGTTTGGAGGAGGCCGAAGCTGGCCACTACCTCATGGCTGCTTTGGCAGCGAGGTTTCCATACTCAATCCCCAGCCGCCCGGCGGCCGAGTGTCCACGCTCGGTCCCCAGCCGCCAGGGGGCAGCCGGGTGTCCATACACGGTCCCCAGCCGCCACATGGTCGGGTGTCCACACACGGTCCCCAGCCGCCTGGGGGCGGCCGGGTGTCCATAAACGGTCCCCAGCGGCCACTATTTCTCCTTGGAAGTTCCCCCACACTTTTCTTAGCCTGGCCTGCTTTAGGGCAGCATTGGACGAGCCCACCAGAGAACCAGACTCCTCCGGTGGGCCCCGGCTTCTCCATCAGGGGAGTTGAGAGTGCCAAGGTGAGGAGCATGATGATGATGATAGAAGTTAGCGTCTGCTTTGTTTTCTTGGAATGCAAGCGTAAGTGTGCAACCTGCCACCCACCCACCCCCAGGCTGCAATTCCATACTGCTAGCTTGCACTTGAAATGGGGCCTTTTAGTTTGGAGGAGGCCGAAGCTGGCCACTACCTCATGGCTGCTTTGGCAGCGAGGTATCCATACTCAGTCCCCAGCCGCCCGGCGGCCGGGTGTCCACGCTCGGTCCTCATCCGCCCGGCGGCCGAGTGTCCACGCTCGGTACCCAGCTGCCAGGGGGCAGCCGGGTGTCCATACTCGGTCCCCGGCCTCGTTCCCCCACACTTTTCTTAGCCTGGCCTGCTTTAGGGCAGCATTGGACGAGCCCACCAGAGAACCAGACTCCTCCGGTGGGCCCTGGCTTCTCCATCAGGGGAGTTGAGAGTGCCAAGGTGAGGAGCATGATGATGATGATAGAAGTTAGCGTCTGCTTTGTTTTCTTGGAATGCAAGCGCATGTATGTAGTAGCGGCTAGGCCTGAGGTGGTCAGCGTTTTGGCGCATATCCTACCTCCTCCGAGGATTGCTGGATGTTTTCCTGCTACTATCCCAGTTCTATGACTCCCGTTAAAACAAAGCTTCAGGTGATGAATGATGGATGAGGTGGTGGCAAAGGAGAAACAGCAGGAGGAACAGGGACCATTCACATCAATATCAGGCCAGTCAACCACACATGTCTTGTAGGATATGTTTCTGTACCAAAAGGAGCGGTTCGGCTACACAGTTATAGGGCATGCAGTGAGTGCAATGCCTACCAAAAATTTCGAGGCACTCCAATGCCACTTGGAAGTGACATAGAGGTCAGAGGGCTTTAACTAAACCGTTTTATCCATTTATAGCAACTGGGTCTCCTGTACACTGTTGGCCTAAGCAGTGAATGGAAGGCTTTCCAAAAATTATGAGGAACTGCAAAGCCCCTTGAAACAGACGTGGATTACAGCATACTAAAAACCTTCTACCCATTATTGGGGAGTGGGTCTCCCTTAGTGTTCGCCTATGCATTGAAAAGCAAAAGCTGACTAAAATTAGGAGGAAATGCAAAGCCCGTTGGAAGAATGGTGGAGGTCGCAGTGGAATAAAAATACAATATCAATGCCCCTTGGAAAAGTGGTGGAGGTCGCAGTAGCTTAACAAGCCGGTTTTAATGCCCCTTGGAAGAATGGTGGAGGTCGCAGTGGAATAAAAAGACAATATCAATGCCCCTTGAAAAAGTGGTGGAGGTCGCAGTAGCTTAACAAGACGGTTTTAATGCCCCTTGGAAGAGACGTGGAGGTCGCACTAGCTTAACAAGACGGTTTTAATGCCCCTTGGAAGAGACATGGAGGTCGCAGTAGCTTAACAAGATGGTTTTAATGCCCCTTGGAAGAGACGTGGAGGTCGCATTGGAATAAAAAGACAATATCAGTGCCCCTGGGAAAAGTGGTAGAGGTCGCAGTAGCTTAACAAGACGGTTTTAATGCCCCTGGGAAAAGTGGTGGAGGTCGCAGTAGCTTAACAAGATGGTTTTAATGCCCCTTGGAAGAATGGTGGAGGTCGCAATGGAATGAAAAGTCAATATCAATGCCCCTTGAAAAAGTGGTGGAGGTCGCAGTAGCTTAACAAGACGGTTTTAATGTCCCTTGGAACAATGGTGGAGGTCGCAGTGGAATAAAAAGACAATATCAATGCCCCTGGGAAAAGTGGTGGAGGTCGCAGTAGCTTAACAAGACGGTTTTAATGCCCCTTGGAAGAATGGTGGAGGTCGCAGTAGCTTAACAAGACTGTTTTAATGCCCCTGGGAAAAGTGGTGGAGGTCGCAGTAGCTTAACAAGACGGTTTTAATGCCCCTTGGAAGAATGGTGGAGGTCGCAGTGGAATGAAAAGTCAATATCAATGCCCCTTGAAAAAGTGGTGGAGGTCGCAGTAGCTTAACAAGACGGTTTTAATGTCCCTTGGAAGAATGGTGGAGGTTGCAGTAGAATAAAAAGACAATATCAATGCCCATTGAAAAAGTGGTGGAGGTCGCAGTAGCTTAACAAGACGGTTTTAATGCCCCTTGGAAGAGACGTGGAGGTCGCAGTAGCTTAACAAGATGATTTTAATGCCCCTGGGAAAAGTGGTGGAGGTCGCAGTAGCTTAACAAGACAGTTTTAATGCCCCTTGGAAGAATGGTGGAGGTCACAGTAGAATAAAAAGACAATATCAATGCCCCTTGAAAAGGTGGTGGAGGTTGCAGTAGCTTAACAAGACGGTTTTAATGCCCCTTGGAAGAATGGTGGAGGTCGCAGTGGAATAAAAAGACAATATCAATGCCCCTGAGAAAAGTGGTGGAGGTCGTAGTAGCTTAACAAGACGGTTTTAATGCCCCTTGGAAGAATGATGGAGATCGCAGTAGCTTAACAAGACGGTTTTAATGCCCCTTGGAAGAGACGTGGAGGTCGCAGTAGCTTAACAAGACGGTTTTAATGCCCCTTGGAAGAGACGTGGAGGTCGCAGTAGCTTAACAAGATGGTTTTAATGCCCCTTGGAAGAGAAGTGGAGGTCGCAGTGGACTAAAAAGACGGTTTTAATGCCCCTTGGAAGAGACGTGGACGTCGCAGTGGAATAAAAAGACAATATCAATGCCCCTTGGAAAAGTGGTGGAGGTTGCAGTAGCTTAACAAGATGGTTTTAATGCCCCTTGGAAGAGACGTGGAGGTCGCAGTGGAATAAAAAGATGGTTTTAATGCCCCTTGGAAGAGACGTGGAGATCGCAGTGGAATAAAAAGACAATATCAATGCCCCTGGGAAAAGTGGTGGAGGTCACAGTAGCTTAACAAGACGGTTTTAATGCCCCTTACAAGAGCCATGCAGTACAGCATATTAAAAACATTATTCCCATTATGCCAAAAATTAGGACGGAGGAACTTGCAATGCTGGCAACACGGACCACAGTCACCCTGGTGGTATAGTGGTGGTGGAGGCTGAGGATCAGGAGAAGAGCAAAATACAGCCAGAATGAGGAAGCGTATACCCATGTGTGGGTGTGAAGCGGTGCATGGGAATACACCTCCCGAAATAACACAGTGGATTTGACTTATGTTACTCTGCTGTCATTTGGTGGTAATGAGAAGTCTGGCCCAATCCAGCCCTTGTTCATTTTGATAAGGGTCAGCATTGTCAGTTGACAGGCGAAAACACGCTAGCAGCAGAGCAGGCCAGGACCTCCAAGGCGTACTGAGCGAGTTCATTCCAAGTGTCCAGCTTGGATACCCAATAATTAAAAGGCACAGAGGAATCACGGAGGACGCTGGTATGGTCGGCAAGGTACTCCTTTCCACTTCTTGTGAGAGTACCCCACGCCTCAGGGCCTGTAAGCTGGGCGGGTCTCAGAAAACTGTCCCAGAATGTTGACAGTGTTCCCCTGCCTCTTCTGGATTGGAGTTGCATCTCTCTCGCCTGTACGCCTTGGTTGGTCAACGAACTGTGACCTTCTGCTAGCGTGTTCAGATGGGAATTTTTTTAACAGTTCTGCAGCAAGGGCCTTCTGGTACTGCCCCATTTTTGTAGACCTCTCCACCTCAGGAATAAGAGAGTGAAAGTTCTCCTTGTAGCGGGGGTCTAAAAGTGTCACCAACCAGTAATGACTGTCACCCAACATTTTGACAACGCGAGGGTCACGGTTAAGGGAGCGTAACATAAAGTCAGCCATGCGTGCCAGACTGGTAACGGGCAAGACTTCCGTGTCCTCACCAAGATGACGACTGACCATGCTCTCCTCCTCCTCCTCCCCCCTGTCCTCAGGCCACCCACGCTGAACTGACTGTATGACAGTTGTACAGATACTACCATCTACAGCACATGATACCAGCTCCTGTTCTTCCTCCTCCTCCTCCTCTCCCTCATTGTCCCCCAATGCACGTTGGATTGAGATGAGGCTGGGCTGTGTGTAATCGCCCATTACGGGTTCTTGATCCATCTCATCATACTCTGGCTGCAGTGCCTCCTCTTTAATTCTCTGCAGAGAGCGTTGCAAAATACAGACAAGTGGGATGCTGACACTAATGATGGCGTCATCGCCACTCACCATCTTGGTGCACTCCTCAAGGTTTGTCAGGATGTTACATATGTCAGACATCCAGGTTCACTCCTGAGGTCTTATGTGTGGAGTCTGACCTGAATATCAACAGCCTTGTTGCAGCTGGTACTCCACAACTGCTCTCTTCTGCTCACAAATCCTTTGCAACATGTGGAGGGTAGAGTTCCAACGCGTGGGGACATCACACATCAGTCGGTGTGCCGGAAGCTGCAAACGCTGCTGCAACACAGCAAGGGCGGCGGAAGCTGTAGCCGACTTGCGAAAAGGAGCTGACAGGCAGCGTACTTTGACGAGCAGATCTGACAACTCGGGGTACGATTTAAGAAACCACTGAACCACGAGGTTAAGCACATGAGCCAGGCATGGTACGTGTGTGATCTCGCCTCGCCTCAGAGCCGCCACCAGGTTACGGCCATTGTCACACACGACCATGCCTGGATGTAGGTTCAGCGGTCTCAGCCACAGATCTGCCTGCTCTTTCACAGCTGTCCACAACTCAAAAGCAGTGTGAGGTTTATCACCTAAGCTTATGAGTTTCAGCACAGCCTGTTGCTGCTTGGCTGAGGCAGTACTGCAGTGCTTCCAGCTTGTAACTGATATGGTGATATTTGAAATGGAGGCTGAACATGAGGAGGAGGGTGATGCGCAGGAGCTGTACACTGTGGGGGCCACTCTGACTGACATAGGGCCCGCAATTCTTGGTGTGGGGAGGATGTGTTCCGCCACAAGGTCCGACTGGGTCCCGGATTCCACTATGTTTACCCAGTGTGCCATCAGGGAGATGTACCGTCCCTGGCCACAAGCACTTGTCCACGTGTCCATTGTCAGGTAGACTCTCCCAGTAACTGCGTTGTTGAGGGCACGGCAGATGTTTTGGGACACGTGCTTGTGTAGTGCGGGGATGGCACACCGGGCAAAATAGTGTCGACTGGGGACCGAGTACCGAGGGACGGCCACCACCATAATGTTGCGGAAGGATTCCGTCTCCACCAGCCTAAAAGGCAGCATTTCCAATGCAAGCAGTCGTGAAATGTGCGAATTTAGGACTGTGGCCTGTGGGGCGTTGGCTGCAAATTTGCGCTTTCGTTCAAAGCTCTGGGATATGGACAATTGAACGCTGCGGTGGGACGTGGACGTTGATGCTGTTTCTTGAGAAACTGCCATAACAAGTGAAGACTGAGAGGAGGGGGCATCTTTGCATGCAGTATAGACAGGGGATTGCCTTTCACGCACAACAGGGGGTTCTCTTACACGCACAACAGCGGAAGAAGCAGTGGTGACACCTGCTGACACTGGTCGTGGACCCTGGGGTTCGCCCCACAAAGTCGGGTGCTTTGCTGCCATGTGCCTGATCATGCTGGTGGTGGTCAGGCTGGTAGTTTTGTCACCCCTGCTGATGCTGGCATGGCAGGTGGTACAAATGGCCTTTTTGGGGTTATCAGCAGAGTCTGGCAACATTGGCAACATCCCTCGTGTTAGTGTTACGGGGAACTGTTGCCCGCCTTCTGTGTGCGGCCACCACACTGCTTCTTCCTGCCTGTTGGGGTACTCTGCCTCTCTCCCCGTGTGCTGCTGGCCTCGCTCTGCGTGTCCTCCTGCCACGTTGGGTCAGTTACTAGATCATCCACCACCTCCTCCTCTTCCACTTGCGCACCATGATCCTCCTCCTCACTTCGTGGCAATTGTGTCTCGTCATCGTCCACCTCTTGTGACAAATTGCCAGCATTGTCTTCCTGTGGCCATGACTGTTCAAATATTTGGACATCGCTACATGGGATCTCCTCTTCCACCACTTCAAGTGGAGCAGGCGAGGGGCACAAATATGGAAATGGACCAGTGACCAGCTCTTCAGAGTGTCCAACTGTGGGATCAGTTGCTGTCTGATGACACTCGGCATGGTGGGAGGAAGGAGCATCAGGGTGAGGAGGAGTATGCGGTCGAAACTCACGGCTACTAAAACTTGACCGTGTGGAATACAGACCGGAGGTGGTGGTGCCCAGGTAACTGAAAGTATTATCTGCTATCCAATTAATAACCTGTTCACACTGATCAGTTTGCAATACTGGTGTTGTAGTGTGCTTCCCTAGTAATTCGGTCAAGAAGTGGGAGCGAGAAAATGTGGCTGTTGGTTGTGGCTCATTTTCACCTTGGCCACGGCCCCATCCTCTACACGCACCATCACCAGAACGTCCAGTTCCACGTCCCTTGCCACACTCCTTGCCCATTGTAAATGAAGTAAAATCGCTTACACTTGCACTGTCAATGGAAAAAGGGTAATAAAAAGGAGATTAGAACCATGGAAACCACAGTTCTAGTTATCTGGCCTACACCAGAATCTTTTAAACAGATATATTAGTGTCTGACCAGTCAGGGAGACACTATTACAGGTTTTTTTTATGGCAAAAAATGCCAAAACCAGGATAATACAGAGATTTGACCATTGGAACTGCAAAACCACAGTTCTATTTTTCTGGCCGACAACAGACTCTTTTAAACAGATATATTGGTGTCTGAACAGTCACAGACACACTCAATTTTTTTTGGGGGGGGAGGGAAATACCAAAAGGTTAATAAGACGCGTATTTGTACAGTCTGACTGCGGGGGAAAAAAAAAAAAAAGGATTTTTCCTGGCCCCTGAGACCAGGGGATAAGTCTAGCAATTTGACCAACAGGAGCACATAGGACTGTAATGCAGCGTTTGCTGGTATAACCACTGCGTCTCTTATACAGCCTGCCTGCCTGATATCTAGGATGGATATTAGTCCTCAGAAGGACTGTTTGTTTGATTTGGCAGGCTTTAGAGACCCTACACTAACTATTTCGGAGTATAAATCTCTCCCTAGCTCAGCAGCACTGACCCTACACTGTCTGATCCGGAGCGACTGTGTCCAAGATGGCGGCGCCCGGTTTTAAATACTCGAGGTGACGCTGTGCGGCCAGCCAATCACTGTAATGCCCACAAACAACATGGCTGCGGCATTACAGTGACTGGCTGGCAATCCCTGCATGTTCATTGGCTCTGTAAAGAGCGCCAAACGTGCAGGGCGGATACCCGAGCTCCCGCCCGAGTAACCCGGAAATGCTCGGTGCTCGCCGAACATCCCGAGTAGTGAGATGCTCGGGCGAGTAACGAGCAGTGTCGAGCATGCTCGCTCAACACTAGTTAACATTTAATAAAATTTAGATCAACAGTGAGTGTCACTGACATCTAGTGGTCAGATGCCATCGTTACAGGTGTGGCCTCCACTCACAGTCATCACCAACACACATACCTCTCTATACACCCTCTTACACGTATATTGTGTAAGTCTGTGCATGTATTATGTAAGGCTTTATGTGTTATATGAGGCTCTGTGTATTGTGTGTAGCTCTGTGTGTGTCTTGTGAGGTTATGTACATATTGTGTGAGGTGTTTTGTGTAAAGCTGTGTGCGTACTGTATATTGTGTGAGGCTTTATGTTTTGTGTGAGGTTGTGTGTATATTGTGTGAGGCTGTGTTGTGTTTATGCCTTAACCCTTACATGTCAAACTCTGGCCCGTGGGTTAAATCTGGCTCGCAGTGTGGTTTTATTTGGCCCTTGACACCAGAATCACCACCCCTATGTAGGGACATAATTTTGTATGGAGGACTATGTGGGGCCGTTATTTTGTATGGAGAACTATATGGGGCCATTATTTAGTATGGAGGACTATGCGGTGCCCATAATACTGTAAGGAGGACTATGTGGGCCCCTTATTCTGTATGGAGGACTATGTGGGGTCCATTATACTGTATGGAGGACTCTGTGGGGCCATTATTCTGTATGGAGGACTATGGGGTGCCCATAATACTGTATGGAGGACTATGTGGGGCCCATTATTCTGTATGGAGGACTATGTGGGGCCATTATTCTGTATGGAGGACTATGCGGTGCCCATAATACTGTATGGAGGACTATATGGGGCCATTATTCTGTATGGAGGACTATGTGGAGCACATTATACTGTATGGAGGACTATGTGGTGCCCATTATTCTGTATGGAGGACTATGTGGGGCCCATTATTCTGTATGGAAGACTATGTGGGGCCCATTATTCTGTCTTGAGGACTATATGGGACCCATTATTCAGTATGGAGGACCATGTAGGGCTCATTATGCTGTTTGGTGGACTATTTGGGGTCATTATACTGTATGGAGTACTATGTGGGGCCCATTTATCTGTCTGAAGGGCTATGTGGGGCCAATTATACTGTGTAATAGTTGGCCCACAACTTTGTCCAAGTTTTTAATTTTGGCCCGCTGTGTGTTTCAGTTTGACATACCTGCCTTAACCCCTTCGCTCTGCAATTTTTCCATTATTACGCTTTTGTTTTTTTTCCTCCTCTTCCAAGACCCATAACTTTCATTTTTTCCATCCAAATAGACATATGAAGGCTAGTTTTTTACAGAATGAGTTGTAGTTTTTAACATACAATATACTGAAAAACTATAGAAATATTCAAAGTGCTATAAAATGGTGAAACATATGCAATTCCACTATTTTTGGATTTTGATTTTACTGCATTTATTTTGACCTTATAAAATGATTCTCCAGGTCGGTTACATTTTAGCGATGCCAAATTTGTATAGTTTTGTTTTGGCTTTTTTTTATTATGAAGGGAACTTGCTGCCTCTTCTCAGCACCAACGCAGGTGATTGATGGGTCTCTCCATTTGACAGGTCTCTCTGGCTTGTACAATCACCTGCAGAAGCTCTTTTCTCCAGCTATGGTTCACAGCCAGATCCTAAAAGTATATTTTCTCTGAAATGCTGCAGCCATTTTTATGGTGTTTTCAAAAAGTTAAATGACTTTGAGCCACTGATGTCTCATATTCAACCCAGATAGGGATGCCCCACATCAAATTCAACTGAGGCCAAGCTATTGTAAAGTGATTCTGAGTTTACAAAGTGAGCAGATGGCATAAATTTACTAATTTGAAAAAGCAAAAAATGTGTACAAAGCGTTAAATACAGTAACTTTGGATGACTAATCTCACACTGCTAACATACAGATATGGGGTTCTTTAAATTAAAGCGCACCTGCCAGCAGGATTGTGCTCAGTAAACTACATACACTGTCAGGTGGGTAACATTACACTGATTAAAATGATACCTTGGTTGATGAAATCCGTCCTGTTGTTTTTGTGTAATCTTTACTTTCAATTTGGAGATAATGATATGCTCGTGCTCTGGCACGGTCTGTGGGGGGCACTCTATCTGGTTCTTTGCTTACATATTCATCTGTATGCTCTTATGACCGCTCACTGTGCCTTCACTGACCTGTCTCCTATTTTACATAATGCATCTAGTAGTGCGGGGCTAGGTAAAATAGGAGGCAGGGCAGTGAAGGCATAGTGAGCTGTCATAAGAGCATACAGATGAATACGTAAGCAGAGAACCAGATAGAGCCCCCCCCCCCCCGGGCAGGATTCCCCAGAGCACGGGCATATCATTGTCTCCAAACTGAAAGTAAAGATTAAACAAGAACCACGGGACAGATTTCATCAACCAAGGTATCATTTTAATCAGTGTAATGTCGTCCACCCGACAGTGAATGTTGTTTACTGAGCAAAATCCTGCTGACAGGTGCGCTTTAAGTTCAACTGAATACAGGCTGGGCCAGAGGAGTTTCTAGAGTCAAAGTGGATAAATTGCCACTTTCTACAGATTTGAAGAATTAACAGATGCTTTCAAACAGTTAAATTAATTTAGTTTCATAGTTTTTAAGGTTGAAATTAGATGTACAGTACAGACCAAAAGTTTGGGCACACCTTCTCATTTAAAGTTTATTCTGTATTTTCATGACTATGAAAATTGTACATTCACACTGAAGACATCAAAACTGTGAATTAACACATGTGGAATTATATACTTAACAAAAAAGTGTGAAACAACTGAAAATATGTCTTATATTCTAGGTTCTTCAAAGTAGCCACCTTTTGCTTTGATGACTGCTTTGCACACTCTTGGCATTCTCTTGATGAGCTTCAAGAGGTAGTCACCGGAAATGGTCTTCCAACAATCTTGAAGGAGTTCTCAGAGATGCTTAGCACTTGTTGGCCCTTTTGCCTTCACTCTGCGGTCCAGCTCATCCGAAAACCATCTCGATTGGGTTCAGGTCTGGTGACTGTGGAGGCCAGGTCATCTGGCGTAGCACCTCATCACTCTCCTTCTTGGTCAAATAGCCCTTACACAGCCTGGAGGTGTGTTTGGGGTCATTGTCCTGTTGAAAAATAAATGATGGTCCAACTAAACGCAAACTGGATGGAATAGCATGCCGCTGCAAGATGCTGTGGTAGCCATGCTGGTTCAGTATGCCTTCAATTTTGAATAAATCCCCAACAGTGTCACCAGCAAAGCACCCCCACACCATCACACCTCCTCCTCCATGCTTCACGGTGGGAACCAGGCATGTAGAGTCTATCCGTTCACCTTTTCTGCGTCGCACAAAGACACGGTGGTTGGAACCAAAGATCTCAAATTTGGACTCATCAGACCAAAGCACAGATTTCCACTGGTCTAATGTCCATTCCGTGTGTTCTTTAGCCCAAACAAGTCTCTTCTGCTTGTTGTCTGTCCTTAGCAGTGGTTTCCTAGCAGCTATTTTACCATGAAGGCCTGCTGCACAAAGTCTCCTCTTAACAGTTGTTGAAGAGATGTGTCTGCTACTAGAACTCTGTGTGGCATTGACCTGGTCTCTAATCTGAGCTGCTGTTAACCTGCGATTTCTGAGGCTGGTGACTCGGATAAACTTATCCTCAGAAGCAGAGGTGACTCTTGGTCTTCCTTTCCTGGGGCGGTCCTCATGTAAGCCAGTTTCTTTGTAGCGCTTGATGGTTTTTGCAACTACACTTGAGGACACTTTCAAACTTTTCCCAATTTTTCGCACTGACTGACCTTCATTTCTTAAAGTAATGATGGCCACTTGTTTTTCTTTACTTAGAATTTGTATTATGGCAAGAAAAAAAGCAGCTAACAGTCTATTCAGTAGGACTATCAGCTGTGTATCCACCAGACTTCTGCACAACACAACTGATGGTCCCAACCCCATTTATAAGTCAAGAAATCCCACTTATTAAACCTGACAGGGAACACCTGTGAAGAGAAAACCATTTCTGGTGACTACCTCTTGAAGCTCATCAAGAGAATGCCAAGAGTGTGCAAAGCAGTCATCAAAGCAAAAGGTGGCTACTTTGAAGAACCTAGAATATAAGACATATTTTCAGTTGTTTCACACTTTTTGGTTAAGTATATAATTCCACATGTGTTAATTCATAGTTTTGATGCCTTCAGTGTGAATGTACAATTTTCATAGTCATGAAAATACAGAAAAATCTTTAAATGAGGTGTGTCCAAACTTTTGGTCTGTACTGCAAGTCCATCTGATTCAACCTACTGGATACATAGGAAAAAAATGTATTCAATTGGAATATTAAATAACTTCTTCAATATGATTGCCATCATTTTCGATACAAAGTTTGATGCACTTTGCAAAATTCACGTGAACTCGATTTAATAAATCCACATTGCTAATAATTTTAGCACATTCACTCTTTATGTGTTCAATCAAGTGTGTTACATCTGTGATTTTCATGGAGTACACATTCTCCTTTAGCAGACCCCAGAAAAAACTTAGCTAGCTCATCTAATTTTGTCTTTCTTCTTTAACATTACCTGTTGTATTTACTCCTGATGAATCGCATAGAGAGGAGAAACGCATTGAGTTTCTAACAGGTTGTGTGGTTCTAATATATCTCATGACTAGAGATGTGTGATTTTGACACCCTAGTAAAGTTGACTAACTTTTGTCAGTTTTGATAAGTTGTTTAACGAAGCCTTGTTTTTGTAATTGATATCTACAGGGTGGGCCATTTATATGGATACACATAAATTAAATGGGAATGGTTGGTGATATCAACTTCCTGTTTGTGGCACATTAATATATGGGAGGGGAAAAACTTTTCCAGATGGGTGGTGACCATGGCGGCCATTTTGAAGTCAGCCATTTTGGATCTAACTTTATTTTTTTCAATTGGAAGAGGGTCGTGTGACACATCAAACTTATTGAGAATTTCTTAAGAAAAACAATGGTGTGCTTGGTTTTAACGTAACTTCATTATTTCATGAGTTTTTTACAAGTTTATGACCACTTATAAAATGTGTTCAAAGTGCTGCCCATTGTGCAGGATTGTCAATGCAACCCTCTTCTTCCACTCTTGACACACTGATAGCAACACCGCAGAAGAAATGCTAGCACAGGCTTCCAGATTCCGTTGTTTCAGATGCTGCATATCTCGTATCTTGATGGTATGGTGTGGTATATGGGTACAAAGATAGTGGGGCCATTCTTCATCAATGGAAACCTCAATGCCACTAGATATCTGAAATTGCTACATGATGATGTGTTGCCCTCTTTATGCACTGAAGATGGCACGTTCCCTGAGTTTTTCCAACAAGATGGTGCACCACCACATTATGGGTGTCAGTTCTGAGCATTCCTACATAAACAGTTTCCTGGAAAGTGGATTGGTCATCGTGGGCCAGTTGAATGGCCACCAAGTTTTCCCGATATGACCCCCTTAGACTTTTATCTTTGGCGTCATCTGAAGGCAATTGTCTATGCTGTGAAGATATGAGATGTGCAGAATCTGAAACAACGAATACAAATCTATCTTGTCCGCTAAAGGTTTTCAAAAGGAACCTTTTATGGTTCAAGCTGTTAAGGAGTGGGTGCAAGCCAAATCTCTGAAGGCCTTGCAACATTTCCTTGGGTTTGCCAACTACTATCATAAATTTATTTAAAAAATTTGCCAAACCACTAACTGATTTGACCAAGGGGCAGATATAGCTACGTGGACGTCTGGGGCCATCCGTGCCTTCATAAGAGTTAAAAGAGCGTTTCTCATCTGACCGTGTATTGGTTCAGCCTTATTTAGAGCGTCCTTTTATAGTGCAGGTCGATGCTTCAGAGTTTGGTGTTGGAGCGGTGCTTTGCAAAGTACCCAGTTTCTCACTGACTTTCGTCCATGCACCTCATTTCACAAAAAAAATTATCTGCTGAGAATTATGACATCGGTAATTGTGAATCATTGTCAATCAAGCGGGAAGGTGCCAAACAAAGTCTGGTTATTACTGAACGCAAAACTTTTATTTATCTTGAATCTGCCAAAAAAAACCTGAATTTAAGACAAACTAAATGGGCTCTCTTTTTTTCCAGGTTTAATTTTGTGGTATCATTTATACCTGCTACTAAATTTGTTAAACCTGATGCTCTTTCCCAAAGCTTTTGTCCATCTCAAGCCGAGGACTCTGAACAGGTTTCCCTAGATCTTATTGAGGAGATCCGTAGATTTCAAGCACTAGCTTCATACAATAGATCCACCCAAAAATTGTTTGCCCCCCACCCAGTTTAGACTTCAAATTCTTTAAGAGTCCCATGATTCAGTGCTCGCAGGTCACCCTATAAATAACAAGACAATCCAACTGGTAGCCAGGAATTTTGGGTGTCCAACCTTGTTCGAGATTTTAACGAATGTCATTGCTTGTGAAATCTGTGCCTGAGTTAAAGCACACCGAACTTGTCCTGCTGTCCAAGTTTATGAACACATTTTATAAGTGGTCATAAACTTGTAAAAAACTTATGAAATAATGAAGTTACATTAAAACCAAGCACACCTTTGTTTTTCTTAAGAAATTCTCAATAAGTTTGATGTGTCACATGACCCTCTTCCCATTGAAAAAAATAAAGTTGGATCCAAAATGGCCACCATGGTCACCACCCATCTGGAAAAGTTTTTCCCCTCCCATATACTAATGTGCCACAAACAGGAAGTTGATATCTCCAACCATTCCGATTTAATTTAGTTGTATCCATATAAATGGCCCACCCTGTAGCTAGGATGAGTCCTAAAGGCCCTTGGACTCATCTCTGGATGGACTTCATTATTGACCTGCCATCTTCTGAGGGAGAGACTGTTATCTGGGTAGTGGTTGATAAGAAACCCAAGCAGAGAGATAAAATGACACTGTTTACTAAACCTAACTCTCAAACCTTAAGTAAATTATTCATTTTGTGTGTTTACATAGTATTCCAGAGAATATAGTTTCTGATGTGTGGACTCCGTTTTTGTTAAAAAATGTCCTTTAGAATTTTGAAAGAAACAATTTTGAATTGTCTTTCTCATCTGCTTACCACCCAGAGACCAATGGTCAACTAAACATGCCAACCAGACACTCAAACAATTTCATTTGGTGTTGTTATGTCTCTGACCATCAGTGTGAATGGATAAAATATCTGCCGCTTGCCAAATTCAGCATAAACAATCAGTATCAATAAGTTCTTAGCACAATCCTGCTGACAGGTTCGCTTTAAGTAAACTACAGGCATTGTCAGATTGGCGCTGTTACACTGATTAAAATGATACCTTGGTTCATGAAATCCATCCTGTGGTTGTTGTTTAATCTTTATTTGCAGTTTGGAGATAATTCGATTCTCGTGTATTGGGGCGGGCCTGTGGCTGGGTCTTTCTTTGGTGCTCATCAGTGCTGCTTAAATTACAGGTCACTGAACCTTCAGTGACCTGCCTCCTATTTTAAATACTGCTCTTGCGCAGTTCATATTGTTGTCTTTGAAAGAAAATTTTTACCTCTGGCAAAATGGCACCCGCGCATGCGCAGTAGCAAATATCCCTTGCCAATAGATGCCACTGCGCATGCGCCACGGCCATTTTGTTGGCGCAAAATCAAATGGCTCAAGCAAAATGGCCACGGCGCGTGCGCAGTAGCATCTATCGGCAAGCGATAGTAGCTACGGCACGGGCACCATTTTGCTACAGTTAAAAAATGTTTTTTCAAAGACAACAATATGAACTGCACAAGATCAGTATTTAAAATAGGAGGCAGGTCACTGAAGTTTCAGTGACCTGTCATTTAAGCCTCAATGATGAATATGAGAACAGAGAACCAATGAAAGCCCAGTCCACGGCCCAACCCAAAGTAACAACATATCATTATCTCCAAACTGCAATCAAAGATTAAACTACAACCACAGGACGCATTTTTTCAACCCAAGTATCATTTTAATCAGTGTAACGGCGCCAACCTGATACTGCCTGTAGTTTACTTAAAGCAAACCTGTCAGCAGGATTGTGCTAAGACCTCCATTTTTCTGTAACCTTGAGTATCTCCCTCACTTTGGTTCATTTTCAGGCCTCCGAATTGGACACCCCTTAGGCCAGTATGTTCATAGACAAATTAAAGATCATCTGGTCTGAGATCAGTGAAAACTTGAGAAGGGTACATGACAGTCATCTTTGACTAATAAGAAACTTAGATTGACCAACCTTTAGGGTTGGGGAAAAGGTGTGGTAATCCACAAAAAATATTAAACTTAAGGTCCCCTCCACTAAGCTATGATCCAAATTTATTGGTCCATTGGAAATAATGGAGGTTATCAATTCTGTGGCCTTCCATATAAAGCTTCCCCTTTCTTCTGGATACTCAATGTGTTCCATAAATCCCTGCTTAAAGTACACTGCTAGAATGTTCATCCTGTTAGAAATCCTCCTCCTCCTGCTGTTTTGGTTAAAGGCAACCTGGAACATGAAGTTAAAAAAATTCTTTCAATTGGTTGATTAGAATGGTTATGGGTAAGAGGAGGGATCTTAGGTCCATCTTGGACATCAATACAAACACTTCAGTCAAACGGTTTCATCAGTCTTTCCCTGAAAAACCTGGCCCTAAGGGTCTGGAGGCCCCTCCTAAAAGGTGGGGTATTGTTACATCCGTGTCTGAACATACTGCTGCAACCTCTGCCCTGGTCCCTAGGCAGTGCCACACGAATACCATGGTCACTGCTGGACAACATCAGCATGAGGCAGTTTAGCTTTTAGATTGCTGAGACTAGTTGTCCCTTCCTGTCCACCTGTTTTGCTGCAGTGAACAGGTAGGTAATTAGCTCTCTGCTGGGAGCCATGGGTTGAGCTCCCTTTTATATAAATCCTAGCAGACAGTCTCTGACAGTCTCTATCGGACAGTTATTTAGCATATTTTTCGGATTATAAGACACACCTAGGTTTTAAAGGAGGAAAATAGAAAAAAAAATTTGAAGCAAAAAATGTGGTCATGATGAACTGTTATGGGTGGGAAGGGAGTCTGCTTCTGACACTGTTTATAGGGGGTAATGTCCCCCAATTCTGAACTAATATCCTCCATCCTGGTATACATGGCCCCCTCTACCCCCCCATCCCAATCCTGGTATTCATGACACCCTCACGCAGCACGCCTAAAAATAATAAAGGATTCTACTCACCTCCCCTCTGCTCCAGCACTGCGTCCTGTTCTGCTGTCAGCAGCTGACGACAGAATGCGAGCATTGCATGATGTCTCAGACATGCGCCCTCACACACTCAGGTCAGCTCCCGAAGATTTACAGTGAATATTCATGCTTTTTAACCCCTTTAGAGACCATGCCGTATGAGTACGCACATCTGCGTACCCCCCGTTCAGTGAGGGCTGCTGCGCTGAGCCCTCACTGAACGGAGCACATGTCAGCTGATTCTTACAGCTGACATGTGCCCGCAACAGCCGCGGGTGGAATCGCGATCCACCCGCGGCTGTTAACATGTTAAATGCCGCTGTCAATCTCCGACAGCGGCATTTAACGCGCGCTTCCGGGTTGCGCGTCATAAGCCCCGCCCATCGGCGACCCCGTCACGTGATCGCGGGTCACCGATGGGTGGGCATGACAACCCAGGGTCTGCAGCAGACGCCTGTGGTTGTCATGATCTGGTCGCTACGAGCGCCACCTAGTGGTCGGCGCTCATAGCACAGGACCATTTCTGCTGCATGCAGGGGATCTGCTGCGGGCACAGTGTAAGCTGCAGCAGGTGGCTTCTGCGTCTGTGACCCACTGCCAACCCCCCACTTAACCATCAACAAATGAATATCCGGACTATAAGACGCACCCCCACACTTTCCTCCAAAATATGCGGTAGTTATTTTCAGCCAGACCTATAGAGTCTCTAATACTTTGCTCCTATGTGGTAGTTTGTATATCCTGTTGTCTGACCTCGGCTAGTATTTTGACTGCTCTCTTGCTCTACACATCTCACTATGATAACACCCCTTTCGGATCTGTGTCCAGCCCATAGATTACATAGCCCAGAAATTAAGAAGTGTATTCTCTGGAATAAATAGCACCTATAAAATGTGTTACATATCGAAGAAGTGTCTGATGATGTAATGGAATTTCATCAAAGTCAAAACTGCTTTTTGTAATCTTCCTGCAGTACACTTTGGTCCTATAAGAAATTATTTCTTCAACCAAACTGCTATTAAATCCATTCATGTGGGTATTCTTCAGAACAGTTTCTGAATGAGAAGATTAGGTACAGGACTAGAACATAGCACTTGATGTCTGTAATCTGTGCATATGTACAAGTTAAAATAATGACAATCTTTAAAATAATATTTGTTCTACAGAACACGGCATCCCGCCCAAAAAGTACAGAGGTGGGTATATGTGGAGATCAAAAATCAAGTCATTTAATATTCCTAAAGTGAGTTACACAGGCTGCATCCAAGCAACCTACTAGTATGGCATGACTTGTATTTGCACGTCCATGAAACTGGAGAAAAATGGACATGTCTCTTGGTTTTGCACGGGCCCACTGTACTTGAAAAAACACAGACATGTGAACAGCCACAGACTATAACAGGTAAGTGTTGTATCTGTGAAATAAACAGATAGAACATGTAGGTGTGAATGAGGCTTTAGACAGGAGAACGCATTAGAATTCCAATAAGCACTGTATTATTTTCCCAGTAGTATAGTAGAGCTGCAGGAAAACTGAATGCTTGAGGCCACATCCAACCCGCAAGTCATCCTGTGATTAGCTTCTTAAAAAAAAAAATTAACCTTTATAGTAAAGTGGACAGCACCACTCATACTATCAATGAAAAAAATCTCTGACATAACAGCGAAGAATTGATGGTGACACAGTCTTGTGGATTCTTACACTGGATCTCAAAGGCATTGACTGCTTATACCATTGTTACAAGGAGTATGACTGAACTCTATTCAATGTAATGCGTGATAAAGGCTGATGAAATTTTTCTTTAACCAGGTTTGGATTGTGTTTGGATCTACTATTTGCTTTGCTTTTAAGGGTGAGTTGGACCCCTGCACCACCACTATATTCACAAAACAGCAGTGCTTATGTGCTATTTCACCTCTATCCTCAGAACATTGATTTTGGCAGGATTTCAGACATAGAAGGAAAAAATTATGCAAATGTCATTTATTTGCAGTGTGTACCTAAATTGGTATGTTACAGTATAAATATTGGATGGAATACATTGAGCTGGTGAAATAATACAGTTTTCCAATACACTTTTGCCCTATGACCTTTTCACTTCTTTCTGAGTTTAGTGTTAAAGGGAATCTGGCAGTAGGATCAACCCTCCTAAGCCGTCTATATGGGTATGTAGGTTATAGGATGCTGAATAAAAAGATACCCTCAGATCTGCAATATGATGTCTTATTTCAGAGAAATCCACAATCTTCTTAATATGTTAATAAGCTGGTTCAGATCTGACTGAAAATTTGCCTCCAAGGCTTATATTAAATGGAAGGGGGCGTTACCAATGTGAGACATGTAAAGCCTGTCATAATCGCACATAACTCTGCAGTGAGATCAAAACTAACAAAGTGCAGCAGAACTGAGCCTTGCCTCATTACAAACACATTTCATTTACACATTTGCAGCTGCACTTATCCTTTCATAGTGCTTTAGCTTAAATCTCACAAGCAGTCAGTGTGGGGGGAGGGCAGTAGAGCAGACCTGACAGCACTGTGAGAGGACAACTGCAAATGTGTTTGTAATGAGACAAAATTAAACTCTCCTGTACTGCGTTGGATTATAATCAGGCACAAATCTGCAGCAGAGCTGGCAGCACTTTGAGAGTACAACTGCTGATGCAAATGTGTTTGTAATGAGACAAAGTCGAGTTCTAATGTACTGTATAAGTTCTGATTTCACTGCAGAGATGTGTGTGATTATGAGCGCTAAGTGTCAGTCATTACATGTCTCACAGTGGCAACGACCCCTTTCATTTAAAATAAGCTCTGGTAGCAGATTCTCCGGGAGATCTGTGTCCAGCCCATAGCTCGTAACAGCTCACTTACATAATAAGACATAATAAGAGAAACGTGAATTTCTCTGGAATAATTAATCACAGATATTAAGATGTCATTTTATTCAAATTTCTATTAGATGGATGTCCACATAGACAACTTAGGAGGGTTGATCCTAATAACAGATTCCCTTTAAAAGGTAATTTTGGTTTTACTTGAAAACATATGAATAAGATAAATGTCACTAATTTGTGATTCTCCGATTGGCATCGTGAATACTCTCACATTTTGAACATAATACTTGCTTATTCTATAAAAAAGGATGGGTAGCAACCATAAAATACAAACACGAGGGAAAAACAAAATAGGATGTCAAATGGATATAAATAAACAAGACAGACAATGAGATTAAAAACAAGAAATAAGTACATTGAGGTCTGTATTTTTTGAATATTTACAGTACATGTCTTTTCTTCTTGGGATTACCACATTACATTAGGAAGAATTTTCAAATTAAGTACATTTTGTATACAGGTCATAGGAGATGCATACATATACAGTGAACACATTCTATATACAGTAACTGAAGCCTAGATTCTGGAGATTCTAGGTTTTATGTGACCATTGTTTCACCCTGTTACAGTACATGACAATGTACTGTAACTTAAAGCAACTTAAAATGCATCTAAATGTTGGTGAAACTCAAATAATTCACGTCTGTGTCCCATTAAGAAAGCCTTGTGGTCAGCAAAAGGACAGGTTCTCTGTATCTTAGGTCATCTGGACATTGTTCTATAAAAGCTGAACTACTGCACAACTACAAAGTGAGCAGTCTGCAGTGGAGTCCGTCCATGACCCCTTTCAGCCTGCACAGTTGCTGGGGGTTTATAACTTGGAAGTGTCAAGCTACAGTACAGACCAAAAGTTTGGACACACCTTCTCATTTAAAGATTTTTCTGTATTTTCATGACTATGAAAATTGTACATTCACACTGAAGGCATCAAAACTATGAATTAACACATGTGGAATTATATACTTAACAAAAAAGTGTGAAACAACTGAAAATATGTCTTATATTCTAGGTTCTTCAAAGGAGCCACCTTTTGCTTTGATGACTGCTTTGCACACTCTTGATGAGCTTCAAGAGGTAGTCACCGGAAATGGTCTTCCAATAATCTTGAAGGAGTTCCCAGAGATGCTTAGCACTTGTTGGCCCTTTTACCTTCACTCTGCGGTCCAGCTCACCCCAAACCATCTCGATTGGGTTCAGGTCTGGTGACTGTGGAGGCCAGGTCATCTGGCGTAGCACCCCATCACTCTCCTTCTTGGTCAAATAGCCCTTACACAGCCTGGAGGTGTGTTTGGGGTCATTGTCCTGTTGAAAAATGATGGTCCAACTAAACGCAAACCAGATGAAATAGCATGCCGCTGCAAAATGCTGTTGTAGCCATGCTGGTTCAGTATGACTTCAATTTTGAATAAATCCCCAACAGTGTCACCAGCAAAGCACCCCCACACCATCACACCTCCTCATCCATGCTTCACGGTGGGAACCAGGCATGTAGAGTCCATCCGTTCACCTTTTCTGCGTCGCACAAAGACACGGTGGTTGGAACCAAAGATCTCAAATTTGGACTCATCAGACCCAAGCACAGATTTCCACTGGTCTAATGTCCATTCCGTGTGTTCTTTAGCCCAAACAAGTCTCTTCTGCTTGTTGACTGTCCTTAGCAGTGGTTTCCTAGCAGCTATTTTACCATGAAGGCCTGCTGCACAAAGTCTCCTCTTAACAGTTGTTGAAGAGATGTGTCTGCTGCTAGAACTCTGTGTGGCATTGACCTGGTCTCTAATCTGAGCTGCTGTTAACCTGCGATTTCTGAGGCTGGTGACTCGGATAAACTTATCCTCAGAAGAAGAGGTGACTCTTGGTCTTCCTTTCCTGGGGCGGTCCTCATGTGAGCCAGTGTCTTTGTAGCGCTTGATGGTTTTTGCGACTGCACTTGGGGACACTTTCAAACTTTTCCCAATTTTTCGCACTGACTGACCTTCATTTCTTAAAGTAATGATGGCCACTCGTTTTTCTTTACTTAGAATTTGTATTATGGCAAGAAAAAAGCAGCTAACAGTCTATTCAGTAGGACTATCAGCTGTGTATCCACCAGACTTCTGCACAACACAACTGATGGTCCCAACCCCATTTATAAGGCAAGAAATCCCACTTATTAAACCTGACAGGGCACACCTGTGAAGTGAAAACCATTTCCGGTGACTACATCTTGAAGCTCATCAAGAGAATGCCAAGAGTGTGCAAAGCAGTCATCAAAGCAAAAGGTGGCTACTTTGAAGAACCTAGAATATAAGACATATTTTCAGTTGTTTCACACTTTTTTGTTAAGTATATAATTCCACATGTGTTAATTCATAGTTTTGATGCCTTCAGTGTGAATGTACAATTTTCATAGTCATGAAAACACAGAAAAATCTTTAAATGAGAAGGTGTGTCCAAACTTTTGGTCTGTACTGTATTACAAAGCCCTCTGCTTAGCATTGCTAGAGGTTGTTTATTGGATACAATTGCACTTAAATCTTTATGTATTATTAGGTGCCTCTTACAGTTGTAGTAATAAATCAATATAACTTTGTTCTTATGCTTACTTTAGGAGATGCATATAAAAATGCATTGTTCTGTATTTTGGACCAAACATTCCAAGTACACCTTCCATGAAAAAGCCACTGTGCTGTAGACATTTCCTTATTCCGAACTCACATATAAAAAGTTGCTAATTATTGTCTCTAGCGCCATGCCTAGACACCAGGTCTACACACTTACATCCCTAAATGCTTGAGTCAGTGCAGAGGCTGCTGTAATCACAGGACTTTACTAGCCATAAACGTCTCTCTACAAACACACAACACAAATACAGTCGTAATTCCTTGTTTGTATGTGTAAAATATTTAAGGTATTTTAGATACATCATCTGGAAACTATTATTTCCTCCCTAACTGACATCAGGAAGCAAAGGGCTGCAGTAATTCAAGTCTCCACCAACTCCGCCTCATATTCCAATTAATATCGTGTGCAGCCTAGAATTTAACGAGAAAACCACACAAATAACTGGATTTTTTAAAATGAAACTATGAAGTTGAATTTATACACAGAGGAATCACAGTAGGTATGCTTGAAGAATAATTTAATAGTTTTCATTATGGGAGAGTTATTTTCTTCATACACATTGCATTATGTTACTCCTACATTTCGTCTGCATATCTTAGCTAAAGTGGATGCCAACAAATATTCATCAGGGAAGAGTATATAATTAATAGCCTCACATGCCCTGCTGAATAACTGGGCAGGGAACTGGTTAAAACCCTGCCTGATCAAGTCTAGAAGATGCACCAGACACTTTAGGAAATCTCAGTGTAATCACAAAGGGTTTCCAACCGACTGGAAATACTTGGGAGATTTTGTAAAAAAAAAAAAAAAAAATACTATCAGTAAAAACAATTTGATGTATCCATGATTTTTTGTCTTTATTTTGAAGCTTGAGAAAAATTTATTATAATACGATTACAGTAATTTCTGCAGTGGTGTTGCACTATGGTCATACTTTTTATCATGTATGATCTGTATGCTTTATTACACTTTTCCAATGTGTCCATAAGAGATGTTTGCTACTGAGATATTTAGATACGTCGTCCAGAAAAAAAAAAAAAAAAAAAAAAAAAAAGGTTGGCAACCCGGATTGAATCTATTGATGGATTCTAACAAAAAAAACACAAATTAAAAAGTGTATTCTCTGGAATTAAAAGCACCTATAAAATGTGTTACATATCGAAGAAGCGTCTGATGATGTAATGGAATTTCATCAAAGTCAAAACTGCTTTTTGTAATCTTCCTGCAGTACACTTTGGTCCTATAAGAAATGATTTCTTCAACCAAACTGCTATTAAATCCATTCATGTGGGTATTCTTCAGAACAGTTTCTGAATGAGAAGATTACGTACAGGACTAGAACATAGAACAGAAACACTTCATGTCGGTAATCTGAGCTTCTGTACAACAAATTAAAATAATGACAATCTTTAAAATAATATTTGTTCTGCAGAACACGGCATCCCGCCCAAAAAGTACAGAGGTGGGTATATGTGGAGATCAAAAATCAAGTCATTTAATATGCCTAAAGTGAGTTACCCAGGCTGCATCCAAGGTAGTGACAAGCAACCTACTAGTATGGCATGATTTTTGTCGGCCTAGTCGCTATCAACTCAGTCACTTGTTAAATCATTCGCAGCAGATACTAACAACGGATCTGAGCAGCATAGTCAGGCACCAAGGACACTGCAAGCTTCAGAGCAGCA
This sequence comes from Phyllobates terribilis, assembly GCF_046119375.1. Classification (NCBI taxonomy): domain Eukaryota; kingdom Metazoa; phylum Chordata; class Amphibia; order Anura; family Dendrobatidae; genus Phyllobates; species Phyllobates terribilis. The sequence continues at coordinate 113,518,313 of NW_027362761.1, read as the reverse complement.
GCGGGCAAATTACCCCATAATGATCAGTTTGCTTCTGCTTTTGGTGAACAGCAACCATGATGTTACTAAATTAAATAAGAGATAACTAGCAATCCACTCAGATCAGAGCAAACTTTCCATTATATCATCTCAAAGGGTTATGTTATTGGGCAAGGCTGGTCAAGCTGTTGGATGAACCGCTCATTCCATTTTCAGTCTTCTGAAGGGTCTTGACAGCGCTTGGAACCTGTAGTCCTGTGCATAATGTGATCCCTCCACACCACACCTATAAGCAAGAATTTACAAAACGCATTAGGATTGGCATGTCGTTTTCCTATTCTCATTGCATATATACAATACAACTGTACACAGATTACCATCAATCACATCAGCTCGTCAGTGGAGCTCACAATGTCATTTTTCAATCTCACATACAGTAAATACATTAAGACTTGAGATGAGCAGATCTGATGAGATTTGAATATGCCAAATCGTGTTTATTTATTAGGAAATTTGATTTCCATCAAAGTGCAATATCCATCATTATGCTTTGGGGGTCTTTCCAAAGCATAATAAACGTAAGATGCAAAAAATAAATAAGATGTATGACAAATAAGATGTAAAAAAACACAACTCACCTGGTCTCTATCCCCCATACAGTGCTCAGCACGCTGAAACCCTGGGCTAGGGCCTTCCGTCTACGAACAGGCCCGGGACGTCCCTGCACATACACAGGGACCTGCTGGGCCTAGTTTCGTCTGGAAGTCCTGGCCTAGAGTACACGTCGCAAGAACGAGGCGTATGTTGTGAAGTCACAATTTTGCAACCTTTAGATGCGCATATGCAGAAATATCTCAATCCTGGCTGGAAGTCCTGGCCTAGAGGCGTCAGGATTAAGTGTGCTGCCACAGTGATAACAAGAGGTGTTGAGGACCGGATGGGAGACATTAAGCAGTGGAGGTGGCCAGAGAGCTGACCTTTTGCCGGCTCTCTACATGTCAGCAAAAATGGTGACTAACTGTCCGCCATTTTACTGAGCTATCACAAAGCAAATGACAAAAAATTATCCATATTCTGAAAAATACGGATTTTTGTGGAAAATTTGAGTGGAATTGAATTTTACTCCAATAAATTTGCCCATCTCTACCTAGAACCATATATTACAGTACAGAAGGCCATGTAATCTTTCAGAAGCCAAAGTACCCAAAGGAAACCTACAGCTCTGGCAAAAATTAAGTGACCACTGCAAAATTTTCATTTTCTCTGATTTTTCTCTTTATAGGTATATTTTTGAGTAAAATGTACATTGTTGTTTTATACTATAAACTGACATGTCTCCGAAATTCAAAGCTAAAAATGTTGTATTTATTTGCAGCAAATGAGAAATCGTCAAAATAATAAAAGAGAAACCGTGCTTTCAGACCTCAAATAATGCAAAGAAAACAAGTTCTTATTCATTTAGAAACAACAATACTCATGTTTTAACTCAGGAAGAGTTCAGAAATCAATATTTGGTGGAACACCATGATTTTTAATCACAGCTATCATGCGTCTTGGCATGCTTTCCACCAGTCTTTCACACTGCTTTTAGGTGACCTTATGCCACTCCTGGCACAAACATTTAAGCATAAGATGTAATTTTAATAGTTACATAGTTTATAAGGCCGAAAAAAGACAAGCGTCCATCCAGTTCAGCCTATTTCTTGTGCACTGCAGCTATTCCGCTATTCCTATACCATGCGGTATAGGCCAATTTACATCATTGAGGAAACATTCACTTCCCGACACCAATCTGGCAGTCAGATTAAATCCCTGGATTAATTAACTAAGCATTAATTAATTAACAAAGATTAATTAACTAAGTAGTTCTTCTTTGTTTGATGGCTTGTGACTATCCATCTTCCTCTTGATTACATTCTATAGGTTTTCAATGGGGTTCAGGGTCTGGAGATTGGGCTGGCCATGACAGGGTCTTGATGTGGTGCTCCTTCATCCACACATTGACCTAGTTGTGTGGCACGGGGCATTGTCCCGCTGGAAAAACCAGTCCGCAGAGTTGGGGAACATTGCCTGAGCAGAAGGAAGCAAGTGTTTTTCAACGATAACCTTGTATGCGGCTTGATTCACACATCCTTCGAAAAGATTAACCTGCCTAATTCCAGCCTTGCTGAAGCATCCCCAGATCATCACCGATCCTCCACCAAATTTCACAGTGGGTGCAAGACACTGTGGCTTGTATACCTCTCCAGGTCTCCATCTAACCATTAGACGACCAGGTGTTGGGCAAAGCTGAAGATTAGACTCATGAGAAGATTACCTTACTCCAGTCCTCTATGGTCCAATCCTTATGGTCTCTGGCAAACTTCAGCCTGGCTCTCCTTTGCTTCTCATTGATGAAAGGCTTTTTTCTAGCTTTACATGACTTGAGGCCTCCCTCTAGGAGCCTGTTACGAACGGTTCTTGCCGTGCTCTTCACCCCAGCTGCCATTTGCCATTCCTTTAGTAGGTCACTTGATGTTATCCTGCGGATGCTGAGTGAAATTCGAATAAGATGATGGTCATCCCAGTCAGTGGAGCGTCGCTTTAGCCCTCTGTCGGTCTGTAGCTTTGTTGTCCCCAATGTCTGCTGCTTGAGCTTGTTGTAATGGACTGCCGTCTTCAAAATTTTAAGGATGGAGGCAACATGACACTCACTGTATCCCTCTGCTAGTAAAGCCAGAATTGAGCCCTTCTTTTCATCACTCAAGACTTTTCTTTTCAACTGCTCTGGCATGATTAAAAGTTACTTTTTCATTCAAATTACGTTTGGGCTATTCCTAGCACTTGTTTTGCCATCCAGCTTGTCCTATTGCAAGAGGATTGTGAAGACCACAGCAGTGTTTTTTATACTTTCCCTCGTTACATAAGATTTGGTTCAGTTGATCACCTAATCAGAAGCACATTAAGTAGAAGGAGTTGGACTTTGGTTGGAATTCAACTGACACTGGAATGGAATGGCTGTCAGACATGTAGAGATGGTGATTTTTAGAAAACTGTGCTGTGGTCTCCTAATTTTTGCTGTATGTACACTGAAGAACATACAATCTACATGCAGAGGTTGGCCCAGTTCAAATAGAAAACAGAAGCCCAGGACTTCAAGGTAATAGTGCAATAAACCCCCATGCTATAAAAATTCATACATCTGCAAATACCCCAGAATGACAGCAAGGGTAAAAACAGATAATTCTATTGAGAAATTACAGCTTATTCCAGGATATAAAACTAATTACAGTTCTTCTCTTTGGAACACAAGGTTTGTCATGATATTTGCTGGGAACATAATGGCAGTTTTTATACTAACCATAAATGCAGGGACAACCGGTTGCGTAAACTTTGTTTTAAAGCTATACAATAATTGCTTTGTGTCGGTGTTGTAAAATGAAAGTTGACCTGCAAAAAAACAGAGAAAGAAAATGTATTGTTGATTTTTTCAAGAGTTTTGGAAAATCTGAGATAGTCATATATAATTTTTATTCACAATAGAGTTTGTAAAATGAATGTCTCATCTTGATCACCCTTTTCAAAATTCTATACTAGAGCATATGGATGATCTAGATCAGAGGTCCCCAACCGCCGGTCCGCGGACCAGGACCGGGCCGTTGGGGTTTTTCAGCCGGTCCGCGGGGAGAGGGGGCCCCTCCAGCCTCCAGCAGGGCCGCCATCAGGGCATGACTGCCCTGACTCCAGTATGGGGCCCGGCCGGTAGGAGCCCCCTCGGAGCCCCCCTCTTGTGCGTCTCTCTCCTCATGGGGCCCCCGGCCGCATGCTAAGCGCCGGGTCCGGGACATCTTAGCGCTGCACTGCTGCGGCAGCACCTTCATGATTCCCCTGACTTCCGGTCATGTGACGGCGCCGTCACATGGCCGGAAGTCAGGAGAACCTGGTGTCAGCGATTTGGACGAGCGCCAGGATTCTGCAGGGATCGCATGGGGGTAAGTATAACAAGTTTTATTTTTTTTTAAATACAATTAACTAGGAGTGGGGGGAATGGGAGATGCACATGGGGGGAGGGGAGAGATGAGAGATGCACATGGGGGAGGGGAGAGATGAGAGATCCACATGGGGGGGGAGGGGAGAGATGAGAGATGCACATGGGGGAGGGGAGAGATGCACATGGGGGAGGGGAGAGATGAGAGATGCACGGGGGGGATGAGAGATGCACGAGGGGTGGATGAGAGATGCACGAGGGGTGGATGAGAGATGCACGGAGGGGGATGAGAGATGCACGGAGGGGGATGAGAGATGCACGGGGGTGAGCTGCACATGGGGGGGTGAGAGATGCACATGGGGGGGTTATGTTTACATAACTTTGTTGCCTTATGAAGGGCGGGGGGGGCCCCCAAAAATTTCTTGCACAGGGGCCCACTACAGTCTGTGTCCGCCCCTGGGATGAAGTAAATGCAGCTGAACAGCAGCTGTCAGGACAGCTGCCCTGTCCTGCTGCAGGGCGTGATGGGGCCTCAGTGATGCGGCTCCTGGCACAGCACATTATGTGGGGCTCCTGGCATAGCTCCTGGCGGGGACCTGGTCTACACTATATGATAAGTATGCACTAAACTCCAAATCCCTCCATTACCCCGCCCCCATATGACCAAAGCCCCGCCCACCCCACCCCCTCCTTGCTGGGCCATGGAAAAATGATCTTGCTTCAAGCCGGTCCCTGGTGCAAAAAAGGTTGGGGACCACTGATCTAGATCACACAAGTCAAGTCAAACTGTGACCCGTGGGACAAATCTGGCCCGCGGGGTGATTATGTTTGGCTCGCGACACCAGAACCACCACCCCTATGTGGTAGAAGGCAATGTGGGGCCCATTATACTGTATGGAAAGCTATGTGGAATCATTATACTGTATGGAGGACTATATGGAGCCATTATACTGTATGGAGGACTATGTGGGGGCTATTATACTGTATACTGGTTGGCTTAGGACTTTGTCCAAGTTTTTCATTTTGGCCCGCTGTGTGTTTTGATATCCCTGGCCTAGCTGATCTTGCACTTTCATGTTGCTCATTCATATGAATAGATAATACTACAACCCCTGGCAAAAATTATGGAATCGCCGGGCTCGGAGGATGTTCATTCAGTTGTTTAATGTTGTTGAAAAAAATCAGATCACAGACATGGCACAAAACTAAAGTCAATTCAAATGGCAACTTTATGGCTTTAAGAAACACTAAAAGAAATAAAAAAAAAATGTGGTACTCAGTGAGGGTAATTTTTTTCAGACCAAGCAGAGGGAAAAAATTATGGAATCACTCAATTCTGAGGAAAAAATTATGGATTCACCCGGTAAATTTTCATTTCCAAAACTAACACCTGCATCAAATTAGATCTGCTCGTTAGTCTGCATCTAAAAAGGAGTGATCACACCTTGGAGAGCTTTTGCATCAAGTGGACTGACATGAAACATGGCTCCAACACGAGAGATGTCAATTGAAACAAAGGAGAGGATTATCAAACTCTTAAAAGAAGGTAAATCATCACTCAATGTTGCAAAAGATGTTGCTTGTTCACAGTCAGCTGTGTCTAAAATCTGGACCAAATACAAACAACATGGGAAGGCTGTTAAAGGCAAACATACTGGTAGACCAAGGAAGACATCAAAGCGTTGTATACTTGTCCAGTAGTGGTCACTGCAGGGTAAATGTATAGTCAGACACTTCCACTTCTAAACCTCTCTCTTTTTGAGATTCCAATAGACTGAATTCTCAAACATAAATCAAAAAGTAATTTATTTCTCAAATTCGGTTCAGACATGCAAATGAATGAGGGTCATTTTACTGTATTTTAAAGGGTTTGTGTTATCTTCTCTCTATCTCCAGCCTTTCTGGTTGCAGGGCGCAACGTGCTCCTGAAGATTGACAGCTTGGAACAGTGGCGAATCCATCAATCCGGCTAGGTACAGAGCAATATGAGCAGACATAAAACTTTTAAGGGTTGCGCACTCCTTACCTAGGTAACCAGACATTTTACGATTGCAGGGTTATTAACCTTGGCAATGAGCTATAAAACTATAAAAAATCTCAGTTTTCAAGAAAGGATTTTTAATAAGAGGTAAATTGTAAAGCTGCTTATTTTTACAAGCACGTTGCAATTTTACCCAATTAAAGGGCATAGCTTTGGAATTTTGTGGAAAAACAAAAAGTGGGCCTAAGCACTAACAGGCAGGTAGTCGCTTCGCCGGCACAGACCGCTCCCGCCAGAGATTCAGCTGCCTCTGCTGATGACACGTCAACAGAGCGGCAGCTTCTTTTCCTCCGTCGATGGGGCGTGACTTTGGACGTCATTCTGAATGACAGTCGGCTGTCCCAGTTAGGCAGCGGGAATCCAGACTGTCAATCAGAATGACATTGGAAGTTCCTCCTTGTGAACATAGCGGAGCGGAAAAGCTGTCACTCTGTCAAAGTGACATCAGCAAAGGCAGCTATATCGCTGGCAGGAGCAGTCTGCGACCGCTCTGTGGCATCGAAAAACGGTGCTAGGCACAACAAGCATATAAGTAGCAACTACCTGTCAGTTAGTGCTTAGGCATATTTTGTTTTTCACAAAGTCCCGGATACCCCCTTTAAGAACTTGAGAAACAATTTCAAAGTTTAGCACAATACGATATACATGTACATCAGTGCTAGAGTCGACATGTGGAGGGGCTCAGGAGCCAAGCTCCCTCCAGACGTGGTAGGTGCCACCTATGTCACACAGCCAAAATCTGTCTCTAACAGCAGCAAGTGGAGACAAGCTTCGATCACTGCCGTATCTATTTAGATGCAGCTTTAAATCTCTGACAGTGGCATTTAAATGGAGCATCACTTCCATCAGCTCCTGACATTGTTATTCCTTACTATGGCACCTGCTGAAGGCACCCGTCACTCACTGACATCACTTTTCTCCCCCATTAAAAGTGAAATGTCAGAATTGTTTTTCAGTCATCACATCTCATTGAAAAATGCAATAAAACTAGACATTGCATGTACCCCAAAGTGGTATCAATAAAAACATCATGAAAAAAACAAGCAGTCACACAACTCCATCGCCAAAAAAAAAAAAAATGTTCTTAGGCTCAGAAAATAGCCACACATACCAAAATAAAAATAACGTGGGCAAATTTGGTACCGTGGTAATAGTACCGACCTGGAGAATGTTTGCAGGTAATTTTTACAATAAAATGAACACCATAAAAACAAAAGCCAAAAAACTGTGGTGGAATTGCACTTTTTTTTACCATTTCATCCCATTTGGATTTTTTTCCCCCCATTTTTCAGTACATTGCAAGGTAAAAATGGATGTTATTTAAAACTACAATTCGTCCAACAACAAAAAAGCAGGCCATCATAAGACTATATTGACAACAAAATAAAGAGAGTTATGGCTCATGGAAAAAAAAGGGAGGTGGGGGAGAAATGCAAGTGCAAAACAATACATTGGCTGCAGAGACCAGGGGTTAATAATGCTAACGTTTTTGTCTATTTAAAGCATCCAGATCTGCCTTTATTAATCTATTCTTCCTAATATTTCATTGTTCATGCCTATTTAATAATATAAAAAGGGAAAACAATAACGTACCTCCATCAAAGTCGCAGTATACACCTATTCTATCCGGTACTGCTACTTCCAGTCCTTTGGCTTTGTTGTTATGCTTTGCAGCAAATGTCGCCTGTAACCAGTTGTTCACATGTAAGCACCAGCTTGTATTGGTCTTTCCTAGCTGGTCAAACTTGCCAATTGTCTTATAGGAGACACCCACACTGTATGATTTGCAGTCCTTCTGAGCTTTAACTTCCCAGTAATATTGCCCACTTTCAATTGCTGTGTCACCTGTTTGAAGAACCATCCAATAGTCATTAAAAGACAATTCTGCTGAATCATCATTAATCATTTTGGTGGCCAGATTTATACAATACTTAAGAAAAATATATGAGCATTTTATATCTCAAAAAAGGTCTTTATAGGGAATTCCTTTCATAGCTATTTGTGCAGAAATGATCTATTATTATTATTATTTATTTATATAGCACCATTGATTCCATAGTATTATACATAAGAAGGGGTTACATACCAAATACAGATATCATTTACATTAAATGAACTAACAATGATAGACTGGTACAGAGGGGAGGGGACCCTGCCCTTGAGGACTTACATTCTACTGGATTATGAGGAAGGAGACAGTAGGTTGGGGAGCTGCAGAAACTCTGGTGGTGGTGAGGCGGCAGCGTGGTCATTGCAGGTTGTAAGCTTTCTTGAAGTGATGGGTTTTCAGATTCCATCTGAAGGCTCCGAATGTGGCGGATAATCGGACGTGTTGAGACACAATTCCAGAGGATGGGTGATATTCGGGAGAAGTCTTGGAGGCAATTGGGTGAGGAACGACTAAGTGTGGAGGAGAGGAGGGGGTCTTGGGAGGACCGGAGATTACGTAAGGGAATATATCCAGAGATTAGTTCAGAGATGTATGGAGGAGAAAGGTTATGGATGGCTTTGTAGGTCAGTGTTAGTAGTTTGAACTGGATACGTTGGGCAATTGGGAGCCAGTGAAGGGTATTGCAAAGGGGGAGTAGCAGAGGAGTAGCGAGGAGATAGATGAACTAGTACAGGGGAAAGCGTGGTGTCATTTATTGTGATCGATCGATCAGATGGGAAAGATAGTCGCGAGATGAAGGAAAGATGAGGAGTTCCGATTTGTCCACATTGAGTTTGAGGAAGTGAGAGGAGAAGAAGGAGGATATGGCCGATAGACACGCTGGGATTCTGGACAGCAGAGAGAGGACGTCTGGGCCAGAGAGGTAGATCTGAGTGTCATCAGCGTACAAGTGGTACTGGAAGCCATGGGACTTCATGAACTGTCCCAAGCCAAGAGTATAGATGGAGAAGGGTAGGGGCAGGATGAGGAGGTAGTGTGGGAGTGGGAGACGCTAAATGTGTGGTTGGAAAGGTATGAGGAGATCCAGGATAGAGAAAGGTCTTTGACACGACAGAAAGAGAGAACCTGTAGTAGGAGGCAGTGGTCAACTGTGTCGAAGGCAGAGGACAGGTCTAGAAGGAGGAGTATAGAGAATCGTCTGGTGGCTTTGGCTGTAAGTAAGTCATTAGTAATTTTGGTCAGGGAAGTTTCAGTGGAATGGTAGGGACTAGTGCTGAGCGAGTATGTTCTGTTCAGAGTATGCTCGGGCCGAGCTCCGAGTATTTACAGCTGCTCGGTGTTATGTTTGAATCACTCCCGTGTGCATCATTTGCAACTGTTTGACAACTTTATTACATGTGAGGAATGTGTAAGAAATAGACATTCCTCACATGTAATAAAACTGTCAAACAGTTGCAAATCATGCACACGGGAGTAATTCAAACAGATCACCGAGCAGCTGTAAATACTCGGAGCTCGGCCCGAGCATACTCGGCGAAAGGGTTAATAGAACATACTCGCTCAACACTAGTAGGGACGGAAGCCAGATTGTTGGTTGTCGAAGAGAGAGTTAGATGAGAGGTGAGAGGAAAGTTCAGAGTGAACATGTTGCTCAAGGAGTTTGGAGGCAAATGGGAGCAGCGATATGGGGCGATAGCTGGACAAAGCAGTTGGGTCGAGGGATGGCTTTTTGAGGATGGGCGTGATTGTGGCATGTTTGAAAGCAGAGGGGAAGGTACCAGAAGTTAGTAATAGGTTGAAGAGATGAGTTACAGATGGGATGAGTGTGAGGGTGAGGTTGGGGAGGAGGTGGGATGAGTGTGGGGGTGAGGTTGGGGAGAAGGTGGGATGGGGTCGAGTGCACAACTGGTGAGGTGTGATTTGGAGAGGAGGTGAGTAAGCTCTCCTTCAGTGATGTTGGAGAGAAAGGTTATGGGGGAAGGGCAATTGTCTGGAAAACAAAGGGGTTGTGGTGGTCGAACAATAAAGACTTGCCTTGGCAAAGTCCTCAGCAGCGATGTTGGAGGTCAGATGGGGCAGTGGAGGGCGGAGGAGGGAGTTAAAAGTGTTAAATAGTTGTTTGGGGTTGTATGATAAGGAAAATATGAGGGTTGTGAAGTAGGCCTGTTTAACAGAGATGAGGGCTGATTTGAATGTGAGTGTTGCTTGTTTGAATGCAGTGACATAATCTTGCAAATGTATTTTCTTCCAACGCCGCTCCGCAACCCTGGACGCTTGCCAAAGCTTTTTAGTGAGGTTATTGTGCCAGGGTTGTCTATTGATTCGTCACAATCTGCCATGCATAAGAGGGGCGACAGAGTCAATGGCTGATGCGAGAGTGGCATTGTAGAATGCAGTGGCGCTGTCTATGTCGTGGAGTGAAGACATGGATGTCAGTGGTAGAATAGAGTCAGAGTGTGTGAGTGTCTGGGTGTGCTAGCGTGGATGTGCTAGTTGTTGGACATGGGTGACAGGTGAGGAGGACAGGAATGAGAAAGTGAGTAGATGGTGGTCAGATAGGGGGAGGGGGGAGATTGAGAGGTTAGATAGGGAGCAGAATCGGGTGAAGATAAGGTCCAATGTATGTCACCGTCTGTGTGGGTGGCTGTGGAGGACCACTGAATAAGTCCAAAAGATGCAGTTAAGCGACAGGAGTTTGGATGCTGCTGACTGGCAGGTGTCAGTGGGGATGTTGAAATCGCCCATGATGATGGTGGAAATGTCAGGAGAGAGAAAGTGAAGAAGACAGGTGGAGAATTGGTCAATAAAGGGAGTGACCAGGCCTGTAGGTCGGTATATGACGACCACTTGAAGGTTGGAGGGAGAGTAGATGCCGACAGAGTGGACTTCAAAAGAAGGGAGGATGACAGAGTGTAGAGGTAGGATTGGGTTAAAGGTGCGGTTGGTAGAAAGGAGAATCCATAGGATATATCAAGTGTCTGACCCTCAAGTTCAGCTTTGTAAATTTTTGCTTAACTGATGGAGGACGCTGTCCTCCACATGAAGCAGAGAAGGAGGACAGCGATCGCAAGAAAAGAGGAGGCGCCTGACCTAGACCAGCGAGAAGTGCGCCTGCACAGGAGCGCGATGCGGATCACTGTGTGGATGACATGGGAAGCGTCATCCTCACAAAGCAGAGGAGGACTGAAAGGTGGTGGCTGTAGGGTAAAGTTTTGTAAATTATTGCTTATTTGTAATAGATCAATGTATAGGTTTTGGATGTGCAGTCCATGTCTTTCTCTACAGCTATGATACATAAACGTCTGATAGACTGGGTCCAAGAGGTGAGATCCAATCTAGTTCCAGTCGGACCCCTGTGCCAGCTAGTGAGGTGGTCATGCATGTATAGCTCTACAAATTCACTAGGCTTACTTGGTTGTTTTTAAAGCACATAAAATGTGAACAGAATGTAGGCACAGCCATTTCTCCTTTTATATCAGCGACCTCACCATGGCCTATTCTCAGAAACTGTTTCACCTCTACCTTTCAATCACACTTGGTCAGTGGTTCCCCAGTGGTTTTACCATGAGTAAAAATAATGAAATTGTTCCTCCTGTCCAAGGGTCACTTCCATTCCTACTTCAAAGAAACAGTGTTGAAGTGGGTAAAGCTGAAGTTAAATGGAAAAGGTCAGAAAAAAAAACAAAAAAACTTTACCTATAACCATAGTGTAATCTGCAAATAAATACAGTTTTAAATGTATGGCAGCCTTCTTGGAGAACAAAGTTATATTGTCCCTACAGCCACTGGCATCCAGTCATTGGGGAGCCCCCGGGCCAGTGAACAGTGGTCTAATCACACCCCTTGATCCTTGACTGACCACCTGCTCTACCGTATGTGTGCGCAGAGCAAAATGTCAGGGGAGTGATACAGCCCTGACTGTTCCCAGGTTGCAGTATTTGTACAGAGAGCTGGGAGCGAGGTGACTAAGCAGACTAGCCAAGGGAGGGAGTGCTGACTTTTCTTGCCTGGTCTCCTTCCATCTGTATATGGAGAAACTTGTCAGTTAAGCAGATTCCAGGAGGAGAAAATAAAATAGGTCCTGGCTCCCATGGCTTGTCCACTTTGTCACCTATTCTCCGCCTGCCTTTCATTCATGCTGTCTGTGGTTCAAGCAGTATGAATAACCTGGCAAGTTCCCTTTAAGGAGCACTGGCTGGTAAACACTGCTTTAGGTATTAGTGGTAGACCTTGAAACTCCACTGCAAAGATGAAGTGATACGAAGTCTAATAAACCAAAAAGATCATTTTACACATAACATTCTCCCTCATTCAAATCCATAAACCGCAGTAAACAAAATGAAGATCATATCAATGAGGACATTATGGAAATAGACTACATATTTCCTGCATGTAAAGGGTAGCACTTACCCAACACTGTATACGATTCTCCTGTGAATCGATCCCTGCTGCCCCTCCCCATCGAAGGCCTAGAAGTGACAGATGTCCTCTTCGGTGATGGAGTTGCACTTCTATAAAAAAAATTAAAAAAAAGAAAAAAATCAGGACAAATGAGATTTGCGAGGAAATAAATGTATATACTTTTCCGTCACCTGGACATAGCACTATCAACTAGTCTACAACTGAAGATCTGATCCTAAACAAATCGCCGGTTTTGTGGCATGGAATCTTTGCCATACACACATATATATATATACACAAACACACATATATATTTCTCGGACTCAGTGCAAGTAAAGGCATGGCCTCCCTTTCTTTGAGCTGGGATTACGTTTATATAGCTGGGTGTCCATAGTCGGGCCTGGTCCTGCTCAGCCCTTATTCCCATTGAGGTCATTTTTGACACAGGGTAAGGGTTTTAATACTAGAGGTTAGGACCGTCCCGACTGGGTGCACCTTAGCGCTGGTGGGATGGGGCTTTTACGCTTTTTTTTTTTACATCAAAAACAGAGTTTACCAAGTACCCCGTTATTTATATGCACTATTGCTTTTTACTTACAGCAGGGTATATGCTAATTTAAAGAGAAAAAAAAAACTATTTTAGGAAGAGTATCTGCCGCCCTAAGGCTAAGTAAAAAAAAACAAAAACACAAACCCTCATGCAGAGTACATAGCTGTGATTGCTTGTTCTAAGTGACTTGTGGCTACGTGTACATGGACAATCCTGTGCCTTACATCCAAACATGGTTGCTTTGTTACTTTCAATACATATTCAAATATTGGCTTATGTCTGCCCAGAAATTAAACAATTTGGGTGATTTGTGCAATACTACAGTGCTATTTCATGTTACCTTTGACAACATGAAGAACAAAATTTTACAAGCAAAAACCAAAGCTATTATTGCAATATCATTTGGATAGGATTGTCATTTTACTTGTTATAATTCTAAAGATAAACAATTTAAAATATACAATTAAAAATGCGGTTAACTTCTATTATATGTTCGATTTATGTTCGCAAAACTCACATACAAAATGTTTAATAAATAGATATAAAACAAGGTTTTATTCATTCCAATATAAATAGCATAAAAGCAATTATAATTCCAAGCTACACGCGATAACAGTGGAATGATTCCATCTAATGGTCACATATCTGTAGAGTCCAAGATGGTTACTTTGTACCTACACTCCTGAGTGTATATAAATGCTATAAAAGAGAAAGCCAGAGTAAGTGGACTTCAAGTGTGCTGCTGATTCAGAAACAAATCATAGAATAAAGTAAAAGGTGGTTTATTTGTCAACGCATTTCAGAGTCAAATCCGACTCCTTCCTCAGGACAACCACATGTGAAAGGGATACCTTACATTGCAGACAATAATTAGTCTTAATTAGTGTTGAGCATTCAGATACTGAAATATCGGGTATCGACCGATATTCGCGGTATCGGAGTTCCGATACTTTTAGAATATCGAATACCAGAATCGGAAGTTCCCATAATGCCTGCGCTGTGCAGTGTCTCTGAAGGATGACAATGACAAGCTGGATGGCAGCGCTCAGCTTACTGTACTTGTCATTTAGTGTTAAAGGATTTATTAAAAAAATAAGTGTTTTCATGCACCGTCTCTTTAAAAAAGCCGGCCGGCAATTCAGCAGCGGTACCCGACAATTTAGAAAAGAAAGAATAGAGCATCACACATAGATTAGATAGATAGAAACATGCCAGTCACATATATAAGAAGTACAGTGATAGTGTTGATTACTGTACTTGTCATTTAGTGTTAAAATAAAGGATTTATTAAAAAAAAAAAAATTGGCGTGGGGTTCCTCGTAATTTTAGTGTCTAGCGGAGGTTAAGCAGACGGCTGGGGCAGATGTTTGAAACCTGGGAAGGGGGTAATACCCACGGAGCTTCCCAATCTACTAATATCAGCCCCCAGCTGAATATCTAGTCTTTACTAGCTACTAAAATGGGGGACCCCAAAAAAAATGACGTGGGGCTCCCCCTATTTTAATAGCTAGCAAAGGCTAGGCAGACAGCTGGGGGCTGATATTAATAGCCCAGGAAGGGTGCCATGAATATTGGCCCCCTCCCAGGCTAGAAACACCAGCAGTCAGTAGCCCCAGAAATGGCGCATCCATACGATGCGCCAATTCTGGCACTTAGCCTCGCTCTTCTCACTGCCCTGTAGCGGTGACAGTGGGGTAATAGGGCTGGGGTTGATGTCAGCTTATAATGCCAGCTGACATCAAGCCCAGGTTAGTAATGGAGAGGCGTCTATAAGACACCCCCATTACTAACCCCATAGTCAAAGTTAAAAAAACACAACACCCAGAATAAAGTCCTTTAATTGAAATAAACATACAATTCTTTAATGTTCTAAATTAAACCATACTAACCATCACGCCCATTCCAGCTGAAGCCAACGATCTCCTGCAATAAAAATAAAATAATAAAGCAACATCATCCTTACCTTTCCATGGTTCCCACGACAGCTTCAGCTCTGCTACATTTACACGACAGGCTGGATCGCAGGCGAAAGCTGCCATCCAGCTTGCCATGCCGCAGACACTGAGAAGCACAGGCATGCTTGCGCTCCTCAGTGTCTTGCTGTGACGGCATAAAGATGAGCCGAGGTCATGTACAATGAACTCGACTCACCTCATGCACGTCACTGACAGCGTGGGAGAATTCTCCTGCCCTCAGCGCTTGAGCAGGAGAATTCTCCCACGCTGGGATGGCATTGAGATGACAGGCTGGATGGCAGCTGAGCGCTGCCATCCAGCATGCCATCCTTCATAGACACTGCAGATACTGGTAAGTATGGTTTAATTTAGAACAATAAAGAATTGTGTGCTTATTAAAGGACTTTATTCTGGGTGTTTGTGTTTTTTTTTTAACTTTGACTATGGGGTTAGTAATGGGGGTGTCTTATAGACGCCTCTCCATTACTAACCTGGGCTTGATGTCAGCTGGCATTATAAGCTGACATCAACCCCAGCCCTATTACCCCACTGCCACCGCTACAGGGCAGTGGGAAGAGCGAGGCTAAGGGCCAGAATTGGCGCATCGTATGGATGCGCCATTTCTGGGGCGGCTGACGGCTGGTGTTTCTAGCCTGGGAGGGGGCCAATAATAGCTAGTAAAGGCTAGGTATTCAGCTGGGGGCTGATATTAGTAGCCTGGGAAGCTCCGTGGGTATTACCCCCTTCCCAGGCTTCAAACATCTGCCCCAGCCGTCTGCTTAACCTCCGCTAGAGACTAAAATTAAGGGGAACCCCACGCCAATTTTTTTTTTTAATAAATCCTTTATTTTAACACTAAATGACAAGTACAGTAATCAACACTATCACTGTACTTCTTATATATGTGACTGACATGTTTCTATGTATCTAATCTATGTGTGATGCTCTATTCTTTCTGTTATAAATTGTTGGGTACCGATGCTGAATTGCCGGCCGGCTTTTTTAAATAGAAGGTGCATGAAAACACTATTATTTTTTTTAATAAATCCTTTAACACTAAATGACAAGTACAGTAAGCAACACTGTCACTGTACTTCTTATATATGTGACTGACATGTTTCTATCTATCTAATCTATGTGTGATGCTTTATTCTTTCTGTTGTAAATTGTCGGGTACCGGTGTATGCCGCTGCTGAATTGCCGGCTTTTCACGTAATACATTCTACATTATTCTTAGTTGTTTTCCTTCATGTAGAATTAACCTACAAGGAAAGAAAGGGTTTATTTTCATTCCGATATTTGTGTCCCATTGACTTGCATTGGTTTCCGGTATCGGAATCGGCGATATCCGATATTTTTTGGGTATCGGTCCGATCTGATATTTCCCGATATCAAAAGGTATCGCTCAACACTAGTCTTAATTAATTTATCCTGTGCTGAATGCTGATCACCTGCGTTGCGTTGGGATTAAGACATGAACTTCTGACAGAGCCATTCCGAATAATGGGCCAGATGTTGTCACTTTGAACTACATAGTAAACTACGCTTATGTGAATGTCTAAAAAAAGAAAAGAAACACCACCACAGGACTGAAGGAGACCAAAGTGTTTTCAACTGCCTCATTATACAAAATGGCTCCATCGAGTTTCTGTCCAAATTCTATTTTCTGGGATTTCCATGGAAACCTCAACAAAAGTGCTGAAAATAGGGCAAAAGATAAGTGTGAACTAAGCCTTACTTGTAGTTGTGATATATTGTATTTTGGCCATGCTAAGGGAAATCTGACTTCTGAATTATAGTGTACTGTAAAATAGCTATTCCCTAAAACATTTTGTACACTTTTGGATTTTAATAAGTATTAAAGGGATTGTTCAGGTTTAATCACAAAAGTCTGCAGTCACTCTTTGTGATTGCAGTGTTGGGGAGTCCTCACATCGTGAACTGTGAGGATTCTCCAGTACCAGCAGCGAGACCAAGCAGTCAAGTGACCACAAAGTATAAGATGTGCATGCTTCAGACCACATTCCGACTAGACATGCACGGCCTTGCCCAATACAAGTGAATTGAGTGAGGCTGCACACGTCTAGTTGGAATGTGGCTGGAAGTATGGATATTGCATAATTGCGGTCTCATGACTGCTTGGTCTCATCAATGGCACTGGAGAATCCTCACAGTGAAAGATGTGAGGATTCACAAGTCTGCAGTCCTCTATTCCTTTAGTGCCCAGACTCAGACATCTATTTTAGATCTATAATGTTCATTCATATATGGCCTACTATAAATTGTATTCAAAATAATGTTAAATCCCATGGACAAAACATGTAAGAAGAAATCCAAAAAAACACAATATTTCTGAAGTAGCTGTTTTGATCTCAAGTATAGCTATTAGTCATTTGTTGAACATAGAAGAACCAGCATTTGTAAGGTTTAGATTATTAAATCTGTGTTCATAGCTGGGTGGGGTCAGTCAAACATATAAAGCAGCTAATGGCGCACACATTGTATTTCATAATAACCATAGGTGAGGCTCAGCTACATTATCATTTAATGGGAACCTGTCACTTAATTCATGCTGCCCACACAACGGGAAGCATAAATCAGAACCTGGCTATATGATTTTTTTTCTGAATCTCTCCCGTGTTTTAGAGAAAAAGAGTGTGAAGAACCATCCGGGGACCATAGCCAGAGAAGAGACTAGTCTACGCTTCCCGCAGCTGGTGTCACCCCGCACTCCTCCAGGGGATTGACAAGTCTGTAGATATGGAAAAGACCTCTCAGTCACCTGAAGCAGTGCTGGGAGAAGCCAGAGAGTGGCAGATTTGGACTAGTCTTTTCTTGGGCTATGGTCCCCAACTGGTTTTTCACACTGCATTCCTCAGAAACATCAGAGCGTTCCAGAGGAAAATATGCCTGGCAGCAATTGTGAAAATGAACAAATCTACATAATTTTACAATTTTACCACTAATATGCTATCATAGAATTTTAACAGTGTATTACTTTTAGTTGGCGACATTCTTGGAAAAAAGCAACATTCAAAGAAAACTGCAAAATAATAAAATAAAAAAAACATTCAACAATTCAACAGGCACATTCAAAATGCAAAGAAAAATTGGTAACAAAGACTAGAACACAAAGTTTTGGCAGGATTTACTTACCAAATTAAAGGGTAGCATACGAAAGCATGAAAAAGAAATAAAGATACAAGCCAGGCTAAGAACCAAAACATAACACAAACCGGAGTACTTTTGGGGTTTATGGATAGCCCTCTTCAGGGGAGTCCTGCCTCCCTGGACTTAAAGGTGAAGGCAGAGACTCCAGAGCATTTCCCTAGTACAGGAAATTATCATTTATAGGCAACAAAGTTACATTGTTTCTGTTATTGCTTATGGCTGGTGATGATGAATACATATTAATTATAATTTACAAAGCCAACTAAGTATTTGCCCATAAATGATGAATGCATACAGAAAAAAAAAAAGTTACATTTCCAGCAACAAAAATCCAGCAGCCTGCCCGAGATAAAAGAAAGTGCATATATTTTTCCAATTAGCAAAGTAATGTGCAAGGCTTATGTACTTATTTAAAAAAAAAGCTGCAAGTAAGCTCGTAAACAAGACCAGGCTTAAGGACTGTAGATATCTGCAGATTTTGGATTTGTCAAATGGGATATTCTAGTCCTATGAAACGTAGCATTCATGCACGTACCATCATTTTAGGCATCCCCAAAAGATTAAAGCACTAAAACACTAATTCTGATATGGCGCCATCCTCTCCTATGCCAATTAGGCTTGAATGGGAATTGCCACCTCCCTACTTGGTCTGGACGCCGCTGCCTCACTTCATTGAGATCATTTATGTTCGCTTTCAGGAAGACCCTTAATAGGGGTATGTCAGACTCATTCTTTCTTAAGCACACGAGTGCTGCTAGGAGGAGTTGAATGCAGCAACTAGCCGCACATTCACTCTGCCAGTCCACTTAAAGTGAATGCACTGAGAAAGGTAGCTGAGCGCAGTATCACAACTTCGCCATCTTGGTATTTTCAACGACGGAGACTTAGAATAGAGTGGCAGGGTGCATGCATGACTAGCCACTCCAATCAACTCATCCAGGTCGCCGCCTTGCTGCCAGGTGAGAATGGTGGACATAGGTCACAGCAATTGGACCCACACCCATCCAATAATTGCCAGTTTTCTAGTGGATAGGAGACCATTTTAAACTTTTAAATTACATAGCCTTTTAGCTCCTCATAATGTTCACACTCTCTTTTTGTTGTTATAGAGTATAAATATAAATGGGAATCTGTCATCAGATTCATGCTGCTCGAACTACGGACAGCATGCAGCAGAGCCTGGCTGCGCGACTGCTGCCAGATACAGTGGGTACGGAAAGTATTCAGATCCCCTTACATTTTTCACTTTTTGTTTTAGAATTTAACAAATGGCTGCAATGAAACACTTCATTTTTTTTCCTCATTAAAGTACACTCTGCACCTCATCTTTACTGAAAAAAACAGAAATGTAGAAATTTTTGCAAATTTATTAAAAAAGAAAAACTGAAATATCACATGGTTATAAGTATTCAGACTCTTTGCTCAGACTCATATTTAAGTCACATGCTGTCCATTTCCTTGTGATCCTCCTTGAGATGGTTCTACTTCTTCATTGGAGTCCAGCTGTGTTTAATTAAACTGATAGGACTTGATTTGGAAAGGCACACACCTGTCTATATAAGACCTCACAGCTCACAGTGCATGTCAGACCAAATGAGAATCATGAGCTCAAAAGGAACTGCCCAAGGAGCTCAGATACAAAATTGTGGCAAGGCACAGATCTGGCCAAGGTTACAAAAGAATTTCTGCAGTACTCAAGGTTCCTAAGAGCACAGTGGCCTCCATAATCCTTAAATGGAAGAAGTTTGGGACCACCAGAAGTCTTCCTAGACCTGGCCGTCCAGCCAAACTGAGCAATCGTGGGAGAAGGGCCTTGGTGAGAAAGGTAAAGGAGAACCCCAAGATCACTGTGGCTGAGCTCCAGAGATGCAGTAGGGAGATGGGAGGAAGTTCCACAAAGTCAACTATCACTGCAGCCCTCCACCAGTCGGGCCTTTATGGCAGAGTGGCCCGACGGAAGCCTCTCCTCAGTGCAAGACATATGAAAGCCCGCATATAGTTTGCTCAAAAACACATGAAGGACTCCCAGACTATGAGAAATACGATTCTCTGGTCTGATGAGACAAAGATAGAACTTTTTGGTGATAATTCTAAGTGGTATGTGTGGAGAAAACCAGGCACTGCTCATCACCTGCCCAATAAAATCCCAACAGTGAAACATGGTGGTGGCAGCATCATGTTATGGGGGTATTTTTCAGCTGCAGGGACAGGACGACTGATTGCAATTGAAGGAAACATGAATGAGGCCAAGTACAGAGATATCCTGGATGAAAACCTGTTCCAGAGTGCTCTGGACCTCAGACTTTGCCGAAGATTCATCTTCCAACAAGACAGTGACCCTAAACACATAGCTAAAAATAACAAAGGAGTGGCTTCAGAACAACTCTGTGACCATTCTTGACTGGTCCAGCCAGAGCCCTGACCTAAACCCAATTGAGCATCTCTGGAGAGACCTGAAAATGGCTGTCCACCAATGTTCACCATCCAGCCTGACGGAACTGGAGAGGATCTGCAAGGAAGAATGGCAGAGGATCCCCAAATCCAGGTGTGAAAAACTTGTTGCATCATTCCCAAGAAGACTCATGGTTGTACTTGCTCAAAGGGTGCTTCTACTCAATACTGAGCAAAAGGGTCTGAATACCTAAGACCATGTGATATTTCAGTTTTCCTTTAATAAATTTGGAAAAAATTCTACATTTCTGTTTTTTTTCAGTCAAGATGGGGTGCAGAGTGTACATTAATGAGAAAAAAATGAACTTTGTTTCATTGCAGCCATTTGGTAAATTCTAAAAACAGTGAAAAATTTAAAGGGGTCTGAATACTTTCTGTACCCACTGTATGTTACACTCAGAAAATGCTGTAGTGTTTCAGAAAAACAGTTTGAAAAGCTGGGGACCACAGCCAGCTTCTCCCTGCCCCGCCCCAGCACTCCGATTGCTGATACTGCAGCGCATCTGTGCAGAGTGAGCGGTTAAATGCCGGAGGATGTGACTGTAACCGCTCCAAGCACGCCTCCATGACTGAAAGCCGACAGCTATCGGGAGAAAATAAGATCATTCTCTTCCAGTAGCCACACTTTCAGTAAGGTGACCGGGCAGCATTGTAAAGCTATTTATCTGCAGATTAAAGGGGTTGTCCACTACTTGGACAACCCCTTCTTGATGTAAATGTTTGGCCCCGATAAAATAAAAAAAGCTTATACTCCCCTCCTGTGCTGGCGGAGTTCCAGCAGTGTCCGCACTCGCGGTCCCGAGGCTGCCGGTTGTTATGACATGTGACCCCAGCGCCCAATCAGCACCGGCATCACTGTCTCTGCCTTTGGACAAATTGAACAAGAAGAGGAAGTCTGGGTTGTGGCTGCTCTTTGACTTCCCCTTCATGTTCAATTCGACAGGAGGCGGGGACAGGGAAGCCAGCAGGGATTGGGTTCCGAGGTCACAACACCGCACAACAGCCCCGGGACCGTGAGTTCCGCGACAACGCTGGAACGGCACCGGTACAGGAGGGGAGTATAAGCTTTTTTATTTTATTGGGGCCAAGCGCGGGGTATGAAAATTAGTTGTCCAAGTAGTGGACAACTTCTTTAAGTAGGTAACTTGCATTTTCTAAGGTGACTTAATTTGGCACATTTTACTCCAGCACCCCCTGGATCAAAACTGGTATACAAAAAGCTAGTCTTGACAAATCAGCTTCAAATTGTTTATAGTCAGAGGCTTATTACATGCTGCAAACCTGTCCGCAGCGCTAAACCTAAGCCTTGTGAACTTAACCTTACATTCCACTTTCGTTGGAAATTAAAAAAAATATATATTTCACTGAGTAAATCAAAGACAAATGCTTTCTGTGATCTAAGGAAGGCTGGCTAGACTGTTTGCATGGAGAATTAAAAGGAGACTAGTGTTAGAAACAGTTTAATGCTAGAAATTTCCAGGCAAGCCAGAAGATAGGTCCTAGTGCTATTCAGATCTACATTTTCTTCACCTGGGACTGTTCTTCAAGGTAACATGGCCACTGTCAGACAACAGAAACAAGCACAATGGTGAGTCATTTGGTTTTCAGAGTACATGAGCAGAATGATGAAAGAAATGGAGATGTGTCAGTCTGCATCCCAGAAAAATTGTATATTTATTGGTCTTAAGTTACTAATGTAGTAATAATTTACATTGAGAATCCATAGGTAAACAATTTCAACATTTCCTTTGATATGAAAGTAGGGTAGGAGTAAAAATGCATCATATAATCCTGACAATACCAAATACCTTTAAGATTTCTGAATGCAACATCAAAGTTGTAATTTTAATGTGAAGATCTGCCACTGAACATCATATAGAGGAGATGATAATGGGCAGCACCGTGGCTCAGTGGTTAGCACTGTTGCTTTGCAGTGCTGGGGTCCTGGGTTCAAATCCCACTAAGGACAACATCTACAAGGAGTTTGCATGTTTTCCCCATGTTTGCCTGGGTTTCCCCCGGGTTCTCGGGTTTCCGCCAACACTCCAAAGACATACTGATAGGAAATTTAGATTGTGAGCACCAATGGGGACAGTGATGATGTAATATGTAAAACGCTGTGGAATATGATAGCGCTGTATAAGCAATGCAAAATAATAAATAATAACATAGATTATGGTTTAAAATAAATACTCACATACCAGTGCCTAACCGCTGCTTGGGTGCCATGACAGTCTCCAAGTTTCCTCCTCTGGCAGGCATGTGGCCACTGCAGCCAGTTACAGGTCACATCAGTGATAAGTTATTCACCACTCAGTAATTGTCTGCAGCAGTCATATGCCTGACCCCACCAAGAGAGGAAGTCTTGCTGGGAACCTGGGAAGAACTATGAAGCAGTGGTGGGGAATCGGTAGGAGAGTATACAGTAGGTTTTATTTGTAGACCATGCTGGATGATCAGTGGACAATCATAACATTTTTGTTGTCTACAGTCACCAGTAGAGAGCGCTCATTGAACTGAATTATAAAACAGTTTTCAATTTGCACCCCCTAATGGAGGCCGTAGGCAGCCAGAATTTTAGCAATGAATTCATTGCCAAAGCTTAGAATTTAGAAAGCTTTGTAAAAAATATTGAACTCCAACTATTAAAATATATATGAGGAATTGAAGCATAGGGACAAAACTGCCCATCAACTAGAGGATGATGGGGGAGCCAGCCACTGATTTTACCAAAACTGCTTCAAGATATTCAATCTGGAGTACAATTGAATGAAAAGATATTGGTCATGCTTTGGCCTCTCCATCAGCATATCCTCAAGAAAGATTTTACTGTAGATTTTTTTTAAACTGGCAATCAATTTCTGAAATGTTATGCTTGTTAATGACATGTAGTATTGCAAGTAATATTAAGTAAACTGACTTATGTCCTTATACAGAAAGAATGTATGTGGTGAACCATCTAAATCCATTTCTGCTTACCTGCCTTTGTTCTCTTTTCCCTTTACTTTACTTTCTTGACTTTTTCCTCCCATTGGATCCCATTCTACATAGGAGTCTTCAACTTTCAGGTTAAGGTGGGATGATGTGTTGTCCAGACCAAACGTCAGTGCTAAAAGTAGAAGAAACACACTGAATGAATGAATAGAATTTTTAGATAGGATTATTTGGGACACCTCAGAAAAAAACACCTTAAAAAACGATTATGTCCCATTTACATTAATGGTATAACTTAAAGGGATTATCCAGGAATGTAGTAAAATGGCCTCGGTCACATAATTCAAACACATTGGTCACGTGTCAGGATGGGCTGCAGTCTGAATAAACAGAGCTCCCAAGAACACATACCTCTGCGAGCCCCGGAGGAGGATAAGTGTGTGACAGAAGAAGAAATATATTTTCTCCTCAGCTGACTGAGCATGGAAGAATGAGGCTGGATAAAAAAAAATCCATTGTGCTCAGTCAACTGAAAAAATGTATTTCTTCTTGTGTCACACACTTCTCGGCTACAGAGGTATGTGTGCTGTTCATACAGCCCCTGACACACAGGTCTCAGGAGCAGTGTTTATTCAGACTACAGCCTGTTCTGCGTTTGAATTATGTGACAGGGGACATTTTATTACATTCCTGGAGAACCCCTTTCAGTCTAGGTTTCCATTAGACTCTGGTAAAAAAAAAAAAAAAAAAAAGCCCAGCACATCTATAGAATAAAATTAATACATTGATGCATGTATTCTGAGGACGATATACAAATATGTATTCAAGCACTAAACACCAGCACTCCATAATTGATGAATATATAAACTCTACTAAAGCTATATGTTAAAAAAATTGTGATGCACTTAGTTAACCGTTTTGATCAAAACTGCATAAGCTCATGTACCAGCAACAAAGTGACCTCATCTCAGATAGGACCCTAAATTCTATAAGCGCCATGTGCCTAGATCTCAATGAACTAGGGAAGAACATGAGCCAGCTGTATTTTGTGCTAATTAAAAACAGTTTGGCAAAGATGAAAGGATAATAGGGTGCACTAGAACTGCAAAATATACCAAAACCCCTAATGGAAAGCACATAACGCTTTTTAACAGCCTCTGTCTAGCAACTGTTTAATTTCATCACATAAAGCCAGGGTATGAAAAGAGAATACATACATATTAGAAAAGCAACGTTTCCTAAAAGTGACATTTTTCATTTGCATTAAGACCCAAAACACCATCTGTAAGAAAAGGGTTAAACAACTGTGCTCATCACTGATACCCAGAAGATGGGAGAAAAATGGGCAAACAGAAAAGCAACTCAGGTCTGGTCTCTAAGGCTTTAGAGCGCTCACCAAGAGTCAGCTCAAGTTGCAGCCTGGCTCCTACTAATGTGAAGTGACTCTTTGGCGTGAAAGCCTGAAAACAAGTTGACATGTTTCAGCCACTTTAGTTCTCTATCTTGACCTTATTACCATAGTTTAGAAATTCTTCAGGGTAAATTAGTTTCTACTAGAAAAAATATCTTTAATCCAAGATCACAGAAGGCCTTGTTCAATTCATCCTACTAATGTTACCAGTACTGGAGCGTCACAAGGGAAATAAAGAACTCCTCAAACAGAAACCTTCTATTATAAAGACATTTCTAAATTATCCATGAGACACGAAAAAACAAGGTTATCATGAAGCCAAGTGGGGATCTTCTGGATTAGATCTTGAAAGGGGCAATCGGGTCAAAATGATCTTTGAGATGTTATTGATGTACATGGGTAGAACACCTTAGTAAAGTATGAATGGGTCACAGCTTAGAGATTTCATGAATGTTGTTGAAAAGCCAACATCATAGGACTCTTTTCTGGGGTGAGGAGTTTCTACAGTTCTATACTCCCAGTACAGTTTCATCTGTCTGGGAAGGACCACTAGTCCGGTTCATGGTGGTTCTGCTGGTCAAAACACAAGAGTATAGTAGAAAACAGGCCTCCTTAAACCACATAGACACTCACACAAGTCATATAGTAGTAGAGGGAGAAAGGTCAGGAAAGGAAAGTAGAGCGGCTTCTTCTATGGGCACTAAAGTGAATGCACTTATTGGTTGTCACCTATAGAAACTAAACATCTGATAAACCGGCAATGGCTAAAAACAATACGATGGGATAGATTTCACAGATTTTAGGATAGGGAAAGTAATAGGGAGGAGTAGCTCTTTAGCACATAGCTGTGGCGAGTGAGGAGGAAGACAGAAGCCAGCTTAATGGATAGTTAGCCATTTACCAATTCAGGCAGCATCATTTATTACCTTTGGTTTCCAGTGTGACTGGATCGGAGTACTCCCCTGCTACAGCTTTGTTACAAGCACGTATTCTGAAATTCATAAATTTGGAGTCAAACTTCAAACCTGCAGGTGAAAACAATAAGAATGAATCCCATAAAATGCGATCTGTAGTTTAATTTCTGAAAGAAATTTTAATATTGATGTTAGGAAATGGGTAAAGTAACGAAGAATAAATAACATTATAGGTTTCCCAACTAGGATTAAAAAATCTGGAAGGAACACATTATAAAAAGTCACTATGCTTCAAGCGACCCTTTAGCCTGGCAGCAAATAAATAACTGTACATTTCTCATGTGGAGTTACTTCCTTGTGCCCTCTGTTCGGCTCCTCCTCTAAAGTCAGAATTATTCTCCTCATGCATCTAAAATGGGCACAGGGGAGTACAGCAAGTCTAAACCATGCCTCCGAACCGGTCCTGTGACTTGAGCTTGGGAAAGCAGAGCATGGTAGAGACTTACTACCCCTCGCTCCCCATATCACTGCAGCAGTCATCTTGGATACAGGAAGAATGGAGTACCGATTTGGGAGAAGATGGCAGCAAAGGGCAAGCGGAGGAACCTGGTAAGGTGACTGTACATGAAAAATGGAAAGACATTTTTCAGTACCAGGACGGAGAGTTACTTTGAGCAGTAAATTTTAAAAAAAAAGTGCAAGAACTTTTGTAAACTTTAAAGGGAACCTGTCACCAGATGTGTCATATATCAACTAAAAACTAGCACCTTATGCAGCGGTGCTGCATTCCATAAATGGTTATATAACCACCTGACTACCCCTGTATACCCTCCAAAAATCTTTTGAAGTTTTCCTGCGCTGCATGTTAATCCTGCTAGTCGGGTTCAATAGGCGCCCATTCTGTGCTCTCTATCCCTACTCCCGACTGCTGCTCGCCGTCCTCCTGCTTTGATTGATATGTATGATGCCTCCTGCGTCATCCACATAGCCAAGCGGAATCTCGCGCCTGCACAGAGAAATCGCAGCTCATGCCTGCGCCCATGCTTAGCCCCAGGGCAGAATGGTGACTCAGTGGTAAGCACTACAGCTTTGCAGAGCTGGGCTTCTGTGTTCAAATCCCACCAAGAAAACATCTGCAAGGAGTTTGTATGTTCTCTCCATGTTTGTGTGGGTTTCCTCTGGGTTCTCTGCTTTCCTCCCCCACTCCAAAGACATACTGATAGGGAAGTTAGATTGTGAGCTCCAATGGGGACAGTGATCATGTCTGTAAAACACAGTGGAATTAATGGTGCTATATAAGTGAGTAAAATAAATAATGTATCTTATGCGGCAGAGGGATGGACTTTTTTCCCCCTCTGACATCATGGTCGGGGTGCGGCTGCTTCCACCCAATCCGTAGGCTATGTACTAAAGTGGAGTAATCATAAAAAAAAAAAAACTTACCAGAAAGTGTGTACTCCATTCCCTTTATATTATCAATCATCTCCCAGCACCTCTCATCTTTAACCCTTGGAAGTCCATCATAGTTTGTCTTTCTGTATTCCAGAACATAATGATCAATCTTGTTATCTTCTTCGGACATTCTCCATACTACTGTCACACAGTTATCAGCGACCATACAATCTGCTGGATCTATTTCTGGAGCTTTGGGCACTGTAAAAGAAAAAGAAAGAAGATCATTCATCTTTCATTTCATGAAACTCTACTTGGATAACTTGTCAGTCTACTCCAGATTAGGAGGTTGCCAGAGAAAAAAACACTGCTGGCTCTACAAAAGACCAACTTGGGCAGCAGTGGACTCTATTCACTCAAGCTGGCATGAAGTCCATCAATGAAACAATAAGGGCACCATGTCTGTGCAAGTAATAGAGCAAAGATATAGAAAAAAACACTAGTTCTTTAGTTTTGGAAAGATTCAGCTTTTTGGCTTCTGATTCCCTTTTGCTTTAATGAGTGATGGAAGTAAAAGGACAGAGTCAGCATACTGTTATAGAATTAGCATAGTTTACCATGAAGAATATGAGTAATCCGATCATCAGGGTCAAAAAGAACATCATAATGAATTATGTAACAGCGGATAGCTGGCTGATTTAATGACTGCTTGGGAAAGTGATGCACAAAACACCAGACACCTACATTGGAACATGCAATTCTGAAGTTGGACTATAAAGTGTACTGTGTATTGACATTAAAGAAGGTTTCCCACTATAAATGTTTATGGCACATTGATTTAACACACGGATCTCCAACATGTAGCTCATGGGTCCTCGCGGTGTAGCTCGCTGCTACCTTGGCACATTAGCCTGGGTATAGCAGACAGAAAGGAGCAGGATGAAGTAGAGTTAGAGGACCAGCCATATAAAGGCTGTAGATTAGCGGAGTCGCAACTGCCTCCTCCTCCTTACTGGCGACATAATGCCCCTCAGCATGCGGCTGACTCCAACTGTTCTGCGAGGTCTTCCTTAGAATTGCAGATCCCATGGCCATCTCCAGGCTGCCTGCTCTAAACTGCATATTGAGTTTATTGTAAGTACTGTGCCACTTGGACAGCTTTAAAAAGATTATCATGCTCCACTTACTTCTGTATCTGCAAGTCTGAGGTACCGGTGATTATTTTACAGGACCTGGGGTGATCTGGGGGGAGGGTATGCATGCTTATAAGGGGATAGAGTAGACAGAGAGTGGGACAGCAGGGGTTATAGAGGATCTAAGGGGGTCTGGGATACACAAGGAAAGTAGGGTGCTGAGTAGGAGTAACAAGTGTGCTAATGGTATTAAATGTCTGCTAGCAAATGCAGGAAGTCTCGCAAACAAAATGGCTGAACTGGACACTCTTATGGTCGGTCACAGAATATGATGTGGTGGGCATTACGGAAACCTGGCTAGATAAAAGCCATGACTGGGTGACAGACAGAGGGATACACTACATTTAGAAAGGACAAGAAAGACCAAAAAGGTGGAGGGGTGTGTATAAATCGTAAGATCCAACTTAAAACCTGTGCTCAGTGACAACATTGGGGGGAGCTGCGACAATGTAGAGTCAGTCTGGGTTAATGTACATGGAGATGTCCATATTGGAAAGCTTTTAATTGGAGTTTGTTACAAGCCTCCAAAACAAATATAGCTGAACTGGTAGAGGACGAAATGCTGCAACAAATTAAAAATGCAGCAAACAATAACAAGGTCCTTATTATGGGGGATTTTAACTATCCAGGTATTCAATGGGACATAGAATCATCCAGTTGTGCTAAAAGCTGCAAGTTCTTATCTACAGTTCAGGACAATTACCTCTCTCAGCTGGTAGATGAACCAACCAAGGGAGGTAATCGGCTGGATCTGGTGCTGTCAAATAGACCAGATACAATTTCAGATCTACAGGTCCGGGAGCATTTGGGAAGCAGTGACCATAATATGGTAAGTTTCAATGTAATATTCAATAAAACATTTCAAAAAGGAAATGCAAAAACCTGGAACTTTAGGGAAGCTGATTTCAACAAATTAAGGGAAGAGCTTAATCGTGTAGACTGGGACCATGTCATGTTAACTGGGGATACCGAACATAAGTAGGGCATATTTAAGGAAATACTACTAGAATCCTGTAGAAAATTTATAGCCTCTTGTAATAAAATGTCCAGGAATAAAAAGAAACCATTATGGATAAATAAGATAGTACAAAGTTTAATAAGACAAAAACAAAGGGCATTCAAAATCTTGAAGGCTGAGAATACAGAAATAGCATTTCAGGAGTATAAAGACCTAAATAAGAAATGTAAAAAAGAAATCAAGCTAGCAAAACAATCTACAGAGCAACATATCGCCAGTGACATTAAAATAAATCCCAAAATTTTTTAGCATACATCAATGCCAAAAAGAGAAAATCAGATGGTATCGGCCCCTTAAAAAACGATAACAAAAAGATAATTATAGAGGACAAAGAAAAGGCTGAGATATTAAACAGGCACTTTTCATCCATGTTCACCAACAGGGATCTTTCAATAGGGCAAAAATCAAAGTTCACCACCTAATATAACTAGTTTAACACAAAAAGAAGTATGACTGTGTCTGAGCAAATTAAAGAAGTCGGCCACAACTTATTATGTTCCCAATGTATCCCCCCGAGGCCCATAAGTGTCTTTGTAATTACCTTCTGTTGCAGGTTCTGCCTGTGAGCGGCGCTATCGCTGGCCGCTCACAGGCATCACGTGACCCCGCGCTGATGTCACGACAAGTGGCTGCTGGGTTGTGGGTGGGGTTTCCCCGCGCGTCACACCCAGCATCCACCGCATGCTTTCCCGATGAATGAGGAGAGGGAGAGCACGCGGTGGATGCTGGGTATGACGTGCAAAGGGAAAGTACCGATATTTAAGAAAGGTAAAAAAAAAAAAGTGGATCCAGGTAACTACCGTCCGGTAAGTCTGACATCAGTAGTGTGCAAGGTTTTTGAGGGCATCATAAGAGATGACCTGCAGAGTTATATCGCAGAGAATATATAATATACTTACCTTGTAATGTCTTCACATCCTGTTCCGTCCAGATGTGCCAGATCCCTGAATTCCAAGCGGCGGAAGTTCATCGACCGCCATATTGGGACACCCAAGTGATGGGTGTCTCAATATGTAAACCGCTTGTGGTACCAGCCTCTTGCGCGGTACCACCAGCGGAACACCGTTGCAAACACGCCGCCAGGATCGGCCAAATTATTCACTGACCGCCGCCATCTTTGTACAGGAGGAGCGCATGCGCAGTTTTAATGAGACCGCCGCTATCTGCCTGCACAAAGATGGCGGCGGTCTGATTTACTGCGCAGGGAGACAGCTCAAACGAGAGAACACATGAGGGAAGAAGACAGCACAGGGGTGGAGAGAGAGGACCGACAAGGGGTAGAGCACATGGCGTACACAGGTCAAAGAAGAGATCACATGAGATGAGAAGACAGCAGATGGGGGAGAGAGAAAGAGCACAGTGGGGAGACAGCTCAAACGGGACAGCACATGAGGGGAAACACAGCACAGGAAGAAGAGAGCACATGGAGTAGAGCACATGGGGTAGACAGGTCAAAGAAGAGAGCACAGATGGGAGAAGTCAACACATGCGGGAAAGAGAGAGTGGATAGGTGGGTGAGCACATGGGGGGGGGGGGGGGGGGGGAGAGATTCTCAAGGCTGCAAACCCTGCCCCCATCGTGACATTACCGCGATAGCATCGGGCCTCCATCTAGTAATATAATAAATGATAACCATAGATTGTGTCCAACCAACATGTTGGGTTTCTATGAGGAGGTAAGTGCAAATCTGGATGTTGGTAATGCAGCTGATGCTGATACTGTACCACATTAGCAGCATTATACTGAAGCTACAGAAGTAAGAGGGACTTGGGGGAACTATATGTAGATGGGTAAGGAATTGGCTAAATGATAGGAAACAAAGAGTCGTCATAAATGGTACGTTCTCTAAATGGGATATAGTCAGCAGTGGGGTGCCACATGGATCTGTGCTAGGACCGATTCTTTTTAACCTCTTTATTAATGACCTTGGGGACGAGATTGAGAGTAAAGTGTCAGTTTTGGCTGACGACACCAAACTATGTAGGATATTAAAATCTGATCTTGACATTACGATTGTTATGCACACGCCCGGGCTAAGCGGCGTGTGCGTGTGATTGGTAGTGATTCCACTGGACCGTGCCGGAGAGTGAATGCCTGGAGGGGCGTGACTAAGTATTCACCCGATCCGACCAGGGTCGCACGACGGCATACGACGCCAGTGCACCAAGGAGGAACCGAGCAGAGGGACCAGGTGCTACTCCAGGACAGACCCCGGACACGGCTGTTGACCCACACAGGGGAATACAGGAACAGGCTGGTAGGCTGGCACACAGACTGGTGGGTATAGGCAGGCACGACTGGTATGCAGGCAGGCGGGTATGCAGGCAGGGGGGTAAAGGCAAGCACAGCTAGAGTGCAGACAGGGAGGCACTAGCAGGTAGGAACACAGGCGGGATAGGACCCAGTACACACCGGGACTCAGGAACAATACAGGCAGAGGGTTACAGGCAAGCACAGCTAGAGTGCAGACAAGGCTGAGCAGGGAGGACAGGGCTCTGTTAACACGGAACAGACAGGAAGGGAAAGACAGAGCCAGATACTCACACAGTACTTGCAGAGACAACAAGCAGGAGTTAGGTACGAGTTCAGACTCTGCAGAAAAAGGAAGGGAACGGACATAGAGGCAAAACAGGTAAAGGACAGGAGAGAGTTCAGACTGGAACTGAGTGTACGGAGGAGACCGACACTGCAGAGGGATACAGGAGCGGGTCTGGGAATACGGCCCCCAGAGAGGCGGAACGAACAGGCAAGGAGCGTGTTCAGACAGGACAGACCAGACGCAGGAGCGGGTCTAGGAAATCGGCCACTAGAAGGCGGAACGAGCAGGCAAGGAGCGTGTTCAGACAGGACAGACCAGACACAGGAGCGGGTCTAGGAAATCGGCCACTAGAAGGCGAGAGGAACAGGCTAGGAGCGTGTTCAGACAGGACAGACAAGAGAACACAGAAAGGACTCAGTTCAGACACGGGAGCTGATACCGCAAAGCAGGAGACATACAGGACTCAGTTCAGACACGGGAGCTGATACCGCAAAGCAGGAGACATACAGGACTCAGTTCAGACACGGGAGCTGATACCGCAAAGCAGGAGACATACAGGACTCAGTTCAGACACGGGAACTGATACAAAAAGCAGGAGACAAGAGACGGGACCTGGCACCTTCAGAGTGCAAGCACACACTGAAGGAAACACTATGCTCAGGCAGGGATAGAAGGGAGCTGCTGAGCTATATACCAAGTGACAGACAGCAATAGGCTGAGGACGCACAAGGGGTGTGACCCACAGCAGGTACAAAAGGCAGGAAGTGATCGGGCGCCGCCCTTAAGCAGCAGAAACAGACACAAACAGACAGCATGGAGGGAAGCCAGAGAGACATTCTGGACAGGAGATCAAGTGCGCCCTCTTGCACAGTGGGAGATGGACCACCATGCAAGGACGCCGCCAGGTATGTTACAACGATATTGCAGAACGATCTGGATAAGATGACTGAATGGGCAAACACTTGGCAGATGAGGTTTAATGTAGATAAATGTGGAGTAATGCACCTAGGACAGAGTAATCCTATTGCTACATATACATTAAATGGGAGTTTACTCTGGACTACAGAACAGAAGAAGGACTTGGGCATTCTGGTTACAAGTAAGCTGAGCAGCGGTACTCAATGTCAAGCATCAGCCGCAAAAGCAAACAAGATTTTAGGATGTATAAAAAGAGAAATAAAATCCCGAGATCCCAACGTATTGTTACCCCTTTATAAATCACTGGTGAGGCCACATCTGGAATATGGGATCCAGTTTTGGGGTCCACATTTTAAAAAGGATATTCAGAAGTTAGAGTCAGTTCAAAGGTGGTCAACTAGATTATTACAAGGGGTGGAACGTCTCTCATATGATGAGAGGTTGGAAAGGTTGAGTTTGTTTAGCTCAGAAAGGCGATGCCTCAGGGGGGATCTCATTTACATGTATAAATATATGTGTGGTCAGTACAAAGGACTGGCACATGACTTATTCCTTCCAGAGACAATACGAAGGACCAGGGGGCACTCTTTAAGGGTGGAAGGCGATTTTGGCACCTAAACAGGAAGTTGTTCTTTACAGGCAGAGCAGTCAGGCTGTGGAATGCCCTGCCACAAAAGGTAGTGATGGCCGACACTATAACAGCTTTCAAAAAAGGGCTGGATGATTTCCTTGATACACATAACATTGTGGGCTACAGGTAAATATTACGCCTATAGTAGTACATTTAATTCGGTAATAGTAATTACATAACTAGTATCATAATTAGGTTTGATCCAGGGTTCTAGGACTGATCACCTTTTCTCGGGGTCAAGAAGGAATTTTCCCCATGATGCAAATTGGCTGAATTTGTCCTGGGTTTTTTGCCTTCTTCTGGATCAACAGATTTAGGCATAGGGATTTTAGTAATACCATTACTAGAATCACAAGAGTAATACTAATATAAAACTAATGAAAAAATTATCAACTGGTTCCTTTTTAATTGTAAAAGAGCTGTAATAATAAAAATGGTAATATTACATTTGTGAGGCCTAGTCCCAGTAAGCTAGTGTAGTGTTAGTGTAGGGAGTACAATGGGGGAGAAAGGTGGAACTGACCTAGGTGTTTATTCAACCTACCTTGCTATGTTACATTTGTTTGCTGGTGGTCCGCCTGCTGCCTCAGGAAAAAAAGGGATGCATGCTAGATGCTGTATTTGACAATATATTTACAGGGGACCAGGCACTTTATGCAGTTACATTTGTGCATTGTGTACATTGATGGTGTCATGCACTCTTTAAGTAGCAATTTGGTGGAGTTTCTCAGTTAAAACAGAAGTTGTGATCTTTTACACAACTTTGATAAAGCCTTTCTTGCCACCAAAAACAAGAATATTGCAAATGGATTGCCCCATAACAAAGTGTCCCATAGTTTAAAACATGAAATAACCATTTGAAAAAAAGTATTAGAACACTCTCCAACATTAGTTGCAAGTATACATGTAAATATTGCTATTATGGATCACACTGTACCAATAAGTACTACAAGCCCGAGTGCTTAGTGCCAATGATCAGTGCAGTAGGTCATTATGTTACAACATGGATGGACATCTAAGGACAAGTATAGGATGAAAAGCAACATTTGACATCTTTTCTGATTATCATATTCATCATTCTGTCAAATTAATTACTACAGATGCTAAAACCACTTGAAAGTTTAAGTCCCCAGGATGACTTCAGATAGGTAATTCTCAGGCACAACTGCATTTATGAACCTTTGCGTTTTTTACATTGTGTTTTTAAATTTACCGTATGTTTAGCAAACTCTAAAAGAGTACCTTAAGATTGTCCTTTTGTTAGTTGATTCCATACAGCTGAGAAAAAGCAATTTTTTTTAATACATTTGACACTGGAGAGATTGACATATATGGAACTGTATTGTGCACAGTGGCATAGATACACACACACACACCTGCAGGTTTTCCAAGTGCATGTGCACTTTTTATCTCCTTTGCTGATGAGATTATATATAAAAAAAACCTTTGACGAAACAGGTCCAATATATACAGAATATATTCATCCTGCTACAGAAAACTCCAACATTACATTTGGGATCTAAGGGGCAACATTTCTCCTTGTGGAGAGTAACAAGCCAAGCTTGGCATGTCAGAGTGAGCGGATTTACCTATGCCATGCATGCTCCTCTGGGAAATTAAATATGCAAACTGTCTCTTCAGAGAGGAAGAGGACAAGAACTCTAGCTCCACCTATTGGAAGTAGCAATCCTAAAAGTCAATATCGACGAGCCTTGTCACATGACTTAGGATAAAAGCCAAACCAGAATCCCAATTTGCACTAGAGTCCTAGTCCTCTTCCTCTCTGAAGAGGCAATCTGCATATACAACATTACATTTGTCATTCTATTCATTGCTATTAATCCCATTACCTGGTAAGAATTTTAAGGACTGGAGCATTTGTCTTTCCTGGGAAAAATCCACCATCAAATGTGTCATGTTGTCACTGAGCTTTGGTTTCAGTGAAAGACGGAAGGCAGCAGCCATTGTGACCCTTTTAGAATGAAGAATATGGAGAAAAGACAATCATAAAGTGACTCTCAATATGGTATTAGCACCTGTACCAAAATGAATGGCAATTATCTGTTCTATACCACCAATATCTGGAGTTTATGGTGGATGTGCTAATCACTGGATAGGCACATATACATTTTGCAGAAGAGCTTTGTTGGCTGAGCAAGAGTGAACTGAGCCAAATATGAAGTAATCAATGCCTTTATGGTTGGAAACATTTGCTGTAGCGCCATAGGAATAGGATATTATCATTACCCATCATTATCTAGGTGTGCAGGATTAGTGAATCATTATGTTTACATCCACTTCTATTCAGTTTAGTAAGTCTGCCATAGAAGTCTACATACTTAGCAAATCTGTCACACACAGCACTCCCACTATCACTGAATGGGTTTCTTTCTTAGATTGTTTTTACAAAGAGTTTGACTGGCTAAACATATTACATAAATGACAAATAAAGCCACTTCATGTTATTCTAATGTGTATGCTGAAAGCCCCTATAGCCACCAAAGTCTCCCTTCAAGGCAATGATGGTTTGTCCTATTGGATCTTTAATATGACCAATGCAATGTTCCTTTAGATGAGCTCCAAGGCTGCAGTTATATATACCACTTATTCTCTACTTAAATACACATTAATGATCAAACTGATGTGTTTCAATAGGGACAGACATATGTAGGTCAGGTCTGCCAACAGGATCGGAACCAGAACTTGTTAGGCTACATCTGAAGAACCTACCATATAAAAGTTATCAAACAAATGGCAACAAATGCCTACTCCCTGATTTGAATGAAAATGGAAGATATATATTAAAGGGAAATCTGGGATTGCTTCTGGCAGTCAACTCAATAGGGAAATGGCACCGTTTAGGACAAAGAGAAGACATTTCATTAGAAACATGGCCTTGTTAACAGCAAAAGCTATGAAAATCAAGAGGAAATCCAATGATCTGTTGTTAAAGGGGTTTTCCTATTAACAAAGTACATTTTAATCAACAGATCTTGGAATAAGAAATAAATTCCACAATTGGAAAAAAAAATGTTCCTGTATTGTGTAATGGCTGTGTCTGACCGTACAGGAACATGGTCTGATCATACCACATCTCCTGGACAGGGGAGGAAGCAAAAGACTATACAGACATTACAGTAAGGGATCACAGATGATTATTTCTGTGAGGTAAAGCTTTTGCTGGCTGTTTTTAAACAGGTTTTACCTCACAGAAAACAGTAGCTGTGATCCCATGCTGTACTGTCTGTATACTCTTTTGCGTCCTCCCCTGTCCAGGAGCTGTGGTATAATCAGACCATGTTCCTGTACGGTCAGACACAGCCATTACACAGTACACAGCAGGGACACATTTATAAGATTATCTCAGCACAAACATTATTTTTAACACATTCAATTTTGGAACTTATTTTTAATCCAAGATCTATTGATTTGTGGGAAACCCTCGAGTTGGCACAACATGCTGAGCAAATCATCCTTCACAAATAATGGTGTGTTTAGAGGACAGATTTTCTGTAACTTAAATTTCTGTGCACTGCCAAGGATTATGTGATCTGCTCTATATTAGTTGTGGTAGAAGAATAGCACATAAAATGTTACAAAATACACTGCAATCGCAATACCCAAACACAAACATTTATGGTTAAAAAATAGGGAAAAAAAAGAGGATAATGGTACAGTACCTATCCTTGATCTGTCTGGCAGCCTTGGTGCAAGAAGAAGAGAGAAAGCAAAGTTAGTGTATCCATGCAAGTGAAGGAGGGCAGCAAACTCCATGCAGGATTTTAGGGCAAGAAGAGAGAAAAAAACAAAACAAAAATCACACTCAGGTCCTCTGCACATGTAAGTAGTCATTGTGTAATTCAGAAAGACAAGAAACAGCAATGTTAATTAGAAGAGTTAATCATCAGGCATCAAAGAAAAGAGAGTACAACAAACACTTGTTTTCTTGAACTGGGAAAAGAAGCTGAATGTACCATCCTCCATTATCTCTTCTTAAAGGGAATCTATCAGATCAATGGAACCTCCAAACTATTTAGATCAGTGTTTCCCAAACCCCATCCTCACGGCCCTCCACAGGTCATGTTTTCAGGATCTCTTTAGTATTACACAGGTGATTGAAGTATCATCAGGGCATCAGGAATTCTCTCACCTGTGCAACACTATGGAAATCCTGAAAACATGACCTGTGGGGGGCCGTGAGGATGGGGTTTGGGAAACACTGATTTAGATGATCACGTGGCTCTCTGAAAGATAATGTCTTCCACATCTTTATTGATGAAATGTGTTGCTCACTGACTAGAAAAGTGATTTTTCAATTCATATGCAAATGAGGCTTGTGTATCATGGGAGCATCTCTCCAGCCTCTGCCTCCATTACGCCTTCCTTAGCTGTGTAGTCAATCAGAGGAAGGTGGGACTAGGAGAGGAATAGTCAGGGAGGCAGAGGCTTGGAAAGTGCTTTGACACGCCCAGAACAAGTAACCTTATGAACTAAAATGAGCAAGTAAAGGCCCCCAAACATATTAGAATAATGTCGGCCGAGTTCTCAGATATCGACGCGTTCAGCAGACAGTAAGGGGTCTATGGGCCCTCCACATATAGTGTTGGGGAAGAAAAGAATCCAATGTCAGATTTCAAACTGCCGATCCTTTGTTCTTTAACAGACAAGCCGCTACTAGAGGAGCCTGGCAGAGGCTCCATGTATAGAGAATTACTTTTAAAGGTGCAGCATGCACGGTCCTCCCTCCCCCATTGCATCTATCTCACTCTCTGTCTTTGAACCAGTCACGGAAGAAGTGATCAGGCTCCTTGCATCTGCTCGCCCTTCTACCTGCACCAGTGACCCTATTCCCTCACATCTCCTTCAGTTCCTTTCCCCGGCTGTCACCCCTGACCTAACTAAAATATTTAACCTCTCTCTCTCATCTGGTATATTTCCCTCCTTATCTAAAAACACTCCAGTATACATCAATTACTTAAAACATCATCCCACGACCAAAACTGTGCTGCTAATTACAGACCTGTGTCTAATCGTCCCTTCCTCTCTAAACTCTTGGAACGCTTGGTCTACTCCAGTCTGATCCGCTATCTCTTAGATAAATCTCTTCTTGACCCTTTACAATCCGGTTGCCACTCTTTACACTCCACTGAAACTGCCCTCACTAAAGTCTCTAATGATCTACCAACAGCTAAATCTAATGGTCACTACTCCCTGCTGATTCTCCTGGCTCTCTCTGCAGCATTCGACAATGTGGATCACCAGCTCCTCCTCACGATGCTCTGCTCTATCGGGCTCAAGGACACTGTTCTCTCCTGGCTCTCCTCCTACCTATCTTTTGATGGCTCCTCTTCCTCCCCTTTTCCCCTTACTGTCGGGGTTCCCCAAGGATCGGTCCTAGGCCCCCTCCACTTTTCCTTATACACCACCCCTATTGGACAAACAATCAGTAGATTTGGTTTTCAGTACCATCTCTATGCTGATGACACCCAATTATACACTTAAGTCTCCTGACCTCACCCCTGAATTATTACCAAACACCAGTGATTGTCTTTCCATCGTCTCTAACATTATGTCTTCTTTCTATCTGAAACTGAACCTGTCAAAAACTGAACTTCTTGTGTTTCCTCAATCCACTACTCCCCAGCAACAAGCCCGCTGTCTTGGGGTCATACTTGATTCAGATCTTTTCTTCTCCGCCCACATCCAATCACTTGACCGCTCATGTCATCTACACCTCAAAAACATTTTTATAATTCGACCTTTTCTTACCTTTGACTCTGCAAAAACTCTTACTGTCGCTCTGATTCGTTCTCGTCTGGACTACTGCAACTCTCTACTAATCAGCCTCCCTCTTACTAAACTCTCCACTCTCCAATCTGTCCTGAATGCAGCAGCCACGATCATATTCCTCGCCAACCGCTACACCGATGCCTCCACCCTGTGCCAGTCGATGCACTGGTTACCCATCCACTGCAGAGTTCAATATAAACTCATCACCCTCACCCACAAAGCGCTCCATGCTTCAGCACCGCCCTACATCTCCACCCTACCCGTGCCCTCCGTTCTGCTAATGACCCAAGATTAACATCCTCAATAATCCGAACCGCTCACTCCCGTCTCCAAAAATTCTCACGTGTGGCACCAATTCTTTGGAATGCACTACCCAGGACTCTTCGATTAATCCCCAATACCCACAGTTTTAAGCGTGCCCTAAAAATGCATTTCTTTAGACTGGCCTATCGCCTCATCTATCTAGCTATTCCCCTTTTTTTTTCTCCCCATAAAAAATTTCCTTCCAAATCAGGAACCTCGTATCATCTGTTTTCACACTCCCATGTACTTAAATAGACTTCTGTGTCTGTACTTGTTCACATACTGGTTGGTGACTGGTTCATTTAGCATTATGTGATTACCCTATTTATTACATTGATGGTTGACCATACAATACGAGCAATTGTTACCATCCACCTTTCGTGTCTCCCCCATTTCCTCATAGATTGTAAGCTTGTGAGCAGGGCCCTCTCTCCTCCTGGTATCTGTTCATTTATGTGATTATTGTTATTCTGTAATGTATTTTATTGTCTGTACAAGTCCCCTGTAAAATGTAAAGTGCTGCGGAATATGTTGGCACTATAGAAATGAAAATTATTAAAGGTGTGGATGACATTACCTTTCAGAAAGCAACTTGACCACAAACAGTTTGGAAGGGTGAAGTGGATTGTTTTGACAGATTCCATTTAATTTTGGATTACAATTTACATAACAAGTTTAATACAACATATAGAAATTCTAAAAATACCCTCGTCAGGCTGTAATTCTCATCATAACTACTGTGTTACAAACATAAGCAAATAAATTGTATTTATTTTGTGACAGGTATCAGGGTCGCCAAATTCAAGAGCACTTTTTTGCTCGGTCTGTAAAAAAAAAAAAAAAAAAATGAAGGGAGTCTGTAATTTTTTTTACTGTAATCATTTTACAGTCAACGCAGCAGATTTCTTCATATCAGAATAATGGGCTGTAGACATGTATCATTTATAATCACAATGATTTACTGTGGTTTTCCAATGTGTCCGTATAAATATTAACGGTCTGATTTTTTTTAATAGGCTGTGCAGAAAAGAGATAGTCAAAATCAATAAAAAGCTGGTTACATGGTTCAACACAGCATAAGATATGTTCAGCAAAGGTAATGAAGGACATCTGCAAAGTCCATACTCAACAATATCTGTAGCCTCCGATCCTCACAAGATCTCCTGCTCTACTCCCCTCTTATCTCCTCCTCCCACAATCGCATACAAGATTTCTCCGGTGCATCCCCCCTACTCTGGAACTCTCTACCCCAACACATCAGGCTCTCGCCTACCGTGGAAACCTTCAAAAGGAACCTAAAGACCCACCTCTTCCAACAAGCCTACAACCTGCAGTAACCACCGCTCCACGATACCGCTGCACGACCAGCTCTACCCTCACCTACTGTATCCTCACCTATCCCTTGTAGACTGTGAGCCCTCGCGGGCAGGGTCCTCGCTCCTCCTGTACCAGTCGCTGTCACATTGTGTTCAAGATTATTGTAATTGTTCTTGTATTATACCCCTTTTTCACATGTAAAGCGCCATGGAAAAAATGGCACTATAATAATAAATAATAATAATAATAATAATAATTGTATTATTGGAGCTAAAAGGAGAATAACTGTGTAGATAGGAGGAGGAGCTCTGTCTCTGGCTCCTCCTTCCTTCCATCTACATAGAATCCCATCAGTAGCAGCTGCCATCTCCCATCTCAGTAATGGGAAAGTCTTCACTGAATACAGATTTATCTCAGAATTGAGAATTTTGATAATGACTGATCAATTCTGGCAGAGAAACAAGCCGATTCCTCTGATAAGATATATTACACAGTTGCTTATTTTCATGTGTACTATGGATTTATAAAATACAAATTAAAACGATGGTTACTCTTTAAGGAGTCCGTGATTTTTTTTGAAGCAGAAGAAACTTATTCAGATTATTCTGAATGTAATTATTTTGCAGATTACAGTATTGCTGCTGATTTCTTGATATCAGAATTATGGGCTATAGACATGCATCACTTATAACCATAATGATTTATCATGGTTTTCCAATGTCTGTCCATGGTTTTTCGATGAGCTGTCCGGAAAAAATAAAAAGTCAAGTTCTCAACCCTTGTCCGCCCCTGCTGCATTTTTTGATTCAGCTCACCAGTTTTGCGGTAGAAACTGGTAACAAAAAGCAGAACAACAATGGATGCCGTTTTGACACCAGTTAACAGCTGAGGCCCAAAAATAAAAAAACTGACCTTGTTGCCACGGATAAATGGACAGTCAGCATTGGAAAGACAGCCGAGCTGGTTACCAATGAATACAACTATAGTAAAGTATTTCAAATTTCATGAAAAACTAAAGAGACTGGAATTTTGTTGATTGTTGTTGATTTTGTGGTATACTATGCCTGATGAAGAGACCTGAGTAGTCTCGAAAGCTTGCAATTTGTTACCATCTTTTCAGTTAGCCATTAAAAGGTATCAACCACTGAGGACTCTCAAATCTTAATATTGTTGAAAACGTGAAATTTCCCCTTCCGTTTCCAGTGGCCGTGAGTAGAATTGAGACGCACTATAAACAATTCTTCCCACGTCTGGAAGGCTTGTGTTTGATTAGTGATGCCATCCCTACGCTCCACTGCTTCCCAATGCCGCCTACTAAGCTATTCACTGTGCACTTTGAAACAAGGCTGGCTGTTAAGAATCCTACAGATGGGAAACAAAGAACATGCGGACTAAAGTTATAACTTGCCTCTATCTGTTCCCAAATTAAAAGTTTCTCATATGAAGTGGAGAATTTTTTTCCCCTTACAGTATTGTATATTTGTCATAAAATTATTGTTTTTGATCTTGAAAGGTGGCAGAAATTCACTGGACAGCTTTTTATATTGGAGCTCATCTCAGACTAGCAGGACCTGGCTTGCAGTTCATCATAGAAGGCATGTTTGCTATGTTGCTTTATATTTAGCTAGTGTACTAGAGGAGACGTTAAGCAGGACAAATGCTACTTTTGTACTCAGAACAAGCTAAAATTTACTATAGGCACTAAAAATACAGCGGTGTGTATCACGGTAAAAAATAAGTATACTTTACTAAGTAAAGTCTTTCAGCACAAAAAGACTGTTCAAACCAAGCACAGGTGCTCAGTGCACCCTTGGTGTTGTCATAAGGTTCAACGCACTTTAACAGCGACTTGTTTTCTCATTTATCCTACAGAGATAGATGGAAAGCAAATATGTGGAAAGGCATGCTTAACTATTCAGCCATGGTTCAGCCATGGTAAAAAGGTCCAACCAAGCGACTGAGCTTGGTTTTAACAGTCTTTTTGCGCCCCCTTTCAAGTTGGGTTAACATTTGCACTAGTATTTTCATTACCTGTTCTATATAAAACAATGGACACCAACGTCTCCCAACACTAACTATAAAATACGGTCCGTCATTTTACCAAAAATTTCATTTGTTTGCTGACTAATTTCTTCAGGTATTTTTGACAACTGCAACAGGGCTTCAAATTCTGTCAAAAAAGGAGCAGTCACTTTTCCACATGTGTGATACAGGTGGATCTCTGTTATTTAAAGAAGCACTCCTCCTCCCTTCAAAGTTTTTATCCTCTTAATATATTGCAATCATCATATTATATAGCACTGTGTACTTACAATTGCTCATTTTGCCTTTATACCTATCCAATTCTTCTTTTCTCTGCTCCATGTAGAAACAGGAAGTCTCTTGCCCCTTCATTTCTTATTCCCCTCTTGAATTCCTGACCCAGCTACTCCCTCCTCCCCCCCCCCCCCCTGCCAGGGACTTTTGCAGTGACTCATGACTCATGCAGAGAAAATTAACATCCTCTTTGTACATAGAGCTCAGAAGGATT
This sequence comes from Phyllobates terribilis, assembly GCF_046119375.1. Taxonomy (NCBI): domain Eukaryota; kingdom Metazoa; phylum Chordata; class Amphibia; order Anura; family Dendrobatidae; genus Phyllobates; species Phyllobates terribilis. The sequence continues at coordinate 113,475,017 of NW_027362761.1, read as the reverse complement.
CAGCTAGTCAGTTTTTAATCATGTGATGTCATAATAGACCTAATGGAAAAGAGAAGAATTAGCTTGGTAGAAATACAAAATGAACAATTGTAAGTACACAGTGCCATATAATATGATGACTGCAATATATTAAGAGGATAACAATTTTGATGGGCGTGCTTCTTTAAGATGGCTATGCACTTTAGAAAGTTGTCAGCTAGCTATTTAAAAGGGGAGTAAAGGCGACCATAAACATTAGTCTAAACTGAACATAGCAAGACAATATCAGAGGCATCAAATGACGTCTAATGTGTATGGAGACCTACCGAAAAATACATCCTTGTTGGATCTACAATAGCCTATCATTTGTTCTACTGGAAAAAAGCCGCTGCCACTTGAGTCTGGCAGTGGCTCTCTCAGAGAGAACACTGGAGCGCTTGGCTGAAATGAGCATGTCTGTGTATGGGGGAGATGGGAGAGAGAGCTGTCGGCCGACAGCTATCTAATGTGTATGGAGGCCTTAAAGCACCACTCCCATGGTCAAATAAAAATAAAAATGCTGGACTGTTACTGCTAATCGAAGTTCCCTACCCTTAATATTATACCAGTCAGCCGTTGTCTTCATCTGTCATCTCAAATTGGTCTTCTGCAGATTGTGACCTGCCAGTTCACTCCATTGTTTGCTGGGTGACCGGAAGTCACAACTCAATGTAAGTCTATGACAGCCTGAACAAGGCACTCCTAGACACACAGAGCTTGTGACTGTTACCTCTAACCTCCGGTCAGTCAGACGTTTCAGTCACAAGATTTTGGATCAGGACCGGAGCTGGGAAGAGCTGAAGACAGCAGCTGGTGAGTATAAAACCTTCGGGGCAGGGAACTTACATTAGTGGCACCACTAAAATAAAAATATGCTGGAGTGGTGCTTTAAAGTGATGCAGCCCTTCTCTCGTGAGAACTCATGGACCAAGTAGGCTAAAATCCAACAACTCGATCCTTCTGAACCTACCTTAGTCATTGAGGAAACTTCAGGAAACCCTCATGCACATTAAATGCTCAGTCCCACTGGTTTCAGCCAACATTAAATCTAATGTGTATAGTCAGCTTTGTTAAAGCAGTGATTAGTCAAATACTACTCTACTCAACGTGACTAATAAGCAATAAAGACATTTTGGTATCTACCAGCCCATGCTGACCTAGTAGCCGCTTAATAGAGCTATATCACTTTATAAAGGAGAAATTGTGGTTATGTCAGAAGTAAACAGAATCTGACGGCAGGACATCTGTATGATGATCAAACAATGTTGGAAGCAATGGAGCCACACCAATGAGAATTTCACCAGTCTTAAGATGGTACCATCGATATGATGCCAAGTCAAAACTAACAGATATACAAAAGGAACCTTTCAAATTTCAGGATCAGAAGAAACTATCAATTATGGGATACTTACAAACAAGTCATTTCATTTTCCTTAGGCTTTATTCACACATCAGTAATTTTGAACAGTATTTGTATGCGAAAACCAGGAGTGTCTCCAAAACACAGAACAGGTGTCAAGCTTTCAATTATAGGTTTTCTCTGTCAGTACCAATCCTGGTTTTGGCATATAAAAATAAGCCCACTAAGCCCTTACAAAACTTGCTGGTTGAGTATTATGTCGTGTGATACCTTTTAGTTCTTCTGGAACTGACAGAGGATAGGGCAGGAAGTTCTGAAAAAGGTCACTAGTGCCTTAGAAATATTAAATGCTTTGTTTATAGGTTTTACAGAATTAGTAATTCATATTTATTTGGGTTGTGACATTTCAAAGGAACCTTAATTTTGTCCAGGCTTAGGACAATAATCTGAGGTCACTCTGTGCGACTGCAAATTGCTGAATCGTGACAGTGTGCTGGTTATGCAGTAAAATAACAAACCATGCAGTACTTAGCTACCGTTATCTTTGCCCCTTGATATTCTGACTTTCCACTGTTCCTTGCTGGAGATTGTTGATAGGACTGCAGTGATGTGATGTATACAGCATGTGACCACTGCAGCCAATCACTGGATTCAGCAGTCATGCCCAGGTAGAATAAGACTGCTGATCCAGTGACTGACCGAAGAGGTCAAGTGCTGCAGACCTAACTTCACTACTGCAGCCAGTCACCGTAACGCTGGTGGGGCAAGGGTAGGCAACTAGCCCTTAGTTCACCATTTTACAAGGTCAGCACCCGGCCACATTTTTTAATGACAATCTTTTTAGGTAACGTTTGGTTGGTGCTTAACTAAAGTACTGACCAGTACGGAGCATAGTTATGGCCGATCTGACTATAGTAAAACAAGAACATCATGAAACCAGTGAAGGTGCCTAGCTATGCACCTATATATGCTCATGCAGAGGCAGGTCTTGCTCCTGTAAGTAGCATCATCTAAGTATATATGTAAAGAACGTATGAAGAAACATGTCTTTAAAGGTTTCTCTTCAATGTCACATTTCTGTACCTTGGTAAACTCCTCAGGCTCCTTTATGTCCATCGACCGTGAAGCAAACTCTAATAGCTCCTCTGAACTCTCCAAGGCATTTGTACATTGGGACAGCTGATTCTAGAACAGAATGGAGATATCAGAGGGCAATGTTAAGTGTGATTTTAGAGTGACATTATGTGATGGAAGAGCCAAGAAGCTAACAATCAAAATCCTTAATGCTGCTTATTCAAAATACTCAGATCTGAAAGGGAAGCTATCATAAGAAAATGAACTGATGTATAAATAAGGTTTCAAGTACTTTAAAAAAGGCAATTTTGGGGATATTTTATCTTACACATTTTAAATAAAAGGGAAAAAAAATAGTAATCTTGCAGTTTTCACACTGGCCACTAGGATTTTTTTAGACTCTTACTTCCTGTTCTTCCAGGAAGAGTCTACAGTAATTTCTTTATCAGAGGCAGGATTACAATGACAGGTAACACCTGTAGCTGATAACACAAGATCCAACAATCACAATAGGCGATGTCACAGTTGACCTTGCCCCCGTCCCTGATCTTCACACATGCTCATTAAGACACTTCAATACAAAACATAGGGTCAAAATCTAACCATTGTGGCTATGTACAGGTGTTGTTTCCTGATACAAAAATTAGAGTCTAATAAAGCCCAAATGGTCAGAATGAAAATTGCTGCATTTCTACCATTTATTTTTAATACAGATTGTGCTATGAACAAAAACACATTGCCAAAATTTTTTTGAAAATTCATTTAACACAAAAACAGGATTTAATCAATGGGTCATTTTCTGAGGATAGCTTCCCTTCAATCTTTGCTTCAGTACAATTTAATAAAAAGCCAATTTACCAATCAGTTTGAGTGTCAGAGTAAACCAGAAACCCAAGCAAGGCATAGCAAAATTGAAGGTGTTGCTCCTGGTCTAATTTATTCCCAGGACCCAAATAAAAGTAAAGGCCTGTTTATACATTGCAATGATTTAAACCACCATAGAAAAGAAAGTTAAATATTTGATGGGTTATTTTTTTAACCACTAAATTCCTTATACAAATGCAGCCATAATAAAATTTAGGTTTGACATACATCACTTATTGACTACGTTGGTAGCATGGAGCCCTAGGGAAAGGTTTGGCAGATTCGGCAATGGGCTCACATGAAGACGTGAAAATAAAACAAATGTTCATTTGATGTACATGCAAACCTTAAGGCTGTGTGCCCACAATGCGGATTTAATGCATTTCCACGGCGCCATTTCCGCCGCGAAAAAGCATTAAAAACGCATTTTAAGTTGTCTGCCATGTTCCCCAATGATAATCCGCATGTACTGTGCACATACTGCAGAAATTTCCGCTGCGGATCATCATTGCGGGAAAAATCTACAGCACAACCATTTCTTGGGAGTAAACGCCGCAAAATCGCCGCCATTGACTTGCATTAAACCGCATAGTATAAGCATGTACACATGCGGATGTTATGCGATTCAATGCGTGGATGGTACCCGGGTCTGGAAAAGAGGAGACTCTCCTCCAGAGCCCGGGTACCATTAGGAAAAAAACAAAAAAAAACCAAAACATTATACTTACCTCTCCAGTGGCATCCTCTGTCCTCAGCATCCCATGGCGTTCTCAAAGGACCTGCGGTGATGTCATTTAGTCATGTGATGGTCACGTGACCGCTGACGTCGGCGGTCGCGTGACCTGTCCGCTGACTAAATGATGTTAACGCAGGTCCTTTCAGAACACCGCGGGACGCAGAGGACGCCACCGGAGAAGGAGACCGGGGGCCACCGGAGAGGTAAGTATGATAGGGGTTTTTTTTTGTTTGTTTTTTTACTATTGATGCTGCATTTAAAGCAGCATAAGTTGGTCACACAATTTAAATCCATGCTTGAAAAAGAGCATGCAGAAATGCATGAAAAAAAGCTTAAAAAACACTTCTCCCTGGCAGAAAAACACATGTAAAATCCACATGCGTTTTTTCTGCCAGAAATGCTCGCTCAGGAAAATTTCTGCTTCATTTCTGCATCGTGGGCATATAGCCTAATTCCGTAAAAAGGAGTCATTTTTCAGCATCCAGTTCTAGACATAAAAGTACCATTAAGTGTACTCTCACCTGTAACTCCTGGGTTTTGTGGGCTTGTTCTTGCTTTATATTGTTAGTCATGCTCTCTTTCATCTCATCCAGCACTGAGTAAAGGCTATCAAACTCTTCATCCAAGTCTGACAGCACTTTGGTAGAGTTGGCCTTCAAAACAAAGCCAAGAAAGATATCACCAATCCCCCCGTAAATAAAACGTATCCAAGGTCTCTAAAACGAATTATATTAAATTTAACTACATTTTACGACCAGTGGATGGGCTGATTTTTTTTTCCAGGGCTCAAACAACTATTTGTACACTCTTTTATTGTTCACAGATGTCTATCCTAAATGAACATTCCTCTGGGAAAAGAGGTCATTAACAAACAGCAGAAGGCATTCAGCTCTCTCCTTAGTTAACAGCGCCAGACGGCTACTTGTGCAATGGACTCATTAGTCACCACCATACAAGTGACTGTCTGATGCCTATTAGTCCATAGAACACCAGATGCAGTGTTCCTGTTCTGAATGATGACTTCTAAGACGGCTCCTAGGAATTCAAGCAGGTTGTAGAAAAGGCAAGCTGTCAGAAAATGTAAAGGGAGTCTGTCAACACAGAATGACTGTTCAAACCAAGCATAGCACCTTGTGAGACATAGGCCTAATAAAAATCATACTTTAGTGTGCAAATCTGTTCTAGTGTTTGACCAAAACACTACTTTATTAAAATATACTAATGAGGCGCTCTGTGCACCCCTGGCATGGCCAATCAGTTCAATGTACCTTCCCACATACTTGTTTTCCCTTCGATCTCTGACCTCTCCTGTGTTCTGTGAAGGATGAAGAGGGTGGGGATGGAAAACAAGAAGGTGGGAAGGTGCACTGAACTGCTTGGCCGCACCAAGGATGCACTAAACACCTCATTAGTATGTATGCATAAAGAACTATTTCTAACAAATACAGCAACAGATTTGGACACTAAAGTTTGATTTTTATCAAGACTATATTCTCTACAAGACACCGTGCATGGTTTGGACAGTCATTTTGTGCCAACACACTCAGAGGGGTTCTCCAGGAATAGAAAATAAAAATAACTAAATGTCATCATAAATAATACATTTAATTAGCAAATCTCAATTGTTTTGTCTAGAGAGGTAATCACTATAGAAATAAAATGTCCGTCACCTTATTACACTGCCAGAAACCTGTCCTAGGTAGTAATTACAGGCGCCTGTGAGCGTGTGCAGTAGGAAGCTCCTCTGCTGTGACCTGGAGATACTTCTGTTATTCATATAGACAGGGCACACAGCAGTGTGAGCAGCCTCCTCTTACCTCAGCACCTCTGGTATCTCCGGTAGTATTAGTGAGGCACATCTCTCTATATATGAGGGAGGCCGGAGCTTCCCCTACTGCACATGCTCACTGGCACCTCTCCTAGAACGTTACTACAGGCGCCTGTGAGCGTGTGCAGTAGGAAGCTCCTCTGCTGTGACCTGGAGATACTTCTGTTATTCATATAGACAGGGCACACAGCAGTGTGAGCAGCCTCCTCTTACCTCAGCATCTCTGCTATCTCCAGCAGTATTAGTGAGGCACATCTCTCTATATATGAGGGAGGCCGGAGCTTCCCCTACTGCACAAGCTCACTGGCACCTCTCCTAGAACGTTACTACAGATGACTATGAGCGTGTGCAGTAGGAAGCTCCTCTGCTGTGACCTGGAGATACTTCTGTTATTCATATAGACAGGGCACACAGCAGTGTGAGCGGCCTCCTCTTACCTCAGCATCTCTGCTATCTCCGGTAGTATTAGTGAGGCACATCTCTCTATATATGAGGGAGGCCGGAGCTTCCCCTACTGCACAAGCTCACTGGCACCTCTCCTAGAACGTTACTACAGATGACTATGAGCGTGTGCAGTAGGAAGCTCCTCTGCTGTGACCTGGAGATACTTCTGTTATTCATATAGACAGGGCACACAGCAGTGTGAGCGGCCTCCTCTTACCTCAGCACCTCTGCTATCTCCGGTAGTATTAGTGGGGCACATCTCTCTATATATGAGGGAGGCCGGAGCTTCCCCTACTGCACATGCTCACTGGCACCTCTCCTAGAACGTTACTACAGGCGCCTGTGAGCGTGTGCAGTAGGAAGCTCCTCTGCTGTGACCTGGAGATACTTCTGTTATTCATATAGACAGGGCACACAGCAGTGTGAGCAGCCTCCTCTTACCTCAGCATCTCTGCTATCTCCAGCAGTATTAGTGAGGCACATCTCTCTATATATGAGGGAGGCCGGAGATTCCCCTACTGCACAAGCTCACTGGCACCTCTCCTAGAACGTTACTACAGATGACTATGAGCGTGTGCAGTAGGAAGCTCCTCTGCTGTGACCTGGAGATACTTCTGTTATTCATATAGACAGGGCACACAGCAGTGTGAGCGGCCTCCTCTTACCTCAGCACCTCTGCTATCTCCGGTAGTATTAGTGAGGCACATCTCCCTATACATGAGGGAGGCCGGAGCTTCCCCTACTGCACATGCTCACTGGCACCTCTCCTAGAACGTTACTACAGATGACTGAGCGTGTGCAGTAGGAAGCTCCTCTGCTGTGACCTGGAGATACTTCTGTTATTCATATAGACAGGGCACACAGCAGTGTGAGCGGCCTCCTCTTACCTCAGCACCTCTGCTATCTCCAGCAGTATTAGTGAGGCACATCTCTCTATATATGAGGGAGGCCAGAGCTTCCCCTACTGCACAAGCTCACTGGCACCTCTCCTAGAACGTTACTACAGATGACTATGAGCGTGTGCAGTAGGAAGCTCCTCTGCTGTGACCTGGAGATACTTCTGTTATTCATATAGACAGGGCACACAGCAGTGTGAGCGGCCTCCTCTTACCTCAGCATCTCTGCTATCTCCGTTAGTATTAGTGGGGCACATCTCCCTATATATGAGGGAGGCCGGAGCTTCCTACTGCACATGCTCACTGGCACCTCTCCTAGAACGTTACTACAGATGACTATGAGCGTGTGCAGTAGGAAGCTCCTCTGCTGTGACCTGGAGATACTTCTGTTATTCATATAGACAGAGCACACAGCAGTGTGAGCAGCCTCCTCTTACCTCAGCATCTCTGCTATCTCCGGTAGTATTAGTGGGGCACATCTCTCTATATATATGAGGGAGGCCGGAGCTTCCCCTACTGCACATGCTCACTGGCACCTCTCCTAGAATGTTACTACAGATGACTATGAGCGTGTGCAGTAGGAAGCTCCTCTGCTGTGACCTGGAGATACTTCTGTTATTCATATAGACAGGGCACACAGCAGTGTGAGCGGCCTCCTCTTACCTCAGCACCTCTGCTATCTCCAGCAGTATTAGTGGAGCACATCTCTCTATATATGAGGGAGGCTGGAGCTTCCTACTGCACAAGCTCACTGGCTTGTTTTATCCTGCTTAAAAGGGGTTGTCCAGCTCTATGAAGATCCTCTCTAACCATTAATACAGCCAGAACGCTTAAATTAACCGAGGTGTCCCAGTTGTGTAAATTAGCCACAGGTCACTTTACTGTTCTGTATGGATCTGTTGGCACTTACATTGAAGTCAGGTTCAAATGGCCAAGGAGTCTTTGAGGGAACGATGAAAGCTGCCTGGGCTCCCTTCTCAAACTGAGAACATGCCAAGTAACCTGTCCGTGGCATACTCAGTTACAAAGAAGGAGAGCCCAGCACAGACAGCAGACGGCACTGTTAACGTTGTGTTCAGATGCAGACACTCATTGGGCCTACAAATGTGATGTCATTGATGTGATGAGAGATCCAAATAGTCACACGATCAGTGGCTAATTTAGACAAATGAGACACTGAAGGTGAACAATAGATATTAGTAAGATACACATCTTGACTAAATTGATGTTTTAAAAGGCCCTTGGTGCTGGAGAATCCTTTAAAGTCTCTTTATCTGCCTTGAAGGAAGGGACACTCTAAATCAGGGGTCTCAAACTCAGCTGGGCATATGGGCCGCACACGGAAAAACATTTAATTTGGGGGGGCCGCATTATTTGCATGACAAAGTGACATTTTTAGTGATACCATTTTATTTTCTATACACCTTTAGAACTGGTCCCCCATATTTGCAGACATGGTCTCCCCTCCAGGTCCCCCATATTTGCAGACATGGTCTCCCCTCCAGGTCCCCCATATTTGCAGACATGGTCTCCCCTCCAGGTCCCCCATATTTGCAGACATGGTCCCCCAATCCAGGTCCCCGTCCCCCCCAATACTGCGCACAGGGTCCCAGCCCCCCCCCCCAATACTGCGCACAGGGTCCCAGCCCCCCCCCCCCAATACTGCGCACAGGGTCCCCGTGCCCCCCCCCCAATACTGCGCACAGGGTCCCCCCCCCCCCAATACTGCGCACAGGGTCCCCGTGCCCCCCCCCAATACTGCGCACAGGGTCCCCCCCCCCCCCAATACTGCGCACAGGGTCCCCGTGCCCCCCCCCAAAATACTGCGCACAGGGTCCCCGTGCCCCCCCCCAATACTGCGCACAGGGTCCCCCCCCCCCCAATACTGCGCACAGGGTCCCCGTGCCCCCCCCCAATACTGCGCACAGGGTCCCCCCCCCCCCAATACTGCGCACAGGGTCCCCGCCCCCCCCCCAATACTGCGCACAGGGTCCCCGCCCCCCCCCCAATACTGCGCACAGGGTCCCCGTCCCCCCCCCCAATACTGCGCACAGGGTCCCCGTCCCCCCCCCCAATACTGCGCACAGGGTCCCCGCCCCCCCCCCCAATACTGCGCACAGGGTCCCCGTCCCCCCCCAATACTGCGCACAGGGTCCCCGCCCCCCCCCAATACTGCGCACAGGGTCCCCGTCCCCCCCCAATACTGCGCACAGGGTCCCCGTCCCCCCCCAATACTGCGCACAGGGTCCCCGACCCCCCCCAATACTGCGCACAGGGTCCCCGTCCCCCCCCAATACTGCGCACAGGGTCCCCGTCCCCCCCCCAATACTGCGCACAGGGTCCCCGTCCCCCCCCCAATACTGCGCACAGGGTCCCCGTCCCCCCCCCCAATACTGCGCACAGGGTCCCCGCCCCCCCCCCAATACTGCGCACAGGGTCCCCGCCCCCCCCCCCCAATACTGCGCACAGGGTCCCCTGTGCTGTATTTCACATGACAGAGGAAAAAAAAAGATTCTCACCTGTCCTCCGTTCCCTCGGTGTCCTTTCTGCACCTGTGGCCCGCAGGCATAGACCCCATAACGATCGCGGCTCTCTCCAGCAGCCGCCATCAGCGCTGTAATGCAGTGTATTGCCGCGCAGAGACCGGCTCTCTGCAAAGCAATACCAGTGTCAGCCGCCGGCCTATCAGAGGCCAGCAGCTGACATCTGCGCATGGCAGTGACGTCACATGCCGCTGCGCTGCGATGCAGATGTCAGCTGCTGGCCTCTGATAGGCCGGCGGCTGGCACTGCTATTGCTGTGCAGAGAGCCGGTCTCTGCACAGTAATACACTGCATTACAGCTCTGATGTCGGCGGCTGCTGGAGAGAGCCGCGATCGTTATGGGGTCTGTGCCTGCGGGCCACAAGAAGCAGCCGGAGGGGCCGCATGCGGCCCGCGTGTTTGAGACCCCTGCTCTAAATCAATATTCTAGACATCTACACTTATCTGTGGATTAATCTGCATAATTTAGGCAAATATTAAAGTTATTTCTCTTGGCACTTACCTGCACACCTTTCAGTACATGGCTTAAAGTGTCAATAAAATTCTGAATTTCATCATTTTTATTAGCAAGTGTGGTGATGATCCTCTGCAATGCTTCCTAAAGACAAAACAGTGAAGATATTAAAAATAAATAATCTGAATAATTTCTGTTCACCATCTTTTCATGCAAAATATAAAACAGAAAAAAAAAGCAGCATAGAAATATGGGCAGTAGTAACTACTGATAGCTTCTGTGAAAGTCGACACTATGAGGGATGCATTGCAACAGTCAGATTCTGCAGATAGCGTGAAGTCACAGATTACAGAGCAAATCTTATTATTCGGCCGTATAAGCAATAATCCCTCCCAGGACAGTTTAATCTACAAACAGTGCTGGTGCCAGGAGAGCCCTCTACTGAGGCTTCAGGTCAACTAAGGTTTTACCTAATGAGCATTTTACTTAATACAGTTATTAGCAATACTGAATTATGTATCTTCAAGTTTAGAACTAGTTAAAGGGCATCGCATCCGGTTTATTTTGCACCCTCCCTTAAAACAAATGTTTTCCTTAGAATAATGTTTGATTTGGTGGATTCACACAGCGGCAGATGGTAGTAAAATGCGATCTGTGCAAACTACATGGACACAGTCAAATACAAAGTCAGAGCCCAGTAAGTAAATACTAGTAACCAGTATTATCATATAGGAAGAGTGTGAAACTATAGAGCAGTGTTCCCCAACTCCAGTCTTCATGGCCCCCATCAGATGATATTTTCAGCATTTCCTTAGTATTGCACAGGTGATGGAATTATAAACAGTGTAATACTAAGGAAATGCTGAAAATATGATCTGATGAGGGCCTTGAAGACTGGAGTTGAGACCTGCAAAAATCTAGTATATCAGTAGAAAGAAAAGTTGTACAAGATGTGCTAACAGAGAGGGAGCTTTTACACATACAGATAACTGACCAATTTCTATCCAATCGGACCAACAACAATCTTTGTAAACTGGAGTGTAAACTACCATCTGATTGAAATCTGTCATCTGATGCGTGTATGTGTTTATCTGCCAATTACAATGAATGCAGCTTGTAAATAGCATCTGCGAGATATCTAAAAGACAACTCCACTATAAGGCCTCATTCACACATCCGTGTTTAAACACGTATATGAAAATATGGTACCAGTGTCAGTGTTGTGGATCAGTGCATCATCTGTGTACGGTCAGTGTTTTTCACGGATAAAGTACAAAACTTCTCCCATCATTTGCAATGTTATATACAGTGGCATGTAAAAGTTTGGGCATCCACTGGTCAAAATTACTGTTATTGTGAATAGTTAAGTGAGATGATGATGAAATGATCTCTAAAAGGCCTAAAGTTAAAGATGACACATTTCCTTTGTATTTTATGCAATAAAACATTTTTGAAATTTTTTCCATTTTAAAAATTACAAAAAGGAAAATGGGCAGATGCAAACGTTTGGGCACCCTTGGAGATGTGTGTCCAGAGAACTTTAGCCAAGGTTTCAGACCTTAATTAGCCTGTTAGGGTTATGGCTTGTTCACCATCATCGTTAGGTGATGCAAATTTCCCTGCTTTATAAAAACTCAGCCTCCTCTAATCTTGTATGAAAAAACCGTAGCCATGGGTTCTTCTAAGCAGCTGCCCAGCACTCTGAAAATGAAAATGGTGGAGGTCCACAAAGCAGGAGAAGGCTATAAGAAGATATATCGTTTTCAATTAGCCCTTTCCTCAGTTCGAAATGTAATTAAGAAATGGCAGTTAACAGGAACAGTGGAGGTCAAGATAAGGTATGGAAGACCAAGCTAAATTTCAGTGAGAACTGCTTGCAGGATTGCTAGAGAGGCAAATCAGAACCCCCGCTTGAGAAAAGACCTTCAAGAAGATTTAGCAGACTCTGGAGTTGTGGTACATTGTTCTACCGTTCAGAGACATCTGCACAAACATGGCCTTCATGGAAGAGTCCATCAGAAGAAAACCTCTCCTGTGTTCTCTTCATAAAATTCAGCGTCAGAAGTATGCCAAAGAACATCTAAACAAGCCTCATGCATTTTGAAAACAAGTCCTGTGGGCCGATGAGGTCAAAATAGAACTCTTTGGCCACAATGATCAAAAGGTATGTGTGGAGAAAAAAGGGCACAGAATTTCAGGAAAAGAACATCTCACTAATTATTAAGCATGGGGATGTATTAATCATGCTTTGGGGTTGTGTTGCAGCCAATGGCATAGGGAACATTTCATGGGTAGAGGGAAGAATGGATTAAATGAAATTTCAACAAATTCTGGATGCAAATATAACACCATTTGTAATAAAGCTGAAGTTGAAAAGAAGATATCTTCTACAAATGAATAATGATCCTAAACACATGTCAAAATTCACAATAGACTACCTCAAAAGGCGCAAGCTGAAGGTTTTACAATGGCCCTCACAGTCCCCTGATCTGAACCAGGGCTGTGGAGTCGGAGTCGTAGCCCATTTTGGTGGAGTCGGAATAAAATGGACCAACTCCGACTTCTAAAATATATAATAAATTGGGTACAGTAGTTCAATGCAGTTTGTGGGGGAATATTTTTTCATAAGAATTTGGGAAAGATATGAAGTGTCCTATAAATGTCTGTCCTATTCCTGATCTAAGGGTCTAGACTTTTAGCAGAGATGAATCTGTGCTACAGTAAATTTATCACTTAAACATGAGCCATGTATGAGGGAGACTAAGTCATGGAGTTGGTGGCATGGAAATTGAGGAGTCGGAGGTTTAGCTTACCGACTCCACAGCCCTGATCGGAACATCATAGAAAATCAGTGGCTACAACTCAAAACAGCAGTGCATGCAAGACTACCCAGGAATCTCACAGAACTGGAAGCATTTTCCAAAGGAAGAATGGATGAAAATCCCTCAAACAAAAATTGAAAGGCTCTTGCCATGTTTTTCATAGACCCATAGACTTGTATTGGCACTTTACATCTGTGATACAGGAGAAAAACGGACATCTCTCTGAGTCTTGAAAGTACACCTGGTCTGTGAAAAAACATGGATATGTGAAATGCACAGTAGATTATCATGGGTACGTGCTGCATCTGTGAAAAACAGGGATCGAACATACAACACTGACGTCTGAATGAGGCCTTAGAAATAGCAAAGTTTTATTCGAAGAGGATGATAACACATAACAAAGACCGTTTGTTTTTTTCTGCTTACTAGATCCAGCATCTGTATTATCCATCTAATTCAACTGTCCAATGTGTATGGAGGCCAGGGCAACTGATTGTGCATATTGCACAGTGACAAGAATCTGCTGAGCATCCGTTGGAATTGACAACTGACTCAAGCTCAGTAGGTTAGGTGCTAGCCCAGCACCTGAAACGGATGTCACTGATGACGCTTCATTTCAGGTTGGGGGCAGAGGCTGCGGAATTTCAGAAGTGGGCAGAATGAGTAGGAAGCGGTTTGTGCACTAGATCTGACTTGCTAATTCCTCTCTGGGCAATATGTACATGTCGATTCCATCCGTGATCCTCCTGCTTTCTAGGATAAGTAAATGCCCAGGACACCGGAGGCCAGTTTCTGGTTTCCCTGCATCAGAAATAAACGACTTGGCTCTGTCACCGTTGGAGCAGTGAATCTATAAATAACCAAGTAGATCAGTCCAAGAAAGTGCACAGAAGTCTGTGTGTCAATGTGACATGGCTTTTATAGGTAGTTCTGTTATGTTCATTCTAACCCATCGGTGTGTAATAAAGACTGACTAAACATCGAGCTCACAGTATTAATAAAGAGAGCGTATACTTGTGCTATCGTGATTATATTTGCATACTAGGAATTCAGGTACATTCATAATATATATTCAGTACAGACCAAAAGTTTGGACACACCTTCTCATTTAAAGATTTTTCTGTATTTTCATGACTATGAAAATTGTACATTCACACTGAAGGCATCAAAACTATGAATTAACACATGTGAAATTATATACTTAACAAAAAAGTGTGAAACAACTGAAAATATGTCTTATATTCTAGGTTTTTCAAAGTAGCCTCAGAAGCAGAGGTGACTCTTGGTCTTCCTGTCCTGGGGCGGTCCTCATGTGAGCCAGTTTCTTTGTAGCACTTGATGGGTTTTGCAAACCCATCAAGTGCTACAAAGAAACTGGCTCACATGAGGACCGCCCCAGGACAGGAAGACCAAGAGTCACCTCTGCTTCTGAGGCTACTTTGAAGAACCTAGAATATAAGACATATTTTCAGTTGTTTCACACTTTTTTGTTAAGTATATAATTCCACATGTGTTAATTCATAGTTTTGATGCCTTCAGTGTGAATGTACAATTTTCATAGTCATGAAAATACAGAAAAATCTTATGAAGGGGGAGATTTATCAAACATGGTGTAAAGTGAAACTGGCTCAGTTGCACTTAGCAACCAATCAGATTCCACTTTTCATTCCTCACAGACTCTTTGGAAAACGAAAGGTGGAATCTGATTGGTTGCTAATGGCAACTGAGCCAGTTTCACAGATCTAGTTTTCACAAATAGATTTCCCCCAAATCTATTTTCTTTTCAGATAATTCAGCAAATTGGGTTGAAACATTTGGTACTCAAGCCCCAAAGAGACAAACCATTTACCGCATTCGTGACAAATTCAATGCCACTGGCTCAATCCTTAATGCTTCAAAAACTCATCGACCCAAAACAGTCTGTACAGAAGATAATAAACAACTTGTTGCTGAAACATTTGTTCAGAGTCCAAAAAAGTCCACCAGAAGAGCCTCTTTGGAATTGGGAATTTCAAGAGCTTCTATCATGCGAATCCTGAAATCTATTGGGTGGAAAGCTTATCGTCCACGTCTAATTCATGGTTTATTGGAGGATGATCCAGACAGACGGCTGCAATTTAGTATGAACTCCTCCTTCATAACCTTATTACACTTTCTGTCCACCTACTTTTGGACCACCCTGTGTATATATATATATATATATATATATATATATATATATATATATATATATATATATATATCATACACACACCCACACAGTGGCTTTTCTATTCACTCCCCTTGGCATTTTCCATGTTTTGCTACCTCACAACCTAGAATTTCCTACATGCCTACAACTGTGAACATTTGGTTTTCTTTTTATTGGGAAGTAAACAAATAGGACAAAGTAACTGAAACTTCAGTGTGCATAACTATTCACCCCCCTAAGGTCAGTACTTTGTGGAGCCTCCTTTTGTGGCAATTACAGCTGCAAGTCGCTTTGGATAAGTCTCTAGCTTTCCACATCTTGCCACTGGGATTTTTGTCCATTCCTCAAGGCAAAACTGCTCCAGCTCCTTCAAGTGAGATGGTTTCCTCTGGTGACCAGCAATCTTCAAGTCTGACCACAGATTCTCAATTGAATTAAGGTCTGGGTTTTGACTAGGCCACTCCAAAACATTTACACGTTTTCCCTTAAACCACTGGAGTGTTCCTTTAGCAGTTTGCTTTGGGTCATTGTCTTGTTGGAAGGTGAACCTCCGTCCCAGTCTGAAATCACTGACAAACTGAAACAGGTTTTGCTGAAGAATATCCGTGTATTTCACATCATCCAGCTTCCCCTCGATTTGGACCATTTTCCTTGTCCCTGCTGCCGAAAAACATCCCCACAGTATGATGCTGCCACCACCATGTTTCACTGTGGGAATGGTGTTCTTGGGGTGTTGCACTATTTGATTTGACGCCATTTGATCATAATGGATTTGATGGTGCTCCAGGGGGATCATCAAAGATTGGGATATTTTTTTTTTTTTTCTTTTTTATAACTCAACCCTGACTTATACTTCTCAACAACTTTGTCCCTGACTTGCTGTTTGGAGATATCTTTGGTCTTCATGGTGTTTGGTTAGTGGTGCCTCTTGCTTAATGGTGTTGCAGCCACTGTGGACTTTCAGAAAATGTGTGTATATATCAGGGCTGTGGAGTCAGTAAGCCAAACTTCCGACTCCTAAATTTCCATGACACAGACTCCCAACTCAGACTCCATGACTCCCTCATACATGGCTCATGTTTAAGTGATAAATTTACTGTAGCACAGATTCACGTCAGCTAAAAGTCTAGACCCTTAGATCAGGAATAGGACAGACATTTATAGGACATTTCATACCTTTCCCAAATTCTTATGAAAAAATATTCCCCACAAACTGCATTGAACTACTACCGACTCCGATTCCGACTCCAAAGTCAACGCCCTGGTATATACCATGTGACACTTAGATTGTACACAGGTGGACTTCCTTTCACTAAGCATGTGACTTATAAAAGGTAATTGCTTGCACCAGAAATTTTAAGGGGCTTCATTGCAAAAGGAGAGAATGCATATGTACATGCCAATTTTTAGTTATTTGATAAATTTAATTTATGCCTATATTTTGTTCGCTTCACTTAGACTATTTAGTGCTGATGCATCACACTCAAATCTGATTATTATTTTCGCAAGCCAGTGTGTGTTATATATACAGAAATATTTATTTTTATTTTTTTTAATAGTTTATATAGCACCATTAAAGGGAAGCTGTCGCTGGGTTTTTTATTTTATCTGCGATGTGCCACTTACTGGGCTGCTTGCTGTCATTTTGATAAAATCACTGTTTTATCTGCTGCTGACCTAACATTTCTCCGAATGTTGAGCTCTGTATAACCCTGCTCACACAACTGTCAAGCAGTGGTGGGGGCTGGGTTATACAGAGCTCGTGAATATGGAGGACTACTAGTTCTGTAGTGATAAAAATCACTTTCATCAGCAAGAGATTATCAAAACCACACTAAGCAACCCAGTAAGGGGTACATCACTGGAATCAGGGTCTCTGTCTCTACATTATGCTGCTCTGAGATTAAATGGCAAAAACTGGGTGACAGATTCCCTTTAATTCCACATCACTATACTAAGACACGGAGAGAATATACAAACTCCTTGCAGGTGCTGTCTTTGGTGGGAATTGTCCTAGGTCCGCAGCAGTGCTAACCACTGAGCCACTCTATTGCCTATATATGCAAAGTCTTCCTCATGATTGTGGAGCCTACTGAAACAGACTAAGGGACCTTTTTAAAAGCGTAGAAAGGCTTTGCAGGTGTTTTTTTGTTAATTACTCTAATTTACTGAGATAATGACCTTTGTGTTTTCATTGGTTGTAAGCCATAATCATCAACATTAACAGAAATAAACACTTGAAATAGATCACTCTGTTTGTAATGACTATATAATATAGGAGTTTCACTTTTTGTATTGAAGAACTGAAATAAATTAACTTTTTGATGATATTCTAATTTAGTGAGATGCACTTGTAGTCATCAATTCTTTACAGGGGTGTTTTTTTATTCCCTACTGCTAACTTTGCTATTTAGTATTTTTTTGGGGTTGTTGTAGTACATCCAGTCACATTGAGATAGGAAATTGAAGAACAGCAAATGACTAACACATACTGGTTTTAAGAGACCCCTATTTAATGCAAGCGAGATTAAAATGGATTTATTCCCTATGGCAGATGAGCATGTTAATTGAATTACTCCAAGCGCCCCTTACATCTCCAGTCACAATGACTAATCTGGTCAGTTTGGCAAATCTAGGATAATTTCTTGTGTTATTTGCCAACTGGCTTTTCTGATAACATAATGCAAATGTGACATTTCTTGTCTGAAGGAAGAATAAGTGAAGCTATTTTAGAGAATTTGGAAGTAGGAATGGTCTCGGTCAAAAGTTATTGGTAAAGAATGGATTCACAACTGCTTCATTTCACATTCAGCATAACTATGGATAACAAACAAGCAAGGTTGCCAACAGATTGCCCCTGTTAAAGGGAATCTGTCAGCAGGTTTTTACTATCCCCTCTAAAAGCAGCATGAGGTAGGGGCAGATACTCCGATTCCAGCAAAGAATGACTTTCTTTACTATTTTATGTAATACAGATGAACCAGCTCTGCTGATTCTGTACAACCCCGCCCATACCCCTTATTGACAGCTTTCTGCCTATGCACAGTGTACATTGAAATCTGCCAATCAGTGTTTTGGGAGAGGTTAGAAAGAGCTCATGAATATGGAGGACTACATGGTACCAGGTTTACTAGTCCTCTAGTGATGATCTCCTGCCAGTAAAACAGTGATTTTATCAAAACTACAGTACGATGCCCAGTAAGTGGTACATCGCTGGAATCAGGCTATTTCTCTACATTATGCTGCTTGCAGATTGGGTAGTAAAAACTTTGTGACAGATTCTCTTTAAGAACATCCTGCTTAAAGAGTTATTCCCAACTTGAATAGTTGTCGCCTATCCAAACAACATGCCATAAATCTGTGCTAAAGTAGGCCTGTCACTGGACATGCTATATCAACTTCCTAAAATTATTCCCAAGTGGTTTATGATAATGCTGCTCAATTATCTGAAACAGTTTTGGAGAGTGACATTATTATTACATTAAGTTGTTACTAATTTCCTTCAAAAAGCATTATTCCACAAATTGAAAATAAAAAAATAGACATCTCCCAATCATTAGTTCATCCATATCAATACAAGAAAACTCCACTTTGCAGGGTAAATTTCAATTCTTCCAGCCTTTTTAATCACTCATCTGAAATTTTGGTCTCTTCATTTCCTGTTGTCAGGAAATAGCCAGGAAGTAATGGACGTCCACTACTGGGGGTGGACCTACTCTCCAGCCACAGGAGAATCAACATGGGTGCTATTACAGATGAAAGTGTAATGTGTCTACAAAACTGTGCACTATATATAATTCATGTACAGGCAGTCCCTGTACAACTCATAGTTACAAACGTAAGATGTAAATTATAAGAATAAAAAATACTCACTTGTTCACCTCTCCAGCCGACCATCGGGTCCTCTTCTTTCCACCATTGCAACTCTGGCTTCTTCAACTTTAGGCCAGAACTTCCAGTCGCAGCCAGGCCTCGGAGATCACTGCTTGTTGTCAGGTCGTGATGTCATGATGTGCGCTGTGAACTTATGACATGCAGTCACCTCTGAGACCTGGACGTGGCAAGCTTCCAAAAGGTGACGATGGAGAGAAGAGGACCAGATGACGATCAGCGAGCCGGCAAGAGAGGTTGGGGCACAAGACTTGACGTCACAACCTTACAACACCTCCGGGGCCTGTACGTGGCCAGAAGTCCTGACTTATAGTGAAGAGATACAACATGCTACAGTGCAAAGACAAGGACCGGACAGTGGGTAGCAAACAGTGTCGTGGACTTAGAAGTATTAGTTGGTTTTCTTCTGGCCCTGTTCCAACTTATATACAAATTCATGCTACGACCAAATCTACAGAACCTAACTGAAAAACAAGGGACTGCCTGTATATTGCAAATCCACTTCTGTCAATCAGGACTGGACAAATGACTGTAGACTTCACAAGCCAGTTTGCCTTCTCAACAAAAAATAATACAAAGTGTAGGTGGCAGCAACAAGTTTCTAGTTGCATGGGCTGCTTGTCATATGAAGTAGGTCCAGCCCTAGTGTTTGCTATATACACACAGGTTCTAACAAGCTCTCCCACCATATTTTAACATCCTGTAGATACAGCACAAGTCAGAATTGACAGAATATAGGAAATTAAGGTTTACTTAGCTCACATTTTATATGTAATGGAGCTTGCATAGCCCGAGTCACACACAGAAAGACAGTGTAAGGAGTCTGCCAAGCTCCTATAGATTATGAGACACAAGGGAACAGAGTAGATTAAGCCATGAGTTCAGGTAAAAGGTAATCTTTTGGGGCTGCTCACACTGCGTATATCAGTGCCTTCATCACTCCATCTGAGCGATTCTGTCTGAACACCTCAAAAAGGAAAACCAGAATTCAGACATGCCGCCAATGGCACCATTACGTTTAATGAGGCAGACGGAACCTTAAACTTGGACCCAGTTTGCATTCCCTTTCAGGGGGTACCCATCTTTCTATACGGGCACAATAATGTGAACTGCGCATTGTATCTGTGCACTTAGCTTACAGTGTTCCCCAGACCTAAAAACAAGAGCTTTCACGCGCTGGTTTTACCCTGGCGAGTTACAGCTGGCCACACACTTGGCTATGGTCAACCATGGATGGGGCAGTTTGAGTTGTGTCCTTTGTTGTGGCTCTATTCCGGCTAGTAGCAACAAGATGTTCACGTGCCAAAATAAGGAACATGGAAAGTGGTTGACCTAAGCAATATTTTCATTTACATCTGGAAGGTCTTAAAATTCAGTTATTTAGTTCTCCACTGTTCATGTCAAATGTATCAATAGTGCCCCAGTCACTAATGCCCAAAAATGTTCAATTTCAAACTGACTATCCTTTTATTCTCTTGGAGTTAAGCCACTGCCAGAGAAGTCTGGCAGCAGCTTTCTCATACAGAACAGAGTGGCACTCAGCAAAGCGAGCGCTCCTTTGTATGGGAGATCCAGCCAAGATAGCTGCCGGCTGAACAATTGGCTGAACCATCGTTTGGCCAACAACCATCTGATGGTTATGGTGGCCTTAAGAGAAAGCTCAATCTGAGATTGTCCGACCACATTAGGTAGTAAAAACAAAATCAATACTAGGTTTAGAGTGAACTGGGGCTTCCATTACAAGCAATGGTATGTATAATTGAGTAGTCTGGAAATACTGTGATCCAGGGAATTCAACCAACTGTATCTGAAGGGTCAAGAATTAATATTTCCCCCCACCCTCCTGCCATAAGCTAAATGAGCCAAAGTTGGCCAGGGAATAAGAAGCAGAATGAACCTTATGAACATTTGTCTTTTTTCAGCCCAGTTATTGGACATTTTATAATGATGTTTGACTGTATTTTACAATGATCAATGACCATACACTGACTCTACCCAATTTATTTTCTTTAGAATTTGAAATTGTGACAGCAACCAACATATTTATATATCATATACTAATGCAAGTCTTGTTTCCCCTTTTTGACTATTTTCTGTAAGGCTGCGTGCCCACTATGCGTTTTTCAAGCATTTTTGTTGTGGAATTTCCACAGCGAAAATGCTTAAAAGACACTTGGTAATACATGCCCCATGGTCCCCAATGATAATCCGCATGTGCTGTTTCCGCTGCAGATTATCATTGCGGAAAAATCCGCACCATGTCCATTATTTTTGCGGACACGCGGCGTAATTGCCGCCATTGATTTACATTGAATCGCATGACTACATGTGAACATGCGGATATTAAGCTATTCAATGTGCGGATGGTACCCGGGTCTGGAGAAGAGGAGACTCTCATCTAGACCCAGGTACCATAGAACCTGTTAAAAAAAAAAATAATTAAAAATATACATTATACTCACCTTCTGATGGCCCCCGGTCTCCTGTACAGTGTGTCCTGGCTCCCCGGAGGCTCGTGATGGTGTAAAAGGACCTTCCATTACGTCATTTAGTCATGTGACAGGTCACGCGATCGCTGATGTCGGCGTTCGCGTGACCTGTCACATGACTAAATGACGTCATGGAAGGTCCTTTTACACCACCGCGAGCCGTACAAGAGACCGGACGCACCAGAGAGAAGACCACGGGCCATCAGAAGGCGAGTATAATGCTTTTTTTGTTGCTTTTTTTTACTATTTTTTTTATTTTTTACCATTTTTATTATTTTTTTAACTATTACTTGGTCACACTATATAAATCCATGCCGGTTGCATGGATTTATATAGTGTGACCAAGTTGTCAAGCACTTTCCAAGTGATGCTAAAATCAGTTGGAAAAGTGCTTGATAACCCGCATGCAGAAATGCATGCAAAAACGCTTGACAAACGCTTCTACCTGGCAGGAAAAACGCATGTAAAATTCGCATGCGTTTTTTCTGCCAGGGAGATGCGGAAAAAATATGCAGCATTTCTGCATCGTGGGCACTTTGAATTCTGGACAACACCTTTATTCTAAGACCATAGCTGTTTTTTTTGTCTCCCAAAAACAGATCCACAGCTGTCTATGAGCTGCAGCGGATATTGCAACTGCTCCGTGGCAATGCCACAGGCAACGCATACACAGGTGGGAGACTGTTTCGGGGGAAAAAAGCAGCCATGATCTTGCTCAGTGCTAGTTGCTTGATACATAGAGTGGTATGAAAAAGTGTTAGCCTCATTCCTGATTTCTTATTCTTTTGCATGTTTGTCACACTTAAATGTTTCAGATCACAAAACACAATTTATATATTAGACGAAGATAACACAAAGTGCAGTTTTTAACCCCTTTCCGACGTGGTACGTAATAGTACGCACCACGTTGGTACCCCCTGATCAGCGCCGGAGCCCGCAATGAATCGGGCACATGTCAGCTGATTTATACAGCTGACATGTGCCCGCAACAGCCGTGGGTGGAATCGCGATCCACCCGCGGCAGTTAACTAGTTAAATGCCGCTGTAAATCTCTGACACTGGCATTTAACAGCGCCGGAAGCGCGTCACTAACTCCGCCCATCGGTGACCCGGGTCACCGATGGGTTGGCATGACAACATGGGGGCTACAGCAGACCCCTGTGTTTGTCATGTCCAGATTGCTATGAGTGCCGCCCAGTGGTTGGCGCTCATAGCAAGTGAACAAATCTGCTACATACAGGCGATCTGCTCATCACCTGTATGTAGCAGAGCCAATCAGGCAACTGTAGCTTCTAGTCTCCTATGGAGCCTATTGAAGCATGTAAAAAGTTTTAAACAAATGTTTTTAAAAATCTAAAACAGATTAAAATCACCCACCTTTCACCCGATTTAAAATAAAACATAAAAAAAAAAAAAACACATACACATATTTGGTATCGCCGCATTCAGAATCGCCCGATCTATCAACATAAAAAAATAATTAATCCGATTGGTTAGCGGCGTAACGAGAAAAAAATTCTAAACGCTAGAATTACGTTTTTTTGGTCGCTGCAAAATTGCAGTAAAATGCAATAACAGGCGATCAAAACATCGGATCTACCCCAAAATGGTATCTATAAAAACGTCAGCTCAGTGCGCAAAAAATAAGCCCTTACCAAGTCCCAGATCCCGAAAAATTGAGCCGCTAAGGGTCTCGGAAAATGGCGCTGTTTTCCAGTACACAAAAAACTGCAAAAAATAAGCCCTCACATGGCCATATTGACCAAAAAATAAAAAGTTATGGCTCTGGGAAAAAATTTCCGCTGTGGATTATCATTGTGGAAAAAAACACAGCACTACCAATTATTTTGCGGAAGTGCTGCATTTTCACCGCCATTGACTTGCATTGGAACGCTTGGATTACGCATCACTGCATCTGTAGATGAAAATTGCATGCGTTTCAATGTGCGGATGGTACCCGGGTTTGGAGAAGACGAGACTCTCCTCCGGACCCGGGTACCATAGTACCTGTAAAAAAAAAAAAAATAAAATAAAAAATAAACATTATACTTACCTTCTGATGGCCCCCGGTGTGCTTGTCTTCGCTTGCCGGCAGATCACGGTGGACCGCGAGCTGCCAGCAAGCCGAGACGCATCAAATCAAGACTCCGGGGGGCCAAAGAGGTAAGTATAGATTTATTTTTTATTTTTTTACCATTCTTTACGGTCACACTATATAAATCCATGAAGATTTCATGGATTTATATAGTGTGACCAAGTTGTCAAGCACTTTCCAAGTGATGCTAAAATCGCTTGGAAAGCGCTTGTCAACCCGCATGTGGAAATGCATGTGAAGAAAGCTTCACTTCCACATGTCCCTGGCAGGAAAAACGCATGTACAATCCGCATGTTCAATCCGCATGTTCAATCCGCATGTTCAATCCGCATGTTCAATCCGCATGTTCAATCCGCATGCGTTTTTTCTGCCAGGGAGATGTAGAAAAGCTCAGGAAAAATCCGGAGCATTTCTGCATCGTGGGCACATAGCCTTAGAGGGGACTTTTACAGACAATAAAAAGACATTACAGAATAACAATAATCACCTAAATCAACAGAAACCAGGAGGAGAGAGGGCCCTGCTCACAAGCTTACAATCTATGAGGAAATGGGGGAGACACGAAAGGTGGATGGTAACAATTGCTTGTATTGTATGGTCAAGCATCAATGTAATAAATAGGGTAATCACATAATGCTAAATGAACCAGTCACCAATCAGTACGTGAACAAGTATAGACACAGAAGTCTATTAAGTACATGGGGGTGTGTACTTACAATTGCTCATTTAGCCTTTCTACCCAGTTAATTCTTCTGTTTCCATTATGTCCATAACATTACGTGACTAAAAACGGACTAGCTGATTCCTCTAAGCTCTATGTAGAAACAGGAGGTTCATTTTCTGTGCACAAGTCATGTGTCACTGCAAGGGTATGTTCACACAGGGAGCTTTTGGTGGGGGGGTTTTCTGCAGCAAAATCTGCTCTCTAGGCAGGAAAGAAGCAGTGTCAAAAACTCAGGTTTTGGTCTGTTTCTGGTGCATTTTTTGTGGCGGTTTTTGGGGTGTCTCTTAGGATCCCAAAGTTCAGCTTTGCTTCTATCACAGAATAATGAACACAGGTCAGCAATGCAAGACATATTCATGAAAAAAAGACATTACAAATGTAAGCGTGGCGGTAAATTGTTCAGGGATAATTTACCTAAGACACTGGCAGTGCACTGTGTTTGTAGGACACTATTTACTTTCACACTGTGGTCTGCCATGGAGTTGCTCATGCATTGTTCAATTTCACACAAGTACTGTTCATCTTAGGTGACCAAGACATGATGGTAAACTTGGGAGAAAAAAAAAAAATAAATAAATAACGGGTTTCACATACTGCTGTACTTGCTTTTTTTTCCAATAAAAATGCAGCAAAACGCTCACACTAGGCATTTTTTCAGTGGTTTTTGCACCACTCATTGCTTTCAATGGGTGAAAAACGCAGAAAGAAGTGACATGCTCTATTGTTCAAAAAAAGCACGCAAAGCACAAAATACCAAGGAGAAAAAAACCCAAGCTGTGTGCATGAGATTTCTGAAATCTCAGACTTTGCTGGTACTGTAAAAAGCAGCTGAAAATGTGCATAAAACGCAAAAAAAAATGCTTAGTGTGAACATAGCCCTAAAGTCTATGGTAGGGGGAGGAGCGGAGAAGCTGGGTCAGGGGTTGAAGAGAGGGATGATAAATGCAGGGACAAGAAACTTCTTGTTTCTACATAGAGCAGAGAAAAGAGAATAACTGACTGGGTAGAAAGGCAAAATGAGCAATTGTAAGTACACTGTGCCATATAATATGATGATTGCAATATACCGTATTAAGGAGGATAAAAACTTGAATGGGAGTGCTTCTTTAACATATATTCTTTTCTGAGGGCATTTACTTTTTCCCATTATGTTGTTGCCCAATCCTAAGAAGGCAGTATCATAGAGGAAAAAAAAACAAAAAAAAAACACCCTAGGGGAGGTAAGTACAGTTTTTTTCAATGTGATCTGCTGAACAATTAGGGATGAGAGGACCTGTTGAACTTCAGGTTCTGGTACCTGACCCAAACTTTATTCCAAAGTTCAGACCCGACCAAACTGAAAACAATGGAGACCCAAACCGTGAGTCTGGGTAAGGAGAAAAAAAACCCTCTCTCCGGAACTCCAAACATTGCAACGGACTTCCTGGGAAAGTCGGTGTTCGGTGTTTAGCACCGCTCACTAACTGTCCGGTGCAAACGCCAGCCTTTTAAAATCGGGTTCGCTCATCTTTAGTAACAATGACATGTCTAAACCTGATCACACAAGATATCCTCACTGCACTCGACAGCACTAGGAGAAGAGGAGAGTTAAGCTATATTTCAAACGTTCTGGATCATTCTCTGGTATCCGTAAATAATGTCCCAATGCCTGGGGATAGATTAAGAGTTTTGTACAGAACCAACGCTGCTCGCACGATCATCTTCATCACTGTTCTCTGTTGCAGATCTACGCTCCCGGCACTGTAATGTCATTACATCACAGGGAAAGGAGAGCTGCAGCGTGCAAGCAGTAATTAATATAATGGCACGTGCAGCGTTTGTCCCGTACAATACATTATTCCGATACCTGGGATAGATGTAAAGTCTTGTATGTAATGACATTACAGAGCAGCTCTCCTCTCTCAGCACTTGTAATGACAGTAAGTGCAGTGAGTGAGGAAATCTTAGTGTGATGAGATAAGACACCAGTCTCACCAGAACACACTGAAAAAGCTTTTCCCAACCTTCTCTGGGGGTGTTGGCTTTTCCTTTCCCTGTATGATGATGTCTTCGTATGAAGGGGCAAGGTCTTACAAGTTGAGCTGAGCAGATCGATTTACAGGACTCCAGGTCAGTGGTACTTGGCGGCTAAATGGGAGACCTTTGAATCTCTTAACCCCTTTACACCCGAGGGTGGTTTGCACGTTAATGACCAGGCCAATTTTTACAATTCTGACCACTGTCACTTTATGAGGTAATTACTCTGGAACGCTTCAACGGATCCCCCTGATTCTGACAATGTTTTTTCGTGACATATTGTACTTCATGATTGTGGTAAAAATTTCTTCGATATCACTTGCGTTTATTTGTGAACAAAACGGAAATTAGGCGAAAATTTAGCAATTTTCAAACTTTGAATTTTCATGCCCTTAAATCAGAGAGATATGTCACACAAAAGAGTTAATAAATAACATTTCCCACATGTCTACTTTACATCAGAACAATTTTGGAACCAAAATTTTTTTTTGTTAGGGAGCTATAAGGGTTAAAAGTTGACCAGCGATTTCTAATTTTTCCAACAAAATTTACAAAACCATTTTTTTTTAGGGACCACATCATATTTGAAGTCATTTTGAGGGGCCTTTATGACAGAAAATACCCAAAAGTGACACCATTCTCAAAAATTGCACCCCTCAAGAACTTTATTAACCCTTCAGGTGCGTCAAAGGAATTTTTGGAATGTGGGAGAAAAAAAAATTAACAATTAACATTATTTTAAACCCAATTTTTTTTTATTTTCGCAGGGGTAACAGGGAAAAAAATGGACCCCAAAATTTGTTGTGCAATTTCCCCTGAGCACGCAGATACCCCATATGTGGGGAAAAAACACTGTTTGGGCGTAAGGCAGGGTTCGGAAAGGGAAGGAGCGCCATTTGACTTTTTAAATGTAAAATTTGCTTGAATAATTAGCAGACGCCATGTTGCGTTTGGAGAGCCCCTGATGTGCCTAAACAGTGGAAACCCCCCACAAGTGACACCATTTTGGAAACTAGACCCCTCAGGGAACTTATCTAGATGTGTGGTGAGCACCTTGAACCCCCAAGTCCTTTACAGAAGTTTATAACATGGAGCCGTAAAAATAAAATTTTCACACTTTTCCCACAAAAATGTTTTTCAGCCCCCAATTTTGCATTTTCATAAGGGTAACAGGAGAAATTGCACCATGCCGTTTGTTGTGCAATTTCTCCTAAGTACGCCGATACCCCATATGTGGGGGAAAACCACTGTTTGGGCGCACGGCGGGGTTCGGAAGGGAAGGAATGCCATTTGACTTTTTGAATGTAAAATTTGCTTGAATAATTAGCGGATGTGCCCCTGATGTGCCTAAACAGTAGAAAACCCCCACAAGTAATACCATTTTGGAAACTAGACCCCTCAGGGAACTTATCTAGATGTGTGGTGAGCACCCTGAACCCCTAAGTCCTTTACAGAAGTTTATAACATGGAGCCGTGAAAATAAAAAAATCTAACTTTTTCCACAAAAATGATGTTTTAGCCCCAATTTTTTTATTTTCACAAGGGTAAGAAGAGAAAATGGACCCCAAAAACTTTTGTGCAATGTCTCCTGAGTACGCCAATACCCCATATGTGGGGAAAATACAGTGTTTGGGCGCACGGCAGGGTTCAGGAGTGAAGGAGCACTGTGTGACTTTTTGAACGCCAAATTGGCTGGAATCGAGAGCGGACGCCATGTCGCGTTTGGAGAGCCCCTGATGTGCCTAAATAGTGGAAACCCCCCACAAGTGACTCCATTTTGGAAACTAAAAGGATTTTAGTTTAAGATTTTAAACTCAAGGATTTTATCAAGGGGTATAGTGAACATTTTGAACCCAGAGGTACGACACAGAATTTTATAACATTAGGTCATCATATTGAATAAGTTGTCATTAGTCTTGAGCGCAAGTGCTCGCTACTTGAGTTTGCATCGGGTACTCAGGTATGCACCATGCATCACGGGTGCTCGAGTGACATGCTCGAGTCCCCACCCACATGTTTCACGGTTATTAGACACCAACAAAAAAAAACATCGGGGATCGCTCGTGCATGGCAGGCAATCCCCGCGAGGATTTTTTGGCCGCGAAGCACATGGGGCGGAGACTCGAGCACCCGCGATACTCAGTGCATACCCAAGTACCCGAAGCAAACTCAAGTAGCGAGCACTTGTGCTCAACATTAGTCGCCATATCGTCATTTTTTTTTTTTTTTGAAAAAAATCCCAACCCTAACCCTAAACCTAGCTCAACCCAAACGCTAACCCTAGCACAACCCTAACCCGAGAGTTTATTTTTTACGCCGTTCCTCGTGTGGTATAAGTGATTAGACGACTTTATTCTTCGGGTCGGTGCGATTACAGTGATACCAGAATCATATCGAGTTTTTATGATTGACATCTGTCACACACTAAAAGACACATTTTTTCTAAAATCTAGTTTTTGCATCACCATATTTTGAGAGCTATAATTTTTCCATATTTTGGCCGACAAAGTCATGTGATGGCTTGTTTTTTGCGGGATGAGTTGACGTTTTTATTGGTGCCATTTTCAGGCACGTGACATTTTTTGATCACTTTCTATTCCGATTTTTGGGAGGCAGAATAAACAAAAACCAACAATTCAGGAATTGTTTTTTTTTTTTTTTAAATTTATGCTGTTCCACGTGTGGTAAAATTAATAAGGTAGCTTTATTCTTCGGGTCAGTACGTTTACAGCGGTACCACATTTATATCATTTTTCTGTGTTTTGGCGCTTTTACACAATAAAAGCTATTTTATAGAAAAAAATATTTTTTTGCATCGCTTTATTCTGAGAGCTATAACTTTTTTATTTTTCGGCTGATGAAGCTGTATGGAGCTGTATGGCGGCTTGTTTTTTGCGGGACAACATGACGTTTTCAGCGGTACCATTTTCATTTACATTCGTCTTTTTGATCGCGTGTTATTCCATTTTTTGTTTGGCGGTATGGTGATAAAGCATTGTTTTTTTGCTTCTTTTTATTTATTTTTTTTACCGTGTTCACTGAAGTGGCTAACTAGTGGGACAGTTTTATAGGTCAGGTGGTTCCAGACGCGGCGATACCAAGTCTGTGTACTTTTATTGTTTTGTTTTTTTTCATAATATTTATTGATCGGTACATTATATTTTTATTTTTGATGGATTATATTTTTTTATATTTTTACAATTTATTTATTTATTTTTTTTTACTTTTATACTTTGTCCCACTATGGGACTTTCACTTTTTTTATTCTGATCACCTGCATAGCACAGGAATGGAGCACCATACCTGTGCTATGCAGGCTGTCAGCGCTGCACAGGGAGAAGATCGTTTGGTCATGCACAGCGCATGACCAAACTATCTTACTGCTGTTTGGTGACCCGGATGTTGTCATGACGACATCGGGTCGTCATGGCAACATCCGGGAAGCCGCGGCAGACAGTGCTGGAGGCCGGAAGAGGAGGTGAGTACTGCGATCACCTCCCCTTGCCACCGCAATGCTGCTCTCAGCAACCAAGAGATGCTACTGTGCATGCGCGGGCGGTGGCCATTTTGGTGCATGTAAATTTCACTTTCGCAGAGAAATTACAAAGGCAGTATTTAAAATAGTAGGCAGGTCACTGAAAGCACAGTGATCTGTCAGAGGCCAGAGATAGAAAAACATAATGAGAGCACCAGATAGAGCCCCTCTCTAAAGGCCGCCCCAAAGCAAGAGCATATCATTATGTCAGAAACTAAAATAAAGATTATAAAAAAAAACACTGGAGGGACCTCATCAACAAAGGTATCATTTTACTCAGTGTAACGGCGCCCACCTGACAGTGTATGTCGTTTACTAAGGACAATCCTGCTGACAGGTGCGCTTTAAATTCCAGAGTCACCAGAGCAGCACTTGATTTGTCATGATCTTTAAGTCGCCCATATCTCCACAACAGAGAAGAGAAATATTAAAAAAGAAAACATTTTATTCAGCTCTTCAGCCACTTTATCATAAGATAGGCAGTCTAACATGCAAAAAGTAGTAAAAGGTCCTCTTAAAACGCACCACTTGTCTTTTCAGAGGATCACATTGTTACTTTGCAACACCTCCATGCTTTATATTGCAGCTTTGCTTATTTTAATTGGATGCTATTTTTACTTAAAGGGATATTTTCAAATTTAAAAGCTATCCCCTATTAAATAGATAGGGAATAAGTTCCCAACCGCTAAGGTTCGGACTGCTGGGACCCTTACTGATCTTGAGAACCGGAGCTCTGAAGAACCCATGTGAATGGAGATGAGGTCGATCATCCGCACAAAAGCTCCATTCCTTCTTAATGGAACCACTGGAGATAGCCAAGTGCAGCGCTCGTCCGGTCTTCGGCACTAGTAGAAGAATAAATGGAACAGCAGTGCGCATTATTGACTTGCATTCCATTCACACAGCGTTCTTGAGATCGGTGGGGGTACCAACTATCGAGAAGTTATCCCCAATCCCATTGATAGGGGATACTTTTCAAACTTGAGAAGCACAAGCCCACTAGAATTTCAACATCTGTAGCCCAGTTAAAGCAGCACTCCAGCAGGTTTTAGTGCATGGCTAAATGCAAGTCCCCTGCCCCCTGTCTCATACTCACCTGCCACTGCTTTCATCCATTTTTGCAGCAGCTCAAGTCCATCTTAGGTGAAAAGTGACCTGTCTGCAGCTCCAGTGTTTCATGGAGCTGTGCGGAGGTCACTTTACAATACAAGTCTATGAGAGCCCCGTTCTGGCCTCGTTCTGCCTCTCAGACTTGTATTGAGAGCGTGTGACTTCCGGCCAGTCAGAAGCTGCGCTCACAAGATGGCGTCGCAGGACTGGAGCAGTGCTGAAAATCGGTGAAGATGCCGGTATCCAAATGAAACTTTAATCTAAATGTAAATACTTTTTATAATTTTATTTTTTTCGTTGCTGTTTTTTTTCCCACACGTTCAGCAATATTTTAAATTCTTGCTTGCGTTTCAAGTGCTTTTCTTAACATTTGTTACCAGCATGTTATATAACATTCTGCACATGCATTTTTTTTTCTGGTGTTTTATCAAGTCTGTAGGGAAGCCTATGGAGAAAACATCTGATACCCAAAGCATTGATCAGAAAAACACCTGACCCATCATTCTGCAGAAGACGGATTTTACAGCAAATTTTGGGCAACCCAATAGGACGATTTATCCAGCGCTCAGACCATTTCATTAGAAAACATTTCTCAGTCTTATTGCTAAACACGGAAAAAAAACAGATCCATAAAAAACTGCAGCGGTGGTTTTTATATGAGTAATAATATAGTTGAGAACCTTTTTCTACTGAAATGATCAGAGAGTTGGATAATCTATCCTAAACTCTGCTGCTCGACTAATCCACCTGTCCCCCCCGCTATTCCCCGGCCTCTCCTCTCTGTCGATCTCTTCACTGGCTCTCCATTGCCCAGTGACTCCAGTTCAAAACCCTAACCATGGCATACAAAGCCATCCACAACCTGTCTCCTCCATACACCTGTGACCTAGTCTCCCGGTACTTACCTACACGCATCCTCCAATCCTCACAAGATCTCCTTCTCTACTCCCCTCTTATCTCCTCCTCCCACAACCGTATACAAGATTTCTCCCGTGCTTCCGCCCTACTGTGGAACTCTCTACCCCAACGTATCAGACTCTCGCCTACCATGGAAACCTTCAAAAGGAACCTGAAGACCCACCTCTTCCAACAAGCCTACAAGCTGCAGTAACCACCGCTCCACCATCCAGCTGCACGAACAGCTCTGCCCCCACCTACTGTATCCTCACCCATCCCTCGTAGATTGTGAGCCCTCGCGGGCAGGGTCCTCGCTCCTCCTGTACCAGTCGCTGTCAAATTGTGTTCAAGATTATTGTAATTGTTCTTGTATTATACCCCTTTTTCACATGTAAAGCGCCATGGAATAAATGGCGCAATAATAATAATAGTCGTCCTCTATATGGTCAATCTGATGTAGCTCAGGGTCGTGGATCCCGGGCAATGACCAAGCAGGCTGCATTTCCTGTGAGTGCTGGTGAGCTGGACTTGTACGCGCGTTTGTGGACCCACATCACCCTAAATCAAAATGTTTAGCATCTCTCAGGACAGATTGCATGTCCAAAGTGTCTACCTTCACAGTAAAGTCAATTGATACAAACCAGGTGTAAACAGGTTAGTATTTTACTACAAAGCTAATATTTTGAAACCCAACCCAAACATTATTATACATGTATTTATTAGCAGAGGTAGAGGGCTAACCCTAAAGTAACAAACACACAAAAGACACAATTTTGTATTTCCAAATGTTACAGTCTTGCATAATTGGATAGTGCAGCAAGTTTCCAGGACTGTTCATGGTAAGAGTGATGGGCAGTATACCATTGCCTGGATATATATAGCAGAGCACATGAAACTATTCTGTATCAGCTATAATGAGCATGCGTGACAGGCAGAGTTTACGTCAGTCAGTGTCTAGAATGCTCCTTTTCTCAATCATTAGGAAACCTGTTCTACTACTGCTAAATGTGCAGCGTTTAAAGGGAATCTGTCACCAGGTTTTTGCTACCTATTCTGAGAGCAGCATAGTGTATGGTCAGAGACTCAGATTTCAGTCATTTCCTAGGCTACATGTTGTAGTTTTGATAAAATCACTGTCTTATCTGCTACAGATCTACTAGTTTTCTGAATACCGAGCCCTGTATAACCCCACCGACATCACTTATTAACAGCTTTCTGTATACACCATGCATAGGCAGAAAGCTGACAATCAGTGGTGGGTGTAGGGTTATACAGAGCTCAGAAATATGGAGGACTACATGACAGCAGGTTTACTTGCCCTCTAGTGATAAAATCACTTTTATCAGCAGGAGATTATCAAAACTTCAGGAAGCAGCCCAGTAAGTGACATCACTGGAATCAGGATCTCTGCCTCTACATATGCCGCTTTCAGATTAGATGGTAAAAATCTGGTAACAGATTCCTATAATAAATATAATGTCAGTATGAAATTATAAGAATTAGCAAACTTTTTACAAAAGCTTTCTCGAGGATATCCTGCGTTTCTCATTCACAGTGATAGGCCTCATTCAGACGTCAGCTTTTCATGTACAAGTTCTAGCCATGTTTTTCACGGGTAGCAATAATACATATTAGGCCTCATTCAGACGTCCATTTTTCTCACGTAGGAGAAAAACTGACTGATTATTCTTATCAGTTTCTCGGACGTGGAGAAAAGAAAAAAAAAGTTTCTCCACCTTCTATGTGATAGTCGGAAAATCGGACTGTACTTCGATGGCAACCAAGTGAGGTTTGATTTTTTCACAGATCCATAGCCTTGCATTACCAATTTTGATCCGACCCTCAGATCAAAATTGAACATATCCCTGCGATTCTCAGCGAAAATTGGACGTCTGAATGAGCCCTAATAGTGTATGAGGCTGTTCACATGTGATTTTTTTTCACTGACTGAGCTGTCTGCTCAAAATCATGGACACATTTGATATTGTATAATTGTATTAGATCCTTATAATACACTGCTCAAAAAAATAAAGGGAACACTTAAACAACAGAATATAACTCCAAGTAAATCAAACTTCTGTGAAATCAAACTGTCCACTTAGGAAGCAACACTGATTGACAATCAATTTCACATGCTGTTGTGCAAATGGAATAGACAATAGATGGAAATTATTGGCAATTATCAAGACACCCTCAATAAACGAGTGGTTCTGCAGGTGGGGACCACAGACCACATCTCAGTACCAATGCTTTCTGGCTGATGTTTTGGTCACTTTTGAATGTTGGTTGTGCTTTCACACTCGTGGTAGCATGAGACAGACTCTACAACCCACAGAAGTTGCTCAGGTAGTGCTGCTCATCCAGGACGGCACATCAATGCGAGACGTGGCAAGAAGGTTTGCTGTGTCTGTCAGCATAGTGTCCAGAGGCTGGAGGCGCTGCCAGGAGACAGGCCAGTACACCAGGAGACATGGAGGGGACCATAGGAGGGCAACAACCCAGCAGCAGGACCTCTACCTCCGCCTTTGTGCAAGGAGGAACAGGAGGAGCACTGCCAGAGCCCTGCAAAATGACCTCCAGCAGGCCACAAATGTGCATGTGTCAAACGGTTAGAAACCGACTCTATGAGGGTGGTATGAGGGCCCGATGTCCACAAATGGGGGTTGTGCTCACAGCCCAACACTGTGCAGGATGCTTGGCATTTGCCACAGAACACCAGGATTGGCAAAGACGCCACTGGCGCCCTGTGCTCTTCACAGATGAAAGCAGGTTCACACTGAGCATATGTGACAGACGTGACAGAGTCTGTGGAGAGCGAGCTGCTGCCTGCAACATCCTTCAGCATGACCGATTTGGCAGTGGGTCAGTAATGGTGTGGGGTGGCATTTCTTTGGAGGGCCGCACAGCCCTCCATGTGCTCGCCAGAGGTAGCCTGACTGCCATTAGGTACCGAGATGAGATCCTCAGACCCCTTGTGAGACCATATGCTGGTGCGGTTGGCCCTGGGTTCCTCCTAATGCAGGACAATGCGAGACCTCATGTGGCTGGAGTGTGTCAGCAGTTCCTGCAAGATGAAGGCATTGAAGCTATGGACTTGCCCGCCCGTTCCCCAGACCTGAATCCGATTGAGCATATCTGGGACATCATGTCTCGCTCCATCCACCAACGTCACGTTGCACCACAGACTGTTCAGGAGTTGGCGGATGCCTTAGTCCAGGTCTGGGAGGAGATCCCACAGGAGACCATCCGCAACCTCATCAGGAGCATGCCCAGGCGTTGTAGGGAGGTCATACAGGCACGTGGAGGCCACACACAAGACTGAGCCTCATTTTGACATGTTTTAAGGACATTACATCAAAGTTGGATCAGCCTGTAGTGTGTTTTTCCACTTTAATTTTGGGGGTGACTCCAAATCCAGGCCTCCATTGGTTAATAAATTTGATTTCCATTGATGATTTTTGTGTGATTTTGTTATCAGCGCATTCAACTTTGTACAGAAGAAAGTATTCAATGAGAAGATTTCATTCATTCAGATCTAGGATGTGTTATTTGAGTGTTCCCTTTATTTTTTTGAGCAGTGTACATTGTTCCCTTTTGAATTTGATATATAGGCTCATAACATTTTAGATTGATATTGAGTGTAAGATCAAAATCGGCAATGCAAGTGTATGGGTCCGTGAAAATAAATAAATAAAAATTTAAAATCAGGCAGATCTCTGATGCCATTCATGTGCAGTTAGTTTTTCACTGACTGTTAGGGCTCTTTCACATGTCAGTATCTCCAATACGAGTGGTGACAGTTTCCACATGTACCGGAGACACTGACAGAGGCAGACCCATTGAAATGAATGTGTCGGTGCACATGTCAGCATGTTTTCACAGACCATGTGTTCTACACAGAGACAAGTCCTTTTTTTTGCGGATACACTGTCCGTAAAAAGTACCACACGGATGACATCCATGTGTCATCCGAGTGACATGTACCAACACCTGGGAATCTGCGCTACAGTTAGCGCTGCTCCCAAGCGCCGGGTGCTGAACACTGCCCTCATCATGGTTCCCTGCCGGCGCAGCCATCAACTCCAGCAGGGACTATGACCGTGATGGCGAACCTATAACATGAATTTCAGCACTGACACGCGTAGCCATTTTCAACGACATGAGGCCGCATACAGAGAAGTATGGGGCCGCATGCAGAGAAGGACGTTTCATCCTCGGCTCCTGCAGTGTAGACACTCTGTGCCAAAGGTCTGTAGGCCAAAACAACAGAACTCCGGCACAGAGCGTCTAGTTCTGGGACTTGCGGTTAGGTCGGGCCGTTAGGGGATCTTTGACCTCACTTCCAGCCGGCGGAGCAGGGAGCAGCGGAATGCCATGGGATACGCATCTATGGGGGCCCTGTGATCGCCATTACCAACAACCACATAACCGCAGCAACCATCATCCAATCTACTGTTCTGGGGTGTCCTGGATTTCTAATTGACCATCATTACTGAGATAAGTGAGGGGGAGGCTGGGAGAGGAGAGGGACTGTGATATGGGTGCCATTTCCCGCCATTAGAAATAGCGCCAGCCATCTTAATTTACATAAGTAATGCCATCTTGCAGCATAGTGCAGACTCCTTTTCAGCACAATTACTGTTGTGCATCCTTAATAACCCCTATTTCTGCTTATTAACCCTGCCCTTTCCTAAAAGACAGTTACATGTGCCATCTTGTGGTCAGTTAGGCTAGTTAACCCCTAATTGCCTGCAGGGCTAACAGGCTATCTATAATTCTATCTTCTGTCAATTATGTTTTTCTTCTCGAAGTGACACACCACCCGAGTTATGCTCGGTTTTTTGGCGAATTTTGACACACCAAGCTCAAAAGGTTGCCCATCACTAGTCTATGATGAGGGTAGTGGTAGTCGTCTCCCGGTGTCCACCTGTGTAAAAATAAGAATAAAATCCATGTACTCCCCTCTCCTAGGTGTCCCCTGCTGTAATCCATGTGACTGCTGCTGCAGAGGAGCCAGGGAGAATGAGCGGCTCTGGAGCGGTATTCCTGTCACTCACTGAGCTCCGGAGCCGCTCATTCTCCCCGGCTCCTCTGCAGCAGCAGTCACATGGATTACAGCAGGGGACACCTAGGAGAGGGGAGTACATGGATTTTATTATTTTATTCCTATTTTTACAGGCGGGGACACTGCGGGAGCAGACTACTACTACCACCCTCATCATTGTCCCTGCTGGTGCTGATGGCAGCGCTCAGCACCCGGCGCTTGGGAATAACGCTAACTGTACACTGATTCCCAGGTGCCGTCCGTGTGATCCCGATGCAGCATACGGTTGCCACACGGGACACGGATATCTTTGGTACTGGTTGTTCTGGTACCGGAGATTTGCGGATGTGTGAAACCGGCCTTGGAAGGTGGAGAATCTTTTTTTTTTTTACAAAACTGATGACATGATGATGAAAATTACATGAAACTTGGTCCGTTTTTCTCACACGTGAAAAAAAACTGATGTCTGAATAAGGCTTTATAAATAAAATGATATATTTGACTGTCTCAAGTAGACAAATCCCAACTTCATATACAAGTACCCCCAGTGAGCGCCAGACTAACAAATACCAACATTTATCCTACCAGTGACGTAGTGTTGAGTTTGATGTAGAGACCTTCCACTCCTCATGGAGTGCCCTATCTCACACACCATCTTATAAGATTGCGCTGCTTTCAATAACGGCGTGTTCACTATGAGGTGTTGAGATGTGTCACAGTCTACAGAGAAACTGTTCACCATTAGGCTACGGTCACACTATCAGTTTTTATCTAAGTATAAGCCAAAAGCAGGATGGAACAATCAGAGGAAAAGTATAATAGAAACACGTCACCACTTCTGCATTTATACCCACTCCTGGTTATGGCTTATAAATACGGAGGTAAAAAAACTCACCAAATACTGATAATGTGATCGTAGTCTAAGGTTCTTACTCTAGTGTTAAATCACAAATAGGTTACAGTGATTGGCGACCCTCATCACATCGCGGACATATCAATAGCCTCAGGTAACAAGGTGGTCTCCCATAGCGTCACCCTGCTATGGCTGTAATACCCGAGTACAACCGTCATGTTTAATACAATTCAGATTCATTCAACCACATGGATTGTTTGCTTTAGAGGGTCCACCTGCTATAAATCACTGCAGAAGCCCATGGCACCTGCACAGTTTGCATTCAAATGAATGGGCTTCCTTGTACCGCCTGATAGTCGGTAAGGGCATACTCCGATACCAGCCTTGCCATCACCAGTGTATGGTATCGTTCCCCTCCATGACCCGGCTGTCAGATCCATAAGCAATATCAGGCTTTGCACCTACTTTCCTGTAGCAGGGCACTCTGATCTCTCCTAAACGTGCCCTATCCTACACAATGCTGTGCCATGCCCATGCCACACCCCTACCATGCCCATTGTGAAGGAGAAATCTCAAAAGGTATTATTAAGGCTCCCACGGCACGTCAGTGGCATGCGAGCGCCATACACCAGATCGAGTATACCCATCCAGTAATGGCTCATTACATAAGCTGCAGGACGCTCTTGGTAAATAATTAAGCCGCCTGCACTATCCACCTGCTCCTGGTACATAATGACACAGCCACCATGACACCCACCCCACACCCCACCTAGACAATGGATGGCTAGGCAGTGGTAAGGGCATCAGCACCAGGGGGCACTGCTACTACCACTGCAGGGGGCGCTGTACTGATTCCTAGGGAGAAGTCAGACATGATCCACGCCCATGATGTGCCAGCATCCTCTCTCCATTGCAGCATGCATCTGCAGGCGATTGCATCTATTGTCCCTGCAGAGCAGCACTCCCAGACAGCAATGAATGAACAGGCTGCGCGCCCACTACTAGTGATAAAGAGTGCAGGGGTTAAGCAGCAGCCCCCAATACAAGTCCCGCTTACTTTCTGAGTGTCCATTGCCAGGCCCGGGCTCGTCCAGGCTTTGTAGCAGAGGATGCGTGCAGTGGATAGAGGAGAAATGACTTGTGCCGATGAGCGAGCAGCAGCAGCTCCGCCCCCTCAGGCTCCGCACACAGGACCAGCCGGAGAGGCGAGCCACCATCGAGCCAGCTTGGAGGACCGAGACAGAGCGCCGCCTGCCTGCACCATCGAGCACAGCGAGAGCGAACGCAGACAACGCCCCTAGGTCAGACAACAAGCAGCCATTTTGGTTGAGGGCAATTTCTTTTTTTTAATTTCAGGGACCCTCAAATAAATCACTATTTAACCACATACGATTATGCTGCGCAGATCAGATGTGTTTGCTCCATTTTCTGCAGAACCTCCTCCTAGGATAGAAACATCAGACTGAATTACATGCAGGCAAAAAAATAATCAGCCAAAAATATATTTTTTGTGCATCCGTGTAGCTGGCACCTGACTTGTAGATTCCTTACCAAATGGTGCAGATTTTGTTGCAGGAATTTGCTTTAGTTTTTCCCCTAGGTGCTACAAAGGTGGAATTGATGACCACAAGTCAGTGGCATGGTTTGGGTTGTGGGCAGCTGGGGCTATGCAGGCGTATTACGCCCCCTAATTCCTAAGCCATCAGCACCTCTTACCCACACTCACATGTGTAGGTAAGATGTAATTATACTTTCAACTTCTATTTTCTCAGCTAGAATAAAAAAAAATTGCTCTGACCCTCAAGGGGTTAAAAGCGGACCTGAGATCTGCAGAGCTGCGCAGTTGGCCACACACTCGCCATTGTGGCAAATATTTTAGCCTCACTATACCAAGTGAAAGGGTCACCCTACAACCGTTCGGGCACTCACATTTTCGGGATGTTGCCTAGCAACTCGGTAGAAGCTATGTTACATTATCATGTGCTAAAGTATCATGTAACACGTCATGTGGCTTTCCTCCAAGAGCACCACAGATGACCGTCTATGTATAGACTAGGTTTATGGCACTCCATAGTGCTTCAGCAGCGTCAGGGAAGACAAAGGGGACAAGTGATGAAGAAACCGGGATCTGCACAACTAAATCATTATTACGCTACTGTTCATACCTGCTAGTATTCATTTCTAGATATTAGAATTAAGTTGTGATTTGTGCTGGATTAAGGCCAAGCAGAGCTCTTAGTATAAATAAAATGTATACATTTTATTAAATTATTAGTAAAATCTGACAAGCGGTGATTAAAAGGATATTAAAATAGATATCATAAATATTGATAAAAATTAGTAATTGGTTCATAGAAGGTGCAGTCCCATAGAGGATAGGAGTGGCAGGACTGCTGCGGCAAAGTTGTACTCCTGCGCTAGGGTATAGTTCTCCAGATTAAGTGGATTTTTCGTGGTGTATTCTTCCCTTAATTAAAAAAATTTAATTTTAAGTTTTAAAGGTAAAGATGTAGAGAGGGTAGGTCTTAGTACAGGTGCACTACTCTTACCTGATCGTGAGGAAAGATGGAAGGCGAGAAATGGTCCAGTGGGTTGGTTCAATGAAGTTGTTCCTCGTTGGTCATAGAGGGAGGCTAGAAAAGATGTTAAATAGGGTAAAGTGTTTTTTTTTGTTTACCTAATGAAGGAAACCGCCTATGTTTCCAAAACGCGTAGGTCCTGGTCCAGTTAGGCCACCATAATATCGCTAATCACATGCCAGTCACGTGTAGTGACGTCACACAGGTCCTCCTGACCTGCTTCCAGCGTGCGCAGTAAGAGAGAGCAGCGGGGTGATCAGAATCACGGGCCGGGACTCCACACCTGCCCTCTCTCCCTGCATCTTCCTCACCGCTACCATCACCATCAAGAGGATCCACACTACAGCTTTTCAACCTCACAGACCGCGATCCCTCTGACCCGACTTCCAGGCAGGCGCCGACAGCATCCTTATATATCAGAACCTGTATCCCTCAGACCCAGGAGTGGGTACCAA
Organism: Phyllobates terribilis; assembly: GCF_046119375.1. Taxonomy (NCBI): domain Eukaryota; kingdom Metazoa; phylum Chordata; class Amphibia; order Anura; family Dendrobatidae; genus Phyllobates; species Phyllobates terribilis. Next base: position 113,434,099 of record NW_027362761.1, on the reverse strand, counting down.
AACAGAAGATATCTGGCTTGTGAAGCGTGCCGTTCATCAAATCAGAGTACAGTGTGTGTCCACTGTCTAAGATGTGGTGAGGAAGGACATTATGACAAGGAATGCCAATGGTCATGGTCGTTTGGGTTAAAAGACAGGAGGTTGCCAGTGCGGGGCCACTGGTAACCGCGACACGGAGGAGGCCCCAGAAGCAAATCCAAATCTCACCAAACCCCTGAACGGCACAAACGGTAAAACGGCTGTGTCAGTACTATCCCCAAGTGTGTTCCCATCTACAACAGCTGCAAGAGAGACAGGGGCATGAGTTACTTAATGCCCAGTGTGGAGGTCAAACGATGTACTCCTGGGAGGAGGATTCCTCGGTCAGTAAAGATAGCCTCATCAGCCTAATCGGTGAAAGGTGCTTTATACAGTGCCAGCTAGATGGACTCCTAGTAAAAGCACTGTGGGACACAGGAGCCCAAGCGAGCCTTTTAAATGAAGAATGGAGAAGGCGCTACCTGCCACATACCTGCTTTCGGTCGCTAAAAGAACACTTAGGACCAGTGGAACTCCACGGCAAAGCTGTCAACCAGACCAAAATCCCTTCATAGACTAGGTGGAAGTGACTTTCCAACTGAGGGCTACGAAGAACAACAATGCCATTGAGCTTTTGGTACCTTTTCTCGTGACCAGTGATCAGAACGTGGCAGAGGATCCTATCCTGGGTTATAATGTAATCAGTGAGGTCATCACGAAACACAAGTCAAGGATGCTGGTGGTGGATGCAATTTCCACATCACTTGCCATTCCCAACGCCGTGGCGGAAAATGTGATTCATAGAGTAAAGAAAGCACAGAATACAATGGACCTAAAAGAAGTCAAGGTAGGCTGTCGCCCAACCATCATCCCTGTAAGCCAAATGGTGGGGTGAGGTGTGGAGTCCGGGTAGAACTGGGAAGAAAAGTCCAGAAAAGACTGTTCGTGCCAAAAGACTCTTCAGAACTTCCGTAAGGCCTAGTTCAAGGTGAGACTGCTTACGGTTTCTACTGGTGGGTTTGCTCGAGTGACAGTACCGGTGATGAATACTACGAAACATGAAATTAGACTGGATCCAAAGACTGTGTTAGGTTATATTGAAACCGTTAAAACGGTATATCCAGCCAGTGTGGGACCCACACAGGGGTCTACCGTGAATTCAGTCTCCCCACCAAGGAACAGGAATTGCCCAGGGGAGGAAATTGCACGACCCACGTCAGTGTCCTGGGATCCCCCAGGATCCCTGGAACACTTGTGTGCTGAAGATATAGTGATAGCAAAAGAGATGCTGAGAGAAGAGTGTCACGCATTCTCTAAAGATGACTCTGATATAGGCTGCATCCTGTCATTGCAATTGAAAATCAATTTGAAAGACACAACCCCAGTAACCAGAAGTTAAATGTCTGTGTCGAAACCATTACACCGTGAAGTGAAAGAGTATTTACAAGATCTAATCAATAGAGGTTGGGTCCAAAAGTCGAAGTCGTCTTATTCCTCTCCTATTGTTTGTGTTAGGAAAAAGGACGGTACGTTGAGACTCTGCTGTGATTACCGGGAACTAAACTGAAAGTCAGTACCTGATCGGCACCCTATACCAAAGATTCAAGATATTCTGGATTGCCTATCAGGCAGTATCTGGTTCTCTGTCCTCGATCAGGGTAAAGCATACCATCAAGGGTTTGTTGAAGAGTCCAGTAGACCCTTGACAGCATTCATCACACCGTGGGGGTTATATGAGTGGATCCGCATACCGTTTGGGCTCAATTCAGCTCCAGCGGAATTGCTGAGGAGCATGGAGACCTGTTTGGAAGGATTGAGGAACAATAGCTGCCAGCAGTACTTGGATGATAATGTGGTACACAGTAAAACCTTCCGGGAGCATGTTGAACACTTGAGGACCGTATTACAGCAGTATCAACAACACGGAGTTAAGTTGACCCCAAAGAAGTGTGAACTGTTCAAAAGGCTAGTCCGATTTCTAGAGAAAATTGTGTCCGGAGAAGGATATACCATGGACCCAGCAGAAATTGCTCCGGTACTGGCCTTAAAAGACAAGCAGCCCTCTACTGTCAGGGAGTTGAGGCAGATCTTAGGATTCCTCTCCTACTATCGTACTTACGTTCGGAACTTCTCCAGGATTGCCGCCCCGCTATACCTCCTCTTGGGAGGGGGGCAACAGAGTCAACAACACCCACGGAGAAAAAGAAGAACGCGGGTAGGACCGGGCTTAAAATAAACAACGCCGTTTCGTCCCAACAGCCCATTCTCTGGACAGCAGACCACCAGAAGGTATTGGAAGAACTAGTAGACTACCTGGTAAAACCACCCATCTTGGGATATCCTGATTTCAACTTACCATTTGTTTTTCATAGTGACGCTTCTCAAGTTGGACTGGGAGCTGCCCTGTATCAGCATCAAGATGGAAAATTGAGAGTCATCGGTTACGGTTCTAGAACGTTGACAGACGCCGAGAAGAATTACCATCTACAGTGCCTACAAGTAGTATTCAACCCCCTGCAGATTTAGCTGGTTTGATAAGATGCAAATAAGTTAGAGCCTTCAAACTGCAAACGAGAGTAGGTTTTATGAATAGAACCATAAATCTTACAAACCAAAAAGTTATGCTGCTCAGTTGAATTTTATTAAATTTTAAACATAAAAGTGTGGGTCAATTATTATTCAACCCCTATGTTTAATATTTTGTGGAATAACCCTTGTTTGCAATTACAGCTAATAATCGTCTTTTATAAGACCTGATCAGGCCGGCACAGGTCTGTGGAGTTATCTTGGCCCACTCCTCCATGCAGATCTTCTCCAAGTTATCTAGGTTCTTTGGGTGTCTCATGTGGACTTTATTCTTGAGCTCCTTCCACAAGTTTTCAATTGGGTTAAGGTCAGGAGACTGACTAGGCCACTCCAACACCTTGACTTTTTCCCTCTTGAACAAGGCCTTGGTTTTCTTGGCTGTGTGCTTTGGGTCGTTGTCTTGTTGGAAGATGAAATTACGACCCATCTTAAGATCCTTGATGGAGGAGCGGAGGTTCTTGGCCAAAATCTCCAGGTAGGCCGTGCTATCCATCTTCCCATGGATGCGGACCAGATGGCCATACCCCTTGGCAGAGAAACAGCCCCACAGCATGATGCTGCCACCACCATGCTTGACTGTAGGGATGGTATTCTTGGGGTCGTATGCAGTGCCATCCAGTCTCCAAACGTCACGTGTGTGGTTGGCACCAAAGATCTCGATCTTGGTCTCATCAGACCATAGAACCTTGAACCAGTCTGTCTCAGAGTCCTCCAAGTGATCATGAGCAAACTGTAGACGAGCCTTGACATGACGCTTTGAAAGTAAAGGTACCTTACGGGCTCGTCTGGAACGCAGACCATTGCGGTGGAGTACGTTACTTATGGTATTGACTGAAACCAATGTCCCCACTGCCATGAGATCTTCCCGGAGCTCCTTCCTTGTTGTCCTTGGGTTAGCCTTGACTCTTCGGACAAGCCTGGCCTCGGCACGGGAGGACACTTTCAAAGGCTGTCCTGGCCGTGGAAGGCTAACAGTAGTTCCATAAGCCTTCCACTTACGGATGATGCTCCCAACAGTGGAGACAGGTAGGCCCAACTCCTTGGAAAGGGTTTTGTACCCCTTGCCAGCCTTGTGACCCTCCACGATCTTGTCTCTGATGGCCTTGGAATGCTCCTTTGTCTTTCCCATGTTGACCATGTCTGAGTGCAGTTCACAAGTTTGGGGAGGGTCTTAAATAGTCAGAAAAGGCTGGCAAAAGAGATCTTTAATCCATACATGTGAAGCTCATTATTCTTGGTGCCTGAACTACTTCTTAATACTTTAGGGGGACCAAACAGAATTCTTGTGGTTTGAGGGGTTGAATAATAAATGACACTCTGAATTAACTTTTAACGTTTTAAAAAAAAAAAGCAAAAACAAAATTTGCTGCAGTGCATTTCCCACTTCCAGGCTGATCTACAGTACAAATGTCACAATGCCAAGTTAATTCCGCATGTGTCAACCAGCTAAATCTGCAGGGGGTTGAATACTACTTGTAGGCACTGTACATTCCGGAAAATTGGAGTTCCTGGCATTGAAATGGGCTATCTGTGAACGATTTAGAGATTATCTCTACTATAGCAAAGAGTTTGAGGTATACACTGAAAACAACCCTTTGACCTATGTCCTCACTACAGCCAAACTGAATGCAACGGGTCAAAGATGGGTTGCTGAACTAGCTGACTTCAATTTCAGCATCAAGTGCAGGCCAGGAAAATGCAATGCGGATGCTGACGGATTGTCAAGAACGCCACTAGAGCCTGAGGAGTTCATGCAAGAATGCTCAGAGGAAGTCAGTCTGAAAGTAATTGATAGCACTACTCAAGCAGTGCAAGCTTATCAAGAGGAAGACATACCATTGTGGTGTACATTGACAGTGGAAACCATCATAAAAGCGAGAGAACAAGATCACCTCCTGTCCATTCCACAACTACCAAAAGGAAAAATCCATAGAGCACAATGGGAAGATCAGATAATTGGTAGAATACTACTTTATGTGAACCAAAATCGGTTTCCAAGTAATTGGGAGAGATAATGAGTTACCAGCAGTATCTGTTTTAATTAAAGAATGGACGAAGCTCTACCTCAGTGAAGACGGTATCCTGTATCGTAAAGGAGAACAAAGCCGGAAATTGGTACTACCCAGAGTATTCCGTAGGTTGGTCTTCAAAGAACTCCATGAAAACATGGTACACCTGGGAGTGGAAAGGACAACCAACTTGATCCGTGAACGTTTCTTCTGGCCGTACATGCAGAGAGATGTTGAGAGGTACGTGACCAGGGAGTGTGGGTGTCTGAAAGATAAACGTCCCAACACATCAACCCGGGCACCTATGGGCAACATCCAAACTACGTATCCGTTTGAGATGGCCCCAATAGACTTTCTACATCTCAAGACGTGCAAGGGTGGTTATTAAGAGATATTGGTGGTGATGGACCATTTTACTCGATTTGCCCAAGCATATGCCACCACCAATAAAGCGAACTGCAGCAGAGATGATCTTCAATGATTTTGCTTTGAGGTTTGGGTTCCCTACGAGGTTACACCACAACCAAGGAAGAGAATTTGAGAACCAGCCCTTTGCCAAGCTAGGAAAGTACTGTAGAATTTAGAGATCGCACACAATGCCCTATTGCCCTATGACCCAGAGGGTAATGGACAAGTGGAACGTTTTAACCGGACATTATTGTCGATGTTGCGCACTTTAACAGCTGACGAGAAGAAAGACTGGAAGAGTTCTCTGTCAAAAGTGGTTCATGCCTATAACTGTACAAAGAGCGAAGCAACGGGTTACTCACAGGAATCATCTCCCTCATCAAACCCTCCACCCCTCCATCTCCATGCAGGATAAAGAATGCTGTGTACTATTGTGTCCTTGTGAAGGAAAAGCCTGTGGTTGTGTATGCATAGAAGTGTGCTGCTAAGAGATCTAATCTATGCTGAATTATGCTACTGAAGAGACTGTAATACTGTGTCTTGTGAAGAAACTATTGTATTGTTACTGGAACCAGTTGCTCAAGAAACTCAGACTGTACTGTAATGAAGATTGTTGCTGTAATATCCCTGAATTGCACTGGTCATGCTTCAGATTAAATTCCACTGTTAAACTGTTGAAAAAGACTTTTGTCAGATATGTCTGGTCAGCAAATGAATCTATCGTGTGCCTGAGAAGCTGCAGCCTATGGTTGTCCTGAGTAACGGTTACCCCAGGATTCCAAAGAATTCATGAAATCCGTCTTGCCCTATCTGAACCTAGCGGAGTGCGTGTAACATAAAGATGTATGTGCCATCTCGACAATAGACAGCAGGTATTGCAATGTGACAATGTTTATAATGATTGATATGTGTAGTTTTATCAACATTAGTGATGGGCGAACCCGAACGGTAAAGTTTGAGGTTTGTACTGGACACCTAGTGTCCATGCATGGACCTCGAACACAGACTTCTCACTGAAGCTTGAGAACGTTAAATAAATAAATGAAAAAACTGATGTGGGGTCACCCCTATGTTTAATAACCAGCCAAGGGAAAGCAGAAAGCTGTGAGCTGGTCTTATTATTCTGAGAAGGGGCCAATATCCATGGACCTTCCCAACCTACAGTGGTTTGAAAAATTGTTTGCCCCCTTCCTGATTTCTTATTCTTTTGCATATTTGTCACACTTGAATGTTTTAGATCACAAATCAAATGTAAATATTAGATAAAGATAACACAAGTAAACAAAAAAAGCAGTTTTTAAATTAAAGTCTTTATTATTAAGGGAAAAAGAAATCCAAACCTACAGGGCCCTGTGTGATTAAGTGATTCCCCCTAAACCTAATAACTGGTTACGCCATCCTTAACAGCAACAACTGCAATCAAGCGTTTGCAATAACTGGCAATGAGTCTTTTACAACGCTCTGGAGGAATTTTGGCCCACTCATCTTTGCAAAATTTTTGTAATTCAGCCGCATTGGAGGGTTTCTGAGCATGAACCGCCTTTTTAAGGTCATGCCACAGCATCTCAATTGGATTAAGGTCAGGACTTTGACTAGGCCACTCCAAAATCTTCATTTTGTTATTCTTAAGCCATTTAGAGGTGGACTTGCTGGTGTATTTTGGATCATTGTCCTGCTGCATAATCCAAGTGCGCTTCAGCTTGAGGCCAATAACAGATGGCCGGACATTCTCCTTCAGGATTTTTTGGTAGACAGCAGAATTCATAGTTCTATTTACCACAGCAAGTCTTCCAGGTCCTGAAGCAGCAAAACAGCCCCAGACCATCACACTACCACCACCATATTTTGCTGTTTGCTTTATTTTCCTTTTCTGAAATGCTATGTTACTTCTATGCCAGATGTAATGGGACATACACCTTCCAAAAAGTTAAACTTTTGTCTCGTCAGTCCACAGAGTATTCTCCCAAAAGTCTTGGAAATCATCAATATGTTTTCTGGCAAAACTGAAACAAGCCTTTATGTTCTTTTTGCTCAGTAGTAGTTTTAGTGGTTTTTGTCTTGGAACTCTGCTATGCATTCAATTTTTGCACAGTCTCTTTCTTATGGTGGAGTCATGAACACTGATCGTAACTGAGGCAAGTAAGGCCTACAGTTCTTTGGATGTTGTTGTGGGGTCTTTTGTGATCTCTTGGATGAGTCGTCGCTGCGCTCTTGGGGTAATTTTGGCAGGCCGAACACTCCTGGGAAAGTTCACCACTGTTCCATGTTTTCCCCATTTGTGGATAATTGCTGTCACTGTGGTTTGCTGGAGTCCCAAAGCTTTAGAAATGGCTTTGTAACCTTCTCCAGACTAATAGATCTCAATTACTTTGTTTCTCATTTGTTCCTGAATTTCTTTGGATCGCAGCATAACGTCTAGCTTTTGAGGATCTTTTCGTCTACTTCACTTTGTCAGACACGTCCTATTTAAGTGATTTCTTGATTGGGAACAGGTGTGACAGTAATCAGACCTGTGTGTGGCTAGAGAAATTTAATTCAGCTTCCCACAGATGTGATATACCACAGTTAATTTATGTTTTAAGGGGGGGGGGCAATCACCTTTTCACACAGGGCCCTGTAGGTTTGGATTTCTTTTTCCATTAATAATAAAGACCATCATTTAAAAATTGCATTTTTTTGCTTACTTGTGTTATCTTTGTCTAACATTTAAATTTGTTTTGTGATCTGAAACATTGAAGTGTGACAAGCATGGAAAAGAATAAGAAATCAGTTTTCACACCACTGTATTAATATCAGCTCCCAGCTGTCTGCTTTGCCTTTGCTGGTTATTAAAAATGGGCTCCCCCCTTTTTTAATAATCTGCTAGAGCAAAGCAGACAGCTTGGGGCTGATATTAATAGGCTGGGAAGGACCTTGGATATTGTTTCCTTCCCAGCCTAATAAGACCAGCCCTCAGCAGCCCTAGAAATGGCGCCATTAGATGCGCCAATTCTGGTGCTTAGCATCGCTTCTTCCCAATTGCTCTGGTGCGGTGGCTATCGGGGTAATGGGATTGTTGGGTTGATGTCAGCTGTGTAATGGCTGCTGACATCAAGCTCATGGGTTAGTAATGGAGAGGTATCTATAAGACACCCCCATTACTAACCCAGTAAGTAAAAAGAGAAGAAAACACACCGAAAAAAAATCTTTGTGGACCACTTCCCTCTGGCAATCTGAATTGCCAATGTTAAGTCTTGTACTGCTTAGTGAGGAGCGGAGGATTTGGTTGTTGGTAGTGCCATTTTGGAGTGTGTGGTAAAGCGACTTGCTTGGCTGTATGTGGAGGAAAAACAAGTGACACTGTCTCTTTAAATTTTCAGTTGGTTTATTTAGCGGCATAAACCAACGCAAAGGTCATGAAACATAAACATAGCCCATCCGGCATAATGGCAACACAAACTGAGTAAGTGTCCAGCAAAGTTCTTGCACCGGCCGGGGTCCGGCCACTCAGGATTAGCAAAATAGACCCACTCGGTTCAGCTTAGCACAAGCAAGCCGGAGCTCCTCTCTCTGGAGCTGGACTCCAGGTACTGAACACCTCCTGAGTCAAAAGGCTGGCTCTTCATAGCCCAAAACCAAGCCCTGGAGAGGAGATAGTGTGGATGACTCCCTCCAGTCACTTAGTCATCCACCTGTAAAGCATGCCCTTGTAAACGTGGCTATTAACCCTCTCTGCACCTACCGAGCAGGAGAAACTTTCATGTTTCACATCACTGAGGCTAACAGTCTCAGTGACACATATCTCCCCTCCAGTATTCTGCCATTGACTCTGTCACAAGTGTTTATCTTTGAATGTTGCTAGATATCTCAGCTGTGTGCAATCCCTCATCCTCTCCTATTTAGTTTCCCTACCTTTTCTTCACAGTGTTCCCCTCTGTTGTCTGTGAGTGCATATTTGTATGATTGGTATATTAATTTATCCCTGTACGTCCTTTGTTTGTCTGTTTTGTGTATTCACATACACTATTTCTCCCCACTTCCCTGGGTGGGCAATATCACACTATTCCTTTAATTGTGTATTTTATCTTTTAAATTAACTATTATTAATAAAATTGCGTTATATTGCTAGTGGTTGCCTTCTTTAAAGCCGTATCCGAACCTTAGTGTTAAAAACTTGGCAAAACAGGGAGGGGGACAGATAGATAGGGCTGATTCAGGAGTTCAGCAAGGTACGTGGCCCCAGCATCTTCATCGTCAAAAGTAATCTCATATTTGATGCGTCAATTCTGGAGCTTAGCCTCAGCTTTTGCAGTGGGAATCGGGGTAATTGTTTTTGGGGTCAGTAATTGAGAGGTGTCAGTCAGACACCCCCATAGTCAGACACTAACCCAGTAGTAAAAATAAATATAGACACACACAGAAAAATGTATTTGAATAAAGACTCCCCCACACTCGCCCTCATACACCCATTTATTAATAAAATGATCCCACAAAGTAATCCACGTCCATCTTCTTTGACTTTGGCGCCTGTGGATAGCAGTAAATCAACAGCTATGCACAGGTGTCGGCTGGTCAATACTCTCATCAGCGTTGCGTGCTCTCTCCGCTATCAGCGAGAGCAGGAGATGCTGATGGCAGTTGTAGTCATCAGCTGGCGCCTGACCAGTGGTAACCTTGTCGCTGTGAGACAGCGTGGGATCCTAGAGCGGTACGCGATACCCAGTGGCTGTGACAGGCGGTGACTTCAGTAAGATTACCGACAGTCAGAGCCAGTGTTTCCCATGCTGTCACACAGAGGACAGCGTGGGAACCGCCGGATGTTCGGGCACTGGGATCAAGTTCGGGTACCATTCTGGTGTCCAAATTAACTTGTTTATAAAGTTCAGCCGAATCCGATGGACCGCCCATCCCTAATCAACATATATCCAGTGTATTAGTGAGCAAAATCTAAAGTGTGTGCTGCATATGTCTGAAATATGAAAGGTGAGTGAGTACTATACAGTCATGCCAGAAAGTGTTGGTACCCTTGAAATTGTTCCAGAAAATGAAGTATTTCTTCCAGAAAATTATTGCAATTACACGTTTTGTTATACACATATTTATTTCCTTTGTGTATATTGAAACAACACAAAGAGAAAACAGAGAAAAAACGGCAAATAGGACATAATTTCACACAAAACCCCAAAAATGGGCAGTAAAAAATTGTTGCCACCTTTTCAAAATTGTGGGTAAACAACTTTGTTTCAAGCATGTGATGCTCGTTCAAACTCCCCTGTGGTAATCTTTTATATGCCTGGTCCTGGGCTCAAGTTTCAAGGACGGCTTAGAAAAATATTAAAATTTGTGAGTCCTCAGTGGTTAATACCTTTTAATGAATAACTGAAACATGGTAACAAACGGCAGCTTTCGTGACTACTCAGGTCTCTTCATCAGGCTCAGTATGACACAAAATCTGAAAAGTCACATATTTATACGCAATAGGACACAGGAATAATGCAATATAATAAGGCAAGTGACAAAAAGCAGAACTATCAATATGGGAAGAGGAGAAACAGTTGTGGCAGTAAATATTGGAGCAGTTCATAGATAAGGAGTGTAAAAGTAGTGTGGTAATAAATAGCAAGCTTTCGAGACTACTCGGGGCTCAAAAGCTTGCTATTTATTATCATCTTTACATTTAGACATTAAAAGGTATCAACCACTGAGGATTCTAAAATTGTAATATTTCTCTATCTACTGGCTAACATGGTACAAAAATATATTTTCCATATATCAGGATGGCCTAGATTCTAATATTGAAATCGCAGGTCTGTAACTGGACCGTGAGCTAGTTAGGGGCGAGCACCTTGTATTTTAAAGAAGCACTCCCATTAAAGTTTTTGTCCTCTTAATATATTTCAATCATCATATTATATAGCACTCTGTACTTACAATCAGGGCCCCCATCAGGGCATTACTGCCCTTACTACTGTATGGGGCCCGGTGAACAGAAACAAAAGGGGGGCTGGCAGCCCGAGGCCCCCCTCTCTTTGCTTCTGTTCCCCGGGCCACAGGGGCAACACTTCAGCAGCAGCGCCGCCACACGCCAGATGCATGATGCACCCGGACGGAAATGGGCACTGTACCTTTAATCCACGGCCAGGTGCATCATGGTCCTGACACTGGTCACATGACACGCAGCGCGATCATCTTCATTCCTGAGCAAAGCAGAGTGCCTTGGAGGAGGAGGAGGCTGCTGAGTCTGGTGCTGAGGTGAGACTAGTGGTGAGGAAGGAGGAGCTGGTGCTGAGGAAGGAGGAGCTGGTGCTGAGGAAGGAGGATCTGGTGGTGAGGAGGAGTCTGGTGGTGAGGAAGGGGGATTCTGTTGGTGAGGGGGGCACTGGTGCCGAGGGGGGGGCTTGATGCTGAGTGGGGGAGTCTGGTACCAAGGGGGGGCCGGTGCCAAGGAGGGGGAGTCTGGTGCCGAGGGGAGTCTGGTGCCGAGGGGAGTCTGGTGCTGAGGGGGGAGTCTGGTGCCGAGGGGGGCTGCGTCCGGGCAGGGTGAGGCTGGTGCTGAGGGGAGGCTGCGTCCGGCAGGGTGAGGCTGGTGTCGAGGGAAGGCTGCATCCGGCAGGGTTAGGCTGAGGAGGCGGCGAGGACGACCAGGGCTAATCAATGAGGAGCGGGGGCGCCAATTACATTTCAAGAGGGTGCCAACCTCCGCAGCCAGGTAAGAGGAACAAGAGTAGTTGACAAATAGGGTTATCATCCCCCTTTACTCTTTGATATATTGTTTTATATTATCACTTTTTGAGTTATGTTTTGAGGTGTATTTGTATTTATATTCTAGAATTTATAGGTTATTAATGAATATCAATAAAGATATTTTAGTAGTGTATAATCGGTGAATATATATGCAATAATATACACTGTTTACATTTATTAATTCGATAATCGCAGGCTGAGGCGGCGGTGGTGGGCAAGCTAAGGCGGGCATTCGATTTTTCTTGACTGGGCGGTGGTGCTACTGGCTATGTGAGTAGCTAACTCACACATGTATTAATTTGTCCACCATCTCAGTACGTGATTGTATGATACAATCATTCCCTCCCCTCCGACTATATGGGCGCAGCCTCACTCAATATACTTACATTGAGCGAGGCTGCGATATTCTGGTCGGGAGTCTCGATTTCACATCCTAGCAGCCACGTGACTGCCGTTCCTGGCTCTGACACCAGCGAATCCTCACAGCGCACAGTGCGTACGATGCGAGGATTCACAAGTCTGCAGTCAGTGACACAGAGGGACTGCAGGCTTGTGTATTTATACTGGACAACCCCTTTAAGGCTCATTCAGCAATGATTTACTCCCTGTGATCCCGGAGATCCATGCTGGTCGCTGCAGGATCACGTTTCTTAGTCACACACAGCAGCGACCATCATCCCGAGCACAGTCACTAATCACTGCTTGTAATCTGTTGCCAGTTTAAAGCACCACTCCAGCGTTTTTTTTTGTTTTTTTTTTATCACCGCTGGAGTGGTGCTTTAAAGGAACTCTGTCAGCACAGGATGACTGTTCAAATCAAGTCCAGGCACTGGTGCTTCACGACGGACAATCATTTAAATGCACCATCCCACCTGCTTGGTTTCCCTCTATCTCCTTCCTCTCTGGGCCTATGAAGCCAGAGCTGTCAAAGATAGAGGGAAAACAAACAGGTGGGAAGGTGAATTGAGATGATTTGCCCCGCCGTGAAGCACCAAGTGGTGGGAATTTGTTTAAACAATCATTCTGTGCTGACCGGGTCCATTTAAACCTAAGTCCCCTGTCATACTCCCTTTCTGGCGTCCTCATCAATTTTCAGCACTTCGCCGATCTTGCGGCGCCATTTTGTGAGCGCATCTTCAGACTGACTGTAAGTCAGAAGCATTGAGAGATTGTGACGTAGCAAGTCTGAGAGCCTGAACGATGCTCTCATAATCTTGATCTGGTCATGGTGTGGCAGTATTTATCCCCTGTGGTGGTAATATGTGATCTGCTCATGGTGTGGTGGTATTTGTCCTTTGTATGTGGTATTATTCGGTCACTATGTGGTGGTAATATGTGATCTGGTCAAGGTGTGGCGGTATTTATCCCCTGTGGTGGTACTATGCGTTGTGGTCATGGTGTGGTGGTATTTATCCCTTGTATGTGGTATTATTGGTCTTGGCATAGTGGATTGTGTTGCGTATGAAGGTCACTTGTTCTCTCTGATATGAATAAGGGGAAGAGTCTGTATTCCCAATAGAGATTACTTACTTGGACATTTAACCCCTCCCTGTCCTGTGACTATTAGACAGTAGCAATTATACACTTAGGCTGTGTGCCCACGATGCATTTTTTAAGCTTTTCCGCAGCGGCAAAAACGCTGCAGAAACGCTTAAAAACGCATGGTAGAAGGCCTGCCATGTCCCCCAATGATAATCCACATGTGCTGTGCACACGCTGCGGAAATTTCCGCTGCGGATTATCATTGCGGAAAAAAACGCAGCAGTACCAATTATTCTGCGGAAGCGCTGCGTTTTCGCCGCCATTGACTTGCATTGGAACGCATGGATTACGCATCACTGCATATGTAGATGCGCATTCCACGCGTTTCAATGTGCGGGTGGTACCCGGGTGTGGAGGACAGGAGACTCTCCTCCGGACCCGGGTACCATAGAACCTGTGAAAAAAAGAAGAAAATAAAAAATAAATGTTATATTTACCTTCTGACAGCCCCCAATGCGCTCTTCCTCCCATGCCGGCAGATCGCGGTGGATTAAAGGACCTGCGCTGACGTCATAGTCATGTGACGGCAGGTCCTTAAGTGTACTGCGATCTGCCGGCAGCCAGGACAGAGCGAAGCAAGACTCCGGGGGCCATCAGAAGTTAAGTATAGATTTATTTTTTTATTTTTAACCATTCTTTCGGTCACACTATATAAATCCATGCAAAGTTGACAAGCACTTTCCAAGTGATGCTAAAATCGCTTGGAAAGCGCTTGTCAACCCGCATGCGGAAATGCATGTGAAGAACACTTAAATCTGCATGTCCCTGGCAGGAAAAACGCATGTACAATCCGCATGCGTTTTTTCTGCCAGGGAGATGCAGAAACGCTCAGGAAAAATCCGGAGCATTTCTGCATCGTGGGCACATAGCCTTACAGAGGTTCTCCGGTGAAAACAAGTAATTGCCTATACTAAGGCCACGTTCACACGTTCAGTATTTGCTCAGTATTTCACATCAGTAAAAATGAATATTGGATATTTTAAGAAATGTTTAATAGGTTAGAGTAGAGTAGGACCAAAAGAGTCTCATTGTCGTTGTGGCAGCTTAAAAAATCTTTTGGCCAAAACAAAAGCTGCTGGCTGTGTATGTGATATGGTGTTCGATGGGAACTGTTAACATGTGATTGGTGAGGACGTGGTGCAGGAGTGGAGTTTTTCCAAGAGTGGGTGGTGGGACTGTGGAAGGTTCGAAGGGTGGAGACGAAGCTGGGGTGGAGCCTGGGTGGAGTCTCAAGGGGCCTGAATATTTTGCCAGTATGGGGCCCTAAAATTCCTAGTGGCAGCCCTGCTTACAATTGCTCATTTTGCCCTTCTACCCTGTTAATTCTTCTGTTTTCCATTAGGTCTATGACATCATGTGATTGAAAACTGACTAGCTGAATCCTTCTAAGCTCTATGTAGAAACAGGAGGTCAGTTTTCTCTGCACAAGTAGGAGTCAGTGCAAAAGTCTATGGCAGGGGGAGGAGGAGGGAGCAGCTGGGTCAGGAGTTGAAGAGGGGAATGAGTCATGCAGGGACTAGAGACTTCTTGTTTCTACATGAAGCAGAGAAAAGAGAAGAATTAGTTGGGTAGAAAGGCAAAATGAGCAATTGTAAGTACACAGTGCTATACTGTATAATATGGTGACTGCAATATACTAAAAGGATAAAAAACGTTGTTATCTTGTTTCTTCCAACCACCTCCCTCCCTATGGAAAATAGGATTGTCCTGGCCACAAAGGACCATCTGTCCAAGCTTTGAAGCTCCATCTCCCCATGCCAAGGTGTGAGGAATGACACCTTCTGTAGTCTCAGGGATACCAATCTTGGTTCTGACTTCCTGCAATAAGAGCACATAGAGGTTATGCCTTTTGTGTGGTGTTAGTCATATGGATATCAGACTTAAACCAGTGTTATTTGTCTGATTATATAATTTCCCTTACAAAAAGCATGGCAAAAAAATAATTGTGTTTCACCATCTTTACAATGTGTATGCTTGTACACATTGCAGCCGAGCCATGGTTATTAGGGTCTTAATTTTAGAGTCCTAAATAGGACCTTTCATTGGATTTTTTTCAATTTAAACTGAGCATGTTCTCCAATTGGCGATGCTCCACTGATTCTGAAACAGTTTTTTTTTCTGTGCACCTCCATTCCAAAGTTATACACTTCGATTATAAAGAGCGCCCAATATACATATTTTCCCTTCTACCAACTGGGCATATACTACAGATCATTTTCTGTGGGAGTTTTCTTTTTTTTTTGTCTCTATGACTAAGCAACCAAGCAAAATAAAGTTGTACTCACCAGACTTCCCCATGGTACTATTCCAGGTTGCCTATGCTTTGTCATGGTATTCAGGATCCATGGTTTTCTTGGCAGCTATTTGCAATGTTAACTCCTTCCCAACATTTGATGTAATAGGCCGTCTTTTACCTTTTCTTCTTTTTCCTTTTCACAATGAATGATAGCTAACACTGATGGACATGTGTTATTCTAAGCTTGCTGTGCACACCATGACTATTCAGTGTGGAGTCATTTTATAGAATGACATCCCTGACCAAGTGATATGTTTTTTTATGAATGGAGTAACTAGTGGGTTTGATCACACTTGTGTATTATACATTAGTTAGATCACTATATCCTTTTCACATATTGTTATATATAATGAAACATGAATTGTTTTGCACAATATTTTTTGAAGTGATCTATGACACACAAAATGATGATATGATGATTCATCGCTGCATTTGACACTCTTTTCTGCTTAATGACACAGTGATGATGCAATTACTGATTATTTGCTCCTGTATAAACCCTGGTCACTGCTGCTTTAGGCCTTCTTCACACATCCATGTTTTTTCACACACTGCGAATACATGTCCGTTCTTTTCCGGCAGCACGAATGACAAGAGCCAATACAAGTCTATGGATCTGTGAAAAACACGAACAGCACACGTATGACATCTGTGTGCCATCCATGTGACCAGGGCCAGCGTCACCCCCCTGGAGCACCCGGGCAAGTCGGAGGTGTAGTGCCCGGTACTAGCACTGGCACTGAGCCCACAGCCCCCAAATACTCACCTCTCCCCGTTCCCCACTGCTCCGGTCTACTCTCTTCAGCGTCTTCTGACTCTCTGTGATGTTACTACAGCGCACCCTCTGTGCTGAGCAGTGCACAGGGTCAGAAGATGCTGAGGAGACCGGAGGAACAGGGAAAGAGAAGTGGTGATTATTTTTTTTTTTTTATGTATGGGTCATTATATGTGGCCATTATATACTGTATGGAACAATATATGGGGTCATTATACTGTGTGGAGCAATATATGTTGCCATTATACAGGGTGGGCCATTTATATGGATACACCTAAATTAAAGGGGAATGGTTAGAGAAATCAACTTCCTGTTTGTGGCACATTAGTATATGGGAGGGGGAAAACTTTTCCAGATGGGTGGTTACCATGGTGGCCATTTTGAAGTCGGCTATTTTGGATCCAACTTTATTTTTTTCAATGGGAAGAGGGTCATGTGATACATCAAACTTATTGAGAATTTCATAAGAAAAACAATTGTGTGCTTGGTTTTAATGTAACTTTATTCTATCATGAGTTTTTTACAAGCTTAAGACCACTTATTAAATGTGTTCAAAGTGCTGCCCATTGTGTTGGATTGTCAATGCAACCCTCTTCTCCCACTCTTGACACACTGATAGCAACACTGCAGAAGAAATGCTAGCACAGGCTTCCAGCATCCGTTGTTTCGGATGCTGCACATCTCGTATCTTGATGGTATGGTGTGGTATATAGGGTACAAAGATAGTGGGGCCATTCTTCATGAATGGAAAACGCCACTGGATATCTGAAATTGCTACATGATGATGTGTTGCCCTCTTTATGCACTGAAGATGGCACATTCCCGGAGTTTTTCCAACAAGAAGGTGCACCACAACATTATGGGTGTCAGGGCCGAGCATTCCTACATAAACAGTTTCCTGGAAAGTGGAGTGGTCATCGTGGGCCAGCTGAATGGCCACCAAGGTCTCCCGATCTGACCCCCTTAGACTTTTATCTTTTTGGTCATCTGAAGGCAATTGTCTATTCTGTGAAGATACGAGATGTGCAGCATCTGAAACAACGGATACTGGAAGCCTGTGCTAGCATTTCTTCTGCGGTGTTGCTATCAGTGTGTCAAGAGTGGGAGAAGAGGGTTGCATTGACAATCCAACACAATGGGCAGCACTTTGAACACATTTTATAAGTGGTCATCAACTTGTAAAAAACTCATGAAAGAATAAAGTTACGTTAAAACCAAGCACACAATTGTTTTTCTTATGAAATTCTCAATAAGTTTGATGTGTCACTTGACCCTCTTCCCATTGAAATAAATAAAGTTGGATCCAAAATGGCTGACTTCAAAATGGCCACCATGGTCACCACCCATCTGGAAAAGTTTTCCACCTCCCATATACTAATGTGCCACAAACAGGAAGTTGATATCACTAACCATTCCCATTTAATTTAGGTGTATCCATATAAATGGTCCACCCTGTATACTGTATGGAGCAGTATGTGGGGCCATTATACTGTATGGAGCATTACATGTAGCCAATAAATACTGTATGGAGCAATATATGGGGCCATTATACTGTATGGAACAATATATAGGGCCATTATATACTATATGGAGCAATATATGGGACCATTATATACTGTATGGAGCAGTATATGGGGCCATTATATTGTATGGAGCATTATATGGGGTCATTATACTGTATGGAACAATATATGGGGCCATTATATACTGTATAGAGTAGTATGTGGGGCCATTATACTGTATGGAGCATTATATTGGGCCATTATACTGTATGGAGCATTATATGTGGCCATTATATACTGTATGGAGCAATATATGGGGCAATTATATACTGTATGGAGCAATATATGGGGTCATTATACGGTGTGGAGCAATATATGTTGCCATTATACAGGGTGGGCCATTTATATGGATACACCTAAATTAAAGGGGAATGGTTAGAGAAATCAACTTCCTGTTTGTGGCACATTAGTATATGGGAGGGGGAAAACTTTTCCAGATGGGTGGTTACCATGGTGGCCATTTTGAAGTCGGCTATTTTGGATCCAACTTTATTTTTTTCAATGGGAAGAGGGTCATGTGATACATCAAACTTATTGAGAATTTCATAAGAAAAACAATTGGATTCGCCGGTTTCTGAGCTATTGTAGAATTAACTATAGATATCACTCGTGATGTAAGAAGTGAAATCTTTGGCATTGTACTATATATATATACTGTATTTCTCTGCCGCATCTGTGCATCATGAATGTTTTAAAGGGGCCCACCGAGACTCTTTAACCCGGGGCCCACGAAAACCTGGAGCCGGCCTTGCGTATGCCATCCGTGTTTAACATTGCATAGTATATGGAAAGCTTTGTAATTTATTTATTTCTTTATCTATAACAGAAAAACACTGATGGTACACTGATGATAAAAACAGACACTGATGCAAAAATGTGATGACACCGATACCGGTTTTTCACATATGTGTTTTATATGGACATGTGACGAATGCCTTATTGTTATATTTGAGAAAAGTCCAGCGGAGCTGAAGTATCGCATGGGTTAATAAACGGTTAATTTCACTGCATATGCTCCCTCATTCTCTATAGCATGTGTTGTGATAGCCGCAAAGCATTATGGGGAAACCCATGCAGTCGCACCTAAGGTCGTGTGAGCCTTCTGTGACTGCAGACTTATGAAATGTGTAAAAAAGAGTCACAAATCACACAATGGCGCAAATCGAATCACACTTCACTTGACCTCCAAGTTTCATAAAATTCAGCATGAATTCAATTTATTAGATCATCTCTCATTATTAACAGTTCATGATGGATCTGAACCACCCACAGTGCTGCTCACTATTATTTGCACCCCTTCATTTTTTTCATAGACTGTACAATATCTTCAGAAATAAATGAAAATGTCCCAAAGTTATATCCTCAGGATTTTTTCATTAGTGGTCCAAAGTAATACCACAATAAAACATTGTTTTTCAAGTTCCATGTTGCAATTTCAAAGAAGAAACAAAATAAACAGCATGTGCAGCAATAAAGGCACCCCTAATTAATACTTGGTTGCACACCCTTTGGCATTGATGACAGCCTCCAAACGTTTCTTGGAGCCATCTATAAGCTTCTTGCACTTCTCAGATGGAATTTTTGTCCCACTCTTACTTTGCAGTTTGTTCAAGCTCTTGAATGTTTGCAGGGCTCTTTTTCTCAAAGCTTTTCACCGGGATTGAGGTCAGGATTAGTGTTGAGAGAGTATGTTCTATTAACCCTTTCACCGAGTATGCTCGGGCGAGCTCCGAGTATTTACAGCTGCTCGGTGATATGTTTGAATCGCTCCCGTGTGCATGATTTGCGACTGTTTGACAGCTTTATTACATGTGAGGAATGTCTGCTTCTTACACATTCCTCACATGTAATAAAGCTGTCAAACAGTTGCAAATCATGTACACGGGAGCGATTCAACCATATCACCGAGCATACTCGGAACAGAACATACTCGCTCAACCCTAGTCAGGATTCATTGCTGGCCATTTTAAAATAGTCCATTTTTTCTTTTTCAACCATTCCTGTGTACTTTTGGATGTGTGCTTTGGGTCATTGTCTTGCTGGAGGACCCATGATCTTTGACTTAAACCATGCTTTCTTACACTGGGTAGGACATTTCGCTTTAAAATCCCTTGATAATTCTCTGATTTCATGATTCCTCTGATACGGTTAAGGCCTCCAGTACCAGACGCAGCAAAGCAACCCCACAGCATTATGGATCCTCTACCAAGCTTAACTATTGATAAGGTGATCTTTTCCTTATAAGCTTCATTGCGCAGTCTGTAAACAAAGTGCTGCTTTGCATTGCCAAAAAGTACTTTTTGGCAAAGATCAGTCGGTCCTTTTTATGTGTTTTCATCAGCAATGGTTTCTTCCTTGGCCTTCGCCCATAAAGCTCAGCTTTATTTAGTGTGTGGCGTATGGTACTTGTTGAAACCATGACCCCAGACTGTTCCAGGTTGGCCTTCAGGTCTTTGGATGTTTGACGTGGTGTTTTTTCCACTATCCGCACCAACTTTTGAAGACAACTCTTGTCAATTTTCCTCTTTCCCCCATGTCTAGGGAGGTTCTTCACGGTTCCATGCTTGGCAGACTTCTTAACATTGCGTACTGTTGAAATTGGGATACCAAGGTCTTTGGAGATGGCCTTATACCCTTTGGAAGTCTTGTGTTTGCTAATAATAGCAGTTCTGATGTCCTCAGGCAGCTCCTTTGCCTTTACCATTGCGACAAAGGAACAGGGCCTACCATGTGGCTTTTTAAAACACTGAAGTCATCATTCATTGGCTAATTCATGTCACATAGACACCAACAATTAATCACAGGCGAATCTCTTGTGAATTACCACAGGTGAGTCAAAATGTGTTTCCATACTAAATTATTGTAAAGGGTGCCAATACCAGTGAAACAGGAAGCTTTAGGTTTTTCTATTTTTCCCTCCCATTGTTTTTGGTTTTAAATTATTGTTTATCATTTGCTCTTTTGTATTTAACACAAGTGCTCTATACAAAAAAACTGTTTCACTTGATTCATTTTTTTCAGGAGATATTCCACATTATGTACTTAAACTTCATGGGAGTCAATAACGATGAGCAGGACTGTATGGCTCACTCAGAGATGTAACACAGTTATGTATACGGGGTCTTATTTTTTGCAAGTACATTTATGGGCTAATTTAGAGCAAAATGTACATAACTGCGAATGGAAAGATTGCTATTCTTGTTGCATTTTTAGCGCTTGAAACATTCTCTGTTTTGAGCACTAGGGAGCGCTAGAGATCATAGATCGTACAAGTCAGCCTTTGTGTATTCAGTGCTTTGTCTGTGAAACAGCTTGAAACAGAAAATTATAACCCAGCGCAACCTTGGCAACTGGAGTGCGATGAATTTATGTTAGCTATAAGAGAATAATCACTAAAAACTGGGTAAACGAATTGATTTAAATTAAAGATTAAATAAAATATACTGTAAGAGCAGTAAGCCCCATTAGTGACCCAGACTTTCAACAACATGATTAGACATGTTCTTATTTTTTAATATACTATGTGCAAGGGTTCTGTGCAGTATATTGGAGCTTGAAGCCCAGATACGTATTCCTCTTATTACTTTACTACTTACTAGAGTATTTATTATTGAAAAAGCTTGTTAGTGGAAAACTAGGTCACTAGTGGAGTTTCACACCTGTGTAGCATTTTTCTGGATTTACAGGTGCTTCTCACAAAATTAGAATATCCTCAAAAATTTAATTTATTTCAGTTCTTCAATACAAAAAGTGAAACTCATATATTATATAGAGTCATTACAAACAGAGTGATCTATTTCAAGAGTTTATTTCTGTTAATGTTGATGATTATGGCTTACAGCCAATGAAAACACAAAAGTCATTATCTCAGTAAATTAGAGTAATTAACCAAAAAACACCTGCAAAGCCTTTCTACGCGTTTAAAAAGGTCCCTTAGTTTGTTTCAGTAGGCTCCACAATCATGGGGAAGACCACTGACTTGACAAATATCCAGAAGGCAGTCATTGACATACTCCACAAGGAGGGTAAATCACAAAAGGTCATTGCTAAAGAAGCTGGCTGTTCACAGAGTGCTGTATCCAAGAATATTAATGGAAAGTTAAGTGGAAGGAAAAAGTGTGATAGAAAAAGATGCACAAGCAACCGGGATAACCGCAGCCTTGAAAGGATTGTTAAGAAAAGGCCATTCAAAAATTTGGGGGAAATTCACAAGGAGTGGACTGCTGCTGGAGTCATTGCTTCAAGAGCCACCACACACAGACGTATCCAGGACATGGGCTACAAGTGTCACATTCCTTGTGTCATGCCACTCATGACCAATAGACAACGCCAGAAGAGTCTTACCTGGGCCAAAGAGAAAAAAACCTGGACTGATGCTCAGTGGTCCAAGGTGTTGTTTTTACATGAAAGTAAATTTTGCATTTCATTTGGAAATCAAGGTCCCAGAATCTGGAGGAAGAGTGGAGAGGTACACAATCCAAGCTGCTTGAGGTCTAGTGTGAAGTTTCCACAATAAGTGATGGTTTGGGGAGCCATGTCATCTGCTGGTGCAAGTCCACTGTGTTTTATCAAGACCAAAGTCAGTGCAGCCATCTACCAGGAAATTTTAGAGCACTTCATGCTTCCCTCTGCCGACAAGCTTTTTGGAGATGGAAATTTCATTCTCCAGCAGGACTTGTCACCTGTTCACACTGCCAAAAGTACCAATACCTGGTTTAAAAACAACAGTATCACTGTGCTTGATTGGCCAGCAAACTCGCCTGACCTTAACCCCATAGAGAATCTATGGGGTATTGTCAAGAGGAAGATGAGAGACACCAGACCCAACAATGTAGACGAGCTGAAGGCTGCTATCAAAGCAACCTGGGCTTCTATAACACCTCAGCAGTGCCACAGGCTGATCACCTCCATGCCACGCCGCATTGATGCAGTAATTGATGCAAAAGGAGCCCCGACCAAGTATTGAGGGCATTTACTTTACATACATTTCAGTAGGCCAACATTTCGGATTTAAAAAACATTTTTCAAGCTGCTGTTATAAAGTATTCTAATTTACTGAGATAATGACTTTTGTGTTTTCATTGGCTGTAAGCCATAATCATCAACATTAACAGAAATAAACATTTCATGTTTTGTATTAAAGAACTGAAATAAATTAAATTTTTGAGGATATTCTAATTTTGTGAGAAGCACCTGTATGTTGTACTACTAAACAGAATAGGGAATTCTTCATCAAAGTATTCTAACGTATGGCTTTTGTATAATAAAACGATTTATAGGTTTCTTCATTTCACTTTATGGAATACGATAGCTTTTCTTCAAAAGGATTTCAGTGTCCATTTCTACTGAAAAGGTCATTGCTGATGATGTGTGGTGTTATAAGGCCATGTCTTCATGTCATGACATGCTTGTAAAACAAAGTCCTGGGTTGCCAACTCGATTTTCACTCGTAGTTACTTACTGAAGAATCATGGTGATAGCTAGTGTTGAGCGATACCTTCCGATATCGAGAAATATCGGATCGGATTGTATCGGACCGATACCCAAAAAATATCGGATATCGCCGATTCCGATACCGGAAACCAATGCAAGTCAATGGGACACAAATATCGGAATGAAAATAAACCCTTTCTTTCCTTGTAGGTTAATTCTACATGAAGGAAAACAACTAAGAATAATGTAGAATGTATTGGGGGAGGTGGGGGAGACAATAAAGGCATAGAGGTTTAGCCCAATCAAATGGAATAGCAGGAATTAATATTTTTTTTAAGACGTTCTGAGTTATAAAAAGATTGACTATGTTAAGTATTTTTATATTTTGTCAGATATTTATGTTTCACTACTTCCATGCTCTTCACCTTCCTTTTTACTTCTCCCACACTTTCTCCTTCATCATCCTCAGCATCTTTTTCATCAACTTCTTCACCTTCTTCGTATTATTCTTTTTTTTTACATTCTTCATATTCTTCTTATTCAACTATTATTCTTCTTCATATTCTACTTCTTCATATTCTTCTTCTTCATCATATTCTTATTTGTGACAGGCATTCCTGTAGTTGTTATCTATAAAAGTTTGGACATTACACCTTTCGTTCTGCCTGTCACAAAATATTTACAACAGGATTTGTCCGCGTTCAGTTTGGCCTGCAGCAGCAGGTCTTTTCCAGGGGCACCGCGAGGAGGAACGGACTCACCCCCATACACTGCTTAGTCTTCTTCTGCTTATAATTTAGATAATATCTTTTGCTCTGATTTTTAGTCTTATGCTTAATGTTCTTCCGCTTTTTGTTCTGCAGCTTCTTGTTCTTCTGCTTCTTGGTTTTCTGTCTCTTGTTCTTCTGTATCTTGGTGGTTGTCTTCTTGTTCTTTGTCCTCTTGGTCATCTTCTTCAGGGTCATCTTCTTGGTCTTCTTCGGGGTGGTCTTCAGGGTCGTCTTCGGGGTCCTTGTCTTCTTCGGGGTGGTCTTCAGGGTCCTCGTCTTCAGGGTCGTTGTCTTTGGGGTCCTCGTCTTCTTCGGGGTGGTCTTCAGGGTCATCGTCAGGGAGATCCAGAGTAATTACCAAGAACCATTTCAAAAAGCTTGAACTTGGAAATGTAGCAGAAGGTACAAGAAGGCTGAGGAACTGCCGAGAACCAGCTGACGGTACTGGAACCCGGATGGGTAGCAGAAGGCACTAGAGCCAATGGAACTACCGAGAACCAGCTGACGGTACTGGAACCCGGATGGGTAGCAGAAGGTACAAGAGCCAATGGAACTACCAAGAACCAGCTGACGGTACTGGAACCCGGATGCGTAGCAGAAGGTACAAGAGCCAATGGAACTACCGAGGACCAGCTGACGGTACTGGAACTCGGTTACCAGACGTTGGTGGAACTTGGATACCGAGAAGGAGGCACCTAAGCCAAAGGCACTGCCAAGAACCAGCTGACGGTACTGGAACCCGGATGGGTAGCAGAAGGTACCCATGAAAAAAAAAGTTGCAAGGCCGCGAGCCGGCCTGAGTTACCGAAACCCACAGTCCTACAGGGGGTGCTTGTCCTATTGGCACTATGGAACCAGCCTTCATTGCCAGATCCCACAGCCCACATAGGAGTCACCTAAGCTGCAGGCACCATAGAGTCGGCTAACCCGACAGGACAACTTATTGAAGGCAAAGTGACGTTGACACTACCCGGAAACAGCTGGCGTGCTGGAACCAGGCTGGGCAGGAGGGAGTACCCGTGCTAAAGACACTGCCGGGAAACAGCTGGCGGGGCTGTAACCCAGGGTAAATACTGAAAAAAGAGTGGAGCCAGAGGTGTAATTGGAGCAAGTTTTAAATCTGTAGTAGTGAGAATGTGGACAGCGCAGGAGAATTTGCCGGACACACAGCTGGGGATCAGCTGACGTTACTGAACCCCAATAACACTGGACCAAGCATTGACTGTGCAGACGGCACTTCTGAGCGGCAACTGGCGGTGTTGGAGCTCAGGGATAATACTGAAAACAGAGGAGCCAGAGGCCTAATTGGAGCAACTTTAAAATCTGTAGTAGTGTGAATGTGGACAGAGCAGGAGAAATTGCCGTACACACAGCAGGGGAACAGCTGACGTTACTGAACCCCAATAATGCTGGAGCAAGCGTTGACTGTGCAGACGGCACTTCTGAGCAGCAACTAGCGGTGTTGGAGCCCAGGGTGAATACTGAAAACAGAGGAGCCAGAGGTGTAATTGGAGCAAGTTTTAAATTAGTAGTAGAGTGGATGTGGACAGAGCAGGAGAATTTGCAAGACACACAGCAGGGGATCAGCTGACGTTACTGAACCCCAATAACACGGCAGCAAGCGTTGACTGTGCAGACGGCACCTTCTGAGCAGCAACTGGCGGTGTTGGAGCTCATGGATTACAGTTCAGGTGGTAGAAACATGAACACAACAGGAGACCCGGATACTGTTGCCAACCAATTATTTATTCTGGAAGAGAACTGGCAAATTCATGCGAGATCCAGTCCTTGTTCATTTTCAGAAAAGTAAGCCGGTCAACGTTATCGGAGGATAGGCGCATGCGACGGTCTGTTAGTACACCACCTGCGGCACTAAAGACGCGTTCCGATAATACACTAGCAGCAGGGCAAGCCAGCACCTCCAATGCATACTGGCTAAGCTCTGGCCATGTATCCAGCTTAGAGACCCAAAACTTGAAGGGGCAAGAGCCGTCTGAGAGTACACAGAGAGGAAGACATGTTGTCTGTCACCATCTGACGGAAATGTTGCCTCCTGCTGACTGGAGCCGTCTGTGATGGTGTAGACATTTGTGGCGGCGGGGACACAAAACTTTGCCATATTTGGGCCATACTGGTCTTGCCTTGTGCTGAGGCGCTGCTTCTGCTCCCTCTTTGTGCAGAGCTTCCTCCACTGCCTCGACGCACTGAGCTGCTTTGTAAAGCACTAGCAGCACTGCTCTCGGTTGGAATGGAGAACATGATGGAATGCACCAGTGCGTCTTGGTACTCCCGCATTTTACGCTCCCGGTTCAATGGTGTTATGAGGCTTTGTAAGTTGTCCTGGTAGCGAGGATCTAGGAGGGTGGACACCCAATAATCAGCCGTGTTGAGAATGTGGGCGATGCGGCGGTCGTTTCTCAGGCACTGCAGCATGAATCAACCATGTGCTGCAGACTGCCAACTGGCCAAGAAACGCTGTCCCCTTCTTGAGGCGTGATCTCTGCCTGCTCTGCATCACCCCACCCTCGCTCTAGATACTGACTACTAGAGCATTGTGTACCTCCCTCCTCTGGACAGATGTCTTCCTCCTCCATTGACTCCTCCTCATCCTCCTCACAAAGTGTCCCCGTCTAGGCCTTTGTGAGGAACCACGTTGCGCAGACTGTACAGAAGCAGATGGCATTTGTGATTCCTCATCCTCCACCTCTTCCAAAACCTCCTCCCTTAGTGCTTGCAGTGTTTTTTCAAGCAGGCAGATAAGGGGGATAGACATACTGACTAGTGCATCATCTGCACTCGCCATTCGCGTGGAATAATCGAAGGCACGCAAAACGTGGCAGATGTTCTTCATAGAGGCCCACTCAGTGGTGGTGAAGTGTCAATGGCGCGCACTGCGACTTGTTTGCGCCTGCTGCAGTTGGTACTCCATTACTGCTGCCTGCTGCTCACACAACCTCTCCAACATATGTAACGTTGAATTCCACCTGGTGGGTAGGTCACATATGATGCGATGTTCCGGAAGACGTAATCGGCGCTGCAGAGCTGCAATGTGCGATCTTGCGTTGCTGGAACGCTGCAAGTGAGCGCACTCTATACTGACCTTGTGCAGCAGTGCATCAAGATCCGGATAGTCCCTCAAAAAACTCTGCACGACGAAGTTGAGCACATGTGCCAGACATGGGATGTGAGTGAGGTTGCCTAGGCCCAGAGCTGCCACCACATTTCGGCCATTGTCACACACTACCATGCCTGGCTGGAGATTCGCTGGCACAAACCACACGTCGCTCTGCTGCTTGATGGCATTCCAGAGCTCCTGCGCTGTGTGGCTTCGATTCCCCAAAGAAATTAATTTTAATACGGCCTGTTGAAGTTTGGCCACGGCTGTGCTCATATCGGTCGTAACAAGTAACCGTTCACGGGTCGATGTGGAGGTAGACCATGACGGCTCCTGCAGCGCTGATTCAGAGGAACAGGAGTATGAGGAGGAGTCAGTGTGTACAGACTGGATTCCTGCAATCCTTGGAGTTGGCAGAACACGTACAGTGCCACTCTCAAGATCTGTACCCGGCTCCACAACATTTGCCCAATGGGCAGTGAGGGAAAGGTATCGTCTCTGTCCATGCATTGGTGGTCAGGTGGACCTTGCTACTGACGGCGTTTTGTAGCGCATGTTTAATTTTTCCCTCCACATGCTGTTGCAGGGCAGGGACGGCTTGCCTGCTGAAATAAAAGCGGCTGGGCACGTTGTATTGTGGACTGCCAATGCCATAAAGTTACGGAAGGTGTCAGTCTCCACCAGCCTGAATGATAGCATTTCAAGGGCCAGTAGTTTTGCAATGCCAGCATTCAGAGCCTGTGCTCGGGCGTGGTTTACCGAGTATGGGCGCCTTTTCTCCCATGCCTGTGCTAACGATGGCTGTAGACTGGCCTGGGAGTGTGAGAATGACAGGGAACGTGGTGCTGTGGGTGGAATGACACTGTGTCTCTGTACAACAGTGCCAGAGGTTCTTCCATGGCAATCTTGTGAGGAAGCCGAACCAGCTGTGTGTGAGCTGGATGAAGAGGCTACAACACGAGCTGAAGAGGTGGTAGGTGGCGCTGTAGGTTGGCCTAGGTCTTCAGTGTGTCTTTGTAACTCCACCATGTGCTTGGTCCGCACATGTTTCCACATATTTGTGGTATTGAGGTTGCTGACACTTTTCCCTCTTTTGACCTTCTGATTACACAGCTTGCATTTGACAAAGCAAATGTCATCTGCAACTGTGTCAAAAAAGGACCAGGCACTGCAAGTCTTGGGAGCGCCCGCTTTGGTTTTGGAAGAGCCATGCTCCTAATGGGTGCCGAAGTGGAGGCTACAGGCAACCAAGTCTGCCCCCTCCCTCTCCCTCCTTTTTTGGGCCGTTCGGGGAATCTCTTCCTCAGAGCTGCTCCCACCACCTTCCTGTCCCTCACGCCATGATGGGTCAAGGACCTCATCATCTACACCACCCTCTTCAAACAACTGCTTCTCCTGGGTAGTCTCGACAGCACAGTACGCACCAGAAAGTGGCACCTGAGTCTCATTATCAGATGCGTACTGAGGTGTGCTGCTGACCATAGGCACTGGCCCACCCGCCTCTTCAGATTCAGAGACAAAACGGTTGCGCATCACTGCATACTACCTCTTCTTCAAATTCTGCTTGGCTGGCCCCCTCTTTCCAAGCCAAGAGATTCAGAAAAGAGAAGTAGAGATGGCTCCTGTCCAGGGCTCTCTGACTGCCTGGGCAATTTGGCAGGTGGTGAAGAGACAGATGGGTGCTCTTCAGTGCTCAGGACCTGAGAGGATCTGGAACTAATTGAAGTCGATGCGTTAGCTGCCATCCATCCGACAACGGCTTCAATTTGGTCCTCCCGCAGCAGTGGGATACAGCTAGCTCCTACAAAGCTGCGCATAAAGGACTGTTCCCTGGTAAAACTGGGGGATGCCGAGTCACTGGTGCCCGCAGCAGGCACAGAATCCACACGTCCTCTCCCTGCAGGCACAGAATCCTCACGTCCTCTCCCTGCAGAAACTCCATGCCCACGCCCACGCCCACATGCCTTACTCCCTGCCTTCTTCATCTTGGTAGACTGATAAAGATAGGCAGAAAAGTACTAAGGGCTTAGTGTGCTTATTCTTGAACAGCTGCTAACAGGTATAAGAAACACTAATTTTATAAAGTGTGGACTAGACTTTAATATGAGCTAATGTGGCCTACACAACTGTAAAGTGGAGTGTTTGGTGAACTTTATTTAGGTTTTTTTTTGTCACAAAAAGACACTGGATGTGCCCAAAGATGTAATACCGATAGTATCACAAACTTTTTGTAGCTATTACAATGCAGGAAGGTAACCTACAATGCAATAGATGAGTCTACAAAAATAGGCTAATACTAATCTGGCTGGGGCTGCAGGGCACAAGGCTGCAGAAAGGCTCCTCTATCTACTCCTATATAGTGTGTTTGGAACCAATGTAGCTGGATACGGATGGAACCACCACACTAATAGGAGAAATCAGGAAAAATTATCAATTAGCAAAAAAGGACAATGAATGAGGCAGTGACGCACGCTGAGCGCACTACAGCCAGACGTGGCTGAAGCACACATTACAGCGTGAGCTGCACTCACACACAGAGACCTTGCAGACAGCGGTGAACAGCACAGAGAACTGTGCACTAGCGCTGCAAGGCACAGCGGTTTATAAAGTAGCTTGGGTAAAGCAGAATAGAGCAAATAGGTAGCTAAAACTGTCCCCTCAGAACAACAGCGTCCTATCCCTAACTGAATTCACAGCACAGTGAGCTCAAAATGGCGGCGGCGGCTTTTATAGTGCATCATGACATAATTTCAGCAGCCAATCACAGCCATGCCATTAGTTAACATGCCTACATGCCTAACAGGATGTGCCCACACTTCTTAGGATCCTCATTGGCTGAATAAAATGAAACTGGCTCTTTGCATTATGGGAACTTCTGATTCCGGTATCCGATATTCTAAAAGTATTGGAACTAAGTATCGGAATTCCGATACCGCGAATATCGGCCGATACCTGATATTTCAGTATCTGAATGCTCAACACTAGTGATAGCTCATCAGAAAACATTGGTCAATATGCAATACGAACTGATATATTATCAGGGAATTGGATGTTTCGCCCCCAGCAGTTCGTCCCCGGGTACACTTTGCCCCCACACATTTCGTCCCCAGCATTTGGCCTCCAGGATGTTTTGCCCCCGCACATATCGCCCCCAGTTCGAAACGTCCGGGGGCAAAACGTGCGGGGGCGAAATGATAGGGGCGAAACGTCCGGGGAGCGAAATGTACCTGGGGGCGAACTGCTGGGGGCGAAACTTCCTATAACCATATTATCAATGTACTGTACTTAAAAAAATAATATAAAGGTGGCCATACACAATACATGAGTGTCAGATGAGTAATGTGTATGTGTTGGAATATGTTTAGTGCAACAACTCCATTCCTGTGTTTGTAAATGTTCTATTGCTAGGTTTGTGTTTTGTCTATAAAGTTTAAAAAAAAAAAAAAAAAAACTCCCAGAGGCTCACACAGAAAAGACCATGTGACTGTGTTCAGTTTCCTGTGTCTGTGCATGAGAGGAGAAGCAGCCTGCTGATGCTGCACAGAGACACTTAAGATATGTATATTCCTGATTCCACAAAGCCTATCATATCTGTACCTGTTTATAGCTAATTAAAGCTTTGAGAGTATCCTGAATGATCCGCTGCCAACAGTATGAAATTGTGTAAGAGAGTGAATAAATCTGCTCTGGATTAGTGGTCTTCTCTATTATGTAGTCTTTCAGAGTGATTTCACTGTAAAGAGTTCCAACATGACATTCATGGAGCAAAAAATAGCATTTTGCACACAGACACAAGCTGTATGTATCAGTTCTCTGTTCTAGTTGAAGCGGTTGTCCAATACCTATAATCCTATGTCAAAGTTGTTAACTCCTAAAAATATGCATTTTTATAATTTACTGTTCTCTACCATTCCCTACATCTCCTCCCTCATCTCTGTGTATGACCCTACCAGTGCTCTCCGTTCCGTTAATGACCTAAAACTAGCATCCTCTATCCGAACTTCCTACTCCCATCTCCCAGACTTCTTGTGAGCTGCGCCAATTCTTTGGAATTGACAATTCGATTAATTCCCAATACCCATAGTTTTAGGTGTGCCCTAAAAATGCACTTCTTTAGACTGGCATATCGCCTCACCTCACTTATGTAACCATTCCATTCCTCCATTTTGCCCTTCAAAATGTTCTTCCAAATTTGGACCCTCGTAGCATCAGTTCACACATCCTCCATGCACGTAATGGCCCTCTGTATCTGTACTGTACACATACTGGCTGGTGACCGGATCATGCAGCATTATGTGAATACCCTAGTTATTATATTGATGGCTGGACCTTACAATACAAGGACTTTTTACCATTCACCTTTCATGTCTCCCCTATTTCCTCATAGAGTATAAGCTTGTGATGATCGCCCTCACTCCTCTTGATACCTGTTGAATTATGTGTTATTCTGTAAAGTCTTTTATCGTCTGCACAAGTCCCCTCTGAAATGTAAAGTGCTGCGGAATATGTTGGCGCTATAGAAATAAAATTATTTTTTTCTAGATATTCCCATTTCCAGATTAGTGTTTTTTTTCAGCTTTCAATGACATTCAGTTTGAAAATTGACTCATAAAGCAAGTAGATGAGGCAGCAAATCAAGGGGAAGTAATTATTATGGGGGGACTTCTACTACCTTGATTAAACTGGGATACAGGTCCAGAAAAGGTAACAATTTTGACAATAATGAAAGAATTATCTTTCACAACTAGTGCAGGACCCAACAAGAGGGGGCACTTATAGACTTAATTTGAATCAATAGGCAAGACAAAGTATCAAATATTTGTGTTGAAAGTAGCAATGATCACAAAATCATACGTTTTCACTTATCCTTTAGGCCTCATTCAGATGTCTGTGTTTAAACACGTACGTGAACAAATGGTACCAGTGTCATTAGCATTTTGGATCAGTGTGACATCAGTGTACGGTCCGTGTGTTTGTTTTTACCATCAGTGTGTGTCATCAGTGTACGGTCCGTGTGTCTGTCTTTACCATCAGTGTATCATTGGTGGCTTTCACAGATGGATAAATAAATAAAAAAGCTTCTCATATACTTTACACTCTTGAATAAGAACAGCATACATATTGGCACTTTTCATCCATGATATCGGGAAAAAAAAGGATAGGTCTATGAGTTTTACATGGACACAAAGTCTGTGAAAAAACACGGACATGTGAATCTATGTGAATAGCTCTATAGATTATAATGGGCACGCCGCTATGTTCAGATAGGGGCGAGACAGGTTACGTGAATTCTTTCGAATCCTGGGGGGAACAGTTACTCAGGGTGACCAATGACCATGTGCTGCAGCTTCTCTCAGGCACACAGGGGTATTGACCCTCAGGCACAGACACGTAGGTTGTTTCACTTGCTGACCAGACACACTTGATAAGAGTCCTCATAAACGGTGGAACAGTAGCATTTAATAAGAAGCCGCACAGCAAGTGCAAGTTAAGTCTTATGAGCAACAGGCTCCAGTGACAAACAGTACAGTTTCCTTAGCAACACAGCAGTTCACAGTCTTCCCAATAGTACAGGACAGCACAGTTCTAATGCAAAGGCACATTAATGAACACAGCATTCTTTACAGCACAGTGAGATGGAGGAGGGGGGGAAGGTTTGCTGAGGGAGATGATCCCTGTGACATCATTTCTCCAGTCCTTATCTTTATGCCTGACAATACTCTGCACTGCTAGTTCAGGAACTCTATCTGACCTGTGCTTAGCTTCACTCCTGACTTGAATCCTTTTCACTTGCAGGGGCGCTTCTGTGAGATACAGAACACACACACCACCTTTCTCTTCAGCTCCAGTCAGACAGTACTTTTAAAGCACCAGCACTACTTCTGCATGTCACACTCTGTAAAAGCACTACTTCTGCATGTCACATACGTGTTCTATCTGTGAGAAAAATGGATATAACACGTACGTGTAACAAGTACATCTGACCAAGGCCTTAATAAGATGTTTAATACAGGGGCTGTACTGTAAAGTTTTTATTGTCAATAACATACACTGATGAGCAAAAGGGTCCATATCTCACAATTTGCTCTATATCTAGCGCCATGGAATAAATGGCACTATGATAATACATAATAATATCTCACCATCCACTACTGCTTCGAACCTGAGATTACCATCATTTTATAGACAATCATCTTGGCTATCTCATAGATACATTTGACTTGCAAC
Source organism: Phyllobates terribilis (assembly GCF_046119375.1). Lineage (NCBI taxonomy): Eukaryota > Metazoa > Chordata > Amphibia > Anura > Dendrobatidae > Phyllobates > Phyllobates terribilis. Next base: position 113,400,634 of record NW_027362761.1, on the reverse strand, counting down.
TATTTAGCATATGAATAATTATGCAGATTTTTGTCATGTCTCGTCCATGTAAGGTACATTTCCATATAGGAAGAACACTTTCATATTCCGATATAACAGGATAAATAATTACAATGACAAAATAAACATTCTAAACGAACAGACCTAATATTATTCTAACAATGATGAAACGACTACCCCACCTAACGACCCACTGTAGCGCAATGGCCAGCACCCCTGCATTGTGTCTCCTTCTCCCTCCATGCATGGATGTCTGCTTAATCACTGCTCAGCCTTTAGGCGTGGTCACCCGGCCTGCTTCCTGCTTCCTTCCTGTTCAGAGTCCCGGCGGCACACCTAGGCCGTGCACGCTCTCTTAAAGGGGCAGCGCGTGCATATAGTGAAATGACCTCAGCTTTTTGCTGAGAGGCATTTAGCATAATGAGTACACCTACAAAAGATGGCTCCCAACCAATTTCTGGGAGCCATGCTGTATAAAAGACTTCCCCTTAGGAAGTCGCCAAGCAGCGAGTTTAGTCATTTAGTCGCCCAGCCCCCGCTTCCCTAGTCCCACTAACAGGGGCTCTATGGAAAGCTCGCTCCGTCTGCAACAAACTTTCCTACATCCATGATCTTTTCATCACTAACAAACTTTCCTTCCTCGGCATCACCAAAACCTGGCTCACCCCCTCTGACATAGTCTCTACAGCTGCACTTTTGTGTGGTGGATTCCACCTTTCCCACTCCCACCGCCCCTTTGGCAAGCATGGTGGAGGAGTAGGTTTTCTCCTGCCAGATAACTGCTCCTTCACCCAAATCCCACTGCCATCCTCCATTACTCTCTCCTCTTTTGAGGTGCACTGTGTGCGCATCTACTCCCTCTCCAACCTCCAGCTGGCCATCATCTACCACCCCCCAGGACCAACCACCACCTTCTTAGACCATTTCACCACCTGGTTACTTCATTTTCTTTCCGCTGACATCCCCACTATCATCATGGGTAAATTCAACATTCCCATCGACACTTCCCTCATAGCTGCCTCTAAGCTTCTTTCCCTCATTTCCTCCTTCGGCCTTACTCAATGGTCTTCCGCAGCCACTCACAAAGATGGCCACACACTGGACTTCATCTTCATCAGCCTCTGTTCCTTATCTAACCTCTCTAACTCACCTCTCCCCCATTCTGCCCACAACCTACTTGCATTCTCTACCCTCTCCTGGGCCACAATCCCCACTCCACAAACTTGCACACCCTCGCAGAAATCTTAAACACCTTGACCTACACTCACTCTCTGAATCTCTTCTCCCTCTTACAGACATTAGTTCCTTACATGATGCAGATGTTGATGCCGCTTTATACAACACCACAACAGCAGCAGCTCTCAATTCGGTCACCCCCTTCACACATACCAAAGCTCGAACAATCAACAGGCAAACCAAAGAACTGCGACGGGCCTCCAGGGTTGCGGAGCGTAGATGGAAAAGGTTCTACTCCAATGAGCACTTCATCGCATTCAAACAGTCCCTCAATACTTTAATGTCCACACACACTGCAGCAAAACAAACATACTTCTCATCTCTCATATCCTCCCTGTCTCAGAACCCTAAACAGCTATTCAACACATTAAATTCTCTCCTCTATCCCCCAGCGCCTCTTCCCTCTCCTCTCATCTCAGCCGAAGACTTTGCCTCATTCTTCAAGCAGAAGATTGACACCAACAGACAAAGCTTCTGCCTAAAGTCCCCCCAGCCCCTCCTCACACCTACTCAATCCTCCTCCTCTAAAACCAGCTTCTCCACCATTACGGAAGATCAACTTTCCTCTTTACTCTCCAAATCACACTTCACCACCTGTGAACTTGACCCAATCCAGTCCCACCTCATCCCCAACCTTACCACTATCCTCATTCCAACCCTAACCCACCTTTTCAACCTGTCACTAACAACTGGTGTCTTTCCCTCATGCTTCAAACATGCCTCAATCACACCCATCCTCAAAAAGCCCTCCCTCAACCCATCCTCTCTGACTAGCTACCACCCCATATCACTTCTCCCCTATGCCTCAAAACTACTGGAACATGTCCACTTTGAACTGTCCTCACACTCTCTCTTTGACTGCCTCCAATCTGGATTCCGTCCGCACCATTCTTTTGAAACTGCCCTGACTAAAGTCACTAATGACCTACTAACCGCCAAATCCAAGCGACACTACTCTGTCCTCCTCCTACTAGACCTGTCATCTGTCTTCAAAACAGTGGACAATTCCCTCTTACTACAGACTCTCTCATCTCTTGGCATCACGAACTTGGCCCTATCTTGGATCTCTTCATACCTAACAGACAGGACATTCAGCGTCTCCCACTCACACACCACCTTCTCATCTCGCCCCCTATCTTTTGGTGTCCCCCAAGGTTCAGTTCTAGGACCCTTGCACTTCTCCATCTACACCTTCGGCCTAGGACAGCTCATAGAGTCTCACGGCTTTCAGTATCACCGCTATGCTGATGACACACAGATCTACCTATCTGGACCCGATATCTCCTCCCTACTAACCAAAATCCCACAATGTCTGTCCACTACTTCATCCTTCTTCTCTGCACAATGAGAACGATGAGACTAAGGGAAAATATGTGTAATTAGGTTAACAACCGGCTCAGTGATAGGAAATAGACGGTGGTTATTAATGGAACACACTTTGATTGGATTACGGATAGCAATGGGATCACCAGGGGTCAGTATTGGACCCTCTTCCTTTTAATACTGTATATTTATTAATGACATTGTATGGAGAATAAAGAGTAAAATTTCAACATTTACAGATAATGCTAAACTCTGCAAGGTAATCAATACAGAGGTAAAAAATATAATATTAGAGAGGATTTATGTAAGCTGGAGGCTTGGGCTGAGAAATGGTAATTAAAGTTTAATGTAGATAAATGCAAAGTTGTGCACTTGAGCAGAGGAAATAAAATTTATAATTGTGTGCTATATGGTAAAACACTGGGTAAAACGGTCAATGAAAAAAAGCCTTGGGTGTATGGGTCTACAGCAAACTCAGATTTAATGACCAATGGCAGTTAGCTGCTGCCAAGGCAAATAAAATCATATGCTGTAATAAAAGAAACGTAGATGCTCATGACAAGACACAGTGTGAAGGATGGGGTGGGATGTAATGGCAGCTTACAATCATCCTGTAAGCATGTGTAGTTGTAACAAGACACCTGGCCAGCTTCAAACAAGGGATTCACACCCCCACCAGTTAGCTAGTATGCAACCTTCTACAGGAAGACTCCCTGTGGATCCAAGCCATGCGGGTTTTAGTCCTTTGTTTCAGCCAGCTATGATTAAATAAGGAGTTATGGAAATACTATACGTGCTAGCCGTACATCATGTATATTTCAGAGATCCCCAGGACATGGCGAGTGCCCGTCTGGATCTCGACCCATTCAATATACAGTACAGACCAAAAGTTTGGACACACCTTCTCATTTAAAGATTTTTCTGTATTTTCATGACTATGAAAATTGTACATTCACACTGAAGGCATCAAAACTATGAATTAACACATGTGGAATTATATACTTAACAAAAAAGTGTGAAACAACTGAAAATAGGTCTTATATTCTAGGTTCTTCAAAGTAGCCACCTTTTGCTTTGATGACTGCTTTGCACACTCTTGGCATTCTCTTGATGAGCTTCAAGAGGTAGTCTGTACTGTAGTTCAATATAAACTCATCACCCCTCACCCACAAAGTGCTCCATGCTTCAGCTCCACCCTGCATCTCCTCTCTCGTCTCAGTCTATCACCCTACACATGTCCTCCGTTCTGCTAATGACTAGTGATGAGCAAGCACTAATGCTCAGGTACTCATTGCTCGGGTTGAGCAAATTGGAATGCTCGAGTGCTCGGTTCGAGTAACGAGCCCAATGTAAGTCTATGGGAAACTCGAGCATTTTTCAGACGGCTCCCCCGGCGGTCTGCAGAGGGCCTAAAAATTGCCCAAATCGACTGGAACAGTGCTCAACTGACATGGGAACAGCATGGTGAAGACCCCTGGAAGAATTTCGGACTCCCAGGTCACTGCTGTCAACAACGTTGTCAGAGGTATTGTGCCACTTTTACAGACTCACAATAAAACATGCAAATACTAAACCAAAGTGGATTTTCCTGGGAAATATGTTAAAGAACATCCTTTCCAGGGTAATGACTTGTATATAAGGCAAAATAAATAACCAAAAACAAAAATGCTCCTCCACACCTTGTGCTATGTTCACACGTAGCGTTTTTGATGAGTTTTTGCACTTTTGCATTGCTTTCAACCGTGACAAATGCATTCACCGGGAAATGTCATTTTAACATTTTACAACCTTATCTGGCCATGTGGTGTGTGACACATCAGACACATCCTGTTTCATTTATGATGGAGGGACTCAAAGTCACAAAGCCTATTTTGATAGGGCCAGCAGTCAGCCCTCGCTATTAGAGAGCCATCAGCTGGCTATGCTTTGTTGTTCCCATTATTAACGAGTGGGTCTCCTATACTGTTATTGCTTATGCAGTGACTGCCAGCAGGGCCGGCTCCAGGTTTTTCTGGGCCCCGGGTGAAACAGTCTCAGTGGGCCCCTTTAACACATACCACGATTCATGATGCACAGATACAGCAGAGAAATATATATATATGGTACAATGCCGAAGATTTCACTTCTTACATTACATGAGTGATATCTATTGTAAATTCCACAATAGCTCAGAAACCGGCGAATCGCTCCACCCAGTATACTGGCCCCCATATAACGCTCCATACGGAATGCTGGCCTCCATATAACGCTCCATGCGGAATACTGGCCCCCATATAACGCTCCATGCGGAATACTGGCCCCCATATAACGCTCCAAACAGAATACTGGCCCCCATATAATGCTCCATACAGAATATTGGCCCCCATAAAACGCTCCGTACAGGATACTGACCCGCATATAACGCTCCGTACAGGATACTGGTCCCCTTATAACGCTCCATACAAGATACCCCATATAATGCTCCATGCAGGCTGTTCCCCCCACATAATGCCCCATGCAGGCTATCACCCCCATATAATGCCCCATGCAGGATGTCACTCCCCCCCCATATAATGCCCCATGCAGGATGTCACTCCCCCCCATATAATGCCCCATGCAGGATATCACTCCTCTCCCCCCATATAATGCCCCATGCAGGATGTCACCCCTCCCCCCCATATAATGCCCCATGCAGGATGTCACCCCCCCCATATAATGTCCCATGCAGAATGTCACTTCTCCCTCCCATATAATGTCCTATGCAGGAGGTCCCTTTCCCCCCCATATAATGCCCCATGCAGGATGTCCCTTTCCCCCCATATAATGCCCCATGCAGGATGTCCTCTCCCCCCCCCATATAATGCCTCATGCGGGATGTCCCTTTCCCCCCCATATAATGCCCCATGCAGGATATCCCTTTCCCCCACCATATAATGCCCCATGCAGGATATCACCCCCCTCTCTTTAAAATGCCCCTTGCAGGATGTCACCCCCCCCATATAATGCCCCATGCCTCTATACATTAAAAAAAAACAAAAATCAAATACTCACCTCACTCCTCCTCACCTGCTGCCACTGCTCAGGTCTGGTGTCCAGCGTCGCTGGCATCTTCCCACTCTGTGCTGCCTGTGATGGCTCAGGGGAGAGCACGGTGTAAAGACGTCACAGGGAGCGCACAGCCGGAAGACAGCGAATCTACGGAGGCAAGAGGAGAGGTAAGTATCCGGCTGCCGGGGCCCTGAGCAAGCGGGGGAGAAGGGCGGGCGCTGGCACCGATTTCCTCCGTCCATAGCCAACCGCGAGTGGCCCCCCGCCTGCTCAGGGCCCCGGCACTTGCCCAGCCTGCTGATCCCGGCCCTGACTGCAAAAATTTGGAGGCACTCCAATGCCCCTTGCAAGAGACATAGAGGTCAGAGAGCCTCCTAAAAACAATGTTCCCATTACTAGGAAGTGTGTTTGCCTATGCAGTGAAGCAAGGGCTGCCAAAAATTTGGAGGCACTCCAATGCCCCTTGCAAGAGACGTAGATATGTTGATATGGTACATATGGTGGTGATATGGTGGTGGAGGTTGAGGATGCAGAGAAGGAGGAGGACAAGAGCAAATAGACAAAATCAGGAAGCGTATACCCATGTCTGGGTGTGAAGACAGAGGTGCCTGGGAATAGAGTTAGACCTCCCCCCAAAAAAAGACACTGTATTTGAGTTTATGTTACGCTGCTATCATTCGGTGGTGTTGAGAAGTCTGGCCCAATCCAGCCCTTGTTCATTTTTAGAAGAGTCAGCCTGTCAGCATTTTCAGTTGACAGGCGAATGCGCCTATCGGTTATAATTCCACCGGCGGCACTAAAAACCAGCTCTGACAAAACGCTAGCGGCAGGGCAGGCCAGGACCTCCAAGGCGTAGAGAGCCAGTTCATGCCACGTGTCTAGCTTGGATATCCAATAATTATAAGGCACAGAGGAATCACAGAGGACGTTGGTACGGTCAGCAAGGTACTCCCTCACCATCTTCCGAAACTTTGCACTCCTTGTGAGAGTACCCCCTGCCTAAGGGCCTGTGCGATGGGAGGGTCAGAGAAAACTGTCCCACAACTTTGTTCCCCTGCCTCTGCTGGATTGCATTTGTGGCTCTCTCACCTGTACTCCTTGGTTGTCCAACGAACTGTGATCTCTGCCGCCAGCATTTTCAGATGGGAATTTTTTCACTAATTCCGAAACAAGGGCCTTCTCGTACTGCCCCATTTTATTAGGCCTGTCCTGCAAAAGAATAAGAGACAAAGTTTTCCCTGTAGCGTGGGTCTAGAAGCGTCACCAACCAATAATAACTGTCACCCATATTTTGGACAACACGAGGGTCACGGAAAAGGCAGCGTAACAAACTCAGCCATGTGCGCCAGACTGCAAAGAGGCAAGACTTCCGTGTCCTCCTCCTCCCTGTCCTCAGACCATCCACGTTGAACAGACGGTATGGTAGTTGTGCAGGTAGTACCATCTATTGTGCATGAAACTAGCTACTGTTCTCCCGCCTCCTCTTCCTCATTGTAATGAGGCTGGGCTATGTGTAATCACCTTGTATGGTTCCTTGCTCCATCTCATCATGCTCCACCTGCAATGCATCCTCTTTAATTGAGAGCAGAGAGCGTTTCAGAAGACAGAGCAGTGGGATGGTGATACTAATTATGGCGTCATCGCTGTTCACCATCTCGGTGGAGTCCTCAAAGTTTTGGAGGATGGTACAGATGTCTGATATCCATGTCCACTCCTGAGGCTTTATGTGAGGAGTCTGGCTTGAATACTGACAGCCTTGTTGATGCAGGTAGTCAACAACTGCCCTCTTCTCCTCACAAATCCTTCCCAACATCTGCAATGTACAGTTCCAATGCGTGGGGACATCACACCAGTCGGTGAGCCGGAAGCAGCAAACGCTGCTGAAGTGCGGCAAGAGCGGCAGAAGCTGTAGCTGACTTTCTAAAATGGGCACACAGGCGACGTACTTTGACAAGCAGATCCGACAGATCCGGTTAGGTTTTGAGAAACCGCTGAACCACGAGGTTAAGCACATAGGCCAGGCATGCTACGTGTGTGAGCCCACCAGGTGTCGGCCATTGTCACACACGACCATGCCTGGCTATAGGTTCAGTGGTGTCAGCCACAGATCTGCCTGCTCTTTCAGTACGGCAAGAGCGGCGGAAGCTGTAGCTGACTTTCTAAAATGGGCACACAGGCGACGTACTTTGACAAGCAGATCCGACAGATCCGGTTAGGTTTTGAGAAACCGCTGAACTACGAGGTTAAGCACATAGGCCAGGCATGCTACGTGTGTGAGCCCACCAGGTGTCGGCCATTGTCACACACGACCATGCCTGGCTGTAGGTTCAGTGGTGTCAGCCACAGATCTGCCTGCTCTTTCAGAGCTGGCCACAACTCTTCAGCGTTGTGTGGTTTGTCACCAAAGCGTATTAGCTTCAACACAGCCTGTTGCTGCTTGGCCGAGGCAGTGCTGCAGTGCTTCCAGCTTGCGACTGATGTGGTCATTTCGGAGATGGATGCTGAAGAAGAGGAGGAATAGGTGCAGGAGCTGTAGAATGTGGGGGCAACCCTGATTGACCCAGGGCAACCCTGACTTACCCGCAATCCTCGGCGTCGGGAGGATGTGTTCGGTGTCAAGGTCGGACTGGGTCCCGGCTTCCACTATGTTAACCCAATGTGCCATCAGCGAGATGTACCTGCCCACAAGCACTTGTTAGGTGGACTTTCCCAGTAACTGCGTTTTTGAGGGCACGGCTAATGTTTTGGGACACGTGCTTGTGTAATTAGGGGACGGCACACCGGTAGAAATAGTGGCTGTTGGGGACCGAATCCTGAGGGACGGCCGCCGCCATGAGGTTGTGGAAAGCTTCAGTCTCCACGAGCCTAAAAGGCAACATTTCAAGCGCAAGCATTCGCGAAATGTGTGAATTTAGTAGTGTGGCCTGTGGGGCTTTAGCTGCGTATTTGCTCTCGAGTTCCAAGGACTGGGGTAGGGACAACTGAACACTGCGCTGAGACAAGGACGTGGACGTGTTTGCTGATGGTGGTGCTAGTTGAGAGTGTGAAACGACACGTGCAGGGTAGGAGGCATCTTGGCATGCGCCATGGACAGGGGATTGGCGTGCACACACAACAGCCGAACAAGCAGTGGTGTCACCCGCAGACACTGTTGCTGGATCCTGGGGTTTGGCCCACTTAGTCGGGTGCTTTGCTGCCATGGGCCTGATCGTGGTGGTCAGGCTGCTAGTTTTGCTACCCCTGCTGATACTGGCCTGGCAGGTGGTGCAAATGGCCTTTTTGGGGTTATTGGCAGAGTCTTTAAAAAACAACCAGACTCTGGAAGACTTAACAGTTGTACTGGCAACTTCCGTCATGTTGATATTACGGGAAACGGTTGCCCGCCTACTGTCTGCGGCCACCACACTGCTTGTTCTTGCCTGTTGTGGTGCTATGCCTCTCTGCCCCTGTGTGCTGCTGTCCTCGCTCTGCACCTCATCTTGAACTTCCGCACCCTGGTCCTCCTCCTGATTTTCTGGCAATTGTGTCTTATCATCCACCTCTTGTGACAGTTTCACTCTGTCGCCTTGGTGTGACCGTGGCTGCTCAAATATTTGGGCATCGCTACATGCGATCTCCTCTTGCCCCGCTTCAAGTAGACCGGGCAAGAGGCTCAAATCTATAAATGGAAAAGTGAACAGCTCTTCGGAGTGTCCAAGTATGGGATCAGTCTTCTCTGGGCACTCGGCATGGTGGGAGGAAGGAGGATCAAGGTGAGGAATATGCGGTCCAGACTCATGGCTAATGAGACTTGACCGTGTGGAAGACAGGGTGGTGGTAGTGGTGGCTAAGTGACTGGAAGCATTATCTGCTATGCAACCAATAACTTTTTCATACTGCTCTGTGTTCAATAGTGGTGTTCTGTGATCCCCCATTAAATGGGACAGGAAGGTCGAGGGAGAAGATGTGGGTGTTAGTTGTGGCACAATTTCAGCTTGCCCATGGCCTCGGCCTCCTCCTCTGCATGCACTATCACCATCACGTCCACTTCCCCGTCCCTTGCCACGCACCTTGCCCATTTTAAATGGAGGACAATATTTTCCACGTTCAGTACAAATGGCTGGATTTGAACTGCAGTGATATGTGATACGTGTGATGGAAAACCACAGTTTTACATAGCTGGCCTGTAGGTTACCATTTTTCACAGCGATCTGGTGTCAATAACTTCACTGACGCACTGCAACAAAATTTAAATGGAGGCCAGAAATGGCAGAATTTGGAGCGAACTTATATGTGATCCGTTTGACGGACAAAGCACAGTTTTAAATACACTGTGTTCCAAATTATTATGCAAATAATATTTTCTCAGATTTTCCCAAATTACCTATATGAATTGCAGTCATTGTAATTTTCCAGTCAAATAACTATTAGAGTACAATTGAAAGGTTTTTGTACAAACTGCCAATGATAACAGTATATTTTTAAAAAGATAAAACACTCAAACTGCACTCAAAATGCATGTTCCAAATTATTATGCACAGCAGAGTTTTCAACCTTTTCATTTTAATAAAGAACAAAAAAATGGTCATTTTTGAAATTATAAGCATTAGTAGGTTATTACAAACTGAAATCAAACAGTTTTCAACTCAAAACTTTATTCTAGGTGACGTTACATTTGCACATAGGACCCCTTGTTCGAAAGGAGCTTCTGAACTCTCTCGTCCATTGAATTTGTCAGGTTTTGGATGGTTTCTGCTTCAATTGTTTTGCATGAGGACAGAATACCATCCCAGAGCTGTTGCTTAGATGTGAACTGCCTCCCGCCATCATAGACACTCCTTTTGATGATGCTCCAGAGGTTCTCAATGGGGTTGAGGTCATTGGAGCATGGGGGCCACACCATAAGTTTGTCCCCTTTTATGCCCACAGCAGCCAGAGATGCAGATGTGTTATGTGCAGCATGAGACGGGGCATTATCATGCATGAAAATGATCTTGTAATAACCTGCTAATGCTTATAATTTCAAAAATGACCATTTTTTTGTTCTTTATTAAAATGAAAAGGTTGAAAACTCTGCTGTGCATAATAATTTGGAACATGCAGTTTGAGTGTTTTATTTTTTTTTAAATATATTGTTATCATAGGCAGTTGGTACAAAAACCTTTCAATTGTACTCTAATAGTTATTTGACTGGAAAATTACAATGACTGCAATTCATATAGGTAATTTGGGAAAATCTGAGAAAATATTATTTGCATAATAATTTGGAACACAGTGTAGATGGATTTTTAGCTCGGTAATATGGAAAGGATCAGGCTGTATTCTGCAGTGCCAACAAGCAAATGGAGCATAAAAACTGTGTTCTCTGGATTGCTTTTTAAGCAAATAATCAGGATTAAGATCCAAAAAAATAATTATTCCTGGCCCCTGATACCTGGGGCTATTTCTACAAATATCTGTAAAAGCACCAGCAGTAGACAGAACTGGAGTGGACCCTCTTGCTATATACACTGCAGTCTGCCACATACACTGCCTCCTGCCTAGCACTGATATCTATGCAGCTGGATTAGTCCTCAGAAGGACTGTTAGTGGAGATGGATATGTGTATAATATATTGTGGTATACCTACACTAACTAAGAAACAAGCGAATCTCTCCCTAGCTCAGCAGCACCTCTCCCTACACTGCCTGATTCCAGAGTAGACTGTGACGAGCATGGTGGCGCCAGGTCTGATATAGACCTGATGACACAGTGCGGCCAGCCAATCACTGTAATGCCACAACCAACATGGCTAGGGCATTACAGTGTGTGGAGGACAATCCCTGCATGTTCATTGGCTTTTTAAAGAGCGCCAAACATGCAGGAAGGGGACCCAAGCTCCCGCTGAGCAACCCCGGAAATACTCGGCGAGCATCTTGAGCAGTGAGATGCTCGGGCAAGTACCGAGCATGCTCGCTCATTACTACCAATGACCCAAGATTGAAATCCTCAATAATCCGGACCTCCCACTCCCGTCTCCAAAACTTCTCACATGCTGCGCCAATTCTTTCGAATGCACTACCCAGGACTCTTCGATTAATCCCAAATACCCACAGTTTTAAGCGTGCCCTAAAAACGCATATATTTAGACTGGCCTATCACCTCACCTCACCTATCTAACTATCCCTTTTTTTTCTCCCCATAGAAAACTTAGTTCCAAATCAGGTCCCTCATATCTTCTGTTCACACTCCCCATCACTTAGTAGACTACTGTGTCTGTACTTGTTCAAATACTGGTTGGTGACTGGTTCATTTAGCATTAAGTGATTACCCTTTTTATTACATTAATGGTTGACCGTACAATACAAGCAATTGTTACCATCCACCTTTCGTGTCTCCCCTATTTCCTCATAGATTGTAATCTTGCGAGCAGGGCCCTCTCTCCTCCTGGTATCTGTTGATTTATGTAATTATTGTTATTCTGTAATGTCTTCTATAATCTGTTCAAGTCCCCTCTAAAATCTAAAATGCTGCGGAATACGTTGGCACTATAGAAATGAAAATTATTATTATTATTATAGGGGCCTGGAGATATGAAGGTTTTCGGAGATTTACCTATAAACCTCCAGGGAAGGGGACTTAGGTCCAGCCCAGGGGGCCGGAGGAGAGTGACACCTAGGTGTTAAATGCTTGTGTAAAGCAGGGCTTATTGCTTTTTTCCGGGGAGGTCTTGACGACATATCGTGTGGGGAGAAGTCCAGGAACAGAAGGGTCAGCAAGACTCCCATAATAATAATAATAATAATAATAATTTTTATTTCTATAGCTCCAACATATTGTGCAGCGCTTTACATTTTAGAGGGTACTTGTACAGACAATAAAAAGACATTACAGAATAACAATAGTCACAAATTAACAGATACCATAAGGAGAGAGGACCCTGCTCGCAAGTTTACAATCTATGAGGAAATAGGGGAGACACGAAAGATGCATGTTAACAATTGCTTGTTTTGTACGGTTTACCATCAATGTAATAAATAGGGTAATCACATAATGCTGAATAAACCAGTTACCATCCAGTATGTGAACAAGTACAGACACAGAGGTCTATTAAGTACATGGGAGTGTGTGAACAGATGATACAAAGGTCCTGATTTGGGAGGGAATTTTGTATGGGAAAAAACAGGGATAGTTAGATAAGTGTGGTGAGGGGATAGGGCAATCTAAAGAAATGCGTTTTTAGGGCACTCTTAAAATTGTCGGTATTGGGGATCAATTGAAGTGTCTTGAGTAGTGCATTTCAAAGAATTGGCGCAGCACGCAAGAAGTCTTGGAGATGGGAGTGGGAGGTTCGGATGCTTGAGGACGTTAATCTTAGGTCTTTAGCAGAACGGTGGACACGGGTATGTAGGTAGACTGAGATGAGGGAGGAGATGTAGGGTGGTGCTGAAACATGGAGCGCTTTGTGGCTGAGGGTGATGTGGCAGCCCCTCCCCCACAAGCAGGCCTTCTATCTGACTGGTAACTGTCTTATATTCTGCTTTTATCTTTTGTCCTATCACGCTTGTATTTGCATATCTGAGAATTATATATGTATTACCATTGTGTATATAGTGCATGGTCTAGTGTGCCTTTAAGGCAATTAAATATATAATTTAACCTTGGGCTGCACTTTTAACTTAATCCATGAATCCACACGTCCATTTCTCGGTTTAAGATTCCATGCTACTGGAGCAGGTTCCTGGCCCGCTATGATCCTATTAACGGACCAGGCTTATATCGAACAGGAACTAGTGGCAGTTCTACTGGGCTGCTAAGGTTCTGTTTCACTGGGGCTAGTGAAAGGGGCCTCTCAGCCTGTCAAGGTTGTGAGCAAGTGTGGTGCCACCTCAGTGACCGAGTGGGCCACTCCCTGTGCCTTTCCTGGGCCCGTGTGGACAAACTGTACCAATCTGACCTTATATGGAATAAAAACTTCTGATTGTATGTTAAAAAAATGCATGAATCACAGCATATAGGTCACATCCCCAGGAGGGGGGGGGGGCAGGATGTTGGGGCAGATGCGTTTCAGACCACTAGGTCTTTAGTCATTGCAATCTAAGATAAGCTCAGTAAGAGGGCCAGGTACAAAATCAAGCTGTATAAACTGTGTGAGAGTACCTCAGAGTACACTCACAATCAGAATTTACGATGGGAAGGACTCCCAGATTGAACCTCCAGAACCCCCTGAATGCCTCCTTGTTCTGGGAGTGAGTGGGAAAATTGTGTGGGATTTGGTGCTCCCACTGCTGGATAAAGGTTATCACCTCTACGTGGATAACTTTTATACCAGTGCCCTCTCTTCAAGTCCCTCTCTGCGTGAGGTACCGCAGCCTGTGGTACTGTCTGCAAAAATCAGAGAGGCCTCCCAAAGACGTTAATTGGGCAGATGCTCAGAAGGGGTGACAACAGAGCCCAATGTAACAACCATCTGCTGGTGGTCAAGTACAAGAGGGATGTCCTTTTCTTGACCACCATACACGGTGATGGCAGCACCCTCAGCACTGTATGAGGTCCCACTACACAGGTCTTCAAACCAGACTGTGTAGTGGGGTACAACAAGTACATCGGGGGAGTTGATCTGTCTGATCAAGTCCTCCAGGCGTATAGTGCTTTGAGAAAGGCCAAGGTGTAGTACAAGCTGCTGCACATCGTACAGATGGCAATGCACAATGCTTTCCTTCTGTCACGATGTGCAGGCCAAACTTCTACGTAGCACCTTCAGTTCCAGGAGGTAGTGATCAAGGTCCTGATATTTGGCAGTGGTGATGCAGCGAGCCACAGTACTTCCGGAACTGAATGACCTCGAATTGTACCAGGCGAGCATTTCCCAGGGAAGGTCCTTCACAGCGGAAAAGGTGAGTCACAAAAGAAGTGCAGAGTGTGTTACCGAAGGTGAATACGCAAGGACACCACTTATCAGTGCGACACCTGCCCCGACAAACCTGGTCTGTGCATGAAAGAATGCTTCAGAAGGTACCATACTTCCATTAACTACTTAATTAATTTCTGAAGTATGACAACCTAACGAACACTACACAACTGATGTAGTGTTCGTCAGGTTGTCCTACGTCAGTTGTGTAGTGTTTGTCAGGTTGTCCTACACAACTGACGTATGACACTACTTTATAAAATTCTCATATCAGGAATCAGTTCCAAAAAGGGGGCACTTGTTGGGCTTTTCCACTGTTTAGGCACATCAGGGGCTCTGAAAACGTGACATGACGCCCACAGACCATTCATCAAAGTCTGCATTCCAAAGCGTCACTCCTTCCCTTCCGAGCCCCAACATGCGCCCAAACAGTCGTTTTCTCCAACACATGGGGTATCAGTGTACTCAGGAGAAATTGCGCAACAGATTTTGAGGTCCACTTTCTCCTGTTACCCTTGTGAAAATATTTTTTTTTAAATTTTTTTGTGGAAAAAATGTGATTTTTTTTTTTATTTTCACAAGTGAAGGTTATCATTTTCTGTGAAGCACCTGGGGGTTCAAGGTGCTCACCACACAGCTAGATAAATTCATTGGGGGGTCTAGTTTCCAAAAAGGGGACACTTGTTGATCATTTCCAACTGTTTAGGAAGATCAGGGGCTCTAAAAACGTGACATGACACCCACAGAACATGCCATCAAAGTCGGCATTCCAAAGAGTCACTCCTTCCCTTCCGAGCCCTGACGTGCGCCCAAACAGTAGTTTTCTCCAACACATGAGGTATCCGCATACGCAAGAGAAATTGCACAACAACTTCTGGGGTCCAATTTCCATTGTGAAAATAAAGAAATTGCAGCTACAAGATAATTTTTGTGGGAAAAAAATATATATTTTTTCACGGCTCTATGTTATAAACTTTTGCGAAACACTTGGGGGTTCAAAGTGCTCATCACACATCTAAATAAGTTCCTTAAGGGGTCTAGTTTCCAAAATGGGGTCACTTGTGGGGGGTTTCCACTGTTTAGGCACATCAGGGACTCTCCAAATGCGACATGGCGTCCGCTATCAATTCCAGAGAGTTTTGCGTTGAAAAGGTCAAAGGGTGCTCTTTCCCTTCCGAACCCTGCCGTGCGCCCAAACAATGGCTTTTCCCCACATATGAGGTATCAGCGCACTCAGGAGAAATTGTACAACAACTTTTGGGGCCCAATTTCTCCTGTTACCCTCGTGAAAATAAAGAAATTGGGGTCTAAAGTAAAATTTTAGTGAAAAAAAGTTAAATGTTCATTTTTTCCTTTCACATTCGATTAATTTCTGTGAAGCACATGAAGGGTTAATAAACTTCTTGAATGTGGTTTTGAGCACCTTGCGGGGTGCAGTTTTTAGAACGGTGTCACTTTTAGGTATTTTCTGTCATATAGACCCCTCAAAGTCACTTTAAATGTGGTGTTGTCCCTAAAAAAAATGGTTTTGTAAATTTTGTTGGAAAAATGATAAATTGCTGGTCAACTTTTAACTCCCTAATAAAAAAAAACTTTGGTTCCAAAATTGTGCTGATGTAAAGTAGACATGTGGGAAATGTTATTTATTAACTATTTTGTGTGATATACAGTTATATGAAAAAGTTTGGGCACCCCTATTAATCTTAAGCTTATTGTTTTATAAAAATTGGTGTTTTTGCAACAGCTATTTCAGTTTGATATATGTAATAACTGTTGGACACAGTAATGTTTCTGCCTTGAAATGAGGTTTATTGTACTAACAGAAAATGTGCAATCTGCATTCAAACAAAATTTGACAGGTGCATAAGTATGGGCACCTCACCAGAAAAGTGACATTAATATTTAGTAGATCCTCCTTTTGCAAAAATAACAGCCTCTAGTCGCTTCCTGTAGCTTTTAATGAGTTCCTGAATCCTGGATGAAGGTATTTTTGACCATTCCTCTTTACAAAACAATTCCAGTTCAGTTAAGTTTGATGGTCGCCGAGCATGGACAGCCCTCTTCAAATGATCCCACAGATGTTCAATGATATTCAGGTCTGGGGACTGGGATGGCCATTCCAGAACATTGTAATTGTTCCTCTGCATGAATGCCTGAGTAGATTTGGAGCGGTGTTTTGGATCATTGTCTTGCTGAAAGATCCATCCCCTGCGTAACTTCAACTTTATCACTGATTCTTGAACATTATTGTCAAGAATCTGCTGATACTGAGTGGAATCCATGCGTCCCTCAACTTTAACAAGATTCCCGGTGCCGGCATTGGCCACACAGCCCCAAAGCATGATGGAACCTCCACCAAATTTTACTGTGGGTAGCAAGTGTTTTATTTGGAATGCTGTGTTTTTTTGCCGCCATGCATAACGCCTTTTTGTATGACCAAACAACTCAATCTTGGTTTCATCAGTCCACAGAACCTTCTTCCAAAAAGAAATTGGCTTCTCCAAATGTGCTTTTGCATACCTCAGCCGACTCTGTTTGTGGCGTGCTTGCAGAAACGGCTTCTTTCGCATCACTCTCCCATACAGCTTCTCCTTGTGCAAAGTGCGTTGTATAGTTGACCGATGCACAATGACACCATCTGCAGCAAGTTGATGCTGCAGCTCTCTGGAGGTGGTCTGAGGATTGTGCTTGACTGATCTCACCATTCTTCTTCTCTGCCTTTCTGATGTTTTTCTTGGCCTGCCACTTCTGGCCTTAACAAGAACTGTCCCTGTGTTCTTCCATTTCCTTACTATGTTCCTCCCAGTGGAAACTGACAGGTTAAATCTCTGAGACAGCTTTTTGTATCCTTCCCCTGAACAACTATGTTGAATAATCTTTGTTTTCAGATCATTTGACAGTTGTTTTGAGGAGCCCATGATGCCACTCTTCAGAGGAGATTCAAACAGGAGAACAACTTGCAAGTGGCCACTTTAAGTAGCTTTTCTCATGATTGCATACACCTGGCTATGAAGTTCAAAGCTCAATGAGGTTACAAAACCAAAAAAGTGCTTTAGTAAGTCAGTAAAAAGTAGGTAGGAGTATTTAAAACAAGAAAATGATAAGGGTGCCCATACTTATGCACCTGTCAAATTTTGTTTGAATGCAGATTGCACATTTTCTGTTAGTACAATAAACCTCATTTCAAGGCAGAAACATTACTGTGTCCAACAGTTATTACATATATCAAACTGAAATAGCTGTTGCAAAAACACAAATTTTTATAAAACATTAAGCTTAAGATTAATAGGGGTGCCCAAACTTTTTCATATAACTGTATCTCTCTGATTTAAAGGCATAAAAATTAAAATTTTGAAAATTGCAAAATTTTCAACATTTTTGCCAAATTTACAATTTTTTTTCACAAATAAACGCTGGTCATATCAAATAAATTTTACCACTACCATAAAGTACATTATGTCACAAAAACAATCTCAGAATCAGGGGGATCCGTTGAAGAGTTCCAGAGTTATTACCTCATAAAGTGACAGTGGTCAGAATTGTAAAAATTGGCCTGGTCATTAACGTGCAAAAAGCCTACGGGGGTAAAGGGGTTAATCTGACCTTATGTGTCTTCAGGGGGTGCAGAACGTCACATTGGTGCAAGTGCGGATCCGTATAACATAATCCTTCTGATATAATAATGACGTCAGGCGGGGTGCGGATCCTTCACACACAGTTTTTCCTCTATGCAAGTCACTAGTGCGGCCACACTTAGAATACTGAGAACAAATTTGAGCTCCAATGTACAGTATAAGAAGGACATAGCTGAACTAGAGCAAGTTCAGAGAAGAGCGACCAAGGTTATTAAGGGAATGTGTGAACTGCAGTACCAAGAAAGGGTATCCAACTCAGGTTTATTCAGTTTGGAAAAACAAAGGCTTAGGGAAGATCTTTACAATGTACAAATATATGCGGGAACAATACAGAGATCTTTCTAATGATCTTCTTACAAATAGGCAATGGTGACAGGGGACATACTCTATGTCTAGAGGAAAGGTTCAGTCATAATCACAGACGCTCATTTTTTTGTTTATATAAGAAAGATTATGGAACTCTGCCACAAGATGTTGTAATGGTTGATTTTCCAAGAAAAAGTACAAGGAAGGCCTGAATGCCTTTCCTGAAAAATAAGATTCTAGGTTATGGATACTAAATTCTATGATGGGACATTGATCCAGGTCTGATTGTCTTATGTGTAGTCAGGAAGGAATTTTTCCCCTAAGGGTATGTGCCGACGTAGCGTTTTACAAGTGTATTTGATGCGGAATTTCCGCAGCGGAAACGCTTGTAAAGCGCTTGTCAATCCGCACCCCATGGTCCCCAATGAGAATCCGCAAGTTCTATGCCCATGCTGCGGATTTTTCCGCAGCATTTTCTGATGCGCACAAAAATCCGCAGCATGTCAATTAATTTTGCGTTTCCGCATGCAGAATTGCCTTTGCAATGCAATAAAAAACGCAAGGAAATTCCGCATGTCGAAAACGCCCGTTAAACGCTTGCGAAATTCCGCATGCGTTTTTCTGGGAGAGGACATGCGGAAATGAAGCGCAAATTTTCCGCTTCCTTTCCGCAACGTGGGCACATAGCCTAAGTGTTTCTGCACATGGCTGTATTTTTGATCCGAGCGCAATTCGACAAAACATTGGATCGAACTTGGACCAATGCTAGTCTATGGGGCCATGTACAGGTCAGATTTTGGCCTCTGACAGACTATCCAAGGAAACAAAATCACAGAATTACTGAGTTTGTTTCAATATTTGGATTGCACTCAGCCATGCAAGTCAATCAGTCCATGGTAAACATCTGAGTGCAGTCCGATTTCCACAAACTGATAGAATGGAGAATTTTTTTTCTCCATCTTCTCATCCGAAAAAATAGCATCAAACTATGCTCAGAGTTTCATCAGAGTGTGATTTGCATAATTGACCCAATTCTCTCGGATGAGAGAATATAGGCTCATCTGGACCTGCCCTAATATTGGGCAATTAGCATCTGTCTTGGGGTTTTGTCTTCCTGTGTCAACATGGACTTAGGTTATAGACTTGTGTCTTCTTTCAACTTTAAAACTATAAAACTCCTAGTAAACACAGCGTCCGTGACATCTAAACCAGGAGCTGTTCCTGCTGCTTCTTCTGCTCCCTTTCTTTCAGTATGTGGTGCCTCGCATTGCTGGAATGCTGCACTCCCACAGCAAGGATTGCTTTTCTTTACTAAACATGGCATTTTCACCCACATGCTCAGTAAAGAAAAGCACTCTGTTTGGCGCGGGCACACTTTGTTCTTCTGTTGCAAGCTATCGCATACAAAGTAAGGAGGACCTGAAGAAGCAGCAGGATGAGCCCCATGAGCTAACATCATCTTGAAAGCTGGCTCAGAGAAGGAGCAGCGGGCTGGCTCCCAGTGATCAATTGTACTCACATCTTTCAGACTCGAGTACAAATGAGGCCCTGACAGGGCAATGTAAGCAGCTTGATCAGGTCATGTGATCATGCTACTGATGTCACTCGCCGCCCCTGCAGAGGCGCAAACAACATTGGTGATAAGTGCTCCAATGGAGCTGAAGACACCGAAGATTTATTGTAACAAGGGTGAGGAAGATTTCAGGACACAGTTTGGGGAGCGAGGAAGGGATGGATGCGGACATAATATGGGGAGTGGGAGAAATTTGAGGACACAGTATGAGGAGCAAGAAGGGAGATGGGGGCATGTTTGAGGAAACAGTATGAGTGCGGATGGGCGCAGCCACAGTATGGTGAGTGGGGAGATGGGTGCACACAAAGTATGGGGAGCGAAGAGTGGAATGTATGTGGACACAATATGAGTAGCGAGGGGGAAATGTATCCAGACACAGTATGAGGAGTGAGAGGGGATGTATGTGGACACAGTATGAGGAGAGAGGGGAAGAATGTATGTGAACTCAATATGGGGAGCGAAGGTGATGGAATGGGTGCGGACATAGTATGGGGAGTCAGGGAGATGTATGAGGAGGCAGTATGGAGAGCGAAAGGGTAAATATGTGAGGAGACAGTATGAGGAGGGAGGGGAAATGTGTGAGGAGACTATTGAGGGGGGAGAGTGTGAGGAGACGGTATGGGGGGAGAAAAGTGTGAGCGGGCACAAAATAGACACTGAGTGGTCAGGTGGGGTAACATGGGGGGCAATGTAAGGGCATAGCCAGGAAGGGACTGAGGGGGCACAGTATAAAGACTAGGCCCTATAGGGGGGACACCGTTTGAGCAGACAGTGTGAAGATGGGGTCCAGTATGGAAATGAGGGCAGTGTGGAGGGCATGTACGCAAATATCATTTGAATGATTGGTCACATTACTACATAGCTCCCAATCGTTCCGTATTCGGTAGGACTGTCCCGATTTGAGGGCTTAGTCCCGCGTCCCCTCACGGCACAGCTGTTCTACCAGCAAGTGCCAGGGCCCTGAGGAAATGGGGGGGCCCACTTAGCATGCTGGGATCCCCGACGGTATGGGCCCGGTGAGTTGGGAAAGTCTGGTGCCAGCGCCTGTGAGTGGGCCCCCCGAGCTTCCTCAGGGCCCCAGTATTTGCCATAATAACTTACCTCTCCCTGTTCCTCCGCAGCTCTGGCGCTTTCCGCATCTCCTGACTCTGTGACGTGTCAGGGCAGAGGGCACACTGACGTCACTACAGTGTGCCCTTTGCTCTGACAGTGGAGATGCAGAGTTTGGGAAAATGCTGAGGAGTCCTGACCTGCTGCCAGCGAGGAGTGGTGAGTTTTTATTATACAGTACAGACCAAAAGTTTGGACACACCTTCTCATTTAAAGATTTTTTCTATATTTTCATGACTTTGAAAATTGTACATTCACACTGAAGGCATCAAAACTATTAATTAACACATGTGGAGTTATATACTTAACAAAAAAGTGTGAAACAACTGAAAATATGTCTTATATTCTTGGTTCTTCAAAGTAGCCACCTTTTGCTTTGATCACTGCTTTGCACACTCTTGGCATTCTCTTGATGAGCTTCAAGAGGTAGTCACCGGAAATGGTTTTCAGTTCACAGGTGTGCCCTGTCAGGTTTAATAAGTCGGATTTCTTGCCTTATAAATGGGGTTGGGACCATCAGTTGTGTTGTGCAGAAGTCTGGTGGATACACAGCTGATAGTCCTACTGAATAGACTGTTAGAATTTGTATTATGGCAAGAAAAAAAGCAGCTAAGTAAAGAAAAACGAGTGGCTATCATTACTTTAAGTAATGAAGGTCAGTCAGTCCGAAAAATTGGGCAAACTTTGAAAGTGTCCCCAAGTGCAGTTGCAAAAACCATCAAGCGCTACAAAGAAACTGGCTCACATGAGGACCGCCCCAGGACAGGAAGACCAAGAGTCACCTCTGCTTCTGAGGATAAGTTTATCCGAGTCACCAGCCTCAGAAATCGCAGGTTAACAGCAGCTCAGATTAGAGACCAGGTCAATGCCACACAGAGTTCTAGCAGCAGACACATCTCTACAACAACTGTTAAGAGGAGACTTTGTGCAGCAGGCCTTCATGGTAAAATAGCTGCTAGAAAACCACTGCTAAGGACAGGCAACAAGCAGAAGAGACTTGTTTGGGCTAAAGAACACAAGGAATGGACATTAGACCAGTGGAAATCTGTGCTTTGGTCTGATGAGTCCAAATTTGAGATCTTTGGTTTCAAACACCGTGTCTTTGTGTGATGCAGAAAAGGTGAACGGATGGACTCTACATGCCTGGTTCCCACCGTGAAGTATGGAGGAGGAGGTGTGATGGTGTGGGGGTGCTTTGCTGGTGACACTGTTGGGGATTTATTCAAAATTGAAGGCATACTGAACCAGCATGGCTACCACAGCATCTTGCAGCAGCATGCTATTCCATCCGGTTTGCGTTTAGTTGGACCATCATTTATTTTTCAACTGGACAATGACCCCAAACACACCTCCATGCTATTTGACCAAGAAGGAGAGTGATGGGGTGCTACGCCAGATGACCTGGCCTCCACAGTCACCAGACCTGAACCCAATCAAGATGGTTTGGGGTGAGCTGGACCGCAGAGTGAAGGCAAAAGGGCCAACAAGTGCTAAGCATCTCTGGGAACTCATCTAAGATTGTTGGAAGACCATTTCCGGTGACTACCTCTTGAAGCTCATCAAGAGAATGCCAAGAGTGTGCAAAGCAGTCATCAAAGCAAAAGGTGGCTACTTTGAAGAACCTAGAATATAACACATATTTTCAGTTGTTTCACACTTTTTTGTTAAGTATATAATTCCACATGTGTTAATTCATAGTTTTGATGCCTTCAGTTAGAATGTACAATTTTCAGTCATGAAAATGCAGAAAAATCTTTAAATGAGGCGTGTCCAAACTTTTGGTCTGTACTGTATATATACAGTGCCTACAAGTAGTATTCAACCCCCTGCAGATTTAGCTGGTTGACACATGCGGAATTAACTTGGCATTGTGACATTTGTACTGTAGATCAGCCTGGAAGTGGGAAATGCACTGCAGCATTTTTTTTTTTTTTTTTTTTTTTTTTTAAAACGTTAAAAGTTAATTCAGAGTGTCATTTATTATTCAACCCCTCAAACCACAAGAATTCTGTTTAGTCCCCCTAAAGTATTAAGAAGTAGTTCAGGCACCAAGAATAATGAGCTTCCCATGTGTGGATTAAAGATCTCTTTTGCCAGCCTTTTCTGACTATTTAAGACCCTCCCCAAACTTGTGAACAGCACTCAGACATGGTCAACATGGGAAAGACAAAGGAGCATTCCAAGGCCATCAGAGACAAGATCGTGGAGGGTCACAAGGCTGGCAAGGGGTACAAAACCCTTTCCAAGGAGTTGGGCCTACCTGTCTCCACTGTTGGGAGCATCATCCGTAAGTGGAAGGCTTATGGAACTACTCTTAGCCTTCCACAGCCAGGACAGCCTTTGAAAGTGTCCTCCTGTGCCGAGGCCAGGCTTGTCCGAAGAGTCAAGGCTAACCCAAGGACAACAAGGAAGGAGCTCCGGGAAGATCTCATGGCAGTGGGGACATTACTTATGGTATTGACTGAAACCAATGTACTCCACCGCAATGGTCTCCGTTCCAGACGAGCCCGTAAGGTACCTTTACTTTCAAAGCGTCATGTCAAGGCTCGTCTACAGTTTGCTCATGATCACTTGGAGGACTCTGAGACAGACTGGTTCAAGGTTCTATGGTCTGATGAGACCAAGATCGAGATCTTTGGTGCCAACCACACACGTGACGTTTGGAGACTGGATGGCACTGCATACGACCCCAAGAATACCATCCCTACAGTCAAGCATGGTGGTGGCAGCATCATGCTGTGGGGCTGTTTCTCAGCCAAGGGGCCTGGCCATCTGGTCCACATCCATGGGAAGATGGATAGCACGGCCTACCTGGAGATTTTGGCCAAGAACCTCCGCTCCTCCATCAAGGATCTTAAGATGGGTCGTAATTTCATCTTCCAACAAGACAACGACCCAAAGCACACAGCCAAGAAAACAAAGGCCTGGTTCAAGAGGGAAAAAGTCAAGGTGTTGGAGTGGCCTAGTCAGTCTCCTGACCTTAACCCAATTGAAAACTTGTGGAAGGAGCTCAAGAATAAAGTCCACATGAGACACCCAAAGAACCTAGATAACTTGGAGAAGATCTGCATGGAGGAGTGGGCCAAGATAACTCCACAGACCTGTGCCGGCCTGATCAGGTCTTATAAAAGACGATTATTAGCTGTAATTGCAAACAAGGGTTATTCCACAAAATATTAAACATAGGGGTTGTATAATAATTGACCCACACTTTTATGTTTAAAATTTAATAAAATTTAACTGAGCAACATAACTTTTTGGTTTGTAAGATTTATGCTTCTGTTCATAAAACCTACTCTCGTTTGCAGTTTGAAGGCTCTAACTTATTTGCATCTTATCAAACCAGCTAAATCTGCAGGGGGTTGAATACTACTTGTAGGCACTGTATAAATCCATACTGTATGTGGCTATGTATGGGGCCCATAGTGTATGAAGCTATATATGGGGCCCATAGTGTATGCGGCTATATATTGGGCATATATTGGGCCCATACTGAATGGAGCAATATATGGGGCTCATTCTGAATGGAGCAATATATGGGGCAAATACTGTATGGAGCAATATATGGGGTCCGTACAGAATGGAGAAATATATGGGGCTCATTATTCTGTATGGAGAAATATATGGGGTCCATTATTCTGCATGGAGCATTATATGGGGTCCATTATTCTGTATGGAGCAATATATGGGGCCCATTCTGTATGGAGCATTATATGGGGTCCATTATTCTGTATAGTGCATTATATGGGCTCGTTATGCTGTATGGAGCTGTCACGAAAGGTGTGGGAAAGACTAGGGCAACACAAAGGGAAAAGGGAAACGGAGCCCAGACTCTAGGGAAGGGGGGAAAGTGGAGACCTCCTAGGTTGATCTAGCGTCACCCTGTCTCCCCTAACATCCCTGTATTGGCTCTTAACCAATCGCCGCACGCGTGCCTCACCCTGTCTTTCCCTGGCGCTTGGCTCAAGTTAGGGAAGGAAGGAGGTGAGCACTAGTCGATCTCCACTAAACACTATAGACAACAAGGAAGGACAAACGGGGAAATTGCTTAGCTTAGCTTTAGATGACTCCAGATAAATGCACAAACACGTCCTCAAGCTCCAGAGAGGAAAAGGTACTGCTCTTGCTAAGCCTTCACAAGGAAAAATGAATATCGCTGGCAACTTCCTCTGGAACACACCAGGTATTTATACACCCAGGCCAGGGAGCTAATTAGCCAGAGGAAGGTAGCCACTCAGTCTTAGGGTATGTGCCCACGTAGCGTTTTTCAAGCATATATGCTGCGGAATTTCCGCAGCGTAAACGCTTGTGAAACGCTATGTAATCCGCCCCCCATGGTCCCCAAGGGGATTCCTCAAGTTTAATGCCCATGCTGCGGATTTTTCTGCAGCGTTTTTGATGCGCGGAAAAATCCGCAGCATGTCCATTAATTTTGCGTTTCCGCAAGCGGAATTGCCTTTGCAATGCAATAAAAAGCGCAAGGCAATTCCGCATGTGAAAATTGCGCGATAAACGCACGATAAACGCGTGTGGAATTCCGCATGCGTTTATCCGGGAGAGAACATGCAGAAATGAAGCAGAAAATTTCTGCTTCATTTCCGCAGCGTGGGCACATAGCCTTAGAGACAGCTTCTAGGAAGATGTCTGTAATGCCAAACATAGAGGTCTCCTGCAACCAACTGCAGGGCGACTGTCTGTCAATTCTGACACACCCGTGACAGGAGCATTATATGGGGCCCATTATTCTATATTAAGCATTATATGTGGCCCAATATTCTGTATGCAGCATTACATGGGGTCCATCATGAAGTATGCACCATTATATGGGGCCCATTATTCTGTATGCACCATTATATGGGGTCCAATATACTGTACAGTGCATTATATGGGGCACATTATTCAGTATGGGGCACATTATTCAGTATGGGGCACATTATTCAGTATGGAGCAATATATAGGGTCCATTTTTCTTTATGGAGCAATATATGGGGCTCATTATACTGTATTGAGGACTATGTGGTGCTCATAATACTGTATGGAGGACTATACTGTCCGGTGTAAAATGAAAACTTTTGACTTTTGAATCACCCCAGGACATGCACTGTGCGCTGCGAGGATTTGCCAGTTTCTGAGCTATTGTATAATTTACAATAGATATCACTCATGTATTGTAAGAAGTAAGTGAAATCTTTGGCATTGTACTAGACCTAGATTTCTTTGCCGTATCCGTGCATCGTGGTATGTGTTAAAGGGACCTACTGAGACTCTTTCGCCCGGGGCCCACGAAAACCTGGAACCGGCTCTGGGAGAAAGAAATAGTAAATGGACGTGGATTGGAGTGTAACCAGGGGCGTGGCCAAAATTTGCTAAGCACGCCACATGATGTGTCCCTCTTTCTCTTTTTGTAATGTTGTGAGGTATGCGACTACTCAAACTGCTTGGGTGAGGGGGGCGCCAAACTGAATTCTTGCACCAGGTGCCAGAAAACCTAAATACACCTCTGTTTATGTATCAGACAACCCCTTTAACTCCTTCCCAACATTAGACTTTATGGTACATCCTATAGTCCAAGGTCTTGCTGCAAATGGATGTACCAATATGCAGAGATGATCATGGGGACACAGTACTGTGGCATTCAGATGGTAGTGAGAAGGAGAGGGCTCCCTCTCTCACTCCATTGTCCCATCCACACTGTGAATGTGTGATGCCGATGGCTGTCATGGCAACAAAGGTCAGAAAATAACCTCTGGGTTTTACAGGGATGGTGGCCTGTTTGGCCCTGCCATAAACAAGGTCTAACAGGTCTCCTGTCAGTGTGTTACAGATCCGGGTGGTGGAACCTCTGTGCTGCGGTGCAAGGAGGGACCAGAGGGGCGTAACTAGGTATCAACTCGGACCAACCAAGGTCGTACGGCGGCTCAATCGACTCCGTGACCAGGGAAGGACCGAGCAGAGGGACCAGGTGCTACTCTGGGACCAACCTTGTATGAGAGCAGGTGACTCCCACGGGTCAGAAGGCAGGGACTGACCGGTACAGCAGATAAGCACGGCAGGCAGGCTGACGGGTGATCCGGGCAGACGGACTGGCAGGCACGGCAGGTAACAGGCAGGTGCTTCCAGGTAAGCGGGCTGGCAGGCACGGCAGGTAACGGGCAGGTGATTCCAGGTAAGCAGGCGGACAGAGCCCATAGACGGACTGGCAGGCTGGACTGGTAGTCAGGCTGGCGGGCTGGACTGGTAATCAGGCTAGCAGCAGGACCTGAGGGCTGAAGCAGAGTATAACACACAAAGCTACAACCTTGCACGGGCCCCTCCATTTTGGAGGAGGTGCCTTTTATATGAGAGGTCCTCCGGCCATTGGCCAGGGACTCCTTAGGACGGCGCACGTGGCCTTTTTAAGAGGGAGGGAGCGCGCGCGCCCTAAGCACAGTGCCCTGGAAGCTGCACGTGCCGGCTGCAACAGAGGCAGGAGCGCCGGAGGACGCCGGGCAGGGAGCGCGGCGGTAAGTGGGACGGCGTCTCTGCCTGTCAGGGGGCAGAGACGCCGATACTACACAGTGTAACACTGACAGGTCTAATATCCTACAATGCATAAGTATTGCAGGGTGTTACACCAGCGAGCAGAAAATTCACTGTTTAAGTCCCATAAAGTGACTAAGTAAAAAAAAAAAACATTTAAAAAAATCCAACAAAATAAACTTTCATGTCAAAATCAAAAAAATAAAAACGTAAACAAATTTGATATAGCTGCATGTGTTTTGATAGCGAAAAAAATATTGAAAAAAATCCTAAACGTCGGAACTTGCCACAAACCTATAGGTTCTTCTGCAAACTCTGGTGTGAATCATTGGCTTATTTTCTTTCCCCATTAACATCAATAGGAACTGCTTGATTGGCTGGTGGCAGTCAGGTGGTTAGTGACATAATGAAAGGACATTATGCTTTCAAGAAACTTGCATTGGAATTTCATTCATCAAAGGTGTTTCCCCAAATTAGTGTTATGGCTTTGCGGAAATGTATTAGTTCGCCTGACCATTTCTGTTTCATTTGTGGTGACTATACAGTGTTGAATCAACAGCTGAATATTATAGACTTTGTGAAAAAAGTATACTTGCATACTTCAGACTAAAACTTGAAGAACAAGATAAAGTTTGGGCGCCTCATAGAGTGTGTAAACGGTGTTGAGGACCTCCGAAATTGGTTCAAGGGTAAGAAAAAAAGCTTTCCGTTATGGGATTTCTATGGTATGGCGAGAGCAAAAGAACCATAGTGACGACTGTTACTTTTGTTCATGCAATGTGAAAGGGTATAATTCCAAATGGAAGCATTCCATTTCATACCCCAATCTTCACTCAGCAATTCGTCCCATCCCCCATTGCACAGATATACCAGTACCCAAGGCCCCTGCTACCTTGGAAGAGATACCTAGCTCCGATGAAGGTGGAATCATACCTGATCCAGATGACGAATCAAGTTCTGACTTTGAAGATGATACAAGACCAAAATTTTTTTCCCAGGAGGAGATGAAGGATTTAGTAAGAGACTTGAATCTTCCCAAAGATGCCGCTGAGTTACTTGGATCAAGACTCAAAAGCAGGAATTTACTGTTACCAGGAGTGTCATTTTCATGGCTCAGACATGATGAAAAGGAGTTTGTTCCTTACTTTGTCCAGGAAGACAAGTTGGTTTATTGCATCGATGTCGAAGGTTTGATGGGTCAATTCAAAATCCAATATGATTCAGCACAATAGCGTCTTTTTATAGATTCTTCAAAAAGAAGTCTCAAAGCAGTTTTACTCCACAACGGCAGTTTTTACGCTTCCATCCCTGTACGTCATTCCATACACTTGAAGGAAACATACGAGAACTTAGGATTGGTTCTTTGTAAACTTAAATATGAAGACCACGGTTGGCAAGTGTGTGGG
The DNA here is from genome assembly GCF_046119375.1 of Phyllobates terribilis. NCBI lineage: Eukaryota > Metazoa > Chordata > Amphibia > Anura > Dendrobatidae > Phyllobates > Phyllobates terribilis. The sequence continues at coordinate 113,371,630 of NW_027362761.1, read as the reverse complement.
GATTTGAAGGTCTTGTGCATTCTGCTCGCAACAAGCTGGGTATACCAAATACCCTTGTTTTCTGTGTCTTTGGGACAGTAGAGACCAACAAAATCACTGGACCAAAAAGAGTTGACAGCTGAGGGTGCTCACAGTCAGTGAAAAAAATGTCTGAGAAACTTTGATACCTCCCTATAAAGTTCTTCTACCACCTCTCCACATAAAATTGGGCTTCATGAAGCAATTCGTAAAATCACTTCCAAAAGATGGGGAATGCTTTAAATACTTGGTCACAAAGTTTCCAAGCCTCTCTGAGGCAAAATTGAAGGAAGGTGTGTTCGTCGGACCAGACATTACAGGGTTCCCCAACTCCAGTCCTCAAGGCCCACCAACAGGTCAGGTTTTCAAGATTTCCTTACTATTACACAGGTGATGGAATTATTACTTGTGCAGGTGATGTAATTATCACCTGAGCAATTTTAAGGAAATCCTGAAAACATGACCTGTTGATGGGCCTTGAGGACTGAAGTTGGGGAACCCCGCATTAGAAGGCTTATAGCTGATAAAGAGTTTGTCAATACCATAACGGATACTCAAAAAGAAGGGTGGATTGCATTTAAAGAGGTCGTAGAGAAATTTTTAGGCAATAAAAAAAGATTCTGACTACAAAAAGATCGTCTGACGAATGCTGAAAGCATTTCAAGCTTTAGGTTGCCTGATGAGTTTGAAAGTGCATGTCCTCCATTCCCACCTTGACTACTTTCCTGAAAATTTGAGAGCTGTGGGTGAAGAGCGAGGTGAATGATTCCACCAGGACATTAAAAGAGATGGAAATAAGATACCAGGGAAAATGGAGCATTACAATGAAGGCTTCTAGACTGTGAGCCCTCGTGGGCAGGGTCCTCGCTCCTGCTCCTCCTGTACTAGTCGCTGTCACATTTTGTTCAAGATTATTGTAATTGTTCTTGTATGTATACCCCTTTTTCACATTTAAAGCGCCATGGAATAAATGGCGCTATAATAATAAATAATAATAATGGCAGGCTACTGTTGTATGCTTCAGAGAGACATTCCAGATGCTACTCACAAGCGTAAATGTACCAAGAGGAGCCTCACAGGGAAAAAAAAAATCTATTTTAGTAAGTGTTAGTGAGTTCAAAAATAATTTTTCATGAAAAATTTATAATAAAAATGTAATTTTATAAGTCTATTTTCATTTATTTTGCAGTATTGCCTTATTTAACATAGTTACCTAAATTGTCAAGAAACGTGATGTCCTATGATAAAACGGAGGTCATTTTCAGATTCAGAACACCAAAAAACAAATGATTACGTGGAATAACCAAAACAGCTCTTGAAATTTTATTTTTTGCAGACCTGTGTAATCAAATCGACCTCCAGAATAAAGGTAACATGTTTACTGCATGATAAACTCTGTAAAAATATAAATAAAACAGATTTATTGTTTTTTTATTCATTCTTGGAATAAAAAGATGGAATAAAAGGTGATCAAAAAGTTGCATGCATACAAAAATTCTGAAACTACAGTTTATCATGTAAGAAACAAACCTTAAAACATTGTCTACAAAAAATGTATAAGTAGGTCTAAGAATATAGCAACCGACAAAATATTTTTTTAAACTGTTCAAAAATAGTAAAACAAAAAAACTATTTCAATTTGGTATCATCCTAGTTACATTGACCCACAGACATTTCAATTTAATCGGGGAGGAGTGGTGAGCCCGCTCGGTCCCCTGCTGCCCGGCTATAGATTCTTTTTTCCTGGTGTCTGCCGCCGGCGCAGCACATCTCAGGATAACCTCTTCATCCCTGATAGGGACAGGAAAAACCACTGGAGGATGTGGGAGGGGCTATTTAACCTCTTCATGTTTTCCTGTCCCTATTAGGGTGGGGTTACATCCTCCTGTGAGCTGTCGTGGGGGGTTATTAGAGAAATTGGTGTTGTGTTCAATACTTATATTGTATATGTAGCAGGTGAAATATCATACCATATACATTAACATAAGTCATCTTTAACTATGGCTTATTCTGGGATATATTTTTACTACTAATAAAGCTTATTACGTTTTATGGTGATATCTGGTCATAGTCATGCTTTCTTTAGTGGGTTATTTGTTTTACATATTTCCATGAGACCCTGAGTAGGATTTTTTTCTGTATATATGTAAGTGACACCAGAGACAAAAATACATATATGTTGGTCCAGAAAGTAGAGAGTAAATAGTAAGTATACAGGTAAGAGTGAAGACAAGATGCCCAGAGGTAAGGGTCGGGACAAGATGCCCAGCCAGCCCGACATGCGTTTCACACAATGTGCTTCATCAGGAATCATCAGAATATTGCGGCACAAAAACAAAAAATTTTTTTTCCAGTGTGTTTAAAGTGAATCTGACACCTGATACATGCAGCCCAATCTGTGGGCAGCATATATCAGAAACTGGTTGCATGAACTCAGCCATGTATGTTTGAATAAAAAAAAACAAAAAAACATTACTTTAAAAGCCACTTCTCCCTACCCGCTGCCAATGACTGACATGTCTTTGCCTTTACACGCACATAGGCAGAGACCCGGTCAATCCAGGGCAGCGGGTGGGGAAAACCTGCCTGGGATTCACCTGTCTGACTAGTCTATTTGGCAGTCTTGGTTACCGATGGCTTTTAAAGTAGGTTTCTCTCCGTAACGCCGAAGCATTTCAGAGTCAAACAGACGTGGCTAAGTTCCTCATACATTCTGCCCACAGAATGGGCAGCATGTATCAGGTGTCAGGTTCTCTTTAAAGTATAAATGTAATAAAGCATAAATAAAATTATATTAATTTGGTATGGCCATTATTGTACTGACCACAGAATGGAGATAACACCTTATTTACGTGGCATTGTGAATGGTGTCAAATTTAAAATGTAAAACAAAACAATGTTAACAAAAGTTGGTTAAGTTATATGCACCCCCAAATGATGCCACTGATAAACACAACTCATCCCACAAAAAACAAACCCTCATATGGATGGTATAAATATCCAAATGGCCCTCGGCAGAAAAAAAGATTCCCCACCCCTGTGCGAACATATTCTTATCCACAACATATTTTTCCTATCACCCAACCACATTAGTTGCCCATACTATGTTTGGGTTTAGCATATATTTTGGACACAAGGATTAAATTTACTTAGTTGATGTCTGTAAAGCGATGTGGAATTAATGGACCTATATAAATTAGTAAAATAAATACGTTTCTTTATTTTTAATGACCAGAAGCGAACATGCGGCCACAACGAACAGTATGGTCATGTGGTGTACGGTATCTAAAAGAGACAATTAATTTAAATACAAATACACATAGTGACGCGCCCCCTGGGCTGTGTGTGTGGGGATACCCGGAACCGGACCTTTTGTGGGTGCTGGGGGTCGTAGTCCTTGCGTGGCGGGGACCCGGTCCCAGGGCTCAGGGTGGTCAACCCAAATGGCAGTCTATATGCTGAATGTCCGACTACGCCACCTGTGGATTGCGGTCAGAGTGAACCGCCGCTGCAGGGCAGACCGCTGAGGCTGGTGTTGTGGGTGCAGCAGAGGGTAGTATAACTCCCCACGGGAGTATAGCCTCAGGGCAGCGAGTGCGGATGTTGGGGGTGATGGTGCGCGGGAGCAGCAGTAACGACACAGAGTCCTGTAATGCAGTCCAGGGTATTTACTCACAGTTCTTTATCCACGTTACTCCAGCTGGTGATAACGTCCCGTGTCGCACTGTGCTCACCAGGTGAGGGGCTGGGCCTACTCCCAGATAACTTTGGAGCGTTTCACAGGACCCCCTTTGTGTGTCCTTTCTCTGGCCTGTCATACCCCACCAGTGACCTCGTTTCGGTCCGGCTGCCTCGGGCCTTCTCGGGTAAACGTTGGTGCCGTTTCCCTGACCCTATGTGGTGCCTTCCTAGTGGGTGTAGCGAGGGGCTGCGCCACATAAAATGTCACAGCCTCCGGTTTCTAGCTGAGGGTAGTTCCCCGCCTCCACTAGCTTCGGGGACTGGTCTCCCCCTTTGGCCTGACCCCCCTACGCAGGTAGATTCGGGCGTGCGGTGGCGACTCGCCGGTCCACACCCCTGGGGTCCCTTCGTTCCTGGAGCCCCCTCTGCTCCTCTTCCTTCCTTCTCCTTCCTCCAGGCTCCGGCCGCTCTCCCAAGCCTGCCTGCGGAGCAGAGCTCGGTCTGAGCCTCTGCTCCCTGTCTTCTCCTCTGACTGAACTGACCACAGAACTAAGATGGTGCCCACCTTTTATACCTCCTTCTCAGTGCACCCAGGAACTGCCCTCTCCCTCCTATGCACTACAGGGTCCCCCCTTCCTCGGTGTTCCCTCCCCCCACTCCAGCCAGGGACAGGGACTGTCGTGCTCCACTTGGAGCATATCGGTCGCCCGACCCCCCGGAAATGTGGTGTAATGCATGCAGGTGTCAGGGTCCTGATCCACTCTCCATCCTTACCTGGAAGTGAGATACCGCACATCTGGTTGAGATGCAATACCTCTGTAGCGACCGAACCCTCGGGGCGCTACAATAGTATTAAAGAAGTTGTCCACTACTTTTACATTAATGCCCATTCCGTAGGATAGGGCATCAATGTATGATCGGCCGGGGTCCCGCATGTGGCACCCCCGCCGACCAGCAGGAATCGGTGCTGGCGGCAGCTTCCGCCGGCCGGAAGTCCTTACCTGTGGTGCCTGGCCGTCCATTTGTAGTGGCCACCGCAGGGTACTGCACATCCGCCTCCCATTCAATTGAATGGGAGGAGGATGTGCAGTTACAAGCGCCGGCCACTACCACTTGACGGCCTAGCACTGCAGGTAAGGACTTCCGATTACAGCTGATCGCAGGGGGTGCCTGTTTTTTTGTGGGATGATTTTTTTTTACTTTTGAATGACAGCATTCAATTTATCCTATCACGTACTTGGAAACAGGGGAAAAAAAAATCACAGTGAGATTAAATGGTTAAAAAATGCAATTCCGCAATTGTTTCATGTTTTTTTATGACATCCATTGTGTTGAAAATAACCTGGAATAACCCTTTTTAATAAATTTGCAAAAATGTCTACATTTCTGTTTCTTTTCATTAAGATGGGGTGCAGAGTGTACTTTAATGAGAAAAAAAATGAACTTTTTAGAATTTACCAAATGGCTGCAAAGAAACAAAGAGTGAAAAATTTAAAGGGGTCTGAATACTTTCCATACCCACTGTATGTGGCCCACAAAACTATTGTGTGCAGCCCTCTGTAATCTTTGGTACATCCTATTACACTCCGTTCTAGAGCTGAGCAAATCAATTTGCAAGGACCCATACGGGTTAACTAAAGTGTCAGAGCTGGACCCGTTACAACATGGTGATACCAATTATCTGCATTTTTTTTAAATTATAGGCAAGAGGAAAAGTTATTTTATTTTTTTTTTAACTTTTCATTACCACTTGGGTGCTTGAAGTCTCATATTATACACTACAATACATCTGTCAATGTATTTTGCTGATCCACACAACGACGCAAATAAGAGGCCATTATTAAGTCCCAGACTTCCATGATATGCTAAATCACAGAAAATACTACTACTATAAAAACATTGGTAAGGGTGCAATATTATGAATTTAACATATTACTATGTTTATTGGTGGGCGCACTGCATATGATGTATGTATCCATAGCAATAAATCACGTTTAACATTTGTGTCATATGTAGTGCATAGCCCCACTCTTATATAATAGCACTATTGCACTTCTTCCATTTGATACTCAAACCATCTATTATATCTTTGTGTACACCCTACCTAGATTGGTTGTCTGGTTGTCGTTCTTTTTAATCATGTATGTGTTTTTCACATTTTTTATTTAATAAAGTTGTTGTCTATTTTGCAATATTCCCAGTCTTCTCTCCTTTTTGCTACATATTTACCATATGGGGTGGCATAAATATCCATCTTCCCCTGTTTTGGGGCCATAATTAGGTTAAGGTGGCTTTTTCATTACAATGTACCTAATGAATCTATTGATTTTCTACTATAAAAACATTATTTTATTGAAAAATACAACAAAAAAAATGGTCAGTGCAAGCCTACAAATACGAGAGAGAAAATAAGTATTTGATACACTGCCGATTCTGCACGTTTTCCCACCTATAAAGAATGGAGAGGTCTGTCATTTTTATCGTAGGTATACTTCACCTGTGAGAGACATAATCTAAAAATCCAGAAAATCACATTGTATGATTTTTACATAATTTGCATCTTATTGCATGAAATAAGTATTTGATACAATAGAAAAACAACTTAATATTTGGTACAGGAACCTTTGTTTGCAATTGCAGAGTTCAAACAATTCCTGTAGTTCTTGACCAAGTTTGCACACACTGCAGCAGGGATTTTGGCCCACTCCTCCATACAGATCTCCAGATCTTTCAGGTTTCGGGGTTATTGCTGGGCAATATTGCGTTTCAGCTCCCTCCAAAGATTTTCTATTGGGTTCAGGTCTGAAGATGGCCTAGGCCACTCCAGGACCTTGAAATGCTTCAAAAAGAAGCCACTCAGTTGCCCTGGCTGTGTGTTTTGGGTCATTGTCATGCTGGAAGATCCAGCCACGACCCATCTTCAATGCTCTTACTGAGGAAAGGAAGTGGTTGGCCAAAATCCCGCGATACATGACCCCATCCATCCTCCCTTCAATACGGTGCAGTCATCCTGTCCCCTTTGCAGTAAAGCACCCCCAAAGTATGATGTTTCCCCCACCATGCTTCATTATTGGGATGGTGTTCTTGGGGTTATACTCATCCTTCTTCCTCCAAACACGGCAAATTGAGTTCATACCAAAATGTTCCATTTTGGTCTCATCTGACCACATGACCTTCTCCCATGCCTCCTCTGGATTATCCAGATGGTCATTGGTGAACTTCAAAAGGGCCTGGACATGTGCTGGCGAGAGCAGGGGGACCATGACGGCGTAGTGTGTTACTAACGGTAATGTTTGACACTGCGGTCCCAGCCCTCTTCAGGTCATTGACCAGGTCCTCCCGTGTAGTTCTGGGCTGATTCCTTACCTTTCTCAAAATCATCCTTACCCCACGAGGCGAGATCTTGCATGGAGCCCCAGACTGAGGAAGATTGACAGTCATCTTAGGTTTCTTCCATTTTCTAATAATTGTGCCAACAGTTGTTGCCTTCTCACCAAGCTGCTTGCCTATTGTTATGTATTCCATACCAGCTTTGTGCAGGTCCACAATTTTGTCCCTGGTGTCCTTAGACAGCTCTTTGGTCTTGGCCATGGTGGAGAGGTTGGAGTGTGATTGATTGTGTGGACAGGTGTCTTTTATACAGGCAACGAGTTCAAACAGGTGCAACTAATACAGGTCATGAGTGCAGAGTAGGAGGGCTTCTTAAAGAAAAACTAACAGATCTGCTAGAACCAGGATTTCTTGCTGGTTGGTACGTGATCAAATGCTTATTTCATGCAATAAAATGCAATTTAATTATTTAAAAATCATACAATGTGATTTTCTGATTTTTCTTTTTAGATTCTGTCTCTCACAGTTGAAGTATACTTACCATAAAAATTACAGACCTCTCCATTCTTTGTAGGTGGGAAAACTTGCAAAATTGGCAGTGTATCAAGCACTTATTTACCCCACTGTACAAGTGCTGAAAAATCTGGAAAAGTATAGGTTAATTCAACGGACTCATTCGTCAGCCAATGCATATGTTTACACAAAGAGGTTAGAAGATCACTGTTTATCTACTGGTATATCCTGCTATCCCCTAAAAAACCCTCCACAAGGAGAAAATACCCTGCATGACTGCGGAGGTTGGCACCCTAATATACGATTGGTGCCCCCGCTCAATATTGTCTCTCTCTTCCTTATGCCCTAATAGGCCCTGTTCTATAAAGGAGAAGAGAGAGAAAAAAAAGGAGAGAGTTTACGTAAAGAAACCAAAATGTTGCTATCTGTAATAATATAAGGATTATACCAATTATCCAAATCAAGCACAACCCCCAAAAAAGTACAGTAGTTGATTATACACAAGTTACTAATTTTCACGGCTATAATGTCCCATGTGCATAGTTATATGTCCATAGGTGCAACCCACATCAATACAATAAAGTGAAATGTGCACCCTGATCCTAGTGAGAATAAATATAGGGCGGTATCAGGTAACATGTAGTCTCTGCCTGGCTCCTAAGGAACTCCCCTGTATAGAGGTCAAGGTAAGTCATGCTATACATGAAATTTCAGTTTAGGGGAATAAAGCTAAGAAACTTGACGTGTTTCACCTTTGTCTCAAAGGTTCATTAGGAGTATATAACACAATGGTACTTGGTTGCATTTTCAACAAGTAATCATTCTTAGCTAGCACATATAAAGATAGAAAGATAAAGTGGCGTATACACAATGCTACTTAGCTTGTTCTATTAGTCCTTGATAAGCGCATGTTGAAATAGAGTAGTGCATTGATGTTTCAGTGCTGCTCCATACCATTCCTATGAGGGGCAATCCTTTTGGGTGTAGAATGCCATGCTGAGAGTCTGGCTTAAATAAGGATTGTGGCCGGAATTTCAATTCGGTGGTAGGAAGTGGCGTTTTCAGTCCAGCAGCAGGAAGTGAAGTCCATGCGCTCCACTGTGGAACACTCGCGACACCACCAGAGCGTCCGGAATTACCTATCCGGCCGGAAATACGTCACTGTGCTCCAGCCTGGGCCGCAAGTATGCTATATAAAGAGCTACAATAATCGTGTACAGCTCCAAAATATCATTGCGTTCCAGCCTGAAACGCTTAGGGGCTTGATGTAGGCTTGGTACTTAACTACTTACACCTTATTAACGCACCACAATGGGAGAGGTTATTGGGGCCATAGAATTAAATCCCCAAACCAATCCCAGTGAGTGGCCAGAACCTAAGGACATTATCTCTGTCCATACAACAAATAATATATACTAGGGTGCTAAGAATATTAAAATGAAATGAATGTGTCTATGTGGTCTAGATGCATAATTTAGTCACGAGAGTTTCACCTTCAGTAGATGCAACCCACCCCAGCATCATGTCTGGTAGAAATATTAAATTTATCCCAACACCCATCTGGGCCAGTGGGATTCTGACATGAAAAAAAAGGGGTCTTCGATCGTAATCAAGATATTGCTATAAACAGATGCTATAGAAGTATAATAATAAGAAGCCATTATTAACCTCCAGACTGCCATGATATGTCATTGGGTGGGGACTAATGGTCTGACAGAGGGAACTACTTCGCTCTCTAAGCAAATATATGTTGGGGTCGCTATTGACTGTGGCAAGGGATTTACACTGCAGAGATCAGAGTTCTCACCGATCACGGCAGCTTCTGCCAGGCTCCTGCAATTTGCAATTGGCTGTGCAGGTACAGGGGCAGCACCTACCTACGCTGAGTTTTTTGCTCAATAAGTCATGAAGCTCCCATTTTTTGGGGGCCGATTGCTAAAGGGGTTTACCTTTTAAAATTTTTATTGTCCGTAAGTTAGCAGAGGAATAGAATAATACACTGAGCTGATTCTCACCCTCCTTGGGTTCAGCACTGCCTCTCCACTATTGCTCGGGTGATTGCTTTCAGACTGCTGAGAACACATCATGACTACATCAATCACTGTGCTCAGTGGCTCTGTGAAGACCACGGCAAGAGTCACTGAGCCCAGTGATTGACTGCAGAGGTGTTGTGACATCATCACTGCAGTGTGTAAGCAATCACCTGTGTGGTGAAGAGGCAGCACTGGACATAGGGAGTGTGACTTTCAGCTCAATTTGTTATGAAATACCAAATTAAAAATAAAAAATTTAAGCGGGAAGAGATTTTACAAACTGACTTGTTGCAGTGGTGGCATCCTATTACAGGACCAGGCTCAAATGCAGTGAGCTCTTTAGAACGACCCATTCTTCTACAAATGTTAGTAAATGCTGACTGCATGGCTAGGTGTTTTATTTTATATACCTGCGGCTCTGAAGTTGAATTCAATAATTAAAAGGGAGTCTTGTCAGACCCCAAAATGCCTTTTCAGCAAACCAAAAAGCCATAAAGGTAACTCAACTCAGCTCCTATAAAACCCACACTTTTAAACATTAATAAAGTTGAGGCAACTATATAATTGTTGCTTCAGTTGTGCAGAAAACATTCTTTATCAAATACGGAAATTTGCAGTGCAGCTCAATGCACCTTTCCTCCCATTGTTTTTTGCATGTGGCCACCTTCCTCTGCTCAGCGTGAGCCCTGTGTAAAGAGAATCCTTGGGTATGCACTCACTGTGCAAGTGCTGAATGAGGGCACACAGCACTCTCATGCAGCCGCTCCACTACACATCCAGGAGTGCTACATTAACATCAATCTGAATGAATTCCAATATGGACAAAACCTGCACGTGTGCATTTTGACGGCCTCAATTCAACATTTAACCAAACCAGTGTTACTTTTTCACCTTATTCATGAACCCCTGTAAAAAACAGAATTTTTTTGTTAAGTGAAATTAATTCTTAGCAGCAGAAAAATGAAGACAGTTAAAGCATTTTTATTTATTTTTTTGTTGGTTTTCCTACAAAAGTCATTAAAAACAAGACATCTTAAAGAAAAGACATATTCAAATGTATATTTTCCAAAATAAAATGTCACTGTCAAAAGATGAAGTATCCTGAACAGAAAATAAACATCACACCCCTTGGGCTACGGATTGACTCCTCGTTTTCAGCAGTGATTCTTCCCCCTTTTTTGAGAGAACTACAGAAATCCAGCAAAAATAAGACTTACAGACTTCTCCAACATTATAAATATAGAAACAATTAAAGGCCATTTCTTTTAAAGCTTTTACAGACCACTCAAAAGAAACAGGCCTTTGACCATTAACGCCCCCAAAAAAATTTGCCATCGATTGGCGATATAGTCTCAAATTCAGTTTTTTACAGTAGAGAGAACTGCCACCAAGAAGTATTGCTAAATGAGCCCTGTTCGGTGTGAGAATGTATCCCCTTGATGATGCCATGTTAAGAAGTTGCTGTCCATTCTTCTGGAGAGAGAACATTATTACAGATGCCACAAAACAGTGTTCGCAAGTTGTTTTACACCTCTTGTGATGGCATAAATGTTTCTGCATAGACACTCACCAGCAAACCAGTTGTCTGGTAAGGCGACAACCGCAATGAAATAACCTGAGCTCTGCTGTGAATAGCAGTACTAGAATGAAATCAATACAAACCAGAACATTTACAGTAATTGTAAGAGCAGGAAGTAAACAGCTAAAACAGCAGGCAACTCACTTTCAAAATTGGAGACCTTGAAGTTGATCTTTGTCTTTTGAACATAGAAGAAACAAGCAGAGTATAATTCTTGCTGCAAAGCCCCTCACCTCTCAGACTGCCACATAGACGTCCATCCAGCATATGTCAACCTGTACCATAGTTATCAAGACTAAGGTTACATTTAGTGCAAATTGCAGAAGTGTAGAGAAATGTCAGCGCGAAGGATGGAAATAGTTGAAGGGACAAAAAACATGAAAAATATATATCTGCATTTATTCCCTCATCAGGTCCAAAAAGTGTCACAAAATGTTAAAATAATGGTATAAAAAAAGGAAGAATAGGATCCCTATGATTTCCTGTATTACACTGATATTGTATTAAAGAACACAGAAGCACAGGTACTGATGTAAAGATTGCCTCTTGTGCATTAAAGCATCAAACCTGACTCAAAATAAAAAGAGGGGAAAGATCTACTTTCGTTTGGAAATATTGTCTCCATCCAAGTTTAGTAGATTGGCCTTTTTCATACGCTGCACTAGGAACACAAAGGAATGTATGGCGACGACGCTGCTGGCAGCAACTCATAGGGTACATGAAGCAAATTATATATGGAAACAGGAGAGCTATTAACCCTGCTTCTATTTTGGCTGCTTGTGTTAGTTTTGGAATGTCAATGGGGTCCGATATTGCTTGGCTAGATTCAAGCTGAACTTGTTCCCGAAGCCTAGAAAACAAAGTCATATAAGAGTGATCTTAGATGCAAATCAGCGTGGAGAACACAACACACAGCAATCCATAGATACAATCAGAACATGTATAGCAAGTAGAAAATATGGAAAACTGTCACATACATGACATGCAAAATCCAGACACATTGGTAAGCTTGGAATGCTGACAATCAGTTGCTAAAATCTATAAACTGATGGAAAAAGGTCATCTTTACAAGTCAAGATGAAATGAGGCTATGGGTGCTTCAGACTTATTTTTGGATGCTGGAAATAGAAAAATGTGACCCTTATACGTTATCAACTATGAGACACTGTAAAAGGCAGTATAAAGTATATAAGGAAAGAAAAAAAAGCCCTTATAAATAGAATAGTTAGTGGTGTCAGAAGTGCACAGACCAGTCAGGTCTCCCCCCTCTCACAGAATGTACTCTTGCAAACAACTAAAGATACTGCAGTAGTGACCTTCCCCTTTCTCTTGAATTTACTATAGTACCGAAGATGGAATTTTTTGTGACAATAGGTTTTTGAGAGCCTTCTATTAGGAAAATGGGACAAGAGCATGCTGGACGGCGAAGAAGATACAATTTTTCCATAATATGATACATGTGAGAATATGAAACATGCAACTGATTTGAATAAAAGAGAAAAATAGTCTCCAACTTCTGTGTTCTGATGCCTCATTCTGCACAAGTGCTAAAGTCTTAGGCCCCAACTCATCAAAGAAACATCGGCAGAATTCTGGCATAAATTGCTGTGAAAATGTTGAGGCTTTTGTCGCTTTCACATTCGTTTCTAACAATTCTGCTAAAATGGGCAGAACTGAGGTGGGAAGGGGGTGCAACATCACAGGCGTGTCTTCAGACATTTGACTCCAACACGCCACCTCATCAAGACTGGCGAGAAAATAGCCGGTCTTTATGAATCGGGGTCAATGCCCCTACGTTTTTGCTAGGTTTTGGTGTAACCTGCAACAACAAAAAGAGTGTGCGTGGTATTTAGAGTATTCCATGGACCAACTTCTGATAATGTTCTAATGAAACGGATGCATAGAACATCAAACAGATAGAAGGAGTTTGGAAAAAGGTCTTTGAGAAACTGCAGTCCAGGCTGATTCATTTTTTGTGCATTAGTATCGCTCTCCCAACAAGCTGCATATGTTTATACTAAAAACCCTATTTCTCCAATAATTTAAACTTCTCAGTAGTTTTACCATCAGAACATAATTCAGTTGTGCACTAGCATAAAACTAGAAGGGAACTCCAGATCAGAGAAATTTTGAGGACAAAGACTTTAGTGATTAAAGTGGTTATTACAGATTATTAAATGGATACAATTTCAGTATGCTTGTAAAAACAAGCAACTTTGCAATTTACCCATCATTAAAAATTCTCTCCATTCTCAAGAATAAAGGGGTATTTAATTCTTTAGTGCTTGTTGCCTAGGTTACTGGCCACCTATGTAGTCCATCAACAGTGGCCGTTTTCTAGGCAAGGAGCATGTGCTTGCAAGGGCTTCTCTAAATCTGTCTAGAGCCAGAGTCCCTGATGCTACAGAGGCAAAGCTTGAACCATGAGAGAGTGCTCAGTTCAGGCCAGCAAAGCTCTGCTGCCACCGGTCTGAACTGTCAATCTACAGAAGTGCACCGTCCCTCGGCAAGCAGGAAGCTGGGAGGCACAGGAGCAGTGTGCTCCTGAACACTAAAGAGGAGTACAAACTAAGGCCAAAAGCAGAATTTTCTTATTGGTCTAAAATTAGATTAGCTAAGCTTCTGACAGATAAAGTCATTAACTATAAAATTTGAGGTGAAGAACATCTTTAGAAAGGTATTTATTTTTTGTTTTACAAATGAACACTATGATCAAATATTAAACCAAATTAAAATTACAATTCTTTGGACTAATTCTGATTTTCTAATAATGAGAATCTCAAGTCGGGTAGGCAAGAGTTGTACATACAGTACCGTTCAAAAGTTTGGGGTCACCCAGACAATTTTGTGTTTTCCATGAAAACTCATACTTTTATTTATCAAATGAGTTGCAAAATGATTAGAAAATATAGTCCAGACATTGACAAGGTTAGAAATAATGATTTTTATTAGAAAGAATAATTTTCTACTTCAAACTTTGCTTTCATCAAAGAATGCTCCCTTTGCAGCAATTACAGCATTGCAGACCTTTGGCATTCTAGCGGTTAATTTGCTGAGGTAATCTTGAGAAATTTCCCCCCATGATTCCTGAAGCCCCTCCCAAGTTGGATTGGCTTGATGGGCACCTTTTTGCGTACCATACGGTCAAGCTGCTCCCACAACAGCTCAATGGGGTTGAGATCTGGTGACTGCGCTGGCCACTCCATTGCAGATAGAATACCAGCTGCCTGCTTCTTCCCTAAATAGTTCATGCATAATTTGGAGGTGTGCTTTGGGTCATTGTCCTGTTGTAGGATGAAATTGGCTCCAATCAAGCGCTGTCCAATGTCAGTGTTTTTTCCAATCTTTCTCTGTCCAATGTCGGTGTTCTTTTGCCCATATTGATCTTTTCCTTTTATTAGCCAGTCTCAGATATGGCTTTTCTTTGCCACTTTGCCCTGAAGGCCAGCATGTCGGAGTCGCCTCTTCACTGTAGACGTTGACACTGGCGTTTTGCGTGCACTATTTAATGAAGCTGCCAGTTGAGGAGCTGTGAGGCGTCGATTTCTCAAACTAGAAACTCTAATGTACTTGTCTTGTTGCTCAGTTGTGCAACGTGGCCTCCCACTTCTCTTTCTACTCTGGTTATAGCCTGTTTGTGCTCTCCTCTGAAGGGAGTAGTACACACCGTTGTAGGAAATCTTCAGTTTCTTGGCAAATTCTCACATGGAATAGCCTTCATTTCTAAGAACAAGAATAGTCTGTCGAGTTTCACATGAAAGTTCTCTTTTTCTGGCCATTTTGAGAGTTTCATAGAACAAACAAATGTAATGCTCCAGATTCTCAACTAGGTCAAAGGAAGTTCAATTTTATAGCTTCTCAAATTAGCCAAACCGTTTTCAGCTGGGCTAACATACTTGTGCAAGGGTTTTCTAAACATCCATTAGCCTTCTTACACCGTTCGAAAACACAATGTACCATTAAAACACTGGAGTAGTGGTTGTTGGAAATGGGCCTCTATACACCTATGTAGATATTGCAACAAAAACAAGACGTTTGCAGCTAGAATAGTCATTTACCACATTAACAATGTATAAAGTGTATTTCTGATTCACTTAATGTTCGCTTCACTGAAGAAAAATGTGCTTTTCTTTCAAAAATAATGTAATTTCTAAATGACCCCAAACTTTTGAACAGTAGTGTATGTTGGAATTCATTGATAGCCCTCAGAAGAAAGAACAGCAATCAGGTATAAAAGTTGTCCCTGCACTTTTCCAGTTCCCCTCCTGCTGCTCCAGCTCTTGCTGATTTGAAAATAAGGTTGTGTTTGCGTGCATGTTCTCAAGTGCCTCTTTTAATTACGCATCAGAAATATACTAGAAATGTCCCAGAAGTGACAAGTAGATAAGCGCTACAACTGTTTATTAACTGTGCTCACCTCTTTCTCATCTTCCCACACTTATTATTTCACCATGCTTATCTATGCCCTTACAGTTCTTGCTCCACTAATCCTTACTCTTCTCCGATATCCCCAAACCCTGACACTCTCCAAACAAATAATTATCTCACCTTACCACTTGCCCTTCAACCTTACCTCATCTGCCGACTTGCTACTCAACCTCACATCCCTCCTACTAAAATACAAAACAAGTCGGCCACTCTCCTTCTCCTCACTGCTGTAGCCATATCTTTCAATCCTGGATCTCCACAGCTCAAACGAAACACCCCACACCCTACACACACTGAATCTCCCTCCTATCACTCCCCACCTACTAGAAAAATACCACAATCCTTCCAACATAAAACCCATTCCTTTGACCTCCACTCCTCTCGGCCCTTTCTCTGGAGATCTTTGGAACGCCCATTACGTTTGCAATAAGTTCCACGTCATCCACGACCTCTTTACATCTCACAATTTATCATTCCTGGGCCTCACCGAAACATGGCTGACACCCTCCGACACTGCCTCCCCTGCTGTTCTATGTTACATTCGCCATCACTTCACCCACACTCCTCGCCCTGGCAATAGACAAGATGTAGGAGTGGGTCTTCTCCTTTCTAATAACTGCACCTTCAACCCACTCCCACCTCTACCCTCCCTCGTCTGCCCTTCTTTTGAAGTGCATTCTGTCCATATCTACTCTCCCTCCAAGTGGTCGTCAAACACCAACCCCCGGACCTGGCCACCGACTACTTCTCCACCTGGCTTCTACACTACCTCTCTGCTGATATTCCCACCATCATGGGTGACTTCAACATCCACATTGACACCTGGCAGTCTGCAGCCTCCAAACTCCTGTTGCTTGCTCCATCCTTTGGTCTTACTCAGTGGTCCTCCAGAGCCACCCACACAGATGGACATACACTAGATCTCATCTTCACCCGCCTCTGCTCCCTACCTAGCATTACAACCTCACCTCTCTCCCATCTGACCACCATCTACTGACTTTCTCATCCCTGTCCTCCTCACTTGCCCATGTCCAGCCACTAGGGCACCCTGCAGAAACCTTGCACACCTAAATATCCACTCGCTCTCTGACTATTCTACGGCTATGCTCCATATCTTCACTCCACACCACAAACAGTGCCACCGTTTTCTACAACGCCACACTCGCACCAGCTATTGACTCAGTCGCCCCTCTCATGCACGGCAGAGTACAATGAATCAATAGGCAACCCTGGCACAATAACCTCACCAAAAAGCTTTGGCAAGTGTCCAGGGTTGTGGAGCGTTGCTGGAAGAAAACACACTCATAAGAAGATTCTCTCCCCCACCCCCTCCCCCCCCAAAAAAACAAGACTACTTCACCACCCTTGTATCTTCTTTATTCCACAACCCCAAACAGCTATTCAACCACCTTTAACTCCCTCCTCTGCCCTCCAACCTCCCTCATCTCAGCAGAAGACTTTGCAACACATTTCAAAAATAAGATTGACAAAACAAGGCAAATCTTTACTGCCAATTCACCACAACCCCTATGTATAACAGGCCACTGCTCCTCCCCGCCATCACTGAAGGAGAGTTTACTCATCTCCTCTCCAAATCGCACCTCACCACTTGTGCACTCAACCCCATCCCACCTCCTCGCCAACCTCACCACCACACTTATCCTGGCCCTAACCCATCGTTAACTTCTGGTACCTTCCCATCTGCTTTCAAACATGCCACGATCACACCTATCATTAAGATGCTATCCCTCGATCCGACCTCTATGTCCAACTATCGCTGCCGTTCGCCTGAAAACTGCTCAAAAAGCATGTCCATGCTTACCTTTCCTCCCATTTCTCATCTAACTCACTCTTTGATGACCTACAATCCGGCTTCCATCCCCACCGTTCCACAGAAACCGCTCTGACCAAAATTACTAATGACTAACTTACTGCCAAAGCTAGCAGACAATTCTCTATACTCCTCCTTCTAGACCGGTCCTCTGCCTTCCACACAGTTGACCACTCCCTCCAAGTACAAATCCTCTCTTCCTTTGGCAATAAAGCCCTTAGCCTCTCCTGGATTTCCTCATACATTTCCAACCGCACATTTAGCTTCTCCTACACTACCTCCTCATCCCACCCTCTCCCTGTCGGCATCCCTCAAGGTTCTGTCCTGGGACCCATACTCTTCTCAATCTATACCTTTGGCCTGGGATAACTCAGAATCCCATGACTTCCAGCACCACCTACATATGCTGATGATAATCAGATGTACCTCTCTGGCCCAGATGTTACATCTCTGCTATCCAGAATCCCAGAGTGTCTCCTCATCACGCTTCTTAAAGCTCAATGTGGACAAAGCGGAGCTCATCAACCATGTCACTTAGATCAGGTAGGGGAGTTATCTATCACAATAAATTACATTACGGTTTCCCCTGTATCGATATAGACTCTGCCTTGTCCATCAAACCGGACATTCAAGCTCTCGTCACCTCCAACTCAAAAATATTTCCAGAATCCATCCTTTCCTCAACCCTGAATCTACTAAAACATTAGTGCATGTCCTCATCATCTTGACTAATGAAGTATCCTCCTCTGTGGCCTCCCCAGCTAACAGCCATGCACCTCTCCAGTCCATCTTTAACACTGCTGCCTGACTAATCCACCTTTCTCCTCGCTACCCCTCTGCAAATACCTTCATTGGGTCCCAATCCCACAACATATCCAGTTCAACCTACTAACATTGACCTACAAAGCCATCCATAATCTTTCTCCTCTATATATCTTTGAACTAATCTCCCGATATCTTCCAACACGTAACCTCCCATCCCCTAAAGACCTCCTTCTCTCTTCCACACTTATACGCTCCTCAACCAATCGCCTCCAAGATGTCTCCAGAGTATCCCCCATTCTCTGGAAATCTGTGCCCCAACAAGTCCAAATATCCACCACATTCGTAACTTTCAGATGGAACTTGAAAACCCATTTCTTCAAGAAAGCTTACAGCCTGCAATGACCTCGCTGCCACCTCACCACCACCGGAAATGCTGCAAACTCCTCAACCTACTATCTCCTTCCCCATTGCTGTAGAATGTAAGCCTGCAAGGGCAGGGCCCTCTCCCCTCTGTCATAATTAATTTGTTCACTGTAATTTATATTTGTATCTTGTATGTAACCCCTTCTCATGTGCAGCACCATGGAATCAATGGTGCTCTAAAAATAAATAATAACTCCTCCTCTCTATATTATCAAGGGGACTACAATAATTGTTCATGCACTATTAAATGAAACTTCCCATAAACTTTTTGTAGAAAAACTAGCTTGACTTTCAGATTGTAGGTAATGCTTTACATTTATTCCTGTTGAGAGAGGCATATTAAACAAATTCTCAAAGTGCACAAAGAACTCACATAGTGGAAGCCAAGAAGACATCCATGGTCACAACACAAAATAGGCAACTGAATATAGGAATTATTTCACTTTGGGAATGTAGCATGTTGACATAATGAAAGCTGCTCGTTTTAACAAAGTCATAAGCAATTCACACATCCCAGATCCGGACAAATAGCATACAGACACGGACCTTTTATTTGGCATTAGTACAGTATATGGACGTGCACCACTAAAGTTTAGGCTCAGTTCATACTAATGTTTCACTTCTGTTTTCATTGAATTACTACAAATTCAAAAACAATGAAGTACCTTGCGATTTTTTATTAACTTCAGGTTTTTTTTTTTACAGGGTAGAATAGTATAGCAGACTGCTGCTATGAACCACAAAATCGTGAAAAAAAACCCCGGCAGCATGCACTAGTTTCTTCTATGTGTTGGAGAAAGCTTTCCCATTCAAGTCTATGTTCTGTGCAGAAGAAAAATCTGATTCCTTACGGCAGTGGTCCCCAACTTTATTTGCACCAGGGACCGGCTTCAAGCAAGACCATTTTTTCATGGCCCGGCAGGGCGGGGTGTGGGTGTGGAGCCATGCCAGGAGCCCCACATAGTGTGCTGTGCCGGGAGTCGTGCCACTGAGGCCCCATCATGCCCTGCAGCAAGATGGGACAGCTGTGTCCTGACAGCTGCTATTCAGCTGCATTCACTTAATCCTGCTTCAGGACCTGTGGTGACATCACAGTCATGTGACCTTGATGTCATCACAGGTCCTCTACCGGTGTTCCCTGCGGGAGTCTAGAACAGCAGGCAGCATCCACCCCACACAATGTGCTCCGAGCCGCCGCACTATCAATATTTAGTGATTGTCTACGGCAGCGGCGAGGACCGGCAAAAAACCCCCAATGGCCCGGTCCTGGTCCGCGGACCGGTGGTTGGGGACCCCTGCCTTACGGAACCATCTGATAACAGATTTTTATGAATAAACTGCAATTCTTGAACACAGGAAACTGTATTTAATCTTGTATATTTTTTAATAACTGTGGATGTATAAAAATGGATTGCAAGCGGATGACAAATGGGGAAAAAAAAAACATCCGCGTTTCATCCAGATTTTTTATACGCTCGTGTGAATTTAGCCTAGTGGTGTGAAGCATTTTAGCATGAACACAGCCTTACAGGTGAACAGGAATACATTACTATCCAGAATTGATGTTAGTAAAGCTTTTGCAAAACATATTAAAATTGGTTACAAACATAACACAGAAGCAAGCCGATGTACATGTTATGGATCTGACAAGCTGAAAGAAAATGTACAATTTTGCAGAGATCATGCAAGAATAAAATATGTTGGAGTATTTAAGTACTGATCCCACCAAGGACAACAGGAGTTTGTATGTTCTCCCCGTGTTTGGTGGGTTTCCTCTCATACTCCAAAGACATACTGATAGGGATTATAGATTATGAGCCCCAATGGAGACAGTGATGATAAAGTCTGTAAAGCGCTGTGGAATTAATGGCGCTATATAAGCGAGTAAAATGAACAACAAAAGTTACCCACAAACTTTGGGCATCAAGCATTCATGTATTTTCAGTGTGAAGACACTTCTTATTTTCCACAGGAAAAAAAATGATATGTTCAATGTTATGTTGAAGTCCAACATGCCCAATCCTGCCACCCTCCCAATTTCATGTTGCAAGTGAATCAGAACCTGCCCATTCAACATTTGACAGCCAGCATGTCTCACATTTTCTGGCCAAAGAATTTGAAATGCATAAGGCAGTCTCAAGAAACATCTGGACAAATGTGTCCTTCATTGTTTCATAGACATGGCCATACCCATTATCGTAATGGACATGATACCTCTATAAGAGGATACACAGTATTACAAGTCCTCTCACAGAGAAGAGGCAATGACAATTTCTTTCAGCTTGCCTTTACAGGGGATGGTCTCAGCCGCGATATACACTCCGCCAGCCAGCTTATGGGCAGGCAGATGAGCAGAAAAAGAAGAACATCTTGTGTGACGCAGACAACAAATAAGTCACCAGATGAAGCCCAGTCAGTGAAGAGAGACAGTGGCAGGAAGGAAAAGTGAAACTCTTGGAGCATGGTCATCTCCTTGCCAGCACCTACCATCGGTTTAAGCTCCCTGCTCTCTGCTCCACCACCCGTTTCTTTCATTGCTCTTCTACTGTTTTCCACAAATTCCTGTAACGACATATTGTTCATTGCCATTACAGTGCAAAAGAATACCAGAAACATAAAGATGAGCTAAACAAATCGGAAAAAATGCTAAATTCTATACAATAAAGTCAAAACGCCCACATAAGATTCTGACTATTGTGGTCTATAATCCATGTGGCTGCTGTAAAGAATAGCTCTAAATGTGGCTTACAGAAGATAGCGACCCCTACAATCATGTATAGAAAATACTTTCCTTAAAGGGAATCTGTCACCACTTTGGAGATATCAGACCTCTACTATTTAAAGGGAGTCTGTAACCCCCAAAATGGCAATTAAACTGTCTAAACATTTAATGGGACTTCGCCTCTATTTAAATCATACTAGGCATTCATATTTTAACTTAAAATTCCACTTTTAATTTGATATGCAAATGTTGACGCTTTGGTGCACCCTTGGCGTGGCTTATGCCTTGCAGACCAGTCACATCCTCCTATTGGTATAATAAAGCTAGTACATTATAGATACTGACACGTCTCTGAAGCTGAGAGATAACTGTGTCAAATCACTTTACGTGTCTACGCACTGACACTGTATGAGTGTAGCGGAGCGCTCACCATGTCAGTGTGAGCATTCAGGCGCAATCTGATGGTTTATGTGAGCAGACAGTAGTCCCATGTCAGAATGCCCTCTCCTACTCACGGAGGCTCCAATGCGCAGCCAGCGGTGGCCGCAGACAGGCAGGAGCCAGGTGTCAATGCGCGCCCGAAGCCTCAGTGCGCAGACACGCAAAATATTATGACACAGTGTTCGCTCTCAATGAGTTCACACATGTCAATCGCCATAATGTGGTGGCTTTATTATTCAAATAGGAGGGTGGGACAGTGCACAGAAGTTCCTTTATTTGCATATTAAATAAAAGTTGATTTTTAGTGGTGTCACTATTCTAAGTTACCTACCCCTAGTATTATTAATCTTTGCCCCCCCACCGCATATACTGCTAGAATTAACCCCAATAAAAATCATATACGCATCCAACATCTTAGAGGTATAGAGGTAACCATAAACTGCAACTTGTATAAAATATTATGAAAGGACCTTAATCATTATAAAAACCATTCTTAATGCCATGTGTGCTGCAAAGAAGTAAAAACTTACCATTAGAACCTTGTCCATGAAGAATTCTTTCCCTGGACTGCCATCATTGTATTTTGTGTCAATAGCAAAACACAAGAACAAGACATCTACCACCATTTCATAGATGGAGAGGAAGCAGTGTGCGACCAGAAAGGCGAACAGGCAGACAATAATGAGTGGCAATACCCATACGGTGTAGTCTCTCTGGTAGTTGAGCAGCAGAATGCCCGCCAGGCCAGTGGCACTCACAATCAGTATCTACAGATGGAAGAGAGAAGAAAAAGGTTACTAGGCAGATCAGCCCCAACTATGGGTCATTCCAGAAGTACCCCTTTATTACTCATTCATGTGCACCACTTTGTGCCAGAATACTTAGAGCTAAACTATCACGTGGAAGTGGGAAAACAGTGCTCTGTTAGCAATAAGATGTTGTGCCACCGGACTGTTTCACAGCACATATCCAACTGGAACCAAAAATTAAAGGCAGAAAAGGTCAACTATGAAAACGTTATTTTATGCCGTTTAGCAAATAACTGCGCAGAATGAGGTTTTGTGACCTTTAAAATACATAAAGGTGCATTAAAAGCAACCAGCAAAGGGCACAAACATAATGAAATCAGCAGCAACAAATGACAAATTTGCTTCAATTAATGCATTATACCGCCGCTGGGTTCTGGATGTGAGCATTGGGAATATAGAAATGCATAAACACTTGGACAATATCACATTGATTTACTACTGAGGCTATCGCATTTATCAACTCGCTTCTTAAAAAGGGAACAGTGGACCATTTGACAAATGTCAGTGTCAGTTCATGGCAGATTGTGGTTTACTGATCATTTATGATTCATGCACCGCAGAAAGAAAAACAGAAAATGCCTTTCCTTGGTTTCAGCCTTCGAAGAGGACAACATCATTTATCACAGAAGGAGCTTTTGTCACAAAGCCTTTTTCAGTAGATGACACCCAAGCATACAGATCAGACATTACTATTGGTGGATGAACCTGAATGTGACAGCTGGAATATTTCCTGTGGTTGTGGTAGTCTAGAAACGTTCAGCACCTCCTTATATGCACAAGACGTCTTATTCTGACAGATTCCATTGGAATCCATCTGAAAAACTGATGAAAAAAAAGTGAACATAATGCACAGCTATGTAGAAACGACATTGCTGTGCACATATTCAGTGTTTTTTTCCCTCTCAACTGCTTCAAGGTTTGGAAACAGTGAAGCAGTTAAAAGAATTAGCATGCTTATACCGGAAAGCATAGTGAAAAGACACCGAAGGCAGAGCCACTGCAAAGAAGAAAAACAATGGCACAGCTGCCAGCGAAGCAGCTTCAGGAAAAAGACAGCCGGCATGTTCCTGACCCGGCTCTGCCTACTGTGCGGCTCAGCTGCCTGAAAAAGAGGTCTTCTGTACCTACTCTTTAAGGTTTTTTTCAGACTGAAAAGAAAGGAAAAGTCTGCAACCAATCTGTGTGTCAGGATTCCATTATTTTCACAGAGCAAGTCGGCACATGACCGCGCAAGTATTCAGGTTGCATACCTGAGGTCATGTGACTGCCCACCTGCGCTGTGAATACAGGGGAATCATGACAGTCTGCCCATTGCACATCTTCACGATTCGACAGTCTGCAGTCAAGGAGTGACTGTAGACTTTTGTTTTTCAGCCCAGAAAATCCCCTACTGTAAAAACTGTAATCTGCCTGCTGTATGGTTATAACTTGACTGCAGATTTCACTACTTTATTGTCAATATTAATGTTGAGCTTAACAACCGTATGGTCTGCACGCAGAAGGAAGACAAGCTAAAAACAGCACAGTACCCCAAAAACATTAGCAGAAGAAAGTGTAAGGCTTGATTACTGTTAGATCTCTGTGTAGATTGTGTAATCGCCGATAGCAGATCAGCCACGTCTTTCATACAGATGCGCTGTCAGTGTATACATAGTGATTCTGTGATAGGCAGGATCTGACCAGTGATGGCATCAACATGTGTATGTTCTCCCAGTGTTTGTATAGGTTTCCTCCCCTGCATACTCCAAAGACATATGGATACATTAACTGGCTCCTATGGGTAGATATTGCTGATATATATTTGTTATGTTGCCTCCTCTTCTAGTGCACTGATTCTAATGGTCAGCTTGCACAATATCAAGGGAATCACACTGCCCCTGCACAAAATCCAGTGGAACAGACCTATGAAGAATGTGTGTGACCACCAGTAATGAAGACGTTTTGCAGTAGAAAAGTGTGCAAATTGTATATTATTGTGTTGAGCGGACAGGAGATGTTAAAGGGGTTGTCCGGTCACAACATATTAATGACCTATCATAAGGTCCTTTTGATATCCATCAATATCTGATTGGTGGAGATCATACACCTGGCATTGCCACTGAACAGCTCTGCAGAGCCATTACATGTGCATTGAAGAGAAAAAGAGCTGATCTGCAGTATCAGGGAGTGGCCGCTACACACTGAATGATGCTTCAGAGCTGATAACAGCTGATCTCTGAGGGTGCCGGGTGTTGGACATCCCACTATCTGATACTGAAGAGCTATACTACAGACAGGTCATCAATATGCTGTGGACCGGACAACCCCTCTAACCGTTAGATATGCTTAATGATTCTACTGAAAGCTGCAATTTGGTGGATGTTCTAAGAGGAAATAAATAACAGCCGTGTAGGACCATAAGAAGTATGAAACCATAATCTGGACATAGGAACAAGTTTTTAGTCCGTTCCAGCTGCAGCGACTACGTTTTTTCCAGGGATGTGGAGTTGGAGTCAGAGAGTCGGAGTCCATTTTGGTGGAGTTGGAGTCTGAATCGGAGTCAGAGTCGGTATAAAATGGACCGACTCCTAAAATATATAATAAATTGGGTACAGTAGTTCAATGCAGTTTGTGGAGAATATTTTTCATAAGAATTTGGGAAAGTTATGAAATGTCCTATAAATGTCTGCACTATTCCTGATCTAAGGATCTAGACTTTTAGCTGAGGTGAATCTGTGCTACAGTAAATTTATCACTTAAACATGAGCCATGTATGAGGGAGTCGGAGTTGGCGTCATGGAAATTGAGGAGTTGGAGTCGGACGTTTGGCTTACCGACTCCACAGCCCTGTTTTTTTTCCCTCCCCTTCTTCCAAAAATCATAACTTTTTTGTTTATTTTTCCATCAACATAGCTGTGTGAGGATTTGTTTTATTTGCAATGTGTAGGACTACATTAATTTTTTCACACATTGTACTGGAAAATGAGGAAAAAAAAAAATGCGCAACTTCACTATTGTTTTTGGGCCTTCGTTTTTACAGCATTCATTGCGCGGTACAAATGAGCATGGAAAAGCGATGCTTCAGGTCAGCACGATTACAGCCAGTATTATTAATGATTTTCTGAGATCCATAACTACTTATATATTTTGCCATTGATGGAGCTGTATGACAGCTTGTTTCTCAATCTGATGTTTTTATTGATACCAAATTGGGATACATACAACGTTTGATTACTGTTTATTGCATTTTGCAAAAAAAAAAAAAATGCAATTCTGAAGTTTAAATTTTTTTTTTTGCTTCACGACATTTACCGCTCTATTTCAACAGATCTGATTACTTGCTGAGGTGATATCGAAGGTGTTAATCTTTTTTTAATTGTCTGATCGCATGTTCTATATACCTCAATAGCAAGCATTGCGGTGTGCAGCAAAAATCATGGTCTCTTATGAAGCCTCCAGCAGTCCCCTGGCACCTCACTATCACAACACAGTGGTGGAGCGATGGGCACCCAAGGCAGGATCATTGCACTTAAAATGCAGCTGTCAGAGATTAAGAGTTGCACTAAAGGGGTTAAAAAGCAGTGATTAGAGAAAGCTCCTGTCACTGCTGTTCCTGACATAACATAGCATACCCCATTTGTGAAGTGAGCTCAACTCCTGAGGACACTCCACACACCTGCAGCTGACACAGGGTGTAATATGTGGGGATTCATGGATAAAATCTGTCTTCAGTGAATACAGATTTTCCTATAGGACTGGAGATCACAATTGGTGGTTATAAAGTTCTATGGAGAATGTTAACTGTTGATTCATGAGAACTTGCAGCAGAATGCCTGTATCTGCCCTCTACCTCCATAGATTTGTTTTTAAAGCCGCAATCTGCATCTCCAAACTAAGTAATGGGAAAATCTGTCTTCACTGAATACAGATTTTACATCATTTAGCCATGACGTGATAGTGAAAGAAGCAGATTTCTCTATAAAATATATTACAAAGTTGTATATTTTCATGTGTACTGTTTATTTGTTACATAAAAATGATGGTTACACTTTAAATGGGCTTTCACATAAAAAAATGGAGTCAGTACTGATCCAGAAAATAAAGTCTTGCACAGCACAGGAAAATCTGTACAGCCCGTAACTGCTAAAATGACATTATTCACATGTAAATCAGGAATTAATCATATGCAAAATATAAAAGGTATGCAATGCTGTGCCACTGCATAATAGCACAACTTGCTAGCATGTTAGGCTAAAATAAATGTACAGTTCCACAGTTTACAGGTCTCTTATTAGGGCATATTATGGAACTATGTAACATTAAATACTAGGAGACAAGTGACATACGCTGCAGGATGGGTGGACTGATCTAGAGGTCATTCCTGCACTAAGGATAAGTATATGGAATGATCTGTCCTTGGATCTAGGAGCTGCTGCTGATGGCATCACTGCTCAGCGGGACACTTAGATGGAGAATTATGTGTATCAGGTAGAAAGCCTTTCCAGACACTGAACTTTGTTCTTCAGGGACAATGAGAACTTGCTTGCAAAAACACTAACATAAAAAGGGAATGTTTTATCATAAAATTACCTCAATCAAGGTTTATTTATTTTTATAAAAAACATGTATTAATAAACATTCCTGAAATTTTCACTCTGGACACAAAGGCTAATAAAGAGTATCTGTCAGCACGATTTAGTAATGTAAAGTCATGGCTGTAATACTGATTACAATGATAGTTTCGCGAAGAAATCTGCTTTGTGGTTGTCTTTAAATAATCACCATTTAAAGTTTCTCCTAATTAGATTTCGGAGCACAGGGTCTGGACTGTGCACTGGGCCTTCTCCTCCCTGTCTGATTCCCCAGCCCCTCCGCTGCCTTCAGTCTGTGAATGTCCTGCCTCCTCTGTGTGACATCTCAGCAGTGACCTGTCATTGCAGAGGGGAATCACAGACAGGGAGGAGAAGACCCAGTGCATCGAAGTCTAATTGGAAGAAAACTTTAAATGGTGATTACAAATGACTGCCCACTTGCTCAGGAAAACAGGGAAATCACAACAGTGCGTTGATTGCGCACAGCAGGACTGTGGAGTCGGTAAGCCAAACTTCCGACTCAGACTCCTTAATTTCCCTGACTCCCAACTCCACAGCACGGCCTCACTACTGAGCATGTAGATAAAGTGTAGCACAGATTCATCTTAGCTAAAAGCCGAGATCCTTAGATCAGGAACAGAACAGACATTTATAGGATATTTCATAACTTTCCCAAATTCTTATGAAAACATTTACAGCACATCCTGCATTGTACTAATGAACCCAATTTTATACCGACTTCACTAAAATGAACAGACTCCACAGCCCTGGAAGACACAGTCACAATTTGACATAATGTCCTCAGACTTTTCTCCTCCGCTCAGAAAACCAGTCTGATGTTTTACATACTATACTTATCTAGAAAAACTGTTTCACTACGTATAGAGAGGAAGAATAGGT
Organism: Phyllobates terribilis; assembly: GCF_046119375.1. Taxonomy (NCBI): domain Eukaryota; kingdom Metazoa; phylum Chordata; class Amphibia; order Anura; family Dendrobatidae; genus Phyllobates; species Phyllobates terribilis. The sequence continues at coordinate 113,343,586 of NW_027362761.1, read as the reverse complement.
TAGACAGGCCACTCCGTACTGATGAATTAAAAATAAACAATTTAACTATTTGCATATAGAGAATAAGATGGTTTATAGAAATGATAGTACCCTATTTTTCGGACTATAAGACGCACTTTTTTCCCCACCAAATTTGGGAGGAAAATGGGGGGAGCGTCTTATTAGTTTGAATGTAGCTGGCTTGCTGTTGCAGGAACCGGCGGCAGTGTCCAGCAAAGTGGCGTTGCATGCACAGAAAGATCTTGGCTGGCCACCGGCACCATTTCGCTGGAGGTTAATCTGAGCATGCCCCACCCCCAGTCTCATTTTACTGGAGAACGCCGGGACATGAATGTGCGCAAGCGCCATCAATGGCAAGAGCGGCGCTAGCGAGAAATAAAAAAAAAGGAGGCTCATACAAATAGTGTTTACAGGTTCTGTCATCATGATTTGTATGAACTTCCTTTTTCAAATTCCACTGCAGGTTAATGTGGCCCTGCAGCTATTGCAAAACTACAACTCCCATCATGCTTGGACAGGTTGAGATGATGGGAGCTTAGTTTGGCAACAGCTGCAGAGCCACACAGGTTGTGCAAACCTGCTATCCGCATACAAGAGTTTTGCACAACCTGTGGCCCCTCCAGCAGCAGACTGCCCCCATAACAGTGTCAGCAGACACATTTTTTGTTACAAATTTTTTTCCCCCTCTAAAAATTATATTCTATATCCTCCGTGCTGAACTGTCTATTGCCGCCTGCAGAATAACTTAAATGGAGAATCCGTCAATGAGCTCGTTCTGTCTGAAAGGGACTTTTTAACTCTTTTCTTTTTTCCTGAGCTGTTCTCGGGTGATTTATGACCACAGACCTCATTACAGTTGAATTTGAATGGAAACATTGCATCTGCAAAAGTCAAACGGTGCAAAATTTGTAATGAAACCCAAATGCAAAATAATTTTTAGACCCAAATATATTTAAGATTGTCCACAAAGGTGGATAACAACTTTAAAAGTGTTGTCCACTAATCGGACAAACCCTTCTCAATTCCTATATTCCCCCATATAGAATAAAAACACTGTGTACTCGCCTCAGATGGCAGCACCGCTCCTCTAACGTTGGCGCTTGATCTCTAACTGACATCAGGTGGAAGTCAGAGAGCAGCAGATCTCACTTCCATCTGTCAGTTTCGTCCAAAATAAGTGAGAGGGAAGTGGCTGCTGACTGCTTGCAGGGCTTACGTGGCATAACGCCCTCACGGGAGCCTGGGAGACCAGGCGCCGGCAACTGAGGAGAGTATAAGCGGTTTTTATTTTATACAGAAGAATATAGCAATTGTCAGAGTAATGGACAACCCCCTTTAAATCTTTGCCTTAATGTCTTCACTTTTGCATTTTTTTTAATACATGTAATACTATATTTACTGCAGATTCAGTAGTTACACAAGTACTCATCTACATGTAGACAAAACATGGTTTCAGCAGACAAAGTCATCTAGTTTCTAAGGATGCTGCACAGTTACCTTTCCAAGGAAGAGTACAAAATCTCCCACCGTGTTGATGGTAGCAACTCTCAGAGCATTTTCCACAAGGATAACAAGGGCGTCTTTTGCGGATGTGCAGAAATTTGTGCTGTTGATCGCGGTGGCTGTATATGCATTCTAAAGAAAGAGGACATTTCATAGATACAGATGCTTCTCTCTAAATTAGAATATCATCAAAAAGTTAATTTCAGTTCGTCAATACAAAAAGTGAAACTCATTATATAGAGTCATTACAAGTAGAGTGATATATTTCAAGTGTTTATTTCTGTTAATGTTGATGATTATGGCTTACAGCCAATGAAAACACAAAAGTCATTATCTCCGTAAATTAGAATAATTAACAAAAAACACCTGCAAAGGCTTCTGAAGCAATTAAAAAAGGTCCTTAGTCTGTTTCAGTAGGCTCCACAATCATGGGGAAGACTGCTGACTTGACAGATGTCCAGAAGGAGGTCACTGACACTCTCCATAAGAAGGGTAAGCCACAAAAGGTCATTGCTAAAGAAGCTGGCTGTTCACAGAGGGCTGTAACCAAGCATATTAATGGAAAGTAGAGTGGAAGGAAAAAGTGTGGTAGAAAAAGATGCACAAGCAACTGGGATAACTGCAGCCTTGAAAGGATTATTAATAAAAGGCCATTCAAAAATTTGGGGGAGATTCACAAGGAGTGGACTGCTGCTTCAACAGCCGCCACACACAGATGTATCCAGGACATGGGCTACAAGTGTCGCATTCCTTGTGTCAAGCCACTCATGACCAATAGACAATGCCAGAAGCGTCTTACCTGAGCCAAGGAGAAAAAGACCTGGACTGTTGCTCAGTGGTCCAAGGTGTTTGTTTTCAGATGAATGTAAATTTTGCATTTCATTTGGAAATCAAGGTCCCAGAGTCTGGAGTAAGAGTGGAGAGACCACAATCCAAGCTGCTTGAGGTCTAGTGTGAAGTTTCCACAATCAGTGATGGTTTGGGGAGCCATGTCATCTGCTGGTGTAGGTCCACTCTGTTTTATCAAGACAAAAGTCAGCGCAGCCGTCTACCAGGAAATTTTAGAACATTTCATGCTTCCCTCTGGCGACAAGCTTTTTGGAGATGGAAATTTCATTCTCCAGCAGGACTTGGCACCTGTCCACACTGCCAAAAGTACCAATACCTGGTTTACACACAACAGTATCACTGTGCTTGATTGGCCAGCAAACTCGCCTGACCTTAACCCCATAGAGAATCTATGGGGTATTGTCAAGAGGAAGATGGGAGACACCAGACCCAACAATGCAGATGAGCTGAAGGCTACTATCAAAGCAACCTGGGCTTCCATAACACCTCAGCAGTGCCACAGGCTGATCGCCTCCATGCCACGCCACATTGATGCAGTAATTGATGAAAAAGGAGCCCCGACCAAGTATTGAGTGCATTTACTGAACATACATTTCAGTAGGATAACATTTTGGATTTTAAAAACATTTTTAAGGCTGTTATAAAGTATTCTAATTTACTGAGATAATGACTTTCGTGTTTCATTGGCTGTAAGCCATAATCAACATTAACAGAAATAAACACTTGAAATAGATCACTCTGTTTGTAATGACTCTATATAATATATGAGTTTCACTTTTTGTATTGAAGAACTGAAATAAATTAAATTTTTGAGGATATTCTAATTTTGTGAGAAGCACCTGTATGTTCATCATACACAAAAGTGATATAACATGAGAAGCGTATTGAGAGATTAATTGCATCAAGTATAGGAGAAAAGTGAATACATGGCAGGATTTTATCATTTCCACTATATTGAAATCTGTTTGAAGTCTTGTCCAGACTGTTTTCTCAGAGAATGTCAATGTTCTTGTGAAGAAGCTGAGTATTCTGGGCAGCTATGGCCAGATTCAATCATCAAAGAAAAATGCCATAAAGGGGGCTCTCTCTCATGGAGAGGAACCCCGCCCACATGCCTCATTAAGGAAAATACATGTCATGGCCAGAGGTCCCCCATTTAAGATGCCCATTTACTGGCCAGAATGAAAAATAACAGACCTGTGCAAACTGTAGCCAACGAGCTGGAAATAGTGGCTAATGAACCATGATGCACGGACCACCTGTGGGTCTCTTGACTGAAACGCAACAACCTTATAGGCATTTATGAAGCTGCGGAGTTTGGGTCAGGAGACCCGAAGCCAGTCCATGCATTACAGTCCATATGCGGAAACACGGATGTGTGAAAACGTTCTTACACAGTGGAAATATTTTCTACAAGGATTCCCAAAGGCAAGTGGAAGAGTGAAGCTTTGCGGGGTGGAAATACGGGAGGGTAGTTACTCAACCAAAAGCATCTTAGTTTACATTATTTCTGCACAAAATGTCAAGTTACGTCGTTGATTTTCGCTGTTGATTTCAAATTGCAAAAAAAATCGGTGTCAAAATCAGAATGTAAAGCATGCAGATTTTAATGCTGATTTGCAGCAAAGTCTGTTGCCAATCTGCCCTGTGTGAACATACAGTTTTTGCGAATACTAAAATATAGTATGTGAACAAATATGGTTCTTACCTGATTTAAATATGTTAGGCACTTTTCTAGACACCAGAGGCAGCAGATACAGGATTTCAACATACAGCGGGCACATGCGTTCTCCTGGAACATGAGCAAGATATATATGGTAACTTACACACAGCTCTATGGTGAGATCTGCATTTGTAGTTTCCATGCACTGAGGTATAGTACGCAATACATGTCTGATAAACACGTCTATATCGGTTTCCCCTCCTTAACTATTTTTAATAAATGGAAAAAATAAAAAAATCATAACAATAATTGAAGAAACTCTAGTGACACCTATAGGAAGTAACAATCCAAAAAATCACTGTTGACCCTTTAACGAGCCTTGCCATATGACTTAGGATAAAAGCCAAACCTCAGTCATGTAGGAAGGCTTGTTAAAAGGGTCGATAGTGACTTTTAGGATTTCCATAGAGTTCTAGTCCTCTTCCCCTCTGAAGAGGCAATTTGTATATAACGTTTTCCAAGGGAATCATTGTATGGGCTTATAAGCCTCATCACACTGGCATGCCACTCTCCACAAGGAGAAACGTTACCCATTAGATCCCAACAATGGAAGAGATTTGTCAAGCTAAATGTGCCCTAAATATGGTATAAAATGCACCCCAAAAAAATGTCTTTCGTGCACCATATTTATGATGTATTTTAAACACTTTTTACGGCATGTCCAAATAGGAGCGGAGGCTTTAATGGAAAGGGGCGAGGTTTAACCTGCAAGAAAATGTGCCAAAACTGCGACACATTTCTGGCACAAAGCCAAATAAAAGGTTACGTGAACTTAGACCAAAGTGTCTTAAAATTAGACAGATTAGCAAACCTCAGGAACCATTGATAAATCTGGCACATTTTAACACTGTCTAGTCTAAGTATGCTCTGTCTAAAAATTAGTCAGTTCTGATAAATCTGTCCCAACGTGGTAATGGAAAAGTTCTTAGACAGTAGTTTTGACAAATTAATGTATCAACCGCTGTTAAAGTGCCAGCTGGCTTTGGTGACAAGCCATCCAATATACCCAGCTAGCTTTTAATGAAAGGGAAGCTTAACCCCTTCACCCCCAGGCAATTTTCCCTTTTTTCCTCCCCTTCTTCCAAGAGCTATAACTTTTAGCTTATTTAGGTCAATATGGCCAAGTGAGGGCTTGTTTTTTTGCAGGACGAGTTGTACTTTTGAAAAATACCATCAATTTTACCATATATTGTACTGGAAAATGGGAAAAAGAATTCCAAGTGCGGTGAAACTGCAAAAAGTGCAATTTCACAATTGTTTTTTTTTCTTCATTTATCCTGTTCACTACATGGTAAAACTGATCTGGCAATATGATTCTCCAAGTCAGTATGAGTACGCAGATGCCAAACATGTATAGGTTCTTTTTTATTTAAGTGGTGAAAATAAAAAAAATCTGAATTTGTATGAAAAAGGTTTTTGCGTTTGTCTCCATTTTCCAAGACCAGTAATGCTCTAATTTTTCGGGATCTGGGGCCGGGTGAGGGCTTATTTTTTGTGCTCGGAGCTGATGTTTTTATTGATACCATTTTGGGGTAGATATGATGTTTTGATCGCCTGTTATTGCAATGTTGCGGCAACCAAAAAAACGTTGCACCGTTTACAGATCAGATTAATTTACTTTATATATTGATAGATCAGATTTTTCTAAACGCAGTGATACCACATATGTGCATTTTTAATTGCTTTATTTTTTAATGGGGCAAAAGAGGGGTGATTTGAACTTATGTTTTTTTTAATATTTTTTTATATATATACACACTTTTTTACTGGCTTCAATAGTCCCCTCAGGAGACGAAGCTGCTATGATCCGATCACCTGTTCTACACATAGCAGTGCTTCTATGTATAGCAAAAGTCACAGTCTCCAATAGATGGCGGCCACATGCCAGCGTTTATAGGAGATTCACAATGACAGGCACGGGGGTCTTCTGCAGACCACCAGCTGTCACGACAACCCATAGTCACCCGACAATCACGACAGGACTTGTGACACACTTCTGGCCGGAGCGTGTGAAATGCCGTTGTCAGTGATTGACAGAGGCATTTAACTGGCTTACAGCCGCGGGTTGCTCTCAGATCCACCCACGGCTGTTAGAGGCACTTGATGCCTGATTAAATCAAGTGCAAAGAAAGATGTGGGCTCAACGCCAGCAGCAAAGGCAGGGACACAGCCGATGACGTATCTATACGTCATTGGTCGTGAAGGGGTTTTAAACGAGTTATCCCCTTTCAGATAATGTTCGGCTCCGGCTGCAGTTTGTAAAAACATAACTTACCACACTGTGCTCCACATCCCTCCTGAAAGTCTCTGCCGCTGCTCTCGGTTTCTGATACTGGTTGCGGAGCCTACATCATGTTTACAGCTTGGCATCCAATCAGTGAACTCAGTGGCTTTAAAGGGGGCATTCGGTCTATACTGGCAGAGGCGTTCAGGTCACCAATTGTTTTTTTTATTATTATTTTTGACAGAGAAGATTATTTTTTTTTTAAATTATTTCTCAAACGCAAACAGAAACAGCAACGCTGATGAAATACATGTGCACACAGATGCCACCTCTTCCATTTACCTTCCCCTTCAGCTGGCTATGAATGTACATGAGGATCATTCGTGGGATTTTCACAAGAGTGATAATAAAGGCTCCCTTTGCAACTGTCCCAAGATGGTATCGAATCAGTCGATTTACTGAAGCCAGAATAGGCGTAAATGCGAGGTCTTTCTTGTTTCTGCAGATAGAATGCAAGTATAGAGATGTGAGGGATGCTAAGTACAGCTGAGACACACTGTCAGACACTGGCTCCACGAGTACAGCGGCGACCAAAAGTTTAGCATTTTTTTACAGTGTGATTACTTCTATCTGGTTGTTGTGATACCATTTCCCTGGTGATGAATTGAAAGTGCATGAAGTTGTCAACATGCAAGACCTTAATTTTAATCAAAATGCTTTTTGAATATAGGTATGGTCATTTAATTAAAGAAAACTGACTGCCAAAACTTTTTCATATACTATATGCCCAACATAGAGAGTAATTCACGGTTTACAATACCATAACTTAGTATTTTGTAGCATAACTAACTTCCTGCTTCAATTACTGCACCACACCGACGGGGCATTGCAGCCACTAGGGCAGTGATTGCGAACCTTTTAGAGACCGAGCGTCAAAACGGCAACCTAAAACCCACTTATTTATCACTAAGTGCCAACACAGCAATTTAACCTTGGGCTGGTGTGGACACCGCAGGAGGCAGTGGGGCCGGTGCACGCACCGCAGGAGGCAGTGGGGCCGGTGCACGCACCGCAGGAGACATGCAAAATACTCCCCCCACCTCACCCCCAACACACACTGCCCCTCGACAAAATACACACACTGTCACTCTGCCAAATACACATACACTGCCCCTCTGAATAAAGCAGCCCTCCATCCCCACATGCTGCCTCTAGCAAAACTGTGCCCCCTTTCACAAATGTCCCCCCCCCTTCCTCCGTGCTACATATAATGTTTGGCTCCTCCTGAAGCTTTTACCAGTAACCGCGCTGTCTCTGCACCTCTGTGGCCCCAGCAGCAGCGTGATGAGGTCAATAGTGTGAGGATGTCATCACACTGCTGCATGTCGGACCCGGGGCTGACAAGAGCTCTCTCTGCCCCAGTCCCGATGCAGCACTGTTCAAATGTATTCTTGTCTAAAAGACGCGAATACATTTGAACATGGGAAGAAGGGAGAGGCATCTCCCAGTGCTGGCGTGCGTGCCCATAGGGAGGGCTCCGAGTGCCCCCTCTGGCAAGCGTACCATAGGTTCGCCACCACTGCACTAGGGTATTCAAGACATCTTGAGGGATCTTGCTCCATTCCATTTGCAAATCTGCAAACAATTCATCTTTATTGCCATGGGTACAGACCCCAACTCGTCACCCTAACTCATCCCAAAGGCGCTCTATAGGGTGTAAATCAGGTGATTGGCTTGGCCATTGCAACAGGCAGACATTTTTCTTTGCTAACCAATTTTTGACTAAATTGGATGTGTGCTTAGGATCATTGTCTTGCTGGAATTTCCATCCCATGCCTACTTTGGTTTTACCATGTGGCAGCATTACTTCCTCCAGTATATCCTTGTGCATGGTAGCATTCATATTTCCATCAATTCTATTCAGAGGGCCAATGGCAGATGCAGAAAAGCAGCCCCAAACCATGACACTGCCACCACCATGTTTCACTGTAGGTGTTTGGTACCTTACATCATTACGTTTTACAATTGGGCGCTATATATAGTGCTTGCCATCATTACCAGATTGAACTTGGATTCATCCGACCACAACACCTTAGACCAACCTGTCTCTTTCCATTGGCTGTGTTCTTTGCAAAGAACCGGAAGGTCCAACTTGAGTTTGCCAGAGATGAAAGGCTTCTTGACTGGAACTCGTGCATTCAACCCTACTGCTCTTAGCCATCGCACCACAGTTTGGCGACTCACTTTGACCCCATATTCTTCGTTCATTTTGTGCGAAATCTGTACAGCACTTTTATGGACATCAGATACTGACTTTTTCTTAATAATGTGATCAACTCTGGAGGAAGTTTTCCGTGGTCGTCCACTTCTAGGTTTGTCAGCTGTTCCATAACTTTCTTTTTCTCTCTTAATATACATGACCCTTGACTCTGAGAACAGTTGAATTCCATAGCTATCTCTTTTTAGCTTTTGCCTGACTTCACTCTCAGAATAATAATAAGCTTCCTGACATATGGTGATAAATTTGTCTTTGCCATGTTTTAACCTAAAAACACACACATAAAAAAAAAAAGATAACATTTTAGGCAAAATTCGACTACCCATGACAAAATATGCAAAACATTTGGCCCTGCAAATGTTGAAAACTAACACACAAAGGGAAAAAACAATGTCAAACACAAGCTGACAACAATTGGCTTCCGGTTTACTAAAATCACCAGGAAAATGGCATCACAACAACCAGACAGAAGTAATCACACTTTCTAAAAAAAAAAAAAAAAAGCTAAACTTTTGGTCGTCACTGTATGTTGAAGAAGAGATCGTGTCTACTCTAATTTAACACCCCTCATCGGTTTTCACTGAAGGAGAAAGTCTATAAAACCACATTACCTTGTGAAATAATAGGTGACTACAGCTCCCGCAATGGTCATCTGCTGGCAGGCTAAAATAAATTCACTGATCCATATCAGCCCAACTAAATGATACCACCACATGTACTGTAATGGACCATTGATCTTGAATTCAACAAATCCTTGCTCATTCGTGAATGGATCACCTGAAAGAAGTTTCATTAAGTGGTTAAACCATAAATAATAATTGTATTAATTTAGCACCAACATATTCTGCAGCACTTATAAGTCAGAGGGTATATGTACAGACAACATAAGGCTATGTTCACTCGTTGTTGTTTTTTGCTGCAGCCAAAACCGGATCTCTTGGCAGTAAAAAAGCTGCAGCCAAAATGCAGGTTTTGATGCCTTTTTTGCTGCGTTTTTTCAGGATCCCAAACTTCAGATTTGCTTCCACCTTGCAAGCATGAATAATGCAAGGTCTTAGGCCACCAATGCAAGATGTACGGGAAACCATAAAACATTTTTGGAAAAAAGGGCAATTTCCTCAAATTATTTAGGGGAAAAAGTTTTATGTCTTAAAAATTAGTGACTATTCTCAACAAAAAAGCTGGATTCATGTATGAACTGTAGCCATGAACTAAGATTGCATGAGTTCATGAAAAAATACACAATTACCAATGTAAAAACAGTGAGGGAAGTTGAATTGGTAGGGAATTGTTTACTTAACACAAAGGTTTACTTAGCACATTGGTAGGGCATAGAGTGGGTATGTCATGGTTTACATTCACACACTGGAAGGGCATGGTTTACTTTAATACATAGCACTAATTTAATTAAACTGTACTAATACTTACATCCATGCTCAGGTGAGGATACAAAGACATTATGGCAAAATTTCAATTTGGGGGGGAAGGAGGAGGGGGGGGGGGAATCACAAGAAAAAAAATGGTTTTCACATCCTGCTGTACCTGCGGTTTTTTTCACCAAAAATTCAGCAAAAACTGATAGCTGTGTTTTTGATGCTTTTTTTCACTTAATCATTGCTTTCTATGAGTGAAAAAAATGCTGTAAAAACGCGGAATAAATTGTCATGCTGCTGTTTTCAACAATACAGCAGTTTTCCAACTCCGTAAGGAAAAAACAAGCGCGTGCATGAGATTTCGGAATCTCATAGCTTTTTCTGATACTGTAAAAAGAAACCTAATTTGCATTAAAAAATGCAGCAAAAATGCAAAAGTGTGAACATAGCCTAGAACATTACAAAGCAGCACCTAATTCAAATATTAAAACAAGAGGAGTGAGGTTCCTGCTCACAAGCTTACAATCTATAAGGAAATAAGGGAGACACAAAAGGTAAAAAGTGCTTGTCGTGTTCGGTCCAGACATTATAATACATGTAATTCAAGTAAAGTTGCATGAACCAGTCACCAGGCGGTATCTTTCTTTGTCCAGCTACTGAGTGCATGGAGGGTATGGGAACAAATGATAGAAAGGACACGACTGAGGAAATGAGAACAGAGAGTAGTCAGATTACTGAGGTGACGTGAAAAGTCTGCCTAAAGAAATGTGTTTTTAGGGCATGCTTAAAGGGAATCTGTCACCCCCTGGGAGATATCGCTTTGTTTCCTCCCGGCCTTGTCTGTCTGTGCACTGTGCCGCAGGGTTCTATTGCGCAGGCGCTGGGGAGTCACTGACTTCCCGGCGCCTGTGCAATAGGACCCTGTGGCGCAATGCGCAGACAGACGGGCGAAACAAAGCGCGCTCTATGTGAGCAGCGCTTTGCGCATGCCGGGTAAGTGAGGGAGACCATTGACGTGCAGAGGAGGGGGGGGGGATATGATAAATAAGCACATAGGCGCGGATATCAGGGGATTACTAAGAAGATAGGCGGGGATTTCGGGGGATTACTAAGAAGATAGGCGGGGATTTCTTGGCGTCCAGGGGAAGCCAAGCCTGAGCAACACAAAGTTGATAAAAACACATTTCTCTGCAATCAAACCTCTACTATGGGCCATACAGGTATGTATAGCATTACTTTTCTATACCCTGTATGCCCAGAGTAGAGGTCTGATATCTCCCAGGGGGTGACAGATTCCCTTTAAAACTGGATACTGGGAATTAACTGGATTGTCAGGGGCAGTGCACTCCAGAGAACTAGAGAAGCACCACAAAAGCGTGAAGTTTGGATTTTAGAGGAGGTTAGTCTTAGAACATTAGCAGAACAGAAAGCACAGGTAGGATGGTACACAGAGATGATGGAGAAGAGATGTACAGTGGTGTGCAGTACTGTGAAGAACTTTGTGAGTCAGTGTGATAAGTTTATGTTATATTTTATAGTGGATGGGAAACCAATGCAATGACTGGAATAGGGAGGTGGAATCTGTGTAGCAGCTGGACAAAAATATGAGCTTGGCTGCTAAATTCAGGATAGAATGAAGAGGGGAGAATTTAGTGAGAGGAAGACAGATTAGTAGAAAGTTACAGTAGTCCAGATGAGAATGACTAAGAGTCATAAGAGTTTTTGCAATTTTAAAGGTATAAAAAGGGAGCATTAAGGGAGGATTCTGGAAATGTTTTAGAGATCCTGGTGACATAACTGAGTGAGTGCATGCAGGGGGTAAATGAAAGATACAAGTCAAATATAGACCCATGACAGTGGGCTTGCCAATTGGGAGTTATGGTAGAACCACCTACAGAAACAAATATCAGATTTAGGTTGGTTAGTAGAGGGAAGAAATAGAAGGAGTTCAGTTTTGGAAAGGTTCAGTTTTAAATGAAGGGAGGATATGATGTTCGAGAAAGTGGACAGGCAATCCCTTGTCTTTTTGTAGTTCTGCGAGTGATGTCAGGTGAAGATTTGTGTAGTTGTCATCAGCATAGAGATGGTACTGGAAGCCAAATCTGCTGATGAGTTGTCAAATAGGGGCAGTGTATGAGAAAATAGGAGGTCATCAAATATTGATGACCTTGAGAAACCGCAACAGTAAGGTTATGTGGCCACGATCCGGAGCCTCTGTGGCCCCGACGGTGCAGAACAGCCGCGCGGCTTCTGCCCTCATTATGAAAATGAGCAGCCGCAATTTTTTTTTTCTTCACATGTGGACTTTTCTCATTGATGTTAGTCTATGGGGAAAGTCCACATGCTAACCCAAAAGAGAAATTGACATGCTGCGGTCCTGAAAGACTAGTCGTATGTCAGTTTCCGCAGATGATCCGCAGGTGCACAGAGACGCATAGTGGACATGGGATTTCTAGAAATCCTATCCACTATTCTGTAAAATCTGGCTGCTTCGGGTTTGACGCTGCATAAATACACAGCATTAAACCCGCAGCCACTCCTGATCATTGGCACATAGCCTAAGGGGAAGAGGAGAAGAAGAAAAAACAGCAAAAGATGCACAGAAGGAGCGGACCGAGAGGTAGGAGGAGAACCAAGAGAGAGCGGTTTCCTTGAGGCCGATAGAGTGGAGCATAGTGAGGAGGTGATGGTGATCCACAGTGTCAAATGCTGCAGAGAGATCCAGGAGAATCAGCAGGGAGCAGTGACCATTACAAACCCCATAAACATTGGTGGGCATGGTCAACACTCTAATGGGTATGGGGCCCCACCATCTCTCACCCAACAGATCCATCATGTCCAATTTCCAATGAGGAGTGTGGCAGCCATTCTCTTGTAGAGAACACAGGAGCCCAGCAGCTATCTATCATGTATGGGGCCCCTTAGAATTTAACTGTTAGACAGTTAAGAGACTTTACTAAGGGCAGTTGTTTTAAAGCATAAGAAAAATAAATTATATGAACGGCACTCACTCATCAAGGATTAGTCGTGGTTTTTTCAAACATGTGACACGTTTCGGCTCACATTGAGCCTTCCAAACGTACAAAAGGCTTAATGCTAGCCAAAATGGCTCACGAGTATGATGCTTTTGCTTGAATAAACCATAAATACTTCTTGAAGAATGTTTCCTATAAGGAGGGATGCCATCCATAGGTGTGAGCACCTCAAAACTTTCCAGTGCCAACTAGAAACTGTTGATTAAAATAAAAATTGTGGCATGCTGCATCAGATGCCATATTGCAAAGTTATCCCACCCAAAAGCCCTGCTTGTAGAGGACAATAGTTTTATAATACAGTACCATAAAGCAAGACACAAAGTGCCTATGTATGCCTCCATTTAAGCTCTGCCATGTGTGTGAAGTGTAACACTAGATACTAGAAGATTCATTAACATTTATCTAAAAAAACAAAGCAAAATATTAAAGTGAATTCATTTTGCATTGTTATACACAGCTAGCATAGCTTCACCTAAGCCATTACCTGCAGTTCCCAGAAAAAGCAGGACCATGACCCAGTAGACCCAGAAGAGAAGAAGAGCAAAGAAAGTCCAGAAAGGCTGAAAGACTAACAGTGGTAGATGGATGAAAACCTTCCCAGCCACATTGAACAAGGCAATGGTTAGGCCGACTCGTTTCCTCATAATCAGCATGATGAGCAACAGGATCACCTGCCACAGAAGAAAAGAAAAAACTAAGTTCAGTCATAATGGAAAACCAAGTGGCGGAAATGATTGGGAAAAAAAAAAAAAAAAAAGAAGATCTAGTCATGAAAAACTGTAATATTATTAAAAAAAAATCCACCCAACAAGTTATTAAAACAAAACACAAAAAAGTCGTTATCTGAGCAGAATACATTCATATAATACCTTTAAAATAAAGAATAAGAGAAACGGGTGCACAACCTCTATAGAGCCTTGGTATCATATGGTGTTGTCAGACTTAAAGGAAACCTGTCAGCAGGTTTTTGCCATGTAATCTGAGGACAGCATGAGGTAGGGGTTAAAACACAGAATTCAACAATGTGTCACATGTCAGGCTCTGTGCGATTTACTTAGACTGAAGGATTAATCACCTGGTGATTACCATTGCTGTGACTAGCTGGCACAGGCTTCCAAGTCCGACTCCGCCCCCTCCTGTGATAAGCAGCTCACTGTCTACAGACTATGTACACTGAGAGCCTGGTGTGGGCAGGGTCAGCTTCCTCCGCTTTGCTGTATTGCTAAATCTAAAAACTCTGTGCCAGAACCGCTGCACACAGTATCCTTAATGGTACAGAGTTGGATTCAGGGTCTCTCTGCCTACATCATGCTGCTCTCAGATGAGGTAGCAAAGACCTTTTGACAGATTCCCTTTAATAAATGCAGAAGTTGCTGTTTTAGGAGTCAAAATACCATAAAAACAAGCCCAAGGAGAAATATATGCCCTTGATAAAGCCAATACCAATCCTGCCTGGCACAGACGCAAATAATTAAACAATAATGTTTTCAGCAAGAATGGCAGAGCTGTCCCTTCTCCTCTACATATCCTTCTGCCAGCACCCAGATTAATTATGAAGTTCAAGGGCAGGGAAAGGTTTGGAGGAAACAGCATCAGGATCTAATAAATCCAGGGCTGTAACACATTTTTTTTTTGCAGGTATTTGAAATCACTGTCATTTTTAAAGGCAATCTGTCAGTAGGATCAACCCTCCTAAGCCGTGTACATGGGCATGAAGGTCATAGGAAGCTGAATAACATGATACCTTGATATCTGCAATATGATGTCTTATTCCAGAGAAATCTACGTTGCTCTTATATGTAAATGAGCTGTTGCAGACTATGGGCCGGACACTGATCTCAATGAGAATCTGCCTCCAGGGGTTATTCTACATGAAGTTGGAGTTACCAGTGTGAGACAAGTAACTAACACAAAACAGGAGAAATTAACTTTGTCTTCTTTCAAACACATTATTTGCAGCTCTTGAGCGCTGCTGTATTGGAACAATATACTAACGATGGCTATCTGTGAGATGGAAGCTGAAGCTGAGAGGAACCTGCAGATGTGTCAGGTATAATCACACACAGCTCGGCAGAGAGCGGCCATTACACATCACACTAGTAACTCCCCTTTATATTTAAAACAAGCTCTGGAGGCAGAGTTATCTTCCAGGCAGCGTCTTCCCCATAGCTGTTGCTATGTTAGCTGTTACTTACTAAATAGATAAATTACATACAGTGATAAAAGAGGATTTATCCACAACAAGGCATCTGATATGAGGCATACAGGGATCACTCTATTCAGCTGTATATAACCTGTATGCCCATATTAATAGTTTAGATAGGACACAAGTGGTGACAGATTCCATTTAGGGGAGCTGGCAGGAAGTCACATGAGCAGTCCAGAGATAGTTTAGGGTCTCTTATTACATGGTGCATTTTCTAACATTAAAAGCATCAGAGGCCCTTGAATAGATAAGAATGTATAAGTTGGAGAATTTATTGCTCAGAAAAATCACGAGCTCTCTGGGGTCTACTTTAAAATGTAAAGGGAGTTGCTCTTCATGTTAAGCCCTAGGTTTGCAGCAAACATTTTCTCTAATAAAATATATTTCAACATCTTTTTTTAGTTTTTGGGAAAAAACAAGTGTAGAATTTAGAGAGTAACTAAACCTTTTTATATAATTTGAGTGCCCTTTTAATGGCAAGCAGGTTCGTGGGGGTCCAGGTTGACTGATCTGCGCACCACTTGGGGGCTTTTTGAACAATTGGTGAGGGTCTAAGGACCCGGGATCCCCATCGATCTGCTTACACCTGAAAAGGCACTCAGATTTAATAATGATAAAAGGTTTAGCTACTCTATGTTCACACGTTGCGTTTTTGCTGCGTTTTTATGCAAATTAAAAGCTGCGTTTTACAGTAGCAGCAAAAGCTAGGAGATTTCAGAAATCTCATGCACACATATTGGTTATTTTTCCTGACTGAAAAACTGCTGCTTTTTTGATATCTGCAGCATGTCACTCCTTTCAGCGTTTCTGCAGTGTTTTTCACCCATAGAAAGCATTGAGTAAGGGCAAAAATGCAGCAAAAACCGCAGGTATCAGGTTCTGCTGTGTTTTTGGTGCAGAAAACTCAGGAACAGACACTAAACGGTATCAGCATGCAGACACAAATGTACCTGAAAAACGCAGAAAAAAAATGCAGTAAAACCTTTTTAAGCAGCTACTTTACTGCCAAGAGAGCGGGTTTTGCATGCAGAAAAAAAACCGCAGCAAAAAAATGCAACGTGTGAACATAGCCTAACAGTTGCAGATGTGCTCTTATAGTCCATTTATACTATAAGATTATCATAAAATGATCGATTGGATTTATATTACTAGGCAGCCCCACTTGATTGGTAGGAGAGTGATTGGTTGTTTTAACAGTATTTTGCACCGCGCTGCCTCGGCCTTTTATTATAGGGGCCCGCTCAGTTCTCCAATACATTACTATTGTGACCAGGCATTGCAAGTATGGCTGCTTTTTTCTGTGATGGTTCTCGGATTTGAGGTGGTTTTCTGTGAATTGTCACACAGGAGCTGTGCAGACTAGAACAATGGCAGTCTATGCGCACTGAGCAATCGATTACTGATCATTGCATATACCGCTCTTATTCTGCACATTCACAAAGGCTACTTGGCATTCATTCCATGTTTGGATAACATTTTCAAGGTATCTCTGTGCCTGCAACGGATATCAGCAGGGAGGAAATAAAAGGCTTCAGTAATTCAGGTGTCCGCCTAGTCCGCAGCCTGCCAGTGAATGAGGCCTATCCACCACACAGAGCATGAATCTACATCAGAAGCATGAAGTTACACGCTGAAGCGCATATGCCGAGCTTTCTAAGGACATCACTGGGGGCGCGTTTTAATAAATGTAGGACGTTTTCCAGAGCAGTTGGTTAAGGAATATGTTGCCAGTGTATTTGCACATTCACTAGTCATCTGCAAGCTGCCATTGTGCTGCTAATAATAAAGAGGAGAAGTGAGAAAGACATGACCCAGTTTCATACAGTCACAAATACAAAGCGGCAGGCTTACCGTAAAGATAGTTGCAGTTATGGCATAGATAAGCAAGGCTTGTTGGTTGTCTTTGGAAACCTGAAGCTGATCTGGTGGGAGATTTTCATTGAAAGATTTCCGGTGTTCAGCATACAACCACCAAAGAACACCAGTCCCTCCTGCAGAGAAGAGTGGGGCAAACACAAGTGAAAATAGAGAACAAACAACCTGCTAATTATTAGAATGCCGGAATAGAAAGATCTCCTTTATACATAATATCGAGGGTCTGTCAGCTAGAAAGTACAAAGCACGAAGAGCACACTCCCCTGAAGTCCGACTGGAAGCACACAGCCTTCCTTTTAGCCCTCTGATCAGTGAAGACAGGCTCCATAAGAAATGCAAGGAAGATGTGGAAAAGCCTGCCTGATGGATGAGCTTTCACACTCTCCTAAACAGCAGAGAGGAATGCTTAGTCCTATGATCCAAATTTCAGTGGCACCTCCAGTGTTTATTACGGCACCTATGGAATCTAAGGCTTCATTCAGACATCCGTGTATCAGGGTCCAGGTGCAGACAGCTATGCACAGACTGGCTGCAGGTCTCCTGACCTGAAGGTGGCCATGAGGCTGTTGAGTTTGGGTCCCGAGACTTAGGCTATGTTCACACATTGTGTTTTTTATGCAAAGTAAAAGCTGCGTTTTACAGTACCAGCAAAAGCTATGTGATATCAGAAATCTCATGTACATACATTGTTTTTTTCCTGACAGAATTGGAAAGCTGCAGCATATCACTTCTTTCAGCGTTTTTTCACCCACAGAAAGCAATAAGTGCAAAAACGCAGCAAAGAACGCAGATAGCAGGTTTTTCTGTGTTTTTAGTGAAAAAAAAGCATGTACAGCAGTGCGTGAAATACATTTGTGATTTTCCCAAGTTTAAACCATAATTTCTTTGTGTTCTCACCTGACATTGACAATTAGGATTAGTACAGCTTAATTAAATTAGTGATATGTGTAAGGTAAACATGTGGCTGACCAAGGTGTGAAATTGAACAGTACCAAACCAACTTAATGGCAGACCAATGAGTGAAAGTAAATGGTGTGCTACAAACTCAATGCTTAGCCAATGTCTTAGGTAAACTATTCCTGACCAATTCACCCCCCTCCGATGTTACACTTGTAATTGTATATTTTTTCATGAACTCATGTGAACTTTTTTGTTCAGAACAGGTCACTATTTTTGCATATACTATTTCATATAGGTCACTATTTTTTTTTACATAAAAATCTTTTTCCACTAAATAATTTGATCAAATAGCCCATTTTCCAAGAATAATTTTTCCAAGACATATGTCTTGCATTGGTGACCAGTGTTCATTCTTCTGTGGTGGAAGCAAAGCTGAACTTTGGGATGCTGAAAAACGCAGCAAAACATGCTTTTGTAAACAGCTTCTTTACTGCCAAGAGATCAGATTTTGCCTGCAGAAAAAAACTCGGCAAAAACGCAAAGTGTTAACGTAGCCTTACAGCTCATTTGTACATGGACAATGTTTCACTCATGTCTGCCTTAATAAGGACCAGTCAGGACCAGTGTCAGCACCCGACACACCCGGGCAAGTGCCAGGGCCCTGAGCAGGCAGGGGGCCCACTGACCTTCGGGCACCCCGGTGCGCTATGGGACCCATGAGCGGTGCCGATGTCAGCGCCCGCTCCCCCTGCTTGCTCAGGGCCCCGGCAGCTGGCAGCACAATACTTACCTCTCCCCGTGCCTCCGCAGCAGCTCCGGTCTCTTCCACGGCTGCTGCACTGTGACGTCTCAGGTCAGAGGGCGCGGTGACGTCTTTACACCACGCTTTCTCCTGAGCAGTCACAGCGCAGAGCGAGAAGACACAGGAGTGAAGGGAGTATTTGATTTTTTTTTTTTATATGTATGGATGCATGGGGCATTATATGGTGTGGAGGGGGGACGACAAGTGACATCTTGCATGGGGCATTATATGGGGGGGGGGGGAGGTGACATCCTGCATGGGGCATTATATGGGGGGGGGGGGAGGGGAGGGGGAGAGGTGACATCCTGCTTGGGGCATTATATGGGGGGGGGGGGTGACATCCTACATGGGGCATTATATGGGGGGGGTGACATCCTGCACGGGGGTCGGTATCCTGTATGGAGCGTTATATGGGGTCCATTATTCTGTATGGAGCAATATATGGGGCCCATGATACTGTATGGAGGACTATGTGGTGCCCATGATACTGTCTGGAGGACTATGTGGGGCCATAATACTATATGGAGGACTATACTGTCCGGTCTGCACTGTGAGCTGTGAGGATTCGCCGGTTTCTGAGCTATTGTAGAATTTACAATAGATATAGCTCATGTGATGTAAGAAGTGAAATCTTTGGCCTTGTACTAATATATATATATATATATATATATAAAGATTTTTCTGTATTTTCATGACTATGAAAATTGTACATTCACACTGAAGGCATCAAAACTATGAATTAACACTTGTGGAATTATATACTTAACAAAAAAGTGTGAAACAACTGAAAATATGTCTTATATTCTAGGTTCTTCAAAGTAGCCACCTTTTGCTTTGATGACTGCTTTGCACACTCTTAGCATTCTCTTGATAAGCTTCAAGAGGTAGTCACCGGAAATGGTTTTCACTTCACAGGTGTGCCCTGTCAGATTTAGTAAGTGGGATTTCTTGCCTTATAAATGGGGTTGGGACCATCAGTTGTGTTGTGCAGAAGTCAGGTGGATACACAGCTGATAGTCCTACTGAATAGACTGTTAGAATTTGTATTATGGCAAGAAAAAAGCAGCTAAGTAAAGAAAAACGAGTGGCCATCATTACTTTAAGAAATGAAGGTCAATCAGTCTGAAAAATTGGGAAAACTTTGAAAGTGTCCCCAAGTGCAGTTGCAAAAACCATCAAGCGCTACAAAGAAACTGGTTCACATGAGGACCGCCCCAGGAAAGGAAGACCAAGAGTCACCTCTGCTTCTGAGGATAAGTTTATCCGAGTCACCAGCCTCAGAAATTGCAGGTTAACAGCAGCTCAGATTAGAGACCAGGTCAATGCCACACAGAGTTCTAGCAGCAGACACATCTCTACAACAACTGTTAAGAGGAGACTTTGTGCAGCAGGCCTTTATGGTAAAATAGCTGCTAGTAAACCACTGCTAAGGACAGGCAACAATCAGAAGAGACTTGTGTGGGCTAAAGAACACAAGGAATGGCCATTAGACCAGTGTAAATCTGTGCTTTGGTCTGATGAGTCCGAATTTGAGATCTTTGGTTCCAACCACCTTGTCTTTGTGCGACGCAGTAAAGGTGAACGGATGGACTCTACATGCCTGGTTCCCACCGTGAAGCATGGAGGAGGAGGTGTGATGGTGTGGGGGTGCTTTGCTGGTGACACTGTTGGGGATTTATTCAAAATTGAAGGCATACTGAATCAGCATGGCTACCACAGCATCTTGCAGCAGCATGCTATTCCATCCGGTTTGCTTTTAGTTGGACCATCATTAATTTTTCAACAGGACAATGACCCCAAACACACCTCCAGGCTGTGTAAGGGCTATTTGACCAAGAATGAGAGTGATGGGGTGCTATGCCTGATGACCTGGCCTCCACAGTCACCAGACCTGAACCCAATCGAGATGGTTTGGGGTGAGCTGGACCACAGAGTGATATCACAAGGGCCAACAAGTGCTAAGCATCTCTGGGAACTCCTTCAAGATTGTTGGAAGACCATTTCCGGTGACTACCTCTTGAAGCTCATCAAGAGAATGCCAAGAGTGTGCAAAGCAGTCATCAAAGCAAAAAGGTGGCTACTTTGAAGAACCTAGAATATAAGACATATTTTCAGTTGTTTCACACTTTTTTGTTAAGTATATAATTCCACATGTGTTAATTCATAGTTTTGATGCCTTCAGTGTGAATGTACAATTTTCATAGTCATGAAAATACAGAAAAATCTTTAAATGAGAAGGTGTGTCCAAACTTTTGGTTTGTACTATTATATATATATATTTTTTTTATTTATTTTTTTCTCTGCGGTATCTGTGCATCAGGAATCATGGTATGTGTTAGGGGCCCACTGAGACTCTTTCGCGCAGGGCCCATAAAAACCTGGAGCCGGCCCTGGGACCAGTGATATACAGTATATTCGTTGTAAAGACTACCCGGTCATCTGGCCATAGGTTCAGTTTTTGCCCTTATTTTATTCCCTTTACTTCCTTGGCTATTCAGTTTTTTTTTGTTAAACCCACCATACAATTCCAGAGATATGGGCCTTTTTAGTTAGTGCTCATTTTTTAGTTACTTTGCAGCGCATGAACCCACCCTAAACAACTGAAAAAGGTTCTTCTATGTTATAGTGCCACGTCAACAAACACAAGCAAAATGGCAGAGGAGATCAGCTGAGGGTCTACAGAGCAGTGTCTGGGCTCATACACCTTAGAAAGAATTCATTACACCAATACACTGTCGGTGTGGCCAGGGACACATTATCTGAACACTGGCTGCTCATGGCATTCTTTCCAAGAACCAGCCCAATTTAAGAACTGCTAGCAGGACAAATACAAAGTATATCACGTCTCAAAAATATAAATGAGACTCCAAGACAAGGAACAGCTCAATAGCTGTAATGGATCTTTGGCCTTGAAGACATAGAGGCAAACCTCTATCTTTAACTTCAATGAGGGTAGCACAGATACACATTTAGAATCAAATCATTACAGACTATATAAAATCAGGAGTGCAGGAGTCATCTCTCCGAGGATATGAAACTACACCAAGTCAATGTAATCATAACATTGTGGATAAGTAATTGAAGACATTTTTCTTACACTGGCTGTACCGAATAGGAAATGAGCAGAGAGAAATCTCAACAGATATCTGTGTTATTGTGCAATGTCCAATTATAAGGATTTAGCTATCCTTTCAGACTAAATGATTAAGTATTAGTACATGGGCAATTTCACTAATCACAGGTTTAATGCAGGAATGATCCTCAAAGAGGACCTGTTACTTACTCAATAGAATACCCTTAAATAACTTGTAAAAATCCCTGAGATCCCCTGATTTTGACAATCGTTTTGTCTTTGTGCTGGGTCGCTCCATTGCATCGATATTCACATTTGTTGCTTTTGAAGCGCATTATGTGAAATCTCTGCTTGTAGTTCAACTGGATAGAATCTTGTCTGGGGCACGGGCTTTCACCCCTCCCTCTCAGATGCTGCCAATCATAGCTTGGCAGCTGATCCAGCAGTCTCAAACACACCATGCTTTCATTTTTGTTCAAATATTTTGCCGCAACATGCGATTGGTATTTTGAAAAACCCATTTACTTGTATTGTGCTGTAAATTGCCAAATTGTCCACATTAGAAAATCACTTATGTTTGGCCTAAGCGGGCGTTTGCTTATTGGTATTGCAACATCAAACCCACTAAACAGGTGAGCTAACACATAACTATTAGTATTATTAATTTCTGTTCAAAAACAAAATTTATATCCTAGTCACTGCCAGGAGCCCACAGGAAATCCATCACCCTGCCAAGAAGTGCTAGAACGTCAATAATGAATTTAATTTTTGTTTTTTATAGGTAACAATTGCCACTGTTCTTTTATTTAGAATTCTGTACCAAAATCCCTTCAAATTTAAGACCACAAACAAAATATGTCCACACATTTGGTGAAATGGTGGACAAAGATATACAGTGGGGAAAAAAGTATTTAGTCAGCCACCAATTGTGCAAGTTCTCCCACTTAAAAAGATGAGAGATGCCTGTAACTGACATCATAGTTAGACCTCAACTATGAGAGACAAGATGAGAAAACAAATCCGGAAAATCACATTGTCTGATTTGGAAAGAAATTTTTTTCAAGTTTTGATGGCTGACTAAATACTTTTTTGCCCCACTGTAGTCGAGCTTGGAAAATGTCCATTGCCATATATTGAATACTAGATGGAGGCCCGATGCTATCGCATCGGGAGGGCAGTAATGTCACGATGGGGGCAGGGTTTGCAGCGTTGAGAATCTCCCCTCCCCCATGTGCTCACCCACCTATCCACTCTCTCTTTCCCCCTTGTGCTGACTTCTCCCATCTTTGCTCTCTTCTTTGACCGGTCTACCCCATGTGCTATCCCCCCTTGTCTGCCGTCTCTCCCCCTCCTGTGCTGTGTTCTCCCCTCGTGTGCTGTCCTGTTTGAGCTGTCTCCCCCCTGTGCTCAATCTCTCTCTCCCCTAAGAACCCCCCCCCATCTGCTGTCTTCTCCTCGTGATCTCTTCTTTGACCTGTGTACCCCATGTGCTCTCCCCCCCGTGCTGTCTTCTTCCTTCCTTCCTCTTGTTTGAGCCGTCTCCCCGTGCAGTAAATCAGACCGCCGCCATCTTTGTGCAGGCAGATAGCAGAAGTCACATTAAAACTGCGAATGCACTCCTCCTGTACAAAGATGGCGGCGGTCAGTGAATCATTCGGCTGATCCTGGCGGCGGCGTGTTCGCGACGGTGTTCCGCTGGTGGTACCGTTGTGTGTATGTGTGGTGCGTACGGCGTATACAGTGTGTGTGTGTGTGTGTGTATACACGGCGTACGCGTATACAATGTGTGTGTTGCATACGGCGTATACAGGGTGTGTGTCTGTGTTGCGCGTACAGCGTACACAGTGTGTGTGTGTGTGTCTGTGTTGCATGTACAGAGTATACAGTGTGTGTGTTGAGCGTACGGCGTATACAGTGTGTGTGTGTGTGTGTTGCGACAGTGTTCCGCTGGTGGTTCCGCGCAAGAGGCTGGTGCCACCAGCTGTTTCCATATTGAGACACCCATCACTTGAGTGTCCCAATATGGCGGTCGGCAAACTTACGCCACTTGGAATTGTGGGATCCGGACACATCTGGACGGAACAGGATGTGAAGACATTACAAGGTAAGTATATATTAGATACAACTCGTTCTAATGACCCTTCACAGATGAAGCAAACTTGTGAGTAACTATTTCCTATAAAATCCAACGCACCACAAGTCTTCTATGGCACTCTGTTACTAATGATATGTTCTTATTCTAGTTCCGTACATTTTCAGTGACCTATAAAGAAATTAGAGCAGTAAAACTTACCGAGTGATCCCAATGTGACCAAGATGGTTAAAATCCACACAAGCACTCTAGAGATGTACCTGATGACAACCATCAAAATCATTGAAAGCACTGCAAAGAAAATGTAAAATTGCATCAAAAATATTTTACAATTTCCTCATTTTATTACATTGTACAATTCCATGCATGTTGTTCTGGATAACGTACGAGTGCCCTATAGAGCCCCTTCATTCTGGAGATCAGAGACTTCACCTAGATATTCGGGCCACATATATATAACATATCAGAAGATCATTTTGACTGTGTTTTTACCACTTCCATCATTCTGCTCATCTACTCTTCAGATATTTAAAGCTTGCCAACAATGTACTACTGTCAATGTTCGTATAGCTACAAAACTCAAAAATAAAAGAGAATCTTTCACCATGAAAAACAGTCCTAAAGCTACAAAAATATATGGATAGCAAATATCAAGGACATAATTTTTGTGTCCTAAACTTCTAAGCTCTGTCAAACGGTAGACAAACTAATTTTGCCAAATCAGCAGACATCGACAGGTTTCGCCAACAGTCTAATGTGTATGGGGCCCCAGACAACAACGGTTGTCGGAGATGTCAATTGGGTATGTCTGATTTTGGACTGCTGATCGCTATGTTTTACCGGTGATAAGCAGTTGCCAGACATAACAGACGTCTCTCTCATAGAGAAACATAGGAGAGCTCGGGTGAACGATTGCTCCTATGGAAGGGAAAGCAGGTTGAGATGGCTGTCAGCCGATCAACCAAAGCATCGTTCAGCTGACATCCATCTAATGTGTATGGCTGGCCTAAGCCTGCAAATGGTCCTTGATCTGAATGGTGGGGAGGCATCCAGGAGTTCTGGTGTACTGTTTGTCAATGCTTAGGTGTCCAGGAGATTGTAACAATTCAGAACATTGGTCCTATAGGAATGAATTGCAGTGGATCTGCAGTACCCAGCAGCAGACACTACACAGTTGTGGCTGTGCTATTCAGCTCTGCAATGGATAACATCCAGTAATCCATAATGTAGCAATTCAGGGCATATTTTCATGGTGACAGATACTCTTCAATGTGCAGGAACAGATCAGAATATAGCACACCTTATAGATTATGCAATATCAATAAATGTATTACATTATTACAATAGTATCACAAATGAAACATATAGCACACAACTTTTAGTGATATGTATTGAATCTAAAGCAAAAGCTATTGATATAGAGTAATTCAGAGACCTGTGCCATCATTGCAGATGTTGTCTTTCCAAAATCTCAGGCTATCAGCGATACTACTTTGCTGGAAATTGCAGAGGCAAGCTAGGCTGGCTTGATCAAGTGATGTGCCGTACGACAAGTGAATGCTTATCAGTGTTACAGATGACAATGTGTCAGCAAAGTTAGAGGTGGCCTCCTGCATGAGGCATTGCTACCTTCTGCCAACTTCAGTATTGATTTTACCTTACAGATTTGCCTGAGAATAATGTGAAATGCTCATGGCCGAGGGTAAACAAACGTGAAAAGAAATGCTGATACATGGCAAGATGTATTCAACTTACAACCGTGCAGAAATTCAGAAAATGTACAACGTGTCATTACATCAAACAATTTTGCCTTCGTGGATCAGTTAATTGAGAACATAATGTGATAAATTAAAGGGGTCATTTGGGTTTGTAAAAAAAAAAAAAAAAGGCTATGGGGAGGAATTGATAGACAACTAACCCGGTCACTGGCATCACTCCGATGGTTCACTGGCATCACTCTGATGGGCCCCGCTAATCTTGCAGTGATCACATCATGTCCATCATTTACGTGACCAATGATGCCAATTAATGGCCTCAGCAGTGACACTTTCATATATGGCAGGTGACCACTGAGACAAATAAGTGGTTAAAGCAAACACATGAATGATGGATGCCTTTGCTGTGGAATCAGCAGAAAAGACTAAAGCAGCAGTAGTGCAGTGGCAGGAGTCTGAGGAGGTGAGCATTGCTTAATTAGTATTTTAAAGACACTTCCTGCTTTAGGCTGTGTGCCCACTATGCAATTCCGCTGCAGAAACGCTTAAAAAACGCATGGTAGAAGGTCTGCCATGTTCCCCAATGATAATCCGCATGTGCTGTGCACATGCTGCGGAAATTTCCACTGTGGATTATCATTGTGGAAAAAAAACAGAACAACCAATTATTTTGCGTAATCGCAGCGTTTTCGCCGCCATTGACCTGCATTGAATCGCTTAATATCCGCCTCACTACATGTGCCATGTGGATATTAAGCGATTCAATGTGCGGATGGTACCTGGGTCTGGAGAGGAGGAGACTCCCCTCCAGACCTGGATACCATAGTACCTGTATGTATGTATGTATGTATGTATGTATGTATGTATGTATGTATATATGTATATATGTATATATATATATATACATACATATACACACACACACACTATATATACAGTACAGACCAAAAGTTTGGACACACCTCATTTAAAGATTTTTCTGTATTTTCATGACTATGAAAATTGTACATTCACACTGAAGGCATCAAAACTATGAATTAACACATGTGGAATTATATACTTAACAAAAAAGTGTAAAACAACTGAAAATATGTCTTATATTCTAGGTTCTTCAAAGTAGCCACCTTTTGCTTTGATGACTGCTTTGCACACTCTTGGCATTCTCTTGATGAGCTTCAAGATGTAGTCACCGGAAATGGTTTTCACTTCACAGGTGTGCCCTGTCAGGTTTAATAAGTGGGATTTCTTGCCTTAAAAATGGGGTTGGGACCATCAGTTGTGTTGTGCAGAAGTCTGGTGGATACACAGCTGATAGTCCTACTGAATAGACTGTTAGAATTTGTATTATGGCAAGAAAAAAGCAGCTAAGTAAAGAAAAACAAGTGGCCATCATTACTTTAAGAAATGAAGGTCAGTCAGTGCGAAAAATTGGGAAAACTTTGAAAGTGTCCATAAGTGCAGTTGCAAAAACCATCAAGCGCTACAAAGAAACTGGCTCACATGAGGACGGCCCCAGGAAAGGAAGACCAAGAGTCACCTCTGCTTCTGAGGATAAGTTTATCCGAGTCACCAGCCTCAGAAATCGCAGGTTAACAGCAGCTCAGATTAGAGACCAGGTCAATGCCACACAGAGTTCTAGCAGCAGACACATCTCTTCAACAACTGTTAAGAGGAGACTTTGTACAGCAGGCCTTCATGGTAAAATAGCTGCTAGAAAACCACTGCTAAGGACAGGCAACAAGCAGAAGAGACTTGTTTGGGCTAAAGAACACAAGGAATGGACATTAGACCAGTGGAAATCTGTGCTTTGGTCTGATGAGTCCAAATTTGAGATCTTTGGTTCCAACCACCGTGTCTTTGTGCGACGCAGAAAAGGTGAACGGATGGACTCTACATGCCTGGTTCCCACCGTGAAGCATGGAGGAGGAGGTGTGATGGTGTGGGGGTGCTTTGCTGGTGACACTGTTGCGGATTTATTCAAAATTGAAGGCATACTGAACCAGCATGGCTACCACAGCATCTTGCAGCGGCATGCTATTCCATCCAGTTTGCGTTTAGTTGGACCATCATTTATTTTTCAAAAGGACAATGACCCAAAATACACCTCCAGGCTGTGTAAGGGCTATTTGACCAAGAAGGAGAGTGATGGGATGCTACGCCAGATGACCTGGCCTCCACAGTCACCAGACCTGAACCCAATCAAGATGGTTTGGGGTGAGCTGGACCGCAGAGTGACGGCAAAAGGGCCAACAAGTGCTAAGCATCTCTGGGAACTCCTTCAAGATTGTTGGAAGACCATTTCTGGTGACTACCTCTTGAAGCTCATCAAGAGAATGCCAAGAGCGTGCAAAGTAGTCGTCAAAGCAAAAAGATGGCTACTTTGAAGAACCTAGAATATAAGACATATTTTCAGCTGTTTCACACTTTTTTGTTAAGTATATAATTCCACATGTGTTAATTCATAGTTTTGATGCCTTCAGTGTGAATGTACAATTTTCATAGTCAAGAAAATACAGAAAAATCTTTAAATGAGAAGGTGTGTCCAAACTTTTGGTCTGTACTGTATATGCATACATATACACACACACACACATACATATACACACACATATATATATATACATATATATATATATATACATATATACACATACATATATACACATATACATATACACACACACATTATACTTACCTTCTGATGTCCCCCGGTCTCCTCAGCTATGCGTCCTGACTTCCCAGCAGCTCGCGATGGTCTAAAAGGACCTGCCATAACGTCATTTAGTCATGTGACGGGTCACACGACCGCTGAGGTCGGTGGTCACGTTACCAGTCACATGACTAAATGACGTCATGGCAGGTCCTTTTAGACAACCGCGAGACACCGGGAAGACCGGACGCACCGGAGAAAAGATCGGGGGCCACCGGAAGGTGAGTATAATATTTATTTTTTATCATTCTTTTACGGTCACACTATATAAATCCATGCCGGTTGCATGGATCTATATAGTGTGACCAAGTTGACAAGCACTTTCCAAGTGATGCTAAAATCGCTTCTTGGAAAGCGCTTGACAGCCCGCATGCGGAAATGCATGTGAAGAACGCTTCACATCCGCATGTCCCTGGCAGGAAAACGCATGTATAATCCGCATGTACAATCCGCATGCGTTTTTTTCTGCCAGGGAGATGCAGAAACGCTCAGGAAAAATCCAGAGCATTTCTGCATCGTGGGCACATAGCCTTAGTCAGTTTTTCTTTTCTGGACAAACAGTGTTCTACATAGCTGCTCACCATTATTGCCACCCCTTCATTTTTTTCATAGACCAGTACATTTACATTTATTTCTGAAGATATTCTACAAAGTTATATCCTCAGGATTTTTTAAATTAGTGGTCCAAAGTAATGCATCAATAAAACATTGTTTTTCAACTTCCATGTTGCAATTTCAAAAAAGAAACAGAATAAAAGCATGTGCAGCAATAAAGGCACCCAGGGCCGGCGTCAGCACCCGGCGCACCCGGGCAAATGCCGGGGCCCTGAGCAGGCAGAGGGGCCCACTGGCGGTCGCGCACCCCGCTGGGCTATGGGCGGAGGAGAGCGGTGTCAGTGCCCGCCCTTCTCCGCCGTTTGCTCAGGGCCCCGGCAGCCGGATACTTACCTCTCCCCGTGCCTCCGCAGATCAGCTGTCTTCCTGCTCTGCGCTCCCTGTGACGTCACAGGTCAGAGGGCGCGGTGACGCCTTTACACCGCGCCCTCCCCTGAGCCGTCACAGGGAGCGCTGAGGGGGAAGACGCCGACAACGCTGGAGTCCCGGACCCGAGCAGTGGACAGCGGGCAGCGGGCGGTTGGTAGCAGGTGAGGAGACGGGAGGTGAGTATTTGATTTTTTTTTTTTTAATGTATGGAGGCATGGGGCAGTATAAAGAGAGGGGGGGGCATCCTGCATGGGGCATTATAAAGAGGAGGGGTGACAGCCTGCATGGGGCATTATAAAGAGGAGGGGTGACAGCCTGCATGGGGCATTATAAAGAGGAGGGGTGACAGCCTGCATGGGGCATTATAAAGAGGAGGGGTGACAGCCTGCATGGGGCATTATAAAGAGGAGGGGTGACAGCCTGCATGGGGCATTATAAAGAGGGCGGGGGGCATCCTGCATGGGGCATTATAAAGAGGAGGGGTGACAGCCTGCATGGGGCATTATAAAGAGGAGGGGTGACAGCCTGCATGGGGCATTATAAAGAGGGTGGGGGGCATCCTGCATGGGGCATTATAAAGAGGAGGGGTGACAGCCTGCATGGGGCATTATAAAGAGGAGGGGTGACAGCCTGCATGGGGCATTATAAGGTGGGGAACAGCCTGCATGGTGCATTATAAAGAGGGGGGGGCATCCTGCATGGGGCATTATAAAGAGGAGGGGTGACAGCCTGCATGGGGCATTATAAGGTGGGGAACAGCCTGCATGGGGCATTATAAAGAGGGAGGGGGGATTCCTGCATGGGGCATTATAAAGAGGAGGGGTGACAGCCTGCATGGGGCATTATAAAGAGGGGGGGGGGGGATTCCTGCATGGGGCATTATAAAGAGGGGGGGTGACAGCCTGCATGGGGCTTTATAAGGTGGGGAACAGACTGCATGGGGCATTATAAAGAGGGCGGGGGGCATCCTGCATGGGGCATTATAAAGAGAGGGGGGGACATCCTGCATGGGGCATTATAAAGAGGAGGGGTGACAGCCTGCATGGGGCATTATAAGGGGGGGACAGCCTGTATGGGGCATTATGTGGGGGGTAACAGCCTGCATGCAGCATTGTATGGGGGCCAGTATCCTGTATGGAGCGTTATAAGGGGACCGGTATCCTGTATGGAGCGTTATATGGGGGCCAGTATCCTGTATGTAGTTTTATAAGGGGACCAGTATCCTGTATGGAGCGTTATATGGGGGCCAGTATCCTGTATGGAGCTTTATAAGGGGACCGGTATCCTGTATGGAGCGTTATATGGGGGCCAGTATCCTGTATGTAGTTTTATAAGGGGACCAGTATCCTGTATGGAGCTTTATAAGGGGACCAGTATCCTGTATGGAGCTTTATAAGGGGACCAGTATCCTGTATGGAGCGTTATATGGGGGCCAGTATTCTGTATGGAGCCTTATATGGGGGCCAGTATTCCGTATGGAGCCTTATATGGAAGCCAGTATTCCGTATGGAGCCTTATATGGGGGCCAGTATTCCATATGGGGGCCAGTATTCCGTATGGAGCCTTATATGGGGGCCAGTATTCCGTATGGAGCCTTATATGGGGGCCAGTATTCCGTATGGAGCCTTATAGCATTATAAGGGGGGGACAGCCTGTATGGGGCATTATGTGGGGGGTAACAGCCTGCATGCAGCATTGTATGGGGGCTAGTATCCTGTATGGAGCGTTATATGGGGGCCAGTATCCTGTATTGAGCTTTATAAGGGGACCAGTATCCTGTATGGAGCGTTATATGGGGGCCAGTATTCTGTATGGAGCCTTATATGGGGGCCAGTATTCCGCATGGAGCCTTATATGGGGGTCAGTATTCCGCATGGAGCCTTATATGGGGGTCAGTATTCCGCATGGAGCCTTATATGGGGGTCAGTATTCCGCATGGAGCCTTATATGGGGGTCAGTATTCCGCATGGAGCCTTATATGGGGGTCAGTATTCCGCATGGGGCCTTATATGGGGGTCAGTATTCCTTATGGGGCCTTATATGGGGGCCAGTATTCCGTATGAAGCGTTATATGGGGGCCAGTATTCCGTATGGAGCCTTATATGGGGGCCAGTATTCTGTGTGGAGCGATTCACCGATTTCTGAGCTATTGTGGAATTTACAATAGATATCACTCATGTAATGTAAGAAGTGAAATCTTTGCATTGTACTATATATATATATATATATTTCTCCGCCGTATCTGTGCATCATGAATCATGGTATGTGTTAAAGGGGCCCACTGAGACTCTTTCGCCCGGGGCCCAGAAAAACCTGGAGCCGGCCCTGAAGGCACCCCTAATTAATACTTGGTTGCACACCCTTTGGCATTGATGACAGCCTCCAAACGTTTCTTGTAGCCATTTATTAGCTTCTTGCACTCCACAGCTGGAATTTTCTCCCATTCTTCCAGTTTGTTCAGGTTCTTGAATGTTTGCAGGGTTCTTTTTCCCAATGGCAGATTTCAGCTCACCCCAAAGATTTTCAATGGAATTAAGGTCAGGACTCATTGTTGGCCATTTTAAAACAGTCCATTTTTTTCTTTTTCGACTATTTCATTGCATTTTTAGATGTGTGCTTTGGGTCATTGTCTTGCTGGAGGACCCATGATCTTCGACTCAAAGCATGCTTTCTTAAACTGGGTAAAAGACATTTTGCTCTAAAATCTCTTGATAATTCTCCGATTTCATGATTCCTGTGATATGGTCAAGGCCTCCAGTACCAGACGCAGCAAAGCAACCCCACGGCATTATGGATCCTCCACCATGCTTAACTGTTGGTAAGGTGATATTTTCCTTATAAGCTTAATTGCTCCTCCTGTAAACAAACTGTTGCTTAGCATTGTCAAAAATCTCTATTTTTGTTTCATCCGTCCACAGAACATTTTCCCAGAAGGATTGTAGTTTGTCAAGATACTATTTGGCAAACACCAGTTGTTCCTTTTTTATGTCTTTTCTTCATCAATGGTTTCTTCCTTGGCCTTCTCCCATAAAGCTCTGCTTGGTTTATTGTGCGGCGAATGGTACTTGTTGAAACCATGACCCCAGACTGCTCCAGGTTGGCCTTCAGGTCTTTGGATGTTTGACGTGGTGTTTTTTCCACCATTCGCACCAACCTTCGAAGACTTCTCTTATCAATTTTCCTCTTTTCCCCACGTCTAGGGAGGTTCCCGACTGTTACATGCTTGGCAAACTTCTTAATAACATTGTGCACTGCTGAAACTGGGATACCAAGGTCTTTGGAGATGGCCTTATACCCTTTGGAAGTCTTGTGTTTGCTAATAGCAGTTCTGATGTCCTCAGACAGCTCCTTTGTCTTCACCATTGTGACAAAGGAACAGCGCCTATCATGTGGCTTTTTAAAACACTGAAGTCATCATTCATTGGCTAATTCATGTCACATGGGCACCGACAATTAATCACAGGCGAATCTCTTGTGATTTACCACAGGCGAGTCAAAATGTGTTTCCATACTAAATTAAGGTAAAGGGTTCCTATACAAGTGTCACAGCAAGCTTTAGGTTTTTTTATTTTTTCCTCCCATTGTTTTTTGTTTTAAATTACTGTTTATCATTTGCTCTTTTGCATTTAACACGAGTGCTCTATACAAAAAACTGTTTCACTTGATTCATTTTTTTCAGGAGATATTCCACATTATGTACTTAAACTTCATGGGAGTCAATAACGATGAGCAGGACTGTATATTAGCAGCTGATTCATTAAGTCTGGCAATGCTTACAACAGTCTTAATAAAAGGCTTGCTGGAGTACCATGTGCCAAATTCATTAAAGGGTACCTGACCTCAGAAAACTGCCTATTAAGCTAATCCCAGGCTTCTGCTGGCAATTAAATGTTTATTAGAACTATATTTATAGATATAGATGTACCATAGTTTTGCTATAGTTATAAGGTAAAAGTTTTCCACTCATGGAGACAAGTTGTTCACCCGAGTAATCGGGAAAGGATGGTATACTGGCTTGTAAAACGTCCCTATCCCTTTAATCACCCCCACCAAGTGACGTCAGTGCAGACATTCGATTGCCTGTGCAGACACTTGCATGATCTGGGCTCAGAACGCCTCCTCTGTCACGGGCAGCAAGCGGAAATGTACATACCTCAGCCTCACCAAGCTCACCGCGTCCGGATCATGCGGCTGCACTAAATATCAAATATGTTGGCACTGACGTCACCTAGTTGGAGCAATCAATCAAATGGAAAGAATCTCTCTTCACACCATGACCCGGCCAGTATACCATACTGCCCCGATGACTCGGGGTAATGATTTGCCACTCCCGAAGGAAAGTTGTTTCTTTACAACTATAGCAAAACCACTACACACATAGTTTAACGACAAATATCAATCATGTAATTGCCTGCAGCAGCCTGGGATTAGTTTAATATGCAATGTTTTGATGTCTGGTTACATTTAAGGCTGTATTCCCAAAATGAGGTTTTGACCCTGCGTATTTTCACTGCGTCAAAACGGCAGGGTCTTACAGTTCCATCAAAGTGGATGGGATTTATAGAAATCTCATGCCCACTGTGCTTTTTTTTTTTTTTTACTCCGCATAAACTGACCCATGGTGCGGGTTTCAAATCCGCAGCATGTCCATTTCTCTTTCGGGTACACTGAGTTTTAAGAGCGGATCTTCCCCATAGGCTTGCATTAGATGCAGAAAATACGCAAGTAAAAAAAAGCATGTAATCTGCACATGACTATATCAATAAAGTTTTATCACAGCTAAATACCAGAAAGTATCAAAAACAAAGCAGCTTTATTTAAAACATGTCATAGAAAACTCACCAAAAGCTCATGGTGGGAACGAAGCCCAAGAGGCATATTCCACTAAATCCGCCGCATCTTCCATGGGGTATGCACCTAACCAGAAATTGTACTCCAGTCCACTGGGGTAGCATTTCTGGCGTAAAAACTGCCAGCATTTTTGTTGAATCTGATGGGTGGGCGTAGTTACATAGTGCTGCTCTCATTTTTGCAGAATTGCTTCAAAATGGTGTGAAAACATGCAAAGTTGCCAAAGTTTTGTGCAACTCCACGTTGTGCAAAAATGTTGCAACTTTTAAAAGCGTTTACGCTAGTTTTCTGGTGCAAAAGCTTTGATGAATCACCCTCGTAACCTCTTTGTAGTAAAATAAATCCCTAATTTTAATATGTCTGAATTACAGAAGTTAAAACCCTAGTGAAACAAACTCTAACAAGGAGTCAAAATCAATTGGATTTGACTTGAAATTGTGCAGTCTGATCCACATGTTTATCTCAAATCAACTGAGTAGTGGGTAAAATACATTGCAACTGCTTCCCGGTGGTCTGAAGAAGGTATCATTGTGTTAATTCCTTGTCCATCGTTTAATATATTTTTTTCTTCATAAATCAATAAATAGTCCAAGTGAATATAAGCAACTTTGTAATAGATCTGAACATAGAAATTGGCCTCTTTCTACTTCTGGATTGATCTTGCACTCTCAATTCAGGGGTAAAATCTGTATTCAGTGTAGACAGAATTTCATACTGAGATAAGAGATGGCAGCTGGAGCCCATAAAGTTCTATGGAAAGGGAAGGGGGAGGAGCTAGAGGCAGACAAACATTCTGCTGCAAGCTCACTGAGCAAACCATCAGGCTACGATCCCACATTCAGGACCTGCTGCGGCCCTGACATTGCAGAACTTCCACACCACATGCGCACTATTTTATGCAAATTAGCTGACTTTTTGTTTTGCACATGCAGATTTTTCCCATCTAAGCAAGTGTATGGGGAAAATCTGCATGCGTAACCGCAAGAGCAATTGACATGCTGTGGATCTGAAAGACAGATCTCTCCTTTGTACATCTCTGAACTAATCTCCCAATATATTCCCTCTCGTAATCTCCGGTCCTCCCAAGTCCTCCTCCTCTCCTCCACACTTAGTCGTTCCTCACCCAATCGCCTCTCCCGAATATCCCCCATCCTATGGAATTTTGTGCCTCAACATGTCCGATTATCCGCCACACTTGGATCCTTCAGACGGAACCTGAAAACCCATCTCTTCAAGAAAGCTTACAGCCTGCAATGACCCTGCTGCCTCCTCAACAACACCGGAGCTACTGCAACCCCCAACCTACTGTCTCCTTCTCCGTTCATGTAGAATGTAAGCCCGAAAGGGCAGGGTCCTCTTCCCTCTGTACCAGTCTATCATTGTTAGTTCATTTACTGTAATTGATATCTGTATGTTGTATGTAACCCCTTCTCATATACAGCACCATGGAATCAATGGTGCCATATAAATAATAATAAAAATAATAATAATGTCAGTTTCTGTGGGCGATCCACAGAGATGCATAGTGGACATGGGATTTCTAGAAATCCCATCCACTATGCCAGACCCGGGCTAACTGCGGCCCGCGGGCCACCTCCGGCCCTCTGACTGTTCCTGTCGGCGCAGACACTCAGCCAGAGAGCAGGAGAAAGCCTGAACTAGGATTCATCAGCACAATTTCAGCCCCACCCCCTCTTCTCATTGGTGGATGCGGGTCTGCTCAGCAACTCAAATTCTGCAGCAGCCTTCAGAACAGGAGGAGGGAAGCTGGGACTATGACACCATCTGCTGCAGAAAACGGGCAAGTAGCTTCTAAGTGGAGCCCAGATAACAACGTGTAGGAGGCAGCAGTGTGTGTTTGCTGGGCTGATTAAATCACAGCCCCAGCAATGCCTCCTTTCACACTAAGGCTGTGTGCCCACGATGCAGAAATACTAAGGATTTTTTCCTGAGCGTTTCTACATCTCCCTGGCAGAAATAACGCATGCGGATTGTACATGCATTTTTCCTGCCAGGGACATGTGGAAGTGAAGCGTTCTTCATATGCATTTCCACATGCAGATTGACAAGCGCTTTCCAAGCGATTTTAGCATCACTTGGAAAGTGTTTGACAACTTGGTCACACTATATAAATCCATGCAACCGGCATGGATTTATATAGTGTGACCCGAGAGAATGTCAAAAAATAAATCTATACTTACCTTCCGATGGCCCGCGCTGTCTTGCTTCACCGTCCCTGGCTGCCGGCAGCTCGCGGTACACTGAAGGACCCGCCGACATCAGCGTCGCGTGACCCGTCACATGACTGACGTCAGCGCAGGTCCTTCAGTACATCGCGAACTGCCCGGAAGCAAGGAGGAGCGCAGCGCGGGCCACCAGAAGGTAAGTATATATATTTTATTCTATTCTTTTTTTTACAGTTTTCTATGGTACCCGGGTCCGGAGGAGAGTCTCCTGTCCTCTAGACCTGGGTACCATCCGCACACTGGAACGCATGGAATGTGCATCTACATATACAGTGATGCGTAATCCATACGGTCTAATGCAAGTCAATGGCGGCGAAAACGCAGCACTTCAGCAAAATAATTGGTAGTGCTGCGTTTTTTTCCGCAATGATAATCCACAGCGGAAATTTCCGCAGCATGTGCACAGCACATGCGGATTATCATTGGGGAACATGGCAGACCTTCTACCAAGTGTTTTTTAAGTGTTTCTGCAGTGTTTTTGCCGCTGCGGAAACGTTTAAAAAACACATCGTGGGCACACAGCCTAACTGTGGAATAAAAGCTGGGACTGCAGTTTATGTTCAGGGAGAGCAGCCATTTAGTAGCCACAGTATCTCCCTGGGTTTTCCTGGCAGCTCATGGGAAATAAAACACTTGGGCTGAGTATTCCTACTGAATACAGGGTCCAGCAGTGAAGTGCCCCTCTGACCTCCACTACATGCAGCCTGCAGGTGAGAAATTCCCGGTGCTCCCCATGTACTCCGCTGCCTACTCACCTTTAGATGTGAAGGTTAACCTTTTCCAACCCCCTTTTCACCTAGCCGGCCCCTGACAGCGTCCCCTCCACTGATCTGTGGTTTATCACATTCACACAATAGGCTGCAATAAAGAATCCCCCTGCCTGTCACCTCCTGCCCCACATGTGATATGGATCTAGGCCTGTAGAACTTGGGAGGGCAAACAACTTTTTTTCCAATGCTCCCAGAACAGAACAGACATTTATAGGATATTTCATAACTTTCCCAAGTTCTTTTGAAAACATTTACAGCACATCCTGCATTGTACTACTGTACCCAATTTATTAAATATTTTAGGAGTCGGTCCATTTTATTCCGACTCCAACTCCACCAAAATGGACACGGACTCCACAGCCCTGCTTACAATTTCCACTAACAGTGCACTCTCTTGTTGGCTTGTCCCTTCTCTTTAGAGCAAGCAAGGGAGCGCACTGTCACTGTGCATTCAAAGGAATATAGCACCGGGAGCTCATACTGAGAACTGCGTCAGAATTTACAACCGATGCATTATCAGGTGAGCAGGACTAGCCCAGCCCCTGAAACAGACATCACTGATGATGCCTCATTTCAGAGAGGGTGCAGAGGCTGTGGAAGTGACCGTAGCCTTTGCCCCCTGATGACCGTTCATTTGAGTATCCCAGCATGAACTGGTGAATCTCAAACAAAGTGTTGTTGGAAGTTTAAAAAAAAAAAAAAAAAAAGAAAGTCAGCATGTAGAGGGTACGTTAGCGAATTTTTCATTGTAGTATATTAGAAAAGAAGATTAAATTATTACACTAAATAGATACACATTTAGTATGAAATTCACCTTTGGTTTCGGACCACCACTTTAAGTTCAGCCAATTGTTTCGGCCCTCCACAGAAGTGCCAGTTTCTCATGTGGCCCCCTTGGGAAAATTAATTGCCCACCCCTGCACTATGCTGTAAGATTTGGCTGCTGCGGTTTTGACGCTGCATAAATACGTAGCGTCAAAACAGCAGCAAATCCTGAATGTGGGAATGCACCATCAGGTCATTGGTTTCAAATTTACCAAAGCGTATAATTGAAAACAAAATAAAAAAAACACACACACACACACACACACACACACACACACACACACCACCAAAAAAACCCGAAAAACCGACATTGACCGCTCCTGCCAGAGATTCAGCTACTCTTTGTCAACAGAGCAGAGTAGCGGTTTCTCTTCCTGTTGATAGGGTGGAACTACTGGTGTCATGCTGATTGACAGCCGGTTTCCCCCAATTAGGCAGCGGAGAGCCGGCTGTCAATCAGCATCACACCAGTAGTCCCACCCTGTTGACAGGGTGTAGCTGAATCTCCTGCAGGAGCGATCAATGACAGGCGCCGGGTACAACAGACAGGTAGTTCCCTCTGTTAGCAACTATATGCCTTTTTTTAAAGTCCCGGATATCCCCTTTAACAACCACAGTGATTGCAACGGGGTTATAAAAGGTAGCAGTCAGTGTGGCTCAGATTAACCAGTTCTTAAAGGGGTTGTCCAGTCCAAATTGATAAGTTTCCAGTCACTCTGTGTGACTGCAGACTTATGAATCCCCCAAGCACGCACTGTGGGGATTTGTCGGTTTCAGACCCGGGACCGTAGAGTATTTAGGAGTCACACATACTCCCAGCCAGTGGGCGTGGCCTCGCTCCATACAACTGTATTGAGCAAGGCCGCACCCCATCTAGTGAGGAGGACAACCAGTGGGTGTGGCCAACTAGAGGACAGGGCCTCGCTCCATACGAATGCATGGAAGAAAGGCCGCGCCCCCTGGCAGGGAGGATGCATAACTCACACATACCCTCAGGTCCCGGGTCTGAAACAGGTGAATCCCCGCAGGACAAGGTGCGTGCGCTGGGGGAATTCATAAGTCTGCAGTCACACATAGTGACTGCAGATTTATCGGTTTGGACAGGACAACCCCTTTAAGCTCCACATAGAAATGCCACTAAATTAAATGGCAGTAAAAAGGCAAGGATGATTGGCATGACAAACTACACTTTTCTCTCATACTGACCAAATTTGTTTTAGAAAAAATTACATTTAGGTGGACAATCTGATCACCATTACAGGATACACCATGATTTAGATATAATAAAAACATCATAGGTATTCGTGAAATGTTTAGTAGCTACTGGTCATCATCATTAATAGATATAATTTCAACATACACAAAGTTATAAAATAGAAAGATTCTATGCCACAACCCATTAGAATAATATTATAGAAAAAGCTTAGGAATTGAATATAAAAAGATACAAGATGAGGGTCCCAGGACCAAGGTCTTTTACAGAGCACACATCCACAGTTTGCCACAAATGCAGGTCATTCAAAGATCCGTATAAAGAGAACCCATCAGCACAATTTTGTAAAGTAAAGACATGGCTGTAATAGGGCTGTAGAACATATTACATTGATACCTTTCATGAAGAAATCCGCTTTGTGGTTCTTCTTTAATCAGCATTTGAAATTTTATGCTAATTAGACTTCGGTGCACAGGGGCCGGACTGTACACTGGAGGCAGGCGGAGGGGAATCACAGAGAGGGAGGAGAAGACCCAGTCTGTGAATGACCTGCCTCCTCTGTGTAAAATCTCAGCAGTGCCCTGTCATTCACAGACCAGAGGCGGGCGGAGAAGCTGAGGAATCACAGACGGGGAGGAGAAGACCCAGTGCACGGTCCAGCCCCTGTGCACCGAAATCTAATTAGCAGAAAACTTCACATGATGATTAGAGAACCAGAAAGTACATTTCTTCAAAGTTATTCATGTAATCAGTATTACAGCGCCATTACAGCCATGACTTTACTTTATATTACAGTATCGTGCTGACAGGTTCTCTTTAATCCCTTCACGACCTTTGACGTATATTTACGTCTAAAGGTCGTGTCCCTGCTTTTGATGTGGGATGGCATGCCGAACCCACATCTTTCCCCACACATGATGACTGATTTAATCATGTGCCTCAGTTATATCCTGCTGTCAAATCACTGACAACGAGATTTAATACACGCCGTGATCGTAGGGCACCGATGGGTTGTCCTGATGACCCCCGTGCCTGTCATTACGATCCTCCTGTGAACACCGGCTCCTGGCTGGCATGCATAGGAGATCATGATTTCTGCTGTATATAGTAGTGCTGAAGCATTGCTATCTATAGCACAAGCGATTAAACGATCACAGCTTCAAGTCTCATAAGGAGACTAATGAAGTTAGTAAAAAGTGAAGAAAAAAAAAAGTTTTTTAAAAATATGAAAAAAGTAAATAAAAAAAGAAAAGTTGAAATCACTCCGCTTTTGCCCCATTAAAAATGAAACCATTAAAAAAAAAAAAAAAAAACATCGGGTATCACTGCTTTCATAAAAATCCAATCAATCAAAATATGAATTAAATTAATCCAATTGGTAAACGGCATAATGAGAAAATAATCAAAACGACAGAATTATGTTTTTTTGGTCGCCACAACATTGGAATAAAAGGAGGAGATCAAAACCATCATATCTACCCCTAAATGGCATCAATAAAAACGTCAGCTCAAGATGCAAAAAATAGGCAAAGTATCATGATCACATCCTTGGTATATAGGCCCTACTAGTGTACATGGACACCGTAAAAATAGAATTAGACTTACCGGTAATTTGGTTTCTAAGAAACTCCACGACAACACCAACAGGAGGCCGCCTCCCCATCCTAATTAGGGACAGGAAACAAGAGGTTAAATACCCCTCCCCTTCCCTCTAACCTCAGTGCTTTTCTAAGGACCACAAAGTATGAATGCTTGAAATTTTTATTAACACCAAGGAATTTAAATGAACATAGAGTTTTCATAGGGGGGGAAATTACCCGTGCTGTCGTGGAGGGTCTTCGAAACCGAATTACCGGTAAATCTAATTCTATTTTCTCTAATCCCCTCCACGACAGCACCAACAGGAGTAATACCAAAGAATATCGTTAGGGAGGGACTATCGCCTGCAGAACTTTTCTGCCAAAAGCTAAATCTTTTACAGACATCAAATCTAATCTGTAATGCTTGGTAAAAGTATGGACCGAGGACCAAGTAGCAGCTTTGCAGATCTGCTCGATGGAAGCGCTGGCCCTTTCAGCCCATGAGGCTGACATGGCTCTGGTGGAATGAACTTTTAGCAACACTGGAGGAGGCAGATCTTGACTTTCATACGCCTTCGTGATTGCTTTTTTAATCCAGTTAGCTAGAGAACTCTTGGAGGCGCTCTTCCCTTTGTTTGGTCCCTAGTACTGGACAAAAAGATTTGGATCCTTCCTCCAAGGCTCCGTCTGTTGTAGATAGTAAAGGATGATTCTTCTGACATCTAGAGAATGGAATTCTGATTCTCTGTTGTCTCTGGGATTTTGACAAAACAATGGGAGAATTATCTCCTGCGACATGTGAAAATGGGATGATACCTTTGGAAGGAAAGAAGGGTCTAGGCGGAAGATTATTCTGTCATCCATGATTCTCAGATAAGGCTCCCTGATGGAAAGGGCCTGGATCTTGCCAACTCTTCTTGCTGTTGTTATTGCTACTAATAGAGCTGCCTTCCAAGATAATTTGTCCATCTGAGTTTGAGTCATAGGTTCAAAGGGAGGGATAGTTAGACCCTTTAGAACTATATTTAGGTCCCAGGTAAGAACCAGGAAGGGCCTTCTCGGGCATATTCTAGATGCTGCTGTTATGAACCTCTTTATCCACCGGTGGTCAGCCAGGTTTTGGTCGAAGAATGAACTTAGAGCAGAAATCTGGACTTTCAAGGTGCTGGGTTTTAGTCCTTTAGATAGACCGTCCTGTAAAAAAAATCCAGTATTCTGGCAATATCAGGGTGAAAGGGATCAATAGGAGTAGAACCACATAGAGACGGCCTTCCACATGTTTAAATAGATGGCATTAGTGACCAGTTTCCTGCTTTTCTGCAGGGTGTCTATTACAACATCCGAGAGCCCTTTTGCTTTCAGGATTAAAGGCCTCAGAAGCCTGGCTGCCAGGCATAAGCTGTGGGGAGCCTGATGAAATATCGGACCTTGATGGAGTAGATCGTGGTCCGGAGGCAGGATAAGAGGACCTTCTGGGTTTAGAAGGTTCAGAGCCCCAAACCAACTTCTCTTCAGCCATAAAGGGGCGATCAGAATGGTCTTGACCTTGTCCACTCTGATTTTTTGCAAGGTCCTCGGCAGTAATGGAATTGGAGGAAATGCGTAGGCCAACCTGAAGTTCCATGGGTGAGAAAATGCATCTACCTTTGTAGGATTCTCCCTGGGGTCTGTGGAGAAATATTGATTCACCTTTGTATTCTGTAGATTTGCAAACAGGTCTATGTCTGGGAGTCCCCATTTCCTGTTTATTAACTGAGGCTCCATTCTCCAAGACTTATTTCTGTTGTGCTTAGGAAGTCTGCCTGAATATTGTCGGCGCCTTTTAGATGAAGGGCTGATAAGAGACAGGAGATGATGCTCTACCCAGAGGAAAATTCTTGCCGAGACTTCTCGAAGGCTTTTGAACCTTGTACTGCCCTGATGACGAAGATGGGCCACCGTTGTCATGTTGTCTGAATAAATCATGACATGTGTTCCCTAGACAATAGGACCTGCTGCCTTCAGGGCCTCCTCTACTGCTTTTAGTTCTTTGAAATTGGAGGATTGGCCATCCATCTCTTTGGGCCAGATGTCCTGGAAGGTCTTCTGGGATATGACTGCTCCCCAACATCTTTTGCTAGAGTCCATTGTTAGAGAAGAGATCGAGTGCTGAATCCAAGCAATCCCTTTGGTCAAATTTCCTGGGTTGAGCTACCAGTTGAGATACCTTCACATGGTGGGGAAGAGATATTTTTGAGTTGAGCATCTCTGGAGACTTGTCCCAGTGAGAAAGGATAAAGTTCTGAAGAATTCTTGTATGAGCCTGGGCCCAGGGGACCGCCTGAATGCACGCTGTCATCGACCCCAGGACTGACATGGCAAACCTTATAGATACCGTCGTTTGGCTCTTTAGTATCTGGATCCTTGATCTCACGTTTAACCGTTTGGACGCTGGCAGTAAGGACCTCTGATTTTGAGAATCCAAGAGAATTCCTAAGAAGACCTATTGAGTTGATGGGGTAAGGTATGATTTTTCTCCATTTACGATCCAGCCCAAGGATCCCAGGATCCATAGGACTGATTAAAGTTGGTCTCGGAGAAAGGAAGAAGGAGCAGTGATGAGGAAATCGGCCAGATAAGGGATGATGCAGATATTTTCTTCCCTGATAAATGCAACTACTTCCGCCATGATTTTTGTAACGGTCCGGGGTGCTGAGGAGATGCCGAAGGTAAGGACCCTGAACTGAAAATGGCATACGGTCTGATTTAGAGAGACAGCAAATCTCAGATAACGCTGGTAATCTGGGTGGGTGCGCACATTGTAATATGCGTCTTTTAGGTCTATGGTAGCAATGACGAAGTTTTTCCCAATCAGAGGAACCGTGGTTTTTACAGTCTCCATTTTGAATCTGTGATAAAGAATATATTTATTCAGCCGTTTCAGGTTGATAATAACCCGGTGGGTTCCTTTTGTTTATTTTACTAGGAACAATCTTGAATAACGTCCCTTGCCCTGCTCTGCTTCTGGCACGGGAGTAATTACTGCTGAAGATAGCATTTACTGAAGCTCTGATGTTAGTACTTTCTGGAGTTTTGCTGACGGGAGAGATGTTATTTCCAGTCTCTGAGAAGGAAAAGAGGAAAATTCTATTTTTATTCCTGACCTGACCCAGTCTA
Organism: Phyllobates terribilis; assembly: GCF_046119375.1. Taxonomy (NCBI): domain Eukaryota; kingdom Metazoa; phylum Chordata; class Amphibia; order Anura; family Dendrobatidae; genus Phyllobates; species Phyllobates terribilis. Next base: position 113,299,603 of record NW_027362761.1, on the reverse strand, counting down.
GGATCTTGCGGTTTGATGTTATCTTCCCCCATTGCCTGAAGAAACCTGAGATTCTGCCCCCTACTTGTCTGGCGTCATTGCCTATCAGAGCGATGGGACTGAAAAATGTTTTTACCTCTACTCCCTTTGGGGTAGCTCTAGCGACCCGATTTACCTTTCCTCTGTATGAGGGATTATGTGTTTGAGGGGGACGAAATGGCCTCTTTTTGGGTGTTTTTGGTTCAGGGAGAGATTTCTTTTTATCGGACACTTTCTCCAATAAATTGTCCAATGCTGGACCAAACACGTACTCCCCTTTGAAAGGTATGGAGCATAACTTGGATTTAGAAAGGATGTCACCACTCCACATCTTTAACCATAGAGCCCTTCTTGCGGTATTGGAGAGAACCGAAGATCTTGCTGCAATCCGAACAGATTCAGCGGAGGCGTCCTCCAGGAATCCCGCTGCCTTCTGTAAGAGGGGTAGAGAGGCCAGAAGATCTTCTCTGGAAGTACCACTCTGGATATAATCTTCTAACTGATGCAACCAGCGGAACAGGGTTCTTGTGACACAGGTGGAGGAGACGTTCGTTCTTAGGGCAGGAGCTGAGGTCTCCCATGACTTTCTCAGTAAACTGTCCATCTTACGAACAAGTGGATCTTTAAGCTGAGAGGAGTCTTCAAAGGGTAGGGTAGTCTTTTTCGCTACCCTGGCCACCTGAATGTCGACCTTAGGAATCTCTGTCCAGCATTTAGAGATGTTTTCATCTAAGGGAAAGCGATCCTTTAGGTCAGATGGGATGTTCAGCCTTCTTTCTGGAAATTCCCATTCATCCATAATTAAATTCTGGACGTTGTCATGAATGGGGAACACCATTCTCTTCCTTGATCTCAATCCCCCAAACATCTCGTCTTGGACCGTACGTGGCGTTTTTTCTTCTTCCACGCCCATTGCATTTCTGACGGCAAGCAAAAGTTCCTCCATGTCATCAGAGGAGAAGAATTTCCTATCCTCCTGATCAGTACTGATGTCTGGAGTGGCCTCGCCTTCTTCTAACCACGGCTGACATAGGGCCTTTTTGTGGGTGGGTTGGAGTTTCTTATTGCAAATGGCACATCTGCGACTTGCGGGTATTTCTTTTGATTTCGCTGCAGGATCCTTGTCACCCTAAAATAATAAGGGGAAGACATGAGAACGGATCCTGCACCAAGACGGACTTACCCTTACCAGACACACTCACTGGGCCAGGGTTTGTGCTGGGCTCTACAGATGCAGCTTTAGGGGCAGACACATCCATCTTTAGAACCTCAGTCCTACCTTATGGTGTCTTCCATCATTGTCCTTTTATACAGGAACCGAGATCCAGCGCTGTCCTCATCCAAGAGGATGAGGCCCCCCCTCTCCTGATGTCAGGTCCTCCAATCCTGATTATTGCGCTTTTTTTTTCTTTTGAAATTTCAAATTTCCTGCCAAAATGGCGGTGTGTTCCACCCTGGCACGCTACCGGAAGTGACGACGCGGACTGGCGCGCGTCACTTCCTATTCCCTCTCCATGCGGCCTGCTATACACCAGAGGAGAGCGTTGCGCGCAGGGAGAGGGGGAGACATCGCAACTGGCTGGGGAGCTACGGGAGGCCCTCAGCCAATATCTTCTCACTATCCAGCATTGCATGAGCGCTGGAGGATGGTGCGGTCCCGCCGGGAGGCAGGAGCAACGGACATGGAAGGAAGGCACAGGACGATCGATCCACGGCTGCCCGGCTGAAAGGTACTGATTTTGGGGAAGCTGATTGCCGGCCACAGCCCCACCAGAAGGAAACCTCTTCATCCCTTAAGGCCCCGTCACACTTAGCGACGCTGCAACGATCCCGACAACGATATGACCTGTTAGGGATCGTTGCTGCGTCACTATGTGGTCGCTGGTGAGCTGTCAAACAGGCAGGCTCACCAACGATCAGGGGAGCAGCGACATCGTGGAAAGAATCTTTCCACGATGTCCTGCTCCTGGTTACCAGTCTGCTGCTGAAGCAGGAGCAGGCTGGTAACCATGGTAAACATCGGGTTACTAGGGGCACACACGCACCTAGTAACCCGTTGTTTACCATGGTTACCACTCTGCTACAGTGAGCGGGAGGTTACCGCTCACTTCAGCAGGCTCATAACCGTGATAAACAACGGGTTACTAGGTGCGCGTGTGCCCCTAGTAACCCGACGTTTATCATGGTTACCAGCCTGATCGCTGCTCCCGCTGGTCACACACAGCGATGTGTGCTGACCAGCGGGAGGGCAACGACCAAAAAATGGTCCAGGACACTTTGCAGCGATCAGCGACCTCACAGCAGGGGCCTGATAGCTGCAAAGTGTCACACATAGCGACATCGCTGGTGAGGTCGCTGTTGCGTCACCAAAACCGTGACACAACACCGATCTCGCTAGTGATCTCGCTATGTGAGACGGGGGCTTTAGGGACAGGAAAAACACTGAGGTTAGAGGGAAGGGGAGGGGTATTTAACCTCTTGTTTCCTGTCCCTAATTAGGATGGGGAGGCAACCTCCTGTTGGTGCTGTCGTGGAGGGGATTAGAGAAAAGGGGGTTTCCTGCTCATGACCGCCCATGTGCGAGAACAAAAAAAGTTGTGTCAAGGCTATTGCTACTCCGAAGGACCTGATGTATTCATGTGTTACATGCCATTCACTGAGCCGGCAAGCAGGGAAAAGGTCTACATAGTTGTTGTTTCTTATGGCGATACCAGTCTCTGTCTTTTTGTCTTTCTTCATCAAACAAGGCCTTTAAAAGATGTGCAGGATTTTATGCTAATGGCATTATGATGAGCAAAGAATGTATAATTAGTGGCGATCCAACCCCAGGTCCTTCAATGCTAAGACAAACAAGGGGACTGCTGTACTCACGGGATTTATTTAGATGGATTACATAGCAGTATCAGGCACAGACACAATTACATTGGCACTAGTGTGTTTGACTATCAATTATAAACTGATGAAAAGTTTTCTAATGAAAAGTTAGGATTCTTGAAGTTTCTCTGTAGAAAGCAACTTTCAACCTAATGAATGTGGCATTTTTTTTTTTAAAGTAACACTTACCGAATATCCAAAGTCCTGATTTAATTGTTACACTAGATCAGAGCAGTAACTTGAACCTCCGGGGCTTCTGAAAACTACCATTTGTTAAATATCATTTTTAATTCTTGTGGCAGAGGGGCCTCTATGGGTCTTCTCAGGTACTAGTGCACAAGGAGTAACCGTTACCTGAGCATCCCCTACAGATACGCCACTGCACTAGACAACTAGTATATGCAATAACCACTGACAGCCTAAAGGTCCATTCCTATAAACACTCGTTTCACGATGATCCTGAAGTCTAAGCAGGACCTGAAGTCTAACAAGACCTGAGCTGCAGAGAACAATGGCAGCCTACGTGTACAGAACAATCCATGACCGTTCATTCAGTGCATATGAAGAGTGGTTGGTCTGTTTAAAAAGACAACTAAACGACCACTGATCAGGAAACAAGTAGCTGATCAGTGTTTGATCAGTTGGCTAATGTAAGCAGGCCTTAAAAAGTACCCATCCCCAATCGGAGGCTGACCTTTTTATTTAACAAACAATGGGCAGCCCCAGACTGGTGATTTCTCAAAGTATAATTGAGAATAAAAAAGCACACAGAACTGGCCCGAATGTCCCACACTGGAGATCCAAACATCTGGGTTGTAAAATCCTGGCATGTAGAGTAGGATTCCACGACCCTTTGTGACTGTTCTTGCAGTGAAAGTGTGAGATCTCGCGTTTTCCATTTATCCAGCTCAGCCACAGATTTTAAACAGTATCATCATTAGAGTGGTTACAGTTTGGTAACAGCTTAAGAAAGTTCATGGCAGTTCAAGACTGGTGGAAGGCACAAGATCGCACTCACTGCATGAGCGGCCATGGAGGGTTGAGGGATCGCACCCTGCATGTCGGGATTCTAAAACCAGGAAGTTCTGGCCAGGCTTTCCTAGAAAGTCGGGCACTTTCAGGGGACATTAAATCACATTTCTGCAAGGTTTTGTCACTGGATTATATTTAGAAAAGTCACCAGTCTGGGGCTGCCCACTACTACTTGAACCAAAATATACGTTCCATTTCACCAGATATTTCCATCAGATAGGATGTGTGATATTTAAAATCACACAGGTAATTCTCATTTTTTCCTTTTAAAACACATGGAGATACAAGGCATATTAAGACTTTGCAAAGCCCTGCTGCAGGGATTTTGTAATTACATTTCAGGAACACATTTACATTTGGTTTAGGCACTATAGATGCATTCCCCAGGTGTGGAAAGATAGCAAGCCAAAGCGAAAAAACATCCTGCTTAATATGTCTTCTCTTAATCTTTACAGACTTTAAAGGGAATCTGTCAGTAGGATCAACCCTCCTAAGCCTTACTTGTATCACACTGGTAATTCTCCTTTTTATTAAAAACGACCTCTGGAGGCAGATTCTCATACATACAGTATATTTAGTCCTGAACAAATAATAAGAAAAAAAAGTTAATTTCTCTGGAATAAAGATCGTAGATATAGAGGTATCATTTTATTCAGCTTCCTATGACATGCCCATATAGGCAGCATAGGAGGGTTGATCCTTCTGACAGATTCCCTTTAAAGGGAACCTGCTACGTTAATTTTTGATCTGTGAGAGCAGGTTATAGAGCAGGTGCAGCTGACCAGATATATATAGTAAATATTATCTCACAAAAGTATATATCTTGGAATTTGGTTATTTTTAATTCCTGTTCATTCTAGGCTTAGGAGTCCAGTGGGCGGTTCTACTCACTTATTGACAGCTCTCGTTATGTGCTTTTACAAAGCGGTCAATCATTAATAAGACTGCCCACTTGAAACCCAAGTCTAGATCTATTCCCACAAATCTATATATCAGTCTGCTCAGCTCCTCCTGCTGTATAACAAGATGGACACACATGGGACTGCATGTACAACATGACAAGTTCCCTTTAGTTATAAGGATGATCAAATAATGACAATAGCAAAAAGTGTGTTCTTTCAAATCACAAGCAAAGTGATGAATAAGAGCCAAAAAAAGTTCCCCACATGTGACACAGTAATAAATGGCATCTAGCATATACACACACCATACAAGAATTGGGCACATAATTAGAATACAGTACAAGAACTTTCATTTCATCTTAGCATTGTATTTCAGAATCGCCTCTGCGTATTCCAATAATGAAGCCTAAAAATCAACCCAACTTTAAGTAAAGCATTTATTATTGGAGACCCACTATGATCATGCAATGATTTGCAAGCATATGTGTCAACACATTTTTTTCACATTTTTATAAAACCTTCTTTATTACAGCCCAGGAGGTAAATTTGGAGGAAAAAAAAAAAAGACGCCTATAACAATACTAATACATCAAGTCTAATAATTAGTAAAACCATTACCTAGTGACAAAAAGCAAAGTCCAATTATAATTTCTTTGCTGGTCATTACTCCACTAATCAGCCTGTGTAGGACACTATTGTCACTGACAAAAGTGATCAGAGCTTCTGCAAACTTGGCATAGCAGGAAATGTTCACAGGAGCACAGCGATGGAAGAATGGAATAGGTGCACTGGTGACACAAGGAGAAAAAAAAACAAAATAGAAAAAAAAATTACTCCTACCGAAATATAAAATGAAAAAAAATGTCACATCAACACAGAAATGGAAAGGTGAATGGAGCTTTATATATATATTTGTTGTAAAGGGTTCGGGAAGAAACGTGGTGGGCGGAGGTTGAAAATGAATGGATGTGATAGCAAGGACAGTTTGTCAGAAAAAGGAGGAGCACAATATAAAAAAAATTTATGTGGACCAATAAAAAAGTGTCATGACCCATATAAATAAAGTTATTGATGAGAAATGAGACTTGCTTGCCAGTATCTTACATGCATAAAAGTTCTCTCATCTTGCTTTATCATTTAAAGGGGGATCGTAGGGTTTTTTTTTTTTTTAATAGTGTAGCTCAATAATGACAATTTAGTAATGTAAAGACCAAATTCCTTACTGCTTGCCCTGGGGTTGTCGTGGAAGAAACAGCAGCCTAGCTCTGAACAGATATCCAGAATTATGTTCTTATAAGTTTAAATCGCATAAAAAGATTTCATTCATTCATCTCCTTTTATGCAAATGCTGTATAGTCTATCCAAAAATGGGATTAGAGGAGAGCAGCGAAACCCTCCCTGTCCAGCAGATTGCAGATACCCTTGTAATCAAATCGCATTTTCAGTGTAAAAAATACAGCATTCACATAGACCGTTCAATGAGCCTTGTAAATGACACCAATGGTCTGATACCACCATGGAATCCTCAGTGCAAGCAGTAATGTAAGAGATATTTACTTAACTGTGACCGGAGATCAGGAGAGAAAAACAGAACAATGGGTATAATAGAGCCATGGTTACCCATTTACAAGGTATTTAGCTACATTTTAATAAAATATGTAACAATACTTACAATTATTTATAGAAAGTAGAAAAGCACAAAATACCAAAAAAACATATTTTTGAGGGTTTTACTCACTGCTAGAGACTTACCTTATATGGAAAAGCAGTTTAAATGGTTACCAAAATCACAATGTGTTCTTATAATAATGTACACATATATGTATTCATTTTTGCCAGTACAACACATTTTTAAGTCTGCCCCATTTTACATATAACACGCCCCCCCTAAGGATGACCCTCTAGCTGCCATTGGAACCGTCCTTTAGTAGTTCCAGGTCATGGTTGATCATGTGCAGAGCAGAGACTCTCTGCTGTGAGGAGAGATATCCTGCAGGATGGGGTTCTGTGTTGAGGAGCGATGTACTACAGAATTGGCTGTATAAAGGGGGCAGAGAGGATATGCTGAAGGATGGGGCTATATACAGATGACCAAGGAGAAATATACTGAGGGAGGAGGCTGAAAGGAGTGATATACTGCAGGATGGGATTCTCTATAGGATGGCTGTGAGGACAGACATACTGCACGCACAAGGGCTGAGATTAGTGGAGCCTTGTTTGTTGCTTGCTACTGAGAGACCATTGACATGAAACCGCAAATAATCCTCTGCAATATGCATCAATAGAGTGGTATCTTCTGTCATATGCATCAACAGAGCAGCATTTGCAGTTTCACAAAACGGATATGTCAACAGTAGTCTTCAAACACAGTTATACACTGCTGTTGTGGCAGAGAGTTGAGCTCCGCTAGAACCAGCTAATTATGTAAAACCACAATGCAGATATACTGATGCAGATGGCAGAAGATATTCTACACACAGATTACTTAGATGTTAGTTCAGAGGTAGTGCTTGTCAAGAGCACAAAGGGAGGAGAGGGAGGGGTCTGCAGCACTGAGGAGAAGGAAGTGCTACTGAGATATGTAGTTTCAGAAGAATAAGACTGCCCATTCAGCTATGTGAAGCTGGATTCTCAAAGGGACAGAGGAAAAAACACAAGGGTACAGGGATGAATCGTTTTATTGGGCTTTGTTTGTATATTAACAATAAGTATGCAATAGGTGTGCTTTGTGAAAAAATATGATTGTTGGAATAACTATTTAACCCCTTAGTGACCAGACCAATTTCTGGTCAAATCTGACCAGTGTCACTTTATGTAGTACCGTATTTTTCGGACTATAAGAAGCACCTAGGTTTTAGAGAAGGAAAATAGAAAGAAAAAAATGTAAGCAAAAAATGTGGTAACGATGCCCTGTTAAGGGGAAGAGGGTCTGCTGCTGACACGGTTATAGGGGTAATGTCCCCAATTCTGTTAATATCCCCCATCCTTCCTGTTATACGTGGCCCTCATCCCCATCCTGATATGCATGAACCCCCTTCATCCCCCATCCTAGTATGTATGGCCCCCCTCATCCCTCTTCCTGGTATGTATGGCCCCCCTCATCCCTCTTCCTGGTATGTATGGCCCCCCCTCATCCCTCTTCCTGGTATGTATGGCACCCCTCATGCCTCATCCCTGTATGTATGGCACCCCTCATGCCTCTTTCTGGTTTGTATGGCACCCTTTATCCCTGTATGTATGCCCACCCTGATCATTCTCCCTAATAACGCGCACACTGTAGCTGCAGCACAGCTCCTGCTGCGCTCGGCGGTCAGTGTACCCGCTATTCAAGTCCATGAATATTCACCACACCCATGGGAGTGGTGAATATTTCTGGACTTTAATAGCGGGCACACTGACCGCCGAGCGCAGCAGGAGCCGCGCTGCGGCTATAGTGTGCGCGCTATTAGGGAGAATGAATGGTCAATGCTCTCACACGCACACAGTCCAGGCGTGGGGAGAAGACTATTCTGGCACAGAGCGGGACACAGCACTGGAGGAGAGAGGAGGTGAGTATAATTGTTTATTTTTTTCTGTGCAGCGCGACCGGGATCAGGGGGTGCCAAGCATACCAGGATGAGGGGGGCCATACAGGGATGAAGGGTGCCATACATACTAGAAAGAGGGATGAGGGGGGCCATACATACAGGGATGAAGGGTGCCATACATACAAGGAGCCGCGCTGCAGGCACAGTGTGCAGGCTATTAAGGAAAATGAATATTCACTGCTCCCCACGCCCATTTATCAAGGAAATTTACAAAACTTATTTTTATAGGGACCTGTTCAGTTTTGAAGTGACTTTGGGGGTCCTATATGTTGGAAACCACCCAAAAGTGATACCATTTTAAAAACTGCACCCCTCAACGTACTTAAAATTGCTTTCAAGAAGTTTATTAACCCTTCTGGTTCTTTTCAGGAAGTAATGGAAAGTGACATGACAAGAATGAAAAAGTTTATTTTTACCACCTAAATTTTGATAACTTCTGAACAGGCCGCTATAACGGCAGACTCCAAGGCTGTTATGTGTCCCTTACCTGCCATGGCAAACATCAGGACCACACAATCAAGATCTAAGGGCCGATGAGATTAAAGAGGAAGCACCCACACTCTGTTAACTATTTAGATTCTGTAGTCACTAATGAGAGCAGAATCTAAGGGGTTAAATGCCCATTGTCAGCGCCAACACTGATTGTGGCTGATGCAGCAAGTTGTCAGCTATAGTGTACAGGTGACAGTTACAGGATTGTCACTTGTCGGGGAACGCTAGTCTCTTATATCGCACGTCAGTAAAAAGACGTCTATTGGTCACTAAGGGGTAAAAAACAGTACGCAAGATATGGCTTCTATGCACGCATAAATAACAAAGAATTCAGTGTATCTAACACTACATAGCATTCGGCTAACATAAAGGATTCTATTACCTGGAAATTTGGATAGGGATTTTTGTCGGGTACCATCAAACTGTTAGATGTCAAGAGTATAGAGTGACTGAAGGATTGACATCATGCATGCCAGATACTCTTTATTAGTATGGACCCGCTAATACATATAAAATATAAACATGCTGTAGTAAGAGATAGATAGATTAAAAAAAAAAAAAAAAAATTGGTTTTCCTGAAAAGTTAAATTCAACACCATCAATTTGGTCTTCTGTGACTCGATCATCTTGTCCACATAGGCTCAAATTTAGGCTGTGTGCCCACTATGCGTTTTTTAAGCATTTCCGCAGCGGCAATTTTGCTACAGAAACGCTTAAAAAACGCTTGGTAGAAGGCCTGCCATGTTCCCCAATGATAATCCGCATGTGCTGTGCACATGCTGCAGAAATTTCCGCTGCGGATTATCATTGTGGAAAAAAACGAAGCACTACCAATTATTTTGCATAATCGCGGCGTTTTCGCCGCCAGTGACTTGCATTGAAACACATAATATCCGCACGACTACATGTGCACATGTGGATATTAAGCGGTTCAATGTGCGGATGGTACCCGGGTCTGGAGAAGAGGAGACTCTCCTCCAGAACCGGGTACCATGGTACCTGTAAAAAAAAAAAAAAAAAAAAGAAAAGAATTAAAAATAAAAAATATACATTATACTTACCTTCTGATGGCCCCCGGTCTCCATAGCGATGCGTCCTGGCTTCCTGGCAGCTCGCGATGGTCTAAAAAGACCTGCCAGGACGTCATTTAGTCATGTGACAGGTCACACGACTGCTGGCGTCGGCGGTCGCGTGACCTGTCACATGACTAAATTACGTCATGGAAGGTCCTTTTACACAACCTTGAGACACCGGGAAGACCGGACACATCGGATAAGGAGACAGGGGCCATCGGAAGGGGAGTATATTTTTCTTTTTTATAATTTTTTTTTTTTTTTTAACTAACTTGGTCACACTATATAAAATCCATGCCAGTTGCATTGATTTATATAGTGTGACCAAGTTGTCAAGCACTTTACAACCCGCATGCGAAATCACATGATCAAAACGCTTCACATCCGCATGTCCCTGGCAGGAAAAACGCATGTACAATCCGCATGTACAATCCGCATGTACAATCCGCATGTACAATCCGCATGTACAATCCGCATGTACAATCCGCATGCGTTATTTCTGCCAGGGAGATGCAGAAACCATCAGGAAAAATCTGGAGCATTTCTGCATCGTGGGCACATAGCCTTATATTAAAAAAAAAAAATGTCAGAATTCTTGAGCAAAACTGTTTGAAATATTGCAAAATATTTGAGCAACTAGTAGCTGAGGGAATTTTTGGGACTTATGGCATTTTTATGCTAGTCCCAGCTAATTCCATCAACTTTAAAAAAAATATATGGACAGAGGTTTGTTGGAGGGTGAAAAGTGGTATAAAATATGACCGAAATGTACAGTACTCTAATGCTTGACTGGAATACATTTCCAGCAGAGGTGCAAGACAGTGTTCATCAAAACTAGGGTTCAAAACACCTGTCTTGAAGAATCAGGGCCACATTGGGGTGTTTTTTTTCATGATAATCCCAAGTAAGCACCTTGCTTACTCCAAAGCAAGAAGAACACTGAACATACAAGATTTCTAATTGGTATACCATGAGTGGATCCTGCAATGGCAGCTAAATTCATGGGGTTGTCTAGTTAAGAAATGATTATACTGAAACATGTGTAAAATAGTGACACGACTTGCCAATATGCCTCTATTAGCACAGTTGCCATAACCTTTAGCTATCCCCTCCTGTCCTAGGTTAGGCAGGGCAACGTCTTGCCCCGTGCTGGACACAGGAAACCATCTCCTGGATTGGTCGGTCATTGGTGCTTTGTGTGAAGGGGGCTAGCTAACTGGCTCATTCCAATAGCGAAGCTAGCCTCCCTCTATCTATGCACTGGTAGTGACAGAAGGGGGCTAGCGAGCTTTTGAAATGAGCAGTTAGTCAGACCACCTTTACACAAAGCACTGGTACATGCCAATACAGGGAAGGTCCTCGCGTGAAAAAAAATAATACTAAAGACAACCAGTGTTCTTTATCCCTGCACGGATCAATTTTGATCATATAACTATCTGGGTACTTAAACCATTTATTTGATTGAGGTCCAAGCTGCATTTCTCTGCAGACTAAATAGTCAAGAACAAAACTGCCCTTTTGCACTAAGAGGAACATTGGACATCGACTGATCAGTAAGCTATGGACTATCAGAGATAGGTCATAATAACATATGTTGATTGTAAAGGGTTTTTTCCTAAGTAAATTGAGGACAAAGTTTACCGTTGACTTAACTGTAACTGGTACAAACGGCAAGTAAAGTCCAGCAATAGGTCAGAGACTAGACCTTGTAGAAGATTAAGCTCAGTGCATCATGCTCAGTATAAATTAAATGTAAAGAAGCAATGCAGAGAGGAAAAATAGCTGAGCATATGTTGCAATAATGCAGGTCTTTTTTCAGTCTTTTTATACCAGCATCAAAAATCAGTTTAGTCATCTAAAGCTTTTCGGTAGAATACATTACTGGCTGAGGTTTTGTGCCGTTCTTATTTTATTTAGTCCTTGAAGACAACTGGGGTTACATCTGTCAGCTGACCTATTCTATTATGTCCGCTATGGTCGTGCCTTCTCATATTATAAAAAGGTGATGTGTGACTGTTACAGGATAAAAACAGATTTAATTTTCTCATAGGAGAAAAATAAAGTATTATTTCATGCTATGGCGTACAGTGGCATATAAAACTTTGGGCACCCCTGGTCAAACTTACTGCTATTGTGAACAGTTAAGCAAGTTGAAGGTGAAATGATCTCTAAAAGGCCTAAAATTAAAGATGACACATTTCCATTGTATTTTAGGCAAAATTTTTTTTTATATATCTTCATCTTTTACATTTTAAAAATTACAAAAAGGAAAATGGGCCGATGCAAAAGTTTGGGCACCCTTTTGACCAAGGTTTCAGACCTTAATTAGCCCGATAGGGTTATGGCTTGTTCACCATAATCGTTCGGAAAGGCCAGGTGATGCAAATTTCCCAGCTTTATAAAAACGCAGCCTCCGCTAACCTTGTGCTAAAAAACCAGCAGCCATGGGTTCTTCTAAGCAGCTGCCTAGCACTCAGAAAATGATGGAAGCCCAAAAAGCAAGAGAAGGCTATAAGAAGATAGCCAGGGGTTTTCAAGTTGCCCTTTCCTCAGTTCAAAACAAAATTAAGAAATGGCAGTTAACATGAACAGTGGAGGTCAAGATAAGGTCTGGAAGACCAAGCAAAATTTCAGTGAGAACTGCTCATAGCATTGCTAGAGAGGCAAATCAGAACCCCAGCTTAACTGCAAAAGACCCTCAGAAAGATCTAGCAGACTCTGGAGTTGTGGTACATTATTCTACTGTTCAGAAACACTGCACAAATATGGGCTTCATGGAAGAGTCATCAGAAGAAAACTTCTACGTCCTCACCATAAAATTCAACATCAGAAGTATGCAAAAGAACATCTAAACAAGCCAGATCCATCTTGGAAACAAGTCCTATGGACCAATGAGGTTAAAATAGAACTCTTTAGCCACAATGATCGAAGGTATGTTTGGAGAAAATAGGGTACAGAATTTCAGGAAAAGAACATCTCACCAGCCATTAAGCATGGGCGGGATCAATCATGGTTTCAGGTTGTGTTGCAGCCAATGGCACGTGGAACATTTCATGGGTAGAGGAAAGAATGAATTCAATGAAATTTCAACAAATTCTTGATGCAAACATAATACGTAAAAAAGCTGAAGTTGAAAAGAAGATATCTTCTACAAATGGATAATGATCCTAAACACACGTCAAAATCCACAATAGACTACCAGAAAGGCATAACCTGAAGGTTTTAGAATGGTCCTTACATTCTTCTGATCTGAATATCATTGAAAATCTGTGACTAGACCTCAAAATATTAGTGCATGCAATAAGACCCAGGGATCTCACAGAAGTAGAAGAGTTTTCCAAGGAAGAATGGATGAAAAATCCCTCAAACAAGAATTGAAAGACTCTTGTCTGGCTACAAAAAGCGTTTACAAGCTGTGATACTTTCAAAAGGAGGTGCTATTAGGTATTAACCATGCAGGGTGCCCAAACTTTTGCATCGGCCCATTTTACTTTTTGGAATTTTTAAAAATGTAACAGATAATATATATTTTTTGCCTAAAATACAAAAGGAAATGTGTCATCTTTAACTTTAGGCCTTTTAGAGATCATTTCATCTTCAACTTGCGTAACTGTTCACAATAACAGTAATTTTGACCAGGGGTGCCTAAACTTTTACATGCCAATGTATATGGTGGTATTTTCTCCAGAGGCTAGATGATACAGTTTCAAAAACGTGCCCCAGTCTCTTAAAACCAAAAGGTTGTACTAATCTGTACAAAAGGGCAAACCGTAATGGTAGGTGATAAATGTATGACCGCTGGGGGTCTGCCCTCTGGAATCGCCAGGGATCGTAAATTTGCCTGGAGAATGCCTGTGAATGAAGCATTACTGCAGATACTAAATCAGTTCTCCATTCACTTCTATGAGACTAATGGAACGTGAAAGCTTGGTTGTGTGAACATAAACTGAAATAACATACCATATAGGGTTTGTGTATCCACCATGGGGACACAAAGAAGCTTCAAAACCAGCCAATCTTTAAAAAAAATAAACATTTGCAAAGTTACGACATGCATTGGAGCCATAAAAAACGGGAATCTGGTCACAACTTTTAATCATTTCCATTCCCACGAAATGTAAGCTTCTCAAAACCATGAGTACTCCTCTAAAAGGTAAGAAAGTAAAGCTCGACTTAACACGCTTCTAATGCAGCTGCTATATGACACACTCTTGTTCGGGATCTTTGCTCACAATGCCAAGGAAACCCTTTCCACGATGCAATCTGAGAACTATTCTTGTGCTTACATAGTTGTCTGCAGAAGCCGTTTGGCTCTTGGCAGGGAGTCATCACAACATAGTAGTTGGCATTCACAGGCTAAGAATTCCAACTCTCCCACAAGTCCTATGTAGAAAACAGCTTCTTGGCTGAGCTGTGGTTTTAACTCCACAGCTACCCTTACAGTTGACCAAGGAAGGCTCAGTTAAGGACATGGGCATGACGGGGGGTTGTAGTTTCACACTAGCGTTGCAGCTTTCTCCTCCCTGATTAACAGATCTAAAGATTGCATGGCTGTAGGATTCATTTTATGCACGCCTTAATAGCGAATCTGTCAGCAGGATATCACCTCCACTCCAGCAATACATTTACATGGCCAGTCTGTTCTTGAGAAATCAGAATTTGAATCAATATGCAAATGGATACAGTAGATATGTAGCCTCTGTCACTACAAGTCTATACCCTGCCCAGCCTCCTTTGACTGACAACCTCTATGCCCTGTGACTTCAGGCAAAGGAGCCATCAGTCAAGTAGGAGGAAAGGAGGAAGAGGCGTTAGGTTGGGAATAGAGCTGGAGTGACAGAGGTTTTATATCTACAAATAGTTCTTCAGCCTCATTTGCTCATCAGGTCAAACACTGATGTCTCAGAAACGGAGGAATAGATTGTCCATGTAAGGGTCAGACAAGCATATAGCATGGGATACCATATGCTAATGACACTTGGCTCCAGCTCTGCTGTGAGTGGGAGCCAAGTGTCATGCTACTGTGTTAGGATCCTCTCACATGAGAGAATCCGATCACAGGTGCAGAGGAGACTGAGAAAGTAATTTCTCCATCTCCTCCATTGCATGTCTTGGCGTATATCGGACGGCACTGGGATGACATCAGAGTGCAGTCTGATGTTTCACATGCACCCATAGACTTGTATGGGTGCGAGTGTGCCGAGTCTCGCTGCCAAACGCAGCATGCTGCGATTGTTCCGTCATGCCGAATGAACATGAGAGAATAATCGGATAGCACTCGGCCATGTTATACGCTCGTGTGAGCGAGGCCTAAAGGTATTGCTGGACTTGTCTTTGAAAGACCTAAATTCACTTACATGTAAATAGCTGGGGGGGGGGGTAAAATCCTGCTGACAGACTGCCTTTAAAATAATCCTGACGTGCCTGTTTATAGGGAGTCCGTCACCCCCAAAACTACTTTCAAACTACTTATGCAGTCAGTCCTATAGGGGACTTAGCCCTTATAAAACTAATACCTGTAGCTTATATTTCACTTCTTTAGTTAAACAGAAAATGGATTTACTGTATATGCAAATGAAGATGCCTTGGTGCAACCTAGGTGTGGCCATGGGCTCACTGCACCGCTCAAATCAACAGGTCGCCTCCCTTTAGCTGGATTGACAGTGCTCCTTTGCCCAGTGCAAGTACTGTCTAAATTGAATTCTTGGTCCTGCATATCTGCACTGACAATGCGGGAGCAGAACAGGTCCACACACACATGGCTATTACGTGCATGCGCTCATTGCCTGCCACGTCCGCTCCCTACTGTGTGATCCTGTGTGCAGCAGGCGTGCGTTGCTGATAGGAGAGAGGGATGAACATGCGGCCTACACTGACACTGTGTGAGCATGCCTGATCGGCTCCTGCAATGTCTGTGCGCTCGCTCTGTATATTCAACAACACAAAAGTAGGCAATTTTGTCCAGATGTGGTGAGATATACAGCATCCATGATCTAAAAATACACTATATATCAGTTATTAATGAAAAGCCACGTCAGAGAATGTACTGAACATGTTTTAAATAGTTAAACTCCGAGGGCCACATTTACAAAGTTTTTATTGAAAATTGTGCAGCTAAAACGGTCTCAAGTGACAGCATGAAAAATTCTATTGTTAAAATTAGTGATACTTCTCACCACAAAATTTGGGAAAATAAAAAAAAAAAAATGGGCAAAGTCTCCAAAGAGTCATAACTTAGCTATACTATGTAGAATAGAGGACAACATGTAAATCTATTCCAGCTCATAATATGTGTAAAATTTATTTCCTAACAGTAGGACTAGAGAAAAAGCTCCAGATTTAGCATTAATCACTTTAAAAACTATGTAAGATACAGTAATGGCCGAAAGTGTTGGCACCCTTGAAATTGTTCCAGAAAATGAAGTATTTCTCCCTGAAAATTATTGCCATTACACATGATTTGTTATACACGTTTATTTCTTTTGTGTGTATTGGAACAACACAACAAAACGAGAGAGAAAAAGGCAAATTGGACATCATTTCACACAAAACTTCAAAAACGGGCAGGACAAACTAGTTGACACCTTTCAAAACTTGTGGGCACACAACTTTGTTTCATGCATGTGATGCTCTTTTAAACTCACCTGTGGCAAGTAACAGATGTCAGCAATATGAAAATCACACCTGAAACCAGATATAAAAAAAAAAAAAGGAAGAAGTTGACTCAATCTTTGCATTTTACATCTGTGTGTGCCACACTAAGCATGGAGAACAGAAAGAGAAGAGAACTGTCTGAAAATTTGAGAACCAAAATTGTTAAACAATATGAACAATGGTAACGGTTAGAAGTCCATCTCCAGAGATCTTCATGTTCCTTTGTCCACGGTGCGCAACATAATCAAGAAGTTTAAAACCCATGGTGCTCTAGCTAATCTCCTTGGACGTGGATGGCAGAGAAAAATTGAAGAAAGGTTGGCAGCACAGGATAGTCCGAATGGTGGATAAGCAGCCTCAAACAAATTCCAAAGAAATTCAAGGCGGCCTGCAGGCTTAGGATGCATCAGTGTCAGCACGAACTATCCATTGACATTTGAATGAAATTAAATGCTCAGGCAGGAGACAAAGGAAGACTCCACTGCAGACACAGACATTAAAAAGCTAGACTGAACTTGGCCAAAATGTACGCGAGTAAGCCAAAATCCTTCTGGGAAAGAGTCTAGTGGACAGATGAGACCAATATAGAGCTTTTTGGTAAAGCACATCATTCTGTTTACTGAAGACGGAAGAAGGCCTACAAAGAAAAGAACACAGTACCTATAGTCAAATATGGTGAAGGTTCAAAGATGTTTTGGCGTTGTTTTGCTGCCTCTGGCACTGGGTGCCTTGACTGTGGTAATCTTCAGATTTGATGATGCCTTGCACAAAGGATTTTGGGTTGCAATGTAGCGCACAGTGTCAGAAAGCTGGGTTTGTGTCCAAGGTCATGGGTCTTCCAGAAGGACAATGACGCCAAACATACTTCAAGAAGCACCCAGAAGTGGATGGAAACAAAGCACTGGAGAGTTCTGAAGTCGCCAGCAAGGAGTCCGGATTTAAATGCCATTCAACACCTGAGAGATCTTAAAATTGCTGTTGGGAGAAGGCACCTTTCAAATATGAGAGACCTGGAGCAGTCTGCAAAAGAAGAGTGGTCCAAAATTCCAGTTGAGAGGTGTAAAACGTTTGTTGATGCTTATGGTAAGCGGTTGATTGCAGTTATTTATCCCAAAGGGTGTGCAACCAAATATTAAGTTGAGGCTGCCAACAATTTTGTCTGCCCTATTTTTTTTTTTTTGGGGGGGGGGGGTGTTTGTGTGAAATTATGTCCAATTTGCCTTTTTCGCTCTTTTTTTGTGTTGTTCCAATACACACAAAGGAAATAAAAGTGTATAACAAAACATGTGTAATTGCAATAATTTTCTGGGAGAAATACTTCATTTCCTGGAACAATTTCAAGGGAACCAACACTGTCGGCCATGACTGTATGTCAGTCTTTGTAAAGTAGACCCATAGAATACAGTGTTAATTGCAATCACAGTGATCCTTGCTATGAAAATGTCAACTTTGTAACTTTCTAAACATGTGCAAAGATCTTCCAAAGCTTACAGATTACAAGAAATGAAGAAGCATGATGATCGTTAATATTGTATAAAGGAATAAACACACCAAGGATAGGCATTAAAAGGAATGGTTTTTTTTTAATGCTTTTAACTATATTCCGCTATATCCACTGCATGTTGTATCACTGGGTTCCTTCTACTATGGGCAATAGTAATTTCCAAATGCTATTTCTGGATATCTAGCCTCCAGCGATTCCACCCAGTTATAACCATATATGTGGATTTTTTGCATTTTTTGTTTAAGACAGACATTCCACAGATTCACTATTTTAAGCCTGAAGAAGGGCACCTTACCCAAAATATTCCTATACTTCACTCTGTGGTATAATAACTTTTTTTGGATAGGAGGGTAGAAAATTAAAATAATTAACAAAAAAACACATTCCTTTTAGTGCCTATTCTTTGTGTGCTATTCCTTTATCCAATATTAATTTTCTGACGAGGTAGGGAGTAATGTGGCCTGCTCCATTGGAATAACCAGCCAATCTCTTCTTTGCAACGTAAATTGGCGGTTGGCCAACCCACCTTGTGTCTATTGCATGATGATAGTTGTCCTAAGCTATCCAAAGACATTGTAGATTTCCACAAGCATCAACACCAACCATACAGGAAAGCAAAACTGATGAAGGTGTCCTCAGGAAGCAATTCCACACAAGACTTTCCCAGATAATACTACGTCTCAATAAAAGGGAATCTGTCAGTAGGATCAACCTTCCTAAGCCGTCTATATGGGTATGTCGTTCACAGGAAGCTGAATAAAATGATACCTTGATATCTGCAAGCCAATGTCTTATTCCAGAGATATATAGATATAGATCTATTTAATATATGTAAATGAGCTGTTAAGATCTACGGGCCAGACTGCCTCCAGAGTTCATTTTAAATAAAAAGGGGGCATTACCAGTGTAAGACGTGTAACTAACACAGAACACTAGAACTGAACTTCGTCTCCTTACAAACATATTTGCTGCAGCTCTCACAGCTCTGCTGTATTGCAACACTGTTCAGCAGTGAAATAGGAGAGCGGCCATTACACATCACCTACTGGTAATGCCACCTTTCATATAAAATAAGCTCTGGAGGCAGATTCTCAGGAGATCAGTGTCCGGCCCATAGATCTTAACGGCTCATTTACATATAAGAAAAAATTGGATTTCTCGTGAATAAGATATCATTACAGATATGAAAGTATAATTTTAATCAACTTTCTATGACCTATGTGCCATTATAGATGGCTTAGGAGGGTTGGTTGATCCTACTCTCAGATTCCCTTTAAAGGTACCTTGCAGTAGAATCGAGAAGCAAACACGGTTCAGAGGAGACACTTCCCATTACTTACCTTTCTGGCACTGGAAACTTTGGGCATAAAGACACTGCTTTGCTATCGGTAGTGTACTGGCTGGGGGATAGTGCATAATCACACAAATGTGATCCTGTTGGAAAAAGTAATAAAAAATATTTATGAAGTGGACTGATCATTTTTCATTTAAAAGAGGCTAAAAAAAGAAAATCTTACATTATATTTCCTTCAGTAACAATGCCACCGATGCAAGGTAAAGCAAAGTGTCATTCTACTATGCGGAATATAATCTCTAGGCAGTAACATACTCGGATAGCAAATTCGTTGTACCAAAAAAAAACAAAAAAAAAAAACACCTAGAGCTAAGCTGAATAGCAGAGCACACTACAGGGTCTCAAAATAGTTTTATTAAAGTTTCAATGCAAAACACAAGGAAACAACACACATGGTTAAAAATCATTTAAAAGAGCACCACTGTGCTATACAACAAAGGTGCAATTACCAGTATATAATGTAACAGCATATACATATATTAAAGCAGATATACCAAAACCAGGAATAACAAAATACAGCATCACAGAGTACAAATAAATTAAAAAAAATATGTATACATTTTTTTTAAATAAATAAAATAAAGGTTTTATTCCTCAAGAGGATATTACCTCATCTCTTCCTGGCAGTGACTGACCTTTGCCTTTTATTATTAAGCAATAAAGTGTGTTACTGCAAAAAAATACATACTGTATAAGATTACAGAGAACGTCGGTGAAGTAGGGGCTCTGCATGTCCTCATGTGTATCGACACATCACATGTGGCTTCCCCAAGGGTCCTGGTTTTGGTAGATCAGCTTTAACATTTGCATATATTTTGCTACACTATTTAATACCACCATCTTGTGTGGTACTTCTATGTTTTGCATTGGTCAAGGACCTTTCAGTACAGGAGGTAGCAGTATTTATGGCCACTTTTGGCCAGCCAGTTTTGATTTTCTTGTGTAGCTCAATGGTGCTTTTTCAATGTTTTTTAACCATTCGTGTAGGACATTAGTTTTTACATTGAAGCTTTAATATTGTATTTTTCCCACTCACGTGCACTGTTACTGTTCAGTTAACTTTTGTGTTTTTTGTTTTGTATAGTTACTAAAGAAGGCACAATGGAAGGTAACTTGGTCATTGAACAGCGGTCTTTCAAAGCTAAACATTCACATACAATTAAACAAATCTAATTTAAGATTTCCTTTTTTTGATATCCAATCTTTCCCATACCTAGAAGAATTGCATACAGATATTCAATGAGAAAAGATGATAAAACGCTCCATTTTCTATTGGACTTATTTTCCTTCTCATTCACTGTGCCTTCATTTAAGGCCACAAAGCACTCAACAAGAAACTTTATAGACATGTCAAAGGCTGAAAGCTCTCTTTTATTATCCCCTGGTAAGAGATTAATACATAAATCTTTTTATTGCTACTGTAAATGTAAATCTTCACTTGAAGATAAGGAAAACCCTCAGGAGAACCATTGACCTCTAGACAAACTTGTGTCCCCAAGTAATGCTATTACTTTCTTGAAGATGTTCCTTTAACAGAAAAAAAGAGCATTCCTATTTTCCCCAGCTACATAAAACATTACATCTCTTAGGTTCTTCAACGGATAGATCAGGTTATGGGAAAGTGATTGCATAGAATGAAAAAAGCTAATAAACAGAATCAAGAAGCTGCTTAAGAATATACAGGTGCATCTCACAAAATTAGAATATCATCAAAAAGTTAATTTAGTTAATGAGTGAAACTCATTATATAGAGTCATTACAAAGAGAGTGATCTATTTCAAGTGTTTATTTCTGTTAATGTTGAGGATTATAGCTTACAGCCAATGAAAACACAAAAGTCATTATCTCAGTAAATTAGAATACTTTATAACAGCTTGAAAAATGATTTTAAAATCCGAAATGTTATCGTACTGAAATGCATGTTCAGTAAATGCACTCAATACTTGGTCGGGGCTCCTTTTACATCAATTACTGCATCAATGTGGCGTGGCATGGAGGCGATCAGCCTGTGGCACTGCTGAGGTGTTATGGAAGCCCAGGTTGCTTTGATAGTAGCCTTCAGCTCATCTGCATTGTTGGGTCTGGTGTCTCTCATCTTCTTCTTGACAATACCCCATAGATTCTCTATGGGGTTAAGGTCAGGTGAGTTTGCTGGCCAATCAAGCACAGTGATACTGTTGTGTGTAAACCAGTTATTGGTAGTTTTTGCAGTGTGGACAGGGCCAAGTCCTGCTGGAGAATTAAATTTCCATCTCCAAAAAGCTTGGCGGCAGAGGGAAGCATGAAGTGCTCTAAAATTTCCTGGTAGACGGCGGTGCTGACTTTGGTCTTGATACAACACAGTGGACTTGCACCAGCAGATGACATGGCTCCCCAAACCATCACTGATTGTGGAAACTTCACACTAGACCTCAAGCAGCTTGGATTGTGTGCCTCTCCACTCTTCCTCCAGACTCTGGGACCTTGATTTCCAAATGAAATGCAAAATTTACTTTCATCTGAAACAAACACCTTGGCCCACTGAGCAACAGTCCAGGTCTTTTTCTCCTTGGCCCAGGTAAGACGCTTCTGGCGTTGTCTATTGGTCATGAGTGGCATGACACAAGGAATGCGACACTTGTAGCCCATGTCCTGGATACGTCTGTGTGTGGTGGCTCTTGAAGCAATGACTCCAGCAGCAGTCCACTCCTTGTGAATCTCCCCCATATTTTTGAATGGCCTTTTCTTAACAACCCTTTCAAGGCTGCGGTTAACCCGATTGCTTGTGCACCTTTTTCTACCACACTTTTTCCTTTCACTCAACTTTCCATTAATATGCTTGGATACAGCACTCTGAACAGCCAGCTTCTTTAGGTCTTTAGCAATGACCTTTTGTGGCTTACCATTCTTGTGGAGTGTGTCAATGACAGCCTTCTGGACATCTGTCAAGTCAGCGGTCTTCCCCATGATTGTGAAGCCTACTGAAACATACTAAGGGACCATTTTAAAGGCTTAGGAAGCCTTTGCAGTTGTTTTTTGTTAATTATTCTAATTTACTGAGATAATGACTTTTGTGTTTTCATTGGCTGTAAGCCATAATCATCAACATTAACAGAAATAAACACTTGAAATAGATCACTGCTTGTAATGACTCTATATAATATACGAGTTTCACTTTTTGTATTGAAGAACTGAAATAATCCTTTTGATATTCTAATTTTGCACCTGTAGATTATAGATTGCCCTACTTCAAGATAATGCCTTCAAATTGAGTTAATCAAAAGAGATTTACACTCTTATATGAACATGTGTAATATATATACACACACACATAGTTAGTGTGTATGTATATTATAATATATATATTTTATATATACACACACACACACACACACACACACATATATATTGTTCAAAAAAATAAAGGGAACACTCAAATAACACATCCTAGATCTGAATGAATGAAATATTCTCATTGAATACTTTGTTCTGTACAAAGTTGAATGTGCTGAGAACAAAATCACACAATAATCATCAATGGAAATCAAATTTATTAACCTATGGAAGCCTGGATTTAGAGTCACCCCCAAAATTAAAGTGGAAAAACACACTACAGGCTGATCCAACTTTGATGTAATGTCCTTAAAACAAGTCAAAATGAGGCTTAGTATTGTGTGTGGCCTCCACGTGCCTGTATGACCTCCCTACAAAGCCTAGGCATGCTCCTGGTGAGGTTGCGGATGGTCTCCTGTGGGATCTCCTCCCAGACCTGGACTAAAGCATCCGCCAACTCCTGGACAGTCTGTTGGTGGATGGAGCGAGACATGATGTCCCAGATGTGCTCAATCGTATTCAGGTCTGGGGAAAGGGCGGGCCAGTCCATAGCTTCAATGCCTTCATCTTGCAGGAACTGCTGACACACTCCAGCCACATGAGGTCTGGCATTGTCCTGCATTAGGAGGAACCCAGGGCCACCCGCACAAGCATATGGTCTCACAAAGGGTCTGAAGATCTCATCTCGGTACCTAATTGCAGTTAGGCTACCTCTGGCGAGCAAATGGAGGGCTGTGCGGCCCCCCAAAGAAATGCCACCCCACACCATTACTGACCCACTGCCAAACTGGTCATGCTGAAAGATGTTGCAGGCAGCAGATCGCTCTCCACGGCGTCTCCAGACTCTGTCTCGTCTGTCACATGTGCTCAGTGTGAACCTGCTTTCATCTGTGAAGAGCACAGGGCGCCAGTGGCGACTTTGCCAATCCTGGTGTTCTGTAGCAAATGCCAAGCGTCCTGCACGGTGTTGGGCTGTGAGCACAACCCTCATCTGTGGACGTCAGGCCCTGATACCACCCTCATGGAGTGGGTTTCTAACAGTTTGTGCAGACACATGCACATTTGTGGCCTGCTGGAGGTCATTTTGCAGGGCTCTGGCAGTGCTCCTCCTGTTCCTCCTTGCACAAAGGCAGAGGTAGTGGTCCTGCTGCTGGGTTGTTGCCCTCCTATGGCCCCCTCCACATCTCCTGGTGTACTAGCCTGTCTCCTGGTAGCGCCTCCAGCCTCTGGACACTACGGCGACGAGCACAGCAAACCTTCTTGCCACAGCTCGCATTGATGTGCCATCCTGGATGAGCTGCACTACCTGAGCAACTTCTGTGGGTTGTAGAGTAAGTCTCATGCTACCACAAGTGTGAAAGCACAACCAACATTCAAAAGTGACTAAAACATCAGCCAGAAAGCATTGGTACTGAGATGTGGTCTGTGGTCCCCACCTGCAGAACCACTCCTTTATTGAGCGTGTCTTGATAATTGCCAATAATTTCCATCTATTCTCTATTCCATTTGCACAACAGCATGTGAAATTGATAGTCAGTGTTGCTTCCTAAGTGGACAGTTTGATTTCACAGAAGTTTGATTCACTTGGAGTTATATTCTGTTGTTTAAGTGTTCCCTTTATTTTTTTGAGCAGTGTATATAATTATATACATATATGTATATATATCACACATACACACGCACTCATACAAAGGCATATAAAAATGTAAAAGTTTGGACACCCCTGGTCAAAATTCCTGTTATTATGAACAGTTAAGCAAGTTGAAGATGAAATGATCTCTAGAAGGCCTAAAGTTAAAGATAACACGTTTCCTTTGTATTTTAGGCAACAAAAAAAATATATATACACATACATACATACATACATACATACATAGAGTACAGACCAAAAGTTTGGACACACCTTCTCATTTAAAGATTTGTCTGTATTTTCAGGACTATGAAAATTGTACATTCACACTGAAGGCATCAAAACTATGAATTAACACATGTGGAATTATATACTTAACAAAAAAGTGTGAAACAACTGAAAATATGTCTTATATTCTAGGTTCTTCAAAGTAGCCACCTTTTGCTTTGATGACTGCTTTGCACACTCTTGGCATTCTCTTGATGAGCTTCAAGAGGTAGTCACCGGAAATGGTCTTCCAACAATCTTGAAGGAGTTCCCAGAGATGCTTAGCACTTGTTGGCCCTTTTGCCTTCACTCTGCGGTCCAGCTCACCCCAAACCATCTCGATTGGGTTCAGGTCTGGTGACTGTGGAGGCCAGGTCATCTGGAGTAGCACCCCATCACTCTCCTTCTTGGTCAAATAGCCCTTACACAGCCTGGAGGTGTGTTTGGGGTCATTGTCCTGTTGAAAAATAAATGATGGTCCAACTAAACGCAAACCGGATGGAATAGCATGCCGCTGCAAGATGCTGTGGTAGCCATGCTGGTTCAGTATGCCTTCAATTTTGAATAAATCCCCAACAGTGTCACCAGAAAAGCACCCCCACACCATCACACCTCCTCCTCCATGCTTCACGGTGGGAACCAGGCATGTAGAGTCCATCCGTTCACCTTTTCTGCGTCGCACAAAGACACGGTGGTTGGAACCAAAGATCTCAAATTTGGACTCATCAGACCAAAGCACAAATTTCCACTGGTCTAATGTCCATTTCTTGTGTTCTTTAGCCCAAACAAATCTCTTCTGCTTGTAGCCTGTCCTTAGCAGTGGTTTCCTAGCAGCTATTTTACCATGAAGGCCTGCTGCACAAAGTCTCCTCTTAACAGTTGTTGAAGAGATGTGTCTGCTGCTAGAACTCTGTGTGGCATTGACCTGGTCTCTAATCTGAGCTGCTGTTAACCTGCGATTTCTGAGGCTGGTGACTCGGATAAACTTATCCTCAGAAGCAGAGGTGACTCTTGGTCTTCCTTTCCTGGGGCGGTCCTCATGTGAGCCAGTTTCTTTGTAGCGCTTGATGGTTTTTGCAACTGCACTTGCGGACACTTTCAAAGTTTGCCCAATTTTTCGGACTGACTGACCTTCATTACTTAAAGTAATGATGGCCATTCGTTTTTCTTTACTTAGCTGCTTTTTTCTTGCCATAATACAAATTCTAACAGTCTATTCAGTAGGACTATCAGCTGTCTATCCACCAGACTTCTGCACAACACAACTGATGGTCCCAACCCCATTTATAAGGCAAGAAATCCCACTTATTAAACCTGACAGGGCACACCTGTGAAGTGAAAACCATTTCCGGTGACTAGCTCTTGAAGCTCATCAAGAGAATGCCAAGAGTGTGCAAAGCAGTCATCAAAGCAAAAGGTGGCTACTTTGAAGAACCTAGAATATAAGACATATTTTCAGTTGTTTTACACTTTTTTGTTAAGTATATAATTCCACATGTGTTAATTCATAGTTTTGATGCCTTCAGTGTGAATGTACAATTTTCAAAGTCATGAAAATGCAGAAAAATCTTTAAATGAGGAGGTGTGTCCAAACTTTTGGTCTGTACTGTATATATATTTCATATTCATCTTTTTTGCCTAAAATACAAAGGAAATCTGTTATTTTTAACTTTAGGCCAGTGTCTCTCTCGTGTGTACATAGGGAGAGACCTGTCAATCACCTTTAACTGCTGGGAAAATACATCTGGCTTCAATAATGCAGTCATGCTGCGTTTCATACTGCCTGCTGTTTGATGCATCTCCTTTAAGTAGTGGATACTATAATTTTGTGAAATGGAAATAGCATTAATAAGTGTATTTATCATAAATTGTACATGAACTTTTGGCAAGTAACCCGGATCTCAAGTCAGTTATTACCTGGTAGACCCAGGTTATGCTTGGCCTGGCCCTTCTCACTGCACTGGGCTATTGTTGTCTGTGCCAATCAGGTGTGTTAGATACAGGTCAAGCATGCACATGGATTGATACATTACTTAAACTATCAATGAGACTGGTGAGGCACGTAGTTGGAAATGTATAACAGTACAGAACATTGGGAAAGGAATGACTTAGGAGGGATATATTTATGAATTAGGGGAAAGGGGAGAACACCATGTTTAAATCCCTCTCTAGCAAGCCATAAAACTAGACTTTTAAATGCTAAAACTAAGATGCACACAGGGTGATATTAAAATGATGTCCCTAAACGGTCTGCAGTTTATTGATTTTATGGATAGCCCTACATATTTTTAATCAGTTAATGGCACCCCAGGGAGTCATCACTATCTAGCAGAATAGGACAAACAATTTATAGCACATGTACCTCCAACATGTTTCTCTGCATGTGTGGCATTATCAGGGGATGGGACAATCGCATGAATAGTTGGAAATGCAAAGGAGAAAATGGGATGTACCTAGGAAATGTAGTTTTCAATAGGCATGGGACTGTCATGCAGTAGGAAGTCCTGGACTGGTACTTCTGCCTACATTCGTGTGTGACAAACATAGGTGTCCCAAATGAAGAAAGGAAAACGGCTAGGGGATTGGTGCTTTATTACCATATTAAATGTAGATGGGATGTAAAAGGGGTAGCCCCGACTTCCAATCACATTTTTCATCTCGAATGTCCATGGGTAAAACTAAGTTGTCGACTTCAACTACTACATTTCATTTTTACACTCACCATTTGTTTCAGCAAATTTTTTTACATCGTTTAGCGTTTTCAGCTCCTGATGAGGGCACTCAGAAACACATAAAGCCATGGACTTTATTTTTCGGTTCACCAAATCCAACTTGCAAGGGTCCAAGAAGAAAACATACCTAACAGTCACATAATTAAAAAAAAAAAAGCCTATTACACTTATATACTGTAGGACATGGGAATAAATGACTGTATACAGTAACCAAACCTATAATACAGGACGCTATTACAGCAATGAAAAGCCAAAGTGATGAAATAAAATCATAATAGGTGGACAGAGGTGTTAACCATACATCAGAGTCTGGGCATTATTACGATTCTTAAAAGGGTTGGATGCAACACTGGATTTCAGGAGTGCACTGTTCCCCAGCCTGCAGACTTTCTGGTTGCTGGCAGGAGGGGAACAGCGCCCATGTGCATTACTGAGATCCATGCAGCCCTCATTGTATAAACTGCGCATGTTCAGCCACTACTCCTGGTCCACTTGGCATCGAGCAATGAACAAAGGGTGGGGGAGAGGAGAAGCACAAAAAACATGAGAACAGATAAAAAAAGACAAATTTGCAATTCTCTTGCTAATTTCTCACTGTCTACCATTTTCTTATAGAGAATAACAATTTAACTTACTATTATTTTGTATTGCAGTGATAAAACAAAAGAGCAGATTCATCATTGCATTACCGCCGTTTTTTTTGCCATGAATATCTCTCAATTGGTGACTTTGATTTGCGACAAATTCACCAAAACCATTTGTGCCTTTTTACCAAAGTTGTTTTTTTGTTTCGTTTTTTATTTTTACGCCAATGTGACTTTCCCAGATGTTTAAGACACATTCATGAAGTACAACTTTTAAAAAAAATATATATATATTTGATTCACACCAAAGTGATTTTATATACACCAGCTAAGTAGTCAAATTTTTTTGACATTTAGCAAAATGTTCAACTTCTTGCACTAAAATGATGTTCAAAACTTATGTACAAAATTTATGAACAGCGTGGGGGGGGGGGGATTTTGACAAATTTGGTAGGAAAAAAAAACAGCAAAAAGTACAACTCCCCCCCCAGCAAATGATGATTCCACAGCAACTAGTGAATCCCACGGTCTTCTGAAATTATTACAGAGGTAAGGCTAAGTTCACATTGTGCTTTTGGCCTCCATTTAGTGCAAATGCTAGGAAAACGCTCAAGATATACAATACAGTACATTACACAGAGTCTGTGATGGAAGCCTCGCAGTGGCATCAGTTACATGTAGCATCTGTTTAATGGATAAATCATTAATTGTTTTTTTTTTTCAAAAGCTTTTCATGATGTATCTCATAAAATGAATGGCATTTAAGCATATAAGTGATGGACGCCAATGTTAGACATCCATTTAATGCACCCTTTACTCATAGGCGACAAAAAGTCTATGATGTAGCCAATAAAAAAAGATATTGAAGAGTTTATCAACTACTTATCCATTCAACATTTGCCTGTGACGAATGTATGGCATCTGTTACCCATAGGCAAACATGGTACCAGTTTAACAAATACGTTATTTTATTATAGTATTAGGGTAGTCAACCAGGTTATTCCATACATGATCTATAACTCTTGTGATATATTGTCAGGCAGAGGCTAAATCTTACTAATGGACCCCCTAAAGACACCTAGGTTGAAGAATCAAGCGTGCACATTTAGGTCTGAGAGTCATGATGGCCCACTATGTGCAGGGTCAGCTTAAGCTGCATGGAATGATTCTTACCATGTCCTAAAAGCACAGCAGAGTCAGCAATAAAGTAAATGATGGAGTAAGCACTGCAACATACTATTACATTTCACTTACTTGCGGTTCGTGTGGTCAAGGCCACTATTTTCAAAGCCTTCAACCTTAGCGTTCTTCTGTCCACACACATTTCCATAGCTGTCATAACCAGAAACTAAACGGGAGGCAGCTCCGGTTGCAATAGAAAATCCACAGATAAAGCCCTATGTTAAAAAAAAAATAAAATCTATTACTGCTAGTCTTTAAAAAAAAAAAAAATCTTGTAGTTTAGATTGTCAAAAAAGAGGGATGGGGGGGGGAGAAAAAGGATGATCATAGGCCACAGAGTATTAATCAAATATATATATTTTAGTATTACATAGGCATACACAAGTAAATGGGGGGAAAGGCTATTTTTGTCAACTTACATTACTTAATATATAAATTTGATTACCACTCATGAACCCCTTTACTAGTTTACATTGTGCAGTTCATTCCTAGCAGAAGGAATACAATAAAGGGTTACTAAAACAGTACAATTTATCCCCAATACCAAGAACAAAGCTCTGAAATTGCCTGTCTTTCATGCTGTACTCCACCATCTCAGACAGTCCCATAAATAAATGAACATAGGCAGGCATGTGAGGTCAGCGCTCCATCTACAGTCATGGCCAAAAGTTTTGAGAATGACACAAAAATTATATTTTCCCATGATCTCCTGGCCTCTGGTTTTTATTAGTGTCTGTCTGATGTTTATATCACATACAGAAATATAATTGCAATCATATTATGAGTACCAATAGGTTATATTGACAGAACGAGTTAATGCAGCAAGTCAATATTTGCAGTGTTGCCCCTTCTTCTTCAAGACCTCTGTAATTCTCCCTGGCATGCTCTCAATCAACTTTTGGACCAAATCCTGACTGATAGCAGTCCATTCTTGCATAATCAATGCTTGCATTTTGCCAGAATTTGTTGTTTTTTGTTTGTCCACCCGTCTCTTGATGATTGACCACAAGTTCTCAATGGGATTAAGATCTGGGGAGTTTCCAGGCCATGGACCCAAAATCTCTATGTTTTGTTCCATGAGCCATTTAGTTATCACCTTTGCTTTATGGCAAGGTGCTCCATCATGCTGGAAAAGGCATTGTTGGGCACCAAACTGCTCTTGGACGGTTGGGAGAAGTTGCTCTTGGAGGACATTCTGGTACCATTCTTTATTCATGGCTGTGTTTTTAGGCAAGACTGTGAGTGAGCCGATTCCCTTGGCTGAGAAGCAACCCCACACATGAATGGTTTCAGGATGCTTTACAGTTGGCATGAGACAAGACTGGTGGTAGCGCTCACCTCTTCTTCTCCGAATAAGCTGTTTTCCAGATGTCCCAAACAATCGAAAAGGGGATTCATCAGAGAAAATGACTTTGCCCCAGTCCTCAGCAGTCCACTCCCTGTACCTTTTGCAGAATATCAGTCGGTCCCTGATGTTTTTTCTGGAGAGAAATGGCTTCTTTGCTGCCCTCCTTGAAACCAGCCCTTGCTCAAAGAGTCTCCGCCTCACAGTGCGTGCAGAAGCACTCACACCAGCCTGCTGCCATTCCTGAGCAAGCTCGGCACTGCTGGTAGTCCGATCCCGCAGCTGAAACAGTTTTAAGATACGGTCCTTGCGCTTGCTGGTCTTTCTTGGGCGCCCTGGAGCCTTTTTGACAACAATGGAAGCTCTCTCCTTGAAGTTCTTGATGATGCGATAGATTGTTGACTGAGGTGCAATCTTTGTAGCTGCGATACTCTTCCCTGTTAGGCCATTTTTGTGCAGTGCAATGATGGCTGCACGTGTTTCTTTAGAGATAACCATGGTTAACTGAAGAGAAACAATGATACCAAGAACCAGCCTCCTTTTAAAGTGTCCAGTGATGTCATTCTTACTTAATCATGACTGATCGCCAGCCCTGTCCTCATCAACACCCACACCTGTGTTAATGGAATCACTAAAACGATGTTAGCTGCTCCTATTAAGGCAGGACTGCAATGATGTTGAAATGTGTTTTGGGGGTTAAAGTTCATTTTCTGGGCAAATATTGACTTTGCAAGTACAGTAATTGCTGTTAAGCTGATCACTCTTTGACATTCAGGAGTATATGCAAATTGCCATTACAAAAAATGAAGCAGTAAACTTTGGAAAAATTACTATTTGTCTCATTCTCAATACTTTTGGCCATGACTGTACATGGAGCATTTCAGAGCTCATCAGCAACTTCCCAAGACTTTCAATGTTAGGAATAACCCATTAAGCCAGGCAATATTATATCTAACTAATACAAAATTGGTTAAATACACGTAAAGTTGCTAGAAGTATTGGTCAGTGGCCCAAATAGATACTGGAAGTCAACAGTAGAAATGTAGAAGGTTTTTATTTTTATTTTTTAACCTTTCTAGAATTCACACTTGGCAGTAACTAAATAGTTACATAGTCCAACTTAAAAAAGACATTCCAGCAAATTTTCAATGTTAAACTGGACACACGATTTAATAACATTTTTTATTTAACTTCACCTTTCCAATTTGGAGATCTTAGTAATCAAAATACTTGGCGCCTAATGAGTTAATTTCTTCAGTGTCTTTCACTTGGGGCATTTATTTCTGAAGGGAGAGTTTTCTTTTCTTTGAGTAATGTCTTGTTATGATTGGTCAGCATCATACTGTCACGCCAGAACAAGGAAATGGGTAAAGGGAGGGGGGGCCTGACAATAGAGAAAGGGGACACCCCTAAACCCTCGCCTGAGACTAAACCCTGCACTGGCCCTGAGCTACCCCTGTCTAGTGAGTAGGGCAGCAAGACACTAGTCTCACTATTAAAGTAAGAAAACACAGGGAGGGAGACACACAGGGAGAAATCAAACAACAACTGGAACTACTTCTCCAGGGAGATCAGCACAGAAAACCTATAACTGGCCTAGGAGTGAGTAAAAATAATAGAAGGGAGTAACAGCAAGATGCAGCAGCTGAGATTAGAGCTATATGGATTCCCAGCAGGATCAAAAAAGAACTCTTAACCCCTTCCACACCAAGTGAAAATCAATCTGCTCCACTCAAGCTCATCGCTGAGCAGACTCCAATGAGAACCTGAGATCGGCCAATCGCTGTGAGCTTCTGATCCCAGATACCTTAAAGGTCTCAGCAGGATGCAGCACATTCGTGACACCTACAGGGAGAAGTACATGCCCCAGTGAAAACTGTCTGATAACTTTTTTTTAAAGTCCAAATGGGTGTTAAATCACTATTTGCCAAATACTCTGATTGCTAACATCTTTGCAACTGAGAGACGAGATAAAAAATAAAATTGTTCAACTTGAAAAATTTGGTGAAAGGTCCTCTGTATGAGATATTATATATATATATATATATATATATATATATATATATATATATATATATATATATATATATATATATATATATATATACATACATACACACATATATACACATATATACACACACACACACACACACATAGATAGATAGATAGATAGATACATACAGTACAGACCAAAAGTTTGGACACACCTTCTCATTTAAAGATTTTTCTGTATTTTCTTGACTATAAAAATTGTACATTCACACTGAAGGCATCAAAACTATGAATTAACACATGTGGAATTATATACTTAACAAAAAAGTGTGAAACAACTGAAAATATGTCTCATATTCTAGGTTCTTCAAAGTAGCCACCTTTTGCTTTGATGACAGCTTTTCACACTCCTGGCATTCTCTTGATGAGCTTCAAGAGGTAGTCACCGGAAATGGTCTTCCAACAATCTTGAAGGAGTTCCCAGAGATGCTTAGCACTTGTTGGCCCTTTTGCCTTCACTCTGCTCACCCCAAACCATCTCGATTGGGTTCAGGTCTGGTGACTGTGAAGGCCAGGTCATCTGGCGTAGCACCCCATCACGCTCAGTCTTGGTCAAATAGCCCTTACACAGCCTGGAGGTGTGTTTGGGGTCATTGTCCTGTTGAAAAATAAATGATGGTCCAACTAAACGCAAACCGGATGGAATAGCATGCCGCTGCAAGATGCTGTGGTAGCCATGCTGGTTCAGTATGCCTTCAATTTTGAATAAATCCCCAACAGTGTCACCAGCAAAGCACCCCCACACCATCACACCACCTCCTCCATGCTTCACGGTGGGAACCAGGCATGTAGAATCCATCCGTTCACCTTTTCTGTGCCGCACAAAGACACGGTGGTTGGAACCAAAGATCTCAAATTTGGACTCATCAGACCAAAGCACAAATTTCCACTGGTCTAATGTCCAATCCTTGTGTTCTTTAGCCCAAACAAGTCTCTTCAGCTTGTTGCCTGTCCTTAGCAGTGGTTTCCTAGCAGCTATTTTACCATGAAGGACTGCTGCTCAAAGTCTCCTCTTAACAGTTGTTGAAGAAATGTGTCTGCTGCTAGAACTCTGTGTGGCATTGACCTGGTTTCCAATCTGAGCTGCTGTTAACCTGCGATTTCTGAGGCTGGTGACGCGGATAAACTTATCCTCAGAAGCAGAGGTGACTCTTGGTCTTCCTTTCCTGGGGCGGTCCTCATGTGAGCCAGTTTCTTTGTAGTGCTTGATGGTTTTTGCAACTGCACTTGGGGACACTTTCAAAGTTTTCCCAATTTTTCGGACTGACTTTCATTTCTTAAACTAATGATGGCCACTCGCTTTTCTTTACTTAGAATTTGTATTATGGCAAGAAAAAAGCAGCTAACAGTCTATTCAGTAGGACTATCAGCTGTGTATGCACCAGACTTCTGCACAACACAACTGATGGTCCCAACCCCATTTATAAGGAAAGAAATCCCACTTATTATACCTGACAGGGCACACCTGTGAAATGAAAATCATTTCCGTTGACTACCTCTTGAAGCTCATCAAGAGAATGCCAAGAGTGTGCAAAGCAGTCATCAAAGCAAAAGGTAGCTACATTGAAGAACCTAGAATATAAGAAATATTTTCAGTTGTTTCACACTTTTTTGTTAAGTATATAATTCCACATGTGTTAATTCATAGTTTTGACGCCTTCAGTGTGAATGTACAATTTTAATAGTCATGAAAATACAGAAAAATCTTTAAATGAGAAGGTGTGTCTAAACTTTTGGTCTGTACTAATATATATATATATATATATATATATATATATATATAAAACGCTCATGTCTGCAAGTTAATAGCTTTATTTTACATGACAGGTTCGCTTTAAATAACAAAGTGCTGGTAAGCAAGAACCAAGAAGCTCTGAACAACTCTCTGGTATTCTCTAACTGGCTAGAGGACTTGTACCCGTCAGAGCAAAAATATGGAGAGGGTAGCACCACATGCTGGTGTCAGGCAAAGTACCCACAGAGACTAATAAGCCAAAAGCTGCAATCCCCCCATTTAGCTTTTGACACCGTTAATATTTTTCATATATCATTTTTGAAGCTTTTCTAAGTCAAAAGTCCAAAGTGGATGCATACGAAAGGAGAAGCACAAGCCCTTACTTTACATTCCCAATGTGGCCTTGTCACAAAAACGGCATCATACATTGAATCGGATTTCAGTCTTAAATGTACATTTTACTAGTTTTAAAGGGAATCTGTCAGCAGGTTTTTGCTATGTAATCTGAGGATAGCATGAGGCAGAGGCTAAGACACATATTTCAAGGATGTGCCACTTATTAGGTTGTGTGCTGTTTCCATATAATGAATGTATTCTCACCAGGAGATTATCACTGCCTAGACTGCACATGGTGTTAGTCCTGGTCAGACCACGCCCCCTCCTCTGATTAGCAGCTTGCTGTCAATATAGAATGTACAAAGAAAGCTGTGGTGTGGGCGAAGTTAACTTTCTCAGCTCTGCTACATGTAAAAACTTTGATTGTATCACAACTACTGCACCCAGCAAACTAAGGGATACATCACTGGAATCAGGGTCTTTTTTCATACATTATGCTGCTCTCAGATGAGGTAGATGAAACAAAGCGCGGTCTATAAGAGCTGCCATTTGCGCATGCGCCGGGAGGTGAGGAAGGAAAGCGCACGCCACAGCGCCCTGTAACGTGTGGCGGAGGGAGGGAAAATGGTAACTAGGCTGATAGGCGGCGATTTAAGGGAATAATAATCAGATAGGCGGGCATTACTTTGTGTTCCCTGGACGCCAAGCCTGTTGAAAACCAAAAAGATAAAACTACTTTTCTCTGCAATCAAACCTCTACTATGGGCCATACAGGTATGTATAGCATTACTTTCCTATACCCTGTATGCCCAGAGTAGAGGTCTGATATCTCCCAGGGGGTGACAGATTCCCTTTAAATAAATAGGGTTGATGGACAGTAGCCATGAGCCAGTGTAGTTCTGAGATTGTTAAACAATCACGCACCACATGGACATTATAATCAGCTGCACCGCTGTGCTGGTGAAGTAGTTCTTCCCACACAAAATCAAGTAATTGTTTAAGAAGTAATTTGAAGACGGCACAGGCTACGTGCCTCTATGCACTTGGGAAGCTCCACATAGCCTTACATTATGCAGGAAATCATGGAATACAGACTCCTCCCCTAGGTCAAGAGCTGCATACAGAGTGTTATCTTACCTAGTCTTCTAGTAGCATAACATCGCATGTACCAGTGCTATCTGTTGACCGATCATGTATTCTAAGGGAAGAGAGGTGAAAGCTGCTGACAGATATTTCTGGCAGGAAGTTATCT
This sequence comes from Phyllobates terribilis, assembly GCF_046119375.1. Lineage (NCBI taxonomy): Eukaryota > Metazoa > Chordata > Amphibia > Anura > Dendrobatidae > Phyllobates > Phyllobates terribilis. The sequence goes on along the minus strand of NW_027362761.1, from coordinate 113,263,683 downwards.
TCTGGAAAGAAGGGTTGGGCATTTGAGGGCAAACTCCAGGATCCTCATCTCCCCTAACAATCTGTGGAGCCCCTCACACACCATAAATGGTCAACCAATCCAGCCAATATCAAGGGGTTCAGCAGACTTCATTCAATGTGTATAGAGGCCTTAATGCACTCGGCCTCTAATAACAAGATTACTCTACTCATCCTATCCCAGTCTATACAGTAAAGCGGACAATTAAACAGGAGTGTTAACGGCTTTAATTACCAATGTGAGACAGTACAGTTATTTATGGATAGTGACTTTTTTTTTTACCTTTTTTTAAATAACAAAATACTAAATATCTGACTTTAAAAAATGTAATTCTCTGTTTTATTCCTTTTAAAAAGGGCACCTAAACTCTTAGCTTCTACTGTATTGGATTTCTGAATTGCAGCATACAACCAGTAGTCTACTGATAAGAGCAGATAGTGATATAGTTATCTGTGGTTTGTTTGACTTTGCAATAGAGCAGGGTTGTAAATGTTTAACCCCTCACCTAAGTAAATAAAAGCTATTGTAAAATCAATGCTATGCATGCTCAGCTGAACAGCTCCAGTGTAAAAATCAATGAACGGTACAGGATATTAAAAATCCAGACAATAACTGTAGATGCCATGGACTGGCAAAATTACGGTATCTCATGGAAAGAAATTCAACATTTAGTGATGCCCATGCATTTGACTCCAGGCAATCATTGCAAAATACTTGCATTTTAGTAGTGAAAATACCCTTGAAATTCATCATTCTATTAGTTTAATTACTCTTGAGTCTGAAAATAGAGAGAGAATAGCTCTATTCCCTAAATGGCTTGCACAATATTTTTGTAAACCCCCTAGATTAAAAGCGGAAATCTATACTGCAAGCAAATCTTCAAGATCTTTTAATAAATCCATTTTACTGTGGAATACAGAAGTAAAATTATAAAAATGCTGTCCTTCCAAATACGTCTAGGCCCACCTGTGTGCAGGAGTTATGGCGTACGGGCACATTGTCAACCCCGATAACGTGCTAATCTGTTGGGTCAAACTGCTGATCTCTGCACAGACCCTACTCTAAAACTGTGTAGAGAAATGCTCCCAAACCTCACTAAAAACACAAACAAAAGGTATGTGTTTAAGTAAGGAGATCAAAAAGGTATTGTACAGATGTAATACCTCGATAGTAAGAGTGAAATTAGTCACATGGGAACACAAAGAGGCGCACAAAACCCATAAATATGCCACCCATTCCGTGCATCATTTGGGTTCCTGCAAACTACACCGCCTTTTCTGGAGCACATTGTTTGATAAATGAGCAATTCCAAAGCTACCAAAATTTTACACTGTCCAATTAACATGAGGAGGACTATTGAAAGCAAAAAATATTATGAAGAATTGTTTTTCCACATATATTCCCTCATTTTAGCCCCCACAGTCTAAAATATTAATGTCCTTCCCTACACTGACGTATAGAGAACATGTCACCAGGATTTCTCTCTGCAAATCTTTTTAAAGTTGTGTCTTTTAGCCTCACACAGCCTGTAAACATTAATAAAAAACATGGATTGTAGACTAATGACTGCTCATGTGTACAATGGGCTTATTTGCACCATCTAGGTGTAGTGTAAAAACTTTTCTTTGCCAGCACCCTGTCCATTGATGGATATAGATGATGCAGATAACACCATACACAGGACACACTAAATCTGGCACCTGTGCTGCAGAACAAATCTAGAGCAGGGTTCCCCAACTCCAGTCCTCAAGACCCACCAACAGGTCATGTTTTCAGGATTTCCTTACTATTACACAGGTGATGGAATTATTGCCTGTGGAGGTGATGCAATTATCACCTGTGCAATACTGAGGAAATCCTGAAAACATGACCTGTTGGTGGCTCTTGAGGACAGGAGTTGGGGAACCCTGATCTAGAACATGTACAGTGTATGCGCCTTGTGTGAGTAATCAGTTCATGTCCATATCTTTGTGAATTCGTTCCTATTTGGTACTAATATTTGTGTTTGTGACAACGACTTTACAGATGACTGCCACGCTGCACCTGTCCTGCATTTGCAACTTTATATAATTGCTACTCTAGGAGGTAGTCTGGTAATAAGCGCTAAACTATGCATGCCATCAGCGCCTAGTAATGCGAATGTAACAATATGCTGGTCCGATGCCATGCCAAGTCACTACTAGTTATTACTGGAGTTCAGAGAGCTAGACAAAATTGTATTGTCTTCATCTAGCCATAATACACCTTTTCCACAGCGTGCTGGAAACTGATTCCTTGTGGTAAGGAGAATGATACTCATACAGATGATTTCTCATGTACTCACCTTCAAATACTCCAAATTAGATCAATACCTTGAGAAGGAAAATCTCAACGCTGCCTGAGAAGGGACATAAAGCAGTCCTTGAATAACTTTATAACTTTACAACTACAGCAGAAAAGTTTTCCCCAAGCTGCTGTGCCTGCACATATCCTATTTCAAAGTCATTGTCTGCTCCCTGGGCTCCTGACAATTTGCAGTTTTCAACCCAAACTTAACACTTTGAAGTGTCCTTTGATGACTCTTTAATATTCTGATGGTGCTGCTGTAAAATGAAGAGTTGTGTAGGTTGCAATTATGATAATTTGTTATCGATCTGCGGCACATCTTAAATCTATGAAATGTATTACTTTAGTCTGAATGCTTACAACATTTTGTTAGCAGTAAAAAACCTTAAAAATGGGCTCATTGCACTGCATGCACAAGCAGGGGTCTGTAATCATCTATTTAGTAATGTAGGTAATAAATAATTAATCCAAAATATACTTGAGATGTGTTCTAACTGAAGAGATGTTTAGTAAGATAAGACTTTACTTAGTGCCGTTCCAACTTCTAGCTAAACCGTATTTATTGATGGCATCATAAAGTATGGCTCAGTATTCCAACAAACAGCTATATACTTAGGGAGCCTGTACACATTAGACTAACATCGGCTGAGCCCACCAGTATAGTCACATATAGTATAGTTCACAGTCTGATGTGTATGCGAACCTCCAGACTCCCCACCCGTCAGATGACTTTGTTGTAGAGAGGGAACCAACATTTGCATTTTTCGGACTACTGATCCTTTGATTTTCGCCGCCAAAGGAGGAGTCTTGAGAGCGCTCCTGTATATGAAGGACTCAAGAGCGATAGCTGTCAGCCAATTGATGGCTCGGCTGCCAGCTATCTATTGTGTATGAGCCCCCTTAAATTCAGTCTACAATTAAAATACAGTAGAAGTAATTTAATCTCTGGGCATAAGAGATGAGACTAGCTGGCAGTATCAGTCAGTGTACGCCATGGATGTAGAAAAACTCATAGGAGCCAGATGTAGCCCTCTATTGGAAAATTTCATTTTAGTGCCCAGATAAAAAGTTTGAAATGTTTCAATAAAAAAGAATAAATAAAAAAATAACGAGGTCAAACTGCCAAATGTATTGGCAACCTGGTTCCTGTGATGTGTTCTGCCCAAGAGTAAGCCATAAACATCCCACTTCCTTCAAGATTGCTGCAGAGCTCATCCCAATGTGTCATCCCATGAATATTTTTATTTTGTCACCTAATGCAAGGCCCCCATACACAATAAACTAAAGTAGTCCAAGCCCACTGATGTTGGCCGAATGTGTAATGTGTAAGGGAACCTCCCAACTCTCCCTAACAGATTACGCCTGTGGAGAGAAAGAACCAACCTGCTGAATTTCAGCAGCCAATCTTTTTTGCTCTCCCGGGTGATATGCCACAGCTAGGGGAGTCTGGAAGCAGCTCTCACAGAGAAGACAGGAGGGTAAGCTGAGCGTTCCTCTCTAGGGGGAAATCGGGAGAGATAGCTGTCAGCCAAATGATCCACTGACAGCAATCTGATGTGTATGGAGGTACATGGACTCAAACTGAACCAAAGCTATGGATGAAAAAGGTTCTTCAGAACTAAAATACTGCTGCCAGATTTATGGGGTTCACCTTCTGACATCTCAGCAGATCAAGTATTTGAAGGGACTGTGTCCACTATGTCATTTCTCTGCAATACCAGGGACAGTCACTCCTAAATACAGGTCTGTGCCTCATGAACAGTGAAGGAGACGTGGTGACCCTTTAATTTTCTGCTTGGCTTGAGAGCAGAATGTGAAATCCTTAAAGCGAACCTGTCAGCAGGATTTTGCTACGTAAACTACAGACAGTGTCATGTTGGGGCTGCAGCACTGATTAATATGATACCTGAGGTGAAGAAATGTCTTGTGGTTCTTGTGTAATCAGTGTTTTCAGTTTTGGGTTAATGATATGCTCGTGCACTGGGGCGGGACTGTGGGCGAGGTCCTTCCTTGGTGCTCTAGGTCAGATCAGCAAGATAAAACCTGCCCACAGGCCCACCCCTGTATGTCTCTTAGGCTGTCTCTATGATGAGGAACACACTTGTGCTTTGGGGTGGGCCTGTGCGCAAGTTTTATCTTGCTGATCTGGCCTAGAGCACCAAGGAAGGACCTCGCCCACAGTCCCGCCCCAGAGCACAGGCATATCATTAACCCAAAACTGCAAACACTGATTACACAAGAACCATCACATTAATCAGTGCAGCAGTCCTAACATGACACTGCCTGTAGTGTACTTAGCAAAATCCTGCTGATAGTTAAAGCAAACCTATCTGATATTGGCCTATGCTAAGTATAAGCCTCCAATTTTGTAGTTGACAGGACTTTACCTATTCAGGAGAACCTATTTTCCTAGGAGTTTGGACGCTCGCTCTAAAACCCACAAATATTTGGCTGATATGCATTCTTATTACTAGATTATGGGGAATCACTAATATAATCAGGGACAAGGTGCCCCTAATGATAGTTGCATATGATTCATGTCACAGAATCAGAAGTCTGCTAGTATCTATGGGATCACCAGGATCAACTGGTCTAGCCCATTTCAAGTCACCACCAGGTAAAAATACCCCCACAGGTCTCAGAACCAGTACAGGTATTCCTGAATAGATTTTAATCAATGAGGGCTTAAGCAAATATTAATTTTCCATAACAGTATAATGCCTATTTTATCTAATAGGATTTTGCGTGTGCTGAGTATTCCTTCTTCTGAGATTCTGGGATGCTGTGCTGCCAATGCATATCATGCACATGAAAACATCTTCGGGAAATAAACGAGGGTTCCGAAATCCTTATAATGTGATTTCCCTCATTAACCTTTGGGGTTATATGAAAACAGCAGGGAGAACGCTTTTCTTATCAGGAACAACCAGCCATACAGACGCTAAGCAACATCAATGACTTGCAGATCTGGTCTTCAAATGAAGGCCAACTGTGGTTACTGGGAATGGACTGCTAAACCCAGTCTTCTACCAATAGATGGGCACAAGCCACACTGCTCTTCTCCAAATCACAGCCATTAAAATCTAAACAAGAAGCAGACACGCTCTCTATTAAAAAGGCCATTGAAATGATTTTTTTCAGTTGTGTCTAGTTATGTTTTTCTATTTTTAAATTTCCATTGCTTATTTTAGTAATTGAATATGAAAGGAAAAAATAAAATCAAACAGTGAAAAAGAAAAAGCCTTGTGAATAGTAACAAACATTCGGTAAAGTCAGCAAGATTTACGGTACTTACTTTACAGTCACAAAGAACTAATTCATGAATTGCAGAAGGTCAGATATAGACGGTACACTTTGGTAATGTAGCATTAATGTGTAAGATTTTGTCTTGCACTTTGCACCTCTGTTGGGTTATTAAAAGCTTTAAAAATGAGTTTTCTGGGATTATTCAAAATAATTCCACGGATGGGGAAAATATAAACGTTACATCCTCCTTACATTCGCTGTCACTCCAGTGGTGCCCACTGGTACCAGAAGTGATGCCATCTTGTCAGTCACCTGCTTGCTGCAGCCAACCATTGGCCTCTGTGACCATGTTCTGTACTAACAATCATTGAGGCTAGCAATTGGCTCTAGCTGTATGGTGACAGGTGCATACTAGTTCTGGTGGTGGGGTGGCACTGAAGGCACAAGGGAATCAAGGGTTAAATAATTCTTATTTCTTTATTTTATGCCATTTTCTAACCTGGGACCAATTCCCCTCATCCCAAAAAATAAAAACATTAAAAGGGGTTTTCCACCAAGCCAAGTAATTTTTAATTAATAGCTCTTGGAATATTAAAGAGGTTGCCCACTACTTTTACATTCATGGACTGTTCTTAGGTTAAGTCATCAATGTCTGATCAGCCAGGGTCTAACACCCGGCACCCCCGAAGATCAGCCAGCCAGAAGTACTTACTTGCGGAGCTCGCTGTCTACTGGTAGAGGCTGCCGCAGGGTACTACACATCCGCCTCCTATTGATTAGAATAGAACAGGGATGTGTAGTACTAAGCTTCGGCGCTACAAGTAGACGGCCAGCTCCGCAAGTAAGTACTTCACTGCCACCAATAACAGCTAATCGGCAGGGGTGTCGGACTCTGGCAGATCAGACACTGATGACGTATCCAATGTAAAAGTAGTGGACAACCTGTTTAATAAGTTCCATAATTGGATGTGTTGAAAAAAATGTTCCTGTGCTGAGATAATCTTATAAATGTGCCCGTGCTGTGTACTGTGTAATGGCTGTGTCTGACCGTACAGGAACATGGTCTGATCATACCACATCTCCTGGGCAGGGGAGGAAGCAAAAGAGTATACGGACATTACAGTAAGGGATCACAACTGCTTTCTGTGAGGTAAAGCATTTCTTTGCCTGTTCAAAAACATGTTTAACTCCACAGAAAGTAATGATGTGATCCCTCGCTGTCAAGTCTGTATACTCTTGCTTTTTTTAAATAAAAGAGAGCACTATCAGTGAGACATGTAATGATTGACAGTCTGCTCTCCTAATCTACTTGTCTCACACTTTTAACGCCGCCTTTCATTTAAAATAAGCTCTGGAGATAGATTCTCAGGGAGATCAGTGTCCGGAGTACATTTTTTGCAGAGGCACATGCCATTTAGGAAAGCGCTTACTTCATTAAAGTGGTTCTCCGGGAATAGAAAAACAAAATTAACCTAAAAAGGAAATGTCATTATAAATGAATTCCTAAATACATTTAATTAGCAAATCTCAATTGTTTTGTCTAGAGAGGTAATCACTATAGAAATAAAATGTCCATCACCGTATTACACTGCCAGAAACCTGTCCTAGGTAGTAATTACAGGCGCCTGTGAGCGTGTGCAGTAGGAAGCTCCTCTGCTGTGACCTGGAGATAGTTCTGTTATTCATATAGACAGGGCACACAGCAGTGTGAGCGGCCTCCTCTTACCTCAGCATCTCTGCTATCTCCGGTAGTATTAGTGAGGCACATCTCTCTATATATGAGGGAGGCCGGAGCTTCCCCTACTGCACAAGCTCACTGGCACCTCTCCTAGAACGTTACTACAGATGACTATGAGCGTGTGCAGTAGGAAGCTCCTCTGCTGTGACCTGGAGATACTTCTGTTATTCATATAGACAGGGCACACAGCAGTGTGAGCGGCCTCCTCTTACCTCAGCACCTCTGCTATCTCCGGTAGTATTAGTGGGGCACATCTCTCTATATATGAGGGAGGCCGGAGCTTCCCCTACTGCACATGCTCACTGGCACCTCTCCTAGAACGTTACTACAGATGACTATGAGCGTGTGCAGTAGGAAGCTCCTCTGCTGTGACCTGGAGATACTTCTGTTATTCATACAGACAGGGCACACAGCAGTGTGAGCGGCCTCCTCTTACCTCAGCACCTCTGCTATCTCCGGTAGTATTAGTGGGGCACATCTCCCTATATATGAGGGAGGCCGGAGCTTCCCCTACTGCACATGCTCACTGGCACCTCTCCTAGAACGTTACTACAGATGACTATGAGCGTGTGCAGTAGGAAGCTCCTCTGCTGTGACCTGGAGATACTTCTGTTATTCATACAGACAGGGCACACAGCAGTGTGAGCGGCCTCCTCTTACCTCAGCACCTCTGCTATCTCCGGTAGTATTAGTGAGGCACATCTCTCTATATATGAGGGAGGCCGGAGCTTCCCCTACTGCACATGCTCACTGGCACCTCTCCTAGAACGTTACTACAGGTAACTGTGTGCGTGTGCAGTAGGAAGCTCCTCTGCTGTGACCTGGAGATACTTCTGTTATTCATATAGACAGGGCACACAGCAGTGTGAGCGGCCTCCTCTTACCTCAGCACCTCTGGTATCTCCGGTAGTATTAGTGGGGCACATCTCCCTACATACAGTGGGTACAGAAAGTATTCAGACCCCTTTACATTTTTCACTCTTTGTTTCATTGCAGCCATTTGGTAAATTCTAAAAAGTTCATTTTTTTTCTCAATAAAGTACACTCTGCATCCCATTTTGCCTGAAAAAAAACAAAATGTAGAAATTTTTGCAAATTTATTAAAAAAGAAAAACTGAAATATCACATGGGCATAAGTATTCAGACCCTTTGCTCAGTATTGAGTAGAAGCACCCTTTTGAGCTAGTACAGCCATGAGTCTTCTTGGGAATGATGCAACAAGTTTTTCACACCTAGATTTGGGGATCCTCTGCCATTGTTCCATGCAGATCCTCTCCAGTTCCGTCAGGTTGGATGGTGAACGTTGGTGGACAGGCATTTTCAGGTCTCTCCAGAGATGCTCAATTGGGTTTAGGTCAGGGCTCTGGCTGGGCCAGTCAAGAATGGTCACAGAGTTGTTCTGAAGCCACTCCTTTTTATTTTAGCTGTGTGCTTAGGGTCATTGTCTTGTTGGAAGGTGAACCTTCGGCCAAGTCTGAGGTCCAGAGCACTCTGGAAGAGGTTTTAATCCAGGAAATCTCTGTACTTGGCCGCATTCATGTTTCCTTCAATTGCAACCAGTCGTCCTGTCCCTGCAGCTGAAAAACACCCCCATAGCATGATGCAACCACCACCATGTTTCACTGTTGGGATTGTATTGGGGAGGTGATGAGCAGTGCCTGGTTTTCTCCACACATACTGCTTAGAACTTTTTGGTGATATCTTCATCTCATCAGACCAGAGAATCTTATTTCTCATAGTCTGGGAGTCCTTCATGTGTTTTTGAGCAAACTATGCGGGCTTTCATACACTGCTCAAAAAAATAAAGGGAACACCTAAACAACAGAGTATAACTCCAAGTAAATCAAACTTATGTGAAATCAAACTGTCCACTTAGGAAACAACACTGATTGACAATCAATTTCACATGCTGTTGTGCAAATGGAATAGACAATAGATGGAATATATTGGCAATTATCAGGACACCCTCAATAAAGGAGTGGTTCTGCAGGTGGGGACTACAGACGACATCTCAGTACTAATGCTTTCTGGCTGATGTTTTGGTCACTTTTGAATTTTGGTTGTGCTTTCACATTCGTGGTAGCATGAGACAGACTCTACAACCCACAGAAGTTGCTCAGGTACTTCAGTTCATCCAGGATGGCACATCAATGCGAGCTGTGGCAAGAAGGTTTGCTGTGTCTGTCAGCGTAGTGTCCAGAGGCTGGAGACGCTACCAGGAGACAGGCCAGTACACCAGGAAACGTGGAGGGGGCCGTAGGAGGGCAACAACCCAGCAGCAGGACCGCTACCTCCGCCTTTGTGCAAAGAGGAACAGGAGGAGCACTGCCAGAGCCCTGCAAAATGACCTCCAGCAGACCACAAATGTGCATGTGTCTGCACAAACGGTTGGGAACCGACTCCATGAGGGTGGTATGAGGGCCAGACGTCCACAGATGGGGGTTGTGCTCACAGCCCAACACCGTGTAGGACGCTTGGCATTTGCCACAGAACACCAGGATTGGCAAAGTCGCCACTGGCACCCTGTGCTCTTCACAGATGAAAGCAGGTTCACACTGAGCACATGTGACAGACGAGACAGAGTCTGGAGACGCCGTGGAGAGCGATCTGCTGCCTGCAACATCCTTCAGCATGACCGGTTTGGCAGTGGGTCAGTAATGGCGTGGGGTAGCATTTCTTTGGAGGGCCTCACAGCCCTCCATCTGCTCGCCAGAGGTAGCCTGACTGCCATTAGGTACCGAGATGAGATCCTCAGACCCCTTGTGAGACCATATGCTGGTGCGGTTGGCCCTGGGTTCCTCCTAATGCAGGACAATGCCAGACCTCATGTGGCTGGAGTGTGTCAGCAGTTCCTGCTAGATGAAGGCATTGAAGCTATGGACTGGCCGGCCCATTCCAGAGACCTGAATTTCGATTCAGCACATCTGGGACATCATGTCTCGCTCCATCCACCAACAGACCGTCCAGGAGTTGGCGGATGCTTTAGTCCAGGTCTGGGAGGAGATCCCAAAGGAGACCATCCGCAACCTCATCAGGCGCATGCCCAGGCGTTGTAGGGAAGTCATACAGGCATGTGGAGGCCACACACAATACTGAGCCTCATTTTGACTTTTTTTAAGGACATTATATCAAAGTTGGATCAGCCTGTAGTGTGTTTTTCCACTTTAATTTTGGGGGTGACTCCAAATCCAGGCCTCCATTGGTTAATAAATTTGATTTCCATTGATGATTTTGTTGTCAGCACATTCAACTTTGTACAGAACAAAGTATTCAATGAGAATATTTCATTCATTCAGATCTAGGATGTGTTATTTGAGTGTTCCCTTTATTTTTTTGAGCAGTGTATGTCTTGCACTGAGGACAGGCTTCCGTCGGGCCACTCTGCCATAAAGGCCCGAATGGTGGCCAGATCTGTGCCTTGCCACAATTCTGTCTCTGAGCTCCTTGGGCAGTTCCTTTGAGCTCATGATTCTCATTTGGTCTGACATGCACTGTGAGCTGTGAGGTCTTATATAGACAGGTGTGTGCCTTTCCAAATCAAGTCCTATCAGTTTAACTAAACACAGCTGGACTCCAATAAAGGAGAACACCACAAACAAGGAGGATCACAAGGAAATGGACAGCATGTGACTTAAATACAGTGGTGGCCAAAAGTATTGGAACCGATGCAATTCTGTCAGATAATACTCAGTTTCTTCCTGAAAATGATTGCAATCACAAATTCTTTGGTATTATTATCTTCATTTAATTTGTCTTCAATGAAAAAACACAAAAAGAATTGTCCTAAAGCCAAATTGGATACAATTCCACACCAAACCTAAAAAAGGGGGTGGACAAAAGTATTGGCACTGTTTGAAAAATCATGTGATGCCTCTCTAATTCGTGTAATTAACAGCACCTGTAACTTACCTGTGGCACCTAACAGGTGTTGGCAACAACTAAATTACACTTGCAGACAGTTAACATGGATTTAAGTTGACTCAACCTCTGTCCTGTGTCCTTGTGTGTACCACATTGAGCATGGAGAAAAGAAAGAAGACCAAAGAACTGTCTGAGGACTTGAGAAACCAAATTGTGAGGAAGCATGAGCAATCTCAAGGCTACAAGTCCATCTCCAAAGACCTGAATGTTCCTGTGTCTTCCGTGTACAGTGTCATCAAGAAGTTTAAAGCCCATGGCACTGTGGCTAACCTCCCTAGATGTGGACGGAAAAGAAAAATTGATGAGAGATTTCAACGCAAGATTGTGCGGATGGTGGATAAAGAACCTCGACTAACATCCAAACAAGTTCAAGCTGCCCTGCAGTCCGAGGGTACAACAGTGTTAACCCGTACTATCCGTCGGCGTCTGAATGAAAAGGGACTGTATGGTAGGATACCCAGGAATACCCCACTTCTTACCCCGAGACATAAAAAAGCCAGGCTGGAGTTTGCCAAAACTTACCTGAGAAAGCCTAAAACGTTTTGGAAGAATGTTCTCTGGTCAGATGAGACAAAAGTAGAGCTTTTTGGCAAAAAGCATCAACATAGAGTGTACAGGAAAAAAAAAAAAGAGGCATTCAAAGAAAAGAACACGGTCCCTACAGTCAAACATGGCGGAGGTTCCCTGATGTTTTGGGGTTGCTTTGCTGCCTCAGGCACTGGACTGCTTGACCGTGTGCATGGCATTATGAAGTCTGAAGACTACCAACAAATTTTGCAGCATAATGTAGGGCCCAGTGTGAGAAAGCTGGGTCTCCCTCAGAGGTCATGGTTCTTCCAGCAGGACAATGACCCAAAACACACTTCCAAAAGCACTATAAAACGGTTTGAGAGTAAGCACTGGAGACTTCTAAGGTGGCCAGCAATGAGTCGAGACCTGAATCCCATAGAACACCTGTGGAGAGATCTCAAAATGGCAGTTTGGAGAAGGCACCCTTCAAATATCAGGGACCTGGAGCAGTTTGCCAAAGAAGAATGGTCTACAATTCCAGCAGAGCATTGTAAGAAACTCATTGATGGTTACAGGAAGCGGTTGTTCGCAGTTATTTTGGCTAAAGCTTGTGCAACCAAGTATTAGGCGGATGGTGCCAATACTTTTGTCTGGTCCATTTTTGGAGTTTTATGTGAAATGATCAATGATTTGATTTTTGCTTCATTCTCTTTTGTGTTTTTTCCTTGCAAGTAAATTAAATGAAGATAATAATACCAAAGAATTTGTGATTGCAATCATTTTCAGGAAGAAACTGAGTATTATCTGACAGAATTGCAGGGGTACCAATACTTTGGGCCACTACTGTATGAGTGTCTGAGCAAAGGGTCTGAATACTTATGACCATGTGATAATTTCAGTTTTTCTTTTTGTAATAAATTTGCAAAAATTTCTACATTTCAGTTTTTTTTCAGTCAAGATGGGGTGCAGAGTGTACTTTAATGAGAAAAAAAAATGAACTTTTTAAAATTTACCAAATGGCTGCAATGAAACAAAAAGTGAAAAATTTAAAGGGGTCTGAATACTTTCCGTACCCACTGTATGAGGGAGGCCGGAGCTTCCTACTGCACATGCTCACTGGCAGCGCTCTAGGACAGGTTCTCTCAGTGTAACAAGAAAGCTGTTATTACCTCCCTAAACAAAACTATTGTGATTTGCTAATTAAATGTATTTAGAAATTTATTTATAATGACACTTCCTTTAGTTACTTTTTTTTTTATTCCCTGAGAACCCCTTTAAGTGGCGTGTGCTTCTTAAAGGGGTTGTCCACTAGTAGGGGCCCTGCGCGCAATCATTACTGTCCCCACCTTCGGATGTATTCTTAAATCTAGAGGACGTGAGCGCTGTGGCTGGCCGCTCACTTCCTCTTGATTACTAATATATCCAAAAGGAAAGGACATTGATGCCAATGCTGATTGGGCGCAGGGCTCATGTGTCAGAAAAACCGCACGTGAGCCCCAAAAACGCGAGTGCCGACACCGCTGGAACAGCACCAACAAGGGAGACAGGTATAGGTGTTTTTATTTTCACAGGGGCAAATATTCAGGTTGAGAAAGGGTTGTCGTTTTAGTGGACAACCCCTTTAATGAATTTAGCACATTGTACTCCAGTGAAGCTTTAGTAAGACTGGCGTGTCCAATGCCAGTCCTAATGAATCGTCCCCATGGTGTACAAATCTAATCACTTGTTACAGCACACTTCAGTGTCTACTTAATGCAGAAAGGCAGTGAAATAGGGTAATTAACCCTAAAGCAATATATGTTTTGCAAATTACATATCATGCACTTTATGCAGGAAGGAAATCCTTCACAACCACTGTCTAAATATTTAGAAACAATGTGAAATACAAACTGAGTAGACCCTGAAATAGTAACAACATGATAAACGTGTAATCTGAAGTAGAAGAAAATAATCAGTTCAAATAAAGCAGAACACACTAGTGCGTTACCAAGATTATTGGGGGGGGGGGGGGGGGATTTGTACCCTGGAACCATGAAGAGTTATGTATTAGTACAGAAAAAGGTAGAACCTTAGTAGCTTAAGGGAGGCCTGACAGCAGGATTTCCCCTTATTAACTAATGGCAGAGCTGCATTGGGTCGTTTAATACGGATTTCTAGCCTCCTAAACGTTTAGGAAAAGTTCCCAGCAGAATTGTAAGATCACCCTATTTAATATTGCCTAGCCACACATTATAATTAACTGGACTAGTCCAAGAGGCTTCTGCTCAGGTCGGACCAGTCCAGCCCAAAGGCACAACTGACTGCTCTGCAGTGCCCCTCTGCCTCCTCCCTAAATCCTGCAAATGCATGGTTACAGCCATGGGTTCAAGAACGCACAATAAACTTCTGCCTATATTCCACTGCCTTGGTATAACATTGCACATGCCCCAGATGTGTTACAGAGCCAACGCTTCCCTTCGTGAGCTTACAGGAACTGCTGTGCTAGAGTCCTGAGCCAGAAAGATGGTGGCATGTACTGTATGCAAAAATTCTCTGTACAAGCTGTGACAAAGTCACTGGCAAAGTACTAGAGGGGAGATGTGTAGCACTGAGCCTGTTAGCTTCAGTAATAAAAACCTAGGAAAAATGATCCAGCACACAAAGTGCTGAGAGGGGTTAATCAGCCATGCTTAGTGCTAGGATGATTGAGGAGTCCAGAGGATAAATACCCAGCTTTCTAGAGCAGTATGTGTGGGATGGGCCCAGAGGTGAAAGCTCTGGAGCAGTTTTGTCATGTGAAGGAAAGCTAAACCTTGTGTCGATTGTTCCTGAAAGGGGCGGTTACCCTTAGCAACAAGGATTGTGCCATACATTAGGTTTTTTTTGTTTTCCTGTTAGGCCAGGAAAGCCATTTATTTTGCCAACATTGCCATGGTTTATGCAGTACTCTTAATAAACCAGCGGAAGATTTAAAGAGACAGTGTTCCCGTGTCTACCTCTAGGTGCAGCCGAGTGAACCGATCTACCACAATGCCTGACGTCGCACCTGTAAATCATACATTTATGGGTTTTAGTGAACAGGGAGGAGGCAGAGATGTCAATAATGCCTCTGTGGGTGTGATATCAATCAACTGGCTGGGCTCATCTGGTCCACACTAAGTGCACACCTCTTGAATTAATCCAGCTAATTATAATATATGTGACACCACAATATTAACAACATGATTTTACAATTATGATGGGAACTTCACCAATAAATTGGGGTTGCTAGAAATCAGCAAAAGTGGGGTGACCTATTGTAACGTTTAGTGGCAGAATTTAACAATTTAAAAAATATATATATTTTCATTGGTTAGGTAGCATAGAGTTAGTATGCTTCCATAGTCTGTGCCCCAGCCAGAGGTCACTTCATCCACACCAATAGTGCCCAAGACAGAGCAAGGCGGCAAGACCACAATGCCCAAGATTCTCACTCTGGTCTCCAGTGGTTGCTCACACTAACAGTGGATATGTTTGATACTATATTCATTTATTATCATGCTAATCTATATCTGTAGGACTACCTACTCTGCAGTGTCTTAACCAGAAACAAATGCAGTCATTTGCTAAGTATAGCTGACTATGTCAAGCCTTGCTTTATGAGTAAATGTGTGAAACGTCTGGTGAAACAGGCGTAGGCTTAGTTTTCAGCTTGTACAAGTTTCAGCCATCCAAGATGAGCCTTTTGTTATTGTCAAAACATGTTAACATGCCAACCTCCAAATGAAAGGAATATCCCAGGGAAAGCTAATTATTTGTCTTCTGAGCAGCAAACAGAAACAGAATCTGAAAGCACCGCATGCGGCCCTACGGTAATTGGCATGCTAATTAGGACTTCATGATCACGACAGAAATACATGTAAATACACATGGGCTGATGGTTCCTCCTTGGCAATCTAGAAAACAAAGCTACAAGAGGCACAGGGTCACACTATAAACCACATTCATTATTAAATAGATCTCCTGGAACTGACAAGGATGCTGCATTTACTTTGAAAATTCATGTAAGAATGACTGTATGATGAGCATTTTAGAAGTCCAGCTACAGAATGTGAGCTCAGCCCAATGTATTCAGTCTGGACAATGTGAGGACATTGAGGCTAACTGACAGCTGCAGCTTGTACTTAGCAGTGTGAGATCTCAGCAGGGAGGAGAGACATTGAGGAGCTGCTAATTAAATGTTTCAAAGCAAATATAGTATGCTAGGAAATAATCTATGCAGTTGGTATTGTGAAATTCGATAACATTTGTTTTAAATTTGAACACCATTCACATGTAGAGCTTTTTACCACACAAGACCAATAATTATGTATGATTTTCTAGAGTTACTGTCAGTTAATATTGATCATTTTATGTCTTATTTAGGTTGGTCAGGAATTTTTTTCTTTCAGAGTCCAGAACTACCATGCTACCCTGTTCACAAAGGGCAAGCACAAGCGGACAAGTACAAATATCATTCGTGCTCAGCATTCTTCCTCCTACCCATAAAAGCGTTTCATTTAAAGTACCCACTGCAATGGACAATCAAAGAAGGAACCAACTGACAAAAATAAATTGATTTTAGGAAAGTTTAGTAGAAGCTGTTAAAACTAAACGCAAAATGTATCAGCAGCATGTCAAATGACAATAATAAAAAAAAAAAAAAAGTATAGAGGAAGACATAGATGAGACAGCGAAATCAGCATTGAGCTACTCACCATCCCGATACAGAACAGGATAAACAGCAGCAGCCAGGGAATGTCAGTACAACTGTGCTCCTCCAGCGGCCTCCAGTCCCGCTTAGAGTTCTAGAACAAAAACACAAATTTTCAGACCTGTCTCAGAAAATCATTGCAAACATATATAGAGGATCTTACTAGAATGCTAGGAGACTGGATTCACACATCTGTGTCGTGGACTGGCTGTAGATCTCCTGACCCAAACTTGCCAGCCTAATACAGACCTGGGCAAAGTGCAGCCTGCAGGCCACATCCAGCCCTCTGGCTGTTGCTGTCTCGGTCTGCGGGCCAAGACAGCCGAGGGGCTGAAAATACAGTGGGTACGGAAAGTATTCAGACGCATTTAAATTTTTCACTCTTTGTTTCATTGCAGCCATTTGGTAAATTCTAAAAAGTTCATTTTTTTCTCATTAAACTACACTCTGCACCCCATCTTAACTGAAAAAAAACAAAATGTAGAATTTTTTGCAAATTTATTATAAAGAAAAACTGAAATATCACATGGTCATAAGTATTCAGACCCTTTGCTCAGACACTCATGTTGTCCATTTCCTTGTGATCCTCCTTGAGATGGTTCTACTCCTTCATTGGAGTCCAGCTGTGTTTAATTAAACTGATAGGACTTGATTTGGAAAGGCACACACCTGTCTGTATAAGACCTCACAGCTCACAGTGCATGTCAGACCAAATGAGAATCATGAGCTCAAAAGGAACTGCCCAAGGAGCTCAGATACAGAATTGTGGCAAGGCACAGATCTGGCCAAGGTTACAAAATAATTTCTGCATTACTCAAGGTTCTTAAGAGCACAGTGGCCTCCACAATCCTTAAATGGCAGAAGCTTGGGACCACCAGAAGTCTTCCTAGACCTGGCCGTCCAGCCAAACTGAGCAATCGTGGGAGAAGGGCCTTAGTGAGAGAGGTAAAAAAGAACCCCAAGATCACTGTGGCTGAGCTCCAGAGATGCAGTAGGGAGATGGGAGAAAGTTCCACAAAGTCAACGATCACTGCAGCCCTCCACCAGTCGGGCCTTTATGGCAAAGTGGCCTGACAGAAGCCTCTCCTCAGTGCAAGATATATGAAAGCCCGCATAGAGTGTTCTCAAAAACACATGAAGGACTCCCAGACTATGAGAAATAAGATTCTCTGGTCTGATGAGACGAAGATAGAACTTTTTGGTGATAATTCTAAGCAGTATGTGTGGAGAAAACCAGACACTGCTCATCACCTGCCCAATACAATCCCAACAGTGAAAAATGGTGGTGGCAGCATTATGCTATGGGGTGGTTTTTCAGCTGCAGGGACAGGAAGACTGGTTGAAATTTAAGGCAACATGAATGCGGCCAAGTACAGAGATATCCTGGATGAAAACCTCTTCCAGATTGCTCTGGACCTCAGACTTGGTCGAAGGTTCACCTTCCAACAAGACAATGACCCTAAGCACACAGCTAAAATAACAAAGGAGTGGCTTCAGAACAACTCTGTGACCATTCTTGACTGGCCCAGCCAGAGCCCTGACCTAAACCCAAGTGAGCATCTCTGGAGAGACGTGAAAATGGCTGTACACCAGCGTTCACCATCCAACTTGACAGAACTGGAGAGGATCTGCAAGGAAGAATGGCAGATGATCCCCAAATCCAGGTGTGGAAAACTTGTTGCATCATTCCCAAGAAGACTCATGGCTGTACTAGCTCAAAAGGGTGCTTCTACTCAATACTGAGCAAAGGGTCTAAATACTTATGACCAAGTGATATTTCAGCTTTTCTTTTTTAATAAATTTGCAAAAATGTCTACATTTCTGTTATTTTTCAGTCAAGATGGGGTGCAGAGTGTACATTAATGAGAAAAAAATGAACTTTTTAGAATTTACCAAATGGCTGTAATAAAACAAGAGTGAAAAATTTAAAGGGGTCTGAATACTTTCCGAACCCACTGTAGGTATATAGGAGGATACAGTATATAGAGGTCAGTCAGGGGGCTCATACAGTATATAGGGGGATGTCAGCATACTTCATTCTGCGCAATATTAAGTATACAACTAATATTAATATAAAATAATTATAAATTAATATGTTAATATCAATATTGAGCAGAATTAATTCCAGCTTATTGGTTCAGCCCTCCAAAACAGTCACGGTCTTATGTGGCCCCTCGGGAAAATTAATTGCCCACCCCTGGCCTAATGTATCCCTATGATGGCTGGTAAGAGTTCGGGAGACTTGCAACCGGTCAGTGCAACATGGCCTGCAATGTTGAAGATGTAGCCTAATGCTGTTACTAGAATGTCTGCCCTCTGGGAAGGGGTGCCATATTTTCAGAGAAAGTAGCATTAAGAATAAAAGTATGACATAGAACCCCACAACAGATTCTCCACTTCTGGGGACATTTATATTAACATTTGGGGCTATAAACAATTTTTGCAAGTTGGTTTACAAGCTGTTTCCTTGCAAATTCAACTTCATAAATCAGCTTAATGAAAATAGTTAGAAACTCTGCCATTGGATAGTCAGAAGGAGCTCGCTGATGGATCCCCAGTTAACCCACTTTTCAGCCAGGAACAGACAATTTAACACTGAGGTTATAGGAAGAAAAACTGTAATTTTTTTCATAACAGCCAATTACAAAAGTTTTTTTAGCCAAACATATATGCATAAGAAATAAATATATACATTGTCCCCAAAAGTTGGTTAAGAACTATGATATAATTATTTTAAGATGCACTATATACCTGGGGACTTTACATGCGAAAACAGGCTTTATAGTACATACATGTACCAATAAATAACAAGGACAAACAAACATGGCTGAGTAAGTAACCGACTAATATATTGGTAGAGATGCTAGGGCAATCTAAAGAAAAGGGCAAAAGTAGACCTATATAAATTATATGAAACATATTCTGAATACTAGAATTTTATTGAATTTTTTAGCCTATTAAAAGGACAAATATCCACTGTCAACACTATGGAAAGAAATAATGGCTACAGTCAATGTTCAAGCTACTAATGCACTCATTTGCGTTCAATTACGGCTTCTAAACTCAGGCTGTCAAGGAAAAGGAGCCATTTGCTTTATTGGCTCCGAGTTTATTAGTACAGGGGAAGAAAAGGTTTCAGGGGGGTCATTTTGAGTTATAAAGACAGACAAGGATGGCAGTAGTAAATACTTTGAGAACACACGTAGTGGGCAATGGTGGAGGCGCAATGGCCAATATGCAGAATAGTTATAATGGAAAATGGATCTGGGATGGTGAGAGCGACTGAGATTTCAGCTTCTACCTTCTCAGTACATTTTGGAAAAGGTGATCTGGTTGTTCTATTGGCAACATTGACACATTCTCCGAAAAGGTGTTATGATTGAAGCTCAAAAGAGAATATATTAGAACATAGAAATATTGCTTATGTACAGGACTACAGAAAAACAAACATCAGCAGCCACTAATCCACTGGATGTTGAGTTATTCTTCCTGATCCATCATGGTGTGTGGTGGAACTTGCTGGAAGCAGACATACATCTATATCAGATCACAATCAAGAACAAAGCCAGGGCATCACTCTGACCAATACTATGGAGCCACCGATAACTAACAGATGATTTACATGTTGGGTGACAACTATTGTGACTATCATAGCTCTAATGCGGGCCATACATAATATAGTATGACCACTTCCACCATTTCAGTCAACCATAGTCTGCCTGAGAAAATTGGACAGATTATGCAAATGACATTCAGATCAAACTCCGATCAGATCAGAGTTTGATCTGAGTGTCAGCATAGTTGGATCCAATTCATTTGGATGATAGAATCGGAACAGAGGGGGAAGATGGAGAACAAAATTTCTACATCTTCTCCATTCTGTCAATCATGTTTCCCATGCATCCACAGACTTGAATAGGTGAGTGGCATCCGATTTTAAGGTTTAAGATTCTGTCAGTGAAAAAAAAAATTGGACATAACCATTGGTGCTGTCCGGTAAAAAAAAAATAATAATAATAATGATAATCGGACAGCACTCATCCGATGTATATGCTGGTGTGAGTGAGCCCCAAGGCTGAGATCTAAATTGTTGCAGCTTTTATGCTGCAATTATGGCAAAAATGCATTATTTAGTTGTTTTCTGGGGGATGAGTTAGAAAATGGGGAACAAAAAAAAATTCTAAATTTGGTGAAATTGTGAGGGGGCGGCACTTTCTTTGGGCTTTGTTTTTATGGAGTTCTTTCTGCACTAAAAATAACCTGGCAACATGATTCTCCCGTTCAATACTATTTCAGCTATACCAATTAAAAATTTTCTGGTGGGAAAAAAAAAAGAAAAAAAAATTGTGTGCGCCATGAGCTGACATTTTTTATTGCTACCAATATGGTGTACAAATGACAGTTTGATTGCTTTTTATTGCACATTTTTTTGGGCAAGGAAGTAAAAAAAGAGGTAGCTCTGGCATTCCAATTTTTCTTGTTTTCAGTGTCTATCATACAGTTTAAATAATTGTCTATTTTGATACATTGGAGGTGTCAATTCCAAATATGTTTTTTTGTTTTTTTTAAGCCCGTAGGGGACTTGAAACGGCATGCGTTCAATCGCTTATGCTGTTCTATACACTGTAGTATAGTTTATAAGGAAATTGTGGTTCTCCTACAGACCTCAGCTATGGCTGAGCTTCACCAAATACCTTGTTTTCACTAAGCAAAAAATCACAACTTTGTAGCACACTGAGAAAAACCTGTTTGGTAAGGTAGGACTCATGAAGAGACTAGCATACAGTGAGATTAATCTTGAAGAAGTTTTCCCATGTTGTAAAGTGATTGCCGCATATCTGGCGGCCGTCACTTCATGTCTTGATAATGTGTGAAACAAGCAAGCTGTAAATCACTTAAAATATTGTCTTGCCCCCCAAAAGTCTCCTTTCAGCAAGAGCAATTCATACCAGAAAGTGTCAGAATGAAAGTTCCAGCACCTATAGTATTGGCAAAATTTTTATTAGGAGGAACTGTCCATTCAAAAATCCAGAATAGCAAATTATAGAACATGAAAAGAAAACCTGCTTTGATTTTGTGTATGTGGGATGAGGGCAGTAAAACTGTATTTTCTGTAGGTATTATAATCAGTAGACATATGTTTTTACCAAATATTGTTCGCCGTCTCATACATAAGGCAACTCTGTATCAGGCTCTCCATTCACAGCAGATAAAAAATACAAAGCTTTACAAGAATATTAGAGTGATATACCAAGAAGCCACGGAGAAGCATTTATTTCCTTTAGAGATTTCCGTAAGACAGCGGAAATCAATGAGAAGCATAAACTTCTATAAATTTACAGTACTCTTGTAAATGTTAAACCACTGTGAAAATAATGACCTGCCATGAGCCATGGAGGTTTCCAGAGGCAGAATGATGAGATTTATCCAGGAGCAGTAATACTCAGGAACCTGGGTGTATATACGGTGCCTGCTCTGAAGACAACCATATGTCACCGCTGTCTACACTTCTGTAGCCTCCATCTGCTTCCTACACGGACTACCTGCAAATACATGTTTTCTATATATGCTAGTACAGTAAAAACAGATGAAGCCAACCATCCAGCTACTTACTGCAGGACAAGTTGCACTTTTCAATGCCAACTGGTCTTCCTTGACACAAGTACAGCATAGGACTGATCCGGTCAGTCAACTGGCTTAGTGGTGATACCAATGTGGATGGTACGAGACCGATAACCCAGTGATTGGCTGCAGCGGTAACGTACTGTGGACGTGGTCACCAAAGACCAGGAACAGAAACAGAACTAGGGCGGGAGCCGCAAGGAGTAAGTAAAGTTAATTGCTTTTTTTTTTTTTTCCCTTCAAATACTTTTATTAGGAATTTCAGAAAAGAAAAAAAAACATATAAAGACATATGAACAATGCCAAAATGAACATTAATCAGGAGCCCGTACGCAGATCAGGCACAATGTATAGTCAATAAATTGTGATTAGCTGGCACAACAAATAAACAAAGATTAAGTATTAACAACTTACAGTCATCATCGTCAACAAAAGGAATTAAGTAAAAATAAAGAATTCGTACTGATTATCTCCCATGTTTTAGTTTACGCGTAATAGTCCAAAATTATTGTTTAGATCCTCTAGAACAGTGGTCCCCAACTTTATTTGCACCAGGGACCGGCTTCAAGCAAGACCATTTTTTCATGGCCCGGCAGGGCGGGGTGTGGGTGTGGAGCCATGCCAGGAGCCCCACATAGTGTGCTGTGCCGGGAGCCGTGTCACTGAGGCCCCATCATGCCCTGCAGCAAGATGGGGCAGCTGTGTCCTGACAGCTGCTATTCAGCTGCATTCACTTAATCCTGCTTCAGGACCTGTGGTGACATCACAGTCATGTGACCTTGATGTCATCACAGGTCCTCTACCGGTGCTCCCTGCGGGAGTCTAGAACAGCAGGCAGCATCCACCCCACACAATGTGCTCCGAGCCGCCGCACTATCAATATTTAGTGATTGTCTACGGCAGCGGCGAGGACCGGCAAAAAAACCCCAATGGCCCGGTCCTGGTCCGCGGACCGGTGGTTGGGGACCCCTGCTCTAGAATATACCATTCTGTAGAAGTAAATGGTTCGACAATTTTATTTTTTTCAGTCAGAGCAACACGTTATAATAAACTGTCTCCATTTAGATAAAAATTTGCCAGCTTGTTCCTTGTTACTGAGGGCATCTAGTTGTTCTACTCCCATAAAGTGTTTCAATTGGATTATCAGCTCTGCTATGGGGGGAATGTTAGGGTCTAGCCAATGTCTGAGTATCTGTTTTTTTTTGCCAGGAAGAGTAGAGTATGGAGCAGATTTGGGGGGCTTTTTGTATTTTTGTAGGGGTTCTCTGGGTTAATCCAATAATGTAGTAGGGCTAAGTATGGAGAGAGGGTGTACTCTGGACCCCATATAGTATTCATCAAATCTGAAACACGATCCCAATATACTGTTGAATCGGTGCAGGACCATAGGCCGTGCATAAGGTCAGAGTACGGATGATGACACTTAGGGCATGCAATTAGTCTACTTGATAATGGATCTTTTTTTGGTATATTAAAAGGCATATATGGCCCAATGTATTATTTTATATTGAGTTT
Source organism: Phyllobates terribilis (assembly GCF_046119375.1). Taxonomy (NCBI): domain Eukaryota; kingdom Metazoa; phylum Chordata; class Amphibia; order Anura; family Dendrobatidae; genus Phyllobates; species Phyllobates terribilis. Next base: position 113,240,077 of record NW_027362761.1, on the reverse strand, counting down.
CTCTCCATGTTTTCATTTATAATGTATTTTCTAAATACCTTCCAGCCTAATCTGATCTTAGTGGGAATTTCAAAGTCTGAGAGAGGAGACGGTCGGAAGCAATTGCCTCCATAATACCTTTACTCCGGAGTCTACAGGTGTATGAAAGGAAAAACTCACTGAATCAACGGTTGTTATAGCTCTGGCCTCCTTTGTCTCCTCGCCTCGTAGATCCCTTAGGAGACCATGAGCAAGAAGGAGTATTCTCATGGTGGATCTGTTCTGGGCTGGCTCTTCGGCACAGTACTTTTGCTGACAAAAGTATCTGCTTTAACAGGTGAAATAAATTCCCGGAAAGAGCCACCTGTGTCTTTCAAGCGTAGAGTAGCCGGGTAGCGGAGTTGAAAGCAAAATTTTTCTTTGTGCAGTCTGATGCATATAGAGCTGAAGGACTTCCTTTTCCTGGTTACTTCGATGGAGTAGCCTTTGAAAAGAAAGATTTTATGGCCTTGAATGATCAATGGGTGGTTTAGTTGTTTGTATGCTCGGATAATGTACGCTTTATCATTGAAGTCCAGAAATTTCATAATGACCTGTCTTGGCCTGATTGTACTCTGGGCCCCATAGATAGCAGGTGGAGAACCGATTCTGTGAACTCTTTCCACCTTTTACCTTCAGGTAGTTTTAGGGCTTTTGGGACTTCATTTTCGCATAGGGATTTCAAGGTGTTCTGAAGATACGATTCAGGTAGACCCACTAAACGCAGATAGCTTCTACGAGAGCGATTCTCAAGGTCATCTATACGGTCTCAAAATTATGTTTTCACAAACGATAGATATTTTGGAATGGTCTTCTTTTGAATCATCCTCGATGTTCGATATTCGTGATTCTAATTCGGTAAGCTGTTCGGCTTGCTCATCCTGTCTGGTTTGTAGATCCAGCACGGCAGTGTTTAGTGTGGATTGTATTATGGTTTTGATTTCGGGTAATAGCCTAGCAGTGACCTCATCCGCTAGTTCTGAAGAGTCCATATGTGTCTCCCCATTCCTTGACGTAGAACTGCGGGGCATTTTGGGGGGGTTGACGCAAATCCTCTCCACCCTCAGATTGGGCAAGATGTTCCTCTTGGTCAAAAGTAGGAGCCATATTATGAAGATTGGAGAAGTCAGAGTGGTTGGAAAAAGTAGATTGTTTTTGCCAGCTACGGAGCGGAGAAGGTAGCGGTCCATATAGGCCAATGATATTGTTTGAAGATGGCCTTCAGCTGTGTGAAAGTTTCGATGAATCGCTGAGCTGCAGGAATCAAGAATCAGGAGCCCGGAGTAGATGTACAGGGGGGGGTGAACATGGACGGTTAATCAGAGCTCACATGTTCGGCGCCTGAACCGGAAGACTCAGATTCATAGTCCGTAGACTGTAGCTACTACATAAAAAATGGAGAAATCACCAGAGCAGATTATCTATTGACCAGTGAGACTAAATATGTGGGGCCAAGGTTGGTTATTAAATGGCCATGGAGAGTTGGATGATATCACAAGAGTAGTGAGTGAACAGTAATTGTTTTAATTGCTCTTTTTACATACACAAAATAATTATTAATGCTACAAAACCCTTTTTAAAGGTCCTATTGGGTCAATATAATACAAATATAGTAACAGCAGGGATTTTTTTAAAATTATTAAGTTTTGAAAAATAAACTACGTTTTGATTGGAAAAACATTTTTATGCATTTTAATTCTATTGTGAGAACTTTTTTTTCAATAAATTTCAACTTTTTTTTTTTGCCTTACCGGACACTTCATGGCTTAGCTAAACTCCATAAACCAAAATACGGCCCATCAGTAAGAAACTGACTGCATTTCCTACATAATGCCCTGTTGCTTTTTGTAACCACTGCAAGTTGCCATTACCCACTGCAGGTTAGAATAGTATTGCGGCACTGCTAGGTCTTCACTGTTACCATTGCTATAAAGTACTAGACGCAACCACTTATCACACCCACGTATCCAGCCGTGTATAAGAATAAGCCTACCACTGCAACAGAAATCGTTCTTTAGCAAGTGGTCAAAAGGATTTCCAGAAATTACGATACTGATTCCCAAAATAGTAAACTATCCTCTATTTACAAGATGGGGGGAGCCCATTTTGGTGGAATCAGAGTCGGTATAAAATGGACCGACTCCTAAAATATATAATAAATTGGGTACAGTAGTTCAATGCAGTTTGTTGGGAATAATTTTTCATAAGAATTTTGGAAAGTTATGAAATGTCTGTCCTATTCCTGATATAAGGGTCTGACTTTTAGCTGAGGTGAATCTGTGCTACAGTAAATTTATCACTTAAACATGAGCCATGTATGAGGGAGTCAGAGTCGTGGAGTCGGAGGTTTGGCTTACCGACTCCACAGCCCTGGTTACTCCAATACTCTAGCTTACCGAAGGGGCTCTATAAAGTGCCATGCCCATTTTATTGCTTACCGGGCATAACTCCATTCATTTTGCAGTGGCAAAACAAGCCACAGTCACAACAAACCTACAGAGCTGTGACTGGTGGACAGTGAAGCACACATGGAACCTTTAATCAGCAGTGGTCTGCCCAGCAGTGGTCTGCCCAGCAGTGCACACTGACCGCGTGGTGTTCCGCTCAGTACAACTTTGACATCTAGCTGCCGCCAGGGGTGATAACATCTGATCGGTGGAGGTGCCAGGAATCAGACCACCAATTATTTCTTTCTTTGTTGAGAGTTTTGTGCATTATAAGATAAATAAGAAATTTTCTAAAAATATATTGCATTACACCTTTGTTATACCATAGCTTATCATTCGGCACTAGCACTCCACCCTTTTACATTTACTTGTAGAGAATCAGAAAAAGTGATTACCGTAACTGATAACAGGACTACACCGATAGCAAATACCCGTGACAGAGACTAATAAACTGAGTGAGCAATTGTTCTCTATTAAAAATTATACTATGACAGTGCTTGAAAAATCCCGCAATTCACTTTATTTGATGAAGAAATACACTTAAAAAAAAATACACACAACAAGTAGCAGGTTGCTAAAAACCATTTGGCAGCAATGTTTTAGTTCATAAAAAGAAATAATCAAAACATCACATCATTATGGCAGTCTGAGCAGTTTTTTTCTCATACAAATCACCAGTTTCCCTACATAGTGAAAATGCTAAAATTCTTCCTGCCGCTTGCGAGATCCTAGAAGTTCATACTCCCTGCTGTCACCCTCCTTGAGCCAGCTCAGGCCACCATATGGTAAGTGCCGGCACAGGAAGCGACGACAGCGCCATTCAACAAGCTGGAGGACCTCTGTGACTTGTGGATGGCTGCAGCAGGCAGGTGGCAACCTGTCATTGGATCTTTTTCTGATGCGCGGTTCAAGTCACCTGACTGTTGTAGCCTTTCACAAGTCACCGAGGTCCTCTCTTCCTGGGCCGACACATACCAGGTGGTAGCCCACACCGGACTCAGAAGGGTGGCAGCAGGCACATAGGATTTATTTTGTTATTCTTACAGAATTCAATCCCAAAGGTAACTAGCACCTTTTCCCTAGACAACCTTTTTAACAGGGTTTTCCACTAGTATGATTTTCTTCAGAAGCCTGTGACCTCTTAGGAGCTGGTTATCCTTGCCCTAATATATTTAGGGGGGAGTGGAGTAAATTCACTTCAGTTTTCTGTGGTATAAGTGTTACACAACGCTTCATTATTTTGCACCTTTTGTCATTTATTGACAGCCTAGCCACTATACTAAAATTGGGCACACTTAATAGGAGGATGATTGCCACCTAACACTCATCAAAGTGATGTCTATTATAGCAGTTCCCAGATCCAGGCGTGTACCTCCTAATGAATTTGGTGCATCTACCTCCAGTGGACTCCCCCCCCCCCCACCCCCCCACCCCCCTCCCAAGATTCATAAGAAGCACCAGTCTTGATAAATCTGCCCCAATGAGACTTAAAGGGCACTCATTACGACTCCACTACCATGAGATAAATGATCGAGCTAGCCATAGGATAAGATCTTCAACATCAGACACTAGCACCTTCACCGAATAGCTGCCAACAGTGGCCAGATGTAAACCGTGTACTGAGAAGAACACCACCACTTTGTCACACCATGTATTGACCGCTCACGAGCACCACGGATCAGTACACCAAACTCATCAAGTATCAGGAGATGTGACATCACCTGCTCTTCTCACCTCCCGATGTGGTATTGAGAAGTGTAGGACTAACCCTTTAATTATAGGAGGAAAGTGTAGCCTTTTTTGCTGGATAATGTAGAAAAAAATTTAACCATTTAATACATCTGAATCAAGTGTTACTATATTACCATTTATCAGAAAATGACAGTATGGATAAGCAGCTCCAGGTAGGCAAAGATGAACGGCCACATCTCCAAAATCAATGGCAGCACCACGGGCCCGATTATTGCATCTGTGCCTTATTCTTTTATATAGACCCCTGTTTTATAGTTTACCTGATCACTTTTTTTGTGTGTTCACCATTGGGGGTAGGATTAGAGGTTTCCAAGTGTTTTCAGCCAATTCATCAATTGTGAATTTGTAACAAGTTGTAAAATATTAGCGCAAATGTATTCCAACTCCCAACTGGAGTGATTTCATGTAGGTCTGAATTTTTTAAGCACATTTTACAACATTTAAGAGGAACATGTAACTTCCCATGCAAAAAAATATATATAAGCAAAAACTATTCATGATAAATAAAGAGAATTTGTTTTATTTTGCGCAAAATTCATGAACCACTTATACAATTTACAAGATTTTGGCGCAAGAAAAGTCAACATACTACAAAACGAAAAAAGAAAAGGGACTTTACAAAAAACACAAATGTTGAATCTGGCCTTAACAAATGTTATTAGAAAGGCAGTCACAAATAAAAACCAATATCTATGCTGAAGTTTCGTCATTCAAGACAACACTAAAGTTTTCTCACATTTTTGCCTTTCCATATGGGAACAGAATCATTATGACAAGTTTTCAATGTGATTTCTCATAAAAGGACAGGGCAAAGAAAAAAAAAAGGACAGGACAAAGTCTTAGAACAAAGAGGAGTTCTCATCGCCACACAATAAAAGAAAATAGAATAGATCTACCAGTGGCCAAACATTTTTGTAGCCCTGATCACATTATGGACATGAAATTGCTGGTATTGAAAGGTGACGTAACATCCCAGAGAGACAGAAGGATCTGGGAGTAAAAACTTATGACAACCTTTGACACATTCAGCGGAGGAATGAATGTATCACATGGATTTAGGTCTTTCTACATCAATTAAGAAATTTGCTCCTCAAACCACGTGTACAATAAAACTTTCACACTCCTTATCTATGAACTGCTCCAATATTTACTGCCACAACTGTTTCTCCTCTTTTCACATTGATAGTTCCGCTTCACGTCACTTGTCTCATCTATTGCATTATTCCTGTGTCCTGTTAATAAATATGTGACTCTTCAGATTTTGTGTTATACTATACCTGATGAAGAGACCTGAGCAGTCTCAAAAGCAGTATTTATTGCCATGTTTTCAGTTAGTCATTAAAATGTATCAACCACTGAGGACTCTCAAATTTTTATATTTTAGTAAAAATTCAGTATCCTCAATAGAATGTCAGACACCACTGATTAGTCGGTTCAGACCACCAGGATTCATTAATATTTACACCATGACCCTAATATGATATTATAAGCAGATGAGACATTGAGAAAACATTTTTAAGCCTCCACATCAAAATTGTGCATCACAAACATCACACGGTATAAACACAGTACCCCAATGTAAGAGACAAAAGAGAGAAGGACACTGAAAACCATTTGAAACAATGATGACAGCAGCTCAGCGCTAAGTGGCGGTTTCACTATCCAGAGTGGTGATCCATCTCTCCTGGTGACAGGTGGGAACTGACAGATGCCCTGCAATCTACCTGAGAGCTCCAGCAAACCAGGCCAGCACTATGTGCAAGGAAAATCCCACAGGAGAAGGGATGTGTCACTGTATTCCACCTGACAGCGCTGGGTGGGAATGATCAGCAGGCTTACAATAAATCCTACATGACCTGGATTTCAGAGCAGTGACCTTAAAGGCAGAAGCACTCCAAAAGCATCAGCTGATCCTGACATATATGATCGCTATCCACACACCAGACAGAGGTATTAACTAGCTATAAAACCAGATCGAGCGCAACTGCAACGCAGTGATTTGCCAGAAATAGTACATCTCTGCACCATGCAGCCTGGCATTCCAGCCACCAATGTGCTTGCAGCAGATTCTGATACCAGAAAAATGAAGGTTACATACCTGGTAAACCATTACAGGGCAGAAACCTTAATCTTGTAGTGGTTAAAACTTTCACAGTGCATCAATTAGTTCGCGCAGAGCAGGAGTCAGCGGTACGTGCCAGCAAGACTTGGCATGTAGAAGATACAGATACCTGGATCTATCCAGTGCATCATGAAACTTGATGATGGCACTGATTTAAAGAACCGGGGCACATGTTCACCCTACCCAGATGTGCATGTAGCAGAAACTGGTGCAGCTGTGCCAAACATATTGAGCATTTACATTAGGCACAGTGCTGCCTGCCCCACCACAAAAAAATAAGCTGCAAGTTTACACAAACGTGATAAATATGGCATAAGCAATTTCCTCCACCCTAGTTACAAGAGGAATGCTTGTGCCATACCCAGGAGTCCCACAGTGAGCAAGCTGGAGCAGTCTGGGTGGCACAATACCAATCTGTCTCTATTATAAGGCTTCATTCATACAGACGCACTACAGTTTATTGTTTAAAGGGAATGAGTTTTCCTACAATCGGTCCCTATAGAAAGATCTGGAACTATTAATGGCACGAATATACAGCTCAGCGTGAGCGAAGACAAAGACGTCTGAATAGAAATCATCCACCTGTCATGTTTCTAGAAGAGCAGGACCACCAGACACTAGCAACGGACCCAGTCAGAACCAGTATACAATCAAGACCATCCAGCACTATCACTGGCATTAGTCAGGACCAGTATATATTCAGGACCATCAATGGGGACAGGACCACTGGACATTACCAATGGCACTGGTCAGCACCAGTATACTATCAGGAGGATACTACCGATGGCCCCAGTAGGGACCAGTATACAATCAGGACCTGCGGAAGCTACCAATGGTCCCTGTAGGGACCAGTATACAATCAGGACCTGCGGAAGCTACCAATGGTCCCAGTAGGGACCAGTATACAATCAGGACCTGCGGAAGCTACCAATGGTCCCAGTAGGGACCAGTATACAATCAGGACCTGCGGAAGCTACCAATAGTCCCAGTAGGGACCAGTATACAATCAGGACCTGCGGAAGCTACCAATGGTCCCAGTAGGGACCAGTATACAATCAGGACATGCGGAAGCTACCAATGGTCCCAGTAGGGACCAGTATACAATGAGGACCACCGGACACTACTAATGGCCCCAGTACACAATGAGGACTGTGCTGGGAAGCTGTCTGCATACAGGATTGTCCCAATGAGAAGTTTCCTCTGTAGTAGCCACATCTGTGGCCACAGCCCCTTCTGCTTTGCCCAGCACAGTATATGCAGGACCGGTGGAGGAGGGCGGCTCACCTGTGTGCTCCCACAGCAGCCCATGGTGCGGCAACGGTGGTCTACCCGCAGGGTGCCTCTTCTGTGATGGCCTCCTGAGGGGCTGGGCAGAGATGAGGAGCTCCTACAGGGCACGGTGCGGGATGGAGAGACGGAATGGAGGGGAGAAGGAAAACACACTGGAAACAATAAAAAGTGAGAGACGAGGCGGCAGCGGGGACGAGGACCGCAGTGCACACAGCCGCGTCTGACCACAGCGGCTGCCTTCTAAGGGGAAGACGAGTCCCATCTGCTGCGCCTGTCACAGGCTGCCATGGTGCTGCTGCAGGGAGAGCTGGGCACAACAGAAACCAGGGGCGAAGGGCGCTCTTCTCCTGCGCTGCCTGCCGTCTCCCCGGTGTCTAGAACGGCTGTGTCTAGAATGGAGCTGCCACTGGCAGGAATGCTGACGTAGGCATCACGTGCTGCAGGCCGATCATGTGACTTCCCTGCCTTCCTATTCTGTGCACGGCTTGGTGCTGTGGTCTGGTGGTGGAGGGGTTAATGGGCTGTACTGCCGAAGATGGAACTTGTGGGAGAAGTGCCGGCACCTGAGAGAGGAGAGGGGTTCTCCTCTGTACTAGCAGCACCCACCGTCCGCGGGCTCTGTGAGGAGCCCCGATATAGAGCCTGTAGTAAGGAGCCCCGATATAGAGCCTATAGTGAGGAGCCCCCATATAGAGCCTATAGTGAGGTGCCCCCATATAGAGCCTGTAGTGAGGAGCCCCGATATAGAGCCTGTAGTGAGGAGCCCCGATATAGAGCCTGTAGTGAGGAGCCCCGATATAGAGCCTATAGTGAGGTGCCCCCATATAGAGCCTGTAGTGAGGCGCCCCGATATAGAGCCTGTAGTGAGGAGCCCCCATATAGAGCCTGTAGTGAGGTGCCCCCATATAGAGCCTGTAGTGAGGCGCCCCCATATAGAGCCTGTAGTGAGGTGCCCCCATATAGAGCCTGTAGTGAGGTGCCCCATATAGAGCCTGTAGTGTGGCGCCCCGATATAGAGCCTGTAGTGAGGAGCCCCCATATAGAGCCTGTAGTGAGGTGCCCCCATATAGAGCCTGTAGTGTGGCGCCCCGATATAGAGCCTGTAGTGAGGAGCCCCCATATAGAGCCTGTAGTGAGGTGCCCCGATATAGAGCCTGTAGTGAGGTGCCCCGATATAGAGCCTGTAGTGAGGCGCCCCGATATAGAGCCTGTAGTGAGGAGCCCCGATATAGAGCCTGTAGTGAGGTGCCCCATATAGAGCCTGTAGTGAGGCGCCCCGATATAGAGCCTGTAGTGAGGTGCCACCATATAGAGCCTGTAGTGAGGTGCCCCCATATAGAGCCTGCAGTGAGGTGCCCCCATATAGAGCCTGTAGTGAGGTGCCCCGATATAGAGCCTGTAGTGAGGCGCCCCCATATAGAGCCTGTAGTGAGGAGCTCCGATATAGAGCCTATAGTGAGGTGCCCCGATATAGAGCCTATAGTGAGGTGCCCTGATATAGAGCCTATAGTGAAGTGCCCTGATATAGAGCCTGTAGTGAGGAGCCCCCATATAGAGCCTATAGTGAGGTGCCCCGATATAGAGCCTGTAGTGAGGAGCCCCGATATAGAGCCTGTAGTGAGGCGCCCCCATATAGAGCCTGTAGTGAGGTGCCCCCATATAGAGCCTGTAGTGTGGCGCCCCGATATAGAGCCTGTAGTGAGGTGCCCCCATATAGAGCCTGTAGTGAGGTGCCCCATATAAAGCCTGTAGTGAGGTGCCCCGATATAGAGCCTGTAGTGAGGCACCCCGATCTAGAGCCTGCAGTGAGGTGCCCCCATATAGAGCCTGTAGTGAGGTGCCCCGATATAGAGCCTGTAGTGAGGCGCCCCCATATAGAGCCTGTAGTGAGGAGCCCCGATATAGAGCCTATAGTGAGGAGCCCCCGTATAGAGCCTATAGTGAGGTGCCCCGATATAGAGCCTATAGTGAGGTGCCCCGATATAGAGCCTGTAGTGAGGAGCCCCGATATAGAGCCTGTAGTGAGAAGCCCCGATATAGAGCCTGTAGTGAGGCGCCCCAATATAGAGCCTGTAGTGAGGAGCCCCCATATAGAGCCTATAGTGAGGTGCCCCATATAGAGCCTGTAGTGAGGAGCCCCCATATAGAGCCTGTAGTGAGGAGCTCCCATATAGAGCCTATAGTGAGGTGCCCCCATATAGAGCCTGTAGTAACGCGCCCCGATATAGAGCGTAAAGTGAGGTGCCCCATATAGAGCCTGTAGTGTGGTGCCCCGATATAGAGCCTGTAGTGAGGAGCCCCGATATAGAGCCTGTAGTGAGGTGCCCCCATATAGAGCCTGTAGTGAGGTGCCCCCATATAGAGCCTGTAGTGAGGTGCCCCGATATAGAGCCTATATTGAGGAGCCCCATATAGAGCCTGTAGTGAGGAGCCCCCATATAGAGCCTGTAGTGAGGCGCCCCGATATAGAGCCTGTAGTGAGGAGCCCCGATATAGAGCCTGTAGTGAGGTGCCCCCATATAGAGCCTGTAGTGAGGTGCCCCATATAGAGCCTGTAGTGAGGTGCCCCGATATAGAGCCTGTAGTGAGGAGCCCCGATATAGAGCCTGTAGTGAGGTGCCCCCATATAGAGCCTGTAGTGAGGTGCCCCCATATAGAGCCTGTAGTGAGGTGCCCCGATATAGAGCCTATATTGAGGAGCCCCATATAGAGCCTGTAGTGAGGAGCCCCCATATAGAGCCTGTAGTGAGGCGCCCCGATATAGAGCCTGTAGTGAGGAGCCCCGATATAGAGCCTGTAGTGAGGTGCCCCCATATAGAGCCTGTAGTGAGGTGCCCCATATAGAGCCTGTAGTGGGGCGCCCCGATATAGAGCCTGTAGTGAGGTGCCCCGATATAGAGCCTATAGTGAGGAGCCCCATATAGAGCCTGTAGTGAGGAGCCCCCATATAGAGCCTGTAGTGAGGCGCCCCGATATAGAGCCTGTAGTGAGGAGCCCCGATATAGAGCCTATAGTGAGGAGCCCCGATATAGAGCCTGTAGTGAGGTGCCCCGATATAGAGCCTGTAGTGAGGTGCCCCGATATAGAGCCTATAGTGAGGTGCCCCGATATAGAGCCTATAGTGAGGTGCCCCCGATATAAAGCCTGGGCTGTAGTGAGGAGCCCTGATATAGAGCATGTAGTGAGGTGCCCCGATATAGAGCCTGTAGTGGGGTGCCTCGAGCCTATAGTGAGGTGCCCCGATATAGAGCCTCTAGTGAGGTGCCCCGATATAAAGCCTATAGTGAGGTGCCCCCGATATAGAGCCTATAGTGAGGAGCCCCCGTATAGAGCCTATAGTGAGGTGCCCCGATATAGAGCCTATAGTGAGGTGCCCTGATATAGAGCCTGTAGTGAGGAGCCCCCATATAGAGCATATAGTGAGGTGCCCCAATATAGAGCCTGTAGTGAGGAGCCCCGATATAGAGCCTGTAGTGAGGAGCCCCGATATAGAGCCTGTAGTGAGGAGCCCCCATATAGAGCCTATAGTGAGGTGCCCCCATATAGAGCCTGTAGTAACGCGCCCCGATATAGAGCGTAAAGTGAGGTGCCCCATATAGAGCCTGTAGTGTGGTGCCCCGATATAGAGCCTGTAGTGAGGTGCCCCCATATAGAGCCTGTAGTGAGGTGCCCCCATATAGAGCCTGTAGTGAGGTGCCCCGATATAGAGCCTGTAGTGAGGTGCCCCCATATAGAGCCTATAGTGAGGGGCCCCATATAGAGCCTGTAGTGAGGCGCCCCGATATAGAGCCTGTAGTGAGGTGCCCCCATATAGAGCCTGTAGTAACGCGCCCCGATATAGAGCGTAAAGTGAGGTGCCCCATATAGAGCCTGTAGTGAGGTGCCCCCATATAGAGCCTGTAGTGAGGTGCCCCGATATAGAGCCTATAGTGAGGAGCCCCATATAGAGCCTGTAGTGAGGAGCTACCATATAGAGCCTGTAGTGAGGCGCCCCGATATAGAGCCTGTAGTGAGGAGCCCTGATATAGAGCCTGTAGTGAGGTGCCCCCATATAGAGCCTGTAGTGAGGTGCCCCGATATAGAGCCTGTAGTGAGGTGCCCCCATATAGAGCCTGTAGTGAGGTGCCCCGATATAGAGCCTGTAGTGAGGTGCCCCCATATAGAGCCTGTAGTGAGGTGCCCCCATATAGAGCCTGTAGTGAGGTGCCCCCATATAGAGCCTGTAGTGAGGAGCCCCATATAGAGCCTGTAGTGAGGAGCCCCCATATAGAGCCTGTAGTGAGGCGCCCCGATATAGAGCCTATAGTGAGGCGCCCCGATATAGAGCCTGTAGTGAGGTGCCCCGATATAGAGCCTATAGTGAGGTGCCCCGATATAGAGCCTATAGTGAGGTGCCCCCGATATAGAGCCTATAGTGAGGTGCCCCGATATAAAGCCTGGGCTGTAGTGAGGAGCCCTGATATAGAGCATGTAGTGAGGTGCCCCGATATAGAGCCTGTAGTGGGGTGCCTCGAGCCTATAGTGAGGTGCCCCGATTATAGAGCCTCTAGTGAGGTGCCCCGATATAAAGCCTATAGTGAGGTGCCCCCGATATAGAGCCTATAGTGAGGTGCTCCCGATATAGAGCCTATAGTGAGGTGCCCCCAATATAGAGCCTATAGTGAGGTGCCCCCAATATAGAGCCTATAGTGAGGTGCCCCCGATATAGAGCCTGTAGTGAGGCGCCCCGATATTGAGCATGTAGTGATTTGCCCCGATATAGAGCATGTAGTGAGGAGGCCCGATATAGAGGCTGTAGTGAGGTGCCCCGATATAGAGCCTGTAGTGAGGAGCCCCAATATAGAGCCTATAGTGAGGTGCCCAGATATAGAGCCTATAGTGAGAAGCCCCGATATAGAGCCTGTAGTGAGGAACACCTATATAGAGCCTGTAGTGAGGTGCCCCGATATAGAGCCTGTAGTGGGGTGCCTCGAGCCTATAGTGAGGAGGCCCGATATAGAGCCTCTAGTGAGGAGCCCCGATATAGAGCCCATAGTGAGAAGCCCTGATATAGAGCCTGTAGTGAGGTGCCCCGATATAGAGCCTGTAGTGGGGTGCCTCGAGCCTATAGTGAGGAGCCCCGATATAGAACCTCTAGTGAGGTGACCCGATATAGAGCCTATAGTAAGGAGCCCCGATATAGAGTCTCTAGTGAGGAGCCCCGATATAGAGCCTCTAGTGAAGAGCCCCAATATAGAGCCTCTGACCATTGTGACCATTCGTGTGAATTATCCCTCCTGCTCTTGACACTCTCTGACTTCAGGTACCTGACCCCTGACTTGGGCTCTGACTCTCCTTGTATCTTACTCTCTTGTCTTCACGTATCCTCCCCGAATTTGACCCGGACAGTTACCTGATCACGCTTTTCTGTTGCCCCTCTGTACCGCCCACAAGCCCTCCTGGTATCTGAGCTCAGACCTTCTGACTACCCTGTCTCACAGCTTGTCCATGAGTAGTGACTCAGCGTCACACTAATAACACACTGTGCTATTCGAGAATGTGAGAGCAGGTTGTTTATAGTATACAGGAAGAAAAAGATGTTTCCACCACCAAGAGCAAAATAGTAGCAATGCAGTGACATGACAAGAATCTGCATAACTAATCATATGCTAAATAGTTGCAAGTTAAATTTTATGTATGAGATAGCCAAGATGATTGTATATAAAATGATGGTAGTCTCACGTCGGAAGCAGTAGTGGATGGAGAGCCTGAAAGTCGAAAATTCTGAATATTCCTACCCTTTAGCTCCTCAGTATACTCTGTGCAATGACAGTGCACTCTTGTCTGCTCTTCACATCTGATCAGAGCAGATGAGAGAGCGCATTGTCACTGTGCACTTAGATTATGACATTAAATACCCCTTTAAATGATGTGCACTGAGTAATCTGTACCTTATATAGCATCCCCTGTTATAGCGCTGTTCCTTATTACACAGCATTCCCTTTTGATATGTATATTGCCGTTCTAAATTATATAACCTCTTGTTATATATAGCACCATTTCTCATTGCATAGCATCCTCTTTTATGTATACAGTAGTGCTGTACATAAGGGAAAAAAATTGCGCAGCGTTGTCTCTGCCAATTTGCATCTGCAGATGTGCCAAAGAGCGCCTGTGTGTTAATCCCATGACCTTTCACACGATCTCTCAAGGGAATCATGTGACATGTCACGTGACACATCCAGTGGTGGGGGCATGCCCTGTAAACTGTCCCGTACCCTGGCTACTCTTCATTCACATTTGGGTGTTCATTCATACCCTTAGGTGTATCTGTTATTTCACTTAAAAGCTTGGTCATCCCAATGAGTTAAAACTGCTTTTGAATCACTTGCTAGACCAATATATCCAGGAACTGTCATAATTCTTTTACAGTGGGTACAGAAAGTATTCAGACCCCTTTAAATTTTTCACTCTTTGTTTCATTGCAGCCATTTGGTAAAGTCTAAAAAGTTCATTTTTTTTCTCATTAAAGTACACTCTGCATCCCATCTTGACTGAAAAAAAAACAGAAATGTAGAAATTTTTGCAAATTTATTAAAAAAGAAAAACTGAAATATCACATGGTCATAAGTATTCAGACCCTTTGCTCAATATTGAGTAGAAGCCCCCTTTTGAGCTAGTACAGCCATGAGTCTTCTTGGGAATGAAGTTTTTCACACCAGGATTTGGGGACCCTCTGCCATTCTTCCTTGCAGAACCTCTCCAGTTCCGTCAGGTTGGATGGTGAACGTTGGTGGACAGCCATTTTCAGGTCTCTCCAGAGATGCTCAATTGGGTTTAGGTCAGGGCTCTGGCTGGGCCAGTCAAGAATGGTCACAGAGTTGTTCTGAAGCCACTCCTTTTTATTTTAGCTGTGTGCTTAGGGTCATTGTCTTGTTGGAAGGTGAACCTTCGGCCAAGTCTGAGGTCCAGAGCACTCTGGAAGAGGTTTTCATCCAGGATATCTCTGTACTTGGCCGCATTCATGTTGCCTTCAATTGCAACCAGTCGTCCTGTCCCTGCAGCTGAAAAACACCCCCATAGCATGATGCTGCCACCACCATGTTTCACTGTTGGGATTGTATTGGGGAGGTGATGAGCAGTGCCTGGTTTTCTCCACAAATACCGCTTAGAATTATCACCAAAAAGTTCTATCTTCATCTCATCAGACCAGAGAATCTTATTTCTCATAGTCTGGGAGTCCTTCATGTGTTTTTGAGCAAACTATGCGGGCTTTCATATGTCTTGCACTGAGGAGAGGCCTCCTTCGGGTCACTCTGCCATAAAGGCCCAACTGGTGGAGGGCTGCAGTGATAGTTGACTTTGTGGAACTTTATCCCATCTCCCTACTGCATCTCTGGAGCTCAGCCACAATGTTCTTGGGGTTCTTTTTTACCTCTCTCACCAAGGCCCTTCTCCCATGATTGCTCAGTTTGGCTGGACGGCCAGGTCTAGGAATACTTCTAGTGGCCCCAAACTTCTTCCATTTAAGGATTATGGAGGCCACTGTGCTCTTAGGAACCTTGAGTAATGCAGAAATTCTTTTGTAACCTTGGCCAGATCTGTGCCTTGCCACAATTCTGTCTCTGAGCTCCTTGGGCAGTTCATTTGAGCTCATGATTCTAAGTTGGTCTGACATGCACTGTGAGCTGTGAGTTTTTATATAGACAGGTGTGTACCTTTCCAGATCAAGTTTAACTAAACACAGCTGGACTCCAATGAAGAAGTAGAACCATCTCAAGGAGGATCACAAGGAAATGGACAGCATGTGACTTAAATATGAATGTCTGAGCAAAGGGTCTGAATACTTACGACCATGTGATATTTCAGTTTTTCTCTTTTAATAAATTTGCAAAAATTTCTACATTTCAGTTTTTTTTCAGTGAAGATGGGGTGCAGAGTGTACTTTAATGAGAAAAAAAAATGAACTTTTTAGATTTTACCAAATTGCTGCAATGAAACAAAGAGTGAAAAATTTAAAGGGGTCTGAATACTTTCTGTACACACTGTAATCTGTAACTTGCAATCTCCTCTTCTTGATTGTGCAGTTCCTCTACATACTCATTTTGCTAGCACTAAAAGTATGTTAATTTCCTTTACCTAACTTCCCAGCATGCATTGTGCCTACCATTGTCCAATAGTTTGTTTGCGCAAAACTGAAAGTCAACCATAACTTTATGCCTGTACACGGTTTGACAAACAGAACAGAAGCAGAGAGACAATGACTCGCTCCCTCTTCCTGGAATCAGTCCCTGTGTCTCTGCTTCAGAGATGAATTAGGCTATGTGCCCACGATGCTGAAATGCTCAGGATTTTTTCCTGAGCTTTTCTGCATCTCCCTGGCAGAAAAAATGCATGCGGATTGTACATGCGGATTGTACATGCGTTTTCCTGCCAGGGACAAGCGGATGTGAAGTGTTCTTCACATGCATTTCCACATGCGGGTTGACAAGCGCTTTCCAAGCGATTTTAGCATCACTTGGAAAGTGCTTGTCAACTTGATCACACTATATAAATCCATGCAAACGGCTATGGACAATGACCCCAAACGCACCTCCAGGTTGTGTAAGGGCTATTTGACTAAGAAGGAGAGTGATGGGGTGCTACGCCAGATGACCTGGCCTCCACAGTCACCAGACCTGAACCCAATCGAGATGGTTTGGGGTGAGCTGGACCGCAGAGTGAAGGCAAAAGGGCCAACAAGTGCTAAGCATCTCTGGGAACTCCTTCAAGATTGTTGGAAGACCATTTCTGGTGACTACCTCTTGAAGCTCATCAAGAGAATGCCAAGAGTGTGCAAAGCTGTCATCAAAGCAAAAGTGAATGTACAATTTTCATAGTCATGAAAATACAGAAAAATCTTTAAATGAGAAGGTGTGTCCAAACTTTTGGTCTGCACTGTATATAATATATAGCCTAGATCTGTTACATATATATATATATATATATGTACAGTACAGACCAAAAGTTTGGACACACCTTTAAAGATTTTTCTGTATTTTCATGACTATGAAAATTGTACATTCACACTGAAGGCATCAAAACTATGAATTAACACATGTGGAATTATATACTTAACAAAAAAGTGTGAAACAACTGAAAATATGTCTTATATTCTAGGTTCTTCAAAGGAGCCACCTTTTGCTTTGATGACTGCTTTGCACACTCTTGGCATTCTCTTGATGAGCTTCAAGAGGTAGTCACCGGAAATGGTTTTCACTTCACAGGTGTGCCCTGTCAGGTTTAATAAGTGGGATTTCTTGCCTTATAAATGGAGTTGGGACCATCAGTTGTGTTGTGCAGAAGTCTGGTGGATACACAGCTGATAGTCCTACTGAATAAACTGTTAGCTGCTTTTTTCTTGCCATAATACAAATTCTAAGTAAAGAAAAACGAGTGGCCATCATTACTTTAAGAAATGAAGGTCAGTCAGTGCGAAAAATTGGGAAAACTTTGAAAGTGTCCCCAAGTGCAATTGCAAAAACCATCAAGCGCTACAAAGAAACTGGCTCACATGAGGACCGCCCCAGGAAAGGAAGACCAAGAGTCACCTCTGCTTCTGAGGATAAGTTTATCCGAGTCACCAGCCTCAGAAATCGCAGGTTAACTCAGCCCAGATTAGAGACCAGGTCAATGCCACACAGAGTTCTAGCAGCAGGCACATCTCTTCAACAACTGTTAAGAGGAGACTTTGTGCAGCAGGCCTTCATGGTAAAATAGCTGCTAGGAAACCACTGCTAAGGACAGGCAACAAGCAGAAGAGACTTGTTTGGGCTAAAGAACACAAGGAATGGACATTAGACCAGTGTAAATCTGTGCTTTGGTCTGATGAGTCCAAATTTGAGATCTTTGGTTCTAACCACCGTGTCTTTGTGCAACGCAGAAAAGGTGAATGGATGGACTCTACATGCCTGGTTCCCACCGTGAAGCATGGAGGAGGAGGTGTGATGGTGTGGGGGTGCTTTGCTGGTGACACTGTTGCGGATTTATTCAAAATTGAAGGCATACTGAACCAGCATGGCTACCACAGCATCTTGCAGCGGCATGCTAGTCCATCCGGTTTGCATTTAGTTGGACCATCATTTATTTTTCAACAGGACAATGACCCCAAACACACCTCCAGGCTATGTAAGGGCTATTTGACCAAGAAGGAGAGTGATGGGGTGCTATGCCAGATGACCTGGCCTCCACAGTCACCAGACCTGAACCTAATCGAGATGGTTTGGGGTGAGCAGGACCGCAGAGTGAAGGCAAAAGGGCCAACAAGTGCTAACCATCTCTGGGAACTCCTTCAAGATTGTTGGAAGACCATTTCTGGTGACTACCTCTTGAAGCTCATCAATAGAATGCCAAGAGTGTGCAAAGCAGTCATCAAAGGAAAAGGTGGCTACTTTGAAGAACCTAGAATATAAGACATATTTTCAGTTGTTTCACACTTTTTTGTTAAGTATATAATTCCACATGTGTTAATTCATAGTTTTGATGCCTTCACTGTGAATGTACAATTTTCATAGTTATGAAAATACAGAAAAATCTTTAAATGAGAAGGTGTGTCCAAACTTTTGGTCTGTACTGATATATACTGTAGATTTAAATAATTAGCTTGGTTCCGATGATGTTTCTGTGTTACAAGCTAATTTCTGGTATCATATTTCTGTTATGAATAAATTGTTGTATTTGTTTATTGAACTTGGTTCTGTTTCTGTTATGATCATTGTGCCAGTGTTTTAAGGGGGAAGTCCACTACTATGAGTTAAATAAGAAAAAAAAAGTATACTCACCTCCCGCACTGGTGCTGTTCCATTGATTTAGGCCCTGGTGTTCCCTCCTCCCCCTGGTGATCTTGTGACATTGTTATACTATGTGACTGCTGCAGCCAATCACCAGTTGCTGATAGGCTGCAGTGATCGCCTGACATATTGTCATACGAGCATCGGGAGACTCCGCACCGATATCCCTGGAACAGGACTGGTGCAGTAGGTGATTATACTTTTATACACGCATTTAAGAAGGGCAACCCCTTTGACGTGGATGTCTGGGAAATGAACAGTTTTATAGTTGTATTCAGGAATCTCTTGTTGCTCCTGTTCTGCCATTCCCCATCCCCTGTTGGTCTTAGCTTCTGGCTGCAGTGATGATTTGGGACTTGTGTAACCTGTCACTGGCCATTGATTAGCTGCCACTTTCACAAGTCAAAACTACAGCCACAAAATAAAAAGCTAAAGTTCACTTGTACAGTGGAGCCCATAGATTTCTATGTGTGCCAAAATTCAAAGTTTGTACAGAGCTGTAATGCAGGTGCATAATTGGTGTCGTAACCTAGCAAGATGACCCTATTCTGTCTTTACTGCATTCTTGTATCCAGTGCACAGAGTTTGCCCCACTTTAATACAGAGTAAAATTTCCAAGGGTTAGTAATCTTTTTTTATTTCGTACTTAAAATTTTTATTCTGGATAGTTCTAGCGGCAGTGGCAGTAGTGTAGTTGAAATTGTCAAAATCAGCTATAAAAACCTAAGAATTGTTTCAAGTGGTTTCATTGAACTGCACTGTGAATGCTTGCTTGGAGACCATGTGTATTATCAAAATGAAAGATGTGTGTATTATAGCATATTCTTCAACAATGTATCTTTTTATATGATCTTGGTTTAGGAAGAAGCTTAAAGGGGCCCATTATTACTCAGAATTGTTAGAAAACCACATTTTCATCATTATGCAAGGCTAAGTGTTTCATACTGTGATTTTGTGTACTCCACAGTGCACACGACATGACTCTGGGGGGCACTTGTACTGTTCTTAATGTGCCACACAATATGCTTTTATGTGTGTAGGGCGTGTTTGGCTTAGGAACAGTGAGTAAATGATCTAGGTCACTTCAAAGCCATTAAAAAGGTCTTGCTTTGAGATATCAAAAAGAGCAAGCCGCCTTTAAACTGAAAGATCATCGTGAATGAGCATATTATTAAGAATGCTCATTGTACAATAATCTTTCTGTTTGAACAGGCTGCCGATCACCAGATCAATGAGCGTTCATCAGGTGAAATAATCTTTGGTGCAGCGCAAAAGATCATCCTTCTTGGCGGTGCATGGTCCTGTGTAAACAGGACTCGCACTGCTGAAAACAATGGCAGCCTATGCAGACTGAAATATCTAATATAGACCGTTCAGTGTGCATCGTTTACCATGGTCTGCCTGTGTAAACCGGCTATTAGGGTGTGTGCAGACGATCCGGAGCCGCTGCGGGTTTGATGCTGTGGACTTATGCAACGTCAAACCCGCACCGGCCAGCTGTTACAGCATAGTGGATGGGATTTGTACAAATCCCATGCCCACTATGCGTCTCTGGGCACCTGCGGAAACTGACATGTGGCGTGTCTTTCCAGACCGCAGCATGTCAATTTCTCCTGCGAGTCCGCATGCAGGCTTTCCCCATAGCCCTAATCTCTATGAGGAAAGTCCGTAGGTTTTAAAAACAAAAAAAAGTGGAGCTCATTTGCATATTTGCAGCGTCTGGGCCGCAGGCTGGGAGATACGTCTGCATATACCCTTAGACAACCGCTAATTGGCAGATGTTTAGGGTAAATAGGCCCTTAGGCTATGTTCCCACATGTTGATGCATTTTTGATGCTTTTTTCAGCGTTTTTTCCACTGTCCTTCTGTCTCTATTGTACATAAAGTTTTGTTGAAAAAAAAGAATCCCATTCTATTTTGCCATCAAAAACACTAAAAAATGTACCTGCGTTTTTCAGGGTTTTTTCACCACCCATTACTTCCTAAAGGTGAAAAAACGCTGAAAGAAGTGACATGCTCTGTTTTCCAAGAACACAACCAAGGCCCAAAATATGCAGGAAAAAAACACAAGATGTGTGAACATAGAAGTCTGGTCTCTCATAGACTTTGCTGGTACTGCAAAACGCAGCTGAAAACTTGCATAAAAATATGCTGCAAAACCCAACATGTGTGAACATAGCCTTATCATCAAGTGTCCCAGTCTCCTTTTAGATAACAAACTGGCATGTTCTGTACACTGTCTTATGTTATTGTAAACCAGTGTGATTTTCCTCCCATTGTAATGCCATTTCTACATAACATTGGGTACAGACAGACATATATTGCTTATGCTACTTTCACATAACTTTTGCGCAGCTTTTGCTGTATTCATTGGGCGCTTTAATCTGAAGCCCAGAGAAACGGGATTCAGACAACCCCAATAGCGCCATTGAGTATAATGAGGCAAGTGGGGTCCAAAATTTACAACTTTGGATTCCATTGGACTTTCTTTGGACACAATGGCCTAATCTGCGCCATTGTATGTAGCATAAAAGATGGACACCATTGTAAAAACTGTCAAATGGAATCCCAATTTGCAGACTTTGTGCTTTGCTTGCCTTATTATACGCAATGACTCCGATGGATTCCACCTGATTTCTCCTTTTTGGAGGCTTCAGACAGAAGCCACTGACAAATACAGCACAAAAGTCACAAACTCACTGTGAAAGTAGCCTTAAAGCTAAGTACACTACAGGCATTGTCATGTTAGGGCTGCTGCACTGATTAATATGATACCTGAGGTGAAGAAATCCGTTTTGTGGTTCTTGTCTAATCTGTGTTTGCAGTTTTGACTTAATGAGATTCTCATGCTTCAGGGTGGACTATAGGCAGGGTCTTATCCGGGTGCTCTAGGCCAAATCAGCAAGGAAAGACCTGCCCACAGGCCCACCCCAAGCACAAGTATGTTCCTCATCATAGAGACAGACAGAGAGAGCCATATATACAGCCAGAGAACCAGATATATAGCCAGAGAAAGAGTCAGATGTACAGCCAGAGCAAGAGAGTCAGATATACAGCCTGGCTGTCTCTGGCTGTATATCTGGCTCTAACTGTGTATCTTTCTCTCTCACTCTATATATGTCTCTCTGACTCTGGCTGTATATCTGGCCATGACTGTCTCTATAGCTCTGGCTGTCTCCCTGCCTTTGGCTGTATATCTGTATCTGGCTGTATATCTGGATCACTGTCTCTAGCTGTCTCTCTGGCTCTGGCTGTATATCTGTGTGTCTCTCTGGCTCTGGCTGTCTCTCTGGCTCTGGCTATCTCTGTCTCTGGCTGTACATCCGGCTCCCTGTCTTTGGCTGTCTCTGTGGCTCTGGCTGTATATCTGGTTCTGACTGTCTCTATAGCTCTGGCTGTATATCTGGCTCTGGCTGTATATCCGGCTCTTTGTCTCTGGCTGTATATCTGGCTCTCTGGCTCTGGCTGTGTCTCTGGCTGTATATCTGTCTCTCTGTCTCTGGCTGTATATCTGGCTCTCTGTCTCTGGCTGTATATCTGGCTCTCTGTCTCTGGCTGTATATCTGGCTCTCTGTCTCTGGCTGTATATCTGTCTCTGGCTGTATATCCGGCTCTTTGGCTCTGGCTGTATATCTGTCTCTCTGTCTCTGGCTGTATATCTGGCTCTCTGTCTCTGGCTGTATATCTGGCTCTCTGTCTCTGGCTGTATATCTGGCTCTCTGTCTCTGGCTGTATATCTGTCTCTCTGTCTCTGGCTGTATATCTGTCTCTCTGTCTCTGGCTGTATATCTGGCTCTGGCTGTATATCCGGCTCTTTGTCTCTGGCTGTCTCTCTGGCTCTGGCTGTATATCTGGGTGTCTCTCTGGCTGTCTCTATAGCTCTGGCTGTATATCTGGCTCTGGCTGTATATCTGGCTCTCTGGCTCTAGCTGTATATCCGGCTCTTTGTCTCTAGCTGTCTCTCTGGCTCTGGCTGTATATCTGTCTCTCTGGCTCTGGCTGTATATCTGTCTCTCTGTCTCTGGCTGTATATCTGTCTCTCTGTCTCTGGCTGTCTCTCTGTCTCTGGCTGTATATCTGGCTCTCTGTCTCTGGCTGTATATCTGGCTCTCTGTCTCTGGCTGTATATCTGGCTCTGGCTGTATATCTGGCTCTCTGTCTCTGGCTGTATATCTGGCTCTCTGTCTCTGGCTGTATATCTGGCTCTCTGTCTCTGGCTGTATATCTGGCTCTCTGTCTCTGGCTGTATATCTGGCGCTCTGGCTGTATATCTGGCTCTCTGGCTCTGGCTGTATATCTGGCTCTCTGGCTCTGGCTGTATATCTGTCTCGGGCTGTATATCTGGCTCTCTGGCTCTGGCTGTATATCCGGCTCTTTGTCTCTGGTTGTCTCTCTGGCTCTGGCTGTATATCTGGGTGTCTCTCTGGCTGTCTCTATAGCTCTGGCTGTATATCTGGCTCTGGCTGTATATCTGGCTCTCTGGCTCTAGCTGTATATCCGGCTCTTTGTCTCTGGCTGTCTCTCTGGCTCGGGCTGTATATCTGGGTGTCTCTCTGGCTGTCTCTATAGCTCTGGCTGTCTCTCTGCCTTTGGCTGTATATCTGGCTCTTTGTCTCTGGCTGTCTCTCTGGCTCTGGCTGTATATCTGGCTCTTTGTCTCTGGCTGTCTCTCTGGCTCTGGCTGTATATCTGGCTCTTTGTCTCTGGCTCTCTCTCTGGCTCTGGCTGTATATCCGGATCTCTATCTCTGGCTGTCGCTCTGGCTGGCTCTCTGGCTGTATATCTGTCTCTCTGTCTCTGGCTGTATATCTGGCTCACTGTCTCTGTCTCTGTCTGTATATCTGGCTCACTGTCTCTGGCTCTGACTGTATATCTGGCTTTGGCTGTATATCCAGCTCTCTGTCTCTGGCTGTCTCTCTGGCTCTGGCTGTATATCTGGCTCTGGCTGTATATCTGTCTCTCTGGCTTTGGCTGTATATCTGTCTCTGGCTGTATATCCTGCTCTCTGTCTCTGGCTGTCTCTCTGGCTGTATATCTTTCTCTCTCTGGCTGTATATCTTTCTCTCTCTGGCTGTATATCTTTCTCTCTCTGGCTGTATATCCGGCTCTCTGTCTCTGGCTGTATATCTGGCTCTTTGTCTCTGGCTGTCTCTCTGGCTCTGGCTGTATATCTGGCTCTTTGTCTCTGGCTGTCTCTCTGGCTCTGGCTGTATATCCGGATCTCTATCTCTGGCTGTCGCTCTGGCTATATATCCGGCTGGCTTTCTGTCTCTGTATATCTGGCTCACTGTCTCTGTCTCTGGCTGTATATCTGGCTCACTGTCTCTGGCTCTGGCTGTATATCTGTCTCTCTGGCTCTGGCTGTATATTTGGCTCACTGTCTCTGGCTGTCTCTCTGGCTCTGACTGTCTCTATAGCTCTGGCTGTATATCTGGCACTCTGGCTCTGGCTGTCTCTCTGGCTGTATATCTTCCTCTGGCTGTATATATGGCTCTCTGTCTCTGGCTGTCTCGCTGGCTCTGGCTGTATATCTGGGTGTCTCTGGCTGTCTCTATAGCTCTGGCTGTCTCTCTGCCTTTGGCTGTCTCTCTGTCTCTGGCTGGCTCTGGCTGTATATCTGGCTCTTTGTCTCTGGCTGTCCCTCTGGCTCTGGCTGTATATCCGGCTCTTTGTCTCTGGCTGTCTCTCTGACTCTGTCTGTATATCTGGCTCTCTGGCTCTGGCTGTATATCTGGCTCTCTGGCTTTGGCTGTATATCTGGCTCTGGCTGTATATCCGGCTCTCTGTCTCTGGCTGTATATCTTTCTCTCTCTGGCTGTATATCTGGCTCTCTGTCTCTCTGTCTCTGGCTGTATATCCAGCTCTCTGTCTCTGGCTGTATATCTGGCTCTGGCTGTATATCTGGCTCTCTGGCTTTGGCTGTATATCTGTCTCTGGCTGTCTCTCTGGCTCTGACTGTATATCTGGCTCTGGCTGTATATCCGGCTCTCTGTCTCTGGCTGTCTCTCTGGTTGTATATCTTTCTCTCTCTGGCTGTATATCTGTCTCTCTGGCTCTGGCTGTCTCTCTGGCTCTGGCTGTATATCTGGCTCTCTGGCTCTGGCTGTATATCCCGCTCTCTGTCTCTGGCTGTCTCTCTGGCTCTGACTGTATATCTGGCCCTGGCTGTATATCCCGCTCTCTGTCTCTGGCTGTCTCTCTGGCTCTGGCTGTCTCTCTGGCTCTGACTGTCTCTCTGGCTCTGACTGTCTCTCTGGCTCTGGCTGTCTCTATAGCTCTGGTTGTATATCTGGCTCTTTGGCTCTGGCTGTATATCCCGCTCTCTGTCTCTGGCTGTCTCTCTGGCTCTCTGGCTCTGGCTGTATAACCCGCTCTCTGTCTCTGGCTGTATATCTGGCTCTCTGGCCCTGGCTGTATATCTGGCTCTCTGGCCCTGGCTGTATATCTGGCTCTCTGGCCCTGGCTGTATATCTGGCTCTCTGGCCCTGGCTGTATATCTGGCTCTCTGGCTCTGGCTGTATATCTGTCTCTCTGTCTCTGGCTGTATATCTGGCTCTCTGTCTCTGGCTGTATATCTGGCTCTCTGTCTCTGGCTGTATATCTGGCTCTCTGGCCCTGGCTGTATATCTGGCTCTCTGGCCCTGGCTGTATATCTGGCTCTCTGGCCCTGGCTGTATATCTGGCTCTCTGGCCCTGGCTGTATATCTGGCTCTCTGGCCCTGGCTGTATATCTGGCTCTCTGGCCCTGGCTGTATATCCGGATCTCTGTCTCTGGCTCTCTGTCTCTGGCTGTATATCTGGCTCTCTGTCTCTGGCTGTATATCTGGCTCTCTGTCTCTGGCTGTATATCTGGCTCTCTGGCTCTGGCTCTCTGGCTCTGGCTGTATATCTGGCTCTCTGTCTCTGGCTGTATATCTGGCTCTCTGTCTCTGGCTGTATATCCGGCTCTCTGTCTCTGGCTGTCTCTCTGTCTCTGGCTGTCTCTCTGTCTCTGGCTGTATATCTGGCTCTCTGTCTCTGGCTGTATATCTGGCTCTCTGGCTCTGGCTGTATATCTGGCTCTCTGGCTGTATATCTGGCTCTCTGGCTGTATATCTGGCTCTCTGGCTCTGGCTGTATATCTGGCTCTCTCTGTCTTTGGCTGTATATCTGTCTCTCTGGCTCTGGCTGTATATCTGGCTCTCTGGCTGTATATCTGGCTCTCTGTGTCTGGCTGTATATCTGGCTCTGGCTGTATATCTGGCTCTCTCTGTCTCTGGCTGTATATCTGGCTCTCTGTCTCTGGCTGTATATCTGGCTCTCTCTGTCTCTGGCTGTATATCTGGCTCTCTGTCTCTGGCTGTATATCTGGCTCTCTGTCTCTGGCTGTATATCTGGCTCTCTGTCTCTGGCTGTATATCTGGCTCTCTGTCTCTGGCTGTATATCTGGCTCTCTGTCTCTGGCTGTATATCTGGCTCTCTGTCTCTGGCTGTATATCTGGCGCTCTGGCTGTCTCTCTGTCTCTGGCTGTATATCTGGCTCTCTGTCTCTGGCTGTATATCTGGCTCTCTGTCTCTGGCTGTATATCTGGCTCTCTGTCTCTGGCTGTATATCTGGCTCTCTGTCTCTGGCTGTATATCTGGCTCTCTGTCTCTGGCTGTATATCTGGCTCTCTGTCTCTGGCTGTATATCTGGCTCTCTGTCTCTGGCTGTATATCTGGCTCTCTGTCTCTGGCTGTATATCTGGCTCTCTGTCTCTGGCTGTATATCTGGCTCTCTGTCTCTGGCTGTATATCCGGCTCTTTGTCTCTGGCTGTCTCTCTGTCTCTGGCTGTATATCTGGCTCTCTCTGTCTCTGGCTGTATATCTGGCTCTCTGTCTCTGGCTGTATATCTGGCTCTCTGTCTCTGGCTGTATATCTGGCTCTCTGTCTCTGGCTGTATATCTGTCTCTCTGTCTCTGGCTGTATATCTGTCTCTCTGTCTCTGGCTGTATATCTGTCTCTCTGTCTCTGGCTGTATATCTGGCTCTCTGGCTCTGGCTGTATATCTGTCTCTCTCTGTCTCTGACTGTATATCTGGCTCTGGCTCTCTGTCTCTGGCTGTATATCTGGCTCTCTGTCTCTGGCTGTATATCTGGCTCTCTCTGTCTCTGGCTGTATATCTGGCTCTCTCTGTCTCTGGCTGTATATCTGGCTCTCTCTGTCTCTGGCTGTATATCTGTCTCTCTGTCTCTGGCTGTATATCTGTCTCTCTGTCTCTGGCTGTATATCTGGCTCTCTGTCTCTGGCTGTATATCTGGCTCTCTGTCTCTGGCTGTATATCTGGCTCTCTGTCTCTGGCTCTCTGTCTCTGGCTGTATATCTGGCTCTCTGTCTCTGGCTGTATATCTGGCTCTCTGTCTCTGGCTGTATATCTGGCTCTCTGTCTCTGGCTGTATATCTGGCGCTCTGGCTGTCTCTCTGTCTCTGGCTGTATATCTGGCTCTCTGTCTCTGGCTGTATATCTGGCTCTCTGGCTCTGGCTGTATATCTGGCTCTCTGTCTCTGGCTGTATATCTGGCTCTCTGTCTCTGGCTGTATATCTGGCTCTCTGTCTCTGGCTGTATATCTGGCTCTCTGTCTCTGGCTGTATATCTGGCTCTCTGTCTCTGGCTGTATATCTGGCTCTCTGTCTCTGGCTGTATATCTGGCTCTGGCTGTATATCTGGCTCTCTGTCTCTGGCTGTATATCTGGCTCTCTGTCTCTGGCTGTATATCTGGCTCTCTGTCTCTGGCTGTATATCTGGCTCTCTGTCTCTGGCTGTATATCTGGCTCTCTGTCTCTGGCTGTATATCTGGCTCTCTGTCTCTGGCTGTATATCTGGCTCTCTGTCTCTGGCTGTATATCTGGCTCTCTGTCTCTGGCTCTCTGTCTCTGGCTGTATATCTGGCTCTCTGTCTCTGGCTGTATATCTGGCTCTCTGTCTCTGGCTGTATATCTGGCTCTCTGTCTCTGGCTGTATATCTGGCTCTCTGTCTCTGGCTGTATATCTGGCTCTCTGTCTCTGGCTGTATATCTGGCTCTCTGTCTCTGGCTCTCTGTCTCTGGCTGTATATCTGGCTCTCTGTCTCTGGCTGTATATCTGGCTCTCTGTCTCTGGCTGTATATCTGGCTCTCTGTCTCTGGCTGTATATCTGGCGCTCTGGCTGTCTCTCTGTCTCTGGCTGTATATCTGGCTCTCTGTCTCTGGCTGTATATCTGGCTCTCTGTCTCTGGCTGTATATCTGGCTCTCTGGCTCTGGCTGTATATCTGGCTCTCTGGCTCTGGCTGTATATCTGGCTCTCTGTCTCTGGCTGTATATCTGGCTCTCTGTCTCTGGCTGTATATCTGGCTCTCTGTCTCTGGCTGTATATCTGGCTCTCTGTCTCTGGCTGTATATCTGGCTCTCTGTCTCTGGCTGTATATCTGGCTCTCTGTCTCTGGCTGTATATCTGGCTCTCTGTCTCTGGCTGTATATCTGGCTCTCTGTCTCTGGCTGTATATCTGTCTCTGGCTGTATATCTGGCTGTATATCTGGCTCTCTGTCTCTGGCTGTATATCTGGCTCTCTGTCTCTGGCTGTATATCTGGCTCTCTGTCTCTGGCTGTATATCTGGCGCTCTGGCTCTGGCTGTATATCTGGCTCTCTGGCTCTGGCTGTATATCTGGCTCTCTGGCTCTGGCTGTATATCTGTCGCTATGGCTGTATATCTGGCTCTCTCTGTCTGTCTGTCTGTCTCTATGATGAGGAACATACTTGTGCTTTGGGCGGCCTGTTGACAGGTCTTATCTTGCTGATCTTTTTATAGAGAACAACCCCTTTCAATACTTTACAAATAAAACAAACAGTAAAATGGCTCTGCTTCTGATGCAGAATATAATTTGGCACTATAAAACAATTTGTTAAAAGCAGTTAAAAATCAGAGTGTAAAAAAACAGGCCGCTAGAATAATGGCATGGATGCATTTCTTATCTTTTACATTGTTAAGGTAGAAAACGAAATAAAAATAATGTATCTTGTTGATAATCACTGTTTGAGTCACAGGAAAAGCAGGAATGAAGCTGGTGCACATTTTATGACTTGATGTACATTATCTTATATGAGAAAGCAGGAGACAAGATCACCCACTCCTACACTGACATCTCTTCCCTTTCATGCACAGAACTCCCTTTGATCTAATTAGGTAAACATCAAGAAAGTGTGTAAGTTAAAAACTTACTCCAGCTTTATTAATGCAATTTTAATATCTAGGTACTCCACTGTGTTTCAATACAACTATAATCCTTTATTTCTTGTTAATGGTCAGGCCTTTTTTTTGACAACTGGACAACCATTAGCAAAAATTGTGTATGCCAAATGTAATGAAAACAGAGTCCAATATTTTGAGAGGGCCCTGATGCAGTGGATCACTTTTCCCTTCGGGCTCATGCAGACGTCCGTGGATCTCGGTCCGATTACGGACTGCAATGCACATACTGTTCTCCTGACCGGAGCATGGATTTGCATGGTGTTACGCCCACTCATTTCAGGAGACCCGAGGCCAGTCTGGCTGTCATGTGATCGGACCGTGATCAGACCAAGATCCACGGACTTCTGCATAAGCCCTCAGGGTTTAAGTGTTACTGTAAGATAAGGGTATATGTACTGGAAACCAGATGTCAGAGGTCCTTTTGACATTGGCCCCTCCTGTATTCTAGCACTGCTAACAGAATGTTAGTCTTGAGTCCCTGCAAAATCAGTACATCAGGCTTACAATACTGATGCTAAATACTACTGTGTGAAAATTTCCTGTATGTTTATACAACTTTTTTTTTATGATGGATATTTCTACCAGAAAAATCTAACTTGGAATGCTCAAGTAATGTTAGGTGCCTTTTTTCTGTTTTTGACTTTTCTTTTATTGGGCTATCTTTTTCCACTTCTAATTGCTTCAGTGGTCACATTTGGATTTTTTTCAGGCAGAAATGCCTTAAAGGGAACCTGTCAATTGGATCATCCTTGCTAAGCTATCTATATGAGCACACAGGTCATAGAAAGCTGAATAAAATCATACTTTGAAATCCGATGTCTTATTCCAGAGAAATCCATGTTTTTCTTATATGTAAATGAGCTGTTCTGGACTATGGGCCGGACACTGATCTGCATGAGAATCTGCCTCCACCTGCTTATTTTAAATAGAAGGGACATTACCAGTGTGATGTGTAATGGCCGCTCTCTGCTCTCCTGATCTCACTGCAGAGCTGTGTGTGCTTATACCTGACACATCTGCAAGTTCCTCTCAGCTTCCAGCTCACAGGCAGACAGGGTGATGACAAGCCCAGGGGATGGGGATGACTTGGTTACCCGGGCCTTTAGCCTTAAGGAGGTCGCGGTGGTCGGCTCCCGGGCCTGTACTCTGGGGTCTCTCTTTAAAAAGGCGTTGATATATGTTAAGTTTTATTAAAAAGTTCGTGATGCCACCTGTGGCTTCTGGTGAGGATCACCAGCGCCGCGCAGTCCACTGAGGCTGTTGATAAGGCAGCTTGATGGTATAGCTCCCCACAGGTGGAGCTGGGCCTCAGGGCAGTATAAGAACGGGGATGCAGGACAAGGAGACTCAGCCGAGTAGGAGCAAGAACAGGGACGGACACAATAGTCACTTCAGTACCTTTTACTGATGGAAATTCAGGCACTCCCCGGAGCACTGTAGGGTGAAGGGTGTATGTCCGAATCCTCCCCAATGAGCAGGTTTTGGGCCTCCTGGTTCTTGCTGCTGCGTAATAAGTCTCTGGCCTGCCTGGAGCTAGGCCTAACTTTGTCTCTGTCCTGCGCTGGCTGACCTTGTGGTAGGGCCTTCTCCTGGAGTGCACGCTCCCGACCTACGGGGCCTATGTGTCTCCTGGCTCTGGTACGTATCAGCACTTTAGCGATCCTGGGACTTGTAGTTCTCCAGGGATTCCGGTTTATCTTACTGGGTCGTGGAGATCCCGGCAAGCTTCGGACCCGGTGTCCGGTAGCTACTTCTTCGGGGTGAGCTAGTTAAGCTCCTCTGCCCCCTATGAACTAACTCTCACTACTCTTTCGCCTTCGGCCTACTCGGACCCTCAATAGGCTACTCACACTAACGGCAGCTTGCCGCGCTTCACCGATCTTATGGTGCCTGCACACCTAAAGCTCACTCCTCTGAGCTACACGGAGTCTTGATCTGGATAAGCTCCACTGCAGGATAGCAATTGCAGGAGCTAGAACAGGCTTTTGTCCTCTGAGGTAACTCCTCTCAGGAAGTACTGGACTCACTGCTATACCAGAATAGACTCAACTCACTGCTGCCTGGCTCCACCTTCCCTTTTATATCTCCCTAACGGGCTCCCTCTGGTGGTCTGAGGTGGAAGGTGGAGATGTGTGAATGGTTATGGGGGCCTCTTGTGGAGGAATCCTTCAATACACTCCCGGGCTGAAGTACATTTTATAAAACAGTAACAATAGGAAATATAAGCAATACTAAAGAAATCTTCCCTTTATGGGAGGCGCCAATCTTAAACGTTGCATAATAATAACAAAGCAGAGTGTCCTCAGTATCCAAGTCTCTGGTGGTGAGGTTCCCAAAAAGGATGTCCATCTCACAAGGTAGAGTACTTTCGTGGTTTTGAGGGACCTGTCCTAAACCCTCTACGTAGGCCCTGGGGTGGCTGCAGGGCATGAAGATCCCAAATCGGACCTCCACACGTGCCACTCCAGACAGGTTTTACTTCTGAGGTCACCTAAAGGGCACTCTAGGGAGCGCAATTATATACAACAAGAGTTTTTGGGCTGCACACAGTCCTCAGCCACGCAGTTCTTTGTGCAAATAAAGAATTAATAGGAAAAAAAACACAAATTAATAAACGTATGCATGAAAATAAACAGTTATGCAGTACATTACAATTTAATATACAATACCCCAGGGGTAACTATATATATATCTTTCAGAAACGTTGACTATTTACTGAGTGTACCTAGCAGGGGGTTTACCTCTCGTGCTGCGTACTGATCTGCGTAGTGCTGTGGTTGGTGGAGTGTTAGTGTCTGTATCCTCAGTTACTCTACCAGTTCTACGTGTAACCATGTTGTAAAACTGCCTTAACCTCTCTCTTGGACTGGCAAGTCTACCATTGGCTGGGCCCTCTTGCTCCGCTCCTGCCGGGGATCCTTCATCCGGGGATGCTTCTTGAGCTGGCTCTTCTGCAGCACTTACAGGTTCAACTTGCTGTGGAGGGTTTTCTGACTGTTCATAGAATTGGAGTACTGGAATAATTACTGCACCTCCTATCTGAGGCCAATCCTCTGGGAAGTCTCCTAGGTCAGTGTGGATCACTGTTTCTTTAGGTTCTTCCTGGATTGTGAGAGGCACTTTTTCTTGGGGTTTCAGTAATTCTGGACACAACTTTAAGTGGTCCCTGGACACTGTAGCAGATGTTTTTCCTCCATCTCGACTGATTATACAAGTCTTTTTGTTGTCAAATCTTGACGGTAACACAGTGTAAGGGTCTTTTTCCCACTGGTCATCAAGTTTATGGTTGCGTCTTTTCCTTTTCAATACTGTTTCACCAGGTGTGCAAGGTTCTGCTGGTGCGTTTTTGTTGTAGTGCATTTCCTGCTTTTCTCTCACCCGAGTAAAACTGTCCTTGACACAAGCTTGTACCCTTCTGTACTGCTCTTGTCTGGTGGTGTCCCAGTCCTCAGTGGTCATATCAGCTTCAGGTTCAACAACACCGAGCTCCAAATCCATGGGCAGCTTTCCTGGCCTTGCCCGCATGAGATATGCTGGAGTGCAGTTGGTGGAACTGACTGGTATATGATTATACAGATCCACTAGGTCTGGTAGTAGGTCTGGCCACTGGTTTCTCTCCTCAAGTGGTATGGTCTTTAGCAGGTCGATGATTATGTTGTTCATCTTTTCGCAGAGACCGTTTTAAGGTGTAGTTCTTATCTTTTTCCACCCCTACAGATGGCAGAACTCTTTGAACAATTCAGCCTCAAAGGCCGGGCCTTGGTCCATCAGCACCTGCTCAGGGTATCCATGGGGTCTGCAGAAGTACGCTTGGAACTTTTTTGCTGCTGTCTCTGCCGTCAGGTCTTTGACGGGGGCGACCACCAGGAAACGTGAGTAGTGATCCACCATGGTGAGAGCATAGGAGTACCCTGACCTGCTGGGGGAGAGCTTGACATGGTCCAGGGCCACGATCTCCAGGGGCCGAGTCATCTTGATGGCTTGCAGGGGTGCCTTCTGGCTGCTGAAGTCTTTCCTTCTTAGGCCGCAGGGTCCACAGTCCCGGCACCACCTTTCAATGGAGCTGCGCATTCCTACCCAGTAGAATCGACACTTCAGCAGGGTCTCTAGCTTTTTCCAGCCAAAGTGCCCCGCCTGATCGTGGTAAGCTTCTAATACCATCTGGATGTCTGTCTTCGGGACTACTATCTGCCATACCATCTCATGGGTTCTTGGATTGACGTACCTCCGGCACAGCTTCTCACGGTAAATAAACAGCCGGCTTCTCTCGTTCCACAGCTGCCTTGCTTGCAGAGACGCATCTTTCTCCAGGGAGGCACCTTCTTGGGTTATCAGCTGTTTGATGTGGCTGACAACCGGGTCGCTGTCCTGGGTCTCTTTCCAGCTGTGGTGAGGCAGGGGGTTTAACGTCTTTCCACGCTGCTTCCTGGAGGCTCGTTGTTCGTGGATCATCCCACTCCGGTGAAAGGCAGATAGCTCTATCTCTTCCAGGTCATCCACTTCTTCTTCTGTGTCTGACTGGTGAGGCATCCTAGACAGGGCATCGGCGTTGGCGTTCTTGCGGCCCGCCCAGTATTTAATTGTAAGTTGGTAGTTTGACAGCCGAGCCATCCATGGCTGTTCCAGAGCCCCCAACTTAGCTGTTTCAAGATGGGTCAAGGGGTTGTTATCAGTAAAGGCAGTGAATTTGCTGGAAGCCAGATAGTGCTTGAATCTTTCGGTGATGGCCCAGACTAAGGCCAGGAACTCCAACTTGAAGCTGCTATAGTTCTCTGGGTTCCTCTCAGTCGGACGGAGCTTCCTGCTTGCGTATGCGATGACTTTCTCTTGCCCATTCTGCTTCTGACTTAAGACAGCGCCCAGGCCTTCGTTGCTGGCATCCGTATACAGCAGGAACGGTTGGCTGTAGTCAGACTCTGCTTGCTCCTTACCCCAGTGGAATGGAGGGTTTTTGCCTTTGGGGGACTGCCCTACCAGGGGGTCTTGCAGAGGAGCTGCTTTCTTTGTGTAGTCCTTTACGAACCTCCGGTAGTATCCTACTAGTCCCAAGAACTGACGCACCTCCTTGAGGTTCTTCTCTCCGGCCACTTCTGGATGGCTGTGACTTTCTCCGGGTCTGGTGCTACGCCTTCCGGACTGACAATGTGTCCCAGGTACTGTACCTTCTTCTTGAGCAGATGGCACTTTGAGGGCTTCAACTTCATCCCGTACCGGGACAGTGACTCAAATATCTCTGCCAGGTGTTTCAAGTGGTTCTCGTACGTTCTGGAGTACACAATTACGTCATCCAGGTAAAGTAACACAGTCTCGAAGTTGCGGTGTCCCAGGCAGCACTCCATCAATCTCTGGAACGTTCCGGGGGCATTGCAGAGTCCAAACGGCATGCTGTTGAACTCACAGAGTCCCATCGGGGTGGTGAAGGCCGTCTTCTCCCGATCCTCCTCAGCCACAGCGACTTGCCTGTACCCACTAGTGAGGTCAAGGGTAGAAAAGTAATTTGCAGACTTTAAGGCAGCTAGGGACTCCTCTATGCGTGGCAAAGGGTATGCATCTTTATGTGTAATGCGATTTACTTGGCGGTAATCTACACACATTCTCATGCTCCCGTCCTTTTTCCTAACCAGCACTAGGGGAGCCGCCCAGGGACTACAACTATCCCTTATCACTCCCGCCTTCCTCATGTCATGCAGCATTTCTTTTGCCTTCTGGTAGTGAGCTGGGGGTATAGGCCTATAACGTTCTTTAATTGGGGAATGGTTGCCTGTGGGGATATGATGTTGAACCCCCCTTAATCCTCCCGAAGTCAAGTGGATGTTTACTGAACACCTGCGAGTATTCTTGAACCACCCGGTGTACACCCTGTTTTTGATGGGCAGGAGTGGTGTCTGTCCCAACATGGAGCTGTTGACACCAATCCTCCACCTGGGTTGCAGGGTCATTATCCTCTACTTCATCTGGTGAGGTTAAGGACTCCGCCTCATGAATGCAGTTGTTGTTGACAGCATGTAATTTAGCAACAGTGGCATAACGTGGCAGTTTGACCTCATCTTCCCCTAAGTTAAGAAGACGGACAGGCACCCTCCCATTACGTACATCTACCACCCCCCTGGCGGTTAAAAGCGTAGGTCTGTGCTCAGAGCAAAGGGGTTCTACTACCGCCTGGTAGCTCTGTCCTCTAAGACCTATGGCAGCTCTACACCAGATGAGAATTTCACTCATTGGGGGAATGACAATGGGTATAGGGTCTGTTACCCTCATGTTACCGATTTCACCGTCTGTTAACTTTACTTGCTGTTGATACATCAGGACTCGGATCTCCCTTTACAGTGCCCTTCTCTGTCCTGGTTTGGCAGTGTCGGCGATCTGTTGGAGCAAGAACACAACCTCTCCCAAACCGTTACCAACAATGTTAGTGCCTAGTACCATATATGGGTTGCTGTCATCAGGGTTAGTCTCCACTACAATTAGTCCCTGGTCCTTCAGCTCCACTCTCCCCACCTTTACAGTCACATGCTTAACCCCGAGTAGGTTAAGGGGGAGTCCATTTGAAGCATATACAGACAAATTTGGAGCTGGCGGACGTAGATCGTCCATGGACCAGAACCTCTTGCAGAGGACTTCAGGCATGATGGTTACCTGAGATCCTGTGTCCAGCAGGGCATGCATTGGGATCCCGTCCAACACAATGGACAGGAAAGGTCTTCCTCCGGCGAACCTGTTGTACCAGTCTGATGGGCCTGGTGAGTCTACTCCTGGGTGTCGGCCCTCGGACCCAGGGTTTTCTCGTTTAAAGGACACTTCTGGGCGAGGTGTCCGGTCTTACGGCATCGGTAGCAGGTTGGTTCCCTCGGTGGGCGACGCTGGTCACTGGTCCTTGGCGAGGGTGGTGTTGGCCTCCTCCTCCTGCGCATTCAGGGGACATCCTCAGGGCTATCAGCTAGCAGGATCTTCCCTCCTTCCTCGGGCTCCGTCCGCAGCTGCAGAGCACTCAGCACGGTGGTCAGAGTTTTGCTCAACTGACGCACCTCAGAGCGCAGACTGTCCAGTTCTTTAGAGGACGTTGCTGGGACTTTAACTTCAGCAGCCACTGGGGATAAGGTGGGTGTAGCAGGCACTGGAGTAGCCCCACCCTGTTAACGTTGGTTGGCATTTGTTTCCAGGGGCTGCAGTCCTTTTATAGCCATGTCCTTAAGCTTGTCAAAGGTGGCATCCGGATGATCCAGGGACCACCAACGCACAGTCCTGCTCTCCTCTGGAGACTTCAGTCCCCGGACAAACTGTTCCTTCAGCATTTTGTTCTCATTCTCAACGCTGGTTGGACTAACCTGGTTCAGAGCCCGCAGGGCCCTTTGGAGACGCCAGGCGTAGTCCCGAACATTGTCCTCTGGTTGTTGGGAGCAGCTGTAAAACCCCATCCGGAGGTCCGCCTCAGTAAGGTCCTCAAATACAGTCTGTAGTTTTTGGAATATTGCGAACACTGACTCCTGGTCTGCGGCTGACCATGTTTCTACTTCCCGTTCCGCAGCACCGGTCAGTTGTCCTAATACAACGGCAGCCCTTTGCTTTCCGGTCATAGAGTACATGTCTAAGATACCACATATCTTCCGTTTGAATCCAGACAGGGTATCTGGTTTGCCGTTGTACTGGGGGAGCCACTTTGCTCCAGGAATGTACGGTAAAGTCATAGGAATCACAGGTGTTACAGGCGCTGCTGGTGGAGCGGCGGCTTCGGCCTGCCCATTATCGGGTGCGGGCTGAACTTCAGGGACGTTGACCGGTAGGTCGTCGTTCTGCTGTTCGACAGACATCTTAGCGCCCCCCTAGTTAACCGTGGCCTACCTTCTGGTTTTACTTCCGGTAGGCTGCAGCTCCGCAGGTGATGGTTATCTTCAGGACCTTGCGTCGCTTGCGTCCTACGTCAGAGTGTTCAGCGACGCTCCGTACAGGACCTGGCGCTTCCTGATTTGACGTCGAGGCGTGGGGCGTGTCCGGGACTTCGCACTCTTTTGCAGGTACGCCCCTTATTTTCTCGCGGTTACGCCCTTCTTCTTGCTCAACGGCCCAACAATGGCGGCTATCTTCACCACAACTTTACGTACACAGTTCAGAATAAAGGCGCACAGTACCCGCTGGCAACGGGCAAAACACGGCGTCGTTGTAGCGGGCACGCAATCCTGTTCGTGACGCCAGGAAGAGATGACAAGCCCAGGGGATGGGGATGACTCGGTTACCCGGGCCTTTAGCCTTAAGGAGGTCGCGGTGGTCGGCTCCCGGGCCCGTACTCTGGGGTCTCTCTTTAAAAAGGCGTTGATAGATGTTAAGTTTTATTAAAAAGTTTGTGATGCCACCTGTGGCTTCTGGTGCGGATCACCAGCGCTGTGCAGTCCACTGAGGCTGTTGATAAGGCAGCTTGATGGTATAGCTCCCCACAGGTGGAGCTGGGCCTCAGGGCAGTATAAGAACGGGGATGGAGGACAAGGAGACTCAGCCGAGTAGGAGCAAGAACAGGGACGGACACAATAGTCACTTCAGTACCTTTTACTGATGGAAATTCAGGCACTCCCCGGAGCACTGTAGGGTGAAGGGTGTATGTCCGGATCCTCCCCAATGAGCAGGTTTTGGGCCTCCTGGTTCTTGCTGCTGCGTAATAAGTCTCTGACCTGCCTGGAGCTAGGCCTAACTTTGTCTCTGTCCTGCGCTGGCTGACCTTGTGGTAGGGCCTTCTCCTGGAGTGCACGCTCCCGACCTACGGGGCCTATGTGTCTCCTGGCTCTGGTACGTATCAGCACTTTAGTGATCCTGGGACTTGTAGTTCTCCAGGGATTCCGGTTTATCTTACTGGGTCGTGGAGATCCCGGCAAGCTTCGGACCCGGTGTCCGGTAGCTACTTCTTCGGGGTGAGCTAGTTAAGCTCCTCTGCCCCCTATGAACTAACTCTCACTACTCTTTCGCCTTCGGCCTACTCGGACCCTCAATAGGCTACTCACACTAACGGCAGCTTGCCGCACTTCACCGATCTTATGACGCCGGCACACCTAAAGCTCACTCCTCTGAGCTACACGGAGTCTTGATCTGGATAAGCTCCACTGCAGGATAGCAATTGCTGGAGCTAGAACAGGCTTTTGTCCTCTGAGGTAACTCCTCTCAGGCAGTACTGGACTCACTGCTATACCAGAATAGACTCAACTCACTGCTGCCTGGCTCCACCTTCCCTTTTATATCTCCCTAACGGGCTCCCTCTGGTGGTCTGAGGTGGAAGGTGGAGATGTGTGAATGGTTATGGGGGCCTCTTGTGGAGGAATCCTTCAATACACCCTTCTAGGATTTGTGATACCAAGCACAGCTGGGCTTCACAGTTGTAATATTGTTGCAATACAGCAGAGCTTAGAGAGCTGCAAAAATGTGTTTGTAAGTAGACAAAAATAAGTTCTATTGTTCTGTGTTAGTTACTTGTCTCACACTGGTAACTGCTCATGCAGATTAGTGTTCAGCCCATAGCCTGGAACAGCTCATTTACATATAAGAACGTGGATTTCTCTGGAATAAGCCATCAGATCACAGATATCAAGGTATCATTTTATTCAGCTTTCTATGATCTACATGCCATTATAGATGGCTTAGGAGGGTTGATTCTACTGACAGATAACTTTTAAAGGGAATTTGTCAGTAGGATAAACCCTTGTAAGCCGTCTACAGGGTGGGCCATTTATATGGATACACCTAAATTAAATGGGAATGGTTGGTGAGATCAACTTCCTGTTTGTGGCCCATTAGTATATGGGAGGGGGAAAATGTAATGTAATGTAACTTTATTCTTTCATAAGTTTTTTACAAGTTTATGACCACTTATAAAATGTGTTCAAAGTGCTGCCCATTGTGTTGGATTGTCAACGCAACCCTCTTATCCCACTCTTGACACACTGATAGCAACACCGCAGAAGAAATGCTAGCACAGGCTTTCAGTATCCGTTGTTTCAGGTGCTGCACATCTTGATGGTATGGTGTGGTATATGGGGTACAAAGATAGTGGGGCCATTCTTCATCAATCGAAACCCCAATGCCACTGGATATCTGAAATTGCTACATGATGATGTGTTGCCCTCTTTATGCACTGAAGATGGCACGTTCCCTGAGTTTTTCCAACAAGATGGTGCACCACAACATTATGGGTGTCAGGTCCGAGCATTCCTACATGAACAGTTTCCTGGAAAGTGGATTGGTCGTCATGGGCCAGTTGAATGGCCACCAAGCTCTCCAGATCTGACCCCCTTAGACTTTTATCTTTGTGGTCATCTGAAGGCAATTGTCTATGCTGTGAAGATACGAGATGTGCAGCATCTGAAACAATGGATACTGGAAGCCTGTGCAAGCATTTCTTCCTCGGTGTTGCTATCAGTGTGTCAAGAGTGGGAGAAGATGGTTACATTGACAATCCAACACAATGGGCAGCACTTTGAACACATTTTATAAGTGGTCATAAACTTGTAAAAAACTCATGAAAGAATAAAGTTACATTAAAACCAAGCACACCATTGTTTTTGTTATGAAATTCTCAATAAGTTTGATGTGTCTCATGACCCTCTTCCCATTGAAAAAAATAAAGTTGGATCCAAAATGGCCGACTTCAAAATGGCCGACATGGTCACCACCCATCTGGAAAAGTTTTCCCCCTCCCATATACTAATGTGCCACAAACAGGAAGTTATTACCAACCATTCCCATTTAATTTAGGTGTATCCATGTAAATGGCCCACCCTGTACATGGTCACTGAGCTCATAGGAAGCTGAATAAAATGATACTTTGATATATGCAGTCTGATATCTTATTCCAGAGAAATCCACCTTTTCCTTATATGTAAATGAGTTGTTCAGGACTATGGGATGGACACTGATCTGTTTTTAGAGGTTATTTTACATGAAAGGGGAAGTTACCAGTGTTATAGGTAATGGCAGCTCTCTGCTCTCCTGATCTCACTGCAGAGCTTTGTGTGATTATACCTGACACATCTGCAGGTTCCTCTCAGCTTCAGCTTCAGCTTCCAGCACACAGATAGCCATTGTTAGTACACTGCTCAAAATAATAAAGGGAACACTTAAACAACAGAATATAACTCCAAGTAAATCAAACTTTTGTGACATCAAACTGTCCACTTAGAAAGCAACACTGATTGACAATCAATTTCACATGCTGTTGTGCAAATTGTGCAAATGGAATAGACAATAGATGGAAATTATTGACAATTATCAAGACACCCTCAATAAAGGAGTGGTTCTGCAGGTGGGGACCACAGACCACATCTCAGTACCAATGCTTTCTGGCTGATGTTTTGGTCACTTTTGAATGTTGGTTGTGCTTTCACACTCGTGGTTGCATGAGACGGACTCTACAACCCACAGAAGTTGCTCAGGTAGTGCAGCTCATCCAGGATGGCACATCAATGCGAGCTGTGGCAAGAAGGTTTGCTGTGTCTGTCA
The DNA here is from genome assembly GCF_046119375.1 of Phyllobates terribilis. NCBI lineage: Eukaryota > Metazoa > Chordata > Amphibia > Anura > Dendrobatidae > Phyllobates > Phyllobates terribilis. Next base: position 113,199,915 of record NW_027362761.1, on the reverse strand, counting down.
GCATAGTGTCCAGAGGCTGGAGGCACTACCAGGAGACAGGCTAGTACACCAGGAGACGTGGAGGGGGCCGTAAGAGGGCAACAACCCAGCAGCAGGACCGCTACCTCCGCCTTTATGCAAGGAGGAGCACTGCCAGAGCCCTGCAAAATGACCTCCAGCAGGCCACAAATGTGCATGTCTGCACAAATGGTTAGAGACCGACTCCATGAGGGTGGTATGAGGGCCCGAAGTCCACAGATGGGGGTTGTGCTCACAGCCCAACACCATGCAGGATGCTTGGCATTTGCCACAGAACACCAGGATTGGCAAAGTCGCCACTGGCGCCCTGTGCTCTTCACAGATGAAAACAAGTTCACACTGAGCACATGTGACAGACATGACAGAGTCTGGAGACGCCGCAGAGAGCGATCTGCTGTCTGCAACATCCTTCAGCATGACCAGTTTGGCAGTGGGTCAGTAATGGTGTGGGGTGGCATTTTATTGGAAGGCCGCACAGCCCTCCATGTGTTCGCCAGAGGTAGCCTGACTGCCATTAGGTACAGAGATGAGATCCTCAGACCCCTTGTGAGACCATATGCTGGTGCGGTTGGCCCTGGGTTCCTTCTAATGCAGGACAATGCCAGACCTCATGTGGCTGGAGTGTGTCAGCAGTTCCTGCAAGTTGAGGGCATTGAAGCTATGGACTGGCCCGCCCGCTCCCCAGACCTGAATCCGATTGAGCACATCTGGGACATCATGTCTCACTCCATCCACCAACGTCACGTTGCACCACAGACTGTCCAGGAGTTGGCGGATTCTTTAGTCCAGGTCTGGGAGGAGATCCCACAGGAGACCATCCGCAACCTCATCAGCAGCATGCCCAGGCGTTGTAGGGAGGTCATACAGGCACGTGGAGGCCACACACAATACTGAGCCTCATTTTGACTTTTTTTAAGGACATTATATCAAAGTTGGATCAGCCTGTAGTGTGTTTTTCCACTTTAATTTTGGGGGTGACTCCAAATCCAGGCCTCCATTGGTTAATAGATTTGATTTCCATTGATGATTTTTGTGTGATTTTGTTGTCAGCACATTCAACTTTGTACAGAACAAAGTATTCAATGAGAATATTTCATTCATTCAGATCTAGGATGTGTTATTTGAGTGTTCCCTTTATTTTTGTGAGCAGTGTATATTGCTGCAATACAGCAGAGCTCAGAGAGGTACAAAAAATGTGTTTGCAAGAAGTAAAAGTTAAGTTCTACTGTAGTTACTTGTCTCACACTGGAAAATCCCCCTTTTATTCATAATAATCTCTGGAGGTGGATTCTCATGCAGATCAGTCTTCTCACCATAGACTGTAATAACTCATTTACTTAAAAGAAAAACATATAATTTTCTGGAATAAAACATCAGATTGCAGATATCAAGGTATCGTTTTATTCAGGTTCCAATGAGCTACATGTCCATGGCTTAGGAGAGCTGATCCTATTGACATTCCCTTTAACAATTGACATTTTGCTTAGGAAATAACACATCATCATGTGCACTATACAGTGGTGGCCAAAAGTATTGGCACCCCTGCAATTCTGTCAGATAATACTCAGTTTCTTCCTGAAAATTATTGCAATCACAAATTCTTTGGTATTATTATCTTCATTTAATTTGTCTTCAATGAAAAAACACAAAAAGAATTGTCCTAAAGCCAAATTGGATACAATTCCACACCAAACCTAAAAAAGGGGGTGGACAAAAGTATTGGCACTGTTTGAAAAATCATGTGATGCTTCTCTAATTCGTGTAATTAACAGCACCGGTAACTTACCTGTGGCAACAGGTGTTGGCAATAACTAAATCACACTTGCAGCAAGTTAACATGGATTAAAGTTGATTCAACCTGTGTCCTTGTGTGTACCACATTGAGCATGGAGAAAAGAAAGAAGGCCAAAGAACTGTCTGAGGACTTGAGAAACCAAATTGTGAGGAAGCATGAGCAATCTCAAGGCTACAAGTCCATCTCCAAAGACCTGAATGTTCCTGTGTCTTCCGTGCGCAGTGTCATCAAGAAGTTTAAAGCCCATGGCACTGTGGCTAACCTCCCTAGATGTGGACGGAAAAGAAAAATTGACTAGAGATTTCAACGCAAGATTGTGCGGATGGTGGATAAAGAACCTCGACTAACATCCAAACAAGTTCAAGCTGCCCTGCAGTCCGAGGGTACAACAGTGTCAACCCGTACTATCCGTCGGCGTCTGAATGAAAAGGGACTGTATGGTAGGATACCCAGGAAGACCCCACTTCTTACCCCGAGACATAAAAAAGCCAGGCTGGAGTTTGCCAAAACTTACCTGAGAAAGCCTAAAACGTTTTGGAAGAATGTTCTCTGGTCAGATGAGACAAAAATAGAGCTTTTTGGCAAAAAACATCAACATAGAGTGTACAGGAAAAAAAAAGAGGCATTCAGAGAAAAGAACACGGTCCCTACAGTCAAACATGGCGGAGGTTCCCTGATGTTTTGGGGTTGCTTTGCTGCCTCTGGCACTGGACTGCTGTGCATGGCATTATGAAGTCTGAAGACTACCAACAAATTTTGCAGCATAATGTAGGGCCCAGTGTGAGAAAGCTGGGTCTCCCTCAGAGGTCATGGGTCTTCCAGCAGGACAATGACCCAAAACACACTTCCAAAAGCACTATAAAATGGTTTGAGAGAAAGCACTGGAGACTTCTAAGGTGGCCAGCAATGAGTCCAGACCTGAACCCCATAGAACACCTGTGGAGATCTCTCAAAATGGCAGTTTGGAGAAGGCACCCTTCAAATATCAGGGACCTGGAGCAGTTTGCCAAAGAAGAATGGTCTACAGTTCCAGCAGAGAATTGTAAGAAACTCATTGATGGTTACCGGAAGCGGTTGTTCACAGTTATTTTGGCTAAAGGTTGTGCAACCAAGTATTAGGCTGAGGGTGCCAATACTTTTGTCTGGCCCATTTTTGGAGTTTTGTGTGAAATGATCAATGATTTGATTTTTGCTTCATTCTCTTTTGTGTTTTTTCCTTGCAAGCAAATTAAATGAAGATAATAATACCAAAGAATTTGTGATTGCAATCATTTTCAGGAAGAAACTGAGTATTATCTGACAGAATTGCAGGGGTGCCAATACTTTTGGCCACCACTGTATGTGTGTTTTCCTATTGAAAGGCTTGTTTTTTGGCTTCCAAGCTGTTATTTTTATTGAAACTATTTTAGAGTACATACAACATATAGATCACGTTTCATTGCATTTTTTTTTTTGTAAATTGAGGTGGGTGAAGAAAACGCAAATCTGGAGTTATATTTTTTTTTATTGGTTTTCGGCGTTCAACATAGGTTTCTATGCTTTTTGTGTCAAAGTTCAGTTCTACTGTTCTGTGTTAGTTACATGTTTCACACTGGTAATGCCCCCTTTCATTAACCCCTTAGTGACAGCCAATTTGTCCTTTATGAGGTAATAACTCTGGAACGCTTCAACGGATCCCACTGATTCTGAGAATGTTTTTTCGTGACATATTGTACTTCATGATAGTGGTAACATTTCTTCGATAAGACTTGTGTATACTTGTAAAAAAAAAGAAATTTGGCAAAAATTTAGAACATTTAGCAATTTTAAAACTTTGAATTTTCATGCCCTTAAATCAGAGATATACGTCACACAAAATAGTTAATAAATAACATTTCCCACATGTCTATTTTACATCAGCACAATTTATGAAACAACATTTTTTTGTGTTAGGAAGTTATAAGGGTTAAAATTTGACCAGCGATTTCTAATTTTTCCAACAAAATTTACAAAACCATTTTTTTAGGGACCACACTACATTTGAAGTGACTTTGAGGGGTCGATATGACAGAAAATCCCCAAAAGTGACACCATTTTAAAAACTGCACCCCCTCAAGGTCCTCAAAACCACATTCAAGAAGTTTATTAACCCTTAACGTGCTTCACAGGAACTGAAGCAACGTGGAAGGAAAAGTTTTTATTTTCACAAGGGTAACTAGAAAAAATGGGCCACAAAATTTGTTGTGCAATTTCTCCTGAGTATACCGATACCCCATATGTTGGGGTAAACCACTGTGTGGGCGCACGGCAGGGCTCGGAAGGGAAGGAGTGCCATTTGACTCTTTGAATGTAAAATTATCTTGAATAATTAGCGGACGCCATGTCGCGTTTGGGGAGCCCCTGATGTGCCTAAACAGTGGAAACCCCCCACAAGTGACACCATTTTGGAAACTAGACACCTCAGGGAACTTATCTAGATGTGTGGTGAGCACCTTGAACCCCCAGGTGCTTCACAGAAGTTTATAACTTTGAGTCGTAAAAATAAAATTTTCACATTTTTCCACAAAAATGTTTTTCAGCCCCCAATGTTGCTTTTCGTAAGGGTAACAGGAGAAATTTCACCATACCATTTGTTATGCAATTTCTCCTGAGTAAGCCAATACCTCATATGTGGGGAAAACCACTGTTTGGACGCGTGGCAGAGTTCAGAAGGAAAGGAGCACTGTGTGAATTTTTGAACGTAAAATTGTCTGGAATAGAGAGCGGACGCCATGTTGCGTTTGGAAAGCCCCTGATGTGCCTAAACAGTGGAAACTCCCCACAAGTGACCCCATTTTGGAAACTACACCCCTCAAGAATTTTATCAAGGGGGTATAGTGAACATTTTGAACCCAGACGAACGACACAGAATATGATAACATTAGGTCATCATATTGAATAAGTTGTCATTAGTCTTGAGCGCAAGTGGTCACTACTTGAGTTTGCATTCGGTACTCGGGTATGCAACAAGTGTCGCGGGTGCTCGAGTGACATTCTCGAGTCCCCGTCCAACATGTTTCACGGTTGTTAGATACCCAAAAAAACATGCAGTTATTGCTCGTGTATGGCAGGCAATCCCCACGTGGTTTTTTTGGCTGTATAACAGTCACGAAACATGCGGGGCAAGGACTCGAGCATGTCGCTCGAGCACCTGCGATACTTGGTGCATACCCGAGTACCCAATGCAAACTCAAGTAGCGAGCACTTGCACTCAACACTAGTCACCATATTGTCATAATTTTTTTTTCTTTTACTTTTGAAAAAAATCCCAACCCTAATACAACCCTAACATAACCCTAATCCTAAGTGTAACCCTAATACAACCCTAACTCTTATCCTAACACAATCCTAACCCTAACACAACCCTAACCCTAAGGGTATGTGCACACTGTCCAGAGCCGCCTGTGGCCCTGACACTGCGGGATAGCCACCGACGGCTTTTGCTCAATATGCAAATCAGTGGCGCCATTTTTTTTTTTTTTTTACCTGCATAATTTCCTCATAGAGGTTAGGTCTATGGGGAAAGCCCGCATGCGGACCAGCAAGAAAAATTGACATGCTGCGGTCTGGAAAGATGCACCGCATGTCAGTTTCCGCGGGTGAGCCGCAGGTGCATGGAGACATATAGTGGACATGGGATTTCTACAAATCCCATCGACTATGCTGTAACAGCTGGCCGCTGCAGGTTTGACGCTGCATAAGCACGCAGCGTCCAACCCGCAGCGGCTCCTGATCATGCGCACATACCCTAACACAACCCTAACCCAAACCAAATCTCTAACTGCAAGGAATGGAAAAAAAATATTTATGATAGCAGTGAGCGGAATAAGAAATCTGGTACGCCTTCATATCATGCTGTTCTTCCACCTCCCGAACCAGTACCACATTAACAAGCTTCACTGGGTGAGTGTTATGAGTCTCTACCTATTAAGCTGATTCCCCTTCTTTTTGTATACCCCCTTTTTAGGCTAAAAGAACCAAAAATCTCAAAGACAGGGAATGTGCTTTGTGCTCGCAGCCCCTTCCTGACATTTATTCTAAGCGGCTGTGCCGGCATTGTATAGTCCAGACACTGCAGGAGGAGTCGTCAGTTAAATCCACAGACATACGTACCATGATTAGGGAGGAACTCCATTCCCTCAGGGATGTAGTTCACCCTGGGAAGCGTAAGTCAAAATCGAAAAACATTTCCCCCTTCTACCTCCTCTTCATATAGCGAGCAGGCTAGATCTCCTAGTCCCTCGAAGTCGTCATCATCATCAACATCTGATGAGGAGGGGAGATCCTGCCTTCCCATAGAGAGCATAGATAACCTAGTCAAATCGGTAAGGAATACGATGGGAATAGTAGAAACAATAGAGTCAAGGTCAACACAGGATATTATGTTTGCAGGACTCTCTGAGAAAAGGAGACGGTCCTTTCCAGTTATTACAGCTATTAAGGATCTGGTCCGAAGGGAATGGAACAGACAGGAGAGACAGGGTTCCCTTCCTTCATCCTCCAAAAGGAAATACCCCTTCGCTGATGAGGATTTGGTGACCTGGTCCAGAGTTCCAAAGGTAGCCCGTGGAAGACTCTGGGCTACTGTTGGATTCATTAGATCGTAAAGCAGAGATGCTGCTCAAATGCTCATGGGAAACCTGCATGGGAGCCTTTAAACCAGCCATATCTGCCACATGTACAGCAAGATCTATGTTGGTCTGGGTAGATCAGCTGAAAGACCAGATCAAGAACGGGGTTTCCAGGGAGAAGTTGTTGTCCTCTATCCCGTTGATACGAGGTGGTTCTGCTTACTTAGCAGATGCCTCGGCGGATTCCCTGCGGCTGGCGGCCAGATCAGCAGGCCTTACAAACTCTGCTCGTTCTGCCCTTTGGCTAAAGGGTTGAAAGGGGGACGCACAATCAAAATCCAAATTGTGTGCACTGCCATTTCAAGATGAGTACCTGTTTGGCAAGGTACTGGATGAGATTGTAACCAAACGGGCAGAAAGAAAGAAGGGGTTCCCTAACCCATCTGTTCCATCCTACAGGGGGGAAAATTACCTCTAATGCTTGGACTCTTAGTCTATTTTCATCAGGATTAAAGCTGGAATTTCGTCAGATCCCTCAGGACTCCTTTATAGTAACTTATCCACCCTCTCCCAGACAACAGCTCTCGATTTAGAGAGCCAGAGCCTGTTATCCAAAAATGTCCTGATAGAAGTTCCAGCGGACCAGGAAGGAAGGGGGTTCTACTCCCCTTTGTTCCTGGTCTCTAAGCCAGATGGTTCCTATAGAACTATCATAAATTTGAAGAGACTAAACTCCTTTCTACATTTCCATACCTTCAAAATGGAGTCTATAAGATCTAAAATTAGGCTTTCATTTCCTAGATGCTTCATGGCTGTCCTAGACCTAAAGGATGCTTATTACCATCTGGCCATACATACAGAATACCAACAGTATTTCAGAGTGGCGGTCATCATGGACGGACATCTCTGCCATTTTCAATTTGCAGCAATGCCATTTGGCCTCTCCATGGCTCCCCGCGTCTTCACCAAGATAATATCAGAGGTGATGGCCTATTTACGTCATCAGGACACACTCATTGTCCCATACCTAGATGACATTCTGGTGGTAGGACGCTCTGTCGCACAATGAAGAGATCGCCTGGCTAACACAATTTCATCCTTGCTGGCTCTGGGCTGGATAATCAACTTGGAAAAATCCAGACTGGTCCCACGGTCTATTCAGTAATTTCTGCGTCTACATCTAAATTCCGTAAGTCAGCAGTGACTTCTACTAGAAGAGAAAAATTGCTCATCATGAATAAAGTTAGGGGAGCTATAGAACAACCTCACATATCCTTAACCCTAGAACGCATGACCATAAAAATCTTTGTCACATACCTGGGGCCTTTTAGGCCCGTGTGCAAATAACATGGAATAACTCAAACAAAAATGACAAACAACTATATACCTGAGGAATACCTAGAGTTTCAAAATTCTAACTAAAGTAATCTTGCAGAAAATAGAAAACAATTAACAGGGCGGGCCTGCGAGGCCCCAGATATGCGTTCTAGGGTTAAGAGACGCTATGTCCCTGCTAGGGTCCCCTAACATCTTGTATCCCAGGGGTTCAGTGGGCCCAATTTCATACTAGGTGTTTACAACAGGAAGTCTTCTGTGCAGAAGAACTGTTACAGGGCTGGCTTAATGGCCGCCTGACTCTATCCTTAGAAGTGGTCAGATCCCTGTCCTGGTGGTTGGATCTGAATAATCTTTCCAGGGGGGTTCCGTGGGTAGTTAAGCCCTCTAGAGTAGTAGTGACAGATGCTAGCCCTGTAGGATGGGGTGCCCAAGGTCGATGGTCATTAGAAGAAGCAGAGGACTCCTCAAACTTGAGAGAACTAAAAGCCATCAAACAGACATTGCATCACTTTCTCCCACAACTGCGGGGGTCTCACGTCAGAATTCTGTCCGACAACGCCACGTCCGTCGCATACGTCAGTCGACAAGGTGGAACTCGATCAAGGACTCTGATGTCTGCTACGGTTGAGATCCTCGGGTTGGCAAAATCCCATCTTCTCTCTCAGCCCTTCACATCAGAGGCGTGGACAATACCAGAGCGGACTTCCTAAGTCGCCATACTCTCCACCAAGGAAAGTGGGTCCTCTGTCTTCCCGAGATAGACCTGTTTGCCACCAGGGCAAAAAGACAGGTCAAGAGGTTTGCCTCTCTGAACATGGCAGATCATCCGGACATGGTCGACTCTCTCCAGACTCCTTGGGACTTTCATCTCACTTATGCGTTTCCACCGATGAACCTGCTTCCAGTAGTTATCAGGGAGGAAGGAGCGAGGGTAATCCTCATCGTTCCCTTTTGGCCCAGAAGACAGTGGTTTCCATGGCTCAGAACCATGTCGGTGTCAGACCCCTAGATCCTACCATCAGGTCCGGGCCTGCTATCTCAGGGTCCATTCCATCATCCTCGGGTGAGGGGTCTCCACTTGACGGCATGGAACTTGAGAGGCAGTTATTAAAATTAAGAGTGTTTTCAAACATCCTGATCAACACCCTACTCCAAAGTAGGAAAGACTCCACAACCAGATTATACAGTAGAGTGTGGAGGAAATTCCTAGAATTTCATACTGCCCCTTTCTCCAATGAGGTGCCAATACTAGCAATCCTGGAGTTTCTTCAGAAGGGTCGAGAGCTGGGTCTTTCAGTTAGCACCCTGAAGGTTCACACATCAGCTCTAGGGGCATTATACAACTATAATATTGCGGGTGATAGATGGGTCTCTCGTTTCATCGCAGCATGTGAGCGTAGCACCCCTGTCCACATAGCTTGTTTGCCTCCCTGGGACTTAAATCTTGTCCTTGAGGCCCACCATATGAGTCTTTAGTCAGCCTCTGTAAAATGTCTATCTTTAAAAACAGCTCTGCTAGTGGCGCTAACTTCAGCCAGTAGAGTTAGTGATATTCAGGCTTTGTCTATTGATCCTCCTTTTCTGTCGGTCTTTCCAGATTGGATAGTCCTGAAACCTGATCCATCCTACCTTCCTAAAGTTGCTACCAGGTTTCATAGAAGTCAGGAAATCTTTCTTCCTTCCTTTTTTTCCTACCCTTCTACTCCTGAAGAACACAAGTTTCACACTTTAGACGTTAGGAGGTCAGTCCTACATTACATAGACAGAACCCAGTCCTGGAGGCAGAGTAGGGCTCTGTTCGTGTCCTTTCAGGGCTACAGGAAGGGGTCTGCAGTTACAAAGAGCACCTTGTCTCGATGGATCAAGGATGCCATAAGTCTGGCCTACTACGCGAAAGGTGAAAGTTCCCCAGAGGGCGTGAGGGCCCATTCAGCATGGGCCATAGCTTCCTCCTGGGCTGAGAAGGCAGACATCCCAATCTACTTGATATGTAAGGCAGCTACATGGTCTTCACCATCCACTTTTTAGAACCACCAGATTACCAAAGTACAAGCAGGATGCCGCAGACCCCCATGATAAAGGCGGGGTCAGCACATGTGTGAAATACTGATGCGAAAGCCGCCCCCTCCATGAGTTGGCAGATATGTGAGTGGCTGTGTAGTATTATAAATGCACACAACTGCAGCTTGTAATTTTAAATCGAGCGGGCTGCCCGGCACTATATATGTGCACCCCATAGGACAGACTCCCCAATTCACCCAACCAACAATAAAGGGCTTGGCCGCATCCTGCAAAAAATGGAAAATGTGCAATAAAAAGATGAAAAATAATGGATAAGATAAATACATTACATGAGGTATTGATTGATATTTTGGCCAAAATATGCAAGCTCGCAACCCACGTCAAGGGTCCTCATGACTTGTGGGTTCCTATTCTAAAATTAAAAAACGCTCACAGAAAGGACAAGAATTCAAAAAACATCACAGAAAAAAAACAGCCTTACCAACACCAGGTTAGATAACCACAGCACAAGCAGGATGTGGCAGACCCCATGATAAAGGTGGGGGCAGCACAGGTGCGAAATACTGATGTGGTCTGCCGCATCCTACTTGTGCTTTGGTAATCTGACCTGATGTTGGTAAGGCTGTTTTTTTCTGTGATGTTCTCTGAGAAAACCGGTAGCTGAGATCCCGAGGAATTTCCAACTCGGGGGGGCTGATACAGCCTTATTCCTCAGCGACGCATTTTTAACGGCGCTGAGGAATAAGTACCCTTAAGGTGTTAAACATAAGCTCTGGAGGCACATTCTCAGGGAGATCTATTTCCAACCATAGATCTTAACTGCTCATTTACATATAAGAAAATATTGATTTCTCTGGAATAAGACATTGGATTGTAGATATCAAAGTATCATTTTATTCAACTTTCTATGACCTATATGCCCATATAGACGGCTTATGAGGGTTGATCTTACTGACAGATTCCCTTTAAAGACATCATGGGGGTGACTATACATGAAAAATATATACAGTGGCATATAAAAGTTTGGACATCCCTGGTCAAAATTACTGTTGTTGTGAACAGTAAAGCAAGTTGAAGATGAAATTATCACTAAAAGGCCTTAAGTTAAAGATGACACATTTCCTTTGTATTTTAGGCAAAAAAAAAATTGGCTTTTTTTTATTCATTTTAAAAATTACAAAAAGGAAAATGGGCAGATGCAAAAGTTGGGCATCCTTGGAGATTTGTGTGCTCAGATACCTTTGACCAAGGTTTCAAACCTTAATTAGCCTGTTAGGGTTATGGCTTGTTCACTATCATCATTAGGAAAGGCCAGGTGATGTAAATTTCGCAGCTTTATAAAAACCCAATCTCCTCTAACCTTGTGTCAAAAAACATCAGCCATGGGTTCTTCTAAGCAGCTGCCTAGCACTCTGAAAATGAAAATGGTGCCCACAAAGCAGGAAAAGGCTATAAGAAGATAGCAAAGCGTTTTCAAGTTGCCTTTTCCTCAATTTGAAATGTAATTAAGAAATCGCAGTTAACAGGAACAGTGGAGGTCAAGATAAGATCTGGAAGACCAAGCAAAATTTCAGTGAGAGCTGATCATAAGATTGCTAGAGAGGCTAATCAGAACCACTGCTTGATTGAAAAAGACCTTCAGAAAGATTTAGCAGACTCTGGAGTTATGGTACATTGTTCTACTGTTCAGAGACACATGCACAAATATAGCCTTTATGGAAGAGTCATCAGAAGAAAACCTCTGCTGCGTACTCACCATAAAATTCAGCATCAGAAGTATGCAACAGAACATCTAAACAAGCCTGATGCATTTTGGAAACAAGTCCTTTGGAACGATGAGGTTAGAATAGAACTCTTTGTCCACAATGATCAGATATGTGTGGAGAAAAAAGGGCACAGAATTTCCGGAAAAGAACATCTCGCCAACCATTAAGCAGGGAATGGATTAATCATGCTTTGGGGTTGTGTTGCAGCCAATGGCACGGGGAACATTTCACAAGTAGAGGGAAGAGTGGATTCAATAAAATTTCAACAAATTAAAACATGCAAACATAACACCATCTGTAAAAAAGCTGAAGTTGAAGGAGGATGTCTTCTATAAATGGATAATGATTAGGGATGGGTGGACCCATTGAAGTTTGGGTCCGTTGAGGTCAGCCGAACTTTATAAAAAAGTTCGATTTGGGTACCAGAACAGTACCCAAGCTTGATCCCGAACGCCACTCAAGTGAATAGGGGGCCCGAACAGCTGGCGGTTCCCACACTGTCCTCTGTGTGACATCGTGGGAAACAGTGGCTCTGGCCAGCGGTGACCTTACTAAAGTCACCGCCGGTCACAGTCGCTGGGTATCATGGACCGTTGCGGGTTCCCACGCGACCGTCGGTTGGTTAGGCGCCTGCTGATGACTACTGCTGTCATCAGTGACTCCTGCTCTCACTGATAGCAGCGAGAGTAGTAGATGCTGATGAGAGTATTCATCAGCCGGCACCTGTGCATGGCGGCCGCTGTGAACTGAGATGACATCGGTAAGGTTATCTCAATTCACAACAGCCAGTTCTCACAAGGGCAGCGCAAATGCTGGACTAATGAGCGACCGCTCATTAGTCCGGCACTTGCGCTCTCCTTGTGAGAAACGGCTGCTGTGAACTGAGATAACCTTATTGACGTCACCTCAGTTCACAGCGGCCGTTCATTAGTCCAGCATTCGCACTGCCCTCATGAGAACCAACCGCTGTGAACTGAGGTGATGTCATTAAGGTTACCTCAGTTCACAGAGATCGTCTGGATATGGATTACGGTGGACCATGTGGGTTATTAAGGAAAGGAAATAGGGAAGTTGTTGGGGAGGTTTTTTTTACCTAAAGTTATTTTTGGTGTGTTTTCTTCTCTTTTTACTTACTGGATTAGTAATGGAGGCTTCTTATAGATGCCTCTCCATTACTAACCAGTGGGCTTGATGTCAGCAGACATTACATAGCCTTTAAGGCTCAAATTTTGCATTTTCACAAGGGTAACAGGAAAAAATGCACTACAAAATTGGGTACGCCGATACCCAATATATGGAGGAAAACTACTGTTTGGGCCCACAGCATTTGCGCCCACAGCAGGGTTTGAAAGGAAGGAGCACCATTTGACTTTTTTGATGCAAAATTTGCTTGAATGATTAGCAGACTCCATGTCGCATTTGGAGAGCCCCTGATGTGCCTAAACAGTGGAAACCCCCCACAAATGACACCATTTTGGAAACTAGACTCGACAGGGAACTTATCTAGATATGTGGTGAGCCCCTTGAACACCCATGTGCTTCACAGAAGTTTAAAATGTAGACGCGTGAAAATTAAAAAAAAAAAACATTTTTTACACAAAAATGTTTTTTACTCCAAATTTTTTTATTTTCACAAGGGTAAAAGGAGAAAATGAACCCCAAAATTTGTTGTGCAATTTCTCCTGAGTATGCAGATACCACATATGTTGGGGAAAACTACTGTTTGGGCGCACGGCGGGGCTCAGAAAAGAAAGTGACGTTTTGGATTGCATCAAAGTCTGCAGGTGTCATGTCGCATTTGGAGAGCCTGTGATGTGCCTAAACAGTGGAAACCCCCCACAAGTGCCCACATTTTGGAAACCAGACACCTCAAGTAAGTTATCTAGATGTGTGGTGAGCACCACAAACCCACGGGTGCTTCACAGAATTTTACAACGTTGATCTGTGAAAATGCAAAAAATTCGTTTTCCCACACAAATTTTGTTTTAGCCTCAATTTTTTTCATTTTTACAAACATAGCAGGAGAAAATGGACCCCAAAATTTGTTGTGCAATTTCTCCTGAGTGCACCGATACCCCATATGTGGTAGAAAACTACTATTGAGGCACAGTGCAAACCTCATAAGAGAAGGAGCACCATATTGGAGTTCAGATTTTGCTGGACAGGTTTGAGGGTGCCATGTCACATTGGCAGAGCCTCTGAGATGCCAGAACAGCAGAACCCCCGATAAATGATTAAATTTTACAAACTGTACCTCTCAATGAATTTATCTAGGGATGCAGTGATCATATTGACAGCACAGGTGTGTCACAGCATTTTATACCATTGGGCAGTAAAGAAAAAATAATTGCATTTTTACCACCAAAATTTTGTTTTAGCCCAAGATTTTACATTTTCACACCAGGAAATGGGTAAAAATGGCACCAAAATTTGTCCCACAATTTCTGCTGAATGTAGACATACCCCATATGTGGCTGTACAGTATTGCTTAGCCATACGGCGAGATTCGGGAGGGACAGAGCGCCCTTTGCTTCCTGGAGCTCAGATTTTCCTAGAATAGTTTGCGGACTCCATATACAGAACCCCTAAGTGCTAGTAGAGCAGAATACCCCCCTCAAGTGACCCCATTTTGTAAATTGTACCCCTTTGGGAATATATCTACAGGTGTACTGATGATTTTGACTCCATGGATGTTTTCCAGAAACAAGTAGCAGTGGATGTTGCTGAGTGAAAATGGCAAACTGCCATTGTAGTCCCTAGCACATTGAAGTGCCCAGTATGTTGTAGTGCCCAGTATGTTGTAGTGCCCAGTATATTGTAGTGCCCAGTACGTTGTAGTCCCCAGAACATTATAGTCCCCAGTATGTGTTATTCCCTATTACTTTGTAGTGACCGGTGCGTTGTAGTGACCAGTATGTGATAGTTACCAGTACCAGTGGTAGTGCCCAGCTCATGTTTCTGAAAACACACACCCGTAAAGTAGACGGGCGCTCATCGCTTCAGTAATGCCAAACATGTGGATGCTAAATGTGGTTTAGGCACACTGGGGCTCAGAAAGGAGGGGGCATTTGGATTTGGGAGCACATAATTAGATGGATTTCTTTTGGGGACAAGGAGCCATAGCGCTTTTCCAGAGCCTTTGTACTGCCAGTAATGTGGATGCCCCCTATGCTTCCTTTGGGGGCTTGTTTTTTGCGGGATGAGTTGATGTTTTTATTGGTACCATTTTCAGACACATGAAATTTTTTGATCGCTTTCTATTCTGATTTTTGGGAGGCAGAATGAACAAAAAACAACAATTCAGGAATTGTTTTTTTCTTTTTTTTAATGTCGTTCTGCATGTGGTAAAATTGATAAGGCAGCTTTATTCTTCGGGTCAGTATGATTACTGAGATACCACATTTATTTAATTTTTTTTTATGTTTTGGCACTTATACACAATATAAACTATTTTATAGAAAACTTTATTATTTTTGCATCGCTTTATTCTGCTATAACTTTTTTCTTTTTCTCCTGATGGAGCTGTATGGCAGCTTGTGTTTTGCGGGACACGACGTTTTCAGAGATACCATTTTTATTTACATTCGTCTTTTTGATTGCATTTTATTCCACTTTTTGTTCTCCGGATGTGGCGATACCAAATATTGTGTACTTTTTTCATTTTTTTTCAGAAAAATATTTATTTATGGGTACAATATATTTTTATTTTTTTATTATTTTGTGATTTTTCACTTTTTTTTTAAACTTTTTTACTTTGTGCCACTATGGGACTTTCACTTTTTGCAGTCTGATCGCGTATAAAGCATAGGAAAGCAGGAGCATGCTTTACAAACTGTCAGCGCTGCACTGAGACACAAACTTACTACACCATGCTCTGAGTATGGGGTAACAAGTTTGCTAACTCTGGTGACCCGGATGTCATCATGACGACATCGGGTCATCTTGGCAACAATCAGGCCCCCGCGATGAAGTCATGGGGGTGCCGATCAGAGTGCAGAGGGGGCTTCCTCCATCTGCATGCCTGCTAAATTCTGCAACCCATATCGATTGCAGCATTTAGGGGGTTAAAATGCCGGGGGCGGTGCGGCACCAATCCTGGTACTGAGTGCCGGTTGTCAACTGCCTGAATCAGCTGATACCCAGCAGCAATCGCGCGCGCGGCCCCTGTGCGCACAAAATTGCCTGGACGTATCCATTAGTCCACGGTTGGTATGTACTTACCGATCTGTACGTATTGATACGTCTAAGGTCATGAAGGGGTTAAAGGGAACCTGTCACCAGAAAAAAAACTATTAACCAGTCAGTCAGTTTTAGTATATAGACCGGCTATAACCTCTCCCTGACTAACAGCTGGCCCCAATGCAGAGCAAGTGTCAGTCAGGGCCGGTGCGTGGTTACAGCGGCCACTCTCTATACTCAGAGTGTTGACTGAACCCGTGCCAGCACCACCCCTGTCATTAAAACAGGAACGCTGCCGGGGAGAATAAAGTTAATTTTCTCCCCACAGCATTCGGCTAAGTGCAGGTGCCAAGCAGGTTAATAACGCTATTAACTTGCAGATTAACCCCATATCTGCAGGTTCATAGCGTTTTTTCTCTGGTGACAGGTTGTTCCCTTTAACTTCTACTCATGTCCAGTGTCCATATTGATCCAGGTCTGAACTAAATTATTTTTCACTTCCAACTTGTGGCAAGAATAAGTTATTATTACTTTCATCATAACAATGAAACAAAGACAGCTATGGCAACATACTGTAGGTTTCAATCTCTTTTATTTATTTATTATGCATTGGTTATATAGCGCAATCATATTCTGCAGTACTTTACATATATTATCATCGCTGTGTCCAAAGGGGCTCTCAATCTAAATTCCCTATCAGTATGTCTTTGGAGTGTGCGAGGAAACCGGAGAACACAATGGGGACAGCAATGATTACCATATCATCACCAGTAATGGGCACAGACCTCCACTTTGAGTCAGATGCCAGTAACGTGGAAGTGGGGGTACTGCTATGGGCTGCTCTTATTAAAGATGAGCAAGTTGGACCTTTTCAGGTTGAAGATGGACTCAAAATCAACTCCCAAACCTACTGGCAGTTTTTAGAAGACACTTTCGTCAAGCAGTGGTACAGGAAAAAGTCTGCAACTTTCAAGAAAAACATGATTTTTATGCAGGACAGTGCTTCATCGCATACATAGAAGTACTCCATTATTTGCCGAGCCAGTTAAGTGCTCCTCACCTAGCCTAAATCTTATTGAAAATTGCGGACCCTTCGTAAAGTGGGATATATACAGTGAAGAAAAACAGTACACTTTTCAGAACAGTGTCTAGAAGGCTGTGGTTGGTGCTGTCAAAAAAGTCAACAGATTAAGAAACTGACAGACTCCATGGGTGGAAGGCTTAAGAAGTGTGTGTGTGTATATATATATATATATATATATATATATATATATATATATATATATATATATATATATATATATATATATATATATATATATATATATATATATATATATATAGTACAGACCAAAAGTTTGGACACACCTTCTCATTTAAAGATTTTTCAGTATTTTCATGACTATGAAAATTGTACATTCACACTGAAGGCATCAAAACTATGAATTAACACATGTGGAATTATATACTTAACAAAAAAGTGTGAAACAACTGAAAATATGTCTTATATTTAGGTTCTTCAAAGTAGCCACCTTTTGCTTTGATGACTGCTTTGCACACTCTTGGCATTCTCTTGATGAGCTTCAAGAGGTAGTCACCGGAAATGGTCTTCCAACAATCTTGAAGGAGTTCCCAGAGATGCTTAGCACTTGTTGGCCCTTTTGCCTTCACTCTCCGGTCCATTTCACCTCAAACCATCTCGATTGGGTTCAGGTCTGGTGACTGTGGAGGCCAGATCATCTGGCGTAGCACCCCATCACTCTCCTTCTTGGTCAAATAGCCCTTACACAGCCTGGAGGTGTGTTTGGGGTCATTGTCCTGTTGAAAAATAAATGATGGTCCAACTAAACGCAAACCGGATGGAATAGCATGCCGCTGTGGTAGCCATGCTGGTTCAGTATGCCTTCAATTTTGAATAAATCCCCAACAGTGTCACCAGCAAAGCACCCCCACACCATCACACCTCCTCCTCTATGCTTCACGGTGGGAACCAGGCATGTAGAGTCCATCCGTTCACCTTTTCTGCATCGCACAAAGACACTGTGGTTGGAACCAAAGATCTCAAATTTGGACTCATCAGACCAAAGCACAGATTTCCACTGGTCTAATGTCCATTCCTTGTGTTCTTTAGCCCAAACAAGTCTCTTCTGCTTGTTGTCTGTCCTTAGCAGTGGTTTCCTAGCAGCTATTTTACCATGAAGGCCTGCTGCACAAAGTCTCCTCTTAACAGTTGTTGTAGAGATGTGTCTGCTGCTAGAACTCTGTATGGTATTGACCTGGTCTCTAATCTGAGCTGCTGTTAACCTGCGATTTCTGAGACTGGTGACTCGGATAAACTTATCCTCAGAAGCAGAGGTGACTCTTGGTCTTCCTTTCCTGGGGCAGTCCTCATGTGCGCCAGTTTCTTTGTAGCGCTTGATGGTTTTTGCAACTGCACTTGGGGACACTTTCAAAGTTTTCCCAATTTTTTGGACTGACTGACCTTCATTTCTTAAAGTAATGATGGCCACTCGTTTTTCTTTACTTAGCTGCTTTTTTCTTGCCATAATACAAATTCTAACAGTCTATTCAGTAGGACTATCAGCTGTGTATCCACCTGACTTCTGCACAACACAACTGATGGTCCCAACCCCATTTATAAGGCAAGAAATCCCACTTATTAAACCTGACAGGGCACACTTGTGAAGTGAAAACCATTTCCGGTGACTACCTCTTGAAGCTCATCAAGAGAATGCCAAGAGTGTGCAAAGCAGTCATCAAAGCAAAAGGTGGCTACTTTGAAGAACCTAGAATATAAGACATATTTTCAGTTGTTTTACACTTTTTTGTTAAGTATATAATTCAACATGTGTTAATTCATAGTTTTGATGCCTTCAGTGTGAATGTACAATTTTCATAGTCATGAAAATAAAGAAAAATCTTTAAATGAGAAGGTGTGTCCAAACTTTTGGTCTGTACTGTATATACAGTGCATTGTGAAAGTATTTGGCCCCCTTGAACTTTTCTACCTTTTGCCACATTTCTGGCTTCAAACATAAAGATATAAAATTCTAATTTTTTTGGGAAGAATCAACAACAAGTGGGACACAATCGTGAAGTGGAACGAAATTTATTGGATGTTTTAAACTTTTTTAACAAATTAAAAACTGAAAAGTGGGGCGTGAAATATTATTCGGCCCCCTTGAGTTAATACTTTGTAGCGCCACGTTTTGCTGCGATTACAGCTGCAAGTCGCTTGGGGTATGTCTCTATCAGTTTTGCACATCGAGAGGCTGAAATTCTTGTCCATTCTTCCTTGCAAAATAGCTCGAGCTCATTGAGGTTGGATGGAGGGTGTTTGTGAACAGCAGTTTTCAGCTCTTTCCACAGATTCTCGATTGGATTCAGGTTTGGACTTTGACTTGGCCATTCTAACACCTGGATACGTTTATTTTTGAACCATTCCATTGTAGATTTTGCTTTATGTTTGGGATCATTGTCTTGTTGAAAGATAAATCTCCGTCCCAGTCTCAGGTCTTTTGCAGACTCCAACAGGTTTTCTTCTAGAATGGTCCTGTATTTGGCTCCATCCATCTTCCCATCAATTTTAACCATCTTCCCTGTCCTTGCTGAAGAAAAGCAGGCCCAAACAATGATGCTGCCACCACCATGTTTGACAGTGGGGATGGTGTTTTGAGGGTTATGAGCTGTGTTGCTTTTACGCCAAACATATCATTTTGCATTGTGGACAAAAAGTTCGATTTTGGTTTCATCTGACCAGAGCACCTTATTCCAGAGCACCTTATATGTTTGGTGTATCTCCCAGGTGGCTAGTGGCAAACTTCAAACGAGACTTTTTATGGATATCTTTGAGAAATGGCTTTTTTCTTGCCACTCTTCCACAAAGGCCAGATTTGTGCAGTGTACGACTGATTGTTGTCCTATGGACAGACTCTCCCACCTCAGCTGTAGATCTCTGCAGTTCATCAAGAGTGATCATTCGCCTTTTGGCTGCATCTCTGATCAGTCTTCTCCTTGTTCGAGATGAAAGTTTAGAGGGACGGCCGGGTCTTGGTAGATTTGCAGTGGTCTGATACTCCTTCCATTTCAATATGATCGCTTGCACAGTGCTCCTTGAGATGTAAAACTTGGGAAATCTTTTTGTATCCAAATCCGTCTGTAAACTTTGCCACAACAGTATCTCGGACCTGCTTGGTGTGTTCCTTGGTCTTCATGATGCTCTCCTTCCATTTCAATATGATCGCTTGCACAGTGCTCCTTGAGATGTTTAAAACTTGGGAAATCTTTTTGTATCCAAATCCGGCTGTAAACTTCGCCACAACAGTATCTCGGACCAGCCTGGTGTGTTCCTAGGTCTTCATGATGCGCTCTGCACTTGAAACAGAACCCTTAGAGTATCACAGAGCAGGTGCATTTATACGGAGACTTGATTACACACAGGTGGATTCTATTTATCATTACCAGTCATTTAGGACAACATTGGATCATTCAGAGATCCTCACTGAACTTCTGGAGTGAGTTTGCTGCACTGAAAGTAAAGGGGCCGAATAATATTGCACGCCCCACTTTTCAGTTTTTAATTTGTGAAAAAAGTTTAAAATATCCAATAAATTTCGTTCCACTTCACGATTGTGTCCCACTTGTTGTTGATTCTTCCCCCCAAAAAATAGAATTTTATATCTTTATGTTTGAAGTCAGAAATATGGCAAAAGGTAGAAAAGTTCAAGGGGGCCAAATACTTTCACAATGCACTGTATATGTATATATATATATATATATATATATATATATATATATATATATATATATATATACACACTGCTCAAAAAAATAAAGGGAACACTCAAATAACACATCCTAGATCTGAGTGAATGAAATATTCTCATTGAATACTTTGTTCTATACAAAGTTGAATGTGCTGACAACAAAATCACACAAAAATCATCAATGGAAAACAAATTTATTAACCAATGGAGGCCTAGATTTGGAGTCACCCCCAAAATTAAAGTGGAAAAACACACTACAGACTGATCCAACTTTGATGTAATGTCCTTAAAACAAGTCAAAATGAGGCTTAGTATTGTGTGTGGCCTCCACGTGCCTGTATGACCTCCCTACAACGCCTGGGCATGCTCCTGATGCGGTTGCGGATGGTCTCCTGTGGGATCTCCTCCCAGACTTGGACTAAAGCATCCGCCAACTCCTGGACAGTCTGTGGTGCAAAGTGACGGTGGATGGAGCGAGACATGATGTCCCAGATGTGCTCAATCGGATTCAGGTCTGGGGAACGGGTGGGCCAGTCCATAGCTTCAATGCCTTCATCTTGCCGGAACTGCTGACACACTCCAGCCACATGAGGTCTGGCATTGTCCTGCATTAGGAGGAACCCAAGGCCAACCGCACCAGCATATGGTCTCACAAGGGGTCTGAGGATCTCATCTCGGTACCTAATGGCAGTCAGGCTACCTCTGGCGAGCACATGGAGGGCTGTGCGGCCCTCCAAAGAAATGCCACCCCACACCATTACTAACCCACTGCCAAACCGGTCATGCTGAAGGATGATGCAGGCAGCAGATCGCTCTCCACGGCATTTCCAGACTCTGTGATGTCTGTCACATGTGCTCAGTGTGAACCTGCTTTCATCTGTGAAGAGCACAGGGCAACAGTGGCGACTTTGCCAATCCTGGTGTTCTGTGGCAAATGCGGTCCTGCTGCTGGGTTTTTGCCCTCCTACGGTCCCCTCCACGTCTCCTGGTGTACTGGCCGGTCTCCTGGTAGCGCCTCCAGCCTCTGGACACTATGCTGACAGACACAGCAAACCTTCTTGCCACAGCTCGCATTGATGTGCCATCCTGGATGAGCTGCACTACCTGAGCAACTTCTGTGGGTTGTAGAGTCCGTCTCCTGCTACCACGAGTGTGAAAGCACAACCAACATTCAAAAGTGACCAAAACATCAGGCAGAAAGCATTGGTACCGAGATGTGGTCTGTGGTCCCCACCTGCAGAACCACTCCGTTATTGAGGGTGTCTTGATAATTGCCAATAATTTCCATCTATTGTCTATTCCATTTGCACAACAGCATGTGAAATTGATTGTCAATCAGTGTTGCTTCCTAAGTGGACAGTTTGATTTCTGTTATGTTCTGCTACCAAAGCTAAGGAAAGAGAGGAGATCTGTCCCTACTATAAGACTCAGCTGCATCCCTACGATGTAACAGGGAACCTGATCCTGCGATCAGACCTGCTAAAGTCCTAATCTAGTCTGTACGAAGACCTATAGATGTGGGGAGGGAATCCCTACAAGTACTAAGGACTGGGAGGAATATGGGACACCTCCTAACAGAAATAGTAGCAGACAGACGAACAAACAAAATAGATAGAACATAGAGGTCCGTAGACCAAGCAAACTAACAGAGTTAGATACAGAGCACAGGCTAGCTAGAAAGTAGATATACAATGAAGTCCAGCAAAGCCAGAAGGGCGGAGCAGGATTAAATAGGCCAACAAGGTCATGTGACCAGCAAAGGGAAAAAAAACCTAACAGCAAGGTTCTAACAGTACCCCCCCTTCTAAGAGGATCCTCCGGATCCCCTAGGACCAGGCTTATCAGGAAATCTCCTGTGAAACGCTCTGATAAGTCTGGACGCGGAAACATCATCTGACCTCACCCAAGAGTTATCCTCGGGTCCGAAACCTTTCCAGGCCACAAGATACTGCAAACTACCTCTATACCGTCTAGAGTCAAGGATGCGAGAAATTTCATATTCCCCGTCCTCCACCACCGGAGGAACAGAGGCAGAGGCGTCACCATCCGACACAACAGCTTTTTTTAACAGAGAGACATGAAAGACCGGATTAATTCTCCAGGAGGTAGGAACCTCCAACCTAACAGCAGATTGGTTGACAACCTGAAGCACCTTAAAGGGCCCTACAAACTTGGGACCCAATTTCTTAGAAGGAATCCTCAACCGCAGATTCCTAGAGGACAACCAAACCATGTCACCAACAGCGAACAAAACCTCCTGTCGTTTCCTATCAAAGTAGTCTTTAGATTTTCTGTTGGCCTCCTGAAGATTACCACGCACATCCGTCCAAACTCTTTCCAAATCACCGGAAAAATTCTCCTCCTCAGGCACGGCAGATCCCAACTTGGAGAACGACCCAAACGACGGATGTCTCCCAGAACAACAAAAAAAAGGCGAACAACCAGCAGAAGAAGATGTATGATTGTTCAGAGCAAATTCGGCAAGTGGCAGAAACTCAGACCACCCCTCTTGATTGTCTGCCACAAAACAACGCAAGAACTGCTCAACATCCTGGTTTTTCCTTTCTGTCTGGCCATTAGACTCAGGATGATATCCGGACGAAAACGACAAATGAATTCCCAACCTGTCACAAAAGGCACGCCAAAAACGAGCCACGAACTGAGGACCCCTATCAGAAACAATGTCAGTAGGAACGCCATGAAGTCTGACAATTTCCTTGACAAAGGCCTTAGCGAGAGTTTTAGCGCAGGGCAGTTTGACGAAGGGAACCAAGTGACACATCTTGCTAAAACGGTCCACGACCACCCAGATGACAGTAAAACCCTCAGTGGGGGGAAGGTCAGTTATAAAGTCCATAGCCAAATGTGTCCAAGGAGCACTGGGGACCTCCAAAGGACAAAGCAACCCCGCAGCAGGAGTATGTGAGGACTTAGATCTAGCACATATAGTACATTGGCGCACCCACTTAATGACTTCCTTCTGCCATCCAGGCCACCAAAAACTGCGACCCACCAGTCTCTTGGTCTCAGAGATTCCGGGATGACCTGCCAATCGAGATTCGTGACACTCAACAAACAAATCTCTCCTAAAGGTCCCAGGCACAAACAACCTCCCATGAGGAGTATTAGATGGGGCATTCTCCTGAGCTTTAAGAATCTCATCTTCCAAAACGGAGTCTAAAGCAGCTATCACAACACCTTCTTGTAGAATGTTTTCCTCTTTCTCAGCACCGACTATGGGAGAAAAACTGCGAGACAAGGCATCCGCCTTAACATTCTTAGTACCAGGGATGTAAGTAACGGAGAAATTAAACCGCGAGAAAAACAGTGCCCACCTAGCCTGACGGGCATTCAGGCGCTTGGCAGCATCAAGATATATCAGATTTTTATGATCCGTAAGAACCTGAACGGGAAATTCCGCACCTTCCAAGAAGTGGCGCCAGTGTTCAAATGCGAGTTTAATAGCCAATAATTCCCGATTACCAATATCGTAATTCAGTTCAGTCTCCGAAAATTTTTTTGAAAAAAAAGGCACAGGGATGTAATCCATCCCCGTTATCCTGAGACAATACTGCGCCAACCCCCACAGAGGAAGCATCAACCTCAACCAAAAACGGCCTAGTAACATCAGGCTGCATAAGGATGGGAGCAGAGGTGAACCTCTCCTTGAGATACACAAAAGCTTCAATGGCCTCAGAAGACCACTGAACCGCATCAGCACCTTTCCTGGTGAGATCAGTCAGAGGTTTGACAATACTAGAAAAAATTTTTATGAATTTTCTGTAGTAATTGGCGAAACCCAAAAACCTCTGTATCGATTTCAAACCAATAGGCCTAGGCCATTCCTGCACAGCCTGAACCTTAACCGGATCCATCTCAAAACCTTTGCTGGAGATAATGTAGCCCAAAAAACTAATTCTCTGTACAGCGAACTCACATTTCTCCAGCTTAGCAAAAAGCGAATTGTCCATTAATAACTGTAATACCTCACGCACGCTCCGCCAATGAGACTCCAGATCTGGCGAATAAATCAAAATGTCATCCAAATACACAACCACATTTTTACCGATCAAAGGTCTAAGGATGTCATTAATCAGATTCTGAAAAAATGCAGGAGCATTAGTAAGACCAAAAGGCATAACCAGATTCTCAAAATGACCCACAGGAGTGTTAAAAGCAGTCTTCCATTCATCACCCTCCTTCATGCGCAACAGATTGTATGCCCCCTTAAGGTCAATTTTAGAGAACCACTTGGCCCCCAATAACTGGTTAAACAGATCAGGAATCAATGGCAGTGGGTAAGGATTGCGTACCGTAATTTTGTTAATCTCACGAAAATCCAGACAAGGACGTAAACCGCCGTCCTTTTTTTTTACAAAAAAAAATCCAACCGCCACAGGAGACTTAGAGGGCCTAATGTGACCGGCGGCCAAACTTGTCTGTATGTATTCCTCCAAAGCCTTCCTCTCAGGAATAGTAAGGTTAAATAAACGACTTTTAGGAAGAGTCGCTCCAGGGACAAATTCAATAGAACAATCATAGTCTCTATGGGGAGGCAAAACCTGCGATTCCTTCTCAGAAAAAACTCTCCAAAAATCCTGAATAGGAACAGGCAATTCTCCCCTATCCAAAGCTGCAATACGCCCATTACAACACTTGTCATAACATTTATGGCTCCAGGATTTAATTTCACTGGTAGACCAATCCAGTACAGGATTGTGAAATTTTAACCAGGGCAATCCCAATATTACTGGAGAAGGCAAGTTATTCAACACTACCAAATCCAATTTCTCATGGTGAACACCATTAATAGTGAGAGGAAATTCACTGACCTTGAGAGTAATATTCTTCAAAGGGGAGCCATCCACAGAAACCACAGCAATGGGGGATGATAAAGGTTCAGGTTTTAAATTGAGTTTTTCCACGAATCCCCCATCAATTACATTCAGTGTAGACCCGCAATCAACAAACACCCGAAATTCCATTAATTTTTCCTGAGCAATCGTGGAAGCAGCTAAAAATATACCCTTGGAATTTAAACAGGCAATACGGGCGTGACTGACCATTTTTTTTTTCTTTCTTCATCCGAAGCTCACAGCCTTTAATCAAATGACCAGATTTTCCGCAATAGAAGCACAAGCCTTCTGAAAAACGACGGTCTTTTTCTTGAGAGCGAGGTGCCACCGATCCAATCTCCATCGGTTCACCACTGTTAGTACACACATTATCATAACCAGAAACTGACATAGCAGAGGATTTGCTCTCATTAACCCTAGCACGCAGTCTTCTATCCACCCGTATAGCTAATTGCATAGCCTGTTGCAAATCCTCAGGTGTAGGATAAGCAATTAGCAGGTCTTTAACCCTTTCACTGAGCCCAGCAAGAAATAGACTTTTCAGAGCAGAATCGTTCCACCCTGTTTGAGTGGACCAACGACGAAAATGTGTACAATATTTTTCCACATTACCCGATCCTTGTTTTAGACGTCTCAACTCAGTCTCAGCTGATGCGACACGGTCAGGATCATCATATAATAGTCCCAAAGCAGAAAAAAAACTATCCACTGATCTGAAGCATGAATCACTAGGTTGCAAAGAAAAGGCCCACTCCTGAGGCTCTTTGCGCAAAAGTGACATTATGAACCCTACGCGCTGGGATTCATCCCCAGAGGACTTAGGTCTCAAACGAAAATACAATAAGCAAGCATTTTTAAATGAAAAAAATTCTCGGTGTTCACCAAAAAATAAATCCGGCAAACATACCTTAGGCTCCAAGAAATGTGCTCCAGGACAGTTACTCACGTGCTGACGGAGCTCGGCCACCTCCAGAGAGAGTCCCTGCAGGCGATGAGCCAAATCCTGAACCGACACCATGATGGAACAGAAAAATCTTTCCTTAGAGAATTTGCTGGCTGGACTTACTGTTATGTTCTGCTACCAAAGCTAAGGAAAGAGAGGAGATCTGTCCCTACTATAAGACTCAGCTGCATCCCTACGATGTAACAGGGAACCTGATCCTGCGATCAGACCTGCTAAAGTCCTAATCTAGTCTGTACGAAGACCTATAGATGTGGGGAGGGAATCCCTACAAGTACTAAGGACTGGGAGGAATATGGGACACCTCCTAACAGAAATAGTAGCAGACAGACGAACAAACAAAATAGATAGAACATAGAGGTCCGTAGACCAAGCAAACTAACAGAGTTAGATACAGAGCACAGGCTAGCTAGAAAGTAGATATACAATGAAGTCCAGCAAAGCCAGAAGGGCGGAGCAGGATTAAATAGGCCAACAAGGTCATGTGACCAGCAAAGGGAAAAAAAAACCTAACAGCAAGGTTCTAACAATTTCACAGAAGTTTGATTTACTTGGAGTTATATTCTGTTGTTTAAGTGTTCCCTTTATTTTTTTGAGCAGTGTATAAGGTGTGTCCAAACTTTTGGTCTGTACTGTGTATATACAGTACAGACCAAAAGTTTGGACACACTTTATCATTTAAAGATTTTTCTGTATTTTCATGACTATGAAAATTGTACATTCACACTGTAGGCATCAAAACTATGAATTAACACATGTGGAATTATGT
This sequence comes from Phyllobates terribilis, assembly GCF_046119375.1. Lineage (NCBI taxonomy): Eukaryota > Metazoa > Chordata > Amphibia > Anura > Dendrobatidae > Phyllobates > Phyllobates terribilis. The sequence continues at coordinate 113,172,856 of NW_027362761.1, read as the reverse complement.
ACTTAACAAAAAAGTGTTAAACAACTGAAAATATGTCTTATATTCTAGGTTCTTCAAAGTAGCCACCTTTTGCTTTGATGACTGCTTTGCACACTCTTGGCATTCTCTTGATGAGCTTCAAGAGGTAGTCACCGGAAATGGTTTTCACTTCACAGGTGTGCCCTGTCAGGTTTAATAAGTGGGATTTCTTGCCTTATAAATGGGGTTGGGACCATCAGTTGTTTTGTGTAGAAGTCTGGTGGATACACAGCTGATAGTCCTACTGAATAGACTTTTAGAATTTGCATTATGGCAAGAAAAAAGCAGCTAAGTAAAGAAAAACGAGTGGCCATCATTACTTTAAGAAATGAAGGTCAGTCAGTCTGAAAAATTGGGAAAAGTTTGAAAGTGTCCCCAAGTGCAGTTGCAAAAACCATCAAGCGCTACAAAGAAACTGGCTCACATGAGGACAGCCAGAGGAAAGGAAGACCAAGAGTCACCTCTGCTTCTGAAGATAAGTTTATCCGAGTCACCAGCCTCAGAAATCGCAGGTTAACAGCAGCTCAGATTAGAGACAAGGTCAATGCCACACAGAGTTCTAGCAGCAGACACATCTCTACAACAACTGTTAAGAGGAGACTTTGTGCAGCAGGCCTTCATAGTAAAATAGCTGCTAGGAAACCACTCCTGAGGACAGGCAACAAGCAGAAGAGACTTGTTTGGGCTAAAGAACACAAAGAATGGACATTAGACCAGTGGAAATCTGTGCTTTGGTCTGATGAGTCCAAATTTGAGATCTTTGGTTCCAACCACCGTGTTTTTGTGCGACGCAGAAAAGGTGAACGGATGGACTCTACATGCCTGGTTCCCACTGTGAAGCATGGAGGAGGAGGTGTGATGGTGTGGGAGTGCTTTGCTGGTGACACTGTTGGGGATTTATTCAAAATTGAAGTCATACTGAACCAGCATGGCTATCACAGCATCTTGCAGCAGCATGCTATTCCATCCGGTTTGCGTTTAGTTGGACCATCATTTATTTTTCAACAGGACAATGACCCCAAACACACCTCCAGGCTGTGTAAGGGCTATTTGACCAAGAAAGAGAGTGATGGGGTGCTACGCCAGATGACCTAGCCTCCACAGTCACCAGACCTGAACCCAATCAAGATGGTTGGGGGTGAGCTGGACCGCAGAGTGAAGGCAAAAGTGCCAACAAGTGCTAAGCATCTCTGGGAACTCCTTCAAGATTGTTGGAAGACCATTTCCGGTGACTACCTCTTGAAGCTCATCAAGAGAATGCCAAGAGTGTGCAAAGCAGTCATCAAAGCAAAAGGTGGCTACTTTGAAGAACCTAGAATATAAGACATATTTTCAGTTGTTTCACACTTTTTTGGTAAGTATATAATTCCACATGTGTTAATTCATCGTTTTGATGTCTTCAGTGTGAATGTACAATTTTCACAGTCATGAAAATACAAAAAAATCTTTAAATGAGAAGGTGTGTCCAAGCTTTTGGTCTGTACTGGATATATATATGGGAAAATTTACTATTTTCATTTAATAGCATAATAATGCTGCACACTTTTTATCTGCTATAAGGGCCGCAGGTCACTTTGTGTTGTAATTATTATTAAAGGAACACAAAAGCAAATATACCAAATTAAAAGTTAGAAATGTCTTTTTGTCCATTTTGAGTTGTTTTGTTATTCTCGCTTTAACAAATGCAAAGAAACTATTGAGATAGGAAAATGTACGCATTTCATTTAATTGCACAATAATTCTGTACTTTAATAGTTGTCCAATAATTCTGCTCACATAGACATTCTCCTAAGAAAGATAAAACCTCACTATTTTCTTAAATATTCAAGTGTATTAACCTTTTGGATTGACTGACTGCACTGTAGTTATTCTATAATAAAATGAATTATGAAAAATACAAATTGCTTAATAATTGTGCACACAGTGTATTTAGTATTCTAAACAACTCTGGTAACATGTCTTAGAAGACCATCATTTTCCATAAAACACAGGTTAATAAAGACACCAGGGACAAGAGACACTTGATATCTGCTATAAGGGTCTGCAGGTCACTTTGTGTTGTTATTACTATGCAAGGAACACTAAAGCAAATATACAATATAAATCTGTGTTCATCGAGTAAACATTATTCATTCAAATTGCTTTTTCCATTGTGTGTTCACGTTCCTATTTCAATCTGACCAAAGCAATTTTTGCATGGACTGCTACTGAGATTTTCTGAAAGGTCTATTATAACTGTAGTGCAACCTCTGCAAGTTATGAATTTTTAATGTGCCAGACTTTTCTCCATTAGATACCAAATCCAGATATGCCTCGTATAAAACAATACGCCGTTTATGTGTGCAGTTGCAGTGTTCTCAGGTTCGATAAATCCTCCCTAAAGTGAGATTCATGAAGAGGCAACTAATAACAGTTTTCATTCAGACATTATATACACAAATTGTTAAGAGGGTTGTCTGGTGAAAAATTACTAATTGGTAAGGGTCCTGCTGGGAATGGGGAATTTTTACCCCAATGGGGCACTTTTATCCTCATCATTACAAAATAGAGAAACAGGTTGGATGCCACTCCATTCATTCTCTCTGGGGCTGTTGTGAAAGCCCACTGTGTCACGCTTGGCAGCAGGACAATGATCCCAAACATACTTCAAGAAGCTCCCAGAAATGGATGGAAACAAAGCGTTGGAGAGTTTTGAAGTGGCCAGCAATGAGTATGGATCTAAATCCCATTCAACACCTGTGGAGAGATCTTAAAATTGCTGTTGGGAGAAGGCACCCTTCAAATATAAGAGACCTGGAGCAGTCTGCAAAGGAAGAGTGGTCCAAAATTCCCGTTGAGAGGTGTAAGACGATGGTATAGGATGCGATTGATTGCAGTTATTTATTCCAAAGGGTGTGCAACCAAATATTAAGTGGAGGGTGCCAACAATTTTGTACTGCCCATTTTTGGGGTTTTGTGTGAAATTATGTCCAATTTGCTTTTTTTTCAGTTTTTTTTTGTGTTGTTCCAATACACACAAAGGAAATAAACATGTGTATAACAAAACATGGGTAATTGCAATAATTTTCTGGAAGAAATACTTAATTTTCTGGAAAAATTTCAAGGGTACCAACCAGGACTGTGGAGTCGGTGTCTATTTTGGTGTAGTCGGAATTGGAGTCGGTATAAAATGGACCAACTCCGACTCCTAAAATATATAATAAATTGGGTACAGTAGTTCAATGCAGTATGTGCTGTAAATGTTTTCATAAGAATTTGGGAAAGTTATGAAATATCCTATAAATGTCTGTTCTGTTCCTGATCTAAGGATCTCGGCTTTTAGCTGAGATGAATCTGTGCTGCACTTTATGTACATGCTCAGTAGTGAGGCAGTGCTTCGGAGTCGTAAGTCAGGGAAATTAAGTAGTCAGTGTCGGTGATTTGGCTTACCGACTCCACAGCCCAGGTGCCAACACTTTCGGCCATGACTGTACCTACTTGTTCTGCCACGTACCAATCTTTACCGGCTCAGAGCTGTCATGTAACCACTCCGGGTAGCGATTCTCTCACTTCCTGGATGTCACGTTGACAAAACAGTTCCTTGTCTTATGTTCTCCTCTGTCGGCGGTGCGTCACCACTGATGTCATGTTGATTGACAGTCGGCTCACCGCTGCCTGAGTTAGTGTTATTTGCATTGCATGAGCTGGTACATGAGCAGAGGAATGAAGTCTGCAAGTGACAGTGACGTCCACTTTGTATCAGTTTCACAAGCAGACTTATTTCACTGCACTGCTCATGTAACATAAATCCCACTAACTCAGGGCACCTACGCTGAGTTAGGCATCGGGGCAGGGTCGGTCTGGGCTGGCGGGATACCGGGAATTTTCCCGGTGTACCCCGCCCCCTGCTGCAGAGGAGAGGGGGAAAAGAGAGCAAAAAAAAAATCATGCGGTTTTAAGGGGCATGGGCCCTTTAAAAGCGCAGGCACAGTGTATGCAGGGACGCGCGCACGCGGCGTTCATTGCCTGAACCACTGCGGCGCACGTCCCAGTGAAGCAGCTGAAGCTGCGCGTCTCCCTTCGCTGGCCAGCGTATGACGTCATCGTCATGCGCCTGCTGTGAAGGAGGCGCGCAACTCAGGAGAAGGAGGACACCACACGGGAGCGCAGGAAGGTAAGAGGTGTGTGTGTGTGTGTAATGGTCTGGGCCCCTGGCTGGACACACAAGGGGTTAGCCGACTGGACACAAAAGGGGGGGTCCTGGCTGGACACACAGGGGGGGAACCCTGGCTGGACACACAAGGGGCCCAGCAGGACACAAAAGGGGGGTCTTGTCTGGACACACAAGGTGGGAACCCTGGCTGGACACACAAGGGGGGGCCCAGCTGGACTCACGAGGGGGAACCCCGGCTGGACATACGAGGGGGAACCCTGGCTGGACACACGAGGGGGGGCCAAGCTGGACACATGAGGGGGGGCCAAGCTGGACACATGAGGGGGGAGCCCTGGCTGGATACACGAGGCGGGAGCCCTGGCTGGATACACAAGGGGGGCCCTGGCTGGACACGCAAGGGGGAACCCTGGCTGGACACACAAGGGGGGGCCTTGGATGGACACACAAGGGGAGGCCCTGGCTGGACACACAAGGGGGAGCCCTGGCTGGACACACAAGGGGGGGCCCTGGCTGGACACACAAGGGGGACCCTGGCTGGACCCAGACAAAGGGGGGTGGGCAGGATGGGTATATGGGGGGCAGGCTGGACACATGGAGGCCAGGATGGATATGTGGGGGGGCAAGCTGGACACATGGAGGCCAGGATGGATATATGGGGGGGCATGTTGGACACATGGAGGCCAGGACGGATATATGGGGGGCAGGCTGGACACATGGAGGCCAGGATGGATATATGGGGGGGCAGGCTGGACTCATGGAGGCGAGGATGGATATATGGGGGGCAGACTGGACTCATGGAGGCCAGGATGGATAGATGGGGGGCAGGATGGACATATGGAGGACAGGATGGATATATGGGGGGCAGGCTGGACATATGGAGGTCAGGATGGATATATGGGGGGGCAGGCTGGACTCACGGAGGCCAGGATGGATATATGGGAGGGGGCAGGCTGGACACATGGAGGCCAGGATGGATATGTAGGGGGAGCAGGCTGGACACATGGAGGCCAGGATGGATATATGGGGGGGCAGGCTGGACACATGGAGGCCAGGATGAATATATGGGGGGGCAGGATGGACACATGGAGGCCAGGATGGATATGTAGGGGGAGCAGGCTGGACACATGGAGGCCAGGATGAATATATGGGGGGGCAGGCTGGACACATGGAGGCCAGGATGGATATGTAGGGGGAGCAGGCTGGACACATGGAGGCCAGGATGGATATATGGGTGGGGCAGGCTGGACACATGGAGTCCAGGATGGATATATGGGGGGGCAGTATGGATATAAGGGGGGGTGTCAGGATGGATATATGCAGGGGGGAAGGGTAGGATGGATATATGGGGGGGAGGCTGGACACATGGAGTCCAGGATGGATATATGGGGGGGCAGGCTGGAAACAAGGAGGCAAGGATGGATATGTGGGGGGGGGCAGGCTGGCCACATGGGGGGCTAGGATGGGTATATGGGAGGGGGCAGGCTCGATACACGTGTGCTAGGATAAATATATGGAGGGGTCACACTGGACAAATGGGGGCCAGAAGGGATATATGCAGGGGGGTGTCAGGATGGATACATGGAGTCCAGGATGGATATATGGGGGGTGCAGGCTGGAAACATGGAGGCAAGGATGGATATGTGGGGGGGGGCAGGCTGGCCACATGGGGGGCTAGGATGGATATATGGGGGGGAGGGCAGGCTCGATACATGTGGGACAAAAGAGGAGTCCTGTTACTGTGCTGGATGGCACTATGTTGCTTTTTTTCTTCAACTGGTATAGTGTAGAAGTCGGGGGGGGGGAGTGGGAACATTCTCTAGAAGAGATCAGTTATTGGTAACTGTGTGTTATTTTCTGCAGAGACGATTCCTGGCTGGAAGAAGTGATGGCCATCTGTAGCTGATGAAGAAGAAAAGCAAAGATGAAGGACTTCACCTAGAGACGTCACTGGTGAGTCAGTGTATTACATGTATACTTACACTACACACGTGGTCAAAATTGTTGGTACCCCTTGTTTCATGAAAGAAAAACCCACAATGGTCACACAAATAACTTGAATCTGAAAAATTACAAATTTTTGAAAATGAACAAATGAAAGTCAGACATTGCTTTTCTGCTTCCACAGAATTTAAAAAAAATTAACCTCATGAAATCGGCCTGGACAGAAATGATGGTTCTTCTTAACTTAATATTTTGTTGAACAATCTTTTGAGGCAATCACTGCAATCAAACGATTCCTGTAACTGTCAATGAGACTTCTGCACCTCTCAACAGGTATTTTGGCCCACTCCTCATGAGCAAACTGCTCCAGTTGTCTCGTGTTTGAAGGTTGCCTTTTCCAGACGTCATGTTTCAGCTCTTTCCAAAGATGCTCAATAGGATTGTACCCTGCACAGATTCAAGACACCTTGTGCCAGATGCAGCAGAGCAGCCCCAGAACATAACAGCCTCCCCCATGTTTCACAGTAGGGACAGTGTTCTTTTCTTGATACGCTTAATTTTTCCGTCTGTGAACATAGAGCTGATGTGCCTTGCCAAAAACTTCCATTTTTGTCTCATCTGTCCATAGTGCATTCTCCCAGAAGCTTTGTGGCTTGTCAACATGTAGTTTGGCAAATTCCAGTCTGGCTTTTTTATTATTTTTTTTTTCAACAATGGTGTTCTCCTTGGTCGTCTCCCATGAAGTCCACTTTGGATCAAACAATGATGGATAGTACGATCTGACACTGATGTTCCTTGAGCTTGAAGTTCACCTTTAATCTCTTTAGAAATTTTCCTGGACTCTTCTGTTACCATTCATATTATCCGTCTCTTTGATTTGTCATCAATTTTCCTCTTGCGGCCACGTCCAGGGAGGTTGGCTACAGTCCCATGGATCTTAAGTTTCTGAATAATGTGACACTGTAGTCAAAGGAACATAAAGCTGCTTGGAGATGGTCTTATAACCTTTACCTTTAACATGCTTTTCTATAATTTTCTTTCTAATCTCTTGAGACAACTCTTTCCTTTGCTACCTCTGTTCCATGTTGAGTGTGGTACACACCATGTCACGAAACCTCACAGTGAGTATCTGTAGCCCTATATACAGGCCCACTGACTGATTACAAGATTGTAGACACCTGTGATGCTAATTAGTGGACACAACTTGATTTAACATGTCCCTTTTGTCACATTATTTTCAGGGGTACCATAATTTCTTTCCAGGCCTATTTCATGAGTTTAATTTTTTTTTAAATTCTGTGGAAGCATGTGGTATTATTCGGTCACTATGTGGTGGTAATATGTGATCTAGTCATGGTGTGGCGATATTTGTCCCTTTTGTATGTGGTATTATTGGTGTTGATATAGTGAACTGTGTTGTGTATGGCGGTCATTTTGTTCTTGCTGATATTAACTAGGAAAAGATTTTTTTCCATTAGGCCACAGCCCCACCATTAGTATTTGGTTAGTATTTTTTCTCAGGAGTCGCTGCCAAAACAAGTAGTGGATGATAAATGCAGAATTGGTGACTTGTTTCTATTCTATCTTTTCTCTGATTGTTCCTCACCTGGTTTTGGCTCCCCCTCCTGAAAAAAAAAACTGACCGGATACTGACCAAATACTGATAGTGGGGCCGTGGCTTTAGAGATTAAATACTTGGACCAGAGCAGCAGAGATGCACTTACAGGGGTTCTCCGGTGAAAACAAGTAATCACCTCTGCACAGGATCAGTGATAATATTGATTGGTGGGGGTCTGACTGCTGGGACACAATTGGCAGAATGTGGAGCTTTTCTCCCCATTAGACTGGAGCGGCATGTGAGATGCGACCACTGATCCATTCATTCCCTCAGTGGCTGTGAGCGCTGCTCTTTTTTGGAAGCCCCCAAGAGAATGAATGGAGCTGCGGTCAGACGTCCCAGCTGTCGCTGCATTTTAAAATGGGAATAAGTGTCCTGTCAGGGATAAAACTTCCCCATTCTTCCGATAGGTGCGTTTTCCAATGTTCGGACCCAAACGATCAATAAGTTATCACCTATCCTGTAGAGCCCATGGATCGGTGATAACTTGTTTTAACCAAAGAAGCCCTTTAATGCAAACTACCGTAATTGTACATCCCAGTTACATCCCAGTTAGTGTCGCACAGTAGATGTGCAGGAGCCGCCAGTCAATGCTCCACTATAACAGGGATAGCGGATAACAGATATTTGCATATGGCTGTAGGTGGGCCCCTAGAGTCAGTTCTCCCTGTGGGCCCCAGACACCCCAGTCCGACCCTGCATCGGGGAGTCATCTGTCAATCAACATGACATTGACAGTGACGCCCCATTGACAGAGCAGAAGAGAAGGAACTCACATGACTGATTGGTGACCCCTCTGAGCCGGGAGAGATTGGCCTAATGTATGAGAGAACAAGCAGTTAGTTAGAAACTACCTACCAATAAGTGCTTAGCCCCATAACAGATTAGAAAAAGTCCCAGAAAACCCCTTTAACTTTGACCTGCTGAGTTACCCATAAAAAGTCCTGCCAAATAACTTTTTCTTCTATTATAAGAATAAACAACAGGAATGTACAGGATGTTAATCCGTTTAATTGCTCCTTTTTTTCTAAACGATACAATAAACGGACATGTGAACAGAGTCTTAGAAAGAACATAAGAATGGATTTTGTTATAAAACAATGTTCCACTTTTTAGATAGCTTTTCACAATCCTCTTTTTTATGCTTCTTGTGCTCAATTCTTACAGCATTCATTAACATATTCTAATACTTTCTCCCATCATCTGACTCTTCAGCTGTTCCATTGAAATCTACTTTAGAAATACCCCATTTGATGCAAGCACTATAAATTGTGGAGCATGACATGTTTATCACACATTCTGCATTAGCCAGATGACTTAAATGATTACTATATAAATGCAGATTTTATTCAGCATCACATGGCTTGGCACTGTTGGCAACTGGAACATTAAACCAGCAGGCTAACAACGTGTTACCATCATTCTGTTAGCAAGATACACTGAAATATGTTCTAAAAACAACTTCATATGACATTCAATTCCTAGAATAAAACTGCATGCATTCATAAGATTGGTTATGGGGTAGGCGGACCTGTGGATATTCGGGTCCGTCGGGTTCGAAGTATGTATAAATTCCTATAGATTTCAATTCATCCAACAGGGTAAAATCAAGATGATGTTTTTCGGCATTGTGTAAATCTCGACGCATTTCCCCTAGGTAGGTTCATCAGGAGAACATATTCTACTTTAATCATTAATCAAACATCAGTCTGTGTAGTGAAGATTATACTTCGTGTTGGAGCTCAGCATTGTCTACCAGTCATTTTAAAAAGAAGTGTGCATCTCAAAGGTCTGGGGGAGCAGTGTTCATCCTAAACAGACCCTGATGGATTGATATCCTGTAGATCAGGGGTCTCAAACACGCGGGTCGCATGCGGCCATTCAGGCTGCTTCATGCGGCCCGCAGGCACCATAGACCCCGATCACGGCCCGGTCCAGGAGCTGCCGACAGCTGCGCTTTAGTTCAGTGTATTGCCGTGCAGAGACCGGCTCTCTGCACAGCAATACCAGTGCCAGCCGCCGGCCTATCAGAGGCCAGCAGCTGACATCTGCGTCCCAGCGCAGCGGCGTATGACGTCACTGACATGCGCAGATGATAGGCCGGCGGCTGGCATTGGTATTGCTGTGCAGAGAGCTGGTCTCTGCGTGGCAATAGACTGAACTAAAGCGCAGGGGGGGGGACTGATAGCAGCGAGAGCAGGCGACGCTAATGAGAGCATTCACCAGCTAGCACCCGTACATAGCGGTAGCTTTACTATAATCCACAGGTGCCGGAGACAAAGAAGAAGATGGACGTGGATTACTTTAAGTGATCATTTCATTAATAAATGGGTGAACGAGGACTAGTGTGGGGGAGTTTTTATTCAAATATTTTTTTTGTGTGTGTTTATTTTAAGTACTGGGTTACTAATGGGGGTGTCTGACTCACACCTCTCCAACATTATTAACCAGCCAAGGCAAAACAGAAAGTTGGGGACTGATATTAATAGGCTATGAAGGTCCATTGATATTGGCTCCTTCCCAGTATATTAAGACCAGCTCACAGCTGTCTGCTTACCCTTGGCTGGTTATCAAAAATGAGGGGGACCCCACGCCATTTTTTTATTATTTATTTAAGTAAAGTAAAAAAAAAAAAAAAAAACGATATGGGGACCCCTCTTTTTGATAACCAGCCAAGGTAAAGCAGACAGCCAGGCTGTACAGGCACTCTACAAAGACTGTACGTGCACTCTACAAAGACTGTACCTGCACTATTCACCAGGCTGTATGGGCACTAATAATCAGGCTGTAAACAACAGAATAGGAGCTGTATGCAGTAGACTGTAGTGTACGCCACTCTTTTTTCCTTTCTGACAATGTTGATAATTATGGCGCAACCCGTGATCTGGCCTTTATACAGGCCGGGTAACGTGCTGCGCCGCTCAATCACAGCCATGCCAATACTTCTGGTTTGAAGTCTGTGTTCGATATGGACCCCGAACTTTAGCGTTCGGGTTCACCTATTCCTATTATAAACCTATCCTTTACAGAGGTCATCAATATCAAGGGGTCTAACACCCAGAAAACCCTCAAATCAGCTGTTTTTAGGTTAGTAAACATTGAATGGACCTGAATAGCACATCTCTGTTGTTCACTGTGTATTGGTCATTCATAGATACTGCCAGTCAGCTCCTACTGAAGTGAAGAGGAGCTGAGCTACCTTACCTAGAAAGGACACTACACAATGAACAGAGCTGTGCTGTTCGGCTTCATTCAATGTTTACATTCGGCTGCCAGCAAAGCTGAAGACCAATGGTGCTGCAACCCCTTTTGGCTTGGTAAACTCCATAAACCCATTAATGCTCCTTGACATTTTATTACTTAATGGAGTATGTCTGTGTGTTTGGTACGGGCATAGAGAACAGGTGTCGGCCATATTACATAGTTGGCGTCTGCCTTCAACAACACCAATTGCTGCTGTTAACCTCTTAAATGCCGCTGTCAATCTCTGACAGTAGTATTTAAGTGACACGATCCGACCCAGGCATTTATTCAGGCACCCATCGCCCCCCTCATCCCCCGTGACAATTGTGGAGAACTGATGGTTTGCTATGACAGATGTAGGCCAGCTAAAGGACCCATTTGCTTGAAATGGGGCATTACCAGTGTGGGACATGTAATAATTGACAATCTGTTCTCCTGATTTACATGTCTCACACTGGTTATGCACCCATTCATTTAACATGAGATCTGGAGGCAGATTCTCAGGAAGATCTAAGTCCGGCCCATAGATCTTAACTAGTGATGAGCGAGCACTAAAATGCTCGGGTACTCGAGTCAAGCAAATTTGAATGCTCGAGTGCTTGATCCGAGCAACGAGCCGAATGTAAGTCTATGGGAAACTCGAACATTTTTCCTGCGGCTATCCCCCCCCCCCCCGGAGATCTGCAGGGTGCCTAAAAATTGCCAGAATTGATGGGAACAGTGCTCAAATTACATGTAAACAGCATGGGGAAGACCCCTGGAAGCATCTCTGACCCCCAGGTCACTGCTGTGAACAATTATCACGCCAGGTGTGGGAAAGACTTAGTGCAACACAGAGGGAAAAGTGAAAGGGAGCCCAGACACTAGGGAAAGGGGGAAGTAGAGACCTAGTCTGATCTGGTGTCACCCTGTCTCAACTACCGTCCCTATATTGCCTCTTCAGAAATCGCCGCACGGATGCCTCGCCCTACTCTCCCTGGCGTATGGCTATGGCTAGGGATGGGAGGAGATGAGCACTAGTCAACCTCCACTAAACTCTATAGACAACAAGGGTAGACAAAACAGGGGGAAATGGCTTAGCTTTAGATGAACTCCAAATAAGCACACGGCCTCAAGCTTCAGAGAGGACAAAGTACTACTCCTGCTAAGCTTCACAAGTAGAAATTGTAACATACCTGGCGGCGTCCTTGCATAGTGGTCCATCTCCTACTGTGCAAGAACACGCACTTGATCTCCTGTCCAGAATGTCTCTCTGGCTTCCCTCCTTGCTGTCTGTTTGTGTCTGTTTCTGCTGCTTAAGGGCGGCGCCCGATCACTTCCTGCTTTTTGTACCTGCTGTGGGTCACACCCCTTGTGCGTCCTCAGCCTATTGCTGTCTGTCACCTGGTATATAGCTCAGCTGCTCCCATCTATCCCTGCCTGAGCATAGTGTTTCTTTCAGTGTGTGCTTGCACTCTGAAGGTGCCAGGTCCCGTTCTATGTCTCCTGCCTTGTGGTTTCAGTTCCCGTGTCTGAACTGAGTCCTGTCTATGTCTCCTGCCTTGCGGTTTCAGTTCCCGTGTCTGAACTGAGTCCTGTCTATGTCTCCTGCCTTGCGGTATCAGTTCCCGTGTCTGAACTGAGTCCTGTCTGTGTTCTCTTGTCTGCCTATCCTGGAGGCTGTATTTCCAGGCCTGTCTGAACACGCTCCTAGCCTGTTCCTCCCGCCTTCTAGGGGCCGTTTACCTAGACCCGCTCCTGTATCTTGTCTGTCCTGTCTGAACACGCTCCTTGCCTGTTCATCCTGCCTCTCTGGGGGCTGTATTCCCAGACCCGCTCCTGTATTCTGCTGCAGTGTCGGTCTCCTCCGTACACTCAGTTCCAGTCTGAACTCTTTCCTATCCTTTACCTGTTTTGCCTCTATGTCCGTTCCCTTCCTTTTTCTGCAGAGTCTGAACTCGTACCTAACTCCTGCTTGATGTCTCTGTACTCCCGTTTGTGAGTTTCTGGTCCACTCGCTACTTCTCTGCAGGTGCCCTGTGGGTATCTGGCTCTGCCTTTCCCTTCCTGTCTGTTCCGTGTGAACTGAGCCCTGTCCCCCCTGCTCAGCCTTGCCTGCTCTGACTCCTTTGCTCACCGCTCCGGCGGTTCTAGCCTGCTCTGTCTCCTTTGCTCACCGCTCTGGCGGTTCTAGCCTGCTCTGACTCCTTTGCTTACCGCTCCGGCGGTTCTAGCCTGCTCTGACTCTTTTGCTCGCTGCTCCGGCAGCCTTGCTCCGCTCTGACCCTTTTGCTTACTGCTCCGGCAGTCTCGCTCCGCTCTTATCCTTTTGCTCACTGCTCCGGCAGTCTTGCTCCACTCTTGCTCACCGCTCCAAGCGGTCTCGTCCTGCTTTACTCTTGCTCACTGCTCCGGCAGTCTCGCTCAGCTCTGACCCTTTGCTCACCGCTCCTGGCGGCTTTGTCCTGCCCTGTTCTCGCTCACCTCTCTGGGCGGCCTCACTCTGCTGTGTTTGTCCGCCACATCTGTGGTTCTGTTCCTGAGTCCCAGTGTGTACTGGGTCCTATCCTGCCTGTGTTCCTACCTGCTAGTGCCTCCCTGTCTGCACTCTAGCTGTGCTTGCCTGTACCCCCCTGCCTGCATACCCGCCTGCCTGCATACCAGTCGTGCCTGCCTATACCCACCAGTCTGTGTGCCAGCCTACCAGTCTGTTCCTGTATTCCCCTGTGTGGGTCAACAGCCGTGTCCGGGGTCTGTCCTGGAGTAGCACCTGGTCCCTCTGCTCGGTTCCTCCTTGGTGCACTGGCGTCGTATGCCGTCGTGCGACTCTGGTCGGATCGGGTGAATACCTAGTTACGCCCCTCCAGGCATTCACTCTCCGGCACGGTCCAGTGGAATCACTACAATCACACGCACACGCCGCTCAGCCCGGGCGTGTGCATTACAGCATGCTCAGGCCATGGTTCCCGTTGAGCCCCACGGCCTTCGCTCTCTGAGAAGTTTTCCAGCGAATACATGCATTAAAATAAATAAATAAAAATTTTTTTTTCCTTAGCTGAGTTCCAGACGAATTACGCACCGTCCAGATGGATCTATCAGCTCTCGTTCCTGCGGATCCGCTACGTTACTATGGGGATCCAAGACAGTGTCGTGCATTTGTGGAGCAATGCATGCTACACTTTAAGGCCTACCCTCTCTATTTTCCTTCCGATTGGGCTAAAGTGGCCTTTATGATTGACTACCTAGCGGGTGATGCCTTGAAATGGGTCACCCCCCTATGGGAAGCATGGGATCCTGTCGTCCTTGACCTGCAGGCCTTCCTGGTGGCCTTTCGTATGGTCTTCGAGGACCCTAACCCTGAAGCCCCTGCTGAAGCTTCACTTCCCAATATCCCGGAGCAGCCCCGACGGGTAATGTGTGTGGGTAGCGCAATAGTCCTCCAGCCTAATGAGACTACTGCCCACCCAGAATCCTCACAGGGTGACTACGCTTTCCGGAATACTTCTCCCAACCTCAAGAGGCAGTCCAGACGTGCTAGACGTAGAGGCAAGCCGTCACGCCAGGGTCTGTCCTCCCTGAGACCTCCTGACCCCAACCTTGAAGTCCCTACTGAAGCTTCATCTCCCTGTATCCCGGAGAAGCCCCAACGGGTAATGTGCGTGGGTAGTGCACCAGTTCTCCTGCCCGAAGAGACTTCTGCCCATCCAGACTCCACACAGGAGAACTTCCTGCACCCGGCATCAGATGCTTCACCCACTTTAACTGGTGTGCATGTCCAAGGATGCTCCAAAGCTGTGGTTATCTCAGAGTCTGTGCACCTCTACTACCTGGTGGAGGACCCCCTGTTGCCTCCTGAATCCTCCGGGATACCACTCGATGACAAATGGAGAGAGACTTCTCTACACCCGGTACTCGATACTTTGTCCGCTTCGTCCTGTGAGCCTGACAATGGGTACCCCAAAGTGGTAGTTACCCCCGAGTCTCTACACCCCTCCGACCAGGCGGAGGACCTCCAGTTGTCTCCTGAACCCTTCGGGGTGCTACCTGGTAGCGAAAGGACAGAGACTCTCCTATACTCTGTACCTGATACCTCGCTCGCTTCGTCCAGTGAGTCCAACCTAGTGTACTCCGAAGCAGAGGTTACTCCCGAGTCTCTACACCCCTCTGACCAGGCGGAGGACCTCCAGTTGTCTCCAGAACCCTTCGGGGTGCCACCTGGTGGTGAATGGACAGAGACTTTCCTATATCCTGGATCTGATACCTCGCTTGCTTCGTCCAGTGAGTCCGACCTAGTGTACTCTGAAGCAGAGGTTACCCGTGAGTCTCTACACCCCTCTGACCAGGCGGAGGACCGCCAGTTGTCTCCAGAACCCTTCGGGGTGCCACCTGGTGGTGAATGGACAGAGACTTTCCTATACTCGGTACCCGATACCTCGCCTGCTTCGTCCAGTGAGTCCGACCTAGTGTACTCTGAAGCAGATGTTTTCTCCGAGCCTCTGCACTCTTCTGACCCGGCGGAGGACCTCCAGTTGTTTCCTGAATCCTCCGGGGTACCACCTGATAACAAAGAGACAGTGACTTTTCCTCATCCTGTACCTGATAACCCGTCTATTTCTTCCTGTGAGTTTGACAAGATGTACCTCGAAGCAGAGATTACCCCCAAGTCTCTGCTCCCCTTCAACCCGGTGGAGGACTTCCAGTTGTCTCCTGTACCCTCTGGGATGCCACCTGAAAATATGTGGAGAGAGACTTCCTTGTGTGCTGTTCCTGGTACTCCACCCGTTTCGTCTGTTGCTGAGGATGGCTGGATAGGAGGTAGCATCCTAGCTAACCAGATGAGATCAGTTTTTCCTGTGGACAGTGGAAGTGATCTATTCGAAGTGAAGAATTGGCCCTCGAATTCCCTGCGGAAGATTCTGGCAGGCCTGATGAAGAGGGGGCGTAAGGGGGGGGGTACTGTAACATACCTGGCGGCGTCCTTGCATAGTGGTCCATCTCCTACTGTGCAAGAACGCGCACTTGATCTCCTGTCCAGAATGTCTCTCTGGCTTCCCTCCTTGCTGTCTGTTTGTGTCTGTTTCTGCTGCTTAAGGGCGGCGCCCGATCACTTCCTGCTTTTTGTACCTGCTGTGGGTCACACCCCTTGTGCGTCCTCAGCCTATTGCTGTCTGTCACCTGGTATATAGCTCAGCTGCTCCCATCTATCCCTGCCTGAGCATAGTGTTTCTTTCAGTGTGTGCTTGCACTCTGAAGGTGCCAGGTCCCGTTCTATGTCTCCTGCCTTGCGGTTTCAGTTCCCGTGTCTGAACTGAGTCCTGTCTATGTCTCCTGCCTTGTGGTTTCAGTTCCCGTGTCTGAACTGAGTCCTGTCTATGTCTCCTGCCTTGCGGTATCAGTTCCCGTGTCTGAACTGAGTCCTGTCTGTGTTCTCTTGTCTGCCTATCCTGGAGGCTGTATTTCCAGGCCTGTCTGAACACGCTCCTAGCCTGTTCCTCCCGCCTTCTAGGGGCCGTTTACCTAGACCCGCTCCTGTATCTTGTCTGTCCTGTCTGAACACGCTCCTTGCCTGTTCATCCTGCCTCTCTGGGGGCTGTATTCCCAGACCCGCTCCTGTATTCTGCTGCAGTGTCGGTCTCCTCCGTACACTCAGTTCCAGTCTGAACTCTTTCCTATCCTTTACCTGTTTTGCCTCTATGTCCGTTCCCTTCCTTTTTCTGCAGAGTCTGAACTCGTACCTAACTCCTGCTTGATGTCTCTGTACTCCCGTTTGTGAGTTTCTGGTCCACTCGCTACTTCTCTGCAGGTGCCCTGTGGGTATCTGGCTCTGCCTTTCCCTTCCTGTCTGTTCCGTGTGAACTGAGCCCTGTCCCCCCTGCTCAGCCTTGCCTGCTCTGACTCCTTTGCTTACCGCTCCGGCGGTTCTAGCCTGCTCTGACTCCTTTGCTCACCGCTCTGGCGGTTCTAGCCTGCTCTGACTCCTTTGCTTACCGCTCCGGCGGTTCTAGCCTGCTCTGACTCTTTTGCTCGCTGCTCCGGCAGCCTTGCTCCGCTCTGACCCTTTTGCTTACTGCTCCGGCAGTCTCGCTCCGCTCTTATCCTTTTGCTCACTGCTCCGGCAGTCTTGCTCCACTCTTGCTCACCGCTCCAGGCGGTCTCGTCCTGCTTTACTCTTGCTCACTGCTCCGGCAGTCTCGCTCAGCTCTGACCCTTTGCTCACCGCTCCTGGCGGCTTTGTCCTGCCCTGTTCTCGCTCACCTCTCTGGGCGGCCTCACTCTGCTGTGTTTGTCCGCCACATCTGTGGTTCTGTTCCTGAGTCCCAGTGTGTACTGGGTCCTATCCCGCCAGTGTCCCTACCTGCTAGTGCCTCCCTGTCTGCACTCTAGCTGTGCTTGCCTGTACCCCTCTGCCTGTATTGTTCCTGAGTCCCAGTGTGTACTGGGTCCTATCCCGCCTGTGTTCCTACCTGCTAGTGCCTCCCTGTCTGCACTCTAGCTGTGCTTGCCTGTACCCCCCTGCCTGCATACCCGCCTGCCTGCATACCAGTTGTGCCTGCCTATACCCACCAGTCTGTGTGCCAGCCTACCAGTCTGTTCCTGTATTCCCCTGTGTGGGTCAACAGCCGTGTCCGGGGTCTGTCCTGGAGTAGCACCTGGTCCCTCTGCTCGGTTCCTCCTTGGTGCACTGGCGTCGTATGCCGTCGTGCGACTCTGGTCGGATCGGGTGAATACCTAGTTACGCCCCTCCAGGCATTCACTCTCCGGCACGGTCCAGTGGAATCACTACAATCACACGCACACGCCGCTCAGCCCGGGCGTGTGCATTACAGAAATGAATATAGCCGGCGACTCCCTCTCAGACACACCAGGTATATATACACCCAGGCCACAGAGCTAATTAGCAAGACAGAGGTAGCCGCTCGGTCCTAAAGACAGCCTCTTATCTAAGAAGCTGTCTGCAATGCCAAACGTAGAGGTCTCCTGCAACCCACTGCAAGGCGACGGTCTGTCACCTCTGACACACCTATGACGGAACTTCCCCCCCTACGAGTGGCCTACGAACACTCAGGACCGGGTTTCTCAGGAAAAGAGGTGTGGAATGAGCGAACCAATCTAGAAGCATTCACCTCTGACGCTGAAACTCACATCCTCTCCTCTGGACCATAGCATTTCCAATGCACCAAGTATTGTAGAGAACGACGTTGGAGATGAGAATCTACAATCCTCGAAATCTGGAACTCCAGATTACCATCAACCATTACTGGGGGCGGTGGTAGAGGTGAGGACTCAAGAGATTCCACATACCTTTTGAGTACGGACCTGTGGAACACATTGTGGAACTTAAGGGCCTGAGGAAGTTCAAGACAAAACGTTGCTGGGTTAATAACTGCGGTTATTTTATAGGGACCAATAAACCTAGGTCCCAGCTTCCAAGAAGGAACTTTCAATCTTATATTCCTGGTAGACAATCACACAAAATCATTCACACTCATTTCCGGACCTGGCAAGCGTTTTCTGTCAGCCATACGTTTATACCTGTCTCCCATGGTCTTTAAATTACACAGTACACCCTGCCATACCAAGGAGAGCAACGAAGCAAACCGTTCCTCCTCAGGAACTCCTGAAGCTCCTCCCCCACTGAAGGTACCAAACTGTGGATGATAACCATATGCACCTAAGAACGGTGACCTGCCAGTAGATTCTTGACGATGATTATTGATGGCAAATTCTGCCAGCGGTAAGTAGGATGCCCAATCTTCCTGATTTTCGGAGGCGAAACACCTGAGGTATTTCTCCAAGTTCTGATTGGCACGCTCGGTCTGACCATTCGACTGAGGGTAGAAAGCAGAGGAAAAGGACAGCTGCACTCCCAGTTGAGAACAGAATGCCTTCCAGAACTTGGAAACAAACTGGGTCCCCTGGGCAGACACCACATCGGAGGGAACCCCGTGAAGCTTCACAATCTCATTTATGAACACTTGAGCAAGTGTCTTGGCGTTGGGAAGTGCAGGTAATGCGACGAAGTGAACCATTTTACTAAACCTATCTACTACCACTAAAACCACCGTTTTGCCTGCAGAAACCAGTAGATCAGTAATAAAATCCATGGACAAGTGTGTCTATGGCCTACTAGGGATAGGTAGCAGAAGAAGAGTACCAGACTGACGGGTATGCGAAACCTTAGAATGCGCGCAAGTACTACAAGCAGCTACGTGCTCAATTACATCCTGATGCAACCCTGGCTACCAAAAACGATGAGAGAGGAGGTCCGTGGTTGCATTACCACCTGGATGCCCAGCAAGCACAGAGTTATGATGTTCATTGATTACTTTGCGGTGCAGATCAGATGGTAGAAATAACTTTCCTGAAGGGCAGGAGGCCGGGGCGCCCCCCTGAGCCTCCAACACCTCACCCTCCAGTTCAGGATAAAGAGCCGAAATGACTGCCCCCTTCTGCAATATCGGGGCAGGGTTCCCATGGTCACAACCACCAGGGAAGCTCCGGGACAAAGCATCAGCCTTGACATTTTTGACCCCTGGACGAAAAGTGACAACAAAATTTAACCTAGTAGAAAACAGGGACCATCTGGCTTGCCTAGGGTTGAGACGTTTGGCTAACTGGAGATATGACAGGTTCTTATGGTCAATAATAACAGTAATAGGACGGACAGCCCCCTCCAACCAAT
This sequence comes from Phyllobates terribilis, assembly GCF_046119375.1. Lineage (NCBI taxonomy): Eukaryota > Metazoa > Chordata > Amphibia > Anura > Dendrobatidae > Phyllobates > Phyllobates terribilis. The sequence goes on along the minus strand of NW_027362761.1, from coordinate 113,153,221 downwards.
GTCACCATTCCTCGAAAGCCATAATTTCTCTCAGCCGAACACAATTTTTTAGAACAGATAGCGCATGGACGCCATTTACCAGGGGACGAAATACTGCTCCTGCTAAGCTTCACAAGTAGAAATGAATATAGCCGGTGACTCCCTCTCAGACACACCAGGTATATATACACCCAGGCCAGAGAGCTAATTAGCAAGAGAGAGGTAGCCGCTCAGTCCTAAAGACAGCTTCTTACCTAAGAAGCTGTCTGCAATGCCAAACGTAGAGATCTCCTGCAACCCACTGCAGGGTGGCTGTCTGTCACCTCTGACACACTTGTGACAACAGTGTTGTCAGAGTATTATGCCACTTTTACAAACTCACAATAAAACATACAAAAACGAAACCAAAATGGATTTTCCTGAAAAAAATGTTAAGGAACATCCTTTCCAGGGTAATGACTTGTATATAAGGCGAAATAAATAACCAAAAACAAAAATGCTCCTCCACACCTTGGGCTATGTTCACACATAGCGTTTTTTATGCATTTTTGCACGTTTGCATTGCTTTCAACGGTGAAATATACATTCACCAGTAAATGTCATTTTAACATTTTACTACCTTATCTGGCCATGTTGTGTGACACATGATCAGACACATCCTATTTCATTTATGAAGGAGGGACTCTGAAAGTCACAAAGCCTATTTTTATAGGGTCATCAGGCGACCCTTACTATTCTTAAAGGGCCAGCAGTCGGCCCTCACTATTGTTAGAGAGCCATCAGCCGGCTATGCTTTGTTGCTCCCATTATTAATGAGTGGGTCTCCTATACTGTTATTGCATATGCAGTGACTGCAAGGTCTGCCAAAAATTTGGACGCACCTCAATAACCCTTTGAAGAGACATAGAAGAAGGCCTCAGTTAAAAAAAAATTCCCATTATAAAGGAGTAGGTCTCCTATAGTGGTAATGCCCATGCAGTGACTGAAGGGGCTGCCTAAATTTGGGAAATACCCCAATACCAATTTATAGACACATTAGAAAGGAGCAGTTCTGCTATACAGTTATAGGGTATGCAGTGAGTACAACGGCTGACAAAATTTGGGAAAAACCCCAATTATTACTTTTATTATTGATTTATATAGCACCATTGATTCCATGGTGCTGTACATAAGGAGGGGTTACATACCAAATACAGATATCACTTACAGTAAACAAACTAACAATGATAGACTGGTACAGAGGAAAGAGGACCCTGCCCATGCGGGCTTACATTCTACAGGAATGGGGAAGGAGACGGTTGGGGGGGTTGCAGTCTCTCCGGTGTTGTTGAGGTGGCAGCAAGCAAGGTCATGGCAGGCTGTAAGCTTGTTTGAAGAGATGGGTTTTCAAGTTCCGTCTGAAGGATCTAAATGTGGAGGCTAATCAGACGTGTTGAGGCACAGAATTCTATAGCATGGGGGATATTCGGGAGAAATCTTGGGAGGCAATTGGGTGAGGAAAGAATAAGTGTGGAGGAGAGAAGGAGGTCTTGGGAGGACCGGAGATTACGTAAGGGAATGTATCGGGAGATTGGTTCAGAGATGTACAGAGAAGAAAGGTTATGGATGCTTTGTAGGTCAGTGTTAGTAGTTTGAGCTGGATACGCTGGGCAATTGGGAGCCAGTGAGTGGATTTGCAAAGGGGGGTAGCAGAGGAGTAGCAAGGCAAGAGATGAACTAGTCGCGCAGCAGAGTTAAGGATGGACTGGAGGGGTGCGAGAGTGTTAGCAGGTAGGCCACAGAGGAGGATGTTGCAGTAGTCGAGGCGGGAGATGATTAGGGCATGCACAAGCAGTTTAGTAGATTGAGGGTTGAGGAAAGCATGGATTCTGGAAATATTTTTGAGCTGGAGGCAACAGGAGGTGGCGAGAGCTTGGATGTGGGGGTTTGAAGGACAGGGCAGAGTCAAGGGTTACTCCAAGGCAGCGAATTGCCGGTACAGGGAAAGTGTAATGTCATTTATTGTGATAGAAAGATCAGGTAGGGAAGATATGCGAGATGGGGGAAAGATGATGAGTTCAGTTTTTTCCACATTGAGCTTGAGGAAGCGGGAGGAGAAGAAGGAGGATATGGCTGCTAGACATGCTGGGATTATGGACAGCAGAGAGGTGAAATCTGGGCCAGAGAGGTAGATCTGGGTGTCATCAGCTTACAGATGGCACTGGAAACCATGGGATTTTATGAGCTGTCCCAGGCCAAGGGTATAGATTGAGAAGAGAAGGGGTCCTAGGACAGAGTCTTAAGGGACTCCAACAGAGAGGGGGCGGGATGAGGAGGTAGTGTGGGAGTGGGAGACGCTAAATGTGCTGTTAGAAAGGTATGAGGAGATCCAAGAAAGAGCAAGGTTTTTGATGCCAAAGGAAGAGAGGATCTATAGTATGAGGCAGTGGTCAACTGTGTAGAAGGCAGAGGACAGGTGAATTGTCTGTTAGCTTTGGCTAACATTAGTAATTTTGGTAAGGGCAGATTCGGTGGAATAGTGGGGGCAGAAGCCAGATTGTCAGTTGTCAAAGAGAGAGTTAGATGAGAAGTGAGAGGAAAGTTCAGCGTGAACGTGTTGCTCAATGAGTTTGAAGGCAAATGGGAGCAGCGATATGGGGTGGTAGCTAGCAAAGACGGTTGGGTCGAGGGATGGCTTTTTGAGGATGGGCGTGATTGTGGCATGTTTGAAGGCAGCGGGAAAGGTACCAGAAGTTAGTGATAGGTTGAATAGATGGGTTAGGGATGGGATGAGGGTGAATGTGAGGTTGGAGAGGAGGTGGGATGGGATGGGGTCGAGTGCACAAGTGGTGAGGTGTGATTTGGAGAGGAGATGAGTAAGGGCTCCTTCCGTGATGTTGGGAAGGGATGTAATGGGGGAAGGGCAATAGTCTGGAAAACAAATGGGTTGTGGTGGTTGGACAGTAAGGACTTGCCTTGTTTGGTCAATCTTGTTTTTGAAGTGTGTGGCAAACTCCTGAGCAGAGATGACGGAGGTCGGAGGGGACAGTGGAGGGCGGAGGAGAGAGCTAAAATTGTTGGAATAACTGTTCAGGGTTGTAAAACAAGGAAGATATGAGGGTTGTGAAGTAGGCCTGTTTAACAGAGGTGAGGGCTGATTTGAATGCGAGTGTTACTTGTTTGAATGCAGTGAAGTCATCTTGCGAATGTGTTTTCTTCCAACTCCGCTCCGCAACCCTGAACGCTTGTCGAAGCTGTTTAGTGAGGTTGTTATGCCAGGGTTGCCTATTGACTCATCGCGCTCTGCCATGCACAAGAGGGGCGACCAAGTCAATAGCTGATGCGAGAGTGGCATTTTAGAAAGCAGTGGCGCTGCCTGTGTTGTGGAGTGAAGATATGGATGTTAGTGATAGAATAGAGTCAGAGAGTGTGTGAGTGTCTAGATGTGCAAGGTTTCTGCGTGGGTGTGCTAGTTGCTGGACATGGGTGACAGATGAGGACAGGGATGAGGATGTGAGTCAGATAGGGGTAGGGGGAAGGTTGTGAGGTTAGATAGGGAGCAGAGTCGGGTGAAGATGAGGTCTGTCCGTCTGTGTGGGTGGCTGAGGAGGACAACTGAGTAAGTCCAAAGGATGAAGTAAGTGACAGGAGTTGATGCTGCTGACTGGCGAGTGTCAGTGGGGATGTTGAAATCGCCCATGATGATTGTGGGAATGTCAGCAGAGAGAAAGTAAAGAAGCTAGGTGGAGAATTGGTCAATAAAGGCAGTGACTGGGCCTGGAGGTTGGTATATGACAGCCACTTGGAGGTTGGAGGGAGAGTAGATGCGGACAGAGTGGACTTCAAAAGAAGGGAGAATAAGGGAGGGTAGAGGTGGGATAGGGTTAAAGGTGCAGTTGGCAGAAAGGAGAAGACCCAGTCCTCCACTATGCCTGTTACCAGGGCGAGGAGTTTGGGTGAAGTGGAGGCCACCATAACACAGCACAGCAGGGAAGGCAGTGTCAGAGGGTGTCAACCATGTCTCTGTGATATCCAGGAAGAAGAGATTGTGAGAGGTGAAGAGGTTGTGGACAAAATGGAGCTTGTTTCATGCAGAGTGGGTGTTCAGAGTGCTCCAGAGAGAGGGAGCAGGGGGATGGGCGTCCGGGGCATGGGTTTTACGTAGGAGAGATTGCAGTAGTTTGCAGTTGGTTGGAAGCAATAGGAGGGGGAATTGATGGGAGGTGTAAGCTGTGCGGGTCCAGGATTAGGAGATATGTCGCCAGCAGTGAGGAGAAGCAGAGAGAGGGAGATCAGGGGGGAGGAGGACAGTGTCTGGCTTGTTTTATGTTTTGGTAGGATACATCTGAGGATGAGGTCAGGTGGGGAGGTAAGAGGGAAGGAGAGATGATTATTTGGTTAGAGGGTGCTGGGGTTTGGGGATAGCGAAGGAGAGTAAGGATTAGTGGTGCAAAGACAGTAAGGGTATATGTAAGCATAATGAAGGTTTAAGTGTGAGTAAGAAAGAGAAACTAAGTTCAATTAGTAAATAGTTACTCGTACCTTCTGGTCACTTCTGGCCCATTTCTGGTATATTTCTGTTAGACCCTTAAGAGCGACTCTTCAGAGCCAGACAACGATCTCTGCCTGACCTGGGTCTCTTAATCTATGAAGCTCTTAACAGCACATGGGTGGGTCAGGTGTGTAGGAGGGGAGGAGCCGCAGGGAGACTGGTCACAGAAGCATGGGAGTAATTAGGAGACAGAGGCTAAATGCATTCAGGAAATAGACAGATAGGGACAAGTGTGTATTGGGATCAAAGGATTGAGGTGATAAAATTTGCAGATAGGGTCAGATGACATACCAGGAGACAGATAGATACAATATGGAAAAGGCAGTCAGATATGCAGGGTGGGTTTTCAGATGGGGTCAGATGACATACCTGTGGATGAAGCAAAGAGTACCCCGCGCATCAGGACCTGTGCGATGAGAGGGTCTGAGAAAACTGTCCCAGAACTTTGACAGTGTTCCCCTTCCTCTGCTGGATTGGATTTGTGTCTCTCGTCTACTCCTTGGTTGTCCAACGAACTGTGACCTCTGTCACCAGCGTTTTCAAATGGGAATTTTTTTAATAATCCGGCAACAAGGACCTTCTGGTACTGCCCCATTTTAGCATACCTGTCCGCCGCGGGAATAAGAGATAGAACGTTCTCCTTGTAGCGTGGGTCTAGAATTGTCACCAACCAGTAATGACTGTCACCCAAAATTTGGAGAATGCGAGGGTCACGGGAAAGGCAGCGTAACATAAACTCAGCCATGTGTGTCAGACTGCTAACAGGCAAGACTTCCATGTCCTCACCAAGAGGACCACTGACCCTTCTCTCCTTCTCATCCTTCTCCTCCTTCTCCTCCCTCTCCTCAGGCCATCCACACTGAATAGACGTTATGACAGTTGTGCGTGTAATACCGTCATATCGTCTATAGCTCTGGAAACTAGCTCCTGTTCTTCCTCCTCCTCCTCCTCTTCCTCATTGTCACTCAATCCACATTGGGATGAGATGAGGCTAGGCTGTATGGAATCACCCTGTATGGTTCCTTTCTCCATCTCATCGTGCTCCGCTTGCAATGCCTCCTCTTTAATTGTGAGCAGCGAGTGTTTCAGAAGACAGAGAAGCGGGATGGTGATGCTAATTATGGCATCATCGCCGCTCACCATCTTGGTGGAGTCCTCAAACTTTTGGAGGATGGCACAGATGTCTGGCATCCATGCCCACTCCTGAGGTCTCATGTGTGGAGGCTGACCTGAATACAGACGGCCATGTTGATGCTGGTAGTCAACAACTGCCCTCTGCTGCTCACAAATCCTTCCCAACATCTGCAATATTGAGTTCCAAAGTGTGGGGACATCACACACCAGTCGGTGAGCTGGAAACTGCTAACGCTGCTGAAGCACGGCAAGGGTGGCGGAAGCTGTAGCTGACTTTCTAAAATGGGCACACACGCGGCGTACTTTGACAAGTAGATCCGGAAGATCTTGGTAGGTTTTGAGAAACCGCTGAACCACAAGGTTAAGCACATGGGCCAGGCGTGGTATGTGTGTGATCTCGCCTCGCTTCAGAGTCGCCACCAGGTTCCGACCATTGTCACACATGACTGTGCCTGGCTGTAGGTTCAGCGATGTCAGCAACAGACCTGCCTGCTCTTTCAGAGCTGTCCACAACTCTTCAGCATTGTGCGGTTTGTCACCTAAGCATATTAGCTTCTGCACAGCCTGTTGCCGCTTGGCCGAGGCAGTGCTTCCAGCTTGTGACTGATGTGGTCATTTTGGAGATGGAGGCTGAAGAGGAGGAGAAGGTGCATGAGCTGTAGAATGTGGGGGCAACCCTGATTGACCCAGGGCCCGCAATTGTCAGCATTGGGAGGATGTGTTTCATCCCAAGGTCCGACTGGGTCCCGGCTTCCACTATATTAACCCAGTGTGCTGTCAGCGAGATGTACCTTCCCTGACCACAAGCACCTGTCCACATGTCCGAAGTTAGATAGACCTTACCTGTAACTGCGTTGTTGAGGGCTCAGTTAATGTTCTGGGACACATGCTTGTGTAATGCAGGGAAGGCACACCGGGAGAAATAGTGGTGGCTGGGGACAGAGTACCGAGGGACGGCCGCCACCATCAGGTTGCGGAAAGCTTCCGTCTCCAAGAGCCTAAAAGGTAACATTTCTAGCTCAAGCATTCGCGAAATGTGTGAGTTTAGTAGTGTGGCCTGTGGAGCGTTGTCTGCGTATTTGAGCTTGCGTCCCAAGGACCGGGGTAGGGACAACTCAATGCTGCGCTGGGACAGGAAGTGGTTGCTGATGGTGCTAGTTGAGAGTGTTCAACAACAGGTGCATGGCGGTAGACATCTTCGCATGCGCCATGGACTGGGGATTGGCGTGCATGCACAACATCGGAACAAGCAGTGGTGTCACCCGCAGACACTGTTTCTGGACCCTGACGTTCGGCCCATTTAGTCGGGTGCTTTGCTTTCATGTGCCTGATCATGCTGGTGGTGATCAGGCTGCTAGTTTTGCTACCCCTGCTGATGCTGGCCTGGCAGGTGGTGCAAATAGCCCTTTTGTGGTTATCTGCAGTGTCTTTAAAAAACAACCAGACTCGGGAAGACCTAACAGTTGTACTGGCAACTTCCATCGTGTTAGCGTTCCGGGGAGCAGTTACCCGTCTTGTGTCTGTGGCCACCACACTGCTTGTTCCTGCCTGCTGTGGTGCTACGCTTTTCTCCCCCTATGTGCTGCTGTCCTCGCTTTGCATGTCCCCTTGCCAGGTTGGGTCAGTGACTTCATCATCCACCACCTTGTCTTCCACTTCCGCACCCTGGTCCTCCTCCTGACTTTCTGGCAATTGTGTCTCATCATCATCATCCACCGCTTGCAACAGTAATTGCAGTTTCCCACCGTCGCCTTCGTGTGAACGTGGCTGCTCAAATATTTGGGCATCGCTGCACGCGTTCTCCTCTTGCCTTGCTTGAAGCTGGCCGGGTGAGAGGCCCGAATCTATAAATGGAAAAGTGAACAGCTCTTCGGAGTGTCCAAGTGTGGAATCTGTTGTCTCCGGGCACTCGGCATGGTGGGAGGAAGGAGGATCAGGGTGAGGAATATGCAGTCCAGACTCAGGGCTACTGAGACTTGACCGTGTGGAAGACAGGGTGGTGGTGGTAGTGGCAAAGTGACTTTATCTGCTATCCAATCAATAATCTTTTGATACTGCTCTGGGTTCAATAATGGTGTGCTGCGGTCCCCTAGTAATTGGGACAGGAAGGTCGGGCAACAAGATGTGGGTGTTAGTTGTGGCACAATTTCAGCTTGCCCACAGCCTCGGCCTCTGCATGCACCATCACTATCACGTCCACTTCCCCGTCCCTTGCCACGCACCTTGCCCATTTTAAATGGAGGATAATATTTTCCACGTTCACTACAAATGGCTGGATTTGAACCGCTTGTAGTTTACTATTCTTCACAGCGACCACGTGTGAATAGCTTCACTGACACACTGCTACAAACTGTAAATGGAGGACACAATTGGCTGAATTTGGACCACAGTTATATCTGATATGTCTGACGGACAACCACGGTTTTAAATGGCGGGCTTGTAGTTTGCTATTCTTCACAGTGACCACATGTGAATAACTTCACTGACACACTGCTACAAACTGTAAATCGAGGCCAATATTTTCCACATTTACTACAAATTTCGGGATTTTTATCGCTGCAATATGGAAAAGATCTGTCTGTATTCTGAAGTGCTAACAAGCAAATGGGACAGAAAAATTGTGTACTCTGGATTGCTTTTTAAGCAAATAATCAGGATTAAGATAAAAAAATAGCCCTGCCCCTGATATCTGGGGCTATGTCTACAAATATCTGTAACAGCAGGATCAGACAGAATGTGCAATGGACCCTTTTGTGCTGTATACACTGCCACAAACCCTGCCTGTCCAACTCCTGCTATCACCACTGAATATTTGCAGCTGGATTAGTCCTCAGAAGGACTGTCAGTTCAAATGGATATATAGATATGTTGTGGAATACCTACACTAACTAATAAACAAGCAAATCTTTCCCTGACTCAGCAGCAGCTCTCCCTACTCTGCCAGTTTCCGGGTTAGACTGTGACGAGCATAGGGGGACCAGGCTTTAAATAGACCCGATGACACTATGCGGCCAGCCAATTACTGTAATGCCACAACTAGCATGACTACTATATTACAGTGTGTGGCAGGTAATCCTAAAGAGCGCCAAACATGCAGGGCGGGGACCAGAGCTCCCGCCGAGCAACCCCAAAAATACTCGCCGAATGTCGAGCACAGTGATACTCAGGCGAGTACCGAGTACTAGCGAGCAGGCTCGCTCATCACTAATCTTAACATCTCCTTTACATATTAAGAAAAACAGTGATTTCTCTGCAATAACACATTGGATCGCGGATATCAAGATATCATGTTATTCAGCTTCCTATGACCTACATGCCCATATAGACAGCATAGGAGGGTTGATTCTACAGAGATATTCTTTAAACTGTCATCATACTGAACTGAAGAATCATATTGCCAGGTCAATTTTAACACCATTAAAATAAAACCCAAAAAACAATGTCGGAATTGCATTTTTTTCACCATTTACGCACATTTGGAATTTGGGAAAAAACAAGCCCCCTTACAGCTATGACGATAGAAAAATAAAATAGTTGTAGCTATTTGAAAAGGGGATAAAAAAAATAAAACGAAAAAAAGAAAATAGACTGCGTCCTTAAGAGGTGAACCCCTTCATGACATATGATGTACATGTACATCATATGTGGTGTCTCTGACTTTGGCGTGCAAGCCTGCATCTTTCCAGGCAAATGATGGCTGATGTGCCTCTAACAGCCATGGGTGAAGAAGCTGTTAATCGGCGTTTAACAAGGGTTTTTTTTTTTTTTTTACAAATCTCTGAATTTCTTTTCACCACTTAAATAAAAAAAAAATATATATATTTTTTCACTCTCTCTGGTAGGCATTAGGCCTTAGGTAGCGATCACACAGGCAATGCAGTTTTGGTCCAAACACATGCAGTTTTTATTGCTTTCCATAGGTTGCTCAGCAACAAAACAAATTCATAAACATAAATTCCTAGCTTTATCCAGGCGCTAACTAAACACAACAAACCATGGCTACCCATAAATGACGGCGCTAGCCTCAGTTCAGTCAAATAAAACAGCTATCATCCCTGTGCAGACTCTTCTCAGAGAGAGATTCCGGCCTGTCTTCACCTCCAAGACACGTCCAGTCTGCTCAGCTTCCCCAGCAGACTGACTTACATGAACACCTAGCCTGGTTATTTGCAGATCTAGCCAGGTGCACTAATGAAAGACTGCAGAGCTAGGATTAAACCCAAGCCTACCTGGCATTGCTACAACATGTTTGGTATCTGCATAATTATATTGACCTGGAGAATCATATTGCCAGGTCAGTTTTACGATGTGGTGAACATGGTAAATAATAATTTTAAAAAATTGGGAAATTCCACTATTTTTGCAATTTTTCACACACTTGGATTATTTTTCTTTCTTTCCAGTGCATCACATGATAAAATGAATGATGTAATTCAAAAGTACAACTCATCCTGCAAAAAAAACAAGTGCTCATACAGCTATGTGGACGGAAAAATAAAAAAGTTATGTCTCTTGGAATAAGGGGAGGAAAAAATTAAGATGAAAAAGCAGAAAATCACTTGGGGGTGAAGGGTTTAAAATTGAAATTTATATAACTTACTGTTAGGGATACATAGCCAGGGAGGGTCACGCTGATCCCATCGCTGCCACCAATATATCACGGGAGCCCAACTCCGCTGCCTCCAATCCTAAGGACAATTATGCAATTGCCTGTCGGGTTATGGACTACTTATTGTAGTCGTATGGACAGATACTCCAGTCTCTGCTTGGGAACTCTGCAGCTCCTTCAGGATTACCTTTGGTCTCTGTGCTGCCTCTCTGATTAATGCCCTCCTTGCCTGGGCTTAGAGTTCTGGTGGGCGGCCCTCTCTTGGCAGGTTTGTTGTGGTACCATATTCTTTCCATTTGATGATAATGGATTTGATGGTGCTCTGGGGGATCATCAGAGATTAGCATATTTTGTTTTATAACCCAACCCTGACTTGTATTTCTCAACAACTTTGTCCCTGACTTGTTTGGAGATCTCCTTGGTCTTCATGGTGTTGTTTGGTTAGTGGTGCCTCTTGCTTAATGGTGTTGCAGCCTCTGTGGCCTTTCAGAAAAGCTGTGTGTATATACTGACAGACCAGGTGACACTTAGATTGCACACAGGTGGACTTCATTTCACTAAGCATGTGACCCATGAAGGTAATTGCTTGCAACAAATTATTAGAGGCTTCATCGCAAAAGGGTTGAATACATATGCACATGCCAAGTTTTAATTATTTGATCCCATTAATTTAATGTATGCCTATATTTTTCTCATTTCACTCCATCAACTTAGATTATTTAGTGCTGATGCATCACACACAATCGGATTACAAAAATATTTAAACATAGATTGTAATGTAACAAAATAGGTAAAAAGCCAAGGGGGTGAATACTTTTGCAAGCAACTGTATCAAACTGTTAATAAGTTGGAGGGGTTCTAGTGGCCCCACGGCGACATGAGTGAATGAGTCTTGTCCGTCCATTTGCTACAACACCGAAAATGTATCTCCCATAATTATCGCATCAAAGCAAACCCAAATATTCCTATCTGGACCCCAGAGACAGACTGTCTAGCTGCAATTATTGAGTTTTCTTTCATCAAAGGGAACTCTCTCCTGGGAAACCATACTTCTCCTCCTAAGCGTAAACAGATCTCAGCCTCATTGTCTGTTTTCCCCAGCAGATATCCTGTTTTAATCACCTGTCCACGGCAGGCGGTCTCTTCTTCAAAGGTTTTAATTAGTTTCTCCCTAGCTATAATTAATCCTAGATGTTCAATGTGTAGTCCTATTTCAAAGGAAGATGACTGTCAGCTCTTGATTCCAGTTTTAATTAATTTCCCTCCTTCCCCATATGTTCAGTGAGAGGTGGACATGTCTTATAGATTTTAATTTTCCTCTATGACACTTACTCATAATCCTTTATTATCAAAGCTCCACCAATGTTCTGGTTGTTCCAAGTCCAGACAGCTCCACTTCCACATTGCACAGGAGAGATCTTCATGTGACACATGGCTAGCGATTTCTATGCAGGAGATTTGGTGGCTGGCTCATTTACTTTTTATTGATTTTTTTTATGCATTTACACTGGGTAATTATCATTATCATCATTCAGAAATGAAGGTATGATAACGATAATTAGCCAATGTAAATTGCACCACTATATTATGTTAGGGCTGGTTTAGGTTTGAAACATAAAAAAAACCTTGTAAAGTACTGGAGCAAACAAAACGTTATGTGCTTTGACTAAACTACATACATTTGCCCATTAGTTTTAGCATATCCCATTGCTGCATTTTACTTGATTTGAAAACATTATACATCTTCAGCAACTCAAAGTACAGTGTCTGACAGTTTTCAATAATGAAAAGCAGAAATGAATTCATCTATGGACAAGAATATCGTTAAACCATATATATGCTCCTCTTTAATGATGGAAGTCCAGGCTTCCGCCTGTGCAGTCTATATCAGTTCCCAAACATGAAACGCCCCAGGTTTCGATTTAATGAAGGATTATGCTGCTCCTTAGCTGATCACATGTTGTGGCTATCCCTAGCAGGTTTTCTTATCTTTGATGAAGATAAATGCAGCCACAGTACTGAAATATAAGACAAATTGGCATAAAATAAAGAGTCATGGGTCTATGCAAACTGTGTGCGTGATAGCATGTGTATAGAGGCAGATTGCTGTATTAGTCTTTCTTATAGATAAAATCCAAAGAATCTAAAAAAGCAAACGTAAGCAATATGGGGATAATTGCAGAAAATTATATTTTACTTTCATGTTCTCAAATGTTCTGTCAGCCTCAGTCTCCAGTATCCACAACAGATCATTTTTAAAGGCCCTCATACATATTAGGTTAACGAAGGTCAAATCTACTGACATCCGCTGGATTAGCTGACAGTTTAAGGCCCCATTCACAGGTCAGTGTCTCCGGTACGTGTGGTGTCATTTTTAACACGTACCAGAGTCACTTACACACGAACACCCATTATAATCTATGGGGCTGCGCACATGTCTGTGTGTTAACAGGGACTGTGTGTCCGTGTGACCCACACGTAGACATGTCTGTTTATTTCCGGCAGCATGGATATCAATACGTCCCGCGCACATGCACACAGATGACATAAAGTGTGACATTCATGTGCCTTCCATGTGACACGTACCAGAATAGAATGCAGAATAGAAATGATAGATGTTTAGATGTTAAATATGTGCAAAGATACAGGTGCTTCTCACTAAATTAGAATATCATCAAAAAGTTAATTTATTTCAATTCTTCAATACAAAAAGTGAAACTCATATATTGTATAGAGTCATTACACAGAGAGTGATCTATTTCAAGTGTTTATTTCTGTTAATGTTGATGATTATGGCTTACAGCCAATGAAAACACAAAAGTCATTATCTCAGTAAATTAGAGTACTTTATAAGGCTGTGTGCCCACTATGCGTTTTATAAGCGTTTCCGCAGCGGCAAAAACGCTGCAGAAACGCTTAAAAAACGCATGGTAGAAGGCCTGCCATGTTCCCCAATGATAATCCGCATGTGCTGTGCACATGCTGCGGAAATTTCCGCTGCGGATTATCATTGCGGAAAAAAACGAAGCACTACCAATTATTTTGCGGAAGTGCTGCGTTTTCGCCGCCATTGACTTGCATTAGAACGCGCCAATTCCGCAAGACTGCATCTGTACTTTCGTAATTGGCGCGTTCTAATGTGCGGATGGTACCCGGGTGTGGAGGACAGGAGACTCTCCTCCACACCCAGGTACCATTAAAAGCTGTAAAAAAAGAATAAAATAAAAAATAAAGATTATATTCACCTTCCGATGGCCCCCGGACTCCTTCCCTGTGCTTGCCGACAGATCGCGCAGGACTGAAGGACCTGCAGTGATGTCACAGTCATGTGACGACAGGTCCTTCAGTACAGCGTACCGCGATCTGCCGGTAGCCAGCACAGGAGCGCAGCAAGACTGCAGGGGCCATCGGAAGGTAAGTATAGGTTTATTTTTTATTTTTTGACATTCTCTCGGGTCACACTATATAAATCCATGCTGTTTGCATGGATTTATATAGTGTGACCAAGTTGTCAAGCACTTTCCAAGTGATGCTAAAATCGCTTGGAAAGCGCTTGACAACCCGCATGTGGAAATGCATGTGAAGAACGCTTCACTTCCGCATGTCCCTGGCAGGAAAACCATGTACAATCCGCATGCGTTTTTTTCTGCCAGGGAGATGCAGAAACGCTCAGGAAAAATCCGGAGCATTTCTGCATCGTAGCCACATAGTGTTAGAACTCTCCTGTTAGGTTTTTTTTAGTTTGCTGGTCACATGACCATTTTTGCCTATTTAATCCGGCTCCGCCCTCCTGGTCTTGCTGGACTTCATTGTATTTACTACTCTTTAGCTAGCTTGGTGCTCTGTTGCCGTTCTCTGTTAGTTTTGCTAGGTCTTCTGACCTCTATGCTTTTTGTTGTGTGTTTGTCTTTGACTGCTACTATTTCTGCTAGGAGGTGTCCAACTTATCCCAGTCCCTAGTTCTTGTAGGGATCCCTCCCTCACATCTATAGGTCTTCGTCCAGACTAGCCGAGGACTTTAGCGGGTCTGATCGCAGGATCAGGTTCCCCGTTACATCGTAGGGATCTAGTTTAGTTATATTGTAGGGACAGTTCTCCTGTCTTTCCTTAGTCCCTGTAGCAGATCATAACAGTAAGTCCAGCCCTAAAAGAAAAAAAAAATTTTCTCTAAGGAAAGACCTCCAGTTTTCCATCATGGTCTCGGTTCAAGATTTGGCTCAACGCTTGCAGGGACTCTCTCTGGAGGTGGCCAAGCTCCAACAACACGTGAGTAGCTGTTCTGGAGCACATTTTGTGGAACCAAAGGTACGTCTGCCTGATTTATTTTTTGGCGAACAACAAGATTTTTTTTCTTTTAAAAATGCTTGTTTATTGTATTTTCGTTTGAGACCCGGATCCTCTGGTGATGAATCACAGCGCATAGGGTTCATAATGTCACTTTTGCGCAAAGATCCTCAGGGATGGGCCTTCTCCCTCCAACCTAGTGATCCATGCTTTAGATCAGTGGATAGTTTTTTTTCTGCTTTGGGTTTGTTGTATGATGATCCTGATCGTGTCCCATCTGCTGAGTCTGAATTGAGACGTTTGAGGCAGGGATCAGGTAATGTGGAAAAATATTGTTCTCACTTCCGTCGGTGGTCTGCCCAGGTGGGGTGGAACGATTCAACTTTGAAAAGCTTGTTTCTTGCAGGGCTAGGTGAAAGGGTTAAGGATTTACTGATTGCTTATCCCACACCTGGAAACTTGCAGGAGGCTATGCAATTAGCTATACGGGTGGACAGGAGACTGCGTGCAAGGGTTAATGAGAGCAAATCCTCTGCTATGTCAGCTCCGAGTCTTGAGAGGGTCTGTGCTGACAATGGAGAGCCGATGGAGATTGGGGCGATGCCACCCCGCTCTCAGGAAAAAGATCGCAGGCTTTCTGAAGGCTTGTGCTTCTATTGCGGAAATTCTGGTCATTTTATTAAGAACTGTGTGCTTCGTTTGAAGAAAGAAAAAAAAATGGTCAGTTATGCCCGTATTGCCTGTTTAAATTCTAAGGGAGTATTCCTATCTGCCACTACTGCTGCTCAGGATGAATTAATTGAATTTCGGGTATTTGTGGATTGTGGTTCTACTCTGAATGTGATTGATGGGGGATTCTTGGAAAAACTTAGATTAGAACCTAAAACTTTGTCATCCCCTATTGCTGTGGTTTCTGTTGATGGCTCTCCCTTGAAGAGTGTTACTCATAAGGTCTGTGAATTTCCCCTCACTATTAATGGTATTCACCAAGAAAATTTGGATTTGGTGGTATTGGATAATTTGCCTTCTCCAGTAATATTGGGGTTACCCTGGTTAAAATTGCACAATCCTGTACTGGATTGGTCTACCAATGAAATTAAGTCCTGGAGCCCTAAGTGTTATGACAAGTGTTGTAACGGACGTATTGCTGCTGTGGATAAAGGGGAATTGCCTGTACCTATTCAGGATTTTTGGAGAGTTTTTTCTGAGGAGGAGTCACAAATTTTGCCTCCCCATAGAGACTATGATTGTACCATTGAATTTGTCCCTGGAGCGACTCTTCCTAAAAGTCGTTTATTTAATCTTACTATTCCTGAGAGAAAGGCTTTGGAGGAATACATACAGACAAGCTTGGCCGCCGGTCACATTAGGCCTTCCAAGTCTCCTGTGGCTGTTGGATTTTTTTTTGTAAAAAAAAAAAGATGGCGGTTTACGTCCTTGTCTGGACTTTCGTGAGATTAATAAAATTACTGTACGCAATCCTTACCCACTGCCATTGATTCCTGATTTATTTAACCAGTTAGTGGGGGCCAAGTGGTTCTCTAAAATTGATCTCCGGGGGGCATACAATTTGTTGCGCATGAAGGAGGGTGATGAATGGAAGACTGCTTTTAACACTCCTGTGGGTCATTTTGAGAATCTGGTTATGCTTTTTGGTCTTACCAATGCTCCAGCATTTTTTCAGAATCTTATTAATGACATCCTTAGACATTTAATCGGCAAAAATGTGGTTGTGTATTTGGATGACATTCTGATTTATTCGCCTGATCTGGAGTCTCATTGGCGGGGCGTACGTGAGGTATTACAGTTATTAATGGACAATTCGCTTTTTGCTAAGCTGGAGAAATGTGAGTTCGCTGTACAGAGAATTAGTTTTTCGGGCTACATTATCTCCAGTGAAGGTTTTCAGATGGACCCGGTTAAAGTTCAAGCTGTGCAGGAATGGCCTAGGCCTATTGGTTTGAAATCGATACAGAGGTTTTTGGGTTTCGCCAATTATTACAGAAAATTCAAAAAAAAATTTTCTATTATTGTCAAACCGCTGACCGATCTCACCAGGAAAGGTGCTAATGCGGTTCAGTGGACTTCTGAGGCCATTGAAGCTTTTGTGTTTCTAAAGGAGAGGTTCACCTCTGCTCCCATCCTTATGCAGCCTGATGTGACTAAGCCGTTTTTGGTTGAGGTTGATGCTTCTTCGGTGGGGGTCGGTGCGGTGTTGTCTCAGGAAAACAAGGATGGAGTACATCCCTGTGCCTTTTTTTCAAAAAATTTTTCTGAGACTGAACTTAATTACGATATTGGTAATCGGGAATTGCTGGCGATTAAACTCGCATTTGAACACTGGCGTCACCTCTTGGAAGGTGCTGAATTTCCCATTCAGGTTTTCACTGATCATAAAAATCTGATCTATCTTGATGCTGCCAAGCGCTTGAATGCCCGTCAAGCTAGGTGGGCACTTTTTTTCTCGCGGTTTAATTTTTCCGTTACTTACATCCCAGGTACCAAGAATGTTAAAGCGGATGCTTTGTCTCGCAGCTTTTCTCCCATGGTCGGTGTTGAGGAGGAAGAGGAGAGCATTTTACAAGAAGGTGTTGTGATTGCTGCTTTGGACTCCGTTTTGGAGGATGAGATTCTTAAAGCTCAGGAGAATGCCCCATCTAACACTCCCCATGGGAGGTTGTTTGTGCCTAGGACCTTTAGGAGAGATTTGTTTGTTGAGTGTCATGAGTCTCGGTTGGCAGGTCATCCAGGAATTTCTGAGACCAAGAGACTTGTGGGTCGCAGTTTTTGGTGGCCTGGATGGCAGAAGGAAGTCATTAAGTGGGTGTGCCAATGTACTGTGTGTGCTAGATCCAAGTCTTCGCATGCTCCTGCTGCGGGGCTGCTTTGCCCTCTGGAGGTTCCTAGTGCACCTTGGACACATCTGGCTATGGACTTTATTACTGACCTTCCCCCCTCTGAAGGTTTCACGGTCATCTGGGTGGTCGTGGACCGTTTTAGCAAGATGTGTCACTTGGTTCCCTTCATCAAACTGCCTTGCGCTAAGACACTCGCTAAGGCCTTTGTCAAGGAAATTGTCAGACTACATGGTGTTCCTACTGACATTGTTTCTGATAGGGGACCTCAGTTCGTGGCTCGTTTTTGGCGTGCCTTTTGTGACAGGTTGGGAGTTCATTTGTCGTTTTCATCTGGATATCATCCTGAGTCTAATGGCCAGACAGAAAGGAAGAACCAGGATGTTGAGCAGTTCTTGCGTTGTTTTGTGGCAGACAATCAAGAGGGGTGGTCTGAGTTTCTGCCACTTGCTGAATTTGCTCTTAACAACCATACATCCTCTTCTGCTGGGTGTTCGCCTTTTTTTTGTTGTTCTGGGAGACATCCGTCTTTTGGGTCATTCTTCAAATTGGTTTCGGCTGTGCCTGAGGAGGAGAGTTTTTCCGGTGATTTGGAGAGAGTTTGGACGGATGTGCGTGGTAATCTTCAGGAGGCTAACAAAAAATCTAAGAGGTACTTTGATAGGAAACGGCAAGAGGTTTTGTTTGCTGTTGGTGACATGGTTTGGTTGTCCTCTAAGAATCTGCGATTGAGGAATCCTTCTAAAAAATTGGGTCCCAAGTTCGTAGGGCCCTTTAAGGTGCTTCAGATAGTTAACCAATCTGCTGTTAGGTTGGAGGTTCCTACGTCCTGGAAGATTAACCCGGTGTTTCATGTTTCTCTGTTGAAAAAAGCTGATGTGTCTGATGGTGACGCCTCTGCCACTGTTCCTCCGGTGGTGGAGGACGGGGAATATGAAATTTCCCGCATCCTAAATTCTAGACGGTATAGAGGGAGTTTGCAGTATCTCGTCGCTTGGAAGGGTTTCGGACCTGAGGATAACTCATGGGTGAGGGCGGATGATGTTTCTGCTTCCAGACTTGTCAGAGCGTTTCACAGGAGGTTTCCTGGTAAGCCTGGGCCTAGGGGATGCGGAGGATCCTCTTAGAAGAGGGGGTACTGTTAGAACTCTCCTGTTAGTTTTTTTTTAGTTTGCTGGTCACATGACCATTTTTGCCTATTTAATCCGGCTCCGCCCTCCTGGTCTTGCTGGACTTCATTGTATTTACTACTCTTGAGCTAGCTTGGTGCTCTGTTGCCGTTCTCTGTTAGTTTTGCTCGGTCTTCTGACCTCTATGCTTTTTGTTGTGTGTTTGTCTTTGACTGCTACTATTTCTGCTAGGAGGTGTCCAACTTATCCCAGTCCCTAGTTCTTGTAGGGATCCCTCCCTCACATCTATAGGTCTTCGTTCAGACTAGCTGAGGACTTTAGCGGGTCTGATCGCAGGATCAGGTTCCCCGTTACATCGTAGGGATCTAGTTTAGTTCTATTGTAGGGACAGTTCTCCTGTCTTTCCTTAGTCCCTGTAGCAGATCATAACACATAGCCTAACACCAGCTTGAAAAATGTTTTTAAAATCCGAAATGTTAGCCTACTGATATGTATGTTCAGTACATGCACTCAATACTTGGTCGGGGCTCCTTTTGCATCAATTACTGCATCAATGGGGCGTGTCATGGAGGTGGCACTGCTGAGGTGTTATGGAAGCCCAGGTTGCTTTGTTAGCAGCCTTCAGCTCGTCTGCATTGTTGGGTCTGGTGTCTCTCATCTTCCTCTTGACAATACCCCATAGATTCTCTCTGGGGTTAAGGTCAGGCGATGAAATTTCCATCTGCAAAAAGCTTGTCGGCAGAGGGAAGCATGAAGTGCTCTAAAATTTCCTGGTAGACGGCTGCGCTGACTTTGGTCTTGATAAAACACAGTGGACCTACACCAGCAGATGACATGGCTCCCCAAACCATCACTGATTGTGGAAACTTCACACTAGACCTAAAGCAGCTTGGATTGTGTGCCTCTCCACTCTTCCTCCCGACTCTGGGACCTCGATTTCCAAATGAAATGTAAAATTTACTTTCATCTGAAAACAACACCTTGGACCACTGAGTAACAGTCCAGGTCTTTTTCTCCTTGGCCCAGGTAAGACTCTTCTGGCATTCTCTATCGGTCATGAGTGGCTTGACACAAGGAATGTGACACTTGTAGCCCATGTCCTGGATACGTCTGTGTGTGGTGGCTCTTGAAGCAATGACTCCAGCAGCAGTCCACTCCTTGTGAATCTCCCCCAAATTTTTGAATGGCTTTTTCTTAACAATCCTTTCAAGGCTGTGGTTATCCTGGTTGTTTGCACACCTTTTTGCTACCACACTTTTTCCTTCCACTCAACTTTCCATTAATATGCTTAGATACAGCACTCTGTGAGCAGCCAGCTTCTTTAGCAATGATCTTTGTGGCTTACCCTTCTTGTGGAGTGTGTCAATGACTGCCTTCTGGACATCTGTCAAGTCAGCAGTCTTCCCCATGACTGTGGAGCCTACTGAAACAGACTAAGGGACCTTTTTAAATGCATTGGAAGCCTTTGCATGTGTTTTTTGTTAGTTATTCTAATTTACTGAGATAATGACTTTTGTGTTTTCATTGGCTGTAAACCATAATCATCAACATTAACAGAAATAAACCCTTGAAATAGATCACTCTGTTTGTAATGACTCTATGTACAGTTATATGAAAAAGTTTGGGCACCCCTATTAATCTTAAGCTTAATGTTTTATAAAAATTGGTGTTTTTGCAACAGCTATTTCAGTTTGATATATGTAATAACTTCATCCAGGATCCAGGAAGCGACTAGAGGCTGTTATTTTTGCAAAAGGAGGATCTACTAAATATTAATGTCACTTTTCTGGTGAGGTGCCCATACTTATGCACCTGTCAAATTTTGTTTGAATGCAGATTACACATTTTCTGTTAGCACAATAAACCTCATTTCAAGGCAGAAACATTACTGTGTCCAACAGTTATTACATATATCAAACTGAAATAGCTGTTGCAAAAACACCAATTTTTATAAAACATTAAGCTTAAGATTAATAGAGGTGCCCAAACTTTTTCATATAACTGTAATATATGAGTTTCACTTTTTGTATTGAAGAACTGAAGTAAATTAACTTTTTGATGATATTCTTATTTAGTGAGAAACACTTGTAGATAGATAGACAGATAGATATGGGATAGATATCCTTGAGATATCTATTAGTGCCTTGCGTGTGTAGCTTATTGTACATGGATTAACCTAATAAATAAATGAAAAAAAACTACGTGGGTCTCCCCCCATCCTCCCAATTTTTGATAACCAACAATGGTAAACCAGACAGCTGTGAGCTGATATTATTAGGCTGGCTAGGTCCATGGTGTTTGGGCCCTTCCGAGCCAAAAAATACCAGCCCTCAGGCGCCCCAGAGGTGGCGTATCACATTACATGCGCAAATTATGGTGCTGCGCCTTGGCTCTTCCCGATTGTCCTTGTGCTTTGGCAATTGGGGTAATGATAGTTGGGCTTGATGTTAGCAGTAGTGTTGAGCAAGCACTAAAGTGCTCGGGTGCTCGAAGCTTGGGCTGAGCTCGCCGTGATACTCGGGTGCTCGACCCGAGCAACGAGCCCAATGTTAGTCTATGGGAGACCCGAGCATTTTTGCGGCGGCACCCCCGGCAGTCTGTAGAAAGCCTAAAAAGTGCCCAAAACGATAGTGACAGTGCTCAAAAGACATGGGGACAGCATGGGTATCACCCCAGGAAGCATTTCTGATCCCCAGGTCACTGCTGTCAACAACGTGGTCAGAGGAATTACAGTAAGCCACTTTTACGGGCTCACAATAAAACGTTCAAAGCGAAACTGAAACTGTTTTCCTGTGAAATATGTTAAGGAACTTCCTTTCCAGGGTAAAGACTTGTGTATAAGGAAAAATAAATAATCAAAAACAAAAATACTCCTCCACACCTTGGACTATGTTCACAGGTAGCATTTTTTATGCGTTTTTGCACTTTTGTATTGCTTTCAACCGTGATAAATGCATTCACCGGGAAATGTCATTTTAATATTTTACAATCTTATCTGGCCATGTGCTGTGTGACACATGCATACAGTGCTGAAAAGACATGGGAACAGCATGGGGAAGACCCCTGGAAGCATCTCTGACACCCAGGTCACTGCCTAAAAGTGTGTCCATCAGAAGTGATCCTTTCCGCATCAGAAGATGCAGACTTGCAACTATCCCCGTGCAAGTCCTTGTCCCAGGGCAGTGTTCAATTGTACCTCCCCCATTCCTTACAATGCAAGTGCAAGTATGCAGCCTGCCACCCACCCACCCCCAGGCTGCAATACCATACTGCTAGCTTGCTTGCACTTGAAATGGGGCCTTTTAGTTTGGAGGAGGCCGAAGCTGGCCACTACCTCATGGCTGCTTCGGCAGCAAGGTATCCACACTCAGTCCCCAGCCGCCCGGCGGCCAGGTGCCCATGCTCGGTCCCCAGCCGCCCCGCGGCCGGGTGTCCACACACGGTCCCCAGCCGCCTGGGGGCGGCCGGGTGTCCATAAACGGTCCCCAGCCACCCCTATTTCTCCTTGGAACATCCCCCCACACTTCTCTTAGCCCAGCCTGCTTTAGGGCAGCATTGGACGAGCCCACCAGAGAACCAGACTCCTCTGGTGGGCCCTGGCTTCTCCATCAGGGGAGTTGAAAGTGCCAAGGTGAGGAGCATGATGATGATGATAGAAGTTAGCATCTGCTTTGTTTTCTTGGAATGCAAGAGTAAGTGTGCAACCTGCCACCCACCCACCCCCAGGCTGCAATATCATACTGCTAGCTAGCTTGCACTTGAAATTGGGCCTTTTAGGCATGTGGAGGCAGATGCCGGCCACCATGTCATGGCTGCGTCGGCGGCCTGGTATCCATACTCAGTCCCCAGCCGCCCGGCGGCCGGATGTCCACGCTCGGTCCCCAGCCACCTGGGGGCGGCCGGGTGTCCATAAATGGTCCCCAGTCACCCCTATTTCTCCTTGGAACATCCCACCCCACCCTTTTCTTAGCCCGGCCTGCTTTAGGGCAGCATTGGACGAGCCCACCAGACAACCAGACTCCTCCGGTGGGCCCTGGCTTCTCCCTCAAGGGAGTTGAGAGTGCCAAGGTGAGGAGCATGATGATGATGATAGAAGTTAGCATCTGCTTTGTTTTCTTGGAATGCAAGCGTAAGTGTGCAACCTGCCACCCACCCACCCCCAGGCTGAAATACCATACTGCTAGCTTGCTTGCACTTGAAATGGGGCCTTTTAGTTTGGAGGAGGCCGAAGCTGGCCACTACCTCATGGCTGCTTCGGCAGCAAGGTATCCATACTCAGTCCCCAGCCGCCCGGAGGCCGGGTGTCCATGCTCGGTCCCCAGCCGCCAGGGAGCGGCCGGGTGTCCATACTCGGTCCCCAGCCGCCCCGCGACCGGGTGTCAACACACGGTCCCCAGCCGCCTAGGGGCGGCTGGATGTCCATAATCGGTCCCAAGCCGCCCCTATTTCTCCTGGGAACATCCCCCCACACTTTTCTTAGCCCAGCCTGCTTTAGGGCAGCATTGGATGAGCCCACCAGAGAACCAGACTTCTCCGGTGGGCCCTGGCTTCTCCATCAGGGGAGTTGAAAGTGCCAAGGTGAGGAGCATGATGATGATGATAGAAGTTAGCATCTGCTTTGTTTTCTTGGAATGCAAGCTCATGTATGTAGTAGCTGCTAGGCCTGAGGTGGTCAGCGTTTTGGCGCATATCCTACCTCCTCCGAGGATTGCTGGATGTTTTCCTGCTACTATCCCAGTTCTATGACTCCCATTAAAAAAAGCTTCAGGTGATGAATGATGGATGAGGTGGTGGCAAAGGAGTAAGAGCAGGAGGAACAGGAACCATTCACATCAATATCAGGCCAGTCAACCACACATGTCTAGTAGGATTTGTTTCTGTACCAAAAGGAGCGGTTCGGCTACACAGTTATAGGGCATGAAGTGAGTGCAATGCCTACCAAAAATTTCAAGGCACTCCAATGCCCCTTGGAAGTGACATGGAGGTCAGAGGGCCTTAACTAAACCGTTTTTTCCATTTATAGCAACTGGGTCTCCTGTGCACTGTTGGCCTAAGCAGTGAATGGAAGGCTTTCCAAAAATTATGAGGAACTGCAATGCCCCTTGAAACAGATGTGGATTACAGCATACTAAAAACCTTCTACCCATTATTGGGGAGTGGGTCTCCCTTAGTGTTCGCCTATGCATTGAAAAGCAAAAGCTGACTAAAATTAGGAGGAAATGCAACGCCCGTTGGAAGAATGGTGGAGTTCGCAGTGGAATAAAAAGACAATATCAATGCCCCTGGCAAAAGTGGTGGAGGTCGCAGTAGCTTAACAAGACGGTTTTAATGCCCCTTGAAAGAGACGTGGAGGTCGCAGTAGGTTAACAAGACGGTTTTAATGCCCCTTGGAAGAGTGGTGGAGGTCAGAGTAGCTTAACAAGACATCTTTAATGCCCCTTGGAAAAGTGGTGGAGGTTGCAGTAGCTTAACAAGACAGCTTTAATGCCCCTTGGAAAAGTGGTGGAGGTCGCATTAGCTTAACAAGACGGTTTTAATGCCCCTTGGAAGAGACGTGGAGGTTGCAGTAGCTTAACAAGACAGTTTAAATGCCCCTTGGAAGAGACGTGGAGGTCGCAGTAGCTTAACAAGACGGTTTTACTGCCCCTTGGAAAAGCGGTGGAGGTCGCATTAGCTTAACAAGACAGCTTTAATGCCCCTTGGAAGAGACGTGGAGGTTGCAGTACCTTAACAAGACGGTTTTAATGCCCCTTGGAGAAGTGGTGGAGGTCGCAGTGGAATAAAAAGACAATATCAATGCCCCTGGGAAAAGTAGTGGAGGTTGCAGTAGCTTAACAAGACGGTTTTAATGCCCCTTGGAAAAGTGGTGGAGGTTGCATTAGCTTAACAAGACAGTTTTAATGCCCCTTGGAAGAGACATGGAGGTCGCAGTAGCTTAACAAGACGGTTTTAATGCCCTTTGGAAGAGTGGTGGAGGTCACAGTAGCATAACAAGACAGCTTTAATGCCCCTTGGAAAAGTGGTGGAGGTCGCAGTAGCTTAACAAGACAGCTTTAATGCCCCTTGGAAAAGTGGTGGAGGTCACAGTAGCTTAACAAGACAGCTTTAATGCCCCTTGGAAAAGTGGTGGAGGTTGCAGTAGCTTAACAAGACAGCTTTAATGCCCCTTGGAAAAGTGGTGGAGAACACAGTAGCTTAACAAGACAGCTTTAATGCTCCTTGGAAAAGTGGTGGAGGTTGCAGTAGCTTAACAAGATGGTTTTAATGCCCCTTGGAAAAGTGGTGGAGGTCGCATTAGCTTAACAAGACGGTTTTAATGCCCCTTGGAAGAGATGTGGAGGTTGCAGTAGCGTAATAAAACGGTTTAAATGCCCCTTGGAAGAGACGTGGAGGTCGCAGTAGCTTAACAAGACGGTTTTAATGCCCCTTGGAAAAGTGGTGGAGGTCGCATTAGCTTAACAAGACGGTTATAATGCCCCTTGGAAGAGACGTGGAGGTTGCAGTAGCTTAACAAGACGGTTTTAATGCCCCTTGGAGAAGTGGTGGAGGTCGCAGTGGAATATAAAGACAATACCAATGCCCCTGGGAAAAGTGGTGGAGGTCGCAGTAGCTTAACAAGACGGTTTTAATGCCCCTTGGAAGAGACGTGGAGGTCGCAGTAGCTTAACGAGATGATTTTAATGCCCCTTGGAAAAGTGGTGGAGGTCGCATTAGCTTAACAAGACGGTTTTAATGCCCCTTGGAAGAGACGTGGAGGTCGCAGTAGCTTAACAAGACGGTTTTAATGCCCTTTGGAAGAGTGGTGGAGGTCACAGTAGCATAACAAGACAGCTTTAATGCCCCTTGGAAAAGTGGTGGAGTTCGCAGTAGCTTAACAAGACAGCTTTAATGCCCCTTGGAAAAGTGGTGGAGGTCACAGTAGCTTAACAAGACAGCTTTAATGCCCCTTGAAAAAGTGGTGGAGGTCGCAGTAGCTTAACAAGACTTTTTAATGCCCCTTGGAAGAGTGGTGGAGGTCACAGTAGCTTAACAAGACAGCTTTAATGCCCCTTGGAAAAGTGGTGGAGTTTGCAGTAGCTTAACAAGACAGTTTTAATGCCCCTTGGAAAAGTGGTGGAGGTCACAGTAGCTTAACAAGACAGCTTTAATGAACCTTGGAAAAGTGGTGGAGGTCGCAGTAGCTTAACAAGATGGTTTTAATGCCCCTTGGAAAAGTGGTGGAGGTCGCATTAGCTTAACAAGACGGTTTTAATGCCCCTTGGAAGAGATGTGCAGGTTGCAGTAGCTTAACAAAACGGTTTAAATGCCCCTTGGAAGAGACGTGGAGGTCGCAGTAGCTTAACAAGACTGTTTTAATGCCCCTGGGAAAAGTGGTGGAGGTCGCATTAGCTTAACAAGACTGTTTTAATGCCACTTGGAAGAGACGTGGAGGTTGCAGTAGCTTAACAAGGTGGTTTTAATGCCCCTTGGAGAAGTGGTGGAGGTCGCAGTGGAATATAAAGACAATATCAATGCCCCTGGGAAAAGTGGTGGAGGTCGCAGTAGCTTAACAAGACGGTTTTAATGCCCCTGGGAAGAGACGTGGAGGTCGCAGTAGCTTAACAAGACGGTTTTAATGCCCCTTGGAAAAGTGGTGGAGATCGCATTAGCTTAACAAGACGGTTTTAATGCCCTTTGAAAGAGACGTGGAGGTTGCAGTAGCTTTACAAGACTGTTTAAATGCCCCTTGGAAGAGACGTGGAGGTCGCAGTAGCTTAACAAGACGGTTTTAATACCCCTTGGGAAAGTGATGGAGGTCGCATTAGCTTAAGAAGACGGTTTTAATGCCCCTTGGAAAAGTGGTGGAGGTCGCAGTGGAATAAAAAAACAATATCAATGCCCCTGGGAAAAGTGGTGGAGGTCGCAGTAGCTTAACAAGACAATTTTAATGCCCCTTGGAAGAGACATGGAGTTCGCAGTAGCTTAACAAGACTGTTTCAATGCCCCTTGGAAAAGTAATGGAGGTCGCATTAGCTTAACAAGACGGTTTTAATGCCCTTTGAAAGAGACGTGGAGGTTGCAGTAGCTTTACAAGACTGTTTAAATGCCCCTTGGAAGAGACGTGGAGGTCGCAGTAGCTTAACAAGACGGTTTTAATGCCCCTTGGGAAAGTGATGGAGGTCGCATTAGCTTAAGAAGACGGTTTTAATGCCCCTTGGAAAAGTGGTGGAGGTCGCAGTGGAATAAAAAAACAATATCAATGCCCCTGGGAAAAGTGGTGGAGGTCGCAGTAGCTTAACAAGACAATTTTAATGCCCCTTGGAAGAGACATGGAGTTCGCAGTAGCTTAACAAGACTGTTTCAATGCCCCTTGGAAAAGTAATGGAGGTCGCATTAGCTTAACAAGACGGTTTTAATGCCCCTTGGAAGAGAAGTGAAGGTTGAAGTAGCTTAACAAGACGGTTTAAATGCCCCTTGGAAGAGATGTGGAGGTTGCAGTAGTTTAACAAGACGCTTTATAAGCGCCTTGGAAGAGACGTGGAGGTCGCAGTAGCTTAACAAGACGGTTTTAATGCCCCTTGGAAAAGTGGTGGAGGTCGCATTAGCTTAACAAGATGGTTTTAATGCCCCTTGGAAGAGATGTGGAGGTTGCAGTAGCTTAACAAAACGGTTTTAATGCCCCAGGGAAAAGTGGTGAAGGTCACAGTCGAATAAAAAGACAATATCAATGCCCCTGGGAAAAGTGGTGGAGGTTGCAGTAGCTTAACAAGACGATTTTAATGCCCCTTGGCAGAGACATGGAGGTCGCAGTAGCTTAACAAGACTGTTTTAATGCCCCTTGGAAAAGTGATGGAGGTTGCATTAGCTTAACAAGATGGTTTTAATGCCCCTTGGAAGAGACGTGGAGGTTGCAGTAGCTTAACAAGATGGTTTAAATGCCCCTTACAAGAGCTATGCAGTACAGCATATTAAAAATATTATTCCCATTATTGGGGAGTGGGTCTCCCATAGTCTTTGCCTATGCCTTCCAAGCAAAAGCTGCCAAAAATTAGGACGGAGGAACTTGCAATGCTGGCAACATGGACCACGGTCACCCTGGTGGTATAGTGTTGGTGGAGGCTGAGGATAAGGAGAAGAGCAAAAAAAAGCCGAATTGAGGAAGCATATAGCCATGTGTGGGTGTGAAGCGGTGCATGGGAATACACCTCCCGAAATAACACAGTGGATTTGACTTTATGTTACTCTGCTGTCATTTGGTGGTGATGAGAAGTCTGGCCCAATCCAGCCCTTGTTCATTTTGATAAGGGTCAGCTTGTCAGCATTGTCAGTTGACAGGCGAGTGCGCTTATCAGTTATAATTCCCCCAGCGGCACTAAAAACACGCTCCGATAACACGCTAGCGGCAGGGCAGGCCAGGACCTCCAAGGCGTACAGAGCGAGTTCATTCCAAGTGTCCAGCTTGAATGCCCAATAATTAAAAGGCACAGAGGAATCACGGAGGACACTGGTACGGTCGGCAAGGTACTCCCTCACCATCTTTTGAAACTTTCCACTCCTTGTGAGAGTACCCCGCACCTCAGGGCCTGTAAGCTGGGCGGGTCTCAGAAAACTCTCCCAGAACGTTGACAGTGTTCCCCTGCCTCTGCTGGATTGGAGTTGCGTCTCTCTCGCCTGTACGCCTTGGTTGGTCAACGAAATGTGACCTCTGCCGCTAGCGTGTTCAGATGGGAATTTTCTTAACAGTTCTGCAGCAAGGGCCTTCTGGTACTGCCCGATTTTTGTAGACCTCTCCACCTCAGGAATAAGAGAGTGAAAGTTCTCCTTGTAGCGGGGGTCTAAAAGTGTCACCAACCTGTAATGACTGTCACCCAACATTTTGGCAACGCGAGGGTCACGGTTAAGGCAGCGTAACATAAAGTCAGCCATGCGTGCCAGACTGGTAACGGGCAAGACTTCCATGTCCTTATCAAGATGACGACTGACCATGCTCTCCTCCTCCCTCCTGTCCTCAGGCCACCCACGCTGAACCGACTGTATGACAGTTGTACAGGTACTACCGTCTACAGCGCATGATACCAGCTCCTGTTAATCCTCCTCCTCCTCTCCCTCATTGTCCCCCAATGCACGTTGGGATGAGATGAGGCTGGGCTGTGTGTAATCGCCCATTACGGGTTCTTGATCCATCTCATCATACTCTGGCTGCAACGCCTCCTCTTTAATTCTCTGCAGAGAGCGTTGCAAAAGACAGAGAAGTGGGATGCTGACACTAATGATGGCGTCATCGCCACTCACCATCTTTGTGGACTCCTCAAAGTCTGTCAGGATGGTACATATGTCAGACATCCAGGTCCACTCTTGAGGTCTTATGTGTGGAGTCTGACCTGAATATCGACGGCCTTGTTGCAGCTGGTACTCCACAACTGCTCTCTTCTGCTCACAAATCCTTTGCAACATGTGGAGGGTAGAGTTCCAACGTGTGTGGACATCACACACCAGTCGGTGTGCCGGAAGCTGCAAACGCTGCTGCAACACAGCAAGGGCGGCGGAAGCTGTAGCCAACTTCAGAAAATTAGCTGACAGGTGGCGTACTTTGACGTGCAGATCCGGCAACTCAGGGTACGATTTAAGAAACCGCTGAACCACGAGGTTAAGCACATGAGCCAGGCATGGTACATGTGTGTGATCTCACCTCGCCTCAGAGCCGCCACCAGGTTACGGCCATTGTCACAAACGACCATGCCTGGATGTAGGTTCAGCGGTCTCAAAAAAAAAATTCCAGACTCTGGAAGACCTACCGGTTGTACTGGCAACGTCCCTCGTGTTGGTGTCACGGGGAACGGTTGCCCGCCCTCTGCCTGCGGCCACCACACTGCTTCTTCCTGCCTGTTGGGGTACTCTGCCTCCCCCCCCAGTGTGCTGCTGGGCTCACTCTGCGTGTCCTCCTGCCACGTTGGGTCAGTTACTAGATCATCCACCACCTCCTCCTCTTCCAGTTGCGCACCACGATCCTCCTCCTCACTTCGTGGCAATTGTGTTTCGTCATCGTCCCCCTCTTGTGACAAATTGCCAGCGTCGACTTCCTCTGGCCGTGGCTGTTCAAATATTTGGGCATCGCTACATGGGATCTCCTCTTCCACCATTTCAAGCGGAGCAGGCGAGGGGTCACAAATATGGAAATGGACCAGTGAACAGCTCTTCAGAGTGTCCAAGTGTGGGATCAGTTGCTGTCTGACGACACTCGGCATGGTGGGAGGAAGGAGCATCAGGGTGAGGAGGAGTATGCGGTCGAGTCTAATGGATACTAAAACTTGACCGTGTGGAAGACAGACTGGAGGTGGTGGTGCCCAGGTAACTGGAAGTATTATCTGCTACCCAATTTATAACCTGTTCACACTGATCAGTTCGCAATACTGGTGTTGTAGTGTGATTCCCTAGTAATTTGGTCAAGAAGTGGGAGCGAGAAGATGTGGCTGTTGGTTGTGGCACATTTTCACCTTGGCCACGGCCCCGTCCTCTACACGCACCATCACCAGAACGTCCAGTTCCACGTCCCTTGCCACGCCCCTTGCCCATTGTAAATGAAGTAAAATAGCTTACACTCACACTATCAATGGAAAAAGGGTAATAGAAAGGAGATTCGAACCGTGGAAGAGGAAAACCGCAGTTCTATTTCTCTGGCCTACACCAGAATCTTTTAAACAGATATATTTGTGACTGAACAGACAGGGAGACACTATTACTGTTTTTTTTTACGTAAAACAGGCCAAAAGCTGGATAATGCAGAGATTTGAACAGTGGAACTGCAAAACCACAGTTCCAATTTACTAGTGTATACCAGACTTTTTAAATAGATATATTTGGAGCTGAACAGTCAGCGACACACTCAAACTGTTTTTTTTATGTAAAAATGGCCAGACGTGGATAATACAGAGATTTGAACAGTGGAACTGCAGAACCACAGTTATAGTTATGTGGCGGACACCAGAATCTTTCAAACAGATATATTTGTGTCTGAACAATCAGGGAGACACTATTACTGTTTTTCTTTACAGAAAAAATACCAAAAGCTGGATAATACAGAGATTTGAACCGTGGAACTGCAAAACCACAGTTATACTTTTTCTGGCCTACACCAGACTCTTTTAAACAGATATATTGGTGTCTGAACAGTCAGGGAGACACTATTACTGTTTTTTTGTACGGCAAAAAATGCCAAAAGCAGGATAATACACAGATTTGACCCGTGGAACTGCAAAACCACAGTTCTATTTTTCTGGCCTACACTAGACTCTTTTAAACAGATATATTGGTGTCTGAACAGTCAGGGAGACACTATTACTGTTTTTTTTTACGGCAAAAAATGCCAAAAACAGGATAATACAGAGATTTGACCCGTGGAACTGCAAAACCACAGTTATAGTTATGTTGCGTACACCAGAATCTTTCAAACAGATATATTTGTGTCTGAACAGTCAGCGAGACACTATTACAGTTTTTTTTTACGGCAAAAAATGCCAAAAGCAGGATAATACAGAGATTTGACCCGTGGAACTGCAAAACCACAGTTCTATTTTTCTGGCCTACACCAAACTCTTTTAAACAGACATATTGGTGTCTGAACAGTCAGGGAGACACTATTACTGTTTTTTTGTACGGCAAAAAATGCCAAAAGCAGGATAATACACAGATTTGACCCGTGGAACTGCAAAACCACAGTTCTATTTTTCT
This sequence comes from Phyllobates terribilis, assembly GCF_046119375.1. Taxonomy (NCBI): domain Eukaryota; kingdom Metazoa; phylum Chordata; class Amphibia; order Anura; family Dendrobatidae; genus Phyllobates; species Phyllobates terribilis. The sequence goes on along the minus strand of NW_027362761.1, from coordinate 113,121,991 downwards.
GGCCTACACTAGACTCTTTTAAACAGATATATTGGTGTCTGAACAGTTACAGACACACTCAATTTTTTGGGGGAGGGGGAGAAATACCAAAAGGTTAATAAGACGCGTATTTGGACAGTCTGACTGAGGAAAAATAAATAAATACAGGATTTAGATGAAAAAAAAATATTTTTTTCCTGGCCCCTGAGACCAGGGTGATAAGTCTAGCAATTTGACCAACAGGAGCACACAGGACTGTAATGCAGGGTTTGCTGGTATAACCACTGCGTCTCCTATGCAGCCTGCCTGCCTGAAATCTGGGATGGATATTAGTCCTGAGAAGGACTGTTTGTTTGATTTGGCAGGCTTTAGAGACCCTACACTATCTATTTCGCACTATATATCTCTCCCTAACTCAGCTGCACTGACCCTACACTGGCTGATCCAGAGCGACTGTGTCCAAGATGGCGGCGCCCGGTTTTAAATACTCAAGGTGACGCTGTGCGGCCAGCCAATCACTGTAATGCCCACAAACAACATGGCTGCAGCATTACAGTGACTGGCTGGCAATCCCTGCATGTTCATTGGCTCTGTAAAGAGCTCCAAACGTGCAGGCCGGATACCCGAGCTCCCGCCCGAGTAACCCGGAAATGCTCGGTGCTCGCCGAACGTCTCGAGTAGTGAGATGCTCGGGCGAGTACCGAGCAGTGTCAAGCATGCTCGCTCAACACTAGTCAGCAGTCATTTGTCAAAAATCACAGCTGGTATCAAGTTCTGGTGTTTGTAATGAAAAGCTGTCTATCAGACTCCCCCATTACTAACCCAGTAAACACACACACACACACACACACACACACACACAAAAACACCTTTATTTGCCCTGACACTTGCTTCACCAATTTATTTAAAAAAAAACCCATGCAGGTCCGATTTAGTCTAGACACAATCGCAGAGAGCGACTGGGTTACCATGGCACCCTAGGGTCTGACTATTTCCGAAATCATACTGACTTGGAGAATCATATTGGAAGTAATTTTTATCGGAACAATGAACATTTTAAAAACAAAAGTGACAAAAAGAAAACTGGAATTCAATTTTTTTTCCGTTTTTAGTACATTATGTGGTAAAATGCATGGTGTTAATCAAAACTACAACTCTTCCCCCAAAAAATGACAAATGTCAACAGAAAAATAAAAAGGTTATGACTCTTTCACCTCTTAACACAATATTATATCTCCACACATGACATATAATGGCTATATCACATTTACAGTATATCAATCTCTGACAGTGGGATGTAAATGGAAGTACAGAGATCTAGAAAAATCTCTGCACTTTCCCTTCATATATTTGTACGTTCGCACATAAGACTTAGTTTTTTAAAACTGAATAACCCCAAATTGGAAAACCTGTCTTGGTTCTGCAGTTCACCAATTCCCTTAATAACCTTGGTCGCTCTTCTCTGCACACGCTCTAGTTCAGCTATGTCCTTCTTATACACTAGAGCCCAAATTGTACACAGTATTCTGTGTGTCCACATTAGTGATTTGTATAGAGGCAAAACTATGTTTTTGTCATGAGCATCTATGCCTCTTTCAATGCATCCCATTTTTATTTGCCTTGGCAGCAGCTCTCTGGGACTGGTCACTAAAGTTTTATTATTGCAGCAGTGCTACACCTGTACTGACATCCCCCTCACCTGCCAACTTAGCAAATTTTTTGGCGTCTATGACAGTCTTCCCTCTACCCTGACAGCTGTTCATTTAGATCCAGTACCTGGCTTTCAAATGTATAATGTGCACACATTTCGCACAGCAGTATGCACCCTCAAAAGGCTGTTGAAGAATTCAACAAACATGCAACAAGATGCACACTGGATGGCATTGTCAAAAATTGATATTTAACTATTGGGGAATACACAACACTGGAATATAAACAAGTAAATGCAAATATGAAGATTAAGATGAAAATTACTTTGTATGTCAGACAACCCCTTTAGGAATATTTCAGAATTTTAGTCAGGGATAAACCAGAGGTGAGGATGGAATGCAATAGAACCAGGTAGGTATCCAGAGTATTACATAAGAGCAAGCTAAGGTACTTGAACAAAGTTAATGTTATGACTGCACAACTACATACACATGGTTAACGTACAACCAAGGTAGACTAATACCTAAATCTGACAGATCCCTGTTCTGACTGGTAAAAGCCCCACTCTGACCCTGGTCTGTCCCTAACTGACTGCGGGGGTTGGCACCCTAAGATAATGACCCATTCAACGGCGGCTCACCCTAGATGACCTTAACAACTTCTGGAATTGCTATGCCTGTGTAGCAACTCACTTGGGAAAATAGGTTATATACTAAAAACTGTAACTGACCCTGCCGGTTCCTGTACAGACCAGATATCCTGACTCCGCAGTTTCTAGTAGTGCTTGTGGGTACAGAGATAGACTTAACCACAGACTAGGAGATGGCAACTCTGACCTAAGCCGCCTAAAAGGCTGACGAGTTGCTTTATGATTCTCCTAAAGAATCTGAGGGCAGAGCAGAGAGTGAATTACCTACAAGGAGAGAAGTATGATCAAAGGAAAGATCCCAGAGTGAGTAAAGTAAATAACGAGATACCAAACAAAGAATAAAGGGAGTACTGTTAACAAATATACTGCCTTCTTCCTATAGTTCAACAGAAGATAGGTGCAAAGTATAGCAAAAAAAAAACTGCAAAGCGAAAACCCTCAGCTGGAATCTCACAGACTGGCTCCAAACAGCAATAGAATGGTAGGAAACGCTAGCAGGGGGACAGAATATAAAGCTGCACCCAAAAGGTGATAGGCACACACATGATAACACCTGTGTTAAGCTACACAGTCTGGAGACAGAAAATCAGAACTCAAACACCCATAGAAAAGGTGTGTCTATTGTGAACACAAACTCAAGGGTTCAAATCCAGGAGCACGACAGTTAGAATCCCAAAAGTACAAGGTAAACTAATTAAAGAGCCAAATTAAAGGAGAAATGGCAAGAAAATTAAAGGGAACTATGTGTCACCTCAGAAAATGCTACGTACATGCATATATGAGGTTAATCTGCAGGTAAATAGTGTTGCAATGCTTACTGGCCACTTTCTGAAAGTGCAGCTACCGGGAGAAAATTAATTGCTTTCCTCCCAGGAGCCGCCAGCTTTCACTCATGGGGGCATACACAGAGCGATTACAGTTACCGGTCATTATACTGTAAAAAGAAGCTGACATTTTGATTTGCAGCTGGCTCTGCACCTCTCCATGACTGAAAGCCCGCAGCTCCCAGGAGGAAATAAATTTATTTTCTACCAATAGCTATATTTCTAGTAAGGTGGCCAGGAAGCATTTAAATGCTATTTACCTGCAGGTTAACCCAATATGTGCAAGTAAGTAGCATTTTTTTAATGTGACAGGTTTCCTATAGGTACTGGCTGTGAAGGGCTATCTAGGTTGAGCTGGGCCCAAAAGGAGACAGTAGAAAGAGTGTGATTAGCCACAGCAGTGGAGTGATACTATAGGAATGCCCTGGTGTGGGTGAAGGAACCATTCCACTTGATGGAAAAACTGAAAAGGGATAGCAATCATGCAAGCAATTGTAATGAGTACCACCAACAGAAGTGGTTCCAAACACAAAATGAGAACTGTATTAATATAGTCTTGAGAATCATTTAAGAGTTGTGCCACAGTTTATGAGTAACTGGTAAACTCGGAACTGCCAAGTATTGTGCCTCATTTGAGAGTTAAAGAGTAACCATCATTTTAATTTTTATTTCATAAATCAATTGTACACATGAAAATAAGAAACTACTAGATATCTTATCAGAGAAATCTGCCTCTTTCTCCACCTGAACTGATCGTTCATTCTCAAAATTCCCAATTCTTGGGTAAAATCTGTATTCAGTGAAGACAGACTTTTCCATTACTGATATAAGAGATGGCAGTTACTACTGATGAGATTCTATGTAAGAGGATGGAGAAGCTCTGTCTCCAGCTGGTCCTTCCCTTCACAATCCAAGAAGGGATTTAGTCTTACAATACTCTCCCAACCACCTTCCTTACCAAGCCATTTTGAATAAACATATGACTGCTTCTGACTTGGGTTAAATGGCCACAGCAGCCTTTTATTAAATATCACACACAAAATCTGAGGCAGCCACAACAATGGCGCAGCAGAACATTATAAACAATAACAATGTAAACATTATATGAAAATAACATCTGATAAGTCTGAATATGCCAATGGATATACCTGGCCACGACACACCAGCCCAGGGATGAAGTATTAATATTCCGTAATTAATACCCCTACCCTTGCAGGACTACACCCACAAATTACCTTGGCCCGTAACAGAAGCCACTATTCCCTACCTGTGACTTCCCACCAAAACAGAAATTACCAATAAACCAGCCTCTGAACCAGACCTATCCCCCCACCACAGACCTAGTCACGTAACACCTTACGTGGCCTGGACCCGCCAAACCCCCCAAGGCTTGCTCAATACCATCCCTTAAACCCAACATCCATAAATCAATGCCAATCGCATTGAGATGAAACCCATCCAACCTTAAGTGCTCCATCTATGGTACCTCCAACTATTTGTGTCTCACTACTATTCCACCATTCCTCGCAACATAACGAGCCACTGTTTTATTAACTTTAATCCTGGTCTTGCTGATCCGCTCCAGCAATTTCGCGTACCTTCAGGTAAGCCGCATCACAATGTCCGAGCAAACAATAATAATTCCCGGATAGGAAGACCACAATCTTGAGGGTATGTGCCCACGATCAGGATATAACATCGTTTTGGAAGCAGCGTATTTTTGCTGCTTCCAAAATGCTGCGTTCTAATCACGCAGGTAAATCCGCATGTGTTCATTGAACAATGCGGATTTACCGCATCCAATACATTCTATTGTGAAAATTTCTGTTGAGGAGACTAGCGTCTCTGCAAAAGAAACTGACATGCTGCGGCTCATAAACCCATGCCGCGGGTGAGTTTGCACAGCATCAAGTAGAAGCACAGTGGGCATGGGATTTCCATAAATTCCATCCACTGTGCTTGTATCGTACAAAGCAGCATTTTGCACGCAGCGCAGGTGAGCTGCGTCCAAAATGCTGCTATTCCTGATTGTGGACACGTACCCTAATAGATCAAACTTTATGTCTCTAATTAACTGACTTCCCCGACATGCCCGCTGATAAAAGTCTGGAAAACAACAGGCCCATTGGCAAGAGAAATTAAGATTACCAAACAAAGACTGTACTACATTAAGCTGAACTTTCTTGGCTTGTCTCGAAGCCACTACAGCCAACCGCAAATAAACCAGTTTTTCCTCCGGAAGCATACACGCCATTGCTATAAACTACCTCTATGCCAAGAAAATGCATCACCATAGCTGGGCCCTCCGTCTTAAAATGGAATACTTTGCTGAAGCTACCTTTTTTGAGGTGAATAGTAAAACTGAACAAATCGCTGAACCCGAAGGACCGACACAAAAATCGTCCAAGAAGTGAATTATTGAAGGGATGCCTGGCACATCCCGTACTACCCACTCAACAAAAACTGAAAGCTTTGAAATACGAGCACAAGATGGAGCAACCCACGAGTAAGCACTGATTAACATAAAATTCCCCATCTCACATACACTTCAACAGATGAAGACTGTCAGGGTGCACTGGAAGCAAACAGAAAGCCGCTTCAATGTCTGATTTTACCATCAGAGTTCCCGACCCTGCTTTCCTTACCAATTTCAATGCCCTATCAAACAATACATATGACACTGACGATAATTCCGTCGAAATGCCATTATTAACCGATTCCCCCGCCGGGTGGGATAAATGATGGATAAGCCGAAACTTATTAGGTTCCCTCTTAGGAACAACTCTTTAAGGGGAAATCCTTAAATTCAGCCATGGAGAATCCCGGAATGGACCAGCCATGCGCTCCAATTCTACCTCATTGCTTAGCTTTTCCATCACTACCCCTGGATGCTCCCTCGCTGTCTTCAAATTACCTGCCCGAAAAATAGGAGTCCCAGGATCAAACTTTTAGAAAACCGAACTGAAGTAATGCAGATAATGTAAGAGCAGTGAGACTATGGAACTCTCTGCCGCATGATGTTGTAATGAGTGATTCACTGTTAAAATTTAAGAAGGGCATGGATGCCTTTCTTGAAAAGTATAATATTACAGGTTATAAAAACTAGATTCCATGATAGGGCGTTGATCCAGGGAACTAGTCTGATTGTCGTATGGAGTCAGGAAGGAATTTTTTTCCCCAATGTGGAGCTTAGTATTTACCACATGTTTTTTTTTTGCCTTCCTCTGGATCAACATGTTAGGCAATGGGTTGAACTAGATGCACTTAGTCTTCCTTCAACCTTAAAAAAACTATGTAGATGCTTCAGAATCTGGGTATCTACTTAAAAATGGAAGCATCGCCATGACCCTCACCGAGGTCCTCCCTTTTTTTAACACCCTCACCTGACTTTCCTTTTGACCGCTTAAAACACCTAGTGAGGCCATGACTACTCCACAACGGGACCACTTATGTTTGAACTTTCCCGCTGACCCAATCTTACACTGTCCCTTGTTAAACAGCAAACAAAATCCCTTCTTTTGGGCTACCAAGGACCCGCTCGCTGAGCTGGAGCCCCTGACACTTCCCTGACAGGACTGAGAAGCGGGAGCGGCCATCAAGTGCATCCATAAGGAAATATCCTTATGATCCCAGGCCTCATGACCTTTTTCTGCTTAAACTGCTCATCATTAGTGTTGAGCGAGCATGCTCGACACTGCTCGGTACTCGCCCGAGCATCTCACTACTCGGGATGTTCGGCGAGCACCGAGCATTTCCGGGTTACTTGGGCGGGAGCTCGGGTCTCCGCCCTGCATGTTTGGCACTCTTTACAGAGACAATGAACATGCAGGGATTGCCAGCCAGTCACTGTAATGCCGCAGCCATGTTGTTTGTGGGCATTACAGTGATTGGCTGGCCGCACAGCGTCACCTCGAGTATTTAAAACTGGGCGCTGCCATCTTGGACACAGTCGCTCTGGATCAGACAGTGTAGGGAGAGTGCTGCTGAGCTAGGAAGAGATTTATACTGCGAAATAGGTAGTATAGGGTCTCTAAAGCCTGCAAAATCAAACAAACAGTCCTTCTCAGGACTAATATCCATCCCAGATATCAGGCAGGCAGGCTGTATAGGAGACGCAGTGGTTATACCAACAAACACTGCATTACAGTCCTGTGTGCTCCTGCTGGTCAAATTGCTCGACTTATCCCCAGGTCTCAGGGGCCAGGAAAAATCCTTTTTTTTTCATCTAAATCCTGTTTTTTTTTTCTCCTCGGTCAGACTGTACAAATACGCATCTTATTAACCTTTTGGTATTCCCCCCCCCCCCAAAAAAAAAATTGAGTGTGTCTGTGACTGTTCAGACACAAATATATCTGTTTAAAAGATTCTGGTGTAGGCCAGATTACTAGAACTGTGGTTTTCCTCTTCCACGGTTCAATTCTGGGTGTTATCAACCTGCTTGCCTTTTTTCCATAAAAAAAACAGTTTGAGTGTGTCGCTGACTGTTCAGACACAAATATATCTATTTTAAAAAGTCTGGTATACACCAGGAAATTATAACTGTGGTTTTGCAGTTCCACGGTTCAAATCTCTGTATTATCCACTTTTTTGTCTTTTTTCCATAAAAAAAAACATTTTCAGTGTCTTGCTGACTGTTCAGACACAAATATATCTGTTTAAAAGATTCTGGTGTAGGCCAGAGAAATAGAACTGTGTTTTTCCTCTTCCACGGTTCAAATCTGGGTGTTATCAACCTGCTTGCCTTTTTTCCATAAAAAAAAAACAGTTTGAGTGTGTCACTGACTGTTCAGACACAAATATATCTGTTTAAAAGATTCTGGTGTAGGACAGAGAAATAGAACAGTGGTTTTCCTCTTCCACGGTTCAAATCTGGGTGTTATCAACCTGCTTGCCTTTTTTCCATAGAAAAAAACTGTTTGAGTGTGTCGCTGACTGTTCAGACACAAATATATCTATTTTAACAAGTCTGGTATACACCAGGAAATTATAACTGTGGTTTTGCAGTTCCACGGTTCAAATCTCTGTATTATCCACTTTTTTGATTTTTTCTAAAAAAAACAAAAACATTTTCAGTGTCTCGCTGACTGTTTAGACACCAATATATCTGTTTAAAAGATTCAGGTGTAGGCCAGAGAAATAGAACTGTGGTTTTCCTCTTCCACGGTTCTAATCTACTTTTTATTACCCTTTTTGCCATTGATAGTGCGAGTGTAAGCTATTTTACTTCATTCACAATGGCCATTTTTACATAAAAAAAACAGTTTGAGTGTGTCGCTGACTGTTCAGCCCCAAATATATCTATTTAAAAAGTCTGGTATAGGCCAGTAAATTGGAACTGTGGTTTTGCAGTTCCACTGTTCAAATCTCTGTATTATCCAGCTTTTGGCCTGTTTTACGTAAAAAAAAACAGTAATAGTGTCTCCCTGTCTGTTCAGTCACAAATATATCTGTTTAAAAGATTCTGGTGTAGGCCAGAGAAATAGAACTGCGGTTTTCCTCTTCCACGGTTCTAATCTCCTTTCTATTACCCTTTTTCCATTGATAGTGTGAGTGTAAGCTATTTTACTTCATTTACAATGGGCAAGGGGCGTGGCAAGGGACGTGGAACTGGACGTTCTGGTGATGGATCGTGCAGGGGACGGGGCCGTGACCAAGGTGAAAATGTGCCACAACCAACAGCCACATCTTCTCGCTCCCAGTTCTTGACAGAATTACTAGGGAAGCACACAACAACAAGACCACTATTGATCAGTGTGAACAGGTTATTAATTGGATAGCAGATAATACTTCCAGTCACGCTGGCAATTTGTCACAAGAGGTGGACAATGACGAGATACCATTGCCACAAAGTGAGGAGGAGGACTGTGGTGCGGAAGTGGAAGAGGAGGAGGTGGTGGATGATCTAGTAACTGACTCAACGTGGCAGGAGGACACGCAGAGCGAGGCCAGCAGCACACAGGGGGAGGGAGGCAGAGTACCCCAACAGGCAGGAAGAAGCAGTGTGGTGGCCGCAGGCAGAGGACGGGCAACCGTTCTCCGTAAGACCAACACGAGGGACGTTGCCAATACAACCGGTAGGTCTTCCAGAGTCTGGAACTTTTTTAAAGACTCTGCTGATAACCCCAAAAAGGCCATTTGTACCACCTGCCAGCCCAGCATCAGCAGGGGTGACAAAACTACCAGCCTGACCACCACCAGCATGATCAGGCACATGTCAGCAAAGCACCCGACTTTGTGGGGCGAACCCCAGGGTCCACGACCAGAGTCAGCGGGTGTCACCACTGCTTCTTCCGCTGTTGTGTGTGTAAGAAAACCCCCTGTTGTGCGTGCAAGGCAATCCCCTGTCCATAGTGTATGCAAAGATGCCCCCTCCTCTCAGTCTTCACTTGTTATGGCAGTTTCTCAAGAAACAGCATCAACGTCCACGTCCACGTCCCACCGCAGCGTTCAATTGTCCATAATTCGCAGTCAACGCCCCACAGGCCACAGTCCTAAATTCGCACATTTCACGACTGCTTGTGTTGGAAATGCTGCCTTTTAGGCTGGTGGAGACGGAATCCTTCCGCAACCTTATGGCGGTGGCCGTCCCTCGGTACTCGGTCCCCAGCTGACACTATTTTGCCCGGTGTGCCATCCCCGCACTACACAAGCACGTGTCCCAAAACATCTGCCGTGCCCTCAACAACGCAGTTACTGGGAGAGTCCACCTGACAACGGACACGTGGACAAGTGCTTGTGGCCAGGGACGGTACATCTCCCTGACGGCACACTGGGTAAACATAGTAGAAGCCGGGACCCAGTCGGACCTTGGGACGGAACACATCCTCCCCACACCGAGGATTGCGGGCCCTATGTCAGTCAGAGTTGCCCCCACAGTGTACAGCTCCTGCGCATCATCCTCCTCCTCCTCATGTTCAGCCTCAATCTCAGATATCACCACATCAGTTACAAGCTGGAAGCACTGCAGTACTGCCTCAGCCAAGCGGCAACAGGCTGTGCTGAAACTCATAAGCTTAGGTGATAAACCTCACACTGCTTGTGAGTTGTGGACAGCTGTGAAAGAGCAGGCAGATCTGTGGCTGAGACCGCTGAACCTACATCCAGGCATGGTCGTGTGTGACAATGGCAGTAACCTGGTGGCGGCTCTGATGCGAGGCGAGATCACACACCTAACATGCCTGGCTCATGTGCTTAACCTTGTGGTTCAGCGGTTTCTTAAATCGTACCCCGAGTTGCCAGATCTGCTCGTCAAAGTACGCCGCCTGTCAGCTCATTTTCGGAAGCCGGCTACAGCTTCCGCCACCCTTGCTGTGTTGCAGCAGCGTTTGCAGCTTCCGGCACACCGACTGGTGTGTGATGTCCCCACACGTTGGAACTCTACCCTCCACATGTTGCAAAGGATTTGTGAGCAGAAGAGAGCCGTTGTGGAGTACCAGCTGCAACAAGGCCGCCGATATTCAGGTCAGACTCCACACATAAGACCTCAGGAGTGGACCTGGATGTCTGACATATGTACCATCCTGACAAACTTTGAGGAGTCCACCAAGATGGTGAGTGGTGATGACGCATCCCACTTGTCTGTCCTTTGCAACGCTCTCTGCAGAGAATTAAAGAGGAGGCATTGCAGCCAGAGTATGATGAGATGGATCAAGAAGCTGTAGCGGGCAATTACACACAGCCCAGCCTCATCTCATCCCAACGTGCATTGGGGGGACAATGAGGGAGAGAAGGAGGAGGAGGAAGAACAGGAGCTGGTATCATGCGCTGTAGACGGTAGTACCTGTACAACTGTCATACCGTCGGTTCAGCGTGGGTGGCCTGAGGACAGGGGGGAGGAGGAGGAGGAGGAGAGCATGGTCAGTCGTCATCTTGGTAAGGACATGGAAGTCTTGCCCGTTACCAGTCTGGCACGCATGGCTGACTTTATGTTACGCTGCCTTAACTGTGACCCTCACGTTGTCAAAATGTTGGGTCACAGTCATTACTGGTTGGTGACACTTTTGGACCCCCGCTACAAGGAGAATTTTCACTCTCTTATTACTGAGGTGGAGAGGTCTACAAAAATGGGGCAGTACCAGAAGGCCCTTGCTGCAGAACTGTCAAAAAAAATCCCATCTGAACACGCTATTGGCAGAGGTCACAGTTCGTTGACCAACCAAGGCGTACAGGCGAGAGAGACGCAACTCAAATCCAGCAGAGGCAGGGGAACACTGTCAACGTTCTAGGACAGTTTTCTGAGACCTGCCCAGCTTACAGGCCCTGAGGCGCGGGGTACTCTCACAAGGAGTGGAAAGTTTCAAAAGATGGTGAGGGAGTATCTTGCCGACCGTACCAGCGTCCTCCATGATTCCTCTGTGCCTTTTAATTATTGGGTATCCAAGCAGGACACTTGGAATGAACTCGCTCTGTACGCCTTGGAGGTCCTGGCCTGCCCTGCCGCTAGCGTGTTATCGGAGCGTGTTTTTAGCGCCGCTGGGGGAATTATAACTGATAAGTGCACTCGCCTGTCAACTCACAATGCTGACAAGCTGACCCTTATCAAAATGAACAAGGGCTGGATTGGGCCAGACTTCTCATCACCACCAAATGACAGCAGAGTAACATAAAGTCAAATCCACTGTGTTGTTTTGGGAGGTGTATTCCCATGCACCGCTTCACACCCACACATGGGTATATGCTTCCTCAATTCGGCTTTTTTTTGCTCTTCTCCTTATCCTCAGCCTCCACCACCATTATACCACCTGGGTGACCGTGGTCCGTGTTGCCAGCATTGCAAGTTCCTCCGTCCTAATTTTTGGCAGCTTTTGCTTGGAAGGCATAGGCAAAGACTATGGGAGACCCACTCTCCAATAATAGGAATAATGTTTTAATATGCTGTACTGCATGGCTCTTGTAAGGGGCATTAAAATGTCTTGTTAAGCTACTGTGATCTCCAAGTCTCTTCCACGGGTCATTGATATTGTCTTTTTATTCCACTGCGACCTCCACCACTCTTCCAAGGGGCATTGATATTGTCTTTTTATTCCACTGCGACCTCCACCACTCTTCCAAGGGGCATTAAAACCGTCTTGTTAAGCTACTGTGACCTCAACGTCTCTTCCACGGGGCATTGATATTGTATTTTTATTCCACTGTGACCTCCACCACTCTTCCAAGGGGCAGTGATATTGTCTTTTTATTCCACTGCGACCTACACCACTCTTCCAAGTGACATTAAAACCGTCTTGTTAAGCTACTGTGACCTCCACGTCTCTTCCACGGGGCATTGATATTGTCTTTTTATTCCACTGCGACCTCCACCACTCTTCCAAGGGGCATTGATATAGTCTTTTTATTCCACTGCGATCTCCACCACACTTCCAAGGGGCATTAAAACCGTCTTGTTAAGCTACTGTGACCTTCCCGTCTCTTCCACGGGGCATTGATATTGTCTTTTTATTCCACTGCGACCTCCACCACTCTTCCAAGGGGCATTGATATTGTCTTTTTATTCCACTGCGACCTCCACCACTCTTCCAAGGGGCATTAAAACTGTCTTGTTAAGCTACTGTGACCTCCACGTCTCTTCCACGGGGCATTGATATTGTCTTTTTATTCCACTGTGACCTCCACCACTCTTCCAAGGGGCATTGATACTGTCTTTTTATTCCACTGCAACCTCCACCACTCTTCCAAGGGGCATTAAAACCGTCTTGTTAAGCTACTGTGACCTCCACGTCTCTTCTATGGGGCATTGATATTGTCTTTTTATTCCACTGCGACCTCCACCACTCTTCCAAGGGGCATTAAAACCGTCTTGCTAAGCTACTGTGACCTCCACGTCTCTTCCACGGGGCATTGATATTGTCTTTTTATTCCACTGCGACCTCCAACACTCTTCCAAGGGGCATTAAAACTGTTTTGTTAAGCTACTGTGACCTCCACGTCTCTTCCATGGGTCATTGATATTGTCTTTTTATTCCACTGCGACCTCCACCACTCTTCCAAGGGGCATTGATATTGTCTTTTTATTCCACTGCGACCTCCACCACTCTTCCAAGGGGCATTAAAACCGTCTTGTTAAGCTACTGTGACCTCAACGTCTCCTCCACTGGGCATTGATATTGTATTTTTATTCCACTGTGACCTCCACCACTCTTCCAAGGGGCAGTGATATTGTCTTTTTATTCCACTGCGACCTACACCACTCTTCCAAGTGGCATTAAAACCGTCTTGTTAAGCTACTGTGACCTCCACGTCTCTTCCAAGGGGCATTGATATTGTCTTTTTATTCCACTGCGACCTCCACAACTCTTCCAAGGGGCATTGATATTGTCTTTTTATTCCACTGCGACCTCCACCACTCTTACAAGGGGCATTAAAACCGTCTTGTTAAGCTACTGTGACCTCCACGTCTCTTCCATGGGGCATTGATATTGTCTTTTTATTCCACTGCGACCTCCACCACTCTTTCAAGGGGCATTGATACTGTCTTTTTATTCCACTGCAACCTCCACCACTCTTCCAAGGGGCATTAAAACCGTCTTGTTAAGCTACTGTGACCTCCACGTCTCTTCCTATGGGCATTGATATTGTCTTTTTATTCCTCTGCGACCTCCACCACTCTTCCAAGGGGCATTAAAACCGTCTTGTTAAGCTACTGTGACCTCCACGTCTCTTCCATGGGGCATTGATATTGTCTTTTTATTCCACTGCGACCTCCACCACTCTTCCAAGGGGCATTGATATTGTCTTTTTATTCCACTGCGACCTCCACCACTCTGCCAAGGGGCATTAAAACCGTCTTGTTAAGCTACTGTGACCTCCACGTCTCTTCCACCGGGCATTGATATTGTCTTTTTATTCCACTGCGACCTCCACCACTCTTCCAAGGGGCATTAAAACCGTCTTGTTAAGTTACTGTGACCTCCACGTCTCTTCCATGGGGCATTGATATTGTCTTTTTATTCCACTGCGACCTCCACCACTTTTCCAAGGGGCATTAAAACTGTCTTGTTAAGTTACTGTGACCTCCACGTCTCTTCCACGGGGCATTGATATTGTCTTTTTATTCCACTTCGACCTCCACCACTCTTTCAAGGGGCATTGATATTGTCTTTTTATTCCACTGCGACCTCCACCACTCTTCCAAGGGGCATTAAAACCGTCTTGTTAAGCTACTGTGACCTCCACGCCTCATCCACGGGGCATTGATATTGTCTTTTTATTCCACTGCGACCTCCACCACTCTTCCAAGGGGCATTGATATTGTCTTTTTATTCCACTGCGACCTCCACCACTCTTCCAAGGGGCATTAAAACTGTCTTGTTAAGCTACTGTGACCTCCACGTCTCTTCCACGGGGCATTGATATTGTCTTTTTATTCCACTGGGACCTCCACAACTCTTCTAAGGGGCATTGATATTGTCTTTTTTTTCCACTGCGACCTCCACCACTCTACCAAGGGGCATTAAAACCGTCTTGTTAAGCTCCTCAGAAACAACAGCTCTTCTAAGGGGCATTAAAACGGTCTTGTTGAGCTACTGTGACCTTCACGTCTATTCCAAGGGGTATTAAAACCGTCTTGTTAAACCACTCAGAACTCCACAGCTCTTCCAAGGGGCATTGAAATGTTGTTTTTAATTACCTCTAACCTCCACGATTCTTCCAACGGGCATTGCATTTCCTTCTAATTTTAGTCAGCTTTTTCTTTTCAATGCATAGGCGAACACTAAGGGAGACCCACTCCCCAATAATGGGTAGAAGGTTTTTAGTACGCTGTAATCCACATCTGTTTCAAGGGGCATTGCAGTTCCTCATAATTTTTGGAAAGCCTTCCATTCACTGCTTAGGCCAACAGTGTACAGGAGACCCAGTTGCTATAAATGGAAAAAACTGTTTAGTTAAGGCCCTCTGACCTCCATGTCACTTCCAAGGGGCATTGGAGTGCTTCGAAATTTTTGGTAGGCATTGCACTCACTGTATGCCCTATAACTGTATAGCCAAACTGCTCCTTTTGGTACAGAAACATATGCTACAAGACATGTGTGGTTGACTGGCCTGATATTGATGTGAATGGTCCCTGTTCCTCCTGCTCTTTCTCCTTTGCCACCACCTCATCCATCATTTATCACCTGAAGCTTTGTTTTAACGGGAGTCATAGAACTGGGATAGTAGCAGGAAAACATCCAGCAATCCTCAGACGAGGTAGGATATGCACTAAAACACTGACCACCTCAGGCCAAGCCGCTACTACATACATGCGCTTGCATTCCAAGGAACAGAAAGCTAAGGAGATGGATGGCCTCATGATCATGAATAATTTACTCGTTGTGTAGGAGGCCGACCACTGCTGCTGTCTACCTTCTGAACTTTGTGTTGAAGCCTGACCCAGGACCCGCAATCCTCTATTTCTGGAGGACGTGTTGCGTCCCAGTGTCCAACTGTGTCCCGGCTTCCACAATATTAACCCAGTGTGAAGGCGTCAGTGAGATGGACCATCCCTGGCCACATTCACTTGTCCACATGTTTGTGGTTAGGCTGTCCTTCCCACTAAATGCACTGGGGAGGGCACAGGTAATGTTTTAGTATGCGTGCTTGTGTATAAGGCGCACCGGGACAAATAAGGGTGGCTGGGGACCGTTTATGGACACCCGGCCGCCCCCAGGCAGCTGGGGACCGTGTGTGGGCACCCGGCCGCGGGGCGGCTGGGGATCGAGTATGGATACCCGGCTGCCCCCTCGCGGCTGGGGACCGAGCGTGGACACCCGGCCGCCGGGCGGCTTGGGACTGAGTATGGATGCCAGGCCGCCGACGCAGCCATGACATGGTGGCCGGCGTCTGCCTCCACAAGCCTAAAAGGCCTCATTTCAAGTGCAAGCAAGCTAGCAGTATGGTATTGCAGCCTGGGGGTGGGTGGCAGGCTGCACACCTACGCTTGCATTCCAAGAAAACAAAGCAGATGCTAACTTCTATCATCATCATCATGCTCCTCACCTTGGCACTCTCGACTCCCCTGATGGAGAAGCCAGGGCCCACCGGAGGAGTCTGGTTGTCTGGTGGGCTCGGCCAATGCTGCCCTAAAGCAGGCCAGGCTAAGAAAAGTGTGGGGAAGGTTACCGGGACAAATAGGGATGGCTGGGGACCGAGTATGGACACCCGGTCGCCCCCTGGCGGCTGGGGACCGAGTGTGGACACCCGGCCACCAGGCGGCTGGGGACTGAGTATGGATACCAGGCCGCCGACGCAGCCATGACATGGTGGCCGTCATCTGCCTCCACAAGCCTAAAAGGCCTCATTTCAAGTGCAAGCAAGCTAGCAGCATGGTATTGCAGCCTGGGGGTGGGTGGGTGGCAGGCTGCACACTTACGCTTGCATTCCAAGAAAACAGAGCAGATGCTAACTTCTATCATCATCATCATGCTCTTCACCTTGGCACTCTCAACTCCCCTGATGGAGAAGCCAGGGCCCACTGGAGGAGTCTGGTTGTCTGTTGGGCTCGGCCAATGCTGCCCTAAAGCAGGCCAGGCTAAGAAAAGTGTGGGGAAGGTTACCGGGACAAATAGGGGCGGCTGGGGACCGAGTATGGACACCCGGCCGCCCCCTGGCAGCTGGGGACCGAGTGTGGACATCCGGCCGCCGGGCGGCTGGGGACTGAGTATGGATAGCAGGCCGCCAACGCAGCCATGACGTGGTGGCCAGATTCCGCCTCCACATGCCTAAAAGGCCCAATTTCAAGTGCAAGCAAACAAGCAGTATGGTATTGCAGCATGGGGGTGGCTGGGTGGCAGGCTGCATACTTGCTCTTGAATTGCAAGGAATGGGGGAGGTACAATTGAACACTGCCCTGGGACAAGGACTTGCACGGGATAGTTGCAAGTCAGCATCTTCTGATGCGGCAAGGATCACTTCTGATGGGCACACTTTTAGGCAGTGACCTGGGTGTCAGAGATGCTTCCAGGGGCTTTCCCCATGCTGTTCCCATGTCTTTTCAGCACTGTATGCATATGTCACACAGCACATGGTCAGATAAGGTTGTAAAATGTTAAAATCAAATTTCCTGGTGAATGCATTTGTCACGGTTGAAAGCAATACAAAAGTGCAAAAACACATAAAAAATGCTATTTGTGAACATAGCCCAAGGTGTGGAGGAGTATTTTTGTTTTTGGTTATTTATTTTACCTTATACACAAGTCTTTACCCTGGAAAGGATGTTCCTTAACATATTTCACAGGAAAACAGTTTCAGTTTCGTTTTTGAACGTTTTATTGTGAGCCTGTAAAAGTGGCTTAATACCTCTGACCACGTTGTTGACAGCAGTGACCTGGGGGTCAGAAATGCTTCCTGGGGCGATCCCCATGCTGTCCCCATGTCATTTTAGCACTGTCACTATCGTTTTGGGCACTTTTTAGGCTTTCTACAGACTGCCGGGGGTGCCGCCGCAAAAATTCTTGGATCTCCCATAGACTAACATTGGGCTCATTGCTCGGGTCGAGCACCCGAGTGTCACGGTGAGCTCGGCCCGAGCTTCCAGCACCCGAGCATTTTAGTGCTCGCTCAACACTACTCATCATACCTCAGCCATGCAAAGCCACCGTAAACCCTGTACGCTGCTCCTATCGCATCCATATAAAGCAATGCTCAGGCTCCTTTTAACGAATCACACTTGCCAAAATCGCGACAGCCTTTAACCAATTGGCAAATGTCCTCGGAATTAACCAATACTTACGTTTCTCTTCATCCTCCTTTTCTTTTTTTGAATCACTGAGATTAACCTTATCCAAATTGAACTTTTTTAGCAGAAGTAAACAGTATGTTTCTACATACTCCCCTTTCCAAATCTTATCCCTAACCTCCTTCCTTCAAAGCATACATACAATACACCTCACTTCTGGCCCTATAGTCAAAAGGCACAACCTCATCCTCCTTCTCACTAGAACTTTTTCCTCCACCGCAGTTTCCTGTATGACTACTTCAGCCTGTCCAACTCCCAACCCGGAACCCGTAGGGGCTACCCATGCCCCCACCGGAGACCGCGGATCGCTAACTGCAGCCTTCTGCGACGCAAATCCCCATAACACCCCCAATAACTGACCCCATAAATCAGACCCTCCAGTATTCAATCCCTGACTATCTCTAGCAGCTACCCCAACATTACTCACTCACAACTCACTACCAAAACCCCTCACAACAGGTAAATTAGCAACAATCGTCGTCTCCTCACAAGGCTGCCTCAGGGAGATTCTCGGACCCGTCGCGACATCGCCCGTTGGGACTTGTTCATCCACTCACACTCCTGGGGAAATCTCACCTTCTTCCCCACTGGACTCAGAGCTCCGCATGGCGTCGTCTGCATTCATCCTCCACGGTCACCACACCTTGGTCATCATCCTACACCGGCTGCTTCCTTCTTCTGACCGAGCGACTACAAGAGGCCCCGTGGGACTAGGAAACCCCGCGGGCCCTGGCTGGACTCACCTCCGGCGCGTGGGCTGCCTCAGACCCCCCATGCCGACTGCAGGAGGGCCACACTTCTCCCTGCGGATACCGGGTTCGACCCCCAGCTGGCATCTTAGCATGGGCCCTAGCCGACTGCAGGGAGGATGATCATGAACCCTCCAATGCTGGGTTTGACCCGCGGCTTGCACATTCTCAGGGGCCACCGCTATCTGGGACCGGAGCATGGCAGGTCGCACTCCAGAGGAGGGCTACAACCCCCCTTAAAGCAACAGGGGGGCTCACCGTCATTCCCCCGCCCCTGGGTTCAACCCCTGGTGGGCACATAACCGGGGGCCACTGCAGCTCTGGTCTGGAGCCTAGTCAGCTGCGAACCAGAAGTAGGTCGCAGTGTGGGAATGCCCACTTCCAGTAGGCCATGGCTCAGATGAGGATTCTTCCTGAGGACCAGAAAAGGAGCCGCATACTCACACTGCTCCCCCCAGGCCCAGAGGCTCCCTGAGGCGGCTCTTGGATCACCTCCTGCTATGTCTCTCACCTTCCGGTGAGTAACGCTCTGCTGGCTGGACCACCGGGTGCATTCTGTAGGCGTAGATGGGCTTGTCTCCACAGCAGGCGGGGATGTGCAGGCCGTCTGAAGCTGCTCCTGCACCAGCATAGAACCATGGATCGCGGAGGCCACCCTCACCAATTCCATCAAGGCCCCCAGGTCCGTCATGGCTCCTCTTCCTGATGTCCTTGATCTGCAGCTGTGTCCCAGGAAGCAAGAGGAGGTAACCGCCCCCTTCACCTCCTTTTATCCCCTACCAATGTGAATACCTCTCTAAGGGACATCCATCTGCTTATGTGTGGGAAGGTAAGATCCTACTGCAATTAAAACCACCTGCGGCATCAGGGTAGAGTGCTCAGTCAAAGCTTAAACATAGAAGCAGAAAAAACTGACGGCACTTCCATACAAGAAATAGGTGTGAACAGGTGCTTACTAGGAGGAGCTACCTCCATATACAATTAACAAACAAAGTAGCACTCTGTAACGCTTAGTATATAATTATGAAGTATGAAATATGAATAGCATTACCGCTGTAGAAAATAGAAATAAATGAGAAATTTTAGAGCATGTAAATATGAAATATGAATAGCATTACTGCTGTGGAATATAGAAATAAATGAGAAATCTTAGCGCATAAATTGGCCAATTCATGTGTACCTGACAGCCGCGATAAGGCGTTTCTCGATGTCAGGACCCTACCAATGTGAATACCTCTCTAAGGGACATCCATCTACTTACAGTGCCTACAAGTAGTATTCAACCCCCTGCAGATTTAGCTGGTTGACACATGCGGAATTAACTTGGCATTGTGACATTTGTACTGTAGATCAGCCTGGAAGTGGGAAATGCACTGCAGCAAATTTTTTTTTTTTTTTTAAAACGTTAAAAGTTAATTCAGAGTGTCATTTATTATTCAACCCCTCAAACCACAAGAATTCTGTTTGGTCCCCCTAAAGTATTAAGAAGTAGTTCAGGCACCAAGAATAATGAGCTTCACATGTGTGGATTAAAGATCTCTTTTGCCAGCCTTTTCTGACTATTTAAGACCCTCCCCAAACTTGTGAACAGCACTCAGACATGGTCAACATGGGAAAGACAAAGGAGCATTCCAAGGCCATCAGAGACAAGATCGTGGAGGGTCACAAGGCTGGCAAGGGGTACAAAACCCTTTCCAAGGAGTTGGGCCTACCTGTCTCCACTGTTGGGAGCATCATCCGTAAGTGGAAGGCTTATGGAACTACAGTTAGCCTTCCACGGCCAGGACAGCCTTTGAAAGTGTCCTCCCATGCCGAGGCCAGGCTTGTCCGAAGAGTCAAGGCTAACCCAAGGACAACAAGGAAGGAGCTCCGGGAAGATCTCATGGCAGTGGGGACATTGGTTTCAGTCAATACCATAAGTAACGTACTCCACCGCAATGGTCTCCGTTCCAGACGAGCCCGTAAGGTACCTTTACTTTCAAAGCGTCATGTCCAGGCTCGTCTACAGTTTGCTCATGATCACTTGGAGGACTCTGAGACAGACTGGTTCAAGGTTCTATGGTCTGATGAGACCAAGATCGAGATCTTTGGTGCCAACCACACACGTGACGTTTGGAGACTGGATGGCACTGCATACGACCCCAAGAATACCATCCCTACAGTCAAGCATGGTGGTGTCAGCATCATGCTGTGGGGCTGTTTCTCTGCCAAGGGGCCTGGCCATCTGGTCCGCATCCATGGGAAGATGGATAGCACGGCCTACCTGGAGATTTTGGCCAAGAACCTCCGCTCCTCCATCAAGGATCTTAAGATGGGTCGTAATTTCACCTTCCAACAAGACAACGACCCAAAGCACACAGCCAAGAAAACCAAGGCCTGGTTCAAGAGGGAAAAAGTCAAGGTGTTGGAGTGGCCTAGTCAGTCTCCTGACCTTAACCCAATTGAAAACTTGTGGAAGGAGCTCAAGAATAAAGTCCACATGAGACACCCAAAGAACCTAGATAACTTGGAGAAGATCTGCATGGAGGAGTGGGCCAAGATAACTCCACAGACCTGTGCCGGCCTGATCAGGTCTTATAAAAGACGATTATTAGCTGTAATTGCAAACAAGGGTTATTCCACAAAATATTAAACATAGGGGTTGTATAATAATTGACCCACACTTTTATGTTTAAAATTTAATAAAATTAAACTGAGCAACATAACTTTTTGGTTTGTAAGATTTATGCTTCTGTTCATAAAACCTACTCTCGTTTGCAGTTTGAAGGCTCTAACTTATTTGCATCTTATCAAACCAGCTAAATCTGCAGGGGGTTGAATACTACTTGTAGGCACTGTATGTGTGGGAAAGTAAGATCCTACTGCAATTAAAACCACCTGCGGCATCAGGGTGGAGTGTTCAGTCAAAGCTTAAACATAGAAACAGAAAAAACTGATGGCACTTCCAATACAAAAAATAGGTGTGAGCAGGTGCTTACTAGGAGGAGCTAACTCCTTTTTCTGTTTCTGTTTTTATAAATTAACAGTCGTCTTTGTTAAATAAACTTATTTTGTATATTTATTTATACAGGATTTCTTACCAGATGCGATACTCCAAAGAACATCTCACGATAATTCTTATAAAGTAGTGGTTTATTGAATTGTCCACCAAAAAGAATCATTGCAGCAAAACATAAAATAGTTGAAGTAGTTACAAAGAAATTGTCCATTTGTCCATGATAAGTTCATTAGTTGAAGTTCATCCATCTTTCACTGGATTCTGAATGGTAGCTTGTATCTGTCTGTGTCAATATCATGACCGAAGCCGAAGATGTTGTAGGAATGGAAGCACGTGGGTGAGGCCTACATGTCAGCTGCTCAGTGTACAAACCCTCCATCTGATGTCAGTGTAAAATAAAAAGCGAGCCCCTCCCAGTGTCTTATGTGTTTATATGTATCCCACATAGCACCTGTTTTCTATATATGGCCTTAACATCTACCCTGAGCTAAATGTACAAGAATAACCTGAATGGCATGTCAGGAAACCTTCCACGAGCTGATGCAATGTGCCTAGTACCGAATTGAATAACCATAATGAATACTTAATAGCCTTTAAATGGTCACTGCTGTTGAAGGCAAGTGCCAGCAACTGCCATGTAGAGTGCATCCTCTGTTCCTTCTAATTGATATACTATTATGTCCTGGAGGGGGAAGGCGTTAATGCTGGTTGTTACCTGGAAGCTAAAGTTACCAATGATGCACTGCTGATGTCACCTGACTCCAGCAGCCAATCAAAGGTCCCAGAGATCCTGCTGCTTTTAACAGTGACAACTTTCTTCTGGTGGAAACGCAGACCATGGAGCGACATGTGCTGAATCCCAGTTGGTAGATTTGTTTGCTAGTTTTTAATATACCAAGCCACTGGTAAAATTATGATTTTGCCCAAGCAACCCCTTTAATACATTTCTAGGTAGCTCCGGTGTCTTTGGGCACAGTGAGTGGCTAGTTCAATACAAAAATCTTCTTGAACCCCATTTCCATACCTCTGTTAGGAAGTTTTCTTATGCTTGAGTCAGACACAAAAGACAAAGATGCAAAATAATGAACTTTGTGCATCAAGTCAGCATCCATAGCAGGACTGGAAAACGCTTTATGCAGTGTTTTATGATCCGGTTCAAGCAGCGTGAATAATCTAATGGGACATACAGGATGAATGGAATTGAGCCCTTGCTGTATTCACAGAAACAAAAATCCTGTTTTCAGTGGCTTTACCAATGTAGTCCTTTCGCCATCTAGTGGTAGATTCAAACAGAAATATTGCATTTTCAGTATGATTCATTACATTGACAACTGACCTTTCATTTAAAACTATCAGAAAAATACTTTTTTATTGTCAAAGTAAAACCCTCTACAAAATGATCTACTGTACAATTATCATGATTATTCACCGTTTTCAGATAATATTTGGTAGTGGCAAAATTAATAGCAATTGGAGTCTTGAGTCTAATCGGAAAAGTTTCTGTAAGCTTGTTAGCATGCACCCAATATTTGTAGAAATTTCTATTAAAAAAAGTTTCACACATCTGAGGGTACGTGCCCACGATCAAGAATAGCCGCGTTTTAGACGCAGCTCACCTGTGCTGCAGAAAAACCCTGCGTTCTACATTAGAAGCACAGTGGATGGGATTTATAGAAATCCTATGCCTACTGTGCTTCTATTTAACGCTGCGTAAACTCATCCGCGGTGCAGGTTTACGAGCCGCAGCATGTTAATTATCTGCAGCGGAGATGCTAGTCTCCGCTGCGTAGTTTCACCCATAACTATTCATTAGATGCGTTAAATCCGCACAGTTCAATGAACACATACGGATTTAATTGCGTGGTTAGAGCGCAACGTTTTGGAAGCAGCGAAAAAATGCTGCTTCCAAAACGCTGCAATTTCCTGCTATAGCATGAATGTTTTTACAGCATTTCAATGGATTTCTGCAAGCCCTATTTGGAGGTGCAAATTTTTGCAACAAGGTTTCCTCCTGTACTTTATTAATTTCTAGAGTCATTTCACTCTCAAGACTTTCAAACCATTGAGGATTCATAGCTATGGGTTCCTTTACCCAACACAAAGGTTCAGTTTTCTACCCTAGGCTTGAATTTAAATACCCTGCAATGTGGCTAGAAACAAGGGCAAATACATTAATAGCCCCCTCCAGCATTTTAACACCAAGTTTTATTTATAGTGGGATTTTGGTGTTGTCTGGAGTGTGGCATATACCAAACATTGCAATGACATGGGCCAAAAAAGTAACGACCAGACTGTACCTTTGGTAATTTATTTGAGGGTTGTACTGTTTTTCTTCTGGAAACCTGTATTGGATAACATTAAAACATTTTTGTCATTTGTTTTTTGATGAACTTCAGACTGGCATCTTGGTGGCTCAGTGGTTAGTGCTGTTGCTTTGCAGCAGTGGGATTCTTGGTTCAATTGCCACCAAAGACATCTGCAACAAGTCTGTGTGTTTGCGTGGGTTTTCTCCGGGTTCTCTGGTTTCCTCGCACACTCCAAAGACATAGTGATAGGGAATGCAGATTGTGAGCCCCAATGGGGACAGTGATTATGATGTCTGTGAAGTGCTGTGGAATATGATAGTGCTATTTAAGGGAATACTATAAACTGGTAAAGCAGCCAGGCAACAGCTCTCTCACTTGCCTATGAAACCTCTTTGTCATAGGTCTTTTGGTCGCCCCCTCAGTTCCTTTATTGTATGGTAATTTGGGGCAGCTTGCTGTCTGTATCATATTATACTATAATGCTTCCAATTTAAGAATTAAATTAAATATACTCCATAGGTTATTCAATAACTTTCGCATGCCAACATTCTAATTGTTTAATCACAGTGTTTTTTTACAGATTTTTGAGGGAATGTTCCTTTGATTCTTGTTGCTGTTTTGCATGGAAACTAATTTGTCAATAGCTTGGCTTTCCACATACTGGTGCATTCACATCAAAACATTTATAAGGATTTAATTACTCATTGAGTTTTCCAATCCAATGTGTTTTACAGCAATTTCATGTACAGTACAGACCAAAAGTTTGGACACACCTTCTCATTTAAAGATTTTTCTGTATTTTCATGACTATGAAAATTGTACATTCACACTGAAGGCATCAAAACTATGAATTAACACATGTGGAATTATATACTTAACAAAAAAGTGTGAAACAACTGACAATATGTATTATATTCTAGGTTCTTCAAAGTAGCCTCCTTTTGCTTTGATGACTGCTTTGCACACTCTTGGCATTCTCTTGATGAGCTTCAAGAGGTAGTCACCGGAAAAGGTTTTCACTTCACAGGTGTGTCCTGTCAGGTTTAATAAGTGGGATTTCTTGCCTTATAAATGGGGTTGGGACCATCAGTTGTGTTGTGCAGAAGTCTAGAGGATATACAGCTGATAGTCCTACTGAATAGACTGTTAGAATTTGTATTATGGCAAGAAAAAAGCAGCTAAGTAAAGAAAAACAAGTGGCCATCATTACTTAAGAAATGAAGGTCAGTCAGTGCGAAAAATTGGGAAAAGTTTGAAAGTGTCTCCAAGTGCAGTTGCAAAAACCATCAAGCGCTACAAAGAAACTGGCTCACATGAGGACCGCCCCAGGAAAGGAAGACCAAGAGTCACCTCTGCTTCTGAGGATAAGTTTATCCAAGTCACCAGCCTCAGAAATCGCAGGTTAACAGCAGCTCAGATTAGAGACCAGGTCAATGCCACACAGAGTTCTAGCAGCAGACACATCTCTTCAACAACTGTTAAGAGGAGACTTTGTGCAGCAGGCCTTCATGGTAAAATAGCTGCTAGGAAACCACTGCTAAGGACAGACAACAAGCAGAAGAGACTTGTTTGGGTTAAAGAACACAAGGAATGGACATTAGACCAGTGGAAATCTGTGCTTTGGTCTGATGAGTCCAAATTTGAGATCTTTGGTTCCAACCACCGTGTCTTTGTGTGACGCAGAAAAGGTGAACGGATGGACTCTACATGCCTGGTTCCCACCGTGAAGCATGGAGGAGGAGGTGTGATGGTGTGGGGGTGCTTTGCTGGTGACACTGTTGGGGATTTATTCAAAATTGAAGGCATACTGAACCAGCATGGCTACCGCAGCATCTTGCAGCGGCATGCTATTCCATCCGGTGTGTGTTTAGTTGGACCATCATTTATTTTTCAACAGGACAAGGACCCCAAACACACCTCCAGGCTGTGTAAGGGCTATTTGACCAAGAAGGAGAGTGATGGGGTGCTATGCCAGATGACTTGGCCTCCACAGTCACCAGACCTGAACCCAATCGAGATGGTTTGGGGTGAGCTGGACCGCAGAGTGAAGGCAAAAGGGCCAACAAGTGCTAAGCATCTCTGGGAACTCCTTCAAGATTGTTGGAAGACCATTTCCGGTGACTACCTCTTGAAGCTCATCAAGAGAATGCCAAGAGTGTGCAAAGCAGTCATCAATACAAAAGGTGGCTACTTTGAAGAACCTAGAATATAAGACATATTTTCAGTTGTTTCACACTTTTTTGTTAAGTATATAATTCCACATGTGTTAATTCATAGTTTTGATGCCTTCAGTGTGAATGTACAATTTTCATAGTCATGAAAATACTGAAAAATTTATAAATGAGGTGTGTCCAAACTCTTGGTCTGTACTGTATATTATAAAAAATGTAATTTAAAGGGAACTTGTCGGATCTCCCAAGGCCCCCAAGCTGTCATCAATACAGTGTACAAGCCACTGTGTGCCGCGAGCTGCTGGCAAGCCAGGACAGAGAGAAGCAAGACTGTGGGGGCCATCAGAAGGTAAGTATAGATTTATTTTTTTATTTTTTAACATTCTTTAATGCTGTTTGCATGGATTTATATAGTGTGACCAAGTTGTCAAGCACTTTCCAAGTGATGCTAAAATTGCTTGGAAAGCTCTTGTCAACCCGCATGCGGAAATGCATGTGAAGAACGCTTCACTTCCGCTTGTTGCTGGCAGGAAAAACGCATGTACAATCCGCATGTACAATCCGCATGCGTTTTTTCTGCCAGGGAGATGCAGAAATGCTCAGGAAAAAATCCTGAGCATTTCTGCATCGTAGGCACATAGCCTATTACTGTTTTCCAACAAATTATTTGATTCCGTAGACAAGCTTTAATAGCCAAGAGTAGTTTGACAATGTGTCACTTCACCCAGACTAGTCCAGCCTCATACGTGACATTGGCATATTTGACATCTTTATCACTGCCCCTCTGAAATCTTGCGCATGTGCACTGTCCTGCCTATCTGGGCATGCACAATGAAGCCAGGTGTACTCTCCCCAGCTTTATCAATGACTGCACATGCCAGAAAAGCATAGTAATGCCAAGACTGAAGATATAACGAGGACAGTTGCAGATCTGAAGCTGGACTAGTCTGGGGAAAGCAACACAGGCCAAAATAGTCCTTGTTAATTTGCATATGAAGAGACATATGTTTTTTTACACAGGTAGGAATGTTTGGATACGAAGTTAGAAATAGACCTGTGGACAATAATAGAGGTGGTTTGGCAGCATTGAGGAACCTGACAGATCCCCTTTAACAAACACACATAAATGAAACCTTAAAGACTAAAGAGTAATCGTTGATTTAATTTTTTTCATGATTGAATATTACATGTGAAAATAAGACGCTTTGTAATATATATAAATTATATAGAGAACTGTAGCTAGTGTTTCAGGAATTTGCAGCAAAATGTCTGGGTCTACCTCCTACTCAACCCTCTCCAGTAATAGGAGAATCTGTCTTCACTGTATACAGATTTTACCCATGAATTGAAAGTTAAAATCAATCCAGGAAAAGGAAGAATCAGATTTCTCTGATAAGATATATTACAAAGTTGATTATTTTCAAGTGTACTATTGATTTATGAAATAAAAAGACTGTTACCCTTGCTTCCACGTAGGTGATCTCTGTTTGTCTAATTATGTGATTTCACAAAAAAAAGACAACTTATATTAACCACTTTGTTTCAATATTTTTACACAATAAAAATGAAAAGCCCAAGGGTGTGAATACTTTTATACAGATACTATATGTCTAGATATCACTGTCCAAAAACAATTATTCTTAATGTTTTATATTCACTGTCTGAAAATCATTAAAGGAGTTGTCTCATGACAGGGCACTTAGGAGTTATCTTATTGAGCCAAACCTTCAACATTAACTTAATTTTATCATATTAAGTATTTGCATATCCCTGAGTTAAAATCCATTGGGAAAATTTGTTACCACGTCTGAGTTACGCCTTGCATTGTGCTTCATTTTCTTTTACAATCCTTCTGCTTGCTTGCACCTTATGCTTGCATTTGATGATACACCAGAAAGAACAAATGATTCTTCAACCCTGAAGTCAATAATAAAGTATTAAAATTCCACCATCCCCCAACACTTTCAGCACTTTATGTGTAAATCTATATCTATGAATGCATTTACAAATGCATCTAAATTTCATAGGAACATGGTTTTTCAAGAAATCTTTTGCCAAAAATTAAAACTTACTGTGTAAATGGATTTCCTGGATCTAAAATATATACAGTACAGACCAAAAGTTTGGACACACCTTCTCATTTAAAGATTTTTCTGTATTTTCATGACTATGAAAATTGTACATTCACACTGAAGGCATCAAAACTATGAATTAACACATGTGGAATTATATACTTAACAAAAAAGTGTGAAACAACTGAAAATATGTCTTATATTCTAGGTTCTTCAAAGTAGCCACCTTTTGCTTTGATGACTGCTTTGCACACTCTTGGCATTCTCTTGATGAGCTTCAAGAGGTAGTCACCGGAAATGGTCTTCCAACAATCTTGAAGGAGTTCCCAGAGATGAGTAGCACTTGTTGGCCCTTTTGCCTTCACTGCGGTCCAGCTCACCCCAAACCATCTCGATTGGGTTCAGGTCTGGTGACTGTGGAGGCCAGGTCATCTGGCGTAGCACCCCATCACTCTCCTTCTTGGTCAAATAGCCCTTACACAGCCTGGAGGTGTGTTTGGGGTGATTGTCCTGTTGAAAAATAAATGATGGTCCAACTAAACGCAAACCGGATGGAATAGCATGCCACTGCAAGATGCTGTGGTAGCCATGCTGGTTCAGTATGCCTTCAATTTTGAATAAATCCCCAACAGTGTCACCAGCAAAGCGCCCCCACACCATCACACCTCCTCCTCCATGCTTCACGGTGGGAACCAGGCATGTAGAGTCCATCCGTTCACCTTTTCTGCGTTGCACAAAGACACGGTGGTTGGAACCAAAGATCTCAAATTTGGACTCATCAGACCAAATAACAGATTTCCACTGGTCTAATGTCCATTCCTTGTGTTCTTTAGCCCAAACAAGTCTCTTCTGCTTGTTGCCTGTCCTTAGCAGTGGTTTCCTAGCAGCTATTTTACCATGAAGGCCTGCTGCACAAAGTCTCCTCTTAACAGTTGTTAAAGAGATGTGTCTGCTGCTAGAACTCTGTGTGGCAATGACCTGGTCTCTAATCTGAGCTGCTGTTAACCTGCGATTTCTGAGGCTGGTGACTCGGATAAACTTATCCTCAGAAGCAGAGGTGACTCTTGGTCTTCCTTTCCTGGGGCGGTCCTCATGTGAGCCAGTTTCTTTGTAGCGCTTGATGGTTTTTGCAACTGCACTTGGGGACAATTTCCCAATTTTTCAAAATAACTGACCTTCATTTCTTAAAGTAATGATGGCCACTCGTTTTTCTTATCTGCTTTTTTCTTGCCATAATACAAATTCTAACAGTCTATTCAGTAGGACTATCAGTTGTGTATCCACCAGACTTCTGCACAACACAACTGATGGTCCCAACCCCATTTATAGGGCAAGAAATCCCACTTTTTAAACCTGACAGGGCACACCTGTGAAGTGAAAACCATTTCCGGTGACTACCTCTTGAAGCTCATCAAGAGAATGCCAAGAGTGTGCAAAGCAGTCATTAAAGCAAAAAGTGGCTACTTTGAAGAACCAAGAATATAAGACATATTTTCAGTTGTTTCACACTTTTTTGTTAAGTATATAATTCCACATGTGTTAATTCATAGTTTTGATACCTTCAGGGAGAATGTACAATTTTCAAAGTCTTGAAAATACAGAAAAATCTTTAAATGAGAAGGTGTGTCCAAACTTTTGGTCTGTACTGTATATATATATATATTTATTTATTTAACAACAAATAATAACTTTATGTAAATACTGTAATATTAGTAATACCCCGCTGCTACTCTACACCGTATAGCCTGCGTTCCTCTTTGCTCACCTCTCTTTTTCAATTGCAGACAGCACATGACCTCAGTAGCCAATAACTGTTCACAGCAGTAATGCTGGACCCATTTTTATTTTTAAAAAGCGGTGCACAACTGTAATGCCAGTGATTCACCACTTCATTTCGGTAAGGACAAAATAAAAGGAAATAAAGTTTGTGACGCCAGGGTGCACTTAATTAACCTCTGCTTACTGGTAGTGTGATGTAATATGGTACACTCCAATAGTCCAGAAAAACAGGGAGGCCAAAGAGGCAAATGATCAGAGATTCAATTTCAATGCAGCAATCACAGTTACTTCCCAGTTTAGTAATGAAGATATATACAAATGGTGCAGTGATTCCTGAGTACCAGCTTCTGCTTATCTGCACAGTCTTCATCACACAGCTGACTGCAGCTGAGGCTGTGGTTTCTCATATACAGGAGCTCCGACTCTCCTACCTGTTCCTTTGTTTTCATAGGCAAAGTCCTCACAAAATGTCTCCTTCTCTTTTGGTGCTAAGCTCAGGACCTGGTCATGTGGTCTAACCATATGACCTTATGGCCATATATGGAAAACAGGGTTGCTTTGTTAGCTCTAAACAACCTCCTTATAGCAGAACATAATAAGTACATCACTTTATGCATGTATAAACCAATTCTATGTACTAAATCATCAGGTAAATTATCTGCAAAGGGAAATGTGAACATTGTGCAAACATAATGAAGTAGCTGCTAGCTCTGCTACATCTTAAAGTTACATACACAACAACTTTGGGGCATTACACAACCCCTGAAATCTAAAACAGTTGGAGATAACAGATTATCACAGGAAGTTTATGGACTAGGCACCAGGTGGCCATGTGACCTAGTCAGCGCTGGGAGGCCAGAGGCTGGAAGATCAGAACCAAACACATGTGAGTAGCTGTGACAGCAGGACAGAAGAGGGTGGGCCTTGAACATGTGAATATAATATTTTATCATTTGTTAACCCATTACCGACCCTCAAAAGAATGCAGCAAAATGGCCACCATTTGCTCGATTTTTGCAAATTTGAAGCTTTGGGTAAAATTTGTAACAAATTTAATTCTGTATGAAATGATTTGCTCATCTTTAATAGTCAACATACCAAGTAACCTCCATTTGCCTCTCGTTGCCATTCCATCTAATATGACCATCATGGTGGCATGGGGAGCACAGAGCTAAGTTTGAACCTCCAATCTTTACTGTTCAGATGCGAGAAAAACCTTGAGGGAAAACGAAAACTGCTTGAACTGTTTTGTCTGAGATAAGTTCCTTATAACGCATAACATTAATTTATACTAAGTCTGAACCATGTATCCATAACTGTACTTCCAGTTTGCAGGTATTTTCCCACAGTCGGGCGTACTGTAATGTGTGATGGAGCCATTCATCAGACATTACAGTACGCCCGATTGTGGGAAATAGGATTGGTGTCCGTGTCATCCACAAAAGGAGTCGGCTGTTACACACAGCTGGGCTCCTATTGCAAACAGGGCTGTCACCTGGAATTTCAGGGCCCCATACTGGCAACATTTTTGGGCCCCCTTCAGACTTCGCTAAGACTCCACCCCAGCTTCGCCTCCACCCCTTGAATCTTCCTCGGTCCCATCGCCCACACTTGGAAAAACTCCACTTATGCACCACGTCCTCACCAAGCATGCATTAACAGTTCCTATCAAACACCATATCACATGCTTAGCCATCAGCTTTTGTTTTGGCCAAAAGATTTTTTAAGCCGCCACCCTGACAAGGTAGACTCTTCTGGCCAGGCCCTACTCTACTCTAACCAATTAAAAATTTCTTAAAATATCCAATACTCTTTTTAGGTATATTTTTATTTATTTTTCTTTAAGGGAATATGTCGCATACATTTTTTTAAAATGACCAATAATACCATATACAAGGGACAAATACTGTCACACCATGGCTGGACCACATATTACCACCACATAGTGACCGAATATTACCACATACAAGGAAAAAATACCGCGACACCATGACCAGATCACATATTACCACCACATAGTGACCGAATACTACAATACTGATCATTAATTAAAAAAAAACCACAATACTAAGTGCCATTATACACAGGAGCTATGTATATAGTGTCAGTGTACTGGTAATACAGTGATCACCAGTAACATTATACACAGGAGCTCTGTACATATAGTATACAGTGTATAGTGGAAGCGTACAGGTAACACACTGACTCACCAGTGATGTCTCTAGTTGAAGTCCTTCATCTTCACCTTTCTTTTTCATCCAGCACAGACCGCCATCACTTCCAGCCAGGTCTCTGCATAAAATAACACACAGTTCTACATCTAGAGCACCATTCCAAATATAAATTGTAAACCACCACTGCGCCCCCCCTTATAAATAGCCACTTTCCCCACCCAATAAATATATAAATTAGTTACCACCTGTACTCTTTCCCCCAATTTAATACCTGTCACCGCATCCTCAATGCACTCTGTACCTCCCTCTCCCCCGATTCATTATATTCACATGCCCTATCCGCCCCAATTCATTATGTCATGTCTTCTCTCCCACCCCCACCCTCTATTCATTATTAGTGACGGGCGAACACTAAAATGCTCGGGTGCTCGATGCTCGGGTCAAGCAAATTGGAATACTCGGGTGCTCGACCTGAGCAACGAGCCCAATGTAAGTCTATGGGAAACTCGAGCATTTTTCAGACGGCACCCCTGGCGGTCTGCAGAGGGCCTAAAAATTGCCCAAATCGATGGGAACAGTACTCAAATGACATGGGAACATCATGGGGAAGACCCCTGCAAGCATCTCTGACTCCCAGGTCACTGCTGTCAACAATGTTGTCAGAGTATTACGCCACTTTTACGGACTCACAATAAAGCATACAAAAACGAAACCAAAATGCATTTTCCTGGGAAATATGCTAAGGAACATCCTTTCCAGGGTAATGACTTGTATATAAGGCAAAATAAATAACCAAAACCAAAAATACTCCTCCACACCTTGGGCTATTTTCACACGTAGTGTTTTTGATGTGTTTTTGCACTTTTGCATTGCTTTCAACTAAGACAAATGTCATTTTAACATTTTACAACCTTATCTGGCCATGTGGTGTGTGACACATCATCAGACACATGCATACAGTGCTGAAAAGACATGGGAACAGCATGGGGAAGACCTCTGGAAGCATCTCTGACTACCAGGTCACGGCCTAAAAGTGTGCCCATCATAAGTGATCCTTGGCGCATGCGAAGATGCCTCCCGCCATGCACCTGTCGTTGCAGACTTGCAACAATCATCGTCCACGTCCTTGTCCCAGTGCAGCGTTCAGTTGTCCCTACCCCATTCCTTGGAATGCAAGCGCAAGTATGCAGCCAGCAACCCACCCACCCACAGGCTGCAATACTATACTGCCAAATTTTTGACAGCCGCTTGCACTTGAAATGTGTTCTTTTAGGCTCGTGGAGGTGGAAGCTGTCCACAATCTTATGGCGGCAGCGACCAGGTATCCGTACTCAGTCCCCAGCCGCCACTATTTGTCCCAGTGTCGTCTCCGCCTTCCACAAGCATGTGTCCCACAACATTACCCATGCCCTCCCTTGTGCACTTACTGGGAAGGACCGCCTAACCACAAACATGTGGACAGGTGAATGTGGCCAGGGATGGTACGGAGCCAGTCCACAGCTTTATTTGCTGAGTTATATATCACCACAGCCATACTCTTTAGCTTGGTGAAAGGACTTGGGAAACCATATCTACCCAGCTGTCATTTCTCCCAGGAAGTCCTCTAAAGCTGCTTTCACTTGAAATGTGGCCTTTTAGGCTTGTGGAGGCGGAAGCTTTGCATAACCTCATGCTGGCGGCGGCCGGGTGTCCATACTCGGTCCCGAGCCACCACTCTTTCTCCCGGTATTGTCTTCGCCTTCCACAAGCATGGGTCCCACAACATTACCCGTGCCCTCCCCAGTGCACTTACTGGGAAGGACCGCCTAACCACAAACACGTGGACAGGTGAATGTGACCAGGGACGGTACGGAGCCAGTCCACAGCTTTTTTTGCTGAGTTGTATTTCACCACAGCCATATTCTTTAGCTTGGTGAAAGGACTGGCATAGAGGGAAACCGTATCTACTCTGGTTGTCATTTCTCCCAGGAAGTCCTCTAATGCAGCTTGTAGCAGAAGCAATGGCAGCCCGTCCAACATCAACTCGCACTTGTCGGTGGTGCTTTGACACACAAACATCTTTCTTCGCACATTTAATTTCATGACTACAGAGTTGGGCAATGGCCTGATCTGCAATGCGGTTTGAGAAATAACATGCATAAGCACGTCCAATCCATATTAAAAAAGCAGCCATAGAGTGTCCGGGAACCTTCCCCCACACTTTTCATTGCCAGGGCTGCTTCTCGGCAGGGTTGCACGGGCCCACCAGAAAACTGGAGACTCCTCCAATGGGGGCCCTGGCTTCTCCTTCAGGAGAGTTCATAGTGCCGAGGTGAGGCCATGATGATGATAGAGGCCACCATCTGCTTAGTTTTCTGTTAACTGGAATAGAAGCGCAAGTATGCAGCCAGCCACCCACCCACAGGCCGCAATACTAAACTGCCAGATTTCTGGGCAGCTGCTTGCACTTGAAATGTGGTCTTTTAGGCTAGTGGAGGCGGAAGCTTTTCACAACCTCATGCCGGCGGCGGCCGGGTGTCCATACTCGGTCCCTAGCCGCCACTGTTTCTCCCAGTGTCGTCTTCGCCTTCCACAAGCACGGGTCCCACAACATTACCCAGTGCACTTACTGGGAAGGACCGCCTAACCACAAACACGTGGACAGGTGAATGTGGCTAGAGACGGTACGGAGCCAGTCCACAGCTTTATTTGCTGAGTTGTATTTCACCACAGCCATATTCTTTAGCTTGGTGAAAGGACTTGGGAAACCATATCTACCCAGCTGTCATTTCTCCCAGGAAGTCCCCTAAAGCTGCTTTCACTTGAAATGTGGCCTTTTAGGCTCGTGGAGGCGTAAGTTTTTTACAACTTCATGCCTCGTGTCCATACTCGGTCCCCTGCCGTCACTATTTCTCCCGGTGTTGTCTCCGCCTTCTACAAGCGCGGGTCCCTGAACATTACTGCTGGTACTTTTCTGTGGGAATTTGCTTGCCTCCTATCAGCCTGGAATATTTCCAGTAAACTATGGTACGACGCCATGGTATTAGCACTGCCCCCAGTACCAGTAGCGAAGCCATCCCCAATTTCCTTCTCAAGAATTTTATTTGGTAGACTGAGTGGCTGCCCAAATACTGTATTTTTCGGACCATAAAATGCACTTTTTCCCCCCAAAATTTGGAAGGAAAATGGGGGGTGCGTCTTATGGTCCGAACGGTACTTTACCGGTGGTGGTGGAGCGGGGATCGGAGGGTCCTCTGGCGGCGGCAGAGGTGAGATGTGGCTGGAGCCAGGGCCTGTACCTGTGCTGGTGTCGGGTGGTGAAGCAGAGGAGCGGAGCCTGTGCCGGGCTGTAAGCGGTGTCCGGCGGTGCGGCAGAGCAACGTGTGCAGCTTCCAGTGGCCACGGCCATCTTCCCGAGGCCGTAATCCAAGGGAAAATGGCCGCAGGAGCTTCGGGTCGGCGCATGCGCCGGATCCGGCAGCCATTTTCTGTTCTGCCGCATCGCCGGAAACCACTGCTCACAGCCCGGCACAGGCCCCGGCTCCTCTGCTTCACCGCCGGACGCCACTCACAGGTCCAGTCCACAGGCCCCAGGCCAGGCCAGTCCACAGGCCCCAGGCCAGGCCAGTCCACAGGGCCCAGGCCAGGCCAGTCCACAGGCCCGAGGCCAGGCCAGTCCACAGGCCCCAATGAGACACCGGCATCTCACCTCTTCTGCTGCCGCTGGGTTCCTGAGGCAGGGAACGGAGGGACCTGCGATCCTGCTCCACCACCCCCCAGGTAAGATACCTAATCAGACTATAAGACGGACCCCATCTTATAAAAATTTTTTTTTCCTATTTTCCACCCCAAAATTTGGGGTTCGTCTTATGGCCCGGTGCGTCTTATAGTCCAAAAAATACGGTACATTAGTTTCTCACAAAGGAACTGAAGATAGAGCGACTGTAGGTGCAAGTTTTTCCAGCTTGTTAGATATTAGAGGGTGAACGGCAGCACATTGGATCAGTGGTTAGCACTGAAGCCTTGCAGCGCTGGGATCCTGGGTTCAAATCCCAGCAAGGACAACATCTGCAAGGATTTTGTATGTTCTCCCCATGTTTGCATGGGATTCCACCTCAGTAAAAAAGCAGCCATAGAGTGTCCGGGACCCACACACTTTTCTTAGCCAGGACTGCTTCTCGGCAGGGTTGGACGGTCCCACCAGAGAATCCTCTGGTGTGCCCTGGCTTCTAAATCAGGAGAGTTCATGACAGCGCTTACTTTGCAGCTGCTATGGGGCTCTTGAGGGGGGTAGAAACGTGAGCCCACAGAATCAAATCCTCTGGTGGGCACAACGTTTTTCAATCTGAAACAGCTTCTCAGTGGGAGTTGTATTTCACCACAGCCATATTCTTTAGCTCGGTGAAATGACTGGCATAGAGGGAAACCGTATCTACTCCGGCTGTCATTTCTCCGTTACCACGCTCCACCCATTGTCACACATGACCATGCCTGGCTGTATGTTCAGTGGTGAGAGCCACAGATCAGGCTGTTGTGTTACAGCTTTCAACAACTCTGCAGCGCTGGGTGGTTTGTCACCTAAGCATTAAGCATGTTATCTTCAGCACAGCCTGTTGCCGCTTGGCCAAGGCATTGCTGCAGTACTTTCAGCTTGTGACTGATGTGGTCATTTCGGAGATGGAGGAGGAGGTGCAGAAGCTGAACAATGTGATTACATTGAGGTTACATTGGCGACTCTTTTTTTTATACTAAAGAAAGATCCTACTGTTTGTTTGTTTTTTACGTTATTTTTTAAGACAAATGCATTCACTGGGAAATGTCATTCTAACATTTTACAACCTTATCTGGCAATGTGGTGTGTGACACATCATCAGACACATCCTGATTCATTTATAATGGAGGGACTCTGAAAGGCACAAAGGCTATTTTTATAGGGCCATCAGGCGGCCCTTATTATTCTTAAAAGGCCAGCAGTTGGCCCTCGCTATTGTTAGAGAGCCATTAGCCGGCTATGCTTTGTTGTTCCCATTATTAAAGAGTGGGTCTCCTATACTGTTATTGCGTATCGTATGCAGTGACTGCAAGGGCTGCCAAAAATTCGGACGCAACCCAATACCCCTTTGAAGAGACATACAGGAGGGTTCTGAGTAAAAAAAATGTTCCCATTATAAAGGAGCGGGTCTCCTATAGTGGTAATGCCCATGCTGTGACTGCAAGGGCTGCCAAAATTTGGGAAATATCCCACTAACAATTTAAAGACACATAGAGCAGGGTCACAGTAACGAGTATGACATGTTCCCATTAGAAAGGAGAGGGTCTGCTTTACAGTTATAGGGTATGCAGTGAGTCCAACGGCTGTCAAAATTTAGGAAAAACCCCACTAACAATTTAAAGACACATAGAGCAGGGCCACAGTAACAACATGTTCCCATTAGGAAGGAGCAGGAGTGCTATCTAGTTATAGGGTAGGCAGTGAGTCCAACAGCTGACAAAATTTAGGAAAAACCCCACTAACAATTCAAAGACACATAGAGCAGGGCCACAGTAACGACAAATTCCCATTAGAAAGGAGAGAGTTTGCTATACAGTTATAGGGTATGCAGTGAGTCCAACGGCTGACCAAATTTAGGAAAAACCCCACTAACAATTTAAAGACACATAGAGCAGGGCCACAGTAACAAGTACGACATGTTTCCATTAGAAAGGAGAGGGTCTGCTATACAGTTATAGGGTATGCAGTGAGTACAACGGCTGACCAAATTTAGGAAAAACCCCACTAACAATTTAAAGACTCATAGAGCAGGGCCACAGTAACGACAAATTCCCATTAGAAAGGAGAAGGTCTGCTATACAGTTATAGGGTATGCAGTGATTCCAACGGCTGACCAAATTTAGGAAAAACCCCACTAACAATTTAAAGACACATAGAGCAGGGCCACAGTAACAAGTACGACATGTTTCCATTAGAAAGAAGAGGGTCTGCTATACAGTTATAGGGTATGCAGTGAGTCCAACGGCTGACCAAATTTAGGAAAAACCCCACTAACAATTTAAAGACACATAGAGCAGGGCCACAGTAACGACAAATTCCCATTAGAAAGGAGAGAGTCTGCTATACAGTTATAGGGTATGCAGTGAGTCCAATGGCTGATCAAATTTAGGAAAAAACCCACTAAGAATTTAAAGACACATAGAGCAGGACCACAGTAACTACAAATTCCCACTAGAAAGGAGAAAGTCTGCTATACAGTTATAGGGTATGCAGTGAGTCCAACGGCTGACCAAATTTAGGAAAAACCCCACTAACAATTTAAAGACACATAGAGCAAGGCCACAGTAACAAGTACGACACGTTCCCATTAGAAAGGAGAAGGTCTGCTATACAGTTATAGGGTATGCAGTGAGTCCAATTGCTGACCAAATTTAGGAAAAACCCCATTAATAATTTAAAGATACATAGAGCAGGGCCACAGTAACAAGTACAACATGTTCTCATTAGAAAGGAGAGGGTCTCCCATAGTGTTGGCCTATGCAGTGAATGCAAGGGCTGCCAAAAATTAGGAGTCACTCCAATGCTCCTTGGAAGAGACTTAGAGGGCCTCATAAAAAAATGTTCCCATTAGAGAGGAGTGGGTCTCCTATACTTGTAATGCCCATGCACTAAGTGTATGGGCTGACAAACATTTACCTCTGGGGGGTATACATGAACATACTGTATAATTTATTTTTTTTACGGGCATCATAAACACCCTTTAAAAAAATTATGTGGGTGTTGCATCACGGACCACGGTCACCCTGGTGATATGGTAGTGGAGGATGAGGAGAAGGAGGAGGACAAGAGCAAATAGTCGAGATCAGGAAGCGTATACCCATGTGTGGGTGTGAAGAGGTACATGGGAATACACCTCCCAAAAAAAGACACTGGATACTACCCAATAATTATAAGGCACAGAGGAATCATGGAGGACTGAGTCTGCGTCCCCACTCTGTACTTCTGCTCAATGGGCCCCATACAGCAGTAAGGGCAGTAATGCCCTGATGGCGCCCCTGACTACAAATGTTGAGATTGGACATAGCGCCGATCTCAGCACTTTAACCCCTAAAATGCCACTTTGACTAGTGGCAGCAACATGTGAGGAATCTGAGAAAGGCAAATCACTCTCTTTGTCATCCTGTAGGCACCCTCGCAGCACAATCATTGGGAGGCAATGGTTGCTATGGCAACAGAGGAGCCTGACAAGCTGGCATCCATGTCTGCCATGCCCCTCAGCCAATGAGATCTGCGGGGCGGGCCCTGAATGGCTAACTGTCAGTCAAAGACTGACAAGGGAGACAAAGTTCTGTATTACCTAAGTTTATTGTCAATGCAGTTGAAGAATTGCAGGTCTAATTCCCCTTAATGGACTAGTAAGTATTGTAAGAGAAAAAATGTTTTTAGGTGTTTTATCAAAAAAAAATCTTAAAATTACAGTTTTAATAATAAAAAAATGGTTCATTTGAAAAAAAACAAACAAGCAAACAAAAAAACAAACCCCAGCTAAATTGTCACATATCAGGTATTACTGTATTTGTAATGACTTGTACTATCAATTTTTATCAATTCTCATCTTATACGGTGAATGCCTTATGAATGAAAAACTATGCCACAATTGACAGTTGTATTAATCTTGGTCAAAAAAATTAAACAAAAAGTAATCAAAAAGTCATATGTATTCCAAAATGATACCATTAAAAATTACAGCTTGTTGCACAAAATCATGCCCTCATGCAGATCTATAAACAGAAAAATAAAAAATAATGGCGCTCTTATAATATGATGAGCAAAAAAATTTTTTGTTCTTTTTTTAAAAAAAGGTGATTTTTCTTGTAAAATAAAGTAGTGAAACGTAAAAAAAATATAAACTGGGTATCAACGTATTTGAATCAACTCACAGAATAACATTAACAGGTCAATTATACTGCACAGTGAACTCTGTAAAAACTAAAATTTAAAAAAGAAAATTCCAAATGTAATGTTTTTTGCCTACTACCAAAAAAAGAATTAAACAGTGGTCAAAAAGTAGTATAAGTCAAAATATGAAACCAATATACTGTAAACTACAGCTTCTCCCACAGAAAAAGTCCTCATACAGCTCTGTCTATGGAAAAAATAAGAAAGCAGCAAATCATAGAAAAAAGCTATTTAAGTTTGGCATTACCGTGATTGTATTGAACTGGAGACTCAGTATAACATATCACTTATAATAAACAGTGAT
This sequence comes from Phyllobates terribilis, assembly GCF_046119375.1. Taxonomy (NCBI): domain Eukaryota; kingdom Metazoa; phylum Chordata; class Amphibia; order Anura; family Dendrobatidae; genus Phyllobates; species Phyllobates terribilis. Next base: position 113,081,693 of record NW_027362761.1, on the reverse strand, counting down.
TGGTGTTTAAAAAATGAAAAAAAATATATATAATTGCTTTTTTTTGTTCTTTTTGCCTTCCAAAGAGTTAATAAAAAGTGATAAAATGCCATGTGTATCTCAAAATTGGACCAATGAAAACAACAGCTTGTCCTACAAAAAATAAGTCCTCAAAACAGCTCCACAGAAGGAAAATTATGGCTATCAGAAAAAAACAATTTTTTTTTCAAACATTATATTCATTGTACAAAAGTAATAAAGAAAAAAACAAACAAACAAACTGGTATCTAAATTTGGTATGACCATATTCATGCTGACCCGCAGGATATAGTTAACACTTTATTCAGGCAGCATGACAAAAAGCGTAATATTTTAAATGCAAAATAACTGTGGCAGAATTATTGTTTTATTTATATTCCTTCCAGTTACAAAAAGTCTGTTAGCAATTTATATATACCCAAAAATGATGCCAATGAGAAACACAACTCATCACCCCAACCCCTCCCCTCCAAAAAAACAACAAGTCCTCATTTGGCTATGTTGCCAAAAAATAAAAATGTTATGGCACCCGGAACTCTACAATAGAAAAGTGAAAAAAAAATGGTCTGGCTTTACGGTCAAAAGGAGTTATGACTGTAGAGGTGTGGATCAGACTTCAACTGTTCCCTATGAATATCCATCTTGGATGAAGGAGAATTGGAAAGCTGTTCTCAGGAGGCTGCAGGGGGCGAACCGAGAGTACCAAGTAGGGTGACTATATATGATAAATGTATAGTCACTAGGAATGAGTGGACTCGTGGAAGTTTGAATTCATCGGGTTCGGCCGAACTTCAATCCAAAGTTCGGTTCGGGTAGGTTGCAGTTTATGTATGAATTAATCATATACTCTTTTTTATTTGTGCAAATAAAAAAGAGTATATGATTAATTCATACATAAACTGCAACACAAGCAACGTGGTGTATACTGTGCGATGCGGTTTGTGTGACCTTCAATATGTAGGCTGTACAGGGGGGCCACTGAAAATTAAGATAAGATGTCACCTCTCAGATGCCATCAGCAAAATCATTAATAAAAGTTCAGCAATTTCCAAACATTTTATTAATAGACATGGAAATGATGTGTCTTCCTTTGAAGTGTCAGGCATAGAAAGGGTAAAAATTCCATCCAGGGGTGGTGATATTAAAATAAAATTAATAAGCCAGGAAACCTGGTGGATCTACCAGCTGAACACTAGGGTACCACATGGTATCAATATCAGGCAGGATCTGATTTACCATTATGAATAGAGAAATGCATATTTGATGTAATGTATGTTTTCAGTCTGTAAGGGGTTAATCCCCCACCAGGTTTCTCTGCACAGCTGTTCCCATCTAGTGGCCGGATCTGGTGAGTGGGGACTGAATTGTGAACTAGTTTAAAATGTTCCGTCTGCCATCAGATCCTTGTCAATGATTAAGACGTACTGCTTTGCGTTGAAACGCGTATGTTTTTAATGTCTGGACTGTGACTTAATGGATTTTATACTATTTGAAGCTATGAAATAAATGAAGAATGGATTTTTTATGGACTTATAGCTCTGGACTTATTCCTTTCTAAGTTCTGAAAACTTGCCGCACAGCAGGATCCGTGCGCTCCAAGAGGTGGTGAGCAGACATTAACTTTTTTGTATGTTTTTCATCTGATAGATGCCTCTCAATTACTAACCTCTGGGCCTGATGCTAGCTGACATTACACAGCTGATATCAACCCCAAAAACTATTACCCCGAATGTTAGTGCACCAGGGCAATCAGGAAGAGCCGAGGCTAAGAGACAGAATTGGCGCATCTAATGGATGTGACATGTCTGGGGTGGCTGAGGGCTCGCCTTATTAGGCTGGGAAGGAGCCAATATCTATGGACCTTTCCAGCCAATAAATATCAGCCCTCAGCTGTCTGCTTTGCCTTAGCTGGTTATTGAAAATAGACCCCATTTCATTTTTCTTGGGTTCCCTCATGTTTAATAACCAGCATAGGCAAAGCAGAGAGCTGGGGGCTGATATTAATAGGCTTGGAAGGTCCATGGATATTGGCCCTTTCCTGGCATAATAAGACCAGCTCACAGCTGTCTGCTTTTCCTTGGCTGGTTATTAAAATAGGGGGACCCCACATAATTTTTTTATTTATTTTACATTGTCCTTACGTTAGTCAGAGAACAATAACGGTGATACCCTTGATCCAGTGGTTATACAGGCCAGGTCACATGTTGCACCTGCCCATCACAGTTATGCCAATATTTGGCATGGCTGTGATGGCTCAAGAAGTGCTGCAGCCTTTCAACAAACTCTATTCGGCACTGAACCCGAACAGTAAAATGGACTTCTGGGAAAAAGTCTGTGTTCGGTACCATGTTAGGAGTAGTGGGTTCGCTCATCACTAATAGTCACTTTTCAATGCCAGGGTGACGGGTCCCTTTAATGCTACATATTTTTCTGAAGTGGCCATTGCAGGTGAAATGAGCTGCTAATAGTAACTTCTGAAACTTCTGTTACCTGTGACTGATCGCCTGTTAAATGGTTTGTCTGCATTGAGACAAATTCTAAAAAAATTAAAAAGTGTTATTATTCCTAAAGTAAAATATATATATATATAAAAAAAAAACTGCAGTAGCGCTGCTGCTGTAGTAAGATCAGATAGGCAAAGAGCCGCAATCTCAAAGCACCGTATGCCCTGGTGCAAGTAATAATGAAATGATTAAAAGAAAAGAAATGCGCTGCAAACCACTCATAAAATACAAATCACTCATAAAATCCACCTGTATATACAAGAGAGTGCCGTGTCTGCAAATCCCTGACGAAGGAGGCCGTGACCTCAGAAACGCGTCGGATAAGCGCTGGACTGTTTTTCCCTCAGTGGAATCCCCCAGCTGTTGTGACGTCACACAGATACTAAGCGCTCACATCCTTGATCATCAGCTGTCCTGCAGGTGTAACCGGCCGGCTCACTTATCAGGCTGTCTGCAGTTCTTCTCACCCATGATCTTCATCCCTGTATCCACCTAGTGCAACGGCTGCATATACCTGAAAGCCCGAGTCTCTGAGAGTCTCTGCGGCCCTCTATCTCCGGCGTTAACACGCCGTCTGAACCCATATTCTGCAACACTCACGGCTTATTCTACAGACTCTGGCACTTGTCCATCACCTCTAGTTGCAGTTGTGACTTCTTCAAAGGACCCCTGGAAGCTGCACGTGTATATCTGAAGTGCTTCATTTGGACTACCATTTTCTCTAAGACAGGTAGGAATTGCTCCTTTTGTATTTTATGAGTGGTTTGCAGCGCATCTCTTTTCTTTTAATCATTTGTTATTATTCTTATACCTTTTGCTTAGAACATAATATATTTGCAATTACATTGGAAATGTAAAAAAAAGTGTAGAGAGCATGTGACAGGCGACCATTTGGTAAATGTATCATGAAGGTGCTATTTCTTGGAGTTATCCCCTTTTTTAATTACTTGTGTGTTTACAACAGTGGGAACTCAAGAACAAGCTTATTATTGGAGGTGTACAACTCTACCCCGACTATTCCATCTAAATAGCATTGAGAGAAGTTTGTAATTTCTGTTTGTGCATTACTTTCTTGTTTTACTTTGCAGCACCAAATGTGGGATGGAAAAGCTGTTCTTACGGCTATTTTGAGGCCTTAAGCTATCATTCACTGCATAAACATCACATTATGTATCAACTCAAATTCTACCGAGCAGCTGGGACTTTCTTGAGCAAGAAGCGAGGAAATCAACTAAATCTAGTTGACAGCATCTTCTAAGGGAGTCGGCTCATTACACTTTGGTGTCGTGCTGCTACCAGTTTTAACAGTGTGTCACTTTTTTGTTCTAAAAACCACAGTTGCCAATATTATCTCGCTGGAGTCCAGAGGAATGTAATACTGATCAGTTCTGAGAATCATTTGTCACTGTCTTTAAAGTTAAATGTGAAATCCTCAAACATAACATTGGTCAATTCTTTCATACAACGTGCTGTAAATAAAATAAATAATCTTGCTGACAATTCATGTCTGGGACCTTGAAATAAGTCAGTACTTAGCTACTCTCAAGTATTGTGTAAAATGGCCAAAATTAGGTCAGCCTTAGATTTACAAGTGTTCAGTCTAAGTTTGTAAATGGTTGTGAAGGTAGCTGGCAACATGTAACCACAACACTTGTAAGCCAAAAGCAAACTCTTGTATACCCCATGGGCATAATTTCGCCTAATTTCTCACACTACAATAAACTTTCACACTCTTGCTGAAAAAAAATGGATTGAAGCAGATCTTTTTTCATTAATCAATAAATTTGATTTAGTACCTACAATGGTAAAACTTCTAAAGGTCCCCATTTGAGGAGTAATAAGATCAGATATACAGTCATGAGAAAAACTAAAATATCCCCTCTTTGAAATCTATGATTTTACCTTTTAAGATATACTGGTAATAAAAAAAAATCTGGTCTTAAGAAGGTGTTATAATTAGTTAAATACTACCCCAGATGAACAACAATACTGTGTCCTTATTTATTTAGCAAAAACTAGGCCAAAATGCAGAAGCAATGTGTGCACACCCTTACAGCTTCTATAGGAATTAAAAGGGTAAGTATTAGTCAAGTGCTCCTAATCAAATGCCCTTGATTAATTGTTCATAAGTCTGACCACCTCAAAAAAAAAAAAGATTGGAAGCGTAGACTGAAGATTGGTTGGGGAAATGCAGCGGCAGAAGAAGTGAAGAATAGAACAGCATAAAAGCAGAAGTTTTGGCAATTTGCTGATCTGGAGCATTCAGGTGTGTGTTCACACAATGCAAAGGAGGAACGACAACATCAATGATCTTAGACAAAGAATTGTTGCTGCCAAACAATTTGGGAAGGTTTTTGAAGCCAGTTCCAAACAATTTGGACTCAATCATTCTACAGTGAGAAAGATTATTCACAAGTGAAAACCATTGAAGACAGTTGACAATCTTCCAGGAGTGGATGTGTGGCGCCACTGAGGGTTCGGTCGCCACAGAGGTACTGCATCTCACCCAGAGGTGTGGTATCTCATTCTCACTTAAGGAAGGGGTACAGCTTGGGACCCTAACACCTGCATCCAACACATACCCGCAATGGGGGTAGGGCGAGATTGCTCCTAAGGGAGAGCACAGTCCCGGGTCCCTAGCTGTGGGAGGTGTTATGTAGTGGGTGTGGGTGGAGGAAGTAGCTTAGGGGAGCACATGAGAGGAAGGTATAAATAGAGAAGCCATCTTATTTAGTTGAGTTCAGAACAGTGAGCAGTGAGTGAGGACAGTCTACAGTGAGAGGAGTGGAGCAGGGCTCTGCAGGAGCTCTGCTCAGGCAGAGGGCCTGAGGAGAGGCCCAGGACTGAAGGAAGAGGAGAGGGAGCAGGAAGGGCTCCAGGAACGAAGGAAGGGACCCCAGGGGTACGGGCAGTGCTAGAGGCCACCCGTATGCCCGAATCTACCAGGAGGTGGAAGGGTCAGGCCACACAAAGGGGACTGGTCCCTCAACTAGCAGAGCACTTTATGTCTCAACTAGAAACCGGAGGCTGCAGTATTTCAAGTCCTGTAGCCAACAGTCCATATCAGTCTCACCAAGAAGGTAGCTATAGAGGACCCAGGGGACGGAACAGACGTCGCCCGACAAGGCCCGCAGGTACCGGATTGGGACACTTGGTATGAGGTGCAGGGAGACGGCCAGAGAAAGGACACAGAAGGGGATCCCATTAAGTACTCCAGAGATATCTGAGGGTAGACTGAACCCCTCCGTGAGTAAGCGCAGCACGACGAGGGAAGTTACGCTGGTACCTGTAACTTGGACTGCAATAACCGTTAGTAAAGACTCTGAGGACTGCACCCCATTGTCTTTGTGATTATTGCTGCGCCATCAAACCTTGCACTACAACACCCAGCACAACCTATGCCATCTACACTACCCTGGAGCTAAGCTCTACCTGTGGAGAGCCACACCAGCTTTGCTGCACTGACATCAGCTCCAGAGGACCTGCTCCGCAGCGGCGGCTCCCTTGAGCTGCATACCACAGGTGGCATCACAAACTTTGTACATAAATCCCCTGTAAATATACCCCTTTGAATGACCGACCTGGGTCACAGACTGGGTCACTGTGACATCACCCCTAGCAACGACCGGCCCGGCACCGAGTACCCCACGGCCCAGGGAGCGCGTCAGATGCGCCACTGAATTCACATCAAAGTTAGACAGTGCAGTGCTCAGTAAAATTGTTAAAAAAAAACAAGAGCTACCAATGAAACTCTGTAGGCATCAGTTAGCATGTTAATATTTAAGTTCATCACAATACAATTAAAAAAGACTGAACCAGTAAGGTTGTGAGGAGCTGCCCACTTACTAAAGACTATGACACTTTTCCAGCAACGGACCACCATTTTTGTCAATATTATTATTTTGTTTTATTAGTGATTTACTTGTTATGTTTTATATAGTTCTGCTAACTTGTCAGTTCGTGCACTAGATTCACTTGTAAAATGTCCAGCATTCCACTAATCTGTATCTCAGGATATCTGTATCTCAGGAGTATCTAACCATTGTTCCAACACCCAAGAATCTCATTATGTGTGTGTAGATTGTAGACATAGTGGAGCCGTTGTGGCGCCCCTGAGGGCTCAGTCGCCACAGGGGTACTGCACCTCAGAATGAGGTGTGGTATCTCCTCTCCAAGGTAAGGATGGAGCACCACACAGGACCCCAACCACACACTCAACACTACACCACTCCAGTTCTGCAGGGGGCCTAAAAGCACCATAGTGCTGCCCCGGTCCAGAATGGAGGAGTTGGGGGGAACCAAAGTTAGGGGGAACCAAGTAGTGAGTGAGGGTGGAAGAAGCACTTTACTTTAGCACTTAATAGAATCATATATAACTGGAGGCCATTTTAATAACCGGGTCTTTAGTCGTGGGTCTTTGGGACGGCAAGTCAGCACAAAGCTGCTGCTGGCTGGAGGGTCCACGGTTCCCGGTCTCAGGCCTCGAGACGGGGGACTGGGGCAGAGTTAAAACCGGCTCTGTCCCCGGTCAGAGTCCAACCAAGAAGGCCCAGGAGGGGAGCAGAGGAGTTAAGCTCCACAGGCGAAAGGATCTCAGGGGGTGCGGACGGAGCGGATTCGCCACCTACATGCCTTATTCTGGCCTTGCCAGAGAGACCCTGCCGCAAGAGGGGGTACCGGTCCCCGATTATCTGACTTTGCACTTCACGTCTCTGTCGGAGAAGTCCGGAGGCTTATGTGGATCCCAGGGGGATACAGACAGAGCGGAGTCGCCACCCGTATTCCCTAATCTGAGTTCATCCAGAGAGACCCGGCCTTACGCCAAGTTCTCACCACTAGTAACCAAGAAGGGCACCCAGTCGGTCCGGGAGCTACACGCTACCCATCAAGGACATCGCAGTACCCGTACGGGACACAGTGGGGGACACAAGGCGGGAGAAGTACAACAGGAGAGGAACACTTTAGAGCGGGGGTCCTGTCAAGCGCTCCTGAACTACCTGGAGTGTGCTGAACCCCACCCTGGCGGCCGCAGCTCGCCATGTGACAGCAGAGAGAAGCTCTGAGCTGAGAAAGCACCACCATGAGTAAAGGCTTGGATGACTTCAAATATTGACTCTGTCTGTTCTTTCCTCTGCGGCACTGCACCCGCCAATGCTCTATCCTGCATCCCTTCTCCTACGCTGCCCTGAGGCCCCGCTCCACCTGTGGGGAGCCGCACCAACTAAGCTGCCTGACCACCGGGCTCAGAGGACTGTAGCAGCGCTGGCGTCACGAACTTTCCCTATCCCATACACCTTTCCCCCCATTATTCCTTGCTTTCAAGAGTGACCCCAGGGTACGGGCCCGGGAGCCGGCCACCGCGACATCCCCAAAACCAAACAGCAAGGCCCGGGCGCCGAGTCCCCATCCCTTGGGCGCGTCACCGTCACCACAGGGGGTCTTACATGCAGTCTCAGATGAAGGCTTCTAGAATATTCTTCATTGTTTTAGCGAACAGTGAATGTTTAAGGGGGAGGGTGTGATCACTTCTGACCTCGGAGGGGACTGATCCCAGTGGAAGAAAGGAGAGACATGTTTTAGAAAATAGTTGGGTGGAAGGATTGAAGGAAGAGGATGGAGACCGTGGACTTGGAAGGATGGGTGGATAAACATGTTACCATTATGGATTATGTCGGTTGAATTTAAACTTTCTTAAAAGAACTGTTGCTACTGGATAGAGGATCATGGACTGTGGCTACCGACTATACTAGCTGGAGATACGAAATCTGTGGGCCAACCAAAAGTTGGGAGACAGTGAGTATGGCCTTATACAAAGCCAGTGGAACTTCTGGACCCAGATTGGGAACTTAAGGACTGAGAGATCTGTATTTTCGCCATTTACCTGGAATTGCTTTATTACCATGGCTGTGATCAATAAAATATTGTTTCATCGTTAACCTGCCTAGGTGATTACTTACAACCCACAAACTCAGATCTTTACAAGTGGTGTCAGCAGGTGGGATCACCTATCTCTGGACAGCATACCAGGGAAAGTTACTAAGAGGTTGTTATGCTGGCGTGTCCTTTAATAAAATAAAATAAAACTTAAAGGACACGTCGGGGTCCACCGGACTGCAGAAGAGCTGCAGCAGCTGAGCCCCAGAGGAATGTTCAGCTAAGCACAGAGAAAGAAATAAACTAGTGTGTTAAATGCACACACAAGTAGTAACTAAATAAGGTACAATGCTGGGAGTTAACAACACTCCAGAAACAAAACTTATAAACTTCTGCACTGCAAGACACCGCTGTGCAGAGCAGGAAAGATTTTGCAGCACTAGATGTCGGCGTATAGAGCAGAAGATAGCTGCAGGCCAGGAAAGGCCGGAACCTAAGTTCCTAAAGGGGAGGAGAATCTCTGCAGCACCCAACACATGGGTGTAAAAGCGGCAGTGTGACCACACATACAATGCCGGACCCTGGAATCCTGGATCGGTAGCAAGGACGCCTCCGTGGTATGGACACCAACCGGTGAACCGACACGGTAGAGCGTGCTGCTCACAGCATTCCCCTAGCCCTAATTGATGGCTAGGATGACTAGGGAGCACACTGCAGGAACCCTTGACAATGACTCTCACACACTGCATTTACTGCCAGACACCTCACCCCAGGTTAGAAAGAGATAGACCAGGCACTGGGGCGAAGCCCACGGAGCCCTTAAATACACAAGAGACAGCCCCAGCCCCCCAGGACAACCAACCACGCTGTACCAGACAGCAGGGGGCATGGCTTATCAGCACATGACCGTAAGTGGGCGTGGCTTAGCTGGGCAAGACCGCAAGCGGCGTGGCTTAGCGGCACATGACCGCAAGGGGGCATGGCTTAGCGACACATGAGCAGAAATGCAGAAACCACACTTAGAATCCCTAGAACGGAACCTAAATGCTGACAATTGTGAGAAAGCCCTTCTCCTGCGTACCGGCCTAACATTACCCCCCTCTCTAGGGCCCCCCCCGGAATTATGGATACTCTCAAAAGCGGCAATAAGACCCGGAGCGTTGATATTGTCAGCCGGCTCCCAAGTCCTATCATCCGGACCATAATCCCACCAGTCCACCAAATAAAACTTCTTGCCCCTAACCACCTTAGAAGAAATTATTTAATTTACCTCAAAGTCATCCTGTGCAGATTCCGATTCAGCCGGAAAGGAACCAGAGAATTCATTGAGAGTAACCGGCTTGAGTAAAGAGACATGGAAGGTGTTAGAAAGTCGCCAAGCGGCCGGCAATTTCAACAGATAGGCCACATCATTCACTTTGGCCAAGATTTTAAATGGCCCCAAATACCGGGGAGCAAATTTAGTCGAAACCACCCGGAGACGAATATTGCGTGCAGAAAGCCACACCAAGTCCCCAGGAGCATAACTTGGAGCAGGACGCCGATGCCTATCGGTCGTGACCCTCATACGCTCCTTAGAAGCACGCAAAAACTCCTGAGTCTGATCCCAGATATCCCTGGCATTAGTTGCCCAATCCTCCACAGCGGGAAGAGGATTATTACCAAGTACGGGCATCGGAACCCGAGGATGTTGTCCGAAATTCATCAAGAATGGCGTCTGCCCCGTAGAATCTGCCACATACTATACCAGACAGCAGGGGGCGTGGCTCAGCGGCACATGACCGCAATGGGCGTGGCTTAGTGATACAATACCACAATGGGCGTGGCTTAGCGGCACATGACCACAAGGGGGCGTGGCTTAGCGGCACATGATCAGAAACACAGAAACCACACTTAGAATCCCTAGAACGGAACCTAAATGCTGACAATTACTGACCAGCAGGAAAGAGCCTGGCCGGACGCCGCGAGAAAGCCCTTCTCCTGCGTACCGGCCTAACAGAGGTGACTTGGCAGAAGAAATGTCAGACTCCATCTACAAGAGGCTCAAGAAGGAGGAGCTGAGAACCCTTTGCTCTGAGAGAGAACTAGAGTGGTTGCCGGAGGACAATCGGGCCACCCTAATAAATCGTTTGGACGATTGGGACCAGGAACAACCACATGAGGAGGTCAGTTCAGATGTGGATGAGGGACAACAGCCCAGGGCTATCATCCAGATGGTGGAGGATCGACCGTCTGAGTTGAGGCGGATGCTGGACGCGCTAGGAGATCGGGCTACGGAGATAGAACGGGCGGCAGTGTTAAGCAAATATCTGGGTGTGCATGTAGCAGTACCCCAACCCGCCCCATTGCAGAGGACAGTAGATAACAGGAGACAGGGGCCCGCATCTTTAAGGTACCGAGATATACCACAGTTCAATGAGGACACCTTGGATATTGATGAACATCTCCGGTTATTTGAGAACCTCTGTATGCTGCATGAGGTATCAGTCAGTGACTGGCCCAGATTTTTGAGTGTTGGCCTGACCGGAAAAGCAAGAGAAGCTTTTAATAACTTGTCTTCTGGGGATCAGAGATGTTACTATACCATTTGCAGCGCATTACTAGAGAGGTATGCGGTCACGCCGGAAACCTACCGGAGGAAGTTTCGGGAGACTGACAAGCCCGCTGCACACACACATCGGGAGTTTGCCAACACACTACGTATGGCATGCACTCGGTGGATAGAAGGACTGAGGGCTCAGGAAGCAGAACATGTAATGGATATAATCATGCTGGAACAATTTATGTCAAAGCTCCCAGGTAATTTAAAAGAATGGGTGGCAGATAGAAAACCACTCAGACTGGATGAGGCTGCAAGATTGGCTGATGATTGGTTTGCTAATCGACCAGGGCAACGTGGAAGTACAGCCCCAGTGAGTCGGGAACAGGAGCTTACAGGCAGGCCATTGAAACCCATGGACTGGCCAGAGGAGGAACGGCAGGGAGTTCGGACTTCACAAAGAGGGGGAGGTTGCCCAAGCCCCCAAGTACGGCCTGTGTTGGGGCGAGGAAGGCTTAACTGCCATAACTGTGGATGCATGGGACACTTTGCCAGGGAATGCCGGGAACATTCTAGTCCACATCATTCGCGTCCCCAACCTGTGAACACTGTGCTGCAATGGGGCTGGAATGCTGAGGGAGAGAGGATCCCACTACCCCGACCAGAAGAAGAAGAGGCATATGTTGTACAAGGAGAAGTGGTCCGGACTAGATGGGACACCTCAGAGTCTATTAACCAGCATCTGCAGCCGGTCTGGGTAGAGGGTGTGGAGGCTGTGGGGCTCCGTGACTCCGGAGCCTCAGTCACATTGTTAAAAGACCATTTAGTACAGGACCAATGTATTGTCCCCGGCAGCCGTATGTTAGTCAATGTAGCTGGAGGAGAATCTTTGAACATTCGGAGGGCCAGACTACATTTAGACTGGGGCCACAGTCATGGAATGGTGGATGTAGGAGTAGTGCGGCACCTACCAGTAGATGTGTTGCTGGGAAACAATCTGGGAGCAGGATTGGTATGCCACTGGGCCAATGTTGTAACCGGAAGCCAAGGACCGGTTCACACTGCATCAGCTGATAGGGAAAGGAGCAATATCAACATGCCAGCAGTGAGTGATATACAAAATGCAATGACTGTCACAATGAAGGAATGTAATCTGGGGGAGGTAAATTACATCTCGGACTTCGGGACACTGGATCTACCATCACCCTTGTCAGCCCAGATACTGTCCCCCCAGAGCTCCCTTTACCAGGCCGCCAAGTGATCATCCCCCTAACTGGGTGTCAGCACTCTGGGGTTGGTTACAATGGATACAAGTTTGGTTCTCATTGGGCTTGTGGGGAGTTTCCCAGGACAAACTGGGGATCAGGGGGGATATGGAGGACCCCGCGGAAAGGACAGACCCCTGATCCAGCGAACTAAATACAGAGTCCTCGTCTCAGAGCTTCCCCCATTGGGAAGTTGGCAGTATCTGAAAGACCATATGAGAGAATCTGGAGATGTCTATTACACTGACGTATACCAGGGTGGAATGGGGACTGTGGAGTATATTTGCAAGGACGACATGGAATATGCTTTGAGGAAACTTGATGATACAAAGTTTCGTTCTCATAAAGGTGAGACCTCTTACATTCGTGTCTGTGCTGAAAAAGTGGGCGAGGTCTGTGAGGAGCTGCCCACTTACTAAAGACTATAATACTTTTCCAGCAACGGACCACCATTTTTGTCAATATTATTATTGTGTTTTATTAGTGATTTACTTGTTATGTTTTATATAGTTCTGCTAACTTGTCAGTATGTGCACTAGATTCACTTGTAAAATGTCCAGCATTCCACTAATCTGTATCTCAGGATATCTGTATCTCAGGAGTATCCAACCATAGTTCCAATCGCCAATAATCTCATTATGTGTGTGTAGATTGTAGACACAGTGGAGCCGTCACCACAGGGGGTCTTACATGCAGTCTCAAATAAAGGCTTCTAGAATATTCTTCATTGTTTTAGCGAACAGTGAATGTTTAAGGGGGAGGGTGTGATCACTTCTGACCTGGGAGGGGACTGATCCCAGTGGAAGAAAGGAGAGACATGTTTTAGAAATAGTTGGGTGGAAGGATTGAAAGAAGAGGATGGAGACCGTGGACTTGGAAGGATGGGTGGATAAACATGTTACCATTATGGATTATGTCGGTTGGATTTAAACTTTCTTAAAAGAACTGTTGCTACTGGATAGAGGATCATGGACTGTGGCTACAGACTATAACTGGCTGGAGATACGAAATCTGTGGGCCAACCAAAAGTTGGGAGACAGTGAGTATGGCCTTATACAAAGTCAGTGGAACTTCTGAACCTAGATTGGGAACTTAAGGACTGAGAGATCTGTATTTTCGCCATTTACCTGAAATTGCTTTATTACCATGGCTGTGATCAATAAAATATTGTTGCATCGTTAACGTGCCTAGGTGATTACTTACAACCCACAACCTCAGATCTTTACAAAGGTTTATTTGGAAGGGTTTCTAAGATAAAGCCTCTTCTTTCTAAAAATAAAATGGCAGCAGTGCTAAAGTTTTGCAAAGTTACATCACAACAAACCTCAACTACTACTGGAACAATGTCCTTTGTACATATGAGACCATAGTGGAACTATTTGGCCATAATGCCACCATGTTTGATGAAAATGTAGCATATCAGCACAAACACCGTATTTTTCAGACTATTAGACGCAACGGACCATAAGACGCACCTAGGTTTTAGAGGAGGAACATAGAAAAAAAAATTGAAGCAAAAAATGTGTTCATGATACACTGTTATGGGGGGGCGAGTCTGCTGCTGACACTGGGTAATGTCCCCCAATTCTGTACTAATATCCCCCATCTGGTATACAATACAGACCAAAAGTTTGGACACACCTCCTTTTGAAAATTGTACATTCACACTCAAGGCATCAAAACTATGAATTAACACATGTGGAATTATATACTTAACAAAAAAGTGTGAAACAACTGAAAATATGTCTTATATTCTAGGTTCTTCAAAGTAGCCACTGTAACGGGTCTGGGAGGCGGAACCTCTGGGCTACTATACAAGGGAGCGGTCCTTGTAAGGGAGCGGGTGGCGACCAGGCAGGCAGTCACAGCAGGTGACCGGGACAGTCTCTGGGTGTACGGGCAGGAGGTCACGGCAAGTGATCAGGGCAGTCTCTGGAAGAACGGGCTGGAGGTCACGGCAAGTGACCGGGGCAGTCTCTGGAAGAACGGGCTGGAGGTCACGGCAAGTGACCGGGGCAGTCTCTAGGTAAAGGGTAGGTACGACCTGTGATGGCTGAACCTCCAGGTAGGCTAGCAAGGCAGATGGAGGATGTGTGCTCCCAGGTGAGCAAGCGAGAGTCTCTGGAATAGCAGGTGGTCACAGCACGTGACGGCGGAGCCTCCAGGTAGGCAAGCAGGCAGGTAGCGGAGAAGCGCTCCCAGGTGAGCGGGCAAGAGTCTGAAATAGCTGGTGGTCACAGCACGTGACAGCGGAGCCTCCGGGCTGGCAAGCAGGCAGGTAGCGGAGAAGCGCTCCCAGGTGAGCGGGCAAGAGTCTGGAATAGCTGGTGGTCACAGCACGTGACAGCGGAGCCTCCGGGCAGGCAAGCAGGCAGGTAGCGGAGAAGCGCTCCCAGGTGAGCGGGCAAGCTGGTCCATAGACAGACTGACCGGAGTTGTAAGGCAGACCGTCGGACCTCAGGCAAGCAGGCAGGTAGCTGATGTGCGCTCCCAGGTGAGCGGGCAAGTTGGTCCTTAGACAGACTGACCGGAGTTGTAAGGCAGACCGTCGGACCTCAGGCAGGCAGGCAGGTAACAGGAAATCAGGCAGGATTAGGACAGCAAGCTGGCAGGAATCTGGCAGGTAACTGGCAGGTAACTGGCAAGGGACCTGAGGGCTGAAGCAGAGTAGAACGGTGCAACAACATTGCTCGGGCACCTCCATTTTGGAGGAGGTGCCTTATATATGGTAAAGTCCTCCGGCCATTGGCCGGGGACTCCTTAGGACGGCGCGCGCGGCCCCTTTAAGAGGGAGGGAGGGCGCGCGCGCGCGCCCTAAGCACAGTGGCCGGGAAGGAGCGCGCGCTGCCAGCAGAGCGGGAGAGGGACGCCGGGCACGGAGCAGAGCGGTGAGGGGAACAGCGTCCCTGCCTAGCAGAGGGCAGGGACGCCGGCACTACAGTACCCCCCCCTTTAGGCCCCCCCTTTTTTAGGCCAGATAGAAATTTAGCTAGGATGAGAGGGGCATGGATGTTCTCCCGGGGCTCCCACGTTCTCTCCTCAGGACCAAACCCCTTCCAATCTACCAGAAAAAAGGTCTTTCCTCTTACCCTTTTGGTGGCAAGAATGTTCTCTACCTCAAACTCGTCCTCAGCAGAAACCGGACCAGGAGGCGTACCTGTAGACTTGGAAAAAGAGTTAAGCACCACGGGTTTGAGGAGAGATACATGGAAGGAGTTAGGGATCCGTAAGTTGGCCGGGAGTTTCAATTTATAGGCCACCGGGTTGATCTGACTGATGACCTCCAGAGGACCGATGAACCGAGGTCCTAACTTGTAAGAAGGTATCTTGAGTCGAACATATTTAGATGAGAGCCAGACTTTATCTCCTGGACGAAATTGTGGAGGATCCAGGCGTTTTTTGTCAGCGTGTCTTTTCATACGCTCGGATGACAGAAGGAGTGCGGACCGGGTTCTCTCCCATATGGAGGAAAATTTGCTAACGAGAGATTCCGCAGCCGGGTTGTCCACAGAGGTGGAGACAGGAAAAGGAATCCGAGGATGCTGACCAAAGACTACAAAAAACGGGGATTTGGAGGAGGATTCGCTCTCGTGATTATTATAAGAGAACTCGGCCCATGGTAGGAGATCCACCCAGTCAGAATGGTGGGCATTAACGAAGTGCCGGAGGTAACTGGTCAGGTTCTGATTGATCCGCTCCACTTGACCATTGGACTGTGGGTGGTAAGCGGAAGAGAAGTCCAGGGTGACGTCTAGTAGTTTACAAGTGGCTCTCCAGAAACGTGAGGTGAACTGTACCCCACGATCCGACACGATGTGGAGGGGCAGGCCATGAAGACGGAAGATGTGGCGGATAAAGTCTTTAGCCAGCTCGGGTGCAGACGGAAGGCCTGGCAGGGGAATAAAGTGAGCCATCTTGGAAAAGCGGTCAGCGACCACCCAAATGACCGTACAACCGGCAGAGACGGGGAGATCAGTTATAAAGTCCATTGCTATATGCTGCCAGGGGGCAGCAGGTACAGGAAGCGGAAGGAGGCGTCCGGCTGGCAGATGTCTCGGGACTTTGTTGCGGGCGCAGGACACACAGGCAGAAACAAAGTCTATTATGTCCTTGTGCAGGGTAGGCCACCCTTTGGGATTAGTACCCTTATGGGTGAGCGCGGAAATTGGGGCAGTCCGGGAAGAGAAGTGCGGGATGAAGAGGCGGTAATAGTTGGCGAAGCCCAGGAACCGTTGAATAGCCTTCAACCCCTCTGGTCGGGGCCATTTCTCGATGGCAGACAGTTTCTCAGGATCCATTTGTAGGCCGGTCTGAGAGATAATGTAGCCCAGAAACGGAAGCGAGGTCTGCTCAAAGAGGCACTTCTCATATTTAGCGTAGAGATGGTTCTGCCTGAGCCTGAGCAGGACCTGACGAACATCCCTCCGGTGAGTCTGGAGATCCGGAGAGAAGACCAAGATGTCGTCCAGGTACACCACTACGCAGGAGTAGAGAAGGTCCCGGAAGATGTCATTGACCAACTCTTGAAAGATGGCAGGAGCGTTACAGAGGCCAAAGGGCATTACCAGATATTCATAGTGGCCGTCCCGGGTGTTGAATGCCGTCTTCCATTCATCCCCCTGACGGATACGAACCAGGTTGTACGCCCCACGGAGGTCCAGTTTGGTGAAGATTCTAGCCCCCCTCAGACGATCAAATAACTCCGGAATGAGCGGAAGGGGGTACTTATTCTTCACCGTGATCTGGTTAAGGCCTCTATAGTCTATACAGGGACGGAGAGAGCCGTCCTTCTTTTTGACGAAAAAGAAGCCTGCTTCCGCCGGGGAGGTAGATTTCCGGATGAATCCCCTGGCCAGATTCTCCTCAATATATTCGGACATCGACCGGGTCTCAGCAGCGGATAATGGATAAATACGCCCACGGGGAGGAGAAGTACCAGGTAACAGGTCGATAGGGCAGTCGTATGGTCTATGAGGGGGTAGTGTCTCTGCCTCCTTTTTATTAAAGACATCAGCATAAGACCAATAAGGAATCGGAAGTCCAGGTAGATTAGCTGGGGTAGGAGAAGGACGGACGGGATGAACGGGAACCAGACAGGTCTTATGGCAGCCCTGTCCCCAGCGAAGGACTTCTCCGGTCTGCCAGTCAAGAACGGGTGCATGTTTCTGGAGCCAAGGTAGGCCTAGCAAGAGGGCGTGAGAGAGTCCAGGCAGAACATGGAAGGAGATACTTTCAGAATGCAGCATTCCCACCTGCAGAGTAATGGATTCGGTGATGAGTTGGATGGGGCGTGGTAAGAGCCCCCCATCCACGGCAGCAACAGACAAGGGTACAGCCAGAGGTTTGGTGGGGATGCGGTATTTCTCTACCAGGGACTGTGAAATAAGATTCCCGGCTGCTCCAGAGTCCAGTTGGGCTAGTTCGAAATAACGGTTCTCCCCGTAGACGATTGAAACTGACAACAGCAGGGATGGAGAGGATTTATTCTTGTCTAGGTGGACCTCTCTGAGCGAACCTAGACACAGGCGTTTCCCGACCTCTCCGGGCAGGCACGGATCCGGTGCTCCTTACTGCCACAGTAGAAGCAGGTCCCCTCGGCACGGCGTAAGTCCTGACGGGTCTTGACCATCTTGGTCTGGTCGACCTGCATAGGCTCAGGAGGGTGTACCTGGTTAGAGACAGAAGGAGTGACGGGTTTCTGAAAAGTAGGAGCTAGACGTGGTAACCTCCTCTCACGGGTGACCTCTCTGGCACGCTCCTGGAACCGTAGGTCAATCCGGGTGGCAAGAGTTATTAAGTCATCGAGAGTGGTAGGAATGTCCCGACCGGCAAGTTCATCTTTAATACGGCCGGACAGACCCTCCCAGAAGACGGAAACCAGAGCGTCGTTATCCCAGGCCAGCTCCGAGGCAAGGGTACGGAACCGTATGGCATATTGGCCCACGGTGAGACTTTCCTGACGGAGGCGTAGCAACGATGATGCGGATGAGGTCTTCCGTCCGGGTTCGTCGAAGACTTTCCGGAAAGCCGTGAGAAAAGCAGGCAAGTTGGACACCAGGGGGTCTCCTCTCTCCCATAGAGGATTTAGCCAGGCCAGGGCCTCCCCGGTGAGATGGGACATGATGAATGCAATTTTGGCTCGGTCGGAGTTAAACTGGTGGGACAATAGTTCAAAGTGCAGGGTGCACTGATTTATGAAGCCCCGAGCCTGGGCTGAGTCGCCTCCGAAGCGAGGAGGTGCAGAAAGCCGAGGTCCGGGATAGGATATCATGGTGTTAGTGGACAGCGGAGCTGCCGGATTGCGAGACATGGCACTGGCGGAGGTTGTTGGTGGAGCAGTCAGAGTGTCCAGGCGAGTATTGACATTCCGCAGGTGACCCAGGATGGACTCCTGTTGGGACCTCTGACGGGACAGTTCATGACACAGGTCCGAGAGCGAGGGAGCTTGGGTGCCACCGGGTTCCATGGCCCGAGCAAACTGTAACGGGTCTGGGAGGCGGAACCTCTGGGCTACTATACAAGGGAGCGGTCCTTGTAAGGGAGCGGGTGGCGACCAGGCAGGCAGTCACAGCAGGTGACCGGGACAGTCTCTGGGTGTACGGGCAGGAGGTCACGGCAAGTGATCAGGGCAGTCTCTGGAAGAACGGGCTGGAGGTCACGGCAAGTGACCGGGGCAGTCTCTGGAAGAACGGGCTGGAGGTCACGGCAAGTGACCGGGGCAGTCTCTAGGTAAAGGGTAGGTACGACCTGTAATGGCTGAACCTCCAGGTAGGCTAGCAAGGCAGATGGAGGATGTGTGCTCCCAGGTGAGCAAGCGAGAGTCTCTGGAATAGCAGGTGGTCACAGCACGTGACGGCGGAGCCTCCAGGTAGGCAAGCAGGCAGGTAGCGGAGAAGCGCTCCCAGGTGAGCGGGCAAGAGTCTGGAATAGCTGGTGGTCACAGCACGTGACAGCGGAGCCTCCGGGCTGGCAAGCAGGCAGGTAGCGGAGAAGCGCTCCCAGGTGAGCGGGCAAGAGTCTGGAATAGCTGGTGGTCACAGCACGTGACAGCGGAGCCTCCGGGCAGGCAAGCAGGCAGGTAGCGGAGAAGCGCTCCCAGGTGAGCGGGCAAGCTGGTCCATAGACAGACTGACCGGAGTTGTAAGGCAGACCGTTGGACCTCAGGCAAGCAGGCAGGTAGCTGATGTGCGCTCCCAGGTGAGCGGGCAAGTTGGTCCTTAGACAGACTGACCGGAGTTGTAAGGCAGACCGTCGGACCTCAGGCAGGCAGGCAGGTAACAGGAAATCAGGCAGGATTAGGACAGCAAGCTGGCAGGAATCTGGCAGGTAACTGGCAGGTAACTGGCAAGGGACCTGAGGGCTGAAGCAGAGTAGAACGGTGCAACAACATTGCTCGGGCACCTCCATTTTGGAGGAGGTGCCTTATATATGGTAAAGTCCTCCGGCCATTGGCCGGGGACTCCTTAGGACGGCGCGCGCGGCCCCTTTAAGAGGGAGGGAGGGCGCGCGCGCACCCTAAGCACAGTGGCCGGGAAGGAGCGCGCGCTGCCAGCAGAGCGGGAGAGGGACGCCGGGCACGGAGCAGAGCGGTGAGGGGAACAGCGTCCCTGCCTAGCAGAGGGCAGGGACGCCGGCACTACAGCCACCTTTTGCTTTGATGACTGCTTTGCACACTCTTGGCATTCTCTTGATGAGAATCAATACAGAAAAATCTTCAAATGAGAAGGTGTGTCCAAACTTTTGGTCTGTACTGTATATGCCCCCATCCTGGTATATATGGCCCGCCCTTCCTGTTATACGTGGCCACCATCCCCATCTTGGTATACATGGCCCCCATCCTGGTATACATGGCCCCCCATCCTGGTATGCATGGCACCCCCATCCTGGTATGCATGGCACTCCCATCCCCATCCTGGTATGCATGGACTCCCATCCCCATCCTGATATGCATGGCACCCCCAACCCCATACTGGTATGCATGGCACTGAAGAGTCCAAGAGTGGCTAGTCCAGTCCCATAGTTATAGTGCCGAAACTAGATGGAGAATGGCAGTTTTGACTTTAGAAAACTGAATGAGGTTTCTAAGTTCAATACGTACCCAATGTCCTGTATAGATTAATTGGTTGAAAGGCTAGGGCTGGTTCAGTACATAGCCACCCTTGACCTCAAAAAAGGGTATTGGTAAATTGCCATGTCCTAAGATGCCAAGGAGAAGACTGCCTTCTCAACGCCAGACAGATGCTTCCAGTACACAAGGATGCCGTTTGGGTTACAAGGAGCACCAGACGCATTCCAGAGAGCCATGGATTGGATGCTAACTCCCCACAAGAGGTGGGCAGTGGCCTACCTGGATGACATCATTATCTTCAGCCAGGATTGGGGAAGCCATCTGAGCAAAGTCCAGGCGATACTTGATGCTCTACAGAAGGTGGGGTTTTCCATAAACCCAAAGAAATGTGCCATGGGAATGGACAAAGATAAATAGGGGCAAAATAAAGCCCCAAATAAATAAAGTTGATGCAATCCAGAGTTGGTCACCACCCCTCTCAAAGAAGCAGGTCAGAGCTTTCCTGCGACGAGATTTCTTTAGGAGTAACCTGGCTGTTTTCCAGGCAAAAAGGCTCCAAAGCTTGGGCTATGTTCACACGTAGTATTTTTGCTGCGCTTTTGCTTGTTCGCATTGCTTTCAACGGTGAAAAAAACATTCACCAGTAAATGTAATTTTAACCTATTTTTAATGCCTTATCTGGCCATGTGGTGTGTAAGACATGATCACACACATCCTATTTAATTTCTGAAGGAGGGACTCTGAAAGTTCCAGGTTTTTTTCAGGGCCATCAGGCGACTCTCACTATTTGTAGAGGGCCACCAGACAGGCCTTACTATTGTTAGAGGACCAGCAGTCGACCCTCACTATTGTTAGAGGGCCAGCAAGCGACCCTCACTATTGTCAGACTGCTCTCACTCAAATATTAGAGGTCCAACAGTCGGCCCTCACTCAACATTTTTAAAGGTCCAGCAGCCAGACCTAACTAAGCATTTCTGGAGGGCCAGTCAGCATTATACTGCAATATAATGTATCCATCTGAGGTGTTCAAATTTTATTTTTCGTATATATTCTGTAAAGTTTGAAACTTGGAGGGCCAGCAGGCGGCTCTCACTATTGTCAGAGGGCCATTCAGCAGCCCTCACTCAAATTTTAGTGGTCCACCAGCCAGCCCTCACTAAACATTTCTAGAGGGTCAGCAGCCAGCTCTCACTAATAATGATGAGCGAGCACTAAAATGCTCCGGTACTCATTGTTCGAGTCAAGCAAATTGGAATGCTCGAGTGCTCGGACCGAGTAACGAGTCCAATGTAAGTCTATGGGAAACAAGAGCATTTTTCCAGCGGCTCCCCCCGGCGGTCTGCAGAGAGCCTAAAAATTGCCCAAATCAATGGGAACAGTGCTCAAATGACATGGGAACAGCATGGGGAAGACCCCTGGAAGCATTTCTGATTCCCAGGTCACTGCTGTCAACGTTGTGAGAGGTATTACGCCACTTTTACGGACTTTATGACTTGTATATAAGCCAAAATAAATATACAAAAACAAAAATGCTCCTTCACACCTTGGGCTATGTTCACACGTAGCGTTTTTGAAGCATTTTTGCACTTTTGCATTGCTTTCAACCAAGACAAATGCATTCACCAGGAAATGTCATTTTAATATTTTACAACCTTATCTGGCCATGTGGTGTGTGACATATCATCAGACACATCCTGTTTCATTTATGATGGAGGCACTCTGAAAGTCACAAAGCCTATTTTTATAGAGCCATCAGGCGGCCCTTACTATCCTTAAAGGGCCAGTAGTCGGCCCTCACTATTGTTAGAGAGCCTTCAGCTGGCTATGCTTTCTTGTTCCCATTATTAACGAGTGGGTCTCCTATACTATTATTGCGTATGCAGTGACTGCAACGACTGCCAAAAATTTGGAGGAACTCCAATGCCCCTTGCAAGAGATGTAGAGGTCAGAGAGCCTCCTGGAAACATTGTTCCCATTATTACGAAGTGTGTCTCCCATACTGTTTGCCTATGCAGTGAAGCAACGGCTGCCAAAAATTTGGAGGAACTCCAATGTCCCTTGCAATAGACGTACTGTAGATATGTTGATATGGTACATATGGTGGTGGTAATATGGAGATGGAGGATGAAGATGTGGAGAATGAGGAGGACAAGAGCAAATAGACAAGATGAAGAAGCGTATACCCATGTCTTGAATAAAGTTAGACCTCACAAAAAAAAGACATTGTATTTGAGTTTATGTTACGCTGCTATCATTCGGTGGTATTAACGACAGAGTTCCACTAATGGAATCCTATGTGGTAGTTCTGGTCGTGAACTCAATATTAACATGATACCCACTCTTTTACCACAGAGACTTGATCCCCAAAAAAGAGGAATTTATACGAGTATATTATTCAACCATAAAATCAACTTTATTATGTAAAAAAAATTAAAACAGTAAAATACAGTGCTTCACAAAAAGAGCGGGCAACGAATTAATTTACATGCACAATCAATTAATAGGAAAATGTTTTATCAAAAGACCTTTTTTAAAATAATGTGAAGAGGATGTACCCTAATAGGTTGTTCAATAATCAAAACAATTTTATTGCCACTGAAATAGCCTATAGAATATAAACAAACCCAATTTGTAACTAAATCACATATTATGTGCATATGAGGAAAACTGTAAAAAACTGTGAAAAAATTGAGTACCACCTGTATAGTACAGGAATAGATAAGTATGGACTGACATGTTTATAAAATAAATAACTGTCAATCAGAGACAATTCTACACACAATTTTCCCAAAAATATGTAAATGAATTAAATAAGAATAAATAAGAAAGTGAATAACGAAAAGGTTTATTACCTTGATTAAAGTGCTATGTGCAGAAGCCCGCCCGTTGCCCCAACACGCGTTTCGTCTAGCCTTCTTTAGGGAGCTAAAGTTGGTATGCCACGTGTGTGGTACATATAGCGGAAATGTAATTCTCACAGCATTAACCGGTGTGCGCTCTGCTACCTCCGGTCAGGACCCAAACCTCCAATGGCGCATGAGCAGGATGACAACTTCCTTCGACCATGGAACTTCCGTTCGTGGTCGGTGAACCGCAAGCGACAGGTTGCTAAGCAACGCATGTACGCTTGAGGCCACAGTGGCAGAGTTAGGAAGAATCCTGGAAGCGATCAGTCCCGCGCATGCGTACCGGTCCGGGCACACTGCTAAAGGCATATATGAACGATATCAAAAAGAACGATATCAAAAAAGAATAGGGAGGCAAATAAGTCAATGTTGCCTGCTGTTGCTGTTAATAATATGGATACCAATATCACAAAATTCATGCAGCTTATGATATTTCCCAAACTTGCATAAATCATGAACATAATAAGCATAGTAAATCCATGTGCAAAGAACAATGCTTTGCATAATACATCATTTGCTTTAAATAATTAACTAACACATAATAATCGCAACCATTGTGCAAAATATTAAATGAAACTTTGTAAATATATCTCTAAATTTAGAATAATACCTTTATAAATAAATAAATAACTAAATAAATAAAGTGAAGTGAATGTGAAAGTAAAGTGCTCAAGTGATGATGTGCTTGAATGTGGCGTGGTGTAAAAATTACATGCATATAGCCAAATATGACACTGGTCGTACAATGTTTATGTATGAATAACTTGCAAAAGCCAAAATAAAGGTAGCACTCACCGATAGTTCCAAGGATGTCCTTTATTAGTACTCACAGTACATATTAACTTGCTGCATCGGACGGAGGTTCCTGAGGGTGTGCGGGGGAGTGAGAGAGAGGACGACGGCCGTTTCGCTCCCTTCCGGAGCTTCAATGGGTCCCGATGCCGCAAGTTAATATGTACTGTGAGTACTAATAAAGGACATCCTCGGAACTATCGGTGAGTGCTACCTTTATTTGGGCTTTTGCAAGTTATGATCATTTACTTGGACATGCACCACCGTATATCCAGGAGTTTCACTGCATTAAAGGGAAAGTATATTTAAAGCAGAGGTGGTGCCATATATCTTCTCTACTATTACGTTATGAATGAATTAGTAGGTTGACGTGAAATAAAAGGGACAGTGTCCCAATGTGTTCAAATGGAATAGAAAGTGCATGCGTGCATTGACTGTGGCGGGTAAAGTGCATGGAAGTGAACATGGTGAAATATGTATTGGGCCATGATGGTAATAATTAGAAACTTGCTGATGTTGTGAATAAAGTTGTGTATCAGTATATGCCAAAATAAAGTGATAAATGCAAAATGTATATTGATATCTCACAGAAAGTGTAAAAAAGATGATTAATATTCCATCTAAATAATAATAAAATATACATCTCAAAATTCATCATAAATTAAGGTTAGTTGTAGACTTCCAACACGACCGATAATATATAATAGTCACATGGATACTGTATCCTGATCTATTCCTCATGACATTGATGATGTTGTACAAACAGCCACAGACAGAGAATGATAACCGAATTGGAAGGATACTTCAACGTCACCGATAACAAAGCTAGAAGGAGAACTTCACCATCCACCATATAAGAAAGCATATACACCTACGTATAAATAAAAATAAAATTAAAATCACTTAAAACCACTTTAAGAACAAGTACTCAGAATGTTTCCAAAAATGAACCAAAGCCAAAGTTCTCATTCAATCCATATGGAACAATTGAATTCAGTCGATATATCCACTGGCTTTCTACCTGGGATAGTGTCTTAAATAAATCTCCACCCCTCATGCTTAACGATACCTTATCGATGGCTTTGATTTTCAAAAGAGTTGCATCAGAATCATGAAATCGTTTGAAGTGATTTGGGAGAGTCTTTAACTGTTCGTTATCTTCAGCATTTCTCGACTTCTCAATATCGCGCACGTGCTCGCTCACACAAATTTGAAATTCTCTAGAAGTAATGCCTACATAAATCTTATTACATGGGCATTCAGCCACGTATACAACTCCCTTTGTTGAGCATGTAAGAAATTGTCTTATGGGGAACTCACGATCCTTCACAGAATCATGAAATACTTTACTTTTGATGGTATTAATGCATGCTTTACATTGTCCGCAGGGACAAAAACCTTGTATTTGGTACCTGAAAGATATCGATGTAGTCTTGGGTGGTTTGTATTGACTCCGTACCAAGAAGTCTTTTAGATTTTTTGATCTCTTGGCTGTGATACATGGTTTTGATGGCAAAGTTTTTCCAAGAATCATATCTGTTTGGAGGACATTCCAATGTTTTTGGATAATTTGAGTAAGTTTATCCCTCTGACTATTGTATGGAGTAATTAGTCTAATCTGGTTAGTGCCCTGGTTTTCCTTAGGACTGCTTTGTGAATAAAGTGCCTGATACCTACTAACTGCTTTGGCTCTCTTATATCCATGTCTGATTTGTCTATGTCCATTACCACGTTCCCTGAACAGGCTATATAAATCTGCTGCCTGTTTCTCAAAGGCTTCCTCAGTTGAACAAATTCTTCTCACTCGTAGGTATTGACCAACTGGTATGCCACATACAGTAGATGGTAAATGGGAGGAATCAGCCCTCAAAATGGAGTTAGTGGCAGTTGGCTTGCGAAATATATCTGTTTGTATAATTCCGCTGGATGACACGCCAATATCTATGTCAAGAAAACTAACTCTACGTCCATATTGATATGTTAGTCTGATGTTAAGATCATTGTTGTTGATGGTCTGCATAAGTTCTTGGAGGTCCTCAATGGAGCCCTCCCACACAAATAGGACGTCATCAATATATCTGATCCAGTTATGGATCTTCTCACTGCCCACAATTGGGGAACACTGGAAAATGTCTCTCTCCCATGCTCCTAAGAATAAATTTGCATAGGCAGGAGCACATGCTGCCCCCATGGCCATCCCCTGTGTAACATACCTGGCGGCGTCCTTGCATAGTGGTCCATCTCCCACTGTGCAAGAGCGCGCACTTGATCTCCAGTCCAGAATGTCTCTCTAGCTTCCCTCCATGCTGTCTGTTTGCTTCTGTTTCTGCTGCTTAAGGGCGGCGCCCGATCACTTCCTGCTTTTTGTACCTGCTGCAGACACACCCCTTGTGCGTCCTCAGCCTATTGCTGTCTGTCATCTGGTATTTAAACCAGCTGCTCCAATTAACCCATGCCTGAGCATTGTGTTTCATTCAGTGTGCTCTTTCACTCTGAATGTGCCAGGTCCCCTTCTGTGTTTGCTTGTCTGCCTATCCTGGAGGCTGTATTTCCAGGCCTGTCTCAACACGCTCCTTGCCTGTTCGTTTCGCCTTCTAGGGGCCGCATACCTAGACCCGCTCCTGTATCTTGTCTGTCCTGTCTGAACACGCTCCTGGCCTGTTCCTCCCGCCTTCTAGGGGCTGCATACCTAGACCCGCTCCTGTATCTTGCTACTGTGTCTGTTCTTGTCTGTTTATTCTTCTAGCCTGTTTCCTGTATTTCTCTATGTCCGTAACTTTCTTTTTTCTGCAGAGTCTGAACTCGTACCTAACTCCTGCTCGTTGTCACTGTACTTCCGTTTGTGAGTTTGTGGTCCACTCGCTACTTCACTGCAAGTACCCTGTGGGTATCTAGTTCTGCCTTTCCCTTCCTGTCTGTTCCGTGTGAACAGAGCCCTGTCCCCCCTGCTCTGCCTTGCTCACCGCTCCGGCGGTTCTAGCCTGCTCTGCCTTGCTCACCGCTCTGGCGGTTCTAGCCTGCTCTGCCTTGCTCACCGCTCCGGCGGTTCTAGCCTGCTCTGCCTTGCTCACCGCTCTGGCGGTTCTAGCCTGCTCTGCCTTGCTCACCGCTCCGGCGGTTCTAGCCTGCTCTGCCTTGCTCACCGCTCCGGCGGTTCTAGCCTGCTCTGCCTTGCTCACCGCTCCGGCGGTTCTAGCCTGCTCTGCCTTGCTCACCGCTCCGGCGGTTCTAGCCTGCTCTGCCTTGCTCACCGCTCCGGCAGTTCTAGCCTGCTCTGCCTTGCTGACCGCTCCGGCGGTTCTAGCCTGCTCTGCCTTGCTCACCGCTCCGGCGGTTCTAGCCTGCTCTGCCTTGCTCACCGCTCCGGCGGTTCTCGCTTGCTCTGCCTTGCTCATCGCTCCGGCGGTTCTAGCCTGCTCTGCCTTGCTCACCGCTCCGGCGGTTCTAGCCTGCTCTGCCTTGCTCACCGCTCCAGGCGGCCTCGTCCTGCTTTACTCTTGCTCACCGCTCCAGGTGGCCTCGTCCTGCTCTACTCTTGCTCACCGCTCCAGGCGGCCTTGTCCTGCTCTACTCTCGCTCACCGCTCCAGACGGCCTCGTCCTGCTCTACTCTCGCTCACCGCTCTAGGCGGTCTCGTCTTGCCCTGCTGTCGCTCACCACTCTGGGCGGCCTTACTCTGCTGTGTTTGTCCGCCACATCTGTGGTTCTGTTCTTGAGTCCCAGTGTGTACTGGGTCCTATCCCGCCTGTGTTCCTACCTGCTAGTGCCTCCCTGTCTGCACTCTAGCCGTGCTTGCCTGTACCCCCCTGCCTGCATACCCGCCTGCCTGAATACCAGTCATGCCTGCCTATACCCACCAGTCTGTATGCCAGCCTAACCTGTCTGTTCCTGTATTCCCCTGTGTGGGTCAACAGCCGTGTCCGGGGTCTGTCCTGGAGTAGCACCTGGTCCCTCTGCTCGGTTCCTCCTTGGTGCACTGGCGCCATATGCCGTCGTGCGACCCTGGTTGGATCGGGTGAATACCTAGTTACGCCCCTCCAGGCATTCACTCTCCGGCACGGTCCAGTGGAATCACACGCACACGCCGCTCAGCACCTGGTCCTTGAATAAAAAACAGTTGTGTCTCAATATAAATTATAACAACACAACTAGTAGTTCAACAAGGTCAGGGTCCAAATTGCTATTCTTAAGGTACCATATTGTGGCCTTCAAGCCATGAGAATGCTTGATAGAAGTGTATAAGGCTTCCACATCTGAAATGACCAACATCATATGGGCATCTGAATGTAGCTGGTCCAAACGTCTAAGTGCTGCAGATGTGTCCTGGACATATGAAGGAAGTGTAGCCACGATGGGCTTCAAATAGTGGTCTATTACTAAACAAATAGTCTCACATAGTACCCCATTTCCAGAAATAATTGGTCTACCTGTGGGATCCGTGGAATTTTTCTGGATCTTGGGGATCAAATACAGAGTTGGCATGCAGGGTTTTAATTTTTTAATACTGTCCAGATTTTTTTTTAGAATTGTTCCATTTTCCTATGCTTTTTCCAAAATATCAATCAACTCAGACTGGAATTTGGTCATGAGACTATTGGAAAGTTTTGTGTAGCAACACTGGTCTGACAAGAGTTTGTGGGCCTGTGTTTCATATAGTTAGTTAGGCCAAATAACTAAATTCCCTCACTTGTCAGCCATTTTAAGAACACAGTCGTACCATTTTCCAACTTCCTGAATTGTGTTCATGAATTGATTCCTATCATGGTGACCAGAGGTACCGAGCTTCAGTTGCTCGATATCCCTGGTCACCAATTTTACAAAAGTGTCAACAGCTGGGCATGTATTTATATTGGGAAATTTTTAGGATTTATTAACCAACTGCATCGGAAATGTACTTACCCCTTCTGGTTCTTCATCAGGTAGGGATTCAAGAATAGCAAGAGCTGCTTTTTCCTCCTCAGAGTCAAGAGTCAGGCCCATGTTCGATTTTTCATGGAACTTTTTGAGTATCAGCTTTCTGGCAAATAGATGAACATCCTTCACTGCCGTGAAGGCATCTAGGGGTTGAGGAGGGGAAAATGTTAATCCTTTTTCTAATAGCTTGATTTGTTGTTCAGTTAACGTGTGAGTAGACAAATTAATTACCTTGGGGTGGTCAGTACGTTTATTTCCATAATTAGATACACGATCATTACGAGATATCGTGTTTTTATGTATCGATTTGTTACAGGTTCGTTTTCAAAACCTGAAGTTGCACCACTAGATAAAGATGACATAGATGTGGCGGATGTATTCCGAACTAAGATTTTAGTGTCATCCACATTTTGTATTGCCACCGGAATACTTTTTTATTTTCGTAATCCCCAATATCTCTCAAATATTTCTTCATTTTTATTTTGCTGATGTATCGTCCCATTTCTCCATTTCAATGCTCATGTCATGGTAAAAATTTTTCGAGTAGTTCAGATGACATTTCCCGAGAGAGCTGTTTTTGGATTAGTTCAAGTTCCCGGTCAATCTCATCCAATGTACCAACGTTTTTCTCGTTGATAATGTCAATAAAGGTCAATGAGCAAGTAGAAGCTGCCACTTCCCATTTTTTACTCAGTTCACTATCATCCAATCCAAATGTAGGGAATAGCTGAATCCTTAAACCTCTAGGAATAATGTTTTGTTTGGCGTAATTTTCAAGTGAGGCTTTGGTCTACCAAATCCTAGTCTTTTTTGCAATAAACTCTTATATTTTTTACATAGTTCTTTATGGTAATTTTGAGAATTAATATAACCACCTGAAGCACTAGATTTGAATAGGTTGGAGGCCTTATCCTGCCAGGACTGCATCCTGGCTCTGAGGTCCATATTCCAGGAACTAGATCTGTTATAAAGAACAGGACAATAAATATTAACGACAGAGTTCCACCAATGGAATCCTATGTGGTAGTTCTGGTCGTGAACTCAATATTAACATGACAACATGACACACACTCTTTTATCACAGAGACTTGATCCCCAAAAAAGAGAAATTTATACGAGCATATTATTCAACAATAAAATAAACTTTATTATGTCAAAAAATGTAAAATGGTAAAATACAGTGCTTCACAAAAAGAGCGGGCAACGAATTAATTTACATGCACAAACAATTAATAGGAAAATGTTTTGTTAGAATATATGTTGTTTTACTTTTCGATCATCTTTTTGTGGTTTGCTGGCTTCTAGTCTTTTCCTCTTGTGCTGGGTGTCTTGGTCACGTGATCTCCTTACTCTTTATTACTCAGCACCTGTCTCCCACTCCTTGCTGGACATCAGTGTTGTTTCACTTGTGCTCTGGCTAAGTTGCCTTGTTAGTTCTTTGTGCTTAGTACAATTCATATCCTGGGACTTCTTGTTCCACCAGTTTTGTTTCCTTTTATCTTTGTTTCTGCAACTAACTTTTCTTTTAGGAGGTTTCCTGTTTTTGCTCCCAGTCCTTAGATCTTTTAGGGACACCCTTTCCCCTTCCTTCAGGTCTTCGTTTGAGTTCAGTGCAGGAGTGTCGGTGGGGCTATTCACAAGGAATAGGGCACCCACCCCAGCGTAGGGTTTAATCTGAGTCTCAGTGCAGGGACAGCTTTTCCCTCCTATTCCTTAGTTCTTAGTTGCAGAACACAATATGTTTTATGGTAGGTGTTAAAGTTCTCCTTCTAGCTTTGTTATCGGTGGCGTTGAAGTATCCTTCCAATTCGGTTATCATTGGCTGTCTGTGGCTGTTTGTACAACATCATCAATGTCATGAGGAATAGATCAGGATACAGTATCCATGTGACTATTATATATTATCGGTCGTGTTGGAAGTATACAACTAACCTTCATTTATGATGAATTTTGAGATGTACAGTACAGACCAAAAGTTTAGACACACCTTCTCATTTAAAGACTTTTCTGTATTTTCATGACTATGAAAATTGTACATTCACACTGAAGGCATCAAAACTATGAATTAACACATGTGGAATTATATACTTAACAAAAAAGTGTGAAACAACTGACAATATGTCTTATATTCTAGGTTCTTCAAAGTAGCCACCTTTTGCTTTGATGACTGTGGAAAAATAGTGTGTGTCATATCATTCGGTGATGTTGAGAAGCCTGGCACAATCCAGCTCTTTTTCATATTTATAAGAGTCAGCCTGTCAGCATTTTCAGTTGACAGGCGGATGCGCCTATCGGTTATAATCCCACCGGTGGCACTAAAAACTCACTCTGACAAAACGCTAGTGGCAGGGCAGGGCAGGCCAGGACCTCCTAGGCATAGAGTGCCAGTTCATGCCATGTGTCCAGCTTTGATACCTAATAATTATAAGGCACAGAGGAATCACAGAGGACGTTGGTATGGTGGACAAGGTACTCCTTCACCGTCTTCTGAAACTTTTCATTCCTTGACAGAGTACCCCGCGCATCAGGGCTTATGATGGGAGGGTCTGAGAAAACTTTCCCAGAACTTTGACAGTGTTCCTCTGCCTCTGCTCAAGTGCATTTGTGTCTCTCTCTCCTGTACTCCTTGGTTGTCCAATGAACTGTGACCTCTTCCGCCAGCATTTTCTGATGGAATTTTTTTTAGTAATTCCGCAACAAGAATAATAAAAGACAGAAAGTTCTCCTTGTAGCATGGGTCTAGAAGTGTCACCAACCAATAATGACTGTCGCTCAAAATTTGGACAACGCGAGGGTCACGGGAAAGGCAGAGTAACATAAACTCAGCCATGTGTTCCAGACTGCAAAGAGGCAAGACCACCAGTCTGACCATGCTCTCTTCCTCATCCTCCTCCTTCTCCCTGTCCTAGGTCATCCACGCTGAACAGACGGTATGACAGTTGTGCAGGTAATACCGTCTATAGCGCATGAAACTAACTCCTGTTCTTCCTCCTCCTCCTCCTCTTCCTCATTGTCACCCAATCCACGTTGGGAAGAGATGAGGCTGGGCTGTGTGGAATCACCCTGTATGGTTCCTTGCTCCATCTCATCGTGCTCCGCCTGCAATGCATCCTCTTTAATTGTGAGCAGAGAGCATTTCAGAAGACAGAGAAGACAGAAGACAGAGAAGCGGGATGGTGACGCTAATTATGGCGTCATCATCGCTCACCATCTTGGTGGAGTGTTCAAAGTTTTGGAGGATGGTACATATGTCTGACATCCAAGTCCACTCCTGAGGTCTTATGTGTGGAGTCTGACCTGAATACCGAAGGCCATGATGATGCTGGTAGTCCACAACTGCCCTCTTCTGCTCACAAATGCTTCCCAACATCTGCAATGTAGAGTTCCAATTCGTGGGGACATCGCAGATCAGTCTGTGAGCTGGTAGCTGCAAACGCTGCTGAAGCACGGCAAAGGCGGTGGAAGCTGTAGCTGACTTTCTAAAATGGGCACACAGGTGGTGTACTTTGACAAGCACATCCGACAGATCCGGGTAGGATTTGATAGGATTTGATAAACCGCTGAACCATGAGGTTAAGCACATGGGCCAGGCATGGTACATGTGTTAGCTCGCCTCGCCTTAGAGCCGCCAGCAGGTCCTGGCCATTGTCACACACGACCATGCCTGGCTGTAGGTTCAGCGGTGTCAGCCACAGATCTGCCTGCTCTTTCAGAGCTGTCCACAACTCTTCAGCGTTCTGCGGTTTGTCACCTAAGCATATTAGCTTCAGCACAGCCTGTTGCCGCTTGGCTGAGGCAGTGCTGCAGTGCTTCCAGCTTGCGACTGATGTGGTCATTTAGAAGATGGAGGCTAAAGAGGAGGAGGAGGTGCAAGAGCTGTAGAATGTGGGGGCAACCCTGATTGACCCAGGGTCTGCAATAATTGGCGTCGGGAGGAAGTGTTCAGTCGCAAAGTCCGACTGGATCCCGGCTTCCACTATATTAACCCAGTGTGCCATCAGCGAGATGTACCGTCCCTGCACACAAGCACTTGTCCACGTGTCCGTGGTTAGGTGGACTTTCCCAGTAACTGCGTTGTTGAGGGCACGTCTAATGTTCTGAGACACGTGCTCCTGTAATGTGGGGATGGCACACCGGGAGAAATAGTGGTGACTGGGGACCGAGTACCGAGGGACAGCCGCCGCCATCAGGCTGCGGAAAGCTTCTGTCTCCACGAGCCTAAAAGGCAACATTTCGAGCGCAAGGATTGGCAAAATGTGTGAATTTAGTAGTGTGGTCTGTGGGGCGTTGGCTGCGTATTTGCGCTTGCGTTCCAAGGACTGGGGTAGGGACAACTGAATGCTGCGCTGGTACAAGGACGTGGATGTGCTTGCTGATGGTGCTAGTTGAGAGTGTGCAACAACAGGTGCAGGGCAGGAGGCATGTGCCATGGACAGGGGATTGGCGTGCATGCACAACAGTGGAGCAAGCAGTGGTGTCATCCACAGACACTTTTGCTGGACCCTGAGGTTCGGCCCACTTAGTCGGATGCTTTGCTGCCATGTGCCTGATCATGCTGGTGGTGGTCAGGCTGCTAGCTTTGCTACCCCTGCTGATGCTGGCCTGGCACGTGGTGCAAATGGCCTTTTTGGGGTTATATGCAGAGTCTTTAAAAAACAACCAGACTCGGGAAGACCTAACAGTTGAACTGGCAACTTCCGTTGTGTTGGTGTTACGAGGAGAGCTTTCCCGCCTTGTGTCTGCGGCGACGACACTGCTTCTTCCTGCCTGTTGTGGTGCTCTGCCTTCCTCCCCCTGTGTGCTGCTGTCCTCGCTCTCTATGTCCCCCTGCCAGGTTGGGTCAGTTACTATATCATCCACCACCTCGTCTTCCACTTCCGCACCATGGTCCTCCTCCTGACTTTCTGGCAATTGTGTCTCATCATCATCACATCCAGCTCTTGCGACAGTAATTGCACTTTCCCACCATTGCCTTCGTGTGACCGTGGCAGCTTCAATATTTCGGCATCGCTACTCGCGTTCTCCTCTTGGCTCGCTTGAAGCTGGCCAGGCGAGAGGCCCAAATCTACAAATGGAAAATTTAACATCTCTTCTGAGTGTCCAAGTGTGGGATCAGTTGTCTCCGGGCACTCGGCATGGTGGGAGGAAGGAGGATCAGGGTCAGGAATACGCGGTCCAGACTCACGGCAACTGAGCCTTGACCGTGTGGAAAACAGGGTGGTGGTGGTGGTGGCTAAGTGACTCGAACCATTATCTGCTATCCAACCAATAACCTTTTGACACTGCTCTGTGTTCAATAGTGGTGTTCTGCGGTCCCATAGTAATTGGGACAGGAAGGTCGAACTACAAGATGTGGGTGTTTGTTGTGGCACAATTTCAGCTTGCCCACGGCCACGTGCTCAGCCTCTGCATGCACCATCACCATCACGTCCTCTTCCCCATCCCTTGCCACGCACCTTGCCCATTTTTAATGGAGGACAATATTTTCCACGTTCACGAGAAATTGCTGATTTTAGAACGAAGTTATATGTGATACGTCTGACAGAGAACCACGGTTTTAAATAGTAGGCCTGTAATTTACTGATATTATTCTACACAGAGACTTAGTGTGAATAGCTTGACCGACACACTGCAACGGAATGAAAATGGAAGAAATGTATGATTTTTGAACAGTCTTATAGGTGATATGTCTGACAGAGAACCACGGTTTTAAATAGTTGGCCTGTAATTTACTAATATTATTCTACACAGAGACCTAGTGTGAATAGCTTCACCGACACACTGCAACAGAATGGAAAAGGAGGCCAATATTTTCCACATTCAGTTCAAATTTCTTGATTTTTAGCTCTGAAATATGGAACAGATCTGGCTTTATTCTGCAGTGAGAACAAACAAATGGAGCAGAAAAATTGTGTACTCTGGATTGCTTTTTAAGCCAATAATCAGGATTAAGATAAAAAAAATGCCTTTCTATCTCTAGAAATATCTGTCATTATTACAGCAGCAGCAGACAGGACATTCAATGGACCCTCTTGTGCAGTATCATACACTGCAATCTGCCACATACACTGCCTGCCTGCCTAGCACTGATTATATGCAGCTGGATTAGTCCTCAGAAGGACTGTTAGTTCAGATGGATATAGATATATGTTGTGGAATACCTATACTAACTACAAACAAGCAAATCTCTCCCTGACGCAGCAGCAGCTCTCCCTACTCTGCCTGATTAAGGGGTAGACTGTGACAAGCATAGCGGCGCCCGGTCTTATATATACCTGATGATGCTGTGTGGCCAGCCAATCACTGTAATGCCCACACCAACATGGCTATGGCATTACAGTACATGGCAGGCAATCCCTGCATGTTCATTGGCTCTCTAAAGAGCGCCAAACATGCAGGGAGGGGACTCGAGTTCCCGTCTGAGCAACCTGGAAATACTCGCCGAGCTCGTTGAGCGCAGTGATGCTTGGGCGAGTACCGAGCAGTGGCAAGCACGTTCGCTCATCACTACTCACTTAGCATTTTTGGAGGGTCAGCGGCCGGCTATGCTTTGCATAGCCATATATTGCTACTGCAATATAATGTATCCATCTTAGTTGGTCAAATTTTCTTTTTTGTATATATTCTGTAAAGTTTGAAAGTTGCAGGGTCAGCAAGCGGCTCTCACAATTTATAGAGTGCCAGCAAGTGGCATCCACTATTGTTAGATGGCAAAACGAGAGTCTTGTGGACCGATGAGATCAAGATAGAGCTTTTTGTTAAAGTACATCATTCAACTGTTTACTGTAAATGAAATGAGGCCTACAAATAAAGGCACTGGGTGCCTTGACTGCTTGCAAGGCATAAGGAAATGTGAAAATTCCCAAAGGATTTTGGGTCACAATGTAGTGCCCAGTGTTAGAAAGCTGGGTTTGCATCCTAGGTCATGGGTCTTCCAGCAGGACAATGACCCCCAAACATACTACACAGAAGTAGATAGAAACAAACCACTGGAGAGTCCTGAAGTGGTAATTCCAGCTCCATTAGCGTGAAGTCTCCCACCATAACTTCACTACATCTTACATACAGATGCTGCAGAGAAACTGCAGTAGGGGAGTGTAATAGGATGCTGGCTAGGCACAGTGCCGCGAGTGTGTGAATTGCACCCTACTGCAAGTTTCATCTGTGTGCAGTTTTAATGCTGGGTAGTCGCCCCTCCAGTGAGAGTGAGTGAGGGCGATTGTTCATTAGCATTCTGCACCTGTGTTACCTCCTTCTAACAAAAGGGGGCCGGCCGTTTCCTGGTGTGCATTTTTTCTTGAAACCTTGGCTGGTGAGTACCATTGCCTTTTGCTATTTTCTAAAAATTCTGTCTATTGTTCTGGCTATGCTGTCTGTTTTTAATATTAGAGTAGGGACTCGCAAAACCGTGAGGACCCTTGACGATGGGTTGCGAGCTTACGTATTTTGGCCAAAATATCAACTAATACCTCATATGATATTTTTTGCACTTTTTTTATCTGCCAGGGCACGGCCAGGCCCAGTAATGGTGACCTTGTGAGTGGGGGCTTCACAACTCTGCGATGCACGGATAGGGTGCCGGGCATCCCGCCTAGTCGAATAGTAGGGGCGTGTAATAGGATGCTGGCTAGGCACAGTGCCGCGAGTGTGTGAATTGCACCCTACTGCAAGTTTCATCTGTGTGCAGTTTTAATGCTGGGTAGTCGCCCCTCCAGTGAGAGTGAGTGAGGGCGATTGTTCATTAGCATTCTGCACCTGTGTTACCTCCTTCTAACAAAAAAGGGGGCCGGCCGTGTCCTGGTGTGCATTTTTTCTTGAAACCTTGGCTGGTGAGTACCATTGCCTTTTGCTATTTTCTGCAGAGAAACTGCGAATGAACACATTAAATCAGTTAATTTTGCCTGCTTTGATGAATTTCTAAGTAAATATCACCGTAAAAATCACGAATCTGTCAATGAGTTTTTTGAAACAGTACACCAGTACCCCACCTATTGTCACGGGACATGCCTGCGGCCCCTCACCAGGCTGATAGTCCACACTTCAGGCTGGATAGGCATAATACCAACAGCACCTCCCCCATCGGTTTGGTGGACATAGGACAACGGGCGGCTACGTACCCTGTACTGTGACACCTCCAACATATTAAGTCCTTACCAGCGGCCCCTTGGGACCTCAGGCTCCCCGCAGTTGTGGTTCTATTACCACTCTTTTGAGACTCAGGCTCCTTCTGGGTACTCCAGTACAGGGATGTGAGAAGGCCTGTTTCCTTAAGGACTTCTCGACCACCCGGTATCTTTCTACTAGGCCAACCAGATAGTCCACATGCGGGGGTCTCCGTGGGCAACCCAGGTAGAAAAGGAGTGGATAAACCTGTCCATAACAACACGCTCGACCATCTGGGCTGGCGTGGAGGACTCTGGCTGCAACCACTTCTGTATCTCATGTAGCAAGACGAACATTTGGGAGGTTTGTCGGTTTGTCACTGCAATATGCCCAGTGGTGGAACCTTTGTGCCCTGACAGACATAGTCACTCCTGGGAGTGCCAATTTTTCAGTTTTTAGCTTGGCATACTTTTGTGCATGTTGTTAGGCCAGGTCATAATAAGCCTTTTGGGGTTCGTCAGTTAGATAGGGGGCCAGCATCTCTGCCCACTGCTTTTCAAAAATGCCACAACATCATCTCCCGGGGTCATCTTTTGCATGGCTCATCTTACTGCCTTCCTTATGAGTCATCACTTGGACTTGGGGGTGGGGCGGCTTCTCTACTGCAGACATCCCCTGCCAGGAGTTCCATCTGTCGTTGCTGCTGTTGTATCAGGACTTTAATTGTCTCCTGCTGGGCTTGCTGCTGCTGGTGCTGCTGCTGGCTTTAGACCAGGTGCTTGATCAGCTCCTCCATTTTGTCTGACCGCTGTTCCATCCTTACAGCCGCCTACACCCAGGACATGAAGTTTGTCTACAGCTTTCACACTTACTTCCTGGGGACCTTGCTCGCATTCTCCACCATCTGTGGTAGATTGGCTCCCTCAGCTGCACTCAGAGATAGACACAGGAACACTTCCTGTTTAAGTCTTCCACAGGTTTATTAAAAAATATACTGCATAAACCAGATCAAGATTCAATAAACAAAACATGGCCCTTCTGGCATAAAGGAAAAACAAAATATCACACAGTACAGTCTGTGTGGCTGCGGGGATCCACCCACTCAGGGGAAAAAAACACAAGATTCAGCTCTCTTTAACATGAACACCAATCTGGAGCTTTCATTTCCAGAGATACAGAACACTGAATGATTCCATAATTTTTTCCCTCTGCTTGGTCTGTAAAAAATTACCCTTAATTAGTACCACATTTTTAATCTTGATTTCTTTTAGTGTTTCTTAAAGCCCTAAAATTGCCATTTGAAATGACTTTAGTTTTGTGCCATGTCTGTGATCTGCTTGTTTTCAACAACATTAAACAACTGAATGAACATCCTCCGAGCCCGGTGATTCCATAATTTTTGCCAGGGGTTGTATATATATGTATAGTTATATGATTACAGTGGTACAATTACACAATCCAAATTCATGTCCTCTTTTAACCCCTTAATGCAAAATTACATATATGTACATCAGGGGATGCGGTGCCTTCCTGCAGACAGGCCAATCACAGTGAATGTGGTTGCTAAATCCAACTCTATTGTCTTTGATCTTCTCAAAGCTGTCAGGAGTGTGTGCCTCAAAAAAAAACACCCTGCTTAACATCCTTCTACAAAAATTGACCCCATAAATGAGAATGCTGAAAATTAAATATTATGGATTTTTTTTTTTCATGAAAATGTTGCTCTAGCCCCAAATCTCAAATTTTTCAAAGGGTAACGAGAAAAATTGCCCAATAGAAAGGCGGGTCAATTTTTTCCTCAGTATAACAATACCCCACATGTGGTTGGAAACTACTGTTTGGGAACACAGTAGCGCTCAAAAGGGAAGGAGCTCCATTTGACTTTTGGAGTCCAATTTTTTCTGGAATAGATTGTGGACTCCATGTCACATTTGGATAGCCTCCAAACCAGGAGGAACCCCCCACAAGTGACCCAATTTTGGAAATTGCATGTCTCACAGAATTTATCTAGAGGTGTAGTGAGCATTTTAAACTAACAGGTGGA
The DNA here is from genome assembly GCF_046119375.1 of Phyllobates terribilis. Lineage (NCBI taxonomy): Eukaryota > Metazoa > Chordata > Amphibia > Anura > Dendrobatidae > Phyllobates > Phyllobates terribilis. The sequence goes on along the minus strand of NW_027362761.1, from coordinate 113,042,666 downwards.
ATTTTACTGTATATCTTTGGGCCGTTAAAATGAAAGATTACATTTCTTCCACGAAAATCTTGCTTTAGCCCTAAATTTCTAATTTTCACAATTATAAAACGAGAAAATAACCCAACTGTTTGTTGTACAATTTCTCCTCTTGTACACTGATACTCTATATATGATCAGAGTCTACTATTTGGGTATATGTCAGGGCTTGGAAGGGAAGGAGTGGTATATGATTTTTGGAGTATAAATTTTGCTGGAATAGATTGTAGCACCATGTTGCAATTGCAATTGCAATTCCTCCAAGGTGGAAAAACAACAAAAATACCTCACAAATGACCCGATTTTGGAAACTACACCCTTCAATCAATGTATCTAGGGGTGGGCGGAACATCTTGAACCCCCTGGTGTTTCACAGAATTTTAATGTTGGGTCGTCAAAATGAAATATATTTTTTCTCATTGAAAACGTTGCTTTAGCCTCAAGTCTTTCATTTTTAAATGGGTAACAGGAAAATCTGGACCCTACAAATTTTTTTTGTTCAATTAATCATTAGTATGCTGATTCCCCATGTGTGGTCAGAAACTATAGTTTGGGCAAACAGAAGGGCTTGGAATGGAAGGAGTACCATTTGACTTTTGGAGCACAATTTTTGCTAGAATAGGTTGCGGATGCTGTGCCACGTTAAAGCATCACTCTAGCGTTGCTGCTTTTTTCACTGCTGGAGTGGCACTTTAAATGTAAGACCCCTGACCCTGGTCACATACTCACCCTCCGACGTATTCACCAATTTTTGGTGCCATCTTCTGACCGGAAGTCAGAAGCTACGTTACAAGATCTCAATACAAGTCTATGACAGCCAGAATGAGGCCATAGCGAGACTTTCATAAACTTGTATTGAAAAGTGACCACTGCGCAGCTCCATGAAACAGTGGAACTGCAGGCAGGTCACTTTTTTTGCTGGAGACCGACGGGAGCGGAGGCGAAAATAAATGAAAATGGCAGAAGGTGAGTATAAGACAGGGGCAGGGGGCTTACATTTAAAGCACCACTCTAGCGTTGCAATAAAAAAAATGCTGGAGTGGTGCTTTTACACAGCCTATGAGATACCAATACAGCAAAAACTTCCTACATATGAACACATTTTGGAAATCATCCCTCTTGAGGAATTCAGCTAGAGGTATAGTGAGCATTTGAAACCCACAGATGATTTACGGAATTTTGTAACATTGGGCTGTGTAAATGAAACATAATTTTTTTCCACCAAAATGTTGTATTAACCCCACACTTTAATTCAAAAAGGCTAATAGGACAAATTGGACCACAAAATTAGTTATGCAATTTCTGCTGAGTACGCCAATACCTCATATGTGGAACAGGAACTGTGCAAAACTCAGAAGGTAAGGAGCGCCATATTGTAGTGTAGATTTTGCTGGAATGGTTTGCGGGTGCAATGTCACATTGGCAGAGCCCCTTAGGTGCCAGAGCAGCAGAACCCTCCCATAAGTGACCCCATTTTACAAACTACACCTATCTATCTAGGAATGCAGTGAGAATATTGACACCAAAGGTGTTTCACTGAACTTTATATGATTGGGCAGGTGAGAAAAAATAATACAATTTTTACCACTAAAATGTTGCATTAGCCCTAGATTGTCCATTTTCACAAATGGCCCCATCATTTCTTACACAATTTCTCAAGATCACTGCAATACCGCATTTTTGTCTTTACAATACTGTCTTTAAGGAAGAAATGATTTTTCACTTTTGGAGTGCAGATTTTCTTTAATATAGTACAGTAACCCCCTTCTCAAGTTACCTCATCTTGGAAATTAAACCCCCCAGGAATTTATGGGTGTAGTGATGATTTTGACTCCATAGGTGTTTACCAAAAACAAGCACGCATTTGATGTTGCAGCATGAAAATTTGCAAATATGCTAATGTAGCGCCCAATAAATTGTAGTGTTCAATACACTTTGCCCAACTTGTGCATCTGGAGACATGCATCTTGTAAATAAAGTGGGTTCTCCTTGCTACAGTAATGCCAAACATATGGATGGTAACTGCAATTTAGGCACATTGTGGCCATCAGAAGGGAGGGGAGCATTTGGATTTGGGAGCACAGATTTTGCTGGATTTCTTCTGGGGGAGCAATGTCACTTTTCCAGAGCCTTTTTGCTACCAGAAACATGGACACCCCCTATATTTCTGTTAACTTATGATGGACCTGAGTGGGAGTTTGTTTTTTTGTGGGTTGGGTTGAAGCTTTTATTGCTATCATTTTGCAGTACACAACATTTTGTATCACTTTAAAGGCTCTGTTCACATTTATCCTGTGCTCTATGCTGAGCGCTTATGTGTCATCCCAGGCCTGGATGCCACAAATATTAAAGGCTGTGTCTGAGAGCAGGAGGAAGGTTCCCTGGTCAGGGACCATTAGCATGCAGCACCTCCTGTCCCAGGCCAGTAGGGGGAGCAGGCTGCCCCTATAAAAGCTGGAACTGGGGCAGGGTTAGTGAGACCAGAACCCACTTCTGAAGTGACCAGAAGGGTTCCTTAGAGGAAGGGACAGGTCAGCAGCAGCTGAGGAGTCCGTGAGGCAGAGGAGAGACTGCGAGCCAGGGACAGAGGCGACGAGAGCTGGTCCTGGCTGAGAGAATCACCACCAGACATTGGGGTCCGAGGCTGTTAAGGATGCAAGCCCAGCAGCAGAGACCCAACCCGCGAGGGATTTCAGGTCCCTTGGCCTAAGAAGCCTGGAGGCTCTGCCACACAGAGGGACCAGTACAACAGGAGAAAGCAAAAGGTACCTAAGGCCCGAGTCGCAAGCCATACAGGCAAAGTACACGGCCAGCTCAGGGACATGGGCTATTACACCACGAAGAGGGGGATAGTCAGAAAGAGCATAGAGAGAACGGTAGGCCTACACACTCACCCTGACCAGTGGGGCTCGCCCTAATGCTCTCAGATACCCAGGCCCACTCCTAACCGGTACTCCTGCTGGGTCAGTAATAACATCTGCAATAAAGACCCTGGACTGTTTGAAGCGGACTCTGAACTCTTACTATTGCGGCCTGCACTATCACCCCAGCATTCACCTACACTGCCCTGAGGCTACACTCTTCCCGTGGGGAGTTATCTTATCCCTATGCTGCACACCAACACCAGCCTCAGCGGTCTGCCTTGCAGCAGCAGTCATCCCTGACCGCAATCCACGGGTGGCGTAGTCGGACATTCAAAACACTGATAAATAGACTGCCACAATTTGGTCTGACCACCCTGAGCCACGGGATCGGGTTGCCACTACTACCCCCAGCATCGCATAGAAGCCCGGTTCCGGGTGCCCCACGGCCCAGGGGGCGAGTCAGCTTTGGCGTAGTCGGCAGTATCGTGACCAACCCGCCACAAACGGGTATTGCGTGCCTGAAAAAGACTTTATACTTACCTGAGTGAAGTTTCCCGCCATTCGGGGCCGTTTCCCGCCATTCGGAGCCGTTTCCCGCCATCGGGCGCCATCTTCGGGACGCCGCGCGGGAAGAAAATGGGCGTGTACGTCAAAACCGCGCGAGACCTGAAGCCCCGCCCTACGCTGAGACGCTTCGCAAGGTCCTGGAAGGAGATCCAGCGGATGCCGACGTCATCACCGAGCGACGCAAGGTCCTCGCCCAGAGCATCGCAAGCAGAGCCGCGGCCTACAGAAGAGGATCGCCGGAAGGTTAACGGTTAACTAGGGGGGAGGAAGATGTCGGACGCGGAGGGACCTTCTACCACCAGCGTGGCTGCAGCAGCGGTGATGCCGTTGTCCATGTCCTACATCCCCGGAGCGGCCTGGCTGCCCCAATACTCAGGGGAATCCCATACATTAACTGACTTTAAGGAAAGACTGCACAGTTTATTTAAAGTTTATCCTCTGACAGAAGAACAGAAAGTAAGCATACTGATAGGGCAGTTAACTGGTGCGGCCCAGCGGGAGGTAAAGTCTTGGACAGCTGAGGAGAAAAGGACTGTAAAGGACATTCTGACCCGGCTGCGGGGTACCTTTGACACCCGTACCTCAGCAGAGATCAAAATGCGGTTCTATGGCTGTAAGCAGCGAGCCCAAGATAGTATCAGAGACTATGCCTTGAACCTGCAAGAAGCTCTGGGAGCAATCAAACAAGCTAACCCTGGCAGCGTGCAGGATACCGATAAACTGTTGACTGATCAGTTCATAGAAGGTCTGCTGTCCAGCGCCCACAGAACTCAGCTGCGCCTCATGATCCTACAGAACCCCGATTTGACTTTTGCACAGTTCAAAGATAGGGCCATCCGGGTGCTCCGAGAACCCGCACCAGGTGGCGCTGTAGTTTCCCGGCGCCCTGCCATCACTTACCACCAGGAGGCAGCGCCCTACCCTGCAGACCTTGTGGTGGCTGATGCGCAGGCCCTAAACCCATCCCCGCCTTCAAACCTGCACCATCAGGTCCAGGAACTAACAAAGAGTGTTGCTGCATTGACCAGGACCATACAGTCGTTACAGATGGACCCGTCAGGACCAATCAAGCTGGCTTCCAGTCCGGAGGATGTCCCGTGGCGTCGACGGAGGAGGATCCCGTCGTTCAGAGGGAGGCCCGCCGATCGTTACACTGAGGATGGACAGCCAATTTGCCGCCGTTGCAGCCAGCCGGGACACGTAGCCAGGTACTGTACTTTAAATGGGTCCGACCTGGGGCAGAGGGCCAACCCCAGGCATATGGTCACCAGGCCCATCTAATTGGCGTGATAAGTACGTAGGGGGACGCCCGGTTTTACCCGTAGTGCTGGACGGTATCCCCATGAGTGCACTGCTGGACACCGGGTCCCAAGTGACTACCATCCCCTATGTACTTTTCAAGCAGTACTGGAGTGACACTGACATAACCCGCTATCCAGACAGTGACTTGAGCATCATCGCCAGCAATGGCCAGCCCGTGCCGCAGGTGGGGTTCAGAGAGATGACCATTAAGATTGGTAAAGTTGAACCGCCGGCACAGGGAGTGATCATTGTGGACATTGACCGTCGAGAAAGTCACCCTAAAATAACCTTGGGTACTAACGTGATTGAAAATTGTCTTTCAGAAGTGATTGTAATTTTGCAGCAGGTGGCGATGAATGCGAGCTCCAGCCAACAGAGGGTCCTCCAGAAGGAGATAAGAGCCCTGGTGAGACGGCAACAGGTAGAACTGTCTCGTGGTGAGATCGGTAGCGCGAGGATGAGCGACCCGTTCCCCATTGCCATGCCTCCCAAAAGTGAAATGATGATCTGGTGTCGGACTGCAATCGGGTTAAGAGGGAGAGACTACCAAGCCATGGTAGAACCCGTGTACTCAGACAGCATGCCCACCATTTTGACAGTCCGTGGGGTGGTTGATGTCCTCCATGGAAGGGTGCCCGTCCGGATCTTAAACATTGGGGAAATGGAAGTACGCTTGCCCCGGTACGCTACATTAGCCAAATTGTTTGCTGTCGAACACAATGCTCTCAGGGTCATGGAACCCTTGCCTCCATCTCCACCGGTGGAGGATAATGGCTCCCAGAAACACAAGGAGGACTGGTGCCAGAAACTCCACGTGGGTGCTGACTCCACTCCCTCGCACCAAAAACAAGGAGTCTACCGGGTGGTTCAGGAGTACGACAGAATCTTTAGTAAGCACCCGCTATACTTCGGCAGGGTGAAAGGGGTAGAACACCACATCCCCACGGGGAGCCACCCACCAATAAAAGAGAGATACAGACCTGTACCCCCTGCACATTATCAGAACGCAAAGGGCATGCTGAGAGAAATGAAAGAAGCCGGGGTCATTAGAGACAGCTGTAGCCCCTGGGCAGCCCCCTTGGTTCTGGTAAAAAAGAAAGACTGTACCATGAGAATGTGCGTGGACTATAGACAAATCAATCGTATCACCCATAAAGACGCATACCCGTTACCTATGATAGAGGAGTCTTTAGCCGCACTAAAATCAGCTAATTTCTTCTCTACTTTGGACCTTACTAGCGGGTACTGGCAGGTTCCTGTGGCAGAGGCTGACAAGGAGAAGACCGCCTTCACCACCCCGATGGGATTCAGTGAATTCAACTGTATGCCATTCGGGCTCTGCAATGCACCAGGGACCTTCCAGAGGCTGATGGAATGCTGTCTAGGGCACCGAAACTTCGAGACGGTCCTACTTTACCTGGACGACGTGATTGTCTATTCGAAGACTTACGAGGACCATCTAAAGCACCTGGCCGAGGTGTTCGAAGCCCTGGCAGGCTATGGCCTGAAAGTAAAGCCCTCAAAGTGTCACCTGTTAAAACCGAAGGTACAGTACCTAGGGCATGTGGTGAGTGCTGAGGGAGTAGCCCCCGACCCCGACAAGGTCACAGTAATCAAGAGCTGGCCAAGCCCCTCAAACATCAAAGAAGTGAGGCAGTTCCTCGGGTTGGTAGGCTACTACCGAAGGTTCATCCCCGGGTTCACAAAGATGGCGGCTCCAATGCAGGACCTCCTGATAGGTCAGTCTAAATCCAGAAGTCAAAAGCCACCCTTCAAGTGGGACAAGCCGGAGGAGGAGTCCTTCCGCCAGCTGAAGATGGCCCTCACGGGGATGAGATCCTGGCCTACCCCGATTATGGGCAGCCTTTTATCCTCCAGACAGACGCCAGTAATGTGGGGTTAGGAGCCGTACTGTCCCAAAACCAACAGGGCAGAGAAAGGGTGATCGCGTACGCCAGCCGGAAGCTGAGGCCCACTTAAAGGAACCCAGAGAATTACAGCTCCTTCAAGCTAGAATTCTTGGCAGTGGTGTGGGCCATCACAGAACGGTTTAAACATTACCTGGCCTCCGCAAAGTTCACCGTGTACACGGACAACAACCCGTTGACACACCAGGACAATGCAAGTCTTGGTGCCCTAGAACAGCGGTGGATGGCCCGGCTATCAAATTATGACTTCAAAATCAAATACCGGGCAGGCAGAACCAACGCCAATGCAGACGCCCTATCAAGAATGCCCCACCTACCCGAAGGAGAAGAAGACTCGGAAGAGCTGGAGGAAGTAGAGCTCCCTGCGTTCCACCAGTATGGGGCCACTCAGTATTCTCACCGGGTAAGAGACAAAGACCTAACCACCGTCATGTTCAACCCCTTACCCCACCATGGCTGGGCTGAAACGCAAGATAGTGACCCTGCAGTTCGCCTGGTGAAAGACCTGTTAACCCAGGCAGACGCTAGCCCTGGCCCGGACGCTCCAGAGGAAGCCAAGCAGTTATGGAAGGAGAAAAGCAGGCTATTCCTCTACGAAGGTAAGCTGTGCAGAAGGCTTGTCAACCACCGGACGTACGAGCTGACCTGGCAGGTAGTGGTCCCGAGACGGGATGCAGCAATGGTCCTGGAGGCCTACCATGACAGAGCGGGACACTTCGGGTGGAAGAAACTGGAGTTCCTACTGAGAGAGCGGTTCTACTGGATCAGTATGAGAGGGGCCATAGAGAAGTGGTGCAGGGACTGCGGCCCATGTCACCTCAGAAGGAACGACCGTACCAGCCAGAAGACACCCTTGAGGCCCATCGTCACCAGGCAGCCTCTTGAGCTGGTAACTATGGACCATGTGAAGTTGGCTCCAAGCCGGTCCGGCTACATCTATGCCCTCACGATTGTGGACCATTACTCCCGGTTCTTGGTGGTGGTCCCGGTTAAAGACTTGACAGCCCAAACGGCGGCCAGAGCCTTCCAACAACACTTCTGCCGTCCACACAGGTATCCGGAACAGGTTCTGACAGATCAAGGTCCAGCGTTTGAGGAGGAAGTCTTCCAGGAGTTCTGCAACCTCTGCGGCTGTAGGAAGATTCGGACAACGCCTTACCACTCACAAACCAACGGGCTGTGTGAGAAAATGAATAATATCGTCATTGATCTCCTCAAGACGTTGCCCCTGGAAGAACGCAGCCTGTGGCCGGAGAAGCTGCCAGACCTGATAGACTTGTACAACCATATCCCGGTGAATGCTACCAACTACACCCCGGCTTACCTGATGCGAGCAAGACCAGGTAAGCTGCCTATGGACCTGGACATGGGAGTCCTGACACCCGAGGGCACCTCCCCAGATGCGGACCGGGATACGGAACGGCGGCTACAGTACAAGAAGGTAAAGGAGAGTGTGGAGAGGAGTCTGGCTCAAGCGAGAGAAAAACAAGAGAGGCTCTTCAACCAACATGCCCCTGCTGGTCCCCTGGAACCTGGTGAGCAGGTCCTGAAGCGGAAGAGAAGGCTTCACAAGCTAGATGACCAGTGGGAGAGCGACCCATACACAGTACTGCCGTCCAACCACGACAACCCGAAGGTGTGTGTAATTACCAAGGATGGAGGAGAAACCACTAGCACTGTCTCCAGAGACCACCTAAAATGGTGGCCCGAGCAACTGCAGAGTCCAAGAGAAGATCAAGATGACCTTGAACCCGCAGAGGACAAGGAAGAAATGGTCAGCACCGTTCTCGGAGAGTTCCCCCGGTCCTGGACTTGGATAAACGATGCCATAGTGGTACCCGTCCTACACTTCCTTCAACCTACCCAGCAGGAGCCTACAGGAGAGCAGGAAGAACAAGAAGAACAAGCAGCCCTGGAGGCAGAAGAACCCATGCCAGCAGCCCAGGAGAGTCAACCCTCTGCTGACAGTGAGCCTGCCATGCCTGCGGTAAGCCAAAGGACCCGCAGACAGCTGCCTGCCCTGCCTGTAAACCCAGCTAGTAGCTGTACCCTAAATGCTAGTGGGGAAAGCCAGGTTAGACCACCACCAGACAGTGGGTTACGCAGGTCAACCCGGAGCACCAGGGGTCAAGTACCAGCTCGCTGGAAGATCTAAGTACAAAGTCTACATTTACCTGTAAATATTTAATGTTTTATGTTTGTTACCTGATAACTAATAGTGTTTTCTACAGTTTTTCTAGTTCTATGGACTGACAGGTCATGGACACTGAATGGCCGGAACTACCATGTAGATAGTTGCACTTGGTGCCCTCTTGTGAAGATGGCCATGGAAGAAAAACCTGTCCGGCGTGGCCTCCTTGTGGTCCAAAGTAGTTAGCTTTTACCTTGCCGCCACGCCCAAGGCCAGGAACTTGGGGTTTATAGGGACAGGTCCCCACACTGTGGAAAACTTCACCTAGTTGGGTGATATGGACACCCGGTCACGGAAGCGCCGTGACCTTAAGGACAAAATATACTTGTAAATATGTTATGTTATTGTTTATACCCTGTTTGTTGTTGGCCAAAAAGGCTTAGTCCCAGAGTACTAAATTTTACTAGGGGGGAATGTGTCACCCCAGGCCTGGATGCCACAAATATTAAAGGCTGTGTCTGAGAGCAGGAGGGAGGTTCCCTGGTCAGGAACCATTAGCATGCAGCATCTCTTGTCCCAGGCCAGTAGGGGAAGCAGGCTGCCCCTATAAAAGCTGGAACTGGGGCAGGGTTAGTGAGACCAGAACCCACTTCTGAAGTGACCAGAAGGGTTCCTTAGAGGAAGGGACAGGTCAGCAGCAGCTGAGGAGTCCGTGAGGAAGAGGAGAGACTGCGAGCCAGGGACAGAGGCGACGAGAGCCGGTCCTGGCTGAGAGAATCACCACCGGACATTGGGGTCCGAGGCTGTCAGGGTTGCAAGCCCAGCAGCAGAGACCCAACCCGCGAGGGATTTCAGGTCCCTTGGCCTAAGAAGCCTGGAGGCTCCGCCACACAGAGGGACCAGTACAACAGGAGAAAGCAAAAGGTACCTAAGGTCCGAGTCGCAAGCCATACAGGCAAAGTACACGGCCTGCTCAGGTACGTGGGCTATTACACCACGAAGAGGGGGATAGTCAGAAAGAGCATAGAGAGAACGGTAGGCCTACACACTCACCCTGACCAGTGGGGCTCGCCCGAATGCTCTCAGATACCCAGGCCCACTCCTAACCGGTACTCCTGCTGGGTCAGTAATAACATCTGCAATAAAGACCCTGGACTGTTTGAAGCGGACTCTGAACTCTTACTATTGCGGCCTGCACTATCACAACCCAGCATTCACCTACACTGCCCTGAGGCTACACTCTTCCCGTAGGGAGTTATCCTATCCCTATGCTGCACACCAACACCAGCCTCAGCGGTCTGCCTTGCAGCGGCGGTCATCCCTGACCGCAATCCACGGGTGGCGTAGTCGGACATTCAAAACACTGATAAATAGACTGCCACAATTTGGTCTGACCACCCTGAGCCACGGGATCGGGTTGCCACTACTACCCCCAGCATCGCATAGAAGCCCGGTTCCGGGTGCCCCACGGCCCAGGGGGCGAGTCACTTACATCGGAGTTTCCATCTAAATCTCCAAAATGCGTGATTCAGAAAGAACATTTGATGGATCACTAGAATGAGGAAGGCGGACATACTCAGGATTACATCTGGTCGTTGTTCAGTGATGTCCGTCTTTTCAGAGGTACTCAGAACTGTGGTCGAACCTACTTTTGTGCAAGCCTAAAAAAGACTGACACTGCCAGATTATAGGTCAGACAAGAGTCCAAAGCGAATTCTTCTGCTTCAGGATAGTGAATCTTCTGTCGGGGGTTCTGTCTGAATCACATATGTCAAAGAGTTACACAGAAACCTCGATGTGTAGAGCGCAGGATAAATGTGAACTGAGCCTAATTGCGATTTTCGGAAGGCAGAATGAACAATTTAACAACAGTGCAAGAATTTCTTTTACACCATTCATTGTGTGGTATAAGTGATAAGATTACTTTAGTCTTTGAGACAGTACAATTACAGCAATATCAAATTTATATGTTTTTAATTGTTTGCTACTATCACGCACTAAATATTTTTTTTATGTAAAAAAAAATATTTGCATTGCCATATTTTGAGAGCTATAATTTTTCTATTTTCCTGCCAACAGAGTCATGGTAAGGCTTGTTACTTTGCATTTTTCCCTGTTAAAAAACATTCTGTTGGTTGCTGCCCACTGCTCCAGTTTATTTAGGTCTTTTTGAATCCTCTCTCTCTCTTCTCTAGTATTAGCTATCCCTCCTAGCTTTGTGTCATCAGCAAATTTAATCAGTTTACCCTCAATTCCTTCATCTAAATCATTGATGAAGATGTTGAACAATACAGGTCCCAGGACAGAGCCCTGTGGTACCCCACTTGAGACATTCATCCAGCTGGATGTGAAGCTATTTACAACCACCCTTTGAGTCCGATCACTAAGCCAGTTATGAATCCACCTAACAGTTGCCTGGTCCATTGCATACTTGGTCATTTTTTCAATAAGGATGGTGTGAGATACTTTGTCAAATGCTTTGCTGAAGTCAAGATATACTATATCTACAGCATTTCCCTGATCCACCCAGTCAGTGATTCTGTCATAGAAGGAAATTAAGTTAGTCTGACATGACTTGTTAGTTACAAACCCATGCTGACTCTGGTTAATCACTTCATTCTTATCCAGGTACTTACATACATGTTGTTTAATAATTTGTTCAAAGATCTTTCCTGGTATAGAAGTCAGACTCACCGGCCTATAGTTCCCTGGGTCCACCTTCTTCCCCTTTTTGAAGATAGGAACAACATTTGCTCTTCTCCAGTCTTCTGGGACTTCTCCTGTTCTCCAAGAATTTTCAAAGATTATGGAGAGTGGTTCTAAAATTTCTTCTACGATCTCCTTCAGTACTATGGGGTGTAATTCATCTGGACCTGGAGACTTGAACTCATTTATGTTAGCTAAATATTCCTTCACAATCTTTCTGTTTACAGATAACTTGGATTCTTCTATTCCTTTAAAAGGACAGTGAAGATCAGTTGATGTTACATTTTCTTTCTGAGAGAAAACAGATGCAAAATAGGAATTAAAAAGTTCGGCCTTCTCAACATCCTCTCTTACCATTTCTCCATTTTCATCCTGTAAAAATCCTATAGCATCTTTGACTTTTCTTTTACTTTTGACATACCCCCAAAATCCTTTTTTATTGCTTTTGACATCTCTTGCAAGCCTTAATTCATTGTCAGCTTTAGCTAACCTGATACGTGCCCTGCAGGATCTGCAGACTGCATTATAATCTTCTTTAGATATGCCTCCCTCTTTCCATTTAATAAACATTTCTTTCTTTCTTTTTAGCATGTGTTTAAGTTCTGTGTTCATCCATCCTGGTTTCCTTAAATGCTTCCCATTCTTCCTACTTTTCGGGATTGTTAACGATTGTGCTTTGAGAATCTCATTTTTAAAAATTTCCCATCCTTCCTGGACATTTTTGTCCTTAAGGACATCCAGCCATTGGATCCCTCCTATTCTCTTTCTGAGTCTCTTAAAATCTGCCTTTCTAAAATCTAACCTTGAAGTTTGAGTCTTCACATGTCTTCCTCCTCTAGTTATCCAAAATTCTATAATAGCATGATCGCTGCCTCCTAGGGTCCCAGCCACCTTTACCTCCTCAACCATTTCCTCCCTGTTTATAAGGATTAGATCCAAAGTAGCTGATCCCCTTGTTTTCTCCCCTACCTTTTGGAAGATAAAGTTGTCAGCAATAGAGGATAAGAATTTGCTTGACCTGTTAGTTTTACTTGAGAGAGATTCCCAACAAATGTCTGGATAGTTGAAATCTCCCATGACCACTACGTCATATTTTTTGGAGAACTTGGTCATTTGATACATAAAGAGTTCATCCATATCTTCAGCTTGCCCAGGTGGCCTGTAGTAAATGCCTACAATGGTGTCCTTTCCGTTGTTCTCTCCTTGTATTCTTACCCAAACAGTTTCCACAGAACTCCCAGTCTCTGAAGCTTCAATCTCTGTGCAGATATACGCTTTTCTAACATACAATGCGACACCTCCTCCTCGTTTATCAATTCTGTTTCTTGCAAATAAGTTGTATCCTTTTAGCCTTTTATTCCAATCATGTGTATCGTCCCACCAAGTTTCAGTGATTCCAATGACATCATATTTCTTTTCCTGCATTAGTAGTTCCAATTCTCATTGTTTGTTGCCCATGCTTTGTGCATTTGTATAAAAACATTTTAGTTTGTGATTGGTTTCTCTTCCTCCCATATTTTTATTATTTAAATTGTTTTGTCTTTGTTCTTCCTTTCCACTTCCAGTAGCAGAGATCTCAATAGCATTTGTCAGCTGTATGGCTTTTTCTGGCCTTTTGCTTCCCTTCCCACATTGTTCTAGTTTAAAGCTCTCCTGATGAGTGTAGCAAGGCAACTTCCAAATACATGTTTTCCAGTCTTCGTAAGGTGCACCCCATCTCTAGCAAGTAGTCCATCGTATAGGTAATTCATTCCATGATCCAGAAATCCAAATCCTTGTTGACGGCACCATCGACGTAGCCAGTTGTTCACCTGTAGAATCTTATTCCACCTCATTGTTCCATGGCCATCCACTGGGAGGATGGATGAGAAGACCACCTGCGCTCCCAATTCTTTCACTTTCTTGCCTAAGTCTTCAAAGTCACTGCAGATGGTTTCCAGGTCCTTTCTTGCGGTGTCATTTGTCCCCACATGTATTAGCAGGAATGGGTAGTGATCTGTAGGTCTGAAGAGTCTTGATATCCTGTCAGACACATCTTTAATTTTTGCTCCAGGAAGACAGCACATTTCTCTTGAGGTTATGTCTGGTCTGCAGATAGCGGCCTCTGTTCCTCTTAACAGGGAATCCCCCATGACCACCACTCTCCGTTTTTTCTTCACAACATTCTTCTTTCTCCATCCAGGAGGATTCTGAGGGCTTACAAGGTTATTCATTGCTGGCAAAGTCTTATCTTGCTGTATTTCTTCATGGTTCTCCTGCGAGAGAGCCTGGTACTGGTTCCTGAGCAGTATGGGTGCTGACTGCCTCTCGATCCTCCTGCTTCTGTGGGTCACATGCTTCCATTCCTCTGTTTCATCAGGTGCAGTTCGAATTTCTTCTCTTTCTGAATCATGAAGAGATAATTCTGCTCTGTCTAAGAACTCTTCACCTGCCTTAATGATTTTCAAGGTAGTTAACCTCTCTTCTAGATTTCGCAACTTTTCCTCCAATCCTCTAGATTTCGCATCTTTCATTTTAATAGCCGAAACGCGTTGTTTTATATATCAGTTTTATATATTTATGAACTTGAATAAATCTTTTGAAGAAGAAAATCCTCCTTGGATAATTATTCCTTGTGACCCTGGGAGCGCTCAATCAGCCAGATACACACTCCGAACCTCTCTCATTATTCTGGCATTTGGCAAATATTAAAAATTCTGGTAATCCTAATTGACCTAAAATGGGAAAGATTTATTCTGATTTCATATCAGATATTGAGAAAAACATGCATATGGGTCTTTTTATATAGTGTATGTAAACTTCTGGTTTCAACTGTATGTGTATTTATTGGCATAATATTTTCAGCTATTTTTTGTTCTTTATTTTGTGTTTTTTACACATATAGTTTTACAATTTTTTAAACTTTTTTTTAAAGTATTGCAATGCATTAGACCTGTTTGTTTATGACAGGGCCTAACAGGCCACCGTACTTGGCAAACCAGGATGTCATTATTTGACCTTCGGCTGCCATGACTACCATCAGGTCCCTCACTCTCACAATCTTCCAAATGGATCAATAGCTATTGATCCCAGCATTAGAGGGACAAACAGACAGTGAAAGTACTGCCACCTGCACTTGATGTTATAGCAGGAGCTTGGCTATTAGTTAAGCCGATCTACAGGTGGCAATTGTGTGCACCCAGCTCATGTGTCCGCATAATCACCCTGACCTACTGACATGTCCATTTGCGGGAGCTACTATATCTGCAACATATGACATACCAGTATGTCCAATGTCAGAAAGGGGTTAAGGATATAAGCATTTAAAGTTTGAAAATTTCTTTTTTTTCTACATTTTCAAAAAGTGTATATATTTTCACACAAATATGCAATACATATCAACCTAAATTTATCGCTAACATAAAGTATCAAAATCACTGGAATATGTTGAAGTATTTCATGGTTATTACCACACAAAAGTGGTGTGTCACCATGTGCGTCTCGCCACAAATCTTACTCCAGTTGAGTACTGGCGTATGATCTGTGGCATAAGGAACGCTGCCACTCATTATGAATTTGAGAAGTGGGAGTTTTTACATCTCCGTCCCACCCCAGCTTATCCCACTTTGGCGGAGGTGGGCAAAAATGGTGTGAAACCGCCAAAAGTCGCAACATTTTATCAGAGTAGACGTTTTGCCAACATTTTGGAAAGTTTCAAAGCTTTTTACATGGCATAAAAGCTTTGATGAATCAGGGCCAATATCTTCAGAAATAAGTGGCTAAGTATCCACTGTATATCAGTGAAATATTTTAAGAACGTGTCCAAATACATTCAAATAAAGAGGTTACCTCTCAATGTACTTGCTGTAATTTAAACAAAAGAAATAGAAAGAAAAAACATAGCATACGACATGGACAGTATTAAAGGCACTCTTCTATAATATTTGGTTATGCAACCTTTAGTAACAATGACAATCTCCAAGAGTTTTTTGTAATCATCTGTGAGCTGCTTGTACTTGCCTTTTAGTAGTTTTTTCCTTTCTTTTAATGCAATTCTCTTGAATGTTTGCAGAGTTATTCTTCCCATTTGCAGACTTGAGCTCTTTCAAAAGATTTTTCTATATTGGATTGAGATCATGTCTCATTACTGACCAGTTTAAAACAGTCCATTTTTTCTTTTAACCGGTCAGTCCTGTGTACTTTTGAATGTGTGCTTTAGGTCATTAACATTATCCAGCTGTAGACCTATTTTGATTGACTCAAACCTAGTTTTCTTAGACTTGAGAGCACATTTTGCAATTATATGCTGATAATATTCTGATTTTATTGTTCTTATAACACATTTTAGGCCTCCACTTACCAAAGTCAATAAAACATCCCCATAACATTATTCACCATGTTTCAATGTAGGTAGCTTGCACTTTCCCTTTTAGGCTTCTTTTTTTGTCTTCTAGAAACATAACGATGGTATGCATTGCCATAGAGCTTTAGTTTGGTTTCCTCTATAAATAAACTTTAAACTTTTTCCAAAAAGGATTGCACAGGTCTACAAAAAAATATTTTTTGTAATCATCACAGTTGACCTTTTACTTTTCTGAATCATTTTTTTGTTCTGATTTCAAAAATGTATATAGTTTTTCAGTAGCAGGTATAGTTTCCACGGAGAAGCATCATTATTATAAGGTATAGGAAATATACTGGCGACATTAAAAAAACAGTCATCTACATATCAGAAAAAAATGCTTGACCTTACAAAACAGTTTTTATTGAACCAAAATAATTTCACATGCAAAATAAAAACCAAAATATGAGCAAAAATTAAAAGTGTTTGACATTACACTGTGTTCCAAATTATTATGCAAATAATATTTTTTCAGATTTTCACAAATTACATATATGAATTGTAATTTTCCAGTCAAATAACTATTAGAGTACAATTGAAAGGTTTTTGTACAAACTGCCTATGATAACAGTATATTTAAAAAAAAATAAAACACTCAAACTGCACTCAAAATGCATGCTCCAAATTATTATGCACAGCAGAGTTTTCAACCTTTTCATTTTAATAAAGAACAAAAAAATGGTCATTTTTGAAATTATAAGCATTAGCAGGTTATTACAAACTGAAATCAAACAGTTTTCAACTCAAAACTTTATTCTAGGTGATGTTACATTTGCACATAGGACCGCTTGTTCGAAAAGGAGCTTCTGAACTCTCTCGTCCATTGAATTTGTCAGGTTTTGGATGGTTTCTGCTTCAATTGTTTTGCATGAGGACAGAATACCCTCCCAGAGCTGTTGCTTAGATGTGAACTGCCTCCCGCCATCATAGACACTCCTTTTGATGATGCTCCAGAGGTTCTCAATGGGGTTGAGGTCAGGGGATGTAATGCACGCGCCCGGACTGACTGGCGTGTGCGTGATTAGTGATTCCACTGTGCCATGAACCGGAGAGTGCCTGGAGGGGTGTAACTATATATCTGCCCGATCCGACCAAGGCCGCACGACGGCATACGACGCCAGTGCACCAGGGAGGAACCGAGTAGAGGGACCAGGTGCCACTCCAGGTCAGACCCCGGACACGGCTGTTGACCCACACTGGGGAATACAGGAACAGGCAGGCTAGAGCGCAGGCTGGGTAGGGTCCAGTACAGACTGGGAGATGGGTTCAGAGCCGCAGATGCGGTAATCAAGCAGAGCAAAGCGAAACCGCAGACGCGGTAGACAAGGCTGAGCAGAGCAAAACTGCAGACGCGGTAGACAAGGCTGAGCAGAGCGAAACCGCAGACGCGGTAGACAAGGCTGAGCAGAGCAAAACCGCAGACGCGGTAGACAAGGCTGAGCAGAGCGAAACCGCAGACGCAGTGGACAAGACTGAGCAGAGCAAAACCGCAGACGCGGTGGACAAGGCTGAGCAGAGCAAAACCGCAGACGCGGTGGACAGGGCTGAGCAGAGCAAAACCGCAGATGCGGTGGACAGAGCTGAGCAGACCAAAACCGCAGACGCGGTGGACAGGGCTGAGCAGAGCAAAACCGCAGACGCGGTGGACAGGGCTGAGCAGAGCAAAACCGCAGACGCGGTGGACAGGGCTGAGCAGAGCAAAACCGCAGACGCGGTGGACAGGGCTGAGCAGAGCGAAACCGCAGACGCGGTAGACAAGGCTGAGCAGAGCGAAACCGCAGACGCGGTAGACAAGGCTGAGCAGAGCAAAACTGCAGACGCGGTAGACAAGGCTGAGCAGAGCAAAACCGCAGACGCGGTAGACAAGGCTGGGCAGAGCGAAACCGCAGACGCGGTAGACAAGGCTGAGCAGAGCGAAACCGCAGACGCGGTAGACAAGGCTGAGCAGAGCGAAACCGCAGACGCGGTAGACAAGGCTGAGCAGAGCGAAACCGCAAGTGCGGTGGACAAGGCTGAGCGGGCAGGAACCGCCGAAGCGGTAAGTAAGACAGGACAGAGATAAATCACCGAAGCGGTAAACAAAGACAAAGCAAAGGGGACAGGGCTCTGTTCACAAGGCTGAGCAGAGCAAAACTGCAGATGCGGTAGACAAGGCTGAGCAGAGCGAAACCGCAGACGCGGTAGACGAGGCTGAGCAGAGCAAAACCGCAGACGCGGTAGACAAGGCTGGGCAGAGCGAAACCGCAGACGCGGTAGACAAGGCTGAGCAGAGCGAAACCGCAGACGCGGTAGACAAGGCTGAGCAGAGCGAAACCGCAGACGCGGTAGACAAGGCTGAGCAGAGCGAAACCGCAAGTGCGGTGGACAAGGCTGAGCGGGCAGGAACCGCCGAAGCGGTAAGTAAGATTGGACAGAGATAAATCACCGAAGCGGTAAACAAAGACAAAGCAAAGGGGACAGGGCTCTGTTCACACGGAACAGACTGGAAAAGAAAGGCAGAACCAAATACACACAAGGTACTTGCAAAGAAGTAGCGAAAGGACTCCAACTCACAAACGGAAGTACAATGAGAACGAGTAGAAGTTAGGTGCAGGTTCAGACTCTACAGAAAAAGGGAGCAAACGGACATAAAGACAAAACAGATAAGAAGCTAGGAGACAGTTCAGACAAGAACAGTTACTGCAACAAAATGCAAGAACGAGCCTAGGTAAAGCCAAGTGCTGGTTCAGACACTGCAGAAAAAGGGAGCAAACGGACATAAAGACAAAACAGGTAAGAAGCTAGAAGACAGTTCAGACAAGAACAGTTACTGAAGCGAGATACAGGAGCGAGTCTGGGTATGCGGCCCCCAGATGGCGGAACGAACAGGCTAAGAGCGAGTACACACGGGCCTGGAATTACAGCCTCCAGGAAAGGCAGAAAGACAGCTGGCTAGAATGCACAGACAGGACACAGTTCAGACACGGGAACTGATACCGCAAGGCATGAAACATAGACAGGACCTGGCACATCAGTGACTAGAAGCCAACTGACAGAACAAGATGCTCAGGCAAGGATTCCAAGGAGGAGCTGGTTTAAATACCAGGTGACAGACAGCAATAGGCTGAGGACGCTTTAGGGGTGTGTCTGCAGCAGCTACAAGAAACAGGAAGTTCAGCGGGCGTCGCCCTAAGCAGCCAGAGTAGAGCAAAGCAGACAATATTGAAAGAAGCCATAGTGGCAGTCTGGACTGGAAATCAAGTGCGCGCTCTTGCACAGTGGGAGATGGACCACTATGCAAGGACGCCGCCAGGTATGTTACAGGGGAGCATGGGTGCCACACCATAAGTTTGTCCCCTTTTATGCCCATAGCAGCCAGAGATGCAGATGTGTTATGTGCAGCATGAGACGGGGCTTTATCATGCATGAAAATGATCTTGCTGCGGAATGCACGGTTCTTCTTCTTGAACCATGGAAGGAAGTGCTGTTTCAGAAACTCAACATACATTATGGAGTTCATCTTTACCCCTTCAGGGATCCTAAAGGGGCCGACAATCTCTCTCCCCATGATTCCAGCCCAAAACATTACTCCACCTCCTCCTTGTTATTGCCGTAGCCATGTTTGCATGGGGTATCGATCAACCAGCCATCCTCCACTCCATCCATCTGGACCATCGAGATCATTTCATGCATGATAATGCCCCGTCTCATGCTGCACATAACACATCTGCATCTCTGGCTGCTATGGGCATAAAAGGGGACAAACTTATGGTGTGGCACCCATGCTCCCCTGACCTCAACCCCATTGAGAACCTCTGGAGCATCATCAAAAGGAGTGTCTATGATGGCGGGAGGCAGTTCACATCTAAGCAACAGCTCTGGGAGGGTATTATGTCCTCATGCAAAACAATTGAAGCAGAAACCATCCAAAAGCTGACAAATTCAATGGACGAGAGAGTTCAGAAGCTCCTTTCAAACAAGGGGTCCTATGTGCAAATGTAACATCACCTAGAATAAAGTTTTGAGTTGAAAACTGTTTGATTTCAGTTTGTAATAACCTGACCATTTTTTTGTTCTTTATTAAAATGAAAAGGTTGAAAACTCTGCTGTGCATAATAATTTGGAACATGCATTTTGAGTGCAGTTTGAGTTTTTTATTTTTTTAAAAATATACTGTTATCATAGGCAGTTTGTACAAAAACCTTTCAATTGTACTCTAATAGTTATTTGACTGGAAAATTACAATGACTGCAATTCATATAGGTAATTTGGGAAAATCTGAGAAAATATTATTTGCATAATAATTTGGAACACAGTGTAGACTGTCGTTGATACGATTTTTCAGGGTTGTCCCTATATAACATCCAACAGTAATCTGCCATCATTGAGTCATTCCAAAAACCTTGGTAGCGGGTTCCATTACTTTAATGTCCTGGTGAAACCGCTCGCCTTGTTCATCACTTACATCCCCAAGATTTGGAGGGAAGAAATCTAAATGTGAATGCAAAAAGTGCCTTTTCAGAGACATGCGACATCCAAGACACTGGTATGCATTTAGCAGTTCCTCAACACCTTCAACATATTCTGGAGATTTATTTTTTCATAAGAAGTTTTCACAGATCCATTTGAAGCTTTTCCAAGCTCTCAATTCCTTATCATTGAGAGTTCATTCAAACACATCATCTCTCATAAGCTCTCTGATGTGAGGACCAACAAATACCCCTTCCTTCAGTTTTGCTGGTGAAATGCTGGAGAATTTCTGTGAAATGTACAGGAACCCTTGTGAATTTGTCTTTGCCATGGCTTTCACAAAGTTTTTAATCAACTTTATTTGTAGTGGAGGAAGAAAGATTTTTGTTGGAACAACTAAAGGATTATGCTGTACATTGTGTCTACCTGGAGCATAGATGTTTCTTTGTCCCCAATCACGTCGAACATAATGCTCTTGTTAGCACCACCCCAGATCCCTGCTCTGACAGGCAGGATCTCCGGGGTGTCACTTCACTCACCCGTGCTGCGGTCGGTGCTTCCCTTCCCCATGCTCTGCCTGCTTCTAACAGGGCTTCCAGCCATGTCCTTAGGGCATGCGCACGTGCGCTCCCGCCCTCTTAAAGGGCCAGCTCGTGCACTTGCCATTTCCTCCCCAGCCAATGGCTGTGGGGCATTATGTATATATTGCTTCCTCCCCACTGGGGAGGTGCCTGAGCAACCTTCCTGTTGTGCAGTCTAAGTTGTTAAGGTTGCGTACCAATTCTTCCTGCACTCTGATGAAAACTCTGCCTGCTGCACTTTGATGCAAATCCTGCCTGCTGCACTTTGATGCAAATCCTGCCTGCTGCACTCTGATGCAAACTCTGTCTGCTGCACTCTGATGAAAACTCTGTCTGCTGCACTCTGATGAAAACTCTGTCTGCTGCACTCTGAAGCAAACTCTGTCTGCTGCACTCTGATGCAAACTCAGCCTGTTGCTCCATCCAGTCTGTCCTACTGGGTCCAGCTTCTGCGCAGCCGTTGGTCTGTCCTGGAGTGGCACCTGGCGCTCATCGGGAGCCAACTCTAACCTCACCATCAGAGGCTCTAGTGAACAGTCTGGTGCTCGCTTAGTCATGCCCATCCAGGCTCTCCGCGGTCCATGGCACAGTGATTCCACAAACCACATCCGTGACAGTTTTCTCAGGCCATGGACCCCGCTGGACCCCGGATCCCACCTGATCGGACCATGTACTAAGAGCTCTGCCGACAGAATGGCGCGCAGGAAGAGTTGTCGATGCAGTTGCAGTCCCTGACTACCAAGTTGGAGGCCTTAAACATCTCTCCAGAATTCCCACATGTTCAAGCAGCCGTGTCTTCTCCAGAAACTTCTCAGACTGTTTGCTTAGTTCGAGGTCTAGGCCGACTCGCAGCTCCACCACGCTTTGACAGGAATCCGAAGCTCTGCCGCGGGTTCATCAATCAGTACCGGCTACATTTTGAACTTCTTCCTCACCACTTCCCGTTGGACCGAGTAAAGGTAGCATTCCTTATGTCGCACCTTGGAGGCGAGGCCCTGGCATGGTTGAACCCATTATGGGAGAGAGAGGACCCGATCATCTCCAATTTGCCAGCATTCTTGGAGGCTTTTCGCAAAGCATTCGACGAACCACCTCTTCAGCTTCCACTCTTCTCCATTTACGTCAGTCCAATTCATCTGTGGGACAATATGCGGTACGCTTCTGCACTCTGGCGTCCGAACTCGGATGGAACAACAAAGCTTTGGTGGCCACATTCTGGGTGGGGCTTTCCGGAAACATTAAGGATGAGCTAGCCGGTCGAGACCTTCCAACTACCTTCGATGACCTGATCTCCCTCGCCATCCGTATAGACCTTCGTTTCCGAGAGCGTGCCCGTGAGGTGGCACGTGAAAGCGGACCACGGTGCCTGGCTCCGTCCTTTCAAAGGCCGCTTGTTCATTCGCCCTCCACTGTCGAGGTCTCAACTGAACCCATGCAGGTCATCTGCTTTGCCCTCGCAAATCCAATAAATGGTGGGTTTAAGGGCAATCTTACAAACAACACCATCCTTGTTTTTTGATACAAAGCAGTGATGACTGCTTGTGTTTCCTTGAAGGTAGCCATGGTTAACAGACGACAATGATTTTCAAACACTGACACTTTTTTAAAGCAATCAATCTACTCTTATAATTCAATCAGCATAACAGAGTGATATCAGCTACCTTGTCCTTATTAACACTTTCATCTGAACTTACAAGAAAACCACTGAAATTAGGTTCAGAATAACCCACAGGGTAACAGATGAATACCCATTGGGCCCTGTGCATGAGTGGGCCTACTACACCCCAATTTGAGCACAAGTTGGCACAATACACTGATTTATTCTCGATGTATAGAGTTTATGCTGTTGGTGGACCCTTGGTACCAAGACCAACATTGACTGTCTTTTTGTGGCTTGGCTAAAATTCAGTGTAAATCGGGGATTTTGTGATTAAGTTAATTTTCATGGCAAGGAATGACTTTGCATTTTTTTGCAAAACATCTGATCACTCTTCATAATAATCTAGAGCTAATGCAAATTGTCACTATAAATTTCCACTTACTTGAGGACTTTATTACTATTTTTGTTATGTTTCAAATATAAGCTCTTTTCAATTAGATGACCTGTGTGTTATGCAATTAATCAATGAACATGTACTTTATATTGCTCCCCTGATTACTCTGTTTTTAGTTTTTTAAATCCACCACATGGGTCCAGAGATATGGGTCTTTTTATTTACTGCTAATTTTTATGGTCTTTACCAAGGGGGTGGTGCTCACAGGATTCTCTGGGGGGTGTCTTTAGGATGCTCTACAAAGATTACCCTGTGATACATGCCTCCTTCTAAAAGACTATATAAGTTATCACTAAAAAAAAGGACCCATATCTTTGGAACCGTACCGCGGATTTAATAAAAAAAGAAACTGAATGCTCAGAGAAAGAGCGGGAATAAAATATGACAAAAAACTAGCCACTTTTAGCCTGATGATAGGTCCTCAAAAAATGCCTTTCCTCTATATAAAGGGACAGATTATAGAAGTATATTAGAGGCTGTCTATATAGGCAATTTTTAATACGTAAGAGTAGGACTATCAGCTGTGTATCCACCAGACTTCTGCACAACACAACTGATGGTCCCAACCCCATTTATAAGGCAAGAAATCCCACTTATTAAACCTGACAAGGCACACCAGTGAAGTGAAAACCATTTCCGGTGACTACCTCTTGAAGCTCATAAAGAGAATGCCAAGAGTGTGCAAAGCAGTCATCAAAGCAAAAGGTGGCTACTTTGAAGAACCTAGAATATAAGACATATTTTCAGTTGTTTCACACTTTTTTGTTAAGTATATAATTCCACATGTGTTAATTCATAGCTTTGATGCCTTCAGTGTGAAAGTACAATTTTCATAGTCATGAAAATACAGAAAATCTTTAAATGAGAAGTTGTGTCCAAACTTTTGGTCTGTACTGTATATAATAAGTAGAGTGACAGTGTTGGTTACTGTACTTGTCATTTAGTGTTAAAATAAAGGATTTATTAAAAAAAAATAATAGTTTTTTTGTCTCTTTAAAAAAGCCGGCCGGAAATTCATCAGCGGCATACACCCGTACCAGGCAATTTAGAATAGAAAGAATAGAGCATCACACATAGATTAGATAGATAGAAACATGTCAGTCACATATATAAGTACAGTGATAGTGTTGATTACTGTACTTGTCATTTAGTGTTAAAATAAAGGATTTATTAAAAAAAAATATTGGCGTGGGATTCCCCGTAATTTTAGTCTCTAGCAGAGGTTAAGCAGACGGCTGGGGCAGATGTTTGAAGCCTGGGAAGGGAGTAATACCCACGGAGCTTCCCAGGCTACTAATATCAGCCCCCAGCTGAATACCTAGCCTTTACTAGCTATTAAAATGGGGGACCCAAAAAAAAAATGACGTGGGGTCCTCCCTATTTTAATAGCTAGCAAAGGCTAGGCAGACAGCTGGGGGCTGATCTTAACAGCCCAGGAAGGGTGCCATGAATATTGGCCCCCTCCCAGGCTAGAAATACCAGTCGTCAGCCGCCCCAGAAATGGCGCATCCATAGGATGCGCCAATTCTAGCACTTAGCCTCGCTCTTCCCACTGCCCTGTAGCAGTGGCAGTGGGGTAATAGGGCTGGAGTTGATGTCAGCTTATAATGCCAGCTGACATCAAGCCCAGGTTAGTAATGGAGAGGCATCTATAAGACACCCCCATTACTAACCCCATAGTCAAAGTTAAAAAAAACACAAACACCCAGAATAAAGTCCTTTAATTGAAATAAACACACAATTCTTTAATGTTCTAAATTAAACCATACTTACCATCACGCCCATTCCAGCTGAAGCCAACGATCTCCTGCAATAAAAATAAAGTAATAAACCAACCTCATCCTTACCTTTCCATGTTTCCCAGGACGGCTCCAGCTCTGCTACATTCACATGACAGGCTGGATCGCAGCCGAAAGCTGCCATCCAGCTTGCCATGCCGCAGACACTGAGAAGCGCAGGCATGCTTGTGCTCCTCAGTGTCTGGCTGTGACGGCATCCAGATGAGCCAAGTTCATGTCCAATGAACTCAGCTCACCTCCTGCACGTCACTGACAGCGTGGGAGAATTCTCCTCCGCTCAGCGCTTGAGCAGGAGAATTCTCCCACGCTGGGATGGCATTCTAATGACAGGCTGGATCGCAGCTGAGTGCTGCCATCCAGCTTGTCATCCTTCAGAGACACTGCAGAGTGCAAGCATGCCTGCGCTCTGCAGTGTCTATGAAGGATGGCATGCTGGATGGCAGCGCTCAGCTGCGATCCAGCCTGTCATCTCAATGCCATCCCAGCGTGGGAGAATTCTCCTGCTCAAGTGCTGAGTGCAGGAGAATTCTCCCACGCTGTCAATGACGTGCATGAGGTGAGCTGAGTTCATTGGACATGACCAAGGTCATCTGGATGCCGTCACAGCCAGACACTGAGGAGCGCAAGCATGCCTGCGCTTCTCAGTGTCTGCGGCATGGCAAGCTGGATGGCAGCTTTTGGCTGCGATCCAGCCTGTCATGTGAATGTAGCAGAGCTGAAGCTGTCCTGGGAACCATAGAAAGTTAAGGATGAGGTTGCTTTATTATTTTACTTTTATTGCAGAAGACATTAGCTTCAGCTGAAATGGGTGTGATGGTAAGTATGGTTTAATTTAGAACATTAAAGAATTGTGTGTTTATTTCAATTAAAGGACTTTATTCTGGGTGTTTGTGTTTTTTTTTAACTTTGACTATGGGGTTCGTAATGGGGGTGTCTTATAGACGCCTCTCCATTACTAACCTGGGCTTGATGTCAGCTGGCATTATAAGCTGACATCAACCCCAACCCTATTACCCCACTGCCACCGCTACAGGGCAGTGGGAAGAGCGAGGCTAAGTGCCAGAATTGGCGCATCCTATGGATGCGCCATTTCTGGGGCGGCTGACGGCTGGTGTTTCTAGCCTGGGAGGGGGCCAATATTCATGCCACCCTTCTTGGGCTATTAATATCAGCCCCCAGCTGTCTGCCTAGCCTTTGCTAGCTATTAAAATAGGGGGGACCCTACATCATTTTTTTGAGGGGTCCCCCATTTTAACAGCTGGTAAAGGCTAGGTATTCAGCTGGGGGCTGATATTAGTAGCCTGGGAAGCTCCGTGGGTATTGCCCCCTTCCCAGGCTTCAAACATCTGCCCGAGCCGTCTGCTTAACCTCCGCTAGAGACTAAAATTACGGGGAACCCCACACCAATTTTTTTTTTAATAAATCCTTTATTTTAACACTAAATGACAAGTACAGTAACCAACACTGTCATTGTACTTATTATATATGTGACTGACATGTTTCTGTCTATCTAATCTATGTGTGATGCTCTATTCTTTCTGTTCTAAATTGTCGGGTACCAATAGATGCCGCTGATGAATTGCCGGCCGGCTTTTTTAAAGAGACGGGTGCATGAAAACACTATTTTTTTTTTTTTTAATAAATCCTTTATTTTAACACTAAATAACAAGTACAGTAATCAACACTGTCACTGTACTTATTATATATGTGACTGACATGTTTCTATCTATCTAATCTATGTGTGATGCTCTATTCTTTCTGTTCTACATTGTCGGGTACCGGTGCATGCCGCTGCTGAATTGCCGGCTTTTCATGTTTCACTGTGAGCACTGTTCCCATCGATTTGGGCAATCACTGTAATGCCACAACCACCATGGCTGTGACATTACAGTGAGTGGCAGACAATCCCTGCATGATTGGTGCTCTAAATAGCGCCAAACATGCAGGACGGGGAGTACTGAGATGCTCGGGCAAGTACCGAGCAGTGGCGAGCATGCTCGCTCATCACTATTGTATATCTAACCATAATTCAAATCCAGCTTCAAATTTTAGAGGTTTATAGATATTTTTCAAGACAATTATTTTCCAAGATGTTTACTAAGAAAGTACGTCTGGAGGAAAGAAGGTTTAATCATAATCACAGACGGGGATTCTTTACTGTAAGAGCAGTGAGACTATGGAACTCTCTTCCGCATGATGTTGTAATGAGTGATTCACTGTTAAAATTTAAGAAGGGCATGGATGCCTTTCTTGAAAAGTATAATATTACAGGTTATATATAATAGATTCCTTGATAGGGCGTTGATCCAGGGAACTAGTCTGATTGTCGTATGGAGTCGGGAAGGAATTTTTTTCCCCAATGTGGAGCTTAGTGTTTGCCACATGGGTTTTTTTTGTCTTCCTCTGGATCAACATGTTAGGCTATGGGTTGAACTAGATGGACTTAGTCTTCCTTCAACCTTAAAAACTATGTTACTATGTTACATAGTAAGATACTAAGCGTGCTTTTCCCCAATCCTTGAAGCAATATTTTAGTAGTGTTTTCTTTTCATATCATTTGTCTAAGGGTTTAGGAACATATGAATAATGTAATAATCTTTTAATTTTTAGCTGGTCCCCATAAGTATCTGAAAAAGTAGACTGTTTAAAATTACAATGTAGTACCAGCCAGTAACCAGAGAGGGCACAAGAGGACCATCACAATTCTGTAATGAGTTTGCATTTTAACTGTTACATTGTTGGAAACATGAGCAACACCCTTTTAACTTTTTTGAGTAAAATATATATTATTTCCTATTAGTCGATGTTTTTCAATTAACTAAAGCTTACCATGTAAACCATAAATCTATAAAGTATTTTATAAATATGTCTAAAAACGTTAGAAGAGACTTACACACAGTAAGGGTGCTTTCACATTGCGTTCTTGCCCGCATTCAGTGATCGAGGTTTGTGTCCAAAAACTTTGGAAAATGGGATTTGGACGTATGCGCCGACGTGGCCACTGAGTTTAATGGTCCTGACAGAGTCACTGTGCATCATTTTTGGACATATACGTCTACTGCAGGCAGACACTCAGGCACGGTCTACTATGTCTAGCTGTAGAGAAGAGCACTTGCAACGAGGGTTTATACCACTATTGGACTTTCTAAAAATATTGTGCTAGTTATTTTTATATAAAATTCATATTTTATATACAAATTTGCACACAAGTTTGCTTTTATGTATGTTTTATGTGTATAAATGTGAGTATATGTACACTTAGTTTACATGGCAGCACACCAGTTTGCAAAGGTGATAAAAGTGCTGTATAATAGCCCTTAATGGCATCATTATGAGGTATTAAATAGCACTTTTTTCATCTTCTCTTCAAACTGGTGTGCTGCCTGCATTTTTCACTATATTGAAGGCCTGGTATTTACAGTGGGTATGGAAAGTATTCAGACCCCTTTACATTTTTCACTCTTTGTTTCATTGCAGCCATTTGGTAAATTCTAAAAAGTTAATTTTTTTTCTCATTAAAGTACACTCTGCACCCCATCTTGACTGAAAAAAAACAGAAATGTAGACATTTTTGCAAATTTATTAAAAAAAAAAAACTGAAATATCACATGGTCATAAGTATTCAGACCTTTTGCTCAGTATTGAGTAGAAGCACCCTTTTGAGCTAGTACAGCCATGAGTCTTCTTGGGAATAATGCAACAAGTTTTTCACACCTGGATTTGGGGACCCTCTGCCATTCTTCCTTGCAGATCGTCTCCAGTTCCGTCAAGTTGGATGGTGAACATTGGTGGACAGCCATTTTCAGGTTTCTCCAGAGATTCTCAATTGGGTTTAGGTCAGGGCTTTGGCTGGGCCAGTCAAGAATGGTCACAGAGTTGTTCTGAAGCCAGTCCTTTGATATTTTAGCTGTGTACTTAGGGTCATTGTCTTGTTGGAAGGTGAACCTTTGGCCAAGTCTGAGGTCCAGAGCACTCTGGAAGAGGTTTTCATCTAGGATATCTCTGTACTTGGCCGCATTCATGTTTCCTTCAATTGCAACCAGTCGTCCTGTCCCTGCAGCTGAAAAACACCCCCATAGCATGATGCTGCTACCACCATGATTCACTGTTGGGATTGTATTGGGCAGGTGATGAGCAGTGCCTGGTTTTCTCCACACATACCGCTTAGAATTATCACCAAAAAGTTCTATCTTCGTCTCATCAGAGCAGAAAATCTTATTTCTCATAGTCTGGGAGTCCTTCATGTGTTTTTGAGCAAACTCTATGCGGGCTTTCATATCTCTTGCACTGAGGAGAGGCTTCTGTCAGGCCACTCTGCCATAAAGGCCCGACTGGTGGAGGGCTGCAGTGATAGTTGACTTTGTGGAACTTTCTCCCATCTCCCTACTGCATCTTTGGAGCTCAGCCACAGTGATCTTGGGGTTCTTCTTTACCTCTCTCACCAAGGCTCTTCTCCCACGATTGCTCAGTTTGGCTGGACGGCCAGGTCTAGGAAGACTTCTGGTGGTCCCAAACTTCTTCCATTTAAGGATTATGGAGGCCACTATGCTCTTAGGAACCTTGAGTAATGCAGAAATTCTTTTGTAACCTTGGCCAGAGCTGTGCCTTGCCACAATTCTGTCTCTGAGCTCCTTGGGCAGTTCCTTTGAGCTCATGATTCTCATTTGGTCTGACATGCACTGTGAGCTGTTAGGTCTTATATAGACAGGTGTATGCCTTTCCAAATCAAGTCCTATCAGTTTAATTAAACACAGCTTGACTCCAATGAAGGAGTAGAACCATCTCAAGGAGGATCACAAGAAAATGAACAGCATGTGACTTAAATATGAGTGTCTGAGCAAAGGGTCTGAAGACTTATGACCATGTGATATTTCAATTTTTCTTTTTTAATAAATTTGCAAACATTTCTACATTTCTGTTTTTTTCAGTCAAGATGGGGTGCAGAGTGTACTTTAATGAGAAAAAAAAATGAACTTTTTAGAATTTACCAAATGGCTGCAATGAAACAAAGAGTGAAAAATTTAAAGGGGTCTGAATACTTTCCGTACCCACTGTACCTTAGAGGCACCGCACCCTGATCACCTGCTGGTGCTGCTTCTGTTTTTTTTTTCTATTTATCTATCTGTCTACCTATCTATCGTTTGTCGTATGCTAGTTTATATTGTCCACAACATTTTTTAATATTTGTATGTATTTACATAATTATTAGGACTTTATAATCTGACTGTAGAAAGGTATGAGCATTTTGTCTTTTTATAGCATTATAAATCCAGGGAGGCAGGGAGTAATTTTTTACCAAATAACAGTATTCTTTTGAGGACTATATTTTATATTAAAGCCTTACAATGAAATGAGAAAAAAATGAAGAAATAATATATGGGCACTGAACAAAGCTGTAAAGAAGTGTACCAAGAAGTCATTATCTTTACCAACTTACTATAGCCTTAACAGTTTCTCCTGGCCTAGTACAACATTGAACTTCCATATTCTCCATACTTCTACAAACATACAGTACTTTCATATAATATTATATAGTGCAAGTCATTCGGTGTATTGTTTAACAGTGAAGTGAAGCAAGATAAGTATGTCTTCCTCCCACATTGTGCACATGACTGTGTGAAAATGCTGATATCAGCAGTATCTCATAGACTCAGTAAGTGTTACATGCCGAGATAGAAGTCCAATTCAAACATGAGGAAAGAATTACACACAGGAGTACAAGATTGTGAATTTTGGCAAAACATTGCTAATAAAATCTGTATTGGTGTATTCTGCAATGTATGCATAGACATGCACACAGTGCATGCATTCCAGGTTTTAAATGGGGTGTCCACTACTAGGACAACCCTTTCTCAATCACTATGTTCCCCCTTTATAAAATAATAGCAGCTCTACTCATTGTAACAGGATGAGTGGTGGAACCACTGTGCTGTGGTGCGAGGAGAGCCCGGAGGAGCCTAACTAGGGACCTCACCAAATCCATCCTCGGATATATGGTGGCTTGACAACTCCATGACCCGAGGAGGGACGAGGAAGTTGGATCAGGTGCTACTCAAGGACTGACCTGGGGTGGATAGCAACTGACCCCCAAAGGACAGGAGGCAAGCACAGGCTGGCACGGCTGGTAGACAGGCAGGCGGGCATGACTGGTAGACAGGCAGGAAGGCGCGGCTGGTAGACAGGCAAATAAAAGGCGATACATGCACTAGGACCTGAGAACTGCCCAAAGTGTTTAAGCAACAAACTTTCGACATTGCACCGGCACCTCCATGTTGAAGGAGGTCCCTTAAGTAGTTAGTATCCCCCTGCCATTGTCCGGGGACACTTTAGGATGGCGGGCGCGGCCCCTTTAAGAGACAGGGAGCGTGTGCGCGCCCTAAGCACAGTGCCCGGGGATCTGAGCACAGTGTGTGTACCCCGGGCAGAGTCGGTGTGGAGGGAGGACAGAGGTGCGGGACACCCTAGCCTGGGGCTGCGGCATTAAGGGGGTTGGTGTCTCTGCCATGGGAGAGGTGCAGGAGGCAGAGACACTGGCGCTACACTCATCTTCGGTGCCAGAGCCTTCCCAGCGGCATTGGCGCCTGCTCTCCCAGGAATCATGTGACATTATGTCTAGTCATCTTTGTCGCCAATCAGCGGCCACTTCACTCTCTCCTCCTTCTGACAGATCAGACATTCAGAAGTCAGAGCTGCAACTGCTCTCTTACTTATACCGGATGTCTGATTTTTCAGAAGGAGGAGAGTGAAGTGTCTGCTGATTGGCCACAGAGATGACATAACAATGTCACATGATTCCTGCCAGCCAGGTGAGTATAGCTGTTATTATATTATAAGGGGGAACATAGTGATTCAGAAGGGGTTGTCCGAGAAATGGACAACCCCTTTAATGACCAAAGTCAAATTTAGCAATGTTGGTATCCCTTTTTATAACTTGTAGGAATTGCTTCTATCCCCATGCATTATATATATATATAATGCAAAAGGGCTCAAAAAATAAAGGGAACACTTAAACAACAGAATATAACTCCAAGTAAATCAAACTTATGTGAAATCAAACTGTCCACTTAGGAAGCAATACTGATTGACAATCAATTTCACATGCTGTTGTGCAAATGGAATAGACAGTAGATGGAAATTATTGACAATTATCAAGACACACTCAATAAAGGAGTGGTTCTGCAGGTGGGGACCACAGACCACATCACAGTACCAATGCTTTCTGGCTGATGTTTTGGTCACTTTTGAATGTTGGTTGTGCTTTCACACTCATGGTAGCTTTAGACGGACTCTACAACCCACAGAAGTTGCTCAGGTAGTGCAGCTCATCCAGGATGGCACATCAATGCGAGCTGTGGCAAGAAGGTTTGCTGTGTCTGTCAGCGTAGTGTCCAGAGGCTAGAGGCACTACCAGGAGACAGACCACTACACCAGGAGACGTGGAGGGGGCCATAGGAGGGCAACAACCCAGCAGCAGGACCGCTACCTCTGCCTTTGTGCAAGGAGGAACATGAGGAGCACTGCCAGAGCACTGCCAGAGCCCTGCAAAATGATCTCCAGCAGGCCACAAATGTGCATGTGTCTGCACAAATGGTTAGAAACCGACTCCATGAGGGTGGTATGAGGACCCGACGTCCACAGATGGGGGTTGTGCTCACAGCCCAACACCATGCAGGACGCTTGGCATTTGCCACAGAACACCAGGATTGGCAAAGTCGCCACTGGCACCCTGTGCTCTTCACAGATGAAAGCAGGTTCACACTGAGCACATGTGACAGACGAGACAGAGTCTGGAGACGCCGTGGAGAACGATCAGCTGCCTGCAACATTCTTCAGCATGACCAGTTTGGCAGTGGGTCAGTAATGGTGTGGGGTGGCATTTCTGTGGGGGGCCGCACAGCCCTCCATGTGCTCGCCAGAGGTAGCCTGACTGCCATTAGGTACCAAGATGAGATCCTCAGACCCCTTGTGAGACCATATGCTGGTGCGGTTGGCCCTGGGTTCCTCCTAATGCAGGACAATGCCAGACCTCATGTGGCTGGAGTGTGTCAGCAGTTCCTGCAAGATGAAGGCATTGAAGCCATGGACTAGCCTGCCCGTTCCCCAGACCTGAATCCGATTGAGCACATCTGGGACATCATGTCTCTCTCCATCCACCAACGTCACGTTGCACCACAGACTGTCCAGGAGTTGGCGGATGCTTTAGTCCAGGTCTGGGAGGAGATCCCACAGGAGACCATCCGCAACCTCATCAGGAGCATGCCCAGGCGTTGTAGGGAGGTCATACAGGCTCGTGGAGGCCACACACAATACTGAGCCTCATTTTGACTTGTTTTAAGGACATTACATCAAAGTTGGATCAGCCTGTAGTGTGTTTTTCTCCACTTTAATTTTGGGGGTGACTCCAAATCCAGGCCTCCATTGGTTAATAAAGTTGATTTCCATTGATGATTTTTGTGTGATTTTGTTGTCAGCACATTCAACTTTGTACAGAGCAAAGTATTCAATGAGAATATTTCATTCATCCAGATCTAGGATGTGTTATTTGAATGTTCTCTTTATTTTTTTGAGCAGTGTATTTTTTGCTCAGAAGGAACAGTACTTTCATTTGGTGAAATATATTAGAGGAATTCTTCTTTGTGAGTTTTTTTTCCAATAAATTTCACAAAAAACAAACCAACAAGAAAGTGTGGAAAAAATTGTTTTCCTCAATTCCATGTCTGATAATTTTTTATTTTTGTATACCTCTAGATTTATTCCCATATTGGTGCTGATTACTAAATATGCTGCTGTGTTATTCTTTTAGACCAGCATATGATCTAAAATACATTGATGTATTTTACATTTATAAAGGGAAATCATATTTTCGAAAACCAGATATGGCCTGATATTACTCTATAGACCATAGTGTAAATATAGAAAAGTAAACCTTTCTTAAAGAGGTTGTCTGCTACTATAGAGCATGCCCCCATCAATGTAAACAGTGGAAATAAGATTTTTTGTTAAGTACCTTGCACTGTCAATCTTGCCTGTGAGCGGCGCTATCGCTGACCACTCACAAGGCATCATGTGACCTGGCTGCAGCTCTGACATCCGCTAATGTCACGTCAAGTTCCGGCTGCATCACGGCCCAGCATCCACTCTGTGCTTTCCCTCTCCTGCATTCATTGGGAAAGCGCGCAGTGGATGCTGGGCTATGATGTGCGGTGAAACCCCACACACAGCTCATCAATCAGGCGGGAGCGCGTCACTGGGTCACGCCCTGCTGCAGCCGGAACTTGATGTGACATCAGCGGATGTCAGAGGAGGCTGCAGCCAGGCCATGTGTACCTGGTGAGCGGTCAGCAATAGCGGGACTCACAGGCAAGATTAACAGTGCAAGGTATTTACAAAAAATCTTATTTCCAGTGTTTACATTGATGGGGGCATGCTCTATAGTAGCGGACAACCTCTTAAGCATATTATTTGCATTACACCAGAGGTTTTCTGGCACCCAGGGCAAGAATTCAGTTTGGCGCCCCCATCCTCCCCAAGCGATTTGAGTAGTCGTCTTTTGTGACCAATCAATTGTATGCAGTTTGTACACTTAGAGTCACGTGCTAACTTGCAGCTCTTCCTAATTCTCTCAATGTTCAGTGAAAAACTGAGAGAATCAGGAAGAAAAGCTAATTGTCACGTGACTGTATGCCACCGCACGGTTGGTTGGTGTCCAGGGAACAGGGGCTCCTACCCTGTCCCTAACACTAGGGGAAGCTCTAGCTCGCCCTATTCCCCGTGATACCTCTGAAGGTGATGATGCCGGGGCCTCTGCCCTCGCCCTAACTCCTGAGATAGCCCTCCGTCTGTTCTCTTCCCCCACCCAGTGAAGGGGGCGCTACTGTGCACCGTAGAAAACCCACCCGACAGACAAGTTTATACAGACAGGGGTAAACAGAAAACTCCAGGCACACAAAATATTCACTCACATATAACAGAGGGAAGCACCAGAGTATGAAGGTAGGGAAATAAACCAGAATGAAGAAGGATAAGGAATTACCATGCGTGCAAACCCAACAACAGTCTCTGATAATCCCTCCAACTTTCCTTCTCATAATAACTCCTCTCCCTCCGCTAGCTCTGACTAGGTCTAATATCAAAGACCAGACTATAAAGGGAAAAGGAGTGGCTAACTGAGCTCAGCTGAGAGCACCAAGAATTCCAACATGGCTGTTTAACCCCTGTCCTGCCAGAAGAAATAAAACATGTCTTAAAATGAAGAAGTGCTTCTTCTCGGAGCCGAAATAGGAGCCCTCAGGCACAGCGGTCTTCTGGCTACACCCCATTGTGGTAACCGCATTACAGTACCGCCCACCTTTTACGAGGGACCTACGGAACCTCAGGACTAGGCCTATCGGGGTGAGCCACATGAAAAGCCCGGATCAGTTGGCCCCATGAACATCCGATGCTGGTACCCACATCCTCTCCTCAGGACCGTACCCCCTCCAATGTACCAGGTACTGAAGCGACCGACGAACAATCCAAGATCTTCACAATCTGAAACTCCAAGTCCCCATTGACAACAACAGGTGAAGGAGGAAGAGGCGATGGTACAGAAGATGCAACATATTTATTGAGGAGAGAACGATGAAAAACATTATGGATCTTAAAGGTAGGTGGTAACGCAAGGCGGAATGCTACAGGATTGACGATGGCTACAATCTTGTAAGGTCCAATAAACTTGGGACCAAGCTTCCAAGACAGAACCTTCAACTTAATGTTCCTAGAGGACAGCCACTCTAAGTGAACCCACACAAAGGTCCGGACCCACCAAACGTCTCCGATCAGCCACACACTTAAATTTGGATCCCATCTTCCTTAAATTATTTGTAACCCTCCGCCATATGGTGGAAAAAGAAGATGAAAACCGTTCCTCCTCCGGTAGTCCAGAAGGGTGATTACCATTAAAGGAACTAAACTTAGGATGAAACCCATACACCCCAAAAAACGGGGACTTACCAGTCGATTCCTGACACCAATTATTTACAGCAAATTCGGCTAATGGTAAATAGGTAACCCAGTCCTCCTGGTTTTCAGATACAAAACACCTGAGATACATTTCTAAATTCTGGTTAACCCGTTCCGTCTGCCCATTAGGCTGTGGGTGAAACGCGGAAGAAAATGACAAGTGGATCTCCAAATGGGTGCAAAATGCCCTCCAAAACTTGGAGACAAACTGCACCCTTCAATCAGAAACAATGTCGGTCGGGATCCCATGTAATCTAATTATTTCCCTGATGAAAACGTGCGCCAAGGATTTGGCATTCAGTAAAGCTGGTAACGCGATAAAATGAGACATTTTACTGAACCTATCAACCACCACAAGGATTACAGTATTCCCCGCTGACACGGGTAGATCCGTGATAAAATCGACCAATAAGTGAGTCCAAGGTCTACTGGGAATCTCCAAGGGTTGGAGAGCCTCCAATGGACGAGTATGACGGGTCTTTGAATGCGCACAGACACTGCAGGTGGCTACATACTCTCGGACATCCTTATGAGCACCTGGCCACCAAAAACGCAGAGTAAGCAGATCCGCGGTGGCTTTATTACCAGGATGTTCAGTCAACACCGAATCGTGATGTTTGCTGAGGACGAGGTGTTAGACGTATTGCCGACTCTAAGTACACCAGATTCTTATGATTCTTATGATCCGTGATTACCATAACAGGGTGGACGCTCCCTCCAAAAAATGACGCCACTCTTCAAAAGCCCATTTGATTGCTAAGAGTTCCCTGTTACCTATGTCATAATTTCTTTCAGTAGGTGACAATTTTTTAGAGAAAGAAGCACAAGGTTGCCATTTACCAGGAGACGCACCCTGCGACAATACCGCCCCCACTCCCACCTCAGAAGCATCTACCTCAACGATAAAAGGCTGAGAGACATCAGGCTGAATAAGAATCGGCAGAGAAGAAAAACACCCTTTCAATGTATCAAATGCTTCCCTGGCAGGACTGAACCGCTTGGAGAAGTCTATCCCCTTCCTGATCATATTCGTTGAAGGTTTGGCTACTACCGAAAAGTTATTTATGAACTTACGGTAGTAGTTAGAATTATGGTTGTAGTTAGCGAAACCTAAAAACCCTTGTAATGCCTTCAAATCCTCCAGACGATCCCATTCCAATACCGCCCGGACTTTCGCCGGATCCATGTGAAAATCAGTCGAGGACAACACATATCCTAGGAAAGGGATCTCCTTGACCGAGAACATACACTTCTCAGGCTTAACATATAATTTATTGTCTCGAAGAATATGTAAAACCTGCCTGACGTGTACCTGGTGCGACTCAAGGTCAGGAGAATAAATTAGTATGTCATCCAGATAAATAACCACGAATCTGCCTAACAGGTGACTAAAGATGTCATTTATGAAGTGTTGAAAGACAGCGGGTGCGTTTGTCAACCCAAAGGGCATCACCAGATTCTCATAGTGTCCCTCAGGTGTGTTGAATGCTGTTTTCCACTCATCCCCCTCTTTAATGCGGACGAGATTATACGCCCTCTAATGTCCATTTTAGAGAACCGTTTTGCCCCTACAATTTGATTGAAGAGGTCAGAGATGAGAGGAAGTGGATACGGATCATGGACAATGATCGCATTGAGTTCACGGAAATCCAGGCAAGGGCGTAACTCCCCATCTTTCTTCTTTACAAAAAAGAACCCAGTGGAAATGGGGGAAGAGGATGGTATGATATGACCCTTAGCCAGGTTTTTCGTGATGTAGTCCTTCATGGCCTGCCTCTCCGGACTGGATATATTATAGAGTCTGCTCTTTCGCAGCTTGGCCCCCGGAACGAGATTTATTGCGCAATCATAAGGACGATGAGGAGGGAGATCTTGGCACCCCTGTTCCGAGAACACATCCCCAAAATCTGACAGGTAACTAGGCACAGACCGGGTCTGCACCCTAGCCAACCGAGTACCCAAGCAGTGCTCTTGACAATACCCACTCCATCTTCCAATCTCCTGAGTCTGCCAATCGACCA
Source organism: Phyllobates terribilis (assembly GCF_046119375.1). NCBI lineage: Eukaryota > Metazoa > Chordata > Amphibia > Anura > Dendrobatidae > Phyllobates > Phyllobates terribilis. The sequence continues at coordinate 113,004,855 of NW_027362761.1, read as the reverse complement.
CAGGATTGAGCAAAGTGAGCCAGGGGAGTCCCAGTACTACAGGTGAGGGCAGACCCTCTAGTACGTAGCAGTCTAACACCACAGTGTGCATAGCCCCCACCTGAAGCCACATATCTCGGACGACTTGAGTAAAGTGCCCCTGTCTCAAGGGGGCGGAATTGATGGCAACAATGGGTATTGGTCTGGACAGAGTATGTGGGACGAGGCCTTGAACCTGGACGAACCTAGAGTCGATCAAATTAAACCCCGCCCCACTGTCCAGGAAGGCCGACACTTCCACCTTAACTCCACCCACAAGGACTGCGGCTGGTAGGAGAAATTGTGTCCTACCCACAGAGGTGATAAATACACCCGGGTTGCTAACCTCCCCGCAACACGGGTTATCAAGTCTCTCAGGCAGTTGTTTACTCTGGGGACACGTGCCCACGAAATGTCCCCTTTTCCCACTAAGGAAACACTGTCCCCCCTTACGCCGGACTACCGACAATTTCCCAGCGGAGAAAGCCGCTCCCACCTGCATGAGTTCCATAGTAGGCTCAACGCTGACCTCCCTTGACCCCGGATCACCCACAAATGAAGGGGACTCCCTATTTCTCTGGCGAAGACGGCGATCAACCCAGTTCGCCAGAGACTGGGCTGTCACAAGGGAATCAGGGGTTTCATACAGGACCAAGGCATTCTTCACCCTTACTGTAAGCCCCTATCACGGGCGTGTCAGAGGTGACAGACAGTCGCCCTGGAGTTGGTTGCAGGAAATCTCTACATTTCTATGTTTGGTATTACAGACATATTCTTAGAGGCTGGCTGTCTCTAGGACCCAGCGGCTACCTCCCTCTGACTAATTAGCTCCCTGGCCTGAGTGTATAAATACCTGGTGTGTCTGAGAGGGAGGTGCCGGCGATATTCATTACTACTTGTGAGGCTTTAGCAAGAGCAGTACTTCGTCCTCTCTGGAGCTTGAAGCCGTGTGCGCATTTGGCTCGAGTCATCTAAAGCTAAGCAACCCGCCCTGTTTGTCTACCCTTGTTGTCTATAGAGTTTACTGGAGATTGACTAGTGCTCATCTCCTCCCTTCCCTAGCCTTAGCCATACATCAAGGAAAGTCAGGGCGAGGGACGCAAGCGGCGATTGGTGAAGAGCCAATATAGGGACGGTAGTTGAGACAGGGTGACAATAGACTAGACTAGGAGGTCTCCACTCCCTCCTTCCCCTAGTGTCTGGGCTCTATTTCCCTCTTCCCTCTGTGTTGCACTAAGTCTTTCCCACACCCTGCGTGACATTATCGCTGGCCGGGCACGTTTTGAAAAGGAAAAAGAAAAAAAAAAGCTGACATTTTTTTTTTCTCTGTGTGTTTTTGGGAATGGACATTTTTTTCACAAGAAAAAAGGCGTATGTTTTTTTTGTGGGGAAAAGGAACACTTTGTTGGGACCTGTCCTTCAATTCCTAAACAAAAGGAGACTCGATTAACTCTTGGTAGTCTGGAGTTGAACAAACATGGGGTGCATTTGTGGCCAAACTGCAGTTTCCACTTTGTCTTGACAGCAGAGGTGGTGCTAGAGAGCAAAGCCGAGAAAATTTCTGTATTTGTTGACAGTGGAGCCGGAGTCAGCATGGTTGATGCTGAGTTTGTAAAAACTCATGGTCTCGCTTGCTGTGCTTTAGCTGAACCTATTTCCATCTTTGCTATTGACTCGGCGCCACTTGCACAGAAAGCATTTACTCAGATTGTACATAATATAAAACTGAGGGTGGGCTCAGTTCATTGTGAAATAATCCTTTGCTATGTTCTGGACAATTTTCCAACACCGATTGTCTTGGGTATACCTTGGCTTGTTATACATAATCCATTGATGGATTGGCAAACCGGGGAGATTATTGAATGGGGAGATTACTGCCATGAGAACTGTTTAGAGATTTCCGTTGCTACTGTCTCTACGGAAATATTACCTGCTTTTCTGTCTGGTTTTGAGGACATTTTTTCTGAGAGGGGGTGTCAGAATTTGCCTCCTCATCGTGCTTATGATTGTCCTATTAACCTGACCCTCGATGCTAAACTACCAAAGTCCAGACTGTATAATCTTTCTGGCCCTGAGAGACAAGCCATGAAGGATTTCATTGCGGAAAGTCTGGAGAAGGGACATATCAGACCCTCATCTTCGCCCGTGGCAGCAGGGTTCTTTGTGAAGAAAAAAGATGGCGGTCTACGTCCCTGTTTAGATTTTCGGGAATTAAATCAAATTACCATCTGTAATCCATACCCTCTTCCTCTGATTCCTGATTTGTTCAGCCAGGTTAAGGAAGCTAAGGTATTCTCCAAGTTAAGGGGAGCCTACAACCTGGTTAGAATCAGAGAAGGGGACGAATGGAAAGCAGCCTTGAATACCCCGGAAGGACATTTCGAGAGTCTGGTTATGTCTTTTAGTTTGACCAATGCACCTGCGGTATTCCAGCATTTCATAAATGATATTTTCCATCATTTGGTGAAGAGGTTTGTGGTGGTCTATCTGGACGATATTTTGGTTTACTCACCTGATTTTGAGACTCATCGGGGGCTCCAGATATTAAGGAATAACAAACTTTATGCCAAACTAGAAAAATGTGTTTTCACTGTTCAGGAGGTGCAGTTTCTGGGGTACTTGTTGTCATCTTCGGGTTTTCAGATGGATCCGGAGAAGATCCGTGCAGTCCTTGACTGGGAATGTCTCGAGAACCTGAAGGCTCTACAACGTTTTCTGGGCTTTACTAATTTTTACCAGAAATTCATCCAAAATTACTCTGTTATAGTGAAACCCCTTACTGACATGACTAAGGAGCAGTCTGATTTTTCCAAATGGTCGGATGCTTCCCTCCAGGCGTTTTCTTCCTTAAAGAATCATTTTACCACTGCACCTATACTCAGTCAACCAGATGTTTCTCAACCCTTTATTGTGGAGGTTGATGAGTCGGATGTCGGGGTTGGGGCTGTGTTGTCTCAGGGTTCGTCCCCTGGTAAATGGCGTCCATGCGCCTTCTTTTCTAATAAATTGTCTTCGGCTGAGAGAAATTATGACATGGGTAATAGGGAACTTTTAGTGATCAAATTGGCGTTTGAGGAATGGCGACATTGGTTGGAGGGGGCTGTCCATCCTATTACTGATCATAAGAACCTGTCATATCTCCAGTCAGCTAAACGTCTCAACCCTAGGCAAGTCAGATGGTCCCTGTCTTTTACTAGGTTCAATTTTGTTGTCACTTTTCGTCCAGGGGTCAAAAATGTCAAGGCTGATTCTTTATCCCGGAGCTTCCTTGGTGGTGGTGACCATGAGAACCCTGCCCCGATATTACAGAAAGGGGTAGTCATTTCGGCACTTTATCCTGAACTGGAGGGTGAGGTGTTGGAGGCACAGGGGGATGCCCCTGCCTCCTGTGCTTCAGGAAAGTTATTTGTACCATCTAATTTGCGCCGCAAAGTTATTAAGGAACATCATAACTCTGTGCTTGCTGGGCATCCAGGTGGTAAGGCAACCGTGGACCACCTCTCTCGTCGTTTTTGGTGGCTGGGGTTGCATTGGGATGTAATTGAACACGTAGCTGCTTGTAGTATTTGCGCGCATTCTAAGGTTTTGCATACCCATCCATTTTGTACTCTTCTTCCGCTACGTATCCCTAGTAGGCCATGGACATACTTGTCCATGGATTTTATTACTGACCTACCAGTTTCTGCAGGCAAAACTGTTTTGGTGGTACTAGATAGGTTCAGTAAAATGGTTCATTTTGTCGCATTGCCTGCACTTCCAAATGCCAAGACACTTGCTCAAGTGTTCATGAATGAGATCGTGAAGCTTCACGGGATTCCCTTCGATGTGGTGTCAGATCGGTGGACCAAGTTTGTTTCTAAATTCTGTAAGGCATTTTGTTCTCGACTGGGGGTGCAGCTGTCCTTTTCCTCTGCCTTCCACCCTGAGTCGAATGGACAGACCGAGCATGTCAATCAGAATTTGGACACCTACCTCAGGTGTTTCGTTTCCAAAAATCAGGAGGATTGGGCATCCTACCTACCGCTGGCAGAATTTGCCCTTAATAATCATCGTCAAGAATCCACTGGCTGGTCACCGTTCTCCAGTGCATACAGTTATCACCCACAGTTTGGTACCTTTAGTGGGGGAGGAGCTTCAGGAGTTTCTGAGGAGGAATGGTTTGATTTGTCGCTCTCCTCGGTATGGCAGGGTGTGCTGAGTAATTTAAAGATCATGGGAGACAGGTATAAACGTATGTCTGACAGAAAACGCTTGCCAGGTCCGGGCCTGAATGTAAATGACTTTGTGTGGTTGTCTACCGGGAATATAAGATTGAAAGTTTCTTCTTGGAAGCTGAGAGGTTTATTGGTCCCTATAAAATAACCGCTGTCTTTAACCCAGCAGCGTTTCGTCTTGAACTTCCTCAGGCCCTTAAAGTCCACTTGTTCCATAGGTCCTTACTTAAAAAATATGTGGAACCCTTGCCTCTACCACCGCTCCCAGCAATGGTTGATGATAATCTGGAGTTCCAGATTTCGAGGATTGTAGATTCTCGTCTCCAACGTCGTTATCTACAATACTTGATGCACTGGAAAGGCTATGGTCCAGAGGAGAGGATGTGGGTTTCAGCGTTAGAGGTGAATGCTCCCAATTGGTTCGCGTATTTCACACCTCTTTTCCTGAGAAACCCAGTCCTCAGTGTCTGGAGGCCACTCGTAGAGTGTGGGTGGGGGGGTACTGTCATGGGTGTGTCAGAGGTGACAGACTGTCGCCCTGAAGTTGGTTGCAGGAGATCTCTACGTTTGGCATTACAGACATCTTCTTAGAGGCTGGCTGTCTCTAGGACCCAGCAGCTACCTCCCTCTGGCTAATTAGCTCCCTGAATAAATGCTATAAAGAGAAGGAAATACCATATATTCACACAATCATATACCCAAAATACCTTAATAAATAAGACAAAAAACACCAAAAAAGGTATAATGGAAAAAACACCAGTTTAAATAAATTCATTATATTTTATTAATCAGTCAAGATAAAAAAAAATCACAAGACAAAAGACCTTAAAAAAACATAAAAAAAAAAACAAAGGGGCTCAGGAGGGGGAGGGGTATGTCCATAAAGTTAATATAAATATAAATATCAAACAAGAGAACCCTCTCATAAATGCTGTTGCAAAAAAAATAGATAGAACTAGTACATGCATATACAGTGGGTATGGAAAGTATTCAAACCCCTTTAAATTTTTCACTATTTGTTTCATTGCAGCCATTTGGTAAATTCTAAAAAGTTCATTTTTTTTCTCATCAAAGTACAGTCTGCACCCCAATTTATTAAAAAAGAAAAACTGAAATATCACATGGTATTCAGACCCTTTGCTAAGACACTCATATTTAAGTCACATGCTGTCCATTTCCTTGTGACCCTCCTTGAGATGGTTCTACTCCTTCATTGGAGTTCAGCTGTGTTTAATTAAACTGATAGGACTTGATTTGGAAAGGCACACAGCTGTCTATATAAGACCTCACAGCTCACAGTGCATGTCAGACCAAATGAGAATCATGAGCTCAAAGGAACTGCCCAAGCAGCTCAGAGACAGAATTGTGGCAAGGCACAGATCTGGCCAAGGTTATAAAAAAATTTCTGCATTACTCAAGGTTCCTAAGAGCACAGTGGCCTCCAAAATCCTTAAATGGAAGAAGTTTGGGACCACCAGAAGTCTTCCTAGACTTCCAGCCAAACAGAGCAATCGTGGGAGAAGAGCCTTGGTGAAAGAGGTAAAGAAGAAGTTCCACAAAGTCAACTATCACTGCAGCCCTCCACCAGTCGGGCCTTTATGGCAGAGTGACTCGACGGAAGCCTCTCCTCAGTGCAAGACATATGAAAGTCCGCATAGAGTTTGCTCAAAAACACACGAAGGACTCCCAGACTATGAGAAATAAGATTCTCTGGTCTGATGAGACGAAGATAGAACTTTTTGGTGATAATTCTAAGCGGTATGTGTGGAGAAAACAAGGCACTGCTCATTAACTGCCCAATACAATCCCAACAGTGAAACATGGTGGTGGCAGCTGTTAGAACCCTCCTGTTTGTTTTTTCCATCTTGTGTTTTGCGGTCACATGACCATCTGCCTTTATATTCCAGCTCCGCCCTTTTGGCTGTGCTGGACTTCAGTGTTTGACTGTTTCTCTAGCCAGGTGCTTCTGTGCCTTTCTCTGTCAGTTCGTTTGGTCCTTCTGGGACCTCTAGTACCTTTTTGTCTGTTTGTCTTTTTGTGTTTTGCAACAACTTCTCTGTTAAGGAGGTGTCCCATTTTTTGTTCCAGTCCTTAGTTCTTTTCGGGACCCCTCCCCTAATGCTATAGGTCTTTCTTCAGACTAGCCGAGGACTAAGGCGGGTCTGTTCGCTAGGAACAGGCAGCCCGCTACATCGTAGGGATTCAGCTTAGTTTTACTGTAGGGACTGTTTTCTCTTATCTTTCCTTAGTACATGTTGCAGATCATAACAGCAGCATCATTCCATGGGGGTGTTTTTCAGCTGCAGGAACAGGACGACTGGTTGCAATTGAAGGAAACATGAATGTGGCCAAGTACAGCGATATCCTAGATGAAAACCTCAGACTGGGCCAAAGGTTCACCTTCCAACAAGACAATGACCCTAAGCACACAGCTAAAATAACAAAGGAGTGGCTTCAGAACAACTCTGTGACCACACTTGACTGGCCCAGCCAGAGCCCTGACCTAAACCCAATTGAGCATCTCTGGAGAGACCTGAAAATGGCTGTCCACCAACGTTCACCATCCAACCTGACGGAACTGGAGAGGATCTGCAAGGAAGAATCGCAGAGGATCCCCAAATCCAGGTGTGAAAAACTTGTTGCATCATTCCCAAGAAGACTCATGGCTGTACTAGCTCACAAGGGTGCTTCTACTCAATACTGAGCAAAGGGTTTGAATACTTATGACCATGTGATATTTCAGTTTTTCTTTTTTAATAAATTTGCAAAAATTTCTACATTTCTGTTTTTTTTCAGTCAAGATGGGGTGCGGAGTGTACTTTAATTTTGTTTGAAATGCAGATTGCACATTTTCTGTTAGTACAATAAACCTCATTTCAAGGAAGAAAAATTACTGTGTCCAACAGTTATTACATATATCAAACTGAAATAGCTGTTGCAAAAACACCAATTTTTATAAAACATTAAGCTTAAGATTAATAGGGGTGCCCAAACTTTTTCATATAACTGTATATATATATTCTTTGGTATTATTATCTTCATTTAATTTGTCTTCAATGAAAAAACACAAAAATAATTGTCCTAAAGCCAAATTGGATATAATTCCACACCAAACCTAAAAAAGGGGGTGGACAAAAGTATTGGCACTGTTTGAAAAATCATGTGATGCTTCTCTAATTCCTGTAATTAACAGCACCTGTAACTTACCTGTGGCACCTAACAGGTGTTGGCAATAACTAAATCACACTTGCAGCCAGTTAACATGGATTAAAGTTGACTCAACCTCTGTCCTGTGTCCTTGTGTGTACCACATTGAGCATGGAGAAAAGAAAGAAGACCAAAGAACTGTCTGAGGACTTGAGAAACCAAATTGTGAGGAAGCATGAGCAATCTCAAGGCTACAAGTCCATCTCCAAAGACCTGAATGTTCCTGTGTCTTCCGTGCGCAGTGTCATCAAGAAGTTTAAAGCCCATGGCACTGTGGCTAACCTCCCTAGATGTGGACGGAAAAGAAAAATTGACGAGAGATTTCAACGCAAGATTGTGCAGATGGTGGATAAAGAACCTCGACTAACATCCAAACAAGTTCAAGCTGCCCTGCAGTCCGAGGCTACAACAGTGTCAAACCGTACTATCCGTCAACGTCTGAATGAAAAGGGACTGTATGGTAGGATACCCAGGAAGACCCCACTTCTTACCCCGAGACATAAAAAAGCCAGGCTGGAGTTTGCCAAAACTTACCTGAGAAAGCCTAAAACATTTTGGAAGAATGTTCCCTGGTCAGATGAGACAAAAGTAGTGCTTTTCGGAAAATAGCATCAACATAGAGTGTACAGGAAAAAAAAAGAGGCATTCAAAGAAAAGAACATGGTCCCTACAGTAAAACATGGCGGAGGTTCCCTGATGTTTTGGGGTTGCTTTGCTGCCTCTGGCACTGGACTGCTTGACCGAGTGCATGGCATTATGAAGTCTGAAGACAGCCAACAAATTTTGCAGCATAATGTAGGGCCCAGTGTGAGAAAGCTGGGTCTCCCTCAGAGGTCATGGGTCTTCCAGCAGGACAATGACCCAAAACACACTTCCAAAAGCACTATAAAATGGCTTGAGAGAAAGCACTGGAGACTTCTAAGGTGGCCAGCAATGAGTCCAGACCTGAATCTCATAGAACAACTGTGGAGAGATCTCAAAATGGCAGTTTGGAGAAGGCACCCTTCAAATATCAGGGACCTGGAGCAGTTTGCCAAAGAAGAATGGTCTACAATTCCAGCAGAGCATTGTAAGAAACTCATTGATGGTTACCGGAAGCGGTTGTTCGCAGTTATTTTGGCTAAAGGTTGTGCAACCAAGTATTAGGCTGGGGGTGCCAATACTTTTGTCTGGCCCATTTTTGGAGTTTTGTGTGAAATGATCCATGATTTGATTTTTGCTTCATTCTCTTTTGTGTTTTTTCCTTGCAAGCAAATTAAATGAAGATAATAATTAGTGTTGAGCCACCCCCGTAGTGTTCGGGTTCGGTTCGGTTCGTCGAACACCGGGATGTTCGAGGAACTGTTCGTCGAACTGTTCGTCAAACACCTTAGAACACCGTCGAACACCGTTAAAACCAATGGCAGGCAAACAAAAACACATAGAAACACATAGAAAACACCTTCAAAGGTGTCCAAAAGCTGACAAACTGCTCAGAAGACGCTTTCTTTAAAAAAGCCGGCCGGCAATTCAGCAGCGGCATACACCGGTACCCGACAATTTAGACAAGAAGGAATAGAGCCTCACACATAGATTAGATAGATAGAAACATGTCAGTCACATATATATGAAGTACAGTAACAGTGTTGCTTACTGTACTTGTCATTTAGTGTAAAGGATTTATTAAAAAATATAATAGTGTTTTCATGCACTGTCTCTTTAAAAAAGCCGGCCGGCAATTCAGCAGCGGTACCCGACAATTTATAACAGACAGAATAGAGCTTCACACATAGATTAGATAGATAGAAACATGTCAGTCACATATATATGAAGTACAGTGACAATGTTGCTTACTGTACTTGTCATTTAGTGTAAAGGATTTATTAAAAAAAATAATAGTGTTTTCATGCACCGTCTCTTTAAAAAAGCCGGCCGGCAATTCAGCAGCGGTACCCGACAATTTAGAATAGAAGGAATAGAGAATCACACATAGATTAGATAGATAGAAACAGGTCAGTCACATATATATGAAGTACAGTGACAATGTTGCTTACTGTACTTGTCATTTAGTGTAAAGGATTTATTAAAAAAAATAATAGTGTTTTCATGCACCGTCTCTTTAAAAAAGCCAGCCGGCAATTCAGCATCTGTACCCGACAATTTATAACAGACAGAATAGAGCTTCACACATAGATTAGATAGATAGAAACATGTCAGTCACATATATATGAAGTACAGTGACAGTGTTGGTTACTGTACTTGTCATTTAGTATTAAAATAAAGGATTTATTATTAAAAAAAATTGGCGTGGGGTTCCCCTTAATTTTAGTCTCTAGCGGAGGTTAAGCAGACAGCTGGGGCAGATGTTTGAAGCCTGGGAAGGGGGTAATACCCACGGAGCTTCCCAGGCTACTAATATGAGCCCCCAGCTGAATACATAGCCTTTACTAGATATTAAAATGGGGGACCCCCCCCAAAAAAATGACGTGGGGTCCCCCCTAATTTAATAGCTAGCAAAGGCTAGGCAGACAGCTGGGGGCTGATATTAATAGCCCAGGAAGGGAGCCATGAATATTGGCCCCCTCCCAGGCTAGAAACACCAGCCGTCAGCCGCCCCAGAAATGGCGCATCCATAGGATGTGCCAATTCTGGCACTTAGCCTCGCTCTTCCACGCTGCCCTGTAGCGGTGGCAGGGGGTAATAGGGCTGGGGTTGATGTCAGCTTATAATGCCAGCTGACATCAAGCCCAGGTTAGTAATGGAGAGGCGTCTATAAGACACCCCCATTACTAACCCCATAGTCAAAGTTAAAAGAAAACACAAACACCCAGAATAAAGTCCTTTAATTGAAATAAACACACAATCCTTTATTGTTCTAAATTAAACCATACTTACCATCACGCCCATTCCAGCTGAAGCCAACGATCTCCTGCAATAAAAGAAAAATAATAAAGCAACATCATCCTTACCTTTCCATGGTTCCCACGACAGCTTCAGCTCTGCTACATCGAGATAACAGGCTGGACCGCAGCAGAACGCTGCCATCCAGCCTGTCATGCCGCAGACACTGAGAAGCGCAGGCATGCTTGCGCTCTGCAGTGTCTGGCTGTGACGGCATAAAGATGAGCCGAGGTCATGTCCAATGAACTTGGCGCACCTCATGCACGTCACTGACAGCGTGGGAGAATTCTCCTGCACTCAGCGCTTCAGCGTGAGAATTCTCCCACGCTGAAGCGCTGAGTGCAGGAGAATTTTCCCACGCTGTCAGTGACATGCATAAGGTGAGCTCATGTCCAATGAACTCAGCTCACCTCCTGCATGTCACTGACAGCGTGGGAGAATTCTCCTGCACTCAGCGCTTCAGTGTGAGAATTCTCCCACGCTGAAGCGCTGAGTGCAGGAGAATTTTCCCACGCTGTCAGTGACGTGCATGAGGTGAGCCGAGTTCATTGGACATTAACTCGGCTCATCTGGATGCCCTCACAGAGAGACACTGTGGAGCGCAAGCAAACCTGCGCTTCTCAGTGTCTGCGGGATGACAGGCTGGATGGCAGCGTTCTGCTGCGGTCCAGCCTGTCATCTCGATGTAGCAGAGCTGAAGCTGTCATGGGAACCATGGAAAGGTAAGGATGATGTTGCTTTATTATTTTTCTTTTATTTCAGGAGATCGTTGGCTTCAGCTGGAATGGGCGTGACGGTAAGTATGGTTTAATTTAGAACAATAAAGAATTGTGTGTTTATTTCAATTAAAGGACTTTTTTCTGGGTGTTGTGTTTTTTTTAAATACTTTACTAGAAATTCATGGTGGTCATGTCTAATATTGGCGTGACCCCATGAATTTTGGGCTTAGGGCCAGCTGATAATGCCAAGCTGGCCCTAACCCCTTTATTACCCAGTGAGCCACCGCATCAGGGCCCTGGATGAGTTGGGTACAGCGCCAGAAGATGGCGCTTCTATGAACGCGCCATTTTCCGGGGTGGCTGCGGACTGCAATTTGCAGCGGGGGTGGCCCAGAAAGCTTGGGCCTCCCTGCGCTGCGGATTCCAGCCCCCAGCTGCCTAGTTGTACCTGGCTGGACACAAAAACAGGGCGAAGCCCCACGTCAATTTTCTTTAAATTATTTCATGAAATAATTAAGAAAAAAAGGGCTTCCCTATATTGTTGTGTCCGGCCAGGTACAAATATGCAGCTGGTGGTTGGGGGCAGCCCGTTCCTGCCTGCTGCACCTGACTGGACACAAATATAGCGCGAAGCCCCACGTCAATTTTTTTTAAATTATTTCATGAATTTCCTGAAATAATTTAAAAAAATTGAAGTGGGGCTTCGCACTATATTTGTGTCCAGCCAGGTACAGCAGGCAGGAATGGGCTGCCCCCAACCACCAGCTGCCTATTTGTACCTGGCCGGACACAACAATATAGGGAAGGCCTGTTTTTCTTAATTATTTCATGAATTTCATGAAATAATTAAAAAAAAATTGAAGTGGGGCTTCGCACTATATTTGTGTCCAGCCAGGTACAGCAGGCAGGAACGGGCTGCCCCCAACCACCAGCTGACTATTTGTACCTGGCCGGACACAACAATATAGGGAAGGCCTTTTTTTCTTAATTATTTCATGAATTTCATGAAATAATTAAAAAAAAAATACGTGGGGCTTCGCCCTATTTTTGTGTCCAGCCAGGTACAACTAGGCAGCTGGGGGCTGGAATCTGCAGCGCAGGGAGGCCCAAGCTTTCTGGGCCCCCCCCGCTGCAAATTGCAGTCCGCAGCCACCCCGGAAAATGGCGCGTTCATAGAAGCGCCATCTTCTGGCGCTGTACCCAACTCATCCAGGGCCCTGGTGCGGTGGCTCACTGGGTAATAAAGGGGTTAGGGCCAGCTTGGTATTATCAGCTGGCCCCAAGCCCGAAATTCATGGGGTCACGCCAATATTAGACATGACCACCATGAATTTCTAGTAAAGTATTTAAAAAAACACAACACCCAGAAAAAAGTCCTTTAATTGAAATAAACACACAATTCTTTATTGTTCTAAATTAAACCATACTTACCGTCACGCCCATTCCAGCTGAAGCCAACGATCTCCTGCAATAAAAGTAAAATAATAAAGCAACCTCATCCTTACCTTTCCATGGTTCCCACGACAGCTTCAGCTCTGCTACATCGAGATGACAGGCTGGACCGCAGCAGAACGCTGCCATCCAGCCTGTCATCCCGCAGACACTGAGAAGCGCAGGCATGCTTGCGCTCCTCAGTGTCTCTCTGTGACGGCATCCAGATGAGCCGAGGTCATGTTCAATGAACTCGGCTCACCTCATGCACGTCACTGACAGCGTGGGAAAATTCTCCTGCACTCAGCGCTTCAGCGTGAGAATTCTCCCACGCTGTAAGTGACGTGCATGAGGTGAGCCGAGTTCATTGGACATGACCTCGGCTCATCTTTATGCCGTCACAGAGAGACAATGTGGAGCGCAAGCATGCCTGCTCTTCTCAGTGTCTGCGGGATGACAGGCTGGATGGCAGCGTTCTGCTGCGGTCCAGCCTGTTATCTCTGTTAGAACCTTGCTGTTAGTTTTTTTTTCCTTTGCTGGTCTCATGACCTTGTTGGCCTATTTAATCCTGCTCCGCCCTTCTGGCTTTGCTGGACTTCATTGTATATCTACTTTCTAGCTAGCCTGTGCTCTGTGTCTTGCTCTGTTAGTTTGCTTGGTCTACGGACCTCTATGTTCTATATATTTTGTTTGTTCGTCTGTCTGCTACTATTTCTGTTAGGAGGTGTCCCATATTCCTCCCAGTCCTTAGTACTTGTAGGGATTCCTCCCCCACATCTATAGGTCTTCGTACAGACTAGCTTAGGACTTTAGCAGGTCTGATCGCAGGATCAGGTTCCCTGTTACATCGTAGGGATTCAGCTGAGTTCTATCGTAGGGACAGATCTCCTCTCTTTCCTTAGCTCTGATAGCAGAACATAACAGTAAGTCCAGCCTGCAAATTCTCTAAGGAAAGATTTTTCTGTTCCATCATGGTGTCGGTTCAGGATTTGGCTCATCGCCTGCAGGGACTCTCTCTGGAAGTGGCCGAGCTCCGTCAGCACGTGAGTAACTGTCCTGGAGCATATTTCTTGGAGCCTAAGGTATGTTTGCCGGATTTATTTTTTGGTGAACATCGAGAATTTTTTTCATTTAAAAATGCTTGCTTATTGTATTTTCATTTGAGACCCAAGTCCTCTGGGGATGAATCCCAGCGCGTAGGGTTCATAATGTCACTTTTGCGCAAAGAGCCTCAGGAGTGGGCCTTTTCTTTGCAACCTAGTGATACATGCTTCAGATCAGTGGATAGTTTTTTTTCTGCTTTAGGACTATTATATGATGATCCTGACCGTGTCGCATCAGCTGAGACTGAGTTGAGACGTTTAAAACAAGGATCAGGTAATGTCGAAAAATATTTTACTCATTTTCGTCGTTGGTCCACTCAAACAGGGTGGAACGATTCTGCTCTGAAAAGTCTATTTCTTGCTGGGCTCAGTGAAAGGGTTAAAGACCTGCTAATTGCTTATCCTACACCTGAGGATTTGCAACAGGCTATGCAATTAGCTATACGGGTGGATAGGAGACTGCGTGCAAGGGTTAATGAGAGCAAATCCTCTGCTATGTCAGTTTCTGGTTATGATAATGTGTGTACTAACAGTGGTGAACCGATGGAGATTGGATCGGTGACACCTCGCTCTCAAGAAAAAGACCGTCGTTTTTCGGAAGGCTTGTGTTTCTATTGCGGAAAATCTGGTCATTTGATTAAAGGCTGTGAGCTTCGTATGAAGAAAGAAAAAAAAATGGTCAGTCATGCCCGTATTGCCTGTTTAAATTCCAAGGGTATATTTTTAGCTGCTTCCACGATTGCTCAGGAAAAATTAATGGAATTTCGGGTGTTTGTTGATTGCGGGTCTACACTGAATGTAATTGATGGGGGATTCGTGGAAAAACTCAATTTAAAACCTGAACCTTTATCATCCCCCATTGCTGTGGTTTCTGTGGATGGTTCCCCTTTGAAGAATATTACTCTCAAGGTCTGTGAATTTCCTCTCACTATTAATGGTGTTCACCATGAGAAATTGGATTTGGTAGTGTTGAATAACTTGCCTTCTCCAGTAATATTGGGATTGCCCTGGTTAAAATTTCACAATCCTGTACTGGATTGGTCTACCAGTGAAATTAAATCCTGGAGCCATAAATGTTATGACAAGTGTTGTAACGGGCGTATTGCAGCTTTGGATAGGGGAGAATTGCCTGTTCCTATTCAGCATTTTTGGAGAGTTTTTTCTGAGAAAGAATCGCAGGTTTTGCCTCCCCATAGAGACTATGATTGTTCTATTGAATTTGTCCCTGGAGCGACTCTTCCTAAAAGTCGTTTATTTAACCTTACTATTCCTGAGAGGAAGGCTTTGGAGGAATACATACAGACAAGTTTGGCCGCCGGTCACATTAGGCCCTCTAAGTCTCCTGTGGCGGTTGGATTTTTTTTTGTAAAAAAAAAGGACGGCGGTTTACGTCCTTGTCTGGATTTTCGTGAGATTAACAAAATTACGGTACGCAATCCTTACCCACTGCCATTGATTCCTGATCTGTTTAACCAGTTATTGGGGGCCAAGTGGTTCTCTAAAATTGACCTTAAGGGGGCATACAATCTGTTGCGCATGAAGGAGGGTGATGAATGGAAGACTGCTTTTAACACTCCTGTGGGTCATTTTGAGAATCTGGTTATGCCTTTTGGTCTTACTAATGCTCCTGCATTTTTTCAGAATCTGATTAATGACATCCTTAGACTTTTGATCGGTAAAAATGTGGTTGTGTATTTGGATGACATTTTGATTTATTCGCCAGATCTGGAGTCTCATTGGCGGAGCGTGCGTGAGGTATTACAGTTATTAATGGACAATTCGCTTTTTGCTAAGCTGGAGAAATGTGAGTTCGCTGTACAGAGAATTAGTTTTTTGGGCTACATTATCTCCAGCAAAGGTTTTGAGATGGATCCGGTTAAGGTTCAGGCTGTGCAGGAATGGCCTAGGCCTATTGGTTTGAAATCGATACAGAGGTTTTTGGGTTTCGCCAATTACTATAGAAAATTCATAAAAAAATTTTCTAGTATTGTCAAACCTCTGACTGATCTCACCAGGAAAGGTGCTGATGCGGTTCAGTGGTCTTCTGAGGCCATTGAAGCTTTTGTGTATCTCAAGGAGAGGTTCACCTCTGCTCCCATCCTTATGCAGCCTGATGTTACTAGGCCGTTTTTGGTTGAGGTTGATGCTTCCTCTGTGGGGGTTGGCGCAGTATTGTCTCAGGATAACGGGGATGGATTACATCCCTGTGCCTTTTTTTCAAAATTTTTTTCGGAGACTGAATTGAATTACGATATTGGTAATCGGGAATTATTGGCTATTAAACTCGCATTTGAACACTGGCGCCACTTCTTGGAAGGTGCGGAATTTCCCGTTCAGGTTCTTACGGATCATAAAAATCTGATATATCTTGACGCTGCCAAGCGCCTGAATGCCCGTCAGGCTAGGTGGGCACTGTTTTTCTCGCGGTTTAATTTCTCCGTTACTTACATCCCTGGTACTAAGAATGTTAAGGCGGATGCCTTGTCTCGCAGTTTTTCTCCCATAGTCGGTGCTGAGAAAGAGGAAAACATTTTACAAGAAGGTGCTGTGATAGCTGCTTTAGACTCCGTTTTGGAAGATGAGATTCTTAAAGCTCAGGAGAATGCCCCATCTAACACTCCTCATGGGAGGTTGTTTGTGCCTGGGACCTTTAGGAGAGATTTGTTTGTTGAGTGTCACGAATCTCGGTTGGCAGGTCATCCCGGAATCTCTGAGACCAAGAGACTGGTGGGTCGCAGTTTTTGGTGGCCTGGATGGCAGAAGGAAGTCATTAAGTGGGTGCGCCAATGTACTGTATGTGCTAGATCTAAGTCCTCACATACTCCTGCTGCGGGGTTGCTTTGTCCTTTGGAGGTCCCCAGTGCTCCTTGGTCACATTTGGCTATGGACTTTATAACTGACCTTCCCCCCTCTGAGGGTTTTACTGTCATCTGGGTGGTCGTGGACCGTTTTAGCAAGATGTGTCACTTGGTTCCCTTCGTCAAACTGCCCTGCGCTAAAACTCTCGCTAAGGCCTTTGTCAAGGAAATTGTCAGACTTCATGGCGTTCCTACTGACATTGTTTCTGATAGGGGTCCTCAGTTCGTGGCTCGTTTTTGGCGTGCCTTTTGTGACAGGTTGGGAATTCATTTGTCGTTTTCGTCCGGATATCATCCTGAATCTAATGGCCAGACAGAAAGGAAAAACCAGGATGTTGAGCAGTTCTTGCGTTGTTTTGTGGCAGACAATCAAGAGGGGTGGTCTGAGTTTCTGCCACTTGCCGAATTTGCTCTGAACAATCATACATCTTCTTCTGCTGGTTGTTCGCCTTTTTTTTGTTGTTCTGGGAGACATCCGTCGTTTGGGTCGTTCTCCAAGTTGGGATCTGCCGTGCCTGAGGAGGAGAATTTTTCCGGTGATTTGGAAAGAGTTTGGACGGATGTGCGTGGTAATCTTCAGGAGGCCAACAGAAAATCTAAAGACTACTTTGATAGGAAACGACAGGAGGTTTTGTTCGCTGTTGGTGACATGGTTTGGTTGTCCTCTAGGAATCTGCGGTTGAGGATTCCTTCTAAGAAATTGGGTCCCAAGTTTGTAGGGCCCTTTAAGGTGCTTCAGGTTGTCAACCAATCTGCTGTTAGGTTGGAGGTTCCTACCTCCTGGAGAATTAATCCGGTCTTTCATGTCTCTCTGTTAAAAAAAGCTGTTGTGTCGGATGGTGACGCCTCTGCCTCTGTTCCTCCGGTGGTGGAGGACGGGGAATATGAAATTTCTCGCATCCTTGACTCTAGACGGTATAGAGGTAGTTTGCAGTATCTTGTGGCCTGGAAAGGTTTCGGACCCGAGGATAACTCTTGGGTGAGGTCAGATGATGTTTCCGCGTCCAGACTTATCAGAGCGTTTCACAGGAGATTTCCTGATAAGCCTGGTCCTAGGGGATCCGGAGGATCCTCTTAGAAGGGGGGTACTGTTAGAACCTTGCTGTTAGGTTTTTTTTCCTTTGCTGGTCTCATGACCTTGTTGGCCTATTTAATCCTGCTCCGCCCTTCTGGCTTTGCTGGACTTCATTGTATATCTACTTTCTAGCTAGCCTGTGCTCTGTGTCTTGCTCTGTTAGTTTGCTTGGTCTACGGACCTCTATGTTCTATATATTTTGTTTGTTCGTCTGTCTGCTACTATTTCTGTTAGGAGGTGTCCCATATTCCTCCCAGTCCTTAGTACTTGTAGGGATTCCTCCCCCACATCTATAGGTCTTCGTACAGACTAGCTTAGGACTTTAGCAGGTCTGATCGCAGGATCAGGTTCCCTGTTACATCGTAGGGATTCAGCTGAGTTCTATCGTAGGGACAGATCTCCTCTCTTTCCTTAGCTCTGATAGCAGAACATAACAATCTCGATGTAGCAGAGCTGAAGCTGTCGTGGGAACCATGGAAAGGTAAGGATGAGGTTGCTTTATTATTTTATTTTTATTACAGGAGATCGTTGGCTTCAGCTGGAATGGGCGTGACGGTAAGTATGGTTTAATTTAGAACAATAAAGGATTGTGTCTTTATTTCAATTAAAGGACTTTATTCTGGGTGTTTGTGTTTTTTTTTTAACTTTGACTATGGGGTTAGTAATGGGGGTGTCTTATAGACGCCTCTCCATTACTAACCTGGGCTTGATGTCAGCTGGCATTATAAGCTGACATCAACCCCAGCCCTATTACCCCCTGCCACCGCACCAGGGCAGCGTGGAAGAGCGAGGCTAAGTGCCAGAATTGGCGCATCCTATGAATGCGCCATTTCTGGGGCGGCTGACGGCTGGTGTTTCTAGCCTGGGAGGGGGCCAATATTCATGGCTCCCTTCCTGGGCTATTAATATCAGCCCCCAGCTGTCTGCCTAGCCTTTGCTAGCTATTAAATTAGGGGGGACCCCACGTCATTTTTTTGGGGGGTTCCCCCATTTTAATAGCTAGTAAAGGCTATGTATTCAGCTGGGGGCTCATATTAGTAGCCTGGGAAGCTCCGTGGGTATTACCCCCTTCCCAGGCTTCAAACATCTGCCCCAGCTGTCTGCTTAACCTCCGCTAGAGACTAAAATTAAGGGGAACCCCACGCCAATTTTTTTTAATAATAAATCCTTTATTTTAATACTAAATGACAAGTACAGTAACCAACACTATCACTGTACTTCATATATATGTGACTGACATGTTTCTATCTATCTAATCTATGTGTGAAGCTCTATTCTGTCTGTTATAAATTGTCGGGTACAGATGCTGAATTGCCGGCCGGCTTTTTTAAAGAGACAGTGCATGAAAACACTATTATATTTTTTAATAAATCCTTTACACTAAATGACAAGTACAGTAAGCAACACTGTCACTGTACGTCATATATATGTGACTGACATGTTTCTATCTATCTAATCTATGTGTGATTCTCTATTCTTTCTATTCTAAATTGTCGGGTACAGATGCTGAATTGCCGGCCGGCTTTTTTAAAGAGATGGTGCATGAAAACACTATTATTTTTTTTGATAAATCCTTTACACTAAATGACAAGTACAGTAATCAACACTGTCACTGTACTTCATATATATGTGACTGACATGTTTCTATCTATCTAATCTATGTGTGATTCTCTATTCCTTCTATTCTAAATTGTCGGGTACCGCTGCTGAATTGCCGGCAGGCTTTTTTAAAGAGACGGTGCATGAAAACACTATTATTTTTTTTGATAAATCCTTTACGCTAAATGACAAGTACAGTAAGCAGCACTTTCACTGTACTTCGTATATATGTGGCTGACATGTTTATATCTATCTAATCTATGTGTGAAGCTCTATTCTTTCGGTTCTAAATTGTCGGGTACAGGTGTATGCCGCTGCTGAATTGCCGGCTTTTCATGTTTCACTGTTGGCACTGTTCCCATCGATTTGGGCAATCACTGTAATGCCACAACCACCATGGCTGTGGCATTACAGTGAGTGGCAGACAATCCCTGCATGATTGGTGCTCTAAATAGCGCCAGACATGCAGGACACGCTTTTGGTGCACGAACAGTTATCGAACATAACCTCGAACAGCCGAATTTTTTGCAAATCGTTCGGGTTCGTCGAACAACTCGAACACCGCCCAAAACAGCTCGAATTTGAGATTGGCGAACAGTTCTAGTCGAACACCGCTCATCTCTAATAATAATACCAAGGAATTTGTGATTGCAATCATTTTCAGGAAGAAACTGAGTATTATCTGACAGAATTGCAGGGGTGCCAATACTTTTGGCCACCACTGTATATATATACTGTATATATCTGAACTAACAGACCTTCTGAGGACTAATCCAGCTGCATATATTCAGTGGTGATAGCAGGAGTTAGGCAGGCAGGCAGTGTATGTGGCAGACTGCAGTGCATATAGTGCAAGAGGGTCCATAGCATGTTCTGACTGATCCTGCTATTACAGATATTTGTAGACATAGCCCCAGGTATCAGGGGCCAGGGCTAATTTTTTTTATCTTAATCCTGATTATTTGCTTAAAAAGCAATACAGAGTACACAATTTTTCTGCTCCATTTGCTTGTTAGAACTGCAGAATACAGCCAGATCTTTTCCATACTACAGCGATAAAAATCCAGAAATTTGTAGTGAACGTGGAAAATATTGGCCTCCATTTCCATTTTGTTGCAGTGTGTCAGCGAAGCTATTCACACGAGGTAACTGTGAAGATGAGTATTAGTAAACTACAGGCCTGCAATTTAAAACCGTGGTGCTCCGTCAGACGTATCACATATAACTGCGTTCCAAAATCAGCCATTTCTGGCCTCCATTTCCATTTTGTTGCAGTGTGTCAGCAAAGCTATTCACACGAGGTTGCTGTGAAGAATAGTATTAGTGAACTACAGGCCCGCTTTTTAAAACCGTGGTTCTCCATCAGACGTATCACATATAACTGTGTTCCAAAATAAGCCATTTCTGGCCTCCATTAACATTTTGTTGTAGTGTGTCAGCAAAGTTATTCACACGAGGTCACTGAGAAGATCAGTATTAGTAAACTACAGGCCTGCAATTTAAAACCGTGGTTCTCAGTCAGAATATCACATATAACTGCGCTCCAAAATCGGCCATTTCTGGCTTCCATTTCTATTTTGCTGCAGTGTGTCGGTGAATCTATTCACACGAGATCGGTGTGAAAAATAGTAACCTACAGGCCCGCTATTTAAAACTGTGGTTCTCCATCAGACGTATCACATATAACTGCGTTCCAAAATCAGCCATTTCTAGCTTCCATTTCCATTTTGTTGCAGTGTGTCGGTGAAGCTATTCACACGAGGTCACTGTGAAGAATAGTAACCTACAGGCCCTCTATTTAAAACCGTGGTTCTCTGTCAGACGTATAACATATAACTGCGGTTCAAATCTAGGCATTTGTAGTGAACGTGGAAAATATTTGTGACGCCCAGGTGTGCTTGGTATCACAAATCCTAGAAGGGTGTATTGAAGGATTCCTCCACAAGAGGCCCCCATAACCATTCACACATCTCCACCTTCCACCTCAGACCACCAGAGGGAGCCCGTTAGGGATATATAAGGGAAGGTGGAGCCAGGCAGAGGGAGTCTGTTGTGAGTCTAGTTCAGTCTGGTTTAGCAGTGAGTCCAGTACAGTCTGAGACGAGTTACCTCAGAGGACAAAAGCCTGTTCCAACTCCTACAATTGCTATCCTGCAGTGGAGCTTATCCAGATCAAGACTCCGTGTAGCTCAGAGAGGTGAGCTTTAGGTGTGCGGGCGCCATAAGATTGGTGAAGCGCGACAAGCTGCCGTTAGTGTGAGTAGCCTATTGAGGGCCCGAGTAGGCCGAAGGCAAAGAGTCGAGACTTAGTTCATAAGGGACAAAGGAGCTTAATTAGCTCACCCCGAAGTAGCAGTTACCGGACACTGGGTCCGAAGCTTGCCAGGATCTCCACGACCCAGTAAGATAAATCGGAATCCCTGGAGAACTACAAGTCCCAGGATCGCTAAAGTGCTGATACGTACCAGAGCCAGGAGACACATAGGCTCCGTAGGTCGGGAGCGTGTAATCCAACAGAGGCCCTACCAGAAGGTCAGCCAGCGCAGGACAGAGACAAAGTTAGGCCTAGCTCCAGGCAGGTCAGAAACTTACTACGCAGAGACAAGAAACAGGAGGCCCAAAACCCGCTCATTGGGGAGGATCCGGACATACACCCTTCACCCTAGAGTGCTCCGGGGAGTGCCTGAATTTCCACCAGTAAAAGGTACTGAAGTGACTATCGTGTCTGTCCCTGTTCTTGCTCTGACCCGCCGGGGTCTCTTCATAATGCTTTCCCCGTTCATACACTGCCCTGAGGCCTAGCTCCACCTGTGGGGAGCTATACCATCCCGCTGCCTTACACCAGCCTCAGTGGACTGCGCAGCGCTGGTGATCATCACCAGAAGCCACAGGTGGAGTTTTGCATCAGTGTGTCAGTGAAGCTATTCATACGTGATCGCTGTGAAGAATAGTAAAGTACAGGGCTGCTCTTTAAAACTGTGGGTGTCCGTCAGACATATAACATATAACTGCGGTTTAAATGCAGACATTTGTAGTGAACGTGGAAAATATTGTCCTCCATTTAGAGTCTTGCATCAGTGTGTCAGTGAAGCTATTCATACGTGACCGCTGTGAAGAATAGTAAACTACAGGGCCTCTATTTAAAACCGTGGGTGTCCGTCAAACGTATCACATATAACTGCGGTTCAAATCCAGCCATTTGTAGTGAACATGGAAGATATTATCCTCCATTTAAAATGGGCAAGGCGCGTGGCAAGGGACGGGGAACTGGACATGATGGTGATGGTCATAAGTAAAAAAGTTT
This sequence comes from Phyllobates terribilis, assembly GCF_046119375.1. NCBI lineage: Eukaryota > Metazoa > Chordata > Amphibia > Anura > Dendrobatidae > Phyllobates > Phyllobates terribilis. The sequence continues at coordinate 112,982,447 of NW_027362761.1, read as the reverse complement.
TTTTTTCCTGCTTACCTGTCCCTTTGTGCCTGGCTGCAATCCCAAAGAGTCCAATAGAAATATGAAGAAATTCGGCACCAAGCAATATGTTCCAAAGCTTTATTCCAAAAAGGTCTTAGGTATAAAAACACAGGCCAACATTTTTTGGAGGTGGAGGGCTTAATTTCAGCAAGGTCCCAGGACACAAAACTAGCAGCCTGACCACCACCAGCATGATCAGGCACATGGCAGCAAAGCACCCGACTAAGTGGGCCGAGCACCAGGGTTCAGAAACAGCGTCAATCTGCTGTGCACGGCGCATGTGAAGATGCCTCCTGCCCTGCACCTGTCGTTGCACACTCTCACCTAGCACCATCAGCAAGCACGTCCACGTCCTTGTCCCAGCGCAGCATTCAGTTGTCCCTACCCCAGTCCTTGGAAAGCAAGCGCAAATACCCAGCCAATGCCCCACTGGCCACACTACTAAATTCACACATTTCGCGAATGCTTGTGCTCGAAATGTTGCCTTTTAGGCTCATGGAGACAGAACCTTTCCGCAACCTGATGGTGGAAGCCATCCCTCGGTACTCAGTCCCTAGCCGTCACTATTTCTCCCAGTGTGCCATCCCCGCATTACACGAGCATGTGTCCCACAACATTCTCTCTGCTCTCAACAACGCAGTTACTGGGAAAGTCCACCTAACCACGGACACGTGGACAAGTGCTTGTGGGCAGGGACGGTACATCTCGCTGACGGCACACTGGATTTATACAGTGGAAGCTGTTACCCAGTCGGACCTTGGACGGAACATGTCCTCCCGACGCCGAGGATTGCGGGCCCTGGGTCAATCATGGTTGCCCCCACATTCTACAGCTCCTGCACCTCCTCCTCCTCTTCAGCCTCTATCTCCGAAATTACCACATCAGTCAAAAGCTGGAAGCACTGCAGCACTGCCTCGGCCAAGCGGCAACAGGCTGTGCTGAAGCCAATTTGCTTAGGTGATAAACCGAACAAGGCTGAAGAGTTGTGGACAGCTCTAAAAGAGCAGGCAGATCTGTGGCTGACACCGCTGACCCTACAGCCAGGCATGGTAGTGTGTGACAATGTCCGGAACCTGGTGGTGGCTCTCAAGCGAGGCGAGCTCACACACGTACCATGCCTAGCCCATGTTGTTAACCTTGTGGTTCAGCGGTTTCTCAAAATCTACCCAGATCTGCCGGATCTGCTTGTGAAAGCACGCTGTGTGTGCCCATTTTAGGAAGTTAGGTACAGCTTTCGCCGCCCTTGCCATGCTTCAGCAGCGTTTGCAGCTTCCAGCTCACCGACTAGTGTGCGATGTCCCCACGCGTTGGAACTCTACATTGCAGATGTTGGAAAGGATTGGTGAGCAGAGGAGGGCAGTTGATGACTACCAGCATCAAGAAGGCCATCAGTATTCAGGTCAGACTCCACACATAAGACCTAAGGAGTGGACATGGATGTCAGATGTCTGTACCATCCTCCAAAACTTTGAGGACTCCACCAAGATGATGATCGGTGATGACACCATAATTAGCGTCACCATCCCGCTTCTCTGTCTTCTGAAATGCTCTCTGCTCCCAATTAAAGAGGATGCAATGCAGGCGGAGCACAATGAGATGCAGCAAGGAACCATACAGGGTGATTTCACACAGCCCAGCCTCATCTCATCCCAATGTGGATTGGGTGACAATGAGGAAGAGGAGGAAGAACAGGAGCTAGTTTCCAGTGCTATAGATGGTACTACCTGCACAACTGTCATACCGTCTGTTCAGCGTGGATGGCCTGAGGACAGGGAGGAGGATGAGGAGGAGAGCATGGTCAGTCGGCCTCTTGGTGAGGACACGGAAGTCTTGCCTGTTAGCAGTCTGGCACACATGGCTGAGTTTATGTTACTCTGCCTTTCCCGTGACCCTCGCATTGTCTAAATTTTGTGACAGTCATTACTGGTTGGTGACACTTCTAGACCCACACTACAAAGAGAACTTTCTGTCTCTCATTCTCGTGCCGGACAGGCCTAATAAAATGGGGCAGTACGAGAAGGCCCTTGTTGCGGAATTATTAAAAAAAATCCCATCTGAAAACGCTGGCGGCAGAGGTCACAGTTCGTTGTACAACCAAGAAGTACAGGCGAGAGACACACAAATGCAATCCAGCAGAGGCAGGAGAACACTGTCAAAATTCTGGGACAGTTTTCTCAGACCCTCCCATTGCACAGGCCCTGAGGTGCGGTGTACTCTCACAAGGAGGGAAAAGTTTTGGAAGATGCTGAGGCAGTGTGGCACCCCAGGGGTCTGGTTGCCACAGTAATAGAAATATTACGTCTGGGAGCAAGTGGGAGGTTTCCTGGTCAGGAGCCCTAAAACATGCAACACCTCCTGCCCAGCCCTGGGAGGGGAGGAATCTGCCCTTATAAACTGGGTCTGGGGCGGGGTTAGTGAGTTCAGTCAGAGCCTGGAGACAGTTCCAGACACAGGGAGAGTTACAGCTAGGAGCTCTGTAGGAGCAGGAGCTGAAGACCAGGGGCTGCAGCTAAGCAGAGCTCGACCTGGCAGAAGTCGCTAAGAACCGGACACCGGAGTCCGAGGCTGTGGGGACGTATATTCACCCAGCAGCAGAAACCAGCCGGCAGGGGACTCCAGGTCCTCTGGCCATAGAAGCCTGGAGGCTCAGTCACGACCAGCAAGGGACCAGCACCGCCATCGAGGAGCGGACGCTATCAGGAGGCCCCAAGTCACCAGCCATACGGGTGAGCACCACACGGTACACTCAGGGACGTGGGCTACTTCCACTCGCTTACAACAAGGTAGCCAGGAAGAGTGCAGACAGACGGGGAGGCCTACAACTCCACCTGGCCAGGGGAGTTCCTGCTTGCTCTCAGACTGACCTGGCCTCTTATGCTAGCCAGTACTCCTGGGAGGGTCTGCCTTAATATCATCAGTAAAGACCCTGAACTGCACTGCAAAGACTCTGAGTCGTTCCTGCTTTCTCACCGCATACAGCACTACTAGTACTGGGACTCCCATGCACCATCACTCCCATCATCCACATTCTCTGCCCTGAGGCTATACTCCTCCCGTGGGGAGTTATCCCATCCTTTGCTGCTCACACCACACCAGCCTCAGCGGTCTGCCTCGTTGCGGTGGTACACCCTAACCGCAATCCACGGGTGGCGTAGTCAGACAATTAACCTAAAACCCATAAAAGACTGCCACTGGTTTGACCACCCTGAGCCACGGGACCGGGTCGCCGCCACGGAGACTACAATCCCCAGAGACCCGGCTCCGGGTATCCCACACACATGCACACTCAGCCCAGGGGGAGCGTCAACTTTGGCGTAGTCGGCAGGATTTCGTGCCCGCAACCACCAGGTACTGCGCGCCTTCAAAAGGCTGTCATACCTGCCGTGGTGAAGGTTCCCGCCATCCGGAGCCGTTTCCCGCCATCTTCAGTCAGTTCCCGCCATCTGCAGCTGTTTTCCCGCCATCCGCAGTCGTTTTCCCGCCATCGGGCGCCATCTTCAGGACGCCGCACGGGAAGAAGAGGGGCGTGGACGCGAGACCTGAAGCTCCGCCCTACGCACCGACACTGCGCAAGGTCCTGGTAGGGAGAGAAAGCGACGCTGACGTCACCAGAGCGCGACGCAAGGTCCTCCACCCCAACGATCGTCTGCGGAGCCACGGCCTACGGAGAAGAAGCAACAGAAGGTAGGCCACACTTAACTAGGGGGGAGGAAGATGACGGACACGGAGGGACCCTCTACCACTGCGTGGCCCCTGCCGCAGTAATGCCGTTCACCATGCCTTACATCCCCGGAGCGGCCTGGCTGCCCCAATACTCAGGGGAGTCGCATACCCTAAGCGACTTTAAAGAGAGACTGTACAGCCTGTTTAAAGTATACCCCCTGACGGAGGGACAAAAAGTGAGCATATTGGTAGGCCAGCTAACCGGCGCAGCCCAATGTGAAGTAAAGTCCTGGTCAGTCAGGGACAAGGAGACCGTGAAGGAGATCTTAGCCCGTCTGAGGGACACCTTTGATACCCGCACCTCAGCAGAGATCAAAATGAAATTTTATGGGTGCAAGCAGCGGGCCCAAGACAGTATAAGAGACTATGCTTTGAATTTGCAAGAGGCCCTGGGAGCCATTAAACAGGCAGACCCTGACAGTGTGCGGAATGCAGATGAACTGTTAACTGAGCAATTCATAGAGGGTCTGCTGTCCAACGCCCACCGAACCCAGTTACGTGCAATGGCCTTGCAGAACCCTGGTTTAGACTTTGCAAAATTCAAAGACAGGGCCATCCGGGTGCTCAGAGAACCGGCACCGGGTAGCGCTGTAACCCACCGGCGCCCTGCTATTTCCTATCATCAGGAGGCGGTGCCCTTGTCTGCAGAGCCTGTGGGAGCTGGTGCGCAGGCTTTGGATAAAGACCCGGCTGCAGACTTGCACCATCAGGTCCAAGAACTAACCAAAAGCGTTGCCGCATTAACCAGGACTGTGCAGTCGTTACAGGTATCCTCTCCTGGAAAGATCCAGCTGGCATCCGGACCGGAGGATGTCCCGTGGTGCCGACAAAGGAGGATCCCACCGTCCAGAGGAAGACCCAGCGACCGCTACAACGAGGACGGACAACCCATCTGCCGCCGCTGCAATCAACCCGGACATATGGCAAGGTACTGTCATTTAAACGGGCACAACCTGGGGTAGAGGGCCAACCCCCAGGCATAAGATCATCAGGCCCATCGAACTGGCATGATAAATACGTAGGGGGACGTCCGGTCTTGCCTGTGGTACTGGATGGCATTCCTATGAGTGCCCTACTAGACACTGGGTCACAGGTGACTACCATCCCGTACGTGCTCTTTAAGCGGTACTGGAATGACTCGGACATAACCCGCTACCCAGATGACGACCTGAGTATCATCGCCAGCAATGGTCAGCCCATGCCGCAGGTGGGGTTCAAAGAGGTGACCATTAAGATCGGTAAAGTCGAACTGGCGGCACAAGGACTGATTATTGTGGACATCGACCGTCATGAGAGTCACCCTAAAATAACCTTGGGAACTAACGTAATTGAAAATTGTCTTGCAGAGGTAATTCTCATTTTGCAGCAGGTTGCCAAGAACGCCAGTTCCAGCCAGCAGCGTGTTCTCCAAACAGAGATCCGGGCGCTGATGAAACGGCAACAAGTGGAACTATCTGGCGGTGAGATTGGTAGCGTGAGAATGTGTGACCCGTTCACTATTGCCATGCCCCCGAAAAGTGAGATGATGATCTGGTGCCGGGCAGCTATTGGTCTAAGAGGTAGAGACTACCAAGCAATGGTAGAACCCGTCTACTCAGACAGTAGGCCCACAATTTTGACAGCACGGGGGGTGGTCGATGTACGCCATGAGAGGGTGCCCATCCGCATCATAAATATCGGGGAGAGAGAAGTATACCTGCCCCAGTATGCCACGCTAGCCAAATTGTGCACCATAAACCAAAATTCTGTAAGGGCCGTGGAACCCTTGCCTCCATCTCAACCAGAGGAAAGTAACGGCTCTAAGAAACAAATGGAGGACTGGTGTCAGCAACTGCATGTGGGTACTGACTCCACTCCCTCACACCAAAAACAGGGAGTCTACCGGGTGGTTCAGGAGTACGAAAGAGTCTTTAGTAAACACCCGCTAGACTTCGGGCGAGTAAAGGGGCTGGAACATCACATCCCCACAGGAGACCATCCACCCATAAAGGAGAGATACCGGCCGGTACCCCCTGCACACTATCACCTTGCAAAGGGGATGTTGCGGGACATGAAGGAGGCTGGGGTAATCAGGGACAGCTGTAGCCCCTGGTCAGCTCCACTAGTTCTAGTGAAAAAGAAGGACAACACAATGAGAATGTGTGTAGACTACTGAAAGGTCAACCGTATCACACACAAAGATGCGTACCCGTTACCTAGAATAGAAGAATCTTTAGTTGCATTAAAATCTGCTAACTTCTTCTCCACTTTGGATCTTACTAGCGGGTACTGGCAGGTTCCTGTAGCAGAGGCAGACAAGGAGAAGACTGCATTCACCACCCCGATGGGTCTCAGCGAATTCAACTGTATGCCGTTCGGGCTCTGCAACGCACCAGGAACCTTACAGCGGTTGATGGAATGCTATCTGGGACACCGGAATTTCGAGACGGTCCTGTTATACCTGGACGATGTCATCGTTTGTTCCAAAACCTAAGAGGACCATCTGAAACACCTGGCAGAAGTGTTTGACGCCCTGGCAAGCTACGGCCTAAAGGTGAAACCCTCCAAGTGTCACCTCCTGAAACCAAAGGTGCAGTACCTGGGACACGTGGTGAGTGCTGACAGAGTGGCTCCTGACCCCGATAAGATCACCGTGATTAAAGACTGGCCAAGACCCTCCAGCATAAAGGAAGTGCGGCAGTTCCTCGGGTTGGTAGGCTACTACCGAAGATTCATTCCCGGTTTCACCAAAATGGCAGCCCCTATGCAGGACCTCCTGATAGGTCAATCTAGGAAGGCCAAAAACCAGAAGCCGCCCTTCAGGTGGGAAAAGCTAGAAGATGAGTCCTTCCGCCAGCTGAAGATGGCACTCACGGTGGATGAAATCCTGGCGTACCCTGACTACAGCCAGCCCATTATCCTCCACACGGATGCGAGCAACATCGGGCTAGGAGCTGTACTGTCCCAGATCCAGCAGGCGAAAGAACGGGTAATCGCTTACGCCAGCCGGAAACTACGGCCCACAGAGAGAAACCCTGAGAATTATAGCTCATTCAAGCTAGAGTTCCTGGCAGTGATGTGGGCAGTGACCGAACGTTTCAAGCATTACCTTGCCTCTTCCAAGTTCACCGTGTACACGGATAACAACCCGTTGACACACCTGGACACTGCAAACCTTGGTGCCCTGGAGCAGAGATGGATGGCCCGCCTGTCCAACTATGAATTCACCATCAAATACCGGGCGGGACGCTCAAATGCCAACGCGGATGCCCTGTCCAGAATGCCAAACTTACCGGACGTAGGAGAAGATCCAGAAGAACTGGAAGAAGTCTAACTCCCTGCGTTCCACCGTCATGGGATTACCCTGTATTCCCACCGTGTGAGGGACAGGCGCTCTGCTACGATCAATCCCTTACCCCACTACAGCTGGGCGGAAACACAAGACAGTGATCCCACAGTCCGCCTGGTAAAGGAAATGCTGACACAGGCTGATGCCCGTCTTGACCCAGACGCTCCGGAGGAGACCAAGCAACTGTGGAAGGAGAAAAGTAAGCTGTTTCTCTACAAGGAGAAGCTTTGCCGGAGAATGGTCAACTCTCGAACACATGAGCTGACCTGGCAGGTAGTGGTCCCAAGACGAGACGCGGCTATGGTTCTGGAGGCATACCACGACGGAGCAGGACACTTCGGATGGAAGAAGCTGGAGTTCCTGTTGCGTGAGCGGTTCTACTGGGTAGGCATGAGAGGAGCCATCGAGAGATGGTGCAGAGACTGTGGCCTGTGCAACCTAAGAAGAAAGGACCATGCCAGCCAGAAGACTCCCCTGCAGTCCATCATCACCAGGCAGCCACTGGAACTGGTAGCCCTGGACCATGTGAAACTGGCTCCAAGCAAATCTGGGTACGTCTACGCCCTCACCATCGTAGATCACTACTCCCGGTTCCTGGTGGTGGTCCCTGTCAAAGACTTAACGGCTCAAACAGCAGCCAGAGCCTTCCAACTGCACTTCTGCCGTTCACACGGGTATCCGGAGCAAGTGTTGACGGACCAAGGACCAGCCTTCGTAGCGGAGGTCTTCCAGGAGTTCTGCAATCTGTATGGCTGCAGGAAGATAAGAACAACGCCCTATCACCCTCAGACCAACGGACTATGTGAGAAAATGAACCAGGTGGTGATAGACTTGCTAAAAACATTGCCCCTGGAAGAACGCAGTCTGTGGCCTGAAAAACTGCCTGATCTGGTGGACTTGTATAATCACATCCCCGTAGGTTCCACCAACTGTACCCCGGCTTACCTAATGAGAGCAAGACCTGGTAAGCTGCCTATTGACATGAATATGGGATTCCTGACACCTGAGGACACCTCGCCAGAGGCAGGCTGGTATACAGAACGGCAGCAGCAGTATCGGAAAGTACAGGAGAGCGTCGAGCGAAGTCTGTCTCAAGCAAGAGAAAGGCAAGAGAAGGCTTATAACCAGCATGCTCCCGCTGTTCCCCTGGTACCTGGAGAGCAGTTCTTGAAGAGAAAGAGGCGGCTCCACAAGTTGGACGACCAGTGGGAGAAGGACCCGTACACCGTACTGCCCTCAAGCCATGAGAACCCAAAAGTGTGTGTCATCAGTAAGGATGGAGGAGAGACCACAGCCATTGTCTCCAGAGACCACCTGAAAAAGTGTCCCGAGCAGCAGCAAAGCCCTGATGAAGATCAAGAGAACCCTCAACCCGCAGAGGAAAGGGAAGCAATGATCAGTACCGTACTCGCAGACTTTCCCCGGTCCTGGACTCAAATCAACAACGCAGTCGTGGTACCCATCCTCACCTTTCTCCAGCCAGCCCCTCAAGGGCCTACAGAAGAGCAGGAAGTGTCAGAAGAGCAGCCTGCCCAGGAGGCACAAGAATCCATACAAGCAGCCCAGGAGAATCAACCCTCTGCTAGTAGTGAGCCTGTCGTGTCCCTAGTGAGCCAAAGAGTACGCAGAAAGCTGCTAGGCCTACCCGTAACACCTCCTACACCCTGTAGTGCAGAACCAGATAGTGGGTTACGTAGGTCCACCAGGAGCACTAGAGGACAGATGCCCGCTCGCTGGAGAATCTAAAATATAATGTGAATTTGCTTGTAAAATTGCCAATGCTGAAAAAGGTTTATGTTTTTGTTGCCTGTTCATTGATTATGTTTCTCTAGTTACCCTGCAGGTTTATTTGGACTGACAGGTTATGGACGCTGAATAACCGGAACTACATATAGATAGTTGCACCTTGGTGCCTCTTGCGAAGATGGCCGCGGAAGAGAAAACCTGTCTGGCGTGGCCTCCTTGTGGCCCAAAATAGCTAGCCTCAGCCTTGCAGCCACGCCCAGGGCCAACGTTTGGGGTTTGCTTTGGACAGGTCCCCTACTCTGTTCCAAGACTTCACCTTGTTGGGTGACATGGGCACCCGGTTACGGACACGCCGTGACCTCTAAAGACTAAAGCTTCTTGTACATATGTTGTTGTATTATTGTTTATACCCTGTATTTGTGTTTTCTTAAAAATGTGCTTAGTCCCGGAGTACTAAATTTCACTAGGGGGGAATGTGGCACCCCAGGGGTCTGGTTGCCACAGTAATAGAAATATTATGTCTGGGAGCAAGTGGGAGGTTTCCTGGTCAGGAGCCCTAAAACATGCAACACCTCCTGCCCAGCCCTGGGAGGGGAGGAATCTGCCCTTATAAACTGGGTCTGGGGTGGGGTTAATGAGTTCAGTCAGAGCCTGGAGACAGTTCCAGACACAGGGAGAGTTACAGCTAGGAGCTCTGTAGGAGCAGGAGCTGAAGACCAGGGGCTGGAGCTAAGCAGAGCTCGACCTGGCAGAAGTCGCTAAGAACCGGAGTCCGAGGCTGTGGGGACGTATATTCACCCAGCAGCAGAAACCAGCCAGCAGGGGACTCTAGGTCCTCTGGCCATAGAAGCCCGGAGGCTCAGTCACGAGCAAGGGACCAGCACCGCCATCGAGGAGCGGACGCTATCAGGAGGCCCCAAGTCACCAGCCATACGGGTGAGCACCACACGGTACACTCAGGGACGTGGGCTACTTCCACTCGCTTACAGCAAGGTAGCCAGGAAGAGTGCAGACAGACGGGGAGGCCTACAACTCCACCTGGCCAGGGGAGTTCCTGCTTGCTCACAGACTGACCAGGCCTCTTATGCTAGCCAGTACTCCTGGGAGGGTCTGGCTTAATATCATCAGTAAAGACCCTGAACTGCACTGCAAAGACTCTGAGTCGTTCCTGCTTTCTCACCACATGCAGCACTACTAGTACTGGGACTCCCATGCACCATCACTCCCATCATCCACATTCTCTGCCCTGAGGCTATACTCCTCCCGTGGGGAGTTATCCCATCCTTTGCTGCGCACACCACACCAGCCTCAGCGGTCTGCCTCGCAGCGGTGGTACACCCTGACCGCAATCCACGGGTGGCGTAGTCGGACAATTAACCTAAAACCCATAAAAGACTGCCACTGGTTTGACCACCCTGAGCCACGGGACCGGGTCGCCGCCACGGAGACTACAATCCCCAGAGGTATCCCACACACATGCACACTCGGCCCAGGGGGCGCGTCAGCAGTACCTTGCCGACCGTACCAATGTCCTCCATGATTCCTCTATGCCTTATAATTATTGGATATCCAGCTGGACATGTGGCATGAACTGTCTCTCTACGCCTTGGAGGTCCTGGCCTGCCCTGCCACTAGTGTTTTGTCAGAGCGGGTTTTTAGTGCCGCCGGTGGAATTATAACCAATAGGCGCATCCGCCTGTCAACTGAAAATGCTGACAGGCTGACTCTTATAAAAATGAACAAGGGCTGGATTGGGCCAGACTTCTCAACACCACCAAATGATAGCAGCACAACATAAACTCAAATACAGTGTCTTTTTTTTCGGAGGTCTAATTCTATTCCCATGCACCTCTGTCTTCACACCTAGACATGGGTATACGCTTACTGATTTTGTCTATTTGCTCTTGTCCTCCTCCTTCTCCTCATCCTCATCCACCATATCACCACCATATTTACCATATTACCATATCTACGTCTCTTGCAAGGGGCATTGGAGTTCCTCCAAATTTTGGCAGCCGTTGCATTCACTGCATAGGCAAACAGTATGGGAGACCCAGTTCCTAATAATGGGAACATTGTTTTCAGGAGGCCCTCCAACCTCTATGTCTCTTGCAAGGGGCATTGGAGTTCCTCCAAATTTTTGGCAGCTGTTGCAGTCACTGCATAGTTAAACAGTAGGGGAGACCCATTTCCTAATAATGGGAACATTGTTTTCAGAAGGCCCCCCGACCTCTACATCTCTTGCAAGGGGCATTGGATTTCCTCCAATTTTTTGGTAGCCGTTGTATTTACTGCATAGGCAAACAGTATGGGAGACCTACTTCCTAATAATGGGAACATTGTTTTCAGAAGGCCCTCCGACCACTATGTCTCTTGCAAGGGGCATTAAAGTTGCTACAAATTTTTTGGCAGCTTTTGCATTCACTGCATAGGCAAACAGTATGGGAGACCCACTTCCTAATAATGGGAACATTGTTTTCAGGAGACCCTCCTCTACATCTCTTGCAAGGGGCATTGGAGTGCCTCCAAATTTTTGGCAGCCGTTGCATTCACTGCATACGCAAGAACAGTATGGGAGACTAGATCCTTTCTAATGGGAACATGTCGTTACTGTGGCCCAGCTCTAGGTCTCTTTAAATTATTATTGGGGTTTTTCCTAAATTTTGGCAGCCGTTGGACTCACTGCATACTCTATAACTGTATAGCAGACCCACTCCTTTTTAAAGGGAACTTGGCGTAACTGTGGCCCACCTCTATGTGTTTTTACATTGTTATTGGGGTTTTCCCTAAATTTTGGCAACCCTTGTACTCACTGCATACCCTATAACTGGATAGCAGACCCTCTCTTTTCTAATGGGAACATGCCGTTACTGTGGCCCAGCTTTATGTGTCTTTAAATTGTTATTGGGGTTTTTCATACATTTTGGCAGCCCTTGTACTCACTGCATACCCTATAACTCTATAGTAGACCCATTCATTTTTAATGGGAACATGTCATTACTGTGGCCCAGCTCTATGTGTATTTAAATTGTTATTGGGGTTTTTCCTAAATTTTGGCAGCTGTTGGACTCACTGCATACCCTATAACTGCATAGCAGACCCGCTCTTTTCTAATTGGAACATGTCGTTACTGTGGCCCGGGTCTATGTGTCTTTAAATTGTTATTGGGGTTGTTCCCAAATTTTGGCCGCCTTTGCAGTCACTGCATGGGCATTACCACTATAGGAGACCCACTCCTTTATAATGGGAACATTTTTTTTACTGAGGCCCTCCTTTATGTCTTTTCAAAGGGGTATTGGGGTGCGTCCAAATTTTTGGCAGCCCTTGCAGTCACTGCATACGCAATAACAGTATAGGAGACCCACTCTTTAATAATGGGAACAAAAAAGCATAGCCAACTGCTGGCCCTTTAAGAATAGTAAGGGTCGCTTGATGGCCCTATAAAAATAGTGTTTATGACTTTCAGAGTCCCTACTTCATAAATGAAACAGGATGTGTCTGATCATGGGTCACACGCCACATGGCAAAATAAGGTAGTAAAATGTTAAAATTACATTTCCTGGTGAATGTATTTTTCACAGTTGAAAGCAATGCAAAAGAGCAAAAATGCATCAAAAACACTACGTGTGAACATAGCCCAAGGTGTGGAGGAGCATTTTTGTTTTGGGTTATTTATTTTGTCTTATATACAAGTCATTACCCTGGAAAGGATATTTCTTAACATTTTTCCCAGGAAAATCCATTTTTGGTTCGTTTTTAGATGTTTTATTGCGAGTCTGTAAAAGTGGCGTAATACTCTGACAATATTGTTGACTGCAGTGACCTGGGAGTCAGAGATGCTTGCATGGGTCTTCCCCATGATGTTCCCATGTCATTTGAGCACTGTTCCCATCGATTTGGGCAATTTTTAGGCCCTCTGCAGACCGCCGGGGGAAGGGCAGCCGGAAAAATGCTCGAGTTTCCCATAGACTTACATTGGGCTTGTTACTCGGACTGAGCATTCGAGTATTCCAATTTGCTCGATCCGAGCAATGAGTACCCAAGCATTTTAGTGCTCGGCCATCACTAGAAATACATCACTAGAAGCCCCATCAGTACAGAAACACAGCATCATAACCCCCATCAATACAGAAATACATCACCAGAACCACCAGCAGTATACAAATTCATCATCAGAACCACCAGCAATACGGAAATTCATCATCAGACCCACCAGCAGTACAGATATACATCCATATAACCCCCATCAGTACAGAAACACAGCATGAAAACCCTTATCAGTACTGGAATACATCACAGGAGCCACCATCAGTACAGGAATACATCACCAGGACCACCATCAGTACAGAAATACATCATCAAAACACCATCAGTACATTAATATATCACTAGGACCAACATCAGTACATAAATTCAGTACCAGTACCACCATCAGTACATGGTACATCAATTGTAATGTCAGGTCAAACCCATATACAGTTATGGATGAAAAAGTGTTGGCACTAGTGTTGATCGAGCACTAAAATGCTCGGGTGCTCGAAGCTCAGGCCGAGCTCACCGTGATACTCGGGTGCTCGACCCGAGCAACGAGCCCAATATTAGTCTATGGGAGACCCGAGCATTTTTGCGGCGGCTCCCCCGGCAGTCAGTAGAAAACCTAAAAAGTGCCCAAAACGATAGTGACAGTGCTCAAATGACATGGGGACAGCATGGGGATCGCCCCAGGAAGTATTTCTGACCCCCAGGTCACTGCTGTCAACAACGTGGTCAGAGGTATTAAGCCACTTTTACGGGCTCACAGTAAAACGTTCAAAAACGAAGCTGAAACTGTATTCCTGTGAAATATGTTAAGGAACATCCTTTCCAGGGTAAAGACTTGTGTATAAGGTAAAATAAATAACCAAAAACAAAAATACTCCTCCACACCTTGGGCTATGTTCACAAGTAGCATTTTTTATGCGTTTTTGCACTTTTGTATTGCTTTCAACCGTGACAAATGCATTCACCGGGAAATGTCATATTAGCGTTTTACAACCTTATCTGGCCATGTGCTGTGTGACACATGCATACAGTGCTGAAAAGACATGGGAACAGCATGGGGAAGACCCCTGGAAGCATCTCTGACACCCAGGTCACTGCCTAAAAGTGTGCCCATCAGAAGTGATCCTTGCCGCATCAGAAGATGCAGACTTGCAACTATCCCCGTGCAAGTCCTTGTCCCAGGGCAGTGTTCAATTGTACCTCCCCCATTACTTGCAATGCAAGCGCAAATATGCAGCCATCCACCCACCCACCCGCAGGCTGCAATACTATACTGCTAGCTTGCACTTGAAATGGGGCCTTTTAGTTTGGAGGAGGCCGAAGCTGGCCACTACCTCATGGCTGAGTCGGCGGCGAGGTCTCCATACTCAGTCCCCAGCCGCCACTATTTGTCCCGGGAACCTTCCCCACACTTTTCTTAGCCTGGCCTGCTTTAGGGCAGCATTGGACGAGCCCATCAGACAACCAGAGACTCCTCCGGTGGGCCCTGGCTTCTCCATCAGAGGAGTTGAGAGTGCCAAGATGAGGAGCATGATGATGATGATAGAAGTTAGCATCTGCTTTGTTTTCTTGGAATGCAAGCGTAAATGTGCAGCCTGCCACCCACCCACCCCCAGGCTGCAATACCATACTGCTAGCTTGCACTTGATATGGGGCCTTTTAGTTTGGAGGAGGCCCAAGCTGGCCACTACCTCATGGCTGCTTCGGTAGTGAGGTCTCCATACTCAGTCCCCAGACGCCACTATTTGTCCCGGTAACCTTCCCCACACTTTTCTTAGCCTGGCCTGCTTTAGGGCAGCATTGGACGAGCCCACCAGACAACCAGACTCCTCCGGTGGGCCCTGGCTTCTCCATCAGGGGAGTTGAGAGTGCCAAGGTGAGGAGCATCATGATGATGATAGAAGTTAGCATCTGCTTTGTTTTCTTGGGATGCAAGTGTAAGTGTGCAGCCTACCACCCACCCACCCCAAGGCTGCAATACCATACTGCCAGCCTGCTTGCACTTGAAATGAGGCCTTTTAGGCTTGTGGAGGCAGACGCCGGCCACCATGTCCTGGCTGCGTCGGCGGCCTGGTACCCATACTCAGTCCCCAGCCACCCGGCGGCCGGGTGTCCACACTCGGTCCCCAGCCGCCAGGGGGTGGCCGGGTGTCCATACTCTGTCCCCAGCCGCCCCTATTTGTCCTGGTGCGCCTTATACACAAACGCGCATACCAAAACATTACCTGTGCCCTCCCCAGTGCATTTAGTGGGAAGGACAGCCTATTCCGCTCTAGTGTGTGCACGCCAACCCCCTGTTCAGGGCACATGCGAAGATGCCTCCCGCCCTGCACCTGTCGTTGCAGACTTACAACTATCCCCGTTCAAGTCCTTGTCCCAGGGCAGTGTTCAATTGTACCTCCCCCATTCCTTGCAATGCAAGCGCAAGTATGCAGCCTGCCACCCACCCACCCCCAGGCTGCAATACCATACTGCTTGCTTGCTTGCACTTGAAATTGGGCCTTTTAGGCATGTGGAGGCAGAATCTGGCCACCACCTCATGGCTGCGTCGGCGGCCTGGTATCCATACTCAGTCCCCAGCCGCCCGGCGGCCGGGTGTCCACGCTTGGTCCACAGCCGTCAGTGGGAGGCCGGGTGTCCATACTCGGTCCCCAGCCGCCCCTATTTGTCACGGTGCGCCTTATACACAAGCGCGCATACCAAAATATTACCTGTGCCCTCCCCAGTGCATTTAGTGGGAAGGACAGCCTAACCACAAACACGTGGACAAGTGAATGTGGCCAGGGATGGTCCATCTCACTGACGCCTTCACACTGAGTTAATATTGTGGAAGCCAGGACACAGTTGGACACTGGGATGCAACACGTCCTTCAGACATAGAGGATTGCGGGTCCTGGGTCAATCAGGCTTCAACACAAAGTTCAGAAGGTAGACAGCAGCAGTGGTCGGCCTCCTACACAACGAGTAAATTATTCATGATCATGAGGCCATCCATCTCCTTAGCTTTCTGTTCCTTGGAATGCAAGCGAACGTATGTAGTAGCGGCTAGGCCTGAGATGGTCAGCGTTTTGGCGCATATCCTACCTCCTCCGAGGATTGCTGGATGTTTTCCTGCTACTATCCCAGTTCTATGATTCCCGTTAAAACAAAGCTTCAGGTGATGAATGATGGATGAGGTGGTGGCAAAGGAGAAAGAGCAGGAGGAACAGGGACCATTCACATCAATATCAGGCCAGTCAACCACACATATCTTGTAGGATATGTTTCTGTACAAAAAAGAGCGGTTCGGCTACACAGTTATAGGGCATACAGTGAGTACATTGTCTACCAAAAATTTTGAGGCACTCCAATGCCCCTTGGAAGTGACATGGAGGTCAGAGGGCCTTAACTAAACCGTTTTTTCCATTTATAGCAACTGGGTCTCCTGTACACTGTTGGCCTAAGCAGTGAATGGAAGGCTTTCCAAAAATTATGAGGAACTGCAATGCCCCTTGAAACAAACGTGGATTACAGCGTACTAAAAACCTTCTACCCATTATTGGGGAGTGGGTCTCCCTTAGTGTTAGCCTATGCATTGAAAAGCAAAAGCTGACTTAAATTAGGAGGAAATGCAATGCCCGTTGGAAGAGTTGTGAAGGTTAGAGGTAATTAAAAACAACATTTCAATGCCTCTTGGAAGAGACGTGGAGGTCACAGTAGCTTAACAAGATGGTTTTAATGCCCCTTGGAAGAGACGTGGAGTTCGGAGTGGTTTAACAAGATGGTTTTAATGCCCCTTGGAAGAGACGTGGAGGTCACAGTAGCTTAACAAGATGGTTTTAATGCCCCTTTGAAGAGACGTGGAGTTCAGAGAGGTTTAAAAAGATGGTTTTAATGCCCCTTGGGAGAGACGTGGAGGTCCCAGTGGAATAAAAAGACAATATCAATGCCCCTTGGAAGAGTAGTGGAGGTCCCAGTGGAATAAAAAGACAATATCAATGACCCTTGGAAGAGACGTGGAGGTCACAGTAACTTAACAAGATGATTTTAACGCCCCTTACAAGAGCAATGCAGTACAGCATATTAAAAACATTCCCATTATTGGGGAGTGGGTCTCCCATAGTCTTTGCCTATGCCTTCCAAGCAAAAGCTGCCAAAAATTAGGATGGAAGAACTTGCAATGCCCCTTACAAGAGCCATGCAGTACAGCATATTAAAAACATTATTCCCATTATTGGGGAGTTGGTCTCCCATAGTCTTTGCCTATGCCTTCCAAGCAAAAGCTGCCAAAAATTAGGATGGAGGAACTTACAATGCCCCTTACAAGAGCCATGCAGTACAGCATATTAAAAACATTATTCCCATTATTGGGGAGTGGGTCTCCCATAGTCTTTGCCTATGCCTTCCAAGCAAAAGCTGCCAAAAATTAGGACGGAGGAACTTGCAATGCCCCTTACAAGAGCCATGCAGTACAACATATTAAAAACATTATTCCCATTATTGGGGAGTGGGTCTCCCATAGTCTTTGCCTATGCCTTCCAAGCAAAAGCTTCCAAAAATTAGGATGGAGGAACTTGCAATGCCCCTTACAAGAGCCATGCAGTACAGCATATTAAAAACATTATTCCCATTATTGGGAGTGGGTCTCCCATAGTCTTTGCCTATGCCTTCCAAGCAAAAGCTGACAAAAATTAGGACGGAGGAACTTGTAATGCCCCTTACAAGAGCCATGCAGTACAGCATATTAAAAACATTATTCCCATTATTGGGGAGTGGGTCTCCCATAGTCTTTGTCTATGTCTTCCAAGCAAAAGCTGCCAAAAATTAGGATGGAGGAACTTGCAATGCCCCTTACAAGAGCCATGCAGTATAGCATATTAAAAACATTATTCCCATTATTGGGGAGTGGGTCTCCCATAGTCTTTGCCTATGCCTTCCAAGCAAAAGCTGCCAAAAATTAGGACGGAGGAACTTGCAATGCCCCTTACAAGAGCCATGCAGTACTGCATATTAAAAACATTATTCCCATTATTGGGGAGTGGGTCTCCCATAGTCTTTGCCTATGCCTTCCAAGCAAAAGCTGCCAAAAATTAGGACGGAGGAACTTGCAATGCTGGCAACATGGACCACGGTCACCCTGGTGGTATAGTGGTGGTGGAGGCTGAGGATAAGGAGAAGAGCAAAAAACAGCCGAAATGAGGAAGCGTATACCCATGTGTGGGTGTGAAGCGGTGCATGGGAATACACTTCCCGAAATAACACAGTGGATTTGACTTTATGTTACTCTGCTGTCATTTGGTGGTGATGAGAAGTCTGGCCCAATACAGCCCTTGTTCATTTTGCTAAGGGTCAGCTTGTCAGCATTGTCAATTGACAGGCGAGTGCGCTTATCAGTTATAATTCCCCCAGCGGCGCTAAAAACACGCTCCAATAACGCGCTAGCGGCAGGGCAGGCCACGACCTCCAAGGCGTACAGAGCGAGTTCATTCCAAGTGTCCAGCTTGGATACCCAATAATTAAAAGGCACAGAGGAATCACGGAGGACGCAGGTACGGTCGGCAAGGTACTTCCTCATCATCTTTTGAAACTTTCCACTCCTTGTGAGAGTACCCCGTGCCTCAGGGCCTGTAAGCTGGGCGAGTCTCAGAAAACTGTCCCAGAACGTTGACAGTTTCCCCTGCCTCTGCTGGATTGGAGTTGCGTCTCTCTCGCCTGTACGCCTAGGTTGGGCAACGAACTGTGACCTCTGCCGCCAGCATGTTCAGATGGGAATTTTTTTAACAGTTCTGCAGCAAGGGCCTTCTGGTACTTCCCCATTTTTGTAGACCTCTCCACCTCATGAATAAGAGAGTGAAAGTTCTCCTTGTAGTGGGGGTCTAAAAGTGTCACCAACCAGTAATGACTGTCACCCAACATTTTGACAACGTGAGGGTCACGGTTAAGGCAGCGTAACATAAAGTCAGCCATGCATGCCAGACTGGTAACGGGCAAGACTTCCGTGTCCTAACCAAGATGACGACTGACCATGCTCTCCTCCTCCTCCTCCTCCCCCCTGTCCTCAGGCCACCCACGCTGAACCGACGGTATGACAGTTGTACAGGTACTACCGTCTACAGCGCATGATACCAGCTCCTGTTCTTCCTCCTCCTCCTCTTCTCCCTCATTGTCCCCCAATGCACGCTGGGCTGTGTGTAATCGCCCGCTACGGCTTCTTGATCCATCTCATCATACTCTAGCTGCAATGCCTCCTCTTTAATTCTCTGCAGAGAGCATTGCAAAAGACAGACAAGTGGGTTGCTGACGCTAATGATGGCGTCATCGCCACTCACCATCTTGGTGGACTCCTCAAAGTTTGTCAGGATGGTACATATGTCAGACATCCAGGTCCACTCCTGAGGTCTTATGTGTGGAGTCTGAATTGAATACCGACGGCCTTGTTGATGCTGGTACTCCACAACTGCTCTCTTCTGCTCACAAATCCTTTGCAACATGTGGAGGGTAGAGTTCCAACGTGTGGGAACATCACACACCAGTCGGTGTGCCGGAAGCTGCAAATGCTGCTGCAACATAGCAAGGGTGGCGGAAGCTGTAGCCGACTTCCGAAAATGAGCTTACAGGCGGCGTACTTTGATGAGCAGATCTGGCAACTCGGGGTACGATTTAAGAAACCGCTGAACGACGAGGTTAAGCACATGAGCCAGGCATGGTACGTGTGTGATCTCGCCTCGCCTCAGAGCCGCCACCAGGTTACGGCCATTGTCACACACGACCATGCCTGGATGTAGGTTCAGTTGTCTCAGCCACAGATCTGCCTGCTCTTTCACAGTTGTCCACAACTCACAAGCAGTGTGAGGTTTATCACCTAATCTTATGAGTTTCAGCACAGCCTGTTGCCGCTTGGCTGAGGCAGTACTGCAGTACTTCCAGCTTGTAACTCATGTGGTGATATCTGAGATGGAGGCTGAACATGAGGAGGAGGAGGAGGATGATGCACAGGAGCTGTACAGTGTGGGGGCAACTCTGACTGACATAGGGCCCGCAATCCTCGGTGTAGGGAGGATGTGTTCTGTCTAGTGTTGGGCGAACATGCTCGACACTGCTCGGTACTCGCCCGAGCATCACGCTACTCGGGATGTTCGGCGAGCACCGAGCATTTCCGGGTTACTCGGGCGGGAGCTCGGGTCTCCGCACTGCATGTTTGGTGCTCTTTACAGAGCCAATGAACATGCAGGGATTGCCAGCCAGTCACTGTAATGCCGCAGCCATGTTGTTTGTGGGCATTACAGTGATTGGCTGGCCACACAGCGTCACCTCCCAGACGATCAGCCCGTCATGATTGGTGTGTGTGGGTGTCTGTGCGTGTGTCTGCGAGTGTGTGCGATGTCTGCGGGTGTGTGCGGTGTCCGTGCGATGTGTGCGCGGTGTCTGTGCGATGTCTGCGGTGTCTGTGCGATGTCTGCGAGTGTGTGTGGCGTCTGCGCGATGTCTGCGAGTGTGTGCGGTGTCTGTGCGATGTGTGCGGGATGTGTGCGGTGTCTGTGCGATGTCTGCGGTGTCTGTGCGATGTCTGCGAGTGTGTGCGGTGTCTGTGCGATGTCTGGGGGGTGTGTGCGTGCAGGCAGACATAGGCCGATGTGACACTACTACTCCCATTGGCCTATGTCTGTCCCCGGTCCACTCGTGCCAGCAGGATCAGCTCGATGGGAGCAGTAGTTCCCATCAGCCTGATCCTGCTATTTAAATTGCCCTACTGTGTCCCCAATACATGTTAAATACATGTCATTGGTGGCCAGTGGTTGCCTACAATAAATTAGTTCATACATTACCTGTCCCTGCCGATCGCCACCTAAAATAAAGTAAAAAATAAAAAACTACACCTATACTCACCTAGACACCTAATTCCCCGAAGCCATCGATCTCCTGTAATAAAATATAAAATAATAAACCACAACCTTATCCTTACCCCTCCGTAGTAGTCCACGAGTGTCCCACGATGATCTCCAGTTTAGAGCAGCCACATAGAATGTGACCGCTCTGAACCGCTGCCGCCGCTAGAATGATGGGGCCGTAAAGCAGCCCCGTCATTGCATAAGCGGGTTTGCCGGAGTTCAGGCAGCGCTGCTCCGGTTAGCTCCTTTACGGCCCTGCTGTATCGTGAGAAATTCCCACGGTACAGCAGTGCCGTAAAGGAGGTCTCCGGAGCTGCGCTGCCTGAATGCACTCCGGCGACCTCAGTCAGTGGCTCCCGCTGCCGGGAGCGGACGTGTTCCCGGCAGCGTGAGCTTACAGCAGCCATGCATAGCTGTCACCATCTCCAGATGTGACAGCTGTGCATGGGAGATCAGCGCAGGAACGTGGAAAGGTAACTATTTTTTTTTAGTAAACTAAGAATTAAATAAAATGGTGTGTTTTATTTCAAATAAATTATTTTTTTCTGGGTGTAGTGTGTTTTTTCTTTTTAACACTTTGTAGGTTAGTAATGGGGGTGTCTTATAGACGCCCATCGTTACTAACCTGGGCTTCATGGCAGCTGGCGCTGACATGAACCCCAACCCTATTACCCCCTGCCACCGCACCAGGGCAGCGTGGAAGAGCGAGGCTAAGTGCCAGAGTTGGCACATCCTATGGATGTGCCATTTCTGGGGCGGCTGACGGCTGGTGTTTCTAGCCTGGGAGGGGGCCAATATTCATGGCACCCTTCCTGGGCTATTAATATCAGCCCCCAGCTGTCTGCCTAGCCTTTGCTAGCTATTAAATAGGGGGTACCCCACGTCATTTTTTGGGGGGGTCCCCCATTTGAATAGCTAGTAAAGGCTAGGTATTCAGCTGGGGGCTGATATTAGTAGTCTGGGAAGCTCCTTGGGTATTACCCACTTCCCAGGCTTCAAACATCTGCCCCAGCCGTCTGCTTAACCTCCGCTAGAGCCTAAAATTCTGGGGGATCCCACGCCGATTTTTTTTTAAATAAATCCTTTATTTTAACATTAAATGACATTTGAGGAGTTAATAAAGATGCAGTCCCTAAATTATAATTTATTTTTTAATTAATTTTTCCCAAAAATTTTGACGTGGGCTTTGCCATATTTTTGTATGCCAGCCAGGTACAGCATCCAGCTTCTATGAACGCGCCATTTTCCGGGGTGGCTGCGGACTGCAATTTGCATCGGGATGGGGGGGGGGGCAGAAAGCTTGGGCCTCCCTGCGCTGCAGATTCCATCCCCCAGCTGCCTAGTTGTACCTGGCTGGACACACAAATAGGGAGAAGCCCCACGTATTTTTTTTTTAAATTATTTCATGAAATTCATGAAATAATAAAGAAAAAAAGGGCTTCCCTATATTGTTGTGTCCGGCCAGGTACAAATAGGCAGCCGGTGGTTGGGCGCAGCCCGTTCCTGGATGCTGTACCTGGCTGGACACAAATATAGTGCGAAGCCCCAAGTCAATTTTTTTTTAATTATTTCAGGAAATTCATTAAATAATTAAAAAAAAATTGATGTGGGGCTTCGCCCTATATTTGTGTCCAGCCAGGTACAGCAGGCAGGAACGGGCTGCGCCCAACCACCAGCTGCCTATTTGTACCTGGCCGGACACAACAATATAGGGAAGCCCTTTTTTTTAAAAATTATGTCATGAAATAATTAAAAAAGAATTGACGTGGGGCTTCGCACTATATTTGTGTCCAGCCAGGTACAGCAGGCAGGAACGGGCTGCCCCCAACCACCAGCTGCCTATTTGTACCTGGTTGGACACAACAATATAGGGAAGCCCTTTTTTTCTTAATTATTTCATGAATTTCATGAAATAATTAAAAAAAAAAATACGTGGGGCTTCGCCCTATTTTTGTGTCCAGCCAGGTACAACTAGGCAGCTGGGGGCTGGAATTCGCAGCGCAGGGAGGCCCAAGCTTTCTGGGCCCCACCCGCTGCAAATTGCAGTCCGCAGCCACCCCGGAAAATGGCGCGTTCATAGAAGCGCCATCTTCTGGCGCTGTACCCAACTCATCCAGGGCCCTGGTGCGGTGGCTCACTGGGTAATAAAGGGGTTAAGGCCAGCTTGGCATTATCAGCTGGCCCTAAGCTCGAAATTCATGGGGTCACGCCAATATTAGACATGACCACCATGAATTTCTAGTAAAGTATTTAAAAAAAACACAAACACCCAGAATAAAGTCCTTTAATTGAAATAAACACACAATTCTTTATTGTTCTAAATTAAACTATACTTACCATCACGCCCATTCCAGCTGAAGCCAACGATCTCCTGCAATAAAAGAAAAATAATAAAGCAACCTCATCCTTACCTTTCCATGGTTCCCACGACAGCTCCAGCTCTGCTACATCGAGATGACAGGCTGGACCGCAGCAGAACGCTGCCATCCAGCCTGTCATCCCGCAGACACTGAGAAGCGCAGGCTTGCTTGCGCTCAGGGCCGGCTCCAGGTTTTTCTGGGCCCCGGGCGAAAGAGTCTCAGTGGGCCCCTTTAACACATACCATGATTCATGATGCAGAGATATGGCGGAGAAATATATATATATAGTACAATGCAAAGATTTCACTTCTTACATTACATGAGTGATATCTATTGTAAATTCCACAATAGCTCAGAAACCGGTGAATCGCTCCACACAGAATACTGTCCCCCATATAACGCTCCATACAGAATACTGGCCCCCATATAAGGCCCCATACGGAATACTGGCCCCCATATAAGGCCCCATACGGAATACTGGCCCCCATATAAGGCCCCATACGGAATACTGGCCCCCAAATAAGGCCCCATAAGGAATACTGGCCCCCATATAAGGCCCCATACGGAATACTGGCCCCCATATAAGGCTCCATGCGGAATACTGACCCCCATATAAGGCTCCGTGCGGAATACTGGCCCCCATATAAGGCTCCATGCGGAATACTGGCCCCCATATAAGGCTCCATGCAGAATACTGGCCCCCATATAAGGCTCCATGCGGAATACTGGCCCCCATATAAGGCTCCATACGGAATACTGGCCCCCATATAAGGCTCCATACGGAATACTGGCCCCCATATAAGGCTCCGTACAGAATACTGGCCCCCATATAACGCTCCATACAGGATACTGGTCCCCTTATAAAGCTCCATACAGGATACTGGCCCCCATATAACGCTCCATACAGGATACTGGTCCCCTTATAAAACTCCATACAGGATACTGGCCCCCATATAACGCTCCATACAGGATACCGGTCCCCATATAACGCTCCATACAGGATACTGGTCCCCTTATAAAACTCCATACAGGATACTGGCCCCCATGTAACGCTCCATACAGGATACCGGTCCCCTTATAACGCTACATACAGGATACCGGTCCCCTTTTAACGCTCCATACAGGATACTGGCCCCCATATAATGCTGCATGCAGGCTGTTACCCCCCACATAATGCCCCATACAGGCTGTCCCCCCCTTATAATGCTCCATGCAGGCTGTTACCCCCCACATAATGCCCCATACAGGCTGCCCCCCCCCCCCCCCTTATAATGCACTATGCAGGCTGTTCCCCACCTTATAATGCCCCATACAGGCTGTCCCCCCAATCTTTATAATGCCCCATGCAGGATGTCACCCCCCCTCTTTATAATGCCTCATGCAGGATGCCCCCCCCCTCTCTTTATAATGCTCCATGGAGGATGCCACCCCCTTCCCCCCCCTTCTCTTTATACTGCCCCATGCCTCCATACATTAAAAAAAAAAAAATCAAATACTCACCTCCCTTCTCCTCACCTGCTACCTGCTGCCCTCTGCCCGCTGCTCGGGTCCGAACTCCAGCGTTGTCAGCGTCTTCCCGCTCAGCGCTCCCTGTGACGGCTCAGGGGAGGGCGCGGTGTAAAGACGTCACCGCGCCCTCTGACCTGAGACGTCACAGGGAGCGCAGAGCAGGAAGACAGCTGATCTGCGGAGGCACGGGGAGAGGTATGTATCCAGCTGCCGGGGCCCTGAGCAAGCGGCGGAGAAGGGCGGGTGCTGACACCGCTGTCCTCCGCCCATAGCCCAGCGGGGTGCGCGACCGCCAGTGGGCCCCTCTGCTTGCTCAGGGCCGCGGCATTTGCCCGGGTGCGCCGGGTGCTGACGCCGGCCCTGCTTGCGCTCCTCAGTGTCTCTCTGTGACGGCATAAAGATGAGCCGAGGTCATGTCCAATGAACTCAGCTCACCTTATGCACGTCACTGACAGCGTGGGAAAATTCTCCTGCACTCAGCGCTTCAGCGTGAGAATTCTCCCACGCTGTCAGTGACGTGCATGAGGTGAGCTGAGTTCATTGGACATGAACTCGGCTTATCTGGATGCCGTCACAGAGAGAAACTGAGGAGCGCAAGCATGCCTGCGCTTCTCAGTGTCTGCGGGATGACAGGCTGGATGGCAGCGTTCTGCTGCGGTCCAGCCTGTCATCTCGATGTAGCAGAGCTGGAGTTGTCATGGGAACCATGGAAAGGTAAGGATGAGGTTGCTTTATTATTTTTCTTTTATTGCAGGAGATCGTTGGCTTCAGCTGGAATGGGCGTGATGGTAAGTAGAGTTTAATTTAGAACAATAAAGAATTGTGTGTTTATTTCAATTAAAGGACTTTATTCTGGGTGTTTGTGTTTTTTTTTTTAACTTTGACTATGGGGTTAGTAATGGGGGTGTCTTATAGACGCCTCTCCATTACTAACCTGGGCTTGATGTCAGCTGGCATTATAAGCTGACATCAACCCCAACCCTATTACCCCACTGCCACCGCTACAGGGCAGTGGGAAGAGCGAGGCTAAGTGCCAGAATTGGCGCATCCTATGGATGCGCCATTTTTGGGGCGGCTGACGGCTGGTGTTTCTAGCCTGGGAGGGGGCCAATATTCATGGCACCCTTCCTGGGCTATTAATATCAGCCCCCAGCTGTCTGCCTAGCCTTTGCTAGCTATTAAATTAGGGGTGACCCCACGTCATTTTTTTGAGGGGGTCCCCCATTTTAATAGCTAGTAAAGGCTAGGTATTCAGCTGGGGGCTGATATTAGTAGCCTGGGAAGTTCCGTGGGTATTACCCCCTTCCCAGGCTTCAAACATCTGCCCCAGCCGTCTGCTTAACCTCCGCTAGAGACTAAAATTAGGGGGAACCCCACGCCAATTTTTTTTTAAATAAATCCTTTATTTTAACACTAAATGACAAGTACAGTAATCAACACTGTCACTGTACTTCATATATATGTGACTGACATGTTTCTATCTATCTAATCTATGTATGATTCTCTATTCCTTCTATTCTAAATTGTCGGGTACCGATGCTGAATTGCCGGCCGGCTTTTTTAAAGAGACGGTGCATGAAAACACTATTATATTTTTAAATAAATCCTTTACACTAAATGACAAGTACAGTAAGCAACACTGTCACTGTGCTTCATATATATGTGACTAACATGTTTCTATCTATCTAATCTATGTGTGAAGCTCTATTCTTTCTGTTGTAAATTGTCGGGTACCGGTGTATGCCGCTGATGAATTGCCGGCTTTTCGTGTAATACATTCTACATTATTCTTAGTTGTTTTACTTCATGTAGAATTAACCTACAAGGAAAGAAAGGGTTTATTTTCATTCCGATATTTGTGTCCCATTGACTTGCATTGGTTTCCTGTATCGGAATCGGCGATATCCGATACTTTTTGGGTATCGGTCCGATCCAATCCGATACGATATTTCCTGATATCGGAAGGTATCGCTCAACACTATCCTTAACATATTTCACAGGAAAGCACTTTCACTTTCATTTTTGAACGTTTTATTTTGAGCCTGTAAAAGTGGCTTAATACCTCTGACCACGTTGTTGACAGCAGTGACCTGAGGGTCAGAAATGCTTCCTGGGGCGATCCCCATGCTGTCCCCATGTCATTTGAGCACTGTCACTATCGTTTTGGGCACTTGTTAGGCTTTTAAAAGACTGCCGGGGGAGCCGCCGCAAAAATGCTCGAGTCTCCCATAGACTAACATTAGGCTCGTTGCTCGGGTCGAGCACCCGAGTATCACGGCGAGCTCGGCCCGAGCTTCGAGCACCCGAGCATTTTAGTGCTCGCTCAACACTAGTTCTGTCCCAAGGTCCAACTGAGTCCCGGCTTCCACTATGTTTACCCAGTGTGCAGTCAGGGAGATGTACCGTCCCTGGCCACAAGCACTTGACGCGCCCCCTGGGCCTGTGTTGTTGCTGCTGTGCAGGGGGAATACCCGGAGCCGGATCGCTGGGGGTTGTAGTTCTCCGTGGCGGTGACCCGGTCCGTGCCCAGGGTGGTCAAACTAAGTGGCAGTCTATGGCAGTAGATGTTAACTTGGATGTCGACTACGCCACCCGTTGAGTGCGGCTTTGCAGCCGCCGCTGCAGAACAGTCCGCTGAGGCCGGTGGTATGGGTGCAGCGATGATGTTATAGCCCCCAACGGGAGGGGTATGGCCTCAGGGCAGCAGGTGAAGATGATGGGGGTTGTGACGGTGCAGTAAGAAGAGTCAGAGTCAGGAGATGCAGTTTCAGGATTTTTACTCACGGGTGTTCTCTCAGTCACTCTGGCCTTGAGTGACCACCCGAGCCGTGCTGCGTCCACCAGGTCCTGGACTCGGCTAACCCCCAGGCAGTTCCGGAGGGTGGTCCTGAGCTCCCTTCTCTCTCTCTGTCTCTGGCCGTTCCCACCAGGGATCCACCTTTGGCCGGCTCCCTCGGGTCTCTTGGTGGTCAAACCTCCTCTGGGTTCCCTGACCCTATACTTGGTGTGCCTTTCTGGTGGATTTGGTGAGGGTCGTGGCAAATCTTGACCACGACCTCCGGTTCCTGGCTGAGGATAAGTGGCCTCCACCAGTTCGGGTTCCGGTACCCGTGTCCGCCAACCCTTCACCCTTTTTGGTCTGATTCTGGGTTCTTAGGGTTCCCTCTGGTCTTCCACTCTGGGCCTTTCTTTCTCCTCTCTCCTCTGCAGGCTTGGCTCTGGAGCTGGGCCCAGCCGGAGCCACAGCTCCCTGTCAGCCCTTCTGGCTGAGCTCCTCTCTGCACAGGCTCTCCTCTGAACAGGACCCTATTCTAAAGATGGTGCCCACCTCTTATACTCCCTCTATGTGTGAGCCCAGGTGACCAGCACCCAATGAGCTCCTAGCTTTACCCAGAGTACTCCCCCTATCTGCCCCTACACTACTGGGATGTTCCACCCCCCTCCCACTCCAGCCAGGGACAGACGCTGTCGTACCTGCACATTTACTTGGTGGGAGTACCGTAGTTCTGTCCCCCGGAAATGGGATGTATGTAGTGCATGCAGCCTACTGAGCTCAGTCCCACACTCCATCCTTACCCGGGAGTGGAATACCACACCTCTGGGTCGAGGTGCAATACCCCTGTAGCAGCCGAGTCCTCAGGGTGCTACATTCCCCCCTGGTAAATCACAGCACGTCCTCGGGCTGTAAAAGAATAAAATATCCAAAAACATACAATTTTTTTTTTTTCAAAACATACAAGAACATATCAAACATTAAACATTATCAGATTTAAACAAGATAAACTTTTTCTTTCATATAAAACTCTTTCATAATAATGTTCTTTGAGTTACTGGCCACTGTGCGCTTGTGACCAGGTAGAAGTGCAACAGTCAGTTCAAGAACAACAGTTTCCTATAAAACCAGTAGGCGGCGCCTTAGAAAGCGCAACTATATACAAGGGGAGGTGGCCGCTCTCAGTCCTCGGCCAGTGGGGAAAAGGAATGGCTGTTCACAGTCCTCAGCCTGTTAAGGGATAGGGGATACACGGGTTTAAGTTCACACTTGTCCCAACGGGAACATATTTAAATTAGCAGCAGTTCTTATACCCTTACGGGTAACTATGTACAGTTCTTTTTTACCGTACTCTAATAACGGCGTCCTCCTGATGCTTCCTCCCTGTATTCTTCAGACCCGTCCGGGTCCTCTTGCTCCTCCTGACACCTCAGCTCTTCCTCCGTCAACAGGTGTACATGAAGGGCATAGGGTCCTTTGGCACATTGGTGCCGGGTAAAGGTGACCTCATCACCCAGGTATAGGTCACGACCTCTGTGTCCCTCCGGCAGGTGGGACTCGACATCCCTGCGGGTCACGAAGACGTCGCCGGGGGTGCGGTGATCCCGGATGAAGCCCCAACCATGCTGCAGTTGGAATTTAATTACAGTCCCGGTGGCACGGGGACCGTGGGCTGCACGGGGGTTCCGTCGGGTCCGGCTCTTCTGTTCTGCACTTTGCACTTGCAGCCGCTCCTCGCGGACCCGCCTCTCTCGTCGTTCCCGGTCGAAAAAAAATAATTGCTGCCGGCAGCACTCTGCTCGCTGGGCTGCGGCCGCCCGGGTCTCTTGAGTGAACCCGATGAGGTCTCCTCCAGTGGGGTCCCACGCAAACTGCGCTTCCTCCAACGAGAGTGGGGTGATCTTGGCGGGCGCCGGAGCCGGGATCAGGGGCTCATCCAGTGGTCTTTCTTTCCGGAGTCGGGGATGGTAGTACTCCGGTGACCACTCAAAGGGCTGCCCATCCGGGCAAATATGCTGGGCTAACAAGTCTTCACCCAGGTGCGGCACTGTGGAGGTTGAGGGCGCGGTGGTGGTAGTGGCGCCCGGGTTCACCAGGCCTTGCGACCAGGCCTGGGGCACCCTGAAGGTGAAGGGCACCGTGAAGACGGCGGCGCCCGGGTGTACTTGACTTTGCGACCAGGCCGGTGGCTCGGTAGAGGGCGCTGTTGGTACTGCGGCGCTCGGGGGTACTCGGCCCTGCGACCAGGCCGATGGCGTCTCCTGCTTGGCCGCGCTCAGGGTTGAGGCGCGTGACGTCACAAGAGGCGTGGCCGCGGCTCCTGCTTGAGGCCTAGTCTGGAGCGGTAGCGGTGCGGCAACGGGCACGATCGGTGGGATTTCGGGCTCTGCGACGGGGAGCGGGGGTAGGCTTACGGTGGCTGAGCTTGGGGTAGTGACGTCCCCTTTACTTGCCTCTGTCTCTTCAGCTCCCTCTGCGGCGTCGTCTCCGGCCTCCGTCCCTTCTGCATCCTCTTCAGGAGCAGGCGTGCTCCTTGTTGCGGGTGGTGTGCTTCGCTGGCGGGTTCCAGCCTGCTGGGCCATCTCCCTGCTCCACTCCGTCAGCGTTTCTCGCTGCACCTGGGCCATCCTCCGTGCGAGGCCCTCCAGCGCGGTCTGTGCACGCTCCCGGTCTCGGGGGAGCTGTGCCAGGATCTCCACCAGGTCTTGTGGAGTGGTAGCTTGCAACAGGCTCCTGACCACAGGGTCGGTGCTGCCTGACTCTCCCTCCATCTCCGGGTACGGCTTCTCCAGACCCCTCCAGGCTGCACCCATCTTCTCTGCTTTGTTCTGTATCCGCCCCCATTGAGGGCGGTCCTGGGGCAACTTGGTGATTGTCAGTTCCAGGGGCAGACCCCCCACGCTGATGTACATCTCAATCATTGCAGTCTCTGCTGGTGGGGGCGGTCTTCGTTTCTGGCGCCCTTCTTGGTCCTGGCCCACGAAGGGAGGTGGCCTCTTGCCACCCTCTGGCACGCCCATAATGGCGTCCGCTCGGCCAGGGCGGGAAATCTTCCCAGATGGCGGGAAAAGACTGCAGATGGCGGGCAAACGGCGGGAAACGACTCCGGACGACGTCCGATGGCGGGGACCCTCCGGAATTGGCGGGAGACTTCTTTTTACGGTAAATATGAACTTTTCTTCAGGCACGCAGTACCCGGTGGTTGCGGGCACGTGATACTGCCGACTACGCCAAAGTTGACGCGCCCCCTGGGCCTGTGTTGTTGCTGCTGTGCAGGGGGAATACCCGGAGCCGGATCGCTGGGGGTTGTAGTTCTCCGTGGCGGTGACCCGGTCCGTGCCCAGGGTGGTCAAACTAAGTGGCAGTCTATGGCAGTAGATGTTAACTTGGATGTCGACTATGCCACCCGTTGAGTGCGGCTTTGCAGCCGCCGCTGCAGAACAGTCCGCTGAGGCCGGTGGTATGGGTGCAGCGATGATGTTATAGCCCCCAACGGGAGGGGTATGGCCTCAGGGCAGCAGGTGAAGATGATGGGGGTTGTGACGGTGCAGTAAGAAGAGTCAGAGTCAGGAGATGCAGTTTCAGGATTTTTACTCACGGGTGTTCTCTCAGTCACTCTGGCCTTGAGTGACCACCCGAGCCGTGCTGCGTCCACCAGGTCCTGGACTCGGCTAACCCCCAGGCAGTTCCGGAGGGTGGTCCTGAGCTCCCTTCTCTCTCTCTGTCTCTGGCCGTTCCCACCAGGGATCCACCTTTGGCCGGCTCCCTCGGGTCTCTTGGTGGTCAAACCTCCTCTGGGTTCCCTGACCCTATACTTGGTGTGCCTTTCTGGTGGATTTGGTGAGGGTCGTGGCAAATCTTGACCACGACCTCCGGTTCCTGGCTGAGGATAAGTGGCCTCCACCAATTCGGCGTATCGGTACCCGTGTCCGCCAACCCTTCACCCTTTTTGGTCTGATTCTGGGTTCTTAGGGTTCCCTCTGGTCTTCCACTCTGGGCCTTTCTTTCTCCTCTCTCCTCTGCAGGCTTGGCTCTGGAGCTGGGCCCAGCCGGAGCCACAGCTCCCTGTCAGCCCTCCTGGCTGAGCTCCTCTCTGCACAGGCTCTCCTCTGAACAGGACCCTATTCTAAAGATGGTGCCCACCTCTTATACTCCCTCTATGTGTGAGCCCAGGTGACCAGCACCCAATGAGCTCCTAGCTTTACCCAGAGTACTCCCCCTATCTGCCCCTACACTACTGGGATGTTCCACCCCCCTCCCACTCCAGCCAGGGACAGACGCTGTCGTACCTGCACATTTACTTGGTGGGAGTACCGTAGTTCTGTCCCCCGGAAATGGGATGTATGTAGTGCATGCAGCCTACTGAGCTCAGTCCCACACTCCATCCTTACCCGGGAGTGGAATACCACACCTCTGGGTCGAGGTGCAATACCCCTGTAGCAGCCGAGTCCTCAGGGTGCTACACACTTGTCCACGTGTCTGTTGTCAGGTGGACTCTCCCAGTAACTGCGTTGTTGAGGGCACGGCAGATGTTTTGGGACACGTGCTTGTGTAATGCGGGGATGGCACACGGGGCAAAATAGTGTCGGCTGGGGACCGAGTACAGAGGGACGGCCACCGCCATAAGGTTGCGGAAGGATTCCGTCTCCACCAGCCTAAAAGGCAGCATTTCCAACGCAAGCAGTCGTGAAATGTGCAAATTTAGGACTGTGGCCTGTGGGGCGTTGGCTGCGAATTTGCGCTTTCATTTAAAGGTCTGGGATATGGACAACTGAATGCTGTGGTGTGACGTGGATGTGGACGTTGATGCTGTTTCATGAGAAACTGCCATAACAAGTGAAGACTGAGAGGAGGGGGCATCTTTGCATGCAGTATGGACAGGGGATTGCCTTGCACACACAACAGGGTGTTCTCTTACACGCACAACAGCGGAAGAAGCAGTGGTGACACCCACTGACACTGGTCGTGGACCCTGGGGTTTGCCCCACAAAGTCGGATGCTTTGCTGACATGTGCCTGATCATGCTGGTGGTGGTCAGGCTGGTAGTTTTGTTACCCCTGCTGATGCTGGCCTGGCAGGTGGTACAAATGGCCTTCTTGGGGTTATCAGCAGAGTCTTTAAAAAAATACCAGACTCTGGAAGACCTACCGGTTGTACTGGCAATGTCCCTCGTGTTGGTGTTACGGGGAACGGTTGCCCACCTTCTGTCTGCGGCCACCACACTGCTTCTTCTTGCCTGTTGGGGTACTCTGTGGCTGTTCAAATATTTGGGCATCGCTACATAGGATCTCCTCTTCCACCACTTCAAGCGGAGCAGGCGAGGGGCACAAATATGGAAATGGACGAGTGAACAGCTCTTCACAGTGTCCAAGTGTGGGATCAGTTGCTGTCTGACGACACTCGGCATGGTGGGAGGAAGGAGCATCAGGGTGAGGAGGAGTATGCGGTCGAGACTCACGGCTACTAAGACTTGACCGTGTGGAAGACAGACTGGAGGTGGTGGTGCCCAGGTGACTGGAAGTATTATCTGCTATCCAATTAATAACCTGTTCACACTGATCAGTTCACAATAGTGGTGTTGTGTGCTTCCCTAGTAATTCGGTCAAGAACTGGGAGCGAGAAGATGTGGCTGTTGGTTATGGCACATTTTCACTTGGCCACGGCCCTGTCCTCTGCACGCACCATCACCAGAACGTCCAGTTCCACGTCCCTTGCCACGCGCCTTGCCCATTGTAAATGAAGTAAAATAGGTTACACTCGCATTATCAATGGCAAAAGGGTAACAAAAAGGAGATTAGAACCGTGGAAGAGGAAAACCACAGTTCTAGTTCTCTGGCCTACACCAGAATCTTTTAAACAGATATATTTGTGTCTGAACAGTCAGTGAGACACTCAAACTGTTTGTTTTTATGTAAAAAAGGCAAAAATTTGGATTAAACCCAGATTTGAACCGTGGAAGAGGAAAACCACAGTTCTATTTCTCTGGCCTACACCAGAATCTTTTAAGCAGATATATTTGTGTCTGAACAGTCAGCAAGACACTCAAACTGTTTTTTTTTTATGTAAAAAAGGCAAAAAGGTGGATTACACCCAGATTTTAACCGTGGAAGAGGAAAACCACAGTTCTATTTCTCTGGCCTACACCAGAATCTTTTAAACAGATATATTTGTGTCTGAACAGTCAGCGAGACACTCAAGCTGTTTTTTTTATGGAAAAAAAGGCAAAAAAGTGGATAATACAGAGATTTGAACCGTGGAACTGCAAAACCACAGTTCTAGTTATCTGGCCAAAACCAGACTCTTTTAAACAGATATATTTGTGTCTGAACACTCACAGACACACTCAATTTTTTTTTGGGGGGGGTGGAAATACCAAAAGGTTAGTAAGACGGGTATTTGTACAGTCTGACTGAGGGAAAAAAAAAAAGAGGATTTAGATGAAAAAAAAAAGGATTTTTCCTGGCCCTTGAGACCTGGGGCTAAGTCTAGCAATTTGAGCAGTTGAGCAGCAGCAGCAGCACACAGGACTGTAATGCAGTGTTTGTTGGTATAACCACTGCGTCTCCTATACAGCCTGCCTGCCTGATATCTAGGATGGATATTAGTCCTCAGAAGGACTGTTTGTTTGATTTGGCAGGCTTTAGAGACCCTACACTAACTATTTCGGAGTATAAATCTCTCCCTAGCTCAGCAGCACTCTCCCTACACTGTCTGATCCGGAGCGACTGTGTCCAAGATGGCGGCGCCCAGTTTTAAATACTCGAGGTGACGCTGTGTGGCCAGCCAATCACTGTAATGCCCACAACCAACATGGCTGAGGCATTACAGTGACTGGCTGGCAATTCCTGCATGTTCATTGGCTCTGTAAAGAGTGCCAAACATGCAGGGCGAAGACCCGAGCTCCCACCCGAGTAACCCAAAAATGCTCGGTGCTCATCGAACATCCCGAGTAGTGAGATGCTTGGGCGAGTACTGAGCAGTGTCGAGCATGCTCGCTCAACACTAGTTGACACCCTTGAAATTATTCCAGAAAATGAAGTATTTCTAGCAGAAAATTATTGCAATTACACATGTTTATTTCCTTTGTGTGTATTGGAACAATACAAAAAAGAGAGAGATAAAAGGCAAATTGAACATACTTTCACATTAGACCCCAAAAATAGACCGGACAAAATTGTTGGCACCTTTGCAAAAATGTGGGTAAACAATTTTGTTTCAAGCATGTTCAAACTCACCTTTGGCAAGTAACTGGTGTGGGCAATATGAAAATCACACCCGAAACCAGATAAATAGGGAGAAGTTGACTCAGTCTTTGCATTGTGTGTCTGTGTGTGCCACACTAAGCATGGAGAACAGAAAGAGGAGAAAGAACCCAAGGAATTGAGAACCAAAATTGATGAAAAATATCAACAATCTCAAGATTACAAGTCCATCTCCAGAGATCTTGATGTTCTTTTGTCCATGGAGCGCAACATAATCAAGAAGTTTACAATCCTTGGCACTGTAGCTAATCTCCCTGGACGTGGACGTCAGAGAAAAGTTTATGAAAGGTTGCAATGCAGGATAGTTTAGATGGTGGATATGCAGCCCCAATCAAGTTCCAAAGAAATTCAAGCTGTCCTGCAGGTTCAGGGTGCATCAGTGTCAGCACGAACTATCCATCGACTTTTGAAGTAAATTAAATGCTATAGCAGGAGACCCAGGAGGACCCCACTGCTGACACAGAGACATAAAAAAGTTAGACTGCAGCTTGCCAAAATGTACATGAGTAAGTCAAAATCATTCTGGGAAAGCATCTTGTGGACAGATGAGACCAAGATTGAACTTTTTGGTAAAGCACATCATTCTACTGTTTACCAAAAATGGAATGTGGCCTAGAAAGAAAAGTACACAGTACCTACAGTCAAATATGGTGGAGGTTCAAAGATGTTTTGGGGTTATCTTGCTGCCTCTGGCACTGGGTGACTTGACTGCGTGCAAGGCATCATGAAATCTGAAGATCACCAAAGAATTTTGAGTCGCAATGTAGTGCTCAGTGTGAGAAAGCTGGGTTTGCATCTTAGGTCATGGGTCTTCCAGCAGGAAAATGACCCCAAACATACTTCAAGAAGCCCTCAGAAATGGATGGAAAGTGCTGGAGAGTTTTGAAGTGGCCAGTAATAAGTCCGGATCTAAATCGCATTGAACACCTGTGGAGGGATTTTAAAATTGCTGTTGGGAGAAGGCACCCTTCAAATATGAGAGACCTGGAGCAATTTGCAAAAGAAGAGTGGTCCAAAATTCCAGTTGAGAGATGTAAGAAACTTGTTTAAGGTTATAGTAAGCGATTGATTGCAGTTATTTATTCCAAAGGGTGTGCAACCAAATATTAAGTTGAGGGTGCCAACAATTTTGTCCAGTCCATTGCTATGCCCCTGAAGAAATAATTGCTCTTCATTGTGTTCCCTGCACAAAATATAACCCAGACACTGTCCCTCTTATGGTACATGCCATCCACACTGCCCTCTTCTTTCCATACTGGGCCCCATCTTCACAC
Source organism: Phyllobates terribilis (assembly GCF_046119375.1). Taxonomy (NCBI): domain Eukaryota; kingdom Metazoa; phylum Chordata; class Amphibia; order Anura; family Dendrobatidae; genus Phyllobates; species Phyllobates terribilis. Next base: position 112,946,542 of record NW_027362761.1, on the reverse strand, counting down.
TGTCCTCTCACACTGTATATATATATTTGTTTATTTACTTATATTTATTTTTTACAGGGACACTTATTTACATTGGGACAGTCCTCTCAGTAAAACCATCTCTCCTCTCATAAATCTTATCACAACCTTCCTCCATGCAGTGGCTGCAAATCAACAGCCATAGCATGTAGATTTGTACACTGTTTGCAGCACAATTTTATTGTGAAGCACCTCATTAAAAAGCCAACACTGCAGAATAAGGCCCATTTATGACAGCTGTAAAAAGGAGTATTCATTAAGGGGTCAATACATAAGGAAGCTTGTTAAGATATAGAAAATTCTCTTTACCAAATGTCCAAAAAAGACATACAATTTCATGTTAAATTTGTCTGCAGACATAAAGTATTAAAGTACGTGCAGATTACCTGAAGTTACAGTTTAAGTAGAATTTATCACCTGCATTGTATATGTAGTATTTGTAGGTTTCAATGCAATGTGATTGAAATTATGGGACTAAGACTAAAAACTGTTTTTACTTAGCCCCAAAACCTCTTCTGCAACGCAGAGTATCAGAGAAATGACTGTATAACCAGTGTGGCACCCTGCTACGCACAGGTACCACAGGACCCAAAAGGGTCCATGGACGGACTTCTCCACAAGAGGCCCTTAGTACACACAGACACCTCCACTCTTCCACCTCATACCACCAGAGGGAGCCCTGTTAGGGATATATATACTGGAGGGTGGAGTTAGATAGGAAGAGTGTGCTGGCACTTGAGATCAGTGAAGAGGCAGCACCTGTTGAGCTGCTCTGCTGAGGGCAAGTTAAGGCCTAAAGCACGTGCTGAAGCCGGAGGGCCTAGAGCGTGGCCGGAGGCAAGGAGAGGAGAGAGGAGTTAAGGGGGCAGAGGAGCATCTTAAGCTCACCCGAGAACACAAGCCGGACACCGGGTCCGCGCCTACAGGGTCCTCTACGCCCAGTAGGAATAACCGGTATACCAGGAGGATTCCAGACCCTGGTCAACCTGAAGCTACAATCATCTTCAGAACTAGGAAACACGAAGGCCCCAGCGTCCAGGGATAGTGGTAGCCAGAGAAAAGTTCTTACTACCAAGCAGACAGGTGAGAGAGTGAAACAGTACAGAAGCTAGGCCTAGTTCCAGGGTGGTCAGGAGCTTCACAGAGAGAGAGGAAGAAATGGATCAGGAGGCCTACTACCCACTCACTGGGGAGAGTCCAGAAGTGCACCCTTCCTACTAAGTACCCTGGACCATACCTGCCGTTCACACCAGTAAATGTACTGAAGCGAATCCCATGTGTGAGTGTCCGTCATTCCCCCTGACCCGACCGGGCCACCTCTCACCTGCATCCCTTCCATCAACCCTGCCCCGGGGGGCCCGCTCCACCTGTGGGGAGCAGAAACATCTCAGCTGCCATCCCATCACCCCCGGAGGTCTGCAGCAGCACTGGTACCCATTACCAGGAGCCACAGGCGGCGTCACGAGACAAAACTGTTATTCATCCCTTCAAGTAACAAACCCCTTTTAAAGAGTGACCCCAGGGTACGGGCCCGGGAGCCGACCGCCGTGACATCCCACAGAAGGTCAAGGCCCGGGTACCGAGTCCCCCATATCCCCCTGGGCGAGTCATCTCTTCCAGGCGTCACAAACAGGAATTCGTGCCTGTTGCCACCGGGTACTGTGTGCCGTATTGAACTATGGTGAACATCGCCGCCATTACCGCGTCGCCGCGAGGGAAGAAGAGGGGCATAACTGCGGGAACCGGAGAGGTGTGACCATTGGTAGCACGCGACGCCCAAGCCCCGCCTTGCGCTCTGACGCCGCACCAGGAAGCGTCAGGTCCTGGAAGGAGGCCGCGATCTGCAGAGCTGCGGCCTACCCAATAAAAGCAAAGAAGGTAGGCTACGGTTTACTGGGGGGGCGCAACCATGGCCGACAACCAGCAAAACGCCGGAGCACTGGTTAACGCTCCCGATGCTCAATTCGCACCCAGCGCTGCTCAGGCCGGAGCGGCCGCCCCACCAGCAGGGGTCGTGACTCCAGTGATACCCATGGCCCTGCCGTACGTCCCCGGAGCGAAATGGCTTCCCCAGTATGACGGCAAACCAGACACCCAGTCTGGGTTCAAAAGAAAAATATGCGGTGTATTGGACATGTACTCAATGACTGGTAAACAGAGAGCCGCTGTTGTGCTGGGACAATTGGCTGGTGCCACAGAGCGGGAAGTTGAAACCTGGCCAGCCAGTGTATATTATATTTAAGAGACTGCAAACTGTCTTTGAAAACCGCACTGAGACAGATCTTCGGATGAGGTTCTATCACTGTACCAAGAAACCTGAGGACAGTATCCGGGACTATGCCTGGCGTTTACAAGAGGCCCTGCGGGCCCTGAAACAGGTTAGTCCAGCCAGTATACATGATGAGGACAAAATGCTGATTGAACAATTCATCCAGGGGTTAAGGTCCCAGGAGGAGAGCAGAACTGTACGGTGGTGGGCCTTAGATCATCCAAATGCCACCTTTGACGCCCTGAAGGACATGGCTATTAAGGGCCTTCAGCCCCAGGAAACATCAGATACTGCTATCCAGCATTACCAGGGTGGGGCCACCCCAATGCCCACAGCACACATTGTCCCTTCATTAGCAGCTGAGGCAAAAGTGCAAACAGCGTCCCCTAGCGAGCTGGACAGCCTGAGCTCTGAAGTGCGTCAGCTAAGTATAACCCTGACCACTGTTCTGAGCGCCCTGCAGCTACAGACGGAGCCCGAGCCGGATGGAAGGATCCTACTCGCTGACAGTCCTGAGGATGAGCCCTGGATGAGGAGAAGAAGGAGGACAACGCCACCCCATGGGAGGACCAACGACCGACCTCTCCCTCCAGGTGAACTCATTTGCTACCGTTGCCACAAGGCAGGCCACACGACACAGACCTGTCCTTTAAACGGGCAAACCCTGGGGCCAAGGGCTGACACCCAGGAGTAGATCAACCAGGCCCATCGAGCTGGTACGACCGGTTTGTAGGAGGAAGGCCTTTCCTGTCCATCGTGCTGGATGGCATAGCAACACCTGCACTACTGGACACCGGGTCACAGGTAACCATCATACCCGATGTCCTCTACAAAAGGTACTGGTCCATAGATGAACTCCACCCGCCAGACCCAAACCTCTCTGTGTATGCCTCCAATGGCCTTCCTCTTAACCTAGTCGGGGTTAAGGATGTGACAGTGAAGGTGGGAAGAGTGGAACTAAAGGACCAAGGACTGATTGTAATAGAGTCTAACCCTGGTGATACAAACCCATATGATACTTGGTACAAATGTTGTTGGTAACTGTTTGGGAGAAGTGTTGTTCTTTCTCAAACAGATCGCTGACACTGCCAGACCAGGGCAGAGGAAGGTGCTCCAGAAGGAAATTCGTGCCCTCCTGTACCAGCAACAGGTAAAACTAACAGGTGGTGAGATTGGTAATGTACGGGTAACAGACCCGATACCCATTGTGATTCCCCCGCTAAGTGAAATGCTGATTTGGTGTAGGGCAGCAATAGGTCTCAAGGGACAGAACTACCAGGCGGTAGTAGAGCCCGTTAACTCAGAGCACAGACCTACACTCCTAACTGCTAGAGGAGTAGCTGATGTGCGCAATGGGAGGGTACCCGTACGCCTCCTAAATTGTGGGGAGGAGGAAGTCAAATTGCCAAGATACACCACTGTTGCCAGACTGTATACTGTGAATAATAATGCCACACACACAGTGAAATCCTTGACCCCATCAGATACGGTGGAGGACAATGACTCCAAAACCCAGCTGGAGGAATGGTGTCAACAGCTCCATGTTGGAGCTGACACCACTCCTGTCCATCAAAAACACGGTGTCTACAGAGTGATTCAGAAATATGAACAGGTGCTTAGTAAACACTCACTTGATTTTGAAAGGGTCAAAGGGGTACAACACCACATACCCACAGGTAACCATCCACCAATTAAGGAGCGTTACAGACCCATACCACCAGCACATTACCAAAAAGCAAAAGAAATGTTGCAAACATGAAAAAGGCAGGGGCAGTAAGAGATAGCTGTAGCCCCTGGGCAGCTCTCCTGGTCCTGGTCAGAAAGAAGGACGGTAGCATGAGGATGTGTGTAGATTATAGACAAATTAATCGAATAACACATAAGGATGCATACCCTTTGCCCCGTATAGAGGAATCCCTGGCTGCACTAAAATCTGCCAATTATTTCTCCACATTGGATCTCACTAGCGGGTACTGGCAAGTCTCTGTTGCTGAGGAAGACCTGATGGGATTATGCGAATTCAACAGCATGACCTTTGGACTCTGCAACGCACCCGGAAAGTTCCATAGGTTGATGGAGTGTTGCTTGGGACACCGGAACTTTGAGACAGTGCTGCTATATCTGGATGACGTTATCGTGTACTCAAGGACGTATGAAGACCATCTAAAGCACCTGGCGGAGGTATTTGAGGCATTGTCCCGGTATGGGATGAAACTAAAACCTTCCAAGTGCCACCTGCTCAAACGGAAGGTTCAGTACCTGGGGCACGTAGTCAACTCAGAGGGGATAGCACCAGACCCGGAGAAGGTCACTGCCATCCAGAAGTGGCCTGAACCAAGGAACATCAAAGAGGTACGTCAATTACTGGGACTGGTCGGGTACTACAAGAGGTTCATTAAGGACTACACCAAAAAGGCAGCACCTTTACAAGATCCCCTAGCAGGACAGTCCAAAAGAGGTAAAAGTACCCCATTTCAGTGGGGCAAAGAACAGACTGAGTCCTTTGCATTAATGAAGGAAGCCCTGACCGGTGAGGAAATCCTGGCTTACCCCGACTACAGCCAACCTTTCCTGTTTTACACAGACGCCAGCAATGAGGGACTGGGAGCAAAACGGCAGAGAAAAGGTAATTGCCTATGCCAGTAGAAAGCTTCGCCCTACTGAGAGGAACCCGGAGAATTACAGTTCCTTCAAACTGGAGTTCCTGGCCTTGGTCTGGGCTATCACCGAAAGATTCAAACATTACCTAGCCTCCACTAAATTTACAGCCTTTACCGACAATAACCCCTTTACACACCCGGAGACAGCCAGGTTGGGAGCCATGGAACAGCGTTGGGTGGCCAGATTGTAGAATTACCAGTTCACAATCAAGTACCGGGCAGGTCACAAGAACACCAATGCTGATGCCCTGTCAAGAATGCCCCACCAGTCGGACACTGAGGATGAAGTGGATGACCTAGAAGAAATTGAATTACCTGCTTTCCACAGAAATGGAATGGTCCACGAGCAACGCACCTCCAGAAGACGTCATGGTAAGACACTAAACCCTTTACCTCATCACAGCTGGAAGGAGACCCAGGACAGTGACCCGGTTGTCAGCCTCATCAAAGGACTGATAACCCAAGAAGGTTCTCACCTGGAGAAGGATGCTCCTCTACAAGCCAAACACCTGTGGAATGAGAGAAGCCGGCTGTTCATCTACAGAGAAAAGCTGTGCAGGAGGTATGTCAACCCTAGAACCCATGAAATGGTGTGGCAGATAGTAGTGCCCAGGACGGATATCCAGATGGTGCTAGAGGCCTACCATGACCAAGCAGGTCATTTTGGCTGGAAGAAGCTGGAAACCCTGCTGAAGGACCGGTTCTATTGGGTTGGAATGCGGAGTTCCATAGAAAGGTGGTGCCGGAATTGTGGGCCCTGTAGCCTCAGAAGGAAAGACTACGGAAGTCAGAAAACACCCTTGCAATCCATCAAAACAACCCAACCCCTGAAGATTGTCGTTCTGGATCACGTCAAACTGTCGCCCAGTAGATCAGGCTATTCCTATGCCCTGACCATGGTGGATCACTATTCCCGGTTCCTGGTGGTAGCCCCTGTCAAGGATCTGACAGCAGAAACTGCAGCAAGAACATTCCAAACCTACATCTGCAGGCCCCATGGATACCCGGACAAGGTGCTAACAGATCAAGGCCCTGCCTTTGAAGCTGAGCTGTTTAAAGAATTCTGTCACCTGTATGGATGTAAGAAGATCCGGACTACACCATATCATCCTCAAACCAATGGTATGTGCGAGAAAATGAATAACATCGTCATTGACCTGTTAAAAACCCTACCTTTGGAAGAGAGGAACCAGTGGCCAGACAAACTACCTGACCTGGTGGACCTGTATAACCACATACCTGTGAGTTCTACTAATTGTACCCCAGCGTACCTCATGAGAGCAAGACCCGGAAAATTGCCCATGGACCTGGAACTCGTTGTGGTCGAACCTGATGCAGATATGTCCACTGAAGACTGGGACACAAATCGGCAAGAGCAGTACAGGAAAGTACAGACCTGTGTTGAAGACAGCCTAAACAAAGTAAGGAAAAGACAAGAAGACCAATATAACAAGTATGCACCAGCAGAACCCTTGGCACCCGGAGAAATAGTGCTAAAGCGGAAAAGAAGGGGAAACAAGCTCGATGACCAGTGGGAAAGAGAGCCCTACACAGTGTTAAATTCCGGATTTGACAACACCCACCAAAACCTGCCTGATCAGCAAGGATGGAGGTATGACAACCACAACAGTCTCAAGAGACCACTTGAAATTGTGCCCAGGTCTATTGAAGACACAGGAGGAAGAAGTACCTCTTATAATACCGGAAAAACCCAAGGAAGATGTAGTTCATACAGTTCTAGGAGACTTCGCCGTGGACTGGCCTCAACTCGATGGAGCAGTTATCATACCAGTGATACACTTCTGTCAGCCACCAGAAGAACCTCCACCACAAGAAGAACCTGTGAGCGCCCTGGAAGAACCTGCTCAGGAACAGGAAGAGTCCCCAGTAAGAGAAGGATCACTAGTTGAAGTAGAACCTGAGGGTCCAGTAAACAGTGCACTTGCCAGTCCTATAGAGATGTTGAGGCAGTTCTATAACTTACCCGCATGTAGACCTGATAGGTTAGCGGATAGTGCATGCACAGACACCAGTATCACCCCAGTGCTATGTAGATCCACATGCAGCACACAAGGCCAATTCCCTACCAGGTATAGGGAATAAGGTACAAAATGCGTACAGTGTAAATAGCTACCCGGAAGGGTATAGCATTGTTTGTGTGAACTGAAAAAGTTATATGTGTGCATTTAGTTACCCGTAAAGGGTATAAAGACTTGCAGGCTGAGGACTGTGAGCAGCCAAAAACTGTCCATTGTAAAAAGTTGCACTTATTAAAGTGCCCCCTATTGGTTTTATATTAAGCGAACACTGAACAAAAACCCGTTTGGCGTGGCCGAAGATGTGGTTCAACACCTGGATCACTTATGCCCTGTAGCCACGCCCAGGGCCTACATTGAGGGTTTTCGGACCGGTCCCTCATGCTGCTCATGTTGCACCTTCACCAGTGAGAGGGACACCTGGTTATGGGACTCACTGTAACTTTGATATGTGTTATTGTTATAGTAATTGTTGTTGTGACCTGTTTACAAAAAAATGCTTCAGTCCAGGAGTACTGAGTTGTACTAGGGGGGAATGTGGCAGCCTGCTACATACAGGTACCACAGGACCCAAAAGGGTGCATGGATGGACTTCTCCACAAGAGGCCCTTAGTACACACAGACACCTCCACCCTTCCACCTCATACCACCAGAGGGAGCCCTGTTAGGGATATATATACTGGAGGGTGGAGTTAGGTAGGGAGAGTGTGCTGGCACTTGAAATCAGTGAAGAGGCAGCACCTGTTGAGCTGCTGTGCTGAGGGCAAGTTAAGGCCTAAAGCACGTGCTGAAGCCAGAGGGCCTAGAGCGTGGCCGGAGGCAAGGAGAGGAGAGAGGAGTTAAGGGGGCAGAGGAGCATCTTAAGCTCACCCCAGAACACAAGCCGGACACTGGGTCCGCTCCTACAGGATCCTCTATGCCCAGTAGGAATAACCGGTATACCAGGAGGATTCCAGACCGCTGGTCAATCTGAAACTACAATCATCTACAGAACTAGGAACCATGAAGGCCCCAGCGTCCAGGGATAGTGGTAGCCAGAGAAAAGTTCTTACTACCAAGAAGACAGATGAGAGAGTGAAACAGTACAGAAGCTAGGCCTAGTTCCAGGCTGGTCAGGAGCTTCACAGAGAGAGAGAAAGAAATGGATCAGGAGGCCTACTACCCGCTCACTGGGGAGAGTCCAGAAGTGCACCCTTCCTACTAAGTACCCTGGACCATACCTGCCGTTCACACCAGTAAAGGTACTGAAGCGAATCCCATGTGTGCGTGTCCGTCATTCCCCGTGACCCGACCGGGCCACCTCTCACCTGCATCCCTTCCATCAACCCTGCCCTGGGGGGGTCCGCTCCACCTGTGCGGAGCAGAAACATCTCAGCTGCCATCCCATCACCCCCGGAGGTCTGCAGCAGCGCTGGTACCCATTACCAGGAGCCACAGGTGGCGTCTAGAGACAAAACTGTTATTCATCCCTTCAAGTAACAAACCCCTTTTAAAGAGTGACCCCAGGGTACGGGCCCGGGAGCCGACCGCCGTGACATCCCACAGAAGGTCAAGGCCAGGGTACCAAGTCCCCCATATCCCCCTGGGCGAGTCACCAGCATACCGTGTAAGCTCTTTACGTAAAAACAGTCACTTTTGGCATTTTCATTGGCTAGGAAAACCTGATGCATAGTATTCATTATTAAAGGGGACGTCTCATCTTGTTAAATGGATAAAATTGCAAAGTACTTGCAAAAATAAGCAACTTTGCAATTTATCTCCTATTACAAATCCTCAAGAACGGTGGGAGTTTTAACTTTATAATATATTGCTCAATGCTTAAGTACCAGAGTAAAGCTGCCTCTGCTTGCAGCATGGGAGAGCACACAATTTGGACCAGCAATGGGACCATGTCATTGGTTAATGTGTAGAAGCTCATTTCCTATGTCAAGCAGCAAGTCAGGAGGCAGGGGAGCAGTGTTCTCCTGAAAATTGATGATGAGCACGCCCCATTAAAGAATACTATTGTCCCCTTTACGACCTTGGACACATAGGTAAGTTCAAAGTCATATACCTTCCTTTGATGCGGGCTCCGGCGCTTTCCCGGCACATGACAGCTCAGTTGATCAGCTGTCATGTGCCTCTTAACAGCCACAGGTGGAATCGCGATCCACCCGTGGCTGTTATCATGTTAAATGCCATGTCAGTTACTGACAGCGGCATTTAACTCGAGCCCGCCAGAAGCGCATCATAAGACCCACCCATCGGCACCCCTGTCACATTCTGCAGAAGACCCCTGTGCTTATCATTGCAGATCTCCTATGAACGTCGGCCCGTGGCCGGCATTCATAAGAAATGATGATTTCTGCTGAAGCCCTGCTATGTGTAGCACAAGCGATCAGAAGATCCCAGCTTCAAGGAGACTATTGAAGCAAGTAAAAAGTAAAAAAAAATGTTAAAAAAAATATAAAAAAAAATATACACTGCTCAAAAAAATAAAGGGAACACTTAAATAACACAATGTAACTCCAAGTCAATTACACTTCTGTGAAATCTACCTGTCCAGTTATGAAGCAACACTGATTGTGAATCAATTTCTCCTGCTGTTGTGCAAATGGAACAGACAACTGGTAGAAATGATAGGCAATTAGCAAGATACTCCCTATAAAGGAGTGGTTCTGTAGGTGGTGACCACAGACCATTTCTCTGTTCTCATCCTTTTTGGCTGTTGTTTTGGTCACTTTTTCATTTTGCCATTGCTCTCACCCCTAGAGGTACAGTAGCATGAGGCAGTGTCTACAGTACAGCCCACAGAAGTTGCTCAGGTAGTGCAGTTCATCCAGGATGGCACATCAGTGCGAGCTGTGGCAAGAAGGGTAGCTGTGTCTGTCAGCACAGTGTCCAGAGCATGGAGCAGATACCAGGAGATGTGGAGGGAGCCATAGGAGGGCAACAACCCAGCAGCAGGACTGTTACCTCCTCCTTAGTGCAAGGAGGAGCACTGCCAGAGCCCTGCAAAATGACCTACAGCAGGCCACAAATGTGCATGTGTCTGCACAAACGGTTAGAAACCGACTCCATGAGGGTGGTATGAGGGCCCGACGTCCACAGATGGGGGTTGTGCTCACAGCCCAACACCGTGCAGGAAGCTTGGCATTTGCCACAGAACACCAGGATTGGCAAAGTCGCCACTGGAGCCCTGTGTTCTGCACAGATGAAAGCAGGTCCACACTGAGCACATGTGACAGACGTGACAGAGTCTGGAGACGCTGTGGAGAGCGATCTGCTGCCTGCAATATCCTTCAGCATGACCGGATGGGCAGTGGGTCAGTAATGGTGTGGGTGGCATTTCTTTGGAGCTCGCCAGAGGTAGCCTGACTGCCATTAGATCCTCAGACCCCTTGTGAGACCATGGCCCTGGGTTCCTCCTAATGCAGGACAATGCCAGACCTCATGTGGCTGGAGTGTGTCAGCAGTTCCTGCAAGATGAAAGCATTGAAGCCATGGACTAGCCTGCCCATTCCCCAGACCTGAATCTGACTGAGCACATCTGGGACATCATGTCTCGCTCCATCCACCAACTCACGTTGCACACAGACTGTCCAGGAGTTGGCGGATGCTTTAGTCCAGGTCTGGGAGGAGATCCCACAGGAGACCATCCGCAACCTCATCAGCAACATGCCCAGGCATTGTAGAGAGGTCATACAGGCAAGCGGAGGCCACACACAATACTGAGCCTCATTTTGACTTGTTTAAGGACATTACATCAAAGTTGGATCAGCCTGTAGTGTGTTTTTCCACTTTAATTTTGGGGGTGACTCCAAATCCAGGCCTCCATTGGTTAATAAATTTGATTTCCATTCATGATTTTTGTGTGATTTTGTTGTCAGTGTGGCGCCCCTGAGTGTTCGGTCGCCACAGAGTTATTGCATCTCATCCAGAGATGTGGTACCTCACTCTCAGGTAAAGAAGGAGTATGGCTCAGGACCCTAACACCTGCATTCACTACACCACATTTCCAGGGGACCGGGCGAGATTGCTCCTACGGGACAGCACAGTCCCTGATCCCTGGCTGGAGTGGGGAGGAACCACTTAGAGAGGGGGAACTATGTAGTGGATAGGGTGGAGGACATAGATCCTGGGAGCACATGTGTAGGAGGTATAAAAACTAGACACCATCTTAGATCAGAGGGTTCAGAGGGCTCAGAGAGTTCAGTCAGAAGTGACAGGAGCAGAGGCTCTGCACGAGCTCTGCTCCAGAGGCGGGCCTGGACAGTGAGGCCCAAGTCTGAGAGAAGAAGAGAGGAGAGGGAGCAGGACGGCTCCAGGAATAAGGAGAGAAGGGACCCTAGGGGTACGGGCTGTGCAGCAAGCCACCCGTTCGCCCGCCGCTACAAGGAGGTAGAGGGGTCAGGCCAGAACAGGGAACCGGGTCCCTCAACTAGTGGAGAAACAGCAAATGCTTAACTAGGAACCGGAGGCTGCAGTGTTTCAAGTGCTGTAGCCACAAGTCCACACCAGTCGCACTAAGAAGGTAGCCACATAGGACCCAGGGGACGGAACATACGTCGCCCGCTAAGGCCCGAGGATACCGGATAGAAGTGGCGCTGGGTGTGAGGTGCAGGAAGAGGCCAGAGGAAGGTACACAGAACGGGGTCCTGATAAGTGCTCTGGAAATACCTGAGGGTGGACTGAACCCCTCACTGAGTACGCACAGCACGATGGGGGAAGATTGCTTGGTAATCTGAACTACAACAACAGTGAGTAAAGACCCTGGGACTGCACTATCCTGTCTCTGTGTTCCTTGTGGCGCCAGCACTCACAGCACTAGAACGCCCTGCACAGTCACCACCATCATCCAGTCACGCTGCCCTGAAGCTACACTCCTCCTGTGGGGAGTCACATCACCTTGCTGCACATACCACCAGCTTCAGCAGACTGCTCCGCAGCGGCGGTTACCAATAACCGCATTCCACAGGTGGCGTAGTCGGACATTAACATTTGTACACATAGACTACCCCCTTGGTTTGACCGCCCTGGGTCACGGACCGGGTCCCCGCCATGGTGACTACAACCCCCAGCATCTACAAGGCCCGGCTCCGGGTGCCCCACGGCCCAGGGGGCGCGTCATCAGCACATTCAACTTTGTACAGAACAAAGTATTCAATGAGAATATTTCATTCATTCAGATCTAGGATGTGTTATTTGAGTGTTCCCTTTATTTTTTTGAGCAGTGTATATATAAAAGCTCAAATCACCCTCCTTTTGCCCCATTCAAAATCAAACAACAAAAAAATACACGTTTGGTATCGCCGCGTTCAGAATCACCCGATCTATCAAAATATAATGTAAATTAATCCAATCGGTAAACGATGTAACAAGAGAAAAAATCAAAACGCCTGAATTATGTTTTTTTGGTCGCCGCTACATTGCAATAAAATGCAAATAACAGGCAATCAATTATCATATCTACCCCAAAATAGGATAAAAAAACCCCGTCAGCTCAGTCCGCAAAAAATAAGCCCCCACCCAGCCCTAGTTTCCGAAAAATGAAGATGCTACGGAGCTTGGCAAATGGCGACTTTTTTTTTTTTTTTACAAACTTTGGATTTTTCTTTCACTATTTAAATAAAAAAGAACCTGTACATGTTTGGTATCTGTGTACTCATAATGACCTGGAGAATCATAATGGCAGGTCAGTTTTAGCATTTGGTGAACATGGTAAAAAAACAATTGCGTAATTGCATTTTTTTTTGCAATTTCACCACACTTGGAATTTCTTCCCCATTTTCTAGTAGACTATATGGTAAAAATCAATGGTGTCGTTCAAAAGTACTACTCATCCTGCAAAAAACAAACTCTCTTACAGCCATATTGATGGAAAAATAAAAAGCTATGGCTCTGGGAAGAAAGGGAGCAAGAAACAAACATGCAGAAACGGAAAATCACAAGGTCGTGAAGGAGTTAAAAAATATGTGATTAATGGTATTTTACAAACTTTTGTTATATGGCAGCAAAGTGAAAGTTCATTATAGGTGGAAATGTTAAAAATCTAATTATCTTCTTCACAAAATAATATCCCCTAAAGTTCTTCTCAGCCAAATGAAGCACTCCAGCATTTTTTATGGTTATTTAGAGTATTATAGGTAATTGTGAAGAAAAATGTAGAGGCTCTTGCACATGCCTTCTATACACTTATGTTATTTGATGTGCCATTTCTGGAATGGCTGCCATGTTCAATATTTCTTTCTCTCTGACTTCATAGAGGGGTTGGAATCTTAACACACTAGTTGATCTGCTCTTAGAACTATCTAAGCATAGCAATGATGGATCAGTAATATAAACCTGCTGTCTCCTATCTTACACTTTTTGAGGCAATTGTATTTCTATGTGATACAGCTATACCCTTCCTCTTGCTTGTGATTTGTTTCCCCCTGTCAGCTTCTTCAAGCAGGAGGCAGGGGAACTATGTGCAACTCCATTATATTCTGTACATGGCATTCACATATAGTGTAGACAGTTTGTGTGAAATAGAAGAGTTTTATAACTACAGTTAATCAATGTATGTACTATTTATTATAACACTGCTCTCTTATATAAAACAGTATCTTCAACTGCATGACTGAAATACAGAGGAACAAGAGGCAGGCAAAGGAAGGGTTCATCACCAATCCAAGAGAAATTCAGGAAAAAATGGTTAACGAGTTTGGTCAGATATCAGTATAGCTTTTGTATCAAAACATAATAACTGGTAGAGACTGGGTGTCAGGAAGAAGTTTACATAGGGCATCGTGTACCACCCTCATTGGCCATTGAATCCACTCCACAATGGTCTCATTTACATCTGTACAGCAGTTTAGGAAGCTGGGCAGCAATCACGCTACCCAACAAGGAGAGTTGTCAGTGAATTGACGGGATGGCATGGGCACCTCATAGAGGAATGCAAACAGGAAGCAGTTGTGGTGAGTGGTGCAGAGTGCACCAAGCAGTGTCGCCTGGCTCGCTCCCTACGGTCATCATTGTTTGTGCTGACGGTGGCGACTGACAGTGAGAGCAATAATGACAGATGGTGCTGGAGCGGGATCAGGTTACATGCAGCAAATATAAGAAGTATGTACAGTATATTGCAGGCATCAGATTACAAACAGCACATTACTGCGGTGAAGACAATGAATGGGATTCTAAATGCTCCTATACATATACAAGTTACTGAAACGTAAAAAACATTCATAATAAAATACATCTTCCATTTTCTACAGAAGGAAGCTCATAACTTTAGTAGCCTTGCTGAAGAATGTAGTCATGTCTGGACATGCTGGCGGGGCTTGAGAAGATCTAACATTTCTCTTACGTCCCTAATGTGCAATTTGTAAAAGGAGTGCAATTGTTAGTGACATTTAAACAATAAGTGGCACTGGAAAAAGGAAATATATATGTACCTAAGCCTTAGTACATTAGCTTTCACATCCAAATATGCAGCTGTATTAAAAAGTGTTTGCCCCCTTCCTTATTTCTTATTCTTTTCCATGCTTGTTACACTTAAATGTTTCAAATCACAAAAAAATGTAAATATTAGATAAAGATAACACAAGTAAACACAAAATGCAGTTTTTAAATGAAGGTCTTTATTATTAAGGGAAAAAAAATCCAAACCTACAGGGCCCTGTGTGAAAAAGTGATTGCCCCCCTCCCTTAAAACATAAATTAACTGTGGTTTATCACATCTTTGGGAAGGTGAGTTCAATCTCCCTAGCCACAGACAGGCGTGATTACTGCCACACCTGTTCTCAATCACTTAAATAGGACCTGCCTGACAAAGTGAAGAAAACCAAAAGACCCTCAAAAGCTAGACATCATGCTACGATCTAAAGAAATTCAGGAACAAATGAGAAACAAAGTAATTGAGATCTATCAGTCTGGAAAAGGTTGTAAAGCCATTTCTAAAGCTTTGGGACTCCAGCGAACCACAGTGGAAGCCATTATCCACAAATGGCAAAAACATGGAACAGTAGGGAACCTTCCGAGGAGTGGCGGCTGACCAAAATTACCCCAAAAGAGCAGCGATGACTCATCCAAGAGGTCACAAAAAAACCCACAATAACATCCAAAGAACTGCACGCCTCACTTGCCTCAGTTAAGGTCATTATTCATGTCTCCACCATAAGAAAGAGACTGGGCAAAAGTGGCATGCATGGCAGAGTTCCAATACGAAAACCACTGCTGAGCAAAAATAACATAAAGGCTCATCTCAGTTTTGCCAAAAAACATCTTGGGAGGACTTCTGGGAGAATACTCTGTGGACTGACGAGACAAAAGTTTAACTTTTTGGAAGGTGTATGTCCCATTACATCTGGCGTAGAAGTAACAGCATTTCAGAAAAGGAACATCATACCAACAGTAAAATATGGTGGTGAGATGCTGTGGCATGACCTTAAAAAGGCGTTCATGCTCGAAAACCCTCCAATGTGGCTGAATTACAACAATTTTGCAAAGATGAGTGGGCCAAAATTCCTCCAGAGCGTTGTAAAAGACTCATTGCCAGTTATCACAAACGCTTGATTGCAGTTGCTGCTGTTAAGGGTGGCCCAACCAGTTATTAGGTTTAGGGGGCTATCACTTTTTCACACAGGGTCCTGTATTTCTTTTTCCCTTAATAATAAAGACCTTCATTTAAAAACTGCACTTTGTGTTTACTTGTGTTATCTTTGTCTAAGATTTAAATTTGTTTTGTGATCTGAAACATTTAAGTGTGACAAACATGCAAAATAATAAGAAATCAGGAGGGGGACATACACTTTTTCACAACAACTGTAGCTATAAAACGTAACCTAGTTAATTGGTTTATTAATATGTGAAGTCACTCTCATTATAGGTCCCTCAGAGAATGACTTTGCAAGCTGAGTCCTTCCGTTTTATATACACATGTTTAGGGTCCATTTCTGTTGGCTGATGTCAGGCCAGTAACGAGTGCTGATTGCTTATATACAAGTCATTTGGCGATCGTTTACACAACGAGCAATGATGGGGACAGAGTGATGGCTCATACGATCATTCTGTCTCCATATACAGCACATGTTGTCAGCCTGTAATTTATTATTTATTATTATTTATTATGCTTACTTATATAGTGCCATCATATTCTGCAGCGATTTACAGACATCATCATCATCGCTGTTCTGATTGGGGCTCACAATATAGATTCCCTATCGGTATGTCTTTGAAGTTTAGCAGGAAACCAGAGAACCCCACGCAAACACTCAAATAATCTTTTGGTTAAAGGGGTTCTCCAGTGAAAATAAGGATAGGTGATAACTTGTTGATCGATGGAGGTCTGAGCACTGAGACCCTCAGGGCACATACCTGCCTGCCACTCCATTCATTCCCTATGGATAGTTGATAACTGGTTTTCATAAGACAACCCCTTTAAGGAAATTTTCATGAGCAAAAAATGACATTCTTCTGAATAAATTCCTGTTTTGAGTTAAAGTCAAGCAGTATAAATTGCTTTGTGTGTTCTACCTAATCAAGTTCACGATATGGGTCACAGTAGCCCAGTATGAAATGTTATGCTTACATGAGCTAACTCAGTTAATGCTTCAGTAAGAGGATGTCAAAAGAGTAGCCACAGCATCCAATTTCAGTCTATATTGTCTTTATTGTGCTAGAACAGATAAAAAAGACAGATGGAACATGTTGCCAGAACTACATATCCCATCCAGTAATGTGAAGTACTAGTCTGTTTAGCAATATGACACAACGTTTCAGCAATATATGGGTGTAAAATCTGTGTTTTAATAGTGTTGATTTGTTCACTGGTGTCACTATCCATACACCAACCAGTTGGGTGCCTCTGTTGTATATTGCTGCTATGCGTATTCCAGTGTCCGTAACTTTCTTATATGGGAGCTCTGTTCTTTGCTATTTCACCCTGTCTTCATCTTTATGGGAAATCATTGATCTGTATGAGACACCCCCTGGGCATTTGTGTCTGGTCAACAAGTTAGATGGAAACTGTTGAAATAGCTAAGTGTCTTTAACTTCTGTTAGTGATATTTTCTGTCAATCAGGTCTCAAATTGCTTCCTGTAGTTTGCTATAGGCTGCAAATTGGCTGAATGAAATTCAGAGCTTCCCTAAGCACCGTCTTCAGTAACATATGATATATTGATGGTCACCCAGACTTTGATTTGTAGAAATAGTTGGTTATGTCCTATGTGATTGTCCTAGAGAAAATTAAAAAAATTCATAAAGACATCTCCGGAGAGGGGACATATCATCCTCACATTGAACATATAGGGTTAATTATAACTAGGGAAGTGAGAAAAAGCTGACATTTCACCCTCTGTTGAAGTAGGGCCTCCTGTCGTGAATGGGTAATTACAACAAGGAATCTGATGAGAACCAGCCAAAAAAATCTAGGATTTGTATACCGAGAGTTGGAGAAGTACACTTCAGAGGCAAGTGCTTCCTCTCTTCAAAGGAGTTAACTCAGACTTTCTGGAACCATTGGTCAGTGATGAATATTGGGGTTTGCATGGATCCAATATTTATGAGATATATATTTTCGTCATAGTGAAGGGACAAACATAACGCATTTACTCACATCACAATAAGGACAGCCGGAGACCTCCAACTTATTATAGATCAGATGGATGATGCTATCCATGCCATGTTTCAATTTTATAGAAAGGTAAAATCGTGATAGGATTAGTGTTGAGCCACCCCCGTAGTGTTCGAGTTCGGTTCGGTTCGTCGAACACCCGTGTGTTCGCCGAACTGTTCGTCGAACACCTTCGAACACCGTTAAAACCAATGGCAGGCAAACAAAAACACATAGAAACACATAGAAAACACCTTCAAAGGTGTCCAAAAGCTGACAAACTGCTCAGAAGACACAACTAACACATGGAAAAGTGACAAGTACATATAGTCATGCGAAAAGAAAAGAGGTGGAGGAGTAAAAGGAGGGGGAGACACAGATATAGGCATGTCATGCCCTTCTAAAATCCAAAAAGTGAGAAGCCGACACGTTCAGTCCGCTCCTGCCCGTGCCACCTCCATGTCGCCGGGTTTGTGCCAGAGCCGCGGTGAACCCTGACGGCCAGCCCCCCTCTCCCAATACTGGTGCCTGTCCGCTGGTGGGTCGAGCGAGCCCCCCTGTGGTGGAGGCAGCTCTAAGCTTTTTAATTTAAATTGTCTCTCTAATTTGAATAAATACACTTTAAATCCATTTACAAGGATCTATTGGAGGGCAAGTCTCATGCCAGCAGCCGCGTAATTCCAGCTCCAGTAGCGTCCACTAAAGCTGCTGCAGTTAAAAAGCTTTTATAAGGATCGAGCTCGGCTGTCCACCGCAAGGCATCCTACTGCCAGTCCGAGCCCCTATGCCTTGGTGTAGCTTGCTTAACAGCCAGGATAATCCGCTGACTAGCAGACCCTGCTACTAGGCACAAAGTATTTCCTGGGCTAGATGCAGTTAAAAATTTGTAATTAGATACTCTCGTTGGATGCTGAGAAAGCATTCCATAGAGTCTCCTGGCACGCCATATATGATTCTCTTAAAAAGCTTGGGGTAGGGGTCTAGGGGACCCTTTTATAGCCAAAATCACGGCCCTGTATCGCAATACGTCACCTAGGCTGAAGATAAATGGAACTGTAGCACCCTGAGGGCTCGGTTGCTACAGAGGTATTGCACCTCACCCAGAGGTGTGATATCTCACTCTCAGGTAAGGATGTAGTGTGGATCAGGACCCGACACCTGCATGCATTACACCACATTGCCGTGGGGCAGGGCGACCAATATGCCCCTGAGATGGGCACGACAGTCCCTGTCCCTGGCTGGAGTGGGGGGAGGGAACACTGAGGAAGGGGAACCCTGTAGTGCAGGAGCAGGGAGGAAGCAGTTCCTGGGTGCATTGAGAAGGGAGTATAAAAGGTGGGCACCATCTTAGTTCAGTGCAGAGAAGTCTGAGCAGAAGTGGCAGGGAGCAGGGGCTCTGCATGAGCTCTGCTCCGGAGGCGGGCCTAGTAACAGAGGCCCAGGCCTGGAAGAGGGAGAAGGAAGGAAGAGGAGCGGAGAAGGCTCCAGGAACGAGGAACGAAGGGATCTCAGGGGTGCGGACGGGCGAGTCGCCACCGCACGCCCGAATCCACCTGCGTGGAGGGGTCAGGCCAAAGGGGCAGACCGGTGCCCGAAACTAGTGGAGGCAGGAAACGACCCTCAGCTAGAAACAGGAGGCTGTGACATTTTATGTGGCGCAGCCCCTCGCTACACCCGCTAGGAAGGCACCACATAGGGTCAGGGAAACTGGCGCCAAGTTTACCAAGAGGAGGCCCAAGGCAGCCGGACAGAAGGGTTGGTAAGAAAGGCCAGACAAAGGACACACAAAGGGGGTCCTGTGAAGCACTCCAAAGTTATCTGGGAGTTGTCTGAGCCCCTCACCTGGTGAGCACAGTACGACGTGGGCAGCCGTTACCTGCAGACGTGGTCTGGATAATAAGAACTGTGAGTAAAGGCCCTGGACTGCATCACTGACTCCGTGTCATTACTGCTGCTGCCCTGCACCATCACCCCCATCCTCCGCATACACTGCCCTGAGGCTATACTCCTCCCGTGGGGAGTTATGCTACGCTCTGCTGCACCCACAACACCAGCCTCAGCGGTCTGCCCTGGAGCGGCGGTTCACTCTGACCGCAATCCACGGGTGGCGTAGTCGGACATTTAAACATCAAAACCACATAAATAGTTCCGCCACTGGTTTGACCGCCCTGAGCCACGGAACCGGGTTGCCGCCACGGAGACTACAACCACCAGCATCCACCAAAAAGGGTCCGGCTCCGGGTGTCCCAAGGTCCAGGGGGCGCGTCAGAACATTTTCATCACCTTTCACAATCACCAATGGGACAAGGCAGGGATGTTCTCTGTCCCCTCTCTTATACATCCTAGTGACGGAGCACCTGCTCTCATCAATTCGCCATAACCCCAATATTAGGTGGATTGAGGTGGGAGGCACCGAGTACAAGTGCTCTCTATTTGCTGATGATGTCCTAGTATATATCACTCAATCACATATATCCATCCATGCTGTTATGGCTGAAATAGATCACTTTGTTACATGGTCAAATTTTAAAATCAATGCAGCGAAGTCTGAGGCCCTCGATGTCTCCCTCCCCAAATCCATATAGGATTCCATCCAGTCCAACTTTCCCTTTGCCTGGCCCTCACAGGGTATCAAATACTTAGGAATTCCTATTCATAGAGACCTCTCCCATCTATGTTATCTTAATTTTGGGCCCTTTATTGAACAACTCCATACAGACCACGGTTGGCAAGTTAGAACTGTAAGATTCACTACGTGAACCACTGGTGTTTTGTGGAAAAGCACATGTACACTGTGTTCCAAATTATTATGCAAAAAGTGTTTAGGAGTGATAAGGGAAGAATTTGTTTGTTTGTCAGTTAAACTCATTGATGGTGATGTGTGTCAGGGCTCTTTATATCACTGTAAGCAATTGCAGACACCTGTGCTAATTAGTTTGGCAGGTGTGTCCAATGAAAGGCAAGACTACTTAAGAAGGCTGTCTCACATTATTAAGCAGCCTACATTTTCTGCCAAAATGGGAAAGAAAAAGGATGTGTCGGCTGCTGAGAAGCAACAAATTGTGGAGTGTTTAGGTCAAGGCATGACTACAATCAACATTGTGCGATGATCAGGATGAAGTGTCTTGGCAATCAAGAAGTATGTAGCTGATTCACAGTACACACGTGTGCGTGCTGATAAGGGCAAATTGAGGACTCTTTCCTACAGGCAATTACGTCAGGTTGAAAGAGCAGCGGCAAAAAAGCCTTGTCATAGCAGCAGACAAGTTTTTGAAGCTGCTTGTGCCTCCAACGTCCCCCGAACAACAAGATGCAGGGTCCTTCAGAGGTTTGCAGCTGTGCATACGCCATCCTGTCGACCTCCTCTATCCACTTCACACAAGCAGAAACGGCTCCAGTGGGCCAAACATTACATGAAGACTGATTTCAAAACGGTTTTGTTCACGGATGAGTGCCGTGCAGCGCTCGATGGTCCAGATGGATGGAGTGGAGGATGGCTGGTTGATGGACACCCCACGCAAACACGGCTACAGCGCCAACAAGGAGGAGGTGGAGTAATGTTTTGGGCTGGAATCATGGGGAGAGAGATTGTCGGCCCCTTTAGGATCCCTGAAGGCGCTAAAGATGAACTCCATAATGTATGTGGATTTTCTCAAACAGCACTTCCTGCCATGGTTCAAGAAGAAGAACCGTGTATTTCACAGCAAGATCATTTTTCTGCATGATAATGCACCATCTCATGCTGCACATAAAACATCTGCATCTCTGGCTGATATGGGCATAAAAGGGGACAAACTTATGGTGTGACCCCCATGCTCCCCTGACCTCTACCCCATTCAGAACCTTTGGAGCATCATTAAAAGGAGTGTCTATGATGGCGGGAGGCAGTTCACATCTAAGCAACAGCTCTGGGAGGGTATTCTGTCCTCATGCAAAACAATTGAAGCAGAAACCATCCAAAACCTGACAAATTCAATGGACGAGAGAGTTCAGAAGCTCCTTTCGAACAAGGGGTCCTATGTGAAAATGTAACATCACCTAGAATAAAGTTTTGAGTTGAAAACTGTTTGATTTCAGTTTCTAACAACCTGCTAATGCTTATAATTTCAAAAATGACCATTTTTTTGGTCTTTATTAAAATGAAAAGGTTGATCGAAAAGTTTGGGGGATCTAAGAGTGTGGCAACCCAGTAGTCATGATTACTTCGAATTCTGACAATATGAGGGTCATGCTGCAGGTAGTGCAGCAAGAAGGCACTTATGTGTCTTGCGCATCTCGGAGCCCCAAAATTATTTTCCGGGCTAGATGCAGCTAAAAATTATTATTAATTTTAAATCTGGTGAAGCTTTAGTATAGATGGCCTAATAGGATCAGTGCTGCACACTGCTACAAAGCCCAAATTATTTTCCAGTCAAGATACAGATAAACATGATTAGTAATTTTAAATCTGGTGGAGCTTATTATAGATGGCCTAATAGAATCAGTGCTGCACACTGCTACAAAGCCCAAATTATTTTCCAGCCAAGATACAGATAAACATGATTAGTAATTTGAAAGCTTAAAACGGTTGGTAGGGTGATTTTAACCAATCATCAAGCTTTTACTCTCCCCAGGATGACACAGGGGTAGAAAAGTCGTTTCGGATCCATGATTTGTTCATCTTTATGAACGTGAGTCTGTCTACATTATCAGTGGAGAGCCGCGTGCGCTTATCTGTCAGCACACCACCAGCAGCGCTGAACACACGTTCAGACAGAACGCTGGCTGCGGGGCATGACAAGATCTCCAAGGCGTAAGTGGCTAGCTCCGGCCATTTATCCAGATTGGAAGCCCAAAAAGAGCAAGGGTCCAGTGACACAGTCGTGGCTTCAATGTTTACTTGGAGATACTCCTGTACCATCGTCTCTAGGCGTTGACTATGTGTCAGACTTCTTGTCTCCTGTGGCCTTGCAAAGGATGGGCTAAAAAAGTGGTGAAATGATTCCGCAAAATTGATGTTACCAGCAGATACTGTGGTTCTGTTACGGTTTGAGTGCTGAACACTTGACGGTCCCACGGTTGGCAAGTTGGAACTGTGAGATTCACTACGTGCACCACTGGTATTTTGTGGAAAAGCACATGTAAGATTCTGCAACAGTCTCTGCTGATACTCCTGCATGCGTGCATCCCTTTCTATGGCAGGAATAATTTCTGCAAATTTACTTTTGTACCGGGGATCTAACAGTGTGGCAACCCAGTAGTCAGGATTATTTCTAATTCTCACAATTCGAGGGTCATGTTGCAGGTAGTGCAGCAAGAAGGCACTCATGTGTCTTGCGCATCCAGGAGCACCAAGTCCCTGTTGTGTTGGTGGCGAGGTAACAATCATGCTTCCTTCCTCTGTCCTCTCCCCCCAACCTCGCACAACAGAAATGTGATCAAGGTCTCCCTCATCTGATGAGTCTTCCATCAGTTCGTCCTCCACTTCTTCCTGGGCTCCTGCACCTTCCTCACTAGTTTGGCTGCTACCATGCGCCCTGGTAAAACCATCTCCCCCACCCTCACATGCCTGCCGCCTTGGTGCTGCCGACCGTCTGGACCTTGCAGATGTTAGCCCTTCCGCATACAACTCCTCCTCCTCTACTTCCTCCACTTCCTCTTGTGCCACCACCTAACTCCGAATTCTGTTTAACATGTGCTCCAGCATGTAAATCACCGGAATAGTCATGCTGATAATGGCATCGTCAGCACTAAACATCTTCGTCGCCATTTCAAAACTGTGCAGAAGGGTGCATAGGTCCCTGATCTGAGACCACTCCTCCAGCGTGATTTGCCCCTTTCCTCTGGATCTCGTTGGCCCAGGCTATACGTCAGAACGTATTGCACCAGGGCTTGTCGGTGCTGCCACAGTCGCTGCAACATGTGCAGAGTTGAATTCCACCGGGTAGGCACATCGCATTTTAGCCGGTGAAGTGGCAGGCCCAACGACTTCTGTAGAGATGTAAGTCGCTGAGCTGCGGGATGCGAACGGCGAAAGTGAGCACACAGCGACCGTGCCCTCTGCAGAAGGCCATCTAGTCTGGGATAGTGGGCTAAAAATTGCTGGACAACCAGGTTCAACACGTGAGCCATACAAGGCACGTGTGTGACATTGCCCCGGCGAAGGGCCGCACCCAGGTTTGCAGCATTGTCGCACACGGCCTTCCCTGGTTTCAGGTCCAGTGGAGACAACCATTCATGAAATTGGTTCTCCAGAGCTGACCACAACTCCTCAGCTGTGTGACTCACATTTCCCAGACATTTCAATGTAAAAACCGCCTGATGACGTTGAGCCCTACTGCCAGCATAGTAAGGAGGTGTGCAGGATCCCTTCTGCGCAGTTAGAAAGCTTGTGGCATGACCAGACAGGCTTTGGGTGCAGGTGGAAGACCGAGAGGAGGTTGAGGAGGCAGAAGCAGTGGAGGAACTTTGACATAAAGAGGATTGACGCACAACTCGTGGGGACGGCAAGACTTGGACAGCAGCCCCTTGTCCTGCTGTCACCATAGTTACCCAGTGCCCAGTCAGCGACATGTAACGCCCCTGTCCATGCCTACTCGTCCAAGTGTCTGTGGTGAAATGCACCCTGTCACACACAGAGTTTCTCAAAGAAGCGGTGATGTTGTGTGCGACATGCTGGTGGAGCGCAGGCACACCTTTCTTTGAGAAGTAGTGCCGACTGGGCATCTGGTACTGGGGCACTGCGACGGACATAAGGTCTCGAAAATCCTCTGTGTCCACCAGGCGGAAAGGCAGCATTTCTGTAGCCAAGAACTTGCAGATGGTGAAATTCAACCTCTTAGCTTTCTCATGGCTAGGAGGAAATGGTCTTTTACTTGTCCACATCTGAGGGACCGAGGGCTGGCTATTGTGCTTAGACGGGGTTGATAAGGGTGTCCCCGGCAAACTGCCGGTCTGTGAGGAAGATGCAGGCGGACATGTTAGGTTGCCTTGATCCAAAGGTGGTGCTATCGATGTCGGACAGCGCTCAACACCAGCTGGTGTTACCACCTCCAAAGAAAATGATGACCTGCCAATCACGCTGGCTGTTGCGGGTAAAGAGGTGGCAGGTCTGCGCCCCAAAACAGGTGTGACTGCTGTCCCCCCAGTCACAGAGGATGAAGAGGCCGCGGATGCACAAGATATGGCAGATGGTGGTTGGCCCGGCCGGCTAGGCCGCATTGTAGCACACTGAGCTTCCCACTGCAACTTATGCTTCATGTCCATGTGCCGGTTCATGCATGAAGTACTCAAACTATGTATTTTTTGGCCTCTACTTAGCTTTTGCTGACAAATGTTACAGATAACACGAGTTGGGTCATCTTTATCGATCTGAAAAAATGCCCAGGCTATGCAAGGCTTAGCACCCATGCGACCTGAAGAGCCACCACGACTTGTGGTGAGAGGCAGAGTTGTGTTTGAGGATGCAGTTGTTGACGTGCTTCCAGTACTACGTCTCTGTCCAGGAAGGCGCAACCTGACCTCGTCGTCACTAGCATCTTCCTCCACCTCCTCTGCTGACCTCATCTCTTGGCTGACTGTGGGTTGACAGTAAGTGGGATCTCCAACCTCATCATCATCACCCTGTGCGTTATCACACCCGTCGTCCTCAGAGCCAACCTGTTCCTGCCCTGACAAAAAACTAAAGTTGTCGCTCCAATCAGGTATTTGAGTCTTATCATCGTCTTCCTCATTGTCTCCACCAACAGGAGTTACAGTTTGGGAATGAGGGTCTACATTATGGTCAGAACCTTCTGCGTCTGGTCCTGGATCCGACTCATAAAGATTCTGGGCATCAGTGCAGATCATTTCCTCGTCTGGATTCACAGAAGCGCTGGAGTCGACCTCTGATTCCCAGGCTATAGTATGAGTAAACAGCTCTGCAGACTCAACCATCTGTTCTACCTCATACTCAGACGGGCAGCTGGAGATTTGGGAGCTGTGAGGAAGCAAGTGCGATTGGGGTGACACCTTTGAGGACTGGAGTATTTGTGATGTTGAAGTTGATGTGGAGGAGAGCCCACTTAAAGGAGCACTTGATATCCGTTGAAGCACCTGCTGTTTTTGTGCCTCATCTGGAATTTGTAGCGATTGGCGTGGCCGTAAGAAAGGGATCTTATCACATTGTCCGCTAAAAGAAGTAGACATTTTAGTTTGGCTGGAAGATGGTCTTTCTTCTGCAGATGTTACTGTTGCTTTAACACCTACCCCACGGACACAACCTTTTTTCCCCTTCCCAACACGCCTATTCCCCTTTCCACCAGCAGCAGGCCTTTTTCCACTCATTTTGGTGGTTAACTAATTAACAACTCTGGAGTTGTTTGCACAAAAAAACAATGGATGGGAACCGAGCAGAGCTGAGTGGCCAAACTGTGGTATTAGGCCAAAACTATTGGCTGGGTTAGATGCAGAAAAAAATTATATTCAATTTGCAACCTGATGGAGGTCAGTATAGATGGACTAATAGAGAAAGTCCCACACACTGCTAGAAGGCCAAATATTTTTTCAGAGCTAGATGCAGAAAAAAATATATTCAGTTTGCAACTTGATGGAGGTCTGTATAGATGGATTAATATAACAAGCCCCACACACAGCTAGAAGCCCAATATTTTTTCAGAGGTAGATGCAGAAAAAAATATATTCAGTTTGCAACCTGATGGAGGTCAGTATAGATGGACTAATACAACAAGTCCCACACACAGCTAGAAGCCCAATATTTTTTCAGAGCTAGATGCAGAAAAAAATATATTCAGTTTGCAACCTGATGGAGGTCTGTATAGATGGATTAATAGAACAAGTCCCACACACAGCTAGAAGCCCAATATTTTTTCAGAGGTAGATGCAGAAAAAAATATATTCAGTTTGCAACCTGATGGAGGTCTGTATAGATGGATTAATAGAACAAGTCCCACACACAGCTAGAAGCCCAATATTTTTTCAGAGGTAGATGCAGAAAAAAATATATTCAGTTTGCAACCTGATGGAGGTCAGTATAGATGGACTAATACAACAAGTCCCACACACAGCTAGAAGCCCAATATTTTTTCAGAGGTAGATGCAGAAAAAAATATATTCAGTTTGCAATCTGATGGAGGCCTGTATAGATGGATTAATAGAACAAGTCCCACACACAGCTAGAAGCCCAATATTTTTTCAGAGGTAGATGCAGAAAAAAATATATTCAGTTTGCAACCTGATGGAGGTCAGTATAGATGGACTAATACAACAAGTCCCACACACAGCTAGAAGCCCAATATTTTTTCAGAGGTAGATGCAGAAAAAAATATATTCAGTTTGCAACCTGATGGAGGTCTGTATAGATGGACTAATACAACAAGTCCCACACACAGCTAGAAGCCCAATATTTTTTCAGAGGTAGATGCAGAAAAAAATATATTCAGTTTGCAACCTGATGGAGGTCAGTATAGATGGACTAATACAACAAGTCCCACACACAGCTAGAAGCCCAATATTTTTTCAGAGGTAGATGCAGAAAAAAATATATTCAGTTTGCAACCTGATGGAGGTCTGTATAGATGGATTAATAGAACAAGTCCCACACACACCTAGAAGCCCAATATTTTTTCAGAGGTAGATGCAGAAAAAAATATATTCAGTTTGCAACCTGATGGAGGTCTGTATAGATGGATTAATAGAACAAGTCCCACACACAGCTAGAAGCCCAATATTTTTTCAGAGGTAGATGAAGAAAAAAATATATGCAGTTTGCAACCTGTTGGAGGTCAGTATAGATGGACTAATACAACAAGTCCCACACACAGCTAGAAGCCCAATATTTTTTCAGAGCTAGATGTAGAAAAAAATTATATTCAATTTGCAACCTGATGGAGGTCAGTATAGATGGACTAATAGAATGATGCTAT
Source organism: Phyllobates terribilis (assembly GCF_046119375.1). Lineage (NCBI taxonomy): Eukaryota > Metazoa > Chordata > Amphibia > Anura > Dendrobatidae > Phyllobates > Phyllobates terribilis. Next base: position 112,919,079 of record NW_027362761.1, on the reverse strand, counting down.
GCCCAAAAGATTTTACTTCACTAGGTGCAGTAAAAAAATTGGTATTCTATACACAGGTGGTATATCTTGCAACACAGATAGGCTACTCCACTGACTAACACACTCTGCAATAGGCCAAAAAGGATTAGCTTTGCTAGATTCAGCCAAATGCTGTGAAAAAAACTTGCACAGCACTGGCACAGACCTGCCTGGCAAAAACTGATAGGAACTGATGTAACCTAGTCCTGAAAAGGACTCCAATTACAATTAGTCTTTACTCCCACAATCTATCTATTTAAGAGCACAGACCTGCCTGATAAAAGTCGTAGGAAATGCTGTAACCTAGTCCTTAAAAGGACTGCAATCACAACTATTCCCTACTCCCAAGCTATCTGTAGATTTGTGCGAAAATTGGCTTGAAATTAACAAGGTATAGCGCACACAGCAACAGCGGTGCCGTCTAACACGCAGCTGCAGCAGTGAGAAAATGGTGGCAACGGGGAAAATGGCTTGGTCTTATAGGGCAAGGACATGTGACATACACTGCCAATAACACATGCCCTTGCTTGTGTGAAAAAAAGCACTTCGCTCCGTGTGTGCGCTGCTGATAGGCTGACAGATTGCACCTCCCCACTGTAAATGCGGGAAAGAGAAAAAAAAAATGGAGATCTTCATTGTTCCTGCAGAGATCCATCCCCTGCCCCTCCCCCCACCCCGCTGTACACTCAAAGTGCGTATTAACATTAATTTTCATCATTACTGAGAAAAAATCCAGTTATGATTTTGGTGCACGAAGAGTTATCGAACATAACCTCGAACAGCCGAATTTTTCTCAAATTGTTCGTGTTCGCCGAACGGCTCGAACACCGCCCAAAACAGCTCGAATTTGAGATTGTCGAACAGTTCGAGTAGAACAACGCTCATCTCTAGATAGGATATCCTAAAAGTTGGGGCTCTCATAATCTTCTAAAAGACCTAGCACATCCCACAACCAGCCCCCCATATGAGCTCCCCATGGGGAGGTATGTGGGCGTAACTTTAATAAAAAGCAGAGGTTCGTTCTTTGCATTTTGTCAGTCCTGGAAGATACAGCTTGCTGTTGTTCTGTCCATTTTCCTAGGTAGCATCTCCCTCTGCAAAGCTTTGAGCCATTTCCATGATACAGGTTTAGTACTTTTATTATTCCTTTTATTACATGTGATTGTATATACCGTATTGTTTTGTTCCCATTTTGTAACATCTTTGTATATTTTTAATAAATGCTGCCTAGCTTTCCATATTAAATTAATAACATTTAATAGCTCTGTAAACAGCACCTGTGAAGCCATACGCTACCTGTAACAGGTGTCCGATTGGCCTGTATAAACAACTGATGGTGGCAGTTAGTGGTTCCTTTAGTTATTGTGGAGTTGGCAGTGATTGTATCGGGATATATATATATATTTCATGCCTTGGAATCTCAGGTGTATATACCATATGCTCACTGTGAGTTCCCCAATAATTGGCCTAGTAGTGGAAACAGCCGCGGCCTCGTCCATCACTCGTCAATCAATTGCGTAATTGTCCTGAGGATTAGAGGTGGCAGAGTTGTGTCTCCCTAGCAAATTGGTGGCAGTGGTGGGATCCGCGCCATCCCTCCGGTGTTCTCCTTGACAGTGATGGCGTGATGCTAGTCACTACTCATGGACTAGCTGTGAGGCAGAGTGGTCAAGTGATCCAAGGTCAGCCAGGAAGGTATATCAAAGACAGAGGCGTAAGACAAACGGGTATTCAGGGGCAAAGTCCAGGGTCTGGTAACTAAAGTCAGAATAAGTCAAAGGCAAAAGGGGTTATACAAATATACAAATGGGTAGTTGAAAGACAAATCCTAGATCCGGCAAGAATAGATAAGAATATCAAAATACAGAGCACAGAGTAAGCACACCACTGAGCTGAAGCTACAATTGGCAATGATCTGACATAGCCAGCCATTTAAGTAGCCTGGTAATTATCTGGAAAGGAAAACACCCGGAGGAAACCCAACAGCTCAACACTCCCCTGCTATCTATAGGGTGGCTGAGCTGTCACTCACAGCACTGACAGCCCAACACAACCCTGCTGTCCAAAGGTAGACTGAGCTGTCATTCACAGCACTGACAGCCCTACATGCTGCTGCTATCCATAGTGCGGCTCAGCTGTCACTCAGAGCAACCCTAGGACACAGCGAGTGGCGGAATCGTGACAGGTGGATTTTGTTCTGTAACACTAGTACTCTTTGATATCATCAAATTAAACAGAATAAAATCAAATGAAATAAAATTACAAAAAAATAAAAACTGCATATGATACTAATCCATGAACTACTGTTGAACACTAATTAATACACTAATCAATACTAAAATAATCAGTAGATAGAATTGAAACAAATTTCAATATTCTGTGATATCCATTATTATATCCTACCTGATAATCAAACCTGTCTTTGTTTTGAAAAGTTGGTAAAAACTTTGAGAAAGAGTCCACACCAGGCTTCACTAGCCTTCGATACATAAAAAAAAATTATACCAGCATTTTCTCTTTTAGGAGACAAAGTTTCAAATTCAAAGGTATTCTAGATTCAGCTCTTGACATTGCAATGTAGTCATCCCCTCCTAAATCCCATCTTACACTTTATATTGCTGAAACAAGACCTTGGGGGTTACTGGTTGTGTTTTAATTCCTTGACGTCACAGCCAGTTTTGGCCTTTATTCCAGACTTTTTTTTTCACTTTTCTATTGTTGTAAACCATGAATATTCTATAAACGTGAGGGAAAAGGGGAAAATAGGAGAGTCAGCTCACCAGATCCACGTTATAAAGAAGCTGTGTTAATCTTCGCACGGAGCCACCCAGCACCAGGTGCAGTTAACAGACACCAGAAAAAGAAAAAATCTCCAGCGAAAAATCAAATAAGTAAAATTTCAGTATTTATTTGAACATCATAAAATAGTAGCGGTTCCTCCAGTGGTCTCCAACCAAGTCATGAGTAAGGCGTAGCCGAAACGCTTTGGTTGGAGACCAATGGAGGAACAGCTACTATTTTATGATGTTCAAATAAAAACTGAAATTTTACTTATTTGATTCTTCGCTGGAGATTTTTTTCTTTTCCTGCATGAATATTCTATCACCTGTTTGCTAATATGTGGAGTGAATTCTAACCTGAAAGTGTTGGAATTTAGTTCTTGAATGAATAGTAACAGTTCTCTCATAGCACTTAAATTAGGATAATATCATCTATATAGCACAGTTAGAGCACCAATTTCCCTCTTCAGTTGGGGATTTATGTATAACTCCTTCCAATACACCATAAATTAGTATTAATGGAGGTGAACATGGTGGCCATGGTGGCACCCACCCTAGGGGCTATACCAATACTTAACTTCTGCCTTAAACATTTTGTGCCATGTTTGAAATAATTAAGTAGCAAAATGAATTTGATACCCTCCAGGCTCCAAGAAATATATTCAGTTTGTTGGGAATGTAAATCATCATATTTGTGAAAAATGTTTTCATTTGCTTGTAAACCCTAGTCATTTTGTATACTAGTATATACAGAGCTCTATACGAAACCTCTTTTTTTGCGCTTTCATTCATTTTTTGTTTATGTGCTCATTTTGTGAGACACATAACGTTTTATTTGTCCGTCTATTCAGCTATATGAGGTATTTGTTATTTGCATTTTTTTTTTTTGCATAATTTCGGGTTACATAAAATTTATTGCATTTTTGGGGCAGTGTGGCGAATGAAAAAAAGGCAGTTCTGGTGTTTCCAATTTTGTTTTCCGTTAATCAAATAATTTAATGTTTTCAGAGATCAGACTTTTACTCCCACAACAATATGAAATTTGCTTTTTATTTTCAGATTGGAAAAAGAGAAGTAATTTAACTTTGCAGATTTAGTTTTTTTTATATTTTAAAAATATATTTTTTGTAAACCCTTGAGTACTGAAATGAATGGAATAGGGGCCTTTAGTAACTTTGATCACTGCTGTTAGTAACTGGTCAGCTTCTAATCCCACTCAATATACAGTACAGACCAAAAGTTTGGACACACCTTCTCATTTAAAGATTTTTCTGTATTTTTATGACTATAAAAATTGTACATTCACACTGAAGGCATCAAAACTATGAATTAACACATGTGGAATTATATACTTAACAAAAAAGTGTGAAACAACTGAAAATATGTCTTATATTCTAGGTTCTTCAAAGTAGCCACATTTTGCTTTGACTGCTTTGCACACTCTTGGCATTCTCTTGATGAACTTCAAGAGGTAGTCACCGGAAATGATCTTCCAACAATCTTGAAGGAGTTCCCAGAGATGCTTAGCACTTGTTGACCCTTTTGCCTTCACTCTGCGGTCCAGCTCACCCCAAACCATCTCGATTGGGTTCAGGTCTGGTGACTGGAGGCCAGGTCATCTGGCGTAGCACCCCATCACTCTCCTTCTTGGTCAAATAGCCCTTACACAGCCTGGAGGTGTGTTTGGGGTCATTGTCCTGTTGAAAAATAAATGATGGTCCAACTAAACGCAAACCGAATGGAATAGCATGCCGCTGCAAGATGGAAGATGCTGTGGTAGCCATGCTGGTTCAGTATGCCTTCAATATTGAATAAATCCCCAACAATGTCACCAGAAAAGCACCCCCACACCATCACACCTCCTCGTCCATGCTTGTTAAGTATATAATTCCACATGTGTTAATTCATAGTTTTGATGCCTTCAGTGTGAATGTACAATTTTCATAGTCATGAAATTACAGAAAAGTCTTTAAATGAGAAGGTGTGTCCAAACTTTTGGTCTGTACTGTACCCGCACCTGACCATCTGACTTGTGATCTACAAGTATGTCCCATGCCGGAAAATGGTCAGCAAGCACATATTTTAACAAAATCATCAAAATTAAATAGACAAGAAACTTTTGCAATCCAGTTATTGGTAAAGGTCACAGAGGAGACAGATGGTATAATTACAGTAGCTGCAGGGGTAGTTACAAAGGGCTCTGTTCATCTTCTTAAAAGGGTTGTCTAGTACTTTTAAAAATATGCCAATGTGTTTTAATGATAAATAGAAGCTTCTTTCTAATTACCTCCTGGTGCTGTTTCTGCCTGTGAGCGGTGCTATCGGTGGCCACTCACAGGCACCACGTGACTCACTGCTGATGTCACGTCAAGTGAGGCGTGACTCAGTGCTGGGGTCTCCGTGGTGGCTGCTCGGTTGTGGGCGGGGTTATTGCCCGCATCACACCCAGCATCCACCGCAGCCTTTCCCAATGAATGGAGAGAGGCAGAGCGCGTGGTGGATGGGTAACCCCGTCCACAACCCAGCAGTCACCGGTGGAACGCGGAAGAGGGACCCTCGGCTGCAGTCTGGACTTGTCGTGACGTCAGCGGATGTCAGAGCCGGCTGCAGCTGGAGGTCACGTGCTGCCTGTGCGCTGCCAGTGAGAGCACTGCTCACAGGCAGAAACAACACCAGGAGGTAATTAGAAAGAAGCTTCTATTTATCATTAAAACACATTGGCATATTTTTAAAAGTACTGGACAACCCTTTTAAGATCTTTTCTCCATTTTGTAATTAGGTATCTCTATTCTGTTCTAGGTTCAGAAAAATGGAATTTATGTGGAGGGCGGCTCTGTTACATATCTGATGTAAAATGCATCAGATGGATCACATTGATTATAATGCAGATATGAATAGAGTGTTATCCCTTTATTGTAAAAACAGACTGAATGAAACACATATCTTTTTTTGTTATAAATAGGAGAGGATAATAGCATACACAAAGTTATTTTATTAAATCTCTGGGATCACCAGAAAAATATATTTTTTCTTCCAGTGCCCACTTGCATGCTCCACCCCTTTCTCTACAAAGATACAGAACCAGGAAGTAAAATTTTTCAAACGGCTTCAAAATGACAACTGCTGCTCTCTGACTATTGCACCTAGCAATAATATCTGGTATCATTTTAATACTAATGTTCAGGCTTTAAAAATATCAAAGGTTTATCCTTTATATTCTTCTTGTTACAATTGTTTAAAGTCATGAGATATTATATACCTACTTGGTAGTTAAAGGGCTAAAAGTTAACAAGCTTGCTAGCTGGCTACAACTGTTTCTTAGCTGCTTCTTAAAGGGAATCTGTCATCAGGTTTTTGCTAACCCATCTGACAGCAGCAAGATTTAGGGGCAGAGACCCTGATTCCAGCAATATATCACTTACTGGACTGCTTGCTGCAGTTTTGATAAAATTACAGTTTTATCTGCTGTAGATCGACCAGGTATCCAAATTCTGAGTTCTGTATAACCCCATCCACACCACTGATTGAGAGCTTTCTGTTTGCTCTGTGCATGGACAGGAAGCTGCTAATCCAACGTGGGGGCAGGATTATTCAGAGCTCATGAATATAGAGAACTATATAGCAGAAGGTTTATTAATCCTCTAAAGATAATTTGCTGCTGATAAAACAGTGATTTTATCAAAACTGCAGCAAGCAGGCCAGTAAGTGATGCATTGCTGGAATTAGGGTCTGTGCCCATACATTATGCTACTCTCAGATTAGGTGATTGTAACAACACAGCATTTATTCTTAATTATGCCAAATGTATTTTTCAGTAGGTCAAGAGACATAAGCCATTGTTCATATGAGCCTCAACGTTGACTCTTGAATTGATGTTTGTTGATTTGTTGAAAGCTTGTTGACTACCTATTGTATTCGTTTGTATCCGTCCCTGCAGCTTATTGTTCTGCTATCCTTGAGGGACAAAGGCGCAGGTTAATTGAACAATTAATACATGACAGTAGCCAAGGCACCATGGCTCCAGCCGGAGGAATACAGATTTGATTCATTGCCCATCACTGAACCCATGGAGACGTTTGGAGAACCCAAATTGGGACAATCAGGTCACCTGGCTACATACCTCAATGGACTGTCAGCTTCCTAAGCTTGCCACTACCTCCACTCTATGGGTGCCCACCAAAGGCAGGGAGCTACTGGTTGGGGTAGCTAACCCTGCAAGCCCCGAAGTAGCAGATGTTCTAATTCCCGGGGAGCCAGTGGAACGGTGAGACTTTTTGCCATTTGCACCATCTTATGTACTTCCTGGGACTGTACTATATGTTATTGAATGTTGGTGATCCAATAAATTATTACCATAGTGTGTTACCCTCACGCTGTGTTGTCTAAGTAGTACTATGCCCACGGGAAAGGAGTACAAGCATTCAGTGGGATGAGCCCTGGTCTATGCGGTCTTTCTAAAGACAGTCAGGCGAGCGGACGAGAGCACGCACTGACCCTCATGTCTCCACAGTGATAGATTCCCTTTGAGGGAGCTTAGGAACCTCCAGCATATTCTCAGGGGTTGTAGCTATCATGGTTGCAGAGGATGTGACTGGGCCTGTGCAGGAGAGGGGCCCGCTGAAGCTAGCAGCTATTTCAGCTGGATGTGAGTCCGAGGGCACACATTCAACTGAAATGTATTGTGGTGCAGAGACCCGCCAAGTCCCTGCACTACAATACGCTCCATCGGCCAATCAGAGGCTGGCAGCTGATGCCAGCAAATGGTGCATGGCAGTGACATCATACCTCGCCCATGGCAGGCACGCTGATGTCAGCTGCTGGCATCTGTGCTGGCTATAGAAGAGGATTCCGCTTGACGTTGGAGCAGAAGAAGGTGAGTATAATGTTGGGGGGTTTTATGCGTTAGAGAGCAGCGGCAGAATGAGAACATATTGTATTTTGTGGATTATAAGACGCACTTTTTTTCCCCAAAATTTGTGAGGAAAATGTGGGTGCATCTTATAATCGGAATGTAGCTGCTGCAGGAAGCTGGCAGTGGCAGGAGTTGAGCAATGCTGCTAGCCACAGGCTGGGAGGAGTGCACTTCCTGGTGGCGTGAGGCTGTTGGCCCTGGACTTCAAGAAAATGTCGGCGGTGAGGCAGGAGCTGAGTCCCTTCTCTGCCCATTGATTTCAGGGCGGTGGGCTTCAGGAAAATGGCCACCGGAGGTGGCACATGCGCCGATTTAGATTTCGCCTCAATGACATATATACCAAGAAGTGGCCCAGGATGAGGGACATATATACCAATAAGGGGCCCAGGATGGGTGCATGTATACCAGGATGGGTGACTGGGGGACATATATACCAGGAAGAGGCCCAGGATAGGGGCATATATATCAGGATAGGGGACATACAGTATATACCAAGTAGGTACCCAGGATGAGGGGGCATATATACCAGAATGAAGGACATATATACCAGGAAAAAACCCAGGATGGGGGAAATATATCAGGAAGAGGCTCAGGATGGGGGCATATAAATACCAGGATGGGGGACTAGGGGACATATATACCAGGAAGAGGCCCGGGATAGGGGCATATATACAAAGTAGGAACCCAGGATGAGGGGGCATATATACCAGAATGAAGAACATATATACCAGGAAGAAACCCAGGATAAGGGAAATATATCTCAGGAAAAGGCTCAGGATGGGGGCATATATACCAAAAAGGAACACAGGATGGGCATACAGTATATACCAGGATGGGGGTATATATGCCAGGATGGAGGATATATGTATGTACCAGGATGGGGGACATATATACCAGGAAAAGGCTCAGGATGGGAGGCATAAATACCAGGATAGGGGAAATATACACCAGGATAGAACCCAGGATGGGGGACATATATACCAGGAAGGGGCCCAGGATGGGGGCATATATACCAGGATGGGGCCATATATTCATAGAATGACCCAGGATGGGGGCCATATATACCAGGAAGGACTACATGATGGGGGGCATATATACCTTGAAAGGGCCCGGGATGGGGGATATAAGCCTGGAAGAAATCCAAGATGGGAAACATTGTTACATAAGTTACATAATGGGGAGGCAACACATATGTCCTTATAGGATTTAGAATGCTACAAGGGCCCATACATCTGACCAATATGCACAGGGAGGGGGGAAAAGGTCCAAATTTTGCACCGGGCCCATTAGACTCTAGTTACACCACTGCATATTGTAATAACAAACTATATAGTATGTTCTCTTTAATGGCCATAAACATATATTAGAAAACACACTTTTGTACCCAGAACAACATGAGAATAAAGGTTGTGCATTTACTTTAATGTAATTAGTTTAATATAAAATTATGCCTAAAGCTTGTGTGTGTTTAAAATATATTTAGTATGAAATTAAATTATGATCAATAATGAGACTGATGTGAATGTGTTAAATTTAATGTGTTGTAAAATATGTTGGTGCTAAATAAATACTGAGTAATGAATTATTGCTGAAGTACTTGAGGTTTTGTGAGTGGGATTTCTACTTTTAAAACTAAAGACTGAAGAGACAGCTGTTCTGACAAAGTAGGATTAATGGCTTAACCCACATTCATGCGCCCAGTAAAACTGCAACTTCACCTATCACCTACTTTTCAGCTGTTTTAAATAAAAAACCTGTAAAAAGCAAAAAAAAAAAAATCACATGATGTCAGCGAGCAATAAACATTTTTAAGGACAAGAAGAATATCACTGTAAGGCCTGAAATCTAAAGCAAATTAACCCTGCAGTCACTCCACAGTTTAGTCAGAATACTGCAGTCGGTTCACTGTCTAGTGTACTGTAAATTCTATAGTCAGTCCACAGTCTAGCATAAATGCTGGAGTAAGAGCACAGTCTAGCATAAATGCTGGAGTAAGTGCACAGTCTAGCATAAATGCTGGAGTAAGTGCACAGTCTAGCATAAATGCTGTAGTAAGTGCATGGTCTAGTGTAAATGCTGTAGTCAGTCCACAATCTAGTATAAATGCAGCAGTAAGAGCACAGTCTAGTATAAATGCTGGAGTAAGTGCACAGTCTAGCATAAATGCTGGAGTAAGTGCATGGTCTAGTGTAAATGCTGTAGTCAGTCCACAATCTAGTATAAATGCAGCAGTAAGAGCACAGTCTAGTATAAATGCTGGAGTAAGTGCACAGTCTAGCATAAATGCTGGAGTAAGTGCATGGTCTAGTGTAAATGCTGTAGTCAGTCCACAATCTAGTATAAATGCAGCAGTAAGAGCACAGTCTAGTATAAATGCTGGAGTAAGAGCACAGTCTAGCATAAATGCTGGAGTAAGAGCACAGTCTAGCATAAATGCTGGTGTAAGTGCACAGTCTAGCATAAATGCTGGAGTAAGAGCACAGTCTAGCATAAATGCTGGAGTAAGAGCACAGTCTAGCATAAATGCTGGTGTAAGTGCACAGTCTAGCATAAATGCTGGAGTAAGTGCACAGTCTAGCATAAATGCTGGAGTAAGTGCACAGTCTAGCATAAATGCTGGAGTAAGTGCATGGTCTAGTGTAAATGCTGTAGTCAGTCCACAATCTAGTATAAATGCAGCAGTAAGAGCACAGTCTAGCATAAATGCTGGAGTAAGTGCACAGTCTAGCATAAATGCTGGAGTAAGAGCACAGTCTAGCATAAATGCTGGTGTAAGTGCACAGTCTAGCATAAATGCTGGAGTAAGAGCACAGTCTAGCATAAATGCTGGAGTAAGAGCACAGTCTAGCATAAATGCTGGAGTAAGTGCACAGTCTAGCATAAATGCTGTAGTAAGTGCATGGTCTAGTGTAAATGCTGCAGTTAGTCCACAATCTAGTATAAATGAAGCAGTAAGTGCACAGTCTAGCATAAATGCTGTAGTAAGTGCATGGTCTAGCATAAATGCTGTAGTAAGTGCATGGTCTAGCATAAATGCTGTAGTAAGTGCACAGTCTAGTATAAATGCTGGAGTAAGTGCACAGTCTAGCATAAATGCTGTAGTAAGTGCATGGTCTAGCATAAATGCTGTAGTAAGTGCATGGTCTAGCATAAATGCAGCAGTAAGTGCACAGTCTAGTATAAATGCTGTAATCAGTTCACATACTAATGTAAGTGGTGTAGTAAGTTCAGAGTCCATTGTGTAAATGTTGTAGTCAATATACAGTCTAGTGTAAAGGATGCAGTCAGTCCAGAGTCTAGTGCAGGGGTGCACAACATTTTTTGGTCGAATAACCACACTGTCATACTGAACCAATCGGAAGGGCCGCAAAAAAAATTAAAGGGGTACTTACATTAATATATCTCCAGAACCATCGTTAATACAGGTGCTTCTCACTAAATTAGAATATCAACAAAAAGTTAATTTACTTCGGTTCTTCAATACAAAAAGTGAAACTCATATATTATATAGAGTCATTACAGACAGAGTGATCTATTTCAAGTGTTTATTTCTGTTAATGTTGATGATTATGGCTTACAGCCAATGAAAACACAAAAGTCATTGTAAAGATCTGAGGTTGTGGGTTGTAAGTAATCACCTAGGCAGGTTAACGATGCAACAATATTTTATCAATCACAGCCATGGAAAATAAAGCAATTCCAGGTAAATGGCCAGAATACAGTTCTCTCAGTTCCCAATCTGGGTTCAGTAGTTCCATTGGCTTTGTATAAGGCTATACTCACTGTCTCCCAACTTTTGGTTGGCCCACAGATTTAGTCTCTCCAGCCAGTATAGTCTGTAGCCACAGTCCACGATCCTCTAGACGGCAGATAAATGATGAAAGCACATGTATCCAGTAGCAACAGTCCTTTTAAGAAAGTTTAAATCCAAACGACATAATCCATAATGGTAAGATGTTTATCCATCCATCCTTCCAAGTCCACAGTCTCCATCCTCTTCCTTCAAAGTCCTTCCACACAACTCTTTGACTAAAATCATGTCTCTCTTCTCCTTCACTGGGATCAGTCCCCTAAATGGGCAGAAGAGCTCACCCCTCCCTCCCACAGCTAATTGTGTCTTAGTGGAGATATTTTCTCAGGTGGAAGCCATCACCTGGGTTTTCACGTGAGACTCCCTGTGGTGATGGCTCCTCTGTGTCCACTCTTTCCATCTACATAAGGGGTCCGTTGGCTGAAAGAACAATGGCCCAAGGCCACTGAGATAGGGTCACTGAATGGAATTGATACCTGAGGTTGAACTGATGAGCAAAAAAATTACTAACAAAACACAGCAAGCAAATTTCTAACAAAACACAAAAATAAGATTGACGAAAATGGGTGCTCAATGCTGGAAAAGTATTTAGTAAGTAGCAAGGTCCTCACAGTCATTATCTCAGTAAATTAAAATAGTTAACTAAAAACACCTGCAAAGGCTTCCTAAGAGTTTAAAAAGGTCACTTAATCTGTTTCAGTAGGCTCCACAATCATGGGGAAGACTGCTGACTTGACAGGTGTCCAGAAGGCAGTCATTGACACACTCCACAAGGTCCCAGAGTTCCAATTTTCATTTAGAAATCAAGGTCCCAGAGTCTGGAGGAAGAGTGGAGAGGCACACAATGCAAGCTGCTTGAGGTCTAGTGTGAAGTTTCCACAATCAGTGATGGCTTGGGGAGCCATGTCATCTGCTGGTGTAGGTCCACTGTGTTTTATCAAGACCAAAGTCAGCGCAGCCGTCTACCAGGAAATTTTAGAGCACTTCATGCTTCCCTCTGGCGCCAAGCTTTTTTGGAGATGGAAATTTTATTCTCCAGCAGAACTTGGCACCTGTCCAAAATTACCAATACCTGGTTTACACACAACAGTATCACTGTGCTTGATTGGCCAGCAAACTCACCTGACCTTAATCCCCTTGAGAATCTATGGGGTATTATCAAGAGGAAGATGAGAGACACCAGACCCAACAATGCAGACGAGCTGAAGGCTGCTATCACAGCAACCTGGGCTTCCATAACACCTCAGCAGTGCCACAGGCTGATCACCTCCATGCCACGCCGCATTGATGCAGTAATTGATGCAAAAGTATTGAGTGCATTTACTGAACATACATTTCAGAAGGCCAACATTTCGGATTTTAAAAACATTTTTCAAGCTGTTGTTATAAAGTATTCTAATTTCCTAAGATAATGACTTTTGTGTTTTCATTGGCTGTAAGCCATAATCATCAACATTAACAGAAATAAACACTTGAAATAGATCACTCTGTTTGTAATGACTCTATATAATATATGAGTTTCACTTTTTGTATTGAATAATTGAAATAAATTAACTTTTTGATGATATTCTAAGTTTATGAGAAGCACCTGTATACATTAAATGGGAGTATACTCGGTATAGATCAGAGGAAGGATTTGGTTATTATAGTTAAAAGTAAGCTGAGCAGCAGTACTCAATGTCAAGCAGCAGCCGCAAAAGCAAACAAGATTTTAGGGTGTATAAAAAGAGAAATAAAATCCTGCAATCCCAAAGTACTGTTACCCCTTTATAAATCACTGGTGAGGCCACATCTGGAATATGGGATCTAATTTTGGGCTCCACATTTTAAAAAGGATATTCAGAAGTTAGAGTCAGTACAAAGGCAGTCAGCTAGATTATTACAAGGGATGGAAGGCCTCTCCTATGATGAGAGGTTGAAAAAGTTGAGCTTGTTTAGCTTAGAAAAATGACGCCTCAGAGGGGATCTCATTTACATGCATAAATATATGTGTGGTCAGTACAAAGGTCTAGCACATGACTTATTCCTTCCAAAGACCATAGTAAAGACCAGGGGGCACACTTTACGGGTGGAAGAAAAGCAATTCCGGCACCTAAACAGGAAAGGGTTCTTTACAGTCAGAGCAGTCAGGCTGTGGAATGCTCTACCACAAGAGGTAGTAATGGCAGGCACTATAACAGTTTTCAAAAAAGGGCTGGATGACTTCCTCGATACACATAACATTGTGGGTTACAGTTAAATTAGACCAAATGGGTGTTACACAGCGAACGGCAGCAGGAACTAATCGCTAAACTGAGGTACGCAGACCTCATACCTAAGAGCTACAATACCCTGAACACCTATCCCAGTTGATACCTTTCTATGGCACCTTTTGCCGGCATTCCTATACCACAATTTAGGACCTTCCAGTCGATACCCATTAGATTCTACCATAGGCTCTGGTTTCAAGTTTAACTGAAGCCCCTGATGAAAATCCCGGTGGGGTTGAAACGTTGGGCAACTATATGGTCATACAGCTCCATCAGTCAAAAACTAAAAAAGTTATAGCTCTCAGAATAAAGCGATGCAAAAAAATAATTTTTTCTATAAAATAGCTTTTATTGTGTAAAAGCGCCAAAACATAGAAAAACGATATAAATGTGGTACCGCTGTAAACGTACTGACCCGAAGAATAAACCTACCTTATCAGATTTATCACACGCGGAACAGCATAAATTTTTAAAAAAAAAAAAAAAACAATTCCTGAATTGTTGGATTTTGTTTATTCAGCCTCCCAAAAATCGGAATAGAAAGCGATCAAAAAATGTCATGTGCCTGAAAATGGTACCAATAAAAACATCAACTCATCCCGCAAAAAACAAGCCTATCACATGACTCTGTCGGCCAAAATATGGAAAAATTATAGCTCTCAAAATATGGCGATGCAAAAAAATGTGTCTTTTAGTGTGAGACAGCTGTCAATCATAAAAACCCTCTATGATTCTGGTATCGCTGTAATCGCACCGACCCGAAGAATAAAGTCATCTAATCACTTATACCGCACGAGGAACGACGTAAAAAATAAACTCTAGGGTTAGGGTTGCGCTAGCGTTAGGGTTAGGGTTGGGCTAGGGTTAGGGTTGGGCTAGGGTTAGGGTTAGGGTTTTGCTAGAGTTAGGGTTGGGCTATGATTAGGGTTAGGGTTGGGCTTGGGGTTGGGCTTGGGGTTAGGGTTGGGCTAGGGTTAGGGTTGGGCTAGGGTTGGGATTAGGGTTAGGGTTGGGCTAGGGTTAGGGTTGGGGTTGTATTAGGGTTGGGGTTAGGGTTGGGATTTTTTTCAAAAGTAAAAAAAAAAGATGATGATATGGCGACTAGTGTTGAGCGCAAGTGCTCGCTACTTGAGTTTGCATCGGGTGCACAGGTATGCACTGAGTATCGCGGGTGCTCGAGTGACATGCTCGAGTCTCCGCCCCATGTGCTTCGCGGCCTAAAAAACCTTGCGGGGATTTCCTGCCATGCATGAGCGATCCCCACATGTTTTTTTTGGGGTGTCTAATAACTGTGAAACATGCGGGCGGGGACTCGAGCATGTCACTCGATCATGCGCGATGCATGGTGCATACCTGAGTACCCGATGCAAACTCAAGTAGAGAGCACTTGCGCTCAAGATTAATGACAACTTATTCAATATGATGACCTAATGTTATCAAATTCTGTCGTTCCTCTGGGTTCAAAATGTTCACTATACCCCTTGATAAAATCCTTGAGGGGTGTAGTTTCCAAAATGGGGTCACGTGTGGGGGGTTTCCACTATTTAGGCACATCAGGGGCTCAACAGACGCGACATGGAGTCCGCTCTCGATTCCAGTCAATTTTGGGTTCAAAAAGTCACCCAGTGCTCCTTCCCTTCTGAACTCTGCCGTGCGCCCAAACACTGTATTTTCCCTACATATGGGGTATTGGCGTACTCAGGAGTAATTGCACAAAAGTTTTTGAGGTCCATTTTCTCCTCTTACCCTTGTGAAAATAAAAAAATTGGGGCTAAAACATCATTTTTGTGGAAAAAGTTAGATTTTTTTATTTTCATGGCTCCATGTTATAAACTTCTGTAAAGAACTTGGGGGTTCAGGGTGCTCACCACACATCTAGATAAGTTCCCTGAGGGGTCTAGTTTCCAAAATGGTGTCACTTGTGGGTTTTTTTCACTGTTTAGGCACGTCAGGGGCTCCCCAAACGCGACATGGAGTCTGCTAATTATTCAAACAAATTTAACATTCAAAAAGTCAAATGGTGCTCCTTCCCTTCCGAACCCTGCCGTATGCCCAAGCAGTGGTTTTCCCCCACATATGGGGTATCGGCTTACTCAGGAGAGATTGCACAACAAGTTGCATGGTGCAATTTCTCCTGTTACCCTTATGAAAATGCAAAACTGGGGGCTGAAAAATATTTTTGTGGGAAAAATGTGAAAATTTTATTTTCACGGCTCCATGTTATAAACTTCTGTGAAGCACCTGGGGGTTCAAGGTGCTCACCGCACATCTAGATAAGTTCCCTGAGGGGTCTAGTTTCCAAAATGGTGTCACTTGTGGGGGGTTTCCACTGTTTAGGCACATCAGGGGCTCCACAAACGCAACATGGTGTCCACTAATTATTCAAATTTATTCAAATTTAAAGCAAATTTTACATTCAAAAAGTCAAATGGCGCTCCTTCCCTTCCGAACCCTGCCGTGCGCCCAAACAGTGGATTTTCCCCACATATGGGGTATCTGCTTGCTCAGTGGAAATTGCACAACAAATTTTGGGGTCCATTTATTCCTGTTACCCCTGAGAAAAAAAAAATTGGGTCTAAAGTAACATTTTTGTGAAAAAAGTTAAATGTTAATTTTTTTCTTCCACATTCCAAAAATTCCTGTGAAGCACCTGAAGGGTTAATAAAGTTCTTGAATGTGGTTTTGAGCACCTTGAGGGGTGCAGTTTTTAGAATGGTGTCACTTTTGGGTATTTTCTGTCATAAAGACCCCTCAAAGTGACCTCAAATGTGATGTGGTCCCTAAAAAAATGGTTTTGTAAATTTTGTTGGAAAAATGAGAAATCACTGGTCAACTTTTAACCCTTATAGCTCCCTAATAAAAAAAAAAATTGGATTCCAAAATTGTGCTGATGTAAAGTAGAAATGTGGGAAATGTTATTTATTAACTATTTTGTGTGACGTATCTCTCTTATTTAATGGCATAAAAATTCAAATTTTGAAAATTGCAAAATTTTTGACATTTTTGCCAAATTTCCATTTTTTTCACAAATAAACGCAAGTGATATTGATGAAATTTTACCACAATCATGAAGTACAATATGTCACGAAAAAACAATCAGGGGGATCCGTTGAAGCATTCCAGAGTAATTACCTCATAAAGTGATAGTGGTCAGAATTTTAAAAATTGGCCTGGTCATTAACGTGCAAACCACCCTCGGGGGTAAAGGGGTTAATAAACAAGCACTTTGGAATTTTATTGACTGGTATGCAGTGCCGTCTTTTCCTATCAATATATAACCTCCTATATTTAATCTTTGGTTCCTCCTGAAGCACTTACTGTCTCCTGCTACCTCTGCGCTGCGGCGCCAGCAGCAGTATGATGAGGTCATAGCGTGATGACCTCATCACATTACTGCATGTCGGGACGGGGGCTGTATAGCGCTGCTCTGCTTTGCCCCAGTCCCAGCGCCGAATTGATCACCTTTATTCGTGTCTGAAAGACCTGAATACAGCTGAAAACAGGAAAATGAGAACAAAAGTCTCCTTTGGTGGGCCATATATTGTGCACGCCTGGTCTAATGTAAATGCTGCATTCAGCCACAGTTTGCTGCAAATGCTGCAGCCAGTCACTCCAAAGTCTAGTGTAAATGCTGCAGCCAGTATCTCCAAAGTCTACAGTAAATGCTGCAGTCAATCACTCCACAGTCTTCTGTAAGTGCTGCAGTCAGTCACTCCACAGTCTACTGTAAATACTGCCTTATGGGGGTCTGCTGCATCCTGTGGTGCATTAGTATTGTGACCTGGTGTTAGTAAATGCGACTGCCTTTTTTCTGTGATTTCTTTTAATCTTCTATCCTTTTCGGTAAATAGATTTTACTGTAGGGACTCACAAGCCAATGACATTGGTTCTGAGCTTTCCTATATTGGCCAATATATCAATCAATACCTCATGCATTTTATAAATAAATGTCATCGTTTTTTGTTGCACATTTCTTTTATCTTTTTTCAGGGTGCAGCCAGGCCCTTTAGTGTTGGCTAGGAAAATTGGGATGTCTCTCCTTGTGCGGTGTACTTATATAGTGGTACGTAGCCTACATGATCTAATAGTATGGGGATCACTAAGCGAGAAACTGTGCACTATCTGTGTGACTGGCGTCCTATACAACCACCTATTCCATGATTGCTAGGTGTGTGAGTGGTTGTTTCATCAGTATTTTCCACCTGTGTTGGCTCTACCTTTATCATGGGGGCTTCTGCATCCTGCAATACATTGGTATTGTTGCCTGGTGTTGGTAAATACGGCTGCCTTTTTTTCTGAGATTTATTTTAGGGTAAATGCTGCAATCACTCCACAGTCTCCTGTAAATGTGACAATCACTAAGTCTACAGTCTAGTGTAAATACTGCAGTCACTACACTGTGTGCACAGTTATTGGGCAATTTGTATTTTTGATGATTACATTTATTATTGAACAACTACAGTGCTGTCCGACAATCCAAAAGGTTAATAAATCTGAATATTTAAGAAAATTAATATGAGGTTTTGTCACATAAACAGGCAGCATAAAGTTCATGCTACTGTGAGCAAACTGTGTGAACTAAACATGCAACCACGGCCTGCAGCATCTCCCACTGAGCACTGTGACAGAGTCACTGGTTTTATTTGCGAGGGAAGGTATGTGTCACTCAGGATACTCTTCTGTGTGAACTAAGACCTACGGAATTTCTGCCAGCATGTTATATGCTGGGGGTTACCTCTTTAAAAGGGTGTGGTTTTATGGGAATGACGTAGAGATGGGAGGAAAGTCATTCCCCATACCCCCTTCCTCAGGGTGTGGCTGAACAGGGTTTAAATGTTCAGTCATTTTGTTTTCCTGGGTGGAGTGTGTGGTCTGGAGATTGAAGTTTCCAGGCTGTGTGTGGCTGATGCCAGAGAGCAACATCGGAGGACTGGTGTTGCTAAAACTTCTCATGACTATCTGCAGCCAGCAAAGGCCTTGCTGGCTAGAGGACTCTGTTATATTTAATCTTTTGTTTTCCCGTTAACCCCAAGAGGGTCTGTTTATTTTTATGGGATGCTGCAGGAGTTTATGCCACACAATAAACACGCAGGAAGTTTACCCAAACCATGTGTCCCACATCTGCCTCCAGAGAGCCGAGCAAGTCACTTTACCACAGCACATTAAGAACATTATTGATCGGCAATTGCAAAGTGAGCTGCCAGCAGCGGCTCTTGATGATTTGTGTGTCTAAGTGCATTCAGTATGGTATACCATTCCTCAGACCACTGTTAATAACCTCACTAATAACCTTGATAGCAGCCAAGGCGTGTAAGTGTGTGTATTCTGCGTGTCGCTCTCATTCTCGATACTGAATAATTGGAGATGTTGACGAGTGTATATTACCCAATTTACAGCACACAGTGTATTAACAATAGAAAACTAGTAAGAAGAATAGGGCAGTAAAAGAGGATTGGTTGGAACAATATGGAAGACATGCAGATCATACATACCTGTGAGCTCTAACAGAGAAATTAGCTAAGTTCTAGTCAACAGAAATCATATTATTGTGATGGTATTTATTGTATAACAAGTTTCATAAATTACAGAATTTTAATATGTATCTACATGTATTGCTATTATAAAAGTATTCTTTTTTAAATTAATTTTATTTTTGCTTGCAATACATGTACAAATGCAGTCATCCATAGAGTAATAATACAAAATGTTCAGTATATCCATAGCTGTTTCTTATACCACCACAGATGGGAAATATGCATTCAAAAGGAAAAAGGCGCAAAGGAAAAATAGGAGTGAAAAAATAAAAAGATAAACTGCATATCTGAGGGAAGAAAAGAAGAAAAAGAGAGAATTATATGTACCGTAAGTGCTCGTAATTAAATTTATAACTGAAATTTAGTGTGCTAGGTGCTACCATGCCAATACATCATTTATAGTATTATAGATTTAAAAGGTGACCTGTTACCAGGTCAAAGGGGACCAGTTTTTGCTCTTATTTTAATACCAATGCTCCCTTGAGTCTAATGTTTTGATTTTTTTAATTCTGCACTATACCCGGCGGTTCCAGAGATATAGGCTTTTTTTATTTACTGATTTTTCTGGTCTTTACTAAGGGGGCGAGGCTTACAGGTTTCTATGGGGTGTATCTTTGGGCTGCATTATTACCCAGTGAGAAACTCCCCCTTCGTAAAGACCATAAAAATTAGCACTAACTAAAAAGGCCCCTATTTCTGGAAAAGTACAGCAGAATTTAAATAAACGAAAACCAGAATATTCAGGGAAACAACAGAATTAAAATAAGACCAAAAAATTGACCACTTTTGATCTGGTGACAGGTGAAAACCGGAAATGGTTTTCACTTCACAGGTGTGCCCTGTCAGGTTTAATAAGTGGGATTTCTTGCCTTATAAATGGGGTTGGGACCATCAGTTGTGTTGTGCAGAAGTCTGGTGGTTACACAGCTGATAGTCCTACTGAATAAACTGTTAGAATTTGTATTATGGCAAGAAAAAAGCAGCTAAGTAAAGAAAAACGAGTGGCCATCATTACTTAAAGAAATGAAGGTCAGTCAGTCCGAAAAATTGGGCAAACTTTGAAAGTGTCCCCAAGTGCAGTTGCAAAAACCATCAAGCGCTACAAAGAAACTGGCTCACATGAGGACCGCCCCAGGAAAGGAAGACCAAGAGTCACCTCTGCTTCTGAGGATAAGTTTATCCGAGTCACCAGCCTCAGAAATCGCAGGTTAACAGCAGCTCAGATTAGAGACCAGGTCAATGCCACACAGAGTTCTAGCAGCAGACACATCTCTTCAACAACAGTTAAGAGGAGACTTTGTGCAGCAGGCCTTCATGGTAAAATAGCTGCTAGGAAACCACTGCTAAAGACAGGCAACAAGCAGAAGAGACTTGTTTGGGGTAAAGAACACTAGGAATGGACATTAGACCAGTGGAAATCTGTGCTTTGGTCTGATGAGTCCAAATTTGAGATCTTTGGTTCCAACCACCATGTCTTTGTGCAACGCAGAAAAGGTGAACGGATGGACTCTACATGCCTGGTTCCCACCGTGAAGCATGGAGGAGGAGGTGTGATGGTGTGGGGGTGCTTTGCTGGTGACACTGTTGGGGATTTATTCAAAATTGAAGGCATACTGAACCAGCATGGCTACCACAGCATCTTGCAGCGGCATGCTATTACATCCGGTTTGCGTTTAGTTGGACCATCATTTATTTTTCAACAGGACAATGACCCCAAACACACCTCCAGGCTGTGTAAGGGCTATTTGACCAAGAAGGAGAGTGATGGGGTGCTACGCCTGATGACCTGGCCTCCACAGTCACCAGACCTGAACCCAATCGAGATGGTTTGGGGTGAGCTGGACTTCAGAGTGAAGGCAAAAAGGCCAACAAGTGCTACTCATCTCTGGGAACTCCTTCAAGATTGTTGGAAGACCATTTCCGGTGACTACCTCAAGAGTGTGCAAAGCAGTCATCAAAGCAAAAGTTGGCTACTTTGAAGAACCTAGAATATAAGACATATTTTCAGTTGTTTCACACTTTTTTTGTTAAGTATATAATTCCACATGTGTTAATTCATAGTTTTGACGCCTTTAGTGTGAATATACAATTTTCATAGTTATGAAAATACGGAACAATCATTAAATGAGAAAGTGTGTCCAAACTTTTGGTCTGTACTGTATATTGGTGTTTTAATTTTTCAGCATTTCCAAGGTCTTTGCTTGCTATCAGAGAATAAAAATATGTATGCTTTTATTCAGAGGTTGAAACAATGTATACAGTTTAGTAAATCCTCACTGAATTTATCATTTTGGACCGCATTTACCAAAATTCATACATTGTATTAAATTAATAGGACAGGAGAGGAATTCTTGCTCATTGTTTATTTAGCTAATAGCGTGTTGCCTAGACTGAGTACAATTGTATCCAATAGTGAGAAACAGTCTGAAGTCTGGTGCTCTATGTGGTGCTGAATTATGGATTATCATCACCACGCAGAAGGCAATGCCTCTAGGGAAGAATACCACTGTGCGTGACATCCAATTGGGAAAACCTCCATGTTCCACCTTTATAAAGTCAGAGGCCAATGTCTGTGTTATTCTCTTCAATTTAGAGGTTGTACAAAGCCATAATCAAGCCATGTGTATTAATCCCCTAAATGTGAATAGAATTTCAGTTTCTTGGAATAAACAAGAAAGTGCCCGTTCTCTAGCATCAAGGTAAAATCTTGACTATGTTAAACAATTGAAATGTCCAGAGTAAAGAAAATGGTCTAAGGCTGCGTGCCCAATATGCGTTTTCAAGCGTTTTTGCCGCGGAATTTCCGCAGAGAAAATTCTTAAAAAACGCTTGGTAATACATGCCCCATGGTCCCAAATGATAATCCGCATGTGCTGTGAACATGCTGCGGAAATTTCCGCTGCGGATTATCATTGCGGAAAAATACGCAGCATGTCCATTAATTTTGCGGACACGCAGCAAAATTGCCGCCATTGACTTGCATTGAATCGCTTTATATCCCCATGAGCACATGTGCCCATCCGGATATCATGCGGTTCAATGCGCGGATGATACTCGAGTCTGGAGAAGAGGAGACTCTCATCCAGACTCGGGTACCATATTACCTGTTAAAAAAAGAATTTAAAATAAAAAATAAAGATTATACTCACCTTCCGATGGCCCCCGGTGTTTTCTCCGCTGTGTCCGGTCTGTTGTATGGCTCGCGGTGGACTCAAGGACCTGCAGTGACGTCATTTAGTCATGTGACAGGTCATGCGATCGCTGACGTTGGCGGTCGCGTGACCTGTCACATGACTAAATGACGTCATGGCAAGTCCTTTCACACCACCGCGAGCCATACAACAGACCGGACGCAGTGGAGAAAACACCGGGGGCCATCGGAAGGTGAGTATAATCTTTATTTTTTACCATTCTTATTCTTTTTTTTTAACTATTACTTGGTCACACTATATAAATCCATGCCGGTTGCATGGATTTATATAGTGTGACCAAGTTGTCAAGCACTTTTCCAAGTGATGCTAGAATCGCTTGGAAAA
Organism: Phyllobates terribilis; assembly: GCF_046119375.1. Classification (NCBI taxonomy): domain Eukaryota; kingdom Metazoa; phylum Chordata; class Amphibia; order Anura; family Dendrobatidae; genus Phyllobates; species Phyllobates terribilis. Next base: position 112,896,239 of record NW_027362761.1, on the reverse strand, counting down.
GCGCTTGAAAACCCGTATGCAGAAATGCATGCAAAAACGCTTGACAAACACTTCTACTTGGCAGGAAAAACGCATGTAAAATCTGCATGCGTTTTTTCTGCCAGGGAGATGCGGAAAAAATCTGCAGCATTTCTGCATCGTGGGCACTTAGCCTAAGGCTATGTGCCCACGTTGCATTTATGAAGCAGAAAATTTCTGCTGCATAAATGCAAGTCCTCTCCCGGAAAAACGCATGCGGAATCCCGCACGCGTTTATCGTGCATTTTTCGCGCGTTTATCACGCGTTTTCCACATGCGGAATTGCCTTGCGTTTTTTATGCATTGGACAAAGGCAATTCCGCTTGCGGAAACGCAAAATTAAATGACATGCTGCGGATTTTTGAACGCGGCATAAATGCTGCGGAAAAATCCGCAGCATGTGCATAGAACTTGCGGAATCCCATTGGGGACCATGGGGTGCGGATATACATGCGTTTTTCAAGCGTTTACGCTGCGGAAATTCCGCAGCATATACGCTTGAAAAATGCTACGTGGGCACACAGCCTAACTGTGCACTTCACATACTATTGTCTATCTTTATATTTTCTTAGTTGTTACAGGCTAAATCAGGGCATACACTAAAAGTGGTTTTCCAGGACTTCGGTATCATTCTGTGACTTATGTTTAGGATAAGTTATCAATATCAGATAAGTGGAGGTTTGACTCCAGAAATCTCCACCTCAGATTGAACAGGACGTGGTGCAGAAGAACTGGGACAGCTCTGTATGATGGGTTTGGTGCTGAGTAGTGTTGAGCGAGCATGCTCGACACTGCTCGTTACTCACCCGAGCATCACGCTATTCGGGATGTTCGGCGAGCACCGAGCATTTCCGGGTTACTCGGGCGGGAGCTCGGGTCTCCGCCCTGCACATTTGGCGCTCTTTACAGAGCCAATGAACATGCAGGGATTGCCAGCCAGTCACTGTAATGCCGCAGCCATGTTGTTTGTGGGCATTACAGTGATTGGCTGGCCGCACAGCGTCACCTCGAGTATTTAAAACCGGGCGCCGCCATCTTGGACACAGTCGCTCCGGATCAGACAGTGTAGGGTCAGTGTGAAATAGGTAGTGAAGGGTCTCTAAAGCCTGCCATATCAAACAAACAGTCCTTCTCAGGACTAAAATCCATCCCAGATATCAGGCAGGAAGGCAGGCAGGCTGTATAGGAGATGCAGTGGTTATACCAGCATACGCTGCATTACAGTCCTGTGTGCTCCTGTTGGTCAAATTGCTAGACTTATCACCGCGGTCTCAGGGGCCAGGAAAAAATATTTTTTTTTTCATCTAAATCCTGTATTTTTTTTTCCCTCAGTCAGACTGTCCAAATATGTGTCTTATTAACCTTTTGGTATTCCCTCCCCCCCACCTCCAAAAAAAGTTGAGTGTGTCTGTGACTTTTCAGACTCCAATATATCTGTTTAAAAGAGTCTGGTGTAGGCCAGAAAAATAGAACTGTGGTTTTGAAGTTCCACAGGTCAAATCTCTGTATTATCCTGCTTTTGGCATTTTTTGCCGTAAAAATAAACTGTAATAGTGTCTCCCTGACTGGTCAGACACAAATATATCTGTTTCAAAGAGTCTGGTGTACGCCACATAGGTATAACTGTGGTTTTGCAGTTCCACAGGTCAAATCTCTGTATTATCCTGCTTTTGACATTTTTTGCCGTAAAAAAAACTGTAATAGTGTCTCCCTGACTGTTCAGACACCAATATATCTGTTTAAAACAGTCTGGTGTAGGCCAGAAAAATAGAACTGTGGTTTTGCACTTCCACGGGTCAAATCTCTGTATTATCCTGCTTTTGGCATTTTTTGCCATAAAAAAAAACTGTAATAGTGTCTTCCTGACTGTTCAGACACAAATATATCTGTTTGAAAGATTCTGGTGTACGCCACATAACTATAACTGTGGTTTTGCAGTTCCACGGGTCAAATCTCTGTATTATCCACTTTTGGGTCTTTTTTACATAAAAAAAAACAGTTTGAGTGTGTCGCTGACTGTTCAGCCCCAAATATATCTATTTAAAAAAGTCTGATATACGCCAGTAAATTAGAACGGTGGTTTTGCAGTTCCACGGTTCAAATCTCTGTATTATCCAGCTTTTGGCCTGTTTTACGTTAAAAAAACAGTAATAGTGTCTCCCTGTCTGTTCAGTCACAAATATATCTGTTTAAAAGATTCTGGTGTAGGCCAGACAAATAGAACTGTGGTTTTCCTCTTCCACGGTTCTAATCTCCTTTTTATTACCTTTTTCCATTGATAGTGCGAGTGTAAGCTATTTTACTTCATTTACAATGGGCAAGGCGCGTGGCAAGGGACGTGGAACTGGACGTTCTGGTGATGGTGCGTGTAGAGGACGGGGCCGTGGCCAAGGTGAAAATGTGCCACAACCAACAGCCACATCTTCTCGCTCCCACTTCTTGACCGAATTACTAGGAAAGCACACTACAACACCAGTATTGCGAACTGATCAGTGTGAACAGTTTATTAATTGGATAGCAGATAATACTTCCAGTTACCTGGGCACCACTACCTCCGGTCTGTCTTCCACACGGTCAAGTTTTAGTAGCCGTGAGTCTCGATCGCATACTCCTCCTCACCCTGATGCTCCTTCCTCCCACCATGCCGAGTGTCGTCAGACAGCAACTGATCCCACACTTGGACACTCTGAAGAGCTGTTCACTGCTCCATTTCCATATTTGTGCCCCTCGCCTGCTCCGCTTGAAGTGGTGGAAGAGGAGATCCCATGTAGCGATGCCAAAATATTTGAACAGCCGCGGCCACAGGAAGTCGACGCTGGCAATTTGTCACAAGAGGTGGACGATGACGTGACACAATTGCCACGAAGTGAGGAGGAGGACCGTGGTGCGGAAGAGGAAGAGGAGGAGGTGGTGGATGAACTAGTAACTGACCCAACGTGGCAGGAGGACACGCAGAGCGAGGCCAGCAGCACACAGGGGGAGGGAGGCAGAGTACCCCAACAGGCAGGAAGAAGCAATGTGGTTGCCGCACACAGAAGGCGGGCAACAGTTCCCCGTAACACCAACACGAGGGACGTTGCCAGTACAACCGGTAGGTCTTACAGAGTCTGGAACTTTTTTAAAGACTCTGCTGATAACCCCAAAAAGGTCATTTGTACCACCTGCCATGCCAGCATCAGCAGGGGTGACAAAACTACCAGCCTGACCACCACCAGCATGATCAGGCACATGACAGCAAAGCACCCGACTTTGTGGGGCGAACCACAGGGTCCATGACCAGTGTCAGTGGGTGTCACCACTGCTTCTTCCGCTGTTGTGCATGTGATAGAACCCCCTGTTGTGCGTGCAAAGCAACCTGTCCATACTCCATGCAAAGATGCCCCCTCCTCTCAGTCTTCACTTGTTATGGCAGTTTCTCAAGAAACAGCATCAACGTCCACGTCCACGTACCACCACAGCGTTCAATTGTCCATATCCCAGACCTTTGAACGAAAGCGGAAATTCGCAACTAACGCCCCACAGGCCACAGTCCTAAATTCGCACATTTCACGACTGCTTGCGTTGGAAATGCTGCCTTTTAGGCTGGTGGAGACAGAATCCTTCCGCAACCTTATGGCGGTGGCCGTCCCTCGGTACTCGGTCCCCAGCCGAGACTATTTTGCCCAGTGTGCCATCCCCGCACTACACAAGCACGTGTCCCAAAACATCTGCCGTGCCCTCAACAACGCAGTTACTGGGAGAGTCCCCCTGACAACGGACACATGGACAAGTGCTTGTGGCCTGGGACGGTACATCTCCCTGACGGCACACTGGGTAAACATAGTTGAAGCCGGGACCCAGTCGGACCTTGGGACGGAACACATCCTCCCCACACCGAGGATTGCGGGCCCTATGTCAGTCAGAGTTGCTCCCACAGTGTACAGCTCCTGCGCATCATCCTCCTCCTTCTCATGTTCAGCCTCCACCTCAGATATCACCACATCAGTTACAAGCTGGAAGCACTGCAGTAGTGCCTCAGCCAAGCGGCAACAGGCTGTGCAGAAACTCATAAGCTTAGGTGATAAACATCACACTGCTTGTGAGTTGTGGACAGCTGTGAAAGAGCAGGCAGATCTGTGGCTGAGACTGCTGAACCTACATCCAGGCATGGTCGTGTGTGACAATGGCCGTAACCTGGTGGCGGCTCTGAGGCGAGGCGAGATCACACACGTACCATGCCTGGCTCATGTGCTTAACCTCGTGGTACCGCGGTTTCTTAAATCGTACCCCGAGTTGCCAGATCTGCTCGTCAAAGTACGCCGCCTGTCAGCTCATTTTCGGAAGTCGGCTACAGCTTCCGCCGCCCTTGCTGTGTTGCAGCAGCGTTTGAAGCTTCCGCAACACCGACTGGTGTGTGATGTCCCCACACGTTGGAACTCTACCCTCCACATGTTGCAAAGGATTTGTGAGCAGAAGAGAGCAGTTGTGGAGTACCAGCTGCAACAAGGCCGTAGATATTCAGGTCAGAATCCACACATAAGACCTCAGGAGTGGACCTGGATGTCTGACATATGTACCATCCTGACAAACTTTGAGGAGTCCACCAAGATGGTGAGTGGCGATGACGCCATCATTAGCGTCAGCATTCCACTTGTCTGTCTTTTGCAACGCTCTCTGCAGAGAATTAAAGAGGAGGCATTGCAGCCAGAGTATGATGAGATGAATCAAGAAGCCGTAGCGGGCGATTACACACAGCCCAGCCTCAACTCATCCCAACGTGAATTGGGGGGACAATGAGGGAGAGGAGGAGGAGGAGTAGGAAGAACAGGAGCTGGTATCATGCGCTGTAGACGGTAGTACCTGTACAACTGTCATACCGTTGGTTCAGCGTGGGTGGCCTGAGGACAGGGGGGAGGAGGAGGGGGAGGAGGAGAGCATGGTCAGTCGTCATCTTGGTGATGACACGGAAGTTTTGCCCGTTACCAGTCTGGCACGCATGGCTGAATTTATGTTACGCTGCCTTAACCGTGACCATGGCGTTGTCAAAATGTTGGGTGACAGTCATTACTGGTTGGTGACACTTTTAGACCCCCGCTACAAGGAGAACTTTCACTCTCTTATTCCTGAGGTGGAGAGGTCTACAAAAATGGGGCAGTACCAGAAGGCCCTTGCTGCAGAACTGTTAGAAAAATTCCCATCTGAACACGCTAGTGGCAGAGGTCACAGTTCGTTGCCCAACCAAGGCGTACAGGCGAGAGAGACGCAACTCCAATCCAGCAGAGGCAGGGGAACACTGTCAAAGTTCTGGGACAGTTTTCTGAGACCCGCCCAGCTTACAGGCCCTGAGGCACAGGGTACTCTCACAAGGAGTGGAAAGTTTCAAAAGATGGTGAGGGAATACCTTGCCGATCGTACCAGCGTCCTCCGTGATTCCTCTGTGCCTTTTAATTATTGGGTATCCAAGCTGGACACTTGGAATGAACTCGCTCTGTACGCCTTGGAGGTCCTGGCCTGCCCTGCTGCTAGCGTGTTATCGGAGCGTGTTTTTAGTGCCGCTGGGGGAATTATAACAGATAAGCACACTAGCCTGTCAACTGACAATGCTGACAAGGTGACCCTTATCAAAATGAACAAGGGCTGGATTGGGCCAGACTTCTCAACACCACCAAATGACAACAGAGTAACATAAAGTCAAATCCACTGTGTTATTTCGGGAGGTGTATTCCCATGCACCGCTTCACACCCACACATGGGTATACGCTTCCTCATTTCGGCTGTATTTTGCTCTTCTCCTTATCCTCAGCCTCCACCACCACTATACCACCAGGGTGACCTTGGTCCGTGTTGCCAGCATTGCAAGTTCCTCTGTCCTAATTTTTGGCAGCTTTTGCTTGGAAGGCATAGGCAAAGACTATGGGAGACCCACTCCCCAATAATGGGAATAATGTTTTAAGTTGCTGTACTGCATGGCTCTTCCAAGGGGCATTTAAACCATCTTGTTAAGTAACTACAACCTCCACGTTTCTTCCAAGGGGCATTAAAACCGTCTTGTTAAGCTACTGTGACCTCCACCACTTTTCCCAGGGGCATTGATATTGTCCTTTTATTCCACTGCGACCTACACCATTCTTCCAAGGGGCATTAAAACCGTCTTGTTAAGCTACTGCAACCTCCACGTCTCTTCCAAGGGGCATTTAACCGTCTTGTTAAGCTACTGCGACCTCCACCACTTTCCCCAGGGGCATTAAAACCATCTTGTTAAGCTACTGCGACCTCCACCATTCCTCGAAGGGGCAGTAAAACCGTCTTGATAAGCTACTGCAACCTCCACGTCTCTTCCAAGGGGCATTAAAACCGTCTTGTTAAGCTACTGCAACCTCCAAGTCTCTTCCAAGGGGCATTAAAACCGTCTTGTTAAGCTACTGCAAACTCCACGTCTCTTCCAAGGGGTATTAAAACCGCCTTTTTAAGCTACTGCGACCTCCACGTCTCTTCCAAGGGGCTTTAAAACCGTCTTGATAAGCTACTGCGACCTCCACCACTTTTCCCAGGGGCATTGATATTGTCTTTTTATTCCACTGCGACCTCCACCATTCTTCCAAGGGGCATTAAAACTGTCTTGTTAAGCTACTGCGACCTCCACCACTTTTGTCAGGGGCATTGATATTGTCTTTTTATTCCACTGCAACCTCCACGTCTCTTCCAAGTGGCATTAAAACCGTCTTGTTAAGCTACTGCGACCTCCACCATTCTTCCAATGGGCATTAAAAAGGTCTTGTTAAGCAACTGCAACCTCCACGTCTCTTCCAAGCAGCATTAACACCGTCTTGTTAAGCTACTGACACCTCCACGTCTCTTCCAAGGGGCATTAAAACTGTCTTGTTAAGCTACTGCAACATCCACGTCTCTTACAAGGGGCAATAAAACTGTCTTGTTAAGCTATTGCGACCTCCATGTCTCTTCCAAGGGGCATTAAAACCGTCTTGTTAAGCTACTGCGTCCTCCAAAACTTTTCCCAGGGGCATTGATATTGTCTTTTTATTCTACTGCGACCTCCACCATTCTTCCAAGGGGCATTAATACCGTCTTGTTAAGCAACTGCAACCTCCACCTCTTTTCCCAGGGGCATTGAAATTTCTTTTTATTCCACTGCGACCACCACCATTCTTCCAAGGGTCATTAAAACCATCTTGTTAAGCTACTGCGACCTCCACCACTTTTCCCAGGGGCATTTATATTGTCTTTTTATTCCACTGCGACCTCCACGTCTCTTCCAAGGGGCATTAAAACCGTCTTTTTAAGCTACTGCAAATTCCACGTCTCTTCCAAGGGGCATTAAGACCATCTTGTTAAGCTACTGCAACCTCCACGTCTCTTCCAAGGGGCATTAAAACTGTCTTGTTAAGCTACTGCAACCTCCACGTCTCTTCCAACGGGCATTAAAACCGTCTTGTTAAGCTACTGTGACCTCCACCACTATTCCCACGGGCATTCATATTGTCTTTTTATTCCACTGCAATCTCCACGTCTCTTCCAAGGGGCATTAAAACCGTCTTGTTAAGCTACTGCAACCTCCACATCTCTTCCAAGGGGCATTAAAACTGTATTGTTAAGCTACTGCGACCTCCACGTCTCCTCCAAGGGGCATTAAAACCGTCTTATTAAGCTACTGCGACCTCCACCACTTTTCCCAGGGGAATTGATATTGTCTTTTTACTCCTCTGCGACCTCCACCATTCTTCCATGGGGTATTAAAACCGTCTTGTTAAGCTACTGCGACCTCCACCACTTTTCCCAGGGGCATTTATGTTGTCTTTTCATTCCACTGCGACTTCCACGTCTCTTCCAAGGGGTATTAAAACTGTCTTGTTAAGCTACTGCAAACTCTGCGTCTCTTCCAAGGGGCATTAAAACCGTCATGATAAGCTACTGCGACCTCCACCACTTTTCCCAGGGGCATTTATATTGTCTTTTTATTCCACTGCGACCTCCACGTCTCTTTCAAGGGGCATTAAAACTGTCTTGTTAAGCTACTGCAATCTGGCGTCTCTTTCAAGGGGCATTAAAACCGTCTTGTTAAGCTACTGCAACCTCCACGTCTCTTCCAAGGGGCATTAAAACCATCTTGTTAAGCAACTGTGACCTCCACCTCTTTTCCCAAGGGCATTCATATTGTCTTTTTATTCCACTGCAAGCTCCACGTCTCTTCCAGTGGGGCATTAAAACCATCTTGTTAAGCTGCAGCAACCTCCACGTGTCTTCCAAGGGGCATTAAAACCATCTTGTTAAGCAACTGCAACCTCCACGTCTCTTCCAAGGGGCATTAAACCCGTCTTGTTTATCTACTGCAACCTCCACGTCTCTTCCAAGGGGCATTAAAACCATCTTGTTAAGCCACTGCAACCTCCACGTCTCCTCCAAGGGGCATTAAAACCGTCTTGTTAAGCTACTGCGACCTCCACCACTTTTCCCAGGGGCATTGATATTGTCTTTTTATTCCACTGCGACCTCCACCATTCTTCCAAGGGGCATTAAAATCGTTTTGTTAAGCTACTGCGACCTCCACCACTTTTCCAAGGGGCATTGATATTGTCTTTTTATTCCACTGCGACCTCCACCATTCTTCCAAGGGGCATTAAAACCGTCTTGTTAAGCTACTGCTACCACCACTTTTCCCAGTGGCATTGATATTGTCTTTTTTTTCCACTGCAACATCCACGTCTCTTCCAAGGGGTATTAAAACCGTCTTGTTAAGCTACTGCAACCTCCATGTCTCTTACAAGGGGCATTAGAACCGTCTTGTTAAGCTACTGTAACCTCCATGTCTCTTCCAAGGGGCATTAAAACCGACTTGTTAAGCTTCTGCGACCTCCATCACTTTCACCAGGGGCATTAAAACCGTCTTTTTAAGCTACTGCGACCTCTACCATTATCCAAGGGGCATTAAAACCGTCTTGTTAAGCTACTGCGACCTCCACCACTTTTCCAAGGGGCATTTATATTGTCTTTTTATTCCACTGCGACCTCCACCATTCTTCCAAGGGGCATTAAAACCGTCTTGTTAAGCTACTGCGACCTCCACCATTCTTCCAAGGGGCATTAAAACGGTCTTGTTAAGCAACTGCAACCTCCACGTCTCTTCCAAGGAGCATTAACACCATCTTGTTAAGCTGCTGACACCTCCACGTCTCTTCCAAGGGGCATTAAAACTGTCTTATTAAGCTACTGCAACGTCCAAGTCTCTTCAAAGGGGCATTAAAACTGTCTTGTTAAGCTATTGCGACCTCCACGTCTCTTCCAAGGGGCATTAAAACCGTCTTGTTAAGCTACTGCGTCCTCCAAAGCTTTTCCCAGGGGCATTGATATTGTCTTTTTATTCTACTGCGACCTCCACCATTCTTCCAAGGGGCATTAATACCGTCTTGTTAAGCTACTGCAACCTCTACCACTTTTCCCAGGGGCATTGAAATTGTCTTTTTATTCCGCTGCGACCTCCATCATTCTTCCAAGGGGCATTAAAACCATCTTGTTAAGCTACTGCGACCTCCACCACTTTTCCCAGGGGCATTTATATTGTCTTTTTATTCCACTGCGACCTCCACGTCACTTCCAAGGGGCATTAAAACTGTCTTGTTAAGCTGCTGCAATCTCCACATCTCTTCCAAGGGGCATTAAAACGTCTTGTTAACCTACTGCAACCTCCACGTCTCTTCCAAGGGGCACTAAAACAGTCTCGTTAAGCAACTGCAACCTCCACGTCTCTTCCAAGGTGCACTAAAACTGTCTTGTTTATCTACTGCAACCTCCACGTCTCTTCCAAGGGGCATTAAAACCATCTTGTTAAGCTACTGCAACCTCCACGTCTCTTCCAAGGGGCATTAAAATCGTATTGTTAAGCTACTGCGACCTCCACGTCTCCTCCAAGGGGCATTAAAACCGTCTTATTAAGCTACTGCGACCTCCACCACTTTTCCCAGGGGCATTTATATTGTCTTTTTATTCCTCTGCGACCTCCACCATTCTTCCATGGGGCATTAAAACCGTCTTATTAAGCTACTGCGACCTCCACCACTTTTCCCAGGGGCATTTATGTTGTTTTTTTATTCCACTGCGACCTCCACGTCTCTTCCAAGGGGTATTAAAACTGTCTTTTTAAGCTACTGCAAACTCTGCGTCTCTTCCAAGGGGCATTAAAACAGTCTTGTTAAGCTACTGCGACATCCACCACTTTTCCCAGGGGCATTTATATTATCTTTTTATTCCACTGCGACCTCCACGTCTCTTCCAAGGGGCATTAAAACCGTCTTGTTAAGCTACTGCAACCTCCACGTCTCTTCCAAGGGGCATTAAAACCGTCTTGTTAAGCAACTGTGACTTCCACCTCTTTTCCCAAGGGCATTCATATTGTCTTTTTATTCCACTGCAACCTCCACGTCTCTTCCAATGGGGCATTAAAACCGTCTTGTTAAGCTGAAGCAACCTCCACGTCTCTTCCAAGGGGCATTAAAACTGTCTTGCTAAGCTACTGCAACCTCCACGTCTCTTCCAAGGGGCATTAAAACCATCTTGTCAAGCAACTGCAACCTCCACGTCTCTTCCAAGGGGCATTAAAACCGTATTGTTAAGATACTGCGACCTCCACGTCTCCTCCAAGGGGCATTAAAACCGTCTTGCTAAGCTACTGCAACCTCCACGTCTCTTCCAAGGGGCATTAAAACCATCTTGTTAAGCAACTGCAACCTCCACGTCTCTTCCAAGGGGCATTAAAACCGTCTTGTTTATCTACTGCAACCTCCACGTCTCTTCCAAGGGGCATTAAAACCGTATTGTTAAGATACTGCGACCTCCACGTCTCCTCCAAGGGGCATTAAATCGTCTTGTTAAGCTACTGCGACCTCCACCACTTTTCCCAGGGGCATTGATATTGTCTTTTTATTTCACTGCGACCTCCAGCATTCTTCCAAGGAGCATTAAAATCGTTTTGTTAAGCTACTGCGACTTCCACCACTTTTCCCAGGGGCACTGATATTGTCTTTTTATTCCACTGCGACCTCCACCATTCTTCCAAGGGGCATTAAAACCGTCTTGTTAAGCTACTGCAACCTCCACCACTTTTCCCAGGGGCATTTATATTGTCTTTTTATTCCACTGCGACCTCCACGGCTCTTCCAAGGGGCATTAAAACTGTCTTGTTAAGCTACTGCAAACTCCACGTCTCTTCCAAGAGGCATTAAAACCGTCTTCTTAAGCTACTGCGACCTCCACCACTTTTCCCAGGGGCATTTATATTGTCTTTTTATTCCACTGTGACCTCCACGTCTCTTCCAAGGGGCATTAAAACCGTCTTGTTAAGCTACTGCAACATCCTCGTCTCTTCCAAGGGGCATTAAAACCGTCTTGTTAAGCTACTGCAACCTCCACGTCTCTTCCAAGGGGCAATAAAACCGTCTTGGTAAGCTACTGCAACCTCCACGTCTCTTCCAAGGGGCATTAAAACCGTCTTGTTAAGCTACTGCAACCTCCACCACTTTTCCCAGGGGCATTTATATTGTCTTTTTATTCCACTGCGACCTCCACGGCTCTTCCAAGGGGCATTAAAACTGTCTTGTTAAGCTACTGCAAACTCCACGTCTCTTCCAAGAGGCATTAAAACCGTCTTCTTAAGCTACTGCGACCTCCACCACTTTTCCCAGGGGCATTTATATTGTCTTTTTATTCCACTGTGACCTCCACGTCTCTTCCAAGGGGCATTAAAACCGTCTTGTTAAGCTACTGCAACATCCACGTCTCTTCCAAAGGGCATTAAAACCGTCTTGTTAAGCTACTGCAACCTCCATGTCTCTTCCAAGGGGCATTAAAACCGTCTTGGTAAGCTACTGCAACCTCCACGTCTCTTCCAAGGGGCATTAAAATCGTCTTGTTAAGCTACTGCAACCTCCACCACTTTTCCCAGGGGCATTTATATTGTCTTTTTATTCCACTGCGACCTCCACGGCTCTTCCAAGGGGCATTAAAACTGTCTTGTTAAGCTACTGCAAACTCCACGTCTCTTCCAAGGGGCATTAAAACAGTCTTCTTAAGCTACTGCGACCTCCACCACTTTTCCCAGGGGCATTTATATTGTCTTTTTATTCCACTGTGACCTCCACGTCTCTTCCAAGGGGCATTAAAACCGTCTTGTTAAGCTACTGCAACATCCACGTCTCTTCCAAGGGGCATTAAAACCGTCTTGTTAAGCTTCTGCAACCTCTACGTCTCATCCAAGGGGCATTAAAACCGTCTTGTTAAGCTACTGCAACCTCCACTTCTCTTCCAAGGGGCATTAAAACCGTCTTGTTAAGCTACTGTGGCCTCCACCACTTTTCCCAAGGGCATTCATATTGTCTTTTTATTCCACTGCGACCTCCACGTCTCCTCCAAGGGGCCTTAAAACCGTCTTGTTAAGCTGCTGCAACCTCCACGTCTCTTCCAAGGGGCATTAAAACCGTCTTGTTAAGCTACTGCAACCTCCACGTCTCTTCCAAGGGGCATTAAAACAGTCTTGTTAAGCAACTGCAACCTCCACGTCTCTTTCAAGGGGCATTAAAATCGTCTTGTTTATCTACTGCAACCTCCACGTCTCTTCCAAGGGGCATTAAAAACGTCTTGTTAAGCTACTGCAACCTCCACGTCTCTTCCAAGGGGCATTAAAACCGTATTGTTAAGCTACTGCATCCTCCACGTCTCCTCCAAGGGGCATTAAAAACATCTTGATAAGCTACTGCGACCTCCACCACTTTTCCCGGGGCATTGATATTGTCTTTTTATTCCACTGCGACCTCCACCATTCTTCCAAGGGGCATTAAAATCGTTTTGTTAAGCTACTGCGACCTCCACCACTTTTCCCAGGGGCATTGATATTGTCTTTTTATTCCACTGCGACCTCCACCATTCTTCCAAGGGGCATTAAAACCGTCTTGTTAAGCTACTGCTACCTCCACCTCTTTTCCCAGGGGCATTGATATTGTCTTTTTATTCCACTGCGACATCCACGTATCTTCCAAGGGGTATTAAAACCGTCTTGTTAAGCTACTGCAACCTCCACGTCTCTTACAAGGGGCATTAGAACCGTCTTGTTAAGCTACTGTTACCTCCACGTCTCTTCCAAGGGGCATTAAAACCGTCTTTTTAAGCTACTGCGACCTCCACCACTTTCACCAGGGGCATTAAAACCGTCTTGTTAAGCTACTGCGACCTCTACCATTATCCAAGGGGCATTAAAACCGTCTTGTTAAGCTATTGTGACCTCCACCACTTTTCCAAGGGGCATTGATATTGTTTTTTTATTCCACTGCGACCTCCACCATTCTTCCATTGCATTGCATTGCATTTCCTCCTAATTTTAATCAGCTTTTGCTTTTCAATGCATATGCGAACACTAAGGGAGACCCACTCCCCAATAATGGGTAGAAGGTTTTTAGTATGCTGTAATCCATGTCTGTTTCAAGGGGCATTGCAGTTCCTCGTAATTTTTGGAAAGCCTTCCATTCACTGCTTAGGCCAACAGTGCACAGGAGACCCAGTTTCTATAAATGGAAAAAACGGTTTAGTTAAGGCCCTCTGACTTCCATATCACTTCCAAGGGGCATTGGAGTGCCTCAAAATTTTTGTTAGGCATTGCACTCACTGCATGCCCTTTAACTGTGTAGCCGAACCGCTCCTTTTGATAGAGAAACATATCCTACAAGACATGTGTGGTTGACTGGCCTGATATTGATGTGAATGGTCCCTGTTCCTCCTGCTCTTTCTCCTTTGCCACCACCTCATCCATCATTCATCACCTGAAGCTTTGTTTTAACGGGAGTCATAGAACTGGGATAGTAGCAGAAAAACATCCAGCAATCCTCGGAGGAGGTAGGATATGCGCCAAAACGCTGACCACCTCAGGCCTAGCCACTACTACATACATGCGCTTGCATTCCAAGAAAACAAAGCAGATGCTAACTTCTATCATCATCATCATGCTCCTCATCTTGGTACTCTCAACTCCCCTGGTGGAGAAGCCAGAGCCCACCAGAGGAATCTGGTTCTCTGGTGGGCTCCTCCAATGCTGCCCTAAAGCAGGCCAGGCTAAGAAAGGTGTGGGGCAAGTTTCAAGGAGAAATAGGGGCGGCTGGGGACGGTTTATGGACACGTGGCCGCCCCCAGGCGGCTGTGGACCTAGTATGGACACCCAGTCGCCCCCTGGCGGCTGGGGACCGAGTGTGGACACCCGGCCACCGGGAGGCTGGGGACTGAGTATGGATACCTTGCTGCCGAAGCAGCCATGAGGTAGTGGCCAGCTTCGGCCTCCTCCAAACTAAAAGGCCCCATTTCAAGTGCAAGCTAGCAGTATGGTATTGCAGCCTGGGGGTGGTTGGGTGGCAGGTTGCACACTAACGCTTGCATTCCAAGAAAACAAAGCAGATGCTAACTTCTATCATCATCATCATGCTCCTCACCTTGGCACTCTCAACTCCCCTGATGGAGAAACCAGGGCCCAAGGGAGGAGTCTGGTTCTCTGGTGGGCTCGTCCAATGCTGCCCTAAAGCAAGTCAGGCTAAGAAAAGTGTGGGGGAAATTTCAAGGAGAAATAGGGGCGGCTGGGGACCGTTTATGGACACCCGGCCGCCCCCAGGCGGCTGGGGACCGTGTGTGGACACCCTGCTGCGGGGCGGCTGGGGACCGAGTATGGACACCCGGCCGTCCCCTGGTGGCTGGGGACCGAGCATGAACACCCGGCCGCCGGGCGGCTGGGGACTGCGTATGAATCCCTTGCTGCCGAAGCAGCCATTAGGTAGTGGCCAGCTTCGGCCTCCTCCAAACTAAAAGGCCCCATTTCAAGTGCAAGCAAGCTAGCAGTATGGTATTGCAGTCTGGAGGTGGGTGGGTGGCAGGCTGCATACTTGTGCTTGCATTGCAAGGAATGGGGGAGGTACAATTCAACACTGCCCTGGGACAAGGACTTGCACGGGGATAGTTGCAAGTCTGCATCTTCTGATGCGGCAAGGATCACTTCTGATGGACACACTTTTAGGCAGTGACCTGGGTGTCAGAGATGCTTCCAGGGGTCTTCCCCATGCTGTTCCCATGTCTTTTCAGCACTGTATGCATGTGTCACACAGCACATGGCCAGATAAGATTGTAAAATGTTAAAATGACATTTCCCGGTGAATGCATTTGTCACGGTTGAAAGCAATACAAAAGTGCAAAAACGCATAAAAAATGCTACTTGTGAACATAGCCCACGGTGTGGAGGAGTATTTTTGTTTTTGGTTATTTATGTTACCTTATACACAAGTCTTTACCCTGGAAAGGAAGTTCCTTAACATATTTCACAGGAAAACTGTTTCAGTTTAGTTTTTGAACGTTTTATTGTGAGCCCGTTAAAGTGGCTTAATACCTCTGACCATGTTATTGACAGCTGTGACCTGGGGGTTAGAAATACTTCTTGGGGTGATGCCCATGCTGTCCCCATGCCTTTTGAGCACTGTCACTATCGTTTTGGGCACTTTTTAGGCTTTCTACAGACTGCCGGGGGTGCCGCCGCAAAAATGCTCGGGTCTCCCATAGACTAACATTGGGCTCGTTGCACGGGTCGAGCACCCGAGTATCACGGCGAGCTCGGCCCGAGCTTCGAGCACCCGAGTCTTTTAGTGCTCGCTCAACACTAGCACTGAGTAGTGTTGAGCAAGCACTAAAATGCTCGGGTGCTCGAAGCTCGGGCCGAGCTCACCGTGATACTCGGGTGCTCGACCTGAGCAACGAGCCCAATATTAGTCTATGGGAGACCCGAGCATTTTTGCGGCGGCACCCCCGGCAGTCTGTAGAAAGCCTAAAAAGTGCTCAAAACGATAGTGACAGTGCTCAAAAGACATGGGGACAGCATGGGCATCGCCCCAGGAAGCATTTCTGACCCCCAGGTCACTGCTGTCAACAACGTGATCAGAGGTATTAAGCCACTTTTACGGGCTTACAATAAAACGTTCAAAAACAAAACTGAAACGGTTTTCCTGTGAAATATGTTCAGGAACTTCCTTTCCAGGGTAAAGACTTGTGTATAAGGTAAAATAAATAACCAAAAACAAAAATACTCCTCCACACCTTGAGCTATGTTCACAAGAAGCATTTTTTATGCGTTTTTGCACTTTTGTATTGCTTTCAACCGCGACAAATGCATTCACAGGGAAATGTCATTTTAACATTTTACAATCTTATCTGGCCATGTGCTGTGTGACCCATGCATACAGTGCTGAAAAGACATGGGAAAAATATGGGGAAGACCCCTGGAAGCATCTCTGACACCCAGGTCACTGCCTAAAAGTGTGCCCATCAGAAGTGATCCTTGCCGCATCAGAAGATGCAGACTTGCAACTATCCCCGTGCAAGTCCTTGTCCCAGGGCAGTGTTCAATTGTACCTCCCCCATTCCTTGCAATGCAAGCGCAAGTATGCAGCCTGCCACCCACCCACGCCCAGGCTGCAATACCATACTCCTAGCTTGCACTTGAAATGGGGCCTTTTAGTTTGGAGGAGGCCGAAGCTGGCCACTACCTCATGGCTGTTTTGGCAGCGAGGTATCCATACTCAGTCCCCAGCCGCCCGGCGGCCGGGTGTCCACGCTCAGTCCCCAGCCGCCAGGGGGCGGCCGGGTGTCCACACACAGTCCCCAGCCGCCTGGGGGCGGCCGGGCATAGGCGGATTATAATGAGGGCAATCTGTGCTACCGCCTGGGGCCCCGAACTTCTAAGGGACCCGGGGCTCCGGGGTGTCTATGGACAGATTGCCTTCATTATATGTGCGGCGCCGTGGCACATACCGGCAGACAATGGCGGGGGGGCTCCCGGACCTCTCCCCCAGCAGCGGCGCACGGCCGCTGCTTCTTCTTCGGCCGGGCCAGCACTGCAGCAGTTAACTTCCCTGTGCTGGCCCGGTCTCGTCACTGCTAGGAGACACGGCCCTGTGCGCGGCCGTGTCTCCTAGCTGTGACGTCACGCAGTGTGCACCCGGCCTGCAGTGCTGCACCGGAAAAGAGCAGGAGGACTGGAGCCGAGCCGGGGGATGGTGAGTGTGTGTGTGTCTATGTGTGTCTGTCTGTCTGTGTGCGTGAGTGAGTATGAGTGTGTGTGTGTGTGTGTGTGTGTGTGCAGGCAGATATCATTGTGTGATGTCTGTTTATATGTATTTTTGTGTTTCAAATGTGTTTATGCGTGTATGTATATGTCTGTATAAGCTTATGTGTGTGCGTTACTGGGTGTGTGACTGCGTATGTGATTGCGTGTGGCCTCCTGCTGAGTATAGGTGGCGCCATGCGGCCTCCTGCTGTCTCTGGGGGGGCGCCGTGCAGCCTCCCGCTGTGTATAGGTGGCGACGTGCGGCCTCCTGCTGTGTATAGATGGCGCCATGCGGCCTCCTGCTGTGTATAGATGGCGCCGTGCAGCCTCCCGCTGTGTATAGATGGCTACGTGCGGCCTCCCACTGTGTATAGATGGCGCCGTGCGGCCTTCCGCTGTGTATAGATGGCGCCGTGCGGCCTCCCGCTGTGTATAGATGGCGCCATGCGGCCTCCCGCTTTGTATAGATGGCGCCGTGCGGCCTCCTGCTGTGTATAGATGGCGCCATGCGGCCTCCCGCTGTGTATAGATGGCGCCGTGCGGCCTCCCTCTGTGTATAGATGGCTACGTGCGGCCTCCCGCTGTGTATAGATGGCGCCCTGCGGCCTCCCGCTGTGTGTAGATGGCGCTGTGTGGCCTCCCGCTGTGTATAGATGGCGCCGTGCGGCCTCCCGCTGTGTATAGATGGCGCCGTGCGGCCTCCTACTGTGTATAGATGGCGCCGTGCGGCCTCCTGCTGTGTATAGATGGCGCCATGCGGCCTCCCGCTGTGTATAGATGGCGCTGTGCAGCCTCCCGCTGTGTATAGATGGCTACGTGCGGCCTTCCGCTGTGTATAGATGGCGCCGTGCGGCCTCCCGCTGTGTATAGATGGCGCTGTGCGGCCTCCCGCTGTGTGTAGATGGTGCTGTGCGGCCTCCTGCTGTGTATAGATGGTGCCATGCGGCCTCCTGCTGTATATAGATGGCTACGTGCGGCCTCTTGCTGTGTATAGATGGCTACGTGCGGCCTCCTGCTGTGTACAGATGGCTACGTGCGGCCTCCTGCTGTGTATAGATGGCTACGTGCGGCCTCCTGCTGTGTATAGATGGCTACGTGTGCTCAATATTGAGTCATACAATTAATGTAAGGCTATGTGCCCACGATGCAGAAATGCTCCGAATTTTTTTTGAGCGTTTCTGCATCTCCCTGGCAGAAAAAACGCATGCGGATTGTACATGCGGATTGTACATGCGGATTGTACATGCGTTTTTCCTGCCAGGGACTTGCGGATGTGAAGCGTTCTTCACATGCATTTCCGCATGCGAAGTTGGCAAGCGCTTTTGAAGCGATTTTAGCATCGCTTGGAAAGTGCTTGACAACTTCGTCACACTATATAAATCCATGCAACCGGCATGGATTTATATAGTGTGACCGTAAAAGAATGGTAAAAAATAAATATATAATTACCTTCTGATGGCCTGCCGACGTTAGCGGTCGCGTGACCCGTCACATGATTAAATGACGTCACGGCAGGTCCTTTTCAGACCATCGCGAGCTGCCGGCAAGCCAGGACGCATCGGATAAAGACACCGGGGGCGATCAGAAGGTAAGTATAATATTTATTTTTTATTTTATTCTTTTTTTACAGGTTCTATGGTACCCGGGTCCGGAGGAGAGTCTCCTCTTCTCCAAACCGGGTACCATCCGCATATTGAAACGCATGGATTCTGCATGTACAGATGCAGTGATGCGGATTCCATGTGTTCCAATGCAAGTCAATGGCGGCGAAAGAGCCGAGCTTCCGCAAAATAATTGGTAGTGCTGCGGATTTTTCCGCAACGATAATCCGCACATGCTAGCTTGCTTGAACTTGAAATTGAGCCTTTTAGGCATGTGGTGGCAGATGCCGGCAACCATGTCTTGGCTGCGTCGGCGGCCTGGTATCCATACTTAGTCCCCAGCCACCCGGCGGCCGGGTGTCCACGCTCGGTCCCCAGCTGCCAGGGGGCAGCCGGGTGTCCATACTCGGTCCCCAGCCGCCCCGTGGCCGGGTGTCCACACACGGTTCCCAGCTGCCTGGGGGGGCCGGGTCTCCATAAACGGTCCCCAGCCGCCCCTATTTCTCCTTGGAACTTCCCCCCACACTTTTCTTAGCCCGGCCTGCTTTAGGGCAGCATTGGACGAGCCCACCAGAGAACCAGACTCCTCCGGTGGGCCCTGGCTTCTCCATCAGGGGAGTTGAGAGTGCCAAGGTGAGGAGCATGATGATGATGATAGAAATTAGCATCTGCTTTGTTTTCTTGGAATGCAAGCGCATGTATGTAGTAGCGGCTAGGCCTTAGGTGGTCAGCGTTTTGGCACATATCCTACCTCCTCCGAGGATTGCTGGATGTTTTCCTGCTACTATCCCAGTTCTATGACTCCCGTTAAAACAAAGCTTCAGGTGATGAATGATGGATGAGGTGGTGGCAAAGGAGAAAGAGCAGGAGGAACAGGGACCATTCACATCAATATCAGGCCAGTCAACCACACATGTCTTGTAGGATATGTTTCTGTACCAAAAGGAGCGGTTCGGCTACACATTTATAGGGCATGCAGTGAGTGCAATGCCTACCAAAAATTTTGAGGCACTCCAATGCCCCTTGGAAGTGACATGGAGGTCAGAGGGCCTTAACTGAACCGTTTTTTCCATGGGTCTCCTGTGCACTGTTGGCCTAAGCAGTGAATGGAAGGCTTTCCAAAAACTATGAGGAACTGCAATGCCCCTTGAAACAGACGCGGATTACAGCATAGTAAAAACCTTCTACCCATTATTGAGGAGTGGGTCTCCCTTAGTGTTCGCCTATGCATTGAAAAGGAAAAGCTGACTAAAATTAGGAGGAAATGCCCGTTGGAACAATGGTGGAGTTCGCAGTGGAATAAAAAGACAATATCAATGCCTCTTGAAAAAGTGGTGGAGGTCGCAGTAGTTTAACAAGACGGTTTTAATGCCCCTTGGAAGAGACGTGGAGGTCGCAGTGGAATAAAAAGACAATATCAATGCCCCTGGGAAAAGTGGTGGAGGTAGCAGTAGCTTAACAAGACGGTTTTAATGCCCCTTGGAAGAGACGTGGTGGTCGCAGTGGAATAAAAGACAATATCAATGCCCCTGGGAAAAGTGGTGGAGGAAGCAGTAGCTTAACAAGACGGTTTTAATGCCCCTTGGAAGAGACATGGAGGTCGCAGTAGCTTTATAAAATGGTTTTAATGCCCCTTGGAAGAGACGTGGAAGTCGCAGTAGCTTAACAAGACGGTTTTAATGCCCCTTGGAAGAATGGTGGAGCTCGCAGTGGAATAAAAAGACAATATCAATGCCCCTTGAAAAAGTGGTGGAGGTCACAGTAGTTTAACAAGATGGTTTTAATGCCCCTGGGAAAAGTGGTGGAGGTCGCAGTAGCTTAACAAGACGGTTTTAATGCCCCTTGGAAGAGACGTGGTGGTCGCAGTGAAATAAAAGACAATATCAATGCCCCTGGGAAAAGTGGTGGAGATAGCAGTAGCTTAACAAGACGGTTTTAATGCCCCTTGGAAGAGACATGGAGGTCGCAGTAGCTTTACAAGATGGTTTTAATGCCCCTTGGAAGAGACGTGGAAGTCGTAGTAGCTTAACAAGACGGTTTTAATGCCCCTTGGAAGAATGGTGGAGGTCGCAGTAGCTTAACAAGACAGTTTTAATGCCTCTGGGAAAAGTGGTGGAGGTCGCAGTGGAATAAAAAGACAATATCAATGACCCTGGGAAAAGTGGTGGAGGTCGCAGTAGCTTAACAAGACGGTTTTAATGCCCCTTGGAAGAGACGTGGAGGTCACAGTGGAATAAAAAGACAATATCAATGCCCCTGGAAAAAGTGGTGGAGGTTGCAGTAGCTTAACAAGACAGTTTTAATGCCCCTTGGAAGAGAGGTAGATGTCGCAGTAGCTTAACTAGATGGTTTTAATGCCCCTTGGAAGAGACGTGGAGGTCGCAGTAGCTTAACAAGACGGTTTTAATGCCCCTTGGAAGAATGGTGGAGGTCGCAGTAGCTTAACAAGACGGTTTTAATGCCCCTTGGAAGAGAAGTGGAGGTCGCAGTGGAATAAAAAGACAATATCAATGCCCCTGGGAAAAGTGGTGGAGGTCACAATAGCTTAACAAGACGGTTTTAATGCGCCCTGGAAGAGAAGTGGATGTCGCAGTAGCTTAACTAGACGGTCTTAATGCCCCTTGGAAGAGACGTGGAGGTCGCAGTAGCTTAACAAGACAGTTTTAATGCCCCTTCGAAGAGACGTGGAGGTCGCAGTAGCTTAACAAGATGGTTTTAATGCCCCTTGGAAGAGACGTGGAGGTCGCGGTAGCATAATAAGACGGTTTTAATGCCCCTTGGAAGAGACGTGGAGGTCGCAGTAGCTTAACAAGATGGTTTTAATGCTCCTCGGAAGAATGGTGGAGGTCGCAGTAGCTTAACAAGACGGTTTTAATGCCCCTGGGAAAAGTGGTGGAGGTCGCAGTGGAATAAAAAGACAATATCAATGCCCCTGGGAAAAGTGGTGGAGGTCGCAGTAGCTTAACAAGACGGTTTTAATGCCCCTTAGAAGAGAAGTGGAGGTCGAAGTGGAATAAAAAGACAATATCAAAGCTCCTGGGAAAAGTGGTGGAGGTCGCAGTAGCTTAGCAAGACAGTTTTAATGCCCCTTGGAAGAGACGTGGAGGTCGCAGTGGAAAAAAAAGACAATATCAATGCCCTTGGTAAAAGTGGTGGAGGTCGCAGTAGCTTAACAAGACGGTTTTCATGCCCCTTACAAGAGCCATGCAGTACAGCATATTAAAAACATTATTCCCATTATTGGGGAGTGGGTCTCCCATAGTCTTTGCAGATGCATTCCAAGCAAAAGCTGCCAAAAATTAGGACAGAGGAACTTGCAATGCTGGTAACACGGACCACGGTCACCCTGGTGGTATAGTGGTGGTGGAGGCTGAGGATAAGGAAGAGAAGAGCAAAATACAGCCGAAATGAGGAAGCGTATACCCATGTGGGTGTGAAGCGGTGCATGAGAATACACCTCCCGAAATAACACAGTGGATTTGACTTTATGTTACTCTGCTGTCATTTGGTGGTGATGAGAAGTCTGGTCCAATTCAGTCCTTGTTCATTTTGATAAGGGTCAGCTTGTCAGCATTGTCAGTTGACAGGCGAGTGCACTTATCAGTTGTAATTCGCCCAGCGGCACTAAAAACACGCTCCGATAACACGCTAGCGGCAGGGCAGGCCAGCACCTCCAAGGCGTACAGAGCGAGTTCATTCCAAGTGTCCAGCTTGGATACCCAATAATTAAAAGGCACAGAGGAATCACGGAGGATGCTGGTACGGTCGGCAAGGTACTCCCTCACCATTTTTTGAAACTTTCCACTCCTTGTGAGAGTACCCCGCGCCTCAGGGCCTGTAAGCTGGGCGGGTCTCAGAAAACTGTCCCAGAATGTTGTCAGTGTTCCCCTGCCTCTGCTGGATAGGAGCTGCGTCTCTCTTGCCTGTACGCCTTGGTCAACGAACTGCGACCTCTACCACTAGCGTGTTCAGATGGGAATTTTTTTAACAGCTCTGCAGCAAGGGCCTTCTGGTACTGCCCCATTTTTGTAGACCTCTCCACCTCAGGAATAAGAGAGTGAAAGTTCTCCTTGTAGCGGGGGTCTAAAAGTGTCACCAACCAGTAATGACTGTCACCAAACATTTTGACAACGCGAGGGTCACGGTTAAGGCAGCATAACATAAAGTCAGCCATGCGTGCCAGACTGGTAACGGGCAAGACTTCCATGTCCTCACCAAGATGACGAATGACCATGCTCTCCTCCTCCTCCTCCTCCTCCTCCCCCCTGTCCTCAGGCCACCCACGCTGAACCGACTGTATGACAGTTGTACAGGTACTACCCTCTACAGCGCATGATACCAGCTTCTGTTCTTCCTCCTCCTCCTCTCCCTCATTGTCCCCCAATGCACGTTGGGATGAGATGAGGCTGGGCTGTGTGTAATCGCCCATTACGGGTTCTTGATCCATCTCATCATGCTCTGGCTGCAATGCCTCCTCTTTAATTCTCTGCAGAGAGCAGCCAGACAAGTGGGATGCTGACGCTAATGATGGCGTCATCGCCACTCACCATCTTGGTGGACTCCTCAAAGTTTGTCAGGATGGTACATATGTCAGACATCCAGGTCCACTCCTGAGGTCTTATGTGTGGAGTCTGACCTGAATATCGACGGCCTTGTTGCAGCTGGTACGCCACAACTGCTCTCTTCTGCTCACAAATCCTTTGCAACATGTGGAGGGTAGAGTTCCAACGTGTGGGGACATCACACACCAGTCAGTGTGCCGGGAGCTGCAAACGCTGCTGCAACACAGCAAGGGCGGCGGAAGCTGTATCCGACTTCCGAAAATGAGCTGACAGGCGACATACTTTGACGAGCAGATCTGGCAACTCGGGGTACGATTTAAGAAACCGCTGAACCACGAGGTTAAGCACATGAGCCAGGCATGGTACGTGTGTGATCTCGCCTCGCCTCAGAGCCGCCACCAGGTTACGGCCATTGTCACACACGACCATGCCTGGATTTAGGTTCAGCGGTCTCAGCCACAGAACTGCCTGCTCTTTCACAGCTGTCCACAACTCACAAGCAGTCTAAGGTTTATCACTTAAGCTTATGAGTTTCAGCACAGCCTGTTGCCGCTTGGCTGAGGCAGTACTGCAGTGCTTCCAGCTTGTAACTGATGTGGTGATATCTGAGATGGAGGCTGAACATGAGGAGGAGGAGGATGATGCGCAGGAGCTGTACACTGTGGGGGCAACTCTGACTGACATAGGGCCCGCAATCCTCGGTGTGGGGAGGATGTGTTCTGTCCCAAGGTCCGACTAGGTCCCGGCTTCCACTATGTTTACCCAGTGTGCCATCAGGGAGATGTGCCTGGCCACAAGCACTTGTCCACGTGTCCGTTGTCACATGGATTCTCCAAGTAACTGCGTTGTTGAGGGCACGGCAGATGTTTTGGGACACGTGCTTGTGTAGTGCGGGGATGGCACACCGGGCAAAATAGTGTCGACTGGAGACCGAGTACCGAAGGACGGCCACCGCCATAAGGTTGCGGAAGGATTCCGTCTCCACCAGCCTAAAAGGCAGCATTTCCAACGCAAGCAGTAGTGAAATGTGCGAATTTAGGACTGTGGCCTGTGGGGCGTTGGCTGCGAATTTGCGCTTTCGTTCAAAGCTCTGGGATATGGACAATTGAACGCTGCAGTGGGACGTGGACGTGGACGTTGATGCTGTTTCTTGAGAAACTGCCATAACAAGTGAAGACTGAGAGGAGGGGGCATCTTTGCATGCAGTATGGACAGGGGATTGCCTTGCACGCACAAGAGGGGGTTCTATTATACGCACAACTGCGGAAGAAGCAGTGGTGACACCCGCTGACACTGGTCGTGGACCCTGGGGTTCGCCCCACAAAGTCGGGTGCTTTTCTGACATGTGCCTGATCATGCTGGTGGTGGTCAGGCTGGTAGTTTTGTCACCCCTGCTGATGCCGGCATGGCAGGTGGTACAAATGGCCTTTTTGGGGTTATCAGCAGAGTCTTTAAAAAAATTCCAGACTCTAGCAGACCTAATGGTTGTACTGGCAACGTCCCTCGTGTTGGTGGTACGGGGAACTATTGCCCGCCTTCTGTCTGCGGCCACCACACTGCTTCTTCCTGCCTGTTGGGGTACTCTGCCTCCCTCCCCCTGTGTGCTACTGTCCTCCTGCCACGTTGGGTCAGTTACTAGATCATCCACCACCTCCTCCTCTTCCACTTGCGCACCACGATCCTCCTCCTCACTTCGTGGCAATTGTGTCTCGTCATCTACCACCTCTTGTGACAAATTGCCAGCGTCGACTTCCTGTGGCCGTGGCTGTTCAAATATTTGGGCATCGCTACATGGGATCTCCTCTTCCACCACTTCAAGCAGAGCAGGCGAGGGGCACAAATATGGAAATGGAGCAGTGAACAGCTCTTCAGAGTGTCCAACTGTTGGATCAGTTGCTGTCTGACGACACTCGGCATGGTGGGAGGAAGGAGTATCAGGGTGAGGAGGAGTATGCGGTCGAGACTCACGGCTACTAAAACTTGACCGTGTGGAAGACAGACCGGAGGTGATGGTGTCCAGGTAACTGGAAGTATTATCTGCTATCCAATTAATAACCTGTTCACACTGATCAGTTCGCAATAGTGGTGTTGTAGTGTGGTTCCCTAGTAATTCGGTCAAGAAGTGGGAGCGAGAAGATGTGGCTGTTGGTTGTGGCACATTTTCACCTTGGCCACGGCCTTGTCCTCTACACGCACCATCACCAGAATGTCCAGTTCCACGCCCCTTGCCCATTGTAATGAAGTAAAATAGCTTACACTCACACTATGAATGGCAAAAAGGTAATAAAAAGGAGATTAGAACAGTGGAAGAGGAAAACCACAGTTCTATTTTTCTGGCCTACACCAGACTCTTTTAAACAGATATATTGATGTCTGACCATTCAGGGAGACACTATTACAGTTTTTTTACGGCAAAAATGCCCAAAACAGGATAATACAGAGATTTGACCGGTGGAACTGCAAAACCACAGTTCTATTTTTCTGGCCTACACCAGACTCTTTTAAACAGATATATTTGGTGTCTGACCAGTCAGGGAGACACTATTACAGTTTTTTTTACGGCAAAAAATGCCAAAAGCAGGATAATACAGATATTTGACTTGTGGAACTGCAAAACCACAGTTCTATATTTCTGGCCTACACCAGACTCTTTTAAACAGATATATTGGTGTCTGACCAGTCAGGGAGACAGTATTACAGTTTTTTTTATGGCAAAAAATGCCAAAAACAGGATAATACAGAGATTTGACCCGTGGAACTGCAAAACTACAGTTCTAGTTATCTGGCCTACACAAGACTCTTTTAAACAGATATATTGGTGTCTGAACAGTCACAGACACACTCAATTTTTTTTTTTTGGGGGGGGGATACCAAAAGGTTAATAAGACCGGTATTTGTACAGTCTGACTGAGGGAAAAAAAAAATACAGGATTTAGATGAAAAAAGAATAATTTTTCCTGGCCCCTGAGGCCGGGGTGATAAGTGTAGCAATTTGACCAAGAGGAGCACACAGGACTTTAAAGCAGCGTTTGCTGGTATAATCACTGCGTCTCCTATACAGCCTGCCTGCCTGATATCTGGGATGGATATTAGCCCTGAGAAGGACTGTTTGTTTGATTTGGCAGGCTTTAGAGACCCTATACTACCTATTTTGCACTATATATCTCTCCCTAGCTCAATAGCACCCTCTCTACACTGTCTGATCCGGAGCGACTGTGTCCAAGATGGCCAAGAGACCCGAGCTCCCGCCCGAGTAACCCGGAAATGCTCGGTGTTCGCCGAACATCCCAGGTAGTGAGATGCTCGGGCAAGTAACGAGCAGTGTCGAGCATGCTCGCTCAACACTAGTGATAATAAATAATGTACCTTTTTCACATTTATTTTCTTAATCCTAAGAGGGTGAAATTCGTGTCTCCAACAAAATCAGGGGATTGGGAATTTGGAAATACAGCACAGGGAAATGTTGTTTTCCTGTCTGTCATTAGGTGAAAGATACACATAAGAATGATGACGGAACAAGTCAAAACTTGCACAGGTTTATCTATTATGCATGGCCAATTTAACGCTCCTCTCATTTTGTATAATGGATATTGCATTTTGTGTTATATTTATTAATACTCAAAGCCGTTCATTATCTCTTCTCTGCTGGTGCACTTATGAAAAAGTAGTCCCAGCACAAAAGGGGGAGACACACAGAGAGGAGGGCCCCTGTGCAAGGACAGTATATGGGTCCTTTGCAGTCCAATAGTTCATTATAATGCATCACTTTACGCATAGCTCCCAACTGTCCCGTATTCGATGCACTGTCCCAATTTGAGGGCTCATTCTCGCATCCAGTCACTGCACAGCTGTTCTCCTGGCAAGTGAGGGGCCCTGAGGAAGTGCGAGCCCACTTGCCGTCGGGGAACCCAGCACGCTATGGGCCCGGTGAGTCGGGAGAGCCTGGTGCCAGCGCCCGCGAGTAAGCCCCCCGCGCTTCCTTAGAGCATCGGCACTTGCCATAGTAACTTACCTCTCCCCGTTCCTCCGCAGCTCCGGCATCTTCCGCATCTCCTGACCCTGTGACGTGTCAGGGCAGAGGGCGCGCTGATGTCACTACAGTGTGCCCTCTGCTCTGACAGTTCAGATGCAGAGTGCGGGAAGACGCTGAGGAGTCCTGACCTGCCGCTAGCGAGGAGAGGTGAGTATTTGATTATTTTTTTTATATATGGGGCCCATACTGTATGTGGCTATATATGGGTCCCATACTGTATGGGGCTATATATGGGGCCCATACTGTATGGGGCTATATATGTGGCCAATACTGTATGGGGCTGTATATGGGGTCCAGACTGTATGGGGCTATATATGGGACTCATACTGTATGGGGCTATATATGGGGCCCATACTGTATGGGGCTATATATGGGGCCCATTAGGTATGGGGCTATATATGGGGCCAATATTGTATGGGGCTGTATATGGGGCCCATACTGTATGGGGCTATATATCGGGCCAATACTGTATGGGGCTGTATATGGGGCCCATACTGTATGGGGCTATATATGGGGCCCATACTGTATGCGGCTATATATGGGGCCATACTGTCTGTGGCTATATATGGGGCCCATACTGTATGGAGCAATATATGGGGCCCATACTGTATGGAGCAATATATGGGGCCCATACTGTATGGAGCAATATATGGTGCTCATACTGTATGGAGCAATATATGGAGCCCGTATTGAATGGAGCAATATATGGGGCCCGTACTGAATGGAGCACTATATGGGGCCCATACTGAATGGAGCAATATATGGGGCCCGTAATGTATGGAGCAATATATGGTGCTCATACTGAATGGAGCAATATATGGGGCCCATACTGAAAGGAGCAATATATGGAGCCCATACTGAATGGAGCACTATATGGGGCCCATACTGAATGGAGCAATATATGGGGCCCATACTGTATGGGGCTATATATGGGGCCAATACTGTATGGGGCTGTATATGGGGCCCATACTGTCTATGGCTATTTATGGGGCCCATACTGTATGGAGCCATATATGGGGCCCATACTGTATGGAGCAATATATGGTGCTCATACTGATTGGAGCAATATATGGGGCCCTTACTGAATGGAGCAATACATGGGGCCCTTACTGAATGGAGCAATATATGGGGCCCGTACTGATTGGAGCACTATATGGGGCCCATACTGAATGGAGCAATATATGGGGCCCATACTGAATGGAGCAATATATGGAGCCCATACTGTATGGAGCAATATATGGGGCCCATACTGTATGGAGCAAGATATGGGGCCCATACTGAATGGAGCAATATATGGAGCCCATACTGTATGGAGCAATATATGGGGCCCATACCGTATGGAGCAATATATGGGGCCCATACTGAATGGAGCAATATATGGGCCCCATACTGTATGGAGCAATATATGGGGCCCATACTGAATGGAGAAATATATGGAACCCATACTGTATGGAGCAATATATGGGGCCCATACTGAATGGAGCAATATATGGGGCCCATACTGAATGGAGCAATATATGAGGCCCATGCTGTATGGAGCAATATATGGGGCCCATACTGTATAGGGCTATATATGGGGCCCATACTGTATGGGGCAATATATGGGGCCCATACTGTATGGGGCTATATATGGGGCCCATACTGTATGGGGCTGTATATGGGGCCCATACTGTATGGGGCTATATATGGGGCCCATACTGTCTGTGGCTATATATGGGGCCCATACTGTATAGAGCAATATACAGTGGTGGCCAAAAGTATTGGCACCCCTGCAATTCTGTCAGATAATACTCAGTTTCTTCCTGAAAATGATTGCAATCACAAATTCTTCGGTATTATTATCTTCATTTAATTTGTCTTCAATGAAAAAACACAAAAAGAATTGTCCTAAAGCCAAATTGTATACAATTCTGACGCGCCCCTGGGCCTGTGTCGCGCTGCGTTGCGCACGCGGGAGCTTACCCGGAGCCGGATCTCTTGAGGGTTGTAGTCTCGTGGCGGTGACCCGGTCCGTGCCCAGGGAGTCAAACTGAGCGGCGATGTAACAGCGGTAGATGCAGGACGACTACGCCACCCGTTGAATGCAGCTATGGAGCTGCCGCTGCAGGACAGTCCGCTGAGGCCGGTGGATGGATGGTGCAGCGTAGATGGTATAACCCCCAACGGGAGGGGTATGGCCTCAGGGCAGCAGATGTGGATGATGGGGGTAGCAGGAACCACTCAGAGACGGTGCGGTGTAATTCAGGGTCTTTACTGGTAACAACGATAGACCCTCCCGGAGTACTTGCTAGTGAACGGGGCCTGGTCAGTCCTTGAGCAGATGGGATCTCCCCTGGCCAGGCGGAGTTGTAGGCCTCCCAAACTGACTGTACTCTTCTGGTTACCTTGCTAGAAGCGGATATAAGTAGCCCACGTCCCTGAGTGTACCGTGTGGTGCTCACCCGTATGGCCGGTGACTCGGGGCCTTCTAATGGCTTCCGCTCCACGATGGCGGTGCTGGTCCCACGCGTGTGACCGTGCCTTCGGGTTTCTGGGCCTGAGGACCTGAAATCCCCTGCCGGTCGGCTTCTGCTGCTGGGTAAGAGTTAGTCCCCACAGCCTCGGACGCCGGGTCCGGTAAGAAAGCTTCTCAGTCAGGGCGAGCTCTGCAGCTGCCAGCCCCTGACTCGTAGTAATATTGCTCCCAATGAGCTTCTGCTGTTTCTTCCTATGCTGCTTCTCTGTCTCTACTCTCCTTGACTGACTAACCCTGCCTCAGCCCAGGGTTTATACAGGGGAAGTTCTTCCCCTCCCAAGACTGGGCAGGAGGTGTGGCATGCACAGGATCCCTGACCAAAGGACTTCCCACCTGCTCTCAGACATAACATTACATTACTGTGGAAAACCAGACCCCTGGGGTGCCACATTTCCACACCAAACCTAGAAAAGGGGGTGGACAAAAGTATTGGCACTGTTTGAAAAATCATGTGATGGTTCTCTAATTCGTGTAATTAACAGCACCTGTAACTTACCTGTGGCACCTAACAGGTGTTGGCAATAACTAAATTACACTTGCAGCCAGTTAACATGGATTAAAGTTGACTCAACCTCTGTCCTGTGTCCTTGTGTGTACCACATTGAGCATGGAGAAAAGAAAGAAGACCAAAGAACTGTCTGAGGACTTGAGAAACAAAATTGTGAGGAAGCATGAGCAATCTCAAGGCTACAAGTCCATCTCCAAAGACCTGAATGTTCCTGTGTCTTCCGTGCGCAGTGTCATCAAGAAGTTTAAAGCCCATGGCACTGTGGCTAACCTCCCTAGATGTGGATGGAAAAGAAAAATTGATGAGAGATTTCAACGCAAGATTGTGCGGATGGTGGATAAAGAACCTCGACTAACATCCAAACAAGTTCAAGCTGCCCTGCAGTCCGAGGGTACAACAGTGTCAACCCGTACTATCCGTCGGCGTCTGAATGAAAAGGGACTGTATGGTAGGATACCCAGGAAGACCCCACTTCTTACCCCGAGACATAAAAAAGCCAGGTTGGAGTTAGCCAAAACTTACCTGAGAAAGCCTAAAACGTTTTGGAAGAATGTTCTCTGGTCAGATGAGACAAAAGTAGAGCTTTTTGGCAAAAAGCATCAACAGAGTGTACAGGAAAAAAAAAGAGGCATTCAAAGAAAAGAACACGGTCCCTACAGTCAAACATGGCGGAGGTTCCCTGATGTTTTGGGGTTGCTTTGCTGCCTCTGGCACTGGACTGCTTGACCGTGTGCATGGCATTATGAAGTCTGAAGACTACCAACAAATTTTGCAGCATAATGTAGGGCCCAGTGTGAGAAAGCTGGGTCTCCCTCAGAGGTCATGGGTCTTCCAGCAGGACAATGACCCAAAACACACTTCCAAAAGAACTATAAAATGGTTTGAGAGAAAGCACTGGAGACTTCCAAGGTGGCCAGCAATGAGTCCAGACCTGAATCCCATAGAACACCTGTGGAGAGATCTCAAAATGGCAGTTTGGAGAAGGCACCCTTCAAATATCAGGGACCTGAAGCAGTTTGCCAAAGAAGAATGGTCTACAATTCCAGCAGAGCATTGTAAGAAACTCATTGATGGTTACCGGAAGCGGTTGTTCGCAGCTATTTTGGCTAAAGGTTGTGCAACCAAGTATTAGGCTGAGGGTGCCAATACTTTTGTCTGGCCCATTTTTGGAGTTTTGTGTGAAATGATCAATGATTTGATTTTTGCTTCATTCTCTTTTGTGTTTTTTCCTTGCAAGCAAATTAAATGAAGGTAATAATACCAAAGAATTTGTGATTGCAATCATTTTCAGGAAGAAACTAAGTATTATCTGACAGAATTGCAGGGGTGCCAATACTTTTGGCCACCACTGTATGGTGCTCATACTGAATGGAGCAATATATGGGGCCCTTAGTGAATGGAGCAATATATTGGGCCCATAGTAAATGGAGCACTATATGGGACCCATACTGAATGTAGCAATATATCGGGCCCATACTGAATTGAGCAATATATGGAGCCCATACTGTATGGAGCAATATATGGGGCCCATACTGTATTGAGCAATATATGGGGCCCATACTGAATGGAGAAATATATGGGTCCCAAACTGAATGGAGCAATACATGGAGCCCATACTGTATGGAGCAATATATGGGGCCCATACTGAATGGAGCAATATATGGGGCCCGTACTGTATGGAGCAATATATGGTGCTCATACTGAATGGAGCAATATATGGGGCCCATACTGAATGGAGCAATATATGGGGCCCATACTGTATTGAGCAATATATGGGGCCCATACTGTATGGAGCAATATATGGAATCCATACTGTATGGAGCAATATATGGGGCCCATACTGTATGGAGCAATATATGGGGCCCATAATGAATGGAGCAATATACGGGGCCCATACTGTATTGAGCAATATATAGGGCCCGTACTGAATGGAGAAATATATGGGGCCCAAGCTGAATGGAGCAATATATGGAGTCCATACTGTATGGAGCAATATATGGGGCCCATGCAGTATGGAGCAATATATGGGGTCCATACTGAATGGAGCAATATATGCGGCCCATACTGTATGGAGCAATATATGGGGCCCATACTGTATGGAGCAATATATGGGGCCCATACTGTATGGATAAATATATGGGGCCCATAATGAATGGAGCAATATATGGGGCCCATACTGTATTGAGCAATATATAGGGCCCGTACTGAATGGAGAAATATATGGGGCCCATACTGAATGGAGCAATATATGGAGTCCATCCAGTATGGAGCAATATATGGGGTCCATACTAAATGGAGCAATATATGCAGCCCATACTGTATGGAGCAATATATGGGGCCCATACAGTATGGAGCAATATATGGGGCCCATATTTTATGGAGCAATATATGCGGCCCATACTGTATGGAGCAATATATGGGGCCCATACTGTATGGAGCAATATATGGGGCCCATACTTTATGGAGCAATATATGGGGCCCATACTGAATGGAGCAATATATGGGGCCCATACTGTATGGAGCAATATATGGGGCCCATAATGAATGGAGCAATATATGGGGCCCATACTTTATGGAGCAATATATGGGGCCCATACTGAATGGAGCAATATATGGGGCCCATACTGTATGGAGCAATATATGGGGCCCATAATGAATGGAGCAATATATGGGGCCCATACTGTATTGAACAATATATAGGGCCCATGCTGAATGGAGCAATATATGGAGTCCATACTGTATGGAGCAATATATGGGGCCCATACTGTATGGAGCAATATATGGGGCCCATACTGTATGGAGCAATATATGGGGCCCATACTATGTGGAGCAATATATGGGGCCCATACTGAATGGAGCAATATATGGGGCCCATACTGAATGGAGCAATATATGGAGCCCATACTGTATGGAGCAATATATGGGGCCCATAATGAATGGAGCAATATATGGGGCACATGCTGTATTGAGCAATATATAGGGCCCATACTGCATGGAGAAATATATGGGGCCCATGCTGAATGGAGCAATATATGGAGTCCATACTGTATGGAGCAATATATGGGGCCCATACTGTATGAAGCAATATATGGGGCCCATACTGAATGGAGCAATATATGGGGCCCATACTGTATGGAGCAATATATGGGGTCCATTATTCTGTATGGAGCAATATATGGGGTCCATTATTCTGCATTGAGCAATATATGGGCCCATTGTTCTGTATGGAGCAATATATGGGGTCCATTATTCTGTATGGAGCAATATATGGGGTCCATTATTCTGTATGGAGCAATATATGGGGTCCATTATTCTGTATTGAGCAATATATGGGCTCCATTATTCTGTATGGAACAATATATGGGCTCCATTATTCTGTATGAAGCAATATATGGGGCCCATTATTTTGTATGGATCAATATATGGGGTCCATTATTCTGTATGGAGCAATATATGGAGTCCATTATTCTGTATGGAGCAATATATGGGGTCCATTATTCTGTATAGAGCATTGTATGGGTTCCATTATTCTGTATGGAGCAATATATGGGGTCCATTATTCTGTATTGAGCAATATATGGGGCCCATACTGAATGGAGCAATATATGGGGCCCATACTGTATGGAGCAATATATGGGGTCCATTATTCTGTATGGAGCAATATATGGGGTCCATTATTCTGTATTGAGCAATATATGGGCCCATTGTTCTGTATGGAGCAATATATGGGGTCCATTATTCTGTATGGAGCAATATATGGGGTCCATTATTCTGTATGGAGCAATATATGGGGTCCATTATTCTGTATTGAGCAATATATGGGCTCCATTATTCTGTATGGAACAATATATGGGCTCCATTATTCTGTATGAAGCAATATATGGGGCCCATTATTTTGTATGGATCAATATATGGGGTCCATTATTCTGTATGGAGCAATATATGGAGTCCATTATTCTGTATGGAGCAATATATGGGGTCCATTATTCTGTATAGAGCATTGTATGGGTTCCATTATTCTGTATGGAGCAATATATGGGGTCCATTATTCTGTATTGAGCAATATATGGGGCCCATTATTATGTATGCAGCATTATATGGGGTCCGTTATTCTGTATGGAGCATTATATGGGGTCCATTATTCTGTATGGAGCAATATACGGGGTCCATTATTCTGTATGGAGCAATATATGGGGTCCATTATTCTGTATGGAGCAATATATGGAGTCCATTATTCCGTATGGAGCAATATATGGAGTCCATTATTCCTTATGGAGCATTGTATGGGGCCCATTATTCTGTAAGGAGCATTATATGGGGTCCATTATTCTGTATGGAGCAATAGATGGGGCCCATTCTGTATGGAGCATTATATGGGGCCCATAATTCTGTATGAAGCATTATATGGGGCCAATTATTCCGTATGGAGTGTAGGGTTTGGTACTCAGCTGCTTGAGGTAGGCACAGGATACATTTTGTTTAAAAATGTCTTCGGCAGGTTTATTATACCTTCATAAACCGCATTTGAAACGTAAACAAAACACAGCCTTGTCTGGCACAGAGTAACAAAACATCAAAACAAACAGTCCATGCAGTACTGCGGGTTCGCCCACTCACAGTCAGTGTCCTCTAGCACAAACACGCTGGAGGTCTCCACACCTTCACCCACAGACACTGAATGAGACACTCGGTCTCCATTTTATACACACGCCCTGGGGTGGGGATATGTGAGCAGCCAATACCTCCCATCTGTTATGACTGCTCGTAAAAACCGGCCCTGATACACCCAATTAACCCTCTCAGCACTACATGTGCTGGAGCATGCTTTTCCCGGTTTTACATCACTGAAGCTACAAACCTCAGCGATATATATCTCCCCTCAAGGACATGTCTGGCGGCCATCTTACAAGAGCAATATATGGGGTCCATTATTCTGTATGGAGCATTATATGGGGCCCATTATTCTGTTTGGAGCAATATATGGGGTCCATTATTCTGTATGGAGCATTATATGTGGCCCATTATTCTGTTTGGAGCAATATATGGGGTCCATTATTCTGTATGAAGCATTATATGGGGCCCATTATTCTGCATGGAGCATTATATGGGGCCAATTATTCTGTATGGAGTGTAGAGTTTGGTACTCAGCAGCTTGAGGTAGGCACAGGATACATTTTGTTTAAAAATGTCTTCGGCAGGTTTATTATACCTTCATAAACCGCATTTGAAACGTAAACAAAACACAGCCTTGTCTGGCACAGAGTAACAAAGCATCAAAACAAACAGTCCATGCGTACTGCGGGTTCGCCCGCTCACAGTCAGTGTCCTCTTGCACAAACACGCTGGAGGTCTCCACACCTTCACCCACAGACACCGAATGAGACACTCGGTCTCCATTTTATACACACGCCCTGGGGTGGGGATATGTGAGCAGCCAATCCCTCCCATCTGTTATGACTGCTCGTAAAAATCAGCCCTGATACACGCAATTAACCCTCTCAGCACTACATGTGCTGGAGCATGCTTTTCCCGGTTTTACATCACTGAAGCTACAAACCTCGGCGATACATATCTCCCTTCAAGGACATGTCCGGCGGCCATCTTACAGGAGCAATATATGGGGCCCATTATTCTGCATGGAGCAATATATGGGGTCCATTATTCTGTATGAAGCATTATATGGGGTCCATTATTCTGTATGGTGCAATATATGGGGCCCATTATTCTGCATGAAGCAATATATGGGGTCCATTATTCTGTATGGAGCAATTTATGGGGTCCATTATTCTGTATGAAGCATTATATGGGGCCATTATTCTGCATGGAGCAATATATGGGGTCCATTATTCTGTATGAAGCATTATATGGGGTCCATTATTCTGTATGGCGCAATATATGGGGCCCATTATTCTGTATGAAGCAATATATAGGGTCCATTATTCTGTATGAAGCATTATATGGGACCCATTATTCTGTATGGAGCAATATATTGGGTCCATTATTCCGTATGGAGCATTATATGGGGCCCAATATTCTGTATGGAGCATTATATGGGGAGGAGTACTGAGGAGATAATTTGCATATTCCCACTGCATTTTGGGGTAAGTGAAGAGTCTCCGCGAGCTCAAAGAACACTGGATTTTGGCTGTTGGAGCTGAAAAGAGGACATCGGTAAACCAGGGGAGGAGTCCTGAGGAGATAATTTGCATATTCCCACTGCATTTTGGGGTAAGTGAAGAGTCTCCGCGAGCTCAAAGAACACTGGATTTTGGCTGTTGGAGCTGAAAAGAGTACATCGGTAAACCAGGGGAGGAGTCCTGAGGAGATAATTTGCATATTCCCACTGCATTTTGGGGTAAGTGAAGAGTCTCCGCGAGCTCAAAGAACACTGGATTTTGGATGTTGGAGCTGAAAAGAGGACATCGGTAGCTTTTTTTTAAAACTTTTTTCACTGTTTTCAGAACATTAACAATAAGAACATGGAAGAGTCCAGGAGCCATTTGGTGAGCTGTCTATCCTGCTACATGTTCACAGACTTGCCAGTGGAAAAGCCAAACTTCACATGCCAGAAATGCAAGCTTGTGTCCCTGTTGGAGGAAAAGTTGCGAAATCTAGAAGAGAGGTTAACTACCTTGAAAATCATTAAGGAAGGTGAAGAGTTCTTAGACAGAGCAGAATTATCTCTTCATGATTCAGAAAGAGAAGAAATTCGAACTGCACCTGACGAAACAGAGGAATGGAAGCATGTGACCCACAGAAGCAGGAGGATCGAGAGGCAGTCAGCACCCATACTGCTCAGGAACCAGTACCAGGCTCTCACGCAGGAGAACCATGAAGAAATACAGCAAAATAAGACTTTGCCAGCAATGAATAACCTTGTAAGCCCTCAGAATCCTCCTGGATGGAGAAAGAAGAATGTTGTGAAGAAAAAACGGAGAGTGGTGGTCATGGGGGATTCCCTGTTAAGAGGAACAGAGGCCGCTATCTGCAGACCAGACATAACCTCAAGAGAAATGTGCTGTCTTCCAGGAGCAAAAATTAAAGATGTGTCTGACAGGATATCAAGACTCTTCAGACCTACAGATCACTACCCATTCCTGCTAATACATGTGGGGACAAATGACACCGCAAGAAAGGACCTGGAAACCATCTGCAGTGACATTGAAGACTTAGGCAAGAAAGTGAAAGAATTGGGAGCGCAGGTGGTCTTCTCATCCATCCTCCCAGTGGATGGCCATGGAACAATGAGGTGGAATAAGATTCTACAGGTGAACAACTGGCTACGTCGATGGTGCCGTCAACAAGGATTTGGATTTCTGGATCACGGAATGAATTACCTATACGATGGACTACTTGCTAGAGATGGGGTGCACCTTACGAAGACTGGAAAACATGTATTTGGAAGTCGCCTTGCTACACTCATCAGAAGAGCTTTAAACTAGAACAATGTGGGAAGGGAAGCAAAAGGCCAGAAAAAGCCATACAGCTGACAAATACTATTGAGATCTCTGCTACTGGAAGTGGAAAAGAAGAACAAAGACAAAAAAATCTAAATAATAAAAATATGGGAGGAAGAGAAACCAATCACAAACTAAAATGTTTTTATACAAATGCACAAAGCATGGGCAACAAACAAGGAGAATTGGAACTACTAATGCAGGAAAAAGAATATGATGTCATTGGAATCACTGAAACTTGGTGGGACGATACACATGATTGGAATAAAAGGCTAAAAGGATACAACTTATTTGCAAGAAACAGAATTGATAAACGAGGAGGAGGTGTTGCATTGTATGTTAGAAAAGCGTATATCTGCACAGAGATTGAAGCTTCAGAGACTGGGAGTTCTGTGGAAACTGTTTGGGTAAGAATACAAGGAGAGAACAACGGAAAGGACACCATTGTAGGCATTTACTACAGGCCACCTGGGCAAGCTGAAGATATGGATGAACTCTTTATGTATCAAATGACCAAGTTCTCCAAAAAATATGACGTAGTGGTCATGGGAGATTTCAACTATCCAGACATTTGTTGGGAATCTCTCTCAAGTAAAACTAACAGGTCAAGCAAATTCTTATCCTCTCTTGCTGACAACTTTATCTTCCAAAAGGTAGGGGAGAAAACAAGGGGATCTGCTACTTTGGATCTAATCCTTATAAACAGGGAGGAAATGGTTGAGGAGGTAAAGGTGGCTGGGACCCTAGGAGGCAGCGATCATGCTATTATAGAATTTTGGATAACTAGAGGAGGAAGACATGTGAAGACTCAAACTTCAAGGTTAGATTTTAGAAAGGCAGATTTTAAGAGACTCAGAAAGAGAATAGGAGGGATCCAATGGCTGGATGTCCTTAAGGACAAAAATGTCCAGGAAGGATGGGAAATTTTTAAAAATGAGATTCTCAAAGCACAATCGTTAACAATCCCGAAAAGTAGGAAGAATGGGAAGCATTTAAGGAAACCAGGATGGATGAACACATAACTTAAACACATGCTAAAAAGAAAGAAAGAAATGTTTATTAAATGGAAAGAGGGAGGCATATCTAAAGAAGATTATAATGCAGTCTGCAGATCCTGCAGGGCACGTATCAGGTTAGCTAAAGCTGACAATGAATTAAGGCTTGCAAGAGATGTCAAAAGCAATAAAAAAGGATTTTGGGGGTATGTCAAAAGTAAAAGAAAAGTCAAAGATGCTATAGGATTTTTACAGGATGAAAATGGAGAAATGGTAAGAGAGGATGTTGAGAAGGCCGAACTTTTTAATTCCTATTTTGCATCTGTTTTCTCTCAGAAAGAAAATGTAACATCAACTGATCTTCACTGTCCTTTTAAAGAAATAGAGGAATCCAAGTTATCTGTAAACAGAAAGATTGTGAGGGAATATTTAGCTAACATAAATGAGTTCAAGTCTCCAGGTCCAGATGAATTACACCCCAGAGTACTGAAGGAGATCGTAGAAGAAATTTTAGAACCACTCTCCATAATCTTTGAAAATTCTTGGAGAACAGGAGAAGTCCCAGAAGACTGGAGAAGAGCAAATGTTGTTCCTATCTTCAAAAAGGGGAAGAAGGTGGACCCAGGGAACTATAGGCCGGTGAGTCTGACTTCTATACCAGGAAAGATCTTTGAACAAATTATTAAACAACATGTATGTAAGTACATGGATAAGAATGAAGTGATTAACCAGAGTCAGCATGGGTTTGTAACTAACAAGTCATGTCAGACTAACTTAATTTCCTTCTATGACAGAATCACTGACTGGGTGGATCAGGGAAATGCTGTAGATATAGTATATCTTGACTTCAGCAAAGCATTTGACAAAGTATCTCACACCATCCTTATTGAAAAAATGACCAAGTATGCAATGGACCAGGCAACTGTTAGGTGGATTCATAACTGGCTTAGTGATCGGACTCAAAGGGTGGTTGTAAATGGCTTCACATCCAGCTGGATGAATGTCTCAAGTGGGGTACCACAGGGCTCCGTCCTGGGACCTGTATTGTTCAACATCTTTATCAATGATTTAGATGAAGGAATTGAGGGTAAACTGATTAAATTTGCTGATGATACAAAGCTAAGAGGGATAGCTAATACTAGAGAAGAGAGAGAGAGGATTCAAAAAGACCTAAATAAACTGGAGCAGTGGGCAGCAACCAACAGAATGGTTTTTAACAGGGAAAAATGCAAAGTACTACATCTGGGCAATAAAAATGAAAAAAGCATATACAGAATGGGAGGAATAGAGCTAAGCAACAGTACATGTGAAAAAGACTTAGGTATACTAATAGATCATAGACTGAACATGAGTCAACAGTGTGATGCAGCAGCAAAAAAGGCAAATACAATTCTGGGATGTATTAACAGGGATGTATTAACAGAAGCATACAGTCTAGATCACGTGAAGTCATTATCGGTCTTTACTCCTCTTTGGTCAGACCTCATCTGGAATACTGTGTACAGTTTTGGGCACCACATATTAAAAAAGACATAGACAAACTGGAGCAAGTTCAGAAAAGAGCGACCAGAATGGTTATATGGGGCCAATTATTCTGTATGGAGCAATATATGGGGTTCATTATTCTGTATGAAGCAATATATGGGGCTGATACTGTATGAAGGACTATGTGAGGCCCATAATACTATATGGATGATTTTATAGTGCCGATAATACTGTATGGAGGACTATGTGGTGCCCATGATACTGTATGGAGGACTATGTGGTGCCCATGATACTGTATGGAGGACTTTGTGGGGCCATTATACTGTATGGAGGACTATGTGGGGCCATAATACTGTATGGAGGATTATGTGGGGCCATTATACTGTATGGAGCGTTATATGGGGACCAGTATTCTGCATGGAGCGTTATATGGGGCCAATTATTCTGTATGGAGCAATATATGGGGTTCATTATTCTGTATGGAGCAATATATTGGGTCCAGTGTCCTCTAGCACAAACACGCTGGAGGTCTCCACACCTTCACCCACAGACACCGAATGAGACACTCGGTCTCCATTTTATACACACGCCCTGGGGTGGGGATATGTGAGCAGCCAATACCTCCCATCTGTTATGGCTGCTTGTAAAAACCGGCCCTGATACACCCAATTAACCCTCTCAGCACTACATGTGCTGGAGCATGCTTTTCCCGGTTTTACATCACTGAAGCTACAAACCTCGGCGATACATATCTCCCTTCAAGGACATGTCCGGCGGCCATCTTACAGGAGCAATATATGGGGTCCATTATTCTGTATGGAGCATTATATGGGGCCCATTATTCTGTTTGGAGCAATATATGGGGTCCATTATTCTGTATGGAGCATTATATGGGGCCCAATATTCTGTATGGAGCATTATATGGGGTCTGTTATTCTGTATGGAGCAATATATGGGGTCCATTATTCTGTATGAAGCATTATATGGGACCCATTATTCTGTATGGAGCAATATATGGGGTCTATTATTTTATATGGATCATTATATGGCGCCCATTATTCTGTATGGAGCAATATATGGGGCCAATTATTCTGTATGGAGCAATATATGGGGTTCATTATTCTGTATGAAGCAATATATGGGGCTGATACTGTATGAAGGACTATGTGAGGCCCATAATACTATATGGATGATTTTATAGTGCCGATAATACTGTATGGAGGACTATGTGGTGCCCATGATACTGTATGGAGGACTATGTGGTGCCCATGATACGGTATGGAGGACTTTGTGGGGCCATTATACTGTATGGAGGACTATGTGGGGCCATAATACTGTATGGAGGATTATGTGGGGCCATTATACTGTATGGAGCGTTATATGGGGACCAGTATTCTGCATGGAGCGTTATATGGGGCCAATTATTCTGTATGGAGCAATATATGGGATTCATTATTCTGTATGAAGCAATATATGGGGCTGATACTGTATGAAGGACTATGTGAGGCCCATAATACTATATGGATGATTTTATAGTGCCGATAATACTGTATGGAGGACTATGTGGTGCCCATGATACTGTATGGAGGACTATGTGGTGCCCATGATACTGTATGGAGGACTTTGTGGGGCCATTATACTGTATGGAGGACTATGTGGGGCCATAATTCTGTATGGAGGATTATGTGGGGCCATTATACTGTATGGAGCGTTATATGGGAACCAGTATTCTGCATGGAGCGTTATATGGGGTCCA
This sequence comes from Phyllobates terribilis, assembly GCF_046119375.1. Classification (NCBI taxonomy): domain Eukaryota; kingdom Metazoa; phylum Chordata; class Amphibia; order Anura; family Dendrobatidae; genus Phyllobates; species Phyllobates terribilis. The sequence continues at coordinate 112,854,199 of NW_027362761.1, read as the reverse complement.
TTATTCTGTATGGAGCAATACATGGGGCCCATAATACTGTATGGAGGACTATGTGGTGCCCATTATACTGTACGGAGGACTATGTGGGGTCATTATTCTGTATGGAGCAATATATGTGGCCCATAATACTGTAGGGAGGACTATACTGTCCGGTCTGCACTGTGCGCTGCGAGGATTCGCCGGTTTTGGAGCTATTGTGGAATTTACAACAGATATCACTCATGTAATGTTAGAAGTGAAATCTTTGGCATTGTACTACACCTATATTTCTCTGCCGTATCTGTTCATCATGAATCGTGGTATGTGTTAAAGGGGCCCACTGAGACTCTTTCTCCCGAGGTCCATGAAAACCGGGATCCGGCCCTGGGAGAAAAAAATGGTAAATGGGCATGGATTGGGGTGTGTCCAGGGGCGAGGCCAAAATTTGCCTAGCTGCACATAGCCCGCCGCATGGTGTGTCCCTCTATCTCTTCTTCCAAAGTTGGGAAGTATTTTTTATGTGTCCATGAGAAAAGCTGCTATGGAGGTAAAAATGGGCACTATTACCCTCTGGGTCTGTGTGTGGCTACACAGGTTGCAGTTTCCTGTAACATGCAAATTAAATCAATGGGTACAAGTAAGATGATTGCAAAAGATTCATCCATGGGATACCTACTGCAGTTTCCTTTCACATGTAGCCAATATGGAAGAGGGATGGAGGAAAGCAAACTTCTGTTTTATGGATAGACAGCATGTGGCACATCTGCCATTGCTAGGCAGCATGGTGGATCAATGGTTAGCAGCACTGTTGCTTTGCAGCGCTGGGGTCCTGGGCTCAAATCCCACCAAGGTCAACATCTGCAAGGAGCTTGTATGTTCTCCCTGTGTTTTTGTGAGTTTCTCCGGTTTGCTCTTGGATAGGGAATTTACATTGAGAGCCCCCTGAGATGATGGTGTCTGCAAAATAAATTACTGGAACGCGTGGTATTACTGCAACTGGCAGAAAAATCTAATTAGTCGTTCTTCCTCTTCATTATCAGTTCTGTACCTGTGACGCCTGGGTGATCTATAAATCAACTGAATTTAATAAACTATCCAAACTAAAATATATAAAGACAATACTCGTACTACTAGTTTTATGTAAACATTTCCGTACTGAAATTGTATGTGCACCCTTGTATTTTTGCTTTCAGGTTTCTATGTAGCAGATTGGTAGACTACAAAGCAGGACAGGTTACTAATCAAATGAACTGTAGTAACCTCATAAGCAGACGAACTAGGTGAAAGGTAATTTCATGTCAGCAGCTAGAAGACAACAATATCCAGACTCTACTTTGAATGGTTTCATTATCGTCTGTAGAAAAAAAAGCAAAGTAGAGAATAGTTGATGTCTCACTTTCTGATTTACACACTTGTTTTCCTTACATGACCTCTGGTTCTTCTGTTGTAAAAAAAACAAGACTTGGCAGCTTCGTCCCTCGGCTACAGCATTATTCTATGGAAAGTGCAAACCTTTGAATTAAATCCGGGGTCTCTCTGTCTGTTAACAAAAGTGTATAAAAAATCATCAGATTTTCATCCAGAATAAAACGGACAATTTTTCATCTGTATTGCTTTCCATATGGCATCCGTTTTTCTACATCTGCAGTGAATACAATTTATAAGACCATAAAAGTTTCCTATGGCAATGTATCTGTATAAATCAGATGTCATATGTTTGATCTGCAGGAGATCCAATTTTATTTTTTGCGCACCTATAGACTTAAATATGTGAGTCTCATCTAAAACACGGACGAGACTAGTGCATGCTGCAATTTTTTTCACATGGACATTCAGTCTGTGTAAAAATAAAATGGTCACCTGAGCCGCTCAATTGACTAATATTGGTCCAAATGCAGTTAGTTTTTTTCCAGAAACAGAATTCGGACTGAAAAAACGGTCATGTGAATGAGGCCTTAATGCAATAATGCTCTGTCTCCCTATTTGGCAACACAACAAGTGTGAACAAAGATGGAAATAATTTAATGGTCCGTCATCTAGGCCCAGTCAGCCATTCTCTGGTTTTGGGCAAAATAGTTAAAAACTTTAAATCACTGACATACATTTGTTTTATGTGTACAGACAGGTTACACAATAGATGATAAATCATAAATTATTATTATTATTATTTATTATTATAGCGCCATTTATTCCATGGCGCTTTACATGTGAAAAGGGGTATAATACAAGAACAATTACAATAATCATGAACAATACAAGACAGCGACTGGTACAGGAGGAGCGAGGATCCTGCCTGTGAGGGCTCACAATCTATTAGTATACTGTATGTCTATGACTCAGAAGACTAGCTTGAAGACATTAGCAACATATATGAATTGAAATATGATTATTATATTTACAAGCCAAAGTCAGCATGAATATGTCAATTGGATATTAAATTTGTTATTGCTGCAGTAGCGACTATAAAATATATTACCAGAAAGAGCAAACAGAGGACTGTCCAACACCAGTCAGTGCTCTGTGCATAGTGGGGGCGATTCATCAAAGCTTTTTTGCCAGACATCTGTCAAAAAAAGTTTTGAAAAAGTCGCATATTTTTGTGCAAATGCGAGGGTTCGCAAAAAAAAAAAAAAAATTGGCAGGGTTCACACCATTCTCGCCCCAGCTTCAACAACATGGGTGGAGCTGGGGCAGGGCATGGTGACCTCCGCTTGTCAATTCATAATGAGCGGCATTCGCTATTCCACAAATCATACTCCAGCAGGCACTGGAGTAAGATTTGTGATGAGGCATACATAGCGGCACACCACATCACTATGCGCCTTGACTGACTCAGTAAGAGGCATGAATCAGGAGCATCTGCTGCAAAACGACTCCTCATCAAGACCAGCATTGATGAATCACCCCCAGTGAGTGTGCTGTAATTGATGCTCCTGTTCCTTGCATGAAATCCTACTCTGCAGCATGTGTGCTGAGCAGGATGTTAGTCAAGGAATGGTGGTGTGATTACAATGCGCTCATTGTGTAGAGTACTGACTGATCACAGACCTGGCTCAGCCCAGATGACTTGAACTGAGTGGTTGCAGGAATAATATACCGTCGTGGCCAAAAGTTTTGAGACTGAAACTAATTTTTATTTTTACAAAGTATGCTTTAAAGGGGGCTGGTACTTGAAATCATTGTCTTCTTCTGTTAAACATTGTTAACTCCAAGGAAACATATGCAGTCATCATAACAACTCATGAAAAGAGCTCTACAGGCAAAAACATTGCAAATCGTAGGTTGCCCCTAAACCAGCCATTTATGGGATCATCAAGAACTTCAAACAGAGAGACTAAGAAAGACCCGCAAGTGCAAGAACCATATCTTTAAAAAGATTCAACTACAGGAATGGTTCAATTTTGGTGCAGAGCTTACTTATGGATGGCAGAAAGCAGGTGTCAATGCATCTGCAAACACAATGAGGCTAAGACCACGTTCACACATTCAGTATTTGGTCAGTATTTTACCTCAGTATTTCTTAAACAAAACCAGGAGAGGAACAATCAGAGGAAAAGTATCATAGAAACACGTTACCACTAGTGTTGAGCGAGTATGCTCGACACTGCTCGGTACTCGCCCGGGCATCTCACTACTCGGGATGTTCGGTGAGCACCAAACATTTTCGGGTTACTCGGGCGGGAGCTTGGGTCTCCGCCCTGCACGTTTGGCGCTCTTTACAGAGCCAATGAACATGCAGGGATTGCCAGTCGGTCACTGTAATGCAGCAGCCATGTTGGTTGTGGGCATTACAGTGATTGGCTGGGCGCACAGCGTTACCTCGAGTATTTAAAACCGGGCGCTGCCATCTTGGACACAGTCACTCCGGATCAGAAAGTGTAGGGAGAGTGCTGCTGAGCTAGGGAGAGATTTATACTGCGAAATAGGTAGTGTAGGGTCTCTAAAGCCTGCAAAATCAAACAAACAGTCCTTCTAAGGACTAATATCCATCCCAGATATCAGGCAGGCAGCAGGCAGGCTGTATAGGAGACGCAGTGGTTATACCAACAAACACTGCATTACAGTCCTGTGTGCTGCTGCTCACATTGCTAGACTTATCCCCCGGTCTCAGGGGCCAGGAAAAATCCTTTTTTTTTTCATCTAAATCCTCTTTTTTTTATTTTTCCTCAGTCAGATTGTACAAATACCCGTCTTATTAACCTTTTGTTATTCCCCCCCAAAAAAAAAAAATTGAGCGTGTCTGTGAGTGTTCAGACACAAATATATCTGTTTAAGATTCTGGTTTTTGCCAGATAACTAGTACTGTGGTTTTGCAGTTCCATGGTTCAAATCTCTGTATTATCCACTTTTTTGCCTTTTTTCCATAAAAAAAAAACAGTTTGAGTGTCTCGCTGACTGTTCAGACACAAATATATCTATTTAAAAAAGTCTGGTATACGCCAGGAAATTAGAACTGTGGTTTTCCTCTTCCACGGTTCAAATCTGGGTGTAATCCAGCTTTTTGCCTTTTTTCCATAAAAAAAAACAGTTTGAGTGTCTCGCTGACTGTTCAGACACAAATATATCTGTTTAAAAGATTCTGGTGTAAGCCAGAGAATTAGAACTGTGGTTTTCCTCTTCCACGGTGCAAATCTGGGTGTAATCCACCTTTTTGCCTTTTTTACATAAAAAAAACAGTTTGAGTGTCTCGCTGACTGTTCAGACACAAATATATCTGTTTAAAAGATTGTGGTGTAGGCCAGAGAACTAGAACTGTGGTTTTCCTCTTCCACGGTTTAAATCTGGGTGTAATCCACCTTTTTGCCTTTTTTACATAAAAAAAACAGTTTGAGTGTCTCACTGACTGTTCAGACACAAATAAATCTGTTTAAAAGATTCTGCTGTAGGCCAGAGAAATAGAACTGTGGTTTTCCTCTTCCACGGTTCAAATCTGGGTGTTATCCACCTTTTTGCCTTTTTTCCATAAAAAAACAGTTTGAGTGTCTCGCTGACTGTTCAGACACAAATATATCTGTTTAAAAGATTCTGGTGTAGGCCAGAGAACTAGAACTGTGGTTTTCCTCTTCCACGGTTCAAATCTCCTTTTTATTACCCTTTTGCCATGGATAGTGCGAGTGTAAGCTATTTTACTTCATTTACAATGGGCAAGGCTCGTTGCAAGGGACGTGAAACAGGACGTTCTGGTGATGGTGCGTGCAGAGGACGGGGCCGTGGCCAAGGTGAAAATGTGCCACAACCAACAGCCACATCTGCTCGCTCCCAGTTCTTGACCGAATTACTATGGAAGCACACAACAACACCACTATTGCGAACTGATCAGTGTGAACAGGTTACTAATTGGATAGCAGATAATACTTCCAGTCACCTGGGCACCACCACCTCCGGTCTGTCTTCCACACGGTCAAGTGTTAGTAGCCATGGGTCTCGACCGCATACTCCTCCTCACCCTGATGCTCCTTCCTCCCACCATGCTGAGTGTCGTCAGACAGCAACTGGTCCCACAGTTGGACACTCTGAAGAGCTGTTCACTGGTCCATTTCCATATTTGGGCCCCTACCCTGCTCCGCTTGAAGTAGTGGAAGAGGAGACCCCATGTTGCGATGGCCAAATATTTGAACAGCCACGGCCACAGGAAGGCGGCGCTGGCAATTTGTCACAAGAGGTGGACGATGACGAGACACAATTGCCACGAAGTGAGGAGGAGGACCGTGATGCGGAAGTGGAAGAGGAGGAGGTGGTGGATGATCTGATAACCCCAAAAAGGCCATTTGTACCACCTGCCAGGCCAGCATCAGCAGGGGTGACAAAACTACCAGCCCGACCACCACCAGCATGATCAGGCACATGGCAGCAAAGCACCCGACCCCAGGGTCCACGACCAGTGTCAGCGGGTGTCACCACTGCTTCTTCCACTGTTGTGGGTGTAAGAGAAGCCCCTGTTGTGCGTGCAAGGCAATCTCCTGTCCATACTGCATGCAAAGATGCCCCCTCCTCTCAGTCTTCACTTGTTATGGCAGTTTCTCAAGAAACAGCATCCACGTCCACGTCCCACCGCAGCGTTCAATTGTCCATATCCCAGAGCTTTGAACGAAAGCGCAAATTCGCAGCCAACGCCCCACAGGCCACAGTCCTAAATTCGCACATTTCACGACTGCTTGCGTTGGAAATGCAGCCTTTTAGGCTGGTGGAGGCGGAATCCTTCCGCAACCTTATGGCGGTGGCCGTCCCTCGGTACTCGGTCCCCAGCCGACACTATTTTGCCCGGTGTGCCATCCCAACACTACACAAGCACGTGTCCCAAAACATCTGCCGTGCCCTCAACAACGCAGTTACTGGGAGAGTCCACATGACAATGGACACGTGGACAAGTACTTGTGGCTAGGGACGGTACATCTCCCTGACGGCACACTGGGTAAACATAGTGGAAGCCGGGACCCAGTCGGACCTTGGGATGGAACACATCCTCCCCACACCGAGGATTGCGGGCCCTATGTCAGTCAGAGTTGCCCCCACAGTGTACAGCTCCTGCGCATCATGCTCCTCATGTTCAGCCTCCATCTCAGATATCACCACATCAGTTACAAGCTGGAAGCACTGCAGTACTGCCTCAGCCAACAGGCTGTGCTGAAACTCATAAGCTTAGGTGATAAACCTCACACTGCTTATGAGTTGTGGACAGCTGTTAAAGAGCAGGCAGATGTGTGGCTGAGACCGCTGAACCTACATCCAGGCATGGTCGTGTGTGACAATGGCCGTAACCTGGTGGCGGCTCTGAGGCGAGGCGAGATCACACACATACCATGCCTGGCTCATGTGCTTAACCTCGTGGTTCAGCGGTTTCTTAAATCGTACCCTGAGTTGCCAGATCTGCTCATCAAAGTACGCCGCTTGTCAGCTCATTTTCGGAAGTCGGCTACAGCTTCCGCCACCCTTGCTGTGTTGCAGCAGTGTTTGCAGCTTCCGGCACACCGACTGGTGTGTGATGTCCCCACACATTGGAACTCTACCCTCCACATGTTGCAAAGGATTTGTGAGCAGAAGAGAGCAGTTGTGGAGTACCAGCTGCAACAAGGCCGTCGATATTCAGGTCTGACTCCACACATAAGACCTCAGGAGTGGACCTGGATGTCTGACATATGTACCATCCTGACAGACTTTGAGGAGTCCACCAAGATGGTGAGTGTCGATGACGCCATCATTAGCGTCAGCTTCCCACTTGTCTTTCTTTTGCAACGCTCTCTGCAGAAAATTAAGGAGGCATTGCAGCCAGAGTATGATGAGATGGATCAAGAAGCCGTAGCGGGCGATTACACACAGCCCAGCCTCATCTCATCCCAATATGCATTGGGGGACAATAAGGGAGAGGAGGAGGAGGAAGAAGAGGAGCTGGTATCATGCGCTGTAGAGGGTAGTACCTGTACAACTGTCATACCGTCGGTTCAGCGTGGGTGGCCTGAGGACAGGGGGGAGAAGGAGGAGAGCATGGTCAGTCATCATCTTGGTGAGGACACGGAAGTCTTGCCCGTTACCAGTCTGGCACGCATGGCTGACTTTATGTTACGCTGCCTTAACCGTGACCCTCACGTTGTCAAAATGTTTGGTGACAGTCATTACTGGTGGTGACACTTTTAGACCCCCGCTACAAGGAGAACTTTCACTCTCTTATTCCTGAGGTGGAGAGGTCTACAAAAATGGGGCAGTACCAGAAGGCCCTTGCTGCAGAACTATTAAAAAAATTTCCATCTGAACACGCTAGCGGCAGAGGTCACAGTTCATTGCCCAACCAAGGCGTATAGGTGAGAGAGATGCAACTCCAATCCAGCAGAGGCAGGGGAGCACTGTCAACGTTCTGGGACAGTTTTCTGAAACCCGACCAGCTTTCAGCCCCGGAGGCGCGGGGTACTCTCACAAGGAGTGGAAAGTTTCAAAAGATGGTGAGGGAGTACCTAGCCGACCGTACCAGCGTCCTCCGTGATTCCTCTGTGCCTGTTAATTATTGGGTATCCAAGCTGGACACTTGGAATGAACTCGCTCTGGACGCCTTGGAGGTCCTGGCCTGCCCTGCCGCTAGCGTGTTATCGGTGCGTGTTTTTAGTGCCGCTGGGGGAATTATAACTGATAAGCGCACTCGCCTGTCAACTGACAATGATGACAAGCTGAACCTTATCAAAATGAACAAGGGCTGGATTGGGCCAGACTTCTCATCACCACCAAATGACAGCAGAGTAACATAAAGTCAAATCCACTGTGTTATTTTGGGAGGTGTATTCCCATGCACCGCTTCACACCCACACATAGGTATACGCTTCCTCATTTCGGCTGTTTTTTGCTCTTCTCCTTATCCTCAGCCTCCACCACCACTACACCACCAGAGTGACCATGGTCCGTGTTGCCAGCATTGCAAGTTCCTCCGTCCTAATTTTTGGCAGCTTTTGCTTGGAAAGCATAGGCAAAGACTATGGGAGACCCACTCCCCAATAATGGGAATAATGTTTTTAATATGCTGTACTGCATGGCTCTTGTAAGGGGCATTGCAAGTTCCTCCATCCTAATTTTTGGCAGCTTTTGCTTGGAAGGCATAGGCAAAGACTATGGTAGACCCACTCCCCAATAATGGGAATAATGTTTCTAATATGCTGTACTGCATAGCTCTTGTAACGGGCATTGCAAGTTCCTCCGTCCTAATTTTTGGCAGCTTTTGCTTGGAAGGCATAGGCAAAGACTATGGGAGACCCACTCCCCAATAATGGGAATAATGTTTTTAATATGCTGTACTGCATGACTCTTGTAAGGGGCATTGTAAGTTCCTCTGTCCTAATTTTTGGCAGCTTTAGCTTGGAAGGCACAGGCAAAGACTATGGGAAACCCACTCCCCAATAATGGGAATAAAGTTTTTAATATGCTGTACTGCATGGCTCTTGTAAGGGGCATTGCAAGTTCCTCCATCCTAATTTTTGGCAGCTTTTGCTTGGAAGGCATAGGCAAAGACTATGGGAGATCCACTCCCCAATAATGGGAATAATGTTTTTAATATGCTGTACTGCATGGCTCTTGTAATGGGCATTAAAATCGTCTTGTTAAGCTACTGTGACCTCCACGTCTCTTCCAAGGGTCATTGATATTCTCTTTTTATTCTACTGAGACCTCCACGTCTCTTCCAAGGGGCATTGATATTGTCTTTTTATTCCACTGTGACCTCCACGTCTCTTCCAAGGGGCATTAAAATCGTCTTGTTAAGCTACTGTGACCTCCATGTCTCTTCCAAGGGGTATTAAAATTGTCTTGTTAAGCTACTGTGACCTCCACGTCTCTTCCAAGGGTCATTGATATTGTCTTTTTATTCCACTGGGACCTCCACATATCTTCCAAGGGGCATTAAAACCGTCTTGTTAAACCACTCTGAACTCCACGTCTCTTCCAAGGGGCATTAAAACCGCCTTGTTAAGCTACTGTGACCTCCACGTCTCTTCCAAGGGGCAATAAAACCGTCTTGTTAAACCACTCTGAACTCCACGTCTCTTCCAAGGGGCATTCAAATCGTCTTGTTTAGCTACTGTGACCTCCACGTCTTTTCCAAGGGTCATTGATATTGTCTTTTTATTCCACTGGGACCTCAACCACTCTTCCAAGGGGAATTGACATTGTCTTTTTATTCCACTGGGACCTCCACGTCTCTTCCAAGGGGCATAAAAATTGTCTTGTTAAGCTACTGTGACCTCCACGTCTCTTCCAAGGGTCATTGATATTGTCTTTCTATTCCACTGGGACCTCCACCACTCTTCCAAAGGGCATTGATATTGTCTTTTTATTCCACTGCGACCTTCACCACTCTTCCAAGGTGCATTGATATTGTCTTTTATTCCACTGTAACCTCCACCACTCTTCCAAGGGGCATTGATATTGTCTTTTTTTTCCACTGCGACCTCCACCACTCTTCCAAGGGGCATTGATATTGTCTTTTTATTCCACTGCGACCTCCACCACTCTTCCAAGGAGCATTGATATTGTCTTTTTATTCCACTGGGACCTCCACCTCTCTTCCAAGGGGCATTGATATTGTCTTTTTATTCCACTGGGACCTCCACATCTCTTCCAAGGGGCATTAAAACCGTCTTGTTAAACCACTCTGAACTCCACGTCTCTTCCAAGGGGCATTAAAACCCTATTGTTAAACCACTCTAAACTCCACGTCTCTTCCAATGGGCATTAAAAACGTTTTGTTATGCTACTGTGACCTCCACGTCTCTTCCAAGGGGCATTAAAACCATCTTGTTAAACCACTCTGTACTCCACGTCTTTTCCAAGGGGCATTATAATCATCTTGTTAAGCTACTGTGACCTCCACGTCTCTTCCAAGGGTCATTGATATTGTCTTTGTATTCCACTGGGACCTTCACGTCTCTTTCAAGGGGCATTAAAACCATCTTGTTAAGATACTGTGACCGCCACGTCTCTTCCGAGAGGCATTAAAACCGTCTTGTTAAATCACTCTGAACTCCACGTCTTTTCCAAGGGGCATTAAAACCATCTTGTTAAAGCACTCTGAACTCCACGTCTCTTCCAAGGGGCATTAAAACCATCTTGTTAAGCTACTGTGACCTCCACGTCTCTTCCAAGGGGCATTAAAAACGTCTTGTTAATCCACTCTGAACTCCACGTCTCTTCCAAGGGGCATTTAAATCGTCTTGTTAAGCTACTGTGACCTCCACGTCTCTCCCAAGGGGCATTAAAAGCGTCTTGTTAAACCACCCTGAACTCCACGTCTCTTCCAAGGGGCATTAAAACCGTCTTGTTAAGCTACTGTGACCTCCACATCTCTTCCAAGGGGCATTAAAACCGTTTGTTAAACCACTCTGAACTCCACGTCTCTTCTAAGGGGCATTAAAACCATCTTGTTAAGCCACTCTGAACTCCACGTCTCTTCCCAGGGGCATTAAAACCGTCTTGTTAAGCTACTGTGACCTCCACGTCTCTTCCAAGGGGCATTAAAACCATATTGTTAAACCACTCTGAATTCCACGTCTCTTCCACGGGCATTAAAACTGTCTTGTTAATCCACTCTGAACTCCACGTCTCTTCCAAGGGACATTAAAACCATCTTGTTAAGCTACTGTGACCTCCACGTCTCTTCCAAGGGGCATTAAAACCATCTTGTTAAACCACCCTGAACTCCATGTCTCTTTCAAGGGGCATTAAAGCCATCTTGTTAAGCTACTGTGACCTCCTCGTCTCTTCCAGGGGGCATTAAAACCGTCTTGTTAAACCACTCTGAACTCCACGTCTCTTCCAAGGGGCATTAAAACCGTCTTGTTAAGCTACTGTGACCTCCACGTCTCTTCCAAGGGGCATTAAAACCGTCTTGTTAAACCACTCTGAACTCCACGTCTCTTCCAAGGGGCATTAAAACTGTCTTGTTAAGCTACTGTGACCTCCATGTCTCTTCCAAGGGGTCATTAAAACCATCTTGCTAAACCACTCAGGACTCCACGTCTCTTCCAAGGGGCATTAAAACCATCTTGTTAAGCTACTGTGACCTCTACGTCTCTTCCAAGGGGCATTAAAATCATCTCGTTAAACCACTCTGAACTCCACAGCTCTTCCAAGGGGCATTGAAATGTTGTTTTTAATTACCTCTAACCTCCACGACTCTTCCAAAGGGCATTGTATTTCCTCCTACTAATTTTATTCAGCTTTCCTTTTCAATGCATAGGCCAACACTAAGGGATACCCACTCCCCAATTATGGGTAGAAGGTTTTTAGTATGCTGTAATCCACGTCTCAAGGGGCATTGCAGTTCCTCATAATTCTTGGAAAGCCTTCCATTCACTGCTTAGGCCAACAGTGTACAGGAGACCCAGTTGCTATAAATGGAAAAAAAGGTTTAGTTAAGGCCCTCTGACCTCCATGTCACTTCCAAGGGGCATTGGATTGCCTCAAAATTTTTGGTAGGCATTGCACTCACTGTATGCCCTATAACTGTGTAGCTGAACCGCTCCTTTTGGTACAGAAACATATCCTACAAGACATGTGTGGTTGACTGGCCTGATATTGATGTGAATGGTCCCTGTTCCTCCTGCTCTTTCTCCTTTGCCACCACCTCATCCATCATTCATCACCTGAAGCTTTGTTTTAACGGGAGTCATAGAACTGGGATAGTAGCAGGAAAACATCCAGCAATCCTCGGAGGAGGTAGGATATGCGCCAAAATGCTGACCACCTCAGGCCTAGCCGCTACTACATACATACGCTTGCATTCCAAGGAACAGAAAGCTAAGGAGATGGATGGCCTCATGATCATGAATAATTTACTCGTTGTGTAGGAGGCCGACCACTGCTGCTGTCTACCTTCTGAACTTTGTGTTGAAGCCTGATTGACCCAGGATACGCAATCCTCTATGTCTGGAGGACGTGTTGCATCCCAGTGTCCAACTGTGTCCCGGCTTCCACAATATTAACTCAGTGTGAAGGCGTCAGTGAGATGGACCATCCCTGGCCACATTCACTTGTCCACGTGTTTGTGGTTAGGCTGTCCTTCCCACTAAATGCACTGGGGAGGGCACAGGTAATGTTTTAGTAGGCGCGCTTGTGTATAAGGAGCACCAGGACAAATAGGGGCGGCTGGGGACCGTTTATGGACACCCGGCCGCCCCCCAGGCGGCTGGGGACCGAGTATGGATACCAGGCCGCTGACACAGCCATGACGTGGTGGTCAGATTCCTCCTCCACATGCCTAAAAGGCCCAATTTCAAGTGCAAGCAAGCAAGCAGTATGGTATTGCAGCCTGGGGGTGGGTGGGTGGCAGGCTGCATACTTGCGCTTGCATTGCAAGGAATGGGGGAGGTGCAATTGAACACTGCCCTGGGACAAGGACTTGAATGGGGATAGTTGCAAGTCTGCAACGACAAGTGCACGGCGGGAGGCATCTTCGCATGTGCCATGAACAGGGGGTTGGCGTGCACACACTACAGCGGAATAGGCTGTCCTTCCCACTAAATGCACTGGGGAGGGCACTGGTAATATTTTCGTATGCACGCTTGTGTATAAGGCGCACCGGGACCAATAGGGGCTGTTGGGGACCGAGTATGGACACCCGGCCGCACACTGACGGCTGTGGACCGAGTGTGGACACCCGGCCGCCGGGCGGCTGGGGACTGAGTATGGATACCAGGCCGCCAACGCAGCCATGACATGGTGGCCAGCATCTGCCTCCACAAGCCTAAAAGGCCTCATTTCAAGTGCAAGCAAGCTAGCAGTATGGTATTGCAGCCTGGGGGTGGGTGGGTGGCAGGCTGCACACTTACGTTTGCATTCCAAGAAAACAAAGCAGATGCTAACTTCTATTATCATCATCATGCTCCTCATCTTGGCACTCTCAACTCCCCTGATGGAGAAGCCAGGGCCCACCGGAGGAGTCTGGTTGTCTGGTGGGCTCGTCCAATGCTGCCCTAAAGCAGGCCAGGCTAAGAAAAGTGTGGGGAAGGTTACCGGGACAAATAGTGGCGGCTGGGGACTGAGTATGGAGACCTCGCTGCCGAAGCAGCCATGAGGTAGTGGCCAGCTTCGGCCTCCTCCATACTAAAAGGCCCCATTTCAAGTGCAAGCTAGCAGTATGGTATTGCAGCCTGGGGTGGGTGGGTGGGTGGCAGGCTGCACACTTACGCTTGCATTCCAAGAAAACAAAGCAGATTCTAACTTCTATCTTCATCATCATGCTCCTCACCTTGGCACTCTCAACTCCCCTGATGGAGAAGCAAGGGCCCACCGGAGGAGTCTGGTTGTCTGGTGGGCTCGTCCAATGCTGCCCTAAAGCAGGTCAGGCTAAGAAAACTGTGGGGAAGGTTACCGGGACAAATAGAGGCGGCTGGGGATTGGGTATGGAGACCTCGCTGCCGAAGCAGCCTTGAGGTAGTGGCCAGCTTCGTCCTCCTCCAAACTAAAAAGATCCATTTCAAGTGCAACCTAGCAGTATAGTATTGCAGCCTGCGGGTGGGTGGTTGGCTGCATATTTGCGCTTTCATTGCAAGTAATGGGGGAGGTACAATTGAACACTGCCCTGGGACAAGGACTTGCACGGGGATAGTTGCAAGTCTGCATCTTCTGATGCGGCAAGGATCACTTCTGATGGGCACACTTTTAGGCAGTGACCTGGGTGTCAGAGATGCTTCCAGGGGTCTTCCCCATGCTGTTCCCATGTCTTTTCAGCACTGTATGCATGTATCACACAGCACATGGCCAGATAAGGTTGTAAAATGTTAAAATGACATTTCCCGGTGAATGCATTTGTCACGGTTAAAAGCAATACAAAAGTGCAAAAACGCATAAAAAATGCTACTTGTGAACATAGCCCAAGGTGTGGAGGAGTATTTTTGTTTTTGGTTAGTTATTTTACCTTATACACAAGTCTTTACCCTGGAAAGGAAGTTCCTTAACATATTTCACAGGAAAGCAGTTTCAGTTTCGTTTTTTAACGTTTTACTGTGAGCCCGTAATAATGGCTTAATACCTCTGACCACATTGTTGACAGCAGTGACCTGGGGGTCAGAAATGCTTCCTGGGGCGATCCCCATGCTGTCCCCATGTCATTTGAGCACTGTCACTATCGTTTTGGGCACTTTTTAGGCTTTCTACAGACTGCCAGGCATGCTTGCTCTCTGCAGTGTCTCTGAAGGATGACAAGCTGGATGGCAGCGCTCAGCTGCGATCCAGCCTGTCATCTCAATGCCATCCCAGCGTGGGAGAATTCTCCTGCGCTCACCGCATGTGCAGAGAATTCTCCCACGCTGTCAGTGACGTGCATGAGGTGAGCTGAGTTCATTGGACATGAACTCGGCTCATCTGGATGCCGTCACAGCGAGACACTGAGGAGCTTCACTGAGAAGCTTCTCAGTGTCTGCGGCATGGCAAGCTGGATGGCAGCGTTCTGCTGCGGTCCAGCCTGTCATCTTGATGTAGCTGAGCTGAAGCTGTCCTGGGAACCATGGAAAGTTAAGGATGAGGTTGGTTTATTATTTTATTTTTATTGCAGGAGATCGTTGGCTTCAGCTGGAATGGGTGTGATGGTAAGTAGGGTTTAATTTAGAACATTAAAGAATTGTTTGTTTATTTCAATTAAAGGACTTTATTCTGGATGTTTGAGGTTTTTTTTAACTTTGACTATGGGGTTAGTAATGGGGGTGTCTTATAGACGCCTCTCCATTACTAACCTGGGCTTGATGTCAGCTGGCATTATAAGCTGACATCAACCCCAACCCTATTACCCCACTGCCACCGCTACAGGGCAGTGGGAAGAGCGAGGCTAAGTGCCAGAATTGGCACATCCTATGGATGCGCCATTTCTGGGGCAGCTGACGGCTGGTGTTTCTAGCCTGGGAGGGGGCCAATATTCATGGCACCCTTCCTGGGCTATTAATATCAGCCCCCAGCTGTCTGCCTAGCCTTTCCTAGCTATTAAAATAGTGGGGACTCTACGTCATTTTGTTTTTTGGTTACCCTATTTTAATAGCTAGTAAAGGCTAGGTATTCAGCTGGGGGCTGATATTAGTAGCCTGGGAAGCTCCGTGGGTATTACCCCCTTCCCAGGCTTCAAACATCTGCCCCAGCCGTCTGCTTAACCTCTTTTAGAGACTAAAATTACGGGGAACCCCACGCCAATTTTTTTTAAATAAATCCTTTATTTTAACACTAAATGACAAGTACAGTAACCAACACTATCACTGTACTTATTATATATGTGACTGACATGTTTCTATCTATCTAATCTATGTGTGATGCTCTATTCTTTCTGTTCTAAATTGTCGGATACCGATGATGAATTGCCGGCCGGCTTTTTTAAAGAGACGGGTGCATGAAAACACTATTATTTTTTTTTAATAAATCCTTTAACAATAAATGACAAGTACAGTAACGAACACTCACTGTACTTCTTATATATGTGACTGACATGTTTCTATCTATGTAATCTATGTGTGATGCTCTATTCTTTCTGTTCTAAATTGTCGGGTAACAGTGTATGCCGCTGATGAATTGCCGGCCGGCTTTTTTAAAGAGACGGGTGCATGAAAATCGGAGGGCACTAGTGTGTTCCAAGTGCCCTGCTATGTTTTTCATGCACCCTCCTATATACCCTGCCTGCCTGTCTGCCTATATATTCTGCCTGCCTGACGTTTAATTGAGCACTGTTCCTATCGATTTGGGCAATTTTTGACCTTCTGCAGACCGCTGGGGGAGACCGCCAGAAAAATGTTTGAGTTTCCCATAGACTTACATTGGGCTCATTGCTAGGGTCGAGCACCCAAGTATTCCAATGTGCTCGACCCGAGCTTCGAGCACCCGAGCATCACTAGTTGTCACCAGTCAAGAAGCATATATCAGGCATGTCAGGGGGAATTGCAGAAATCTTGAAAAATAAGGGTCAGTACTGTAAATATTGAGTATTTGCATAAGCTTAATGTATTTTTCAATAAAAGTTAATACATTTATGAAATGCTTACAATTGCACTTCAGTAACCATAGAAACATCTGATTAAGGCCTAAAAATATTGAAGCAGCAAACTTTGCGAAAAACATAATTTGTGTCAGTTTCAAAACTTTTGGCCATCACTGTAGCTTCATTTTCTCCTTGCAGTCAAACATCACATTAGACTGATGAATTCACCCGCTGATTAGCACTATGGCTGGAGGTAAATACCATTTTTTTCTGATGATAGGTTCCCTATAAGGTCAGTTGACAATGATGGTTTTCGGCTAACCTAAAACCAGTATGCAATTTTGCAAATGTTGTGACTAATGCATCTACTTTTCAAGTAGTTTCATGATGTCATGTTACCACATCTGAATGATGTGGTATTTTTAGTCAACACCTGTAACTAGTCATACCAAAGTAGTAACCAACATAACACTGCAAATGCAGACATCTCTGATATCCAATATAACCAATATTTGTAAGATTTAAACATTACAACAGATCATCATTATTAGATAGGGGTACCAACTCCTAGCACTATAGCACATGAGCTGTCAGAAGGGATGAGGGTTACAACTCCTTTTATTGCTTGACATGCTCAAATCCATACTTTTGTGCAAACTTCCTCCAAATTAATTGAATGGTACAAAGCTGTGGTGATTTGTAATACTAGGCATAGCAGCTACTAAAAGTATGGAGATGTGCTTGATAAAAAAAAGATGGGTCACAGTGTTCGCTGGTGTGCAGTGACCCTTTTAATTGCACGGTGCTGGTACTCAGGCCCCCACAGATCTAATACTGATGGCCTATCCTAAAGACATACCATCAATTTTGAAGACGTAGATAACACCTTTAGCCTTGAAGTAATTTGTTTTAACAATTTGAAAAGCACATGTAATCATGTGAAATTAAATATTCAGAATAGTAATTTTATTAAATGTTTCAACTACGGAATTGACTTACAGCGCTAAACAACAATGTGAATATATCAATCTTGCTAGCAGTAAGCACAAAAGTATCCAGAAAATAAACTCATTTAGACCAGCTGACTTTTTGTCTATTATCCCATAAACATTAGCATACTTTTTGATCATGTAAAAATAAATTACATTGTAAAATCATATAATGGAACATGCTTGATGACATCTCAATGGTTACTAACACTTATTATACAGTGACACAATACCACTCCTAATATTTGTACTGATATTTTAATGGTAGTTATATCCAGGGCCGCCATCAGAGCATTACTGCCCTTACTGCTGTATGGGGCCCGGTGACCAGAAGCAAAAAGGGGGGGCCCCGCCAGCCGGGCCTCAAGCCCTCGGCCCGGGGCCTCCCCTCTCTTTGCTTCTGCTTACCGGGCCCTTAGGGACAGCA
Organism: Phyllobates terribilis; assembly: GCF_046119375.1. Taxonomy (NCBI): domain Eukaryota; kingdom Metazoa; phylum Chordata; class Amphibia; order Anura; family Dendrobatidae; genus Phyllobates; species Phyllobates terribilis. The sequence continues at coordinate 112,836,378 of NW_027362761.1, read as the reverse complement.
GGTGCATCATGGTCCTGTGACAGACTGCGAGGCTGTGCGCGCTCATCTTCAATCTGTTGTGGCCGGGGACGGCGGCGGGCGTTCAGGCAAGTGTGTGTGTGTCAGTGTGTGTGTGTGTTTGCTAGTGAGGAGGCGGCCTGCAGTGAGTCTATGTGTGATAGTGAGGGGGATGCTGCTGAGAGGGAGGCTACTGAGAATGAGGCTACTGAGGGGGAGGCTGCTGAGGGGAGGCTTATGACAGGGAGGCTACTGAGGGAATGCTGCTGAGGGGATGCTGCTGAGAGGGAGGCTACTGAGGGGAGGCTGCAGAGGGGAGGCTGATGAGAGGGAGGCTGCTGAGGGGATGCTGCGGAGGGGAGGCTGATGAGAGGGTGGCTACTGAGGGGATGCTGCTGAGGTGAAGCTGATGAGAGGGTGGCTACTGAGGGGAGGCTGCTGAGGAGAGGCTGATGAGAGGGAGGCTGCTGAGGGGATGCTGCTGAGGGGAGGCTGATGAGAGGGTGGCTACTGAGGGGAGGCTGATGAGAGGGAGGCTACTGAGGGGATGCTGCAGAGGAGAGGCTACTGAGGGGGAGGCTTCTGAAGGGAGGCTACTGAGGGGAGGCTGCTGAGAGGGAGGCTACTGAGGGGATGCTGCTGAAGGGATGCTACTGAGAGGAAGGCTACTGAGGGGAAGCTGCTGAGGGGAGGCTGATGAGAGGGAGGCTACTGAGGGGATGCTGCTGAGAGGGAGGCTACTGAGGGGATGCTGCTGAGAGGGAGGCTACTGAGAGGAGGCTACTGAGGGGAGGCTGCTGAGAGGGAGGCTACTGAGGGGATGCTGCTGAGGGGAGGCTGATGAGAGGGTGGCTACTGAGGGGATGCTGCTGAGGTGAAGCTGATGAGAGGGAGGCTACTGAGGCTGCTGAGGAGAGGCTACTGAGGGGGAGGCTACTGAAGGGAGGCTACTGAGGGGAGGCTGCTGAGAGGGAGGCTACTGAAGGGATGCTGCTGAGGGGATGCCACTGAGAGGAAGGCTACTGAGGGGATGCTGCTGAGGGGAGGCTGATGAGAGGGAGGCTACTGAGGGGATGCTACTGAGAGGGAGGCTACTGAGGTGATGCTGCTGAGAGGGAGGCTACTGAGAGGAGGCTACTGAGGGGAGGCTGATGAGAGGGAGGCTACTGAGGAGATGCTACTGAGGGGAGGTTGATGACAGGGAGGCTACTGAGGGGATGCTACTGAGAGGAAGGCTACTGAAGGGATGCTGCTGACGGGAGGCTGATAAGAGGGAAGCTACTGAGGGGATGCTGCTGAAAGGGAGGCTACTGAGGGGATGCTGATGAGGGGAGGCTGATGAGAGGGAGGCTACTGAGGGAATGCTGCAGAGGGGAGACTACTGAGGGGGAGACTATTGAGGGGGAGGCTACTGAGGGGAGGCTACTGAGCGGAGGCTGCTGAGAGGGAGGCTACTGAGGGGATGCTGCTGAGGGGAGGCTGATGACAGGGAGACTACTGAGGGGATGCTGCTGAGAGGGAGGCTACTGAGGGGATGCGGCTGAGAGGGAGGCTACTGAGGGGATGCTGCTGAGGGGAGGCTGCTGAGAGGGAGGCTACTGAGGGGATGCTGCTGAGGGGAGGCTGATGAGAGGGAGGCTACTGAAGGGATGCTTCTGAGGGGAGGCTGATGAGAGGGAGGCTACTGAGAGGAGACTGCTGAGGGGAGGCTGCTGAGAGGGAGGCTACTGAGGGGATGCTGCAGAGGGGAGGCTACTAAGGGGGAGGCTACTGAAAGGAGGCTACTGAGGGGAGGCTGCTGAGAGGGAGGCTACTGAGGGGATGCTGCTGAGGGGATGCTACTGAGAGGAAGGCTACTCAGGGGGAGGCTGCTGAGGGGAGGCTGATGAGAGGGAGGCTACTGAGGGGATGCTGCTGAGGGGAGGCTGCTGAGAGCGAGGCTACTGAGGGGATGCTACTGAGGGGAGGTTGATGACAGGGAGGCTGCTGAGGGGATGCTGCTGAGGGGATGCTACTGAGAGGAAAGCTCCTGAGGGGAGGCTGATGAGAGGGAGGCTACTGAGGGGATGCTGCTGAGGGGAGGCTGATGAGAGGGAGGCTACTGGGGGGATGCTACTGAGGGGAGGTTGATGACAGGGAGGCTGGTGAGGGGATGCTGCTGAGGGGATGCTATTGAGAGGAAGGCTACTGAGGGGAGGCTGATGAGTGGGAGGCTACTAAGGGGAGGCTGAAGAGAGGGAGGCTACTGAGGGGATGCTGCTGAGGGGAGGCTGATGAGAGGGAGGCTACTGAGGGGATGCTGCTGAGGGGAGGCTGATGAGAGGGAGGCTACTGAGGGGATGCTGCTGAGAGGAAGGTTGATGACAGGGAGGCTTCTGAGGGGATGCTACTGAGAGGAAGGCTACTGAGAGGAGGCTGATGAGAGGGAGGCTACTGAGGGGATGCTGCTGAGGGGAGGCTGATGAGAGGGAGGCTACCGAGGGGATGCTGCTGAGGGGAGGCTGCTGAGAGGGAGGCTACTGAGGGGATGCTGCTGAGAGGGAGGCTACTGAGAGGGAGGCTACTGAGAGGAGGCTACTGAAGGGAGGCTGCTGAGGGGAGGCTACTGAGGGGATGCTGATGAGGGGAGGCTGATGAGAGGGAGACTACTGAGGGGATGCTGCTGAGAGGGAGGCTACTGAGGGGAGGCTGCTGAGGGGAGGCTGATGAGAGGGAGACTACTGAGGGGATGCTCCTGAGGGGAGGCTGATGAGAGGGAGGCTACTAAGGGGATGCTGCTGAGGGGAGGCTGATGAGAGGGAGGCTACTGAGGGGATACTGCTGAGGGGAGACTGATGAGAGGGAGGCTACTGGGGGATGCTGCTGAGAGGGAGGCTACTGAGTGGATGCTGCTGAGACGGAGGCTACTGAGGGGATGCTGCTTAGAGTGAGGCTGCTGAGGGGGACGCTACTGAGGGGAGGCTGATAAGAAGGAGGCTACTGAGGGGAGGCTGATGAGAGGGAGGCCACTGAGGGGAGGCTGATGAGAGGGAGGCCACTGAGTGGATGCTGGTGAGGGGAGGCTGTTGAGAGGGAAGCTACTGAGGGTAGGCTGCTGAGGGGGAGACTGGTGAGGGGGAGGCTGGTGAGGGGGATTCTGCTGAGGGGATTCTGTTGAGGGGGATTCCGCTGAGGGTATTCTGGTGAGGGGGAGGCTGCTGAGGGGGAGGCCGCTGAGGGGACTCTGGTGAGTGGCTACAGAGCGAGGGCGCCAATTTTGTTTTAAGAGGGTGCCAACCTCCGCAGACAGGTAGGGTCGAGTAGTTGCTAAATGGGGTGGCCTCTCTTTTTTTATATCATCACTTTGAGTTTTGTTTTGAGGTGTATTTGTATTTATATTGTAGAATTTATAGGTTTTTAATGAATACTAATAAAGATATTTTTAGTAGTGTATAATCGGTGAATATATATGCAATAATATACACTGTTTACATTTATTAATTCCATGATCACAGGCTGCAGCGGTGGCAGGCTGAGGCGGCAGCGGTGGGCTGGTGGCGGTGGTGGGCAAGCTGAGGCGACCATTAGATTCTTCTTGACTGGGCGGCGGGGGGCGCGGCGGTGACACTGGCTATGTGAGTAGCTAACTTAAGTCCATGTATTAATTTGTCCACCATTTCAGTATGTGATTGTATGATACCATCATTCCCTCCCCTCCCCCCTTCCAACCCACTACCAAAACTTTTATAAACTACTGGATCAGGGGCGGAACTACCGCCCGTGCAGCCGGTTCATTGAACGGGGGCCCCGAGGGAGAGGGGGCCCCTCCAGCCTCCAGCAGGGCCGCCATCAGGGCATGTCTGCCCTGACTCCAGTGTGGGGCCCAGCCAGTAGGGGCCCCGTTGGGGGCCCCCTCTTGTGAGTCTATCTCCTCATGGGGCCCCCTCTTGTGCGTCTCTCTCCTCATGGGGCCCCCGGCCCCATGCTAAGTGCCGGGTCCGGGACATCTCAGCGCTGCGCTGCGCTCCTGCGGCAGCGCCTTCATGATTCCCCTGATTTCCGGTCATGTGACGGCGCCGTCACATGGCCGGAAGTCAGGAGAACCCAGTGTCAGCGATTTGGACGAGCGCCAGGATTCTGCAGGGATCGCATGGGGGTAAGTATAACAAGTTTTGTTTTTTTCAAAATACAATTTACTAGGAGTGGGGGGAATGGGAGGTGTGTGTGTGTGTGTGTGTGTGTGTGTGTGTGTGTGTGTGTGAGATAAGAAATGCACATGGGGTGGGGGGAGATAATAAAAGATGCACATGGGGTGGGGGGGATGAGAGAGGTGCACATGTGGGGGGAGGGGGATGAGAGAGGTGCACGTGGGGGGAGGGGGATGAGAGAGGTGCACGTGGGGGGGGATGATAAAAGATGCACATGGGGTGGGGGGGATGAGAGAGGTGCACATGTAGGGGGGGATAAGAGATGCACATGGGGGGGAGATAAGAGATGCACATGGGGGGGATGAGAGATGCACATGGGGGGGTGAGAGATGCACATGGGGGGGGATGAGAGATGCACATGGGGGGGTGAGAGATGCACATGGGGGGGTGAGAGATGCACGGGGGGGGATGAGAGATGCATCGGGGGGGTGAGCTGCACATGGGGGGGATGAGAGCTGCACATGGGGGGGTTATGTTTACATAACTTTGTTGCCTTATGAAGCGCAGGGGGGGGGGCCCCCAAAAATTTCTTGCACAGGGGCCCACTACAGTCTGTGTCCGCCCCTGTACTGGATGATCCTGAGCGATGCTGCAAAACCAAATGCCAAATTACATCAGTCGGCTGCGCTCAGGATTCTCCAGAAGCTTATACTTTTTGTTTGGGGAGGGAATGATTGATGGAATCTGCAATCAGAAATACAGATTATAAAAAAATAATTATCACAATCTGGTTACAATTAGTTTAAAAAAATGTGTGTGACACATTCTCCTAAAGAAAAATAAATAAAATATACATAACAAGAGTATTGGATATTTTAAGAAATGTTTAATAAGTTAGAGCAGAGTAGGGCCCGAGAAGAAGAATGTACCTTCTCGTGGTGACGGCTTAAAAAATCTTTTGGCCAAAACAAAAGCTGCTGGCTGTGTGTGTGATATGGTGTTCAATGGGAACTGTTAATGTGTGATTGGTGAGGACGTGGTGCAGAATGGAGTTTTTATAAGAGTGGGCGGTGGGACTGTGGAAGGTACGAGGGGTGGAGGCGGAGCTGGGGTGGAGCCTGGGTGGAGTCTCAAGGGGGCCCGGAAATTTTGACAGTATGGGGCCCTGAAATTCCTAGTGGCAGCCCTGGTTATATCACTGAGGATATCATGAAGTTTGATTTTACATACAATAGCATTTAAATGCTTAGTTATTGTGATGTGATCAATGAGTGGTTTCATTTGTGAAATATAGAATTAAAGTTTGCATATTGTAAACATCATACTATATAGGGTGACTGTGGTGGACATTATACTGTATATAGGGAACTGTGGAGGACATTATTCTGTATACAGTGGGTACGGAAAGTATTCGGACCCCCTTTAAATTTTTCACTCTTTGTTTCATTACAGCCATTTGGTAAATTCTTTAAAGGTCATTTTTTTTTCTCATTAAAGTACACTCTGCACCCCATCTTGACTGAAAAAAAACAGAAATGTAGAAATTTTTGCAAATTTGCTCAGACACTCATATTTAAGTCACATGCTGTCCATTTCCTTGTGATCCTCCTTGAGATGGCTCTACTCCTTCATTGAAGTCCAGCTGTGTTTAATTAAACTGATAGGACTTGATTTGGAAAGGCACACACTGTCTATATAAGACCTCTCAGCTCGCAGTGCATGTCAGACCAAATGAGAATCATGAGCTCAAAGGAACTGCCCAAGGAGCTCAGATACAGAATTGTGGCAAGGCACAGATCTGGCAAGGTTATAAAAGAATTTCTGCATTACTCAAGGTTCCTAAGAGCACAGGGCCTCCATAATCCTTAAATGAAAGAAGTTTGGGACCACCAGAAGTCTTCCTAGACCTGGCCGTCCAGCCAAACTGAGCAATCGTGGGAGAAGAGCCTTGGTGAGAGAGGTAAAGAAGAACCCCAAGATCACTGTGGCTGAGCTCCAGAGATGCAGTAGGGAGATGGGAGAAAGTTCCACAAAGTCAACTATCACTGCAGCCCTCCACCAGTTGGGCTTTTATGGCAGAGTGGCTCGATGGAAGCCTCTCCTCATTGCAAGACATATGAAAGCCCCCATAGAGTTTGCTCAAAAACACATGAAGGGCTCCCAGACTATGAGAAATAAGATTCTCTGGTCTGATGAGACAAAGATAGAACTTTTTGGTGATAATTCTAAGCGATATGTGTGGAGAATATCAGGCACTGCTCATCACCTGCCCAATACAATCCCAACAGTGAAACATGGTGGTGGCAGCATCGTGCTATGGGGGTATTTTTCAGCTGCAGGGACAGGACGACTGGTTGCAATTGAAGGAAACATGAATGCGGCCAAGTACAGAGATATCCTGGATGAAAACCTCTTCCAGAGTGCTCTGGACCTCAGACTTGACCGAAGGTTCACCTTCCAACAAGACAATGACCCTAAGCACACAGCTAAAATAACAAAGGTGTGGCTTCAGAACAACTCTGTGACCATTCTTGACTGGCCCAGCCAGAGCCCTGACCTAAACCCAATTGAGCATCTCTGGAGAGACCTGAAAATGGCTGTCCACCAACGTTCATCGTCCAACCTGACGGAACTGGAGAGGATCTGCAAGGAAGAATGGCAGAGGATCCCCAAATCCAGGTGTGAAAAACTTGTTGCATCATTCCCAAGAAGACTCATGGCTGTACTAGCTCAAAAAGGGTGTTTCTACTCAATACTGAGCAAAAGGTCTGAAAACTTATGACCATGTGATATTTCAGTTTTTCTTTTTTAATAAATTTGCAAAAACATTTCTAAATGTGCAGTATCAAGATTCAAATATATATTAAATAAGTGCTGGTTGCACTCACCTTTTTGATGTCATAATAAACTTGTCAATAATTCCACTGGGTGGGATAGTTGTGGGTTCCTCCTGTTCACGGTTTGCAGCACAATGTTGTATGCCTCTGCCATCCGTTCCTTCCACTTCCAAACGTACTCCAGATACGTTCTGTAAGTCTCTGAAACCGGAGTAACGAACATGATGTCGATTAGCAGTCTTGGCGATCGTCCATACAATAGGAAGAAGGGTGAGTTGCATCGCTCTTTGTACAGTTATAGGCATGTACCACTTTTGACAGAGAACTCTTCCAGTCTTTCTTCTCATCAGCTGTTAAAGTGCGCAACATCAACAATAATGTCTGGTTAAAACGTTCCACTTGTCCATTAGCCTCTGGGTGGTAGGGCGTTGTGTGGGATCTCTGAAATGTACAGTACTTTCCTAGCTTGGCAAAGAGCTGGTTCTCAAATTCTCTTCCTTGGTCGTGGTGTAACCTCGTCGGGAGCCCAAACCTCAAAGCAAAATCATTGAAGATCTTCTCTGCCGCTGTTCGACCAGCTTTATTGGTGGTGGCATATGCTTGGGCAAATCGAGTAAAATGGTCCATCACCACCAATATGTATTCGGAACCACCCTTGCATGTCTTGAGATGTAGAAAGTCTATTGAGACCATCTCCAATGGATACTTAGTTTGGATGTTGCCCATAGGTGCCCGGGTTGATGTGTTGGGAAGTTTATCTTTCAGACACCCACACTCCCTGGTCACGTACCTCTCAATATCTCTCTGCATGTACGGCCACAAGAAACGTCCACGGATCAGTTTGGTTGTCCTTTCTACTCCCAGGTGTCCCATGATTTCATGGAGTTCTTTGAAGACCAATCTACGGAATACTCTGGGTAGTACCAACTGCCGATTTTGTACTCCTTTACGATACAGGATACCATCTTCACTGAGTTAGAGCTTTGTCCATTTTTTAACTAAAACAGATACTGCTGGTGACTCATTGTCTCTCTCCCGTTTACTTGGAAACCGATTTTGGTCCACATAAAGTAGTATTCTACCAATTATCTGATCTTCCCATTGTGCTCTATGGATTTTTCCTTTTGGTAGTTGTTGAATGGACAGGGGGTGATCTTGTTCTCTTGCTTTTATGGTGGTTTCCACCGTCAAAGGACACCACAATGCTGTGTCTTCCTCTTTATAGGCTTGCACTGCTTGGGTAGTGCTCTCAATTGCTTCCAGACTGACTTCCTCCGAACATTCTTGCATGAACTCCTCAGGCTCTAGGGGCATTTTCAACAATCCTTCAGCATCCGCATTGCGTTTTCCTGGCATGTACTTGATGCTGAAATTGAAGTCAGCTACCCATCTCTGACCTGTTGCATTCAGTTTGGCTGTTCTGAGGACATACTGTAGGTCAAAGGGTTGTTGTCAGTGTATAACTCAAACTCTTTGCTGTAGTAGAGATAATCTCTAAATTATTCACAGATAGCCCATTTCAATGCCAGGAACTCCAATTTTCTGGAATGTAGATGGTAATTCTTCTTGGCGTCTGTCAACGTTCTAGAACCATAACCGATGACTCTCAATTTTCCATCTTGATGCTGATACAGGGCAGCTCCCAGTCCAACTTGAGAAGTATCACAATGAAGAACAAATGGTAAGTTGAAATCAGGATATCCCAAGATGGGTGGTTTTACCAGGTAGTCTACTAGTTCTTCCAATACCTCCTGGTGGTCTGCTGTCCAGAGAATGGGCTTTTGGGATGAAACAAGTTGTCTCTTTTAAGCCCGGTCCTACCCGCGTTCTTCTTTTTCTCTGTGGGTGTTGTTGACTCTGTCGTCCCCCTAAGATTAGGTATAGCGGGGCGACAGTCCTGGAGAAGTTCCGAACATAAGTACGATAGTAGGAGAGGAATCCTAAGATCTGCCTCAACTCCCCGACAGTAGAAGGCCGCTTGTCTTTTAAGGCCAGTACCAGAGTGATTTCTGCTGGGTACATGGTATATCCTTCTCCGGACACAATTTTCCCTAGAAATCGGACTTGACTTTGGAACACTTCACACTTCTTTGGGGTCAACTTAACTCCGTGTTGTTGATACCGCTGTAATACGGTCCTCACGTGTTCAACATGCTCCTGGAAGGTTTTGCTGTGTACCACATTATCATCCAAGTACGGCTGGCAGATATCGTCCCTCAATCCTTCCAAACAGGTCTCCATGCTCCTCTGAATTTCTGCTGGAGCTGAACTTAGCCCAAACAGTATGCGGATCCACTCATATAACCCCCACGGTGTGATGAATGCTGTCAAGGGTCTACTGGACTCTTCAACAAACCCTTGATAGTATGCTTTACCCTGATCGAGGACAGAGAACCAGCTACTTCCTGATACGCTATCCAGCATATCTAGAATCTTTGGTATCGGTGCTGATCAGGTACTGACTTTCGGTTTAGTTCCCGGTAAGCACAGCAGTGTCTCAACGTACCGTCCTTCTTCTTAACACAAACAGGAATAAGACGAGTTCGACTTTTGGACCCAACCTCTGTTGATTAGATCTTGTAAATATTCTTTCACTTCACGGTGTAATGGTTTCGGCACAGACATGTAACTTCTGGTTACTGGGGTCGTGTCTTTCAAATTAATTTTCAATTGCAACTTCGGGATACAGCCTATATCAGAGTCATCTTTAGATAATACATGACACTCTTCTTTCATCATCTGTTTTTCTATCACTATTAGTGTTGAGCGAGCATGCTCGACACTGCTCGTTACTCGCTCGAGCATCACGCTACTCGGGATGTTCGGCTAGCACCGAGCATTTCCGGGTTACTCGGGCGGGAGCTCGGGTCTCCGCCCTGCACGTTTGGCGCTCTGTACAGAGCCAATGAACATGCAGGGATTGCCAGCCAGTCACTGTAATGCCGCAGCCATGCTGTTTGTGGGCATTACAGTGATTGGGTCAGCCAGTGTAGGGTCAGTGCTGCTGAGTTAGGGAGAGATATATAGTGCGAAATAGGTAGTGTAGAGTCTCTAAAGCCTGCCAAATCAAACAAACAGTCCTTCTCAGGACTAATATCCATCCCAGATATCAGGCAGGCAGGCTGTATAGGAGATGCAGTGGTTATACCAGCAAATGCAGCATTACAGTCCTGTGTGCTCCTGTTGGTCAAATTGCTACACTTATCACCCCGGTCTCAGGGGCCAGGAATTTTTTTTTTTTCATCTAAATCCTGTATTTTTTTTTCCCCTCAGTCAGACTGTCCAAATACGCGTCTTATTAACATTTTGGTATTTCCCCCCACACACACAAAAATTTGAGTGTGTCTGTGACTGTTCAGACACCAATATATCTGTTTAAAAGAGTCTGGTGCAGGCCAGAAAAATAGAACTGTGGTTTTGCAGTTCCACGGGTCAAATCTCTGTATTATCCTGTTTTAGGCATTTTTTGCCGTAAGAAAAACCTGTAATAGTGTCTCCCTGACTTGTCAGACACCAATATATCTGTTTAAAAGAGACTGGTGTATGCCACATAATTATAACTGTGGTTTTGCAGTTCCATGGGTCAAATCTCTGTATTATCCTGCTTTTGGCATTTTTTGCCGTAAAAAAAACAGTAATAGTGTCTGCCTGTCTGTTCAGACACCAATATATCTGTTTAAAATAGTCTGGTGTAAGCCAGAAAAATAGAACTGTGGTTTTGCAGTTCCACGGGTCAAATCTCTGTATTATCCTGTTTTTGGCATTTGTTGCCGTAAAAAAAAAACTGTAATAGTTTCTTCCTGACTGGTCAGACACCATTATATCTGTTTAAACGAGTCTGGTGTACGCCACATAACTATAACTGTGGTTTTGCAGTTCCACGGGTCAAATCTGGGTATTATCCTATTTTTGGCATTTTTTGACGTAAAAAAAACTGTAATAGTGTCTCCCTGACTGGTCAGACACCAATGTATCTGTGTAAGGAGTCTGGTGTACGCCACATAACAAAAAGTGTGGTTTTGCAGTTCCACGGGTCAAATCTCTGTATTATACTGCTTATGGCATTTTTTGCCGTAAAAAAAAAAACTGTAATAGTGTCTCCCTGACTGCTCAGACACCAATATATCTGTTTAAAAGAGTCTGGTGTAGGCCAGAAAAATAGAACTGTGGTTTTGCAGATCCACGGGTCAAATCTCTGTATTATCCTGCTTTTGGCATTTTTTGCCGTAAAAAAAACAGTAATAGTGTCTCCCTGACTTGTCAGACACCAATATATCTGTTTAAAAGAGTCTGGTGTACGCCACATAACTATAACTGTGGTTTTGCAGTTCCACGGGTCAAATCTCTGTATTATCCTGCTTTTGCCATTTTTTGACGTAATAAAAACAGTAATAGTGTCTCCCTGACTGTTCAGACACCAATATATCTGTTTAAAAGAGTCTGGTGTAAGCCAGAAAAATAGAACTGTGGTTTTGCAGTTCCACGGGTCAAATCTCTGTATTATCCTGCTTTTGGCATTTTTTGCTGTAAAAAAAAACAGTAATAGTGTCTCCCTGACTGGTCAGACACCAATATATCTATTTAAAAGAGTCTGGTGTACGCCATATAACTATAACTGTGGTTTTGCAGTTCCACGGGTCAAATCTCTGTATTATCCACTTTTGGGTCTTTTTACATAAAGAAAACAGTTCGAGTGTGTCGCTGACTGTTCAGCCCCAAATATATCTATTTAAAAAAGTCTGGTATACGCCAGTAAATTAGAACTGTGGTTTTGCAGTTCCACGGTTCAAATCTCTGTATTATCCAGCTTTTGGCCTGTTTTACGTAAAAAAAAACAGTAATAGTGTCTCCCTGTCTGTTTAGTCACAAATATATCTGTTTAAAAGATTCTGGTGTAGGCCAGAGAAATAGAACTGTGGTTTTCCTCTTCCACGGTTCTAATCTCCTTTTTATTACCCTTTTTCCATTGATAGTGCGAGTGTAAGCTATTTTACTTCATTTACAATGGGCAAGGCACGTGGCAAGGGACGTGGAACTGGACGTTCTGGTGATGGTGCATGTAGAGGACGGGGCCGTGGCCAAGGTGAAAATGTGCCACAACCAACAGCCACATCTTCTCGCTCCCACTTCTTGACCGAATTACTAGGGAACCACACTACAACACCAGTATTGCGAACTGATCAGTGTGAACAGGATATTAATTAAATAGCAGATAATACTTCCAGTCACCTGGGCACCACCAACTCCAGTCTGTCTTCCACACGGTCAAGTTTTAGTAGCCGTGAGTCTCGACCGCATACTCCTCCTCACCCTGATGCTCCTTCCTCCCACCATGTCGAGTGTTGTCAGACAGCAACTGATCCCACACTTGGACACTCTGAAGAGCTGTCACTGGTCCATTTCCATATTTGTGCCCCTCGCCTGCTCCGCTTGAAGTGGTGGAAGAGATCCCATGTAGCGATGCCCAAATATTTGAACAGCCACGGCCACAGGAAGTCGACGCTGCCAATTTGTCACAAGAGGTGGACGATGACGAGACACAATTGCCAGGAAGTGAGGAGGAGGATCGTGGTGCGCACGTGGAAGAGGAGGAGGTGGTGGATGATCTAGTAACTGACCCAACGTGGCAGGAGGACACGCAGAGCGAGGCCAGCAGCACACAGGGGGAGGGAGGCAGAGTACCCCAACAGGCAGGAAGAAGCAGTGTGGTGGCCGCACACAGAAGGCGGGCAACAGTTCCCCGTAACACAAACACGAGGGACGTTGCCAGTACAACCGGTAGGTCTTCCAGAGTCTGGAATTTTTTTAAAGACTCTGCTGATAACCCCAAAAAGGCCATTTGTACCATCTGCCATGCCAGCATCAGCAGGGGTGGCAAAACTACCTGCCTGACCACCACCAGCATGATCAGGCACATGGCAGAAAAGCACCCGACTTTGTGGGGCGAACCCCAGGGTCCACGACCAGTGTCAGAGGGTGTCACCACTGCTTCTTCCGCTGTTGTGCGTGTGATAGAACCCCCTGTTGTGCATGCAAGGCAATCCCCTGTCCATACTGCATGCAAAGATGCCCCCTCTTCTCAGTCTTCCCTTGTTATGGCAGTTTCTCAAGAAACAGCATCAACGTCCACGTCCACGTCCCACCGCAGTGTTCAATTGTCCATATCCCAGAGCTTTGAACGAAAGCGCAAATTCGCAGCCAACGCCCCACAGGCCACAGTCCTAAATTCACACATTTCACGACTGCTTGCGTTGGAAATGCTGCCTTTTAGGCTGGTGGAGACGGAATCCTTCTGCAACCTTATGGTGGTGGCCGTCCCTCAGTACTCGGTCCCCAGCCGACACTATTTTGCCCGGTGTGCCATCCCCGCACTACACAAGCATGTGTCCCAAAACATCTGCAGTGCCCTCAACAACGCAGTTACTGGGAGAGTCCACCTGACAACGGACACGTGGACAAGTGCTTGTGGCCAGGGATGGTACATCTCCCTGACGCACACTGGGTAAACATAGTGGAAGCCGGGACCCAGTCGGACCTTGGGACGGAACACATCCTCCCCACACCGAGGATTGCGGGCCCTATGTCAGTCAGAGTTGCCCCCACAGTGAACAGCTCCTGCGCATCATCCTCCTCCTCCTCCTCATGCTCAGCCTCCATCTCAGATATTACCACATCAGTTACAAGCTGGAAGCACTGCAGTACTGCCTCAGCCAAGGGGAAACAGGCTCTGCTGAAACTCATAAGCTTAAGTGATAAACCTCACACTGCTTGTGAGTTGTGGACAGCTGTGAAAGATCAGGCAGATCTGTGGCTGAGACCGCTGAACCTACATCCAGGTATCGTCGTGTGTGACAATGGCCATAACCTGGTGGCGGCTCTGAGGCGAGTTGCCAGATCTGCTCGTCAAAGTACGCCGCCTGTCAGCTAATTTTCGCATGTCAGATACAGCTTCCGCCAGCCTTGCTGTATTGCAGCAGCGTTTGCAGCTTCCGGCACACTGACTGGTGTGTGATGTCCCCACACATTGGAACTCTACCCTCCACATGTTGCAAAGGATTTGTGAGCAAAAGACAGGAGTTGTGGAGTACCAGCTGCAACAAGGCCATCGATATTCAGGTCAGACTCCACACATAAGACCTCAGGAGTGGACCTGGATGTCTGACATATGTACCATCCTGACAAACTTTGAGGAGTCCACAAAGATGGTGAGTGGCGATGATGCCATCATTAGCGTCAGCATCCCACTTGTCTGTCTTTTGCAACGCTCTCTGCAGAGAATTAAAGAGGAGGCATTGCAGCCAGAGTATGGATCAAGAAGCCGTAGTGGGCGATTACACACAGCCCAGCCTCATCTCATCCCAACGTGCATTGGGGAACAATGAGGGAGAGGAGGAGGAGGAGGAAGAACAGGAGCTGGTATCATACGCTGTAGATGGTAGTACCTGTACAACTGTCATACCGTCGGTTCAGCGTGGGTGGCCTGAGGACAGGGGGGAGGAGGAGGAGGAGGAGAACATGGTCAGTCGTCATCTTGTTGAGGACACGGAAGTCTTGCCCGTTACCAGTCTGGCACGCATGGCTGACTTTATGTTACGCTGCCTTAATCGTGACCCTCGCGTTGTCAAAATGTTGGGTGACAGTCATTACTGGTTGGTGACACTTTTAGACCCCCGCTACAAGGAGAACTTTCACTCTCTTATTCCTGAGGTGGAGAGGTCTACAAAAATGGGGCAGTACCAGAAGGCCCTTGCTGCAGAACTGTTAAAAAAATTCCCATCTGAACACGCTAGCGGCAGAGGTCACAGTTCGTTGCCCAACCAAGGCGTACAGGCGAGAGAGACGCAACTCCAATCCAGCAGAGGCTGGGGAACACTGTCAACGTTCTGGGACAGTTTTCTGAGACCCGCCCAGCTTACAGGCCCTGAGGCGCGGGGTACTCTCACAAGGAGTGGAAAGTTTCAAAAGATGGTGAGGGAGTACCTTGCCAACCGTACCAGCGTCCTCCGTGATTCCTCTGTGCCTTTTAATTATTGGGTATCCAAGATGGACACTTGGAATGAACTCGCTCTGTACGCCTTGGCGGCCCTGGCCTGACCTGCCGCTAGCGTGTTATCGGAGCGTGTTTTTAGTGCCGCTGGGGGAATTATAACTGATAAGCGCACTCGCCTGTCAACTGACAATGCTGACAAGCTGACCCTAATCAAAATGAACAAGGGCTGGATTGGGCCAGACTTCTCATCACCACCAAATGACAGCAGAGTAACATAAAGTCAAATCCACTGTGTTATTTCGGGAGGTGTATTCCCATGCACTGCTTCACACCCACACATGGGTATACGCTTCCTCATTTCGGCTGTATTTTGCTCTTCTCCTTATCCTCAGCCTCCACCACCACTATACCACCAGGGTGACCGTGGTCCGTGATGCCAGCATTGCAAGTTCCTCCGTCCTAATTTTTGGCATCTGTTGCTTGGAAGGCATAGGCAAAGACTATGGGAGACCCACTCCCCAATAATGGGAATAATGTACTGCATGGCTCTTCCAAGGGGCATTAAAACCGTCTTGTTAAGCTACTGCAACCTCCACGTCTCTTCCAAGGGGCATTAAAACCGTCTTGTTAAGCTACTGAAACCTCCACATCTCTTCCAAGGGGCATTAAAACCTTCTTGTTAAGCTACTGCGACCTCCACCACTTTTCCCAGGGGCATTGATATTGTCTTTTTATTCCACTGCGACCTCCACCATTCTTCCAAGGGGCATTAAAACCATCTTGTTAAGCTACTGCGACCTCCACCACTTTTCCCAGGGGCATTGATATTGTCTTTTTATTCCACTGCGACCTCCATGTCTCTTCCAAGGGGCATTAAAACCATCTTGTTAAGCTACAGCATCCTCCACGTCTCTTCCAAGGGGCATTAAAACCATCTTGTTAAGCTGCTGCAACCTCCACGTCTCTTCCAAGGGGCATTAAAACCGTTTTGTTAAGCTACTGCGACCTCCACCAATTTTCCAAGGGGCATTGATATTGTCTTTTTATTCCACTGCGACCTCCACCATTCTTCCAAGGGGCATTGCATTTCCTCCTAATTTTAGTCAGCTTTTGCTTTTCAATGCATAGGCGAACACTAAGGGAGACCCACTCCCCAATAATGAGTAGAAGGTTTTTAGTATGCTGTAACCCACGTCTGTTTCAAGGGGCATTGCAGTTCCTCATAATTTTTGGAAAGCCTTCCATTCACTGCTTAGACCAACAGTGCACAGGAGACCCAGTTGCTATAAATGGAAAAAACGGTTTAGTTAAGGCCCTCTGACCTCTATGTCACTTCCAAGGGGCATTGGAGTGCCTCGAAATTTTTTTTAGGCATTGCACTCACTGCATGCCCTATAACTGTGTAGCCGAACCGCTCCTTTTGGTACAGTAACATATCCTACAAGACATGTGTGGTTGACTGGCCTGATATTGATGTGAATGGTCCCTGTTCCTCCTGCTCTTTCTCCTTTGCCACCACCTCATCCATCATTCACCACCTAAAGCTTTGTTTTAACAGGAGTTATAGAACTGGGATAGTAGCAGGAAAACATCCAGCAATCCTTGGAGGAGGTAGGATATGCGCTAAAACGCTGACCACCTCAGGCCTAGCCGCTACTACATACATGTACTTGCATTCCAAGAAAACAAAGCAGACTCTAACTTCTATCATCATCATCATGCCCCTCATCTTGGCATTCTCAACTCCCCTGATGGAGAAGCCAGGGCCTACCGGAGGAGCCTGATTCTCTGGTGGGCTCGTCCAATGCTGCCCTAAAGCAGGCCAGGCTAAGAAAAGTGTGGGGGAAGTTTTAAGGAGAAATAGGGGCGGCTGGGGACCGTTTATGGACACCCGACCGCCCCCAGGCGGCTGGGGACCGTGTGTGGACACCCGGCCGCGGGGTGGCTGGGGACCGAGTATGGACACCCGGCCGCCCCCTGGCGGCTAGGGACCGAGCGTGGACTCCCGGCCGCCGGGCTGCTGGGGACTGAGTATGGATACCTTGCTGCCGAAGCAGCCATGAGGTAGTGGCCAGCTTTGGCCTCCTCCAAACTAAAAGGCCCCATTTCAAGTGCAAGCTAGCAGTATGGTATTGCAGCCTGGGGGTGGGTGGGTGGCAGGTTGCACACTTACGCTTGCATTCCAAGAAAACAAAGCAGAGGCTAACTTCTATCATCATCATCATGCTCCTCACCTTGGCACTCTCAACTCCCCTGATGGAGAAGCCAGGGCCCACCGGAGGAGTCTGGTTCTCTGGTGGGCTTGTCCAATGCTGCCCTAAAGCAGGCCAGGCTAAGAAAAGTGTGGGGGAAGTTTCAAGGAGAAATAGGGGCGGCTGGGGACCGTTTATGGACACCCGGCCACCCCAAGGCAGCTGGGGACCGAGTATGGACACCCGGCCGCCGGGCGGCTGGGGACTGAGTATGGATACCTCGCTGCCGAAGCAGCCATGAGGTAGTGGCCAGCTTCAGCCTCCTCCAAACTAAAAGGCCCCATTTCAAGTGCAAACAAGCTAGCAGTATGGTATTGCAGCCTGGGGGTGGGTGGCAGGCTGCATACTTGCGCTTGCATTGCAAGGAATGGGGGAGGTACGATTGAACACTGCCCTGGGAAAAGGACTTGCACGGCTATAGTTGTAAGTCTGCATCTTCTGATGCGGAAAGGATCACTTCTGATGGGCACACTTTTAGGCAGTGACCTGGGTGTCAGAGATGCTTCCTGCGGTCTTCCCCATGCTGTTCCCATGCCTTTCAGCACTGTATGCATGTGTCACACAGCACATGGCCAGATAAGATTGTAAAATGTTAAAATGACATTTCCCGGTGAATGCAATACAAAAGTGCAAAAACGCATAAAAAATGCTACTTGTGAACATAGCCCAAGGTGTGGAGGAGTATTTTTGTTTTTGGTTATTTATTTTACCTTATACACAAGTCTTTACCCTGGAAAGGAAGTTCCTTAACATATTTCACAGGAAAACCGTTTCAGTTTCGTTTTTGAACGTTTTATTGTGAGCCCGTTAAAGTGGCTTAATACCTCTGACCACGTTGTTGACAGCAGTGACCTGGGGGTCAGAAATGTTTACTGGGGCGATGCCCGTGCTGTCCCCATGTCTTTTGAGCACTGTCACTATCGTTTTGGGCATATTTAGGCTTTCTACAGACTGCCGGGGGTGACGCCGCAAAAATGCTCTGGTCTCCCATAGACTAACATTGGGCTCGTTGCTCGGGTCGAGCACCTGAGTATCACGGTGAGCTCGGCCCGAGCTTCGAACACCCGAGCATTTTAGTGCTCGCTCAACACTAATCACTATATCGCTTCAGCACACAAGTGTTCCAGGGATACTAAGGGATCCCAGGACTCTGAGGTGGGTCGTGCAATTTCCTCCCCTTGGAAACTCCAGTTCCTTGGTGGGGAGACTGAATTCATGGTAGACCCCTGGGCGGGTCTCACACGGGCTGGATATACCGTTTTAACGGTTTCAATGTGACCTAACACAGTCTTTGGATCCAGTCTAATTTCGTGTTTCATAGTATTCATCACCGGTACTGTCACTCGAGCAAACCCACCAGTAGGAGTCGTAAGCACAGTCTCACCTTGAACTAGGCCTTCCGGAAGTTATGAGGAGTCTTTTGGCACGAACAGTCTTTTCTGGACTTTTCTTCCCGGTTCTACCCGGACTCCACATCTCACCCCCACCATTTGGTGTGCAAGGATGATGGTTGGGCACCAGCCTACCTTGACTTCTTTTAAGTCCATTGTATTCTGTGCTTTCTTTACTCTGTGAATCACATTTTCCGCCACGGCATTGGGTATGGCCAGTGATGTGGCAACTGCATCCACCACCAGTGTCCCTAACTTGTGTTTCATGATGACCTCACTGATTACATTATAACACAGGATAGGATCCTCTGCCACTAGAAAAGGTACCAAAAGCTCAATGGTGTTGCTGTTCTTCATGGCCCTCAGTTGGAAAGTCACTTCCACCCAGCCTATGAAAGGGATTTCGGTCTGGTTGACAGTTTTGCCGTGGAGTTCCACCGGTTCTAAGAGTTCTTTTAACGACCGAAGGCAGGTATGTGGCAGGTAGCGCCTTCTCCATTCTTCATTTAAAAGGTTTTCTTGGGCTCCTGTGTCCCACAGTGCTTTTACCAGGAGTCCATCTAGCTGGCACTGTATAAAGCACCTTTTACCGATTAGGCTGATGAGACTATCTTTACTGACCGAGGAATCCTCCTCCCAGGAGTACATCGTTTGACCTCCGCACTGGGCATTAAATAACTGATGCCCCTGTCTCTCTTGAAGCTGTTGTAGATGGGAACACACTTGGGGATAGTACTGACACAGCCGTTTTACCTCATGCATCGTTCTAGGGTTTGGTGAGATTTGGATTTGCTTCTGGAGCCTTCTCCGTGTCACGGTTACCAGTCGCCCTGCACTGGCAACCTCCTGTCTTTTAACCCAAACGACCGTGACCATTGGCATTCCTTGGCATAATGTCCTTCCTCACCACATCTTAGACAGTGGACACACACCGTACTCTGATTTGATGAACGGCATGCTTCACAAGCCGGGTATCTTCTGTTTTGGTACCCACTCCTGGGTCTGCGGGATACAGGTTCTGGCCTGGAAATAATCAACTTTTTCACTTCAATCAACACTGCTTGCAGTTCTCCTATTACTCCCTTCCAGTCAGGCGGTCCTCTCTTTTGTTGGTGATTTAAGGTTTCCTCTCGGAGGTGGCATTGGAGGGTCTCCATGATGATCTTCAGACTGGCCACCGGGGGTCTCCAACTTCACCTGACTCATTTTGGTGGTTTTAGGAGCAGAGCCTTTCTTTGACTTCTGTTCGCTCTCTGACTCCAAACTAGCTGCCTCATTAGTTTTTTCAATTAGGACTTCGTCCAGAATGCCAGGATCTTCTAGGTACTGTTTCAGCTGCAACTTGATGTCTTTGCTGATTAACCCAGTTCCCAGTGATCTCAAGAACTTCTTCTGGACTAGTCCAGCATCAAACTTCTCCTCCGCTTCTACATCTCTGGATGCAAACAACAGTCTATCCTTCAGTTCAATTGCTCTGAACAAGAAACTTTGCGGTGATTAATTTTTTTTCTGTGAGAGGTTAATGAGTCGGTGGAACAATTCTGAAGTACTTTCTTCTTTATAGTGCCCTTTTAAAATCATCTTCAGCTGTTGCAAGGTCAATTGACTCATTTCTAGCATACTATGGAGGTTCAGTCCTGGGCTGATTGCTTTCACCACCCCCTCAATGATCTCATATGGCTGGTAGCCTTTCTGTAAGCCTGCATCGATCTGGTGCAACAAGTTCATATAAGACAGTTTCTCTTTCTATTCACACTCTCCAATTTGTCCCAGGATCTTGAATTCTTTCCTTATGGTGATTTGTGGTGTTAGAGAGGACTGTCTTCCTGATTTATCTAACCCGAGCAGGGTAAAGGTTCTGTCTGAGTCTCTCACTAGTTCAGAGGGTTTGGTCGATTTCTGCAGGGCTGTTGTTAGGGCTTTGAATTGTTCTTTCAATTCCTGTAGTTCTGTCTGTGGATGGAGATTCCCACTTTTGGTAATTGGTGCCGCCCCTCCATCCTCCAACTTCAACCTGGTTAGAAACTGTGTTAGCTCCTGGAGGAACGTCCCTATGACGTCTTCAGCTTCTTTCTCCCCCAGCTCATCCATTTTTGCATTAATGTCAGCTAGCAGTTACCTGAGGTTGTGTGCTTTAGAAATCTGTTCTTCTGACATCTTTATATGTTGTTCTACTGTTCTTGATTCTTCACAGGTTAACCGAAGAAGCAGCTCACTAATTCTGTCCATTTGTATTTCCACATCCATTGCTGCTAGTGAGTTTTCTTTAGGGCTGGTCCCCTTTAACTGGTGTAGCAGAGTTGAATCGAGGTGGTGTGCTACTGTGTTTTCCAAACACTTTTCCTCTTCTCCCTCTACATGCTAATTCCCGCTCAGGATTCCCCGTACGGGCCACCAATGTTACACACACGCTGCTAGGTTCAGATAGGGCGAGACGGGTTTCATGAATTCTTTGGAATCCTGGTGGAACCGTTACTCAGGACGACCATAGGCTGCAGCTTCTCTCATGAACACGATATATTCAATTGCTGACCAGACACATCTGACAAGAGTCTTTTTCACCAATTTAACAGTGGAATTTAATCTGAAGCACAGCCAGTGCAATTCAGGGATATTACAGCAACAATCTTCATTACAGTACATTCTGAGTTTCTTGAGCAACCGACTCCAGTAACAATACAGTAGTTTCTTCACAAGGCACAGTATTACAGTCTCTTCAGTAGCATAATTCAGTATAGATTAGATCTCTTAGCAGCACACTTCTATGCATACACAACCACAGGCTTTTCCCTCACAATGACACAATAGTACACAGCATGGAGATGGAGGGGGGAGGGTTTAATGAGAGAGGTGATCCCTGTGACACAATTCCTTCCAGTCCTTCCTGCCTGATAATAGTCTGCCCTGTTTGTTCAGGGAGTTTATCTGACCTGTGTTTAGCTTCTCTCCTGATCTGAATCCTGTTCAGTTGCCTTCTGTCAGATACAGATAACACACTACCTTTCTCTTTGGCTTCAGCCAGACTACAATAACAAGTTCCCCACAATCCCCCCGGGGCTCTGCTAAAACACTCCCTGTCTCCTGTGACTGTGTTAACCCCTCTAGTTGCTAGATGCTTCTGAAGCACAACACTTCCTGTCTCCTGTGCTTGTGTTATTTGTAATAGTTGCTGGATGCTTTTGAAGCAACAGCACTACTTCTGCATGTTACAATATTGTGACAAAGTCATTAGCAAAGTACTAGGAGATATGTTTTACTGAGGCTATTAGCTTCAGTGAGTTGAAACCTAGAAGTTTGCTCCAGCACACTAAGTGCTGAGAGGGGTTAATTGGCCATTTTTAATGGGCTTGGTTTTATGTGACCAGCTGTAAAGCGGGTGGGAGCCTGTTCACCATATCTCCACCCCAGGGTGGGGTCTATAATATAAATAGCCAGCCTTTTGAGTCCTAAGGTGTTCAGTGGGTCTGGCGGTGACCTTCCAGAGAAGTGTTCTGTTAAACTGTGCTGAACCCGGTAGTATCCTGAGAGGGCAGATTCCCACAGGTATATGGACTGTGCTATACATTTTATTTTGCTTTCCCGTTATTCCAGAAAGGCTGTGTTTGGTTTTGTGAACTTTACATTGGTTTATGCATACTTTAATAATCCAGTGGGAGATTTAAAGAGACAGCGTTCCTGTGTCTACCTCTATGTGCAACCGAGTAAGCCGATCTACCACAATATTTATTTAAAAATGATTCTTTAGTATTTGACAACAATTATATGCACAGCCATATCATTGTTATGTAGAACAGGACTCAACATTTGTTGTAGTCCTTCACTTTTATGCGATTCCTCATAGGCCAAATTGGAGACATGACACTGTGACCAGTAGATTGGCGATCCCTAAGCAGAGCCCTCTTCTGCTGCTAAGCCCTGTAACCACCGTTATATTTGTCCATGATCACATAATTACACTCAAATGCCCCTTATACTAGACTAAGTAGATGTATTTTTATCTAAATGATTTGGCCTTGGAAGTAAATAGCTGTGTTGCAGACAGAGACAGATCCAATCTATCATTTCCATAATAAATTACATTTCCCAAATGGATATTTTAGACAGTATAATGAATGCTAAACTTGTTTTTAATAAGAATTACTGTAGAAGGGAGTTTGTAATTAGGAGAATTCAGTTATCATTATGATTACTTTAGATCAGGCACGGAATGGTACTGATTCAGCCCTGACATTTGAAAGCACCTAGGCCCATGCTCTCCCCACCCCCCAGCCACAGATTGGGTCTCTATTATTAATATTACTCTACCTGGAGGAAATCAAGATTTACTACAAGACCAATTTTTCTAATAATACCGCTATATGAGATTTAGTAATAATACCGCAATAATAATATTGCAGATTAACAGACAAATTCCACCAGACCATAACCACATATCACCAGCATAAACACTAGTGATTATAGTACCATGCTGATCACTAATCACAACCACTGTCCTAGGACTGATATTACCACCTTAAAGTGACCATATAATGTTAATATCAGTCACACCAGTGCTCTGCAGACCATACAGTATACTGTATTTTTGATGATTAATTTTATTAGTGAACAACTACAGTGCTGTTGGTTAATCCAAAAGTTTAATAAACCTGAAACCCGAATATTTAAGAAAGTAAAAGTGAGGTTTCATCTTTTGTGCACAGAATTATTGGGTAACTATTAGTGTGCAGAATTATTATGCAACTAAATGAAAAATTTTAATTTTACCATGTCAATTGTTTATTTTCATCTGTTAAAATTAAAATAATAAGCAAACACCTCAAACTATACAAAATTACATTTTTGACATTTAAAAAAATATATCAGTGACCAAAATAGCCACTCTTCTTTTTAATAACAGTTATAAACTTTCCAACCATGGAGTCTGTCAGTTTCTTAATCTGTTGCTGATCAACTTTTTGGGCAGCAGCAATTAGCGCCTCAATGACACTGTTCAGAGAGGTGGACTGTTTTCCTTCACCATGAACTTCCTATTTAAGAACTGCTCACAAGTTCTCAGTAGGGTTTAGGTCAGGTGAGAAAGGGGGCCATGTCATTATTCTTTCATCTTTAAGGCCTTTACTGGCCAGCGAAGCAGTGGAGTACTGCGATGCATACGATGGAACATTTTCCTGCACAAAAATCATGGTTTTCTTGGAAAATGCAGACTTTTTCCAATACCACTGCTTGAAGAAAGTGTTTTCTATAAACTGGCAGTACGTTTGGGAGTTCATTTTGAGTCCATCTTCAACTCGAAAAGGTCCAACTAGCTCATCTTTAATAATACCAGCCCACAGCAGTATCCCACCTCCATATTGTTGGTGTCTGAGTGAAGTGGCTGTGCCAATTATTGATCCATCTACTGGCTCATCCATCTGGCCAGGCAATAATCACTCTCATCTCATCAGTCCAGAAACCTTTGAAAAATCTGTCTTCAGATATTTCTTGGCCCAGACCTGACATTTCAACTTATATGTCTTGTTCAGTTGTGGTCAGGTTTTCATCCTTCCCTACCTTGGCCATGTGTCTGAGTACTGAACACCTTGTACTTATGGGTACTTCAGGGAGGTTGCAGTTCTGTAATATGACAGCACTGGAGGATAATGGCTTCCTGGTCGCTTCTCAAGTCTTTGGTAGTTAATATGCAATTTTTTAGCAAAGCGTCTTCTGCGACCCTGTCGACTATTTGCAACAAAACGTTCTGTGATCAAACTCCAATATATTAGCAATTTCAAGATTGCTTCATCAATCTGTAAAACTTGGAACAATTTTTGACTTTTTAGAGTCAGATAAATCTCTTTTTTGCCCATTTTGCCTGAGGGAAACAAGCTGCCTAATAATTCTGCACACCTTGATAAAGGATGCTGATCCTTAGGCTATGTGCCCACGATGCAGAAATGAAGCAGAAAATTTCTGCAGCATTTCTGCATCTCCCTGGCATAAAAAACGCATGCAGATTGTGCATGCGTTTTTCCTGCAGAATACATGCGGAATACATGCGGATTCACATGCATTTCCGCATGCAGATTGACAAGCGCTTTCCAGACGATTAGCATCACTTGGAAAGTGCTTGCCAACTAGGTCACACTATATAAATCCATGCAAACAGCATGGATTTATATAGTGTGACCGTTAAACAATGTTAAAATAAAGCTATACTCACCCCCGATGCCCCGGCGTGGCTGCAGCGCTCGTTCCTGTCTGGTTCCCGGGTGCCGGCATATCGCGAGACACAGCGCTGAAGGGCCTGCGGTCACATGACTGTGACGTCACCGAAGGTCCTTCAGCGATGCTGGCATTCAGAGAGAAGACGTCAGAAGGTGAATATAAACTTTATTTATTATTTTATTCTTTTTTTTACAGGTACAATGGTACCCAGGTCTGGATGAGAGTCTTCTCTCCTCCAGAACTGGGTACCATCCGCACATAGAGACGCATAGAAGCCGCTTGTACAAATGTACAGACACGGACTCTATGCGTCTCAATGCAAGTCAATGGCGGCAGTTCCGCTGCGCTTCCGCAAAATTAATGAACATGCTGCGGATTTATGAGCGCTGCAGAAACGCTGCGGAAAAATCCGCAGCATGTGCATTGACATTGCGGAATGCCATTGGGGACCATGGGGTGCGGATTACCAAGCGTTTTTGATGCATTTCCGCTGCGGAAATTCCGCAGCGGAAACGCATGAAAAACGCATCGTGGGCACGCAGCCTTAGGCCGCACTCTCCCTCATTACACAAATACACATTACCTGATCTGCTTCATCCAATAATCATTGAAGTTTATACAGCTTGGAGTTGGAAAATATGCATAAAAATGATGATATTGTCAAAACAATGCTGAACACAATGTATATGGTACTATGCAGGCACCATAAAGTAGTATTTTTTCACTATAATGGTTCGCTCACACTTGCGTATAAAAAAAACGGTCCCATTCTGATCCAGGAGAGTGGGACGATTTTTTTCTCACTTGTCATCCTTGTATTGTCCGTATACAATCTGTTTTTTTACTCAGCAGCTATTAATCTTTTACAGGACCATTTACAGTTTCCTATGCTACAGAATTATAATGTATCTGTAAAAATCTGATGTTATACTGATGGTCCGCATGGCATGCGATTTTTTTCCCGCACTGTCCGATTTTGGGGTGAAATCTCAGCAAGCTGCAATTTTATTTCTCATGCCGAATACAACTCAGAAAAAAACACACAGATCTGCACTGCCTCATTGAATAACATTGGTTTGAGTGCCATCTGATTTTTTATTGGATTGCACCCATCCGGGTTATACGCCAGTGTGAGTGAACCCTAAGGCACATAAAAGTCATCTGAACAAAGCATAAAATAGGCCAGAGGGTCTCCCATAAAGTTGGTTGTCCGTTTTGTAATCAGTGTGTGACCTTTGCAGACAAACAGAGCACTTCACTGTTGCTGATCTCTTTTTATATGTTGAATTCTTTGCCTATAGCACTCTACATGGGGGAACCCACTGTCTGTTGTCCTGTGAACAAGAGCATTCTCTGCCAATGGAAGTATGAATATGGACATTTTTTTCTTATGGCACTATGTATCATAGCATCATGGCTTTCTAGGAGCACTCTGGGGGTAGGATAACGTTCATGAGATACAGGTGCATCTCACAAAATTAGAATATCATCAAAAAGTTAATTTATTTCAGTTCTTCAATACAAAAAGTGAAACTCATATATTATGTGGAGTCGTTACAAACAGAGTGATCTATTTCAAGTGTTTATTTCTGTTAATGTTGATGATCATGGCTTACAGCCAATGAAAAGACAAAAGTCATTATCTCAGTAAATTAGAATAATTAACAAAAAACACCTGCAAAGGCTTCCTTAGCATTTAAAAAGGCCCCTTAGTCTGTTTCAGTAGGCTCTACAATCATGGGGAAGACTTCTGACTTGACAGATGTCCAGAAGGCAGTCATTGACACACTCCGCAAGGTCCCAGAGTTCCAATTTTCATTTAGAAATCAAGGTCCCAGAGTCTGGAGGAAGAGTGGAGAGGCACACAATCCAAGCTGCTTGAGGTCTAGTGTGAAGTTTCCACAATCAGTGATGGTTTGGGGAGCCATGTCATCTGCTGGTGTAGGTCAACTGTGTTTTATAAAGACCAAAGTCAGCGCAGCCGTCTACCAGGAAATTTTAGAGCACTTCATGCTTCCCTCTGCTGACAAGCTTTTTGGAGATGGAAATTTCATTCTCCAGCAGTACTTGGCACCTGTCCACACTGCCAAAAGTACCAATACCTGGTTTAACCCCTTTACAACCCATGACGTCTTAGTACGCACATTTGCTGCGCTGAGCCCTCACTGAACCGAGCACATGTCAGCTGATTCTAACAGCTGACATGTGCCCGCAACAGCTGCGGGTGGAATCGTGATCCACCCGCGGCTGTTAACATGTTAAATGCCGCTGTCAATCTCCGACAGCGGCATTTAACGCGCGCTTCCGGGTTGCGCGTCATAAGCCCCGCCCATCGGCGACCCCGTCACGTGATCGCGGGTCACCGATGGGTGGGCATGACAACCCAGGGTCTGCAGCAGATGCCTGTGGTTGTCATGATCTGGTCGCTATGAGCGCCACCTAGTGGTCGGCGCTCATAGCACAGGACCATTTCTGCTACATGCAGGGGATCTGCTGGTCCCCTGTATGTAGCAGAGCCGATCAGACAACTGCTGCTTCTAGTCACCTATGGAGACTATTGAAGCATGCAATAAGTGAAAAAAAAAGGTTTTAAAAATATAAAAAAAATAAAAAAAATATAAAAGTTTAAATCACCCCCCTTTCGCCCCATTCAAAATAAAATATAAAAAAAAAACCCTACATAGACATATTTTGTATCACCGCGTTCAGAATCGCCCCATCTATCAATATAAAAAAAGAATTAATCCGATCGGTAAACGGTGTAACGAGAAAAAAATTCTAAACGCCAGAATTACGTTTTTTGGTCGCCGCAAAATTGCAATAAAATGCAATAACGGGCGATCAAAACATCCTATCTACCCCAAAATGTTACCAATAAAAACGTCAGCCCGGCGCGCAAAAAATAAGCCCTCACTCAGCCCCAGATCACGAAAAATGGAGACGCTACAGGTCTCAGAAAATGGCGCTATTTTTTTTTATTTTTTTTTACCAAATTTTGGAATTTTTTTTCACCACTTAAACATAAAATAAAAAAAAAACAAACAAACAAAAAAAAAAAACCAAGCAATGTGAACTGAGGTCTAAGATGGTACACATGCAAGAAATAGGAGCATGTTCACACTAGCAAAAAGAAGCAAAACCTACAAAAGACAAAAAATATATCTCATACCCTACCATCATTATATATAAATGTAAAGCAAAGTTGCATATTAAATATAGGGTACTTAGTGAACTATTTTTGATCAAAAAAAGTATACAAGCCGTCCCACCAGCGACAAGGTGACCCTAAATTGGGACGGTACCTACACTGTCTATATTAAAAACCTTACTGTATATCAAAGTTGAAGTAATGCATACAAAAGGGTAGACAAATAGGACCAGGTCCCAACTTCAGACCACCTAGGCCCGTGGTAAGCTACATATATACTAACCAGTTCAACAAAGGGGATGCCACACCCTTAATTTGCATAGAATGCAAACAAGACAAAAAACCAAGCAATGTGAACTGAGGTCTAAGATGGTACACATGCAAGAAATAGGAGCATGTTCACACTAGCAAAAAGAAGCAAAACCTACAAAAGACAAAAAATATATCTCATACCCTACCATCATTATATATAAATGTAAAACAAAGTTGCATATTAAATATAGGGTACTTAGTGAACTATTTTTGATCAAAAAAAGTATACAAGCCGTCCCACCAGCGACAAGGTGACCCTAAATTGGGACGGTACCTACACTGTCTATATTAAAAACCTTACTGTATATCAAAGTTGAAGTAATGCATACAAAAGGGTAGACAAATAGGACCAGGTCCCAACTTCAGACCACCTAGGCCCGTGGTAAGCTACATATATACTAATCAGCTCAACAAAGGGGATGCCACACCCTTAATTTGCACAGAATGCAAACAAGACAAAAAACCAAGCAATGTGAACTGAGGTCTAAGATGGTACACATGCAAGAAATAGGGGCATGTTCACACTAGCAAAAAGAAGCAAAACCTACAAAAGACAAAAAATATATCTCATACCCTACCATCATTATATATAAATGTAAAGCAAAGTTGCATATTAAATATAGGGTACTTAGTGAACTATTTTTGATCAAAAAAAGTATACAAGCCGTCCCACCAGCGGCAAGGTGACCCTAAATTGGGACGGTACCTACACTGTCTATATTAAAAACCTTGACTGTATATCAAAGTTGAAGTAATGCATATAAGAGGGTAGACAAATAGGACCGGGTCCCAACTTCAGACCACCTAGGCCCCCGTGGTAAGCTACATATATACTAAACAGCTCAACAAATTTAAAATAACCTATACATGTTTGGTGTCTACGAACTCATAATGACCTGGAGAATAAGAATGGCAGGTCAGTTTTAGCATTCGGTGAACGTGGTAAAAAAAATAAATAAAAAACAACTGTGGTATTGCACTTTTTTTGCAATTTTACCGCACTTAGAATTTTTTTCCCGTTTTCCCGTACACGATATGGTAAAACTAGTAATGGCGTTGAAAAGTACAACTTGTCCCGCAAAAGATAAGCCCTCACACGGCCATATTGTCCAAAAAATAAAAACGCTATGGCTCTGGGAACAAGGGGAGCAAAAAACGAAAAAGCAAAAACGACAAAACCCAAGGTTGCGAAAGGGTTAAAAACAACAGTATCATTGTTGTGCTTGATTGGCCAGCAAACTCGCCTGACCTTAACCCCATAGAGAATCTATGGGGTATTGTCAAGAGGAAGATGAGAGACACCAGACCTAACAATGCAGATGAGCTGAAGGCTGCTATCAAAGCAACCTGGGCTTCCATAACACCTCAGCAGTGTCACAGGCTGATCGCCTCCATGCCATGCCGCGTTGATGCAGTAATTGATGCAAAAGGAGCCTCGACCAAGTATTGAGTGGATTTACTGAACATACATTTCAGTAGATCAGCATTTCGGATTTTAAAATCATTTTTCAAGCTGTTGTTATAAAGTATTCTAATTTACTGAGATAATAACTTTTGTGTTTTCATTGGCTATAAGCCATAATCATCAACATTAGCACAAATAAACACTTGAATTAGATCACTCTGTCTGTAATGACTCTATATAATATATGAGTTTCACTTTTTGTATTGAAGAACTGAAATAAATTAACTTTTTGTGATATTCTAATTTAGTGAGATGCACCTGTAATTCTGTTCCTCCAGCACAAAATACTTCTACTGTCTACTTGAGCACTTTTTACAGTAGCACACTACATGGAAACCTTCTCTGCCTATTGCACTGCACAAGTTGCTTCTCCGGCTGGGGCACTTTGTATGGGAGCACTCTGTGACTAGGGTACTGTTTATCAAGGTAAAATTCACTATTCAAGGGGACGCTCTTTAGTGGGGACTCTGGGACTGTCAGCTTGAGAAGTCTACTTGATAATACCAATTTTAGGACAGGGTGTTATGAAACAAGTTCAGCTCCATTGTGAAGAAATAAAACATTGTTTGATTTAAAGTTTATCAAAGGACTCTTTCTGTTTCAGCAATTCAGCCATACAAGGACAAGTTCAACAAGGTCTAATCGTGCATATGACAAACCATTTCGAATTTAGAAAATAAGTTTCAGTGCAGCAATGTGTCAGCTCATTGTGATTCCTATTTCACAACTGGAGTAGGACAAAAAGAGAAGGGTTACAAGAGTTCCTTGACATTTACTGTGGATTGTAATCTAGATGACTTAAATATTTTGTTATACACTTTAAAAAGGGGACTAATGCCCAAAAACAAAATCAGCGTTCTTCACTGCTTTTGACATAGACATACATGTTTGGGATTGATAATGTCCATGGCATAAAAATGACCAAAGTTTTATACTCTGAATTAAAGTTCACTTTATCATTATACTATGATATCTGATATTTTTACATGTAATGCGGCTAATATAACTGTGGTTTGCTGTTTTACATTTATAATTAATGGGAATGGTAAATTTCAGTTTATGATTAGCACACATAAAAATTTTATATTTTGGGAAAGTTCATAGTTAGCCTGAAATCTACTAACCTACAAGTCCTGGTGCAAAGGACATCTGTCAAAAGAGAAGTGTGGGCTAGGACTTTGAATTAAACACTTTGCAATTTGATGCTGTTTTTATATTCCATGTATTTAATTTTTAATTTTCTTTTAAGATAAAACTAGAAATACATAAAAAATATGTTTGCATTTTCCCTCCCTTTCTTCAAAGAGCTATAACTTTTTACTTTTCAGGCAATAGCCATGTGAAGGCTTGATTTTTCTTTGGTGACGAGTTGTAGTTTTGAATTATTCCAACCATTTTACTATACAATGTACTGAGAAACAGAAAAAAATATATAAGTGGGATCAAATAAGGAAAAAATACAATTCTGTCATTTTTTTTGGGGGGGGGGTTGGTTTTATGGTATTCATTATATGGTAACAATTAAATGGAAACATTGTTCTCTGGGTGAGTATGATTACATTGATGCTAACTTACCTAAATGTTTTTTAAGTGGTGAAAAAAATTATAAAGATTGTAAAAAAAATATTTGGTTTCAGTCACCATTTTCCAAGACCTGTAATGTTTTTCAGTCGGTAAGCTTGAATTTTTCGTGGAGAACGGATGGTTTTATTGATACCAATTTGAGGTACATACAAAATTTTGATCGTTTTTATTACATTTTTTAGGAAGGTGTGGTGACCAAAAAAAACAACAATTCTGGTGTTTTTATTTTTTTTCTGCGCGGCACTTATCATTCAGTATCATTCATTTTATATTTACATAGACCACAGGTTTTTTCTTTTTTTCATCTTTTTAGGCCCCTTATACTGACATCTAAATGATTAACTTTACTCACAGCTATTCAAGACAGATGAGGGCTATGACTATGTACTCAAGCTACTGCGTGTGGAGTGAGCTCAGCTACTGAGCTCCCCCAGTATATGGTGACCCCTGATGTGATGTACATGTACTGTATCTCGTGCTAAGAGGTTAAAGGGGTTTACCAGGAATATGTTTTTTTATTCCCATAGGCTTTCACTATAAATCTGTGATAATCATTGGGAAGTGGTGATGTTATGGCCACTTGGTCTGTATTTGTAACATCACTATTGAGGCCTTTCAACAAAGAACAGAGGCAGCAACCGAGAGGCAGTGCTGGAGAAGTTTAGAAGTTTAGTTCTCTACAGGAGAGAGCGCCCTGCTGACTTTAAGAGCTTACACTCTAGAGGAGAGAGAGAGGACTCTGCTGACTTTAAGAGCTTACAACCTACAGGACAGAGTGAACTCCGCTGACCATAAGAGTTTACACTCAATAGGAGAGAATGAGACACCCCTGATGACCATAACAGCTTACACTCTATAGAAGAGAGAGAAAAGACCCTGCCGATCATAAGAGCTTATACTCTATAGGAGAGAGAGAAAGAGAGGACCCCGCTGATAATAAGAGCTTACATTCTACAGAAGAGAGAGACTTACCCAGGGACTCTGGAGATAGAAAATGACTCTACCATACAAACTGTTTGTTAGGAATCGGCGATCTGTGTTGACTCAAGTACTGACCACCAAGGTATGATAATCAATAAGATGTTATAGCTGCAGAGCATTATTTGAAGCCTATGTGGCAATGTAAAATGACATTGACACACTCTCTAATGCTTTAGCAGAGTGGGAAATGATGCCAGGGAAGGTTTTTTTTTTGCAAACCATGAATAGAAACTCAAAATGTTCAAATTAACGCAAATTTCAGGTACTCAATTTCTCAATCTCAATGCTCCACAAATCGATCCGCTCATTTCTACTAGTAAGAGATTGACAGTACTACTAATAATAATAGTAATAATAATAATAGCAGAGTTTATGCAAGGAATGACAATTTTATTTCAATGTACGTTTTGGGTTCATTTGCTATAAAATATTTATTTATAACCTTAATTAGAAGTAAATTAACAACACTCTCATGGTAATAACTTTGAAGTCAGGATGTTGTTATTGAGGATGTCCTTTCTGACGTGTTTTGTTTACTAACATCTGTCTAATGGGCATTTTTTGTTAGTTGTACAAGTAACTATGGAGTGAAGTTTTCCTCCAGAGGATCTGCATCCCAAGAAAATTTTTCTCATTATTAATCATGATGCAAACTCAATAAAGAGAAGGCAAGCCTATATAAATACAGTTAGGTCCAGAAATATTTGGACAGTGGCTGAATCTTCAGGATTTGCACTCTGCATGCCACTGCTTTTTTATTTAAAATGAAACAACTGAGATGGAATGGAAGTGTAGACTTTTAGGTTTAATGAAGGAGGTTGAACAAAACTAACCTGTGAAATGTTTAGGAATTACAACCATTTTTCTACAAAGCCTTCTCATTTCAGGGGCTCAAAAGAAATTGGACAAATTAACTTTACCATAACTAAAATGTTTATTTTTAATACTTTGTAGAGAAACCTTTGCAGACAATGACTGCCTGAAATCTGGAAGCCATGGACGTCACCAAACACTGGGTTTCCTCTGTGATTCTTTGCCAGGCCTTTACTGCCGATGACTTCAGTTGTTCCTTGTTTCTGGGTAATTCTGCCTTAAAGTTTTGTCTTAAGCATGTGAAATGCATGCTCAATTGGGGTTGAGACCTCGTGATTAACTCTACCATTGCAGAATATTCCACTTCTTTGCCTTAAAAAACTTCTGAGTTGCTTTTGCAGTATGTTTCTGGGTCATTATCCAACTGTACAGTGAAGCGCCGTTCAATCAACCTTGCTGCATTTCATTGAATGCGAGCAGAAAGTATAGCCCTGTACACTTCAGAATTCATCCGGCTGCTTCAGTCTTCAGTCACATCATCAATAAACACAAGTGATTCAGTGCCATTGGAAGCCATGCATCCCTATGCTATCACACTGCCTCCACCATGTTTTACAGAGGATGTGGTGTGCTTTGGATCGTGAGCTGTTCAAAACCTTCTCCATACTTTCTTCTTCCCATTATTCTGGTACAGATTGATCTTAGTTTCATTTGTCCAAAGAATGTTTTTCCAGAATTGGGCTAGCTTATTTATATTTTTTTGGACAAAAGTCCAATCTTTCCATTCTACTTTTAAGACTGATTAATGGTTTGTGTCTAGTGGTGAATTTTCTGTATTTGCTCTCATGAAGTCTTCTCTTTATGGTAGATGTAACATACCTGGCGGCGTCCTTGCATAGTGGTCCATCTCCCACTGTGCAAGAGCGCGCACTTGATCTCCAGTCCAGTCTGCTAGTCTGGCTTCCCTCCATGCTGTCTGTTTGCCTCTGTGTCTGCTGCTTAAGGGCGGCGCCCGATCACTTCCTGCTTTTTGTACCTGCTGCAGGCACACCCCTTGTGCGTCCTTAGCCTATTGCTGTCTGTCATCTGGTATTTAACGCAGCTGCTCCAATGAATCCCTGCCTGAGCATTGTGTTCTGTCAGTTGGCCTTTGGTCACTGATATGCCAGGTCCCGTTTATGTTTCCTGCCTTTGGTATCAGTTCCCGTGTCTGAACTGTGTCCTGTCTGTATTATCTTCTAGCCTGTTGTCTTCTGCCTATCCTGGAGGCTGTATTTCCAGGCCTGTGTGAACTCGCTCCTGCCTGTTTGTTCCGCCTTCTAGTGGCCGCATACCTAGACCCGCTCCTGTATCTTGCAGCTGTGTCTGTTCTTGTCTGAATACTCTCCTAGCCTGTTTTGTTTTTCTCTATGTCCGTACCTTCCCTTTTTCTGCAGAGTCTGAACTCGTACCTAACTCCTGCTCGTTGTCACTGTACTTCCGTTTGTGAGTTTGTGGTCCACTCGCTACTTCTCTGCAAGTACCCTGTGGGTATCTGGTTCTGCCTTTCCCTTCTAGTCTGTTCCGTGTGAACAGAGCCCTGTCCCCTCCGCGTCTGCGGTTTCGCTTTGCTCAGCTCTGTCCACCGCGTCTGCGGTTTCGCTTTGCTCAGTCCTGTCCACCGCGTCTGCGGTTTCGCTTTGCTCAGCCCTGTCCACCGCGTCTGCGGTTTAGCTTTGCTCAGCCCTGTCCACCGCGTCTGCGGTTTCGCTTTGCTCAGCCCTGTCCACCGCGTCTGCGGTTTCGCTTTGCTCAGCCCTGTCCACCGCGTCTGCGGTTTCGCTTTGCTCAGCCCTGTCCACCGCGTCTGCGGTTTCGCTTTGCTCAGCCCTGTCCACCGCGTCTGCGGTTTCGCTTTGCTCAGCCCTGTCCACCGCGTCTGCGGTTTCGCTTTGCTCAGCTCTGTCCACCGCGTCTGGGGTTTTCGCTTTGCTCAGCCCTGTCCACCACGTCTGCGGTTTCGCTTTGCTCAGCCTTGTCCGCCGCGTCTGCGGTTTCGCTGTGCTCGGCCCTGTCCGCCGCGTCTGCGGTTTCGCTTTGCTCGGCCCTGTCCGCCGCGTCTGCGGTTTCGCTTTGCTCGGCCCTGTCCACCGCGTCTGCGGTTTCGCTTTGCTCGGCCCTGTCCGCCGCGTCTGCGGTTTCGCTTTACTTGGCCCTCTCCGCCGCATCTGCGGTTTCGCTTTGCTCGGCCTTGTCCGCCGCGTCAGCGGTTTCGCTTTGCTCTGCCCTGTCCACCGCGTCTGCGGTTTCGAATTTGTCTCCCAGTCTGTACTGGACCCTACCCAGCCTGCGCTCTAGTCTGCCTGTTCCTGTATTCCCCAGTGTGGGTCAACAGCCGTGTCCGGAGTCTGACCTGGAGTAGACCCTGGTCCCTCTGCTCGGTTCCTCCCTGGTGCACTGGCGTCGTATGCCGTCGTGCGACCTTGGTCGGATCGGGCAGATACTTAGTTACGCCCCTCCAGGCACTCTCCGGTTCATGGCACAGTGGAATCACTACATAAACACGCACACGCCAGTCAGTCCGGGAGTGTGCATTACAGTAGACTTAGATAGTGAAACATCTACTTCCTGCAGAGTGTTCGTCACTTGAGTGGATGTTGTGAAAGGGTTTTTCGTCAACATGGAAAGGATTCTGCAATCATCAACCATTGTTGTCTTCCGTAGAAGTCCAGGACTTTTTGTGTTTCCAATTTTATCAATGCACTCTTTTTTTTTGTTTGTTCCAAACTGTTGATTTGGCCACTCCTAACATTTCTGTCATCTCTCTGATGGATTTCTTATTTTTATCTCAGCCTAATGATGGTCTGTTTCTCTTCCATCGAGAGCTCCTTTGACCACAAGTTGTGGGTTCACAGCAACAGCTTCCAAATGCAAATGCCACACCTGTAATCAGCTCCAGACCTTTTACCTGCTTAATTGATGATGGATCAATGAGGGAATAGCCCATGCAGCCCATCAAAGAGCTTTTGAGATAATTGTCTAATTACTTTTGGTCCATTTAAAAAGAGGCCGCTACATGTTAAGGTTAAGTGCACACGTAGCGTTTTTGATGCGTTTTTGCGGCAGTTTTCCGGAGTGGAAATACATAAAAAATACTTGGTAATCGGTCTGCCAGCTATTGCAATGGCAATTCTGATGTGCTGTGCACATGATGTGAAAATTTCCACTCAGGATTGCCATTGCGGAAAAAAACGCAGCATGTCCTTTATGTGCAGCGTTTCCGCAGCGTTTCTTGCCCATTGACTTTAATTGAACCACAGCAAATCTGCAGGTATAATACGTGTGGATTTGATGCATTTCAATTAAAGTCAATGGGCAGTGAAACGCTGCGGAAACACTGCGAATGGTACCCGGGTTGGCAGAGGAGGACTACTACTCCCCTAATCCGACCTCCGCTCCCGCTGATAACAGCGAGAGCGGCGCGGCTGAGGGGAGTAGTAGTGTCCTCAGCCGACCTGACGTGCACATGGTGTGAAAAAAAGTTTAAAAAAAGTTAAAAAAAATAAATTTCACCTGTTCAGCACCCCCAGGTCTCCTCGCGGTGGCCCCTGGCGATGTCTTCAGCCCGGCGGCTGGCCCCGCTCGCTCCCAGCAGTGTACTGCGCTGCCAGGACCTGTGGTCACATGAGCTCTCAGCTGAAGATCAGCTGTGAAGTGACCCGATCGCCAAGGGACAATCGTGACAGCGGTAATCGTGGACTACGTCGTAACGGCGGACAGGTGAGGGATATGGTTGTTTTATATTTTAATTTTTTTTCAGAAGATCAAGGGATTCAGGGACTGAGTGTACAATAAAAAAAATGTAAAAACCATGTGTCATTTTATTTCATTAAAATACTTCATTCTGGCCGTGTATTTATTGAAAAAGCGGCAACAAATTTACTATGCAGTTAGTAATGGGGGCGTCTTATTGTGACCGACTGAAGTGTCATTATACGCAGTAGATTCACATGTACCGACAACAAAAGTGCAGCCTTAGAACACAGCATTTTGGACGCAGTAAAAATACGCTGCGTCCAAAGCGCTGCTTGTTGATGTTTGTGGGGATGTAGCGGCTAACGAAACAGCTGTGAGCTGTTAATAATAGCCAGGGACCATGTTTGCCTAATAGTACCTTCCTAGGCTAAAAATAGCAGCTCTTAGCTGCCCCAGAAATTACATGAATGGAAATGCTAATGAAGATTGGGTGAATGGGATTAGCTGACACCTAGGTCTTTTGTTTGGTGATGACACGGTATCAATCAGACCCTTTCATCACCAAACCTAATTAAAGTAAAGTAAAGAGTTAAATAAACACACAGACACAGAGCAAACACTTTATTTGAAATACAACAGACACATTCTTCAATCATTTAAATGAACCAATATACTCACCCCAGTTCTGACGGTAATCCAATGGTTAAAGCAATGTCTCTCCAAAATAACTTTATTTAGCTCCAAAAAGTAGTCATTGATGTACAAAAATGCTTAAAAAAAGCTTAAAAAAATGCATTAAAAACGCGGCAAAACCACACGTTTTTTCCGCAGTATTTTTCCTGCCAAGGAGATGCAGAAATGCTGCAGAAATTTCTGCTTCAAATTCTGAACGTGCACACATAGCCTAAAGAGCTGTAATTTCTAAACCCTTACTAAAATTAGGATGTGAATACCCACAAATTAAAGCTGAGAGTCTGCACTTTAAGCCCATATTGACTTTATAACTGTATATTGAATATGTTTTGGTAAACAGCTAAAATACCAAAACTTGTGTCAAATATTGTAGAAGGTACAAGGTCACTGTACTGTACAAGGTCACTGTTATTATGGTAATACAGTCCTTCTAACATAAATAATTTCCATGTGATTTAAATGTATTCTAGACCACATTTAAAGGAGTAATTTCTTCTTATAAAGGGGTAGCATATCATTAGCAAGTTTAAGTTTGTTGTGGTTGAACAATCTTAAACTTGCTAATAATGGAGACCTACACAAATTCTAAGAATGAAGGATCTGATTAAACACTTTGTTCCCTTCTAGGTTTTTTTGTGAGCACTTATGGGATACCCCCTTGAAATTAGAACCCCAATTCCAAAAAAGTTGGGATGCTGTGTAGAATGTAAAGAAAACAAGAAGGCAATGATTTTAAAATCAATTATAGCCATATTTTATTCACAACATAGAACACACATCAGAAGTTGAAAGTTTGACATTTTCCCATTTCATTTGAAAAAAATAACTCATTTAAAAATTGATGGCAGAAACACAACTTAATAAAGTTGGGACATGGTTAACAAAAGGATGGAAAAGTAAGTGGTGCTAATGAAAAACAGCTGGAGGATACATTTTCAACTAAATTACATGACTATATAAAAAGATCATGTTAGAGAGACAGAGTCTCTCAGAAGCAATGATGGTCAGAAATTCACCAATCTGTGAAGAACTGCATCTAAAAATTGTGGGACAATTTCAGAAAAATGTTCCTCAACATAAAATTGCAAAGACATTGAATATCCCACTATCGACAGTACATAATATCAAAACATTCAAAGATT
Organism: Phyllobates terribilis; assembly: GCF_046119375.1. NCBI lineage: Eukaryota > Metazoa > Chordata > Amphibia > Anura > Dendrobatidae > Phyllobates > Phyllobates terribilis. Next base: position 112,797,707 of record NW_027362761.1, on the reverse strand, counting down.
CTGGAGAAATCCATGTGCACAAGGGACAATGCCGATGATCAATATTGGATGGTTGTGATCCACAGTCCCTCAGGCAGCACTACAGGCTTGATTTGTTTGTGCAAATCACTGCATGGGCTCAGGGTTGCTTCCAGAAATCATTGTTTGTGAACACAATTTACCGTGCAACCAACAAATGCAGGTTAAAGCTCTATCATGCAAAGAAGAAGCCATATATCAACAAAATCCTGAAACACTGCCGTCTTCTCAGGGCCATAGCTCATTTAAAATGGATTGAGGCAAAATGGAAAACTATTCTGTGGTTAGATGAATCAATATTTGAATTTCTTTATGGAAACATGGAAACCACAAATACTGTGTCCTCCGGACTCAAGAGGAGAAGGACCGTCCAGGTTGTTATCAGCTTGCAGTTCAAAAACCTGCATCTCTGATGGCATGAGTATGCATTCATAGTATGGGCAGCTTACACATTTTGAAAGGCAATATTAATGATAATGTTACACACCTGTCCCAGGTGTCCTGGACTCTGCTTCCTTTGCCTCGGTCCGCTGCCCTCTGTTCTGCTCTGCGCTGGGTTTTCCGGTTGCCCGGCGTGGCTTGGCGACGTTGCCTCCTTATTTATACTATTTAAGGCCCACTATGACAAACACCTCTGTTTTAGGATTAAGACTCTAGTTTACAGTGTTTGGTGTGCTACAGCATGTGTGCTCCAACTCTGATCTTGCACAAACAAAGCTCAACAGGGTCACTTAGGTCACTTAGTTATATTGATTGTTAGCAGATATTCCTCAAAAAATGGAATATATCAATCAAGCACAGCTGTCTTTGCAAATAAATTGAAAGGTTTGTCCAGTCACAACAAATTGATGACCTACAGATAGGATAGCTGATCATTATCTGACCAGTGTGGGTCTGACAACTGGCACACTCAGGTATTATTTACTGCCGTGGCCTCCAGATGAAAACACTTTGTATGGAGCTGCTGTAAAGGACATATTGATATTCATGCTATAGCTACTCCATTTTGTCTGCTTGCTTCAAAATCATGTTATTATACTCTTTGCATAACATACATTCTTTCCCTCCTTTTCTCTTGCTTCACATGCAACTTTCCCACACTAACTTTTTCTCTCAAGAACATTCTATGAGACACCCTACTCCTGTTATCTAACTAGTCTGAGCCGGGATGTATAACCTTGTAACTTTCCATCGTACACCGAACTAACGATAATATGACCATATGTGTGTTTCTGTAATAATTGTACTAACATTGGTTCAAGCCTGTAGTATGGCTGTAGGTGATTGGCTATTAATATACTCAAAACAATATATAATGCTAAGTAGAAATAAACGGGGTTAGAGATTCTCAAATCCTCCCATACAGAGCTTTGCCTCTGTCTGGTGTTCTGCTGGATTGCGCAATCAACCTTGTAACATAATAATTTGACACTCACTTGGTCAACCGTGAAGGGTCATTACTGCCCTCCCTCAACAGCTTGGTGCCGTGACTCGGATCCCTAACCAGGGATGCCCCACCACCCCTGGACGTCCACAAAGAGAGACTGGCTTTCGGCCTCCCCCACTGGAATTGGGACTGATCATCCCCCACAAAAGCCACGGTAAGTGCACGAGTTCTTTACTAGTGATACTGACTGTTTGGCGTGGTTTCCACGTGGTGCATGGTTGTTTGCAGTATCTCTGGACGTCCTGGTTGGATATAGTCAGAGGTGAGACTATTGGGGTGTAGTCCCATTAGGGGTCTGATATTGATAACTTTTAAAACAATACCACCTCGGATTGACAAGTGAATATTGTATGAATCTTCCTTAACTTCTGACAAAGATTCTTAGGAGACTGAACACTGTTAGTTTCAGTCGCGGCAGGTGATCGAAGATTGGGTAGGACACGCACACAGATATAACTATATCGAGTGTCCGGAGAGCTGCGGACGAGAGCTCTCCTCCTTTCACCTAGTGCCGTACGTGACTCCCCCGACAGGAGGGGTGAGTCAGTGGAACAGCAGCTGAGGCCGGCCGGACTCGTACTGTGCACAAATCAAGGATCTTTGTTAGTCGAAAGGCAGCAGTGCAGTGATTAATTAATGTTTCCGTGGAGCAGAAAGAAAGTGTCTCCCCCGCAGGAGGGAGAGGATGTGATGACTTTCATGGTTGGACGAGAGGGGAAAAGGTCATTTAAGAATGCACCAAAAGTGTTTAAGGTGTTAAACTTTCCCGTGGAGGGGAGACTTCAGCCTACATTGTGGGACGAAGGCATCCGGCAGAAAAGGGGTAGACTAGTTGACTGTGGATTGTTGGAAGACGCTGAAAAGTTTAGGAAAGTTGCACATGAGATTTGTGATGAAGGATATGTTCAAATAGAGGAGGAGATGAAGCCTGGGTATTTCAATTATCTTTATGTAGAGAAGGGAAAATTATCTAGCACTGTAACGAAAACTGGCTGTTTTGTGCTACAAAATGAAGCTGATGGGGACAAGATAGAGGAGGAAGTAGGTTCCCCTTCCCGACTTATGTGTCCACAAACCGAATCTGAAGCCCCTAAAGAAGCATCCCATACCCCCACAAATGTAGCCGTACCCCAGCCCCTGAATCCGGAAACTGAGCAATTTATACCTAAGGAGATTAAATACCCTGCACTTCCCACTGGTGGCCAGCCACCACCATATAACCCAGATGGCTGGCTCTGTAATGTGTGTTGGGCCACTAATCCGGTATGGCACGAGACGTCCTATAATTGTGGAGCACGCAGACCCAGTGCTGCAGCATCAGCCTTCTCATTACTTAACGCTGACGGTGGGTATTATAAACCATTGCCGCCACCTGCCCCCGCCTTGGTCCACACTCCATTCGGAGAGACCCAGGGTCCTCTGAATTCTACCCTATTCACCCTCTCCCGAACTGGGGAAATAGAACATGGACACGAGTACCAGGAGGTGGCATCTGTTTTACTGAATGGTCCTTCGGAATTTTCCACTATACTGAGAATAGGCATGGGGAGTATACCACAACAGCAAGTTGGGATCATTCTAAACGCAGCAAATGCAAGACTACAGCATGGGTGGGGGCTAGCTGCAGAAATATGTCGTCTTGGGGGACATACAATACAAACTGCATCCAACGATCACATCCTTGACTACGGTCCGTTAAGAGAAGGAGAGGTGATGGCTACAAGAGCGCGACAGCTATCATGTCAGTATATTATACATGCAGTGGGACCAAGATATGATCTCCTGGATGTACCCAGGTCACAACACCTGCTTACAGAAACAATTCAGAGCACCATAGCATACGCATCCCAGCTTTATGCGGTCCCAACCCCAGCCCTGCCATTTATTTCCACAGATATCTTTGGATATCCAAAACAGGATGCGGCCAAAATAATAGTCGGGACTATAAAGCAATACATTGCCACGCATCCAACTAAATTGAGAGAGATAAGACTCTTGGCCATCGACAGGGATCTAGTCGATTATGCCGCTCAACTAATCAAACCCACGATCAGATCCGATATCTGGTCTCCCCCAGTGTTCCCCTACCTCCGAGATCTCCCAACAATCAGTACTCATGCTGATCTCCCCCCTGATTTCCCTCCACCTCCACCCCCTCTCACAAAGTTGGAGGAAATGGAGGAAGTGGACCAGAATACCAGCCCACCCAAATATACCCCGTTTACCCCAGCACAGACGGATACTCTGTGTAATCGTCTCCCGGATCCCGAACATTTCCCCATGGCTTTTTACAGGGGCATGGCCGCAAACAGGGAGATATATTCAACAACAAGGCAAGATCTTTTACACCTGCTCCGTGCAAAAGCCGGTGAAGGATATTATCCAATAATAGAGACTGCTATCCCATATAACAGAGCATTAGACTCCAATACGCATGAGAGTGGGGTTAACTTCTGTAACGCCCTTAAGATATGGGCTCAGGATAAGTTGGCTGATCAATCCACTACCCTCACAGATGTCACTCAAGAGAAGGGAGAGTCGGCTGAGAAGTTTTATGGGTGCCTTATGCAGGTCTAAAAGGACCTTGGGTTCTCCTTACATACTAAAACTCATTGCCAGCTGTTAGTGTCCGCCTTTATCCAGGGTTTACGTACTGAAATCAAGGACGCGATATTGGCTGTAAGACCAGATGTTGAGTCAGCCACCCCAGGAGATGCCCTAAAAGTAGCAAAAAGCATCCAGAAGAGTGTCGCCTGGACCGCTTCTGCGGTTAAGCCTAAATCCAAACCTGCTGCAGTGGCAGTTGCGGCACCCGCAGTACCCGCAACACAGTATCCTCCCTTACAGCCCCACTATTACCCCATGGCAGTACCTGATCAGCGAGTAATGTATCCCGGGAAAAGACCAGTAGTGAATTCCCGTCTTTAGTGTTGGAGGTGTGGCCAGACAGGACACTTCCAAAGAGACTGTCACACCCCTGCTAGCCAGTGCACCGCCCAAGCCCCCCCATTTAGAAATAGGATGCCCGGCCCATGAGATGCACGAGAAAATGTCCCCCAAGACCGTCCGTTCTGAAATGGAGGCCAACCAGAGTCTGCCATCGTGATGCCCGTAACCACCCCCGGGCTCTGTTCATCTGTAGTTCTCCCAGTAGGAGGGAATCCGGTGAAGTTCATAGTAGACACTGGGGCGGCCAATTCCATTTTAAAATCCACTGAACTGCCCCAGGGTCTCCCAGTCCAATTTTTTAACGACAATCTAATATTGATCGGTGTAGATGGCAGACCTAACAAACACACTCTCACTAAACCTATTCTGATTGGCCCATTTACGGAAGTAATGGCACAATTTGTCATATCCCCGACCTGCCCGGTAAATCTTTTAGGGGCAGACCTCTTGACTAAATTCCGATCCCGAATTCAATACCAGGACAATGGTCAGATGATCCTTACTTTAAAGGATCCAAACTCTGATGCACACATAGAGGAGGTCTGCATCTTACGGGCGCGACCCACGGTTATGATTAACATATCAGATACGAGTGGAAATCTCCCAAAAGATCCCAGGTTAGCTCCATACACAGAGGAAATCCCTTCTCATCTGTGGTCACAAGGCCCAGACAACATTGGGAGATTGCCAGTAGAACCAATACAGGTGTACCTCAAGCCCGGAGCGCCCTTTCCCAAGGTTCGCCAGTACCCGCTCACACATGCACAAGAACAAGGTCTACACCAGCAAATTCAGACCTTGTTAGAGAAAGGGGCACTAATCCCCTGTGTCTCCCCGTGCAATACGCCGTTGTTCCCCGTAAAGAAAAAGTCCCAGCCGTGGCAGCCGCCCGCTTATCGGTTGGTGCAGGATTTGAGGGCAGTAAATGCAACGACAGTCTTGGAAACTCCTGTGGTGCCTAACCCACATACACTTCTCTCACAAATACCATCTACCGCAGCCTGGTTTACAGTAATTGATCTAGCAAACGCCTTTTTCAGCATTCCACTACACAAAGACTGTCAGTTTCTGTTTGCATTTACATATCAGGGCAGGCAATTGACTTGGACGGTGATGCCGCAGGGAGCGCAGAATAGCCCTAATCAGTTTGCAAAGAACATGTCTAGCTGTCTGCTGCCGTGGCAGCTGGACAACTCTGAGGTAGTACTATTACAATACGTGGATGATCTTCTCTTGTGTGCCCCCACGGAGCAAATGTCCATCAGGGCCAGTGTTAGCCTCCTCAAGCATCTAGCAAAACTGAATTGTCGAGTCTCAGCCTCGAAACTTCAGTTTTGCCTCGGTTAAGTGGTTTTCTTAGGCCACTGCCTTACTCAGGGTGCCAGACATCTCACAGAAGAAAGAAAGACGGCCATCTACCTACTACCATTCCCATAGAGCTGCAACGGTTCCTCGGACTATGTACATATTGCAGGCAATGGATCCCAAACACCTCACGTCTGATGCAACCCCTATATGATGCATTAAAAGAAGACACTCTGGCTGATGTAAACAACAAGGACCACCAAGAACAGCTGCAACAAGCCTTTGTGCAACTAAAATCAAGGATAATGACAGCCCCTGCCCTTGGAAACCTGGACTATGCTCAACCTTTCCATCTGTATGTCTCTGAGACGGGAGGGCATGCAGCCGGGGTACTCATGCAGAGACACTGTATAAAGCAACGTCCAGTCGGTTATTACTCAGCGCATCTGGACCCGGTAGCCAGGGCCTCCCCCAGCTGTCTACGAGCGGTTCACGCCACACAGCAGTTACTTGAGAAGACGGCGGACATCATCCTTGGACATGAGACTCACATTTATGCTCCACACGATATTGCGGCTGTTTTGGCTTTACAGCAACCTAAACATCTGTCCACACAGAGACACCTGCGGCTGCAGTGTTCGTTGATTTTGCCAGAAAATGTGAAATTACATCGGTGCACCACCATCAACCCGGCCACCCTGCTACCAGCACCTGAAGGAGAGGGGAAAGAGGCTCCACCACATGACTGTCTGGAACAAATTACTGCGGAGTCAACTTCACTTGTTTTAGTGGCGGAAGTACCCTTGGATGATCCAGAACTTACGTTATATACGGATGGATCCAGATATGCTGACACCTCTGGCAGGTTTCATACTGAATATGATGTTACAACTGAAGATACCTAGGTAGAGGCTGCAGCCTTACCTCCCAGTATGTCAGCACAGGAAGCAGAGCTCAAAGCTCTGATTGCTGCTTGTCAACGGGCCGAAGGAAAACGTGTGAATATATTTACTGACTCGAGATACCCCTTCGGGATTGCACATGGCTTTGGAGAGATCTGGGCAAGGAGAGGCTTTGTCACAACTGCAGGTTCTCCTGTGAAAAATGCTGAAAGCGTCAGACAATTGATGGAAGCGGTACAACTACCAAGACAGTTGGCTGTTGTAAAGGTGAAAGCTCATACCCAACCAGATGCCCCTGAGGCAAGAGGTAATGCACTTGCTGATCTCCATGATAAGCGAGCAGCTCTTCTTTCTACGTCCATGTCCATGGCTGTTACGCGGCAGCAGACCAAACAGCTAAATTCCGTGCCAACCCAGGATCAACCTGCAGAAGAGCATCAACCGGTCCCTCCAATCACAAAGCTACACTCCGCACAGCAAAAAGTCTCTAAAGAAGAACGCCAGTCATGGAAGGAGGCGGGTGCTAAATTGATAGATGGCCTATGGAAAAAGGAACAACTGTATTGTTTACCTCGACTCCTATATCCGGCCGATGCAGCCTGGGCCCATGGACCGGTGCATCGAGGGAAGAATCAAGCTTTGCTACTGGTACAGAAACTCTATTGGGCCCCAGGAATTTCCACCGTGTTGAGCGCACAGAACAAAGGTTGCACAATATGCCAACCCTGCAACCCAGGCAGTTTACAGAATGTACCGACAAAACACCTTGCTAAACCAGAGTATCCGTTCCAACGATTGCAAGTTGATCATATCACTCTCCCTAAAGCAGGACGATATGAATACTGCTTAGTGATAGTGGATATGTTTTCCAGCTGGCCAGAAGCATTCGCCGTTCCAAACATGACTGCCAAGACTACCGCCAAGAAGCTGGTCTCTGAAGTTGTTTGCCGGCATGGAGTCCCAGAAGTTATCGAAATTGATCAAGGACCAGCCTTTTCCTCATGCGTATATCAAGAAATAATTACCATGATCGGATCAACAGTGGCGTTACATACTGCTTACCATCCACAGTCAAGTGGCAAGGTGGATAGACTGAATGGCACACTGAAAAGGCAATTGACCAAAATGATGCAGGAGACTATGGCCCAGTGGCCTGAGCTCCTTCCCATTGCACTATATCACATACGCACCACCCCCATAGGGAAACACAAACTGTCACCCTATGAGATACTATTTGGGTCACAACCAGCTATAGATCGATTTACTCCACAACAATTATCAGAAGAAACAGATCATGTTGTGCAGTATGTGATTCAGCTTGCCAAAGTCTTAACTAACACCCATGCGTTAGTATCATCTTCTATTCCAGATCCAGCTGATGCAGAAGGTTGTCATACCCTCAAGCCCAGAGATTATGTGTATGTGAAGAGGCATGTTCGAAAACACGGACTAGAACCATTGTATGACGGACCATACCAAGTGCTCCTGACAACCCCAACAGCAGTAAAACTTGAAGGGAAGTCAACATGGATCCATGCTTCACACTGCAAACGTCAACCATCCTGAGATGTTTTATGATAATATGTATGGTTAGACTAGTCAATACCTGGAATAGCCTACAGCAGAGTACTGACCCTTTTAATAACAAGTTCATTACTCACCACCAGATTTTGGTACAAGAATTGAGTCAATTAGAGAACAACCAGATCTGGTGGACTGTTGGATATGTACTCACTCACCAATTTCAGCCGCTAGTATGCCTTTTCTGGAGGTCCCAGTCACTCTGGAGGAATTACTAAACTGGCCCAATTGTAGCGACGCCCTTGCTAATAACGCTACTAAGTTTAGTAGATTATGGGACACCACTGTAGGTATACCAGTAGTTGGGTGGGTGGATCTCCCCTGGTGGCAAGGAAATCTTACTGCCACTAGTAAACACCTACAATTTCTTGCCCTTAACGGAAACAAGTGGGTGCCCAGAAACAAGTCTTCCTTGACTAATTTAGGCTTCATACCAACTGAAGGTATACAAATCAATTTTAATGCTACCTCTAGTACGGCAGATGCTTTTAAACCGTCATTGTTGGAAAGATACATTCATAATCACTCATGGGTACATGCAAATCTGTTTATAAAAGGTTCCAATGACACATGTTATAAAATATCTGGTAACATCCCTTGCAATGAATTTTCTGAATATAAGCCTAGTGATCCAACATGTGGCAATCCGGATGTTGGATATTGTAGCCCCCTGGGACAGATGCCTTCATGGTGTATGTTATCAAATAACACCGTTTTTATCGATTTGGTACATAAATTAGTATTACAGCACTCTGCTTTATGGGATCTGCCATCAGCCACATATTGGGTCTGTGGGAATAAAGCGTACAAATGGCTCCCAGTCGGAGTAGGGGGGATTTGTACGTTGGCCCGACTAACTCCAGCCACTTATCTTATTCCCCATGGTAAAGTAGATATGAGAGCCATCCCTCTTCATACCATCTATAAACGTGCTAAGGACAACAACCCACGCCCATCAGGAAGACCTCATTTAGTACAAATGAGTATACCCAATAAGATAGCCAGTACTGTCTTTCTCTACCCTATGGTAACACAAATGTGGGACAAATTAGTGGAAGTCACTGACTACTTAGATGACCAGATTTGGAGAGTATTGTAAGTAATTAATACTACTGTTGCGGTGCAGAATCAACTTATTATAGTAGCTAATCAACATACTTTAGTGCTGGACTATTTGACAGCAGCTCAAGGAGGGATGTGTCAGGTTATAGGCCCAGCCTGTTGTCACTATATTGACCCCGACTCTACCATACGGTTAAAGACTAAAATAGAAGACATTAGGAAACTCAGGGAAGAATATAACAAACATAATGAATTGACCAAAGACAGTTGGTGGTCTGATACGTTTTCCTTTTTAAATCCTGCTAATTGGTTTAAAGGGATTGGTGGATGGATTGCTGGAATATTACAGGGAGTGTTGCATATTGCTGCTTGCATCTTGTTAATATATGTTTTACTAAAACTAGTCTTTTATTGTATCCCAATTTGCATGAGGAAAACCTGCCAGTCATCAGAGAGCAAGGAGAACGCTGTCAACCAACATCCTGTGCTACTATACACGGACCTCCCAGATGTAACCAGCATTGAGGACCTGGACGACAAGGGAATGATCTCGATGGTTGAGATGGATGGAGTGGAGGATGGCTGGTTGATGGACACCCCATGCAAACACGGCTACGGCGCTAACAAGGAGGAGGTGGAGTAATGTTTTGGGCTGGAATCATGGGGAGAGAGATTGTCGGCCCTTTTAGGATCCTTGAAGGGGTAAAGATGAACTCCATAATGTATGTTGAGTTTTTCAAACAGCACTTCCTTCCATGGTTCAAGAAGAAGAACCGTGCATTCCGCAGCAAGATAATTTTCATGCATGATAATGCCCCGTCTCATGCTGCACTTAACACATCTGCATCTCTGGCTGCTATGGGCATAAAAGGGGACAAACTTATGGTGTGGCACCCATGCTCCCCTGACCTCAACCCCATTGAGAACCCCTGGAGCATCATCAAAAGGAGTGTCTATGATGGCGGGAGGCAGTTCACATCTAAGCAACAGCTCTGGGAGGGTATTCTGTCCTCATGCAAAACAATTGAAGCAGAAACCATCCAAAACCTGACAAATTCAATGGACGAGAGAGTTCAGAAGCTCCTTTCGAACAAGGGGTCCTATGTGCAAATGTAACATCACCTAGAATAAAGTTTTGAGTTGAAAACTGTTTGATTTCAGTTTGTAATAACCTGCTAATGCTTATAATTTCAAAAATGACCATTTTTTTGTTCTTTATTAAAATGAAAAGGTTGAAAACTCTGCTGTGCATAATAATTTGGAACATGCATTTTGAGTGCAGCTTGAGTTTTTTATTTTTTAAAAAATATACTGTTATCATAGGCAGTTTGTACAAAAACCTTTCAATTGTACTCTAATAGTTATTTGACTGGAAAATTACAATGACTGCAATTCATATAGGTAATTTGGGAAAATCTGAGAAAATATTATTTGCATAATAATTTGGAACACAGTATATAATGCTAAGTAGAAATAAACGGGGTTAGAGATTCTCGAATCCTCCCATACAGAGCTTTGCCTCCGTCTGGTTTTCTGCTGGATTGCGCAATCAACCTTGTAACATAATAATTTGACACTCACTTGGTCAACCGTGAAGGGTCATTACTGCCCTCCCTCAACACTACAAAGTGCAGCACCATTTAATGCGGAGCAGTCACTGTTGGGTACTGCAGAATAGCTCTGTTCTTTTGAAAAGGAGTTTTTCTACAGTACCTGGCAGCGACTGCTACACAATGAATGGAGCTGTGCTTTGCCGCTCTGTTCAAAGGGTTTAAATGAAATGCTCATCACAGCTATTTACAGCTGAACATTTAGGGATGTTGGATGCTGACCAATTCGATATTGATAACCAATTCTGTGAATAGGTCATTATTTGTTGTGACCGGACAACCCCTTAAATTAACTTGACTTTTCTTTTTTTTGTGTGTGATTGCACTTTTTCAAAGGGAAAGTGATAAGTGGCTTCTCACTGGCTATGTTGGACCAGCCGGTAAATATTAGATCAGCTTAAGCAGAATATTGATGTACGGACAAGTCACCCCTTACACTCTGTGCCACGTAGTTGGTTAAGTGAAACATTCCCGGCCAAAAATAGAACCTGACATAAATTATCAGCTGGCTGTTTCCTAAAGTTCACAGGTTACAAAGGACCAGATGACAGGAAAGCTTCCACTACAGTCTAAGCTGCGGAAAATCCAATAGCGCTAACAGTCATTGTCCTGCAGATATCTTCCCGTTCGATCACATTGACCAAGATGTGCTGTCCAATTGTCAACATGAAGTGGCATGGAAACCGTGCACAAATCAGTTTGTCATACTTAGGCTTTGTGCCATAGTTAGAATAAAGTTGTAAATCTGATATATTTGTGTATCAACTTTATTTTATTATCTGCTATATTTAGTTCCTCAGTCAATATCATCTAAAATTGTAATATTTTGCTAAATAACCAATTATTTCAGATGCAAATAAAATCGAGATGAAGAAGCAGTTTCTTGCATATATTGTAACCCCCCACATGTCTGGAGACAGAAGTTACAGGCCTAATTGCTATGTACTGTGGAAATAATGTTTGCCTTTATCTATGCTCTGTTTTCCCTACTGAATGTACAGGAACAGAGGTCATTCTAGTTCAACATGCGCAAAACACCCAAAATTTCCTGTTTACGTCTATATAAAAAATGTTTCTTGTTTTTTCTAATCGAATCCATTCCATAATAATATTAGATATAATGATTGCAGGTGTACATAATATAAAGGATAACTACATTTTCTGGATTTTTTTTTGCTAATTAAATTAATTAAATCCATTGTTAAAAAATATTTAACTTTGCAAATGACTATATAAATATATGCTTGAGTCCAAAGGGCCTCCAAACTACTGCTTACTTTTTAGTCTACTAGTCTAGCTTTTCTGTACTCAACTATGCACTGGGAGTACGAAGTCTGGCAGTGAACGAGGAGGCACCTTAGGAGTGTACTTTCTCCCATGCAAGGTATTCAGTGCAGGCATTCTCCTGTAGCGCTCAGTAGGATCGCCCTGTGTGTCCTGCATAAGCACTGCAACATCATGTGTTCCTGCACTGTGCCAACAGCAGTAACGCCCACAGCATGGTTATACCCAGGGCTGGCGAGATTAGGCTTTACCAGCTTTTGAAACCCATAGAGCCGTCACAGAAGAGCAGCCTAATGTCACTAGTGCTGGGAACAACCATGCTGGAGGTGTTACTGCTGATGGCACACTGAAGGAGACACATGATGTATTAGTGCTTATCCAGGACATACAATCCAGCTGATTGCTAAGAGGAAGATGCCTACACTAGATACCTTGCAGGGGAGAGTCTGACGCTCGTAAGGAGCCTCCCCGTTCACTGCCAGAGTACGTACTCCCAGTGCAAAGTAAGGTCTCAGATACCATTTTTTATCATACGTGTTTCAACAAGAACTTTTGAACTTTTGAGGCCAAATTGAGTAGAGAAAAGCCAGATAAGTAGACAAGGGAGCAGTGTTTTGGAGGCCACTTAGATTTAAGTTTATAGAACTAAAGCCAAATCACTTGATAAAGTGATTTGCAAAGTTAAATAGCTTTCAATACAGGATTACAATTAGCAAAAATAAAATAGAAAATTTAGTTACTCTTTAAAGGGAATCTGTCACCCCCTGGCACTTATCTGACGTCTAATATGGGCATATGTGGCACACTTAGGGGTCTGGTTACCACAGTAATAGAAATATTACGTCTGAGAGCAAGTGGGAGGTTTCCTGGTCAGGAGCCCTTAAACATGCAACACCTCCTGTCCTAGACCAGATAGGGGAGGAACCTGCCCTATATAAACTGGATCTGGGGCGGGGTTAGTGAGTCAGAGCCTGGAGTTTGTTCCAGACACAGGGAAAGTAACAGCGAGGAGCTCTGTAGGAGCAGGAGCTGAAGACCAGGGACTTGAGCTAAGCGGAGTTCGTCCTGGCAGAAGACGCTAAGAACCGGACACCGGAGTCCGAGGCTGTGGGGACTTATATATACCCAGCAGCAGAAACCCGCCGGCAGGGGATTTCAGGTCCTCTGGCCATAGAAGCCCGGAGGCTCAGTCACGAACAAGGGACCAGCACCGCCATCGAGGAGCAGGGGCTATCAGAAGGCCCCAAGTCACCAGCCATACGGGTGAGCACCACACAGTACACTCAGGGACGTGGGCTACTTCCACTCGCTTACAGCAAGGTAGCCAGGAAGAGTGCAGACAGACGGGGAGGCCTACAACTCCACCTGACCAGGGGAACTCCTGTTTGCTCACAGACTGACTAGGCCTCTTATGCTAGCCAGTACTCCCGGGAGGGTCTGCCTTATCATCATCAGTAAAGACCCTGAACTGCACTGCAAAGCCTCTGAGTCGTTCCTGCTGCGCTCATGTACCATCACTCCCATCATCCACACTCACTACCCTGAGGCTGTACTCCTCCCCTGGGGAGTTATACTACACTCTGCTGCCCTCACAACATCAGCCTCAGAGGTCTGCTCAGCAGCGGTGGTTCTTATTGACCGCAATCCACGGGTGGCGTAGTCGGACATTGCATTATACTGATACAGAGACTGCCACAATATTGGTCTGGCCACCCTGAGCCACGGGACCGGGTCGCCACTACTACTCCCAGCATTGCCCTGAAGTCCGGTCCCGGGTGCCCCATGGCCCAGGGGGCGCGTCACATACAGGTGATAGAAATGTACATCTATACTTACCTGTATGTCCCTTATTAGAGGTCTTGTTGCTGTGAAATGTCTTTTTATTCCTACAAGTTTCTGATGCCTGCAGGCCCCACCTCCTGTGGTAATTATAATATTTCCACCCTCCCCTGCATGTCACAGTGCCCTGTGATGTGCAGTTGCAGCAACCAAATCCAGGCACTGTGACATGCAGGGGAGGGGGAAGCATTGTAATTACCACAGGAGGAGGGGATTTCTTCAGGGCCCCAGGCCTGCAAGCATCAGAAACTTGACTGAATAAAAAGACATTTCACAGCAACAAGACCTCTAATAAGGGACATACAGGTAAGTATAGATTTACATTTCTATCACCTGTATGCCCATATTAGAGGTCAGATAAGTGCCAGGGGGTGACAGATTCCCTTTAAGGCGGCTTTGAACAGTAAAGTCTTTTGTAAGAAATGCAGGAACTGTATTACTTGGTATTAATTGTGTTTTTTTAAGTTTTAGGACCGTTATCTTCTGTATTATAGGAAGAGCTGAATCACTGTGGCAAAACTAAAGGGAACCTATCATAAAAAATGATATTGACCCATGAGCAGTATGCTATCAGGCTCATTAGTACATATGCAAAGGTCCCTTTGTTCAGATAATAGTTGTGGTAGGATGAAGATATTGATTGACATCACTCTCAGCACAACTAGCATTTACGTCCCCCTCAGGCTGATTGTCAATCTCTACACAGGGAATATACTAAGTGTGAGGAGATCATGAGTAGTCAGCACAGCAGTGCCACCCGGATGACTGGTGAGAATGGAACATGTCAATTTTATAGCTTCACTATCTTTATCCTACTAAAACTGACAGTTTAAAAAATGGAAGACTTCTACAAAGATATTTATGAGCCCTGCAGCATCCTGCACATAGTTTAATAATCAAATTTTTGTTGCAAAGTTCCCTTTAAAATCTTTCAAAGAGGGTTTGAACTACCGCCTTAAAAAGAAAAATCCCAAAAAATAAATAAAAAATAAAAACACTAAGAAAATACCAAAATACCAGGAGACCAACGTAACACATCCAATGACTATTGATGTGCACATACATGGATAGTGCGCTTTTGGCTACGCTCAACAGGTTTTCATCTGTTTACCAAAGTTGAACTTCACCTTAAAAAAAACACACAATACATATTATTTAAAATATATAAGTCAAAAAGAAAGGACCACAGATCACAGGCAAAAAATGTTATCCTGTGATAATAGCTAAAAAACATATACTCCAAATGCAAAAAAAGTAAAGAATAAAGGCAGGAATCCAAGAATTCCCAGTGAAAAAGGCCAAAATATTGCATCAAGGTGAATAAACTTCACTAATATTTGCACTAGCAATTATTGGAGGGCTGCCTCTATTTTTTTCTTTTTTTTGAAAAAAATATTCAGCTATTGTATATTTACCCCTCTTAACAATGCAATTATTTTTGGCTTTGAGAATTGTTTTTTGGCAGACAGGATTTCTGTCTTACAGTCTCATTTTGGTTTACATCATTTTTAGGAAATGGAAAAATAGTAATTCTACAATTGTTTTAGTTTTTTTTATGCTGTTTTTAAAATATAAAACCTAGAATAAAAATAAAGTTTAGATAACCTGCAGTAATTAAATAAATAGTAAGTATACACGTATAGGAATACGTGACATACACCCAAATTATGGATTTATATTGGGACACTGCTGTATATAAATGGTTATTGAGTTTTAAACAGATGTGGCCCACTAGAGGCCCGACTGCAAGACAGGATGAAAAGATACAAATAATTTTAAATTATTGATTGATCTCTGGCCAATGTCCCTTTTATAGTAAAGGCCAGGACTAGTTGATATCCATTTATAAAATTAGGGATCAACAGAGATATACTTCTTTTAGAGTAAAAAACAACAAAGGGTGGGCAGTGGAAATCCACAGGGCGCCACGCTCTGAGTCAAGAACCACCCAGGTCAGATGGAAAAAAAAAAGTTGATTTATTCAACACACAATGTGTTTCAGGGACAATCCGTCCCCTTCATCAGGTGATTACAAAATGTATACCAAGCTCAGTGCTTTAAATGGACAGGCATTGATGTGATTGGTTGATAATTAATTGCATTCAGGTTTTAAAAATCACGAATATAAAATTGAGCAGCACGCCAGGAGCGGGCGGAAGGTGCTGCAGCGCTCCAGGACCGCCATCTTTTCTTCGCTTAATAACAGCGTTGTGCCTGGCATGCACAGCTACCAGAGGTGGGTTGAATATCTCTTCCCCCACTGCATATGTGTTGTGACATTCTTCACATGGAGCGCCCGCTCTTTTTGTTTATTTTCACATACTTCTTTAGAGGAAGGGTTAAATTGAGGTTGATGACTGATAATCGCATCAGTAATAATCTCAATATTATCCTGCTATGTTAATTATTAAATTTAAGTGCTTACCAGCAGTCATACAGATATTTTATTGGGATACTGAGCAATTTGATTAACATAGCAGGATAATATTGATTATTACTGATGCGATTATCAGTCATCAGCCTAAATTTAACCCTTCCACTAAAAGCAGTATATCTCTATTGATCCTTTATTTTATAAATGGATATCAATTAGTCCTGGCCTTTACTATAAAAGAGACATTAACCCGAGAACCATTAATAATTAAAAACGATTTATATATTTTCATCCTGTCTTGTAATCGGGCTGTAACATCCCTGGTAGAGATGAGCGTTGTTCTACTCGAACTGTTCGCCAATCTCAAATTCGAGCTGTTTTGGGCGGTGTTCGAGCCGTTCGGAGAAAAATTGAGAAAAGTTGAGAAAAATTCGGCTGTTCGAGGTTATGTTCGATAACTGTTCGTGCACCAAAATCATAACTGGATTTTTTCTCAGTAATGATGAAAATTAATGTTAATACACAGTTTGAGTGTACAGCGGGGTGGGGGGAGGGGCAGGGGATGGATCTCTGCAGGAACAATGAAGATCTCCATTTTTCTTCCTCTTTCCCGCATTTACAGTGGGGAGGTGCAATCTGTCAGCCTATCAGCAGCGCACACACGAAGCGAAGTGCTTTTTTTCACACAAGCAAGGGCATGTGTCATTGGCAGTGTATGTCACATGTCCTTGCCCTATAAGACCAAGCCATTTTCCCCGTCGCCACCATTTTCTCACTGCTGCAGCTGCGTGTTAGACGGCACCGCTGTTGCTGTGTGCGCTATACCTTGTTAATTTCAAGCCAATTTTCGCACAAATATACAGATAGCTTGGGAGTAGGGAATAGTTGTGATTGCAGTCCTTTTAAGGACTAGGTTACAGCATTTCCTACGACTTTTATCAGGCAGGTCTGTGCTCTTAAATAGATAGATTGTGGGAGTAAAGACTAATTGTAATTGGAGTCCTTTTCAGGACTAGGTTACATCAGTTCCTATCAGTTTTTGCCAGGCAGGTCTGTGCCAGTGCTGTGCAAGTTTTTTTCACAGCATTTGGCTGAATCTAGCAAAGCTAATCCTTTTTGGCCTATTGCAGAGTGTGTTAGTCAGTGGAGTAGCCTATCTGTGTTGCAAGATATACCACCTGTGTATAGAATACCAATTTTTTTACTGCACCTAGTGAAGTAAAATCTTTTGGGCATAGCATCATTCTATTAGTCCATCTATACTGACCTCCATCAGGTTGCAAACTGAATATATTTTTTTCTGCATCTACCTCTGAAAAAATATTGGGCTTCTAGCTGTGTGTGGGACTTGTTCTATTAATCCATCTATACAGACCTCCATCAGGTTGCAAACTGAATATATTTTTTTCTGCATCTACCTCTGAAAAAATATTGGGCTTCTAGCTGTGTGTGGGACTTGTTCTATTAATCCATATACACAGACCTCCATCAGGTTGCAAACTGAATATATTTTTTTCTGCATCTACCTCTGAAAAAATATTGGGCTTCTAGCTGTGTGTGGGACTTGTTCTATTAATCCATCTATACAGACCTCCATCAGGTTGCAAACTGAATATATTTTTTTCTGCATCTACCTCTGAAAAAATATTGGGCTTCTAGCTGTGTGTGGGACTTGTTGTATTAGTCCATCTATACTGACCTCCATCAGGTTGCAAACTGAATATATTTTTTTCTGCATCTACCTCTGAAAAAATATTGGGCTTCTAGCTGTGTGTGGGACTTGTTCTATTAATCCATCTATACAGACCTCCATCAGGTTGCAAACTGAATATATTTTTTTCTGCATCTACCTCTGAAAAAATATTGGGCTTCTAGCTGTGTGTGGGACTTGTTGTATTAGTCCATCTATACTGACCTCCATCAGGTTGCAAACTGAATATATTTTTTTCTGCATCTACCTCTGAAAAAATATTGGGCTTCTAGCTGTGTGTGGGACTTGTTGTATTAGTCCATCTATACAGACCTCCATCAGTTTGCAAACTGAATATATTTTTTTCTGCATCTACCTCTGAAAAAATATTGGGCTTCTAGCTGTGTGTGGGACTTGTTGTATTAGTCCATCTATACTGACCTCCATCAGGTTGCAAACTGAATATATTTTTTTCTGCATCTACCTCTGAAAAAATATTGGGCTTCTAGCTGTGTGTGGGACTTGTTCTATTAATCCATCTATACAGACCTCCATCAGGTTGCAAACTGAATATATTTTTTTCTGCATCTACCTCTGAAAAAATATTGGGCTTCTAGCTGTGTGTGGGACTTGTTGTATTAGTCCATCTATACTGACCTCCATCAGGTTGCAAACTGAATATATTTTTTTCTGCATCTACCTCTGAAAAAATATTGGTCTTCTAGCTGTGTGTGGGACTTGTTCTATTAATCCATCTATACAGACCTCCATCAGGTTGCAAACTGAATATATTTTTTTCTGCATCTACCTCTGAAAAAATATTGGGCTTCTAGCTGTGTGTGGGACTTGTTGTATTAGTCCATCTATACTGACCTCCATCAGGTTGCAAACTGAATATATTTTTTTCTGCATCTACCTCTGAAAAAATATTGGGCTTCTAGCTGTGTGTGGGACTTGTTCTATTAATCCATCTATACAGACCTCCATCAGGTTGAAAACTTAATATATTTTTTTCTGCATCTACCTCTGAAAAAATATTGGGCTTCTAGCTGTGTGTGGGACTTGTTGTATTAGTCCATCTATACTGACCTCCATCAGGTTGCAAACTGAATATATTTTTTTCTGCATCTACCTCTGAAAAAATATTGGGCTTCTAGCTGTGTGTGGGACTTGTTGTATTAGTCCATCTATACAGACCTCCATCAGGTTGCAAACTGAATATATTTTTTTCTGCATCTACCTCTGAAAAAATATTGGGCTTCTAGCTGTGTGTGGGACTTGTTCTATTAATCCATCTATACAGACCTCCATCAGGTTGCAAACTGAATATATTTTTTTCTGCATCTACCTCTGAAAAAATATTGGGCTTCTAGCTGTGTGTGGGACTTGTTGTATTAGTCCATCTATACTGACCTCCATCAGGTTGCAAACTGAATATATTTTTTTCTGCATCTACCTCTGAAAAAATATTGGGCTTCTAGCTGTGTGTGGGACTTGTTCTATTAATCCATCTATACAGACCTCCATCAGGTTGCAAACTGAATATATTTTTTTCTGCATCTAGCTCTGAAAAAATATTTGGCCTTCTAGCAGTGTGTGGGACTTTCTCTATTAGTCCATCTATACTGACCTCCATCAGGTTGCAAATTGAATATAATTTTTTTCTGCATCTAACCCAGCCAATAGTTTTGGCCTAATACCACAGTTTGGCCACTCAGCTCTGCTTGGTTCCCATCCATTGTTTTTTTGTGCAAACAACTCCAGAGTTGTTAATTAGTTAACCACCAAAATGAGTGGAAAAAGGCCTGCTGCTGGTGGAAAGGGGAATAGGCGTGTTGGGAAGGGGAAAAAAGGTTGTGTCCGTGGGGTAGGTGTTAAAGCAACAGTAACATCTGCAGAAGAAAGACCATCTTCCAGCCAAACTAAAATGTCTACTTCTTTTAGCGGACAATGTGATAAGATCCCTTTCTTACGGCCACGCCAATCGCTACAAATTCCAGATGAGGCACAAAAACAGCAGGTGCTTCAACGGATATCAAGTGCTCCTTTAAGTGGGCTCTCCTCCACATCAACTTCAACATCACAAATACTCCAGTCCTCAAAGGTGTCACCCCAATCGCACTTGCTTCCTCACAGCTCCCAAATCTCCAGCTGCCCGTCTGAGTATGAGGTAGAACAGATGGTTGAGTCTGCAGAGCTGTTTACTCATACTATAGCCTGGGAATCAGAGGTCGACTCCAGCGCTTCTGTGAATCCAGACGAGGAAATGATCTGCACTGATGCCCAGAATCTTTATGAGTCGGATCCAGGACCAGACGCAGAAGGTTCTGACCATAATGTAGACCCTCATTCCCAAACTGTAACTCCTGTTGGTGGAGACAATGAGGAAGACGATGATAAGACTCAAATACCTGATTGGAGCGACAACTTTAGTTTTTTGTCAGGGCAGGAACAGGTTGGCTCTGAGGACGACGGGTGTGATAACGCACAGGGTGATGATGATGAGGTTGGAGATCCCACTTACTGTCAACCCACAGTCAGCCAAGAGATGAAGTCAGCAGAGGAGGTGGAGGAAGATGCTAGTGACGACGAGGTCAGGTTGCGCCTTCCTGGACAGAGACGTAGTACTGGAAGCACGTCAACAACTGCATCCTCAAACACAACTCTGCCTCTCACCACAAGTCGTGGTGGCTCTTCAGGTCGCATGGGTGCTAAGCCTTGCATAGCCTGGGCATTTTTTCAGATCGATAAAGATGACCCAACTCGTGTTATCTGTAACATTTGTCAGCAAAAGCTAAGTAGAGGCCAAAAAATACATAGTTTGAGTACTTCATGCATGAATCGGCACATGGACATGAAGCATAAGTTGCAGTGGGAAGCTCAGTGTGCTACAATGCGGCCTAGCCGGCTGGGCCAACCACCATCTGCCATATCTTGTGCATCCGTGGCCTCTTCATCCTCTGTGACTGGGGGGACAGCAGTCACACCTGTTTTGGGGCGCAGACCTGCCACCTCTTTACCCGCAACAGCCAGCGTGATTGGCAGGTCATCATTTTCTTTGGAGGTGGTAACACCAGCTGGTGTTGAGCGCTGTCCGACATCGATAGCACCACCTTTGGATCAAGGCAACCTAACATGTCCGCCTGCATCTTCCTCACAGACCGGCAGTTTGCCGGGGACACCCTTATCAACCCCGTCTAAGCACAATAGCCAGCCCTCGGTCCCTCAGATGTGGACAAGTAAAAGACCATTTCCTCCTAGCCATGAGAAAGCTAAGAGGTTGAATTTCACCATCTGCAAGTTCTTGGCTACAGAAATGCTGCCTTTCCGTCTGGTGGACACAGAGGATTTTCGAGACCTTATGTCCGTCGCAGTGCCCCAGTACCAGATGCCCAGTCGGCACTACTTCTCAAAGAAAGGTGTGCCTGCGCTCCACCAGCATGTCGCACACAACATCACTGCTTCTTTGAGAAACTCTGTGTGTGACAGGGTGCATTTCACCACAGACACTTGGACGAGTAGGCATGGACAGGGGCGTTACATGTCGCTGACTGGGCACTGGGTAACTATGGTGACAGCAGGACAAGGGGCTGCTGTCCAAGTCTTGCCGTCCCCACGAGTTGTGCGTCAATCCTCTTTATGTCAAAGTTCCTCCACTGCTTCTGCCTCCTCAACCTCCTCTCGGTCTTCCACCTGCACCCAAAGCCTGTCTGGTCATGCCACAAGCTTTCTAACTGCGCAGAAGGGATCCTGCACACCTCCTTACTATGCTGGCAGTAGGGCTCAACGTCATCAGGCGGTTTTTACATTGAAATGTCTGGGAAATGTGAGTCACACAGCTGAGGAGTTGTGGTCAGCTCTGGAGAGCCAATTTCATGAATGGTTGTCTCCACTGGACCTGAAACCAGGGAAGGCCGTGTGCGACAATGCTGCAAACCTGGGTGCGGCCCTTCGCCGGGGCAATGTCACACACGTGCCTTGTATGGCTCACGTGTTGAAGCTGGTTGTCCAGCAATTTTTAGCCCACTATCCCAGACTAGATGGCCTTCTGCAGAGGGCACGGTCGCTGTGTGCTCACTTTCGCCGTTCGCATCCCGCAGCTCAGCGACTTACATCTCTACAGAAGTCGTTGGGCCTGCCACTTCACCGGCTAAAATGCGATGTGCCTACCCGGTGGAATTCAACTCTGCACATGTTGCAGCGACTGTGGCAGCACCGACAAGCCCTGGTGCAATACGTTCTGACGTATAGCCTGGGCCAACGAGATCCAGAGGTGGGGCAAATCACGCTGGAGGAGTGGTCTCAGATCAGGGACCTATGCACCCTTCTGCACAGTTTTGAAATGGCGACGAAGATGTTTAGTGCTGACGATGCCATTATCAGCATGACTATTCCGGTGATTTACATGCTGGAGCACATGTTAAACAGAATTCGGAGTCAGGTGGTGGCACAAGAGGAGGTGGAGGAAGTAGAGGAGGAGGAGTTGTATGCGGAAGGGCTAACATCTGCAAGGTCCAGACGGTCGGCAGCACCAAGGCGGCAGGCATGTGAGGGTGGGGGAGATGGTTTTACCAGGGCGCATGGTAGCAGCCAAACTAGTGAGGAAGGTGCAGGAGCCCAGGAAGAAGTGGAGGACGAATTGATGGAAGACTCATCAGATGAGGGAGACCTTGATCACATTTCTGTTGTGCGAGGTTGGGGGGAGAGGACAGAGGAAGGAAGCATGATTGTTACCTCGCCACCAACACAACAGGGACTTGGTGCTCCTGGATGCGCAACACACATGAGTGCCTTCTTGCTGCACTACCTGCAACATGACCCTCGAATTGTGAGAATTAGAAATAATCCTGACTACTGGGTTGCCACACTGTTAGATCCCCGGTACAAAAGTAAATTTGCAGAAATTATTCCTGCCATAGAAAGGGATGCACGCATGCAGGAGTATCAGCAGAGACTGTTGCAGAATCTTACATGTGCTTTTCCACAAAATACCAGTGGTGCACGTAGTGAATCTCACAGTTCCAACTTGCCAACCGTGGGACCGTCAAGTGTTCAGCACTCAAACCGTAACAGAACCACAGTATCTGCTGGTAACATCAATTTTGCGGAATCATTTCACCACTTTTTTAGCCCATCCTTTGCAAGGCCACAGGAGACAAGAAGTCTGACACATAGTCAACGCCTAGAGACGATGGTACAGGAGTATCTCCAAGTAAACATTGAAGCCACGACTGTGTCACTGGACCCTTGCTCTTTTTGGGCTTCCAATCTGGATAAATGGCCGGAGCTAGCCACTTACGCCTTGGAGATCTTGTCATGCCCCGCAGCCAGCGTTCTGTCTGAACGTGTGTTCAGCGCT
Organism: Phyllobates terribilis; assembly: GCF_046119375.1. Taxonomy (NCBI): domain Eukaryota; kingdom Metazoa; phylum Chordata; class Amphibia; order Anura; family Dendrobatidae; genus Phyllobates; species Phyllobates terribilis. The sequence goes on along the minus strand of NW_027362761.1, from coordinate 112,774,287 downwards.
GCTGGTGGTGTGCTGACAGATAAGCGCACGCGGCTCTCCACTGATAATGTAGACAGACTCACGTTCATAAAGATGAACAAATCATGGATCCGAAACGACTTTTCTACCCCTGTGTCATCCTGGGGAGAGTAAAAGCTTGATGATTGGTTAAAATCACCCTACCAACCGTTTTAAGCTTTCAAATTACTAATCATGTTTATCTGTATCTTGGCTGGAAAATAATTTGGGCTTTGTAGCAGTGTGCAGCACTGATTCTATTAGGCCATCTATAATAAGCTCCACCAGATTTAAAATTACTAATCATGTTTATCTGTATCTTGACTGGAAAATAATTTGGGCTTTGTAGCAGTGTGCAGCACTGATCCTATTAGGCCATCTATACTAAAGCTTCACCAGATTTAAAATTAATAATAATTTTTAGCTGCATCTAGCCCGGAAAATAATTTTGGGGCTCTGAGATGCGCAAGACACATAAGTGCCTTCTTGCTGCACTACCTGCAGCATGACCCTCATATTGTCAGAATTCGAAGTAATCATGACTACTGGGTTGCCACACTCTTAGATCCCCCAAACTTTTCGATCAACCTTTTCATTTTAATAAAGACCAAAAAAATGGTTTTTGAAATTATAAGCATTAGCAGGTTGTTAGAAACTGAAATCAAACAGTTTTCAACTCAAAACTTTATTCTAGGTGATGTTACATTTTCACATAGGACCCCTTGTTCGAAAGGAGCTTCTGAACTCTCTCGTCCATTGAATTTGTCAGGTTTTGGATGGTTTCTGTTTCAATTGTTTTGCATGAGGACAGAATACCCTCCCAGAGCTGTTGCTTAGATGTGAACTGCCTCCCGCCATCATAGACACTCCTTTTAATGATGCTCCAAAGGTTCTGAATGGGGTAGAGGTCAGGGGAGCATGGGGGTCACACCATAAGTTTGTCCCCTTTTATGCCCATATCAGCCAGAGATGCAGATGTTTTATGTGCAGCATGAGATGGTGCATTATCATGCAGAAAAATGATCTTGCTGTGAAATACACGGTTCTTCTTCTTGAACCATGGCAGGAAGTGCTGTTTGAGAAAATCCACATACATTATGGAGTTCATCTTTAGCGCCTTCAGGGATCCTAAAGGGGCCGACAATCTCTCTCCCCATGATTCCAGCCCAAAACATTACTCCACCTCCTCCTTGTTGGCGCTGTAGCCGTGTTTGCGTGGGGTGTCCATCAACCAGCCATCCTCCACTCCATCCATCTGGACCATCGAGCGCTGCACGGCACTCATCCGTGAACAAAACAGTTTTGAAATCAGTCTTCATGTAATGTTTGGCCCACTGGAGCCGTTTCTGCTTGTGTGAAGTGGATAGAGGAGGTCGACAGGATGGCGTATGCACAGCTGCAAACCTCTGAAGGACCCTGCATCTTGTTGTTCGGGGGACGTTGGAGGCACAAGCAGCTTCAAAAACTTGTCTGCTGCTATGACAAGGCTTTTTTGCCGCTGCTCTTTCAACCTGACGTAATTGCCTGTAGGAAAGAGTCCTCAATTTGCCCTTATCAGCACGCACACGTGTGTACTGTGAATCAGCTACATACTTCTTGATTGCCAAGACACTTCATCCTGATCATCGCACAATGTTGATTGTAGTCATGCCTTGACCTAAACACTCCACAATTTGTTGCTTCTCAGCAGCCGACACATCCTTTTTCTTTCCCATTTTGGCAGAAAATGTAGGCTGCTTAATAATGTGAGACAGCCTTCTTAAGTAGTCTTGCCTTTCATTGGACACACCTGCCAAACTAATTAGCACAGGTGTCTGCAATTGCTTACAGTGATATAAAGAGCCCTGACACACATCACCATCAATGAGTTTAACTGACAAACAAACAAATTCTTCCCTTATCACTCCTAAACACTTTTTGCATAATAATTTGGAACACAGTGTACATGTGCTTTTCCACAAAACACCAGTGGTTCACGTAGTGAATCTTACAGTTCTAACTTGCCAACCGTGGTCTGTATGGAGTTGTTCAATAAAGGGCCCAAAATTAAGATAACATAGATGGGAGAGGTCTCTATGAATAGGAATTCCTAAGTATTTGATACCCTGTGAGGGCCAGGCAAAGGGAAAGTTGGACTGGATGGAATCCTATATGGATTTGGGGAGGGAGACATCGAGGGCCTCAGACTTCGCTGCATTGATTTTAAAATTTGACCATGTAACAAAGTGATCTATTTCAGCCATAACAGCATGGATGGATATATGTGATTGAGTGATATATACTAGGACATCATCAGCAAATAGAGAGCACTTGTACTCGGTGCCTCCCACCTCAATCCACCTAATATTGGGGTTATGGCGAATTGATGAGAGCAGGTGCTCCGTCACTAGGATGTATAAGAGAGGGGACAGAGAACATCCCTGCCTTGTCCCATTGGTGATTGTGAAAGGTGATGAAAATGTTCTGACGCGCCCCCTGGGCCTTGGGACACCCGGAGCCGGACCCTTTTTGGTGGATGCTGGTGGTTGTAGTCTCCGTGGCGGCAACCCGGTTCCGTGGCTCAGGGCGGTCAAACCAGTGGCGGAACTATTTATGTGGTTTTGATGTTTAAATGTCCGACTACGCCACCCGTGGATTGCGGTCAGAGTGAACCGCCGCTCCAGGGCAGACCGCTGAGGCTGGTGTTGTGGGTGCAGCAGAGCGTAGCATAACTCCCCACGGGAGGAGTATAGCCTCAGGGCAGTGTATGCGGAGGATGGGGGTGATGGTGCAGGGCAGCAGCAGTAATGACACGGAGTCAGTGATGCAGTCCAGGGCCTTTACTCACAGTTCTTATTATCCAGACCACGTCTGCAGGTAACGGCTGCCCACGTCGTACTGTGCTCACCAGGTGAGGGGCTCAGACAACTCCCAGATAACTTTGGAGTGCTTCACAGGACCCCCTTTGTGTGTCCTTTGTCTGGCCTTTCTTACCAACCCTTCTGTCCGGTTGCCTCGGGCCTCCTCTTGGTAAACTTGGCGCCAGTTTCCCTGACCCTATGTGGTGCCTTCCTAGCGGGTGTAGCGAGGGGCTGCGCCACATAAAATGTCACAGCCTCCTGTTTCTAGCTGAGGGTCGTTTCCTGCCTCCACTAGTTTCGGGGACCGGTCTCCCCCTTTGGCCTGACCCCTCCACGCAGGTGGATTCGGGCGTGCGGTGGCGACTCGCCCGTCCGCACCCCTGAGATCCCTTCGTTCCTCGTTCCTGGAGCCTTCTCCGCTCCTCTTCCTTTCTTCTCCCTCTTCCAGGCCTGGGCCTCTGTTACTAGGCCCGCCTCCGGAGCAGAGCTCATGCAGAGCCCCTGCTCCCTGCCACTTCTGCTCAGACTTCTCTGCACTGAACTAAGATGGTGCCCACCTTTTATACTCCCTTCTCAATGCACCCAGGAACTGCTTCCTCCCTGCTCCTGCACTACAGGGTTCCCCTTCCTCAGTGTTCCCTCCCCCCACTCCAGCCAGGGACAGGGACTGTCGTGCCCATCTCAGGGGCATATTGGTCGCCCTGCCCCACGGCAATGTGGTGTAATGCATGCAGGTGTCGGGTCCTGATCCACACTACATCCTTACCTGAGAGTGAGATATCACACCTCTGGGTGAGGTGCAATACCTCTGTAGCAACCGAGCCCTCAGGGTGCTACAGTTCCATTTATCTTCAGCCTAGGTGACGTATTGCGATACAGGGCCGTGATTTTGGCTATAAAAGGGTCCCCTAGACCCCTACCCCAAGCTTTTTAAGAGAATCATATATGGCGTGCCAGGAGACTCTATGGAATGCTTTCTCAGCATCCAACGAGAGTATCTAATTACAAATTTTTAACTGCATCTAGCCTAGGAAATACTTTGTGCCTAGTAGCAGTGTCTGCTAGTCAGCGGATTATCCCGGCTGTTAAGCAAGCTACACCACCTGTAGTTTGGACACTTCATTTTTTCAAAGGAAATGCTTCGGGACCACGGGATACTCAGTGAAGAGCATCAGGAGGCACCCCAAGGCATAGGGGCTCGGACTGGCAGTAGGATGCCTTGCGGTGGACAGCCGAGCTCGATCCTTACAAAAGCTTTTTAACTGCAGCAGCTTTAGTGGACGCTACTGGAGCTGGAATTACGCGGCTGCTGGCATGAGACTTGCCCTCCAATAGATCCTTGTAAATGGATTTAAAGTGTATTTATTCAAATTAGAGAGACAATTTAAATTAAAAAGCTTAGAGCTGCCTCCACCACAGGGGGGCTCGCTCGACCCACCAGCGGACAGGCACCAGTATTGGGAGAGGGGGGCTGGCCGTCAGGGTTCACCGCGGCTCTGGCACAAACCCGGCGACACGGAGGTGGCACGGGCAGGAGCGGACTGAACGTGTCGGCTTCTCACTTTTTGGATTTTAGAAGGGCATGACATGCCTATATCTGTGTCTCCCCCTCCTTTTACTCCTCCACCTCTTTTCTTTTCGCATGACTATATGTACTTGTCACTTTTCCATGTGTTAGTTGTGTCTTCTGAGCAGTTTGTCAGCTTTTGGACACCTTTGAAGGTGTTTTCTATGTGTTTCTATGTGTTTTTGTTTGCCTGCCATTGGTTTTAACGGTGTTCGAAGGTGTTCGACGAACAGTTCGACGAACAGTTCGGCGAACACACGGGTGTTCGATGAACCGAACCGAACTCGAACACTACGGGGGTGGCTCAACACTAATCCTTGGCAGCGTGCTGGCATGGCTTACCATCTCCCACCATGCAAGACCGCGAACTTACCTATCAGTCCAGGCTGCACACTTTGCTCCATTACTTGCTGTGTGCATGTCTCTTGTCTGATTGCTTAGGGCGGCGGCCCTGTTACTTCCTGATTCTTAATGTTACAGTGTGCGCAGTCCTAATGCGTCCCCAGCCTGTTGCTGTGAGTCACTGGATACTTAAACCCCCTCCACCCAGTAGGAGGTGCCTGAGCAACGCTTTCTTTCAGTGTGTTCCTTGCAACTGAGTTGCCAGGTCCTGTCCTGTATCTTTTCTGTTTCCGCCACTCTGGGGGCTGAGTACCCAGGCCCGTTACCTGTATCTGTGACTTCTAGTCTGTTTCTGCCACCCTGGGTGCTGAGTACCCATGCCCGTTACCTGTATCTGTGACTTCTAGTCTGTTTTCGCCACCCTGGTGGCTGAGTACCAGGCTCGTTCCTGTATCTTGTTCCTGGTTCAGTTCCTGTCTGAACTGTGTCCTAGCCCGTTACCTGTTTTTCTCTATGTCCGATCCTTTCCTTTTCCTGCAGTGTCTGAACCTGCACCTAACTCCAACTCGTTGTCTCTGTACTTCTGTTTGTGAGTTTTGTGTCCACTCGCTACTTCATTGCAAGTACCTTGTGTGTATCTGGTTCTGCTTATGCCGTTTCCCTGCCTCCGTATCTACCTCCTGTGCTCTAGCTATCTTCCTGTGTTTCCCAGTCTGTTCCATGTGAACAGAGCCCTGTACTGTCTGCCTGCACCTGCGGTTCTGCTCTGCTTGTCCTCTGCGCCTGCGGTTCTGCTCTGCTCTGCTCGTCCTCCGCGCCTGCGGTTCTGCTTTGCTCTGCTTGTCCTCCGCGCCTGCAGTTCTGCTCTGCTCTGCTCGTCCTCCATGCCTGCAGTTCTGCTCTGCTCTGCTTGTCCTCCGCGCCTGCGGTTCTGCTCTGCTTGTCCTCCGCGCCTGCGGTTCTGCTCTGCTCTGCTGGTCCTCCGCGCCTGCGGTTCTGCTCTGCTCTGCTTGTCCTCCACGCCTGTGGTTCTGCTCTGCTCTGCTTGTCCTCCGCGCCTGCGGCTCTGCTCTGCTTGTCCACCGCACCTGCGGCTCTGTTCCTGTATCGCAGTCTGTACTGGTCCCTATCCAACCTGCTTTCCTACCTGCCAGTACCCGCCTGTCTGCATACCAGCCGTGCCTGCCAGTACCCGCCTGTCTGCATACCAGCTGTGCCTGCCAGTACCCACCTGTCTGCATACCAGCCGTGCCTGCCAGTACCCACCTGTCTGCATACCAGCCGTGCCTGCCAGTACCCACCTGTCTGCATACCAGCCTAACCTGCCTGTTCCTGCATTCCCCGGTGTGGGTCAATAGCTATGACCAGGGTTTGACCTGGAGTAGCACCTGGGCCACCTCCCACATCCCTCCTCGGACCACGGAGTCGATTAAGCCGCCGTGTGTTCGTGGTCAGATCTGGCGAGGCCCCTAGTCACGCCCCTCCAGGCACTCCTCAGTTCGTGGCCCAGTGGAACCACTAACCACACTCACGCCAGTCTGTCCGGGAGTGAGCGTAACACGGGACTCTAGTGGGCCACAGCTGTTTAAAACTCATTAACCATTTATATACAGCAGTGTCCCAATATACACTCATAATTTGGGTGTATGTCACTTATTCTTATATCAAATAAAAAATTTTATGAATTGAAATAAAAGTAAATTTTTATTCACACCACTTTTCCCCTTACCCCCCTATTAATCTACCACCTTTCCATTGCTCCTTGTAGGAGCCTCAGCCTACAACATGGACCCCTGCACCTTGAGATGGGTGGATCTGCTCAGATTCAAATCGTGCGAATTTTACAGGGAAAGTGGATTCACAGTGAAGTTATTTGAGGCAACCTAAATTTTCCTTGCTATTCCCTGGAGTCTCTCCGGATCCCAGGACATAGTAAATGTAAGATATGTGAAAGAAGCTCACCTCATCCCTCACCTGTCCTACTGCCACCTTGGTCCACCGGTCCAATGCTTAATGTCTCTTCATTTCTCCTTCCTTCATCGTGCGCATCCTCATCTGTCTTTTCAATCCAGGCCATGCCTTCCGGCTTAAGTAGGTCTCTGACATCACTGTACACCATTTGCCATCACACTGACAGCGCATATCGTGACATCACAACATGCACCACAACGGCATGGAGCGGAGTGATGTCAGAGACCTAGTAAAGCTAGAAGCCACAACCTGGATTGACGGTGGCGGGCAACAGAGGTGGTGGAACAGGTGAATATTATTATTTATTTTTTAACTGGTTTCTTGGCACTGTATGATTCAGCAGACTGCAGCTAACCACCAATTTGCTGAATTTGCGAGGATCGAATTGGAAAACTAACTCATTATGGAGAATAGGCATTTTGTATAATTTGAGAATTGAATTCCATTCCAATAAATTCGCTCATCTCTACCTGCAGATAATCACTACACTTACAAGCCTTCTGCCATCTACCTCTGGTTTGCTTTTGAGCCTGATGCTTGGCTGCATGTTGTAAACATCATGTCACCGCTGCCACCCTGTAAAGAAGGATAGGCAAATAGGGATCAACAGAGTGGCAGTGCTGGAGCGGTTGCAGCTTCACTAGGTAAGCAATGCTTACCTTGTTATTTTAACGCATGGGCACCATTGTCCCTATTTTTTTAAAACTAGACAATCCCATTAGATCTATGGATAATACCTAACACAGGCATTCAACTCCCGACTAATGAGAATTCAACCCTCGATCAATGAGATCTGTCTATTGGAAATTACAGAAATCTTCTGTAACCAATGGTGTAATTCAACGAATTTCATTGCCTATTACACTTCTTTCATCGAAGCGTGACACATACTACCGTACTTTGATATTTCATTACGCATAGGATATCACATGTACAGCAGTGTGGATATTAGCTGACTGTGATTAGTTCAGCTGCACTAGAATTCAGCCTGCCCTAGCTATGTTTCCAAACATCACTGCTATTATTTCATCAACCATGTCACCACACTTGCACAATAACAGACTTTCTATGTTCTAAGACTGCAGGACTTGGCACCGGTATTCAAATAATATTATGTGATCATACTGTATCTTCCTCCAGATATTGCCAAGTCCTGAATTTTACTTATGTAACGCCCCTTTAGGGCTACCACAGTACACTAGGTGTTATGGGGGGTCTCACCTCTCTAGGGCGCAATGCCTCCACCCGAATCTTGATTGGAGCTCTCTCTCTGGGACTGCAGAAGGACTGTTATCTTCTGCCAGGGGCTGATTCGGGAAGCCCCTGCCACAGCTCAGTACACACTCACAGGGAACAGGAGTAAAACCGTTTAACAGGTTTATTGCTATGCAGCAGAATTGAGGTGGGTGTAAAGGAATAACATACAATACAAGTAACGGTGCTCTATAAAAGTCATATACACATCACAATCTACTTCTACTCCGACCCTGCAAAGATAACGTAGCAGGTTTTCCTTTTTCTGTTTGAACTCAGTCCAAATGTTGGGGCCCAGTTGCCGCGGATGTTGGCGTGCAAATTAGAACAGTTGGTGCACTTAGATCAATATTAATGTAAATAATCTGGGTTGTAGTGTACTCACTGTAAATAGCGCTGGTAGAACCACAAGTCTCAGAAGGGCACTCACTGTGTGTCTCAAACGGTCGGATGGTTCTCTGGACACCAGCTGGGGGCGGCAGGATTCAGGCCTTTATACGGTTGGAGTGCCGGTAGAACTCTCCGAGTCCTTGATGTAACTTGCTTCAGAGGGTGACAAGACCGCGCTCTCTCCAGCAGCGCGGGTATCTCAGAGGGGGCAGCCACACTCTGCAGCGTAGAGGAATGCAAATCCACAACGCTCCGTCTCTCACAACAAGCTGCCACGCTCTTTTTCCTCTGAACTCTTACTTTTACTTCCTGCACAGCTCCCTCCCCCAAGTCCCTCCTCATCCAATCCACTCCCTCTCTCCTTCTATCCTTCCAGGCTGTGTCATCTGACTGAAACAAGGGTCCCTGGGAATTGTAGTCCACTGCAGCTCGGGGGAAAAATGGTTAATGTCTGTAGGTCCCTGTTTAACAGCAGCTGCAAAGCTCTTCTTGGTGTCTGTAAGTTCCAGTATACCAGTAGCTTCCCTGACAGTTCCCTGTGCAGGTGTTACATTCTCCCCCTGGTGAGTCATTGAAAGTGTCCCATCAAGACATGAGAACTCACCACCTGAAACATGAATGGGGGTTTAGGCATCCTGACTAACACCAAATTTACATGCACACAAACCACCACCTGGACACATGGGAGATACCGGGAAATAAGGCCAAACAGAATTTGAATTAGGGTGTATCAGCCTGGGAACCTCAGTGGTATGTCCCATTCTATCATAGGTCAGCATCATGGGTGGCCTAGTGTCCCGTTTGGGACGAGTGTGTACCGAGGGGGCCCCCTCCTCAGCCCCCGACTCTTGTCTCTCAAGAATGGTCTCCTCCAGATGGATCTCTTCATTCAATAACTGTCCCTCTTCTGAACTTTCCCCCAATTGTGGGCAGAGCGCACTCGCCTCCTGACAAATGTCCTTTTTTTGGGTTTCCACTTCAGGAGTCTGGTTTACAGGGTCCCCGCCTTTGGGGCATGGGTCCTAGGTCCATCTGTAGCTCCATTGACCGTCGGGTCCCCATTCATCCCCAGACTCGCTGTCACTTCCTCCTGAGGCAACCCCAGGCTGAGGTGGTTGTTTACACCTACAACTTCTCCTATTGCACGGAAGGGTTGTATGACCTCCTTGGGTTGGCAATGGTGGTAAGGGGATGTTTTTTCCCACAGGCAACAGATGGTGCTGATGATAGGTTTTGACAGCTCCGCCCCCTTTCTCGGGCTTCGCTCTGTAGGCCGGGACACCGGGCAGCTTCTCCATCACCACATAAGGGTCAGGACACCACCGATCAGCAAGCTTGTGCTTCCCAGGAAGGCCCAGAAGTTGGATAAGGACTCTATCTCCAGGCAGTAAAACTTGTTCTCAAACTCTACAGTCATAGCGAGTCTTATTGCGCTTCCCTGAACAACCAGAGGCCTGCTCTGCCAATCTGTAAGCTTTTTTCAAATCTTCTTATAGCTGGGACACCTATTTTAAGTAGGTCTTCCCATTAGAACTGTCAAAGGATGTCCCAAAACTAATATCCACTGGTAACCGGGCTTTTCTTCCAAACATGAGGAAATAAGGCGAGTATCCAGTTGACTCATTTGTGGTGCAATTGTAGGCATGATCCAGCTGACTCACATGCCTGCTCCAGTGTCCCTTCTTCCTGGGATCCAAAGTGCCTAACATGTTCAGAAGGGTACGGTTGAACCTCTCAGGTTGAGGGTCCCCTTGGGGGTGATATGGTGTGGTTCTGGATTTCTTGATCCCACAGATGGCGCATAGCTCCTTGATTAGTCTACTTTCGAAATCTCTTCCTTGATCGGTATGGATGCGGGCTGGCAGCCCGTCATGTACGAAGCACTTCTCCCATAGTGTTTTTGGCACAGTAATTGCCCTTTGATCTTTAGTGGAGTAGGCTTGGGCATATCGGGTGAAATGGTCAGTGACCACTAACACATTACTGACATTGCTTTCATCAGGCTCGATGGAGAGGAAATCAATGCACACTAGCTCAAGTGGGCCATCACTGGTAATGTTCACAAGGGGGGCTGTTCTCAAAGGCAAGGTTTTTCTCAACACACACCGGGAGCATGATTTGCAGTATTCTTCAATATCCGCTTCCATTCGAGGCCAGTAAAATCGGTCGGCCACAAGACTTGTGGTCTTTTCGATTCCAAGATATCCATGATCATCATGCAGGGACTTCATGACTATCCTCCGAAATCGGGTGGGTAGCGCCAGCTGTCTGCGGACTCCTCCCTTCTGGCGCTTTGCCTCCCGGTATAGTAGTCCATTTCTTACTACTAGAGACTCTAGCTGCCGAGTCAGCAGGACAGACTCCTCTGTTCTTAATGCATTCTTTTCGGGCCTCCAGCCCCTCTTAACCCACCATCGGACTACCCCCACCGACCGATCCTCCTGCTTAGCCTTTCTGACTTGATTATGAGTCAGTTGAGGGAGAGAGGCTGGGGTTACATTTGTCATTTGGCAGTACAACAACGGGAGCGCTTCACTGGATACTCCTAAGAATTTAGCACAGCACTGCATAGGGAGGGCATTAGTTTGATGTCTATGGCACAGAGTCTTCACCTCAGGAGCAGGGACCTCTATCCATCCTCCTTCTTCTTCCTCATTTAAGGGTTCTCTAGGCAGGCGAGAGAGTGTGTCTGCATCAATGTTACTGATCCCTGGTCGATATTTTAAGCTGAAATCGTACAAAGAGAGTGCGGCAAGCCACCGGTACCCCGTGGCATCCAGTGTTGCTGTGATTCTCACGTAGGTTAATGGATTGTTGTCAGTATGAACCACGAAGTGTACCCCATAGAGGTAGTCATGCAGCGTGTCCACTACAGCCCATTTCAAAGCCAGAAACTCCAGTTTGTGAGCTGGGTAGTTGCGTTCACTGGGAGTCAATCCTCGACTAATGTAGTAAACGGGACGCAGACAGTCATCATGGTCCTGATAGAGAATCCCTTCTAGTCCGTCGAGAGAAGCATCTACATGTAACACATATGGTTTACTGGGGTCTGCATAGGCCAACACTGGAATTTGGGTCAAACATGACTTCAGCTTCTCGAATGCCTCATCTCATACAGGTGTCCATCTTTTCCCAAAAAGTTCATTAACTCGGAAGTAGACCCTCTTTCCTGACCTTGAGGAGTGGGCTGTCCTCCCAGAAGGGGGATACCCCTGGGTAAGGGCAGTTAACGGCTTCGCAATCCGAGAGTACTGGGGTACAAATCTTCGGTAATATCCACAAAATCCTAAAAAGGACCTAAGCTCCCTCAGTTTGGTGGGCTTAGGCCAGTTTACCACAGCCTCCACTTTGGCGGGGTCGGTGGAAATTTCTTCTCTGCTGACTATGTGCCCCACATATTTCACAGTCGTCTGGCAGATCCAGCACTTGTCAAGGGACAACTTCAACCCAGCCTCCTTCAACCGATCCAGCACCTTGAAAAACCGCTGCTTGTGTTCTTCCAGAGTCTTCCCGAAAACAATAAGATCATCTAGATAAACCAGGACCTCATGTAAGTGCATATCCCCCACTACTTTGTCCATACATCTTTGAAAAGTATCCGGAGCACCTGTCAGTCCTTGAGGCAGTCTCTGAAACTCGAAGAACCCAGTGGGGCAGATAAAAGCGGTCTTCTCTTGATCTTCTTTTGACATGGGTATCTGATAGTAGCCACTCCGGAGATCTAACATAGAAAACCATTGGCTCCCTTGCAGGCAATCCAAAGCTTCATCGATTCAGGATACAGTGTACTGGTCAGGGACCGTACGTTTGTTCAAGGTATGATAATCCACACACATCCAAATAGCTCCATTTTTTTTTCAAGCTATCACTATGGGGGAAGCATAGGGGCTAATAGGGGCTACTAGACTCTATGATGACTCCTGTGTCTAACATACCGCGTAGATGCTGCCTGACATCTTCGATATCCGCCGGGGCCAATCTTCGGGATCTCTCTCGGAAAGGCTTTTGATCCTTCAACCGAATGCGATGCTCTACTCCTTGGGCGAGGCCCATGTCCCATTCGCGAAAAGAGAAAGCTGCCCCCCGCATCATCATGCCGTCGATGACCAGCCCCCTCTCTTCTCCTTTCAGCTCACTTCCTTCAAAACAAGGGTCAAAGCTTTCAGGCTGTAGTTCCCTCTTCTCCTCCTCCGTTCTCACATAGGCTTCCAGACAGACTGGGTGGATGGATAGGGTCTGCAAGTAATTTTCTCCCCCAACTTCCCGACACCACTGAGCTAACGTACGGAAGATGTTGGCATTTGTTCCCACTATGACAGGTGTTGGTCTCTCATCTGCCTCTGCCTCCGGGCAGATTAGTGCTATGATGGGCATCTCCTTATCCATTCTAACAACAGTCTTTGGGAATCGTAGTGTCACGGACACGTACCCTCTGTAGGGATGGGTAGCTGTGCTCACTCAGTTCCCACACCACGAGTCCGGTTTCAGAGGCACTTTGGATAAATAACTCTTATACCATCCTTCGAAGATGATGGACACTTGAGACCCGCTATCCAGCAATACTGTACAAGGTTGACCATTGATATATGCGGGGACATGTGGGGCTGGTCCCACTAAACCTTCAGGCAGTGTTTTCGATGAGGCACTATTGGATGGGGCGGTAGAGTAGGTCTTAGTTGCTGATGGGGGCTCAGTATGGTGTTCTACTGGCCCCCTTTCCCGTTTCCCGACTGCCTCTGAGTGTGATGGGGAAGATGTGAAAAGTTCATTGAGCTCCACCTCTTCAGACATTGACGAGCTATATGGCCTGGAATCCCACAGACAAAGCACCCTTCTGGTTTCCAACTCTCTACTCTACAGAGGTCATCATTCTCGCTTCCTGAAGCCAGGGTTTGCTTCTGGGCTACCTCCGCAGCACTTTGTAGCCGCTGTATTGTCTTGGCCTGGGCACTTAACAATTGCGTAATCTGCTCCCCCTGTTTCTCAATGACTTTCAACAGTTCCATCTCTCGGCAGTCGGCTGCTGGCTTCAGGGCAACAGTAGTCACCCGAGGGGATGTCTTCTCTCTTGTGGCCAAAATAACCTCCTCCTTGCGAACTTCCTTAAGCAACTCATGAAAAGAACAAGGAATCTTCTCTCTATCACAAGACCTCATCCGCTGGGCAATTGGATCATGAGTGAGAGCTCCTCTGAGTACTTGTTCCAGATGGCACTGATCAACTTCTTTAGGGCTAACTCCACCTTTAGATACTATTCTATGAACCAGCTTATCTAGTCGGTATAGATAGTCGGACATCTTCTCATCTGGCTGTTGGTAGGTGGTACGGAGTTTATAGAGTAGATCAGTAGCATCTTCAGGGGATCCAAAAGCATCTTCTAAAGCACTCATATAATCTTGATCAGTTGCTACTGGCTTGCTCCGCCAAGCAGCCTGCACCACTTCCATAGCAGTACCCTTCAAACTTTCTACTATTCTTTGCTTCTTTACTGCATCAGTGCACTGCCACTCTTCTAAGCACAGTAAAGTGACATCCTTCTGTAGGGGTGGGTAGCTGTGCTCACTCAGTTCCCACACCACGAGTCCAGACAACGGTTTCTGAATTGTGGGGAGAAAGAGGTCCATTTACCCCGATATGCGACCTTTGCTAAGCTGTTCACTGTCAGTAACAACGCAATAAAGGCAGTGGAAACCTTGCCTCTGTCCGAACAGGTGGAGGACAATGGCTCCAAGGGGCAGATGGAGGATTGGTGTCAGAAGCTACAAGTAGGCACTGACTCCACCCCTTTGCACCAAAAGCATGGGGTGTACCCGGTGGTCCAAGAATATGAGCGAGTCTTTAGTAGACACCCACTAGACTTTGGGCAGGTAAAAGGGGTTCATCATCATATCCCCACAGGAGATCATCCGCCCATTAAAGAGAGGTACCGGCCTGTACCCCCAGCTCACTATCAATGTGCCAAGGGAATGTTACAGGAGATGAAGGCGGCTGCGGTGATCAGAGATAGTTGTAGCCCCTGGGCAGCTCCATTAGTCCTCGTTAGAAAGAAAGATGGTACAATGAGGATGTGCGTTGATTACAGGCAGATTAACCGCATTACACATAAGGACGCCTACCCCTTACCCAGAATTGAGGAATCATTAGCTGCACTGAGATCCGCTAACTATTTCTCCACTTTAGATCTCACCAGTGGGTATTGGCAGGTTCCCGTGGCAGAGGTGGCCAGAGAGAAGACCGCGTTTATGACGCGCCCCCTGGGCCGTGGGGAATACCCGGAGCCAGGCCTTGTAGATGCTGGGGGTTGTAGTCACCGTGGCGGTGACCCGGTCCGTGACCCAGGGCGGTCAAACCAGGGTAGTCTATGTGTATCTGGTTTAAATAGTCCGACTACGCCACCTGTGGATTGCGGTTATTGGTAACCGCCGCTGTGCAGCAGTCCACTGAAGCTGGTGATATGTGCAGCAAGGTAGTGTAGTTCCCCACAGGAAGAGTGTAGCTTCAGGGCAGCGTGTATGGATGATGGTGGTGATAGTGCAGGGTGTCGCGGTGTAAGAAGAATCACAGAGTCCAGATGATGCAGTCCCAGATCTTTTACTCACGGTTAAGCAGTTCCACTTACAGGGCCAGTGTAAGAGCCCACGGCGTCCTGTGCTCACGCAGTAAGGGGCTCGGTCGACCCTCAGGTATCTCCGGAGCATTTAGCAGGACCCCCCTTCAGTGAGTCCTCTCTGGCCTCTCTCCTTGTACCTCACACCTAACGGCACCTCTGTCCAGTGTCCTCGGGCCTTGGCGGGCGACGTGTGTTCCGTCCCCTGGCCCTATGTGGCTACCTTCCTGGTGGCTGGTGTGGACGGCTTGCTGTACTTGAAGTGCTGCAGCCTCCGGTTCCCAGTTGAGCCCTGTAGTCTCTGCTGGTTGAGGGATCTGGTTCCCTTCTTCTGGCCTGACCCCCCTACCTCCTGGCAGCGGAGGGCGTACGGGTGGCAGCTGCATGGCCCGTACCCCTAGGGTCCCTTCGGTTCCTATCCTGGAGCCTTCCTGCTCCCCTTGCCTTTCTTCACTCCTTTCAGGCTCAGGCCTCTTAACTAGGCCTGCCTGTAGAGCAGAGCTCATGCAGAGTCCCTGCTCCTGTCACTTCCACTTTCTCTACTCACTCAACCCACTCTCTGAACCAAAATGGTTCCTTACTTTTATACCTCCTACTCAGTGCTCGCAGGATCTATGTCCTCCACCCATCCACTACCTAGTTCCCCCTCTCTAGGTGGTTCTCCCCATTCCAGCCAGGGATCAGGGACAGTTGTGCTCTCCCGCAGGAGCATTGTCGCCCTGTCCCCCGGAAATGTGGTGTAGTGGATGTAGTGTTAGGGTCCTGAGACATACTCCTTCCTTACCTGAGAGTGAGATACCACACCTCTGGGTGAGATGCAGTACCTCTGTGGCGACCACACCCTCAGGGGCGCCACATTTACGACACCAATGGGCCTCTGCGAGCTCAACTGCATGCCATTCGGGCTCTGTGTGGCGCCCCTGCGGGTTCAGTCGCCAAAAGGTACTGCATCTCACCCAGAGGTGTGGTATCTCACTCTCAGGTAAGGATAGCGTGCTGCCTGGGACCCTAACACCTGCATCCAATACTACACTACTCCAGACCAGCAGGAGGGGCAAGATGCGTCGCTTCCCTGCTGAGCCCTGTCCCTGGCTGGAGTGGGGGGAACCAAAGTAGGGGGAACCATGTAGTGGGTGTGGGTGGAGGAAGCAGTTCAGGGGAGCTCAGTAAGAAGTGATATAAAAAGAGGGTGGAACAATCTAGAAGGGTTCTTCAGTGAGAGGAAGAGTTGGGAGCAGGAGCTCTGTAGGAGCTCTGCTCA
Organism: Phyllobates terribilis; assembly: GCF_046119375.1. Lineage (NCBI taxonomy): Eukaryota > Metazoa > Chordata > Amphibia > Anura > Dendrobatidae > Phyllobates > Phyllobates terribilis. The sequence continues at coordinate 112,758,058 of NW_027362761.1, read as the reverse complement.
GGAGGAGGGCCTAGCCAGAGAGGCCCAGGACTGAAGAGGGAGAGAGGAGCAGGAGAAAGGCTCCAGGAACGTAGAAGGGATCCCAGGGGTTCGGGCAGTGCTGGAGGCCACCCATGCGCCCGAATCTGCCAGGCGGTGGAGGGATCAAGCCGCAGAGGGGACCGGCCCCTAACTAGTGAGAATTACAAAGTTCAACTGGAAACCGGAGGCTTCTGTACTTTCAGGGTGCAGTTGCCACATCCACACTCAAGTCGCCAAAAATGTAACCACATAGGATCCAGGGAACTCCAGGTTGCCTTGAAAGATCCGAGGATACTGGCTTGGGACGTTGTTTGGCGAGGCGCAGGGCAAGAAGGGTGAGAGCCAGCGCAGGAAGACGGCTGAGAAGGGTATATAGAATGGGGTCCTGTCAGGCACTCTTGAAACACCTGGGAGTTTGCTGAACCCCTGCCTGGTGAACGCAGCGCGACGTGGGAGGTCGTAGTCCGGAAAGTATAACCTGAGGAACTTAACAACTGTGAGTAAACCCTGAAGACTGCACCCCACTGTCTCTTTGAAGTTATTGCTGCGCCATCACCCCCTGCACTACACTGCACCACAACTGCTACAGCAACATCCATAACATCTCAGCACAGCCCTGGAGCTAAGCTCTACCTGTGGAGAGCTAAACCAACTCTGCTGCATTCACAACAGCTCCAGAGGACCTGCTCCGCAGTGGTGGCTCCCTTTAGCCGCATACCACAGGTGGCGTCACGAACTGTATATAAGAACTATAAATCCCCTGTAAATAATATCCCCTTTTTACTGACCGCCCTGGTTCACGAACCGGGTCACCTCCACTGTGATATCTCCACTAGCAACGACCGGCCCGGCACCGAGAACCCTACGGCTCAGGGGGCGCTTCAACTTTGGCGTCACGAACAGGATATGTGCACCTAGAGACTGTGTTCTATACTGAATGTGGCGCCCACCCCAGAAGAACGGGCGTCATTATGTGCGAGACCAAAGACAACAAGAAACCACCTCCCATCGTGGGGCCGGTTCCAGAATGGCGCCAAAAGCGGGCCCGCCCTGAGAAGCAGTGACCATGTATGTAGATGTGTCCATCAAGCTGTTGGGGCCGCCCCTAGGTGTGGCCGACAGCAAGCAGCCATGGAACCGCCCCAGAAAGGGGAGAGGAGAGAAGAAACCTTGGAAACAGGGCGGAGTCTCGAGCAGTGCAAACAGACCGCACCCGGCAGGCAAGATGGAGGGGGGGTGAGCCTGGAACTCCAGCCTGTGGCCTGCAGCAGCGCGAGACACCTCTCACCCTGGAGGAGGTGGTCTACAAATTGTCCTTGGAGGGTGCGGAGTTCCTCCACGCCGAGATGCAAGAACTAGGTCGGTGGGTGGAGAAGGCCCAGCAGGCTGCTGTTGCCAGCTGGAAGGAGGAGATGCTGGGGAAGATGATGACCAGGCAGCAGCCAGTGCTGCGTTCCACCAGCAGCGCCTCAGCCCCGGCGGAGCCTGATCCGAACCAGGAGGCAGCGTGCAGCACAGGAGCGGCCGCGGGAGCAGGTAAGAGGAGTCTCCCTGTTCCGGGCGCTGATGGCGCTGACCTGCTCCTGGGCCCCCTTGTGGAACCTCCGTACCCGGGCGCGTATGCCACAGATCTGCTTCTCGGCCCAGAGTCTTCTACCCCGGGCGCTGCTGATGAAGCCCTGCTCCTGGGCCCCCTGCAAAAGCCACCTGCTCCCACACCCGAATGGGTGTACGGGCGCGCGGCCTGGGACTGGTCCGCGGAGGTGGAAGACCAGAGCCTCCCACTGCTACCCGCTTCTGAGCCCTCAGCCCTCTACAGGAGTGAAGAGGACCAGTTCCTGTGGGATAACCCGGGGGAGGACCTCATGGGTTTTCCCCGGGAGACCCGAAGGGAAGCTGCCTGACAGGAGGAGCACTGTCGGAGGGAGCTCCGGCAGCTGGAAAAAGAGTGGCACATCCGGCGGGTGCGCTGGGAGAAGATGGAGGCCCTTAATCTAGAGGAGAAGACCCAGGCCCGCAAAGCAAGGACGGCCACAACTAGTCCCCGTGCAGAAGGCACTGTCGTGAAGTTCGACCTGGACGCCGGGTGGGGCTTCATCAAAGAGCCACAGGTCACAGGTCCGATTTATTTGTTAATCGGAGGGACGTGGAGTCTCACCTTCAGCAAGGACATCCTGACCGAGATCTGTATCCTGGTGACCAAGTCACCTACACCAGGCACAGAGGTGAGCGGGGCTGGTATGCCCTGAACGTCCACAGGGTAGTGGAGGAAAAGGACATGCCCCTGCAATCAGAGGCTGATGACCCGGCTGGGTCAGCCTGCAAGAACCAGGTGTTCCTCAGGAGGGAGCACCACTATTGAACAGTTAAAGTCGAGTGATGTACATAGTTACCCGGAAGGGTACTGCAGCATTTACTTATTGTATGTTTATTTAGTAACCCGGTAAGGGTATAAAGACATTGAGGTGGAGTACGGTGATCTCCCTAAAAACTTGTACTTGTATATAGTTGCACTTCTTAAAGTGTCCCTTATTGGTTTTATACAACAAGACTGACCTCAGAACAAAACCCGTTTGGTGTGGCCGAAGACGTGGTCCAACACCTTGATCACCTATGCCCTGCAGCCACGCCCAGGGCCTACGTTGAGGGTTTTCGGATGGGTCCCTCATGTTGCTCAAATTGCACCTTTACCAGTGAAAAGAACATTCGGCTATAAATTTCACTGTATTTGATTGAAAATATTTGATATGAGAAATGTTTTATCTGCTTGAAGAATGTTTTATAATATGTTGCAAACTGCTAAGGAAACCTGCAATGTTCAAGTAATGTGCCTCCCATAAAGGGAAGAAAAAGTTTGTTTATGATCTTATATGCGAATGCATTCTAAAAATTTTTGCATGTCTTTAAAATATTTTGTGTTTTACTCTGTTCCAGCCCGCGGGCGTGCTGTGTTTTACCAGGGGAGTATGTGGTGCCCCTGCGGGTTCAGTCGCCACAGAGGTACTGCATCTCACCCAGAGGTGTGGTATCTAACACCTGCATCCAACACTACACTACTCCAGACCAGCAGGAGGGGCAAGATGCGTCGCTTCCCTGCTGAGCCCTGTCCCTGGCTGGAGTGGGGGGAACCAAAGTAGGGGGAACCATGTAGTGGGTGTGGGTGGAGGAAGCAGTTCAGGGGAGCTCAGTAAGAAGTGATATAAAAAGAGGGTGGAACAATCTAGGAATGTTCTTCAGTGAGAGGAAGAGTTGGGAGCAGGAGCTCTGTAGGAGCTCTGCTCAGGAGGAGGGCCTAGCCAGAGAGGCCCAGGACTGAAGAGGGAGAGAGGAGCAGGAGAAAGGCTCCAGGAACGTGGAAGGGATCCCAGGGGTACGGGCAGTGCTGGAGGCCACCCGTACGCCCGAATCTGCCAGGCGGTGGAGGGATCAAGCCGCAGAGGAGACCGGCCCCTAACTAGTGAGAATTACAAAGTTCAACTGGAAACCGGAGGCTTCTGTACTTTCAGGGTGCAGTTGCCACATCCACACTCAAGTCGCCAAAAAGATAACCACATAGGATCCAGGGAACTCCAGGTTGCCCAGAAAGATCCGAGGATACTGGCTTGGGACGTTGTTTGACGAGGCGCAGGGCAAGAAGGGTGAGAGCCAGCGCAGGAAGATGGCTGAGAAGGGTATATAGAACGGGGTCCTGTCAGGCACTCTTGAAACACCTGGGAGTTTGCTGAACCCCTGCCTGGTGAACGCAGCGCGACGTGGGAGGTCGTAGTCCGGAAAGTATAACCCGAGGAACATAACAACTGTGAGTAAACCCTGAAGACTGCACCTCACTGTCTCTGTGAAGTTATTGCTGCGCCATCACCCCCTGCACTACACTGCACCACAACTGCTACAGCAACATCCATAACATCTCAGCAGAGCACTGGAGCTAAGCTCTACCTGTGGAGAGCTAAACCAACTCTGCTGCATTAACAACAGATCCAGAGGACCTACTCCGCAGCAGCGGGGCTCCCTTTAGCCGCATACCACAGGTGGCGTCACGAACTGTATATAAGAACTATAAATCCCCTGTAAATAATAACCCCTTTTATTGACCGCCCTGGGTCACGGACCGGGTCACCGCCACTGTGACATCTCCCCTAGCAACGACCGGCCTGGCACCTTGTACCCCACGGCCCAGGGGGCGCGTCATCTGCAGCGCCCCTGGAACATTCCAGCGGCTAATGGAGTGTTGCCTAGGACACAAAAACTTCAAAATCGTTCTGCTGTACCTGGACGACGTAATCGTCTACTCAAAGACGTACGAAGACCACCCGGAGAACCTGGCCGAGGTGTTCGAAGCCTTATCCGGTTTTGGCCTCAAAGTAAAGCCGTCCAAGTGCCACCTGTTGAAGCCCAAGGTCACCGTGATCAAGGATTGGCCAAGACCCTCCACTATCAAGGAAGTGTGGCAGTTTCTCGGGCTGGTAGGCTACTACAGGAGATTCATCAAGTGGGCCAGTCCAAGAAGGCCAAGATCCCGAATCCTCCGTTCAAGTGGGGTAAAAAAGAAGAAGAATCCTTCACTCGACTGAAGGTGGCTCTAACGGGAGACGAAGTCCTGACCTACCCCGACTATGGCCAACCCTTTATACTCTATACGGAAGCCAGCAACATGGGATTGGGAGCGGTGCTGTCCCAGGTACAACAGGGCAGAGAAAGAGTGATTGCCTATGCCAGCAGGAAGCTCCGTCCCATGAAAAGGAACCCCTACAACTATAGTTCCTTCAAGTTGGAGTTTCTAGCCATAGTCTGGGCTGTAACAGAGCGCTTCAAACACTACCTGGCTTCAGTGAAGTTTACCATTTTCACAGACAATAATCCGCTGACCCACCTTTAAACGGCGAAGCTAGGTGCGCTGAAGCAGCGATGGATGGCCCGGCTGTCCAACTAGGAGGTAAAATAAATAACCAAAAACAAAAATACTCCTCCACACCTTGGGCTATGTTCACAAGTAGCATTTTTTATGCGTTTTTGCACTTTTGTATTGCTTTCAACCGTGACAAATGCATTCACCGGGAAATGCCATTTTAACATTTTACAATCTTATCTGGCCATGTGCTGTGTGACACATGCATACAGTGCTGAAAAGACATGGGAACAGCATGGGGAAGACCCCTGGAAGCATCTCTGACACCCAGGTCACTGCCTAAAAGTGTGCCCATCAGAAGTGATCCTTGCCGCATCAGAAGATGCTGACTTGCAACTATCCCCGTGCAAGTCCTTGTCCCAGGGCAGTGTTCAATTGTACCTCCCCCATTCCTTGCAATGCAAGCGCAAGTATGCAACCTGCCACCCACCCACCCCCAGGCTGCAATACCATACTGCTAGCTTGCTTGCACTTGAAATTGGGCCTTTTAGGCATGTGGAGGTGGAATCTGGCCACCACGTCTTGGCTGCGTCGGCGGCCTGGTATCCATACTCAGTCCCCAGCTGCCCGGCGGCTGGGTGTCCACGCTCGGTCCCCAGCCACCAGGGGGCAGCCGGGCATCCATAAACGGTCCCCAGCCGCCCCTATTTGAAGGACAGCCTAACCACAAACACGTGGACAAGTGAATGTGGCTTGGGATGATCCATCTCACGCCTTCACACTGGGTTAATATTGTGGTAGCCGGGACACAGTTGGACACTGGGATGCAACACGTCCTCCAGACATAGAGGATTGCGGGTCCTGGGTCAATCAGGCTTCAACACAAAGTTCAAAAGGTAGACAGCAGCAGTGGTCGGCCTCCTACACAACGAGTAAATTATTCATGATCATAAGGCCATCCATCTCCTTAGCTTTCTGTTCCTTGGAATGCAAGCGCATGTACAGTTATATGAAAAAGTTTGGGCACCCCTATTAATCTTAAGCTTATTGTTTTATAAAAATTGGTGTTTTTGCAACAGTTATTTCAGTTTGATATATGTAATAACTGTTGGACACAGTAATGTTTCTGCCTTGAAATGAGGTTTATTGTACTAACAGAAAATGTGCAATCTGCATTCAAACAAAATTTGACAGGTGCATAAGTATGGGCACCTCACCAGAAAAGTGACATTAATATTTAGTAGATCCTCCTTTTGCAAAAATAACAGCCTCTAGTCACTTCCTGTAGCTTTTAATGATTTCCTGGATCCTGGATGAAGGTATTTTTGACCATTCCTCTTTACAAAACAATTCCAGTTCAGTTAAGTTTGATGGTTGCCGAGCATGGTCAGCCCTCTTCAAATGATCCCACAGATGTTCAATAATATTCAGGTCTGGGGACTGGGATGGCCATTCCAGAACATTGTAATTGTTCCTCTGCATGAATGCCTGAGTAGATTTGGAGCGGTGTTTTGGATCATTGTCTTGCTGAAAGATCCATCCCCTGCATAACTTCAACTTTGTCACTGATTCTTGAACATTATTGTCAAGAATCTGCTGATACTGAGTGGAATCCATGTGTCCCTCAACTTTAACAACATTCCCGGTGCCGGCATTGGCCACACAGCCCCAAAGCATGATGGAACCTCCACCAAATTTTACTGTGGGTAGCAAGTGTTTTTCTTGGAATGCTGTGTTTTTTTGCCGCCATGTATAACGCCTTTTCGTATGACCAAACAACTCAATCTTGGTTTCATCAGTCCACAGGACCTTCTTCCAAAAGGAAATTGGCTTCTCCAAATGTGCTTTTCCATACCTCAGCCGACTCTATTTGTGGCGTGCTTGCAGAAACGGCTTCTTTCGCATCACTCTCCCATACAGCTTCTCCTTGTGCAAAGTGCGTTGTATAGTTGACCGATGCACAGTGACACCATCTGCAGCAAGTTGATGCTGCAGCTCTCTGGAGGTGGTCTGAGGATTGTCCTTGACTGATCTCACCATTCTTCTTCTCTGCTTTTCTGATGTTTTTCTTGGCCTGCCACTTCTGGCCTTAACAAGAACTGTCCCTGTGTTCTTCCATTTCCTTACTATGTTCCTCACAGTGGAAACTGACAGGTTAAATCTCTGAGACAGCTTTTTGTATCCTTCCCCTGAACAACTATGTTGAATAATCTTTGTTTTAAGATCATTTGACAGTTGTTTTGAGGAGCCCATGATGCCACTCTTCAGAGGAGATTCAAACAGGAGAACAACTTGCAAGTGGCCACTTTAAGTAGCTTTTCTCATGATTGCATACACCTGGCTATGAAGTTCAAAGCTCAATGAGGTTACAAAACCTAAAAAAGTGCTTTAGTAAGTCATTAAAAAGTAGGTAGGAGTATTTAAAACAAGAAAATGATAAGGGTGCCCATACTTATGCACCTGTCAAATTTTGTTTGAATGCAGATTGCACATTTCCTGTTAGTACAATAAACCTCATTTCAAGGCAGAAACATTACTGTGTCCAACAGTTATTACATATATCAAACTGAAATAGCTGTTGCAAAAACACCAATTTTTATAAAACAATAAGCTTAAGATTAATAGGGGTGCCCAAACTTTTTCATATAACTGTATGTAGTAGCGGCTGGGCCTGAGGTGGTCAGCGTTTTTGCGCATATCCTACCTCCTCCGAGGATTGCTCGATGTTTTCCTGATACTATCCCAGTTCTATGACTCCCGTTAAAACAAAGCTTCTGGTGATGAATGATGGATGAGGTGGTGGCAAAGGAGAAAGGGCAGGAGGAACAGGGACCATTCACATCAATATCAGGCCAGTCAACCACACATGTCTTGTAGGATATGTTTCTGTACCAAAAGGAGCGGTTCGGCTACACAGTTATAGGGCATACAGTGAGTGCAATGCCTACCAAAAATTTCGAGGCACTCCAATGCCCCTTGGAAGTGACATGGAGGTCAGAGGGCCTTAACTAAACCGTTTTTTCCTTGTATAGCAACTGGGTCTCCTGTGCACTGTTGGCCTAAGCAGTGAATGGAAGGCTTTCCAAAAATTATGAGGAACTGCAAAGGACCTTGAAACAGATGTTGATTACAGCATACTAACAAACTTCTGCCTATTATTGGGGAGTGGGTCTCCCTTAGTGTTCACCAATGCATTGAAAAGCAAAAGCTGACTAAAATTAGGAGGAAATGCAATGCCCGTTGGAAGAGTCATGGAGGTTAGAGTTAATTAAAAACAACAATTCAATGCCCCTTGGAAGAGCTGTGGGGTTCAGAATGGTTTAACAAGACTGTTTTAATGCCCCTGGGAAGAGACGTGGAGGTCACAGTAGCTTAGCAAGACGGTTTCAATGCCCCTTGGAAGAGACGTGGAGGTCGTAGTAGCTTAGCAAGACGGTTTTAATGCCCCTTGGAAGAGACGTGGAGGTCGCAGTAGTTTAACAAGACTGTTTTAATGCTCCTTGGAAGAGACGTGGAGGTCGCAGTAGCTTAACAAGATGGTTTTAATGCCCCTTGGAAGAGACGTGGAGGTCGCAGTAGGTTAACAAGACGGTTTTAATTCCCCTTGGAAGAGACGTGGAGTTCGCAGTAGCTTAACAAGACGGTTTTAATGCCCCTTGGAAGAGACGTGGAGGTTGCAGTAGCTTAACAAGACGGTTTTAATGCCCCTTGGAGAAGTGATGGAGGTCGCAGTAGCTTAACAAGATGGTTTTAATGCCCCTGGGAAAAGTGGTGGAGGTCGCAGTAGCTTAAAAAGATGGTTTTAATTCCCCTTGGAGAAGTGGTGGAGGTCGCAGTAGCTTAAAAAGACGGTTTTAATGCCCCTTGGAAGAGCCACGCAGTACAGCATCTTAAAAACATTATTCCCATTATTGGGGAGTGGGTCTCCCCTAGTCTTTGCCTATGCCTTCCAAGCAAAAGCTGCCAAAAATTAGGAGGGAGGAACTTGCAATGCTAGCAACACGGACCAAGGTCACCCTGGTGGTATAATGGTGGTGGAGGCTGAGGATAAGAAGAAGAGCAAAATACAGCCGAAATGAGGAAGCGTATACCTATGTGTGGGTGTGAAGCGGTGCATGGGAATACACCTCCCGAAATAACACAGTGGATTTGACTTTATGTTACTCTGCTGTCATTTGGTGGTGATGAGAAGTCTGGCCCAATCCAGCCCTTGTTCATTTTGATAAGAGTCAGCTTGTCAGCATTGTCAGTGGCACTAAAAACACGCTCCGATAACACGCTAGCGGCAGGGCAGGCCAGGACCTCCAAGGCATACAGAGCGAGTTCATTCCAAGTGTCCAGCTTGGATACCCAATAATTAAAAGGCACAGAGGAATCACGGAGGACGCTGGTACGGTCGGCAAGGTACTCCCTCACCATCTTTTGAAACTTTCCACTCCTTGTGAGAGTACCCCGCGCCTCAGGGCCTGTAAGCTGGGCGGGTCTCAGAAAACTGTCCCAGAATGTTGACAGTGTTCCCCTGCCTCTGCTGGATTGGAGTTGCGTCTCTCTCGCCTGTACGCCTTGGTTGGTCAACGAACTGTGACCTCTGCCGCTAGCGTGTTCAGATGGGAATTTTTTTAACAGTTCTGCAGCAACGGCCTTCTGGTACTACTCCATTTTTGTAGACCTCTCCACCTCAGGAATAAGAGAGTGAAAGTTCTCCTTGTAGCGGGGGTCTAAAAGTGTCACCAACCAGTAATGACTGTCACCCAACATTTTTACAACGCGAGGGTCACGGTTAAGGCAGCGTAACATAAAGTCAGCCATGCGTGCCAGACTGGCAATGGGCAAGACTTCCGTGTCCTCACCAAGATGACGACTGACCATGCTCTCCTCCTCCTCCTCCTCCCCCCTGTCCTCAGGCCACCCACGGTGAACCGACAGTAAGACAGTTGTACAGGTACTACCGTCTACAGCGCATGATACCAGCTCCTGTTCTTCCTTCTCCTCCTTCTCCTCCTCCTCTCCCTCATTGTCCCCCAATGCACGTTGGGATGAGAGGAGGCTGGGCTGTGTGTAATCGCCCGCTACGGCTTCTTGATCCATCTCATCATACTCTGGCTGCAATGCCTCCTCTTTAATTCTCTGCAGAGAGCGTTGCAAAAGACAGACAAGTGGGATGCTGACGCTAATGATGGCGTCATCGCCACTCACCATCTTGGTGGACTCCTCAAAGTTTGTCAGGATGGTACATATGTCAGACATCCAGGTCCACTCCTGAGGTCTTATGTGTGGAGTCTGACCTGAATATCGACGGCCTTGTTGCAGCTGGTACTCCACAACTGCTCTCTTCTGCTCACAAATCCTTTGCAACATGTGGAGGGTAGAGTTCCAACGTGTGGGGACATCACACACCAGTCGGTGTGCCGGAAGCTGCAAACTCTGCTGCAACACAGCAAGAGCGGCGGAAGCTGTAGCCGACTTCCGAAAATGAGCTGACAGGCGGCGTACTTTGACGAGCAGATCTGGCAACTCGGGGTACGATTTAAGAAACCGCTGAACCACGAGGTTAAGCACATGAGCCAGGCATGGTACGTGTGTGATCTCGCCTCGCCTCAGAGCCGCCACCAGGTTACGGCCATTGTCACACACGACCATGCCTGGATGTAGGTTCAGCGGTCTCAGCCACAGATCTGCCTGCTCTTTCACAGCTATCCACAACTCACAAGCAGTGTGAGGTTTATCACCTAAGCTTATGAGTTTCAGCACAGCCTGTTGCCGCTTGACTGAGGCAGTACTGCAGTGCTTCCAGCTTGTAACTGATGTGGTGATATCTGAGATGGAGCCTGAACATGAGGAGGAGGAGGAGGAGGATGAGGTGCAGGAGCTGTACACTGTGGGGGCAACTCTGACTGACATAGGGCCCACAATCCTCGGTGTGGGGAGGATGTGTCCCATCCCAAGGTCCGACTGGGTCCCGGCTTCCACTATGTTTACCCAGTGTGCCGTCAGGGAGATGTACCGTCCCTGGCCACAAGCACTTGTCCACGTGTCCGTTGTCAGGTGGACTCTCCCAGTAACTGCGTTGTTGAGGGCACGGCAGATGTTTTGGGACACGTGCTTGTGTAGTGCGGGGATGGCACACCGGGCAAAATAGTGTCGGCTGGGGACCGAGTACCGAGGGACAGCCACCGCCATAAGGTTGTGGAAGGATTCCTTCTCCACCAGCATAAAAGGCAGCATTTCCAACGCAAGCAGTCGTGAAATGTGCGAATTTAGGACTGTGGCCTGTGGGGCGTTGGCTGCGAATTTGCGCTTTCGTTCAAAGGTCTGTGATATGGACAATTGAGCGCTGCGGTGAGACGTGGACGTTGATGCTGTTTCTTGAGAAACTGCAATAACAAATGAAGACTGAGAGGAGGGGACATCTTTGCATGCAGTATGGACAGGGGATTGCCTTGCACGCACAACAGGGGGTTATATTACATGCACAACAGTGGAAGAAGCAGTGGTGACACCCGCTGACACTGGTCGTGGACCCTGGGGTTCGCCCCACAAAGTCGGGTGCTTTGCTGCCATGTGCCTGATCATGCTGGTGGTGGTCAGGCTGGTAGTTTTGTCACCCCTGCTGATGCTGGTATGGCAGGTGGTACAAATGGCCTTTTTGGGGTTATCAGCAGAGTCTTTAAAAAAATTCCAGACTCTGGAAGACCTACCGGTTGTACTAGCAACGTCCCTCGTGTTGGTGTTACGGGGACTGTTGCCCGCCTTCTGTGTGCGGCTACCACACTGCTTCTTCCTGCCTGTTGGGGTACTCTGCCTCCCTCCCCCTGTGTGCTGCTGGCCTCGCTCTGCGTGTCCTGCTGCCACGTTGGGTCAGTTACTAGATCATCTACCACCTCCTCCTCTTCCACTTGCGCACCACGATCCTCTTCCTCACTTTGTGGCAATTGTGTCTCCTCATCGTCCACCTCTTGTGACAAATTGCCAGCGTCGACTTCCTCTGGCCCTGGCTGTTCAAATATTTGGGCATCGCTACATGGGATCTCCTCTTCCACCACTTCAAGCGGAGCAGGCGAGGGGCACAAATATGGAAATGGACCAGTGAACAAATGTTCAGAGTGTCCAAGTGTGGGATCAGTTGCTGTCTGACGACATTTGGCATGGTGGGAGGAAGGAGCATCAGGGTCAGGAGGAATATGCGGTCGAGACTCACGGCTACTAAAACTTGACCGTGTGGAAGACAGACCGGAGGTGGTGGTGCCCAGGTAGCTGGAAGTATTATCTGCTATCCAATTAATAACCTGTTCACACTGATCAGTTCGCAATACTGGTGTTGTAGTGTGGTTCCCTAGTAATTCGGTCAAGAAGTGGGAGCAAGAAGATGTGGCTGTTGGTTGTGGCACATTTTCACCTTGGCCACGGCCCCGTCCTCTACACGCACCATCACCAGAGCGTCCAGTTCCACGTCCCTTGCCACGCGCCTTGCCCCTTGTAAATTAAGTAAAATAGCTTACACTCGCACTATCAATGGAAAAAGGGTAATAAAAAGGAGATTAGAACCGTGGAAGAGGAAAACCACAGTTCTATTTCTCTGGCCTACACCAGAATCTTTTAAACAGATATATTTGTGACTGAACAGACAGGGAGACACTATTTTTTTTTTTTTTTTACGTAAAACATGCAAAAAAATGGATAATACAGAGATTTGAAGCGTGTAACTGCAAAACCACATTTCTAATTTACTGGCGTATACCAGACTTTTTTTAATAGATATATTTGGGTCTGAACAGTCAGCGACACACTCAAACTGTTTTTTTATGTAAAAAAGGCCCAAAAGTGGATAATACAGAGATTTGAACCGTGGAACTGCAAAACCACAGTTATATTTTTCTGGCCTACACCAGAATCTTTCAAACAGATATATTTGTGACTGAACAATCAGGGAGACACTATTACTGTTTTTCTTTACGGAAAAAAATGCCAAAAGCTGGATAATACAGAGATTTGAAACGTGGAACTGCAAAACCACAGTTATATTTTTCTGGCCTACACCAGACTCTTTTAAACAGATACAGTTATATGAAAAAGTTTGGGCACCTCTATTAATCTTAAGCTTAATGTTTTATAAAAATTGGTGTTTTTGCAACAGCTATTTCAGTTTGATATATGTAATAACTGTTGGACACAGTAATGTTTCTGCCTTGAAATGAGGTTTATTGTACTAACAGAAAATGTGCAATCTGCATTCAAACAAAATTTGACAGATGCATAAGTATGGGCACCCTTATCATTTTCTTGTTTTAAATACTCCTACCTACATTTTACTGACTTACTAAAGCACTTTTTTTGGTTTTGTAACTTCATTGAGCTTTGAACTTCATAGCCAGGTGTATGCAATCATGAGAAAAGCTACTTAAAGTGGCCACTTGCAAGTTGTTCTCCTGTTTGAATCTCCTCTGAAGAGTGGCATCATGGGCTCCTCAAAACAACTGTCAAATGATCTGAAAACAAAGATTATTCAACATAGTTGTTCAGGGGAAGGATACAAAAAGCTGTCTCAGCGATTTAACCTGTCAGTTTCCACTGTGAGGAACATAGTAAGGAAATGGAAGAACACAGGGACAGTTTTTGTTAAGGCCAGAAGTGGCAGGCCAAGAAAAACATCAGAAAGGCAGAGAAGAAGAATGGTGAGATCAGTCAAGGACAATCCTCAGACCATCTCCGGAGAGCTGCAGCATCAACTTGCTGCAGATGGTGTCACTGTGCATCGGTCAACTATACAACGCACTTTGCACAAGGAGAAAGAAGCCGTTTCAGCAAGCACGCCACAAACAGAGTCAGCTGAGGTATGCAAAAGCACATTTGGAGAAGCCAATTTCTTTCTGGAAGAAGGTCCTGTGGACTGATGAAACCAAGATTGAGTTGTTTGGTCATACAAAAAGGCGTTATGCATGGCGGCAAAAAAACACAGCATTCCAAGAAAAACACTTGCTACCCACAGTAAAATTTGGTGGAGGTTCCATCATGCTTTGGGGCTGTGTGGCCAATGCCGGCACCAGGAATCTTGTTAAAGTTGAGGGACGCATGGATTCCACTCAGTATCAGCAGATTCTTGACAATAATGTTCAAGAATCAGTGACAAAGTTGAAGTTATGCAGGGGATGGATCTTTCAGCAAGACAATGATCCAAAACACTGCTCCAAATCTACTCAGGCATTCATGCAGAGGAACAATTACAATGTTCTGGAATGGCCATCCCAGTCCCCAGACCTGAATATCATTGAACATCTGTGAGATCATTTGAAGAGGGCTGTCCATGCTCGGCGACCATCAAACTTAACTGAACTGGAATTGTTTTGTAAAGAGGAATGGTCAAAAATACCTTCATCCAGGATCCAGGAAATCATTAAAAGCTACAGGAAGCGACTAGAGGCTGTTATTTTTGCAAAAGGAGGGTCTACTAAATATTAATGTCACTTTTCTGGTGAGGTGCCCATACTTATGCACCTGTTAAATTTTGTTTGAATGCAGATTGCACATTTTCTGTTAGTACAATAAACCTCATTTCAAGGCAGAAACATTACTGTGTCCAACAGTTATTACATATATCAAACTGAAATAGCTGTTGCAAAAACACCCATTTTTATAAAACATTAAGCTTAAGATTAATAGGGGTGCCCAAACTTTTTCATATAACTGTATATTGGTGTCTGACCAGTCAGGGAGAAACTATTACTGTTTTTTTTTACGGCAAAAAATGCCAAAAACAGGATAATACAGAGATTTGACCCGTGGAACTGCAAAACCACAGTTATATTTTTCTGGCCTACACCAGAATCTTTCAAACAGATATATTTGTGTCTGAACAATCAGGGAGACATTATTACTGTTTTTCTTTACGGAAAAAATATCAAAAGATGGATAATACAGAGATTTGAACCGTGGAACTGCAAAACCACAGACTCTTTTAAACAGATATATTGGTGTCTGACCAGTCAGGGAGACACTATTACAGGTTTTTTTTTACGGCAAAAAATGCCAAAAACAGGATAATACAGAGATTTGACCCGTGGAACTTCAAAACTACAGTTATATTTTTCTGGCCTGCACCAGACTCTTTTAAACAGATATATTGGTGTCTGAACAGTCACAGACACACTCAATTTTTTTTTTTTGGGGGGGGGGGGTAAAATACCAAAAGGTTAATAAGATGCGTATTTGGACAGTCTGACTGAGGAAAAAAAAAATACAGGGTTTAGATGAAAAAAAATATATTTTTCCTGGTCCCTGACACCGGGGTGATAAGTCTAGCAATTTTACCAACAGGAGCACACAGGACTGTAATGCAGCGTTTGCTGGTATAACCACTGCGTCTCCTATACAGCCTGCCTGCCTGCCTGCCTGATATCTGGGATGGATATTAGTCCTGAGAAGGACTGTTTGTTTGATTTGGCAGGCTTTAGAGACCCTACACTAACTATTTCGGAGTATAAATCTCTCCCTAGCTCAGCAGCACTGACCTTACACTGTCTGATCTGGAGCAACTGTGCACAAGATGGCGGCCCCCGGTTTTAAATACTCGAGGTGACGCTGTGCAGCCAGCCAATCACTGTAATGCCCACAAACAACATGGCTGCGGCATTACAGTGACAGGCTGGCAATCCCTGCATGTTCATTGGCTCTCTAAAGAGCGCCAAACGTGCAGGGCGAAGACCCGAGCTCCCGCCCGAGTAACCCGGAAATGCTCGGTGCTCGCCGAATATCCCGAGTAGTGAGATGCTCGGGCGAGTACCGAGCAGTGTCAAGCATGCTCGCTCAACACTACTGATGCGCTGTCCAGGATGCCCAACTTGCCAGATAGGGGAGAAGACCCGGAAGAGCTGGAGGAGATAGAGCTACCAGCTTTCCATCGTCACGGGGTGACCCAGTGCTCCCACTGTGTGAGGGACAAGCGCTCCACCAACAGAGAGGCCACATTTAACCCATTGCCCCACAATGGATGGGCAGAGACGTAGGATAGCGACCCGGCTGTCCACCTAGTAAATGAGTTGCAGACACAAGCTGACTCGCACCCTGGTCCAGATGCTCTCCAGGAGACCCAACAGTTGTGGAAGGAGAAGGGCAAGCTGTTCATCTATGAGGGAAAGCATCAACTCCCAGACACACGAACTGGTCTGGCAGGTGGTAGTCCCGAAACGGGATGCGCCAATGGTCTTAGAGGCGTACCACGATGGAGCATGACCCTTCGGGTGGAAGAAGTTGGAAGTCCGCGATTCTACTGGGTTGGCATGAGGAATGCAATCGAGAGATGGTGTCGAGAATGTGGTCCATGCAACCTGAGATGGAAAGACCGTGATAGCCAGAGGGCTCCCCTGCAGCCCATAGTCACCAAACAACCACTTGAACTGGTAGCCTTGGACCACATGAAGCTAGCCCCAAGCCGATTAGGCTATGTCTATGCTCTCACCATAGTAGACCACTACTCCCGGTTCCTGGTAGTAGTGCCAGTGAAGGATCAGATGGCTAAGACGGCAGCCAAAGCGTTTCAACAACACTTTTGTCGCCCGCACGGTTACCCTGAACGAGTGCTTACCGACCAAGGCACAGCCTTTGAAGCAGAAGTGTTTCAGGAATTCTGTAACTTGTACGGCTGCAAGAAAATAAGGACGATGCCGTATCATCCCCAGACCAACGGGTTATGCGAGAAGATGAACCAGGTAGTAATAGACCTGTTGAAGACGCTGTCCCTTGAAGAGCGTAGTCTGTGGCCAGAGAAGCTACCGGATTTGGTAGACCTATATAACCACATCCCGGTGAACTCCACCAACTGTACACCCGCCTACCTGATGAGGGCAAGACCTGCCAAGTTACCCATTGACTTAGACATGGGAGTTTTAACACCTGAGACGACATCACCAGATGCAGACTGGGATACGGAGTGGCAGCAACAATACTGCACGGTGCAAGAATGTGTAAAGAGAAGTTTGTCCCAAACGAGACAGAGGCAGGAAAGAACTTATAATCAGAATGCACCTGCAATTCCCTTGTCACCTGGAGAACAGGTACTCAAAAGGAAGAGACGAGTTCACAAATTAGACGATCAGTGGGAGGTTGAGCCATACACCGTCTTACCTTCAAATTTCGACAACACCAAGGTATGCCTCATCAGTAAAGATGGAGGAGAGACCTCGGCGGCAGTCTCAAGAGACCACCTAAAGATATGCCCTGATCAATTGAGACACCAAGAGGAAGACCTAAACAGCCCCCAGCACACAAAAAAGGTGGAAGAGACAGTCCAAACCATCCTTGGAGAATTTCCCCGGTCTTGGACGCAGGTGAACCAAGCAATCGTGGTACCTGTCCTGATGTTTCCACAAGTAGCCTTACCAGAAGCTGCAGAGACTCTAGAACAGCTGAGAGACCAGACGGCCCCAGCAACAGATGCCACAACCGCAGTGGAACGAGTGAATCTACCCCCTGCTAGCGGTGAATCTGTCAGTCCCATGGTGAGTTTAGGAGTTCGCAGAAGGCAATCTGGTATACCAGTACTACGTAGGTCCACAAGCAGCATAGTGAATAGTGCACCCACCACACCAGTGGTAGACACTAGAGACCCAGGTAGGTCATTAGCAATAACTGTACTGCGTAGATCAACCCGTAGTACCAGAGGTCAGCTCCCTGCCCGTTATAGGGACTAAGGTGTAATAAGATAATAGTGTATAGTATATAATTGCAACCGTTAAGCATGAGAGCCTACAGAGACTTCCTGTAAGAACTTTTAAGCAATCGTGAGTGTATATAGTTATTATAGTTATGGACAAATGGACCACAGGACTAGATGTGGTCAGAACAATATTGAGTAAAGTTAATTGTTAGCCTTGAAAATAAACCACAGGCGTGGCCGAAAACAAGGCCCACTGACAGAGTGCCATGAAGCCACGCCCAGGGATGATACACAAAGTGGGTTAAGGCGGTTCCCACCAACCAACCTTCAGGTACCCGGAAAAAGACAATTCCCGGTTAGCGGCATAAAGAATAAGCGCCGCAATGACTGCTCCCAATTTTTGTTTGGTTTTTGTTGTTCTGCAATTTTTGCCTTTTTGAGACTTTGTCAATTTTTTGGTAATATGAATCGTTATTGTTGTTAATTGTTTAACTCTAAAGGCGTCCTCAGTCCGGGAGTATTGAATTTAACTAGGGGGGAATGTGGCACCCCAGGAGTCCGGTTGCCATATTGGCATTGCCTCACTCACAAGGGCTGATGCCATGCCTAGAAGCAAGGTCCCCTTATCAGGTAACACCAGCATCCAACACATTTCCTGACTCCAGACCAGAAGGGGGAGCTCTAACCCGGTTTCAGGGGAGCTTCCCCTTTAAATTGGAGCCTGGAGGCGGGGTTTAGAAAAGTCGGTTGGAGTTAGAAAAGTCAGATGGAGACAGGAGAGCGATGAGAGAGAACCTGGGGAAGGGAGCTGTGACCAAGCTCATCCCAGAGAAAAGCGCCAGAAACCGGACACCGGAGTCCGTAGTTGTTCGGGTACTGAAGTCCCGGCAGCTAAATCCGGAGGACAGGAGACTGCAGGTCTCCTGGCCCCACCAAACACCCGGCGGCACAGCAGCATACTAAAGCCCGGAGCCGCCACGACGGAGCGACGCCTGAAAAAGGCTCGAGCTGCCTGCCATACGTGTGAGGATTTAATGATTGTTCAGGAAAGAGGGCCGCAGCATAGCTTTAGGCAGCAGGGCCAAAGAGGACAGCACAGCAGGAAGGCCTACAACTCCACCTGGCGATGTGGATCCCCAAATTGCTTCTAGGTTGCCTGGATCTCCATTACCTCCTGTTATCAGTGCCCCGGTCTGCTCCAGCAAACCTCAAGTAAAGGTAGAGGAAACCACCATTCTTGTGTCGTCTGGTCATTATCTGCACCCTGGGGCCTAGCTCTGCCCGTGGGGACCTGCACTATCTCAGCTGCGTCACCATCAGCCCCAGTGGATCTGAATAGTAGCGGCGGCCCCCCTATAGCCGCACACCACTGGTGGCGTCACAATACTTTTCCCCTAAACCGACTGACCTGGTGGCGAGTACCCCACGGTCCTAGGGGGTGTGTCACATGGCACCCCTCATCCCAATCCTGGTATGCATGGCACCCCTCAACCCCAATCCTGGTATGAATGGCACCCCTCATCCCCAATCCTGGTATGCATGGCACCCCTCATCCCCAATCCTGGTATGCATGGCACCCCTCATCCCCAATCCTGGTATGCATGGCACCCCTCATCCCCAATCCTGGTATGTATGGCACCCCTCATTCCCAATACTGGTATGCATGGCACCCCTCATTCCAAATCTGGTATACATTGCACTCCTCATTCCAATCCTGGTATCCTGGTATGCATGGCACCCCATCTCTCATCCTGGTATGCATGGCACCCCTCATTCCAAATCCGGTATACATGGCACCCCTCATCCCAATCCTGGTATGTATGGCACCCCTCATCCCCCAATCCTGGTATGTATGATACAGAATCCCTCATCCTGGTATGCATGGCACCCCATCCCTCATCCTGGTATGTATGGTACCCTTCATCCCTATTCTGATATGTATGGCACCTCTCATCCTCCAATTCTGGTATGTATGGCCTCCTCATCCCAGAAACCTGGTATGCATGGCACCCAATTATTGTTGAGCGAGCATGCTCGACACTGCTCGGTACTCGCCCGAGCATCTCACTACTCGGGATGTTCGGCGAGCACCGAGCATTTCCGGGTTACTCGGGCGGGAGCTCGGGTCTCCGACCTGCACGTTTGGCGCTCTTTACAGAGCCAATGAACATGCAGGGATTGCCAGCCAGTCACTGTAATGCCGCAGTCATGTTGTTTGTGGGCATTACAGTGATTGGCTGGCTGCAGAGCGTCACCTCGAGTATTTAAAACCGGGCGCCGCCATCTTGTGCACAGTCGCTCCGGATCAGACAGCGTAGGGTCAGTGCTGCTGAGCTAGGGAGAGATTTATACTCCGAAATAGTTAGTGTAGGGTCTCTAAAGCCTGCCAAATCAAACAAACAGTCCTTCTCAGGACTAATATCCATCCCAGATATCAGGCAGGCAGGCTGTATAAGAGACGCAGTGGTTATACCAGCAAATGCTGCATTACAGTCCTGTGTGCTCCTGTTGGTCAAATTGCTAGACTTATCACCCCGGTCTCAGGGGCCAGGAAAAACATTTTTTTTTTCATCTAAATCCTGTATTTTTTTTTTCTCAGTCAGACTGTCCAAATACGCGTCATATTAACATTTTGGTATCCCCCCCCTCCTACCCCAAAAAAATATTAGTGTGTCTGTGACTGTTCAGACACCAATACATCTGTTTAAAAGAGTCTGGTGTAGGCCAGAAAAATATAACTGTGGTTTTGCAGTTCCACGGGTCAAATCTCTGTATTATCCTGCTTTTGGCATTTTTTGTCGTAAAAAAAAACGTAATAGTGTCTCCCTGACTGGTCAGACACCAATATATCTGTATAATAGAGTCTGGTGTAGGCCAGAAAAATATAACTGTGGTTTTGCAGTTCCACGGTTCAAATCTCTGTATTATCCACTTTTGGGCATTTTTTACATAAAAAAAACAGTTTGAGTGTGTCGCTGACTGTTCAGACCCAAATATATCTATTAAAAAAAGTCTGGTATACGCCAGTAAATTAGAACTGTGGTTTTGCATTTCCACGGTTCAAATCTCTGTATTATCCAGCTTTTGGCCTGTTTTACATAAAAAAAAAATAGTGTCTCCCTGTCTGTTCAGTCACAAATATATCTGTTTAAAAGATTCTGGTGTAGGCCAGAGAAATAGAATTGTGGTTTTCCTCTTCCACGGTTCTAATCTCCTTTTTATTACCCTTTTTCCATTGATAGGGCGAGTGTAAGCTATTTTACTTAATTTACAATGGGCAAGGCGCGTGGCAAGGGACGTGGAACTGGACGTTCTGGTGATGGTGCATGTAGAGGACGGGGCCGTGGCCAAAGTGAAGATGTGCCACAACCAACAGCCACATCTTCTCGCTACCACTTCTTGACCGAATTACTAGGGAACCACACTACAACACCAGTATTGCAAACTGATCAGTGTGAACAGGTTATTAATTGGATAGCAGATAATACTTCCAGTTACCTGGGCACCACCACCTCCGGTCTGTCTTCCACACGGTCAAGTTTTAGTAGCCGTGAGTCTCGACCGCATACTCCTCCTGACCCTGATGCTCCTTCCTCCCACCATGCCGAGTGTCGTCAGACAGCAACTGATCCCACACTTGGACACTCTGAATAGCTGTTCACTGGTCTATTTCCATATTTGTGCCCCTCGCCTGCTCCGCTTGAAGAGGTGGAAGAGGAGATCCCATGTAGCAATGCCCAAATATTTGAACAGCCACGGCCACAGGAAGTCGACGCTGGCAATTTGTCACAAGAGGTGGACGATGACGAGACACAATTGCCACGAAGTGAGGAGGAGGATCGTGGTGCGCAAGTGGAAGAGGAGGAGGTGGTGGATGATCTAGTAACTGACCCAACGTGGCAGGAGGACACGCAGAGCGAGGACAGCAGCACACAGGGGGAGGGAGGCAGAGTACCCCAACAGGCAGGAAGAAGCAGTGTGGTGGCCGCACACAGAAGGCGGCCAACAGTTCCCCGTAACACCAACACGAGGGACATTGGCAGTACAACCGGTAGGTCTTCCAGAGTCTGGAATTTTTTTAAAGACTCTGCTGATAACCCCAAAAAGGCCATTTGTACCACCTGCCATGCCAGTGACTCGCTCCCTGGGCCGTGGGGTACCCGGAACCGGGCTTATATGCGATGCTGGGGGTAGTAGTGGCAACCCGATCCCGTGGCTCAGGGTGGTCAGACCAAATTGTGGCAGTCTATTTATCAGTGTTTTGAATGTCCGACTATGCCACCCGTGGATTGCGGTCAGAGATAACCGCCGCTGCGAGGCAGACCACTGAGGCTGGTGTTGGTGTGCAGCACAGGGGTAGGACAACTCCCTACAGGAAGAGTGTAGCCTCAGGGCAGTGTAGGTGAATGCTGGGGGTGATAGTGCAGGCCGCAATAGTAAGAGTTCAGTGTCCACTTCAAACAGTCAAGGGTCTTTATTGCAGATGTTATTACTGACCCAACAGGAGTACCGGTTAGGAGTGGGCCTGGGTATCTGAGAGCATTCGGGCGAGCCCCACTGGTCAGGGTGAGTGTGTAGGCCTACCGTTCTCTCTATGCTCTTTCTGACTATCCCCCCCTTCGTGGTGTAATAGCCCACGTCCCTGAGCTGGCCGTGTACTTTGCCTGTATGGCTTGCGACTCGGGCCTTAGGTACCTTTTGCTTTCTCCTGCTGTACTGGTCCCTCTGTGTGGCGGAGCCTCCAAGCTTCTTAGGCCAAGGGACCTGAAATCCCTTGCGGGTTGGTTCTCTGCTGCTGGGCTTGCAACCCTGACAGCCTCGGACCCCAATGTCCGGTTGTGTACTTCTCTCAGCCAGGACCGGCTCTCGCCGCCTCTGTCCCTGGCTCGCAGTCTCTCCTCTGCCTCACGGACTCCTCACCTGCTGCTGACCTCTCCCTCTTCTCTGAGAACCCTTCTGGACACTTCAGAAGTGGGTTCTGGTCTCTCTAACCCTGCCCCAGTTCCAGCTTTTATAGGGGCAGCCTGCTCCCCTTACTGGCCTGGGACTGCTCTCAGACACAGCCTTTAATATTTGTGGCATCCAGGCCTGGGGTGACACACCAGCATCAGCAGGGGTGACAAAACTACCAGCCTGACCACCACCAGAATGATCAGGCACATGGCAGTAAAGCACCCGACTTTGTGGGGCCAACCCCAGGGTCCACGACAAGTGTCAGCGGGTGTCACCACTGCTTCTTCCGCTGTTGTGCGTGTAATAGAACCCCCTGTTGTGCATGCAAGGCAATCCCCTGTCAATACTGCATGCAAAGATGCCCCCTCCTCTCAGTCTTCACTTGTTATTGCAGTTTCTCAAGAAACAGCATCAACATCCACGTCTCACCGCAGCGTTCAATTGTCCATATCCCAGACCTTTGAACGAAAGCGCAAATTCGCAGCCAACGCCCCACAGGCCACTGTTCAAAATTCGCACATTTCACGACTGCTTGCGTTGGAAATGCTGCCTTTTAGGCTGGTGGAGACGGAATCCTTCCGCAACCTTATGGCGCTGGCTGTCCCTCGGTACTCGGTCCCCAGCCGACACTATTTTGCCCGGTGTGCCATCCCCGCACTATACAAGCACGAGTCCCAAAACATCTGCCATGCCCTCAACAATGCAGTTACTGGGAGAGTCCACCTGACAACGAACACGTGGACAAGTGCTTGTAGCCAGGGAGGGTACATCTCCCTGACGGCACACTGGGTAAACATAGTGGAAGCCGGGACCCAGTCGGACCTTGGGATGGAGCAAATCCTCCCCACACCGAGGATTGCGGGCCCTATGTCAGTCAGAGTTGCCCCCACAGTGTTCAGCTCTTGCACCTCATCTTCCTCCTCCTCGTCATGTTCAGCCTCCATCTCAGATATCACCACATCAGTTACAAGCTGGAAGCACTGCAGTACTGCCTCAGCCAAGTGGCAACAGGCTGTGCTGAAACTCATAAGCTTAGGTGATGAACCTCACACTGCTTGTGAATTGTGGACAGCTGTGAAAGAGGAGGCAGATCTGTGGCTGAGACCGCTGAACCTACATCCAGGCATGGTCGTGTGTGACAATGGCCGTAACCTGGTGGCGGCTCTGAGGCGAGGCAAGATCACACACGTACCATGCCTGGCTCATGTGCTTAACCTCGTGGTTCAGCAGTTTCTTAAATCGTACCCCGAGTTGCCAGATCTGCTCGTCAAAATACGCCGCCTGTCAGCTCATTTTCGGAAGTCGGCTACAGCTTCCGCCACCCTGGCTGTGTTGCAGCAGCGTTTGCAGCTTCCAGCACACCGACTGGTGTGTGATATCCCCACACGTTGGAACTCTACCCTCGACATGTTGCAAAGGATTTGTGAGCAGAAGAGAGCAGTTGTGGAGTACCAGCTGCAACAAGGCCGTCGATATTCAGGTCAGACTCCACACATAAGACCTCAGGAGTGGACCTGGATGTCTGACATATGTACCATTCTGACAAACTTTGAGGAGTCCACCAAGATGGTGAGTGGCGATGACGCCATCATTAGCGTCAGCATCCCACTTGTCTGTCTTTTGCAACGCTCTCTGCAGAGAATTAAAGAGGAGGCATTGCAGCCAGAGTATGATGAGATGGATCAAAAAGCCGTAGCGGGCGATTACACACAGCCCAGCCTCATCTCATCCCAATGTGCTTTGGGGGACAATGAGGGAGAGGAGGAGGAGGTGGAGGAAGAACAGGAGCTGGTATCATTCGTTGTAGATGGTAGTACCTGTACAACTGTCATACCGTCGGTTCAGCGTGGGTGGCCTGAGGACAGGGGGGAGGAGGAGGAGGTGGAGAGCATGGTCAGTCGTCATCTTGGTGAGGACACGGAAGTCTTGCCCGTTACCAGTCTGGCACACATGGCTGACTTTATGTTACGCTGCCTTAACTATGACCCTCGCGTTGTAAAAATGTTAGGTGACAGTCATTACTGGTTGGTGACACTTTTAGACCCCCGCGACAAGGAGAACTTTCACTCTCTTATTCCTGAGGTGGAGAGGTCTCCAAAAAAATGTGGCAGTACCAGAAGGCCCTTGCTGCAGAAATGTTAAAAAAATTCCCATCTGAACACGCTAGCGGCAGAGGTCACAGTTCGTTGACCAACCAAGGCGTACAGGCGAGAGAGACGCAGCTCCAATCCAGCAGAGGCAGGGGAACACTGTCAACATTCTGGGACAGTTTTCAGAGACCCGCCCAGCTTACAGGCCCTGAGGCGCGGGGTACTCTCACAAGGAGTGGAAAGTTTCAAAAGATGGTGAGGGAGTACCTTGCCGACCGTACCTGCGTCCTCTGTGATTCCTCTGTGCCTTTTAATTATTGGGTATCCAAGCTGGACACTTGGAATGAACTCGCTCTGTATGCCTTGCAGGTCCTGGCCTGCCCTGCCGCTAGCGTGTTATCGGAGCGTATTTTTAGTGCCGCTGGGGGAATTATAACTGATAAGCGCACTCGCCTGTCAAGTGACAATGCTGACAAGCTGACCCTTATCAAAATGAACAAGGACTGGATTGGGCCAGCCTTCTCATCACCACCAAATGACAGCAGAGTAACATAAAGTCAAATCCGCTGTGTTATTTCGGGAGGTGTATTCCCATGCACCGCTTCACACCCACACATGAGTATACGCTTCCTCATTTCGGCTGTATTTTGCTCTTCTCCTTATCCTCAGCCTCCACCACCACTATACCACCACGGTGACCTTGGTCCATGTTGCCAGCATTGCAAGTTCCTCCCTCCTAATTTTTGGCAGCTTTTGCTTGGAAGGCATAGGCAAAGACTAGGGGAGACCCACTCCCCAATAATGGGAATAATGTTTTTAAGATGCTGTACTGCATGGCTCTTCCAAGGGGCATTAAAACCGTCTTGATAAGCTACTGCGACCTCCATCATTCTTCCAAGGGGCATTAAAACCGTCTTGTTAAGCTACTGCGACCTCCACCACTTCTCCAAGGGGCATTAAAACCGTCTTGTTAAGCTACTGTGACCTCCACCACTTCTCCAAGGGGCATAAAAAACGTCTTGTTAAGCTACTGTGACCTCCACCACTCTTCCAAGGGGCATTAAAACCGTCTTGTTAAGCTACTGCGACCTCCACCGCTCTTCCAAGGGGCATTAAAACAGCCTTGGTAAGCTACTGCGACCTCCACCACTTCTCCAAGGGGCATTAAAACCATCTTGTTAAGATATTACGACCTCCACCACTTCTCCAAGGGGCATTAAAACCGTTTTGTTAAGCTACTGCGACCTCCACCACATTTTCAAGGGGCATTGATATTGTCTTTTTATTCCACTGTGACCTCCATGCCTCTTCCAAGGGGCATTTAAACCATCTTTTTAAGCTACTGCGACCTCCACCGCTCTTTCAAGGGGCATTAAACCCATGTAGTTAAGCCACTGCGACCTCCACCATTCTTCCAAGGGACATTAAAACCGTCTTGTTAAGCTACTACGACCTCCAACGCTCTTCCAAGGGGCATTAAAACCGTCTTGTTAAGCTACTGCGACCTCCACCACTTCTCCAAGGGGCATTAAATCTGTCTTGTTAAGCTACAGCGACCTCCACCATTCTTCCAAGGGGCATTAAAACCGTCTTGTTAAGCTACTGTGACCTCCACCAGTTTTCCCAGGGGCATTAAAACCGTCTTGTTAAGCTACTGTGACCTCCACCACTTCTCCAAGGGGCATAAAAAACGTCTTGTTAAGCTACTGTGACCTCCACCACTCTTCCAAGGGGCATTAAAACCATCTTGTTAAGCTACTGCGACCTCCACCGCTCTTCCAAGGGGCATTAAAACAGCCTTGGTAAGCTACTGCGACCTCCACCACTTCTCCAAGGGGCATTAAAACCATCTTGTTAAGCTACTGACACCTCCACCACTTTTCCCAGGGGCATTAAAACCATCTTGTTAAGCTATTGCGACCTCCACCACTTCTCCAAGGGGCATTAAAACCGTTTTGTTAAGCTACTGCGACCTCCACCACATTTTCAAGGGGCATTGATATTGTCTTTTTATTCCACTGTGACCTCCATGCCTCTTCCAAGGGGCATTTAAACCATCTTTTTAAGCTACTGCGACCTCCACCGCTCTTCCAAGGGGCATTAAAACCGTCTAGTTAAGCCACTGCGACCTCCACCATTCTTCCAAGGGACATTAAAACCGTCTTGTTAAGCTACTACGACCTCCAACGCTCTTCCAAGGGGCATTAAAACCGTCTTGTTAAGCTACTGCGACCTCCACCACTTCTCCAAGGGGCATTAAATCTGTCTTGTTAAGCTACAGCGACCTCCACCATTCTTCCAAGGGGCATTAAAACCGTCTTGTTAAGCTACTGTGACCTCCACCACTTTTCCCAGGGGCATTAAAACCATCTTGTTAAGCTATTACGACCTCCACCACTTCTCCAAGGGGCATTAAAACCGTTTTGTTAAGCTACTTCGACCTCCACCACATTTTCAAGGGGCATTGATATTGTCTTTTTATTCCACTGTGACCTCCATGCCTCTTCCAAGGGGCATTTAAACCATCTTTTTAAGCTACTGTGACCTCCACCGCTCTTCCAAGGGGCATTAAAACCATCTATTTAAGCCACTGCGACCTCCACCATTCTTCCAAGGGACATTAAAACCGTCTTGTTAAGCTACTACGACCTCCAACGCTCTTCCAAGGGGCATTAAAACCGTCTTGTTAAGCTACTGCGACCTCCACCACTTCTCCAAGGGGCATTAAATCTGTCTTGTTAAGCTACAGCGACCTCCACCATTCTTCCAAGGGGCATTAAAACCGTCTTGTTAAGCTACTGTGACCTCCACCGCTTTTCCCAGGGGCATTAAAACCGTCTTGTTAAGCTACTGTGACCTCCACCACTTCTCCAAGGGGCATAAAAAACGTCTTGTTAAGCTACTGTGACCTCCACCACTCTTCCAAGGGGCATTAAAACCATCTTGTTAAGCTACTGCGACCTCCACCGCTCTTCCAAGGGGCATTAAAACAGCCTTGGTAAGCTACTGCAACCTCCACCACTTCTCCAAGGGGCATTAAAACCATCTTGTTAAGCTACTGCGACCTCCACCACTTTTCCCAGGGGCATTAAAACCATCTTGTTAAGCTATTGCGACCTCCACCACTTCTCCAAGGGGCATTAAAACCGTTTTATTAAGCTACTGCGACCTCCACCACATTTTCAAGGGGCATTGATATTGTCTTTTTATTCCACTGTGACCTCCATGCCTCTTCCAAGGGGCATTTAAACCATCTTTTTAAGCTACTGCGACCTCCACCGCTCTTCCAAGGGGCATTAAAACCGTCTAGTTAAGCCACTGCGACCTCCACCATTCTTCCAAGGGACATTAAAACCGTCTTGTTAAGCTACTACGACCTCCAACGCTCTTCCAAGGGGCATTAAAACCGTCTTGTTAAGCTACTGCGACCTCCACCACTTCTCCAAGGGGCATTAAATCTGTCTAGTTAAGCCACTGCGACCTCCACCATTCTTCCAAGGGACATTAAAACCGTCTTGTTAAGCTACTACGACCTCCAACGCTCTTCCAAGGGGCATTAAAACCGTCTTGTTAAGCTACTGCGACCTCCACCACTTCTCCAAGGGGCATTAAATCTGTCTTGTTAAGCTACAGCGACCTCCACCATTCTTCCAAGGGGCATTAAAACCGTCTTGTTAAGCTACTGTGACCTCCACCACTTTTCCCAGGGGCATTAAAACCGTATTGTTAAGCTAATGTGACCTCCACCACATTTTCAAGGGGCATTGATATTGTCTTTTTATTCCACTGTGACCTCCACGTCTCTTCCAAGGGGCATTTAAACCATCTTTTTAAGCTACTGCGACCTCCACCGCTCTTCCAAGGCGCATTAAAACCGTCTTTTTAAGCTACTGCGACCTCCACCACTCTTCCAAGGGGCATTGCATTTCCTCTTAATTTTAGTCAGCTTTTGTTTTTCAATGCATAGGCGAACACTAAGGGAGACCCACACCCCAATAATGGGTAGAAGGTTTTTAGTATGCTGCAATCCACGTCTGTTTCAAGGGGCATTGCAGTTCCTCATAATTTTTGGAAAGCCTTCCATTCACTGCTTAGGTCAACAGTGCACAGGAGACCCAGTTGCTATAAATGGGAAAAACGGTTTAGTTAAGGCCCTCTGACCTCCATGTCACTTCCAAGGGGCATTGGAGTGCCTCGAAATTTTTTGTAGGCATTGCACTCACTGCATGCCCTATAACTGTGTAGCCGAACCGCTCCTTTTGGTACAGAAACATATCCTACAAGACATGTGTGGTTGACTGGCCTGATATTGATGTGAACGGCCCCTGTTCCACCTGCTCTTTCTCCTTTGCCACAACCTCATCCATCATTCATCACCTGAAGCTTTGTTTTAACGGGAGTCATAGAACTGGGATAGTAGCAGGAAAACATCCAGCAATCCTCGGAAGGGGTAGGATATGCGCCAAAACGCTGACCACCTCAGGCCTAGCCGCTACTACAAACAAGCGCTTGCATTCCAAGAAAACAAAGCAGACGCTAACTTCTATCATCATCATCATGCTCCTCATCTTGGCACTCTCAAGTCCCCTGATGGAGAAGCCAGGGCCCACCGGAGGAGTCTGGTTCTCTGGTGGGCTCATCCAACGCTGCCCAAAAGCTGGCCGGGCTAAGAAAAGTGTGTGGGGGGATGTTCCAAGGAGAAATGGGGGCGGCCGGGGACCGTGTGTGGTCACCCAGCCGCGGGGCTGCCGGGGACCGAGTATGGACACCCTGCCGCCCCCTCGCGGCTGGGGACCGAGCGTGGACACCCGGCCGCTGGGAGGCTGGGGACTGAGTATGGATACCTCGCTGCCGAAGCAGCCATGAGGTAGTGGCCAGCTTCGGCCTCCTCCAAACTAAAAGGCCCCATTTCAAGTGCAAGCTAGCAGTATGGTATTGCAGCCTGGGGGTGGGTGGGTGTTTGGTTGCACACTTACGCTTGCATTCCAAGAAAACAAAGCAGATGCTGACTTCTATCATCATTATCATGCTCCTCACCTTGGCACTCTCAACTCCCCTGATGAAAGAAGCTAGGGCCCACTGGAGGAGTCTGGTTCTCTGGTGGGCTCGTCCAATGTTGCCCTAAAGCAGGCCAGGCTAAGAAAAGTGTGGGGTAAGGTGACAGGAGAAATAGGGGCGGCTGGGGACCGAGTATGGACACCCGGCTGCCCCCTGGCGGCTGGGGACCGAGCGTGGACACCCGGCCGCCGGGCGGCTGGGGTCTGAGTATGGATACCTCGCTGCCGAAGCAGCCATGAGGTAGTGGCCAGCGTCGGCCTCCTCCAAACTAAAAAGCCCAATTTCAAGTGCAAGCAAGCTAGCAGTATGGTATTGCAGCCTGGGGGTGGGTGGGTAGCAGGCTGCATACTTGCGCTTGCATTGCAAGGAATGGGGGAGGTACGATTGAACACTGCCCTGGGAAAAGGACTTGCACGGGGATAGTTGCAAGTCTGCATCTTCTGATGCGGAAAGGATCACTTGTAATGGGCAAACTTTTAGGCAGTGACCTGGGTGTCAGAGATGCTTCCACAGGTGTTCCACATGCTGTTCCCATGTCTTTTCAGCACAGTATGCATGTGTCACACAGCACATGGCCAGATAAGATTGTAAAATGTTAAAATGACATTTCCCAGTGAATGCATTTGTCACGGTTGAAAGCAATACAAAAGTGCAAAAACGCATAAAAAATGCTACTTGTGAACATAGCCCAAGGTGTGGAGGAGTACTTTTGTTTTTAGTTATTTATTTTACCTTATACACAAGTCTTTACCCTGGAAAGGAAGTTCCTTAACATATTTCACAGGAAAACCGTTTCAGTTTAGTTTTTGAACGTTTTATTGTGAGCCCGTAAAAGTGGCTTAATACCTCTGATCACGTTGTTGACAGCAGTGACCTGGGGATCAGAAATGCTTCCTGGGATGATGCCCATGCTGTCCCCATGTCTTTTGAGCACTGTCACTATCGTTTTGTGCACTTTTTAAGCTTTCTACAAACTGCTGGGGGTGCCGCCGCAAAAATGCTCGGGTCTCCCATAGACTAACATTGGGCTCATGGCTTGGGTCGAGCACCCGAGTATGACAGTGAGCTCGGCCCGAGCTTCGAGCACCCAAGCATTTTAGTGCTCGCTCAACACTACTGAACATACATTTCAGTAGGCCAACATTTCGGAATTTTAAAAACATTTTTCAAACTGTTGTTATAAAGTATTCTAATTTACTGAGACTTTTGTGTTTTCGTTGGTTGTAAGCCATAATCATCAACATTAACCGAAATAAACACTTGAAATAGATCACTCTGTTTATAATGACTCTATATAATATAGGAGTTTCACTTTTTGCATTGAAGAACTGAAATAAATGTACTTTTTGATGATATTCTAATTTAGTGAGAAGCACTTGTAAGTTAACATAATACCACAGTGGTTTAAGGTATACCTGATGGCCTAGGTTTAGGGGACCTATATTTCCCTAATGTTCTCCTGGTGTCCACCCGTGGAGGCTGGCACTCTAAAATTGTAACGCAAGTGGCAACCCTGATCAACGACGTCTCACCCTATTATACCTTAGACAGTCCTGTATAGACAGTACAGACCAAAAGTTTGGACACACCTTCTCATTTAAAGATTTTTCTGTATTTTCATGACTATGAAAATTGTACATTCACACTGGAGGCATCAAAACTATGAATTAACACATGTGGAATTATATACATAACAAAAAAGTGTGAAACAACTGAAAATATGTCTTATATTCTAGGTTCTTCAAAGTAGCCACCTTTTGCTTTGAAGACTGCTTTGCACACTCTTGGCATTCTCTTGATGAGCTTCAAGTGGTAGTCACTGGAAATGGTCTTCCAGCAATCTTGAAGGAGTTCCCAGAGATGCTTAGCACTTGTTGGCCCTTTTGCCTTCACTCTGCGGTCCAGCTCACCCCAAACCATCTCGATTGGGTTCAGGTCTGGTGACTGTGGAGACCAGGTCATCTGGCGTAGCACCCCATCACTCTCCTTCTTGGTCAAATAGCCCTTACACAGCCTGGAGGTGTGTTTGGGGTCATTGTCCTGTTGAAAAATAAATGATGGTCCAACTAAACGCAAACTGGATGGAATAGCATGCCGCTGCAAGATGCTGTGGTAGCCATGCTGGTTCAGTATGCCTTCAATTTTGAATAAATCCCCAACAGTGTCACCAGCAAAGCACCCCCACACCATCACACCTCCTCCTCCATGCTTCACGGTGGGAACCAGGCATGTAGAGTCCATCCGTTCACCTTTTCTGCATCGCACAAAGACACCGTGGTTGGAACCAAAGATCTCAAATTTGGACTCATCAGACCAAAGCACAGATTTCCACTGGTCTAATGTCCATTCCTTGTGTTCTTTAGCCCAAACAAGTCTCTTCTGCTTGTTGCCTGTCCTTGGCAGTGGTTTCCTAGCAGCTATTTTACCATGAAGGCCTGCTGCACAAAGTCTCCTCTTAACAGTTGTTGTAGAGATGTGTCTGCTGCTAGAACTCTGTGTGGCATTGACATGGTCTCTAATCTGAGCTGCTGTTAACCTGCGATTTCTGAGGCTGGTGACTCGGATAAACTTATCCTCAGAAGCAGAGGTGACTCTTGGTCTTCCTTTCCTTGGGCGGCCCTCATGTGAGCCAGTTTCTTTGTAGCGCTTGATGGTTTTTGCAACTGCACTTGGGGACACTTTCAAAGTTTTTCCAATTTTTCGCACTGACTGACCTTCATTTCTTAAAATAATGATGGCCACTCGTTTTTCTTTACTTAGAATTTGTATTATGGCAAGAAAAAAGCAGCTAACAGTCTATTCAGTACGACTATCAGCAGTGTATCCACCAGACTTCTGCACAACACAACTGATGGTCCCAACCCCATTTATAATGCAAGAAATCCCACTTATTAAACCTGACAGGGCACACCTGTGAAGTGAAAACCATTTCCGGTGACTACCTCTTGAAGCTCATCAAGAGAATGCCAAGAGTGTGCAAAGCAGTCATCAAAGCAAAAGGTGGCTACTTTGAAGAACCTTGAATATAAGACATATTTTCAGTTGTTTCACACTTTTTTTGTTAAGTATATAATTCCACATGTGTTAATTCATACTTTTGATGCCTTCAGTTTGAATGTACAATTTTCATAGTCATGAAAATACAGAAAAATCCTTAAATGAGAAGGTGTGTCCAAACTTTTGGTCTGTGCTGTATTTTAAAACCCTAACCACTATTTATAATTACGGTAGCTTATTTGAAATGCCTTATTTTTCTATTTAGACAGATAATCCCTATATTTGTTTTTCAAAACACTCTACATGTGTCCGTAATCTTTTAATCTTTTTGCTGGATAAATGATAAAGGGCTCAGAACTGATCATACTATAGCTCACCTGGTTGGTGAACGGATGGACTCTACAAGCCTGGTTCCCACCGTGAAGCATGGAGGAGGAGGTGTGATGGTGTGGGGTGCTTTGCTGGTGACACTGTTGGGGATTTATTCAAAATTGAAGGCATACTGAACCAGCATGGCTATCACAGCATCTTGCAGCGGCATGCTATTCCATCTGGTTTGCATTTAGCTGGACCATCATTTATTTTTCAACAGGAGAATGACCCCAAACACACCTCCAGGCTGTGTAAGGGCTATTTGACCAAGAAGGAGAGTGATGGGGTGCTACGCCAGATGACCTGGCCTCCACAGTCACCATACCTGAACCCAATCGAGATGGTTTGGGGTGAGCTGGACCGCAGAGTGAAGGCAAAAGGGCCAACAAGTGCTAAGCATCTCTGGGAACTCCTTCAAGATTGTTGGAAGACCATTTCCGGTGACTACCTCTTGAAGCTCATCAAGAGAAAGCCAAGAGTGTGCAAAGCAGTCATCAAAGCAAAAGGTGGCTACTTTGAAGAACCTAGAATATAAGGCATATTTTCAGTTGTTTCACACTTTTTTGTTAAGTATATAATTCCACATGTGTTAATTCATAGTTTTGATGCCTTCAGTGTGAATGTACAATTTTCATAGTCATGAAAATACAGAAAAATCTTTAAATGAGAAGGCGTGTCCAAACTTTTGGTCTGTACTGTATATATTTATACAGAACATATATCAGAGAACCGCTTTTAAGTAGTAGATGCTACCAGAGAACATTATAAGGCCCCATTCAGATAGCAGTATTACCCACACATCCCAGTCTAATTAGGTTATGAGGTGAAGTCTTTAGTCTTATGATTGGGCCAGGATTTTCTGACATATTATGGGGTCAAATATGCACTTATTTTAGGACCTGTTTACATTTCCATGTGTCACGTACATGTTCTATTCATTCTGTAGTGAATAGAACACGTACCTATTATATTCTATGGGCATGTTCACACTCGTTTGCTTTTCTGATCATTGGCCCAAAATAATAAAGGCGACGTACAATTTACAGATCAAAATCTACCATTTAAGTCATTGGGTTGATGAAAATAAACAGACAGTACACAGGTGGAATCTGTGTATTATTCAAGTGCTGTCAATTTTCATCGTCCACTAGGTAGCAGAAGCTTCTAAACTTTCTTTTTCTTTATGTATATGAGAACAAGAGATGCCACACTGATGCTAAAAAAATGGGTCAAATAATGGACAAAACTTGGATAAAAAATTGATCTGTTTCGCGGAAATGAAAACACATTCATATAGCTTTCTGGTCATTCTGCTTGGTAAAATATGCCAGAAGTAGGCAACATCCAAAAAGGATCAAGTAATCTTTCATATCTCTATAATTTGAAAACACAGATGGGTAAGGAAAGGTTTACCTCTGGCAGTACCCCAAGTTTTAGGACTTTTTGACATGATGATCATATTACTCTAGCACATATGCTTGTTTGACTAGACAGGGTCAACTATTTTGGACAAGGAAGCAAAGGGTATTTTACACCTCTCAAAATAGCTCTTTATAGAAGCTGTGTGTCACAATAAACCTAACCGACTTTCAACTACATTAAAGGAAGAGAAACTGCTGGAAAAGACAGGTGTTTATGAGCTGTAGCTATCCTTACTGCAGGGAAGAAGGATATCAAAATTGTACATAATGGAAGTCAAAACCTTGCTACAAAATTTCTTTTCACCTGTAGTGAAGAATAATGGTAAATATTTATCACTATAACCAGTGTAACATTTCATATTAATGTTTATTCTTAGTTACACTCCAAATGTTTGTTTCCCCTGTACATATATGTAAACTATAATGGTTATGTGCCTTTAAAAGGATACTGAAGAATTACAAATTTCTAATCCATGCAACTATTCTCCGAGGAGCCATTAAAAATGTATGGCCGTCAATAAAAGAACACCCTAGCTCCATAGCCATTCCCTGGATTCCTTGGATCACAGTTCAGTCATTACATGTTATATGGTTGCCAAAATAATATATGCTTCTGAAATCTTGTGCTGCAATAGTTAACATTGTATGTGTGCTCAGATTTCCACATGCTGTTGAGTTGTTGTTGAAGCTGGTTTTGCAGTAAAGTGTAATTCTCGGTTCTGCTAGCATTCTCTTCCTTCCTCTCTTGCTGGGGTTACTCTCGGTCAAGGAACTAGGGTATCACCATGCATTCAGGCAGAGTTAAAAAAAAAAAAAAAAAAAAGGGCAGTCCAACAGTATGCAAAGGCAAGCCTGTACCAAACAGTTTTTATTCTCTAGCTGTCTCACTTCCCTGCTTAACCCTTGCTCATCAGATTTTGCTTGCCCTGCTTAGCAGATGTCAGTAGCAAACAAAGGACACATATGCCGGGTTAATCCTGCAAGTCTACTGGCGGTCACATGTAGCATTATTTGATTTAGGATCTTTTTAGAATAAAAAAAGATGTGTTAAAAGAATGTATGTTTAGCAACAATGTGGGTTCTTAGAGTCCACAACGGAGATGGCAGATAACATTCTCGATGGAATCACTAAAGACTTCATCAGCGTTAGGAAATGCATTTTTCTGTTTTGAATTAATAACAGAGAATCAGAATTTATGCCAGGGACGCATCTGTCCCGTGTAGTGCCAGATGAAGCCCACTGATTCCCAAAGGACTGCCAAGCATATCAGTATTAGCATTGGGCCTGCGAATCAAACCATGTTAGGGTAAGTGCACACAAAGGGCCCGATTCCTCAAGACCTGCGTTGTTCACACCGTAGTCATACGTTCCTGATGTATGAAGAGGTGCGCAACACTAGAAATCCTTGACCTGTCAGGTACTGGAGTGAGATTTCGAGTGCTGTGGAGTTGCACCACTGGCCCACTCCAACTACACCCGTTTTGAAAACACCAAAAGGTGCAAAATTTAGGCTTGCACCTACATTTTGCAACGTTTCAAATCTGTTATGCAAAAATTCTGGCATGAAAGCTTTGATGAATCGGGGTGAAAGTATTTTAGATGCCGGCGTACCTGACAAGTTTTTCAAGCAGAATACGCTTCAAGAAAACTCTAGTGGTGCTTTTTCTGAACTATCTGTGTGGTCGTTGTTTGCAGTGACTTCACCGCCGGCGGATTTTATGACTTTTATGTATAAACTAGTGAGCGACTTCTACCTGTAGAACAGTGAGCTCACTTCTTTTATACGCTTCGCATCCTTATATGCGTGAAGTGGTTAAAAGAAGCTCAAAAGACTGAACGTACGTTCCAGAACAGGTTTTTCCTTTGCAGTGCATATGTTCTTTCTTTTTAATGCTTATTATTTTCCAGCCACTTTATCCTGCATACATTCTTGAAAGAGATGTCCTGTGCACATACCCCCTCGGGAAGAAATTATTGGTATTGGAAGAAAGAAGGAAATTTTTGCAAAATGTCGTATTGAGTACTTCTATTTTCCTTCCTGTAATGAAAAAGAGGCGATGGGTGATTTTTAGAAAGAAGGTGGATCTATGAGCCCAGCGTGTAGCTGCAGAATTGTATTATACCTCTTCTGATCTGTTATTTACATACATTATTTACAATCCTGATAAGTGACATCATTAGGCAAACGGAGCAATGTAATAAGAACCGCCGTACTGTCATATGTCAGATGCAGCCAACCAATGCGTCTGTCCATGAAACAAAGAGACCCTAGAAGACAGTTCATCAAGACGAAAACCCTTGAGCTGGAACAAAGAGCAGCATTTGTAGCCCAGGCTGCAGCCAGAGTTGTGTAACAGGCGGCATGCTGCCTGAGCTCACAGCTGCTGCTGACATCTAGTTACCTTTCACCTACTTCTCCAACTGATCGTGAGGTTACTAGCGGTCACTCAGCGCCTGCTGCACTGCGCCTGCGTGCTTCCCATTTTCCCATTGCTTTACCAGCACTATTTCTTTTCTGAAGTGCCTGAGATGAAGGTGACATGAAAATAGCATCTCAAGAGACCATTGTGCTATACGTTCACATATACAGTGGGTACGGAAAGTATTCAGACCACTTTAAATTTTTCACTCTTTGTTTCATTGCAGCTTTTTGGTAAAAAGTTCATTTTTTTCTCATTAATTCATTAATGTACACTCTGCACCCCTTCTTGACTGTAAAAAAACAGAAATGTAGACATTTTTGCAAATTTATTAAAAAAGCAAAACTGAAATATCACATGGTCACAAGTATTCAGACCTTTTGCTCAGTATTGAGTAGAAGCTCCCTTTTGAGCTGGTACAGTCATGAGTCTTCTTGGGAATGATGCAACAAGTTTTTCACACCTGGATTTGGGGATCCTCAGCCATTCTTCCTTGCAGATCCTCTCCAGTTCCGTCAGGTTGGACGATGAACGTTGGTGGACAGCCATTTTCACGTCTCTCCAGAGATGCTCAATTGGGTTTAGGTCAGGGCTCTAACTGGACCAGTCAAGAATGGTCACAGAGTTGTTCTGAAGCCACTCTTTTGTTATTTTAGCTGTGTGCTTAGGGTCATTGTCTTGTTAGAAGGTGAACCTTCAGCCAAGTCTGAGGTCCAGAGCACTCTGGAAGAGGTTTTCATCCAGGATATCTCTGTACTTGGCCGCATTCATGTTTCCTTAAATTACAACCAGTCATCCTGTCCCTGCAGCTGAAAAGCACCCCCATAGCATGATGCTGCTACCACCATGTTTCACTGTTGGGACTGTATTGGGCAGGTGATGAGCAGTGCCTGGTTTTCTCCACACATACCGCTTAAAATTATCACTAAAAAGTTCTATCTTCGTCTCAAATCTTATTTCTCATAGTCTGGGACTCCGTCATGTGTTTTTGAGCAAACTCTAAGCGGGCTTTCATATGTCTTGCACTGAGGAGAGGCTTCTGTCGGGCCACTCTGCCATAAAGGCCCAACTGGTGGATGGCTGCAGTGATAGTTGACTTTGTGGAACTTTCTCCCATCTCCCTACTGCATCTCTGGAGCTCAGCCACAGTGATCTTGGGGTTCTTCTTTACCTCTCTCACTAAGGCCCTTCTCCCACGATTGCTCAGTTTGGCTGGACGGCTAGGTCTAGGAAAACTTCTGGTGGTCCCAAACTTCTTCCATTTAAGGATTATGGAGGCTACTGTGCTCTAAGGAACCTTGAGTAATGCAGAAATTCTTTTGTAACCTTGGCCAGATCTGTGCCTTGCCACAATTCTGTCTCTGAGCTCCTTGGGCAGTTCCTTTGAGCTCATGATTCTCATTTGGTCTGACATGCACTGTGAGCTGTGAGGTCTTATATAGACAGGTGTGTGCCTTTCCAAATCAAGTCCTATCAGTTTAATTAAACACAGCTGGACTCCAATGAAGGAGTAGAACCATCTCAAGGAGTATCACAAGGAAATGGACAGCATGTGACTTAAATATGAGTGTCTGAGCAAAGGGTCTGAATACTTATGACGATGTGATATTTTAGTTTTTCTTTTTTAATAAATTTGCAAAAAGTTCTACATTTCTGTTTTTTTTTCAGTCAAGATAGGGTGCAGAGTGTACGTTAATGAGAAAAAAAATGAACTTTTTAGAATTTACCAAATGGCTGCAATGAAACAAAGAGTGAAAAATTTAAAGAGGTCTGAATACTTTCCGTACCCACTGTAAGCAATATGCTGCCTAACATTTAGTTGTGAGCTCTAATAAGATGTGCAGGAGACACTGTGTATTACTTTAGCTTGGTTAAGTTCCCTGCTGATTCGTAATTGTGCTTCATTGCCAGCCTGGTCGTAGTGATAGATGAGCGACAGCACTAAATAATTACTTTTGATGTTTTCTGAATGACATCCATTTGAGTTGAATACTCCATATCAGGGGTGGACAATTGATTTTCCTGAGGCACCACATGAGAGACAGTCACTGTTGCAGAGGGCCGAAACCAATATGCTGAAATTAATTCTCTTCAATGCTACCATGAACATATTATATATTAATTTTATTGCTTATTATTGAGCAGATCAAAACCATATACTTCACAGATTTTTATAAAGTTTATAAAAAGCAATAAATCATACTGCTCCTGTTATTCAACTCTTGTACTATGAACAACAGCTCCCCTCCAAAACAGTTTGATGTCCTCACAGCCCCCCACACACAGAATGATGGACCCACAGTTCCCCACACAGTACATTGGACCCTACAGTCCCCTGTACCCCACCACAGTCTGATCCCCAATAGCCCCTACCAAGTATGATGGCTCCCACAGCTGTCCATACAGTATGATGGCCCCACAGCCCCCAAAAAGGATGACACCACAAGATGATGGCACCCACAAAGTGTGAATGCCCACATAGTCCCCCACCACAGTCTGATCCTCAAGCCCCTACCAAGTATGACGGCTACCACGGCTGTCCATACAGTATAATGGCCCCCACAGACCCACAAAAACTAAGATCCCACACATAGAATGATGATACCCACACAGTATGCTTCCCCACAGCTATTTATTTATTTATGTTTTATTTATTCACTCGCTTCTATAGCGCCATTAATTCCATCGAACTGTACAGACATCAGTATCACTGTTCCCATTTGGGCTCACAATCTATATTCCCTATCAGTATGTCTTTGAAGTGTGGAAGGAAACTGGAGTACCTGCAGAAAACGCACGCAAACATGGAGAAAACATATAAACACCTTGCAGGTGTTTTCTTTGGTGGGCTTTAAACCCAAGGTCTCAGGGCTGCAAAGCAACAGTGCTAACCATTTATCCCCCATACAGCTCCCTATAGACAGAATGATGACCCTCACAGTATGATCTTCCATAGTCCCCAACACATTATGATGGCCACCACAGCTCCCAAAAAGTATGATGGCTCCCCACAGCCCCTTCACACAGTATGATGTCCCTATGGTTCCCCCATCTGGTTTAATCCACTACAGCTCTCAAACACAGAATAATGACCCCCCACAAACCTCAAACACAGAATGAGGACCCCCACAGTATGATCCCCACAGCCTCAAACACAAAATGAGAACCAATACAGTATGATTCCCACAACTCTCGAAAACACAATGAGGACCCCCACAGTATGATCCCACACAGCCCCCAACACAGAAAGAGGACCTCACAGTATGACCCTCCACAGCCCCTCAACACATTATGATGTCCCTCACATTCCCCAAACACATAATGATGTCCCCCCTTCCCCCCTTTAGAAGTGAATGACAAAAACCTCAAACACTGCAGACCTCACCCCTATTCCCCGGCATGCTGCTTCGGTCTTTTCTCTGCAGACTGATGCTGGCACAATCTAATGACATTATCGCACCTGCTGTGGTGAGACACTCAGTCGCACAGGCCGAATGGTGGAGGACAGAGCCGTAGATGAAGAGTGAAATCGAGACATTGAACGGAGGTGGGGAAGGAGACAGTGGCTTGTGGCCCACAAGCCACTACTTTCAGCCCTTTTTCTGTCCCAGTCCCTGGCAAAGGGCAGGATGTTGTCCGTAGTTTGCCTAGGTCTGCTCTACATCATATTGCATGAGCAATCTGCTATTACCAGTGTACTGATTGCAAAAAAAGGAAACTAGGTCTATTTTTCCAAGGGACGAATTCTTCACTTCCTTTGCTGTGACTTGAATGTAACATAAAAAATATTTTATATAGCAATTATCCAGTGTGTTCACAACTTCATTATAGGGTGTACATTCCCTAATCTTCGCAAATGAATGGGAACCACATGATACATTTGAAGAAAAATGTTTCGCCTTAGAACCTCACATAGTATCTTTCTGCGTTGACACCTGGGATACTCACAAGTTTGCAGAACAAAGAAGTTGCTGTGATATGTTCGGTACCTAAATTCTTGGCTGTTCAGAGACTTTTATCACCCCAAAACGGTGCTGTTAAATCTGTGTCACTAACGTTTTGGAATGAATTCCAAATGCTTCCCCTGACTGCTCATAAGGGCTCATTCACACTGACATGGGGCCTACACTGCAGTGTACATGGTCTGTACAGTTCTTCTAGTACATGGTTATACAGCCTCTGTGCAGGCTCCCTCAGACTCCTGGCAACCTTCAATTTGGAACGTGATATGTATACCCGTGTTTTACTTTGTGTCAAGTCATTTTGTTAGATTAGTAGAGTTAATTAAAAAGTTTTGCAAGGCCACGGTCCAGTGGCCATGTTGGTAGTCCATGTCCACCAGATCAGAGCACTGCAAACTTCCTCCTACCTGCAACATCCCCGGCGACTCTGTTGGTTAGCATGCCCTAAGACATCATTGCGTTCTTGCCCGACGGCTGCATGACGTCTCTGGAGCCTATTAATCAGAAGAGGTGTCATGGTAGCCATAGGTAGTAGAAGGCTAGCAGTGCTTTGGCCGGCAGACATGGACTACCAGCGTGGTCACTGAACCATGGTCCTTAGAATCGTTTTACTCACTTCTATAAATTAGTGCTGTTACTTTTGCAGAATATTAGGCATTTAAACCTGTATAAAGAAAAACAAAAAACATGATGGGACAGAAGACATAACATGTACAAGTGAAGGCACTATATTACTACACAGTAAAGCTGAGTTCAGACTTTGCTTCCAACCAGTTGTCACGTTAGTGTGCACAAGATCTTCATTGGACTGGTCCTAAAACCCTGAATGTAGAATCATTTACAGTTGTGCAACAGACTTACAAATTACAGTTAGCACTCTGCACCGAATCATTGTTTTTCCCAGTGTAAGCCTCATTCACATTACATTGTACCTCTGTGTGTCCCTAGGCGCTTCTGCCGTGCACATGAGCCTCGAAGCGTATTACTACTTTGGCTATGAGGGGTAACTGTAATTTACAATTATATTCACCTAAAGCAAAGACATTGCTCTTTATACACAGTAAACACGTGCAGATGAATCATCAAGTTCACTGTTTCGCAAATTCCCCGTTTTCTGTTTGAAGGTAAAAGGCAAAAGTCTACTTCTCTAATTGAACATTCACCCTGCTTAAACTTTAGTTTCTTCTATATTCTTGATAGTTGCTTCTCATTTCACCCTGGGATGTAACAGCAGCCTAGCGATAAAAACTTCAGTACATTGAACTAGCGATAAAAACTACAGTACATTGATAGGAAGTAGCCTGAATCAATAGGCAAATGTTCTCAACCCAGATTTCTATTCTTAATGAATAAGGGAAGCTAAAGGAATTGTACAGAATCTAGTGATTGGAGTACGTCTGCAAATATTATTAGTAATTCGCAGAGGGGTCAAACTCAAGGCCCGCGGGCCAAATCCAGCCTCCTACATCATTTTATGTGGCCTGCGAGATCAGAACAGGCCACGGAGAGCTGGTCCAAGTAGTGTGCAGGTGTGCGATATAGCTCAAAATCCACCCCCTGTGCAGGTACCAACACCTCTACCAAGTACTACATGTGTTCTAAACAGCCAGCATTTAGCAGAGGGTGTGGGGCCAACACAGGGAGATGGGGCTATCTTGGAATCTGAGTTGATACAGCTATCACTTAGCCATCTTTGAGAGTGAGTGAGCACAGTCAACCAGCACAAAAAGTGAACGCAGTCAGCCAGAACTTTTGAGAGGGTCCATCTTTGAATCAGAGCAGACGCAGTCAGTACTTATCATAGGGAGCAGTCTGTCATGGACTAGCACAGCTCTCTATTAGCCCTACTACCCAGGAACAGCACTCTTAGCCCTACAATCCAGGGACAGCTTTCTTATACCCTACTACCCAGGGACAGCTCTCTCACAGCCCTACTAACCAGAGGCAGCTCTCATAGCTCTGCTACCCAGAGACAACTCTATTATAGCCCCCTTACCCAGGAACTTCGCTCTTATCCCTACTACCCAGGAACAGCGCTCTTAGCCTGACTACCCAGGAACAGCACTCTTAACTCTACAACCCAGAGACAGCTCTCTCACAGCCCTACTACCAAGGGACAGCTCTCTTACAGCCCTACTACCCAGGGACAGCTCTCTTACAGCCCTACTACCCAGGGACACCTCTCTTACAGCCCTACTTCCAGGGACAACTCTCTTACAGCCCTACTACCCAGGGACAGCTCTCTTACAGCCCTACTACCCAGGGACAGCTCTCTCACAGCCCTAATAACCAGAAGCAGCTCCAATAGCTCTGCTACCCAGAGACAACTCTATTAAAGCCCTACTACCCAGGAACAGCGCTCTTATCCCTACTAGCCAGGAACAGCGCTCTTAGCCCTACAACCCAGAGACAGCTCTCTCACAGCCCTACTACCAAGGGACAGCTCTCTTACAGCCCTACTACCCAGGGACAGCTCTCTTACAGCCCTACTACCCAGGGACAGCTCTCTTACAGCCCTACTACCCAGGGACAGCTCTCTTACAGCCCTACTACCCAGGGACAGCTCTCTTACAGCCCTACTACCAGGGACAGCTCTCTTACAGCCATACTACATGGGGACAGCTTTCTTACAGCCCTACTACCCAGGGACAGATCTATTACAGCCTTACTACCCAGGGACAGCTCTCTTACAGCCCTACTACCCAGGGGCAGCTCTCTTACAACCCTACTACCCAGGGACACCTATCTTACAGCCCTACTACCCAGGGACACCTCTCTTACAACCCTACTACCCAGGGACAGCTCTCTTGCAGCCCTACTACATGGGGATAGCTCTCTTAGAGTCCTACTACATGGGGACAGCTCTCTTACAGCCCTACTACACAGGGACAGCTCTCTTACAGCCCTACTACACAGGGACAGCTTTCTTATAGCCCTATTACCCAGGGACAGCTTTATTATAGCCCTACTACCCAGGGACAGCTCTCTATTAGCCCTACTACTCAGGGACAGCTCTCTATTAGCCATACCACCCAGGAACAGCAATCTTAGCCCTACTACACAGGGACAGCTCTCTCACAGCCCTACTACCCAGGGACAGCTCTCTTACAGCCCTACTACCCAGGGACAGCTCTCTTACAGCCCTACTACATGGGGACAGCTCTCTTACAGCCCTACTACCCAGGCACAGCTCTCTTACAGCCCTACTACCCAGGGACAGCTCTCTCACAGCCCTAATAACCAGAAGCAGCTCCCATAGCTCTGCTACCCAGAGACAACTCTATTATAGCCCTACTACCCAGGAACAGCGCTCTTATCCCTACTACCCAGGAACAGCGCTCTTAGCCTGACTACCCAGGAACAGCACTCTTAGCCCTACAACCCAGAGACAGCT
Source organism: Phyllobates terribilis (assembly GCF_046119375.1). Classification (NCBI taxonomy): domain Eukaryota; kingdom Metazoa; phylum Chordata; class Amphibia; order Anura; family Dendrobatidae; genus Phyllobates; species Phyllobates terribilis. The sequence goes on along the minus strand of NW_027362761.1, from coordinate 112,713,874 downwards.
CTCCTACAGCACTACTACCCAGGGACAGCTCTCTTACAGGCCTACTACCCAGGGACAGCTCCCTTACAGCCCTACTACCCAGGGACAGCTCTCTTACAGCCCTACTACCCAGGAACAGCTCTCTTACAGCCCTACTACCCAGGGACAGCTCTCTTACAGCCCTACTACCCAGGGACAGCTCTCTTACAGCCCTACTACCCAGGGACAGCTCCCTTACAGCCCTACTACCCAGGGACAGCTCTCTTACAGCCCTACTACCCAGGAACAGCTCTCTTACAGCCCTACTACCCAGGGACAGCTCTCTTACAGCCCTACTACCCAGGGACAGCTCTCTTACAGCCATACTACATGGGAACAGCTCTCTTACAGCCATACTACCCAGGGACAGCTCTCTTACAGCCCTACTACATGGGAACAGCTCTCTTACAGCCCTACTACATGGGGACAGCTCTCTTATAGCCATACTACCCAGGGATAGCTCTCTCACAGCCCTACTACTCAGGGACAGCCCTCTTACAGCCCTACTACATGGGAACAGCTCTCTTACAGCCCTACTATATGGGGACAGCTCTCTTACAGCCCTACTACATGGGGACAGCTCTCTTACAGCCCTACTACATGGGGACAGCTCTCTTACAGCCCTACTACACAGGGACAGCTCCCTTATAGCCCTACTACCCAGGGACAGCTCTATTATAGCCCTACTACGCAGGGACAGCTCTCTTACAGCCCTACTACCCAGGGACAGCTCTCTTACAGCCCTACTACCCAGGGACAGCTCTCTTATAGCCCTACTACACAGGGACACCTCTCTCACAGCCCTACTACCCAGGGACAGCTCTCTTACAGCACTACCACCCAGGGACAGCTCACTTACAGCCCTACTACCCAGGGACAGCTCTCTCACAGCCCTAATACCCAGAGGCAGCTCTCTTACAGCCCTACTACCCAGGGACAGCTCTCTTACAGCCCTACTACCAAGTGACAGCTCTTTTACAGCCCTACTACATTGGGACAGCTCTCTTATATCCCTACTACCCAGGGACAGCTCTCTCACAGCCCTACTACCCAGGCTCAGCTCTGTTACAGCCCTACTACCCAGGGACAGCTCTCCCACAGTCCTACTATATGGGGACAGCTCTCCTACAGCCCTACTACATGTGGACAGCTCTCTTACAGCCCTACTACACAGGGAAAGCTCTCTTATAACCCGACTACCCAGGGACAGCTCTATTATAGCCCTACTACCCAGGGACAGCACTCTTACAGCCCTTCTATCCTGGCACAGCTCTCTTACAGCCTAACTACCCAGGGACAGCTCTCTTACAGCTCTACTACCCAGGGACAGCTCTCTTATAGCCCTACTACCCTGGGGCAGCTCTCTCACAGCCCTACTACCCAGGGACAGCTCTCTTACAGCCCTACTACCCAGAGACAGCTCTCTTACAGCCCTACTACCCAGGGATAGCTCTCTTACAGCCTTACTACATGGGGACAGCTCTCTTACACCCCTACTACATGGGGACAGCTCTCTTATAGCCCTACTACACAGGTACAGCTCTCTTACAGCCCTACTGCACAGAGGCAGTTCTCTTACAGCCCAACTACCCAAGGATAACTCTCTTATAGCACTGCTACCCAGGGACAGCTCTATTACAGCCCTACTACCCAAGGATAACTCTCTTATAGCCCTACTACCCAGGGACAGCTCTCTAACAGCCCTACTGCACAGAGGCAGCTTTCTTACAGCCCTACTACCCAGGGACAGCTCTCTTACAGCCCTGCTACCCAAGGATAACTCTCTTATAGCCCTACTACCCAGGGCCAGTTCTATTACAGCCCTACTACCCAAGGATAACTCTCTTACGGCCCTACTACCCAGAGGAAGCTCTCTTACAGCCCTTCTAACCCTACTACCCAGGGACAGCTCTCTTACACCCCTACTACCCAGGGACAGCTCTCTTACAGCCCTAGTACCCATGAACAGCTCTCTTATAGCCCTACTACCCAGGGACAGCTCTCTTACAGCCCAACTACCCAGGGACAGCTCTCTTACAGCCCTACTACCCAGGGACACCTCTCTTACAGCCCTACTACCCATTGACACCTCTCTTACAGCCCTACTACCCAGGGACACCTCTCTTACAGCCCTACTACCCAGGGACACCTCTCTTACAGCCCTACTACCCAGGGACACCACTATTATAGCCCTACTACCCAGGGACAGCTCTCTTACAGCCCTACTACCCAGGGACAGCTCTCTTATACCTACTACCCAGGGACAGCTCTCTTACAGACCTACTACCCAGGGACAGCTCTCTTACAGCCCTACTACCCAAGGATAGCTCTCTTATAGCCCTACTACCCAGGGACAGCTCTCTTACAGCCCTACTACCCAGGGACAGCTCTCTTACAGCCCTACTACCCAGGGACTGCTCTCTCATAGCCCTACTACCCAGAGGTAGCTCTCTTACAGCCCTACTACCCAGAGACAGCTCTCTTACAGCCCTACTACATGGGAACAGCTCTCTTACAGCCCTACTACATGGGGACAGCTCTCTTACAGCCCTACTACATGGGGACAGCTCTCTTACAGTCCTACTACATGGGGACAGCTCTCTTACAGCCCTACTACACAGGGACAGCTCCCTTATAGCCCTACTACCCAGGGACAGCTCTATTATAGCCCTACTACGCAGGGACAGCTCTCTTACAGCCCTACTACCCAGGGACAGCTCACTTACAGCCCTACTACCCAGGGACAGCTCTCTTACAGCCCTACTACATGAGGACAGCTCTCTTATAGCCCTACTACCCATGAACAGCTCTCTCATAGCCCTACTACCCAGAGGTAGCTCTCTTACAGCCCTACTACCCAGAGACAGCTCTCTTACAGCCCTACTACATGGGAACAGCTCTCTTACAGCCCTACTACATGGGGACAGCTATCTTATAGCCATACTACCCAGGGCTAGCTCTCTCACAGCCCTACTACTCAGGGACAGCCCTCTTACAGCCCTACTACATGGGAACAGCTCTGTTACAGCCCTACTATATGGGGACAGCTCTCTTACAGTCCTACTACATGGGGACAGCTCTCTTACAGCCCTACTACATGGGGACAGCTCTCTTACAGCCCTACTACATGGGGACAGCTCTCTTACAGCCCTACTACACAGGGACAGCTCCCTTGTCGCCCTACTACCCAGGGACAGCTCTATTATAGCCCTACTACGCAGGGACAGCTCTCTTACAGTCCTACTACCCAGGGACAGCTCTCTTACAGCCCTACAACCCAGGGACAGCTCTCTTATAGCCCTACTACTCAGGGAAACCTCTCTCACAGCCCTACTACCCAGGGACAGCTCTCTTACAGCACTACTACCCAGGGACAGCTCTCTTACAGCCCTACTACCCAGGGACAGCTCTATCACAGCCCTAATACCCAGAGGCAGCTCTCTTACAGCCCTACTACCCAGGGACAGCTCTCTTACAGCCCTACTACCAAGTGACAGCTCTCTTACAGCCCTACTACATGGGGATAGCTCTCTTATAGCCCTACTACCCAGGGACAGCTCTCTCACAGCCCTACTACCCAGGCTCATCTCTCTTACAGTCCTACTACCCAGGGACAGCTCTCCTACAGTCCTACCATATGGGGACAGCTCTCCTACAGCCCTACTACATGGGACAGCTCTCTTACAGCCCTACTACACAGGGAAAGCTCTCTTATAACCCTACTACCCAGGGACTGCTCTATTATAGCCCTACTACCCAGGGACAGCTCTCTTACAGCCCTACTATCCAGGCACAGCTCTCTTACAGCCCTACTACCCAGGGACAGCTCTCTTACAGCTCTACTACCCAGGGACAGCTCTCTTATAGCCCTACTACCCTGGGGAAGCTCACTCACAGCCCTACTACCCAGGGACAGCTCTCTTACAGCCCTACTACCCAGGGACAGCTCTCTTACAGCCCTACTACCCAGGGACAGCTCTCTTACAGCCCTACTACATGGGGACATCTCTCTTACACCCCTACTACATGGGGACAGCTCTCTTATAGCCCTACTACACAGGGAAAGCTCTCTTACAGCCCTACTGCACAGAGGCAGCTCTCTTACAGCCCTACTACCCAGGGACAGCTCTCTTACAGCAAAACTACATAAGGATAACTCTCTTATAGCACTGCTACCCAGAGACAGCTCTATTACGGCCCTACTACCCAAGGATAACTCTCTTATAGCCCTACTTCCCAGGGACAGCTCTCTTACAGCCCTACTGCACAGAGGCAGCTTTCTTACAGCCCTCCTACCCAGGGACAGCTCTCTTACAGCCCTACTACCCAAGGATAACTCTCTTATAGCCCTACTACCCAGGGCGAGCTCTATTACAGCCCTACTACCCAAGGATAACTCTCTTACAGCCCTACTACCGAGAGGAAGCTCTCTTACAGCCCTTCTAACCCTACTACCCAGGGACAGCTCTCTTACAGCGCTACTACCCAGGGACAGCTCTCTTACAGCCCTAGTACCCATGAACAGCTCTCTTATAGTCCTACTACCCAGGGACAGCTCTCTTACAGCCCAAGTACCCAGGGACAGCTCTCTTACAGCCCTACTACCCAGGGACACCTCTCTTACAGCCCTACTACCCAGGGACAGCTCTCTTATCCCTACTACCCAGGGACAGCTCTTACAGCCCTACTACCCAGGGACAGCTCTCTTGCAGCCCTACTACCCAGGGACAGCTGTCTTATCCCTACTACCCAGGGACAGCTCTCTTACAGCCCTACTACCCAGGGACAGCTCTCTCACAGCCCTACTACCCAGGGACAGCTCTCTTACAGCCTTACTACCCAGGCACAGCTCTCTTACAGCCCTGCTACCCAGGGACAGCTCTATTATAGCCCTACTACCCAGTGACAGCTCTCTTGCAGCCCTACTACCCAGGGACAGCTGTCTTATCCCTACTACCCAGGGACAGCTCTCTTACAGCCCTACTACCCAGGTACAGCTCTCTTACAGCCCTACTACCCAGGGACAGCTCTCTTACAGCCTTACTACCCAGGCACAGCTCTCTTACAGCCCTGCTACCCAGGGACAGCTCTATTATAGCCCTACAACCCAGTGACAGCTCTCTTGCAGCCCTACTACCCAGGGACAGCTGTCTTATCCCTACTACCCAGGGACAGCTCTCTTACAGCCCTACTACCCAGGGACAGCTCTCTTACAGCCCTACTACCCAGGGACAGCTCTCTTACAGCCTGACTACCCAGGCACAGCTCTCTTACAGCCCTACTACCCATGGACAGCTCTCTTACAGCCCTACTACCCAGGCACAGCTCTCTTATAGCCCTACTAGCCAGGGACAGCTCTCTTACAGCCCTACTACCAAGGGACAGCTCTCTTACAGCCCTACTACCCAGGGACAGCTCTCTTACAGCCCTACTACCCAGGGACAGCTCTCTTACAGCCCTACTACCCAGGGACAGCTCTCTTACAGCCTTACTACCCAGGCACAGCTCTCTTACAGCCCTACTATCCAGGGACAGATCTCTTACAGCCCTACTACCCAGGGACAGCTTTCTTATTGCCCTACTAACCTGGGACAGCTCTCTCACAGCCCTACTACCCAGAGACAGCTCTCTTACAGCCCTACTACCCAAGGATAGCTCTCTTACAGCCTTACTACACGGGGACAACTCTCTTACACCCCTACTATATGGGGACAGCTCTCTTACAGCCCTATTACACAGGGACAGCTCTCTTACAGCCCTACTGCACAGAGGCAGCTCTCTTACAGCCCTACTACCCAGGGACAGCTCTCTTACAGCCCTACTACCCAGGGACAACTCTCTTACAGCCCTACTACCCAGGGACAGCTCTCTTACAGCCCTACTACCCAGGGACAGCTCTCTTACAGCCCTACTACCCAGGGACAACTCTCTTACAGCCCTACTACCCAGGCACAGTTCTCTTACAGCCCTACTACCCAGGGACAGCTCTCTTATAGCCCTACTACCCTGGGACAGCTCCCTCACAGCCCTACTACCCAGGGACAGCTCTCTTACAGCCCTACTGCCCAGGGATAGCTCTTACAGCCTTACTACATGGGGACAGCTCTCTTACACCCCTACTACACGGGGACAGCTCTCTTACAGCCCTACTGCACAGGGACAGCTCTCTTACAGCCGTACTGCACAGAGGCAGCTCTCTTACAGCCCTACTACCCAGGAATAGCTCTCTTACAGCCCTACTACCCAAGGATAACTATCTTATAGCCCTACTACCCAGGGACAGCTCTATTACAGCCCTACTACCCAAGGATAACTCTCTTATAGCCCTACTACCTAGGGACAGCTCTATTACAGCCCTACTACCCAAGGATAACTCTCTTATAGCCCTACTACCCAGGGACAGCTCTATTACAGCCCTACTACATGGGGACAGCTCTGTTACAGCCCTACTACCCAGGGACAGCTCTCTGACAGCCCTACTACCCAGAGGAAGTTCTCTTACAGCCCTTCTAACCCTTCTACCCAGGGACAGCTCTCTTACAGTCCTACTACCCAAGGACAGCTCTCTTACAGCCCTACTACCCAGGGACACCTCTCTTACAGCCCTACTACCCAGGGACACCTCTCTTACAGCCCTACTACCCAGGGACACCTCCCTTACAGCCCTACTACCCAGAGACACCTCAATTATAGCCCTACTACCCAGGGAGAGCTCTCTTTCAGCCCTACTACCCAGGGACAGCTCTCTTATCCCTACTACCCAGGGACAGCTCTTACAGCCTTACTAGCCAGGGACAGCTCTCTTACAGCCCTACTACCCAAGGATAGCTCTCTTATAGCCCTACTACCCAGGGACAGCTCTATTATAGCCCTACTACCCAGTGACAGCTCTCTTACAGCCCTACTACCCAGGGACAGCTGTCTTATCCCTACTACCCAGGGACAGTTCTCTTACAGCCCTACTACCCAGGGACAGCTCTCTTACAGCCCTTCTATCCAAGGATAACTCTCTTAAAGCCCTACTACCCAGGGACAGCTCTATAACAGCCCTACTACCCAAGGATAACTCTCTTATAGCCCTACTACCCAGGGACAGCTCTATTACAGCCCTACTACATGGAGGCAGCTCTCTTACAGCCCTACTATCCAGGGACAGCTCTCTAGACAGCCCTACTACCCAGAGGAAGCTCTCTTACAGCCCTCCTAACCCTACTACCCAGGGACAGCTCTCTTACAGCCCTACTACCCAGGGACAGCTCTCTTACAGCCCTAGTACCCATGAACAGCTCTCTTTTAGCCCTACTACCCAGGGACAGCTCTCTTACAGCCCAACTACCCAGGGACAGCTCTCTTACAGCCCTACTACCCAGGGCACCTCTCTTACAGCCCTACTACCCAGGGACACCTCTCTTACAGCCCTACTACCCAGGGACAACTCTCTTACAGCCCTACTACCCAGGGACACCTCTATTATAGCCCTACTCCCCAGGGACAGCTCTCTTACAGCCCTACTACCCAGGGACAGCTCTCTTATCCCTACTACCCAGGGACAGCTCTTACAGCCCTACTACCCAGGGACAGCTCTCTTACAGCCCTACTACCCAAGTATGGCTCTCTTATTGCCCTGCTACCCAGGGACAGCTCTATTATAGCCCTACTCCTCAGTGACAGCTCTCTTGCAGCCCTACTACCCAGGGACAGCTGTCTTATCCCTACTACCCAGGGACAGCTCTCTTACAGACCTACTACCCAGGGACAGCTCTCTTACAGCCCTACTACCCAGGGACAGCTCTCTTACAGCCCTACTACCCAGGGACAGCTCTCTTACAGCCCTACTACCCAGGGACAGCTCTCTTACAGCCCTACTACCCAGGGACAGCTCTCTTACAGCCCTACTACCCAGGGACAGCTCTCTTATCCCTACTACCCAGGGACAGCTCTTACAGCCTTACTAGCCAGTGACAGCTCTCTTACAGCCCTACTACCCAAGGATAGCTCTCTTATAGCCCTACTACCCAGGGACAGCTCTATTATAGCCCTACTACCCAGTGACAGCTCTCTTACAGCCCTACTACCCAAGGATAACTATCTTATAGCCCTACTACCCAGGGACAGCTCTATTACAGCCCTACTACCCAAGGATAACTCTCTTATAGCCCTACTACCTAGGGACAGCTCTATTACAGCCCTACTACCCAAGGATAACTCTCTTATAGCCCTACTACCCAGGGACAGCTCTATTACAGCCCTACTACATGGGGACAGCTCTGTTACAGCCCTACTACCCAGGGACAGCTCTCTGACAGCCCTACTACCCAGAGGAAGTTCTCTTACAGCCCTTCTAACCCTACTACCCAGGGACAGCTCTCTTACAGTCCTACTACCCAAGGACAGCTCTCTTACAGCCCTATTACCCAGGGACACCTCTCTTACAGCCCTACTACCCAGGGACACCTCTCTTACAGCCCTACTACCCAGGGACACCTCCCTTACAGCCCTACTACCCAGAGACAGCTCTCTTACAGCCCTACTACCCAAGGATAGCTCTCTTATAGCCCTACTACCCAGGGACAGCTCTATTATAGCCCTACTACCCAGTGACAGCTCTCTTACAGCCCTACTACCCAGGGACAGCTGTCTTATCCCTACTACCCAGGGACAGTTCTCTTACAGCCCTACTACCCAGGGACAGCTCTCTTACAGCCCTACTACCCAAGGATAGCTCTCTTATAGCCCTACTACCCAGGGACAGCTCTCTTGCAGCCCTACTACACAGGCACAGCTCTCTTACAGCCCTACTGCACAGAGGCAGCTCTCTTACAGCCCTACTACCCAGGGACAGCTCTCTTACAGCCCTACTACCCAGGGACAACTCTCTTACAGCCCTACTACCCAGGGACAGCTCTCTTGCAGCCCTACTACCCATGGACAACTCTCTTACAGCCCTACTACCCAGGCACAGCTCTCTTACAGCCCACTACCCAGGGACAGCTCTCTTACAGCCCTACTACCCAGGGACAGCTCTCTTATAGCCCTACTACCCTGGGACAGCTCTCTCACAGCCCTACTACCCAGGGACAGCTCTCTTACAGTCCTACTACCCAGGGATAGCTCTCTTACAGCCTTACTACATGGGGACAGCTCTCTTACACCCCTACTACATGGGGACAGCTCTCTTACAGCCCTACTACACAGGGACAGCTCTCTTAGAGCCCAATTGCACAGAGGCAGCTCTCTTGCAGCCCTACTACCCAGGGACAGCTCTCTTACAGCCCTTCTATCCAAGGATAACTCTCTTAAAGCCCTACTACCCAGGGACAGCTCTATAACAGCCCTACTACCCAAGGATAACTCTCTTATAGCCCTACTACCCAGGGACAGCTCTATTACAGCCCTACTACATGGGGGCAGCTCTCTTACAGCCCTACTATCCAGGGACAGCTCTCTAGACAGCCCTACTACCCAGAGGAAGCTCTCTTACAGCCCTCCTAACCCTACTACCCAGGGACAGCTCTCTTACAGCCCTACTACCCAGGGACAGCTCTCTTACAGCCCTAGTACCCATGAACAGCTCTCTTTTAGCCCTACTACCCAGGGACAGCTCTCTTTTAGCCCTACTACCCAGGGACAGCTCTCTTACAGCCCAACTACCCAGGGACAGCTCTCTTACAGCCCTACTACCCAGGGCACCTCTCTTACAGCCCTACTACCCATGGACACCTCTCTTACAGCCCTACTACCCAGGGACACCTCTCTTACAGCCCTACTACCCAGGGACACCTCTCTTACAGCCCTACTACCCAGGGACACCTCTATTATAGCCCTACTCCCCAGGGACAGCTCTCTTACAGCCCTACTACCCAGGGACAGCTCTCTTATCCCTACTACCCAGGGACAGCTCTTACAGCCCTACTACCCAGGGACAGCTCTCTTACAGCCCTACTACCCAAGTATGGCTCTCTTATTGCCCTGCTACCCACGGACAGCTCTATTATAGCCCTACTCCTCAGTGACAGCTCTCTTGCAGCCCTACTACCCAGGGACAGCTGTCTTATCCCTACTACCCAGGGACAGCTCTCTTACAGACCTACTACCCAGGGACAGCTCTCTTACAGCCCTACTACCCAGGGACAGCTCTCTTACAGCCCTACTACCCAGGGACAGCTCTCTTATAGCCCTACTATCCAGGGACAGCTCTCTTACAGCCCTACTACCCAGGGACAGCTCTCTTACAGCCCTACTACCCAGGGACAGCTCTCTTACAGCCCTACTACCCAGGGACAGCTCTCTTATCCCTACTACCCAGGGACAGCTCTTACAGCCTTACTAGCCAGGGACAGCTCTCTTACAGCCCTACTACCCAAGGATAGCTCTCTTATAGCCCTACTACCCAGGGACAGCTCTATTATAGCCCTACTACCCAGTGACAGCTCTCTTACAGCCCTACTACCCAGGGACAGCTGTCTTATCCCTACTACCCAGGGATAGCTCTCTTACAGCCCTACTACCCAGGGACAGCTCTCTTACAGCCCTACTACCCAAAGATAGCTCTCTTATAGCCCTACTACCCAGGGGCAGCTCTCTTACAGCCCTACTACACACGGACAGCGCTCTTACAGCCCTACTGCACAGAGGCAGCTCTCTTACAGCCCTACTACCCAGGGACAGCTCTCTTACAGCTCTACTACCCAGGGACAACTCTCTTACAGCCCTACTACCCAGGGACAGCTCTCTTACAGCCCTACTACCCAGGGACAGCTCTCTTACAGCCCTACTACCCATGGACAACTCTCTTACAGCCCTACTACCCAGGCACAGCTCTCTTACAGCCCACTACCCATGGACAGCTCTCTTACAGCCCTACTACCCAGGGACAGCTCTCTTATAGCCCTACTACCCTGGGACAGCTCTCTTACAGCCCTACTACCCAGGGATAGCTCTCTTACAGCCTTACTACATGGGGACAGCTCTCTTACACCCCTACTACATGGGGACAGCTCTCTTACAGCCCTACTACACAGGGACAGCTCTCTTACAGCCCTACTGCACAGAGGCAGCTCTCTTGCAGCCCTACTACCCAGGGACAGCTCTCTTACAGCCCTACTATCCAAGGATAACTCTCTTATAGCCCTACGACCCAGGGACAGCTCTATTACAGCCCTACTACCCAAGGATAACTCTCTTATAGCCCTACTACCCAGGGACAGCTCTATTACAGCCCTACTACATGGGGGCAGCTCTTTTACAGCCCTACTACCCAGGGACAGCTCTCTGACAGCCCTACTACCCAGAGGAAGCTCTCTTACAGCCCTTCTAACCCTACTACCCAGGGACAGCTCTCTTACAGCCCTACTACCCAGGGACAGCTCTCTTACAGCCCTAGTACCCATGAACAGCTCTCTTATAGCCCTACTACCCAGGGACAGCTCTCTTACAGACCAACTACCCAGGGACAGCTCTCTTACAGCCCTACTACCCAGGGCACCTCTCTTACAGCCCTACTACCCAGGGACACCTCTCTTACAGCCCTACTACCCAGGGACACCTCTCTTACAGCCTACTACCCAGGGACACCTCTATTATAGCCCTACTCCCCAGGGACAGCTCTCTTACAGCCCTACTACCCAGGGACAGCTCTCTTATCCCTACTACCCAGGGACAGCTCTTACAGCCCTACTACCCAGGGACAGCTCTCTTACAGCCCTACTACCCAAGGATGGCTCTCTTATTGCCCTGCTATCCAGGGACAGCTCTATTATAGCCCTACTCCTCAGTGACAGCTCTCTTGCAGCCCTACTACCCAGGGACAGCTGTCTTATCCCTACTACCCAGGGACAGCTCTCTTACAGACCTACTACCCAGGGACAGCTCTCTTACAGCCCTACTACACAAGGATAGCTCTCTTATAGCCCTACTACCCAGGGTCAGCTCTCTTACAGCCCTACTACCCAGGTACACCTCTCTTACAGCCCTACTACCCAGGGACACCTCTCTTACAGCCCTACTACCCAGGGACACCTCCCTTACAGCCCTACTACCCAGAGACACCTCAATTATAGCCCTACTACCCAGGGAGAGCTCTCTTTCAGCCCTACTACCCAGGGACAGCTCTCTTATCCCTACTACCCAGGGACAGCTCTTACAGCCTTACTAGCCAGGGACAGCTCTCTTACAGCCCTACTACCCAAGGATAGCTCTCTTATAGCCCTACTACCCAGGGACAGCTCTATTATAGCCCTACTACCCAGTGACAGCTCTCTTACAGCCCTACTACCCAGGGACAGCTGTCTTATCCCTACTACCCAGGGACAGTTCTCTTACAGCCCTACTACCCAGGGACAGCTCTCTTACAGCCCTTCTATCCAAGGATAACTCTCTTAAAGCCCTACTACCCAGGGACAGCTCTATAACAGCCCTACTACCCAAGGATAACTCTCTTATAGCCCTACTACCCAGGTACAGCTCTATTACAGCCCTACTACATGGAGGCAGCTCTCTTACAGCCCTACTATCCAGGGACAGCTCTCTAGACAGCCCTACTACCCAGAGGAAGCTCTCTTACAGCCCTCCTAACCCTACTACCCAGGGACAGCTCTCTTACAGCCCTACTACCCAGGGACAGCTCTCTTACAGCCCTAGTACCCATGAACAGCTCTCTTTTAGCCCTACTACCCAGGGACAGCTCTCTTACAGCCCAACTACCCAGGGACAGCTCTCTTACAGCCCTACTACCCAGGGCACCTCTCTTACAGCCCTACTACCCAGGGACACCTCTCTTACAGCCCTACTACCCAGGGACACCTCTCTTACAGCCCTACTACCCAGGGACACCTCTATTATAGCCCTACTCCCCAGGGACAGCTCTCTTACAGCCCTACTACCCAGGGACAGCTCTCTTATCCCTACTACCAAGGGACAGCTCTTACAGCCCTACTACCCAGGGACAGCTCTCTTACAGCCCTACTACCCAAGTATGGCTCTCTTATTGCCCTGCTACCCAGGGACAGCTCTATTATAGCCCTACTCCTCAGTGACAGCTCTCTTGCAGCCCTACTACCCAGGGACAGCTGTCTTATCCCTACTACCCAGGGACAGCTCTCTTACAGACCTACTACCCAGGGACAGCTCTCTTACAGCCCTACTACCCAGGGACAGCTCTCTTACAGCCCTACTACCCAGGGACAGCTCTCTTATAGCCATACTATCCAGGGACAGCTCTCTTACAGCCCTACTACCCAGGGACACCTCTCTTACAGCACTACTACCCAGGGACAGCTCTCTTACAGCCCTACTACCCAGGGACAGCTCTCTTATCCCTACTACCCAGGGACAGCTCTTACAGCCTTACTAGCCAGTGACAGCTCTCTTACAGCCCTACTACCCAAGGATAGCTCTCTTATAGCCCTACTACCCAGGGACAGCTCTATTATAGCCCTACTACCCAGTGACAGCTCTCTTACAGCCCTACTACCCAAGGATAACTATCTTATAGCCCTACTACCCAGGGACAGCTCTATTACAGCCCTACTACCCAAGGATAACTCTCTTATAGCCCTACTACCTAGGGACAGCTCTATTACAGCCCTACTACCCAAGGATAACTCTCTTATAGCCCTACTACCCAGGGACAGCTCTATTACAGCCCTACTACATGGGGACAGCTCTGTTACAGCCCTACTACCCAGGGACAGCTCTCTGACAGCCCTACTACCCAGAGGAAGTTCTCTTACAGCCCTTCTAACCCTACTACCCAGGGACAGCTCTCTTACAGTCCTACTACCCAAGGACAGCTCTCTTACAGCCCTATTACCCAGGGACACCTCTCTTACAGCCCTACTACCCAGGGACACCTCTCTTACAGCCCTACTACCCAGGGACACCTCCCTTACAGCCCTACTACCCAGAGACAGCTCTCTTACAGCCCTACTACCCAAGGATAGCTCTCTTATAGCCCTACTACCCAGGGACAGCTCTATTATAGCCCTACTACCCAGTGACAGCTCTCTTACAGCCCTACTACCCAGGGACAGCTGTCTTATCCCTACTACCCAGGGACAGTTCTCTTACAGCCCTACTACCCAGGGACAGCTCTCTTACAGCCCTACTACCCAAGGATAGCTCTCTTATAGCCCTACTACCCAGGGACAGCTCTCTTGCAGCCCTACTACACAGGCACAGCTCTCTTACAGCCCTACTGCACAGAGGCAGCTCTCTTACAGCCCTACTACCCAGGGACAGCTCTCTTACAGCCCTACTACCCAGGGACAACTCTCTTACAGCCCTACTACCCAGGGACAGCTCTCTTGCAGCCCTACTACCCATGGACAACTCTCTTACAGCCCTACTACCCAGGCACAGCTCTCTTACAGCCCACTACCCAGGGACAGCTCTCTTACAGCCCTACTACCCAGGGACAGCTCTCTTATAGCCCTACTACCCTGGGACAGCTCTCTCACAGCCCTACTACCCAGGGACAGCTCTCTTACAGTCCTACTACCCAGGGATAGCTCTCTTACAGCCTTACTACATGGGGACAGCTCTCTTACACCCCTACTACATGGGGACAGCTCTCTTACAGCCCTACTACACAGGGACAGCTCTCTTAGAGCCCTATTGCACAGAGGCAGCTCTCTTGCAGCCCTACTACCCAGGGACAGCTCTCTTACAGCCCTTCTATCCAAGGATAACTCTCTTAAAGCCCTACTACCCAGGGACAGCTCTATAACAGCCCTACTACCCAAGGATAACTCTCTTATAGCCCTACTACCCAGGGACAGCTCTATTACAGCCCTACTACATGGGGGCAGCTCTCTTACAGCCCTACTATCCAGGGACAGCTCTCTAGACAGCCCTACTACCCAGAGGAAGCTCTCTTACAGCCCTCCTAACCCTACTACCCAGGGACAGCTCTCTTACAGCCCTACTACCCAGGGACAGCTCTCTTACAGCCCTAGTACCCATGAACAGCTCTCTTTTAGCCCTACTACCCAGGGACAGCTCTCTTTTAGCCCTACTACCCAGGGACAGCTCTCTTAGAGCCCAACTACCCAGGGACAGCTCTCTTACAGCCCTACTACCCAGGGCACCTCTCTTACAGCCCTACTACCCAGGGACACCTCTCTTACAGCCCTACTACCCAGGGACACCTCTCTTACAGCCCTACTACCCAGGGACACCTCTCTTACAGCCCTACTACCCAGGGACACCTCTATTATAGCCCTACTCCCCAGGGACAGCTCTCTTACAGCCCTACTACCCAGGGACAGCTCTCTTATCCCTACTACCCAGGGACAGCTCTTACAGCCCTACTACCCAGGGACAGCTCTCTTACAGCCCTACTACCCAAGTATGGCTCTCTTATTGCCCTGCTACCCACGGACAGCTCTCTTACAGCCCTACTACCCAGGGACAGCTCTCTTACAGCCCTACTACCCAGGGACAGCTCTCTTATAGCCCTACTATCCAGGGACAGCTCTCTTACAGCCCTACTACCCAGGGACAGCTCTCTTACAGCCCTACTACCCAGGGTCAGCTGTCTTACAGCCCTACTACCCAGGGACAGCTCTCTTATCCCTACTACCCAGGGACAGCTCTTACAGCCTTACTAGCCAGGGACAGCTCTCTTACAGCCCTACTACCCAAGGATAGCTCTCTTATAGCCCTACTACCCAGGGACAGCTCTATTATAGCCCTGCTACCCAGTGACAGCTCTCTTACAGCCCTACTACCCAGGGACAGCTGTCTTATCCCTACTACCCAGGGATAGCTCTCTTACAGCCCTACTACCCAGGGACAGCTCTCTTACAGCCCTACTACCCAAAGATAGCTCTCTTATAGCCCTACTACCCAGGGGCAGCTCTCTTACAGCCCTACTAAACAGGGACAGCGCTCTTACAGCCCTACTGCACAGAGGCAGCTCTCTTACAGCCCTACTACCCAGGGACAGCTCTCTTACAGCTCTACTACCCAGGGACAACTCTCTTACAGCCCTACTACCCAGGGACAGCTCTCTTACAGCCCTACTACCCAGGGACAGCTCTCTTACAGCCCTACTACCCATGGACAACTCTCTTACAGCCCTACTACCCAGGCACAGCTCTCTTACAGCCCACTACCCATGGACAGCTCTCTTACAGCCCTACTACCCAGGGACAGCTCTCTTATAGCCCTACTACCCTGGGACAGCTCTCTTACAGCCCTACTACCCAGGGATAGCTCTCTTACAGCCTTACTACATGGGGACAGCTCTCTTACACCCCTACTACATGGGGACAGCTCTCTTACAGCCCTACTACACAGGGACAGCTCTCTTACAGCCCTACTGCACAGAGGCAGCTCTCTTGCAGCCCTACTACCCAGGGACAGCTCTCTTACAGCCCTACTATCCAAGGATAACTCTCTTATAGCCCTACGACCCAGGGACAGCTCTATTACAGCTCTACTACCCAAGGATAACTCTCTTATAGCCCTACTACCCAGGGACAGCTCTATTACAGCCCTACTACATGGGGGCAGCTCTCTTACAGCCCTACTACCCAGGGACAGCTCTCTGACAGCCCTACTACCCAGAGGAAGCTCTCTTACAGCCCTTCTAACCCTACTACCCAGGGACAGCTCTCTTACAGCCCTACTACCCAGGGACAGCTCTCTTACAGCCCTAGTACCCATGAACAGCTCTCTTATAGCCCTACTACCCAGGGACAGCTCTCTTACAGACCAACTACCCAGGGACAGCTCTCTTACAGCCCTACTACCCAGGGCACCTCTCTTACAGCCCTACTACCCAGGGACACCTCTCTTACAGCCCTACTACCCAGGGACACCTCTCTTACAGCCTACTACCCAGGGACACCTCTATTATAGCCCTACTCCCCAGGGACAGCTCTCTTACAGCCCTACTACCCAGGGACAGCTCTCTTATCCCTACTACCCAGGGACAGCTCTTACAGCCCTACTACCCAGGGACAGCTCTCTTACAGCCCTACTACCCAAGGATGGCTCTCTTATTGCCCTGCTACCCAGGGACAGCTCTATTATAGCCCTACTCCTCAGTGACAGCTCTCTTGCAGCCCTACTACCCAGGGACAGCTGTCTTATCCCTACTACCCAGGGACAGCTCTCTTACAGACCTACTACCCAGGGACAGCTCTCTTACAGCCCTACTACACAAGGATAGCTCTCTTATAGCCCTACTACCCAGGGTCAGCTCTCTTACAGCCCTACTACCCAGGGACAGCTCTCTTACAGCCCTACTACCCAGGGACAGCTCTCTTATAGCCCTACTATCCAGGGACAGCTCTCTTACAGCCCTACTACCCAGGGACAGCTCTCTTACAGCCCTACTACCCAGGGACAGCTCTCTTCCAGCCCTACTACCCAGGGACAGCTCTCTTACAGCCCTACTACCCAGGGACAGCTCTCTTACAGCCCTACTACCCAGGGACAGCTCTCTTACAGCCTTACTACCCAGGGACAGCTCTCTTACAGCCTTTCTACCCAGGGACAGCTCTCTTACAGCCCTACTACCCAGGGACAGCTTTCTTATTGCCCTACTATCCTGGGACAGCTCTCTCACAGCCCTACTACCCAGAGACAGCTCTCTTACAGCCCTACTACCCAGGGATAGCTCTCTTACAGCCTTACTACACGGGGACAGCTCTCTTACACCCCTACTATATGGGGACAGCTCTCTTACAGCCCTACTACCAAGGGACAACTCTCTTACAGCCCTACTACCCAGGCACAGCTCTCTTACATCCCTACTACCCAGGGACAGCTCTCTTATAGCCCTACTACCCTGGGACAGCTCCCTCACAGCCCTACTACCCAGGGACAGCTCTCTTACAGCCCTACTACCCAGGGATAGCTCTCTTACAGCCTTACTACATGGGGACAGCTCTCTTACACCCCTACTACATGGGGACAGCTCTCTTACACCCCTACTACATGGGGACAGCTCTCTTACAGCCCTACTACACAGGGACAGCTCTATTATAGCCCTACTACTCAGTGACAGCTCTCTTACAGCCCTACTACCCAAGGATAACTATCTTATAGCCCTACTACCCAGGGACAGCTCTATTACAGCCCTACTACCCAAGGATAACTCTCTTATAGCCCTACTACCTAGGGACAGCTCTATTACAGCCCTACTACCCAAGGATAACTCTCTTATAGCCCTACTACCCAGGGACAGCTCTATTACAGCCCTACTACATGGGGACAGCTCTGTTACAGCCCTACTACCCAGGGACAGCTCTCTGACAGCCCTACTACCCAGAGGAAGTTCTCTTACAGCCCTTCTAACCCTACTACCCAGGGACAGCTCTCTTACAGTCCTACTACCCAAGGACAGCTCTCTTACAGCCCTACTACCCAGGGACACCTCTCTTACAGCCCTACTACCCAGGGACACCTCTCTTACAGCCCTACTACCCAGGGACACCTCCCTTACAGCCCTACTACCCAGAGACAGCTCTCTTACAGCCCTACTACCCAAGGATAGCTCTCTTATAGCCCTACTACCCAGGGAAAGCTCTATTATAGCCCTACTACCCAGTGACAGCTCTCTTACAGCCCTACTACCCAGGGACAGCTGTCTTATCCCTACTACCCAGGGACAGTTCTCTTACAGCCCTACTACCCAGGGACAGCTCTCTTACAGCCCTACTACCCAAGGATAGCTCTCTTATAGCCCTACTACCCAGGGACAGCTCTCTTGCAGCCCTACTACACAGGGACAGCTCTCTTACAGCCCTACTGCACAGAGGCAGCTCTCTTACAGCCCTACTACCCAGGGACAGCTCTCTTACAGCCCTACTACCCAGGGACAACTCTCTTACAGCCCTACTACCCAGGGACAGCTCTCTTGCAGCCCTACTACCCATGGACAACTCTCTTACAGCCCTACTACCCAGGCACAGCTCTCTTACAGCCCACTACCCAGGGACAGCTCTCTTACAGCCCTACTACCCAGGGACAGCTCTCTTATAGCCCTACTACCCTGGGACAGCTCTCTCACAGCCCTACTACCCAGGGACAGCTCTCTTACAGCCCTACTACCCAGGGATAGCTCTCTTACAGCCTTACTACATGGGGACAGCTCTCTTACACCCCTACTACATGGGGACAGCTCTCTTACAGCCCTACTACACAGGGACAGCTCTCTTACAGCCCTATTGCACAGAGGCAGCTCTCTTGCAGCCCTACTACCCAGGGACAGCTCTCTTACAGCCCTTCTATCCAAGGATAACTCTCTTAAAGCCCTACTACCCAGGGACAGCTCTATAACAGCCCTACTACCCAAGGATAACTCTCTTCTAGCCCTACTACCCAGGGACAGCTCTATTACAGCCCTACTACATGGGGGCAGCTCTCTTACAGCCCTACTATCCAGGGACAGCTCTCTAGACAGCCCTACTACCCAGAGGAAGCTCTCTTACAGCCCTCCTAACCCTACTACCCAGGGACAGCTCTCTTACAGCCCTACTACCCAGGGACAGCTCTCTTACAGCCCTAGTACCCATGAACAGCTCTCTTTTAGCCCTACTACCCAGGGACAGCTCTCTTTTAGCCCTACTACCCAGGGACAGCTCTCTTACAGCCCAACTACCCAGGGACAGCTCTCTTACAGCCCTACTACCCAGGGCACCTCTCTTACAGCCCTACTACCCAGGGACACCTCTCTTACAGCCCTACTACCCAGGGACACCTCTCTTACAGCCCTACTACCCAGGGACACCTCTCTTATAGCCCTACTACCCAGGGACACCTCTATTATAGCCCTACTCCCCAGGGACAGCTCTCTTACAGCCCTACTACCCAGGGACAGCTCTCTTATCCCTACTACCCAGGGACAGCTCTTACAGCCCTACTACCCAGGGACAGCTCTCTTACAGCCCTACTACCCAAGTATGGCTCTCTTATTGCCCTGCTACCCAGGGACAGCTCTATTATAGCCCTACTCCTCAGTGACAGCTCTCTTGCAGCCCTACTACCCAGGGACAGCTGTCTTATCCCTACTACCCAGGGACAGCTCTCTTACAGACCTACTACCCAGGGACAGCTCTCTTACAGCCCTACTACCCAGGGACAGCTCTCTTACAGCCCTACTACCCAGGGACAGCTCTCTTATAGCCCTACTATCCAGGGACAGCTCTCTTACAGCCCTACTACCCAGGGACAGCTCTCTTACAGCCCTACTACCCAGGGACAGCTCTCTTACAGCCCTACTACCCAGGGACAGCTCTCTTATCCCTACTACCCAGGGACAGCTCTTACAGCCTTACTAGCCAGGGACAGCTCTCTTACAGCCCTACTACCCAAGGATAGCTCTCTTATAGCCCTACTACCCAGGGACAGCTCTATTATAGCCCTACTACCCAGTGACAGCTCTCTTACAGCCCTACTACCCAGGGACAGCTGTCTTATCCCTACTACCCAGGGATAGCTCTCTTACAGCCCTACTACCCAGGGACAGCTCTCTTACAGCCCTACTACCCAAAGATAGCTCTCTTATAGCCCTAATACCCAGGGGCAGCTCTCTTACAGCCCTACTACACAGGGACAGCGCTCTTACAGCCCTACTGCACAGAGGCAGCTCTCTTACAGCCCTACTACCCAGGGACAGCTCTCTTACAGCCCTACTACCCAGGGACAACTCTCTTACAGCCCTACTACCCAGGGACAGCTCTCTTACAGCCCTACTACCCAGGGACAGCTCTCTTACAGCCCTACTACCCATGGACAACTCTCTTACAGCCCTACTACCCAGGCACAGCTCTCTTACAGCCCACTACCCATGGACAGCTCTCTTACAGCCCTACTACCCAGGGACAGCTCTCTTATAGCCCTACTACCCTGGGACAGCTCTCTTACAGCCCTACTACCCAGGGATAGCTCTCTTACAGCCTTACTACATGGTGACAGCTCTCTTACACCCCTACTACATGGGGACAGCTCTCTTACAGCCCTACTACACAGGGACAGCTCTCTTACAGCCCTACTGCACAGAGGCAGCTCTCTTGCAGCCTTACTACCCAGGGACAGCTCTCTTACAGCCCTACTATCCAAGGATAACTCTCTTATAGCCCTACTACCCAGGGACAGCTCTATTACAGCCCTACTACCCAAGGATAACTCTCTTATAGCCCTACTACCCAGGGACAGCTCTATTACAGCCCTACTACATGGGGGCAGCTCTCTTACAGCCCTACTACCCAGGGACAGCTCTCTGACAGCCCTACTACCCAGAGGAAGCTCTCTTACAGCCCTTCTAACCCTACTACCCAGGGACAGCTCTCTTACAGCCCTACTACCCAGGGACAGCTCTCTTACAGCCTTAGTACCCATGAACAGCTCTCTTATAGCCCTACTACCCAGGGACAGCTCTCTTACAGACCAACTACCCAGGGACAGCTCTCTTACAGCCCTACTACCCAGGGCACCTCTCTTACAGCCCTACTACCCAGGGACACCTCTCTTACAGCCCTACTACCCAGGGACACCTCTCTTACAGCCTACTACCCAGGGACACCTCTATTATAGCCCTACTCCCCAGGGACAGCTCTCTTACAGCCCTACTACCCAGGGACAGCTCTCTTATCCCTACTACCCAGGGACAGCTCTTACAGCCCTACTACCCAGGGACAGCTCTCTTACAGCCCTACTACCCAAGGATGGCTCTCTTATTGCCCTGCTACCCAGGGACAGTTCTATTATAGCCCTACTCCTCAGTGACAGCTCTCTTGCAGCCCTACTACCCAGGGACAGCTGTCTTATCCCTACTACCCAGGGACAGCTCTCTTACAGACCTACTACCCAGGGACAGCTCTCTTACAGCCCTACTACACAAGGATAGCTCTCTTATAGCCCTACTACCCAGGGACAGCTCTCTTACAGCCCTACTACCCAGGGACAGCTCTCTTATAGCCCTACTATCCAGGGACAGCTCTCTTACAGCCCTACTACCCAGGGACAGCTCTCTTACAGCCCTACTACCCAGGGACAGCTCTCTTCCAGCCCTACTACCCAGGGACAGCTCTCTTACAGCCCTACTACCCAGGGACAGCTCTCTTACAGCCCTACTACCCAGGGACAGCTCTCTTACAGCCCTACTACCCAGGGACAGCTCTCTTACAGCCTTACTACCCAGGGACAGCTCTCTTACAGCCCTACTACCCAGGGACAGCTTTCTTATTGCCCTACTATCCTGGGACAGCTCTCTCACAGCCCTACTACCCAGAGACAGCTCTCTTACAGCCCTACTACCCAGGGATAGCTCTCTTACAGCCTTACTACACGGGGACAGCTCTCTTACACCCCTACTATATGGGGACAGCTCTCTTACAGCCCTACTACCAAGGGACAACTCTCTTACAGCCCTACTACCCAGGCACAGCTCTCTTACATCCCTACTACCCAGGGACAGCTCTCTTATAGCCCTACTACCCTGGGACAGCTCCCTCACAGCCCTACTACCCAGGGACAGCTCTCTTACAGCCCTACTACCCAGGGATAGCTCTCTTACAGCCTTACTACATGGGGACAGCTCTCTTACACCCCTACTACATGGGGACAGCTCTCTTACACCCCTACTACATGGGGACAGCTCTCTTACAGCCCTACTACACAGGGACAGCTCTCTTACAGCCCTACTGCACAGAGGCAGCTCTCTTACAGCCCTACTAACCAGGAACAGCTCTCTTACAGCCCTACTACCCAAGGATAACTCTCTTATAGCCCTACTACCCAGGGACAGCTCTATTACAGCCCTACTACCCAAGGATAACTCTCTTATAGCCCTACTACCTAGGGACAGCTCTATTACAGCCCTACTACCCAAGGATAACTCTCTTATAGCCCTACTACCCAGGGACAGCACTATTACAGCCCTACTACATGGGGACAGCTCTGTTACAGCCCTACTACCCAGAGGAAGCTCTCTTACAGCCCTTCTAACCCTACTACCCAGGGACAGCTCTCTTACAGCCCTACTACCCAGGGACAGCTCTTTTACAGCCCTACTACCCATGAACAGCTCTATTATAGCCTACTACCCAGGGACAGCTCTCTTACAGTCCTACTACCCAGGGACAGCTCTCTTACAGCCCTACTACCCAGGGACACCTCTCTTACAGCCCTACTACCCAGGGACACCTCTCTTACAGCCCTACTACCCAGGGACACCTCCCTTACAGCCCTACTACCCAGAGACACCTCTATTATAGCCCTACTACCCAAGGACAGCTCTCTTACAGCCCTACTACCCAGGGACAGCTCTCTTATTCCTACTACCCAGGGACAGCTCTTACAGCCTTACTAGCCAGGGACAGCTCTCTTACAGCCCTACTACCCAAGGATAGCTCTCTTATAGCCCTACTACCCAGGGACAGCTCTATTATAGCCCTACTACCCAGTGACAGCTCTCTTACAGCCCTACTACCCAGGGACAGCTGTCTTATCCCTCCTACCCAGGGACAGCTCTCTTACAGCCCTACTACCCAGGGACAGCTCTCTTACAGCCCTACTACCCAAGGATAGCTCTCTTATAGCCCTGCTACCCAGGGACAGCTCTCTTACAGCCCTACTACCCAGGGACAGCTCTCTTACAGCCCTACTACCCTCGGACAGCTCTCTTATAGCCCTACTAGCCAGGGACAGCTCTTTTACAGCCCTACTACCCAGGGACAGCTCTCTTACAGCCCTACTACCCAGGGACAGCTCTCTTACTGCCCTACTACCCAGGGACAGCTTTCTTACAGCCCCTGTCCTGTCCATGGATTGGAGTCCGTGTTTGTACCATGTGGCACAGACGTCTGCCCTTACAATAACAACTGGTACTTTGAAGGCAACCATAATGCTGATGTCCCCCTATGTGAAAATTAGTTTGACACCCTTGTTTTAGATGATCGCTTTTTACTGATACAAAGAATGCTGTTCAACATCGCCGTGTACATGTATTTTTATGTAGGGCCAATACATTACATGTGTTATAGTGAAAATATCAGCTTTAGACAGGTTTATAATATACATTGATTATTATCATTCATAACATTCAACTAATTGACAGGTGAAGTGAATAACAGTGATTATTATGTTACAGTGGTATATGTCAAATAATGAAATATATAAGCCAGCCAGTGAATAGTCAATTATTGAAGGTATTATGTTGGAAGCAAAGAAAAATGGGTAAGTATACAAGCAAGGCCAGAGCAATAATGGCTACAACAGTGCTTCTCAATCGGTGAGTCTGGCGTCATACCTCGCCCTAGAGGCGCCCCCTAGTTGTTTGTGATACAAAGCTGGGAAGATGATGCTGATAGAAGTGACTATAGGCTGCATAGCCCTTTGTATGGCTGCAACAATACACGGCTTAGCAACGTAATTTATTCACTTTCTACTAATTTCAATGTTTATTCAGAATTTAGGAGAAAATTTCAGGGTAAATTGAGCAATATTTTTAATTTTGCTGTGAACTTTCACCACATACGGTGAGATTCAGGCTACACCTGGGTCTGTCAGGCTCAAGTAGAAAAAGTTTGAGAAGACTTGATGCTGATCCATAATACTGGATCAGAGTATCCACATAATGGCATGTTTTGCGGAGTGTTTGGTTATGGTATTGGCTAGTATCTACCACATTAGGACAACTAGTGAACTTGCAACGGGATGACGGGAGGTTCTAAGGTCATTGATACTTCTGGGCTGCAAAGACTAGTCTGTCGGTCTGATCCTAAATAAGAGCTATTGTAGAATAAATTGCTGAAAAAGTAATAGCTATTTATCAAAGAAAGTTGTCAAAAGTATACAGTACTTGCAGCATGTGAAGCTGTGTTGCCCCAAACAAGTTATAGTGCCCATGCTGACTCCTGTCCACCAGAAGCATCTACAAAGGGCATTTGAGCATCAGAACTATGCCATGTAAAGAAACCAACAGCTCAAAGTAGACTTTCACAGTCTTTGCCCAGCCACTCTGTTTAGCAGAGTCTAAGGAGCTTTTTAGGTTTTAAACCCTTTAGCTCCTTTGCAGGAGTCTTGTCTACCCTGCAGAGGCTCACAGATTGTGTCCACAGTGTAGTCGCTGACTCGGGAGGCAAGCTGAAGAAATAAATTTAACAACCTAGGGTCAGAACCATACAAACATTGGGTCAGAGTCCAGGCAGAATGCTCAGGCAAAAAAAAAGGTCAAACAAACAAAGGTCAAATCAGAAGGATCATCCAGGGCTAAATCCAGAAGAGGAGTCAAGAAGCAGCCAGGTCAGAACTCTGATAAACGGTCCAATAAAGGGCACTTGGTTCAGCACACTCTAAACATAAAGAAGTTATCTACTACATCGATATTAATGACCTACCATTAGGATAGGGAATTACTATCAGATCTGTGGGGGTTCGACATCCTATATCCCTTCACTTCCATTGGGGCTTAGCTGCAGTACCCTTGAGTGACCACTACACAGTGTACAGAGGCTGTTTATATCTGTCTGCCACTGGTGCTGTAAACAGCTGATCAGTGGGGGTGTCAGGTGTTGGACCCTGACCGATCTGAAATTGATGACCGATTCTATGGATAGGTCATCATTATGAAAGTAATGGAGAAACCACTTTAAATAGGGTGCTGTTATGGCACAGCTAATAAATATGAGGACTCCATGATTGACAGGACTAGAAGGAATAAATCTAATAACAGATTCTTTTTAGGTAAAAGGAAATAATTTAAGATTTTCTAATTAATGTACTATTTTGTGCAAAAAAGTGTACCAAATATATCTGTAATACAGTGTCATTAACCTATGATTGTGCTTCATGACTACAATTCTTTAGTGCTGCCCATGGTATATTACACTCTCATTATTGCTTGCGTATGAGCAAATACAAACAAAATGGAAACTGTATCATACATCTTTGTCCAAACTAACAAGTGGACAGACTGATCTACGTATGGGAAATTCAGTCACAGCAATACAAAAAACAGGGCCAAAGCACTGCTGCAACGTTTCAGTAGTTTATCAAGACAATAGTTTCCGATAAAGCTGGAATGTTTCTTTTAATTACGTAATCCTAATTCAATCCAATTGTACAAGTGCATCTAATCGCCAACCACTGCAGACTTCTAAATTACTCATCAAGTTCTGCACGCGTAGGCACAGAATCATTGTTTTATGCACAGGCTCGTCCCTCCTATCTGAGGTTACTCTCGTTCAAAGAACTAGGATGTCACCGAGCCCTGCTCAGACACAGAAGCCTAGGAAGGTTTATTCAGGTGCACAGAAAACCTCAGCTCTATGCGCTGGAGCTGCTTTTGCTCTTAATTCTCACATTTGCCTTTTGTCTATTTCAGCACCAAGCAAATTAAACCAAAGAGGACAATGTGTGCCTGTGTTCTGGATTTCTAGAGCCAAGGACATTCCTTCTAGCAGCTGGGCATAATCTAGAGAGTAAATATATTTGTATATTAGGCCATGTATATAAGGGTAAAAAGTCATTCACTCCGCTTCCACTTGTCATTTTAACAAATGACCTTAAAGGGAACCTGTCAGGACAAAATAATACCAATTTTGTAGCACTAGCAATCCGATGTGCCAGCGTTAAGAAATCAAGCTTTCAAGCCCCAAATGAAAATCCTAGAAGTGCATTGGGGGTGTGCCAATGCACTCAATGACCATTGACACGCCCCCATTGCACTTCCAAACAAATTTACATGTGTCTTCAAAGCTTGATTTTTCTTCACTGGAATATCGGATTGCTGCAAAATAGGTATCATTTTTATACTGAGACTTGTATTTATTTATTATGCTTGCTTATATAGTACCGTCATATTCTGCAGCACTTTACAGACATTATTGGCATTGTCCCCATTGGGATTTACAATCTAGATTCCCTATCAGTTTGTCTTTGGAGTGTGGGAGGAAACTGGAGAATCCGGAGGAAACCCAGGCAAACACGGGGAGAACATACAAACTCCTTACAGATGTTGTCCTTGGTGGGATTTGAACCCAGGACCCCAGAACTGCAAAGCCACACTGCTGCCCCACAGCCATACCACTAGTTTCAGTTGTAAATTCTACCTGACAGGTACTTTTTAATAAACTTATATTGATAGCACAGCTGTCCAAAATATTTAAAATAATCAGTAATTGGGCTATACACAATATTTGACTTTTCTCCGAGAAGTCACATGAATCCCAGGCATGTGATGTTACAGAAATGCTTAGCTATTGCTATCAGGTCCGCAGTAGCTGCCTGCCCTTCCTGTCTATCAGTGTTGACAATGACCTGCCATCAGTAGTTGTGGAGCACATTTGTGTGTAATGAATTATGATATACATAGGTTAAGGTTATCTCACATATTTACAAGGTCCATTCCAAAAATATAAAAAAAATCTCTGGGCATTCAATCATTTAAAGAGTTCACTGTGCAGACACATGTTGGCTCCATACAGTCGTTTTATGGACGGCTGCATGTATGTACGGCAGGATGGCAGAAGACATAAGGTCTCCCCCAAAAAAATGTAAATAATTGTCGTGGGTCACCAAAGATCAGATCTCACAACTTTCCATCCTTTACATTATAGTTTTCCTCCTGCTGACGTCCTAGATCTCTCTTTCATTGCCCCCATAAAGTGTGATGGCAATAAAAGGGCCCCCCAAACACAGTATGAAACCCCCATGGTGAATTCCTCCACATGCACAGTATAATGACCCTACTGTACCCCACCTCAACTCCCAGGGTAAAGTATGCTGACCCCAACACAGTATGATCCCCCAACTTGTGAGCCGCTAGAGAGGATGGTACATAATAAGGGAGGGTGTTATACATAATAAAAGAGGAAACTATATAACTAAGGATGGCGCTATACATAATAAGTGAGTACACTATATACTAAGGGACTGTGCTATACATAATAAGGCTACATTCCTGCATCTGTGTGCAGTGTCGGTTTTCTGCCCTGTTTTACTGACGCATTGAGCATGTCCTATTCTAATCCTCAAAATCGGATCAGAACAGGACATTCTCTGACCCTCTTAGATCTCATTCTCAGATCCGTGATTTTCATGGATGTGTGAATGGATCTATAAAACTGTACGAGTCCGTCGACTATCCGATAAAAAGATCTGTCAGCACACGGACATTTCACACAAATGTGAGAATGTGGCCTAAGGGATTTTACAGATAACATTATCACTGCAAGTCACACAGTGCAGATATAGAATAATATTTACATCCAGGAACTTACCGCTGACGTCTCATCTGATCAGAGATGGTTTCTGCTGCTTCTTCTCCATCTGGTCAGACCTTCATGTCCACATCTCCCAGCCACGACTCGTCTTGTCACGATGATCTCCAGCCTAGAAAATAACAAGGTCACATATTGTATATGTACATGTGTCTCCCCCGCTCTGCGTCCTCGACTACAGATATGTAACCCCCCCCCCCCATTAATATACTATTAGCCACTTAGTAATCAAAATATAAAGTGATAAGCAGCACTGTGCCCCCCATTAACTATAATCTGCACCGGCCAGTCTCTGTGACTCTCCCCAATTAACTGTAAGGCTATGTGCACATGGAAAATATACAAGGCTTTACAGTACAAGCAAAGTGAAACCCCCATAATTGCTCTGCCCCATCACCCCCATCATTGCTCTCTCCCAGCACCCCCGTCATTGCTCTCTCCTACCACCTCCATCATTGCTCTCTGTCAGCACCCCCATCATTACTCTCTCCCAGCACCCCCGTCATAGCTCTGTCCCAGCACCCCCGTCATTGCTCTGTCCCAGCACCCTCATCGTTGCTCTCTCCCAGCACCCCCATCATTGCTCTCTCTCAGCACCCGCATCATTGCTCTGTCCCATCACCCCCATCATTTCTCTCTCCCAGCCCCCATCACTGCTCTGTCCCAGCACCCCTATCATTGCTCTGTCCCAGCACCTTCATCATTGCTTCTCCCAGCACTCCCATCATTGCTCTCTCCCAGCACCCCCATCATTGCGCTCTCCCAGCACCCCCATCATTTCCTCTCAGCACCCCCATCATTACTCTGTCCCAGCACCTCCATCATTGCTCTCTCCCAGCCCCACATCATTGCTCTCTCCCAGCCCCCCACCATTGCTCTGTCCCAGCACCCCCATCATTGCTCTCTCCCAGCAACACGTCATTGCTCTCCCCTTCCCCACCATTGCTCTCCCCAGCCCTATCAGCCCCATTATTGCTCTTCCCAGCCCCACCAGCCCCATTATTGCTCTTCCCAGCCTCATCATTCCTCTCCCCAGCCCCATCAGCCCCATTATTGCTCACCCCAGCCCCACCATCCCATCATTGCTCTCCCCAGCCCCACCATCCCCATCATTGCTCTCCCCAGCCCCATCATTCCTCTCCCCAGCCCTACCATCCCATTATTCCCCTCCCCAGCTCCATCAACTCCATTATTCTTCTCCCCAGTCCCATCATTCCTCTCCACAGCCCCATTATTGCTCTTCCCAGCCCCATTAGTTCCATTATTCCTATCCCAAGCCCCATCATTCCTCTCCCCAGCCCCATCATTGCTCTCCCCTGCCCCATCAACCCCATTATTCCTCTCCCCAGCCCCATTATTGCTCTCCCCAGCCCCATCAACCCCATTATTCCTCTCGCCAGCCCCATCAGCCCTCTCCCCAGCCCCAATATTTCTCTCCCCAGCCCCATCATAGCTCTCCCCAGTCCCATCAGCCCCATTATTGCTCTTCCCAGCCCCATCTTTCCTCTCCCCAGCCCCACCATCCCACCATTGCTCTCCCCCCACCTCCCCTCCCCAGCATTTCAGTAAAAAAAAACATAAAAAAACAACAACTTACCTCAGCTCGCTCCCCTGCAGCAGCATCCTCCTGGTTGCCGGCAGCTTTCTTCATGACCCAGGCGCGCGCAGCATGATGACGTCATCAAGCTGCACGCGCCTGGGTTAGGGAGGAAGCAGGGTTGCATCTAGTTTGGAGTTGATTATTTGTGGTCCTCAAAAAATCAACTCCATTCTAGCTGATTCACCATTGAGCCGTCTAAATCGGAGTTGATTTTTTGAGGCCTCATTTTATCAACTCCACTCTAGGCGGCTCACTACTGAAGTGACTGGATCGGAGTGGATATTTTGTGGTCCTCATTCCAGCTTCTCCGCTCTAGACGGTTCACTTTTGAGGTGACTAGATTGGAGTTGATGTTTTGATAATCTCTCTGCAGCTTCTGCATTCTAGACAGTTCAGTTTCTACAGTGACGTTCCTCAAAAAATCACCTCCAATGTCCAGAATGGAGCAGATTCCTGGATCCTCATAGCCTGCAATGTAGTGGAATTGGAATGTACACACATTGTAGATCTATATCAGCTTTAGAATTGTAATGATTTCATGTTTTTATTTTTT
Source organism: Phyllobates terribilis (assembly GCF_046119375.1). Lineage (NCBI taxonomy): Eukaryota > Metazoa > Chordata > Amphibia > Anura > Dendrobatidae > Phyllobates > Phyllobates terribilis. The sequence continues at coordinate 112,683,468 of NW_027362761.1, read as the reverse complement.
AGGTACTTGCTCAAACTGTTATATTTATTACGTATTTCCAAAGGGCAAAATTTTATTTTTTCATGATTAATCAAACTTGCATTTTATTATCACTTTTTGTAATATAAATAATTACACACAGCGCTGATTGTTCAGTTTTACACGGGGAATAATGTAACAGAGTCCTCATAATTTACAACATTGGATCGGAGTGGATTTTTTGAGGACCTCATTTGAGCAACTCCATTCTAGCTGATTCACTAGTGAGCCGTCTAGATCGGAGTGGATTTTTTGAGGATCTTCCTGTAGCCTTCACTCTGTATAGTTTGGTGCTGAGGTGACTCGAATTGAGTTTTTCAAAGGGTAGGTGTAGCCTCGCGGGGAAAAACATAACAGAGTGCAGCGGACAGTTCTCATAATTTACAACATAGGATTGGAGTGGATTATTTGAGGTCCTCATTTGAGCAACTCCATTCTAGCTGATTCATTAGAGAGCCGTCTAGATCGGAGTGGGTATTTTGAGGATCTCCCTGTAGCCTCCAAACTGTACAGTTTGGTGCTGAGGTGACTGGAATCGAGTTTTTCAAAGAGTGAGCGGAACTTCGCAGGGAGAAACATAACAGAGCGCAGCAACAGAGTCCTCATAATTTACAACATTGTATTGGAGTCGATTTTTTGAGGACCTCATTTGAGCAACTCCATTCTTGCTGATTCACTAGTGAGCCGTCTAGATCGGAGTGGATTTTTTGAGGATATTCCTGTAACCTCCACTCTGTACAGTTTGGTGCTGAGGTGACTGGAATTGAGTCTTTTGAGAGTGGGCGGAGCCTCGCGGGGATGAACGTAACAGCGCAGCAACAGAGTCCTCATAATTTACAATAATGGATTGGAGTGGATTTTTTGAGGACCTCATTTTAGCAAATCTATTCTAGCCGATTCTTCATTGAGCCGTCTAGATCGGAGTGGATTTTTTGAGGACCTCATTTTAGTAACTCCATTCTAGCTAATTCACTAGTGAGCCATCTAGATCGGAGTGGATTTTTTGAGGATCTTCCTGTAACCTCTACTCTGTACAGTTTGGTGCTGAGGTGACTGAAATCAATTTTTTTTTTAAAGAGAGCGGAACCTCGCGGGGAGAAGCGTAACACATTGCAGCAACAGACTCCTCATAATTTACAACATTTGATCGGAGTGGATTTTTTGAGGACCTCATTTTAGCAACTCCATTCTAGCTGATTCACCAGTAAGACGTCTAGATCGGAGTGGGTTTTTTGAGGATCTCCCTGTAGCCTCCAATCTGTACAGTTTGGTGCTGAGGTGACTGGAATCGAGTTTTCGAATCGTAGCTGGAGCCTCGCGGGGAGAAACGTAACAGAGCGCAGCCGACAGCCCTCCTAATTTACAACATTGGATTGGAGTGGATTTTTTGAGGACCTCATTTTAACAACTCTATTGTAGCTGATTCACTAGAGAGCCGTCTAGATTGGAGTGTTTTTTTTGAGGATCTCCCTGTAGCCTCCAATCTGTACAGTTTGGTGCTGAGGTGACTGGAATTGAGTTTTTCAAAGAGTGAGTGGAGCTTCGCAGGGAAAAACATAACAGAGCGCAGCAAATGAGTCCTCATAATTTACAACATTGTATTGGAGTGGATTTTTTGAGGACCTCATTTTAGTAACTCCATTCTAACTGATTCACTAGCCGTCTAGACCGGAGTGGATTTTTTGAGGACCTCATTTTAGTAACTCCATTCTAGCTGATTCACTAGTGAGCTGTCTATATCGGAGTGGATTTTTTGACGATCTTCATGTGGCCTCCACTCTGTACAGTTTGGTGTTGAGGTGACTGGAATTGAGTCTTTCGAGAGTGGGCAGAGCCTTGCGGGGATAAACGTAACAGAGAGCAGCGACAGCGTCCTCATAATTTACTATAATGGATTTGAGTGGATTTTTTGAGGACCTCATTTTAGCAACTCTATTCTAGTTGATTCACCAGTGAGCCGTCTAGATCGGAGTGGATTTTTTGTGGACCTCTTTTAGCAACTCCATTCTGTACAGTTTGGTGCTGAGGTGACTGGAATCAAGTTTTTCGGACAGTGGGCGAAGCTTCGCGGGGAGAAACGTAACAGAGCGCAGCCGAGAGAGTCCTCATAATTTACCACATTGGATCGGAGTGGATTTTTAGATGAACTCCCTGTAGCCTCCATTCTGTTCTGTACAGCTTGGTGCTGAGGTGACTGAAATAAAAAATTTTTTTAAAGAGAGTGGAGCCTCGCGGGGAGAAGCGTAACAGAGCGCAGCGACAGAGTCCTCATAATTTACAACATTGGATCGGAGTGGATTTTTTGAGGACTTCATTTTAACAACTCCATTCTAGCTGATTCATCAGTGAGCCGTCTAGATCAGAGTGGATTTTTTGAGGATCTCTCTGCAGCCTCCATTCTGTACAGTTTGGTGCTGTGGTGACTGGAATTCAGTTTTTCAAAAAGTGGCGGAGCCTCGCAGGGATAAACGTAACAGAGCGCAGCCGAGAGAGTGCTCATAATTTACCACATTGGATCGGAGTGGATTTTTTGAGGACCTCATTTTAGTAACTCCATTCTAGCTGATTCACTAGTGAGCCGTCTAGATCGGAGTGGATTTTTTGAGGACCTCATTTTAGTAACTCTATTCTAGCTCATTCACCATTGAGCCATCTAGATCGGAGTGGATTTTTTGTGGACCTCTTTTAGCAACTCCATTCTGTACAGTTTCGTGCTGAGGAGACTGGAATTGAGTTTTTCAGAGAGTGGGCGGAACCTCGTGGGGAGAAACGTAACAGAGAGCAGCTGAGAGAGTCCTCATAATTTACCACATTGGATCGGAGTGGCTTTTTTGAGGACCTCATTTTAGCAACTGCATTCTAGCTGATTCACTAGTGAGCCATCTAGATCGGAGTGGATTTTTAGATGATTTCCCTGTAGCCTCTATTCTGTACAGTTCATTGCTGACCTGACTAGAATGGAGTTGCTGGAGCGATGTCCTCATAGGATCAAATCCAATCTAGACAGCTCATGACTGAAACCTCCAGAATGGAGTTAATTCCAGGAGCTCCTCATAGATTCCAATCTAGTGGCATAGGAATTATAAATGTATGTATGTATGTATAGTCACTTTTTGTGACATACATAATTACACACAGCACTGATTGTTCAGTTTTGCCCGAATTTGACTTTTACTGTATTTCCACCAGTCCCAGCCACAGCACCGACATTTCGGAAGAGTGGGCGGAGCTAGACAACATTTATGTGATCATTTTTGCCACTTTTGTGATGTAAATTATGATGTCCACCCGCTCTTCAAAATGCTGGTGCTGACCAGGACTGGTGGACAGACAAGAAAAGTAAAATTTTGTCAAACATGAACAATCAGAGCTTTGTGTAAGTTTTTAAACTATGAAAAGTGATAATATAAAGAAAAAACTGATTTTTTAATTTAACAAAAAAAAAGTGGCCCAGCTTTCTACCTCTCACCTTTTATTAATACTGGCATGCAAAATTTGTTTCTTCATGAATTGTGGCTGTAATCTTGTATAATGTCTGCCAAGAAATAATAAAACACCCTGCAGCAACTCCAATCTATATGTCTCAGTACAGAGATGACAAGATTGAGCTGCTTGCACTGAGGTCCATGATTTGTGGGCACAATGTACTGTGTATAAGGACGTCCTCTGTACAGAAACTCCATTCTACAACCCCTGGAAAAAATTATGGAATCACCGAGCTCGGAAGATGTTCATTCAGTTGTTTAATGTTGTTGAAAAAAAGCAGATCACAGACATGGCACAAAACTAAAGTCATTTCAAATGGCAACTTTAGGGCTTTAAGAAACACTAAAAGAAATCAAGATAAAAATGTGGTACTCAGTAAGGGTAAAAATTATGGAATCACTCAATTATGAGGAAAAAATTATGGCATCACCCTGTAAATTTTCATTTCCAAAACTAACACCTGCATCAAATTAGATCTGCTCGTTAGTCTGCATCTAAAAAGGAGTGATCACACCTTGGAGAGCTGTTGCACCAAGTGGACTGACATGAATCATGGATCCAACACGAGAGATGTCAATTGAAACAAAGGAGAGGATTCTAAAACTCTTAAAATAAGGTAAATCGTCACGCAATGTTGCAAAAGAGGTTGGTAGTTAACAGTCAGCTGTGTCTAAAATCTGAACCAAATACAAACAACATGGAAAGGTTGTTAAAAGCAAACATACTGGTAGACCAAGGAAAACATCAAAGCGTCAAGACCGGAAACTTAAAGCAATATGTCTCCAAAACAGGAAATGCACAACAAAACAAATGAGGAACGAATGGGAGGAAACTGGATTCAATGTCAGTGACCGAACTGTAAGAAACCGCCTAAAGTAAATGGGATTTACATACAAAAAAGCTAAACATAAGCCATCATTAACACCTAAACAGAGAAAAACAAGGTTACAATGGGCTAAGGAAAAGCAATCGTGGACTGTGGATGACTGGATGAAAGTCATATTCAGCGATGATTCGCGAATCTGCATTGGGCAAGGTGATGATGCTGGAACTTTTGTTTGGTGCCGTTCCAATGAGATTTATAAAGATGACTGCATGAAGAGAACATGCAAATTTCCACAGTCATTGATGATATGGGGCTGCATGTCAGGTAACAGCACTGCGGAGATGGCTGTTATTACATCTTCAATACATGCCCAAGTTTACATTGATATTTTGGACAGTTTTCTTATCCCATCAATTGAAAGGATGTTTGGGGATGATGACATCATTTTTCAAGATGATAATGCATCCTGCCATAGAGCAAAAACGGTGAAAACATTACTTGAAAGAAGACACATAAGGTCAATATCATGGCCTGCAAATAGTCCGGATCTCAATCCAATTGAAAATCTTTGGTGGAAGTTGAAGAAAATGGTCCATGACAAGGCTCCAACCTGCAAAGCTGAACTGGCAACAGCAATCAGAGAAAGTTGGAGCCAGATTGATGAAGAGTACTGTTAGTCACTCATTAAGTCCATGCCTCAGAGACTGCAAGCTATTATTAAAGCCATAGGTGGTGCAACAAAATACTAGTGATGTATTGGAGTGTTCTTTTGTGTTTGTTTTTCACGATTCCATAATTTTTTCCCTCTGCTTGGTCTGAAAAAAATTACCCTTACTGAGTACCACATTTTTAATCTTGATTTCTTTTAGTGTTTCTTAAAGCCCTAAGGTTGCCATTTGAAATGACTTTAGTTTTGTGCCATGTCTGTGATCTGCTTTTTTTCAACATTAAACAACTGAATGAACATCCTCTGAGCCCAGTGATTCCATAATTTTTGCCAGGGGTTGTATACACCTTTTGATCACTTGTTTATAATATTTTTTGCAGATTTATTTATTTTCTGTTATGGGGTATAATAATTTTATAGCTTGGGTCATTACAGATGACCGATAACAAGTGTGCACTTTGTTGGCTTTATTTTAGTTTATTTATAAAAAAACATTTTTATTGGCTGGCACTAAAAAATTTAAGCCAATATTTAGAATTTTTTTTGTTTTCTTTTACATTTTAGCCCCTTTTCGTAATACGCCATATAGTAATTTTGGCCAATATCTTGTAGTAATGTCCCCATCATGGTCCCTATCTTGTGCTTATGTCACCCATCATGGTCCTCATCTTGTTTTATTGTCCCCCATCATGGCCATCTTGTAGAAATATCCTTCAACCTGGTCCCCTTCTTGTAGCAATCTCAACATTCGGCTCCCTATCTCATAGTAATGTGTCCCTTCCTGGTCCCCTTTTTGTAGTAATGTCTCTTTGCAGTAATGTCAAGATCCTGATCCTCATCTTCTAGTACTGTTCCCATCCTGGTCCCCCGCAGACATTAGCTGCTGGCCTGTTGTTGATCCACAGTTGGCATTGGTATAGCTGAGCAAAGAGCTTGTCTGTGCATAGCGCCTGCAATATGTTCCACTGAAAAAAGTGCTGACGTGCCACAATCCTCAAGGTGTATGGTGCCTGCGGGCTGCATGAAGCAGCCTCTGTGGCCAAATGTTTGAGACCCCCACTCGAGTCTATAAAGCTACAGCTGCCAATCAAAATACAGGGTGCCATAATACACTGAAGGGCTGCAATTGGTTTGATTAGTTATTCTGTGACGACAGAGTCTCTTTACACCCTGAGTGATTTCAGACCAATCACCTATTCTGTGGAGAAGTGATAAAGATTTACAAGACAGTGACTTGAAGGGTCAACGTGATATTTGACATTTTTTCTCAACATTTTATTTCAGTTATATTTTCAAGCAGATCAGGGGGTGTTCATATCCTGAGACAACCATAAGCTGCCCCAAAAAAACTCACTGTCTTCACCAAGGGGTGCGCAGTTCAGGCATAAGAAACGTATACACAGTCCATAATATGGATATCCATGGAAAACAGAGGGCTTGTAGTGATCGATGGGTTATTGCATTGTGGGGTTCTAGGTTCTGCTTGAAAGTATAAGGACATTCACAAATGAAAAAGATATCATACAAGATTTACTTAAATCTTGAAAATGAGAAAACAGGTGTACTGGTGTAATAATTCTAATAATACAGGTGCAGCTCACTAAATTAGAATATCATCAAAAAGTTAATTTATTTCAGTTCTTCAATACAAAAAGTGAAACTCATATATTATATAGAGTCATTACAGACAGAGTGATCTATTTCAAGTGTTTATTTCTGTTAATGTTGATGATTATGGCTTACAGCCAATGAAAACACAAAAGTCATTATCTCAGTAAATTAGAATAATTAACAAAAAAACACCTGCAAAGCTTTCCTAAGCATTTAACAAGGTCCCTAGTCTATTTCAGTAGGTTTCACAATCATGGGGAAGACTGCTGACTTGACAGATGTCCAGAAGGCAGTCATTGACACACTCCACAAGGTCTCAGAGTCCGGAGGAAGAGTGGAGAGGCACACAATCCAAGCTGCTTGAGGTCTAGTGTGAAGTTTCCACAATCAGTGATGGTTTGGGGAGCCATGTCATATGCTGGTGTAGGTCCACTGTGTTTTATCAAGACCAAAGTCAGTGCAGCCGTCTACCAGGACATTTTACAGCACTTCATGCTTCCCTCTGCTGACAAGCTTTTTGGAGATGGAAATTTCATTCTCCAGCAGGACTTGGCCCCTGTCTACACTGCCAAAAGTACCAATACCTGGTTTGCAAACAGTATCACTGTGCTTGGTTGGCAGCAAACTCGTCTGACCTTAACCCCATAGAGAATCTATTATAGGGAATCTATGGGGTATTGTCAAGAGGAAGATGAGAGACCCCAGACCCAACAATGCAGATGAGCTGAAGGCTGCTATCAAAGCCACCTGGGCTTCCATAACACCTCAGCAGTTCCACAGGCTGATCGCCTCCATGCCACATTGCTGCACTGATGCAAAAGGATCCCCGACCTAGTATTGAGTGCATTTACTGAACAAACATTTCAGTAGGATAACATTTCGGATTTTAAAATAATTTTTCAAGCTGTTATAAAAGTATTCTAATTTACTGAGATAATGACTTTTGTGTTTTCATTGGCTGTAAGCCATAATCATCAACATTAACAGAAATAAACACTTGAAATAGATCACTCTGTGTGTAATGACTCTATATATGAGTTTCACTTTTTGTATTGAAGAACTGACAAATCAACTTTTTGATGATATTCTAATTTAGTGAGATACACCTGTAGATAAAAGGGTTTCTTAAATTGAATTGACATCATAGCACAGACCTGCATCAACTCAGCTTAAACAGAACAAAACCCATAGGACCCTATTCATCATCGTTTTTACTCCAGAATTCTGTTATAAAATGCTTAATAGTATAATTTGGATACAACTGAAGGCTATGTAAAAACGTTGCAACTTTTTGCATTCTAATGGCATTTTTATCGGTAAGTGGGCAGGGTTGTGATGACTGCTGTTTGGCAACTTCATCATGAGCGGCGGTGGTCGCTACAAATCCTACTCCAGTAAGTGGCATAGCATGGAGGCACTGCCCAGCCATCAGACGCTTCTGATAAATATGTCTCTTAATGAATCAGGAGCTGCGTCCTTCACCCCTGCCCTCTCATCAAGACATTAATCAGGTGCATAGTTCTTTTAAGGTGACAATGCAGCAATTTAGCTCGAGTAGTTAATATTTTGTATGCATTTATGTACATAAGTGACATAGCCGAGTGCTGTGATGGCCTATTTTTATTAGTCCCATACAGAATCCATGAATGGACGGACAGACCTGTGCTATGCATACGTGAAAATTATTTTATTAAACACGGACATAAGTCTTTCCTAAGTAACATTGGGGTCCCTGGTGGTCCTAACCTCAGCAACTTATGTTTTATCCAATATGACAGTAACAGTGTGTCTCTCCCCAGCCTGTGTTCATGTACTCTATGTAATGTACCCTGCTTTAGTGTAAGGGGTGTAAGGCTATGGGCCCACGATGCAGAAATGCTCAGTGTCTGCATCTCCCTGGCAGAAAAAACGCCTGCGGATTGAACATGCGGATTGTACATGTATTTTCCTGCCAGGGACATGCGGATATGAAGCGTTCATCACATGCATTTCCGCATGCGGGTTGACAAGCGCTTTCCAAACAATTTTAGCATCACTTGGAAAGCGCTTGACAACTTGGTCACTCTATATAAATCCATGCAACCGGCATGGATTTATATAGTGTAACCGTAAAGAATGGTAAAAAGTAAATCTATACTTACCTTCTGATGGCCCCCGCTGTCTTGCTTCGCTCCGTCCTGGCTTGCCGGCAGCTCGCGATACACTACACTGAAGGACCTGCCGTCACGACTATGACGTCAGCGCAGGTCCTTCAGTCCACAGAGCGCTGTTGGCAAGTGAAGACAAGGACACCGCGGGCCATCAGAAGGTAAATATATTTATTTTATTCTTTTTTTTTTTTTTTTTTACAGGTACTATGGTACCCGGGTCCAGAGGAGAGTCTCCTCTTCTCCAGACCCGGGTACCATCCGCACATAGAAACACATGTTATCCGTGTGTGCAAATGTGCTGACACTGATAATATGCGTTTCAATGCAAGTCAATGGCAGCAATTACGCTGCGTGTCCGCAAAATTAATGGACATGCTGCGTATTTTTCCACAATGATAATCCGCAGCGGAAATTCCCGCAGCATGTGCACAGCACATGCGGATTATCATTGGGGAACATGGCAGGTCTTCTACCATGTGTTTAAGAGTTTCTGCAGCGTTTTTGCCGGTGCGGAAACGCTTAAACGCATCGTGAGCACACAGCCTAACAGCGTGTCCCTCCCCCGGCCTGTGTTCATGGACTGTAATGTAATCAGGCCTAGGTCAACATCTCTTGTTGCATCTAGTGGGTGTGAACCCTTCCCCCATCCAAGGGCTGATCCCAGTATACAGAACAATAGAATCATGTTTGGCCCAGTCAGTTGCGTGGTGCCTCTCGACGCTGGAGGGTCTCAGGCTGCGGCCAGATCCTCGTGGTGTGTGTGTGTGTGGATTGATACAAGCTGCCACGTGGGATTGTGTTGGATCCATTGAACTCACCCACGGACTATTTCTACATTTTCCCTGGCGGGAGGCGCCCCCGGACTTGTTTCTGCTGTTATAATAGCAAAGACGAACCAAATAAGGAGTATATGGCAAAGAATCAAAAAACTTTATTGCAAACAATATACAGAAAAGACATACATGATTAAAAAGGACGACACACAGACAACCAAACTGGGTGACACATACAGTATACAACATAATAATAGATGTTAAATATCTATTGGGACAAAGTGCAAGAAGTGCTCGTATTCAAGTCATTTATGCACTGGTACAAAATTATGACATATTTAATCACTATGGATATGTACCATGTGCCATATGGCCTATAGTGCCCTATGAAAAAATGCTAAAGAATTATATTGCACTCTTACCCATATTAGATGAGGTGTCAGCAACCAGAATAAACAAGGACCCCAACGCGTGTTTCGCATGGTATATCCTATGGCTTCCTCGGGGGGATTGTTTAATAGGACCTTCCATGTCTGTTTAAATATACTTTAGGGCCTGGGGTCTCGTGACCGGAACGGACCAATCATCTCCTGGACCATCAGCGCATGCGCGCTGAACCGCCCGAGCCAAATGCGTCATGCACGGCCATCAAGGTGAACCACGCATGACAGGGAACCAGGACACGTTGCCATGGCCCCCCAACATGCGCAGACACCATGCAGATGCCGTGCATGACGCAGAGGCAAGGGGAGGCACAGCACCCACGTGCTCGCCAAAGAGAACAACACAGCAATGCATTTAGACAAGTATAGTAACGCAACTACAGTACTTAATAATGCAAAAATGTGTTAGAGTAAGCAGTATCATTTTCCTATAATTGCAACACGATTCTGTCAGTACGAAAATCAATTTTCTTGGTCCAATTTAATTGTTGCTCGTAATATCCTCATATTGATTAACCATATGTAGGTGATCCATATAGATGGTACACATAGACTATGGAGGGAGAAAGTTACAAATGACAAAGAAAGCAAATTAAAATCAACACATACAATTGTATAAAAATACCACAAAGATTATATCTATTAACCACTTCGCACCAGAGCCTGTTTTTGCCTTTGTGTCCAGGCCAATTTTTACAATTCTGACCACTGTCACTTTATGAGGTAATTACTCTGGAACGCTTCAACGGATTCCCCTGATTCTTAGACTGTTTTTTTGTGACATATTGTACTTCATGATTGTGGTAAAATTTGTTCGATATCACTTGCGTTTATTTGTTAAAAAATCGGAAATTTGGCGAAAATTTTGAAAATTTTGCAATTTTCAAACTTTGAATTTTCATGCCCTTAAATCAGAGAGATATGTCACACAAAATAGTTAATAAATAACATTTCCCACATGTCTACTTTACATCAGCACAATTTTGGAACCCAAATTTTTTTTTGTTAGGAAGCTATAAGGGTTAAAAGTTGACCAGCGATTTCTCATTTTTCCAACAAAATTTACAAAAACATTTTTTTAGGGACCACATCATATTTGAAGTCACTTTGAGGGGTCTTTATGACAGAAAATACCCAAAAGTGACACCATTGTAAAAACTGCACCCCTCAAGGTGCTCAAAAGCACATTCAAGAACTTTATTAACCCTTCAGGTGCTTCACAGGAATTTTTGGAATGTGGAAGAAAAAAATTAACATTTAACTTTTTTCACAAAAATGTTACTTTAGACCCAATTTTTTTTATTTTCACAGGGGTAACAGGAAAAAAATGGACCCCAAAATTTTTTGTGCAATTTCTCTTGAGCGCGCTGATACCCCATATGTGAGGGAAAACCACTGTTTGGGCGCACGGCAGGGTTCGGAAGGGAAGGAGCGCCATTTGACTTTTTGAATGTAAAATTTGTTTGAATAATTATCGGACGCCATGTTGCATTTGGGGGGCCCCTAATGTGCCTAAACAGTGGAAACCCCCCACAAGTGACACCATTTTGGAAACTAGACCCCTTAGGAAACTTATCTAGATGTGTGGTGAGCACCTTGAACCCCAAGGTGCTTCACAGAAGTTTATAATATTGAGCTGTAAAAATAAAATTTTCACATTTTTCCCACAAAAAAGGTTTTCATCCCTTAATTTTGCATTATCATAAGGGTAATAGGATAAATTGCACCATGAAGTTTGTTGTGCAATTTCTCCTGAACACGCTGATACCCCATATGTGGAGGCAAACCACTGTTTGGGCGCACGGCAGGGTTCGGAAGGGAAGGAGCGCCATTTGACTTTTTGAATGTAAAATTTGTTTGAATAATTAGTGGACGCCATGTTGCATTTGGGGGGCCCCTAATGTGCCTAAACAGTGAAACCCCCCCCCCCCCGAGTGACACCATTTTGGAAACTAGACCCCTTAGGGAACTTATCTAGATGTGTGGTGAGCACCTTGCACCCCCAGGTGCTTCACAGAAGTTTATAATATTGAGCCATAAAAATACAATTTTCACATTTTTCCCACAAAAAATGTTTTTCATTCCTTAATTTTGCATTATCATAAGGGTAACAGGATAAATTGCACCATGAAATTTGTTGTGCAATTTCTCCTGAGTATGCCGATACCCCATATGTGGGGGAAAACCACTGCTTTGGTGTACGGCAGGGTTCGGAAGAGAAAGGAGCGCGATGTTGGCTGGGATAGGTTGCAGACAACCATGCCACATTTGAAGAGTCGCTGACATGCCGAAACAGCAGAAACCCCCACAAGTGACCCCATTTTGTAAACTACACCTCTCAAGGAATTCATCTAGGGAAGTAGTGAGTATTTTTTAATTTTTAAATTTATACCATTGGGCAGTGAAAAAAGCATAATTATATTTTTACCACAAAAAAATGTTTTACCCTCAGATTTTACATTTTCACACAGGGCAATGGGTAAAAATGGTGCCGAAATGTGTCACACAATTTCTTCTAAAAGTGTCAATACCCCATATGTGGCTGTATCGTACCGCTTAGCCATACGGTGAGATCTGGGAGGGACGGAGCGCTATTTGACAATTGGAGAACAAATTATTGTAGAATATGCATTTGGATTTGGGAGCACAAAATTTTCTGAATTTCTTTTGGGGGGCAAGGGCCATTTCGCTTTTCCAGAGCCTTTCTGCTACCAGTAACTTGGAAGTCCCTTATATTTTTAACAGATGACGGAACTGAGTGGGGACTAGCTTTTTTTGAGGACTGAGTTGAAGCTTTTATTGGGAACATTTTACGTAACATTTATCCGGCGCTCTAGGCTGAGCACTTACATCGGGGTTTCCATCTAAATTTCCAAGTGATGTAATTCAGATGAAACCCCTGCGGGATCCATTCACTGTAATGAGGCAGCAGAGTTACTCTGGACTCCGTCTGGCCTCTGTTTAGCGGTGTCCTTTTTTTCAGAAGTGCACAAAACTGTGGCCAACCGCACTTTTATGCACGCCTAAAACAAATGACACCGTGGGATCACAGGCCAGACGGCATTCACAGTGGCCTATATCTGCCTCATTACAGGGAATCTTCCGTCATGGGTTCCGGCTGAATCACGTATTTCAGAGATTTACACGGAAACTCTGGCGTAAGTGCTCAGCGCAGAGCGCAGGATAAATGTGAGCAGAGCCTTACTGCGATCTTTGGGAGACATAATAAACAAATCAGTAGCAGGTGAAGAATTGGTTTTATTTATTTTTTACGTCATTCCTCGTGCAGTATAAGTGATGTGATTACTTTATTCTTCAGGTCGGTGCGATTACAGAGATACCAGATTTATATTGGGTTTTTATGACTGACAGCTGTCACACACTAAAAGACGCTTTTTTTTTTTTGCAAAATCTAGTTTTTGCATCGCCATATTTTGAGAGCTATAATTTTTCCATATTTCAGCCGACAGAGTCATGTGACGGCTTGGTTTTTGCGGGACGAGTTGACATTTTTATTGGTACCATTTTTGGGTACGGGACATTTTTTGATCGCTTTCTATTCCGTTTTTTGGTTGGTAAAATTAACAAAAACCAACAATTCAGGAATTGTTCTTTGAGGTTTTTTTTTTATGCCGTTCTGCGTGTGGTAAAAGTGATCAGGCAGCGTTATTCTTCGGGTCAGTACGTTTACAGCGATACTACACTTACTGTATATTTTTTTATGTTTTGGCGCTTTTACACAAAACAATTTCATAGAAAAAAATTTTTTTTTGCATTGTTTTATTCTGAGCGCTATAACTTTTTTATTTTTCGGCTGATGGAGCTGTATGGCGGCTTTTTTTTTGCGGAACAAGATGACGTTTTCAGCGGTACCATTTTTATTTCCATTTTGCTTTTTGATCGCATTTTTTTCCACTTTTTGTTTGGCGATATGAGGAAAAAGCATAGTTTTTTGCTCCGTTTTTTATTTATTTTTATTACAGTGTGCACAGAAGGAGTTAATTAGTGTGAACATTTTATAGCTCAGGTTGTTTCGGACGCGGTGATACCAAATATGTGTACTTTATTTATTTTTGCATAAATATACGGATTTATCGGTTTAATATTTTATTTATTTATTTTAATTTATTTTGTAATTTTTTTTAACAGTTTCAAAACATTTTTTTTTTACATTTTTACTTAGTCCCTGTATGGGACAATAATTTTTATTTTTCTGATCGCTGATCTCATGTAATGTAATAGACATATATTACATTACATGAGATCTTCACACAGTCAGTGTGTCCTGCCAGGCTTCAGCTTGCAGGCTGACGCTGGCTGGACACCACATATGGCAGAGCTGGAGGCGGTCATGTGACCTCCAGCTGCCATAGCAACCCAAGGTCCTTGAAGGTATCAGGGGTCTTCGGAGAGGTAAGTATACCACCCCCTCTCCTCCTGCTGTCTTCTATATGCCGCGATCACTATAGATCGCGGCATATAGAAGACAGCAAAGGGTTAACATCACTGGGACCTGATCCAATCAGGTCCCGATGATGTTCCCTGTCAGAGCTATCGCTCTGCACCGCTCTCGTAGCGCTTCCAGGACCCTGGGGGTCCTGAGCGCTGCGAGACCACCCACCGTTTTTAAACATCCGCGCTGCACAGAGCCCAGGCAGCGCGGACGTTTATGTACAGTGGGCGGTCGGGAAGCGGTTAAAGAAATGGGTGAAGCTCAGGGTCTCATTAAGGCCATTTGGAGTCATTGTTACTAGTTCCACTATCCATTTGGTTTCCCTTTGAGCCAGAAGTTTTTTACATTTCCACCCCTAATGCCACTATGGATGACATCAATACCACGTACCATGAATGTTTTAGGATTTCTCCCATGACAGATTTTAAAATGGCGTGCTATTGTCTTTGAGGAGGTTGTGTCGGCCACCATCCTAATACCCGATGCCCCCTCACACCAGCCCCTTCTACATACCCCAAGCCCCTCACACCAGCCACATAGCCCCCTAGATGCCCTTCTACAATCCTCATGCCCCCTCACACCAGCCACGCAGCCCCCTGGATGCCTCTCTACACACCCCATGCCCCCTCACACCAGCCCTCTGAATGCCCCTCTACATATCCTATGCCCCCTCACACCAGCCACACAGCCCCCTGGATGCCCCTCTACATATTCCATGCCCCCTCACACCATCCTCCTGGATGCCCCTCTACATATCCCATGCCCCCTCACACCAGCCACACAGCCCCCTGGATGCCCCTCTACATATTCCATGCCCCCTCACACCATCCTCCTGGATGCCCCTCTACATATCCCATGCCCCCTCACACCAGCCACACAGCCCCCTGGATGCCCCTCTACATATTCCATGCCCCTCACACCAGCCACACAGCCCCTTTATGCTTCCACAGCATTTATTTACATGGTCAGTTCTCCCCATCTCAGTCCATTCTGGATCAGCACTAGACGAGCTCAGGATCAGCCTCAGTCCTCACAGCACAACGCTGAACACGAGCTCCTCAGCAGAGTCCTCCCGTCCCAGCACAATGCGCACTGCGCAGCTGCAGCTGCTGGTGGAACAGTGTCCACTGGACTGAGAAGGCCCCGCTTCTTCCTGTGACGTCATGATTTTATGAAATCACTCCTCCCCCTCAAGAAATCAATTCAAATCTAGACGCTACCGAGAAAGCAGAGGACGAACACTCCAGCTCCGCTGTTATTCTCCTCCTGACAGCAGCGGAGCTGCAGGGATCGCTCCCTGACCGCCGCATGCAGGGTTCGCTCCCTGACCGCCGCATGCAGGGTTCGCTCCCTGAACGCCGCGTGCAGGGAGCAGCTGCACCGGCGGCGGTTTGTCCACCCCTGGACTGCTATGGCCCCTCCCCCCCGCTCACGTTCCCCATTGCAGTCGCGTCGTCTGCTACCGTTGGCAGGTACGCCACTGGATTTGATCATGATTGACTGTATTCTTTTGTAAATGATATAAGCAGCAAAGCTGTCCACATAAAAACAAAAACATATAAGAAATGCTACTTTACTTCACATGCCCTTTCAATTCTAAAACTAATTTCTAGAGGTTTATTTTAATCAGGCATTGTTACAAATGTAGGGAGCTCCGGCGGCCATTTTCCTATACATCACGGCCTCAGGAAGATGACCGTTGCCATACCCCATGCCCCCTCACACCAGCCTCCTGGTTGCCCCTCTACATACCCCAAGCCCCTCACCAGGGCCAGCTCCAGGTTTTTCTGGGCCCCGGGCAAAAGAGTCTCAGTGGCCCCTTTAATACATACCACGATTCATGATGCACAGATACAGCGGAGAAATATACATATAGCACACAGGGCCCAGCCTGCCACCTCATCCTTCACATATGCAGACATGCGCACGCACACACTGTACGCAGACATGCACACGCACACACGGTACGCAGACATGCGCACGCATACACGGTACGCAGACATGCACACTCACACACTGTACGCAGACATGCACACGCACACACGGTACGCAGACATGCGCACGCACACACGGTACGCAGACATGCACACTCACACACTGTACGCAGACATGCACACGCACACACGGTACGCAGACATGCACACGCACACACAGTACGCAGACATGCACACGCATACACGGTACGCAGACTTAGGCTGTGTGCCCACGTAGCGTTTTTCAAGCGTTTATGCTGCGGAATTTCCGCAGCGGAAACGCTTGTGAAACGCTAGGTAATCCGCACCCATGGTCCCCAAGGGGATTCCGCATGTTCTATGCACATGCTGCGGATTTTTCCGCAGCGTTTATGCTGCGTACAAAAATCCGCAGCATGTCATTTAATTTTGCGGAAGTGCAGCGGAACTCCCGCCATTGACTTGCATTGAGACGCACAGAAACCGCGACTGTACATTTTTACAAGCAGCTTCTATGCGTCTCTATGTGCGGATGGTACCCAGTTCTGGAGGAGAGGAGACTTTCATCCAGACCTGGGTACCATTCTACCTGTAAAAAAAGAATAAAATAACAAATAAAGTTTATACTCACCTGTCCGGCGTCTTCTCTCTAAATGCCGGCATCGCTTGAGGACCTGCGGTGACGTCACAGTCATGTGACCGCAGGCCCTTCACCGCTCTGTCTCGCGATATGCCAGCAGCCGGGAACCAGACAGGAACGAGCTCTGCAGCCACGCCGGGGCCTCGGGGGTGAGTATAGCTTTATTTGTTTTAATTTTTACGGTTCACACTGTATAAATCCATGCTGTTTGCATGGATTTATACAGTGTGACCTAGTTGTCAAGCACTTTCCAAGTGATGCTATCGCCTGGAAAGCGCTTGTCAATCTGCATGCGGAAACGCATGTGGATCCGCATGTATTCTGCAGGAAAAACGCATGCACAATCTGCATGTACAATCTGCATGCGTTTTTTTCTGCCAGGGAGATGCAGAAATGCTGCAGAAATTTTCTGCTTCATTTCTGCATCGTGGGCACATAGCCATATGCACGCACACACACGGTACGCAGACATGCGCACGCACACACACGGTACGCAGACATGCGCACACACACACGGTACGCAGACATGCGCACGCACACACGGTACGCAGACATGCGCACGCACACACGGTACGCAGACATGCGCACGCACACACGGTACGCAGACATGCGCACACACGGTACGCAGACATGCGCACGCACACACGGTACGCAGACACGCGCACGCACACATGGTACGCAGACATGCGCACGCACACACGGTACGCAGACATATGCACGCACACACAGTACACAGATATGTACACATACAGACATACACACATTTTTACACAAATTCTTAAAAACATATATAAAACAGACAAATATATATATATACACAGTCATACACACTGACATTCACATACATGCACTCACACAGACCCATTACAAATATTTTTAATATGGGGATTGGGGATGCCTCACTCACCTGTCCCCGATCCCGTGTCCTGTCCAGCAGCTCCTCAGGTATGGGGCAGTGCAGGGCCCCCGGCGTGGCACAGACATCATGGCCCTGGACCATCAGAGGGGCCCACTTGCGGTCGGGTCCAGGCCGCTCCCCCCATCTGTGCAGGACCTCCGACGGTGTTTGATTGCCGGCACTCCCCCACACATGGCCGCACGCTGTGTGGCTGTGTCTGCTAGTAATGACGCAGCAGGGGCGACACACAAGCACAATTAAAGGTGCAGTGCCGTCGACCCTGCCGTGTGATTACTAGCAGACACAGCGCGCGGCCATGTCTGGGGGAGTGCCGACAAACAAGCATCGTCTGCTTCACTGAACAGGTGTCAAGGAAGCGGCCAGGGCCCCGACAGTGAGTGGGCGGTGGGCCCCGAGTCCCGACAGTGAGTGGGCGGTGGGCCCCGAGTCCCGACAGTGAGTGGGCGGTGGGCCCTGTGTCCGACAGTGAGTGGGCGGTGGGCCCCGAGTCCCGACTGAGTGGGCGGTGGGCCCCGAGTCCCGACTGAGTGGGCGGTGGGCCCCGACATTTAGTGGGCGGTGGGCCCCTCTGATTTTCCAGGGCCCCGGCACTTTCCCGGGTACGCCGGGTGCTGACGCCGGCCCTGCCCCTCACACCAGCCACACAGCCCCCTAGATGCCCTTCTACATTCCCCATGCCCCCTCACACCAGCCACGCAGCCACCTGGATGCCCCTCTACATACACCATGCCCCCTCACACCAGCCACTCCGCCTCCTGGATGCCCCTTTACATACCCCATGCCCCTCCACACCAGGCCTCTGGATGCCCCTCTACATATCCCAAGCCTCCTCACACCAGCCACGCAGCCTCCTGGATGCCTCTCTACACACCCCATGCCCCCTCACACCAGTCCCCTGGATGCCCCTCTACATACACCATGCCCCTCACACCAGCCACGCAGTCTCCTGGATACCCTTCTACATACCCCATTCCCCCTCACACAAGCCACACAGGCCCCTGGATGTCCCTCTATATACCCCATGCCTCTCACACCAGCCCCCTGGATGCCCCTCTACATACCCCATGCCCCTCACACCAGCCATGCAGCCCCCTGGATGCCCCTCTACATACCCCTCACACCAGCTACACAACCCCCTGGATGTCCCACTACATACCCCATGCCCCTCACACCACCCACACAGCCCCCTGGATGCCCCTCACACCATCCTCCTGGATGCCTCTCTACATATCCCATGCCCCCTCACACCAGACACGCAGCCCCCTGGATGCCCCTCTACATACCCCATGCCTACTCACACCAGCCACACAGCCCCCTGGATGTCCCACTACATACCCCATGCCCCTCACACCACCCACACAGCTCTCTGGATGCCCCTCTACATACCCCATGCCCCTCACACCATCCTCCTGGATGCCCCTCTACATATCCCATGCCCCTTCACACCAGTCACACAGCCCCCTGGATGTCCCGCTACATACCCCATGCCCCTCACACCACGCACACAGCCCCCTGGATGCCCATCTACATACCCCATGCCCCCTCACACCATCCTCCTGGATGCCCCTCTACATACCCCATGCCCCTCACACCAGCCACACAGCCCCTTTATGCCTCCACAGCATTTATTGACATGGTCAGTTCTCCCCACCTCTGTCCACTCTGGATCAGCACTAGACGAGCTCAGGATCAGCCTCAGCCTCAGTCCTCACAGCACAACGCTGAACACGAACTCCTCAGCAGAGTTCTCCCGTCCCGGCACAATGCGCAGCTGCAGCTGCTGGTGGAATAGTGTCCAGTGGACTGAGAAGGCCCTGCCCCTTCCTGTGACGTCATGATTTCATGAAATCACTCCTCCCCCTCAAGAAATCAACTCAAATCTAGACGCTACCGAGAAAGCAGAGGACGAACCCTCCAGCTCCGCTGTTATTCTCCTCCTGACAGCAGCGGAGCTACAGGGATCGTTCCCTGAACGCTGCGTGCAGGGAGCAGCTGCACCGGCGGCGGTTTGTCCACCCCTGGACTGCTATGGCCCCTCCCCCCCGCTCACGTTCCCCATAGCAGTCGCGTCGTCTGCTACCGTTGGCAGGTACGCCACTGGATTTGATCATGATTGACTGTATTCTTTTGTAAATGATATAAGCAGCAAAGCTGTCCACATAAAAACAAAAACATATAAGAAATGCTACTTTACTTCACATGCCCTTTCAATTCTAAAACTAATTTCTAGAGGTTTATTTTAATAAGGCATTGTTACAAATGTAGGGAGCTCCGGCGGCCATTTTCCTATACATCACAGCCTCAGGAAGATGACCGTTGCCATACCCCATGCCCCCTCACACCAGCCTCCTGGTTGCCCCTCTACATACCCCAAGCCCCTCACCAGGGCCGGCTCCAGGTTTTTCTGGGCCCCGGGCGAAAGAGTCTCAGTGGCCCCTTTAATACATACCACGATTCATGATGCACAGATACAGCGGAGAAATATACATATAGCACACAGGGCCCAGCCTGCCACCTCATCCTTCACATATGCAGACATGCGCACGCACACACTGTACGCAGACATGCACACGCACACACGGTACGCAGACATGCGCACGCACACACGGTACGCAGACATGCGCACGCACACACAAGGTACGCAGACATGCGCGCGCATGCACACACGGTACGCAGACATATGCGCACGCACACACGGTACGCAGACATATGCGCACGCACACACGGTACGCAGACATGCGCACGTACACACGGTACGCAGACATGCGCACGCACACACGGTACGCAGACATGCGCACGCACACACGGTACGCAGACATGCGCACGCACACACGGTACGCAGACATGCGCACGCACACACGGTACGCAGACATGCGCACGCACACACGGTACGCAGACATGCGCACGCACACACGGTACGCAGACATGCGCACGCACACACGGTACGCAGACACGCGCACGCACACACGGTACGCAGACACGCGCACGCACACACGGTACGCAGACACGCGCACGCACACACGGTACGCAGACACGCGCACGCACACATGGTACGCAGACATGCGCACGCACACACGGTACGCAGACATATGCACGCACACACAGTACACAGATATGTACACATACAGACATACACACATTTTTACACAAATTCTTAAAAACATATATAAAACAGACAAATATATATATATACACAGTCATACACACTGACATTCACATACATGCACTCACACAGACCCATTACAAATATTTTTAATATGGGGATTGGGGATGCCTCACTCACCTGTCCCCGATCCCGTGTCCTGTCCAGCAGCTCCTCAGGTATGGGGCAGTGCAGGGCCCCCGGCGTGTCACAGACATCATGGCCCTGGACCATCAGAGGGGCCCACTTGCGGTCGGGTCCAGGCCGCTCCCCCCATCTGTGCAGGACCTCCGACGGTGTTTGATTGCCGGCACTCCCCCACACATGGCCGCACGCTGTGTGGCTGTGTCTGCTAGTAATGACGCAGCAGGGGCGACACACAAGCACAATTAAAGGTGCAGTGCCGTCGACCCTGCCGTGTGATTACTAGCAGACACAGCGCGCGGCCATGTCTGGGGGAGTGCCGACAAACAAGCATCGTCTGCTTCACTGAACAGGTGTCGAGGAAGCGGCCAGGGCCCCGACAGTGAGTGGGCGGTGGGCCCCGAGTCCCGACAGTGAGTGGGCGGTGGGCCCCGAGTCCCGACAGTGAGTGGGCCCTGTGTCCCGACAGTGAGTGGGCGGTGGGCCCTGTGTCCCGACAGTGAGTGGGCGGTGGGCCCCGAGTCCCGACTGAGTGGGCGGTGGGCCCCGAGTCCCGACTGAGTGGGCGGTGGGCCCCGACAGTTAGTGGGCGGTGGGCCCCTCTGATTTTCCAGGGCCCCGGCACTTTCCCGGGTACGCCGGGTGCTGACGCCGGCCCTGCCCCTCACACCAGCCACACAGCCCCCTAGATGCCCTTCTACATTCCCCATGCCCCCTCACACCAGCCACGCAGCCACCTGGATGCCCCTCTACATACACCATGCCCCCTCACACCAGCCACTCCGCCTCCTGGATGCCCCTTTACATACCCCATGCCCCTCCACACCAGGCCTCTGGATGCCCCTCTACATATCCCAAGCCTCCTCACACCAGCCACGCAGCCTCCTGGATGCCTCTCTACACACCCCATGCCCCCTCACACCAGTCCCCTGGATGCCCCTCTACATACACCATGCCCCTCACACCAGCCACGCAGTCTCCTGGATACCCTTCTACATACCCCATTCCCCCTCACACAAGCCACACAGGCCCCTGGATGTCCCTCTATATACCCCATGCCTCTCACACCAGCCCCCTGGATGCCCCTCTACATACCCCATGCCCCTCACACCAGCCATGCAGCCCCCTGGATGCCCCTCTACATACCCCTCACACCAGCTACACAACCCCCTGGATGTCCCACTACATACCCCATGCCCCTCACACCACCCACACAGCCCCCTGGATGCCCCTCACACCATCCTCCTGGATGCCTCTCTACATATCCCATGCCCCCTCACACCAGACACGCAGCCCCCTGGATGCCCCTCTACATACCCCATGCCTACTCACACCAGCCACACAGCCCCCTGGATGTCCCACTACATACCCCATGCCCCTCACACCACCCACACAGCTCTCTGGATGCCCCTCTACATACCCCATGCCCCTCACACCATCCTCCTGGATGCCCCTCTACATATCCCATGCCCCTTCACACCAGTCACACAGCCCCCTGGATGTCCCGCTACATACCCCATGCCCCTCACACCACGCACACAGCCCCCTGGATGCCCATCTACATACCCCATGCCCCCTCACACCATCCTCCTGGATGCCCCTCTACATACCCCATGCCCCTCACACCAGCCACACAGCCCCTTTATGCCTCCACAGCATTTATTGACATGGTCAGTTCTCCCCACCTCTGTCCACTCTGGATCAGCACTAGACGAGCTCAGGATCAGCCTCAGCCTCAGTCCTCACAGCACAACGCTGAACACGAACTCCTCAGCAGAGTTCTCCCGTCCCGGCACAATGCGCAGCTGCAGCTGCTGGTGGAATAGTGTCCAGTGGACTGAGAAGGCCCTGCCCCTTCCTGTGACGTCATGATTTCATGAAATCACTCCTCCCCCTCAAGAAATCAACTCAAATCTAGACGCTACCGAGAAAGCAGAGGACGAACCCTCCAGCTCCGCTGTTATTCTCCTCCTGACAGCAGCGGAGCTACAGGGATCGTTCCCTGAACGCTGCGTGCAGGGAGCAGCTGCACCGGCGGCGGTTTGTCCACCCCTGGACTGCTATGGCCCCTCCCCCCCGCTCACGTTCCCCATAGCAGTCGCGTCGTCTGCTACCGTTGGCAGGTACGCCACTGGATTTGATCATGATTGACTGTATTCTTTTGTAAATGATATAAGCAGCAAAGCTGTCCACATAAAAACAAAAACATATAAGAAATGCTACTTTACTTCACATGCCCTTTCAATTCTAAAACTAATTTCTAGAGGTTTATTTTAATAAGGCATTGTTACAAATGTAGGGAGCTCCGGCGGCCATTTTCCTATACATCACAGCCTCAGGAAGATGACCGTTGCCATACCCCATGCCCCCTCACACCAGCCTCCTGGTTGCCCCTCTACATACCCCAAGCCCCTCACCAGGGCCGGCTCCAGGTTTTTCTGGGCCCCGGGCGAAAGAGTCTCAGTGGCCCCTTTAATACATACCACGATTCATGATGCACAGATACAGCGGAGAAATATACATATAGCACACAGGGCCCAGCCTGCCACCTCATCCTTCACATATGCAGACATGCGCACGCACACACTGTACGCAGACATGCACACGCACACACGGTACGCAGACATGCGCACGCACACACGGTACGCAGACATGCGCACGCACACACAAGGTACGCAGACATGCGCGCGCATGCACACACGGTACGCAGACATATGCGCACGCACACACGGTACGCAGACATATGCGCACGCACACACGGTACGCAGACATGCGCACGTACACACGGTACGCAGACATGCGCACGCACACACGGTACGCAGACATGCGCACGCACACACGGTACGCAGACATGCGCACGCACACACGGTACGCAGACATGCGCACGCACACACGGTACGCAGACATGCGCACGCACACACGGTACGCAGACATGCGCACGCACACACGGTACGCAGACATGCGCACGCACACACGGTACGCAGACATGCGCACGCACACACGGTACGCAGACACGCGCACGCACACACGGTACGCAGACACGCGCACGCACACACGGTACGCAGACACGCGCACGCACACACGGTACGCAGACACGCGCACGCACACATGGTACGCAGACATGCGCACGCACACACGGTACGCAGACATATGCACGCACACACAGTACACAGATATGTACACATACAGACATACACACATTTTTACACAAATTCTTAAAAACATATATAAAACAGACAAATATATATATATACACAGTCATACACACTGACATTCACATACATGCACTCACACAGACCCATTACAAATATTTTTAATATGGGGATTGGGGATGCCTCACTCACCTGTGCCCGATCCCGTGTCCTGTCCAGCAGCTCCTCAGGTATGGGGCAGTGCAGGGCCCCCGGCGTGTCACAGACATCATGGCCCTGGACCATCAGAGGGGCCCACTTGCGGTCGGGTCCAGGCCGCTCCCCCCATCTGTGCAGGACCTCCGACGGTGTTTGATTGCCGGCACTCCCCCACACATGGCCGCACGCTGTGTGGCTGTGTCTGCTAGTAATGACGCAGCAGGGGCGACACACAAGCACAATTAAAGGTGCAGTGCCGTCGACCCTGCCGTGTGATTACTAGCAGACACAGCGCGCGGCCATGTCTGGGGGAGTGCCGACAAACAAGCATCGTCTGCTTCACTGAACAGGTGTCGAGGAAGCGGCCAGGGCCCCGACAGTGAGTGGGCGGTGGGCCCCGAGTCCCGACAGTGAGTGGGCGGTGGGCCCCGAGTCCCGACAGTGAGTGGGCGGTGGGCCCCGAGTCCCGACAGTGAGTGGGCGGTGGGCCCTGTGTCCCGACAGTGAGTGGGCGGTGGGCCCTGTGTCCCGACAGTGAGTGGGCGGTGGGCCCCGAGTCCCGACTGAGTGGGCGGTGGGCCCCGAGTCCCGACTGAGTGGGCGGTGGGCCCCGACAGTTAGTGGGCGGTGGGCCCCTCTGATTTTCCAGGGCCCCGGCACTTTCCCGGGTACGCCGGGTGCTGACGCCGGCCCTGCCCCTCACACCAGCCACACAGCCCCCTAGATGCCCTTCTACATTCCCCATGCCCCCTCACACCAGCCACGCAGCCACCTGGATGCCCCTCTACATACACCATGCCCCCTCACACCAGCCACTCCGCCTCCTGGATGCCCCTTTACATACCCCATGCCCCTCCACACCAGGCCTCTGGATGCCCCTCTACATATCCCAAGCCTCCTCACACCAGCCACGCAGCCTCCTGGATGCCTCTCTACACACCCCATGCCCCCTCACACCAGTCCCCTGGATGCCCCTCTACATACACCATGCCCCTCACACCAGCCACGCAGTCTCCTGGATACCCTTCTACATACCCCATTCCCCCTCACACAAGCCACACAGGCCCCTGGATGTCCCTCTATATACCCCATGCCTCTCACACCAGCCCCCTGGATGCCCCTCTACATACCCCATGCCCCTCACACCAGCCATGCAGCCCCCTGGATGCCCCTCTACATACCCCTCACACCAGCTACACAACCCCCTGGATGTCCCACTACATACCCCATGCCCCTCACACCACCCACACAGCCCCCTGGATGCCCCTCACACCATCCTCCTGGATGCCTCTCTACATATCCCATGCCCCCTCACACCAGACACGCAGCCCCCTGGATGCCCCTCTACATACCCCATGCCTACTCACACCAGCCACACAGCCCCCTGGATGTCCCACTACATACCCCATGCCCCTCACACCACCCACACAGCTCTCTGGATGCCCCTCTACATACCCCATGCCCCTCACACCATCCTCCTGGATGCCCCTCTACATATCCCATGCCCCTTCACACCAGTCACACAGCCCCCTGGATGTCCCGCTACATACCCCATGCCCCTCACACCACGCACACAGCCCCCTGGATGCCCATCTACATACCCCATGCCCCCTCACACCATCCTCCTGGATGCCCCTCTACATACCCCATGCCCCTCACACCAGCCACACAGCCCCTTTATGCCTCCACAGCATTTATTGACATGGTCAGTTCTCCCCACCTCTGTCCACTCTGGATCAGCACTAGACGAGCTCAGGATCAGCCTCAGCCTCAGTCCTCACAGCACAACGCTGAACACGAACTCCTCAGCAGAGTTCTCCCGTCCCGGCACAATGCGCAGCTGCAGCTGCTGGTGGAATAGTGTCCAGTGGACTGAGAAGGCCCTGCCCCTTCCTGTGACGTCATGATTTCATGAAATCACTCCTCCCCCTCAAGAAATCAACTCAAATCTAGACGCTACCGAGAAAGCAGAGGACGAACCCTCCAGCTCCGCTGCTATTCTCCTCCTGACAGCAGCGGAGCTACAGGGATCGTTCCCTGAACGCTGCGTGCAGGGAGCAGCTGCACCGGCGGCGGTTTGTCCACCCCTGGACTGCTATGGCCCCTCCCCCCCGCTCACGTTCCCCATAGCAGTCGCGTCGTCTGCTACCGTTGGCAGGTACGCCACTGGATTTGATCATGATTGACTGTATTCTTTTGTAAATGATATAAGCAGCAAAGCTGTCCACATGAATACAAAAACATATAAGAAATGCTACTTTACTTCACATGCCCTTTCAATTCTAAAACTAATTTCTAGAGGTTTATTTTAATAAGGCATTGTTACAAATGTAGGGAGCTCCGGCGGCCATTTTCCTATACATCACGGCCTCAGGAAGATGACCGTTGCCATACCCCATGCCCCCTCACACCAGCCTCCTGGTTGCCCCTCTACATACCCCAAGCCCCTCACCAGGGCCGGCTCCAGGTTTTTCTG
Source organism: Phyllobates terribilis (assembly GCF_046119375.1). Classification (NCBI taxonomy): domain Eukaryota; kingdom Metazoa; phylum Chordata; class Amphibia; order Anura; family Dendrobatidae; genus Phyllobates; species Phyllobates terribilis. The sequence continues at coordinate 112,656,418 of NW_027362761.1, read as the reverse complement.
GGCCCCGGGCGAAAGAGTCTCAGTGGGCCCTTTTAACACATACACGATTCATGATGCACAGATAAGGTAGAGGAATATATATATAGCACACAGGGCCCAGCCTGCCACCTCATCCTTCACATATGCAGACATGCGCACGCACACATGGTACGCAGACATGCGCACGCACACACGGTATGCAGACATATGCACGCACACATGGTACGCAGACATATGCACGCACACACGGTACGCAGACATGCGCACGCACACACGGTACGCAGACATGCGCACGCACACACGGTATGCAGACATATGCACGCACATATGGTACGCAGACATATGCACGCACACACGGTACGCAGACATGCGCACGCACACACGGTACGCAGACATGCACGCACACACGGTATGCAGACATGCGCACGCACACACGGTACGCAGACATATACACGCACACACGGTACGCAGACATGGGTACGCAGACATGCGCACGCACACACGGTACGCAGACATGCGCACACACACACGGTATGCAGACATGCGCACACACACACGGTACGCAGACATGCGCACACACACACGGTACGCAGACATATGCATGCACACACGGTACGCAGACATGCGCACGCACACACGGTACGCAGACCTATGTACGCACACACGGTACGCAGACCTATGCACGCACACACGGTACGCAGACATATGCACACACGGTACGCAGACATATGCACGCACACAGTACACAGATATGTACACATACAGACATACACACATTTTTACACAAATTCTTAAAAACATATATAAAACAGACAAATATATATACACTGACATTCACATACATGCACTCACACAGACCCATTACAAATATTTTTAACATGGGGATTGGGGATGCCTCACTCACCTGTTCCCGGTCTAGTGTCCTGTCCAGCAGCTCCTCAGGTATGGGGCAGTGCAGGGCCCCCGGCGTGTCACAGACATCATGGCCCTGGACCATCAGAGGGGCCCACTTGCGGTCGGGTCCAGGCCGCTCCCCCCATCTGTGCAGGACCTCCGACGGTGTTTGATTGCCGGCACTCCCCCACACATGGCCGCACGCTGTGTGGCTGTGTCTGCTAGTAATGACGCAGCAGGGGCGACACACAAGCACAATTAAAGGTGCAGTGCCGTCGACCCTGCCGTGTCATTACTAGCAGACACAGCGCGCGGCCATGTCTGGGGGAGTGCCGACAATCAAGCATCGTCTGCGTCACTGAACAGGTGCCGAGGAAGCGTCCAGGGCCCCGACAGTGAGTGGGCGGTGGGCCCCGAGTCCGACAGTGAGTGGGCGGTGGGCCCCGAGTCCGACAGTGAGTGGGCGGTGGGCCCCGAGTCCCGACAGTGAGTGGGCGGTGGGCCCCGAGTCCCGACAGTGAGTGGGCGGTGGGCCCCGAGTCCCGACAGTGAGTGGGCGGTGGGCCCCGAGTCCCGACTGAGTGGGCGGTGGGCCCCGACAGTTAGTGGGCGGTGGGCCCCTCTGATTTTCCAGGGCCCCAGCACTTGCCCGGGTATGCCGGGTGCTGACGCTGGCCCTGCCCCTCACACCAGCCACACAGCCCCCTAGATGCCCTTCTACATTCCCCATGCCCCCTCACACCAGCCACGCAGCCACCTATATGCCCCTCTACATACCCCATGCCCCCTCACACCAGCCACGCAGCCACCTGTATGCCCCTCTACATACCCCATGCCCCCTCACACCAGCCACGCCGCCTCCTGGATGCCCCTCTACATACTTCATGCCCCCTCACACCAGCCCTCTGGATGCCCCTCTACATATCCCAAGCCTTCTCACACCAGCCACGCAGCCTCCTGGATGCCTCTCTACACACCCCATGCCTCCTCACACCAGCCCTCTGGATGCCCATCTACATATCCCATGCCTCCTCACACCAACCACACAGCCCCCTGGATGCCGCTCTACATACCCCATGCCCCCTCACACCAGTCCCCTGGATGCCCCTCAAACCAGCCACGCAGTCTCCTGGATACCCTTCTACATACCCCATGCCCCCTCACACAAGCCACACAGCCCCTGGATGTCCCTCTACATACCCCATGCCCTGCACACCAGCCCCCTGGATGCCCCTCTACATACCACATGCCCCTCACACCAGCCACGCAGCCCCCTGGATGCCCCTCTACATACCCCATGGCCCTCACACCAGTCACACAGCCCCCTGGATGCCCCTCTACATATCCCATGTCTACTCACACCAGTCACACAGCCCCCTGGATGTCCCACTACATACCCCATGCCCCTCACACCACCCACACAGCCCCCTGGATGCCCATCTACATACCCCATGCCCCCCACACCAGCCACACAGCCGCCTGGATGTCCCTCTACATACCCCATGCCCCTCACACCAGCAACACAGCCCACTGAATGAACCACTATATACCCTATGCCCCTCACACCACGCACACAGCCCCCTGGATGCCCCTCTACATACCCCATGCCCCTCACACCAGCAACACAGCCCCCTGAATGAACCACTATATACCCTATGCCCCTCACACCACGCACACAGCCCCCGGGATGCCCCTCTACATACCCCATGCCCCCTCACACCAGCCCCCTGGATACCCCTCTACATTTCCCATGCCCCCTCACACCAGCCACACAGCCCCCTGGATGCCCCTCTACATACCCCATGCCCCTCACACCAGCTACACAACCCCCTGGATGTCCCACTACATACCCCATGCCCCTCACACCACCCACACAGCCCCCTGGATGCCCCTCTACATACCCCATGACCCTCACACCATCCTCCTGGATGCCCCTCTACATATCCCATGCCCTCTCACACCAGACACGCAGCCCCCTGGATGCCCCTCTACATACTCCATGCCTACTCACACCAGCCACACAGCCCCCTGGCTGCCCCTCTACATACCCCATGCCCCTCACACCAGCCACACAGCCCCTTTATGCCTCCACAGCATTTATTTACATGGTCAGTTCTCCCCACCTCAGTCCACTCCGGATCAGCACTAGACGAACTCAGGATCAGCCTCAGTCCTCACAGCACAACGCTGAACACGAGCTCCTCAGCAGAGTCCTCCCGTCCGAGCACAATGCGCACTGCGCAGCTGCAGCTGCTGGTGGAATAGTGTCCACTGGACTGAGAAGGCCCCGCCTCTTCCTGTGACGTCATGATTTTATGAAATCACTCCTCCCCCTCAAGAAATCAATTCAAATCTAGACGCTACCGAGAAAGCAGAGGACGAACACTCCAGCTCCGCTGTTATTCTCCTCCTGACAGCAGCGGAGCTGCAGGGATCGCTCCCTGACCGCCGCATGCAGGGTTTGCTCCCTGACCGCCGCGTGCAGGGTTCGCTCCCTGACCGCCGCGTGCAGGATTCGCTCCCTGAACGCCGCGTGCAGGGAGCAGCTGCACCGGCGGCGGTTTGTCCACCCCTGGACTGCTATGGCCCCTCCCCCCCGCTCACGTTCCCCATTGCAGTCGCGTCGTCTGCTACCGTTGGCAGGTACGCCACTGGATTTGATCATGATTGACTGTATTCTTTTGTAAATGATATAAGCAACAAAGCTGTCCACATGAATACAAAAACATATAAGAAATGCTACTTTACTTCACATGCCCTTTCAGTTCTAAAACTAATTTCTAGAGGTTTATTTTAATCAGGCATTGTTACAAATGTAGGGAGCTCCGGCGGCCATTTTCCTATACATCACGGCCTCAGGAAGATGACCGTTGCCATACCCCATGCCCCCTCACACCAGCCTCCTGGTTGCCCCTCTACATACCCCAAGCCCCTCACCAGGGCTTTCTGGGCCACGGGCGAAAGAGTCTCAGTGGGCCCTTTTAACACATACACGATTCATGATGCACAGATACAGCGGAGAAATATACATATAGCACACAGGGCCCAGCCTGCCACCTCATCCTTCACATATGCAGACATGCGCACGCACACACGGTACGCAGACATATGCACGCATGTAACATACCTGGCGGCGTCCTTGCATAGTAGTCCATCTCCCACTGTTCAAGAGCGCGCACTTGATTTCCAGTCCAGACTGCCACTCTGGCTTCTTTCCATACTGTCTGCTTTGCTCTGCTTTGGCTGCTTAGGGCGACGCTCGCTGAACTTCCTGTTTCTTGTAGCTGCTGCAGACACACCCCTAATGCTTCCTCAGCCTATTGCTGTCTGTCACCTGGTATTTAATCCAGCTCCTCCTTGGAATCCATGCCTGAGCATCTTGTTCTGTCAGTTGGCTTCTTGTCACTGATGTGCCAGGTCCTGTCTATGTTTCCTGCCTTGCGGTATCAGTTCCCGTGTCTGAACTGTGTCCTGTCTGTGCACTCTAGCCAGCTGTCTTTCTGCCTTTCCTGGAGGCTGTATTTCCAGGCCCGTGTGAACACGCTCTTAGCCTGTTCGTCCTGCTCTCTGGGGGCCGCATACCCTGACTCACTCCGGTATCTTGCTACAGTAACAGTTCCTGTCTGAACTGTCTCCTAACCTGCTTCCTGTTTTTCTCTATGCCCGTACCTTCCCTTTCTCCTGCATTGTCTGAACCAGCACTTGGCTTTACCTTGGCTCGTTCCTGTATTTGTTGCAGTAACAGTTCCTGTCTGAACTGTCTCCTAACCTGTCTCCTGTTTTTCTCTATGTCCGTGCCTTCCCTTTTTCTGCAGAGTCTGAACCTGCACCTAACTCCTACTCGTTGTCGCTGTACTTCGGTTTGTGAGTTTAGAGTCCACTCGCTACTGCATTGCAAGTATCTTGTGTGTATCTGGTTCTGCCTTTCCCTTCCTGTCTGTTCCGTGTGAACAGAGCCCTGTTCCCTCTGCTCTGCCTTGCCCACCGCTCCTGCGGTTTCCGCTCTGCTCTGCCTTGCTCACCGCTCCTGCGGTTTCCGCTCTGCTCTGCCTTGCTCACCGCTCCTGCGGTTTCCGCTCTGCTCTGCCTTGCTCACCGCTCCTGCGGTTTCCGCTCTGCTCTGCCTTGCTCACCGCTCCTGCGGTTTCCGCTCTGCTCTGACCCTTGGCTCACCGCTCCGGCAGTCTCGCTCTGCTCTGACCCTTTGCTCACTGCTCCGGCAGTCTCGCTCTGCTCTGACCCTTTGCTCACTGCTCCGGCAGTCTGGTCCTGCTCCACTCTCGCTCACCGCTCCGGTCGGCCTTGTCCTGCTCTACTCTCGCTCACCGCTCCTGGCGGTCTCGTCTTCCTCTGCTCTTGCTCGCCGCTCCGGGCGGCCTCACTCTGCTGTGTTTGTCCACCGCATCTGCGGTTCTGTTCCTGAGTCCCAGTCTGTACTGGGTCCTATCCACTCTGTGCTCTAACCTGTCGTACCAGCCAGTACCTCCCTGCCTGCATACCAGTCGTGCTCGCCAGCATCCACCCGTCTGCATACCAGCCGTGTCTGCCTATAGCCACCAGTCTGTGTGCCAGCCGAACCTGCCTGTTCCTGTATTCCCCGGTGTGGGCCAACAGCCGTGTCCAGGGTCTGACCTGGAGTAGCACCTGGTCCCTCTGCTCGGTTCCTCCCTGGTGCACTGGCGTCGTATGCCGTCGTGCGACCTTGGTCGGATCGGGCAGATACTTAGTTACGCCCGTCCAGGCACTCTCCGGTTCATGGTCCAGTGGGATCACTAAACACGCACACGCCAGTCAGTCCGGGCACGTGTGTTACAGCGCACACACGGTACGCAGACATATGCACGCACACACGGTACGCAGACATATGCACGCACACACGGTACGCAGACATATGCACGCACACACGGTACGCAGACATACACATATTTTTACACAAATTCTTAAAAACATATATAAAACAGACAAATATATATATACACAGTCATACACACTGACATTCACATACATGCACTCACACAGACCCATTACAAATATTTTTAATATGGGGATTGGGGATGCCTCACTCACCTGTCCCCGGTCCAGTGTCCTCTCCAGCAGCTCCTCAGGTATGGGGCAGTGCAGGGCCCCCGGCGTGTCACAGACATCATGGCCCTGGACCATCAGAGGGGCCCACTTGCGGTCGGGTCCGGGCCGCTTCCCCCATCTGTGCAGGACCTCCGACGGTGTTTGATTGCCGGCACTCCCCCAGACATGGCCGCGCGTTCTGGCTGCTAGTAATGACGCAGCAGGGGCAAGACACAAGCACAATTAAAGGTGCAGTGCCATCGACCCTGCCGTGTCATTACTAGCAGACACAGCCGCACAGCGTGCGGCCATGTCTGGGGGAGTGCCGATAATCAAGCAGCGTCTGCGTCACTGAACAGGTGCCGAGGAAGCGGTCAGGGCCCCGACAGTGAGTGGGCAGTGGGCCCCGAGTCCCGACAGTGAGTGGGCGGTGGGCCCCGAGTCCGACAGTGAGTGGGCGGTGGGCCCCGAGTCCCGACAGTGAGTGGGCGGTGGGCCCTGTGTCCGACAGTGAGTGGGCGGTGGGCCCCGAGTCCCGACTGAGTGGGCGGTGGGCCCCGACAGTTAGTGGGCGGTGGGCCCCTCTGATTTTCCTGGGCCCCAGCACTTGCCCGGGTATGCCGGGTGCTGACGCTGGCCCTGCCCCTCACACCAGCCACACAGCCCCCTAGATGCCCTTCTACATTCCCCATGCCCCCTCACACCAGCCACGCAGCCACCTGTATGCCCCTCTACATACCCCATGCCCCCTCACACCAGCCACGCAGCCACCTGTATGCCCCTCTACATACCCCATGCCCCCTCACACCAGCCACGCCGCCTCCTGGATGCCCCTCTACATACTTCATGCCCCCTCACACCAGCCCTCTGGATGCCCCTCTACATATCCCAAGCCTTCTCACACCAGCCACGCAGCCTCCTGGATGCCTCTCTACACACCCCATGCCTCCTCACACCAGCCCTCTGGATGCCCATCTACATATCCCATGCCTCCTCACACCAACCACACAGCCCCCTGGATGCCGCTCTACATACCCCATGCCCCCTCACACCAGTCCCCTGGATGCCCCTCAAACCAGCCACGCAGTCTCCTGGATACCCTTCTACATACCCCATGCCCCCTCACACAAGCCACACAGCCCCCTGGATGTCCCTCTACATACCCCATGCCCTGCACACCAGCCCCCTGGATGCCCCTCTACATACCACATGCCCCTCACACCAGCCACGCAGCCCCCTGGATGCCCCTCTACATACCCCATGGCCCTCACACCAGTCACACAGCCCCCTGGATGCCCCTCTACATATCCCATGTCTACTCACACCAGTCACACAGCCCCCTGGATGTCCCACTACATACCCCATGCCCCTCACACCACCCACACAGCCCCCTGGATGCCCATCTACATACCCCATGCCCCCCACACCAGCCACACAGCCGCCTGGATGTCCCTCTACATACCCCATGCCCCTCACACCAGCAACACAGCCCACTGAATGAACCACTATATACCCTATGCCCCTCACACCACGCACACAGCCCCCTGGATGCCCCTCTACATACCCCATGCCCCTCACACCAGCAACACAGCCCCCTGAATGAACCACTATATACCCTATGCCCCTCACACCGCGCACACAGCCCCCGGGATGCCCCTCTACATACCCCATGCCCCCTCACACCAGCCCCCTGGATACCCCTCTACATTTCCCATGCCCCCTCACACCAGCCACACAGCCCCCTGGATGCCCCTCTACATACCCCATGCCCCTCACACCAGCTACACAACCCCCTGGATGTCCCACTACATACCCCATGCCCCTCACACCACCCACACAGCCCCCTGGATGCCCCTCTACATACCCCATGACCCTCACACCATCCTCCTGGATGCCCCTCTACATATCCCATGCCCTCTCACACCAGACACGCAGCCCCCTGGATGCCCCTCTACATACTCCATGCCTACTCACACCAGCCACACAGCCCCCTGGCTGCCCCTCTACATACCCCATGCCCCTCACACCAGCCACACAGCCCCTTTATGCCTCCACAGCATTTATTTACATGGTCAGTTCTCCCCACCTCAGTCCACTCCGGATCAGCACTAGACGAGCTCAGGATCAGCCTCAGTCCTCACAGCACAACGCTGAACACGAGCTCCTCAGCAGAGTCCTCCCGTCCGAGCACAATGCGCACTGCGCAGCTGCAGCTGCTGGTGGAACAGTGTCCACTGGACTGAGAAGGCCCCGCTTCTTCCTGTGACGTCATGATTTTATGAAATCACTCCTCCCCCTCAAGAAATCAATTCAAATCTAGACGCTACCGAGAAAGCAGAGGACGAACACTCCAGCTCCGCTGTTATTCTCCTCCTGACAGCAGCGGAGCTGCAGGGATCGCTCCCTGACCGCCGCATGCAGGGTTCGCTCCCTGACCGCCGCATGCAGGGTTCGCTCCCTGACCGCCGCGTGCAGGGTTCGCTCCCTGAACGCCGCGTGCAGGGAGCAGCTGCACCGGCGGCGGTTTGTCCACCCCTGGACTGCTATGGCCCCTCCCCCCCGCTCACGTTCCCCATTGCAGTCGCGTCGTCTGCTACCGTTGGCAGGTACGCCACTGGATTTGATCATGATTGACTGTATTCTTTTGTAAATGATATAAGCAACAAAGCTGTCCACATGAATACAAAAACATATAAGAAATGCTACTTTACTTCACATGCCCTTTCAGTTCTAAAACTAATTTCTAGAGGTTTATTTTAATCAGGCATTGTTACAAATGTAGGGAGCTCCGGCGGCCATTTTCCTATACATCACGGCCTCAGGAAGATGACCGTTGCCATACCCCATGCCCCCTCACACCAGCCTCCTGGTTGCCCCTCTACATACCCCAAGCCCCTCACCAGGGCTTTCTGGGCCACGGGCGAAAGAGTCTCAGTGGGCCCTTTTAACACATACACGATTCATGATGCACAGATACAGCGGAGAAATGTACATATAGCACACAGGGCCCAGCCTGCCACCTCATCCTTCACATATGCAGACATGCGCACGCACACACGGTACGCAGACATATGCACGCATGTAACATACCTGGCGGCGTCCTTGCATAGTGGTCCATCTCCCACTGTTCAAGAGCGCGCACTTGATTTCCAGTCCAGACTGCCACTCTGGCTTCTTTCCATACTGTCTGCTTTGCTCTGCTTTGGCTGCTTAGGGCGACGCTCGCTGAACTTCCTGTTTCTTGTAGCTGCTGCAGACACACCCCTAATGCTTCCTCAGCCTATTGCTGTCTGTCACCTGGTATTTAATACCGCTCCTCCTTGGAATCCATGCCTGAGCATCTTGTTCTGTCAGTTGGCTTCTTGTCACTGATGTGCCAGGTCCTGTCTATGTTTCCTGCCTTGCGGTATCAGTTCCCGTGTCTGAACTGTGTCCTGTCTGTGCACTCTAGCCAGCTGTCTTTCTGCCTTTCCTGGAGGCTGTATTTCCAGGCCCGTGTGAACACGCTCTTAGCCTGTTCGTCCTGCTCTCTGGGGGCCGCATACCCTGACTCACTCCGGTATCTTGCTACAGTAACAGTTCCTGTCTGAACTGTCTCCTAACCTGCTTCCTGTTTTTCTCTATGCCCGTACCTTCCCTTTCTCCTGCATTGTCTGAACCAGCACTTGGCTTTACCTTGGCTCGTTCCTGTATTTGTTGCAGTAACAGTTCCTGTCTGAACTGTCTCCTAACCTGTCTCCTGTTTTTCTCTATGTCCGTGCCTTCCCTTTTTCTGCAGAGTCTGAACCTGCACCTAACTCCTACTCGTTGTCGCTGTACTTCGGTTTGTGAGTTTAGAGTCCACTCGCTACTGCATTGCAAGTATCTTGTGTGTATCTGGTTCTGCCTTTCCCTTCCTGTCTGTTCCGTGTGAACAGAGCCCTGTTCCCTCTGCTCTGCCTTGCCCACCGCTTCTGCGGTTTCCGCTCTGCTCTGCCTTGCTCACCGCTCCTGCGGTTTCCGCTCTGCTCTGCCTTGCTCACCGCTCCTGCGGTTTCCGCTCTGCTCTGCCTTGCTCACCGCTCCTGCGGTTTCCGCTCTGCTCTGACCCTTGGCTCACCGCTCCGGCAGTCTCGCTCTGCTCTGACCCTTTGCTCACTGCTCCGGCAGTCTCGCTCTGCTCTGACCCTTTGCTCACTGCTCCGGCAGTCTGGTCCTGCTCCACTCTCGCTCACCGCTCCGGTCGGCCTTGTCCTGCTCTACTCTCGCTCACCGCTCCTGGCGGTCTCGTCTTCCTCTGCTCTTGCTCGCCGCTCCGGGCGGCCTCACTCTGCTGTGTTTGTCCACCGCATCTGCGGTTCTGTTCCTGAGTCCCAGTCTGTACTGGGTCCTATCCACTCTGTGCTCTAACCTGTCGTACCAGCCAGTCCCTCCCTGCCTGCATACCAGTCGTGCTCGCCAGCATCCACCCGTCTGCATACCAGCCGTGTCTGCCTATAGCCACCAGTCTGTGTGCCAGCCGAACCTGCCTGTTCCTGTATTCCCCGGTGTGGGCCAACAGCCGTGTCCAGGGTCTGACCTGGAGTAGCACCTGGTCCCTCTGCTCGGTTCCTCCCTGGTGCACTGGCGTCGTATGCCGTCGTGCGACCTTGGTCGGATCGGGCAGATACTTAGTTACGCCCGTCCAGGCACTCTCCGGTTCATGGTCCAGTGGGATCACTAAACACGCACACGCCAGTCAGTCCGGGCACGTGTGTTACAGCGCACACACGGTACGCAGACATATGCACGCACACACGGTACGCAGACATATGCACGCACACACGGTACGCAGACATATGCACGCACACACGGTACGCAGCCATATGCACTCACACACGGTACGCAGACATATGCACGCACACACGGTACGCAGACATATGCACGCACACACGGTACGCAGACATACACATTTTTACACAAATTCTTAAAAACATATATAAAACAGACAAATATATATATACACAGTCATACACACTGACATTCACATACATGCACTCACACAGACCCATTACAAATATTTTTAATATGGGGATTGGGGATGCCTCACTCACCTGTCCCCGGTCCAGTGTCCTCTCCAGCAGCTCCTCAGGTATGGGGCAGTGCAGGGCCCCCGGCGTGTCACAGACATCATGGCCCTGGACCATCAGAGGGGCCCACTTGCGGTCGGGTCCGGGCCGCTTCCCCCATCTGTGCAGGACCTCCGACGGTGTTTGATTGCCGGCACTCCCCCAGACATGGCCGCGCGTTCTGGCTGTTAGTAATGACGCAGCAGGGGCAAGACACAAGCACAATTAAAGGTGCAGTGCCATCGACCCTGCCGTGTCATTACTAGCAGACACAGCCGCACAGCGTGCGGCCATGTCTGGGGGAGTGCCGATAATCAAGCAGCGTCTGCGTCACTGAACAGGTGCCGAGGAAGCGGTCAGGGCCCCGACAGTGAGTGGGCAGTGGGCCCCGAGTCCCGACAGTGAGTGGGCGGTGGGCCCCGAGTCCCGACAGTGAGTGGGCGGTGGGCCCCGAGTCCCGACAGTGAGTGGGCGGTGGGCCCCGAGTCCCGACAGTGAGTGGGCGGTGGGCCCCGACAGTTAGTGGGCGGTGGGCCCCTCTGATTTTCCAGGGCCCCGGCACTTGCCCGGGTACGCCAGGTGCTGACGCCGGCCCCGCCCCTCACACCAGCCACACAGCCCCCTAGATGCTCTTCTACATTCCCCATGCCCCCTCACACCAGCCACGCAGCCCCCTGGATGCCCCTCTACATACCCCATGCCCCCTCACACCAGCCACGCAGCCTCCTGGATGCCCCTCTACATACCCCATGCCCCTTCACACCAGCCCTCTGGATGCCCCTCTACATATCCCAAGCCTCCTCACACCAGCCACGCAGCCTCCTGGATGCCTCTCTACACACCCCATGCCCCCTCACACCAGCCCTCTGGATGCCCCTCTAGATATCCCATGCCTCCTCACACCAGCCACACAGCCCCCTGGATGCCGCTCTACATACCCCATGCCCCCTCACACCAGTCCCCTGGATGCCCCTCTACATACACCATGCCCCTCACACCAGCCACGCAGTCTCCTGGATACCCTTCTACATACCCCATGCCCCCTCACACAAGCCACACAGCCCCCTGAATGTCCCTCTACATACCCCATGCCCCTCACACCAGCCACGCAGCCCCCTGGATGCCCCTCTACATACCCCATGCCTCCTCACACCAGCCACACAACCCCCTGGATGCCCCTCTACATACCCCATGCCCCTCACACCAGCCACACAACCCCCTGGATGCCCCTCTACATACCCCATGCCCCTCACACCAGCCACACAACCCCCTGGATGCCCCTCTACATACCCCATGCCCCTCACACCAGCCACACAGCCCCCTTGATGCCCCTCTACATACCCCATACCCCTCTCACAGCCCCCTGGATGCCCGTCTACATACCCCATGCCCCCTCACACCAGCCACACAACCTCCTGGATGCCCCTCTACATACCCCATGCCCCTCACACCAGCCACGCAGCCCCCTGGATGCCCTTCTACATACCCCATGCCCCTCACACCAGCCATGCAGCCCCTTGGATGCCGCTCTACATACCCCACGCCCCTCACACCAGCCATGCAGTCCCCTGGATGCCCCTCTACATACCCCATGCCTCCTCACACCAGCCACACAGCCCCATGGATGTCCCTCTACATACCCCATGCCCCTCACACCAGCCCCCTGGATGCCCCTCTACATACCCCATGCCACTCACACCAGCCACACAGCCCCCTGGATGTCCCTCTACATAACCGATGCCACTCACACAGCCCCCTGGATGTCCCTCTACATACCCCATGCCCCTCACACCAGCCACACAGCCCCCTGGATGCCCGTCTACATACCCCATGCCCCTCACACCAGCCACACAGCCCCATGGATGCCCCTCTGCATACCCCATGCCCCTCACACCAGCCACACAGCCCCATGGATGCCCCTCTGCATACCCCATGCCCCTCACATCAGCCACACAACCTCCTGGATGCCCCTCTACATACCCCATGCCCCTCACACCAGCCACACAACCCCCTGGATGCCCCTCTACATACCCCATGCCCCTCACACCAGCCACACAACCCCCTGGATGCCCCTCTACATACCCCATGCCCCTCACACCAGCCACACAGCCCCCTGGATGCCCATCTACATACCCCATACCCCTCTCACAGCCCCCTGGATGCCCGTCTACATACCCCATGCCCCCTCACACCAGCCACACAACCTCCTGGATGCCCCTCTACATGCCCCATGCCCCTCACACCAGCCACGCAGCCCCCTGGATGCCCTTCTACATACCCCATGCCCCTCACACCAGCCATGCAGCCCCCTGGATGCCGCTCTACATACCCCACGCCCCTCACACCAGCCATGCAGTCCCCTGGATGCCCCTCTACATACCCCATGCCACTCACACCAGCCACACAGTCCCCTGGATGCCCCTCTACATACCCCATGCCCCCTCACACCAGCCACACAACCTCCTGGATGCCCCTCTACATACCCCATGCCCCTCACACCAGCCACGCAGCCCCCTGGATGCCCTTCTACATACCCCATGCCCCTCACACCAGCCATGCAGCCCCCTGGATGCCGCTCTACATACCCCACGCCCCTCACACCAGCCATGCAGTCCCCTGGATGCCCCTCTACATACCCCATGCCACTCACACCAGCCATGCAGCCCCCTGGATGCCGCTCTACATACCCCATGCCCCTCACACCAGCCATGCAGTCCCCTGGATGCCCCTCTACATACCCCATGCCTCCTCACACCAGTCACGCAGCCCCCTGGATGCCCCTCTACATACCCCATGCCTCCTCACACCAGTCACGCAGCCCCCTGGATGCCCCTCTACATACCCCATGCCCTTCACACCTGCCACACAGCCCCCTGGATGTCCCTCTGCATACCCCATGCCCCTCAAACCAGCCATGCAGCCCCCTGGACGCCCCTCTACATACCCCATGCCTCCTCACACCAGCCCCTGGATGCCCCTCTACATAACCCATGCCTCCTCACACCAGCCATGCAGCCTCCTGGATACCCCTCTACATATCCCATGTCTACTCACACTAGGCACACAGCCCCCTGGATGTCCCACTACATACCCCATGCCTCCCACACCACCCACACAGCCCCCAGGATGCCCCTCTACATACCCCATGCCCCCTCACACCAGCCCCCTGGATACCCCTCTACATATCCCATGCCCCCTAACACCAGCCACGCCGCCCCTGGATGCCCCTCTACATACCCCATGCCCCTCACACCAGCTACACAACCCCCTGGATGTCCCACTACATACCCCATGCCCCAACACCAGCCACACAGCCCCCTGGATGTCCCACTACATATCCCATGCCCCCTCACACCAGACATGCAGCCCCCTGGATGCCCCTCTACATACCCCATGCCTACTCACACCAGCCACACAGCCCCCTGGATGCCCCTCTACATACCCCATGCCCCTCACACCACCCACACAGCCCCCTGGATGCCCCTCTACATACCCCATCCCCCCTCACACCATCCTCCTGGATGCCCCTTTACATATCCCATGCCCCCTCACACTAGCCACGCAGCCCCCTGCATGCCCCTCTACATATCCCATGCCCCTCACACCAAGCACACAGCCCCTTTATGCCTCCACAGCATTTATTGACATGGTCAGTTCTCCCCACCTCAGTCCACTCCGGATCAACACTAGACGAGCTCAGGATCAGCCTCACAGTCCTCACAGCACAACGCTGAACACGAGCTCCTCAGCAGAGTCTTCCCGGCACAATGCGCACTGCGCATCTGCAGCTGCAGGTGGAATAGTGTCCACTGGACTGAGAAGGCCCCGCCCCTTACGGTGACATCATGATTTCATGAAATCACTCCTCCCCCTCAATAAATCAACTCAAATCTAGACGCTACCGAGGAAGCAGAGGACGAACCCTCCAGCTCCGCTGTTATTCTCCTCCTGACAGCAGCGGAGCTGCAGGGTTCGCTCCCTGACAGCAGCGGAGCTGCAGGGTTCGCTCCCTGACAGCAGCGGAGCTGCAGGGTTCGCTCCCTGACAGCAGCGGAGCTGCAGGGTTCGCTCCCTGACAGCAGCGGAGCTGCAGGGTTCGCTCCCTGACAGCAGCAGAGCTGCAGGGTTTGCTCCCTGACCGCCACGTGCAGGGAGCAGCTGCATCGGCGGCGGTTTGTCCACCCCTGGACTGCTATGGCCCCTCCCCCCCGCTCACGTTCCCCATAGCAGTCGCGTCGTCTGCTACCGTTGGCAGGTACGCCACTGGATTTGATCATGATTGACTGTATTCTTTTGTAAATGATATAAGCAACAAAGCTGTCCACATAAAAACAAAAAACATATAAGAAATGCTACTTTACTTCACATGCCCTTTCAATTCTAAAACTAATTTCTAGAGGTTTATTTTAATAAGGCATTGTTACAAAGCTCCGGCGGCCATTTTCCTATACATCACGGCCTCAGGAAGATGACCGTTGCCAACGTAAGCTGCACACGCTTCACTGCCGCATCGACGGATGCCGCTCACAGCCCGGCACAGGCCCCGGCTCCAAGCAGGTGCGCAGCCCCCAAGCCCCAGGAAGTTGTGCAGGCCCCGCGCAGGCGCGCAGCCCCCAGGCCCCAGGCAGTTGCGCAGGCCCCGCGCAGGCGCGCAGTCCCCAAGCCCCAGGCAGTTGCGCCGGCCCCGCGCAGGTGGGCTGCCCTCAAGCCCCGGGAAGTTGCGCAGGCCCCGCTCAGGTGCGCAACCCCCAAGCCCCAGGAAGTTGTGCAGGCCCCGCGCAGGCGCGCAGCCCCCAGGCCCCAGGCAGTTGCGCAGGCCCCGCGCAGGCGCGCAGCCCCCAGGCCCCAGGCAGTTGCGCAGGCCCCGCGCAGGTGCGCAGCCCTCAAGCCCCGGGAAGTTGCGCAGGCCCCGCTCAGGTGCGCAACCCCCAAGCCCCAGGCAGTTTTTCAGGCCCCGCACAGGTGCACAGCCCCCGAGCCCCAGGCAGTTGCGCAGACCCCGCGCAGGTGCGCAGCCCCCGAACCCCAGGCAGTTGGGCATGCCCCGCGCAAGTGCGCAGCCCCCAAGCCCCAGGCAGTTGCGCAGGCCCCGCGCAGGTGCGCAGCCCCCAAGCCCCAGGAAGTTGCGCAGGCCCCGCTCAGGTGCGCAACCCCCAAGCCCCAGGCAGTTTTGCAGGCCCCGCACAGGTGCGCAGCCCCCGAGCCCCTGGCAGTTGCGCAGACCCCGCGCAGGTGCGCAGCCGCCGAGCCCCAGGAATTTGCGCATGCCCCGCGCAGGTGCGCAGCCCCCGAGCCCCGGGCAGTTGTGCAGGCCGCGCGCAGATGCGCAGCCCCCGAGCCCCGGGAAGTTGCGCAGGCCCCGCTCAGGTGCGCAACCCCCAAGCCCCAGGCAGTTTTTCAGGCCCCGCACAGGTGCACAGCCCCCGAGCCCCAGGCAGTTGTGCAGACCCCGCGCAGGTGCGCAGCCCCCGAACCCCAGGCAGTTGGGCATGCCCCGCGCAAGTGCGCAGCCCCCAAGCCCCAGGCAGTTGCGCAGGCCCCACGCAGGTGCGCAGCCCCCAAGCCCCAGGAAGTTGCGCAGGCCCCGCTCAGGTGCGCAACCCCCAAGCCCCAGGCAGTTTTGCAGGCCCCGCACAGGTGCGCAGCCCCCGAGCCCCTGGCAGTTGCGCAGACCCCGCGCAGGTGCGCAGCCGCCGAGCCCCAGGAATTTGCGCATGCCCCGCGCAGGTGCGCAGCCCCCGAGCCCCGGGCAGTTGTGCAGGCCGCGCGCAGATGCGCAGCCCCCGAGCCCCAGGCAGTTGTGCAGGCCGCGCGCAGGTGCGCAGTCCCCGAGCCCCAGGCAGTTGTGCAGACCGCGCGCAGGTGCGCAGCCCCCGAGCCACAGGCAGTTGTGCAGGCCGCGCGCAGGTGCGCAGCCCCCGAGCCCCAGGCAGTTGTGCAGGCCGCGCGCAGGTGCGCAGCCCCCGAGCCCCAGGCAGTTGTGCAGGCCGCGCGCAGGTGCGCAGCCCCCGAGCCCCAGGCAGTTGTGCAGGCCGCGCGCAGGTGCGCAGCCCCCGAGCCCCAGGCAGTTGTGCAGGCAGCGCACAGGTGCGCAGCCCCCGAGCCACAGGCAGTTGTGCAGGCCGCGCGCAGGTGCGCAGCCCCCGAGCCCC
The DNA here is from genome assembly GCF_046119375.1 of Phyllobates terribilis. NCBI lineage: Eukaryota > Metazoa > Chordata > Amphibia > Anura > Dendrobatidae > Phyllobates > Phyllobates terribilis. The sequence goes on along the minus strand of NW_027362761.1, from coordinate 112,639,242 downwards.
AGGCAGTTTTGCAGGCCCCGGAAGCAGCCCCCGAGCCCCAGGCAGTTGCGCAGGCCCCGCGCAGGTGCGCAGCCCCTGAGCCCCAGGCAGTTGCGCAGGCCCCCGAACCCCAGGCAGTTGCACAGGCCCTGCGCAGGTGCGCAGCCCCCGAACCCCAGGCAGTTGCGCAGGCCCCGCGCAGGTGCGCAGCCCCCAAACCTCAGGCAGTTGCGCAGGCCCCGCACAGGTGCGCAGCCCCCAAGCCCCAGGCAGTTGCGCAGGCCCCGCGCAGGTGCGCAGCCCCAGGCAGTTGCGCAGGCCTCGCACAGGTGCGCAGCCCCCGAGTCCCAGGCAGTAGCGCAGGCCCCGCACAGGTGCGCAGCCCCCAAGCCCCAGGCAGTTGTGCAGGCCCCGCGCAGTTGCACAGCCCCCAAGCCCCAGGCAGTTGCGCAGGCCCTGCGCAGGTGCGCAGCCCCCAAGCCCCGAGCAGTTGCGCAGGCCCCGCACAGGTGCGCAGCCCCCAAGCCCCAGGCATTTGGCCAGGCCCCGCGCAGGTGCGCAGCCCCCAAGCCCCAGGCAGTTGCGCAGGCCCCGCGCAGGTGCACAGCCCCCGAGCTCCAGGCAGTTGCGCAGGCCCCGCGCAGGTGCACAGCCCCCGAGCCCCAGGCAGTTGCGCAGGCCCCACGCAGGTGCGCAGCCCCAGGCAGTTGCGCAGGCCCCGCGCAGGTGCGCAGCCCCCTAGCCCCAGGCAGTTGCGCAGGCCCCGCGCAGGTGTGCAGCCCCCAAGCCCCAGGCAGTTGCACAGGCCCCCCGCAGGTACGCAGCCCCCAAGCCCCAGGTGGTTGCGCAGGCCCACCGCAGGCGCGCAGCCCCCAAGCCCCAGGCAGTTGCGCAGGCCCCGCGCAGGCACGCAGCCCCCAAGCCCCAGGCAGTTGCGCAGGCCCCGCGCAGGAGCGCAGCCCCCAAGCCCCAGGCAGTTTCACAGGCCCCGCGCAGGAGCGCAGCCCCCAAGCCCCAGGCAGTTGCGCAGGTCCCGCGCAGGTGCGCAGCCCCCAAGCCCCAGTTAGTTGCGCAGGCCCCGCGCAGGTGCGCAGCCCCCAAGCCTCAGGCAGTTGCGCAGTCCCCGCGCAGGTGCGCAGCCCCAGACAGTTGCGCAGGCCCTGCGCAGGTGCGCAGCCCCCAGGCCCCAGGCAGTTGCGCAGGCCCCGCGCAGGTGCTCAGGCCCCAGGCAGCTCCGCAGGCCCTGTGCAGGTGCGCAGCCCCCAGGCCCCAGGCAGTTGCGCAGGCCCCAGGCAGGTGCGCAGGCCCCAGGCAGGTGCGCAGGCCCCGAGCCCCAGGCAGTTGTGCAGGCCGCGCGCAGGTGCGCAGCCCCCGAGCCCCAGGCAGTTGTGCAGGCCGCGCGCAGGTGCGCAGCCCCCGAGCCCCAGGCAGTTGTGCAGGCCGCGCGCAGGTGCGCAGCCCCCGAGCCCCAGGCAGTTGTGCAGGCAGCGCACAGGTGCGCAGCCCCCGAGCCACAGGCAGTTGTGCAGGCCGCGCGCAGGTGCGCAGCCCCCGAGCCCCAGGCAGTTTTGCAGGCCCCGGAAGCAGCCCCCGAGCCCCAGGCAGTTGCGCAGGCCCCGCGCAGGTGCGCAACCCCTGAGCCCCAGGCAGTTGCGCAGGCCCCCGAACCCCAGGCAGTTGCACAGGCCCCGCGCAGGTGCGCAGCCCCCGAACCCCAGGCAGTTGCGCAGGCCCCGCGCAGGTGCGCAGCCCCCGAACCTCAGGCAGTTGCGCAGGCCCCGCGCAGGTGCGCAGCCCCCAAGCCCCAGGCAGTTGCGCAGGCCCCGCGCAGGTGCGCAGCCCCAGGCAGTTGCGCAGGCCTCGCACAGGTGCGCAGCCCCCGAGTCCCAGGCAGTAGCGCAGGCCCCGCACAGGTGCGCAGCCCCCAAGCCCCAGGCAGTTGTGCAGGCCCCGCGCAGTTGCACAGCCCCCAAGCCCCAGGCAGTTGCGCAGGCCCTGCGCAGGTGCGCAGCCCCCAAGCCCCAAGCAGTTGCGCAGGCCCCGCACAGGTGCGCAGCCCCCAAGCCCCAGGCATTTGGCCAGGCCCCGCGCAGGTGCGCAGCCCCCAAGCCCCAGGCAGTTGCGCAGGCCCCGCGCAGGTGCACAGCCCCCGAGCTCCAGGCAGTTGCGCAGGCCCCGCGCAGGTGCACAGCCCCCGAGCCCCAGGCAGTTGCGCAGGCCCCACGCAGGTGCGCAGCCCCAGGCAGTTGCGCAGGCCCCGCGCAGGTGCGCAGCCCCCTAGCCCCAGGCAGTTGCGCAGGCCCCGCGCAGGTGTGCAGCCCCCAAGCCCCAGGCAGTTGCACAGGCCCCCCGCAGGTACGCAGCCCCCAAGCCCCAGGTGGTTGCGCAGGCCCACCGCAGGCGCGCAGCCCCCAAGCCCCAGGCAGTTGCGCAGGCCCCGCGCAGGCACGCAGCCCCCAAGCCCCAGGCAGTTGCGCAGGCCCCGCGCAGGCACGCAGCCCCCAAGCCCCAGGCAGTTGCGCAGGCCCCGCGCAGGAGCGCAGCCCCCAAGCCCCAGGCAGTTTCGCAGGCCCCGCGCAGGAGCGCAGCCCCCAAGCCCCAGGCAGTTGCGCAGGTCCCGCGCAGGTGCGCAGCCCCCAAGCCCCAGTTAGTTGCGCAGGCCCCGCGCAGGTGCGCAGCCCCCAAGCCTCAGGCAGTTGCGCAGTCCCCGCGCAGGTGCGCAGCCCCAGGCAGTTGCGCAGGCCCTGCGCAGGTGCGCAGGCCCCAGGCAGTTGCGCAGGCCCCGCGCAGGTGCTCAGGCCCCAGGCAGCTCCGCAGGCCCTGTGCAGGTGCGCAGCCCCCAGGCCCCAGGCAGTTGCGCAGGCCCCAGACCCCAGGCAGGTGCGCAGGCCCCAGGTAGGTGCGCAGGCCCCAGGCAGGTGTGCAGGCCCTACCAAGTCCGCAGGCCCCATGCCCCAGCAAGTCCACAGGCCCCAGCCAAACACCGGCATCTCACCTCTTCTGCTGCCACCGGGTTCCTGAGGCAGGGAACGGAGAGACCTGTGATCCTGCTCCACCATCACCGCAACTCACAGCTGCTGGAGCACCCGCTTCATGTATTCAGGGTCCGCAGCATTCCTCCACTTCCGCCGGGCCGGTTTCCTGAAGGACCCTGCCTCCTGCTCCACCACCCCCCAGGTAAGATACCTAATCAGACTATAAGATGGACCCCATCTTATAAAAAATACTTTTTTTTCCTATTTTCCACCCCAAAATTTGGGGTGCGTCTTATGGTCCGGTGCGTCTTACAGTCCGAAAAATACGGTACTTAAAGTCAAAGTGGTAAAGTGCAGGTTCTTCAGTTTTAATTATTGGAAGCGAGCGGCTGCTGGGAGAAAAAAACGTTTTCTTCCTTTAGCCGCTCATACAATTCAACACTGAAACATTTAAAATGGTATTTACCTACATATTACCACTATGGATGCAGATACATACCAGTTTTTTGCTGACTGGTTCTTTTAAAGGTTCTAAAAATGTGACAAGGAAAACAAACAAAAAATGCTGTCTCCTGTCCTAAAGGCCCAGGTATATATTTCAGTGATTGTCTTTAAAAAAGAGGTTGGCAACCCTGGTATAGGGTAAAAAAAGCACACTTGGTTAGTTTTTTGATTTTTGCTTTAAACTGTACCCATAAATTGACAATAAATGAGAAAAAAGTTGTCTGAACCTGCTCATATTGGCTGCAGCCAACCCTTGTGTCCTTAAGGGCCTACGAGCCCTGTGCACCTTTTTGCTACCACACTTTTTCCTTCCACTCAACTTTCCATTAATATGATTGGATACAGCACTCTGTGAACAGCCAGCTTCTTTAGCAATGACCTTTTGTGGCTTACCCTCCTTGTGGAGTGTGTCAATGACTGCCTTCTGGATATCTGTCAAGTCAGCAGTCTTCCCCATGATTGTGGAGCCCACTGAAACAGACTAAGGGACCTTTTTAAATGCTTCGGAAACCTTTGCAGGTGTTCTTTGTTAATTATTCTAATTTACTGAGTTAATGCCTTTTGTGTTTTCATTGGCTGTAAGCCATAGTCATCAACATTAACAGAAATAAACACTTGAAATAGATCATATAATATATGAGTTTCACTTTTTGTATTGAAGAACTGAAATAAATTAACTTTTTGGTGATATTCTAATTTTGTGAGAAGCACGTGTATATAGCTGGATTTTCCATTTGACCGTTTCTTTTGTACATGTGATAGTGGGAAAATCACATACAATGCAGTGCAATATTACAGCACATCAAGAGAAATGGCAAATTTACCTATGTTACATTGACAGACTTTTTAAGTGGACACTGAAGAGGCATTATGACTTTAGAAGGGGCACTCAGAGCATTTATTCTTTCTAAAGTGCCATTTGTGCCATTTATACTTTATAAGGGGGCACTCAAAACATTATTACTTTATAAGAGAGCTCTTGCAGCGTTATTACTTTTTAAAGGGCAGTGAAGGGGCACTGAGGGTAGGACAGAATATTGATAGGTTGCAGCTGATCAGTGGTCGATGATTGGCTGCAGTGGTTACGTTACATAACAATCTCACGTAACCACAGTGAGATATAGCACTCACATCGGGGGCACTTTAGCATTTAGCAAGGGGTTTCCCAGCAGTGGACAACACCAATAAGGACCCAGACAAGCTTTTTAAGCTGCCTCATTAATGCTTTGACTTCATCACGGTACGTAGGCGAATGCGCCATTAAATTTCATACCTTGACATCTGAGTCATAAGGAACAATAAAGCTAACTTGGCCACTTTTTTGGAGTCTGGAAGGCTGCATCAGAGAAGAAATAGCAGGTCATGGTTTGCTTTTCTCCCAGTATAACTTTTTCTCCTTAGCTTCCTTATGGGCAAGTACATGACATGACTCCAGCCAATTCCTGTAGGTCTCTGGGTATGGTTTATTTGGTTCCTATTCTGTCATACTGTGTTTATGCTTGCTTCATGGGTTTAAAGGGCAGGCTTGTTTCATCTACACAGTTTCGTTGTATGCTGCCCATTATGACTTCTACTAGCTGTTGCTACTATTGACTATTTCTGGAGTAGCGACATGGGTATTCCCTGGTCTATACCTCCTTATACGTCCATAATCCCTAAAGCTTTTCATACACGACATAACAGTCTTCCATATGTGTTGAGATAGCCAACACCTCCATACACGTTGAAAGAGAAAGCTGCTGCCAGACTCTTCTGGCGGCAGCTTATCTCCTGTGAACACAAAAGGATCGGCCATTGAAATTCCAGTGACCCGATCCTTCTCTCCCCTGACTGTTAGAGGAGAGTCAGGGGGCTGCCATACACATCAGATGGTCGGCTGATTTAATGCATGTGCAGGTTTTACACACGGCTCCCCAGTTTACCCCTGAGCCAAATTCATTAGAGACTTATTGGTTCCACTATTCTATTCGGTCATTGTCACATCATGTATGTCTCTGAATTTGTTACATCCAAAACACTGTTCTCAGTTACAGAATTAGCAGATGTATATAGGTTTTTCACATCATGTGACTCACATCCTGCTTCACAGCGGAGACAATAAAACAAAACAATGTAGCGGGGTTATCTTGACCTGGCATTAAACAGTGTGCTCTGGATTATAGGAGACATTAGTGACACCGTTAAATATATTCATTGTCAACAACCTGTTCTCATTATACAGGCGTAGAAAGTATACGGGAGCACGCACAAACACATTTAAACAGTCATTTGAGTTGACTAACCTGTGTGACAGTTTTATAGACTTCACTTTCAGGTATAAATTATCTTCATTAAAAGGTACAATAAAGTACAGTAGGTACGAATGATAAATACATAACGAATACATATATACTAAAAATTATTTTAATTTGCACTCTCATACTAAAAATACTTTATTAAATATCCTCATTTGCTTGGAGTTTTCTGATAACTGGTATATCATAAAGACAGTAGATGTAAGGAGGAGGAAGGGACAGATTATAAATAATGAGCCAGGGACGGAACTATAGCCAAAGCAGCTGAAACCAGGGTTGTCGACTTGACTTTTTATTTTTTCTGGACAGCTTATCAAAAAATCAAGGACAGACAATAATTTTACGGACACATTGGAAACCCATAATAAATCATTATTATAAGTGACACATGTCCACTGCCCATAACTCTGATATGTAGACATCAGCTGCATTCACTGTAAACTGGAAAATGATGATAATTACCATCAACAATAATCTGTATAAGTTTCTTGAGCTTCAAAAAAATCACGGAAGCCTCAAATTTTTTTTACGAACAGGTTAAAAAAGTTCCCTCTTTTTACGGACTTTCTTGGAATTTCTGGACGGTTCTCAATCTTGGCTGATATTGAGGGAATAAGTGGGCAAGAAGACTAAATGTGCACACATCACCGCCAGGCACTTTTGTCACATCGTGTACTCTGATACTCCACACATTCATCACCATCAAAGTAGAAGAGCCAGGGCCCTAAACTTTCGAATGCACCCCACTGATCTCCACCAAATTAATTTGCTTTCAGCAAGCAGTTGCTGTAAGAGCGCTGGCATTAGAGGAAGGCCAGCAGTGATGAGCAGGGAAGTGTCAGAGCAGGCAGTATGGCAAGGAGGGCTCAATATTGATGATCAAAGGAAAAAGTCATTGGCTGACTATTAGGTAGTGCAGGCCTTCTCCATAACTGCATGCTCTAACGTTTGTATGGTGGCCCAACTCTTCAAGTTATGCCCTGCTATGATCTCTGTGTTTGTTATGCGAGTACGGGGTGGGCAGGCATCCTGACTGCAGCAGTTAGGGAGCTGCTGACCTTCGGCTTCTTCTCCTGTCTACACAGTAAAGCTCCTAAGAAGTACAGACTGACCAGTGATTTTCATTATCATAGTTTTCAAGTCTTCCCTTGGGGGTTGGTTGAGTAATAGAGTTTGGTGGCATCTAAACTAGTCTTGTTAAACCTGCTCCTATTTAGCCAGCTTCTAATAATAATAAAATACATTTTTGTTTAAATAGGGGCAACATGGGACTTTACAATTCAGAAGTCACATGTACAGAAAGTATCAGACATTACAGAGTAACAAGCTAATCAACAATTGAAGCACTGGGATTGAGGGCATTGTTCATATGATTTTACAATCTATAAGGAAATAGGGCTGACCAAAGAGGAATACACATGTAAAAATAACTTTATGAATTCTGCTCCTGCAATTGCTGGCTGGACAACTACTGCGCAACATATAGGCAGTACTAGACAGGCCTAGGGGCCATTGTCATGGCAAACCATTTGTACTATGCTATTGCATTGTAGAGGTGCTGATGCGCTTATGGAGGAAGCCCCTCACTCTGTAAAACCACATAGGTGCAACACTCTGCAATATCCATAGCGGCTGGAATAAGTAAGCTGATCTCAGCTATTGCAGCAGGTTGCCATCTGTATTTTACACCTGAAATCTGCTGCAGATGGAGTGGGCACAACACCAGAGGTTCTACCTTAACAGTATGACATGGTTCTTGAACTATTAACTGCTGGACTATTACTGCAGCTGTGGGAAGGGGTTAAGGAACCTACTTATGAATAAAGTGAAATCCCTAGATAAAAAAGGGGTAGTCTCATCACAACAACCATTTTCTTAAATTAACCTGCTCCAGTTTCTAAACCATTTATATAAAACTGATAACACCAGATGAAATAGTGGCCTATCACACATTTATTCTGCTGCATCTACTATATCACATTTTAACCCCTTAAGCCCCGCGGGTGGTTTGCACGTTAATGACCAGGCCAATTTTTACAATTCTGACCACTGTCACTTTATGAGGTAATTACTCTGGAACGCTTCAACGGATCCCCCTGATTCTGAGATTGTTTTTTCGTGACATATTGTACTTCATGATTGTGGAAAAATTTCTTCGATATTACTTGCGTTTATTTGTGAAAAAAATGGAAATTTGGCGAAAATTTTGAAAATTTTGCGATTTTCAAAATTTGAATTTTTAAGCCCTGAAATCAGAGCGATATGTCACACAAAAGAGTTAATAAATAACATTTCCCACATGTCTACTTTACATCAGCACAATTTTGGAACCAAAATTTTTTTTTGTTAGGGAGCTATAAGGGTTAAAAGTTGACCAGCGATTTCTCATTTTTCCAACAAAATTTATAAAACCATTTTTTTAGGGACCACATCACATTTGAAGTCACTTTGAGAGGTCTTTATGACAGAAAATACCCAAAAGTGACACCATTCTAAAAACTGCACCCCTCAAGGTGCTCAAAACCACATTCAAGAACTTTATTAACCCTTCAGGTGCTTCACAGGAATTTTTTGAATGTGGAAGAAAAAAATGAACATTTAACTTTTTTCACAAAAATGTTACTTTAGACCCAATTTTTTTTATTTTCACAGGGGTAACAAGAAAAAATGGACCCCAAAATTTGTTGTGCAATTTCCCCTGGGCACGCAGATACCCAATATTTGGGGAAGAAACACTGTTTGGGCGCACGGCAGGGCTCGGAAGGGAAGGAGCGCCATTTGACTTTTTGATTGTAAAATTTGCTTGAATAATTAGCGGACACCATGTTCTGTTTGGAGAGCCCCTGTGTGCCCAAACTTTGGAGCTCCCCCACAAGTGACCCCATTTTGGAAACTAGACCCCCCAAGGCACCTTTCTAGATGCATAGTGAGCACTTGGAACCCCCAGGTGCTTCACAAATTGATTCGTAAAAATGAAAAAGTGAAAAAAAAAACACTTTTTCATTTTTACGAATCAATTTGTGAAGCACCTAGGGGTTCCAAGTGCTCACTATGAATCTAGATAGGTGCCTTGGGGGGTCTAGTTTCCAAAATGGGGTCACTTGTGCGGGAGCTCCAATGTTTGGGCACACAGGGACTCTCTAAATGCAACATGGTATCCGCTAACAAATTGAATGGAAAATCGGCTCAAATTGTTAGCGGACACCACATTGCGTTTGGAGAGCCCCTCTGTGCCCAAACTTTGGAGCTCCCCCACAAGTGACCCCATTTTGGAAACTAGACCCCCCAAGGCACCTTTCTAGATGCATAGTGAGCACTTGGAACCCCCAGGTGCTTCACAAATTGATTCGTAATAATGAAAAAGTGAAAAAAAAAAACACTTTTTCATTTTTATGAATCAATTTGTGAAGCACCTGGGGTTCCAAGTGCTCACTATGCATCTAGATAGGTGCCTTGGGGGGTCTAGTTTCCAAAATGGGGTCACTTGTGGGGGAGCTCCAATGTTTGGGCACACAGGGACTCTCCAAATGCAACATGATATCCGCTAACAATTTGAGCCGACAATTTGTTAGCGGATATCATGTTGCATTTGGAGTGATTAGACGACTTTATTCTTCGGGTCGGTGTGATTACAGCAATGCCAGAATCATATGGGGTTTTTATGACTGACAGCTGTCACACACTAAAAGACGCATTTTTTGTAAAAATCTAGATTTTGCATCGCCATATTTTGAGAGCTATAATTTTTCCAGATTTTGGCAGACAGTCATGTGACGGCTCGTTTTTTGCGAGATGACTTGACGTTGTTATTGGTGCCATTTTCAGGCACGTGACATTTTTTGATCGCTTTCTATTCCGATTTTTGGGAGGCAGAATAAACAAAAACCAACAATTCAGGAATTGTTTTTTTTTTTTTTTTATTCTGTTCCGCGTGTGGTAAAATTGATGAGGTAGCTTTATTCTTCGGGTCAGTACGTTTACAGCGGTACCACATTTGTATAATTTTTCTATGTTTTGGCGCTTATACACAATAAAAGCTATTTTATAGAAAAAAATATTTTTTAGCATCGCTTTATTCTGAGAGCTGAAACTTTTTTATTTTTCGGCTGATGGAGCTGTATGGCGGCTTGTTTTTTGTGGGACGAGATGACGTTTTCAGCGGTATCATTTTTATTTATATGCGTCTTTTTGATCGCGTGTTATTCCACTTTTTGTTTGGCGGTATGGTGATAAAGCATTGTTTTTTGCTGCGTTTTTTTTTTTTTTTACCGTGTTCACTGAAGGGGTTAACTAGTGGGACAGTTTTATAGGTCAGGCTGTTCCGGACGCGGCGATACCAAATATGTGTACTTTTATTGTTTTTTTTTTTATTTTTTTTATAATAATATTTATTGATGGGTACATTATATTTTTATTTTTGGTGTATTATTTTTTTTATTTTTTTATAATATTTTTGCACATTTTTTTTTTTTTTTTCCACTTTCAGACAGTTTGTACACCTTATTACTTTGCCCCACTCTGGGACTTTCACTTTTTTTTTTCTGATCGCCTGCATGGCATAGGAATGGAGCACCATCCCTATGCCATGCAGGCTGTCAGAAGTGCACAGTGTTAAGATTGCTTGGAGATGCACTGCGCATGTCCAAGCAATCTTCCTGCTCTCTGGTGACCCGGATGTTGTCATGACGACATCGGGTCGTCATGGCAACACCCGGGAAGCCGCTGCAGTCTGCGCTGGAAGCCGGAAGAGGAGGTGAGTATCGCCGATCACCTCCCCTTGCCCCCGCAATGCCGCGATCGATTTCGATCGACTTCGATCGCAGCATAGCGGGGGTTAATGTGCTGGGAGCGGTGCAGGACCGCTCCCTGCACATAGTACCGGGTGTCAGCTGTGACAATCAGCTGACACCCGGCGGCGATCGCGCCCGCACAGCCTGTGTGCGCGCGCGATCGCCATGACGTACTAATACGGGTCTGGCTCTTAAGTCCCAGGGCACAGACGCGTATTAGTACGTCAAATGTTATTAAGGGGTTAAAGGGAACCTGTCACCAGAAAAAAAAAACGCTTTTAACCTGCAGATATAGGGTTAATTTGAAGGTTAATAGCGTTACTAACCTGCCCGGCGCCCGCACATAGCCGAATGCTGTGGGAAAAAATTAACTTTATTCTCCCCGTCAGCATTCGGTTTCAACCATGGAGACGGTGCCAGGGCGCGTTCAGTCACTGCTTTGAGTATAGAGAGCGGTGGCTGTAACCGCAACCCTGGCCTTAACTGGCTCTGCATTGGGGCTGGCTGTCAGTCAGGACTGAGGGCATGGTTATAGCCACCGCTCTCTATACGGGGGCACTTGGATAATAATGGCCCAAGTGCCCCCTTATATAGTGCCTTTGAAAAATATTCATACTCCATGAAATTTTTCACATTACACCCACAAACTTAAATGTATTTTGTTGGGATTTAATGTGATATACTAATACAAAGTAGCAAGTATTTGTGAAGTGTAAAGGAAAATGATACATGGTTTTCTAAATATTTTAAAAATATAAGTCTGAAAATTGTGATGTGCATTTTTATTCAACCCCTTGTAGTCTGATATCCCTAAATAAAGTTTTGAGTGACCAATTGCCCCCAGAAGTTACATAATTAGTAAATTTAGTTCACCTGTGTGTAATTTGTTCTCAGTATCATTACAGTTGTTCAGTAAGGGTCTCAAAGGTTTTTTTCAGAACATTAGGGATCAAACAATCTTGTGAAAACCAAGGAACACACTAGACAGGTGAAGGATAAAGTTGTGAAGAAGAGTAAAGCAGGGCTAGGTTATAAAAAATAGCCAAAGCTCTGAACGTTTCACGAAGGACTGTTCAATCCATCATCCAAAAATGGAAGAAATATGGCACAACTGCAAACCTACCAAGACATGGCCGTCCACCTAAAGTGACATCCCAAGCAAAGAGAGCAGTAATTAGAGAAGCAGACAAGAGACCCATGGTCACAATAGAGGAGCTACAGAGATCCACAACTCAGCTGGGAAAATCTGTCCACAAGACAACTATTAGTTGTACACTCCACATATCGGGACTGTATGGAAGAATGGCAAGATGAAAACATTTTTTAAAAGCAAGCCATAAGAAGTCCTGTTTGCAGTTTGCAAAAAGTCATGCAGAGGACACAACTGGCATATGGAAGAAGGCACTCTGGTCAGATGAGACCAAAGTAGAACTTTTTGGACTAAATGCAAAATGCTATGTGTGGCGGAAAACTAACACTGCACATCACCCTAAAAACACCATTCCCACAATCAAACATGATGGTGGCAAGAATCATGCTGTGGGGATGCTTTTCTTCAGCAGGAACAGAGAAACTGGTCAGATTTGATAGGAAGAGGAATAGAGCTAAATGCAGGGCAATCCTGGAGGAAAACCTTGGGACTGAGGCATAGATTCACCTTCCAGCAGGACACCGACCCCAAACATACTGCCAGAGCTGCAATGTAATGGTTTAGATCAAAGCATATTCATGTGTTTGAATGGCCAAGTGAAAATCCAGACCTACATCCCATTGGGAATCTGAGGCGAGACTTGAAAACTTCTGTTCACAGACACTCTCCATCCAATCTCACTGAGCTAGAGCTAGTGTGCAAAGAAGAATGGGCAAAAAATTCAGCCTCTAAATGTGCAATGCTGGTAGGGATATACCCCAAAAGACTTGCAGCAGTAATTGCTGCAAAAATGGTCCTACAAAGTATTGACTCAGTGGGACTGAATACAAATGCACATCACAATTTTCAAATTCATATTTTTAAAATAATTAGAAAACCATGTATAATTTCCTTTACAATTCACAAATACTTGCTACTTTGTGTTGGTATATCACATAAAAAGAAACAAATAAAATGCATGTAATTTTGTGGGACTAATGTGATAAAATGTGGAAAAGTTCATGGGGTATGAATACTTTTTCAAGGCATTGTAAGGTAATAATGCCCAAAGTGCACCCTTTTAAAGTAGTAATGACCTGACTTATAAAGTAATTGTGCCCCTTCATTGCCCTTTAAAAAGTAACACTGACCAAGTGTCCCTCATAATATAATATTGCTCTTTCAGTGCCCCGTTAAAAAGTAATAATATTACTTAAGAGCAGCAGTAACTCACCTGTGCCAGGTGGCCAAAAATTATGTCCAACAGAGCGCACTGTGGCTTTGTCGCCATCATAATAGTCAATGGCCCATTTAGCGCATAGGCCCAAATCCCATTGGCTTCGGACATAAAAGGGTAGCCTGAAGTCAAGGTAAATTTCATTCTAAATCCATAGGTATTTGGTGCCATAATATAAACTCATTTCTTGCCTAACTACACTATCTAACTGCTATTGTATTTTTTTCCCTACTTCCTCTCTGATGACACTTCACTTGAGAATACCAGTGCATTTTTTACCGCGAAAAACAAGCCCTCATATGTTTAAGTCAGTGCAAAAAAAAGTTATGGCTATTTAAAAAAGGAGAGGAAACAATGAAAATACAAAAACTAAAATTGGTTAACCATAAGCAAGTTCTGGACTGCGCACCTGGCTCTGCTTCACCTGGTGCTGCCTGCTTCACTGGTTCTATGCCACCCTGCATACCATGCTTTCTTGGCCCTCGATGATTCACATGCGATCCGTCCTGCTCTGCTGCACCATCACCTCCAGTCCATGCTGCTCCCCATAATATGCGGCATAGAGAATCCACTTCACCATGCTAGTGTTAGAACCCCCCTGTTTGTTTTTTCCATCTTGTGTTTTGCGGTCACGTGACCATCTGTCTTTATATTCCAGCTCCGCCCTTTTGGCTGTGCTGGACTTCAGTGTTTGACTGTTTCTCTAGCTAGGTGCTTCTGTGCCTTTCTCTGTCAGTTTGTTTGGTCCTTCTGGGACCTCTAGTACCTTTTTGTCAGTTTGTCTTTTTGTGTTCTGCAACAACTTCTCTGTTTAGGAGGTGTCCTATTTTTGTCCCAGTCCTTAGTTCTTTTAGGGACCCCTCCCCTTATGCTATAGGTCTTGGTTCAGACTAGCCGAGGACTAAGGCGGGTCTATTCGCTAGGAACAGGCAGCCCGCTACATCGTAGGGATTCAGCTTAGTTTCACGGTAGGGATAGCTTTCCCCTATCTTTCCTTAGTACTTGTTGCAGATCATAACAGCTAGTACTTAAATGCCCCCTTATCAAGTAATAATATAGAATGTCCTTTATCAAGTAATATTGTCCTGAGTGTCCCCTTATGAAGTAATAATACACCATGGGTTAATGCTTTGAGTGGCCCCAAAGAGTAATAATGATCTGTGATTGTTCCCCAATGCCTCATAAAATAAAATCTACATTTCTATTCACCTAACCCCAAGTCCCTGACGAGACAATTATCCGAGTCTCCTTTTCCTTTTAGCATATTAGCACAGGTGGAGCAATGCGGTGACATCATAGCACCGGGATGCTAATATCCTATCTATGACCCTGCCGTCTTATAGGCTGCAGGCCTGAAGCAATCTGTTGCCTACAAGAGGTAGGTGGCAGAGCAGGGAGCCCACATGTGGCTCATGCCTGTCTGCTTTAGCTACCGTCATTCTCATCCCTATCAGCTTCCAAAGAATACAATTAAAACCTATAGCAGAGGAGAGAGCCATGGGCTCCCTGCTCTACCACTCTCACACTTGTTGGCAGGCAGCACACAGGGAGCATTATTATTTTTGGGAGGCACTGAAAGGACAATATTACTTTATACAGAGCACTCAGACCATTACTACTTAATAAGGGCACACTCACACTGGGGTCATTATTACTTTATAAGAGGGCACTCAGGCATTATTACTTTATAACGGGCACTCAGGAATTATTATTTTTTAAAGGGCACTGAAGCGGCAAAATTCCTTTGCAAGGGGCACTCAGGACATTACTCCTGCATAGAAGGGAACTCAGTGCTTTTTGAGGGCACTTGAACCAGTATTATTTTAAACGGGGGGCAGTTGGGGCATTATTACTATATGAGGGGGTACTTTGTGCATTATTATTTAGCAGTAGGGGGGCATTGAAGGGACGCTATTGCTTTATAAGGATCATTCAGGATATTACTTTATAATTAGTTACCAGGGTCATTATTACTATATAAGAGGGCACGCGGGGCATTATTATTTCACAGTGGGGCATTACTACTTTATAGGTAGCACTTGGGGCATATCTAATTTATAAGTGGTCGCTTGGGCCATTGTTACTTTCGCAGCATTAATAGCTTTTATCGTAGCCTTCAAAGGGTCACACTGGGGGCTCCTACGATTTTGGTGATGTAGTTCACATTGTCTCTCAGAAGTGAATGTGGCTCCTGAGGTAAGAAGTTAGGGGACCCCTGTTCTATTTGATCCTCAGAGAGGGGTGCACAATACGGGTAACCCAGTGTGTGAGCCAGAATGTCACTCACCCCGCTGCTTTGGGTCGTCCATGACTATCTGGCCCGCCATTCATCTGCATGGCTGAGGCTTATGCTGCCAACCTCAGCTGTGCCCAGGTGCAGGGCCAGAGCCCCATTCCTGTCATGCCTAGTGTTTGGTCACTCTCTGGCAGGCGACACACATCCCATACAGCTGTCTGCTCGGTAACCTGTTTTTCATGCGTCACATAATGCAGTCACTCGCCAGCCCTGCACCATGCATTATTCAGAAGAGAAGACGTCATGTGTTTACCAGCGCTCCGACAGTATACAGTATATATCTATCACACCTACATGCAGCACACAAGCACTGGGCCGGACACCCTTAGGTGCTCGTCCTCCCCGGCTCACATACATTACAGTGCCACCGTCAATGAAAAGGTCAATAAGGCGCAGCGACAAGTGCAGCGCACGGACAGTATCGCCCTCGTAAGGGGAGGAGCCCGAGCACACGTGCTGCTGGCAGGACAGACCGAGGTACATAAACAGAGCGCTGCTCAGTGTGACCGATAGTAACCCTGCTGTACTGTCTATAAAAGGAAGTCCATGCACCGCGCCGGCGCTGCTGCGGGCGGAGACAGGGGATGCTGACAGCACGGCGCGCACTGCGCTGAGCATCACATCTGTTCTGGCCGGACTGGAGCACACACGGGTCTTATGACTGTGCCTGCACTGAGGGGCTGCAGCTGAGGGGCATTCTCCGGAGGAGCCATTAGGACAGGGGAGAAGGTAAATGACGTTCTGCTCACTATGCTACTCACTTATGGAAGCTCCTGAGAAGATGGAAACTTCTGCTGGATTATGGGCTAGTCCTAACTGTTATTGTGTAAGGCCCCTACTGTGTCCAGGTCTGTGGGGTATTATAAAAGGTCAGGCGAGCCCTGGGGAGAGATAGACTAGGGATCTGTCACCTATCTACTTGTCCTATATCTGTGAGGGTGAAGGCCAGGAGTCTGCCTGGAGGGCACTGTGTTTCCTATACAGGAGGCAAGACATGTGGATCTATCTATCTATCTCATATTTATTTATCCATATATCTATCTATCATCTATTCCATGTATCTATCTTATCTAATATCTATCTCATATCTGTCTCATTATCTATATAATCTATCTATTATCTATCTATCATCTATTCTGTCTATCATATCTATCTCATATCTATCTATTATCTATCTCATATCTATCTCATATCTATCTCTCTCATATCTCTCTCTGTCTCTCTCTCTCTCTCTTCTCTCTCTCTCTTCTCTCTCTTCTCTCTCTCTCTCTTCTCTCTCTTCTCTTCTCTCTCTTCTCTTCTCTCTCTTCTCTCTCTTCTCTTCTCTCTCTTCTCTCTCTTCTCTCTCTTCTCTTCTCTCTCTTCTCTTCTCTCTCTTCTCTTCTCTCTTCTCTTCTCTCTCTTCTCTCTCTTCTCTCTCTTCTCTCTCTTCTCTCTCTTCTCTTCTCTCTCTTCTCTTCTCTCTCTTCTCTCTCTTCTCTTCTCTCTCTTCTCTCTTCTCTTCTCTCTCTTCTCTCTTCTCTTCTCTCTCTCTCTCTCTCTCTCTCTCTCTCTCTCTCTCTCTCTCTCTCTCCTGCCCAGGGCTCACTGTATGTTTTCCTATACTTCTCTTTGTTTACTTTTGGTGTAGGATCCTGTCTTGGCTTTCATTTTGGTCATTTCCACTGATCACAGATAATACACCAATAGATAAATATGTAACATTCTATTTAGAAACATTATTCCTTATTTTTCTCCTTTACAGTACAGCACTGATATATTGTCCATCAAGCACTATAGGGTCTTTAATCTTACATTATGATTTTGGAGTGAGGGATGGAGCCAGAGGAAACCCACACAAACATGGAGATGAATATACAAACTCCATGCAGATGTTCCTCTTTGTGAGATCCCAGCAGTAAAAGCCACCAATGCTGGGTATTGTTTACATGCATTGTAGCAATTCTTGGCGTTCCGTAGAATAAATCCATGTACAAACAACATATCACCTGCCAATGCTACTATTGCTGTGTTGTACTAATTGTTACATTATTATAGAAACAATGATGTATTTGTTCTCTGAACTGTAAGGACCAATGTAGGGACAAATCTAACTCCAAACAGCGCCCCACCTCTTCTCATAATCTATATATTTTGGTATACTGTATGCATATTGTTCTCAGTATTTTTGGTGACACGGACTTGTTTTGAAACAATTAGTTCCCCAGAACCATTTTGTTGCCTCCAAAACTCTGATTTCTGTTGTTTATCTGCTCCATATATAAGTGTTATCACAAATGACCCATCTCCAGCTATGTTCTATGATTACGGGCTGCTTACCATTATAGCGAGGCGTTGGAGCTGTTGAGAGGAATGAACGACAGTAACCTTTCTGTGTAGTCATTGCTTAGATAAAGTGCACAGGAAAAAAGTGGACCGTGCGGAATATACTGGATATGTGCCTTCCCTCCCAGTGTATTCTTTGTCTCATTTTTGTGTCACCTTGCTTGTACTCCTTGAGCCAGTGTTTAATGTTTTCCATTGTGAAGGGACAAAATTAATTGTTCTAGTAGTGGCAGATATAGATCTTGTTATTTATACATCTCCTCCATGACATAGTCGAACTATGTGTTAGACTACGTTCACATGTTCAGACACTGCATAACTGATGCAAACTTAAGTAGAGACACCCATTGAGTTTTATGGGGTCTGTCATGGTTCCATTATATGTCCGTTATTAGTGGAAAAATAAGAAGAAAAAACTCATAACAGAACCCAGACATATCCCATAATAAACAATAGGGTCCCTCCGTTTCCATCTTCATCATTAATGTAACTGATTTATTTTGGACATTTTTTCCTTTTGTCTTTTCCTCAAAATGGATCAGGGAAATAGAATGTCCGAATAAAACTGTGAACATAGCCTTAGAGAAATACTGCAAGTCTGTCTTATTGTTTATGTAGTCCTTTGTCATCAGGCTGGACCTAACAGGTATACCTTGTCTCTATGAAGTAGAAGATCGTAGACACACAAACTTGCAGCTCGTGTTAGCTACCATATTGCTTTGGCATGAAGTGTGCCACACGGCCTCACATAAAGTTGCAGTCTGGAAATTAATGAAAATTTTCTGGTGTAGTCATTTAATATGGTTTAGTCTATTATTATTATTATTTATTATTATTTTCAGATGTATAAGAGCCAAACGAGATACAATACTCAACTACATCTCTTTAGTCATGTGATTTATTACAGCTCATTATCATGTATACATTAGAGACCATCAAAAAAGATTTGCAGGACCCTGGTCCAGCAGCGGTGTAGGTAGGTAGCCGTTTGCTGCCAGGACAAAGCCTTGAGAACCTACTTCTAACCGGGCAAAATCGCCGGCTCTTTCTTCTGATTTGTAGCCTTGATGCCACATCATCGTTGCGGCATGATGAACACTTGGCATCATACCAGGCTTACTAATCAGAAGAGGTGCTGGTGATTCCAGTAGGGCTCTGGTCTGGCGGCCACCTACGTGGCAATTGGCTTGGGGTCCCGTGAATCTATTTTTAACATTCTAGTGCATAAACATTCAAAAACATACAATATATTGTGATTACATCAGTTTTTTAATAGAAAATCTATATACTGAGACTTGCAAGTGACTGTATTACAATGTCATTTTGTATGGAGCGGTAATAGAGCTGCTAAAGGTGTCCATGTAGTATACATACTGTACATATGGATGCATTCTGTCCTGTTTATTCAAAACTTTGCAACAAAACTAGCACATATACAATGATAACTGTAGGTCACAGAGTCCGATATAGCCAATTTGGCATTAAGTGAAGCCTGTATGACTTTCTACTAATTAACCCATGTGGCTCTGTGCCAGTGTGATCCTACTGTTACTGCTTAGTCACTGCTTCCTTGTGGTGCCACATTTGCTGGTGGGACTGTAGTTTTATTGTTATTAGTAAATTCACATTAAGCGCTATTTCAGGGTTCCCTATTTCCTGGACCTGTATCATTAGCTTACTGCATTGTATTATGTTTCCAACTGAATTTTAAGATCGGAAACTTGTTAGGCTGCGTGCCCACTATGCTTTTTTCAAGCGTTTTTGCTGCAGAATTTCCGTAGCGTAAACGCTTGCAAAACGCTTGGTAATCCGTGCCCCTTGATCCCCAATGAAAATCTGCATGTTCTGTGCCCATGCTGCGGAATTTTCATTGCGTAAAAATCTGCAGCGTGTCCATTATTTGTGCGTTTCTACATGCGGATTTGAGGTCCCAATGCATTTGAAAAACGCAATTCAAATCCGCATGTAAAAACGCTGCAAAAACGTGTGTAAAATCCGCAAGCGTTTTTACTGCCAAGAACATGCAGAAACGCTGCGGAAATTTTCTGCTTCAATTCTGCATCGTGGGCACATAGCCTTACAGAAAATCAGCTTTTAGGACATCAGCTCCAACATGCTACCAGCTTATCCCATGGGACCACTTACCTTCTTAAGTTTTCATACTTTTTATTTTCACATCTTCACCGTTTCGTGCAAATGTGTAAGATCAAGATCAATTGGCAACATTGTAACAGTTGTAAAATAGATGTACTACTGGTACAGCTTACAGTTTTTATCATATTAATCATACTATTAGAAGAGAGGGTTTACAAATCATTTATGTACAAAATCTGGTATGATCATTTTTATATAGGAACCATACATCATGTGAACCGGTAGTAATCAATATTTTGGGTATTTACGTTGCTGAGTATAGTTATGACCACTGGTAATAATTTGGATCTTGCTAATAGCTATATGTAATACAGTTGTTACTTTGAGTTATATCTGAATACTGTAAAACAGCATTCTAGACATTATATCAATACTTCATTAGTCTTGTAGGAAAATGGAAGTGTCTTATACAGTAGACACAGGGCACATGTGTACGTGTCTAGAACGAAGCTGCTAAAGGGTTCTGCAAAACATATAGCAATTCTGGTTTAGTCCCTAGTTTGGACAGCTGAAGACGGCCCATAGACTTGCGGTATATATGTTTTTTATTAATTTATTTAGTAAATAATCTAACCATTGCATTGGTTAGCTAAAATCACACGTTGGATATGTGAGTGCAGTTTGAATACTAAACCTTCATTATAGTCTATTGCTTGTTTTCTAATCTTCTGATTAAAGGCTGAAAATAGTCAATGGAAGCCGAAGTCATTAAGTGATCTAACCAGTGCTGTACCGATTTCAATTTAGCCAGTGGGGGCTCCTTACTAATAAAAGCCTGTGGTAGACTTCAATATACTTATTTACAGAAACTGTATCATTTGAAGTAGTTCATTGGAAGGTAATATGATTTGTATTTTACAGTGTATAGATAGCTCTTATGTTTTAGTATCATAGCTAACTAGGTTGAACATATCCAACGAGCCAGACTATCAGAGCACCATCAGATCTTCTACTAATGCATTTTTGGCTGGTATTCCATTACTTATAAAAGATCTTATTGGGCCATTAAAATAAAATTGGCTCATTTCTCTTACCGGCTCTTAAGTATTTTCTCCTTCACTTGCCTATGTAATAAGTGTGTGTTTGTATCTATATATATATAGGGGCGATGCTAGGGTCTTAAAAGATCAGGGGCACAAGCCCCAAGGTATGTCTCTCTATTTCCTTTCCACTTTTATATCTGGCCCGGGAATAACATGTTGACTTCTAACCATGACTTGTATCTACAGAGTTTATAAGCAAGATACATTGGACAATCACCACCTATTCCCATCCTATACAAATTCCCCGTCCTGCTGCTCCCCTCATTTCTGTATCTGCACCTGCCGCGTGGCATAGTGACCTTAATACTTTGAAAATTGTGTAATTTTTGCCCCTTAAAACAATAGTGCCAAATAGATAGCGGTCATAAAAATAATAGTACTAAACAGACAGTAATAGTGCACAACACTGCAAGTGCCGACTTTTGTACCCTAAACTGTAAAATTAGTCATTTTCCCAAATAGTAATATTGAATTTTTGTGTCCCTATACAGTAATAATGTGTCACACTGTGTGTCACATACAAAAAATAATAATGAATGCCCCCACTGTGCTACCTTGAAAGTAATGTCCCTCTTTTTAGCGTCAGACAGTAATAATGGCCCCTTAAAAGTAATAATACACATGTGCTCCTTTGAAGGTTATATTTCCCCAAGTGCCCCCTTCAATTAACAATGCCCCTTAAAAAGTAATAATGCTTCAAGTGTCCCTGTGAGAGCAGTCATCAAAACTAATAATGCCCCCATTTAAAAAAATATATATATATCGTTCCCCGAGTGCCCCCCTACAGGACTAATAAGGTCCCCTGAGTGCCTTTAAATATAATATAAAAAAATAAAGCTTATACTTTCCTAATCCTGATTCTCCACTGCAACATTCGTGTCCTTTTATGACTTTTATAAACAATGGGCTGGCGCAGGCGGCGCAATGTCAGGATTCTGGCATCTTGTAGGGTGCAGATCTACAGAAGCCTGTGACCTACAAGACAAAGAGTGGTACAGCAGGGAGTTTGTGATTGAACTGCATCAGATTCATTTTTGTACTGCAAAGTTCAAAGTGGCACTTGCTGGAAAATCGGGGCACCTGGCAAAAAGTTTGAGGCTGGAGCCCCCCCAGATACCTATTTTTTGGGACATAAGTCTAGATCACTGAATTCAGGTTTTTATTTAGTCCCATTGCCACAGGTGTATAACATCCTGCCCCTAGTTATGTAATCTGCCTTTACTAACATTTGTAAAAGAATGGGCTGTTCTAAAAAGTTTACTGAATTCCAGTATGAAACAGTCATAGGATCTCAAGGTTGCCACAAGTTAGTTCATGAAGTTTCTTCCATCTTAAATATTCAATATTAACTATGAGTGGTAGTATTGAAAACTCATCCACAAAGTGGAGACCACATAAAGATTAAGAATGGGGTCGCAGAGTGCTAAGGCACATATGGCATAAAAGACTCCAATGCTCTTCTGACTGAATACCGGCAAAGTTACAAGCCTCCTCTGGTGTTAACATCAGTACAAAAACAGTGCCTGTTCATGGTATGAGTTTCCATTAGAAAACACCTGCTCATATATTAAGCACAATGCCAACCATCAGATGGAAGGGTGTAAAGCTTGCCACTACTGGACTCTGGAGCAATGTTAACATGTTCAATGGAGTGACATATCGCTTTTCTCTATAGGGCAGTCTGATGGACGCATATGGGTTTCATTAACATCAATACCAATGATACCTGCCTGACTGCATTGTGACAACTGTAAAGTTTGGTGGAGTTGGGATAATGGTGTGGGGTTCTTTTTGGGGGCTGGTCTAGACTCCTTAGTTACAGTGAAGAGATTTCTTAATTCTTTAGTATACCAGGATCTCTTGGACCTCTTCATCTCCATACTTTGTAATATATCCTTTGTTGGCAATGACAGAGGTCAAGCGTTTTCTGTAAGTCTTCAAAAGGTTGGCAATACAATGTTGCTGGTATGTTGGCCCATTCCTCCATGAAGATCTCCTCTAGAGCAGTGATGTTTTGGGGCTGTCGCTGGGCAAAACGGACTTTCAACTCCCTCCAAAGGTTTTCTATAGGATTTAGATCTGGAGACTGGCTAGGCCACTCCAGGACCTTGAAATGCTTCTTACGAAGCCACTCCATCGTTGCCCTGGCGGTGTGCTTGGGATCACTGTCATGCTGAAAGACCCAGCTACGTTTCATCTTCAATTCCCTTGCTGATGGAAAGAGGCTTGCACTTAAAATCTCACAATCCATGGCCCCATTCATTCTTTCATGTACAGTACCGACCAAAAGTTTGGACACACCTTCTCATTTAAAGATTTTTCTGTATTTTCATGACTTTGAAAATTGTACATTCACACTGAAGGCATCAAAACTATGAATTAACACATGTGGAATTATATACTTAACAAAAAAGTGTGAAACAACTGAAAATATGTCTTATATTCTAGGTTCTTCAAAGTAGCCACCTTTTGCTTTGATGACTGCTTTGCACACTCTTGGCATTCTCTTGATGAGCTCCAAGAGGTAGTCACCGGAAATAGTTTTCACTTCACAGGTGTGCCATGTCAGGTTTAATAAGTGGGATTTCTTGTCTTATAAATGGGGTTGGGACCATCAGTTGTGTTGTGCAGAAGTCTGGTGGATACACAGCTGATAGTCCTACTGAATAGACTGTTAGAATTTGTATTATGGCAAGAAAAAAGCAGCTAAGTAAAGAAAAACGAGTGGCCCTCATTACTTTGAGAAATGAAGGTCAGTCAGTGCGAAAAACTGGGAAAACTTTGAAAGTGTCCCCAAGTGCAGTTGCAAAAACCATCAAGCGCTACAAAGAAACTGGCTCACATGAGGACCGCCCCAGGAAAGGAAGACCAAGAGTCACCTCTGCTTCTGAGGATAAGTTTATCCGAGTCACTAGCCTCAGAAATCGCAGGTTAACAGCAGCTCAGATTAGAGACCAGGTTAATGCCACACTGAGTTCTAGCAGCAGACACATCTCTTCAACAAGTGTTAAGAGGAGACTTTGTGCAGCAGGCCTTCATGGTAAAATAGCTGCTAGGAAACCACTGCTAAGGACAGGCAACAAGCAGAAGAGACTTGTTTGGGCTAAAGAACACAAGGAATGGACATTAGACCAGTGGAAATCTGTGCTTTGGTCTGATCAGTCCAAATTTGAGATCTTTGGTTCCAACCACCGTGTCTTTGTGCGACGCAGAAAAGGTGAACGGATGGACTCTACATGCCTGGTTCCCACCGTGAAGCATGGAGGAGGAGGTGTGATGGTGTGGGGGTGCTTTGCTGGTGACACTGTTGGGGATTTATTCAAAATTGAAGGCATACTGAACCAGCATGGCTACCACAGCATCTTGCAGCGGCATGCTATTCCATCCGGTTTGCGTTTAGTTGGACCATCATTTATTTTTCAACAGGACCATGACCCCAAACACACCTCCAGGCTGTGTAAGGGCTATTTGACCAAGAAGGAGAGTGATGGGGTGCTACGCCAGATGACCTGGCCTCCACAGTCACCAGACCTGAACCCAATCGAGATGGTTTGGGGTGAGCTGGACCGCAGAGTGAAGACAAAAGGGCCAACAAGTGCTAAGCATCCCTGGGAACTCCTTCAAGATTGTTGAAAGACTATTTCCGGTGACTACCTCTTGAAGCTCATCAAGAGAATGCCAAGAGTGTGCAAAGCAGTCATCAAAGCAAAAGGTGGCTACTTTGAAGAACCTAGAATATAAGACATATTTTCAGTTGTTTCACACTTTTTTGTTAAGTATATAATTCCACATGTGTTAATTCTTAGTTTTGATGCCTTCAGTGTGAATGTACAATTTTCATAGTCATGAAAATACAGAAAAATCTTTAAATGAAAAGGTGTCTCCAAACTTTTGGTCTGTACTGTATACGGATCAGTTGCCCTGGTCCCTTGGCAGAGAAGCAGCCCCAAAGCATAATGTTGCCACCCCCATGCTTCACAGTAGGTATGGTGTTCTTTTGATGCAACTCAGCGTTCTTTCTCCTCCAAACACGCCGAGTTGTGTTTCTACCAAACAGTTCTACTTTGGTTTCATCTGACCATATGACATTCTCCCAATACTCTTCTGGATCATCCAAATGCTCTCTAGCAAACTTCAGATGGGCCCGGACATGTAATGGCTTAAGCAGGGGGACACGTCTGGCGCTGCAGGATCTGAGTCCCTGGCGGCATAGTGTGTTACTGATGGTAGCCTGTGTAACGTTGGTCCCAGCTCTCTGCAGGTCATTCACTAGGTCCCCCCGTGTGGTTCTGGGATTTTTGCTCAATGTTCTTGAGATCATTTTGACCCCACAGGGTGAGATCTTGTGTGGAGCCCCAGATCAAGGGAGATTATCAATGGTCTTGTATGTCTTCCATTTTCTAATTATTGCTCCCACAGTTGATTTCTTCACACCAAGCTGCTTGCTTATTGCAGATTCAGTCTTCCCAGCCTGGTGCAGGGCTACAATTTTGTTTCTGGTGTCCTCCGACAGCTCTTTGGTCTTCACCATAGTAGAGTTTGGTGTGTGACTGTTTGAGGTTGCGGACAGGTGTTCAAACAGGTGCCAGTATTACAGGTAATGAGTGGAGGACAGAGGAGCCTCTTACAGAAGAAGTTACAGGTCTGTGAGAGCCAGAAATCTTGCTTGTTTGTAATTGACCAAATACTTATTTAACACCAAAATTTGAAAACACTTTATTTTCAAATCAGACAATGTGATGTTCAGGATTTGTTTTCTCATTTTGTCTCTCATAGTTGAGGTCTACCTAAGATGTCAATTACAGGCCTCTCTCATCTTTTTAAGTGGGAGAGCTTGCACAATTGGTGGCTGACTAAATACTTTTTTCCCCACTGTGTATGTATATATATATATATATATATATATATATATATATATATATATATATATACATATATACATATATATATACATATACAGTGGGTACGGAAAGTATTCAGACCTCTTTATATTTTTCACTCTTTGTTTCATTGCTGCCATTTGGTAAATTCTAAAAAGTTAATACACTCTGCACCCCATCTTGACTGAAAAAAAAACAAATGTAGAAATTTTTGCAAATTTATTAAAAAAGAAAAACTGAAATATCACATGGTCATAAGTATTCCGACTCTTTGCTCATGTTTAAGTCACATGCTGTCCATTTCCTTGTGATCCTCCTTGAGATGGTTCTACACCTTCATCGGAGTCCAGCTGTGTTTAATTAAACTGATAGGACTTGATTTGGAAAGGCCCACACCTGTCTATATAAGACCTCACAGCTCACAGTGCATGTCAGACCAAATGAGAATCATGAGCTCAAAGGAACTGCCCAAGGAGCTCAGAGACAGAATTGTGGCAAGGCACAGATCTGGCCAAGGTTACAAAAGAATTTCTGCATTACTCAAGGTTCATAAGAGCACAGTGGCCTCCATAATCCTTAAATGGAAGAAGTTTTGGACCACCAGAAGTTTTCCTAGACCTGGCCGTCCAGCCAAACTGAGCAATCGTGGGAGATGAGCCGTGGTGAGAGGTAAAGAAGAAACCCATGATCACTGTGGCTGAGCTCCAGAGGTGCAGTAGGGAGATGTGATAAAGTTCCACAAAGTCAACTATCACTGCAGCCCTCCACCAGTCGGGCCTTTATGGCAGAGTGGCCCGACGGAAGCCTCACCTCATGGCAAGACGTATGAAAGCCCGTATAGAGTTTGCTCAAAAACACATGAAGGACTCCCAGACTATGAAAAATAAGATTCTCTGGTCTGATGAGACGAATCTAGAACTTTTTGGTGATAATTCTAAACAGTATGTGTGGAGAAAACCAGGCACTGCTCATCACCTGCCCAATACAATCCCAACAGTGAAATATGGTGGTGGCAGCATCATGCTACGGGGGTGTTTTTCAGCTGCAGGGGCAAGACGACTTGTTGCAATTGAAGGAAACATGAATGCGGCCAAGTACAGAGATATCCTGGATGAAAACCTCTTCCAGAGTGCTCTGGACCTCAGACTTGGTCGAAGGTTCACCTTCCAACAAGACAATGACCCTAAGCACACAGCTAAAATAAAAAGGAGTGGCTTCAGAACAACTCTGTGACCATTCTTGACTGGTCCAGTTAGAGCCCTGACCTAAACCCAATTGAGCATCTCTGGAGAGACCTGAAAATGGCTGTCCACCAACGTTCACCATCCAACCTGACGGAACTGGAGAGGATCTGCAAGGAAGAATGGCAGAGGATCCCCAAATCCAGGTGTGAAAAACTTGTTGCATCATCCCCAAGAAGACTCATGGCTGTACTAGCTCAAAAGGGTGCTTCTACTCCATACTGAGCAAAGGGTCTGAATACTTATGACCATGTGATATTTCTTTTTTAATAAATTTGCAAACATTTCTACATTTCTGTTTTCTTTTCAGTGAAGATGGGGTGCAGAGTTTAATGAGAAAAAAAATGAACTTTTTAGAATTTACCAAATGGCTGCAATGAAACAAAGAGTGAAACATTTAAAGGGGTCCGAATACTTTCCATACCCACTGTATATGTATATATATATATATATATATATATATATATATATATATATATATATATATATATATATATATATATAATGTGTGTGTGTATGTATATCTTTATTGAGTTTTGCTGCATGTATGGAGACAAATTTGTTGAGTAGAGGATGGTGTAAGGTATTTCAGCAGTGAATTACATTGCTTGCTAACAACATGAAGACTTTTGCTTAACAACAAGAGCAGAGGATGTTTTTCAGAGCAAGAGGAAACCCTGCAGGTTGCTGGAATAATGGATATTTCTAGGATTTATTATTTTAGAGCCACACAAACTCAGCAATTTCTATACAATGGTGGGAATACACAGGATCTTGCTGAATTTGCTCCACAAGTGGTTTTGAAGTGAAGTCGGTGCTTCCTCTGTGGTCCTGTGTTTTGAGTTCTTGCCATGAACCCTCATGAGCGTTACTCCTGTACATACATTATTCTGTGTGTATTGTGCATACATAATCAGATGTATGTGAATCATCATGGCAGTGTGTTATGTACATGGAGATAATCCAAGATCTGTAAAGATGGTAATTGGCCACATTAGTAATTGCATGGCTTTACTAGGAAACAAATATACTTTTCATTTTTGTAGGCTCAAGTATACTGAGTTTACTAGAGTTTACTAAAGTCAACTTCAGACCACGGCCCCACTCTCAGTATTTGATCAGTATTCGGTAAGTATTTTTTCTCAGGAGTGGGAGCCAAAACCATGTGAGGAACAATCAGAGAAAAGGTATAATAGAAACAAGTCACCAATTCTGCATTTATCACCCACTCCTGGTTTTAGCTCCCACTCCTGAGAAAAAATACTGACCAAATACTGATAGTGGGGCTGTGGCCTTAAAGAGAGTATTTAGTCAGCCTTGTGGTCACTAAGCAATTATAGAGCCAGGTAGAGTAGAGACATCAGTCTGAGAAGTGGAAGACAAGAAGCTTTTTGGATATTTGTTCTCAATACAGGACACCCACATGGTTTATAATACAGGCATGAATGTGTTTTATGGCAGAATTCTAGCGTAAACACCATAAGGAATTGGACCTTTGTTTCTATATACTGTATATCTCATTTGCAGCATTAGAACCGCCCCCAGAGCACCTGCCAGCTAATTTGTATAATGCATCAAAGTTTAATTTCTCTGCAATGAAGCCACTACAAAGGTATATGGCCACTATGGTTTTACTACCCTACCAGGCACTGTGACTTCTTTTATGACCATACAGATGGCAGACTTCCTTAATGACAACTAGATGGTGGAGCTCCTCTGCCTCCATATTGGCTACAGCTTACAATTCCTAGATTTAAAGATATTGAGAAGTTCGACATTTGGGCCAATACCACATATGAATGTGGCACCACCATATTCATTTGCATGGTGCTTGCTGCACTGGTAGGGAGTCTACCATGCTACTTAATGGTGCACTGGTATTACTAAAACTCACCAGTTGTGTTAAAATGTGCTTCCTCATGCAGAATTACAAGGCCATTACTGTGAAAGGAGAATTATGTCATGCTTTAATTTCCTTGGCACGGCTCAAAACAGGCTGTCAAGTTAATTTGTGTGTTTAATAATGTAATTAGATTGCAAGCTCAAATGGTGCAGGGATCGATATCTACTTATATCCCTTTCAGGTAAAACACTGTCAAGTTGGAGGTTTTAAAGACACCATCAACTGGCTGCAGTATTACTTGTGGGTAACAGGTGGCGGTATAGAGCCAAATTCTTCTTTCCTTGCTTATGTATATGGCATGGCCCTTGTAGATTGTAACAAGTGGGATGCTGAAATGTACTGCAGGGCAAAGTATGGGCCTCCTCTCTGCAGTCAATGTGTATATAAAGAGTGATTACTGGTAGTTTGTGCTTTAGAAATTGCTGAAATTGGTGTGCTTTTTGTCAACTCTTTTTAAAGAAAGCTAAAATAGAGTTACTATTGCATATCTGACACCAATCATCAGTGAAACATTTTGATTATATGAGCAGTGCATATCTTTTAATAACCAGAAGTGTCTTTCATACCTGCACTGCAAGGCTTGACTGGACAGATTGACGCCTTTCATACCTGCACTGCAAGGCTTGACTGGATAGATTGATGCCTTTCATACCTGCACTGCAAGGCTTGACTGGACAGATTGGTGCCTTTCATACCTGCACTGCAAGGCTTGACTGGATAGATTGATGCCTTTCATACCTGCAGTACAAGGCTTGACTGGACAGATTGACGCCTTTCATACCTGCACTGCAAGGCTTGACTGGATAGATTGATGCCTTTCATACCTGCACTGCAAGGCTTGACTGGACAGATTGACGCCTTTCATACCTGCAGTACAAGGCTTGCCTGGACAGATTGATGCCTTTCATACCTGCAGTACAAGGCTTGACTGGACAGATTGACGCCTTTCATACCTGCACTGCAAGGCTTGACTGGATAGATTGATGCCTTTCATACCTGCACTGCAAGGCTTGACTGGACAGATTGACGCCTTTCATACCTGCAGTACAAGGCTTGCCTGGACAGATTGACGCCTTTCATACCTGCAGTACAAGGCTTGACTGGACAGATTGACGCCTTTCATACCTGCACTGCAAGGCTTGACTGGATAGATTGATGCCTTTCATACCTGCACTGCAAGGCTTGACTGGACAGATTGGTGCCTTTCATACCTGCACTGCAAGGCTTGACTGGACAGATTTGTGCCTTTCATACCTGCACTGCAAGGCTTGCCTGGACAGATTGATGCCTTTCATACCTGCACTGCAAGGCTTGACTGGACAGATTTATGCCTTTCATACCTGCAGTACAAGGCTTGACTGGACAGATTGACGCCTTTCATACCTGCACTTCAAGGCTTGACTGGACAGATTGACGCCTTTCATACCTGCACTTCAAGGCTTGACTGGACAGATTGACGCCTTTCATACCTGCACTTCAAGGCTTGACTGGACAGATTGACGCCTTTCATACCTGCACTTCAAGGCTTGACTGGACAGATTGACGCCTTTCATACCTGCACTTCAAGGCTTGACTGGACAGATTGGTGCCTTTCATACCTGCACTTCAAGGCTTGACTGGACAGATTGATGCCTTTCATACCTGCACTGCAAGTCTTGACTGGACAGATTGGTGCCTTTCATACCTGTACTGCAAGGCTTGACTGGACAGATTGGTGCTTTTTATACCTGCACTGCAAGGCTTGACTGGACAGATTGGTGCTTTATATACCTGCACTGCAAGGCGTCCCTGGACAGATTGGTGCCTTTTATACCTGCAGTGCAAGGCTTGACTGGACAAATTGGTGCCTTTCATACCTCCACTGCAAGGCTTGACTGGACAGATTGGTGCCTTTTATACCTGCAGTGCAAGGCTTGACTGGGCAGATTGGTGCCTTTTATACCTGCACTGCAAGGCTTGACTGGACAGATTAATACCTTTTATACCTGCAGTACAAGGCTTGACTGGACAGATTGGTGCCTTTTATACCTGCACTGCAAGGCTTGACTGGACAGATTGGTGCCTTTTATACCTGCACTGCAAGGCTTGACTGGGCAGATTAATACCTTTTATACCTGCAGTACAAGGCTTGACTGGACAGATTGGTGCCTTTTTATACCTGCACTGCAAGGCGTCCCTGGACAGATTGGTGCCTTTTATACCTGCAGTGCAAGGCTTGACTGGACAAATTGGTGCCTTTCATACCTCCACTGCAAGGCTTGACTGGACAGATTGGTGCCTTTTATACCTGCAGTGCAAGGCTTGACTGGGCAGATTGGTGCCTTTCATACCTGCACTGCAAGGCTTGACTGGACAGATTGGTGCCTTTCATACCTGCACTGCAAGGCTTGACTGGACAGATTAATACCTTTTATACCTGCACTGCAAGGCTTGACTGGACAGATTAATACCTTTTATACCTGCACTGCAAGGCTTGACTGGGCAGATTAATACCTTTTATACCTGCAGTACAAGGCTTGACTGGACAGATTGGTGCTTTATATACCTGCACTGCAAGGCGTCCCTGGACAGATTGGTGCCTTTTATACCTGCAGTGCAAGGCTTGACTGGACAAATTGGTGCCTTTCATACCTCCACTGCAAGGCTTGACTGGACAGATTGGTGCCTTTTATACCTGCAGTGCAAGGCTTGACTGGGCAGATTGGTGCCTTTCATACCTGCACTGCAAGGCTTGACTGGACAGATTGGTGCCTTTCATACCTGCACTGCAAGGCTTGACTGGACAGATTAATACCTTTTATACCTGCACTGCAAGGCTTGACTGGACAGATTAATACCTTTTATACATGCACTGCAAGGCTTGACTGGACAGATTAATACCTTTTATACCTGCAGTACAAGGCTTGACTGGACAGATTGGTGCCTTTTATACCTGCACTGCAAGGCTTGACTGGACAGATTAATACCTTTTATACCTGCACTGCAAGGCTTGACTGAGCAGATTAATACCTTTTATACCTGCAGTACAAGGCTTGACTGGACAGATTGGTGCCTTTTTATACCTGCACTGCAAGGCGTGACTGAACAGATTGGGGCAGCGCATGGCCAGAAGTATGGAGAGGCCATAAAAACAGCTGACCTTTCCCAAGAGTAGGAGCGGTGTGAGCATGCTGATCTATACCTAGGAAGCATGCAGTCATATTGCAGGCTGCTTTCTGTGACTTTGGGGTCGCTGCATGATACATGGACATAAGGAAACCAAAGCTAAACTCACTTCTGTGTCATGCACCACCTCCTCATTTCATTTAACACCAACGTCCTTTCTTCCCTTTGGAACCCTTATACAAAGTCTGGTCTCAGTTAGGCTATCGTCTGTCATCTATGAGGCTCAGGCAGGAAAACATTAAGTTCAATCTTGTTCTTTTCTTAGACACTATGACATCACACAGACCTTGTGTGCCAGGAGAACGGGACGTATGCCAAAGAGCTCAGTCCATCATGTTCACAAACTGACAATTAAAAATTATTTAAAACACACGTTAACATATCAGATCTATCAGGTACTAATGATAGTCCCCGAAATCTGCTGATAGTATCAGATCTTTGTTCATTAGAAAGGTTTACCTTTAGGTTTTCTACCCCTCTGATGGCTCTCTGCCCTCTGACTTCTCCTGGCACTAAGCCATCCTGTATCCATACCCAGCAGTAAGCCCAGCTCTAGGCTAGCGTGCACATTATGTGAGCTCATGTGAAGAAGAGCAGGATGCTGCCAGCAATACAGGCGAAGTATAGACCAAGCCGTGGGCAGCATGAAAATAACATTGTCTGCAATTCCAGTACATAAAAGCTATATATGAATGTTTTTTCAGTGATTGTATATTCAGACATCTTTCATAATTATGCTTTACCCCTTTAAGTCCACAGATTGTGTTTACTGGAATGTTGTAAGCCTCAGTGCGCTACTCTCTAGGGGATTGCTATCGCTTTCTTCCCTAATGACATCCATGATGGCTCAATCATCATTTCTATGTATTCTCTAATGAATACTAATGAATAATTGTCCTAATTGTCCGCATGCCAGTATTCCCACAACTTGAAAAAATTGTTATTTCTCTATCATTTGCTCATACTCTGTGTACAACTTTTAGTAAATGCTACACTTTGAAAACCAGAGTTTTTTGGAGTGGGTCTCCTATTGAAAAAACAGCTCAAAAATTGCATTAAAAGTTCTTAAAAGAGTCTTCCTATTCATTTGTGTTGTAAAATTCATTTGTTCAGTCTTTTTTTTTTCTCTACAGGTTTTGAAAAACACTTGATGGGAAAAAAAAGTGTATGTCACTTCTTTGAAGTGTTTCCTGACAGAATCCGCTCCAAACTAGGCACTGTCCAATCAAAAAAAATGCTTCAAGAAAAAACTCTCCAAAAACCCTTTAAAAAACTCTTCAGAACTGCTTCAGGAAATGAAAAACTCCTCTAAAAACTCTCTGAATAAGGATCATTTCCTGAAGCGGTTTGCAATAGAAAACATGACGTTTTTTAATGCCCTGAAAACGCCATCTACACATACCCAAAAGGTTATAATCACAGATTTTTAATTTGGAAAGATCTAATGTGTATTTGCAGTGGAATATGTGACAAAAATTGGAAATTGACCCTCAGATTTTTGCCACAGATTTGCCATAAATCCAAATTCTGATTAGCCTCAATCCATGAGTGTGGCAAAAGCCACTTAGAGACTACTTCTGTAGGAAACATGTCACTTTACTGACGTTGTCTTCAAATTTGTTGCTGAATGAATGGCAACATAGAGCTTTAATTGAAAACAATAGGAGGTGGTTTGTGGACAATTTTTCTCATATTTCGACAGAATATACAGTGAAATCCTAGGGAAAAAACTCCCATTGTCTATAGCCTTTTTATTTTCATGTTTTTCCCAGATCTTTTTAATATGTACAGTACAGACCAAAAGTTTGGACACACCTTCTCATTTAAAGATTTTTCTGTATTTTCATGACTATGAAAATTGTACATCCACACTGAAGGCATCAAAACTATGAATTAACACATGTGGAATTATATGCTTAACAAAAAAGTTTGAAACAACTGAAAATATGTCTTATATTCTAGGTGTACAATTTTCATAGTCATGAAAATACAGAAAAATCTTTAAATGAGGTGTGTCCAAACTTTTGGTCTGTACTGTACATTGTACATATATTACATATATTACATTGTTATAGCTCATAAATAAAATGGCAAAGCTGCTTATTAAAAGCCTGTATAAGGTAATTTATAGTAAATGCATTTTAGTGCCAAATTCTGGAACTGAAGACGTGTCTCTATGAATGACAGGCAGTCGGTTACATATGCACCAGAATGCAGCTTCCACTCTGGGAAAAGAACTGTAAAGAAATACCTGATATAAATTATGTCAAATATTACCCTCAAGCACAAGTAGTTCTCCCTCTAGTAATGTGAGGTATAGGATCTTTTCTAAATGTGTGCTACTGAAAGGAAAGGTAGGAATGCTTTCAGTAGTACTATACTATATGCATTATAAATGATATATTTACAATAAAATATTGTATGTGTGATTAGGTCATTAGGCCCATCACACAGGCTTGGACCGGCCCACAGGAGAATAGGAGAATCCTCTGGTGGGCCCCTGTGTAGGAGTGGCCACCGCCCTCTTATATGAGCAGTACTTGGCACAATATACTTGAATCAAGATGTACAGACAAAGGCAGCATCTTATTCATATAACAATCTACCCAGTTCATTGTTATGTAAATTTATGATTGAGGATAATGTCACATTTGCATGTAGCTGAAAAGTGGGGTCATGAAGCTGGTTACTGGTGGGCCCTTATCACCCCAGTCTGACACTAACTTCACATACAGGTATTTATTAAGGGGTTTCCTTGGTAAACTACACAACAGCCCTCTGTGGCATTGCCACTGTTCCTAATGTTGTTTGATGCACAAGGAATTGGCATTCACCCCATGCTGAGTCAAACATTTATTAGACATTTATTTGCTAGTGATTGACAGCCACAGACAATAAAAAAGTTCTGAGTGCTACTGAGACCACCAGGGAAACCTCTTACTTACTGTGTTATAACAGTGTTGTTGGTGTCATGTAATACTAGCACTATAAATACTTAGGAGTCTTCACAATATTAATTATTCTAAGGGTCATTTTACCCAAGCAGACAAATTGCTCATAGCAGGCAACAGTCAATGGTGCAGAAAGCTGGTCAGCATTCATCTACCTTCATGCTCACTAAGCAGTGACGGAGAGGGGGTTCCATTGTTTGTTTCCCCTCACTGTCACTATTGTTGGCAGGTTAACTGGGATTCAAAGCTGAACCAAAAGCATTTTCATACTTGCATGAAAGATGCCTTCAACGGCAATGAACTTGGGCAATGATTGGACACAAAAGTTTGGAGGTTCGTTGCTCCATGTTGAAGACCACCTAAGTATATGGCAGTCAAAATATCTGAATATAATGCAACTATTTTACATAGACTCTTTGACCATATACAGTTCCAATAATTCACTGACATTTCGTTACTAAACACTGCATATGAAAAGCAACAAAAAAAGAGACTTCTCAGAGGGAGGAAACACAAACTGTCTTGGCAGTGATGGCTAGTGTTGGCTGTTCGAACTTTGGAAGCAGAAATCACCAATAAAGGCTACATTTTAATTTCTTTGTAATATAATAGCTAATCTTTCTTCTTTTTAGTTTCTTTTCTGTTCACTACATTTACTGAAAAATATGAAGATCGGCCGCATTGTTTTATTGTTCCCATGCATGAACAATGTTGAAGGTGTGTAGCAACCACATACTCCTTCTTCTGTCGAGACAACATGTTTAGACAAAATTACTCAGTAGTATAGGGATAGGAATCATAACTACCAGCCTATTGGTAGATTAAAGCAGTTCACAGGTATTCAATATGCATGCTAATAATGTGTGCCTTTGGTAAATCTATATTGGCTTGTTGGTTCTGTGCATTAACTCTTGGCGCATATGAACGTAACTCTATGTCCTCAACAGGATCCACATGTATGTAGTGGGCTCTGGAGCTGAGTCTGCTTCAGATGCTACAATTGTGGGGTGTCGATGAATCACCAAAGTAGCCTGTTGTAGGTAGTGTTGAGCGAATTTGTTTGGCATCTGGGTGACAGCGTGGCAAATCAGGGATGTTCGTGTGTGGAACAGATTTTTTGGCGCAAACAAGCTGGAACCACGAACCCGAATTTGAAATGCCGAACAAATTCGCTCAACACTAGTTGTAGGGTCTTGTCGCCACAATCTTGGTGCTCCTGTGAAGCCCACCAACTGCTTGGGTTTCATAGAAGACCACCATTTTCAATATATATTTCAAGTAATAAATAATGTAGTATTGCAGTATATAGATCATGCAATCAAACAATCACAGGTTCAAGTAAAAAATAAAGTAAAAAAAAAAAAAAAGTTTTTAAGATTATAAAAATACATAAAAGTTTAAATCATCCTCTTTTTCCTAGTTGAAAAATAAATTAAAAAAATATTTTTTTTTGTTATTGTTGTTTCCAAAAAGCTCCAATCTATCAAAATCTAAAATGAACCCATATGCTAAATGCCATAGAGAAAAAAAATCCAAGTGCCAGAATTTTTTTTTTTTTCGATGTCACACCTCCTTCACAAAATGCACAACGTCATATGTACCCCAAAGTTGTATCAATAAAAACATCAGCTCGCCACTGAAAAAACAAGATCTCATACAGGTTTAGCATCTGAAAAGTAAAGTAACTTGTAGTCGCGGCACATTTTTTTTTTTACACAGTTTTGAATTTTTCTTAACCATTAAAATAAAAATAATCATGTTGCCAAAGCATGTTTACAATACAATGAACAAACCCCAAAAGACAATAATGGAATTGCACTTTTTTTTTCAACATTTCATCCTGCTTGGAGTTTTGTTCCCATTTGTCACACATTTTATGGTAAATAGAAAAAGAGAGCTCAAAAAGTAATAATAACTTGTTGTAAAGGGGTTAAAAAAGGATAGTCCTTAACACTGCTTTGTGTGTTTATCAAGTTGGTCAGAAATGGCCTTCAATGACCGATTGTCAAGCAAACCTTAAGTCTTACCTCCACAGGCAGAATCTAGTTAGTGGACAACTCTGATATGCAGCAGGGCAAAGGCCATGTGCACGGGTTCGGATTTATAATCAATAGTAGAGGCAAGGGCAAGGTACACAATGCAGCCAGGTGCGCGGCGCAGGCTTATCTTACACAGCTTTAAATAGTCTTTGTGGATTGACTTTACATTATAAGGTACAGATGGCATTTTTCTCAAATAGAGCATCAATGTAGAATTATAATGTGTAAATGAATATTGTTAGCAAAATACTCAATTTCAGGATAATAGGTATTGACTATAGATTTTTAACACATGGGTTACTTATTAAGAAAGACCATGTGAGTGAATATATAGATTGACTTCTCAAAGTTTATAAAGGAAAATGTTCTAATTATAAAACTAAACTCACACAAAATCACAGCAAGCATATGCCTGCATAATTAATTAGAAATAAATAAATAAATATATATATACACTGTATATATACTGTATATATGTACAGTGAAGGAAATAAGTATTTGATCCCTTGCTGTTTTTGTAAGTTTGCCCACTGACAAAGACATGAACAGTCTATAATTTCAAGGGTAGGTTAATTTTAACATTGAGAGATAGAATATCCAAAAAAAAATAAAGAAAATCACATTGTATACATTAGATAAATTGATTTGCATTTTGCAGTGAGAAATAAGTATTTGATCCCCTACAAACCATTATGAGTTCTGACTCCAACAGACCAGTTAGACGCTTCTAATCAACTCATTACTTACATTAAAGACAGCTGTCTTACATAGTCACCCGTATAAAAGACTCCTGTCCTCAGACTCAATTAATCAGTCAGACTCTAACCTCTACTATGGGCCAGACCAAACAGCTTTCTAAGGATGTCAGGGACAAGATCATAGACCTGCACAAAGCTGGAATGAGCTACAAAACAATAAGTAAGACGCTAGGTGAGAAGGAGACAACTATTGGTGCAATAGTAAGAAAATGGAAGAAATACAAAATGACTGTCAATCGACATCGATCTGCGGCACCATGCAAAATCTCACCTCGTGGGGTATCCTTGATCATGAGGAAGGTGAGAGATCAGCCTAAAACTACACGGGGGGAACTTGTTAATGATCTCAAGGCAGCTGGGACCACAGTCACCCTGAAAACCATTGGTAACACATTATACCTTAAAGGTTTAAAATCCTGCAGTGCCCGCAAGGTCCCCCTGCTCAAGAAGGCACATGTGCAGGCCCACCTGAAGTTTGCCAATGAACACCTGGATGATTCTGTGAGTTATTGGGAGAAGGTGCTGTGGTCAGATGAGACAAAAATTGAGTTCTTTGGCATTAACTCAACTCACCGTGTTTGGAGGAAGAAGAAGGATGAGTACAACCCTAAGAACATCGTCTCAACCGTGAAGCATGGTGGGGGGAACATTATACTTGGGTGCTTTTCTGCAAAGGGGACATGACGACTGCACCATACTGAAGGGAAGATGGATGGGGTCATGTATCGCAAGATTTTGGCCAACAACCTCCTTACCTCAGTAAGAGCATTGAAGATGGGTCGTGGCTGGGTCTTCCAGCAAGACAATGACTCAAAACATACAGCCAAGGCAACAAAGGAGTTTCTCAAAAAGAAGCACATTAAGGTAATGGAGTGGCCTAGCCAGTCTCCAGACCTTAATCCCATAGAAAACTTATGGAGGGAGTTGAAGCTTCGAATTGCCAAGCGACAGCCTCAAAATCTTAATGATTTAGAGATGATCTGCAAAGAGGAGTGGATCAAAATTCATCCTGACATGTGCGCAAACCTCATCATCAACTACAAAAAACGTCTGACTGCTGTGCTTGCCAACAAGGGTTTTCCACCAAGTATTAAGTGTTTGCCAGAGGAACCAAATACTTATTTCTCACTGCAAAATGCAAAAAAAAATCTAATTTATACAATGTGATTTTCTTGATTTTTTTGCGGGATATTCTATCTCTCAATATTAAAATTAACCTACCCTTAAAATTATAGACTGTTCATGTCTTTGTCAGTGGGCAAACTTACAAAAACAGCAAGGGATCAAATACTTATTCCCCCCCCCCCATTGTGTGTTTGTGTGTATATATATATATATATATATATATATATATATATATATATATATATACAGGAATGTGTGGAGAAATGCGGCAAAGTGGAATTTCTTTAAAAAATAGAAGTAAGAATAATTCATTTTTATCAATTAATAAAATGAAAGTGGATGAACAAGAGAGAAATGTAAATAACATTTATTTGTTGTGCTCGGCCTTTGCTTTCAAGACAGCATCAAAGCATCAATTCTTCTAGATAAACTTGCACATAATATTTAAAGGAACTTTGCAGGGAAGTTGTTCCAAACATCTTGGAGAACTAAACATAGATCTTCTATGATATAGGCTTGCACAAATCCTGTCTCTACATGTGAATAATACACAAACTCAATGATGTTGAGATCAAGGCTCTTTGGACCATAACATCACTTCCAGTACCCTTTGTTCTTCTTTTTCACTGAAGACAGTTCTTAATGACGTTGGCTGTATGCTTAAGGTTATTGTCTTGCGGCAGATTAGATTTGGAGCCAAAGATTTGTGGTTAGTTCTCCAAGATGTTCGAAATAACCTATCTGCCGAGTTCCTTCTAAAACTGTGTCAGTGTACCCATAAGAATTGATGCGATTTTGAAGGCAAAGGTGATCACTGGTCACACCAAATATTTATTTGATTTCTTTTTATTTTTTGTCCTTTCACTTTGCATTTTGTTAATTGATAAAAATTAACTGTTAACATTTCTATTTGTGAAACCATCCATACTTTGCAGCAAGTTTTCCACACCTACCTTAAACTTTTGCAGAGTGCTGTATATATAGCAACAGAAATGGCTTGAGTACACCATGCTATTGATTACCGTAATTGGATGATTCATGCATGCGAAGAACAATGAGTCTCTCATTGGTTTTCCTGTGTGACAATAGAAACATGGATGAGAAGTTTACTAGAACAACATTTTATAAAAATAAATGAAAATATAACATCCCATATAGAGTGATTATGTAATATTTGCACATTGTAAGATTTAAAGGAGTAAATAACAGTGGGTGGTTTAAAGGAAAGTTGGCCTCTGGATTCAGCTACTTCACAGGGAACCAAAAG
Organism: Phyllobates terribilis; assembly: GCF_046119375.1. Classification (NCBI taxonomy): domain Eukaryota; kingdom Metazoa; phylum Chordata; class Amphibia; order Anura; family Dendrobatidae; genus Phyllobates; species Phyllobates terribilis. Next base: position 112,599,187 of record NW_027362761.1, on the reverse strand, counting down.
AATAACTCAGGACTACTAGTAACCTTAAAGAGTCTTTCGCATTGGGCATGGTAACACATCAGAGCCACTTCTCCTCACTATTGTGTACCCTAAGTAAAGAGCAGCATAAAATGGAAATATCGGGCTTTAAGCAAGGAGTTGCGGAGGCAAAAGTGGCATTATATGCCAATTACACCTAGCTTTTCCTGGTTAAAGGAAATCTGTCAGTAGTATCAACCCTTAGAAGTCGTCTACATGAGCATGTAGGTCATAGGAAGTTGAATAAAATGATACCTTGATATCTGCGATCCAATATTTTATCCCAGAGCAATCTACATTTTTCTTTCTTATATGTAAATGAGCTGTTAAGATCTATGGGCAGGAAACTGATCTTCCTGAGAATCTGCCTCCAGAGCTTATTTTAAATGAAAGGCAGCATTACCACTGTGAGACATGTAATGACTGACAGTCTGCTCTCCTGATCTACGTCTCACATTGGTAATGCCCCCATTAATTTAAAATAATCTTTAGAGGCAAATTCTCAGGGAGATCAGTGTCCAGCGCATAGCCTGGAACAACGCATTTATATATAAGAAAAAGTGGATTTCTCTGGAATAAGACATTGAATCACAGATATCATGGTATCATTTTAGTCAGCTTCCTACGACTTGAATGCCCTATAGATGGATTGCAAGGGTTAATCCTACTGACAGTTTCCCATTAAGGATATATGCACACAATATCTTTTTCCGATGTATTTTGCCTGGATCCCGTCTGATAAAGCACACAATAAACATTAAAAATAATGAATGTATACACAGCAATGTCAAAATGACTTGCTGTTCAGATATTCCGTCTTTATTAACTTCTTTTAACCGTTTCAGGATTTGAAAGCTGTGAAGCGGCTAAAAGAAGTGAGCTGACTATTCTCAATATAAGAGAATGAGGGTCTATTATTTTAAAACAACCCTTATAGTGTAGATCGAAAGATAAATAATTGCGACTGCAATGCATATGAATTGGAGAGTTGAGGATGCAAGCTGCCAGCAGATAGCTGTAGGCCACCACAATTATCACGTCTATGGATGTTTGTTAAGTAATAAGTCTGGCAGGGAACGTGTATATTAAGCATTCACAGAATGCATCTATTTGTGACACCCGATTCATGTTACCAGCTTTACATTCTTCTTCCCTTATACTGTTCACCGCAGATAACCTTTCACACCCATCTTCTTTGCCAGACAAGCAGCACCACTAAGATACAAACTTGCTAGCGTAATGGGAATTTTGTTTATGGCAATGAAGCTAACTCTCAAACACTTCTATAGTTTATAGTTAGAGGGGTCCTCTTGTTTTTGTCTTCTTGCACAAAATTAATGTGAATTTTGGTTTGAAGGTTTTTGATTTTGCAATAGCGGTGTTTTTATTTTGGTTCAAATGGGTCTTGGTTTATGCCTTTCTGGAGTTCTGGATATTGTGTTGTACTCAGGCTACTAGCACCTTACATCTCTACTGAATGAAATATGTTGTTGTATTGATCACAATATTATAGATAAATGTTTTATATACATTCAGGTCAGAATAAATCTAGTAAAGGTCTTTACTGAATAATTCAGAGATGTCAAGCTCAAACACAAAATGAAAAACTTGGACAAAGTCCCGGGCCAACCAGTATACTGTATTATGGGCCCCACATAGTCCTCCATACAGAATAATGGGCCCCACATAGTCCTCCATACAGAATAATACGCACCACATAGTCCGCCATACAGAATAATGGGCCCCACATAGTCCTCCATACAGAATAATGGGCCCCACATAGTCCTCCATACAGAATAATGGGCCCCACATAGTCCTCCATACAGAATAATGGGCCCCACATAGTCCTCCATACAGTATAATGGGCCCCACATAGTCCTCCATACAGTATTATGGGCACCACATAGTCCACCATACAGAATAATGGGCCTCACATAGTCCTCCATACAGAATAATGGGCCCAGCACAGTCCTCCATACTGAATATTGGGCCCCACATAGTCCTCCATACAGAATTATGGGCACCACATAGTCCTCCTTACAGAATAATGGGCCTCACATAGTCCTCCGAACAGAATAATGGGCCCCACATAGTCCTCCATACAGTATTATGGGCACCACATAGTCCTCCATACAGAATAATGTGACCCACACAGTCCTCCATACAGTATAATGGCCCCACAAAGTCCTCCATACAGAATAATGGCTGAACATAGTCCTCCATACAGAATAATGGGCCCCACATAGTCCTCCATGCAGTATTATGGGCACCACATAGTCCTCCATACAGAATAAGGGCCTCACATAGTCCTCCATACAGAATAATACGCGCCACATAGTCTGCCATACAGAATAATGGGCCCCACATAGTCCTCCATACAGAATAATACGTGCCACATAGTCCTCCATACAGAATAATGGGCCCCACATAGTCCTCCATACAGTATAATGGCCCCACAAAGTCCTCCATACAGAATAATGGCTGCACATAGGGGTGGCTGTTCTGGTATCGCGGGCCAAATAAAACCACCCTGTGAGCCAGATTTGGCCCACGGGTCAGAGTTTGACTTGTATGAAATAATTGAATAATAAATCACACACTACACTCAGCATACGGCTAGTTCTTGTCTGAGGTGTGGACCTATCCTTGTAGTCACATCAGCTGTCAAATAAATTGTAGGGAAATCTGTGTAAGTTGACTACTTATTGTAAATGGGACTGCAGTTTTTTTTACAATTTCACAGTGGTAACAAATAAGTAATTGATTTAATGCAATTTTGCCGTATGGTGTTAAATCTCGAGTCATGCTCCGTTTCTAACAAAGTTATCTCCCTTTCCCAAGATATTACATGTTCTTTTTGGGGTCTGAAAAAGTGTCAGTAACACATATTTAATGTGGTCTAAGGCATGGTAGAAAGTTTTTTGGATCAAAATAAGCCAGAATTTTGGCACATTGAGCTTAGGAAATCTCCCAGATAGTACACATATAAATGATAGTCCATGCCAAAGTAGGATATGTAGGGAACAATTGTTAAAGTAATAACAAGTTAAAAGCAAAAATAGCCCACAAAGTGTGTACAGCTGTTCTAAAGTACAATATTAGCAGAATAATAATATCAGTATAGCGGACATATGGAAACATATTGCCCATCAGGGTCTAAAGAGGACTAACTATAAAGATAGAGGTGGGATGAGTATAATATATATCGTACATAGTCTAATGTATAACATTTAGGAAGTAAAGTGGGGGTCACCTAGAGCCACCAGGAATCTAAAGTAAATTTAAAGAATACATTTCACAGGCCGAAGATGCTAAGCCAAGAGAATGCCTGGTGGTTAAATTAACTGGTACATCGACATAAGTAAGAAGTATGAACATTTACAAGGCTGTAGGAGTAGACAAAGGGAAGGAGCAAGACACGCTTGTGTTGGCGTCTTGGTGGACATTAGTAGTGGCATCTGTCTTGTTAAAATTACAATCTTCAAGGGGTAATGTAATTTAGGCAGCAATTGAGCATTCATTTCTTAAGGTTGATGTTTTAAAACCTGAAAAAATGGCTAAATGACTGGATCAGAGTATGTCTTAAAAGGTCATACAAGGCATTCCTATTATGTAGTGGCTACTAAAGCGATTTAAGAAAGAACATGCAGTGGCAGGGATAGGGCCATGGGTACCCGAGGCTTAATGATGCATGTTCGGAGTGAAAGCCGGTCCTTTTGGCTTGATCCCTTTGAACACAAACTTTAGAACAAATTACTGAAAAATTATTGTAGACTCTAATAGAATGGTGTCGAAACCAAGCATCTCAGCTTGCTACATATGGAATTGCATAGCAAAGGACTGGGTAGAGAGCTCATGCTGACCACTGACCACCACTAAAGTGTCTACAGTGAGCGTTGAAGTAGTGGTAGAAGGTGGCATGGACTGATTATTCATTCTTTCTTTTACATTATGTGGATGGCTGGATGTGTGCATCACTAACCTTGTGAACAAATGTCACCAGAGTCTTCTAAGTTCTGTTGGGAAACCTTAGGTCTTGTGGATGTTTCTTTGACATGTGCAACCTAACAAAACATTGTAAAACCTCCCAAAATATTGTTAAAGACTAAGTATACCTCTTAGTTGCAACAATATTCCCTAATGGCAGAGGCCTCTTTCAGTCGGATAATTTGCCACACCAGAATGCAAAAATTGTTCAGAAATTGTTTGAAGAACATACAGTTAAACTTAAAGTGTTAACTTGGCCTTCAAATTATTCAGATCTCAATCTGTTCAAGGATATGCTGTGAAAACAGACCCGATCGATGGTGGCCCAACCTCACACTTAACTGCTGTTAATGTTTTATAAAGATGTCTTCAAAGGTCTTGTGGAAAACCATGCCTTAGAAAGGTCTGAGCTGTTTCAGCAACATGAGGTGGACCTACTGATCAGTGTAGGCACAAGTATGGAGTAATTCTTTAGATGATCTGCGTTGTGGTTACCAATGTAAATCTATAGAGTAAACATGGATAAATTGATGGCTGATGCTGGTGACAATAATTGAGAGTATACAGTTAACATTCCTTGGCAGATATTTTATGCATCAGAAATAGCAAATATACATTGTGATCTAATCCTTATTAATGCCATCTTTACCTGAAATACCTGGTGAGCAAGTCTGATTCTGAAAATACGGCTACACAATACTAGATGTTGTCATGTTGATGATGGTCAGGGCAGAATGACTCAGCCTGAGAGATGAGATTTAGGATTCGAGAAATGCAGGATTGTTGTTTACTCCCTATAATTACAGTAAGTGTGACCCATGGAGCAATCATGAACGGCTTTCTGATGCTAAACAAAAGTATGCTCTGGTGGCTTAGCTTTACTGCTATTTAGATATTCATGGGGGGGAGGCTTTACATTTAAGGAAAACATATAGATTTATAGCACTAAAATATGAGTGGGATGACCTACACGGCTTTATAGATGGAATTTTAAACATTTCATTCAATGCCAATAAAATGCTCTTGACAGATTGCCGTCAGCTATGCTACATGGAGCACTTACAATGAGATGGGCTAACTTATTTTTGCCTTTTCAGAAGGCCCCCATACACATCAGATGAAAATCATCTGAATCTGCTGTTTTCATTGGGGCCATCCAACATAATTTATGGACATCTATGGTTTGATTTCTTTGCCTGTGTGGATTGGATGGGTTGTTAATGACATCTGGTGAGAATTTCATGGCAATGGCACCTTTAGAAATATATTAACTTAGAAAATTGGTGACTTGTTCAATACTTATTTCACCCACTGTGTATGTACATATAGCTATGTATGTGTGCATTACATATGTATGTAGAATTTCTCATGCCATCTAGGATTGGTGGGTTGTGATTACAACAGAAAAACCTCTAAGTAATGAAGATCTCTGACCTGGGTATCCCATAAAAATTGTACTTTTTTTCACTCAAAATGAGCACACTGAATGCTGATATATCAGCTCCACAGGTAGTTATCCAGCCATTATCACGTTTATTCATGCATTTTATTCTATACATAAAGCATGTTAGTACAGTACATCACCTAAGGGAATGTACAGAAGAATGTTGTGCATTTAGAGAAGGGTTGTGACCACATATTATAGTCAGGCCATGTTACATCTGACTGACAGAGATCTGCACAGATTTATAAGGTGATGATTAACCCTGTTGTCTGTAACTTTTGTATCTGCCGTGCAGTGTTTTCATGTGTCACCGCTAATTCTGGGGTGGGGGACAGTTCCTTCAGTATGAAGCTTTTCTATGTATTGAAGCACAATGCCCTTTCATCACCTCAACGATGATGGCACCAGGTTTGGACTAAGACAAATATAATGACCCAAGAGAACAGTTCTGTACTGTTATATACACATCTAGTAAGGTTGTGAAATACAACTGTTGTCTAGCGGGAATGGTATATACTGTACAAGCCACATAAAACCCTCCATCAATATATAATGTAAAGAAAACACACATACCTGCAGTGTAGCTGTGGTTGGGGTAGTTGTGCATGTGTCAAGGAGGATGCCATTTTGCCGGGTCTCGATATATAAAAAACATTTTTAGGGCAGCTCAGTAAATCTTTCCATCAAGTGAATGATGACAGCTGCGTGTGTAATGCATACCGTATTCTTAAAGGGAACCTGTCGTGTCTGGAAATCCTATTTACCTGCATATAAAGCGTTAATCTGCAGGCAAACAGCATTAAAATCATACCTGCCTGCCTTGCTGGAATATGACTACAGGTAGAAAATCAACTTATATCGTCCCCGTAGCCACTTATTTTCAGTAATAGGATCATCATATACAGAGTGATTACCATCATCACTCTCTTTATTGTGAGCATGCTGTAATCACTCCCTGGCACTTTGATTGACAGCCTGGTCAGCACACACATCCTGCAGAGCAAGCTGTCAGTCAAAGTACAACCCACTAAAAGCCTCTATGACTGAAAGCGAGCGGCTACAGGGACGATATACGAGTTCTTTTTCTCCCTGTAGCTGTTCTTCCAATAAGGCAGGCATGATTTTTATACATCTAACTGCAGATAAACCCTTTATCTGCAGGTAAATAGCGATGCTCATGCTCTGAAAATTGCTTTTCCCTTCTTTTGAAAGGTTAGTTCCTCTTAATCAGCATTCTGTAAGCATTATTGGTGCTGGCCCATCCTCTCAGTCACTTCCCAGCATGCATCGCGCTTGCTTTTGTCTAATGGCTTGAATGTTCCGAACTGAAAGCCCTCCTTTCTGTTATGCCTGCATACACAAAAACCAGCCCTGACCTAGCACCTGAGATAGAGAGGCTTATGGTTAAAAGGTGCAAATTGTACCAGAAATCTGATTGTGACACATTGTAACTCAGTATTGATCTGTTCTTCACTGTAATTAGGAGCTCAGTACAATGTCCTGCCTTCCATCAGATCTGTGTGTTCATTAGAAGGGTCGATGGAACATAAAGAATACATGACCAAGTACAAAAGCGTCTCCAATGTCAAATGACTTCTTCAGAGTATTGATGTAAAATGGCAAAAATCTTTTTTTAGGCTAGTTCAATTTGCCAATAGCATTACGGAGCCAAAAATAGTATGCTATCTTATTTCACTGTCTTGATGTGATACATTACTGGATGAGCTTGGCCAATGGACAGTAATGAAAACCTGATAGTAGGAGCAATGACGCACAATGCGGCTCGCTCAGTGGTTTTGTCTTATAACGAGATTTCACCACTTACTGTACCTTACACTCACATTTTTATTGATGAGCCAGAACCAGAACTCTAGGTGTGGATATGACTACCTGACCTAGTAGAAAGCAGAAGTGGACAATTAATATTTGTTTCATCAGTAGCTTAGATAGAAGATAGACTTTTCATGATTAACAATAATGGTATGGAGGTCTATGAGGGACGAATAAAAGGTTGGAAGCCGCCAGTGTTTGTTCACATCTCTCTAGCCTCTCTTGTATTGTTTTCTGCAGGCTACTTGTCTAAAGCTCAGGGCAAGTTTGATCTAGGTCGCTTGAATTGTTCTTGCAAGCAGATGGTAGACATTGAAATCTACTTATTTCTTACAGGCTGCATAATGAACTTTACGAACACTCCCTAATTAATTATAGTAAATTTGATTACATTCTAATTTGATGTGCCGATGTGATTCATAAAGGATCTGTAGTATCTACATTAGGTATTTGAATTAGAAGGCAATGGGTAAAGGCTTATGACCCGCTCTTGTAACCTTTACTGCTGGGTGATGGTGCAGCAGACGTCTGCATTGTATGGACATTTAAATATGTAACTCCTTTTACTCCTTGAGCATGTATGATAAAGCCACAACACCTCTGGATTGTGTACCTAACTATGTGTTTGCCACATTGATTATTCTACTTTGATGCCACATAGCTTGGACACTGCTTTTAATATATGCATTTTAATAGGACTATACACCCATTTGCTGGTTTGGGTTAAATTGGTTGATCTTTCAAGTTTTACCATGCAGATACCCTGCCGGGTCATATATGTGACATTTTAGAAGTGTGAAAAGTGCACCGCATACTTGCTTGAAGACATTCTTAGTAGTAGAATTAAAGTACAATGTGGGATGGAAAGCATTACAGCTCATCAAAATGATCTACAAAAACAGTTTATGACTTGCACTTTCACTGGAGAGCTGATGGTACATATCTCAACCTTAAATAACATGCCTGCCCTAAGAACCCAAGATAGTATGGAATCCATATTGTATTACATATAATGAATGGAAAATCATTTGTAAGGATAATATAGAAAATTTTATTAGACCCAAGGATCATAGATATTAGGTAGAGATGAGCGAACCCAAACTTAAAAGTTCGGAATTTGTACCGGACAGCTAAACACCGAACACTGACTTCTCCTAGACTTCCATTGCAATGTTCGGAGTTCTGGGGGAAGAGAGAAATATTTTCCAGCTCAAAAGTTCGGGTCCCAATTGTTTTCAATGTGTTCAGGATCTGGTTCAAGTTCGGGTACAGTTCTGGTACCTGAATTGAACTTTGGAATAAGTTTTCTTTTAATAAATAACATGGCTATAGAATAAAATCCGTGGTCATGTTTATCTGTACAGTCATTGATATAATTGTGAGGACATGATAATGGGTGTCCCCATTAGCTCCTGCTCTTACCAATGTGTTTTCATTATTCCTGAGTGACTGTATACCAATGAAGGACCAGTATCCTGAAAGCAGCCTCACAATAGGTCAGTGTTCACCTTTGGAAAGCACTTAGTGAAGTGACAGATATCATCATTCCCCACGGAATAGCTTCACAGTTTCAGGTGGTTATCACGCAGTGCTGGAGGGCATTGTCTACATCGGCGCTATCATTGTCACGTATCTGTCCTTGTGGAGCTCTGCTCACCTCAGGAAGCTTATGATCATTTCCCTTTCTGACTCTTTTCCAGTTAATGAGCAACCTAAAGTCTGGTGCTGCAACAACTTCTGCCCGAGCTGCAGAGGTGAGGCAGTGTGGACTCTCAGGGAGAAGATGACTTATTGTACCCAACTAGGACTGCTCCTCTGGAAGAATTTCACCTACCGGCGGAGGCAAACTGTAAGTTTATGCCTTGTGCTCTTTATTTAAAGATAATTAGTTACTTTTTTTCCATGTTGTCCCATACACGTTAAACAGGATTCTCACATAACAGATTAAAATGATTATTAGGTGTGATCCCCCTTAATTGACGTGAGAAATGGAATTGAGATATTTCTGTCCATCTGATTGTGATTCACATGTTTATCAGTGGATTTTCACGTCTGCAGGTGGTTGTGTTCCCTGTTATACCGTGAACTGGTAAAACTCTGTATTGTTGAGTTCTTTACAAATATGCCTGGAACAGTACTATATACTGTTCTTAACCCTCAACTGGTGAGGTGGGGTTTTTGTCACACGACTGGTGATGTGGGGTTTCCTATACCCCAGTGTTTAGAAATCTCTTATTTTTACAGAAAATGCAAAGATCACGTTTGTTTTAATCGTTTTCTTATTGGCGATTGATTACACATGAGTATAACAAATTTTTGACACCCACAAATGGATGGAAGCTAGTGAAACACGTATCGTCATACCAGCATTTTTCAATGAATGGCAGCCGAACAAAAATTCCCTGGGGTGTGGCAAACCCCACCTCACCAGTTGAGGGTTAAACATTAGGGTTGAGCGAGTATGTTCTATTAACCCTTTCGCCGAGTACGCTCGGCCGAGCACCGAGTATTTATAGCTGCTCGGTGATAAGGTTAAATCACTCCCGTGTGCATGATTTGCGACTGTTTGACAGTTTTAGCACATGTGAGGAATGTCTATTTCTTACACATTCCTCACATGTAATAAAGCTGTCAAACAGTGTGATTTAACCTTATCACCGAGCAGCTATAAATACTCGGAGCTCGGCCGAGCATACTAGCCGAAAGGGTTAATAGAACATACTCACTCAACCCTATTAAAGATGTAGTCTTCCTCAAGGATGTGGAATAGCAATTCACACCAGCTATATAACTCCAAGCCCCAGAATACTATTTTTTTATCTAGCATTTCAAAAATCCAAATTCAACTAGCGGTTTATCTAATTTGTAATTCTATATCAGCCTAAGGATGACTGACTGCTTGGACATGGCCTCCTTGTATAAAACAATGATATCATGGCAGAACTTTCAAGCACCCTTGTTTTTCACTGTATAGATTACTCCTCCTCATGATTGCCTTATAGCCAAATTGTCGTGTACAAAACAACTTAAGAACATATTCTTAGAAATATCAGCAAAAAACAGATTGTGTGCGATTAAGACATGTCTGATCTGGTCAATGGGCCATCTGCCGCCAAGATCAGATAAAATAAGACTAAATGCCACTTTATGGAGTATAGCATGGCTCAGTTATCTGCAGTAAGCTACAGATCTCCGTGTATTTAGTATCAGTGTAATAGGTGGTGAGGGGTTACATCAGCAGGCAAAGTCTCTTCCCTTGTCTGATTATCAATGCTGACTAAATGACATGGATAGAGGGGGTCAGAGATCACCACTAGAAAGCATGAGTGTCACTAGTAGGTAATTTCATATTTATCATTTCAGTCTGTAATGGCCTCTTGCAGTATTATTTTTTTTGCTTTGGATCAGGTTTTTATGGCTTATTTGGTGTTAGAGACACTGCAGTGAGATAGTCAGTACAGGAAAATATGCGCAGGACCCCATTTACACAGCTTGGTCTTTTTGGCAATTCAGGCCAGTGTGAATCAGCATACCCTTTATTCTAGTAGAAAGTAAAACGTGCAGCAGACATTTGTTGCCTTGGGATCCTATTATTAAGCTATTGTAGCCTTCTGTCGGAATTATATATCAAGCGTCTCCTGCATACCTCCAAACAAAACCTGTAGGATAATGCAGACCTGGAAATACCTTCATGCACTAACTTTTTCCTGCATGTAAGGTGATCTACATCGCCTATCGGTGGCTAGTAACAATAAGACTAATGTTACTCTATTACTCTACATACATATCTTCTGCCATTTTTGGAACATTGTTAATAACTATAGAACAAGGCAAATGAACAAAGATAATGTTACCATGCTCAGACAATTATTTGGGCATCTTTGTTAATGATCCTGAGAGAATCCTGGTGACTGTGTTGCAGCATTTCTAATATGAATCAATAGATCATTACTTCTTGATTAGTGTTTAAAGTTCCTGTTACATTAGATAACACATGAGTAGATCCAACAAGATTGTAGTTTCTGCCAAAATAACCTTTGAAATTTTGACACTAGGTAATATTCACAACTGCTCCCCCATACCGTATATCTATTATGGAGATTCTGTCTTACCTTGCATCTCAATATTATATGGTGCAAATTTAAAGGGAATCTGTCAGCAGGTTTTTGCTATGTAATCTGACAGCACCATAAGGTAGGGACAGATACCCTGATTCCTGCAATGTATCACTTCTTTTATTGGGTGCAGCAGTTATGATAGACTTATAGTTTTTTCTGCTGCAGATTGAGCAGAGCTCAGATGTTGAGCTGTGTATAACCCGCCCACACCACAGCTTTCTGTGTGTATATTGTATAGTGACAGAAAGCTGCTAATCAGTGCTGGGGGTGTGGTTGGACCAGGAGGCACGAGACAGCTAGTCCTGTAGTGATAATCACCTGCTTATAAAACACTGATTGTATTGAAACAGAAAAGCACAGCACAATAAGTCACCAATCACTGTAATCAGGTCTCTGCTCCTACATTCTGATGCTCTCGCACTACATAGCAAGAACCTGCTGACAGATTACCTTTAAGCTTGGCCAATAAAAATTTACAGCTAAGAAACATTTAGGCTGAATGCCTCCTACTTATGTCTAGCCCCACAAATCTTTTAAGCCTTCCTTATGTCATAGGACTTAAGGTACATTTACACAGCACGATTATCTGGCATGAGCTTTCTAAAAAAACATCTGAAGGGTTAAAAAACTACATGAAAAATTTGAGGGGTGCTGTTTTTAAAATTGTATCACTTTTGTGGGGTTTCCAATATATAATTTCCCCAAAGTCACTTCAAAACTGAATAGGTTCATACAAAAATATGTTTTGTAAATTTCCTTGAAAAATTGCTGCTAATCTTTTAAACCTCTTAACACAAAATGGTGTTGTTGTAAAGTAGACATAAGGTAAGTCTTATTTATTAATTATTTTGTGTGGTATGACTATCTGAATGAAAGGTATAAACATTCAAAATTGCTTTTTCTTATTGCTGTCAAATTTGTGATATTTTCATAAAGAAGCACAAACCATATCAAACAAAATTTACCACTATCATAAAGTATAATGTGTCACGAAAAAAGATTCAAAAAAATTACTGGAATTTGTTGAAACATTCCATTGTGATTGGCACATGAAGTGACACAATTCAGGTTTGAAAAAATTGGCCTGGTCATTAATGGATTCCCAAAATCAGTAAATGTAAATGCACCCTTACTTAGCAAGGCTAAGCATATAAATGATTTTGAGAGGAAAAAAGTAGGCCTGGGCGCAGTGTCGGACTGGGGTGCCAAGGGCCCACCAGTAACCAACTCCAGGGCCCCTCTTTTCAGATACTTGCAAATGTGACATTATCCTCATTCAAAAATTTCTATAGCTATAAACTGGGTAGATTGTTATATGAATAAGATTCTGCCTTTGTCTGTACATAGTGATTCATATATACTGTATAGTGCCAAGTACTGATCACATAAGAGGGTGGTGGCCCACTCCTGCACAGGGGCCCACCGGAGAATTCTCCTGTTCTCCTGTGGGCCAGTCCGAGCCTGCCTGGGTGATGTTCCTGAATGTTTATCCTATATGTGTTTTTTAATGTGTAAAGAAGAAAGAAAATGATTGCATTCTTGGCAAGATTATAGTACTTAGAATTGTAAAATGAGTTTAGAACAGCAAAACTGGAAATTGGGGAAGCGTAAAGAAAAATCTGACCGTGTAACATGTCGGAAAAATGCCTGTAGCTTTCTATGTAAGAAATAAATCTGTGGTTATTCAACTGGGTTTATTAACATGTATTTAAGAACCCACCTACCCTCTGGTTGCACCCCTGGACAATCAGCCTTTTCTCCTGAGCTATCCTGTGTATGACATATTTTATGGGCCCAACTGTGTTTCTAGGAGACTTTAGTAAGGCAAATGTAAAGTACAAGAAGAGGCCTGCCATGAAGTTGGCAGGAGCCCTGCATATGCAGAGTGCTTTTATTTTTCCTGAAAAGGTCCCCTAGAGAGATCAGACTAGCTCAGTTAACCTTCACATAGTTGACGGGATGCAGTTCTTGGAATTGAATTAAAGCGGGGCCCCTCCGTGCTGAATGATTAATGCAGTTCTTACACAATGTTGTTTAACATGTTCGTATCCAATTCACATTATAGTCATAATTACCTCTAAGTAAATATGTGTCTGATTGTTTTGCAGTTGCAGCTGCTGGTGGAAATAGCTTGGCCTCTCTTCATCTTCTTCATTCTGATCTCTGTGCGACTTTCTTATCCACCTTATGAACAACATGAATGTAAGTATGAGGGCGAAGTAAATACCTTACAGAATCATAGAAAAGTCATGGACATGCTTCTTTTTTATCTCTTTCAAAGTTTAAGACTCTCTTTTTATCTATCCACCCATCAGGAGGTAATAATAAAGGGATTCTGTTGTTGTAAAGAAAGCCGTGTAATAACAGATTGCAAGCATTTAGTCAGTTAGCCCTATTCAGGCCTCAGTACGCTTTTTCCTTAGTGGTTAGCCACTTATATTTTGGTGGCCATCTTCCATCACTGGGAGTCTAATCCATGGACTATACAGCTCCTGCCTAAATCAGTGTTGGGATGATATCTTTCCATTTGTGACATTTTACCTTTAATTCCAGGTAGTAAAGTATTTGTCAGTTCTGGTGATTCTTAAAGAGGTTGTCCACTGCTATACTGAATGCTCACATTGATTCAAATGGTGGAAATAAGTTTTTTTGTAATTACCATCTATTGTGATTGTTGCCTGTGAGTGGCGCTATCGCTGACCGCTCACAGGCAGCACGTGACCCCTGGCTCCAGTCGGCTCTGACATCCGCTGATGTCACGCCAAGTTCCGGCTGCTGCCAGGCGTGACCCATTGACATGCTCCCGCCTGATTGATGGGCGGGGTGTCACAGCCCAGCATCCACCACGCACTTTCCCTCTTCTCTGCATTCATTGGGAAAGTGCGTGGTGGATGCTGGGTGTGAAGAGTGGTGAAACCCCACCCATCAATCAGGGGGGAGCGCGTCACTGGGTCATACAGCTGGAACTTGACGTGACATGATGACATCAGTGGATGCCAGAGCCGGCTGCAGCCGGGGGTCACGTGATGCATGGTAATTACTAAAAAAAAATATTTCCACTCTTTGAATCGATATGGGCATTCTGTGTAGTAGTGGACAACCTCTTGAAAGCCCATTTACACACGCCATTGATTGGCCATGATTTATCCAACATCATAGTTCCATGTAAACATGTCTGCCAGCCGCTGATTTTTCATTTGTTCATCTTTTATGCAGACAGAAAAATCATTGTTGTCGACAAGCTCATCCTCTCTTATAAACCGGAGTAATGAACTGTGTAGGGACAAAATATCCTAAGATATCATGTGTCCACACATACTGCCAATTATTGATCCATGTGAATGGAAGGAAAAAAAAAAATCCCCTTTTCTATGGCTAGGAGTTAATTTATATTCTTAGCACAACCCCTTTAAAGATTAATTTGAGGAAAGTAAGCTTGCAGATAAAGTGAAAAAGTACTACAGTTCTTACATCCCAGCGTGTTTTCATAGTGAGGTCTACGACTCACTAAAAGACATGTTTCTACATGATTTCTACTGCCTGAAATGCAGAAAGAGGAACTATTCTAGGAAATCTGGCTTTTTGCATATGTGTATACTGTAATAAAGAAGTTCATACGGTTCTTTATCATTTCTTAGTTATTCTGGAGCTGGTTCCTTGGACTATGAAAGTCCTTTTTTTGCACTTTCTTCTTTGTACAGTACAGGTTGCTGTTTCCTGTTGACTCTGGCAGAGAGCTGAGGTTTTAGCACACTAAACCTTGAAAAGGAATCAAAAAGCACTGCCTGCTCTCTGTGTAACACAATGACCCAGTAGAAAAGTTTTATCTCATATACCCAGCTGCTGTATGCTACATTCAAGGTTCACTGCTAAAGTCATCTATATCCCCATCATTTTTGGCAATTTTGCCTTGTAAACATGGACTATAGTCTTATAGTCCAGTCTATGAGTGTGGAGACCCTACATGCGGAAGAGAAGTAGTGTAGATGCTAGAAGACATACACAAAACATCAAAATATACCCATATTTATTAGTCTTGGTTCCCTAAAATTCAGAAAGACCCAAAATACTCCAAAACAAGCTAAACAGGTTGACATGTTTTGTGGGAAAAGAGTCAGTATATGATGTAATTTAGAGCTCTGAAGCCCTGATTATTCAGTGCTTAGGGGTAAAGATAAGTGAATCCAATGCGAATGGAATTTGTGTAGAGTTTTATGAAATTTACCGGTCCCAGTGAATTTAGACAATTTGTGTTTCGAATTGCGCAAATTGTCCCTTTCTATTTTACATATCTCATTCTTCATTATAATGCCTTGCAGCTGTCAAATCACATGGAATAGCGTAGCCAATCAGGAGGGATTATCATAGCCTGTATAAAAGCCAAGGCAAGGAATGCAGCATCCATTTTAAGGGGAATTAGGATAGTGAGAAGAAATGAGAGCTCACATCTCAGCAATAGAGATATGGAAAGAATACCCTAAAGCATTGAACAAATACTCAGACAATATTGTGCTGTACAACTGCAAGGCTGAAGATGATGTAGAAGGCTGGAGTAGAAGAGACATTGAATTGATAGGGGGAAATAGAGATTGAAGAGGTTCCAGCTGCAATGACAGACTCAGTGGGATTGATGAGTAATATAGTGTAGCTGCCCATATGACAATTACAAATTATTCTTCTTTCTTAATGCACTTAAAAACAGCAAGCCAGAGCAATATTTTGAACGTAACAAAAATCTGAAATGAGTGCCAAAGACGGTATACTTACTTGTCACAAGTGACTCTACTGAGTTGTTGCAGTCCTTGTGCTTTTTGGACTTTTACCTGCCTAGCATTTCTAGGCAGTCATTTTTGAGAAAGGGGTTGAATTTTGTTGAATAGAAAAATAAATACAATTGTAGACTACCGTAGATGTCCACCTATACTCTGGCCTGCTGCCAGATTTTGCTTCCTGTACTTGTACCTACATACCTAGCATTTGTAGCTACTGTATGTCTTTAGCAGGGGTTGAATAATTGGGGTTGACAAGATTGTCAAAAGTTAATTATAGTTTTGTAGAAAATGTATGGTAAAAAAAAAAAAGTTGTAATGGTAATAGACTGGATAGTATAAAATAAAAAGAACAGTAACATGCCTAAGTAAGTGGGAGCCTTTAGCAGCATCAGAAGCACCACCGCTGGCACCTACTATCTGGCAGTAGTACAACCAAATGCGGCTCATGTATGTTCCTAGGATGTCTACTCTGGATCTCCCAGGTCTCGTGTGACATTATGTCATGTGAGCTGTGCATCTAATCAGTGGCTATTATTGGGCTGCCACCTTCTCATTTCTCCCATTTGTTGGACATTCATCCCAGAAAAGCGAGGGCAGTGTAGCCTAATAGCGGCTATTGATGGGCTGCAGGGCTCACGTTGCATTACAATGTCACGTGAGCCCTGAGAGACTCAGTGGACAACCCCTTTAAACATACTACCTGCAGATTTTTTTATAGTGACAAGTATGAAAAAATGATGAAGTATATTCACCTGATAATGTTTCTAAGGCCACGGCCCCATGATCAGTATTTGGTCAGTATTCGGTAAGTATTTTTTCTCAGGAGTGGAAGCCAAAACCAGGAGTGGGTGATAAATGCGGAATTGGTGCACTTGTTTCTATTATACCTTTTCTCACCTGGCTTTGGCTCCCACTCCTGATAAAAAAATACTGACCAAATACTGACTAAATACTGATAGTGGGGCTGTGGCATTATGCTTATATTGGTACAGCAAGTGGGGCAAAGGCTTCTATTTTACTTGATCACAAAATTGCTTCATTTCATTTGAGGCTACTCTGTTTGTTCAGATGTAGGGCTTTATCAGTTTCTAGTCACTCTGACCTGTGTCAGGAGA
This sequence comes from Phyllobates terribilis, assembly GCF_046119375.1. Lineage (NCBI taxonomy): Eukaryota > Metazoa > Chordata > Amphibia > Anura > Dendrobatidae > Phyllobates > Phyllobates terribilis. Next base: position 112,581,903 of record NW_027362761.1, on the reverse strand, counting down.
TATCTGCTGTTTGCAGGGAAAAAAATATTGATCAAGGTCCATTAGCATGGTTTATGTTACCAGTCTATGCAATAAAGTGCCTGTCTGGTATCTTAAACGGCCTTACTAGGAGTTCAAAAGAAGCAGAAAAAGTACTAAAATAAAGAAAAAACCCTCACCTTTTCAATCCCAGGTTAATACAGAGCAGGTGCTGTAGAGATATTACAGACTGGCATGTGACCACTGCAGTCAATCACTGACCTCAGTAGCCATGTGTCATACTACTGGCATCATTGTGAATATCTGGGAGGCTATAAACAAAGACTGTGGTTCACCACCAGAGCATCTACCCTGGATCGGTGGGAAGTTAAAGAGGTGAGAATTGTTTTTTTTTTTTCTTTCTTTTGTAATACTATTCCTTTATGGGGTTTTTTTGCCCTGCGTTTTTACATGCATTTTTTTTCAGGCTCCCAGCAGAAGCCTGTAGGGAAAAAAAACACAGCAAGACACTCAGATCAGCTTGGTCTTTAAACCCACTAGGGCATGATTTTACGTGAAATCACGTCCACTTTGCTTGAACTGCTAGACACAGCTGATTTTCTGCACACAAAAAAATGCTTCAGAAAAAAACACAGTGGGAACGTACAAATGTATATATATTTTAATAACTGAGTTTTTCTTTTCTTGGAGTCCATTGACCAATGGCATAGACTTCCTGCACACAGCAAAGTCATGTTCCTGTGTGAAATGAATGCGTTGTATAGAAAGCCTACATTATTGCATAGAATGCTCTGAATATTTGGGCAAAGAATGAAATACTCTTATTTTATTCTCACGTTATATATTTTACCTAGAGGTTATAAAGGATTTTATTTTTTTTGCCAAAGCATAAAATAATAGGCAACAGAGGGGACACTTTTTTAACTAATAAGAAAAGCTACTGTAATTACAATTACAATAAACAGCCGAGATGTGATTATTTTTATTATTAAATGCTAATTGCATCATTTTAGTCTTATTTATTAGGAATAGGAAATGAGCATTGATTAGGGTTAGGAAATGTGTACAGATTAGTGTCAGGAAATAGATTAGGGTTAGGAAATGTGTACAGAGTAAGGCCGGGTTCACATGTCCATATGAAAAAAACAGGCCATATCAAACAATGGCCCTGACTGGCTCTGCATACAGCTACCTATCATAAACTGGACCAGACCAGTGCACGCTGCTGTGTTACATAGGTTCATACTGGCTTTTGTACACATGGACAGAAAATACGACCATATAAACGCAGCGTAAGTTTGGGAATGTGAACACGCTAATACATTCTATATACTGCTTTCAAGTTGTACTCTGCATTTTGGTCATTTCTATCACTTGGTTAGGGTTAGAGTCAGAAAATATGAACAGTTTAGGGTTACACTTTTTTGGCTCATAAAAAAAACCTGACAAAACCCTAAAGAAAGTCAAACAGACTCCAAAATGTTATATTGTATACATTTTATAAATGGCTATTTCTAGGGTATAGCCAAATGCTGTTTTTTGACCATTCGGACAGAAATCTAATATATATAATTGTCTTATCCCGTCTTGTCTGTCTGTCTGTCTGTCCAGGAAATCCCACGTCGCTGATTGGTCAGGCCTCAGCCAATCAGCGACACGGGATTTCAGAAAAAGATGGCGGCCATTAGCGGCTCACCCTCACCCGCTCACCCTCGGACGCTCACCCTCGGACGCTCACCCTCGGACGCTCACCCTCGGACGCTCACCCTCATGCTCGGACGCTCTGACGCCCACACTCTGACGCCCACGCTCATGCTCGGACGCTCAGACGCCCACGCTCAGAGGCTCTGACGCTCACGCTCTGACGCTCAGGCTCTGGATCTGACGCTCACGCTCTGACGCTCAGGCTCTGGATCTGACGCTCACGCTCTGACGCTCAGGCTCTGGATCTGACGCTCAGACGCCCACGCTCAGAGGCTCTGACGCTCAGGCTCTGACGCTCAGGCTCTGGATCTGACGCTCAGACGCCCACGCTCAGACGCCCACGCTCAGAGGCTCTGACGCCCACGCTCAGACTCTCAGGCTCTGACACTCAGGCTCTGACGCTCAGGCTCTGGATCTGACGTTCGGATGCTCACGCTTTGACGCTCACCCTCGGACGCTCACCCTCGGACGCTCACCCTCGGACGCTCACCCTCGGACGCTCACCCTCGGACGCTCACCCTCGGACGCTCACCCTCGGATGCTCACCCTCGGATGCTCACCCTCGGATGCTCACCCTCACACGCTCACCCTCGGATGCTCACCCTCGGATGCTCACCCTCGGATGCTCACCCTCACCCTCGGATGCTCACCCTCGGATGCTCACCCTCACCCTCGGATGCTCACCCTCGGATGCTCACCCTCGGATGCTCACCCTCGGATGCTCACCCTCACACGCTCACCCTCACACGCTCACCCTCACACGCTCACCCTCACACGCTCACCCTCACACGCTCACCCTCACACGCTCACATTCTCACGCTCCCACGCTCACCCTCACACGCTCCCACGCTCACCCTCACACGCTCCCACGCTCACCCTCACACGCTCCCACGCTCACACTCTCACCCGCTCACACTCTCACCCGCTCACACTCTCACCCGCTCACACGCTCACCTGCTGACCCTGTGCTAGCCGGTCATCTCCCGGCTGCTCGCAGCAGAAGTTCCCCGACCGGCGGCCTCGCTCCCCGGTCCTCCAAAATTCATTAGGGGCCCCGGGGGGATACATTGGGGGGTTAATTTAAAGTAGTGCACAACCCATTTAAACACTGCTTCGCTGATTAGTCGCGCCCGGTCGGCCGCATACATATTCTAGAATACCCGATGCGTTCGAATCGGGCCACCATCTAGTTCCTTAGAAAGTGCTGAATGATGAGAAGGAGAACGTGACGTGAACCCGCCATTAAGCAGCAGTTTGATTATTGCACACATTACCTAAAACAAACTTGCCTTTCTATAGAATACCTAGAGAAAGTGTACAGGCTAAATCAGTTGTTCCCAAACTCCGGTCCTTACAGCCCCCCACACGTCATGTTTTCAGGATTTCCTTAGTATTGCAGGTGATTGAAGTATCATCAAGGCATCAGGAATTCTCTCACCTGTGCAACACTATGGAAATCCTGAAAACATGACCTGTGGGGGGCCGTGAGGACGGGAGTTTGGGAAACACTGGGCTAAATCATTTCATACATTGTCTTCAAATTTTAGATGTTCTACATAATGCCTTAATTTTGGCCATTGCCTGTAACATACAGTATAATGGCTTTGTACAACTCAGAGGTTATACAGAGCCATAATAAACTTGTGTGTATGAGGCTTTACCTTTGTCTTTGCTAAACTAATATAGGGTAAGATCCTGTTGCTGGTGCAGTGGTAATGGGGTTTCATAATTGACAATCCCTTCAAAATGCTTCCATCTTTGGAGAGCATTCTCTCGAAACTCTTGTCAAACGGCTGACTAATTGTAGTCGCTGCAGGAAAAATGTAGCAGTTACTTGGTGACTATCAAAATTAATTGCTGTTAACAATAAAAGATGACTATGGTGTATGTTTTGTTTCATATACAGATGCTTCTCACAAAATTAGAATATCATCAAAAAGTTAATTTATTTCAGTTCTTCAATTCAAAAAGTGAAACTCATATTATATAGAGTCATTACAAACAGAGTGATCTATTTCAAGTGTTTATTTCTCTTAATGTTGGTGATTATGGCTTACAGCCAATGAAAACACAAAAGTCATTATCTCAGTAAATTAGAATACTTTATAAAAAACACCTGCAAAGGCTTCTAAAGCGTTTAAAAAGGTCCCTTAGTCTGTTTCAGTAGGCTCCACAATCATGGGGAAGACTGCTGACTTGACAGATGTCCAGAAGGCAGTCATTGACATACTCCACAAGGAGGGTAAGCCACAAAAGGTCACTGCTAAAGAAGCTGGCTGTTCACAGAGTGCTATATCCAAGCATATTAATGGAAAGTTGAGTGGAAGGAAAAAGTGTGGTAGAAAAAGGTGCACAAGCAACCGGGATAACCGCAGCCTTGAAAGGATTATTAAGAAAAGGCCATTCAAAAATTTGGGGGAGATCACAAGGAGTGGACTGCTGCTGGAGTTCAAGAGCCACCACACACAGACGTATCCAGGACATGGGCTACAAGTGTCGCATTCTTTGTGTCAAGCCACTCATGACCAATAGACAACGCCCGAAGCGTCTTACCTGGGCCAAGGAGAAAAAGACCTGGACTGTTGCTCAGTGGTCCAAGGTGTTGTTTTTAGAGGAAAGTAAATTTTGCATTTCATTTGGAATTCAAGGTCCCAGAGTCTGGAGTAAGAGTGGAGAGGCACACAATCCAAGCTGCTTGAGGTTTAGTGTGAAGTTTCCACAATCAATGATGGTTTGGGGAGCCATGTCATCTGCTGGTGTAGGTCCATTGTGTTTTATCAAGGCCAAAGTCAGCGCAGCCATCTGCCAGGAAATTTTAGAGCACTTCATGCTTCCCTCTGCCGACAAGCTTTTTGGAGATGGAAATTTCATTCTCCAGCAGGACTTGGCACCTGTCCACACTGCCAAAAGTACCTGGTTTAAAAACAACAGTATCACTATGCTTGATTGGCCAGCAAACTCACCTGACCTTAACCCCATAGAGAATCTATGGGGTATTTTCAAGATGAAGATGAGAGGCACCAGACCCAACAATGCAGACGAGCTAAAGGCTGCTATCAAAGAAACCTGGCCTTCCATAACACCTCAGCAGTGCCACAGGCTGATCGCCTCCATGCCACGCCGTATTGATGCAGTAATTGATGCAAAAGGAGCCCCGACCAAGTATTGAGTGCATTTACTGAACATACATATCAGTAGGCCAACATTTCGGATTTTAAAAACATTTTTCAAGCTGTTGTTATAAAGTATTCTAATTTACTGAGATAATGACTTTTGTGTTTTCATTGGCTGTAAGCCATAATCATCAACATTAACAGAAATAAACACTTGAAATAGATCACCCTGTTTGTAATGACTCTATATAATATGAGTTTCACTTTTTGTATTGAAGAACTGAAATAAATTAACTTTTTGATATTCTAATTTTGTGAGAAGCACTTGTTTATACACTGCTCAAAAAAATAAAGGGAACACTCAAATAACACATCCTAGATCTGAATGAATGAAATATTCTCATTGAATACTTTGTTCTGTACAAAGTTGAATGTGCTGACAACAAAATCACACAAAAATCTTCAATGGAAATCAATTTTAGTAACGAATGGAGTCCTGGATTTGGAGTCACCCCCAAAATTAAAGAGGAAAGCACACTACAGGCTGATCCAACTTTGATGTAATGTCCTTAAAACAAGTCAAAATGAGGCTCCGTATTGTGTGTGGCCTCCACGTGCCTGTATGATCTCCCTACAACGCCTGGGCATGCTCCTGATGAGGTTGCGGATGGTCTCCTGTGGGATCTCCTCCCAGACCTGGACTAAAGCATCCGCCAACTCCTGGACAGTCTGTGGTGCAACGTGACGTTGGTGGATGGAGCAAGACATGATGTCCCAGATGTGCTCAATCGGATTCCGGTCTGGGGATCGGGTGGGGCAGTCCATAGCTTGGAGAGCTGTGCGGCCCTCCAAAGAAATGCCACCCCACACCTTTACTGACCCACTGCCAAACCGGTCATGCTGAAGGATGTTGCAGGCAGCAGATCGCTCTCCACGGCATCTCCAGACTGTTACGTCTGTCACATGTGCTCAGTGTGAACCTGCTTTCATCTGTGAAGAGCACAGGGCGCCAGTGGCGACTTTGCCAATCCTGGTGTTCTGTGGCATTTCTTTGGAGGGCCGCACAACCCTCCATGTGGTCGCCAGAGGTAACCTGACTACGATTAGGTACCGAGATGAGATCCTCAGACCCCTTGTGAGACCATATGCTGGTGCGGTTGGCCCTGGGTTCCTCCTAATGCAGGACAATGCCAGACCTCGTGGCTGGAGTGTGTCAGCAGTTCCTGCAGGATGAAGGCATTGAAGCTATGGACTGGCCCGCCTGTTCCCCAGACCTGAATCCGATTGAGCACATCTGGGACATCATGTCTCGCTCCATCCACCAACGTCACGTTGCACCACAGACTGTCCAGGAGTTGGCGGATGCTTTAGTCCAGGTCTGGGAGGAGATCCCACAGGAGACCATCCGCAACCTCATCAGGAGCATGCCCAGGCGCTGTAGGGAGGTCATACAGGCATGTGGAGGCCACACACAATACTGAGCCTCATTTTGACTTGTTTTAAGGACATTACATCAAAGTTGGATCAGCCTGTAGTGTGTTTTCACTTTAATTTTGGGGGTGACTCCAAATCCAGGCCTCCATTGGTTAATAAATTTGATTTCCATTGATGATTTTTGTGTGATTTCGTTCTCAGCACATTCAACTTTGTACAGAACAAAGTATTCAATGAGAATATTTCATTCATTCAGATCTAGGATGTGTTATTTGAGTGTTCCCTTTATTTTTTTGAGCAGTGTATATATATAGAGAGAGAGAGAGAGAGAGAGAGAGAGAGAGAGAGAGAGAGATAGCACTGTAGATATAAAACTAACATATTTTATTAGATACTTAGTGTAAATAAGAACATACAAAAAATATAATTATTTTTCATTGTTCTTTAAAAGTCAACAGTGGCAGAGGATGCTTAGGGCATACTTATGTCTTGAATCTGTCCTTCGCTCCTTTTATTGCTGCTCCGAATGGAAGAGATGATGTCATAACAAGCTGAACCTGCACAGAGGTGAAGGCCTGACCACCAGTCACCTGACCTATAGCCAATCAGTACTTTCAGAGGTCAGGTGACTGATGGTCATGATGTCATCATTCCCGTGAGGCGTAGACTTGTCAGAATGGCAGTGCTTGAGCACCGGATGGTTTCCAAGAGTAAAAGATCATCAAGAAGAGTCAGAGTACCCTGATCCATTGACCATGTTGGTGGATGCCAGGTCAGAGCCCTACAAATCTCCCATCATCTGCCTGTGTCCCTGGCGCTTATTTGATTAGTAAGATGGCACAATGTCATGCATATGTCATGATGCAATGATATTGTCGTACCTGGTCTACCTATCAGAAGAGGTGCCATGAATGTTGGCAGGTAGTAGGAGGTTCTGGTCTGGCAGCTAAGAACTGCCGATGTGGCCGCTCGACCTGGGTGCTGCAAATATTTTTGCTCAACTTTAAAATATGCTGCCTTTTTGTCTTTTATAAATATCCTTTGCATTGTTAACTTTTAAAGAAGACTGGAAAATATCTGTTCACCTGGGGAACGCTTGTAAAATAGGCAAATGCCTTAATCTAAAAAAATTGACAGTAGCTACAGTAGGTGCAAGTATGCAAACAGAATGTGATGGGTTTTTAGGTGATCACTGGTGACATTACACAGAGAATTTCATGCTGCACGTCTGGAGCAATAAGGAATTGTTCTTGGAAATTGTATTTAAATGCTTGCATTGTGTCATGGTTACTTATCATTACTTACCTATTACTCGCTGTATGTAGTTTACTTCCAACAATCTGCAGTATAAATGTCATTTCACAGGCTGCTTCTAACAAGCTGCCATCTACAAAGAATTCAGGAGGGTCATTTACTTAAAAAATTTTAATCGCGGTCTCATAATATTTGCTATTTTTTGTATCTTTTTTTTTAAAAAAAATGACCTTCTTTATATGCAAACATTTTCTTCCTTCATCGGACTTCATGGTAATGAGGCACAGACCCCTCCAGCTGTATTACCATTAAGAGCTTTAACTTGTCGTTTTCCCCTCTGCAGCTGCTCTCCAGAGGGGTTATTTATTTTGCCAACCACACAGTATATATCCACAGTATTATTTGTTATATTTATCTTTATGGTTTTTTTTATTGTTTTTTTCACCAGGCCATTTTCCAAACAAAGCAATGCCATCTGCCGGAACTTTGCCATGGGTACAGGGGATTATTTGCAACGCTAATAACCCATGCTTTCGATACCCAACACCTGGAGAGTCGCCAGGAATCGTTGGAAATTTCAATAGGTCCATGTAAGTGAATTTTCTTGCAATACTGTTCTAATTACTATTATTATTATTACAAGTCTGTGCCACAAAATGTGGCGTTCGAGTACTTACTGAGGATATCTCAAACTGTCTAGAAACAGTGGCTCCGATAGCGCTTTGTTCTCCCATCTTAATGAAGGTAGCGCCAGAGGAAGATTTGCCAAGTCATTAAAAGACGTGTGCTTCTCAGTGAATTTGGCGCATCCTTCAACTCCCATACTCCATTGCCAGAAATATATATAATTCAGCGGTTTGTGTAAATTTCTGCCATAAAATATGCCACCTTTAAATTATGGCAACTTTATGATTAATTTGCCAGTCATGCTTGGAAACAGCCCTCTCCACCAGAGCTCCACCAACTTTTCAAAAAGCTGGTGGATCTGGGTGGGACTGGTGTAAAAGCATCAAAAGTTGCAAAATTTTTGCACAGCTTCAGATTGTGCAAAAGTTTTATTACATTTCAAGAAGTCACATTCCAGAACTCTAGCCGTTCCAGAACTCTAGTCATTCTAGAGCCATTTCTAGCCATTGCAGAGCCATTTCTAAGCATTCCAGAACGATAGCCATTTCTAGCCATTCCTGAACTCTAGCCTTTCCAGAGCCATTTCTAGCCATTCCAGAACTTGAGCCATTTCAGAGCCATTCCAACTCTAGCCATTCCATAACTCTAGCCATAACTGTATGACATTCCAGAACTCTATCTATTCCAGAACTCTAGCCATCCCAGAGCCATTTCTAGCAGTTACAGAACTCTAGCCATAACTCTAGCCATTCCATAACTCTAGCCATAACTCTATGACATTCCAGAACTCTAGCCATTCAATAACTCTAGCCAGAACTCTAGCCATTCCAGAACTCTAGCCATTCCAGAACAGTATGTCATATTTATTAAGTAAGGAGTGAGATTATGGAAAATTTTTTTCATCATTTGCCTTTTTTTGAAGCATTTGCGATAAAGACACTTTTATCAAAAGCTTGTATTGATGTTAAAGTAGTGGATGCTGGAGGCTCCTACCATACTGCTCTCAGAACCAGAGTTTAAAAGTTCTTTACTGTCTCATGCATTCAGCTGAACAGCTTCTCTGGTATTGTGAGAAGAATGCTGATTGTCAGCTCCTACACCAAGTAATGGTAGTTTAAAATGAATAATACCTTTAAGTGTAGATGCCTCATAGTGAAATGTTCAAGATTTTTTGTGTTAAATCAAATTATTGTTTTTTGCATAATTTTAGAGTTTCTCGGTTGTTTTCTGATGCAAGAAAGTTGCTGCTATATAGTCAAAAAGACACAAGTGGGAAGGACCTGCACAAGTTCCTTGCAAGTTTGCATAGATTTCGGGGAACAGGTAAGTTATCATTTGAATTCAGTACAATTATGAGAATCCTTATATACCTACACTTACCTACACTGACATCAAGACTCTAAAGGGGCATTTACATTGCAAGATAATCGTGAATGAGCGTTGTTAAAAATTGTTTCACGATTATCTTGCCATGTAAACAGGCAGCATAAAAGTTCATCATTCTTGAGGGTGTATCGTCCTGTGTAAACAGGACTCGCACTGCCAAGACCCATGGCGGCCTATACTCACTGAGGGATCTGGTAGAGATCACTCAGTGCACATTGTTTACTTTGGCCTGTCTGGGTAAACAGGCATTCAAATGGCTGATAATTGGTAAAAGCTTACTGATCAGCAGTCATATCATGACCTTGGTTGGTCGTGGTAAACTGATCGTAAGACTTGTAGTAGTAGTAGTAGTAGTAGTAGTAGTAGTAGTAGTAGTAGTAGTTTAGATAAAGCAACTTTTTTAGACTTAAATTGCATACAATAGATCCTGAGGAACTCAAGTATTAGTAACTGAATATATAGATAGGCAGAAGAGGAGTTTTCCTAAACAATAGAAGAAGTTATATGTGAATGAATGTACATTTTATTGCGCAAAGTGGTCTTTTACTTTTTAATTTTTGCCACCATAATGCTTCTGTTTGGTCTCTTTTTGTAATATGGTCACATAATAGATTAATAGCCTCCTTTTATAATGGCTTTTTTTTGTGGATATCAGAATCTTTATTGCCAGTGTATTTGGTGCTTCTTATTCACTGTTTTGATCTATTGGTGAGCTGCCCAGTTTCTATTTAAGTTACTTTTTTTTAACATAGTAAAATAGCTGATGTTGTTAATGTAGGTAATTGTTGGTCTAGAGCAGGGGTCCTCAAACTTTTTAAACAGGGGGCCAGTTCACGGTCCCTCAGACCATTGGAGGGCCGGAATATAGTTTTTAAAAAAAACTATGAACAAATTACTATGCACACTGCACATATCTTATTTTGTAGTAAAAAAACAATACAGGAACAAATACAATATTTAAAATGAAGAACAAGTAAAGTTAAATCAACCGGTATTTCAATAGGTAGGTAACTGTACCCAATAGGCAGCATAGGTCCTCAATAGGCAGGTAAATGTCCCCAATAGGCAGCATCGGTCCTCAATAGGCAGATAAATATCCCCAATAGGCAGGTAAATGTCCCCAATTGGCAGGTAAATATCCCCAATAGGCAGGTAAATGTACCCAATAGGCAGCATAGGTCCCCAATAGGCAGGTAAATGTCCCCAATAGGCAGGTAAATGTCCCCAATTGGCAGGTAAATATCCCCAATAGGCAGGTAAATGTACCCAATAGGCAGCATAGGTCCTCAATGGGCAGGTAAATGTTCCCAATAGGCAGGCTGTTTCCCCCTTATAATGCCATATGCAGGCTGTTCCACCCCTTATAATGCCCCATGCAGGCTGTTCCCCCCTTATAATGCCCCATGCTGGATGCCACCCCCCATATAATGCCCCATGCAGCATGTCACCCCCCCCATATAATGCCCCATGCAGAATGTCCCTTTCCCCCCATATAATGCCTCATGCAGGATGTCCCTCCCCCCCCCATATAATGCCCCATGCAGGATGTCACCCCCCATATAATGCCCCATGCAGGATGTCACCCCCCATATAATGCCCCATGCAGGATGTCACCTCCCCATATAATGTCCCATGCAGGATGTCACCCCCCACATAATGCCCCATGCAGGATATCACTCCCCTGTCTTTATAATGCCCCATGCAGCATCTCACCCCCCCACATATAATGCCCCATGCAGCATGTCACCCCCCCATATAATGCCCCATGCAGGATATCACTCCCCTGTCTTTATAATGCCCCATGCAGCATGTCACCCCCCCATATAATGCCCCATGCAGCATGTCACCCCCCCATATAATGCCCCATGCAGCATGTCACCCCCCCATATAATGCCCCATGCAGCATGTCACCCCCCCATATAATGCCCCATGCAGCTTGTCACCCCCCCATATAATGCCCCATGCAGCATGTCACCCCCCCATATAATGCCCCATGCAGCATGTCACCCCCCCCATATAATGCCCCATGCAGCATGTCACCCCCCATATAATGCCCCATGCAGCATGTCACCCCCCATATAATGCCCCATGCAGCATGTCACCCCCCCATATAATGCCCCATGCAGCATGTCACCCCCCCATATAATGCCCCATGCAGCATGTCACCCCCCCATATAATGCCCCATGCAGGATATCACTCCTCTGTCTTTATAATGCCCCATGCAGCATGTCACCCCCCCCCATATAATGCCCCATGCAGCATGTCACCCCCCCATATAATGCCCCATGCAGCATGTCACCCCCCATATAATGCCCCATGCAGCATGTCACCCCCCATATAATGCCCCATGCAGCATGTCACCCCCCCATATAATGCCCCATGCAGCATGTCACCCCCCCCATATAATGCCCCATGCAGCATGTCACCCCCCCATATCGTGCCCCATGCAGCATGTCACCCCCCCCATATCGTGCCCCATGCAGGATGTCACCCCCCCATATTATACCCCTTGCAGGATGTCACCCCCCCATATTATACCCCTTGCAGGATGTCACTCCCCCATATTATACCCCTTGCAGGATGTCACCCCCCATATCATGCCCCATGCAGGATGTCACCCCCCCATATTATACCCCTTGCAGGATGTCACCCCACCATATAATGACCTGTGCCTCCATACATTAAAAAAAAAAAAATCCAATACTCACCTCACTTCTCACTTGCTGCCGCTGCTCTACTCTGGTCTGGACTCCAGCGTCGCGGCGGCGTCTTACCGCTCTGCGCTGCCTGTGACGGCACTCGGGAGGGCGCGGTGTAAAGACGTCACCGCACCCTCTGACCTAAGACGTCACAGGAAGCGCAGAGCAGGAAGACAGCGGATCTGCAGAGGCACGGGGAGAGGCAAGTATCCGCCTGCCGGGGCCCTGAGCAAGCGGGGGAGAAGGGCGGGCGCTGACACCGCTCCCCTCTCCTCCGCCCATAGCCTGGCGGGCCGGATAAAAGACCTCCACGGGCCGCATGTGGCCCGCGGGCCGTAGTTTGAGGACCCCTGGTCTAGAGGATGGGGGAAAAAACAGCGTTGTGGTAGTTCAAAATTGACTCATTTTAGGAAGAAAAAAATCCTTCTTGATTGCAAGGTGGAATAAATTAAATGAGTTTTCTATTGTGTATACATGATATAAAGGGTTTATGCCAAGTTTTGAAGTTATCCCCTTCCCATTCGGTAAATTAGGACCGCTAGGAGCACCACTGTTCCCTAGAACGGGGCTTTGAGCCCTGTCTAAATTGATCTGAAGTTGAGTTTGCTCACCTCTGCTCCATTCACTCTGTATGGAATTTCAGAAAAGCTAAGTCTAGTGCTCAGCTATCTACGGCAAGTCCCATACAGAATATAGAGGAAGGGCTCCTTCCTATTTTATGGATAGGGGATAACTTGCAAACTTGTCACAAGCCTTTTTGGTATTTTGGATTTCAAGAAAAGAGTCAAGGCCCTTCTTGAACTTGTTTAACAAATCAGTCATCAGAACATTGTGTGCAAGAGAGTTTCTAAAGTTTCACTGCTCTTTCTGTAAAGAATTTCATGATTTTGAAACCAAGATGTAGGGGATAATTTCTTGTCATAATTACAGACATAGGTGTTAAAAGATCACTAGAAATATCTCTGTACTTTTCATATATGCAAATGAATTGATTAGATCGCCCTAAGCTGTGTTTTTTCATTTAGGGTTCATACCACTAGTAACTGCGTTAATTAAAAAAATAAACCTTTTTCTTTTCTTCTGAACATTAAATATAATTGAGCTTAGAATTAATGATAATGTGAATTTCCCTCGTAGTTTATGAAGGTATATGTTTGCAAAGCAGAGTCTTGATGTCATTGGTATCTGGCTACATAGCAGTAGCTATCCACTAAAGGTCAGCCTCGCAGAATGTCTTCCTTTATCAGCCATTGATAAACTGTTCACAGTAATATTCATACCCTGCAGCGTACAATCAGTACAGGGCAAAGGCCTACTGTAACATTTATAGACCCAAGCCACAATGGTATTTTTCCTATGTGTATTTGTGGGGATTTTTTTCTAATTAGCAATACTCTCTTGTATATGGCATTGGATTAAGAAACACCTACAGTAGGTTTGAATTTAGTTTCTGTAAAGGTAGTGCAATATTGTGTAACATATGTCTACCATACAGGATGACATGTTATATTCATGTATTGTGGGGTTTTTTGACTAATGCAAAAATGTGGCCATAGTTGGGAGTAGTAAGAGTGATAATAGTGTACCCACCCATGTGCTGCACCAGCAGTGCATCTAAGGTGCTCTTGCCGTCTTCTGTTTTCTTGGCCGCAGTCACCTGTATACACCATGTGACTGCTGCGCCCTACCTCTGATTAGCTGCAGTGGTCATGTGCGGTATGTAGTGCTTAATCACTGAAGCAGGTAAACAGAAGGCCACCAGGAGGACTGGTGATGTGCTGAAGCATTGGGGGTGAGTGCAGCTATTTTATCAATATTCTTGTCTATAGGTACATTATGTAATACTTTGTAAAAATGTTAACAATTATAGCAAATTAATTGTAACCATAATAGTAACAGTTGTAATAGTAACAATAGAAAACACTGTAAGGATCTACATCAAATGCAGAATATCCATGTAGTAACTAGTGAAATAAATACAGTGAATCTCTTTCAGATGAACACCCAAAACTGTATTGAAAGTCTTGTAGAGTAGTGGTCATCTCAGTGATGAAGTTGGTCAGTGTCCATAATATATGGAAGAACTGGACATCTGTCACAGGATATCTGGTCTGGATAAAGGGGTGGTTGCTAAAGAAGGTTCATTTTATTTGGTGGAGGTGAAAATCTGTAATCTGATAATCTGGGAAGACCGCTCCCTTCCTCAGGCTAAAGAGGTTGTCATTAGAGATATTTCACTGTAGCTAATAAATAACATGTATGGGAAAAGTTGGTGATTCTAGAATCTTTCACATGTTAATTCTGCAGAGTGAGGTCAGTTTCTCTTCTGCTTTGAGTAGACCATCAGGAAGTCAATCGTCTTCAGGCCAGAGTTAACTATTTCTCAATATCCACAAATGTTTAAAGGAGATTTACAATTTAAAGAATGATTTTTGGTTGAGAACCTATTTACAAATATCCTATTAGGATGATCTGAGTTAAAAAAGTGAGACCTTCAACAATTTGTTAGAACAGAGACTGGCTACAAAAAGGACCATCAGTCACAGCCTCCTTAGCAAGAGAACCTCTCCATATTTACTACCACATTTTATAGTCCAAGGTCCCATAGGTTCCTTCAGTGCATGACTTTGAACTTGACATTTCAGGGTTCTCTAGTAGTACATTCGTTAATCTGCATTAGAAGGTGGTGCTGTATATGTAACAAGAAGGAAACGACATCTGGACGACTCCATGGACTCATTTAGGTAAACTCTTTAGGTGCCGACATGTTGTTACAAAGTGCACACACTGCGGCAGTAATTGGATGCAATTACAATATTCAATGGAAATCCAGAGTGTTTTATCAACTCCATAAATAAAAGGCTTCGATTGCCAACCTTTTAACAAATGAAGCAATTTTTACAGGGTTCAAGAATCCTCGATGGGTAGATAATTTCAATAGATAAATTGGATTCTTTTTCTGCACATAGCGGAAAATCTGGAAGCGATGACACGGACAAGATAAGGAAAATTATACGCGCAGCAGAAATGAGACTCGTGACTTATTCATTAGGTCGGCATAAATACTGTGAACAATAGTGAAGTCTCATTTCCTCCATTCTACACTTTCCATAGTTTTGGACGATTGCTTAATATGTTTTTGCATGCAGCCATGGAGCCGAGTTGAACAATGTTGCTCAACATTTGCCTTTTGACTCAGAATTTTCTTGCTTTTTTTTGGAATAGATAAAGATGTCCAATGTTCATTTATTTCCATAATGCACCGCCATGTTTTATTCAACCATGAATGCTTTCTTAAAGTAAGCCAGACTGAGGAAAAATGGGGAAAATAGCACATGAAGAGTGCAGAGGCAGTGGTTTACATATAACACTATGAGACCACACAGTTTGACCTTTGGTGAACATGTGGTTTATCGCTACCTTCTCTTTAAAATCTGGAACACATAAGTGGTACAGGCGTTGGTTGGCCACCCTGTTTTATCTTCAAAGCACACATTTCTAACACCCTGAACTATTCGTTGTGTGGTTATATTCATGCCTAAGTAAGGAGATGTTGCATCATAGGAAATATGCAAATTTCTTAGAAATTATTTGGGTGTTTTTTGCATACTGGGTGGCCTTAGGACCTAAATGTATATTCAAGACTGCAAATATATAATTTTCCTGTTACTTTGTTAACCTTTCCCTGATCTAAATGTAGGAATGCCTCAATTTGATTATATCTCCCTTAGTGCTTCTTCAGGTTAATTGGCTGAACTTTTTTACACTCAAACCAGTGGTCCTCGTTGCATACACTACTTTGATCCATGTTTCGAATCGGTCTTGCCCATAAAACCCAATGGGTACTTAAAAAAAAACAGAGGACAAAATCCCTATGGCATCCATTTTTTAATGGATTCATTGCATTTTAACCCATCCATCATTCACAATTTGAGTCCGTGGTTCAATGTCGGAAATATGAAACCAGCCTTAGTAGGGTGACTACCGTTTTTTCTTTCATGAGAATGAATGTGAATTTGTCACAGTTCATGGTAGCTAGATCACTAAACCAAAAGGAGAAAGTCTTTACCTTTAGAAGTAATAATGTGTTTTTTTATTATATGTATGCTATAGGTGCAGCATAAGAATTTATTTTACAGATTCTCCTTTTACCTTTTAGGCTTCCCTTAGAAATTGAAAATAAAAAATCTGAATTCTTACATATGAGCACTTACAAATATATGAAAAAAAGCTGATCTTAGTTTGCTGAAATCTGAATAGGAGCAAAATAGTTTGGATGAACATATTTGTAAGTAGTATATATCACTGGTGTATGGATCATTCTTGGAGCACAGATTTTAGAGAAGATATCATTTACCTCAGAAATCAGCGTAGATCATTCTTGTTTTCTAGTATAATCTTTTAGATGAATGTGGATTAGCAGTGCACTTGTGTTAAAAGGCCTTAAGCCCCCGTCTCACATAGCGATATCGCTGCTGAGTCACGGTTTTGGTGACTCACCAGCGATGTCGCTGTGTGTGACACTTTGCAACGATCAGGCCCCTGCTGTGAGGTCGCTGATCGTTGCAAAGTGTCCTGGACCATTTTTTGGTCGTTGGCCTCCCGCTGGCCAGCACACATCGCTGTGTGTGACCAGCGGGACCAACGATCTGGCTGGTAACTATGGTAAACATCGGGTTACTAGGGGCACGCGCGCACTTAGTAACCCGCTGTTTACCATGGATACCACTCTGCTATGGTGCGCGGAGGCTCCCGCGCACCGTAGCAGAGTGGTATCCATGGTAAACAGCGGGTTACTAGGGGCACACGCGCACTTAGTAACCCGATGTTTACCATAGTTACCAGCCTGCTCCTGCTTGCAGCAGGCTGGTAACGGGAGCAGGACATCGTGGAACGATTCTTTCCACGATATCGCTGCTCCCCTGATCGCTGGTGAGCCTGCCTGTTTGACAGCTCACCAGCGATGTATTAGCGATGCAGCAACGATCCCTGACAGGTCGTATCGTTGTCGGGATCGCTGCTGCATCGCTTAGTGTGACGGGGCCCTAAGATTGATCTTGCGGTTCAGGCAACTACGCTGTTGGTTCCTATTGGATGCATTTTAGTATTTCTGTGCCACGCAACACTAAAGATTCAGTACAATGTGAAGACTTACTTACTATAATTATTTTTGTCATGTGAAAAGCTGTATTTAGGTTATTACTACTTTTCCAGTGAGGTGTCCTGCATGTACGAGGTTGACAGGTCAGTTATTTAGTCTGTCCTACGGCCTTCCTGTGATGACCTTTCTGAAGAGTTGGAGAAGAATCTGGCTGGCACAGCAAATACGGACCGGTTTTCGGTTACAAGGTCTAGAGTTCAGCTCCCAGCAGCATTGTATGACAAGTGACATCCAAGAAGGGATTCTTAAGAAATACACATTTATATTCTGGATAAATCTCGGCATCTTTGTGTATTCATCTAAATGCTTACTAGTATTTATTTAGATCAGGGATGCCAAACTCAAACACACCCAAAATGAAAAACTTGGACAAAGTTGCAGGCCAACCAGTATAATGGGCCCCACATAGTCCTCCAGACAGAATAATGGGCCCCACATAGTCCTCCATACAGAAAAATGTGCCCCACATAGACCTCCATACAGAATAATGGGCCTCACAGTCATCCATACAGAATAATGTGCCCCACATAGTCCTCCATACAGAATAATGTGCCCCACACAGTCCTCCATACAGTATAATGGCCCCACATAGTCCTCCATACAGTATAATGGGCCTCACATAGTCCTCCATACAGAATAATGGCCCCACATAGTCCTCCATACAGAATAATGGATCCCACATAGTGCTCCATACAGAATAATGGGCCCCACGTAGTCCTCCATACAGAATAATGGCCTCACATAGTCCTCCATACAGAATAATGGGCCCCACATAGTCCTCCATACAGAAAAATGTGCCCCACATAGACCTCCATACAGAATAATGGGCCTCACAGTCATCCATACAGAATAATGTGCCCCACATAGTCCTCCATACAGAATAATGTGCCCCACACAGTCCTCCATACAGTATAATGGCCCCACCTAGTCCTCCATACAGTATAATGGGCCTCACATAGTCCTCCATACAGTGTAATGGGCCTCACATAGTCCTCCACACAGAATAATGGGCCCCACATAGTCCTCCATACAGTATAATGGGCCCACATAGTCCTCCATACAGAATAATGTGCCCCACATAGACCTCCATACAGAATAATGGGCCTCACAGTCATCCATACAGTATAATGGCCCCACATAGTCCTCCATACAGTATAATGGCCCCACCTAGTCCTCCATACAGTATAATGGGCCTCACATAGTCCTCCATACAGTATAATGGGCCTCACATAGTCCTCCACACAGAATAATGGGCCCCACATAGTCCTCCATACAGTATAATGGGCCCACATAGTCCTCCATACAGAATAATGTGCCCCACATAGACCTCCATACAGAATAATGGGCCTCACAGTCATCCATACAGTATAATGGCCCCACATAGTTCTCCATACAGTATAATGGCCCCACATAGTCCTCCATACAGAATAATGTGCCCCACATAGTCCTCCATACAGAATAATGTGCCCCACATAGTCCTCCATACAGAATAATGTGCCCCACACAGTCCTCCATACAGTATAATGGCCCCACATAGTCCTCCATACAGTATAATGGGCCTCACATAGTCCTCCATACAGTATAAGGGCCCCACATAGTGCTCCATACAGAATAATGGGCCCCACGTAGTCCTCCATATAGAATAATGGGCCTCACATAGTGCTCCATACAGTATAATGGGCCCCACATAGTCCTCCATACAGAATAATGGGCCTCACATAGTGCTCCATACAGTATAATGGGCCTCGCATAGTCCTCCATACAGTATAAGGGCCTCACATAGTGCTCCATACTGAATGGGCCCCACGTAGTCCTCCATACAGAATAATGGGCCTCACATAGACCTCCATACAGAATAATGGGCCCCATGTAGCCCTCCATACAGAATAATGGGCCCCATGTAGGGGTGGCTGTTCTGGTGTTGTGGGCAAAATATAGCCAACCTGCAGGCCAGATTTGGCCCATGGGCCAGAGTTTGACGTGTATGATTTAGATGTAAGGATATCTGGTTGCTTTTGGTTTCCACTTCTCATAGGGAGTGATACTGTATTAATAGCATGCATTGCAGTTTTTACCAAATGATCTGTTCCTAAAGATCATTTACTGTACATTCAGAGAACCAGTCGCCAGTATACAAATATTCGATATAAGCATATGGGGCTATGTGGCACAACTGAGCACCAGCTGTCTCCTATTTTAGCGTTCCAGTTTTTGATTTGTGGTTTTGGCTGGAGGGATAGTGTTTACCTACTTATGGTCTATGGATTTGGGATATATTCATTAGGGTCTATGTAAGCAGTAAGTGATGCTCTCTCCCATCTTCCATAACTATGCTATTGTTAATGGAAGAGATACCAAATTAGGAATAAATGTGCTTCCAGTGTTCAGTTATTTCATCTTTACTTTATTACCCCCCTTTAAGCATTACAACCTTCATTCTAGTAAAGTAAAGAAGGTTAGATAAGCCGTGGCTAGTAGTCACACAGTAATCGCATCGTGCAAAAAAATAATATTCTTGTAATACTTTAAAAATGTAAGTGGCCGATCAGATACAGTGCCTACAAGTAGTATTCAACCCCCTGCAGATTTAGCTGGTTGACACATGCGGAATTAACTTGGCATTGTGACATTTGTACTGTAGATCAGCCTGGAAGTGGGAAATGCACTGCAGCAAATTTATTTTTTTTTTTTTTTTTGAAACGTAAAAAGTTAATTCAGAGTGTCATTTATTATTCAACCCCTCAAACCACAAGAATTCTGTTTGGTCCCCCTAAAGTATTAAGAAGTAGTTCAGGCACCAAGAATAATGAGCTTCACATGTGTGGATTAAAGATCTCTTTTGCCAGCCTTTTCAGACTATTTAAGACCCTCCCCAAACTTGTGAACAGCACTCAGACATGGTCAACATGGGAAAGACAAAGGAGCATTCCAAGGCCATCAGAGACAAGATCGTGGAGGGTCACAAGGCTGGCAAGGGGTACAAAACCCTTTCCAAGGAGTTGGGCCTACTTGTCTCCACTGTTGGGAGCATCATCTGTAAGTGGAAGGCTTATGGAACTACTCTTAGCCTTCCACAGCCAGGACAGCCTTTGAAAGTGTCCTCCTGTGCCGAGGCCAGGCTTGTCCGAAGAGTCAAGGCTAACCCAAGGACAACAAGGAAGGAGCTCCGGGAAGATCTCATGGCAGTGGGGACATTGGTTTCAGTCAATACCATAAGTAACGTACTCCACCGCAATGGTCTCCGTTCCAGACGAGCCCGTAAGGTACCTTTACTTTCAAAGCGTCATGTCAAGGCTCGTCCACAGTTTGCTCATGATTACTTGGAGGACTCTGAGACAGACTGGTTCAAGGTTCTATGGTCTGATGAGACCAAGATCGAGATCTTTGGTGCCAACCACACACGTGACGTTTGGAGACTGGATGGCACTGCATACGACCCCAAGAATACCATCCCTACAGTCAAGCATGGTGGTGGCAGCATCATGCTGTGGGGCTGTTTCTCTGCCAAGGGGCCTGGCCATCTGGTCCGCATCCATGGGAAGATGGATAGCACGGCCTACCTGGAGATTTTGGCCAAGAACCTCCGCTCCTCCATCAAGGATCTTAAGATGGGTCGTAATTTCATCTTCCAACAAGACAACGACCCAAAGCACACAGCCAAGAAAACCAAGGCCTGGTTCAAGAGGGAAAAAGTCAAGGTGTTGGAGTGGCCTAGTCAGTCTCCTGACCTTAACCCAATTGAAAACTTGTGGAAGGAGCTCAAGAATAAAGTCCACATGAGACACCCAAAGAACCTAGATAACTTGGAGAAGATCTACATGGAGGAGTGGGCCAAGATAACTCCACAGACCTGTGCCGGCCTGATCAGGTCTTATAAAAGACGATTATTAGCTGTAATTGCAAACAAGGGTTATTCCACAAAATATTAAACATAGGGGTTGAATAATAATTGACCCACACTTTTATGTTTAAAATTTAATAAAATTCAACTGAGCAACATAACTTTTTGGTTTGTAAGATTTATGCTTCTATTCATAAAACCTACTCTCGTTTGCAGTTTGAAGGCTCTAACTTATTTGCATCTTATCAAACCAGCTAAATCTGCAGGGGGTTGAATACTACTTGTAGGCACTGTACATTGCCTAACTGGCTTCAAGCCAGAGACTGCGTATTCTTTTTGGTTTTCTTTTATAAATGCGCATCCTGATGGGCTCATATGTTCTGTTTCACTAGGAGACACCGCCTGTCTAGTAATGCAGCAAGAGAGTTATGTAAGACATTTCTCTAGTGCCAAAGGGAAATCTGCTGAGCACTTTATAACAATAGCTCTTTTTTTCTTACAGTATAGAAGGAAAAGATCTTCTATATAATATGCAGTAATGGCAATGTTACTGCTCCTCAGGGTAGTCAGTTTTTAAGTACATTATCATTGTCCTTAAATTGAGAAGCCTGGAAATAAGTGAAGCTTTGACCACAGGAGAAATGTGGCATAACAGACTGAATAATAGTCACTGGGTTTATGCTTCCCAGTGAAGGCATTATAAAATATGGGCAGAGACACTGATTCCAGAGGTGTGTCACTTAATGGGCTTCTTATTGTATTTTTGATAAAATCAGTGTTTTATCTTCTGCAGCTCTTCTAGTTTTCAATGATGGTGTGTCTAACCCAATCCACACCATTGAGTGATAACGTTATGCTTACACTGTGCCTAGGCAGAAAGCTGCCAATCAGTTGAAGAGGGCGAGGATAGCTAGAGCCCATGAATACCAAGTATCTGATCACTGAGAGGACTAGCAAAGCTGCTGCAGATATAAATGTTTTTTTTTGTTTGTTAAACTACAACAGGGAGCCAATTAAAGTGAACCTGACAGCTGATACATGCTGTCCAACCAACGGGGACGGAGGATGGGCGGTGGATATCCACAGGGCGCCACACTTCGTCATTTTTTACAGTTATGTTTGACTCTGAAATGCTGCAGCGTTTCAAAGAAAGGTATACTTTAAAAGCCGACGGGGACTGAGCAGCACTGTGGACAGGCAGATCCCCAGCGTCTTCTCCCCGCCCGCTGCCCTGACTAGTCTCTGCCTATACGCACACGTATGCGGGTGTTATAGTATGTTTTTCTCTGAAATGTCGCAGCGTTTGAGAGTCAAACATACCTGGCTGAGATCATACAGCAGTGCCTGATACATGTTGCCTGTGGATCGAGTGGATTAAGTGATCGATCCACTGTTAGAATCGATATCTCTGTCCCTTCTTTTCAGATGAGGCAGCAAAAACTTGGCGATATATTCCATTTAATGTAGACTATGCTCACTTCTTACTCACAACAATAGGTTTGGGATATTGTAATTTGTAGTATAATAATCATAAAGATCAGGGTCAGCTCATCCACTTGTATCGCCGATGCAGGGAACAACAGCAGTGCCGCAGTAATAAATGATGAAGAAGGAAGGAATGGAGTTCCAGCATCCAGATCTTGTAAAAACTTGTAGTTTATTAGAAAAATGTTAAAAACTGGTATAGTCAAAAGTCACAACCAACCAACATGGCATTAGTGTAACAAACGCATTTCAGATGTGCGTCTTCAATCATTGCATGATTAAATTTTTATAAGATCCGGATGCTGGAACTCCATTTCTTTCTTCCTTCTTCATCATTGTCATTTGTAGAGTATGTGTGGCACCCCAGGGGTCTGGTTTCCACAGTAATGTAATGTTATGTCTGAGAGCAGGTGGGAGGTCCTTTGGTCAGGGATCCTGTGCATGCCACACCTCCTGCCCAGTCTTGGGAGGGGAAGAACTTCCCCTATATAAACCCGGGGCTGAAGCAGGGTGAGCAGTCAAGGAAAGTAGAGACAAGAAACAGTCACAGGAAGAAACAGCAGAAGCTCAGTGGGAGCAGTGTTACAAGGAGTCAGGGGCTGGCAGCTGCAGAGCTCGCCCTGACTGAGAAGCTTTCTTACCGGACCCGGCGTCCGAGGCTGTGGGGACTAACTCTTACCCAGCAGCAGAAGCCGACCGGCAGGGGATTTCAGGTCCTCTGGCCAAGAAACCCGAAGGCACGGTCACACGCATGGGACCAGCGCCGCCATCGTGGAGCGGAAGCCATTAGAAGGCCCCGAGTCACCGGCCATACGGGTGAGCACCACACGGTACACTCAGGGACGTGGGCTACTTATATCCGCTTCTAGCAAGGTAGCCAGAAGAGTACAGTCAGTTTGGGAGGCCTACAACTCCGCCTGGCCAGGGGAGATCCCATCTGCTCAAGGACTGACCAGGCCCCGTTCGCTAGCAAGTACTCCGGGAGGGTCTATCGTTGTTACCAGTAAAGACCCTGAATTACACCTCACCGTCTCTGAGTGGTTCCTGCTACCCTCATCTTCCACGTCGGCTGCCCTGAGGCCATACCCCTCCCGTTGGGGGTTATACTATCACGCTGCACAATTCTACACCGGCCTCAGCGGTCTGCCCTGCAGCGGCAGCTCCATAGCTGCATTCAACGGGTGGCGTAGTCGTCCTGCATCTACCGCTGTTACATCGCCGCTCAGTTTGACTCCCTGGGCACGGACCGGGTCACCGCCACGAGACTACAACCCTCAAGAGATCCGGCTCCGGGTAAGCTCCCGCGTGCGCAACGCAGCGCGACACAGGCCCAGGGGCGCGTCAACTTTGGCGTAGTCGGCAGGATTTCGTGCCCGCAACCACCGGGTACTGCGTGCCTGAAAAAGAGACTTTTCGAACTTACCTGTGGTGAAGATTCCCGCCATCCGGCACCATCTTCAGCCTTCTTCCCGCCATCGGTGAAGTTTCCCGCCATCCGGCGCCATCTTCTGCCTTCTTCCCGCCATCCGTGGAGTTTTCCCGCCATTGGACGCCATCTTGAGGACGCCGCGCGGGAAGAAGAGGGGCGTGGACTCCGAAAGCGCGCGAGAACTGAAGCCCCGCCTCACGTCCGGACGTTGCGTAAGGTCCTGGAAGGAGCCCAGCAGACGCCGACGTCACAGGAGCGCGACGGAAGGTCCTCAACCCTGACGATCCACTGCGGAGCCGCGGCCTACGGAAGAGGATCATCGCAAGGTAGGCCACGGTCCACTAGGGGGGAGGAAGATGTCGGATACGGAGGAGAGCTTCACTGCCTCAACCCCCGCCAGCGCTACCGCTGCTGCAGTTATGCCCTTCACCATGCCCTATATCCCGGGGGCAGCCTGGCTACCCCAGTACTCAGGGGAGTCACATACCCTGCATGACTTTAGAGAAAAGCTGGATAGCCTCTTCCAGGTGTACACCCTCACAGAAGAGCAAAAAGTGAGCATCCTGGTGGCCCAACTAACCGGGGCAGCCAAAAGGGAAGTAAAATCCTGGCCACCTGGGAGGAAGACTGTCGCAGGGATACTAACCCGGCTGAAGGACACCTTTGATACCCGCACCTCAGCCGAGATTAAGCTTAGATTCTACGGGTGCAAGCAGCGAGCGCATGAGAGTATAAGGGACTATGCACTAAACCTGCAAGAGGCCCTGAGGGCCATTAAGCAGACCGACCCTGATGGAGTGGGAAACGAGGACAGGCTGTTGACCGAACAGTTTATAGAGGGACTGTATTGTAATACCCACCGAACCCAGTTGCGGGCAATGGCCTTACAGGATCCCCATCTGGGCTTTGCACAGTTCAAGGACAGAGCCATCTGGGTGCTCCGAGAACCGGCACCGGGTGGCGTTGTGACCCACAAGCGCCCTGCTATCACTTACCACCAGGAGGCGGCGCCCTTGTCGGCAGGGCCTGTGGGAGCTGATGCGCAGGCTTTGGACAATGACCCGGCTCCAGACCTACACCATCAGGTCCAAGAGCTAGCTAAGAGCGTTGCTGCGCTAACCCGAACTGTGCAGTCTTTACAGGCTTCCACCCCAGGGAAGATCCAGCTGGCATCCGGACCGGAGGACATCCCGTGGCGTCGACCAAGGAGGACCCCACCGGCCAGAGGAAGACCCAGTGACCGATACAGCGAGGACGGACGACCCATCTGCCGCCGCTGCAATCAACCTGGACATATGGCAAGGTACTGTTCTTTAAACGGGCACAACCTGGGGTAGAGGGCCAACCCCCAGGAAAAAGATCACCAGGCCCATCGAACTGGCGCGACAGATATGTGGGAGGACGTCCAGTCTTGCCTGTGGTACTGGATGGCATTCCCATGAGTGCCCTACTGGACACCGGGTCACAGGTCACCACCATCCCGTACGTGCTCTTTAAGCAGTACTGGAATGACTCGGATATTACCCGCTACCCTGACGACGACTTGAGTATCATCGCCAGCAATGGCCAGCCCGTGCCACAGATCGGATTTAAAGAGGTGACCATCAAAATCGGTAGAGTCGAACTGGCAGCACAGGGACTGATCATTGTAGATATTGACAAACATGAGAGTCACCCAAAAATAACTCTAGGAACTAATGTAATTGAAAATTGTCTTGCAGAGGTGATTTTCCTTTTACAGCAGGTTGCCAAGAACGCCAGCTCCGGCGAGCAGCGGGTGCTCCAGAAAGAGATCCGGGCACTGATGCGACGGCAACAGGTGGAACTCTCCGGCGGTGAGATTGGTAGCGTAAGAATGTGTGACCCTTTTCCTATTGCCATGCCCCCAAAAAGTGAAATGATGATTTGGTGCCGGGCAGCTATTGGTCTGAGAGGTAGAGATTACCAGGCAATGGTAGAACCAGTTTACTCGGACAGTAGGCCCACCATTTTGACAGCACGGGGGGTGGTTGATGTACGCCATGGGAGGGTGCCCGTTCGCATAATAAATATCGGGGAGAGGGAAGTGTACCTGCCCCGGTATGCCACGCTAGCCAAATTATATACCATTAACCAAAATTCTATACAATCTGTGGAACCCTTGCCTCCATCTCACCCGGAGGAAGGTAACGGCTCTAAGAAAAACATGGAGGACTGGTGTCAGCAACTACATCTGGGTACTGACTCCACTCCCGCACACCAGAAACAAGGAGTCTATCGGGTGGTTCAGGAGTACGAGAGAGTGTTCAGTAAACACCCGTTAGACTTCGGGCGAGTCAAGGGGGTAGAACACCACATCCCCACAGGAGACCATCCTCCTATAAAAGAGAGGTATCGACCCGTACCCCCTGCCAACTACCAACACGCCAAGGGGATGCTTAGAGACATGAAGGAGGCTGGGGTGATCAGGGATAGCTGTAGCCCCTGGGCAGCTCCACTAGTCTTAGTCCGAAAGAAAGACAACACCATGAGGATGTGTGTAGATTACCGGAAAATCAATCGTATCACACACAAGGATGCGTACCCCTTACCAAGGATAGAGGAGTCATTGGCTGCTTTAAGATCTGCTAACTTCTTCTCTACCTTGGATCTCACTAGCGGGTACTGGCAGGTTCCTGTAGCAGAGGCGGACCGGGAGAAGACCGCATTCACCACCCCGATGGGACTTAGCGAGTTCACCTGCATGCCGTTCGGACTCTGCAACGCACCGGGAACCTTCCAACGACTAATGGAGTGTTGTCTGGGCCACAGAAACTTCGAGACGGTCCTGTTGTACCTGGACGATGTCATCGTATATTCCAATACGTATGAGGACCACCTGAAACACCTGGCGGAAGTGTTCGAAGCTCTGGCAAGTTACGGCCTAAAGGTGAAACCCTCCAAGTGTCACCTCCTGAAACCAAAGGTGCAGTACCTGGGACATGTGGTGAGCGCTGACGGAGTGGCTCCCGACCCTGATAAGATCACCGCAATTAAGGAATGGCCAAGCCCCTCCAGCGTAAAAGAAGTGCGGCAGTTCCTCGGGTTGGTAGGCTACTACCGAAGGTTTATTCCCGGTTTCACCAAAAAGGCAGCACCTATGCAGGACCTCCTGATAGGCCAGTCCCGGAAGGCCAAGAACCAGAAGCCGCCCTTCAAATGGGAGGAGCTGGAAGAAGAGTCCTTCCGCCAGCTGAAGATGGCCCTCATGGGGGACGAAATCCTGGCGTACCCGGATTATAGCCAGCCCTTTATCCTCTACACCGACGCCAGTAACATCGGGCTAGGAGCCGTACTGTCCCAGATCCAGCAGGGGAAGGAACGAGTAATCGCCTACGCCAGCCGAAAACTGCGACCCACCGAAAGGAACCCCGAGAATTACAGCTCATTTAAGCTAGAGTTCCTGGCCGTAGTATGGGCAGTCACCGAGCGCTTTAAGCATTACCTCGCTTCTTCCCGGTTCACCGTGTACACGGATAACAACCCGTTGACACACCTGGACACGGCAAGACTCGGTGCCCTGGAGCAGAGGTGGATGGCCCGTCTGTCCAACTACGAGTTCACAATCAAATACCGGGCAGGACGCTCCAATACCAACGCGGACGCCCTGTCCAGGATGCCCAACCTGCCGGACGGAGGAGAAGATCCGGAGGGACTGGAAGAAGTTGAACTCCCTGCGTTCCACCGTCATGGGACTATCCAGTATTCCCACCGGGTAAGGAGTAAGCAGGCTGCTACGTTGAACCCCTTACCCCACTACAACTGGGCGGAAACGCAAGACAGCGACCCTGCCGTCCGACTGGTGAAGGAGATGCTGACTCGGCCGGAGGCTCGTCTTGAACCAGACGCTCCGGAGGAAGCCAAACAACTATGGGCAGAGAAGAGTCGACTGTTCCTTTACAAAGGGAAGTTGTGCCGCAGAATGGTTAACTCCCGGACGCATGAATTACTCTGGCAAGTAGTGGTGCCACGAAGAGACGCAGCCATGGTGATGGAGGCATACCACGACGGAGCTGGACACTTCGGGTGGAAGAAGCTGGAGTTCCTGCTGCGCGAGCGGTTCCACTGGGTAGGCATGAGGGGAACCATCGAGAAGTGGTGCAGAGACTGTGGCCCGTGCAACCTGAGAAGGAAGGACCGTGCCAGCCAGAAGACTCCCCTGCAGTCCATCGTCACCCGGCAACCGTTGGAACTGGTAGCCTTGGATCATGTAAAACTGACCCCAAGCAGAAGTGGCTACGTCTACGCGTTAACCATCGTGGATCATTACTCCCGGTTTCTGGTTGTCGTCCCCGTCAAGGACTTAACGGCTCAAACAGCAGCTAGAGCCTTCCAGCAGCACTTTTGCCGTCCACACGGGTACCCGGACCAAGTGCTGACGGACCAGGGACCTGCCTTTGAAGCGGAGGTCTTCCAGGAATTCTGCAATCTGTATGGCTGCCGGAAGATAAGGACGACACCCTACCATCCGCAAACTAATGGACTTTGTGAGAAAATGAACCAGGTGGTAATGGATCTTCTAAAAACGTTGCCCCTGGAAGAACGCAGTCTGTGGCCTGAGAAGTTGCCCGATCTGGTGGACCTATACAACCACATCCCGGTAGGTTCCACCAACTGTACCCCGGCTTACCTAATGAGGGCAAGACCTGGTAAGTTACGTGTTGACCTGGAAATGGGAGTCCTGACACCGGAGGACACTTCACCAGAAACAGACTGGGACACAGAGAGGCAGCAGCAGTACCGGAGAGTACAGGAGAGCGTGGAGCGAAGTCTCTGTCAGGCTAGGGAAAGACAAGAGAAAACTTACAACCAGTATGCTCCCGCTGTTCCCCTGGTACCCGGAGAGCAGGTCTTGAAGAGGAAGAGACGGCTCCACAAGTTGGACGACCAGTGGAAGAAGGACCCGTACACCGTACTGCCCTCAAGCCACGAGAACCCAAAGGTTTGTACCATCAGTAAAGACGGAGGGGAAACCACAGCCATTGTATCCCGGGACCACCTGAAGAAGTGTCCCGAACAACTGAGGAACCCTGAAGAGGAACAAGAAGACCATCGACCCGTAGAGGAAAGGGAAGATATGGTTAGTACTGTGCTCGGTGACTTCCCTCGGTCTTGGACTCAAGTCAATGGTGCAGTTGTGGTACCCGTACTCACCTTCCTCCAACCAGCATCCCAAGCACCTACGGAGCAACAGGTAGAGCTGGAAGAACAGCCGGTCCAGGAGGCAGAAGACTCCACACAAGCAGAACAGGAGGATCAACCCTCTGCTTATAGTGAGCCTGCCATACCCCTAGTGAGACAAAGAGCCGGTAGACAGCTGCCCAGTTTACCCTTGACATCTCCTACACCCTGTAGTTCAGGGCCAGACAGTCAGCTCCGTAGGTCCACTAGGGCCACTAGAGGCCAGTTACCCGCACGCTGGAGGATTTGAAGTGTATAAATTGTTTTATTTATGTTTATCTGTGTATTGTTGCTTGTGTATAATTTTGTGTTTCCAGTTATTTTTAGGAATCCTTGGTGGATCTACCGGGAATCCTTGTACAATTAGTTGGAGCGTAACCCAGGATGGACTAGAGACTGTTAAGGACTCGGGGTAGGACAGACCCCTACCTGGTTACGTCTCCCTGTTTTGGTGAAATGGACACCTTGCTTTCTTCAAAGACTGCACCCGGTTACGGACATGCCGTGACCACCTTTATGTGTTTCTTATTGTATTGTTATTGTTATATCTTGTTATGTTTTTCTAAAATGTGTTTAGTCCCGGAGTACTAAATTTTACTAGGGGGGAATGTGGCACCCCAGGGGTCTGGTTTCCACAGTAATGTAATGTTATGTCTGAGAGCAGGTGGGAGGTCCTTTGGTCAGGGATCCTGTGCATGCCACACCTCCTGCCCAGTCTTGGGAGGGGAAGAACTTCCCCTATATAAACCCGGGGCTGAAGCAGGGTGAGCAGTCAAGGAAAGTAGAGACAAGAAACAGTCACAGGAAGAAACAGCAGAAGCTCAGTGGGAGCAGTGTTACAAGGAGTCAGGGGCTGGCAGCTGCAGAGCTCGCCCTGACTGAGAAGCTTTCTTACCGGACCCGGCGTCCGAGGCTGTGGGGACTAACTCTTACCCAGCAGCAGAAGCCGACCGGCAGGGGATTTCAGGTCCTCTGGCCAAGAAACCCGAAGGCACGGTCACACGCATGGGACCAGCGCCGCCATCGTGGAGCGGAAGCCATTAGAAGGCCCCGAGTCACCGGCCATACGGGTGAGCACCACACGGTACACTCAGGGATGTGGGCTACTTATATCCGCTTCTAGCAAGGTAGCCAGAAGAGTACAGTCAGTTTGGGAGGCCTACAACTCCGCCTGGCCAGGGGAGATCCCATCTGCTCAAGGACTGACCAGGCCCCGTTCGCTAGCAAGTACTCCGGGAGGGTCTATCGTTGTTACCAGTAAAGACCCTGAATTACACCTCACCGTCTCTGAGTGGTTCCTGCTACCCTCATCTTCCACGTCGGCTGCCCTGAGGCCATACCCCTCCCGTTGGGGGTTATACTATCACGCTGCACAATTCTACACCGGCCTCAGCGGTCTGCCCTGCAGCGGCAGCTCCATAGCTGCATTCAACGGGTGGCGTAGTCGTCCTGCATCTACCGCTGTTACATCGCCGCTCAGTTTGACTCCCTGGGCACGGACCGGGTCACCGCCACGAGACTACAACCCTCAAGAGATCCGGCTCCGGGTAAGCTCCCGCGTGCGCAACGCAGCGCGACACAGGCCCAGGGGCGCGTCATATGTATATATCGGGAGTAATATAATTGCAAGAAATCATCACTGTGTATACATTACAAGTTGGATTACATCAGTCTGGACCAAGATCAATCCTATTTAAAGCCTGAACCACGAGCAGCATGAATCGGTCTGGCTTCCCCCTTGTCATCTTGTATATGAACTCTGAAACGCTGCAACATTTCAGAGAGAACATACCTTGTAAAGTCAGGGGATTGGGGGGGGGTCTATGTGTCTCGGATAACTTTTCCCGGTGGCTTCTTTGCTCCCCAGTTCCCAAGACTGTGCAAAGTAGAGACCTGTCAGTCAAAGGGATTGTGTTCGGGAGAAGTCATCTTTGACTGGTCATTTCAAACACATCACTTTGATCTCTCTGAAAAGCTGCAGTGTTTCAGAGAAAAAGATAGCTGGCTGCAATAACACAGTCAGGTTCTGATTCATGCAGCTCATAGTTCGGGCAGCATGAATCCAATGACATGTTCCCTTTAAAAGGAAATATTCATCCAGTTTGCAAAATTGCTCTATTGTAGCATCCATAACCATTGGGGTCCAGAATATTTTATTAGGGTCTACATGTCTGTAATATATAATTTCTTGTTTTCCAAAAGAATAGAACAATGATCCATGGGGGTTAGATACTTCATACTTACCACACTAAGCAAGTCAGATTGCTAATCTTATTAGCAAACCCTTCTAAAGTCCTTGTTTTTAGCATATAATCTCTGCGGCAACTTGCTTATCTGAATGCAGGGTAAAACCGGGTCATTCATGTCATCTGCTATTTATGAAAACAGACTTGTTGACACTGAAGTGTGACAGATCCAGCTACAGACATAGTATTAAAAAACGCCCTAGCTTCAAACCTGACAGGCATGTCATATAACTTTAGAATTTTTTCGTGTCAACATGTACGTTGCTTCAAAGGGAGCTAGGAATTAGAATGTCCACAAGCTCGGCCATAATAAAGGGTACTCTTCACAACATTGAACCAGGGTTGTCAACCATCGAGAAATTTTTGTGCACTCTGCAAATATAAGACACTTTTTTCCCGTCTGGAAAAAAACAAGAAAACCATACAGATTATTATTAAAGGGAATCTGTCACCACATTTCCATCTAAACTATTAATATGGGCATACAGGTTATATACAGCTGAAAGAAGTCCTACCTGTATGTCTCATATCAGATGCCTTGTTGTTGAGAAATCATCTTTTATCACTTTGTGTAAATGACCTCTTCCAGGCTATGGGGAGGATGTTGTCTGGAAGATAACTCCGCTTCTAGAGCTTATTTTACATGAAGGTGGAGTTACCAGTGTGAGACAAGTAACTAACACAGAACACGAAAAATGAACTTTGTCTTTTTGAAAACACATTATTTGCAGCTCTCTGAGCTCTGCTGTATTGTAACAATATTGCAGCCCTGTCTATCTGTGAGATGGAAGCTGAAGCTGAGAGGAACCTGCAGATGTGTCAGTTATAATCACACACAGCTCGGCAGAGAGCGGCCATTACACATCACACTAGTAACTCCCCTTCATGTATAATAAGCTCTGAAGGGAGAGTTATCTTCCAGGCAGCGTCCTCCCCATAGCCTGAGAGAGATCATTTATATAAATTGATGAAAGATGATTTATCCACAACAAGGCATCTGATATAAGACATACAGGTATCACTCTCCTCAGCAGTCTATAACCTGTATGCCCATATTAATAGTTTAGATTCCCTTTAAGATTGTAATTTTCATAATTCTCCAGTTCACAGTGAATGCTGCTAATGACTTCATATCAATGAAGGGTTGTAGACATATATAGTCTAAAATCATTATGGTTTTCTAATGTGTCCGCAAAAAATGTAGACTGTTTTCTGGATCATTTTTCTTAGGAAAAAAAAATTCAAGTTGGCATCCCTAAATTGAACTGGACGGAAATTGAAGTCCTTACCATTCTTTAGGTGTCTTCTGCTCTGAAGACGCTCTATACTTTCCAATATAAGTCAATAAGAAGGTACAAAAGATGCCCAGAAGATGTTCAGGCGTCTTTTGACCATTTTGGCAGCATTCTTACTTCGAAAACCCCTAGTTTAAAAAACAGGCAAAAATGCCAATACAAAAGCCAAGCCTACGTAAAAGCCAAGCC
Organism: Phyllobates terribilis; assembly: GCF_046119375.1. Lineage (NCBI taxonomy): Eukaryota > Metazoa > Chordata > Amphibia > Anura > Dendrobatidae > Phyllobates > Phyllobates terribilis. The sequence goes on along the minus strand of NW_027362761.1, from coordinate 112,548,861 downwards.
TACTGCAAAAGCACTAAAAAGAAACATCACAAAAGTTTTCAGGAAACTACCAAAAATGCCAAAAAAAAAGACACTTAAGGTTTATAAAATGACAGATAAAAGGAGAGTTTCCGCTTGGAAAGTGGACTTTTTGGAGACCTGAAAAAATACTCATTGTGTGAACACACCCTAAAGGGGTTGTCTGTAGTGCTGTAGTCGGAACATTAATGCTGCAGACAATAACAGACACCAGGAGCAGTTGCGGAGACTCAGCCCTGGACCTGATGAGTGTGACTTAAGGCCAGTTTTTTTTTTTTTTTTAAGCAAACCGCAGCTGAGGTACTGGGTTTCCCAAAACTGGAAAACCCATTTAAGTTGTTTCAACAGTAGTAAAGGGATGTCTGTCTCAGCCTAATTTTATTATGTACTTTGTTCTTTAAAAGGGTGGTCCACTACTAGAAAATCCCTTGTTAATGGGACAGAGGAGGTGAAAAGATATAATAAATCACGCACCTCCCAGACCGGTGCCGTTCCTTCCAACTATTAGCGGCTATTGATTGGCTGCAGTGCTCTCTTGATTCTCACACCGGATGTTGAACCCAGCAGACTGGCGTAGGATGCAGCACTGACTACTGAGGAGTGGCACTTGTTTGGGAGGCTAGAACCATTTTTTTTCACCTCCTGGGTTCATTAATGAGAATAGTGAACAACTCATTTAAGCTAAATATTGTTTTTCATCTTGTTCTTGGCAATGTGGACTGTTAGACCCCAAAGATTTTGGCTTTTTGATAATTAATTCGACTTTATTAGAAGCTTATACTGCCATTGTTTGTGCCATTTACAGATTCTGCATTGTTCCCTTGCTTCCTATACCCCTGCATTCAGTTTATTCCTCCAATATTATCAAGTCAAACGCTCAGAATCTCAATATATTACATATTGCAAATTGAAAAGGAAGCTTAGATAATGATGTGGTTGGCAAGATTACCTGTGTACCTTGGCCTGTATGTTATCTTTTCTTCCCTGTGAATAGATAGTATTCCTTCACCTGATTTTTAAACCTTTATCTACTGTGTGTTTTGTGTCTCACTAAAGTGCAGTACTACGGTATATTATACTACGCAACTTGATTTCTGGTTTCATAGTGCATATTTTAATGCCTTGCCACTATCAGTTTGTTTGACTCTAGAATATAGAAGTATTGTTCATAGAAAATCATTTACCTATGCAACAAATCAATCATTTCCAAATCTTATTGCACTTTTTGCAAGTAAACGTACCTTTTATTGGTCAGAAATATCTAGAATCCTAGATGTTCAATTAGTAGAAATATTAAGCATGGCTACTCTGCTTTTTTTACACTCCCATAGACTTCAATAAGGAAATCACCCTGTCCATTGATTGAACATGACCACCGACTGACATTTTGAATCAGCAAATGGGGATTATAGGAGTTTACTAGAAGGGACATTTATGCCATCTTTCAGAGATGGGACGACCCCTCTAACTTGCGCCAATAAGGGGCCAAGTTGAAACTGTGACTCTTTTCATACATGTAACTGTTACATTGTAAGAAAAGCTCCACTTTGTATTATCAAGAATGGTATCCAAATAGTTTATAGCATAAATTATTTTCTTATCTCTTGTTAGGAATGAAGCTTAGAGATTGCTTAATGGATAATGAGAAATTCACAACGTTCCTACAGCAAAACATAAGCATGCCTTCCATTGTGGTGGAGGAAATACTGAATGCGGACCTCAAAGTGGAGCAGGTAATACCCACTCTAGTGTTTTATTTAGTACATATTTCATGGATAGTGTAGTCTTTGGTGTCTAGGGTTCATAGAGATCATGGCAAAGTGAGACATAACGTATCCAAGGTCTCGCTAAGCAGACACTAGGCTAACAGCAGGTCTCTCAACAGCTTTAACCAGCTTTAATGCCTATATTTTTCCACCTAGGTCCTGATCTCTGGATTTCAAATACGCTTGAAAGATCTGTGCAATACCTCTAGATTGGAGGAGTATGTGACCATTCACAATGAAGAAGTTGCCAAATTCAGCCAGTCAGTGATATGTGCACTACCGGAGGACAAGCTCAACCTTTTGGAGCACCAATTTCGTTCCAACATTGACCTTCTCAAGCCTATTACTGTAAGCAAAGTAAAATTTAGAGGTGTTGCAACTAGGATGATGCTGTATAGTGATATAATAAAGAATATGGCACAATGGAAAGTAAATCATGTCAGTTAGGAAAGCTTTTTGCTCACTCTTATTATAATTTCTCTTTACTTTAGACCGCGCCCCAGTTGTGTTATATCCCTCGAAAACTTCCAGCAATTAAGTGGGAAAACGTGTTCACATATGTAATATTGCATTACTGAAGTCAACAACTGAACACTTAGGCACCGATTCATCAAGACCGGTGATTTTCTTGCTGGTCTTGATGAGGGAATATGATGGAGTTAGACGCTCCTGATGCATGCACCTCTTCATGAATCAGAAGCATCTGACGAGTTGCGTGTGCCTTGTGCACCTCTCAAGAAATCTCACACCAGTCCAAGACTAAGGAACGCAACAACTCGTCATGAATTAGATGAACCATGGCATTACAACCCCACTGTGGATGTCAGGTCCAAGCTTCACATAGCTCTGCCCATGTTGGTGTCCATGGGAAAAATTGGCAATATTTTTGCGCAACCCAAATTTTGCGACCTTTCAAAGTAATTTACATCAGAAGTCTAGGAAAATTGTTTTGGTTAATCGGGGGCCTTAGTAAGTATACATAATAGTCCCTCTTTATTTAGATCCACTTTATTACCAACCCAAGCTCAGCATGTTTTGTAGCACTGTACAAAACATGTATTGCAAAATTGTTTCACAACTAAAGGGACACAAGCAAAATCATACTAAATACTGTGAAGAGCCATTCATCACGTTGACATTTTTTGTACTATCAGAGTGGAGACACTGAAAAGTAGTGAACTTGTTCCTAAGGTCATATGGTGTAGCAATGTTTAGCAGCCTGATAAGAAAAATGCAAAGCTCATGTCCTTCACTGGGCATGTGGTATATAAGTGTTAGATAAGCCGGAGTGACAGGCCCAGATACGCAAGCACCAGGTGCATGGAGTGATCCCAGCAGCTCGTCCTGTAATGGCATAGCTCAGTATTATGTGTGCTATGTTACTACTGCCCTCCTTGTTCATCGGTCAGGGTGCCAGGTAATAAGGGAGCAATAAGCAGCATCACATGGGCACAGCCATGACTGGTGGGCAGTCGTTTCTACATATATTTTGTGCGTTCATACAAATCCAGTAGCCAATGTGGAGCTTGTTGCTGTGTTCTTCCCAGTGACAGCTGCATGCCGTCAAAGTGCTCGGTGACGTGCCGTCCGTCTATTGGCAGGCAGCAGCACATTGACCTACTATCTAGATTGTATTCATTATATTTCAATGGCTGGAAGCTAAAAAGACTGCTTTGTTTCCACATGCCTGCTCTGGAGATATACTGATGTGTTTAGGAAATATTACAAACGTTTTTGGGAATTGCCATGGTAGAAATTCTTCACAAGGGTCTAAACTATTTAATAATTGTCATGCTTGTCCAATATGTTTTTCAGCATGTACTTATAATGCCTTGTTCTAGTCATAGTGATATATCTGTAGCATATGCACAGCAGTTTACAGTCAACAGTACATTTCTGCTATGCCGGATTATAGCATGATACAAGGTAAATTACAAATGAATGATAAAAATGCATATGCTCCGAGCAACAGACAGCCAGTAAAAAAAACGTTGCACCCTTATGACCATTGAGATCTGGCCAAAGCCAAGATAATTGCCCTCTTGGTTTTCTTGCTGTCTTCAGCGAGATAAGTGTGAGAAGGAAAGACTGGTAGTGAATGAAGGTGTCAGATAAAGGACACCTTTACCAGCGGTAATTGGGAGCTGAACGTGTCATGCTACTAAATCAGAGGTATTGACTGTCTGAAACAAAGTTGGGTCTTGTGGTCATCAACTAGAAGATGTCTGCTTAACACCTGCTATGTGCGACAAGTGTCCTAGACAGAAGAGTACTCCGCTATCACAACGTGCGTATGAAGAAATCCAAGCTCCTCTTGTGTCCGCGGCACTATTCGGTGCATGTCCAGTCCATGTGGGCATCACCAGACGTAATATCAGGGATATATAAGCATTAATTATAGCATAATATTAGGCAGGAAACTAAGACGATAATTTAATTTTTGTATATAAATATAAAATTTGTAATATAATCCCCCAATAATAAGAAAACTTTAAAAAACTTGTACCAAAAACTATGGATGTCAGTATGCTGCGCAGTTCTTATCACAGCTGAATGGCTTGTCCTTGATGATAGATTTACTTCTTCCTGCATGCTTTGTTTCCCTGATATATAGTCCCCATAATGGTGGTAGAATGTTGAGAGCACCAGACGAGCGAGCAGAGAACACAACTCCCTATTCATCACAACGAAACCCTTGCCAGCACCCACAGAACGAACCATTTGCTTTGCAAACATTGTAAACTTGTGGTTGCGTCCTTCATCCAGTCGCACAGTGTGCTTTTGGCTTATGTGTGATCGGAAACATTCTTTGACACATTACCCTGAGTTTAATGTGTGGCGTTCCAAGACTCTAAGTCACTGTGCTCTGTTACACTCAATAATATAAATGAATGCCATTGTTCGTCCTTTAGTAACAAGAACTGATGTAATGGCTATTTAATAATTGCACGCTTCTTATGAGAACTGGCCAGACAGATGAATTCCCGCAATAGACGAACCTAGCTTCACAATCAGCTTGTGATCAACTGTGACCAATCCTACCTTAAGATCTAGATCTACACTGTGGCTAAGGTCAGACATTATAAATGATGGCTCTACCACATTGCCAAATGTGCTCTGATATCTACAACTGAGGGAAACAGGGATTGAGTTGTATTTCAAGATGTGATCCTTTATTATCGTTCGACCGATCATTTGACCGGCATCTATCTCCCCTGACTCCTACTTTGTTCTCTATAAGAGAGTCGCTGCTAGAATCCTCTGGTGGTAGCTTATCTCGCTCAGAACAAAAAGATTGCCAGTCCGAAATCAGACATACAAGAGCCTTCTCTCTGTAGACATCACATATCCGGGGAGATCCCATATGCAGTAGACTGTTAGCCAAGCTTGTCAATATCGGCAAGATAGTATAGGGTCCTGAAGAGACTGTTATCTGTTGCACCCAGGAGAAATAAACATGCACTTGGCCAATCTAAGCCTTCATGATTGAGGGAGTTATGAGCGATATCTGTTAGTCAATTGAGAGTGTCATACGTATGATCAGACAAAGGCAGATAATATAGATATTAACTTTGTCTTAACAGTACCATGCATTAGATATTATCAAATCTTTAGACACAAGTTGTGACAAAAATTCATCTGTCAAAAATGACAAAAATACAGCCAAATCTGATGTATTGCTTTGCACTGAGAAAAGGCAATACCCTGAAAAATGTTTCTGCAAATAGAGATTTGGGTTTGGCTTTTATCCCAAGTCATGTGACAAGGCTCGTTAAAGGGTCGATATTGACTTTTAGGATTGTTACTTCAAATAGGTGGCGCTAAAGTTCAAGTCCTCTTCCTCTCTAAGGAGGCAACTTGCATATTTAATTTCCCAGGGGAACATTGCATGGCCTATAGGTCTCCTTACACTGGTATGTCAGGCATGTCACCACCCACAAGGACAGACATTACCCCTTAGACCCTAGGTTATGATGGAAATTGATAAACTGGTAAAATGTATTTTACTAAGTACATTCATGGAGAACTTAGTTTTCCTAGAACAGTGTTTCCCAAACTCCATCCCACACAGCCCCCAACAGGTCATGTTTTTCAGGATTTCCTTAGTATTGCACAGGTAATTCTATGATTCATTCAAATTAGGTGATGGAATTATTATCATATGTTCTCTCCCCTCTGCAATACTAAGGAAATCCTAAAAACATGATCTGTTGGGGGCCGTGAGGACTGGAGTTTGGGAAACCCTGCCCTAGAAGATGAGAGCATCCACTGCTGTTTATTATAACCTGCTTCCTAGCAATGCATTATGGATAGAATACATTTCTTTTTTCTCACCCCCCCCCCCCACCTTCCGAAATGCTATCTTAAATAAAAACAATTTGTGCTTTCAGGCATTTATTTTTGTACAGAAGATTATGGGTTGTTTTTAAGTAACCAGTGTTTTCTTTTTTTTTGCTTTGATAATTACAGAAAGAAATGTCATCAAAGTCTTTCCCTGTACTGAGAGAGGTTACAGAGAACCTGCTGCACAGCATGGGACAACTTGCCAAAGAGGTAAGTATAGGGCAGTGCATTTGTAAGCGCTTGAATGGGATTTTACACATAGTGACTGGTTGCATTCATGATCAAAGCTACAAAAACAACAGCAGTTTTTGAAATTGATTAAAAATTGTTTTTGTGTCCGCAATTAAAAAAAAATATGCATAAGGGTGGCATGATTGTCTGCGCAAAATCGAGGAGACGTGTCCATTATTGATCTGAGTGTCAGTTCAAAATCAGCAGTGTAAAGCTAGGTTCACACATGTTGTGTTTTTTTCTAAATCTGCTGCAAATCTGCTGACCACTTTTCTCTGGCAGGAAAACAGCTGCGTCAAAAAAGCAGGTTTTCCTGCGTTTTTGCAGCGTTTTTTTCACTGTCCTTCTGTCTCTATTGTACATAAAGTTCTGTGGAAAAAAGAAATCCCATTCTATTTTGTAATCAAAAACGCTGCAAATATGCAGCAAATAACGCAGGTACGTTTTTTGCTGCGTTTTTTTCACCACCCATTACTGGATGAAAAAACGCTGAAAGAAGTGACCTGCTCTATTTTCCTAATACGCAAGCAAGGCAGACAATACGCAGCAAACAAAAAGCCACATGTGTGAACAGAGAATTCTGGTTTCTCATAGACTTTGCTGGTACTGCAGATGTAGATGCAGCTGAAAATGTGCATAAAAATCTGCTGCAAAATACGCAGCAAAACACAACGTGTGTGAACTTAGCCTAAGTCTATGGGTCCATGAATAAAATTGAACACCTCTTGTTTGTGATCCAGGTGCTGTCCTGGTAGAGAAACTTTTTTTTTTCCTTTCTCAACCGAGAAAATTTCATGAAACTCGAACAAAGCTCAGATGAAAATCTGACGAAACTCTAAACAAAACCACTGATGAAACTAGGACCATTTTTCTCGTACGTTAAAAAAACGGATGTCTGAATGAGCCCTTCTAGTGTCTTTAGAATTTCCTTCAGTCTTTTTAAGTAGCAGTAACACCCTATGCATATCCATTTTCTATTCTGGCTATAGGGGGAAATTCAAGTTTCTTTATTTTAATGGCATCAGTTAACACAACAAATGCTTACCCTTGAACAATATAAAAGAAAAGAAGCTCCTAATTAAATAATGACCATGGATAGAAGTCAAAAGGCAAACTGAAGTGTAAAAAAGACGTAGTGTAAGAATCCAAGGAATGAGGAATTTAAAAGAGAAAATCAGACCCCCTTCTCGGATAGTTGACACTCACACCTAACAGATGTTGGGGGGCAGCGGGCTGCCAGGCTGGATGTTTCAGCAGACAAATGCCAGGCTTCATACAATTGACTTGAAGATAATCATTCTAACTATTTTCCTTCACTTCCATCAGTGACTTGTATTCATGTGTAATCTAAAGCATCTGAGGCAACAGCCCTAAACCACAGACCAGCAGAAACTTGTCCTATGTGATTTTCCTTCTTAGGCGGCCCCCAGGTCTGGGGCAAGGAGTATAAAAATGATGGAAAGAGCATGCGGTTCCCATCTTGCTGATGTGGCTAAATGAGACTTTAGTAAAGTTGGCAGAAGTCCCAGTGTGGGCGGCCCTCACATTCTCAGGCTCCAGAGGGAACTTCAGACTTCTCTTTCCATTGTACAGAACAATCTGTGCTGTTTGCGTCTGCAGTCATACTCCTCTTCTAAATGTTTGCTGACCTGACCCCTACACAGCTTGTTTTTTGTTGTCTTACTGGAGGATTGCTAATGTCTGCAATGTCTGATAGAGTTAGACTTGCATTTTATATACATTTTCATGATTTCACCCTTTTTCCACTGCCCCATCGTGCCCTAATGTAATGTGTATTATGTTCACTGTTAGCATTGTGCTTGCTGTGCGCACTTGTAGGTCAGCATTTACACTGGTGCATCCCATTACAGGTCAGCTCACCACTGTCATTGCTGTGCACCTAGGAGGGAATGGAGTCCTCACACGGAGCCGTCCTGGTGGGGCTAGAGGCAAACACAAAAAATATGAAAAATGGGAATGCTCCAGCGATGAAAAGGTAGGTATAAAACTTCACTTTTATAACAGTGATTCAATGAATTGTGACTGATATTACAGGTTAGGGCAGACCGACGCGTTTCGGTGTTCAAACCTTAGTACCATGACACGTTGGTCTCCTCTAACCTCTGTGATATCAGTCACAATTTTTTTAAAATCACTCTAATAAAAGCGAAGTTTTATATCTACCTTTTCCCATTTTTCTTATTTTTTTTTACAATTTATTTGTTCCCATACTTTTTTATTGCTCCACACATTTCTGACCAGTCCACTTTACAGTATATATGCTGGGTGGTATTTTTGGTATAAGATGTTTCATGTGATGTTTGGTGTATGTCCCATTTCCCTGATCGTACACTTTACTGGATTAAAAAGACATAGACACCTTACATGTATTTACAGGTAAAAATCATTTTTGCAATTGGGCTTTATTAATAATTTTCCACCATTTGCCTTCTATAGAATTTGTGTTTTCATTGCTGGCTGCAGAGTGAGTTATCTAAGATGGTGTCAGGGACTTTGTTCTGACAAGGGGTTTATGACTTGACAAAGACCCACACAGGGTTGAAACGTTGTGTGTTTTGGGATGGCTGAATAAACACCTTTTTTTGCAACTGAACACCCTGGTATGGACTCTGTCTTTTACTTTTGTAAGGGGGTTTATGACTCTCTAATCTGTCTTTTTCTGTGCTCTTCTCATCTGATTTATGACCACAGAATACATAGAAGTTGAGCTGAACCTTGTGATCACAAATCAGTTGAGAGGAGCTCAAAAAAGGACAGATAAAAGAGTTACAAACTCTTTGACAGGACAAGCTCACCGACACCTTCTTAGATAACTCATTCTGTAACCAGTATTGTGCAGGGAAACACAGAGGCTATAAAAGGCAAATTGAGCAAAACTTTAACTGCAGTCCAGTTGTAAAAATGATTTTTAGTCCAAAATATAAGCATTTAAGTAAAAAAAAGGCCCCTGAATGTATCCATATTTAAGAGTATCTGTTGCCATTATTTTTTGTTACATATGTTATATTGCAGATTATTTTCATGGGGGTCTAGTGAACAAAATAAAATTGCAGTATAGATGTCCTCCATTTTGTAGATTCCAAACAGAAGTACCTTGCACTTACCTGGTTCTGAGAATGTGGTTCTGCCTGTGACATTGCTCTTGTCATGTGCAGGTTATTACTATGAAGAGTTGGTCTGACATGAGGCAGGAGGTTATGTTCCTGACCAGTGAGAACTCTACCGCTTCACCAACATCCTTATACCAAGCAGTATCCCGAATTGTGTGTGGCCACCCCGAGGGCGGGGGTCTGAAGATAAAGTCCCTGAACTGGTATGAGGATAACAACTATAAGGCCCTGTTTGGAGGAAACGAAGGAGGGGAGAACGGCACAGACGAAGACTCTTCAGCCGCTTATGATAATTCTACAAGTATGTGTATATCCCTCTTATATTATTTTGGCGATATGAGGATAGCATTTTTGTGAATTTAAGGAAACCAAAGGAAATCATGAACTTGCATGCCATATAACGTGCATCTTATTAAACACATCGGCTTTTATGGTCTATTTTCGGTATGAAACATTTTGTAGTGAAGAAGATACATTAGAAATTATAGCGCTTATGCTGTGAATATTTCCATGGTAGAATAAGGCTTTTAGAAAACGATTTGATTTTTTGTCTATATAAATGTTCATCTATATATCATTATTAAAATTCAGGTGTTTTCACCTCCCATGTCAATATATTATACTACATTTTGTACTGTACTAATACTCTGCCTTATTCAACTAGCTCCTTACTGCAATGACTTGATGATGACTCTAGAGTCCAGTCCTCTGTACAGAATGATCTGGAGGGCACTGAAACCTTTACTTGTTGGCAAAATCCTCTTTACCCCAAACACACCAGCCACGCGTGCATTAATGTCTGAGGTAAGAACCAGGCCATTGCTACTATTGTGTATGTGTGCGTGCGTGTATGTGTGCGTGCGTGTGTAACATTTAACTCATGCCATTATTTTCTACCTATTCAATTTTCAGGTCAATAAAACATTCCAAGAGTTGGGCGTATTTCGAGATCTTGGAGCAATGTGGGAAGAAGTTCGTCCAGAAATCGAAAAGTTCCTGGAAAGCAGTAAAGAGATGGATCTTGTTAGGGTTAGTTTTTTGGCTCTATTTATTTTGAAGTGTGTTATTATATGGAGGCCATTTAAATGAATGAATGATGCCGGTAATACAGGGATGGATTAAGACTAACAGAACAGGAGCTGCTCTGTCGAAGTGTCTCAAATTGTTCCATTCCTGCTTTTAGAGCTGGGTAACGAGAGGAGGATTCATCTCAATATCGTCCATATGTCCTAATTGGACATAATGACCAGAGTTGAGGTCAGGAGAAAACCCATTGACATTTTTCATCTTCCCCATGGGTTCACTTATTAATTTTGAGAGCAGAGGATGATCATATCTGCATGTTATCTTGGATCAGCATTCAGTAATGTGCAGCACGTGTTTAGTTATAATTGCTTTTTTAGTATAGTAATTGAACAAGTGATAAGCACATGTGACCAAAATGATATTGAAGTGATGTAGCACATTCCGAACCCAGGCAATGTCTGCCTAATAATCACATCGTGTGACACTGCGCTCCACCCTAAGAGGAACATGATGGGTTAGTAATTATAATAAAATGCATGAGAAGGACTTGGTTCATATTTTTGTATGTAATTAAAGGGCCAATTAAACAATATTTATCACATATCCACAGAATAGATGATAAAAGTGCAATTGCTGTGTATCTGAATGCCGAAATCACCACTAATCTAGAGAATAGAGGTCACAACGTCACCTATGTGAATGACGCATTAATAAGCATGTGTGAATGATCACTAATGCTTAATTTGCATAGAGGATTTTAGGACCAATGTGTTCAAATCAGTAGTGGCCGCAGGTGGGATCACCAACTATCATACATATACAGTATCAACTATCCTGTGAATGTAAAACTATGGTTATTTACGGGGGTAATGGGAAGTTTGGACAACCTGTCCCTTTTCCGACTAAAGTATTTAACTTTGGATGCTGTATTATACAACAGAGCAATATGTAGTATGAATATACTGCACTTTTCCATATATTTTCACATTTCTACATTGATCACTTTTGTATGTAGTAAATAGGATATGAAAGTCTTCTTCCAATGCTTGGTTCAATAACTACTAGAAAAAAATTATTTTCCCTTTAAGTAGATGAACTATTTGGTTCTGATATTTTTCAGATACAAGTAATACATACATATTACCAATCTTCTTTCAGACCTTACTTACCAATAAAGGCAGCAAACAGTTCCTGGATCGCCAGCTAAACGCAACAGGTTGGACATCAGAAGACATTGCAAAGTTCCTTGCCAAAGCACCAGAGGGAGACGCAGAGAGTGAAGCATTGTACACGTGGAGAGATGCACTCAATGAGACGGACCGCGTTGTGCTGGCCATGTCACGGTTCATGGAGGTGAGTCTTGCAGAGGCCTTCGGAAAATAAGGAGAAGCTAACAGTGTTGCTAATTTTTTCTTTTATTATGCAGTAATGATACTTGGGTACTGTTTCAGCCACTAGCAGCCTATATGTGTCCTTATCTTAGAACAAGCTACAAGACACGTTATTTGGTCAGAATAACACATACAGTATTCCCACTTAAAGTGCAAAAAAACGACACCAAGGAACATGGCCTTGATCGTTACTATTTAGGGCTTCAATTCAAAATGAATCCGGCACTCCAAGCTTCAACCATTGTCTTTGTATTTTTCCAGTGTGTCAATCTGGACAAGTTAGAACCAGTGGAAAATGAAGAAATTCTTATTGACCAGTCCATGAAACTTCTAAATGAAAGGAAGTTCTGGGCAGGTGTCGTTTTTGTTGACTTGCCAGAAGATGATACAGTACTACCTCACCACATCAAGTATAAAATCCGAATGGACATCGATAATGTGGAGAGAACCAACAAGATTAAGGATGGGTGAGTTGCAAAAAGCTTTGCGTTATTTACCACTCTTTTTATATACAGCTACTGTCCACAAGTCCAGAGTTCGTCCGATCAGTGTTTTCCATGTCATTTTACAAGGACTTGGGTAGTAAATAAAGAAAAAGAAACAGCTTTGACCTTGAAAGGAATTTTCCTGTTTATAATCTCAAAAAAGAATCAAGTATATCTTGTGGGTGTTCAAGGACTATGGGCCTGTTCACCGGACTGCAGTTCTTTCATGTCTCTGTCTGGAGCTTCCGTCTCAATCCTGTTCTTCAGTAGTCTACTATGATCCTGTGCTCATCTGAAAAGACAGACACTGCTGCAAAGGAAACACAACGACTTTGTCATTAGCATACCTGAATCCTGTTTTTCGAGGATTCAGAAGGAAGTCCTGGGAGGAAACATAAACTCACTGAAAATCATACTGTGACCAGGCCCTATAGCTGACCACTCAAACTGGTATGCTATTGTTGTAGGCCCCTTATAACAAATTATGTTCCCTGATTGTAAACTTTATCGCCTTCACAAGGTTTATCTTTTAATGCATAGGAAAACACTGAAGAATCTACTTCCTACAGATTTAGAGCTAGCGGTGCTGACAGTCTGGATAGCTGAGAGTTGTCCTGTTTCATTGCTTGGTGCTTTTGAGGAGACCTATTTAGTTGTAGATACAGTGCTAAAAAGGGAACACTTGCACATCACAGTGTTAACCCCAAGTAAATTAAACTTCAGGGATACCAGTCTGTCCAGTTAGGAAACATAAGCGTTTGCGAATAAATTTCACCTGCTTTGGGGCAGATGAAAGTATCAATGGATGAACTGGAGAGACAACAGAAAGGGAACCCCCAAAAAGGGGATGATTTTAGTAGGTGGTGACCACTAACAATTTCTCCCTCCTTATTCTTTTGGACTGATTCTAGTTTTGCTAATGTCTTTGTCATATTTTGGTAGTAAGAAGTGGTACCTGCAGCCCATTCAGGTTGTACAGCTCCTCCAGGATGGCACATCCATACAGGGAGAAGGTGTGCTGTGTTTCCCACCACAGTCTCAAAAACATGGAGCAGATACCAGGACATGTGCAGTTACACAAGGAGAGTCGGATAGAACCATGAAAGGGCATTAATACAATAGTAGGACTGATATCTGCTCATTTGAGCAAGGAGGAACAGGAGGAGCATTTCCAGTGCACTACAAATTTGGCAATGGTGTACATGTGTCTGACTGAACTGTCAGAAACAGACTCCATGAGAGTGTGATAGGGCCAGACGTCCATTTGTGGGAAGAAGATCTAATAATAAAATGTAAGAGATGATAAATTGATGCGAAAAAAGATGAATATGTTGAGATGAGATACATGGCATCTAGACAGAGTTTGAGCTTTGAAACATTCTCGCATTGATAGATATCTATCAGGACTCCCATTTAAAGTCCAACTAGTTTTTTTTCGAGCAAGCTAATTACATTAAGTTCATTGACCCGTTCTAATAGAGGGATGGGTCACAGACAGTCCCTCTAGTGTCTAGCTAAGACTGATTTTGCAGCATTAAGTCAATGAAGAAAAATCGTAGACTAGTTCAGATATTGGCGTAAAGGGTCTAGATTAAGTAGGATCAGTTCGGTGAGAGGGGAAGCTCTTTCTTGGACAGCAAAGAAATTATTTTTTGGATGCTGTTACAAGACGGGTTGAGTAGAGGTCAATAAACCCATATATGTAGTGGATTCCGATTCATTTTATTTTTGGAGCAGTATATATTAAACAGATCCCCACAATTTTAGTTGTGACAGGCTGTCATTCCTCATATGTGGATTAAGAAGATGACATTTTAATACTCATACAACATAGTTGCAGCCAGGTGATGTAATATATTTTCTTACCTCTGTAGTTACTGGGATCCTGGTCCTCGTGCTGATCCATTTGAAGACATGCGCTATATCTGGGGTGGATTTGCTTATCTACAGGATGTTATTGAACAGGCAATTATTAGAATACAGACCGGCACTGAAAAGAGGACAGGAGTATATGTTCAGCAGATGCCCTATCCTTGTTATGTAGATGACATGTAAGTAAAATCGGAATAATGTCAAAATAATATAAGGCCAGGAACTAACCCTTAAAATTTGTTTAAGTACTATTTAAAGTAAGTGTTCAGAAATGGCAAAACATTTTTCTGCTGCATTAAATGTTATGTTAAAGCAGATCTGCCATCAGATTTCACAATATAAACAGCTTACACCATCAAATAGATCTTTTAGACCCGATGAGGCTGGTGTGCCTCCTTTCAACATCTATGTCAGAACGGCATTATAATCCTTTTTGATCATTTAAGATCAAGCTCTAAAACATCTATCCTTTTTGCTCCTAGCCTGATTGACAGCTAGATGTGTCCTCTTCTATTGCTAGTGGGCCGAGATTAAATAAATACACTTGGCCCATGAGCTCTTCCACTCTTTAGCTAGATTTATAAAATGCTTAGAGTAACATCAGGATTATACAGCCATTCTGAAATGGATTTTCAAAGTAAGGGCATCAATATCATCTGGTCTACGACATCTACGTCATAATGGGTTGCATTGTGCAATCTGGGGACAGAACCGTTTTCATTGACTTACATTTTCACAAATGTTTTGAAGTGTATGATTTGACAACCAATCTTGCATAGTGTATCTTACTGCAAGAAATATCACAAGGGTCCCCAACGTGTTGCTCGAGAGCCACATGTGTCTTGTGGCCTTATGACTTGTGACTTGCTTCAGCCTGCTTGGTACATTAGCACCAGGTCTAGAAACAGCTATGAAGAGCAGGTCTCCAGATGGTGACTTTTGTGAGTAGCCCCACTGAGAAGAGCAGATGTGGATGTGCATATACTGGCCTTGGGGGTTTAGAAGTGAATTAAGTATAGTAATCTGGAATTAAGTATAGTAATACTGTCAGTTGGAGGAGGTGCTTTGCTTGAAGCTACTTTGAGGGGTGCGGGAGCAGAATATCCCTACTCCAAAGGGAGGGAACATTTGGATGTGGCTCCTGACCGTCCCTCAGAGATGAATGTGGCTCTCCAGGTAAATAAGGTTGGGGACCACAGCCCTATCACGTCTTTGTACTCCAGCCTCTTGCAATATGCCTGCCTTTAGCTGTAATAAAAAAAAACAGAGTAGTTAATTATTTCTGTGCTCCCACCAATAGGCAAGTATGTGCTTGGTTATCTGGAAGGGTGAAATACCGTAAATACTGTATATGGTAACAACAGTCTTCGAGGATTTCCAAAAAACTGCAATGAAATATGCTGAGCCCATTATAAAACCCCTGAGCAGTAGTGTTGTGTAAAAGTTTCAGCCCGTTGTTAGTCTTATTCTCAGTTTTCTTTTACTATCTAGTAAGCAACACTGGTATTCTGTGTTTTACCTCAATGGAGTTGGTGGATTTTAAGTAAAAGCGAATGTATCTAGCCTTTGGAAGCAATTACATGTACTTATTCATTTTTATGATTTTTCTCTTTAATTTGTTGATAATTATTTGAGTTATCTGTTACCTGTGGTTTTAAAGTTTCCTCGCAACACCCGTTAGCCTCATCATTTATACAGTGTTTCTTCTTGGATTCAGATTTTTACGTGTTATGAGTCGGTCCCTACCCTTGTTCATGACGTTGGCTTGGATCTATTCTGTCGCTGTGATCATAAAGGGAATTGTATATGAAAAAGAAGCTCGTCTAAAAGAGACAATGAGGATCATGGGACTGGACAATGGCATTCTGTGGCTGAGTTGGTTCATCAGCAGCCTTATTCCTCTTCTTATGAGTGCTGGTCTGCTAGTGTTGATCCTGAAGGTAAAGAGAGAATCATTTCATTGTTTTTCATTGATAAAAGTGGCCATAAACATTAAACTCATGTATTCAATATGAAGATATACAATATGACCTTGATAAGCAGTTATCTACTTCACTTAAAAGTGAACTTTGTTTCATTTTTCAGACTGGAAACCTTTTGCCATACAGTGATCCGAGCGTGGTGTTTGTCTTCCTGTCTGTCTTTGGAGTGGTGACCATCTCACAGTGCTTCCTGATAAGCACCATTTTCTCTCGAGCCAATTTAGCAGCAGCTTGTGGTGGCATCATTTACTTTACACTTTACCTACCCTATGTGCTATGTGTTGCGTGGCAAGACTACGTGGGATTCAGTCTCAAGATTTTTGCTGTAAGAAATAGATTTTTGTTTCCATAATTCTTAAACGTCAAGTGTTTTAGTTCTCTGCAATCCCTAATAATATAGTGCTCACAAATTAACATTTGTAATTAGACCTGCACAACACATAGTCTCATGTTTCTCCATTTGCCACATAGCACAATTTGATTTGCAATTATTATTTGACAAGTAGCAAGGATCCTAAAGGGGTTTTCCCATGAACAAAGTACATTTTAATTAATAGATCTTGGAATAAAAATAAGTTCCACAATGGATGTATTAAAAAGATGTCCCTGTGCTGAGATAATCTTATAAATGTGCCCCTGCTGTGTACTGTGTAATGGCTGTGTCTGACCGTACAGGAACATGGTCTGATCATACCACAGCTCCTGGGCAGGGGAGGAAGCAAAAGAGTATACACAGATATTACAGCAGGGGATCACAGCTGATTCTTTCTGTGGGGTAAAACAGGTTTAAAAACAGGCAGGGAAATGTTTTACCCCACAGAAAGAATCAGCTGCGATCCCGTGCTGTATACTCTTTTGCGGTCTCCCTTGCACAGGAACATTTATTTTTAACACATCCAATTGTGGAACTTATTTTTATTCCAAGATCTATTTAAAAGGTGTACTTTCGTTCATGGGACAACCTCTTTAACTGTTGATCTTATGTTAACAAGCTTTGTCTCCATGTTTTCCTTGTAGAGCTTCTTGTCACCTGTTGCTTTTGGATTTGGTTGTGAGGTTTTTGCACTTTTTGAGGAGCAAGGAGTTGGTGTACAGTGGAGTAATCTCTTAGATAGCCCTCTGCAAGAAGATGGCTACAGTCTTACTACCTCTGGTTTCATGATGCTTTTTGATACTCTTTTGTATGGAGTGATGACTTGGTATATTGAAGCCGTCTTTCCAGGTAATCTATTTGAAATGATATAATCACTACAAGCAGATACAACAACAGACCAGAGATTTCCTGTAATTTAGTCAGACAAATTAATTTAGCGTTGTAGTAAATACATAATTAAATGCCACATAACGCCTTGCTTTCTGCAGATATTTTGTTCATTTACGTACAATAGTTTTTGGCTTTCACATTTATTTCATCACTGCTCTGGACTTGGTAAACAAATAGTCCATGACACTAAAAATGCAATTTATAGCATTATATTATTTTGAATAACTGCACATAATTACCATAATGATCTTTAATGATCTATATGTACTGTATGTGTTTCATTACTAGTTGTGAGTTCAGGCATATCTGATCTAAGGTTAGCAATATTTTCCCATAATCCTGCAATGTTATGTATGTGATCTTTCCAATGATCTGCACTGATTTAAGGGAATGTGCACTGTACTCTTTTAGATCATTCACATTATGACTAAAATGTCTTAAAGAGAAGCTGTCAGTAGGATCAACCCTCCTAAGCCATCTATAATGGCACGTAGGTCATAGGAAGCTGAATAATATGATACCTTGATATCTGCCATCTGATGTCTTATTCCAGAGAGATCCACATTTTTCTTAATATGTAAATTAGCTGTTAAGATCTGTGGACCGGACACTGATTTCCCTGAGAATCTGCCTCCAGAGCTTATTTTAAATGAAAGAAGGCGTTACCAGTGTGAGACATGTAATGACTGACAGTCTGCTCTCCTGATCTACGTCTCACATTGGTAACGCCACTTTTAATTTAAAATAAGCTCTGGAGCAGATTCTCAGGGAGATCAGTGTCTGTCACAGAAATCTTAACTCATTTATATGTTAGGAAAAACATATTGTTCTCTGAAATAAGACACTGGATCGCAGCTATTAAGATATCATTTTATTGAACTTCCTATTTAGTGTTTTAAAAACTATTTCTTACATGGAAAGGACATGCAAGATAAGGATAATATAAGTATAAAAGTTAACAATTCACAATTATTTTTTTTGAGGATTGTTGAATAATTGACCATTAATTTACAATTTAGGCCAATACGGAATTCCCAGGCCTTGGTATTTCCCATTCACAAAGTCTTATTGGTGTGGAGAAGAACCAAAATTGATACATCACCCCAGTTCTTTGCAGAAGGATTCATCTGAAGGTAAATGTCTGACTTAACTCCATGCATACAGTTTACAAGACACAATACTTTACCTTTAAAATGTATCTTGACTTTGGTACTTTTTTCTCTAGTTTGCATGGAGGAAGAACCCAGCCATCTTTCACTAGGAGTTTCTATTCAAAACCTGGTAAAAATTTACCGAGATGGTAAGAAGGTGGCAGTGGATGGCTTGTCACTAAGCTTCTATGAAGGACAAATCACTTCATTCCTGGGACATAATGGAGCTGGAAAAACAACAACTATGTAAGAAACTTACATTGAATTTGAATAAAATATGATATTACTATAAATGTATTTAGTTTGTAGAGATAGATAAAGGTGCAGTTTACCCATTTAATTCTCTATCGTTTTTTAGATATCCTAACATGTTCAGATTGACGTTTAGTTTCTTTAGCATTTCACGCAGTTTCTAACTTTAGTAATGTTTTATATATATGTGTGTGCTTAGACATATACGACAATGGTCAAGGAAAATAAGAAAAATTTTATTGTCCTATTTACTAAAGGTCTATATTAACGGGATTGTTCCCACCAACCTCTGGAACTGCCTACATTATGGGAAAAGACATCCGCACAGAGCTCAACTCTATTAGACAAAATTTAGGAGTTTGTCCTCAACACAATGTTCTCTTTGACATGTAAGTAAAATCAGCTAGAGGCACACAATTCATGAAGGTATGAAAAAACCTCAGTTTTCAATGGGAATCTTATAGGAACATTTTGATTTGCGTACCATGTAGATTTTATGGTTTTTAATTTACAAGTACTAGGTACTCCCACTGTCAGTATATCACTTTTAAGACTTGTCATGTTCAATAATTCTTTGGCATGTTAATGCTAGTGAAGTTGTAATTTTTTTTTTTAGAAAAGTATGTAATTCATACTTTAAGTCATGAAGTACATACAGTACTTACAGTCAAAGTGTACATATAAAAAATAATATGAAGAATAGAAAAATTAATTTTGCATTGAGATATATCTAGATTTTATATGTACATATAAAGTATTTTAACTTAATTATTTTTACATTTTAAACATTACCCATACTATAAAGCCATTTTTACTTTTGAAATCATTGAGAAACCCTTTTAGTTTCCATTATAGATATTTAAAGAATGCAAGCTATACTTATTTATCCTGTTAAATCATGTCTATTGAGGACTGAGAAGCTCGAAAAAAAAATGTACAAGAAACACCTGCATACT
Organism: Phyllobates terribilis; assembly: GCF_046119375.1. NCBI lineage: Eukaryota > Metazoa > Chordata > Amphibia > Anura > Dendrobatidae > Phyllobates > Phyllobates terribilis. Next base: position 112,528,992 of record NW_027362761.1, on the reverse strand, counting down.
TTTCTCATGTCTTCATAGCTGATCACGTGCTTGGCCTTTTTTATGGTGAATTTGCAAAGAGTGTGATGAATAAGCAATAAAAGCTGTAGGTTTATCTATGTCAATTTATGACTTATGCAGTTGGCAGCACGGAAGTTCTGATAAAGTATTCCTCTGTAATTTTGTGTACGGTCTCAAGTCTCATGTCAGATAATGAATAAGGCAATGAACTCAGTACTTTGGAAACACCTGTACAAAATACTATTCAAAGGTTACATCATTTTTTGCTTTGCTGTTTGAGATAGGGGATAAATTGCTGATCATTGGGACTCCAGCAATCCCAAGATTAAGGCTATGGAATAGCTTCCTTCTTGAATGGAGTGGAGGTGTGCATGCTCTCTCTGCTCCATTCTTTATCTGTGGGACTGTCAGAGACATTGCTAGTCCTATATACAAAGAGTGGAGTGGAGGCCGAGTATGTGCACCTCTGCTCCATTCAAGATTGGCCTTCTGGGTCCCAATCTTGGAATCCTCCATTCAAGATTGGCCTTCAAGGTCCCAATCTTGGAATCCTCCATTCAAGATTGGCCTTCAAGGTCCCAATCTTGGAATCCTACATTCAAGATTGGCCTTCAGGGTCCCAATCTTGGAATCCTACATTAAAGATTGGCCTTCAGGGTCCCAATCTTGGAATCCCTTGGGTCATAGCAGTTGGACCCCAAGTGATCAGAAGGTTATCCTCTATGCTATGGATAGGAGATAGCTTGTTTTTTTGGTGAATAACCCTTTAATTGTATTAGCAAAGAGCATTTAATTTATTTCTTATTGAAGAGTATGGATGTAATCCATGTACATTACGGAGGATCTTTACAAAAATCTTGTTTAAATGATCATGTGTGCTGCTTGTCAAAGACCATTTACGGTATATACTGTATACAAATGCTGTCTGATGTGAATGATTACAGTGTGTTCATGCTGTAAAAGCAATGGGGAATATAACAATGTGCAGAATATATGGAATGAATAGTCTCCTTACTTGTAAATTGAAGCTAAATATCCAGTGCTCAGATGCTACAGATCTTTTTCTTTTTAACATGCTAGTGTGTCTGTGGAGTTTTATTGAGGCATGCAGACATGCTTCCTCATCTGTGCCTCTCTACTATTTCCCTCCAGGCTCACTGTTGAAGAACACATCTGGTTTTATGCACGACTGAAGGGACTTTCTGAAGAAAAGGTGAAAGCAGAGATGGAGCAGATGATAAATGATGTTGGCCTTCCCAATAAGAAAAAATCCAAGACAAGTCAACTGTCAGGTAGTGCACAATTAATATAGCTGTAGTGTTAGGTGCAATTGCTACAGGTTAAAGGATTCTATTAAAATAATATGATCAAACCATTGACTTCATTTTAGGGTCTATTAGAACCTAGCTGAGGTAGCTGTCCTATGTCCGATGCTTTAATGACACTTGCAACATGGCTAAGGTTATTAACCAGGCCAGACATCCATGTACAGACCGCTGTTTCTGGATACTTGCCCTGCATCAGTGTTTAGTGATCGGTGGACCAAAGCTCTAAATGAGTTTTTACACATTAAAAGTTACCAGTGGAAGTATTATTATTATTTATTTTTAAAGCACCATTAATTCCACTGTTATGTACATGTGAAAAGGTTATATAAATATTACCCACATATAACGTATATATTACATGCATAAAATAAAGTAAACAGACTGATTCAGAGGGGAAGAGGTTACTGCCCTCACAGGCTTACAATCTACAGGGTAGTGGGGAAGGAGACAGTAGGCCATGGGTTGTGGCGGTGGCGAGGATAGTGGAATGTGTCGGTGTTATTTATCTTACATTACTTATCTCTGTATTGATTTTTTTTAAATCTTGGATTGTGTAATGAATGTGAATGACATCTTAATTATTCTGTATTGATTGCAAACATCTATACTTCTGGACTTTCCATACTGTTTGATAACATATATGACTTTTGTGTTGTAGGTGGTATGCAGAGAAAACTCTCTGTAGCCTTGGCTTTTGTTGGGGGGTCAAAAGTTGTCATTCTTGATGAGCCCACTGCTGGGGTTGACCCCTATTCAAGGAGAGGCATTTGGGAGCTGCTACTTAAATACAGACAAGGTAAATATAAAATGTACCATGTGTCTGTATAGTGGTGTAAGAAAGCAGGAGGTAAAGTCCTGAATGGCAGATATGTCTCACACGAGGTGGTTGGCCTCGGTAATGTACAGTCTGTACCTGTAACACTAGGTTACTGGGAGAGTTTTAATTTGACTGGATTTTGGGTCCTGGATTTAGGAGCAATCAAAAGAATCTGGGTGGGAAAGGTCATTCCCATAATGCAGCCTAGGCTTTATAGGCAAAATAACAGGCAGCTGGGTTAGCTCAGCAGAGTGGAGTTTGGGCTTGAGCTGAACAGAGGTGCCTTTGTTTGGTGAACATGTTTAAACCACTTGAGCTGAAATTGCCTGGAATACTGAGATTGGTGAGGCTGCTACTATTACTTTGTTTAATTGAGCCTGAAGAAAGGACTGTTTGGTATTCATTTGCATACAAATATTCATTTGTAAATGAAAAGCGGTTTTCCTTTTGGAGCTTTAAAGTTTATGATGGACAATAAACTTTATGCTGTTTTGTTCTAAAACCCTGTGCTGGTGCGTATCCAAGAGAGCTGAATCCCTACAGTGGGTAGAAGAAAAACTTGGAGCAATTAACAACGATAACACATTTAAAGAAAATCAGTAATTTATCTCTTTTAGGCTGCAAAATGTGAGTGTCTTGGCTTATGGATTGATTCAGAAATCTATTTTATGATTTTTAATCCAGGAAGGACAATTATCCTTTCCACACACCACATGGATGAGGCTGATATCCTTGGAGACCGAATTGCTATAATCTCACAAGGAAAATTATGCTGTGTAGGATCTTCTCTGTTCCTTAAGAACCAACTAGGGACTGGCTACTACCTTACATTAGTGAAGAGGGACACGGACTCCTCTCTTAGCTCCTGCAGGAATAGCAGCAGTACAATGTCTTACTTGAAAAAGGTACATTCAGTTCTTTTGATGATAAAATTTACTTAGTAAAGTTAACAAACCTGCTTGAAATGAACAAAGAAATAACATATGTTTCATCAACTAAGTTTTCTATGCGCTATAGTTCTCAAATGGATGATTAAAGGGAGGGTAGCAGTTCGCTCTTGGCTGACTGTTCAGACCAGCAGCATTGTCTTGCTGTTGGACGAAACTGTGCACTCTCCCATGCTACAAGCAGAGGTACCATTGGAGGAGATTAGGGACACTATGTTGGCCAGATTCAAACATCTTCAAATCCTTTTTTGCAAGCTCTATAGAAAAGAGCTTGTAAGTGCTGTGCATCTTGACAGACTGACCACCTTTTATAGACTGCAGCGGTGGCCAATAACCTAAGCAAATAGCAGTAAACAATATAATTTATTGTATATTAATTGATGTGTATGTATATTTAAAGGGGTTGCCCATGACCTTAACAACCCCTTCTTAAAGAGGACCTTTCACTAATTTGAGCATGTTACACTGGCCACATCATGAACTAGTGTCTGCAAAGCTGATTAAAGCATAGTTTTTATTTTTAAATTTCACCTTTCCATGGTGGAGATATATCAGCTTGTAAAGTTTAGGTTATAATTTATATTATTGATTAACTGGGCTTTACCAGATATTGGTCCCTAGGGGAGTTTACTTCATTACCTGCATTAGGTAGACCAATCATAAGCGGGCAACAACACAGGGGAAAAAGAACACTCCTTTCTCTGGTCACTGATCTCTGCTACTACTGTGTAGATATACAACAAAGCTAAATTATGTATCATTACAAACACTTTCATATTTCACCTCACAGCAGTCAATGTGGGGGAAGGGTGAGAGTTGATAGCATAGTGAGATGATATCTTGAAGTGTTTGTAATGTTACATAACTTAGGTCTGTTGTATCTCTACACAGTAGCTGCAGAGTTATGTATCATTACAAACAGTTCCAGATCACATCTCACAGTGCTGTCAGTTCACAGACTGCCCCTACAATGACGGCAGTGAGATGAGCTCTGGAAGTGTTTGCAATGATACATAACTCAGCTCTGCTGTATCCTCACATAGCCGCTCCAGAGATTAGTGAGGAGAGGCAGGTGTGTTCTTTACTCTTGTGTGTTGCTGCCTGCTTATTATTGATCAACCTTATGCAAGAGAAAAAGTACACACCCCCATAGACAGTAGCAAAAGAAGAACACTCAGTTGAACTATAGCATAAATTATATCCTAAACTTTAAAGACTAATATCTCTGCAAAGAGGTGAAATTAAAAAAATAATAAAACTACGTTTTTACTTAGCTCTGCGGTCACTACTTGATGTGGCTAGTTTAACATGCTAAAACTGAAAAAAGATCCTCTTTAAATTCTATAGTTCTTCATGTCAAATAAATAACATATACTCACCTAGACTAACAACATTCCACTTATGTTGGTGCATCAGTAAGTATATGTTTATTTTTTATTTTTCACGGGGCACTATATCATTTAAGAAGGGGTTGTCCAAGCTGTGGATGACTCCTTTAAAGAGAGCCTCTCATCCCCAAAACTCGATTTAAACTGCTTATACAGTCCTACAGGGCACTTAGCTGCCGTGAAACTCATATCTTCAGTATACATTTCCCTTCTTTAACTGGACAGAAAGACTGTTTTATGGCATATGCAAATTAAGTCTCTTAAATTTTTTTATTAGCTACAAATCTATACAGGTATACTTTTTTTAAATTAGTAACATCTTACACATTTAGCCATTTCCTATTTAATTACCAAATAATTCTTACTGATAATACATACCTTGGAACTACCATTAGCTAGATCACTGCCTGATAACTTCATTTAACATCTGGGATGACGGTACCCCGTCATTTATGGGCAGGAAAGCAGCAGATCAGCTCCTGCCTGCAAACAGAATAGGAGCTCGATGCTGGCAACGCCAACAGGAGCGGGGACCACAGAAGCGGTGATTATTAAAAATAGCAAACATACTACGGATCGGAAGAGAGAAACCAAGAGTAGGGTAATTATCAAAAATAGCTCCTTTTCTAATCCTACACCTAACCCTCCATTCTATCCAATCAGAAATGTAACTATAACTGTTGTAATCACCGCCACTGTTGCCCCTGAACCTGATGATGATAGGGTCAGAATAAAAAGGCAACCACTTGTTCACATAGTGGCTATTGATTGATATGCTGCTGGATTTTAACATTTTTGTAAGCGACTTGCTTCTTGCACAGTACATATCTCCAAAAACTAACAATCTTCCATTGCCTGTTTTTCTACTTTAAAACAGCCTAGGCCACTTCTATAAGGAAACTGTGCTTGTCTATGCTGCTTTGACAACACAATTCACTCTTTAGTCATAGCCACTAGACTCTAGCCTGTCTGTCCACCAATTTTTTTATATTTTTGTTGCAGGAGGATAGTGTGTCTCAGAGCAGTTCGGATGCTGGGCTGGGCAGTGACCATGAAAGTGATACTTTGACAATAGGTAAGAAGCACTGATATTTTCAATCTAACTTGCCTAGAAACCATGGTGGTATCCAGCATCCTTTATCAACCAGTGTTTAGTTTGAGAGGGTTGAAACATGTTTTGTGTGCTATGATGTACTGAAATTGGTTCAATATCTTAAATTTTCAAAGCGCCTTAGACGTGGATGTAACTTCTGACCCCATATTTTCCTTTCCTTGCTTTCTAATGTAAAGAAATACTTGAATTAGATAGAGAGAGCATAGACTCCAGTTTGAAGAATCAACCATGAGATATTGGCACATTTCATCTAAGGATACCAGTAGGAGGAGGAGATAATTTTTACTTTTATATTTTTGGATTTTAACTTTTTCCTTTTAATATTTTCTTTTTGTATTTTTATAGGGCTATTCCCATCTTCATAAATGGCTTGTACATGGAAGCAATATTGCAATTTAATGCGTATTGAAATTTTCAGCCGATCTTTTAAGATATTCTTCTTTTTTGTTTTTAGATTGAGAGCGACCACCTCTGCTAGACAACAGAACATGTGCAGTGCTTATAAACTATTTTCTATTGAGATTGTAAGAACTGCTTTGAAGTTGCCTAGGACAGCTGAAGCGCACTGTCACATCCTAACCCTGGCCAGCTTTAGCGCAGTGCTTACTAGCTAGATATCAGCAGTGTTTGGTCTTCTAGGCAACAAATTGTAAAGAAAAGTGTTAATATCTCAACAATGGCTAAACATTTTATTAAGCACTTAATTGCAAAAATGCCTTAACAATCCAACCTTAGCCCTCTATGAAGATAGCAATAACCTTTTAAGGATATCAAGTAGAATTATTAATCTGAAATTTCTCGAGTTGATTTATGACCTTGAAAATTCAGTAGGTACAATGGAATAGCTACAAAATTCAAGTAACATGTAAATCTTTGGTACATGTGTATACTGTGTAAAACTGTATGTCTTTTGAGGCCCCCATGCACATAAGATAAAGTCAGACGAAATGCCAATTTCAACCAAAACAAAAGATTGTTGGCTCTCTTGGTGAAACAAATGATTGTTTGAAACAAGAATTGAGCATGTTACAGTTTTTTGGCTGATGATCCAGCCAGAGCTTGTCATTGACCAAAAAAAATCCCACAGCCAATGTGGTCTGAGATGCTTTCATCCAAAACTGATGAACAATGTTTTGGATGAATGGATAAACATGCTCTTGTGTCATGTCATATGGTATGGCCGTTTATCTCTACTGCTATGTACATGAACCAAACATAAAATTCTCACAACAGGCTTTTTCTTCTTGTCTTGTATGGGTCTCACAGATGTCTCTGCCATTTCAAACCTCATCAACAAACATGTGCCCGAAGCCCGACTTGTAGAAGATATCGGACACGAACTCACTTACGTCTTGCCTTATGAGGCTGCAAAAGAAGGAGCATTTGTTGAACTATTCCACGAAATAGATGATCGCTTATTTGACATTGGTATCTCCAGCTATGGTATCTCAGATACCACTCTTGAAGAGGTAAGAACATTATTGTTCAATATTTCCTTTTTCACAAACAGGAATACATGTCCCTTAAGAGAAGTTTATGGTTGCCGCATTTCGAAGCGCACTGCTTCTTACTCATAATGGCATGTAAGGTAACTCTGTAATTCTTATGAGTAAGAAGCAGTGTCCTTTGAAATGCGGCAACCATGAACATATCTTAAGGGACGTGTATTTCTCTTTGTGGACTCTTTTTTGACACATCATTCCTGTTACTGATTTTATGGAAGTCTAAAAAAGTGCAATACTTTTTGACGTGCTGGATCTGCCTCCCCCCACACACACCCTTTTCGATTGTTTTATTTGCTGTCTTCTTGTGCTTGTCTTGAAAAATGGATGCTGTCAGAGCAAACACAAACAAAGTCCCATTTGGATTATGTTTGTGTAATGGCTTCATCAGGGATTCAGTCTGTACCCCGGTACATGTGGATTGAGACGGCACCCTCAGATGTATTGCAGACATGCTGTGTGAACTGGGCCCAATGCAGCCAGCTGTATTTGCAAGAAGACAAAAAATAACTGTGAAATATTCATATTATTTTCTGATTGTCTGTTACAGATATTCCTAAAAGTGGCTAATGACACGGGTGTGGATGCTGAGACATCAGGTAATCGGCAATATGCAGTACAAGGTTTTTGATGGATTACCTTATCATGTTTGGTTGCTTTTTAAACTGTTTTCTGTCCTTTAATTTTTTAGATGGGACACTACCTGCTAGAAGGAAAAGATATGCCTTTGGAGACCACCAGAGCTGCCTACGACCTTTCACAGAAGATGACAATTTAGAAACCAATGACTCCGATTTGGATCCAGGTAGTTGTAGTGACATATTCATTCATACTACTAGGACATTTAACTTTTTACAGTCTCTTAAATACAGAGAGTAAGAATTGTTACTAACATGATGTGGTTTAGTTCTGAGTTCTTCATCTTGTTACCTTTTGCGTGCTTTTCTTCATGCAGAATCTCGGGAGACAGATTTTCTCAGTGGCATAGATGGCAAAGGATCCTACCAAATGAAAAGCTGGAGTCTGATGAGGCAGCAGTTCACAGCTTTACTCTGGAAGAGGCTGCTGTACGCCAAGCGCAGTAGGAAGGGATTCTTTGCACAAGTAAGTAAAGATTTGAAATAAAAAATAAAATGATGAATGAAGACAACAAGACAAGACAGCCATGAGATGTTAGTTTGAAACAATTTTATTAGATATCCTCTAGCCCTAAAAGTACATAGGCTGTATAGATAATTGGATCTGACAGTGACATTGGGGTAATCACTAAGTTTGTGTGTAGTAATCACACTGCAAGTCAAATTTTGTAGTGTGTAAACTTTGCCTTGGTTGTAAAACTGGATCCAATCCAACTGATTCCAGCTGAGGAGTAGTATCTTTTGCAATGGCATGTGTCCCTGGACTAAACCTTACACCCAAGTCAATAAAAATTGTTTTTTTTCCAACTTGACTTTCTAACGTTATGTTTTCAAATCCGCCAAACAGCGCCATCTTTTTGCTGCACACGTCTTCTATTATGTCCATCACCATACTGTAAAAAAAATTTGACTTACCTAATGATTTCAGGGGGCAGAATTGCTGATAAAAGACATAAAAAAAATCTGAAGCACTCTCTAATGATTAGGTACTGTAGAATGCTCATTGCAGTTTTACTTTAAAGTTCTATAAGTAACTGTCATCTTTTTCAAGCATACATGCATTTACGTTATGCTAGTGATAATTTCCCAATGATGGAGATTTATCAAACATGGAGGGGTTAACCATTGCAGTAATTTTTTTCATTTTCCCAAAAATTACAGCTGGAATCTGAGTTGTTAAATCTAGCAAACCTTCTACTTTTCTATTTCATTTGTTTTGATAAAGCTCCATTTTCTCTTGATTTACTTGTATAAATGAGTACAATTCTAGTATGCCATTGAAATCTGTCGACTAATTGCATATATGTGACCTATTACATATGGGAGTAATCTTCTATGGAGTGCACAGTAACTCTGTATCCCTTTACTTCCAGATCGTGTTGCCAGCCGTTTTTGTACTCATTGCACTGATGTTTAGCCTTATTGTGCCACCTTTCGGAAAATACCCAAGTCTTGAACTGCAGCCCTGGATGTATGATGAACAGTATACCTTTTTCAGGTACTCCAATTTAGTTATGAATATTTCTTTTCATCGAAAATAATTACTGTGTTTCCCCGAAAATAAGAACTACCATGAAAATAAGCCCTAGCATGATTTTACAGGATTTTTGGAGTAAGCTACTCCAAAAATAAGCCCTAGTTATAAGCCCTAGTTATAGTCAGGAGCAGTGTTTGGGGGCGGGAGAAACTGGTCAATTGTCAAGGGGCCCCCACTATCTTAGGGGCCTCTAGCATTTCTATTCCGAGGTTAAAATTGCTTAAGGACTTTTGGTGACATCAGTCATGTGACCATGATGCCACCAAAAGCCCTTTAACTGCAGGAATCTAGAGGAACTAAAGAGGAGACAGGCTGGTATGCAGGGCCGGTGTTAGGGTTAAGGGGGGTTCAAACTGGGCATTTTTTTAGGGCCCCCACTCTCTTAGGAGCCCACAGCATTTCTATTCTGAGGTTAGGACTGCTTAAGGAACTTTGGCGACATCATGGTCATGTGATCATGAAGTCACCATATACATGTGTATGTGCAGTGTGTGTACAGTATGATTTGTGCAGTGTGTGTATATACATGTGTATGTATATACATGTGTATGTGCAGTGCGTGTGTATATATATTTATACATGTGTATGTGCAGTGTGTGTGTGTGATGACATTACAATATTTGAATAAATGTTGAATTTTTTGTTCAAGAATAAATGTATATTGTTGTTCATGGAAAAAAATAAGACATCCACTGAAAATAAGCCCTAACTCTTCTTTTGGAGCAAAAAAAAAACAACAAGATCCTGTATTATTTTCGGAGAAACACGGTACCTGCCACTATCACGTTTCTAGCTTATGATCACTCATGCATGAGTAATGTCTATAATTTTCAGTACATTTGTAGGAAGATCTGATTTCTGGTATGCTTTCTATTAATAGTCAGAAATGTGCCTGTGAGACTGAGATGTAGCCGTATAGTTATTTGCATGACTTGTAGTCCCAGTTGATTGGTTTTGTAGCATTGAAATAGCTTCCTGTGACTTATGGACTGTGTGTTGCTCCTAGCAATGATGCCCCAGAAGACTCGAACACTCAAGCTCTTTTAAAAGCTTTGATCACGAAGCCTGGTTTCGGAACAGCATGCATAGATGGCTATTCTGTTCCGTAAGTATTAGCTTTTGTATTTCATATTATATTTTGTTTCTTTCAAATTTTACTAGGCAGTGGCTGAAGCTTTTATAAGTTAATGCTATGAAATGTGTATTTCACTTTGCAGGGGTGTTCCTTGCTCAGGAGAGGATGCAGTGTGGAGAACTCAGTTTGTCCCGGAGTCTGTGGAAGAGATTTTTCTTAATGGTAATTGGTCAATGGAAAACCCTTCTCCAGCCTGTGAGTGCAGCAATGAGAATGTGAAGAAGATGCTTCCGGTTTGCCCCCCTGGGGCTGGTGGCCTGCCCCCCTTTCAGGTATTTTATTTGGAATTCATCGTAAGAGTAACAATGCATATAATAAAATTAACAAAGTAAAACAATAATATAAAAAAAAGAAATCTTTATCAACATTAACAAACATTAACTTACATGGATCCCCAAATTGCTTGTATAAAGGGCCTTATACAGCTCGTTCAATTGGCATTTTAAAATGAAAACATTATGGCTGTTTCATTACTAAGAGGGGAAAAAGAAATACATCACCCACATATCCACTTCCAGCAGTACAGATGTACTTCTTGTATTGAGATCCTAGAACTTAGAAATTCTGTTGGATATACCTTTAAACTTTGGAAATGTGGCTTTAGGTGAAGTTTCAGCAGCATGTCTGTGTCCGCCTCTATCTCTTTAGCTCCTCCCCTTTTCTCCATATATCTCTGTAGCCACCACTGTAATCTGATCCCTCAGTCTGATCATAATCCGTCTTTATTAAAGACATATTTGAGCAATGAATTCAGAAAACAGGAGTCAGATAACTGGAGAAATAAGCATTTTTAAAGTACATATTTAAAGTGAACCTTCAAGTGCTGGCACAGTATTAATCGGGACCATATTAATGTAATACAAATTAGATGATGAGCGAGGTCAGGGATATGTCCCGATTTCAGCAGCCTCCTCCGCCTTACTAACTAAATAAATAAGGAAATATATATATATATAGACACACACATTTATTTATTACATAGAGGTGTATTGGTATATACAGCTATATTTCTCTTTAAAGCTTCCAAGTAAGATGAAATACTGAAAATAATGCAATTCCATCAAGGTTTTTGGGTTTAGTTTTTTTCAGTATTCATGCATCACTTTCTAACATTTTCTTTATCTGGCCAGGGGAGGATGAAACGGGTGCGGTTAGGCATGTTATATAGGACATGGCCTAAAATGTTGCCAAATCTCTCCCTCTTTTGCTTCTTGGACAGTTGTAGGGTATGCCTATGTAAATGCCATGGAACTATACATTTATCTGTAGCTATACACCTACCTTCAGGTGTCAGTAGGTGCCATACACCAACCAGAACTGCTTACAACACCTGTATTGCAAAGTGTAAAAAAGAAAAGTCAGTATCAAGTTAGTTGTTGCATATCATGTTTCTTCATGCTTTTGTACTACTTAATGAGTGAGTTATTTTATGACCAGAATCTCATATAGAATTGATTGTATGCAGTGTTTTCTACCTTTGGTCTCATTACTTAAAATTGCATAAGTTTCAGTTTACACTTAGTTGAGCGCAAGAAAGCAAATATTCCTGTATTTCTGTTCACTGGATGTTCCAATCAGACAGATAACGTCCTGGAAATGCATTACGCCATATCCTGTTGTGGAGTACATTATGTAGAGAACATGATTCCCTGAAACATTTTGCACAGAAAGCTGGAGAATATTAATAAAATGATTTTTTAGAAACAAACCTTAGGCAAGTGGTAAATTTCATCATGCACCTATAGTGTAATGGCAGTTTGGTCGTGTATAGTGTATATCAAGGGTGGGGAACCTTTCCTATTTTGATATTTAAAATATAATTTGGGGGCCATACAACATCATCTCCAAATTAGCCTGCTCGATTTAGTTAAACTCACACCTAATGTGGCTAGAACTCATTATTTTTGGTAAGACGTGTGATGTTAGCTGGTATTGGTAATGTTTCTACTCGCAACTGCTTTTCTAGGTTTGCATTGGTTAGTCTGGAGTCTAGTTGACTCTGCAATAGGTTTTGAAAAGAACTGCTTGCAGTATTAAGTGGTAACTCAAAATGGGACACTCATCATTGCTTACTTAATATTTATAGAAATCAGTGGGAGGTCTGCTGTATATACATATATGACACACTGAGACTGCTGTATATACATCACATAGGATACACTGAGACTGCTGTATATACATCACATTGGATACATTGAGACTACTATGTACATCACGTAGGATACACTGAGACTGCTGTATATACATCACATATGATACACTGAGACTGCTGTATATACATCACATATACACTGAGACTGCTGTATATACATCATATAGGATACATTGAGACTACTATGTACATAACATATGATACACTGAGGCTGCTGTATATACATCATATAGGATACATTGAGACTACTATATACATCACATATGATACACTGAGACTGCTGTATATACATAACATGACACACTGAGACTGCTGTATATACATCATATAGAATACATTGAGACTACTATATACATCACATAGGATACACTGAGACTGCTGTATATACATCACATATGATACACTAAGACTTCTGCATATACAGTGCCTACAAGTAGTATTCAACCCCCTGCAGATTTAGCTGATTTGATAAGATGCAAATAAGTTAGAGCCTTCAAACTGCAAACGAGAGTAGGTTTTATGAACAGAAGCATAAATCTTAGAAACCAAAAAGTTATGTTGCTCAGTTGAATTTTATTAAATTTTAAACATAAAAGTGTGGGTCAATTATTATACAACCCCTATGTTTAATATTTTGTGGAATAACCCTTGTTTGCAATTACAGCTAATAATCGTCTTTTATAAGACCTGATCAGGCCGGCACAGGTCTGTGGAGTTATCTTGGCCCACTCCTCCATGCAGATCTTCTCCAAGTTATCTAGGTTCTTTGGGTGTCTCATGTGGACTTTATTCTTGAGCTCCTTCCACAAGTTTTCAATTGGGTTAAGGTCAGGAGACTGACTAGGCCACTCCAACACCTTGACTTTTTCCCTCTTGAACCAGGCCTTGGTTTTCTTGGCTGTGTGATTTGGGTCGTTGTCTTGTTGGAAGATGAAATTACGACCCATCTTAAAATCCTTGATGGAGGAGCGGAGGTTCTTGGCCAAAATCTCCAGGTAGGCCGTGCTTTCCATCTTCCCATGGATGCGGACCAGATGGCCAGGCCCCTTGGCTGAGAAACAGCCCCACAGCATGATGCTGCCACCACCATGCTTGACTGTAGGGATGGTATTCTTGGGGTCGTATGCAGTGCCATCCAGTCTCCAAACGTCACGTGTGTGGTTGGCACCAAAGATCTCGATCTTGGTCTCATCAGACCATAGAACCTTGAACCAGTCTGTCTCAGAGTCCTCCAAGTGATCATGAGCAAACTGTAGACGAGCCTTGACATGACGCTTTGAAAGTAAAGGTACCTTACGGGCTCGTCTGGAACGGAGACCATTGCGGTGGAGTACGTTACTTATGGTATTGACTGAAACCACTGTCCCCACTGCCATGAGATCTTCCCGGAGCTCCTTCCTTGTTGTCCTTGGGTTAGCCTTGACTCTTCGGACAAGCCTGGCCTCGGCACGGGAGGACACTTTCAAAGGCTGTCCAGGCCGTGGAAGGCTAACAGTAGTTCCATAAGCCTTCCACTTACGGATGATGCTCCCAACAGTGGAGACAGGGAGGCCCAACTCCTTGGAAAGGGTTTTGTACCCCTTCCAGCCTTGTGACCCTCCACGATCTTGTCTCTGATGGCCTTGGAATGCTCCTTTGTCTTTCCCATGTTGACCATGTCTGAGTGCTGTTCTCAAGTTTGGGGAGGGTCTTAAATAGTCAGAAAAGGCTGGCAAAAGAGATCTTTAATCCACACATGTGAAGCTCATTATTCTTGGTGCCTGAACTACTTCTTAATACTTTAGGGGGACCAAACAGAATTCTTGTGGCTTGAGGGGTTGAATAATAAATGACACTCTGAATTAACTTTTAACGTTTTAAAAAAAAAAAAAAAAATTTGCTGCAGTGCATTTCCCACTTCCAGGCTGATCTACAGTACAAATGTCACAATGCCAAGTTAATTCCGCATGTGTCAACCAGCTAAATCTGCAGGGGGTTAAATACTACTTGTAGGCACTGTACATAACACACTGAGACTTCTGTAGATACATCATATAGGATATATTGAGACTACTGTATACATCATATAGGATACACTGAATGCTGTATATATAACATAGGCTACACTGAGACTCTGCTGTATATACATCACATGGGATATACTGAGACTGCTGTATATACATCTCATAAGATACAGTGAGACTTTGCTGTATATACATCACATATAATACGCTGAATTAATGCTGTATATACATCACATAGGATACACTGAGACTGCTATATACATCACCTAGGTAGGAGCAGGATAGGAGAGTGGAGCACAATAATTTCGCCCACAAAGAACATCCTGGCACGGGCCAACGTCAGACTTAATCCAGTATGTGCAGGCACTTTACAGAAAAATGAAAGGGCTGGAGGTTGGAAAACTGGCCCAAGTACAGCGACACACTCGGAATCTGCCTGAGGGCTGGACTAAATTATATCATAAAGCATATATGGCACACAGGCTGGATTTTCCCCACTCCAGGTTATATAAAGAATGGTATAAAGTTGTATTTATTGCTAGATGTAATAATGGATGTCAGAGATGTATGGTATATAGTTGAATTTGTGTTTAGTAAAGGTAATAATTCATAGTAATTCAAAATTAGAGGTTTCCCAAAGAAATGGAAAAATGAGTCCATGTACACGACACTCTCTGCTGTGCAGTTCTCAATACCTGTGTTTTTTCTTTTTCCAAACAGAAGAAACAGAACACCTCAGACATCCTGCAAGATCTAACAGGAAGAAACATATCAGATTATCTAGTAAAGACGTATGCGCAGATTATTGGAAAAAGGTAATAAATATCTTTACATTTCTTCAGGCATATCACCAGCCCATAAATTATGATAGTCTGTCACTTGTTTCCATCCCAAAATTTCAAGCTAAAATAGAACCATAAAAAACAGAGGCAGAGTATTAGTCAGGTATAGCAAGGTCTAGCCGATCATGGGACACCTCTGAATATACAGCTGATAGTAGCCGATTGCTTGTTTACTATGTCTGCATTTTCTGTCTCTTGCTGGATTTTTTTTAAATATATATAGTATGTAACTAAAAGATATGATAATTCAACCTATCCAGTTCAATTAATGTCAGATTATAAGAAATACTATGTATTGAAAGTTTTTGTTAAAATGTTGTACATGTGAAACAATTTGTAATGCTGTTTTTTTCCCCAATTTTTTTTAGCTTAAAGAACAAGATCTGGGTGAATGAGTTTAGGTATGTAATTGTGCTAGTCACCTTTTTATGCTCTCTTCATGTATATTAAAATAAAAGTAAGAACATTCCATATCGGTGTTAGTATTAGTCAATGGTAACATCTGCATTGTAAGGCTCCATTGCAGCTTCCATCATGTTTGATGTAAAAATAGTGGTGCAGGTAGCTCCATTTTTCCCTCTAAAATGACTCTACTTATGGCACCACATAAGAATAAGTGTAAAATCCCAGGCTTACTATTGTGTATCTATTTGGGGTGACAGTAATTGTTATTTTATCGTATCTCTTTATCTTCCTATATGCACTTGTTTATACTCCAGATATGGTGGTTTCTCGTTGGGTGCGAGCAGTTCTCCAGCATTACCACCCAGTGAAGAAATTTTGTCCTCCATTAGACACATCAAGAAACGACTAGACATGGCCAAGGTACTTCATTCTGAACATTTTCTGTTATTATACTTAACCTACTTATCCTATTTAACGTCTTTTTTGCACCCATGGTCCAGCTGTATATTGAAATGTATGTAAATTGGTAATGAGATGAAATTTACATATTCATTTATGATGTTAAAATTCAAATCATGAAAATACTGGTGGATTTTAGGACAGAGCTATAGACTTGATACTGTCATTTTGCAGTCATGGTATATGAAAATGTATTTTAAATATATACTACGTATCAATATCATTAATTAGACTGGTGTACCAATAGTCATGTCTTTGGTTTTGTCTTCTTTCGTTCTCAGAATGGGGCTGCTAACCGTTTCCTTGACAGCTTTGGGATATTTATGAAAGGACTTGATGCAAAAGATAATGTAAAGGTAATGATTTACTACTTTCCATACTTCAGTTATTTTTATTTGCGTGAGTTCTCTGACTGTAATTCAATCATTACACTCCTTACAATTTGATAAAATGTTTGAGGAATCTCAGATAATTCTGATAAAATAGGAGATTCTGTGCTTATTTGGCCTTTGGGTGTGCATCCTAAATTGCACTAAAGTGGGTGCCTTTGGCAATGATGGCCCTGAGATCTCACCCCCGACCGCCCACATGGTGCCTGAAAGCCTTTGGATCTAGGAACATTGCCTAGTTTATTGATTTGGCCACATTTGGGTATTATTTGGGCAACTTGCTGCTGTATTATGTGGGAATTGTATGACATGGTTACTTGGATACTATATCATTGTATTACGTGGGGACGATATTGTAAGTAGGATGTGTCATTGGAAGATCCTGCACTGGGCACTATGGCACTATCTAAACTAACTATGAATGTTTCTGATTCTTTGTGACATCTACTGGATCATCCTCAGCGACAATATCTGTCTTGTACTGCATGTTACTAGTAGAAATTGTAGTGCACACAAGTTTTGGGAGGTCTAAGTAAAGCAGGGTGTAAGTCCTCTACATTTCAAAGATCTTCTGCACACTCTGTAGTCCATTGCGAAGATGATAATGCTTTATTATGAAAAATTGACAGTGATGCTCGTAGTTGAATACTTCATCAAGAGATTATTGTCTTCAGTGACAATAGTTAGCTTTTGACGTTTCGCCCCTCCTGGGTCTTTGTTGTAGACTTTGCTGGATAGAGATAAAGGAAGATGTGGTATGGCACTGGAAGTGCTAAGTCAGAAGAAAAAATAGTTCCGGGACTACCTTCTTTCTGACTTATCACTCGCAGTGCCATACCATATCTGCCCTCTTCTCTTACCGGGGATGTCTATGATAAAGACCCTGGAGGAGCGAAACGTCAAACACTATTGTCAGTGAAGATAATCTCTTCCTGAAGTATTTACCTTTGTGCATCACTGTGAATTAAGTGTTTTACGATAAAGCATTATCGAGTGTGCTGTATATGTATTAAACCTGTACTACACGTTATCCATGCAGTGTATTCGTGAGTGTGCTGCAGTGATCACAGATCAGGACTGTATATTTTCAGGTGTGGTTTAATAACAAAGGCTGGCATGCGATCGGTTCTTTCCTGAATGTGATGAACAATGCCATTCTCCGCTCCAGACTACCTGAGGGAAAGGACCCTGCCAAATATGGGATTACAGCCTTCAATCATCCATTAAACCTCACCAAGGAACAGCTATCTGAGGTTGCACTGTAAGTATTGCCATTAGTTTTCCTATGCAATAGGCTATAGTGACTATAAGCAGTGCACTTTGATGACTAATTTCTCCATATTGCCTCTTCTATATATTCCATAGGATGACCACATCGGTGGATGTCTTGGTTTCCATCTGTGTCATTTTTGCCATGTCATTTGTGCCAGCCAGCTTTGTAGTTTTCCTGATCCAGGAGAGAGTGAGCAAAGCCAAGCATTTACAGTGTATTAGTGGGGTGAAGCCTGTAATCTACTGGTTGGCCAACTTTGTGTGGGATATGGTAAGAGGACAAAGCAGCAGGAATACTTTTATCTGTATGATAGTAACGTGGTGTAACAGAACAGGCCACATCTGATGGATTCTTTGTCTCTTTCCAGTGTAACTATATTGTGCCAGCCACTTTGGTCATCATAATATTCATCTGCTTCCAGCAAGACTCATATGTGTCTTCTTCCAATTTACCAGTATTGGCACTTTTACTTTTGCTATACGGGTAAGATATTTATTGTATTTGGTGTTGTCTATTTCATACACATAAAGATTTTTCAGTGAGTCGGTCTTAACTTGCTGAGCACATATGCTGCGTATTTAAAGGGGTTCTCCATGAATAGAAAGAAAAATCTAAGTAAATGGTATTATGAATAAGCTCCTAAATACCTTTAATTAGCAAATCGTGCTTGTTTTGTCTTGGGAGCAAACCACTATAGCACAGTGAAATGGCCTCCATCCACTGACATAAACCTGCCCTAGAATATTATGAGGACTGGTATCTATGAGCATGTGCAGTAGGAAGCTCCATCCGTCCTGTCATGTAGGAAGATGTGCTGCCAGTGAATAGTCTGATGAAATACTGGAGATATCATGGTTGTTAAAGCTAAGAAGATGCTGCTCACACTACTGTCTACTGACCTGCTGCTGTGACCTAGAGATAGCCACACACTACTGGTATAGATTATCTCCTGGTCACAGCTGCGGAGCTTCATACTGCACATGCTCACTAACACTTATATTATTAACATTCTGTGATTTGCTAAAGAATTTAGGAAATTATTTACATTGACATTGCTTTTATCTTATTTTTTTTCTATTCCTGAAGGACACCTTTGAAATGTCTCTATCAGAGCGTTACTTGTCTTCATCCATGTCACTACAGTGATGATGCACACACAAAACTGAATAGAAGTGCAGAACCCATGATCAGGTGTTCAGGAGTAGGGATGAGTGGACCCATGGAAGTTCGGATCTCTCTCTCATTCTCTTTCATTCATTCTCTCTTGTTCATTCTCTCCTTAATTCATTCTCTCCTTTATTCTGTTTCAGTTTCATTCCTTCATTCTCTCTCATTCTCGTTCTCTGATTCATTCTCTGATTCATTCTCTCTCTCATTCTGTCTCTGATTCATTCTCTCTCTTTCATTCATTTTCTCTCATTCATTCTCTCTCTTTGTCATTCATTCTCTCTCATTCATTCTCTCATTCATTCTCTCTCATTTATTTTCCCCTGGAACTCCAAACATTGCAACGGACTTACAGGAGAAGTCCGTGTTCGGCGTTTAGCACCACTCACTAACTGTCCGGTACAAACCCCGAACTTTTAAGATCGTGTTCTCTCATCTTTATTCAGGAGCATTGTCTTTGCAGCATTATTTTATTATTTGTAGTTCAATGCTATCTGAGAGCTTTCTCCTCAAAGATCACTAATCTTTGGTTTATCTTTTAGGTGGTCTATAACTCCTCTGATGTATCCAGCTTCCTTTCTTTTTAAGATCCCCAGCACCGCCTATGTGGTGCTAACTAGCGTCAATTTGTTTATTGGGATTAATGGCAGCGTGGCCACGTTTGTCCTTGAACTTTTTACTAATAATGTAAGTGTATCTTTCACAAATATGTACATGATTTAGTATTACGGGAGAGCGGTAAACGACTGCTGATTTGGCCATTACATAACAGGCTGTTCATTCTTTTCAGAAACTGAACAACATCAATGACATTTTGAAGTCAGTCCTACTTATCTTCCCTCATTTCTGTTTGGGAAGAGGACTCATTGACATGGTGAAGAATCAGGCCATGGCCGAAGCTCTAGAAAGATTTGGTGAGTAGTTCTCTGTATACGGTCTTTCTTATAGTGGGCTATAATTGCAGATATGTGATTAACTTTTGGTCTCCTCTAACTGTACAGGAGAGAATCGCTTTGTCTCTCCGATGTCCTGGGATCTGGTTGGGAGAAATCTCTTTGCCATGGCTGTAGAAGGAGCGGTGTTCTTTGTTATAACTCTGCTGATCCAGTATCGCTTTTTCATCAAACCCAGGTAGGTGTTGACTTTTTCAAAGCATCAACTTCTGGTCTTCCTCCTATACACTCTGCAGGCATTCCTGTATTTATACACTAAACACTAAATTCTTTGTAATAGAGGAAAAATCTTCCGAAGACCGTGAAATATCATTTTCAGCACTGACACTATTTCAGGAAATGCTAGAGGGAATTAGAGGCATTAGAAACTCAATAATTTCCCTGAATTGTAAGACAGAATCAAAAAGGCATACAAGTATCTGATCACTTGACAAGAGCCCGTTTCTCTCCAGGCCAGTGTCTGCAAAGCTTCCACCAGTAATTGATGAGGATGAAGACGTGGCAAGGGAGCGGCAGAGGATAGTGAATGAAGGAGGTCGGAGCGACATCTTGGAAATCAAAGGACTGACGAAGGTATGGACATGCTCACACCTGTTTAGTATGGTGAAGCTCCCCTTGGCTGACTCGTGATCTGAATGTTGCCTCAGGCCCTAACAGGCAAGCATCACACCTGCTTCACATCATACTATGAATCTAAGTCTTGGAGGCCACAGGGACAAACTTTATACATTTTTGGAATACTTATATTAGGACGTTGGCATTGACAGATAATTAGTTTTGATGGCCATCTTTACATATTTCGTATTTACTCTGTAACTGTGTAAGGGCTACTACGCTATTCCATGCATATACTTTTGCATTGTAATTCATTGATGGTCAAGAGAATGTTTTGTAGAGGAATAGTGCTACTCAGAAGGGAATACAGTGTCAAAAGTGATTGCTGCATACATGTATCTATGTCTTATTGGGAACCTCTATTGGAAAGAGCAAAGAGGCGCTAGAGGGAATGCCTGCTTTATCGCCTACTAGCCTATTCCAGCGTTTTCTTTTTGCTTCTAGAAGATGAATCCTAAAGTATCTAATATCTAGACATGATTATAGCACAGTTTATGATCATAGTACAGAACTTATTCACATGGTTTGGACTTTCTTCTAATCATAGCCTCCATTTTCAGATCTACGGAATGAAAAGAAAGCCAGCTGTTGACAGACTTTGTGTGGGAATACCCCCAGGAGAGGTACTGTACCACCCCTCAGATTATTTATATACCCATCCATCTACAGTACATTTCTGCTTCTCATTAACATTTTATCTTCTAATCAACACCAAATACTATATATATCCCATTAACAAGGTCCTTACAGAGTAAAACATACTAGTTGCAAAAGTTGAATTTCTCATTAAAGTTAATTATATCACATGAAACTATTGTAACACGCCATCTGTACTTCTTGACTAAAAGGCACAATGTAAGTATTATTACTATGATCATGTACAAGAAAGTTAACAAACTCTCTGCTGCTTGCAGTGTTTCGGCCTGCTGGGTGTTAATGGTGCTGGTAAGACTACAACATTCAAGATGCTTACTGGAGATACCAATGTGACTGCTGGAGAAGCCTTCTTGAAGGGACACAGGTGAAATTTTTTGTTACATATGTAGTATCAGGGTCAGCTCCATGTTTATGTGGTAACTTGAGTGATAAAATCATAGTGTTTTTTTAGTCAGAAATCCATTCTTTCATAGTCAACAATGAAGCATAAGGCTCACTGTTAGTGTTTCTGCCTCCCATACTGTATGACCTGGGTCATGTGACCTA
Source organism: Phyllobates terribilis (assembly GCF_046119375.1). Classification (NCBI taxonomy): domain Eukaryota; kingdom Metazoa; phylum Chordata; class Amphibia; order Anura; family Dendrobatidae; genus Phyllobates; species Phyllobates terribilis. Next base: position 112,507,125 of record NW_027362761.1, on the reverse strand, counting down.
GTTAAGAGTTTTCAAAAGTAAAATGTGCAGATGCATCCTCCATAGCACTGTTAGCATGTTGGAAGAGAGCCCCTTTGTGTAGTGTAGTAGAAATGACATAGTGTAGTAGAAATGACATTGGACAATAGAGACTGCGTGTTAGAATCAGAAACTACATCTTGTGTGATGGAAAGTACACAGGAAGCAGAGCAGAGAGCGGTAGAGGGCCATTACTTCTCCAGTGTACCATGGCATCCATCCGATATTGCCATGTATTGATGCTGGCCCTGGGTGGTGTACTTATAGTAACTTGAATGCATCTGCATGTGTATCCTATTCATTTATATGTGTGTATATATACAGTACAGACCAAAAGTTTGGGCACACCTTCTCATTTAAAGATTTTTCTGTATTTTCATGACTTTGAAAATTGTACATTCACACTGAAGGCATCAAAACTATGAATTAACACATATGGAATTATATACTTAACAAAAAAGTGTGAAACAACTGAAAAAGCAGCTAAGTAAAGAAAAACGAGTGGCCATCATTACTTTAAGAAATGAAGGTCAGTCAGTCCAAAAAATTGGGCAAACTTTGAATGTGTTCCCAAGTGCAGTTGCAAAAAACATCAAGCGCTACAAAGAAACTGGCTCACATGAGGACCGCCCCAGGAAAGGAAGACCAAGAGTCACCTCTGCTTCTGAGGATAAGTTTATCCGAGTCACCAGCCTCAGAAATCGCAGGTTAACAGCAGCTCAGATTAGAGACCAGGTCAATGCCACACAGAGTTCTAGCAGCAGACACATCTCTACAACAACTGTTAAGAGGAGACTTTGTGCAGCAGGCCTTCATGGTAAAATAGCTGCTAGGAAGCCACTGCTAAGGACAGGCAACAAGCAGAAGAGACTTGTTTGGGCTAAAGATTACAAGGAATGGACATTAGACCAGTGGAAATCTGTGCTTTGGTCTGATGAGTCCAAATTTGAGATCTTTGGTTCCAACAACCGTGTCTTTGTGCGATGCAGAAAAGGTGAACGGATGGACTCTACATGCCTAGTTCCCACTGTGAAGCATGGAGGAGGAGGAGGAGGTGTGATGGTGTGGGGGTGCTTTGCTGGTGACACTGTTGGGGATTTATTCAAAATTGAAGGCATACTGAACCAGCATGGCTACCACAGCATCTTGCAGCGGCATTGCTATTCCATCCGGTTTGCGTTTAGTTGGACCATCATTTATTTTTCAACAGGACAATGACCCCAAACACACCTCCAGGCTGTGTAAGGGCTATTTGACAAAGAAGGAGAGTGATGGGGTGCTACGCCAGATGACCTGGCCTCCACAGTCACCAGACCTGAACCCAATCGAGATGGTTTGGGGTGAGCTGGACTGCAGAGTGAAGGCAAAAGGGCCAACAAATGCTAAGCATCTCTGGGAACTCCTTCAAGATTGTTGGAAGACCATTTCCGGTGACTACCTCAAGAGTGTGCAAAGCAGTCATCAAAGCAAAAGGTGGCTACTTTGAAGAACCTAGAATATAAGACATATTTTCAGTTGTTTCACACTTTTTTGTTAAGTATATAATTCCACATGTGTTAATTCATAGTTTTGATGCCTTCAGTGTGAATGTATAATTTTCATAGTCATGAAAATACAGAAAAATCTTTAAATGAGAAGGTGTGTCCAAACTTTTGGTCTGTACTGTATATATATAAGGAATGGCATTTAGTGAGATATAAATAACATCAGTGTCCTTAGAAACCAGTTGCCGTTGTTTGCTGACTGTCATCGGTGTCACTTTCACAGGTCCAGAAATTCTATAATTTGATAATCTCTTTAAGAAAAATTCCAGCTCTCACAGATGCAAATTGCAGATGCAGTACGTATAGATATTTTAAGAGAATAATCATCTTGTGTATATTTTGCAGTATCTTGTCTAATATTCAAGAAGTCCATCAGAATATGGGGTACTGTCCTCAGTTTGATGCCATCAATGAGCTGCTGACAGGGAGGGAGCATCTGGAGTTATATGCCTTGTTGCGTGGAGTGCCCGACAAGGAGGTTTGCAAGGTAAGATTTTTTTGTGTGTGACGTTAAAAGGACATCAATATTAAGAAAAATTTGGCTGCTTTCTACCAAAAAACAGTTCCACATCAGCTTGTATTTGGTATTGCAGCTTATCAATATAAACTGTAAAAGAGCTTAGTGGCAATACGAGTTGTAACCTATGGATAGGAATTTAGCTGTCATTTTTTTCTAATTTTGGACGATCCCTTTAAGTATTTACGGTTGCCCTTATATCTTGTATTTCACACTGTACTGCCTGCAAAACGGACCTTTCTCAGGGTCGATCTGGGGAACACACAATTTGCGTGTGCGTTGGGAGGTTTTCATTGTGCTAGCAGCCGTTACCTATTGAACCTATTCCATCATAGAAGATACTTGCAGACTGTCCGATTGCATATTCTTTGAAATGTCTGTAATCTCTGGTACCATGCAGTCATGGCATATATTATCAGGCCATGTTCACACGTTCAGTATTTGGTCAGTATTTTACCTCGGTATTTGTAGCCAAAACCAGGAGGGGAACAATCAGAGGAAAAGTATAATAGAAACAAGTCACCACTTCTGTATTTATCACCCACTCCTGGTTTTGGCTTACAAATACAGAGGTAAAATACTGACCGAATACTGAATGTGTGAACGTGGCCTTACAATCACTGCCAACCAATTCCCAAAACTCATTTTTGTTTTATATTGCCTCAGTTAAAACAGAGTTTAGCCACAACATATGATATTTTTCATCTTTTAATTAAATGAAATGATTGGCTACTTTATCTTTCTATAAAGAAATGAGTAATATGTTAGTACTAAGAATAAACTAATCTATAATATCCCAGGTTCGTTTGTGAAGTGTCTCCCACTTGTTAGCACAGCCTTCCACAGACTGCACAGAGCTCAAAATGGCTGCTGGTGGAGAGACACATGGCCAGTCCTGTCAAAAAGCCTCATCCAATTGAAAAACACTTGAAATGGGAAAGATGTTTTCAGGTGGAGAACTGGTCAGGTCACATCTTCCTCCATCATCGGCCATTTTGAGAACAGAAGAACTGTGCAGTCGGTGATGAAAGATGAGAGCCTGTAATAGTTATATACTAGTAAGCACTAGTGATGAGCGAGCATGTTCTGTTAACCCTTTCGGCGAGCATGCTTGGGTGCTCGCTGAGTATCTTCGGCGTGCTCGGGTGTTATGTTTGAGTCACTCCTTGTGCAAGCTTTGCGACTGTTTGAAAGCTTTAATACATGTGAAGAATGCCTAAGAAACAGGCATTCATCACATGTATTAAAGCTGTCAAACAGTCGCAAATCATGAGCATGGAATGACTCAAACATAACACCCGAGCACGCTGAAGATACTCAGAAAACACCCGAGCATGCTCTTAAATCTCTAGTAACGAGCATGCTCGGTCATCACTAGTAAGCGCCACAAGATCAAGTCCTCAACAAATTTGGTAAAATAAAGATAAAGTGGACAGTCTCTTTAAGTTGCATGCATTTTGTTTTGTTGGAAATAATGAGAAGTAGCATTTTTTGAGCCAAGCTTGTTTTAGTAGATCTGATATTTTTCAGTTACATTTTATTATCATTATTACGATCTAGGATTTATCTTCCTACATTCCAGTAGTGTAAAGTTGATGATGTTCTTGTACCCTTTGCTAGGTTGCGGAATGGGCTGTTCGGAAGTTAGGCTTAGTGAAATACTCCGACAAATGTGCGGGAGGCTACAGCGGAGGAAACAGGCGGAAATTGTCCACAGCTATTGCCTTAATAGGAGGACCACCAGTAGTATTTCTAGTAAGCTATTTATTTACTTCTCTTTTTTATTACTTTCCTCCATAATATCTAAATATCATATAGAAAAAAATGGCTGCTATATTTGCAAAACTTTAATGCCTGATGCTTAAATGGGTTGTCCACCTTTGGGTTTTTTTTTTTTTTTTTTTTTTACTGAAATGCATGTGTTTGGTTCTAAAAATTATGTTTTGCAAATGGCGTTCATTAAAATTTTCCACCGTTTGCCTTCTATATGTTGTTGCATCTATTGTTGGCTGCAGAATGTATTAACTGAGATGGGGTCAGGGGTAACTTTTATATCTGTCTTTATCCAAGCTCCTCTCTCAGCTGATTTACGGCCACAGACCACATCAAAGTTGAATGTGTAGGGAAATAAAGAGCCAATAAAAGACAAACGGTGCAACATTTTTCATGAAACTGGATTTTAGCCCCAAATACATGCACTTCCGTAAAAAAAAGTCCCCTAAAGGTGGACATCCCCTTTATAGTAATTTTAGAGTATCAAAAAAATATTAAATCTTTAAAATGACAGGATGAACCAACCACAGGAATGGATCCTAAAGCAAGGCGCTTCTTATGGAACTGTGCCCTGAGTGTTATTAAAGAAGGAAGATCCGTGGTGCTAACTTCACACAGGTTAGTGTTACTTCTAGAAATACATTTCAGAAAAGTGTGGTCAGAAAGTATTACAACTTGAGGTCTTTTGCATGTGCATTTTCAGAAACAGCAGGAGATATTCACAATACTTACCTAGAGATAACAATGTCCATCTATAGTAGTACTAATATAGGAGCTTGACATGAGTAACCTTATCGGTATTGTTTAGTAATTTAATGTACTGTTTCTTGCCTTGTACAGTATGGAAGAATGTGAAGCTCTCTGCACAAGAATGGCTATTATGGTCAATGGCCGATTTAGATGCCTGGGGAGTGTACAGCATCTAAAGAATAAGTAATTCAGATTTCTTTTCTTTTTACATTAACTGCATTGTTTATATTAGATTATTGCATTCGTTGCGTTTTATATGCTATAGTCATGTCTTTGTCTTCTACTCTGCCATAAAACACTGAGACTGATCTATGATATTTTATTTTTTTCATATAAATGATGACAGAACTATGATGAAACAATATATTATATAAAAAAAGCCATTCAATTTAATCTTTAGATTTTAGAAACTCATGTAAAGAATGAAAGAATAGTAACGGATTTGTTCTGCTCAACAGATTTGGCGATGGGTATACCATCATAGTAAGGATATCCGGGTCAAACCCAGATTTAAAGCCCGTGGAAGAGTTTTTCAGTCATGCTTTTCCAGGGAGCGTATTAAAAGAGAAACATAGAGGAATGTTGCAGTACCAGCTGCGCTCTTCACAATCCTCCTTGGCCAGGATCTTCAGCATCCTTTCCAAGAACAAGAAAAGACTTCACATTGAAGATTATTCAGTCTCTCAGACCACTCTTGACCAAGTAAGTACTTACAAAATAAGTGGAGGTTCCTTTCATGGTTCGGAAGATCCTGCAATTTATCAATGACATCATTTATTGATGACACTCGTATTCCTCATTGGCCCTGACTCATAATTGCAATTTCTTCACTTATTTGGAGTATTTTTCTCTTTTCCTAGTGGCTTTAGTATTTCAGCCTTATTCTCTGTATGTTTTTTCAAGTTATCTTTTTTTTTAGGTCTTTTTTTTATTATTTCTTCTCAATATCTTTGTTTATCCGAAATGTGACTTTTACAAAATATTGCATTTTTTTTGGGCAAATCTCACTCCAATCCCTTCTCCTGGAATAAGGTTTCTATAAGAGTTATCAATTTGGCGCATTTTCGCAACTGAAAAAAGAAAAAAAAACACTTTTGGTGTTAAGTTGCAAGAACTGGTTAAAGATAATAAAAAACAGCTTTTTTTTTATTTTTGCGCCAAATTCATGAACCATGAACCATTTTGAAGAATTTGGAGTAAAAGACATCAGCAAATCCCACAAGACAAAAAAATAAAATGGACTTTAATAAACCGTTAATGTTGAATTCGGCCTTTTGTCTTTTGGCGGTGGTTTACTTTTATACTTGCTTCATATATCTTGGTCTAATTTTCCATCTAGTGGTAGAAAAAAGGTTTCAATGTAAACTCTGATGACATGCAATATAAAACTTTTAGTTTTTAATACCATAAAATCATGTAAGTTTCTACCTTGTAAGGGTAAAAAGATGGCCTAAAAATGTGTTCACAGAAGTAGCCTACTATTCGCTCTATACTATATACTTTAAAACTTTTTATGTTGCAATCGCAAAATTTAGAACATTATCACATGAACACTTCTGAACAGAATAGATGATAGTTTTTAGACTCCCACTCTACTGAATAATGGGATGACAGTGGTGGGGGTCCCATTTATAACTTATGATGTGGACAGATGATAAATTTCATTTCTGGATAAAAATGTTTAAGAGCGTTATGTTACAACTATCCTCTGTATATTAATAGAAGAGGTTAAAGGTCTTTTATCACGGCTGAGAGGTTACCTCTTTTTTTATTGGAGATTCTCAAAATTTTTCTTGCAAACAATACACATTATGTTTAAATATCTTAGCCAGACTGTGCAACTCTTTATCCAATTACATGACGTGTATAGTAGGTTTTTTTGGCGTCATCTGGGTGGCTAAAATGTTACACAGAACAAGGAGATCCACATAGAAAATACTCAGTTTTTCATGCAGACTGCCATGAGATGATCTGAAAAGGGGCAATGGCCTTCACCATTCACCCTCATTTTACAAGACATTTTCTAAACAAACATTTTTTTTTAGATCCATTAAACAAAGGATAGCGTTTTTTGAAGCTAAAACACTGACAAAATGCCCCAAAACACCCCTATGCTGTCTTTTAGTTTTCCCAAGTTTTTCTATTGTAGAGTATAGAGCATCTTCTTAATGAAAAACACTAGAATAGAGTATGTTACTTCTTTTATTGTAGAGTATAGAACATCTTCTTAATGAAAAACACTAGAATAGTGTATGTTACTTCTTTTATTGTAGAGTATAGAACATCTTCTTAATGGAAAACACTAGAATAGAGTATGTTACTTCTTTTATTGTAGAGTATAGAACATCTTCTTAATGGAAAACACTAGAATAGAGTATGTTACTTCTTTTATTGTAGAGTATAGAGCATCTTCTTAATGGAAAACACTAGAATAGTGTATGTTACTTCTTTTAAAATCTTGGCATCTTTGAAAGTCTGAAGCGTTTAAAAGACATTAAAAAAAATCAGAACATATGACCAGCAAGTCATTTTCTCATAGAAATTAATATGACCATTCTTTTGATTACTTTATTTGCACTTTTTACTGCCTTTTTCTTTTCAGACCTGCTCAGAAAACTGCCAGAAAATGTTTCTATTTTTTTTTTTTTTTTTTAAAGAAGCACTCCCACCAATATTTTTTCATTAAATGTGTGTATGCATGTTATGTAGTGCGAGTATATTAATATTCTCACCTACAGCTGCTTTCTCCGGTGTCCTGCGCCGTTCTTTTCTGTGACATCACCGCTCTGCAGACTGGCCGGGGTCACACTGAGCTCTGTATGACCTGGAAGTATCTTTTACAATGTAAACTTATGGAGCATCAGAACGTGCTTCCACAGGCTTTCATTGTAAAATAGACTTCCGGCTCACGCATATAATGGGCCGGCTAGTCACAATTGTGGTGACGTCACAGAGAAGCAGAGCAGAACGGCGTTGGATTCCGGAGAAAGCGATGATTGTATTAATACACTCACACTACATAACATGCATGTACACAGGGCTGTGGAGTCAGTAAGCCAAACCTCCGATTCAGACTCCTCAATTTCCATGACACCAACTCCACGACTCCGACTCCCTCATACATGGCTCATGTTTAAGTGATAAATTTACTGTAGCACAGATTCATCTCAGCTAAAAGTCTAGACCCTTAGATCAGGAGTAGGACAGACATTTATAGGACATTTCATAACTTTCCCAAATTCTTATGAAAAAAATATTTCCCACAAACTGCATTGATTTACTGTACACAATTTATTATATATTTTAGGAGTTTGAGTCGGTCCATTTTATACCAACTCAGATTCCGACTTCACCAAAATGGACACAGACTCCGACTCCACGACTCCGACTCCACAGCCCTGCATGTACACACACACATTTAATCAGTAAAAAGTTAGTGGGTGTGCTTCTTTAAAGAAAATTTCATTAGGTAAACTTAAACAGAACCTGTGAGCAAAAGAAAGTGATTTACCTACAGTGGTAATCTACAGGTAAATACTGTTTTAAACATATGCACGTGTTGTAATTGGAAGTGCAGCTGCAGGGAGAAAATAAAGTTATGTTCTCCCTGCAGCCACTCGCTGCCACGCATTGGGGAGATGCCAGAGTGCGCTGTAACCACGCCACCATCTTCTTGATGAACTTCCTGTTCTGCATGCATGCTGCAGAACAAGATGTCAGCAAACGAGCAGTGGGTCTGCTTCACATAGTTAAAATGGTATTTACCTGCAGATTACCACTATGCAGGTAAATACTGATTGTTTGCTAACAGGTTCCTTTTAATCAACAATAATTATAATCAGATCATAAATATGTAAAATTACAAATATAAATCTTGTTGTGTTTTTTTTTAAATATTTTATGGGGTTCTTTTTCCCCCCGAGAGGTACCTTGCCTGCACATATCTTCCAACTGATACTTGTGTAGGGAAGGGTAATTAACATGATGGAGTGAGAAATAATGTGTCATGGCAATAATGACAGTCGAGAAACCATTCTGTAACAATGAAAACATTGAGCACAAAACCTTTAAAATGTTTGATCAAGAAACTTCTCTAGATTTGAATGAATATTCTCTCAAATATTCTCTCACATTTTTATTACTTACATGAAATTTACAAGATGATGTTTCAAGAATAATAAGAACAATCTGAAATTAATATGACGTCTTCTTTATCCTTTCTAGGTGTTTGTTAACTTTGCCAAGGACCAAAGTGATGATGATCTTTTAAAGGACTTGTCACTACATAAAAACCAGACTGTAGTAGATATATCCGTCCTGACATCTTTTCTTCAGGACGAGAAGGTGAAAGAAAGCTGCGTGTGACAAGCCAAACAGGGAAAATCTGGAGGTTTCGTATAAAATGCCTCTCTTGGCAGCAGTTGGGACACAAATGGCCGGGAGTCAGGTCTGTAGGACCAGAGCAGGGAGGCATCTGATACTGGACAACTAGAGCTACCACTCAATGCAATGCAATTCAATGCAATGACAGAAACAATTCCATAACAGAGGCAGTGCCTCTAGTGTTGCCTTGTTGTACTGTACGCAAGTAGAAGACTTGAACGTAGAGGCCAACAGTATGACAATGTGAATCTATAGTGTTGGACCCACTGGATCCTGCTTGAAAGTGGGTTTGAAACGATAGCTATTATATACAATGTAAATTTTTTATTGTTTATTGTATTGTTTTCCAGGATCACAACAATCTTACCACTGACAAATAACGACTAGTAACTATTTATTAATGGCTAGGGCATCTACATGTGTGTCAGGAGATCCATGGTTTGCCCAGAAGGACTAGCTTTAATACCTTGTGATGTTCTAAGTGCTTTGGGTTATCGTGATGTTACCATTTAAGCTACCATGGGTACATTTTGTATGTGCTTTGAAGCAGTGACTCCCTAATATCAGCAATAAAGTCTCAAAAAACAAGTGGCAACTCACACTAAGCCAGTGTAAAATCCTCCTAAACTGAAAAGCCGTTGCATCCCGCATTCATACATGTGCCATGTAGACGGAGGATCCTGGGTCACAAAGTATCATGCATGGGTAGAGCACATGAGTATATAGAGAGTATTTTCTACTGCAGACTGTCCAGCTTTTCTAAATTTGTATTTGGTAGCATTGTTACATGTGCCCTGTGGTGTTATTTCTGCATTTTACTATTGTCTTTAGTACGATTTGTATTCTTTTTACAACTCAAGTAACACTTTAGTGTCCTTTGTCTTACTTTCGCAGACTGCAAAGCCAATACTTACGTTTTTGGGATAATTCTTTAGTTCCAATGTCCTTGTGTAGCATATTCTTCCATCTACTAAACCTATGCACTCCAGGATCTTGAGTCTAGTGCATTTTAAGTACAGTATCCAGTCATTTTAGTTGAACTTATGTGCAGTTTTATTTCCTTCTGTCATATAGTTAATAGAAATAGTACTATAATTGAAAAATGCCTAAAAAAATTGTTCCATACAAGCATACTACTGTTTTTTATTGGCACGTCATTTAAGTTTTGATTACTTTCTGTGTATTACAGATGGTATATTTTTTAAGGGTTTGTCCAAATGCTTTATTTTAGAGAAAAGTAGAAAAAAAAACTTTGCCAAAATAAGCCTGCAGTATACAGTTTTTTTTCTTTAGTCAAACAGTTTCACTGCCACATTATATCTTTTTCTCAGGTAGAATATAATGTAATGGAGATAATCAAACACAACAATAGAAAACAGATGGAGCATAGCCAAGTGTGAGCTGGGGGGGGGGGGGTGAGTATGATTAGTGATTACATATGCTGAAAAGTATCACAATGCACATACAATGTAACATGGTCAGATATAGAGTCAGCACTGCTGCATCTGTATAGTAACGCCTGTGCCACCATGGCATCCACTAGGGCTGCAGTGCGGACAGGTGCCACTTGTTGCTGCTGCCCAGGTAAGTGTGTAGACCAGGGTTGTCAAACACACACTGACATCACAGCCCCCTCTCTCACCACACCCAGGTCCAACACCGGACCCCACTTCTCTTCAGATAAGTGGCCATGATCTGGAACTGAAACGATAACCATTAGAATGGACATTTGACAAAAGTATATCTAATGACGACCTGCACAAACCGTTAGAGTGCTATATATCTAGTTTACAGGTAGCCCACCCAAAGGGCATTAGTAAAAAAAAATGACCTTGCAAATATTGTTAACGTGGATTTTTACGTATGCAGAACTATTCAGGAAAGTTAAAGTGCTTTCTGTAATATTATTCTACAAGAAATGTTGTAGTTTGGTACTAACGGTTATGCTGTTAGCAGTCACTGGTAACGTACATGCCTGCATATCAGTTTTCCAAAAAGCCATTTTGGAAAAAAATTCCCCCTAAAAAGGCTTTGAGAAGAAATGCCTCTTAGCCCCTAGAACAGAGAAAGTTGCTTTGATTTGGTGGTAAGAAAAGAATGTGACAATGAGGAGCAGTTGTTCCATGAACAGTTTCCTTGAAATGCTTGTACCGTAAATAAGCCTTCCATTCAATCTTATCAATGCAATTTTTGTGGTTTTTACCTCAGTCTATGCAAAAAGTTTAATTCCCGCACCTTCTGCGCTACACAAAATGAGATCTTTTTATTTTTTCTCAACACTGCCTTACCAGATGGCACTAACTTTGGAGAAAATGTTAGGATACCGTTAGTGATAAATGGCTAGGAAATTGCAACTTGTGCCACATGCCTATATGGGGCCATAGGTATAGTGCAAGTTAGTGACATCTATGCCATACTGATTCGCTGTCCAGATTACTGCACATTCTGCATTTGTTCATGTCGGTGTGACAATGGATATGTATTCATATCATCTGTGTCTGTGGTTTGCTTTATTGGGAACATTTAGCAAATGCCTGGTAAGAATAGGACATTTTTAATGGGTAGGAATTCACAGATTCATTCATTTCGTGAATTATCTCGTTCTTCAGATATCACATGCCACTAATTTTTCTTTATTCTGGTTGGATAAAAGACGCCACAAGTGATGTGGGAGCTTGACGTGCAGACGCATATCTGTGTAGCTCCGAATCAGAAACATTTCTCCCATGTGATGTTTTACATGCATTAGGTTTCATTATTTTTGGTCCTTCATTCCAAGCACTTTACGCTGTTATTAATGGGATCTATTTTTGCACTGGAATACCCATTAACATTGCAAAAAATGTAAAAAGTACAAAACAGAAAAAGTTTAAAAAAAAGTTAAAAAAAGGTTTTACAATATAGTAGTTTCTAAGTTAAATCCTTACATTGATATTTCCATGACTGAAAAATATTTGTATTGTTATTAACTGTTTAAGTATTAAAGTATAGACTTAGATCTATGTTAATTGCCTTGTATTAAGTCACAAAGTTAAATAAAATGAAAAAGTGACACCTAAGTTATGTGTTTTGTTCATGTTCTGCAGCGCTCTTCTGCTTTAACCCCTTCACCCCCAAGCCTGTTTTCACCTTCCTGACAAGGCCAAATTTTCCAATTCTGACCACTGTCACTTTATGAGGTAATTACTCTGGAACGCTTCAATGGATCCCACTGATTCTGAGATTGTTTTCTTGTCACACATTGTACTTTATGTTAGTGGTACATTTAGATTGATATTCTTTGTATTTATTAGTGAAAATATCAGAATTTTGGCAAAAATTTAGAAAATTTCACAATTTTCAAACATTTAAATTTATATGCCTTTAAACCAGATAGTTATATCACATGAAATAGTTAATAAAGAACATTTACCACATGTCTAATCTACATCCGCATCATATTTGAAACATAATTTGTTAGGAAATTAGAAGGCTTAAAAGTTGATCAGCTATTTCTCAAGTTTTTCCAAAAAAAATTACAAAACCAATTTTTTTAGGGACCACATCACATTTGAAGTGACATTCAGGGCCTATGTTACAAAAATACCCAAAAGTGACGCCATTTTAAAAACTGCACCCCTCAAAGTGCTTGAAACCACATTCATTAATTTTATTAACCCTTCACAGGAATTAAAGCAATTTGGAAGTAAAAAGTGAAAATTGTACTTTTTCCCACAAAAATGTTGCTTTAGCCCAAAATTTTGCATTTTCACAAGGGTAACAGGAGAAAATGGACCCCAAAATTTGTTGTGCAACTTCTCCTGAGTACGCCGATACCCCATATGTGGTGGAAAACCACTCTGGGCACATGGCAGGGCTCAGAAGAGAAGGAGCGCCATTTGACTTTTGGAATGCAAAATTGGCTGGAATAGACAGCGGACGCCATGTCGTGTTTGCAGAGCCTCTGATGTGCCTAAACAGTGGAAACTCCCCACGTGACCTCATTTTGGAAACTACACCCCTAACCCTAAAAGGAATTTATCTAGCTGTGTGGTGAACACCTTGAACCCGCAGATGCTTCACAGAATTTTATAGCATTGAGCCGTGAAAATAAAAAATCAAATTTTTTCCACAAAAATGTTTTCTCCCCAAATTTTTCATTTTCACAGGGGTAACAGGAGAAAATGGACCATACAATTTGTTGTGCAATTTGTCCTGAGTACACTGATACCCCATATGTGGTGGAAAACTACTGTTTGGGTGCACAGTAGGGCTCGAAAGGGAAGCAGTGCTATTTGAATTTTGGAGCGCCATTTTGGCTGGAGTAAATTGCAGATTCCATGTCACATTTGAAGAGCCCCTGACATGCCAAAACAACAGAAACTCCCACAAGTGATTCCATTTTGGAAACTACACCTCTCAAAAAATTCATCTAGGGGTGTAATGAGCATTTTTAAACCTCAGGTGATTCACAGAAATGTATAGCATTGGGCTGAGTAAATGGAATATCACCATTTTTTCCACTAAAATGTTGCTTTGGCTCCAAGATTTTAATTTTCAGAAGGGGTAGTAGAAGAAAACGAATGTTACAATTTGTTACACAATTTCTCCTGAGTACGCTAATACTCCATATGTGGTTGAAAACTTCTTTTAAAGCACAGTTCAAAGCTGAGGAGGGAAGGAGCGCCATATTGGAGTGCAGATTTGCTGGAATGGTTTGAGGGTGCCATGTCACATTGGCAGAGCCCCTGAGGTGCCAAAACAGCAGAGCCCAACATAAGTGACCCCACATTACATACTACACTGCTCAATGAATTCATCCAGGGATGCCCTGATCATATTGACACCATATTGACAGAGCTACTTTGGACTCTATCTGGCCTCTGTTCAGCGTTTTCAGATGTACACAAAACTGTGGTCGACCGTGCTTAAAAAGACATACACCACAGTGCCTCCATCTGCCCCACTATAGGGAATCTTCCGCTGGGGTTTCCATCTGAATCACATATTTCATAGATTTACACAGCAACCCGGTTGGAAGCGCTCAGCACAGGGCGCATGATAAATTTGAGCCGAGCCTTACTGCAATTTTTGGGAGGCAAAAATAAATCAACAGCAGATCAAGAATTTTATTTATCTTTTTACGCCATTTCTCGTGCAGTATAAGTGATTAAACAACTCTATTCTTCGGGTCGGTGCGATTACAGCGATACCAGATGTATATCGGGTTTTTGTTTGGCTGCTGTCACACACTAAAAGACGCTTTTTTTTCTTTTACAAAATAACTTTTTGCATTGACATATTCTGAGAGCTATAATTTTTCTATATTTCTGCTGACAGTCATGTGAGGGCTTGTTTTTTTTTGGTACCATTTTCAGGCACGTGACATTTTTTGATCGCTTTCTATTCTGATTTTTGGGAGGAAGAATGAACAAAAACCAGCAATTCAGGAATTATTTTTTGTTTTGTATTTTTTAATGCCGTGCTCCGTGTGGTAAAATTGATAAAAGCAGCTTTATTCTTCGGGTCAGTACGATTACAGCGATACCACATTTATATAATTTTTTTTTATGTTTAGGCGCTTTTCCACAAAAATTTGTTTAGAAAAAAGAACTGTTTTTACTTCACTATATTCTGAGAGCTGTAACTTTTTTATTTCTCCACTGACGTAGCTGAGTTGCGGCTTGTTCTTTGCATGACAAGATGACGTTTTCAGCTATACCATTTTAATTTACATTCGACTTTTTTATTTCGTTTTATTCGTCAGTATTGTGAAAAAGCATTGTTTTTTGCCCAGTTTTTTTTTTTTTTAACAGTGTTCAATGAAGGGGTTATCCAGTGTGATGGTTTTATAATTCGGGTCGTTATGGACGCGGCGATACCAAATATGTGTAGTTTTGTTTTTACATAAATATATGTATTGGTACAATATTTGTTTCATTTTTTTATTTTTTACTTTGTGTTTTTTGTTTTTTTTTATAACTTTTTTTTTTTTAACTTAGTCCTTCTATGGGACTTTAACTTTCAGTACTCCTACATGGTCTAACAGACTTGCCATAATGATCGGGCCCTCATGATGATGTTGAGGGGGCGCCGATCGGAAGGGAGAGGGAAACCCCTCCCTCTCCCAGAATTCTAAATGTTGCAATCACTATCGATCATGGCATTTAAGGGGTTAAATGGCCCGGGGCAGAGCAGGCACTGCTCCTGGCAGTGAGAGCTGGGTCTCGGCTATTATGTACACCGACCTCTCGGCGGCAATCGTGAGGGCACTACTCCTGTGCCCGCATGATCGCCAGGACGTGAGTTTACGTCATAGGTCTTGAACCCCTTCCCGACCATGACATAAACTTGCGTCAAAGGTCATGAAGGGAGGGATTAAAAGGGTTGCTCCATCTTCTTAAATGGGTAAAAACAAGGAACTTACATTTACATCTTTTTTTTTTACCTTTTTTAAGATCAAAGAATTTCTTTAATCTGTTTACAACTGGTGGTCAAGGTTACTTGCCACCGCTGCAGTCCTTCAGAGGAAGCCAGTCTTTTAGGCAAGGAACGAGTGCTTATCAAGCTCTTTGCTATAGAGAAGGGATGTCAATATCATTTTCACTGAGAGCCACATCAGCATTATGGTTGACTTCAAAGGGCCACTTGTAATTGTAAGGGCTCATGCAGACGTCCGTGCAACATGGTTCGAGCATGGACTGCAACGCTCAGACTGGCCATTGGCCAGAGCCATCTCTGGGTAGTAGGGCTTTAAGACAGCTGTCCCTGTGTGGTAGGGCTTGTAAAGGAAAAAAACACAAAGAAGAGCGCTCCATGTGTGAATCGGTAAAACCAGAAAAGGTCAGGAAAGTTAATCACTAATCACTATCAAAGTTGAAAAATTGTAAAATCCATAAAGAAATCTCCAGAGGAGGGGACATATCATCCTCACATTGAACATATGGGATTAATTAAAACTGGGGAAGTGAGAAAGAGCTGACAATTCAACCTCCATCTAAGTAGGACCTCCTGCTGTGAACTGGTAATTACAACAAGGAATCTTATGAGAACCAGCCAAAAAGGCTAGGATTCATATACTCAGCGGATGAGAAGTATACTGCCAAGGTAAGAGTTTCCTCTGTTCAAAGGACTTGTCTCAGATCCTTGAAGCCAGTTGTCAGTGATGAATATTGGGGTTTGCATTGATCTGATATTTATTGGGAGATCTATTTTCAGCATTGTAGCGAATACATGAATATAACGCATTCACTCACATCACTGTAAGATCTGCCAAACACATCCAACTTAAAGCACCACTCCAGTGTTTTTTTTATTGCACTGCTGGAGTGGTGCTTTAAATGTAAGTCCCCTGCCCCCTGTCTCATGCTCACTTGTTGTCCCCTTCGTTCTTTTCTAGCATCGCTCCGGTCCATCTCCGGCGAAAAGTGATCCACCGGCAAGCTCCAGTGTCTGCTGGAGTGCTTCGGAGATCACTTTTAGTGATGGCCGAGCACTAAAATGCTCGATGCTCGGGTCGAGCAAATTGGAATACTCGGGTGCTCGACCCGAGCAACGAGCCCAATGTAAGTCTATGGGAAACTCGAGCATTTTTTAGGCGGCTCTCCCTGGTGGTCTGCAGAGGGCCTAAAAATTGCCCAAATCGATAGGAACAGTGCTCAAATTACATGGGAGCAGCATGGGGAAGATCCCTGGAAGCATTTCTGACTCCCAGGTCACTGCTGTCAGAGCTATTACGCCACTTTTATGGACTCACAATAAAACATACAAAAAGGAATCCAAAATGGATTTCCCTGGGAAATATGTTAAGGAATATCCTTTCCAGAGTAATGATTTGTATATAAGGCAAAATAAATAACCAAAACCAAAAATACTCCTCCACACCTTGGGCTATGTTCACATGTAGCATTTTTTATGCGTTTTTGCACTTTTCCATTGCTTTCAACCAAGACAAATGCATTCACTGGGAAATGTCATTTTAACATTTTACAACCTTATCTGGCCATGTGGTGTGTGATACATTATCAGACACATGCATACAGTGCTGAACAGCATGGGGAAGACCCCTGGAAGTATCTCTGACTCCCAGGTCACTGAATAAAAGTGTGCCAATCATAAGTGATCCTTGGCGCATGCGAAGATGCCTCCCGACATGCACCTGTCGTTGCAGACTTGCAACAATCACCGTCCACGTCCTTGTCCTAGTGCAGCGTTCAGTTGTCCCTACACCATTCCTTGGAATGCAAGCGCAAGTATGCAGCCAGCCACCCACCCACCCCCAGGCTGCAATACTATACGGCCAAATTTTTGACAGCTGCTAGCACTTAAAATGTGGCCTTTTAGGCTCGTGGAGGCGGAAGCTGTCCACATTCTTGTGGCGGCGACGACCAGGTATCCATACTCAGTCCCCAGCCGCCACTATTTGTCCCTGTGTAGTCTCCGCCTTCCAAAAGCACGGGTCCTACAACATTACCCGTGCCCTACCCAGTGAACTTACTGGGAAGGACCGCCTACCCACAAACACGTGGTCAAATGAATGTGGCCAGGGACGGCACGGAGCCAGTCCACAGCTTTTTTTTGCTGAGAGTTGTATTTCACCACAGCCATATTATTTAGCTCGGTAAAAGGACTGGCATAGAGGGAAACCGTATCTACTCTGTGTGTCATTTCTCCCAGGAAGTCCTTTAATGCAGCTTGTTGCATAAGCAATGGCAGCCTGTCCAACATCAGCTCGCACTTGTCGGTGGTGCTTCGACGCACAAACATCTTTCTTTGCGCCATTAATTTCATGATGAGGATGAGGAGGAAGACAAGAGAAAATAGCCAAAATCAGGAAGCGTATACCCATGTGTGGGTGTGAAAAGGTGCATGGGAATACACCTCCCAAAAAAAGACACTGGATTTGAGTTTATGTTATGCTGCTATCATTTGGTGGTGTTGAGAAGTCTGGCCCAATCCAGCCCTTGTTCATTTTTATAAGTCAGCCTGTCAGCATTTTCAGTTGACAGGCAGATGTTCTTATCAGTTATAATTCCACCAGCGGCACTAAAAACCCGCTCTGATAAAAAGCTAGCGGCAGTTCATTCCACGTATCCACCTTGGATACCCAATAATTATAAGGCACAAAGGACGTTGGTACAGTCGACAAGGTACTCCCTCGGCATCTTCCCAAACTTTGCACTACTTGTGAGAGTACCCCGAGCCTCAGGGCTTGTGCGATGGGAGGGGCTGAGAAAAATTCTCCCAAAACTTTGAGTGTTCCCCTGCCTCTGCTGGATTGGAGTGGTCTCTCTCGCCTGTAGTCCTTGGTTGTCCAACGAACTATGACCTCTGCCGCCAGCGTTTTCAGATGGGCATTTTTTTAATAGTTCCGCAACAAGGGCCTTCTGGTACTGCCCATATTTGTAGACCTGTCCGCCTCAGAAATAAGAGATATAAAGTTCTCCTTGTAGAGTGGGTCTTGACGGGTCACCAACCAGCAATGTCACCCAAAATTTTGAGAACGTGAAGGCAGCGTAATATAAACTCAGCCATGCGTGCCAGACTGCTAACAGGCAAGACTTCCGTGTCCTCACCAAGAGGACGAGTGACCATGCTCTCCTCCTCCTCTCTGTCCTCAGGCCATCCACGCTGAACAGACGGTGTGACATTTATGCAGGTAGTACCGTCTATAGGGCATGAAACTAGCTCCTGTTCTTCCTCCTCCTCGTTGTCACCCAATCCACGTTGGGATGAGATGAGGCTGGGCTGTGTGTAATCACCCTGTATGGTTCCTTGCTCCATCTCATCACGCTCCGCCTGCAATGCATCCTCTTTGAGTGTGAGCAGAGAGCATTTCAGAAGACAGATAAGCAGGATGGTGACGCTAATTATGGCGTCATCGCCGCTCACCATCTTGGTGGAGTCCTCAAAGTTTTGGAGGATGGTACATATGTCTGACATCCATGTCCACTCTTGAGGTCTTATGTGTGGAGTATGAACTGAATACCGACGGCCTTGTTGATACTGGTACTCAACAACTGCCCTCTTCTGCTCACAAATCCTCCCCAACATCTGCAGTGTAAAGGTTCCGGCCATTGTCACACACGACCATGCCTGGCAGTACGTTCAGCGGTGTGAGCCACAGATCTGCCTGCTCTTTCAGAGCTGTCCACAACTCTTCAGCATTGTGCGGTTTGTCACCTAAGCATATTAGCTTCAACTCAGCCTGTTGCCGCTTGGCCGAGGCAGTGCTTCCAGCTTATGACTGATGTGGTCAATTAGGAAATGGAGGCTGAAGAGGAGGAGGGGGCTGAAGAGGATGAGGTGCAGGAGCTGTAGACTGAGGGGGCAACCCTGATCGACCTAGGGCCTGCGATTCTTGGCGTCTGGAGGACGTGTTCCATCCCAAGGTCCGACTGGGTCCCGGCTTCCACTATGTTAACGTAGTGTGCCGTCAGCGAGATATACCGTCAGCGAGATGTACCGTCCCTGCCAACAAACACTTGTCCACGTGTCTGTAGTTAGGTGGACTTTCCCTGTAACTGCGTTGTTGAGGGCACGGCTAATGTTTTGGGACACGTGTTTGTGTAATGTGGGGACGGCACATCGGGAGAAATAGTGGCGGCTAGGGACAGAGTACCGAGGAATGGCCGCCATCAGGTTGCGGAATGCTTCCGTCTCCACGAGCCTAAAAGGCAACATTTCTAGTGTAAGCAGTCGCGAAATGTGGGAATTTAGTAGTGTGGCCTGTGGGGTGTTGGCTGCGTATTTGCGCTTGCATTCCAAGGACTGGGGTATGGACAACTGAACGCTGCGCTGGGAAAAGGATGTGGACATGCTTCCTGATGCTGCTACTTCAGAGTGTGCAATGACAGGTGCAGGGCAGGAGGCATCTTCGCATGCACCATGGACAGGGAATTGGCTTACATGCACAACAGTGGAAGAAGCAGTGGTGCCACCCGCAGACACTGTTCCTGGACCCTGGAGTTCGGCCACAAAATCGGATCCTTTGCTGCCATGTGCCTGATCATGCTGGTGGTGGTCAGGCTGTCCGTTTTGCCACCCCTGCTGATGCGGGCCTGGCAGGTGGTGCAAATGGCCTTTTTGGGGTTATCGGCAAAGTCTTTAAAAAACAACCAGACTCTGGAAGACCTAACAGTTGTACTGGCAACTTCCTTCGTGTTGGTATTACTGGGAATGGTTGCCTGCCTTCTTTCTGCAGCCACCACACTGCTTCTTCCTGCCTGTTGGGGTGCTCGGCCTCCCTTCCACTTTGTGCTGCTCTCCTCACTCTGCATGTCCTTCTGCCAGGTTGGGTCAGTTACTATATCATCCACCACCTCATCTTCCACTTCCACACTCTGGTCCTCCTTCAGACTTTCTGGCAATTGTGTCGCATCATCATCCACCTCCTGTGACACTTTCTCACTGTCACCTTTATGTGACCGTGGCTGCTCAAATATTTGGGCATCGCTACATGCGATCTCCTCTTGCCCCGCTTCAAGTGGACCGGGCGAGAGGCCCGACTCTATAAATGAAAAAGTGAACAGCTCTTCGGAGTTTCCAAGTGTGGGATCAGTTGTCTCTGGGCACTCGGCATGGTGGGAGGAAGGAGGTTCAGTGTGAGGAATATGCGGTCCAGACTCCGCTACAGCGACTTGACTGTGTGGAAGACAAGGTGGTGGTGGTGGTGGTTGTTAAGTGACTGGAAACATTATCTGCTATCCAACCAATAACCTTTCCACACTGCTCCGTGTTCAATAGTGGTGTTCTGCAGTCCCCTATTAATTGGGACAGGAAGGTCAAGCGAGAAGATGTGGGTGTTTGTTGTGGCACAATTTCAGCTTGCCCACGGCCTCGGCATGCACCATCAAGTCCAGTTCCCCGTCCCTTGCCCATTTTAAATGGAGGAAAATATCTTCCACGCTCACTACAAATGACTGAACTTGGAGCAAACTGATATGTGATCCGTGTGACGGAGAAACCACAGTATTAAATACCTGGCCTGTAGGTAACTATTTTGAACAGCAAACTGGTGTCAATTGCTTCACTGACCCACTGAAATAAATTTTTAATGGATGCCAGAAATGGCAGTATTTTCAGTGCAATTATATGTGATCCGTCTGATGGACAAACCACAGTTTTAAATAGCTGGATTTTCAGCGCTGTAATATGGAAAGAACCTGGCTGTATTCTGCAGTGCCAATAAGCAAATGGCGCAGAAAAACGGTGTTCTCTGGATTGCTTTTAAAGCAAATAATGAGGATTAAGATCCCCAAAAAAATATTCCTGGCCCCTGAGACCTGGGCCTATTTCTAGAAATATTTAACAGCAGCAGCAGACAAAACTGGAATGGAGCCTCTTGTCCTTTGTGCAATGCAGTCTGCTATATACCCTGCCTGCCTATATACACTACCTGCCTGATATCTCTGCAGATGGAGTAGTCCTCAGAAGGACTGTTTGTTGAGATGGATATGTGTCTCTAATATAGCTTGGTACACCTACACTAACTAGAAACAAGCAAATCTCTCCCTACACAGTCTGATTCCGGAGTGACTGTGACGATCATGGCGGCGCCAGGTCTGATATACAGTGGTGGCCAAAAGTATTGGCACCCCTGCAATTCTGTCAGATAATACTCAGTTTCTTCCTGAAAATGATTGCAATCACAAATTCTTTGGTATTATTATCTTCATTTAATTTGCTTGCAAGGAAAAAACACAAAAGAGAATGAAGCAAAAATCAAATCATTGATCATTTCACACCAAACTCCAAAAATGGGCCAGACAAAAGTATTGGCACCCTCAGCCTAATACTTGGTTGCACAACCTTTAGCCAAAATAACTGCGAACAACCGCTTCCGGTAACCATCAATGAGTTTCTTACAATGCTCTGCTGGAATTGTAGACCATTCTTCTTTGGCAAACTGCTCCAGGTCCCTGATATTTGAAGGGTGCCTTCTCCAAACTGCCATTTTGAGATCTCTCCACTGTTCTATGGGATTCAGATCTGGACTCATTGCTGGCCACCTTCGAAGTCTCCAGTGCTTTCTCTCAAACCATTTTATAGTGCTTTTGGAAGTGTGTTTTGGGTCATTGTCCTGCTGGAAGACACATGACCACTGAGGGAGACCCAGCTTTCTCACACTGGGCCCTACATTATGCTGCAAAATTTGTTGGTAGGCTTCAGACTTCATAATGCCATGCACAGGGTCAAGCAGTCCAGTGCCAGAAGCAGCAAAGCAACCCCAAAACATCAGGGAACCCCCGCCATGTTTGACTGTAGGGACAGTGTTCTTTTCTTTGAATGCCTCCTTTTTTTTCCTGTACACTCTATGTTGATGCTTTTTCCCAAAAAGCTCTACTTTTGTCTCATCTGACCAGAGAACATTCTTCCAAAACGTTTTAGGCTTTCTCAGGTAAATTGTGGCAAACTCCAGCCTGGCTTTTTTATGTCTCGGGGTAAGAAGTGGGGTCTTCCTGGGTATCCTACCATACAGTCCCTTTTCATTCAGACGCCGACGGATAGTACGGGTTGACACTGTTGTACCCTCGGACTGCAGGGCAGCTTGAACTTGTTTGGATGTTAGTCGAGGTTCTTTATCCACCATCCGCACAATCTTGCGTTGAAATCTCTCGTCAATTTTTCTTTTCCGTCCACATCTAGGGAGGTTAGCCACAGTGCCATGGGCTTTAAACTTCTTGATGACACTGCGCACAGAAGACACAGGAACATTCAGGTCTTTGGAGATGGACTTGTAGCCTTGAGATTGCTCATGCTTCCTCACAATTTTGTTTCTCAAGTCCTCAGACAGTTCTTTGGTCTTCTTTCTTTTCTCCATGCTCAATGTGGTACACACAAGGACACAGGACAGAGGTTGAGTCAACTTTAATCCATGTTAACTGGCTGCAAGTGTGATTTAGTTATTGCCAACACCTGTTAGGTGCCACAGGTAAGTTACAGGTGCTGTTAATTACACAAATTAGAGAAGCATCACATGATTTTTCAAACAGTGCCAATACTTTTGTCCACCCCCTTTTTTAGGTTTGGTGTGGAATTATATCCAATTTGGCTTTAGGACAATTCTTTTTGTGTTTTTTCATTGAAGACAAATGAAATGAAGATAATAATACCAAAGAATTTGTGATTGCAATCATTTTCAGGAAGAAACTGAGTATTATCTGACAGAATTGCAGGGGTGCCAATACTTTTGGCCACCACTGTAGACCTGATGACGCTGTGCAGCCAACAAATCACTGTAATGCCACAACCAACGTGGCTGCAGCATTACAGTGAGTGGCAGGCAATCCCTGCATGGTCATTGGCTCTGTAAAGAGCGCCAAAACATGCAGGGAGGAGACCCGAGCTCCCGCCGAGCAACCCCAGAAATACTCGGGCGAGCACCGAGCAGTAGCGAGCATGCTCGCTCATCACTAGTCACTTTTCAATACAAGTCTGAGAGCCTCTATCTGCTTCTCATAGAGAGAGCTTGTGACGTAGCATCTGACTTCCAGCCAGTCAGAAGCTACTGTCACAAGATGGCGCCGCAGGACCGAAGGGGCAACGAAAATCGGGGAAGACGCAGGAGGGTGAGTATAAGAACGGGGGGGCAGACGGCTTACATTTAAAGCGCCAATCCAGTGCTTGGAAAAAAAAAAACAGCTGGAGTGATGCTATCCATGCCATGTTTCATCCCTATAGAAAGGTAAAATCGTAGTACGAAACATGACAACGATATCTCCCGCATAGGACCTCCAGCGGCAAAGATATTCTGAAAGTTGGGGCTCTCATAAAATTCTAAAAGACCTAGCACGTTCCACAACCAGCCCAAATATGAGCTCACCAAGGGGAGTTATGTGGGCGTAACCTTGATCTAATAAAAAACAGAGCTTGGCTTTTGATCTTTTGTCAGTTCCGTCCATTTTCCTAAGGATTACCTCCCTCCGCTAAGCTCTGAGCCACCTCCATGACACAGGTTAAGTACTTTCTTTTGTTATCCTTTTATGTCATGTGATATTATATACCGGAATTGTTTTGTTCCCAGTTTGTATCATCTTTGAATATTTTTTTTAAACACTGCCTACTTTTCCAGATTAAATATATAAAATTTAATAGCTCTGTTCCTCTTGCTTTGTAAACCGCAATACTGAAACCATACGCTACCTGTAACGGGTATCCAATCGGCCTTGTTTGGTGATGGCAGCTAGTAGTTCCTTTTGTTACTGTGCAGTTGGCAGTGATCGTATCAAGGTGTGCAATATATACACTACCGTTCAAAAGTTTGGGGTCACCCAGACAATTTTGTGTTTTCCATGAAAACTCATACTTTTATTTATCAAATGAGTTGCAAAATGATTAGAAAATATAGTTTTAATGTTCCCTTTATTTTTTTGATAAAAAATTGCATAATTGTCGTGGCGGACTTGCATCCCCTGACAAATTGGTGAGAGCGGCACGATTCCTACTGTTATCCCTGACAAATTGGTTGCAGCGGTGGGATCTGCGTGATCCTTCCGGTGTTCCCCCTGACAATCACGCTCACCTTCTATGGTTGTGCTAGATAGGCACAAGACTGAAGGCAGCACAGGTGGCTCTCCCAAATCGCTGCTGTACCGATCACCGGACCCCAACGCCTTGAGCTGGAGCCGTGACATGGACAGGAAGAGGAAACAAGACGGTGGGTTTAGTCTGTGTGCTGCACGAAATTACTCCTTTCTCGCAACGCCTGGACGACACCCACCATGTTCCTTCCTATTTCTGGGTGGTAGGGCTTAGAGTAGTTCCTGGGTAGTAGAGCTAAGAGAGCTGTGCCGTGCCTCAGAGTCCAAGATGAACTGCTCCCTATGCTAAATACTGCCTGTGTCTGCTCTGATTTAAAAATTGAACCACACAAAAGTGCTGGCTGACTTTGTGTTCCCATTTTGTGCTGTGTGCACAGCATCCACTTTTTGTGCTGGCACGTTGGAGAAATGGCCGTAACACTAGTTCCATGATTGATCCATTTTGTACTGCAAGTGAAATTGGATGTCACTTACCAAGCCTATGGTGTCAAACAGTATCTACACACATCTACGAGCCAGACGTCCTGCGTTAGGTGTTCTATTGACTCCACGCCACTGCTCTCAAAAGACGTAGTTACTTACCGGTAACGGGATTTCTCAGAGCCCATGACGGCACCACAGAGGGAGGGGATCCGCCCTTCAAGGACAGGAAACCTACAGATAAAAGGGCGGTACCTCTCTCCCGCATCAGTTGTTTACAGAGCATGAGAGGACCACCAGGTTAGTAACACAAAATTTTACAATTTAAGACCTCGCTAGACACACCACGTGGCTACAATAATTAACTAATAAGCGTGCGCACCCACACGTGAAGGGAGGGAATGTACGGGTGCCGTCATGGGCTCTGAGAAATCCCGTTACCGGTAAGTAACTACGTCTTTCTCCTTCCCCCATGACGGCACCACGGAGAGAATTGCAGAGAAGTGACTCATTAGGGGGGACCACAGCTTCCAGAACCCTTCTCCCGAAAGTAAGGTCTGAAGAAGAGGTTAAGTCTAGCCGGTAGTGATTAAAGAAGGTAGAGGGGGAAGACCAGGTTGCCGCTCTACATATCTGCTCTATCATAGCACCGGCCTTCTCTGCCCAGGAGGCCGCCACCGCTCTTGTTGAGTGGGCCTTCAGTTTCTCCGGGGCAGCTTCTCCACGTGAGGAGTAAGATAATGTGATGGCCTCCCTTATCCATCTGGCCAGCGTGCCCTTAGAAGCAGACAAAGAGAGAACTATCCTGCCTACACTCGTGTTGCCTCTAGATACTGGATTAGGCACCTTCTGACGTCTAGTGTATGCAGGACCCTCTCTTTCGTGTTCCTAGGGTTAGGGCAGAAAGAAGGGAGGGTGATTTCCTGGGACCTGTGAAATCTTGACGCCACTTTTGGTAGATAGGCAGGGTCAGTTTTCAGAATAACCCTATCCTCCAAGAATATCACTAACCCTACGTGCGGATGTGAGAGCTACCAAGAGTGCTGTTTTTAGAGACAGAGTTTTTAGGGACGCTTCTGATAGGGGTTCAAAAGGTGTCTCAGTTAGGGCTGAAAGGACCAAGTTCAAATCCCAGGGTGTAGTATTTCAGGATGGGATAGGGCGGGATCTAGCTGATGCCTTAATAAACCTAGATACCCATCTATCCCTGGCTAGGTCAAAATTATACAGTGCTCCCAGGGCCGCAACTTGAACTTTTAAAGGTACTTGTGGCCAGGCCCAGCTGCAAACCCCACTGTAAAAATTCCAGGATAGCCGTCAACGGAACCTCCCCACCCAACCTGGAACCTGAGACTGAAAGGAATTTCTTCCAGGTTTTCCCATCTAGTTTGGTGGTGACTGGTTTTCTACTTTGAAGTAGTGTGGTGATCAAATTTGGGGAGAAACCTTTGTCTTTCAGAAGAGCCCTCTCAAATTCCAGGCTGTCAAGTGTAAGCTTGACACCTGAGGATGGAGGACCGGACCCTGAGAAAGAAGGTCCGGGAGCTCCGGGAGAACCCATGGATCGGAGATTGACAACCTCCTCAGCCATGAAAACCATGCTCTCTTTGGCCAAAAGGGGGCTATTAGGATTACCCTCGCTTCCTCTTTTCTGATTTTCCTCAGAACAGCTGGAATCAGAGCGGTCGGAGGAAAAGCGTAAGGTAGAGGGTAATTCCAAGGGATCATAAAGGCATCCACGGCTACCGGGTTCCCTTAAGGATCTAGGGAGCAAAAAGAGCGTGTTTTTTTGTTCTGATTGTTGGCAAACAGGTCTATGGAGGGATAGCCCCACCTTTGTACAATCTGCCAAAAAACCGCCTGACTTAATTCCCACTCGCCCTGCTTCAACTGAGTCTGACTCAGAAAGTCTGCGGTGCGGTTTTCTACTCCTTTTATGTGTAGAGCGGATAGGGATTGCAAGTTCTCCTCGGCTAAGTGAAAGATGACCTCTGTCGTCTGCATTAGGGAATGGGACAGTGTACCCCCCTGGTGGTTCAGGTACGCCACTACTACTCGGTTGTCTGTGAAGACCCTCTCGTGATGTTCATGTTTGAGGACATTAGTTTCAGGCGTTCTGTCCAGACCCCCTGAGCTACCAGGTTGTTGAGGTGGGCCCCCCAGCCCCCGGGGCTTGCATCTGTGGTCAGGACTTGCGGTGTCGGGATTGTCCAAGGAATCCCCCGGGCCAGATTGTGTATGTTCCCCCACCACTCTAGGGAAAGTGTGGTTTTTACAGATAGCGTTAACGGCCCTTCTAAACGCCCTTTTAGTGCCTTTGCTGCCTCTAGGATTTCCCACTGAAGGGTCCTGGTATGTATTTGAGCCCATTGAACGGCTGGAAAGCACGCTGTCAGGGAACCTAGCAGGGACATGGCCTTCCGAAGGGACATCGACAGGTGGGATTTCGCCCGTGATATCAGGTTTAAGATTTTTTGAATTTTCCCTGAGGGGAGACGACACTCCTGAATTTTTGAATCCAGTATGACGCCTAGGTACTCCTGTATCTGGAATGGTTCTGTCTTGGACTTTTCCAGATTTAAAAGCCACCCTAAGCGAGTCAAGGAATCCCTGACCTTTTCCAGATGGGATTTGCAGTCTAGGAAGGAGCTGCCTATTATCAGGAAGTAGTCTAGGTATGGGACGACCAGGGTGTTCTGCTCCCTTAGTCTTCCTTCTCCTGTCTTCCCACCTATCCTGCTCTTTAGGGGGTTTCCTACTCATAAATCTTCTACTCCGAAAATGCTTCCTGTAAGCAGCATTAGACGGGACCGGAAACCGTTTCTTATTATCCCCTGCTTTATCCAGGATGTCATCAAGGGCAGGCCCAAATAGAAACTCGCCCTCACAGGGGATGGAGCACAATCTGGATTTAGCTTGTAGGTCCCCGGGCCAACATTTGAGCCAGAGGGCTCGTCTAGCCGCGTTGGCAAGCCCCGCCGCTCTAGCACTTAACCTGACGGAGTCCGCCAAGGCGTCTGCCAGGAAAGCCGCTGCCCCTTTCATTATCGGGATGGCTTCAAGGATTGTGTCTCTGGATGTCTTCTGCCTCAGTTGTGATTCTAGCTGGTCCAACCAGACCATTAGGGATCTGGCCGTACACGTGGCAGCTATCGCCGGTTTTAACCCCCCCAGCGGCTTCCCAGGAACCCTTTAAGAAGGTGTCTGCCTTTTTATCCATGGGGTCTTTCAAGGCACCCATGTCTTCAAATGGAAGGGAGTATTTTTTGAGGCTTTGGCTATAGCGACATCCAGTTTCGGTGCTTTCTCCCAAAAGGAGCATACGGGGTCCTCAAACGGGTACTTTCGTTTAGGGGAAAGGAAGCCCTTCCTCTCCGGACTTTTCCACTCTTTCATAATCAGCGAATGAACATGTTCATTGAGTGGAAAAGATCTCCTTTTTTTCTGTTCTAGGCCGCTAAACATCATGTCTTGTATGGATTTTTTGAGCCGGGGATCTCTTAGACCCATGGTAGACCTGACTGCCTTGATAAGGCTATCTGTTTCCTCAGCGGGAAAACAGCTCCGACCTCCTCTAACTGTAGATGAGGAAGAGGAGGAGGAAGAGGTGGAAGTGTCCGAATCCCCGTTATCCTCAGAACTACTAGACGTGGACTCGGGGGATATGTTTTTAGTTTTCTTTAATCTTTTGCCCTGAAAAGATTTAATAGTGTTTTCAACTTGCGACTTAATTAGGTCTCTAAGATCAGAGGCAAATCTCGGGGTTCCCTCGCATATGGTCTGCTCAATGCAGGAGCTGCAGAATCTCTTTTCCCAAGTAGTGGGCATGGTCTCAGTGCATAATGCACAAGTCCTATTTTTTGTTTTCCCTACGGGAGATAAAAGAGAGAGAGAGCGCAAGGGCCCCTAGTTACAAAGTGGACTTTCACGAAGTTCACTTACCAACCAGACGGAAGAGCAGGTACCGGTTCAGGAGGTGGAGCCATCTTTGTAGCCGAAGTCCTCCTGGAAGATGCCGAGGTGGAGTCCTTGCTGCGCTGCGACGATCTGCCAGAGCGCCCACTTCCACTCCTGGCCTTCCGGTCCCTTTTTCCGTTGGGTTGGCGGTGGCGACTGAGGATGTAGTCCCAGTAGTCCCAGTCATGCATTGCGGCGCCGCGTCATCCGGGGGCGCCCGCGCATGCGCGGTGAAACCGGAAGCTTAAATGCATGTTGCCGGGCCGAGCGCGCGTTCCCACCTCCGCAACCAGGGGGGGTCTAGCACAGTCCTAGCGACCTCCTCTTCGCCCAGACCCCCCTCCGCACACCCTAAACGCCCACTGACCTCAGCGGTGGCGCTTCAGGACACCGCACCAGCTGAGGCAGGAGGACCCCCGCTCCCCGGATCGGACTGGCCGGGCCTGGCATCCCACGACGTCCATCTTCTGGCACCCCGCAGGTATGCCTCCTCCGGACTGTAGGGTCCCGTCAAGGACAGGAAACCAACTGATGCGGGAGAGAGGTACCGCCCTTTTATCTGTAGGTTTCCTGTCCTTGAAGGGCGGATCCCCTCTCTCCGTGGTGCCGTCATGGGGGAAGGAGAAAGCTATCATGGTGCAGAGCAAGATGGCAATGGAGGCTATAATGAAGATATATCTTCTTCAGTGAGGAGTTTTGCTTTTGTATTGGACACTATGCTAGCTGGTTATTGGTCTTGAGACCATGTGGGCCATGCTATGAAGAGGCCTTCACAAGGGAACATTCACCATTCATATGCCCAGGTTTGTGAGGTGAGATGAAAATGTACAGTAGCTAGAAACTTCTAGCCTTTATTCCAAGTAAACTAACAGCAAGCTGTTACATTGATTTGGTCATGGAACCAGTGGTACAGCCATTTATCCAAAATTTAATAGGAATCGCTTTTCAACATGACAAAGCCATACTGTATGTTGCTCATGCTACTGTGAGCAGCCTGTGTGACCTAAAAGTGCTGCTATGGTCTACAGCATCTCCAGACTTGTCTCCCATTGAGCACATCTGGAATGTTATTGATTGAAAATTGCAATAAGTGAGCTGCCAAAAAGTGATATTGATAATTTGTGTGCCCAGGTGCATTCAGAGTGGCAGAACATTCCTCAGACAACTATTAATAACCTCATTGATAATATGCCTAGGTGTTTAAGTGCGTGTATTTCGGTGCTCGTACTCAAAAAAGGGCCTGTGCACACATTGCAGATTTGTCGCATTTTGTTTTCTGTGCAGATTTGTCACAAAACCTGAAGGGTTTCCTGATGCTGGCAAAGTAAATGAGAATCCTTAAGTCTTATGCAAACGTTGCTTATTTTTGACTTGCTGCAGATTTAAATCTGCATGTCAATTCTTTCAGCGTTTTCACTCATACTAATTTGCACCAAAAACGCATGTAAAAAACGGATTTTATGTAGCACTTTTCCTGAAAAGAGATGCACAAATGGTGCAGAAATTTCTGCACTAAATACTTAACGTGTGCAGATACCCTACTTCTGATTTGTTTCCACTTTTTGATGCCTAGTCATCCTTTCAATGTTGATGAGTATACTGTATATACATACTTATATAATATATACACACACACAGACACTTGGCAAAGCGATCTATTGAATTAAATCAGACTGTAAAAAAAAAAATTTAAAAAAAAATCAGCCGAAGTTCTACATGGCATAATCTTTTTAATACAGAAATGCTTTCACAGTTAACCAACCGCTTGTAAAGAATTGTAACATTGTACAGAGAACATATTTCAGATTCACACAAATCAATTACGTAGATAAAATCTGGTATAAAAGTCGTAACAGACTCAAATGTGTACGTATTTGACAAGTGAAAAGTCCTTCAATATGCGTTGGGGTTGACTTCATCAAGATATCCATGAGGAATGGCAGGCATTACTTCATTGGGGAGAATGGAGCTGGAACCAGGAGGAAGTTTCGCTGTGAATCAAGAAACCCCACGCTTTCCCGCACTAAAAAAGAAGGCAGAAAATGTTTTTTTCACATAGTGTGGACTAAAACATTTTAAAAAGCGTTAAGTGTTTAGAACTTGAGCGAGCAATGAAAAGATGGACTCATACACAGCTACCAACGCTACTGCATTTCATCACAAGCTTTTATCCCTATGTTATTCTCCATGGATTCCAGGGCAGCTTCTTTGGAGCTCGGGAGCTAAAGGGTCCTAGTCTGTTTCTTCTTTTCTCCAAAATGGAACATTAAATTCCCCTCTGTGCAACTATACGACATTAGTATCCAATCCTTGATTTTTTTTTATGTATAACTACAGTACATAGTCATAAACAAAATAGACTTCAAAGAAAAATCAGGCCTCACCAAGATCTTTGCTGGTGGAGGTTAAAACTAATGTAGTACCTGTTTTAAGGACAGAACTTGTTAAGGGGAATTTGTAAGCGGATTTTTGCCATGTAATCTGACAGCAGCATGAGGTAGGGTCAGAGACCCTGATTCCAGCAATGTATCACTTAGTTCACTGGGAGCAGCAGTTATGATAGAATCACAGTTTTCTCTGTTGCAGATCTAACAAAGCTCAGATGTTGAGCTGTGTATAACCCCTTCCACACCACAACTTTCTGTGTACAATGTTTATTAACAGAAAACTGATCAATCAGTGCTGTGGGTGTGGTTGGACTATGAGGCACAAGGCCAGTTGTCCTCTAGTGATAATCTGCTGATAAAACACTGATTGTATTGAAACAGCAAAACACAGCCAAGGTAACACATTACTAAAATCAGGCTCTCTGTTCCTACATTATGGTGCTCTCAGATTACATAGCAAAACCTGCTGACAGATTACCTTTAATGGTGTAGGTCTTTAATATGGGACAAATAAAAGTGTATGGACACCTATTGTGCTTCAGTAAGTCTCTTGCTTCATGTAGAAGTATATATTTTTTTATCAGAATCTATAAAAAAATTCTATAAAAAAACTGGCATGCTCCTTTGGATTTTGTACATAGGCCACCTGACAGGGCCTGTACAGTAGCACACAGAGGTTGTGTCCTGCATACCCTGCCAGGTCAATGACTCCTAAAGACAAACTGCTTGCCTGAATGCATGCATGATAATATATTCCCATTTTCTACGTTCAATTATGTTGATAGGTCTACCACCCCTCGTACTTCTTCCTAGCCTCCTAATTGTTGCTGAATGAGCAACTGTTGCAATGAGTTTGGGCCTTAAAGGGGTTTTCCCACAAACAAAGTTAATTTTAATCAACATTTTAATCAATAGATTTATGAATAATAATGTCCACAATTGGATGTGTTTAAAGGCTGTGTGCCCACGATGCGTTTTTTAAACGTTTCCGCAGCGACAGAAACGCTTAAAAAATGCATGGTAGAAGGTCTGTCATGTTCCCCAATGATAATCCCCATGTGCTGTGCACATGCTGCGGAAATTTCCGCTGTGGATTATCATTGCGGGAAAAAACGCAGCACTACCAATTATTTTGCGGAAGTGCTGCGTTTTCGCCGCCATTGACTTGCATTGGAACGCATGGATTACGCATCACTGTATATGTAGATGCACATTCCATGCGTTCCAATGTGCGGATGGTACCCAGGTCTAGAGGAGAGGAGACTCTCTCCGGACCCGGGTACCATAGAAAACTGTAAAAAAATAAATAAATATATATATACTTACCTTCTGGCGGCCCGCGGTGCGCTCCTCCTTGCTTGAAGGCAATTCGCGATGGAATGAAGGACCTGCGCTGACGTCATAGTCATGTGACGGGTCACGCGACGCTGACGTCGGCAGGTCCTTCAGTCTACTGCTGCCGGGACGGAGGGGATCAAGACAGAGCGGGCCATCAGAGGGTAAGTATAGATATTATTTTTTATTTTTAACCATTCTTTAGGTCACACTATATAAATCCATGCTGTTTGCATGGATTTATGGAGTGTGACCAAGTTGTCAAGCACTTTCCAAGTGATGCTAAAATCGCTTGGAAAGCGCTTGTCAACCCGCATGCGGAAATGCAAGTGAAGAACGCTTCACATCCGCATGTCCCTGGCAGGAAAACGCATGTACAATCTGCATGTACAATCCGCATGTACAATCCGCATGCGTTTTTTCTGCCAGGGAGATGCAGAAATGCTCAGGAAAAAATCCTGAGCATTTCTGCATCGTGGGCACATAGCCAAAATGTTCCTGAGCTGAGATAATCTTATAAATGTGCCCCTGCTGTGTACTGTGTAATGGCTGTGTCTGACCGTGTGGTCTGATCATACCCCATCTCCTGTGCAGAGGAGGACATTACAGCATGGGATCACAGCTGATTCTTTCTTTGAGGCAAAACATTGCTTAAAAACAGGCAGGGAAATATTTTACCTCACAGAAAGAATCAGCTGTGATCCCATGCTGTACTGTCCGTATACTCTTTTGCTTCTACCCGGCCCAGGAGATGTGGTATGATCAGACCATGTTCCTGTACGGTCAGACACAGCCATTACACAGTACATAGCAGGGGCACATTTATAACATTATCTCAGCACAGGGACATTTTATTTAAACACATCAAATTGTGGAACTTATTATTATTCCAAGATTTATTGATTAAAATTAACTTTGTTCATGCGAAAACCCCTTTAATGATCAAATAAGCACTTCTTGAATGGCCATTACATTTAGGCAGAAAGTGGTTTTTGCATACACTTTAGAATTTCTTCTGAATTACTGGGCACATAAGAATCTAATTATTCAAAGTTTGCCTATATTTTAAGGCTAATTTTTGTTTTGTACTACAATCTTTTTTATGCTGCACCTACTCTGAATTCTATTTTTTTTTTTTTTTACTTGTTTATGGGTATAATTTTTTATAATCCAGATATTTGTAGCCAATTCATTATCTGAAGCCATTTAAAAAGTCTACATTTTTTAGTGCAAAATGTATTCTAGTACCCCTCCTGGAATGATTTTATTGTACACCAGAAATTTTTGCATAAATATTAGAATTGTGTGAAACATTTTAATGGATCATGTGACCTTTTGCTCTAAAAAAAAAAAAAAGGTCCATAAATGGTAAAAGACAAAAATAAAGAGCATTTTTTATGTTGTGCGAAATTCATAAACCCAGTTTGAAGTATTTGACGCAGCAAAGTATACCACAAGACAAAAAAGAAAACTGACAAACTCCATAAATGATGAATAGGGCCTTCACATGTGAAAAACTGACAAGAGTCAACCTAGCCATTATTCATACATTTTTATAATTTATTAGAGCTTTCCCATTTTTTTTTTCTTCACTAACTTTTTACATCTTTATTTTTTTATAACTTACAAATTCTTCTAAAATGTCAGAAATCCCTCACCCCCATCTTTAAAATGTAACACTTTCTTGTCCACTACTTGGACAACCCCTTCTCAATCACTACATCGCCACTGTGTAAAATAATAACAGCTATACTCACCTCCGATGAGGGTGCGATGATGGTGCCTGCCCTCTTGGGGCTCAATGTGGCGCGAGCCCTGCAGCCAATCAACGGTCGCTTCACGCTCACCTCCTTCGGACATAACTGACATCTGGAGTAAGCTTGCTGCTGTCCTGATGTCCTGCTCGCCCGGGGAGAGGAGGCGACAACATTGCTGGAAGGGCACCCGCACAGTATTACATGGGGAAAGTATAGTGATTGAGAAGGGGTTATTTAAACAACGGTCAAAAGTATAAACCCAAAGGCTTTGTCATGTGAACAATTTTACTGACGAACATGTGATGTTAGGGGTCACTGCCTCTACTCCATGTTGGCGTAAGCATTATTCTCCAAAAGACCACATGATAGAAATACACAATAGCCTGCCGTTTTCCACTTATAAGCTTTAAGTCATAGGTTCTTATGGTAACATCAGAAATGGGGAAAAAAAATAAATTGTGCCACAGATTGCATACACAAAATCTGTGAGTGTTACAATGGATTGTTTGTTATTTATGTCAAATATGGAGACGTGACAAAAAAAAGACAAACAGATTGTATTGAACAGGGTTGTGCAACCTTTCCTTGTCTGAGGACCACAATCCCAAGAGTTTAAAAAAAAAACCTAAAAGGTGTATCATCATCCAAAATGTACGATAGGTGCTGGTTGCACTTTCACGACTCCATTATATCCATAGAATAAGAATTACCGTTTCTCCCATTCTTACTCCGGAAACAAGAGACCACGCATGCAACTCTCTCCATTGTAGTTTATGTGAGCAGTGCAGACGGTCACTCTTCACTAGTCCCAAAATCTTCAATGACAATAGCTGCAAGCACAAAGGCCACCTAGGCCTTTACAGTGCCTTGAAAAAGTATTCATGCCCTGTGAACTTTTCCACATTTTTTTTACGTTAAACCCGCAAACTTAAATGGATTTTATTGGGATTTTATGTCATCAGCTCAGGTAGGAGAATCTGTTGACAGGACATCTATTAGGGCTTGCTTACACTAGTGTATAACACAGCCGAGTGCTACCTGATGTTTTATTGGATAGCACTAGGACCAATCTTATACTATCAGGCAGTGCAGATTTGTGATTTTTTTTTTCTTATGCCGATTTGGCATAAGAAAACCATCTCAGCATCCGTCAAACGGGTCGTGCACATCCATACACGTCTATGGGTGTGTGTGCAGTCCGATGTACCTCACAGAGACAATGTAGAAGATGGAGATATTAGGTTCTCCGTCTCCTCTGCACCTGTGCTGTAATTCTTTCATGTGAGAGAATCGGATCACAGTAAAATGACACTCAGATCAATCTCTTGACAGAGTTTGACCGAGTGTCAACATAATCAACTCGATTCTCTTGCATGAGAGAAAATACGGCAGTGTGAGAGAGCCATTAGTCGTATACTTCACAAATCTGGCCATTATGGAGGAGTGGCTAGAAGAAAGCAATTTTTGAAAGCAAGCCATAAGAAGTACCGTTTGCAAAAAGTCATGTAGGGGACACAGCTAGCATGTAGAGGAAAGTGCTCTGATCAGATGAGACTAAAGTAGAACTTTTTGGGCTAAATGCAAAATGCTACGTGGGATGGAAAACGAACAATGCACATCACCCTGAAAACACCATACCCACCGTCAAACATTGTGGTATCAGCATCATACTGTGGGGATGCTTTTCTTCAGCACGGACAGGGAAGCTGGTAAGAGTTGATGGGAAATTGGATGGAGCTAAAAATCTAAATACAGGGCAATCCTGGAAGAAAAACTTTTAGAGACTGCTAAAGACTTTATGCCGGGGCATAGATTCACCTTCCAGCAGGACAACGACCAAAAACATACTGCCAGAGCTACAATGGAATGGTTTAGATCAGGGGTCTCAAACTCGGCTGGGTATATGGGCCGCAAATGGAAAAAATTTGAATTTGGGGGGCCGCATTTTTTGTTCAATGTGACATTTTTAGTGATACCATTTTTTTGTGTATACACCTTTTGAACATTTTTGCCGTGTTTATTTTTTTTATAGCTTGGGTCCTTATGGATGTGGGATAATAAACGTGTACTTTTTTGTGTTTACTTTAGTTTACATATAAAACAGCATTTTTAGTGCCCAATATTTTTTCATGCTTTATTTTTATTTTTTTGATTTTTACAATTTTGTTTCCCCCAATTGGCCACATACAGTAAAATTGTCTTACAATTAGCATCATATAGTAATAATGGCAAACATCTTGTAGTAATGTCCCCATCTTGTACTAATGTGGCCCAACCAGGTCCCCATCCTGTGGCTATGTGCCCCATCCAGGTCCCCATCTTGTGGGTATGTGCCCCATCCAGGTCCCCATCTTGTGGGTATGTGCCCATCCAGGTCCCCCTCTTGTGGCTATGTGCCCCATCCAGGTCCACATCTTGTGGGTATGTGCCCATCCAGGTCCCCATCTTGTGGCTATGTGCCCCATCCAGGTCCCCCTCTTGTGGCTATGTGCCCCATCCAGGTCCCCCTCTTGTGGCTATGTGCCCCATCCAGGTCCCCCTCTTGTGGGTATGTGCCCCATCCAGGTCCCCATCTTGTGGGTATGTGCCCCATCCAGGTCCCCATCTTGTGGGTATGTGCCCCATCCAGGTCCCCATCTTGTGGGTATGTGCCCCATCCAGGTCCCCATCTTGTGGGTATGTGCCCCATCCAGGTCCCCATCTTGTGGGTATGTGCCCATCCAGGTCCCCCTCTTGTGGCTCTGTGCCCCATCCAGGTCCCCATCTTGTGGCTCTGTGCCCCATCCAGGTCCCCATCTTGTGGGTATGTGCCCATCCAGGTCCCCCTCTTGTGGCTATGTGCCCCATCCAGGTCCCCCTCTTGTGGCTATGTGCCCCATCCAGGTCCCCCTCTTGAGGCTATGTGCCCCATCCAGGTCCACATCTTGTGGGTATGTGCCCATCCAGGTCCCCATCTTGTGGCTATGTGCCCCATCCAGGTCCCCATCTTGTGGGTATGTGCCCCATCCAGGTCCCCATCTTGTGGGTATGTGCCCCATCCAGGTCCACATCTTGTGGGTATGTGCCCATCCAGGTCCACATCTTGTGGGTATGTGCCCATCCAGGTCCCCCTCTTGAGGCTATGTGCCCCATCCAGGTCCCCATCTTGTGGCTATGTGCCCCATCCAGGTCCCCATCTTGTGGGTATGTGCCCATCCAGGTCCCCCTCTTGTGGCTATGTGCCCCATCCAGGTCCCCATCTTGTGGCTATGTGCCCCATCCAGGTCCCCATCTTGTGGCTCTGTGCCCCATCCAGGTCCACATCTTGTGGGTATGTGCCCATCCAGGTCCACATCTTGTGGGTATGTGCCCATCCAGGTCCCCCTCTTGAGGCTATGTGCCCCATCCAGGTCCCCATCTTGTGGCTATGTGCCCCATCCAGGTCCCCATCTTGTGGGTATGTGCCCATCCAGGTCCCCCTCTTGTGGCTATGTGCCCCATCCAGGTCCCCATCTTGTGGCTATGTGCCCCATCCAGGTCCCCATCTTGTGGCTCTGTGCCCCATCCAGGTCCCCATCTTGTGGGTATGTGCCCATCCAGGTCCCCCTCTTGTGGCTATGTGCCCCATCCAGGTCCCCCTCTTGAGGCTATGTGCCCCATCCAGGTCCCCATCTTGTGGCTATGTGCCCCATCCAGGTCCCCATCTTTTGGCTATGTGCCCCCTGTGCTGTTCTTCACACACATAAAAAAAAAAAGATGATTCTCACCTGTCCTCCGTTCCCTCTGCGTCCTTCCTGCAGATGTGGCCCGCAGGCACCACAGAGTCAGACCCCTTGACGATCCCGACCTGGTCCAGGAGGAGCCGCCGACAGCAGCGCTGAATTGCCGCACAGAGACTGTTTCCCAGCACAGCATTTCCAATGCCAGCCGCCGGCCAATCAGAGGCCAGCAGCTGACATCAGCGTACGGCAATGACATCATACTCACTGCGCCGACACGCAGATATCAGCTGCTGGCCTCTGATTGGTCAGCGGCTGTCATTGGAAATGCTGTGCTGGGAAACAGTCTCTGTGCGGCAATTCAGCGCTGCTGTCGGCGGCTCCTCCTGGACCAGGTCGGGATCATCAAGGGGTCTGTGCCTGCGGGCCGCATAAAGCAGCCTCAGGGGCCGCATGCGGCCCGCGGGCCGCGTGTTTGAGACCCCTGGTTTAGATCAAAGCATATTCATGTGTTTGAATGGCCCAAAGTCCAGTCGTAAAGCCCATTGAGAATCTGAGGCAAGGCTTGAAAATTGCTATTCACAGACACTCTCCATCCAATCTCACTGAGATACAGCTAGTTTGCAAAGAAGAATGGGCAAAAATTTCAGCTTCTAGATGGGCAAAGCTGGTAGAGACATACCCCAAAAGACTTGCTGCACTGATTTCAGCAAAAATGGTCCTACAAAGCATTGACTCAGGATAGGGGCGGAATACAAATACACGTCACAATTTTCAGGTTTATATTTTAAAAAAAAAAAAGTTAGAAAACCATACATCATTTCCTTTACACTTCACAAATATTTGCTACCTTGTATTGGTATACCACATAAAATCCAAGCAAAATACATTTAAGTCTGTGGATGTAGTTTAACAAAAATCTGAAAAAGTTTACAAATCAGTAGGCACATTTAGCTGAAATGTATTGCAGCACAGAAACCCGCCTTCTCCCTGCACCACAATACATGCCACCGGCCGATAGGAGGCTGGCAGCTGAAGTCCGAGTGCCCCTCATGAGCGGTGCATGACAGTGATGTCATACGCATGGCGGGCATGCCGAAGTCAGCTGCAGGCTATGGGAGAGGACGTCTCACATTGTGGGAGAGTTGGAAAGTAAGAAGAATCGTTTATTTTATTTTTTTTAGGTGATGAAAAACAGCAGCAGAACGAACATCATACACGGAATGGGCCCAGGATGGGGGGGCATTATGCAAGGAAGGGGCCCAGGATGGAGGGCATTATACCAGGAAGGGGCACAGGATGGAGGACATTATACCAGGAAGGGGAACAGGATGGAGGACATTATACCATGATGGGGGACATTGTTACAGGAAAGAGGCCAGCAGAGGGACATTATTACAGGAAGGTACCAGGATGGGGACATTATGACATGTAGGGTGAATATGCATATCTTTACAGGATCTAGAATGCTACAAAGTCCCATACATCCGACCAACATGGAGGGTAGGGTCCAGGTCCAAATTTTGCAGCGGAGCCCATCGGACTCTAGTTATGCCACTGACAATTAGTACTTACTCATCACTACTCCCGTACCAAAGTGTCGCTCCTTTCTGACATGGAAAATACAAGTGAGCAACCACAAAAAACTGATAAGAATATACAGAATCTGACCAGAAGGTACAGAGGACGTGCATCCATGTTGTAGAAGATGAGTGAGTGATTTTCAGCTTCGCCAGTGCATCTCTTAGAGATGGCACATTACAGATGTTCACATTTGTCTTGCGCAGACAAAAATCAAGATCTCCCAACAAGACTTAATATACATATAAGATCCCTCCAAATGCAGAGTAACCAATAAACCCAGACATCTACACGTATCACCAATGTAATTTACCTGCTGCCACTACCCTGGCATCTTCATGAGCCACATGTCTTCCTGAAGCCCGATTGTCAGAATGGTCATTCCACCACAAGACATGAACTGCGTACACACAAAATACATTTGTTTCATCACAACAACACAAATGTAAAAAATTTTGGAACAATTTTATAGTGGAGGTATGATTAATCATATGAAGAAGTGCTATTGCAATATCAAACTGTGTCAGAGTGTGCATGAGGTGAGTATAAGGGGGAAGAGGGGCTCACTGTCGGTAATGGAGAAATGAAGGGGGAAGTACTGCCGAGATTTAGGGACTGCTCTGAGTAATGGGCAAATGAAGGATGGCTCTGCTGTGACTACTGGGTGTAAGAAAGGAATAAAAGCTTAATTATATGGGGATAGAATAGTCACCCCTGGGCCCTAAAGACTAATGGAGCCCAACTGTCACTTTACTACATACACTAACATAAAAGAATACTAAAATTTTCTGCGATGTATTTTTTATTTTCCCAGCTGTACTAAGACATCACCCTGAGTTCTCAACTGTAACGTTACTAAACATTACCCCTATTTTGTCACATTATACCTCTGACTGACTCTTGTTCCTGTACTGGTATTTTACTTGTACAGTGACACCACTGTGGCCCATTACTACCCTACTGTGACACCACTGTGGCCCATTACTACCCTGTGACACCACTGTGGCCCATTACTACCTTACTGTGACACCACTGTGGCCCATTACTACCTTACTGTGACACCACTGTGGCCATTACTACCTTATTGTGACACCACTGTGGCCATTACTACCTTATTGTGACACCACTGTGGCCATTACTACCTTATTGTGACACCACTGTGGCCATTACTACCTTACTGTGACATCACTGTGGCCATTACTACCTTACTGTGACACCACTGTGGCCCATTACTACCTTACTGTGACACCACTGTGGCCATTACTACCTTATTGTGACACCACTGTGGCCATTACTACCTTACTGTGACATCACTGTGGCCATTACTACCTTACTGTGACACCACTGTGGCCATTACTACCTTACTGTGACACCACTGTGGCCATTACTACCTTACTGTGACACCACTGTGGCCATTACTACCTTACTGTGACACCACTGTGGCCATTACTACCTTACTGTGACACCACTGTGGCCCATTACTACCTTACTGTGACACCACTGTGGCCATTACTACCTTACTGTGACACCACTGTGGCCCATTACTACCTTACTGTGACACCACTGTGGCCATTACTACCTTATTTTCACACCACTGTGGCCATCACTACCTTATTGTGACATCACTGTGGCCATTACTTCCTTACTGTGACATCACTGTGGCCATTACTACCTTACTGTGACATCACTGTGGCCCATCACTACCTTACTGTGACACCACTGTGGCCATTACTACCTTACTGTGACACCACTGTGGCCATTACTACCTTATTGTGACACCACTGTGGCCATTACTTCCTTACTGTGACATCACTGTGGCCATGACTACCTTACTGTGACATCACTGTGGCCATTACTACCTTACTGTGACATCACTGTGGCCATTACTACCTTACTGTGACATCACTGTGGCCATTACTTCCTTACTGTGACATCACTGTGGTTATTACTACCTTACTGTGACACCACTGTGGCCATTACTACCTTTATTGTGACACCACTGTGGCCCATTACTACCCTACTGTGACACCACTGTGGCCCATTACTACCTTACTGTGACACCACTGTGGCCCATTACTACCTTATTGTGACACCACTGTGGCCATTACTACCTTATTGTGACACCACTGTGGCCATTACTACCCTATTGTGACACCACTGTGGTCATTGCTTCCTTACTGTGACATCACTGTGGTTATTACTATGCCCAAGACTGCATTGCGTAGACCCAAATCTGGGACTGTCCAGCTGTATCTAAGCTGTTTGGGATTAGAGATGAATGGATGGATTCACTGGACTCCAGTCCAGAGTCCAGCTCAGCATTACTGGGCGGCTGGACGGGAGGCCGCCTATCTCTTAACTTCTTGTGTCCTCGGACTGCCTTTTGATTAGCCAGGGCTGACCCAGCGTCATGCTCATCTCTAGTTGGGATCTATGGATTTATTTTTTGTTTATTCATTCATAGTCCTAGCAGCCAGAAATATCTCATCTTGATGTAGGATTTACTATATGACACTGGCTTTTATGTGTCTGTAAGGCTGTGCTAACATATTGTATAAATACTGTGCTTTTGTGTTTTCTGCAGGTGTCCGCACCAATCTATGCAATAACAATAGTCTCTGGTTATTGCATTTGTGCTACATTTTTTAGGCCTTTTTTCCCCTTATTTGATGCGTTTTTGGTGCAGATGTGAAGCTGTCTTTAAGTGTTTTTTTGTAGTACAGAAAAGCTTTGATTCTTCTCTTAAAGTATCTGCAGTTTTTTACATGCATTTTTTTAGGCTCCACATAGAAGCATCTAGAAAAGCATCAAAACCGTGGTTCAGCAGAGCCTTTAGACGCACTGTTCATTTTGCTTGGACAGTTCAACACAGCAGAATTTCTTTGCAGCAGAAAAAACACAGCATTTACGCTACATGTGAACCCAGTCTAAATGTCCAAGTAAAGTGGATGTGAGTTCATAAAGTAACTCAGCCCCTGGTGCGTCTAAAGATGCAACTGAACTGTGCTGTTGTGATTTTTTGCTCTATAAGCTTCTATGTGGAGTCTAAAAAAAAAACGCAAGCAAAAAATAAATAAATAAATAAATAAAATAATAAAAGCAGTTAATCTTTAAGCGCAGAGTCAAAAAAGCATTAAAAACGCATCACATCTGTGCAAAAAATGCATCGGCTGCAGGGTTACATTTTTATGGGTTTAATAGAGAAATAAAAAGAAAAAACAACCATGCCATTTTTTATGCCATTTACCAATCACCATAATTAATCTGATCGCTGTGTTCTACTTTTTTTTACGATTACAGGGTCACCAAATATGTCCGTATAATTTGCGATGTTTATTATATTTCAAAAACGCGCATAAAAAATTACATTATTGTATTTGTTTATTATTGTTTAGTAATTTTCTAGAAAGAAAAAAAAATCTGTCTTTTTTTCTCCATCTAGAATACAGGGACATAGAAATGCACTGCTATGTACAATGTTTCTCTATTGTACTA
This sequence comes from Phyllobates terribilis, assembly GCF_046119375.1. Lineage (NCBI taxonomy): Eukaryota > Metazoa > Chordata > Amphibia > Anura > Dendrobatidae > Phyllobates > Phyllobates terribilis. The sequence goes on along the minus strand of NW_027362761.1, from coordinate 112,463,989 downwards.
GTATAATGTGCCTGTGGGGTCACAGGCTGCAATGCAGCTCCAAGTATAGAAAATTCTCCCAGTGGCATCACAGGAGCTTGTGGCTCATTGCTTTAGCTGTTGTCTGCAATTATAGAGGCTTTAAGTTCAATTCCTGGGGAGACTCACAAAAAAAAGAGAAAAATTATATTTTTGTCATTGTTTTTTAGTAGTTTTGTAGGAACAAAAATCTGACTTTTTGTACACATCTAGAATACAGGGACATAGAGATCCATCAATACATAGAAATACACTGCTATGTACCTGTGCTTCTGGGTTCACTGCCTGAAATACAGATCAATATTACCAAATTCTCCTCTCTTCATCAATGTGGGCTGTAGCTTATAGCAAGAGCTGCTGCCTGCAAACATGGAATTTGCAAGTTTGATTCTCGGTGGAGACCAGACATGTGAATTTTTTATTTAATTTATGTACGTGTGAGCAGAGAGATACCGACCTCGGCCCCAGGAGGAGGATGAGCTATGGAGCTGGCAAACAGAGTGAGAGGAAGACAGGACAAAAGCCCTGGCTTAGTGGGACTGAGGCCCCAAATCAGGACAGTCCCGCTGAATCCAGGATGATTGGAAGCTATGTGTAATGGCAAGTAGTTTGCCATTTCTGTGAGACAGTGGCGGTGTTCAGGGGGGCAGTGATCCCCTGTTTGGCCCTCCTGTGTGCTGCAGAGATTATAAAGGTGCAGTCCTAATGGTGCTGGCTGTGGGCGGATGAGCGTGTACGCCGGAAGGCTGGAGTAGAATTTGGTGGCATCAGTGTGATTGGACAAACAAGGGGAAAGGGGACTAGAGCCAAAGGCTGCTTAGCAGCAGAATATCACCTAGGATGATATGGTACCCTTGCTCATTATAGCAGTGTGACCATGACTGCTTTGAAGTAGGTTTAGTAAATTACCTTGGTTAAGTAATCCATATTCAGTGTTAAAGACACCAACAAGCTTTGTGTAGCCACAATTGACGTGAGTGGAGATGGCAGCTCGAAATGATTTGCCCCAAACTGCTGGTCCTCCAGGCTTAAATTGAAAAGAGACCATTTCGTAGACCCCTAGGATAAAGACAAATCAGCATTATGCATTACCCCTTATATCTTTTATGTTTATTGTACCTAATGGGAGTATACAGTACAACACGATGCAGCATTGATTGTCTGGTTGACCATTATGTTCTCACTTTGTTATGCACATTATAAACAAAGCTAAAGACTACTGATGAGTGAACACTAAAATGCTCGGGTGCTCGATGCACGGGTCGAGCAAATTGGAATACTCGGGTGCTCGGTCTGAGTAACAAGTCCGATGTAAGTCTATGGGAAAATCAAGCATTTTTCCGGCAGCCGCCCCCCCCCCCCCTCCCGGCAGTCTGCAGAGGGCTAAAAATTGCCCAAATCGATGGGAACAGTGCTCAAATGACATGGGAACAGCATGGGAAAGACCCCTGGAAGCATTTCTGACTCCCAGTCCACTGCTGTTAACGTCAGAGGTATTCTGCCACTTTACGGACTCACAATAAAACATACAAAAATGAAACCACAATGGATTTTCCTAGGAAATATGTTAAGGAACATCCTTTCCAGGGTAATGACTTGTATATAAACCAAAATAAATATCCAAAAACAAAAATGCTCCTCCACACCTTGGGCTATGTTCACACGCAGCGTTTTGATGCGGGTTTTTTTGCACTTTTGCATTGCTTTCAACGGTGAAAAATACATTCACCAGTAAATGTAATTTTAACATTTTACTACTTTATCTTGCCATATGGTGTGAGAGACATGATCAGACACATCCCGTTTCATTTACGAAGGAGGGACTCTGAAAGACACAAACACTATTTTTATAGGGCCATCAGGCGGCAATTACTATTCTTAAAAGTGCCAGCAGTCGGCTATGTTTGTTGTTCCCATTATAAGGGAGTGGGTCTCCTATAGTGGTACTGCCCATGCAGTGACTGCAAGGGCTGTCAAAATTTGGGAAACACCCCAATAACCACATGTTCCCATTAGAAAGGAGTGGGTCTGCTATACAGTTATAGGGTATGAAATGAGTCCAACGGCTGCCAAAATTAAGGAAAACACCAATACCAATTTAAAGACACAGAGCTGGGCCACAGTAACGACATTTTCCCATTAGAAAGGAGTGGGTCTCCCATACTGTTATTGATTATGCAGTAACTGCAAAAGCTGCCAAAAATTTGGAGGAACTCCAATGCCCCTTGCAAGAGACAAAGAGGTCGGAGAGCCTCCTGAAAACACCAAGGTTACTTACCGGTAGCCGGTTTTTCCTGAGCCCATGACAGCACACCTTGAGAGAGGATCCGCCCCACCAAGGACAGGAAACTGTCTGAAATAAAAGGGCGGCACCTCTCCCTCGCTTCAGTTGTTTACAGAGCATTGAGAGGACCTCCCTAAACAGGTTAGGCACGTAACCAACACCACAATATACATATACACACCACCCCAAACAGTGCACACCAGGGTGTGAGAAACATAGAAAAAATAAGGGGGGGAAACTACGGGTGCTGTCATGGGCTCAGGAAAAACCGGCTACCGGTAAGTAACCTTGGTGTTTTCCCCTCCCCCATGACAGCACACCTTGAGAGAATTTTGGAGAATTTATGAGCACCCTAGGGAGGGACCACCGCTTGAAGTACCCTTCTCCCAAAGGTGAGATCAGAAGAGGACAGATCCAACCGATAGTGCTTAAAGAAGGTGGATGGTGTAGACCAAGTAGCAGCCCTACATATCTGCTCGATCGAGACGTCTGCTCTCTCTGCCCAGGAGGTTGCAACGGCTCTGGTGGAATGAGCCCTCACATTGTCCGGGGCTGGAACCCCTGTGGACGTATAGGCTAAGCAAATGGCCTCCCTGAGCCACCTAGAGATGGTACCCTTGGACACCCCGTGACCTTTCCTACACCCTTGAAAGGCCAGGAACAGAGAACAGTCTTTCCTCCACAGACTAGTCATGTGAATGTACTGTAGCAGGGACCTCCTAACATCTAGGCTATGGAACCTGACTTCCCCTGGGTTCTTGGGATTGCTGCAGAACGAGGGTAGAACAATCTCCTGACTACGGTGAAATCTAGATACCACCTTAGGAAGGTACGCTGGATCTGGCCGCAAGGTGACCCTATCCTCAAAGATTTGTGTGTAACGAGGATTAACCGAGAGGGCCTGCAGGTCACCCACCCTACGGGCTGACGTTAAGGCCACTAGGAGGATGGTCTTAAGGGTGAGAATTTTTGGAGAAACCTTGTGTAGAGGTTCGAATGGTTCACTAGTAAGAGCGTTCAAGACTAAATTCAGGTCCCAAGGAGGAACACCCATGAACCTAACCGGTCCTGCTCTGGCACAGGACTTGATAAACCTCGAGATCCACCTATTCCCAGCCAGATTACAATTGTAGAGTGCTCCCAAAGCTGAAACTTGAACCTTAAGGGTCCCTGTAGCTAGACCCAGGTCCCGCCCCTTTTACAGAAATTCCAGGATCCCCCTGATCGGAGGTTTGCTCGATAGCGGGATATCTATAAACTCTAGGAATTTACCCCAAACTCTGCTATAAATCTTGGTTGTAATTGGTTTTCTACTCCCCAATAAAGTAGAAACTAAGCCTGGTGAAAACCCCTTGCTACTCAATAGCGACCTCTCAAATTCCATGCCGAAAGATGGAACCCCCTGGCCTGGGCATGGAATACTGGTCCCTGCATGAGAAGGTCCGGCCTCTCTGGTAGAATCCAGGGATCTGACACCGACATTAGTCGAAGCAGAGAGAACCAAGGCCTCTTGGGCCAGAAAGGGGCTATCAAAATCACCCTGGCGCCTTCCTCCCAGATCTTCCTCACCACTACTGGAATCATCACTAATGGCGGAAAGGCATAGGCCTTCCTGAACCCCCAAGGAATCTGGAGGGCATCTACGGCATGGGGATTTTCTGCCGGATTTAGGGAGCAAAATCTCTGCACCTTTCTGTTTGCCCTTGTGGCGAACAGGTCTATGTCTGGCTGCCCCCATAACTGGACAATCTGATGGAAGACCTCCGGGTTCAACCCCCACTCCCCCTGTCTTAGGGTATGGCGGCTTAGAAAATCTGCTTTCACGTTTTCTACCCCCTTTATGTGAAGGGCGCTGAGGGATAGGAGGTTTTGCTCTGCTAGACCAAGGATCCTGTCTGCCACCACCATCAGAGGGCGTGACCTTGTCCCTCCCTGGTGATTCACATAGGCTACTGCTGTCCGGTTGTCGGACCTGACCTGGACATGGTGACTTTGGATGTGAGGGAGGAAGTCCCTGAGGGATCTCTCTACTGCCCAAAGCTCCTTTAAGTTTGAGGATGCTCCCCTCTCGTGGTAAGCCCAGTGACCCTGTATTGAGAGTTCTGCCAGATGACCCCCCCATCCGGAACTGCTTGCGTCGGTCGTAATTACCCGATCTACTGGTCTGGACCATTGAACGCCTGCGGTCAGATTTCCCCTGACTGTCCACCACGAAAGGGAATCTACTACTTCTGGGGAGAGAGAGAGCCTGCCTTCTAAATGCCCGTTGCAGGACCTCTGTGCTGACAGGACCTCCCACTGAAGCCGCCTCATATGCCCCTGGGCCCACATTACTGCTGGGAGACAGGCCGTCACAGAACCCAGGAGGGACATTGCCTCTCTCAGAGACATCTCCGGAGCTTGAATGGCCTTCGAGACTAATGCAATCAACCTGCAGATTTTGTCCTCTGGGAGGAAGCAGGTTTGGCGACGAGAGTCTAGGATTAGACCCAGAAAGGTCTGAGTCCTGAAGGGGGTTAGTCTTGATTTTTGGAAATTTACTAACCACCCTAGCTGATGCAACACTTCCGTGACCACTAGGAGCTGACTGGAGCAGTGGGCTTCTGTTTTCCCTATTATCAAGAAGTCGTCTAAATATGGCACGATCACTACATTCTTGATCCGTAGGAAGGCTGTCACTTCTGCTATTAGTTTCGTAAATATTCTCGGGGCAATGGAGAGGCCAAAGGGTAGGGCAGCAAACTGAAAATGCCTCAGCTTCCCCTGAATAAACAGGGCTACTCTCAGATACTTCTGATACTCCGGATGGATTGGGACGTGATAATATGCGTCCTTCAAGTCTATTACAGCCATAAAGCAGTTGCGATGTAAGAGCTTCACTGCCGAGCTTACTGACTCCATCTTGAAAGTCTGGTTTTCTACTACTTGGTTCAGACTCCTGAGGTTGATGATGGTCCTTAAGGACCCGTTTGTTTTTTTTATCATGAATAGTGGGGAATAGAACCCCCTCCCTCTCTGTGTTGCTGGTACTTCGAGAAGGACCTGCTTTCCTACTAACTCTAACACTTCTGTTTCCAGGGCTAATTGTTCTTCCTGGACCTTTCGTAGGGGGGTAACCACAAAGGTCCGCCAGGGGGTCTGACTGAACCGGATCTTCAGGCCCCCACTGATAATTTTCAGAATCCAGGGGTTTGTTGTTATCGCATCCCAAGCTGGAAAAAATTGGGAAAGCCTTCCACCCACTTCCAGCCTGGCGTCATTGGGAGGATCTCTTCGAACTCGAGGATGGTCCTCCAAACATGTAGCCCGATTCTTTTTTGGACTTGGCTTCCCATCTCTTTTTGTCTCCCGGAGGACGACCCCGGTTAAATTTTCTCCTCCGAAACCTAAATCTTCTTGGTTCCCCTGAAAATCCCGGGAACCCTTTGCTTTTATCGCCTGCTTTTTCTAACAGGTCTTCTAACTTTTGGCCAAACAGGAGTCTACCGTCACACGGGAGGGAGCACAGTTTCTGTTTCGAAGGTAGGTCGTCTGGGCAACCTTTGAGCCACAAGGCCCGTCTGGCTGCGTTGGATAGTCCCGCAGCCCTAGCTGACAGTCTGACCGAGTCAGCTGAAGAGTCGGCCAGAAAGGCCGATGCTGTTTGTATTAGAGGTAGCTCTGCAAGTATTGCCTGCCTGGAGACCTTTTTATCTTTAAGCTGGTCTTCCAGCTGTTGGAGCCACACCATCAAGGACCTCGCCACACAGGTGCTAGCCGCCGCTGGTTTTAGGCCGCCTGCCGCCGCCTCCCACGTGTGGCGCAGGAAGGAGTCAGCTCTTTTATCCAGTGCATCCTTTAGGACGCCAGAGTCCTCCAAGGGCAGGGAAGATCTTTTCGATGACCTTGCCACAGTCCCGTCCACCTTGGGGATCTTATCCCAAGGTTCCGCATCCTTCTCTTCGAAGGGATACCTTCTTTTGGAGAAGGAGGGTAAAGCCCCTGATCTCTCAGGTCTCCTCCACTCCCGGTCAATGAGGCCCTGAATTTTACTGTTAACCGGAAATGAGCGTCTCTTCTTCTCTCCCAAGCCCGCAAACATGATGTCCTCCCGGGATTTAGATGCTCTCTCTTCCTCCAGACCCATGGTTGATCTTACTGCCCTAACCAGTCTGTCTGTATTCTCAATGGGGAAGCAGGGTCTACCGCCCCCCGATGAGGAAGAGGACGATGAATCCCACTGCTCCTCGGACTGGAAGGAATCAGAGACGGAGGAAACCTCTCTACGGGGTCTTTTCTTCCCTCTAAGGAACCCTTTCAGGGACCCCTGAACTTCTGCATGTACTATGGACTTTAAATTTGCAGCAAAATCCCGGGAATTCTCAGCTATGGTTTTGGTCACACAGCCCTGGCAAAGTGGTTTCTGCCACTCTACTGAGAGAGAAGCTTGGCAAAGGGCACATATTCTATGCTTTTGCTTGGCACTACTCTTCTTAGGCTCCTAAAAAAAGGAAGCACATAAGAGACTTCCCGTTACTAACCAGTGACATTCACGAAGCTCACTCACCCCCGGAGGTCACAAACGGGTACCAGATTCGGAGGCTGTTGCGGAACCGATGATTCCATTCTGGATGGTCCCGAGGCACTCGAAGCCTTACTCCTGCAGCTGCCACTACGATTACTCGAGCGGCTGTCTGTATACGATGCATCCCTCTGCTTTTTCTGTTGCTGAGGTGGGGGGGTAAGCTGCTGCTCCTGGCTATCTGGATCAGCCATGTCTCAGAAGAGCACCACGCTTCCAGGATAGCTACCCCCCCCCTTAAATATAGGGCCATCCAGCCTCCTCCAGTCTGTGGGCCCTCCCCCTTCCTCAGGTCGGAGCTCCGTTGAAAAAACCCGGCCTGGGACGCTCCGATGGGCGCCGCCATCTTGGATTGGCGCCGCCTCCTGACATCACCCAGTGCGCCGCTCCCAGCGTGCCCTGCGCCGTGACGTCAGGCGCGTCACACCCGGAAGCGTTCCACACTGCAGGGGGAGGACGGCGCCGCGGTCTCTGGGAGGACAGAGCCTGCCTCACCGCGTGCGCCCCGCTCGGCGCAGAGACCCCAGGGGAAGCTGCGGACGGCGCTTCTGGGATACTGAACCCGGTGCACAGGCCAGTGCCCGCTCTTCCACACCGGGACAGCCCCAGGTAAGTCTTCTTTCTTCCAGACAGGTTCCCCATCAAGGACAGGAAACCAACTGAAGCGAGGGAGAGGTGCCACCCTTTTATTTCAGACGGTTTCCTGTCCTTGGTGGGGCGGATCCTCTCTCAAGGTGAGCTGTCATGGGGGAGGGGAAAACAATGTTCCCATTATTAGGAAGTGGGTCTCCCATACTATTTGCCTATGCAGTGAATGCAACAGCTGCCAAAAATTTGGAGGAACTCCAATGCCCCTTGCAAGAGACGCAGATATGGTGATATGGTAGATATTGTGGTGATATGGTGGTGGAGGATGAGGAGAAGGAAGAAGACAAGAGCAAATAGACAAAATCATATACCCATGTCTGGGTTTGAAGACAGAGGTGTATGCAAATAGAATTAGACCTCCCCAAATAAAAAAAAAAAAAGACACTGTATTTCAGTTTATGCTACACTGCTATCATTCGGTGGAAATGGAAAAGTGAACAGCTCTTCTGAGTGTCCAAGTGTGGGATCAGTTGTCTCCGGGCACTTGGCATGGTGGGAGGAAGGAGGATCAGGGTGAGGAATATGCGGTCCAGACTCACGGCTACTGAAACTTGACCATGTGGAAGACAGGGTGGTGGTGGTGGCTAAGTGACTGGAAGAATTATCTGCTATCCAACCAATAACCTTTTGACATTGCTTTGGGTTCAATAGGGATGTGCTGCGGTCCACTAGCAATTGGGACAGGAAGGTTGGGTGACAAGATGTGAATGTTTGTTGTGGCACAATTTCAGCTAGCCCACGGCCTCGGCCTCTGCATGCACCATCACCGTCACGTCCACTTCCCCGTCCCTTGCCACGCACCTTGCCGGTTTTAAATGGAGGACAATATTTTCCACGTTCACTAGAAATGGCTGATTTTGCGAAACAGTTATATGTGATATGTCCAACAGAGAACCACGGTTTTAAATAACAGGCCTGTAGTTTAGTAATACTTTTCTTCTCAGAGACTTCGTGTGAATAGCTTGACCGACACACTGCAACAAAATGAAAATGTAAGCCAATATTTTCCACGTTCAGTTCAAATTTCTGGATTTTTATCGCTGCAATATGGAAAAGATCTGGCTGTATTCTGCAGTGATAACAAGCAAATGGAGCAGAAAAAATGTTTACTCTGGATTGCTTTTTAAGCAAATAATCAGGATTAAGATAAAAAAAAAAAATGGTCCTGGCCCCTGATATATGGGGCTATTTCTACAAATATATGTCATAACAGCAGCAGAAAGAAGTTCAATGGACCCTCTTGTGCTGTATCATGCACTGCAGCCTGCCACATACACTGCCTGCCTCCTGCTATCACCTTCACCACCGAAAATATGCACCTAGATTAGTCCTCAGAAGGACTGTTAGTTCAGATGGAGAATATATATAATATATACATATATATATATATATATATATATATATATACACACACACACAGTATATATATAGTGGAATACCTACACTAACTCTAAACAAGCAAATCTCTCCCTGACTCAGCAGCATCTCTCCCTACTCTGCCTGATTCCGGGGTAGACTGTGACGATCATAGCGGCGCCAGGTCTGATATAGACCTGATGACGCTGTGCGGCCAGCCAATCACTGTAATGCCCACAACCAACATGGCTACAACATTACAGTGCGTGGCAGACAATCCCTACATGTTCATTGGCACTCTAAAGAGCTCATGCAAAGAGCTCATGCAGAGTTCCCGATGCCCCAATCAACAGGGTCCTTTTTAATATTCATTCTGCCTTTTCTTTGATTCTAACTGGTGGTGGTTATAAGGCATCATGCGGCGATTTATGTCCACATTGAATTTTGGGCATTGAATATATAGATTTACATATGTATAGCACAGCACAGGCTTATACTGGTTGTATGTTTTTGATCTTCCATGTTTTGAGTAAATTTATTCATTTTTTGGTCATCATTATATCATTATTAGTTATGCTGCATATATATATATATAGATTGATTTTCTGCATATTTATTACAGCTTTGCAGTGCATACATTGATCTACATATTCACTTATAGTTTTGACACTTATTATTCATCTTTGTTTCCTTTTTCTTTACATATTTCAGCAGATTTACAGTGGGTACGGAAAGTATTCAGAATCCCTTTAAATTTTTCACTCTGTTTCATTGCAGCCATTTGGTAAATTCTAAAAAGTTCATTTTTTTTCTCATTAAAGTACACTCTGCATCCCATCTTGACTGAAAAAAAACAGAAATGTAGAAATTTTTGCAAATTTATTAAAAAAGAAAAACTGAAATATCACATGGTCATAAGTATTTCCTTTTCTCAGACACTCATATTTAAAGGTCATATGCTGTCCATTTCCTTGTGATCCTCGTTGAGATGGCTCTACTCCTTCATTGGAGTCTAGCTGTGTTTAATTAAACTGATAGGACTTCATTTGGAAAGGCACACACCTGTCTATATAAGACCTCACAGCTCACAGTGCATGTCAGACCAAATGAGAATCATGAGCTCAAAGGAACTGCCCAAGGAGCTCAGGGACAGAATTGTGGCAAGGCACAGATCTGGCCAAGATTACAAAAGAATGCCTGTATTACTCAAGGTTCCTAAGAGCACAGTGGCCTCTATAATCCTTAAATGAAAGAAGTTTGGGACTACCAGAAGTCTTCCTAGACCTGGCCGTTCAGCCAAACTGAGAAATCGAGGGAGAAGAGCCTTGATGAGAGAGGATCCTCAAATCCAGGTGTGAAAAACTTGTTGCATCATTCCCAAGAAGACTCATGGCTGTATTAGCTAAAACGGGTGCTTCTAACAATTTGAGCCGACAATTTGTTAGCGGACACCATGTTGCATTTGGAGAGTCCCTGTGTGCCCAAACATTGGAGCTCCCCCACAAGTGACCCCATTTTGGAAACTAGACCCCCCAAGGCACCCATCTAGATGCATAGTGAGCACTTGGAACCCCCAGGTGCTACACAAATTGATTTGTAAAAATGAAAAACTGGAAAAAAAATACTTTTCCATTTTTACGAATCAATTTGTGAAGCACCTAAGGGTTCCAAGTGCTCACTATGCATCTAGATAGGTGCCTTGGGGGGTCTAGTTTCCAAAATGGGGTCACTTGTGGGGGAGCTCCAATGTTTGGGCACACAGGGGCTCTGCAAACGCAACATGGTGTCCGCTAACAATTTGAGCCGACAATTTGTTAGCGGACACCATGTTGCATTTGGAGAGTCCCTGTGTGCCCAAACATTGGAGCTCCCCCACAAGTGACCCCATTTTGGAAACTAGACACGGAATTTGATAAAATTAGGTCATCATATTGAATAAGTTGTCATTAGTCTTGAGCGCAAGTGCCAGCTACTTGAGTTTGCATCGGGAGCTCAGGTATGCACCATGTACTGCTTGTGCTCGAATGACATGCTCGAGTCCCCGCCCGGATGTTTCACGGTTATTAGACACCCAAAAAAAAACATGCGAGGATCGCTCGTGCATGGCAGGCAATCCCCGCAAAGTTTTTTGGGCCGTGAAGCATATGGGGCGGAGACTCGAGCATGTCACTCAAATACCCACGATACTCAATGCATACCAGAACACCCGATGCAAACTCAAGTAGCGAGCACTTGCGCTCAACACTAGTCGCCATATCTTCATCTTTTTTTTCTTACTTTTGAAAAAAATCCCAACCCCATCACAACCCTAACCCCAGCCCTAACCCTAGCACAACCCTAACCTGAGAGTTTATTTTTTACGCCGTTCCTCATGCGGTATAAGTGATTAGACGACCTTATTCTTCGGGTCGGTGAGACTACAGCGATACCAGAATCATATGGGGTTTTTATGACTGACAGCTGTCACACACTAAAAGTCGCATTTTTTGTAAAATCTAGTTTTTGCATCGCCATATTTTGAGAGCTATAATTTTTCCAGATTTTGGCAGACAGTCATTTGACGGCTTTTTTTTTTGCGGGATGAGTTGACGTTGTTATTGGTGCCATTTTCAGGCACGTGACATTTTTTGATTGCTTTCTATTCCGATTTTTGGGGGGCAGAATAAACAAAAACCAACAATTCAGGAATTGTTTTTTTTTTTTTATCCTGTTCCGCGTGTGGTAAAATTGATAAGGCAGCTTTATTCTTCGGGTCAGTACGTTTACAGCGGTACCACATTTATATCGTATTTCTATGTTTTGCACTTTTACATAATAAAAGCAATTTTATAGAAAAAATTATTTTTTAGCATAGCTTTATTCTGAGAGCTATAACTTTTTTATTTTTCGGCTGATGGAGCTGTATGGCGGCTTGTTTTTTGCGGGACGAGATGACGTTTTCAGCGGTACCATTTTTATTTATATTTGTCTTTTTGATCGCGTGTTATTCCATTTTTTGTTTGGCGGTATGGTGATAAAGCATTGTTTTTTGCTTTGTTTTTTTTTTTTTACCGTGTTCACTAAAGGGGTTAACTAGTGGGACAGTTTTATAGGTCAGGTTGTTCTGGATGCGGCGATACCAAATATGTGTACTTTTATTGTTTTTTTTTTTATAATAATATTTATTGATGGGTACATTATATTTTTATTTTTGGTGGATTATTTTTTTTTTATTTTTTTTTTTATATTTTTACAATTTTTTTTTTTTTTTCTTCACTTTCTGATAGTTTTTATACTTTATTACTTTGTCCCACTGTGGGACTTTCACTTTTTTTTCTCTGATCGCCTGCATGGCACAGGAATGCAGCACCATCCCTGTGTCATGCAGGCTGTCAGCGCTGGACAGGGAGAAGATTGTTTGGAGATGCACTGCGCATGTCCAAAAAATCTTCCTGCTGTCTGGTGACCCGGATGTTGTTATGATGACATCGGGTCGTCATGGCAACATCCTGGAAGCCACGGCAGTCAGCGCTGGAAGCCGGAAGAGGAGGTGAGCATCTGCGATCACCTCCCCTTGCCACCGCAATGCTGCGATCGACTTCGATCGCAGCATCGCGGGGGTTAATGTGCTGGGAGCGGTGCAGGACCGCTCCCTGCACATTGTCACAGCTGACACCCGGTACTATCAGCTGACACCCGGCGGCGATCGCGCCCGCACAGCCTGTGTGCGGGCGCGATCGCCATGACGTACTAATACGGGTCTGGCTCTTAAGTCCCAGGGCACAGACGCGTATTAGTACGTCAAATGTTGTTAAGGGGTTAACACAGAAAAGAAAATTGATATAACAGGTCTGCATGGTAAAAAGGGTTTCATTAAAAAGAAAACCTATTTGAGATAAATGAAAAAGGTAATGGTGAAGTCAAATTATATTTGATTAGTTAAGAAAGCATTATAATAGAACTTGAGAAGTAAATGGTTACGGACCTTCTTTTTCTGGTTTCTGAAGTTTACACCAAGGTACTAAATAAGCAATCTCATTGTCTTGTTTGTCCATCATGGGCAATGCTTTAGATATGTAATTTTCCTTCCATGCTTTGTCTTGAGCAAGCTTGGAGCGTACTGCCGACCGATGTGCAAAGCTGTCTGTAGGAAAAGGACTAATTAGGTTAGTTTATGTTTAAAACATGTGTAAATTATACTTGCTAATTTCAGCATCTAATAACACAGGTCTGCGACTAAAAAGCTGTTTGATTATTTTCATATAATTTCCATGTATTTTGATAACGAAAAAAATATTGAAAAAAATCCTAAAAGGTCAGGACTTGCCACAAAACTATAGGTTCTTCTGCAAACTCTGGTGTGAATCATCGGCAGGCAGCTTATTTTCTTTCCTTTTAACATCATTAGGAACTGCGTCATTGGTTAGTGACATAATGAAAGGACCTTATGCTTTCAAGAAACTTGCATTGGAATTTCATTCATCAACCGTGTTTCCCCAAATTAGTATTATTATGACTTTGTGGAAGTGTATTAATTCGCCTGACTGTTTGTTTAATTTGTGGTGACTATACAGTGTTGAATCAACAGCTGAATATTACAGACTTCAGTGAAAAAAGTATACTTGCATACTTCAGACTAAAACTTGGAGATCAACATAAAGTTTGGGTGCCTCATAAAGTGTGCAAACAGTGTGTTGAGGACCTCCGAAATTGGTTCAAGGGTAAGAAAAAAAGCTTTCCGTTATGGGATTCCTATGATATGGCAAGAGCAAAAGAACAATAGTGACGACTAGTGTTGAGCATTCTGATACTGAAATATCGGGTATCGACCGATATTCGCGGTATCTGAGTTCTGATACAGAGTTCCGATACTTTTAGAATATCGAATACCGGAATCGGAAGTTCCCATAATGCCTGCGCTGTGCAGTGTCTCTGAAGGATGACAAGCTGGATGGCAGTGCTCAGCTTACTGTACTTGTCATTTAGTGTTAAAGGATTTATTTAAAAAAATAATCGTGTTTTCATGCACAGTCTCTTTAAAAAAGCCGGCCGGCAATTCAGCAGCGGTACCCGACAATTTAGAATAGAAAGAATAGAGCATCACACATAGATTAGATAGATAGAAACATGTCAGTCACATATATATGAAGTACAGTGACAGTGTTGATTACTGTACTTGTCATTTAGTGTTAAAATAAAGGATTTATTAAAAAAAAAAAAAAAATTGGCGTGGGGTTCCCCGTAATTTTAGTCTCTAGCAGAGGTTAAGCAGACGGCTGAGGCAGATGTTTGAAGCCTGGGAAGGGGGTAATACCCACGGAGCTTTCCAGGCTACTAATATCAGCCCCCATCTGAATACCTAGCCTTTACTAGCTATTAAAATGGGGGACCCCCCCCAAAAAAATGACGTGGGGTCCCCCCTATTTTAATAGCTAGCAAAGGCTAGGCAGACAGCTGGGGCTGATATTAATAGCCCAGGAAGGGTGCCATGAATATTGGCCCCCTCCCAGGCTAGAAACACCAGCCGTCAGCCGCCCCAGAAATGGCGCATCCATAGGATGCGCCAATTCTGGCATTTAGCCTCGCTCTTCCCACTGCCCTGTAGCGGTGGCAGTGGGGTAATAGGGCTGGGGTTGATGTCAGCTTATAATGCCAGCTGACATCAAGCCCAGGTTAGTAATGGAGAGGCGTCTATAAGACACCCCCATTACTAACCCCATAGTCAAAGTTTAAAAAAAACACAAACACCCAGAATAAAGTCCTTTAATTGAAATAAACACAATTCTTTATTGCTCTAAATTAAACCATACTTACCATCACGCCCATTCCAGCTGAAGCCGACGATCTCCTCCAATAAAAGTAAAATAATAAAGCAACATCATCCTTACCTTTCCATGGTTCCCACGACAGCTTCAGCTCTGCTACATTGACATGACAGGCTGGATCGCAACAGAACGCTGCCATCCAGCTTGCCATGCCGCAGAGACTGAGAAGCGCAGGCTTGCTTGCGCTCCTCAGTGTCTCGCTGTGACGGCATAAAGATGAGCCGAGTTCATGTCCAATGAACTCAGCTCACCTCATGCACGTCACTGACAGCGTGGGAAAATTCTCCCGCTCAAGCGCTGAGCGATCCAGCCTGTCATGTGAATGTAGCAGAGCTGAAGCTGTCCTGGGAACCATGGAGAGGTAAGGATGAGGTTGCTTTATTATTTTACTTTTATTGCAGGAGATCGTTGGCTTCAGCTGGAATGGGCGTGATGGTAAGTATGGTTTAATTTAGAACAATAAAGAACTGTGTCTTTATTTCAATTAAAGGACTTTATTCTGGGTGTTTGTGTTTTTTTTTTTAACTTTGACTATGGGGTTAGTAATGGGGGTGTCTTATAGACGCCTCTCCATTACTATCCTGGGCTTGATGTCAGCTGGCATTATAAGCTGACATCAACCCCAGCCCTATTACCCCACTGCCACCGCTACAGGGCAGTGGGAAGAGCGAGGCTAAGTGCCAGAATTGGCACATCCTATGGATGCGCCATTTCTGGGGCGGCTGACTGCTGGTGTTTCTAGCCTGGGAGGGGGCCAATAGTCATGGCACCCTTCCTGGGCTATTAATATCAGCCACCAGCTATCTGCCTAGCCTTTGCTAGCTATTAAAATAGGGGGGACCCCACGTCATTTTTTTGGGGGTCCCCCATTTTAATAGCTAGTAAAGGCTAGGTATTCAGCTGGGAGCTGATATTAGTAGCCTGGGAAGCTCCGTGGGTATTACCCCCTTCCCAGGCTTCAAACATCTGCCCCAGCCGTCTGCTTAACCTCCGCTAGAGCCTAAAATTACGGGGAACCCTACGCCAATTTTTTTTTTTTAATAAATCCTTTAACACTAAATGACAAGTACAGTAATCAACACTGTCACTGTACTTCTTACATATGTGACGGACATGTTTCTATCTATCTAATCTATGTGTGATGTTCTATTCTTTCTGTTGTAAATTGTCGGGTACCGGTGTATGCCGCTGCTGAATTGCCGGCTTTTCATGTAATACATTCTACATTATTCTTAGTTGTTTTCCTTCATGTAGAATTAACCTACAAGGAAAGAAAGGGTTTATTTTTATTCCGATATTTGTGTCCCACTTACTTGCATTGGTTTCTGGTATCGGAATCGGCGATATCGGATATTGTTTGGGTATCGGTCCGATCCAATCCGATCCGATATTTCCCGATATCGGAAGGTATTGCTCAACACTAGTGACGACTGTTACTTTTGTTCATGCAATGTGAAAGGGTATAATTCCAAATGGAAGCATCAATCTTCACTCAGCAATTAGTCCCATCCCCCATGGCACAGATATACCAGTACCCAAGGCCCCTGCTACCTTGGAGGAGATACCTAGCTCCGATGAAGGTGGAATCATACCTGATCCAGATGACGAATCAAGTTCTGACTTTGAAGATGATACGAGACTAAAAAAAATTTCCCAGGAGGAGATGAAGGATTTAGTAAGAGACTTGAATCTTCCGATAGATGCCACTGAGTTACTCGGATCAAGGCTCAAAAGCAGGAATTTATTGTTACCAGAGTGTCATTTTCATCGTTCAGAGTTCGTTCCTTACTTTGCCCAGAAAGACAAGTTGGTTTATTGCATCGATGTCGAAGGTTTGATGGGTCAATTCAAATCTAATATGATTCAGCGCAATGGTGTCTTTTTATAGATTCTTCAAAAAGAAGTCTCAAAGCAGTTTTACTCCACAACGGCAGTTTTTACGCTTCCATCCCTGTACGTCATTCCGTATACTTGAAGGAAACCTACGAGAACTTGGAATTGTTTTTTCGCAAACTTAAATATGAAGACCATGGTTGGCAAGTATGTGGGGATTTGAAGGTCTTGTGCATGCTGCTCGGGCAACAAGCTGGGTATACCAAATACCCTTGTTTTCTGCGTCTGTGGGACAGTCGAGACCGACAAAATCACTAGACCAAGAAGAGTTGGCAGCAGAGGATGCTCACAGTCGGTGAAAAAAAATGTCCTCCGAGAAACTTTGGTACCTCCCTATAAAGTTCTTCTACTACCTCTCCACATAAAATTGGGCTTGATGAAGCAATTCGTAAAATCACTTCCAAGAGATGGAGAATTCTTCAAATACTTGGTCACTAAGTTTCCAAGCCTCTCGGAGGCAAAATTGAAGGAAGGTGTGTTCGTCGGACCAGACATTAGAAGGCTTATAGCTGATAAAGAGTTTGTCAATACCATGACGGATCCTCAAAAAGAAGGGTGGATTACATTTAAAGAGGTTGTAGAAAAATTTTTAGGCAATAAAAAAGATCCTGACTATAAAAAGATTGCCGGACGAATGCTGAAAGCATTTCAAGCTTTAGGTTGCCTGATGAGTTTGAAAGTGCATTTCCACCATTCCCACCTTGACTACTTTCCTGAAAATTTGGGAACTGTGAGTGAAGAGCAAGGTGAATGATTCCACCAGGACATTAAAGAGATGGAAAGAAGATACCAGGGAAAATGAAGCATTACAATGATGGCAGACTACTGTTGGATGCTTCAGAGAGACATTCCAGATGCTACTCACAAGCGTAAATGTACCAAGAGGAGCCTCACAGTGAAAAAAAAAAAACATTTTAGTGAGCATTTCAGTTCAAAAATGATTTTCATGAAAAATTTGTAATAAAAAATTAATTTTATAAGTCTATTTTCATTTATTTTGCGATATTGCCTTATTCAACACAGTTACCTAAATTGTCAGGAAACGTGATGTCCTATTACACAACGGAGGTCATTTTCAGATTCAGCACACCAAAAAACAGAGAGATTACATGGAAAAACCAAAACAGCTCTTGAAATGTTATTTTTGCAGACCTGTGAATTGTATGACATTGTCTATACGTGGCAGTATTTACCCAATGCAGTGAGGCAAACTTGCTTTTTAATTGTTTTTGTTATTAAGTTTTTAGACATCTCTAAATAAAGTAATATTTTAATTATTTCTGTGGCGTAATTTTACACCAACTGGCGTCAATATAGGTTGATTTAAGGAAGGTTATTGAGGGTGTATATACATGTACACACCCTGCTGTATACCCTGTGTAATGTAAATACTTTCAGATCTCTTACTAATACACAGTCACGGCCGAGCGTGTTGGCACCCTTGAAATTGTTCCAGGAAATGAAGTATTTCTCCCAGAAAATGATTGCAATTACACATGGTTTTGTTATACTCATGTTTATTTCCTGTGTGTATTGAAACAACACAAAAAAAACAGAGGAAAAAAAAACTAATTGGACAGAAAACCCCAATAATGGGCAAGACAAAAACTGTTGGCACCTTTCCAAATTTGTGGGTAAACAACTTTGATTTAAGCATGTGATGCTTGTTCAAACTCACCTGTGGCAAGTAAAAGGTATGGGCAATATGAAAATTCTGACACTGAACTTTTATAACACATATGGCAATTTCCATCTCTCATCTCATCTCTTAGTGTGATTTAGTAATCATTATTACTTATTCTGTGATACAGACCTCATTTTCGTACATGGTGCTTTTTACATTTTCAGTATTTGGTAACAATTTAGTCAGGTTGCTGCTTTAAAGCAGTTGTCTTTGGTGTATGGCATTACATCTTAAGCTGTTGTCTTCATTATACTAATAGTGCATTTTTTTTTACATTCCGATCTCTATCCATCCATCCAATCATCCATGTCAGTGAGGGTGAGTAGGGGAAAATCTTTGTCAGGGTTGGTGTAATAGTGCCTTATGCATTATTTATTTATCTCACTTATATAGCGCCATTAATTCCACAGCGCTTTACAGACATTATCGGCACTGTCCCCAATGGGCCTCACAATCTAGATTCCCTATCAATAGGTCTTTGGAGTGTGGAAGGAAATCAGAGAACCCGGAGGAAACCCAAACAAACACGGAGAGAACATACAAACTCCTTGCACATGTTGTCCTTGGTGGTATTTGAACCAGGACCCCAGCGCTGCTAGGCTGCCCAGGCTTTTGACAGCATTACTTCTATTCCCTGCAGTGCCCTGCACAGGAGATGGGCCTGTTATGATTGTGCTCACAAACTCACACGGTTAACAGAGGAGGGAAAGAACCATCAAAGAGAGAAGCAGCACCTGTAACCAACTGGTCCCTGTACAGACTAGAAAAGGCCCTAGCTGCACAACTAAATACATCTCCTCGGACCAGGCTCCCTACGAGGCCGTTGAGAGGTTTCTAGTACCTCCTGAGGAACCAGAGAGGCCACAACACAAATCCAACAAAAAGTACAGGAAAGTGGAGGGAGACACGAGAACCCAGGGGAAGAAACTAATACAAGTTCACACAGAATAGACGGGGATAAACAGGGAGAACCAAAAATACAAATAGAATAAGTAAAATTTCCCAGACCCCCAAACGCAGAGAAGAAGGGAAAAGTGCTGGGGAGGAAAACTCACAGATTTACAGCAGGAAATAGAACTGGGGCTTACCAGACAAGTTAAACCCCTAGTTGAGGAGCTTGAACCCCAAAATCCAAAATCGATAGAAGTATAACCAGCAAATGAGGTAAGTGAAAGATGAACATATAAAACCCATCCCAAAATGTGATAGAACAGAGCCAAAACTGAAAAAGGAAAACACCTGTAGAGAAGAGAACCAAGAAAAGAAAACGAAGACTAAAGAAACCATCAGCTTTTGGACAGAGACAAAAAGGAATGTAACTCAGCAGAGAGGAAAACAGACCACGCAGCAAAAGGTCACCGGATCGATTCTCGAAACCGAGCCATGACATGCTTGTGTGCGACTCTGGGAGAAGGAGTAGGTGGAGATTAGGCAGAGGTACAGGTCGGTGCTCACTGCTTGCTTGCAGCCCAGCACATGGAATAATGGGAAATGTAGTAAGGCTATGTGCCCACGATGCAGAAATGCTCCGGATTTTAACTGAGCGTTTCTGCATCTCCCCTGGCAGAAAAAAAGAATGTGGATTGTACATGCGTTTTTCCTGCCAGGGACATGCGGATGTGAAGCGTTCTTCACATGCATTTCCGCATGCAGGTTGACAAGCGCTTTCCAAGCGATTTTAGCATCACTTGGAAAGTGCTTGTCAACTTGGTCACACTATATAAATCCATGCAAAAGGCATGGATTTATATAGTGTGACCCCAAAGAATGGTTAAAAATAAAAAAATAAATCTATACTTACCTTCCGATGGCCCCTGAAGTCTTGCTCCGCTCGGTGCCGACTACCGGCAGATCGCGGTACACTGAAGGACCTGCCAACGTCAGCGTCGCGTGACCCGTCACATGACTATGACGTCAGCGCAGGTCCTTCAGTCCATCGCGAGCTGCCGGCAAGTGAAGACAAGGAGAGCGGAGGCCGTCAGAAGGTAAATATAACATTTATTTTTTATTTTATTCTTTTTTTTACAGGTTCTATGGTACCCGGGTCCGGAGGAGAGTCTCCTCTCCTCCACGCCCAGGTACCATCCGCACATTGGAACGCATGGAATGCGCATCTACATATACAGTGATGCGGAATCCATGCGTTCCAATGCAAGTCAATGACGGCGAAAACGCAGCGCTTCCGCAAAATAATTGGTAGAGCTGCGTTTTTTTCCGCAACGATAATCCCCAGCGGAAATTTCCGCAGCATGTGCACAGCACATGTGGATTATCATTGGGGAACATGGCAGGCCTTCTACCATGCGTTTTTTAAGCGTTTCTGCAGCGTTTTTGCCGCTGCGGAAACGCTTAAAAAACGCATCGTGGGCACACAGCCCAAAAAGGGAACAGAGGATTCGGAAGAGATAATGATCGCTACAATAACAGAATGTGCCAGGGCATCAAAGCAAAAACGCCTAAAACAAAATGCAACTTGGCAGAAATGGTATATGGGGATTTTTAGGTTAAGTGCACACGTAGAGTTTTTGATGCGTTTTTGCAGCAGTTTTTCGCAGCGAAAACGCTTGGTAATCGGTCTGCCAGCTAATGCAATGGCAATCCTGATGTGCTGTGCACATGATGTGAAAATTTCCACTCAGGTTGGCCATTGCAGAAAAAAACGCAGCATGTCCATTCTATGCAGCGTTTCCTGCCCATTGGCTTTAATTGAACCGCAGCAAATCCGCAGGTATAATATTTATACCTGTGGATTTGCTGCAGTTCAATTAAAGTTAATGGGCCGCGGAAATGCTGCCAGTCGCACATGGGTCAGACTACTACTCCCCTCATCCGACCACCGCTCCCTCCTGAGAGCGGCGAGGCTGAGGGGAGTAGTAGTGTCCTCAGCCGAGCCGGGACTGAACGCGGTAAAAAAAAAAAAAAAACACACAACAGTATACTCACCTGTCCGGTGCCCCCTGGGTGTCCTCCCGATGTCCCCCGGCGATGTCATCTTCCCGGTGGCCAGCGGTACACTGCTGGGAGCGCGCTCGCTCCCATCAGTGTACTGCGCTGCTAGGACCTGCGGTGCGGTCACGTGAGCTCCCAGCTGAAGATCATTCTCAAAAATGTTCCCACCAGTACCAATGATGAGGTTACTGGGGCTGATCAGCTGATGAACCCCATTGACCTCACTCCTGCAGCAGCATGTACACTGACAGGAGTGATTTTACACTCCTGTCAGTATACATTGTTGTCTTCTACAGCAGTGACATCAGTGATTGCTGATGTCACTGCTGTAGAAGTGACCCAGATCGCTGAGGGACAATCGTGACGGCGGACAGGTGAGGGGTATGGTTGTTTTTTTTTGTTGTTTTTTTTTTTGTTTGTTTTTTTTTACAGAAGATTGAAGGCTTTGGGGACAGAGTACAATAAAAAAAAATTTAAAACTGTGTTTTTTTATTTCATTAAAATACTTTATTCTGGCCGTGTATTTATTGAAAAAGCGTTGCAAACTTTACTACGCGGTTAGTAATGGGGGAGTCTTATAGATGCCCTCCATTACTAACCTGGGCTTCACGTCAGTCGCCACTACAAGGCTGACGTGAACCCCAACCCTATTACCCCACTCGCCACCGCTACAGGGCAGTGGGAACAGCGGAGGCTAAGCGCCAGGTTTGGCGCATCTTATGGATGTGCAATTTCTGGGACTGCTGAGGGGTGATATTATTAGCCACGGAGGGGGCTAATATCCATGGCACCTTCCCAGGCTAGTAATATCAGCCCACAACTGTCTGTTTAGCCTTTTCTGGTTAGATTTTATAGGGGGACCCTACGTCAGTTTTTTTCTGGGGTCCCCCTGTAATCTAGCCAGTAAAAGCTAAGCAAACAGCTGTAGCCAGGGAACATTTTTTGGCTAATGACCCCTTCTCCAGCTACTAATATCAGCCCCCAGCGGTCGGCTTTCCCTCTGCTGGTTATAAAAATGATGCGGGAGCACACACTATTTTTTTTTTTTTAATTTTAGGCTCTGTGCCCACGATCCGGACGTAGCAGCCCTTTGGAATGCAGGGTCCAAAACGTTGCTTTCTATTGAACGCAGGTAAATCCACATGTGTTCACTGAACCATGCGGATTTATCACATTCAATACATTCTAGTGGTCAAATTTATGTTGCGGAGACTAGCGACTCCGCAAGAAAATTTGACATGCTGCGGTCCTGAAAGATGCACCGCATGTCAGTGTCCACGGGTGATCTGGAGCCTCAGATGCACGCATAGTGGACATGGGATTTCTAGAGATCCCATCCACTATGCTGTAACATCGGGACGCTGCGGGTTTGACGGTGTATAAACACAGTGTCAAACCTGCAGCGGCGCCTGATCGTGGCCTACGTACCCAAACTCACCCGCAGCATGTCAATTTCTGTAGCAGACACGCCAATCTCCGCTGCAGATTTTGACCGATTGAAGTGTCATTATATCCGGTGGATTCACATGTACCAACAGCAAAAGTACTGCATTAGAACTTCGCGCTTTGGACGCAGCAAATATACTCTGCGTCCAAAGCACTGCTGAGTGCTGATCGGGGGGGACGTAGAGGCTAACGAAGCAGATGTGAGCTGTTAATAATGGCCAGGAACCATGTTTGCCTATTGGCACCTTCCTAGCTGCCACAGCTGCCCCAGAATTACATGAATAGAAATGCTAATGAAGATTGGGTGAATGGGATTAGCTGACACCTAGCTCTTTTGTTTGATGATGACAAGGTGTCAATCAGATCCTTTCATCACCAAACCTAAATAAAGTAAAAGTAAAAGAGTTAAATAAACACACAGTAGCAGTAAACACTATTTGAAATACAACATTATGAACAGCTCACAGCTGTTTCGTTAGCCGCTATGTCCCCACGAACAGCAACAAGCAGCGCTTTGGACACAGCGTATTTAAAAAAAAAAAATGGATATATATAGATCTCAAATGCTGGAGGAGTGGTACTTTAACCCCTTCACAACATTTGACTTGCCTATATATCATGGTCGGATAGGGGTTCCGGACCAATGACGTATAGGTACGTGATGGCGATAGTCGCCGGGAGCTCGACTTACGTGATAGTTGAGACCCGGCTGTCACTGCCAGGAGCGTTGCACGCACCACTCCCGACTGTTTAACCCATAAATGCCGCGACTGATATCGACCGC
Organism: Phyllobates terribilis; assembly: GCF_046119375.1. Lineage (NCBI taxonomy): Eukaryota > Metazoa > Chordata > Amphibia > Anura > Dendrobatidae > Phyllobates > Phyllobates terribilis. The sequence goes on along the minus strand of NW_027362761.1, from coordinate 112,440,562 downwards.
AATATTTAGGAGGCTAGGAGAGGGAGGGGACTCCCTCTCCTTTCCAATCGGCACCCCCACAACCTCATCGTGAGGGCCCGATGGTCGTCAAGGCAACCCAAGGTTGTCATGACGACCTCCGGGTCTGCCAGCGACGGTGGCCTGCTTAGACCATGCCAGGGGCATGGTCTAAAAGGCTTCTCTCAATGTAATACTGACATGTAAAAATGCATTGCAATGCATTATATCAGCAATCAGCGTAATAGAAGTTAAAGTCTCATAGAGGGACTAAGTAAAAAAAGTGTATAAAAAAAAATATATATAAATTATCACAAAATAATAAGAAAAAAAAGAGAAAATATTATACCCATAAGTACATATTTGTGTAAATATAAAATAAACAAAAAAAGTGCACATATTTGGTATCGAAGCATCTGGAACAACCTGATCTGATCTATAAAACGGTCACACTAGTTAACCCCTTCAGTGAACACCGTAAAAAAACAAAAACAAAACATGAGGCAAAAAACGACATGGCTCTGTCGGCAGAAATATTAAGAAATTATAGCTCTCAAAATATGGCAATGGAAAAACTTTATTTTGCAAAAAAAGATCCTAGTTACTTACCGGTAACGGGATTTTACAGAGCCCATGACAGCACCACCCGAGAGAGGGTATCCGCCCACCAAGGACAGGAACCTACTGAATAAAAAGGCGGTACCTCTCCTCCGCATCAGTTTTTTGTTTCAGAGCATGAGAGGGCCTCCGAAGACAGGTTAATACATAACCACCACCTCAACATATGTACTAAACACCTTAAAAAAAGTGCACACCACAGTGATAAAGGGGAGGGAATTAATAGGGTGCTGTCATGGGCTCTGTAAAATCCCGTTACCGGTAAGTAACTAGGATCTTTTCCCCTTCTCCCATGACAGCACCACCTGAGAGATTTATAGAGATTAAATACCAGAGGGAGGGATCACCGCTTGCAACACCCTTCTACCAAAGGACAGATCAGTAGAAGAGGAAAGGTCAAGACGGTAATGTTTGTAAAATGTAGCAGGGGATGACCAAGTTGCCGCCTTACATATAATGTCGATGGGCACATCCGCCTTCTCAGCCCAGGAAGCAGCTACGGCTCTGGTGGAATGGGCCTTCAGGTTCTCAGGAACCGGCAGATTGCTAGAAGAGTAGGCTAAGGTAATAGTATCCCTGACCCATCTAGCTATGGTCCCCCTTGTAACCTTAAGTCCTTTCCTAGCCCCCTGAAAGGATATAAATAAAGCGTCACTCTTTCTCCAGGCTTTTGTCACTTCCAAATACTGGACTAACACCCTCCTAACATCTAAGGTGTGAAGCTTATATTCCTCAGAATCCCTAGGATTAGGATAGAAGGAAGGGAGAGTGATTACTTGAGTCCTATGGAACTTGGAGGCTACCTTTGGAAGACAGGCCGGGTCTGGTCTTAAGATTACTCTATCCATACATACTTGAGTGAATGGATGGTTAATGGATAGTGCGTGTAAGTCACTGACTCTACGAGCTGATGTCAGGGCCACCAATAGCGCAGTCTTTAAAGTTAAGATTTTTTCTGAAACCTTCTCTAAGGGCTCGAAGGGAGGTTTGGTTAATGCTTCCAGAACTAAATTAAGGTCCCAAGGAGGCATTCTTGGAACAGGAATAGGTCTGGATCTATGACAGGCTTTAATAAATCTAATGATCCATCTATTTGCTGCCAAGTCATAATTATACAGTGCCCCCAGAGCAGATACCTGTACCTTAAGAGTACTGGTGGCTAGTCCCATGTTTAACCCCTTCTGGAGGAATTCTAGTATGGCCTCAATAGGAACCCTCCCTTTGGCAGACTGACCCGAGGTAGACAAGAACTTAGCCCAGGTTCTACCATAGATTCTAGTTGTTATCGGCTTTCTACTTGCTAGAAGGGTAGTAACAAGATCTGGAGAAAACCCCCTTTGCGTCAATAGCGACCTCTCAAAATCCAAGCCGTCAAATGCAGGCCCACTCTTTGGGGATGACAGACTGGGCCCTGCCTGAGGAGATCCGGGATGTCCGGAAGAACCCATGGATCTGCTTGGGACATTCTCTTCATCCAAGTGAACCATGGTCTCTTGGGCCAGAACGGGGCGATCAATATAACCCTCGCCCGTTCCTCTCGGATCTTCCTCAGGATAGTAGGGATCAGTACTAAAGGGGGAAAGGCATAAGCTAGAGTGAAATCCCACTGAATCTGCAGCGCGTCCACCGCAAACGCCCCCTCTTTTGGATTCAGGGAGCAAAAGGTTTCGGTCTTCCGATTGTGTCTGTTTGCAAATAGATCTATCTGGGGCTGTCCCCACCGATCCACAATCTGCTGAAAAACGGCTGGATTCAACTCCCACTCTCCTTGTTTCAAGATGTGACGACTCAAGAAATCGGCCTTTATGTACTCTTCCCCTTTTATATGCAGTGCCGAGAGCGTAACCAGCCGACTCTCGGCAAAACTGAAGATCTGATCCGCTATTAACATCAGAGGGAGAGACCTGGTACCCCCCTGATGGTTGATGTAGGCGACTGTTGATCTGTTGTCTGACATTATCCTGACGTGAGGACCCTGAAGAACAGAACTGAATTCTTTTAGCGCGTTTCTGGCTGCCAACAGCTCTTTCATGTTGGAAGAGAGGCTTGTCTCGCTGTCCGACCAGAGGCCTTGTACAGAACGATCCCTTAGGTGAGCTCCCCAACCTTCCGCACTTGCGTCTGTTGTAATTGTATCCGACACCTGGAAGGTCCAAGGAACCCCCAAAGATAGGTTGACCGGAGATGTCCACCAGTCCAGGGAGTTGATCACAACATCTGGAAGAGATATTTTCCCATTCAGGCGACCTTTGAGCCGCCTGTCCGCTGCCAGAATCTCCTGTTGAAGACACCTGGAATGGTGCTGGGCCCACTGAACCGCCGGAATGCAAGACGTCATTGTACCCAACAGAGACATTGCACTCCTCAGGGTGATGGTCGGATTGCTGACAATCTGAGATGTTAGGGATCTGATCTTCAGTTTCTTTTCCTCTGGCAGAAGACAGGTTTGGTTTTCCGAGTCCAGAATGAGACCCAGGAAAGACTGAACCCTCTTTGGTTCCAGTCTTGACTTCTCCAGATTTAACAGCCAACCTAGGCGTCTTAGACTGGCCATGACGTCCGCCAGGGCTAGAGCACAGAGTTGACTTGATCTGCCCACTACTAAGAAGTCGTCCAGATAAGGGATGACTAAAATATCTCTTTCCCTCAAGTGCGCTGTGACCTCCAGAATGATTTTTGTGAAGACTCTCGGCGCCATGGAAATGCCAAAGGGAAGAGCTGCGAACTGAAAATGCCTTACGTGCCTGCCGAATTGTACAGCTACTCTTAGAAACTGTTGATGATCTGGCAAAATCGGGACGTGGTAGTAGGCGTCCTTCAGATCGAGGACGCACATAAAACAGTCCGGAAATAACATCTTTATGGCTGATTTTATTGTTTCCATCTTGAAAGGCCTGTAGATTAAATGGTCGTTCAGTCTCTTTAAGTTCGCAATGGTCCTGAAGGAGCCGTCCGGCTTCTTTATTAGGAAGAGGGTCGAATAGAATCCTCTTCCTTGCTCGGGTGCAGGTGTTTCCACCAGAACTCCTTTCCTGAGCAGAGAGAGAACTTCCTGCTGTAAGGCTATCTGTTCCACTAAACCTCTGGGGGCTGATATTTTGACAGTGTTCTTGGGCCTGCTCTTGAACTCTAGTGTGAGCCCCCTCCTGATTATCCCTAAGATCCAAGAATTGGATGAAATTTTCTTCCAGGCAGGCAGGAAGTGGGACAATCTTCCTCCCACCTGGGGGGAACTGTCACTTAGGGGCTTTTTTATTCTCGGAGGAGGGACCCCCAAACATGAAGCCTCTGCTATACGGCTTTCGGTCTTTCCAGCTACCTTGGTCTCTGGGAGCTTTACTGCGGCTGTATTTTCTCTTCCGAAAGGAACTGTTAAATCGGGAACCAGACACCGTGGGAAATCCATGTTTTTTGTCTGCGGCTTTATCTAGGATGTCATCTAGACCTTTGCCGAACAAGAAGTCCCCCTCACAAGGGATTGAGCACAGTTTAGACTTTGACTGCACATCTCCTGGCCAGCTCTTGAGCCATAGCGCCCTACGGGCTGCATTAGAGAGGTTTGCAGACCGGGCAGCCAGCCTAACTGAATCTGCCGATGCATCTGCCAGGAATGCAGCCGCTCCCTGCACAAGAGGAAGGTCTGATAGAATTTTCTCCCTGGACACATTCCCCCTGATCTGGTCTTCCAATTGTTGAAGCCAGATCATCATAGATCTAGCAGTGCAGGTCGCTGCTACTGCCGGTTTAAGGGCCCCTGCTGACGACTCCCAGGTTTGCTTAAGGAAGGACTCCGCTTTTTTATCCAGCGGGTCTTTTAAGGCTCCTAAATCTTCAAAGGGCAGAGTGGATTTTTTTGAAGATTTTGAAATGGCCACGTCAATCTTAGGGGTTTTGTCCCATTTAGCCGCATCCTCATCCTCAAAGGGATACCTCCGCTTGGAGGATGACGGCAGCTGACCCTTCCTCTCCGGTTTCTTCCATTCCCTTTCTATCAGAGATTTAATCCTGTCATTGACCGGGAATGAGCGTCTCCTCCTTTGGTCTAAGCCCCCGAACATAACATCCTGGACTGTTCTGGGCACTTTGGTATCGGTAATACCCATAGTCCCTCTGACGGCTTTAACTAGTCTCTCAGTATTATCAACCGAAAAACAAGGTCTGCCCCCCCCATTATCATCCGAAGACTCCGATGACGATGAGGAGTGATTAGAGGAGGAAGGCAGTTCTCTCGTAAAACGGGACTCCACTGATTCCTCTGATTCTGAAGAAACTAGTTTTCGCTTCTTGTTTTTGAGTGAGGTTAAGCCTCTTAAAGACTCTCTGACCTCTGTCTGGATTAGATCCTTTAATTCTAAAGAAAACCTGGGGGACTCCTCTGCAATGGTTTTCTGAATACAGTCTGAGCATAGGTTTTTGGCATAGGAGGTGGGAAGACCGATTTTGCATAAAGCACACTCCCTGTTTTTATTTTTAGCACTACACTTCTTCGCCTCCTGCCCCAAGAAATAAAAGGAGAAGAAGGAGGAAAAGAGAGAGAGAGAAGAGCACATTATTCAAGGTGAGACTTTCACGAAGATCACTCACCACACTGCCGTTCAGACTAGGGTACCGGAGGCGGTGGTTGCCGTTCACATGAGGGCTCCCATCTGGCGGAGGTGGACTGACGAAGTCTTTTCTGACCAGTCTTGCCGGAACTCGTACGCCCCTCACTGCTATGACTTTGTCGATGGGAAGATTCCCGTTCCATTTGTTTGAGCTGCTTGCGCTGCTTTGATGGCTGTGGCTGCTGCTGTACTTCCTGTGGCGGTGACAGCTGCTGCCCAGGTGACTGCGGTTCCTCATTCATGATGGCGGGGATGCAGACACCGCCATCCTGATTGCTCCCCATCCTTAAAAGCAGTAGGGCTCCACCTCCTTTAGGCTCCTCCCCTTCCGGCAGCGTGCTCATCTCTCTTTTTCCTTTTTTTTTTTTTTTTTTAATTTTTAGCCAGCTGGCGCGCTACCCGCAGATCCACCTGCCTCTGCGCGTGCGCAGCCCAGCGGCACCCGGCGCGCTTGCAGCGGGATGACATCTTCCCACCCGCGCATGCGTAGACCCGGTTTCCGGCGCACTCCGTGATAGGGCGCGTCAGCACCCCGCGCGTGCGCAGCCCGGACTTCCGGCGCGCTCCGCCACCTGGTGAGGCTCCCATCAGGGACAGGAACCAAAAACTGATGCGGAGGAGAGGTACCGCCTTTTTATTCAGTAGGTTCCTGTCCTTGGTGGGCGGATACCCTCTCTCAGGTGGTGCTGTCATGGGAGAAGGGGAAAAAGCATCTTTTAGTGTGCGACAGCAGCCAAACATAAAAACCAATACAAATCTGTATCATTGTAATTGCACCAACTCAACTTGCTGTTGATTTGTTCATTCTGCCTTCCAAAGATCGCAGTAAGGCTCGGCTCACATTTATCCTGTGCTCTGCGCTGAATGCTTACACTGGGGCTTCCATGTAAATCTCTGAAATACGTGATTCAGATGGAAGATTCCCTATAATGAGGCAGATAAAGGCACCGTGGACGCTGTCTGGCCTATGATCCGGCAGTGCCAGTCTTTTTAGGCGTGCATGAATGTGCCGTCAGCCAGTTTTGTGCACTTTGGAAAAGAAGAACACCACTGAACAGCATGCACACGGAGTCCAGAGTAACCCTGCTGCATCATTTTAGTGAATGGATCCTTGGGGGGTGTCATCTGAATCATGTCACTTGGAGATTTAGATGGAAACCCCAATATAAATGCTCAGCGTAGAGCACTGGATAGATGTGATCCCAAATGTTATGAAAAATGTTCCCAATAAAAGCTTCAAATCAATCCACAAAAAAAATAAGTCCTCGCTTAGGTCCGTCACCTATCAATGGAAATATAGGGGGCTTCCACGTTTCTGATAGTACAAAGGCTCTGGAAAAGTGTTAAGGCTCCTTGCCCACCTAGACGACATCCAGCTAATTTTGCGCTCCCAAATCAATATCCCCCTCCCTTCTTAGCCCCAGTGTGCCTAAACCACATTTAGCGTCCACATGTTTGGCATTTTTGTAGTGATGAAAGCCCACCTAATTAACTGGTGCTTGTCTCCAGAAGCACAAGCTGGGCATAACGTACTGGACACTACAATGGCAGATTTGCAATTTTCACTTAGCCAAAACCATTGCTTCTCATTTCTGGAAAACACCTATGGAGTCAAAATCATCACTACACCTGTAGATAAATTCCCAGAGAAGTGCAATTTCCAAAATGAGGTCACTTCAGGGGCAATTCTGCTCTTCTGGCACTTAGGGGCTCTGTATATGGAGTCTGCAAACTATTCTAAGAAAATCTGTGCTCCTAGAGTCAAATAGCGCTCCGTCCCTCCCGAGTCTCACCGTGTGGCTAAGCAGTACCATACAACCACATATGGGTTATTTCCACGTTCAGCAGAAATTGTGTGACACATTTTAGTGCCATTTTTTACCCATTTCCCCATGTGAAAATAAAAATGGGGCTAACACAAAATTTTTGTGGTAAAAATGTAATTATTTTTTTCTTCTCTGCCCAATGGTATAAATTCTGACACACCCGTGTTGGCAATACGATCACTGCAACCCTAGATGATTTCTTTGGGCGGGGGGATTCCTTATGGAGGGTTCCGCTGTTCCACCAACTCAGAGGCTCTGCCAATGTGACATGACACCCTCAAACCGGTATAGCAAAACTCCAATACGGCGCTCCTTCCTTTCTGAGCTTTGCACTGTGCCTCTAAAGAAGTTTTCGACCCGACCACATATGGGTTATTGGCGCACTCAGGAGAAATTGTGAAACAAATTTGTACCATTGTTTTCTCCTATTATCCCTTTTGAAAATTAAAAACTTGGGGCCAAAGTAACATTTTAGTGGGAAAAAAGTTGGTCATTTTTCATTGACAGAGTTATAAAATATTGGACTGAGGGTTATAAAAGGCTCACTACACACCTAGATGAATTCATCAAGAGGTGTAGTTTCCAAAATGGGGTCACTTGTGGATTTTTTTGCTGTTTTGGCATCTGCAATCTATTCCAGCCAAAATTGTGTTCCAGAATTCAATTGGCGTCCTTCATTTCCAAGCCCCGCGCCCAATCAGTTTTCCACCACATCTGGGGTATCTGTGTACTCGGGAGAAATTGCACAAATTTTGTGATCCATTTTCTTCGTTACCCTTGTGAAAATGAAAAAATTTGGGGCTAAAGCAACATTTTTGTGGGAAAAAGTAAAATGTAAACTATTTTCTTCCACACTGCTTTAATTCCTGTGAGGCAGCTAAAGGGTTAATATACTTCTTGAAGGTGGTCTTGAGCACCTTGAGGGGTGCAGTTGTTAAAATGGTATCACTTTTGGGTATTTTTTGTCATATAGACCCCTTAAAGTCACTTCAAATGTGATGAGGTCCCTAAAAAGAAAAAATTGTTTTTGTAAATTTTGTTGAAAAAAAATGAGAAATTGCCAACAGATTTTTAACCCTTTTAACTTCCTAACTAAAAAAAAATATGTTTCAAAAATGATGCTTGTGTAAAGTAGACCTGTCGTAAATGTTATTTATTAACTATTTTGTGTGACATAGCTCTCTGATTTAAGGGCATAAAAATTAAATGTTTGAAAATTTCAAAATTTTGGCATAACTTCCGATATTTTCACAAATAAAACGCCAGTCATATCGAACAAATTTTACCACTATCATGAAGTAACAATCTCAGCATCACTGGAATGCATTGAAGCATTCCAGAGTTACCTCATAAAGTGACACTAGTCAGAACTGTAAAATTTGGCCTGGTCACGAAGGTGAAAACAGGCTCAGGGGTGAAGCTTTAAAATGAATTGCCTAAGATAACCACTGCTCATATTCCCTATAAGAATCTCCATCTATGGGACAGAATAGAGAGCTACTCCAATGGACCCAGCACATCCATCAGGTTCACGCAAGAGAAATGTATAGACAGAAGTGGCTTCCCTGCTGATATTGTCCAATTGCCAGTGGTTAGAGAATAAGGACCTGCAGTGATAGGATGATCACCTTTTATTTGTTTTTTTAAATGGTGTTAGATAATCTGGTAACACTATCAAGCAGCAAATCTTCTATGTTTAGTTAATTAGTTAGCATCATACCATATTTCCATATGTGGAACACCTTATTCAGTCCACCTAATTCATAGGTCCAATAGCCAACCAACTCTGAATGAGCAGTACGCAGATGAAAATTCTCCTGTGTGAGCTGCATGAATGAACTCATCATAGACGGCTTGATAGAGTAAGTGCGGAATTCATATAAAGTAGTGTCATGTTGGCGGGGACCTGTAGCAAATGGTGCTGTTGCCTAAAGAAAAATATTTTAATGTTAGTTAAACTAATGCAAAGAAGCAGAAAAATATATATATGGGTGCACCTCAGTGTAATAAATTAATACAACATATACTCAAACTTGTGTGGCGAGCTTCATAAAAAAATAACGTCATTCCCACCATCCACTTACATATAAGGAGCACATCAGTATATTGACAGTGGCTGCATTCAGAAATACTCAGGTTTCTCATCTCTTTCTTCTGCTTGGCTTTATATTGAGCTTTTTACATGGGTGATGTAAATTGTGCATTCCTTTATATTATATTTACATGTGCCCTTTGACTTGTCTCACTATGTCCCCTTCATTTCAGATGTAAAGAAAAGTCTTGTTTTACAGTTATATGTCATCAAGTCTCTTTATGAACCTGACAAAAGGCGCAGGAGCAGCGTTGAAACCAGGGCTGCGGAGTCGGTAAGCCAAACCTCCGACCAGGGCCGGTTCCAGGTTTTTCTGGGCCCCGGGCGAAAGAGTCTCAGTGGGCCCCTTTAACACACACCACGATTCATGATGAACAGATACCGAAGAGAAATATATATATATACACACAGTGCCTACAAGTAGTATTCAACCCCCTGCAGATTTAGCAGGTTTGATAAGATGCAAATAAGTTAGAGCCTTCAAACTGCAAACGATAGTAGGTTTTATGAACAGAAGCATAAATCTTACAAACCAAAAAGTTATGTTGTTCAGTTGAATTTTATTAAATTTTAAACATAAAAGTGTGGGTCAATTATTATTCAACCCCTATGTTTAATATTTTGTGGAATAACCCTTGTTTGCAATTACAGCTAATAATCGTCTTTTATAAGACCTGATCAGGCCGGCACAGGTCTGTGGAGTTATCTTGGCCCACTCCTCCATGCAGATATTCTCAAAGTTATCTAGGTTCTTTGGGTGTCTCATGTGGACTTTATTCTTGAGCTCCTTCCACAAGTTTTCAATTGGGTTAAGGTCAGGAGACTGACTAGGCCACTCCAACACCTTGACTTTTTCCCTATTGAACCAGGCCTTGGTTTTCTTGGCTGTGTGCTTTGGGTCGTTGTCTTGTTGGAAGATGAAATTACGACCCATCTTAAGATCCTTGATGGAGGAGCGGAGGTTCTTGGCCAAAATCTCCAGGTAGGCCGTGCTATCCATCTTCCCATGGATGCGGACCAGATGGCCAGGCCCCTTGGCAGAGAAACAGCCCCACAGCATGATGCTGCCACCACCATGCTTGACTGTAGGGATGGTATTCTTGGGGTCGTATGCAGTGCCATCCAGTCTCCAAACGTCACGTGTGTGGTTGGCACCAAAGATCTCAATCTTGGTCTCATCAGACCATAGAACCTTGAACCAGTCTGTCTCAGAGTCCTCCAAGTGATCATGAGCAAACTGTAGACGAGCCTTGACATGACGCTTTGAAAGTAAAGGTACCTTACGGGCTCGTCTGGAACGGAGACCATTGCGGTGGAGTACGTTACTTATGGTATTGACTGAAACCAATCTCCCCACTGCCATGAGATCTTCCCGGAGCTCCTTCCTTGTTGTCCTTGGGTTAGCCTTGACTCTTCGGACAAGCCTGGCCTTGGCAAGGGAGGACACTTTCAAAGGCTGTCCTGGCCGTGGAAGGCTAACAGTAGTTCCATAAGCCTTCCACTTACGGATGATGCTCCCAACAGTGGAGACAGGGAGGCCCAACTCCTTGGAAAGGGTTTGGTACCTCTTGCCAGCCTTGTGACCCTCCACGATCTTGTCTCTGATGGCCTTGGAATGCTCCTTTGTCTTTCCCATGTTGACCATGTCTGAGTGCTGTTCACAAGTTTGGGGAGGGTCTTAAATAGTCAGAAAAGGCTGGCAAAAGAGATCTTTAATCCACACATGTGAAGCTCATTATCCTTGGTGCCTGAACTACTTCTTAATACTTTAGGGGGACCAAACAGAATTCTTGTGGTTTGAGGGGTTGAATAATAAATGACACTCTGAATTAACTTTTTACGTTTAAAAAAAAAAAAAAAATTTGCAGCAGTGCATTTCCCACTTCCAGGCTGATCTACAGTACAAATATCACAATGCCAAGTTAATTCCGCATGTGTCAACCAGCTAAATCTGCAGGGGGTTGAATACTACTTGTAGGCACTGTATAGTACAAGGCCAAAGATTTCACTTCTTACATCACATGAGTTACATCTATTGTAAATTCCACAATAGCTCAGAAACCGGTGAATCGCTCCACACGGAATACTGGCCCCCGTGTAACGCCCCACACGGAATACTGGCCCCCGTGTAACGCCCCACACGGAATACTGGCCCCCGTGTAACGCCCCACACGGAATACTGGCCCCCGTGTAACGCCCCACACGGAATACTGGCCCCCGTGTAACGCCCCACACGGAATACTGGCCCCCGTGTAACGCCCCACACGGAATACTGGCCCCCGTGTAACGCCCCACACGGAATACTGGCCCCCGTGTAACGCCCCACACGGAATACTGGCCCCCGTGTAACGCCCCACACGGAATACTGGCCCCCGTGTAACGCCCCACACAGAATACTGGCCCCCGTGTAACGCCCCACACAGAATACTGGCCCCCGTGTAACGCCCCACACAGAATACTGGCCCCCGTGTAACGCCCCACACAGAATACTGGCCCCCGTGTAACGCCCCACACAGAATACTGGCCCCCGTGTAACGCCCCACACAGAATACTGGCCCCCGTGTAACGCCCCACACAGAATACTGGCCCCCGTGTAACGCCCCACACAGAATACTGGCCCCCGTGTAACGCCCCACACAGAATACTGGCCCCCGTGTAACGCCCCACACAGAATACTGGCCCCCGTGTAACGCCCCACACAGAATACTGGCCCCCGTGTAACGCCCCACACAGAATACTGGCCCCCGTGTAACGCCCCACACAGAATACTGGCCCCCGTGTAACGCCCCACACAGAATACTGGCCCCCGTGTAACGCCCCACACAGAATACTGGCCCCCGTGTAACGCCCCACACAGAATACTGGCCCCCGTGTAACGCCCCACACAGAATACTGGCCCCCGTGTAACGCCCCACACAGAATACTGGCCCCCGTGTAACGCCCCACACAGAATACTGGCCCCCGTGTAACGCCCCACACAGAATACTGGCCCCCGTGTAACGCCCCACACAGAATACTGGCCCCCGTGTAACGCCCCACACAGAATACTGGCCCCCGTTTAACGCCCCACACAGAATACTGGCCCCCGTGTAACGCCCCACACAGAATACTGGCCCCCGTGTAACGCCCCACACAGAATACTGGCCCCCGTGTAACGCCCCACACAGAATACTGGCCCCCGTGTAACGCCCCACACAGAATACTGGCCCCCGTGTAACGCCCCACACAGAATACTGGCCCCCGTGTAACGCCCCACACAGAATACTGGCCCCCGTGTAACGCCCCACACAGAATACTGGCCCCCGTGTAACGCCCCACACAGAATACTGGCCCCCGTGTAACGCCCCACACAGAATACTGGCCCCCGTGTAACGCCCCACACAGAATACTGGCCCCCGTGTAACGCCCCACACAGAATACTGGCCCCCGTGTAACGCCCCACACAGAATACTGGCCCCCGTGTAACGCCCCACACAGAATACTGGCCCCCGTGTAACGCCCCACACAGAATACTGGCCCCCGTGTAACGCCCCACACAGAATACTGGCCCCCGTGTAACGCCCCACACAGAATACTGGCCCCCGTGTAACGCCCCACACAGAATACTGGCCCCCGTGTAACGCCCCACACAGAATACTGGCCCCCGTGTAACGCCCCACACAGAATACTGGCCCCCGTGTAACGCCCCACACAGAATACTGGCCCCCGTGTAACGCCCCACACAGAATACTGGCCCCCGTGTAACGCCCCACACAGAATACTGGCCCCCGTGTAACGCCCCACACAGAATACTGGCCCCCGTGTAACGCCCCACACAGAATACTGGCCCCCGTGTAACGCCCCACACAGAATACTGGCCCCCGTGTAACGCCCCACACAGAATACTGGCCCCCGTGTAACGCCCCACACAGAATACTGGCCCCCGTGTAACGCCCCACACAGAATACTGGCCCCCGTGTAACGCCCCACACAGAATACTGGCCCCCGTGTAACGCCCCACACAGAATACTGGCCCCCGTGTAACGCCCCACACAGAATACTGGCCCCCGTGTAACGCCCCACACAGAATACTGGCCCCCGTATAACGCCCCACACAGAATACTGGCCCCCGTATAACGCCCCACACAGAATACTGGCCCCCGTATAACGCCCCACACAGAATACTGGCCCCCGTATAACGCCCCACACAGAATACTGGCCCCCGTATAACGCCCCACACAGAATACTGGCCCCCGTATAACGCCCCACACAGAATACTGGCCCCCGTATAACGCCCCACACAGAATACTGGCCCCCGTATAACGCCCCACACAGAATACTGGCCCCCGTATAACGCCCCACACAGAATACTGGCCCCCGTATAACGCCCCACACAGAATACTGGCCCCCGTATAACGCCCCACACAGAATACTGGCCCCCGTATAACGCCCCACACAGAATACTGGCCCCCGTATAACGCCCCACACAGAATACTGGCCCCCGTATAACGCCCCACACAGAATACTGGCCCCCGTATAACGCCCCACACAGAATACTGGCCCCCGTATAACGCCCCACACAGAATACTGGCCCCCGTATAACGCCCCACACAGAATACTGGCCCCCGTATAACGCCCCACACAGAATACTGGCCCCCGTATAACGCCCCACACAGAATACTGGCCCCCGTATAACGCCCCACACAGAATACTGGCCCCCGTATAACGCCCCACACAGAATACTGGCCCCCGTATAACGCCCCACACAGAATACTGGCCCCCGTATAACGCCCCACACAGAATACTGGCCCCCGTATAACGCCCCACACAGAATACTGGCCCCCGTATAACGCCCCACACAGAATACTGGCCCCCGTATAACGCCCCACACAGAATACTGGCCCCCGTATAACGCCCCACACAGAATACTGGCCCCCGTATAACGCCCCACACAGAATACTGGCCCCCGTATAACGCCCCACACAGAATACTGGCCCCCGTATAACGCCCCACACAGAATACTGGCCCCCGTATAACGCCCCACACAGAATACTGGCCCCCGTATAACGCCCCACACAGAATACTGGCCCCCGTATAACGCCCCACACAGAATACTGGCCCCCGTATAACGCCCCACACAGAATACTGGCCCCCGTATAACGCTCCACACAGAATACTGGCCCCCGTATAACGCTCCACACAGAATACTGGCCCCCGTATAACGCTCCACACAGAATACTGGCCCCCGTATAACGCTCCACACAGAATACTGGCCCCCGTATAACGCTCCACACAGAATACTGGCCCCCGTATAACGCTCCACACAGAATACTGGCCCCCGTATAACGCTCCACACAGAATACTGGCCCCCGTATAACGCTCCACACAGAATACTGGCCCCCGTATAACGCTCCACACAGAATACTGGCCCCCGTATAACGCTCCACACAGAATACTGGCCCCCGTATAACGCTCCACACAGAATACTGGCCCCCGTATAACGCTCCACACAGAATACTGGCCCCCGTATAACGCTCCACACAGAATACTGGCCCCCGTATAACGCTCCACACAGAATACTGGCCCCCGTATAACGCTCCACACAGAACACTGGCCCCCGTATAACGCTCCACACAGAACACTGGCCCCCGTATAACGCTCCACACAGAACACTGGCCCCCGTATAACGCTCCACACAGAATACTGGCCCCCGTATAACGCTCCACACAGAATACTGGCCCCCGTATAACGCTCCACACAGAATACTGGCCCCCGTATAACGCCCCACACAGAATACTGGCCCCCGTATAACGCTCCACACAGAATACTGGCCCCCGTATAACGCTCCACACAGAACACTGGCCCCCGTATAACGCTCCACACAGAACACTGGCCCCCGTATAACGCTCCACACAGAACACTGGCCCCCGTATAACGCTCCACACAGAATACTGGCCCCCGTATAACGCTCCACACAGAATACTGGCCCCCGTATAACGCTCCACACAGAATACTGGCCCCCGTATAACGCTCCACACAGAATACTGGCCCCCGTATAACGCTCCACACAGAATACTGGCCCCCGTATAACGCTCCACACAGAATACTGGCCCCCGTATAACGCTCCACACAGAATACTGGCCCCCGTATAACGCTCCACACAGAATACTGGCCCCCGTATAACGCTCCACACAGAATACTGGCCCCCGTATAACGCTCCACACAGAATACTGGCCCCCGTATAACGCTCCATACAGAATACTGGCCCCCGTATAACGCTCCATGCAGGCTGTTCCTCCCCCTTATAATGCCCCATGCAGGACGTCTCCCCCCATATATTGCCCCATGCGGGATGTCACCCCCCCCATATAATGCCCCATGCGGGATGTCACCCCCCCCATATAATGCCCCATGCGGGATGTCACCCCCCCATGTAATGCCCCATGCAGGATGTCACCCCCCCATATAATGCCCCATACGGGATGTCACCCCCCCATATAATGCCCCATGCAGGATGTCGCACCCCATATAATGCCCCATGCAGGATGTCGTCCCCCCCCCCATATAATGCCCCATGCAGGATGTCGTCCCCGTCCCCCCCCCATATAATGCCCCATGCAGGATGTCGTCCCCCCCCCCATATAATGCCCCATGCAGAATGTCCCCCCCCCATATAATGCCCCATGCGGGATGTCACCCCCCATATAATGCAAAAAAAAAAAATCAAATACTCACCTCACTCCTCCTCACCTGCTGTTGCTGCTCAGGTCCGGACTCCAGCGTCGCCCCGCTCTGCACTGCCTGTGATGGCTCAGGGGAGGGAGCGGTGGAAAGACGTCACAGGGAGTGCACAGCAGGAAGACAGCGGATCTGCGGAGGCACGGGGAGAGGCAACTATCCGGCTGCCGGGGCCCTGAGCAAGTGGGGGGAGAAGGGCGGGCGCTGGCACCGCTCTCCTCTGCCCATAGCCCGGCGGGGTGCCCGACCGCAAGTGGGCCCCCCGCCCTGCCTCAGACTCCTCAATTTCCCTGACTCCACAGCATGGCCTCACTACTGAGCATGTAGATAAAGTGCAGCACAGATTCATCTCAGCTAAAAGCCGAGATCCTTAGATCAGGAACAGAACAGACATTTATAGGATATTTCATAACTTTCTCAAATTCTTATGAAAACATTTACAGCACATCCTGCATTGTACTACTGTACCCAATTTATTATATATTTTAGGAGTTGGAGTCGGTCCATTTTATACCGACTCCGACTCCTCAGCCCTGGTTGAAACACGTTGTTTCAATAAAACAATTGAGTTATCTCAGTGGTTCACTACTACTCCATTCAGAAACCAAGCAGTACCCTTCATATTAAAAGAGGACCTTCTCTCATTTGCTTGTGTGTTTCCCTGATGATATGTTGTGAATCAAAGCTCAGAATATCTTGGGGACACTGATTAATATTAGCCTAATAGTCATAATTTTCACCTCAACTAATAGAAAAAGGGCCAGATCTGTAACATGCACCATTCTGAATGCAATAAAGTAGTTGTAAATAATTATCAACTTCTGTTAGTTTAAAATAATATACGGTGTTGCTCCCCCTCCCCAGGTCCAGTTATTTATCTCTGCTGCTCCCGTTTTTGTTCAAGGTAATGACATCACTGCTGCAACCCTATGTAATCCCTGGGCTCTGCGTCTCAGGACGTATACATCGAAAGCGCCATTGAGCCCAGCTGCAGTAGTCGAATGATCTGTAGTCGGCAGCTTGTCATGAAAGACCAGACAGTGACAAGGAGGCAGTGCTGGATTTGGGAAGGTTAAATAACAGCCAAGTTTATTATTTTAACCTAGCAGAAGCCAATGAAAGGTCGTGCTCTCCGATAAGCTTCAGTCACAACTCCAAGGACTCCTAACACTTCTGTACCTGACCTCAGGTGAAGAACACTGAAGTCACTGGCCCAGATTCATCGAGGTAAACCCCAGCTGGAAAATAAGAGGGCACAGGTCATATTACCACATAACTTACACATCAAGAGCCAGATAACACTTGTATTACAGGAGCGGCAGAGTTGTGCAGTCAGTAACTTCTCAACCTCTACAGCGACCCACCTCCATCGCTCAGTAAAGTAGTGCCCACCAAAGAAAAAAACAAAACATTCCCCTACCATCACCAATGTCAATCTCAACGCTTCTACTTCTGTCTTGCAATGATTTGATAAATCAACCTCCACTGAAAGTTAAACTATCACCTTTTAGTGATACAACAGTTCAGCCTCATTCTTACTTTTTTTTTTGCAATTTCATCAATGTGCTGGATTCAATTTTCATCCATTTTTTAGTCTGTGGGTCCATTTTTACCCCTTACCATCCAGGGCTGTGGAGTCGGTAAGCCAAACCTCCGACTCCACAGCACGGCCTCACTACTGAGCATGTACATGAAGTGCAGCACAGATTCATCTCCGCTAAAAGCCGAGATCATTAGATCAGGAACACACCAGACATTTATAGGACATTTCAGAACTTTCCCAAATTCTTATGAAAACATTTACAGCACATACTGCATTGTACTACTGTACCCAATTTATTATATATTTTAGGAGTCGGTCCATTTTTAAATTGCACCAAAATTGGGTGATTTTTCAAAGCTTTTTACGCCTGAAATGTGAACGGATGAAATCAGGGCCACAAGTGAGGTCACGATTTTCCCATATATCGCAGGTGAAGTGTCGTTATGCTGCCTTACAAGTAGGTGAAGGTCTGTTCTGAGTGAGAATTCTCCTGAAAAGGGTGTCTGTAGATAGCCACATACTTCATCTCGCTCAATCATGCCTAAACTCTTCATAAAGAAGTGTCAACTTGTTTAATATATAATAAGGAAGATGTGTAAAAGCTGACTGGTGACATAGGTAGCTTCTTTACAACTGCTTGGCGGTATCTTCCCTACTCTGGGCAATTAAATGACCCTCGAATGGGGGTTCTAGATAGCAGTGAATGGTGTATTAGCACCCACTTGCACCTTTTACATAGGGCATCCACTTTATACCACTGAAGAAGGGGCTGGAGCTTGTAAGAAGAGGCCCACATGATGGTGATTGGGCCAGGAGAGGAAAATAAAGTTTGAATGGGGGTTATGGGACTGGATCAATAGGGAGTGGGAGGGGGATAGTAAAAGGGGGTATAAAAGGAAAAGTGCGGGAAAAGGGGGCCATTCCTGTGGGGACAGCAATAAGAAAAGTCCAACCTACCCACCCTCTTTTTTTTAGAGAATTTAGAGATGTCTGGAAAGATATATAATGTTTTATTGCTCAGGCTTATGTTAAAAGTCAAACATTCTTATTGTACGTCACAGTGGCTGGGGTGGTGGGGGTCCTTGGGGTTGGTGGAATTTATTATGGGGGGGGGGGGATTTACAGAGATGGTTCCCTTCAGGATGGAATTATTGATCGGCTGATCTGGCACTTAGTGGGGCTCTGGACGGGGGTGTACCCTGGGAGCCAGTGGTGGTGTTTCTTTTACCACGGATTGTGGTGTGGTGCCTTCGAGCTTGGAGTTACGGCTGAGGGTGAATTGATTCTATGGATAAATAAATACTCTGTTCTGCATGTGCTGGATCTTGTAGCGCCAAGGACCTCCCCCAATTTTTTCATTGGTTATTTTTGTTTGTTAATAAATTTCCGCTGTGGCCAATTATATCCAAAAGAGAAAGTCTCCTGTGTATCATTTATTATAAGTTCAGTGGTATGGGATATTGGTGGGGGAAGGAAAATAATATAAGGGATGGTTTCAGGGGAACGATTTGGGCCATACACTGTCATGTCTTCATGGCGCCGCCATCAGATGTAATGGTCACAAGCAAACACTGGTCAAACCTGCAGAAAACCAACCAGAACAACGCCAATAACAGATGACAGCGGCTGGTAAGTAGGAGACTAGGGGTAGGGAACTTACATTAGTGACACCACTCCAACAGTAAATAACAAAAACACACTGGAGTGGTGCTTTAAAATCATCAGCATTATAAGCAGGAGCCTCTGCCAAAATATAACCATTAGCATTTCACCAACCTTGCATGATATGCTTATATAAAGTGGGCTACCCCATACTTTAAAATATATTTGCTCTGATTCATCATGACCTCATCACACCGGTCTTAATGAGGGGGTGGGCTGGAGCGCAAGTGGCCTGATTTTTTAAGAGGCACCTCGCCACAAACCTTGCTCCAGTCAGGAACTGGAGTAAGATTTGTGATGTAAGCAATGCCGCTGCTTGTCATGAATTTGACAATTGGGGGGTCGCCATGCCCCTTCCCAGCTCCGTCCACTAAGTGGGAGCTAGATGAAAAAAGCATAAAAAAGGCAAAAAAAATTCTGCTGTAAAACCTTTGATGAATTGAAGCCATTGTGTATGGGCCCCGCAAAGGGGAGGGAGGGGGAACACAGAAAAACAATAAAAAAAAAAAATTCTGCCGTTGCGCACTGAGAATGAATCAAGAATGAATCAGCAAATAACATGGACATAATTGGTGTCGCTGTAATTTTGGAGACCCATACAACACATCGATTCAGATTATTTACATTGATAAATAAATGGTGTGACTGATTTTTTTTCTTCATTAAATTTATTAAAAAAAAAGTAATAAAAATGTAACGCTGAGGCCGTAGCATAAATGCTATGTTTTATTGTACTGCCTTTTTTCTGCAAGTGTAACAGACGATGTAATAATAATCTTTCCTAATTATTGCGGGTTTGCTGCACTTCTTTTATGCGTTTCCCCCTTATTTGATGCAGATTAGTACAGAAAAGCTTTGATTATACACTTTTTTTTTTCATGCATTTTTCAGGCGCCATAGAAACTGCAGAGTTCAGCAGCGTCTTCAGACACACAGAGGGCAGGCATTTTCATGAAATCACATCCACTTTGCTTGAACATTTAGACCGTGTTCACATGTAACGTAATTGCTAAGTTTTTTCTGCTGCTTTTTTTTTGCACAGAAATTCTGCTGTGTATAACTGTCCAAGCAAAGTGGATGTGATTTCATGAAAACTGTGCCAGCTGTGCGTCTAAACACGCTGCTGAACTGTGCGGTTTTGGGGCATTTTTTTTCTCTAGAGGCTTCTAAGTGGATATTAAATAGAACGTATGTAAAAAAAACTGCAGTTACTTTTTCACATGCGGAATCAAAGCCTTTTTGTACTATAAAAAATACATTAAGGCTGTGTGCCCACGTAGCGTTTTTCAAGCGTATATGCTGCGGAATTTCCGCAGCAAAAACGCATGTATATCCGCACCCCATGGTCCCCAATGGCATTCCGCAATGTCAATGCCCATGCTGCGGATTTTTCCGCAGCGTATATGTTGCGGTCAAAAATCCGCAGCATGTTCATTAATTTTGCGGAAGCGCTGCGGAATCAATGTGCGGATGGTACCCAAGTCTGGATGAGAGGAGACTCTCATCCAGACCTGGGTACCAAAGAACCTGTAAAAAAAAGAATAAAATAAAGTTTATACCTATCTTCTGATGTTTTCCCTCCGTCGCGCTGTTGTCTGAAGGACCTGCCACGTCATTGAGTCATGTGACCCACCACATGACTCAATGACGTCACCGCAGGTCCTGCACACAACAGCGTGAGCCGCTCAAGCCTCCGGACGGGGCAGAGAATGCATCAGAAGGTGAGTATAAAGTTTATTTTTTTATTTTTTACCATTCAGAACAAGTTGTCAAGCACTTTTCCAAGTGATGCTTGGAGAAGTGCTTGATAACCCGCATGCGGAAATGCATGCAAAGACGCCTCACAAACGCTTCTACCTGGCGGGAAAACCGCATGTAATATCCGCATGCGATTTTCCCGCCAGGGAGAAGCGTAAAAAATATGCTTCAGGTCCGCAACGTGGGCACATAGCCTAATAAACACTGCGTCCCATCTGCACTAAAAAAGCGTCAAATAAGGGGGAAAATGTGTAAAAAAATGCAGCAATAATCAACACCCCTGACATCTCCTCCTGACAGGGTAGACAGAAATGGTAAATGTGTGTGGTTTGAGTGTGGATAGAGGCGTGGCCAACATTTGCATGCTTTGACCCTCTTTCTTTTCTGTAAAAGTTGGGAGGTACGGGGTGACTCTGCAGGTAAATGGCGTTACAATGGTTACTGGCTGCCTTACTGACAGCGTGGTTACTAGGAAAAAAAAAATAACTTTTTTCCTCCCAGGAGCCACCGTCTTTCAGTCATGGAGGCGTGAAGGGAGTGGCTACAACATAGCTGGCACTTTGACAGCGCATCTGTGCAGAGGAAGAAGTAGCTCAAAGTGCTGTGGTGTGCTCACAGCTGCGGCTTACAGTATAGCGAGCGGTGCTGCGAGCGATGACTGTAGCCCCCCATGATTGAAAGCCAGAGGCTCCCAGAAGGAATAAAGTTAATTTTCTCCCAGGAGCCATACCTTCAGTAAGGTGGTCGGGCAACAGCGGAAGTAGGGGTATACATTGAAATCATGGGGCCCCATAGCAGAAGTTTTAATTGGCCCACCCAACACAAAAAATATACATGTATATAATTAATATTCGGCAGTGTCACAGAAGAGCATATCTCACAACTTTGCAGTCCTTACAAAGTAATTTTCCTCCTACAGAAGCCCTAGATTCCCCTTTCATTGCACACATAAAATATGATGCCAACAAAAGTGCACAGTATGATACCCCCACAGTGAATTCCTCTATAGTATCCTCCACACGAACAGTATGATGACCCTACTATACCCCACCTCAACTCCCCCAGCAAAGTATGGTGATCCAGTATGATCCCCCAACTGTGACCCCCACACAGCCCTCAATACAGCTCCACACCTCACCACACTGTATAATGGCTCTCACTAGCCCTCCAAACAGTATGATGGACCCCACACAAAACCGTCACATCACATAATTTCTTGCATACAGTGTAATACGCTCCCCACAGTCCTCCATACAGTGTAATGCGCTCCCCATAGTCCTCCATATAGTATATCGCAAGCCCTCCATATAGTATAATGCACACCCCATAGTCCTCCATACAATATAATGCACACCCCATAGTCCCACTCCCCATAGTCCTCCATATATAATGTACAGCCCATAGTCCTCCATGCAGTATAATACACAGCCCATAGTCCTCCATATATTATAATGCACACCCCGTAGTCCTCCATACAGTATAATGCACTCCCCATAGTCCTCCATATATAATGCACAGTCCTCCATGCAGTATTATGCACAGCCCATAGTCCTCCATACAATATTATGGCCACTACAATGTACGCACTGATTAAAAAAAAAAAAAATACTCACCTCTCCTCCTCGTTCCCCCGCTACTCCGGTTTTTGCAGTGAGCGTTCTGATGCGCCAAACATCTGAAAACAGCGGGTGCCATGTAGGGACGTCATTGCGCCGAGACGTTAGACGCCAAGGAAGAATGATGGGGGAGGGAGAGTCAGCTGATGCTCCTTCTCCCATCATTATTTTCAACTGTATCGGTATCCAGGATGAATGTGCGATAACAAGCGGGTGGTGGCATAGCGGCCATGTGGCCGGCCTCCATTAGCTGTACGCCACTGAGCAGAACACTATTTTATCTGCAGATTGACCCTATGTCTACCAGTAAATAGCCGTTTCCAAGGTGACAGGTTCCTGTTAAAGGAGTTGCCCGGCCTTAAGGTGCAAGTCTGCAGTCACTATACTTGTGAATCCTCCAGTGTAGGCAAAGGGAGGTCATGTGACCACAAGCATGCAATTTGCATACTCCCTGCCACATTCCGACTAGATGTGTCAATACTCTAGGCTGCCCACGACTAGTCGTCATGTGACCACGTGTATGCACATTGTGGTGACTAGAGAATTCTGATGGGAGAAGTCTGCAGTCATATAGAGGACCTGCAGCCTAAGGGAGGACAACCCCTTTACTGCTGGGTTTTACCTTCATCAATACGATTTCCATATTACATATTATGTTTTTCCCATTTGTGAAACATTCTGATCTGTAATAACGGTTCATTATCGGGTACCAGAGGCTGCAGAGCAGCGCTGTATGCACTGACCCCGTGTGTGCATGCGATCTCACCTGTACACCTCTCAGCGTGTGACGCCCCTTTAAGACCAAGCTCCGTAGTGTGCACAGCATCTTGTCAGCACCTGTACCGAGTACACAGCGGGAAGGACACGTGTGACAGCGGCCAGGCTGCGGTGACACTGTCTGCTCTGCTCCACGGTGTACAGGGCTCCGGGACACAGACGTGCAGCTGTGCAGGAGCCTCCAGCAGAGCAGACCACGCCCCCGGGCTGTGCCACTGCAGCGCACATACAGGGAGAGCGGGCTATACCAAACGTGCCAGCAGGAAGTAATGACAAGAGCAGAAGCACGGCTGTAACAGCTCTGTCTGTCTGTCAACATATCTATCCTGAAAATGGCTCACTGCCGCTTTTTTCAGGCAGCATTCGTTATGCTATTATTTTGGCTTTAGCATAAAGGATTTTTTTGCAACCATCTCTGCTGCTCAATATGTGATGCAGAGTTTATCTATTATGTTTACACACACACATATATATATATATATATATATATACCTATCATCACACTCGGTGTTAATAGTTAAACATATTTTGTGTGTGTACAAATGAATAGATATAACAATAGTTATAGTCACTTATAGGTAGAGATAGATGGATATAGTATCTAATATCGCTCTCTCACATATATAGATAAATGGATGGATAGAAAAATAGGCGGGCAGCACGGTGGCTCAGTGGTTAGCACTGCAGCTCTGGGGTCCTGGGCTCAAATCCCACCAAGGACAACATCTGTAAGGAGTTTGTATGTTCTCCCCGTGTTTGTGTGGGTCTCCTCCGGGTTCTCCGGTTTCCTTCCACACACATACTGATAGGGAATGTAGATTGTGAGCCCCAATGGGGACAGCGATGATAATGTATGGAAAGCGCTGCAGAATATGTTGGCCCCAGGGGCGGACACAGACTGTAGTGGGCCCCTGTGCAAGAAATTTTTGGGGGCCCCCCCCCCCTGCGCTTCATAAGGCAACAAAGTTATGTAAACATAACCCCCCCATGTGCAGCTCACCCCCCCCGATGCATCTCTCATCCCCCCCCGTGCATCTCTCACCCCCCCATGTGCATCTCTCACCCCCCCATGTACATCTCTCACCCCCCCATGTGCATCTCTCACCCCCCCATGTGCATCTCTCACCCCCCCATGTGCATCTCTCACCCCCCCATGTGCATCTCTCATCCCCCCCATGTGCATCTCTCATCCCCCCCATGTGCATCTCTCATCCCCCCCATGTGCATCTCTCATCCCCCCCATGTGCATCTCTCATCCCCCCCATGTGCATCTCTCATCCCCCCCCATGTGCATCTCTCATCCCCCCCATGTGCATCTCTCATCCCCCCCCATGTGCATCTCTCATCCCCCCCCATGTGCATCTCTCATCCCCCCCATGTGCATCTCTCATCCCCCCCATGTGCATCTCTCATCCCCCCCATGTGCATCTCTCATCCCCCCCATGTGCATCTCTCATCCCCCCCATGTGCATCTCTCATCCCCCCCATGTGCATCTCTCATCCCCCCCATGTGCATCTCTCATCCCCCCATGTGCATCTCTCATCCCCCCCCATGTGCATCTCTCATCCCCCCCATGTGCATCTCTCATCCCCCCCATGTGCATCTCTCATCCCCCCCATGTGCATCTCTCATCCCCCCCATGTGCATCTCTCATCCCCCCCATGTGCATCTCTCATCCCCCCCATGTGCATCTCTCATCCCCCCCATGTGCATCTCTCATCCCCCCCACTCCTAGTTAATTAATTGTATTTAAGAAAAATAAAACTTGTTATACTTACCCCCATGCGATCCCTGCAGAATCCTGGCGCTCGTCCACGTCGCTGCCACCAGGCTCTCCTGACGTTCGGCCATGTGACGGTGCCACATACATAGCCAACAGCTTTTGTTTTGGCCAAAAGATTTTTAAAGCCGCCACCACGATAAGGTAGACTCTTCTGGCCGGGCCCTACTATAACCTATTAAAATTTTCTTAAAATATCCAATACTCTTTTTAGATATATTTTTATTTAGTTTTCTTTAAGGGAATGTGTCATATACATTTTTTTTTTAAATGACCAATAATACCACATACAGGGAATACCGCCACACCATCACCAGACCACATATTACCACAACATAGTGACCGAATAATACCACACAGAAGGGAGAAAAACTGCCACACCATGACCAGACCACATATTACCACCACATTACTAATATTACCACCACATTACTAATATTACCATAAGTGTCATTATACACGGGAGCTCTATACATGGTATGTATAATGTAAGTGTCCAGGTAATCTAGTGATCACCAGTGACATTATACACAGGAGCTCTGTATATAGTGTCAGTGTACAGGTAATACAGTGATCACCAGTGACATTATACACAGGAGCTCTGTATATAGTGTACAGGTAATACAGTGATCACCAGTGACATTATACACAGGAGCCCGGTACATAGTATATAGTGTAAGTGTACATGTAATGCACTGACTCACTGGTGACGTCTCTAGGTGAAGTCCTTCAGCTACGCTTTTCTCCTTCATCCAGCACAGACCGCCATCACGTCTTCCAGCCAGAACTCGTCTCTGCATAAAATAACACAGTTATCTAGAGCACATTCCCCAACTTCTACATTACGCAGCTGAATACAGACGTGCATCCACCATCAATATATGGTTAGTTATTATGCCACCTACCATTCCAAATATAAATTGTAATCCACCACGGTGCCCCCATTAACTGTAAATAGGCACTTAATATATAATTTAATTAGAACCTCTACTCTATACTTCCTGCTCCCCGCATTCATTATTTACATGCACCCCCTGCCCCAATTCATTATATCATGTCCGTGCTCTCCCCACCCCATCGTCATTTATCATTTACTCTCCCCCACCCCACATTCATTATGTGCAGCTCATTATCCCCCTACTCCCAATTCCCCCATGTGCAGCTCATTTTCTCCCAATTCCCCCATGTGCAGCTATCACCCCCCCATGAGCAGCTCTCACCACCCCCCCATGTGCACATCTCTCATCCCCCTCCCCCACATGTGCCCCTCTCTCATCCCCCTCCCCCACATGTGCCCATCTCTCATCCCCCTCCCCCACATGTGCCCCTCTCTCATCCCCCCCATGTGCAGCTCTCACCACCCCCCCATGTGCCCCTCTCTCATCCCTCTCCCCCACATGTGCCCCTCTCTCATCCCCCTCCCCCACATGTGCCCCTCTCTCATCCCCCTCCCCCACATGTGCCCCTCTCTCATCCCCCCCATGTGCATCTCTCATCCCCACCATGTGCACATCTCTCATCCCCCTCCCCCACATGTGCACCTCTCTCACCCCCCCATGTGCATCTCTTATCTCCCCCCCATGTGCATCTCTTATCCCCCTCCCCCATGTGCATCTCTTATCCCCCTCCCCCATGTGCATCTCTTATCTCCCCCCCATGTGCATCTCTTATCTCCCCCCCATGTGGATCTCTTATCCCCCCCCCCACATGTGCACCTCTCTCACCACCCCCACCCCATGTGCATCTTTTATCATCCCCCCCCCACGTGCACCTCTCTCATCCCCCTCCCCCCCACGTGCACCTCTCTCATCCCCCTCCCCCCACATGTGCACCTCTCTCATCCCCCCCACCCCATGTGCATCTTTTATCATCTCCCCCCCCCCCCCATGCATCTCTTATCACACACACACACACCTCCCATTCCCCCCACTCCTAGTAAATTGTATTTTGAAAAAAACAAAACTTGTTATACTTACCCCCATGCGATCCCTGCAGAATCCTGGCGCTCGTCCAAATCGCTGACACCAGGTTCTCCTGACTTCCGGCCATGTGACGGCGCCGTCACATGACCGGAAATCAGGGGAATCATGAAGGCGCTGCCGCAGGAGCGCAGCGCAGCGCTGAGATGTCCCGGACCCGGCGCTTAGCATGGGGCCGGGGGCCCCATGAGGAGAGAGACTCACAAGAGGGGGCCCCCAACGGGGCTCCAAGGGGGCCCCTACCGGCTGGGCCCCACACTGGAGTCAGGGCAGACATGCCCTGATGGCGGCCCTGCTGGAGGCTGGAGGGGCCCCCTCTCCCTCGGGGCCCCCGTTCAATGAACCGGCTGCACGGGCGGTAGTTCCGCCCCTGGTTGGCCCTATATAAAAATAAAGATTGTTATTATATGAAACAGATAGATGAATAGATACATAGCTAGATAGATGGATTTATAGATAGATATGTTACCATCCACCTTTCGTGTCTCCCCTATTTCCTCATAGATTGTAAGCTTGTGAGCAGGGCCCTCTCTCCTCCTGGTATCTGTTCATTTATGTGATTATTGTTATTCTGTAATGTATTTTATTGTCTGTACAAGTCCCCTCTAAAATGTAAAGTGCTGCGGAATATGTTGGTGCTATAGAAATAAAAATTATTATTATTATATGTATGAGATACATACCAGTAAATAGATACACAGATGGATAGATGCATGCATAAATATATATGGGATAGATAGAGAAATAGATACATTGATCAATTTTAAATTAAGTAATTCAGTATATTCAGCTAGAAATCCAGTAAAAATGATGTATTGATCTCCCCATCTGTGATTGAAAAGTGTTGGTAGATCACATTCATGAACTCTTGTCATCTTGAACAGCTGCTCTGCTCAGAGATTTCTGGAGCTGGAATCTGACAACAATCTAAGCAAACAATTCTTACCAATGGCTGTGTGCTGGGAATGTCGTGTAAGTATTCCAGTATGCAGTGGTGTAAGTAGAGTTCTATGGGCCCTAGGGCAAAATCTGGACCTGGGCCCCCAACCCTTCTCCCCGCTAGAAGATGCATGTGCCCAAAAAGGTTGATAGATTAAGCCCCCGATAAAAAAAAAAAATCCAAATACAGTTTATAAATCTGACAGAAAAAAACAGGAGTAAGATAATTTTTTAAAGGGTACCTGTTTTGACGCTGAGTCACTTCTCACGAACAAGCCATGAGTCAGGATAGTCAAGGAGTCCGAGGTCAATAGTCAGGAGGGTACGTCATAAATAGAGGGAAGAGACAAAGGCAAAGTCAGTTAACGGTCCAAGGTCAAAATACTAGGAGGATAGCGAATCAGAGCAAAGGGATTAGGAAAATGGATGGTCAGAACAAGGTCAGGCAGCAATGGATCAACAAGCAAGGCACTAGTCACAAAGGCGGCAAACCACACTGAGTTGAAGCTACAGCTGGCAGCTATCTGGGACTGCTCTAACATTAAAAACAAACAGCACAGCCAGAACAATAAACAGATTTTTTTTTTTTTTTTTTTTAAACGCTGGCTGCATCCTGGTGTGCATTTTCTTGACATCTTGGCTGGTAAGTACCATTGTCTTTTGCTATTTTCTAATTTGACTTTGGAATTTTTATTTTTTTAAATTGTTTATTGTTCTGGCTATGCTGTTTGTTTT
Organism: Phyllobates terribilis; assembly: GCF_046119375.1. Taxonomy (NCBI): domain Eukaryota; kingdom Metazoa; phylum Chordata; class Amphibia; order Anura; family Dendrobatidae; genus Phyllobates; species Phyllobates terribilis. Next base: position 112,411,918 of record NW_027362761.1, on the reverse strand, counting down.
TAACGTTAGAGTAGGGACTAGCAAAATCATGAGGACCCTTGACGTTTGGGTTGCGAGCTTACGTATTTTGGCCAAAATATTAACTAATACCTCATATGATATTTTTGCACTTTTTTATCTGCCAGGGCGCAGCCAGGCCCATTAACGGTGACCTTGTGAGTTGGGGCTTTGCACAGATAGGGTGCCGGGCATCCTGCCTAATCGAATAGGAGGGGCGTGTAATAGGATGCTGACTAGGCACAGTGCCGCAAGTGTGTGAATTACACCTTATTGCAAGTTTCATCTGTGTGCAGTTTTAGTGCTAGGCATTCGCTCCTCCAGTGAGAGGGGATGAGAGTGATTGTTCATCAGCATTCTGCACCTGAGTTACCCCCTTCTTAGAAAAGGGGGCCTGCTGCGTCCTGGTGTGCATTTTTCTTGACATCTTGGCTGGTGAGTACCATTGTCTTTTTGCTGTTTTCTTATCTGGGACTGCTAGCCCTTTTTAAATAGCTGAGCAATCAAGGGAACAGGGAGCACATGGCGATAGCTCAGCACCACACAGTCTCGGGTTGGACGGACGAGCTGTCAATAAAAACACAGCTCAGCACGCCCCGTGCACCAGACTAGACGACTAAGCTGTCAATCACTGCACAGATAGCTCAGCACGCCCCTGCACCAGACTGAATGACTAAGCTGTCAGTCACTGCACAGACAGCTCAGCACGTCCCTGCACCAGACTGGACGACTAAGCTGTCAATCACTGCACAGACAGCTCAGGACGCCCCTGCACCAGACTGGGCGACTAAGCTGTCAATCACTGCACAGACAGCTCAGCACGCCCCTGCACCAGACTGGACGACTTAGCTGTCAATCACTGCACAGACAGCTCAGGACGCCTCTGCACCAGACTGGACGACTAAGCTGTCAATCACTGCACAGACAGCTCAGCACGCCCCTGCACCAGACTGGGCGACTAAGCTGTCAATCACTGCACAGACAGCTCAGCACGCCCCTGCACCAGACTGGACGACTAAGCTGTGAATCACTGCACAGACAGCTCAGCACGCCCCTGCACTAGACTGGGCGACTAAGCTGTCAATCACTGCACAGACAGCTCAGGACGCCCCTGCACCAGACTGGACGACTAAGCTGTCAATCACTGCACAGACAGCTCAGCACGCCCCTGCACCAGACTGGACGACTAAGCTGTCAATCACTGCACAGACAGCTCAGGACGCCCCTGCACCAGACTGGACGACTAAGCTGTCAATCACTGCACAGACAGCTCAGCACACCCCTGCTCCAGACTGGACGACTGTGCTGTCAATCACTGCACAGACAGCTCAGGACGCCCCTGCACCAGACTGGACGACTAAGCTGTCAATCACTGCACAGACAGCTCAGCACGCCCCTGCACCAGACTGGACGACTGTGCTGTCAATCACTGCACAGACAGCTCAGGACGCCCCTGCACCAGACTAGACGACTAAGCTGTCAATCACTGCACAGACAGCTCAGGACGCCCCTGCACCAGACTGGACGACTGTGCTGTCAATCACTGCGTCCTAAGACACACTGAGGGGTGGAATCATTACACCTGTCATGTGAAAAAATGCTATTATCCTGCAGATATGGTATTAATCTGGAGATTAGTAGCGTTCTGAACCTGCCCGGTGCCGACACTTAGATCCCCGCTAACGGGTGGAAATGAACCATATTCCTCCCGGCGGCGTTTGGGTTTCAGTTATGGAGTCGATGCGGATTTAGTCACGGCTCTGTGTATAGAGAACAGCAGTTGTAACCGTGCCCCTGCACTTCCTGAGAGCTGACCCTAATGCTGATCCTGCTGTCAGTCAGTGCCAGGGGCATGATTACAGCCGCCAATTTCTATACACAGAGCAGTGACTGAACCCACGCTGGACCCCATGACTGAAAGCCGAACAGTACGGGGAGGAATAAAGATCATTTCCTCCCGGCAACGGGGGTCTAAGTGCCGGTGCCGTGCAGGTTCAGAGCGCTATTATCCTGCAGATTAACCCCACATCTGCAGGATAAAATTTTTTTTTCACGTGACAGGTTCCCTTTAAGTAATACATCAAAATAGTACAGTCATATAGTTACGAAATAACAAATATTGTCCCCAAGCTATTACTGAACAAAGTCCACTGTACCAAGACCAATATACCAGATATAAAAGACAAATACCACCAAACCATGATCATACATTATTACCATAGTATATGAATATAATCACCATCCTGTTACTGAACAAAACCCACTATACAAAGACCAATATTACTAGTAATATCATATACAAGGGATAAATACCACCACACCATGACTAGATCACTTATTACCACTGATATTGACCAAATAACACTACCATACTGATTAATATTGGAAAAAAATTACAGTACTAACACTAATATGACCCCTATACAATGACCATATAGTGGGAGATGTCATTATATACAGCAAAGGTAACTCCAGATACTCACTTGTGACGTCTAATTGAGGTCATTAATTTTCACTTTAATTTTTCATCTGGTGCACACTGCTTTGGCTTCTTCCATACAGGACTCATCTCTTCAAAATGTAACACACAGATTTCTATCGCTAATCACTTCTCCCAGTTTTCCTCTAATTCTACATTAACAGTACCTCACTTTTGTCCCACATTAACAGTATCCCCATACATTAATAATGTTTTGTGCCCAAATTCAGTACTATTGTCTATCTATTATGCCCCCATAAAGGTGTAACATCCCTCTTTGTGGCCCCAGTATAGTAGTAATGTTAATAGTAACATACATTAATAATGTCTCCTTATCTGGCCCCTATAAATTAATAAAGTCTACATTTGTGGCCTTCATATAGAAATAATGTCCCCCTATGTGGCCCCATAAAGTAATAATGTCCTCCAATTATAGCCCTCATATAGTACTGTAATTATGTCTTCCAGTTCTGCCCCCACATAGTAATAATGTAATCCAATTCCAGCCCCCATATAGTAATAATGTCCACCAATTCTGGTCCTCATAAGTTAATAAGGTCCTAGAATTCTGATCCCCATTTAGTAATCATGTCCTCCATTTCTTGCACCATAAATGAATAATGTCCACCAGTTCTGAGCCCCATAAATTAATGTCCTCCAATTCTGGCGTCATAAATTAACAATGTCCTCCAGTTCCGAGCCCCATAAATTAACATACATTAATGTCCTCCAATCCTGGCCCCTACATCTTACTATTGCACCCTCTATGTAGACCCCATTGTGCCACTGTGGTCTGACCCCACAGTACTCCACTACCAATAAAAAAAATAAATGTACGTGTCCCCTTTCCCATGCCGAGTGGCTTGGTCCGCTATCTTCTTCTCCTGGCTGACTCCTTGCCCCGCTCTACATCCGCGGCCCTATCAAAGTCCCACATTGGCAGAGCACGCCAGCGTCATGTTGCACGTTATGCCAGAGTGCGCTGTAGCTGCAGGCCTCTGATAGGGCTCCTGCTGTAGAGTAACTGCGGGGTGGGGAGCCAGTACCTCTCTGCTCCACAATAGTTTTCAACTGTAGGTGCAACCGAGGGCTCGATCGTTCCATCCCTGCCAGTATATAATTATAGGAGTGCAGCCAAAGAGGTTCACTGTCTATAGAGCTGCTTCCTATAAAGTCTCACTTTTTGTAGAATTGTTAAGCTTGGATCAAGGCTCAAATCTCGTATTTTCTTACAGAAACAACAGATTGTGTTTCAACCTCTCTCAGTGCTCAATATCAGGAAACCTGCAGCATCACACACCAATACATACAACCCCTGGCAAAAATTATGGAATCACCGGGCTCGGAGGGATGTTCATTCAGTTGTTTAATGTTGTTGAAAAAAAGCAGATCACAGACATGGCACAAAACTAAAGTCATTTCAAATGGCAACTTTATGGCTTTAAGAAACACTAAAAGAAATCAAGAAAAAAAATGTGGTACTCAGTAAGGGTAATTTTTTTCAGACCAAGCAGAGGGAAAAAATTATGGAATCACTCAATTCTGAGGAAAAAATTATGGAATCATGAAAAACAAACACACAAAAGAACACTCCAATACATCACTAGTATTTTGTTGCACCACCTTTGGCTTTAATAACAGCTTGCAGTCTCTGAGGCATGGACTTAATGAGTGACAAACAGTACTCTTCATCAATCTGGCTCCAACTTTCTCTGATTGCTGTAGCCAGATCAGCTTTGCAGGTTGGAGCCTTGTCATGGACCATTTTCTTCAACTTCCACCAAAGATTTTCAATTGGATTGAGATCCGGACTATTTGCAGGCCATGATATTGACCTTATGTGTCTTCTTTCAAGGAATGTTTTCACCGTTTTTGCTCTATGGCAGGATGCATTATCATCTTGAAAAATGATGTCATCATCCCCAAACATCCTTTCAATTGATGGGATAAGAAAACTGTCCAAAATATCAATGTAAACTTGGGCATTTATTGAAGATGTAATGACAGCCATCTCCCCAGTGCCTTTACCTGACATGTAGCCCCATATCATCAATGACTGTGGAAATGTACATGTTCTCTTCATGCAGTCATCTTTATAAATCTCATTAGAACGGCACCAAACAAAAGTTCCAGCATCATCACCTTGCCCAATGCAGATTCGCGAATCATCACTGAATATGACTTTCATCCAATCATCCACAGTCCACGATTGCTTTTCCTTAGCCCATTGTAACCTTGTTTTTTTCTGCTTAGGTGTAAATGATGGCTTTTGTTTAGCTTTTCTGCATGTAAATTCCATTTCCTTTAGGCGGTTTCTTACAGTTCGGTCACAGACATTGACTCCAGTTTCCTCCCATTCGTTCCTCATTTGTTTTGTTGTGCATTTCCTGTTTTGGAGACATATTGCTTTAAGTTTCCGGTCTTGACGCTTTGAGGTCTTCCTTGGTCTACCAGTATGTTTGCCTTTAACAGCCTTCCCATGTTATTTGTATTTGGTCCAGATTTTAGACACTGTGAGCAACCAACATCTTTTGCAAGATTGCTTGATGATTTACCTTCTTGTAAGAGTTTGATAATCCTCTCATTTGTTTCAATTGACATCTCTCGTGTTGGAGCCCTAATTCATGTCAGTCCACTTGGTGCAACCTCTCTCCAAGGTGTGATCACTCCTTTTTAGATGCAGACTAACAAGCAGATCTAATTTGATGCAGGTGTTAGTTTTGGAAATGAAAATTTACAGGGTGATTCCATAATTTTTTCCTCAGAATTGAGTGATTCCATAATTTTTTCCCTCTGCTTGGTCTGAAAAAAATTACCCTTACTGAGTACCACATTCTTTTTCTTGATTTCTTTTAGTGTTTCTTAAAGCCCTAAAGTTGCCATTTGAAATAACTTTAGTTTTGTGCCATATCTGTGATCTGCTTTTTTACAACAACATTAAACACCTGAATGAACATTCTCCGAGCCCGGTGATTCCATAATTTTTGCCATGGGTTGTATATATATGCCATTACTTTGTAATAATCCTGCGTTTTCGGAGATATTAAAGACAGCGTTGATATGTGTGGCAAAAAGAAACACCTACCCTGTATTAAAGACTGTCCCTTGGCTTACTTACCAACTACTCTTCATTGCAATACTACGCTTCTTATAAATCAGTTTTCCTCTTTCAGCAATAACGCTAGGTTTTGAATAAAGCAATATATTAATTACAATACGGTTTGTGTTATTTATTTGATTTGTGATTGCAAGTTGCTGTATGTCGATTGCACTACCTGCAATCTCAATGTAAGTGTTAGGCTATGTACACAGAAAGTTTTTCAATGAGTTTTTTTTAGAAGAGACTGAGAGGAATTTCTCCAAATCCTCCTCCAAATCTCAAAACTCCTCACAAACTTTGAGTTTTGGCTCAGTTTCTGCTCCGAAAACTCAGCAAAAATGCTCAGTGTGTACATTCCCTTAAGGAAGGCATTTGTCTGAAAACTTAAATTTCTGCACCAAGAATATTTTAGCACTGTTATGTCTTTTATATATTGGTGCTTACATTTCTTTTTGTTCTTACATGCCTTATACACTTTAGCTTTCACATGCTAAATTAGGCCTTTTTCACACCTCTGTATAAAACATGTACTTGAAAAAACGGTACTGGTGTCATCAGTGTGTCATCCTTGTGCCCATTTTTACCATCAGTGTGTCATCAGCGTTTTTCCAGGATGGATAAAGTAAGAAATAAATTACAAAGCTTCTCTTGTGCCTGATGCTGTTAGCAAAGGCAGCTTTGATCCATAGCAGCATCAAAGAATGAAAGTTGGCCAAATCCAGCGAATACCTTAAATTGCACACTTGCTTGTTTTTACAAGCACATTTGCAGTTTTAATTATTTACAAAGATAAGATAACCCCTTTCATTTCCTCCTTCAGCGGCTATCACTTCTCTAATCGGCACGTGTGTCTCTTGTGACTGACCATTGAATGATCTTTCGGCTATTGTTTTGATTTTGAGTTCATCAGAATTAATACATCTTCATGCCATGATTAAGGGTCTACATAGCCTGAAATAAAGTAAAGTGCAAAAGTTTTAGGCAGATATGGGAAAAATGCTGCCAAGTATGAATTCTTTAAAAAAAATAGTGTTACTTATTTTTATCATTTAACAAAATGCAAAGTGAATGAACAAAAGAGAAGTGTAAATCAAATGAATATTTGGTGTGACCATGACCACCCTTTGCCTTCAAAAAAGCATCAGTTCTTCAAGGTACACTTGTAAATAGTTTTTGAAGGAACTCAGCCGGGAGATTGTTCCAAACATCTTGGCAAAATAACCACAGATCTTTTGTTGATGTAGGCTTGTGCAATTTGTTCTGTCTCTTCATGTATTCCCACACAGACTCAATATTGTTGAGATAAAGGCTTTGTGCGGTGGCATAACTAGAGTTCTATGCACCCCAGTGAAAATTTGGACTTGGCCCCAACCTGCATGTTGGTTAGATGTATGGGCCCTTGTAGCATTCTAGAACCTAGAAAAACGCGTATTTTCCCCTCCATGTAAAATGTCTCTGTCCTGTCTCCTTTCTGTAATAATTTCCCCCGCCTTGGCTCCTTCCTGCAATAATATCCCCCGTACTGGTCCCTTCCAGTAATAATACTGTTCTACAGCCAGATTGATTCGGAGATGAAAACAGTTGAACTTAAAGGGGTTGTCCACTACTATTGAAAATAGGCCAGTGTATTTTTTATGATGAAAATAAGTGTCTTTGTAAATACCTTGTGCTGGTGTTACTGCCTGTCAGTGGCACTATCACTGGCCGCTCACAGGCATCACGTGACTCCCCGCTGATGTCACGTCAAGTGAGGCGTGACCTCAGTGATGCGGTCCCCACAGTGGCTGCTGGGTTGTGGGTGGGGTTAACCCGCGCATCACATTCTGCATCCACCGTGCGCTTTCCCAATGAATGAGGAGAGGGAGAGCATGTGGTGGATGCTGGGTGTGATGCGCGGGGTAACCCTGCCCACAGCCCAGCATCCACCCTGGAACGCAGAAGAGAGAGACCCCTGGCTGCATCAGGAACATGATGTGACATCAGCAGATGTCAGAGCCGGCTGCAGCCGAGGGTCACGTGATGCCTCTGAGTGGCCAGTTTAAAGTGGCAATTCTAAAAAGATCACATGTAGAATCATATGGAAACTGTTGGAATAGTGGTCCAACAGAATGAACTGGGATTACAACTGCATGTGCTTATATAAAAAAATAAGGAGATCTATTACTGTCACACAAAGACTAAGTGCAACACGAAGGGATGAAGGGAAGGTAGTCCAACGCTAGGGAAAGGGAGAGTGGAGACCCCTAGGCAGATCTAATATCACTCTGCCTGCCCTACCATCCCTATATAGGTTCCACACCTATCACCGAGCAGGAACCTAAGCCCTAAATGTCCCTAGAGCTTGACCCTAGATAGGGAGGGGACAGAGTGAGCACTAGTCAAGCCCCACTACAAACTAAAGACAACAAGGTAGACAAAAAAAGGGATACACTTAGCTTGAGCAGATACCAGAGAGATAACGCCAACTGTCCTCCAAGGGTACCAGAGAAGAAACTAGCCAACTGCTAGTGCTCCAAGCCAACACAGAGGTACATGGAACTATCGCCGGCGCGTCTCTGGAGAAACTGAGAGTTTTTAACTATCAAGCAAGGGTGTGTAAATCAGCAGCAGAAGGAGGAGTTGGCTGCTGGGTCCTAAAGGAAGAAGGATATAATAATACTAAAGAGATGAGGGGATCAAGAAGGCATCTGCAATGCCAAGCGCAGTGACCTTCTGCAGCCGGCTCCAGAGCGACTGTCTGTCACACCTGACACACCCGCAACACTAACTACATGATCCAGTTGACAATCATGAGTTTTTTTCATCACTGATTATTATTTATTAGTGATGGGCGAGCACTAAAATGCTCGGGTACTCGATGCTCGGGTCGAGCACATTGGAATACTCGGGTGCTCGACCCGAGCAACGAGCCCAATGTAAGTCTATGGGAAACTCGAGCATTTTTCTGGCGACTCCCCCCGGTGGTTTGCAGAGGGTCTAAAAATTGCCCAAATCGATGGGAATAGTGCTCAAATTACATGGGGACAGCATGGGGAAGACCCCTGAAATCATTTCTGACCCCCAAGTCACTTCTGTCAACTACGTTATCAGAGGTATTACGCCACTTTTACGGACTCACAATAAAACATACAAAAACAAAATGGATTTTCCTGGGAAATATGTTAAGGGACATCCTTTCCAGGGTAATGACTTGTATATAAAGCAAAATAAATAACCAAAAACAAAAATGCTCCTCCACACCTTGGGCTATGTTCACACGTAGCGTTTTTGATGCGTTTTTTCACTTTTGCATTGCTTTCAACCGTGACAAATACATTCACCAGGAAATGTCATTTTAACATTTTACTACCTTATCTGGCCATGTGGTGTGTGAGATATCATCAGACACATCGTGTTTCATTTATGAAGGAGGGACTCTGAAAGTCACAAAGCCTCTTTTTATAGGGCCATCAGGCGGCCTTTACTATTCTTAGAGAGCCATCAGCCGGCTATGTTTTATTGTTCCCATTACTAAAGAATGGGTCTCCTTTACTGTTATTGCGTATGCAGTGAGTGGCAGGGCTGCACAAAATTTGGACGCACCCCAATACCACTTTGAAAATTTGGACGCACCCCAATATCCCTTTGAAGAGACTTAGATGAGGGCTTCCTGAAAACAATGTTCCCATTATTAGGAAGTAGGTCTCCCATTGTGTTTGCCTATGCAGTGAATGCAAGGGTTGCAAAAAATTTGGACACTCCAATGCCCCTTGGAAGACACGTGGAGGTCAGAGAGCCTCCTGAAAACAATGTTGCCATTATTAGGAAGTGGGTCTCCCATTTTGTTTGCCTATGCAGTGAATGCAAGGGTTGCCAAAAATTTGAAGGCACTCCAATGCCCCTTGGAAGAGACATAGAGGAGGGCCTCCTGAAAAAAAATGTTCCCATTAGAAAGGAGCGGGTCTCCTATACTTGTAATGCCCATCCATTAAGTGTATGGGCTGACAAACATTTACCCCTGGGGGGTATACATGAACATACTGTATAAAAAAAAATTTTAACGGGCATCCTAAACACCCTTTAAAAAAATTATGTGGGTGTTGCATCATGGACCACGGTCACCCTGGTGATATGGTGGTGGAGGATGAGGAGAAGGAGGAGGACAAGAGCAAATAGCCAAAATCAGGAAGCGTATACTCATGTGTGGGTGTGAAGAGGTGCATGGGAATACACCTCCCAAAAAAAGACCCTGGATTTGAGTTTATGTTACGCTGCTATCATTCGGTGTTGTTGAGAAGTCTGGCCCAATTCAACCCTTGTTCATTTTTATAAGAGTCAGCCTGTCAGAATTTTCAGTTTACAGGCAGATGCTGTTAGAATCTATGTTATTTTACTATCGGCCATCTTGTTGTGGTTTGCTGGCTTCTAGTTTTTTCCTCTGGTGCTGGGTGTCTTGGTCACGTGATCTCTGCACTCTTTATTACTCAGCACCTGTCTCCCATTCCCCGCTGGACATCAGTGTTGTTACGCTCGTGCTCTGGCTAAGTTGCCTTTTTAAGTTCTTTGTGCTTTGGACAATTGATATCCTGGGACTTCTTGTTCCACCAGTTTTGTCCCCTTTAATCTTCGTTTCTGCAACTAACTTTTCTGTTAGGAGGTCTCCAGTCCTTAGATCTTTTAGGGACCCCTTTCCCCTTCCTACAGGTCTTCGTTTGAGTTCAGTGCAGGAGTTTCGGTGGGGCTATTCACAAGGAATAGGGCGCCCACCCCAGCGTAGGGTTAAGTTTAGTCTCAGTGCAGGAACAGCTTTTCCCTCCTATTCCTTAGTTCTAAGTTGCAGAACATAACAGATGCGCTTATCAGTTATAATTCCACCGGCGGCACTAAAAACCCGCTCTGATAAAACGCTGGCGGCATGGCAGGCCAGGACCTCCAAGGCATAGAGAGCCAGTTCATTCCACGTATCCAGCTTGGATTCCCAATAATTATAAGGTACGGAGGACATTGGTACGGTCGGCAAGGTAATCCCTCAGCATCTTCCCAAACTTTGCACTCCTTGTGAGAGTACCCTGTGCCTCGGGGCTTGTGCGATGGGAGGGGCTGAGAAAAATCTCCCAGAACTTTGCAAGTGTTCCCCTGCCTTTGCTGGATTGAAGTTGTGTCTCTCTCGCCTGTACTCCTTGGTTGTCCAACGAACTGTGACCTCTGCCACCAGCATTTTCAGATGGGAATTTTTTTAATAGTTCTGCAACAAGGGCCTTCTGGTACAGCCCCATTTTTGTAGACCTGTCCGCCTCAGGAATAAGAGATATAAAGTTCTCCTTGTAGCGTGGGTCTAGAAGTGTCACCTACCAGTAATGACTGTCACCCAAAATTTTGAGAACGCGAGGGTCATAGGAAAGGCAGTGTAACATAAACTCAGCCATGTGTGCCAGACTGCTAATAGGCAAGACTTCCGTGTCCTCACCAAGAGGATGACTGACCATGCTCTCCTCCTCCTCCTCCTCTCTGTCCTCTGGCCATCCATGCTGAACAGACGGTATGACATCTGTGCAGGTAGTACCATCTATAGCGCATGAAACTAGCTCTTGTTCCTCCTCCTCCTCTTCCTCATTGTCACCCAATCAACTGTATGGTTCCTTGCTCCATCTGATCGTGCTCCACCTGTAATGCATCCTCTTTGATTGTGAGCAGAGAGCATTTTAGAAGACAGAGAAGCGGGATGGTGACGCTAATTAAGGTGTCATCGCCGCTCACCATCTTGGTGGAGTCCTCAAAGTTTTGGAGGATGGTACATATGTCTGACATCCATGTCCACTCCTGAGGTCTTATGTGTGGAGTCTGAACTGAATACCGATGGCCTTGTTGATGCTGGTACTCAACAACTGCCCTCTTCTGCTCACAAATCCCTCCCAAAATCTGCAGTGTAGAGTTCCAACGCGTGGGGACATCACACACCAGTCTGTGAGCCAGAAGCTGCAAACGCTGCTGAAACACGGCAAGGGCGGCAGAAGCTGTAGGTGATTTTCTAAAATGGGTACACAGGTGGCATACTTTAATAAGCAGATCCGGCAGCTCTGGGTAGGATTTGAGAAACCGCTGAACCACAAGGTTAAGCACATGGGCCAGGCATGGTACGTGTGTGAGCTCACCTCGCCTCAGAGCCGCCACCAGGTTCCGGCCATTGTCACACACGATCATGCTTGGCTGTAGGTTCAGCTGTGTGAGCTCCAGATCTGCCTGCTCTTTCAGAGCTGTCCACAACTCTTCAGCATTGTGCGGTTTGTGCACCTAAGCATATTAGCTTCAGCACAGCCTGTTGCCGCTTGGCCGAGGCAGTGCTGCAGTGCTTCCAGCTTGTGACTAATGTGGTCATTTCGGAGATGGAGGCTGAAGAGGAGGAGGAGGATGAAGTGCAAGAGCTGTAGACTGTGGGTGCAACCCTGATTGACCTAAGGCCCGCAATCCTTGGCTTCGGGAGGACGTGTTCTGTCCGAAGGTCCGACTGGGTCCCGGCTTCCACTATGTTAACCCAGTGTGCCATCAGCGAGATGTACCGTCCCTGCCCACAAGCACTTGTCCACGTGTCCGTGGTTAGGTGGACTTTCCCGGTAACTTCGTTGTTGAGGGCACGGCTAATGTTTTGGGACACGTGCTTGTGTAATGCGGGGACGGCACACCTGGAGAAATAGTGGCAGCTGGGGACCGAGCAGGGGATCAGTTGTCTCCGGGCACTCGGCATGATGGGAGGAAGGAGGATCAGAGTGAGGAATATGCGGTCCAGACTCACGGCTACTGAGACTTGACCGTGTGGAAGACAGGGTGGTGGTGGTGGCTAAGTGACTGGAAGCATTATCCGCTATCCAACCAACAACGTTTTGACACTGCTCTGGGTTCAATAGTGGTGTGCTGCGGTCCCCTAGGAATTGGGACAGGAAGGTCGGGCGAGAAGATGTGGATGTTTGTTGTGGCACAATTTCAGCTTGCCCACGGCCTCGGCCTCTGCATGCACCATCATGTCCAGTTCCCCGTCCCTTGCCACACGACTTGCCCATTTTAAATGGAGGACAATATCTTCCACGCTCACTACAAATGGCTGAATTTGGAGCGAAGTTATATGTAATCCGTGTGATGGAGAAACCACAGTTTTAAATACCTGGCCTGTAGGTAACTATCTTGAACAGCAAACCGGTGCCAAAAACTTTGCTGACACACTGAAAAAAAATTAGAATGGAGGCCAAAAATGGCAGTATTTTCAGCGCAATTATATGTGATCCGTGTGACGGACAAACCACAGTTTTAAATAGCTGGATTTTTAGTGCTGTAATATGGAAAGGACCTGGCTGTATTTTGCAGTGCCAACAAGAAAATGGTGCAGAAAAACGGTGTTCTCTGGATTGCTTTTTAAGAAAATAATGAGGATTAAGATCCAAAAAAAAATTATTCCTGGCCCCTGAGACATTGGCCTATTTCCATAAATATCTTACAGCAGCAGCAGACAAAACTGGAATGGAGCCTCTTGTGCTATGTGCACTGCAGTCTGCTATATGCCCTGCCTGCCTATATACACTGCCTGCCTGATATCTCTGCAGATGAATTAGTCCTCAGAAGGACTGTTTGTTGAGATGGATATGTGTAATGTACTTGTTTTCTCCCTACACTACCTAATACACATACATAATAATATAATACTTGATATAGACCTGATGACGCTGTGCGGCCAGTCAATCACTGTAATGCCACAACCAACATGGCTGCGGCATTACAGTGAGTGGCAGGCAATCCCTGCATGTTCATTGGCTCTCTAAAGAGCGCCAAACATGTAGGGAGGGGGCCCGAGCATTTCGCAAGTACTCGGCGAGCTCCGAGCATCTTGAGTACTGAGATGCTCAGGTGAGTACCGAGTACTTGCGAGTATGCTCGCTCATCACTATTATTTATTATTTGTGGTAACCTCTACTGTTGGATTCCTATGGCATTTGGTCTGTATATTTGTGATGTTTATTTATATCTATTTAAAGGTTTTTATCTACTTATTTTTTATATAAGTATATGCAGTTCTAATGTCATTTCATTCTATTTCATTTCCATATGATTCTATATGTGATCTTTTTAGAATTGGCACTTTAAACTTTACTAAGGTTGTACTATACATGTTTATTCTGCACCTGACACTTTTATACCCACTAAAGGGCTTTACCCTATATATGTGTGCATTTGTGCAATTCTGAATTGAACTGAGTACTGCAACGGCGTTTCCGCCAGTGAATTTAGTAAGACAGTGACCCAGGCAAGTTAAGTAAAACGTCCTTTATTGTCCACATACTGCACACATGAAACTGCTCACCTCCGGATCGCAGCCGAGATAACGTAAATACAGTCCAGTGCCGCTGGCACTTGCACCCGTGTAAGGTTCCAGGGTGCTATCGTGGTTGCCCACATCGCTGGCTCTGGTCTGTGTTAGCTTCCCACAGCCATGCATACGTCCACAGCACATTCAGCTCTGCTACATGTGAACTCCAAACACAAAACTGACACACCCAAACCTTAACTGCAGGATTAAATAAAAAACGTAGCCAAGGGCCACTTGTAAGACCTGGACTGGAGGGAGAGATCTGTCCCACTACCATCCTACAGATCTCTCCAAACATAAAAGCTCAAGACAGGTTTTCCTAAACTGACTTGGTCAAATAACTTGACCCAGTCCACACTTACCTTTATTTTGCATGGTAACCACAGTCGTGGCTGTGATTACCATGCACTCCAACGGTTCAGTATGCTTCAAAGCACATTTTGGGGGTTATATAACGGCCCTCGCATATGATTCTCTCCACTGTCTCACATACCCCACCCCCTCTGTTCAAACTTGTGGGGTTGAACATCTGTCACCATACAGGGTGCCCACGACAGCGCATCCACATTCCCTTGAGACTTCCCAGCTCTATGTTCCCCTGAAAAACTAAAATTTTGCAAGGACAGAAACCATCTGGTGAACCAAGCATTCCCCTCCTTAGCATTTCTCATCCAGACCAGGGGTGAGTGGTCTGTCCCAGCCGGAACTGTCGCCCCAGTAAATAATAGCTTAGGCACTCCAAGGCCCACTTAATTGCCAAGCACTCCTCCACTACGCTTTAATTTTTCTCTGCTGGGGTAAGTTTCCTGCTCAAGTAGGTGACTAGATGTTCTTCTCCGTTCAACTCTTGTGACAGAACCACTCCTAGCCCTACCTCAGAGGCATCTGTTTGCACGATAAACCCGTTCCTAAATTTGGGATTGATAAGGATGGGCTGTCAGCTCAGCGCCAACTTCATGGACTGGAAAGCGTCCTCCGCTTGAGGATTCCACCGGACCATGACCGACTCCCGACTTTAACTAATCAGTCAACGGTGCCGATCTCCCAGCAAAATTAGATATAAACCATCTATAATATCCCATTATACTGAGAAATGCTCTCAACTGTTTCGCAGAAAGAGGCGGGGGCCAGTTTTCATTGGCTTAGATTTTATTTATTTGGGGTTTGATAATCCCATGGCCAATCACGCACACCAAACACTGGGCTTCCTCAAGACCTATCGCACATTTTTTTGGATTCACCTTCAAGTCCTCGGCTTTGAACGAATCCACTACCCCTTGCACCTGGGACAAATGGATATGCCAGACGCTACTATAGATGATATAATCTAAGTACGCAGATGCATACTTCTGTTTGGCCTTTAACACTCATGTCCATCAGCCTCTGAAATGTGTCCGGGGCCCCATGTAACCCAAAAGGCAAGACGACATAGTGATAGAGACCCTCTGGGGTAACAAAGGTGGTCTTTTCTTTGGCCGACTCTGTCAGAGGCACCTGCTAATAACCCTTGGTTAGATCGATTGTTGTGAAGTACTGGGCCTGTCCCAGTCTCTCAATCAGCTCATCCACCCGGGGCATTGGATAAAGGTCAAATTTTGACACCTGATTCTATTTCCAAAAATTGTTACAGAATCGTAACGATCCATCTGGCTTTGGAATCAGTACAATGGGACTAGCCCACTCACTCTTGGACTCCTCAATGATTCCTAACTGGAGCATCTTCTTTACCTCTTCCGAGATGGCATGCCTCCGGGCCTGTGGCACACAGTATAGTTTCATTCGCACCCTTACCTGTGGCTCGGTGACAATGTCATGTCAGATCACAAATGTCTGACCAGGCAGTTCTGAAAATACGTCCATTTTCCCCTGCACTAATTTCCGAGCTTCCCATTGCTGCTGTTTCTAGAGTCTTTCTCTAATCTTTACCTCATTCGCAGCCTCTTCCTGGGTCGGTGTTGGAGGGACCATAGGAGATGCGACCGGAGTTGCCTCTGTTACCATAAATTCCTGGTCTTTCAATGCCTTTAAGAGATTGACATGGGAAATTTTCTCTGGTTTTCTCGTCCCAGTAGTTCACCTCCCCAATTTTTTTTCATAATCTCCGGGGAGTGGGGCAAGTTCCATATGGGGTCAGTAACGGTGGGCGCTGGTTCATTTTCTGTCCTGGGGCGTCGGCATGACGAGGAGGGTGGGATCCTCTCCCTCATTACCAGTGTCTAAGGCAAGGAAGGCGTATGACTCCTCCACTGAATACCGTGCTTGGGACAAACGGGACATTTTTTCATGTATGTGGTGTTTGTGTGTGTAGCAAATTTTTGTTCAGGTATGTGTGTATGTCAGTGCTTGGTGTAAACTTTTTTATTTAGAAGAGGAAAAAAAGGAAAGAATCTAGAAAGAAAAAGCTAAAAATACAAGAAAAGGATCTAAAAATTTGGTAAAATAAAAAAAACTTGCTAAACGGACGTAAAAAAAAAAAAATTAAGAAGTGCCCGCAACTATCTAACACTAACCCTGACTATATTCAGTAAAAAATACTGTAGTAGATGCTGATTACTACAGTATATTTTTACTGTCCCTAATCTAGTCCTATCAACTAATCTAATTTTTTTTTAATTATTTTTTCACACCAAAAAAAAAAAAGACAACAACCAAAGGTTGATCACTGATGTGCGTCAGTAATCAGCTTTCGACGGCTGTAGGATGCATGCACGGATGTGATTCTTTTTTCTGCGCTCTCTGACACCAACCCTGAACATATTCAGTAAAAAATACTGTAATAGACACAGATTACTACAGTATATTTTTACTGTCCCTAATCTAGTCCTGTCAACTAATCAAAATTATTATTTTTTTATTCTTTTTTCACACCAAAAAAAAAAAGCAACAACTGTAGGCTGATCACTGCTGTGCGTTAGTGATCAGAGCTCAACGGTTGTAGGTTGCATGAACGGATGTGATTCTTTTTTTACTCTGCTATATGACACTAATACAACCTAAATTCAGTAAAAAATACTGCAGCAGACACAGATTACTATGGTATATTTTTACTGTCCCTAATCTAGTCCTATCAACTAATCTAAATTTTTTTTTTCTGCTTTACTATCTGAAACTAATCCTGACTAAATTCAGTAGAAAATACTGTAGTAGATGCAGATTACTACAGTATATTTTTACCGCCCCTAATTTAGTCATATTAACTAATCTAAATTATTTCTTTTAATTCTTTTTTCACAGCAAAAAAAAAAGCAACAACCGGAGGCCGATCATTGATGTGCGGCAGTGATCAGTGGCTCGGCGGTTGTAGGACGCACACACGGAGGTGGTGCAAGAGGAGAGGGGAGAAAAAATAGACAGGGACAAAAAAAGTCATGGACAACAACGAGCACGAGTTCCGATTTGTGTCACTGATCAGCGCTCGGCGGCTGCAGGACGTACAACCAGGGCGCTGCAAAGGGGGGGAATAGACAGGCACAAAAAAATGTCCTGGAAAACAGCGAACACAAGTGTGGATTAGTGATGTGCGCCACTGATCAGCACTGGGCAGCTGCAGGACGCACGAAAAAGAGAGGGGGCAGTATGAAATTGGGGTACAGCACGGAGAGAGGTTAGCATGGTGGGGGGGACAGTGTGGAGATATGGAGAGTGTAAGTAAAAACAATGGAAAGGGGACCGCCATGGCATAGGCCTTGGTTCATAAGGGCAGACGGTGTAGCGGTTACAGCTGGCAATGGCAGACATTGTTGTGGTTATAGCTTGTTAAGATGGACAGTGGAGGCAGGTGTAGCTCATAAGGACAGACAGTGTGGAGGCCATATGCCATAGGAGGCTTATTTAGGGCACAGTATGGAAAGATATTTTTATGCAGAAGGCATTTTAATAAGACTCCTATTTTTAAGGGCACTGTGTCGGGATGCGCTTCAGAAGACTAAAGAAGTGTTATGAATGTGACACTCACACACGGGTAACAGGAATAAGAAAGACCTATTACAGAGAATAGCCACACTCACACCCTACTGGTCCCTGTACAGACTACACAATCCCTAGCCGCACAACAAAAAACACCACCTCGGACCTGTCACCCTAAAAGACCATCGAGGGGTTTCTCGTACCTTTTGAGAAACTAGAGGGGAGGCCGCTACACACTGCTAACAAGGGGAGAGGAAAGTGTGCAGGTGGACACTAAGCACTCTGGAAACTTTACCTTGGGTCCCACTGCAACTCTCTGTCGACCCAAGATATTAGGATGAGCTGGACATGCGAGTTATTGTTGCCGCTTGATGTCCGCAACTTTCAAGGACAAGGTTTGAAGTTGTGCAGCCAAGGCGTTCACTGGATCCATGTTGACGACAACGAGAAAAACTTAAAGCACGTTCATAAAGGGGAGAGAGGGAAAACTAAGGAGAACCAAAAAAAAAATGAAGCAAGAATAACCTCCCAGAATACTAAGTGTGGTCAAAGGAAAAGGTGCTGGGAAAGTAGACAAACAGACACTCAGCAGGAATACAAATGGTGGTTGCCTAGCAGGGAAAATATCATAACTGAAGTGCTGGAACTCCTTAGCACAAATCTACCTAGAAGGTCACCGGATCGAATCCCCAAACTGAGCCATGACAATAGAGGGAGAACTGCAGACATGAGCTGTAGCTGTGGAAAGTCATCATGGCGTCTCAACTATAAAACTGACCTCATGTATTTTTACTAAGCACTAGGATATGTGCATGTGTTAAACCCTTGCAGCAGGGGTTTCTATACCAATTCTTCATTTCATAATACCAAAAACACAAGTAGATGCGTTTATACATCGTTTTTTGTTTTGTTTTTTTACTGCGACATGTACATGGGGCTTTGGGAGGCTCATTTTCTTTGCTGACATTGGAAGATCGCTCATCCTCTGTGTTAAAATTACACAAAGGAAAGGGCACAACATCAGTGCGACAAAACTGCAATTTGTGCACAGACCTTTACTGACATTCATTCTTTTTCTCCCTGTTTTACACGTACTGTATATCCAAACAGAAAGTAATCTTTCTTTTTTCTTCTTGCTGATCTGTTATTGGTTAAAATAAATTCTTTGATTAGATTCCACCTTTTCCTTCTACTATTTAAACCTTCATCTCATGTCTTTCTATAGCAGCTATGAATAAGGGTTGTTAACCCAAAACTCGTAGCTTATTGGTCGTTAATCTTTTTTATCTTTTTTCTTTTTCTCACCATGTTTTTAATTGCACAGTAAAAATTATGTTTTACCATTTTTCCATTGGTGCTGAAGCCCAGTCCTCAAGGATTATTTTTCCACGTTTTATAACTGGCTGATACCTACTGGCAAGAACAGCGCTTTGCTGCATTTACCCCTGATGAAGCCAAATTTGGTAGCGGCAATACATGTGGGGTAACACCCCTCTTGTCTCTTATCCAGTACTGGGTATCCCAGTGGGGTATTTTTCTTAAACTGATGACGCGCCCAGGGGATGGGGACGACTCGGCGCCCGGGCCTTGCTGTTAGCTTTGGGGGATGCCGCGGTGGCCGGCTCCCGGGCCCGTACCCTGGGGTCACTATTAAAAAGGGGGGATAATGGGGGAAAGGTGTATGGGATAGGAAAAGTTCGTGACGCCACCCGTGGTGTCTGGTGAGGATCACCAGCGCTGCTACAGTCCTCTGAGGCCGGTGGTCAGGCAGCTTAGTTGGTGCAGCTCCCCACAGGTGGAGCGGGGCCTCAGGGCAGCGTAGGAAAAGGGATGCAGGACAGAGGGGACCCAGCCGGGTCAGGAGAAGAATAGGCACACTCACAACAGTTCACTTCAGTACCTTTACTGGCGGTGTTTCAGGCACAATCCAGGGCATTGTAGGGTGAAGGGTGCATTTCAGGACTCTCCCCAGTGAGCGGGTGTGGGGCCTCCTGTTTCTTGCCTTTTCCTGTTAAGTTTATGACCTGCCTGGAGCTAGGCCTAACTTGGTCTCTGTCTTGCACCTGCTGACCTGGTGGTAGGGCCTTCTGTTGGAGTTCACACTCCCTGGTCTCTTGGGCCTCTGTGATTCCTGACCCTGGTATAACGGTCAGCTTCTGGTGTTCCTGGGACATATAGTTCGCCAGGGGTTCCGGTTGTTTCTGCTGGTCCTAGAGATCCTTGTAGACACGGACCCGGTGTCCGGTATATGGTCTTGGGGTGAGCTGGTTAAGCTCCTCTGCCCCCTATGTAGCTCGCTTACTCCACTCGCCTTCGGCCGCGCTCGGGGCCCTCACTAGGCTTCACACTGGCAGTAGGCCTCGCTACTCTTCACCGCTCTTATGGCGTCGGCACGCCTTGGGCTCACTAGTCTGAGCTTTATGAGTCTGAACTCTCTCTAGAGGGACTGGAACTACCTCTGTCCCCTGAGGAAACTGTTCTCTAGACTGACTGCAGACTTTAGACTGAACTGCCTAGCTCCACCTTCCCTATTTATATCCCTAACAGGCTCCCTCTGCTGGTCTGAGGTGGAAGGTGGAGGTGTGTGAATGCTGTGAGGGCCTCTTGTGGAGGAATCCGTCCATGCACCCCTCTAGGATCTGTGGCACCAATGCACAGCAGGGCGCCACACTGACACATACCTATTAATTGTGCTGGTATTGTATACGTTGAACTTATTTGTGTATTCAGTGCTCAGATTGTTGTGCCTTTATAGGTTTAATATTATAGGTATTATTCACCTTTGTGCGTTATAGGGTGTTTTATAATTGTTAATCACAGCAATGTATATATGCAAACCAATGCCAATCAATAAGGAATTAACTTTTTACTCATTGAGTCTGGTAGATATCTGATGAAGCAGATAAAAGTATAGGCAGAAAAGCCTCCAGTCCAAATTGAACCTGTTTCTACTCTGTGGAGAGTGCAAGCATCACTGCAGAAAATGGCAACTGTGGATGACTTGAAAGTGTTCCGCTACTGGCGGACATGTGAGTCTCTGTTTCTCAGTGGGGAGCACCAGAGGGTGTACTTTGATTTAAGTGAGCATTACACAAGGCAATACCCCAAACTAAAGGGAGAAATTCTTGCTTGCTTAGGGATCACACATGCGGTTAGAGCTCAGCTGGTTCACAGGTGGCCCTTCCAACAGGATAAACCGGTGAGATCTCAGATATATGATCTTTTCCATTTAGCCTAGAAGTTACTGCAACCGGAAGTCTCAACTGCAGGCCAATTGGTGAAAAGAATGATCCTGGACCGATTTGTTCAACCCCTGCCAGTTCAGTTACAATGCTGTGTGAGACAAGCAGACCCCAAAGATGTTTATCAGCTAGCTGCCCTGATGAAGCAATATCTGAACATGGAGCATCTCTGACACCCAGGTCACTGCCTAAAAGTGTGCCCATCAGAAGTGATCCTTGCCGCATCAGAAGATGCAGACTTGCAACTATCCCCGTGCAAGTCCTTGTCCCAGGGCAGTGTTCAATTGTACCTCCCCCATTCCTTGAAATGCAAGCGTAAATGTGCAACCTGCCACCCACCCACCCCCAGGCTTTGGCAGCGAGGTATCCATACTCAGTCCCCAGCCGCCCGGCGGCCAGGTGTCCACGCTTGGTCCCCAGCCGCCAGGGGGCGGCCGGGTGTCCATACTCCCTAAAGCAGGGAGTCCATACTCGGTCCCCAGCCGCCCCGCGGCCGGGTGTCCACACACGGTCCCCAGCCGCCCCTATTTCTCCTTGTAAGTTAACCCCACACTTTTCTTTAGGCGTGTGGCATGTGGAGGCAGACGCCGGCCACCATGTCATGGCTGCGTCGGTGGCCTGGTATCCATACTCAGTCCCCAGCCGCCCGGAAGCCGGGTGTCCATAAATGGTCCCCAGCCGCCCCTATTTCTCCTGTCAACTTCCCCCACACTTTTCTTAGCCTGGCCTGCTTTAGGGCAGCATTGGACGAGCCCACCAGAGAACCAGACTCCTCCGGTGGGCCCTGGCTTCTCCATCAGGGGAGTTGAGAGTGCCAAGGTGAGGAGCATGATGATGATGATAGAAGTTAGCATATGCTTTGTTTTCTTGGAATGCAAGCGTAAGTGTGCAACCTGCCACCCACCCACCGCCAGGGAACGGCCGGGTGTCCATACTCGGTCCCCAGCCGCGCCACGGCTGGGTGTCCATAAACGGTCCCCAGCCGCCTCTATTTCTCCTGTCAACTTCCCCCACACTTTTCTTAGCCTGGCCTGCTTTAAGGCAGCATTGGACGAGCCCACCAGAGAACCAGACTCCTCCGGTGGGCCCTGGCTTCTCCATCAGGGGAGTTGAGAGTGCCAAGGTGAGGAGCATGATGATGATGATAGAAGTTAGCATATGTTTTGTTTTCTTGGAATGCAAGCGTAAGTGTGCAACCTGCCACCCACCCACCGCCAGGGAACGGCCGGGTGTCCATACTCGGTCCCCAGCCGCCCCGCGGCCGGGTGTCCATAAACGGTCCCCAGCCGCCCCTATTTCTCCTGTCAACTTCCCCCACACTTTTCTTAGCCTGGCCTGCTTTAGGGCAGCATTGGACGAGCCCACCAGAGAACCAGACTCCTCCGGTGGGCCCTGGCTTCTCCAAGTGTGCAACCTGCCACCCACCCACCCCCAGGCTGCAATACCATACTGCTAGCTTGCACTTGAAATGGGGCCTTTTAGTTTGGAGGAGGCCGAAGCTGGCCACTACCTCATGGCTGCTTCGGCAGCGAGGTATCCATACTCAGTCCCCAGCCGCCCGGCAGCCGGGTGTCCACGCCCGATCCCCAGTCGCCAGGGGAAGGCCGGGTGTCCATACTCGGTCCCCAGCCGCCCCGCGGCCGGGTGTCCACACACGGTCCCCAGCTGCCCCTATTTCTCCTGGGAACTTCCCCCACACTTTTCTTAGCCTGGCCTGCTTTAGGGCAGCATTGGATGAGCCCACCAGAGAACCAGACTCCTCCGGTGGGCCCTGGCTTCTCCATCAGGGGAGTTGAGAGTGCCAAGGTGAGGAGCATGATGATGATGATAGAAGTTAGCGTCTGCTTTGTTTTCTTGGAATGCAAGCGTATGTATGTAGTAGCGGCTAGACCTGAGGTGGTCAACGTTTTGGCGCATATCCTACCTCCTCCGAGGATTGCTGGATGTTTTCCTGCTACTATCCCAGTTCCATGACTCCTATTAAAACAAAGCTTCAGGTGATGAATGATGGATGAGGTGGTGGCAAAGGAGAAAGAGCAGGAGGAACAAGGACCATTCACATCAATATCAGGCCAGTCAACCACACATGTCTTGTAGGATATGTTTCTGTACCAAAAAGAGCAGTTCGGCTACACAGTTATAGGGCATGCAGTGAGTGCAATGCCTACCAAAAATTTCGAGGCACTCCAATGCCCCTTGGAGGTGACATGGAGGTCAGAGGGCCTTAACTAAACCTTTTTTTCCATTTATACCAACTGGGTCTCCTGTGCACTGTTGGCCTAAGCAGTGAATGGAAGACTTTCCAAAAATTATGAGGAACTGCAATGCCCCTTGAAACAGACGTGGATTACAGCATACTAAAAACCTTCTACCCATTATTGGGGAGTGGGTCTCCCTTAGTGTTCGCCTATGCATTGAAAAGCAAAAGCTGACTACAATTAGGAGGAAATGCAATGCCCTTTGGAAGAATGGTGGAGGTTGCAGTGGAATAAAAACACAATATCAATGCCCCTTGGAAAAGTGGTGGAGGTCGCAGTATCTTAACAAGACGGTTTTAATGCCCCTTGGAAGAATGGTGGAGGTCGCAGTGGAACAAAAAGACAATATCAATGCCCCTTGGAAAAGTGGTGGAGGTCGCAGTAGCTTAACAAGACGGTTTTAATGCCCCTTGGAAGAGACGTGGAGGTCGCAGTAGATTAACAAGACGATTTTAATGCCGCTTGGAAGAGACGTGGAGGTCGCAGTAGCTTAACAAGACGGTTTTAATGCCCCTTGGAAGAATGGTGGAGGTTGCAGTGGAACAAAAAGACAATATCAATGCCCCTTGGAAAAGTGGTGGAGGTCGCAGTAGCTTAACAAGACGGTTTTAATGCCCCTTGGAAGAGACGTGGAGGTCGCAGTAGCTTAACAAGACGGTTTTAATGCCCCTTGGAAAAGTGGTGGAGGTCGCAGTAGCTTAACAAGACGGTTTTAATGCCCCTTGGAAGAATGGTGGAGGTCGCAGTGGAATAAAAAGACAATATCAATGCCCCTTGGAAAAGTGGTGGAGGTCACAGTAGCTTAACAAGACGCTTTTCATGCCCCTTACAAGAGTCATGCAGTACAGCATATTAAAAACATTATTCCCATTATTGGGGAGTGGGTCTCCCATAGTCTTTGCCTATGCCTTCCAAGCAAAAGCTGCCAAAAATTAGGACGGAGGAACTTGCAATGCTGGCAAAACGGACCACGGTCACCCTAGTGGTATAGTGGTGGTGGAGGCTGAGGATAAGGAGAAGAGCAAAATACAGCCGAAATGAGGAAGCGTATAACCATGTGTGGGTGTGAAGTGGTGCATGGGAATACACCTCCCGAAATAACACAGTGGATTTGACTTTATGTTACTCTGCTGTCATTTGGTGGTGATGAGAAGTCTGGCCCAATCCAGCCCTTGTTCATTTTGATAAGGGTCAGCTTGTCAGCATTGTCAGTTGACAGGCGAGTGCGCTTATCAGTTATAATTCCCCCAGCGGCACTAAAAACGCGCTCCGATAACACGCTAGCGGCAGGGCAGGCCAGGACCTCCAAGGCGTACAGAGCGAGTTCATTCCAAGTGTCCAGCTTGGATACCCAATAATTAAAAGGCACAGAGGAATCACGAAGGATGCTGGTACGGTCAGCAAGGTACTCCCTCACCATTTTTTTAAACTTTCCACTCCTTGTGAGAGTACCCCGCGCCTCAGGGCCTGTAAGCTGTGCGGGTCTCAGAAAACTGTCCCAGAATGTTGACAGTGTTCCCCTGTCTCTGCTGGATTGGAGTTGCGTCTCTCGCCTGTACGCCTTGGTTGGTCAACGAACTGTGACCTCTGCCGCTAGCGTGTTCAGATGAGAATTTTTTTAACAGTTCTGCAGCAAGGGCCTTCTGGTACTGCCACATTTTTGTAGACCTCTCCACCTCAGGAATAAGAGAGTGAAAGTTCTCCTTGTAACGGGGGTCTAAAAGTGTCACCAACCAGTAATGACTGTCACCCAACATTTTGACAACGCGAGGGTCACGGTTAAGGCAGCGTAACATAAAGTCAGCCATGCGTTCCAGACTGGTAACGGGCAAGACTTCCGTGTCCTCACCAAGATGACGACTGACCATGCTCTCCTCCTCCTCCTCCTCCCCCCTGTCCTCAGGCCACCCATGCTGAACCGACTGTATGACAGTTGTACAGGTACCACCGTCTACAGCGCATGATACCAGCTCCTGTTCTTCCTCCTCCTCTTCCTGCTCCTCTCCCTCATTGTCCCCCAATGCACGTTGGGATGAGAAGAGGCTGGGCTGTGTGTAATTGCCCGCTACGGCTTCTTGATCCATCTCATCATACTCTGGTTGCAATGTCTCCTCTTTAATTCTCTGCAGAGAGCGTTGCAAAAGACAGACAAGTGGGATGCTGACGCTAATGATGGCGTCATTGCCACTCTCCATCTTGGTGGACTCCTCAAAGTTTGTCAGGATGGTACATATGTCAGACATCCAGGTCCATTCCTGAGGTCTTATGTGTGGAGTCTGACCTGAATATCGACGGCCTTGTTGCAGCTGGTACTCCACAACTGCTCTCTTCTGCTCACAAATCCTTTGCAACATGTGGAGGGTAGAGTTCCAACGTGTGGGGACATCACATACCAGTCGGTGTGCCGGAAGCTGCAAACGCTGCTGCAACTCAGCAAGGGCGGCGGAAACTGTAGCCGACTTCCGAAAATGAGCTGACAGGCAGCGTACTTTGACGAGCAGATCTGGCAACTCGGGGTACGATTTAAGAAACCGCTGAACCACAAGGTTAAGCACATGAGCCAGGCATGGTACGTGTGTGATCTCGCCTCGCCTCAGAGCCGCCACCAGGTTATGGCCATTGTCACACACGACCATGCCTGGATGTAGGTTCAGCGGTCTCAGCCACAGATCTGCCTGCTCTCACAGCTGTCCACAACTCACAAGCAGTGTGAGGTTTATCACCTAAGCTTATGAGTTTCAGCACAGCCTGTTGCCGCTTGGCTGAGGCAGTACTGCAGTGCTTCCAGCTTGTAACTAATCAGGTGATATCTGAGATGGAGGCTGAACATGAGGAGGAGGAGGATGAGGTGCAGGAGCTGTACACTGTGGGGGCAACTCTGATTGACATAGGGCCCGCAATCCTCGGTGTGGGGAGGATGTGTTCCGTCCCAAGGTCCGACTGGGTTCCGGCTTCCACTATGTTTACCCAGTGTGCCGTCAGGGAGATGTACCGTCCCTGGCCACAAGCACTTGTCCACGTGTCCGTTGTCAGGTGGATTCTCCCAGTAACTGCGTTGTTGAGGGCACGGCAGATGTTTTGAGACACGTGATTGTGTAGTGCGCGGATGGCACACCGGGCAAAATAGTGTCAGCTGGGGACCGAGTACCAAGGGACGGCCACCGCCATAAGGTTGCGGAAGGATTCCGTCTCCACCAGCCTAAAAGGCAGCATTTCCAACGCAAGCAGTCGTGAAATGTGCGAATTTAGGACTGTGGCCTGTGGGGCGTTGGCTGCGAATTTGCGCTGTCGTTCAAAGCTCTGGGATATGGACAATTGAACGCTGCGGTGGGACGTGGACGGTGATGCTGTTTCTTGAGAAACTGCCATAACAAGTGAAGACTGAGAGGAGGGGGTATCTTTGCATGCAGTATGGACAGGGGACTGCCTTGCACGCACAACAGGGGGTTCTATTACACGCACAACAGCGGAAGAAGCAGTGGTGACACCCGCTGACACTGGTCGTGCACCCTGGGGTTCGCCCCACAAAGTCGGGTGCTTTGCTGACATGTGCCTGATCATGCTGGTGGTGGTCAGGCTGGTAGTTTTGTCACCCCTGCTGATGCTGGCATGGCAGGTGGTACAAATGGCCTTTTTGGGGTTATCAGCAGAGTCTTTAAAAAAATTCCAGACTCTGGAAGACCTACCGGTTGTACTGGCAACGTCCCTCATGTTTGTGTTACGAGGAACTGTTGCCCGCCTTCTGTTTGCGACCACCACACTGCTTCTTCCTGCCTGTTGGGGTACTCTGCCTCCCTCCCCCTGTGTGCTGCTGGCCTCTCTCTGCGTGTCCTCCTGCCACGTTGGGTCAGTTACTAGATCATCCACCACCTCCTCCTCTTCCACTTGCGCACCACGATCCTCCTCCTCACTTCGTGGCAATTGTGTCTCGTCATAGTCCACCTCTTGTGACGAATTGCCAGCTTCGACTTCCTGTGGCCGTGGCTGTTCAAATATTTGGGCATCGCTACATGGGATCTCCTCTTCCATCACTTCAAGCGGAGCAGGCGAGGGGCTCAAATATGGAAATGGACCAGTGAACAGCTCTTCAGAGTGTCCAAGTGTGGGATCAGTTGCTGTCTGACGACACTCGGCATGGTGGGAGGAAGGAGCATCAGGGTGAGGAGGAGTATGCGGTCGAGACTCACGGCTACTAAAACTTGACCGTGTGGAAGACAGACCGGAGCTGGTGGTGCCCAGGTAACTGGAAGTATTATCTGCTATCCAATTAATAACCTGTTCACACTGATCAGTTCGCAATACTGGTGTTGTAGTGTGCTTCCCTAGTAATTCGATCAAGAAGTGGGAGCGAGAAGATGTGGCTGTTGGTTGTGGCACATTTTCACCTTGGCCACGGCCCCGTCCTCTACACGCACCATCACCAGAACGTCCAATTCCACGTTCCTTGCCACGCGCCTTGCCCATTGTAAATGAAGTAAAATAGCTATCAATGGAAAAAGGGTAATAAAAAGGAGATTAGAACGGTGGAAGAGGAAAACCACAGTTCTATTTCTCTGACCTACACCAGACTCTTTTAAACAGATATATTGGTGTCTGACCAGTCAGGGAGACACCATTACAGTTTTTTTTTACGGCAAAAAATGCCTAAAGCAGGATAATACAGAGATTTGAACCCGTGGAACGGCAAAACCACAGTTCTATTTCTCTGGCCTAAACCAGACTCTCTTAAACAGATATATTGGTGTCTGACCAGTCAGGGAGACACTATTACAGTTTTTTTTTTACGGCAAAAAATGCCAAAAGCAGGATAATACAGAGATTTGACCCGTGGAACTGCAAAACCACAGTTCTATTTATCTGGCCTACACCAGACTCTTTTAAACAGATATATTGGTGTCTGACCAGTCAGGGAGACACTATTGCAGTTTTTTTTTACGGCAAAAAATGCCAAAAGCAGCAGCAGGATAATACAGAGATTTGACCCGTGGAACTGCAAAACCACAGTTCTATTTCTCTGGCCTACACGAGACTCTTTTAAACAGATATATTGGTGTCTGACCAGTCAGGGAGACACTATTACAGTTTTTTTTTACGGCAAAAAATGCCAAAAGCAGGATAATACAGAGATTTGAGCCGCGGAACTGCAAAACCACAGCTCTATTTCTCTGGCCTACACCAAACTCTTTTAAACAGATATATTGGTGTCTGAACATTCACAGACACACTCAATTTTTTTTTGGGGGGGTGCGGAAATACCAAAAGGTTAATAAGACGCATATTTGTACAGTCTGACTGAGGAAAAAAAAAATACAGGATTTAGATGAAAAAAAAAGAATTCATCCTGGCTCCTGAGACCAGGGGATAAGTCTAGCAATTTGACCAACAGGAGCACACAGGACTGTAATGCAGCGTTTGCTGGTATAACCACTGCGTCTCCTATACAGCCTGCCTGCCTGATATCTGGGATGGATATTAGTCCTGAGAAGGACTATTTGTTTGATTTGGCAGGCTTTAGAGACCCTACACTACCTATTTTGCACTATATATCTCTCCCTAACTCAGCAGCACTCTCCCTACACTGTCTGATCCGGAGCGACTGTGTCCAAGATGGCGGCGCCCGGTTTTAAATACTCAAGGTGATGCTGTGCGGCCAGCCAATCACTGTAATGCCCACAAACAACATGGCTGCGGCATTCCAGTGACTGGCTGGCAATCCCTGTGTAACATACCTGGCGGCGTCCTTGCATAGTGGTCCATCTCCCACTGTGCAGGAGCGCGCACTTGATCTCCTGTCCAGAATGTCTCTCTGGCTTCCCTCCATGCTGTCTGTTTGTGTCTGTCTCTGCTGCTTAAGGGCGGCGCCCGATCACTTCCTGCTTTTTGTACCTGCTGTGGGTCACACCCCTTGTGCGTCCTCAGCCTATTGCTGTCTGACACTTGGTATATAGCTCAGCAGCTCCCTTCTATCCCTGCCTGAGCATAGTGTTTTCCTTCAGTGTGTGGTTGCACTCTGAAGGTGCCAGGTCCCGTCTTTGTTTCCTTGTCTGCCTTTCCTGGAGGCTGTATTTCCAGGCCTGTCTGAACTTAGTCCTGTATGTCTCCTGCTTTGCGGTATTAGTTCCCGTGTCTGAACTGAGTCCTTTCTGTGTATCTTGTCTGTCCTGTCTGAACACGCTCCTTGCCTGTTCTTCCCGCCTCTCTGGGGGCAGTATTCCCAGACCCGCTCCTGTATCCCGCTGCAGTGTCGGTCTCCTCCGTACACTCAGTTCCAGTCTGAACTCTCTCCTATCCTTTACCTGTTTTTCCTCTATGTCCGTTCCCTTCCTTTTTCTGCAGAGTCTGAACTCGTACCTAACTCCTGCCTGTTGTCTCTGTACTCCCGTTTGTGAGTTTGTGGTCCACTCGCTACTTCACTGCAAGTACCCTGTGGGTGTCTGGCTCTGTCTTTCCCTTCCTGTCTGTTCCGTGTGAACAGAGTCCTGTCCTGCCCTGCTTCTGCCCGCTGCTCCGGCAGTCCTGTCCTGCCCAGCTTCTGCCCGCTGCTCCGGCAGTCCTGTCCTGCCCAGCTTCTGCCCGCTGCTCCGGCAGTCCTGTCCTGCCCTGCTTCTGCCCGCTGCTCCGGCAGTCCTGTCCTGCCCTGCTTCTGCCCGCTGCTCCGGCAGTCCTGTCCTGCCCTGCTTCTGCCCGCTGCTCCGGCAGTCCTGTCCTGCCCTGCTTCTGCCCGCTGCTCCGGCAGTCCTGTCCTGCCCTGCCTGTACCCTTCTGCCTGTATTGTTCCTGAGTCCTGGTGTGTACTGGGTCCTATCCCGCCTGTGTTCCTACCTGCTAGTGCCTCCCTGTCTGCACTCTTGCTGTGCTTGCCTATACCCCCCTGCCTGCTTACCCGCCTGCCTGCATACCAGTCGTGCCTGCCTATACCCACCAGTCAGTGTGCCAGCCTACCAGTCTGTTCCTGTATTCCCCTGTGTGGGTCAACAGCCGTGTCCGGGGTCTGTCCTGGAGTAGCACCTGGTCCCTCTGCTCGGTTCCTCCTTGGTGCACTGGCGTCGTATGCCGTCGTGCGACCCTGGTCGGATCGGGTGAATACCTAGTTACGCCCCTCCAGGCATTCACTCTCCGGCACGGTCCAGTGGAATCACTACCAATCACACGCACACGCCGCTTAGCCCGGGCGTGTGCATAACAGCATGCTCAGGCCATGGTTCCCGTTGAGCCCCACGGCCTTCGCTCTCTGAGAAGTTTTTCCAGCAAATACATGCATTAAAATAAATAAATAATTTTTTTTTCCCTTTAGCTGAGTTCCAGGCGAATTACGCACCCGTCCAGATGGATCTATCAGCTCTCGTTCCTGCGGATCCGCCACGTTACTATGGGGATCCAAGACAGTGTCGTGCATTTGTGGAGCAATGCATGCTACACTTTAAGGCCTACCCTCTCTATTTTCCTTCCGATTGGGCTAAAGTGGCCTTTATGATTGACTACCTAGCGGGTGATGCCTTGAAATGGGTCACCCCCCTATGGGAAGCATGGGATCCTGTCATCCTTGACCTGCAGGCCTTCCTGGTGGCCTTTCGTATGGTCTTCGAGGACCCTAACTCTGAAGCCCCTGCTGAAGCTTCACTTCCCAATATCCCGGAGCAGCCCCGTCAGGTAATGTGTGTGGGTAGCGCAATAGTTCTCCAGCCCAATGAGACTACTGCCCACCCAGAATCCTCACAGGGTGACTACGCTTTCCGGAATACTTCTCCCAACCTCAAGAGGCAGTCCAGACGTGCTAGACTTAGAGGCAAGCCGTCACGCCAGGGTCTGTCCTCCCTGAGACCTCCTGACCCCAACCTTGAAGTCCCTACTGAAGCTTCACCTCCCTGTATCCCGGAGAAACCCCAATGGGTAATGTGCGTGGGTAGTGCACCAGTTCTCCTGCCCGAAGAGACTTCTGCCCATCCAGACTCCACACAGGAGAACTTCCTGCACCCGGCATCAGATGCTTCTCTCTCTTTAACCGGTGTGCATGTCCAAGGATGCTCCAAAGTGGTAGTTACCTCCGAGTCTCTACACCCCTCCGACCAGGCGGAGGATCTCCAGTTGTCTCCTGAACCCTTCGGGGTGCTACCTGGTAGCGAAAGGACAGAGACTCTCCTATACTCTGTACCTGATACCTCGCTCGCTTCGTCCAGTGAGTCCAACTTAGTATACTCCGAAGCAGAGGTTACTCCTGAGTCTCTACACCCCTCCGACCAGGCGGAGGACCTCCAGTTGTGTTCAGAATCCTTCGGGGTGCCACCTGGTGGTGAATGGACAGAGACTTTCCTATATCCTGGATCTGATACCTCGCTTGCTTCGTCCAGTGAGTCCGACCTAGTGTACTCTGAAGCAGAGGTTACCTGTGAGTCTCTACACCCCTCCGACCAGGCGGAGGACCTCCAGTTGTGTTCAGAACCCTTCGGGGTGCCACCTGGTGGTGAATGGACAGAGACTTTCCTATACTCGGTACCCGATACCTCGCCTGCTTCCTCCAGTGAGTCCGACCTAGTGTACTCTGAAGCAGTTGTTTTCTCTGAGCCTCTGCACTCTTCTGACCCGGCGGAGGACCTCCAGTTGTTTCCTGAAGCCTCCGGGGTACCACCAGATAACAAAGAGACAGTGACTTTTCCTCATTATGTACCTGATAACCCGTCTATTTTTTCCTGTGAGCTTGACAAGATGTACCTCGAAGCAGAGATTACCCTCAAGTCTCTGTCCCCCTCCAACCCAGTGAACGACTGGTCCTCGAATTCCCTGCGGAAGATTCTGGCAGGCCTGAAGAAGAGGGGGCGTAAGGGGGGAGGTACTGTAACATACCTGGCGGCGTCCTTGCATAGTGGTCCATCTCCCACTGTGCAGGAGCGCGCACTTGATCTCCTGTCCAGAATGTCTCTCTGGCTTCCCTCCATGCTGTCTGTTTGTGTCTGTCTCTGCTGCTTAAGGGCGGCGCCCGATCACTTCCTGCTTTTTGTACCTGCTGTGGGTCACACCCCTTGTGCGTCCTCAGCCTATTGCTGTCTGACACTTGGTATATAGCTCAGCAGCTCCCTTCTATCCCTGCCTGAGCATAGTGTTTTCCTTCAGTGTGTGGTTGCACTCTGAAGGTGCCAGGTCCCGTCTTTGTTTCCTTGTCTGCCTTTCCTGGAGGCTGTATTTCCAGGCCTGTCTGAACTTAGTCCTGTATGTCTCCTGCTTTGCGGTATTAGTTCCCGTGTCTGAACTGAGTCCTTTCTGTGTATCTTGTCTGTCCTGTCTGAACACGCTCCTTGCCTGTTCTTCCCGCCTCTCTGGGGGCAGTATTCCCAGACCCGCTCCTGTATCCCGCTGCAGTGTCGGTCTCCTCCGTACACTCAGTTCCAGTCTGAACTCTCTCCTATCCTTTACCTGTTTTTCCTCTATGTCCGTTCCCTTCCTTTTTCTGCAGAGTCTGAACTCGTACCTAACTCCTGCCTGTTGTCTCTGTACTCCCGTTTGTGAGTTTGTGGTCCACTCGCTACTTCACTGCAAGTACCCTGTGGGTGTCTGGCTCTGTCTTTCCCTTCCTGTCTGTTCCGTGTGAACAGAGTCCTGTCCTGCCCTGCTTCTGCCCGCTGCTCCGGCAGTCCTGTCCTGCCCAGCTTCTGCCCGCTGCTCCGGCAGTCCTGTCCTGCCCAGCTTCTGCCCGCTGCTCCGGCAGTCCTGTCCTGCCCTGCTTCTGCCCGCTGCTCCGGCAGTCCTGTCCTGCCCTGCTTCTGCCCGCTGCTCCGGCAGTCCTGTCCTGCCCTGCTTCTGCCCGCTGCTCCGGCAGTCCTGTCCTGCCCTGCTTCTGCCCGCTGCTCCGGCAGTCCTGTCCTGCCCTGCCTGTACCCTTCTGCCTGTATTGTTCCTGAGTCCTGGTGTGTACTGGGTCCTATCCCGCCTGTGTTCCTACCTGCTAGTGCCTCCCTGTCTGCACTCTTGCTGTGCTTGCCTATACCCCCCTGCCTGCTTACCCGCCTGCCTGCATACCAGTCGTGCCTGCCTATACCCACCAGTCAGTGTGCCAGCCTACCAGTCTGTTCCTGTATTCCCCTGTGTGGGTCAACAGCCGTGTCCGGGGTCTGTCCTGGAGTAGCACCTGGTCCCTCTGCTCGGTTCCTCCTTGGTGCACTGGCGTCGTATGCCGTCGTGCGACCCTGGTCGGATCGGGTGAATACCTAGTTACGCCCCTCCAGGCATTCACTCTCCGGCACGGTCCAGTGGAATCACTACCAATCACACGCACACGCCGCTTAGCCCGGGCGTGTGCATAACAGCATGCTCAGGCCATGGTTCCCGTTGAGCCCCACGGCCTTCGCTCTCTGAGAAGTTTTTCCAGCAAATACATGCATTAAAATAAATAAATAATTTTTTTTTCCCTTTAGCTGAGTTCCAGGCGAATTACGCACCCGTCCAGATGGATCTATCAGCTCTCGTTCCTGCGGATCCGCCACGTTACTATGGGGATCCAAGACAGTGTCGTGCATTTGTGGAGCAATGCATGCTACACTTTAAGGCCTACCCTCTCTATTTTCCTTCCGATTGGGCTAAAGTGGCCTTTATGATTGACTACCTAGCGGGTGATGCCTTGAAATGGGTCACCCCCCTATGGGAAGCATGGGATCCTGTCATCCTTGACCTGCAGGCCTTCCTGGTGGCCTTTCGTATGGTCTTCGAGGACCCTAACTCTGAAGCCCCTGCTGAAGCTTCACTTCCCAATATCCCGGAGCAGCCCCGTCAGGTAATGTGTGTGGGTAGCGCAATAGTTCTCCAGCCCAATGAGACTACTGCCCACCCAGAATCCTCACAGGGTGACTACGCTTTCCGGAATACTTCTCCCAACCTCAAGAGGCAGTCCAGACGTGCTAGACTTAGAGGCAAGCCGTCACGCCAGGGTCTGTCCTCCCTGAGACCTCCTGACCCCAACCTTGAAGTCCCTACTGAAGCTTCACCTCCCTGTATCCCGGAGAAACCCCAATGGGTAATGTGCGTGGGTAGTGCACCAGTTCTCCTGCCCGAAGAGACTTCTGCCCATCCAGACTCCACACAGGAGAACTTCCTGCACCCGGCATCAGATGCTTCTCTCTCTTTAACCGGTGTGCATGTCCAAGGATGCTCCAAAGTGGTAGTTACCTCCGAGTCTCTACACCCCTCCGACCAGGCGGAGGATCTCCAGTTGTCTCCTGAACCCTTCGGGGTGCTACCTGGTAGCGAAAGGACAGAGACTCTCCTATACTCTGTACCTGATACCTCGCTCGCTTCGTCCAGTGAGTCCAACTTAGTATACTCCGAAGCAGAGGTTACTCCTGAGTCTCTACACCCCTCCGACCAGGCGGAGGACCTCCAGTTGTGTTCAGAATCCTTCGGGGTGCCACCTGGTGGTGAATGGACAGAGACTTTCCTATATCCTGGATCTGATACCTCGCTTGCTTCGTCCAGTGAGTCCGACCTAGTGTACTCTGAAGCAGAGGTTACCTGTGAGTCTCTACACCCCTCCGACCAGGCGGAGGACCTCCAGTTGTGTTCAGAACCCTTCGGGGTGCCACCTGGTGGTGAATGGACAGAGACTTTCCTATACTCGGTACCCGATACCTCGCCTGCTTCCTCCAGTGAGTCCGACCTAGTGTACTCTGAAGCAGTTGTTTTCTCTGAGCCTCTGCACTCTTCTGACCCGGCGGAGGACCTCCAGTTGTTTCCTGAAGCCTCCGGGGTACCACCAGATAACAAAGAGACAGTGACTTTTCCTCATTATGTACCTGATAACCCGTCTATTTTTTCCTGTGAGCTTGACAAGATGTACCTCGAAGCAGAGATTACCCTCAAGTCTCTGTCCCCCTCCAACCCAGTGAACGACTGGTCCTCGAATTCCCTGCGGAAGATTCTGGCAGGCCTGAAGAAGAGGGGGCGTAAGGGGGGAGGTACTGTAACATACCTGGCGGCGTCCTTGCATAGTGGTCCATCTCCCACTGTGCAGGAGCGCGCACTTGATCTCCTGTCCAGAATGTCTCTCTGGCTTCCCTCCATGCTGTCTGTTTGTGTCTGTCTCTGCTGCTTAAGGGCGGCGCCCGATCACTTCCTGCTTTTTGTACCTGCTGTGGGTCACACCCCTTGTGCGTCCTCAGCCTATTGCTGTCTGACACTTGGTATATAGCTCAGCAGCTCCCTTCTATCCCTGCCTGAGCATAGTGTTTTCCTTCAGTGTGTGGTTGCACTCTGAAGGTGCCAGGTCCCGTCTTTGTTTCCTTGTCTGCCTTTCCTGGAGGCTGTATTTCCAGGCCTGTCTGAACTTAGTCCTGTATGTCTCCTGCTTTGCGGTATTAGTTCCCGTGTCTGAACTGAGTCCTTTCTGTGTATCTTGTCTGTCCTGTCTGAACACGCTCCTTGCCTGTTCTTCCCGCCTCTCTGGGGGCAGTATTCCCAGACCCGCTCCTGTATCCCGCTGCAGTGTCGGTCTCCTCCGTACACTCAGTTCCAGTCTGAACTCTCTCCTATCCTTTACCTGTTTTTCCTCTATGTCCGTTCCCTTCCTTTTTCTGCAGAGTCTGAACTCGTACCTAACTCCTGCCTGTTGTCTCTGTACTCCCGTTTGTGAGTTTGTGGTCCACTCGCTACTTCACTGCAAGTACCCTGTGGGTGTCTGGCTCTGTCTTTCCCTTCCTGTCTGTTCCGTGTGAACAGAGTCCTGTCCTGCCCTGCTTCTGCCCGCTGCTCCGGCAGTCCTGTCCTGCCCAGCTTCTGCCCGCTGCTCCGGCAGTCCTGTCCTGCCCAGCTTCTGCCCGCTGCTCCGGCAGTCCTGTCCTGCCCTGCTTCTGCCCGCTGCTCCGGCAGTCCTGTCCTGCCCTGCTTCTGCCCGCTGCTCCGGCAGTCCTGTCCTGCCCTGCTTCTGCCCGCTGCTCCGGCAGTCCTGTCCTGCCCTGCTTCTGCCCGCTGCTCCGGCAGTCCTGTCCTGCCCTGCCTGTACCCTTCTGCCTGTATTGTTCCTGAGTCCTGGTGTGTACTGGGTCCTATCCCGCCTGTGTTCCTACCTGCTAGTGCCTCCCTGTCTGCACTCTTGCTGTGCTTGCCTATACCCCCCTGCCTGCTTACCCGCCTGCCTGCATACCAGTCGTGCCTGCCTATACCCACCAGTCAGTGTGCCAGCCTACCAGTCTGTTCCTGTATTCCCCTGTGTGGGTCAACAGCCGTGTCCGGGGTCTGTCCTGGAGTAGCACCTGGTCCCTCTGCTCGGTTCCTCCTTGGTGCACTGGCGTCGTATGCCGTCGTGCGACCCTGGTCGGATCGGGTGAATACCTAGTTACGCCCCTCCAGGCATTCACTCTCCGGCACGGTCCAGTGGAATCACTACCAATCACACGCACACGCCGCTTAGCCCGGGCGTGTGCATAACAGCCTGCATGTTCATTGGCTCTGTAAATAGCGCCAAACGTGCATGGCGGAGACCCGAGCTCCCGCCCGAGTAACCCAGAAATGCTCGGTGCTCGCCGAACATCCCGAGTAGTGAGATGCTCGGGCGAGTACCGAGCAGTGTCGAGCATGCTCGCTCAACACTAGCTAGGAGCCGTGCACTAGGCCAACCTGTCTTGGATTTATTTTGTATCCTTTCTAGTTTGCTTTGCTGTTGTACAAAATGAATAAAACTTCTTGCAGCCAGTTGTTAGGAACTAATATATAATTTTTATATACAGTACAGACCAAAAGTTTGGACACACCTTCTCATTTAAAGATTTTTCTGTATTTTCATGACTAGGAAAATTGTACATTCACACTGAAGGCATCAAAACTATGAATTAACACATGTAGAATTATATACTTAACAAAAAAGTGTGAAACAACTGAAAATATATCTTATATTCTAGCTTCTTCAAAGTAGCTACCTTTTTCTTTGATGACTGCTTTGCACACTCTTGGCATTCTCTTGATGAGCTTCAAGAGGTAGTCACTGGAAATGGTCTTCCAAAAATCTTGAAGCAGTACCCAGAGATGCTTAGCACTTGTTGACCCTTTTGCCTTCACTCTGCGGTCCAGCTCACCCCAAACCATCTCGATTGGGTTCAGGTCTGGTGACTGTGGAGGCCAGGTCATCTGGCGTAGCACCCCATCACTCTACTTCTTGGTCAAATAGCCCTTACACAGCCTGAAGGTGTGTTTGGGGTCATTGTCCTGTTAAACAATAAATGATGGTCCAACAAAACGCAAACCGGATGGAATAGCATGCCGCTGCAAGATGCTGTGGTAGCCATGCTGGTTCAGTATGCCTTCAATTTTGAATAAATCCCCAACAGTGTCACCAGCAAAGCACCCCCACTCCATCACACCTCCTCCTCCATGCTTCACGGTGGGAACCAGGCATGTCCTTCCGTTCACCTGCGACGCACAAAGACACGGTAGTTGGAACCAAAGATCTCAAATTTGGACTCATCAGACCAAAGCACAGATTTCCACTGGTCTAATGTCCATTCCTTGTGTTCTTTAGCCCAAACAAGTCTCTTCTGCTTGTTGCCTGTCCTTAGCAGTGGTTTCCAAGCAGCTATTTTACCATGAAGGCCTGCTGCACAAAGTCTCCTCTTAACAGTTGTTGTAGAGATGTGTCTGCTGCTAGAACTCTGTGTGGCATTGACCTCGTCTCTAATCTGAGCTGCTGTAAACCTGCGATTTCTGAGGCTGGTGACTCGGATAGACTTATCCTCAGAAGCAGAGGTGACTCTTGGTCTTCCTTTCCTGGGGCGGTCCTCATGTGAGCCAGTTTCTTTGTAGCTCTTGATGGTTTTTGCAACTGCACTTGGGGACACTTTCAAAGTTTTCCCAATTTTTCGCACTGACTAACCTTCATTTCTTAAAGTAATGATGGCCACTCGTTTTTCTTTACTTAGCTGCTTTTTTCTTGCCATAATACAAATTCTAACAGTCTATTCAGTAGGACTATCAGCTGTGTATCCACCTGACTTCTGCACAACACAACCGATGGTCCCAACCCCATTTATAAGGCAAGAAATCCCACTTATTAAACCTGACAGGGCACACCTGTGAAGTGAAAACCATTTCCGGTGACTACCTCTTGAAGCTCATCAAGAGAATGCCAAGAGTGTGCAAAGCAGTCATCAAAGCAAAAGGTGGCTACTTTGAAGAACCTAGAATATAAGACATATTTTCAGTTGTTTCACACTTTTTTGTTAAGTATATAATTCCACATGTGTTAATTCATAGTTTTGATGCCTTCAGTGTGAATGTACAATTTTCATAGTCATGAAAATACAGAAAAATCTTTAAATGAGAAGGTGTGTCCAAACTTTTGGTCTGTACTGTATGTACATATATATACTGTATAATATATTGTATATACATAAAGGATATCAACAAATGGTAAGCAAAAACATTCAGATTCAGAATCTAAAGGTTTCTTTATTGACAGTAAACAAACTTGCTTGTCTAGTAACAAAAAGTCCAACAGCCGTTTTCTTCAGCAAGAAGCAATCAATACAAGACCTTTTCTTAGATACATTTTACAAAATCCAATTTTCATACAGGTAGGATATCATGGGGAAGTGCAACTTTTTAGAGGTCACAATACGCAAGTCCTTGTCTAACAGGGGTTTGCTCTCCTTAGCAGAACTCGGTTTTGCAGCTTCTCTAGACACTGATCTTTTCGTCTCTCTCATTCACACCAGCAACTCTTCCCCCTTTTTAATCACCCATAGAGCCCATATGTGGAGCCTTAGCTGAGCAGGCCTAAAACATGGACTGTAATACGGAAGTGACCACCCCACTCAGTCTCTACAGTCACACCTAAATTCCAAAGCCGAGTGCGCACATTCTTACCACTGAGAGCAACAACCTCAGTGATACAAATCTACCACCCAGCACTCCCCATGCTGGCTGCTTACAACATATGTACAATAATATGGAAGTTAACAACAGAATGAGATTTTGAGTGTGCATACCTCCAGTCTGAAACAGGCATGTTAATCATTAAATTTCCCAAATAATTACTGTATAATTAACTTGCGTATGTGAACCTGCAAAAATTGTATATGAATATATTATAACTAGATGGAGGGTGGTAATGTCACTATGGGGGCAGGCTTTGCAGCGTTGAGAATCTCCCCTCCCCCATGTGCTCACCCACCTATCCACTCTCTCTTTCCCCCTTGTGCTGACTTCTCCCATCTGTGCTCTCTTTTTTGACCTGTCTACCCCATGTGCTATCCCCCTTGTCTGCCCTCTCTCTCCACCCCTGTGCTGTCTTCTTCCCTCATGTGTTCTCTCGTTTGAGCTGTCTCCCCTCTGTGTGTCATCTTTCCTATGTGCACTCACCCCTCCCTCTGTGTTAAAATGAAAGCAAAGTAGGTAAAGGTAACATTTTATTAACATGGAAAAATTTATGACAAAGGTGATTTAATTTACATTGTATCCACATAAGGACAAAACGTACGTACGCGTATACAGTGTGTGTGTGGTGCATACGGCGTATACAGTGTGTGTTGCGTACGGCGTATACAGTTTGTGTGCGTACGGCATATTCAGTGTGTGTGGGGGGGGCGTACGGCATATACAGTGTGTGTGTGTGTGGTGCGTACGGCGTATACAGTGTGTGTGTAGTGCGTACGCCGTATACAATGTGTGTGTGTGTGGTGCGTACGGCGTATACAGTGTGTGTGTATGTGTGTGTGGTGCGTACGGCATATACAGTGTGTGTGTGTGGTGCGTACGGCGTATACAGTGTGTGTGTGTGGTGCATACGGCGTATACAGTGTGTCTGTGGTGCGTACGGCGTATACAGTGTGTGTGTTGCGTATGGTGTATACAGTGTGTGTGTGTGTGGTGTGTACGGCGTATACAGTGTGTGTGTGTGTGTGTTGCGTACGGCGTATATAGTGTGTGTTTGTGGTGCTTACGGCGTATACAGTGTGTGTGGTGTATACGGGGTATACAGAGTGTGTGTGGTGGTGCGTACGGCGTATACAGTGTGTGTGGTGCGCACGGAGTATACAGTGTGTGTGTGTAATGCGTACGGCGTATACTGTGTGTGTGATGGAAACGGCGTATACAGTGTGTGTGTGTGTGTGTGTGTGGTGCGTACAGTGTATACAGTGTGTGCGTGGTGCGTATGGCGTATACAGTGTGTGTGTGTGGTGCGTACGGCGTATACAGAGTGTGTGTGGTGCGTACGGCGTATACAGTGTGTGTGTGTGGTGTGTAAGGCGTATACAGTGTGTGTGGAGCGTACAGCGTATAAAGTGTGTGTGTGGTGTGTAAGGCGTATACAGTGTGTGTGTCTGTCGTGCGTATGACATATACAGTGTGTGTGTGTAGTGCGCATGGTGTGTACAGTGTGTGTGCGTGTGGTGCGTACGGCATATACAGTGTGTGTGTGTGGTGCCTACGGCATATGCAGTATATGTGTGTCGTGCGTATGCCGTATACAGTGTGTGATGCGTACGGCGTATACAGCGTGTGTGTATGGTGCGTACGGCGTATACAGCGTGTGTGTGGTGCGTATACAGTGTGTGGTGTGTAAGGCGTATATAGTGTGTGTGTGGTGTTTACGGCGTATACAGTGTGTGTGTGGTGTTTACGGCGTATACAGTGTTTGTGTATGGTGCGTACGGCGTATACAGCGTGTGGTGTGTAAGGCGTATATAGTGTGTGTGGTGCGTACGGCGTATACAGTGTGTGTCATGCGTACGGCGTATACAGCGTGTGGGTGTGGTGCGTACGGCGTATACAGCGTGTGTGGTGCGTATACAGTGTGTGCGTGTGGTGCGTACAGCATATACAGTGTGTGTGTGGTGAGTACGGCATATACAGTGTGTGTGTGGTGAGTACGGCATATACAGTGTGTGTGTGGTGAGTACGGCATATACAGTGTGTGTGTGGTGTGTACGGCGTATACAGTGTGTGTGTGTGTGTGGTGAGTACGGCGTATACAGTGTGTGTTTGTGTGTGTGTGTGGTGCGTAAGGCTTATACAGTGTGTGTGTGTGGTGCGTACGGCGTATACAGTGTGTGTGTGGTGAGTACGGCATATACAGTGTGTGTGTGGTGTGTACGGCGTATACAGTGTGTGTGTGTGTGTGGTGAGTACGGCGTATACAGTGTGTGTTTGTGTGTGTGGTGCGTAAGGCTTATGCAGTGTGTGTGTGTGGTGCGTACGGCGTATACAGTGTGTGTGTGGTGAGTACGGCATATACAGTGTGTGTGTGGTGTGTACGGCGTATACAGTGTGTGTTTGTGTGTGTGTGTGGTGCGTAAGGCTTATACAGTGTGTGTGTGTGGTGCGTACGGCGTATACAGTGTGTGTGTGGTGTGTACGGCGTATACAGTGTGTGTGTGTGTGGTGAGTACGGCGTATACAGTGTGTGTGTGGTGTGTACGGCGTATACAGTGTGTGTTTGTGTGTGTGTGTGGTGCGTAAGGCTTATACAGTGTGTGTGTGTGGTGCGTACGGCATATACAGTGTGTGTGTGGTGTGTACGGCGTATACAGTGTGTGTGTGTGTGGTGTGTACGGCGTATACAGTGTGTGTGTGTGTGGTGAGTACGGCGTATACAGTGTGTGTTTGTGTGTGTGTGTGGTGCGTAAGGCTTATGCAGTGTGTGTGTGTGGTGCGTACGCCGTATACAGTGTGTGTGTGGTGCATACGGCATATACAGTGTGTGTGTGGTGTGTACGGCGTATACAGTGTGTGTTTGTGTGTGTGGTGCGTAAGGCTTATGCAGTGTGTGTGTGTGGTGCGTACGGCGTATACAGTGTGTGTGTGGTGTGTACGGCATATACAGTGTGTGTGTGGTGTGTACGGCGTATACAGTGTGTGTGTGTGTGGTGAGTACGGCGTATACAGTGTGTGTTTGTGTGTGTGTGTGGTGCGTAAGGCTTATACAGTGTGTGTGTGTGTGGTGCGACGTTGTTCCGCTGTTGGTACCGCGCAAGGGGTGCCCCAATATGGCGGTCGGCGAACTTCCGCCGCTTGGAATTGTGGGATCTGGACGGAACAGGATGTGAAGACATTACAAGGTAAGTTGAGACTCTCTCCCCCCTATGTGCTCACCCACC
Organism: Phyllobates terribilis; assembly: GCF_046119375.1. Lineage (NCBI taxonomy): Eukaryota > Metazoa > Chordata > Amphibia > Anura > Dendrobatidae > Phyllobates > Phyllobates terribilis. The sequence continues at coordinate 112,369,534 of NW_027362761.1, read as the reverse complement.
TATCCACTCTCTCTTTCCCCCATGTGCTGACTTCTCATCTCATGTGATCTCTTCTTTGACCTGTGTACGCCATGTGCTCTACCCCTTGTCGGTCCTCTCTCTCCACCCCTGTGCTGTCTTCTTCCCTCATGTGTTCTCTCGTTTGAGCTGTCTCCCCTCTGTGTGTCATCTTTCCTATGTGCACTCACCCCTCCCCCTGTGTTAAAATGAAAGCAAAGTAGGTAAAGGTAACATTTTATTAACATGGAAAAATTTATGACAAAGGTGCTTTAATTTACATTGTATCCACATAAGGACAAAACGTACGTACGCGTATACAGTGTGTGTGTGGTGCATACGGCGTATACAGTGTGTGTTGCGTACGGCGTATACAGTTTGTGTGCGTACGGCATATTCAGTGTGTGTGTGTGTGGTGCGTACGGCGTATACAGTGTGTGTGTAGTGCGTACGCCGTATACAATGTGTGTGTGTGTGTGGTGCGTACGGCGTATACAGTGTGTGTGTATGTGTGTGTGGTGCGTACGGCATATACAGTGTGTGTGTGTGGTGCGTACGGCGTATACAGTGTGTGTGTGTGGTGCATACGGCGTATACAGTGTGTCTGTGGTGCGTACGCCGTATACAGTGTGTGTGTGGTGCGTACGGCGTATACAGTGTGTGTGTTGCGTATGGTGTATACAGTGTGTGTGTGTGTGTGGTGTGTACGGCGTATACAGTGTGTGTGTGTGTGTGTGTTGCGTACGGCGTATATAGTGTGTTTGTGGTGCTTACGGCGTATACAGTGTGTGTGGTGTATACGGGGTATACAGAGTGTGTGTGGTGGTGCGTACGGCGTATACAGTGTGTGTGTGGTGCATACGGCGTATACAGTGTGTGTTGCGTACGGCGTATACAGTTTGTGTGCGTACGGCATATTCAGTGTGTGTGTGTGTGGTGCGTACGGCGTATACAGTGTGTGTGTAGTGCGTACGCCGTATACAATGTGTGTGTGTGTGGTGCGTACGGCGTATACAGTGTGTGTGTATGTGTGTGTGGTGCGTACGGCATATACAGTGTGTGTGTGTGGTGCGTACGGCGTATACAGTGTGTGTGTGTGGTGCATACGGCGTATACAGTGTGTCTGTGGTGCGTACGCCGTATACAGTGTGTGTGTGGTGCGTACGGCGTATACAGTGTGTGTGTTGCGTATGGTGTATACAGTGTGTGTGTGTGTGTGTGTGGTGTGTACGGCGTATACAGTGTGTGTGTGTGTTGCGTACGGTGTATATAGTGTGTGTTTGTGGTGCTTACGGCGTATACAGTGTGTGTGGTGTATACGGGGTATACAGAGTGTGTGTGGTGGTGCGTACGGCGTATACAGTGTGTGTGGTGCGCACGGAGTATACAGTGTGTGTGTGTAATGCGTACGGCGTATACTGTGTGTGTGATGGAAACGGCGTATACAGTGTGTGTGTGTGTGTGTGTGGTGCGTACGGCGTATACAGTGTGTGTGTGTGGTGCGTACGGCGTATACTGTGTGTGTGATGGAAACTGCGTATACAGTGTGTGTGTGTGTGGTGAGTACGGCGTATACAGTGTGTGTTTGTGTGTGTGTGTGGTGCGTAAGGCTTATACAGTGTGTGTGTGTGTGGTGCGACGTTGTTCCGCTGTTGGTACCGCGCAAGGGGTGCCCCAATATGGCGGTCGGCGAACTTCCGCCGCTTGGAATTGTGGGATCTGGACGGAACAGGATGTGAAGACATTACAAGGTAAGTTGAGACTCTCTCCCCCCCATGTGCTCACCCACCTATCCACTCTCTCTTTCCCCCATCTGCTGTCTTCTCATCTCATGTGATCTCTTCTTTGACCTGTGTACGCCATGTGCTCTACCCCTTGTCGGTCCTCTCTCTCCACCCCTGTGCTGTCTTCTTCCCTCATGTGTTCTCTCGTTTGAGCTGTCTCCCCTCTGTGTGTCATCTTTCCTATGTGCACTCACCCCTCCCCCTGTGTTAAAATGAAAGCAAAGTAGGTAAAGGTAACATTTTATTAACATGGAAAAATTTATGACAAAGGTGCTTTAATTTACATTGTATCCACATAAGGACAAAACGTACGTACGCGTATACAGTGTGTGTGTGGTGCATACGGCGTATACAGTGTGTGTTGCGTACGGCGTATACAGTTTGTGTGCGTACGGCATATTCAGTGTGTATGTGTGGTGCGTACGGCGTATACAGTGTGTGTGTAGTGCGTACGCCGTATACAATGTGTGTGTGTGTGGTGCGTACGGCGTATACAGTGTGTGTGTATGTGTGTGTGGTGCGTACGGCATATACAGTGTGTGTGTGTGGTGCGTACGGCGTATACAGTGTGTGTGTGTGGTGCATACGGCGTATACAGTGTGTCTGTGGTGCGTACGCCGTATACAGTGTGTGTGTGGTGCGTACGGCGTATACAGTGTGTGTGTTGCGTATGGTGTATACAGTGTGTGTGTGTGTGTGGTGTGTACGGCGTATACAGTGTGTGTGTGTGTGTGTGTTGCGTACGGCGTATATAGTGTGTTTGTGGTGCTTACGGCGTATACAGTGTGTGTGGTGTATACGGGGTATACAGAGTGTGTGTGGTGGTGCGTACGGCGTATACAGTGTGTGTGTGGTGCATACGGCGTATACAGTGTGTGTTGCGTACGGCGTATACAGTTTGTGTGCGTACGGCATATTCAGTGTGTGTGTGTGTGGTGCGTACGGCGTATACAGTGTGTGTGTAGTGCGTACGCCGTATACAATGTGTGTGTGTGTGGTGCGTACGGCGTATACAGTGTGTGTGTATGTGTGTGTGGTGCGTACGGCATATACAGTGTGTGTGTGTGGTGCGTACGGCGTATACAGTGTGTGTGTGTGGTGCATACGGCGTATACAGTGTGTCTGTGGTGCGTACGCCGTATACAGTGTGTGTGTGGTGCGTACGGCGTATACAGTGTGTGTGTTGCGTATGGTGTATACAGTGTGTGTGTGTGTGTGTGGTGTGTACGGCGTATACAGTGTGTGTGTGTGTTGCGTACGGTGTATATAGTGTGTTTGTGGTGCTTACGGCGTATACAGTGTGTGTGGTGTATACGGGGTATACAGAGTGTGTGTGGTGGTGCGTACGGCGTATACAGTGTGTGTGGTGCGCACGGAGTATACAGTGTGTGTGTGTAATGCGTACGGCGTATACTGTGTGTGTGATGGAAACGGCGTATACAGTGTGTGTGTGTGTGTGTGTGGTGCGTACGGCGTATACAGTGTGTGTGTGTGGTGCGTACGGCGTATACTGTGTGTGTGATGGAAACTGCGTATACAGTGTGTGTGTGTGTGTGTGTGTGTGGTGCGTACAGTGTATACAGTGTGTGCGTGGTGCGTATGGCGTATACAGTGTGTGTGTGTGGTGCGTATGGCGTATACAGTGTGTGTGGTGCGTACGGCGTATACAGTGTGTGTGTGTGTGTGTGTGGTGCGTACGGCGTATACAGAGTGTGTGTGGTGCGTACGGCGTATACAGTGTGTGTGGAGCGTACAGCGTATAAAGTGTGTGTGTGGTGTGTAAGGCGTATACAGTGTGTGTGTCTGTCGTGCGTATGACATATACAGTGTGTGTGTGTAGTGCGCATGGTGTGTACAGTGTGTGTGCGTGTGGTGCGTACGGCGTATACAGTGTGTGTGTGTGGTGCCTACGGTATATACAGTATATGTGTGTCGTGCGTATGCCGTATAGTGTGTGATGCGTACGGCGTATACAGCGTGTGTGTATGGTGCGTACGGCGTATACAGCGTGTGTGTGGTGCGTATACAGTGTGTGGTGTGTAAGGCGTATATAGTGTGTGTGTGGTGTTTACGGCGTATACAGTGTGTGTGTGGTGTTTACGGCGTATACAGTGTTTGTGTATGGTGCGTACGGCGTATACAGCGTGTGTGTGGTGCGTATACAGTGTGTGGTGTGTAAGGCGTATATAGTGTGTGTGGTGCGTACGGCGTATACAGTGTGTGTCATGCGTACGGCGTATACAGCGTGTGGGTGTGGTGCGTACGGCGTATACAGCGTGTGTGGTGCGTATACAGTGTGTGCGTGTGGTGCGTACAGCATATACAGTGTGTGTGTGGTGAGTACGGCATATACAGTGTGTGTGTGGTGAGTACGTCATATACAGTGTTTGTGTGGTGTGTACGGCGTATACAGTGTGTGTGTGTGTGGTGAGTACGGCGTATACAGTGTGTGTTTGTGTGTGTGTGTGGTGCGTAAGGCTTATACAGTGTGTGTGTGTGGTGTGTACGGCGTATACAGTGTGTGTGTGGTGAGTACGGCATATACAGTGTGTGTGTGGTGTGTACGGCGTATACAGTGTGTGTGTGTGTGGTGAGTACGGCGTATACAGTGTGTGTTTGTGTGTGTGTGTGGTGCGTAAGGCTTATACAGTGTGTGTGTGTGGTGCGTAAGGCTTATACAGTGTGTGTGTGTGGTGCGTACGGCGTATACAGTGTGTGTGTGTGGTGCGTACAGCGTATACAGTGTGTGTGTGGTGTGTACGGCGTATACAGTGTGTGTGTGTGTGGTGAGTACGGCGTATACAGTGTGTGTTTGTGTGTGTGTGTGGTGCGTAAGGCTTATACAGTGTGTGTGTGTGTGGTGCGACGTTGTTCCGCTGTTGGTACCGCGCAAGGGGTGCCCCAATATGGCGGTCGGCGAACTTCCGCCGCTTGGAATTGTGGGATCTGGACGGAACAGGATGTGAAGACATTACAAGGTAAGTTGAGACTCTCTCCCCCCCATGTGCTCACCCACCTATCCACTCTCTCTTTCCCCCATGTGCTGACTTCTCCCGTCTGTGCTCTCTTTTTTGACCTGTCTACCCCATGTGCTATCCCCCTTGTCTGCCCTCTCTCTCCACCCCTGTGCTGTCTTCTTCCCTCATGTGTTCTCTCGTTTGAGCTGTCTCCCCTCTGTGTGTCATCTTTCCTATGTGCACTCACCCCCCCCCCCTGTGTTAAAATGAAAGCAAAGTAGGTAAAGGTAACATTTTATTAACTTGGAAAAATTTATGACAAAGGTGATTTAATTTACATTTTTATCCACATAAGGACAAAACGTACATAAGCGTATACAGAGTGTGTGTGTGTGTGTGCGTGGTGCGTACGGCGTATACAGTGTGTTGCGTACGGCGTATACAGTGTGTGTGCGTACGGCATATTCAGTGTGTGTGTGGTGTTTACGGCGTATACAGTGTGTGTGTGGTGCGTACGGCGTATACAGTGTGTGTAGTGCGTATGCCGTATACAGTGTGTGTGGTGCGTACGGCGTATACAGTGTGTGTGTGTGGTGCGTACGGCGTATACAGTGTGTGTGTGGTGCGTACGGCGTATACAGTATGTGTGGTGCGTACGCCGTATACAGTGTGTGTGGTGCGTACGGCGTATACAGTGTGTGTGTGTGTGTTGCGTATGGTGTATACAGTGTGTGTGTGTGGTGCGTACGGCGTATATAGTGTGTGTGTGTGTGGTGCGTACGGCGTATACAGTCTGTGTGTGTGTGTTGCGTATGGTGTATACAGTGTGTGTGTGTGTGTGGTGCGTACGGCGTATACAGTGTGTGTATGGTGCGTACGCCATATACAGTGTGTGTGTGTGTGTGGTGCGTACGGTGTATACAGTGGGTGTTTGTGTTGCGTACGGCGTATATAGTGTGTGTGTGTGTGTGTGGTGCGTACGGCGTATAGAGTGTGTGTGGTGTGTACGGCGTATACAGAGTGTGTGTGGGTGTGTGGTGGTGCGTACGGCGTATACAGTGTGTGTGTGGTGCGTACGGCGAATACAGTGTGTGTGTGTAATGCGTACGGTGTATACAGTGTGTGTGTGGTGGAAACGGCGTATACAGTGTGTGTGTGTGTGGTGCGTACGGTGTATATGTGGCACCCCAGGTCTGGTCGCCACAGCGGCAGCAATGTCATGTCTGAGAGCAGGTGGGAGGTTCCCTGGTTGGGGACAATTAGCGTGCAGCACCTCCTGCCTCAGTCCAGGGAGGGGAGAAATCTGCCCTTTTTAAACTGGATCTGGGGCGGGGTTAGAGAGACTAGTTAGAGACAAGTTCCAGACAAGGTTCCAGTGAAGTGGCAGATAGGGACAGGTCAGCAGCAGGCTGAGGAGTCCCTGTAGGCAGAGGAGGAACACGAGGCCAGGAGGGGAGCTAGCAGAGCTCGTCCTGGCTAGAGACTTACAAAGCCGGACACTGGAGTCTGAGGCTGTGAGGGTTATAAGCCCAGCAGCAGAAAACCACCACGCAGGGGACTTCAAGTCCTCTGGCCCAAGGAAGCCCGGAGGCTTAGCCACACGAGAGGGACCACTACTGCCCCGAAGGGGTGAGAAGTACGGAAGGCCCGAGTCGCCAGTCATACGGGTGAGAACAACACGGTACACTCAGAGACGTGGGCTACCACCACACTACAGCGGGATAGCCAAGAAAGAATGAAGTCAGCACGGTAGGCCTACAAACTCCCCCTGACCAGCGGGATTTCCCAGTTACTCTCAGACTGACCAGGCCTCCATTGTTAACCTGTATTCCGGAAGAGTCCCTTAATACCGCCAACAGTAAAGACCCTGAATTGCATGACAGACTCCGTGTGGTTACTGCTGCTCCCGCGCACCATCACCACCAACATCCCTATTTACGGCCCTGAGGCTATACTCCTCCCATGGGGAGTTATACTACCCTCTGTTGCACCCACAACACCAGCCTCAGCGGCGGCTCACTCTGACCGCAATCCACGGGTGGCGTAGTCGGACATTTAATCACAAAACCCTATAAATAGACCGCCATTTGGGTTGACCACCCTGAGCCACGGGACCGGGTCCCTGCCACGCAAGGACTACAACCCCCAGCATCCACAACAGGTCCGGTTCCGGGTATCCCCACACACACACGGCCCAGGGGGCGCGTCAACTTTTTGGCGTAGTCGGCAGGATTTCGTGCCCGCCACCAACGGGTACTGCGTGCCTGAAGAAAGACTGTAATACTTACCTTGGTGGAGTTTCCCGCCATCCGCAGCCGTTTCCCGCCATCCGCAGCCATTTTCCCGCCATCGGGCGCCATCTTTGGGACGCCGCACGGGAAGAAGAGGGGCGTGGACGACGAAAGTGCGCGAGAACTGGAGCCCCACCTTACGCACGGACATTGAGCAAGGTCCTGAAAGGAGCTGAGTGGACGCTGACGTCACCAGGACGCGACGCAAGGTCCTCAACCCCGACGGTCGCCTGCGGAGCCGCGGCCTACAGAAGAAAAGCAACGGAAGGTAGGCCACGGTTGACTAGGGGGGAAGAAGATGTCGGAAGCGGAGGGAACTGCAACCGCCAGCGCGGCCGCTGCCGCAGTAATGCCGTTCACGATGCCTTACATCCCCGGAGCGGCCTGGTTGCCCCAGTACTCAGGGGAGTCGCATACCCTGAGCGACTTTAAAGAGAGACTGTATAGCCTATTCAAAGTATACCCCCTGACGGAGGAACAAAAAGTGACCATACTGATAGGCCAGTCAACTGGCGCGGCCCAACGAGAAGTAAAGTCCTGGTCAGTCAGGGACAAGGGGACCGTGAAGAAGATTTTAGCCCGTCTGAAGGACACCTTTGATACCCGCACCTCAGCAGAGATCAAAATGAGATTTTATGGGTGCAAGCAGCGGGCCCAAGACAGTATAAGAGACTATGCTTTGAATTTGCAAGAGGCCCTGAGAGCCATTAAGCAGGCAGACCCTGACAGTGTGCGGAATGCAGATAAACTGCTGACTGAACAATTCATTGAGGGTCTGCTGTCCAGCGCCCACCGAACCCAGTTACGCCTGATGGCCCTGCAGAACCCTGAGTTAGCCTTTGCACAGTTTAAGGACAGAGCCATCCGGGTACTCCGAGAACCCGCACCCGGTGGCGTTGCGGCCTCCAGGCGCCCTGCTATCACGTATTACCAGATGGCGGCACCCCAGTCTACAGAACCAGCAGGAGCCAAAACACAGATTATGAATAGTACCCCGTCTACAGACCTGCACCATCAGGTCCAAGAATTGACCAAAAGCGTTGCCGCACTAACCAGGACTGTGCAGTCGTTACAGGTATCCTCTCCAGGAAAGATCCAGCTGGCTACCAGTCCGGAGGACGTCCCGTGGCGCTGACAGAAGAGGATCCCACCATCCAGAGGGAAGCCAACCGTCCGCTACGACCTGGATGGACAACCCATCTGCCGCCGCTGCAGCCAGCCAGGACATATTGCGAGGTACTGTGATTTAAACGAGCCCAACCTGGGGCAGAGGGCCAACCCCCAGGCGTAAGATCATCAGGCCCGTCAAACTGGCATGACAAGTATGTGGGGGGACGACCGGTCTTGCCTGTGGTACTGGATGGCATTCCCATGAGTGCTCTGTTGGACACCGGGTCACAGGTAACCACCATTCCCTATGTACTTTTCAAGAGGTACTGGAATGACATAGTTATTACCCGCTACTCACATAATGACTTGAGCATCATCGCCAGCAATGGTCAGCACGTGCCGCAGGTGGGGTTCAAGGAGGTGACCATCAAAATTGGTAAAGTTGAACTGCCGGTGCAAGGACTGATTATTGTGGACATTGACCGTCGTGAAAGTCACCCTAAAATAACCTTGGGTACTAACGTTATTGAAAATTGTCTTTCAGAGATAATTGTTATATTACAGCAGGTTGCCATAAATGCCAGCTCCAGCCAGCGGCGTGTCTTACAAAAAGAGATCAGAGCCCTGATGAAGCGGCAACAGGTAGAACTGTCTGGTGGTGAGATTGGTAGCGTTAGGATGAGTGACCCGTTCCCTATCGCCATGCCCCCAAAAAGTGAAATGATGATCTGGTGCCGGACTGCAATCGGGTTAAGAGGTAGAGACTACCAAGCTATGGTAGAACCCTTTTACTCGGACAGTAGGCCCACCATTTTGACAGCACGGGGGGTGGTCAATGTACGCCATGGGAGGGTACCCGTCCGCATCCTAAACATTGGGTAAAGAGAAGTATACTTGCCCCGGTATGCCACTCTAGCCAAATTGTTCACCGTTAACCAGAACTCTGTAAAGGCCGTGGAACCCTTGCCTCCATCTCAACCAGAGGAGGGTAATGGCTCCAAGAAACAAATGGAGGACTGTTGTCAGAAACTGCATGTGGGCACCGACTCCACTCCCTCACACCAAAAACAGGGAGTCTACCGGGTGGTTCAGGAGTACGAAAGGGTCTTTAGCAAACACCCGCTAGACTTTGGGCAAGTAAAGGGGGTAGAACACCAAATCCCCACAGGAGACCATCCACCCATAAAAGAGAGATACCGGCCTGTACCCCCTGCACATTACAAGAATGCCAAGGGTATGTTACGAGAAATGAAGGAGGCTGGGGTGATCAGGGATAGCTGTAGCCCCTGGGCAGCTCCCCTAGTTCTGGTAAAAAAGAAAGATGGCACGATGAGGATGTGTGTAGACTATAGAAAGGTCAACAGAATAACACACAAAGATGCGTACCAGTTACCTAGGATAGAGGAGTCTTTGGCTGCATTAAAATCTGCTAACTTCTTCTCTACTTTGGATCTCACTAGCGGGTACTGGCAGGTTCCTGTAGCAGAGTCAGACAAGGAGAAGACCGCCTTCACCACCCCGATGGGTCTCAGTGAATTCAACTGTATGCCGTTCGGACTCTGCAACGCACCAGGGATCTTCCAGAGGCTGATGGAGTCCTGTCTGGGGCACAAAAATTTCGAGACGGTCCTACTCTACCTGGACGATGTCATAGTGTATTCCAAGACCTATGAGGACCATCTAAAGCACCTGGCAGAGGTGTTCGATGCCCTGGCAGGCTTCGGCCTAAAGGTAAAGCCCTCCAAGTGTCATCTACTGAAGCCAAAAGTACAGTACCTGGGACACTTGGTGAGTGCTGACGGAGTAGCCCCAGACCCTAACAAGATCACGGTGATTAAGGACTGGCCAAGACCCTCCAGCATAAAGGAAGTGCAGCAGTTCCTCGGGTTGGTAGGCTACTACCGAAGATTCATCTCCGGGTTCACCAAAATGGCAGCCCCTATGCAGGACCTCCTGTTAGGTCAGTCAAAGACTAAATGTCAGAAGCCGCCCTTTAAGTGGGACAAGCTGGAGGAGGAGTCTTTCCGCCAGATGAAGATGGCCCTCACGGGGGATGAGATCCTGGCCTACCCTGATTACGGCCAGCCTTTTATCCTCCACACCGACGCCAGTAACGTGGGGCTAGGAGCCGTACTGTCCCAGATCCAGCAGGGCAGAGAACGGGTAATTGCTTATGCTAGCAGAAAGCTGACACCCACAGAGAGAAACCCTGAGAATTATAGCTCCTTCAAGCTAGAGTTCCTGGCAGTGGTGTGGGCGGTCACCGAACGCTTCAAGCATTATCTGGCTTCTTCTAAGTTCACTGTGTACACGGACAACAACCCGTTGACACACCTGGACACTGCAAGACTTGGTGCCCTAGAGCAGAGATGGATGGCCCGGCTGTCCAATTATGAATTTACCATCAAATACCGGACAGGGCGCGCAAATGCCAACGCAGATGCATTGTCCAGAATGCCTCACTTGCAGGACGGGGGAGAGGATCCAGAAGAACTTGAAGAAATTGAACTCCCTGCATTCCACTGTCATGGGATCACCCAGTGTTCCCACTGCGTAAAGGAGAGGTGCTCTGCCACCGCTACGTTCAATCCCTTACCCCACCACGGCTGGGCAGAGACACAAGATAGTGACCCCGCAGTCCACCTGGTAAAAGAGATGCTGACCCAGGCTGATGCCCACCTTGATCCGGATGCTCCAGAAGAGACCAAACAGCTGTGGAAGGAGAGGAGCAAGCTGTTTCTCTACGAGGGGAGGCTGTGCCGCAGAACCGTCAACTCTCGAACACACAAGCTGACCTGGCAGGTAGTGGTCCCAAGGCGGGATGCGGCTATGGTCCTAGAAGCATACCATGACCGAGCAGGGCACTTTGGATGGAAGAAGCTGGAGTTCCTGTTGCGTGAGCGGTTCTTCTGGGTAGGCATGAGAGGGGCTATAGAGAGATGGTGCAGAGACTGTGGCCCGTGCAACCTAAGGAGGAAGGACCGCGCCAGCCAGAAGACTCCCCTGCGGCCCATCATCACAAAGCAGCCCCTTGAGCTGGTGGCCCTGGACCACGTAAAGCTGGCTCCAAGCATATCGGGATACGTCTACGCCCTCACAATCGTAGATCACTACTCCCGATTTCTAGTGGTGGTCCCTGTCAAAGACTTAACAGCTCAGACGGCCGCCAGAGCCTTTCAGCAGCATTTCTGCCGCCCACACGGGTATCCAGAGCAAGTGTTGACTGATCAAGGCCCAGCGTTCGAGGCTGAAGTCTTCCAGGAATTCTGCAACCTGTATGGCTGCAAGAAGATAAGGACAACGCTTTACCACCCCCAAACCAACGGGATGTGTGAGAAAATGAATCAGGTAGTAATAGACCTGCTCAAGACGTTGCCCCTGGAGGAACGCAGCCTGTGGCCTGAGAAACTACCGGATCTGGTGGACTTGTATAACCATATCCCAGTAAATTGTACCAACTGCACCCCAGCTTACCTAATGAGAGCAAGACCTGGTAAGCTGCCAATTGACCTGGAGATGGGAGTCCTGACACCCGAGGACACCTCACCAGAAGCAGACTGGGACACAAAACGACAGCAGCAGTACCGGAAAGTGCAGGAGAGTGTGGAGCGAAGTCTGTCTCAAGCAAGGGAGAGGCAAGAGAGGAATTACAACCAGCATGCTCCTGCTGCTCCCCTGGCACCTGGAGAGCTGGTCTTGAAGAGGAAGAGACAGCTCCACAAATTAGATGACGAGTGAGAGAAAGACCCGTACAACGTACTGCCCTCAAGCCATGAAAACCCAAAGGTATGTGTTATCAGTAAGGATGGAGGAGAGACCACAGCCACTGTCTCCAGAGACCACCTGAAGAAGTGTCCCAAGCAGCTGCAAAGCGCTGATGAAGACCAAGATAGCCCTCAACCCGCAGAGGAAAGGGAAGAAATGGTCAGTACAGTGCTCGGAGAATTTCCCCGGTCCTGGACACAAATCAACAACGCTATAGTGGTACCCGTCCTTACCTTTCTCCAGCCAGCCCCTCAAGGGCCTGCAGAGGCGCAAGTAGTGTTGGAAGAGCAAGTGGCCCTGGAGGCAGAAGAGTACATACCAGCAGCTCAGGAGAATCAACCCTCTGCTGGTAGTGAACCTGCCATGCCCGTGGTGAGCCAAAGAGTATGCAGAAAGCTGCCCAACCTACCCGTAACATCTGCAAACACCTCTAGTGCAGACACGAGCACACCCAGTACACAGGGGGTGGAAACAGGGGACCCGAATAGAGTACCACCAGACAGTGGGTTATGTAGGTCCAACAGGAGCACTAAAGGCCAGGTACCCGCTCGCTGGAGAATCTAATATGTCGTATTTACCTGTATAGATGCAAAAGTTGGAAATGTTTAATGTCTATGTTACCTGGTTACTAATTATGTTTTTCTAGTTCAATGGACTAACAGTTTATGGACAATGAATAACCGGAACTGTACCTTGTACATAGTTGCACCTGGTAAGGTGCCCTCTTTTGAAGACGACCACAGAACACAAAACCCGTGGAGGTGGCTGAAGACGTGGTCCAGCTCGGGATCATCAAAGCCCTGTAGCCACCCCAGGGCCTACGTGGAGGGTTTGGGACGGGTCCCTCAAAGTGCTTCTTGGGTGACAAGGACACCTGGCTATGGGAGCGCCGTGACCTAAAAAGACTAAACTTCTTGTATATATGTTACTGTATTGTTATTACCTGTTGTGTTTTTGCAAAATGTGTTTAGTCCCGGAGTACTAAATTTCACTAGGGGGGAATGTGGCACCCCAGGTCTGGTCGCCACAGTGGCAGCAATGTCATGTCTGAGAGCAGGTGGGAGGTTCCCTGGTTGGGGACAATTAGCATGCAGCACCTCCTGCCTCAGTCCAGGGAGGGGAGAAATCTGCCCTTTTTAAACTGGATCTGGGGCGGGGTTAGAGAAACTAGTTAGAGACAAGTTCCAGACAAGGTTCCAGTGAAGTGGCAGATAGGGACAGGTCAGCAGCAGGCTGAGGAGTTCCTGTAGGCAGAGGAGGAACACGAGGCCAGGAGGGGAGCTAGCAGAGCTCGTCCTGGCTAGAGACTTACAAAGCCGGACACTGGAGTCCGAGGCTGTGAGGGTTATAAGCCCAGCAGCAGAAAACCACCACGCAGGGGACTTCAAGTCCTCTGGCCCAAGGAAGCCCGGAGGCTCAGCCACACGAGAGAGACCACTACTGCCCCGGAGGGGTGAGAAGTACGGAAGGCCCAAGTCACCAGTCATACGGGTGAGAACAACACGGTACACTCAGAGACGTGGGCTACCACCACACTACAGCGGGATAGCCAAGAAAGAGTGAAGTCAGCACGGTAGGCCTACAAACTCCCCCTGACCAGCGGGATTTCCCAGTTGCTCTCAGACTGACCAGGCCTCCATTGTTAACCTGTATTCCGGAAGGGTCCCTTAATACCGCCAACAGTAAAGACCCTGACAGACTCCGTGTGGTTACTGCTGCTCCTGCGCACCATCACCACCAACATCCCTATTTACGGCCCTGAGGCTATACTCCTCCCGTGGGGAGTTATACTACCCTCTGTTGCACCCACAACACCAGCCTCAGCGGTCTGCCCTGCAGCGGCGGCTCACTCTGACCGCAATCCACGGGTGGCGTAGTCGGACATTTAATCACAAAACCCTATAAATAGACCACCATTTGGGTTGACCACCCTGAGCCACGGGACCAGGTCCCCGCCATGCAAGGACTACAACCCCCAGCATCCACAACAGGTCCGGTTCCGGGTATCCCCACATACACACGGCCCAGGGGGCGCGTCATATACAGTGTGTGGTGCGTATGGCGTATACAGTGTGTGTGGTGCGTACGGCGTATACAGTGTGTGTGTGGTGCGTACGGCGTATACAGTGTGTGTGGTGCGTATGGCGTATACAGAGTGTGTGTGGTGCGTACGGCGTATACAGTGTGTGTGGTGTGTAAGGCGTATACAGTGTGAGTGATGCGTACGGCGTATACAGTGTGTGTGTGGTGCGTACGGCGTATACAGTGTGTGTGGTCTGTAAGGCGTATACAGTGTGTGTGTCTGTTGTGCATATGACGTATACAGTGTGTGTCGTGCGTACGGCGTATACAGTGTGTGGTGCATACGGCGTATACAGCGTGTGTGCGTGGTGCTTATGGTGTATACAGAGTGTGTGTGGTGCGTATACAGTGTGTGGTGTGTAAGGTGTATACAGTGTGTGTGGTGCGTACGGCGTATACAGTGTGTGTGGTGTGTAAGGCGTATACAGTGTGTGTGTCTGTCGTGCATACGGCGTATACAGTGTGTGTCGTGCGTACGGCGTATACAGTGTGTGGTGCATACGGCGTATACAGCGTGTGTGCATGGTGCTTACGGTGTATACAGAGTGTGTGTGGTGCGTATACAGTGTGTGGTGTGTAAGGTGTATACAGTGTGTGTGGTGCGTACGGCGTATACAGTGTGTGTGGTGCGTATGGCGTATACAGTGTGTGTGGTGCGTACGGCGTATACAGTGTGTGTGGTGCGTACGGCGTATACAGTGTGTGTCGTGCGTACGGCGTATACAGCGTGTGTGTGTGTGGTGAGTACGGCGTATACAGCGTGTGTGTGTGGTGCATATACAGTGTGTGTGTGTGTGGTGCGTGCAGCGTATACAGTGTGTGTGTGTGTGGTGCATATACAGTGTGTGTGTGTGGTGCGTACAGCGTATACAGTGTGTGTGTGTGTGGTGAGTACGGCGTATACATTGTTTATTTGTGTGTGGTGCGTACGGCTTATACAGTGTGTGTGTGTGTGGTGAGTACGGCGTATACAGTGTGTGTCGTGTGTACGGCGTATACAGCGTGTGTGTGTGTGTGTGGTGTGTATGGCGTATACAGCGTGTGTGTGTTGCATATACAGTGTGTGTGTGTGGTGCGTACAGCGTATACAGTGTGTGTGTGGTGAGTACGGCGTATACATTGTTTATTTGTATGTGGTGCGTACGGCGTATACAGTGTGTGTGTGGTGAGTACGGCGTATACAGTGTGTGTCGTGTGTACGGCGTATACAGCGTGTGTGTGTGTGGTGCGTACGGCGTATACAGCGTGTGTGTGTGGTGCATATACAGTGTGTGTGTGTGGTGCGTACAGCGTATACAGTGTGTGTGTGTGTGTGTGGTGAGTACGGCGTATACATTGTTTATTTGTGTGTGGTGTATACAGTGTGTGTGTGTGTGTGTGTGGTGAGTACGGCGTATACAGTGTGTGTGTGTGTGTGTGGTGAGTACGGCGTATACAGTGTGTGTGTGTGTGTGTGTGGTGCGACGTTGATCCGCTGTTGGTACCGCGCAAGGGGTGCCCCAATATGGCAGTCGGCGAACTTCTGCCGCTTGGAATTCTGGGATCTGGACACATCTGGACGAACAGGATGTGAAGACATTACAAGGTAAGTATATATTAGATATTATATGCACCAAATGTTAGATACAAATGTAATTCTTGTCATACAGTACTGTCCAAATGTTTTAGGCAGGTGTGGAAAAAATACTGGAAAATTGAGGGTGATTAAAACTGGTATTCTCAAGTTGTCTGTTGAGTAGCTCACAACTCTGCAGTCTCCTTACTTCCTGGTGGGGCAGTTAATCCTCTTTGAGTGACAGTTCTACTGAGCTGAGTCCTCCCTGTACAACTACCCTATACACAGTATGATAATGCCATAGATCCCCTATCCACAGTATTATACCCTCTACACTGTATGGTGGCCCTACAGTAATACCCATACTATATGATGGCCCCCTTAGAAGCTTGCACACTGTATGATGGTTCCCACAGTACACCACACACAGTATGATGTCCCCACACTGTATGATGGCCACCTTAATAGCCATCATGCTGTTTGATGGCCCTCTTAGTATTCCCCACTCTGTATCATGGCCCCAAAGGCTGTATCAAGAACCCTTTAGTGGCCCCCACTCTATTTGTTGGCCTCCTTAGTAGTTCCCACTCTGTATCTTGGCCCCTTTAATAGCCCCCACTCTGTATGATGACCCTCATACAATATTAAAATAAACATCATATACTCACATAACTCAGAGAATCCAGCAAATCCATTGACAGACAGTGGCGAGGCAGGGGCTGACCAACAGTGATGTCATCGCTGGGGCATGCAAAGGATGTTTGAATGCCAGTGCAAAAATTTTACCATGTCACTCTGCCCGGGACCTGCTGTTCTGCAGTCCTAAAATGTCCTGCATCCTACAGAAGAGAGAGTGGTAGTTCAGGTAGATCATGTTTCCCTGCTCTACAGCAGAGTTTAACTGTATTGGCGTGCAACCTCTGACCTCCGGTAACAATGCTATTGGTCTTGAGCCACGATATGATTCTGGGATCCTGGGGAATTGTGATTACACAGGACTGATAAGAGCAGCTCGTTAGGATCTGAGAGGGAGAGTGGTGGGCAGCGAACAGCTGTAAAGAAATCAATTAACTGAAGAGAGGGGGCTTGGATATTAGGAATTAACTCCTCTTCTGGAATGTAGTAACTGTGTACTTTTAGCCAGGTACTGGAGGCCAAGCTCAATGAAAACAAGCGGTACACGATGTAAGAGAAAATCTCTCATATCAGGAGAATGACAGCAGCTAGAAAAAACAAGTCATTTGCAAACTTGCTTATTTTAATGTTAAGTACTTAAAGCTATTTAATATTTTGAAAATACCCCTTTAAAATTTAGTGTTTTTTAAATGAATTTTCGCTTTATTTTTAGTTCCCTTAGAGGACTTGACAGTGGAATAATTTACTCATTTATTCTCTACTACTGCAATAACGTATTATCACAATATATAGGTTGGTCGCACCAAATATTTATTTGATTTAGATTTTTGTTTTGTTCATTCACTTTGCATTTTGTTAATTGGTCAAACTAAACTTTTAGCATTTTTGTTTTTAAAGCATTTTTACTTTGCAGCATTTTTTCACATCAGTATAAAACTTTTACTCAGTACTAATATATCATACTTTTTTTTTTGTGACCACTGTGTACAGTATGAAGATCACTAACCTTATCTTTCCTTAAGACCCACCCCCCAGGCACTAATATACTAATATACAACTTTCTCTCAATGATTCAAACAATTTTTCTACTCCAATTTTCTGCTAATCTTACAGTCCTATTATTTTCCTACTGCTGACAGCAGCTTTTTATGAATTACAATGTAGTTACACCTTTGTACACTAGATGGCAGCCCTTTTCTGCAAAACTTCTATCAGGTAACGTTTCTCCTTGTAGAGAGTGTCGAGCTGGCCTTATAAGCTGGAGATTTATAGGCCATGCAATGCCCCTCTGGGAAAATAGATATGCAAATTGTATCTTCAGAGTTTGCATCATTTTAACACTTTTCCCTCCAAACTGTGCACTCTAGAAATGAGTTAAAGAATCCCAAATTCTACAGAGATCGGTAATTGATCTTGTTTACCTCATTAGGCCACTGCTCCATCTTCAGTATTTGGTCAGTATTCGGTCAGTATTTTTTCTTAGGAGTGGGAGCCAAAACCAGGAGTGGGTGATAAATGTAGAATTGATGACTTGTTTTTATTATACCTTTTCTCTGATTGTTCCTCACATGGTTTTGGCTCCCACTCCTGAGAAAAATTACTGACCGAATACTGATCAAATACTGATAGTGGGGCCATGGCCTTAGGCTACTTTACATCTTTCCTTTCCAGATCATTCAGCTTAGAGCGAACACTGGTTATAACTTTTTATATTCCTCTAAGGCTACGTTTTCATGATGAGTACTTGGTGAGTTTTTGATGTTGGAGATTTCATTGTGTTTTGTGTATTTTTTTTTTTTTATGAGCGCTTTTTTTTTACTCTGGGCATTTTGCCTTGTTGGTGTGCCATACTTTAAATTACGCTGCTTTGTTTTTGATACTTTCTGGTGTTTGGTTTTGCCAAAATTTTAATTGACACCATCTTGCGGTTGACATAAGTTTTTTGTTCGTTGACACAGTGCAAACGCATTAAAAACGTATATGCATGTTTTACCTGTTGTGGCTTGTTATATCTAATGTATATATTAGCATTTTACAATAAGCAGTGGAATAAGAGAATTTAAACACAAATATGACCACACACACACTAAAGCCAATTCTACAGATAGGTCTTAGTTTATGTGCACACAACATATTTTTTTCAGGAGGATTTCGCCTAAAAAAGTGCTAAAAAAGAATGAACAAACTGCACTTCAATGTAAAAACGACGTTGCTGTGCATATGTACCTTCATTTGTTACTTGTTTTAACCACTCCAGGCTTCAAAAGCTGGAAAGCCATTAAAAGAGGTAGCATGTTCATTCTTTTGATGGTTATTGCTTGGAAACCGCTTGCTATTTTCTTAAATACATCTTGTGCACATATGTAGCCCCCCGAGGGTTCGGCCGCTACAGGGGTATTGCACCTCTGCCAGAGGAGTGGGGAGGGGGGAGGAAAACCCAGTGATGTAGGAGCAGAAGGGGATGGTTTCTGAGCATAGGTAGGAGCTCATTGGTTGCTGGTCACCTGAGCTCACACACTGGGGGAAGGTATATAAGGTGGGCACCATCTTAGTTCTAGGTCTGTCTGGTCTAGTCAGTTCAGAGTGAGAGAAGAAGACAGGGAGCTGCGGCTCAGCCTGAGCTCAGCTCCACTTGGCAGGCCTAGGGTGAAGGCCGGAGCCAGAGAGGAGAGGAGAACAGGAACAGAAAGGAGCAGAAAGGAACAGAAACAGAAAGGAACAGAAAAAGAAGAGAAGTACCCAAAGTGTAGAAGAGCTCAGGAACAAGAAGGCAGAAGGGACCCTAAGGACCCAGGAAATTACGGGTGACGGGTCAGGCAAGGAAAGGGTACCGGATCCCAAGTTGGTGGAGGCAAATAATCCTCAGCCAAGAACCGGAGGTCGTGATCATTACTTGGTGCGATCCCCTGCTAAACCTTGCTAGGAAGGCACCATATATGATAGCGGGAAACGGGGCCCACGTTTGCCCGCATAGATCCGCGGCAGCTGGACAAAGCTTGGTCACTGGTGGGGCATGAGCCAGAGAAAGGATAGAAGGGAGTCCTGTGCCATACTCCTGAATTGCCTGGGGGTTGACCGAGCCCCTCACCTGGTGGACGCAGCACGGCTTGGGCAGTCACTACCTGTACAGAAGTGGCTTGGAGTATACGAACTGTGAGTAAAAGACCCTGGACTGCAACACGTTGTCTTTGTGCTTCTTACTTCGCCAGCACTAACGGTACTGGGACTCCCTGCACCATCACTCCCACCATCTACTACACTGCCCTGGGGCTACACTCTTCCCGTGGGGAGTTATACGATCTCAGCTGCACACACCATCAGCCTCAGGGGACTGCCTTGCAGCGGCGGTTCATAATAGCCGCAATCCACGGGTGGCGTAGTCGAACATTGCAAAGCATATAATAGACTACCACTGGTCTGACCACCCTGAGCCACGGGACCGGGTCGCCACTACTACCCCCATCATTACACTGAAGCCCGGTTCCGAGTGCCCCAAAGCCCAGGGGGCGAGTCAGCATTGGCGTAGTCGGCAGGATCATGACCAACCCGCCACAGACGGGTATTGCGTGCCTGAAAAGAGACTGTTTTACTGTATTAAAGATGGCGCCCGCCCCAGAAGAACGGACGCCATAATGTGCGCGCCAAAAGACAACAGGAAGCTACCTCCCATCGTGGGCCAGGTCCCAGAAAGGCGCCAAAGAAGGGGCCCAGCCCCAACAGCCATGAGTGCGGCTGTGGAGATGTCCATCAAGGTGGGGGGGCTGCCCCTGAAGGTGATTGTCAGCAGATTGTCCCAAGACCACCCCCAATGGGGGCGGAAAGAGAAGAAAACTGTGGGGCAGGGTGTGGTCTGGATCAGTCTGTACGGACCGCACCCGGGAATGGAAGGCGAGAGCAGCACCAGTACCCTGGCGCGTGGCCTGCTGCAGGCCGAGCCACTCTGCAGCTTTGCGGAGCTGCTAGCACAGCTCCCCAAGGACCCGGAGCGTGCGCAAGCTGCGCTAGAAGAACTGGACCGGAGGATGGTCTGGGCGCAGCGGGATGTGATCGCCGGGTGGAAGGAGGAGTTGGCCCGGCAAGCCATGGCCTGACCGCAGGAGGCGCCACCACCGCCCAGCAGTACGCCTGCCTCCGAGGACGGTGAAGGAGGATCGGAGTCCGGGGACGACGCCACGGAGGAGCCTGCGACGACTGAGGCAGGTAATGGGGACGTCACCACCCCCAGCCCTGAAGCCGCGAGCCTGCCTCAGCCTCCCATCGCGAGGCCCGAAGCCCCGGGAACCGTGCATGTCACCACGCCTCCGCCGCTACCAGCTAGGCCTCAGGCTGCAAGCGCTGCGGTTACGCCCCGCGCCGTGCCCTTTAACCCCGGGCGCGATTAAGAAACAGATGCCACAGGCCGGGTCGCAAGGCCTAGTACTTCTAGGCGCCGCTACCCCACAAGCGCCCCTGGCCCCAGCTGTGCCACTCCCGGGCACGACCGGAAGACGACCACCGGCCTGGTTGCAAGGCCGAGTGCCCCCGGGCGCTCTCCCCCACCGGTGCCCCCTGCCATGCAGCCCCTGGACGCGGACTTGTTCGCCCAGCACACCGGTCCGGACGGGCAACCCTTCATCTGGCCGCCCGAGTATGTCAACCCCCGCCTCCAGAGAAGCCTGTCTGCGGAGGCCGGAGCCGCACTCGAACCCCTAATACCTGTTCCGGAGCCTATGGACGTTGCCCAGCCCCCGCTCGAGGACGCTCAGTTCGAATGGGACCCCACCGGAGGAAATCTGATGGGGTTCACCCAAGAAACCCAGGCGGACGCAGCCCGTCGACGAGAGTCCTGCCGTCAGCAGTTGGAGATGTTTGAGAGAGAGCGGCGGGAGCGGCGTGTCCGGCAAGAGCGGCTCCAAGTGCAAAGTGCGGAGCAGAAAAGGAGAGCCCGACAGAACCCCCGAGCCGCCAGCGGTCCCAGAGTCACCGGGACCGTGGTGAAATTTCAAATGGAGCACGGCTGGGGCTTCATCAAAGATCCTGGGACCATCAGCGACGTCTTTGTGACCCGGAGGGACGTCGAGAGTCACCAGCCAGAGGGACATCGAGGACGAGACCTATACCCGGGTGACGTGGTGACCTACACCCGGCATAAGGGTGTAAAAGGGTGGTACGCCCTCCACGTCCTCCGGCTAACAGAGGAAGAGCTGCAGTACCATCATGGAGGGAGTCAAGAGGGCCCGGACGGGACTGAAGATGACCAGGAGGAGCAAGGCGCATCAGGAGGACACCGTTACCAGTAAACGGTAAAGTGTGATTGTACATAGTTACCCGTCCGGGTACAAAGAACTGTTTTGGGACTGTTTCCGGATTAGAGTGTGGTCCCCGTTGGGACTATTATGGGACTGCTACCAGTTTAAAAGTTGCCCCTTTCCTTAATCTGGCTGAGGACTGAGAACAGCCATCCCCTTCCCTGCCTGGCCGAGGACTGAGAGCGGCCATCCTGTAAATAGTTGCGCTTCCTAAAGC
Source organism: Phyllobates terribilis (assembly GCF_046119375.1). Classification (NCBI taxonomy): domain Eukaryota; kingdom Metazoa; phylum Chordata; class Amphibia; order Anura; family Dendrobatidae; genus Phyllobates; species Phyllobates terribilis. The sequence continues at coordinate 112,347,852 of NW_027362761.1, read as the reverse complement.
GCCCCCTATTGGTTTTATAAAAGAACTGCAACGTCTACCTCAGGACAAATTTACTGGACTGTTGCACCTTTAAGAAGAATGAACACCTGATCGCAAGTTGCACCGCGGCCAGTACCCAAGAATATGTTTTACTTAAAAATGTTTTATATGAACAGTTTTATATGCTGCTATATGATAATGAGAATGTTTTATATGACAAAAGAGTTCCGGTAGTATTAACAGTGACAAAGAAAAGTGTTTCCAATAAAGGGAATTGAACAATGTCGTCCGTTTTCTAATGTGAAAAGTTATTGAAAAAGTTGTGCATGTCTTGTAATCAAATGTCTTTGCTCTTTTCCAGCCCGAGAACGTGCTGTGATTTACCAGGGGGGAATGTAGCGCCCCGAGGGTTCGGCCGCTACAGGGGTATTGCACCTCTGCCAGAGGTGTGATATTCCACTCCCGGGTAAGGATGAAGTATGGACCAGGGCTCAGTTAGCTGCATGCATCACACACACACCATTTCCGGGGGACAGCTCAACGGTGCTCCCATTTATACAGTAATGCAGGCACGACAGACCATGTCCCTGGCTGGAGTGGGGAGGGGGGAGGAAAACCCAGTGATGTAGGAGCAGAAGGGGATGGTTTCTGAGCATAGGTAGGAGCTCATTGGTTGCTGGTCACCTGAGCTCACACACTGGGGGAAGGTATATAAGGTGGGCACCATCTTAGTTCTAGGTCTGTCTGGTCTAGTCAGTTCAGAGTGAGAGAAGAAGACAGGGAGCTGCGGCTCAGCCTGAGCTCAGCTCCACTTGGCAGGCCTAGGGTGAAGGCCGAAGCCAGAGAGGAGAGGAGAACAGGAACAGAAAGGAGCAGAAAGGAACAGAAACAGAAAGGAACAGAAAAAGAAGTACCCAAAGTGTAGAAGAGCTCAGGAACAAGAAGGCAGAAGGGACCCTAAGGACCCAGGAAATTACGGGTGACGGGTCAGGCAAGGAAAGGGTACCGGATCCCAAGTTGGTGGAGGCAAATAATCCTCAGCCAAGAACCGTAGGTCGTGATCATTACTTGGTGCGATCCCCTGCTAAACCTTGCTAGGAAGGCACCATATAGGATAGCGGGAAACGGGGCCCACGTTTGCCCTCATAGATCCGCGGCAGCTGGACAAAAGCTTGGTCACTGGTGGGGCATGAGCCAGAGAAAGGATAGAAGGGAGTCCTGTGCCATACTCCTGAATTGCCTGGGGGTTGACCAAGCCCCTCACCTGGTGGACGCAGCACGGCTTGGGCAGTCACTACCTGTACAGAAGTGGCTTGGAGTATACGAACTGTGAGTAAAAGACCCTGGACTGCAACATGTTGTCTTTGTGCTTCTTACTTCGCCAGCACTAACGGTACTGGGACTCCCTGCACCATCACTCCCACCATCTACTACACTGCCCTGGGGCTACACTCTTCCCGTGGGGAGTTATACGATCTCAGCTGCACACACCATCAGCCTCAGGGGACTGCCTTGCAGCGGCGGTTCATAATAGCCGCAATCCACGGGTGGCGTAGTCGAACATTGCAAAGCATATAATAGACTACCACTGGTCTGACCACCCTGAGCCACGGGACCGGGTCGCCACTACTACCCCCATCATTACACTGAAGCCCGGTTCCGAGTGCCGCCAAAGCCCAGGGGGCGAGTCAGCATTGGCGTAGTCGGCAGGATCGTGACCAACCCGCCACAGACGGGTATTGCGTGCCTGAAAAGAGACTGTTTTACTGTATTAAAGATGGCGCCCGCCCCAGAAGAACGGACGCCATAATGTGCGCGCCAAAAGACAACAGGAAGCCACCTCCCATCGTGGGCCAGGTCCCAGAAAGGCGCCAAAGAAGGGGCCCAGCCCCAACAGACATGAGTGCGGCTGTGGAGATGTCCATCAAGGTGGGGGGGCTGCCCCTGAAGGTGATTGTCAGCAGATTGTCCCAAGACCACCATCACTCCCACCATCTACTACACTGCCCTGGGGCTACACTCTTCGCGTGGGGAGTTATACGATCTCAGCTGCACACACCATCAGCCTCAGGGGACTGCCTTGCAGCGGCGGTTCATAATAGCCGCAATCCACGGGTGGCGTAGTCGGACATTGCAAAGCATATAATAGACTACCACTGGTCTGACCACCCTGAGCCACGGGACCGGGTTGCCACTACTACTGCCATCATTACCCCGAGCCCGGTCCCGAGTGCCCCACGGCCCAGGGGGCGAGTCACATACCCTTATTCGGATGGCAGTAATAGGTTTTCATATCACTAGGATTTTGAGTATTATGTTAAAGGGGTTATCCGGACTTTACTTATTTTTCCCTATGGGGCTAAGAAGGTACAGGCAGTTGCTAACTACCTACCTGTTCTGCCCGGCGCCGATCCCTGCCAGCTCAGAGCGGTCATCAAACAATCCTGCTGGCGATTCTGCTGCTTCATTTGACCTCATGTCAACAGAGTTGATTTTCCTCTTCTGATTTACTCTCTTCACTGTGCGTCACTGTAGTTAAGCAGGAGGGAGCCAGCTGTCAATCAGTATGACCGGAAGTCACACCCAGTCGACAGATCAGAGCTGAAGAGAACAAGCTGCTCTGTCAACCTGCTATCACCAGAAGCTGCAGAATAACATCGGGTAACATCTACTACATTATCTATGCTCAGAGAGTTACTGTTACCAATGGTGTTACATAGGACTGCAAGCAACATCTACATTATCTGTAGTCAGAGACTTATCACTGTATTATCTGCAGTATCAGAAGTGTAACGATAGCAGTCGCATAGGGCATGACTGGGCCCTTGCAGGAGGGGAGACCCACCAGCTCCCTACACTGTAATACACACAGCCGGCCAATCAGAGGCCGGCATTTGAAGTCGGTGTGCCCGCCACAGGCAGCACATCATAGTGACCTCGTGTCACCCATAGCAGGAACGCCGAAGTCAGCTGCCAGCTATAGAGAAGGATGTCGCACATCGTGGGAGCAGGGGAAGGTAAGAAGGAGTTTTTTTTTTTTTAAATGTGTTGGAGAAGAGCGGCGGAATGAAAGAGAATATTACAGGATGGGGAGATTGTTAAGTAAAGGGGCTCAGGATGGGGGACATTATACCAGGAAAGGGCCCAGGATGAAGGACATTATTACAGGAAGGGGCCAGCGCTTTAGGATTTATTTGAAGTGTGGTGGTCAACATGACTCAACATTATAGGGCTGCTGCTACACTGCTTTGATTTTCTCAAGTGTTAACTCCTTCCCGACATCAGACATACAAGTACATCCTATTTTGCAAATGGACGTACTGGTAAATCCTGGCGATCGCGTGGCTTAAGTGATTGTCACAACCAGTGTTGGTACCCACACCGCCCCTGGCTATTTAACTCTCTAAATGCCGTGATCAATAGCGATCACAGCATTTAGAAGTCAAAGAGAGGTGACATCCGGGTCTGCCAGCTACGGTGGCCCATTAGACAATGACAGGAGACAATGACATAGGCCATGATTAAGACTCGTTGTCGAAACGCGTAGGACTTTATCTTTGCACAGCTGCACTTTGCCTGTAACACCCTGTGGAGCAATATTTTATATGACTAATTAAAAGTTAAGTTTTATTTTTATCTACATGCCGTCTTCCCTGGATCATTTGATATTGTTTTGGATCCTCTCCTAGTTGCTCAAGCTGGATCTGTGCGTGGCATAGATTGCTCCACACCCCAAACAGGTGAGCTGACTACTTTTCTTGTATTTACACATTTGTTCTCTTCTATTACCCCTTTTTAAAATTTGGGGCCAAGGCAACATTTTAGTGGAAAAAATGGTAATTTTCCATTTACACAGCCCAATGTTATACAATTCTGTGAATCGTCTAAGGGCTAAAAATGCTCACTAAACCTCTAAATGAATTCCACTGATACATGGGGTATCAGTGTACTCAGGAGTAATGTACAATAAATTATACCGTCCATTACCCTTGTGAAAATGAAAAATTTGGGGTTAAAGCAATATTTTTGTGGGAAAAATATATGTTTTCATTTTTACAGTTTAACGTTATAAAATTCTGTGAAGTAACTGTGGGTTCAAGGTGCTCAGCACACCCCTAAATAAATTCCGTTAGGGGTGTAGTTTCCAAAATAGGGTCCCTTGTGGGTCGTTTCTACTGTTTAGACACATCAGGGGCTCTGCAAAGCCAACACGGCGTACACTATATATTTTAGCCAATTTTGCACTTCAAAAGCAAATCGCGCTCCTTCCCTTTCAAGTCCTGCCGTGTGGCTAAACAGTAGATTTCCTCCACATATGGGGTATCAGCATACTCAGGAGAAATTGCACAACATATTGTGCAGTCCATATTCTACTGTTACCTTTATGAAAATGAAAAATTTGGGGCAAAAGAAATATTTGTGTCGGAAAAATTTTAAATGTTAATTCCTTCCTTCCACATTGCTTTAACACCTGTGAAGCACCTAAAGGGTTAATAAACTTCTTGAATGTGGTTTTAAGGAATTTGAGGGGTGTAGTTTTTAAAATAGTGTCACTTTGGGGTATTTTCTATAACATAGGCATCTCAAAGTAATTTCAAATGTGATATGTGGTAACTAAAAAAATTGGTTTTGTAAATTTTGTTGCTCGAACACCCATTATGCTAAAAAAAAATTATGCTGATGTAAAGTAGACATGTGGTGAGTTTTATGTATTATTTATTTTGTATGGTGTAACTATCTGATTTAAGGGCATGAAAATTCAAAGTTTGAAAATTGCAAAATTATCACATTTTTTGTCACATTTTCAATATTTTCATAGATAAACATAAATCATATCGACCAAAAATTTACCAGTAACATGAAGTACAATGTGTTATGAAAAAACCTTCTTGGAATCACTAGGATATGTTGAAACATTCCAGAGTTATTACCTCATAAAGTGACAGTGTTCAGTATTATAAAATTTGACCTGGTCAGAAAGGTAAAAACAGGATTGTAACTTAAGGGGTTAAAAATAAACCATTGCTTAAATCAGGGGTCCTCAAACTTTTTAAACAGGGGGCTATTTCTTGGTCCCTCAGACCATTGGAGGGCCGGAATATAGTTTTTTTTTTAAAAACTATGAACAAATTCTTATGCACACTGCACATATCTTATTTTGTAGTAAAAAAAACAATACAGGAACAAATACAATATTTAAAATGAAGAACAAGTAAAGTTAAATCAACCGGTATTTCAATAGGTAGGTAACTGTACCCAATAGGCAGCATAGGTCCTCAATAGGCAGGTAAATGTCCCCAATAGGCAGGTAAATATCCACAATAGGCAGGTAAATGTCCCCAATAGGCAGGTAAATATCCCCAATAGGCAGGTAAATGTACCCAATAGGCAGCATAGGTCCCCAATAGGCAGGTAAATGTCCCCAATAGGCAGGTAAATGTCCCCAATAGGCAGGTAAATATCCCCAATAGGCAGGTAAATGTCCCCAATAGGCAGCATAGGTCCCCAATAGGCAGGTCAATGTCCCCAATAGGCAGGTAAATATCCCCAATAGGCAGCATAGGTCCTCAATGGGCAGGTAAATGTTCCCAATAGGCAGGCTGTTTCCCCCTTATAATGCCATATGCAGGCTGTTCCACCCCTTATAATGCCCCATGCAGGCTGTTCCCCCCTTATAATGCCCCATGCTGGATGCCACCCCCCATATAATGCCCCATGCAGCATGTCACCCCCACCATATTATGCCCCATGCAGCATGTCACCCCCCCATATTATGCCCCATGCAGCATGTCACCCCCCATATTATGCCCCATGCAGCATGTCACCCCCCCATATTATGCCCCATGCAGCATGTCACCCCCCCATATTATGCCCCATGCAGGATGTCCCTTTCCCCCCATATAATGCCCCATGCAGTATGTCCCTTTCCCCCCCATATAATGCCCCATGCAGGATGTCACCCCCCCATATAATGCCCCATGCAGGCTATCACTCCCCTGTCTTTATAATGCCCCATGCAGCATGTCACCCCCCCATATAATGCCCCATGCAGCATGTCACCCCCCCATATAATGCCCCATGCAGCATGTCACCCCCCCATATAATGCCCCATGCAGCATGTCACCCCCCCCCCATATCATGCCCCATGCAGGATGTCACCCCCCCATATTATACCCCTTGCAGGATGTCACCCCCCCATATAATGCCCCATGCAGCATGTCACCCCCCATATAATGCCACATGCAGCATGTCACCCCCCCCATATAATGCCCCATGCAGGATGTCACCCCCCATATCATGCCCCATGCAGGATGTCACCCCCCCATATTATACCCCTTGCAGGATGTCACCCCCCATATAATGACCTGTGCCTCCATACATTAAAAAAAATAATAAATCAAATACTCACCTCACTTCTCACTTGCTGCCGCTGCTCAGGTCTGGACTCCAGCGTCTCCGGCGTCGTCCCGCTCTGCGCTGCCTGTGACGGCACTCGGGAGGGCGCGGTGTAAAGACGTCACCGCACCCTCTGACCTGAGACGTCACAGGAAGCGCAGAGCAGGAAGACAGCGGATCTGCAGAGGCACGGGGAGAGGTAAGTATCCGCCTGCCGGGGCCCTGAGCAAGCGGGGGAGAAGGGCGGGCGCTGACACCGCTCTCCTCTCCTCCGCCCATAGCCCGGCGGGCCGGATAAAAGTCCTCCGCGGGCCGCATGTGGCCCGCGGGCCGTAGTTTGAGGACCCCTGGCTTAAATGATAACTAATACCTTAATCCACAGCTTTTGTGAATATGAGGTTGTTGACGGCCTTCAAATGGTCAAAAATTGGGTAAAAATTGTTTGTTTTCTATGACATCCAGTTTTCCTTTATGTCTCAGCTTCTCCATCATTCTTTGCAAAACCAAGATTTTGGGAGGAATTTGCTGGGTTGACTTTTCCCCAGTAGGCACATGCACAGGTTTTGGCCCTTGCGCAGGGATTGTCACAAAGGGCAAACAATGTTAAAAAAAATCTGAGTAATAGAAAGTCAACTACTTTTTTATATGTCATGTTTTTTTTGGGGGGGCCTCAACTGTGGTGAATTTCCCAAGTAGGACCCTGTGCAGGGATGGAGACAAAGGGCAAGCAAGGTTATAAAAAATTGTTGGGCATCTGTGTCTTTACTTGGTCTTTTATGTCTCAGCTTCTTACTTCTTTTTAGTGAAATTCATATTTTTGTTTGGGGGGAAGGCATCAACTGTAGTGAATTCCACCAATAGGATCCTGTGCAGGTTCACTGGGCAGGGCAGAGCACAAAGGGGAAAAATGTTGGCATTCCGTTAATGCAATTTTCTTGTGTGCAGACTGTTTAAATATGTATAGATTTTTTAATTTTAAAATAAATATTCTGCCGCACTATTACTTTTTTTGTGGGGTAACTCAGGGGGCATTATCTTATGTGGGGGAAGTGAAGGGGCCATTATTACTGTATGTGGTGGACCCAGAAAAATTAAAACTGTGCAGGAATATGGAACATTATAGTATGTGGGGGAACTTAGGGAGCATTATTACTTTTGTTGAAGCACTTTTGTTGGTCATTATTATTTACTAAGGGGACACTCACAAGACATTATAGGGGCACTCAAGGTATTATAACCAAGAGAGGGGCATACAGGAAGCATTATTACTTTCTAAGGAGCAAATATGAGCATGATTAATTTAGGTCACTCACAGAGAGCATTAATAATTTCTAGGAGGCAATTTTACCATGTAGAAGGCACAATGGAGCCATTTAACTATGTAATGGACACACTGATGGTGTCACGCAAGGTGTAGGAAAGACTAAGTGCAACACGAAGGGAAGAGGGTAAGGGAGCCCAGACACTAGGGAAAGGGGTAGTGGAGACCTCCTAGGCTGATCTGATATCACCCTGTCTCCCCTAACGTCCCTATATTGGTTCCTCACCAATCGCCGCATAGGATCCTAAACCCTGTATTTCCATAGAGCTTGGCCCTGGATAAGGAAGGGGGGGTGAGCGCTAGTCAGTCCCCACTAACAACTAAAGACAACAAGGGATACAAACACAGGGGAAAGTAACTTAGCTTGAGCCGACTTCAGAGAGATTACACCAAACGTCGTCCTAGGCACCAGAGAGAAAGTAAGCAGACCTCAATAGCTCCAACCCTTCACAAGGGAACATGTGAATATCACCGGCCCCTCCCAATAGCAAACAGAAACTATTTAAACACCCAGGCCAATTAGCAGGAGGGAGGTAGCCGCTGGGTACTAGAGTGAGACAGATCTAAGAAGGTGTCTGTAATGCCAAACAAAGAGATCTTATGCAACCAACTGCAGGGCGACTGTCTGTCACAAGTGGACATTACTATGTGAGCCACTAAGATAAGCACTGTTTTTGTGCCATACAGTAAATGCAATAGAGAGAAATTTGGCACAAGCAGGCAGAGCATTGGGGTGATAGTAGGATGAGGAGTATGTGCAGGTTGGGAATAGATGGGAACGCTGGTGGAAATGTGAGACCTCAAATGAATTTTTGTTGTAATCTCTACAGACAAGTCAGCATGGAAGAAGTTGTTTTGTCGGTCTGAGCCAGATGGAAAAGACGGGAAAATGGAACAACTCTATCAGAAAGAACATTACCTGTAAGTCATTATCTATAACTGCACTGTAATCTCTTATATGTTCTGCAGAACTGGTATCTACTGCTATATGGTGACCATATAAAGTATCGGTCCACTGGCTTTATATGTTTCTGTAACAGGATGGTCAAGTGCCTTTACCTACTATGATTAGTGCACACCACTGTAGTTGGAATCACGGTTACCTAGCTTAGGGGCCCATTCAGATGTTTTGCTCCTTCTGTGTTGAGCTCAGGTTTTCTCATCAGTATTTTGCCACTGTGTTTCCTCCATCAGTATCAAGGTGGGATTGCTGCATCCTGTTAGTGCATGAGTTTTTGTGATCTGGGCAGGTAAATACTGCTGCCTTTTTTGCTGTTATTTTTTGGAAATTTTAAAGTCCTTGTGGCTTTGCTTTTAATTCTGCAGTCCTAGATTGGGGCAGTCACCCGACTAGTTTCTTTTAAAGAGAAGCTGTCACCTCAGAAAACTCTGTTTACCTACAGGTATATGGCTACTCTGCAGATAAATGGCGTTACAATGCTTAAAGGGGTTTTCCCACAAACAAAAGTTAATTTTAAAAATTGTCTGTGTCTGACCGTGTAGGGAACACACTACAGCTCCTGGGCAGGGGACAATACAAACATTACAGCAGGGGATCACAGAGGATTCATCTTGTGAGGTAAAACATTTCACAGCCTGTTTATAAAAATATTTTAACTCACAAAATGAATCCTCTGCGATCTCCTGCTGTTCTGTCTGTATACTCTTTTGCTTCCCCCCTGCCCAGGAGATGTGGTATGTTCCCTACACGGTCAAACACAGAGAATTTTTAAAATGAATTTTATTTGTGGGAAAACCCCTTTAATGGTCTCTTAACTGCAGCTACTAGGAAAATATGAACTTATTACCTCTCAGGAGACTCTGGCTTTCAGTCATTTTCGCTTGCATAAAGCGATTACTCACTGCTCACAGCACTGTTAGCACTTTGACAGTGCATCTGTGCAGCGAACAGTCAAAGTGCCGGGGCATGCTTACTCGCCGCTCACAGTGTATAGTGAGTGGTGAATGCACTTTGCATGCTTCCATGATTGAAAGGTAATAGCTCCCAGGAAGAATAAAGTACATTTTCTCGCTGTAGATAGGCTTTCAATAAGGCGGCCAGGAAACATTATAACGCTATTTACCTTCAAATTAACCCTACATCTGCAGCTAAATAGCATTTTTCAAGGTGACAGGTTCCCCTTAAAAGGAACCTGTCATATAACGCTATTAACCTGCTGAGATATGGTTATTAGTAGTGTTGAGTGAACATGCTCGACACTGCTCGTTACTCGCCCGAACATCTCACTACTCGGGATGTTCGGGGAGCACCGAGCATTTCCGGGTCACTCGGGCGGGAGCTCGGGTCTCCGCCCTGCACGTTTGGCGCTCTTTACAGAGCCAATGAACATGCAGGGATTGCCAGCCAGTCACTGGAATGCCGCAGCCATGTTGTTTGTGGGCATTATAGTGATTGACTGGCCGCACAGCGTCACCTCGAGTATTTAAAATCGGGCGCTGCCATCTTGGACACAGTCGCTCCGGATCAGCCAGTGTAGGGTCAGTGCTGCTGAGCTAGGGAGAGATTTATACTCCGAAATAGTTAGTGTAGGGTCTCTAAAGCCTACCAAATCAAACAAACAGTCCTTCTCAGGACTAATATCCATCCCAGATATCAGGCAGGCAGGCTGTATAGGAGAAGCAGTGGTTATACCAGCAAACGCTGCATTACAGTCCTGTGTGCTCCTGTTGGTCAAATTGCTAGACTTATCCCCGGTCTCAGGGGCTAGGAAAAATCCTTTTTTTTCATCTAAATCCTTTTTTTTTTTTCCATCAGTCAGACTGTACAAATACGCGTCTTATTAACCTTTTGGTATCCCCCCCCCAAAAAAAAAAAATTGAGTGTGTCTGTGACTGTTCAGACACCAATATATCTGTTTAAAAGAGTCTGGTGTAGGCCAGAGTAATAGAACTGTGGTTTTGCAGTTCCACGGGTCAAATCTCTGTATTATCCTGCTTTTGGCATTTTTTGCCGTAAAAAGAACTGTAATAGTGTCTCCCTGACTGGTCAGACACCAATATATCTGTTTAAAAGAATCTGGTGTAGGCCAGAAAAATAGAACTGTGGTTTTGCAGTTCCACAGGTCAATTCTCTGTATTATCCTGCTTTTGGCATTTTTTGCCATAAAAAAAAACTGTAATAGTGTCTCCCTGACTGGTCAGACACCAATATATCTGTTTAAAAGATTCTGGTGTACGCCACATAACTATAACTGTGGTTTTGCAGTTCCACGGGTCAAATCTCTGTATTATCCTGCTTTTGGCATTTTTTGCTGTAAAAAAAAACTGTAAGTGTCTCCCTGACTTGTCAGACACCAATATATCTGTTTAAAAGACTCTGGTGTAAGCCAGAGAAATAGAACTGTGGTTTTGCAGTTCCACGGGTCAAATCTCTGTATTATCCTGCTTTTGGCATTTTTTGCCATAAAAAAACCCTGTAATAGTGTCTCCCTGACTGGTCAGACACCAATATATCTGTTTTAAAGACTCTGGTGTAGGCAAGAGAAATAGAACTGTGGTTTTGCAGTTCCACGGGTCAAATCTCTGTATTATCCTGCTTTTGGCATTTTTTGACATAAAAAAAACTGTAATAGTGTCTCCCTGACTGGTCAGACATCAATATATCTGTTTAAAAGAGTCTGGTGTAGGCCAGAGAAATAGAACTGTGGTATTTCAGTTCCACGGGTCAAATCTCTGTCTTATCATGCTTTTGTATTTTTTGCCGTAAAAAAAACTGTAATAGTGTCTCCCTGACTGGTCAGACACCAATATATCTGTTTAAAAGAGTCTGGTGTAGGCCAGAGAAATAGAACTGTGGTTTTGCAGTTCCACGGGTCAAATCCCTGTATTATCCTGCTTTTGGCATTTTTTGCCGTAAAAAAAACTGTTATAGTGTCTCCCTGACTGGTCAGACACCAATATATCTGTTTAAAAGAGTCTGATGTAGGCCAGAGAAATAGAACTGTGGTTTTGCAGTTCCACGGGTCAAATCTCTGTATTATCCTGCTTTTGGCATTTTTTGTCGTTAAAAAAAAACTGTAATAGTGTCTCCCTGACTGGTCAGACATCAATGTATCTGTTTAAAAGATTCTGGTATACGCCACATAACTATAAATGTGGTTTTGCAGTTCCACTGGTCAAATGTCTGTATTATCCTGCTTTTGGCATTTTTTGCCGTAAAAAAACTGTAATAGTGTCTCCCTGACTGGTCAGACACCAATATATCTGTTTAAAAGAGTCTGGTGTAGGCCTGAGAAATAGAACTGTGGTTTTGCAGTTCCACGGGTCAAATCTCTGTATTATCCTGCTTTTGGCATTTTTTGCCGTTAAAAAAAAACTGTAATAGTGTCTCCCTGACTGGTCAGACACCAATATATCTGTTTAAAAGAGTCTGGTGTAGGCCAGAGAAATAGAACTGTGGTTTTGCAGTTCCACGGGTCAAATCTCTGTATTATCCTGCTTTTGGCATTTTTTGCTCTAAAAAAAAACTGTAATAGTGTCTCCCTGACGGGTCAGACACCAATATATCTGTTTAAAAGAGTCTGGTGTAGGCCTGAGAAATAGAACCGTGGTTTTGCAGTTCCACGGGTCAAATCTCTGTATTATCCTGCTTTTGGCATTTTTTGTCGTTAAAAAAAAACTGTAATAGTGTCTCCCTGACTGGTCAGACATCAATGTATCTGTTTAAAAGATTCTGGTATACGCCACATAACTATAAATGTGGTTTTGCAGTTCCACTGGTCAAATGTCTGTATTATCCTGCTTTTGGCATTTTTTGCCGTAAAAATAACTGTCTTCCACACGGTCAAGTTTTAGTAGCCGTGAGTCTCGACCGCATACTCCTCCTCACCCTGATGCTCTTTCCTCCCACCATGCCGAGTGTCGTCAGACAGCAACTGATCCCACACTTGGACACTCTGAAGAGGTGTTCACTGGGCTATTTCCATATTTGTGCCCCTCGCCTGCTCCTCTTGAAGTGGTGGAAGAGGAGATCCCATGTAGCGATGCCCAAATATTTGAACAGCCACGGCCACCGGAAGTCGACGCTGGCAATTTGTCACAAGAGGTGGACGATGACGAGACACAATTGCCACGAAGTGAGGAGGAGGATCGTGGTGCGCAAGTGGAAGAGGAGGAGGTGGTGAATGATCTAATAACTGGCCCAACATGGCAGGAGGACACGCAGAGCGAGGCCAGCAGCACACAGGGGGAGGGAGGCTGAGTACCCCAACAGGCAGGAAGAAGCAGTGTGGTGGCCGCACACAGAAGGCGGGCAACAGTTCCCCTTAACACCAACACAAGGGACGTTGCCAGTACAACCGGTAGGTCTTCCAGAGTCTGGATTTTTTTTAAAGACTCTGCTGATAACCCCAAAAAGGCCATTTGTACCACCTGCCATGCCAGCATCAGCAGGGGTGACAAAACTACCAGCCTGACCACCACCAGCATGATCAGGCACATGTCAGCAAAGCACCCGACTTTGTGGGGCGAACCCCAGGGTCCACGACCAGTGTCAGCGGGTGTCACCAATGCTTCTTCCACTGTTGTGCGTGTAATAGAACCCCCTGTGGTGCGTGCAAGGCAATTCCCTGTCCATACTGCATGCAAAGATGCCCGCTCCTCTCAGTCTTCACTTGTTATGGCAGTTTCTCAAGAAACAGCATCCACGTCCACGTCCCACCACAGCGTTCAATTGTCCATATCCCAGAGCTTTGAACGAAAGCGCAAATTCACAGCCAACGCCCCACAGGCCACAGTCCTACATTCGCACATTTCACGACTGCTTGCGTTGGAAATGCTGCCTTTTAGGCTGGTGGAGACAGAATCCTTCCGCAACCTTATGGCGGTGGCCATCCCTCGGTACTCGGTCCTCAGCCGACACTATTTTGCCCAGTGTGCCATCCCCGCACTACACAAGCACGTGTCGCAAAACATCTGCCATGCCCTCAACAACGCAGTTACTGGGAGAGTCCACCTGACAATGGACACGTGGACAAGTGCTTGTGGCCAGGGACGGTACATCTCCCTGATGGCACACTGGGTAAACATAGTGGAAGCCGGGACCCAGTCGGATCTTGGGACGGAACACATCCTCCCCACACCGAGGATTGCGGGCCCTATGTCAGTCAGAGTTGCCCCACTGTGTAGAGCTCCTGCGCATCATCCTCCTCCTCCTCCTCATGTTCAGCCTCCATCTCAGATATCACCACATCAGTTACAAGCTGGAAGCACTGCAGTACTGCCTCAGCCAAGCGGCAACAGGCTGTGCTGAAACTCATAAGCTTAGGTGATAAACCTCACACTGCTTGTGAGTTGTGGACAGCTGTGAGAGCAGGCAGATCTGTGGCTGAGACCGCTGAGCCTACATCCAGGCATGGTCGTGTGTGACAATGGCCGTAACCTGGTGGCGGCTCTGAGGCAAGGCGAGATCACTCACGTACCATGCCTGGCTCATGTGCTTAACCTCGTGGTTCAGCGGTTTCTTAAATCTTATCCCGAGTTGCCAGATCTGCTCGTCAAAGTACGCCGCCTGTCATCTCATTTTCGCAAGTCGGCTACAGCTTCCGCCTCCCTTGCTGTGTTGCAGCATCGTTTGCAGCTTCCGGCACACCGATTGGTGTGTGATGTCCCCAAACGTTGGAACTCTACCCTCCACATGTTGCAAAGGATTTGTGAGCAGAAGAGAGCAGTTGTGGAGTACCAGCTGCAACAAGGCCGTCGATATTCAGGTCAGACTCCACACATAAGACCTCAGGAGTGGACCTGGATGTCTGACATATGTACCATCCTGACAATCTTTGAGGAGTCCACCAAGATGGTGAGTGGCGATGACGCCATCATTAGCGTCAGCATCCCACTTGTCTGTCTTTTGCAACGCTCTCTGCAGAGAATTAAAGAGGACGCTTTGCAGCCAGAGTATGATGAGATGGATCAAGAACCCGTAATGGGTGATTACACACAGCCCAGCCTCATCTCATCCCAACGTGTATTGGGGAACAATGAGGGAGAGGAGGAGGAGGAGGAAGAACAGGAGCTGGTATCATGTAGATGGTAGTACCTGTACAACTGTCATACAGCCGGTTCAGCGTAGGTGGCCTGAGGACATGGGGGAGGAGGAGGAGGAGGAGGAGAGCATGATCAGTCGTCATCTTGGTGAGGACTCGGAAGTCTTGCCCGTTACCAGTCTGGCACGCATGGCTGACTTTATGTTACGCTGCCTTAACCTTGACCCTCGCGTTGTCAAAATGTTGGGTGACAGTCATTACTGGTTGGTGACACTTTTATACCCCCGCTACAAGGAGAACTTTCACTCTCTTATTCCTGAGGTGGAGAGGTTTACAAAAATGTGGCAGTACCAGAAGGCCCTTACTGCAGAGCTGTTAAAAAAATTCCCATCTGAACACGCTAGCGGCAGAGGTCACAGTTCGTTGACCAACCAAGGCGTACTGGCGAGAGAGACGCAACTCCAATCCAGCAGAGGCAGGGGAACACTGTCAACATTCTGGGACAGTTTTCTGGGACCCGCCCAGCTTACAGACCCTGAGGTGTGGGGTACTCTCACAAGGAGTGGAAAATTTCAAAAGATGGTGAGGGATTACCTTGCCGACCGTACCAGCATCCTCCATGATTCCTCTGTGCCTTTTAATTATTGGGTATCCAAGCTGGACACTAGGAATGAACTCGCTCTGTACGCCTTGGAGGTCCTGGCCTGCCCTGCCGCTAGCGTGTTATCGGAGCGTGCAGGGCGGCCCGCCCTGCCGCTGGGGGAATTAGAACTGATAAGCGCACTCGCCTCTCAACTGACAATGCTGACAAGCTGACCCTTATCAAAATGAACAAGGGCTGGATTGGGCCGGACTTCTCATCACCACCAAATGACAGCAGAGTAACATGAAGTCAAATCCACTGTGTTATTTCGGGAGGTGTATTCCCATGCACCGCTTCACACCCACACATGGTTATATGCTTCCTCATTTCGGCTGTATTTTGCTCTTCTCCTTATCCTCAGCCTCCACCACCACTATACCACCAGGGTGACCGTGGTCCGTGTTCCAGCATTGCAAGTTCCTCCATCCTAATTTTTGGCAGATTTTGCTTGGAAGGCATAGGCAAACACTATGGGAGACCCACTCCCCAATAATAGGAATAATGTTTTTAATATGCTGTACTGCATGGCTCTTGTAAGGGGCATGAAAACTGTCTTGTTAAGCTACTGCGACCTCCACCACTTTTCCAAGGGGCATTAAAACAGTCTTGTTAAGCTACTGCGACCTCCACCACTTTTCCCAGGGGTATTAAAACCGTCATGTTAAGCTACTGCGACCTCCGCCATTCTTCCAAGGGGCATTAAAACCGTCTTGTTAAGCTACTGCGACCTCCACCACTTTTCCAAGGGGCATTGATATTGTCTTTTTATTCCACTGCGATCTCCACCATTCTTCCAAAGGACATTAAAACCGTCTTGTTAAACTACTGCAACCTGCACCACTTTTCCCAGGGGCATTAAAACCGTCTTGTTAAGCTACTGCGACCTCCACCATTCTTCCAAGGGGCATTAAAACCGTCTTGTTAAGCTACTGCGACCTCCACCACTTTTCCAAGGGGCATTAAAACCGTCTTGTTAAGCTACTGCGACCTCCACCATTCTTCCAAGGGGCATTAAAACCGTCTTGTTAAGCTACTGCATCCTCCACCATTCTTCCAAGGGGCATTAAAACTGTCTTGTTAAGCTACTGCGACCTCCACCATTCTTCCAAGGGGCATTAAAACCGTCTTGTTAACCTACTGCGACCTCCACCACTTTTCCCAGGGGCATTAAAACCGTCCTGTTAAGCTACTGCGACCGCCACCATTCTTCCAAGGGTCATTAAAACCGTCTTGTTAAGCTACTGCGACCTCCACCACTTTTTCAAGGGGCATTGATATTGTCTTTTTATTCCACTGCGACCTCCACCATTCTTCCAACGAGCATTGCATTTCCTCCTAATTTTAGTCAGCTTTTGCTTTTCAATGCATAGGTGAACACTAAGGGAGACCCACTCCTCAATAATGGGTAGAACATTTTTAGTATGCTGTAATCCACGTCTGTTTCAAGGGGCATTGCAGTTCCTCATAACTTTTTGAAAGCCTTCCATTCACTGCTTAGGCCAACAGTGCACAGGAGACCCAGTTGCTATAAATGGAAACAACGGTTTAGTTAAGGCCCTCTGACCTGCATGTCACTTCCAAGGGGCATAGGAGTGCCTTTAAATTTTTGGTAGGCATTGCACTCATTGCATGCCCTATAACTGTGTAGCCGAACTTCTCCTTTTGGTACAGAAACATATCCTACAAGACATGTGTGGTTGACTGGCTTGATATTGATGTGAATGGTCCCTGTTCCTCCTGCTCTTTGTCATTTGCCACCACCTCATCCATCATTCATCACCTGAAGCTTTGTTTTAACGGGAGTCATAGAACTGGGATAGTAGCAGGAAAACATCCAGCAATCCTCGGAGGAGGTAGGATATGCGCCAAAACGCTGACCACCTCAGGCCTAGCCGCTACTACATACATGTGCATTGCATTCCAAGAAAACCAAGCCGGGCGGCTGGGGACTGAGTATGGATACCTCGCTGCCAAAGCAGCCATGAGGTAGTGTCCAGCTTCGGCCTCCTCCAAACTAAAAGCCCCATTTCAAGTGCAAGCTAGCAGTATGGTATTGCAGCCTGGGGGTGGGTGGGTGGCAGGTTGCACACTTACGCTTGCATTCCAAGAAAACAAAGCAGATGCTAACTTCTATCATTATCATCATGTTCCTCACCTTGGCACTCTCAACTCCCCTGGTGGAGAAGCCAGGGCCCACCGGAGGAGTCTGGTTCTCTGGTGGGCTCGTCCAATGCTGCCCTAAAGCAGGCCGGGCTAAGAAAAGTGTGGGGTTAACTTCCAAGGAGAAATAGGGGCGGCTGGGGACCGTGTGTGGACACCCGGTCGCGGGGCGGCTGGGGGCCGAGTATGGACACGCGGCCGCCCCCTGGCGGCTGGGGACCAAGCGTGGACACCCGGCCGCCGGGCGGCTGGGGACTGAGTATGGATACCTCGCTGCCAAAGCAGCCATGAGGTAGTGGCCAGCTTCGGCCTCCTCCAAACTAAAAGGCCCCATTTCAAGAGCAAGCTAGCAGTATGGTATTGCAGCCTGGGGGTGGGTGGGTGGCAGGCTGCATACTTGCGCTTGCATTGCAAGGAATGGGGGAGGTACAATTGAACACTGCCCTGGGACAAGGACTTGCACGGGGATAGTTGCAAGTCTGCGTCTTCTGATGCGGCAAGGATCACTTCTGATGGGCACACTTTTAGGCAGTGACCTGGGTGTCAGAGATGCTTCCAGGGGCCTTCCCCATGCTGTTCCCATGTCTTTTCAGCACTGTATGCATGTGTCACACAGCACATGGCCAGATAAGATTGTAAAATGTTAAAATGACATTTCCCTGTGAATGCATGTGTCACGGTTGAAAGCAATGCAAAAGTGCAAAAACGCATGAAAAATGCTACTTGTGAACATAGCCCAAGGTGTGGAGGAGTATTTTTGTTTTTGGTTATTTATTTTACCTTATACACAAGTCTTTACCCTGGAAAGGAAGTTCCTTAACATATTTCACAGGAAAACCATTTCAGTTTCGTTTTTGAACGTTTTATTGTGAGCCCATAAAAGTGGCTTAATACCTCTGACCACGTTGTTGACAGCAGTGACCTGGGGGTCAGAAATGCTTCCTGGGGCGATCCCCATGCTGTCCCCATGTCTTTTGAGCACTGTCACTATCGTTTTGGGCACTTTTTAGGCTTTCTACAGACTGCCGGGGGTGCCGCCGCAAAAATGCTCAGGTCTCCCATAGACTAACATTGGGCTCGTTGCTCGGGTCAAGCACCTGAGTATCACGGTGAGCTTGGCCCGAGCTTCGAGCACCTGAGCATTTTAGTGCTCGCTCAACACTAGTTATTAGTAGTGTTGAGCGAGTATGTTCTGTTAACCCTTTCGCCGAGTATGCTCGGGCCGAGCTCTGAGTATTTACAGCTGCTCGGTGATCTGTTTGAATCACTCCCGTGTGCATGATTTGCGACTGTTTGACCGTTTTATTACATGTGAGGAATGTCTATTTCTTACACATTCCTCACATGTAATAAAGCTGCCAAACAGTTGCAAATCATGCACACGGGAGTGATTCAAGCATATCACCGAGCAGCTATAAATACTCGGAGCTCGGCCCAAACGTACTCGGACAGAACATACTCGCTCAACACTAGTTATTAGCACTGGAAAGGTGTCTGACTGCTTTTCTGAAAGTGCGACTACTGAGAGAAAATGAACCTTATTCCTCCCGGGAGCTGATGACTTTTATTCTTTCAGTAATACCGGCATGCCAATGCGACTACAGTCACTGCTTTACAGTGCATCCTTGCAGAGCCGGCTTTCAGTCAGTGCCGGAGTGTGATTACAGCCGCCACTCTCAGTACGGTGAGCAGTCACGCTGGCACGCCGGTATGACTGAAAGCCTGAGATTCCCGAGAGGAATAAAGTTCATTTTCTCCCCAATGCTGCGCTTTCAGTATGATGGCCTGGTACCCTTCTAACGCTATTAACTTGCAGGTATTGATATACACCGCTGTTGTGGGATTTGATAGTTCCAGCCGTGTTGGCTGGTCCCCCCTTCCCCAGCCCTTGCCTTCCCTGATGATTCCTAGATGAAACGCGTCGGGAGTACTGTGGGGAATTTGGATTATTGATCCCATGGATAACACTGTAGGGTAATGTGTGGCTTTTTGTGATGGTTCCTTGTCCACTATTGAGGATCAACCACCTGGAATACCTCTCATTAGGACACTACCTGACCCACGGTGAGATTGTTCCTTTTATGACATGGTGTATAGCCTTTGAGAACCATATCTACTGTTCGTTGATTTACTATACTTGGTGATATTCAGAGGCATGAGGATATATATGTTTTTGTGTCTTGTTTTGGTGTTTATGTCAATAAGCCAGGAGGCTATTTAGCATTATCTATTAAAAATTATGTTTTAGCATCTCTACCCTGCTGATTTATATACATTTACTTTGCTCGGTAGAATTTTTCTATTTGAAATTTGTTATTGTAACTTGCAGATTAAGTCTATATCTGCCGATCAATAGCAGTATCCTTCATGACAGCTTCTCTTTAAACATCCATACAGAGAAATACAGCCATGAGCATTAGTCTTAAAAATCTGTGGTAATCTTTACATACTCCTTACTTGTTAATATGAGTTAGTGCTAAATTATATATTCCATTCTATTATATGTAATTCATTCAGAACTATAAAATGTATAGTTCTCACAGAAGTTGTCTTGTAGAAGTTTCCAAAGCAATTGTGTAAATGGAACCTGTCACCAGAAAAAATGCTATTAACCTGCAGATATGGGGTTAATCTGCAGGTCAATCGTGTTACTAACCTGCTCGGTGCCGCACTTACCCGAACGCTGCCGGGAGAAAATGAGCTTTATTCTCCCGGCAGCGTTCAGGTTTCAGTCACAGGGCATCGCAGGTTCAGTCACCACCCTAAGTATACAGAGCGACGGCTGTAACTGCACTCCCAGCCTTGACTGATACTGGCTCTGCATTGGGGCCGGCTGTTGGCAACCTACAATTATGCAATGGCACCCCTACTCAACGTTGGCTGACCCTGAGTGTCCTTAACTGCACAATCAACTATACACAGAGTGTGACCCAAAACAACAGCAGAACATAGTGTGCACAGACAGAGGGTGAGACACAGTGCTAAAGATTAGTGTTAAGCGAGTATGTTCTATTAACCCTTTCGCCGAGTATGCTCGGGCGAGCTCCGAGTATTTACAGCTGCTCGGTGATATGTTTGAATCGCTCCCGTGTGCATGATTTGCGACTGTTTGACAGTTTTAATACATGTGAGGAATGTCTATTTCTTACACATTCCTCGCATGTAATAAAGCTGTCAAACATTTGCAAATCATGCACATGGGAGCAATTCAAATATATCACAGAGCAGCTGTAAATACTCGGAGCTCGCCCGAGCATACTTGGAACAGAACATACTCGCTCAACACTACTAAAGATGTGTTCACATAGTCATACATGAAAGACAGAAGGAAAAGAAAGGAACCCAAAAAGACCTTTGGTATACGTCAAAACCCCCGTACCCTGAATGTAATAAAATGGGAAAGTGCTGAGAAAGGGAACATGAAAACAAACCACAGGAGAAATAATAGAGAAAACCTCAGCAAGATAATCCTTCACTGGGGAGCTGGGACTCCAAACATCCATCTAACTTGGAATATAGCCAGCAAACACTGCATGTGCCATGAGAGTATAAATAGACCCTCCCAAGGTGTCATAG
This sequence comes from Phyllobates terribilis, assembly GCF_046119375.1. Classification (NCBI taxonomy): domain Eukaryota; kingdom Metazoa; phylum Chordata; class Amphibia; order Anura; family Dendrobatidae; genus Phyllobates; species Phyllobates terribilis. The sequence goes on along the minus strand of NW_027362761.1, from coordinate 112,326,773 downwards.
GGCAAACCAAACAAGGAAGTGAAAACACCTGCATAGAAGCAACAAAACAAAGGAAAGAGCATAATCAACAGTTGGATAAATACAACACAGACTGTGGTCCAACAGAGAGGGAAACCGACCCACAGCTAGAGGTCACTGGATCGAGCCATGACACTGAACTTGCATTAGAATGATTAGCACACACAGTAATACAGCACCACTCCTGCAGTAGATCAGATGTTTATTTTTTTTTCTAGGAATTACATTTCTCTTTTTTTTATTTTCACCCATTTATTGTTCAAACATTACATTCTCATAATTTATATAATTTTATAATGCTATTCCCTGTTTATATTTGTACATTTTCACACTGTGATGGTAACAATCGGTAACAACCAGAAGACCATTCTTTGTTACTGTGATACCACAGGGACCCTCGAGGTCCTGTGTCACGACCAGAGCAACCAAAGATGAGTCCGGATTAAACATGGTGACATTGTTCTTGCCTTTATCTGCTACCAGAAAATTGCCATTTACATCTACACACACCCCAGATGGGTTTATAAAATTGAAATGGCTGCCATAAGTGGGTCCAATTGTCTTTTTAATTGTACGTTCAGTGTCTATAATCTTGAGACAACAACCTGCATGTTGTCCAAACAATTGTCCTTCTGTCACCAGCAAGTCTTCATCCTATGGGAGAAAAAATATTATAGCTTGTTACTATATGGATAACTATTAGGGTGAATTCACATGGCTTGGATGTAATGTTCCTGAGCATAGAATGGATGTGGCTTGCCACCTCTACACTGGAGAAGGAGGGGATTATCTCGGAGTTGGGGGACACTGTTGCGGGGACACTGTTGCGCTTCTACAGGTCAGGTATTGTGACCTGTAGAAGCGCAGCTATTCATGAAACGGGCGTCGTCCTCCAGGTGTACCACCCTTTTCCACGCTTCATGTTTTAATGTGACTCAATAAAGGTGAATATTTTCTATGCACCAGTGAGGCTATCCTTTACTTCTTTAGTGATATTTTAGATGGACTGTTTTCTTCTGATAAGCACCCTGTACCTGAGGGAGAGGTGTTATGTGTCTGTACTGAGAGACTTCATAGTACAGAGGAGTCATTTTTTTGTGCTTTTCTTCTTGTTGCAAAAGCAGACACTGCATGGGGGGAGGGAACTAGCAAAAGTGTCGTAAGAAAAAGATTGTACACTTTCAGAAAACTTTGTCTCATACCTATAATTTGATGCTTTACTTACCCTTATGGGTCCATCGCAGTGTCTACACCATTGCCTTGGTCTTTGTTTTATGGCTGCAATCAATCCATGAGCTCAGTGACTCTGCTCATGTAGATGGCACAAGTCGCACAGAGCTGCTGAGTTCACTGACTGGCTGTAGTGACTTCAATTTGACATTACTGCAATTAACAGAGACTAAAGCAGTGGCGGAGACACTCAGATGGACCCCAGAAGGGTACGTAAACCACAATTGTTTATTTTTACAACAAACTGTGCATATGAGTAAAAGTTTTCTAAAAAGGGACAACCCCTTTAAAGCAGTATGTAAAAGGAAAACATATAGGGTCCTTTGGGCCACCTGAAATACATGGTCCTCCTATAGCAACGTTCCTGTCCATTCCTAAACCTCTCGATGGCTGCTACTTTGTGAAGTAAGGACTATAATATTAACTTTTACCGACTTTATTTCCAATTTTGGAACATTTCTTTATCATGTCACATTTTGTGTAAGAACAAAATATCTGCAGGCTTTTTGCTGCCCATCCCAAGTATGAGCTATGCCTTTATAAGTAATTAAACAAGGTTGTTTGCCAAGGTAGAAATGCTACACAAAGCAGATGGTACACAAGACAGGTTGTAACAAGTTTTCACTTTATCAAGTAGGGGCTGGTAAAAACAACAGAAAACTGCAAACATTTTTATTCTTTCAGTCTGACAACGCCTAAAAGATAGTTTGGGCACACAAGGATAGTTCTAGTGCTTCAGTCTGCATGACTGGTAAATTTGGCACTTCCCATCGCAACTCACCATATATTGTGCAACAATCCAATGTATAAAATGTATTGTTCACCTTATTTAAAGAGAATGTACATGGTTTTCATATTTGAATTCCAAGTCACTAGACATTTATAAGCCATGCACCCGTTTAGCCCCAGAATTATCCTAAACCAGCAAAAATTACGAGATGAAATATTATTATTTTTTCTTTTCTTTTTGTATATTTAAAAGCAACCTGTCACGATATACATGCAGTCTGATCTGTGGCATGGATGGTATAGAGAAGCTGAGCAGAATGATATATGGGTTTGTTCAAAAAGATTCAGTATAACTAGTATTTGATTCATTAAGATCCCTGGGGTTTGTATGTATGAGTCCAGTGCCGGTCTTACTAGTGATTGACAGCTATCTCTGCAAGCAGAGTCATACAGAGAAGGCTGTCAGTCACTGAATAGGACCGCCCACTAGACTCTTACAAACATAAGGGATTTTAATGAATAAAATGCTAGTTAAACTAAAACTTTTACTTCAAAAATGTATATATACCTGATGAGCTCCTCCTGCTTTGTAGCATCCAGCCTGGAGATCACATACTATTTTCAACACAACAAGTTCCCTTTAAATATCACTTCAAGATTCCATGTTGTTCTTTACATTGAAGTGTCATGGCTCGGTTTTGGTACTCGATCCGTTGACTTCTTGCTGCGTGGTCGGCTTCCCCCTCTGCTGAGCCACAACCTATTTGGTCTCTGTCCAGCTGATAGTTGCCTTGTCTTGTCGTTGCTTTCCTTTCCTTGGTTTGTTTCTATTCAGGTGTCTCTCACTTCCTCATTTGGTTCTTTGCTATCACATCTTGGGAGGGGCTATTTATGCTCACCTTGCAATTGCTGACTATACTTTAATGGATTAATTGGTGTTCCAGCTCCTCAGCTAGAGATTATCTTGCCTGGTTAATCTCTGTTGCTTTTCCTGCGGTTTGTTTGTGAGTCTTCCTCCCCCGCACCCTTCTCTTTTTTTACATCTAGGAGGTTTCCACGTGTTCCGTTTGTATTTTGGTTCCTCTTATTTTCCTCCGTATTTCCTGTGTGACTGTGTGGACACGTTCTTGGGCCTGGTCCTCTTCTTCAGATTTATGTTTAATTCATTTTCTAGTTATTGTTTTAGTGTTACACAGTATTTATAGATCGGGTGCAGTTAAGGATATTCAGGGTCAGTCGACGTTGAGTGGTCGCACCATGACATTTACTTAGGATGTCAACCTCCGAAGTCAGGCAGGGACAAGTCCGGGTCAGATTAATGACTTTCCTTGTCTGAACAGGGACCTGTTGTTCGCAGGTGTTGTGTCTTTCCTGGTTTTTATGTTACCTGTGTGAGTGTGTTTATACTGTCATAACATGAAGATTGTTCTTAATGACATTGGCTGTATGTTTGGGGTCGTCCAGCTACAGAATACATTTGCAGCCAATCAGACACCTCCCTGAAGGTATTGTGGATAGATCCACCTGTATTTCTCAACATTGAGGACACCATTAATCTTGACCAAATTCCCAATCCAGTTTGCTGACATGCAGCACCAGAACTGTAAGGAACCTCCACTTAGCTTCACTGTTGCCTGCAGACACTTATTATTGGACCACTCTCCAGACTTTCATGAGACAAACTGCCTTCTGTTAGAGCCAAATTTTTCACATTTATTTCTCATCAGTCCAGACCCCTACTGCCTTTTTTCTGCACCCTAGTTCCTATGTTTTCATGCATATTTTAGTCACTTAATCTTGTTTCCATGTTGAAAATATTGTTTTTGACTGCAATTTTTTCCATGAATAGCACTTCTTGTCCGACTTCTCTGAACAGTAGATGGGTGTACCTGGGTCCTACCGTTTGCTGCTAGTTCTGAGCTGATGGCACTGCTCAACATATTCCGATTTCAAAGGTAAGAAGCGTGATGTGTCTTTCGTGTACAGCACTAAGTCATCGGTTGACCAATTCATCTAAGGTCCTCAATGTTGCCCATTTCTTGGTGTCCTCAATGCTAAGAAATACAGGCAGATACCTATCCATAACGCAATACCATAAGGGATGCATCAGATTGGTCCCAAATTTATTCTGCAGCAGGCAAATGACCCCAAACATACAGCCAATAAAGAATTATCTCCAGCATAAAAAAGAATAACCAGTCCTGGAAGTGATGATATAGCCCCCACAGAGGCATGGTCTCAGCATCATTGAGTCTTGGTGGGATTACATGAAGAGACAGAAAGATTTGGGGAAGCCTACATCCACAGAAGTTCTGCGGTTACTTCTCCAAGATGTTTGGAACAGACCGTCTGTTAAGTTCCTTCAAAATCTGTGCAAGTGGACCTAAAAGGATTGATGCTTTGATGCTGTTTTGAAGGCAAAGGGTGGTCACATCAAATATTGATTTGATTTAGATTTCCAATTTGTTCATTCACTTTGCATTTTGTTAACCCCTTTACCGCCCAAGGTGGTTTGCACGTTAATGACCAGGCCAATTTTTACAATTCTGACCACTGTCACTTTATGAGGTAATTACTCTGGAACGCTTCAACGGATCTCCATGATTCTGAGAATTTTTTTTCGTGACATATTGTACTTCATGATTGTGGTAAAATTTCTTCGATATCACTTGCGTTTATTTGTGAAAAAAATGGAAATTTGGCGAAAATGTTGCAATTTTCAATATTTGAATTTTTATGCCCTTAAATCAGAGAGATATGTCACACAAAATAGTTAATAAATAACATTTCCCACATGTCTACTTTACATCCGCACAATTTTGGAACCAAAATTTTTTTTTATTAGGGAGCTATAAGGGTTAAAAGTTGACCAGTGATTTCTCATTTTTCCAACAAAATTTGCAAAAACATTTTTTTAGGGACCACATCACATTTGAAGTCACTTTGAGGGGTCTTTAAAAACTGCACCCCTCAAGGTGCTCAAAACCACATTCAAGAACTTTAGTAAACCTTCAGGTGCTTCACAGGAATTTTTGGAATGTGGAAGAAAAAAATGAACATTTAACTTTTTTCACAAAAATGTTATTTTAGACGCAATTTTTTTTATTTTCGCAGGGGTAACAGGAAAAAATGGACCCCTAAATTTGTTGTGCAATTTCACCTGAGCATGCAGATACCCCATATGTGGGTAAAAACCACTGTTTGGACGCATGGCAGGGTTCGGAAGGGAAGGAGCGCCATTTGACTTTTTTAATATAAAATTTGCTTGAATAATTAGCGGACGCCATGTTGCGTTTGGGGAGCCCCTGATGTGCCTAAACAGTGGAAACCCCCCACAAGTGACACCATTTTGGAAACTAGACCCCTCAGGGAACTTATCTAGATGTGTGGTGAGCACCTTGAACCCCCAGGTGCTTCACAGAAGTTTAGAACATTCAGCCGTAAAAATAAAATTTTCACATTTTTCCCATAAAAATGTTTTTCAGCCCCCAATTTTGCATTTTCATAAGGGTAACAGGAGAAATTGCACCATGTAGTTTGTTGAGCAATTTATCCTGAGTAAGCAGATACCCCATATGTGGGGGAAAACCACTGTTTGGGTGCAAGGCAGGGTTCGGAAGGGAAGGAGTGCCATTTGACTTTTTGATTGTAAAATTTGCTTGAATAATTAGCGGACGCCATGTTGCGTTTGGAGAGCCCCTGATGTGCCTAAACAGTGGAAACAACCCACAAGTGACACCATTTTGGAAACTAGACCCCTCAGGGAACTTATCTATATGTGTGGTGAGCACCTTGAACCCCCAGGTGCTTCACAGAAGTTTAGAACATGGAGCCGTGAAAATAAAATTTTCACATTTTTCCCACAAAAATGTTTTTCAGCCCCCAGTTTTGCATTTTCATAAGTGTAACAGGAGAAATTGCACCATGCAACTTGTTGTGCAATCTCTCCTGAGTAAGCCGATACCCCATATGTGGGGGAAAACCACTGCTTGGGCATATGGCAGGGTTCGGAAGGGAAGGAGCACCATTTGACTTTTTGAATGTAAAAACTGCTTAAATAATTAGCGGATGTGGCCCTGATGTGCCTAAACAGTGGAAACCCCCCACAAGTGACACCATTTTGGAAACTAGACCCTCAAGGAACTTATCTAGATGTGTGGTGAGCACCATGAACCCCCAAGTGGTTTACAGAAGTTTATAACATGGAGCCGTGAAAATAAAAAATTCAAACTTTTTCCACAAAAATAATGTTTTAGCCCCAATTTTTTTATTTTTACAAGGGTAAGAGGAGAAAATAGACCCCAAAAACTTTTGTGCAATTTCTCCTGAGTACGCCAATACCCCATATGTGGGGAAATACAGTGTTTGGGCGCACTGCAGAGTTCAGAAGGGAAGGAGCACTGTGTGACTTTTTGAACGCAAAATTGGCTGGAATCGAGAGCGGACACCATGTCGCATTTGGAGAGCCCCTGATGTGCCTAAATAGTGGAAACCCCCCACAAGTGACTCCATTTTGGAAACTAAACCCCTCAAGGATTTTATCAAGGGGTATAGTGAACATTTTGAACCCAGAGGTACGACACAGAACTTGATAACATTAGGTCATCATATTGAATAAGTTGTCATTAGTCTTGAGCGCAAGTGCTTGCTACTTGAGTTTGCATCGGGTACTCAGGTATGCACCATGTATCGCGGGTGCTCGAGTGACATGCTCGAGTCTCCACCCACATGTTTCACGGTTATTAGACACCGCAAAAAAACATGCGGGGATCGCTCGTGCATGGCAGGCAATCCCCGCAAGTTTTTTTTGGCCGCGAAGCATATGGGGCGGAGACTCGAGCATGTCACTCGAGCATCCGCGATACTCAGTGCATACCCGAGCACCCAATGCAAACTCAAGTAGCGAGCACTTGCGCTCAACACTAGTCGCCATATCGTCATCTTTTTTTTACTTTTGAAAAAAATCCCAACCCTAACCCAAGCCCAACCCTAACACCAACCCCAACCCTTACCCTAGCAAAACCCTAGCCCAACCCTAACCCCAACCCCAACCCTAGCACAACCCTAACCCTAACCCTAGAGTTTATTTTTTACGCCGTTCCTCGTGCGGTATAAGTGATTAGACGACTTTATTCTTCGAGTCAGTGTGATTACAGTGATACCAGAATAATATCGGGTTTTTATGATTGACAGCTGCCACACAGTAAAAGACGCATTTTTTTGTAAAATCTAGTTTTTGCATCGCCATATTTTGAGAGCTATAATTTTTCCATATTTTGGCCAACAGAGTCATGTGATGGCTTGTTTTTTGCCGGATGAGTTGACGTTGTTATTGGTGCCATTTTCAGACAGGTGACATTTTTTGATCACTTTCTATTCCGATTTTTGGGAGCAGAATAAGCAAAAACCAACAATTCAGGAATTGTGTTTTTTAAAAAATTTTTTTAGACCGTTCCGTGTGTGGTAAAATTGATAAGGCAGATTTACTCTTCGGGTCAGTACGTTTACAGCGGTACCACATTTATATCGTTTTTCTATGTTTTGGCGATTTTACACAATAAAAGCTATTTTATAGAAAAAATTATTTTTTTGCATCACTTTATTCTGAGAGCTATAACTTTTTTTTATTTTTTGGCTGATGGAGTTGTATGGCAGCTTGTTTTTTGCGGGACAAGATGACGTTTTCAGCGGTACCATTTTTATTTATATTCGTTTTTTTGATCGCGTGTTATTCCATTTTTTGTTTGGCGGTATGATGATAAAGAGTTGTTTTTTGCTTCGTTTTTTTTTTTTTACCGTGTTCACTAAAGGGGTTAACTAGTGGGACAGTTTTATAGGTCAGATCGTTCCTGACACGGCGATACCAAGTATGTGTACTTTTATTGTTTTTTTTTTCATAATAATATTTATTGATGGGTACATTATATTTTTATTTTTGGTGGATTATTTATTTTTTTAAATATTTTTACAAATTTTTTTTTTCTTTCATTTTTTAACACTTTTTTTACTTTTATTCTTTGTCCCACTATGTGACTTTCACTTTTTTTATTCTGATCGCCTGTATAGCATAGGGATGGAGCACCATCCCTGTGTTATACAGGCTGTCAGCGCTGCAGATGCAGAAAATACTTTGGTCATGCACTGCGCATGACCAAAGTATCTTCCTGCTGTCTGGTGACCTGGATATTGTCATGACGACATCGGGTCATCATGGCAACATCCGGGAAGCCACGGCAGACAGCGTTGGACGCCGGCAGGAGAGGTGAGTATCACGATCTTCTCCCCTTGTCACCGCAATGCTGCGATCGACTTTAATCCCAGCATTGCGGGGGTTAATGTGCCGGGAGCGGTGCGGGACCGCTCCCAACACATAACACCGGGTGTAAGCTGTGACAATCAGCTGACACCCGGCGGCGATCGCGGCCGCACAGCCTGTGTGCGGGGGCGATCGTCATGACGTACTAATACGTATCTGGCTCTTAAGTCCCAGAGCGCAGATACGTATTAGTACGTCTTGGGCTTTAAAGGGGTTAAATGCTAAAAATAAACTATTAACACTTCTATGTTTTAGAGCATTCTTATGTTGCAGCATTTTTTGCTGCATAAAACGTTTGCAAAGTACTGTATGTAGGGTTTACTGTGTGATTTCCATCACCTATTGTTAAAGAGAATCTGTCTATAAGATAACAACCACCCCCCCCCCCCAAAAAAAAGCGTGTGTATGGTCATGCTTGTCTTTAATATGTAAATCCATCGACACCTCTTTATCTTCTATTTATTGCTGCTTTCCCAAATAATTAATATTTAAATTCATATACAAATGATGTCCTTTTGGCATGGCAGAACACATAAAGGGGTTGTATGGTCAAAAGTGATAAGTCTGAAGTCACTCTGTGTGACTGAAGACTTATGAATCCTCCTAGCACAGTCATTGTGCTCTGCGGGGATTCGCTGGTATGAGACCCGGTAACGAAGGGTGTGTATACGCTATACATACCCCCGGCCAGTGGGCGTGGCCTCGCTCCCCATACACTTGTACTGAGCGAGGTCGCGCCTTCTAGTCGGACGTGTCCACTGGCCGTCCACGTCAGTAGATGGGGCGTGACCTCACTCCATACAAGTGAATGGAGAGAGACGGCGCTGAATGGCCGGGGGATTCATAAGTCTGCAGAGTGACTGCAGACTTATCACTTTTGACCGGACAACCTCTTTAAGGAGCCACTACCTCCTGAAATTGTTCCCCTGCCCAGCACCAGCCTCTTTAGCATGATTGATAGCTCACTGTCTGATTTTCTTGCTTGGCGTCTGATGTCACCCAGACATTAAGCTATCCATTAAGCTAAAAAGGCTCGTGCATGTCAGGGAAACAACCTTAGGAGGCTTTTTTTGCAAGAAAAAATTAACCTTCATTTTATATACTGAAAAATGTTATCACACATTCAGGAGGAGCGTGTAGGCAAGTACAGCACTATATACACTTTAAGACAAGAGAAGTCAAGTATAATGCTTTCCTGTTCTCGGCAAAAAGTGTCTTAGACGTCATATTTTTATACTTCATATTCAATACAGTAAAGAGAGACAAGCAGAGCACACACGGTGCACAAATTGAAATGACCCCAACACAGAGAGATATTAAAAATGTTAGAACGATGGGAATGAGGTGGAAAGTCTTGAAGGGCTGTACTTACATTTTTCCCATTACATGGTCTGCAAAGATCAAATCATTAAAGGGAACCTGTTAGCAAGTTAGCAATTGATCTAATCTGTGTTAGGTCGCTGTAATGCAGATTAATTCCATACCTTTGTTTTATTCAATTCTTTATTACAATCCCGAGTAATCGCTCTTCCAATTTCTTTTTGTAAATGAGCCGCAGATGGCGCTTGGCCCTGCACTTACAGCAATCCAGCCTCCCTCCTTCTTTCCCCGCCCACTGCTGTCCTCTGATCACTGAATGACAGGTCACTCTTGTCTGCGTGACCTGCCTCCCTCACCGTAGATTCCTTTTGACAGTGCATGTGGAGATCTATAATCCGGCTCTCATAATAGTCATCAGGACTTGACTGCGAATGCACCGCCCTGGGGAATGATGACCACTGCTTGAGATCTCTGTACGGAAAGGTATAGAATTAATATAGAAAGCAGAAAAATCCAGCTCACAGACAAAGAGGGCTTGTCGCTCGAAACGCGTTGAAAGATGCCTCTTTTTTGTGAAAACACAATTTTAATCTTTGCTTCATGTACCTTGGAAAATAAAATGCACTTTTTTGGACTTTATCTGTGAGCTGGATTTTTCTGCTTTCTCTATTGGATGTTGCGCCCTGGCCAGGTGCAATCCGTGCTCCAGAAGTGTGGAACTGCAGGTGGTGAGCTGGATTTACTTCTGTGACTTTAATGAATGTGAATTAATATGAATTATAGCGACCTAGAACAGATTCGATCTGTTGAAGGGGTTCTAAAAACTGCTGACATGTTCAATGTAAAGCTTCCAAAATTGAAGAAAAATACAATTAAAATACAGGTTAAAGATATTTCTCTGAACTGCCTACGGCTTTGATGAAATTGGTCAGAGATATTAGATCTGACAGGTACAGATAAAAATCTAGCAATTCCATCTGATCATAGGGCGAGTTCCTGTTAAAGGGAGTTTTACCCCTTAGGTGTGGTGTAAGTTTTCACATGTACCGGAGACACTTACACATGTATTCAAATGAATGAGTTTGCGCACATGTCAGTGTGTCAGTGTGTTTCCACGAACCGTGTGTCCGTGGGCAAAACATGCTGACATGTTAGTTTTTTGCATGCCGCACAGCGTCCCACACATGTGCACACTGATGACACAAGGATGACACCCGTGTGTCATCAGTATCGCACGTACCAGGGCCTGGGAATCAGTGGTACAGTTAGTGCTGTTCCCCGTCGCCGGGTGCTGGAGGCACCTCTCATCATTGTCCCTTGCTTGCGCTGCGATCAGCATGAGAAGGGGACAATGTTGAGAGTTGTATTCTGCCCCCGCTGTCTCCAACAAGTGTAAAATTAAGAATAAAATAAAAAACACTTATACTCACCATTACACCTAATTCCCTGAAGCCATTGTCACCTGTAAACAAACCACCAAAAATAAAAAAACACAATATCCCTCGCCTGTCCAAAGATTAAATAATCCAGTGTCCCACACTGTAATCCATCTGTGTGACATTTCTTCACCAGCGTGTGCGGTGGTGTGAGGCGACCGCACATGCTGAGGAGCTGGGGAGAATGACTCGATGCAGCGAGCTCACCCCTGAACTGCGCTAAACTCACTGACTGACAGTGATATAAATGAAGAAAAAAAAACTAAAAAATGGTAATATAAATACATAAGTATATATAGAAATATAAATCAATTTATTAGGGAACAATTGGACAAACAATTAAAAGCATTTAAAAATTCATCACCATGTTGGCACCTGATTCTACACAGATAATTACAAGAATCAAATAAAGTGCTCAAAAAGTGGCATAATTAATCACCCAGGTAATCCCATAATTGCACAAAGATGTCCTGGCGCCGTGTCCCAATGAGGAACACAATCTAAGGATGTTATATATAGTGTAAGAAAATTACAGAATAACACTCAGAAAGATAGTACCCTCAAAATATCAAAGATGTCACAAGATACAAGGCTACCTAAAGACGCCCTACATATACAGGATGATCCAATGAGTCAGTAGACATATATTATGCAAAGAGTCCTGTAAGGAAACAATAAGTAACCCTATAATAGCCCTAAGCACATGACATAAGAAATATGCCAAAGGCACATGAGGGACCCAAAGAGAGGACAGTAGACCCTAAAAAGAATGCACCATGTGAGGATTCATACAATAAATCTGCATCCAAGGAATATTTGCAAGCAAGACACTGGACTAGACGATAAGGATACCTACTGGAACCTAGGAACCCATATAGTTGGTGAGAGGGGAATGAAGTAACCGAGCACAGTGCAGCAGGGGGAGAGCCCCACGCGTATCGCCGTGTCTAGCACAGCTTCGTCAGCTCACTGAGCTCAGCACAGTTCATGGGCCTGCTCGCTGCAGCGTCATAGAGGCAGTGTAGGAAGCTATTACAGTCATGGCTCACTGTACTGTGAGTGGTGGCTGTAAGCACGTCCCAGCAGTTTGACTAACAGCTGGTGATGCACTGCATCTGTGCAGAGTGAGCTGTCAAGATCCTGCGTATGCTGTGATCGGTAACTGTAGCCAACTCCATGCTCGCCTCCACAACTGGTAGCCAGCAGATCTCTGGAGAAAAGAAGGTAATTTTTTTCCAGTAGCCGCACTTTTAGTAAGGTGACCGGACAGCATTGTAACGCTAATAACCTGCAGATTGATCAATTTCTGCAGGTAAATAGTGTTTTCTGAGATTAACCAGTTCACTTTAATGACCAAGCCCCATTCTTCAAATGTGACTTGTCATTCTGGACAACTCCGGAATCCTTTAACCTATCCTAGTGATTCTACTAAACAAAAGAAAAAGAGGTATACAAAACAGAGGGATCACCTATAAATAACAATACATAATTAAATTTTATTGAAAATACAAGCCACAAAAAAAGGGTAAAAACAATGAGGACCCCCCCTTGCGGAATTAGTTGACGTTTTTCATCTAATACCATTTTTTTTTACATACAACTTTTTGATTGATATTTATTACATTTTTTTGTGACAGTATGATGAAAAAATTACTTTTTTTCGTGTTATTTGTTTTGTTTGTTTTGTTTTTTTGTTGCTGTTTTTAACCCTTTTACAACCCAAGGTGGTTTGCAAGTTAATGACCAGGCCAATTTTTACAATTCTGACCACTGTCACTTTATGAGGTAATTACTCTGGAACGCTTCAACAGATCCCCCTGATTCTGAGATTGTTTTTTCGTGACATATTGTACTTCATGACTGTGGTAAAATTTCTTCGATATCACTTGTGTTTATTTGTGAAAAAAACAGATATTTGGCAAAAATTTTGAAAATTTTACAATTTTCAAAATTTTAATTTTTATGCCCTTGAATCAGAGAGATATGTCACACAAAATGGTTAATAAATAACATTTCCCACATGTCTACTTTACATCAGCACAATTTTGGAACCAACATTTTTTCTTATTTTTTCTATAAGGGTTAATAGTTGACCAGCGATTTCTCATTTTTCCAACAAAATTTACAAAACCATTTTTTAGGGACCACATCATATTTGAAGTCACTTTGAGGGGTCTTTATGACAGAAAATACCCAAAAGTGACACCATTCTAAAAACTGCACCCTTCAAGGTGCTCAAAACCACATTCAAGAACTTTATTAACCCTTTAGGTGCTTCACAGGAATTTTTGGAATGTGGAAGAAAAAAATTAACATTTAACTTTTTTCACAAAAATGTTACTTTAGACCCAATTTTTTTTATTTTCGCAGGGGTAACAGGAAAAAATGGACCCCTAAATTTGTTGTTCAATTTCCCCTGAGCACGCAGATACCCCATATGAGGGGAAAAGACACTGTTTAGGCACACGGCAGGGTTCGGAAGGGAAGGAGCGCCATTTGACTTTTTGATTGTAAAATTTGCTTGAATAATTAGCGGACGCCATGTTGCGTTTGGAGAGCCCCTGATGTGCATAAACAGTGGAAACCCCCCACAAGTGACACCATTCTGGAAACTAGACCCCTCAAGGTACTTATCTAGATGTGTGGTGAGCACCTTGAACCCCCAGGTGCTTCACAGAAGTTTATAACATTGAGCCGTAAAAATAAAATTTTTACATTTTTCCCACAAAAATGTTTTTCAGCCCCCAATTTTGCATTTTCATAAGGGTAACAGGAGAAATTGCACCATGCAGTTTGTTGTTCAATTTCTCCTGAGTGAGCAGATACCCCATATGTGGGGAAAAAACACTGTTTGGGCACAGGGCAGGGTTCAGAAGGGAAGGAGCGCCATTTGACTTTTTGATTGTAAAATTTGCTTGAATAATTAGCGGACGCCATGTTGCGTTTGGAGAGCCCCTGATGTGCCTAAACAATGGAAACCCCCCCCAAGTGACACCATTCTGGAAACTAGACCCCTCAAGGTACTTATCTAGATGTGTGGTGAGCACCCTGAACCCCCAAGTCCTTTACAGTTGTTTATAACATTGAGCCGTGAAAATAAAAAAATCTAACTTTTTCCACAAAAATTATGTTTTAGCCCCAATTTATTTATTTTCACAAGGGTAAGAGGAGAAAATGGACCCCAAAAATTTTGTGCAATTTCTCCTGAGTACGCCAATACCCCATACGTGGGGAAAATACAGTGTTTGGGCGCATGGCAGAGTTCAGAAGGGAAGGAGCACTGTGTGACTTTTTGAACGCAAAATCGGCTGGAATCGAGAGCGGACGCCATGTCGCGTTTGGAGAGCCCCTGATGTGCCTAAATAGTGGAAACCCCACACAAGTGACCTCATTTTGGAAACTACACCCCTCAAGGATTTTATCAAGGGGTATAGTGAACATTTTGAACCCAGAGGTACGACACAGAATTTGATAACATTAGGTTATCATATTGAATAAGTTGTCATTAGTCTTGAGCGCAAGTGCTCGCTACTTGAGTTTACACTGGGTACTCAGGTATTCACGATGTATCAAGGGTGCTCGAGTGATCGCTCGTGCATGGCAGGCAATCCCCGCAAGGTTTTTTTGACCGCGAAGCATATGGGGCGGAGACTCGAGCATGTCACTTGAGCACCCACGATACTCAATGCATACCCGAGCACCCGATGCAAACTAAAGTAGCGAGCACTTGCATTCAACACTAGTCGCCATATCGTCATCTTTTTTTTTTTTTTTACTTTTGACCCTAGCCCAACCCTAACCCTAGCCCAACCCTAACGCTAGCACAACCCTAACCCTAGCACAACCCTAACCCCAACCCCAACCCTAACCCTAGCACAACCCTAACCCGAGAGTTTGGTTTTTAACGCCGTTCCTCGTGCGGTATAAGTGATTAGACGACTCTATTCTTCGGGTCGGTGCGACTACAGAGATACCAGAATCATATCGGGTTTTTATGATTGACAGCTGTCACACACTAAAAGACACATTTTTTTTGTAAAATCTAGTTTTTGCATAGCCATATTTTGAGAGCTATAATTTTTCCATATTTTGGCCGACAGAGTCATGTAATGGCTTGTTTTTTGCGGGATGAGTTGACGTTTTTATTGGTGCCATTTTAAGGCACTTGACATTTTGATCGCTTTCTATTCCAATTTTTGGGAGGCAGAATAAACAAAAACCAACAATTTTTTATTCTGCTCCACGTGTGGTAAAATTGATAAGGTAACTTTATTCTTCGAGTCAGTACGTTTACAGCGGTACCACATTTATATAGTTTTTCTATGTTTTGGCGCTTTTACATAATAAAAGCAATTTTATAGAAAAAATTATTTTTTTGCATCGCTTTATTCTGAGAGCTATAACTTTTTTATTTTTCAGCTGATGGAATTGTATGGCAGCTTGTTTTTTGCAGGACGAGATGACGTTTTCAGCGGTACCATTTTTATTTATATTTGTCTTTTTGATCGTATGTTATTCCATTTTTTGTTTGGCGGTATAATGATGAAGCATTGTTTTTTGCTTCGTTTTTTTTTTTTACCATGTTCACCGAAGGGGTTAACTAGTGGGACAGTTTTATAGGTCAGGTCGTTCCGGACGCGGCAATACTAAATATGTGTACTTTTTTTTTTCTTTTTTTCATAATAATATTTATTGATGGGTACATTATATTTTTATTTTTGGTGGATTCTTTTTTTTTTTATATTTTTACAATTTTTTTTTTTTTTTTCACTTTCTGACAGTTTTTTTACTTTTATACTTTGTCCCACTATGGGACTTTCACTTTTTTATTCTGATCGCCTGTATAGCACAGGAATGCAGCACCATCCCTGTGCCATGCTGGCTGTCAGCGCTGCACAGTGAGAAGATAGTTTGGTCATGCACTGAGCATGACCAAAAAATCTTCCTGCTGTCTGGTGACCCGGATGTTGTCATGACGACATCGGGTCGTCATGGCAACATCCGGGAAGCCGCGGCAGACAGCGCTGGAGGCCGGTAGAGGAGGTGAGTATCGAGATCACCTCCCCTTAGTCACCGCAATGCTGCGATCGACTTCGATTGCAGCATTGCGGGGGTTAATGTGCCGGGAGTGGTGCGGGACCGCTCCCAGCGCATAGCACCGGGTGTCAGCTGTGACAATCAGCTGACACCCGGCGGCGATCGCACCCGCACAGCCTGTGTGCGCACGCGATCGCCATGACGTACTAATACGGGTCAGGCTCTTAAAGCCCAGGGCACAGACGTGTATTAATACGTCATGGGCTTTAAAGGGGTTAAAGGGGTTGTTCTGTACTATTAATAATGTGCCAATCTATTTTTATGGTGAAAAGAAGCTTCTTTGTAACTACCTTATGTTGCCGTTACTGCCTGTGAGCAGCGCTACCGCGGGCCGCTCACATGCATCACGTGACCCCGCGCTGATGTCACATCAAGTGAGGCGTGACATCAGTGACGCGGTCCCCGCGGTGGATGCTGGGCTGTGGGCGGGGTTACCCAGCATCCACCGCGCGCTTTCCCAATAAATGGGGAGAGGGAGAGCGCATGGTGGATGCCGGGTGTGACGCACTGGGTAACCCCGCCACAGCCCAGCATCCACCGTGGAACGCAGAAGTGAGTACCCCCAGCTGCATCCGGAACCATGGCGTAACATCAGCGGATGTCAGAGCCGGCTGCAGCGGGGGGTCACGTGATGCCTGTGAACGGCAAGTGATAGCGCCATTCACAGGCAGTAACAGCAACGTAAGGTAATTACAAAGAAACTTCTATTCTTCATAAAAATAGATAGGCATATTATTAATAGTACTGGACAACCCCTTTAATGGTGTTTGCCTTACAGAATAAATAGCATAAGAGTTTTATAGTTTGGTTTGTTCCAGACGTGGCATACCAATTGTGTTTGGTTTTTTATTTATTTTTACATAAAAGTTGCATTTTTAATGGCAAAACAGCTTTTCTTAATTTTTTTTGTGTTTTTTATTTACGTTTTTACAAAAAATTGTTTTACTTAGTACCATTTTGAGAATTTGTTAAAATATTTTTACTGTTGGTCTCATAGATTGGCTACCGTGGGTAGCAATAGTTCCTACCGCAATTCGAGGTCATCTAATGACCTCCGGATACGGGGGCCTTTTAGTTTCTGCTATCATCAGGGAGTAATGGGCTGTGTCAGTGTGAAACTGATGAGTCTCATTCACTGCAGTACATGATTATACACATTAGGCTTGTATAAGAGTGTGAAAATGTGCTGCTAGGGAAGAAGGATTGGAGGGGTTGTTTTTTTGTTTCTTTTTGTTATTGTTTGGAAAAAAATATTTAATAAAAATTACTTGAATAAAAATGAGATCATTCTCTAATAAATAGCACTTTTACTACATACTGTACTTTGTACGGTGTCATATCTTTTGATAATAATAGATAAAGTCCACATTTAGGCGGATATTAGAAAATCTGCAAAATTGTGGCGAGTATTATATCTACTGTTGATTTATTACTTATTAACTTTCTACTTTTACCTGTTTGTGTCTTGGATATGATTATGTACGTTTTATCTTAATCTAAAATATACGGTAAATTTAAAATTGAATTATGAAACATCAATGAAAGGCCATACCTTGCTAACTGCAATATGTTCTGGCCTTTGAAGACCATCCACAACATTGGTTTTCACAATAGCATTCATTCTCCAGTCCACTCCAACAATGTGTACTTTACCCTCATCAGTCCAGTCTGTCACGGCAATACTGGTAGAGTCTAGAATTGCCAGTCCGTAGGAATGTTTCCAATCTGCTTTAGAGGACTTCAAAAGATGGATCATTTCTCCTTCCTTAGAAAACACTTTAACACCCTTATATCCATTGGACACCAGTAGAAGACCTTCTTCTGTACACACCACATCTCCAAGGCAGTTGCTAGTTTCAGAACCATATGTAAATGTTTGCTTGTGATGACCTTCCGGGGAGAAGATCTGAATTTTTTGATTTCCACTGTCTTTTATGACAAGATCATCATCTACAGTTATTGCCACACTGGTTGGCCAGGTAAATTTTCCATCCTCAGATCCGTAACTTCCCAGCTCCTCAACTAGACTATTGTAGAAAATTCTTTGTATGCCTGAAAGCTTCCAATCCTTATTAAATTCGTGCATGGCTTTCTAGAATAAAATGAATTTGATTGCAATAACCATTAAATGTACAAGTGCTCAAACAATTATGACTCATTGTTTACTCGCATGCTATATAAAATTCTTACTTGTGGTGCTATCATCTATTAAAATCTAACATGTACTATTGCTAAAAAAAAGTATACAAAAATAGAAAATGCATGCAGGAAAAATATTTAATACCTCTTCTTCTTCAAGCTCCTGCAAATAGTAAGAATCTAACATGACTTAAGCTCAGCTTCCTTAGGGAGAGCATGAAGAAACACAAGAAAATGCAAAGATTAATATACAAAAATCATGTAACAGCATGATGTATCTGAATATGATGAACATACACATGTATCCATCTATACTGCTAGGCAGGCCCGGCATTGAGGGGTGAATTGCTTTTGGGGCTACCCAGCATCTACAGCAGGAGATGCATTATCAGTGAAGCTTCCAATGTAGAGACTGCTTCAGAACCTTTGGTGACATCATGAACATGTGATTGGTCATGTGACTATGATGTCACTGACGCGCCCCTGGGCCTGTGTCGCGCTGCGGTGCGCACGCGGGAGCTTACCCGGAGCCGGATCCGTGGAGGGTTGTAGTCTCGTGGCGGTGACCCGGTCCGTGCCCAGGGAGTCAAACTGGACGGCAGTCTACTAGTAGTAAATAGTTGATGACTACGCCACCCGTTGAGTGCAGCCAGGGAGCTGCTGCTGCGGGGCAGACCGCTGAGGCCGATGGTAGGATTATGCAGCGTGATAGTATAACCCCCAACGGGAGGGGTATGGTCTCAGGGCAGCCGACGTGGATGATGGGGGTAGCAGGAACCACTCAGAGACGGTACGGTGTAGTTCAGGGTCTTTACTGGTAACAACGATAGACCCTCCCGGAGTACTTGCTAGCGAACGGGGCCTGGTCAGTCCTTGAGCAGATGGGATCTCCCCTGGCCAGGCGTAGTTGTAGGCCTCCCAAACTGACTGTACTCTTCTGGCTACCTTGCTAGAAGCTGATGTAAGTAGCCCACGTCCCTGAGTGTACCGTGTGGTGCTCACCCGTATGGCCGGTGACTCGGGGCCTTCTAATGGCTTCCGCTCCACGATGGCGGTGCTGGTCCCACGCGTGTGACCGTGCCTTCGGGCTTCTGGGCCAGAGGACCTGAAATCCCCTGCCTGACGGATTCTGCTGCTGGGTAGGAGTTAGTCCCCACAGCCTCGGACTCCGGGTCCGGAAAGAAGTCTTCTTAGTCAGGGCGAGCTCTGCAGCTGCCAGCCCCTGACTCCTTGTAACTCTGCTGTTTCCTATGCTGCTTCTTGTCTCTACTCCACTTGTCTGACTCACCCTGCCTCAGCCCCGGGTTTATACAGGGGAAGTTCTTCCCCTCCCAAGACTGGGCAGGAGGTGTGGCATGCACAGGATCCCTGACCAAAGGACCTCCCACCTGCTCTCAGACATAACATTACATTACTGTGGAAAACCAGACCCCTGGGGTGCCACATCACCACAGGTCTTGTACTGTGCGGGACTTCAGGATCTTTGGTGACATCACGATCATGTGACTGTGATGCCACCACATGCCCTGTACTGTGCGGAAGTCAGAAGGACTGAAGAGATGATAGACTGGTGGTCAGTCCGTGTCTGTGTTTATCTCTCTGTGTCTGTGGTTGAACCTAGAATGTATGGGTCCTGGTAGGTCCTCTCTGCAACCCATACAGATGGATGCTTGTGGATGGATGTTCTTAAATGACTGAACTTAACCCCTTCATGACATGTGACGTGATTTACGTCATATGTTGTGTCCCTGCCTTCGATGATGGTTGATGTAATCAGCTATCATATGCCTCTAACAGCCGCGGATGGATTGGAGCTTGGCCTGCGGCTGTTAACATTAACTGTTAGCATTTATCGGTTTCCGAGAGATGCTACTGTGCATGCGCGGCACCATATTGCTGCACCCAAATTCTTTTTCCAAAAGCAAAATGGCGCCCGTGCGTGCGCAGTGGTATCTCTCGGCAACTGAGAGATGCTACTACGCATACGTGCGCGGCGGGGGCCATTTTGTTATATGTAAATTTTATGTTTGCCACAGAAATTACACAGGCAGAATTTAAAATAGTAGGCAGGTCACTGAAAGCACAGTCATCTGTCAGAGGCCAGAGATAGATGTATGACGCGCCCCTGGGCCTGTGTCGCGCTGCGTTGCGCACGCGGGAGCTTACCCGGAGCCGGATCTCTTGAGGGTTGTAGTCTCGTGGCGGCGACCCGGTCCGTGCCCAGGGAGTCAAACTGAGCGGCGATGTACTAGCAGTAGATGGTTGGTGACTACGCCACCCGTTGAATGCAGCTATGGAGCTGCCGCTGCAGGGCAGACCGCTGAGGCCGGTGGAAGGATGGTGCAGCGTGGATGGTATAACCCCCAACGGGAGGGGTATCGCCTCAGGGCAGCCGCCGTGGATGATGGGGGTAGCAGGAACCACTCAGAGACGGTGCGGTGTAGTTCAGGGTCTTTACTGGTGACAAAGAAAGACCCTCCCGGAGTACTTGCTAGTGATAGGGGCCTGGTCAGTCCTTGAGCAGATGGGATTTCCCCTGGCCAGGCGGAGTTGTAGGCCTTCCCAACTAACTGTACTCTTCTGGCTACCTTGCTAGAGGCGGGAATAAGTAGCCCACGTCCCTGAGTGTACCGTGTGGTGCTCACCCGTATGGCCGGTGACTCGGGGCCTTCTAATGGCTTCCGCTCCACGATGGCGGTGCTGGTCCCACGCGTGTGACCGTGCCTTCGGGCTTCTGGGCCAGAGGACCTGAAATCCTCTGCCGGATGGTTTCTGCTGCTGGGTAGGAGTTAGTCCCCACAGCCTCGGACTCCGGGTCCGGTTAGAAATCTTCTCAGTCAGGGCGAGCTCTGCAGCTGCCAGCCCCTGACTCGTTGTAACACTGCTCCCCACAGAGCTCCTGATGTTTCTTGCTATGCTGCTTCTCTTCTCTACTCTTGTTCTGTCTTCTTTCTCACTCACCCTGCCTCAGCCCCGGGTTTATATAGGGGAAGTCCTTCCCCTCCCAAGACTGGGCAGGAGGTGTGGCATGCACAGGATCCCTGACCAAAGGACCTCCCACCTGCTCTCAGACGTAATATCTCTATCACTGTGGCAACCAGACCCCTGGGGTGTCACATTCCCCCCTAGTGAAATTTAGTACTCCGGGACTAAACATATTTTTTTTTTTTAGGAAATCATAACAAGGTATAACAATAACAATACAATAAGAAAAACACATAAGATGGTTACGGCGTGTCCGCAACCGGGTGCAGTTTTGAAAAGCAAGGTGTCCATTTCACCAAAACAGGGAGACGTAACCAGGTAGGGGCCTGTCCTGCCCCGAGTCCTTAACAGTCTTTAGTCCATCCTGGGTTACGCTCCAACTATGTACAAGGATTCCCGGTAAATCCACCAAGGACTCCTAAAAAGAACTAGAAACACAAAATTATACACAAGCAACTATAAACAAGTAAACATTATAAGATAGCTTAAACATTTAGATCCTCCAACGTGCGGGTAGCTGGCCTCTAGTGGCCCTAGTGGACCTACGGAGCTGACTGTCTGGCCCTGAACTACAGGGTGTAGGAGCTGTCAAGGGTAAACTGGGCAGCTGTCTATGGGCCCTCTGGCTCACTAGGGGTATGGTAGGCTCACTATAAGCAGAGGGTTGATTTTCCGGGTCTGCTTGTGTAGAGTCTTCTGCCTCCTGGACCGGCTGTTCTTCCAGCTCTACCGGTTGCTCCGTAGGTTCTTGGGATGATGGTTGGAGGAAGGTGAGTACGGGTACCACAACTGCACCATTGACTTGAGTCCAAGACCGAGGGAAGTCCCCGAGCACGGTACTAACCATATCTTCCCTTTCCTCTACGGGTCGATGGTCTTCTTGTTCCTCTTCAGGGTTCCTCAGTTGTTCGGGACACTTCTTCAGGTGGTCCCGGGATACAATGGCTGTGGTTTCCCCTCCGTCTTTACTGATGGTACAGACCTTCGGGTTTTCGTGGCTTGAGGGCAGTACGGTGTACGGGTCCTTCTCCCACTGGTCGTCCAACTTGTGGAGCCGTCTCTTCCTCTTCAAGACCTGCTCTCCGGGTACCAGGGGAACAGCGGGAGCATACTGGTTGTAAGTTTTCTCTTGTCTTTCCCTAGCCTGACAGAGACTTCGCTCCACGCTCTCCTGTACTCTCCGGTACTGCTGCTGCCTCTCTGTGTCCCAGTCTGTTTCTGGTGAAGTGTCCTCGGGTGTCAGGACTCCCATTTCCAGGTCAACAGGTAACTTACCAGGTCTTGCCCTCATTAGGTAAGCCGGGGTACAGTTGGTGGAACCTACCGGGATGTGGTTGTATAGGTCCACCAGATCGGGCAACTTTTCAGGCCACAGACTGCGTTCTTCCAGGGGCAACGTTTTTAGAAGATCCATTACCACCTGGTTCATTTTTTCACAAAGTCCATTAGTCTGCGGATGGTAGGGTGTCGTCCTTATCTTCCGGCAGCCATACAGATTGCAGAATTCCTGGAAGACCTCCGCTTCAAAGGCAGGTCCCTGGTCCGTCAGCACTTGGTCCGGGTACCCGTGTGGACGGCAAAAGTGCTGCTGGAAGGCTCTAGCTGCTGTTTGAGCCGTTAAGTCCTTGACGGGGACGACAACCAGAAACCGGGAGTAATGATCCACGATGGTTAACGCGTAGACGTAGCCACTTCTGCTTGGGGTCAGTTTTACATGATCCAAGGCTACCAGTTCCAACGGTTGCCGGGTGACGATGGACTGCAGGGGAGTCTTCTGGCTGGCGCGGTCCTTCCTTCTCAGGTTGCACGGGCCACAGTCTCTGCACCACTTCTCAATGGTTCCCCTCATGCCTACCCAGTGGAATCGCTCGCGCAGCAGGAACTCCAGCTTCTTCCACCCGAAGTGTCCAGCTCCGTCGTGGTATGCCTCCATCACCATGGCTGCGTCTCTTCGTGGCACCACTACTTGCCAGAGTAATTCATGCGTCCGGGAGTTAACCATTCTGCGGCACAACTTCCCTTTGTAAAGGAACAGTCGACTCTTCTCTGCCCATAGTTGTTTGGCTTCCTCCGGAGCGTCTGGTTCAAGGCGAGCCTCCGGCCGAGTCAGCATCTCCTTCACCAGTCGGACGGCAGGGTCGCTGTCTTGCGTTTCCGCCCAGTTGTAGTGAGGTAAGGGGTTCAACGTAGCAGCCTGCTTACTCCTTACCCGGTGGGAATACTGGATAGTCCCATGACGGTGGAACGCAGGGAGTTCAATTTCTTCTAGTCCCTCCGGATCTTCTCCTTCGTCCGGCAGGTTGGGCATCCTGGACAGGGCGTCCGCGTTAGTATTGGAGCGCCCTGCCCGATATTTGATTATGAACTCGTAGTTGGACAGACGGGCCATCCACCTCTGCTCCAGGGCACCGAGTCTTGCCGTGTCCAGGTGTGTCAACGGGTTGTTATCCGTGTACACGGTGAACCGGGAAGAAGCAAGGTAATGCTTAAAGCGCTCAGTGACTGCCCATACCACGGCCAGGAACTCTAGCTTAAATGAGCTATAATTCTCGGGGTTCCTTTCGGTGGGTCGCAGTTTTCGGCTGGCGTAGACGATTACTCGTTCTTTCCCCTGCTGGATCTGGCACAGTACGGCTCCTAGCCCGATGTTACTGGCGTCGGTGTAGAGGATGAAGGGCTGGCTATAATCCGGGTACGCCAAGATTTCATCCCCCGTGAGGGCCATCTTCAGCTGGCGGAAGGACTCTTCTTCTAGCTCTTCCCATTTGAAGGGCGGCTTCTGGTTCTTGGCCTTCCGGGACTGGCCTATCAGGAGGTCCTGCATAGGCGCTGCCTTTTTGGTGAAACCGGGAATAAACCTTCGGTAGTAGCCTACCAACCCGAGGAACTGCCGCACTTCTTTTACGCTGGAGGGGCTTGGCCATCCCTTAATTGCGGTGATCTTATCGGGGTCGGGAGCCACTCCGTCAGCGCTCACCACGTGTCCCAGGTACTGCACCTTTGGTTTCAGGAGGTGACACTTGGAGGGTTTCACCTTTAGGCCGTAACTCGCCAGAGCTTCGAACACCTCCGCCAGGTGTTTCAGGTGGTCCTCATAAGTTTTGGAGTATACGATGACATCGTCCAGGTACAACAGGACCGTCTCGAAGTTTCTGTGGCCCAGACAGCACTCCATTAATCGTTGGAAGGTTCCTGGGGCGTTGCAGAGTCCGAACGGCATGCAGGTGAACTCGCTAAGTCCCATCGGGGTGGTGAATGCGGTCTTCTCCCGGTCCGCCTCTGCTACAGGAACCTGCCAGTACCCGCTAGTGAGATCCAAGGTAGAGAAGAAGTTAGCAGACCTTAAAGCAGCCAATGACTCCTCTATCCTTGGTAAGGGGTACGCATCCTTGTGTGTGATACGGTTGATTTTCCGGTAATCTACACACATCCTCATGGTGTTGTCTTTCTTTTTGACTAAAACTAGCGGGGCTGCCCAGGGGCTACAGCTATCCCGGATTACCCCAGCCTCCTTCATGTCTCTAAGCATCCCCTTGGCATGTTGGTAATGTGCAGGGGGTACGGGTCGATACCTCTCTTCTATGGGAGGATGATCTCCCGTGGGGATGCGGTGTTCTACCCCCTTGACTCGCCCGAAGTCTAACGGGTGTTTACTAAACACTCTCTCATACTCTTGAACCACCCGGTAGACTCCCTGTTTCTGGTGGGAGGGAGTGGAGTCAGTTCCCAAGTGTAGTTGCTGACACCAATCCTCCATTACTTTCTTAGAGCCGTTACCTTCCTCCGGGTGAGATGGAGGCAAGGGTTCCACAGACTGTATAGAGTTTTGGTTGATGGTATATAGTTTTGCTAGCGTGGCATACCGGGGCAGGTACACTTCCCTCTCGCCGATATTGATTATGCGAACGGGCACCCTCCCATGGCGTACATTGACCACCCCCCGTGCTGTCAAAATGGTGGGTCTACTGTCTGAGTAAACTGGTTCTACCATTGCCTGGTAATCTCTACCTCTCAGACCAATAGCTGCCCGGCACCAAATCATCATTTCACTTTTTGGGGGCATGGCAATAGGGAAAGGGTCACACATTCTTACGCTACCAATCTCACCGCCGGAGAGTTCCACCTGTTGCCGTCGCATCAGTGCCCGGATCTCTTTCTGGAGCACTCGCTGCTCGCCGGAGCTGGCATTCTTGGCAACCTGCTGTAGAAGGAAAATCACCTCTGCAAGACAATTTTCAATTACATTAGTTCCTAGAGTTATTTTTGGGTGGCTCTCATGTTTGTCAATGTCTACAATGATCAGTCCCTGTGCTGCCAGTTCGACTCTACCGATTTTGATGGTCACCTCTTTAAATCCGATCTGTGGCACGGGCTGGCCATTGCTGGCGATGATACTCAAGTCGTCGTCAGGGTAGCGGGTAATATCCGAGTCATTCCAGTACTGCTTAAAGAGCACGTACGGGATGGTGGTGACCTGTGACCCGGTGTCCAGTAGGGCACTCATGGGAATGCCATCCAGTACCACAGGCAAGACTGGACGTCCTCCCACATATCTGTCGCGCCAGTTCGATGGGCCTGGTGATCTTTTTCCTGGGGGTTGGCCCTCTACCCCAGGTTGTGCCCGTTTAAAGAACAGTACCTTTCCATATGTCCGGGTTGATTGCAGCGGCGGCAGATGGGTCGTCCGTCCTCGCTGTATCGGTCACTGGGTCTTCCTCTGGCCGGTGGGGTCCTCCTTGGTCGACGCCACGGGCTGTCCTCCGGTCCGGATGCCAGCTGGATCTTCCCTGGGGTGGAAACCTGTAAAGACTGCACAGTTCGGGTTAGCGCAGCAACGCTCTTAGCTAGCTCTTGGACCTGATGGCGTAGGTCTGGAGCCGGGTCATTGTCCAAAGCCTGCGCATCAGCTCCCACAGGCCCTGCCGACAAGGGCGCCGCCTCCTGGTGGTAAGTGATAGCTGGGCGCCTGTGGGTCACAACGCCACCCGGTGCCGGTTCTCGGAGCACCCGGATGGCTCTGTCCTTGAACTGTGCAAAGTCCAGATGGGGATCCTGTAAGGCCATTGCCCGCAACTGGGTTCGGTGGGCATTGCAATATAAACCCTCTATAAATTGTTCAGTCAACAGCCTGTCCTCGTTTCCCACCCCATCAGGGTCGGTCTGCTTTATGGCCCTCAGGGCCTCTTGTAGGTTTAGTGCATAGTCCCTTATACTCTCATGCGCTCTCTGCTTGCACCCGTAGAATCTAAGCTTAATCTCGGCTGAGGTGCGGGTATCAAAGGTGTCCTTCAGCCGGGTTAGTATCCCTGCGACAGTCTTCCTCCCAGGTGGCCAGGATTTTACTTCCCTTTTGGCTGCCCCAGTTAGTTGGGCCACCGGGATGCTCACTTTTTGCTTTTCTGTGAGGGGGTACACCTGGAAGAGGCTATCCAGCTTTTCTCTAAAGTCATGCAGGGTATGTGACTCCCCTGAGTACTGGGGTAGCCAAGCTGCTCCCGGGATATAGGGCATGGTGAAGGGCATAACTGCAGCAGCGGTGGCGCTGGCGGGGGTTGAGGCAGTGAAGCTCTCCTCCGTATCCGACATCTTCCTCCCCCCTAGTGGACCGTGGCCTACCTTGCGATGATCCTGTTCCGTAGGCCGCGGCTCCGCAGTGGATCGTCAGGGTTGAGGACCTTCCGTCGCGCTCCGGTGACGTCGGCGTCTGCTGGGCTCCTTCCAGGACCTTACGCAACGTCCGGACGTGAGGCGGGGCTTCAGTTCTCGCGCGCTTTCGGAGTCCACGCCCCTCTTCTTCCCGCGCGGCGTCCTCAAGATGGCGTCCAATGGCGGGAAAACTCCACGGATGGCGGGAAGAAGGTCGAAGATGGCGCCGGATGGCGGGAAAACTTCGCGGATGGCGGGAAGAAGGTAGAAGATGGCGCCGGATGGCGGGAAACCTCCCCGGATAGCGGGAATCTTCACCACTGGTAAGTTTGAACAGTCTTTGCTTTTCAGGCACGCAGTACCCGGTGGTTGCGGGCACGAAATCCTGCCGACTACGCCAAAGTTGACGCGCCCCTGGGCCTGTGTCGCGCTGCGTTGCGCACGCGGGAGCTTACCCGGAGCCGGATCTCTTGAGGGTTGTAGTCTCGTGGCGGCGACCCGGTCCGTGCCCAGGGAGTCAAACTGAGCGGCGATGTACTAGCAGTAGATGGTTGGTGACTACGCCACCCGTTGAATGCAGCTATGGAGCTGCCGCTGCAGGGCAGACCGCTGAGGCCGGTGGAAGGATGGTGCAGCGTGGATGGTATAACCCCCAACGGGAGGGGTATGGCCTCAGGGCAGCCGCCGTGGATGATGGGGGTAGCAGGAACCACTCAGAGACGGTGCGGTGTAGTTCAGGGTCTTTACTGGTGACAAAGAAAGACCCTCCCGGAGTACTTGCTAGTGATAGGGGCCTGGTCAGTCCTTGAGCAGATGGGATTTCCCCTGGCCAGGCGGAGTTGTAGGCCTTCCCAACTAACTGTACTCTTCTGGCTACCTTGCTAGAGGCGGGAATAAGTAGCCCACGTCCCTGAGTGTACCGTGTGGTGCTCACCCGTATGGCCGGTGACTCGGGGCCTTCTAATGGCTTCCGCTCCACGATGGCGGTGCTGGTCCCACGCGTGTGACCGTGCCTTCGGGCTTCTGGGCCAGAGGACCTGAAATCCTCTGCCGGACGGTTTCTGCTGCTGGTAGGAGTTAGTCCCCACAGCCTCGGACTCCGGGTCCGGTTAGAAATCTTCTCAGTCAGGGCGAGCTCTGCAGCTGCCAGCCCCTGACTCGTTGTAACACTGCTCCCCACAGAGCTCCTGATGTTTCTTGCTATGCTGCTTCTCTTCTCTACTCTTGTTCTGTCTTCTTTCTCACTCACCCTGCCTCAGCCCCGGGTTTATATAAGGGAAGTCCTTCCCCTCCCAAGACTGGGCAGGAGGTGTGGCATGCACAGGATCCCTGACCAAAGGACCTCCCACCTGCTCTCAGACGTAATATCTCTATCACTGTGGCAACCAGACCCCTGGGGTGTCACATGTACATAATGAGAGCACCAGATAGAGCCCCTCTCTAAAGGCCGCCCCGAAGCACGAGCATATCATTATGGCAGAAATTAAAATAAAGATTATAAAAAAACACTGGAGGGATTTCATCAACAAATGTATCATTTTACTGTAATGTCACCCACCTGGCAGTGTATGTGGTATACTGAGCACAATCCTGCTGACAGGTGCACTTTAAATAGATGATCCTATGAAAGTGTTCTTCTTATTTACTCTCCAGATTGTAAAACATATTTTATTAAACATTTTTAGGTCATTCTTAATTAAAGGGAATGTGTCACCCCCCTGGGAGATATCAGACCTCTACCATGGCCATAAAGGGTATAGAAAAGTAAATCTATACATACCTGTATGGCCCATAGCAGAGGTCTGATTGCAGAGAAAAGCACTTTAATCAATTCTTTTTTCCACAGGCTTGGCATGATTAAGAGATTAAGAAGATGAGAGACACCAGACCCAACAATGCAGACGAGCTGAAGGCTGCTATCAAAGCAACCTGGGCTTCCATAACACCTCAGCAGTGCCACAGGCTGATCGCCTCCATGCCACACCACATTGATGCAGTAATTGATGCAAAAGGAGCCCCGACCAAGTATTGAGTGCATTTACTGAACACACATTTCAGTAGGATAACATTTCGGATTTTAAAATAATTTTTCAAGCTGTTGTTATAAAGTATTCTAACTTACTGAGATAATGACTTTTGTGTTTCATTGGCTGTAAGCCATAATCATCAACATTAACAGAAAAACACTTGAAATAGATCACTCTGTTTGTTATGATTCTATATAATATATGAGTTTCACTTTTTGTATTGAAGAACTGAAATAAATTAACTTTTTGATGATATTCTAATTTAGTGAGATGCACCTGTATGTGAAGACATGTATGTGTATGTATGTGCTCTGTATACATGTGTGTATGTGCTTGGTGTATACATGTGTGTGTGCTATGTGTGTTTGTGTCAAATACTGTGTGTATATATAGCATCCTCATTTATAAATACTTGCAGCGCAGATGAGAGTTCATAGATGCAAACATATTAGCAATCACCCAACAAACATGTAAAATGCTGCTCATTCATCGGGTGATTGGATTATTTATGGCAGAACAAAAATCATTGTTCTCAGCAGCACATCGCCCGGTGTAAGCTGCAGATATGCTGCTGATAACATTATACTGTATGAGGACAGATTGAGCTACTAGTGATTGTTCTGTGTCCATCATTCTTCGTCAACTTTTGTGAAGAGGCCAGTAAGCAAGCATTGAATGACATCAATATTGTCGATTGTGCTCGTTTTACAGCCTGAATTTATTTTAATGGCCTGAACTTATTGTTTGAGTGTGATGGTGCAATATGTCAGCATTTCGTTCCACACGACGGCTTAGGAGGGCTGATCCTACTGATAAGTGCCCTTTAACTCCTTTCTGACGTGGTGCGTATTAGTACACATCACGTCAGTACCCCCTGTTCAGAGCGGGCTCCGGCGCTGAGCCCGCACTGAACAGGGCACATGTCAGCTGATTTATACAGCTGTCATGTGCCCACAACAGCCGCGGGTGAAATTGCGATCCACCCGTGGCTGTTAACCAGTTAAATGCCGCTGTCAATCTCTGACAGCGGCATTTAACTCGCGCTTCCAGAAAGAGCGTCACTGACTCTGCCCAGCAGTGACCCCATCATGTGATCGCGGGTCACCGATGGGTTGGCATGACAACCCGGGGTCTGCAGCAAACACCTGTGGTTGTCATGTCTAGATTGCTATGAGCGCCACCTAGTGGTCGGCGCTCATAGCACAGGAGCATTTCTGCTACATACAGGCGATCTGCTCATCGCCAGTATGTAGCAGAGACAATCAGGCAACTGCTGCTTCTAGTCTCCCATGGAGACTATTGAAGCAAGCAAAAAGTGTAAAAAAAAATGTTTTTAAAAATATTAAAAAATCTAAAAGTTGAAGACACCCCCCTTTCGCCCCATTCAAAATAAAACAATAAAAAAAACACATACACATATTTGGTATCGCCGCATTCAGAATCGCCCGATCTATCAATACAAAAAAATAATTAATCCGATCGGTAAACGGCGTAACGAGAAAAAAATTCTAAACGCCAGAATTACGTTTTTTTTTGTCGCCCCAACATTGTAATAAAATGCAATAACGGGCGATCAAAACATCGGATCTACGCCAAAATGGTATAAATAAAAACATCAGCTCAGCGCGCAAAAAATAAGCCTTCACCCGGCCCCAGACCACGACAAATCGAGACGCTACAGGTCTCAGAAAGTGACGACCTTTTTTTTTTTTTTTTTTTTTTTTAGCAAACCTTCGATTTTTTTTTTCCACCACTTAAATAAAAAAGAACCTATATTGTTTGGTGTCTACGAACTCGTAATGACCTGGAGAATAATAATGGCAGGTCAGTTTTAGCATTCAGTGAACGTGGTAAAAAAACAAACCCCCAAAACAACTGTGCTATTGCACTTTTTTTTGCAATTTCACCGCATTTGGAATTTTTTTCCCGTTTTCCAGAACACGATATGGTAAAAATAGTGATGTCGTTTAAAAGTACAACTCGTCCCGCAAAAAATAAGCCCCCACCTGACCATATTGAATGAAAAATAAAAAATCTATGGCTCTGGGAACAATGGGAGCAAAAAACGCAAAAACGGAAAATGCTCCGGTCATTAAGGGGTTAAATAATGGAGCATTGCATGTGCTCTCATTTTGTAAAATACCTACTGATAAGGTGTCATGACTTTTTTTTTTACTTTAGTCATGACATTAGCCCACTATTACAAGTAGTGGCAAGTGATCATTGAGGATCCAACTTCCAGAACATAATTATCTCCAGAAGGACGTTGTGGTGCCATTGGAGCTCTATTGAAGATCCCTGGACAATGCGTAGACATGACTGCTGCTTTGCATGAAAAAAAGCCAAAGGGGCTATATTTTTTTTACTTTCAGGATCTGGAACGAATCTTAGTGATATGCAATTACGTTATATGGTGAGAATACCTTTTTTTTTGTCACCAAACATTAATACTTTTCTCAAATAGTGGATCCCACCATATAGCCAATGCACCTATACATTTCTTAGTGGTGCCTACTTTTCTGGATTGTTTTCTATTAATGTCAATAGGTTAATAAAAAAAAACAATGTGCAGAATTGGCTAATAAGCTCCTAAAGTCTAAGGTTATGCTCAGATTAAATATTATTAGGAGTTTTACATATTTTGTATACAGGGAACACACTATAGACAGGATTAAGTCCAATTTACAGAATGACTGCTGTAAAATGAATGAAACTATTTCCTAATCAGTTGTCTTAAACATTAAAGACAAGCAATCAGGCAATACAGAACTGTGTAACAATGGTATTCTTAACATTTTGACATTTCATAGGGGGTCTAAGTACCCACTGAATTGATGACAATTTTTAAGCAATGATGTTTATAGAAATATAGTTATATGCTTCTATGTAATGCGCATATATAATATTTTTGCAGAATATTTCAATATTTTATGCTGCAAACAATGACTTGCTTACCTATGCTGCTGCTACCATCCCCAAAGACAGAAGCCAGTAGACAGAGTGAATGAGCGGCTGGTACAGTATCTCAGTCTTATCCCATTGCAGTTACCATGGAACAATACCCTTGGCCCTGCACAGAGCTGATACACATCAGAATATCCAATTTGTTCAGCTCAGATATATTTCACACTCCCCACTGACAGAGTAACAACTTGTTTGTGTTCTGTTCAGTTCATGGTTCCTTGGAAACTCTTGTATTCTCTGACAACAATGTCAATGTGGAATTATTTGCACAAAATGAAGTTTTCAGTAAACAATAATAAACCCACAGTTATGGGGTGTTGGCTTGTTACCATGTGTCAGGATTATAAATGCTGCGAAAATACATTATAGCATTATTTGTTTGTCTAGAGACTTACTGCATGCTTATTTCCTCCATTCCAAGATATTACTGGCAGTGCCATAACAATTTCCACCACACTAAAGCTGCCCATTCTCAGCCACACTCATCAGTTTTGGCCGAGAAGACAACTATCTAATGGGAACTTGGGTGCTCATAACTGATTGTTGGGGAAGTTACAGATCAAGTGGAATATCTTCTGCCCGATCCTTTTGATCTCGGGGAGTTAATCCACTGCTAGAGGTTTGTGGTAGTAGCTTACTCCACTCTCTTCTTACTGAGAAGACATGCATGCTCAGCTGAATCGAGTGTGCGTACAGTGGAGAAAATAAATATTTGATACACTGACAATTTTGCAAGTTTTCCCACCTGCAAAGAATGGAGAGGTCTGTAATTTTTATCATAGGTACACTTCAACTGTGAGAGACAGAATCTTAAAAAAAATCCAGAAAATCACATTGTATGATTTTTACATAATTAAATAGCATTTTATTGCATGAAATAAGTATTTAATACAATAGAAAAACAGAACTTAATATTTGGTGCAGAAACCTTTGTTTGCAATTACAGAGGTCAGACGTTTCCTGTAGTGCTTGACCAAGTTTGCACACACTGCAGCAGGGATTTTGGCCCACTCCTCCATACAGATCTTCTCCAGATCTTTCAGGTTTTGGGGCTGTTGCTGGACAACATTGAGTTTCAGCTCCCTCCAAAGATTTTTTATTGGGTTCAGATCTGGAGACTGGCTAGGCCACTCTAGAACCTTGAAATGCTTCTTACGGAGCCACTCCTTAGTTGCCCTGGCTGTGTGTTTTGGGTCATTGTCATGCTGGAAGACCCAGCCATGACCCATTTTCAATGCTCTTACTGAGAGAAGGAGGTTGTTGGCCAAAATATTGCGATACATGACCCCATCCATCCTCCCTTCAATGTGGTGACGGTGCAGTTAAACTAACCCCTTTGCAGAAAAGCACCCCAAAGTATGATGTTTCCCTCACCATTCTTCGGGGTTGGAATGGTGTTCTTGGTGTTGTACTCCCCCTTCTTCTTCCTCCAAACACGGCGAGTAAAGTTGATACCAAAAAGTTCTATTTTGATCTCATTCGACAACATGACCTTATCCCATGCCTCCTCTGGATCATCCAAATGGTCATTGGCAAACTTCAAACGGGCCTGGACATGTGCTGGAGTGAGCAAAGGGACCTTGCATGCCCTGCAAGATTTTAATCCATGACGGCGTAGTGTGTTACTAACGGTAATGTTTGAGACTATAGTCCCAGCTCTCTTCAGGTCATTGACCAGGTCCTCCCGTGTAGTTCTGGGCTGATTCTTGACCTTTCTCAGAATAATCCTTACCCCACATGGCGATATCTTGCATGGAGCCCCAGACCGAGGAAGATTGACAGACATCTTGTGTTTCTTCCTTTTTCTAATAATTGTGCCAACAGTTGTTGCCTTCTCATCAAGCTGCTTGCCTATTGTCCTGTAGCCCATCCCAACCTTGAGCAGGTCTACAATTTTGTCCCTGGTGTCCTTAGACAGCTTTTCTGTCTTGGCCATGGTGGAGAGGTTGGAGTGTGATTGATTGAGTGTGTGAACAGGTGTCTTTTATACAGGTAACAAGTTCAAACAAGTGCAATTAATACAGGTAATGAGTGCAGAGTAGTTTAATACTTTATTTATAAATAAAGGAGTTGTCATTAAGTCAGCCTCATACCACAAGACTGTTAAGGCATATGTACATCACAGAGGAGGTTCTCTCTACTTTACTCACCTTTACAAGTCAGAGTGGAGAGTGGTTAATGGAGGTGTTATAACTCAGGAAGATACTGACTGTAATACCAATGTCTGCGCCCCTGTATGGTTCCCCTTCCCCCTCCATGCAGGGACGTCGACATACCACCCCGGCCGCACGGTGACCTCCCCGTCTCCTGCTCCCCTGTTTCCTGTCCACGGCGCACAGAATTCCCTGTGGCGTGCCTAGTGCGTGTGCTCCTCTGTTCTTAAAGGGGCAGCGCGCGTAGTTTCAAAATGCCCCCAGCCAATAGCTGGGAGGAATTTTGTATAAAAGACACCCTCCCCAGTTGGGAGGTGCCTGAGCAACCCCTATAGTTCCCTTCATGTAGTGTGTGTGCAACTGTATGTTGCCAGGTCCCCCATCTTAGTATCTTGTGAAGTTAGTTTGTGAACCTGAACCCCTAGTCCTTGTGTGTCCAGGGCCTAACCCCCTGGTCCTTCTGTGGCCAGGGTCTATACCTGAAACTTCAACTGGCAGTCCCTGAACCCAAAACTGCACCTGGCGGTTTATTGAGCCTGAAACAGCACCTGGTGGTCCCTGTAGCCTCAAACTGCACCTCGCGGTCCCTAAACCCTGAAGCCTCATCGGTAGTACCTGAAATCTGAAGCCTCACTGCCAGTACCCGAAACTGTAACCGTTCTGTCAGTACTTGAACCTGTACCTGTGTCAGTCCTGGTTAGTGTTCCAGAGTTCATACTGTCGGAGCCTATTCCAGTATCCAAATCCAGCCCTGTCTGTGACTCAGTGTCAGTTTCCATTCAACCGAGGATCCAGAACCTGTGCAGTCTGAACTGAGTCCGCATCCTGTCTTGCCAGTTACTCCGAGCCCAGTCTGTGTCTGTGAGTTGACCCCTGAGGTCAGTAGCGGCAGTACCAGGGACTGTGTAGAAGTTGTACACTTCCCCCTGGCCCCTTGCTGCAGAGGCGAAGGGGAAGAAAAAGAAGTTTAAAAAAAAAAAGCCTTGCGGTTTTTAGGGGAATCTTTTTTTTTTTATTCCTTCGGTGGATGTGGCATGATGCGGGGGCGAGGACAAGGGCCCAGCGTGGATATATGGAAGGGGGCAAGATGGCTATATGAAGGTGCAAGAAAACGGATATGGGGCCAGCATGGATATATGGAAAGAGGCTGGATGGCTATATGAAGGTGAATTAAAATGGATATGAGGCCAGTATGGATATATGGAAAGGGGCAGGATAGCTATATGAAGGTGCAGGAAAACGGATATGGGCCAGCATGGACATATGGAAGGGGGCAGGATGGCTATATGAAGGTGCAGGACAATGGATATGGGGCCAGCATAGATATATGGAAGGAGGCAGGATGGCTATATGAAGGGGCAGGACAGGGGAAATGGGCCAGCATGGATATATGGAAGGGGGCAGGATGGCTATATCAAGGTGCAGGACAGGGGATATGGGCCAGCATGGATATATGGAAGGGGGCAGGATGGCTATATGAAGGTGCAGGACAGGGAATATGGGCCAGCATGGATATATGGAAGGGGGCAGGATGGCTATATGAAGGTGCAGGACAGGGAATATGGGCCAGCATGGATATATGGAAGGGGGCAGGATGGCTATATGAAGGTGCAGGACAATGGATGTGGGGCCAGCAAGGATATATGGAAGGGGGCAGGATGGCTATATGAAGGTGTAGGACAGGGAATATGGGCCAGCATGGATATATGGAAGGGGGCAGGATGGCTATATGAAGGTGCAGGACAATGGATGTGGGGCCAGCAAGGATATATGGAAGGGGACAGGATGGCTATATGAAGGTGTAGGACAGGGGATATGGGCCAGCATGGATATATGGAAGGGGGAAAGATGGCTATATGAAGGTGCAAGAAAACGGATATGGGGCCAGCATGGATATATGGAAGGGGGCTGGATGGCTATATGAAGGTGCAGGAAAATGGATATGGGCCAGCATGGATATATGGAAGGGGGCAGGATAGCTATATGAAGGTGCAGGACAGGGGATATGGGCCAGCATGGATATATGGAAGGGGGCAGGATGGCTATTTGAAGGTGCAGGACAATGGATATGGGGCCAGCATGGATATATGGAAGGAGGCAGGATGGCTATATGAAGGGGCAGGACAGGGGAAATGGGCCAGCATGGATATATGGAAGGGGGCAGGATGGCTATATGAAGGTGCAGGACAGGGGATATGGGTCAGCATGGATATATGGAAGGGGGCAGGATGGCTATATGAAGGGGCAGGAAAACGGATATGGGCCAGCATGGATATATGGAAGGCGGCAGGATGGCTATATGAAGGTGCAGGACCGGGAATATGGGCCAGCATGGATATATGGAAGGGGGAAGGATGGCTATATGAAGGTGCAGGCAATGGATGTGGGGCCAGCAAGGATATATGGAAGGGGGCAGGATGGCTATATGAAGGTGTAGGACAGGGGATATGGGCCCGCATGGATATATGGAAGGGGGCAGGATGGCTATATGAAAGTGCATTAAAATGGATATGGCGCCAGCATGGATATATGGAATGGGGCAGGATGGCTATATGAAGGGGCAGGACAGAGGATATGGGCCAGCATGGATATATGGAAGGGGGCAGGATGGCTATATGAAGGTGCAGGACAGGGGATGTGGACCAGCATGGATATATGGAAGGGGGCAGGATGGCTATATGAAGGTGCAGGACAGGGGAAATGGGCCAGCATGGATATATGGAAGGGGGCAGGTTGGCCATATGAAGGTGCAGGACAATGGATATGGGGCCAGCATGGATATATGGAAGGGGGCAGGATGGCTATATGAAGGTGCAGGACAGGGAATATGGGCCTGCATGGATATATGGAAGGGGGCAGGATGGCTATATGAAGGTGCAGGACAATGGATGTGGGGCCAGCAAGGATATATGGAAGGGGGCAGGATGGCTATATGAAGGTGTAGGACAGGGAATATGGGCCAGCATGGATATATGGAAGGGGGCAGGATGGCTATATGAAGGTGCAGGACAATGGATGTGGGGCCAGCAAGGATATATGGAAGGGGGCAGGATGGCTATATGAAGGTGTAGGACAGGGGATATGGGCCAGCATGGATATATGGAAGGGGGCAGGATGGCTATATGAAGGTGCAGGACAGGGGATATGGTTCAGCATGGATATATGGAAGGGGGTAGGATGGCTATATGAAGGGGCAGGAAAACGGATATGGGCCAGCATGGATATATGGAAGGCGGCAGGATGGCTATATGAAGGTGCAGGACAGGGAATATGGGCCAGCATGGATATATGGAAGGGGGAAGGATGGCTATATGAAGGTGCAGGCAATGGATGTGGGGCCAGCAAGGATATATGGAAGGGGGCAGGATGGCTATATGAAGGTGTAGGACAGGGTATATGGGCCAGCATGGATATATGGAAGGGGGCAGGATGGCTATATGAAAGTGCATTAAAATGGATATGGCGCCAGCATGGATATATGGAATGGGGCAGGATGGCTATATGAAGGGGCAGGACAGAGGATATGGGCCAGCATGGATATATGGAAGGGGGCAGGATGGCTATATGAAGGTGCAGGACAGGGGATGTGGACCAGCATGAATATATAGAAGGGGGCAGGATGGCTATATGAAGGTGCAGGACAGGGGAAATGGGCCAGCATGGATATATGGAAGGGGGCAGGTTGGCCATATGAAGGTGCAGGACAATGGATATGGGGCCAGCATGGATATATGGAAGGGGGCAGGATGGCTATATGAAGGTGCAGGACAGGGAATATGGGCCTGCATGGATATATGGAAGGGGGCAGGATGGCTATATGAAGGTGCAGGACAATGGATGTGGGGCCAGCAAGGATATATGGAAGGGGGCAGGATGGCTATATGAAGGTGTAGGACAGGGAATATGGGCCAGCATGGATATATGGAAGGGGGCAGGATGGCTATATGAAGGTGCAGGACAATGGATGTGGGGCCAGCAAGGATATATGGAAGGGGGCAGGATGACTATATGAAGGTGTAGGACAGGGGATATGGGCCAGCATGGATATATGGAAGGGGGCAGGATGGCTATATGAAGGTGCAGGACAGGGGATATGGGTCAGCATGGATATATGGACGGGGGCAGGATGGCTATATGAAGGGGCAGGAAAACGGATATGGGCCAGCATGGATATATGGAAGGCGGCAGGATGGCTATATGAAGGTGCAGGACAGGGAATATGGGCCAGCATGGATATATGGAAGGGGGAAGGATGGCTATATGAAGGTGCAGGCAATGGATGTGGGGCCAGCAAGGATATATGGAAGGGGGCAGGATGGCTATATGAAGGTGTAGGACAGGGGATATGGGCCAGCATGGATATATGGAAGGGGGCAGGATGGCTATATGAAAGTGCATTAAAATGGATATGGCGCCAGCATGGATATATGGAATGGGGCAGGATGGCTATATGAAGGGGCAGGACAGAGGATATGGGCCAGCATGGATATATGGAAGGGGGCAGGATGGCTATATGAAGGTGCAGGACAGGGGATGTGGACCAGCATGAATATATGGAAGGGGGCAGGATGGCTATATGAATGTGCAGGACAGGGGAAATGGGCCAGCATGGATATATGGAAGGGGGCAGGTTGGCCATATGAAGGTGCAGGACAATGGATATGGGGCCAGCATGGATATATGGAAGGGGGCAGGATGGCTATATGAAGGTGCAGGACAGGGAATATGGGCCTGCATGGATATATGGAAGGGGGCAGGATGGCTATATGAAGGTGCAGGACAATGGATGTGGGGCCAGCAAGGATATATGGAAGGGGGCAGGATGGCTATATGAAGGTGTAGGACAGGGAATGTGGGCCAGCATGGATATATGGAAGGGGGCAGGATGGCTATATGAAGGTGCAGGACAATGAATGTGGGGCCAGCAAGGATATATGGAAGGGGGCAGGATGGCTATATGAAGGTGTAGGACAGGGGATATGGGCCAGCATGGATATATGGAAGGGGGCAAGATGGCTATATGAAGGTGCAAGAAAACGGATATGGGGCCAGCATGGATATATGGAAGGGGGCTGGATGGCTATATGAAGGTGCAGGAAAATGGATATGGGCCAGCATGGATATATGAAAGGGGGCAAGATGGCTATATGAAGGTGCAGGACAATGGATATGGGGCCAGCATGGATATATGGAAGGAGGCAGGATGGCTATATGAAGGGGCAGGACAGGGGAAATGGACCAGCATGGATATATGGAAGGGGGCAGGATGGCTATATGAAGGTGCAGGACAGGGGATATGGGTCAGCATGGATATATGGAAGGGGGCAGGATGGCTATATGAAGGGACAGGAAAACGGATATGGGCCAGCATGGATATATGGAAGGCGGCAGGATGGCTATATGAAGGTGCAGGACAGGGAATATGGGCCAGCATGGATATATGGAAGGGGGAAGGATGGCTTTATGAAGGTGCAGGCAATGGATGTGGGGCCAGCAAGGATATATGGAAGGGGGCAGGATGGCTATATGAAGGTGTAGGACAGGGGATATGGGCCAGCATGGATATATGGAAGGGGGCAGGATGGCTATATGAAGGTGCAGGACAGGGGATGTGGACCAGCATGAATATATGGAAGGGGGCAGGATGGCTATATGAAGGTGCAGGACAGGGGAAATGGGCCAGCATCGATATATGGAAGGGGGCAGGTTGGCCATTTGAAGGTGCAGGACAATGGATATGGGGCCAGCATGGATATATGGAAGGCGGCAGGATGGCTATATGAAGGTGCAGGACAGGGAATATGGGCCTGCATGGATATATGGAAGGGGGCAGGATGGCTATATGAAGGTGCAGGACAATGGATGTGGGGCCAGCAAGGATATATGGAAGGGGGCAGGATGGCTATATGAAGGTGTAGGACAGGGAATATGGGCCAGCATGGATATATGGAAGGGGGCAGGATGGCTATATGAAGGTGCAGGACAATGAATGTGGGGCCAGCAAGGATATATGGAAGGGGGCAGGATGGCTATATGAAGGTGTAGGACAGGGGATATGGGCCAGCATGGATATATGGAAGGGGGCAAGATGGCTATATGAAGGTGCAAGAAAACGGATATGGGGCCAGCATGGATATATGGAAGGGGGCTGGATGGCTATATGAAGGTGCAGGAAAATGGATATGGGCCAGCATGGATATATGAAAGGGGGCAAGATGGCTATATGAAGGTGCAGGACAATGGATATGGGGCCAGCATGGATATATGGAAGGAGGCAGGATGGCTATATGAAGGGGCAGGACAGGGGAAATGGGCCAGCATGGATATATGGAAGGGGGCAGGATGGCTATATGAAGGTGCAGGACAGAGGATATGGGTCAGCATGGATATATGGAAGGGGGCAGGATGGCTATATGAAGGGACAGGAAAACGGATATGGGCCAGCATGGATATATGGAAGGCGGCAGGATGGCTATATGAAGGTGCAGGACAGGGAATATGGGCCAGCATGGATATATGGAAGGGGGTAGGATGGCTTTATGAAGGTGCAGGCAATGGATGTGGGGCCAGCATGGATATATGGAAGGGGGCAGGATGGCTATATGAAAGTGCATTAAAATGGATATGGCGCCAGCATGGATATATGGAATGGGGCAGGATGGCTATATGAAGGGGTAGGACAGAGGATATGGGCCAGCATGGATATATGGAAGGGGGCAGGATGGCTATATGAAGGTGCAGGACAGGGGATGTGGACCAGCATGGATATATGGAAGGGGGCAGGATGGCTATATGAAGGGGCAGGACAGGGGAAATGGGCCAGCATGGATATATGGAAGGGGGCAGGATGGCTATATGAAGGTGCAGGACAAGGGATATAGGGGCCAGCATGGATATATGGGGGGGCAGGATAGCTATATGTGGGGGCAGGACAAGGGATATGGGGGCCAGCATGGATATATGGGGGGCAGGACAAGGGATATGGGGGCCAGCATAGATATATGGGGGGCAGGACAAGGGATATGGGGGCCAGCATTCATATATGGGGGAGCCAGGATAGCTACATGCGGGGGCAGGACAAGGGATATGGGCCAGCATGGATATATGGAATTGGGGCAGGATGGCTATATGAAGGGGCAGGACAAGGGATATGGGGCCAACATGGATATATGGAGGACCAGGATTGCTATACGTGGGGTCAGGACAAAGGATATGGGGGCCAGCATGTATATATGGGGGGCAGGACAAGGAACATAGGGGCCAGGATGGTTATATGTGGGGGCAGGACAAGGGGATATGGGAGCCAGCATTGATATATGGGGGAGCAAGGATAGCTATATGTGGGGGCAGGACAAGGGATATGGGGGCCAGCATGGATATATGGGGGAGCCAGGATAGCTATATGTGGGGCCAGGACAAGGGATATGGGGCCCAGCATGTATATATGGGGGGCAGGACAAGGAACATAGGGGCCAGGATGGTTATATGTGGGGGCAGGACAAGGGACATGGGGGCTAGCATGGATATATGGGTGGACAGGATAGCTATATGTGGGGCCAGGACAAAGGATATGGGGCCCAGGATGTATATATGGGGGGCAGGACAAGGAACATAGGGGCCATGATGGTTATATGTGGGGGCAGGACAAGGGACATGGGGGCTAGCATTGATATATGGGGGAGCCAGGATAGCTATATGTGGGGGCAAGACAAGGGATATGGGGGCCAGCATGTATATATGGGGGGCAGGACAAGGAACATAGGGGCCAGGATGGTTATATGTGGGGGCAGGACAAGGGACATGGGGGCTAGCATGGATATATGGGAGGACAGGATAGCTATATGTGGGGCCAGGACAAAGGATATGGGGCCCAGGATGTATATATGGGGGGCAGGACAAGGAACATAGGGGCCATGATGGTTATATGTGGGGGCAGGACAAGGGACATGGGGGCTAGCATTGATATATGGGGGAGCCAGGATAGCTATATGTGGGGGCTGGACAAGGGATATGGGGGCCAGCATAGATATATGGGGGGCAGAACAAGGGATATGGGGGACAGCATCCATATATGGGGGAGCCATGATAGCTACATGTGGGGGCAGGACAAGGGATATGGGCCAGCATGGATATATGGAATGGGGGCAGGATGGCTATATGAAGGGGCAGGACAAGGGATATGGGGCCAACATGGATATATGGAGGACCAGGATTGCTATATGTGGGGTCAGGACAAAGGATATGGGGGCCAGAATGGATATATGGGGGGGCAGGATGGCTATATGTGGGGGCAGGGAAGGGGATAATGGGGCCAGCATTGATATATGGGGGAGCCAGGATAGCTATATGTGGGGGCAGGACAAGGGATATGGGGGTCATCATGGATATATGGGGGAGCCAGGATAGCTATATGTGGGGCCAGGACAAGGGATATGGGGCCCAGCATGTATATATGGGGGGCAGGACAAGGAACATAGGGGCCAGGATGGTTATATGTGGGGGCAGAACAAGGGACATGGATGCTAGCATTGATATATGGGGGAGCCAGGATAGCTATATGTGGGGGCAGGACAAGGGATATGGGGGCCAGCATGGATATATGGGGGGACAGGATAGCTATATGTGGGGCCAGGACAAGGGATATGGGGCCTAGCATGGATATATGGTGGGCAGGAAAAGGGATTTGAGGGCCAGCATTGATATATGGGGGGGCCAGGATGGTTATATATGGGGGCCAGCATGGATATATGGGGGGCCAGGATGGCTATATGGTGGGGGGCAGGACAAGGTATATGGGGGCCAGGATGGATATATGGGGGGGGGCAAGACAATGGACATATGGGGGCCAGGATGGCTCTATGAGGGGGGGCCAGGACAAGGGACATATGGGGGCCAGGATGGATTTATGGGGGAGAGGCAAGACAAGGGACATATGGGGGCCAGGATGCAAACAAAATGTGGCCGGGATGGATATCGGGGGGCCAGGATGCAGATATGGGGGCTAGGCTGGACAAGAGACATAGGGGGCCAGGGCTGGGGCACATTATTAAATTATTAAATAAAGGGGGCCAGGATGAGGTACTTAATTACTGTTTGGGGGCTAGATTGAGGAACATACATTATTAGTTTATGGTGGCAAGTAGGGAACATAATTACTTTTT
This sequence comes from Phyllobates terribilis, assembly GCF_046119375.1. Classification (NCBI taxonomy): domain Eukaryota; kingdom Metazoa; phylum Chordata; class Amphibia; order Anura; family Dendrobatidae; genus Phyllobates; species Phyllobates terribilis. The sequence continues at coordinate 112,283,552 of NW_027362761.1, read as the reverse complement.
AGGGTCCAATTAGGGACATTATTACTACTGTAATATAATTTACTTTTTAGGAAACTGTTTTTCATGGGGGGGGGACAAAAAGGGAGGTTGTGTTACTGTGCAGGGTGGCACTGCGTCATTTTTTTTTATTCATCTGATGTAGTGTAGAAGTTGGGGAAAAAGTTGGGAATGTGCTCTAGAAGCAATCAGCTATTGATAACTGTGTGTTATTTTCTGCAGAGGCGAGTCCTGGATGGAAGAAGTAATAGAGATCTGTGCTAGATGAAGAAGAAAAGCGAAGATGGAGGACTTCACCTACAGAAGTCACTGGTGAGTCAGTGTATTACATGTACACACACACTATACACTATATACAGAGCTCCTGTGTATAGTGTAACTGGTGATACTGTATTACCTGTACACTGACACTATATACAGAGCTCCTGTGTATAATGTCACTGGTGATCACTGTATTACCTGTACACTGACACTATATACAGAGCTCCTGTGTATAATATCACTGGTGATCACTGTATTACCTGTACACTGACACTATATACAGAGCTCCTGTGTATAATGTCACTGGTGATCACTGTATTACCTGTACACTGACACTATATACAGAGCTCCTGTGTATAATTTCACTGGTGATCACTGTGGCGCCCCTGCGGGTTCAGTCGCCACAGAGGTACTACATCTGGTGGTGCCTCACTCTCTGGTAAGGAAAGGGTGCAGCCCGGGACCCCAACACCTGCATCCAACACTACACTGCTCCAGGCCGGCTGGAAGGGCAAGATGCATTGTGTTCTGCTGAGCCCTGTCCCTGGCTGGAGTGAGGGGAACCAGAGTAAGGGGGAACAAAGTAGTGGGTGTGGGTGGAGGAAGGAGTTTAGGGGAGCATTTTTTAGGAGTATAAAAAGGGGAGCCATTTTAGTTAGAGAGGAGAGGGAAAAAGTAAGCAAGAAGGAGAGGTCTGTGTCTAGTGAGAGGAGCAGGTGCTCTGAAGGAGCTCTGCTCCAGAGTGGGCCTAGCAAATGAGGCCCGGCAGAGGAGAGAAGAGGAGGGGAGCAGAGGAGGAAGGCTCTGGTAACTGAAGGGGTCCCAGGGGTACGGAAGGAGCAGGAAGCCACAAGTACGCCCTAATCTGTCAAGTGTCAGAGGGACCAGGCCGCAAGAAGGGAACCGGTCCCTGGGCTAGTCGTGTCACTTCAAGTCTCGGCTAGGAATCCGGAGGCTTCTGACTTTTATGGTGCAGTTGCCATAATCGCATTCGAGTAGCCAAGAAAGGTAGCCGTGTAGGATCAAGGAATTTCAGGTGACCCTGAAGGATCCGAGGACGCCATCTTGGGGCTCAGCTTGTGAGGCGCAGGGCAGGAGGGAGAGACCCAGAGCGGAAAGTCGGCTGAGGAAAGGAACATATAGAAGGGGGTCCCGATAAGTACTCTCGAATTGCCAGAGGGACTTCTGAACCCCTGCTTGGTGAACGCAGCGCGACGCGGGAAGCGGTAACCTGTGCAGTGTAACCTGAGGAACTTGTCAACTGTGAGTAAAAATCAGAGGACTGCACTTGACTGTCTCTGTCGGTTATTGCCGCTGCGCCATCATCCCTCCTACACTACAACGCCCTGCATCTGACTCGCCCCCTGGGCCGTGGGGTACCCGGAACCGGGCCTTCTCGTGTACGGTGCTGATGAGGGTAGTAGTGGCAACCCGATCCCGTGGCTCAGGGTGGTCAGACCAAATTGTGGCAGTCTATCAATCAGTGCTTTAAATGTCCGACTACGCCACCCGTGGATTGCGGTCAGGGATAACCGCCGCTGCGAGGCTGACCGCTGAGGCTGGTGTTGGTGTGCAGCACAGGGGTAGGATAACTCCCCACAGGAAGAGTGTAGCCTCAGGGCAGTGTAAGTGGATGCTGGGGGTGATGGTGCAGGTGCAGCGGAAATCACACAATGATGCAGTCCAGGGTCTTTTACTCACAGTTGTTATCCAAGTCACTTCTGTCAGCAAGGACTGCCCGAGCCGTGCTGCGTCCACCAGGTGAGGAGCTCGGTCAACCCCCAGGCAATTCAGGAGTATGGCACAGGACCCCCTTCTGTCTTTTCTCTGGCCTCTCGTGCCCCACCAGTGTCCTGACTTCTGTCCAGCTACCGCGGACCGTGTCGGGTAAGCGTTGGCCTTCACTTCCTGCTATGCTATATGGTGCCTTCCTAGCAGGTTTAGCGGGGGGTTCGCACTAATAAATGGTCACAACCTCCGGTTCTTGGCTGAGGGTAGATTCGCCTCCAGCAACTTAGGGATCCTGTACCTTTCCACAGCCTGACCCTTCCACCCGATATAATGGGGTATGCAACGGTTGCTGTCCGTTCTGCACTCTTAGGGTCCCTTCTGCCTTCTTGTTTCTGGAGCCCTTCCAGTCCTCTGTCTCTTCTCCTTCCTTCCTTCTCCTTCTTCTTTTCTCCTCTCTGGCCCCGGCCTTTTCTCTAGGCCTGCCTCGTGGAGCTGAGCTCAGGCTGAGCTGCGGTTCCCTGTCAGCTCTGACTGAACTGCTACTCTCCTCTGAACCCTTTGACTAAGATGGCTCCCACCTTTTATCTGCTTCTGTGTGTGTCCGAGCTCAGGTGACCTGCACCCAATGAGCTCCTTCCTGTGCTCCAGAAACCGCCTCCTATCTGCTCCTACACCACTGGGTTCTCTCCCCCCTCCCCACTCCAGCCAGGGACATGGTCAGTTGTGCCCGCATCTGGGAGCACCGTTGAGCTGTCCCTCGGAAATGGGGTGTGTGTATGTGTGCAGCTAACTGAGCCCTGGTCCACACACCATCCTTACCTGGGAGTGGAATATCACACCTCTGGTTGAGGTGCAATACCCCTGTAGCAACTGAGCCATCGGGGCGCTACACATCCCATCCATCAACCCTGCCCCGGGGGCCCGCTCCGCCTGTGGGGAGCAGAAACATCCCAGCTGCCATCCCATCACCCCCGGAGGTCTGCAGCAGCGCCGGTATTCGTTACCGGGAACCACAGGTGGCGTCACGAGACAAACTGTTAACAAAAACCCCCTTTTAAAGAGTGACCCCAGAGGACGGGCCCGGGAGCCGACTGCCGTGACATCCTACAAAGAAGGTAAAGGCCCGGGTACCGAGTTTTCCCCCATATTATCCCCCTGGGCGAGTCAATCACTGTATTACCTGTACACTATAAACAGAGCTCCTGTATATAATATCACTGTTGATCACTGTATTACCTGTACACTATACACTATATACAGAGCTCCTGTGTATAATGTTTGTATGTGGTATTATTCGTTCACTATGTGGTGGTACTATATGGTCTGGTCATAGTGTGGCAGCATATGTCCCTTGTATGTGGTACTATTCGATCACTATGTGGTGGTAATATGTGATCTGGTCACGGTGTGGCGGTATTTGTCCCTTGTATGTGGTATTATTCAATCATTATGTGGTGGTAATGTGTAGTCTGGTCATGGTGTGACGGTATTTGTCCCTTGTATGTGGTATCACTTGGTCATGCTGGAAATATGTTGTCTGATCATGGTGTGGTGGTATTTCTTCCTTGTATATGGTATTATTGGTCTTGGTATAGTGGATTGTGTTGTGTATGGTGTTCATTTGTTCCCTCTGATATTAATTAGGAGAAAATTCTTTATTTCCATTAGAGATTAAATACTTGGAACACAGCGGCAGAGATGCACTTACAGGGGTTCGCCTGTGAAAAAAAGTAATCACCTCTCCACAGGATAAGTGATAACCTATTGATTGCAGGGGTTCCGACTGCTGGGACCCACTCAGCAGAATGTGGAGCTTTTATCCCCTTTAGACTGGTGCGGCATGTGAGACTTAACCACTGATCCAATCATTCCCTCCGTGGCTGCGAGCGCTGCTCTTGTTTTGTTATGGAAGGTTCAAAGAGAATGAATGTTTCTGTGGTCAGATATCCCAGCTGCCGTAAACTATAACAGGAATAACGGCTAACAGGTATTTGCATATACAGTACAGACCAAAAGTTTGGACACACCTTCTCATTTAAAGATTTTTCTGTATTTTCATGACTTTGAAAATTGTGCATTCACACTGAGGGCATCAAAACTATGAATTAACACATGTGGAATTATATACTTAACAAAAAAGTGTGAAACAACTGAAAATATGTCTTATATTCTAGGTTCTTCAAAGTAGCCACCTTTTGCTTTGATGACTGCTTTGCACACTCTTGGCATTCTCTTGATGAGCTTCAAGAGGTAGTCACCAGAAATGGTTTTCACTTCACAGGTGTGCCCTGTCAGGTTTAATAAGTGGGACTTCTTGCCTTATAAATGGGGTTGGGACCATCAGTTGTGTTGTGCAGAAGTCAGGTGGATACACAGCTGATAGTCCTACTGAATAGACTGTTAGAATTTGTATTATGGCAAGAAAAAAGCAGCTAAGTAAAGAAAAACAAGTGGCCATCATTACTTTAAGAAATGAAGGTCAGTCAGTCTGAAAAATTGGGCAAACTTTGAAAGTGTCCCCAAGTGCAGTTGCAAAAACCATCAAGTGCTACAAAGAAACTGGCTCACATGAGGACCGCCCCAGGAAAGGAAGACCAAGAGTCACCTCTGCTTCTGAGGATGTTTATCCGAGTCACCAGCCTCAGAAATCGCAGGTTAACAGCAGCTCAGATTAGAGACCAGGTCAATGCCACACAGAGTTCTAGCAGTAGACACATCTCTACAACAACTGTTAAGAGGAGACTTTGTGCAGCAGGCCTTCATGGTAAAATAGCTGCTAGGAAACCACTGCTAAGGACAGGCAGCAAGCAGAAGATACTTGTTTGGGCTAAAGAACACAAGGAATGGACAATAGACCAGTGGAAATCTGTGCTTTGGTCTGATGAGCCCAAATTTGAGATCTTTGGTTCCAACCACAGTGTCTTTGTGCAACGCAGAAAAGGTGAACGGATGGACTCTACATGCCTGGTTCCCACCGTGAAGCATGGAGGAGGAGGTGTGATGGTGTGGGGGTGCTTTGCTGGTGACACTGTTGGGGATTTATTCAAAATTTAAGGCATACTGAACCAGCATGGCTACCACAGCATCTTGCAGCGGCATGCTATTCCATCCAGTTGGCGTTTAGTTGGACCATCATTTATTTTTCAACAGGACAATGACCCCAAACACACCTCCAGGCTGTGTAAGGGCTATTTGACCAAGAAGGAGAGTGATGGGGTGCTACGCCAGATGACCTGGCCACCACAGTCACCAGACCTGAACCCAATCGAGATGGTTTGGGGTGAGCTGGACCGCTGAGTGAAGGCAAAAGGGCCAACAAGTGCTAAGCATCTCTGGAAACTCCTTCAAGATTGATGGAAGACCATTTCCGGTGACTACCTCTTGAAGCTCATCAAGAGAATGGCAAGAGTGTGCAAAGCAGTCATCAAAGCAAAAGGTGGCTACTTTGAAGAACCTAGAATATAAGACATATTTTCAGTTGTTTCACACTTTTTTGTTAAGTATATAATTCTACATGTGTTAATTCATAGTTTTGATGCCTTCAGTGTGAGTGTACAATTTTCATAGTCATGAAAATACAGAAAAATCTTTAAATGAGAAGGTGTGTCCAAACTTTTGGTCTGTACTGTACGTAGCTGTAGGGTGGGCCCCTAAAGTCAATTTCCCCTGTGGGCCCCAGATACCCCAGTCCGACCCTGTCAGGAAAGCTTTTGGTGAAATGAAGACCCTTGACAAGGGATGCTGTGCATGATACTGGCGTAAGCTGAATCCTGTATAATGTGACTACCATTCAGGCAATGAGAAGCATGATAAAATAGCGTAATAAATATTAACATAATAAATAATGTGGCTTCAGTATTAATAGGTGCAGAGAGAGGAAGATTGTAAATAATGTGCCACATGAGAACTGTGGTGACATTGTATAGCAAGCAGTCATAGGCTTTAAATCATTCTTCCTTGACAGTGAGTGGCATATGGCCAGTGCTATACCTGCTTGATATGGTCCATTAACCAGAGTAAAGGAGCACGTTATACATGGCTGAATAGAGAAGAGGTTCATAAGTAGATGCTACTTTGATGAATCCTCTTTAGAAAGCTACTCTAGGTATCTGGTGGCACTTCCCTCTACTAATTAAGAAGTATCTCATGGTGAGATCATCTGACATATTGTATTTGCATAAATAATGACAGGTGATAGTTCCTAGAAGCCATGAAGTTTTAATGTATGACTAAGTATCTAGCACTTTTAGAAGGGTGAATTGGAATGAATGCTTTGGTTTTTTGCAAAATTCCTATTAGGATCTACAGGAAAAATATATATCTTTGTACCATGTTAACCAGTACTGCAGATAGAAAAATATTAAGATTCGAGAGTCCTCAGTGGTTTATACCATAAGGCTTATGGTATCAACCACTGAGGTGTAAGATAGGTGCCGGGATGCAACGCACAACAAGGTGGGAACAGTCAGGGATTGATAAAACCACTTTATATGGATAACAACTATTCTGCAACAATAAGAAATATTTTCAGTGAATAACAGTAAAGTTCTTTCCAAAAGTGTGGTGCACCCAGTCGTGGGAGTCACATGTGAGTTCTTTCTATATGGCCCTAGCGGGAGTCACCGATTGTTCCCTCTAGGCCACAAGTCTCTTCTGGGTAAAGTCTATCATATCCCGTTTAGCGTCCCACTCACCAAAAGGCCCCCTCCCAACCTGAAGTCCTAATCCCAACTGTCCCCGGCACCGTAGGTGAGAGTTGGAAGTGACGGCCCTGTTCACTTGCATGATTCCTCCGCTGTTGCTGGCACATATCTCCTGTCGCAGTCCTCTATCAGCTCTTCTCGGCTTGACCGTCGGCGGTAGTCTCTCAAGCTTGAGGTTAGGGGGTCCAGACTTCGGCTTTTGGCAAGTGGCGTCGGGTTCCGGGGGCTTACTCACTGTGGAGCACAGGTCCTGACTATGACCAACATGCGCAGGGCTCAGGGCACTTCTGTGAGGAGTCCGGAGCTTATCAGGCTGTGTCCGGCTCTGGTGCGACGCAGGCCTCCGGCTGAGGCCTGTCGCACTGGGCTCTGTGGTCCCTCTGAAGCAAGTCTGCTCCACTCTGCAGCCAGGAGACAAATCTGCTTGTATCTTGGCGCGCTGGACTTTTATATCCAGAAAATCCTTCCTGAAGGTCACCTGATTAGGTCCGGAATCTGAATTTGCGTTTAGTTGGACCATCATTTATTTTTCAACAGGACAATGACCCCAAACACACCTCCAGGCTGTGTAAGGGCTATTTGACCAAGAAGGAGAGTGATGGGGTGCTACATCAGATGACCTGGCCTCCACAGTCACCAGACCTGAACCCAATCGAGATGGTTTGGGGTGAGCTGGACCGCAAGAGTGAAGGCAAAAGGGCCAACAAGTGCTAAGCATCTCTGGGAACTCCTTCAAGATTGTTGGAAGACCATTTCCGGTGACTACCTCTTGAAGCTCATTAAGAGAATGCCAAGAGCGTGCAAAGCATTCATCAAAGCAAAAGGTGGCTATTTTGAAGAACCTAGAATATAAGACATATTTTCAGTTGTTTCACACTTTTTTGTTAAGTATATAATTCTACATGTGTTAATTCATAGTTTTGATGCCTTCAGTGTGAATGTACAATTTTCATAGTCATGAAAATACAGAAAAATCTTTAAATGAGAAGGTGTGTCCAAACTTTTGCTCAGCACTGTACATATGCATACAGTATATATATTCTGACCGTTCCTTGTCTGTTTTTGGTTTTCATGTGTGAATATACCCTTAAGTGGATCAGCAGACTTTGGAACTCATCTGCTTAATCTCATTATGTGTTACGCTGAATGCCCACGATGCGGATTTAATGCGTTTCCCCGGCGGTATTTCCGCCACGGAAACACATTAAAATCACTTGTTAAGAGCTCTGGGATGTAACCCAATAATAATCCGCATGTGCTGTGCACATGCTGCGGAAATTTCCGCTGCGGATTATCATTGCGGAAAAATCTGCAACACAACCAATTGACTTGCATTGAACCACATAATATCCGCATGTATATGACGCGCCCCCTGGGGCCGTGGGGTACTCGGTAGCCGGGCCGGTCCTTGTCGGGATAGTCACGGTGGCAGTGACCCGGTCCGTGGCCCAGGGCAGTCAATAAAATAAAGTCAATTTGGGGAATAAAGTGTTTGGGGATAAAGTTTGTGACGCCACCCATGGTATGCGGCTATAGCGGGACGCCGCTGCGGTGCAGATCCACTGGGGCTGATGGTGACGCAACTGAGATAGTGCAGCTCTCCACGGGCAGAGCTAAGCCCCAGGGCAGTATATGATGATTGATGAGGTAGATGTTGCTGGTGTTTGTGGAAGGCAGGTTGCGCAGCAATTAGGTAAGGGCACAGTGGGGTGCAGTCTTCAAGTGTTTACTCACCGTTATCAAGCTGCTCCAGGTTACAATGGCCAGATTGTAATCGCCCACGTCGTCCTGTGTCCTCTGGGGAAGTGACCCAGCCAACTCTCAGTTAATTTGGGTGCACTTGAACGGGACTCCTTTCTGTGTACCTCTTTAAGTCGTCTCTCTCTCTGCGCTGGCTCTCGCCCTCCTGCCCTGCACCTCACACACATTGTCACAAGCCAGTGACCACGGGCCTTGTCAGGCGATGTCCCCCCTTGGTCCTATATGGTTACCTTTTCAGCGATTATGTGTGGATTGTGGCTACGGCACATGAAGATACCGCACCTCCGGTTTGCTAGCTGAGCCTTGAAGTACTCCACTAGCCTGGGGCCGGTCCCCTACTGCGGCCTTGATCCCTCCACGATCAGCATGAACTCAGGCGCATGGGTGGCATCCCGAAATCTCCGTTCCCCTAGGAACCCTTCTATCTCTGGAGCCTTTCCCACTGCTCCTGTCTTCTCTCCTCACTCTCCTCCTGGGCCTCTCTGACTGGGCCCTACTCCTCCATGGTCCTCCCTTCCTCTCTCACTCCTAGGACCAGAACTCCTTCTAGATGTTTCCACCCTTCTTTTTATACTGCTCTTTCAGTGCTCCCCTGAACTACTTCCTCCACCCACCTCCTCCACTTAGTTCCACCCTCCTGACAGGGACCGGGCCTGTGCTCTCCCTTAGGAGCTATCTGGACCTTCCCTTATGAGGTGGTGTAGTGTTGGATGTGAGTGGGTGGCTCCCGGGTAGTGCTCCCTCCTTACCTGAGAGTGGGGTACCACACCTCTGGCTGAGATACAGTACCTCTGTGGCAACTGGACCCGCAGGGGCGCCACATTTCCCCCCCCCCCCCGTTAAACACAGCACGTCCGCTGGATGGAACAGAGTAAAACAAGAATTTTAAGACAAGCAAATTTTTTTTTTTTAGAATGCATTCACATAGAAGACAATAAATAGATAACTTTTCTTCCCTTTATGGGAGGCACTTTTTCTTAAACGTTACACATAAGTACTAGGTATATAAATCAATATAAGATCACTTTAAATAACATTTTATCAAATATAAAATATTCTATCGCTTCTTCAAGTAAGTTCAACAGGCTGTAGTGAGATCCTGATCAGGGTGTCCATCTCACTGGTGGAAGTGAAATGTGGGGGGACCCGTCCACAGCAAACCCCCAATGTAGGCCCTGGGCGTGGTTGCAGGGCATTATTGATCCACTCGTTGGACCAGGTCTTCGGCCACGCCAAACGGGTTTTTGTTCAGTTGTCGATAAAACCAACAAGAAGCACCTTAAGAAGTGCTAACTTTATACAATAAAAGTTCTGGCTGTTCACTGTCCACAACCATAATGTCCTTTTTCTTAACCGGGTATACACAACATGAACCAAAACTCTTCACACATAGAGTATACTCATACCCTTCCGGGTAACTATATACAGTTTCAGATTTTTTTTTTTATATTCAACTTAGTAGTTGTGTTCTCTCCGGGGAAACATTTGTCCACCACTGGATGGCCCAGCCGGGTCATCAGCTTCAGATGGCAGGGGTACGTCCTCATCTGAGCTCAGGACAGGCCCCGCCGGGGCTTGGGTGCTGGTGGTAGAACCGGGTATTAGCCGCTGCCGGGTCAGCTTTTCGAGCAGCTCGTCCTTCCACTGCTTGACGGCGGGCTTCTGGGCTTCCTCCATCCGCCGGCCCAGCTCCTGTACCTCGGCACGTAGGAACCCCATATCCTCCAGGGATAGCTTGCCCAGGACCCCCTCCAGGTTAAGGGGAGAATCCTCTGGCTGCAGGGCACGGGCAGGAGTCTGGTTATTGCTTCCGTCCATGGCGCCTGCCGGGTGCATTCTGCCTCCACTGCCTGTGGCCCCGCCCTGTCTGCAAGGTTTTCCTTCTCCTCTCCCCTTTCGGGGGTGGTCCCACTACAGCTTGCTGTTGGCCACACCAGGGGGCGGCACCCCAAGACTGATGGAAAAGTCTATGTATATGGCCGCAGATGCATGGGGCGGGCTCCGTTTTTGCCGCCATTCCGGAACCCGGCCCACGATGGGAGGTTTCTTCTCATCTTTTAGCACATACATAATGGCGCCCATCCTTCTGGGGCGGGCGCCACTGCTTTAGTAACAAGCACAGTCTATAAGCGCATGGGACCCATTGTAGCAGGTCGCTTCATCCTGTTTGTGACGCCAAAAATGACGTGCCCCCTTGGGCCGTGGGGTACTCGGTAGCAGGGCCAGTCCTTGTCGGGGTAGTCACGGTGGCAGTGACCCGGTCCGTGGCCCAGGGCAGTCAATAAAATAAAGTCAATTTGGGGAATAAAGTGTTTGGGGATAAAGTTTGCGACGCCACCTATGGTATGCGGCTATAGGGGGACGCCGCTGCGGTGCAGATCCACTGGGGCTGATGGTGACGCAGCTGAGATAGTGCAGCTCTCCACGGGCAGAGCTAAGCCCCAGGGCAGTATATGATGATTGATGAGGTAGATGTTGCTGGTATTTGCGCAAGGCAGGTGGTGCAGCAATTAGGCAAGGACACAGTGGGGTGCAGTCTTCAAGTGTTTACTCACAGTTATCAAGCTGCTCCAGGTTACAATGGCCAGATTGTAATCGCCCACGTCGTCCTGTGTCCTCTGGGTAAGTGACCCAGCCAACTCTCAGTTAATTTGGGTGCACTTGAACGGGACCCCTTTCTGTGCACCTCTCCAGGTGGTCTCGCTCTCTGCGCTTGATCTTGCCCTCCTGCCCTACGCCTCACACACAGTGTCCCGAGCCAGTGGCCGCGGGCCTTGTCAGGCGACGTCCGGTCTGTCCCCTTGGTCCTATATGGTCACCTTTTCAGCGATTATGTGTGGATTGTGGCTACGGCACATGAAGGTACCACACCTCCGGTTTGCTAGCTGAGCCTTAAAGTACTCCACTAGTCTGGGGCCGGTCCCCTACTGCGGCCTTGATCCCTCCACGATCAGCGTGAATTCGGGCGCACAGGTGGCATACCGCACTCGCCATGCCCCTAGGATCCCTTCTATCTCTGGGGCATTTCCCACTGCTCCTGTCTTCTCTCCTCACTCTTCTCCTGGGCCTCTCTGACTGGGCCCTACTCCTCCATGGTCCTCCCTTCCTCTCTCACCCCTAGGACCAGAACTCCTTCTAGATGTTTCCACCCTTCTTTTTATACTGCTCTTTCAGTGCTCCCCTGATCTACTTCCTTCACCCACCTCCTCCACTTAGTTCCACCCTCCTGACAGGGACCGGGCCTGTGCTCTCCCTTTGGAGCTATCTGGACCTTCCCTTATGAGGTGGTGTAGTGTTGATTGTGAGTGGGTGGGTCCCAGGTAGTGCTCCCTCCTTAACTGAGAGTGGGGTACTGAAATGCAGTACCTCTGTGGCAACTGGACCGCAGGGGCGCCACATACAGTACAGACCAAAAGTTTGGACACACCTTCTCATTTAAAGATTTTTCTGTATTTTCATGACTATGAAAATTGTACATTCACACTGAAGGCATCAAAACTATGAATTAACACATGTAGAATTATATACTTAGCAAAAAAGTGTGAAACAACTGAAAATATGTCTTATATTCTTCGTTCTTCAAAGTAGCCACCTTTTGCTTTGATGACTGCTTTGCACACTCTTGGCATTCTCTTGATGAGCTTCAAGAGGCAGTCACCGGAAATGGTCTTCCAACAATCTTTAAGGAGTTCCTAGAGATGCTAAGCACTTGTTGGCCCTTTTGCCTTCACTCAGCAGTCCAGCTCACCCCAAACCATCTCGATTGGGTTCAGGTCTGGTGACTGTGGAGGCCAGGTCATTTAGCACAGCACCCCATCACTCTCCTTCTTGGTCAAATAGCCCTTACACAGCCTGGAGGTGTGTTTGGGGTCATTGTCCTGTTGAAAAATAAATGATGGTCCAATTAAATGCAAACCGGATGGAATAGCATGCCGCTGCAAGATGCTGTGGTAGCCATGCTGGTTCAGTATGCCTTAAATTTTGAATAAATCCCCAACAGTGTCACCAGCAAAGCACCCCCACTCCATCACACCTCCTCCTCCATGCTTCACGGTGGGAACCAGGCATGTAGAGTCCATCCGTTCACCTTTTCTGCGTCGCACAAAGACACAGTGGTTGGAACCAAAGATCTCAAATTTGGACTCATCAGACCAAAGCACAGATTTCCACTGGTATAATGTCCATTCCTTGTGTTCTTTAGCCCAAACAAGTCTCTTCTGCTTGTTGCCTGTCCTTAGCAGTGGTTTCCTAGCAGCTATTTTACCATGAAGGCCTGCTGCACAAAGTCTCCTCTTAGCAGTTGTTGTAGAGATGTGTCTGCTGCTAGAACTCTGTGTGGCATTGACCTGGTCTCTAATTTGAGCTGCTGTTAACCTGCGATTTCTGAGGCTGGTGACTTGGATAAACATCCTCAGAAGCAGAGGTGACTCTTGGTCTTCCTTTCCTGGGGCGGTCCTCATGTGAGCCAGTTTCTTTGTAGCACTTGATGGTTTTTGCAACTGCACTTGGGGACACTTTCAAAGTTTTCCCAATTTTTCAGACTGACTGACCTTCATTTCTTAAAGTAATGATGGCCACTCGTTTTTCTTTACTTAGCTGCTTTTTTCTTGCCATAATACAAATTCTAACAGTCTATTCAGTAGGACTATCAGCTGTGTATCCAGATGACTTCTGCACAACACAACTGATGGTCCCAACCCCATTTATAAGGCAAGAAATCCCACTTATTAAACCTGACAGGGCACACTTGTGAAGTGAAAACCATTTCCGGTGACTACATCTTGAAGCTCATCAAGAGAATGCCAAGAGTGTGCAAAGCAGTCATAAATGCAAAAGGTGGCTACTTTGAAGAACCAAGAATATAAGACATATTTTCAGTTGTTTCACACTTTTTTGTTAAGTATATAATTCCACATGTGTTAATTCAAAGTTTTGATGCCTTCAGTGTGAATGTACAATTTTCAAAGTCATGAAAATACAGAAAAATCATTAAATGAGATGGTGTGTCCAAACTTTTGGTCTCTACTGTATACATGTATACATGCGGATGTTATGCGGTTCAGTGCGCGGATGGTACCCGGGTCTGGAGAAGAGGAGACTCCATTATTCATACACACTTCTCCGGCGGCCCCCGGTCTCCTCCCGGCCGCGTCCTCTCTCCTTGGCGTTCCGCAGTGTACTTGCGACCATCACCTGACCGCTGACGTCAACGTTCGCGTGACCATCAGCTGACTAAATGACGTCACCGCAGGTCCTTCCTGTACACCGAGGGACACCGAGGAGAGAGAGGAGACCGGGGGCCGCCGGAAAGGTGAATATAAGGGTTTTTTTTTATTTCTTTTTACTTTTTAATTCTTTTTTTTACTTTTTAGATGCAGCATTTGAAGTAGAAATTTCCTCTAAATTGGTCACAGAATATAAATCCATGCCAGTTGCATGGATTTATATTGTGTGACCAACTTGTCAAGCCCTTTTCCAAGTGATGCTTAAAATCGCTTGGAAAAATGCTTGAAAAAAACGCATTTATAAACGCATGTAAAAACGCGGTAAAAACGCTGAAAAAAAGCATGTAAAATCCGCATGCGTTTTTTCTGCCAAGGAGATGCAGAAATGTTCAGGAAATTTCTTCTTTAAATCTGGAACGTGGGCACATAGCCTTAAAATAAAGGCCGGTTTCACACATCCAAGTTTCCGGAGCATTTCTGCATCGTGGGCACATAGCTTAACACTTTTTTTGTGGTCATATCTCTGCAGTCTTCACATAATGCAGTGTAGCCTTGTGATTGCAATAGAATGGAGACAAGACAATCCTGAATTGTTTATTAGAACAATACAACTTTCTGAAAGGAAACCACAGCCAAGTCCATAGTGTTCATGAAAAGTCGTGCTGAGCAGATACTAGTCGGCAGATTAGATATACGTTTGGTATTTACGTAGATGCTTCTCTTGTTGTGGCATATTCTGAGATTACATTTAATCTGTGTGATTCATCAGAAGTAGGTCATCTTCTGTATTCCTTTATTATTTTCCTTGTTAAAAAGCTGCACGTGTAGGAAGTTGACATTCTTTATCCCTGCCACACCCTATATATCCAAATGGTTTACATAGCTACGACTGATGGTGGATAGTGTGCTTTCTTCTCTCCTGACATGTCTGCATCAGTAAATAATTGTATGTCCCACAATACGATTCCAGGGTATCTTTTATATCACTGTTTTGTGCCATTCCTCTGTTAGTTCTACTAGAATTATTTGAATAAATAGACTTTTCGCTCAGGGGGATATGGGGGGAAACTCAGTACCCGGGCCTTTACCTTCTTTGCAGGGTATCACGGCGGTCGGCACCCGGGCCCGTCCTCTGGAGTCACTCTTTAAAAGGGGTCTTAGTGTACAGTTTGTCTCGTGACGCCACCTGTGGTTTCCGGTAACAGTTACCGGCGCTGCTGATGACCTCCGGGGATGATGGGATGGCAGCTGGGATGTTTCTGCTCCCCACAGGCGGAGCGAGCCCCCAGGGCAGGGTAGATGGATGGGATGCAGGCGTTGTAGTGTAGGAGGGATGATGGCGCAGCGGCAATAACCGACAGAGACAGTCAAGTGCAGTCCTCTGATTTTTACTCACTGTTGACAAGTTCCTCAGGTTACAGTGCACAGGTTACCGCTTCCCGCGCCGCACTGCGTTCACCAAGTAGGGGTTCAGAAGTCCCTCTGGCAATTCAAGAGTACTTATCGGGACCCCCTTTCTATATGTTCCTTTCCTCAGCCGACTTTCCGTGCTGGGTCTCGCCCTCCTGCCCTGCGCCTCACAAACTGAGCCCCAAGATGGCGTCCTCGGATCCTTCAGGGACACCTGGAGTTCCCTGGTCCTATTCGGCTACCTTTCTTGGCTGCTAGAATGCGAGTATGACAACTGCACCATAAAAGTCAGAAGCCTCCGGATTCCTAGCCGAGGCTTGAAGCGACACGACTAGCCCAGGGACCGGTTCCCTTCTTGCGGCCTGGTCCCTCTGACACTAGACAGATTAGGACGTACGGGTGGCTTCCTGCTCCTTCCATACCCCTGGGACCCCTTCAATTACCGGAGCCTTCCTCCTCTGCTCCCTTCCTCTTCTCTCCTCCGCTGGGCCTCATTTACTAGGCCCACTCTCGAGCAGAGCTCCTGTAGAGCACCTGCTCCTCTCCTTCTTGCCTGCTTTCTCTCCACTCACTATTTTACACCCCTATTTATTCTCCTAACAAATTCTCCCCTAAACTCCTTCCTCCACCCACACCCACTACTTGGTTCCCCCTCACTTTGGTTCCCCCCACTCCAGCCAGGGACAGGGCTCAGCAGAACACAGCGCATCTTGCCCTTCCAGCCGGCCTGGAGCAATGTAGTGTTGGATGCAGGTGTTGGGGTCCCGGGCTGTACTCCTTTCCTTACCAGAGAGTGAGGCACCACCAGTTGTAGTACCCCTGTGGTGAATGAGCCCTCAGGGGCGCCACATAGACAACTGGGTGTTACTATTTGGGGGGGTGTTCTTAGACAGTCTTACAAAGTCCAATCAGTACTCACTGTGTATGGACTCATCTATATGATAGGGGTAACGGCTAGTTGTCAATTTATTCTTACATTTCAAGTAGCAGTAACAGAGCAACTGCACAACATGAAATGAGAAAAATGCCCCAGAACTGGTATTTCATGTGGAATACATTTACTAAGCACCGACAAGCTGACATAGATGACAGGTTATCTTTTAAGTATAGGCTGAACCTGCACAAATTGAAGCCGGATTATTGCAGCAATACATGAGGGCAGACAGGGACATTAAATTTTTTACATGTTAGTGGATTACTTGCAAGTACCTACTTTTGTGCTTTCTTTTTGGCTGCTACAACCTGTTGATACATGCACAATACATTTTTATGACATTTTGTTTGTATTCTTTAAGTTTATGTCCTACAGAATATATATATTCACTGCATTACCTTGTCATTTAGTTCCATCCTATTGACTTTAAGCAGACACTCAAAAAGCTTCACTTTTTTCTTTTACAGCCACTGAAGGGTCGTCTTGAACTCATGTTTCAGATCATTGCCATGCTAGAAACACCAAGTGCACCACATGTACAGTATAGCTTCTCCTCCAGTATTTTCTGATAAGAAGCTGCATTTATCCAGCCTCAAGGTTTGACTACATTCCCTGTGCCATTATTACTCACATACACATCGACAACTCATGCTTCATTGTAGCAATGTCGGTCTTGTGTATAAACCGGGATTATGGTTAAGACAATAAAATTAAATTTTTCTTTTAACTTTCCAAATCTTTTTATTGTTGAAGTTTTGAGGCTTCTCTAGATACTGCTTGGAGTATTAGTGATTGGGTGTTTTGCAGCTTTTTTTCCCCAGCAACTCCGCCCTGCAGCCAATTTTTAAGTAGATAAGACAGCTGCACCTATTTTCTTAAAGGAAATCTTTCAGCATGACTTCACCACCCAAACTCTTTATGTGCACATGTAGCTCTTTCAAAGACAAGTCCAACAATACCTTCACATGGATAGTTTCTTCCTTCATTACTGAGAAATGAGTGTTTGACTTGATATGCAAGCGAGGCTGAAGGACTATAGTAGATTTAAAGCCTCTGTCACTCCAGGTCTATTCCCAGCGCTGCCTTCTTCTTTACTGTCTACTCTTTTGCCTGAAGTCACACATCATAGAGACTGTCAGTCAAGCAGGAGGAGGCAGTACTGGCAAGGGTAAAGCTCTGGAGTGACAGAGGCTTCAGATCTTCAATCTTCAGATTCATTTGAATTTCAATTAAAACCCTGATTTCTTTGTAATGAAGGAACGGACTGGCCATGTAAAGGTATTTCTGGACTCGTCTTTAGGAAAGCTATATGTGCATGTACTGTAAATAGTTTGGGGAGAGATTCTTCTTACACATTCCCATTAAGAGAAGCATGAATTTTAGTAGCCGTCACTTGCTTGATATGAACAGAAGCTTAATTTTTCAATTCTTGATCAGAGATAGAACAGAACTGAATGGCATTTTAAATCTTTGGATATACTTTTCTTTCCTTTTTCTGGTTTATAAAGTTGAACTTCTTCTTCCCGCAGATATCTTGACGGCTACTCATGCTTTGGTAACCAGCAGTGAAAATCATGGATGAAAATCACATTGACTCTTTATACGCAGACACTATTTACTGTCACATAGACCATTGGTGTTGATATATACCCTTTATTGCCAGCTCAACCTTTATGCGTCAACTTTAAGGGGTAATGCGGCTCTGCTATTTTATGTCACAGAAAACTACTGGGTTGCATAAGCAGCAGGTATTGCACCTTTGTCTTATTCTAATGGTCTCTGCTTGTCACGTGGCCCAGCAGCTATCTGTAGGCATAACACCAGCTCCACTCACCTCACGATGTGGAACTGAGCACAGTTGAATTAGTGTGTCTGGGAATCAAATACAGTGGGGAAAAAAGAGTATTTAGTCAGCCACCAATTGTGCAAGTTCTCCCACTTAAAAAGATGAGAGAGGCCTTTAATTGACATCATAGGTAGACCTCAACTATGAGAGACAAAATGAGAAAACAAATCCTGAAAATCACATTGTCTGATTTGGAAAGAAATTTTTTTCAAATTTTGGTGGAAAATAAGTATTTGGTCAATTACAAAAGTTCATCTCAATACTTTGTTATATATCCTTTGTTGGAAATGACAGAGGTCAAACGTTTTCTGTAATTCTTCACAAGGTTGGCACACACTGTTGCTGGTATGTTGGCCCATTCCTCCATGCAGATCTCCTCTAGAGCAGTGATGTTTTGGGGCTGTCACTGGGCAACACGGACTTTCTACTCCCTCCAAAGGTTTTCTATAGGGTTTAGATCTGGAGATTGGCTAGGCCACTCCAGGACCTTGAAATGCTTTTTATGAAGCCACTCCTTCATTGCCCTGGCAGTGTGCTTGAAATCATTGTCATGCTGAAAGACCCAGCCACGTTTCATCTTCAATGCTCTTGTTGATGGAAGGAGGTTTGCACTCAAAATCTCACGATACATGGCCCCATTCATTCTTTCATGTACACAGATCAGTTGTCCTGGTTCCTTGCCAGAGAAACATCACCAAAACATGATGTTGCCACCCCCATGCTTCACAGTAGGTATGGTGTTCTTTGGATGCAACTCAGCATTCTTTCTCCTCCAAACACGCCGAGTTGTGTTTCTACCAAACAGTTCTACTTTGGTTTCATCTGACCATATGACATTCTCCCAATACTCTTCTGGATCATCCAAATGCTCTCTAGTAAACTTCAGACGGGCCCGGACATGTAATGACTTAAGCAGGGGGACATGTCGGGCACTGCAGGATCTGAGTCCCTGGCGGCGTAGTGTGTTACTGATGGTAGCCTGTGTAACGTTGGTCCCAGCTCTCTGCAGGTCATTCACTAGGTCCCCCCGTGTGGTTCTGGATTTTTGCTCACCGTTCTTGAGGTCATTTTGACTCCACGGGGTGAGATCTTGTGTGGAGGCCCAGATCGAGGGAGATTATCAGTGGTCTTGTATGTCTTCCATTTTCGAATTATTGCTCCCACAGTTGATTTCTTCACACCAAGCTGCTCGCCTATTGCAGATTCAGTCTTCCCAGCCTGGTGCAGGGCTACAATTTTGTTTCTGGTGTCCTTCAACAGCTCTTTGGTCTTCACCATAGTGGAGTTTGGAGTGTGACTGTTTGAGGTTGTGGACAGGTGTCTTTTATACTGATAACAAGTTCAAACAGGTGCCAGTACTACCGGTAATGAGTGGAGGAGAGACGAGCCTCTTAAAGAAGAAGTTACAGGTCTGTAAGAGCCAGAAATCTTGCTTGTTTGCAACTGACCAAATACTTATTTTCCACCAAAATTTGAAAAAAAATTCTTTCCAAATTAGACAATGTGATTTTCAGGATTTGTTTTCTCATTTTGTCTCTCATAGTTGAGGTCTACCTATGATGTCAATTACAGGCATCTCTCATCTTTTTAAGTGGGAGAACTTGCACAATTGGTGGCTGAGTAAATACTTTTTTTCCCCACTGTATCTGGCACAGCATGCAAGCAGTGAAATGTAGCAAGATGAGCCTCTGTAGGTCATACCCACTCCAGGTTGTAAGCTCCTCCAGAAGGAAACAGTGTGATAGTACCATTGTCTTCTTCATGCCTGAATTCACCTAAGTTGTGTTGCCTTAAGTTACTGTAACCACCAAGCTGTGTACTATAGATTATAACCACCTAGCTGTGTAGCATAGACTGGTAAACTCCATGCCATGTACCATAGACTGCAATCACCAAGCTGTGTACTATAGACTGTAACCACCAATCTGGGTACCATAGACTGGTAGCCACCAAGTTGTGTACCATAGATTGGTAACCACCAAACTGTGTACTATAGACTGTAACCACCAAGCTGTGTACCACAGACTGGCAACGATCAAGCTGTGCATGATAGACTGTAACCACCAAGCTGTGTACCATAGACTGTAACCAACAAGCTGTGTACTGTAGACTGTAACCACCAATCTGTGTACCATAGTCTGGTAACCACCAAGTTGTGTACCATAGATTGGTAACCACCAAACTGTGTACTATAGACTGTAACCACCAATCTGTGTACTTTAGACTGTAACCACCAAACTGTGTACCATAGTCTGGTAACCACCAAGTTGTGTACCATAGATTGGTAACCACCAAACTGTGTACTATAGACTGTAACCACCAAGCTGTGTACCACAGACTGGCAACGACCAAGCTGTGTATGATAGACTGTAACCACCAAGCTGTGTATTGTAGACTGTAACCACCAAGATGTGTACTAAAGACTGTACCCAGCAAGTTTTGTACCATAGACTGGTAACCACCAAGCTGTGCAACATAGACTGTAACCACCAATCTGTGTACCATAGACTTGTAACAGCCAAGTTATGTACCATAGATTGGTAACCACAAAGCTATGTACTATAGACTGTAACCACCAAGCTGTGTACCACAGACTGTAGCCATCAAGCTGTGTACCATAGGCTGTAACCTCCAAGCTGTATACTATAGACTGGTAGCCACCAAGTTTTGTACTATAGAATGGTAATCACCAAGCTGTGTACCATAGACTGTATCCACCAAGCTGTGTAGCATAGACTGTAACCACCAAGCTGTATACTATAGACTGGTAACCACCAAGTTTTGTACCATAGACTGGTAACCATGAAGCTGTGTACCATAGGCTGTAATCATTAAGCTGTGTACCATAGACTGTATCCACCAAGCTGTGTACCACAGACTGTAACCACCAAGCTGTATAACACAGACTGTAGCCACTATTCTATGTAGCCTAGCCTGTAATGGCCAAGGTAGGCGCTGCAAGTGCTCTTGTCTGTAACCGCTAAGGACTGTTCTCTGTGCTGAGTATATTTAAGCTAGTTTGCACCAGAACAGAGTCTTCCTGTGTTACTGAACCATGTTTGGCACCAATGCATGGGCCCCCAACCCTCTTACAAGCTGGCTGGACATGAGTCAGCTGCTTAGTTTTTTGATTGGATTGTATTATTTAATTCCCTAATAGTAATGTTATTTAAACACTGTATGTTAAAGTAGTTAATGTTGTATGGTGTCAGTGGAAGCTATATAATGTAAGTAGAAGGTGTTGAGCTTGTACCCTTGGTCCAGTCCTGGTGGTCACCTTACTGACATGATCTTCAGGCTTCAGCAATTACAAATGTATATTGTAAGCTAGCAATCTTATTTTAGCATAGTAGAAGGGGTGGAGAATAACTCAGAGAAAGAGGCGCCAAAGATGTCTTTGAAGAGACTGCGCCAGTGACCAGACTAAAGGAGATGACCAGATTACAGCTGTGTAGTAGGACAGGGCCCATGAGTATATCTATTTTTTTTTTAACCCAAAGTTGCCCAAAGTGAATTGCAGAAAAATTTAGATTCAGGCAAATCTGATTTTGTTGGTAAAATTCTAGCTGAATTTGATTTTCCTTGAACTGAATGACTCGTCTCTAGCCTTGACACGCACAGATATGAGCCTGAAGCTTTTCTCAGCAAATATAAAGACAAATACAAATCTGGTAATTATTTGTAATGGCCTCATTATGAATAGTAAAATCAATAACTGCACGTTCCTAATGATGTCTAAATATTTGATTGTGTAAAGCAGTACAGGTGCACTAAGGTGACCGAGTTACAAAGGCATGTGCAGAAACAGGTTTGTGTTATTCATAACCTTTACTTTCGCAACGTATTGTGGGAAATCAGCAGCAAATCCAGACTGATAAGGGCAAGGCTTGTTTTAGCTCATCAGTCGTGACACATTAATACCATCAAGATGTTCTCTTTCTTTTGGTATCTATTGCCTCCTGACATAGAGGAACTGTAGAATTACACCCACTACTGTCTGCATGACAGTGAATCATTAGTATCAAACTAGCATGTCCATTATGCTTCTGTGACCCACATGATTTTGCTGCAATGTTACAAAATGATTATTCCTTTCCATTAGATGCTCTGTTTCTTATGAATGACAAAATGTTAATATTAAAATATAAGGTATGTAAGGGGTTTCACATTCCTCAAAATATGCATTCTCAAGGTAAGGGGTGATATTGTTAGAGTGGGACCAGTGGAAACACAGTGCCAGGTTCTACACAACACCAAACACACAATAAGGCAGCAGAGACTGACCATGGGCACCCCCAAGATAGGCCAATGATTGAGAATGAGGGTTCCTAGGTCTAAACAGGCCAGCGATCACCCAAAAATATAAAAAACTCTCATTCGTCAGATGAGTTGATTTTTAAGCGACCATCTTTCTCAGCAGCACATCACCCTGTGTAAACAGGACATGTGATGCCTAAAACATAGTGGGGCCAATTCATCAAAGCTTTTACTCCAGAAAACTGGTGTAAAATGCTTTGAAAATTTGAAAAAATGCAATGCAATGCTGTGCAAAAATATTGCAACTCTTGGCATTTTCACATCAGTTTCGGCCGGCCTTGCCTGAATAAGCTGAGATGAGGCGGGATAGAGCATGGCGATGCCTGCTCATCTAATTCCTGATGAGCTATGTCATATCTTACGCCACAAATCTTACTCCAGTCCCTGAAAACTTTGTGACAAGGTACATGAAGGCCACTTTTAAGGCGCAGCTGATACATTAAAAGCCTTCTTTTCTATACCCTTTTAAAAACTGTCATTGAAGGGGAAAACAGTGGTGTGAAAACATAAAGTTTGGTGTATGCCATACATGCTATAGTAATAATAATAATTTTTATTTCTATAGCAACAACATATTCCGCATCACCTTACATTTCAGAGGGGACTTGTACAAACAAGATAAGACATTACAGAGTAACACATAGTTCAACCCATATCAAAAGGAGTGAGGGTCCTGCTTGTAAGCTTACAATCTATGAGGAAATAGGGGAGACAAAAAAGGTCAAATACAGTGCTTGTCGTGTAAGGGCCAGCCATCAATTTAATAAATAGGGGCATGCAAATAACACTGCATGAACCAGTCACCAGCCAGTATCTGTACAAGTACAGATATACAGTGCTATTCAGTGCATGGAAGGGAGAACAGGGAATAGTTAGATTAGTGAGGTGATAAATCAGTCTAAAGAAATGTGTTTTTAGGGCACGCTTGAAACTGGATACTAGGCATTATCCGTAATGTCTGGGGTAGTGCCATAGTAGTGGTTTCATAAAACTTGTGCAGCACGAGAGACGTCCTGGAAATGGGAGTTGGAGGTTAGGATTATAGAGGATGTCAATCTTAGGTCATTAACAGAATGGAGAAGACGGGTAGGGTGGTAGACAGAAATGAGGCAGGTGATGTAAGGTGGTGCAGAATTGTGAAGAGTTTTGTGAGTGAGTGATAAGTTTATATTGGACTCTGTAGTGGATCGACAACCACTGCAATGACTGGCACAGGGTGGAGGCATCGGTGTAGCAGTTGGACAGGAATATGATCTTGGCTGCTGCATTCAGGATGGATTGGAGAGGGGAGAGTTTAGTAAGAGGGAGACCGATCAGAAGAGAGTTGCAGTAGTCCAGGCAAGAATGAATCAGAGCAACAGTAAGAGTTTTTGCAGCGTCAAAGGAAAGGTTGAATTTTAGAAATGTTTTTAGGGCAGTTGACATGAGCGAGTGATCTTATATTGGGAAAAAATGAAAGATCTGAGTCAAGTATAACCCCAAGACAGCAAATGTGCTGCTTGGGAGTTATGGTAGAACCATCCAAGGAAATGGCAATTTTAGGTTTAGGTAGATTAGCAGAGGGGCAAACACAAGGACAGTTTTTGACAGATTCAGTTTTAGATAGAGAGAGGACATGATGTTAGAGACGATGTGTATAATTGGGTGTCATCAGCATAGAGATGGTACTGGAAAATAAATCTCCAGATGGTTTGTCCAATAGGGGCAGTGTATAGAGAAAAGAGGAGGATTGATGCAGAGTGTGTGACAGGGCGACAGAATTGAAAGAATGCAGCAGATAGAACACAGATTATGCAAATAGACATGTTTTTTTTCATCTTGCAGCACAAGTGAACTAGAAAAAAGTTTGTTTGAATATCTTGCATGGTTTTCCTGTCTCCTGCCCTGTCCGACTGCCATGCTTAACTGCCTTACACTTTGACAAATTTGGCACTTCAACCAAATCTTCACAAGTGACCCCATGCTTAGATCTAAATCTAATTTAACTCTTTAATCAATTAATCAATAGAGTGTTCGGGTTCGGTTCGGTTCGTCGAACACCGGTGTGTTCGCCGAACTGTTCGTCGAACTGTTCGTCGAACACCGTCGAACACCGTTAAAACCAATGGCAGGCAAACAAAAACACATAGAAACACATAGAAAACACCTTCAAAGGTGTCCAAAAGCTGACAAACTGCTCAGAAGACACAACTAACACATGGAAAAGTGACAAGTACATATAGTCATGCGAAAAGAAAAGAGGTGGAGGAGTAAAAGGAGGGGGAGACACAGATATAGGCATTTCATGCCCTTCTAAAATCAAGAATGGCTGGAGTAAAAATCTAAAATCAGCCTACCAACACCCAGACGTCGTGACAAGAAAATTAAAAAAAGAAATATCTTTAGGTGGAATGGTGGTTCCTGTAACGGGTCTGGGAGGCGAAACCTCTGAGCTACTATACAAGGGGGCGGTCCTTGTAAGGGAGCGGGTGGCGACCAGGCAGGCAGTCACAGCAGGTGACCGGGACAGTCTCTAGAAGAACGGGCAGGAGGTCACGGCAAGTGACCGGGGCAGTCTCTGGATGAACGGGCAGATGGTCACGGCAAGTGACCGGGGCAGTCTCTGGGTGAACGGGCAGATGGTCACGGCAAGTGACCGGGGCAGTCTCTGGGTGAACGGGCAGATGGTCACGGCAAGTGACCGGGGCAGTCTCTGGGTAAAGGGTTGGTACGACCTGTGGCGGCTGATGGTAGACGTGAGCTCCCAGGTGAGCAGGCGAGAGTCTCTGGATAAACGGGTGGTCACAGCATGTGACGGCGGAGCCTCCAGGAAGACCAACAGACAGGCGGCAGATGAGCGCTCCCAGGTGAGCGGGCAGAAGTCTCTGGACAGGCGGGTGGTCACAGCACGTGACGGCAGAGCCTCCAGGTAGGCTAGCAGACAGGCAGCAGATGAGCACTCCCAGGTGAGCGGGCAGGAGTCACTGGACAGGCAGGTGGTCACAGCACGTGACGGCAGAGCCTCCAGGTAGGCTAGCAAGCAGGTAGCAGATGTGCGCTCCCAGGTGAGCGGGCAAGCTGGTCCATAGACAGACTGACAAGAGTTGGAAGGCAGACCGTCGGACCTCAGGCAAGCAGGCAGGTAGTTGATGTGCGCTCCCAGGTGAGCGGGCAAGCTGGTCCTTAGACAGACTGACAGGAGTAGTAAGGCAGACCGTCGGACCTCAGGCTAGCAGGCAGGTAGCAGAATATCAGGCAGGAATAAGACAGCAAGCTGGCAGGAATCTGGCAGGTATCTGGCAGGTAACTGGCAACGGGACCTGAGGGCTGAAGCAGAGTAGTGAACAGTGCAACAACATTGCTCGGGCACCTCCATTTTGGAGGAGGTGCCTTATATATGGTGAAGTCCTCCGGCCATTGGCCGGGGACTCCTTAGGACGGCGCGCGCGGCCCCTTTAAGAGGGAGGGAGAGCGCGCGCGCGCGCCCTAAGCACAGTGGCCGGGAAGGAGCGCGCGCTGCCAGCAGAGCGGGAGGAGGACGCCGGGCACGGAGCAGAGAGGTGAGGGGAACAGCGTCCCTGCCTAGCAGAGGGCAGGGACGCCGGCGCTACAGTACCCCCCCCCTTTAGGCCCCCCCTTTTTTAGGCCAGACAGAAATTTAGCAAGGATGAGCGGGGCATGGATGTTCTCCCGGGGCTCCCACGTTCTCTCCTCAGGACCAAACCCCTTCCAATCTACTAGAAAAAAGGTCTTTCCTCTTACCCTTTTGGTGGCAAGAATGTTCTCTACCTCAAACTCGTCCTCAGCAGAAACCGGAGCAGGAGGCATACCTGTAGACTTGGAAAAAGAGTTAAGTACCACAGGTTTGAGGAGAGATACATGGAAGGAGTTAGGGATCCGTAAGTTGGCCGGGAGTTTCAATTTATAGGCCACCGGGTTGATCTGACTGATGACCTCCAGAGGACCGATGAACCGAGGTCCTAACTTGTAAGAAGGTATCTTGAGTCGGACATATTTAGATGAGAGCCAGACTTTATCTCCAGGACGAAATTGTGGAGGATCCAGGCGTTTTTTGTCAGCGTGTCTTTTCATCCGTTCGGACGACTGAAGGAGTTCGGATCGGGTACTCTCCCAAATGGAGGAAAATTTGCTAACGAGAGATTCCGCAGCCGGGTTGTCCACAGAGGTGGAGACAGGAAAAGGAATCCGAGGATGCTGACCGAAGACTACAAAAAACGGGGATTTGGAGGAGGATTCGCTCTCGTGATTGTTATAAGAGAACTCGGCCCATGGTAGGAGATCCACCCAGTCTGAATGATGGGCATTAACGAAGTGCCGGAGGTAACTGGTCAGGTTCTGATTGATCCGCTCCACTTGACCATTGGACTGTGGGTGGTAAGCGGAAGAGAAGTCCAGGGTGACGTCTAGCAGTTTACAAGTGGCTCTCCAGAAGCGTGAGGTGAACTGTACCCCACGATCCGACACGATGTGGAGGGGCAGGCCATGAAGACGAAAGATGTGACGAATAAAGTCTTTAGCTAGCTCGGGTGCAGACGGGAGGCCTGGCAGGGGAACGAAATGAGCCATGTTGGAGAAGCGGTCAGCGACCACCCAAATGACCATACAACCGGCAGAGACTGGGAGGTCAGTTATAAAGTCCATTGCTATATGCTGCCAGGGGGCAGCAGGTACAGAAAGCGGAAGGAGGCGACCGGCTGGCAGATGTCTCGGAACCTTGTTGCGGGCGCAGGACACACAGGCAGAAACAAAGTCTATTACGTCCTTGTGCAGGGTAGGCCACCAGTAGTGCCGGGTAATAAGCTGGAGGGTCTTTTTCTGACCGGCGTGGCCAGCCAGTTTAGACGAGTGACCCCAGTGAAGGATCTTCTCCCGATCAGGTACTGATACGAACGTCTTTCCGGGAGGGAGACGATTTAGACTCACGGGAGCCACCTGCATTACTCTGGCGGGATCGATGATGTGTTTCGGATCTTCCTCGAGATCAGACACCAGAAAGGATCGAGACAAGGCGTCCGCCTTGACGTTTTTGTCAGCCGGGCGAAAATGAAGAACAAAATCAAAGCGAGCAAAAAACAAGGACCACCGGGCTTGGCGCGGGTTAAGTCTCTGGGCATGCTGGAGGTAAGCCAAGTTCTTGTGGTCAGTGTAAATTATTACCGGGTGAAGAGCCCCCTCGAGCAGGTAACGCCACTCCTCCAATGCCAGTTTGATGGCCAATAACTCTCGGTCTCCTATGGAATAATTGCGCTCTGAGGAGGAGAAGAGTTTAGAGAAGAAGCCGCAAGTTACCATCCTCCCGGAAGATGATTTTTGAGTAAGTACTGCTCCGGCTCCAGAGGAGGAGGCGTCAACTTCCAGGAAGAACTGCTTGTTGCCGTCCGGGCGATGCAGCACCGGGGCGGAAGAGAAGGCCTGTTTTAAGGAAAGAAAGGCCTCCTCTGCTTCGGGCGGCCACTCTTTGGGATTAGTACCCTTACGGGTGAGCGCGGAAATTGGGGCAGTCCGGGAAGAGAAGTGCGGTATGAAGAGGCGGTAGTAGTTGGCGAAGCCCAGGAACCGCTGAATGGCCTTCAACCCCTCCGGTCAAGGCCATTTCTCGATGGCAGACAGTTTCTCTGGATCCATTCGTAGGCCGGTCTGAGAAATAATGTAGCCCAAAAACGGAAGCGAGGTCTGCTCAAAGAGGCACTTCTCGTATTTAGCGAAGAGGTGATTCTGCCTGAGCCTGAGCAGGACCTGACGAACGTCCCTCCGGTGAGTCTGGAGATCCGGAGAGAAGACCAAGATGTCGTCCAGGTACACCACTACGCAGGAGTAGAGAAGGTCCCGGAAGATGTCATTGACCAACTCTTGAAAGACGGCAGGAGCGTTACAGAGACCAAAGGGCATTACCAGATATTCATAGTGGCCGTCCCGGGTGTTGAATGCCGTCTTCCATTCATCCCCCTGACGGATACGAACCAGGTTGTACGCCCCACGGAGGTCCAGTTTGGTGAAGATTCTAGCCCCCCTCAGACGATCAAATAACTCCGGAATGAGCGGAAGGGGGTACTTATTCTTCACCGTGATCTGGTTAAGGCCTCTATAGTCTATACAGGGACGGAGAGAGCCGTCCTTCTTTTTGACGAAAAAGAAGCCTGCTCCCGCCGGGGAGGTAGATTTCCGGATGAATCCCCTGGCCAGATTCTCCTCAATATATTCGGACATTGACCGGGTCTCAGAAGCG
This sequence comes from Phyllobates terribilis, assembly GCF_046119375.1. Lineage (NCBI taxonomy): Eukaryota > Metazoa > Chordata > Amphibia > Anura > Dendrobatidae > Phyllobates > Phyllobates terribilis. The sequence goes on along the minus strand of NW_027362761.1, from coordinate 112,255,141 downwards.
GACAATGGATAAATACGCCCTCGGGGAGGAGTAGTACCAGGTAACAGGTCGATAGGGCAGTCGTATGGTCTATGAGGGGGTAGTGTCTCTGCCTCCTTTTTATTAAAGACATCAGCATAAGACCAATAAGGAATCGGAAGTCCAGGTAGATTAGCTGGGGTAGGAGAAGGACGGACGGGATGGACGGGAACCAGACAGGTCTTATGGCAGTCCTGTCCCCAGCGAAGGACTTCTCCGGTCTGCCAGTCAAGCACGGGTGCATGTCTCTGGAGCCAAGGTAGACCTAGCAAGAGGGCGTGAGAGAGTCCAGGCAGAACATGAAAGGAGATACTCTCAGAATGCAGCATTCCCACCTGCAGAGTAATGGATTCGGTGATGAGTTGGATGGGGCGTGGTAAGAAACCCCCATCCTCGGCAGCAACAGACAAGGGTACAGCCAGAGGTTTGGTGGGGATGCGGTATTTCTCTACCAGGGACTGTGAAATAAGATTCCCGGCTGCTCCAGAGTCAAGTTGGGCTAGTTCGAAATAACGGTTCTCCCCGCAGACGATTGAGACTGACAGCAGCAGAGATGGAGAGGATTTATTCTTGTCTAGGTCGACCTCTCTGAGCAAACCTAGACACAGGCGTTTCCCGACCTCTCCGGGCAGGCACGGATCCGGTGCTCCTTACTGCCACAGTAGAAGCAGCTCCCCTCGGCACGGCGTAAGTCCTGACGGGTTTTGACCATCTTGGTCTGGTCGACCTGCATAGGCTCAGGAGAGTGTACCTGGGGAGAGACGGATTTCTGAAAAGGAGGAGCTAGACGTGGAAACCTCCTCTCACGGGTGACCTCTTTGGCACGCTCCTGGAACCGTAGGTCAATCCGGGTGGCAAGAGTTATTAGGTCATCGAGAGTGGTAGGAATGTCCCGACCGGCAAGTTCATCTTTAATACGGCCGGACAGACCCTCCCAGAAGACGGATACCAGAGCGTCGTTATCCCAGGCCAGCTCCGAGGCAAGGGTACGGAACCGTATGGCATATTGGCCCACGGTGAGACTTCCCTGACGGAGGCGTAGCAGTGATGATGCGGATGAGGTCTTCCGTCCGGGTTCGTCGAAGACTTTCCGGAAAGCCATGAGAAAGGCAGGCAAGTCGGACACCAGGGGGTCTCCTCTCTCCCATAGAGGATTTAGCCAGGCCAGGGCCTCCCCGGTGAGATGGGACATGATGAAGGCAATTTTGGCCCGGTCGGAGTTAAACTGGTGGGACAGGAGTTCAAAGTGCAGGGTGCACTGATTTATGAAGCCCCGAGCCTGGGCGGAGTCGCCTCCGAAGCGAGGAGGTGCAGAAAGCCGGGGTCCGGGGTAGGATACCATGGTATTAGTGGACAGCGGAGCTGCCGGATTGCAAGTCATGGCACTGGCGGAGGTTGCTGGGGGAGCAGTCAGAGTGTTCAGGCGAGAATTGACATTCCGCAGGTGACCCAGGATGGACTCCTGTTGGGACCTCTGACGGGACAGTTCATGACACAGGTCCGAGAGCGAGGGAGCTTGGGTGCCACCGGGTTCCATGGCCCGAGCAAACTGTAACGGGTCTGGGAGGCGGAACCTCTGAGCTACTATACAAGGGGGCGGTCCTTGTAAGGGAGCAGGTGGCGACCAGGCAGGCAGTCACAGCAGGTGACCGGGACAGTCTCTAGAAGAACGGGCAGGAGGTCACGGCAAGTGACCGGGGCAGTCTCTGGATGAACGGGCAGATGGTCACGGCAAGTGACCGGGGCAGTCTCTGGGTGAACGGGCAGATGGTCACGGCAAGTGACCGGGGCAGTCTCTGGGTGAACGGGCAGATGGTCACGGCAAGTGACCGGGGCAGTCTCTGGGTAAAGGGTTGGTACGACCTGTGGCGGCTGATGGTAGACGTGAGCTCCCAGGTGAGCAGGCGAGAGTCTCTGGATAAACGGGTGGTCACAGCATGTGACGGCGGAGCCTCCAGGAAGACCAACAGACAGGCGGCAGATGAGCGCTCCCAGGTGAGCGGGCAGAAGTCTCTGGACAGGCGGGTGGTCACAGCACGTGACGGCAGAGCCTCCAGGTAGGCTAGCAGACAGGCAGCAGATGAGCGCTCCCAGGTGAGCGGGCAGGAGTCACTGGACAGGCAGGTGGTCACAGCACGTGACGGCAGAGCCTCCAGGTAGGCTAGCAAGCAGGTAGCAGATGTGCGCTCCCAGGTGAGCGGGCAAGCTGGTCCATAGACAGACTGACAAGACTTGGAAGGCAGACCATCGGACCTCAGGCAAGCAGGCAGGTAGTTGATGTGCGCTCCCAGGTGAGCGGGCAAGCTGGTCCTTAGACAGACTGACAGGAGTAGTAAGGCAGACCGTCGGACCTCAGGCTAGCAGGCAGGTAGCAGAATATCAGGCAGGAATAAGACAGCAAGCTGGCAGGAATCTGGCAGGTATCTGGCAGGTAACTGGCAACGGGACCTGAGGGCTGAAGCAGAGTAGTGAACAGTGCAACAACATTGCTCGGGCACCTCCATTTTGGAGGAGGTGCCTTATATATGGTGAAGTCCTCCGGCCATTGGCCGGGGACTCCTTAGGACGGCGCGCGCGGCCCCTTTAAGAGGGAGGGAGAGCGCGCGCGCCCTAAGCACAGTGGCCGGGAAGGAGCGCGCGCTGCCAGCAGAGCGGGAGGAGGACGCCGGGCACGGAGCAGAGAGGTGAGGGGAACAGCGTCCCTGCCTAGCAGAGGGCAGGGACGCCGGCGCTACAGTTCCATTCAGAACACTTTCCTTACAAGACGTAGTGGTATCCCCGTTGTGAGTTGTGCCAAAAATGGAACCCAATACATTCGGACTAATCCACCATTTGTCATATCCAAGGGGCAGGTCAGTAAACGACAACATCGACGCGGAGCCAAGTACAGTAGTATATACTGTACATCCTTTGACAAGGCAATCAGGCGGATCAAGAAGTTGGGAAGGGTCACCCTAATGGCCAAAACAGACATTGATGCGGCGTTCCGGTTACTTATTACCTGTGCCTCCGAATAGTGTCCACCTATTGGGCTGCTTCTGGGAAGGAGCATACTATATAGATCGCTGTTTGCCCATGGGGTGGTCCAGATCCTGCTCACTATTTGAGGCATTTAGTTGCTTCCTCGAATGGGTTGTAATGGACGTTTCTAAGGGGGCACATATTATCCATTACCTCGACAACTTCTTATGCCTGGGCCCAAAAGATTCGCCACAGTGTGAATACACGCGGTAGTCCACCTGTGAGAAGGAGAGAGCTGGAGGGAGAGCGGACACCACAGAGCCGAGGGGTTAGATGGAGAACGGAAGAAGGAAAGAGGGCGAGGGAGGTAAGGGAGTACAGTGGAAGGCCGACCTGAGCTCCCCCACGTTCCTGCTGGGCGGGGAACAGCCCTGGGAAGAAAAGCCGCTTGCGCATCCCTTTGAGGTTACGGGCGCGAGCGGGCAGAGGGACTACGCTGGAGTGCGAAGCTGACACGGCCAGTCCGTTCCTGCCCGTGCGACCTCCGTGTCGCCGGGTTTGTGCCAGAGCCGCGGTGGACCCTGACGGCCAGCCCCCCTCTCCCAATACTGGTGCCTGTCCGCTGGTGGGTCGAGCCCCCCCGCGGTGGGGGGGGGAGTAACATCTGAAGAAGAAAGACCATCTTCCAGCCAAACTAAGATGTCTACTTCTTTTCGTGGACAATGTGATACGATCCCTTTCTTACAGACACGCCCATCGCTACAAATTCCAGATGAGGCACAAAAACAGCAGGTGCTTCAACGGATATCAAGTGCTCCTTCAAGTGGGCTCTCCTCCACCTCAACTTCAACATCACAAATACTCCAATCCTCAGAGGTGTCACCCCAATCGCACTTGCTTCCTCACAGATCCCAAGTCTCCAGCTGCCCGTCTGAGTATGGGGTAACACAGATGGTTGAGTCTGCACAGCTATTTACTCATACTATAGCCTGGGAAACGGAGGTCTGCTCCAGAGCTTCTGTTAATCCAGACGAGGAAATGATCTGCACTGATGCCCAGAATCTTTATGAGTCGGATCCAGGACCAGGTGAAGAAGGTTCTGAGCATAATGTAGACCCTCGTTCCCAAACTGTAACTCCTGTTGGTGGAAACAATGATGAAGACGATGATGAGACTCAAATACCTGATTGGAGCGACAACTTGACTTTTCGGTCAGGGCAGGAAGAGGTTGGCTCTGAGGACGACGGGTGTGAGAACACAAAGGGTGATGATGACGAGGTTGGAGATCCCACTTACTGTCAACCCACAGTCAGCCAGTCGATGAGGTCAGCAGAGGAGGTGGCGGAGGATGCTATTGACGACGAGGTTAGGTTGAGCCTTCCTGGACAGAGACGGAGTACTGGAAGCACGTCAACAACTACATCCTCAACCACAATTCTGCCTCTGACCACAAGTCGTGGTGGCTCTTCAGGTCGCATGGGCTCTAAGCCTTGCATAGTCTGGGCATTTTTTCAGATTGATAAGGATGACCCAACTCGTGTTATCTGTAATATTTGTCACCAAAAGCTAAGTAGAGGCCAAAAATTCCATAGTTTGAGTACTTCATGCATGAACCGTCACATGGATATGAAGCATAAGTTGCAGTGGGAAGCTCACTGTGCTACAATGCGGCCTAGCGGGCTGGGCCAACCACCGTCTGCCCCATCTTGTGCATCCGCGGCCTCTTCATCCTCTGTGACTGGGGGGACAGCAGTCACACATGTTTTTGGACGCAGACCTGCCACCTCTTTACCCGCAACAGCCAGTGTGATTGGCAGGTCATCATTTCATTTGGAAGTGGAAACACCAGCTGGTGTTGAGCGCTCTCCGACATCGAGAGCACCACCTTTGGATTAAGGCAACCTAACTTTTCCGCCTGCATCTTCCTCACAGACCGGCAGTTTGCTGGGGACACCCTATTCAACCCCGTCTAAGCACAACAGCCAGCCCTCGGTCCCTCAGATGTGGACAAGTAAAAGACCATTTCCTCCTAGCCATGACAAAGCTAAGAGGTTGAATTTCACCATCTGCAAGCTGTTGGCTACAGAAATACTGCCTTTCCGCCTGGTGGACACAAAGGATTTTCGAGACCTTATGTCCGTCGTAGTGCCCCAGTACCAGATGCCCAGTCGGCACTACTTCTCAAAAAAAGGTGTGCCTGCGCTCCACCAGCATGTCGCACACAACATCACCGCTTCTTTGAGAAACTCTGTGTGTGACAGGTTGCATTTCACCACAGACACTTGGACGAGTAGGCATGGACAGGGGCGTTACATGTCGCTGACTGGGCACTGGGTAACTATGGTGACAGCAGGACAAGGGGCTGCTGTCCAAGTCTTGCCGTCCCCACGAGTTGTGCGTCAATCCTCTTTATCTCGAAGTTCCTCCACTGCTTCTGCCTCCTCAACCTCCTCTCGGTCCTCCACCTGCACCCAAAGCCTGTCTGGTAATGCCACCCGCTTTCTAACTGCGCAGAAGGAATCCTGCACACCTCCTTACTATGCTGGCAGCAGGGCTCAACGGCATCAGGCGGTGTTTACTTTGAAATGTCTGGGAAATGTGAGTCACACAGCTGAGGAGTTGTGGTCAGCTCTGGAGACCCAGTTTCATGAATAGTTGTCTCCACTGGACCTGCAACCAGGGAAGGCCGTGTGAGACAATGCTGCAAACCTGGGTGCGGCCCTTCGCCGGGGCAATGTCACACACGTGCCTTGTATGGCTCACGTGTTGAACCTGGTTGTCCAGCAATTTTTAGCCCACTATCCCGGACTAGATGGCCTTCTGCAGAGGGCACGGTCGCTGTGTGCTCACTTCCGCCATTCGCATCCCGCAGCTCAACGACTTACATCTCTACAGAAGTCGTTGGGCCTGCCAGTTCACCGGCTGAAATGTGATGTGCCGACACGGTGGAATTCAACTCTGCACATGTTGCAGCGACTGTGGCAGCACCGACAAGCCCTGGTGCAAAACGTTCTGACGTATAGCCTCGGCCAACGAGATCCAGAGGTGGGGCAAATCACGCTGCAGAAGTGGTCTCAGATCAGGGACCTATGCACCCTTCTGCACAGTTTTGAAATGGCGACGAAGATGTTTAGTGCTGACGATGCCATTATCAGCATGACTATTCCTGTGATTTACATGCTGGAGCACACGTTAAACAGAATTCGGAGTCAGGTGGTGGGACAAGAGGAGGTGGAGGAAGTAGAGGAGGAGTCGTATGCGGAAGGGATAACATCTCCAAGGTCCAGACGGTCGGCAGCACCAAGGCGGCAGGCATGGGAGGGTGGGGGAGAGGGGTTAACCAGGGCACATGGTAGCAGTCAAACTGTTGAGGAAGGTGCAGGAGCCGAGGAAGAAGTGGAGGACGAACTGACGATGGGCATGGAAGCCTCATCAGATGAGGGAGACCTTGATCACATTTCTGTTGTGCGAGGTTGGGGGGAGAGGGCAGAGGAAGGAAGCAACCAACACAACAAGGACTTGGTCACTACCAACACAACAAGGACTTGGTCCTCCTGGATGCGCAAGACACATGAGTGCCTTCTTGCTGCACTACCTGCAACATGACCCTCGCATTGTCAGAATTCGAAGTAATCCCGACTACTGGGTTGCCACACTCTTTGATCCCCGGTACAAAAGTAAATTTGCCGAAATAATTCCGGCCATAGAAAGGGATTCACACATGCAGGAGTATCAGCAGAGGCTGTTGCAGAATCTTACATGTGCTTTTCCACAAAACACCAGTGGTGCACGTAGTGAATCTCACAGTTCTAACTTGCCAACCTTGGGACTGTCGAGTCTTCATCACTCAAACCGTAACAGTAACACAGTATCTGCTCGTAACAGCAATTTTGTGGAATCGTTTCACCACTTTTTTAGACCATCCTTTGCAAGGCCACAGGAGACAAGAAGTCTGACACATAGTCAACACCTAGAGAGGATGGTACAGGAGTATCTTCAAGTGAACATCGAAGCCATGACTGTGTCACTGGACCCTTGCTCATTTTGGGCTTCTAATATGAAAAAATGGCCGGAGCTCGCCACTCACGCCTTGGAGATCTTGTCATGCCCTGTAGCCCGAGTTCTCTCTGAACGTGTGTTCAGCGCTGCTGGTGGTGTGCTGACAGATAAGCGCACGCGGCTGTCCACTGAGAATGTAGACAGACTCACTTTCATAAAGATGAACAAATCATGGATCCGCAAGGACTTTTCTACCCCTGTGTCATCCTGGGGAGACTAAAAGCTTGAGGATTTGGTAAAATCACCTCACCAACCGTTTTAAGCAACTCTGGGGCAATTGATGCCACTTAAGTGGTGTCTGTGCCACAATTTTTGGAAAAAATGACTCTTTTTGGAGTCCCCTTGCTGTGTTTTACGTGACGTTGGCATCGTCAATTCCAGGTGGGTTGGGTCACCCCCCCCCTTTTAACCATAAGAAACTACATACACTATGGCTTGGGGTAACACAGATGGTTGAGTCTGAAGAGCTGTTTACTCAGAGGTCTGCTCCAAAGATTCAGTGTCTGCTAGTCAGCGTAGTAGCCCAGCTCTGAAGCAAGCTGCACCGCCTGTGTATCTAATAAGAATTTTTAACTGCATCTAGCCTAGGCAGACTGTGGGGACCCCCAACCAAACCCCGACACTCAGCCCCCCTACCGCCCCCCTTTCCTTGACAATACAATAATGTAACTCTTACAACTGGATGGGTGAGGATCGGTCACAGCTTTATTAACTCTTTATACTCATTCCATTAGAAAGGCATTTTATTTCTAAAATAATTCAGCTTGTTGCAGCATGCCCTGTGTCTCCACACTGGCAAGTTGGCCAACAAGTGTAACTCTCCAACATGTCCTTTCTATTTCCAGGCCACGGAGGATCCTGCGTACTCGTATGCAGGACTCTGACCGCCATCCATCACTCTTAATGCTTGTTCCACTCTGTCCTGGAGTCCTGACAGGAATATGTCCAGTCCAATATCCATTAAGTGAACACCGTCGGGCCGTATGAGGCCTGCTTTATCTCCTTTCAGTTGTCTGTGTCGTATCACTACACCGCCTCTGTCTCTTCTAAATTTTGCCATCCGAATATTTATTACCCGCCTTGTCCGTTCGATGGCCGTGATGTCTCGCGCACCTTGCCATACCGCTATCGGCACAATCTCTGACCATACTATAGTTAGTTTTGTGAAAAATTCTCTGAAGCGCTCAGTGTCTAGTTTCATTATTGCCATTAGTTATGCGCTCTTGTGATGACCTAGGTCGTTTCCCCCGGCCTGTATAACTAAGATGACCGGACCTCTTGCCTCTCTCCCTACCTTGATTACCTCCGTTAGTACCTGTGGCCATTGCAGGCCTCTAATACCTCTCCAGTTGAAATATGTGTTATGAAACTCTAATTTCCTCCCGCCTGGGCGGACTTTCGCCCTTTTTTCTGCCCAATATATATACGAGTGGCCTATCACCCACACTGTTGGCTTAGCGTCACCTGTAAAAGAAACAAACCACGTTAGGATAACAAGTCCGGTCTTATGTATCTCGCCAAACACGTGGATCGCCATCTCCCTATCCTCTGAACTTCCGTTTCTGACAGTCCTGCTCTTGCTGCTTCCGTGGCCGCGCCTATGCGGAATGAGTGTGTCCCGTAATCTTTGGGGTAGTTCTCTGCCGATGTTAGGCATTTATTAAATATAGCTTGGAACTGGTATCTTGATAATGGCGTTCCATCAATGTGTGATATGAAGAAATTACTTTGTGATCTGATGGTTATATATGTTTTTACTATTGTTACCCGACTCAGTGTACCATTTGTGGGTTGTAGAAGTACCCAAGTGCCCCTGCCCGCTGTAACCGTTTTCGATTTGCGTATGTGTAGACGTATTGCATTATTGGCTATGACTGCGTCCTGGTGTAATAAGCCTCCACTGGTGATAATTTTGGATTGAGAGACTAATTCGCTTATGCATAGCGCCCCGAAGAAGGCGATCGCAAATGCAGTAGACAGTAGTGTTGCTTCAAATTGTGAGTGTCATGTTAATGGTGTTAGGGATATGATGTGAGAAATCAGTTTTAGTGACACGGGATGGGACGTCTACACTCCTGACTTGGCTGACCCCTTTTCCACCCTTTTATGGATTGTCTGATGATGAATCTCTTTGTCACATCTCCCCAATTCAGTAGTTGGAAGTGAAATGCTACTCCGGTCAGACACCGCTGTGCTAACGCCCCTGATATGCCCCTCATCATTAGCTGGTGGAGAAATTCTATGGTGACTTGTAATCTGGCTTGTTCACATTGGTCAACCCATCTGCCTGCTACTAGTTGTGTCCACTCTTCCCATGCCTTACCGTATGCTTGCCACGTCGACGGGGCAACTGACACTCTGATTACTGGCATCAACTGTTCACCACTAGATACCATAGGGAGGGTGGGCAACTGTTGCCCGATGGGTGGGCGTTGGGGAGGAGCTCTTTGAAAATCTGCCAATTGAATTGTGATAAAGCGTTAGCAGCAGCGTTAGACCCCTCAGCATCGTGGCTAGCGCGGACCCATACATTGTGTTTTAGGCACAGGAATGCTAGCCGGCGTAGTAGGCCTAGCACTGGGAGAGACGATGATGCCATCTTATTAATGCAGTGCACCAGGCTGGTGTTTTTTGTTATGAAGCGTATATTTTTGTTAGCCAGGCCCGCGCCCCTTATTTCTATTGCTACCACTATTGGGAAGAGTTCCAGGAGTGTCTGTTATTTTGTCAGCACTTGTTCTGCCCAATACGGAGGCCATAAGCTTGTACACCATTGGTTATTTAGTATCGCTGCATATCCGTACAGATGGGCTACTCCAATGAGTAACAGACACTGCTACAGGCCCAAAAGGTTTTACTTGGCTAGATGCAGTAAAAAATTGTTATTAAATACAAAGGTGGTGTAGCTTGGTACAGATGGGCTACTCCAATGAGTAACAGACACTGCTACAGGCCCAAAAGGTTTTACTTGGCTAGATGCAGTAAAAAATTGTTATTAAATACAAAGGTGGTGTAGCTTGGTACAGATGGGCTACTACAATGAGTAACAGACACTGCTACAGGTCCAAAAGGTTTTACTTGGCTAGATGCAGTAAAAAATTGTTATTAAATACAAAGGTGGTGTAGCTTGGTACAGATGGGCTACTCCAATGAGTAACAGACACTGCTACAGGCCCAAAAGGTTTTACTTGGCTAGATGCAGTAAAAAATTGTTATTAAATACAAAGGTGGTGTAGCTTGGTACAGATGGGCTACTCCAATGAGTAACAGACACTGCAACAGGCCCAAAAGTATTTACTGGGCTAGATGCAGTAAAAAATTGTTATTAAATACAAATGTGGTGTAGCTTGGTACAGATGGGCTACTACAATGAGTAACAGACACTGCTACTATGCCCAAAAGGTTTTCCTTGGCTAGATGCAGTAAAAAATTATTAAATACAAAGGTGGTGTAGCTTGGTACAGATGGGCTACTACAATGAGTAACAGACACTGCTACTATGCCCAAAAGTATTTATTGGGCTAGATGCAGTAAAAAATTGTTATTAAATACAAAGGTGGTGTAGCTTGGTACAGATGGGCTACTCCAATGAGTAACAGACACTGCAACAGGCCCAAAAGTATTTACTGGGCTAGATGCAGTAAAAAATTGTTATTAAATACAAATGTGGTGTAGCTTGGTACAGATGGGCTACTACAATGAGTAACAGACACTGCTACTATGCCCAAAAGGTTTTCCTTGGCTAGATGCAGTAAAAAATTATTAAATACAAAGGTGGTGTAGCTTGGTACAGATGGGCTACTACAATGAGTAACAGACACTGCTACTATGCCCAAAAGTATTTACTGGGCTAGATGCAGTAAAAATTTTTTATTAAATACAAAGGTGGTGTAGCTTGGTACAGATGGGCTACTCCAATGAGTAACAGACACTGCTACAGGCCCAAAAGGTTTTACTTGGCTAGATGTAGTAAAAAATTGTTATTAAATACAAAGGTGGTGTAGCTTGGTACAGATGGGCTACTACAATGAGTAACAGACACTGCTACTATGCCCAAAAGGTTTTACTTGGCTAGATGCAGTAAAAAATTATTAAATACAAAGGTGGTGTAGCTTGGTACAGATGGGCTACTACAATGAGTAACAGACACTGCTACTATGCCCAAAAGTAATTACTGGGCTAGATGCAGTAAAAAATTGTTATTAAATACAAAGGTCGTGTAGCTTGGTACAGATGGGCTACTCCAATGAGTAACAGACACTGCTACTATGCCCAAAAGGTTTTACTTGGCTAGGTGCAGTAAAAACTTGGTATTAGATACACAGGTGGTGTTGCTTGCAACACAAATAGGCTACTCCACTGACTAACACACACTGCTAGAGGCCCAAAAGGATTGGCTTTGCTAGATTTAGCCAAATGCTGTGAAAAACACTTGCACAGCACTGGCACAGACCTGCCTGCCAAAAAGTGCTAGGAACTGCTGTAACATAGCCCTCAAAAGGGCTGCAATTACAACTAGTCCCTACTCCTTAAACCTATCTATTTAAGAGCAAATTTGCTTGCAATTCACACAGTTACAAAGTATAGCGCCCACAGCAGCAGCGGTGCCGTCTAACACTCAGCTGCAGCTGTGAAAAAATGGTGGCGACGGGGAAAATGGCTGGGTCTTATAGGGCAAGGACATGTGACATACACTGCCAATGACACATGACTTGCTTGTGTGAAAAAAAAGCACTTTGCTGCGTGTGTGCGCTGCTGATAGGCTGACAGACTGCACCGCCCCACTGTAAATGCGGGGAAAAAAAAAATGGAGATCGGCATTATTTCTGCAGAGATCCATCCCCTGCCCCTCCCCCCGCCCACTCTACACTGAAACTGTCTATTAACATTGATTAACAGTATTACTGTGAAAAAATCCAGTTACGATTTTGGTGCAAGAACAGTTATCGAACATAACCTCGAACAGCCGGATTTTTTTCAAATCGTTCGGGTTCGTCGAACGTCTCGAACACCGCCCAAAACAGCTCGAATTTGAGATTGGCGAACAGTTTGAGTCGAACACCGCTCATCTCTATTAATCAACTGACTTAGGAAAGGAGGCAATAAGATGTAAAGACAAACAAACTTGCAGGCCAACATGGACCATAAAGTCTTAAAGTCTTTGAGCAAGTGAGATAACCTTAAAGCATTTGGGAACAGACAAAATGAAAATGAACATATACCATTAATTGAGGCTTGCAAAGATGGATGTGAAGATGCAGGCTTCTTAAGGGTTAACACAGCAGATGAGATGAACATATAGAATCATAGAATCATAGAATCATAGAATGGTAGAGTTGGAAGGGACCTCCTGGGTCATCTGGTCCAACCCCCTGCTCAAAGCATATACCTGTATAAAGAGAAGATGAGATGTGTGTTAGATTTATGCCATGTTTAACTGCCTTGCACTTTGACAAAATATGACACTTCAACCAAATTTTCACAGGTTGGGGACCCCCGATATAGAGTATCAAAAACATGTCGTTTAGCTTACATAGGCCTAAAATCACATTTTATGATATGATCAGAAAGTACTCATTGTAACAATATGCAATTGCAAGTAGGGTGGTAAGAACAACATTCCATAAGCAAATCATCTGCACCTACCGCAGGAAGGATTGTGAATGTAATATGTTTTCTAAGAATTGTTTCTGCCCAGTTGAAACATAGAAAATTACCAGGGTGTCTCCGAGCAGAAGAGCCAGCACCAACAATGCACAAACACGGAAGTCTTTGTCCACTTCAATGAGAAAAAGCAAAAAAAACCAAAAAGATCAATGTTTCCCTGTATAGAACATTGAGGAAATACAGTAAAAATAATCATGTGCATTGTAAAAGAAGCACAAAGGGTGAGTAACAGTGAGTCAATAAGGGGAACAGAGAAAGCTAACAAAGACAAATAGACTTGTGATGCATTGTGATTGAGTATTGCGGAAAATGCATCTGCAGTTATACAATGTATAGTACATAAAGAAGTTAGGCAGAAAAACAAAATAATCTTACGCAAATAAATATTGAATTATTAAAGATTTTCCCCACCGTCCTCTACCAGACTGCAGCTAAAGCCTTTCCTGGACATGGCTGAACACCATCTGAATGACCCGCCTGGCATGTATGTAGCAATGGAGATTTTATTACTGTCAGCAGTTAGGGTTAGTTGAAACTGAGCTTTTTGAGACATCAGCACCGAAGCAATGATGGAGAGAGAAGATCTTTGATGCAACAAATGATTTTTTTATTTTCATCTGGGAAGAAAAGGTCCAACATTTCGATCTACAACGATCCTTATCAAGGACATTGGTAATGCAGGAGAGCCATTTTTTTTATTAGTGAGTACATTGTACTCATTGGGGTGATCATGCTGTGTGTGGGTCAGTATAATGTTTTTAGGGCTATCTGGGGGCCATTATACTGTGTGGTGCCATTATTTTGTTTGAAGGGTAATGTGGGGGCCATTATATTGTTTGGAGGACTATGTGTGGGCCATTATACTGTTTAGAGGGCTGTGTAAAGGCCATTATACTGTTTGAAGGGCTGTGTGGGGGTCATTCTACTGTTTGGGGGACCATGTGGGGGCTATTATACTGTTTGGAGGGCTGTGTGGTGGCCATTATACTGTTTGGAGGGCTGCGTGGGGGTCATTATACTGTTTGGGGGACCATGTGGGGGCTATTATACTGTTTGGAGGGCTATGTAGGGGCCATTATACTGTTTGAAGGGCTGCATGGAGGTCATTATACTGTTTGAAGGACCATGTGGGGGCCATTATACTGTTTGGAGGGCTATGTAGGGGCCATTATACTGTTTGGAGCAATATGTGGGGGCCATTATTCATTATACTATTTGGAAAGCTACGTGGGATGCATTATATTTTTTGGAGGGCTATATGTGAGCCATTACACTGTTTGGAGGGATCTGGGGGGGATTATACTGTTTGGAGAGCTGTTTGGGGGCCATTATACTATTTGGAGGGCTGTGTGAGGGCCATTATACTGCATGGAGAGCTATGTGAGAGCCATTATACTGTGGAGATCTGTGTGGGGCCATTATACTGTGTGGGGTTCATTATACAGTATGGGGATAATTATACTATGTGGAGTGCTGTGGGGGGCCATTATACTAACTGCAGGCCCCTATATTATATGGAGGACTGTGTGGTATCCATTATATTGTGTGGGGGGTCAATATACTGTGTGGAGGACTGTGGGGGGACCATTATATAGTCTGGGGGCGATCATGCTGTGTAAAGGGCTGTGTGGGGACCATCATACAGTGTGTAGGGCTGTGACTTAAGCCACTGTACTATATGGATGGCCATTACACTGTTTAGAGGGCCATCACACTGTATGGAGGAACTGTGGGGCTATCATACTTTGGGGGGGGCTACTGTGGGGTCATCATACTGTGCGTGTGGAGGATACTGTGGATGAATTCACTGTGGGAGTATTATACTGTGTTTCGGGGCACAATTGTTGACATCATACTTTATAGGGGTCATAAAAGGTGTATCTCAGTGCAACTATGGGGTCATGATTTTTATGTACGTATGTGCACAAACCCTAAAGAAGGAGCATTTACTGAAGTGGTTTCTGCTAGAAAACTTGTTTTTGAAAGCCTCAAAAAAAACTCTGTGTGCACATAGGCTTATATTTTCCATTCTAACTGCTAAGTGACTCCATGTGGCTAGATTACTAGTACTAATGGTTTATTACCATTAATACTGTTGTACAGTCATGGCCAAAAGTATTGAGAATGAGACAAATAGTAATTTTTCCAAAGTTTACTGCTTCATTTTTTGTAATGGCAATTTGCATATACTCCTGAATGTCAAAGAGTGATCAGCTTAACAGCAATTACTGTACTTGCAAAGTCAATATTTGCCCAGAAAATGAACTTTAACCCCCAAAACACATTTCAACATCATTGCAGTCCTGCCTTAAAAGGAGCAGCTAACATCGTTTTAGTGATTGATCCATTAACACAGGTGTGGGTGTTGATGAGGACAGGGCTGGCGATCAATCAGTCATGATTAAGTAAGAATGACATCACTGGACACTTTAAAAGGAGGCTGGTTCTGGGTATCATTGTTTCTCTTCAGTTAACCATGGTTATCTCTAAAGAAACACGTGCAGCCATCATTGCACTGCGCAAAAATGGCCTAACAGGGAAGAGTATCGCAGCTACAAAGATTGCACCTCAGTCAACAATCTATCGCATCATCAAGAACTTCAAGGAGAGAGCTTCCATTGTTGTCAAAAAGGCTCCAGGGCGCCCAAGAAAGACCAGCAAGCGCCAGGACCGTATCTTAAAACTGTTTCAGCTGCGGGATCGGACTACCAGCAATGCCGAGCTTGCTCAGGAATGGCAGCAGGCTGGTGTGAGTGCTTCTGCACGCACTGTGAGGCGGAGACTCTTTGAGCAAGAGCTGGTTTCAAGGAGGGCAGCAAAGAAACCACTTCTCTCCAGAAAAAACATCAGGGACCGACTGATATTCTGCAAAAGGTACAGGGAGTGGACTGCTGACGACTGGGGCAAAGTCATTTTCTCTGATGAATCCCCTTTTCGATTGTTTGGGACATCTGGAAAACAGCTTATTCGGAGAAGAAGAGGTGAGCGCTACCACCAGTCTTGTCTCATGCCAACTGTAAAGCATCCTGAAACCATTCATGTGTGGGGTTGCTTCTCAGCCAAGGGAATTGGCTCACTCACAGTCTTGCCTAAAAACACAGCTAAGAATTAAGAATGGTACCAGAATGTCCTCCAAGAGCAACTTCTCCCAACCGTCCAAGAGCAGTTTGGCGCCCAACAATGCCTTTTCCAGCATGAAGGAGCACCTTGCCATAAAGCAAAGGTGATAACTAAATGACTCATGGAACAAAACATAGAATTTTGGGTCCATGGCCTGGAAACTCCCCAGATCTTAATCCCATTGAGAACTTGTGGTCAATCATCAAGAGATGGGTGGACAAACAAAAACCAACAAATTCTGGCAAAATGCAAGCATTGATTATGCAAGAATGGACTGCTATCAGTCAGGATTTGGTCCAAAAGTTGATTGAGAGCATGCCAGGGAGAATTACAGAGGTCTTGAAGAAGAAGGGGCAACACTGCAAATATTGACTTGCTGCATTAACTCATTCTAACTGTCAATATAACCTATTGGTACTCATAATATGATTGCAATTATATTTCTGTATGTGATATAAACATCAGACAAACACTAATAAAAACCAGAGGCCAGCAGATCATGTGAAAATATAATTTTGGTGTCATTCTCAAAACTTTTGGCCATGACTGTAGATACAGTACAGACCAAAAGTTTGGACACACCTTCTCATTTAAAGATTTTTCTGCATTTTCATGACTTTGAAAATTGTACATTCACACTGAAGACATCAAAACTATGAATTCACACATGTGGAATTATATACTTAACAAAAAAGTGTGAAACAACTGAAAATAAGTCTTATATTCTAGGTTCTTCAAAGTAGCCACCTTTTACTTTGATGACTGCTTTGCACACTCTTGGCATTCTCTTGATGAGCTTCAAGAGGTAGTCACCAAAAATGGTCTTTCAACAATCTTGAAGGAGCTCCCAGAGATGCTTAGCACTTGTTGGCCCTTTTGCCTTCTCTCTGCGGTCCAGCTCACCCCAAACCATCTCGATTGGGTTCAGGTCTGGTGACTGTGGAGGCCAGGTCATCTGGCGTAGCACCCCATCACTCTCCCTCTTGGTCAAATAGCCCTTACACAGCCTGGAGGTGTGTTTGGGGTCATTGTCCTGTTGAAAAATAAATGATGGTCCAACTAAACGCAAACCAGATGGAATAGCATGCCGCTGCAAGATGCTGTGGTAGCCATGCTGGTTCAGTATGCCTTCAATTTTGAATAAATCCCCAACAGTGTCACCAGCAAAGCACCCCCACACCATCACACCTCCTCCTCCATGCTTCACGGTGGGAACCAGGCATGTAGAGTCCATCCGTTCACCTTTTCTGCGTCGCACAAAGACACGTGGTTGGAACCAAAGATCTCAAATTTGGACTCATCAGACCAAAGCACAGATTTCCACTGGTCTAATGTCCATTCCTTGTGTTCTTTAGCCCAAACAAGTCTCTTCTGCTTGTTGCCTGTCCTTAGCAGTGGTTTCCTAGCAGCTATTTTACCATGAAGGCCTGCAGCACAAAGTTTCCTCTTAACAGTTGTTGAAGAGATGTGTCTGCTGCTAGAACTCTGTGTGGCATTGACCTGGTCTCTAATCTGAGCTGCTGTTAACCTGCGATTTCTGAGGCTGGTGACTCGGATAAACTTATCCTCAGAAGCAGAGGTGACTCTTGGTCTTCCTTTCCTGGGGCGGTCCTCATGTGAGCCAGTTTCTTTGTAGCGCTTGATGGTTTTTGCAACTGCACTTGGGGACACTTTCAAAGTTTTCCCAATTTTTCGCACTGACTGACCTTCATTTCTTAAAGTAATGATGGCCACTTGTTTTTCTTTACTTAGCTGCTTTTTTCTTGCCATAATACAAATTCTAACAGCCTATTCAGTAGGACTATCAGCTGTGTATCCACCAGACTTCTGCACAACACAACTGATAGTTCCAACCCCATTTATAAGGCAAGAAATCCCATTTATTAAACCTGACAGGGCACACCTGTGAAGTGAAAACCATTTCCGGTGACTACCTCTTGAAGCTCATCAAGAGAATGCCAAGAGTGTGCAAAGCAGTCATCAAAGCAAAAGGTGGCTACTTTGAAGAACCTAGAATATAAGACATATTTTCAGTTGTTTCACACTTTTTTGTTAAGTATATAATTCCACATGTGTTAATTCATAGTTTTGATGCCTTCAGTGTGAATGTACAATTTTCAAAGTCATGAAAATACAGAAAAATATTTAAATGAGAAGGTGTGTCCAAACTTTTGGTCTGTACTGTACATTTCCTATTAGTAAGCATCAGGTCAAGGTTACAGATGGAAGAAAATCTTTTAACATGTCATCTAGAATTTTTTAACACTATTATTCATTTAATACACATGGAATTTTGCTGAGTGACAATAATTCTATCAATGTTCTCTTTGAGGACAGGTGTTAGAGAAACCTGTCACCACGTTTTCCCCATATAAAGTACAGCAACCACCATTAAGGCCTTTTTTACAGCATACTAAAATGATGTATAAAACAGTCCCCAATTCACTCTGCAGATCCCAAAAAAGACCTTTCATTATACCCACAGATGGCGTGGTCCAGTCTGATGTGTATCTCAGGCCTTGATCCCTCTTGAACTCCTTCAATCGCCATCCCCCTTCCCTGCTTCATGTGGATAATGCATCCTGCATCATCCACACAAGGTCCCCCTATCCTATTCCTGCGGAAGAGCACTTCTCTCTGCCCTGCCAAGAGCAGAGCAAACTAATACTTGTACTACTTGTGATAAATTGTACAACCAATTGTGTGGAGCTAAAATAGCATGCACATTATAGTTACCCCAGTTACCCCATCTGTAAACAGGTAATTGAAGCAGATTATCTGATGAAGAGCAGACATGGAGTAGGTGTACAGAGTAATTAACAGGTAGCTGTCAATGTTGGATAACCAGCAGATGTGTCCCCATATTCCTCCACTGGCACATGGGTGTTAAGCACAGGGGCATCAATGCTTTCACCTTGTGCAGCCGTTCTGTCTGTACTGCACAGACAGGGCAACGCAAAACAATATTTTACGGGGTTTTTTTTATTAGAATTCTAGGTTTACAAAATCCAGTGATATGTCCTTGATCGGGGAGCCTATTCAAATTTGTGGGTAAAATTGGAAAAGATTTAGTAGCTGGCAATGCACAGGAGTGCAGTATATCCTTGAATAATGGATATATCATATTCACGCGTGGAATGCATAGAATGCTTGAAGGATGTTCATTAAGATGATGGCCATATTGCTTCTCTACGTGGGTCCTGGGCGAATATATGAGCCACAGCATAAATGAGGGCTAAAACTGGATTAGAATTGAATCTAATCAGCCGTCTCCCTCTTACCTCAGCGAAGGGAGAAATGAGGGGTCTGGTGAGACCCTTTATAACATGTCATCTAACGAATATCTAGGTGAGCCCCAAGGAGAAGCAACAAGTATTGCAGATCTTTCCATATCTTCTCATCCACCAGAAGTGTTTACGGATCCAATTCATCAGACGTATCTGTATTTTATCCCTTTTATTTTATACTGTTTTTGCCTATTTGTATGTCCTTTTATTATTCCATCTTTTGTAACATTTTTAAGCACTGTACTATTTTTGTATATTAAATAAAAAATGTAATAAGTTTGTCCCTCGTTACTCTAACATACCCACGATCTCGAGTAGAGAAAATAGTTTGGTTGTGTTACCCTGTATATGCCAGAGTGAACCTTTCTGGAGCTTGGGAAAGCTGGGTCTATATGTGTACTAGTGTGATGCCCAGTGTAGGCATCTTGCTGGCCTGATGAAACAGCGAGTGGTGGCAGTGTAAAGAGTGGCGTAGATGGGGGGACCATCTGTGGGGTGCGCTTAGCTCATTGTTGGTCTATTGCAATAGGGGAGTGGACGAGTGAGTGGGAAGCAGAGCCCCACTTTACAGTCGCATCCAATGCACGTGTGTCACGAGCGAGTGGTATATACGACAATCAGTATCCTTTCACCACTTTTCTATGAATTTTAAATGTTTTAAATAAAATGCAAATTTTATCCAATGTGGATTTAGCTGGACAACCACGCCTCTTTTTTCAATTGCAACAACTTCTGCTCCTGGCTTTCCAAAATCCCAAGTTGGAAAAATAAGTGAGCTGCTGATTTCTGTTTTCATCCTTTTTTATTGCAACATTTTAAAATGTACATAATTAAATATGCCATAGTTTTCTACTTTTATAGTGGCAATGTATCTGACGTGCCCCCTGGGCCGTGGGGTACTTGGTGCCGGGCCGGTCATTGCTAGGGGTGATGTCACAGTGGCGGTGACCCGGTCCGTGACCCAGGGCGGTCAATAAAAAGGGGCTATTTACAGGGGAATTAAAGTTCTTTTTATATACAGTTCGTGACGCCACCTGTGGTATGTGGCTAAAGGGAGCTGCCGCTGCGGAGCAGGTCCTCTGGAGCTGGTGTGAATGCAGCAGAGTTGGTTTAGCTCTCCACAGGTAGAGCTTAGCTCCAGGGCAGTGTAGATGTTGCTGTTATGGTGTAGTGCAGAGGATGGCGCAGATAATGATCACAGAGACAGTAAGGTGCTGTCCTCAGGGTTTACTCATGATTTTCAGACTCCAAGTTACCAGGGCCAGGATAAGTGAAAGGAGCAGGGGCTCTGCAGGAGCTCTGCTCCAGAGGCGGGCCTAGCCAGTGAGGCCCAAGTCTGAAGAGAGAGAGAGAGGAGCAGGAGGAAGGCTCCAGAAGGAAAGAGGGGATCCTAGGGGTACGGGCAGTGCTGGAGGCCACCCGTACGCCCGAATCTGCCAGGCGGTGGAGGGATCAAGCCGCAGAGGGGACCGGCCCCTTAACTAGTGGAGAACTACAAGGCTCAGCTAGAAACCGGAGGCTTCTGTACTTTCAGGGTGCAGTGGCCACATCCGCAATTATATCGCCGAGAAGGTGGCCACAGAGGGTCCAGGGGACTTCAGGTCGCCCGACAAGACCCGAGGTTACCGGATTGGGACACTGATTGCGAGGCGCAGGGCAGGAGGGTGAGAGCCAGCGCAGGAAGACGACTGAGAAAGGCACACAGAAAGGGGTCCCGTTAAGTGCTCCTGAATTATCTGGGGGACTGCTGAGCCCCTGCTTGGTGAACGCAGCGCGACATGGGAGGCTGTACCTGTACAGTGCAGCCTGAAGAACTTAAGAACTGTGAGTAAACTTGGAATACTGCACCCCACTGTCTCTGTGATTATTGCCTGTGCCATCACCCCCTGCACTACAACGCCCAGCATAACCCATAACATCTACACTGCCCTGAAGCTAAGCTCTACCTGTGGAGAGCCACACCATCCCTGCTGCAGTAACATCAGCCCCAGAGGACCTGCTCCGCAGCGGCGGCTCCCTTTAGCCACATACCACAGGTGGCGTCACAAACTTTATATGATCACTATAAATCCCCTATCAATAACCCCTTTTTATTGACCGCCCTGGGTCACGGACCGGGTCACCGCCACTGTGACATCCCCCAGCATTTACCGGCCCGGCACGGGGTACCCCACGGCCCAGGGGGCGCGTCACTCACACCTAGTGTCCCAATCCAGTGACCACAGACCTTGGCGGGCGACGTCATCTCTGTCCCCTGGGTCCTCTTTGGCTACCTTCTTGGTGAGACAGATGTGGATTGTGGCTGCAGTACCTGAAATACTGCAGCCTCCGGTTTCCTAGTTGAGACTTGAAGAACTCTGCTAGTTTAGGGACCGGTCCCCTCTGTGCGACCTGACCCCTCCACCTCCTGGTAGATTCGGGCGTACGGGTGGCCTCCAGCACTACCCGTACCCCTGGGGTCCCTTCCTCTTTCCTGGTGCCTTTCTCCTGCTCCTCTCCTCCTCAGTCTGTCCTAGGCCTCTCTCTAGGCCCTCCTCCTGAGCAGAGCTCCTACAGAGCTCCTGCTCCTCTCACTGTCCTCCTCTGGCTGACTGGCTGAACTCGCTCTAGAATGTTCTACCCTCTTTTTATATCACTCCTTTCAATGCTCCTCTGATTTACTTCCTCCACCCACACCCACTACATGGTTCCCCCTACTTTGGTTCCCCCCACTCCAGCCAGGGACAGGGCTCAGCAGGAAGTGCGACGCATCTTGCCCCTCCAGCTGGACTGGAGTAGTGTAGTGTTGGATGCAGGTGTTAGGGTCCCGGGTTGTACTCCTTCCTTACCTGAGAGTGCAGTACCTCTGTGGCGACCGAACCCTCAGGGGCGCCACATATCCGTAAAAATTGCATGCTTCACAGATGATCCATATGGCATCCGATTTTTTTTGCACACCCACAGACATCTATATGCGATTCTCATTTGGTAGAAAATTGTACTGTGGCACCCCAGGAGTCCGGTTGCCACAGTGGCATTGCCTCCCTCACAAGAGGTGATGCCATGCCTGGAAGCAAGCAGGGGTCCCCTAGTCAGGTATACTAGCATGCAACACTTTCCTGGCTCCAGACCAGCAAGGGGAGTCCCCGACGAGGGCCGAGCATAGCTATAAGCAGCAGGGCCAAAGAGGTTGCGCAAAATGGAAGGCTTACAACTACACCTGGCGAGGTGGATTCCCAACTTGCTTCCGGGCCGCCCGGACCTCTACTACAAGCTAGTACCCGTGCCCCGGTCTGCCTAACCACCGCAAGTAAAGGTAAGAGGAAACCGCCATTAAGTTGTGGACTGGTCATTATCTGCGCCATCACCTGCACTACACTGCACAGCAACATCTATAACATCACCACTTCCTGCCCTGGAGCTAAGCTCTGTCTGTGGGGAGCTGAACCAACTCTGCTGCGTCACCATCAGCTCCAGGGGATCTGCACCGCAGCGGCGGCTCCATATAGCCGCATACCACAGGTGATGTCACGAACATTAAACGATAAAAACTGTAATCCCCTTTTATTGACCGCCCTGGGTCACGAACCGGGTCACTGCCACTGTGACATCCCCTGCATCGACCAGCCCGGCACCGAGTACCCCACGTCCCAGGGGCCACGTCAGTACCAAGCTGGACACTTGATACAGGTGAAAAAAACTGATTCTGTATACATTGGTCAGTGGGCGGTCCGATTTTCATTCAGATAGAACATATCCATATAGCACAATCGTCTTTATCAGCCCTAACACTCATGGACATGCACTTATACTTCCAGGCTAATTTACATGTGGCTTCAAAGCTTGAAAACCCTTTGTATGCATCGGATTACTACAAAGCAAGTATCACTTTTCTTATTGCACTAGGACTTATACAGCTATACTACTTGTCTTAGTAAGCTATCTTTAAAGAAACTGGGGCATGATAGAACTACATATATGAAAAAAGCTAATTTGATGAATGCTAAAATAAGCAGCAGTAAAAAAAGAAAATAATCAATAAGATCCTTAGTCTCAAAATTAGACTTTCTCTGTTGGTCTTCTCAGTGGGGTTAATATATTTTTACAAATGAACAATATTTTAGTAATGTTATTAATGTATGCTATAGATATTTTTATCTACTGTTACATATATACAGAACACCTATAGAGGACAGGACACTTTAACCTACACAACTAGAGTTTATCTTAGCATGAAAGCAGTACAGTAATCCCAAAGTATATGACAAACCAAGTTAGAGAGCCAGTTTTTCCAGTTTGTGTCATATGAAGTGTTTCCACCTGGGAAGGGCAAAGTGCTGCCTTTATTGTGGGTGATTAGACAGCACATGAAATCAGTATGTAGACCTCAGTTCAGAGAGAGCCGTGAGAGAAGAAACAACTGATCATGAGAGGTCAACATGGACCCTGCATGGTCCCTGGGAATTATCCGGCAGCAAGAAGATTTGTGAGAAGCAGAAAGCCACCACCTATTATCCTGTGGGCTATTGGCATTATTACCTGTTTACTTTTCATCGGGGCTGCCGCTATGCTGACGGTAGGATACCTAAATCCTTTTGGGACAGTTGGTCTTTCAATTTTAGGAGTTGGAGCAGTTGTTTACTTTGGAGCAATACTTTTTTTAGTGCTATCATGTTTATGGGTGGAAAGGAAATACCCTGGGATGCAGCCTTTATCCTTCAAAATATATTCCAGAAAGCCAAACAGAGTTCCTCCTACAACGTTTACTAACCCTAATATCAGTGGGCAAATGCCAGCTGACACCACACCAAGTTATAGAACGCATAATGAATTACCTATTGAAATACCAGGAAATAATGATGCAGGGGGAAAGACAAATAAATCAAAGGAGAAAAAGGATAATAATAATCCGCCAAGTCATGGGTCCTTACCAGGCCATGCCAAAAATTCTATAGCCCTGGATACTTTGCAAGAAGAGGACCATAATGGTGACATTAATGATAACAGCCCTGACATTAGACTTCCAGCGCAGACAAATAATGACAATGTAAACACAAATGGGGACACGGCTGCTAAGTCTGTCAGTTTTGCTGAAATGAAAGAAAGTTCACAATCTCCGCAAGAACAGCCAAAGACTAAGCTTGGTGGGTTGGCTGCGGAGATACCTGATGTGGACCAGAGTAAAACTGCTCAGCATAACGGGAGTGAAAATGACAACAATGCTTCTGCCAGTCCAAAAAGGGAACGAAAAGTGAAACTTAAGACTCATCACAAAGAGGTTCCATTTGAAGACTACCCTTCTTCTGACAGCTCAACTTCTCAGAGTAATACAAAAAACAAATCTCAAGACATTCAGGGACCTAAACCTAAGGATAACTCTGAGCACATCAAAAATACTACTAAAAATGAGAATTCGCCAAGTACAGGTGGATCCAAATCTGCCTCCTTACCAAAAATATCTGATGTGGATAAACAAAACGAGACATCTAGCCGTGTGAATAATCTGTCTCATGTGACAGACAATCTTTCCCATCAAAGGACAAAAACAGAAGCAGATTCAACTGTTAAACAGGAATCCTCAAACCAAACTGGTTCACATAAAAGTAGATTTATTGAAAAGGATGAAATACTTCCATCAAGTTCTCAAACTACAGGATCTTCTCCAGCCCACGCAAGAAAACAAAGTCCTGTTAAACATCAAAATAACCATCAAAGTTCACAAAGGATGAAGGCTTTAACACCCAAAAACTCTGCATCACCTCCTGCTGTTAGGAAAGCTACAGAACAGGAAAGTCGTGCACCTAAATTGAAAAATTCAGTACAGATGGACTCTTCACAAAAATCATCTTCTGTAAGTACTAGTAATATGTTGGATGCTCATAAACATAATGCCATAAACCCTGATCACACTCAGGAATCTGTTCAAGAAAAATCACCAAAATCTTCTCCTTTGAACAATTCAGAGAAAATGGTACCACACAAGAACAACCTTAGACATGATCAACAAAATATGACGCCACCAAAACGTCGCAAACAAAATCCGGAAACTCCAGGTGGCTCACCCACTCGTGCTCAGAAGTTGCAATCTCCAGAAAGAGCACAAAAAATTCGAAAGAACGATGAAGTTTCGAATTCTCCTCCAATAAATAGGAGGGCTGGTGGTTCATCATCTCCTCCAAGACATCTTCAAAAACGACGAGATCATTTATCAAAAGAGGAAAACATTCAAGAACAATTTATATCAATACAATCATTTTCATCTAGTGGAAGAAAAGAAGAAATACAGAAGAAAAAAATCCTCCACGCTTCACCATCTTCACAGTCAAGTCATTTTCCATCTAGCTTTTCCTCATCACCTCCAAAACAACATCAAAGAAGTCCAAATAAATCTCCCAGACTACCAGGGAATGGAGATCACACATCAAGGACAACAGCCTCTCATTCCAGCCCAAGAAATGAGGAATTTTCCAACAGACAAAGTCGCCAATCTTCACCTTCTTCACAATCAAGTGATGTTGCATCTTCCCCATCATCAGCACTAAAAAATACTCGACCAAAAAGTCATGAACTGTCCACAAAAATCCAAGGACATAAAGACCTAACTGCAACAAATGCAGCATTGTCATCTATTATTAAGAAAGATGACCTACATACAAGGCAGAGTCAACCTTCTTCCAGTGTTAACTTATCATCACCTGCCTCCTCGCCACTTAGTGCAAAACAATTGCTACATTATAAGAAAAAAGAAGCTAATCAAAAGGATCCAAATACATCTATTCCACAGCAAAGGACACACAAATGATTCAGCGGGTCCACATGAGAGCTTTCTGCACAATCCAAGGGAATAACCTCACAGCTGTATGAGCTCCTCACATCTTTCTGGGAACATTCAGTAAATAATACTGTATGGAAGCTGGCCTTCACTGGGATCATCAGCTGGTGAATTGGATAGTAAGCTTAAAATGTATATTTGGGGATTGTGAAAACTGCATGTACATATTTCTGGCACATTTTTTATATCCTGTACAGAAGATATAACCCTTGGCCAGTAGTGGCCATACACATTAGATGAACATATATACTTTAATATACTGTACATATGACCCTTGGACTGGCTAGTAGTATCTGTACTAGATTGCTGTTGGCCAATCTAGCTGTCTAAAGTGCCAACTTTATATTATAGTATGTATGACCAAAATCTACACATCATTTTCCTCAGGGAAAGGTTTACTAATGTAGAAGAACTTCAGCTTGAAGAATCTATGATCTGCATTTTCACATAATCTGGAATGAAGATTATATATATAACCTGACAGTATTATAAGTAATGTTTTATTAATATGCCCTGCCTTATTGTGTAATAATGGAGAACTAATTTATGTTTGACGCACATTTATGTGAGCATCATTTAATCCTCAATAACTTATATTCACATTTTACTAGTTTACAAGTATATAAAGTTATAAAGCTTTCTTTTTAAAAATGCATATCTATTTTCCTATTTATTTCATATGTATATATCTAATTATCTATCACTCTAGCTTTCTATCTGTCTACATCTATCTTATATCTATCTCTATCTATTGTATCTATTAAGCATCTATTTTTCTCTCTATCTTTCTCCTATTTATCTCATATCTATCCATCTCTCTGTCTACATCTATCTTATATCTATCTATTGTATCTATCTATCTATCTATCTATCTATCATCTATTATATATCCATTTTTCTTTCTCTCATATCTATCTATTATCTATCTCATATCTATCTATTTATAGCTATCTACAGTATATATCCATATATATATTTATATATATCCATCTATCTATCTTTATCTATCTTATATCTATCTCTATCTATTGTGTCTATCTATCTGTCTATATCTATCTTATATCTATCTCTATCTATATCTCATATCTATCTATCTATCTATCTATCTCATATCTATCTATCTATCTATCTATCTATCTATCTATAGTCTATCAAATCAAATCTATCTATTTATCTATTATCTATTCATCATTCTATCTCAAATCTATCTATATCTATCTATATATTGTATCTATCATCTGTATACCTATCTATTATCTATCGATCTCATATCTATCTTTCTCATATCTATCTATCTATATCTATCTATATCTATCTTATATCTACCTCTATATATTGTGTCTATCATCTATCAATCTATCTATCTATCTCCATATCCATCTATCTCATATCCATATATCTATTATCTATCTATTATCTATATATCATCTATTTATCTCATATCTATCTATCTATCTATCTATCCATATATCTATTATCTATCTATCTATTATCTATATATCATCTATTTATCTCATATCTATATATCTATCTAAATAAAAAAGACAGATAGCAGCACAACCTTAAGCAGATTTTGGGTGCAATACTTCCTGAGTAATGCGGTTTTCGAATGCAAAATATATAAATGAAAAAAATCAGGCAGCACTCCAGTTCAAGGAAAAATTGTGGACTTTAATCCAGCACCAAGTGGTGCTTGAACTGGAGTGCTGCCTGATTTTTTCCATTTATCTATCTTTATATCTATCTATCTATAAAAATAAAAAAAAAGAAGCAGTACAAGCAGACAAAATTTTAAATTGACATGGACCAAAATCTTCCAGGCAATTACCAATCCTCCAGATAGCTAAAAAAAAGAAAGCAGCACTCCATCAAGAATTTAGGAAATACTGTGATTTAATAGCCCATAGGGGCTCAGCAACATTTTGGTTCTTTCTCAAGCCTTGACAGAAGGTTCTCAATAAAACCAAAACGTTGCTGAGCCCCAATGGGCTGTTAAATCACAGTTTTTCCTAAATTCTTGATGGAGTGCTGCTTTCGTTTTTTAATCTATCTACAGTATCTATATATTTTCTACACATCTATCTATCTATCTATCTATCTATCTATCTATTCTATCTATCCATCTATCTATCCTATCTATCCTATATATCTATCTATCTATCTATCCTATCTATCCTATCTATCCTATCTATCTATCTATCTATCTAATATCTATCTATCTATCTATCTATCTATCTATCTATCTATCTATCTATCTGTCCTACATAACACAGACAACTCATTGCTTTGAATGCTTAGGCTACGTTCCCACAATGAGTATTTGGTGAGTTTTGGATGTTGCAGATTTTCTGCAGCATTTCCGCACCATTTAGCTAAATTATATTACTTTCATTTTATTATAGCTTTTTTTTATTTATTTTTTTTCTATGCATTTTTATCACTTTTTTTCAGCTGTGTTTTTTGTCTCTTTTTGATATGTCAAGTTTTAAATACAGCTGCTTTGTTTTGGATGCTTCCTGTTACTTAGGTTTAATAAAACTTTATTGATAAAGTCATCTGCAGCTTCCATGCGTTTTTCTGCTATGGAAACACACTAAAATTGCATATGCATTTTTTACTTACGGATTTTCCTCATCTTATTCAAGTCTATGGGGAAAATCTGCAAATAAAATGCATATTTATTGCAAGAGAAATTGATATTTTGGGGATTTAAAAAATGCACCACAGGTCACCTTACGCTGTGCTAAAAAAAACACAATGGGCATGAGATTTAGAAAAATGCCATCCACTTTGCTGGGACTGCAATATGTTGTGTTTTTTTGGCTCAGCAAAAATATGCAGCATGAAAAGCACACCATTTACTCATCAGGGGAACATAGCCTTACCTTTCCCCATGGAGGCATTGTAGAGAAACCAAACACTTAATGACAAGTTCCTCCCCAAATTTTGAGCTTCCCAGCAATGAGAAATTGTCTTAACTGGAAAACCCCTTTAACATATATGGCACGTCTAGGTTGCAAAAATAGGTTGTTTTTGCTAGTATCCACCGAGGGCAGACATACCATTGGTGTGACCTGTGTTGCTGTACCGGGGCCCAAGATGTAAAGGGGACACAGTTCCACCTCCAAAGCAACAAGAAGCTACTGTCACAGAGACATAAGTGATGCATCATGGTCAGCTACTGGACTGCAAAGTAGTAACTTTTTTGTGTCATGTACAGACTACATATCAATGTGTCTATGACTGATATTGCTGTTAAATGCCTAGCATGTTGTTCTACTGATTACTTTTTAGATGGCCCACCTAATGTGTCCAGTGCTGTAATCATTGTACTAAAAGCTGCTTTTTTTCACCAGCACTAGTCACAAAGGTGAACTTTCTGGAAGGCAATTAAAGTAATGACAAGAGGCGCCATAATATGTAAAACACATTTACACACTGGGGATTTTTTTTTTAATTATTCCAATGTAAAGGGAATGTGTCATCAGAAAATATCATATTGTTTGAATCATATTTTTATATTAAATGTGTTCACAAAAATTTCCTTAATTTAAATTGTCACTGTTACTGTCTATATTTAAGAAAAAGCTGCAATCTTGACATTTTCACACTGACGACTAATGTTAGACTTAGGCTACGTTCCCACGATGAGCTTTTGATGTTGTAGATTTTCTGCGCCATTTCTGCACCTATTAAGTAAAATAGGTTTTTTTGTCGAAAAAAAAAAAAAACCTCACTAAAAGCTCATCGTGGGAACATAGCCTTATGCTTCCTGTTCTTTTCAGCGTCTGTATGAACATAAGCGGGAATAGACCAACTCAGACCCTACTGATTTATATTGAAGTATTTAATTAGCATGCTCTGATCTTGAGAAAGATTATTGAGAATGGGGAGGCGGGAGCTGTGACATACCCTATGGTAAATAATAAGTACATCCTGTGTTATCTATTGTATGTTACATGTCATTTCAATTCTGTCTGTGGTGATAATGAGACTGCTGAAAAGTCTTCTGTAAATAATAGAAAATATGAGTCTAATTTTAGTGGCCAGTGTGTCAACTTCGAGATTGATACATTTTTATTTGATAGATAGTAATGTGGAAAAGTGCAAATAAAATCATTACCAATTTTTTTTAAATCCAACATTTAACATAAAGATCTGAATTACAAAATAGATTATTTTCTGTCTACACATTTCCTTTAACCATTATTATTAATTCTGTTTTGTGTGATCAAACAGACACAATGTACGTAAGCATTGAAGAACCACTCCAAATGAATGCTGCTATAATTCTATGTCTGTATTTAATATTAGTTTATTTTACTATAAAATTACATTTTACTTTCAGCCTGCATTGAATGTAGTGTATTATAATGTCACTGATGGACTGTTGTACATTTGTTTATAGGTTTCGTTTTTTTTTTATATAAGAGCAATAATAAAAACAAATTCTGATGAAACCCTATCGATACAACAGTAGATTTATTAGTATTCTATTTTTCAGTGAACTATGGATATAGTTTTCTGTTGGTTACAGTCATAGGTCAAATTTGTGTCAAATGTCTTCATTTTGAATGCCATCACCACAGTTTAAAGCATGGGTCATTTATGGGTGGCAGCGGTATGATTATAGGTCAGGGCAGTGAAGTAAAATCCAAGCCACTACACTAACATTTTTTTAACTATTTATAGGCATATTGGTACCGTCACCTATATTCTGTCTTTGTTGTTGCTGACACAAGCAGTCAGAAAATGCCACTTCTGTCTAATGACCTGTTCAAAAGAAAATAATTGTATTTTCTTACACCTTACTTGCTGCATATTCACATTATATAAAAGGGTTAATTTTGCTAATGGTGAAGTAACAATACAACCCCAAGGTCCTGAATTCCATAGCAAATATGTAATCTAATATAATCGGTGTAATCTAACATAGCATAGCATCTAACATAGCATAAAGAGAACCTGGGTAACCACATAACACAGATTTTATGTAATTAACTGATCGACAAAGGACAAAATTCCTCAAATAAAAATGATTTTGTCACAACTATTCCTGTTCAAGCTAATATTAAATTAAGGGGCAGTTATTTTATAAGGCTGCGTTAGGAATCTTGTGAAAGGATAGTATGGTAAGGAAAATGTGAGGTGGCAGAATGAGGGAGGAAGTATGCAGAGAAAAATTTGAGGGGACGGTATAGAGGGGGGAATGTGCGAGGGGACAATATGTGGGAAAGTGTCAGGGGACAGTATAGGCTGAGAGGAGTGTGAGGGGACAGTATGGGGAGGACATGTGCGGAGACACTATGGTGGAATAGTGTAAGGGAATAGTATGTAAGGGAGGAAAAATGTGACGAGAAGGCAAAATGAAAGAGGAAGTGTTAGTGTGAGAGGACATTCTAGTAGTTGTAGGTTCATGTGATACAATTGTATTTGGAGCTAACCTGCCATTGCAATTGATCATTGTACTAAGCTTGGTGATGTATTCATGTAGTGGTATTGTATTGATGTACTGATGATGCTTCTGTTGATGTATTTATGTACTGATGGTGGTTCTGGTGGTGTGTTCATGTACTGATGGTGCTTTTGATTATGTATTTCTGTACTCATGGTGGTTCCGGTGAGGTATTTCTGTACTGTTGGTGGTTCTGATTATGTATTCTTTTAATAGTGGGGGTCCCAGTGATGTACTGATGATTCTTGTGATGATGTATTTCTGTACTGTTATTCTGATCTTATACACATGTAGCAATTCAGAACTTATCAGGTAACGTGATACATGACTATGTTATTAAAGTATTGTGCCATCTGACAAGTTAAAGGGGTTTTCCCATGAACAAAGCACATTTTAATTAATAGATCATGGAATAAAAATAAGTTGCACAATTGGATGTGTTAAAAACAAAAGTTCCTGAGCTGAGATAATCGAATAAATGTGCCCCTGCTATGTACTGTGCAATGGCTGTATCTCACCGTGCAAGAATATAAACCAAAGAGAGTATACAGACATTGGGATTACAGCTGTTTATAAGGTATGTTTTATCTCACAGAAAGAATCAGCTGCGATCCTGTGAGGTAATGTCTGTATATTCTATTTTGCTTCCTCCCCTGTCCAAGAGATGTGGTATGATCAGACCATGTTCCTGCATGGTCAGACACAGCCATTACACAGTACACAGCAGGGACACATTTATAAGATTATCTCAGCACAGAAACAATTTTTCAACGCATCCAATTGTGAAACTTATGTTACACGCACGCTGCTAGGTTCAGATAGGGCGAGATGGGTTTCATGAATTCTTTGGAATCCTGGAGGAACCATTACTCAGGGCGACCATAGGCTGCAGTTTCTCTCAGGCACACAATAGATTCAATTGCTGACCAGACACATCTGACAAGAGTCTTTTTCAACAGTTTAACAGTGGTATTTAATATGAAGCATGACCAGTGCAATTCAGGGATATTACAGCAACAATCTTCATTACAGTACAGTCTGAGTTTCTTGAGCAACCGGCTCCAGTAACAATAGAGTAGTTTCTTCACAAGGCACAATATTACAGTCTCTTCAGTAGCATAATTCAGCATAGATTAGATCTCTTAGCAGCACACTTCTATGCATACACAACCGCAGGCTTTTCCTTCACAAGGACACAATAGTACACAACATTCTTTATCCTGCATGGAGATGGAGGGGGGGGGGTTTGATGAGGGAGATGATCACTGTGACACAATTCCTTCCAGTCCTTATCTTCCTGCCCGATAATACTCTGCACTGTAAGTTCAGGGAGTTTATCTGACCTGTGTTTAGTTTCTCTCCTGATCTGAACCCTGTTCAGTTGCCTTCTGTCAGATCCAGATAACACACCACCTTTCTCTTCGGCTTTAGCCAGACTACAATAACAAGATCCCCACAATCCCCCTGGGGCTCTGCTAAAACACTCCCTGTCTCCTGTGACTGTGTTAACCCCTCTAGTTGCTGGATGCTTCTGAAGCAACAGCACTACTTCTGCATGTCACACTTATTATTATTTCAAGATCTATTAACTAAAATGCACTTTGTTCATGGGAATATCCCTTTAAGGATTACTATATCTATATTTACGTTAGGAGCATTAACTTTAAACTTAAGCACTGTAGCATGCCAATCCTCACACCGTATAATGTACTCACTGTCAGGATACGGCTCTTCTTGCTGCTTTCAGCGGTCTTCACAGGGCCACTCATATGCGTTTTTCATACTTACAGTCACATGAAAATTAGCTTCTCTTCCTGCTTCTCTGAATAAAGCAGAGGCTGTAGTTTTTCACTGAACATTGAGACAATTGGGAAGCTGGTCGGCATGTGACTGTAAGATGCAAATAACATACAGTCATGGAAGAAAGTATTGGCGCCCTTAAAATTGTCTCACAAAATTATTGCAATTACACATGTTTTCTTATACATACAGTATGCTTATTTCCTTTGTGTATATCGGAACAATACAAAAAGACAGAGAAAAAAAGGCAAATTGGACATAATTTCACAGAAAGGAAATAAAGATGTGTATAACAAAACATGTGTAATTGCAATAATGTTCCATTTTCTGGAAAAATGTCAAGGGTTCCAACACTTTCGGCATGACTGTATGAGTGGGTTACGTGGCTTACACTGTCTAGAGGAGGGAGTGCCAAATTGAATTTTTGCTCCTAGTGTAGGAAAACCTAGGTTTGCTTCAGGGTAAAGGACATATGTGTCTCAAATAAATAATTAATTGATACACTGTATTATGGGTTACCTTTAATATAATAAAAACTATTCAATGTGACAATGTAAAATAATAGGGAACTGCATTTCAATGTAAAATGAAGCTGAAAGAAGAAAACATGTCAATAGGTCAATAGCAGTAGAAATAAAACAAGAGTCTACAAGGGCTGTTTTACAGATTCATCAGAGTTATGGTTAATGTTTCACCTACTTTAATTAGGCACATTCAAAGGAAAGTATGTATGCGCTCAGACTGTTTAGGCTGGTGCTTCGTGTGTTATCCATCCCATGCATAATAAGTATACATACACATTGATATATATATATACAGCTGAAACCAGAAGTATACATACACTATATAAAAAGACACACATGCATGTTTTTCTCAATATCTGACATGAAATCAGAATAAACCTTTCCCGTTTTAGGTCAATTAGGATTACCATAATATTTAATATTTGACAAATGCCAGAATAATGAGAGAGAGAGAATGTTTTAAGGCATTTTTATTACTTACTGCAAAGTCAGAAGTTTACATACACTAAGATTACTATGTCTTTAACCCCTTTACAGCCCAAGGCGTACTAATACGTACCTGCGCCCTGGGCTTTAAGAGCCAGGTACGTATTAGTATGCCCTGTTGATTTCGCCCGCACACAGGCTGTGCGGGCGCGATCGCCGCTGGGTGTCATCTGATTGTCACAGCTGACACCCGGTGCTATGTGCTGGGAGCGGTCCTGCGATCACAGCATTGCGGTGGCTAAGGGGAGGTGATCGGTATACTCACCTCCTCTTCCGGCCTCCAGCGCTGTCTGCCGCGGCTTCCCGGATGTTGCCATGATGACCCGATGTCGTCATGACAACATCCGGGTCACCAGACAGCAGGAAGATACTTTGGTCATGCGCAGTGCATGACCAAAGTATCTTCTGCATCTGCAGCGCTGACAGCCTGTATAGCACAGGAATGGTGCTCCATCCCTATGCTATACAGGCGATCAGAATGTAAAAAGTGAAAGTCCCATAGTGGGACAAAGTATAAAAGTCCAAAAAGTGTTAAAAAAATTAAAAAAAATAACTAAAATGTTTTAAAAATAAAAATAAATAAATAAATAAATAATCCACCAAAAATAAAAATATAATGTACCCATCAATAAATATTAAAGTGAAAAAAAATAAAAAAAATAAAAGCACACATATTTGGTATCGCCACATCTGGAACGACCTGACCTATAAAACTGTCCCACTAGTTAACCCTTTAGTGAACACGTTAAAAAAAAAAAAAAAAAAAAACGAAGCAAAAAACAATGCTTTATCATCATACCGCCAAACAAAAAATGGAATAACACGCGATCAAAAAGGCGAATATAAATACAAATTGTACCGCTGAAAACGTCATCTTGTCCCACAAAAAACAAGCCACCATACAGCTCCATCAGCCGAAAACTAAAAAAGTTATAGCTCTCAGAATAAAGCGATGCAAAAAAATATTTTTTTTCTATAAAATAGCTTTTATTGTGTAAAAGCTACCATATCAATTTTACCACACGCGGAACAGCATAAAAAAAAACCAAAAAACAATTCCGGAATTGCTGGTTTTGTTTATTCTTCCTCCCAAAAATCGGAATAGAAAGTGTCAACTCATCCCACAAAAAACAAGCTGTCACATGAATCTGTCGGCCAAAGTATGGAAAAATTATAGCTCTCAAAATATGGTGATGCACAAACTAGATTTTACAAAAAAATGCGTCCTTTAGTGTGTGACAGCTGTCAATCATAAAAACCCGATATGATTCTGGTATCGCGGTAATCAGACCGACCCGAAGAATAAAGTCGTCTAATCACTTATACCGCACAAGGAACGGCGTTAGGGTTTGGATTTTTTTCAAAAGTAAAGAAAAAAAAGATGACGATATGGCGACTATTGTTGAGCGCAAGTGCTCGCTACTTGAGTTTGCATCGGGTGCTCGGGTATGCACTGAGTATCGCGGGTGCTCAAGTGACATGCTCGAGTCTCCGCCCCATATGCTTCATGGCCAAAAAAAACTTGCAAGGGATTGCCTGCCATGCACGAGCGATCCCCGCATGTTTTTTTTTGGGTGTCTAATAACCGTGAAACATGCGAGCGGGGACTGTCACTCGTGCACGCGCGATACATGGTACATACCCGAGTACCCGATGCAAACTCAAGTAGCGAGCACTTGCACTCAAGACTAATGACAACTTATTCAATATGATGACCTAATGTTATCAAATTCTGTGTCTTACCTCTGGGTTCAAAATGTTCACTATACCCCTTGATAAAATCCTTGAGGGGTTTAGTTTCCAAAATGGGGTCACTTGGGGGGGGGGTTTCCACTATTTATGCACATCAGGGGCTCTCCAAACGCGACATGTCGTACGCTCTCAATTCCAGCCAATTTTGCGTTCAAAAAGTCACACAGTGCTCCTTACCTTCTGAACTCTGCCGTGCGCCCAAACACTGTATTTTCCCCACATATGGGGTATTGGCGTACTCAGGACAAATTGCACAACAGTTTTTGGGGTCCATTTTCTCCTCTGAACCTTGTGAAAATAAAAAAATTGGGGCTAAAACATCATTTTTGTGGAAAAAGTAAGATTTTTTTTTTTCACGGCTCCATGTTATAAACTTCTGTAAAGCACTTGGGGGCTCACCACACATATAGATAAGTTCCCTGAGGGGTCTAGTTTCCAAAATGGTGTCACTTGTGGGGGTTTTCCACTGTTTAGGCACATCTGCTAATTATTCAAGCAAATTTTACATTCAAAAAGTCAAATGGTGCTCCTTCCCTTCCGATTCCTGCCGTATGCCCAAGCCATGGTTTTCCCCCACATATGGGGTATCAGCTTACTCAGGAGAAATTGCACAATAAACTGCTTGGTGCAATTTCTCCTGTTACCCTTATGAAAATGCAAAATTGGGCGGCTGAAAAACATTTTTGTGGGAAAAAATGTGAAAATTTTATTTTTATGGCTCAATGTTATAAACTTCTGTGAAGCAACTGGAGGTTCAAGGTGTTCAACACACATCTAGATAAGTTCCCTGAGGGGTCTAGTTTCCAAAATGGTGTCACTTGTGAGGGGTTTCCACTGTTTAGGCACATCAGGGGCTTTCCAAACGCAACATGGCGTCCGCTAATTATTCAAGCAAATTTTACATTCAAAAAGTCAAATGGCGCTCCTTCTCTTGCGAGCCCTGCCGTACGCCCAAACAGTGGTTTTTCCCCACGTATGGGGTATCTGCGTGCTCAGGGGAAATTGCTCAACAAATTTTGGGGTCTATTTTTTCTCTTACCCCTGTGAAAATAAAAAAAATTGGGTCTAAAGTAACATTTTTGTGAAAAAAGTTAAATGTTAATTTTTTTCTTACATATTCCAAAAATTCCTGTGAAGCACCTGAAGGGTTAATAAAGTTCTTGAATGTGGTTTTGACCACCTTGAGGGGTGCAGTTTTTAGAATGGTGTCAATTTTTGGTATTTTCTGTCATAAAGACCCCTCAAAGTGACTTCAAATGTGATGTGGTCACTAAAAAAATGGTTTTGTAAAATTTGTTGGAAAAATGAGAAATCGCTGGTCAACTTTTAACCCTAATAGCTCCCTAATAAAAAAAAATGTTGTTTCCAAAATTGTGTTGATGTAAAGTAGACATGTGGGAAATGTTATTTATTAGCTATTTGGTGTGATATACCTCTCTGATTTAAGGTCATAAAAATTCAAATTTTGAAAATTGCAAAATTTTGAATTTTTTTTGCCAAATTTCCGTTTTTTTCACAAATAAACACAAATGATATAGAAGAAATTTTGCCACAGTCATGAAGTACAATATGTCACGAAAAAACAATCTTAGAATCAGGGGGATCCGTTGAGGCGTTCCAGAGTAATTACTTCATAAAGTGACAGTGGTCAGAATTGTAAAAATTGGCCTGGTCATTAACGTGCAAACCACCTTGGGTTGTAAAGGGGTTAAACAATTCTGGACTGCCCATATGATGATGTGTTTTTTTGTCAACATCTGAATTAATTAGAGACACATCTGTGGATGTATTTTAATGCCTTTTAGTATGAGCATTCAACATCGCCCCACTGAAGCAGCGACCCTGCCTCCTGTGACCCCCCTCCACCGCTACCGTTAAAACGGATTACAAGACACAAAACAATTTTATTGAAAAAAAAGTTTCCTATTTTTCACCCCAAAATTTGGGGTGTGTCTTATGGTCCAGTGCATCTTATCGTCAGTATAATATGATATATAGATCAGGGTCCATATACTGTGTCTTCTCAGTCAGTTAAGCTGAGATCAGAAATGCAGCTTTACTCTTACAACTATTCTCACTCTCTTCATTTTATGATCAGTGGTGCACATAAAAGAGAATCCTATCAAAAAGATTA
Source organism: Phyllobates terribilis (assembly GCF_046119375.1). NCBI lineage: Eukaryota > Metazoa > Chordata > Amphibia > Anura > Dendrobatidae > Phyllobates > Phyllobates terribilis. Next base: position 112,217,067 of record NW_027362761.1, on the reverse strand, counting down.
AAATTGGTTTCCTACTATAATTCCATGTTTTTAACAAAGAAGAGCGTGGTGGTTCCCTCACCTTCCTTAATCTTTCCATGAGCATTAAAAGGTCTGCCCACTACTCGGACAACACTTTTTTTCAATTCTTTAGACCTCGAGTAAAATAAAAAGGACTTACGGTATACTTATTGTTCCAGTGTTGTCAGCGCTGAGTCTGCCAGCATTTGAGTGAGATTGTCATGTCTCGTGAATGCTGTAGCCTCAAAGCGGCTGTTAATTGGCTGCAATAGTAACACTTCCCTTGAACATCCGAGGTTCATCTGACGGAAGTGTGAGCAAGACAGTCCATTAGCGGACACTGATTGCTATGTCATGTGAGCATTGTAAACAATGTCATGCAAGTGACGCGCCCCCTGGGCCAGTGTTGTTAGGGATACCCGGAGCCGGATCAGATGGGGGTTGTAGTCTCCGAGTGGCTGTGACCCGGTCCGTGCCCAGGGTGTCAAACTCAGTGTGTGGCAGTCCTACAGATGTTATTAGAGTTCTTTGTGTCGACTACGCCACCCGTTGATTTGCGGTCAAAAGGCCGCCGCTGCAGCAGGGTCCGCTGAGGCTGTTGGTATGTGTGCAGCTTTGGTAGTATAACCCCCAACTGGAGGGGTATAGCCTCAGGGGGTCAGATGTAGAGGATGGTGGTTGTGAAGGTGCAGGATGAATCAGCAAGAAGACTCAGAGTCGGGCTGTGCAGTTCAGGGGTTTTTACTTACGGGTGTTCTTATGGTCACTCTGGCCTGAAGCGACCACCCGAGCCGTGCTGCGTCCACCAGGTCCTGGACTCGGCTAACCCCCAGGCAGTTCTGGAGCGTGGTCCTGAGCTCCTGTCTGACTTTCCCTCTCTTCTGGCCGTTCTCACCAGGGATCCACCTATGTCCGGCTCCCTCGGGTCTCTTGGTGGGTACACCTCCTCTGGGTTCCCTGACCCTATACTTGGTCTGCCTTCCTGGTGGATTTGGTGAGGGTCGTGGCAGATCCTGCCCACGACCTCCGGTCTCTGGCTAAGGTGTGCTTTTCTCTCTGCCAGCTTGGGATCCGGTACCCTAGGTGCCAACCCTTCACCCTGTTGCTTGTATTCTGGGGTCTTGGGGTTCCTGCTTGTTTTCTCTGGGTCCTTCTGACTCCTCTCTCTCTCTCTTGGCCTTGGAGCTGGGCCCAGCCGGAACCACAACTCCCTGTCAGCCCTTCTGGCTGAGCTTCTCTGCTCTGCTCCTCTGACTAAACTCTGACAGACTGACTCACTCTACAAAAGACTGACCCTGATCTAAGATGGTACCCACCTTATATACTCCCTCTATGTGTGAGCTCAGGTGACCAGCACCCAATGAGCTCCTAGCTTTACCCAGGCTGCTCCCCCTATCTGCCCCTACACTACTGGGATGTTCCACCCCCCTCCCACTCCAGCCAGGAACAGACACTGTCGTACCTGCACATTTCTCTAGTGGGAGTACCGTCGGTCTGTTCCTCGGAAATGGGATGTGTGTAGTGCATGCAGCTAACTGAGCTCAGTTCCACACTCCATCCTTACCCGGGAGTGGAATATCACACCTCTGGGTTGAGGTGCAATACCCCTGTAGCAGCCGAATCCTCAGGGTGCTACATTCCCCCCTGGTAAATCACAGCACGTCCTCGGGCTGTAAGATACAAAACATCAAAACATACAATTTTTTTTTTTTTTCATAAACATCAACATATAAAACATATAAAACAATATATATATATTATAAAACTTTTCATATTAAACTCTTCATTGGAAACATTCTTGTTCCTCCGGCCACGGTGCAACTTGTGACCGGGTAAGGTGCGACAGTCTCTCTTGGAAGAAAACAGTTCCCTATAAAACCGGTAGGGGGCGCTTTAGGAAGCGCAACTATATACAAGGGAAATATGGCCGCTCTCAGTCCTCGGCCAGGTATTAGGGAGGAATGACCGCTCTCAGTCCTCGGTCAGTGGGAATAGGGACACACGGGTTTCAGTTCAATCTGCTGGTCCCAACGGGGACTATATTTTAACTAGAACAGTTCCTATACCCTGACGGGTAACTATGTACAGTCTCTCTCTACCGTACTTCAACGACGGCGTCCTCCTGCTCTTTCTTGTTGGTTGGTTTCAGTTTCAGACCCGTCCGGGTCCTCTTGCTCCTCCTCACACCGCAACTCCTCCTCCGTCAGGCGATGCACATGGAGAGCGTAGGGTCCTTTGGCACACTTGTGCCGGGTGAAGGTGACTTCGTCCCCTACATACAGGTCACGACCTCTGTGTCCCTCCGGCAGATGGCTTTCTACGTCTCTGCGGGTGACAAAGACGTCGCCGGGGGTGTGATGGTCTCTAATGAAGCCCCACCCATGCTGCATATTGAATTTTATCACAGTCCCGGTGGCACGGGGACCATGAGCTGCACGGGGTTTCCTCCTGGTCCGGCTCTTCTGCTCCGCGCTCCTTATCTGCATTTGCTGTTCCCGGACCCGCCTCTCTCTCCGCTCCCTCTCGAAGACCTCGAGCTGCTGCCGGCAGCACTCTGCACGCTCCGCTGCGGCCGCCCGAGTCTCCTGAGTGAACCCCATGAGGTCTTCTCCGGTGGGGTCCCACTCGAACTGGATCTCCTCCAGTGGGGGCGAGGTCCTCCTTGCGGGCTTCGGAACCGGAATCAGGGGTTCATCTAGGGGTCTTTCTTTCCGGAGTCGGGGATGGTGAAACTCCGGTGGCCATATGAAGGGCTGCCCATCCGGGCACGTATGCTGGGCGAACAGGTCCTCACCCAGGTGCGGTACTCTAGATGTTGAGGGCGCGTTGATGGTAGCTGCGCCCGGGTCGACCAGGCCTTGCGACCAGGCCTGGGGCACCCTAAAGGCAAAGGGCACCGTAAGAACGGCGGCGCCCTGGGCTACTCGGCCCTGCGGCCAGGCCGGTGGCTCCGCGGAGGTAGGGGGCGCTGTTGGTATTGCGGCGCCCGGAGGTACTAGGCCTTGCGACCAGGCCGGTGGTATTTCCTGCTTGGCCACGCTCGAGGTCGAGGCGTGTGACGTCACAGGGGTCGCGGCCGCGGTTTCCGGTTGAGGCCTAGTCTGCGGCGGTGACGATGCAGCGACGGGCACGGCAGGGGGAATTTCGGGCTTTGCGACGGGGAGCTGGGGCAGGCACGCGGTTTCCCGGCTCGGGGTAGAGACGTCCCCTTTACCTGCCTCCGTCCGTTCAGCTCCCTTCTCGGCGCCGTCTCCTGCCTTCATTCCTCCTGCGCCATCCTCAGAGGCGGTCTGTCTCATCGTCTCGGGTGGCGTGCTCCGCTGACGGGTTTCGGTCTGCTGGGCCATCTCTCGGCTCCACTCCGCCAACGTCTCCCGCTGCACCCGGGCCATCCTCCGTGCGAGGCCCTCCAGCGCGGTCTGTGCACACTCCCGGTCTCGGGGGAGCTGTGCTAGGATCTCCAGCAGGCCTTCTGGAGTGGCGACCTGCAACAGGCTCCTGACCACTGGGTCGGTGCTGCCTGACTCTCCCTCCATCTCCGGGTACGCTCTCTCTGGACTCTCCTCCAGACGTCTTGTCTCCGGGTGCGCTCTCTCCAGACTGCTCCAGGCGACACCCATCTTCGTTCTCTTGTTCTGTCTCCGCCCACATTGAGGGTGGTCCCGGGGCAACTTAGTGATTGTCAGTTCCAGGGGCAGTTCTCTCACGCTGATGGACACTTCCAGCATCACAGTCTCTGTTGGTGGGCGCGGTTTCCGCTTTTGGCGCCATTCTTCGACCTGGCCCACGATGGGAGGTGACCTCTTGCCACCCTCTGGCACGCCCATAATGGCGTCCGCTCCCCCAAGGCGGGAAATCCTTGGAAATGGCGGGAATCGTCTCCCAGTGGCGGGAAACTCCATGGATGGCGGGAAAAAGCTGCAAATGGCGGACAACCGGCGGGAAACGACCTGTGATGGGGTCCGTTGGCGGGGACCCTCCGGAACCGGCGGGAGACTTCTTTTTAAGGTAACGGTGAACTTCTCTTCAGGCACGCAGTACCCGGTTGTTGCGGGCACGTAATCCTGCCGACTACGCCAAAGTTGACGCGCCCCCTGGGCCAGTGTTGTTAGGGATACCCGGAGCCGGATCAGATGGGGGTTGTAGTCTCCGAGTGGCTGTGACCCGGTCCGTGCCCAGGGTGTCAAACTCAGTGTGTGGCAGTCCTACAGATGTTATTAGAGTTCTTTGTGTCGACTACGCCACCCGTTGATTTGCGGTCAAAAGGCCGCCGCTGCAGCAGGGTCCGCTGAGGCTGTTGGTATGTGTGCAGCTTTGGTAGTATAACCCCCAACGGGAGGGGTATAGCCTCAGGGGGTCAGATGTAGAGGATGGTGGTTGTGAAGGTGCAGGATGAATCAGCAAGAAGACTCAGAGTCGGGCTGTGCAGTTCAGGGGTTTTTACTTACGGGTGTTCTTATGGTCACTCTGGCCTGAAGCGACCACCCGAGCCGTGCTGTGTCCACCAGGTCCTGGACTCGGCTAACCCCCAGGCAGTTCTGGAGCGTGGTCCTGAGCTCCTGTCTGACTTTCCCTCTCTTCTGGCCGTTCTCACCAGGGATCCACCTATGTCCGGCTCCCTCGGGTCTCTTGGTGGGTACACCTCCTCTGGGTTCCCTGACCCTATACTTGGTCTGCCTTCCTGGTGGATTTGGTGAGGGTCGTAGCAGATCCTGCCCACGACCTCCGGTCTCTGGCTAAGGTGTGCTTTTCTCTCTGCCAGCTTGGGATCCGGTACCCTAGGTGCCAACCCTTCACCCTGTTGCTTGTATTCTGGGGTCTTGGGGTTCCTGCTTGTTTTCTCTGGGTCCTTCTGACTCCTCTCTCTCTCTCTTGGCCTTGGAGCTGGGCCCAGCCGGAACCACAACTCCCTGTCAGCCCTTCTGGCTTAGCTTCTCTGCTCTGCTCCTCTGACTAAACTCTGACAGACTGACTCACTCTACAAAAGACTGACCCTGATCTAAGATGGTGCCCACCTTATATACTCCCTCTATGTGTGAGCTCAGGTGACCAGCACCCAATGAGCTCCTAGCTTTACCCAGGCTGCTCCCCCTATCTGCCCCTACACTACTGAGATGTTCCACCCCCCTCCCACTCCAGCCAGGAACAGACACTGTCGTACCTGCACATTTCTCTAGTGGGAGTACCGTCGGTCTGTTCCTCGGAAATGGGATGTGTGTAGTGCATGCAGCTAACTGAGCTCAGTTCCACACTCCATCCTTACCCGGGAGTGGAATATCACACCTCTGGGTTGAGGTGCAATACCCCTGTAGCAGCCGAATCCTCAGGGTGCTACACAAGCACCAGGAGCCCTGGCACCGACATCACTGATATAGCGCCAGGGCAGGAGGTGAGTATAAGCCATTATTATTTTACACAGGGAACTACATCATTTAAGAAAGCTTGTCCAAGTAGTGAACCACCCCTTTAAGTTTTTTTTTGCTAGCAATTCAGATCTATTTGAATGGGAATTGGACCAAAAGGGTCATTATAATGAGGCTAACAGCTATGGCCAAAGGGTGCTGTGAGTACCGTGAGAGCAAACAATTAAAATAGGGCCTGTGAACGTGTTAGCTGGGGGCTGTATTTTAATATGTCTTGCACTAAATGCTTCCTTAACTAGTATATAGATTATGGGAGGACTGAAAGAGAACCTGTCGTGATTCATACTGCATAAACCACAGACAGCATGAATCAGAGCCTGGCTACATGATTTAAGCCAGATATGTTTTTATCTGAAATGCTCCAGTGTTTCAGAGAAAATACTTTAAGGGCATGAAAATAAAAATTTTGAAAATTGTGAAATTTTCAAAATTTTCGCTAAATTTACTATTTTTTCACAAATAAATGCAAGTCATATCAAAGAAATGTTGCCACTATCCTGAAGTACAATATTTTGGAGACATATTGCTTTAAGTTTCCGGTCTTGACGCTTTGATGTCTTCCTTGGTCTACCAGTATGTTTGCCTTTAACAACCTTCCCATGTTATTTGTATTTGGTCCAGATTTTAGACACAGCTGACTGTGAATAACCAACATCTTTTGCAACATTGCGTGATGATTTACCTTCTTTTAAGAGTTTGATAATCCTCTCCTTTGTTTCAATTGACATCTCTCATGTTGGATTCATGTCAGTCTACTTGGTGCAACAGCTCTCCAAGGTGTGATCACTCCTTTTTAGATGCAGACTAACGAGCAGATTTAATTTGATGCAGGTGTTAGTTTTGGAAATGAAAATTTACAGGGTGATTACATAATTTTTTCCTCAGAATTGAGTGATTCCATAATTTTTTCCCTCTGCTTGGTCTGAAAAAATTACCCTTACTGAGTACCACATTTTTAATCTTGATTACTTTTAGTGTTTCTAAAAGCCCTAAAGTTGCCATTTGAAATGACTTTTGTTTTGTGCCATGTCTGTGATCTGCTTTTTTTCAACAACATTAAACAACTGAATGAACATCCTCCGAGCCCGGTGATTCCATAATTTTTGCCAGGGGTTGTACATGCAAAATAATATAAAACATGTAAATTAATATAAGACCATCTTTTTTGGGAAACACGCTAGTGTTAGAGAGTTGACATTTTTATCTATAGCAGTATAATTTGTACACAATAAAAGTGTAGCAATATTATTATTTGCATTCATGGCACCATCATGTATGATCTGTACTAATTATATCATAAAAATATGCCATAACACAGATAGGCATAAGTTGCTTAAACAATATGCTTGCATAGAGGCGTAGCTAGGGATTCAGCTCAGTGATGGGAGGGGGACTTCTGAGTGGGCCCTGGTTACAACTACAGTGGCGCACCCTAATTATGGATATAGGGATCCTCAGCAGATGACCAGGCTGAATATACATCTCTATACAAAGACCAGAATTGATATTACCACCATACAGTAGCATATAGTGGTAGATACCAGTCCTGCAGACCATATAAGTGATTACTGTACAGTTATATATTAGACTAGCTATTGAGCCCGTTCTACGCCCGGGTGGCGATCATTTTTATTGGTATATGGTCTCCCATGCTGGTATGTGCTGCCCCCATCCTGGTATTTGAGCTGTCCCCATCCTGATATTTGTGCTGCCCCCATCCTGTTCCCCCATCCTGTTATGTGCTGCCCTCATCCCTATCCTGGTATGCATGGCACGCCTCATCCCTATCCTGGTATGCATGGCACCCCTCACCCCCAATCCTGGTATGCATGGCACCCCTCACCCCCAATCCTGTATGCATGGCACACCTCACCCCCAATCCTGGTATGCATAGCACCCCTTATCCCCAATCCTGGTATGCATGGTGTAGCATCGGCGCCTCTGCCCCCTGCCAGGCAGAGACGCCGTCCCTCTCACCTCCCCGCTCCTGGCGCTACTCCACCCCGTGGGCGTATTTACCCATTGTCGGCGGCCGAAACCCGAGCCATGTCTGAGTACATTGAGGAGAATCTGGCTAGGGGATTCATCCGGAAATCTACCTCCCCGACTGGAGCCGGATTCTTCTTTGTCAAGAAGAAGGATGGTTCGCTACACCCCTGTATTGATTATAGAGGACTCAATCAGATCACGGTAAAAAACAAATATCCCCTGACGCTCATCTCCGAGTTGTTTGATCGCCTTAAGGGCGCCAGGATCTTTTCCAAGCTGGATCTTCGTGGAGCGTATAACCTGGTCCGAATCCGTCAAGGAGATGAGTGGAAGACGGCATTCAATACCCGGGACGGTCACTATGAGTACCGTGTGATGCCCTTCGGTCTCTGCAATGCTCCCGCTGTCTTCCAAGAATTGGTCAACGACATCTTCCGTGATCTTCTTTACTCCTGCGTGGTGGTATACCTGGACGATATCTTGGTCTTCTCTCCGGATCTTCCCACACACCGGAGGGATGTTCGTCAGGTCCTGCTTAGGCTCAGGCAGAACCACCTCTATGCAAAATACGAGAAGTGCCTCTTCGAGCAGACCTCTCTTCCATTCCTGGGCTATGTTATCTCCCAGACAGGCCTACGAATGGATCCTAAGAAGCTCTCTGCTGTCCTAAAGTGGCCCCGTCCGGAGGAGTTGAAGGCGATTCAGCGATTCCTGGGCTTCGCCAACTACTATCGTCTCTTCATCCCGCACTTCTCTTCTCGGACTGCTCCCATATCTGCGCTCACCCGTAAGGGAGCAAATCCCAAGGAATGGTCGCCCGAAGCTGAAGAGGCCTTCCTTTCCTTAAAGCAAGCCTTCTCCTCTGCCCCAGTGCTGCACCGTCCGGATAGCAACAAACAGTTCTACCTGGAGGTTGATGCTTCCTCCTCCGGAGCCGGAGCGATGCTCACCCAAAAGTCTTCTTCCGGGAGAATAGTAACCTGCGTCTTCTTCTCCAAACTCTTCTCCTCCTCTGAGCGCAACTACTCTATAGGAGACCGAGAACTGTTAGCCGTTAAATTGGCGCTGGAGGAGTGGCGTTACCTGCTTGAAGGGGCTCTATACCCGGTGATCATCTATACGGATCACAAAAACCTGGCATATCTCCAGAATGCCCAAAGATTCAACCCGCGCCAGGCCCGGTGGTCTTTGTTCTTCGCCCGCTTCGACTTCGTCCTACACTTCCGCACGGCGGACAAGAATGTCAAAGCCGACGCCTTGTCCCGATTCTTCCTGTCCTCCGATCAAGAGGAGGAGCCTATGCACATCATCGACCCCTCCAAAGTGATGAATGTGGCCCCCTTGGATCTGACTCGTCTTCCACCCGGTAAGACGTTTGTAGCAGTACCGGATCGTGAGAAGGTTCTTCGCTGAAGTCATTCATCTAAATTAGCCGGCCATGCTGGCCAAAAGAAGACCTTCCTGCTCATCGCCCGGCATTACTGGTGGCCTACCCTGCGCAAGGATGTGGTAGACTTCGTCTCAGCCTGTTCGTCCTGTGCCCGCAACAAAGTTCCCAGACATCTACCAGCTGGTCATCTCCTGCCTCTTCCCGTACCTGATGCTCTGTGGCAACACATTGCTATGGACTTTATTACAGATCTCCCTGTCTCTGCCGGTTGTACAGTCATTTGGGTGGTCGCCGACCGCTTTTCTAAAATGGCTCACTTCATCCCTCTGCCTGGTCTCCCGTCTGCATCAGTGCTAGCTAAGGACTTCTTCCTCCACATCTTCCGTCTCCATGGCCTACCCCTCCACATCGTGTCGGATCGTGGGGTTCAGTTCACCTCACGTTTCTGGCGAGCTACGTGTAAGCTGCTGGATGTCACCCTGGATTTCTCCTCCGCTTATCATCCACAGTCCAATGGTCAAGTGGAGCGGATCAACCAGATCCTTACCAGCTACCTCCTTCACTTTGTTAACGCTCACCATACTGATTGGGTGGATCTCCTGCCATGGGCCGAATTCTCCTACAACAACCATGAGAGCGAATCATCTTCCAAGTCTCCGTTCTTTATAGTCTATGGTCAACATCCCCGGATTCCGTTTCCCGTCTCCATTTCTGTGGACAACCCTGCACAGAGTCTCTGGTCAGCGAATTTTCCACCATTTGGGAGAATACTAGGTCCACACTTAATCAGTCCTCCGAGCGGATGAAGAGACATGCTGACAAGAGACGTCTGGATCCACCTCAGTTCCGTCCCAGAGACAAGGTTTGGCTCTCCTCCAAACATGTTCGGCTCAAAATACCCTCCTACAAGTTGGGTCCTCGGTTCATCGGTCCATTTGAAGTCCTTAAACAAATCAATCCAGTGGCCTACAAGTTAAAACTCCCAGCCACCTTACGGATTCCCAACTCCTTCCATGTATCTCTCCTCAAACCAGTTGTCTTTAATTCTTTCTCCAACAATCCAGGTTCTTCCCCTGCTCCGGTTTCTGCTGAGGACGTTTTTGAGGTAGAGAATATTCTGGCTACCAAAAGGGTAAGAAGACCCCAGGGAGAACATCCATGCCCCGCTTCTCCTTGAAAAATTTCTTTCTGGCCTAAAAAAGAGGGGGCGTAAAGGGGGGGTACTGTAGCATCGGCGTCTCTGCCCCCTGTCAGGCAGAGACGCCGTCCCTCTCACTTCCCCGCTCCCCGCGCGGCGTCCTCCTGCGCTCCTCTTCTTGCTGCTGCCGGCGCGTGCAGCTTCCCGGGCACTGTGGTTAGGGCGTTCGCGCGCGCGATCCCTCTCTCTTAAAGGGGCCGCGCGCGTCGTCCTAAGGAGTCCCCGGCCAATAGCCGAGGGTCCTCCCATATATAAGGCACCTCCTCCAAAATGGAGGTGCCCGAGCAAAAGTTGATGCACTGCATACTTACCTCTGCTTCAGCCCTCAGGTCCAGTTGCCAGCCTGACTACTGTTCCAGTCCGCCAGTCTGACTTCTCTCCAGCCCGACAGTCTGCCTTCCATTCTACCCGCCAGTCTGTCTATGGGCAAGTACGCCTGCTTACCAGGAAGCACCTGCCTGTTACCTGCCTGCTACCTGCCGTGCCTGCTAGCCCGCTCACCTGGGAGCACTCACCTGTTACCTGCCTGTTACCTGATAGCCTACCTGGAGGCTCCTGCTGTCACTTGCCGTGACCACCCGCCTGCTAACCTTGAGACTTCAGCCTGCTTGGCCGTCACTTGCCGTAGCCTACTTGGAGGCTCCTGCTGTCACTTGCCGTGACCACCTGTCTGTTACCTAGAGACATCAACCTGCTCTGCCGTTACATGCCGTTACCACCTGTCTACTATCCAGAGACTTCTGCCTGCCTGTTGTGTCCATCCGCTATACCGGTCAGTCCCAGTCTGCTGACCCGTGGGAGCCACCTGCTCTCTTACAAGGTCGTCCCCAGAGTAGCACCTGGTCCCTCTGCTCGGTCCCTCCCTGCTCACGGAGTCGGTAGCCGCCGTACGACCAGGGTCGGTCTGAGTTGATACTTAGTTACGCCTCTCTGGGCCCCTCCTTGCACCGTGGCACAGAGGTTCCACCACCCGGATCCGTAACACATGGCACCCCTCGACCCATTCCTGGCATGCATGACGCCCCTCATCCTGGTATGCATGGCTCCCTCATACCCAATCTTGGTATGCATGGTACCCCATCCCTCATCCCTATCCTGGTATGCATGGTACCCCATCCCTATCCTGGTATGCATGGTACCCCTCATTCCTATCTTGGTATGCATGGCACCCCATCCCTCATCCTGGTATGCATGGTACCCCTCATCCCTATCCTGGTATACATGGTACCCCTCATCCCTATCCCTATGGTATGCATGGCCCCTCATCCGAATCCTGGTATGCATGGCCCCCCCAGATCCCTATCCTGGTATGCATGGCACCCCACATCCCAAATACAAGTTAATAGTTAAAAAAAGAATAAAAATGGTAAAAAAAAAACACATTATGCTTACCTTCTGATGGCCCCCGGTCTCCTGTACGGTGCGTCCTGGCTCTCCGGTGGCTCGCGATGGTGTAAAAGGACCTTCCATGACATCATTTAGTCATGTGACAGGTCACGCGACCGCTGACCTGTGGTCTTCAGAACAGAGAGCGGTAGTGCAGGGAGATTATGTCTCCCTGCTCTAATACAGGTCTTACCGATATAGTTAAGGGCAGCGGTAGCTCCGAATGGGTTCCTCCGAGCGCAGGGCCTGGGTGACCGCCCCCTCTGCTCCACCGCTAGTTACAGTACTGTGCTTGCATAAACTTGTGCTTGTAGACATACATTGTTACATTTGCTCAGGTAGTTTAGTTTTAGGAGTCACATATGTGAATATGTAAGCTTTTAATTTTTCATACAAATGTACATATCTGTTAGCAGTCCAGTGGGACAAAATTGGACCCTGCCAGTATGTTCCCTTTGCTTGCTTTATTTGCATGACAGGGGTGGATGATGTTGCTTATAGGGACAATAAGGATACAACTGGTGTAACTGGTTGAAACAAACAAAAATGTGGAGGGACAGGTAACTTACATTGTACAGTATATTACAAAGAAAAGATCTAATCTCAAGGATTGTCAATAGCGAAATCATGCACATGCTGACACCGGCAAGATAGGAGGAGAAAGAAGCTGTGTATGAAACCAGTATTTATAAAATTGTATATCATTCTTAATTATATACATGTTCTTTATAAATGATGTCACTAAAATAACAGAATATATAGTTACATCTGCTATTTTCATTTTCCAGGGCTGCATCACCAGCATTTGAACAATTGGAATGTGTAAGGCTTTGCTCACTCAGGCGAGGTTATAATGCAAATGAAAATGCAGTTGTAAGGGACCATTTGTGGCGAGGTTTGCTTCGTGGTCCCAAAGCACCCAATTACAGCACCCCTGAGTGTGTGTAAGTGATCTGGGGGTTTGCTGACCACTCCTATTCAGGCCACAAATTGTTTGATAGTATGAGATGTGGAACTTGAAAATATGTGACGAAGCAACGAGAGCAGAGTCCAGTGTAAAAAGATAAAAACATCTTTACCAGAATTCCTTAACTAGAACTGTAACAATCGATAGCAGACACAGTACTTTCAGTACAAATCTTCTTTTTTTATACTGAGGCCTTCTTCTTAAACGTAATACACACTGCCTTTTGATGGTACTGATATTATACAGAGTACTTCCCAAGCTTTCTACAGGTTTATCTTTGTGTCTCCTCCTGGTCAGAATAGAAACTCCTATCCCTTTGTAGCTCACTCCTACTAGCTGACCTGAGAAATTACGCCTCCCACAGCTCTGATATGATACGGTTGAAGTGACCGCGGGCAAGGCCGCGCGTTGATATCCATGATCTGGCCCAGCAAGATCCCCACACACAGACTCTACCTTGATAACCGTATCTTTACTTGTATACATTTTTAACACAGCAGAACGCAATAAATGACAACCGTAAATGTTCACAGCAATAACGTGTACTTATAAGCTGACCCTCACTGTCCCTACTCACACGTTACCAGTCCTTTACTCCAGAAGGATGTGTCCCCCGTCGCAGGCCTGTCTGTCTTTGCAGGAAGGTGTCCCAGCCGAAGAAAACAGGAACAGCAGACTTCGCTGAAAGGAAGGAATACTTCGGCCTCTCGCCAGAGGTCCCGCTTACAGTCTCTCTGATCCGGGTAGTAGCTCTTGTGGATTCCCTTATGTGGTTCACACTCCAGTAGCGGGGAGTGTAACAGCTGAATCCTTCAGCAGTGTGGAAGCTGGGAAAAACTCTGAGGATAAGGTGTCAGATAACAGAAACCACGTTGAGAGTATCCTCTACGGCACACACGAGGACCTGCACGCCATCCTGGTTCTTTACACAGACCACCTCAGACTCTTCGCGCGCTTTTCTTTTTTTTTTTTTCACTTTGCTCACGTGACTCTCCAGGGAGGGACACAGGAGACTCAGTCTTTTTCTCTGTCATCACATCCTGCGCAGGTGCAACCTCTGGCCACAAGGTGGCAACACCATCCTGCGTTATCATTTCTGTCACAGGCTCTATCTCAATTATCACAGAACAGCCAGAGCCTGCCAGCTCACTACACGCCCCCCCGCTCAAAGGTTGGCAGTCCCTGCCAACGACTGGCTCCAGGGCGGCGATGGCTGTGGATGTTACAGGGGGCGGCTGGGAAGAGGGCCACACATATTGGTCTCTGTAGGACTGTCCTGGAGGTACCCCTGCAGTGGTCCTCGTTGTCCGCCTAACGGGTTGGATCCCCTCTCTCCGAACAGTCACCCCACTCTCTTTCCCAGTCGACATGTCAGTAGAGGAGGTAATCAGTTCAAGTGCGTCAGTCAGACGGACAGGGGTAGGCATGCATTCAATCTCTACATCCCCGGGGTCAGTGTCTCCGACAGTATTAGTGATATCCATCTCTCTAGGTATCACAGTAGGGGAGTCAGGCTGGGAGCGATAGGGGCGCAACATATTACGGTGCAAAGTACGGATGCTGCCGCTGTCTTCGCCCTGCACTTGATAGACGGGGCCACCGGGGTACGGGTGTCCAATTACTCGATAGACTTCGGTCTCCCACTTGGGCCGGAGTTTCCCTTGCGGTTTCTTTATACGGACTAGGACCAGTTGACCTACATTCAGTGAGTCCTCTTGTACCGGAAGTGGGTCAGCGTGCACTTGATCCTGGATTTGTCGGCCTACTAGCCGGTAGACAGTCTCCATTCTCTGGCGGTGTGATTGTAGCCAGGAAGGATAGGTACCACAGGTATCTTCTTCGGAGTTAGACAGTTGCAACTCATGGATGTCTTTGCCTGGACGGCCAAAGAGAAGGGTGTATCGGGTGTATCCGGTGACGGAATGGACTTGATTATTATAGGCCCACAGCAGTTCTGGGAGGAATCGAGGCCAGTCGGGCTTTTTGTCTTCAGCCAGTGTCCGGATCAGTTGTAAGAGGGTCCGGTTAAAGCGTTCACACGCGCCATTCCCTTGTGGATGGTAAGGGGTGGTCCTGGACTTCTTGATTCCATACATCCGTTGGAGTTCTTCAATGACTCGCCCTTCGAAACAAGCCCCCTGATCAGAGTGCAGCCGCTCCGGACATCCGTAGACCCGAACGAACTGTTGACAGATGGCCTATGCAGCTGATTCGGCAGTCTGATCCTTGGTAGCAACAGCGACGGCGAATTTTGTGAAGTGGTCCACCATCACCAGACAGTACTGGTAGCCACTATTCGCCGTTCCAATCAACAGATAGTCCACCATCAACAGCTCGAGGGGCCTCGACGTCCTAATAGTCTGGACGGGTGCACGCTGTTCAGCGGACTTGTGGAATTCACAGGTACGGTATTCTTGACAGACGTTTTCAGCCAGCTTACGGAGCCCCGGACAAAAAATGAACTGCTGGGTCCACCGGAGGGTCTTGTCTATGCCGAAGTGGCCGTTCCTCCTGTGAGCTTCGCCCACCATCTCATGGGCCAACTGCACCGGGACGACAATCTGCAAACACTCCTCCAGCATATGGGATAAAAGGGCCCTGCGATACAGGACTCCATCTTTCACGATCAGCCGATCCCATTGGGCAAGCAGAGTCAAGGCTCCGGTCGATAGTCGGGCTCTCACTTCGGAGGGCGGTTTCTCTTGTTTATTCACATACTGTTTCAGTAAGACGTGCTCGGGATCTCGATCTTGAAGATTGGCCCATTCTTGCTGGGACAGGGGAGATCCCACTACGGCTTCAATCCTTCCTGCAGCATACTGGCAGCTATCTTCTATTTGCTTTGCGAGCCGGGCAAAGTCAGGCATCTCATCTTCCTCCAACTCTTCATCCCGGTCCCCCAGGCTGTCTGCATTCTGATTCTCATTCCCCGCTCTGTATTTAATTTTGTACTGGAATCTAGAGAGCCTGGCCTTCCAGCGCTGTTCCATTGCCCCTAGTTTGGCATTCTCTAGGTGGGCGAGAGGATTGTTGTCCGTCATGACCAGCACCTCCGCTCCTGTCAGATAGCCAGCAAATTTCTCCGTCATAGCCCAAGTCAGAGCCAAGAGTTCCAAGCGGAAGGAGCTGTAGTTGACGGGATTCTTTTCGGTGTCACGGAGAGACCTACTGGCATAGGCTATTACGCGTTCTTTATTATCTTGAACTTGAGAGAGGACCGCCCCTAGACCTTGAAGGCTGGCGTCGGTGTGCAACTGGAACGGTAATGTGTAATCTGCATACGCCAGAACAGGGGGTGATGTTAGAGCAGCCTTAAGTGCCTGAAAGGATTTTTCTTGGTCAGGCCCCCAACTGATGTGTCGTCCTCTGGGACTCTTCGCGGTCCCTCGGAGAACCTCATGCAGTGGTTCAGCAAGCCGAGCAAAGTCCTTGACAAACCGACGGTAGTAGCCTGCCAGCCCCAGAAAAGCCCGGACTTCTTTGATGGTAGTTGGCTGCAGCCACTCTTGGACGACTGCTATCTTTTCCGGAGAGGGCTGGACACCTTCGGCCGAGATCCGGTGACCCAAGTAGTCGATTTCCTGCTGGAACAGACGGCACTTGCTGGGCTTCAACTTCAAGCCGTGTCCCCTCAAGCGCTGGAACACTTGGCCAAGCTTGTGAAGATGATCCTCAAAGGTGGCGGAGTATACCACTATGTCGTCAAGGTATATCAGCGTAAACTCAAAGTTGAAGTCTCCCAGACAGCGTTCCATCAGTCTCTGAAAGGTCCCTGGTGCGTTATTCAAGCCGAACGGCATCCGGTCGAAATCATACAGGCCCATGGGAAGGATGAAGGCGGTCTTTTCCCTGTCCTTCTCACTCATTGGAACCTGCCAATATCCACTGGCCAGGTCTAGGGACGAAAAATATTTGGCCTTCTTCAGGGCGGTCAGTGACTCTTCGATCCGGGGAAGTGGATATGAGTCCCGGATAGTGCAAGCGTTCAGCCTACGGTAGTCTGCGCAAAATCTCAGGGAACCATCTTTCTTTTTGACTATCACCACGGGTGCAGCCCACGGGCTCTGGCTTTCACGTACCACTCCGGCGTGTAGCATGGATTCTAATAGGCTTTTCACCTCCTGTTATTGTTGAGGTGGTATCTGCCGGTACCTCTCGCGGATAGGGGGGGTATTGCCCGTGGGTATCTCGTGCTGGATACTGGGGGTACACCCAAAGTCTGTGTCATGCTTTGCAAAGGAGTCTTGGTGTTCCCGTAGGAGTTCCTCTACTTGAGACACTTCTTGTTTGGTGTATTGAGACGTGTCTAGCTGTACTTTTTCCCGTAGTTCTCGCCCAATGTCTTCATCGTCTACTTGAGCATTTATGGCTAAGACGGTTACCGTCCAGTCGCCTTCTGTAGACGGGGTGAATTTTAGGGGTCCAATGGGATTCACTTCCGTGGGTAGAGCATATACCCGGGCAAGTTGAGTGCCGGCTTCAAGGGCTAGGCCTACGTCTGCGGTGTTGTTTAGCCTGACAGGGACTCTCCCGTTCCTCACGACGGCCAGAGTGCGAGCAACTAGTGGGTTTAGCTTACCCCCACTTGGGGTCCTCAGCTCGATCAACACTTCAACCCCCTCAAGTTGTCGGTGGGTGTTAAGGGGTAAGGAAATGACTGTCTCTTTTTCAGCGGGCAAAGTAATCCGGGTACGGCGTGGCACCGTAATGGCGGCTAGGGGTAGTTGTTCCTCTGCCATCTGTTGAAGTCCAATGGTCCGGATTACGCGCTGGAACGCCAGACGAGTCGGCTTATGTTTGGTGACTTTCTGCCAGTATTTGGGTCCTTTTCTTGTCAACAGCATAAGATCCAGGTCTTTCAAGATGTTCATTCCAACTATCACTGGGGTCTCGGAGCCGAAACCTTCCTTGTCGATGACGATCCCTCGTTTCCCTAAGTCCTGT
This sequence comes from Phyllobates terribilis, assembly GCF_046119375.1. Classification (NCBI taxonomy): domain Eukaryota; kingdom Metazoa; phylum Chordata; class Amphibia; order Anura; family Dendrobatidae; genus Phyllobates; species Phyllobates terribilis. Next base: position 112,199,770 of record NW_027362761.1, on the reverse strand, counting down.
CCGCAGGCCTTTGTGTCCATCCAAGCAACTCCGGTCACTGGAATGGGTAGATTATTAGCCGCAATAATCTTAATGGCGGTGTCTGGGTCACAAGCAGTTCTTGGTTTGAGGTAATTTTCGTAAAACTGTTCAGAGATCGTGGTCACTTGTGACCCAGTGTCCATCAGTCCCTGTACGGCAATTCCTTCCAGGACAACTTCAAGTGTCGGGCTACTCGAGGCAACAGCACTCTGCCATCGGCTCTGTTTTTCCACACCCCTCTCTTTGGCCTCCCCTGCTGCGTGAGCCTCAGCTGCAGGAGTGTCTAGTTTAACGGCGGCCATTGTGGTGAGGCCCGGCGTGGTAGCTCTGCTTGTGGATATGGCTGGGGTTCCATTCGCTGGTCTGATCGAAATTCCCTTCGCTGGGGTGACTGAGGGTTTGTTCGTTGGTGTGACGGAGGTTTTTGCAGAGGGAAGTGTTGAGGACAACAATTTGCCCTATGGCGAGGATCACCGCATGACCAACACTGTCCCACGGGACGGCTAGGCTGTCTTCGCTGGTCTCCCTGTCGGTCTAATGTTAACTGTAATATCTGTTTCTGCAAGTCTGCTACCATCTGTTTCAGGTCTTCCGTGTCACTGTTCGGATTTTTAATGTCAGATATGGATCTGCACGCAGCACCTTGAATCCCCACATCCATGACGGGTCCCCTTGAACGTTCTATGGCTTCCTGTTTGACTTCAGCAAAAGTAAGAGTCGGCATCATCCGGATCAAGTCCTGTAAGGTGCGGTTAAGATACTGGTCTCTCAGTCCTATTACAAATTGGTCTCTCAGTACCAGGTCACGAGGAGCCATACCAGCTAGTTGTTCCCCTTTTCCACAGGCTTGTTCAAGGAGTACCTGAAGGGCGTTCGCATATTGGGGAATATCCTCCCATTCAAGCTGCGTCCGTCTAAAGAACATGTGTCGCAGTGTTCCCGGGTATGTGGTCGGCCCATAGGTGTCCTCCAGCACCCGCACCAAATCATCCACTGTACGCTGGCCCCTGACTGTCTCCAGTCTGACTGTCGTCCATGCCTCCCCTTCTAGCATCAGTACCGCCATTTCTGCCAAGGTCTTAGGGTCAATATTATACATTTCCCCCAGTATCCGGACTTGTTCCGCCCACTCTGGTACAGGGTAGTTTCGTCCGCCAAATTTCCTGACCTGATTCACAATAGACACCGGCGGGGCTTTCTGACTGTACACGTGGCCTGGGTGGGAATCTTGTTGGTCACAGATCCTGCCGACTACGCCAGATGAAGTGACCGCGGGCAAGGCCGCGCGTTGATATCCATGATCTGGCCCAGCAAGATCCCCACACACAGACTCTACCTTGATAACCGTATCTTTACTTGTATACATTTTTAACACAGCAGAACACAATAAATGACAACCGTAAATGTTCACAGCAATATCGTGTACTTATAAGCTGACCCTCACTGTCCCTACTCACACGTTACCAGTCCTTTACTCCAGAAGGATGTGTCCCCCGTCGCAGGCCTGTCTGTCTTTGCAGGAAGGCGTCCCAGTCGAAGAAAACAGGAACAGCAGACTTCGCTGAAAGGAAGGAATACTTCGGCCTCTCGCCAGAGGTCCCGCTTACAGTCTCTCTGATCCGGGTAGTAGCTCTTGTGGATTCCCTTATGTGGTTCACACTCCAGTAGCGGGGAGTGTAACAGCTGAATCCTTCAGCAGTGCGGAAGCTGGGGAAAACTCTGAGGATAAGGTGTCAGATAACAGAAACCACGTTGAGAGTATCCTCTACGGCACACACGAGGACCTGCACGCCGTCCTGGTTCTTTACACAGACCACCTCAGACTCTTCGCGCGCTTTTCTTTTTTTTTTTTTCACTTTGCTCACGTGACTCTCCAGGGAGGGACACAGGAGACTCATTCTTTTTCTCTGTCATCACATCCTGCGCAGGTGCAACCTCTGGCCACAAGGTAGCAACACCATCCTGCGTTATCATTTCTGTCACAGGCTCTATCTCAATTATCACAGAACAGCCAGAGCCTGCCAGCTCACTACACAGTCGTACTCACTGCAGATGGAGAGAAAACTTCTTATTACTACACTTCTTCAATCTCTGTAGTCCGGCCATATAGAAATCAGTTACTGGTAGAACTTGTTATCTTAAATTAGTGTGAGCTAAACACACTCTCCAACTTGTGGCCTTTACCTTAACAGCAATACTTCTTACGCCTTCAGAAGGTGCTCTTCAACTCTCCTTTCTTTCTGCCACTAGCTAAGAGGAACCCAGTTTCTACGTGCCCATGTAACTCCTCCCATAATGGGCTGGCCCCTAACAGTTCACCCTATCCACAGGCTAACTAATCTGCAGGCCCCAAAATAGGTACCACACATCAATGCATTAAATGAATTCCCGTTTTTCAGAAGGTTTTCAAAAGGGATGCCGACAGTTGTTCCACTTCTTTACACAGTGGCAGACCTGCCATGTAGCAGAGATCATCAATGTATTCAACAATCCAATGAAAGAAACATGATAACGACTAAGTAGTGCAAGGTATAAAATAAAAATCACAAACTTTAGATAGAGTACATCAGATAAGATAATTAAAACAGTTTAAAGAAATCTACACAAACAATGAAGAAAAAGGTGGAACAATGGTAGACCCTATATATAAAGTGGGTACAGAAAGTATTCAGACGCCTTTAAATTTTTCACTCTTTGTTTTATTACAGCCATTTGGTAAATTCTAAAAAGTTCATTTTTTTTCTCATTAAAGTACACTCTGCACCCCATCTTGACTGTAGAAAAAACAGAAATGTAGAAATTTTTGCAAATTTATTTAAAAAGAAAAACTGAAATATCACATGGTTATAAGTATTCAGACTCTTTGCTCAGTATTGAGTAGAAGCACCCTTTTGAGCTAGTACAGCCATGAGTCTTCTTGGGAATGATGCAACAAGTTTTTCACACCTGGATTTGGGGATCCTCTGCCATTCTTCCATGCAGATCCTCTTCAGTTCCGTCAGGTTGGATGGTGAACGTTGGTGGACAGCCATTTTCACGTCTCTCCAGAGATGCTCAATTGGGTTTTATTAATTGCAGTGAACATGTACAAAACTATGAATTTTGTTTTATTAGTAGTAGTAGTAATATTTCCTTTAGAGCAGTGACTGGACGATGGCACAATAGACAGTAGCCACTGAGGAGAGGGGGAAATCCATTTATATTTTAACATGCTAGTAGTTTTCCAAAAACTGGAGAGGCACCAGCTGAAAATCACTGCTTTGGGGAATTGTTACACAAATCATAGATCATAATGTACTTACCAAAGTGTAAAACACAAAAAGCAAGGGACCTGCTGGTTACATGGAATTAAAAGATTTAGTGAGTCATTTACTATATGCTATTAACTAGTTTAGAATATAAGGTATAATTCATGTGTCAGTGGAGTTTGATCTCTCTATAAAAGACTTAGGATGTCATGGGCTCACAATCAAACAAATGTTTCATGTGCAGTTTTTATTATCTTTATGTTTGATCTGCTAAAAGGGAGTCTTTCAACTCTGATATCAGTATCAAAGTAAGCACAGGTCCTTGTAGAGGAGCCAGTATAAAGAGCTGACAGATTCCCTTTAACCCTTTTCACCACAGTCTGTTTTCACCTTCCTGACTGGGCCAATTTTTTCAACTCTGACCAGTGCCACTTTATGTGGTAATAACTCTGGAACCAGGGGCGGATTAAGAGTAGTCAGGACCATGGGCAGTTTAGAAGGCGTGGGCCTCCCAGGTACCCAGTGTATCATGTGACATGTCACATGATCCCCTTTTATAGATCATGTCCTACATAGCCTCCTATACACAGTAAAAGCCCCCACATAGCTCCCTAGATACAGTATCAGCATCCACATAGCTCCCTATTAACAGTATGAGCCCCCCATAGCCCCCTATATACAATATGAGCCCCACATAACTCGCTATATACAGTAAAAGCCTCACATAGCTCCCTATTTACAGTATGAGCCCTCACAAATTCCTATATACAGTATGAGCCCCACATGTCAACCTATATACAGTATGAGCCCCCACGTAGCCCCCTGGATACAGTATGAGCCCTCACATAGGCTCCTATATATAGTACCAGCCCTCACATTGCCCCTTATACACAGTATGAGCCCGTACATAGGTCCCTAAATATAGTGTGAGCCCGCACGTAGCCCCCTATATACAGTATGAGCCCACACATAGCTTCCTATATACAGTATGAGCCCCACATAGCTCCTTATATACAGTATGAACCCTCACGTAGGCTCCTATAAACAGTATGAGCCTGCACATAGCTCCTAGATACAGTATGAGCCCCCTCATAGCCTCCTATATACAGTATGAGCCCCCATATAGCCCCCTATATACAGTATGGGCCCTCACATAGATTTCTATATACAGTATGAGCCCCCACATATCCAACTATATACAGTTCGAGCTTCCACATAGCTCCTTTCATACAGTATGAACTCTCACATAGGCTTCTATATACAGTACGAGCCCCCACATAGCCCCTATACACAGTATGAACCTGCACATAGATCCCTAAATACAGTATGAGCCCTCTAATAGCCCCTATATACAATATGAGCCCCCACATAACTCTCTATATACAGTAAAAGCCCCACATAGCTCCCTATTTACAGTATGAGCCCTCACAAATTCCTATATACAGTATGAGCCCCACATGTCCACCTATATACAGTATGAGCCCCCACATAGGCTCCTATATATAGTACCAGCCCTCACATTGCCCCTTATACACAGTATGAGCCCGTACATAGGTCCCTAAATATAGTGTGAGCCCGCACGTAGCCCCCTATATACAGTATGAGCCCACACATAGCTTCCTATATACAGTATGAGCCCCACATAGCTCCTTATATACAGTATGAACCCTCACGTAGGCTCCTATAAACAGTATGAGCCTGCACATAGCTCCTAGATACAGTATGAGCCCCCTCATAGCCTCCTATATACAGTATGAGCCCCCATATAGCCCCCTATATACAGTATGGGCCCTCACATAGATTTCTATATACAGTATGAGCCCCCACATATCCAACTATATACAGTTCGAGCTTCCACATAGCTCCTTTCATACAGTATGAACTCTCACATAGGCTTCTATATACAGTACGAGCCCCCACATAGCCCCTATACACAGTATGAACCTGCACATAGCTCCCTAAATACAGTATGAGCCCTCCCATAGCCCCTATATACAATATGAGCCCCCACATAACTCTCTATATACAGTAAAAGCCCCACATAGCTCCCTATTTACAGTATGAGCCCTCACAAATTCCTATATACAGTATGAGCCCCACATGTCCACCTATATACAGTATGAGCCCCCACATAGCTCTCTGGATACAGTATCAGCCCTCACATAGGCTCCTGTATACAGTATCAGCCCTCACATAGCCCCCTATACACAGTATGAGCCCGTACATAGGTCCCTAAATATAGTATGAGCAGTTAGCTCACTAGATACAGTATGAGCTCCCACATAGCCCCATATATAAAGTATGAGCCCACACATAGCTCCCTAGATACAGTATGAGCCCCACATAGCTCCCTAGATACACTATAAGCCCCACATAGCCTCTTATATAGAGTATGAGCCCCCACATAGCTAGCTCCCCTATATACAGTATGAGTCTGCACATAGCTCCCTAGATACAGTATGAGCCCCCATATAGCCTCCTATATACAGTATGAGCTCCCTATATACAGTATGAGCCCTCATATTGAATCCTATATACAGTATGAGCCCTCACATAGCCCCCTATACACAGTATGAGCCCTTACATAGGTGCCTAAATAAAGTATGAGCCCGCACATAACTCCCTATATGCAAGATGAGCCCTCACATAGCTCCCTATATACAGTATGAGCCTCCACATAACTCCCTATATACAAGATGAGCCCCCACAAAGCAACCTGTATACAGTACGAGCCCTCACATAGCCCATACATATAGGTACTCATCCAATACATATATTACAAAAAAAAAACACATGCTCACCTTGCTCCCGTTTTCCTGGCTCTCTGCTCCGGTCCCCGAGGCTCCACTTCTACTTGTGGCCAGCACATACACAGCAGAGGTGATGGGAGCTGCGCTTCCATTCTGTATCATCGGCAGTAAAGTGCCAGTAAAGCTCCCTGCCGGGATATGTGCTCCTCCATCAGCAAAAAATATTATAATGAGGGCAATCTGGCCATGGGCCCCCCGGAGCCATGAGCACCAGGCGGTAGCCAAGATTGCCCTCATTATAATCCGCCTATGTCTGGAACACTTCAATGAATCCCAGTGATTCGGAGATTGGTTTTTTTGTGACATATTGTACTTTGTGTTAGTGGTAAATTTAGGACAATATTTTTTGCATATATTTGTGAAAATATCAGAATTTTGTCGAAAATTTTGAAAATTTTGCAATCAAAATTATGCTTTTAAACCAGATAGTTATATCACACAAAATAGTCAATAAATAACATTCACCACATGTCTACTTTACATCACCAACCAGAAAAACAAGAATTTGTGGATATCTCCCACAATGCTGTATATGGAAGACGTCAATACTCAAGAGCTTATTCAAATATGTGTTTTTTTATTCTTTTAACGCGTTTCAAAGTGTCAAGCACTTCTTTAGGAAATGACCGCATGTTTGAATAATCTCTTGAGTACTAACGTGTTCTTTTAATACAGTACAGCAGCACGGCAGGTATCCACAAATTTTTCCTTGTTTTTCTGGTTTCATTGGTTTGACAACCCGTGGCATCCGCAGCAGCTGTACAATGATTTAAAACACATTTAAATCATTGATCAGATTAGCATAATCTGAATAATTACTCTAATTGTATGCAAATAAGACCCTATTTGCGTTACTTTTCTCCCCAGTGTTTTACTTTACATCACCATCATTTTTTAATTTTTTTTCAGGAAGCTAGAAGGGTTAAAAGTTTATCAACAATTTCTAATTTTTCCAACAAAATCTAATTTTTTTTTGGACTATATCACATTTGAAGTGACTTTGATGGGTCTATATGACAGAAAATCCCTAAAAGTGACACCATTCTAAAAACTGCACCCTCAAGGTGCTCAAAACCACATTCAAGAAGTTTATTAACCCTTCACGTGCTTCACAGGAATTAACAGGAATTAAAGCATTTACAAAGCCCCTAAGTGCCAGAAGAGCAGAATCCCCTCTTAAGTGACGCCATTTTGGAAATTACACCCCTCTGGGAATTTATCTACAGGTGTAGTGACGATTTTGACTCCATGGGTGTTTTCCAGAAACAAGCAACAATGGATGTTTCTGAGTAAAAATTGCAAACCTGCCATTGTAGTGCCCGTACATTGAAGTGCCCAGTACCTTGTGCATAGCTCGTGCCTTTGGAAACACGCACCCCGTAAATTAAGTGGCCTCTCATCGCTGCAGAGATGCCAAACATGTGGACACTAATTGTGGTTTAGGCACACTGTGGAGCTCAGAAGGGAGAGGAACATTTGAATTTGGGAGCACAGATTTTGCTGGATTTATTTTTTTATTTCGGGGTGGGGAGGTAGGGGTGGGCTTTTCCAGAGCCTTTGAACTACTAGTAACATGGAAGCCCCCTATATTTCCATTAACAGATGATGGACCTGACTAGGGACTTGTTTTTTGTGGATTGAGTCAAAACTTTTGTTAGGAACATTTTACATAACATTTTGGATCACATTTAACCTGCGCTCTACTCTGAGCACTTACACTGGGGTATCCATCTAACTCTCCAAATGACATGGTTCAGATTAAACCCCCAAGGGATCCATTCACTATAATGATGGAGCAGAGTTACTCTGGACTCCATTTGGCCTCTGTTCAGCGGTGTCTTTCTTTTCAGAAGTGCATAAATCTGTGGTTGACCAAGCTTTTATGCACGCTTAATAAGACAGACTTGGACAGATCATAGACAATGTAATAAGACAAATGACGTGAAGCAGAACTATCATTATGGGAAGGGGAGAAACAGTTCCCACAACTGTTACTGCCACAACTATTTTTCCTCTTCCCATATTGATAGTTCTGATGAAGAGACCTGAGTAGTCTTGAAAGCTTCCATTTGTTACCATCTTTTCAGGTAGCCATTAAAATGTATCAACCACTGAGGGCTCTCAAATTTTAATATTTTTGGATGGGGCTAAAAAATTTGCCATCTGTATGAAGAAAGTGAGAAGCACATATTAAAATTTCTAAACTTTTATGCATTATTAAATGGGCATTGGAACAATGGAACATATCTGGTATTTTTTTTTCAGGAATAGTCCCATTTGCCATGTCAGGTGTCTTTTTGATCTCGTATATTTATTTTATTTTTTTCACTCACTTATATGAAGCAATACATTCCACAGCACTTTGCAGACATTATCGGGACTGTCCCCATTGGGGCTCACAATCTACATTCCCTATCTGTATGTCCTTGGAGTGTGGGAGGAAACCGGAGAACTCGGAAGAAAACCCACACAAACACGGGGAGTACATACAGTGGTGGCCAAAATTATTGGCACCCCTGCAATTCTGTCAGATAATACTCAGCTTCTTCCTGAAAATGATTGCAATCACAAATTCTTTGGTATTATTATCTTCATTTAATTTGCTTGCAAGGAAAAAACACAAAAGAGAATGAAGCAAAAATCAAATCATTGATCATTTCACACACAACTCCAAAAATGGGCCAGACAAAAGTATTGGCACCCTTAGCCTAATACTTGGTTGCACAACCTTTAGCCAAAATAACTGCGAACAACCGCTTCCGGTAACCATCAATGAGTTTCTTACAAAGCTCTGCTGGAATTGTAGACCATTCTTCTTTGGCAAACTGCTCCAGGTCCCTGATATTTGAAGGGTGCCTTCTCCAAACTGCCATTTTGAGATCTCTCCACAGGTGTTCTATGGGATTCAGGCCTGGACTCATTGCTGGCCACCTTAGAAGTCTCCAGTGCTTTCTCTCAAACCATTTTATAGTGCTTTTGGAAGTGTGTTTTGGGTCATTGTCCTGCTGAAAGACCAATGACATCTGAGGGAGACCCAGCTTTCTCACACTGGGCCCTACATTATGCTGCAAAATTTGTTGGTAGTCTTCAGACTTCATAATGCCATGCACACGGTCAAGCAGTCCAGTGCCAGAGGCAGCAAAGCAACCCCAAAACATCAGGGAACCTCCACCATGTTTGACTGTAGGGACCGTGTTCTTTTCTTTGAATGCCTCTTTTTTTTTCCTTCCTTTACACTCTATGTTGATGCTTTTTCCCAAAAAGCTCTACTTTTGTCTCATCTGACCAGAGAACATTCTTCCAAAATGTTTTCGGCTTTCTCAGGTAAGTTTTGGCAAACTCCACCCTGGCTTTTTTATGTCTCGGGGTAAGAAGTGGGGTCTTTCTGGGTATCCTACCATACAGTCCCTTTTCATTCAGACGCCGACGGATAGTACGGGTTGACACTGTTGTACCCTCGGACTGCAAGGCAGCTTGAACTTGTTTGGATGTTAGTCGAGGTTCTTTATCCACCATTCGCACAATCTTGCGTTGAAATCTCTCGTCAATTTTTCTTTTCCGTCCACATCTAGGGAGGTTAGCCACAGTGCCATGGGCTTTAAACTTCTTGATGACACTGCGCACGGAAGACACAGGAACATTCAGGTCTTTGGAGATGGACTTGTAGCCTTGAGATTGCTCATGCTTCCTCACAATTTGGTTTCTCAAGTCCTCAGACAGTTCTTTGGTCTTCTTTCTTTTCTCCATGCTCAATGTGGTACACACAAGGACACAGGACAGAGGTTGAGTCAACTTTAATCCATGTTAACTGGCTGCAAGTGTGATTTAGTTATTGCCAACACCTGTTAGGTGCCACAGGTAAGTTACAGGTGCTGTTAATTACACGAATTAGAGAAGCATCACATGATTTTTCAAACAGTGCCAATACTTTTGTCCACTCTCTTTTTTAGGTTTGGTGTGGAATTATATCCAATTTGGCTTTAGGACAATTCTTTTTGTGTTTTTTCATTAAAGACAAATTAAATGAAGATGATAATACCAAAGAATTTGTGATTGCAATCATTTTCAGGAAGAAACTGAGTATTATCTGACAGAATTGCAGGGGTGCCAATACTTCTGGCCACCACTGTACAAACTCCTTGCTGAGTTCCTGTGCTGAGATAATAAATGTGCCCCTGCTGTGTACTGTGTAATGGCTGTGTCATACCGTGCAGGAACATGGTCTGATCATACCACATCTCCTGGGCAGGGGAGGACGCAAAAGAGAATACAGACATTACATCAGGGGATCACAGCTGATTTTTTTTGTGAGGTAAAACATTTCCCTACCTGTTTATAAACAATGTTTTACTTCAAAGAAAGAATCATTTGCGATCCTCTGCTGTAATATCTGTATACTCTTTTGCGTCCTCCCCTGCCCAGGAGCTGTAGTATGATCAGACCATGTTCCTGTACGGTCAGACACAGCCATTACACAGTACACAGCAGGGACACATTTATAAGATTATCTCAGCACAGGAACATTTTATTGTCACGCTGTCTCGGCGTTCAGGAGGTCAGGAGCCTATGCTGACCCTACACTGAGGCCCTGCCTAATCCCTCAACCTGGAGGTACTGTTGATGGTACAGAGGTCCAGGCCGCCAGCGTAAACCTACCTCCTGAGAATCCCTGAACCTCAGTAATCTAGTCCTGAGAAGGACCCCGATCACAACAATTGGGGACAGGACCGTATATGCCAAACACAGTACAAGACGAACGAGACAGTACAAGGGGCAAACCAAAAACCACCTTGCATACAAAAACTTACACCACTACAACGGAGGGAACACCAACGGGTAAGGGGATAAAGAATAAAGCGAGGAAGGGAAAAAACCACACCGAGTACACTTCGCTCCTACTTCACAATACCACGTATCACTCCGATAGTCTGCATGAAAAGCTTTCACCGACAACCACCCAATCAGAACGGCAGGCATTTGAAGGAGTCCCAATACTGCAGAATTAACTGCAGCTGGGCGAGGCTGGGCCTCGTCTAGCACAGAGAGAGAGAATTAACTCCCTCCCTGCCGAAAAACACCAAGCACCAAAAACTCAGCTGCGAGAAGTCAGGCTGTGTAATCGCGACGATCTTCGTGGTGACACACCCGTGACATTTATTTAAATACATTCAATTGTGGAACTTATTATTATTCCAAGATCTATTGATTCAAATGTACTTTTGTTCGTGGGAAAACCCCTTTAAAGAGAATCTGATGCCTGAAACATGCTGCTCAATCTGTGGACAGCATTTATCTGGTGCTGGCTGTACAATCTCAGCTAGGTATGTTTTATTCTGAAATGCTGAAACATTTCAGAGAAAAGAATACTTTTAATAGGCACCGCTCTGTAGACTAGTCGTACAGGCAGATCCCACAGCGGCTCCTCCCCGCCCACTGTCATGGAATGACAGGTCTCTGCCCCCTTGCACATATAGGCAGAAACCTGTCAGTCACTGGCAGAGGGAAGGGAGAAGACACCAGGTACCGGCCTTTCTGACTAGTCTACAGCGCAGATCGGTCTCCGGTGGCTATAAAGGCTCGCTCACACTGGCGTTTAATATGGAGGAGTGCAATGCAAGAAAATCTTGCATTGCACTCTGACCAAGATTATTGAGGCAGAGCAGATCTGCGATTTTTTTTTCTCATGCCAGTTTGGCATAAGAAAAAAATTGCAGCACGCTGCGATTCGCAGCGTGTCTCGCAGGGCGCGCACCCTGGGTGCATGCAAAACATTGGACCGAGTGGATGTCACCCGAGTGCAGTCCGATGGATCGGACAGCATGTATCAGATGTTAGGTTCTCTTTAAATGCTCAGTTTACAAAAAAAAAGCACTTATTTATAGACAAAACTACATTCTATTCACCAGTTGTTCATTAGTTCGGATCATAAAACTGAAGAAATCAAAATTATATACACTGTGTTCCAAATTATTACGCAAATAATATTTTCTCAGATTTTCCCAAATTACCTATATGAATTGTAGTCATTGTAATTTTCCAGTCAAATAACTATTAGAGTACAATTGAAAGGTTTTTGTACAAACTGCCTATGATAACAGTATATTTATAAAAAAATAAAAAACTCAAACTGCACTCAAAATGCATGTTCCAAATTATTATGCACAGCAGAGTTTTCAACCTTTTCATTTTAATAAAGTACAAAAAAATTGTCATTTTGAAATTATAAATTTCAACTCAAAACTTTATTCTAGGTGATGTTACATTTGCACATAGGACCCCTTGTTCGAAAGGAGCTTCTGAACTCTCTCGTCCATTGAATTTGTCAGGTTTTGGATGGTTTCTGCTTCAGTTGTTTTGCATGAGGACAGAATACCCTCCCAGAGCTGTTGCTTAGATGTGAACTGCCTCCCGCCATCATAGACACTCCTTTTGATGATGCAATTGTACTCTAATAGTTATTTGACTGGAAAATTACAATGAATGCAATTCATATAGGTAATTTGGGAAAATCTGAGAAAATATTATTTGCATAATAATTTGGAACACAGTGTAAATATAGCAAGAAAATGCTTATATACCTAACCCCATGATGAAATCTTCAAAGTTTGGGGTTGGGGAAATCAGCAAAAAAGCCTCACTCTTGTACATGGACACCAGCTGGAGTGTCAGATATAATCCAAGGATAGGAGTGGCAATAAGCACTATTCCAGCATTTTTTTTATTTCAGCGCTGGAGTGGTGCCACTAATCTAGGTTCCCTAGTCTTACACTTACCAGTCGCTGTCTTCAGCAATTTCTGACGTTGCTCGGTCCCACGACACCATCTTGCGACCGCAACTTCTGACTGACCAGAAGTCAGAGGTAACGGTCACAGGCTCTCAGTGTAAGCCTATTGCTTAGTGCCCACGATGCAGAAATGAAGCAGAAATTTTCCTGAACATTTCTGCATCTCCTTGGCAGAAAAACGCATGCGGATTTTACATGCGTTTTTGATGCATTTTTGCATGCGGATTTGTCATGCGTTTTTCCAATGCATTGTATAGGCAAATCCGCATGTAGAAACACACAAGAATTGGTCATGTCCGGATTTTTTCTGCAAGTAAAATCCGCGCAGAAAAAATCCTGACCATGTGCACAGAACTTGCAGAATGTCATAGGAAGTCATGGGATAAGGTATGCAATGTGTTTCTGGAGCATTTCCGCGCTGCAAATCTGCACTAAAAAATGCACCAAAAACGCATCGTGGGCACACAGCCTATGAGGGCCTCTTTCTGGCCTCGTTCTGGCTCTCATAGACATATATTGAGTTGTGACTTCCGAAACGTCCAGCAAATACTGGAGCGATCAGCAGGTCACAATCTGTAGACCGACAGTAACGGCGCCTGGAACAGCTGAAGAAAGCGGCTGTTAAGTATAAGACTATGGGCAGGGAACTTAGATTAGTGACACCACTCCAGCGCTGCAATTAAATAAAAACGCTGAAGTGCGGCTTTAAAATCCACATCGACCAAATGCGAGATTGCTTTCCAATGTTTTCATTGCCTTACTTCTGGATAACTATACACTTAAAACATTATCACAAGATGAACTTGTGTGGCTTGTGGCTTTTTTCAGCCTCATTAGCTATAAAACAGTAATTATATCTATTATGTTTAAGTTATTATTACTATATGATAAATGTGTTTAAAATGCACTAAAGTTTTTTGTCTTATTTTTTTCATGCTTAAACTGTACATTAACATTTTGTTAGAAGCTTTATGTGACGGCTAATTGTCTTCTGTCAATTGAAATCTACAATGACTATTAGTGGTGATATGTATTTTATAGCTAGCTACTAATTACCTCCTTATCTGGTATTCTGAGTGTGTAACATTGTTCTATTCATAATTACAGAGAGCATACACCCAATACATCCAAAGTGGAGAACACTGTGGCTGCTTTGGGTTATCAATACTCTATCAAGGTTACATTAATGAACACATTCTTACTCTAAATTAAAATACGTACATGTGTGCCATGTACAGTGGATATAAAAAGTCTACACACGCCTGTTAAAATGGCAGGTTTTTATCATGTAAAAAATCATACCAAAAGCTTCTTCCACCTTTAATGTCACCTAGTCTGTATAAATTAATTGAGAAACAAACTGAAATGATTTTAAGGGGAAAAATAAAAAATAATAAAACTTAAATAATGTGGTTGCATAAGGCTAAGTGCCCACATTGCGGAACTGAAGCATATTTTTTACGCTTCTCCCTGGCGGGAAAATCGCATGCGGATTTTACATGCGGTTTTCCCGCCAGGTAGAAGCGTTTGTGAGGCGTCTTTGCATGCATTTCCGCATGCGGGTAATCAAGCACTTCAAGTGATTTAGGCATCACTTGGAAAAGTGCTTGACAACTTGTTCACACTATAGAAATCCATGCAACCGGCATGGATTTATATAGTGTGACCAAGTAATAGTTAAAAAAAAAGAATCAGAATGGTAAAAAATAAAGTTTATACTCACTTTCCGATGCATTCTCTGCCCCGTCAGGAGTCTTGAGCGGCTCACGCTGTTGTGTGCAGGACCTGCGGTGAAGTCATTGAGTCATGTGATGGGTCACATGACTCAATGACGTGGCAGGTCCTTCACACAACAGCGCGACGGAGGGAAAACATCAGAAGATAAGTATAAACTTTATTTTATTCTTTTTTTTACAGGTTCTTTGGTACCCAGGTCTGGATGAGAGTCTCCTCTCCTCCAGACTTGGGTACCATCCGCACATTGATTCCGCATGCGGAAACGCAAAATTAATGAACCTGCTGCGGATTTTTGACCACAGCATATACGCTGCGGAAAAATCCGCAGCATGGGCATTGACATTGCGGAATGCCATTGGGGACCATGAGGTGCGGATATACATACATTTTACAAGCGTTTATGCTGCGGAAATTCCGCAGCATATACGCTTGTAATACGCAACGTGGGCACGCAGCCTTAGTGTGAACACCCTCTGGTTGCTACTCTATTAGGATTTTCTTAGTTGCATTTTACAGCAAAAGCAATGGTTCGTAAACAGCTTACAACACATACAAACATTTTTCCAAGGCATCAGATATCCCGTGGAACACTGTGGAGATGGTCATCAAGAAGCTTAAATTTGGCACAACTGTGACATTACCCAGAACCAATCATCCCTCAAAAATGTATGAAAAGACGAGAAGAAAATTGGTCCAGGAGGCTGCCAACAGGTCTACAGCAACATTAAAGGAGCTTAGGAATTTCTGTCAAGTACTGGTTGTTCACTGGATCTGACAACAATCTTTCATACCCTTCATAAGTTTGGCCTGTTGAGTAGAGTGGCAAGATCCCGAAGCATGTGGGAAAAAGTGTTGTAGTCTGATGAGCCAAGGTTTAATGTTTTAGATATAATTGCAAAAGGTATGTTTGGTGCAAAGTCAACACTTCACATCACCTAAATAATATCATACCCACATTGAAGCATGGTGGAGGCAGTGTTATGCTTTGAGGTTGTTTTTCGGCAGCTGGAACTGGGACTTTAGTCAAGGTGGTAGGAATTATATACAATTCCAAATATCAATTTATTTTGCAACAACACCTTCAAGCCTGTGCTAAAAAGCTGAAGATTAAGAGGAATTCCACCTTTCAGAATAACAACGACCTTAAGCATACCTCCAAATCAACAAAAGAATGGCTTCACAAGAAGAAGATCTAAGTTTTGGAATAGCACAGCCAGTGCCCAGACCAATTGAAAATCTGTGGATTGCCCTAAAAAGGGTTGCACAAAGGATATGCCCTCACAATCTGACATATTTGGAGCGTTTTTTCAATGAAGAAAAGGCAAAGATCGCCATTTCTAGATATGCTATGCAGATAAACTGCTACCCTAAAAGACTGATTGCGGTCATAAATTCAAAAGGTGCTTATTAGCTTAACCAAGTGCATATTTATGCAACCACACTATTTTAGTTTTTCGTTTTTCCTTTGGAAAAAATTTCAATTTTTCAATGGAATAATACTGATGATGGGTGACAATAAAGGTGGAAAAAATTCTGAAATGATTCTTCTTGGTATGATTTTTATATACCACAAAAACCTGGCATTTTAACAGGGGTGTGTAGACTATTTTTATCCACTGTCTATCATGAAGGTTAACAAGTTTTGGCATTCTAAGCATTATCTGTTAACTTAAACAGGGAGAAATGAGCTTATTCTTACTTAGAATCTCTGGATCAGTGAAATTTAGGTTATTTGATTTTATATAGTGACAAAATAAAAATTAAGATTGTGGAAATGACAAGTACTGAATTCCTTTGCATTCATGGTGATGTTTTTTCCAATGGGAAAGATCTATATTTTTCCTTTTCTTTAATGTTAAACTATTAGAAAAATAGTTCAGGACAAAAAATCTTTTCCTCCAAAACAGTATTGAAAGGGGTAGTCCGGAATCCAACTTAATTTTCATCCTAAATCCCTATCTACTTAATGTCATAATCTAAACTATTTTCTAACACAGCAACAGTCCAAATATCTTCTTAAAATAATTGCTTTATTGATCCAGTAGTATAAAAGGCACAAAAATTGGTTGACCACAACGGTGCAAAAATTAAAAAGTCAGAAAAGAAATATCCGCAGCGTTCCCAGGAAACATTTTTCAGACCTACATGGTCCTCTATCAAGCTTGGCAGCGGATATTTCTTTTCTACCTTTTTCATTTTTGTGCTGTTATGTTCAACCAATTTTTGTGCCTTTTATACTACTGATTTATGGGTGTATGTCTCCAGCTGGGCATAATGTACTGGGCACTGCAATGTACGGGCACTACAGTGTCAGAATGCAATTTTTACTTAGCAACATCCATTGCTGCTTGTTTCTGGAAAACACCCATGGAGTCAAAATCATCACTACACCTGTAGATAAGTTCCCAGAGGGGTGTAAAATCCAAAATAGAATCACTTGAGGGGGGATTCTACTCTTCTGGCACACTCTGTATATGGAGTCTGCAAACTATTCTAGGAAAAACTGTGCTCCAAGAGTAAAATAGCGCTCCATCTCTCCCAAGTCTCGCTATGTGGCTAAGGCCACGTTCACACCTTCAGTATTAGGTCAGTATTTTACATCAGTATTCGTAAGCCAAAATCAGTAATGGAACAATCAGAGGAAAAGTATAATAGAAACATGTCACCACTTCTGCATTATTCACCCATTCCTGATTTTGACTTACAAATACTGATGTAAAATACTGACCAAATACTGAACGTGTAAACGTTCAGCAGAAATTGTGTGACAAATTTTGATGCCATTTTTACCCATTTCCCAAGGTGAAAATGTACAATCTGGGGTTAAAATAAAATATTTGTTGTAAAAATGTAATTATTTTTTCTTCATTGCCCAATAGTATAAAATTCTGTCACACACCCTTGGTGTCAATATGATCACTGCACTCTAAGATGAATTCATTGAGAGGTGTAGTTTGAAAAATGGCGTCACTTATGGGGTCTTCTGCTGTTCTTTCATCTCAGGGGCTCTTCCAGTGAGTCATAGCACATGCAAACCATAACAAAACTATAACTGCACTATAATATGATACTCCTTCCCTTATGAACTTTGTACTGTGCCTGAAAAGTAGTTCCCGATTACATGTAAGGTATTGGCGTACTCAGAAGAAATTGCACAACATATTGTGAGGTCCATTTTTTCCTATTAGCCCTTATAAAAATTTGGGGTTAAACCAACATTTTAGTGGTAAAAATGTAATTATTCTTTCTTCACCGCCCAATGGTATAAAATTATGTGAGGCACATGTGGTGTCAACATATTCACTGCACACCTAAGGGAATTCATTGGAGAGTGTAGTTTGCAAAATGGGGTCACTTATGGGGAGGTTCAACTGTTCTGGCACCTCAGGGGCTTTGCCAATGTGACATGGCACCCTCCTACCATTGTAGCAAAATCTGAACTCCAATATGGCGCTCCTTCCCTTTGAGGTTTGTACTGTCAAAAGTAGTTTTTGACTACATATAGGTATTGGTGTATTCAGGAGAAATTGCATAACAAATTGTGACGTTCATTTTTTCCTATTACTGTTTTTCAAAATGGGGCCAAAGCAACATTTTAGTGGAAAAAAATTGTAATTTTCCATTTACTCAGCCCAATGTTATACAATTCTGTGAATCATAATCTCTCTACACCTGCAGATGAATTCCTCAAAAGGTGAAGTTTCCAAAATGTGATCATTTGTGATGGTTTTCCACTGTTTAGGCACATGAGAGGTTCTGAAAACACGACTTGGCGTCCGAGATTTATTCCAGCCAATTTTGCACTCCAAAAGTCAAATGGTGCTCTTTCCCTTCCAAACCCTGCCATGCGCCCAAACAGTAGGGGCAAAACCAAACATTTTTTGCAGGAAAAATAGATTTTTTTAATTTTCACAGCTCAACTCAAATTCTGTGAAGCACCTGTGGGTTCAAGGTGATCACCACACCTCTAGATAAGTTCCTTGAGAAGTGTAGTTTCCAAAATGGGGTCATTTATGGGGAGTTTCGTCTGTTTAGGCACATCGGGGGCTCTCGAAATGTGACATGGTATCCGCTATCCATTCCAGACAATTTTGCCCTTCAAAAGTCAAATGGTGCTCTTTCCCTTCCGAGCCCTGCCGTGCACCCAAGCAGTAGTTTTCCAGAACATATGATTTATTGTCGTACTCAGGAGAAATTGCACAACAAATTATATGGTCTATTTTCTCTTGTTAAACTTGTGAAAATGCAAAATCTGGGCCTAAATCAACATTTTTGAGGGAAAAAGTACATTTTTCATTTTTTCCTTCCACATTACTTAAATTCTTGTGAAGCACCTGAAGGGTTAATAAACTTATTGAATGAGGTTTTTTGAGCACTTTGAGGGGTGAAGTTTTTAAATGGTGTCACTTTTGGGTATTTTCTGTCATATAGGTTTCTTAAAGTCACTGGAAATGTGATGTGGTTCCTAAAAAAATGGTTTTGTAACTTTTGTTATAAAATTGCGAAATTGCTGATAAACTTTTAATCCTTCTAGCTTAACAAAAAAAAATGTTTAAAAAATAATGCTTATGTAAAGTAGACATGTGTTAAATGTTATTTATTAACTATTTTGTATCATATACAGGTGCTTCTCACAAAATTAGAATATCATCAAAAAGTTAATTTATTTCAGTTTTATCAAGACCAAAGTCAGCGCAGCCGTCTACCAGGAAATTTTAGAGCACTTCACACTTCCCTCTGCCGACAAGCTTTTTGGAGATGGAAATTTCATTCTCCAGCAGGACTTGGCACCTGTCCACACTGCCAAAACTACCAATACCTGGTTTACAAACAACAGTATCACTGTGCTTGATTGGCCAGCAAACTCGCCTGACCTTAACCCCATAGAGAATCTATGGGGTATTGTCAAAAGGAAGATAAGAGACACCAGACCCAACAACGCAGACGAGCTGAAGGCTGCTATCAAAGCAACCTGGGCTTCCATAACACCTCAGCAGTGCCACAGGCTGATCACCTCCATGCCACGCCACATTGATGCAGTAATTGATGAAAAAGGAGCCCCGACCAAGTATTGAGTGCATTTACTGAACACACATTTCAGTAGGCCAACATTTCGGATTTTAAAAATATTTTTCAAGCTGTTGTTATAAAGTATTCTAATTTACTGAGATAATGACTTTTGTGTTTTCATTTGCTGTAAGCCATAATCATTAACATTAACAGAAATAAACACTTGAAATAGATCACTCTGATTGTAATGACTATATAATATATGAGTTTCACTTTTTATATTGAAGAACTGAAATAAATTAACTTTTTGTTGATATTCCAATTTTGTGAGAAGCACCTGTAACTATCAGGTTTAAGGGCATAAAAATGAAACGTTTGAAAATTGCAAAAGTTTCAAAATTTTCGGCAAAATTTTGATATTTCCCAAATAAACGCAAAAAATATTGGCCTAAATTTACCACTAACATGAAGTACAAAATGTCATGAAAAAAAATATCACAATCACTGGGATACTTTGAAGCATTCCAGAGTTATTACCTCATAAAGTGACTCCGACCAGAATTGTAAAATTTGGACTGGTCAGGAAGGTGAAAACAGGCTCGAGGGTGAAGGGGTTAATGGTCATAAAGATGTAATTTTTTGTTTTTTGAATAAACTCATGGTATTGTGTCTCAGGGCTCTTTGGATCTCTGAAATTGATCTCAAAACCTGTGATAATTAGTTTGCCAGGTGAGCCCAATTAAAGGAAAACTACTTAAGAAGGATGTTCCACATTGTTAAGCAGGCCACAGGCTTCAAGTAATATGAGAAAGAAAATGGATATGTCTGCTGCCAAAAAATATCAAATAGTGCATTGCCTTGGACAAGGAATGAAAACATTAGAAATTTCACAAAAGCATAAGCGTGATTATCATACTGTGAAGAGATTTGTGAGTGATACACAGTTGGATTTGTGCAGATAAAGGCATAATGAGGAAGGTTTCTGACAGAAAAATTCAGTGGATTAAAGGGAACCTGTTACCAGGTTTTCCCTGTATAAAGTACAGCCAGCACCTATAAGCCCTCTGTTACAGCATACTAGAATGCTGTATATAGGTCCCCAATCTGCTCTGCAAGGCATAAAAGATAGCATATATTATAATTACAGACGGCGCAGTCCGGTCCGATTGGCGTCTCTGGTCTTGATACGGCGTCTCCTTTCTCCTTACGATCGCGTTCTCCTTTCCTGCTTCGTGTGGATGACACCTCCTACATCATCCACACAGTGTCCTCAATCACACTCCTGTGCAGATGATTGTGTTCTCTTTGTCTAATATTTAAATTTGTTTTGTGATCTGAAACATTTAAGTGTGACAAGCATGCAAAAGAATAAGAAATCAGGGAGGGGACAAACACTTTTTCACACCACTGTATATACAGTATTCTAGTATGCTGTAACAGAGGGCTTACAGGTAGGTGCTGGCTGTACTTTATATGGAGAAAACCTGGTGACAGGTTCCCTTTAAGAGAGCAACTGCTAAAATACCATTACAAAGAAGCCAACAGGTATTAGAAGCTGCTGGTGATTCTGGAAATCAGCGAACCTCAGGGTGTAGGATCCTTCAGAGGCTTGCAGTTGTGTATAAACCTTGTATTCAGCCACCTCTAAACAGTGCTCACAAGCAGAAACGGTTGCACTGGGCCCAGACATACTGTACATGAAGGCTAATTTTAAAACAGTCTCGTTTACTGATCAGTGCCATACAACCTTGGATAGTCCAGATGGATGGAGTAGTGGATGATTGGTAGATGGCCACCATATCCCAACAAGGCTGCGACCTCAGCAAGGAGGAGGGAGAGTCATATTTTGGGCAGGAATTGTGAGTATAGAGCTGGCAGGCCATTTTAGGGTACCTGAAGGAGTGAAAATTACCTCGTCAAAGTATATAGAGTTTCTGATTGACAACTTTCTTCAATGGTACAAAAAGAACTGTGCCATCCGTAGCAAATTCATCTTCATGCATGACAATGTACCATCTCATGCTGCAAAAAATATCTCAGAGTCATTGGCTGCTATGGGCATAAAAGGCCACCATCCTCCTGACATCAATCCTATTGAGAACCTTTGGAGCATCCTCAAGCAAAACATATATTAGGGTGGAAAGCAGTTCACATCAAAACAGCAGTTCTGTGAGGCTATACTGACATTGTGCAAAGAAATTCAAGCAGAAAGTATCCAAATACTCACAAGTTCAATGGATGCAAGAATTGTGAAGGTGATATAGAAGGGGTCCTATGTTAACATGTAACTTTCACAGTTAAGATGTTTTCGATTGAAAAAGCTTTTGATTTCAGTAAATATGACCTCTTAATGCTGCAAATTCAACAAATAACAGTTCTTTAGAACCAATAAAATGATTGAAAATGCTGTTGTGCATAATAATTTGGAAAAGTGCATTTTCAGTATTTTTAGTTTTGAAAAGATTAATGTTATCATTGGGAGGATTTTCCAATAAAATTTGATTTATACTCTGACAGTTGAGGACTTGGACATCACACTGACTCATTTGCATTGACCATTTAGGAAAATCCAAGAAAAATAACATTTGCATAATAATTTGGGATGCAGTGTACATAGCGTTGAATAAGCCCTGTGTAAACAATAGAGGAAGCACTAAAAGCACAAAAGAGAAAAGATATTAAAGCTCTTAAAACATATGAATGATGGTAACACCTAAAAATGTGCCTAGTGTAATGCTGGGTGATGGTGAAGTGACCCACTGCTAGTCAGCAAGAGCAGTGTGTCGGTCAGACTTGGTGCTACCCGCTGCACACTGTCCCACTGCCACACTTGCTTGAGAGCCGGGTATACTCTTCGCCCGCCTCCTGGTCCTGGCAAGGTGGAACTTTAGCAGAGCCCTTCCCAGGCAGAGAGCAGCACGGCGGCCGGTGACCGGACACAAACAGCAGTTAGGGCAAACAAACCAGAACCAAAATCCGCAGTACAATAGCATAAACTAAGGTGAACAGTAATAAACCAAGCACAGGCACCAAAACATGAACCACCTCAGAAGCACAGCAACACCGACCATAACCACCCATCAGAACTGAAAATAATCAGCAACAAAAGGATGAAGTAGCAGGTTTAAATCTGCCTCCCAGCCCAATCTCCACCCCCAGACTACAGAGACATCGGAGGAAGAACGAGAAGACTGGAGGGAATCTCCCACCATCTGACTGCCCCAGCAGGCACGGTATCCCACACTTTCTGGCAGCAGCTAACACCAGGGGACCCGGGGTCCCCGCACAGCATAATCGCTGGGAGCAGCGGAGTCCCACCTCCCAGCAATGCTAGGAGTGTATCTCCTAGAATGCAATATCTGGACTGAGTGAGCACCCCCGCTAGTTCTGCCCCCAGAGGTGTCACCCCGCTCCCCATGCCCAGTGAAGGGCGATGGGTGACTTGCCAGAGAGTCGGAGCCGCCCAGAAGCGTGAGGACGCCCGGAGCTACCATTCCTGACTCCTAGTCATAAATGTCCCGGAATAGCGGAAAGAAAGCAGCCATATGGAGATTTAATATCAACAATTTTATTTTACTGTTAAATATAACGATTGGTGTTTACAGTATATTACAGGAGGCAATGACAGCTTCCAACCTTCCGGGAAACAGCAGGACAATCCCGATTTGGATGAGCTGTCAGAACAATGTCCCGACTTTCGCTCACTTTGCGTTTTGTCTTGTCTCATGCAGATTTCACTGCATGTGTTTATTACTTGGTAGTTCCTACTCCTCCCCTGACTCCTGGGAAGGAGCCTGCGTCTCTCCTCTTTCTACATACTTACATTTATTTAGCCCTGCTGTTCTGTTTGGGTCTACTATACACTTATAATGTTCTGGTCATTTTTGACCGGACCTATTAAAGTCTTGATTTTTAGCTAATTTAAGTGTTTTATTTGAATACCTGTTGCATTATTATACTGTATGCGAACATGGTTATTCATAAACAAATGAAAAATTAATTTTTTTATTTCTTTTTTTTGTATCAAAAAATGTTACATGGCCTTATTGCAATATTCATGCATATTGTACATTTGCACATAAAAAAATATTCTTTATATAACTAAACTATTACTAATAACATCAAACTGTATGTAAATATATATATATTTTTAAAAAAAAAAATGAAAAAAAAAAAAGGTTCAGTTTTTTTCTATATAAAATAGTAAAAAAGGTTCATAGTGTTAAATTTACTGTTTGCATTCGGGACAAGTATAATTTACGCGTCTTTTGCATAAGTACTTTGCACAACTGCAACATATCACGTTTGTTTTGTGATTACTTGATGTTGGACAGAAGGGGCATCGTTTCCCTTTTAGGCTTGTTGCGTTGCAGGTGGAGGCCGTGAGTATCGTAGCAGTTGCTGATGGAAGCTGTTGGTTCACTTTCTTTAGCATGCTGTTGGATCCTGTGGACAATGGCTGCTGCTCCATCATCTCTGGGTGTTACTTTTCTTTATCTCGATACAGTGGGTACAAAAAGTATTCAGACCCCTTTACATTTTTCACTTTTTGTTTCATTGCAGCCATTTGGTAAATTCTAAAAAGTTCATTTTTTTCTCATTAAAGTACACTCTGAACCCCATCTTAACTGAAAAATAACAGAAATGTAGAAATTTTTGCAAATTTATTAAAAAAGAAAAACTGAAATATCACATGGTCATAAGTATTCAGACCCTTTGCTCAGTATGGAGTAGAAGCACCCTTTTGAGCTAGTACAGCCATGAGTCTTCTTGGGGATGATGCAACAAGTTTTTCACACCTGGATTTGGGGATCCTCTGCCATTCTTCCTTGCAGATCCTCTC
Source organism: Phyllobates terribilis (assembly GCF_046119375.1). Taxonomy (NCBI): domain Eukaryota; kingdom Metazoa; phylum Chordata; class Amphibia; order Anura; family Dendrobatidae; genus Phyllobates; species Phyllobates terribilis. The sequence continues at coordinate 112,175,316 of NW_027362761.1, read as the reverse complement.
CAGTTCCGTCAGGTTGGATGGTGAACATTGGTGGACAGCCATTTTCAGGTCTCTCCAGAGATGCTCAATTGGGTTTAGGTCAGGGCTCTAACTGGGCCAGTCAAGAATGGTCACAGAGTTGTCCTGTGGCCACTCCTTTGTTATTTTAGCTGTGTGCTTAGGGTTATTGTCTTGTTGGAAGGTGAACCTTCGGCCAAGCCTGAGGTTCAGAGCACTCTGGAAGAGGTTTTCATCCAGGATATCTCTGTACTTGGCCGCATTCATGTTTCCTTCAATTGCAACCAGTCGTCCTGTCCATGCAGTTGAAAAACACCCCAGTAGCATGATGCTGCCATCACCATGTTTCACTGTTGGGATTGTATTGGGCAGGTGATGAGCCGTGCCTGGTTTTCTCCACACATACTGCTTAGAATTATCACCAAAAGGTTCTATCTTCGTCTCATCAGACCAGAGAATCTTATTTCTCATAGTCTGGGAGTCCTTCATGTGTTTTTGAGCAAACTCTATGCGGGCTTTCACATGTCTTGCACTGAGGAGAGGCTTCCGTCCGGTCACTCTGCCATAAAGGCCCAACTGGTGGAGGGCTGCAGTGATAGTTGACTTTGTGGAACTTTCTCCCATCTCCCTACTGCATCTCTGGAGCTCAGCCACAGTGATCTTGGGGTTTTTCGTTACCTCTCTCACCAAGGCTTTTCTCCCACGATTGCTCAGTTTGATCTAGGATGACTTCTGGTGGTCCCAAACTTCTTCCATTTAAGAATTATGGAGGCCACTGTGCTCTTAGGAACCTTGAGTAATGCAGAAATTCTTTTGTAACCTTGACCAGATCAGTGCCTTGCCACAATTCTGTCTCTGAGCTCCTTGGGCAGTTCCTTTGAGCTCATGATTCTCATTTGGTCTGACATGCACTGTGAGCTGTGAGGTCTTATATAGACAGGTGTGTGCCTTTCCAAATCTCCTATCAGTTTAGTTAAACACAGCTGGACTCCAATGAAGGAGTAGAACCATCTCAAGGAGGATCACAAGGAAATGGACAGCATGTGACTTAAATATGAGTGTCTGAGCAAAGGGTCTGAATACTTATGACCATATTTCAGTTTTTCTTTTTTAATAAATTTGCAAAAATTTCTACATTTCTGTATTTTTCAGTCAAAATGGGGTGCAGAGTGTACTTTAATGAGTAAAAAAATAACTTTTTAGAATTTACCAATTGGCTGCAATGAAACAAAGAGTGAAAAATGTAAAGGGGTCTGAATACTTTCCGTACCCACCAGATATGGGCTAATCAGTGATTTTCCCAACTCCTCTATAAAAATTCTTCTTTTATATAGTTTATTTTATTTACAATTTGGGTGTATTTCATGCCATAACACGAATGCATTGTATGCCGACACATTATGAATGTTGTAAAAAACAACCATTGGCCACCGATTTGTTTTGCATTTACAGGTGTAAGTGCCTATGAGTTGATCTAGAGTATCAACTGTCCCTTTTGTGGCATTGTAATGTAAAATCATGTCCGGCTTTCTGTCCTCTCAATTACTGATTGCACTATCATGGTGCATTGTGCTCATCAGAATGACCTGTTTGTGTTTTTTGGGAACGTAAAATAAAACATAGAATTATAAACGTCTCTCTTACTGAGGACACCTTGCGGCAGTTCTGGCTTATTTTTTCTAACAGTACCCATCATGGTTATTTTTCTTTTCAGCAACATCTGCCCCAGTTGGTATGATGAAAAACATACTGATATATAATAACAAACTGAAAAACAGTAAAACAAACACATTTGTCAAACAGAATTTATTAGTGCTCTTTTCAGGTCAGCATTACACAGTAATAGATCCAGCTAACACAAGGAAAATAAGAAAATCTTTTAATTTACAATATGAAATGTTGACAACTGAATTGAACTATTTTCTATATGAACAGCAGGGTAAATAAGATACAGCGAAAAAAAATTGCACATAACTATACTGGAAGCGAATTCATCTGCTGTATCGTAATTTGAAAATGTATGTATGTGTAAATCTACTTGAACTTGAAGGGGCATTGTATTCTGTTCTTTACAGGCTGGTTGTACTGGTACATAGAGCTACATCTCAGTGCTAGTGCATTTCTATGTACCTGTATTCTAGAGGCAAAATAAAAGTCAGAGATTTTTTTCTTCTTATAAAATGATTACAAAACAATGATAAACAATTACATTAATTACATTTTTAATGCACTTTTTTAAGAATAAACACCACAAATCAGTGGACAGTTAGGCTGTGTAAATGCTGCGTTTTTTCTCCTGTATTTTTTGAGGAGAAATTCTGCTGCATTTTAACTGTCCAAATTTTGTGAAAATTCCTACCACTGTGTGTCTAAAGAGGCAGATGAACAGTTTGATTTTGCTGCTTTTGTTCTCTATAGGCTTCTATGAGAAGCCTGAATAAAACACATGTAAAAAAACACAATTGCTTTTTAAGTGCAGAATCAAAGCTTTTCTATACAATAAAAAAACACATTAAAAAACAATGCTTGAAATCTGCACCAAAAATGCATCAAATAAAGGGGAAATGCATTTAAAAATGCAGCAATAATGCAATAACTAGAGAAGATTGATATTGCTAAGTGTGCAGATACCTACAGAAAACATGCAGAAAAATATGCAGCATTTATCCTATGTGTGAACAGGGCCTTACAAACACAAAAAAACAAGACTTCATATAGTGAAGGGTATGTAAAAATAAAAAGTGTGGCCAAGAATTTGCCCATAGTTTGTCCCTCTTTCGGTTTTGTAAAAGTTGGGAGGTATGGGTGTGTCACCCCAGGCCTGGATGCCACAAATATTAAAGGCTGTGTCTGAGAGCAGGAGGGAGGTTCCCTGGTCAGGGACAATTAGCATACAGCACCTCCTGTCCCAGGCCAGTAGGGGGGAGCTGGCTGCCCCTATAAAAGCTGGTACTGGGGTCAGGGTTAGAGGAGAACTGGACGACCTAGCTCAGGACTGAGACTAGTCCCAGAGAAGAGGGACAGTTCAGCTGCAGCTGAGGAGTCTGTGAGGCAGAGGAGGATCTGCAAGCCAGGGACAGAGGCGACAAGAGCCGGTCCTGGCTGAGAGAGTCACCACCGGACATTGGGGTCCGAGGCTGTCAGGGTTGCAAGCCCTGCAGCAGATAACCAACCCGCAAGGGATTTCAGGTTCCTTGGCCTAAGAAGCCTGGAGGCTCCGCCACACAGAGCGACCGGTACAGCACGGAAAAGCAAAAGGTACCTAAGGCCCGAGTCGCAAGCCATACAGGCGAAGTACATGGCCAGCTCAGGGACGTGGGCTATCACACCACGAAAAGGGGGATAGTCAGCAAGGGTAGAGAGAGAACGGTAGGCCTTCACACTCACCCTGACCAGTGGGGCTCGCCCGAATGCTCTCAGATACCCAGGCCCATTCCTCCCCGGTACTCCTGTTGGGTCAGTAATAACATCTGCAGTAAAAGACCCTGGACTGCATTATTGGACTCTGTGTGATTTCTGCTGCGTCTGCACCATCACCCCCAGTATCCTATTACACTGCCCTGAGGCTACACTCTTCCCGTGGGGAGTTATCCCATCCTAGTGCTGCACACCAACACCAGCCTCAGCGGTCTGCCCTGCAGCAGCGGTTATCTCTGACCGCAATCCACGGGTGGCGTAGTCGGACATCCATAACTCTAAAAATAGACTGCCACAGCATTTGGTCTGACCACCCTGAGCCACGGGATCGGGTTGCCACTACTACCCCCATCATCACACTGAAGCCCGGCTCTGGGTGCCCCACGGCCCAGGGGGCGAGTCAGCTTTGGCGTAGTAGGCAGGATTGTGACCAACCCGCCACAAACGGGTATTGCGCGCCTGAAAAAGACTGTACACGTACCTCACAAGGAAGTTTCCCGCCATCTTCAGCCGTTTTCCCGCCATCGGACGCCATCTTCGGGACGCCGCGCGGGAAGAAGAGGGGCGTGGACGTCCAAACCACGCGAGACCTGAAGCCCCGCCCTACGCACCGACGCTGCGCAAGGTCCTGGAAGGAGAGAGAGCGACGCTGACGTCACCAGGACGCGACGCAAGGTCCTCGCCCGGAGCAGCACCAGCGGAGCCGCAGCCTACGGAAGAGGATCAACGGAAGGTAGGCCACAGTTAACTAGGGGGGAGGAAGATGACGGACGCGGAGGGACCCTCTACCAACAGCGTGGCTGCAGCAGCGGTGATGCCGTTCTCCATGCCCTACATCCCCGGAGCAGCCTGGCTGCCCCAATACTCAGGGGAATCCCATACATTAACTGACTTTAAGGAAAGACAGCACAGTTTATTTAAAGTTTATCCCCTGACAGAAGAACAGAAAGTGAGCATTCTGACGGGGCAGCTAACCGATGCAGCCCAGCGGGAAGTGAAATCATGGTCAGATGAGGAGAAAAGGACTGTAAAGGACATTCTGACCTTTGATACCCGTACCTCAGCAGAAATCAAAATGCGGTTCTATGGCTGTAAGCAGCAAGCCCAAGATAGTATCAGAGACTATGCCTTGAACCTGCAAGAAGCTCTGGGAGCAATCAAGCAAGCTGACCCTGGCAGCGTGTAGGACACCGATAAACTGTTGACTGACCAGTTCATAGAAGGTCTGCTGTCCAGCGCCCACAGAACCCAGCTGCACCTCATGGCCCTACAGAACCCCGAGTTGACTTTTGCGCAGTTCAAAGATAGGGCCATCCGGGTGCTCCGAGAACCCGCACCAGGTGGCGCTGTAGTTTCCCGGCGCCCTGCCATCACTTACCACCAGGGGGCGGCGCCCTACCCCGCAGACCTTGTGGGGGCTGATGCACAGGCCTTAAATCCATCCCAGCCTGCAACCCTGCACCATCAGGTCCAAGAACTGACAAAGAGTGTTGCTGCATTGATCAGGACCGTACAGTCGTTACAGGTGGACCCGTCAGGACCAATCAAGCTGGCTTCCAGTCCGGAGGATGTCCCGTGGCGTCGTCAGAGGAGGATCCCGTCGTTCAGAGGGAGGCCCGCTGACCATTACACTGAGGATGGACAGCCGATTTGCCGCCGTTGCGGCCAGCAAGGACACATAGCCAGGTACTGTACTTTAAATGGGTCCGACCTCGGGCAGAGGGCCAACCCCCAGGCATAAGGTCACCAGGCCCGTCTAATTGGCGTGATAAGTACGTGGGGGACGCCCGGTCCTACCCGTAGTGCTGGACGGTATCCCCATGAGTGCACTACTGGACACCGGGTCTCAAGTGACTACCATCCCCTACGTACTTTTCAAGCAGTACTGGAGTGACACTGATATAATACGTTATCCAGACGATGACTTAAGCATTATCGCCAGCAATGGCCAACCCGTGCCGCAGGTGGGGTTCAGAGAGATGACTATCAAGATTGATAAGGTTGAACTGCGGGCACAGGGAGTGATCATTGTGGACATTGACCGTCGTGAAAGTCACCCTAAAATAACCTTGGGTACTAATGTGATTGAAAACTGTCTTTCAGAAGTAATTGTAATTTTGCAGCAGGTGGCGATGAATGCGAGCTCCAGCCAACAGAGGGTCCTCCAGAAAGAGATAAGAGCCCTGATGAGACGGCAACAGGTAGAACTGTCTGGTGGTGAGATGGGTAGCGTGAGGATGAGCGACCCGTTCCCCATTGCCATGCCTCCCAAAAGTGAAATGATGATCTGGTGTCGGACTGCAATCGGGCTAAGAGGGAGAGACTACCCAGCCATGGTAGAACCCGCGTACTCAGACAGCAGGCCCACCATTTTGACAGCCAGGGGGGTGGTTGATGTCCGCCATGGAAGGGTGCCCGTACGGATCTTAAACATCGGGGAAAGGGAGGTACACCTGCCCCAGTACGCTACGCTAGCCAAATTGTTTACCGTCGAACACAATGCTATCAGGGTCGTGGAACCCTTGCCTCCATCTCCCCCGGTGGAGGGTAATGGCTCCCAGAAACACAAGGAGGACTGGTGCCAGAATCTCCATGTGGGTGCTAACTCCTCTCCCCTGCTCCAAAAACAAGGAGTCTACCGGGTGGTTCAGGAGTACGAGAGAATTTTTAGTAAGCACCCGCTAGACTTCGGCCGAGTAAAGGGAGTAGAACACCACATCCCCACGGGGAGCCACCCACCAATAAAAGAGAGACACAGACCTGTACCCCCTGCACATCATCAGAACGCAAAGGGCATGCTGAGAGAAATGAAAGAAGCTGGGGTCATTACAGATAGCTGTAGCCCCTGGGCAGCCCCCTTGGTTCTGGTAAAAAAGAAAGACGGTACCATGAGAATGTGCGTGGAGTATAGACAAATCAATCGTATCACCCATAAAGACGCGTACCCGTTACCTAGGATAGAGGAGTCTTTAGCAGCTCTAAAATCAGCTAATTTCTTCTCTACTTTGGACCTTACTAGAGGGTACTGGTAGGTTCCTGTGGCAGAGGCTGACAAGGAGAAGACCGCCTTCACCACCCCGATGGGATTGAGCGAATTCAACTGTATGCCCTTCGGGTTCTGCAATGCACCAGGGACCTTCCAGAGGCTGATGGAATGCTGTCTAGGGCACCGAAACTTCGAGACGGTCCTACTTTACCTGGACGACGTGATTGTCTATTCGAAGACTTACGAGGACCATCTAAAGCACCTGGCCGAGGTGTTCGAAGCCCTGGCAGGCTATGGCCTGAAGGTGAAACCCTCAAAGTGTCACCTGTTGAAACCGAAGGTCCAGTACCTAGGGCACGTGGTGAGTGCAGAGGGAGTAGCCCCCGACCCCGACAAGGTAATAGCCATCAAGAGCTGGCCAAGCCCCTCTAACATCAAAGAAGTGAGGCAATTCCTCGGGTTGGTAGGCTACTACCGAAGGTTCATCCCCGGGTTCACAAAGATGGCAGCTCCAATGCAGGACCTCCTGATAGGTCAATCCAAGACCAGAAGCCAAAAGCCACCCTTCAAGTGGGACAAGCCGGAAGAGGAGTCCTTCCGCCAGTTGAAGATGGCCCTAACGGGGGATGAGATCCTGGCCTACCCCGATTATGGCCAGCCTTTTATCCTCCACACAGATGCCAGCAATGTGGGGCTGGGAGCCGTACTGTCACAGAACCAACAGGGCAGAGAAAGGGTGATCGCGTACGCCAGCCGGAAGCTGAGGCCCACTGAAAGAAACCTGGAGAATTACAGCTCCTTCAAGCTAGAATTCTTGGCAGTGGTGTGGGCCGTCACAGAACGGTTTAAGCATTACCTGGCCTCCGCAAAGTTCACTGTGTACACGGACAACAACCCGCTGACACACCTGGACAATGCAAGACTAGGTGCCCTAGAACAGCGGTGGATGGCCCGGCTATCAAATTATGACTTCACAATCAAATACCGGGCAGGCAGGACCAACGCCAATGCAGACGCCCTATCAAGAATGCCCCACCTACCTGAAGGAGAAGAAGACTCGGAAGAGCTGGAGGAAGTAGAGCTCCCTGCGTTCCACCTGTATGGGGCCACTCAGTATTCTCACCGGGTAAGAGACAAAGACCTAACCACCGTCATGTTCAACCCCTTACCCCACCACGGCTGGGCTGAAACGCAAGATAGTGACCCTGCAATTCGCCTGGTGAACGACCTGTTAACCCAGGCAGACGCTAGCCCTGGCCCGGACCCTCCAGAGGAAGCCAAGCAGTTATGGAAGGAGAAAAGCAGGCTATTCCTCTACGAAGGTAAGCTGTGCAGAAGGCTTGTCAACCACCGGACGCACGAGCTGACCTGGCAGGTAGTGGTCCCGAGACGAGATGCAGCAATGATCCTGGAGGCCTACCATGACAGAGCAGGACACTTCGGGTGGAAGAAACTGGAGTTCCTACTGAGAGAGCGGTTCTACTGGGTCGGTATGAGAGGGGCCATAGAGAAGTGGAGCAGGGACTGCGGCCCATGTAACCTCAGAAGAAAGGACCGTACCAGCCAGAAGACACCCTTGAGGCCCATAGTCACCAGGCAGCCTCTTGAGCTGGTAGCTCTGGACCATGTGAAGTTGGCTCCAAGCTGGTCCGGCTACATCTATGCCCTCACGATTGTGGACCATTACTCCCGGTTCTTGGTGGTGGTCCCGGTTAAAGACTTGACAGCCCAAACAGCGGCCAGAGCCTTCCAACAACACTTCTGCCGTCCACACAGGTATCCGGAACAGGTCTTGACAGATCAAGGTCCAGCGTTTGAGGCGGAAGTCTTCCAGGAGTTCTGCAACCAAGAAGAACAAGCAGCCCCAGAGGCAGAAGAACCCACGCCAGCAGCCCAGGAGAGTCAACCCTCTGCTGACAGTGAGCCTGCCATGCCTGCGGTAAGCCAAAGAACCCGCAGACAGCTGCCTGCCCTACCTGTAAACCCAGTTAGTAGCTGTACCCTTAATACTAGTGGGGAAAGCCAGGTTAGACCACCACCAGACAGTGGGTTACGGAGGTCAACCCGGAGCACTAGGGGTCAAATGCCAGCTCGCTGGAAGATCTAAATGCACAGTGTATATATTTAATGTTTTATGTTTGTACCCTGGTTATTAATACTGTTTTCTCAGTTTTTCTAGATATATGGACTAACAGGTTATGAACTTTGAGTAACCGGGACTTCCTTGTAAATATGTTCGGAGCCTAACCAAAGGAATGAATAAAGACTGTCAAGGACTCAAGGCAAGGACAGACCCCCACCTGGTTAAGGCTCCCATTGAGTTGGTGAAATGGACACCCGGTCACGGATCATACTGTGACCCTCTCCTTTTGTTGGTGATATGGACACCCGGTCACAGACCACACTGTGACCTAAAGAACTCAATTGTGTTTTGTTTGTTGCCATGTATTTATGTTGTGTTTAAGGTCATGCATTTATACCCTGTATTTGTGTTTCCTGTTTAGTCCCGGAGTACTAAATTTTACTAGGGGGGAATGTGTCACCCCAGGCCTGGATGCCACAAATATTAAAGGCTGTGTCTGAGAGCAGGAGGGAGGTTCCCTGGTCAGGGACAATTAGCATACAGCACCTCCTGTCCCAGGCCAGTAGGGGGGAGCAGGCTGCCCCTATAAAAGCTGGTACTGGGGGCAGGGTTAAAGGAGAACTGGACGACCAAGCTCAGGACTGAGACTAGTCCCAGAGAAGAGGGACAGTTCAGCTGCAGCTGAGGAGTCTGTGAGGCAGAGGAGGATCTGCAAGCCAGGGACAGAGGCGACGAGAGCCGGTCCTGGCTGAGAGAGTCACCACCGGACATTGGGGTCCGAGGCTGTCAGGGTTGCAAGCCCTGCAGCAGATAACCAACCCGCAAGGGATTTCAGGTTCCTTGGCCTAAGAAGCCTGGAGGCTCCGCCACACAGAGCGACCGGTACAGCACGGAAAAGCAAAAGGTACCTAAGGCCCGAGTCGCAAGCCATACAGGCGAAGTACACGGCCAGCTCAGGGACGTGGGCTATCACACCATGAAAAGGGGGATAGTCAGCAAGGGCAGAGAGAGAACGGTAGGCCTTCACACTCACCCTGACCAGTGGGGCTCGCCCGAATGCTCTCAGATACCCAGGCCCATTCCTCCCTGGTACTCCTGTTGGGTCAGTAATAACATCTGCAGTAAAAGACCCTGGACTGCATTATTGGACTCTGTGTGATTTCTGCTGCGTCTGCACCATCACCCCCAGTATCCTATTACACTGCCCTGAGGCTACACTCTTCCCGTGGGGAGTTATCCCATCCCAGTGCTGCACACCAACACCAGCCTCAGCGGTCTGCCCTGCAGCAGCGGTTATCTCTGACCGCAATCCACGGGTGGCGTAGCCGGACATCCATAGACTGCCACAGCATTTGGTCTGACCAACCTGAGCCACGGCATTGGGTTGCCACTACTACCCCCATCATCACACTGAAGCCCGGTTCCGGGTGCCCCACGGCCCAGGGGGCGAGTCATGGGCAATGAGCTTGATAGTTTCAAGAATCTTACCAGAGGAAATGTCTTGGCTTGAACAGTGGTAGACAGTTGGTATATATGATAGTGAATTAACATTTGTGACACTTTACTAGCAATCATATTACAAACTATACAGTGGAAAGTTTAGCATTTTATTAGAGATTATTGAAGTAAGGTTAGACAATATTGTTTGTTCACAAATAGTGATCAGCGAGTGCATTCGTTACTATTCGCTATTTGCATGGATAGTACGGTATTCGGGTTAATCGTTATTCGGCGAGTATTTGGGAACTCGCCTCGCTATATTCGGATGTCCCTCCCTGCAGTTTTGGCGCCTTCTTTGAAGCCACTAAACATGCTGGGCTTCTTAACCAATCACAGTAATACCGTAGACATCTTGGTTGTGGCCTTACTGTGATTGGCTAACCGCCCAGCGTCATAGGGTCTATTTAAGCCCTACCGCCACCATTTTGTGCACATTGTGTCTGGAGCCTGCGTTCTATAAGCATAGGGAGAGATCGCTGAGCGGCTAGGGAGAATATTTCTTTATCAAACAAAAGCCCTTGTAAGGGCTACCTGCAGTGTGCACTAGTTCTGTGTTTAAAGGAGTCGCTCACTAGCTCCATAATACCACCAAAAAATAGCTCTTTTCAGAGCTGAAGACTCACAACAAAGTCAGAGTACAGCGGAAAGCTTGTGTATTAACTAGGGAGAGGATAAAGTGTTCTTCCAGTGTCCATCTTAAAACAGCTCTAGTCAGAGGCAAAGCAATATTTTCCTGCACACACAAAATTAGCATTGTGTGCTGCCTTTTTTTTTTTTTTTTTTTTTTTAAGCACTGGTCTATTTTCCCTGCTGTTTTAGGGGTCAGAGCCTGCCTTCTGTCCGTATTAGTGTACGTAAAAAATCTTTGATTGCCCTGCACAAAGCAGTAGTCCAAACATTTCCTACTGCCTGCCACAAACAAGCACCAGGCCATTTTTGTTGGTATATGCAACAGTTGTGGACTTCTTTGTTTGTGTGAAGGAGGACTTTATGCTGAACAATTATATAATCTAGACACATTAAAGGAACAGATGAAGTTGTGTACCATGATCACAAGAATTGTATTCACATGTGGCATAGACGTCTAGGACACAGACATCCTGAAAGTATAATGAAGCTACAAAGGAAAGAATTGACAAAGGATCTATGTAATAATTATAATGGATACCCCAGGAGTCTCTTTGCGTGGAACAAAGATACTACAGAACACAGTTTATAGGTGTCAAAGTTTATATTATAAACACATGGTGTTTCAAACAAGCGCAGACGAAAACAAATAATATTGCACGCCCCGCTTTTCAGTTTTTAATTTGCTAAAAAAGTTTAAAATATCCAATAAATTTCGTTCCACTTCACGATTGTGTCTCACTTGTTGTTGATTCTTGCCCCAAAAATTAGAATTTTATATCTTTATGCTTGAAGCCAGAAATGTGGCAAAAGGTAGAAAAGTTCAAGGGGGCCAAATACTTTCACAATGCACTGTATATCTATCTATCTATCTATCTATCTACTGTATGTATTTAAGTAAGTCCATACAATATATATTAGATAATCCAGGGAGGCCTGGGTAGGAAGTCTCTGATATTGCAGCAGAGACCCGTGCTTTGCAACTATCTAATGAATGTGAGTCATAGCAGAAACCAGCTTACGTGTTAGCAAAATGCAGGTGAGGACTGAGGCTCAGAGGAAGCAGCACGAGCAGCCAGGAGAAGGAGGAATGCTGGTAACAAGTGAATGCAGCAGAATCTCAGAGAGCAGGTAACAGGAGATCCATGCAGGAAACTAGGAAATCACCAGGAACAGGTCACAGGCAGAATACTCTAGCACTGACTAAAGGCTGGGGTGGAGTTATAAAGCAGGAAAACAAGGGGCACATGAGACAAAAGACACCATCATGAAAGAGGGCAAAAATGCCCAAAATGTAATCAAAAATATTTGAAGTCCTGACAATCTATTGATATCTGACTGCTCAATTACCGTAAGATGTGAATGTTGTATAAAATCCAAAGCCACAAGGATATCTATTCCTAAAGAAAGTGAAACGAAAAGCACAAGACCACTTGATTTGGTGCATACTGACGTATGTGGACTCATGAAAGTGACTACATCAGGAGGCAATAGATATATGGTGACTTTTATAGATGACTACTTAAGATACACAGTCATATATTTGATCAAGAACAAAAGCGAAGTTTTCAATAAACTAGTAGACTACGTGACAAAGTCGAATAACAAATTTCAGAGGAAGGCAATTGTCATTAGAAGTGTTAATGGAGGTGAATTCACAGGACACCAAATAGAAAACTACTTAGGAAAAAATGGTATAGAGCATCAAAAGACTGTTCCTTACACACCTGAACAAAATGGAGTAGCAGAAAGGAAAAACAGAACTCTGACTGAAATGATAATATGTATGCTGACAGATTCCAAACTATCAGAGAAATATTGGGGTGGAGCAGCAATGACAGCTACATATCTACAGAACCGACTTTTTTCTAGAAAATTGAAAAAAAAAACATGAACTGTGGCAAGGTATGAAACCAAGTGTAAATCATTTAAAGAGTTTTTGGTTGTAAAGTTTTTGTATTCATTCCAACAGAAAAATGTTCCAAACTTCAAAATAGGTCCATGGAAGGAATATTTGTTGGATATAGTGAAAATTGCAAAGGATATAGAATCCTAGATCCCAAAACAGACAGAGTTATGGTGAGTAACAGTGTGACATTCATTGAGGATCTAAATGAAGACACTATGATTTCACTGGAAAAAAATGAGAAAAACAGCAATGATATACACTACCGTTCAATAGTTTGGGATCACCCAGACAATTTTGTGTTTTCCATGAAAACTTATACTTTTATTTATCAAATGAGTTGCAAAATGAAAATATAGTCCAGACATTGACAAGGTTAGAAATAATGATTTTTATTTGAAAGAATAATTTTCTCCTTCAAACTTTGCTTTCGTCAAAGAATGCTCCCTTTGCAGCAATTCCAGCATTGCATTCTAGCTGTTAATTTGCTGAGGTAATCTTGAGAAATTTCACCCCATGCTTCCTGAAGCCCCTCCCACAAGATGGATTGACTTGATGGGCACTTTTTTCGTACCATACGGTCAAGCTGCTCCCACAACAGCTCAATGGGGTTGAGATCTGGTGACTGCGCTGGCCACTTCATTACAGATAGAATACCAGCTGCCTGCTTCTTCCCTAAATAGTTCATGCATAATTTGGAGGTGTGCTTTGGGCTCCAATCAAGCGCTGTCCACAGGGTATGGCATGGCGTTGCAAAATGGAGTGATAGCCTTCCTTATTCAAAATCCCATTTACCTTGTACAAATCTCCCACTTTACCAGCTCCAAAGCAACCCCAGACCATCACATTACCTCCACCATACTTGACAGATGGCGTCAGGCACTCTTCCAGCATCTTTTCAGTTGTTCTGCGTCTCACAAATGTTCTTCTGTGTGATCCAAACACCTCAAACTTTGATTCGTCTGTCCATAAAACTTTTTTCCAATCTTCCTCTGTCCAATGTCTGTGTTCTTTTGCCCATATTAATCTTTTCCTTTTATTAGCCAGTCTCAGATATGGCTTTTTCTTTGCCACTTTGCCCTGAAGGCCAGCATCCCAGAGTCGCCTCTTCACTGTAGACATTGACACTGACGTTTTGTGTGTACTATTTAATGAAGCTGCCAGTTGAGCAGTGAGGCGTCGATTTCTCAAACTAGAGACACTAATGTACTTGTCTTGTTGCTCAGTTGTGCAGTGGGTCCTCCCACTTCTCTTTCTACTCTGGTTAGAGCCTGTTTGTGCTCTCCTCTGAAGGGAGTAGTACACACCATTGTAGGAAATCTTCAATTTCTTGGCAATTTCTCGCATGGAATAGCCTTCATTTCTAAGAACAAGAATAGACTGTCGAGTTTCACATGAAAGTTCTCATTTTCTGGCCATTTTGAGAGTTTCATAGAACAAACAAATGTAATGCTCCAGATTCTCAACTAGCTCAAAGGAAGGTCAATTTTATAGCTTCTCAAATCAGCCAAACCGTTTTCAGCTGGGCTAACATACTTGTGCAAGGGTTTTCTAAACATCCATTATCCTTCCTACACAGTTAGCAAACACAATGTACCATTAAAACACTGGAGTAGTGGTTGTTCGAAATGGGCATCTATACACCTGTAGATATTGCAATAAAAACAAGATGTTTGCAGCTAGAATAGTCATTTACCACATTAACAATGTATAGAGTTTATTTCTGATTCATATAATGTTAGCTTCATTGAAAAAAAAAGTGCTTTTCTTTCAAAAATAGTGAAATTTGTAAATGACCCCAAACTTTTGAATGATAGTGTAGCTGAAGGAATATCTAATGAAAAAGAAGTTGAAATTAATAAAAAACAGAATACTGAAAGTGAAGAGAAACAACTACAAACAGACACAGAACCAAGACGTTCAATAAGAGAAAACAAAGGAAAACCACCAATACGCCTTTCATACAAGTAAGTACAAGTAAAATTTATGAGCCTACCTCTTGGGAAGACATATCTCGACTTCCTGAAGAAGAAGCCAATAAATGGATAGAGGCAACAGAAATAGAAATAAAATCCATGCATGACTCAAAAACATGGACACTAACAGAATTACCCGAAGGAAGAAAAGCTATAGGATGTAAATGGGTTTTTAAAGTAAAGTACCGAACAGATGGCACAGCTGAACGATACCGAGCAAGACTAGCAGCAAAAGGTTATTCTAAAAAATATGGAGAAGACTATGATGAAACATTTTCTCCAGTTGTCAAACATACTACAAAAAGAACTTTGTTTGCAGTTGTAGCAATGAAACAAATGGAACTGAAACATCTGGATGTAAAGACAGCATTTTTGAATGGAAGTTTAACAGAAGGTATTTACATGGAACAACCTCCAGGATTCAAAGATGAAAGTAACCCAAACATGGTTTGCAAATTACAGAAAAGTATATATGGTTTAAAACAAGCTGCTAAGGCGTGAAATGATAAAATCACGGAGGTGCTCACAAATGAAAAATTTAAAAGAAGCAAAGCTGATCCTTGCCTATACACAAAAAGACTAATGGACAGATGGATCTATGTACTCATATATGTTGATGACATTTTAGTTTGTTTTGAAAAAGAAAGGGATAAAGAGGACATATTAAAAATCCTCAATCAACATTTCGAGATAAAAGACTTGGGAAATGTGAAACAGTACTTAGGAATACAGATAGAAAGAGAAAAAGATGGAAGTTTCCTACTTAATCAAAATCACATGATTCAAGACATAACCAAAACATTTAGATTGTAGGATGCAAAAACATCAAAGTCTCCAATGGAAACTAATTATCTTAAAGAGATGAGTAGTGAGAAAAATGTGTTACCAAATAATGAAGAGTACAGAATGGCGATAGGAAAATTACTGTATCTAGCGACTGTTACAAGGCCAGACATTGCAGCAGCAGTAGGAATTCTGAGTAGAAAAGTGTCCAAGCCAAATAAAGCGGATTGGAATGCTGTGAAGAGAGTAATACGTTATTTGAAAGGAACCAGCAATGTTAAACTGAAACTGCCTACAAGCGATAAATGCATTTTAACTGGATACGTTGATGCAGATTGGGCTGGAGATCCAACTGACAGAAAATATACCAGTGGCTATCTTTTTTTTCTCTCAGGTGGACCAATTAGTTGGACTAGTAAAAAACAATCAATAGTAAGGCTGTCGTCAACAGAAGCAGAATATGTTGCAGCAGCAGATGCGAGTCAAGAAGTTCTATGGTTAAGACAATTGCTAACAGACCTAGGACAAGCACAGTTGGAACCAACAAAAATAAATGAGAACAATCAGGGATGTCTTGTTCTTGCTCAGATGGAAAGAGTTAACCCAAGAACCAAGCACATTGATGTGAAGTATGATTTCTTGAGGGACCATCAGGAACAAGGAATCCTGAAATTAGAATATTGTCCAACTGAAGATATGACAGCAGAAATTTTCACAAAGGCATCGAATGCTGAAAAGCATCAGAGACTAATGAAGAAATTAGGTTTGACTGAATAAGTCCTTACTGTTGAGAAAGGGTGTTGGTATATGCAACAGTTGTGGACTTCTTTGTTTGTGTGAAGGAGGACTTTATGCTGATCTGACAGTATGTTACACTCGCGCCCGGACTGACTGGCGTGAGCGTGATTAGTGATCCCACTGTACCATGAACCGAGGAGTGCCTGGAGGGGCGTAACTAAGTATCAACCCGGTCCGACCAAGGTCACACGGCGGCTCAGTCGACTCCGTGAACCAGGGAGGAGCCAAGCAGAGGGATCAGGTGCTACTCCAGGTCAGACCCCAGTCACAGCTGTTGACCCACACCGGGGAATGCAGGAACAGGCAGGTTAGCTGGTATGCAGACAGGTGGGTACTGGCAGGCACGGCTGGTATGCAGACAGGCGGGTGCTGACAGGCACGGCTGGAATGCAGACTGGCAGATACTGGCAGGTATTAAAGCAGGCTGGATAGGGACCAGTACAGACTGGGATACAGGAACAGAGCCGCAGGTGCGGTGGACTAGCAGAGCAAAACCGCAGGAGCGGTGAACAAGCAGAGCGGAGCAAAACCACAGATGCGGTGAACAAGCAGAGCGGTGCAAAACCGCAGGAGCAGTGAACAAGCAGAGTGGAGCAAAACCGCAGGAGCGGTGAACAAGCAGAGTGGAGCAAAATCGCAGGTGCGGTGAGCAAGCAGAGCGGAGAAAAAACGCAGGTGCGGTGAACAAGCAGAGCGGAGCAAAACCGCAGGTGCTGTAAACAAGCGGAGCAGAGCGGAACCGCCAGAGCAGTGAACAAGCAGAGCAGAACAGAACCGCAGGTGCGGTAAACAAGCGGAACAGAGCGGAACCGCCGGAGCGGTGAACAAGCAGAGCAGAACAGAACTGCAGGTGCGATAAACAAGCGGAGCAGAACGGAACTGCCGGAGCGGTGAACAAGCAAAGCAGAACAGAACTGCAGGTGCGGTAAACAAGCGGGAAGAGCGGAACCGCCGGAGCAGTGAACAAGCAGAGCAGAACAGAGCAGAAGGTGAAGGCAGACAGGACAGGGCTCTGTCCACATGGAACAGGCTGGAAAATACAGGAAGATGGTTAGAACACAGGAGGTAGATACGGAGGCAGGGAAGGGGACAAGCAGAACCAGATACACACAAGGTAATTACAATGAAGTAGCGAGTGGACTCAAAAGTCAGAAACAGAAGTACAGAGACAACGAGTTGGAGTTAGGTGCAGGTTCAGACACTGCAGGAAAAGGGAAGGTACAGACATAGAGAGAAACAAGTAATGGGCTAGGACACTGTTCAGACAGGAACTGAACCGGGAACAAGATACAGGAACGAGCCTGGGAACTCAGCCCCCAGGGTGGCGGAAACAGACTAGAAGTCAAAGATACAGGTAGCGGCCCTGGGTACTCAGCCCCCAGGGTGTTGGGAATAGACTAAAAGTCAGAGGTACAGGTAGCAGCCCTGGGTACTCAGCCCCCAGGGTGGCAGAACAGACTAGATACAGGACAGGACCTGGCAACTCAGTTGCAAAAGACAAACTGAGTGAAAGTGTTGCTCAGGCACCTCCTACTGGGTAGAGGGGGTTTAAGTATTCAGTGACTCACAGCAATAGGCTGGGGACGCATTAGGACTGTGCACTCAGTAGCTATAAGAAACAAGCAGAAAGCCGCACCGACGCCCTAAGCAATCAGACAAGAGACATGGACACAGCAGGTACTGGAGCAAAGAGTGCAGCATGGACTGACAGGTAAGATTGCGGTCTTGCATGGTGGGAGGTGGCGTACCATGCAAGCACGCTGCCAGGGATGTTACACAGTAGATGGCGATGTTGTGTAAAGTTTCCTTGTTTACTGAATTGTAAAAGAAAAAAGTTTCTCTTGTACTTTCTGTTTTGTTCTTACTTCCTGGTGCAGTGTGACTGTGCGTTTTTTCCTTTACCTCATGTTCTGAGAAGTAAAAGCTTGTTATCTCATGTAATCTGCTCTGTGAAGTTTTCTACTGCAGCTGTGGGTATCCAGAAGCTGTGCAACAATTTTAACCACTATTTTGGGGTGTCAGCCTGCCTTCTGTCCATATTAGTGTACGCATAAAATCTTTGATTTCCCTGCACAAAGCAGTAGTTCAAACATTTCCTAGTGCCTGCTACAAACAAGCACCAGGCCATTTTAACCACTATTTTGGGGTGTCAGCCTGCCTTCTGTCCATATTAGTGTACGTAAAAAATCTTTGATTGCCCTGCACAAAGCAGTAGTCCAAACATTTCCTACTGCCTGCTACAAACAAGCACCAGGCCATTTTAACCACTATTTTGGGGTGTAAGCCTGTCTTATGTCTGTAGTAGTCTACGTAAAAAATCTTTGATTGCCCTGCACAAAGCAGTAGTCCAAACATTTCCTACTGCCTGCTACAGAGCAAGCATCAGGCCATTTTAACCATTTTAAGCCACCATCCCAAGGGCCACCAATCACAAATAGTAGTTAGGCTGGAGTAGGAATACTGTCCTGGTTTGTCCACTGCACAATGTGCATAGGGTTTCTAAAAATTAGCCCTATGGGCTGAGTCATGGTTGACGCAGGAAGGAAATGGGTTCTTATGGGAAGAGGGTGACGTTAATAGGAGTAGCATGAATCAGCATTTTTGGTGAATTTAGGTTAGCTTGCTCTCATCTGGAGGGATTACAAACTGTGGAGAAATCCAGTCCTTGTTGAATTTAATCAGAGTAAGTCTGTCTGCATTTTGCGTGGAGAGGCGTGTTCGCCTATCAGTGATGATTGCCCCAGCGGAACAGAAAACACGCTCAGACACCACACTAGCAGCCAGGCAGGCCAGCACCTCCAAGGCATATAAGGAGAGGTCAGGCCAAGTGTTCAGCTTAGACACCCAATAATTAAAGGGAACTGAAGCATCAGAAAGGACGCACGTATGGTCACTTAAGGACCCCTTGACCATGTTCTGCAACTTATCCCTCCTTGGCATTGTTACAGGCACAGATAGCCCTTGCTGTTGTGCTGGTTTATTGAAAATTGCCAAATTTGTGCACATTTTCCCCCCACCTCTTTTGGAGCTGGTGTTCGTGTCTCGCCCCATTATCCCTTCGTGCTGAAAAGAGCCAGTACCTCTGCCACCAGCATTGTCTGAGGGTGATGTTTTCAGCAACTGATCTACAACAGCCCTCTTGAACAATTCCATTGTAAAACTCTTTGTTGACTCCAAAAGGAGAGAAGGAAATTTCTCCTTGTACCGTGGATCGAGAAAGGTGGCCAACCAGTATTGGTCGCTCTTGTCACCTGCACCTTAAAAACATCTCCAGAATCCGACCTTTTCTCACCTTTGAAACTGCTAAAACTCTTGCTGTCGCTCTTATTCACTCTCGTCTGCACTACTGCAACTCTCTTCTGATCGGTCTCCCTCTTACCAAACTTTCTTCATTTCAATCCATCCTGAATGCGGCAGCCAGGGTCATATTTCTGTCCACCTGCTTCTCTGATGCCTCCATCTTGTGCCAGTCATTACACTGGTTGCCCATTTGCTACAGGGTCCAATATAAACTCATCACTCTCACCCACAAAGCTCTCCATAGTTCTGCACCGCCTTATATCTCCTCTCTTATCTCTGTCTATCGCCCTACACGTGCCCTCCGTTCTACAAATGACCTAAGACTAACATCCCCCATAATCCGAACCTCGCACCTCCGTCTCCAAGATTTCTCTCGTGCTGCACCAGTTCTCTGGAATGCTCTACCCCAGACGATTCGACTTATGCCTAGCCACCACGTCTTCAAGCGTGCTTTAAAAACCCATCTCAAGCCCATCTTAAACAAGCCTATAACCTCAACTACTGAGTAAACTAACTTTCGCCTGTTCCCTCCTTCTAAATATTATTCTGAATCTGGACCCTACTGTTCATCTGTCTCCACACCCTCCATACACACGATAACTACACTCGATACTTGATTATTGCACTTAAACATACTGCCTGATGATCGGATCATGCAGTCTTATATGAAAATCTCTACTTATTATAATTGCCTGACCTGAAATAACAAGCACTTTTCACCTATTGTATCCACCCATTGCCTTGTTGAATGTAAGCTTGCGACCAGAGACCTCACTCCTAATGTAACTGTTTAAATTGAATTTATTGTATGTACATATCTCCACTTAATTGTAAAGTGCTGCGGAAAATGTTGGCACTATATAAATAAAAATTATTATTATTATTACTGTTGGATAAAATGTGCATCACGCGAGGGTCTTGCCACAGACACTTACACATGAACGGTGCCATGTGGGCCAAGCTGCAAAAAGGCAAATGTTCTGTGTCCCCAACAGTAGAAACATTACCCATCCTCTCCTCACACTGACTTGCCTCCTCCTCCTCAACCTTCTCCTCTCCAGCACATCCATTCTAGACAGACATGAAGCTTGGGTTGGGTGTTCCCTCTTTAGCATTATGAGTCCCCTCGGTAGCACAGAAAAACAAGTCCTCTCCCTCCTCATCTTCCTCCTCGTCACCCAATGTTGCCTCAGAATATTGGCTAGGCTGGATAATATCACCCATTGGGAAATCTGGCTCCATACCAACATGCAGGGCACTCAAAGCTTCCTCTTTGAGATTATGCAGTGATTGTTTCAAGAGACACAGCAGCGGGATGGTTACACTGATAATAACCTGATCACCACTCACGAGGTTGGTGCAGTACTCAAAGTTCTCAAGAACCTCACAAATCCACACCCACTCGACAGTTGTTATATGTAGTGGCTGAGTCTCAGTCTGACCGGCTTGCTGAAGCTGGTATTCAGCTACTGCCCTCTGCTGTTCACTAATCCTCGCGAACATATGATAGGTGGAGTTCCACTGTGTGGGCAGGTCGCAAATGAGTCGGTGACTTAGCAAATTCAAGTGCTTTTGCAGCGCTGTAAAAGCAGCAAAAGCAGTAGAGGAATGGTGGAAATGGGCGCTAATACGGTGCACTTTCTCAAGTAGGTACGGCAAGTCACGGAAAGTTTTCAGAAATTTCTAAACTAGATTCAGCACGTGAGCCATGCATGGCACGTGTACCAGCTTGCCGATCTTTAAAGCCACCACCAGGTTACGCCCATTATCGCAGACGACCAGACCGGGTTGGAGGTGCAGCGGGGAGAGCCACTGATTGGTCTGTTGTTTTAAAGCTTGCCACAGCTCTGTTGCAGTGTGTGCTTTCTGACCTAAACAGATCAGCTTCAGCAGAGCGTCTTGCCACTTTGCCGATGCGCTGCTGCACAGGTCCCAGCTTGGCAGTGATGGGGAGGGTAATTCATCAGAGGATGATGAGCAGGAGAAGGGGAGAGAGGAAGTGGAATATGAAGAGGTGGAAACCCTGACAGAAGTTGGGCCTGCTATTCTTAGCGTGGGTGGGATGTGTGATGTTCCCGTTTGCGCCTTTGTCACACCCTCCACCAGGTTCCCCCTGTGTGCCATGACAGAAATGTATCATCCCTGTATACAACAATTTGTCCAGGTGTCTTTTGTTAGGTGGACCTTCCGGGTTACGGCATTGGTGAGAGCACAGTTCAGATTGTTTAACACGTGCTTGTGTAACTCAGGGAAGGCACAACGGACAAAATAGTGGCGGCTGGGAACACTGTATTGTAGGGCAGCCACAGCCAAGAGATCACGGAAGACTGTGCTCCCACAAGCCTAAACGGCAACATCTCCACAGCTAGCAATTTGACAATGTGCGAGTTTAGTATTTGTGCCTGTGGGTGCGTGGCTGGGTATTTACAGTTTCGTTCCAAGCTCTCAGGCACGGACAATTGGACGCTTTGCTGGCACAAGGAAGTGGATGTGGTTGATGTCTGTTGTGTGTGAGCAACCACAGCTTGTGGGCAGGAGGTATGAGCAACTGCTTCTTGAACAGCAGATTCTGAAGGACATAGCCCAGGCGACATGGCATAAGTCTCCACTGAACCCAAAAACACTACAGATACTGGCTGGTGATGAGCTCATGCCGCCTTTATCTATCCCTCATCCCCTCAAAATGACTGGACCATCATTGTAAATAAGCCCCTGTCCTTTGTGTCACCCCCACCTCATTGTAGATCGTAAGCTCTTATGAGCACAGTCGGCATTATTTTTGCTTTAATTATTGTATTATCTTTAGCTATGTTATATATGACTGTTGAATATGAACCTCTGAATTGTAAAGCGCTGCGGGATAGGTTGCAGCTATATAAATAAAGAGTATTATTATTATTATTATTATTATTATTGGTTTGACCCGCAGACGCAGATTTGGTACCCTGGTGTTCCGCCCACTTACTGGGGTGCTTGGCTGCCATGTGGTTTCTCATACTGGTGGTGCTCAGGTTGCCTTTGCCCTGGCCTCTGCTCAACTTGGTATGGCAGATGCTACAGACAACAATGTTTTTCTCTGAAGGATTTTCAGAAAAAAAATTCCACACAGCAGCTGAATGCCCCCTAGCCCTGACTTGGCACACAGCGGGGGTGCTCTTGGGAACAGTTGACCAGTTCTCACTCTGGGCAAACCAAGACCCCTTGGTGCCTGTGTTGGTGCTACATATCCATCTTCCTCTGTGTTGCTGTCATGGCTATGGTGCCAACAGTCCAGGTCGGATCAGTGGACTCATCATTGACTTCCTCGTCTTCTATGTCATCCTCCTTCCCAGTTGATATTGTAGACTGACCTGATGGCAACTGTGTCTCATCATCATCAGCCTCCACCTCTGGAGACAGTAAATGACGTTCCTCCAAGTGGCTTTCTTCTGGCCGTAGGTCCTCAAATACTTGAGCATCAACGCACGCCACCTCCTCTTGTCCCTCTTCAATGCTGCACAGTGATAGGCCAGAGCCAACCAAAGGATACATACCAGACAGATCCTTGGAGTGACCAAGCTTGGGGTCATATGTCTCCTGTGACTGATAATGTTGGGAGGAAGGAGAACCGGCTTCAGGTTTGGAAGGGCCAGCCTTCTGTGTATCCACAGTAGACTGTGTGGTCATGGAAGATTTGTTGCTGCTTAACAAATGCGTAGAGGCTTTGTCTGCTATCCAAGACAGAATCTGCTTTCACTCTTCTGGCTTCCACACACGTTTACGTTCCAGACCAGGAACTTTTTCCAGGAACACAGTGGATGCATCAAGCTTCTTCTGACCTGACACAGACTGAATGCCTTCTCGCGCACCACTGACAACACCACGTCCACGTGCCTTAACAACTGGCTTTTTTTGGCATTTTTGGTTTTGTTGACAGATTTTCAGATGTTGATGGCACAAGCCAAGCTAGCTGTCACAGGCACAGCCAAAATAGTCAACCATGACACAGCCCATAGGGCTAATTTTTTACAAATCCTATGCACATTGTGCAGTGGACGAACCAGGACAATATTCCTACTCCAGCCTAACTACTATTTGTGATTGGAGGCCCTTGTGATGGTGGCTTCCTGCGTCAACCATGACTCAGCCCATAGGGCTAATTTTCACAAACGCTATGCACATTGTGCAGTGGACAAATCTGGAATGTACAGTGGTCCTACCAAACTAATATTTGTCATTGGAGGCCCTTGTCACAGGTTGTTCCACATTGTGACTGAAATAGGGGATACATATTCAATAGAAATTTACAGTGACTGTTGATGACCGACTGATGGCCCTCTGAAAACTTGAATTGAGGGCCACAACTACTACAGTACTCCATCGTAGATAATGTTTGTCAAGGGAGGCCCTTGTCATGGAATCTTCCTGCACCTATGACACAGCCCCCAGGAGTAATTTTTGGAAATACGATGCACATTCTGCACTGGACCAAGTAGTACAGTATCAAGAAGTCTTCTCTTGCTATATAAAATGGGGAATATTGACAATCAAAATCTCTAAGCCATTTGGAGAAGCTTCTCCAACCCATCCTGGAGGGGGGGGCACCATATATCCTTTGTCCATTGACTTGCACAAGTGATATATTTGAGCTTGTCATCCAGTTGACTAGTGCAGCTTTATTTTTCCGGTTCACAGAGTTCAGCCATACCTGAGGATCGTAGGCCGCACTCACTACTACCTTCTAGTACTACATGTCTCTTGGCCTTTTTCTCTGTAGTCTCTGCCCTTAAATGAATTAAATAATAGTGAGGGCCCTACAATATGAATAAGTGACGGCACTCTCAAATGTACACAAGAGGCACCTCCAAAATTTCTAGAGGAGGGCACTTCAAAATGTATGTTACACGGCCACACGAGGGCTCTCACAAAACTCAGCTTTCCAGCCTACTGCAGGCCCTCTGAACATTAGAATTTAGGGCCGCAGTATCACATGGTGGTGGAGGAGGAGGAGGAGGAGGGTCAAGCCCAACGCTACAATGGGCACATTGTAAACTGCTATGGAATATTCCACTATCTGAGTGTCAATGATGGAGGGACCGCCCAAATGTCTAAGTAACAGCTGTCCCTCCAAAACGCATGTTACAGAGCCACCTGAGGCCTCTCAGGTCAAAGATCAACATACCTACTGGTGCGTTCTAGCTGTGCTTGTAAAGTGCTGGGGAATAGTGAACTAAAAATGATGTATGACAGAGGGACCTACAAAATGTATAAGTTAGGGCCCTCCCAATTGTACAAGGCGAAAAAAAGCCACAACAGTATGTGTGAACAAAGGCTAAAAGGGATATTTTTTTGGTTTCTCTGGTTTATTTAGCCTTATATACATGTGATTATGCAGGAAAAACTGTTTCTTAACCTTTTTGGCCTGTTAAATGCAATTTAGGTAAGGTTTGGTAGTTGTTCTTGTGTGTCTGTAAAAGTGGCGAAACACTGCGACAAACTTATTCCCAGAAACCATATGTGAGTCAGAAATGCATGCAGGCACATTCTCCAGGCTCTTCCCATTCTGTTTCATCACTTTCCCATTCATTTCAGCCTTTTCCTCAGGTCCCCAGAACCCTTTGTAGGGTCCAGCACAAAATTACTCACATTTCCCATTGACTTACATTGTACTCGCTATTCGGAACGAATACGCGATTATTACAAAGTACTCGTTACGAGTATAGCGATTACGAATATTACGGCACTCGCTCATCACTATTAACAAATATCAGGTAAGCACAGATATTGACTTTTTTATTCTTGCTTTTAAATAGTTTTGAGCAAAAGATTTAGCATTAAGATTTTTTTCTATACATTTTAACATTTATGTTAAACAATCTGATGGCAATCTCTTTAGAAGCTCCTTTTTTACTGTTTGTCTCTGATGAGCTCTCCTTGTCTTGTCCCTTATTTAGAACAAAAGGACAAAAATCCCACTAAAAACATGAAATTTTATTAGATATGCATAAAAAAAACAGAAAAGCAAAAAAAAAATCACACGAGAATCATTTATACAGGCAGGGTCTGCTGCATATTCCTCAAAATGTAGAATATATAGGGCACAGATGGGGCAACCAGGCAGAATTACCATGATAAGGGTGTCAATAGCTGCATACAGTGGTGGCCAAAAGTATTGGCACCCCTGCAATTCTGTCAGATAATACTCAGTTTCTTCCTGAAAATGATTGCAATCACAAATTCTTTGGTATTATTATCTTCATTTAATTTGTCTTCAATGAAAAAACACAAAAGAATTGTCCTAAAACCAAATTGGATACAATTTCACACCAAACCTAAAAAAGGGGGTGGACAAAAGTATTGGCACTGTTTGAAAAATCATGTGATGCTTCTCTAATTCGTGTAATTAACAGCACCTGTAACTTACCTGTGGCACCTAACAGGTGTTGGCAATAACTAAATCACACTTGCAGCCAGTTAACATGGATTAAAGTTGACTCAACCTCTGTCCTGTGTCCTTGTGTGTACCACATTGAGCATGGAGAAAAGAAAGAAGACCAAAGAACTGTCTGAGGACTTGAGAAACCAAATTGTGAGGAAGCATGAGCAATCTCAAGGCTACAAGTCCATCTCCAAAGACCTGAATGTTCCTGCGTCTTCCGTGCGCAGTGTCATCAAGAAGTTTAAAGCCCATGGCACTGTGGCTAACCTCCCTAGATGTGGACGGAAAAGAAAAATTGACGAGAGATTTCAACGCAAGATTGTGCGGATGGTGGACAAAGAACCTCGACTAACATCCAAACAAGTTCAAGCTGCCCTGCAGTCCGAGGGTACAACAGTGTCAACCCGTACTATCCGTTGGCGTCTGAATGAAAAGGGACTGTATGGTAGGATACCCAGGAAGACCCCACTTCTTACCCCGAGACATAAAAAAGCCAGGCTGGAGTTTGCCAAAACTTACCTGAGAAAGCCTAAAACGTTTTGGAAGAATGTTTTCTGGTCAGATGAGACAAAAGTAGAGCTTTTTGGGAAAAAGCATCAACATAGAGTGTACAGGAAAAAAAAAGAGGCATTCAAAGAAAAGAACACGGTCCCTACAGTCAAACATGGCGGAGGTTCCCTGATGTTTTGGGGTTGCTTTGCTGCCTCTGGCACTGGACTGCTTGACCGTGTGCATGGAATTATGAAGTCTGAAGACTACCAACAAATTTTGCAGCATAATGTAGGGCCCAGGGTGAGAAAGCTGGGTCTCCCTCAGAGGTCATGGGTCTTCCAGCAGGACAATGACCCAAAAGACACTTCCAAAAGCACTATAAAATGGTTTGAGAGAAAGCACTGGAGACTTCTAAGGTGGCCAGCAATAGGTCCAGACCTGAATCCCATAGAACAGCTGTGGAGAGATCTCAAAATGGTAGTTTGGAGAAGGCACCCGTCAAATATCAGGGACCTGGAGCAGTTTGCCAAAGAAGAATGGTCTACAATTCCAGCAGAGCATTGCAAGAAACTCACTGATGGTTACCGGAAGCGGTTGTTCGCAGTTATTTTGGCTAAAGGTTGTGCAACCAAGTATTAGGCTGAGGGTGCCAATACTTTTGTCTGGCCCATTTTTGGAGTTTTGTGTGAAATGATCAATGATTTGATTTTTGCTTCATTCTCTTTTGTGTTTTTTCCTTGCAAGCAAATTAAATGAAGATAATAATACCAAAGAATTTGTGATTGCAATCATTTTCAGGAAGAAACTGAGTATTATCTGACAGAATTGCAGGGGTGCCAATACTTTTGGCCACCACTGTAACACCAATCTCAGCAAGGTAGCAGCGCCAGGAAGATATACATGACTTACGAGACGGTAAATGTGCAAATAAGAATACTAATAAAATGTATTGTTCTTGGCTAGGAAGATAGGATGAGAAGTGACAAACATGCAGAAAAATGCTGCCAGAGGATCTGCAGCAAATACATTCCTTGGGATCATAGCCTTACCTTACCTGTGTGGTCTGCAATTTACAGCAGTTTGCAGGGTTCTTTAGTCTGTGTTGTATAGGAATGGGATAGGAAATTGAGAGTGTATAATATTTAGGTTATATTTTTGTAAAAAAAAATGCTTTAAGAGCACAGTTTTAGTGATGTTCAGAGAACAGTTTGTTACTACAGTACTTTTGTAACAGAAAACAGAAAAAACACTGATGAAACAACCACACGTACACCTACCATTCAGAATCATGGGCAGGGGGTGGCTCTGTAGCATTATAAATCCTGATATGTGTAGTGCATCATACCGGCTTATTAGTCACGCTCATGTGGCACCCCTGCGGGTTCAGTCACAACAGAGGTACTGCATCTCACCCAGAGGTGTGGTACCCCACTCTCAGGTAAGGAGGGAGCACTACCCGGGACCCTAACACCTGCATCCAACACTACACCATTCCAGACCAGCAGGAGGGGCAAGATGCATGAATCCACTGCTGAGCCCTGTCCCTGGTTGGAAGGGGGGGACGAAGAAAGGGGGAACCATGTAGTGGGTGTGGGTAGAGGAAGAAGATCAGGGGAGCACCGTCAGTAGGAGTATAAGAAGAACCGACCGGCCCGGCTACCGAGTACCCCACGGCCCAGGGGGTGCGTCACTTATACTGTTAGATCAGGAGGGCTACAAAATACTACATAAGTGCAGTTCACAAAGACAGACACCCAAATTCCACTTCCTCCAACATTAGGGGACCTGGCTGCATCTTGCAGAAAATAAAAAAATACATGAGGTATTAGTTGATATTTTATCCAAAATACAATAGCTTGCAACCCGCAACAAGGGTCCTCATTGTTTCGCATGTCAATACACTAAAATAAAAAGCGATTTACTGAAAAAGACAACAAATTAAAAAAACATAACTGAAAAAGTAGCTACACGTACCAATACCTGGTCACAATAGTAAAGGACGGCAGGATGCAGTTATTTTGTGCACGTCAAATAAGACTATAATTAATGTATTAGTGCGCCATCTGGTGGATGATAGTTAAACATTATACAAACTACTAAATACTTTTATATGTCCAAAACAAGGAACAGTTAATTAGATTTTGTAGTGAAACACTTGAATGTAATGTGAAGATAATGTAAGATTAGCACTGGTCTGGAAGTAAAGTATAGATTTTTTTTTCAATTTATGCAGCACATCAAGGTCATTAATAATAATTAAGTGGTTGTCCAGTACACCTGGACAAAAAAAAACCTTTAAAACCTTTTAAAATGAAATAATTGACATACATATAAATAAAAAATAAAATATTTATTAATGCATATAAATAAAAAAAATTGGCATACATATGAATGAAAAGTTTTTATTGAATAGAAGTTATAAAATACAAAAATATGCCTAATAACACAGATGTTTCCTCTACATTATTACAAATCTTGGATTTCTTTTGGAAGCATAGGCGGATTATAATGAGGGCAATCTGTGCTATTACTCGAGGCCTGAGGCTCTAGGGGGCCCATGGCGAAATTGCCCCCATTATAATGATTTGTGCGGCACCATCAGCGGCGCCGATCTTCTGTAGCTTTCCTGTAGCTCTGCTGCCAGCAATACAGAATGGAGGCTATGTGGGGGCTCCTGTTGTATATAGGAGGCTATATGGGGGACTCACACTGTATATAGGGGAGCTATGTGGGGCTCATATTGTATATAGGAGGCTATGTGGAGGCTCATGCTATATATAGGAGGCTATGTGGGGGGCTCATGCTGTATATAGGAGGCTATGTGGGGGGCTCATGCTGTATATAGGAGGCTATGTGGGGGCTCCTATTGTATATAGGAGGCTATATGGGGAGCTCACACTATATATATGGGAGCTATGTGGGGCTTATATTTTATATAGGAGGCTATGTGGAGGCTCATGCTATATATAGGAGGCTATGTGGGGGGCTCATACTGTATATAGGGGAGCTATGTGGGGTTAATATTGTATATAGGAGGCTATGTTGAGGCTCATTCTGTATATAGTAGGCTATGTGGGGGCTCTTGCTGTATATAGGAGGCTATGTGGGGGATCCTGCTGTATATAGGAGGTTATGTGGGGCTCACTCTGTATATATGAGGCAATGTGGAAGCTCATACTGTAAATAGGAGGCTATGTGGGGGCTCATACTGTATAAAAAAGGCTATGTAGGGCTCACACTGTATAAAGGAGGCTATGTGGGGGCTCATACTTCAAATAAAGAGGCCATGCGATGGCTCATCCTGTATATAGGGAGCTATGTGACGGCTCATACTGTACATAGGAAGCTATGTGATGGCTCATACTGTATGTAGGGAGGCTATGTGGGGGCTCATACTGTATGTAGGGAGGCTATAGAAGGGCTCACACTGTTTATAGGAGCTATGTGGGGGCTCATACTGTACTGTATATAGGGGGCTGTGTGTGCTCATACCTTATATAGGGGGCCTATTGGTTCAGCCCCCACAACAGTCACGGTCTCTGATGTGACCCCTCGGGAAAATTAATTGCCTACCCCTGTAATAAAAAACAACAACGACAATATTATATGGGAGCAAGGGCTTAAAACATTAATTGATAGAACAACTATAACTACTAGAAAACTTATGCTCTGTGTTTGGCCTCTGAGAGATTGTATTCGTCATCCCTGCTGTATCATTCAGCATTCTGTAAACTGGGACGCACTTCTGCACCATGCCTAAAATTCACTGCACTTGCCCAATGCAGAAATCCACTATGTGCAATCTCCAGAGTGTTAAAACGGAGCTCAAAATATTTAGATTTGAGAGTCCTCAGTGGTTGATACCTTTTAGTGGCTAACTGAAAAGATGGTAACAAATTGCAAGCTTTCGAGACTACGCAGGTCTCTTCATCATGCTAGTATAACGCACTTCTGTGTTTCAGGCAGCCCCCAAATCTAAGAAGCATCATTGTCAGAAGCTCCCTGTCATCTCCACCAGCTACAGGTACATTTCCTTGCAACCAGAAAAAATGTAAAACCTGTCCATGTATAACAACCACAGACATGATAAAAATCCCCAACTCACATCAGGACTACAAGATCCCAGGTACTTTCAGCTGCATCACATCTAATGTAGTGTACTTAATAATATGTACCAAATGTAGGGGAGACAGGGCAAAAACTTAGGACAAAGATAAATCATCGTCGCCACACAATAAAAGAAAAAAGAATAGATCTACCTGTAGCCAAGCATTTTTGTTTCCCTGATCACAGCATAAAAGACAAGTTACTGGTATTAAAAGGTAACTTCAAATGTCAAAAAGAAAGAAGAATCTCGGAATATAAACTGATGGTGACCTTTGACACTTTCAGAGCAAGAATGAATGTGTCGCATGGATTTATGTCATTCTACATCAACTAAGGAATGTGCCCATCAGACTTGTGAGGTCATCATAACACTGGACCTAGTCACAGGACAATAAAACCTTCACACTCCTTATCTATTAACTCCTAAAATATTTATAGCCAGAACTGTTTATCTCTCCCATAAGAACTCTGCTTTCTGCCAACTGTCTCATCTATTGCATTATTTCTGTGTCTTATTGTGTATAAATATGTGACTCTTCAGATTTTGCGTTATACTAGCCTGATGAAGAGACCTTCATAGTCTCGAAAGCTTGCAATTTACCATCTTTTCAGTTAGCAATTAAAAGGTATCAACCTCTGAGGACTCTCAAATCTAAATATTTTTCTATGTACTGGCTAACACGGTACAAAAATATATATTTTCCCTGTATCAAAACTGAGCTCGAAATAGAACACAGTGTGATTTAATGCGACCTCTAGTGGTCTAAGAGACTATTGCAGAATATGTTCAAAACAGTAAACTATTCACTGCACTTGCCCAGTTAAGATATCCACTATGCGCAGGCTCCTCAGCCTGAACCCCACATGTAATGGCAAAAGAGCTATTAGTTCACAGTACAGGACAAACAGAGGCCACAATATGCAGAATAGAATGCTCATTAAATATTCTACCACTTGAGTGGGCACACTTGTGCAATAATGCTATATAAATAAGTATAGGTAACCCAAAACAAAGGTTATAATAATAGTTCAATGTGGTCAATCATAGGATATATATTGGCATTGTTCCAGTGGTCAAATGCCCAGCAATAAGAAGTGTCCCTTCCAGCAAAAAATGGTTACGAAAGTTTCTACTGTAAGGTTATGTTCACATCACGTTTGGCTCAAAGTTCAGTGTATCAATTGGGACATACATCTGAACCCTCGCAAAATTTGATTCGGGCATCTCCACTGACTGGCCATTTAACTATAATGATGTAGATGGAGTTACAGTGTCCTCTGTCGTACATAATTTTTGGCTGTATATGCTTAGCTTCCAAACATCCCGGATCCAGTGGGACAGTCCCGGATTTGGGTCTCTGTCCCGGGCGCTCTGCCAAAGTCCCACCTTGCCATCATCACTGTAGCAGTTTGCAGCATGAGCACTGACCTGCTCGGCTCACATTGCATAGTACTATACAGATGATCTAACTCGTCTGTGCAGCATCTTCCAAAAGAAGAAGTGGTCAGTCAGAAACTCTATATATTTGTTTGAGGTCATTTTCACACCTTCATGTACTATAAGGGGGCCTAACAGTTCTTTCTCCAGAATTCCAGACCAAAACATGCCTCTGCCACCTTCTTGCTGATATCGCAGTCTTGTTGGGACATGGTGGCCATCCACTAATCATCCACTACTCCAGTCATCTGGACCATTTAGGGTTGCATGGCACTCATCAGTAAATAAGACTGTATTAAAATTAGTCTTCATGTACATATGGCCACACTGCAACTGTTTCTTCTTGTGAGCACTGTTTATGGGTGGCTTATTAGTAGGTTTATGCACAACTTCCTCCTTTGGCCTTGCTCAATGGTCTGCTGCAGCCACTCACAAAGATGGCCACACACTAGACCTCATCTTCACCCTCCTCTGTTCCCTTTCAAACCTCTCCAAATCTCCTCTCCCTCTTTCTGACCACAACCTACTTACATTCTCTGCCCTCTCCTCTCCAGGTCCACAATCCCCACTCCACAAACTTGCACACCCTCGCAGAAATCTCAAACACCTTGACCTACGCTCACTCTCTGAATCCCTCCTCGCTCTTACAGACATAAATTCCTTACACGACGCAGATATTGCTGCTGCTTTATCTAACGCTACAACAGCTGCAGCTCTCGATTTGGTCGCCCCTCTCACACATACCAACCTGACTAAAGAACTGCAAAGGACCTACAGGGTTGCTGAGCGGAGATGGAAAAGGTCTCACTCCAACGAGCACTTCATCGCATTCAAACAATCCCTCACTATTTTCAAGTCCGCACTCGCTGCAGCAAAACAAACCTAGTTCTCATCTCTCATATCCTCCCTGTCCCACAACCCCAAACAGCTATTCAACACTTTCAGTTCTCTCCTCTGTCCCCCAGCGCCTCCTCCCTCTCCTCTCATCGCAGCTGAAGAGTTTGCTTCATTCTTCAAGCAGAAGATCGACAACATAAGACAAAACTTTTGTCTAAAGTCCCCTCAGCCCCTCCTCATATCTACTCAACCCTTCTCCTCCAAAACCAACTTCTCCACCATTACAGAAGATTAAGTTTCCTCTTTACTCTCCAAATCACAGCTCACCACCTGTGAACTTGACCCAATCCCGTCCCACCTCATCCCTAACCTTATCACAGTTTTCATCCCAACCCTAACCCACCTTTTCAACCTCTCACTAACTTCCCCTCATGTTTCAAACATGCCTCAATCACACCCATCTTCAAAAGGTCCTCCCTCGACCCATCCTCTTTGACTATCTATCACCCCATATCATTTCTCCCCTATGCCTCAAAACTACTGGAACAACACGTCCACCTTGAACTGTCCTCCCACCTCTCCTCATGCTCCCTATTAGACCGCTTACAATCTGGCTTCCGACTGTATCACTCCACTGAAATTTCCCTGACTAAAGTCCCCAATGACCTACTAACCGCCAAATCTAAGCGACACTACTCTGTCCTCCTACTCCTGGACCTCTCATCTGCTTTCGACACAGTGGACCCAGGGGCGTACATAGAAGTCATGGGGCCCCATAGCGGAAGCTCTAATTGGGCCCCCCCCTACAAAAAAATAAATATTTGTCAGTGTCACAGAAGAGCAGATCTCATAACTTTCCAGCCTTTACATAGTAATTTACCTCCTTCTGAAGTCGTAGATTCCTCCTTCATTGCCTCCATGAAGTATGATGCCAACAAAAGTGCCCCCCAAACAATATGATACCCCTATGGTGCATTCCTCCACATGCACAGTATAATGACCCTATTGTATCCCACTTCAACTCCCACGGCAAAGTATGGTGACCCTAACACAGTATAATCCCCCAACTGTGAACCCCACAGAGCCCTCCATACACTCTCATGGCCCCACACAGCCCTCCAAACAGTATAATGACCCCACACAAACATTCACACTGTATAATTGCTTCCATACAGTATAATGGCCCCCACATAGCCCTCAAAATATTATAATGGCCCCACATAGCCTTCCATATAGTATAATGAACCACCAATAATCTTCCATATAGTATAATGCGCCCCCATAATCCTCCATATAGTATAATGCTCCCCCATAATCCTCCATATAGTATAATGAACTTCCCATGGTCCTCCATAGAATATAATGCACTCCTCCATAGTCCTCCATACAGTATATTACACACCCCATAGGGTAAAATGCAGCCCCCATATAGTATAATGCACGCCACAGTCCTACAGTATTATGGGCACCACGTACTCACTGATTTTAAAATACCGTATATTTTAAATAAGCCGACCCGAATATAAGCCGAGGCCCCTAATTTTACCACATAAAAATGGGAAAACCTATTGACTTGAGTATAAGTCTAGGGTGGGAAATGCAGCAGCTACTGGTAAATTTTCCCATCCTCGTATGTGTGGCCCCCTCAG
Organism: Phyllobates terribilis; assembly: GCF_046119375.1. NCBI lineage: Eukaryota > Metazoa > Chordata > Amphibia > Anura > Dendrobatidae > Phyllobates > Phyllobates terribilis. The sequence continues at coordinate 112,141,002 of NW_027362761.1, read as the reverse complement.
TCCCACAATCCCTGGTATGTGTGGCCCCCACAATTCCTGGTATGTGTGGCCCCCACAATCCCTGGTATGTGTGGCCCCCACAATCCCTGGTATGTGTAGCCTCCTCAATCCCCAAATCCTGGTATGTGTGGCCTCCTCAATCCCCCAATTCTGGTATGTGTGGCCTCCTCAATTCCTCAATCCTGGTATGTGCGGCCTCCTCAATCCCCCATTCCTGGTATGTGTGGCCTCCTCAATCCCCCATTCCTGGTATGTGTGGCCTCCTCAATCCCCAAATCCTGGTATGTGTGGCCTCCTCAATCCCCAAATCCTGGTATGTGTGGCCTCCTCAATCCCCCAATCCTGGTATGTGTGGCCTCCTCAATCCCCCATTCCTGGTATGTGTGGCCTCCTCAACCCCCCAATCCTGGTATGTGTGGCCTCCTCAATCCCCCATTCCTGGTATGTGTGGCCTCCTCAATCCCCCATTCCTGGTATGTGTGGCCTCCTCAATCCAAGTATCCTGGTATGTGTGGCCTCCTCAACCCCCCAATCCTGGTATGTGTGGCCTCCTCAATCCCCCATTCCTGGTATGTGTGGCCTCCTCAATCCCCCATTCCTGGTATGTGTGGCCTCCTCAATCCAAGTATCCTGGTATGTGTGGCCACCTCAATCCCCTAATCCCTGGTATGTGTGGCCTCCTCAATCCCCAAATCCTGGTAAGTGTGGCCTCCTCAATCCCCCATTCCTGGTATGTGTGGCCTCCTCAATCCCCCATTCCTGGTATGTGTGGCCTCCTCAATCCAAGTATCCTGGTATGTGTGGCCTCCTCAATCCCCTATTCCTGGTATGTGTTGCCTCCTCAATCCCCCATTCCTGGTATGTGTGGCCTCCTCTATCCCCCATTCCTGGTATGTGTGGCCTCCTCAATCCAAGTATCCTGGTATGTGTGGCCTCCTCAATCCCCCATTCCTGGTATGTGTGGCCTCCTCTATCCCCCATTCCTGGTATGTGTGGCCTCCTCAATCCAAGTATCCTGGTATGTGTGCCCCCCTCAACCCCCCAATCACTGCACACATAAAACAATAAACACTTATACTCACCTTCCTTCCTCACCTCCGCTCCAGCGCTGCGTCCTGTCTGCTGCAGCTCATGTCGGCATCTGAGCAGCGCGCGCTCTCAGACACAGAGGTGAGCTGTTGCCCGCACATTCACTCCTCTGCACTGACAGCAGGAGCCGGAGCTCAGCGCTCCTCCGTGCCCACTACTAAAGAGAATGAATATTCCGTCTTCTTAATGCCCATGGGAGTGGAGAAGAGAGAATATTCATGTCCCTTTAGCAGCGGGGACACGTGGTGGCTGCAGCAGCGGCTACTGCATGTGCACCGCTCCTCCACTGCGCAACCCGCTCCTCTGCCGCCGCAACTTCCTACTCACCTATCCTCCTCGTTCCCACGCTGCTTGGGGCCCTCACTGGCCCCCTCCGGCCACGGGCCCCATAGCAGTGGCGTGGTCTGCCGCCATTGGCGGTACGCCACTGAGTGGACCATTCCCTCTTACTACAGACTCTCTCATCTCTTGGCATCAATGACTTGGCCCTATTTTGGATCTCTTCATACCTAACAGACTGGACATTCACACACCACCTCCTCATCTCGCCCCCTATCTGTCAGTGTACCCCAAGGCTCAGTTCTAGGGCCCCTGCTGTTCTCCATCTACACCTTTGGCCTGGGACAGCTCATGGAGTCTCACGGCTTTCAGTATCACCTCTATGCTGATGACACACAGATCTACCTCTCTGGACCCGATATCAACTCCTTAATAACCAGAATCCCACAATGTCTGTCCACTATTTCATCCTTCTTCTCTACTAGATTTCTAAAACTTAACATGGATAAAACTGAATTCATCCTCTTTCCCCCACCTCACGCAACTCCCTCATCTGACCTATCCATCAAAGTTAATGGCTGCTCACTCTCCCCAGTCCCACAAGCTCGCTGCCTCTGGGTAACCCTTGACTCTGATCTCTCCTTCAAACCTCATATCCAAACCCTCTCCACTTCCTGTCCACTCCAACTCAAAAATATCTCCCGGATCTTCCCATTCCTCAGCAATGACTCTGCAAAAACACTAGTGCATGCCCTAATCATCTCCCGCCTCGGCTACTGCAATCTCTTGCTCTGTGGCCTCCCTTCTAACATTCGCGCCCCTCCAATCTATTCTAAACTCTGCTGCCCGACAAATCCACCTGTCACCCCGCTATTCCCCGGCCTCTCCCCTCTGTCAATCCCTTCACTGGCTCCCCATTGCCCAGAGGCTCAAGTTAAAGACCCTAACCCTGGCATACAAAGCCATCCACAACCTGTCTCCCCCATACATCTGTCACCTAGTCTCCCGATACTTACCTACATGCAACCTCCGATCTTCACAAGATCTCCTTCTCTACTCCCCTCTTATCTCCACTTCCCTCAAATACCTGTTTGCTGCTTTGTAATGGTATTTTAGCAGCTGCTCTCTCAATTCGATGAATTTGTCTGGCAGAAACCTTCCTCATTATGACTTTATCTGCACGAACCCATCTGTTCTATGTAGTAGCCACAAATCTCTTCACAGAACGATGATCACAACTAAGTTTTTGTGAAATACCTAATGATTTCATACCTTTTTTAATGCATTGCACTATGTGACGCTTTTCAGCAGCAGAGATCTTTTCTTTCCCAGATTGCTTGAAACCTGTGACCTGCTTAATAATGTGGTATGTCCTTCTTAAATAGTTTTCCTTTAATTGTTCTCAACTGGAAAAACTAATTATCATAGCTGTCTGAGGTTAATTTCAGTGTTCCAAAGAGCCCTGAGACACAATACCATCCATCAGTTTATTTGAAAAAATCTAAAAATTACATCTTTATGATACTTAAATCCAATTTGCATAATAATTTGGAATGCGGTGTAGAAGCTTCAGCACAACAAGGCTTTTCTCAGACCCAGAAATCACAAAATCGCTGGGGTCTCTGCCTGGCACAGAGCTGCTGGGTCCTAACACACTCAAATCAGCTGTGCCAGTGACTGGTTATTTCCCCAGTAATTGAGGCTCATAGAGATGCTCATCATGGAAAATAAGTACAGTAAAGGAAAACATATATACAACTCTGGCAAAAATTAAGAGACCACTGCACAGTTTTCTAAAAATCACAATCTCTACATGTCTGACAGCCATTCCATTCCAGTGTCAGTTGAATTCCAACCAAAGTACACCTCATTCTACTTAATGTACTTCTGATTAGGTGATCACCTGAACCAAATCTTAAGTAACGAGGGAAAGTATAAAAAACACTGCTGTGGTCTTCACAATCCTCTTGCAATAGGACAAGCTGGATGGCAAAACAAGTGCTAGGAATCGCCCAAAAGTAATTTGAATGAAAAAGTAACTTTTAATCATGCCAAAGGAGTTGAAAAAAAAAGTCTCAAGTGAGGAAAAGAAGGGCTCAATTCTGGCTTTACTAGCAGATGGATACAGTGAGCGTCATGTTGCCTCCATCCTTAAAATTTCGAAGACGGCAGTCCAATACAACAAGCTCAAGCAGCAGACATTGGGGACAACAAAGCTACAGACCGGCAGAGGGCGAAAGCGACTCTCCACTGACTGGGATGACCGTCATCTTATTCAAATGTCACACAGCAACCGCAGGATGACATCAAGTGACCTACAAAAGGAATGGCAAATGGCAGCTGGGGTGAAGCGCACGGGAAGAACAGCTGGTAACAGGCTCCTAGAGGCCTCAAGTCATGTAAAGCTAGAAAAAAAACTTTTATCAATGAGAAGCAAAGGGGAGCCAGGTTGAAGTTTGCCGAAGACCATAAGGATTGGACCATAGAGGACTGGAGTAAGGTAATCTTCTCTGATGAGTATAATTTTCAGCTTTGCCCAACACCTGGTCATCTAATGATTAGACGGAGACCTGGAGAGTCATACAAGCCACAGTGCCTTTACCCACTGTGAAATTTGGTGGAGGATCGGTGATGATCTGGGGATGCTTCAGCAAGGCTGGAATTGGGCAGGTTAATCTTTGCGAAGGACGTATGAATCAAGCCGCATACAAGGTTATCCTTGCAAAACACTTGCTTCCTTCTGCTCAGGCAATGTTCCCCAACTCTGAGGACTGGTTTTTCCAGCAGGACAATGCCCCATGCCACACAGCTAGGTCAATCAATGTGTGGATGAAGGAGCACCACATCAAGAGCCTGCCATGGCCAGCCCAATCTCCAGACCTGAACCCAATTGAAAACCTCTGGAATGTAATCAAGAGGAAGATGGATAGTCACAAGCCTTCAAACAAAGAAGGACTGCTTAAATTTTTGTGCCATTTGTGGCATAAGGTCACCCAAAAGCAGTGTGAAAGACTGGTGGAAAGCATGCCAAGATGCATGAAAGCTGTGATTAAAAATCATGGTTATTCCACCAAATATTGATTTCTGAACTCTTCCTGAGTTAAAACGTGAGTATTGTTGTTCCTAAATGAATAAGAACTTGTTTTCTTTGCATTATTTGAGGTCTGAAATCACTGTTTCTTTTTTATAATTTTGACGATTTCTCATTTGCTGCAAATAAATACAAATTTTTTAGCTTTGAATCTCGGAGACATGTTGTCAGTAGTTTATAGAATAAAACAACAATGTACATTTTACTCAAAAATATACCTATAAAGAGAAAAATCTGAGAAAATGAAAATTTTGCAGTGGTCTCTTAATTTTTGCCAGAGCTGTGTATATATACCGGTGCATCTCACTAAATTAGAATATCATCAAAAAGTTAATTTATTTCAGTTCTTCAATACAAAAAGTGAAACTCATATTATATAGAGTCATTACAAACAAAGTGATCTCTTTCAAGTGTTTATTTCTGTTAATGTTGATGATTATGGCTTACAGCCAATGAAAACACAACAGTCATTATCTCAGTTTTTAAAAATAATAGAAAAAAACACCTGCAAAGGCTTCCTAAGCGTTTAAAAAGGTCCCTTAGTCTGTTTCAGTAGGCTCCACAATCATGGGGAAGACTGCTGACTTGACAGGTGTCCAGAAGGCAGTCATTGACACACTCCACAAGGTCCCAGAGTTCCTATTTTCGTTTGGAAATCAAGGTTCCAGAGTCTGGAGGAAGAGTGGAGAGGCACACAATCCAAGCTGCTTGAGGTCTAGTGTGAAGTTTCCACAATCAGTGATGGTTTGGGGAGCCATGTCATCTGCTGGTGTAGGTCCATTGTGTTTTATCAAGGCCAAAGTCAGCGCAGCCATCTGCCAGGAAATTTTAGAGCACTTCATGCTTCCCTTTGCCGACAAGCTTTTTGGAGATGGAAATTTCATTCTCAAGCAGGACTTGGCACCTATCCACACTGCCAAAAGTACCAATACCTGGTTTAAAAACAACAGTATCACTGTGCTTGATTGGCCAGCAAACTCGCCTGACCATAACCCCATAGAGAATCTATGGGGTATTGTCAAGAGGAAGATGAGAGACACCAGACCCAACAATGCAGACGAGCTGAAGGCTGCTATCAAAGCAACCTGGGCTTCCATAACACCTCAGCAGTGCCACAGGCTGATCGCCTCCATGCCACGCCACATTGATGCAGTAATTGATGAAAAAGGAGCCCCGACCAAGTATTGAGTGCATTTACTTTACATACATTTCAGTAGGCCAACATTTCAGATTTTAAAAATATTTTTCAAGCTGTTATAAAGTATTCTAATTTACTGAGATAATGACTTTAGTGTTTTCATTGGCTGTAAGCCATAATCATCAACATTAACAGAAATAAACACTTGACATAGATCACTCTGTTTGTAATGGCTCTATATAATACATAAGTTTCACTTTTTGTATTGAAGAACTGAAATAAATAAGTATTGATACAATAGAAAAACAGAACTTAATATTTGGTACAGAAACCTTTGTTTGAAATTACAGAGATCAGACGTTTCCTGTAGTTATTGACCAAGTTTGCACACAATGCAGCAGGGATTTTGGCCCACTCCTCCATACAGATCTTCTCCAGATCCTTCAGGTTTTGAGGCTGTCATTGGGCAACATTAAGTTTCAGCTCCCTCCAAAGATTTTCTTTTGGGTTAAGGTCTGGAGACTGTCTAAGCCACTCCAGGACCTTGAAATGCTTCTTATGGGGCCACTCCTTAGTTGCCCTGACTGTGTGTTTCGGGTCATTGTCATGCTGGAAGACCCAGCCAAGACCGATATTCAATGCTGTTACTGAGGGAAGGAGGTTGTTGGCCAAAATCTCGCGATATATGATCCCTTCCATCCTCCCTTCAATACGGGTGCAGACATCCTGTCCCATTTGCAGAAAAGCACCCCCAAAGTATGATGTTTCCCCCACCATGCTTCAAGGTTGGGACGGTGTTCTTGGGGCTGTACTCATCCTTCTTCATCCTTCAAACACGGCGAGTGGAGTTGATATGAAAAGTTCTATTTTGGTCTCATCTGGCCACATGACCTTCTCCCATGCCTCCTCTGGATCATCCAGATGGTCATTGGCGAACTTCACATGTGCTGGCGTGAGCAGGCGGACTTTGCTTTCCTATTGTCCTGTAGCCCATCCCAGCCTTGTGAAGGTCTACAATTTTGTCCCTGGTATTCTTAGACAGCTCTTTGGTCTTGGCCATGGTGGAGAGGTTGGAATGTGATTGACTGAGTGTGTGGACAGGTGTCTTTTATACAGGTAATGGGTTCGAACAGGTGCAATTAATACAGGTAATGAGTGCAGAGTAACAGAGCTTATTAAAGAAAAAAGAACAGGTCTGTGAGAACCAGAATTTTTGCTGGTTGGTAGGTGATCAAATACTTATTTCATGCAATAAAATGCAATTTGATTATTTAAAAATCATACAATGTGATTTTCTGGTTGTTATTTTTAGATTGTGTCTCTCACAGTTGAAGTGTACCAATGATAAAAATTATAGACCTCTCCTTTCTTTGTTGGTGGGAAAACGTGCAAAATCAGCAGTGCATTATATACTTATTTTTCCCACTGTATATACAGTATAAAAGTTCTGGTTCTTGAAAGAAGGGGAGGAAAAAAACTAAGGCGCAAATATGAAAAACCACCATTTTGGGAAAGGGTTAAAATAATTAAAAAAAAAAAAGATGCCTCCTGAATCATTGCGGTTCCAGCAATATTGGTGCTCCTGTGACATCAGTGCATCAGTGGAGCAGCTGCAGCGCTTAATAAATTGAAAAGTTGAGAATGGGCTCCTGTTACTTTGTACTTTGTTGAGTAAAAGCATAAAGACAATAAAGCACAAAACGACAGAAAAAGGTGAAGAGAGTTTGAAAGCTTGTTATTAAAATGTTAACAAAATAGGGACTGTTTCACATTACGCTGGCTCTTTAAGCTGAATAATTACAAACCCATGAAGGAATACCAATGCATCTTATCTTGGGTTGTACATATTCTAAATTCTTATCAGACACTGTACATTCTTTCCTGGATGGAAATGGCAAAGTCTTGGTTAGCCATCTGTATAAATAGAACATATTGCTTGTTAGTTTTCAGTGTTACTGCAGCAGAGCAAATTCCCTTTATCCAGTTAACAAAATAGTGTATCCATATCAAGGGCGGATACTGACAGCTTGGGGCCCATGTACAAGAAATGAGTTCAGGCCCCCTCCTTTTATGGCAACCAGGCTACAGATATACATTTTTTCCCCTGCGTCATTTCTCATTATTACTCATAAATGAATTTATGAACATCTATGGTTTGATTTCTTTGCCTGTGTGGATTGGATGGGTTTTTACCGACATCTGGTGAGAATTTCATATCAATAGCACCTTTAGTAATATATTTACTTAAAAAATTGGTGTCGGGTTCAATACTTATTTCGCCTGCTGTACATATATTACATAGTCTTCTCTCATTATGTATATTGCCACACCTTATCACACAGTGCCCTCTCTTGTTATGTACAGCACAGTCCTCTACATATAGGATTCTCTTGTTATTTTTGTTATTTATAGCCCCCTGTCTTTTTTTTATAGCGTCCTCTCTTCTAGATATAGATTGAAATGATGGCTGATGAAACATGGTAAAGCTTCTTTCCTGATGGAGGCGCTGATGGACTGGTCTTCTGGTCACCGCCTGCTCCATCAGCAGTCATTATATATCTAACAAGAGACGACTGTAATAAAGAGAGGGCGCTGTGAATAACAAAAATAACAAGAATATTCTATGTAAGGGACGGTGCTGTACATAACAAGATAATACTATGTAGTAATAGGACAGTACTGTACACAACAGAGGACGCTACATAATAAGGGACCGCCCCATATGTAACTAAAAAGAATGCTACGTAGTAAGGGACGGTGTTATATACACTGCTCAAAAAAATAAAGGGAACACTTAAACAACACAATGTAACTCCAAGTCAATTACACTTCTGTGAAATCTACCTGTCCAGTTATGAAGCAACACTGATTGTGAATCAATTTCTCCTGCTGTTGTGCAAATGGAACAGACAACTGGTAGAAATGATAGACAATTAGCAAGATACTCCCTATAAAGGAGTGGTTCTGCAAGTTATGACCACCGACCATTTCTCTGTTCTCATCCTTTTTGGCTGTTGTTTTGGTCACTTTTTCAGTTTGACATTGCTCTCACCCCTAGAGGTACATTAGCATTAGGCAGTGTCTACAGTACAGAAGTTGCTCAGGTAGTGCAGTTCATCCAGGATGGCACATCAGTGCGAGCTGTGGCAAGAAGGGTAGCTGTGTCTGTCAGCACAGTGTCCAGAGCATGGAGCAGATACCAGGAGATGTGGAGGGAGCCATAGGAGGGCAACAACCCAGCAGCAGGACCGTTACCTCCTCCTTTGTGCAAGGAGGAACAGGAGGAGCACTGCCAGAGCCCTGCAAGATGACCTCCAGCAGGCCACAAATGTGCATGTGTCTGCACAAACGGTTAGAAACCGACTCCATGAGGGTGGTATGAGGGCCCGACGTCCACAGATGGGGGTTGTGCTTACAGCCCAACACCGTGCAGGACGCTTGGCATTTGTCACAGAACACCAGGATTGGCAAAGTCGCCACTGGCACCCTGTGCTCTTCACAGATGAAAGCAGGTTCACACTGAGCACATGTGACAGAGTCTGGAGACGGCATGGAGAGTGATCTGCTGCCTGCAACATCCTTCAGCATGACCGGTTTAGCAGTGGGTCAGTAATGGTGTGGGGTGGTATTTCTTTGGAGGGCCGCACAGCTCTCCATGTGCTCGCCAGAGGTAGCCTGACTGCCATTAGGTACCGAGATGAGATCCTCAGACCCCTTGTGAGACCATTTGCTGGTGCGGTTGGCCCTGGGTTCCTCCTAATGCAGGACAATGCCAGACCTCATGTGGCTGGAGTGTGTCAGCAGTACCTGCAAGATGAAGGCATTGAAGCTATGGACTGGCCCGCCCATTCACCAGACCTGAATCCGATTGAGCACATCTGGGACATCATGTCTTGCTCCATCCACCGACGTCACTTTGCACCACAGACTGTCCAGGAGTTGGTGGATGCTTTAGACCAGGTCTGGGAGGAGATCCCACAGGAGACCATCCGCAACCTCATCAGCAGCATGTCCAGACGTTGTAGGGAGGTCATACAGGCACGTGGAGGCCACACACAATACTGAGCCTCATTTTGACTTGTTTTAAGGACATTACATCAAAGTTGGATCAGCCTGTAGTGTGTTTTTCCACTTTAATTTTGGGGGTGACTCTAAATCCAGGCCTCCATTGGTTAATAAATTTGATTTCCATTGATGATTTTTGTGTGATTTTGTTGTCAGCACATTCAGCTTTGTACAGAACAAAGTTTTCAATGAGAATATTTCATTCATTCAGATCTAGGATGTGTTATTTTAGTGTTCCCTTTATTTTTTGGAGCAGTGTATAATAAAAGAGGAAACTATGTAATTAAGGACGGCTCTATATATAAAAAGAACGTACACTATATACTAATGGATGGCGCAATACATAATAAGGCTACATTCCTGTATCTATGTGAAGCATCAGTGTGCTTTTTTCTCAGACAGCGCCAATTGAGTTTGTCCTATTCTTATACTCAAAATCAAATCAGAAATAGACATGCTCTGAATCTTGCAGATCTCGTTCTTGGATCCTTGATTTTCACTGATATGTGAATGGATCTGTAGTACTACATTGATGTGCGGAAATTACCATTCCGCAATGGCAGTGAAAAAGGAAAGGATTTGTGACGCCAGGATACACTTAACCTCTGCTTCCAAGTAGTATGGTGTAATGTGGTGCACTCCAGTTAATCTATGAAACAGGGTAGACATAGGGTTAATTGTAACCATGTACTTGTTTAAAGCGAACCTGTCAGTAGGATTTTGCTAAGTAAACTACAGGCTGTGTCATGTTGAGGCTGCTGCACTGATTAATATGATACCTGAGGTGAAGAAATGTCTTGTGGTTCTTGTGTAATCAGTGTTTGCAGTTTTGGGTTAATGATATGCCCGTGCTCCGGGTCGGGACTGTGGGCGAGGTCCTTCCTTGGTGCTCTAGGTCAGATCAGCAAGATAAAACCTGCACACAAGCCGCCCCTGTATGTCTCTCAGGCTGTCTCTATGATGAAGAACATACTTGTGCTTCGGGGCGGGCCTGTGGGCAGGCGTCCACCTGGGTTCAAGTATAATCACACCATCAGGGGCTCTAGTGAAGAACTAGGTGGTCGCTTAGTTATGCACCTTCAGGCTCTCACTGGACCGAGGCACAGTGGTTCCAGAACCATGTACATGACAGCTTGCTAAGGCCATGGAACCCGCTGATTCTCACACCTCTCCAATCCCGAATCTGTACCAATAGTTAACCCATCAGAGAGACCAGCAAGACAAGATCCTGTCTTATCTGTGGACAGTGAACATCTGCCTAGATGCCCTGACATCTGTGACCATACCTACCCAGTCCAAGCTGCGCAACCTCAACAGTGACCATTCAGTACGTAAGTCATGCTCCAGGTCCTGGACCCTGTCTGTCTGCTCCACCATGTTTTGACGGGGATCCTAACCAATGTTGATGGTTCATTAACCAGTGCTCTCTACAGTTTGAATTGCTTGCTCACCAGTTTCCATCCGACCGGGCAAAAGTGGCGTTTCTGATGACCCATCTCGGAGAAGCCCTGGCGTGGCTCAACCCCTTGTGAGAAAGAGGGAATCCTGTCATTTCAGATAGGCAGACCTTCCTGGAGGCGATCCGCAAAATCTTTGACGAGCCGGGCTGAGTCACCTCTGCTGCCTCATCTTTCCTCAGACTGCGCCAGGCGAGTCTGATGGTAGGCCAATAAGCAGTCTGGTTCCGCACTCTGGCATATGAACTTGGCCTGAACAATGAGGTACTAGTAGCTTCCTTCTGAAAGAGATTGTCTGGAATAATAAAGGATGAGCTGGCAGGCCGAGACAACCCTGTTACTCTGGATGACTTAATTTCCCTGGCTATCCTTATCGACCTCAGATTCCATGAGTGCTCCAGAGAGACGACGCGAGAAATAAAACCTTGTCTGGCTCCATCCTTCCACAGACCACTTATTCCTCAGCCCCCTGTGACCGCCATTGCGTCTGAGCCTATTCAGGTCGACCATGTAAAGTTGGCAGAGCAACATCAAGAGATCCATATAGCCAAGGGCTTGTGCTTTTACTGTGGAGGCACAGAAAACCTCATCCGCACCTGTCCCAGGATGTCAGAAAACTCCCAAGCCTAAGACTAGTAGTAGAGGCTACCCTTGGCGAGAGTAATTCCTCTTCACCGTTGACCCTGACTGTATCCGTGACATATACCTTCCAGCAAACAATTTAGAGGTGCATATTTCCCCATTGGCTGAGGCTACACCTTGTGACTCATCACATGGTATAAGAAGGTCCTGAAAGCTATAGGTGCATATTCCCCCATGATGAAGCGGTCATTTATACAAGCGGAACGTGCGTAGGGGACGTGGGGAATCTTCTCACCAGGTTGACGGTCCCATTGGCGTCCATCTCCAACTGCTGGGTATGTTCATGAGTCCAATTATTTAATATGTATTCTCCCTTGAGCCTATTGATAACTACCAAGATGTACTAGGTACTATACCTTCCCTTTGGCTCAGGGTTTAACTTATGGACTCATTAGATACTATCAGTATGTACTATGTATAGGAATGCCCTTGTGACATAGTCACTATTCATGATACCACATTGTAATTGGCGCCACTGACTACTCACAGCTTGAGGTCTGTGTTGATCACTTTTTTGTGCATAAATGTTATATGGATGTTTTTTTGTTAATGATTTTAATCTTTACATGTAATAAAATTTGAATAATCGTTCTAAGCTATTGAATGCTCCATTTTTCTCCTTGTTATAAATTATGGCATGTACAGTACAGACCAAAAGTTTGGACACACCTTCTCATTTAAAGATTTTTCTGTATTTTCATGACTGAAAATTGTACATTCACACTGAAGGCATCAAAACTATGAATTAACACATGTGGAATTATATACTTAACAAAAAAGTGTGAAACAACTGAAAATATATCTTATATTCTAGGTTCTTCAAAGTAGCCACCTTTTGCTTTGATGACTACTTTGCACACTCTTGGCATTCTCTTGATGAGCTTCAAGAGGTAGTCACCGGAAATGGTCTTCCAACAATCTTGAAGGAGTTCCCAGAGATGCTTAGCACTTGTTGGCCCTTTTGCCTTCACTCTGCAGTCCAGTTCACCCCAAACCATCTCGATTAGATTCAGGTCTGGTGACTGTGGAGGCCAGGCCATCTGGCATAGCACCCCATCACTTTCCTTCTTGGTCAAATAGCCCTTACACAGGCTGGAGGTGCCTTTGGGGTCATTGTCCTGTTGAAAAATAAATGATGGCCCAACTAAACGCAAACCGGATGGAATAGCATGCCGCTGCAAGATGCTGTTGTAGCCATGCTGGTTCAGTATGCCTTCAATTTTGAATAAATCCCCAACAGTGTCACCAGCAAAGCACCCCCACACCATCACACCTCCTCCTCCATGCTTCACGGTGGGAACCAGGCATGTAGAGTCCATCCATTCACCTTTTCTGCATCACACAAAGACACAGTGGTTGGCACCAAAGATCTCAAATTTGGACTCATCAGACCAAAGCACAGATTTCCACTGGTCTAATGTCCATTCCTTGTGTTCTTTAGCCCAAACAAGTCTCTTCTGCTTGTTGCCTGTCCTTAGCAGTGGTTTCCTAGCAGCTATTTTACCATGAAGGCCTGCTGCACAAAGTCTCCTCTTAACAGTTGTTGAAGAGATGTGTCTGCTGCTAGAACTCTGTGTGGCATTGACCTGGTCTCTAATCTGAGCTGCTGTTAACCTGCGATTTCTGAGGCTGGTGACTTGGATAAACTTATCCTCAGAAGCAGAGGTGACTCTTGGTCTTCCTTTCCTGGGGCAGTCCTCATGTGAGCCAGTTTCTTTGTAGCGCTTGATGGTTTTTGCAACTGCACTTGGGGACACTTTCAAAGTTTTCCCAATTTTTCAGACTGACTGACCTTCATTTCTTAAAGTAATGATGGCCACTCGTTTTTCTTTACTTAGCTGCTTTTTTCTTGCCATAATACAAATTCTAACAGTCTATTCAGTAGGACTATCAGCTGTTTTTTTCCCCTGACTTCTGCACAACGCAACTGATGGTCCCAACCCCAATTATAAGGCAAGAAATCCCACTTATTAAACCTTACAGGGTACACCTGTGAAGTGAAAACCATTTCCGGTGACTACCTCTTGAAGCTCATCAAGAGAATGCCAAGAGTGTGCAAAGCAGTCATCAAAGCAAAAGATGGCTACTTTGAAGAACCTAGAATATAAGACATATTTTCAGTTGTTTCACACTTTTTTGTTAAGTATGTAATTCCACATGTGTTAATTCATAGTTTTGAAGCCTTCAGTGTGAATGTACAATTTTCATAGTCATGAAAATAAAGAAAAATCTTTAAATGAGAAGGTGTGGAGTTGTTTTTGGGGGACAAAAGGGGCACTGTTCCCACTTTTGAACTTCTAATCATGATGTTTGTGATGCAAATGGGTTGTTGTATAATGTATCCGTGACATGTAGAGGTCCCTGGTTGGTTGAGACTTCGTACTTGGATTCCGATGCGACAGGGAACTTAATGCAGCAAGCAGTGGTATATTGTTACCATATTCCCATTCGACTCCTCCAGAACTCGTTATTGTTGTCATCTGTCAATGGGATGGTCCTATCCGAAACCGTACGGGTGGTCACCGAGCAGGTAGAGCTCCGGATAGGAATGATGCACACAGAGAGGATTGCCTTCTACGTGCTTCCCAGTCTGTCTCGTCCGCTTGTCCTGGGTCTTCCGTAGCTCCGTATTCATGAACCCGTCCTTGACTGGAGATCCAGAGAGGTGCTTAGTTGGGGACAGTCTTGTCATGAGAAGTGTCTTGTACCTGTACATCAGTCAGGCCGCCTGTAGCACCATCCTCTCTGCCGGGGCTACCATCCTCCCACTGGTCATATGCTGACTTCTTCAACAAAAAGGAAGCAGAGACGCTGCCCCCACATAGGCCGTACGGCTGTCCCATTGACCTGCTCCTGGGATCTTCACTTTCACGAGAATATTCTGTGGACTGAAGAGGCAAAAGATGAATTTTTTGGAAGGTCTACATCTGGTGTAGAAGGAAAACAGCATTTCAGGAAAGGAATATCATACTAACAGTATGGTGGTGGTAGTGTGATGGTCTGGGGATGTTTTTCTGCTTCAGAACCTGGAAGATTTGTTGTGGTAAATGGAACCATAAAGTCATGCAAGGTGAGGGAAGGAACAAGTGTACAACAACGGGAAGTGGGGGAAGGGAGCCCAACAACTAGGGAAAGGGAGAGGGGAGACCCCTAAGCATATCTAATATCACCCTGACTACTCTATTGTCCCTATATAGGTTCCATACCTATCGCTGAGCAGGAAACCTAATCCCTGAATGTCCCTAGAGCTAGGTCCTAGGTAGGGAGGGGAATGGGTGAACACTAGTCAGGCCCGACTGTAACTAAAGACAACAAGGTAAACAAACAAAGGGGATACACTTAGCTTGAGAAGACACCAGAGAGATAACTCCAACTGTCCTCCAAGGGAAGTTCAAGAAGAAACTAGCCAACTAATAGTACTCCAGGCATGGACAGAGAAACATAGAGCTATCACCGGCGACTCTCTGGAGACACTGAGAGTTTTTAACTACCAAGCAAGGGTGTGTTTATTAGCAGCAGAAGGTGGAGGTCACTGCTGGTTCCTAAAGAAAGAAGGATATCACTACAATACAGAGATGAGAGGATCAAGAAGGCGCCTGCAATGCCAAGCGTAGTGACCTTCTACAGCCGGATCCAGAGCGACTGTCTATCACAGTTGATACACCTGTGACAGTACCCCCCCTTCTACTAGTGGCCTCCGGACACTCAGGACCAGGTTTCTCAGGATGAGAGGTGTGGAATGAACGAACCAGCCTAGGGGCGTTCATCTCTGATTCCGAAACCCACATCCTTTCCTCTGAGCCATAACCCCTCCAGTGCACCAAGTACTGGTGGGAACGATGCTGGAGATGAGAAACCACAATCGTCAAAATTTGAAACTCCAGATTACTATCAACCATGATTGGGGTCAGCGGCAGGGGAGAGGATTCAAGAGGTTCTACATATTTCTTGAGCAGAGACCTTTGAAACACATTGTGGATCTTAAGGGCCTGAGGTAGCTCAAGACGAAACGCTGCTGAGTTAATGACGGCGGTTATTTTATAGGGACCAATAAATCTAGGTCCCAGCTTCCAGGAAGGAACCTTCAGCTTGATTTTCCTGGTAGACAACCACAAAAAGTCATTCACACATAGGTCCGGACCTGGCAAGCGTTTTCTGTCAGTCATACGTTTGTTTCTCCCATGATCTTCAAATTACTCTGAACTCCCAGCCACACAGAGGAGAGCGACAAAGCAAAACGTTCCTCCTCAGGAACTCCCGAAGCTCCTCCCCCACTAAAAGTACCAAACTGTGGATGGAAACCGTATGCACCAAAGAACGGTGACCTGCCGGTAGATTCTTGGCGATGATTGTTAATAGCAAACTCGGCCAACGGAAAGTAAGATGCCCAATCCTCCTGGTTCTCGGAGACAAAACACCTGAGGAAAGTCTCTAAATTCTGATTAGTGCACACGGTCTGTCCATTCGACTGAGGATGGAAGGCAGAGGAGAAGGACAGCTGCACCCACAGTCGAGTACAGAAAGCTTTCCAGAACTTAGAAACAAACTGGGTTCCCCGTTCTGACACCACATCGGAGGGAACCCCGTGAAGCTTCATGATCTCATTTATAAATACCTGAGCAACAGTCTTGGCATTCGGAAGTGCCAGTAATGCAACGTACTGAACCTATCTACAACCACCAGAACCACAGTCTTGCCTGCAAATACCAGTAGATCAGTAATAAAACCCATGGACAAGTGTGGAATAGGTAGTGGAAGAAGAAACTAGCCACCTACTAGTATTCCAGGCATGGACAGAGAAACATAGAACTATCACCGGTGATTCTCTGAAGACACTGAGAGTTTTTAACTACCAAGCAAGGGTGTGTCAATTAGCAGCAGAAGGTGGAGGTCGCTGCTGGGTCCTAAAGGAAGAAGGATATCACTACACTACAGAGATGAGAGGATCAAGAAGGCGTATGCAATGCTAAGCGCAGTGACCTTCTACAGCCGGATCTAGAGCGACTGTCACACTCGATACACCCATGACACATGAATTCTGCTGTCTACCAAAAATTCCTGAAGGAGAATGTCTGGCCATCTGTTCGTGACCTCAAGCTGAAGCGCACTTGGGTTCTGCAAGCAGTACAATGATCTAAAACACACCAGGAAGTCCACCTCTGAATGGCTTAAAGGGAGTCTGTCACCCCCTGGGAGACATCAGACCTCTACTATGGGCATACAGGTTATAGAAAAGTAAATCTATACATACCTGTATGGCCCAAAGTAGAGGCTTGATTGCAGAGAAATATGTTTTTATCAACTCTGTTTTGCACAGGCTTGGCGTCCGGGGGACGCCAAGAAATCCCCACCTGTTTATTTAATCCCTCGTAATCTCCGCCTATGTGCTTATTTATCATATTACCCCTTCCCTGCATGTCACAGGGCCCTGTGACATGCACTGGTCTCCCTCACTTCCTGGGCATTCGCAAAGTCCCGCTCACATAGAGCATGCTTTGTTCCCTCTAGGCCCAGTTTGTCACTGACTCCCTAGCGCCTGCACAATAGAATCCTGCGGTGCAGTGCACAGGTAGACTGGACCGGGAGGGAACAAAGCGCGCTCTATGTGAGCGCCACTTTGCGCATGCCCAGGAAGTGGGGGAGACCAGTGCATGTCACAGGGCCCTGTGACATGCAGGGAAGGGGGGAATATGATAAATAAACACATAGGCGGGGATTACTAAGAAGATAGGTGAGGATTTTTTGGCGTCCCCCGGACGCCAAGCCTGTGCAAAACAGAGCTGATTAAAACAGATTTCTCTGTATCAAACCTCTACTATGGGCCATACAGATATATATAGATTTACTTTTCTATAACCTGTATGCCCAATTTAGAGGTCTGATATCTATCAGGGGGTGACAGATTCCCTTTAATAAAAACAAAATTAAGACTTTGGAGTGGCCTAGTCAAAGTCCTGACCTTAAGCCAATTGTGATTTTTGTGCATGACCTTAAAAAGGCAGTTTATGCTCAAACCCTCCAATGTGGCTGAATGACAACAATTTTGCAAAGATGAGTGGGTCAAAATTCCTCCAGAGCGTTGTAAAAGACTCATTACCAGTTATCACAAACGCTTGATTGCAGTTGCTGCTGTTAAGGGTGGCCCAACCAGTTATTAGGTTTAGGGGGCTATCACTTTTTCACACAGGGTCCTGTAGGCTTTTTCCCTAAACAATAAAGACCTTCATTTACAAACTGCACTTTGTGTTTACTTGTGTTCTCTTTGTCTAATATTTAAATTTGTTTTGTGATCGGAAACATATAAGTGTGACAAACATGCAAAATAATAAGAAATCAGGAGGGGGACATACACTTTTTCACACCAATGTATTTCATGCAATAAAATGCAAATTAATTATGTAAAAATACAATCTGATTTTCTGGTTTTGCATTTTAGATTCTGTCTCTCACAGTTGAAGTGTACCTACGATAAAGATTACAGACCTCTCCATTCTTTGTAGGTGGGAAAACTTGCAAAATCGGCCGACTATCAAATACTTATTTTCCCCACTGTAAAATGATTGATGCGTTGTTGTTGTTTTGAAGGAAAATTGTGGTCACACAAAATATTGATTTGATTTAGATTTCTCTTTTGCTCAGACACTAGAAATCAGCATACCATTTTAATTAAAAGTTTTTCTTTTGGGGAAAGAGATAATCCTCTTGTTTCTGAGGCATCCAAACTCCCAGAGTAGCCCTGTTTGTATTGTTAACCCTGTAAAGTTTCCTGCTCACTGTGTTGTTTTTGTTAAAACAGAGAAAGAAACAATAAACTCACTTCTTTGAACACTAGTACAAAAAGAGGGAAAGGAAAAAGTAGGAGGAAGCTCAACATGCTTGAGGGGCGTCTCTTCCTCCTCCCAATCACTAGCAGTACAGTGAAGCTTCGCAGAGACTCAAGAGTATACATCTCTGAAATCTTGCTTTTACATTACAAAGCAATGGAGGTGGTGACTCCTATTCCTAGGATATGAAGCGGATGCCCTCCTAAAGAAATCCCATTTGCACTCTGCTTAACTTGGAAGTGAGATCTCAGGAAACAGAGCACTTCTTCACAACAAACTTATCAAGAACAGTTGGCACCCTGTTAATAGGTACGCCTGTATAACTTTCCCTTTGTTGCAGCTGTAAATAATGGAAAGTGTTATTATTTCTAGTTTCTCATTTATAAATGTGATTCAAGGAGTTATAGGTTTCTGTCCAATGTGGCCTAGATTAACGGGTCTAGAAAAACAAGAAATAGCTGCAGCTCACAGGCACTTTGCCAAATTGTTTGGAGAGCAATGCACAGGATCACTTCCTAGAAGCGTCGTTCTCCTTACACATGTGAACCTGTAACAATGTGTTTTATCTTTGTAACCCAAGCATGCAAAACTACAAAGATTAACGTGTAATGCATTACTTCCCAATCTAGTTTCCATAGAGGACAAAATATCCCCCCTCCCCATTGTAACCCCACAATTATCCCTATAATTAGATTGATGCTGCTGCTATCTTCTGGAGGTACTCCTTAGCGAGTTCCTAAGAACACCATGGTGGTTCGTGAACATTACTCCAGCTTCACCTATAAGGAACTTTAGCATATTTTGGAATATGTCTCTAATTGCACTTTACCCTCATGTATTCAAGATCCAGGGGGGAAACTGCTGGCATTCAGAAAGATTAAGTCAGCAAGTGGTTAAAATAGAAAGAATATGGGAAGCAGTGAGTAAATGACTTTTGCCTGTTCCATTTCGTGCTCATATCAAGGACACTTAGCGGCATGGTACACTTCATGACCGGAAATGTCACAACACTAGTGCCAAAGTACTTTGGTGGGAACTATAGTGGTCAGTTTACATAAATTCTTGGCATTAAGGGATATGATGGGAATAAATTCCCAAGTGGCACATGCCAATGCCTTACAGTAATTGTGAGTTTTGGGCCAGAATTATTCCTTGTTAGCCTTATATGATTAAATGAGAATGAAATCATGATGAGCCAATTTATAGAATCCATAATTGTTGTTTTCTGTATTTGTGAGTCCAGGATGAAGACTTATCTTTCTGTCTATTACCTTATACAATTCTGTGGCCATTCCTGGATTTTCACCAACATGACAGCCAGGCTGCTTTTCTTTGGAAAAGGTATTTAAAGTTCTAATCAAGTGATATCAGAAGTTTTGTTTTCCATCACATGCGCCAATGTAGAACGAGCAGATTAACTGTTTATAATCTTCTGACAATATCTTTACCAAAATAAATGATCATATTAGTCTGGATGTAATGATATTCACAACATACTTGTAATTGTGAAAAAAAAAACAGAATAAAACAGTGTGAAACAAAAGACTCCAGGATATTCTGTACTGTGTAGCCCATATCGGAGAGTACCGCTGCTTACAAACATACTGGAGATATATCTATAAATGAGAAATAACCTCATAGGGTTCTATGTACATAATTCTCTACATGTGTTCCCTGAGCTTTACATAACATATACTGTAACTCCCAACAGGGGGCTGACTGGCAAATTTCAGCAGCCTGGGGGGAACACATACAGCAGTAGCCCACGAGTTTCGGCAGCCCATCTTTTAAGTTGCTTACCTCAGGCTGCATAAAGCAGCAGAGGTAACAAGGCTTTAAAAAACGATGATTGCTTGATAATGTATCTAGGATTGCTCGTAACATTCATATTTGTAAAAAAAAATGTATTCAAAGTATTCAAAGGTAGCGCTGTACAAACTGTATTAATCACATCAATAATGCTTAGGTTAAACTATCTTTTTGCCAGGTATACAGTTTTTTTTAGCACTATAGTGTTTGTAGGGGGCTGGGGGTGATGAAGACGTCGAGTTGAAGATGGGATTAATAATTGTTATATGTGTTGATGGTTATTTATGTGATAAAAGTGTTTCTTGTGTGAAATCCCTATGGCTGATTATTGTATGCCGGTTCTCCTATAGGCTTTGACTAGGGCCATCCCTGGGGTGCGGGAGGTCTGCCCAGAAGGGGGAACTATACAATAGAGATAGGGATTTAGTACACTACACTGCTTAGACACTAGGTAGTTAATACTGAGGTTACATCACTAGCTGGGAGGAGTTACAGCATTAGAGCAGTTTTTATAGAAAATCATTTCGGGGTTGCAGACAGTCTAGTCTAGGGAGTAGTGAGGAGCAGTAGGCAGAGTGAGACTGCCGATAGGGGAGACCTGTGTCAGGCCACCTCATTCCTGGGTTCAATACCCGATTGCACAGGACCGGTGTAGGTTCTGTCCCATGAACATAGAGAGACAGAGTGTGGAGGAAGACTGAGCAGGAAGGAAAACAGACTCCATCTGCAGTAGCAGCAGTGAAGAAGTGTTTTACTAGTGCAAGTTATCAGAACAGAATGAGGACACATTTGAGACAGAATCTGGACGCCGGCACAGTCCTACGCTCATGACCTGTCAGAGGTGCTCAAAGCAAGGCCTCTATATTCTTAGAGGGGAGATTCACTAACCAAAGAACTTGACTTGATCTGTATACTGCAGCCATGTATGGAAGAATTGCACAGTAAAAGTGAGTCTGTTAACCTGGATCTGCGACCTCCTCTCTTGCTTGAAGTCAGTTTCAGTTCCACGAACGGTGTAACAGTGAGTACAGCAAATCCTCCATAGCAGCACACACTGCGGTCTCAGTCCTTAATAGTAGAGGGGGCATTGGGCGAAGAGAATATAGTTTTGGCACACAGCGTGATTGTAACAGCCCTGGATGCTCCGCTCTACAAGTGGTGCTGCGACCAGGATACGAGGCCCTGGAAAGTAAAGAAATGGAAGAAAATTAAGAAAATAAAGAAAGTGCTTAAACCAAGAAAGAGGAAAGAAACAAGTACCTTGCAGGTGAAGGAAAAGATGAAAAATGCCAGAATGGTGGATGGCGACGCCAGAATGGTGGATGGCGGGAAGTTAAGTGACAGAAAAGAAGAATTAAGTACCTTAAAAGTGAATAGTGATGTAAGTGCCAGAATGGTGGATGGTGATGTGTTTTCCAAAATGGCGGACAGCAACGTGGTTCCCAAGATGGCGACGACCGCGTGTCCGAGGAGAAGAAGTTCGGCCCATCGTGGGCGTGGTAAGAGACCAAAGGTGCGAAGATGGCGAGTACGGCGCACCGGACGGCCACCCCTCACAAGGTGTTCCAGGATTAAGATCCTGCCCAGAAGAGGTGGAGCCATACGGAAGAAAGGGGGTACCAGGAGGAGAGAGGTCTCACCTGGTAAGAGACAACAAGATCAGGGGGCGGGTCAAGAGGATGAGTCCGGAGGAGTGACTGTGGAGATGTTGTCCGCGTTACTGGTGCGACCGCCGGAAAGGCGGGGTTTATCGAGTGGGAGGCGCACCAGAAGTGACTGGCCGGCGCCATTGTTTCCAGCACAGTGAGCTTGTGGACGTGTTGAGGGAGCTGCTATGGAGTAAAATGAGCCACACAGTGTGCTATACTAAAGGATCGGAGGACATGGACTGTACCTTGGATGATGAATTAATCTATGTGACAACCCCGGGGGCCGCAGCCGGGAAAGTTGTATTGGAGGAGGCGGAAGAAGTCCCCATGTTGGCCGCCGCATGCTGGGAGGCCATACCGAGACCGGAGCTGGGTCTGGTCCAGCACAAGATCAGCGTGACCTATTGGACCCAGATGGACGGGGAGGACGGGATGCCGCCATTAGATTGGATCAGCGAGTCAGGTCGGTGCACTCCCCCTGGGCCATCTGTATCCCTTCAGGTGGCCGAAGAGGAAGAAGAGCTTCCCCTTCCCGCCTTGCTTCCCCTGAGAGCTCCCATCACGCGGCCGGTCCCCGCTCCACGGCCTGCCCCTCAGTCTGCTTTTATCCCGCTGTCAGCACCCGAGTCACCACCATGGTCCACGCCCGACGTGTTTGACTGGGACAACGGGTGTTAGGACCCCCCTATCTGCTCAGAGTCTTCCCCCCTCAGCTTCTGATGGCCGAGGGAGCTACCGGACGTGGTGGAGGAGTGCATGCAGGCTGATGAGTTCGCGCGGGAATGGCTGTCGGGCCAGAGGCGGGCTTAGTTCGAGGAGCAGTGCACCGAGAGGAGGGTGGTGGATTTCAATATGCTCAGAGGATTTGCCGTACCGCCTGCATACTTTACATGTCAGAGAAAAAGTAAACTTTATGAAGGTCTGGTGTAGAAAAGGCTGGTATGCCGTGGGTGTCACGCGCCCCTCCTCAGCTGAGGAGACCGCTCGCTGGGAAGAGGAAGCGGCATTCGAACGGGCGGAACATCATCAGCAGCTACACCTACCAACGTCTACCCAGCCCTCCGACACCCAGAAGCCGTCTCGGACCATGGAGACAGGCACACAGACCCAGGAACCGAAAAGTTTCACTCTGGCTTCTTCAACACCTGCAACACCCCCAGTGGCCGTCTCAAGCGTCTACATTAACAGTGCCACCAATGTGGTAATGACTGGGGCTAATGTCCAAAAGTAGACAAGGGGAGACAGAGATACCCCGATGACCCGTGGAGGTGGGATCGCCCTCCGTCTCCAAACACCTGTGTCCGGTTAATTCAGGATGACTACTTTAAGAAGCTAAGGAAGTGAATCTCTTTGTTGCTCCCCTGCAGCTGTCCCATGAGGCCGAGTTTGAGGCCAGTCTGAGCCACAAGGCTCTACTTCTACTGTCCGGGTACACAGTCTAAAACCCCTCCCCCACACACACAGTGTAAAGTATAGTAGACTTCCCCCCCCCCCAGCTCCTCATAATATGCATGGTAACATACACCCTTCACTTCATAATATACATGTTAGCAGACCTTTTAGAATATGTAGTTCTCCACCCAGCCCGCCACAGTACACAGTGATGCATAGCCTGAATCCTGTCACCACACAGGAAGGAGGCAGAGCCAGCACTGAGCACCGCACAGGAGGGAGGCGGAGCCAGCACTGAGCACTAAGTACCCCACAGGAGGGAGGCGGAGCCAGCACTGAGCACCGCACAGGAGGGAGGCGGAGCCAGCACTGAGCACCGCACAGGAGGGAGGCGGAGCCAGCACGGAGCACCGCACAGGAGGGAGGCGGAGCCAGCACTGAGCACTGCACAGGAGGGAGGCGGAGCCAGCACTAAGTACCCCACAGGAGGGAGGCGGAGCCAGCACTGAGCACCGCACAGGAGGGAGGCGGAGCCAGCACTGAGCACCACAGGTCCTGAATGCAAAGATGTACAGCCGGGAATCTTCCTCAACCAGGCGTGCTATGTGATAGGATGCAGCACGCACAGCATGCTGTATGGGCGCGTCTGCTACCAGTCTTCTATATTTAAAGATACAGAGCTGCCGGGTGGCCCTAAACAGCTGCGAGGGGACTAGCCGGGGAGACATATTCCCCTCTATCCCCCCCGACCGAGCCCGCCTCTGCTCCTAATATTATAAGGGGTTCTATGGTCTTATTTATCAGGACAGCATATGATAGTGAGAGAAACACTGAGCCTGGCGATATTTAGTATTTCAGATATTTTCTCTTTCCCCGCCATACAGAGGGGTTCACGCTCAGTGTCTCCCCTCTCTCCTATGTGTCCCTCAGAAAATAGAGCATAGGATACCTTACAGATGAACATCAAGAGTGACTAGAAACAGAGGACCAGCACCTGACACAGCAGTTTTGTACGTCTATGTTTACAACTTATGTTTTTGCAGCTTTTCTTTTGCTGTGTTTTTTTATGTAAATTAAAAGCTGCTTTTTACAGTACGAGAAGACACTATGAGATCAGAAATCTCATGCACACGCTTGTTTTTTTTTTCCTGACTGAAATAGAAAACTGCTGTGGTGTTGAAAACTGCAGCATGTCACTTCTTTCAGGGTTTTTTCACCCATAGAAAGCAATGTGTAAGTGCAAAAATGCAGCAAAAACACAGCTATCGGTTTTTACAGCGTTTTTGGTGAAAAAAAACGCAGGTACAGAAGGATGTGAAAAATTACTTTTAATGATTTTCCCAAGTATAAACCATAATGTCTTGGTATCCTCACATGAGCATGGACGTTAGTAATTTTTTAATTGCAACGTAATTTGCACTTTATTTTTTTTAACGCAATCCTATTGTTTCTCTTGACTCCAAGCATAGTGATAATTAGAAAATTAGTGATAATTTAATTAGTGCTATGTGTTAAAGTAAATTCAATACCCTACCAATGTGCTAGTGTAAACCTTTGTGTTCCCTCACTGTTTTTACATTGGCAATTGTGTATTTTTTCATGAACTCATGCAATCTTAGTTCATGGCTGCACTTCATACATAAATCCAGCTTTTTTCAGAATAGTCATTATTTTTTCAGCGATAAAAAAACTTGTTCCCCTAAAAAATTTGATCAAATTGCCCTTTTTCCAAAAAATGTTTTATGGTTTCACATCTTTCATTAGTGGCCTAATACCATGCATTGTTTATGCTTGCAAGGGGGAGGCAAAGCTGAACTTTGGGATCCTGAAAAACGCAGTAAAAAATGCAACAAAAAATGCAGCAAAACCTGTACTTTGGCCAGAGCTTTTTTACTGTCAAGAGATCAGGTTTTGGGCGCGTTCAGACATCCATATAAATCAGTCCGAGATCGGACTGCAATGCACGGACTGGCCGACGGTTCTCCTAACCTGAGCCTGACAGCTGCATAGAAATACATGAAGCTATCACGCTTGGGTCAGGAGACCTGCCGCCGGCCAGTCAGTGCATTGCAATCCGATCTCTGTCTCATCTACCATTTTATGGGAACGTCTGACTGTGCCATTTGGTTGCAGAAAAAAGTGCAGGAAAAAAAGCAGCGTGTGAACATAGCCTAAGGCCTAATTCAGACATCAGTGATTTTTCATGTATGCTAAAAGCAGTAGAGTAAAGAGTATTTTGTCAGTTCTTCAGTTTTTACCATCAGTGTTTCATCAATGATGTCAACTGATGCAAAAGTAAATAAGCTGTAAATCTTCTCCTATCCATTACAATGTTAATTACGGACAGCACATGCCATCCATGTGCTGTCCGTGATTTTCATGGACCCGTAGACTTACATTCATCATTTTGATTCGTGACTCGAATACAAATGAACATGTTCCCGTAATTTCTGCAGACCACTCAGTCCCCCCAAAAAAACATGGACATGTGAACAGCCCCATCAACAATAATGGATACGTTTTCTAACCATGGATAGAAAATGATTGTGAAGAGCGGAGTTCTGAATGAGGAGTGATGTACAATACAAAGTTATATTGTGGTACCGTGTTAGCCAGAAAAATCGATGTAAATACTTTTATGCCCAAAAATGACAAAAGTATTCTCGGAGTGATACCTTTATTAGCTAATGAGAAAAAATATATATATATGCAAGCTTTCAGAGCACAGAGGCTCCTTCATCAGGCAGGATTACAAATTGCCTGACGAAGGAGCCTCTGTGCTCTGAAAGCTTGCATACATATATTTTTTCTGGTTAGCCAATAAAGGTATCACTCCAAGAATACTTTTGTCATTTTTGGTCATAAAAGTATTTACACAAATGAGGAGTGGAATTTTTATAGGGGATATATCCCCCACAAGGCTGCGTGCTTAATTTATACAGTCAGTTTGGGCTGACAGACTCCCTTTAAAAAAAAAAACTTGGCCATCCGTCTACTAATTCTACATCATAACGTTGTTTAGGTATACAGGAAAAAGGACTCCTTGAAGGAGGAGTGAGGGTACAGGCCATCGGGCCTAGAGCGTGCATGCTATAGTTTCACACATCATCACCTTCCAGAGAATTCCAACAAGCTGTCAGTTTTCCACCACCGAGATGGTTTTAAATGCCATATGCTTATATTATAAAGTTTTCTGAGTTTTATAACATTTATTTTTTTTATTGCCAAGATATATTGCTAAAATCAACTTTAGTGAAGTTATACAGTTGCTTGTACTTTTTCTCATTTAAATATTTGCCACAACATGATTCTCTTTTAGGCTAAGTTCCCATGGAGGAGTATTTGCTGCATTTTTTCTACACCAAGGCTGTGTTCACATAATGCGTTTGCAGTGTGTTTTCAATGCGATTTTTCAAAAACGCTAGAAAAACATGGCCTTTTTACTGTGTGAACACAGCGTAAATAAGGTAAATTTGCTTTTTTTTTTCATTGTGTTTTTAGTGCTTTTTTTTTTACCTACGTTTTTATCGTCTTTCCTTACAGTGCAGTTTTGGTCTCTTTTTAGTGTTGTGTGTTCAATAAAACTGCTTTGTTTTGAATACTTTCTGTAATTTACCTTTGTTAAAACTTTATTGACAATAATGATGGCCATGTGCGAAACACTTGTGTTGTTACGTAGTAGACTGCCTCTTGGTGTCCGCCTCCAGTAGGTGCATACTCTTGAAAATGATGCACGACAGAGAGCACGTTCGCTCTGCCAGCACCATTATAGTCTATGGCCCCATCAGCATCACCGTTTTGTGGAGGGGTTCGGACACAAGCCCGGATGGACCCACGAACGTGTCGAAAAGTGCAATGTGAAAGCACCCTAACACTTCTATTCTAAAATCTACTGTGAACAGATTCTTTTGCAGATACGTTCTATACAATTGGACTAGTAATGCAAGCCTGCCAGTTAATCTCTGTCCTGGAGCTGCTCCATATTCTAATGGATTTAGAGCAACAATCATTTCTGCCAAGATTTTTTCAGGTAGACATTTAACTGTTTAATACATTTGTGTTTGTCTTGCTGATGTGCCATGTAACGGCAGAATTACTGCTCCATACCGTCTCCGAATTGCACAAAGTCATAATAGAGCACTCAGACTGTACCATGCATACAGCTCTTCGCGGCTCCTATAGCCTCATTCACACAACTTCCTTTTTTTACACGCCAATTTGTTAGCTCTCTATATATAGAAGACGAAAAACAGAATGTGCTCAATACAATTTAGTAAGTTGGAGCTCCTGTGCCTCAATGAAAAATCTGTAACAGATTCCGTCCCCTACTATGTGCCATTTACAAGCATTGGTATCTTCATATGTGGTAGAGGGGTTCCCCAAACCCCAAAGACCTGGGTGCAACTGTTACCTCTGTACCCGAGTGCCGAATGTTGATAAAAAGGAAAGGAAGATATTTTCAGTAAATTTTCCACATGGTGGTTATGACCCTTAGAAGTTGTTCTCAAATGTCATATTTTCTCCAGGAAATTGGGCAATTGAGCATTTTACTAGTTCTGTGAACGCCAGCCTATTGGAATGGTGCATTCATACACTGCTCTCCTTTATAGGTAACAGAAAGACTAATCATCTTGTTTCTGGTAGTCAGCAGCCAAGAAGAAGTGCAGAGCAAATGTATAGTGTGTTTTCTCTTCTTCCTCTGGAATCTGTGGGACGTTATCAGGTAAGATTCATCTTCTGAGGATGTAAAGTATTCTTGCACTGAAACAGATTTTCCTTCTAAACGTTCTAACCTCTATGTTGCATCATTACTGGCTGCAAAATGACTTACAGTGCTGGCCAAAAGTATTGGCACCCCTGAAATTCTGTCAGATAATACTCAGTTTCTTCCTGAACATGATTGCAATCACAAATTCTTTGGTATTATTATCTTCATTTAATTTGTCTTCAATGAAAAAAACACAAAAAGAATTGTCCTAAAGCCAAATTGGATATAATTCCACACCAAACCTAAAAAAGGGGGTGGACAAAAGTATTGGCACCCTTTGAAAAATCATGTGATGCTTCTCTAATTCGTGTAATTAACAGCACCTGTAACTTACCTGTGGCACCTAACAGGTGTTGGCAATAACTAAATCACACTTGCAGCCAGTTAACATGGATTAAAGTTGACTCAACCTCTGTCCTGTGTCCTTGTGTGTACCACATTGAGCATGGAGAAAAGAAAGAAGACCAAA
This sequence comes from Phyllobates terribilis, assembly GCF_046119375.1. Classification (NCBI taxonomy): domain Eukaryota; kingdom Metazoa; phylum Chordata; class Amphibia; order Anura; family Dendrobatidae; genus Phyllobates; species Phyllobates terribilis. The sequence goes on along the minus strand of NW_027362761.1, from coordinate 112,112,330 downwards.
GAACTGTCTGAGGACTTGAGAAACCAAATTGTGAGGAAGCATGAGCAATCTCAAGGCTACAAGTCCATCTCCAAAGACCTGAATGTTCCTGTGTCTTCCGTGTGCAGTGTCATCAAGAAGTTTAAAGCCCATGGCACTGTGGCTAACCTCCCTAGATGTGGACGGAAAAGAAAAATTGACGAGAGATTTCAACGCAAGATTGTGCGAATGGTGGATAAAGAACCTCTACTAACATCCAAGCAAGTTCAAGCTGCCCTGCAGTCCGAGGGTACAACAGTGTCAACCCGTACTATCCGTCGACGTCTGAATGAAAAGGGACTGCATGGTAGGATACCCAGGAAGACCCCACTTCTTACCCCGAGACCTAAAAAAGCCAGGCTGGAGTTTGCCAAAACTTACCAGAGAAAGCCTAAAACGTTTTGGAAGAATTTTCTCTGGTCAGATGAGACAAAAGTAGAGCTTTTTGGGAAAAAGCATCAACATAGAGTGTACAGGAAAAAAAAAGAGGCATTCAAAGAAAAGAACACGGTCCCTACAGTCAAACATGGCGGAGGTTCCCTGATGTTTTGGGGTTGCTTTGCTGCCTCTGGCACTGGATTGCTTGACCGTGTGCATGGCATTATGAAGTCTGAAGACTACCAACAAATTTTGCAGCATAATGTAGGGCCCAGTGTGAGAAAACTGGGTCTCCCTCAGAGGTTATGGGTCTTCCAACAGGACAATGACCCAAAACACACTTCCAAAAGCACTATAAAATGGTTTGAGAGAAAGCACTGGAGACTTCTAAGGTGGCCAGCAATGAGTCCAGACCTGAATCCCATAAAACACCTGTGGAGAGATCTCAAAATGGCAGTTTGGAGAAGGCACCCTTCAAATATCAGGGACCTGGAGCAGTTTGCCAAAGAAGAATGGTCTACAATTCCAGCAGAGCATTGTAAGAAACTCACTGATGGTTACCGGAAGCGATTGTTTGCAGTTATTTTGGCTAAAGGTTGTGCAACCAAGTATTAGGCTGAGGGTGCCAATACTTTTGTCCGGCCCTTTTTTGGAGTTTTGTGCGAAATGATCAATGATTTGATTTTTGCTTCATTCTCTTTTGTGTTTTTTCCTTGCAAGCAAATTAAATGAAGAGAATAATACCAAAGAATTTGTGATTGCAATCATTTTCAGGAAGAAACTAAGTATTATCTGACAGAATTGCAGGGGTGCCAATACTTTTGGCCAGCACTGTAGCTGAGAATCCAAGTGAGCTCCTTTTGACGGGAAAGTTTACAACGCTAATCTTCCTTCTTCTGAGCGCTTCACTGCTGCTTTAAGACCACAAAGGTCAACTCAACTTTCATGTGGTTTTATAAATTTGGTATAAGTTGTTTTTTTTTAAAGTGAAGCTGAAATCACACTTCCCCCTTTTTTCTCGTCCGCTAAAAACCTGGTTCATTTTTCATCAGTGTGCTGGATCTGATTTTCATCCATTTTGGGTCTGTGTGTCCATGTTTATCCTCCATGTGTCATCTGTTTTCATCATATGCAAAAAAAAAAAATGAAGATTTCCTGAACTTATTACTGAAAGTACGAGGTGCAGCCAGAGCGCTTTTCAGCTTTGTTTTGTCCTCTTAGAAATTGATGAACTATAATTTTGTTAGGATACTTTATCAATAACATCCATAGATAATTATTCAAAGTTGGTAGCCAACATCATTCCATAGTATGCAGCCATTTTTATTTTCTTATCCAGAACCAAGACTTTATAGTATATCTAGTGTATAAATGCTGGGAAGTGAGGGTCTTGCCACCACAAACATCAGAAAAGGGTTCCTATGACCAGAAGCTAAGGGGATCGGATTGTGCATGTACACATTTTTCTCCATTGACCCTAAAGGTGTGAGACGTACAAACGCATTGCCAGCTCTGTTGGGTTTCTCGTATCGGTATCCACTGATGAACGTCTTCTTTTGCAAAACATGGGTGAATGAGCTCCAATTCCACCTCTGAGATATTTTTACTTTGATTGAAAAACGATCTAAGCTCCTTAACAAATGAATATCAATTATTTCTAGAACATCAATAAATAGATCTGACTCTATTGTACATGACGGATTGTATTGTTCTTCATTTCAGATATCCATACCTTTTGTTATCGGCAATAGGAATAGATTACCCAGCTCTAACCTGGCTCTACCATACATTATGGATTCCAGTTCATCCTTTATCACTGCTAGCTGAAGGTACAGCACAGTAAAAATTCATATGCTGCAATTACTCACTTTATTATATGAGGTAGATGGGTTTTCGTAAGAACACATAGGTTTAGATTACTGCAAGTGCCTGGCCTACACAAAGACTGTAATTCTTAGAACACATTTGGCTTCACCCGCCAGATACTGGAGAAGGTATTATGTTCGATTCTTAGCACATGGGCTGGTTAGACTGTAGTGTGAGTGCCTACTGCCAGTACAGAGCCAGAGTGACTGGCATGGTCTGCTCCTTCCCTCTGCTCTAATGTACTCTACCCAGGTCAAAGTTGACAACTTTTCCTGAAGTCGGCAAGGTCTCTCCCTTCTTGCAGCGTCTCTGATGTACCAAGTGAGTTGTCAAGTCTGTATTCAATGGGCGGTTGCTACTTTCCAGATAGGACTACTATGTGGCTAGTATTACTGCCGTGGTTATGGAAACCTGTCTGCCCAATTTACCTAAACCAGGGGCATGGCGCTATAGCGTATGTTAATACAGTGGTGAACATACCCCTGATTAAATTCGCAGCCAGCATGATGCTGAAAACTGACTTACAAAATTACTGATTGCCGCCACTTCCAATCAAGCCATGGTGTCAAAGCTGCAGCACCACCTACTTGACTGGAATACTAACTACAGTTAGCCAAGCCTCTAACTTGCATTGACAATAGGGAAATCTATTACAAAGCTGTATTTTATCTACATGCTTAGTATTACTGCAGATTATTGTAATTTCTGACTGACATGGGCCATCCTCCTCAGTGAGCCCCTCATACTTAGTACTATACCACCATTTCCAGCTCTAAGTCTGTCCTTCCTTCTCCTTCCCTCTCTCACTTTCTATAAAATGCCTTTGTTCTCCACTTCACTCCTCTGCTGGCTTTCTTACCATGCTTCCCTGTTGCTCGTCCCTATTATTCAGTCTCATGACGAAGAGCCGAGGCTCCTCTGCGTCAGTGGATTTCTTCACCGGCAAACTCCAGACCTAAGCATTGGTAAGGGGGTGGGGCCAGCAGGAATCCCTCCCCCTGCAGTGATGGGGCACAGATCCCCCTTCTGGATACGTCTTTCTGATGCCTACACAGAGATGCCGAGCTAAAGTTGTATTCCTCACAGACTATGCAACCTATACAATTAAACAGCGGCTGGCAGGGTAACTTATTCTGAAGAAACCCAGCAGCAGTTTGGCTACTCACACCACGTCCCGTCTTACAACGGTGGGACCAGTGAAGTTTGCATACACTATATAAAAAGACACATCTGCATGTTTTTCTCAATATCTGACATGAAATCAGAATAAACCTTTCCTGTTTTAGGTCAATTAGGATTACCATCATTTTTAAAATTTGCCAAATGTCAGAATAATGAGAGAGAGAGAGAATGTTTTAAGGCATTTTTATTTCTGCAAAGTCAAAAGTTTACATATAGGGTTGAGCGAGTATGTTCTGTCTGAGTACGCTCGGGCCGAGCTCCAAATATTTATAGCTGCTCGGTGATATGCTTGAATCCCTCCCGTGTGCATGATTTGCAACTGTTTGACAGCTTTATTACATGTGAGGAATGTGTAAGAAATAGACATTCCTCACATGTAATAAAACTGTCAAACAGTTGCAAATCATGCACACGGGAGCGATTCAACCAGATCACCGAGCAGCTGTAAATACTTGGAGCTCGGCCCGAGCATACTCGGCGAAAGAGTTAATAGAACATACTCGCTCAACACTATTTACATACATTTCATTAGTATTTGGTACCATTGCCCTTAAACTGAATGACTAGGGTCAAACATTTGGGATATCCTTCCACAAGCTTCTCACAATAGTTGGTCAGAATTTGAGCCGATTCCTCCTGACAATACTGGTGTAACTGATCCAGGTTTGTAGGTTGCCTTGCTCGCAGCCTTTTCAGCTTTGCCCATAAATTTTCAATAGGATTGAGATCAGGGCTTTGTGATGGCCACTCCAAAACATTGACTTTGTTATCCTTAAGCCACTTTACCATTTTGGCAGTATTCTTCGGGTCATTGTCCATTTGGAAGACCCATTTCCACCCAAGCTTTAACTTCCTGGCTGATGTCTTGAGATGTTGCTTTAGTATTGCCAGATAATCTTCTCATGATGCCATCTATTTTGTGAAGTGCACCAGTCCCTCCTGCAGCAAAACAACCCAACATGATGCTGCCACCCCCGTGTTTCACAGTTGGGATGGTGTTCTTAGGGTCCAAGCTTCTCCTTTTTTCCTCCAAACGTAATGATGGTCATTATGCACAAAAAGTTCAATTTTAGTTTCATCAGACCACAGGACATGTCTCCAAAAATTAAGGTCTTTGTTTCTGAGTGCATTTGCAAACATTAATCTGGCTTGTTTATGTTTCTTTTGGAGTAATGGCTTCTTCCTGGCAGAGTGGCCTTTCAGCCTATGTTGATACAGTACTCATTTCACTGTGGTTATTGACACAATCTTACCAGCTTCCACCATCATTTTCACAAGGTCTTTTGCTTTTGTCCTTGGGTTAATATGCACATGTTTGACCAAAGCACATTCATCTCTGGGACACAGAACCCATCTTCTTCCTGAGCGGTATGATGGATGGACATTCCCATCTTGTTTCTACTTGTGTATAATTGTTTGTACAGATGAATGAGGCACTTTCAGGTATCTTGAAATTGTACCCAAGGATGAGCCAGATTTGTGCAAGTCCACAATTCTCTTCCTGATATCTTGGCTGATTTATTTAGACTTTCCTACACAAAGAAGCAGTGTGTTTCAGGTGTGCATTAAAATACATCCACAGGTGTGTCTCTAGTTTACTCAGTTGTTTCCCAAAAAAAAATCAGAAGCTTCCAAACACATGACATCATCATATGGGCAGTCCACAATTATTTAAAGGCATAGTAATCTTAGTGTATGTAAACTTTTGACTTTGCAGCAAGTAATAAAAATGCCTTAAAACATTCTCTCTCTCTCATTATTCTGGCATTTGGCAAATATAAAAAATTCTGGTAATCCTAATTGACCTAAAATGGGAAAGGTTTATTCTGATTTCATGTCAGATATTGAGAAAAACATGCATATGTGTCTTTTTATATAGTGTATGTAAATTTCTGGTTTCAACTGTATGTGTTCACTACCCCTTCATTATATAGTATTGGCCCCCCTCCATGGGCCCCTTCCAGATATAAATGTGCCGCATCCTGGGCCCCTCCCTGGCATACATGTCCCCCATTCTGCCTTTGCATTTTAAAAAAAAACAACCCTCAACTCATTCTTCTTACCTTCCTCCGATCCCACAATGTGCAACATCCTCTTCTGTAGCTGGTGCAAAGGCCGGCAGCTGACACTGGCATGCCTGTCATGGCGATACATGACGTCACTACTATGTGACGCCAATGCCTGGCACGCCATCAGCTGTCGGCCTCTTATTCGCTGTCGGCGTGTATTGCAGCTCAGGGAGCGGGAGGATCCCTGCACTGCAACACACTTCAGCTGGATGTATGTCCTCAGTAGACGCTGTTATCGGCAGGCCCACCTCGAGTACAGGCCCGGTTGCAGTCGCACCCTCTGCGATCACGATCGTTAAACCCCTCAGCGTAGGTTCAAATACTTGCTTTGTGTTGGATAGCTCATAAAATCCCAATAAATTACATTTAAGTTTGTGGGTGTAACGTACAAAAATGTGGAAAAGTTCATGGGGTATGAATATTTTTTCAAGGCACTGTAAGCACTAATGTTAGGCAACTAAGATGAATGAAAATATAACCTCCTTTTTTCTTCTTGCAGTTTACACAGTCTATGAATCACTTCCTTATTTTGAAGCCCTTGGCACATTTTCCTACACGATGTCACTGCCATTTGTGGTTTCCATTCACTTTCCTCACATTTTGAAAGTATATCTGGTCCTATTACCTGCTGGTAAGGCTTCAGAAATAATATGCATATTTGTACGTCTGCATCATTGCTTGAATGACATGAACATGTTGTCACTTAGGTGTGTTGTACACGTGCAGCCATCTGTACTCCAGAAGAAAGTTATATCGGAAACAGCAAGAGTTAAAGCTAAAAGTGAAGTAAGGTGAGTACCAAACATCATAATGAATAGTGAAAGTCATTTATTTTAAGAACGTTTCCATCCAAAATGTAAAATTGGTTATGTCAGAGTAAATTAGTCAAGTTAGAGCAGCAGCCAATGCTATCTTTTAAATAAAAAAAAATATTGGCGATATTGGGATCTCTCTATTTAGTTACAACCTTCATTTTTGAAAGTGTAACATGGGAAATGCAGCCGTCTTCATTGTCAGCTTGGAATTTGCTTCTTAGAAAGTTGGGACAAACAAACTGTATCAACCCATTTCTGGCAAGGCGATGTGCTGAAATTTCATCCCATTCTTTAAAGAGCCACAACTTTTTTATTGTTCTTTCGACTTAAATGGAATCTGTCAGTAGGATCAACCCTCCTAAGCCATCTATAATGGCATGTAGGTCATAGGAAGCTGAATAAAATGATACCTTGAAATCTGTGATCTGACATGTTATCTCAGAGAAATCCATGTCTTTCCTATATGTAAATGTGCTGTTAAGACCTATACACTGATCTGCATGAGAATCTGCCTCCAAAGCTTATTTTACATGAAAGGGGGAGTTACCAGTGTGAGACATGTAGATCAAAAGAGCAAACAATCGGTTATTACATAGGATAAAAAAAAATGACAAATGCCCTGCAGTAAGTAAATAAATATTACATGTAAATAACATTGGGTTTTTAGTTAACACTATTTTGATCAACAAGGAGACAAATACCTGACCTGAAACCAACAGAAAATTTATGGAAGGTACTAAAGCTCAGAGTTCATAGAAGGAGCCCATGGGACCTTCAGGATTTGAAGACTGTTTGTGTGGAAGAATGGGCCAAAATCACACCTGAGCAATGAATGTGACTAGTTTCTCCATACCAGAGGTGTCTTGAAGCTTCATCTCCAACAAAGGCTTTGTACAAAGTATTAAATAAATTTCAATAAGCGTGTTCAATACTTTTTCCCTATGGATATCTATGGTTTGACTTCTTTGCCAGTGTGGATTGGATGGGTTGTTACCAACATCTGGTAAAAATTTCATGTCAATAACACCTTTACAAATATATTTAGAAAACTGGTGATGTGTTCAATACTTATTTCACCTGCTGTATGTTGTTTGTGGATATCTTGCCCCAACATTTTAATAGAATTATCAGCATAAATACATTGAGTCATATGAGATGCAGCATTCAAACACAATGTAAGACTAAGAGTTCATATCATCAACTATAAACATTAGTGACTATCGCGGACTGCTTCATCTTGACCTGAATGCAGAGACTTTGAAGTTGGTTGTGTTAACGCGTTAGTGATATATTTTGTTGGCTAGTCTGAGACTGAAACTTATTTTATCAAGTTCCACGAGGACCGCATGGTAGTCATTTTATCTGGATACAGTGCTGCTCACCATTATTGGCGCACCTTAATTTTTTTCATAGAATGTACAATATCTTCACAAATAAATGGAAATGTACTAAAGTTACTGTATTTTTCGGAATATAAAAAGCACCTAGGTTTTAGAGGAAGAAAACAAAAAAAAATTTGAAGCAAAAAATGTGGTCATGATGCACTGTTATGGCGGAGGGGTCTGCTGCTGACACGGTTATAGGGGTAATGTCCCCCAATTCTGATATTATCCATCCTGTTATATATGCCCCCCCTTCCTGTTATATGTGGCCCCCATCCTGGTATGCATGGCACCCCAAACCTATATCCTGGTATGCATGGTACCCCCCCATCATGGTATGCATATCCCCCATCCTGGTATGCAGGGCACCCTTCATCCCTCATCCCCATCATGGTATGCATATCCCCCATCCTGGTATGCAGAGCACCCTTCATCCCTCATCCCCCATCATGGTATGCATATCCCCCATCCTGGTATGCAGGGCACCCTTCATCCCTCATCCCCATCATGGTATGCATATCCCCCATCCTGGTATGCAGGGCACCCTTCATCCCTCATCCCCATCATGGTATGCATATCCCCCATCCTGGTATGCATGGCACCCCCATCCCCATCACGCTGCACACACAAAAAAAAAAAAAAAAAGGAATCTACTCACCTTGCCTCTGCTCCAGCGCTGCGTCCTGTTGTGCTGCCAGCAGCTGATCTCACCGTGTGAGGGTGCATGACGTCACTGCCATGCGCTCTCACACGGTGAGATGAGCTGCTAGAAGATTCACTGCTCTCCACGCCGGGACTATGGCCGTGGGGAGTGGTGATTCAGGTCTTTGGATGTTTGACATGGTGTTTTTTCCACCATTCGCACCAACCTTTGAAGAAATCTGTCAGTTTTCCTTTCCCCCACGTCCAGGGAGCTTCTTGATGGTTCCCATACTTGACAAACATCTTAATAACCTTGCTCACTGTTGAAACTGGGATACCAAGGTGTTTAAAGATGACCGTATACCCTTTGGAAGTCTTGTGTTTGCAAATAATAGCAGTTCTGATGTTCTCAGACAGCTCCTTTGTCTTCACCATTGTGACAAAGGAACAGGGCCTACCATGTGGCTTCTTAAAACACTGAAGTCATCATTCATTCTCTAAATCATGTCACACAGGCAACGACAATTAATAACAGGTGAATCTCTTGTGATTTACCACAGGAGAGTCAAAATGTGTTTCCATACTAAATTAATGTAAAGGGTGCCAATACCAGTGTCACAGCAAGCTTTAGGTTTTTCTATTTTTCCCTCCCATTGCTTTCAGTTTTTAATTATTGTTCATCATTTACTCTTTTGTATTTAACACAAGTGCTCTATACAATATTCCACATTATGTACTTAAACTTCATGGGTGCCAATAACGATGAGCAGGACGTACATCTATTTTATTGTATATACTTCGTTTCTGTGTGCAGGTGGTATTTGTGTGTTTTTTTCTTAGTTATGTACCATAACATTTTTGTCATTTTGTGGTTATATAAGTACCAGTGATTATTTTATTTCTGTATTTTACTCAGTGACTACTTGCGGATGTCAGAGCTCAGCAGGGCATTATAATCCACTTTCAGTGTTATATCTCTATAGTGACACCCCCATTACTTAAAATTACACTTAATATTTTTGAAATTGAAAAAAAAGCCAATTCAAAAGTGGCAATTAATATGAATTCACTTCCTTATGCCAACTGTGCAAAAAACTGAACAAAAAGTGATCAAACCAAAACAGTAAAAATGTAAGTATATAAGTAAAAGAAACAATTACTAAACTCTTGCTGATGAGACTAATTTTAATGTTTTGAGTGGAAATCCCCTTTAATGATTTAAAGTGGATGTCTATTTAAATAGAAAAAATGGGTTAGGCTGTGTGCCCACGATGCGGATTTAATGCATTTCCACGGCGCCATTTCCGCCGCGAAAACGCATTAAAGACGCATGTTAAGTTGTCTGCCATGTTTCCCAATGATAATCTGCATGTGCTGTGCACAAGCTGCGCATTGTGGAAAAATCCGCCGCACAACCATTTCTTGTGCGTAATCGCGGCCATTGACTTGCATTGAACCGCATAACATCTGAATGCATGTATGCATGCGGATGTTATGAGGTTCAATGCGCGTATGGTACCCGGGTCTGGAGAAGAGGAGACCATTAGTAAAAAAATAAATAAATAAAACGTAAAAAATAAAAAAAAACATTATACTTACCTCTCCGGTGGCCCCGGTCTCCTCTCCGGTGGCTTTCTCTGTCATTGGTGTCCTGCGGTGTTCTGAAAGGAGCTGCGGTGACGTCATTTAGTCATGTGATGGTCACGCAACGTTTATTTTTTACTTTTCAATTTCTTTTTTTTTTTTTTACTATTGATGCTGCATTTAAAGCAGCATAAGTTGGTCACGCACTATAAATCCATGCCGGTTGCTTGGAAAAGCGCTTGAAAAAACGCATGCAGAAACGCTTGAAAAACGCTTATCACTGGCAGAAAAAACGCATGTACAATCCGCATGCTTTTTTTCTGCCAAGGAGATTCAGAAACGCTCAGGAAAAATCTACTTCATTTCTGCATCGTGGGCACATAGCCTTAGATTGTAAATAACAAAATAAGCATTACTTAAAGCACGTGTGATTGGCTGTAGTAGACGGGACATCAGCACTGCTCCCCGATCAACAAAACCAAGGGGCCGCAGGAAGGCAGTGATGGATCACTAGGGGGCGTCAATGGATAAGTAATGCCGAGTTTTGTATATTTACAAACATTACTTAACTGTGATCTATTTTTTTTGAATGATCAAACTTTTTAGAAATATGTGAGTAATAGTTTATTCTACAGATATGTGAAAAAATAGATTTGTCTTTTCATTTGTTCCCTAATACATAAATCCCCATACATAATTGAAAAAGGAAGAGAAAAAAGCCCATGTAACCACATAACGCATGTGCTACATTCACAACAGTGATTTTTTTTCCAGATTATTTGCATTACAGACATTGTGACCCATATGAAAGAGTAACTTCTCCGTAAAATGTAACAACAGCAAAAGCATTGACCAAATACTTCCCAAAATATTATTCTTTTGCTTCTTTATCCTTTATACAATAGTAGGCTGTTGGCGATGTGTGTTACTGTATGCCTATACAGCAGCAGATGTCGCAGCTCTTGCTGGCGGGCAACAGGAGGATCTCCCCTATTGCATACTTTAGTGGACTCAATGTATGTGAACATAGCCTAAATAAGTAATGGACATAAATATATCTACTACCAAAAGTCATCTATGATCTATTTATTTTGCAGTACTGGATTTGGATGAAAAGTGCAGACTTGCTGTTATCGCTACTTAGAAAATCTGTTAGGATCTTCAGTATGATTCAACGGAAAGCGGAAATATGGAAATGCTGTTCTAAGTATTATATATGGGTGTTGTGTAAGGAATATGTATATAATCATAAAATAAAAAACCCTCAATAAAGAAATATAATTTTTATGTCTAATACATAAGGATTGTGCCTTTTTTTTTAATAGGTTTGTTTGAAACATTTTTTAACCCTATGAAATTTAAAGAGGTTATTTGGGACTATTTTATCTTTTTTTAGAGAACTTACAGGCAGGCAGTTACCAAGTACCTGCCTGTTGTATCCGGCGCTGATCTCTGCTGGCTCAGATCGGTCAAGGACCGTACCTGCGGCTTGCAATATTGCCACATAGACAAAGCAGCTGATTTTCTTCTGCTCTGCTCTATCAATGGGACATCACTTCTGATGTAATACTGATTGATAGCTGGCTCCCCACTGCAGGGAGCCGGCTGTCAATCAGCATGATGTCGGCAGTGACACCCTGTCAACAGAGCAGCCTGTTGAAGTGAAGCAGTAGAATCGCCAGCAGGAGCTGTTAGAGCTGGCGCGAAGCAGAAAAAGGCAGGTAGTTAACAACTACCTGCCTGACAGCTGTTAGCCCCATGAGAAAAGAAATAAAATCGTCCCACATAAGCCTTTTAAAGGAACAATATAATACCATTGTGTACCACAGTAAGCAACTTTGCAGAGGTTGCACAATAACCATGTACAATACTATATCGTGACGTGAAATCAGTAAGAGAGGAATTGATAATGATACATGAAGAATGTGTATTTGTAATACAACAAAGATGTTATATATTCTATTATGACTGATGACCCATTCATACCCTTACACACACGTACACACAAGGCATCTTCCTACCTTACATTGTGCAAGATAATGTGATGCTATGAAAAACTGGTGCAAATTGACAGATAGGAGGAGATCTTCAAAGAGGTTGGATTCTTGGCCTCTCTCAGCAACATAAACTTTTCTAGCAAAATGTATAGTAGTTCTTGGTTGACCAGTGTTACATCACGCTAGGTACATAACGGGGCCCTTATTTCTTGTGACAGCTAATGTTTTCTGCATAAAGAACATTTATGCCAATTATTTCCAACTTTGAGGAAATAGCTTTTGGGAAGATGCTCTCCTCTTCCCGCTTGATTGTGGAGTATGCATAGCACATACAGAGAGAGAATTAGGCTACGTTCCCATGATGAGTTTTCGACGCTGAATATTTAAAAAAAAAATGCAAGTAACCCATTTTACTTAATGCGTGCAGAAAATCTGCAACATCAAAAACTCACCAAAAGCTCATCATGGGAGCGTAGCCTTACACTTTATACCTAAACATTGCAATATACGTAGGAAAGAAAGCTGTAGAACGTAAAAGCTACTTTAACCATGAACACAAAAAAAAATACAGACGCACAATTTGATGTTCTTTATTTTAGATGCGGCATTTGAGGAAGGTGTACAGACATTTTGGAGACGACTACAGAAATGTAAATAAGATAATATTGACCTGAATGGAGAGTTTGTATCTCAGCAAGTTATACGAGAGCTGTAGTAATAAATACAAGACATGATAGTGATGGCTATTATGCCTGGCTGACTGTCATTTCAGCTATAAAGGACACTTCTTTTAGCCTTAAAACAATTTGGCATTTTACTTTCACATTTTCAGAACAAAATGCTACAGTAAGTATCAGTATGAGTCAATAACCAGACAGTATGTTAATGACAAATGATATGCTGGCCAGTTGATGAAGGACACAGCAGACCATTACCAGCCGTAGGCTCTGGTCCACACCGCTTTCCTCTTAAACTCTGCAAGACCTCTCAAGTTAAAAAGGGAAGCTGAAAGAAAATAAATAAGAGATACTTTATCCCAAGTCATAAAAAGCAGCACATACCTAGTATGCCATTCCCACGACACATTGTCAGGTCCATAACACAAGGAACACCACCCACAGCATCTTCCCAACAGAATCCTCATGAAGTCGTGAGGCACCCCACCTGATGAAGGGTCTCTTACAACATTATTACAAAAGCAGAGTTTTTCTTGGGTCTAAAATATCTCAATAAATCTATGGTTGAGGCAAACCTGTGCATCTCTAGAATAATGTTCTACTTTTCTCTACAAATCTAAATTACTAGTAAGTCTTATGGTATGCACTCAGGCAGGTGAAACCAAAGGTTTTTTTTTTTTACTGGAGCGTCTTTCTTTTATTTCTCTCGTTTCCTAAGTGCTTTTTTTTACAATTTTGACTGCTGGCTTTTTTTTAAGCATTTGCCTGCATTTTTGTCATGTTTTTTGCTCTGGTATTTTCTGGACATTTTTTAACTCCATTCAATAATGAAGAAACCACTAGCACTTTTGAACCTTCCCATTGACTTCTATTATAAACTAAAGCGAAAAACGCCTTAAGAATGGTCAGGTCACTTCTTTTAACCACTTGGTGTCTTTTGAAACCTGAAGCATGGAAATGACAATCAAAAGCCTGAACTGTGAGTTGTTTTTACATAGCAATACATATGTTCATTCTTTTAAGCATTTAGCTGGCCCTCACATCTTCACGTCTTACATAATGTATTTTTCAGGTGCATTCTGCTTTCAAGCCCACCTGAAAAAGTTGTGTGCATATACCGTTAATGGTATAATGATCATAGACTTCCTTTGTCATATCTCCAGAACAGTTTCATAGACTTGAATCTAGCATTCATACAATCCAACAGTAGCCATACCTTCCAAAACATGCTTTGATGCATCTGATAAGGCTCCTTCAGGACTTTCAAGGAGATTCATCATCCAATCAATAAACTGTATAAGAGAAAAAAATAATGATTATGTCTCACAAAGTGGGATCACCAATCAAGGTTGAGTAGCTAAGAATTAATCCAGTAACTGGCACTTCATTAATTTAAGTCAGTCTATTATTCTAGAATATTACTTACAGAAAACTGAACAGATGCTTAAAGGAGTTGTCTGGCCTTATGAAATGGATGGGCCATAAATATCAGATTAGTATCAGTGGGGGTCTGACAACTTGCACCTCCACTGATCAGCAGTTTTTAATGGTGAACAGAGTCGGACAGCACAGCTCTACGCTGTGGCTATTGTGCCACTATTAAATTGGATAGATCACATATTATTTCATCCCTTACACAGGTGACGTTGCTATTATGGCTTTCCCTGTTGAGATACTACTGGATTCAGCGGACAATAAAGGGGTTTTCTCACAAACAAAAGTTATTATTATTCCAAGATGTATTGATTAAAATTAAGTTCCACAATTGGATGTGTTTAAATAAAATGTCCCTGTGCTGAGATAATCTTATAAATGTGCCCCTGCTGTGTACTGTGTAATGGCTGTGTCTGACCGTACAGGAACATAGTCTGATCATACCACAGCTTTAGAATGCCATTAACCTGCAGATTAACCCCATATCTGCAGGTGAATAGTATTTTGGGACATGACAGGTTCTCTTTAACCTCCACTCTATTCATTATCTGTTGGCCTGCCAGAAGGGAGTGCTGCACTCAGCTATATCTGGCAGTCCCATAGACCATGAAGAGACTAAGTCAAGTGTTCTGCAGAGCCCAGTTCTTCAGTATGCTGGCAGATACAGCAGTCTCACAGTTCGGACACCTCTAAGGTGACAGGCTCCAGAGTTCTGCAGTAGAAGGGCAACGTGGTGCGCAGAAGTGAGGAGACCATTGATTTGTGCAGGCACAAGATTTCCTAGTCGGCAACCGCTCAGAGAGGGAGGTGAAAAGAATGTAAATCACCTGAGTAGGCAAAAGTTTCCCTAAGTGCTTTCTTCAGCTTGGGGAGCACTTCACACTTCATTTGCATACTACTAAAATCGTGAATTTCTCCAGATTCATGGAACGGATTGCCAGTATAAAGGTTCAAATGTATGCGTCTTTCAATGGGCTACATGCCCAGACGGTCTAGGGGGAAGATGTTGAACTTGCTGATAGTTTCCCTTTATTTGCATCAATTTGTTCATTCTTTTCTATATCCTGTCCACTTTTATTATAATATGTACGTTATTCCATATGTCTAAATACAGCCAACTAATGTATGCTTGTGCCTACTTACAGGCTCTGTGGGCAGGCCTTTGAAGAGCTACAGTGGGGAAAAAAAGTATTTAGTCAGCCACCAATTGTGCAAGTTCTCCCACTTAAAAAGATGAGAGAGACCTGTAATTGTCATCATAGTTAGACCTCTACTATGAGAGACAAAATGAGAAAACAAATCCGGAAAATCACATTGTCTGATTTGGAAAGAAATGGTTTTCAAATTTTGGTGGAAAATAAGTATTTGGTCAATTACAAACAAGCAAGATTTCTGGCTCTCACAGATCTGTAACTTCTTCTTTAAGAGGCCCCTCTGTCCTCCACTCATTACCTGTAGTACTGGCACCTGTTTGAACTTGTTATCAGTATAAAAGACACCTGTCCGCAACCTCAAACAGTCACACTCCAAACTCCACTCTGGTGAAGACCAAAGAGCTGTCGAAGGACAACAGAAACAAAACTGTAGCACCAGGCTGGGAAGGCTGAATCTGCAATAGGCAAGCAGCTTGGTGTGAAGAAATCAACTGTGGGAGCAATAATTAGAAAATGGAAGACATACAAGACCACTGATAATCTCCCTCGATCTGGGGCTCCACACAAGATCTCACCCCGTGGGGTCAAAATGATCTCAAGAACGGTGAGCAAAAATCCCAGAACCACACGGGGGCACCTAGTGAATGACCTGCAGAGAGCTGGGACCAACGTTACACAGGCTACCATCAGTAACACACTACGCCGCCAGGGACTCAGATCCAGCAGTGCCAGACGTGTCCCCCTGTTTAAGCCATTACATGTCCGGGCCCGTCTGAAGTTCGCTAGAGAGCATATGAATTATCCAGAAGAGTATTTTGGAGAATGTCATATGGTCAGATGAAACCAAAGTAGAACGGTTTGGTAGAAACACAGCTCGTCGTATTTGGAGGAGAAAGAATGCTGAGTTGCATCCAAAGAACACCATACCTACTGTGAAGCATGGGGGTGGCAACATGATGCTTTGGGGCTGTTTCTCTGTCAAGAGACCAGGATGACTGATCCGTGTACATGAAAGAATGAATGGGGCCATGTATCGTGAGATTTTGAGTGCAAACCTCCTTCCATCAGCAAGGGCATTGAAGATGAAACGTGCCTGGGTCTTTCAGCATGACAATGGTCCCAAGCACACCGCCAGGGCAACGAAGGAGTGGCTTTGTAAGAAGCATTTCAAGGTCCTGGAGTGGCCTAGCCAATCTCCAGATCTAAACCCTATAGAAAACCTTTGGAAGGAGTAGAAAGTCCATGTTGCCCAGCGGCAGTCCCAAAACATCACTGCTCTAGAGGAGATCTGCATGGAGGAATGGGCCAACATACCAGCAACAGTGTGTGCCAACCTTGTGAAGACTTACAGAAAAAGTTTGACCTCTGTCATTGCTAACAAAGGATATATAACAAAGTATTGAGATGAACTTTTGTAACTGACCAAATACTTAATTTTCCACCAAAATTTGCAAAAAAATTCTTTCCAAATCAGACAATGTGATTTTCAGGATTAGTTTTCTCATCTTGTCTCTCATAGTAGAGGTCTACCTATGATGTCAATTACAGGCCTCTCTCATATTTTTAAGTGGGAGAACTTGCACAATTTCTTACCCGCTTTATATAGCAGTCTGCTATGTAAAGTGAGGCGTTTTTCCTCCACATCGAGAAGAGTTAAACTTCTCCCACCCGTCTGTCATATATTTGTAGGTGAAGCGCCTGGGAGAGCAGAAGACAAAGGGAAGGAGTTGCGCTATCACGATGTGCTAGCCTTCCTATTATACAATTCTGCGTCCTGAAATACCAGTGGCATGTCATAAATGGTAGTCCTACAGCACATCTGCAGTTTGGTGGATGTCATTATTAGAAGACTAAAGGGCCATAAAGGAGATATACTGGAAGGACAGGTAGATTTAGCCCATTTACTACAGCTACACCTTTTCTCCACAAAAACGAGTGTGACAGATGCCAACATATGACAGATATCTGTTAAAAAGTTGATCTGTCGCATTGGATTTTGCCAGTTATTTTTGGGTGCTGTGGTTACAAAACAAACAGATATATATAAAATCAAGGAAAGCCTAGAATGGTCCAACCTTCATATGGTAACCAAAAACATCGATCAGAAATCAGCCATCTGAAACTTGTAATGTATGGCCAGTTTAAAGTCAGTCTGTTTTCTACTTTTAGGGTGTCTGAAGGACTCAATGTGTTAACGCTAGCTCAATACATGCAATATATAGCGATTCAATTATACATGGGCTATACTGTACCTTCTGAGCATGGGCCTTCCAAGGCTCTTTGGCTAATAGTGACTGTAAGCTTGCTGGTAATGCAGTAAAACATTCATTCACTGTCAAAATGTCCATAGACTGCTTGCCCAAAGAACCAGGGGTAAATGGTGATTCCCGGTTCCATGAGAACCACCTGCCATGAATCCCAAGGATTAAGGGTGTAGCATGATCACCCCAGGCCACTACTGATGCAGCAAATACAGACAGCAGGAAGTCCACTCCCTACATAAGAAGAGATACTAATACAGTTATAACTCTGCCAAAAATACAATCCAAAAAACAAAGGAAAGAAAGCATAAAACCGATCAGTTGATATTTACACACTGTGGTCAATAGTTTGCATAAAACAGGAATTTTTTCCATTTACATGACATAAATTTGCTTTACCTTACTCAGAAGAACATGTTGCAAAGGCGTCGACTTATAAGCTATGTTTCTTATGTAACTGATTAAATCAAGCAGCCAGTCCAATCGCTTTAAAATTCCTGTAAGAGTCAAGAAATAAACAACAAGATTATGTGGCAAATAGAAATAAATAGATATGCGGTTACAGTATAAGAAATATATACATTACAAAAAGAGGCTATGGACTCCCGCCTCCACCGGTGAATTCATCCTAGGGATGGAGGTACTGGTAAAGTTGTAATGCCAGGCGGCCATGTGGCACAGTACACCACTGTATCCAGCAGGCTGTCTAGGTCTACGGGCCAGATAGGAATAGGCAAAAAGCCGGATGTGGCTGAATGCCGCACTTTGCCCAGGTATGCTCCTCTAATGGTGCTTTGTAGGTAGAGGGGTAGGCACAGAGACAAAGTGTGAGCGCTGTGGGACAGATATAGCTCTTCCTCTAGAATACAATAAAGGACGACAATGATGGCTGCTGGCGTTTTAAAGGGAGCAATAAATAAAATTTAGGTAATCGGTATTTGGGGGGGTTATTACAGGTACAGTCCGTTCAATTTTTATTTTTTCCTGTGCCCAGAAAAATCCTTTAGGTTATAAAATAACCCTAACACTTTCTATATTGTTAATTTTCTGCTATTATTTGTATTCAAACTGAAGATTGGTTTGATTATTACAAATTTGGTGGGGCTCAGCTTGCTTATCTTTGGCTGGAAAGTAGTAAAATATCCACTTAATGTTCTGGCTTCAAGTACCACTAAGCACTAACTTAAGGCTACATTCACACGGCAGAATTTCATATCAGTATTTGTAGCCATAACCAGGAGTGGGTGATAAATACAGAAGTGGTGACGCGTTTCTATTATACGTCTCCTCTGATTGTTCCTCTCCTGGTTTTGGCTACAAATACTGAGGTACAATGCTGACCAAATACTGAACGTGTGAACATGGCCTAACACACCAGATGAAACATCTGCTACATTTCTATAAGACAGATTGCCTTTAAGGCATGCAGAAGTCACTGCAGACAGAGAGGCATGCGTTTGCTTCAGTCTTTATTTTTAGTTTGGATTTATTTCTCAGTTAGTGCTTCTCCAATTCTAGTACTATAGTACCTGTGTTCTGGTGACTTATGACTCTTGCTTGATAGAAAGTCTGTAACAACATCCAGGCGATGGTCTGATTATCACTGCAGTCCACAGCCACTTCTAGCACTTTCCATAAGTATGACAGTGGTAGCCGCCCTTGAGAAATCAGGTACACTCGAACAAAAGTTGACTTTATGATGTTGTCCTGCAGTGAAGGTATGGAATTAAAGTAAATCTTAACGGGCAAGATAAAAATACATAAAGGTTACTGTTACAACAAACTTTATATAAAAGAGCAGCTACTTTAGGTTTTAGGATTTTACCTTGGAAATGCAGCAAATTCTTTCTACTTCACTGTCGGACAATTCGGAGATGCATTTTGAGACTTCAATATAAATCTCCATATTTGTCTTCTGCATCAAGTGCACATATGTAAAAAAGATAAAAAGAAAGTGGATAGCTTCAAAGTAAAGAATACATGTTCATTTTAAAACAGGCATAAATAAGTGCCATTAGGCTTTTGTAAGTAAGAGTGTATATGCTGTAGAATGTAAGCCCGCAAGAGCAGGGTCCTCTTCCCTCTGTACCAGTCTATCATTGTTAGTTCATTTACTGTAAGTGATATCTGTATATTGTATGTAACCCCTTCTCATGTACAGCACCATGGAATCAATGGTGCCATATAAATAATAATAATAATATGCTGTTAAAGTCTATCTTTAGTTTCAAGTGACTTCATAATTAGCTGTTGTTTTAGTATCTCTATCCTGTAATGTTCATCAGACATTTATCTCTAATTCTCCGTTATCTCTGAGCTAGTGGGTTGAGAGTGGCTGCTATGAAGTCTCCCACATATAGCACACACTGACATGAAGGATTTCAGCTCTAATATTTCTGTGTAGTAGATGTTTAGAAGCACCAGTAAGGAAAAGATTATATATCAGTACTGTGCAACATAGCTGTGAATCCAGATCTGGGATGAGTTAAAGCACTTACCAGGAGCTGCAGAGCGATCTGACTGCCTCTGCTGGCTTTTTCACTGTGCTCCTCATTCCTCCTCCCCCACCCATCTCCCTCCACAGACTTTACTTTTAGATGTAAAGCTGTCATCGTCTTGTGTTAAGCAAAATGGATTTTAATTGTTTTTTGGAGTAAGTGATGAGTTTAGGAGAATTGGGGAACGAGAAGTGGCTCATTAGTGGAGAAAGAAGCAGATTTATCTGATAAGGTATATTACAGAGTTTCTTATATTCATCTGTACTACTGATTTATGCAAAAATTGTTGGAAGGACAGTGACCATAGGTATTACATTATTTTGAATAGATTACCTGAATCTCATCTGGTAACAGCATGTATAGTCTTTCTATGGTTTTACACAGAAAGCTCCAGCAATGCTGTGGAGGATTGGGAAGCTTCACAGCCTGAGTCAAACCCAGCAAAATATTATTTGAGATCTCTACATCCAATGTCTTAGACTGGGACCCAAACTGTGAAACCATACACACATCGGCAAAAGTCTGCAGCTTATCCTCAGATACATGCTTCATCCACAGACACAAAGAGGTAACCAGGTACGACTGGGTTGTGACCTGCAATGCAAAAAGCAGGTGGATGAAAATGGAACACAATGAAGCCTTAGAAAAAAATACATATTTAAAACCAGGCCAAATTTGTTAGGGAACTGTTCAATATTTCACCTTTCTGGGCCCTTGTGAGTGTCTTGGAAGGACACTTCTAATAATTGTAGCATGTGATTGGTCAAGTTCTTTATTAATTTTACTTACTTGTATAGTGCCATAAATTTCCACAGCACTTTACAGACATCAACATCACTGTCCCTATTGGGGCTCATAAACTACACTCATGCAAACACGGCAAGAACATACAAGCAGATGTTGCCCAAGGTGAGATTTGAACCCAGGGCCCCAGTGCTGGAAAGCAACAGTGCTATCTACTGAGCCACCTTGCTGCCCAGCGGCCATATTAGACAGGTGTCAGCAGAATGATATTTTGGTCATCCCCTCTCTCTCCCATACATATGTACACTAAATGGGGACGGGGAAGTAAACCGCAAACCAGACACCTCTGGCATTTGAGTTCAAAGTGCCTGATCCTGTACTCTCACATCATCTTCGGTAGAGGGAAGATGGGAGGTCCTATACACATTGGCAGGTCGGAAGGTTTGGCTGACTTTACCGTAATGTGTGTAAGGGTACCAACACATGTATAACAAAGTTCATGCAGAAAAGAAACACCAATATCACTGACCTCATTTGTAAAGCTTAGACAGGAAATTGTACAGATTTCCAGGCCCTTTTTGTTAGATATGTGTGCCAAATCTTTAGAAAATACAGTCAACATTTTTGACTAGTTTACATAGAAGGAAAAGTTTTGTAAGACACATGGCAATTTTCCAATCCAAAAAAGAAAGCGATAAGTTTGAGAACATAAGCAGTAAGAGTCTTGCATAGGTCGATTTTTTAAATGCTATGTCAATGTTTCCACATGATCCTTACAAATGGAGACTATCTAGAAATGCAGTTGGCCGAATGACTAAGTCTTGCATTCCTGTAGTAATGACTGTGAACCGCTACTTACATTGAGGCTGTAAACTAAGGGTGGTACCACCCACATTCCAAGCAGCACAGCTGCATTTGGAGAAGTCTGGGCCTGCGTCACTGCTATCTGGACACACAGCTTTTGGATTTCTTCACCTAATTTAAAGTAAAAAAAACAGTATAACACAAAAATCTACCATTATACTTGACAGTTCACGATAAAGGGAGTATCCAACTTTTAACAATAGGCTGCAAATGTTATAAAAATAATATAAACACTACTCCCTTCTTCTTTCCCTTGGCAGTCCAGAACTGACGCTACGTCGTTTCTACAGGTTTGTGTTTACAAGTGGTCAGCGTGTGACCGCTGCGGCCAATCAGGTGTATTATTGGCATCACCGTTCAGCAACAGGAGCCATGATGCCAGTAGTTTGGCACCTGACTGATGAAGACACCAATTGGCTGTGAAGACAAGTTGACCGCTAGCAAGCAAAGAGCAGGAAGGCCACCAGAGCACCTGTGTTGACCACCAGGGAAGAGAAGAAGATAGAATAGTTTTTTTGGGTATTTTAAAACATTCTTTTTAAATAAAAGGAGGACACAATTTTGAATCCCTTTGCAATAAATAAAAACACAACAGTTGGCACAAAAAAAAAAAATTATCACAAGGCATGATGGCGATTTACTGAGAAAATAAATCCTAACTGTGTCACAGATAAATGGCACACTCCAAATATACTAATTGTGTCTGATACACTTTAAAACAGCGGGTAGTGGTAAAATATAGCTAGGAAGGTGAAGGAAGGAGAAGTGCCAGGATCTCTATGAACAAAAAAACAAACACATATCTAGAAGTAAAGATAAAACTACAATTTAGCGGATTAGAATCAAACTGAAATGACTTGCCAAAGTTGAGTCGCATTAAAGGAGCAAGGATAGATGCCCAATTAACAGGAGGGTACTGATGAGTGTCAGCAGCTGCCACAATGGACGACACACACACCCTAACCAAGGCTGGAGGGATGGCTTCAGGGCCTGCAATAAAAGAAAAAAGAATGCTAAATGGTTTTGTGCCATAGCATCATGCCAAAACTTTACTATATTTCTTATGTAACAGGTACAGTGCATTGAAAAAGTATTCACATCCGGTGTAGTTTTCCATATTTTTTTTCACGGTACACCCACAAACTTAAACTTATTTTTGGGGGATTTGATGTGATATACCAACACTAAGTAGCAGGCATTTGTGAAGTGTAAAGTAAATGATAAATGGTTTTCTAATTATTGTAAAAATATAAATCTGAAAATTGTAGTATGCATTTGTATTCAGCCCCATGTAGTCTGATACCCCTAATTAAAGTTCTGAGTGCCAATTGCCCCCAGAAGTTACATAATTAGTATGTGACTTCTGCAACTGATCTCAGACTGACATCCTCCTTAATCCGAACCTCACACCTCCGTCTCCAAGACTTCTCTCGTGCCTCGCCAGGTTTCTCGAATGCACTGCCCCAAACGATCCGACTGATATCTAGTCCTCATGTCTTCAAACGTGCTTTAAAAACACATCTGTTTAGAGAAGTCTATCACCTCAACTCACCAATCTAACTCTCCCCTGCTCCCTCCTAAATATTAATTTTAATCTGCCCCTGTATATTCATCTGTCTCCACATCCGCCATGCACCAAATAGCACACGGTAACTGCCATTAGATGGATACTGGCTGATGACCATGTTCTTCCTATTGTGTCCCCCCCATTTCCATATAGATTGTAAGCTTGCGAGCAGGGCCCTCACTCCCTCACTGTTGAAATGTCATACATTGTATTGTTTATATTGTCTGTATATGTACCTACTTAATTGTGAAGTGCGGCGGAATAAGTTGGCACTATATAAATAAAAATTAATATTATATTATTAAATTGAGTACAACTGTGTGGCCTGTGGCCTTAGTTGTATACTCCACAAATCTGGCCTTTATGGAAGAGTGTCAAGAAGAAAGTCATTTTTTAAATCAAGCCATAAGAAGTCCCGTTTGCAGTTTGCAAAAAGACATGTAGGGGAAAAAGTTAGCATGTGGAAGAAGGTGCTTTGGTCAGATGAGACCAAAGTAGAACTTTTTGGGCTAAATGTAAAATGCTGTCTGTGTGGAAAACCAACAATGCACTTCACCCTGAAAACACCATCCCCACCGTCAAACATGTCGATGGCAGCATGATGTGGGGATGCTTTTCTTTAGTAGGGAAGAAAACCTGTTAGAGGCTGCCAAAGACTTGATTCTGGGGCTTTGGTTCACCTTCCAGTAGGACAGCGACCCTAACATACCGCCAGAGTTACAATGGAATGGTTTAGATCAAAGCATATTTAGGTGTTTGAATGACCTAGTCACAGTCCAGACCTAAATCTCATTGAGAATCTGTGGAAAGACTTGAAAATTGCTGTTCACAGAAGTTCTCCATCCAATCTCACTGAGCTAGAGCAAGTTTGTTAAGAAGAATGGACAAAAATGTCAGCCTCCAGAAGTGCAAAGCTGGCAGAGACATACCCCAAAAGACTTGCAGCAAAAGGTGGCCTACAAAGTTTAGACTCAGGGGGGCTGAATACAAATGCACGTCACAATTTTCAGATTTATATTTTTAAAATAATTAGAAAACAATGTACCATTTTCTTTACACTTCACAAATACTTGCTATTTTGTGTTGTTATATCACATGAAATCCCAATAAAAAATCATTTGTGGGTATAACATGAAAATGTGGGACAGTTCACATGGTATGAATAATTTTTCAAGGCACTGAATATGATGTTTTTGGTTACAATGTTATAAATGCCACTGTGAGGAGTTGGCCACTTACTAAAGACTATTGCACCCGATGCACGTAGAGCAGAGTCCGCAGCTCTAAGGGATGCAAACTTTTTCTAGCACAGAGCACCGTTGATCTTATTGTATTTTATTATAGATTTGCTTGCTGTGTTTTATTAGTAATTTCTTTGCTCGTCAGTTCAGCCTCAGGAATCAATGCTTACATTCAGTGACAGTAAGCAGAGGAAGACGTGCTGGTTGGATCTTATGTATACATAAGGCCAGTCAGGAGATTGCTAGGGAAAATGTAAAGCAATCATTCCATTAATCTCGACAGTGTCTCAGGGGCCTTAAGCCATTGTACTGCCAGCAACTAGTCCCATTGTGTGGATGGGGATAGTAGACCCAGGGGAGCAGTCACCTCAGTGGGTCTCACATGCAGTCTCAGGAGATGGGGCTCAGCCAGAGTGAGATACCCCACCAATGCACAGTTAGTTTTGGGGGGGTAGGTGTTTCCCGAGGGCCAGGCTCAATTTCCTGGAGGCGGCTTGGGGTATTGAAGATACTGACAAGAAAATGGGGCTTTTTAGCTGTAGTGAAATTCACGTGCTGTTGTCGTGATATCTGTCGACTGGAGGAGCATAAGCTGTCACTGCCGACTATACCGGCGGAGAATACAAAAAGCAGTGGGCAAACCAAAAGGTGGGAGACATTGGGTATTGCCTGGTATGGGGGCAGTGGAACTACTGATCCCGGGTTGGTAACTTGAGGACTGAGAGAATTGCATTTTGACCATTTATCTGGAATTGCTGTATTACCGTGGACTGAAGAAATAAAATGAATTGCATCGTTAACCTGCCTAGGTGATTATTACAACCCGCAACCTAAAATCTTCACAGCCACTATTACATATATTTCAAAAGCTGCACATATCTATATCTTACACATAGGGTATAGATCTAGGCTCTGTTCAGCATTAAAGTATTTGTCTAATCTTTTTGCTTCAGGAGCACATTGCTTCTCAGCCTCCCGGCTTCCTGCTTGCCGAGAGACCATACGTTCCTGAAGATTGACAGTTCAGGTTAGCGGCATGGGTGCTGCGCTGGTCTGAATTGTGATCTGTCTGATGCAGCTAGCAATAGCAGCTTTGCCCCTGCAGCATTGAAAGAACACTGTAAAGGACACTGAAGCTCATTAGATGAAAGCTACACAGCAAACAGCTTTGTAAGCGCGCACACTTTGCCTAGGAAACCGTCCACCTATGCTCTTCCAATGCTGCAGAGGCAACCAGGGCTGTGGAGTCGGAGTTGTTGTCGGTATAAAATGGACCGACTCCGAAAATATATAATAAATTGGGTTCATTAGTACAATGCAGGATGTGCTGTAAATGTTTTCATAAGAATTTGGCATAGTTATTGTCCTATAAATGTCTGTTCTGTTCCAGATCTAATGATCTCGGCTTTTAGCTGAGATGAATCTGTGCTACACTTTATCTACATGCTCAGTAGTGAGGCCGTGCTGTGGAGTCGGAAGTCAGGGAAACTGAGGAGTCTGAGGTTTGGCTTACCACGGCTCTGGAGGCAATGTGCAGTAAATTGTAAATGAAAAATCCCCCCATACTTGAGAAGAGATAAACTGTAAAATTGTTTGTTTTTACAAACATGTTGCTATTTTTCTCATGTAAGAAGTTAAGAAGCTGAGCTAATCTTAAAGGGTTCCTCTAGCAATTCCTCTAGCATGCTCTAGTAAAAAATAACAACATAAGCCTTACATACCGGTACTTTGTTACAATAAAAGTCAATGGAGTCTGTCAGGTTTCATCACAATCAGCTGCACAGAAACCATGAATCTAATGTGAACGGATCCTAATAATATCTTTCCTATTTCCAACGTAACAGAGAAGGTCACACAATGTGTTCAAAGTATAATATACTTTATACATCAAATATTCACGAATTTCAAAAGTCAAATACAAACGGATATGGACAAATATCACTTTGATACCTGCGGCACACATCAGGCCTTTGACAAATGGAGGTAGGTAAATTACCAAATAAAATAACTGAAAATTAATGTGCTGCTACTATGTTTCATAAGACACTATTCTAGGCACACAAGCTGGGACTGATGTCTTGTAAAATGAGAGAGAACTAACTCTCAGATTGTGGTTAGACAGTGGAACTAAAATGATACCGACTTCCTTTGTTGCAAAATTAAATACTAAAGAGGAAATCCAGAAAAAAAAGATCTGATACATCAGGAACTGGTGTCTAAGAGCCTAAAAGCTGCAGGACACTATAGAACTGCTCATAGATTTGTCGCTCTACAACACTTCCATACAAATATTTATGGCTGTTGAAACAATTAAAGTGAGTCTTTAAAGGGGTTGTTCAGGATTACAAAAACATGGCTGCTTTCTTTTAAAAACAGTGCCACTCCTGCTCCAGAGGTTGTGTGTGGTATGGCAGCCCAACCTCCGTCACTTCAATGGAGACGAGCTGTAATACCAGATACACCCCAGTCACGCGTGATGCCTTTCTGAAAGACTGTAGCCATGTCAGACCTGATTGTAAAGGGTTTATAGATGCTGTATGTGGTATATGTTTAAAACAATACTTTGTTTAAAAACAAATGAGCGTGGAAAAAACTGGGCCTAACGTGTTGAGCAATTTGGAACATTTTAAGCAGAAACTCTGTAAAAAAAAAAAAAAAAAAAAAGTTACAATATTTTTGAAATCCATACTTCCATACAAGCTACGTCAGTACAGATTTGACACTTAAATAATTTTAATTACAAAGTAAATATTTTTGTGAAATCACTGTGGCCCCGATTCATTAAAGGAGTTGTCCACTACTTTCACATTGATGCCCTATGCGTATGATCGGCCGGGGTCCCGCACACAGCACCCCCGCCGATGAGCTATTATCGGTGGCGGCGGCCACAGACCGGAAGTGCTCACCTGCACTGCTTGGCCGTCAAGTTGTAGTGGCCGGTGCTTGTTACTGCACTATTCAATTGAATGGGAGGCGGATGTGCAGTACCCCGCTGCGGCCACTACAGATGGACGGCCAAGCACCGCAGGTAAGCACTTCCAGCCTGCAGCCGCCAACACCAGCACCAATAACAGTTGATCGTCGGGGGTGCCGCATGCGGGACCCCGGCCGATCCTACATTAATGCCCTATCCTACGGACAACTTCTTTAAGAATGATGTCGCACACATCAGTCTTAATGAGAACTGTGCAGGAATAAGATGTGTAACATTAATTAGGAGGCTCATGCCTTTTAATGAATTCAGAGCATCTTATTGGTGGAGTGCGCCTCACCAGAAATCTTCAGACAGTCAAAGACAGGACTAACATTTCTGGTGTAAGAAATGCCAGCACTAGCAATGAATTTGATGGGCGAGCGTAACCACACCCGGTCCCGCATCCTTCCCAACTCAACCCATTTTGGCAGAGTTGCTTAAAACTGGCGTGAAAACACCAAAAGTTGCTACATTTTTGTGCATCTCAGCATTACACAACAAAATTGTGACTTTCCAAAGTGTTTTACTCTAATTTTCTCGTCAATACATGTTAATAAATCTCCCCCTATATCTTCAACAGCCTAATGAAATATGCACTTTACTTTTAAGGACTAGTTATTGCTATTTGTATGTTCCCAGTAACCTTTATTGTGCCCTCTGATAACACAGAAAACAAGACTTGCAAAAAAAAAAGTCAAAAGTTTAGACACCTGTTGATGCATTGGTTTTCCTTGTTCTTATTGGAATCTGCACATTGTAGATTCAGACTGGAGGTAACAAAATCACAAAACACCACATATGGAAACAAGGAGTAAAGAAACTGGTGTGAAACAAAACCTATTATGTGCTGTGCCTTAAATTCCTCAAAGTAATAGCCTTTCACTCAGATAACAGATTTACACCCCCTGGGCATTCTCTCCAACATCTTCAACAGGTAGTCATCTGAAGTGGTTTCCAATGAACAGGTATTACTTGTCAAAAGTTTACTTGTGGGATCATCTGCAGTCAGAAACGGTTTGCGACCATCGGGTATACTTTGCAGAGGCACTGTTGTTACACAGATCTCTTCAAAGTTGACCTCTATTCCACAACTGTTAAGACTGAATAAGCCAAGAAGCTTTCAACTTATTAGAAGAAAAAAAAGACAGTCCTTCATTCTTTTAATGATCTGGAAAAGTGCTAGAACCTTGAAGTTATCCTCAAGTGTAGTAATGAAAACCATCAATCACAATCATCAAACTGGTTCTCTTGAGGACAAAAAAAAAAAAATCACAGAACAAAAATCCAACCATATTACCAATAGCATGTCCAAAAACAAATGCACAAGATGATGCAGTGCAAAATACTAATGAAACAACCACTTGTAATCACTTAGAATAGGGATTTGCAATATAATGAGGGCCTTTGATGTGGGTTGCGAGCGTGTGTATTTTTTTTTACATCTTTTTTGCACATTTTCCATTTTTACACAGGGTGAATGCTGGGACCTCCAGTGGTGGCTGGTATGTTGGGGAGTCTGTCCAGTAGTGTGTACTTATGGTACTGAGCAGCCAGCCTGATCTAATAGTAGGGGCGTTACTAATAGGCTCTTATCCGGACAACAGTATATCTCACGTAATGGTGTGAATGACACCCTATGCAAGGCTGTGTACATTTGGAATATTAGGCAACCATGCCCCTGATGCTAGGTAGTAAGTGGTTGTATTATTTAGTATTATTAGCATTTTGCACCTGTGCAGCCCCGGTTTTATCATGGGAGCCTGCTGTATCCTGTTGAGCATTTGTGTTTGGACATGGTTTGTGTTTGGACATGGTTACATGGACAAAATTGATGTCCTTTTCCAGTGTATTGTTTCTCTTGAGAACAGTCACATAAATGAAAGTCCAATAATTGTCTCTGCTGCAGAGGATATGTTCATCAAAATTATCAGCCATGGAAAATGCAAATTGACAGTACCTCAGATATCAGTCCTCATAAATGATGCATAGACAACAAATACCAGATACACCTGAACATCAGTTGTCTAGCGGAGGCATTTTTGGTTGAATTGCTGCAAATAAGCCAATGTTGAGGAAAGAAAAAAAGAAGAGTCTTGTTTGGATCAAGCAACGCAAGGACTGGACATTAGATCTGTGGAAATCTGTACTGTGGTCTGATTAGTCAAAGTTTCAGATTTTTGGTACCAACAACAATCTCCTTGTGAGACTCAGAAAAGGTGAGCAGATGGTTTCTACATGTGTGGTGCCCATTATCAAACATGTAGAGGAAGGTATGTTGGTGTGGGGGTACTTTTCTGGTGACAATCTTGGTGATTTATTAGAAAATTCAAGATACACAAACCCAGCATGGCTACCACATCATCGAAAGGTCATCCTTTTGGGTTTGCACTTAGTGGGACCATTATTTGTGTTGCAGCAGGACAATGACCCAAAACACACCTCCAGTCTATGTAAGAGCTATGTGACCAGGAAGGAGTGGGATGGAGTGCGGTGTCAGATGACATGGCCTCCACAATCATTCAACATCAACCCAAATGACGGTTGAGTTGGACCGCAGATTAAAAGCAACGCAGCCAAAAAACACTCAGCATATATAAAACGCCTTCAAGGCTGTTGGAAAGCTATTCCATGTGACTATATAATGAAGCTGTCAAGGTGGTGTAAAGCTGTCATCAAAATAAAAGGGGGTACTTTGAGGAATTTAAAGTTTAAACACATTTATTTTTTTTCAACCATGTTTCTATTCTTCTTTTTTCCCTTCGTGGTTTTGCGGCCTTCAGTCTTAATATACAATATGCACATTGAAATAAGAACCAAGAAAACCATTGCATGAACAAGTAAGTGCAAACTTTTCACTGGCCTGGAATGTACTTTAACAGGAATTCATAAGGTGCACATAGATTTAAGGTCTTCAATTATTTCTGCGAATAACACAATGTAGAGGATTTACTAGTATTCCCAGTGTACAGGGTTGATCTAAAATCTGTTAGTTTGACAACCAGAAAAGAACTTTCCTCCTTTTGGTAAACCTAACTATGTCAATTAATTAAGGCTGATTTTTGCTTCCTCTGAGAATAAAAGGTTGAATTCAATAAAACAATAATAATACCTTTCTTTCCAGCCGAAATAATGAAATCCACAAGAGCGCGTATTAAACTTCTCTCAGGCAGATAGCTGAAATCTGGAGGAACTGAAGTCAGAAAATGTGATTAACTAGTGAGTTTTCATGTGCTGATGCATTAGTGCAATTAGTTGAGGCGCTTTCATGATTTAGGCTCTGTTCACATTTGCGCTAGAGAATCTTTTGCAAATTACATCAGATTTAATGGAATGCATAGCACTGCATGCTGCACTGGTTTTCCCATCAAAACACTATAAGTAATTCAATAAAGTCCAACAGGGCACAAATGGTATCGGAGAGCCCTACCTACATAAAAAGTATAGTCATATCAGCGCATGGATAAAGAATACAACTTCTGTATTCAGAACAGAATTCTTCTTGAAATGCTAAGTCAATTTTGAGGATTTTTTTGGCCTGTTTCCCAGTGCTCAGTAGCTAGTCTTTACATTATCCCAACTTATCTTAAAGGTCCGGTCACTATATATTGATGACCTGTGAATAGGTTATTAATATCAGATGGGTGGTGGTCTGACAACCTTTATACCCATTGATTAGCTGCTATAAGCTCAAGTGGCACCTGGATATAAAAACATAGCAGCAATGCACAGTTCCATTCAATGTGTAGTGGCCACTGCCGGGTACTGCAGAGCAGGTGCAATTGGACTTATAACAGCTAATCGGTGGGGGTGTCAGACAAGCACAGATCTGGTATCTTGTAACCAGACAAGCCCTTTAAACATTATTAGTTGACTTACCTGTGTAATTTGTATGTTTAGAACATGTTGCCATGACTTTTCGATTACACATTGCAGAAATTGTCTATATCAGTCCTGGGCAAAGTGCGGCCTGCAGGTGACATCTGAATCTCTGGCTGTTCCAGTCCGGCCCGTGGACCGCGACAGCCAAAGGGCTGAAACAGTGGCCGACAGCCACCTCCTGCCCTCCCCCACCGTCCATTGCAAGCAACTGGTATCCTTGGGATGCAAGCAACTGTGAATACATTAGTGGAGGAGGGGCAGCAGACCCCTTCTTCTACCAATCAGCGTGAGACAGCAAACGCGATTACATAATTTCATTGTGTCAGCTGTGCACCGCGGAGAGTCAGTGCAACAGAGACAGGAGCAGAGAGCTGGGGGAACAGGAGCGAGGTATGTGGTCTTTTTTTTTTTCATGTGTATGGGATATTTGTATGTACATAGGAGGCTATGTGGGGCTCATGCTATATATATGGGAGGCTATGTGGGGGCATGCTGTGTATGGGAGGCTATGTGGGGCTCATGCTGTGTATGGGAGGCTATGTGGGGCTCATGCTGTGTATGGGAGGCTATGTGGGGCTCATGCTGTGTATGGGAGGCTATGTGGGGCTCATGCTGTGTATGGGAGGCTATGTGGGAGGCTATGTGGGGCTCATGTTGTTGTGACAAAGTCACTGACAAAGTACTGGAGGGGAGATATGCGTCACTGAGGTTGTTCGCTTCAGTGATATGAACCTGGGAAAACGCTCCGGCACACTAAGTGCTGAGAGGGGTTTATCGGCCATGTTTTGGTCTAGGTTGAGTGAACAGCTGTAGAGTGGGTGGCTGTTCACCATATCTCACCCCAGAATGGAGTCCAGAGGATAAATACACAGCCTTCTGGCTCATTGATTGTTGGGTGTGTCTGGAGTTGGGAGCTCCAGAACGGTGCTTGATTATAAGGAAAGTTGAACCTTTTTTTATGTTTGTTTTCTTGAGCAGATGAATCCCCACAGCAACATGGACTATGTCATACGTTATGTTTTTGTTTTCCCATTAGCAAAACAAACACGGCCTTCCTGGCCTAACGCTGCACTGGTTTATGCAGTACCATTAATAAACCCGTGTAAGATTTAAAGACACAGTGTTCCTGTGTCTACCTCTAGGTTTAGCCGAGTGAGCCGATCTACCACAGTTGGTGAAAAAGGTGAGCAACATCTCCAGGAAGCAAGTGTGACGGCTGTGGACAAACTGCATGCCCTGGGTAAAGGCGGCTATAGGGATGGAACAGCGGTCAGACAAAATGGAGGAGCTGATCAAGCAACTGGATCTAATCCAGCAGCAGCACTGAGAGCAGCAGCAGCAGCACTAAGAGCAGCAGCAGCACTAAGAGCAGCAGCAGCACTAAGAGCAGCAGCAGCACTAAGAGCAGCAGCAGCACTAAGAGCAGCAACAAGTACAGCAGGAGACAAAAAAACTCCTGATGCAGCAGATCTAAGAGCAGCAAAGCCAGATGGAACTTCTGGCAGGGGATGTCCGCAGCAAAGAAACCACCCCTACCCCAAGTCCAGGTGATGTCTCATACATCCGGAAGGCGGTAAGATGAGCTATATAAAAGATGACCCCAGGTGATTATGTTGAGGCATTTTTGATTGTGTTCGAAAGGGTAGCAGAGCGGGAGACGCTGCCGCTGCAGCAGTGGGCGGAGGTGCTGGCCCCCTATTTAACTGGGGAACCCCAAAAGGCTTATTATGACCTGGCCCTACAGAATGCACAGGAGTATGCCAAATTAAAAACAGATAATGGCATGCTCAGGAGTGACTTTGTCTGTTAGAGCTCAAAGGGTCCACCACTGGGAGTATTCCGGTGACAAACCCCCTCACTCCCAAATGTTCGACCTACTACATCTGGTATAGAAGTGGCTGCAGCCGGAGTCTCTACCCCAGCCCAGATGGTTGAGCGAGTTGTTATGAACAGATTCATTCACTCCCTTCCTAGGCCGGTGCAGACCTAGGTTGCCCAGAGAGACCCCCGGAATGCAGACAACCAGGTTGGCCTAGTGGAAAGGTACCAGGTGGTCGAGAAGTCCTTAAGGAAACCAGGTGGTGTTGCATCCCTGTACTGGGGTACCCTGAAGTAGCTTGACTCTCAAAAGAAGGATAGTAGAGCCACAACAGGGGTAGTCCAAGGTCCCAAGATGTCGCTGAGGGGTTGCTAAAGGCCACTGTTAAGGACTTAATTTGATGGAGATGTCATGGTCCAGGGCACATAGCCGTCCAATATCCGCCGAACCGATGGACTGCAGCATGAGGAGGTGATGTTCACATTATGCTTATCCAGCCTGCAATGTGGACTATCAGCCCGTTCAGGCACAAGCATATCCTGTGGCAATAAATGAGGTACTGGTGTCGGGACTCTTGGACTCGGGGAGTTTGGGAACCCTGGTAAGGGCCACACTCCCCACAAATTAATCCTCAGAAAAAACGTGGGCGTCCTCTGAAATCAAAGGGAAGTGATGGACTACCCCGTTGAGTGTCTATAAAAATGAACTGTGGCACTGAGTCCCTCGACATTGGAGTAGTTAAAGACTTGCTACACACAGTAATAATAGGGCGGGACTTTAGTTTGTTCTGGGACTTATGGCGAAAGGCGGGGGCACCAAGTTACTCAGATAGAAGCAGGTTCAACCGTGAAGAATGCCCAGTGCAGTCGGAGGCGGATGAGTTCCCCCTGTGTGTCCTTGCTGGCAAAGAGGATGAGACGGTGACCCATGAGGCTGAGATTCTTGAGTTGGAGGTTTCTGGGGGAAATTTTGGAACTACTCAAATGGAGGACCTTAAGTTAAAAGGGGCATGAAAACAAGGCGACTGTGATAAATGGGGTTGCCAAAGAGCCGGGGGCTGACACCAGGTTTCAATATTTCACAGCAAATGAGGATCTTCTATATCGGATCAGTAAACTGAGAGGTGAAGTATTAGAGCAGCTGCAAGTACCGGGACTGGGCATAGTGTACTAGTCTTGACCCATTCTCATGTCTTGGGTGGGCATCTGGGCATAGACAAAACCAAGAAGCGGATGTTTCAAAGGTTCTACTAGCCCAGGTATCACACAGAGATTGTTAATTATTGCCAGTCCTGTCCTACCTGTCAGCTAACTGCTCCTGTCTCCCACTTCCTCAATCCCCTGGTGCCGTTACCCATTATAGAGGTCCCATTTGATCCGATTGCCATGGACCTTGTCAGGCCCCTAGTTAAGTCAGCCAGAGGTCACCAATATATCCTGGAGGTAATCTACTAAGCAACATGGTACCTGGAGGCGGTACCACTAAAACTCCTCTGCCAGGTGCATAGCCTGAGAGCTAGCTCATATTTTCTTCCGGATGGGCCTGCCAAAGGAAATCCTGACGGACCAGGGAACGCCGTTTATGTCCAAGGTAATGAGAGCGTTACATAAGGCTCTCCAGATTTCACAACTCAGAACTGTGTTTGATTATAAGGAAAGTTGAACCTTTTTTTTCCCCTGGGCAAACGGATCCCCACAGCAACACGGACCGTGCCATACGTTATGTTTTTGTTTTCCCGTTGGGCCAGGAAGAAAGTGTTCGTTTTGCTAATGCTGCACTGGTTTATGCAGTACCTTTAATAAACCAGTGGAAGATTTAAATAGCCTTGCCAGTCTTTGTATCAGTCGGACTCATCTGCATCTGTGGTTCCAGTGTTCCTGTCATGCCTATCTGTATCAGCTGTACTCTCCTACCGGGCTGTTCCAGCTACCTGTCCCTTGGGGGTCAGCAGCCGTGTACCTGAGGTCAGTCCTGGTGTAGCACCTGGTCTCGCCTACCTGGGCTCTCCTCGGACCGCGGCACCGTCAGCTGCCGTGCATCCGGGGTCAGCCTTGGTGTGGCGCTTAGTCACGCCACTCCAGGTTCTCCTCGGGTCTTGGCACAGTTCCACCACCCAGTCCATTACAAGCATGATTTAGAGTATAATCACATATGTGCCCATATGCTCAGGCCGTATATAATGTTAAAGTTCATAAGCTGACAGTCACACACTATGGTGACATCACCATAATACAGCAATGCCTAGAACTAGTCATACACTAAGGTGACATCACCATAATACAGCAGTGCCTAGAACTAGTCATACACTACTGTGACATCACCATAATACAGAAATGCCGAGAACTAGTCATACACTACTGTGACATCACCATAATACAGCAATGCCTAGAACTAGTCATACACTACTGTGACATCACCATAATACAGCAATGCCTAGAACTAGTCATACACTACTGTGACATCACCATAATACAGAAATGCATAGAACTAGTCATACACTACTGTGACATCACCATAATACAGAAATGCCTAGAACTAGTCATACACTAAGGTGACATCACCATAATACAGCAGTGCCTAGAACTAGTCATACACTACTGTGACATCACCATAATACAGCAGTGCCTAGAACTAGTCATAC
Source organism: Phyllobates terribilis (assembly GCF_046119375.1). Taxonomy (NCBI): domain Eukaryota; kingdom Metazoa; phylum Chordata; class Amphibia; order Anura; family Dendrobatidae; genus Phyllobates; species Phyllobates terribilis. The sequence goes on along the minus strand of NW_027362761.1, from coordinate 112,076,644 downwards.
ACTACTGTGACATCACCATAATACAGCAGTGCCTAGAACTAGTCATACACTACTGTGACCTCACCATAATACAGAAATGCCTAGAACTAGTCATACACTACGGTGACATCACCATAATACAGCAGTGCCTAGAACTAGTCATACACTACTGTGACATCACCATAATGCAGCAGTGCCTAGAACTAGTCATACACTACTGTGACATCACCATAATACAGAAATGCCTAGAACTAGTCATACACTACGGTGACATCACCATAATACAGCAGTGCCTAGAACTAGTCATACACTACTGTGACATCACCATAATACAGAAATGCCTAGAACTAGTCATACACTACTGTGACATCACCATAATACAGCAGTGCCTAGAACTAGTCATACACTACTGTGACATCACCATAATACAGCAGTGCCTAGAACTAGTCATACACTACTGTGACATCACCATAATACAGAAATGCCTAGAACTAGTCATACACTACTGTGACATCACCATAATACAGAAATGCCTAGAACTAGTCATACACTACGGTGACATCACCATAATACAGAAATGCCTAGAACTAGTCATACACTAAGGTGACATCACCATAATACAGCAGTGCCTAGAACTAGTCATACACTACTGTGACATCACCATAATACAGCAGTGCCTAGAACTAGTCATACACTACTGTGACATCACCATAATACAGCAGTGCCTAGAACTAGTCATACACCACTCTGACATCACCATAATGCAGCAGTGCCTAGAACTAGTCATACACCACTGTGACATCACCATAATACAGAAATGCCTAGAACTAGTCATACACTACGGTGACATCACCATAATCCAGAAATGCCTAGAACTAGTCATACACTACTGTGACATCACCATAATCCAGAAATGCCTAGAACTAGTCATACACTACTGTGACATCACCATAATACAGCAGTGCCTAGAACTAGTCATACACCACTGTGACATCACCATAATACAGAAATGCCTAGAACTAGTCATACACTACGGTGACATCACCATAATACAGAAATGCCTAGAACTAGTCATACACTACGGTGACATCACCATAATACAGAAATGCCTAGAACTAGTCATACACTACTGTGACATCACCATAATACAGAAATGCCTAGAACTAGTCATACACTAAGGTGACATCACCATAATACAGAAATGCCTAGAACTAGTCATACACTAAGGTGACATCACCATAATACAGAAATGCCTAGAACTAGTCATACACTAAGGTGACATCACCATAATACAGAAATGCCTAGAACTAGTCATACACTACTGTGACATCACCATAATACAGCAGTGCCTAGAACTAGTCATACACTACTGTGACATCACCATAATACAGCAGTGCCTAGAACTAGTCATACACTACTGTGACATCACCATAATACAGAAATGCCTAGAACTAGTCATACACTACTGTGACATCACCATAATACAGAAATGCATAGAACTAGTCATACACTACGGTGACATCACCATAATACAGAAATGCATAGAACTAGTCATACACTACGGTGACATCACCATAATACAGAAATGCATAGAACTAGTCATACACTACGGTGACATCACCATAATACAGAAATGCCTAGAACTAGTCATACACTACGGTGACATCACCATAATACAGAAATGCCTAGAACTAGTCATACACTACTGTGACATTACCATAATAAAGAAATGCATAGAACTAGTCATGCACTACGGTGACATCACCATAATACAGAAATGCCTAGAACTAGTCATACACTACTGTGACATCACCATAATAAAGAAATGCATAGAACTAGTCATGCACTACGGTGACATCACCATAATACAGCAGTGCCTAGAACTAGTCATACACTACGGTGACATCACCATAATACAGAAATGCATAGAACTAGTCATACACTACGGTGACATCACCATAATACAGAAATGCCTAGAACTAGTCATACACTACTGTGACATTACCATAATAAAGAAATGCATAGAACTAGTCATACACTACGGTGACATCACCATAATACAGAAATGCATAGAACTAGTCATACACTACTGTGACATCACCATAATACAGAAATGCATAGAACTAGTCATACAATACTGTGACATCACCATAATACAGCAGTGCCTAGAACTAGTCATACACTACAGTGACATCACCGTAATACAGAAATGCATAGAACTAGTCATACACTACTGTGACATCACCATAATACAGCAGTGCCTAGAACTAGTCATACACTACTGTGACATCACCATAATACAGCAGTGCCTAGAACTAGTCATACACTACGGTGACATCACCATAATACAGAAATGCACAGAACTAGTCATACACTACTGTGACATCACCATAATACAGAAATGCCTAGAACTAGTCATACACTACTGTGACATCACCATAATACAGAAATGCATAGAACTAGTCATACACTACGGTGACATCACCATAATACAGAAATGCATAGAACTAGTCATACACTACGGTGACATCACCATAATACAGAAATGCATAGAACTAGTCATACACTACGGTGACATCACCATAATACAGAAATGCATAGAACTAGTCATACACTACGGTGACATCACCATAATACAGAAATGCCTAGAACTAGTCATACACTACTGTGACATCACCATAATAAAGAAATGCATAGAACTAGTCATACACTACGGTGACATCACCATAATACAGCAGTGCCTAGAACTAGTCCTACACTACTGTGACATCACCATAATACAGAAATGCATAGAACTAGTCATACACTACTGTGACATCACCATAATACAGAAATGCATAGAACTAGTCATACACTACTGTGACATCACCATAATACAGCAGTGCCTAGAACTAGTCATACACTACTGTGACATCACCATAATACAGAAATGCCTAGAACTAGTCATACACTACTGTGACATCACCATAATACAGAAATGCATAGAACTAGTCATACACTACTGTGACATCACCATAATACAGCAGTGCCTAGAACTAGTCATACACTACTGTGACATCACCATAATACAGCAGTGCCTAGAACTAGTCATACACTACTGTGACATTATCATAATATAGTAATGACTATAAATACTCATACACTAATGTCTTGAATAAAAACCAAACAAACCTACACAACATGCAAAACCGTCAAGACAAAAATTGGGAACCATACAAAATCTGTTACATTTTAGCACGTTCTAAAGGTTTCCAATTGTTATTTATTTGCCACAAGCTTTTGTGCACTCACCAGAAGTTCTGCTCTGAGATGAAGATAGACTCGATAAGTGGAGATGTCCAAGGATCCAAGCTGCATTAGTCTGTAGGCCAGTGGCTCCAGAAAAGTTAATAACCTGGAGAAACAATAATTTGGTTTTTGAATGAAACTATATTTTAATTGGCACAGGTTTTAGGTTTATTGAGAGTAATATTTCTAGTCCTGAGAAGACCTAAACACAAGAAAGACACCTAGTATACCACAGTATAGTTCAGTTTGGCAATGAAATTGAAATAGCATAGACAAGTGGATGGTTACTGTATATGTAGGTCCCACTCTAATCTAAGCATTGTCTAGCCCTCCATCAGTACAATGATGTGTCCATTTCCCTGGCTCTGTGCATGTGTCACACTTTTTTTTTCCATACCTGAGTAATAGTTTTGATTACTTCATTAAGTTTGCTTTGGTAAAGAGATGACTGAATAGCCTCAGACTTGAGCTGCAATGAGAGATTTGATGAAAAATGAGGAAATCCTGTCTTAAAGATCACGAAAAGAAACAACTAAAAAAAATCCTGTCTTATCACTATGGACAATTTCATAGTATGTCAAAACAATTCCTTTATAACGTGCTTACTTGTATGACTGCCGATTCTGATCCGACCAGTGCCACAAGGCCATTGAGTGCTGCTAGGCGCTGCATTGTAGGACAGCCCTGAAGAAAATGTCGCTATTTTAGTAATTGTCTTGCGAATGCCACAAGAGACCATAAAGGACAGAGCTGTTTACCTCGGCGAGCAGGATTTTTATCCAGGCAGGCAGCAAGCGATTGTTCAAGTCCTCAGCTTTCCCATGGCCACCCACTGACAAGCCGTGAACAATACTTCCCAGTGCCAGAGCTAGACCTGGTGTCTGTAGCAGATTAAAGATCAAGATGTTAAGATGTGATTAAATAAAAAAAATGGTTCAATAACAGATCAATCACTGTCTGCCAGATCTCTAACTAAACTTAAGTCCCTCATATACAATAGAGAGCTGTCTGCTAAACAATGCTTTGGTTAGTTGCCATCTCCACCGACTCATCCATAGAGGAACGTTGGGCGCTCCTGTGTTCTCTATGACTCCTCTGATGGCAGCTTATCTCCCGGGAGAACAAAATAATAGACAGGCCAAAATCAGACATGCTGGATCTTTTTCTCCATCATCACCATCTGTTAGGGGAGACTAGGGAGGCCCCCATACACATGGATTGGTAGTCGGCCAATTCAACCAGTATTGGTAGGTTTGGGTGAAATTCATCTAATGTGTAAAAGGGCCATTAGAAAGAAATATTGTGAATCACAGGAGGAGGGTGGGAAACAGCCAGCTTGGAATATCAGTTTTTATTGTAGAACATGGTAGATTTGCACAGGCTTCAAGAAGAACTTGGCTTGTCAAGTGCTATGGGTGGGAGTGGGGAGATAAAACTGAATATCTGCGAAGAACAAGCCTTCTGAACAAAGCTCTTAACAGGATTTTCATATTTGCCAGAAAAACAGGAAAAAATGAGGGAAGGAATCCAGAAATATTACAGAAAACACAGTGAGTATTGTTTATTGCCTTTAACACTGGGTGGTGAGCGTAGATGGGCATGGTTCTTCTAGGGACAGATTCACTCTAACCTTACTTATTTCTATAAAATAATGTTCTGCTATCTTTCTAATAAAACTTTTTTTTGCAACCAAAACTGAAAATTTTGGTTTGCCAAAAGGGAGAAGGAGATAATAACTTTTTTTTTTTACTATGTGGATCCCCTGAAATCTAGAGAGGGACGAGGGAACGCTACTAATATTAATAAGGCTCATAAAATAAGTACAAAACAATGCAGTGCTGGTGAATATTACTAGTGCTATATAAGTATGTGTTCTATAGTAAAAATCGCGCTATCGGTAGTGAAAAAGAGATCAGGAGAAGAGTACTATTATTTTATAAAAATAAGATTTATTTGTTTGGATGCTAGCAATAAAAACTTAATAAAATACAGGATTTAATACAGGATTTAAAAGACGAGTGTAGACAACAATATTTCGATTGGGGTAAAAGAACTAATGGTATACAAGGTGTAATAAATAGTAAAATCCAGCGGTTAATCTGGTGTGGTAAAATGCCTGTGGTGGCTTGGTACCTGGAAAGAAGAGGAGTTTGGTTAGGGCTATTGTTCTCTAGTAATGAATATGCTTAGCTGGCTGTGGATCTGTTACTCACCAGGTATCAGAGTGGGTAAAGTGCAGGTGTGCACTAGGATTGTGGTCCGTCAGGATTCTTAGAGTGGGGCGTGGTCCTGAACGCTTTGTTATGCTCCTGGAGATTTAATGATATGGGGTTAGTGCTGTTAGCTCTGGGTAGGTAGATAGTGGGGTTAGCGACTTACCCACGGAGGAGCTGTTCTGCTTTTGGAGATTGCTTGTTAGCACTCCCTCAGTGGGGGGTGCAGCAGGAGGCTCTGGATTGTATCTCACTTTGTTGCAGAGATGTGACAGGGGGGCTTTTTGATTGCCAGTAGGCGTAGTAACGCTTGAGGATACTCAATGTCCTGTATATAGATATGGAGGAAGGGTTAGGAACTGAGGAATACAGGAATAGTCCACAGTGTGGTAAACCTAGATGTTTACCTGTGCGTGATTATCAGTAATCCAGGGGTGCAACAGGAGGCTCTGGATTGTATCTGTCTCTGAGCAGAGAGGTAGTAGGAGGCTACTGGTTGCCGGGTGATAGGGGGCGTTGTGGCACTCAAGGATAATTGATGTCCTGTATATAGATGGGGAGGGAGAGTTAGGAGCTGAGGTATACAAACAATAAGCCACAATATAAGTAAGCCCGGTTAATTACCTTGTTTAGGGTCCAGGTGTGAAATGGTCAGTCACCTTCTTTATCTGTGGCTGAAGGCCTAAATCAAGGGAAGGTGTTCAGGAGGTTCTGCAAGAGGGTTCAGCCTAGTGGTAGGTGCAGCAGGAGGCTCTGGCTGAGTAATTTACTGGCTAAGTAGCAGTGGGTCTTGTCCCTGGACGCTGAGGTGCAGCAGGGGACCGGCTGCAAATGTGGCAGGAGGCCTGGTCTGGATAAGTATATTCAAGTAGGTGGAAGGCTTTGGTGGCAGGCTGTGTAGTAGATATCCGGGCAAGGTCTATGGTTGTGGAGTCCGGTTTTCAGGCACGGTCCCTACTCGTGTGGAGTCAGGCAGGCCGCGTTCCTGGAATCCTGTCGGTAATAAAGAGGTGAGTGTGTGTGGTTTTGGTCCTTGTGGTGGCGTGTGTCATAAGCGGTGGGGGCCGTGGCCCAGAGTACTTACGGTCCGTAGTCCTGCGGAGATGTCAAGGAGTTGTGGGGCCCGGGGCGAGAGCGGGGTCCCGGCCGGTGACCGCCGCTACTCGCGGGCTTCCGGGTAAGTGGAGCAGGAGAGGAGGGGCGGAGAAGGTGAGGGGGCGCGTTCTATTGGAAGCGCGCGAGAGGCAGAGAGACGAGCTGACACGTGGTGTGCAGCGTGTATTGAGGACGGATGCCTGTGGGCGCCTTCTCTGCTGGGTCAGTCAATTCCAACGCGTTTCGACAGCTGACGGCTGTCTTCATCAGGGATAGTCTGGCCCAGTAGGTGGAGTCCTTTATATACCTGTCTATAATGACGTCATGGCAACGGTCCGCTGTTGGTGGCGTTGTCATGGTAACTATCAGTCGTTGAAAGCAAATAGCTCAATTTCGCTGTTAAGACCCCATGGTCTCAAGGTGTTTAATTTAAAAATCCACTCGCTTTCTTTTCTTGACATATGTTTGATAAAATCACCCTGTCTCCAATGTTTGTGAACTGTTTGTATGCCTATCACTTTAATTCCTTTGATGGATCCTTTATGTTTGTCCGCAAAATGCTTTGACAGGGGGTGGCCCATGTATTTATTTTTAATATTCCTCAGATGTTCATTAATTCTAGTGCCCATTGCTCTTTTAGTCCGGCCTATATACATTTTTTCGCAAGGGCACATTAGTCCATAGATAACCCCCGTAGTGGTACATGTGACAAAGTCTGTGATGGGATATGACTCTTTGCGGTAATTGACAGTGTGTGATTTGGCTGGTTTCAGGGTTTTGCATATTTTGCATTTTTGGCATGGAAAGAACCCTGTAATTTTTTGTTGAAAAGGTGTGACTGGTATTTTTGTGATGATATTATTTTTTACGGTGGGGGCTATGAGTGATCCTAGGTTCCGTGCTTTCCTGAATATGAGCCTGGGCCTATTGGGTATTTGATCGCCAATGATTTTGTCGTCCTTTAGTGTATGCCAGTGTTTTTCCACAATTTTTTTAAAAATGTGCGTATTGGCGGAGTAAGGGGTGATGATGGGCATGATTATATTGGGATTGGGATTGGTTCGTGTTGATTTTGTGGTGTTTGTATCAGTTAAGAGGTTTTGTCTTGGTATTGCAGCTATTTTTTCTTTAGTATTTTTAAGAAACTGAGCATTATATCCTTTTTCCAAGAATTTTTCCGTGAGTGAATCTGCCTCATTGTTGAAGTCTTCCTGTTTGGAGCAGTTCCTATGGAGGCGCAGGTATTGGCTGCGGGGGACATTAAGTAGCCAGTTTGGAAGATGGCAACTGTCTAGCGGAATATAGCCATTGACATCAGTGGGTTTGTGGTATGTACGAGTCTGAATGGAATGGTTTTCGATATAAATATTGAGATCTAGAAAGTTGATTGCAGTGGAGCTAGTGGTAGATGTGAATTCTAAAAAGAATTCATTTTTGTTTAGTTCCTGTATAAATAGATCCAGGGAGGGTTTGTCGCCTGACCAGATGAATAATATGTCATCAATGAATCTCCGCCATAGGACCAGGTTCGCATGTAGTTTGCCTCCAGGATGAATGACTAGGGATTCCCACCTGCCAACATAGAGGTTGGCATAGCTGGGTGCGAACCTAGTGCCCATGGCGGTGCCCCACTGCTGGGAGTAGTAGTCCCCCTCGTAGAGAAAGTAATTATGTGTTAAGATGAAGGACATGCAGTCTATAATGAATGTACTTTGTTCTGAAGGCATTATTTGTTCGAGAAAATGGAGGGAGGCTTCACATCCTTTGGTATGTTGGATGTTTGTGTATAGTGACGTTATATCCATGGTTCCTAGGATATAGTGGTTATCCCATGGGGTGTTGTTGAGTATGCGGATAGCATGTTTGCTATCTTTTAAGTGGGATGGGAGTGTTGGAACCAACTCCTGTAGATGGTGATCTACTAGTCTGGAGAGATTTGATGTCAGGCATTGAATACCGGAGATGATGGGTCTTCCTGGAGGGTTATTAATGTTTTTATGGATTTTTGGTAAGTGGTAAAAGGCGGCTAGTCTGGGGTGTTGAATATTAACATAATCAAATTCATTTTTATTGATGTAACCATTTTGGAGTCCTTTTAAGGTTAGGTTCCGTAGTTCCTTTTGGTAATGGTTGGTTGGATTAGAGGGGAGGATCTGATAGGTTCTAGAGTCGCCCAAGAGTCTAAGTGATTCCTTGTGATAGTATTCTTGATCCAGAATAACTATGCCACCTCCTTTGTCAGCTGGTCGGATTATTATTTCATTATTTATTTGTAATTGTTTCATGGCGCGAACTTCTAGTTTGGTGAGGTTATTCTTGTATTTGGTGCATTGTTTGTTATTGATTCTGCGGATATCGTCTGTAACGTTTTTTTCAAAGGTATTGAAGGCCTCTGAATACTCTTGAAGAGGGTGGAAGTTAGATTTGTTTTTAAGTATAGTGTGTCTGAATTTTGGTGATTCCTCTGAGCAGAGTGTCTCTGGGGCGTGTTCCTTCTTCATATAGTATTTCTTTATAGCCAGTTGTCGCATGAATTTTTTTATACCTATATACGCTTGGAATTTGTCGAGTTGTGTTGCTGGGGCATATTTTAGGCCTTTATTAAGGACTGCAGTTTCATTCTGTGTCAGTTGATATTTGCTTAGATTATAGATGGACTTGTGTCCATTTATTTCTTTGGGTTTATTCTTTTTCTTTTGGGTGAGTTTCCCTCCCCTAGTGCCTCTTTTGCGTTTTTTCTTGTGGCCATCCGAAAAAAATCCACCTTGCTGTTATGTTTGCGTATCAATGGTTGTAAGATGGTGGTAGAAGTTGGGATGGGGGTTGCTGTTAGGGGGAGGGTTTTATCTGGTTGTAATGATGGTGTTTCTGGGGGTGGAGTGGTTGGATTAGGTGTCTCTACAGTAGTAGTAAGTAAGGGTGAGAATCTATTATGCGTGCTAAGCGGGGTAGGTTGGTCTAGTGGATTAAGATCAGTATGGTTTGGGCCTGGTTCATTATGATTTGGTGGAGAATCTGTTTCGGATGTGGGGTAAATGGAAATTTGATCAATAGAAATAAGTGAATTGTTTGGGCTACCAACCACTTCATCCAAGGTTTCGAAGAAGTTTAGTGGTTCTTTACTGGGGAGGTGGGTGGTGAGAGGTACTGCATCTCTACCAAATTTGGCTCGTTTCTTTTCGACTATATCTTGCTCTTTCTGGTTTTCTTGGAAAAAGGATATAATGCTCAGTTTCTTAAAAATACTAAAGAAAAAATAGCTGCAATACCAAGACAAAACCTCTTAACTGATACAAACACCACAAAATCAACACGAACCAATCCCAATCCCAATATAATCATGCCCATCATCACCCCTTACTCCGCCAATACGCACATTTTTAAAAAAATTGTGGAAAAACACTGGCATACACTAAAGGACGACAAAATCATTGGCGATCAAATACCCAATAGGCCCAGGCTCATATTCAGGAAAGCACGGAACCTAGGATCACTCATAGCCCCCACCGTAAAAAATAATATCATCACAAAAATACCAGTCACACCTTTTCAACAAAAAATTACAGGGTTCTTTCCATGCCAAAAATGCAAAATATGCAAAACCCTGAAACCAGCCAAATCACACACTGTCAATTACCGCAAAGAGTCATATCCCATCACAGACTTTGTCACATGTACCACTACGGGGGTTATCTATGGACTAATGTGCCCTTGCGAAAAAATGTATATAGGCCGGACTAAAAGAGCAATGGGCACTAGAATTAATGAACATCTGAGGAATATTAAAAATAAATACATGGGCCACCCCCTGTCAAAGCATTTTGCGGACAAACATAAAGGATCCATCAAAGGAATTAAAGTGATAGGCATACAAACAGTTCACAAACATTGGAGACAGGGTGATTTTATCAAACATATGTCAAGAAAAGAAAGCGAGTGGATTTTTAAATTAAACACCTTGAGACCATGGGGTCTTAACAGCGAAATTGAGCTATTTGCTTTCAACGACTGATAGTTACCATGACAACGCCACCAACAGCGGACCGTTGCCATGACGTCATTATAGACAGGTATATAAAGGACTCCACCTACTGGGCCAGACTATCCCTGATGAAGACAGCCGTCAGCTGTCGAAACGCGTTGGAATTGACTGACCCAGCAGAGAAGGCGCCCACAGGCATCCGTCCTCAATACACGCTGCACACCACGTGTCAGCTCGTCTCTCTGCCTCTCGCGCGCTTCCAATAGAACGCGCCCCCTCACCTTCTCCGCCCCTCCTCTCCTGCTCCACTTACCCGGAAGCCCGCGAGTAGCGGCGGTCACCGGCCGGGACCCCGCTCTCGCCCCGGGCCCCACAACTCCTTGACATCTCCGCAGGACTACGGACCGTAAGTACTCTGGGCCACGGCCCCCACCGCTTATGACACACGCCACCACAAGGACCAAAACCACACACACTCACCTCTTTATTACCGACAGGATTCCAGGAACGCGGCCTGCCTGACTCCACACGAGTAGGGACCGTGCCTGAAAACCGGACTCCACAACCATAGACCTTGCCCGGATATCTACTACACAGCCTGCCACCAAAGCCTTCCACCTACTTGAATATACTTATCCAGACCAGGCCTCCTGCCACATTTGCAGCCGGTCCCCTGCTGCACCTCAGCGTCCAGGGACAAGACCCACTGCTACTTAGCCAGTAAATTACTCAGCCAGAGCCTCCTGCTGCACCTACCACTAGGCTGAACCCTCTTGCAGAACCTCCTGAACACCTTCCCTTGATTTAGGCCTTCAGCCACAGATAAAGAAGGTGACTGACCATTTCACACCTGGACCCTAAACAAGGTAATTAACCGGGCTTACTTATATTGTGGCTTATTGTTTGTATACCTCAGCTCCTAACTCTCCCTCCCCATCTATATACAGGACATCAATTATCCTTGAGTGCCACAACGCCCCCTATCACCCGGCAACCAGTAGCCTCCTACTACCTCTCTGCTCAGAGACAGATACAATCCAGAGCCTCCTGTTGCACCCCTGGATTACTGATAATCACGCACAGGTAAACATCTAGGTTTACCACACTGTGGACTATTCCTGTATTCCTCAGTTCCTAACCCTTCCTCCATATCTATATACAGGACATTGAGTATCCTCAAGCGTTACTACGCCTACTGGCAATCAAAAAGCCCCCCTGTCACATCTCTGCAACAAAGTGAGATACAATCCAGAGCCTCCTGCTGCACCCCCCACTGAGGGAGTGCTAACAAGCAATCTCCAAAAGCAGAACAGCTCCTCCGTGGGTAAGTCGCTAACCCCACTATCTACCTACCCAGAGCTAACAGCACTAACCCCATATCATTAAATCTCCAGGAGCATAACAAAGCGTTCAGGACCACGCCCCACTCTAAGAATCCTGACGGACCACAATCCTAGTGCACACCTGCACTTTACCCACTCTGATACCTGGTGAGTAACAGATCCACAGCCAGCTAAGCATATTCATTACTAGAGAACAATAGCCCTAACCAAACTCCTCTTCTTTCCAGGTACCAAGCCACCACAGGCATTTTACCACACCAGATTAACCGCTGGATTTTACTATTTATTACACCTTGTATACCATTAGTTCTTTTACCCCAATCGAAATATTGTTGTCTACACTCGTCTTTTAAATCCTGTATTAAATCCTGTATTTTATTAAGTTTTTATTGCTAGCATCCAAACAAATAAATCTTATTTTTATAAAATAATAGTACTCTTCTCCTGATCTCTTTTTCACTACCGATAGCGCGATTTTTACTATAGAACAGTTATTTTATTGTAGTGTATCTACTACGGACATTAGTGGTTCCCTGTCCACAATTATCGCTGCCATTGGTAGTAGTTAGCCTGATAAGCGCCTTTTACACATATAATACCTTGCTATATAAGTATAATAAAGCCAGATGAGAGCTGAGGACACACTGAAATGTGAAATGTATAGAAAGGAATATCTAAAAAAAACAAGTGGCGATAAGAGCCACTCCATGGGTGTCAAGGAAGAGCCAACCGGGCCAGAAATGGGTGGCGACAACCGCCCCATAATCCACCTTCTGATTCAGGGTGCAGAAGGGAATATACCATCATCATGGACAATAAAAGCTGTACAGTTTTGTTAACCCTATACTTAAACATAATGCGATGCAATAAGTCCTTATTGCTTACACAAAAAAAGCAGAAGTGGAGACATCAGTGTCCATACAAATCTGTTACCAGCGCTCCAAGCTTACTTCAGCCAAGCACTGGGTGACAGGACTTGTCCTTACCTGCTGATTTTGCTCTGTCAAAGTCCTCAGCTTATTCATATGTTGCTCTGCCTCCTCAGCGCCTAAAATGCCGGCACTGAAAGCCGACACGGAAACACCAGCAACGACATATGACAAGACCTGTAAAAAGTTGTATGAATGCTCCGTAAATTAAAGCTTCTGTATAACATGTATTGTCAAAGCTTTCATTTTATCAACTTTCCTTAAAAACTCCCCATAACATTTTGCTCTAACTCTTAAAAGGATCCTACATATAAAATAAAATAAATAACCTGACAGTAGATACATTCTGCCCGATCCACGAGCAGGATGTTTGATCTCTGCCATATATATATATATGTTTGAGTGACAGGTCTCTCCCTGTGTGCATGTATAGGGATAGACACGTCGCTCACTGGCAGCAGGCAAGGAGAAGCTGATGGACCTACATATCTAGTCTCTTGTACAGCTTGGTGCCCAACAGCTTTTAAACTTTTTCTTTGAAGCGCATTAGCGTTTCAGAGGTAAGCATAAATAGTAGAAGTTATGTAGCCAATGTCTGCTACATGCTGCCCGTGGATCAGGCAGCATATACCTGAAGTCAGGTTCCTTTTTAAGTGTACTACTTACATAAAATGACTCACACAAGCACAAATAATAGATCAATGCACTCTATTAATTACATCTAAAGATAAAAAGCTTATAAAAAGGAGGTGAAAGAACAACACTCCAATGGTCACAAGCAAATATAAAACGGATATCCCCAAGGTACAGGACACATGAATCTAGTATGAAGAGCGATATTCTTTTACCTCTGTTTTTATAGGAGTTTATGCAATTAATAAAAAGGTGTACTCACATGACTGCCTATTGGTATTGTTAATGCTAAATAGGTAGGACTAAAGTTTCATGAATTTACACTCAAATATTACATGGAAAGAAGGTCTACAATTAAGGGTCATTAAACATTTCTGTAGATTACATCCACATGTACAAAATGTGTCCAATGGGGTATATACATATTAGGAGAAAATGCTATCCTGACAAATCTTTCTACAGTGTAATATAATAATATAGGTGTCAAAGTGTTATAATAAAAGAAGCGTTGAGCCACAAAAGGCATTATTGTGAAGATTCACACTTTCAGATGTAAAAATGTATTGTACCCAACAAAAACAAACGAGCAAAAAAAAAAAGGAATCCAAGCGTGGAAGATATCCAAGAAGAAAGACCTGAAGATGCTTGGAAATATGAGCGGAGGACTCCTTCAGAAACGTGTGATGACATCTCACCTCTTGCACGGCTCGGCTCTGCTCAGAGCTGTTATCCAGACACTCGTATAGTTTCCGTAGTGTAGCTGAGACATGGACTCGACTGTCAGTCTGACTGCCCTGACTCATGAAGGAAAGTACCAGGCCCACTCCTAGAACGCAGCCAACGCTGTGCCAAGGAAAGTGAAACAATTCTCATTATAATCCTTTTTGCAGTTTGTTTTTATCATTACCATAACACTTATTGTCTTCCTCGTCATAATTGCTCTTCATGCTCTCACTACTTTATGTGCTATCCGACTAGTAGTCCCCTTAGTTAATGAGCAAGTTCGTGTCCTCACAGCAAACTCTGCTTCTACACCGCTGAAATAGTGGTTCAATAAGAGCTAGGGGGATCATTCATCATTGCTTTTGTGCTTGTTTTCTGGAATAAAAATGGTTCTAAGGCTCCATTCACATATCGAGTCTCAGTGTACGGTCTGATTTTTTTTTTGGACAGTATCCAAACCCATTGAGTATGTCCTATTCTGATCCTTAGGCTTCCTTCACACATCCGTGTTTAAACAAGTATGTGAAAAACTGGTATTGGTTCCATCAGTGTTTTCCATTAGTGTGTCATTCGTGTGTCCGTTTTTACTATTAGTAGGTCAACAGTGTTTTTCCGGTATGGTTAAAGAAAGAATTAAAATGACAAAGCTTCTCCTATACTTTGCAATGTTAAAGACGTACAGTACATTGATGCTATCCGTGTTCTGTACTTGTTTTTCACGGACCCATATACTTATATTGGCCCTTGTTATCCACGGTCGGAAAGAATGGACATGTCTGTGTGTTTTCTTCAGGTACATGTGGAATCCGTGAAAAAAAAAAGGATACCACACACGTACTTGGAACATGTGAAGGAGGCCTTAAAATGAGATCAGAACAGGACATGCTCGGATTCTCACACTTGTATATGATGTGTGAATAGATCCATGAAACTCTATGGGTCTGTGTGCTGTCCAATAAAAAAAAAAACCCATCAGTCATTTGAGAATGCAGCCTAACAGTGACTGTTTATTTGCGTCTTAGTTCACTTGTAATCTTTTTACATTTACTGGGTTTCATCAGGTTTTTTTAGGGGGGATTTGGCATTATAGGCGTGGTTTTGTTGTCCAGATCTTTTAGCACAATTCATTATTTGAGACTTTTCAAAACGCTGCAAATTCTTTTGCGGAATTGTACTCCAGCACCCTAATAAAGTGCAGAATCTGTATTTTTTCTCTTTGCATAGTTGAAGTCTACCATGTGACATGTCAAAGCTTTTTGAAAATATTGTGCAACTTTTTACTCTGAAAAGGTGTAAAAAAGAAAAAAAAATTATATATCAATCAAACATTGTGCACCCAATGAATTTGGCACAACATCCACAAGGGCAAAAGAAAGACAAGACATTTTTCATTTATTTAGAAAAATGCAAATGATGAATCGGGGTCCATACGTTTTTTTTTTTTGTACAAAATCAGAAGTGGATCCTTTCAGATGAAGGCAGGAAGACCTTTCCTAAAGGTGTGAATGCAATCCAAAGAGCCCTTATAAACCTAGATCACAAACAACACTTTCTGCACGTCAAAAGGCAATCCCCACATACATATATTATGCATGAGGATTGCCCTTGGGGTATGTCTGCTATATATACCATATAGGTGGCTCAGTGGTTAACACTGTTGCTTTGCAGCGCTGGGGTCCCGGGTTCAAATCCCACCAAGGACAACATCTGCAAGGAGTTTGTATGTTCTCCCCGTGTTTGTGTGGGTTTCCTCCGGGTTCTCCGGTTTCCTTCCACACACATACTGATAGGGAATGTAGAGTGTGAGCCCCAATGGGGACAGCGATGATAATGTCTGTAAAGTGATATGGAATGAATGATGCTATATACATGAGTAAAATAAATAAAAAAATTGCTTAAAAAGGTGAGATTAACCATGAAGACTATTCTAGATGTTGAAGTTAAAAGTAATGAGTAAAAATGGGTTTTAACAGCATAACTGTCTGACTGCCTCAAAGTCTAGAAATTATGATGTGTCAATCAATAACAAATTATGTTTTAAGGGCCCTACAAGACCTCAGACCTGGTTTTCTCTAGTGATCCTCTCTTCAGCTTTTATTGCATGTGACATTTATGACAATGAGCACGTTTTCATTGAACAAAGGCTCTGACTTGCTGCAGCCATTACAGAAAACACCAGCAGGTGGCAGTAGAACAAAGGGAAATAAATAATGGCCAACAAAGAGTAAGGGCTTGTTCACAAGCAACCATAGTAACCTGCACGCATACAAGGCAATTTGCTTAAATTGCTGCATTTACTGTGCCAAATGATCCTGTGCATGCATTAGAGCAGAAATGCCCATGACACACAGGTGGCAAGAGCTATATTTACCATGAGAGATAGATTGCAGAGACATGGCGAGCACACGAGTATGTTCTGCTCCATTACTTTTAGATCTGTATTTATATGCATCAGGAGACGTTATGAAGCAAGTGTAAATTCTGTGCTAAAAAAAATGCTCTACCCGTAAAGAAGGGGGCTGGAGGCATGGGAACCTAGATGGAAGCCCCACATGACCGGGATTGGCCAGGAGGGTGCAATTTTTAAATCCCAATGGTCGGGATTGGGTATAGGCTTGGAGGGGCTGGCATTTGGATGGGGGTGGGGTAAAGGGGGGGGAGAGGTATAATAGGGAAAAGTGCGGGAAAACGGGCAGTCCAGGGAAGAAGTCATTGAAAGAAGTTCTGGAGCACTGATCAAAAAAAAAAATAAAATTATTTTTACCTTTCTAATTGCTTGGACACTCTTCTCGCTATTATGGAGTCCGTGGAGTCCCTTATCGCCAGGCTGAGGGAGACTGCCAGATCCAGGCAAGGAGGGTGGCTTGAGGCCCAGCTGGCCGGACTTCTGGGGAATGCCGGAGAGGAAGAATCCCCGTCGGGTTTGGGAAGAATTGCCAGGAGGACGCGGCCCCTCGAGAGGCTTTCCCTGGAGATGGTCGGTACGGGCAGCAGACGCAGGCTGCGGAGCCCCTCAGGGGACCCTGTGTCCGGGGAGCATGCCGGCGGAATCCCCTGCCGGCGTGCCCGCCGCGGCAGGAATCCGCCCAGCCGGTCTGCGGGCTCCCCCTGCATCGGGTCGCGGTCCGCGACTGAAGTTCCCCGGTCCGTCGTGGTGCGGCCTCCCCCGTCGGCGCGCCGCAGTACTAGAGCCCAGGCCGGAAATGGGGACTACGTCACTTCCGGCCCCGGAGACAGATGAAAGGGACGCACAGCCAATGAGCGGCGGGCGCAGGGACACGCCCCCCGCTCCAAGATCCAGCGGCAATTCAAGACGCCGGTTATTCAAAAGAAAAAAGGGCGGCAATCCTGCAGCGGGGAACGGAGGGACCACCAGCGCGGCAGGCACACCTGGCGACGTTCCTGTCAGGGTGCCTGCCAGACAGACCAGAGGGCGCAGACAGCAGCGGAGCTACACGGGCAGGCAGCAACAATTCCAGGACCTGCTGCCTGGCTCAAGCTTCTCCAGGCAGAGGGATGGAGCGGCGGGCAGCAGCACGGAGTTGCCTGGCAGTTATCCACGGACCAACACGGATCGGGCTGGCGAGTCCGGGTCTAAAAAGCGCGGATGTGCACGGTCGGCGGTGAGGACTGGAGCAGGGACGAGCGGAGGACGAACGGCGGGGAGGTCAGCACGGGCTCGGGTCCCCCCTGGTGACGAGGAGGCCAGGGGCGCGGGCCTTGAGCGGCAGGGGTCGGTCGGACTGGATTATGGAGAAGAACAAGACGAACCAAGGACTCATCAGGACTCGGGGAGTACGGCTGGCGGGGACGCAGCACCTGCGCAGCTTCGTGAGTATGCGTCTATGTATGGTTTGTCGCCCGCGGGGTCTGTAGCGGATGGGGTAGGCGATAGGCAGGTGTCTGGACCCAGCAGGGAAAATGTTAGGGGAGGTAGTGGGTCAGATGTAAGCGGGTTTAGGGATTTGTTTGTTAGCATGTCGCGCATTTTGGCGAGAATAGACGGCGGGGGAGCCATTCAAAGGGGGTTGTCACCGGCGGGGGCTTGGCTACCTAGTCAACCGGCGTTGTTGCAGGTGGGGAGCGAGTCGGCCAGGTCGGCGGGGTGTACAGCTGGGACACCTTCTGGGGTATCGGTTTGTGTGCAGACAGAAAAGGAAAATGCGGATACTATAAAACTGGATGATAGGGCGAAAGGGGAGATATATGTGTGCTTTGAGGGGCCGTTGGGGGCGCATTTAAAAAAAGAGGTTAAAGAAAAAATTTGGCGGGACGAGTATGTCGAAATTTTTTCCCTTCTTCCGTTGGAAAAGTTTAACCTGGATAAGGGAAAAAAGGAAGACAGTAAAAAAGAGGAGGAGGAGAAGCGTAGGTGGAGGTTGATTCCACAGACGTTTGTCAATTGGTTACAAGCTTTTGCAATAATGGCTAGCGTTATTGGAGAAAAAGCTCCTGATAATAGTTCGGGTTTGTTTTGCTACCTTGATGCTATTGGGGAGGCTCATAGGACTTACGGGGGTCAGGCGTTGTTACGATATGACGAGCAATTTCGGCAGAGGAAGGCAGTCCGCCCTGAGATCAGATGGGATCAAAAGGACATTGGTTTGTGGCTGAAGGTTATGGCCCCAGTGAGGTATGGGTAGTCCTTTCACGGGAGCAGCAGTAGTGGTAACCAATCAGCAGGACACGGGGGGAAGTAGCCAGGGGGCACAAAGCACTAAGAAGGAAGTGGGAACTTGCTGGCAATTTAATGATGGCCAATGCAAGTACGGGAGCTCCTGTAAATTCAAACACGTGTGCTCCCATTGTAATGGAAGCTCACACGGAGCATCAAAATGCTTTAAGAAGGGTAAGGGAAAGCCGACAGTGGGTACCGGTCAAAGGGCTGACTCCGGTGAGGGTGCACGCGATGGCCCCCTTTCTAAGTAGGTATCCGGATCAGTTGAAGGCTAAGGTCATTTCGGATGGGTTTTTGGAAGGTTTTAGAATCCCTCCTCCTGAGCACGAGGTCCCCTTTTCAGTAAAAAATTTGACGTCGGCTTCCCTTCATCCGGATGTGGTTAGCGTGAAGTTGGCTAAGGAGGTGGAATTGGGCAGGATGGCGGGACCGTTTCGGGTATTACCTAGCAGCAGGGTGATTATTTCGCCGCTGGGGGTTGTGCCCAAAAAAGAGCTGAATAAGTTTCGTTTGATTCAGCATTTGTCGTACCCGAAGGGGCTCTCGGTGAATGATGGCATTGCACAGGAATTATGTTCAGTTGAATATACATCATTTGATGCGGCGGTGCGATGGGTACAGCAATATGGGTCAGGATCGTTGCTAGCCAAGACGGATATCGAGTCTGCTTTTCGGATGCTGCCAGTTCATCCGGATAGTATCCCGTTGTTAGGTTGTTTTTGGAATGGGGCATATTACATGGATAGGTGTTTGCCAATGGGTTGTGCAATTTCGTGTTCTTTGTTTGAAACGTTTAGTACCTTTTTGGAATGGGTGGTGAAGGACCTGGCATCAGTTAATTCAGTCATTCATTATTTGGATGATTTTTTGTTTATAGGCCCTCCGCAATCGTTGTTGTGTAGGAATTTATTAGGTACTATGGTGTGGGTAGCGGAGCATTTTGGCGTACCATTGGCAAAAGAAAAGACGGAAGGCCCTTGCACAACCCTAAGTTTTTTGGGCATTGTTATTGATACGGAAAGGATGGAGTGTCGATTACCTGAAGATAAATTGTGTCTGCTCAAGCAGGAGGTCGATAGAGTCGGGAGGTTGCGCAAGGTGACCCTGAGGGAGCTACAATCGCTGTTGGGGCGCTTAAATTTTGCATGCAGGATTATGCCAATGGGCAGAATTTTTTGTCGCAGGTTGTCAGGCGCCACAGCAGGAGTGCGTGCGGCTCATCATTTTATCCGCCTAAATAAGGAACACAAGGAGGACCTGAAGGTTTGGAAGTTGTTTTTGGAAAGCTATAATGGCAGGTCGTTAATCCAGCAGGAGTTTGTAAGCAGTTTTGATTGTGAGATATTTACAGATGCTGCAGGAAGTGCTGGTTATGGGGCCTATTGGAAAGGGCGGTGGAGTGTTGGGGCATGGCCGATTGGGTGGACGGAGAGGGGACTTACGAGGAACCTGGCGTTTTTGGAATTGTTCCCTATTGTTGTTGCGGTTACTATTTGGGGGGAGTGTTTTGCCAACAGGATAATTCGGTTTCATTGCGATAACATGGGAGTGGTGTCTGTCATCAACAGCTTGTCGGCCTCGTCCCCGCCTGTGATTAGGCTGCTCAGGGAACTAGTTCTTTGTTGTCTCAATTTGAACGCTTGGATTACAGCGGTCCATGTTCCAGGTGTACAAAATTCCATAGCAGATGCCTTATCTCGTTTTCAGTGGGACCGTTTTCGGGCGCTAGCACCAGAGGCAGGGGACGTGGGTCAAGAATGCCCTTCGCATTTGTGGCAACTGGTTATGGAGGAGCCGGACGGTTAATAAGGGAGTCCATTACGAGGCAGACCTGGACATCATACGAGGCATCGTGGCGAGTATGGCAAAGTTGGATTCTGGAGTGGGGTGTGGTGGAAAGTGAAGGAGATAGAGAGATGGCGGTGTTGTTTCTTGTGGGAAGGGCAGCAGAGATTGGATGGTCTGTGTCAAAAGTTAGTAAATTTGTAGCAGGATTGTCATTCGCTTTTAAATTGCAGGGGATAACAGATGTTACAAAGTCCTTTTTAGTTAAGCAAGCACTTAGGGGCTTTAGGAGAGGCGGTAAGGTGTTGGATAGACGAAGACCAGTGACTTTTAGTATTTTAGAGCGGTTGGGTTTAGTGTTGGATAAGATCTGTTGTTCGGTTTTTGAAGCCACACTGTTTAGATTGGCTTTTTCATTGGCGTTCTTTGGCGCACTAAGATTAGGTGAGTTGGTGGCACCAAGTAGGAATAAGTTTGGGGGTTTGTTTGCCGAGGATGTGAGCGGTCGGAAAAGGGGCATCGAATTTTGGATTAGGAGGGGGAAGACGGATCAATTGGGCAGAGGCAAGCGAGTCGTATTGGGGGAGGTTAATGGATCTTTTATTTGTCCTAGGAGATGTTTAATGGCTTACTGGCAGGTTTGGTCGGGACGTAAGGGCCCATTATTGTGTCATAAAAACGGAGAGTTTTTGTCCCGTTTTCAATTTATTGCAGTATTTAAAAAAGGGATCCGGGAGTTGGGCCTTAGTCCTGAGGTGTACGGGTCGCATTCTTTCAGAATCGGAGCGGCGTCAGAAGCGGACGGTTTGGGTTTAGGAAAGGATGTGATAAAACGCATCGGGAGGTGGAGTTCTGATCGTTATCTGTCCTATGTACGGCATTAGGTATGCGGAATGGTGGTTTTTATTTTGTCCAGAAGTGAATACCCCCCTTTTTGGTTGTCTTATTGCAGGTGACGTCCCGTTATTAGTCTGGATTCTTGGACACTCTTTCGTTCATTGGGGGGCGCTGCGGGCGGATGTGAGGCCAAACGGTAGGCAATTGGGTTTTAGCAGAGAGCAAGTGGTGGTCCGGTGGCTGGGTTTTAGAGGGATGGTATGGAGAAGGGTGCTGCCTGAATTCCATAAGGCGGCTCGTTTGGACCGGGCGCCGGACATTTTGGTGGTGCATATGGGGGGGGATGATTTGGGGGTTCGGCCGGTTAGGGAATTGATGAGGGATATTCAAATTGATTTTTTAAGGTTATGGACATCTTTTCCTGGGGTGTTGACGGTTTGGTCTGACATTGTGCTGAGAAAAAATTGGAGGGAGGTCAGATCAGTGAAGGGCATTAATAGGGCACGAGTAAAGTTGAATAGAGCCATAGCAGCTTTTGTTGGTAGAAATGGGGGTGTAAGTGTTCGGCATCTTGATCTTGAGGCAGGGGTTGGTGATTTTTGGGCGAAGGATGGTGTGCACCTGAACGATATTGGGAGTGATTTATGGGCATTATCTATACAGGAGGGGATTGAGAGGGCTTTGGCAGTTTTGGGGCGCTCACGAGCCTGAGGTGGTCAGGGCTGTTCGTTTGTGGCGGGGGGTGGGGTTCTTGGAGTTGGCACAGAAGTGTCGGTGGGAAAGTTATTGGAAATTTACAGGCAGTGGCTTGATTAAGCGGGGTGATCTGGCATTTGTTTTTTTGGGGCTCTGGACGGGGTTTTACCCTGGGAACTTTTGGTGCCCTCGAGCTGGTGATGGACGGCTGAGGGTAATACGGTGGTTCGATTTCGGTTTAGTTATGCCAGATCTAATTTTTAACTCCAAGAACCCTCCCTTCTTATTTATTTGAATAATAATGTTTATATGTTAATGTTGTTTGTTAATAAAGTGGCCGCTGTGTCCAAATTTATCCAAAGAAATTACAGGTGCAGTGTTTTTATTTGTTAAGGTACTTGAGGTCGGTAAGATGGGGAGGGGTCTTACGGAACTATGGAACCCGGGTTGGCCGTACACGGTCAGGACTTCACTGGGTTTATGAGGCCACATAGTGAGAGCTGGTGAGGTTTTAGTTGTTATTATCAAGATGTTAAAAGCCAGTGCAGTCAGCACCTCTGCCAGGAGTCTTTACGGAGGACTCGGCGACTTCTACCCAAACAAAGAGCACAGCATGCTATTTTTTCACTACAATGACAGACCCCATTCAGGGGGAATTATCAAAGACTTTTCACAAGTTTTCTGGTTCCAAAAAGTCACCCATTTTGCGGCATACCTTTTTTTTGTGACATATTGAACACTGCTCTTGCCACTTTTGTGGGTGTAAAAATGGCTCTGTTTAGCTATGTGAATAAATAGAAGACAGATTTAGGATTTGTGACTTTTTAAAAAGTTGCCAAAAAGCTTCCAATTCTGCAAAAATGAATTTAACAGCATTTTTCTCATCTGTTGTCTTCATTTAACCTTTTTTTCCTATTAAGTTTCAATTTTTGGCAGTATCCTACCCAGTAAACAATTTCATCAAAGGATACGCATCCTCCTTTGGACGCACTTAAAAAAATGGAAACAGGTCGGTCACTGAAGCCAATGATCCTGGAACTAAAAAGACTAATGCCAAAGTATTGTGGTAACTTGCCAAAAGCCTACCCCCCTCCATAACGCTTTCTAACCTGGACAGATCCCAGCAATCAGGCCTCCCCTTCAGGACAAGCCCTTGTCACACGAGTGACGTTACATGGCCGGAGCTTCACATGGTACATACTTGGGCTCCAGGCAGGTGGCAAAGCAGCAGCTTTCCAGAGCGTCCAATGACTTCATTATCAGCAGGTTCATCTGCTGCCCAGAGGTATCACTGTACAGAAAGACACAAAGTCATATAGACGACAGGGTGAGGATTCGGATCCACTAATACATGGCCTCACAGAACGCCACTTCTACATGGACAGACTTTCACAATGTCAGAAATTATTTCGAAAATGGAAAGAAACTTACATCGGTAACTTGTACCCAGCAGATAGAAAGGCAATCTGGCACAAGGTTTTGCCACCTAATCTGAGAGCATAATGTATAGACAGAGACCCTGATTCCAGCTATGTATCACCTCCTGTAGTTTTGCTAAAATCACTGTTTTATTTAGCAGCACATTATTACTAGAGGACTAGTAAACCTGTTGCCATGTAGTCCTCCATATTCAGAAAGCTCCGGCAGCTGATTGGCAGCCTTCTGCCTATGCACAGTGTACACAGAAAGGAGCCATTCAGTAGTGTGGGTGGGGTTATAGAGAATACAGCATTCAGAAAATTGGTATCTGCAGCAGATACATCAGGGATTTTATCAAATCTACAGCAAGCAGCTGATAAGTGATACAATACATCGCTGGAATCAAGGTCTCTGCCCCTACTTTATGCTTCTCTCAGATGAGTTAGTAAAAACCTGGTGACAGATTCTCTTTAAAGGAAACCTGCCACAGGAAAATCTAAACAGCCCCCTTGTTGTACATTATATTTGAAGAAACCCACGCTAGGCAAGATCCTCCATTTACCCCCTACATCCAAAATCCCTAAAAATCAGTCTTCATGAATTGTAGATATTCCTATACATACCTAACTTTTTCCTCGCACAGGCGGGAGATGAACATCCCAAGTGCCAGTCCCATATGAACTTGAAGAGCTTGGGAATCATCGGCTTCTGGTCGCCCTGGTAGCCTTACTGTCAAAAGGTTGAGGACGTCCTCTACTTTTTCTTTAAAGGACACAACAAGTATTGGAACCAACAGAGAAAGAGCTGTGGCAGCACAAGACCGGGCAATGACGCTGGCAGTGTTCTCACCAGAGTAGGATTTCTGTAATATAAAGAAATAACCATCCTTCTTAACTGCTAAAGTCCCCCACAAAAAAAATATATATATGTATGTAACAGCTGCGGGCCTCACTGTTCTTGACTGAATATTCAAAGACTCCCTATTGCTATGTTACGTGATTGTAAAAAAATTCAGCGCTGACACTGCTGGAGCTGCGTCGGTCCTCGAGATAGGTATAGGGTTTTGGTTTTTTTTTGGTTTTTTTTATGGGGCATCAGTAGTGGACAACCCTTTAATTCAAATTTCAGGTCCTCAAGAAAAGTAAGCTTGAATTCACATACAGCAGATCTTTTTTTTTTCCAGTCACAAAAAATTCTGCGACCGAAAATCTGTTCCATTCACCTGAGTTTTGGTCACAAGCACATGGATTTTTGGAAGTTAATTTCCGAATTTCTGCAACAAAGTCCGTCACATGTAAAACCCACCTTCACAATCTAGTAAATCGCAGGTTAGATCTCAGTTCCAAAACAAGGGGAAAGAGTCTGTTTTTGTGGCCGAGAAGCCGAACTGCAAATGCTGAAACTCCATGAATAAATGATATGAACAACTATATAATATAAAATCACTGTGCACAGATGAGGCGCTAAACAGAGTGCATTACATGTGCCATCTCGGTAGCCTCGAAGGCTGGTGGGCAGCCATGGCAGCACTGATGAGACTGCAGATATGAAGCAGCATTCTCAGAGACCCCACAACAACGCTATAGGAATATACCAATCTTATAGCACAGAAAGTTAGATTATAGCTAATCAATATCCAGAATCTAAATTAACCATTTAAAAGCGATAGAGAAAACCCAAACAATTACATACAAGTCAGTAGCAAAAAAGGATGTTCTACCAGAAAAAGCAAATCATCTAAAAGTGTTGTGGCTCAAAAGTAAATTAGTGTTATCCTAGAACTAGGTTAAAGTCCACATGGAATATCACTGCCAATACCGTATATAAATGGTCAGAATAGGGGCAAGTATTCCTGCCCAGCTTTGTACAGCCATCTATATTCGCTCGTATTACTGGGCAGATGAATGGATTCAACTACAACTGTGCAAAATTGCAAAGACATTAACTGGATTGGTAAAAAATGCTAGATTGGTGGGGTCCAACTGTTGGGATGCCCAACAATCACTGGAATGGGGGACCCCGGCCCAAGGTGCTCTTCAGCCCAAAGCAAGGTGGACTTTAAGAGGAGATGACGCCTGCTGCCGCTTGATTTAAGGCTTAAAGCAGACTCTATTCTAAAAGCCCCCAGTAAACTAAACCCAGCCAAACACGCCAATTTCAGCCAACGGTCTAATGTGTATGGCTGCCTCTTCTCGGCTCTCACTGACCGATGATGTTGGGGGAAAGAAGGATCCAGCCTATTGAATTTAAGCAGCTGATCCCTTCGTTGTCTCTAGAGGAGTCTGGCAGCGGCTCTCTTATAGAGAACGGGAGGAACGCAGGAGTGCTGACCTGAGCTGAATGCTCCTCTGTATGGAGGAAAAGGGAGAGAGTGCTGTCTAATGTGCATAGGAGTCTTAAAGGGGTTGTCCACTACTAGGACAACCCCTTCTCAATCACTATGTTTCCCCCAAGTAAAATGATAACTGCTATATTCCCCTCCACCTCCATCTTACCGGTCCAGCAGGGTTAGCACTGGCTCCGCCGGGTCTCACCTGACATGATATCTTTGCAGTCAATCAACGGCCATGTCACCCTTCAGACGTAATTGACATCCAGAGGAGGTGAGTGCTGCGGCTGCCTTCTCACTTCCTCCAGATGTCCGATTTGTCCGATGGAGAGTAAAGTGGCTGCTGATTGGCCGCAAGGATATCGTTATGTCAGGCGAGAACCGGGGAAGCCAATGCCGACACTGCTGGAATAGCGCCAGTACCAGAGGTGAGTATAGGTGGGGTTTTTTTTCTATTTTATTTGGGGGATACATAGCAATTGAGACTGGAATACTCCTTTAAGATACGTAACCTAATTTTTATTTTTCTCTTTTATAAAAAGACTGAGCATATCGCCCTGATCTGATGTGAACGGTACACAAGGACCTGTTGACGCACCGGCTGTCGTCCTGTAACATTCCATTCTCCCCTGGAAACACTAGCTTTTCATTTTCTAATAAAGAAGAAAAGTTTTAGAGGACGGCGACTGCGATTTTTCCTCTATTTTTTCATGGTATGCACGATAATGAAGGAAATAAAGAACAGAGAGAGAAGGTGTTTCACAAAAAAAAATTTCTATGATCCATTACACTAAAATAATATCTTACTCCAATTAACAGTGCCTAAAAATACACAACAGCCACAACACTTGCCCAAAACCAACAGTGCCATAAATGAAACAGACAACAATTAATTCCTTCTATTCAGCAATCTACAGCATTTCAGGCTATTTCTAACTGTAAAGGGCTGCTGCAATAGTCAGCTGGCGGATGGCCAGCGTTATTATGGGAAAGCGGCTTCCAAGCAGATGGATTATTTCCAAGGGGATGAAATAACCTGGAGAAGTAATCTGCTTTATGAAGAGGAAAATGAGTGGTGGTTTTATAATGATAGTTATTGTGACCACTAACCTTTTCTCCTGCCTATGGAATATGAATGTGTACATAAGCAGCAGAGATTACACAGTATGTGTGCTACATTTTTATTTTTTACAGTGTGAATTTTAAAGGGAACTCGTCAATAGATTCATGCTGCCCAAAGCGCGTGCAGCATGAATCAGAGCCTGGATGTGCGACTACAGACAGATGTATGAGGTCTCTGAAATAGGGTGTAGAGAGTACACAGACATGGGGTATGCTCTTACTGGACAAAGACCCCGAGAAGGAAAAGATTCATACATTTACGAAAGCACATTGACCCATTAATGCGCCATGATAGAGACATCAGTCATGGAAGGGGTCAAGGTGTGTGGAGCAGTCTCAGGAGCTGAACCTGCTCCACACATGGCAAAAAAAGTGTATGAAGTTAGAGGGGTATTCCCATCTCCAAGATCCTATCCCAATATGTAGTACACTTATTGGATTGTTATTTATTATTTTTTGTATATACCGGTATATATACATATTTTTTTTCTTTTTTCTCACTTTGCAACTTTTAATGTATACCCATTAAAGTACTTGTATTTTAATAATAAGGGTTTCTTCACTTGTTAGACTGACTTTTGAACCCTTACATTTATCACAATTTGGTTAGCCAGATTTTAGATGTAGTAACGCTGCAGAGTTCATACAAGGGTTTACATGTGATTTATTGATGTGAATGTTGTTACTGAAGGTTCATTTTGAAATGCAAAACAAAAAATTGATTAAAAAAATACCTTCAACAAAACTAAAATTCATAAGACCTCTTTTTCGATAAAGGATCCCAAACTAAACTCACACAATACATGTATACCTAAAACCAGAAGAAGTGGTGGCTTGCAGTAAGATCAGTTTACATATTGTAATGTCAAATGTTGACCAAACCTGAAATGTGAAGAGTGTAATAGCTATATGCTAATAGTCACACTGCATAATGCATGTCACAATGGCTGTAAACAATAAGGGCACTTCTTGGTGTCACAGATCGATGAACACCAGTATTATACAGGCAGAACTTGTGCCATTTTTCTAAACCAGGTTACACCACTTCTGGCATGTTTCATGGAGAAAAAGGATAAAAGGATGTCCCATTATAAACTCCAAGGACATGATATCACACATAGCCTTACATACGATATCACACATAGCCTTACATACGATATCACACATAACCTTACATACGATATCACACATAGCCTTACATACGATATCACACATAGCCTTACATACGATATCACACATAGCCTTACATACGATATCACACATAGCCTTACATACGATATCACACATAGCCTTACATACGATATCACACATAGCCTTACATACGATATCACATATAACCTTACATACGATATCACACATAGCCTTACATACGATATCACACATAGCCTTACATACGATATCACACATAGCCTTACATACGATATCACACATAGCCTTACATACGATATCACACATAGCCTTACATACGATATCACACATAGCCTTACATACGATATCACACATAGCCTTACATACGATATCACACATAGCCTTACATACGATATCACACATAGCCTTACATACGATATCACACATAGCCTTACATACGATATCACACATAGCCTTACATACGATATCACACATAGCCTTACATACGATATCACACATAGCCTTACATACGATATCACACATAGCCTTACATACGATATCACACATAGCCTTACATACGATATCACACATATCCTTACATACGATATCACACATAGCCATACATACGATATCACACATAGCCTTACATACGATATCACACATAGCCTTACATACGATATCACACATAGCCTTACATACGATATCACACATAGCCTTACATACGATATCACACATAGCCTTACATACGATATCACACATATCCTTACATACGATATCACACATAGCCTTACATACGATATCACACATAGCCTTACATACGATATCACACATATCCTTACATACAATATCACACATAGCCTTACATACGATATCACACATAGCCATACATACGATATCACACATATCCTTACATACAGTTATATGAAAAAGTTTGGGCACCCCTATTAATCTTAAGCTTATTGTTTTATAAAAATTGGTGTTTTTGCAACAGTTATTTCAGTTTGATATATGTAATAACTGTTGGACACAGTAATGTTTCGGCCTTGAAATGAGGTTTATTGTACTAACAGAAAATGTGCAATATTAAGTAGATCCTCCTTTTGCAAAAATAACAGCCTCTAGTCGCTTCCTGTAGCTTTTAATGAGTTCCTGGATCCTGGATGAAGGTATTTTTGACCATTCCTCTTTACAAAACAATTACAGTTCAGTTAAGTTTGATGGTCGCCGAGCATGGACAGCCCTCTTCAAATGATCCCACAGATGTTCAATGATATTCAGGTCTGGGGACTGGGATGGCCATTCCAGAACATTGTAATTGTTCCTCTGCATGAATGCCTGAGTAGATTTGGAGCGGTGTTTTGGATCATTGTCTTGCTGAAAGATCCATCCCCTGCGTAACTTCAACTTTATCACTGATTCTTGAACATTATTGTCAAGAATCTGCTGATACTGAGTGGAATCCATGCGTCCCTCAACTTTAACAAGATGCCCGGTGCCGGCATTGGCCACACAGCCCCAAAGCATGATGGAACCTCCATCAAATTTTACTGTGGGTAGCAAGTGTTTTTCTTGGAATGCTGTGTTTTTTTGCCGCCATGCATAAAGCCTTTTTGTATGACCAAACAACTCAATCTTGGTTTCATCAGTCCACAGGACCTTCTTCCAAAAAGAAATTGGCTTCTCCAAATGTGCTTTTGCATATCTCAGCCGACTCTGTTTGTGGCGTGCTTGCAGAAACGGCTTCTTTCGCATCACTCTCCCATACAGCTTCTCCTTGTGCAAAGTGCGTTGTATAGTTGACCGATGCACAGTGACACCATCTGCAGCAAGTTGATGCTGCAGCTCTCTGGAGGTAGTCTGAGGATTGTCCTTGACTGATCTCACCATTCTTCTTCTCTGCCTTTCTGATGTTTTTCTTGGCCTGCCACTTCTGGCCTTAACAAGAACTGTCCCTGTGTTCTTCCATTTCCTTACTATGTTACTCACAGTGGAAACGGACAGGTTAAATCTCTGAGACAGCTTTTTGTATCCTTCCCCTGAACAACTATGTTGAATAATCTTTGTTTTCAGATCATTTGACAGTTGTTTTGAGGAGCCCATGATGCCACTCTTCAGAGGAGATTCAAACAGGAGAACAACTTGCAAGTGGCCACTTTAAGTAGCTTTTCTCATGATTGCATACACCTGGCTCTGAAGTTCAAAGCTCAATGAGGTTACAAAACCAAAAAAAGTGCTTTAGTAAGTCAGTAAAAAGTAGGTAGGAGTATTTAAAACAAGAAAATGATAAGGGTGCCCATACTTATGCACCTGTCAAATTTTGTTTGAATGCAGATTGCACATTTTCTGTTAATACAATAAACCTCATTTCAAGGCAGAAACATTACTGTGTCCAACAGTTATTACATATATCAAACTGAAATAGCTGTTGCAAAAACACCAATTTTTATAAAACATTAAGCTTAAGATTAATAGGGGTGCCCAAACTTTTTCATATAACTGTACAGTCATGGCCAAAAGTTTTGAGAATGACACAAAAATTATATTGTCACATGATCTGCTGGCCTCTGGTTTTTATTAGTGTCTGTCTGATGTTTATATCACATACAGAAATATAATTGCAATCATATTATGAGTACCAATAGGTTATATTGACAGTTAGAATGAGTTAAAGCAGCAAGTCAATATTTGCAGTGTTGCCCCTTCTTCTTCAAGACCTCAGTAATTCTCCCTGGCATGCTCTCAATCAACTTTTGGACCAAATCCTGACTGATAGCAGTCCATTCTTGCATAATCAATGCTTACATTTTGCCAGAATTTGTTGGTTTTTGTTTGTCCACCAGTCTCTTGATGATTGACCACAAGTTCTCAATGGGATTAAGATCTGGGGAGTTTCCAGGCCATGGACCCAAAATCTCTATGTTTTGTTTCATGAGCCATTTAGTTATCACCTTTGCTTTATGGCAAGGTGCTCCATCATGCTGGAAAAGGCATTGTTGGGCGCCAAACTGCTCTTGGACGGTTGGGAGAAGTTGCTATTGGAGGACATTCTGGTACCATTCTTTATTCATGGCTGTGTTTTTAGGCAAGACTGAGTGAGCGAGCTGATTCCCTTGGCTGAGAAGCAACCCCACACATGAATGGTTTCAGGATGTTTTACAGTTGGCATGAGACAAGACTGGTGGTAGCGCTCACCTCTTCTTCTCCGAATAAGCTGTTTTCCAGATGTCCCAAACAATCGAAAAGGGGATTCATCAGAGAAAATGACTTTGCCCCAGTCCTCAGCAGTCCACTCCCTGTACCTTTTGCAGAATATCAGTCGGTCCCTGATGTTTTTTCTGGAGAGAAGTGGCTTCTTTGCTGCCCTCCTTGAAACCAGCCCTTGCTCAAAGAGTCTCCGCCTCACAGTGCGTGCAGAAACACTCACACCAGCCTGCTGCCATTCCTGAGCAAGCTCAGCACTGCTGGTAGTCCGATCCCGCAGCTGAAACAGTTTTAAGATACGGTCCTGGCGCTTGCTGGTCTTTCTTGGGCGCCCTGGAGCCTTTTTGACAACAATGGAAGCTCTCTCCTTGAAGTTCTTGATGATGCGATAGATTGTTGACTGAGGTGCAATCTTTGTAGCTGCGATACTCTTCCCTGTTAGGCCATTTTTGTGCAGTGCAATGATGGCTGCACGTGTTTCTTTAGAGATAACCATGGTTAACTGAAGAGAAACAATGATACCAAGAACCAGCCTCCTTTTAAAGTGTCCAGTGATGTCATTCTTACTTAATCATGACTGATTGATCGCCAGCCCTGTCCTCATCAACACCCACACCTGTGTTAATGGATCAATCACTAAAACGATGTTAGCTGCTCCTTTTAAGGCAGGACTGCAATGATGTTGAAATGTGTTTTGGGGGTTAAAGTTCATTTTCTGGGCAAATATTGACTTTGCAAGTACAGTAATTGCTGTTAAGCTGATCACTCTTTGACATTCAGGAGTATATGCAAATTGCCATTACAAAAAATGAAGCAGTAAACTTTGGAAAAATTACTATTTGTCTCATTCTCAATACTTTTGGCCATGACTGTATGCTATCACACATATCCTTACATACAATATCACACATAGCCTTACATAAGATATCACACATAGCCTTACATAAGATATCACACATATCCTTACATACGATATCACACATAGCCTTACATAAGATATCACACATAGCCTTACATACGATATCACACATAGCCTTACATACGATATCACACATAGCCTTACATACGATATCACACATAGCCTTACATACGATATCACACATATCCTTACATACGATATCACACATATCCTTACATACGATATCACACATAGCCTTACATACGATATCACACATAGCCTTACATACGATATCACACATATCCTTACATACGATATCACACATAGCCTTACATACGATATCACACATAGCCTTACATACAATATCACACATATCCTTACATACGATATCACACATAGCCTTACATACGATATCACACATAGCCTTACATACAGTTATATGAAAAAGTTTGGGCACCCCTATTAATCTTAAGCTTATTGTTTTATAAAAATTGGTGTTTTTGCAACAGTTATTTCAGTTTGATATATGTAATAACTGTTGGACACAGTAATGTTTCTGCCTTGAAATGAGGTTTATTGTACTAACAGAAAATGTGCAATATTAAGTAGATCCTCCTTTTGCAAAAATAACAGCCTCTAGTCGCTTCCTGTAGCTTTTAATGAGTTCCTGGATCCTGGATGAAGGTATTTTTGACCATTCCTCTTTACAAAACAATTACAGTTCAGTTAAGTTTGATGGTCGCCGAGCATGGACAGCCCTCTTCAAATGATCCCACAGATGTTCAATGATATTCAGGTTTGGGGACTGGGATGGCCATTCCAGAACATTGTAATTGTTCCTCTGCATTAATGCCTGAGTAGATTTGGAGCGGTGTTTTGGATCATTGTCTTGCTGAAAGATCCATCCCCTGCGTAACTTCAACTTTATCACTGATTCTTGAACATTATTGTCAAGAATCTGCTGATACTGAGTGGAATCCATGCGTCCCTCAACTTTAACAAGATGCCCGGTGCCGGCATTGGCCACACAGCCCCAAAGCATGATGGAACCTCCATCAAATTTTACTGTGGGTAGCAAGTGTTTTTCTTGGAATGCTGTGTTTTTTTGCCGCCATGCATAACGCCTTTTTGTATGACCAAACAACTCAATCTTGGTTTCATCAGTCCACAGGACCTTCTTCCAAAAAGAAATTGGCTTCTCCAAATGTGCTTTTGCATACCTCAGCCGACTCTGTTTGTGGTGTGCTTGCAGAAACGGCTTCTTTCGCATCACTCTCCCATACAGCTTCTCCTTGTGCAAAGTGCGTTGTATAGTTGACCGATGCACAGTGACACCATCTGCAGCAAGTTGATGCTGCAGCTCTCTGGAGGTAGTCTGAGGATTGTCCTTGACTGATCTCACCATTCTTCTTCTCTGCCTTTCTGATGTTTTTCTTGGCCTGCCACTTCTGGCCTTAACAAGAACTGTCCCTGTGTTCTTCCATTTCCTTACTATGTTCCTCACAGTGGAAACTGACAGGTTAAATCTCTGAGACAGCTTTTTGTATCCTTCCCCTGAACAACTATGTTGAATAATCTTTGTTTTCAGATCATTTGACAGTTGTTTTGAGGAGCCCATGATGCCACTCTTCAGAGGAGATTCAAACAGGAGAACAACTTGCAAGTGGCCACTTTAAGTAGCTTTTCTCATGATTGCATACACCTGGCTCTGAAGTTCAAAGCTCAATCAGGTTACAAAACCAAAAAAAGTGCTTTAGTAAGTCAGTAAAAAGTAGGTAGGAGTATTTAAAACAAGAAAATGATAAGGGTGCCCATACTTATGCACCTGTCAAATTTTGTTTGAATGCAGATTGCACATTTTCTGTTAGTACAATAAACCTCATTTCAAGGCAGAAACATTACTGTGTCCAACAGTTATTACATATATCAAACTGAAATAGCTGTTGCAAAAACACCAATTTTTATAAAACATTAAGCTTAAGATTAATAGGGGTGCCCAAACTTTTTCATATAACTGTACAGTCATGGCCAAAAGTTTTGAGAATGACACAAAAATTATATTTTCACATGATCTGCTGGCCTCTGGTTTTTATTAGTGTCTGTCTGATGTTTATATCACATACAGAAATATAATTGCAATCATATTATGAGTACCAATAGGTTATATTGACAGTTAGAATGAGTTAATGCAGCAAGTCAATATTTGCAGTGTTGCCCCTTCTTCTTCAAGACCTCTGTAATTCTCCCTGGCATGCTCTCAATCAACTTTTGGACCAAATCCTGACTGATAGCAGTCCATTCTTGCATAATCAATGCTTACATTTTGCCAGAATTTGTTGGTTTTTGTTTGTCCACCCGTCTCTTGATGATTGACCACAAGTTCTCAATGGGATTAAGATCTGGGGAGTTTCCAGGCCATGGACCCAAAATCTCTATGTTTTGTTCCATGAGCCATTTAGTTATCACCTTTGCTTTATGGCAAGGTGCTCCATCATGCTGGAAAAGGCATTGTTGGGCGCCAAACTGCTCTTGGACGGTTGGGAGAAGTTGCTATTGGAGGACATTCTGGTACCATTCTTTATTCATGGCTGTGTTTTTAGGCAAGACTGAGTGAGCGAGCTGATTCCCTTGGCTGAGAAGCAACCCCACACATGAATGGTTTCAGGATGTTTTACAGTTGGCATGAGACAAGACTGGTGGTAGCGCTCACCTCTTCTTCTCCGAATAAGCTGTTTTCCAGATGTCCCAAACAATCGAAAAGGGGATTCATCAGAGAAAATGACTTTGCCCCAGTCCTCAGCAGTCCACTCCCTGTACCTTTTGCAGAATATCAGTCGGTCCCTGATGTTTTTTCTGGAGAGAAGTGGCTTCTTTGCTGCCCTCCTTGAAACCAGCCCTTGCTCAAAGAGTCTACGCCTCACAGTGCGTGCAGAAGCACTCACACCAGCCTGCTGCCAGTCCTGAGCAAGCTCAGCACTGCTGGTAGTCCGATCCCGCAGCTGAAACAGTTTTAAGATACGGTCCTGGCGCTTGCTGGTCTTTCTTGGGCGCCCTGGAGCCTTTTTGACAACAATGGAAGCTCTCTCCTTGAAGTTCTTGATGATGCGATAGATTGTTGACTGAGGTGCAATCTTTGTAGCTGCGATACTCTTCTCTGTTAGGCCATTTTTGTGCAGTGCAATGATGGCTGAACATGTTTCTTTAGAGATAACCATGGTTAACTGAAGAGAAACAATGATACCAAGAACCAGCCTCCTTTTAAAGTGTCCAGTGATGTCATTCTTACTTAATCATGACTGATTGATCGCCAGCCCTGTCCTCATCAACACCCACACCTGTGTTAATGGATCAATCACTAAAAAAATGTTAGCTGCTCCTTTTAAGGCAGGACTGCAATGATGCTGAAATGTGTTTTGGGGGTTAAAGTTCATTTTCTGGGCAAATATTGACTTTGCAAGTACAGTAATTGCTGTTAAGCTGATCACTCTTTGACATTCAGGAGTATATGCAAATTGCCATTACAAAAAATGAAGCAGTAAACTTTGGAAAAATTACTATTTGTCTCATTCTCAATACTTTTGGCCATGACTGTATGCTATCACACATAGCCTTACATACGATATCACACATATCCTTACATACAATATCACACATATCCTTACATACAATATCACACATATCCTTACATACGATATCACACATATCCTTACATACGATATCACACATATCCTTACATACAATATCACACATATCCTTACATATGATATCACACATATCCTTACATATATCACACATATCCTTACATATGATATCACACATATCCTTACATACGATATCACACATATCCTTGCATATGATATCACACATAACCTTACATGCAATATCACACATATTCTTACATACAATATCACACATAGCCTTACATACGCTATCACACATAGCCTTACATACAATATCACACATATCCTTACATACGCTATCACACATATCCTTACATATGATATCAACCATATCATTACATACGATATCACACATAGCCTTACATACGATATCTCACATATCCTTACATACGATATCACACATATCCTTACAATATATTACACATAATCTTGAATATGATATCACATATAACCTTACATGAAATATCACACATATCCTTACCATATGATATCACACATATCCTTACATATGATATATCATACATATTCTTACATATGATATCGCACATAGCCTTACATAAAGTATCACACATAGCATGACATATGGTATCACACAAATCCTTATGTATGATAATCACACATGGCCTTACATATAATATTGCACATAGCCTGACTTACAATAACAAACATAGCCTTACATACAATATCACACATTTCCTTACATATGATATTACACATAGCGCTACATACAAAATCATAAATATCCTTACATATGATATCACACATAGCCTTACATGCAATATCATACATATCCTTACATATGATGTTACAAATATCCTTACATATGATATCTTATGTAAGGTCTTAGTTACTTCATGGAGATTAACTGCAAAGAAATATGTTGCAGGGAACAATGTAACATAGGAATAAATGTAACATAGGAATAAATCTGCCGACTGCATGGAATATAACCCTCTTGGTGCTCGGTGTTTTGATGTATTTGAAGCAATGTATCCTGGGACTTGTCTTTCTTGTTATTTATGTCTTGGTATCGTTCATTAAAATGAATTAACCCCCTATAGGAAACAAGCCATCTGCTACTACGTTCTCCCACCAGGGCCTAATGGAAAGCTGCCAGCTCATTTTCTACAAACCAAACTTCACGACTTGGCAGGGAATCAGGTTAGGTGTCAGAGGTAGAGTAGAAGTTTTTATAAATATAATTGATGGCTAGCAAATTGGAAGGGGAAAAAAGCCTTTAGTGCTGTTTTGTGAATGAAAATAAATTAAATATGTATGATTATGATTATTGATATGTAATGATAGACATGTAATCAGAAGCCGATAAAAAACAAGAACAGACATGTCAGTAGACACACATCCGTCTCTTTATGCATATATGATTATATTTGTTTCATATATTAGCCTTTCGGGCAGACTTTTGGGATGTAGAACAATCATTTAAACTTTATGTACTTTGCAATGACTGTGTGATAATCCAGAATAACAGATATCGCACAGCTATTGCGTGCCGTTAAAGGAAATCTGTCACCCCCTGGCACTTATCTGACCTCTAATATGGGCATAAAGGTGATAGAAATGTGAATCTATACCTACCTGTATGGCCCATATTAGAGGTCTTATTGCTGTGAAATGTCTGTTTATTCATTCTGGTTTCTGATGTGTTCCCGTACCGGGGCCTGCAAGAAATCCCGCCTACAGTTTTAATTAATTGTTTCCCCCCTCTCCTGTGACGTGCAGTCGCTTCGGCCAGATCCCGCGCCTGCGCACTTCTTCTTGCCACCTATGTATCATTGTAGAGCAGGGATCTTGTGCGCAGCCGCTGGCGAGTCACTCTGACTTCCCGGCACCTAAACTTGGCTATACACAAGCAATAGCCATCGGCAAATTAGGGTCCTTTTTATGTAGTATTAGTAACCAAAATAGGACATCTACTTGCCTGTATATTTTTGCTTGAAGTGCCTAGTAAAAAAAAATTGCATCTAATTGGGAAAGGAGACAAGGCTATCCCAATGCTATGTAGCCATTTGGAGAGCTGCAGGCCATTACAATGACTGTTTTGTGGCATTTAGGCCATAAATGTGTGATTGATATGGATTCCACACCTATCCATCTCATGCCTCTCTTGCACAGCCCTCTTTATTAACCTCAATGGGGACATCTGAAAACAGCCAATCAAACCATGCTCAGCTGTTTTTGGAACACCAATAGAAATTAATAGAAAGGATCATATACAGTGGCCAACTTTCCATACACAGCAGCCATGAGACAAAGGTGGAACCTGCTTGGATAAGATGGGAATAATCCTTTAAAATATAAGTGGGAAAACATATAAAAGACTGGCTACTAACAATAAATGAGACAATTCAAAACTTTGGACAAACCCCAAGCCTGCACTGTAAATGTAGAAACAATGTAAAATCTAATATACAAACCTTTCCATCAAACTTACATGTTGGAACCAAGGAAAGATTCGGCCCTTGGGATGGTATTGACTGCTGACAATACTCAGCAGGGTATCAAGCACCATAACTAGCCATGCGCTGGTCGGCAAAATATCAGGACCAATCTACAGGAAGAGAATCAGAAAAATTCAGAGAATATTACAAATGTACACACATTATATTGGGCAATCTTTAGTGAAACCTTTGGGCTGTGCAGAAAAACATTTCCAAAACTTTTCCCAGAATACTATACATGTGCAAAACACGTTCATCATTTCCCCAAATAGTGATTTTGGCACAACCTGAAGTTGAGCAAAAAAATTGTGACTCTTGGTGTTTTCACAATAGTTTCTCCCAACTGTGCCAAAATGGGTGAAGCTGGGGCGGGATGAGGGTGTGACACCACAGCTTGTCTAATCCATGACGAGCTGTGGAGTTCCCAAAGCTAGAAATCTTACTCCAGTCAGGGATGGAGATGGACGCCATACTTTCCATTTTCTTTAATTCCCTACTTTAGCACTACTGTTAACCACAATGCAACCAGGGATGCTGGGAGGTGACATGGTAGGATCTGTCGGCAGTGGAGAGCATGGAAGCTATCAGCATTGCGTTCTCAATCTGAAGATATAGCTGACCAGCAAAATATAGGCAACTCTTTTCTCTGCCAGATTAACAAGACTGTGTGTTACAGAAGCTTGAAGAACACTATGGAGTCCAATAAGTTTTTGAAGACTGTTGACTTTTTATATTCTCATTTACCCTTGTGACATCTGCCAAATATTTACAATGGATGTGAGCACATGGGAGCTGTGCCCACTACATAAAACATTGATGCCGGCTGTGTTATACAGGCAGCACCCAAGAGTAACTGCTGCATTTGGAGTGAGCTCTAACTGCACAAGTTTAACCTCTTAGATGCCACTGTCAATCATGATAACGGCTTAAAAGAAGTTAAGATCGGAGGTATGGCACTTCCAACTCAATTACAGGTTGCTAGTGGGTTCTCATGGCAGCAGGGGACATACTGAAGGCCTGTGTATGTGTTATGTTACTGCATTGATGAAGCCCAGCCGGTGGCTAGGCTTCACTATAGGAGATTGTCTATTTTAGTACATTATGCAATAATGAATGCCTGTGGATGACAATTGTGCGATCCTGAGGACCAGTTAAAGGGTGGTATTTGTGAGTATCTGTGCTTTAAACAAGTCCTATACAACTGCAGTCAAATGTCCGGTGTATACCGGAGCTTTGGAGAGAGCTGGTGAAGTCATTTAAGCTAGCCGTGAGGCTGGTCTTTTGCCATGTATGATCAATGCCTTATTATGAATTAACACATCTACTTTCACTAATATTCATAACACTGAAAAGCTGCTGCATATATTTGTGGCTGAGAAACAGTGCAGCATATTCCCATTAATATAAAAAACATAAAATACATAACATCTTACATACCCCCTTCCTTTCCTTCAAAAATAAAAAATAGAAAATTGACAAAATCATTGTTTCTTTGTTGCTTTACTTCCCACAATAAAAAGGCATATAGACAGATCAAAAAGTTGCGTGGATCACAAAATGACACCGATAAAAACTACAGCCTTTACTGCAAAAACAACAAGCCCTTATACAGCTCTATCTACCAAAAAAATACAAGCTATGCTTCACAGAATATGGAAATATTTTTTTATACTGAAAAAAAAAAATTATATGAATTTGATATAATCATACTGACCAGTGCAACCAAGTTACTAGATAATGAAAAAGAAAACCTAAAACCGAAAAACAACAGTGAAATGAAGCATTTTTCTTCAAGTTTCTTCTTTATCATATGGCATAGTGGATTCAAAACTACGACTCGTCCCGCAAAAAATAAGTCCTCATACAACTATGCCGATAGAAAAATAAAAATTATATGAATCTTAAAGGTCAAGGAGCAAAAAATGAAAGTGAAGAAAACCAAATAGTTAGTTTAGTGTCCCTTTAAGATTCTATAAAGTTTTGTACATGCCATCTAATTCACTAATTCATGTCATTTATACCACACAACACACGTATGGGATATTTTAATTGCTGACATTACGGTTCTGGAGTATAAAGATTTCTGTATTTATTTTTTTTTAATTAACTGCAGCATGTAATGACTTTTATTGCAGAACAGTACAGCGCGTTATGAAAAAAAATTAATTACAACTATACAACCAAAAGTGTCATTTTATTATACCGCATGCTGGCAACTCATACTGTCAGAATACAGTGCATCTTCACGCTGCCATGTGCTAACAAAATCAGCTCCTAGCCAAGCAAGTCTCAAGGTTAGGGCTTATTCAAGAGTCAGTTTTCCACACATTTCACTTGTACCTATGATAGTCTAGGGGGTAATTCACATTTCTGATTTTTTCCTTGGACCAAGTGGTCCACACAAAAGCAAGGAGGCACGTATGACATTGATCGCAATGTTGGATCAAACTTACCAATGTAAGTCTATGGATCCATGGAGAAAATCAGACAACACTCAGATCTCATCCATATGTGGTCTGTTTTTCACAAATTTTTTGTTAGTAGAAGCTTGAGAAACCTCAAACTTTTTCCCTCATCTGAGAAAAAATAAAGAAACACTGACCAAACTCTGATGGTAAAAACTGAGACGCTGACCAAACTCTGAAGGTAAAAACTGAGACGCTGACCAAACTCTGATGGTAAAAACTGAGACGCTGACCAAACTCTGATGGTAAAAACTGAGACGCTGACCAAACTCTGATGGTAAAAACTGAGACGCTGACCAAACTCTGATGGTAAAAACTGAGACGCTGACCAAACTCTGATGGTAAAAACTGAGACGCTGACCAAACTCTGAAGGTAAAAACGGAGACGCTGACCAAACTCTGAAGGTAAAAACGGAGACGCTGACCAAACTCTGATGGTAAAAACGGAGACGCTGACCAAACTCTGATGGTAAAAACTGAGACGCTGACCAAACTCTGATGGTAAAAACTGAGACGCTGACCAAACTCTGATGGTAAAAACTGAGACGCTGACCAAACTCTGAAGGTAAAAACTGAGACGCTGACCAAACTCGGATGGTAAAAATGGAGACGCTGACCAAACTCTGATGGTAAAAACGGAGACGCTGACCAAACTCTGATGGTAAAAACGGAGACGCTGACCAAACTCTGATGGTAAAAACTGAGACGCTGACCAAACTCTGATGGTAAAAACTGAGACGCTGACCAAACTCTGATGGTAAAAACTGAGACGCTGACCAAAATCTGATGGTAAAAACTGAGACGCTGACCAAACTCTGATGGTAAAAACTGAGACGCTGACCAAACTCTGATGGTAAAAACTGAGACGCTGACCAAACTCTGATGGTAAAAACTGAGACGCTGACCAAACTCTGAAGGTAAAAACTGAGACGCTGACCAAACTCTGATGGTAAAAACTGAGACGCTGACCAAACTCTGATGACACTGATCAAAAACACTGATGAAACTTGGAAAGTTTTTGCATATGAAAAACATCACTGATGTCTGAATGTGCCCTTAAAGGGAATCTGTCAGCAGATTTTTGCCATGTAATCTTAGAGCTTCATGATATAGGGGCAGAGACCCTGATTCCAGGGATGTATCATTTACTGGACTGCTTGGTGTAGTTTGGATACAATCCCTGTTTTCTCTGTTGTAGATGTAGCAGTGGTCAGAATGCTAAACTGTGTTTAACCCCACCCACACCACTGAGTGGCAGCTTCTGGTGTTCACTGTGAATTGTCGGCAAGTGGTAGGGGCGGGGTAACACAGATTAGCCAGACTGGCCTGCATGCAAGACCT
Source organism: Phyllobates terribilis (assembly GCF_046119375.1). Taxonomy (NCBI): domain Eukaryota; kingdom Metazoa; phylum Chordata; class Amphibia; order Anura; family Dendrobatidae; genus Phyllobates; species Phyllobates terribilis. The sequence goes on along the minus strand of NW_027362761.1, from coordinate 112,034,421 downwards.
TGTCCGACAGGGATAATCTCCTGCTGATAAAACACTAATTGTATTCAAATTACAGCAAGCTACTGAGCAAGCAACACATCCCTGGAATCAGGCTCTCTGCTCCTACATTATGCTGCTCTCAGACTAAATAGCATAAAGGTACTGACAGATTCCCTTTAAGGAGTTAAAAAAAATTAACTACACAAATACTTATACAGAAAGAGACGCACCTCGGGGGCACCTTCAGTTTCTGAAGGAAGGCTGCTTTCATATTTAGATACAGCAACTGCTAATCCAGTAAGTGCCAAGAGAGCATTCCCCTTCACCACAGGGCTGTCTCTGCAAAGAGACAAGAAGCAAAATTAGAACATATGATCGGTATATGTTTTAGTAGACTTCTGTTTTCCTAGTCACACAGGACTTAATTATAGACTCTAATCTTACAGACACTAATGTACTGTAAATCTGTATACCAAAAAAACATACCTGAGAAAACAAAATCTAAAAGTCAAATCAAGTTTATCCACATCTACATTATCAGCATCTGGAGGACATAACGACTCTCCTAAAAGAGACTGGAGTCTTACAGGCCATGCTCCATGGGAGAAAAGTATGCAAATTAGCTCTCTCACAGAACAAAAGAAAGTGTTTTACAAGTATCACCTAGGAGAGGTGGCTACCATATACAGTACAGACCAAAAGTTTGGACACACCTCATTTAAAGATTTTTCTGTATTTTCGTGACTTTGAAAATTGTACATTCATACTGAAGGCATCAAAACTATGAATTAACACATGTGGAATTATATACTTAACAAAAAAGTGTGAAACAACTGAAAATATGTCTTATATTCTAGGTTCTTCAAAGTAGCCACCTTTTGCTTTGATGACTGCTTTGCACACTCTTGGCATTCTCTTGATGAGCTCCAAGAGGTAGTCACCGGAAATGGTTTTCACTTCACAGGTGTGCCCTGTCAGGTTTAATAAGTGGGATTTCTTGCCTTATAAATGGGGATGGGACCATCAATTGTGTTGTGCAGAAGTCAGGAGGATACACAGCTGATAGTCCTACTGAATAGACTGTTAGAATTTGTATTATGGCAAGAAAAAAGCAGCTAAATAAAGAAAAACGAGTGGCCATCATTACTTTAAGAAATGAAGGTCAGTCAGTGCGAAAAATTGGGAAAACTTTGAAAGTGTCCCCAAGTGCAGTTGCAAAAACCATCAAGCGCTACAAAGAAACTCACATGAGGACCGCCACAGGAAAGGAAGACCAAGAGTCACCTCTGCTTCTGAGGATAAGTTTATCCGAGTCACCAGCCTCAGAAATCGCAGGTTAACTCAGCCCAGATTAGAGACCAGGTCAATGCCACACAGAGTTCTAGCAGCAGGCACATCTCTACAACAACTGTTAAGAGGAGACTTTGTGCATCAGGTCTTCATGGTAAAATAACTGCTAGGAAACCACTGCTAAGGACAAGCAACAAGCAGAAGAGACTTGTTTGGGCTAAAGAACACAAGGAATGGACATTAGACCAGTGGAAATCTGTGCTTTGGTCTGATGAGTCCAAATTTGAGATCTTTGGTTCCAACCACAGTGTCTTTGTGCAACGCAGAAAAGGTGAACGGATGGACTCTACATGCCTAGTTCCCACTGTGAAGCATGGAGGAGGAGGTGTGATGGTGTGGGGGTGTTTTGCTGGTGACACTGTTGGGAATTTATTCAAAATTGAAGGCATACTGAACCAGCATGGCTACCACAGCATCTTGCAGCGGCATGCTATTCCATCCGGTTTGCGTTTAGTTGGACCATCATTTATTTTTCAACAGGACAAGGACCCCAAACACACCTCCAGGCTGTGTAAGGGCTATTTGACCAAGAAGGAGAGTGATGGGGTGCTATGCCAGATGACCTGGCCTCCACAGTCACCAGACCTGAACCCAATCGAGATGGTTTGGGGTGAGCTGGACTGCAGAGTGAAGGCAAAAGGGCCAACAAGTGCTAAGCATCTCTGGGAACTCCTTCAAGATTGTTGGAAGACCATTTCCGGTGACTACCTCTTGAAGCTCATCAAGACAATGCCAAGAGTGTGCAAAGCAGTCATCAAAGCAAAAGGTGGCTACTTTGAAGAACCTAGAATATAAGACACATTTTCAGTTGTTTCACACTTTTTTGTTAAGTATATAATTCCACATGTGTTAATTCATAGTTTTGATGCCTTCAGTGTGAATGTACAATTTTTAAAGTCATGAAAATACAGAAAAATCTTTAAATGAGAAGGTGTGTCCAAACTTTTGGTCTGTACTGTAGGTCAATGTCCAAGCCTTCAACAAGCCTTCCTACATGGCCAGGGATAAATGCCAAGCCAGAAACTCATCTATAAATAGCTCATCATCAGTGACCAATACTTCCCCCACGTTATATCAAGGGAAAATTGCCATTTCAGAGAGTAAAAGAACTTGAACTCTAGTGCAACCTATTGGAATTCAGATATCTTGATTTGCACGGAGGAGGGGAAACACCCCGAAACACGTGTCTGTAACTTGAGATTCTGGTTTGGCTTTTATCCTAAGTCATGTGACAAGACTCGTTAAAGGGTCGATAGTGAGTTATTCATATTGCTATTGCTACTTTCAATAGGTGGCACTAGAATTCAAGTCCTCTTCCTCTCTGAAGAGGCAATTTGCATATTTAATTTTCTAGAGAAGCATGCATGGCTTATAAGTCTCCTTACTTTGGCAAGTTATCCCAAGGGTATCGCACTCAGCCAGCCAGACTCTGTGCTACAGAACACTACAGAGCAGATTGTCTGTAGAGGAGTTTCTAGCTAGGCATTTATCCCTGGTCATGTTGATGTTGTAAATCTTGTGGAAATAAATACACTCCTCAAAAATATAAAGGGAACACTCAAATAACACATCCTAGATCTGAATGAATGAAATATTCTCATTGATTACTTTGTTCTGTACAAAGTTGAATGTGCTGACAACAGAATCACACAAAAATCATCAATGGAAATCAAATTTATTAACCAATGGAGGCCTGGATTTGGAGTCACCCCCAAAATTAAAGTGGAAAAACATACTACAGACTGATCCAACTTTGATGTACTGTCCTTAAAACAAGTCAAAATGAGGCTCAGTATTGTGTGTGGCCTCCACGTGCCTGTATGACCTCCCTACAACGCCTGGGCATGCTCCTGATGAGGTTGCGGATGGTCTCCTGTGGGATCTCCTCCCAGACCAGGCCTAAAGCATCCGCCAACTCCTGGACAGTCTGTGGTGCAACGTGACGTTGGTGGATGGAGCGAGACATGATGTCCCAGATGTGTTCAATCGTATTCAGGTCTGGGGAAAGGGCGGGCCAGTCCATAGCTTCAATGCCTTCATCTCGCAGGAACTGCTGACACACTCCAGCCACATGAGGTCTGGCATTGTCCTGCATTAGGAGGAACCCAGGGCCAACTGCACCAGCATATGGTCTCACAAGGGGTCTGAGGATCTCATCTCAGTACCTAATGGCAGTCAGGCTACCTCTGGCGAGAACAAGGAGGGCTGTGCAGCCCTCCAAAGAAATGCCACCCCACACCATTACTGACCCAATGCCAAACCGGTCATGCTGAAGGATGTTGCAGGCAGCAGATCGCTCTCCACAGCATCTCCAGACTCTGTCACGTCTGTCACATGTGCTCAGTGTGAACCTGCTTTCATCTGTGAAGAGCACAGGGCGCCAGTGGCGACTTTGCCAATCCTGGTCTTCTTTGGCAAATGCAAAGCATTCTGCATGGTGTTGGGCTGTGAGCACAACCCCATCTGTAGACGTCGGGCCCTCATACCACCCTCATGGAGTGGGTTTCTAACAGTTTGTGCAGACACATACACATTTGTGGCCTGCTGGAGGTCATTTTGCAGGGCTCTGGCAGTGCTCCTCCTGTTCCTCCTTGCACAAAGACGGAGGTAGTGGTCCTGCTGCTGGGTTGTTGCCCTCCTATGGCTCCCTCCACATCTCCTGGTAGCGCCTCCAGCCTCTGGACACTGTGCTGACAGACACAGCTACCCTTTTAGCCACAGCTCGCATTGATGTGCCATCCTGGATGAACTGCACTACCTGAGCAACTTCTGTGGGTTGTATTGTAGACACCGCCTCCTGCTACTGTACCTCTAGGGGTGAGAGCAATGGCAAAATGAAAAAGTGACCAAAACAACAATCAAAAAGGATGAGAACAGAGAAATGGTCTGTGGTCACCACCTGCAGAACCACTCCTTTATAGTGGTTGTTCTGCTAATTGCCTATCATTTCTACCAGTTGTCTGTTCCATTTGCACAACAGTAGGAGAAATTGATTCACAATCAGTGTTGCTTCATAACTGGACAGGTAGATTTCACAGAAGTGTTATTGACTTGGAGTTACATTGTGTTGTTTAAGTGTTCCCTTTATTTTTTTTGAGCAGTGTATATTGATATAGCAGGCCCTTCAAAGGACCAAGATTGTATCAGTACATGTCTTTCAAAAGAGAAAGGATTAAAAGGGGTTTTCCCCTTACAGAAAATCATGGTTCTGGGAGCAGTTTGTTTTCCAAAAAACAAACCGTCCTTTACTCCCCTTCCCTGGGTCCAGCGCTGAGTCTCCACTGCTCCTGATGTCTGGTATGCTGCAGTGCTGATGCCACTGACAGTGCAGCAGCCAATCCGTGATCTCAGAGGCTCTGCACGCTATCTGCATTGGCTACCGAACCACTGATATAACATCAGCGCTGTAGCCAAATACAAGACACCGGGATCAGTGGTGGAGACTCAGCGCAGGACTCGGGTACAGTGGGTAAAGCACATTTGTTTTTTTTCATAGCAAACTGCATCAGGGGACTGGGATTTTTTGAAAGGAAATAACCCTTTTAAAATACATGCACCATTACATAAATGGTGGCTGAACCTGCTAATTTCAGCAGAATCGGCTGACCATCTAATGATCCCCCAATGGTAGAATTTTGGATTTTAATGTGACCAATCCTTTAGTTCTTAAGGAAGGAAAGCCACCATCAGAGGTGTCTAGTAGTGGGCTTACTGCCCTCTCTACCAAGAACACATGATCGCTCAGAGGAGCCTAGAAAGAGGGGTATCAAAAAGAACAGCTTGACGACAGATCTATGGCCACATTATGCTGGTCATAGATAGGAGATATGTATTGGCAGATCCAGCTAAATTTGTGCAGATCTGCTGAAAATCTGATGCCTGTGCTAGTAAGATAAACTGAATCCAAGTTTTAAGTGAAGGAGAGGGAAGAGTAGATAAGTGTATCATTTATGAGGGTGTATAAAGAATTGGAAAAGATAAAAGGAACCTTTGAAAAAGGATCATTTTTTTCTGTGGACTTTGTTTTGTACCATTGCTCTGCTATTCCTCCTAACAATTAATGCTGAAATTAACAACGGAGTTTTAGCAGTTAGGGGATTGTCCCTACACACTCTGACGCTGTCCAAATAGTGCTGACAATGCAAGCTGCGTTAGGACAAAGCCCTATAAACAAGGGAAATGGTGACATTCAAAGGCGCATATTGGAAACATGAATAACTTTACATTATGTGAAGAATAATATACTTGCTGGAACCAGCATAGCCCTTTACTTTCCATGCAGCTATGTTCTAGCTTCCAGTGACTTCCTCCATAGCTAACCTCACCAATAATGTACAGAACATATTTTCTTAGCAAATGATATGATAAACATTTGGTTAGTGATAAAAGATCATGTTTTATATCTAGATTCAGTCAGGGATGTCTCTGCACAGAGAGAGGGATTAGAGCACACAAATCAAACTCTGGCCAGCGATGCCAGTCGGGGCCATTATTCTGTATGGAGGACTATGTGGGGCCATTATACTGTATGGAGGACTATGTGGGGCCATTATACTGTATGGGGGACTATGTGAGGCCATTATTCTGTATGGAGGACTATGTGGGGCCATTATACTGTATGGAGGACTATGTGGGGCCATTATAATGTATGGAGGACTATGTGAGGCCATTATTCTGTATGGAGGACTATGTGGGGCCATTATACTCTATGGAGGATTATGTGGGGCCATTATACTGTATGGAGGACTATGTGGGGCCATTATTCTGTATGGAGGACTATGTGGGGCCATTATTCTGTATGGAGGACTATGTGGGGCCATTATTCTGTATGGAGGACTATGTGGGGCCATTATACTGTATGGAGGACTATGTGGGGCCATTATACTGAATGGAGGACTACGTGGTCCCATTATTCTGTATGGAGGACTATGTGGGGCCCATTATACTGTATGGAGGACTATGTGCAGCCATTATTCTGTATGGAGGACTATGTGGGGCCATTATACTGTATGGAGGACTATGTGGGGCCATTATACTGTATGGAGGACTATGTGGTGCCATTATACTGTATGGAGGACTATGTGGGGCCATTATTCTGTATATAGGACTATGTGGGGCCATTATACTGTATGGAGGACTATGTGAAGCCCATTATACTGTATGGAGGACTATGTGGGGCCATTATACTGTATGGAGGACTATGTGGTCCCATTATTCTGTATGGAGGACTATGTGGGGCCCATTATACTGTATGGAGGACTATGTGCAGCCATTATACTGTATGGAGGACTATGTGGTGCCATTATACTGTATGGAGGACTATGTGGGGCCATTATACTGTATGGAGGACTATGTGGGGCCATTATTCTGTATATAGGACTATGTGGGGCCATTATACTGTATGGAGGACTATGTGAAGCCCATTATTCTGTAAGGAGGACTATGTGAAGCCCATTATTCTGTAAGGAGGACTATGTGGGGCTATTATAATGTATGGAGGACTATGTGGGGCCCATTATACTGTATGGAGGACTATGTGGGGCCCATTATTCTGTATATAGGACTATGTGGGGTCATTATTCTGTATGGAGGACTATGTGTGGCCATTATTCTGTATGGGGGACTATGTGGTGCCATTATACTGTATGGAGGACTATGTGGGGCCATTATACTGTATGGGGGACTATGTGGTGCCATTATACTGTATGGAGGACTATGCGGGGCCCATTATAACGTATGGAGGACTATGTGGGGCCCATTATACCGTATGGAGGACTATGTGGGGCCCATTATACCGTATGGAGGACTATGTGGGGCCCATTATACTATATGCAGCACTATGTGGGGCCATTATACTGTATGGAGGACTATGTGGTGCCATTATACTGTATGGAGGACTATGTGGGGCCCATTATTCTGTATGGAGGACTATGTGGGGCCCATTATTCTGTATGGAGAACTATGTGGGGCCCATTATTCTGTATGGAGAACTATGTGGGGCCCATTATTCTGTATGGAGGACTATGTGGGGCCCATTATTCTGTATGGAGGACTATGTGGGGCCCATTATAATGTATGGAGGACTATGTGGGGCCCATTATACTGTATGGAGCACTATGTGGGGCCCATTATACTGTATGGAGCACTATGTGGGGCCCATTATACTATATGGAGCACTATGTGGGGCCCATTATACTATATGGAGCACTATATGGGGCCATTATAACGTATGGAGGACTATGTGGGGCCCATTATACCGTATGGAGGACTATGTGGGGCCCATTATTCTGTATGGAGAACTATGTGGGGCCCATTATTCTGTATGGAGGACTATGTGGGGCCCATTATAATGTATGGAGGACTATGTGGGGCCCATTATACTGTATGGAGCACTATGTGGGGCCCATTATACTGTATGGAGCACTATGTGGGGCCCATTATACTGTATGGAGCACTATGTGGGGCCCATTATACTGTATAGAGCACTATGTGGAGCCCATTATACTATATGGAGCACTATGTGGGGCCATTATACTGTATGGAGCACTATGTGGGGCCATTATACTGTATGGAGGACTATGTGGTGCCATTATACTGTATGGAGGACTATGTGGTGCCATTATACTGCTGGAGGACTATGTGGCACCCATTATACTGTATGGAGCACTATGTGGTGCCATTATACTGCATGGAGCTTTATGTGGGGCCCATTATACTGTATGAAGCACTATGTGGGGCCCATTATACTGTATGGAGCAGTATGTGGGGCCCATTATTCTGTATGGAGGACTATGTGGGGCCCATTATACTGTACAGAGGACTATGTGGGCCCATTATACTGTACAGAGGACTATGTGGGGCCCATTATACTGTATGGAGGACTATGTGGGGCCATTACACTGTATGGAGTACTATGTGGTGCCATTACACTGTATGGAGCACTATGTGGTGCCATTCCACTGCATGGAGCACTATGTGGTGCCATTATACTGCATGGAGGACTATGTGGTGCCATTATACTACATGGAGCACTATGTAGTGCCATTATACTGTATGGAGGACTATGTGGTGCCATTATACTGCATGGAGCACTATGTGGGCCATTATACTATATGGGGCACTATGTGGGGCCATTATACTGTATGGAGGACTATGTGGACCCATTATATTATATGGAGCACTATGTGGGGTCATTATACTGTATGGAGGTTGGCCCTCAACTTTGTCCAAGCTTTTAATTTTGGCCCTCTGTGTATTTTGAGTTTGATATCCCTAGATTAGAGGGTTCACTGATCTAAACGAATGTCAGGAAGAGCTGGGAAAGGAAATAAAGAGGACTCAGAGTGACTCGGTGACAGAGGAATACTGCAAATGTATGGGTGAAAAGCAGCCATGTCTGTGGTAAAAGAATGCACACAAATAGTCAAGAGTTAGGTTAGAATTGTACAATTGTCTTCAGTGTGCAACAATTCAGCGCAATCTATAACTTTAAAATGCCAGTGAAAACAGATAAGTGAACCTTACAGACAACATTGGTCTAACTAGAATAGTTACTCCTTAAGAAGGTTGGATATCCTAGACAGTAAAAGCTAGGATCGCAAAGAAAAAAGTAGATAATCCAAAAAACAGTGTGGAAGACATGTGGTAGAAGGTCTTAGATCTATGTGGTGTGTTATGGTTTAATTACAAAAAAAAAAAAGGTATATAAAAAAAAAAAAATGTTGTAGCTTACTTTACTGCAGACCGGATGACTTCAGTAAGAGCATCTCTCACCCTGTAATATACAACAGACGGCTTACTGCTGGAGTACAACCGAGAGAAATCCAGAACATGACAGTTTTATTAGGCTTGGCTTTAAAAATATCTATTAAAATATTGCAGCATAGGTCATTCATTATATACATAACATAAGGGCCGGTAGACGTTAGACTAACATCGGATGAACCTGCCGATATCGATTTCTCATAAAGAATACAGGAGCGCTCCGCAGAGTGAGTGATCCTGTGTATGGGAGAGTCGGGCGAGATTGTTCGTCCAGCTGCCATCAGTTCTGACAACCATCCAATGTATATGCGGCAATTTACATTACCAGGTCCTTGTTATAACATCTACCATTCATGTGATATTCAATGTTTTTAAATAATTTGGATAGTTTTGAGGGATTTTCTTCATAAACCAGATTCAGAATGCTGTTCACAGTGAAACAAAAAAGGGAGAGAGATAGTGATAGATAGAGAGAAGTTGAGGGTCTATAGAAAAAAGAGGGAATAGAATGAGGGGGGGCAAGAGATACAGAAAAGGGTTGGGAGAGAGAGAGTTAGAAATATGGAGAGAGTGGGGATTTAGGGAATAAAAGAGGGGGTAAAAGAGGGATAGGGAAAGGGGAAGTAAGAGAATGAAACAGGCAGACAAGAGAGAGAGACAAAGAGAGAAAAAGATGTAGATACATTGACAGAGAGAGAGGGGGAGGCTAGAGATGTGAGTGGAGAAAAGGGAAGGAAAGAGATAAAGAGATTGTAAGAGGAATCAGGATAAGAGAGAGATACTAAAATTAAGGGGGGGGTAGCGATAGATGGAAAAAAAAAAGAGTGAGAAAGGGGGGAGAAAGATAGAGAAAAGTAGTGGTAAGTGGGGGAGGTATAGAGAGATAGTGAAAGGGGTGAGGGAGAGAGAAATGGAGAGAGAGGGAGGGTGAGTTAGCTGACGGATACAAAGTTAATTCATTCTGACATTGGCAATGTACGGCGGTAAACAGAAGCTGCAGAAATCAAATAAAGCACTTTCTGATGGTCTGCTTTGCTCACTCTTCTATTGGACGTCTAAATTTTGTCAGAGGGAAGTGTGAGAACTGCAGCCCATACCTCTGTTCGGTGCCAAAAATTAAGAGATCTCCAACTTTCAGGATATCTTTGAACCTGGAGGTCCCTGGAGAGAAATATTAATGGCATATTTCCTATTATGATTTTAGGTTTCCATAAATAGGAAACATGGCATATATACTGTGGTCCATCTGTCACATTTTAATTTGGGACTTGATGCGGCGACCGCCTAGTGATTTAAGTCAATGCGTTACGTTCGCCATGACGCCGGTAATATATTTGCTATAACTGTGGGACCCTTGCGGTTCATAAAAAAAACAATATTCATAATTTGGAGTTGGTAACAATGGAGTTCAAAGAAGTCTTTGCATTTCTGTGACATAGGGAGACAAGGGCCATAAATCTGTCGCCTCCCACATTCTTCTGCAAGTTGCATGGAATTCGAGTCTGCGATCCATCAGATGATCCACTTTAATTACCTGTTAACAGCAGGAAGGAGGGTCCTCGCTGCCCTGGGGTCATGCAGGGGTTACTTTTAAATTGATTTAAAAGTATTGCCATGGGTGTGTCAGGTCTGATAGACAGTCATAAGGGGTCTGGCTGAAGAAGGTCACTGCTTTTTGCCGTGCAAACATCTTCTTGATCCTTCTAGTTTTAGGACCCAGCGGTGATTTTCACCTTGCTTGGGGATTATACCTTTAGGACCCAACGGTGATCCTCAACTTCTCCTGCTAATTAGCATGCCCTTGCTGTATCCTTAAATACACTCAGTTTCTTCAGAGAGTCACTGGTGATAGAGTGATTCTTATCTATTCAGGCCTGGAATTTTAGTAGTCTGCTACAATTTTCTTGGAGTTCCTTTGTGGATTGTTGCAGTGTTCTCTCCAGTGTCATCTTGAAGCTAAGTGTATTCCCTTGTCAGCTAAGGCCAGGTTTCCTGCTCGGCGATAGGTGCAGAACCTATATAGGGTCCATAGGTGAGACAGGATTTGTTGTTTGAGCTGTTTAGGGGTCTCCACTCCCCATTTCCCTCCCCCCTTTCCCTGTCGTTATATGCTGGGTTCTCCCCATACCCAGCGTGACATTATCACCAGCCATTTAAAAATAAAAAAAAATAACCTGACTTTCAGTTTTTTTTTCCATGTTGTTATGTATCTCATTTTGGTGCTGGAAGAACAGCTCAGGAGTTTATCACTGGAGATGATGGACCTTCGATCAGCTGTTCAGAAGCAACTGCAGCGGCCACAGGCTCCTAATGGTGGGGACTCTGCGGGTAGGCCGGTCTGGCTTGAGTCCAAAATTGCACTCCCGGACAGGTTTTCAGGAGGCAGAGACAATTTTTTTGTGTTTAAAGAAGCTTGTAAATTGTATTTTAAGCTTCGACTCTACTCCTCTGGAGATGAGGAGCAGCGAGTGGGGATTGTGATCTCACTGTTACAAGGAGATCCTCAATCCTGGGCTCTCTCTTTGCCCCAGGGCTCTGCTTGCCTCCGAACGGTTGAAGGATTTTGCGGGGCTCTGGACCTCATTGTAGATTAACCTGACCAAATCTCCTTGGCTGAATCCAGGCTGCGTCGCCTTCAGCAGAGATATCGGTCAGTGGAGACTTATAGTTCCGAATTCCGTAGATGGGCAACCGATACCAAGTGGAATGACCCAGCTCTTCGAAGCCAATTTTGTCAGAGTCTTTCAGAAAGGTTGAAGGATACCTTGGCAGTTTATGAAACCCCTGGGTCCTTGGAGGCTGCCATTGTCATTAGCTATACGCGTAGATAGATGCCTTCGGGATAGGTGGGTGAGACCATTTTCTCTTGAGCCCCCTTTTCGGGTCAACGCCCCATTGCCAGGGGGGCAGTCTGGAGGTGAACCTGTACTTATGGATTTGGAGGAACCCATGCAGTTAGGAGGAGCTACTGCATCGCATATTTCCCCTGAAATTGAGAAAGGAGGTATGATTTTTGTGTGCTAAAAAGGGACATTTTTTGGGGGTCTGTCCCTCATTTCCTAAGCAAAAGGAACATCTGGGACTCGACTGACCCTTGGTAGTGCGGGGTTCTCCAAGTTGGATTTAAGAGGAGCCTATAATCTGGTTAGAATCAGAGAGAGGGATATGTGGATAACGGCTTTCAATACCCCTGAGGGCATTTCGAGAGTCTGGTTACGCCTTTTGGTCTCACCAATGCACCTGCAGCTTTCCAACATTTCATAAATTATATTTTCTACCATTTAGTGGGCAGGTTTGTGGTGGTCTATCTGGATGATATTTTGGTTTAGTCACCTGATTTAGGGTCATGTTAAACAAGTACTACAGATTTTAAGAGATAAACTATATGCCAAACGAGAGAAATGTGTTTTCGCTGTCCATGAGGTGCAATTTTTGGGGTACCTTTGTCATCGTCGGGTTTTCGGATGGTCCTGGAGAAGATCCGTGCTGTACTTGATTGGGACCGACCAGAGAACCTGATGGCATTACAGCGTTTTCTGGGCTTTACTAATTTATCCAAAATTATTCGGTAATTGTGAAACCCCGCCCAGCAGGCTTTCTCCTCTTTAAAGAGATGTTTGGACACAGCACCTATACTCAGTCAACCCGACGTTTCTCAACCTTTCATCATGGAAGTTTATGCATCGAAGGCGGGGGTTTAGGCGGTGTGGTCTCAGGGTCCGTCCCCTGGTAAATGATGTCCATGCACTTTCATTTCCAAAAAGTTGTTTTCGGCCGAGAGAAATTATGACGTGGGTAATAGGAAGCTTTTTTGCGATTAAATTGGCTTTCGAGGAATGGCGACATTGGTTGGAGGGGGCATTCCATCATATTGCTGTTATCACGGACCATAAAAACCTGTCATATCTCCAGTCTGCTAAGCGTCTCAATGCTAGGCAGGCTAGGTGGTCTCTGTTTTTTTACTAGGCTAAATTTTGTTGTCACTTTTAGCCCATGGGTTAAAAAGATCAAGGCTGATGCTTTATTCCAGAGCTTGCCTGGTGGTAGTGACCATTAGAACCCTGCCTCTATTTTGCAGAAGGGGGTAGTCATTTCGGCCTTGTGCCCTGATCTGGAGGGGGAGGTGTTGAAGGCTCAGGGGGGTGCCCCTGTCTCCCGCCTTTCGGGGAGGTTATTTGTACCATCTAATCTGTGCAGTAAAGTAATTAGGGAACATCACAACTCTGTGCTTGCTGGTCGTCCAGGTAGTAAGGCAACTGCGGACCTCCTTTCGCATCGTTTTTGGTGGCCGGAGTTGCATCAGGATGTGGTTGAACATGTGTCTGCTTGCAGAATTTGCGTGTTCTAAAGAATTGCATACCCGTCTATCTGGTTCTCTTCTGCCGCTGCCTATTCCTTGCAGACCATGGACGCACTTGTCCATGGAATTTATTACTAACCTACCGGTATCTGCAGGCAAGACTGTGATTCTGGTGGTTGTAGATAGGTTCAGTAAAATGGTTCATTTCATCAGATTAACGGCACTTCCGAATGCCAAGACTCTTGCTCAGGTATTCATTAATGAGATTGTGAAGCTTCACAGGGTTCCTTCCGATGTGGTGTCAGATCGGGGGACCCAGTTCGTTTCTAAATTCTGGAAAGCTTTCTGTACTTTACTGGGGGTGCAGTTGTCTTTTTCTTTTGCCTTCCATCCTCAGTCGAAGGAACAGACCGAGCGCATAAATCAGAATTTGGAAACTTACCTCAGGTGTTTTGTATCTGAGAACCAGGAGGATTGGGTAACTTACTTACCGTTGGCCGAGTCTGCTATAAACAATCATTGCCAAGAGTCTACTGGCAGGTCACATTTCTTTGGTGAATGCGGTTTTCATCCACAGTTTGGTACTTTTAGTAGGGGAGGGGCTTCAGGAGTTCCTGAGGAGGAGCGTTTTGCTTTGTCGCTCTGTTCTGTGTGGCGGGGAGTTCAGAGTAATTTGAAAATCATGGGAGACAGATACAAATGTATGGCTGACAGGAAACGCTCGCTAGGTCCGGACCTAAGTGTGAATGTGAATGATTTTGCGTGCTTATCTACCAGGAATTGTAACATACCTGGCGGCGTCCTTGCATAGTGGTCCATCTCCCACTGTGCAAGAGCACGCACTTGATCTCCAGTCCAGTTTGCTAGCCTGGCTTCCCTCCATGCTGTCTGTTTGCCTCTGTGTCTGCTGCTTAAGGGCGGCGCCCGATCACTTCCTGCTTTTTGTACCTGCTGCAGACACACCCCTTGTGCGTCCTCAGCCTATTGCTGTCTGCCATCTGGTATTTAACCCAGCTGCTCCAATGAATCCCTGCCTGAGCATTGTGTTCTGTCAGTTGGCCTTTGGTCACTGATATGCCAGGTCCCGTTTATGTTTCCTGCCTTCGGTATCAGTTCCCGTGTCTGAACTGTGTCCTGTCTGTATTATCTTCTAGCCTGTTGTCTTCTGCCTATCCTGGAGGCTGTATTTCCAGGCCTGTGTGAACCCACTCCTGTATCTTGCTGCTGTGTCTGTTCTTGTCTAAATACTCTCCTAGCCTGTTTTGTTTTTCTCTATGTCCGTACTTTCCCTTTTTCTGCAGAGTCTGAACTCGTACCTAACTCCTGCTCGTTGTCACTGTACTTCCGTTTGTGAGTTTGTGGTCCACTCGCTACTTCTCTGCAAGTACCTGTGGGTATCTGGTTCTGCCTTTCCCTTCTAGTCTGTTCCGTGTGTACAAAGCCCTGTCTCCACCGCGTCTGCGGTTTTCGCTTTGCTCAGCTCTGTCCACCGCGTCTGCGGTTTTCGCTTTGCTCAGCTCTGTCCACCGCGTCTGCGGTTTTCGCTTTGCTCAGCTCTGTCCACCGCGTCTGCGGTTTTCGCTTTGCTCAGCTCTGTCCACCGCGTCTGCGGTTTTCGCTTTGCTCAGCTCTGTCCACCGCGTCTGCGGTTTTCGCTTTGCTCAGCTCTGTCCACCGCGTCTGCGGTTTTCGCTTTGCTCAGCTCTGTCCACCGCGTCTGCGGTTTTCGCTTTGCTCAGCTCTGTCCACCGCGTCTGCGGTTTTCGCTTTGCTCAGCTCTGTCCACCGTGTCTGTGGTTTTCGCTTTGCTCTGCCCTGTCCACCGCGTCTGCGGTTTCGAATTGGTCTCCCAGTCTGTACTGGACCCTACCCAGCCTGCGCTCTAGTCTGCCTGTTCCTGTATTCCCCGGTGTGGGTCAACAGCCGTGTCCGGAGTCTGACCTGGAGTAGACCCTGGTTCCTCTGCTCGGTTCCTCCCTGGTGCACCGGCGTCGTATGCCGTCGTGCGACCTTGGTCGGATCGGGCAGATACTTAGTTACGCCCCTCCAGGCACTCTCCGATTCATTGCACAGTGGAATCACTACATAAACACGCACACGCCAGTCAGTCCGGGCGTGTGCATTACAGGAATATTAAGTTGAAGGTTCCTTCTTGGAAGCTGGGACCTAGATTTATTGGTCCCTATAAAATAACCGCTGTCATTAACCCAGCAGAGTTTAGTCTGGAGTTACCTCAGGCTCTTAGGATCCACAATGTTTTTCACAGGTCTCTGCTCAAGAAGTATGTGGTACCTTTTGAGTCCTAGCCCCTTGCCACCGCTCCCAATCATTGTTGATGGCAATTTAGAGTTGCAAATTTCGAAGATTGTGGATGCTCGTTTTCAGCGTCGTTCCCTGCAGTACTTGGTGCACTGGGGGGGGGTTATGGGCCAGAGGAAAGGATGTGGCTTTCAGCATCAGAGTTGAATGCCCCTAGGTTGGTTCGTTCATTCCATGCCTCATCCAGAGAAACCTGATCCTGAGTGTCTGGAGACCACTCGTAGAAGGGGGGGTACTGTCATGGGTGTGTCAGGTTTGACAGCCAGTCATACGGGGTCTGGCTGTAGAAGGTCGCTGCGTGTAGTCTTGCAAACATCTTTCTCATCCTTTCATGATACCTCTAGCTTTAGGACCCAGAGGTGACCCTCACCTTGCTTGGGGACTATATATTTAAGACCCAGCGGTGATCCTCACCTTCTCCTGCTAATTAGCACACCCTTGCTGTATCCTTAAATACACTCCGTTTCTCCAGAGAGTTACTGGTGATAGAGTGATTCTTATCTATTCAGGCCTGGAATTTTAGTAGTCGGCTAAAATTTTCTTGGAGCTCCTTTGTGGATTGTTGCCGTGTTCTCTCCGGTGTCATCTTGAAGCTAAGTGTATTCCCTTGTTTGTTTCCTTTGTGTGTACTTTAGTTTGCAGTGGGACTGACTAGGGCTCATCCCTCCCATTCCCTATCTAGCTTTAGGGTCAGCTAGGGCCAGGTTTCCTGCTCAGCGATAGAACCTATATAGAGTCCTTAGGGGAGTCAGGGTTTGTCCTTTGAGTTGTTTAGGGGTCTCCACTCCCTTCTTGTAGGGCACCCTTCCCTTTTCCTGTCGTTATATCCTGGGTTCTCCCCATACCCAGTGTGACAAGTATTCAGGAATCGTAACAGACAGCACAACAACACACAATATTTTTTGGGGAAAAGATGCTCCAAAAATGCTATTACCCTGGGATCGATCAAAGTAAGTACTAAAACAGTCATGTCAAAAGAACTAAAATGCTTGAAAAAGCTAATAAAAAAACAAGCGAACAAGATGGAGTTAAATAGATTCTACTCAATTTAAGTTTTAGTCAGAGTAATAAAGCCAACAAATGTCAACTGCAGAAAACCAATCATGGTGCAGCTTAAGTGTTAAATATGTGATATTCTCACCAAATGTGAAAAAAGCGATGATATACCGTACTTGTTGCCTTCATTTGCCGTCATATTACTGTTAATCTGAGATAATTTATCTTTTTAACCCTACTGTGTATATCCAATGACAAAGCTTTGTCCAGTTTTAGTTACTTGCTGTCATCTGACTTTAGTATTCGCAACTGTACAGATATAATGTGAGCCCTCCCGGGCAGAGTCCTCTCTCCTCCTGTGCCAGGCAGCAACTTATATTGTCTAAGATTATTGTACTTGTTTTTATTATGTATACCCCTTTTCACATGTAAAGCGCCATGGAATAAATGTCGCTATAATACTAAATAATAATAATATAAGGCTATTGCTGGACTCCCTGAGTAACTGATCATATGGGCCCCTGGCCATGTAATAGTAGGAACTAAATATTCAGGAGAGGTCAAGTGACTGAAAACTGACTATATATTTCTTATGTTTACTCACTCTAACTGGTGCCCTCCGTTTGCCTCCTACCGTCTTCAGATGGGTACTCCTTTCATTTTGCATCTAATACGGACGCCACAGTGGCACAGGGTGTGCAGTGATGGGTCTAAACCTTGCCTCTCTTGCCTTGCCTGGCTTTCTGATCCCGCAGTAAAGGGAAGGAGTGAGTTAGATTGACCACTAAACTCTCACTGGGACAGCCATCTTGGAAGCAGGAGGAACGGTATGCTGACCGAAGCATTGGGGGGAAAAGGGAGGAAAACAGAGGTCACAAGTAGAGTACTTAAACATGTAAAATGTTCAGTCACAAGGTGAAGGGTCACTTCAAGACTATGTTCAATTGTCGTATACAATGAGCCATAATGTGATCGCATATGCCTTATGGCACATTTTTGGGTGGAATGAGCAAACAATTTTTTTTGTTCTCACTGCTGAGTACAGTAATCAACGGCACTGTTAAATAAAAAATGTACAGTACACACAAGGTGCACACAAGGTGTAAACGGAGCCTAAACTATACCCTTATTATTAGGACTGTTAATTCCCATTCATGTCGTTTTTTACCATAGCCATGCTGTAAATGTCTTATACTGAAGTTCTTGGGGGTCATCTTTTCCATGCTTCAATTGCATCTCCAGCTCAGCTTGTCTGCCCTACAAATATCAAAGGAAACATTAGATCTCAAAAGATTAATAAACTGATACTTAAAAGAAACCTGTCATCAGGATTTTGCTAAGTAAACTACAGGCAGTGTCAGATTGGCGCCGTTACACTGATTAAAATGATACCTGGGTTGAAAAAATCCATCTTGTGGTTGTTGCTTAATCAGTGTTTGCAGTTTTGAGTAGTGTTGAGCCACCCCCGTAGTGTTCGAGTTCGGTTTGGTTCGTCGAACACCCGTGTGTTCGCCGAACTGTTCGTCGAACTGTTCGTCGAACACCTTCGAACACCGTTAAAACCAATGGCAGGCAAACAAAAACACATAGAAACACATAGAAAACACCTTCAAAGGTGTCCAAAAGCTGACAAACTGCTCAGAAGACATAACTAACACATGGAAAAGTGACAAGTACATATAGTCATGCGAAAATAAAAGAGGTGGAGGAGTAAAAGGAGGGGGAGACACAGATATAGGCATGTCATGCCCTTCTAAAATCCAAAAAGTGAGAAGCCGACACGGCCAGTCCGCTCCTGCCCGTGCCACCTCCGTGTCGCCGGGTTTGTGCCAGAGCCGCGGTGAACCCTGACGGCCAGCCCCCCTCTCCCAATACTGGTGCCTGTCCGCTGGTGGGTCGAGCGAGCCCCCCTGTGGTGGAGGCAGCTCTAAGCTTTTTAATTTAAATTGTCTCTCTAATTTGAATGAATACACTTTAAATCCATTTACAAGGATCTATTGGAGGGCAAGTCTCATGCCAGCAGCCGCGGTAATTCCAGCTCCAGTAGCGTCCACTAAAGCTGCTGCAGTTAAAAAGCTTTTATAAGGATCGAGCTCGGCTGTCCACCGCAAGGCATCCTACTGCCAGTCCCAGCCCCTATGCCTTGGGGTGCCTCCTGATGCTCTTCACTAAGTATCCCATGGTCCCGAAGCATTTCCTTTGAAAAAATTAAGTGTCTAAACTACAGGTGGTGCAGCTTGCTTAACAGCCGGGATAATCCGCTTACTAGCAGACACTGCTACTAGGCACAAAGTATTTCCTGGGCTAGATGCAGTTAAAAATTTGTAATCAGATACTCTCGTTGGATGCTGAGAAAGCATTCCATAGAGTCTCCTGGCACGCCATATATGATTCTCTTAAAAAGCTTGGGGTAGGGGTCTAGGGGACCCTTTTATAGCCAAAATCACGGCCCTGTATCGCAATACGTCACCTAGGCTGAAGATAAATGGAACTGTAGCACCCTGAGGGCTCGGTTGCTAAAGACGTATTGCACCTCACCCAGAGGTGTGATATCTCACTCTCAGGTAAGGATGGAGTGTGGATCAGGACCCGACACCTGCATGCATTACACCACATTGCCGTGGGGCAGGGCGACCAATATGCCCCTGAGATGGGCACGACAGTCCCTGTCCCTGGCTGGAGTGGGGGGAGGGAACACTGAGGAAGGGGAACCCTGTAGTGCAGGAGCAGGGAGGAAGCAGTTCCTGGGTGCATTGAGAAGGGAGTATAAAAGGTGGGCACCATCTTAGTTCAGTGCAGAGAAGTCTGAGCAGAAGTGGCAGGGAGCAGGGGCTCTGCATGAGCTCTGCTCCGGAGGCGGGCCTAGTAACAGAGGCCCAGGCCTGGAAGAGGGAGAAGGAAGGAAGAGGAGCGGAGAAGGCTCCAGGAACGAGGAATGAAGGGATCCCAGGGGTGCGGACGGGCGAGTCGCCACCGCACGCCCGAATCCACCTGCGTGGAGGGGTCAGGCCAAAGGGGGAGACCGGTCCCCGAACTAGTGGAGGCAGGAAACGACCCTCAGCTAGAAACCGGAGGCTCTGACATTTTATGTGGCGCAGCCCCTCGCTACACCCGCTAGGAAGGCACCACATAGGGTCAGGGAAACTGGCGCCAAGTTTACCAAGAGGAGGCCCGAGGCAGCCGGACAGAAGTGTTGGTAAGAAAGGCCAGACAAAGGACACACAAAGGGGGTCCTGTGAAGTGCTCCAAAGTTATCTGGGAGTTGTCTGAGCCCCTCACCTGGTGAGCACAGTACGACGTGGGCAGCCGTTACCTGCAGACGTGGTCTGGATAATAAGAACTGTGAGTAAAGGCCCTGGACTGCATCACTGACTCCGTGTCATTACTGCTGCTGCCCTGCACCATCACCCCCATCCTCCGCATACACTGCCCTGAGGCTATACTCCTCCCGTGGGGAGTTATGCTACGCTCTGCTGCACCCACAACACCAGCCTCAGTGGTCTGCCCTGTAGCGGCGGTTCACTCTGACCGCAATCCACGGGTGGCGTAGTCGGACATTTAAACATGAAAACCACATAAATAGTTCCGCCACTGGTTTGACCGCCCTGAGCCACGGAACTGGGTCGCCGCCACGAAGACTACAACCACCAGCATCCACCAAAAAGGGTCCGGCTCCGGGTGTCCCAAGGCCCAGGGGGTGCGTCAGAACATTTTCATCACCTTTCACAATCACCAATGGGACAAGGCAGTGATGTCCTCTGTCCCCTCTCTTATACATCCTAGTGACGGAGCACCTGCTCTCATCAATTCGCCATAACCCCAATATTAGGTGGATTGAGGTGGGAGGCACCGAGTACAAGTGCTCTCTATTTGCTGATGATGTCCTAGTATATATCACTCAATCACATATATCCATCCATGCTGTTATGGCTGAAATAGATCACTTTGTTACATGGTAAAATTTTAAAATCAATGCAGCGAAGTCTGAGGCCCTCGATGTCTCCCTCCCCAAATCCATATAGGATTCCATCCAGTCCAACTTTCCCTTTGCCTGGCCCTCACAGGGTATCAAATACTTAGGAATTCCTATTCATAGAGACCTCTCCCATCTATGTTATCTTAATTTTGGGCCCTTTATTGAACAACTCCATACAGACCACGGTTGGCAAGTTAGAACTGTAAGATTCACTACGTGAACCACTGGTGTTTTGTGGAAAAGCACATGTACACTGCGTTCCAAATTATTATACAAAAAGTGTTTAGGAGTGATAAGGGAAGAATTTGTTTGTTTGTCAGTTAAACTCATTGATGGTGATGTGTGTCAGGGCTCTTTATATCACTGTAAGCAATTGCAGACACCTGTGCTAATTAGTTTGGCAGGTGTGTCCAATGAAAGGCAAGACTACTTAAGAAGGCTCTCTCACATTATTAAGCAGCCTACATTTTCTGCCAAAATGGGAAAGAAAAAGGATGTGTCGGCTGCTGAGAAGCAACAAATTGTGGAGTGTTTAGGTCAAGGCATGACTACAATCAACATTGTGCGATGATCAGGATGAAGTGTCCTGGCAATCAAGAAGTATGTAGCGGATTCACAGTACACACGTGTGCGTGCTGATAAGGGCAAATTGAGGACTCTTTCCTACAGGCAATTACGTCAGGTTGAAAGAGCAGCGGCAAAAAAGCCTTGTCATAGCAGCAGACAAGTTTTTGAAGCTGCTTGTGCCTCCAACGTCCCCCGAACAACAAGATGCAGGGTCCTTCAGAGGTTTGCAGCTGTGCATGCGCCATCCTGTCGACCTCCTCTATCCACTTCACACAAGCAGAAACGGCTCCAGTGGGCCAAACATTACATGAAGACTGATTTCAAAACTGTTTTGTTCACGGATGAGTGCCGTGCAGCGCTCGATGGTCCAGATGGATGGAGTGGAGGATGGCTGGTTGATGGACACCCCACGCAAACACGGCTACAGCGCCAACAAGGAGGAGGTGGAGTAATGTTTTGGGCTGGAATCATGGGGAGAGAGATTGTCGGCCCCTTTAGGATCCCTGAAGGCGCTAAAGATGAACTCCATAATGTATGTGGATTTTCTCAAACAGCACTTCCTGCCATGGTTCAAGAAGAAGAACCGTGTATTTCACAGCAAGATCATTTTTCTGCATGATAATGCACCATCTCATGCTGCACATAAAACATCTGCATCTCTGGCTGATATGGGCATAAAAGGGGACAAACTTATGGTGTGACCCCCATGCTCCCCTGACCTCTACCCCATTCAGAACCTTTGGAGCATCATTAAAAGGAGTGTCTATGATGGCGGGAGGCAGTTCACATCTAAGCAACAGCTCTGGGAGGGTATTCTGTCCTCATGCAAAACAATTGAAGCAGAAACCATCCAAAACCTGACAAATTCAATGGACCAGAGAGTTCAGAAGCTCCTTTCGAACAAGGGGTCCTATGTGAAAATGTAACATCACCTAGAATAAAGTTTTGAGTTGAAAACTGTTTGATTTCAGTTTCTAACAACCTGCTAATGCTTATAATTTCAAAAATGACCATTTTTTTGGTCTTTATTAAAATGAAAAGGTTGATCGAAAAGTTTGGGGGATCTAAGAGTGTGGCAACCCAGTAGTCATGATTACTTCGAATTCTGACAATATGAGGGTCATGCTGCAGGTAGTGCAGCAAGAAGGCACTTATGTGCCTTGCGCATCTCGGAGCCCCAAAATTATTTTCCGGGCTAGATGCAGCTAAAAATTATTTTTAATTTTAAATCTGGTGAAGCTTTAGAATAGATGGCCTAATAGGATCAGTGCTGCACACTGCTACAAAGCCCAAATTATTTTCCAGTCAAGATACAGATAAACATGATTAGTAATTTGAAAGCTTAAAACGGTTGGTAGGGTGATTTTAACCAATCATCAAGCTTTTACTCTCCCCAGGATGACACAGGGGTAGAAAAGTCGTTTCGGATCCATGATTTGTTCATCTTTATGAACGTGAGTCTGTCTACATTATCAGTGGAGAGCCGCGTGCGCTTATCTGTCAGCACACCACCAGCAGCGCTGAACACACGTTCAGACAGAACGCTGGCTGCGGGGCATGACAAGATCTCCAAGGCGTAAGTGGCTAGCTCCGGCCATTTATCCAGATTGGAAGCCCAAAAAGAGCAAGGGTCCAGTGACACAGTCGTGGCTTCAATGTTTACTTGGAGATACTCCTGTACCATCGTCTCTAGGCGTTGACTATGTGTCAGACTTCTTGTCTCCTGTGGCCTTGCAAAGGATGGGCTAAAAAAGTGGTGAAATGATTCCGCAAAATTGATGTTACCAGCAGATACTGTGGTTCTGTTACGGTTTGAGTGCTGAACACTTGACGGTCCCACGGTTGGCAAGTTGGAACTGTGAGATTCACTACGTGCACCACTGGTATTTTGTGGAAAAGCACATGTAAGATTCTGCAACAGTCTCTGCTGATACTCCTGCATGCGTGCATCCCTTTCTATGGCAGGAATAATTTCTGCAAATTTACTTTTGTACCGGGGATCTAACAGTGTGGCAACCCAGTAGTCAGGATTATTTCTAATTCTCACAATTCGAGGGTCATGTTGCAGGTAGTGCAGCAAGAAGGCACTCATGTGTGTTGCGCATCCAGGAGCACCAAGTCCCTGTTGTGTTGGTGGCGAGGTAACAATCATGCTTCCTTCCTCTGTCCTCTCCCCCCAACATCGCACAACAGAAATGTGATCAAGGTCTCCCTCATCTGATGAGTCTTCCATCAGTTCGTCCTCCACTTCTTCCTGGGCTCCTGCACCTTCCTCACTAGTTTGGCTGCTACCATGCGCCCTGGTAAAACCATCTCCCCCACCCTCACATGCCTGCCGCCTTGGTGCTGCCGACCGTCTGGACCTTGCAGATGTTAGCCCTTCCGCATACAACTCCTCCTCCTCTACTTCCTCCACCTCCTCTTGTGCCACCACCTGACTCCGAATTCTGTTTAACATGTGCTCCAGCATGTAAATCACCGGAATAGTCATGCTGATAATGGCATCGTCAGCACTAAACATCTTCGTCGCCATTTCAAAACTGTGCAGAAGGGTGCATAGGTCCCTGATCTGAGACCACTCCTCCAGCGTGATTTGCCCCACCTTTGAATCTCGTTGGCCCAGGCTATACGTCAGAACGTATTGCACCAGGGCTTGTCGGTGCTGCCACAGTCGCTGCAACATGTGCAGAGTTGAATTCCACCGGGTAGGCACATCGCATTTTAGCCGGTGAAGTGGCAGGCCCAACGACTTCTGTAGAGATGTAAGTCGCTGAGCTGCGGGATGCGAACGGCGGAAGTGAGCACACAGCGACCGTGCCCTCTGCAGAAGGCCATCTAGTCTGGGATAGTGGGCTAAAAATTGCTGGACAACCAGGTTCAACACGTGAGCCATACAAGGCACGTGTGTGACATTGCCCCGGCGAAGGGACGCACCCAGGTTTGCAGCATTGTCGCACACGGCCTTCCCTGGTTTCAGGTCCAGTGGAGACAACCATTCATGAAATTGGTTCTCCAGAGCTGACCACAACTCCTCAGCTATGTGACTCACATTTCCCAGACATTTCAATGTAAAAACCGCCTGATGACGTTGAGCCCTACTGCCAGCATAGTAAGGAGGTGTGCAGGATCCCTTCTGCGCAGTTAGAAAGCTTGTGGCATGACCAGACAGGCTTTGGGTGCAGGTGGAAGACCGAGAGGAGGTTGAGGAGGCAGAAGCAGTGGAGGAACTTTGACATAAAGAGGATTGACGCACAACTCGTGGGGACGGCAAGACTTGGACAGCAGCCCCTTGTCCTGCTGTCACCATAGTTACCCAGTGCCCAGTCAGCGACATGTAACGCCCCTGTCCATGCCTACTCGTCCAAGTGTCTGTGGTGAAATGCACCCTGTCACACACAGAGTTTCTCAAAGAAGCGGTGATGTTGTGTGCGACATGCTGGTGGAGCGCAGGCACACCTTTCTTTGAGAAGTAGTGCCGACTGGGCATCTGGTACTGGGGCACTGCGACGGACATAAGGTCTCGAAAATCCTCTGTGTCCACCAGGCGGAAAGGCAGCATTTCTGTAGCCAAGAGCTTGCAGATGGTGAAATTCAACCTCTTAGCTTTCTCATGGCTAGGAGGAAATGGTCTTTTACTTGTCCACATCTGAGGGACCGAGGGCTGGCTATTGTGCTTAGACGGGGTTGATAAGGGTGTCCCCGGCAAACTGCCGGTCTGTGAGGAAGATGCAGGCGGACATGTTAGGTTGCCTTGATCCAAAGGTGGTGCTATCGATGTCGGACAGCGCTCAACACCAGCTGGTGTTACCACCTCCAAAGAAAATGATGACCTGCCAATCACGCTGGCTGTTGCGGGTAAAGAGGTGGCAGGTCTACGCCCCAAAACAGGTGTGACTGCTGTCCCCCCAGTCACAGAGGATGAAGAGGCCGCGGATGCACAAGATATGGCAGACGGTGATTGGCCCGGCCGGCTAGGCCGCATTGTAGCACACTGAGCTTCCCACTGCAACTTATGCTTCATGTCCATGTGCCGGTTCATGCATGAAGTACTCAAACTATGTATTTTTTGGCCTCTACTTAGCTTTTGCTGACAAATGTTACAGATAACACGAGTTGGGTCATCTTTATCGATCTGAAAAAATGCCCAGGCTATGCAAGGCTTAGCACCCATGCGACCTGAAGAGCCACCACGACTTGTGGTGAGAGGCAGAGTTGTGTTTGAGGATGCAGTTGTTGACGTGCTTCCAGTACTACGTCTCTGTCCAGGAAGGCGCAACCTGACCTCGTCGTCACTAGCATCTTCCTCCACCTCCTCTGCTGACCTCATCTCTTGGCTGACTGTGGGTTGACAGTAAGTGGGATCTCCGACCTCATCATCATCACCCTGTGCGTTATCACACCCGTCGTCCTCAGAGCCAACCTGTTCCTGCCCTGACAAAAAACTAAAGTTGTCGCTCCAATCAGGTATTTGAGTCTTATCATCGTCTTCCTCATTGTCTCCACCAACAGGAGTTACAGTTTGGGAATGAGGGTCTACATTATGGTCAGAACCTTCTGCGTCTGGTCCTGGATCCGACTCATAAAGATTCTGGGCATCAGTGCAGATCATTTCCTCGTCTGGATTCACAGAAGCGCTGGAGTCGACCTCTGATTCCCAGGCTATAGTATGAGTAAACAGCTCTGCAGACTCAACCATCTGTTCTACCTCATACTCAGACGGGCAGCTGGAGATTTGGGAGCTGTGAGGAAGCAAGTGCGATTTGGGTGACACCTTTGAGGACTGGAGTATTTGTGATGTTGAAGTTGATGTGGAGGAGAGACCACTTAAAGGAGCACTTGATATCCGTTGAAGCACCTGCTGTTTTTGTGCCTCATCTGGAATTTGTAGCGATTGGCGTGGCCGTAAGAAAGGGATCTTATCACATTGTCCGCTAAAAGAAGTAGACATTTTAGTTTGGCTGGAAGATGGTCTTTCTTCTGCAGATGTTACTGTTGCTTTAACACCTACCCCACGGACACAACCTTTTTTCCCCTTCCCAACACGCCTATTCCCCTTTCCACCAGCAGCAGGCCTTTTTCCACTCATTTTGGTGGTTAACTAATTCACAACTCTGGAGTTGTTTGCACAAAAAAACAATGGATGGTAACCGAGCAGAGCTGAGTGGCCAAACTGTGGTATTAGGCCAAAACTATTGGCTGGGTTAGATGCAGAAAAAAATTATTTTGAATTTGCAACCTGATGGAGGTCAGTATAGATGGACTAACACAAATAGTCCCACACACTGCTAGAAGCCCAAATATTTTTTCAGAGGTACTGTAGATGCAGATAAAAATTATTTTTAATTTGCAACCTGATGGAGGTCAGTATAGATGGACTAATAGACCAAGTCCCACACACAGCTAGAAGCCCAAATATTTTTTCAGAGCTAGATGCAGAAAAAAATTATTTTTAATTTGCAACCTGATGGAGGTCAGTATAGATGGACTAATAGACCAAGTCCCACACACAGCTAGAAGCCCAAATATTTTTTCAGAGCTAGATGCAGAAAAAAATTATTTTTAATTTGCAACCTGATGGAGGTCAGTATAGATGGACTAATAGACCAAGTCCCACACACCGCTAGAAGCCCAACTATTTTTTCAGAGCTAGATGCAGAAAAAAATTATATTCAATTTGCAACCTGCTGGAGGTCAGTATAGAAGGACTAATAGAACAAGTCCCACACACTGCTAGAAGCCCAAATATTTTTTCAGAGCTAAATGAAGAAAAAAATTATTTTTAATTTGCAACCTGATGGAGGTCAGTATAGATGGACTAATAGACCAAGTCCCACACACTGCTAGAAGCCCAAATATTTTTTCAGAGCTAGATGCAGAAAAAAATTATTTTTAATTTGCAACCTGATGGAGGTCAGTATAGATGGACTAATAGACCAAGTCCCACACACTGCTAGAAGCCCAAATATTTTTTCAGAGCTAGATGCAGAAAAAAATTATTTTTAATTTGCAACCTGATGGAGGTCAGTATAGATGGACTAATAGACCAAGTCCCACACACTGCTAGAAGCCCAAATATTTTTTCAGAGCTAGATGCAGAAAAAAATTATTTTTAATTTGCAACCTGATGGAGGTCAGTATAGATGGACTAATAGACCAAGTCCCACACACCGCTAGAAGCCCAAATATTTTTTCAGAGCTAGATGCAGAAAAAAATTATTTTTAATTTGCAACCTGATGGAGGTCAGTATAGATGGACTAATAGACCAAGTCCCACACACTGCTAGAAGCCCAAATATTTTTTCAGAGCTAGATGCAGAAAAAAATTATTTTTAATTTGCAACCTGATGGAGGTCAGTATAGATGGACTAATAGACCAAGTCCCACACACTGCTAGAAGCCCAAATATTTTTTCAGAGCTAGATGCAGAAGAAAATTATTTTTAATTTGCAACCTGATGGAGGTCAGTATAGATGGACTAATAGACCAAGTCCCACACACTGCTAGAAGCCCAAATATTTTTTCAGAGCTAGATGCAGAAAAAAATTATTTTTAATTTGCAACCTGATGGAGGTCAGTATAGATGGACTAATAGACCAAGTCCCACACACCGCTAGAAGCCCAAATATTTTTTCAGAGCTAGATGCAGAAAAAAATTATATTCAGTTTGCAACCTGATGGAGGTCAGTATAGATGGACTAATAGAATGATGCTATGCCCAAAAGATTTTACTTCACTAGGTGCAGTAAAAAAATTGGTATTCTATACACAGGTGGTATATCTTGCAACACAGATAGGCTACTCCACTGACTAACACACTCTGCAATAGGCCAAAAAGGATTAGCTTTGCTAGATTCAGCCAAATGCTGTGAAAAAAACTTGCACAGCACTGGCACAGACCTGCCTGGCAAAAACTGATAGGAACTGATGTAACCTAGTCCTGAAAAGGACTCCAATTACAATTAGTCTTTACTCCCACAACCTATCTATTTAAGAGCACAGACCTCCCTGATAAAAGTCGTAGGAAATGCTGTAACCTAGTCCTTAAAAGGACTGCAATCACAACTATTCCCTACTCCCAAGCTATCTGTATATTTGTGCGAAAATTGGCTTGAAATTAACAAGGTATAGCACACACAGCAACAGCGGTGCCGTCTAACACGCAGCTGCAGCAGTGAGAAAATGGTGGCGACGGGGAAAATGGCTTGGTCTTATAGGGCAAGGACATGTGACATACACTGCCAATCACACATGCCCTTGCTTGTGTGAAAAAAAGCACTTCGCTCCGTGTGTGCGCTGCTGATAGGCTGACAGATTGCACCTCCCCACTGCAAATGCGGGAAAGAGAAAAAAAAATGGAGATCTTCATTGTTCCTGCAGAGATCCATCCCCTGCCCCTCCCCCCGCCCCGCTGTACACTCAAACTGCGTATTAACATTAATTTTCATCATTACTGAGAAAAAATCCAGTTATGATTTTGGTGCACGAACAGTTATCGAACATAACCTCGAACAGCCGAATTTTTCTCAAATTGTTCGTGTTCGCCGACCGGCTCGAACACCGCCCAAAACAGCTCGAATTTGAGATTGGCGAACAGTTCGAGTAGAACAACGCTCATCTCTAGTTTTGAGTTCATGAGATGATCGTGCTCTGGGGCAGGCCTCTGGGAGGGTCTTTTTTTGGTGCTCTGGCCTCATCGTCATCAATCTGGGCTTAAATGACAGGTGACCTGCCTCCTATTTAAAATACTGAACCCGGATGCTGTGTTTTTCAACCTACCTGTAGTACAGCATGGTAGGTCCTTGTCATAAAGCCAAGCCAAGATTGTGGAAGCAGGATTGATCGATGCCATTCAGAGGACTGGATATTTACCTGCATAAAAAAAAGGGAAAGCAATGCACATTGTTACAATCCAAGTACAAGTGGCGTTAGTACACCATAGGAGTCCGTCATTTCATTTACTCCAATTAACACGATTGGGGCATATGTGTAGATGATTTCTTCTCAACTAAAGTGTTTTACTCTATCTATAAAATTCAATCCTTATATTTTTATCAAACAGCAATAAATGCACGTCAAGTAAAATAATGGCCCTACGTTACGCTCATCACTTACAAATGACAATCTTGCAGCACCCTCCTCTGATCATTCAATCTCATTCTACTAGAACTCCTAGTTGTCCACAAGAGTTCTGCTTTACATTCACCATGTCTAATGGGAAACACCCTGGTTATCACTACTTCATATAAATCAGGGGTGCACAACCTTAAGATGGGGGCCACATTTCTCATTATTACACATAACTTAATTTATGGACATCTATGGTTTGATTTCTTTGCCTGTGTGGATTGGATGGGTTGTTAATGACATCTGGTGAGAATTTCATGTCAATAACACCTTTTAGAAATATATATTTAATTAGAAAATTGGTGACATGTTCAATACTTATTTCACCCTCTATATATTCCTTACCAGAGAGAAGAGGTGTGGTGTAGTGCATAGCAAGAATAGACAAGTACCTATGGTTCACTATGTGCCCCTCTCTGGAACCCCCAAATATTAATAGAATTGGGATCTCCTGACTCTTGTGTAGCACTCCAGAAAGGAGTTGAAGACAGGTGGCCATACACTAATAAGACTCTCTTGAATGTATTTATAGGGGAAGAGTAAAACAGATTTTAGCAACTTGCATGAAGCACAGTAGAGAGAAGTATATGTTCTCGTACTTTCTAGAAAGTAGATTGGCGAGAACGGGTCCCCTCATTTCCTGGAACTGTAACTTGCATACATCTGACATTTATGGCAGGTACTTACAATATTTTATAAATGGTCCAGATTATAATACCACTTTAGGCTTTTTTGGGGCCCTTGGAAATTCAATCGGACAATGTAGCCCTTGGACCCGAAAAGGTTGTGCACCCGATACAAATAAAATCGCACGACTCTAAACATAAGGATGTGCCTTCGCATCTCTGTATGCTGCTAAGGCATTTGATTAGGTCGAGCGGGCCTATCTTGAGAAGGCCCTTAGACAATTTGCCTTTAGACCAAGCTTCAGAAGATGGATTGCAGTATTGTATCGATCTCCGAAAGCCAAGGTCCTTATTAATGGTTTTATGTCTCGTAAGCTGTCAGGATCTGTCAGAACGTAGGGCATCAAGAGATAAAAGTGGGTTTCTGCGAGGACCGTTTCAGGTTATATGCAGGTGATTTAATCCTGTTTAAAGACAGTCCAAGAGTTACACTGCCTTGGTAATGGATCTGATTGAGAAATATGGCCGGTTGTCCAGTCTAAAAATAAAATGGCAGAAATCCGTGTTGTTACCTCTAAGCACTAGGGGATGGAAAGTAGGGATGAATTCTGCAGGCTACGAATAGTATTCAACTTTAAATATCTAGGTGTACACATAGCAAGAAATCATATGCAACTCTGTGATTTAAATATATCCCCTCTTTTGTCGTACCTGTGGAAGAAAACTAGAATATGGGAAGTCGTCAGTAGCTGGGATAATCAAGGTCATTAAAATGATAGTTCTCCCTAAATTCCTATATGTTCTGGAACATTCAGCATCCACAGTCCAACAAAAAGTCTTTTCCATGATCAACTTCCATTTGGCATCCTTCATATGGGGCTCAGACACAAACTGAAATTGACCGCTCTTCAGAGGCCCAGGGATGAGGCAGGTGTGGCACTCCCGGACTACTATTTATACTACTTAGCTGGCCAACTTTGCTTCTTACAACACTGGATAGCAGATAATTATTTGCCTAATTTTGAACACCACCTAGCACACTGTTTGAGTCTTCAGAGTGTGTGGGGGGTCTATTAGTCACCAGAGCAATACTTGCCCTTCTTCTTGTTAATTCACAGACTTACAGCTCAAGTGTGGAGAGCCACCAAAAAGATTTTTTATTTCAAGGACACAGTAGCTGAGTCCCCCTTATGGCATAACAGTGCTCTTCCCGAATTGCAACATTCCCAAGATGCTCAGTTCTGGTCGAACTTAGGGGTCAAGACACTAGCACAGGTATATATCCAGGGTATTCTGGTTTCCTTTGATCAAGGTCAACAGCTCTATCAAGTCCACAAACACGCTTGCTTTAGGTATTTGCAACTAAGACCTGCCCTAAATACCCAGTTGCCAGACATTGGAAATTCTCATATACTCATACACCTAATTAGGATTCTAAGGAGCCAGGGATCTAAGGGGTTGATCTCTTTTTCATACACTGAGTTACCAAGCAGAAGATGCTCCTCGTCATCATTGTTGGTGGAGTCCAAATGGAGGGCAGCTCCCTGTCAGAGGAGGATTGGAGCGAGGCCTTGACCTCCCCACAATATATTTCACTAACAACAACAAGCTAATCCAAATGTATATAGGCAATCAATGCCACCTGACAATAGCAGGTTATACAAGATCTACAACTGCATATTGCCATAGGTGTAGGGAAGATGCAGCAGATTTTATACACCTGATGTGGTATTGCCCTCCCATTGCAGACTTTTGGAAGGAGGTCATAGCTATCCTCATCAAGATCATACAACACTCTGCACCACTCTGCCCTAAGGGGCATTTATTAGAAATCCTTGATGAGACTGGCCTCACTACCTTCACACTCTTCTCAGGGAAACACTGGTTTTTGCTCGCAAACTATCACCATGAGATGGATGTATAGAAGACCCCTGCGGATTTCACACTGGGTCAACCTGGTAAATACTGCAGCTTCCTATGAGAGGGTGGTATATAAAAATAGACAAGCTCCTCGAAAAATTGATAAAGGTATGGAAGCCTAGGTTCGATTCCCCTTCGAATCACATTAGTCCCCAGGCGATAAGGAGTAGTCTCCTATGATAAAGTATGTGATATTTGGTGACTGACATGGGTGTAGACCCAGGGCATGTCAAGGACAGGATTGACTTTGCTAGACAGTATTTTTTTTTTATAATAATCTTTTTATTTATATAGCGCCAACATATTCCACAGCGCTTTACAAGTCAGACAATTTATAGACATTATCGGCACTCTCCCCATTGGGGCTCACGATCTACATTCCCCATTCTCCATGTCTTTGGAGTATGGGAGGAAACCGGAGAACCCGGAGGAAACCCACACAAACATGAGGAGAACATACAAACTCCTTGCAGATGCTGTCCTTGGTGGGATTTGAACCCAGGACCCCAGGGCAGCATTGCTAACCATTGAGCCACCATACACACTATTAATGAGCAATGAAAAATGCTGGTTATTCTTTTGTTCAATGATGTAACCTTGTTAAGAAGTATAATCTTCAATAAATAAAAACAGACTTACCAGTTGTAAAATATGAGTTCAAAACGTTTGTACCTTTTTGTAATAAAGTTTTGGATTAGTACAATGAAGAGAGAAAATGAACAGTAAAAATCTGTCAACTGTTCCAGGCCTGATCACCACTGATCTGACTGTTCGCACGTAAACCATACCTCATGTATAAGGGCTGTTAACATCTGCTGGTAACTGCGGCCCCTGCTGGCAAGAAAGCGATTGATAGGTCTGCCATCTCGGTCCGTCTGAACAGGCAGGTCATAGCACAGCAGCATGCCAGCTGGGAAAAGTAACATTTGATAGTGAAAAATAGAAAAACAAAGTAATATGCATTGAAACAGCCATCTCGAGTGATTGCATATTAGACAGGCAAAGCACGGCATTGAGAAATAACTCGTTTCTATTTCAGCTGATATCACAGCGATACAACCTGGATGTTATCGCGGTTTCCTTCTTACATAGGGAAAGCAGCAGGATGTTTATTATGTAGCATCCATTTACTGCCGACTCCATGTGTCTGCCTCAACACAATGATTGCTGCCAGCAATCCTGGCAAATAACAATCTGTGCACTAGACTGGGTATAAATCCTCAACACATTTCATCAAGATTAGATGTAAATCACAAGATATTGGGCAAGTGTGCACATATCTGGAATTATACATTTGGCTGTACATGCTGAAGCAATGGAAGGGAGACAAAGACTATGTCATATAGCTTTCTAATAAAAGATCTAGTCCATATGTAAATGTACTTATGGGACACCAATAACTTCTCCATGGCAGAGACCCAGAATAATGGACTTACACTGATGAAACTCACAAGCAATAGATCTTGATTTTTTAAAATGAATTAAATGCATACTCATGTATTAAGCAGATAAGAATCTGCTCCATATACCACAATATTCACTGCAATGCCCCGAATTAGACAGCGCCTGCCTGCATAGGTAGCCGCATCCTGACCAGAGACCACCACAGCGGGCAGGAGTGAGAGCATACTGCCAAATCTCTAGAAAGCATATTGTCTTTAGAAAACAAAGTAATTTTATACTACTTAAACAGGAGAGGCATCATACAGTACCCGGCAAACACTTGGACACACCTGTTCATGCAATGGTTTTCTTTTTTGGAATGTGCACATTGTAGTTTCAGGCT
Organism: Phyllobates terribilis; assembly: GCF_046119375.1. Lineage (NCBI taxonomy): Eukaryota > Metazoa > Chordata > Amphibia > Anura > Dendrobatidae > Phyllobates > Phyllobates terribilis. The sequence continues at coordinate 112,000,714 of NW_027362761.1, read as the reverse complement.
GAAGGCAGCAAAACCATGAAGCGACACATAGAAACAAGGAGTAAAGAAACAAGTGTAAAATAAACAAGAATTTATGTTAGAGTCCTCAAAGAACCCCCTTTTCCTCTGGGTAAGTGTACCTTGAATTTGGAATAGTTCACAAGTGCCTAGCAAACAACTCTAAACCATCACAACTTCCCCTCCGTGCTTCAAGGTGAGCACTACACATCTAGAAACTATCTGCTTACCTTTTCTGTGTCTCACAAATACAAAGCGGTTAGTACCAACATCCTTGACTCATTAGACCACAGCACAGATTTACACTGATCTAATGTCTATTCCTTGTGTTTCTAGTCACAAACAAGGCTCCTCCTCAGTAGTGGCTTCTTTGGGGAAATTTAAATATAACCTGCTTTTCTCATAGTCTCCTCTGGACAGTTGATGTTAAGGTGTATCTGCTACTTGATGTCTGTGCATCATTTGTGAGGGCAGTTATATGACAGAGATGCTGTGACTTTGCAATTTCTGGAGGTTGATAACTCAGGTAAAACTTTATCCGCTGCAGCAAAGGTCTTGGTATTCCTTTCTTGGGGCGGTCCTCATAAGAGCCAATTTCATTATAGCAATTGATAGTTTTCATGACTACACTTGAGAATATCTTCGAGGTTCTAGCAATTTTCCGGGTTGGCTGACCTTCATGTCTTAATGATGGACTGCAGTTTCTCTTTACTTAGTTAAGTGGTTCTTGCTATATTCTGGCTTAGAACACTGTGGAATAGGACTCAGCATTGTGTGGAACGGTGTGACAACACTGACTCTGTAAAACACACATGATGGTCGTAAACACCTTCTGAAGGTAATGCCACAAATAAATTCTTGACAAGGCATACCTGTTCATTGGAAGCCGTTACAGGTGACTGACTATCCGATGAAGCTACTTGAGAGAATGCCAATGGTTTGTAAAGGTGTCAGAGTAAAAGAGGGATATTTTGAGGAATTTAAGGTTTAGGACATATATTAGTTTGTTACACATGTTTTACTTCTTGTAAAACATACGTATTTCTACATAATTTTGTTGCCTTCAGTTTGAACCTACATTGTGCATTGCGACGACACAGCATTTAATCTTAATTATGCCAGATGTAAATTTAGTAGGCCCAGTATCAGACTATTGTCTAAATTATTGACTTTTAAATTTATGTGTTTCTTTCTTCGGTTGGTCAAGACACATGAACTTTTGTCATGAGTCTGAATGCTGACTCTTCTTGTAGGTTAAGTTGATATTTGTTAATTGATGAATGGCTATTATTTATATCAGCTCCTACAGTTTATTGTATTGTTATCTTTGCAAGACAGGGACGCAGGGTCACTGAACAATGATGTTAGCTAATATGTTGATTACGCATTATACCAGCTCATGCAGCTTATTGACTTGCATTATTTGGGTATTTATAGTTTATCTGTTAAAGTTTGCTAGTCAACATTGAGAGATGAACTGTGGATGCTCAGGAAATGCAAGTTAATATCATTACCCCTTTCTCTTGACCTGTGGATGTTGGTTGAAGAACATTTGTGGACTATATAAAGAGGTCTCTGCTCTGTTCCGTGTGACTCTACAGGATGTCAACTTAGGGGACCACGACCCCAGCTGCAAGAACACAGATCTGCTCCATTGGCCATCGCTGAATCCTCAAACGCTTTGAAGAACCCAGGTTGGGACAATGAGGTCACCTGGCCACGTACCTCCATGGACTTTCAGCTTCCTAAACTTGTGTTACCTCCTCTCTGTGGGTGCCCGCCTAAAGCGGGGTGCCACTGGTGGTGGTAGTCAGCCCTGGAAGCCCCAAAGTCGCAGCGGCTTTAATCCCAGCGAGTCAGCGGAGGGGTGAGACTCTAATTTTGCACCATCTTGGGTATTTGCTGGGATTGTTCTATATGTTGGTCTGTTTGGTGGTTCAGTAAAGTATTGCCACACTGTTAAACCCTCACCCTGTGTTGTCTGAGTAGTGTTCTGCCCATGGGAAAAGAGAGCAGACGTTCAATGGTATGAGCCCTGGTCCATGCGTTCTTTCTAAAGACAGCTGGGCCAGAGGACGAGAGCACCCACTGACCCCCATGTCTCTACATGCATATACCAATGAGAACAAGGAAACCTTTGCATGAAAAAGTGTGTCCAAACTTTGGAACAATACTGTACATTAAAAAAAGTGTAATAAAGTTACTATTAGAAAAAGTGGTAAGATGAATTCAAACATGGCTTCCCTATCAACTAGCAAACTAGTCTGTTTGTTTTAACCAACCTTGAGATTGAGTACCAGAGATAACTACATGATAAAGTTCTGAATACAGAGGGTTAATGGCTCTGATAGACAGGATAAGCAGTTTTTTGCAAAGGTAATTAGAAGTCATCATCAGAAAAGGACTAGTGATGATTGAGCGTGTGCCAAACAGCCGTGACACTTGCAGGCGCGGTGACATTAAAAGAAATGCCGAGCACGCCAAAATAATCGGCGAACACGCGAGTGTGCTTGCCGAAGGGGTTAATAGAACACGCTCGATCGTCACTAAAAATTACCTATTATGAAAATTATTTTTTTGTGTTACAAATATTTTGAAAATGTTTTGATAAAGTTTTATTTTCATATTCTAGTGTATTAAAAAAAAAATTAGTAATCTTGCAATTTTCACACTGGCCACTGAGGCTTTTCTAGAATCATACCTGTCTTTTCAGGAAGCCTTTTCAGAAAGGCTTCACATAATCAAAGACAGGATTACAAAGACAAATAAGACCTCAAAGATGATGTCACTGCTGACCCCGCTCCCTCCCTTCACAATAAGCTTTGTACACGCTCATTAGATGCTTCAATACAAAAGACAGGGTCAGGGCCCGTTCACTGTGGTTAATGTTCACGTGAAATTTCCTGAAACAACACAAAGTTAAAAGACTAAAAAATCTCCAGTGGCCAGTGAAAATTGGAAGCTTTCTATTTTTTATTTTTAATAGAAATTGTAATATAGAAAAAAAATGCGTAAAATGAAAAATAAAAATACATCTACCACAAAAACTTGCTTTAAAGGGGTATTCTCATCTCCAATATCCTATCCCAATATGTAGTATGTGTAATAATAATAATAATAATAATAATAATAATATTAGCAAATACCTCCAATTAGATATGCTGTACAGTTTTTTTGATTGGCTATGTCTCTTTCCTCCTGTGCAGGCATTGCAGGACCTTGGGTATCCATGGTTACGTCCACTGATAAAGTGGCAGTTAGTTAGCTAGATGCTAGTGGTCGTAACCATGGATACCTAAGGTTCTGCAATGCCTGCACATGAGGAAAGAGAGATAGCGAATCAAAAATACTATACTACATTTCTCATTGGAGGTATTTGCTAATATTATTACTACACCTACTACATATTGGGATAGGATCTTGGAGATGGGAATACCCCTTTAAGGCTGGTCTGTTACCACCAAGATGCTAATTAAACTATTTATACAGGAATGCAGAGGACATAGCCCCTATAGAAAAAAAATCACACCTGTAGTATACATTTTATTATATTAGTTGCCAGAAATAAACTATTTCTAATGCAAATTAACAAGCTTCAATGCACCATTACACCCTCTCAATTTGACCATTTTGCATTTAGGCAGCATTCAACTGTTCTGCACATGTGCAGTGGCACTGCATGAGCCCAGTCTTATCGATGGCTCCTGTCTGCAGTACAGTACCTTGTGGTAGCCGGAGACAGTGATGAGAGCGCACACTTACAAAGAGCATGGCTGGGCTCCGGCAGTGTCACTGTGGAAGTGCAGAGCTGATAATTGAGGCAGAGCTTGCATGAGCACTGTCAATCAAGTTATAACCAAGTGCTTACTATGCCAACTGAGGGGGCGTAAGGGGGCACAGAGCCTCTGGGCCCGCCAAGGGTGCACAAAAAACCCTCATCTGTTTAAAAAAAATAAATATTTTTTTTCTGGCAACTAAACCACTAAAATCTATAATGCAGGTTTGATTTTTAAAGGGGCTACGTCCCACATATTTGTATAAATGGATTAATTAGCATTTTGGGAGTGATAGACTCCTTTTAAAGGGACTCAGCACAGAATGACTGTTCAAACCAAGTACATGCGCTCAGTGCATGACTGCATGGTCAAACATTTAAATATACCTTGCCATCTGCTTCTTTTCCATCCATCTTCGCCCTTCTCTGGCTCTGTGAAGCCAGATCTGTCAATCAAAGAAGAAGGGGGTGAGGGCGTGGAGATAGAGAGAACATAACCAAGTGGGAAGGTGCAGTTAAATGTTTGGCCTCGCTGTGAGATGCACTGAGTGCCAGTACTCGGCTTGAACAGTCAGAGTCCCTTTAAACAATAGGTCATTTTCTGCTAAATCCCTTTAAAAGAGAAGAAAGAAAGTTGCTGATAAAAACCAAAGGGAGGGGTGCTGGGTTATCAGTGTAACTTTTTTGTGTGCTAATAAAATGCTAAAACCTTCTTATGATATTGTTGTTTTTTTTATTGTATAGTGATTGACATACAAAACCTGCTAACAACATCATTTTCCTTCCAATTATCCATAGTCATAGAAGCAATGACAATGAATTAGGGCTTGAATTAAGCAAAGAGCACACGGGTGCGACACATATGGCATCCATATGTTGTCCATTTTTTTGGTGAGTAAAGTGATTTATGAATTTATTTATAAGAAATGTTTTAATTAGTATATCACACAAATTTTGTCTAAGCCACCACCTTGCTACACTAAAATAAGCCAATCATAGAATGTTACTTGGACATGTGTCCGTAATCATGTGAAGTAAAAAGCTCTGACCTTTCCCTTTATGTGTAAAAACATGTGGATACTCTAAAATAATAATGTAGATGTCACTTGTCCAAAGGTAAAAAAAGGCTGCTCACACTGCTGTCCACTTTGTCTGCTCTAATACTGGAGATATCAGAGGTACTGGAGGTAAGAAGAGGCTGCTCACACTGTCTTTCCGATCTAACACTGGAGATACCAGGGGCGCTGAGGTAAGAAGAGAATGCTATCACTGATGTCCACTCTGTTTGTCTGATCTAATGCTGGAGATGCCAGTGGTTTTGAGGTAAGAAAGGACTGCTCACACTGCTGTCCAACCTGTCTGATCTAATACTGGAGATTACAGGGGTGCTGAGGTTTGAGGTGGCTGCTTACGCTGCTATTCACCCTGCCTTTCTGATGTAAAACTGGAGATACCAGGAGTGCTGAGGTAAGAAAGGGTTGCTCCCTGATGTAAGAAGAGGCTGTTCACACTCCTGTTAAACATGTTTTTCTGATCTAATGCTGCAGACGCCAGGGGTATTGAGGTAAGAAGAGGTTGCTCACACTGATGTCTACCTTGTCTCTTTGATTTAATATTCAAGGTACTATGGGTGCTGCGGTAAAAAGAGCCTGCTCACACGGCTTTCCACCCTGTTTGTCTCATCAAATACTAGAAATACCAGAGGTGCTGAGGTAAGAAGAGGCCGCTCACACAGTTGTTGACCTTTTTTTCTGATCGAATACTACAGATACTAGGGATGTTGAGATTAGAAGAGGTGTCTCACACTAATGTCCTCCCTGTCATTCTGATCTAATACTGGAGATAACAGGAGTGCTGAGGTAAGAGGCTGCACACACTGCTGTCCACCATGTCTTTCAGAATGCTGAGCAGTTGCTGTAATCTGTAATACACCATCTATTTTCAAGCTATCTCCAGATCACAGAACTGGGGCTTCCTACTGGCAGGCACCTATCCGATTAACATTCTAGGACAGGTTTCGGCGAGTGTAAGAATATGACGACCATTATAATATACTAAAATGATTACCTGCTTAGATAAAACAAGTGTGATTTGCTAATTAAAGATATTTTGGAACTTACATATAATGACTTTTTTTTCTATTCCTGGAGAATCCCTTTAGTGGGAGCATGAAACTGCATTCGGATCACATCCATCATTTAGTAATGTGTATAAATGTAGCATGTTCACCTGCGAGTCCTGGTTTTAGGCCGGGCTGTCTGTTCTTCTCATACATTTTTAGCATAAAGCCTGGGATTCCAGCTACTGCTTTGCCCTGGTCAGATCTTATGATGCCACCTCTGAGGGCATTATGATATATACCACGTGGCATGTTGCTCATTTCCTTTTTCACCAGTGAGGAAAGGAACTCTTCATATGCTGAAAGCAGAACACATTTTATTTCATTAGTACGGCGGAGAAAAGCACTAATGCTCTGTGTTATCCTCACATAATGACTTTATATTAGAAACATTAAATTACCTTGGGTACCATAAAAGCCCATTTCATAATACTGAAGGTGCAGGCTCTAATAAATGTTCTAACAGCTTCATCAACAGTAATAACTAAATTGAAAATAAATTAAGGAGTAAGCCCACAGATGTATAAAATTATACCTCTTAAATTGTGTGACCATTCAATCTCTACACAAGTTATTTAGTATCTGTAATTAAATATTTGCAAATTAATTATCCACATATAAAATTTTGTTTCCAAAAATATCAACTAAATTACATTAGCTGAATAGTGCATTTAAACATTAAGGTTGTGTTGACAGATGTGTGAAATCTGAGAAAACGGAACAATGTTTATACAAAGACATTCTAGTATTATACTGGGCACTGCTTTGGCAATGGCAAAGTACAAAAGGGTCCAAAAGTTCAGCAGCTTAAGTATCACGTTTGGCCAAGTAGGGAATATTTCTGTGGTTGCCTTCAAAATAAAAAACACAGGCAAGAAATAAATATTAGTCTATACCCCTTAAGGACAAGGCGATTTTTATTTCCAGTTTTGTGCTGTCGACGTTTCCTCCCCTTATTCTCAGAGCCATAACTTTTTTATTCTTCCATCGACATAGCCATGTAGGGGCTTGTTTTTTGCGGGACAAGTTGTACTTTTGAATGACAACATTCATTTTATCATATGATATACTGGCAAGCAGGAACAAAATTCAAAGTGTGGTGAAATAGCAAAAAAAGTGCAATTCTGCAAATGTTTTTTTATTTTTTTTTTATTTACAGTGTTGATTTGACAATAAAACTGACCTGGCAGTATGATTCCACAGGTCAGTAAGATTATGCAGAGACAAAACATATAGTTTTTGTTTTAAGTGGTGAAAAAAAATTCAGAAATTTGTAAAAATATTATATATATATATATATATATATATATATATATATATATATATATATATATATATATATATATATATATATATATATATATATATATATATATATATATATATATATATATATACATACACAGACCGAAAGTTTGGACACACTTTCTCATTTAAAGATTTTTCTGTATTTTCATGACTATGAAAATTGTACATTCACACTGACGGCATCAAAACTATGAATTAACACATGTAGAATTATATACTTAGCAAAAAAAGTGTGCCTGCGCTCTGCAGTGTCTATGAAGGATGGCATGCTGGATGGCAGCGCTCATCAGAATGCCATCCTAGCGTGGGAGAATTCTCCTGCTCAAGCGCTGAGCGCAGGAGAATTCTCCCACGCTGTCAGTGACGTGCATGAGGTGAGCTGAGTTCATTGGACATGAACTCGGCTCATCTGGATGCCGTCACAGCCAGGCACTGAGGAGCGCAAGCATGCCTGCGCTTCTCAGTGTCTGCGGCATGGCAAGCTGGATGGCAGCTTTCGGCTGCGATCCAGCCTGTCATGTGAATGTAGCAGAGCTGTTTTGGGTACCATGGAAAGGTAAGGATGAGGTTGGTTTATTATTTTATTTTTATTGCAGGAGATCGTTGGCTTCAGCTGGAATGGGCGTGATGGCAAGTATGGTTTAATTTAGAACATTAAAGAATTGTGTGTTTATTTCAATTAAATGACTTTATTCTGGGTGTTTGTGCTTTTTTTAACTTTGACTATGGGGTTAGTAATGGGGGTGTCTTATAGACACCTCTCCATTACTAACCTGGGCTTGATGTCAGCTGGCATTATAAGCTGACATCAACCCCAGCCCTATTACCCCACTGCCACCGCTACAGGGCAGTGGGAAGAGAGAGGCTAAGTGCCAGAATTGGCACATCCTATGGATGCGCCATTTCTGGGGCGGCTGACGGCTGGTGTTTCTAGCCTGGGAGGGGGCCAATATTCATGGCACCCTTCCTGGGCTATTAATATCAGCCCCCAGCTGTCTGCCTAGCCTTTGCTAGCTATTAAAATAGGGGGGACCCCACATCATTTTTTTTGGGTCCCCCATTTTAATATCTGGTAAAGGCTAGGTATTCAACTGGGGGCGGATATTACTAGCCTGGGAAGCTCCGTGGGTATTACCCCCTTCCCAGGCTTCAAACATCTGCCCCAGCTGTCTGCTTAACCTCCGCTAGAGACTAAAATTACGGGGAACCCCACGCCAATTTTTTTTTTTTTAATAAATCCTTTATTTTAACACTAAATGACAAGTACAGTAATCAACACTATCACTGTACTTATTATATATGTGACTGACATGTTTCTATCTATCTAATCTGTGTGATGCTCTATTCTTTCTGTTCTAAATTGTCTGGTACCGATGTATGCCGCTGATGAATTACCGGATTTTTTAAAGAGACGGGTGCATGAAAATCGGAGGGCACTAGTGTGTTCCAATTGCCCTGCTATGTTTTTCATGCACCCTCCTATATACCCTGCCTGTCTGCCTATATATTCTGCCTGCCTGACGTTTAATTGAGCACCGTTCCCATCGATTTGGGCAATTTTTGACCTTCTGCAGACCACCGGGGGGGACCGCCGGAAAAATGCTCGAGTTTCCCATAGACTTACATTGGGCTCGCTGCTCGGGTCGAGCACCCGAGTATTCCAATGTGATCGACCAGAGCTTCGAGCACCCGAGCATTTTAGTGCTCGCTCATCACTAGTTATTACATTTTTTTTCTGTTGTTGCAGGGGCTGAAAAACTGCAACTCCGGTGGTTTTATTTTTTTCTGGTTCCGTATTTTGCACATTGGATTAATTTATTTTATAGAACAGACTTCTATGAACGCAGCAATATCAAATGTGTATTTTTTTTATTTCTTAATTTTTAACATGGGAAAAGGGGGGTGATTTGAACTTTTATATTTTTTTTTTCATAGTTTTGAAAACTTTTTTTTTTTTTTACATTTCACAGTATTTGTTAGTCCCCTTTGCAGACTTGAACCTGCGATTGTCTGATTGCTTGTGCCATAGCACTGCTGTATATAGCATAAAGCACGGTCTCCTATGAATGCAAGCCACGGGTTGGCTTTTACAAGCGTAAAGTGATGATAGACAAAGGGGTCTTCAGCAGACCCACTGGCTGAAAGCAGCATTTACCAGGTTAACAGCCCGCACCAAGGCAGGGAGACGATTTATGACGGACACAGTATGTCATAAGATGTTAAGGGGTTAAATAGAGGGAAATGGTTAACACTATTTGATACCTATACAAATTTGAAGGAACCTGATACAGCAGAGGACGACAACATTGGCAGCGTCTTTGTGTTATGGGACCTAAGATCTGCCACATATAAGGTTAAGAAAAATCTGCAGAAATCAGGGCATGCTACAGACTTTTCAAACCTGCAGGATTATTCTGTTGCAAATAGCCTCTTCAAAGTGAACTCTAGTCCCAACTATTGTATGTAGTCATCTTATATGTCAATATCGACCCTTTAATGAGCCTTGCCATTTGACTTTGGATAAGAAGCTAAACCAGACAATCCATTTGCAGACACATTTTTCGGAGTGTCTGCCCCTCCTCAGTGCAAAGCAGGAGATCTGATTTGGCTAGGTGAGAGGCCACTTTCTTAGGTGGAACATTTCTCCTCGTGGACAGCACCAAGCCAGTGTCAGAAAGTTATAAGTAATGCAATGCTCCTCTGAGAATTTAAATATGTAGATAGCCTCTTCAAAGAGGAAGAAGACTAGAACTCTAGTGCCACCTACTAGAAGTAGCAATCATAAAAGTCAATATCGACCCTTTAATGAGCCTTGCCACATGACATAGGACAAGAAGCCAAACCAAAAACTTCATTTGCAGACACGTGTGTCTGGGTGTTTGACCCTCATAATTGCAAAACAGTCCGGCTTAGCACTCTCCAAAATCAAAAGCATTACCCCTTAGTCTGCTGAAGAAATGTTGCAAATTTTGATGCAAATTTCATTAAAATCACTTCATTCAAATTAGAACACATGGAAAAAAATAGATCTGGACATAGCCAAATCCCGACTACTATTGTTCACTAATTTCAGTGTAAATACTTCTGGATGGTCTCGGAATGGGACATGAGCAAGATAAAAAAGTTATTATTAAAGCAGTGATTTTCATGGATTTTACCCTCAGTTATTGCACTAAAGGTTCAATAACTTTTATTGAAAATGTAGATCTCGCTTAACAGGTATACAGTGCGAAGAAAGACTAACATAAAGCAAAATCCAGTGTCTGTTTGGCATCAAGACAAACGGAATGAATGGAGTCGGCAAGCACACGTATACAATTACATCTTACAGATACATTTATAATGCATGAATGAAACAGAAATCTGTTTATGTTTAAAGGCTCAGCTTACATGAACAAAGATATAGAAGGAAAAGCACAAGTCAAGAAAGAAAACAAAAAAACTGGAAAGACAAGATGAGAGCGGGAAAGACAAGAAACCTACAGGATGGTCAAACCTATAAAGGTAGATTACGACAACTAGGATGAGAAGGACAGCGAAGATCTAAACTCCGACCATGGACACCATGTGTCAAAAAAAGTTGGTCTATTATAGTTGTCAGCTTTAAACTCTTCCATGCGCATTGTTACATTAAACACTGTGAAACAAAAGCCTTGAAGGAGTGATGAGGATCTCCACAGTCTGGGGGTGAGTTGGTACCTTATGATAATAAAGAGTCTCATCAGCTCATGTTTGATAACAGGGATGAAGCTTGGAGAACAAGGCCACCTCAAGAGTCATTTGGAGATTAGTGTGACATAAATCATTGTATAGTGAAGCAAAAACCTGCCATAGCAAAAATACAGGAGGAGAGCTCGACCAGACATGTAATACTAAGCAAGGAACTGAAACACATCTACAAAACAAGTTTGAAACAGAGGGAAATATTCTATGAAATTTTGTAATTGTCTTATACCAATGGGAAAGGATCCTAAAGTTCATCAATCTACAGGAGTCTATTAATTTGTGTGATAATATAAAAAATTTGTCCCACAACCCTTGTAGAAGTGTTCGACCTAGTTCTTTCTGCCATTCAAGAGCAAAAACAAGCTGGGAGCGAATAAGGCGGTGAGAGCCCAAAGAGTCCACCACTGGGCGTATGCTGGCGACAAACCCCCTCGTCTGCAGATGTTTGACCTGCTGCATCTCTTCCAGAAGTGGTTGCAGCCAGAGTCTTCCACTCCTGCCCAGATGGTCGAGCGGGTGGTGATTGATGGGAAGGGAGTGTATGAACCTAAGTCGGTACAGACTTGGATTGCCCAGGGTGATCCCCAGAATGCAGATGACCTCGTTGGCCTAGTAGAGAGATACCAGGTGGTTGAGAAATCCCTTGGGAAACCGAATATAGTCACTACCCCGTACAGGGATACCCAAAAGGCGACGGGTCCACCACGAAAGGGGTTTAGAGCCACAACAAGGGGGCGTCTCACTTCCACTGAATGTGCCGCAAGGCCTGTTGTTAAGGATATGGTCTGTTGGTAGTGTCATAATCCACGTAGCCGCCTGGTGTCATATGTCAGCAGAGCCAATGGACTGCAGCATAGGCAGACAGTGTTCCTATTATGCTTATCCAGCCTGCAGTGTGGACTGTCAACCCGGCGAGGGTCCGCAGGCATATGCCGTGTCCATTAATTGAGTAAAGGTGCTTGGACTGTTAAACTCTGGGAGTCTGGTGACCTTATTCAGAGCTACCCTTCCCCACCAGTTGGTCCCTACCAAAACCGTGGGCGTTCGGTGCATCCATGGGGACACCAAGGACTACCCCGCGGCCACAAGGACAGTGGGAACAGACTGTGGTGCCCAGTCCCACGATGTCGGGGTGGTCAAGGACCTGATACATCCCGTCATATTGGGACGCGATTTTTCTTTGTTTTGGAACTTATGGGGAAAGGGAACCGGGCTAAGTAGTATGGAAAAAAGCCGGGTCCCTAGGGAAGAACCCCTGACAAAGTCTCAAGTGGATGAGTTCCTACTGTGTGTCCTTGCCGGCGATGAGGGCGAGACGATGACCGAGGAGCCAGACCTTCCTGAGTTAGATGTGTCCGGAGAGAACTTTGGGACTGCTCAAGTTCGGGGCCTGTCCTTAAAGGGGGCGTTTGAACAGGATACTGCATGTAATGGGGTCGCTCAAGAGCCGGGGGCCAACACCAGGTTTCCCCACTTTGCATTTCAGGGGGGAGTTGTTATAGGGGTGGTGAGAGCTGCTAGTGAATGGGGCCGTACCGACGGAGAGTATTAGATATGGCCCATTCACATGTTCTGGGGGGACACGTAGGGGTCGAGAAAACTCGGATATTAAGAAGTTTTTATTGGCCAGGGTGTTACTGAGAAATTCTAAACTAAACTATTGTAGGTCCTGCCCGACCTGCCAAATAACTGCTCCCTCTTCCCACTTCTGTAGTCCACTAATCCCACTACTGGTGATAGAAATCCCCTTTGAGAGGATTGCTATGGACCTAGTGGGGCCCTTAGTCAAATTAGCCCGGGGCCACCAATACATTCTGGTGGTCATGGACTATGCGACCCGGTATTCAGAAGAGGTACCGCTAAGGAACTCATCGAGTAAGTGCATAGCCAGGGAACTTGTCCATATACAGTACAGACCAAAAGTTTGGACACACCTTCTCATTTAAAGATTTTTCTGTATTTTCATAACTATGAAAATTGTACATTCACACTGAAGGCATCAAAACTATGAATTAACACATGTGGAATTATATACTTAACAAAAAAGTGTGAAACAACTGAAAATATGTCTTATATTCTATGTTCTTCAAAGTAGCCACCTTTTGCTTTGATGACTGCTTTGCACACTCTTGGCATTCTCTTGATGAGCTTCAAGAGGTAGTCACCGGAAATGGTCTTCCAACAATCTTGAAGGAGATGCTTAGCACTTGTTGGCCCTTTTGCCTTCACTCTGCGGTCCAGCTCACCCCAAACCATCTCGATTGGGTTCAGGTCTGGTGACTGTGAAGGCCAGGTCATCTGGCGTAGCACCCCATCACTCCCCTTCTTGGTCAAATAGCCCTTACACAGCCTGGAGGTATGTTTGCGGTCATTGTCCTGTTGAAAAATAAATGACGGTCCAACTAAACGCAAACCGGATGGAATAGCATGCCGCTGCAAGATGCTGTGGTAGCCATGCTGGTTCAGTATGCCTTCAATTTTGAATAAATCCCCAACAGTGTCACCAGTAAAGCACCCCCACACCATCACACCTCCTCCTTCATGCTTCACGGTGGGAACCAGGCATGTAGAGTCCATCCGTTCACCTTTTCTGCGTCGCACAAAGACACGGTGGTTGGAACTAAAGATCTCAAATTTGGACTCATCAGACCAAAGCACAGATTTCCACTGGTTTAATGTCCATTCCTTGTGCTCTCCTCTGCTTGTTGCCTGTCCTTAGCAGTGGTTTCCTAGCAGCTATTTTACCATGAATGCCTGCTGCACAAAGTCTCCTCTTAACAGTTGTTGTAGAGATGTGTCTGCAGCTAGAACTCTGTGTTGCATTGACCTGGTCTCTAATCTGAGCTGCTGTTAACCTGCGATTTCTGAGGCTGGTGACTCGGATAAACTTATCCTCAGAAGCAGAGGTGACTCTTGGTCTTCCTTTCCTGGGGCGGTCCTCATGTGAGTCAGCTTCTTTTCAGCGCTTGATGATTTTTGCAACTGCACTTGGGGACACTTTCAAAGTTTGCCCAATTTTTCGGACTGACTGACCTTCATTTCTTAAAGTAATGATGGCCACTTGTTTTTCTTTACTTCGCTGCTTTTTTCTTGCCATAATACAAACTCTAACAGTCTATTCAGTAGGACTATTAGCTGTGTATCCACTTGACTTCTGCACAACACTTATTAAACCTGACAGGGCACACCTGTGAAGTGAAAACCATTTCCGATGACTACCTCTTGAAGCTCATCAAGAGAATGCCAAGAGTGTGCAAAGCAGTCATCAAAGCAAAATGTGGCTACTTTGAAGAACCTAGAATATAAGACATATTTTCAGTTGTTTCACACTTTTTTGTTAAGTATATAATTCCACATGTGTTAGTTCATAGTTTTGATGCCTTCAGTGTGAATGTACAATTTTCAAAGTCATGAAAATACAGAAAAATCTTTAAATGAGAAGGTGTGTCCAAACTTTTGGTCTGTACTGTATTTGCCAGGACCAGTCAGCCGAAGGAAATACTAACTGATCTAGGGACCCCGTTCATAAGCAAGGTAATGAAGGAGCTGTGTAAGGTCCTCTAGATTACCCAGCTGCGAACCTCCATTTACCATCCGCAGACAGATGGTCTAATAGAGCGCTTTAACAAAACCATAAAAACGATGCTCAAGAAGGTCGTAGAGAAGGATGGTCGTGATTATCTGCTACCGTCCCTGCTCTTCTCAATAAGGGAGGTTCCGCAAGCCTCTACTGGCTTTTCCCTGTTTGAGGCACTGTATGGACGACATACGCAAGGGCTCCTAGATATCGCTAAGGAAACCTGGGAAGCCGAGGTTACGCCACACTAGAACATCATTGAACATGTCGTCCAGATGAAGGAAAGAATGGCGAAAGTGATGCCTATAGTGAAGGCGCATCTCCTCCAGGCGCAGGAGGCTCAGGCAAGGGTCTATAACCGATAGGCGAGGCCGAAGCAGCTCCAGCCTGGGGACCGTGTTTAAGTGCTAATCCCTACGATCGAGAGCAAGTTCCTGGCCAAATGGCAAGGCCCGTATGATGTGGTGGAGAAAATCAATGGCAGCAATTATAAAGTCCACCAACCTAGCTGAAGAAAGCCGAACCAAGTGTACCATGTGAACCTGCTCAAGCCGTGGCGAGATCGGGAACCTGTGCAAGCTCCTTGCCTGGGAGCTGCTCCCGAAGGCAAGGTGGAAGAGGTCACGAAAGCAGATACTCTATCGCCGGCCTAGAAGCAACAGTGTTGAGAACTGCTACAGCGGAATCGTGACTTGTTCTCAGAGTTGCCGGGGCGTACTCAGATGGTAAGAGCATGACATGCTAACAGACGCATATACGAGTGAACCTGAAGCCATACAGGATTCCTTAAGCACGCCGGGAGGTGATCTCAACCGAGGTGAAAAGGATGTTAGGCCTCGGTGTGATAGAGGAGTCGAAGAGTGGATGGTTGAGTCTCATCGTCTTCGTGCCAAAACCCAAAGGTGAGAGGAGGTTTTGTAATGACTACCGCCGGCCCTGCGTCGACAAACTCATCGAGAGGCTTTGACCGGCGAGATACATTACCACCCTCAACTTGACGAAGGGCTACTGGCAGATCCCCATGTCCCAGACGGCCAAGGAGAAGACGGCTTTCTCGACACCTGACGGGTGCTTCCAATACACTCGGACGCTGTTCGGACTGCAGGGGGCCCCAGCCACCTCCCAGAGGGCTATGGATCGGATCCTAGCCCCACATAAGAAGTATGCCGTGTCCTACGTTGACAATATTGTGATCTTTAGCCCAGACTGGGCTAGTCATCTACCTAAGGTACAAGCCGTTCTGGATGCTCTGAGGAAGGCGGGATTTACTATAAATCCGAGAAAATGTGCCGTTGGAAAGGAGGAGGCCAAGTACTTGGGTTATGTCGTCGGGAGAGGAGAAAAAGTCACAAGTCAATAAAGTGGAGAAAATACAGAACTGTTCCTCGGAATTGTGGGATATTACCGGCGGTTTATCCAAAATTTTGCCATGATGGCCGCGCCACTTACGGGTCTCCTAAAAGGCACCAGATCAACGATGGTGAAATGGACGGAGGAAACGGAGACGGCGTTCCAACAGTTGAAGCTAGCACTGTGTAAGCAGCAGGTCCTGGTCGCACCAGACTTTGAGAAAGAATTTGTGGTTCAGACAGACGCTTCAGAAGTTGGCCTGGGAGCTATACTCTCTCTCAAGAGATAAATGGGGAAGAACACTTGTCTCCTCAGGAATGGGAAAGGGGGTTTCGCTTCACTGAAACTTGCTAGCGCTGGGATTGCACAAGAGAAGAACTATAAAATACTTAAGAGATGGTATCATTACCCTTCTAAACTACACACAATATATCCAGCAGTTTCAGTGGTATGTTGGAGATGTGAGAGGGAGGTGGGCTCTATGATTCACATTTGGTGGGAGTGCTCTAAGATCACAGGAAACCGTGTATGTAGTAAGGTCCCCTCAAATAGCTCTTCTGTCAATTTTACCTTCTTCAATAGGAACTCAGAAAAGAGATATACTTCAGTTTTGTCTAACAGCAGCACGAATGGTAATCCCGCGGTTTTGGAAACGTACAAACCCCCCTGACATATTAGACTGGTATAAGGAAATGGTCAATCTGTGTAGAATGGAGGAGTTGTCTGCAGACTGCAATGGAACAAACAATACATTTAGAAGGATATGGAGTGGATGGATTTTATTTCAGGACTCACCTGATTTCCATAATTTGTTCCGTTGACTTTTACAGTTACATAAGAATTAGCGCATTAATATATACATGATTTTAAGGACCCCTCAACCTTCATCCATAACCCATTCTTGTTCCCCCTTTTCTTTTCTTTTTTTTTACCCTGGTCTTTCTTTCCCTCTTCTTATCCTATATCTTTCTTCTACATAATATAGAGGATACTTTCTTTCTTGAATATCTTATTGGCGTTCGCCACAAGTTTACTGTAATTATCTACCATGGTATGTTTGACTTACTGTTAAAAGTGGTATTCTCGTTTTGAATACTAGATATTTTCTATGATTTTATATATTGTTATCACTTTTCATATAATGTATTACTTGTTTGTAAAATGTTTAATAAAACAGATTGCACATAAATGTGGAAGAACATCCCATTCTCTATCTGAGCCGGAAACTCTCATCTTCTCATCTTCCGAGAAAAACTACGCTATAGTAGAAAAAGAGTGCTTAGCCATAAAATGGGCTGTAGATACTCTGAGATATTA
This sequence comes from Phyllobates terribilis, assembly GCF_046119375.1. Taxonomy (NCBI): domain Eukaryota; kingdom Metazoa; phylum Chordata; class Amphibia; order Anura; family Dendrobatidae; genus Phyllobates; species Phyllobates terribilis. The sequence goes on along the minus strand of NW_027362761.1, from coordinate 111,983,545 downwards.
CTTACTAGGCCGGAAGTTTAAACTGGTGTCAGACCATGCCCCTTTCAGGTGGTTGAGGGAAAAGAGGGGTAAAAATGCACATAACCAGGTGGTTTTTAGGTCTCCAGGACTTTAAATTTCCACGTGGAGCATAGGCCTGGGAAGTTACACGGAAAAGCTGGTGCCCTCTCTAGAATTCCCTGTCTGGTATCTGAAGGTGCCCAAATCCCTGGGTTTGGACAGAGGGGGAAGAATATGTGACAGAGTCACTGGTGTTAAATGTGAGGGGAGATATATTTCACTACGCTTATTAGCCTTAGTGAACTGAATCCTACAATTTCCTCCAGCATGTTATGTGTTGGGGGGTTAATTTATTATATTCAAAGGGTGTGGTTTTTGTGAGTAGGTGAGAGACGGGCAGGACACCTACTCACCATATCTCCGCCTCGAGGTTGTGGCTAGGAGCAGTTAAATACTCAGTCACTGTTTTTTTTCCTGTATTGTGGTCTGGAGACGGAAGACTCCAGGCTGTGTGTGGTGAAGCCAGAAAGCTTCACCGAAGGACTTGTGTTTGGTGGGACTTCACTGTGGTACTCGGAGCAGGCGAAGCCCCGCTCTCTTATGGACTGTGCTATACTTTATCTTTTGTTTCCCGTTATCTCGGAGAGGACATGTTTATTTTTGTGGAACCCTGCTGAAGTTTTTGCCATCTAATAAACCAGCAGAAAGTTAACCCGAGACGTGTGTCCTGTGTCTGCCTCTGTGAGGCCATGTGCCCACGATGCAGAAATGAAGCAGAAAATTTCTGCAGCGTTTCTGCATGTTCTTGGCAGTCAAAAACGCTTGCGGATTTTACAAGCGTTTTTACATGCGGATTTGCCATGCGTTTTTCTAGTGCATTGGGACCTCAAATTCGCATGCAGAAAAACACAAATAATGGACATGCTGCGGATTTTTGAGCGCATCAAAAACGCTGTGGAAAAATCCGAAGCATGGGCATTGAAATTGCAGATTCTCATTGGGGACGATGGGGGACGGATTACCAAGCGTTTCACAAGCGTTTACGCTGCAGAAATTCCGCAGCATATACGCTTGTAAAATGCTCCGTGGGCACATACCCTGAAAGCCGAGCAAGTCGCTTTACCATAACAGACTTAGAAGACCCACTAAGTAGGTGCTCTGCTTCAACTAACAGATGAGGTAAAATAATATGAGGCATGCCCACTATAGACTTATAATACCCTATGAGGGAATATAAAGTTTCCTTACCAGATAGTACAGCAGAAGGAGTAATAGCCATGAGCTTTACATATGAAGAACCTGGTACAGAAAGGTCCACCTCTTTATCTTCCTCTTCTCCATCTCCTTCAGACTCATCTGGTGGAACAATCTCGGGTCTGGCCTAAAGTTCAATTACAAAGATTGTATTAAAAGGATTATCCACTAAATGTCATTATTGTGATATATTCATTACATATTCTACAATGAAAAAACAACATTAAATGTTTCAAATCTAGATTCAGATTCAAACTTAACCTTTTCATTCATTTATTCATTCTCAAAAGCAAAAAACACAAACCTAAAAAGGTAATAACTAAAATAATTAGTTATAGTTATAATATGAAAATATTAGGTTTCTGTAATACACGTAGTGTGACTACATCTAAAAATCATCTATTATATAATGCCTAGATATATTTATTTTAAAATTGTGCATCCATATTATGTTCTAACAGAAAAAAACAAAACAAATAAAACATCCCAGAATATTACAGCCAGGATTTTATTTTTCAAGTCATTTATCAAATCCTAAACAATTACTAGTAATGCGCGAACGTGCTCGGATTATACAACCCCTGGCAAAAATTATGGAATCACCGGGCTCGGAGGATGTTCATTCAGTTGTTTAATGTTGTTGAAAAAAAGCAGATCACAGGCATGGCACAAAACTAAAGTAATTTCAAATGGCAACTTTAGGGCTTTAAGAAACACTAAAAGAAATCAAGATAAAAAATGTGGTACTCCGTAAGGGTAATTTTTTTCAGACCAAGCAGAGGGAAAAAATTATGCAATCACTCAATTCTGAGGAAAAAATTATGGAATCACTCAATTCTGAGGAAAAAATTATGGAATCATGAAAAACAAACACACAAAAGAACACTCCAATACATCACTAGTATTTTGTTGCACCACCTCTGGCTTTAATAACAGCTTGCAGTCTCTGAGGTATGGACTTAATGAGTGACAAACAGTACTCTTCATCAATCTGGCTCCAACTTTCTCTGATTGCTGTTGCCAGATCAGCTTTGCAGGTTGGAGCCTTGTCATGGACCATTTTCTTCAACTTCCACCAAAGATTTTCAATTGGATTGAGATCCGGACTATTTGCAGGCCATGACATTGACCTTATGTGTCTTCTTTCAAGGAATGTTTTCACAGTTTTTGCTCTATGGCAGGATGAATTATCATCTTGAAAAATGATGTCATCATCCCCAAACATCCTTTCAATTGGTGGGATAAGAAAACTGTCCAAAATATCAATGTAAACTTGGGCATTTATTGAAGATGTAATGACAGCCATCTCCTCAGTGCCTTTACCTGACATGCAGCCCCATATTATCAATGACTGTGGAAATTTGCATGTTTTCTTCATGCAGTCATCTTTATAAATCTCACTGGAACAGCACAAAACAAAAGTTCCAGCATCATCACCTTGCCCAATGCAGATTCGCGATTCATCACTGAATATGACTTTCATCCAGTCATCCACAGTCCACGATTGTTTTTCCTTAGCCCATTGTAACCTTGTTTTTTTATGTTTAGGTGTTAATGATGGCTTTTGTTTAGCTTTTCTGTATGTAAATCCCATTTCCTTTAGGCGGTTTCTTACAGTTCGGTCACAGACATTGACACCAGTTTCCTCCCATTCGTTCCTCATTTGTTTTGTTGTGCACTTCCTGCTTTGGAGACACATTGCTTTAAGTTTCCGGTCTTGACGCTTTGATGTCTTCCTTGGTCTACCAGTATGTTTGCCTTTAACAACCTTCCCATGTTGTTTGTATTTGGTCCAGATTTTAGACACAGCTGACTGTGAACAACCAACATCTTTTGCAACATTGCGTGATGATTTACCTTCTTTTAAGAGTTTGATAATCCTCTCCTTTGTTTCAATTGACTTCTCTCATGTTGGAGCCATGATTCATGTCAGTCCACTTGGTGCAACAGCTCTCCAAGGTGTGATCACTCCTTTTTAGATGCAGACTAACGAGCAGATCTAATTTGATGCAGGTGCTAGTTTTGGAAATGAAAATTTACAGGGTGATTCCATAATTTTTTCCTCAGAATTTAGTGATTCCATAATTTTTTCCCTCTGCTTGGTCTGAAAAAAATTACCCTTACTGAGTACCACATTTTTAGTCTTGATTTCTTTTAGTGTTTCTTAAAGCCTTAAAATTGCCATTTGAAATGAATTTAGTTTTGTGCCATGTTTGTGATCTGCTTTTTTTCAACAACATTAAATAACTGAATGAACATCCTCCGAGCCCGGTGATTCCATAATTTTTGCCAGGGGTTGTATATATAGTTATCCGAACATGCTCGGGTACTTACAGAGTAGCTTCTGAGTGCTCGAATACTATGCTCGAGTAGCTGCGGCTGCATGTCTCGCAGCTGTTAGACAGCCGTACACATGTAGGGATTGCCGAACAAACAAACAAGCAATCCCTGCATGCATTACGGCTGCCTTACAGCCATGAGGCATGCAGGTGCGGCGACTCGAACATAGTATTCGAGGACGCCGAAGCTACTTGGTTAGCACCTTATCCGAGCACGTTTGCGCATCACTAAAAGGGCTGGCGTCTACAGATTATGTGACTTTTAGGTGACAACTTGTTCTGTACTAAGATTTCAGTGTAATGTGATGGTCACCATGATTAAAAGGGAATCTGTCAGTAGGTTCAACCGTCCTAAGCCATCTATATGGGCATGTAGGTCATAGAAAGCTGTATAAAATTATACCTTGATACATAGGCCACTAAAAGTCACTTGAAATTTGATGTGGTCCCTACAAAAAATGGTTTTGTAAATTTTGTTGGAAAAATTAGAAATTGCTGATATACCTTAAACCCTTCTAACTTCCTATAAAAAAAAAATTATGTTTAAAAAATGATGGTGACGTAAAGTAGACATATGGGAAATGTTATTTATTACTATTTTGTGTGACATAACTTTCTGGTTTAAAGGGCATAAAAATTAACAGTTTGAAAATTACAAAATTTTCACCTAAATTCCGATGTTTTAACAAATAAATGCAAAAAATATTGATCTAAGTTTACCACTAACAAAGTGCAATGTTTCATGGTAAAACAATCTCCGAATCACTGGGATATGTTGAAGCGTTCCAGAGTTCTTATCACAAAGTGACATTGGTTAGAATTGTAAAATTTGGTCTGGTCAGGAAGGAGAAAACAGGCTGGGCAGTGAAGGGGTTAAACCTCTACGGTGAACATGGCAAAACTGTTTTTTCATCTTACAGTTGAACAAAAACTGGAATTAAATATGATTAAAAAGTCATATTCAAGTAAAAATGATATCCCTGAAAACGTCAATTTATACTAAGCTCAGTTAGTAGAAAATGAAAAGTTATATCTCTCAGAATATGGCAGTGCAAAAACATTTTTTTTCCTATTAAATTATTATGTAAGAGCAAAAACAAATATAAAAACCTACTATATATATATATATATATATATATATATATATATATATATATATATATATTATACAGTACAGACCAAAAGTTTGGACACACCTTCTCATTTAAAGATTTTTCTGTATTTTCATGACTATGAAAATTGTACATTCACACTGAAGGCATCAAAACTATGAATTAACACATGTGGAATTATATACTTAACAAAAAAGTGTGAAACAACTGAAAATATGTCTTATATTCTAGGCTCTTCAAAGTAGCCACCTTTTGCTTTGATGACTGCTTTGCACACTCTTGGCATTCTCTTGGATGAGCTTCAAGAGGTAGTCACCGGAAATGGTCTTCCAACCATCTTGAAGGTGTTCCCAGAGACGCTTAGCACTTGTTGGCCCTTTTGCCTTCACTCTGCAGTCCAGCTCACCCCAAACCATCTCGATTGGGTTCAGGTCTGGTGACTGTGGAGGCCAGGTCATCAGGCGTAGCACCCCATCACTCTCCTTCTTGGTCAAATAGCCCTTACACAGCCTGGAGGTGTGTTTGGGGCCATTGTCCTGTTGAAAAATAAATGATGGTCCAACTAAACGCAAACTGGATGGAATAGCATGCCGCTGCAAGATGCTGTGGTAGCCATGCTGGTTCAGTATGCCTTCAATTTTGAATAAATCCCCAACCGTGTCACCAGCAAAGCACCCCCACACCATCACACCTCCTCCTCCATGCTTCACGGTGCGAAACAGGCATGTACAGTCCATCCGTTCACCTTTTCTGCGTCGCACAAAGACACGGTGGTTGGAACTAAAGATCTCAAATTTGGACTCATCAGACCAAAGCACAGATTTCCACTGGTCTAATGTCCATTCCTTGTGTTCTTTATCCCAAACAAGTCTCTTCTGCTTGTTGCCTGTCCTTAGCAGTGGTTTCCTAGCAGCTATTTTACCATTAAGGCCTGCTTCACAAAGTCTCCTCTTAACAGTTGTTGAAGAGATGTGTCTGCTGCTAGAACTCTGTGTGGCATTGACCTGGTCTTTAATCTGAGCTGCTGTTAACCTGCGATTTCTGAGGCTGGTGACTCAGATAAACTTATCCTCAGAAGCAGAGGTGACTCTTGGTCTTCCTTTCCTGGGGTGATCCTCATGTGAGACAGTTTCTTTGTAGCGCTTGATGGTTTTTGCAACTGCACTTGGGGACACTTTCAAAGTTTTCCCAATTTTTTCGGACTGACTGACCTTCATTTCTTAAAGTAATGATGGCCTCTCGTTTTTCTTTACTTAGCTGCTTATTTCTTGCCATAATACAAATTCTAACAGTCTATTCAGTAGGACAATCAGCTGTGTATCCACCAGACTTCTGCACAACACAGCTGATGGTCCCAACCCCATTTATAAAGGCAAGAAATCCCACTTGTTAAACCTGACAGGGCACACCTGTGAAGTGAAAACCATTTCCGGTGACTACCTCTTGAAGCTCATCAAGAGAATGCCAAGAGTGTGCAAAGCAGTCATCAAAGCAAAAGGTGGCTACTTTGAAGAACCTAGAATATAAGACATATTTTCAGTTGTTTCACACTTTTTTTGCTAAGTATATAATTCTACATGTGTTAATTCATAGTTTTGATGCCGTCAGTGTGAATGTACAATTTTCATAGTCATGAAAATACAGAAAAATCTTTAAATGAGAAAGTGTGTCCAAACTTTCGGTCTGTGTATATATATATATATATATATATATATATATATATATATATATATATATATATATATATATATATATATATATATATATATATATATATATATATAGTAAGGAAGCGCTAGTCATCATCCTGGGGGATACTCGCTGCAGCGCGTCAATTAAAGCACACCAGCCACGACTTTGCGGTGTTTCACAGTCCAACAGTTTATTACACTTCATAAACTGCTGATCACACAGTCCATCTTAGTGCTCACCGGCATATTACACGTATAACATCCAGGAGCCTTTCAACTAGCAGACAGGCCCTCTTGGCTTCAGTTACATCCCCCCCCCGACTAGGCACCAACATCAATGTCCATATCAATGTCCACATAAAGCAGTGTTTTACCTTTGTGGGGTTGTATCTGCTTCAGTCCGCTTTGTCCCGCCACCACTGTGGCTATAGGGCTTACCACACGTGGTCTCCAGCCCTTATCCCGTCCAAGGCCACTGGCATCTCTCATACGCACAGATCCAGGCCCTGCCCTCCAGGACGCTTGTCCTCCAAAACCTCTGGCCCTCCAAGGCTTACTGGCATCGCTTACACACACAAAGATCCAGGCTTCACCCTCCAGGAGTCCACCAGGCTTCTGGCCCTCCAAGGCTTACTGGCATCGCTTACACAAGGATCCAGGCTTCACCCTCCAGGAGTCCACCAAGCTTCATCAGGCCTCACACGGTGCCACACACACGGGTAACAGGCCTCACGCCTGTCACACCCCTGCACACAGCTGTCTCAAATTACCGGGGTTTTTATATCCTATCAAAACAGCCACAGGACCTGTGCTTATCTCACAGTCACGTGTCCAGACATTCCGTTGTGCAAAAGGACCCGTGTGATGTCAGTCATGTGACCAGTCAGCTGAGGGAGGTATATGGTCCGTCAAAACACACCCTGAACCATTAAAGGGACGCCTGCTGCATCACATATCCCTCCCCCTGTTCAAACTTGTGGGGTGGGGTTGAACACCAAATATACACAATGACATTCTGACCCCCAGTTCACACAGAGACTATGTACTTATCAATTGCGCTGTTCAGCCCCTGGAATATTAGTCAATGACATTAGCCCATTCCTTAGGGACCTACCATTTGTCATGGTCACTGACTTTATCAAGTCACATTTCCGGGTCGTAACCTTGTCAGCGCTCCCCCGCTCCCAGCCAAAACCCTGTCAGGTCTCCCCCGCTCCCAGCGGTCAGTCAAAACCCTGTCAGGTCTCCCCCGCTCCCAGCGGTCAATACAGCAGTGCGACTCACATGCCCTTGTATCCAAGGTCCGGTTCGACTCCATATTGTCCCGTCCTCTATTGGGTCGTTTGTATGGGCCACCCCAACCTGAGTTACTGGAGGTCTCACTACCTCTAAACCCACGCCCACTACTCTCAGGACAGCTTGAAGGGTTCCTAACTTCAGCTGTTCTGTTATTTAGGGGGCCCTTTCTCTGTCGGGTCCCACCATTTCCAGACGGCTGCCATCCTCTGCTGCTCAGATGATGCTGTCCATCTACTCGCAGTCTAGCAAGATTCAACTGTTCTACCTCTCGCAGGTAGGTCACTCGGTACTCCAACAGCATGCGCACATATTCCAGGCTTTCTTCTGTTCCTACCGCGGAGAATGACACCATGCCGTTTCCGTCTGGTATCCAGTCCTGACGATCACGTGGACTGCTTACTTTCACCACACCAGACTTCTTCACCATCATCATCTGCATGGCTCGGCCATCTCTCCCAACGAGCTTTCTCACCAGAACATGAGGCACCCGGATGACCTCTTCCCGCCGACTGTGAGCTTTTCTCATAAGCTCCAGTTGTCTAACGGCTTGCTCTGTCTTCAACCGGAGAAACCGCTTCGTGCGAATACATCGCCAGTGCATGTCACTTAGGATCGCCACCCTCTTCACTGTGACTTCGGTCGTGGACAGGACCACCAGCTGTCTAGCCTCTGAGGTCAAGTACACCTTACAGGCTCCCACAGCCTTCTTAAACTCCTCATGCACGGACTCACGGGTGCATTCTTCCCTCAAGTCCTCGGGTACTTCTATGAGGCATTTGTACCAAGACGTTTCGGTCTCCAGACGATCAACCAGCTCAGGGTTCAGGGACAACTGACTCTCAGCTTCTTCCCCCTTTACGCTTCCCCTGAGCTGACTCACAGCTACCAATTCACGAACTTTCGTCTTGATCACTTCCGCAACTTGTTTGCCCTCTTCCTTCTCTAAGGAGGCCTCGTTCATTGAGTGATACTTTGCCAGGCAATCTTTGAGCTCGAGAACTTCTTCCTCTAGCTCAGCTACTCGCCTCTCAGCGGCCCGTCTCTGAAGCTCTTCCTGCTTCCATTGCTCTTTTAATAGTAGAGTTCTCTCAGACCTCTCTGTCTCCAATGCGCCCACTTGGCTCTCAACAGCCAGTCTCTCAAGCTTCTCTTGCTTCCAATGGGCTTGTAGCGACTCCTTGAGCTCCTTGATCTCTGCTCCTACATCCACCGAATCATTCAAGCTCGCATCACTCGAGGAGGTATCTACTTCATACCTCCCATCTCCAGTGGCCAACTCCTGGCCCTGGTTTGTGGCCTCTCCGATGGACTCCTCCATCTTCTCCCGCTCATCTTCCATCTTGCTGAGCCTTTCCTTAAGGCACGTCTCTGCCCTCTGGAGATTATCACAGAACGTCTGCAGCTCCTCCACCTGAGCTTCCAGACCTAAGGTCTTTCTTCGGAGAACACGATTTTCACCACGGGTGACTTGCAGAGTGGTCTCAACCACTTGGCGCATGTGCTCTGCATCCGCTTTATCCTCCTCTAGTTTTTCTTTAACTTTGAGGAGATCCTCATAATCTCTCTTAATTTGTTGCAGTTCCTTACTGAGGTCACCACACTTCTTCTTGGAGTCACCCAGCTCCCGGTTGAACTGCTTGCGCAGTCGTTCTAGGTTTTGTTCACGCCCAGAAACTCCATCCTGCCGCGCCTCCTTCTCAAGCTTCAACTGCAAAACCTCCTCGATTTTGCGGCGGTCCTCCTTAACTTCCTGGAACATTTCCTTCCATTGGTTAACTTCCTCGTTTCTTTCTTCCAGTTTCCGCTGCAAGTTCCTTACAACCTGGTTTATTTTCTGCCGTTCAGACTCCAGGCTCAGCTGGTCTGAGGACACGTTCTCGAGGATTTCCCTTCGTTGCTGCCCGTCACTCTGATACTGCTGCCTGATAGGCTCCAGCTCCTGGTCATGACTGGCCGCCTCCTCTTCTGCCTCTGAAGGAGGATCCACACTTGAAACAATGGCACACACCATTACATTTTCTTTATTTTCACTTTTAGTCAAGACTACAGGAGCAACCTTTTTGTGGCCCCTGCGCCGTCTACGAGATGAGGACTTTCTCCCCTCGTCTATCCCCTCCTGACTGACCTCTCCTTCTACTTCCGTAGTGTCACCGTCAGCTACGGGGTCTGTGTCACTCCCCATGGTGTCGTGGACCAAGAAGTCACCTCCCACCTTGACATCAACCCCCTCCACTGGAGTCACCCCGTTATCAACGGTCAAATTGTCATTTTTAGGGGGTACCAACCCACAACCAGTAACAATTTTCAGTTTTCTACACTCTACGCTCTTGTGAAAATCCGCCCCTTTTTTAGACTCCGCCCCCTTTTTAACAACCACACCGGCAGGGTAATTTTTAACAGTAGTCTTAGGACTCAGTTCACCGCAGCTCTTACCACCTCCCCGGGCACTCTGGGACAACACTGGCGCCCCCGGAGAGTTCATAGAATGGTCCACTGCCGCCATTCTATATGGTGCCCACAGCTCCTGCGGTTCCTGCACCATGTCCTGTAAAAGTTTCTCAAATACCTGATGTGAGTCCGGTCGCTGTTTCTCAAATGCCTGTTGCTGCGACTCAAATGCCTGTTGCTGTTTCTCAAATGCCTGCTGCTGCGACTCCACCAGGCATTTCAATCGCTCAACAGCTTCAGACTCATTTGCTGCTACTTTCACAGCCATCTTTATCAGCTCCTGCATTTCTTCAGGACACTCCACTATGCCGAAGAGCGATTTCGCTCGGTCATCTAACCCCTTCTCCATTCCGTCTGGAGATACTGCACCATTCATGGCCATCGCGGTACACACTAGACACTTTAGACTGCTCTCCCCGAAAAATTTTCGTGGCCCCGCCGAGCCACAACAAAACCGGATTTGAGTATGACGACAACATTCGCAACCCCGCCGAGTTGTAGCCAGATGCTTTAAACTTCGTGAGCGCCGCCGAGCCACAGCAAACCAGGTTTGAGTGCGACGACAATCTTCGCAACCCCGCCGAGTTGCAGCCAGATGCTTTACCACACTCGTCGTCCTGTGCTGTTGCCCCTAGCAACCGGACTGCAGTTGCCCCTAGCGACCCGACTGCAGTTGCCCCTAGCGACCCGACTGCAGTTGCCCCTAGCGACCCGACTGCAGTTGCCCCTAGCGACCCGACTGCAGTTGCCCCTAGCGACCCGACTGCAGTTGCCCCTAGCGACCCGACTGCAGTTGCCCCTAGCGACCCGACTGCAGTTGCCCCTAGCGACCCGACTGCAGTTGCCCCTAGCGACCCGACTGCAGTTGCCCCTAGCGACCCGACTGCAGTTGCCCCTAGCGACCCGACTGCAGTTGCCCCTAGCGACCCGACTGCACTTGCCCCTAGCGACCCGACTGCACTTGCCCCTAGCGACCCGACTGCACTTGCCCCTAGCGACCCGACTGCAATTGCCCCTAGCGACCCGACTGCAATTGCCCCTAGCGACCCGACTGCAATTGCCCCTAGCGACCCGACTGCAATTGCCCCTAGCGACCCGACTGCAGTTGCCCCTAGCGACCGGACTGCAGTTGCCCCTAGCGACCGGACTGCAGTTGCCCCTAGCGACCGGACTGCAGTTGCCCCTAGCGACCGGACTGCAGTTGCCCGCATTCTCGAACCACATGTAAGGCAGCGCTAGTCATCATCCTGGGGGATACTCGCTGCAGCGCGTCAATTAAAGCACACCAGCCACGACTTTGCGGTGTTTCACAGTCCAACAGTTTATTACACTTCATAAACTGCTGATCACACAGTCCATCTTAGTGCTCACCGGCATATTACACGTATAACATCCAGGAGCCTTTCAACTAGCAGACAGGCCCTCTTGGCTTCAGTTACATTCCCCCCCCCGGCTAGGCACCAACATCAATGTCCATATCAATGTCCACATAAAGCAGTGTTTTACCTTTGTGGGGTTGTATCTGCTTCAGTCCGCTTTGTCCCGCCACCACTGTGGCTATAGGGCTTACCACACGTGGTCTCCAGCCCTTATCCAGTCCAAGGCCACTGGCATCTCTCATACGCACAGATCCAGGCCCTGCCCTCCAGGACGCTTGTCCTCCAAAACCTCTGGCCCTCCAAGGCTTACTGGCATCGCTTACACACACAAAGATCCAGGCTTCACCCTCCAGGAGTCCACCAGGCTTCTGGCCCTCCAAGGCTTACTGGCATCGCTTACACAAGGATCCAGGCTTCACCCTCCAGGAGTCCACCAAGCTTCATCAGGCCTCACACGGTGCCACACACACGGGTAACAGGCCTCACGCCTGTCACACCCCTGCACACAGTGGTCTCAAATTACCAGGGTTTTTATATCCTATCGAAACAGCCACAGGACCTGTGCTTATCTCACAGTCACGTGTCCAGACCTTCCGTTGTGCAAAAGGACCCGTGTGATGTCACAGTCATGTGACCAGTCAGCTGAGGGAGATACATGGTCCGTCAAAACACACCCTGAACCATTAAAGGGATGCCTGCTGAATCACAATATAATATATACATATATACATATATATATATATATATATATATACACACACATACACATACATACATACATATATACACATACACACACTGCTCAAAAAAATAAAGGAAACACTCAAATAATACATCCTAGAGCTGAACGAATGAAATGTTCTCATTGAATACTTTGTTCTGTACAAAGTTGAATGTGCTGACAACAAAATCACACAAAAATCATCAATGGAAATCAAATTTATTAACCAATGGAGGTCTGGATTTGGAGTCACCCCCAAAATTAAAATGGAAAAACACACTACAGGCTGATCCAACTTTGATGTAATGTCCTTAAAACAAGTCAAAATGAGGCTCAGTATTGTGTGTGGCCTCCACGTGCCTGTATGACCTCCCTACAAAGCCTGGGCATGCTCCTGATGAGGTTGCGGATGGTCTCCTGTGGGATCTCCTCCCAGACCTGGACTAAAGCATCCGCCAACTCCTGGACAGTCTGTGGTGCAACGTGACGTTGGTGGATGGAGCGAGACATGATGTCCCAGATGTGCTCAATCGGATTCAGGTCTGGGGAACAGGCGGGCCAGTCCATAGCTTCAATGCCTTCATCTCGCAGGAACTGCTGACACACTCTAGCCACATGAGGTCTGGCATTGTACTGCATTAGGAGGAACCCAGGGCCAACCGCACCAGCATATGGTCTCATAAGGGGTCTGAGGATCTCATCTCGGTACCTAATGGCAGTCAGGCTACCTCTGGCGAGCACATGGAGGGCTGTGCGGCCCTCCAAAGAAATGCCACCCCACACCATTACTAACCCAATGCCAAACCGGTCATGCTGAAGGATGTTGCAGGCAGCAGATCGCTCTCCACGGCGTCTCCAGACTCTGTTACGTCTGTCACATGTGCTCAGTGTGAACCTGCTTTCATCTGTGAAGAGCACAACCCCCATCTGTGGACGTCGGGCCCTCATACCACCCTCATGGAGTCGGTTTCTAACCGTTTGTGCAGACACATGCACATTTGTGGCCTGCTGGAGGTCATTTTGCAAGGCTGGGGCAGTGCTCCTCCTGTTCCTCCTTGCACAAAGGCGGATGTAGCGGTCCTGCTGCTGGGTTGTTGCCCTCCTACAGCCCCCTCCAAGTCTCCTGGTGTACTGGCCTGTCTCCTGGTAGCGCCTCCAGCCTCTGGACACTACGCTGACAGACACAGCAAACCTTCTTGCCAAAGCTCGCATTGATGTGTCATACTGGATGAGCTGCACTACCTGAGCAACTTCTGTGGGTTGTAGAGTCCGTCTCATGCTACCACGAATGTGAAAGCACAGCCAACATTCAAAAGTGACCAAAACATCAGCCAGAAAGCACTGGTACTGAGATGTGGTCTGTGGTCCCCACCTGCAGAACCACTCCTTTATTGAGTGTCTTGATAACTGCCAATAATTTCCATCTATTGTCTATTCCATTTGCACAACAGCATGTGAAATTAATTGTCAATCAGTGTTGCTTCCCAAGTGGATAGTTTGATTTCACAGAAGTTTGATTTACTTGGAGTTATATATTCTGTTAAGTGTTCCCTTTATTTTTTGAGCAGTGTATATATATATCACTGTAATTGTACTGTCCCGAAGAATAATGCTGTCTTATCATCGTTATCACATGGTGACTTTTTTTTTCTTGTTTAAAAAAAACCCCAAAACATTCCCTTGAATTACTGTTTTTTTGTTCATTCTTTCTCCCAAAAATCAGAATAGAAAGAGTTCAAAAAGTGTATGTACAACAAAAGCTTCAGTCTATCCGCAAAAAAAACAAGCAGTCACATTACTTTCTAGGCATAAAAATAGAAAAAGTATAGCTCTGTAAAAAAGCGTTTGAGATAGTATCATAGAATCATAGAATTTGAGAGTTGGAAGGGACCTCCTGGGTCATCTGGTCCAACCCCCTGCTCAAAGCAGGATTCACTAGATCATCTCAGACAGATGTCTGTCCAGCCTCTGTTTGAAGACGTCCATTGAAGGGGAACTCACCACCTCTCGTGGCAGCCTGTTCCACTCATTAATCACCCTAACTGTCAAAAAGTTTTTTCTTTTCTTAGTAGCCCAACATAGAAAACCAATATAAATCTGGTATCACTGACCCAAAGAATAAAGTCGTTTTATCACTTATACTGCACACTAAAATGGCATAAAAATAAATGAGTAAATAAACAACAGCAACTCTTGACCTGCTGTTGATTTATTCACTTTACCTCCCAAAGATCACAACAAGGCTTGATTCACATTTATCCTGTGCTCTACGCTGAGCGCTTACACTTGAGTTTCCGCGTAAATTTCTTAAAAATGTGATTAGAGGGAATCTGTCAGCAGGTTTTTGGTATGTAATCTGAAGACAGAATGAGATAGAGGCTGAAACACAGAATTCTGGGATGTGTCACTTGTCAAAGTCTTGTTTACCAACTGTGAAGGATTTATCACTAAGAGATTAACATTGCTGAACTAGTGTGGCAACTAGGCAGCTTACTGTCTATGGACTTTGTACACAGAGAGCCTGGTATAGGCGGGGGCAACTTTCTCAGCTCTGCTTCATTCTAAATCGAAAAGCTCTGATAGTTTCTGGGTACAGTAGTTCTGACACAAAGTGATAAATCTTTGGATTCAACTTCTCTTTGCCTACATCAGGCTGCTTTCAGATGAGGTATCAAAAACCTGCTGACAGATTCCCTTTAAGACAAAACCCCAGATAGAAGATTCCCTATAATTAGGCAGATGGAGTCACTTTGGACTCTGTCTGGCCTATGATCCGGCGGTGTCCGCCTTCGTAGGCATATATACAGCAACAAAAAATCCAATGTTTATCTCATCAAGATTACGGATCAAAGCAAGATATTACAGATTTATATTAAAATTACTATTTTATTAATATTATATTAAACAATGTTATTCAAAAAGACAGACACCACAAACTAGATAAATTTAGTTTAGGACAGTATTGGACACATATATAATCAAATAATATCTAAACTTATCCTTAGATCTGTAGTGTAAATTAGACAACCAAACAATAGTTTCTAGGACCTTCTATAAAATAATAATAAATAATAATAAAATAATAGCTTGCGCACTTAATAACCACTCTATTAATCAGCCATCCCTTTAGCTGGTCCTTCAGTTCAATATGACCTATTCCCATTCAGTTGGAAGGCACACAAAAGCGAGGTTGGCCACAGTTTTATGCACCACTTAAAAGACTGACACCAGAATAGAGACCTCAGTAACTTTGCCTGCCTCATTACAGTGAATGGACCCATCAGGGATTTCAACTAAATCAGAGATTTAGATGGGAACCCTGACTTAAAGTGCACCTGTCAGCAGGATTGTGCTTAGTAAACCACATACACTGTCAGGTGGGTGCCGTTACACTGAGTAAAATGATACCTTTGTTAATGAAATCCGTCCAGTGGTTCTTTTATAATCTTTACTTTCATTTCTGTCATAATGATATGCATATGCTCTGGGGCTCTCATTATGTATTCATGTATGCCTAACCCTGCCCTTTGACAGGTCACTGTGCTTTCAGTGACCAGCCTACTATTTTACATACTGACTGTGTAATTTGTGTCATAAAGTGAAATTTACATTCCCCAAAATGGCCACGGCGGCCAACGCATGCACAGTGGCATCTCTCGTTTGCCGAGAGATGCTACTGCGTGCGCAGTCACCATTTCTCGTTTGCCGAGAGACGCTACTGCACGCGCAGTCGCCATTTTGCTTTTGGAAAAAGAATTTGGGTGCAGAATATGGCGCCGCGCATGCGCAGTAGCATCTCTCGGCAACCGAGAAATGCTACTGAGCAAGCAGCAGCCATATTGCTTCAGGAAATTTATTTTTCCTCTAGCAAAATGGTGTCCACGCATGCGCAGTAGCTAGGCATCCGTGCGTGTGCAGTAGCCAAGCGCCCAAGCGTGAGCAGCCGCGGCGCCTAGCTACTGCGCACGCGCCTATGCCATTTTGCTAGAGGAAAAAGATACCAGATTCAAAAAATGTGGTCTGGTCAAAACAGGCTTCAGCAGTAAGGTGTTAAAAGAAGCGCAAATTAAAAGAATATGGGGTTAAATGAAAACAGGCGAAAAACACCAAACACCAGGCAAAACAAAAGGTGCAAATGCAATAATGAATCAGGTCATGTGACTTTCTTTTTCCACTGTTCCTGGCACTTTTCTAAAAAGTGGGTGGAGCATTGCATAAGGGGAGGAGCCACACAAAGCCCAGCAAATATGCAATTTACACCAGAAAGTCGGGTAAATTACAGTGCAATTGATACATTATACTACATTGGCTGTCACAAGCACAGCAATAGATGCACCTAGATTTTTAAGAGCTGTGTCTCTTAATAAATTAGATGCATCTTATACTAGCTGCCTTTTTTTAAATAAAGACTAGTAAAATAGACCCCAGTCAAGAAATTCCCCCTAATAAGATGAAAATGTGATGATTTATTTCTTCTAGCAGACCCCATTACTTTCAAGCAAATAGACTGTAGGCATCTCCCAATTTATTTTCTGGTACTGTAGATCTGCCCCAATCAGGGTTGTAGAACTTGAGCAAGACTATAAAAAAAAGAAAGCACTAACACAGACATGAGGCTGCCTACTTCTAAGCTTCACTGCAATGGAAATTCCTAGGTCTGCCCACTTAGCAGAACGATGCATGAAAAGTGCTCTTTTATGAATACCACATGTAGGCTCTTCCCTGTATAATTATTTAATATGTTCGTTATTTCCGAGTTTGACTTCCACAGCTGCCAAATAAGTGCCTCATGTAACATATTACATTACAGTGCACGTTTCCAAAGTATCCCATGTGGTTTAACTAGTAAATTATGGAAAATACAATAAAAATACTGTCCTTTTATTTTTTTCCTGTCAAATAAATTTTTAAATGTAAAGGGGTTATCCAGGACCATTTCATTTATTTTTTTCATGAGGCTAAGATCTGACAGGCAGATAGTTACTAACTGCCTGGCTTTTCTGCCCGGCGCCGGCTCAGAACAGTCACAGACCATTCCTGCTGGTGATTCTGCTGCTTCAGATCAACAGAGCAATTCT
The DNA here is from genome assembly GCF_046119375.1 of Phyllobates terribilis. NCBI lineage: Eukaryota > Metazoa > Chordata > Amphibia > Anura > Dendrobatidae > Phyllobates > Phyllobates terribilis. The sequence continues at coordinate 111,966,224 of NW_027362761.1, read as the reverse complement.
CCTCTTCTGATCTGCTCTGTCAATAGGGCGTGAATGCTAACATCAAGCTGATTGACAGCCCTCTCCCAACAGTTAGGCAGCAGGGAGATGGAAGTCAATCAACAGGACATCAGCAGTCATAATCCCATCAACGGAGTAGAGCGGAAGAGAAGTAGCTGCTCTGTCTACTTGATATCAGCGGAAGCTGAAGAATCACCGGCAAGAGTGGTCCGTGACTACTCTGAGCCGGCAAAGATTAGTGTCAGGCACAACAGGCAAGTAGTTAGCAACTAAATGCCTGTAAGTTATTAGCCCATAAGGAAAAAAATAATATAATCTAAGATAACTTCCGAGCCTGTGTTCACCTTCCTGACCAGAGTCACTTTATGTAGTAATAACTCTGGAATGCTTCAACGTATCCCAGTAATTCTGAAACTGTTTTTTTTGCCACACATTGTACTTCATGTTAGTGTTAAATATAGACACATATATTTTGCATTTATTTGTGAAAATAACGTAATTCTGGTGAAAATTTAGAAAATTTCACAATTTCCAAACTTTCAATTTTTATGCCTTTAAACCAGAAAGTCAATCAATAACATATAGCACACATCTACTTCACATCACCATCAATTTTAAAACAATTTTTTTGCTAGGAAGTTAGAAGGATCAATTTCTCAATTTTCCAATAAAATTTACAAAACAACATTATTTTTAGGGACCACGTAACATTTGAAGTGACCTTGAGGGGCCTATATGACAGAAAATACCCAAAAGCGACACCGTTCTAAAAATTGCACCCCTCAAAAAGCTCAAAACCACAAATCAATAAGTTTATTAACTCTTCAGTTACTTCATAGGAACTAAAGCAATGTGAAAGGAAAAAATGAAAATTTTACTTTTTCCCCCACAAAAATGTTGATTTAGCCCCAAATTTGGCATTTTTACAAGGGTAACAGGAGAAATGGACTGTACAATTTGTTGTGCAATTTCTTCTGAGTACACTGATACACCATATGTGGGGGAAAACTACTGTTTCGGTGCACGGCAGGACTCAGAAAGGAAGGAGCACCATTTGACTTTTGGAGTGCAAAATTGGCTGGAACAGATAGAGGATACCATGTCACATTTGCTGAGCCCCTGATGTGTCTAAAAAGTGGAACCCCCCCCCACAAATGACCCCATTTTGGAAACTACACTCCTCAGGGAATTTATCTAGAGGTGTGGAGAACACCTTGAACCCACAGGTGCTTCACAGAATTTTGTAATGTTGAGCCGTGAAAATGAAAAAATATTTTTTTTCTTGCAAAAATGTTGGTTTTGCCCCACATTTTTCATTTTCACAAGTTTAACAGGAGAAAATGGACCATACAATTCGTGGCGTAAATTCTCCTGAGTATTCCAATAAGTGGTAGAAAACTACTGTTTGGGCACATGGCAGGACCTCAATTTTGGCTGGAATAGATTGCAGATGTCATGTCACATTTGAAAAGCCCCTGACATGCCAAAACAGCAGAACCCCGCATAAGTGACCCCATTTTGGAAACTAGTGAGCATTTTTATCTTTCAGGCGATTCACAGAGCTTTATAACGTTAGGCTGAGTAAATGGAAAATTACCATTTTTTTCCACTAAAATGCTGTTTTGGCCATAAGTTATTCATTTTTAAAAGAGATAATAGGAGAAAATAAACAGTACAAATTGTTACGCAATTTCTGCTGAGTACGCCAATACCATATACAGTGCTGGCCAAAAGTATTGGCACCCCTGCAATTCTGTCAGATAATACTCAGTTTCTTCCTGAAAATGATTGCAATCACAAATTCTTTGGTATTATTATCTTCATTTAATTTGCTTGCAAGGAAAAAACACAAAAGAGAATGAAGCAAAAATCAAATCATTGATCATTTCACACAAAACTCCATAAAAGGGCCGGACAAAAGTATTGGCACCCTCAGCCTAATACTTGGTTGCACAACCTTTAGCCAAAATAACTGCGAACAACCGCTTCCGGTAACCATCAATGAGTTTCTTACAATGCTCTGCTGGAATTGTAGACCATTCTTCTTTGGCAAACTGCTCCAGGTCCATGATATTTGAAGGGTGCCTTCTCCAAACTGCCATTTTGAGATCTCTCCACAGGTGTTCTATGGGATTCAGGTCTGGACTCATTGCTGGCCACCTTAGAAGTCTCCAGTACTTTCTCTAAAACCATTTTATAGTGCTTTTGGAAGTGTGTTTTGGGTCATTGTCCTGCTGGAAGACCCATGACCTCTGAGGGAGACCCAGCTTTCTCACACTGGGCCCTACATTATGCTGCAAAATTTGTTGGTAGTCTTCAGACTTCATAATGCCATGCACACGGTCAAGCAGTCCAGTGCCAGAGGCAGCAAAGCAACCCCAAAACATCAGGGAACCTCCACCATGTTTGACTGTAGGGACCGTGTTCTTTTCTTTGAATGCCTCTTTTTTCCTGTACACTCTACGTTGATGTTTTTTCCCAAAAAGCTCTACTTTTGTCTCATCTGACCAGAGAACATTCTTCCAAAACGTTTTAGGCTCTCAGGTAAGTTTTGGCAAACTACAGCCTGGTTTTTTTTTATGTCTCGGGGTAAGAAGTGGGGTATTCCTGGGTATCCTACCATACAGTCCCTTTTCATTCAGACGCCGACGGATAGTACAGGTTGACACTGTTGTACCCTCGGACTGCAGGGCAGCTTGAACTTGTTTGGATGTTAGTCGAGGTTCTTTATCCACCATCCGCACAATCTTGCGTTGAAATCTCTCGTCAATTTTTCTTTTCCGTCCACATCTAGGGAGGTTAGCCACAGTGCCATGGGCTTTAAACTTCTTGATGACACTGCGCACGGAAGACACAGGAACATTCAGGTCTTTGGAGATGGACTTGTAGCCTTGAGATTGCTCATGCTTCCTCACAATTTGGTTTCTCAAGTCCTCAGACAGTTCTTTGGTCTTCTTTCTTTACTCCATGCTCAATGTGGTACACACAAGGACACAGGACAGAGGTTGAGTCAACTTTAATCCATGTTAACTGGCTGCAAGTGTGATTTAGTTATTGCCAACACCTGTTAGGTGCCACAGGTAAGTTACAGGTGCCATTAATTACACGAATTAGAGAAGCATCACATGATTTTTCAAAGGGTGCCAATACTTTTGTCCACCCCCTTTTTTAGGTTTGGTGTGGAATTATATCCAATTTGGCTTTAGGACAATTCCTCTTGTGTTTTTTTCATTGAAGACAAATTAAATGAAGAGAATAATACCAAAGAATTTGTGATTGCAATCATTTTCAGGAAGAAACTGAGTATTATTGCAGGGGTGCCAATACTTTTGGCCAGCACTGTATGTGGTCAAAAACTACTTTTTAGGCACAGTGCAAAGCAGAGAAGTGAAGAAGCGCCATACTGGAGTTCAGATTTTCCTGGAAAGGTTTGAGGGTGCCATGTCACATTGGCAGAGTCCCTGAGGTGCCACAACAGCAGAAACCCACAATAAGTGTCCCCGTTTTACAAATTACACCCCCAATGAATTCATCCAAGGGTGCAGTGAGCTTTTTGACACCACATGTGCCTCACAGAATTTTATATCATTGGCGGGTGAAGAAAGAATAATTCCTTTTTTAGCCCTAAAATGTTGTTTTAGCCCCAAATTTTTAATTTTTACAAAAGCTAATAGGAAAAAATGGACCTCTCAAGTTTGTTGTGCAATTTCTTCTGAGTACGCCAATACCTTACATGTAATGGGGAACTACTTTTCAGGCACAGTGGAAAGCTCAGAAGGGAAGGTGGTGCCAGAACAGCAGAAACTCCCCACAAGTGACCTCATTTTACAAGCTACACATCTCAATCAATTCATTTAAGGGTTCAGTAATCACATTGACACCCCGAGTGTGCCACAGAATGTTATGCCATTTGGCAGTGAAAAAAAATAATGACATTTTTACCACAAAAAAATTGTTTTAGCCCACATTTTCACAAGGGGAAATGGGTAAAAATGGCACCATAATTTGTCCCATAATTTCTGCTGAAAGTGGCAATACCCCGTATGTAGCTGTACAGTACTGCTTAGCCACACAGCGAGACTCAGGTGGCAAGGAGCACTATTTGACTCTTTGAGAACAAATTATCGTAGAACAGTTTGCGGACTTCACAAACAGAGCAGTCAAGTACAAGAGCAGAATTTGCTGGATTTCTTTTGGGGGCGAGGAGCCATAGCCTCATAGACAGAGTCTACCAGTAACGTGGAAGCCATCTATATTTCCATTGACAAACCTGACGGACCCAAGATGGGGATTGCTTTTTTTTGTGGATTGAGTTAAAGCTTTTACTGCAAATATTTTACATAACATTTTGGATCATATTTATCCTGTGCTGAACGCTGAGCACTTACATTGGGGTTTCCATCTAAATCTCTGAATTACGTAATTCAGGTGAAACCCCAAAGGATCCATTCACTATAATGGGGCAGCAGAGTTACTCTGGACTCCGTCTGGCTTCTGTTCAGCGGTGCACAAAACTGTGTCTGACCGCGCTTTTAAGCACGCTTACAAAGACAGACACCGCTGGATCATAGGCCAGACGGCATCCACAGTGCCTCCATCTGCCTCATTATAGGTAATCTCTGGTGCAAGCGATCAGCGCAGAATAAATATGAACTCACAGTGATCTTTATAAGGCAGAATGAACAAATCAACAGCAAGTCAAAAATTTGTTATATTTATTTTTTACGCCGTTTCTCGTGCAAAATAATATTGGACAACTTTACTCTTCCGGTCGGTGCGATTACAGCGATACCAGATTTCTATAGTTTTTTTTATGTTTGGCTGCTATCACACACACAATAAGATGCTTTTATTTGCATCGCCATATTTTGAGAGCTATAATTTTTCCATATTTCTGCCGACAGTCATGTGAGCACTTGATTTTTGTGGGATGAGTTGATATTTTATTGGTACCATTTTCGAGCACATATCATTTTTTGATCCCTTTCTATTCTGATTTTTGGGAGGCAGAATGAACAAAAAACAGCAATTCAGAAAGTTTTTTGGGTTTTCTCTTATGCTGTTCTCCGTGCGGTTTAAGTGATCAGACAGCTTTTTTTCTTCAGGTCAGTACGTTTACAGCACTACTACATTTATATCATTTTTTATGTTTTGCCGCTTTTACACAAAAACAATTATATAGAGAAAAGAATTGTTTTTGCATCGTATATTCTGAGAGCTATAACTTTTTTGTTTCTCCATTGATGAAGTTGTATGACAGCTTGTTTTTTGCAGTACAAGATGACTTTTTCAGTGACATTTTTATTTACATTCGACTTTTTGATAGCGCTTTATTTTACTTTTTTAGGCGTAATGATGAAAAAGCATCGTTTTTTGCCAAGTTTTTTATTTTATTTTTTCACTGAAGGGGTTAAATAGTGTGACAGATTTAATTTATAGGTCGGGTCTATCCAGATGCGGCGATACCAAATATTGTTTTATTACATAAATAAACCTATTTATTGGTATAATATTTTTTTCATTTATACATATTTTTACAATTTTGTCCATTTTTTTTTTTTTTTTTTACTTAGGCTTCTCTATAAGACTTTAACTTTTATTACTCTAATTGCTGATACAATGCATTGCAGTGCACCAGCATTGCAATGCATTATACCTGACAGTATTACACTGATAGGAGCCTCTTAGATCATGCTCTGAGCATGCTGTAACAGGCTTGCTGTTGCTGGCTGACCTGGAGGTCATCATGACAACCTTGGGTTGGCATGGCAAAGATTGGGGCCTCACAAAAAAGTCGCAGGGGTGCAATCTGAAGGGAGAGGGACCCACCTCTATCTCCCCGCCTTCTAAATGCTGCGATCGCGGCATTTAGTGGGTTAAATGGCCCAGGGCGGTGTGGTCATCGCTCCTGGCGGTGAAAGCTGAGGCTTGGTTTTCACTTAAGCCAAGCTCCTGGCAGCGCTAGCGTGAGCACTGCGCCTGTGCCCGCATTATCGCCATGGCATAAGTTAACGTCATTTTGAGGGAACCCCTTCCTGATCATGACGTAAAATGTCAAGAAGCGGTTAAAGAGTAAGTGTCGTTTTAGTTTTTTTTCTCATAAATCAAAAAAGTCAACACGAAAATAATAAATTTTGTTATCTATTTTATGAGAGAATTCCGTTTTTTTCTCCACCAGGACTGATCTTTCACTCTCAAAATTCTCCATTCACAGGTAAAATCTGTCTTCAGTGTATACAGATATTCCTTTTACGGACATAGGAGATCACAGCTGGTGCTCAATATATTATGGAGAATTTTAACTGTCGTTTCAGAAGAATTTTCAGAGGAATGTCTGAATCTGCCTTCAGCTCCTTCCTCCTCCATAGAATCTCATTGTAGCATCGGCGTCTCTGCCCCCTGCCAGGCAGAGACGCCGTCCCACTCATCTCCTCGCTCCCCTCTCTGCGTTCACCAGCGCTCCTCTTCCTGCTGCCGGCACACGCAGCTCCCTGGGCACTGTGCCTAGGGCGCGCGCGCGCGCTCCCTCCCTCTTAAAGGGGCCGTGCGCGCCGTCCTAAGGAGCAGAGGGTCCTCCCATATATAAGGCACCTCCTCCAAAATGGAGGTGCCCGAGCAAAAGTTGTTGCACAGTGTTTCTGACCTCTGCTTCAGCCCTCAGCTCCCGCTGCTAGCCTGACTACCAGTCTTGCCCGCCAGCCTATTTCCTGCCTGTTACCTTCCGTGCCTGCCAGCCCGCTCACCTGGGAGCACTTGCCTGTTGTCTGCCTTTTACCTGCCGTGCCTGCCAGTCCGCTCACCTGGGAGCACTTGCCTGTTACCTGCCAGCTACCTGCCATGCCTGCCAGCCCGCTCACCTGGGAGCACTTGCCTGTGACCTGCCTGTTACCCGCTTGTTACCTGCCGTGCCTTCCCGAAGGCTCCTGCCGTCACTTGCCGTGACCACCTAGAGACTCCTGCCGTCACTTGCCGTGACCTCCTGCCAGCCCACCTAGAGACTCCTGCCGTCACTTGCCGTGTCTACCTGATAGCCTACCTGGAGGCTTCTGCTCGCTAGCCTTCCTGCTGCGCCTACCTGCTATTCTGGTCAGTCCCTGCCATCTGTACCGTGGGAGTCACCTGCTCCCTTACAAGGTCGTCCCCAGAGTAGCACCTGGTCCCTCGGCTCAGTCCCTCCCAGGTCATGGAGTAGTTAGCCGCCGTACGACCAGGGTCTGTCCGGGTTGATACTTAGTTACGCCCCTCTGGGTCCCTCCTTGCACCGTAGCACAGAGGTTCCATCCCCCGGACCCGTAACACTCATGATCACCAACTATCATGTCCTATCTCACCAATGGTTAAATCGGTCTTCACTGAAAACACATTTACCCATGGATTGAGAGATAAAGATTAACCCATGACATGAAAAAAGGGTTTAAATAGATTACAAAGTTGCATATTTTCATGTGTTCTATTGACTTATGAAATTAAAATGATGATTACTCTTTAACGCTTTCGCGCCAGAGCCTGCTTTCGCCTTCGTGACCGGGCCAATTTTTTCAATTCTGACCACTGTTACTTTATGAGGTAATTACTCTGGAACGCTTCAACGGATCCCACTGATTCGGAGACTGTTTTTTCGTGACATATTGTACTTCATGATAGTGGTAAAATTTCTTCGAAATCACTTGCGTTACTTTGTGAAAAAAATCGGATATTTGGCAAAAATTTTGAAAAATTTTCAAACTTTGAATTTTTATGCCCTTAAATCAGAGAGATATGTTACACAAAATAGTTAAATGGCGTATTCCAATCTCCAAGATTCTATCCCAATATGTAGTAGGTGTAATAATAATAATATTAGCAAATACCTCCAATTAGAAATGTAGTATAGTATTTTTGATTGGCTATGCCACTTACCTCATGTGCAGGCAATACAGGACCTTAGGTATCCACGGTTACGACCACTAGCAGTTAGCTAACTAACTGTCACTTTATCAGTGGAAATAACCATGGCTACCTAAGGTCCTGCAATGCCTACACATGAGGAAGGAGACATAGCGAATCAAAAATACTATGCTACATTTCTAATTGTAGATATTTGCTAATATTATTATTATTACACCTACTACATATTGGGATAGGATCTTGGATATGGGAATACCCCTTTAATAAATAACATTTCCCACATGTCTACTTTACATCAGCACAATTTTGGAACCAAATTTTTTTTTTTGTTAGGAAGTTATAGGGGTTAAAAGTTAACCATTGATTTCTCATTTTTCCAACAAAATTTACAAAACCATTTTTTTTTAGGGACCATATCACATTTGAAGTGACTTTGAGGGGCTTTTATGACAGAAAATACCCAAAATTTACACCATTCTAAAAACTGCACCCCTCAAGGTGATCAAAACCACATTCAAGAAGTTTATTAACCCTTCAGGTGCTTCACAGGAATTTTTGGAATGTGGAAGAAAACAATGAACATAAAACTTTTTTTCACAAAAATGTTATTTTAGACCCAAATTTTTTTATTTTCATAACAGGAAAAAATGGACTACAAAATGCATTGTGCAATTTCTCCTGAGCGTGCAGATACCCCATATGTGAGGGAAAACCACTGTTTGGGCACACGGCAGGGCTCGGAAGGGAAGGAGCGCCATTAGACTTTTTAAATATAAAATTGCTTGAATAATTAGCGGACGCCATGTCGCGTTTGGGGAGCTTAAACAGTGGAAACCCCCACAAGTGACAATTTTGGAAACTAGACCCCTCAAGGAACTTATGTAGATGTGTGGTGAGCACCCTGAACCCCCAGGTGCTTCACAGAAGTTTATAACATGGAGCCGTGAAAATAAAAAAATCTAACTTTTTCCACAAAAATGATCTTTTAGCCCCAATTTTTTTGATTTTCACAAGGGTAAGAGGAGAAAATGGACCCCAAAAACTGTTGTGCAATTTCTCCTGAGTACGCCAATACCCCATATGTGGTGGAAAACTACTGCTTTAGCACACTGCAGGGCTTGTAAGAGAAAGAAGAGCTATGTTGGCTTGGAAAGGTCGCAGACACCACATCACATCTGAAGAGTCACTGACATGCCGAAAAAGCAGAAACCCCCACAAGTGACCCCATTTTGTAAACTACACCTCGCAAGGAATTCATCTAGGGGAGTAGTGAGTATTTTTTAACCCTCAGGCAATACACAAACTTGTATAACATTGGGCTGAGTAAATGAAATATTACTATTTTTTTCCACTAAAATGTTGCTTTGACCCCAAGTTTGCAGTTTTCAAAAGGGGTAATAAGAGAAAATGTTACCCAACTTCTCTTAAGTACATCAATACCCCATAAGTGGTCGAAAACTACTTTTCAAGCACAATGCAAAGCTCATAAGGGAAGGAGCGCCGTATTACAGTGCAGATTTTACTGTTGTGGTTTGCAGGTAACATGACCCACTGGGAGAGCTCCTGAGGTCCTAGAACAGCAGAAACACCCCCTTAAGTGACCCTATTTTACAACTACACCTCTAAATGAATTAATCTAGGGGAGAAGTGATCATATTGACACCACGTGACTCACAGAAATTTATACCATTGGGCAGTGAAAAAAAAAAATTATATTTTTACCACAAACAAATTGTTTTAGTCTCAGATTTTACATTTTCACATAGAACAATGGGTAAAAATGGTGCCGAAATGTGTCACACAATTTCTTCTAAACGTGGCAATACCCCATATGTGGCTGTACTGTACCGCTTAGCCATATGGCAAGACCTAGGAGGGACGGAGCACTATTTGACTCTTGGGAGAATAAATTATAATAGAATAGTTTGCGGACTCCATATACAGAGACCTTAAGTGCTAGAAGACCAGAATCCCATTTATACCCCTTTGGGAATTTACCTACAGGTGTAGTGACAATTTTGACTTCATGGGTGTTTTCCAGAAACAAGCAGCAGTGGATGTTGCGGAGTGAAAATTTCAAACTGCCGTTGTAGTGACCAGTAAGTTGTAGTGACCAGTAGGTTGTGCCCAGCTCATGCTTCTAGAGACATGCACCTGTAAATTAGGTGGGCTCTCATCGCTACAGGAATGCCAAACATTTGGACCCTAAATGTAGTTTAGGCAGATTGCGGGGCTCAGAAGGGAAGGGGGCATTTGGATTTGGGAGCACAGAATTTTCTGAATTTCTTTTGGGTGGCAAGGGACATTTCGCTTTTCCAGAGCCTCTGTGCTACCAGTAACTTGGAAGTCCCTTATATTTTCGTTAACAGATGACAGACCTGAGTGGGGATTTGTTTTGTTTTGGATTGAGTTGATGCTTTTATTGGGAACATTTTACATAACGTTTATCCTACGCTCTAGGCTGAGCACGTACATCGGGGTTTCCATCTAAATCTCCAAATGAGGTAATTCAGATGAAACCCCCGCAAGATCCATTCACTATAATGAGGCAGCAGAGTTACTCTGGACTCAGTTTGGCATCTGTTTAGTGGTGTCCTTTTTTTCAGAAGTACACAAAACTGTGGCCAACCGCAGTTTTATGCACGCCTAAAAAAACTGACACTATGGGATCATAGGCCAGACAGCATCCACGGTGCCTCCATCTGCCTCATTACAGGAAATCTTCCGCCGGGGGTTCCGTCTGAATCACGTATTTCAGAGATTTACACGGAAACCCTGGTGTAAGTGCTCAGCGCAGAATAAATGTGAGCTGCGCCTTACTGCGTTGTTTTGGGAATCAGAATGAACAAATTAGCAGCAGGTGAAGAATTGGTTTTATTTATTTTTTACGCCGTTCCTCATGCGGCGTAAGTGATTAGAAGACTTTATTCTTCGGGTTAGTGCGATTACAGCGATACCAGATTTATATTGGGTTTTTATGATTGACAGCAGTCACACACTAAAAGACGCTTTGTTTTGCAAAATCTAGTTTTTGCATCGCCATATTTTGAGAGCTATAATTTTTCCATATTTCGGCCGACAGAGTCATGTAAGGGCTTGTTTTTTGCGGGACAAGTTGAGATTTTTTATTGGTACCATTTTTGGGTACATGACAGTTTTTGATTGCTTTCTAGTCTGTTTTTTGGGAGGTAGAATGAACAAAAAACAGCAATTCAGGATTTGTTTTTTGAGTTTTTTTTTAATGCCATTCCTCATGTGGTAAAAGTGATAAGGCAGCGTTATTCTTCGGGTCAGTACGATTACAGCGATACTACACTTATATAGTTTTTTTATGTTTTGGCGCTTTTACACAATAATAACTATTTTATAGAAAAAAGAATTGTTTTTGCATCGCTTTGTTCTGAGAACTATAACTTTTTTATTCTTCGGCTGATGGAGCTGCATGGCAGCTTTTTTTTTTGCAAGACAAGATGATGTTTTTAGCGGTACCATTTTTATTTCCATTTGGCATTTTGATCGCATTTTATTCCACTTTTTGTTTGGCAGTATGATGAAAAAGCATAGCTTTTTGCTCAGTTATTTATTTTTTTACGTGTGTGCACAGAAGGGGTTAATTAGTGTGACAGTTTTATAGATCGGGTTGTTCCAGACGCGGCGATACCAAATATGTGTACTTTTTTTGTTTTTGCATAAATATATGGATTTATTAGTTTAATTTTTTTTTTTTTATTTTGTGATTTTTTTTTTAACAGTTTGAAAACATTTTTAGATTTTTTTTTTGCCATTTTTACTTAGTCCTTGTATGAGACTTCAATTTTTATTTTTCTGATCACAGGTCTCATGCAATGCAACAGACATGTATTGCATTGCATGATAGCTCACACTGTCAGATCTCCTGTTGGACTCAGCTGCTGGCTGAGCCTAGCAGGCCACCGTACATGGCAGACCCGGAGGTTATCATGTGACCTCCAGATGCCATGACAACGCCAGATCTCATCACGGGGGCTGTCACTTTCTCCTAAATGCCGCGATTGCTATCTTGTAGATGCCGCGATCCATAGCGAAGGGTTAACATCATTAAGACCTGATCCAGTCAGGTCCCGATGATGTCCCCTGTCACTGCCACTGCTCTGCACCGCAACCACAGCGCTTGCAGGACAGTGTGAGTCATGAGCGCTGCGGGACCGCTGACCATTCATAAACGTCGGCGCTGCACAGAGCCCAGGCAGCGCCGACGTTTATGTACAGTGGGCAGTCGGGAAGCGGTTAAAGGGAATCTATCAGTAGGATGAACCCTTTTTAAGCCGTCTATAATGGGCATGTAGTTCATAGAATGTTGAGTAAAATAATACACTGATATTTGTGATTCGATGTATTATTCCAGAGAAATCCACATTTTTCTTATATGTAAATGAGCTGTTCAGGACTATGGGAGGGACACTGATCTCCCTGAGAATCTGCCTCTAGTACTTATTTTAAATGATAGGGGGGAGTTACTAGTGTGAGACCTGTAGATCTGCAGAGTATACCGTCAGTCATTACATGTCTCACACTGGTAACGCCTTCTTTCATGTAAAATGAGCTCTGGGGGCAGATTCTCATGTAGATCAGTTTCCTGCCCATAGATCTTAACAACTTATTTACATATTAAGGAAAACGAGGATTTCTCAGAAATAAAACAATGGATCACAGATATCAAGGTATCATTTTACTCAACTTCCTATCACCTACATGCCCATATAGATGACTTAAGAGGGTTAATCCTATTGACAGATTCCCTTTAAGGTTTAGATTCCAACTGACAATAGATGATTGCCATGCCATGACACATAACAAACACAGCTCATCTCTATCATTAGGGGCATTATGTCAGACTTCTCTCCTGAACTAAGCAAATACTGCAAGAAAAAAAAGCAAACCTTGCAGTTTCAGTTTCCAGAGAAACAGTTTATCTTGTGGCTTGGTAAGGGCAGTCAATATCTGCCGTCAAGAACGGAGAACATTTATGAGAAGAGACACTGCACTTCTTCACATTATTTGCTGACATGGCCAAAGAAGAAAAATAAAGTAATCTTTATAACCAATAAGGAGTCAATGAAGTATCCCCATCCCTTATCATGAAATGATACATTATTACATATCATCAATAATTTACAGGTTTATTGATCTTGATCACTGATTATGCCAAAACTTCACTAAACGGAAAGCTCATCGAAAACTGCTTCACAATATTACACAGCCAAAGGCAGCTGAGTGAGACAGTACTGATAGAAGGCCAACACAATACTACACCCTATAGATAGATGCCATATCTGGTGCTCTAATTATTACAGGACCAGGACAATGGGAAACGGATATTCCCATTAAAATGGCACCTGTCAAGAGCTGGGATAGAAGTTGATATGTTTAAAGCAGGGAAAATAAGCAAGAGTAAGAATCTGAGCTACTTAGAGAAGAAGCAGATTGTGATGGCTAGACTAGGTCAGGTCATCTCAAAAACAGCAGGTCTTGTGGGGAGTTCTCTACATATAGTATTAAAGGGTTAGTCCAAAACCCAAAAGTAAATTTCTATTAAAAAATCTTTAAAAACTATTACATTTTGTAATTTAAGTCATGGTAAAATTCCCTACCATTCACTCAGTACTGCAACTTCGAGTTCTGTTTATATTACCCACTTGCTATGACAATTTATTTGAGAATCCCAGTGCATGATGGGATACTCAAACTAATCGTCATCTGCTGTCTGTGCTAGAGATCTATAGGATCTGACCAAATTATTAAAAAAGTTCATGCTGGCTGATGGAGAGGTTTCAAAATACACTACACAGGGCATTGCATTTGGCCTCATATGGGGCTGTGGAGTACCCTTACTGACTCCTGTCCTTCACCAAAATCTCCTACAATAGACATCAGATCTGTGCCGTGTATCTTGTATGCTTTTACATAATCTGCACAACCAGGGGTGTGAGCATAGCTTACCAGGGAAAAGGTGGCATCAGGATACACTAATGCAAGCTGGCAAACAGATTTCCTGACAGTGGTCTTTTTCAGCAGGAGGAACCCCCCCCGCCCCCACCACCACATTGCAAAATTGTTCAGGAATGGTTTGAGGAACATGACAAGACTTTCTAGATGTTGGTCTCCACCTGCCAGCTTTCTGCATTAGCACCAGGTCTCCAGATGGTGACTTTTGCGAGTGGGGAGGGAGTGCTTGATACCAGAATAAGGCAAAGGGGGAAGGTGGGAACCCCTATGCGTAAGTATACTGCCTATTAAGGAGGATGGAACAAGGCTTCAGTGTGATTTCTATGCGGAAGCTTTGACTGTTATTACCCCGGTAATGGGGGCACTGGATGCCACTACTCAGGGGGCTCTGGATGTGGCTCATGACCATCTCTCACAGCTGAATGTGGCTCTCAACATAAGAAAGGTTGGTGGCCACTGCACTCTGAAATGTGCTCGAAAAAATCCAAACCACCGAGTCCCTACCTTGCCTCTTATATGCCATCATATTCCACAGCTCTTTACTGTGAAAAAATCTGGATTGTTTAAAGGGGTTTTCCAATCTTGGAGACATTGAAAATTATTTTTGCAATTGGACGTCATTAAAAATTGTGCACCATGGGGCTTGTACATACTCTTAGCTTCCCTGTACATTTCAGCTTTAATGTGGTCTGTGGCCATAAATCAGCTGAGATGAGTCCAGGAAATGACAGATAAAAGAATTACAAACTCCCTGTCAGACCAGATGAAGGATTCTCAGTTAACTCATTCTGCTGTCAGCACTCCTAATCTGTATACACAAGCACTTGTTCAGCATTGTGCAAACAGTGATGGAGAAGGAAAACATGGTAATAAGCCATGTTCATCCTGTCTGTGGGGAGTCTGGCTGTGTCTGACAGCCGGCTCCCTGCCCCTACAGCTGAATATTCTTGTGCAAACTTCTTCTAAAATGTCAATGCAGTCTAACGTCAGTGCAGAAATCTATGTGGACTGTGGGACAGTTTTGATCAAAAATAGTTCACTAAGTACCCTATATTTATTATGCAATTTTGCTTTACATTTATATATAATTATGGTAGGGTATGAGATATATTTTTGTCTTGCTTCTTTTTTGCTAGTGTGAACATGCCTCTGTTTCTTGTATGTCTGCCATCTTAGACCTCAGTTCACATTGTCTGGTTTTTTGACTTGTTTGCATTCTGTGCAATTTAAGGGTGTGGCATGCCCTTTGTTGAGCTGATTGGTATATATGTAGCTTACCACGGGCCTAGGTGGTCTGGAGTTGGGACCCGGTCCTATTTGTCTACCCTTTTATATGCATTACTTCAACTTTGATATACAGTAAGGTTTTTAATATAGGCAGTATAGGTACCGTCCCAATTTAGGGTCACCTTGCCGCTGGTGGGACGGCTTGTATACTTTATTTGATCAAAAATAGCTCACTAAGTACCCTATATTTATTATGCAATTTTGCTTTACATTTATATATAATTATGGTAGGGTATGAGATATATTTTTGTCTTGCTTCTTTTTTGCTAGTGTGAACATGCCTCTGTTTCTTGTATGTCTGCCATCTTAGACCTCAGTTCACATTGTCTGGTTTTTTGACTTGTTTGCATTCTGTGCAATTTAAGGGTGTGGCATGCCCTTTGTTGAGCTGATTGGTATATATGTAGCTTACCACGGGCCTAGGTGGTCTGGAGTTGGGACCCGGTCCTATTTGTCTACCCTTTTATATGCATTACTTCAACTTTGATATACAGTAAGGTTTTTAATATAGGCAGTATAGGTACCGTCCCAATTTAGGGTCACCTTGCCGCTGGTGGGACGGCTTGTATACTTTTTTTGATCAAAAATAGCTCACTAAGTACCCTATATTTATTATGCAATTTTGCTTTACATTTATATATAATTATGGTAGGGTATGAGATATATTTTTGTCTTGCTTCTTTTTTTGCTTGTGGGACAGTTATAGTCTATGGGCAGTCCAGAAGTAGTTAACTTCACCAATTGTAGTTTTAATGCACATTTCTGCAGCAACCTTTATTGCGCAAGCATTTGGAAAGATCATACCATCTGCATGTACAATGTATAGCACAACACGTAGATAACCAAGCTGCACTACAAAGAAAGAGTTGTCAGAAACCGTTGCTGAGTGCATGCCCCGATCCTATTAGAACTGGTAAAGGCACATAACAAAGTGAACTCTTCAACTCCATTAAGTCCACTGGCTGTCTGCAGAAGGTGTTGGCTGTGTGGCTAGGTTAACAATGAGATAATTAGAACGGAATTATGATAGAGTGGGTCGTTCAGAGCAATTCATCTTCTTCTAGAGCCAGTGAAAGGCTCCCACCGGTGTGGAAGCAGCAAACACATTAAGAACATTATTGTAGAGGACTGGCTTTCAGACAGCAGCTGAAGAAGCAAAGAAATCTTCAGTGCCGACTAATTGCTTCAGCGCTCTCCTCCACTGCACTAAGGGAGGCAGGAACATGTTAGCTTCATTGTGCAAAGAAAACAGACTGTCTCTTGTAGAAGAAAATAAAAAAACACATGTAACATGTGTAATTCTTCTAATCTCTCAAATGTCAAACTGATAATGATAATCTAACCCATGATAGGCAAACCGGCATCATTATACTGACCAGGTCCTAAATGTAAGAAGCCACCAGACTCCGTATTACAACCTTGATCCAGCACCATGCTACATTAATGCACTGTAATGTGGCCAATGGTCTACAGATGTGAACAGTACACACAGTATGCAGTACTATTAATGCATTTCTGGATGATTGACAGATTAATGATTAATAGAAACTAGGATTAATAGATGTGTGTATCATTATGATACTAACGTGGCCATTAAGTGTCCAGAATTCAGTAATGTGGTCCTGGCTTCCTGGATCAGTACCAAGACACAGCACATCTGGGATTCTTCTTTAAATGTTTGGCACTGGAAGAGATACAGGATATATACAGGAGGCAAGTTGGCTTTCAAACAGGAGTACTGTGGTTGGCATTGGCTGGCATGTATGATTGGGCACTGTTGTAGCAGTAACTGTACAAGTAGTACAATTTAATGGACATGGCTGTGTGGCAGGCACAGCAGCATCTGGCTCCACTGTCAGCAGGGCTATTGGGGTAGTACAGCTGGTATTGCTTAATGGGCCCTTGAAATCTGTAAAAGTAAAAAAAAAAAATCTATTTTCTTTTTTACTTACCGTAAATTTTGTTTCTCGTAATCTTCATTGGGGGACACAAAACCATGGGGTAGTCTGCAGTCACCTGGAGGCTGCCACAATTATTGCAATTAAATAAAATTGGCTCCTCCCGAGCAGCATACCCTGCCTGCTCGAGCCAGGCTTCCTCAGTTTTGTGAGAAAGCAGTAGAAGAAAAGAATTAAAGCAAGAAGAAACATAACTGTATGCCCAAGCGGGCAATCAAGGGAGAGAGCGGTGTCCCTCAATGAAGACTACAAGAACAGATTTTACAGAACGATGGGTCATCCTAAAGCTGTCCCTAAAGTGGGATAATATTAAATTTCATTACGTTACCACCTAGTCTTCCGCCACAACTTAAGCAGAAGTCTGGGCTACTGCCGCCTGGAGTATCTTCCTGTAAAGGCTTGCATCTGCTGAGGCAAAAGTGTGCTTCCTGTAAAACTTAGAAAAGGTATACACCGATGCCCAAGTAGCTGCTTTATAGAGCTGCAAAGCCAATGCCTGATGAAGAACCGCCCAGGAAGCTCCTATCGCCTAAGTGGAGTGCACCCTAATCCTAAATGGGGCCACCCTGGCCTTACCCATATAAGCCTGGACAATAGCAGTCTTGATCCAGTGGGAAATGGTCGCTTTAGAAGCGGCTTGACCCTTACGAGGGCCCCGTGGTATAACAAACAAAAAATCTGAACGCCTAAATGAGGTAGTAGCCGACAAATAATATTTAACAGCTTTAACAGCGTCAAAAGCTGTGCAGAGCCTTCTCCCTAGGATGAGATGGTGAAGGATAAAAGGAAGGTAAAACAATATCTTCATTCAAATGAAAACTCAAAACCACCTTCGGGAGAAAAGATGGAACCAGCCTCAACACTACCTTATCCTGATGAAGAATAAGGTAAGGGGCGCGACAAGTCAGAGCCGCAAGTTCCAAGACCCTCCTAATAGAAGTAATTTGCTATAAGGAAAGCTACCTTATAAGTAAGAAAAAGTGAAGTGATCTCTCTGATTGGCTCAAAAGGTGGACACTGAAGAGCCTCCAACACAAGATTCAGGTTCCAAGGGGCCCGATAGTGTGGCTTAATATGTGCCACGCCCTGGAGAAAAGTGTTAACATGGGGTAAAGATGCTTAATTCCCCTGAAACAGAATAGCCAGAGACCCTTAAGGGAGTTAAGCGCCAGCCCTGCTTCCAATCTTGACTGTAAGAAGGAGAGCAGCACTGGCAAGGAAAATACAATAAATGAAGGCCTGGTAGACTCTCACCAGCAAAAATAAGTCCTCCAAGTGCGATGATAGACTCTCAATAAGGATGGCTTCCGAGCTGTAATCATAGTCTGGATGACTTATTGAGACAGACCTATTCTCAAAATCTCAAAATCTTCGCTTCAACAGTCATGCCTTCAAATTGAGTGTCCGTAAAGTCGGATGGACAGAAGGAGATTGGTCACATCTGAATACCAGGCCCTCTGACGCCAATCTGGAGAAATGAGAATGCATGGAACACCTTCTGCCCTGATCTTTTTGGTAAGTCTGGGTAGAAGCAGTAGAGGTGGAAAGAGAGAAGGCAGAGTGAACTGTGACCAAGAGATCACCAGGGTGTCGACTGCAATCTGGACCTTGTCACAAATTTCGGCACCTTGTGATTTAGTCTGGATGTCAATAGGTCTACATCCGGTGTACTCCAACGCTGACATATCTGCCAGAACCCCTCTGGGTGAAGAGCCCACTCTCTCCTGCGGGAAGCTGCTGGCAACTTAAAGTCCAGCTTCCAGTTGTCTATCCCTGGTTTTAAACTGCAGAGATTAGAGGAATCTTTCCCTTAGCCCACTCCAGAATCCGCCATGGTTGATGAGCTTCGTGTGCCCCCTTGGCGATTGATATAGGCCACAGGCGTACTGTCTGATTGAACTGTGATAGGCAATCCCTGGAGTAGGTGCTGCCAGCGTAAAAGAGCCAGATTGAGAAGTCTGAGCTCAAGCACGTTGATTGGGAGCAGTCTCTCTTGCCTGCTCCAAGCCCCCTGGACCGTCAAGTGACGGAAAATTGCTCCCCAGCCGGATAGGAAAAGAGCGACCTAGAGTTAACGTCAAACACCACCTGAGAGACTGGCGGCAGTGAAGGGGGAGATGTATAGGCCAATCAAGGGACTGTGTTGATATGTCCCAAGAGGCTAGGCATGTTATGTAGAGGCCTTGACCAAAATTGAGCAAACTGTAATGCCTCGAAAGTCGCAAAATCTTTCCAAGGACCCTCACACAAAAAAAGGGAATATCTGCCCGGTCATTTTAAAGTCCTGATGGAAGACTGAAGAGAGATTGTTTTATCCTTCGGAAGAAATACCGCTGACTGGACAGTGTCTTGCACCATTTCCAGAAACCGAAGCTGCTGTGTTGGAACTAAAACAGTCTTTGTCCTGTTGACAATCCAAACAAATCGCTCCAGAGTCTGAAGAACGATCTGTAGGCTCTCTACATTTTGTGCAAAGGAAGGTGCTTTGACAAGAATGTCATCCAGATAGGGGAAAACAATTATTCCCCTGGACTGTAGTAACACCATAACCGGGCCCAGGATCTTTGTAAATACCCTGGGGCTGTGGCCACCCAAATGGGAGAGCCATGAACTGATGGTGATCCTGAGTGACCGCAAAGCAAAGAAAATCGCTAATGGGCTGGAAAAATTGGAACATGCAAATAAGCATCTTGAATATCTACTGAAGAAAGAAACACTCTTGTTTCCATGGATGCGACCACTGACCGGAGCGACTTCATAAGGGAGTGACGAAGCCGAACCCATCTGTTCAGGTGTCTTAAATCTAAAATAGGCTGCACCGAGCATGCTCAGTCTTATCTGAGTATTTTCGAAGTGCTCGGCTAATATGTTTGCCTCCCAACGGCTGCATGTTTTCCGGCAGAAGACAGACGCAACACATGAGGGGATTGGCTAACAAACAGGCAATCCCAGCACGTGTTGCATCTGTCTACCGTCGGAAAATATGCAGCCGCAGGGAGGCAAACATTAACGGAGCACGTCAAAAATACTCGGATAAGACTGAGCATACTCGGATAACACGCTATCCGAGCACATTCGCTCAACATTAGTGGTGAACTCTATTCTGTAACCTGAAGAGAAGACCTCTCAGACCCAAAGATCGCTGACTGCCCCCAGCCATGCCTCATGAAAAAGGAGGAGGTGGCCACCCACTGGGAAAGAAAA
Source organism: Phyllobates terribilis (assembly GCF_046119375.1). Lineage (NCBI taxonomy): Eukaryota > Metazoa > Chordata > Amphibia > Anura > Dendrobatidae > Phyllobates > Phyllobates terribilis. The sequence goes on along the minus strand of NW_027362761.1, from coordinate 111,945,903 downwards.
CCCCGAGTAGGGACTGCCCGTCAAGCGTCGACCCTCCTTCCATTCTGGACCCGGAGGATCTAGCTCTTGACCCAGAGGGGCATCCAGCAGGTGTCACTTTAAAAGGTAGCTCTACTGGACTCCAGGGAGACCTGACTCATCCGGTGCAGGAAACTGAAGGGACGCACCTGAAGGCCCAGCGTCTCCGCAACAGACGGCAGGCCATGGACTGAGGAAGCAGGGTGCTTTACTGCATGTTGCGTCTGAAATAATCTGGTCTAACCTGGCCCCAAATAAGCGAGACCCATGGAAAGGCAGACCTGTCAAAGATTTCTTTGAAGATAAGTCCGCCCTCCAAACCCTGAGCAACAGCATGAATTGAATTGCAACACAATTACCTGCTGCCTGGGCAGAGCACTCCGCCGCATCCAAGGATGCTGAACAGAGATACTTCCCTGCCTGTACAATTTGATCAATGATCTAGGCTAATCCCAAATGCTGGGAACCAGCCAACAAACTTTGTCGCAATGCCTAGCCCATGCCATTACCGCCTTGCAAACCCAAGTAGCAGAAAAGGCTGGACAAAGGGCAAAACCTACTGCCTCAAAAGCGGACCTCTCCACGGACTCTATACGTCTGTCCGAGGGATCCTTAAGAGCCGCAATCTCAGCAAGAGGCAGATTGGTCACTTTAGATAAGCGAGATACCGGAGTATCTACCACCAGTGGAATAGACCAAGCAGCCACCAACTCGGCTGGGAAGGGATATAACAAATCCATAAGGCTACGCTTCTGAAAGCGTCTGTATGGGTGTTCTCATGCTTTCTGCAAATGGATCCAGGACGGATTCTGAACTGGAACTGGACTCTGAATGCAGAGGGTAGCGAATCCCCTGGGAAAGGGAAAAGGAATCTGGGCGCCTCCCATGTGAAGATGATCAGGATGAGGAAGTATCCCATTGCTGTCTGGACTGCTTTCATGATCGGTCATATTGGTAGGGGCTGGATGGAGGATCCGACCCACTCACAGCGGCAATCGGAGTTCACAGGGTGGTAATAGCCACTGGCAATCGTTCCACAACAGTAACCAGCATCCTGGACACCCTGGTTAGCTCGGCTACAGACTGAACTAAATCAAGTATCAAAAAGGAATAGTCGGCACTCCGTATAGCTAGGGTGGTGCACGTGGAAAAAAATGTCTGTAGGAAAAGAAAATCCCGGCACTCACGTGTTGATAATCAGTTGATTTATTCCACAACTCACACAAGACGTTTCAGCCTGTCCAAGGCTTTTTTCAATTGAACTAAATCAAGAGCCCAGACCGTAGGGGCCACATTCTCATCAGCTGTCATAGAGGTCCTCTGTGCGGCTACCAGCAAGGAAGCAGGAGGGGTACAGGCGGTACAATAGGCCACAAACGGACCAGTGGAAAATGTACTATTACAAGTCACACAAGTTAAATAAGTGATAAGTGCAGGCAGCGCTAATGCACGGTCCTCTCTGGACTTGGACATTATGAGTGATTGAGAAAAGATAGACAGAAAGAATGGAAGACTCCACTAAACAGTGACACAAAAAACTGTTAAGAGTGCTTAGAAACAGCCCCCAATAGCCAACATCCTACCACATCCACATTGCAGGAATCTCTGTTCCCTGTGAGTTTGCTACCCCACCAGGAGGAAGACGCCGAGGTGCTTCTGTGCCCCACACCATTTAAAAGTGCCACAGCCAAAGACAAGAAGAGAAAGGGGCAGGAACCCGGCGAGCTGAGACACTGCTGCTGATCGGCCGGGAGGAACACGGCCGTCGAATGGCTGGAAACATCCAGCCCAGTGAATGGCCTGAGCCTCCTGAGCTCAAAATAGCCGAACGCTCCCACGGTCATGATACACGCCAGGATCGCATGCTACCGCAATCCAGATGCTGCTGCTGTGATGGTCCACTCCTGCCCATCGCCAGTCTAATCCTGACCTACTAAGGCAGAGGGACCAGCTGAACGAGTAGGACCCCCAGCAGCAGAATCTGCCGCCAACACAGCTTCTGGTAACCACCACCCTAGGCCATACAGAAGGGAGGGGGGAAACGGGCTTACGTCAGGGATATACATACCAGTCCTGACGTTCCGGATGCTATGTGGAGTGGCAGCAAGAGCTAGTTGGCTTACGGACACCCCAGTACCTGCACCGACTGTGTCAGGGTACCCTAGTCAGGCCACACCAATGTGAGAGGATAAGGACTGAACAATTACAGCCTGTACTCTCCGTCGCTACGTGGGTGAAACTGAGTGCACAACTACACTCGGTTACCCTGAGACATCCATCTGAAAAACAAAGTGGTTAGCGCCTAACCTAAGACAGGTCTGAGACAGACCTTACCTCCAATTGACACTACACTAAACTGAGGAAGCCAGCTCCAGCAGGCAGGGTATAGTCTACTGGGGAGTAGCCAATTTTATATAATTGCAATAATAGTGTCAGCCTCCAGGTGGCAACAGACTATCCCATTGTTCTGTGTCTCTCAATAAGATGAACGAGAAACTTTAATTTGGGTAGGATTTTTTTAACAGAAAATCACTTTATGATTAAAGGTTGCAGTGCTTTCGGGCTCACCAATCATGTGCAGTGCATCAGAAGCCTAACTTGGTTCAGAATGGACAAGAAGCTCCTAATTGGAAGCATTTCATATATTCTCCCCCACATTCAATCTAATGCCAGGTCTACCCACAATACAAAATAAAATTAGAGCAGTCAAAGGGATACAACGAGTAGTCACTCGTTTTGTGTCCATTACATTAATAAGATTAAAAACAAGTGCTCAAAAAGTTTCAAATGCAAATTTTATTACTGAAGATTTTGAGTGGATATTGAAATTGCAAAAAGTCTATATGTAGTGCCAGTCTTGTCTGTTCCAAATGGGTTTGGACATAAAACGTTATGGTAGTGAGCTATAGCCTCTCTTACTGATAAAAGAGAAGGCCCCTGCAACACTTTAAAAAAAGTCTACTCCATAAATAATGATTTTGGCTACAGTCGGACTAGGGCATACATGTCAAACTCTGGCCCAAGATGGGGGACGAGGTGCAACTGGTATGTCCTTACAGGATTTAGAATGCTACAAGGGCCCATGCATCTGACCAACATGCGGGGGGGGTGAGGTGGGAGTTGGGGGGTGTCATCGGACTCTGGTTATGCCACTGGGGATAGAAAAGAAATACAATGGGTTTCAGGAATAAAATAGAAAACCCTCATGGACAAACTTAGGTATATTTTTTACCAGTTTAAAACAGTTCTTTATTGGTTTTATAATGTCTCGATATTGAATGATTTTGAACTCTGTATTGGTGATTGGTTGTAATCACAGCAATATAACATTTGAAACCGATCCTATGGACATGTGATAAAAGGTTTATTTTGGAAGAAACCTCTTTAATATATTAAAGTAGAATATCTAATACTGGTAAACTATGAAAAATAAATAATAATTTAATGAATCCCATGTGACACAGCAAAAAAAAAAAAAGTCCCGTTCCAGGATACAGCAATAGTCTATAAACATTCAATTAATCCATGACTAACCTGCTCGGGAAGATGAAGTATAGTGTGTTCATCGGAGCCAAACTCACAGAGGGATTTGTAAGCAGACGTGCTCACTACAGGATCCTGTCACAAAAAAATATTACATATAGTATAAAGGAACGAGGAAAATAACAGCAGCCCTCCATAATGCACTGCGCTAGTGCACTGTTATATATAAAAAATACATTGGATGCATCTCTAACAACTTAGCCTCATACTAGAAATAATTGCAAAATCTAATAATCTCATAAAGGATGAGCTACATGTATCCAAAGTAGGATTCAAGGAAACTTGGGCGACTATAATCAATCACAGGAATTAATTACATAATTAAGAAATAAATACTGCTGAAAATCAATTGAAAGTTAAAAACCTATGGCAGTAGCAGAAGTAAGCTTTGGGGTATGCACTATTCAGATAGAAATTTTTTATACTACTGCAGATTAACTTACTGAAGTGCACAAATAAAAAAAAGGAAAAAAAGGAAAAAAAAATAGAAATTTAATGTTACATTATGCAGGTGGTTCACAAGGGAATAACAAACTATACGGCCAACAATGGTCAAGTCAGTGGCCCTGCCTTCAATCTCTAATGTACATTTCTATTAGAGAAAATATTTACTTCTACAGTATCTGTACCCAACATGAAATGTATTGTTTAAGTGAACTGGACAGAAAGCCTAAGAGAATTGCCTTAAAGGGGTTTTCCCACAAACAAAAGTTCATTTAAATCAATACATCTTTGAATAATAATAAGTTCCACGATTGGATGTGTTTAAATAAAATGTTCCTGTGCTGAGATAATCTTATAAATGTGCCCCTGCTGTGTACTGTGTAATGACTGTGTCTGACCGTACAGGAACATGGTCTGATCATACCACAGCTCCTGGGCAGGGGAGGAAGCAAAAGAGTATACAGACAGGACAGCATGGGATCGCAAATGATTCTTTTTGTGAGATAAAACATTTCCCTGCCTGTTTTTAAACAATGTTTTACTTCAAAGAAAGAATCATTTGCGATCCCCTGATGTAATATCTGTATACTCTCTTTTGCGTCCTCCCCTGCCCAGGAGATGTGGTATGATCAGACCATGTTCCTGTACGGTCAGACACAGCCATTACACAGTACACAGCAGGGGCACATTTATAAGATTATCTCAGCACAGGGACATTTTATTTAAACACATCCAATTAGGGAAGTTATTATTATTCCAAGATCTATTGATTAAAATGAACTTTTATTCATGGGAAAACCCCTTTAAGGAGTAACAGTCGTTTTATTTATTTATTTTTTATAAAATAAATATATTATACACATGATGATAATAAAGTTTAAATTTATCTTTTCAGTGAAATGTACATCTTTCTCCGCAAGGGCTGATCATTCATTTTCAAAATTCTCAATTCTTGGGTAAAATCTGTATTTAGAAAATGTAGATGTTCTCATTATTGAGTTAGAAGATGACAGTTGGCACTTCTAAAGTTCTATGGAGAAATGTAACTCATTTCAGGAGAACTTGCAGCAGAGTTTCTCCCTTCTCCCCCTCCATCCATAGAATTTTAAAAACCCCAAAACAGTCATCCCCTGTCTCAGTAATGGGAGAATCTATCTTCACTGAACAAAGATTCTACCCATGAACTCAAAGTGAATGATCAGTTCAGGACGAGAAAGAAGCAGATTTCTCTGATAAGATATATTACAACGTTGCTCATTTTCATGTGTACTATTGATTTATGAAATAAGAATTAAAATGAAGATTACTCTTTAACCTCTTAACGACCACCAATACACATTTTATCAGCGACTAGTAAGGGGCCTTATTCCTCAGCGCCGCTTTTTAACGGTGCTGAGGAATAAGTAAATAGCACCGCCCCGCGGCTGAAATTCCTGCGGGTGACAGCTGTAGTGAGAGCTGACATCCTGCAGTATCGGCCCGGCAAGTTTTGAGACCGATCAGGGCTGATTAACCCCTTTAATACCGCTGTCAATGGTGACAGCTGTATCTAAGTGGCTAAAAGGGGGTTAAAAGACCAAGATCAACCCACCAAGAACGTAACTGCAGGTGACGATCTATGCCATGGTACTCTGAGGTCATCTGATGACCCTAGAGTATAGTGGCCTGTGGGTTCCAGCTATAAGCAGGGTGTCCTTACCATCTGATCCTTGCTATGTGCTCAAAAAGTAGTGTACAACCTCATATGGTGTATCACTGTGTTCTGTAAAAATTGTATAACAAACTATGGGGTCCATTTTACCCCTCGTGTAAATTATAAATTTGGTGTTTTAGTGGAAAAAAATTAACTTTTTGTTTTTACATCTAAATGTTATAAAGTTTCAAGAATCACATGTAGGTTAAAAATGTTCAGTACACCCCTAGATGAATTCCTTGAGGGGTCTAGTTTCCAAAATTGGGTCACTTGTGGGGGTTTCTGCAGTTTTAGCACCTCAGGGGCTCAGCTAATGGAGACTACAAAAAGCCAAATAGCGCTCCTTCCCATCCGATCCCTGCTGTGTGCTCAAACAGGAGTGTGCAACCACATACGAGGTAAAAAACTGCATAACAAATTACGGGGTCCATTTTCTCCTATTACCCCTTGTGTAAATTATAAATTTAGTGCTAAAACCGTATTTTAGTGGAAAGAATGGAATTTTTTTGTTTTCACATCTAAAACCGCAGTCTTTTGTCCTGGAACAAGAAAGGATTCAGCACGTTGAAATCAGACATGTCAGATACTTCATTTCTTCAATATCCGCTGCTTCTATTAAAGGAGTCTTGGGAAACCAACTTACACATTAAATGAAAAGTATTGTGCCTTCTACAATAGCAAAACGATCATTTCACATTGATCAGATCTATTCCAGGATGGAACCGAAACTTATCATTCTAACCACACATTATTGATAGAAATGAGCCTGAATTTATTTTTTAACTTGCTAAAAATGTATTAAAACTATCATGAACTAAAATCCAAATCCAAAAGCATGTCTTACTTTAGTCTGAGTATGACTCCAAAGGATGCTGAGAATATCCACTGTAAATTTCTATAAAAGAAGAAAGCAGACCATTAAATACCATTTATTGCATTTCCAACATTGTATATTTCATTCTGGGGTAACCATTCTGTTACTAAGGGAAGAGATATTTAACACATTAAAGAGAAAAAAAAAAAGTCTGAGATTTCAGAGAGGTTCGTGTCTTCCTGTTCCATTTCTTCTTATTCGTTCACAGATATAGGAGAAGATTCATTAAAACATAGCACAGTGCACACTCGCATCACGCCAGTCTATCTTGAGTAAAAGGTCCCAAAATCATTAAAGCGTAACCGTCATATTAATTTGTATTTCATAAAACAAAATGGTACACATGAAAATAAGCAACTTTGTAAAATATCTCAACAGAGATCTGCTTCTTTCTCTGCCAGGACTGATCATTTATTCTCTAAATTCAAAATTGACGGGTAAAATCTGTATTAGGGAAGACAAATGTTCTCATCATTTACCCCTTCGTAACATTTGACGTAAGTTTACGTGAGGATTGGAAAGGGGTACCTGCAAAATGACGTAAACTTACATCATTGCTTTAGTGATAGCCGCGCTCCAGCTGTCACAGCATTTAGTAAGGTGGGAAAGGGAGGGGGCTTCCTCTCTCATCCGATTGAAAACCCCCGCAACGTGATCACGGGGGGCCGATGGTAATAATGGCAACCAAAGGACACATGATTATGCTCCTGGCAGACCCGGAGGTGGTCTAAAAGGAGTTTTTTTTTTTTTTTTCAGATTCTTGCTTTCCTTGTGCATTGCAATGCATTATACCAGTGATCAGAGTACTAAAAGGTAAAGTCCCAAAAAAAGAAAAAGAAAAAAAAAATGAAAAAAAATATTATTATACCAATGAATACGTACGTATATGTATGTAAAAAAAAAATAAAAATGAACAAATAAAAAAAAAGTACATGTTTAATATCGCCGCGTCTAGAACGACCTGATCTGTAAAACTGTCATACTAATTAAAACATGGCTAAAAACTATTCTTTTTCATCATTCCACCAAAAAAAGTGGAATAAAATGAGATCAAAAAGTCGAATGCAAATAATTGCCCTGCAAAAAACAAGCCGCATTACAGCTCCGTGAGAAGAGAAATAAAATAAAGTTATAGCTTAAAATATAGCTATAAAATATGCGTTTTTGCCATGCATTTTTGCAATGCATTGTATAGGCAAAAACGCATGCGGAAACGCAAAAAGAATGGACATACTGCGTTTTTTTCCGCACATGAAATCCGCTCAGGACAATTCCTGATTATGTGCACAGAACTTGCAAAATGTCATAGAAAGTCATGGGATAAGGTATGCAATGCGTTTTGGCCCATTTGTGCGCTGAAAAAACACACCAAAAACGCACTGTGTGCCCATAACCTTAGATGGAAATCCTGATGTAAGTGCTCAGCGTAAAGCGCAGGATACATTTGATCCAAAATGTTATGTAAAATGTTCTCAACAAAAGCTTCAACTAAATCCACAAAAAAAGCCCGCAACTCAGGTCAGTCATCTCTTAATGGAAATATAGGGGGCTTCCACATTACTGGTAGTACAAAGGCTCTGGAAAAGCGCTATGGCTCCTTGTCCCCCAAAAGAAATCCAGCAAATTCTGCGCTGCCAAATCCAAATGCCCTCCTACCTTCTGAGCACCGCAGCGTGTCTAAACCACATTTAGCATTCACATGTTTGGCATTTCTGTAGCAATGAGAGCCCAATTCATTTATGGGTGCAAGTCTCCAGAAGCACGAGCTGGGCATAATGTACTGGCCATACAATGTATAGGAACTATAATATACTGGCCACTACAATGTATGGGCAATAACAGTGGCAGATTTGCAATTTTCATTCAGCAACATCCACTGTTGCTTGTTTCTGGAAAACACCTATAGAGTCAAAATTGTCACTACATCTATAGATAAATTCCCAGAGGGGGGTAATTTCCAAAATGGGGTCAATTGAGGGGGGATTCGACTCTTCTATCACTTAGGGGCTCTGTATATGGAGTATGCAAACTATTCTATGAAAATTTGTTCTCCAATGGTCAAATAACGCTTCTTCCTGCCTGAGTCTCGCCGTGTGGCTAAGCACTACTGTACAGTCACATATGGGGTATGGCGACGTTCAACAGAAATTGTGTGACAAATTTTGGTGCCATTTTTACCCATTTTTCCAAGTGAAAATGTAAAATCTAGGGTTAAAACAAAATTTTCGTGCTAAAAATGTAATTATGTTTTCTTCACTGCCCAATGGTCTAAAATTATTTATTTGACACACCCATGGTGTCAATATGATCACTGCACCCTTAAGAGATGTAGTTTGTAAAATTAGGTCAATTATGGGGGTGGTTCTGCTGTTCTGGCATCTCACAGGCTCTTCCAGTGGGTCATGGCACCCACAAAACATAAAAGCAAAATCTGCACTATAATGTGGTGCTCCTTCCCTTCTGAGCTTTCCACTGTGCCTGAAAAGTAGTTCCTGATTACATGTAGGGTATTGGCGCACTCAGGATAAAATGGACCTCACAGATGGTTGTGCAATTTCTCCTATTAGCCCTTATAAAAATGTGAAAACTTTTGAGCTAAAACATTTTAGTGGAAAAAAATGGTAATTTTCCATTTACTCAGCTCAATATTATACAATTATGTGAATCATCTGAAGGTTAAAAATCCTCACTTCACCCCTAGATGAATTCCTCTAGAGGTGTAGTTTCCAAAATGGGGTCACTTGTGGCGATTTCTGCAGTTTTGGCATGTCCGGGGCTTTTCAAATGTGACATGGCATCTTTAATCTATTCCAGCCAAAATTGAGCTCCAGAATTCGATTGGCGCTCCTTTCCTTCAGAGCTCTGCTGTGCGCCCAAACAGTAGTTTCCACCACATATTGGTGTATTCAAGAGAAATTGCACAAGAAACTGTACCATCCATTTTCTTCTGTTAATATTGTAAAATTGAAAAATTTGTGGCTGAAGCCACATTTTTGCGGAAAAAATGTTCAAGGTGCTCAAAACACCATTAGATAAGTTCCTTGAGGGGTGTAGTTTCCAAAAAGGGGTCACTTTTGTGGGGTTTCCACTGTTTAGGCACATCAGGGGATCAACAAACGTAACATGGTGTCCGCTGTCTGTTCCAGTCAATTTTGCACTCCAAAAGTCAAATGGTGCTCCTTCCCTTCCAAGTCCTGCCGTGTGCCCAAACAGTAGTTTCCCACCACTTATCGGCATACTCAGGAGAAATGGACCATACAATTTGTTGTGCAATTTCTCCTGTTACCCTTGTGAAAATGAAAAATTTGGGGCAAAAACAACATTTCTGTGGGAAAAATTAAAATGTTAATTTTTTTCCTTCTACATTGCTTAAATTCCTGTGAAGCACCTAAAGGGTTAATACACTTCTTAAATGTGGTTTTGAGCACTGTAAAGGGTGCAGTTTTTAAAATGGTGTCACGTTTGGATATTTTCTGTTATATAGACCCCTCAAAATCACTTCAAATGTGATGTGGTCCCTAAAAAAATTGGTCTTGTAAATTTTGTTAGAAAAAGGAAAAAATTGTTGATAAACTTTCAACCCTTCTAACTTCCTAACAAAAAAAATTGTGTTTCAAAAATGATGCTGATGTAACGCAGACATATGGTAAATGTTATTTATTATCTATAATGTGTCACTAAAAATCAGTGTCAGAATCAGTGGGATAAGTTGAAGCGTTCCAGAGTTATTACCTCATAAATTGACGTATGTCAAAATTGTAAAAATTGGCCTGGTCAGGAAGGTGAAAACAGGAGATGACAGTTGCTGCTGATAAGATTTTATGTAGGTGTGAGGAGGGAGGACCTCTGCCTACCTCCTCTGCCCTTCCTACACTCATATACATAACATATTGTGAGTAGCAACTGTCATCTCTCATATTAATGAGAAAATCTGTCTTCTCGAAGACACAGATGTTACCAGTGAATTGAGATCCAGGGGGTAACGTTTCTCCTTGCAGAGAGTGACATGTCAAGCCTGAGATGCCAAGGTGAGGAGACTTTTAAGCCACAATGCTCCTCTGGGAAATATGTAAATTTTCTCTTCAGAGGGGAAGAGGACTAGAACTCTAGTGTCACCTACAGGAAGTAGCAATCCTAAAAGTCAATATCGACTCTCTAATGAGCCTTATCACATGACTTCGGATTTTGGCTTTTATCCTAAGTCATGTGACAAGGCTCGGTAGAGAGTCGATATTGCCACCTATAGGATGTGGCAATCTTAAAAGTCATTAGAGCACCAGTGAATTGAGAATTTTGATAATGAATGATCAGTCCTGGTAGAGAAAGAATCAGATTTCTCTGATAAGATATATTACAAAGTTGCTTATTTTCATGTGTAGTACTGATTTATGAAACAAACACAACTATTGATTTATGAAATAAAAATGACGGTTCATCTTTAAGAGGTGCATGTCACTTAATGAATTCAGCACATCTCCTCTGTAGCGTGCACCGTTCCAGAACAAAATGATGCCACTTTTTAATAATTTAGCAAGAGGCATAGTCACTCCCCAGCGCCGCTTATTTTGATAAAGAGGATTCAAACTAGTGTGAAAACTTCATAAATAGCAACATTTTTGCACAACGGGCAATTCCAATTTCAACGCTTTTACGCCAGTTTTCTTTGGGGCTTTGATGAATCAGGCTCAAAGTGGCCCTTTTAAAATAAAGTCATTACTAGAGGCCCCAATGCACACTAGATACAAGTTGACCAAACCCACCGATTTCAGCAGGATCAGCCTTCTGTCTTATGTTTATTTGGAGCCGCCCAATGCTCCCCCAAAAAGATGATGTTGGGGATTGAAGGATTGGGCAGTTGGAATTTCAACAGACAATTCTTTTCTTTTCAGGTGTGCCAGGATACAGCCTGAGGTGTCTGCTTTCTTTTCTTATTCTGTTCAAAGTATATGAACTCTGGGCCAAACTGAGCGTTCCTCTGTATGAAGGAATAGGGAGAGATAGCCTGCCAAACCAATAGTTGCCCGACAGCTATTTCATGAGCATTGCCAGCTTTGCACTTATTAAAACGATTTAATGACATATTGTGGTTAGATGGTAAAAAAAGTCTATCACCCCCAAAATCAATATTAAGTATCTATACCATGATATAGGGGACATGTCCCCCATAAATATCATACTAGCACTGCACCTGTTAGTGTTACAGTGCCTGACAACAATACTTTTAATTTACTTGCAAATGAGGATTCAGTGCACCCTTGGCGTGGCAAGGCACATACATGCCCCTTCACCCTTCATTTTGCATTCTGAGGGTCTTCCCCTGCTTCTGATTGAAAGTGCTAACTTTTCACGGTCTGAACTTAATCTGCATGCGAGCGCATGTTCACTGACACGGCCTGAGCCCTGCTGCGCACAGTGGTGATCTTCCATCTGCACAAACAGGCTTCTAGAAAACTTAAAATTAACAGTTCATTGCAAGCTCAATAGGTAATATGTGGGAGAAATGTAGGAGATTTACATACCTCATAGTCTTCAGTCTTGACAACTAGAGCAGGAACCAAGGAGAAAAATTCATGTAACACCTTCAGCACGAGGGGACGCTTGTCAGACTCCAGTTTAGGAGACAGAGCCTTCCAGGTAGACCGAATATCCACCACCTAAAAAAATACAAATAAAAAATACTTTTTGAGATAAAAGACTTATAATCACTGTCAGAGCTTCCTTGCAACTAATGTATATAGCTAAACATTGTAACCCCCAACTAAATCCCTAACACAAATTATTTCAAAGCTGAGCAAAAATTTAGCGATTTTTGCATTTTCACACCAGTTTGAAGCAGCTCCTCCAAAATGGGCAGAGCTGGGGAAAAGCTGGGTTAGGAAGGGGCATAGCCAGTGGCATACCGCTAATAGCGGCAGATCACGCAGCTGCTATGGGGCCCGTGAGCAACCGCCTGCTCTGGACCACCCCTGCCTGGCATTACACTTTACAGTTGAAAGCAATGATGGAAAAGGGAGCCGTACACTCCATCCTCCACCATTCTCCCCTGCATCTCAGCTATGATGTCTCAGGGGAGTGGGCGCGATGACATAATTACTGCCGAGCAGTGCAGAGCTGCCGACCACACGCTGAGGAGACCAGAGCAGCAAGGAAACAAGGAGATGTGAGTATTCTTGTTTATTTTTTTGCGAATAAATGGGTGCCGTTATACTGTTTGGGGGGCTGTGTGTGGGCCATTATATTGTGTGGAGGGCTGTGTGAGGGCCATTATACTATTTGGAAGGCTATGTGGGGGCCCTTATACTGTTTGAAGTGCTAGTGGGATGCAATATACGGTGTGTGGGCCATTATGCAATGCAGTGGGGTGTGTTGGGGCCATCACTGTGTGGAGGAGTGTAAGGGCCATTATACTGTATGGAGGGCTGTGTCGGGGCCATCATACTGTGTTGAGGTTATTGTGGAGGTATCATACTTCGCTGGGTAGGAAGTAAAGTAGGGTCATCAAACTATACATCTGGAGGGTGCTGTGTAGCAATTCACTGTGGGGGTATCATACTGTGTTTGTGGGGTACTTTTGTTGGCATCATACTTTACAGGGACCATAAAAGCTGTGTATCCTAATGAGTGGGAAGGCTAAGGGGATTCAATAAAAGGAAACTTACTTTGTAAGGGCTGCAAGGTTATGAGATAAGCTTTTCTTGGTCCCACCGAATATTAATATTTTCTTTTTTTCTGTGTGTGTGGGGGGGGGGGTCAATTGGGACTTCTGCTATGGGGCCCCATGATTTCTATGTAAGTCCCTGTTTTACTCCAGAAATGTTACGCCAATCTCTGACTGCTGTAGCATTTTAGGCAAGACGCATGGAGGCACACACCACTGAAAAGATGAGTCAAATTCATTAAGTAGCTTGCGCCTCTTAATGAATTCGGCACATCGAACTCAGTGAGTCCTTCATTAAGACTGGAGTGTTCAATGCCAGTCTTAATGAATTAGACCCTCCGTATTTGTTCAAAGCCACTCACGGATTTCAATGGACATCAGGTAAAAGTTTACTTTTTGTAGGATTGATGTAGAGTCAGAGTTATAAGTCAATAGATAAATAAAAGTTCAATCAGTCGCTCTGCTTCAGTGAAAAAATAGGATGCAACAGGGAGGCAAAATGGATGACATGAGAGAAAACGGTCCACTTTCCATGGATATAAAAATGTAGCCATACACTTCAAGAACGCTTTGCAGTAGGTAATAAAAAATAACTCCTCTTCATCCAAAACAATAATGTGAAAAAGGGTCTATCACCTCTATAAACAATATGTAACTATATAGCAAAGCAGCGAGCAAGGTGAAGAGAAGTGCTAATAAACTTAAACTTCTACTAAATCTTCAATGCAGGTTAAATAAAAAAATATAAAAAATAAAAACACAAAAGTAAATGGCATAGAACACACCCAATCTTTAATAATGCACACTTTTTGTTCCTTCCATACAGAAATGATATGATCACTGAAAAGGTAAAATTTAAAGTTTGCCGTCAGCACGTCAAGTGTAATGGTCTCACCTCAGCCTGACATAAAGCATGAAGACCCTGTAATACCAAGGCTGCGGGAGTAGCCTGGTCCGGTTTGGTATAGTCATCCAACACTTGAGTAATAGCAGCCAGCATGTCTGCCCCATGCTGATATGGTCTAAGATAAAAGCGTAAAACACAGAAAGGTTTAGAAGAAAGGATGTATATGTACATCATAGTATATGTTCACCTTAGAGCGATCTACAGAAATATGGGAACTGCAAATAGGCTTAAATCGGTCATAAAGCACCTTGCATCTGCTCATAAACTGTGGGGAACCTGTGGGTGCTCAATTTACCTATACTATTATCTGACTGCTCCCACTCATCAAGAAGCAGGTCCGATAACAGCCATATATTACAGAATTAGGAGCAAATTCAAGCCAGCTGTTGGATGTTTGAACACAGGCTGCTTGCTTCTCTTTATGGTCTACAAAGGCTTCACAGTCTTGGCAAAGGCAAACTTACCGTAATCCAATATTCATAGGAAAATGAATATCTGTATTTACAACAATAAAAGGAAGAATGAATAGCTCATCCCAAACAGTATCTGAAGATAAATAAGAGTTACCTTTGCTTGCAGATGTCTCGGATAGTTGCCGCTTTAGCGACACTTTTTTCCCACCGGGTCTCCTTCCCAATAGATAGGCTTTGGGAATCCGCCTTGGCAATCAGTTTCTGGAGTTCTGGATAAACTCTATCCTGCAACACAGAACAGTAAAGTGTAAGGTTCCTGAGGAGATGGCTGAAAAGAAGCATAAAAAACTCTGTGCTGGTTAGTTAATGACCATTTCTAAAGGCATGTCATTGATTAGCAAGATTAAGTTCTTATAGTGCTAGGAACTCCATGTATATGGTAAAGAGTGCTAAATCCTATGAAACTGGATTTCACCATTTACAGTCCATCATAAGAATAAGCCAATAATATTTGATTTAATGGGGTCTGAAATCCTGAAAATTATAAAATTCTAGATGTCTGAAGTTACCACTAGGGTGTGCCCAAAAATAATTTGTAAATGTGTTAAAAACAACTTATTATCCCCTTCCCAACATAGGATGTATTAGTACATCCTCCACCTGGTGTGGGAGCATTGATCAAACTGAGTTATACAACCTCCTGTAACAGCAGCAACCGGAGACAGATCAGATTGCGGCTTTCAACCATTTAAATGCAGCTGTCAATCTCCGACAGGGGCATTTACATGGACTAGTTGCCGACCCTCCCCATGGCATCATCACAGGGTCCCATAGGGTTGCCTCCTGAAGGCCCAGATTGCTGCCATCTTTTCACCCATGGGAAACCCAGCCTGTGCCAGAGCTGAGAAGGAGAATGTAATTTTCACTGTATAGTGAGATCAGACAATTGCAGATTCAAGTACCCCCCCCCCTTAGGGGACTAAAAAATAGAGTGAAACAAGTCATATCTATCATAGTCTAAAAATCATTAATCTATAAAGCAAACAATGTAGAGAAAAAACTTGAAACCTCAGAATTGCAGATAATCGATCGCTGGACCGCCTTTAAAAAATGCAATAAAAATGACTAAAAAACTGCATATCTACATCAAAATGGTATCATTAAAATCGTCCGTGAACTAGGCCAAAAACAGTCCCTCACACAGCTCCATCAATGGAAAAATAAAAAATGTTACAGGTCTCAGAGACTGACACAAAACAAACCAAATTTTGTCTTTTACAAAAAAAATTTAACCACTTAAATGAAGGGAAAAGAAAAACTATACAAGTTTGGCATCTCCATAATCATACTGACATGGAAAATCATGCTGCCAGATCATTTTTTCACTGTACAATAAATACCGTAAAAACAAAACCCAAAAATAACGTCAGAATTTTTTTTTTTATTATTTTTTTTATCATTTCGTTTCACTTTCAATTTTTTTTTCCAGCTTCTCAGTACATTGTTTGGTTATAGAAATGGTATAATTCAGAACTACAACTTGTCCTGTAAAAAAACAAGCCCTCATATGGCTATGCTGTCAGGACAAAAAATTATGACTCTTGCAAGGATGGGGGGTGGAGGAGTAGGAGAAAATGAAAATAAGCGGCAAGTAGGGGTTGATATACTCCAAATATACCCCCTCCCCAATTCTCAGGTGAATTCATAGTATAAAGAACATCTCTCCATGCTTTGTTGGTGAATATCAGAATACATCTCTACCTGTTTTTCCCATAAGGATGTCATCAAACGCAGAGTGATGGGCTGAAGCTGTGACGTACTGCCAATCATCTGCAACGCACGCAAGATCTGTGGAACGCACACCTTTGATTTAAGAGAAGGGGAGAATTATCAGTAACAGTTCCTGCTTAACCATCACTTACATTATGCCTTCTTCACAAGTGAAGCAAACAGGAAGGAAAGCATCACCTTATGTGTACCCATGGCAGGCAATGTATACAGAATTTCCAGGGACAATTCAGGATCCTGGGTGCGGCCAAGCCTGAACATCAAAACTGGGACCAAGTAAGGGACCTAAAATACAAATTTTAGTTGCTAGTATATAGATGTCTAAGTTATTTTACATGAAGGTATTCCTAGTTCACTTGATTTACACACAAATATATATTTTATTTTATAGTGGCATTATTACACAAATTATCCAACAACATTTAACATACATACTCTGATAAACGGCATAAGAAAAACTCAAATCCTTGGTTGATCTTAAAAGAGTTTTCCACTTTCAAGAAAATGGTCTCCAAATGCTTTAAAGTACGTGAAACAATAAGCAGAGCAGGTACTCACCTTCCCCAGGTCCAGTGCCGGCTCCCAGACGATGCTCTGATGTTGGCATTTTGGCTGCAGTTATGATGTAACGTCGATACCGCTGTAGCTAATCATGGATATCAGCGGCTCGTGCCATCTACCTCCTCCCAGACACTGAGCTCAGTGTACAGATGATGTGCGTTGATGAAGTGCCGCAACCAATGTAGCCAAAACACCAAGACCCAAGCAGCGGCAGGGAACTTGTGCTGGACCCCGGTGAGGGCGAGTACCTGCTCCTTAAGTTGTTTTAGGTATTGTAAAATATTTGGGGTCCACTTATTAAAAGGGGATAACCCCGACAGAGTGGTTTTCCTAGTTTACTCCGTTATGCTATATTGCTATTATACTCCATCACTTATTGATCAGTGTTAAGCCCCCATCACACTAAGCGAGATCGCTAGCGAGATCGCTGCGGAGTCACAAGTTTTGTGACGTAACAGCGACCTCAGCAGCGATCTCGCTATGTTTGACACTTAGCAGCGACCAGGCCCCTGCTGTGAGATCGCTGGTCGTGTCGGAATGGTCTGGACATTTCTTTGATTGTTGAGGTCCCGCTGGGTAGCATGCATCAGTATTTGACACCTTACCAACGACCTTGTTAACGACTCATACACAGAAACACATAGGCGTGCATCGTTATACAGATCATTACGGGTCGCCGCATCGTTGCTGTGTCGTTGGGAAGATCTGACTGTTTGACAGCTCACCAGCGACCATATAGCGACGCAGCAAGGATCCGTGACAGGTCATATCGTTGTCGGGATCGCTGTAGCGTCGCTTCGTGTGACGGGGCCTTAAGTCCGACTACTGGGACAAGCTGCAATGATTGTTGAAGGCTTGTTGAAGGCTGCTGCTCTTTTAAAGTCTTTCATCTTGCACAGCAATAATCCTGGACTCCCGCTGTGCTAGAACCTACATACATTCATCCCTTGCAGAGATCTGATCCCACTAATCATAGTACAACGGTACGCTATAACATTATTAGATGGGAGTTGTCCAGAGGAAGGTTTGCCAAGAATGGCCTCAATCATATTCGGAGATGGGTCCTAAAGAATGGCCCATAAATGTTGTTCTTCCTACATAAAACCCATAGAAAGGGATAATTACATCTTGAACATTTATGACATATGTTTAAGCTATGACACAATTCTGTGATAGGTGCTCCGAGAACAAGGGTCCCGCAATGAGCTGTCTGACGCACAGGGGTGGAGATGAGATGTGGCCTTGTATGGGAGTTCAAAAACAGCTAAATGGAGGCACCAAAAATATTTGAGATGGGAATACCCCTTTAAGTTGTCTTCTACTCAGACGCTTTTTATAAAAGGTTTATGCAAGGGCTAGGAAAAAAACAATATGCAAACCTGACCTGAAAATCAGCACCTAAGTAGAGAGATTTACCTTTTCTAGAGAAGCAATTTTCTGTTAAACCAACAACACAGAAGGCATCTGCGGGACTCCTATATCTGTTACCTAATTGAGGGCATTTACATATGTAAAGTAGAAGAAAATTAATGCAAATCATTTTGGACAAATGTGTTTTTAGATGTACAAAGTCCATTTTAAATGGGTTGTCCACCTTTACGGACAATTTATTTCTTCCTTATATGCAAGCATTTTTTATAATTAGGTTTTATTACAATTTTTCACATTTGCCTTCTGTAGACTCTGTTACACGGTCTCTTGCTGGCTGCGGAATGAGTTAACTGGTTATCTGTCAGTCAGTCCGCTATAACAGTGATACGGGAGTTTGTAACTCATATCCGTCTTTTCCCCAGCTCTTCTCAGTTGATTTATGACCACATTAAAGTAGAATGTGCAGGGAAACAAAGGGCCTATAAAAAAAAACGGTGCAAAATTTGTAATGAAGCCCAGTGGAAAGAATGATTTTTAGCCTTAAATACTTACATTTTAGTAAAAAGAAGGTCCCGAGAGGTGGTCAACCCCATTAAATGAGAAACTGATGCTACTCCATGCATGGAGCTGTACATTTACAGGACTATTGGAAAATATAGGACAGAAATATGAGAATCCTGACGGAAATGTGACGATCTGACAAGCAGGAGTGCAGGGCAGAGAAAGGGTAAACTGCAGACAGCTGCAAGCCCCAAATTATCCAACAGCTGGATAAGTGCACAGGACGACTCATTAGCTTCAGACATAAGTGGACCGCTCAGGAGCTGGTGAGGCACGTTGCTAAGCAACTGGGGGCATTTTACATCCCATCTCGTTCCTAAATATTCAGCAGCTAGGTCATCTGTCTAATTAATATTGTGCTTTATCCTCACATTCTCGCCGCTGCCTTTTTATTGCATGTCATTTTCCACTGTCCATTGCTTCCTTCAATGTGTGTAGAAAGGCTGTTCTCACCCCCGTGGATACTGACACATCATACATCATCACACCCCCTCACCATGGAGGGACTGGCATTCTGCAGGGCTGAACGGGTGGCCGAGATATAAGATCAAAGTTATAAAGGGAAAAGGGTTCCTGAGTACAACTGAGTATGGGCGTTCCTCATATCTCATTTTAAGCATTCTTTTTGTAAATGCAAACTAAACTCGATAAGGTGACAAACCGCAAAATATAAGATTCTATAGGTAACCTAGCAAGAGGATTAACCCCTATAATTTAGTAGAATGTGCTTCATCAGGCTTCTATTGACCCCTTTATTATACATATTTGTTGCTGCACAGTGTCTAAAAACAAAGTTTCATTTTGACTAGTCCGAGAGCGCCGTAGCTCATCCCTGTGGTTTGGTACCATGAGGAAATAAGATATAAAAGTGAATAGTATTATTCACATTATTATAAACATTATTTTTACACATACTGCAGCAATGCTTATATGTAATAAAAGGATCATAAAAATGTTATTAGGCGCCTGATACCATTATAGGGGTAAATCCCCTTTCATTTTTACCTACAGTTTATTAACTCCCAGCAAGCAGTGATTGGAAAAGCTTAATGTAAAGTTCTACCTTGTGGCACTATGTCTCAGTATCGTAGAGTTTTCATTTGCAATACATAGCGGATTAGCTAGATAGCGCTGCCTGGTATATGACCTAACGGCACGGTTACAAGTGTGTAATGGCCACAATCCCACAATGCACTTCTCTGTGGTAAGGCATGTCTAGCGGAATTCTGAACGTAGCTTTCTGTCTGAACAGTCAATTAAATATCAATTTAATTGGGGTAGATAAGTGAAATTAAGTATTCATACATTCATTCAAGAACTTAAAGGGTCCAAGATCAAGTGTTATAGAATTAAAATCATTTCTCTCCACAGTTTATTCATAGTTCTACTTTACACAATAAAGCAAAATAGCCTTATTTGTTTGCTATGGGAAAGGTTCACATGCCATCCTGCCCTGAGCACTTCCTGTACTGTGCCCTAGAATTGTGGCCAGTGCTGAGATTGGCATGTAACAAGTCATCAGCTGGTTGTTCTAGGTGAGTGTAGTGGATAGAAGCGCTCCCAAGTCACAAGATGGCACTGGAAGGGTGTAGTGGGTGGCATGTGAGGCCAGCACTAAGATTCAGAGGAATGTAAAATACTGCATGTGAATAGGCTGGGCTTGCAATGGTGGTTTTGGGGGCCCAAGAAACGGTAGAAAAACTGGTCGCTTTGTTGGCTGGTTAATAAAGATCCATATTTTTTTGCCATTTTAAAAATTACAACGGAAAACCCCTGTAAAGTGTAACACTGGTTTCAGAAGAACTTGCAGCAGAATGTCTGTGTCTGCCTCTAGCTCCTCCCTTCGCCATAGAACTTTATGAGCACCAACTGCCATCTCTGTAATGGGAAAGTCTGTTTTCACTGAATACAGATTTTATCTGTGAAATGAGAATTTTGAAAATGAATTATCAGTCCTGGTGGGAAAAAAAACCAGATTTCCCGAATAAGATACTGTACATTACAAAGTAACTTATTTTCATGTGTACTATTCATTTATTATATATAATAAAGAATCAGTTTCTCTGTAGATTCTGGTGTAACTGTCACCTGAATATGCTGTCTTATGTAAGGGCAGCATATTAGAGGGGCAGCCCAAAGAGTAAAAAAACATATACTTTGGGCCATTCAGCTAATAGGCATGATGATCCTAGTTATGTAGATCCATTGTACTCATAAGAAAAGAGCCCCTCTGCCTCCCTCAGTGATGATTAACACACTGTTCTGCACTAATGCAAAGGCTGCAGCCTGTCAATCATCACTTTGTCAGTTTTTACAGTTTATCACATCACTGAGAGCAATGGGCATTCATTCATAAATGTATTCACTATTGCAGTACAGTAGGAAGGGAGCCATTAAAGGATTTTAGGTCTCAAACATCAGTCCACCACCAGATCAAACCCCTCCTAATAGAGCTACAGTCTCCCCCATAGTTGTGTAGGGAAGGAAAACAACATCGAACACTTTTCAGGTCGAGGGCCATGGTTGTCACCTTTAGATCTGTCCTCCAAATACATTATCGGGTAGAAATTGCAGACAGAATTCGGTCTTGGGATAAAGGCGACTTGTAGAAAGAAAAGCAAGTGCGATCTGTCAACTGCCACCAAGCTGACACTTTAAATGTCACAGTGTATGAAGGTGTAAGATGTACATTTTTACACATTTTCTGCCCAGATAAAAAAAACAAAAAAGACAAACTGCAGTAACAACAAAAAAGGGAAAAAAAAGCAGTATAACTGAAGAAATAAATGCTTTGGGCACCTGAGAAGGATCAGCTTTGGCAACGTCACTGGTGATTTTTAGGACTTTTTTCAAATTGGGTCCAGTCTCATGGATGAGTAGATATCCCAGCAGCAGGGACACGTGTGTGGGAACAGAGGTAGTGAAAGGAAGCACTGTAGACAGAGATGTCAGCCAGGTGAAGGACGCTGTGCCATGATCAGCTTTCAGCATGTTGAGGATGTTCAGCGTGACCGTCACTGTGCAGTGCCAGGCAGTCACGGGAAGAGGCAGTATCACACAGGCCTAGATAAAAACATGAAGAAAGGCAATTAGGAATAGCCACCCCTGTACAATTCTTATACACATTCTGTTATCGTTAAAGGATTTGTCAACGGATTTTCAGCAGACAAGTTTTGACACATTGCTCCAAACTGATTTTTTTTGTGGGTTTTCTTAATTATCACTATGTGTAAATAAAAATGTGAAAATTATTTTAATAGCTCATCTGCTGATATGTCAGTGCTGACAGTAATCGTATGAGCACATGAAGTCTTTTGGAGGAGTGCCACTACAAAGCTTGATGGGAGAAAAGGAAGTGCATGTCACTTCTTCGAAGTCTACTGATGGAATAAACCTCCAAACTAGACATCTATGCCATTGTAGCCAAGCATCTTTGATGAGCCTATTGATGGAATAACCATCCAAATTAGCCATACAGTGAAGGAAATAAATATTTGATCCCTTGCTGTTTTTGTAAGTTTGCCCACTGACAAAGACATGAACAGTCTATAATTTTAAGGGTAGGTTAATTTTAACATTGAGAGATGGAATATCCAAAAAAATCAAGAAAATCATGTTGTATAAATTAGATACATTTATTTGCATTTTGCAGTGAGAAATAAGTATTTGATCCCTCAGGCAAACAACACTTAATGCTTGATGGCAAAACCCTTGTTGGCAAGCACAGCAGTCAGACGTTTTTTGTAGTTGATGATGAGGATTGCGCACATGTCAGGAGGAAATTTGATCCACTCCTCGTTGCAGATCATCTCTAAATCATTCAGATTTTGAGGCAGTCGCTTGGCAACTCGGAGCTTCAACTTCCTGCATAAATTTTCTATGGGATTAAGGTCTGGAGACTGGCTAGGCCACTCCATGACCTTAATGTGCTTCTTTTTGACCCACTCCTTTGTTGCCTTGGCTGTATGTTTTGGGTCATTGTCTTGTTGGAAGAACCAACTGTAATGGGTCTGGGAGGCGGAACCTCTGAGTAACTCTACAAGGGGGCGGTCCTTGTGAGGAAGCGGGTGGCTCCCAGGGAAGACGGGCAGGTAGTCACGGCAAGTGACAGGGACAGTCTCTGGGTAGACTAGCAGACAGGTAGCAGGTGGACGCTCCCAGGTGAGCGGGCAAGAGTCTCTGGACGGGCAGGTGGTCACAGCAAGTGACGGCAGAGCCTCCAGGTAGGCTAACAGGCAGGTAGCAGGTGAGCGGGCAAGAGTCTCTGGACTGGCAGGTGGTCACGGCAAGTGACGGCAGAGCCTCCAGGTAGGCTAGCAGGCAGGTAGCAGGTGAGCGCTCCCAGGTGAGCGGGCAAGAGTCTCTGGACGGGCAGGTGGTCACAGCAAGTGACGGCAGAGCCTCCAGGTAGGCTAACAGGCAGGTAGCAGGTGAGCGGGCAAGAGTCTCTGGACTGGCAGGTGGTCACGGCAAGCGACGGCAGAGCCTCCAGGTAGGCTAGCAGGCAGGTAGCAGGTGAGCGCTCCCAGGTGAGCGGGCAAGAGTCTCTGGACTGGCAGGTGGTCACGGCAAGTGACGGCAGAGCCTCCAGGTAGGCTAGCAGGCAGGTAGCAGGTGAGCGCTCCCAGGTGAGCGGGCAGGCTGGTCCATAGACAGACTGACAGGTGTCGGAAGGCAGACCGTCGGACCGCAGGCTTGCAAGCAGGTAAGCGGATATCAGGCAGGTAACCGGCAGGAATATGGCAGGTGACTGGCAGGTAACAGGCAGGAATCTGGCAGGTGACTGGCAGGTAACAGGCAGGAATCTGGCAGGTAACTGGTAACGGGACCTGAGGGCTGAAGCAGAGTGAAGGCTTTGCAACAACATTGCTCGGGCACCTCCATTTTGGAGGAGGTGCCTTATATATGGGGAGGTCCTCCGGCCATTGGCCGGGGACTCCTTAGGACGGCGCGCGCAACCCCTTTAAGAGAGGGGGAGCGCGAGCGCGCGCGCCCTAAGCACAGTGGTCGGGAAGCAGCGCGCGCTGCCAGCAGAGCGGGAGGAGGACGCCGGGCACGGAGCGGAGAGGTGAGGGGAACAGCGTCCCTGCCTAGCAGGAGGCAGGGACGCCGACGCTACAGTACCCCCCCCTTTAGGCCCCCCCTTTTTTAGGCCAGACAGAAATTTATCAAGGATGAGAGGGGCATGGATGTTCTCCCGGGGCTCCCACGTTCTCTCCTCAGGACCAAACCCCTTCCAATCTACCAGAAAAAAGTTTTTTCCTCTTACCCTTTTGGTGGCCAGAATGTTCTCTACCTCAAACTCGTTTTCAGCGGAAACCGGAGCAGGAGGTGTACCTGTAGACTTGGAAAAAGAGTTAAGTACCACGGGTTTGAGGAGAGATACATGGAAGGAGTTAGGGATCCGCAAGTTGGCCGGGAGTTTCAATTTATAGGCCACTGGGTTGATTTGATTGATAACTTCCAGTGGGCCGATGAACCGAGGCCCTAACTTGTAGGAAGGAATCTTGAGCCGGACATACTTGGACGAGAGCCAGACTTTATCTCCAGGACGGAATTGTGGAGGATCCAGGCGTTTTTTGATCCGCTCGGACGACTGAAGGAGTGCGGATCGGGTACTCTCCCAAATGGAGGAAAATTTGCTAACGAGAGATTCCGCAGCCGGATTGTCCATCGAGGTGGAGACGGGAAATGGGATCAGAGGATGCTGAGAAGACTACAAAAAAAGGGGATTTGGAGGGCTTGGCGCGGGTTAAGTCTCTGGGCACTCTGGAGGTAAGCCAAGTTCTTGTGGTCCGTGTAAATTATTACCGGGTGAAGAGCCCCCTCGAGCAGGTAACGCCACTCCTCCAATGCCAGCTTAATGGCCAATAACTCTCGGTCTCCTATAGAATAGTTGCGCTCGGAAGAGGAGAAGAGTTTGGAGAAGAAGCCGCAAGTTACCATTCTCCCGGAAGACGATTTTTGGGTAAGTACCGCTCCGGCTCCAGAGGAGGAGGCGTCAACTTCCAGGAAGAATTGCTTGTTGCCGTCCGGGCGATGCAGCACCGGGGCGGAAGAGAAAGCCTGTTTTAAGGAAAGAAAGGCTTCCTCTGCTTCGGGCGGCCATTCTCTGGGATTAGTGCCCTTACGGGTGAGCGCAGAGATTGGGGCAGTCCGGGAAGAGAAGTGCGGTATGAAGAGGCGGTAGTAGTTGGCGAAGCCCAGGAACCGCTGAATAGCCTTCAACCCCTCTGGTCGAGGCCACTTCTCGATGGCAGACAGTTTCTCAGGATCCATTCGTAGGCCGGTCTGAGAAATTATGTAGCCCAAAAACGGAAGCGAGGTCTGCTCAAAGAGGCACTTCTCATATTTAGCGTAGAGGTGGTTCTGCCTGAGCCTGAGCAGAACCTGACGAAAATTCCTCCGGTGTGTGGGGAGATCCGGAGAGAAGACCAAGATGTCGTCCAGGTACACCACTACGCAGGAGTAGTGAAGGTCCCGGAAGATGTCATTGACCAACTCTTGAAAGACGGCGGGAGCGTTAGAGACCGAAGGGCATTACCAGGTATTCATAGTGGCCGTCCCGGGTGTTGAATGCAGTCTTCCATTCATCCCCCTGACGGATACGGACCAGGTTATACGCCCCACGAAGGTCCAGCTTGGTGAAGATTCTAGCCCCCCTCAGACGGTCAAATAATTCCGGAATGAGCGGAAGGGGGTATTTATTCTTCACCGTGATCTGGTTAAGGCCTCTATAGTCTATACAGGGACGGAGTGAGATGTCCTTCTTTTTGACGAAGAAGAAGCCTGCTCCCGCCGGGGAAGTAGATTTCCGGATGAATCCCCGGGCCAGATTCTCCTCAATATATTCGGACATGGATCGGGTCTCAGCAGCGGACAAAGGGTAAATGCGTCCACGGGAAGGAGTAGTGCCGGGCATCAGGTCGATTGGGCAGTCGTATGGTCTATGAGGGGGTAATGTCTCTGCCTCCTTTTTATTAAAGACGTCCGCATACGACCAATAAGGAGCCGGAAGACCAGGTAGATTGGCTGGAGTAGGAGAAGGACGGACAGGATGGACGGGAACTAAACAAGTCTTATGGCAGTCCTGTCCCCAGCGAAGGACTTCTCCGGTCTGCCAATCAAGCACGGGTGCATGTCTCTGAAGCCAAGGTAGGCCTAGTAAAAGGGCGTGAGAGAGTCCAGGCAGAACATGAAAGGAGATGCTCTCAGAGTGCAGCATTCCCACCTGCAGGGTTATGGATTCAGTGATGAGTTGGATGGGATGTGGTAAGAGGCCCCCATCCACGGCAGCGACAGATAAGGGTACAGCTAGAGGTTTGGTGGGAATGCGGTATTTCTCTACCAGAGACTGAGAAATTAGATTTCCGGCAGCTCCAGAGTCAAGTTGGGCTAGTTCAAAATAACGGTTCTCCCCGCAGATGATAGAGACCGACAGCAACAGAGATGGAGAGGGTTTACTCTTGTCTAGGACGACCTCTCTGAGCGATCCTAGACACAGGCGTTTCCCGACCTCCCCGGGCAGGAACGGATCCGGTGCTCCTTACTGCCACAGTAAAAGCAGCTCCCCTCGGCACGGCGTAACTCTTGACGGGTTTTGACCATCTTGGTCTGGTCGACCTGCATAGGCTCGGGTGAGTGCGCCTGGGGAGTAGCGGGAGAAGTGACAGGTTTCTGAAAGGTAGGGGCTAGACGTGGAAACCTCCTCTCACGGGTGACCTCTTTGGCGCGTTCCTGGAACCGGATGTCAATCCAGGTGGCAAGAGTTATTAAGTTGTCGAGAGTGGTAGGTATGTCCCGACCGGCGAGTTCATCTTTAATACGGCCGGACAGACCCTCCCAAAAGACAGACACCAGGGCATCGTTATTCCAGGCCAGCTCAGAAGCAAGGGTACGGAACCGTATGGCATATTGGCCCATGGTGAGATTTCCTTGATGGAGGCGTAGCAGAGATGATGCGGATGAGGTCTTCCGTCCGGGTTTGTCGAAGACTTTCCGGAAAGCTGTGAGAAAGGCTGGCAGGTTGGACACCAGGGGGTCTCCTCTCTCCCATAGAGGATTTAGCCAAGCCAGTGCCTCCCCCGTGAGATGGGACATGATGAAGGCTACTTTGGCCCGGTCGGAGATAAACTGGTGGGACAGGAGTTCAAAGTGCAGGGTGCACTGGTTTATGAAGCCCCGAGCTTGAGCGGGGTCGCCTCCGAAGCGAGGAGGTGCAGAAAGCCGGGGTCCGGGGCAAGATGCCATGGTATTGGTGGGCAGAGGCGCTGCCGGGCTGCGAGTCATGACACTAGCGGTGGTTGCTGGTGGAGCAGTCAGAGTGTCCAGGCGAGAGTTAACATTCCGCAGATGACTTAGGATGGACTCCTGTTGGGACCTCTGACGGGACAGTTCATGACATAGGTCCGAGAGCGAGGGAGCTTGGGTGCCACCGGGTTCCATGGCCCGAGCAAACTGTAACGGGTCTGGGAGGCGGAACCTCTGAGCAACTATACAAGGGGGCGGTCCTTGTAAGGAAGCGGGTGGCTCCCAGGGAAGACGGGCAGGTAGTCACGGCAAGTGACAGGGACAGTCTCTGGGTAGAAGGGCAGGTAGTCACAGCAAGTGACAGGGACAGTCTCTGGGTAGACTAGCAGACAGGTAGCAGGTGGACGCTCCCAGGTGAGAGGGCAAGAGTCTCTGGACGGGCAGGTGGTCACAGCAAGTGACGGCAGAGCCTCCAGGTAGGCTAACAGGCAGGTAGCAGGTGAGCGGGCAAGAGTCTCTGGACTGGCAGGTGGTCACGGCAAGTGACGGCAGAGCCTCCAGGTAGGCTAGCAGGCAGGTAGCAGGTGAGCGCTCCCAGGTGAGCGGGCAAGAGTCTCTGGACTGGCAGGTGGTCATGGCAAGTGACGGCAGAGCCTCCAGGTAGGCTAGCAGGCAGGTAGCAGGTGAGCGCTCCCAGGTGAGCGGGCAAGAGTCTCTGGACTGGCAGGTGGTCACGGCAAGTGACGGCAGAGCCTCCAGGTAGGCTAGCAGGCAGGTAGCAGGTGAGCGCTCCCAGGTGAGCGGGCAAGAGTCTCTGGACTGGCAGGTGGTCACGGCAAGTGACGGCAGAGCCTCCAGGTAGGCTAGCAGGCAGGTAGCAGGTGAGCGCTCCCAGGTGAGCGGGCAGGCTGGTCCATAGACAGACTGACAGGTGTCGGAAGGCAGACCGTCGGACCGCAGGCTTGCAAGCAGGTAAGCGGATATCAGGCAGGTATCAAGCAGGAATCTGGCAGGTAACAGGCAGGAATCTGGCAGGTAACTGGTAACGGGACCTGAGGGCTGAAGCAGAGTGAAGGCTTTGCAACAACATTGCTCGGGCACCTCCATTTTGGAGGAGGTGCCTTATATATGGTGAGGTCCTCCGGCCATTGGCCGGGGACTCCTTAGGACGGCACGCGCGGCCCCTTTAAGAGAGGGGGGGAGCGCGCGCGCGCGCGCCCTAAGCACAGTGGCCGGGAAGCAGCGCGCGCTGCCAGCAGAGCGGGAGGAGGACGCCGGGCACGGAGCGGAGAGGTGAGGGGAACAGCGTCCCTGCCTAGCAGGAGGCAGGGACACCGACGCTACACCAGCCACGACCCATTTTTAATGTCCTGGCGGAGGGAAGGAGGTTGTCACTCAGGATTTTATGGTACATGGCTCCATCCATTCTGCCATTGATGCAGTGAAGTAGTCCTATGCCCTTAGCAGAGAAACACCCCCAAAACATAATGTTTCCACCTCCATGCTTGACAGTGGGGATGGTGTTCTTTGGGTCATAGGCAGCATTTCTCTTCCTCCAAACACGGCGAGTTGAGTTAATGCTAAAGAGCTCAATTTTTGTCTCATCTGACCACAGCACCTTCTCCTAATAACTCACAGGATCATCCAGGTGTTCATTGGCAAACTTCAGATGGGCCTGCACATGTGCCTTCTTGTGCAGGGGGACCTTGTGGGTACTGCAGGATTTTAAACCTTTAAGGCGTAATGTGTTACCAATGGTTTTCTTGGTGACTGTGGTCCCAGCTGCCTTGAGATCATTAACAAGTTCCCCCTGTGAAGTTTTAGGCTGATCTCTCACCTTCCTCATGATCAAAGATACCCCATGAGGTGAGATTTTGCATGGTGCCCCAAATCGATGTCGATTGACAGTCATTTTGTATTTCTTCCATTTTCTTACTATTGCACAGTTGTCTCCTTCTCACCCAGCGCCTTACTTATGGTTTTGTAGCCCATTCCAGCTTTGTGCAGGTCTATGATCTTGTCCCTGACATCCTTAGGAAGCTCTTTGGTCTTGCCCATGTGGTAGAGGTTAGAGTCTGACTGATTAATTGAGTCTGTGGACAGGAGTCTTTTATACAGGTGACTATGTAAGACAGCTGTCTTTAATGTAAGTAATGAGTTGATTAGGAGCGTCTAACTGGTCTGTAGGAGCCAGAACTCATAATGGTTTGTAGGGGATCAAATACTTATTTCTTACTGTAAAACGCAAATAAATTTATCTCATTTATACAATGTGATTTTTGTGATTTTTTTTGGATATTCTATCTTTCAATGTTAAAATTAACCTACCCTTAAAATTATAGACTGTTCATGTCTTTGTCAGTGGGCAAACTTACAAAAACAGCAAGGGATCAAATAATTATTTCCTTCACTGTATATGACACTGTAGCCCAGCATCTTTGAAGTAACTGGAGCTGAGCTGCAATACTGTACACAACTAGCGGTTTTGTAGTGATGTAGCACTCTTAAAAATCACAAAAGCTTTCTGCAACATGGAGTTGCACAAAAATGTTGTGACCCATTGCCTATTTCATCCTGCTCTGCCAAAATGGGGAGTGGCTCATGAATCCGGCACCTCTGCCTCGAGCACTCCCAGTCATCCAGACCAGCATAAACAACACCGGTGTCAATGAATCGGGGCCTATGTTTTTTCAGCCAATGCTCCCATACATTAATATTAAACATGAAATGTCAAAATATTTCAAAAAAGGAGAAAAAAAACTCATCAGGACAATAAATGAAACAGCATTCATTTAAAATCTCATGTCAGTAGTAACTAATTGCTCCAAAGTGTCAACACTTGCTGCACTTTGTCATCATGACAAATGTCCCGATAATTACTTCTCAAACAAAGACCCTGATCCTAAGCTAACAGTGTGCACAGGAGCGATCTATCAAGTCCGTAGCGGCTTGGCATAGTCATTTTAGCACCATCTTGCCATTATTTTTGTAATTCATGTAAGATTTTATTGATTAAATTTGTTAGTAGGAACACTAGAAATAAAACTCTTTTGCAACATAGATATGTTTTGTAATGCTTCCTAATCTGAAGATTACAATCCGGAAGTTTTTTATGTTAATCCTTTAGGGACGCAGAGATTTTCCCATTTCTTCATTAATGTGTTCCACTAGCCATAGATTTAGAATTTTTATTTTTCAATGTAGCCACATGAGGGCTTAATATTTTACAGGACAAATAGTTTTTTCTTTTCCTTTCTTTTTTTAAAATGGCATTATTTTGTGGTTCACATAGAGATGATAGAATCGTTCCACTATGAACCGAGGGCGAGTCAAATTTCCTTAAAGGGCTTGTCCGGTCCAAATCAATAACTCTGCAGTCACTGTGTGTGACTGCAGACTTATGAATCCCCCCAGCGCACGCACACTGCGCGCTGCGGGGTTTCGCCTGTTTCAGACCCGGGACCGGAGGGTATGTGTGGGTGTGACCCTGCTCCATACACTAGTATACAGCGAGGCCGCCCCTGTCTAGTGACGCTGCCTGAAAGTGAGCGTGGCCTCGCTCCTTACAAGTGTATGAAGCGAGGCAGCGCCCACTGGCTGGGAGTATGTATAACTCACACATACCCTCCGGTCCCGGGGTCTGAAACTGTTGAATCCCCACAGAGCACAGTGCGTGCGCTGGGGGAATTTATAAGTCTGCAGTCACCAGATTGACTGCAGACTTATCGTTTTGGACCCCTTTAAATTTGGGAATTCAAACAATTGGCAATTCAATTTGCATGGATTGGTAAAAAAAGAAAGCCCCGCATCATTTAACACTGCTGAAGATTGCATCAGCCAAAGAGCGGCTCACAAAAAGTCAAATGCAGCCTTGCAACCGTCCACATAATACCTCACAGCTATCACATAGGCTAGTGCAGCCAATCAGGGGAAACCATCACAGGGACTATAAAAGAAGTGTGCAGTGAAAGCAGTGGCCATTTTAGAGTTTTATAGCCTAGGGATAGGACATCAGGGTGCACAGCTCATCATTACAAATTGGAATACAAAGACCTAGATCAGTGTTGAGTTCAGAACAGAAAATGGGAGTGGTAATCATTGTATTATTATTCACAGACTAAGATTTAAGTGATAGGGAGGTGATGGACCCGCAGAGTCTGTGTGATATCCTTCAGTATAGGACCTTTATAAAGTCATTCATTCTTGACACTCTACAAACAAGGAGGGCAGTTTGAATCCCCTCTCCCCTAATTTTCCTATTGAAGAGAAATATGGGAACAAAGGCTGGTGTGTCTGAGACAGTATGCTTCCTGACTTGTAAGACGCACAAGCCATATATTTAATTTTTTTTTAAGAAAAATTTCAACCTGTCTAGTTTAATCAGTGCGCAGGTTTTAACCCTTTTGCCCCAAATTCTTCTTCTTTTTTTTTTTTATCTTCTTTAATCAGGTCAAATGTTCCAATTCTGACCAGTGTCACTTTATGAGATAATAATTCTGGAACGCTACAACGTATACCAGCGATTATGAGATTGTTTTTTCGTGACACATTGTACTTAATTTTTTTTGCATTTATTTGTGAAAATATCGGAAATATTTTTGAAAATTTCGCAATTTTCAAATTTTAATTTTTACGCCCTTAAACTAGAGAGTTATATTACACAAGAAAGTTAATAAACAACATTTAACAAGTCTACTTTACATCAGCATCATTTTTGAAACATTTTTTTTGTTATGAAGTTAGAAGGGTTAAAAGTTTATCAGAATTTTCTCATTTTTCCAATAAAATTTACAACCCAATTTTTTTTTTTTTTTTTTAGGGACCACATCCCATTTTTAGTGACTTTGAGAAGCCTATGTGACAGAAAGTACCCAAGTGACAAAATTTCAAAAACTGCACCCCTCAAACTGCTCAAAACCAAGTCCAATAAGTTTATTAACCCTTCAAGTGCTTCACAGGAATTAAATCAATGTGTAAGGAAAAAATAAGAAATTTTCTCAAAAAATAATGACTTTTGAAGAGCAAAATTAGCTGGAACAGACAGCAGACACCATGTTGCGTTTGCAGAGCCCCTGATGTGCTTAAACAGTGGAAACCCCCCACAAGTGACCCCATTTTGGAAACTACACCCCTCAAAGAATGTATCTAGAGGTGTAGTGAGCACTTTGAACCCACAAGTACTTCACAGAATTTGATATCGTTGAGTCGAGAAAATGAAACAGTGTATTTTTCCCCACAAAAATGTTGCTTTAGCCCCAAATTTTTCATTTTCACAAGGGTATGCCAAATGTGGTCAAAAACTACTTTTGAGGCATAGTACAAAGCTCAGAAGGGAAGGAACGCCATATTATAGTGCAGATTTTGCGGTTTTGGTTTGCGGGTGCCATGTCACATTGGCAGAGCCCCTGAGGTGCCAGAAAAGCAGAACCCTCCCAAAAGGGACTCTATTTTTCAAACTACACTCCTCAATTAATTCATTTACAGGTGTATTGATCATACTGACACCACAGGTTTGTCACAGAACCTTATACCATTGGGCGTTGAAAAAAAAAAATAATGACATTTTCAGTGGATTTTGTGTTAGCCCCAGATTTTACACTTTTACACTGGGAAAATCAATAAAAAATGTCACCAAAATTTGTTACACAATTTCTGCTGAACGTGGAAATACCCCATATGTGGCTGTACAGTACTGCTTAGCCACACGGTGAGACTCGGGAGGGACGGAGCACTATTTGACTCTTTGAGCACAGATTTTCCTAGAATGGTTTGTGGACTCCATATACAAAGCCCCTAAATGTTAGAAGAACAGAATCATCCACTCAAGTGACCGCATTTTGGAAATTACACCCCTCTGGGAATTTATCTACAGGTGTGGTGACGATTTTGACTCCATGGGTGTTTTACAGAAACAAACAGCAATATATGTTGCTGAGTGAAAATTGCAAATCTGCCATTGTAGTGCCCGTACATTGTAATGCCTAGTACATTATGCCCAGCTTGTGCTTCTGGAGACATGCACCCGGTAAATTAAGCCGGCTCTCATTACTACAAAGATGCCAAACGTGAACGCTAAATGTGATTTAGGCACACTGAGGGGGACATTTGAATTT
Source organism: Phyllobates terribilis (assembly GCF_046119375.1). Taxonomy (NCBI): domain Eukaryota; kingdom Metazoa; phylum Chordata; class Amphibia; order Anura; family Dendrobatidae; genus Phyllobates; species Phyllobates terribilis. The sequence continues at coordinate 111,912,709 of NW_027362761.1, read as the reverse complement.
GGGACTGCAGAATTCGCTGGATTTCTTTTGGGGAGAGCAATTTTGCTTTTCCAGAGCCTTTGTGCTACCAGTAACGTGGAAGCCCCCTATATTTCCGTTAAGAAATGATGGACCTGAGTGGGGACTTGCGATTTGGTGGATTGAGTTGAAGCTTTTATTGGGAACATTTATCCTGTGCTCTACACTGAGCACTTACATTGGGGTTTCCATCGAAATCTCCAAATGACGCGATTCAGATGACACCACTAACGGATCCAATCACTATAATGAGGCAGCAGCTTTACTCTGGATTCAGTCTGGCACAAAACTGTGGCCAACCATGCCTTTATGCACGCTTAAAAAGACGAACACCTCCGGATCACAGGTCAGACAGTGTTCACAGTGTCTGCATCTGCCTCATTATAGGGAATCTTCAGCTGGGGATTACATTTGAATCACGTATTTCAGGGATTTACACGGAAACCCCGGTTTAAGTGCTCAGTGTAGAGCGCAGGATAAGTGTTCGCTGAGCCATACTGTGATCTCTGGAAGGCAGAATGAAAATATCAACACCAGGTGAAGAATTGGTTTTATTTATTTTTTACGCAGTTCCTTGTGCGGTATAAGTGATTAGACGGCTTTATTCTTCGGGCCAATGCGATTACAGTGATACCAGATTTATGTCTTGTTTTTATGTTTTGCCGCCTTTACACAATAAAAACAAATTTATAAAAAAAAAAGAATTGTTTTTGCATAACTATATTCTGAGAGCTATAGCTTTTTTATTTGTCCGCTTACGGAACTGTATTGTAGCTTTTTTTTTTTTTGTGGGACAAGATGACATTTTCAGTGATACAATTTTTATTTACATTCGATTTTTTGATTGCATTTTATTCCTCTTTTTGTTCAGCAGTATGATAAATAGCATTATTTTTTGCCATTTTTTTTCTTTCTTTACGGCGTTCACTGAAGGGGTTAACTAGTGTGACAATTTTAATCGAGTTATTCTGGACATGGCGATACCAAATATGTGAACTTTGTTTATTTTTACCTTAAATTTATGTATTTATTTGTATAATATTTTTTTCATATTTTGGATCTTTATTTTGGTTATTTTTTTTATACATATATTTTTAAAAAAAAAATTTAATTTTATTTTTACCTTATCCCTCCATATGACATCAACTTTCACTGCCATGATCGCTTATCTAAAACATTGCAGGGCATTAGATCAGTGTCTCATACAGAGGGGGGAAGCGTGTCAGCTCCTGCACAGAGCAGGAACTATACCTGTGTGACCCCGTGGACATCTATTCAGCCCAGGGTCAACATGGTGACCATCAGCACATTGCAATCGCGTTGTGCCGATCGTAGCAGAGAGGGAGCTCCCCTCCCTCTGCTATGTCTATTGATGTCACTGTCATTATTGACAGTGGCATCAGAGGGGTTAAATGCCCGTGATCGACGCTAGAACAGATTGTGGGAATTTCTGCAGGGTGTCAGAATGAGCCGACGTAATATACGGTGGTTTGCAGGAACGCACCTCCCATGGAACAGTACATGTACAGCGGATGTCGTGAAGGGGTTAAAGATGTTTTTAGTTTAGTTGACCTGAACATGCTACCCGAATACAGTGGCGTGTTGGATGTGCTTGCTTTTCTGGTCACATCCTTTTTAGTAAAAGCCCAGAGGGGGAGAGGTGTAGTTTTCTTTTAAATCTTTGCAAAGAGGACACATTTTTAATTTTTGCATACCTGTTTTACTAGTCCAATTTAGTAACTGTACATGCCACAACAATTCTGTTTGCTTTTGCCGCATTTACTATTTTGTGAATGTAACTACATGGCAACTTGGCAAAAATTACATTACTTTAAAAAGCTGATAGAAGGGGAGAAAAATAGTAACTATCAGACATGCTGGGACCAAAATTAGGCTTCATCTATATTACCACTTTTTCTTTCTCTTTGTTGTCGGTATCTTGTATTTTCTCCAAAATGGTTAGTGCCAATTGCTGTAATGACAGTCCTTTATTCTTCTCACTGAAACAGTCTACCAAGGATGCTGATGATAACACATGTAACAATGGCATGAGCAACACTTGCGCAATGGCTGAAGCTTTGCTTCCATCTGGTAACATCAAAACCTTAAGTGCTGTGAATAAAAAAAATAAATAAATGTGAACTAACAGGATCTTTCCTCAAACTGAATGAAAATAACTCTTTTTGGCAGCACTAACAGTAAACAGGTGCTCCTAATGCAGATATTCAGAGCAAATGGTCAGGATATGGCATCAAAGTCCAATCAGTGTGATCTCTATTAATACCTTGAACTTAATGGCACCTGAACAGAAGAGATAAGCATACAAGAGAAAATGAGGTGCAAGGACCAGAGTGGCTGCAGCAGTCAGAAGAGAGCGCGGCCCCAGCAGACAGGAGAGCGCGGCCCCAGCAGACAGGAGAGCGCGGCCCCAGCAGACAGGAGAGAGCGGCCCCAGCAGACAGGAGAGAGCGGCCCCAGCAGACAGGAGAGCGTGGCCCCAGCAGACAGGAGAGCGCGGCCCCAGCAGACAGGAGAGCGCGGCCCCAGCAGACAGGAGAGCGCGGCCCCAGCAGACAGGAGAGCGCGGCCCCAGCAGACAGGAGAGAGCGGCCCCAGCAGACAGGAGAGCGCGGCCCCAGCAGACAGGAGAGCGCGGCCCCAGCAGACAGGAGAGCGCGGCCCCAGCAGACAGGAGAGCAACATTAACTTCTATTCTGACATGACAACTTTAAGTTACAAATCTAAATCCTTGAGTGGCATTTTTGTGAGATTCTGATCATGACATGTATTAATTTCTATATAGTGTGGATTTATTTTGTACCTCTTAGATTCAAACTTACCTAAATGTAGAATTTGATCATGATGGCTGCATGGAGACTGCAGCAGAAGCAAGCTCAGACCAGTTAAAATCTGCTCTCTAGGAAAACTCTGAAGTTAAACGATAAAAAAAAAAAAAAGAATAATTACCGATAATAAACAAGCTTGAAAATCTGTTCTCATTATTGCTAGTCTACTCTATTACTTACTTCTTTCTGAAGATCTAGAATTTCTTCCACAATGTGTAATAGTGTGGAACAGTCCCCAGTGATTTGTAAGCTGTATTCACAAGCACACAAGGCCTGTAGCGACAATAGGTGAAGCTCGTTCCTCCAAATGTCTGGATGTTCACAAAACTTTACACACAAATCCTTCATGTACATGGTAACTTCCGTCACTTGTGCACAATCTGTGAGCTGTAAGAGAAGAAACCGAAAAACAGATAAATGAAGGAGGCTCAAAATAAATACAATTCTGCACAAGTTGCTTAGCAAATAGTTGCTTGGGTCCATATTTCAAGTATGAGCACATAACCTAAAGCTAGATCTAAAAAGAAGTGGAAACATCAGCTTAAAGGGAATCTGTCAGCAGATTTTTGCTACCTCATCTGAGAGCAGGATGGTGTAGGCAAAGAGAAGCTGAATCCAATGATGTATCAGTTAGATTACTGAGTGCAGTCGTTTTCACAAATAAAAAAATAATAAACATTGTTGAATTGTTTGCAGTTGAAAAATGAGGTTACAAGAAACAGCACAAATAAGAGTTCGTAATAGCCAAGTGCAGAACCATGGTTTTGAAAACAGCAGGTAAATAAGGTAAGGGAATAATGCCTGAATCACTGCTTAACCCCATTACCCCCGTAGGTGGTTTGCACGTTAAAGACCGGCCAATTTTTACATTTCTGACCACAGTCACTTTATGAGGTAATTACTCTGGAACGCTTCAATGGATCCCAGTGATTCTGAGATTGTTTTTTCATGACATATTGGACTTCATGATAGTAGTAACATTTCTTCGATATCACTTGCATTTATTTGTGAAAAAAAATCGGAAATTTGGCGAAAATTTCGCAATTTTCAAAATTTTTATGCCCTTAAATCAGAGCGATATGTCACACAAAATAGTTAATAAATAACATTTCCCACATGTCTACTTTACATCAGCACAATTTTGGAACCACATTTTTTTTAATAGGGAGCTATAAGGGTTAAAAGTTGACTAGAAATTTTTCATTTTTACAACAAAATTTGCAAAACCATTTTTTTTTACCCAAATACCCAAAAGTGACACCATTCTAAAAACTGCACCCCTCAAGGTGCTCAAAACCACATTCAAGAAGATTATTAACCCTTCAGGTGATTAACAGGAATTTTTGGAATGGGGAAGAAAAAAAATGAACATTTAACTTTTTTTAAAAAAAATGTTAATTTAGACCAAAATTTTTTTATTTTTGCAGGGGTAACAGGAAAAAATGGACCCTAAAATTTGTTGTGCAATTTCCCCTGAGCACGCAGATACCCCACACGTGGGGAAAAAACACTGCTTGGGTGCACGGCAGGGCTCAGAAGGGAAGGAGCGCCATTAGACTTTTTGAATGTAAAATTTGCTTGAATAATTAGCGGACGCCATGTTGCGTTTGGAGAGTCCCTGATGTGCCTAAACAGTGGAAACCCCCCATAAGTGATACCATTTTGGAAACTAGACCCCACAGGGAACTTATCTAGATGTGTGGTGAGCACCTTGAACCCCCAAGTCCTTTACAGAAGTTTATAACATGGAGCCGTGAAAATAAAAAAAATCAAACTGTTTCCACAAAAATTATGTTTTAGCCCCCAATTTTTTTTTTCAAAAGGGTAAGAGGCGAAAGTGGAACCTAAACACTGTTGTGCAATTTCTCCTGAGTACGCCAATACCCCATATGTGGGAAAATACACTGTTTGGGCGCACGTCAGGGTTCAGAATGGAAGGTGCACTGTGTGACTTTTTGAACGCAAAATTGGCTGGAATCGAGAGCGGACGCCATGTCGCATTTCAGGAGCCCTTGATGTGACTAAATAGTGGAAACCCCTCACAATTTACTCCATTTTGGAAACTAGACCTCTCAAGGATTTTATCAAGGGGTATAGTGAACATTTTGAACCCAGAGGTACGACAGAATTTGATAACATTAGGTCATCATATTGAATAAGTTGTCATTAGTCTTGAGCGCAAGTGCTCGCTACTTGAGTTTGCATCGGGTACTCGGGTATGCGCCATGTATCACGGGTGCTCGAGTGATATGTTCGAGTCCCCGCATGTTTTTTTTTGGGTGTCTAACAACCGTGAAACATGCGAGGATCGCTCGTGCATGGCAGGTGATCCCAGCAACGTTTTTTTTGGCCGCGAAGCACATGGGGCGGAGACTCGAGCACCCGCGATACTCAGTGCATACCCAAGCACCCAATGCAAACTCAAGTAGCGAGCACTTGCGCTCAACACTGGTCGCCGTATCGTCATCATTTTTTTTCAATACTTTTGAAAAAATCCCATCCCTAACCCCAGCCCCAACCCTAATACAACCCCAACCCTAACCCTAGCCCACCCCTAAACCCCAGCACAACCCTAACCCTAGAACAACCCTAACCCTAGAGTTTAAATTTTTTTACACAGTTCCTCGTGTGGTATAAGTGATTAGACGACTTTATTCTTCGGGTCGGTGCTGAGATACCAGAATCATAAGGGGTTTTTATGATTGACAGCTGTCACACACTAAAAGACGCTTTCTTTTTGCAAAGACTAGTGTTTGCATCACCATATTTTGAGAGCTATAATTTTTCCATATTTAGGCCGACAGTCATGTGACGGCTTGTTTTTTGCGGGACAAGTTGAAGTTTTTATTGGTACCATTTTCGAACATGTGACATTCTTTGATTTCTATTCCGATTTTTGGGAGGCAGAATAAACAAAAAACAGCAATTCCGGAATTTTTTTTTTTTGCCGCTGTGGTAAAATTGATAAGGCAGCTTTATTCTTCGGGTCAGTACGTTTACAGCGGTACCGCATTTATATTTTTTTTTATGTTTTGGCGCTTTAACACAATCAAAACTATTTTCTAGAAAAAAATAATTTTTTTGTATCGCTTTATTCTGAGAGCTATAACTATTTTATTTTTCAGATGATGGAGCTGTATGGCGGCTTGTTTTTTTGCGGGACAAGATGAAGTTTTCAGCGGTACCATTTTTATTTACATTCGTCTTTTTGATCGCGTGTTATTCCATCTTTTGTTTGGCGGTATGATGATAAAGAATTTTTTTTGCTTCGTTTTTTATTTATTTTTTTTTACCGTGTTCCCTAAAGGGGTTAACTAGTCGGACAGTTTTATAGGTCAGGTCGTTCCGGACGCGACGATACCAAAATATGTGTACTTTTATTGGTTTATTTTTTTTTTTTATAATAAATAAATATTATGGGTACAATATATTTTTATTTTTTGGGGATTATTTTTTTCATTTTTTTTTTATATTTTTACAATTTATTTTTTTTTTCTCACTTTACTACACTTTTTTTTTTTTTTACTTTTACACATTATCCTACTATGGGACTTTCACTTTTTGCAGCCTCATCGGCTGCATAGCATAGAGAGCAGCAGCTCCCTATGCCATGCAGCCTGTCAGCGCTGCACACAGGGAGACATTACTTTGGTCACGCATTGCGTATGACCAAAGTAACATCCTGCCTTCTGGTGACCTGGATGTTGTCATGACAACATCCAGGAGCCGCTGCAGACATCGCTGAAGGCCGGAGAGGAGGGGAGTACCGGCACTTACCTACCCACTTGCCCCCGCAATGCTGCGATCGACTTCGATCGCAGCATTGCGAGGGTTAATGTGCAGGGAGCGGGACCGCTCCCTCCACATAGCATCGGATGTCAGCTGTGACAATCAGCTGACACCCGGCGGCGATCGCCCCGCACCGCTTGTGTGCGGGCGCGATCACATTATACATAATAGTACATAGCTGGTCCATAAGTCCCAGGGCACAGATACGTACTATTACTGACGTCGTCGGAAAGGGGTTAAAATACCATCTGCAATGTTGTCAAGTGTAGAAGAAGAGAGGCAAAGGCTGAGGCACTAATGCTATTTCACTTCAGCAGATGTGATCTGTCAGGGGCATCACAGGCATGTCATCAGGCAGCCAAGATGTATCCTAACAACTGCACAGGCTCCTCTTCCCTTCTTGCTCTTATATCTGTGAGCTTCATTATCCAGGGTTCACCATCTGGCTTCCAGGGTTCAGTTCCAATATTGGGTGTCTATGTCTTTCAAACAGGTAACTTCTCTACTATAGACAATAAACTTTCAAACCATTAAGTAACATGTGTGCTGGCAAGTCTGATGGCTGAGTGCATAGTCTTTCCCACGTTATTATCTATCTATCTATCTATCTATCTATCTATATAAAGTAGGGGTTTTACGCTCTTGGGTGCGACGAGAGGAAAACAGGAGGCATGTTCCTTCCGTATCGGTTTATTGCTCCATAAATCAACAAGCAAAAAGAAAAAACAAATGGCCTTCAGTTCAGGCAAACAAAGTACAGTGTCCTTTAAGCAAGTCTCTGCTTAGCTTAGGCAGTCCTGTAGGTACACAGGCTGGGTAGCGTCCAGTATCCTAGCTCGGTCTGGAGACAACCACACACAGATGGCCTTCTCCCTCCAAACACACAGACCATGTGCCAAACAACAGTCTACATTATATAGGCTGTTAACCACACCCAGAGGTGAGGTATGTGGGTAGGTACACCCGCCCATCTCTCTAAACTACCCATAACCCGGCTCCCAGGTGCACCAAACGATCCTCTTAGTGCTTACATGCACTACAGAAACACTCCGGGTTACATCACAGACGCCAGCAATCTCTGTGACATAGACCTCCCATCGACTATGCGACCATTTACCACATATATATATATATATATATATATATATATATATATATATATATATATATATATATATATATATATATATATATATATATATATATAAAAATTATATTATACGATTATATATATTATGAGGGGTCAGCTCTGTGGTAAGTGTTGGTTCACACTGGGATGCAGTCCAATGGTTCAAAATAAACTGATAGTTTATTACATGTCCATAAACCAGGCAGTAAACAAAAATAACACAGCCTCTTTCAGGTTGCATAAAGGGTTTAACAGAACAAAACACAAAATAAGTCCATTCAGCACGGCCCTAGCCGTTTAAACGCAGATGCCCTTCTCTGCGTTCAGCAAGGTCTGAGCACCCCATGCAAGCCTGCTTAGCTTGCACAACACACAGACAGACAGACAGGCGCAACTGTCTTAAATTAGGCCTTCCAAGACCTGGACTGGAGGTAAGTGAGCAGCTGATCCCCCCCCCCCCCAGCTCTTTCAGCTGCTCGTAAAATCCGGCCCTATAATCCAGGCACATTAAACTCCTCTCAGCACTTTCTCACCTGCTTTCCCGAGGCCTACATCACCAAGGCTTGGCACCTTGGGGACACATACCTCCCGTCCACGACCTGTCCGGCTGCAACCTTAGATAGATAGTAATGTTAGAATACACATGCACACCTCCTGGACTGTTGGCATTCCAGCGATGTTGGAGCTGCGTTACCAGGACAGACGTATGCTCCAACGGAACACTAACAGGCTGCAGCCAATCAGTCCAGTAGTGGACAATGCCTTTAATCAGCGAATTCAAGTTTTTCATTCAGTCCCATTGCTACAGCTGTATAAAATCCTGCACCTAGTCATGTATTCTGTCTTTATTAACATTTGTGAAAGAATGGGCAGTTCTAAAGCGTTTACTGAATTTCCTTTAGGGTACAGTCATAGGATGCCACTGCAACAAGTCAGTTCACAAAATTATTGCCCCCCTAAATATTCCACTATCAACACTAAGTATCATTGAAAAGTGGAAGCGTTCATGAACTACAACAACTCAGCCAACAAAGTGAAGACCAGATAAAGTTACAGAGTGGGGTCACAGAGTGCTGAGGAGTATAATGTAGAAAAGTCTCCTATGCTCTGCTAACTCAGTAGCTGCAGAATCCAAACCTTCTCTGGCATTAGCACAAAGCCTGTGAACAGCAGCCTACTGTCATGAATGCAATAGCCGAGCAGCTGCCTTCCAGCCTTACATCACCAGGTAAGAGTGTTAAACATTGGATAGAGTAGTGTAAAGCATGCTACCACAGGACTCTGGTGAAGTGGAAATGTGCTCTTTGGAGTGACAAATCACTTTTTATTGCCTGGCCGTCTGATAGACAGTCTGGTGAACATCAGAAGAGCGTCACCTGCCTGACTGCATCATGCCAACTGTAAAGTTTGGTGGAGGGAGGAATAATGCTATGGGGTTACTTTTTCAGAGATTAGTCCAAGCCCCCTTAAATCAAATGAAGGGATATCTTAATGCTTCAACATACCAAGACATTTTGGACAAACTGTGTGGGAACCGTTTGGGAAAGGCCCTGTTCTGTTCCAACATGAATGTGTCCCAGTACATAAAGCAAGGTCCATGGAAGAACTTGACTGGACCACATAGGAGTCCTGACCTCAACCCCATAAAACACCTTTGGGATGAACTAGGAAAAAAACATTGAGCCATGTCCTCTTATCCAACATCAATGTGTGATCTCACAAATGCTCTTCTGGATGAATGGGATAAAATTCCGACAGATATGCCAAAATCTTGTAGAAAATCTTCCTAGAAGGGTGGAAGCTGTTTTTCAAGGAAATCATAACAAAAGCAGAGAGTAGCTACCAAGGAGATACCAAAGGTGGCCATCAGGAGTGGACAAATAGGAGAACATTAGTCTATTCTAGGATACAGTATTTGTGTCCAGCAATAAGAACGCCTATAGATAACAATAAAAAAGCCTAAAAATGAATGTTCCATAGCATTAGTTACCTAGCTGCAGGCCCTAGCCCTGCCATGTTGAACAACTCTTTAACCCCTTCACAACATGGCAATTTTCTGTTTTTTCCTCCTCTTCTTCCAAGAGCCATAACTTTTTAAATTTTTCATTCATATAGTTGTATGTGGGCTTGTTTTTTTGCTGGACAAGTTGTACTGTGAATGACACCACTGATTTTATCCTGGAAAGCGGGGAAAAAATTCCAAGTGCATTGAAATTGCAAAAAAAAGTGCAAATTCACAATTGTTTTTTTATTTACCATATTCACCAAACGGTAAAACTGAACTGGCAATATGATCCTCCAGTCAGTACGATTATGCAGAATCCAAGCATACACAGGTTTTTTTTTTTTTTTATTTAAGTGGTAAAAACAAAATCAGAAAAAAAACTTTGTGTTGCCATACTCCAAGACTCGTAACATTTTCCATTTTTTTCGATATGGGGCTGTATGAGGGCTTATTTTTTGCACCCTGAGCTGAAGTTTTTACGGATACCATTTGGGGTAGATATGATGTTTTGATCACCTCTTGATGCATTTTATTGCAATGTTGTGGCGGCCAAAAACAACTTAAATTCTGGGGTTTCAATTTTTTTACGCCATTTACTTATCGGATTAATTTAATTTAGATTTTGATAGATCGGAGACTTTTACAAACGCCGTGATACCAAATATGTGTATTTTTTATTTTTAATTGTCTTATTTTTAATGGGGCAAAAAGGGGGTGATTTGAACTTGTATCTTTTTTTTTTTAGGTTTTTCATATTTTTAAAAACTTTTTTTTTTCACTTTTTACTGTATTTATTAGTCTCCTTAGGGGACTTGAATCTGAGAACATGTGATCACTTGTGCTAAGTATAGCTAAAATCACAATCTCCTATAAACGCTGGCTTTCACTGGAGGATTGTAATGTGTTCAGGACCCCCAGCTGTCATGACAACCCATCGGCGCTCCAAGATCACGTCACGAGCGTGGTGCTAGGAGTGTGGAATGACGCGCTCCCTGCAGGCGCGTGTTAAATCTCACTGTCAGATTAACAGTTGTGGGCAAAGCTCAGTTCCACCCGCGGCTGTTAAGAGGCACCTGATAGCTGATTAAATCAGCCGTCATGTGCGGTAAAAGATGCGGTCGGTAAGGGGTTAAAACATCTCATATTGGTAGAATAATTCACTGATCTACATTTGAAAAAAAAAATGTTGCTGACCTAAATATTTTACCAAATGAAAAAGATGCTGATTTCAGATATGAAAAGAAAAAAAAAATGCACATTTTTTCACAAATGAGAAATATTTGATTAAAGGTTTTAAAGGGAATTTGTCACCACATTTGACCTATCTAAACTATTAATATGGGCATACAGGTTATATACAGCTGAAAGAAGTCCTACCTGTATGTCTCATATCAGATGCCTTTTTGTTGATTAATCATCTTTTATCACTTTATATAAATGATCTATGTAGTATGTAACAGCTAACATAGTAACAGCTGTAGGGAGGACGCTGCCCGGAAGATAACTCTGCCTCCAGAGCTTATTTTACATGAAGGTGGAGTTACCAGTATGAGACAAGTAACTAACACAGAACACGAAAAATGAACTTTGTCTTTTTGAAAACACATTTTTTGCAGCTCTCTGAGCTCTGCTGTATTGCAGCAATATACTAACAATGGCTATCTGTGAGATGGAAGCTGAAGCTGAGAGGAACCTGCAGATGTGTCAGGTAAAATCACACACCGCTCTGCAGTGAGATTAGGAGAGCAGAGAGCGGCTACTACATGTCTCACACTGGTAACTCCCCCTTCATGTATAATAACCCCTGGAGGCAGAGTTATCTTACAGGCAGCGTCCTCCCCATAGCCTGTGAGAGGTCATTTACATAAGGTGATAAAAGATGATTTATCAACAAGGCAAGGCATCTTATATAAGACATACAGGTATCACTCTCCTCAGCTGTATATAACCTGTATGCCCATATTAATAGTTTAGATGGCCCTGGGTTCCTTCTCATGCATGACAATGATAGGCCTCATGTGGCTGAAGTGTGTCAGCAGTTTCTGCATGATGAAGGCATTGATGCTTTAGACTGGCCCGCCCGTTCCCCACACCTGAATCTGATTGAACACATCTGGGACATCATGTCTCGTTCCATTCACCAACGTCACGCTGCACCACAGACTGTCCAGGAGTTGACTGATGTTTTAATCCAGGTCTGGGAGGAGATCCCTCAGGAGACCATCCGCAACCTCATCAAGACCATGCCCAGGCATTATAGGGAGGTCACACAGGCACGTGGAGGCCACACACACACTGCTGAGCATAATTTCCTTATCTTGAGGCATTTCCACTGAAGTTGGATCAGCCTGTAATTTGATTTCCACTTTGATTTTGAGCATCATTCCAAATCCAGACCTCCATGGGATATTAATTTTGATTTACATTGATCATTTTTAGGTTTTATTGTTCTCAACACATTCCACTATGTAATGAATAAAGATTTGCGACTTGAATATTTCATTCAGTGATATCTAGGATGTGGTATATAAGTGTTCCCTTTATTTTTTTGAGCAGAGTATTTGTTTCATGCAAAAAACGAGTCCGTCTTCTAACCAAGAGAGAAATAGTCATGTCAATTTTAATGGTTAGGAAGAAATTTTCTCTTTCTGGATGCTCTAGAATAGTTATGATCAGGGATATCATGCTGTAAACACCAGCAGTAGTCTGCCATCATGTTTGTGCTCCTTCTGCCTTGATATCTATGTTCCATGGCCCTAATGTCTTGGAGAAAGCATTCTCCTTATTCTTCACTCACAGCTCCAAGATTGGAGGGGAAGTAATTCAGGTTCTTTTGAACTAAAAGGTTGATGTACAATACAAAGTTATATTGTGGTACCGTGTTAGCCAGAAAAATTTATGTAAATACTTTTATGTCCAAAAATGACAAAAGGATTCTTGAAGTGATACCTTTATTGGCTAACCAGAAGAAAATATATATGTGCAAGCTTTCAGAGCACAGAGGCTCCTTCGTCAGGCATAGTACAAATTAATTGATTTGTAATATCGCCTGAAGAAGGAGCCTCTGTGCTCTGAAAGCTTGCACATATATATTTTCTTCTGGTTAGCCAATAAAGGTATCACTTCAAGAATACTTTTGTCATTTTTGGATATAAAAGTATTTACATCGAACTAAAAGGTTATAACTCTCAGCCCTAATGTTGTCAATAAAGTCTGTAATCACGTCAGAAAAAGCAAGTTAAAATTGCTACGACTTGCAGGCCTCTTGAAAGACTGAATGCTGCCATCAGTTTTCACTTTGCTTATGGTATATAGCCATAAAATTTAGATGACCTCAATTTTTAACTGATTATTAAGCAGTCTTTCAATTAGTTATACCGATTGTATATGGAGCATTTCTTTTTGCGGATTCAGCATATCTAAATAATATAAATTACTAAGCTACATTATGGGACTACTCTTAAATACATAAGATAAATTTCCTCCCTCTCCTCTTCCCCTTTTTTTAGTTCGCTAGATGTTTCTTTGTAGTTGATAGTAGATAAGTGCATGTTTTGTTTATTTTGGAAAATTTTCTAAAAAAATAATATAATTATATATAAAGTTACGTTATTACTGTAAAAGTTCCTTAGTAAACAGAATTTTGGGGAAAAAACTGACGTGACTGGAGGAAACGGATGTGATTTTTGGATTCAGCACACCAAAATTCATAGAGATCATGTTATCTTGTAGTCAGCAAAATTGATGTAGAGCAGTGTTATTATAGAAGGGTATTTATAATACTCAGATTTTGACCAAGGCCATCTCAAATCTGCAATTAATGAGATTTATATTTGTTAATAAAACACACTGTAAAAAAGTAATTAATGTTATAATGTCCAGTAAGTGGTTTATGAATATTTTTTATACTTTATATTGTTAAGCATCAATGTTTATTATATTGACTCTATAAGGGAGAATCACCGTAACATGACACACAAAATATTAGGACGGTTGAATCGTTACAGCTTTTCTTCGCCAAATAAAAACACCTGTCAAATTGAAGACCATTTCTGTTCCAGAATATAATTATCACATCATCTCAGTGTATCAGTAAGCAGAATCCTGAAGAATAATATACCATTTACACATTCAACCTTAGTCCTGATTCCTTCCAGATTTAGCTGGTTACTTTGGCTAACACTGCCATGAACGTACCCCAAAGCTGGATCTATTTATTGTGATCTGAGTGCTCCAGCTCTTACACGGCACAGATGCCACTTTCCATAAAACAGTTGCTTTGTCTAGAGCACGTTGGCACCAGAATCAAGGAGATGTTTGGCAATGACAACGAGCAGACTGATATGGGCCACGGTAAGATCACCCGCCTTCCAAGTTGGACTGCTCAGTATGGGACCAGCTGCTCTGCTGGGAAATCTGGAATGGATACTATGCACTCCTTACCTCCTTCATCTCAATAAACATTAACTCTTTAATCTGCAGACAGTGGTTCTTTAAGCATACAAGGTTGGATCTTAAAAAGAGGCCTGCACACTTCCCATGCTCAATAATGCCAGATAACAAGAGATCTGTGCTAACAAGCTGAAGAAAGATCATGCTCAAGATGAAGTCATACCAGATATGTTACATGTGTGTTATCCATTACTCCCGCCTTCATGTTAACAAATACAAAAAACCTCAGGGATGCAGATTGAATTACATAAAGGCTGGCAAAAAGAAACAGTAATGTTATGTTTCTCGAAAAAGAGAAAAGAATTCCCAAAGATTTTTGGTTGCGGAGGTCCTCCCTCCATATTTGACGTAGTTTGAAAGCAATGTCTAACAATCACTCACATACCCCAAGTTACACACTGTGGAGCGTGATCATAAAGCTAACGTCTTGGAAACCCATCTACTTTTAGAAAGCAAAGATCCACTTACTTGCATAAAGCTTATTAAATCAAATAACAGGCGAACGACTAGTTCTTCCGCAGCCGACGGGCTCTTAGCTTTACTGGGACTGGCATCTGAATGAAGTAGAGTTTTCCTTACGCCCATTCGGAGAGCACAAAACTCCTGTAGCTGTGACGGCTCACAAAACAAGTATCTCAGAAAAGGTGTCAGAGTGTTAACAGTAGATCGTTCATTCCTACAAGAATATACAAAAAAATTACCTTAAATGTATCCTAAAAGTAAGGTCTAATAATAAAAAGTTAATTAATATCACACCTAGATTAACTACATTTAATAACAATTGCACTTTAATGGGTATCCTCCATTTGGGAAGTCATCCCCTATCCAGAGGATAAGGGGTAACTTATCGATCGCAGCTGCTGATACCCCTGGTGATCCCGAGAACTTGGGCTCTGAAGAGCCCAGTATGATGTAGTGGTAGTAGATAATGCACAATGTTACTCCAATAATTGTTATGGGATTGCCGAAGACGAGCTGAGCGCAGCACTTGGCCATCTACGACAGTGCCAATGAGAATGAAGCGGCAGTGCACGTGGTTGACTACCGATCCATTCACATGGGGCTCTTCAGAGCCATGGTTCTCGGGTTCAAAGTGGTTCCAATGGTCAGACCACCAGAAATCAGTAAGTTATCCCTTATCCACGGATAGGGGCTGACATCGAAACTTGAGAATATCCCTTTAATGACATAGCTAAAAGTATCCATGAATTCTCCTGCATGGATCACTCAGTATTCTAAATAACCATTTGTAACTTATCTGGGTCCAACAGACGTTGGATTTCCAGTTATGTTTATGCAAACTTTCAGTTCTTCATTTGTTCCCTCGCTTTTGCTGCTAGGTCTTGTATATGAGCAGTTCTGGTATCACACAGTCATCCCTCAAGTTATAAATGTAATATTTTTCTGGGGTGACCATTGCATCTTCACTCCATAACACTATGGAAAACTAGTAATTAATCCCCAAAGAATCTGAAATCATACCTATATGTGCTACAGATCAGCAGGGTCTGTAAGATCCTTCATGTAAATAAAACATTGAAGTACAAACTCCATTCTTCCTTTCAGAAAACTATGGGTTATAAGTTGCAGCACTTATAATAAAAAAATGCTTACCCTCCCCAGGTCCAACGTCAGCTCTCTTCCACTGCCCCAGTCTGTTTATCTGCAGAGCTGACGTCACGTAATCAGCTCTCAGTGATATCAGCACTGCAGACAAACAGAGACCAAAGAAGTGGAGGAGATCCAGTGATGGACACGGAGAGAGTAAGTAATAATGTGTTTTATTATAAATATCGGAGCTCGCAGCCCATAATTTTATGAAAGGGGACAACAGCTTTACTATACATGGATTATCAGAAGGGTCCCTTTTAATAATCAGCATATATTAAGCGATTCTTGTGCATGCAATTCCATATGTAAATTACGCATCTTTATAGTCCTTTAGTTTAAAGAATAATCCTTTGGTAAAAAACTAAATCTATTTTTAGGTCATAGCCCAGCTAAAAAATGTACAACTTGTGTCAAAACAGTCTGGCATCCAGTTACAATGGGATGATCAGCAGCAGGGCGCAGCTGGGGCACAATAAGATTAAGAACCCTCTGTGTAATCGATTAGCGAGGTGTCTAATAGGCTACACAGAGAAAGGGGGTCTAGCCATCATCCCAGCCCACTGGCACCTCTGCAATGAGATCATGAGGTGTGAGGGGTGTTACAGCCCTACAATTACTATAAGCCTATTAGATCTTGCCTGAGCCAGGGCCTAAGAGGCTGTCTGTCATTGTAAGACCAAGTTCACATGACCGTAATTTCGGTCTGAGAGCGGTCCATGGAAAAACTGAGAGCACGCAGAACAATATTATACAATTGGGCTGTTCAGATGAGCGTTTCCTTTCATGATCAAAATCTGCACGTAAAAAAAAAATAACTCCAGCATGCAGTAGTCTTTTCCATATGTCTATGGATATGCAAAAAAAAGGATTCTATACAAATCAACCACATAGCGTACGATTTTATGGATACATTGCAATTGTTAACCTAGGGAACTGATTTAGGTCTTTTTAATTTTATTAACTGCTATTGTGTAAAAACAGATGTCAAACAAAAGACAGTACAGATGAAAATTGTCCGTCTTTCTGGATGACACTAAGCCTAAGTTCACATGAGTGTGAAATCGTCCAACAGTATAAAAAAAAATCAGAATTTCATCCAGAAAACTCATGCGTGTGTCCGATTTTTACATCCGTGTCACGTCAGTGTGTGATTTGTTCGTACATCTACATTAAACTGAAAAATGCACATGATCAAATACCGTTTCCCTCAAGTATGAACGTACTAGAGATTTTTAATGTTAAAATGTTAATTACTGAAGTGGATTGCACTTGGAAAAGCTACAATCCCTGGCAGGAATGTGAGCATTACCATCCTGTCACAGCATAGGGGGCTGGAAGGTTGGGGCTTTGCTCATTCCTATTACTATTTCTTGTGTTGTTTCGGGTAAAAGATGTATGGAGACGGACTACGCTGCCTATCCGCTTTAATCCACAGGCATTACACAAAGAGGTACACTGGATTAGCTGATAATTTACAGATTGTAGCACTCCTTCAATCACTAGCTCCATTCAAGAAATGGGAAAGAAAATCAGTGCCATTTAGCAATGTATCTTGACTGATTTATAACATTACTCAGCTGTAATATTTCACATGCTGTCATGCAGAGTAGTAGGATTCCAAGTCAGCTCTCGGCAGGCTTTGTAGAGTGTGCCAATCTGTACAATATATGTGAAGTTGATTTTGGCAGCTTGGGACAAGAAGACGGCAGCAGCTTCCAGAACCCCTCCTTGATATCCCCCGGCTGTGTACACTGCTCCTGCTGTCACTGCTAGCTGCCTATGCGAAGCCTCTGACAAGGAGAAGGAAGCCAAGAGGAACAAACCTAGGCATGCTTTGTTGTGCAAAGGGAACATTTCATTCTCTACAAACATCCAGGAACCTACTGGACGTTAACGTTAATGGATTTACATAAGGCGCCTAAAAGGTAGATTGTTACTGCAAGTGAAGAGTGCAAAGAAATGTGGCCAGGTTCATGTCTTCGTACTGACTCCCATAAGTGGCAGTGAGAAATAATATTTCCGTGCAGAACTGTCGTCATTCTGTGAACCTTTTCCCAGTATAATGGTATCTGTCCCTTTAACATTAAACATGACTATAGGAGGATATCCATGTCTTGCCTCAGAGGTGGCAGATTTGTTGCGAGATTCTAAGCAAGGGTAGCTGGTAAGTAAGCCTCTGAGGGAAGCATCACTTAAAATACCACGTAGAGCTTACTATGTGCCTACCCTTTATGCTTTAGAGCATACAGATGTGCTCAAAAGTTTACATACCCCAGCAGAATTTTTGCTTTCTTGGCTTTGTTTCAGAGAATATGAATGATAACCAAAAAAACTTTTTCTCCACTCATGGTTATTGGTTGGGTGAAGCCATTTATTGTCAATCTACTGTGTTTTCTCTTTCTAAATCTTAGTGACAACCAAAAACATCCAAAACTGTAAATCAGTGTGTATGCATAAAAGCTGAGTGAGTTTCTGGGATCCAGAAAGACTCTTGCATCTTTCATTCAGCCACTGACGTTTCTGGATTGTGAGTCATGGGGACAGCATAAGAATTGTCAACGGATCTGAGGGAAAAGGTAGTTAAACTGTATAACACAGGAAAGGGATACAAAAAAATATGCAAGGAATTGATAACGCTAGTCAGCAGCGTTCAAACTGTAATTAACCAATGGAAAATCAAGGGCTCAGTAATAACCAAACACTGTCAGGTAGACCAACAAAAATTTCGGCCACAACTGCCAGGAAAATTGTTCGGGATGCAAAGAAAAACCCACAAATAACATCAGCTGAAATTCAGGACTCTCTGAAAACTAGCGGTGTGGCTGTTTCAAGATGCACAATAAGGAGGCACTTGAAGAAAATGGGCAGCATGGTCAAGTCGCCAGAAGAAAGCCATTACTGCGCAGAGACAAGCCTCAAAACTTCTGGAACAAGGTAATTTGGGGTGAGGAGACCAAAATTGAACTTTTTGGCCACAACCATAAACGTTACATTTGGAGAGAGGTCAACAAGGTATTTGCTGAAAGGAACACCATTCCTACAGTAAAGCATGGAGGTAGATCGCTGATGTTTTGGGGATGTGTGAGCTACAAAAGGCACAGGAAACTTGGTAAAAGTTGAAGGAAAGATGAATGCAGCACGTTATCAGCAAATACTGGAGGTAAATCAGCCCGGAAGCTGCGCATGGGACGTACTTGGACGTTCCAACATGACAACGATCCAAAACACAAGGCCAAGTCGACCTGTTATTGGCTACAGCAGAACAAAGTGAAGGTTCTGGAGTGGCCATCTCAGTCTCCTGACCTCAACATCATTGAGCCACTCGGAGGATATCTCAAGTGCGCAGTTCATGCTAGACAGCCCAAGAATTTACAGGAACTGGAGGCTTTTTGTCAAGAAGAATGGGCAGCTTTACAATCTGAGAAATTAAAGAACCTCATAAACAACTACCACAAAAGACTTCAAGCTGTCATTGATGTTAGAGAGGGCAATACATGGCATTAAGAACTGGGGTATGTGAACTTTTGATCAGGGTCATTTGGATGTTTTTGGTTGTCATTAAGATTTAAAAAGAGAAAACACAGTAGTATGACAATAATTGCTTCACCCAACCAATAAACATGAGTGGAGAAAAAGTTTTTTTGCTAGCATTCATATTCTCTGAAACAAGGCCAAGAAAGGAAAAATTCTGCCGGGGTATATAAACTTTTGAGCACAACTGTACATGTCAAACTCTGGCCCATGGGCCAAATCTTTCCCTCAGGGTGGTTATATTTGGCCCGCGACACAAGAACAGCCTCCCCTATGTGGGGCCATTATTCTGTAAGGAGAACTATGTGGGGCCCAGTATTCTGTATGGAGGACTATGTGGGGCCCATTTTTCTGTATGGAGGACTATGTGGGGCCCATTTTTCTGTATGGAGGACTATGTGGGGCCCATTTTTCTGTATGGAGGACTATGTGGGGCCCATTATACTGGTTGGCCCGAGGCATTGTCCAAGTTTTTCATTTTGGCCCTCTGTGCATTTGAGTTTGACATCCCTGCTTTAGAGGCTGCCACTCTCACAGTATGATGTATGAGGCGTGGTGGTCGTGCCCAATAGTTTCAGCATTCTGAATTACAACTTTAATTGAAGCTATAACTGGCTACTCCTGCCCCAAATTGCCAGCCATCAGCTTATTAGGAGATAAACCAATGAATGTGCCTAATGTAATGATCAGACTATCTCAATTTATATTCCTCGCTGCTAGAATCCATATTGCTTCCAAACTGGAAGTCCTCATCTTTATGAAACCCAGCTTTTCTCCTACTGTGATTTCCCCATACCTCTGCTAGCTATATGTGTGTTCTGGTATGTCTCTCATCTAATCACTGCTCTACCCCCACCCTTCTTTATGACCTTGTTTACTCTGCCTTAAATACCCTGCATGTGGCTCAGTCTTAACTATCTGATATAGATGAGCAGAGGCCACTCCCCTCTGGTTCACAGCTGCCTGCATTTTGTAGCACATATATTGAGAGCAAAGAGACTTTAGTCTGTGTCCATCGCCTTAAGGGTCCCATTGCTTAAGTGTGAGATATGAATTACACCTGAAATGAACCTGAAGGGAACTGGATACTTGAACAGTGTAAACAATGTTTGTTTGTTTTCACTCTCACCCCCTTAATCCTTCACTTTTTACAACCACCCTAATCCCTACACCTAGTAATGAACTCTTCATCTCTCCCTCCATCCTCCCCATTCATCTCACCTCTTCCTCTGAACTATTCCTCAACATTCAATCCTGTGTCTCTAAGCACAGACAGCCACCTCATGCTCTCTCCTGCTCCCACCTACTAACACTTTCTCTGCTCCTCCTCACTGCTGGCAATATCTCCCCAAATCCTCCTCACCACATGCTAGTGATAGTCACTTCCACCTCCTATCCACGATTTATCACACACTCTCACAACCCTTCTAACCTCATACACATCCGCCCAGCCCCCACTCACTCCCCCAGTCCCACTAAAAGGAGCTCTTTGGAACGCTCGCTCCGTCTGCAAAAAACTTTTTTACATCCATGATCTTTTCATTACTAATAAACTTTCCCTCCTCGGTGTAGCGTCGGCGTCCCTGCCCTCTGCTAGGCAGGGACGCTGTTCCCCTCACCTCCCTGCTCCGAGCCCGGCGTCCTCCTCCCGCTCTGCTGGCAGCGCGCGCTCCTTCCCGGCCACCGTGCTTAGGGCGCGCGCTCCCTCCCTCTTAAAGGGGCCGCGCGCGCCGTCCTAAGGAGTCCCCGGCCAATGGCCGGAGGACTTCACCATATATAAGGCACCTCCTCCAAAATGGAGGTGCCCGAGCAATGTTGTTGCACTGTTCTACTCTGCTTCAGCCCTCAGGTCCCGTTGCCAGTTACCTGCCTGATTCCTGCCAGAGTCCTGCCAGTTTGCTGTCTGTTTCCTGCCTGATATTCCTGCTACCTGCTTGCTAGCCTGAGGTCCGACGGTCTGCCTTCCTACTCCTGTCAGTCTGTCTATGGACCAGCTTGGCCGCTCACCTGGGAGCGCACATCTGCTACCAGCCTGCTAGCCTTCCTGGAGGCTCCGCCGTCACGTGCTGTGACCACCTGCTATTCCAGAGACTCCTGCCCGCTCACCTGGGAGCGCTCCTCCGCTACCTGCCTGCTTGCCTACCTGGAGGCTCCGCCGTCACGTGCTGTGACCACCTGCTATTCCAGAGACTCTTGCCCGCTCACCTGGGAGCGCTCATCTGCTACCTGTCTGTTGGTCTTCCTGGAGGCTCCGCCGTCACATGCTGTGACCACCCGTTTATCCAGAGACTCTCGCCTGCTCACCTGGTAGCTCACGTCTATCATCTGCCGCCACAGGTCGTACCAATCCTTTATCCAGAGACTGCCCCGGTCACTTGCCGTGACCTCCTGCCCGTTCATCCAGAGACTGCCCCGGTCACTTGCCGTGATCTCCTGCCCGTTCATCCAGAGACTGCCCCGGTCACTTGCCGTGACCTCCTGTCCGTTCATCCAGAGACTGCCCCGGTCACTTGCCGTGACCTCCTGCCCGTTCATCCAGAGACTGCCCCGGTCCCTTGCCGTGACCTCCTGCCCGTTCATCCAGAGACTGCCCCGGTCACTTGCCGTGACCTCCTGTCCGTTCATTCAGAGACTGTCCCAGTCACCTGCTGTGACTGCCTGCCCGTCTACCCTGGTCGCCACCCGCTCCCTTACAAGGACCGCCCCCTTGTATAGTAGCTCAGAGGTTCCGCCTCCCAGACCCTTTACACTCGGCATCACCAAACCTGGCTCACTCCCTCTGACACAGCCTCTCCAGCTGCACTTTCATATGGTGGATTCCACCTTTCCTACACCACCTGCCCCATTGGCAAGCATGGTGGAGGAACTGGCTTTCTCCTGCCAGATAAGTGCTCCTTCACCCAAATCCCATTGCCACCCTCCATTACTCTCCCCTCTTTTGAAGGGCACTGTGCGCATCTACTCCCCCTCCAACCTCCAACTGGCTGTCATTTACTGCCCCCCAGGATCAACCACCACCTTCCTAGACCATTTCATCACCTGGCTACTTCATTTATTTTCCGCTGACATCCCCACTATCATCATGGGAGACTTCAACATCCCCATTGACACTTCTCTCTCAGCTTCCTCTAAGCTTCTATCTCTCACTTCCTCCTTCGGCCTTGCTCAATGGTCTTAAGCAGCCACTCACAAAGATGGCCACACTCTGGACCTCATCTTCTAACCTCTGTAACTCACCCCTCCCTCTTTCTGGCCACAACTTACTTTATCCACCCTCTCCTCTCCAGGGCAACAATCCACACGCCATAAACTAGCACACCCTCGCAGAAACGTCAATAACTCATAACTAACAGATAGGACATTCAGTGTCTCCCACTCACACACCACCTCTTCATCTAGCCCCCTAACTGTTGGTGCCCCCCAAGGTTCAATCCTAGGACCCCTCCTCTTCTCCGTCTACACCTTTTGGCTTGGGACAGCTCATTGAGTCTCACGGCTTTCAGTATCACCTCTATGCTGATGACACACAGATCTACATCTCTGGACCCGACATCTCCTCCCTACTAACCAAAATCCCGCACTATTTCATCCTCCTTCTCTGCTAGATTTCTAAAACTTAACATGGACAAAACAGAATTCATCATCTTTCCACCATCTCATTCATCCCCTCCACTTAACCTATCTAACAATGTCAATGGTTGCTCACTCTCCCCAGTCCCGCAAGCTTGCTGCCATGCGGTAAGCCTGGACTCCGATCTCTCCTTCAAACCACATATCCAAGCCCTCTCCACTTTCTGCCGAGTCAAACTCAAAAATATCTCCTGGACATGCACATTCCTCAACCGCGAATCTGCAAAAACACTAGTGCATGCTCTCATCATCTCCCGCCTCGTTTACTGCAACCTCCTGCTTGCTCTGTGGCCTCCCTTCTAACACTCTTGCACCCCTCCAATCTATCCTAAACTCTGCAAACCGACTAATCCACCTGTCCCCCCGCTATTCCCCGGCCTCTCCTCTCTGTCGATCCCTTCACTGGCTCCCCATTGCCCAGTGACTCCAGTTCAAAACCCTAACCATGGCACACAAAGCCATCCACAACCTGTCTCCTCCATAGATCTGTGACCTAGTCTCCCGCTACTTACCTACACGCATCCTCTGATCCTCACAAGATCTCCTTCTCTACTCCCCTCTTACCTCCTCTTCCCACAATCGCATACAAGTTTTCTCCCGTGCATCCCCCCTACTCTGGAACTCTCTACCCCAACATATCAGGCTCTCGCCTACCGTGAAAACTTTCAGAAGGAACCTGAAGACCCACCTCTTCAGACAAGCGTACAACCTGCAGTAACAGACGCTTCACCATACCGCTGCACGACCAGCTCTACCCTCACCTACTGTATCCTCACCTATCCCTTGTAGATTGTGAGCCCTCGCGGGCAGGGTCCTCGCTCCTCCTGTACCAGTCGCCGTCACGTTTTGTTCAAGATTATTGTAATTGTTCTTGTATGTATACACCTTTTCACATGTAAAGCACCATGGAATAAATGGAGCTATAATAATAATAATAATAATCATCTTTACAGCTATCAATTAGTTCAAGTATTAAATTACATTATCCTGTGTGAAAATTAAGCGCCATTAGCGGGCATTGTATAGCACGATTTGATCAGATGTGGGCACTGTGGCCATCCTTCTCCTATTATCCTGACGTAAGGAATTATTTATTATTTTCAACTGCTTTCTTTGGCCTGTAAGTGACCCATAGACTAATAGGAAGAAGTGTGTGCATTCTATGCCAATAAGTTACTTGAGATATTCATGCTTCTCAGACAGACGATGACCTTCTACAAGCCTGTAACCTTACATGTTGCATTAAGATATATAATAAAATTCAGAAAATGAACATATTTTTTACCACTTAATAGTTTATATGTTGCAATATATATATATTGCCCCCCAGTCAACCAGGGGGGTGCACGTCACTGGGTCACCCCTCTGGGTTCCCAGGAACTTGACGTTACATCAGCAGATGTCAGAGGAGGCTGCAGTCGGGGTGATGCGGAGTTAGCGGTCAGCGATAGCACAGGCAAAAATGACAATGAAAGTGATTTACAACAGGACTTTCCACTGTTTAAATCGATGGGGGCATTATTTATTGTAGCAAAAAACCTCTTTAAGCATTAATTTTGCCCACAAATGGATTTCAACAAGTTTAATACTTCTAAGAAGTGTTGTTTCAGATTATATTACCAGTCTGTGGTCTGTAGTGAAATTGCAGAGATCTGCTGCAAAAGGACAGGCCAGCAGTTGGGTCTGTTTTCAAGCATGCTGATAAATGGATGTGGGGGATTCCTATAAAAAAAAAAGAAGAATTAATGAAAAAAATTGTTGCCATGCCATACACAGTTGCATATTGACCTATAATACAACATTCTTTAGCAATCTTATCTATTCAATTCCACTTCTGTGGTTTTCTGGCTCATTTACAAATAAAGCAGATAAAATATAACTACTTTTTTCAGATTTGGTACAGCAATCTTTGTAGTTTCCCATTCACGTTCAATAGAGTGATCACTTTGAGGCTGGATGCACAAGGTGAAGATTCAATGCGGATTTTCCACACAGATTTACGTGCTAAAGTGAATACGTTTTTAAAAATCCCATCTACATTCTGCGGAAATTTTCTGCACATAAATTTCCCTGCTGTGTGGATTTTAAAATATGATGTACGTCAGCTCTTTGTGCGGATTTTATTGTGGTCTACACTTTTGCAATGCATAGTGTGAAATTCACAACACAATTTGAGTGTAACACAAGCAGATTTTGATGTGGAAATAACGTAGATACGCAGTCGAAAAGCAGCATCGAATCTGCAATGCGTATAGCCAGCCTTACAGTAGCATTCATTGTTATTGCCCACCTCCAGATGTATAAAATATAACATTCACATTGATAGAACATTTCTGTAATTGCTCTGTACAGCAGGAGCTCAATTCCTTCTGGTGGTACTTCATATAAGGGGGATATCCGGGATTTAAAAAAAAAGACTAACAGGCATGTAGTTACTAATAGGCAACTACCTGTCTGTTGTACCCGGCGCCTGTCATTGATCGCTCCTGCAGGAGATTCAGCTACACCCTGTCAACAGAGCAGAGCAGCGGTTTCTCTTCCCGTTGACAGGGCGGAACTACTGGTGTCATGCTGATTGACAGCCGGTTTCCCCCAATTAGGCAGCGGAGAGCCGGCAGTCAATCAGCATCACACCAGTAGTCCCACCCTGTCAACAGGAAGAGAAACTGACGCGCTCTTGGCGTGACGTCCGCGGAAGCCTGTGAGCGCTCTGTGCTCGTGGAGAATGGCGCCGAGCACAACAGGCAGGTACGTACCAACTACCTGCCTGTTAGGCACTTTTTTTTTTTTCCCAAGTCTCGGATATCCCCTTTAAAAGAGAGACAGTTAAGCAAATAAAGTTCAATATTTGTATAGCAAAACAATTTTTCCAATCACTTTTATATAGCAATTTTTTACACTTTTCAAGATCTATGCTTGCCTTCATTCAATGGGATACAATACACCCATATTTACTTTAATCTGTCCTGGTCACGTTATAACAGCAGTAGACATTTTGTTACATGTCATCGCTCTAAACTGCGTTATAACAAGCAGTACAACTGTTCTAACATTACGCGACCAGGAGAAATAAATGGTTCCAATTGACTGACAAAACAGAGAAACTCAAATTTCGATGAGCTGATGCAGAAAGTATATGTTACGGTGCAATTACTAGCAGAAGTGGTCACATGCCCATTTGTACAGAAGGGTAAGTTTGTAGACTGACGGGAGACCCGGGAAGTGTCAGTAGAGAAGCAGCGGAGGATCACTAAGGAGAGTAAGGTTTATTTTACAGCATACTGGAAGGTTTCAGAAATAAATTTCAGGGGTGGACAACCGCTTTAATATTTATGTAATTTTGTACCAAACACCCCCACCCCAACCTGCAGAAAATAAACACTGCGGGAAACTCTCTTAAAGTGAACACGTTTTTTCCTCAGAATTGAGTGATTCCATAATTTTTTCCCTCTGCTTGGTCTGAAAAAAATTACCCTTACTGAGTACCACATTTCTTATCTTGATTTCTTTTAGTGTTACTTAAAGCCCTAAAGTTGCCATTTGAAATGACTTTAGTTTTGTGCCATGCCTGTGATCTGCTTTTTTTCAACAACATTAAACAACTGAATGAACATCCTCCGAGCCCGGTGATTCCATAATTTTTTGCCAGGGGTTGTATATTCTGCAATCTGGTGCGTACAATAGGCCAGACTACTATATGCTGCAATCTGGTACATACAATAGGCCAGCCTACTATATGCTGCAATCTGGTACATACAATAGGCCAGACTACTATATGCTGCAATCTGGTACATACAATAGGCCAGACTACTATATGCTGCAATCTGGTACACACAATAGGCCAGACTACTATATGCTGCAATCTGGTACACACAATAGGCCAGCCTACTATATGCTGCAATCTGGTACACACAATAGGCCAGCCTACTATATGCTGCAATCTGGTACACACAATAGGCCAGCCTACTATATGCTGCAATCTGGTACACACAATAGGCCAGCCTACTATATGCTGCAATCTGGTACGTACAATAGGCCAGCCTACTATATGCTGCAATCTGGTACGTACAATAGGCCAGCCTACTATATGCTGCAATCTGGTACGTACAATAGGCCAGCCTACTATATGCTGCAATCTGGTACGTACAATAGGCCAGCCTACTATATGCTAAAATCTGGTACATACAATAGGCCAGCCTACTATATGCTAAAATCTGGTACATACAATAGGCCAGCCTACTATATGCTAAAATCTGGTACATACAATAGGCCAGCCTACTATATGCTACAATCTGGCACATACAATAGGCCAGCCTACTATATGCTGCAATCTGGCACATACAATAGGCCAGCCTACTATATGCTGCAATCTGGTACATACAATAGGCCAGCCTACTATATGCTGCAATCTGGTACATACAATAGGCCAGCCTACTATATGCTGCAATCTGGTACATACAATAGGCCAGCCTACTATATGCTGCAATCTGGTACATACAATAGGCCAGCCTACTATATGCTGCAATCTGGTACATACAATAGGCCAGCCTACTATATGCTGCAATCTGGTACATACAATAGGCCAGCCTACTATATGCTGCAATCTGGTACATACAATAGGCCAGCCTACTATATGCTGCAATCTGGTACATACAATAGGCCAGCCTACTATATGCTGCAATCTGGTACATACAATAGGCCAGCCTACTATATGCTGCAATCTGGTACATACAATAGGCCAGCCTACTATATGCTGCAATCTGGTACATACAATAGGCCAGCCTACTATATGCTGCAATCTGGTACATACAATAGGCCAGCCTACTATATGCTGCAATCTGGTACATACAATAGGCCAGCCTACTATATGCTGCAATCTGGTACATACAATAGGCCAGCCTACTATATGCTGCAATCTGGTACATACAATAGGCCAGCCTACTATATGCTGCAATCTGGTACATACAATAGGCCAGCCTACTATATGCTGCAATCTGGTACATACAATAGGCCAGCCTACTATATGCTGCAATCTGGTACATACAATAGGCCAGCCTACTATATGCTGCAATCTGGTACATACAATAGGCCAGCCTACTATATGCTGCAATCTGGTACATACAATAGGCCAGCCTACTATATGCTGCAATCTGGTACATACAATAGGCCAGCCTACTATATGCTGCAATCTGGTACATACAATAGGCCAGCCTACTATATGCTGCAATCTGGTACATACAATAGGCCAGCCTACTATATGCTGCAATCTGGTACATACAATAGGCCAGCCTACTATATGCTGCAATCTGGTACATACAATAGGCCAGCCTACTATATGCTGCAATCTGGTACATACAATAGGCCAGCCTACTATATGCTGCAATCTGGTACATACAATAGGCCAGCCTACTATATGCTGCAATCTGGTACATACAATAGGCCAGCCTACTATATGCTGCAATCTGGTACATACAATAGGCCAGCCTACTATATGCTGCAATCTGGTACATACAATAGGCCAGCCTACTATATGCTGCAATCTGGTACATACAATAGGCCAGACTACTATATGCTGCAATCTGGTACATACAATAGGCCAGACTACTATATGCTGCAATCTGGTACATACAATAGGCCAGACTACTATATGCTGCAATCTGGTACATACAATAGGCCAGACTACTATATGCTGCAATCTGGTACATACAATAGGCCAGACTACTATATGCTGCAATCTGGTACATACAATAGGCCAGACTACTATATGCTGCAATCTGGTACATACAATAGGCCAGACTACTATATGCTACAATCTGGTACATACAATAGGCCAGACTACTATATGCTAAAATCTGGTACATACAATAGGCCAGCCTACTATATGCTGCAATCTGGCACATACAATAGGCCAGACTACTAAATGCTGCAAAATGGACAATACTGGTGCATGCTACAATGGGCACATGCTCACAGATTATACTGTCTTCAGAGCATCCCGATAAAACATTGATCGAAAATATGGCAGCTTGTACTCGACTTAACATTGTACGTTAAGTTATAATGTTCACCCACAGCTTTTAAGTAAATCTTTAAGACTCCTATTTGTTCACTCCTTTTATTTTATTTTTTTTTATTATTAAAAAAGGAAATTATTTTACAAGACTATAGAAAGTTACACATACTAATTTTAGACAGTTTAACATAAAAAAAAGTACCAAACAAACAATTGCGGAAAAGCTAAAAAGCCATTTTCAGGAAAAATGGTTTCCTACTTTAAACAGGCCAAATCAGCCCGCATTCACTCGGCTGGAGCTGCAGAGAAAGCGAGCATTTAACTGCATGGTATAAGAGATAATTTAGTACACCAGCCAGCTTCTTTGTCCAGCAGCTAAGGCTTTTCATGGACAGAAATGAGAGTGCGCCGTGCAGGGGAAGGGGAGGAGAGAATCTCCAAATAAAGAGCAAGGGAACAGGATGTTACACGAGATTAGAGACTTAGCAGAAATTAATCGCAGACCTTCTAGTTGTGGAAATTGGCAAAAATGTTTGTGTGCCATCATGCTGAAGTCGGGAGAGCAGCCGGGCACGGTGAGCAGGTCTTAGGGTTCACTTTACCTTTATTCTTTGCAGAAGTAATGGGTATAACGCTGCAGTGAATTGATTGCGGATTCAGGCTGTGATAAGCACGTAATAACCTGCAAGAGGTAATACTGGCAAAAATGACAATTTAAGCTAATTTCACTCACCCGCAGAATAAATGTTCTCTTTATAAATCTGACAATAATACATAGTAAAAGGCATACCAACTGAAGCTGCCAGCTTTGTGCCACCTGATCGCCATGTTCTTTGCCAGTGATAGCATCTCAGCATTGTCACATGTAGGCTATGAAAACATTATCTATATATTTGTGCTACTATGTGAGCTGTGGCAGTATACAATCCCAGGAGGTCAAAATAAATGCAACTTCTATTGAAGGACGTCATCTGTCAGCATAATATACAAGTGTAACATAGAAGTGTACTGAAGAAATACTCAGCTAAGAATTATACCTGAATTGAACCTGAAGGGAACTGGATATTTAGTCACAGTAAACAATGTTCCTGTTAGTTTTCACTTTCTCCTCTATAGTCCTTCACTTTCTACTAACCCCTCTAATCCGTACTCCTAGTAGGGAACTGGTCATCTCTCCCTCCATCCTCCCCATCCACCTCACCTTCTCCTCAGAACTGATCCTCAACATACAATCCTGTGTCTCTAAGCACAGACAGCCACCTCATGCGCTCTCCTGCTCCCACCTACTAACACTTTCTCTGCTCCTCCTCAATGCTGGCGATATCTCTCCAAACCCCGGCCACCCCACCACATCCCCACAGTCACATCTACCTCTCATCCTAAATCAATCACAGATTTCCGCAACCTTTCTAACCTTGTACCCATCCGCTCAGCCCCCTATTCCCCAGTCCCACTAACAGGATCTCAATGGAATGCGTGCTCCGTCTGCAACAAACTTTCCTACATCCATGATCTTTTCATTACTAACAAATTTTCCTTCCTCGGAATCACCGAAACCTGGCTCAACCCCTATGACACAGCCTCTCCAGCTGCACTTTCATATGGTGGATTCCGCCTCTCCCACACACCCCGCCCCAGCAGCAAGCATGGTGGAGGTGTTGGCTTTCTCCTGTCAAATAACTGCTCCTTCTCACATATCAGATTGTCACCCTGTGCTACCCTCCCCTCTTTTGAAGTGCAGCGTGTGTGCACCTACTCCCCCTCCAACCGGCTGTCATTTACCGCCCCCCAGGGCCAGCTACCACCTTCTTAGACCACTTCACCACCTGACTACTCCATTTCCTTTCCGCTGACATCCCCACTATCATGGGTGACTTCAACATCCCCATTGACACTTCCCAATCATCTGTCTCTAAGCTTCTATCCCTCACTTCCTCCTTCGGCCTCGCTCAATGGTCTTACGCAGCTACTCACAAACATGAACACAAACTGGACCTCATCTTCACCCGCCTCTGTTCCCTATCTAACCTCTCTAACTCACCTCTCCCTCTTTCTGACCACAACCTACTTACATTCTCTACCCTCTCCTCTCCAGGGCAACAATCCCCCATCCAGAAACTTGAACACCCTCGCAGAAATCTCAAACACCTTGACCTACACTCACTCTCTGAATCCCTTCTCCCTCTTACAGACATAAACTCCTTACACGATGCAGATGCTGCTGCTGCTTTACACTACACCACAACAGCTGCAGCTCTCAATTTGGTCACCCTCCTCACACATACCAAAGTTTGCACAATCAACAGGCAACCCTGGCACACCATCCTGACTAAAGAACTGAGACGGGCTTCCAGAGTTGCTGAACGGAGATGGAAAAGGTCCCACTCCAACGAGCACTTCATCACATTCAAACAGTCCCTCACTACTTTCAAGTTCACACTCACTGCAGCAAAACAAACCTACTTCTCATCGCTCATATCCTCCCTGTCTCACAACCCTAAACAGCTATTCAACACTTTCAATTCTCTCCTGCGTCCCCAGCTCCCTCTCCCTCCCCACTCATTTCAGCTGAAGATTTTGCCTCATTCTTCAAGCAGAAGATTGACAACATAAAGGCAAAGCTTTTGCCATAAGTCCCCACAGCCCCTTCTCATAACTACTCAACTCTCCGCCTCCAAAACCAGCTTCTTCGCAATCACGGAAGATCAACTTTCCTCTTTACTCTCCAAATCACATCTCACTACCTGTGAACTTGACCCAATCCCGTTCCACCTCATCCCAAACCTCACCTCAGTCTTCATCCCAACCTTAACCCACCTCTTCAACCCGTCACTAACAACTGCCATCTTCCCCTCATGCTGCCAACATGCCTCGATCACACGCATCCTCAAAAAGCCCTCCCTTTACCCATCCTCTCTGTCTGCTATTGCCCCATATCACTTCTCCCCTATGCCTTAAAACTAATGGAACAACACGTCCATTTTGAACTGTCCTCCCACCTGTCCTCCTACGCACTCTGTGACAGTTTACAATCTGGCTTCCGACTCCATCACTCCACTGAAACTGCCCTAACTAAAGTCACCAACGACCTACTGACCGCCAAATCCAAGCGACGCTACTCTGTCCTCCTCCTCCTGGACCTGTCATCTGCCTTTGACACAGTGGACCATTCCCTCTTACTACAGACTCTCTCATCTCTCGGCATCACAGACTTGGCCCTATCTTGGATCTCCTCATACCTAACAGACCGGACATTCAGGGTCTCCCACTCACACACCACCTCCTCATCTCGCCCCCTATCTGTTGGTGTCCCCCAAGGATCAGTTCTAGGACCCCTGCTCTTCGCCATCTACACCTTCGGCCTGGGACAGCTCATTGAGTCTCACGGCTTTCAGTATCACCTCTATGCTGATGACAATCAGATCTACCTCTCTGGATCTGATATCACCTCCTTACTAACCAGAATCCCACATTATCTGTCCGCTATTTCCTCTTTCTTCTCTGCTAGATTCCTAAAACTTAATATGGATAAAACTGAATTCATTATCTTTCCCCCATCTCACTCAACCCCCCCACCTGACCTATTCATCAAAAGTCAATGGCTGTCCACTCTCCCCAGTCCCGCAAGCTAGCTGCCTCGGGGTAACCCTTGACTCTGATCTCTCCTTCAAACCTCATATCCAAGCCCTTTCCACTTCATGCCAACCCCAACTCAAAAATATTTCCCGGATCCACACATTACTCAACCATGAATCAGCAAAAACACTAGTGCATGACCTCATCATCTCTAGCCTCGACTACTGCAACCTCCTGCTCTGTGGCCTCCCTTCTACCACTCTCGCACCCCTGCAATCTATCCTAAACTCTGCTGCCCGACTAATCCACCTGTCCCCCCCGCTATTCCACCGCTCTCTCCCCTCTGTCAATCCCTGCAGTGGCTTCCCATCGCTCATAGACTCAAGTTCAAGACCCTAACCTTGGCATACAAAACCATCCACAAACTGTCTCCTCCATACCACTGTGACCAAGTCTCCCGGTACTTACCTGAACGCATCCTCCAATTCTCACAGGATCTCCTTCTCTATTCCCCTCTTCTCTCCTCTTCCCACAATCGCATACAATATTTCTCCAGTGCATCCCCCCTACTCTGGAACTCTCTACCCCAATACGTCAGACTCTCGCCTACCATGGAAACCTTCAAAATGAACCTGAAGACCCACCTCTTCCAACAAGCCTACAACTTGCAGTAACCCTCGCTGCACGACCAGCTGTCTCCTCACCTATTGTATCCTTACCCATCCCTAGTAGATTGCGAGCCCTCGCGGGCAGGGTCATCTCTCCTCCTGTACCAGTCGGTGACTCGTTTTTGTTCAAACTATTGTACTTGTTGTTTGCCATGTATACCCCTTTTTTCACATGTAAAGCGCCATGGAATTAATGGTGCTATAATAATAAATAGTAAAAATAATAATCCCAAACAAAAAGCAAGCCCTACATGTAAAGATGCCCAGTTACCTACAGTTTTACAGCATGTTCAGCAACGAGCAAAATATTGTTACAAGAAACGACTAACCATTAAATAGCTTAACACGTTTATTTACTAATTGCTCAAAAGCAACAAAAACACAATTTACCACTCTACAAAATCTATTTGTGTGTGTGCTATACAGATATGTACGAACAAAAAACTACATTCTCTCTAAAAGCAACTCAGTTAGTGAATTAAAACCACCAGCAGATCCAGGACTTTAAGGACTTTACCATAATAAATATATTTATAGAATTATAAATCCATTTTTCAATAGAGAACTCTCAAAAACAAAAAAACATTGCTTTAATAGCACTGTGTAGCCTGCACTCACCCTCAGCAATAACTATTAGACCAGATTGCTATAGTAAAAGCACAATTCATCTCCCGCTCCTTAAACATGTTTCACTACTATAGATAGAGCCTCTTTTTTCCTAACAGTGCTTTTTATGCAACTTCTTCAAGGGAAATAAGGCAGTGACAATGCTATAGATACAGCTTCTTCAGGGGAAAATGAGGCATTGACAGTTCTATACATGCAGTTTCTTCAGGGAGACAAGGCACCAACCATGGTATAGATGCAGCTTCTTCAGGGGTAATCGGGCACAGAGAGTGCTATAGATGCAGCTTCTTCAGGGGTAAGAGTACAGAGAGTGCTATAGATGCAGTTTCTTCAGGGGAAATAGGGCACAGAGAGTGCTCTAGATGCAGCTTCTTCAGTGAGACAAGGCACCGACCATGGTATAGATCCAGCTTCTTCAGTGAGACAAGGCACCGACCATGGTATAGATCCAGCTTCTTCAGTGAGACAAGGCACCGACCATGGTATAGATGCAGTTTCTTCAGTGAGACAAGGCACCGACCATGGTATAGATGCAGCTTCTTCAGTGAGACAAGGCACCGACCATGGCATAGATGCAGCTTCTTCAGGGAGACAAGGCACTGACCATGGTATAGATGCAGTTTCTTCAGTGAGACAAGGCACCGACCATGGTATAGATGCAGTTTCTTCAGGGAGACAAGGCACCGACCATGGCATAGATGCAGCTTCTTCAGGGAGACAAGGTACTGACCATGGCATAGATGTAGCTTCTTCAGGGTAACAAGGTACTGACCATGGCATAGATGCAGCTTCTTCAGGGAGACAAGGCACTGATCATGCTACAGATGGTCCTGACAGTGCTATAGATACAATGTCTTCAGGTAAAATGTGGCAGCAACATTACTATAGAGGCAGCTTCTTCAGTGGGAATTAAGGCACTGACCCTGCTATAGATGCAGCTTCTTCAGGGAAAAATGTTGCAATGACAGTTCCCCATTTCTCATGAAGAAAATTCATCTCCAACAGTGAAACATGTTGGGGGGGGGGGGGGGAGCATTGAATTGTGCTTTTACTACAACAATCCGGTCTAATACACATTGCTGAGTGTGACTGCAAGCTACTTATTGCTAAGAATGCAATGTTTATTTTGAGAGCATTCTCTCTATTGAATAATTGTCCATATGAGCAAAAGTTTTAGGCAGGTGTGGAAAAAATGCTGCAAAACAGGAAAGCTAAAAAAAACAGAACTATTAATAGTTGATTTTTATCCATTAAATTGCAAAGTAAATGAACAAAAGAGAAATTTATATCAAATCACTATTTGTTGTGACCACCCTTTCCCTTCAAGACAGCATCATCTTCTATGTACACTTGAACAGAGTCAGGGATTTTGTAGGATTATAGTCAGGTGTATGTGTAACTAACTATACCAGACAGGTGATAATGATCATCATTTTCATATGATCATTTAAAAATAGTCATTATAACTGAAACAGAAACAGCGGTGTAGGATGTGTAAAAATGTGAGAACGACGGATAAACTCAACAGGCAACGTGATGTAGAGGCATAGATCCTGATTCCAACTAGCCATCACTTACTGGGCTGCTTGCTGTCATCTTGAGAAAACCAGTTCTCTGAATGCTGAGCTGTGCATAACCCCGACCACACCACTGATTGACAGCTTTCTGTGTACACTGTGCATAGGCAGAAAGCTGCCAATCAGTGGTGGGTGTAGGGTTATACAGAGCTCATGAATATGGAGGACTACATGACAGCAGGTTTACCAGTTCTCTAGTCATAATCTCCTGCTGATGAAACAGTGATTTTATCAAAACTACAGCAAGGAACAAAGTAAGTGACACATTGCTAGAATCAGGATCTCTGTCTCTACATTATGCTCTCAGATTAGGTTACAAAAACCCGATGACATTCTGTTTAATAATCTAAGACCACAAATCTGAAATCAAAGGAATACCCAAGCATGTAAGCTAAAACTATGAATACAGTGAGACCACTACAGTTTTGAACATTTCTAAATGATGGGAAAATGAATTTAAAATATTTTTTCCATGATGATAAATGGAAATAGTGCCAACCCATCAAGTACCAGAGCGATGATATTCTGAATTTTTAGACTTTTGTGACTTGTGGGCTCAGATAGGCGACAAAAATTCCTCTTCCCATAGGTCATCGTCAGCCCATCAAAGATATGGGTTTGTTTTCTCTCAATAAGTTATGTTAGTGTAATGAGCTACGAGAAGTATTTCACTTTGCATGGCTTCCACCAACTGCAGGTGCATTAAAGACGAGGCAAAAATTATTAGAGCAGGTAAAACAATTCCTCAACATGGACCATGCCAGCGGCACTACACTGCAAAAATGTTACAGTAATTACAAAACAATGTGAACTACAAATCCAAGTACTAGTAAAAGCATTTATTAAAAATGAGATCGCCTTCCAAGGGGTTGCTCCACAATTTATTATAACATTTCTCTACTACATTAACCAAACATAACAAATTTTCAGTTGGAACCATTAAGATATTGCTGATACACCCTTGTTATGGCGAATCTGCAGTACTTTTTGCTCCCTTTAAGAACATCCATCCAAACAGTCCCGTGATGATTCTTCTCGTCTTCCTTGCTCAATACCAGGAATCAGTACATTACCAATGCACGAGGATCCTTTGGTGAGGTTACTAAGCATGTGTGGACTGGACACATTAAGTGGATGTACAGAGAAAGAAATGCACTATGCACCGTTACAAGTATGAACAAGCAATATCTGTGATTTTTTTTAATAAATTACTCCAATTTTCCATATCAAGTCATTACATTAAAAGACAAGCCTAAGGCATTGCCTAGGAAGCATTATGAAAAATCAAGTGTTTATTGTAAACTACCCATGGCTGACATTGAAGACTTACCAAATCTTATAAGTGCTCCCATATGTCTGGTCTCTATCTTTTTCCACATTTTTGGCTTCAATCTGAAGCAGTCGCCAAACACTCTTTACCAATCCCTGCAAATTACTAGAGGAAATAAAAACAATAAAAAAAAAAAAAAAAAGTATACAAGATTGTAAAAATATTGATTGTAAAATTAGATATATACACACGCGCAATATAAAAAGTCTACACACCCCTGTAAGAATACCAGGTTTTTGTCATGTAAAAAATTCATACTAAGAAGAATCATTTCAGAGCTTTTTCCACCTTTAATGTCACCTTGAATAAATACAATTCAACGGAGAAGTAAACTGAAAGTTTTGGGGGTGGGAAAATAAAAAGAACTAAAATACACTGCTCAAAAAAAATAAAGGGAACACTCAAATAACACATCCTAGATCTGAATGAATGAAATATTCTCATTGAATACTTTGTTCTGTACAAAGTTGAATGTGCTGACAACAAAATCACACAAAAATCATCAATGGAAATCAGATTTATTAACCAATGGAGGCCTGGATTTGGAGTCACCCCCAAAATTAAAGTGGAAAAACACACTACAGGCTGATCCAACTTTGATGTAATGTCCTTAAAACAAGTCAAAATGAGGCTCAGTATTGTGTGTGGCCTCCACGTGCCTGTATGACCTCCCTACAACGCCTGGGCATGCTCCTGATGCAGTTGCGGATGGTCTATGGGATCTCCTCCCAGACCTGGACTAAAGCATCCACCAACTCCTGGACAGTCTGTGGTGCAACGTGACATTGGTGGATGGAGCGAGACATGATGTCCCAGATGTGCTCAATCGGATTCAGGTCTGGGGAAAGGGCGGGCCAGTCCACAGCATCAATACCTTCATCTTGCAGGAACTGCTGACACACTCCAGCCACATGAGGTCTGGCATTGTCCTGCATTAGGAGGAACCCAGGGCCAACCGCACCAGCATAAGGTCTCACAAGGGGTCTGAGGATCTCATCTCAGTACCTATTGGCAGTCAGGCTACCTCTGGCGAGCACATGGAGGGCTGTGCGGCCCTCCAAAGAAATGCCACCCCACACCATTACTGACCCACTGCCAAACCGGTCATGCTGAAGGATGTTGCAGGCAGCAGATCGCTCTCCACGGCGTCTCCAGACTCTGTCACGTCTGTCACATGTGCTCAGTGTGAACCTGTTTTCATCTGTGAAGAGCACAGGGCGCCAGTGGCGACTTTGCCAATCCTGGTGTTCTGTGGCAAATGCCAAGCGTCCTACACGGTGTTGGGCTGTGAGCACAACCCCCATCTGTGGACGTCGGGCCCTCATACCACCCTCATGGAGTCGGTTTCTAACCGTTTGTGCAGACATGCACATTTGTGGCCTGTTGGAGGTCATTTTGCAGGGCTCTGGCAGTGCTCCTCCAGTTCCTCCTTGCACAAAGGCGGAGGTAGCGGTCCTGCTGCTGGGTTGTTGCCCTCCTACGGCCCCCTCCATGTCTCCTGGTGTAATGGCCTATCTCCTGGTAGCGCCTCCAGCCTCTGGACACTACGCTGACAGACACAGCAAACCTTATTGCCACAGCTCACATTGATGTGCCATCCTGGATGAGCTGCACTACCTCAGCAACTTCTGTGGGTTGTAGAGTCCGTCTCATGCTACCACGAGTGTGAAAGCACAACCAACATTCAAAAGTGAGCAAAACATCAGTCAGAAAGCATTGGTACTGAGATGTGGTCTGTGGTTCCCACCTGCAGAACCACTCCTTTATTGAGGGTGTC
This sequence comes from Phyllobates terribilis, assembly GCF_046119375.1. Classification (NCBI taxonomy): domain Eukaryota; kingdom Metazoa; phylum Chordata; class Amphibia; order Anura; family Dendrobatidae; genus Phyllobates; species Phyllobates terribilis. Next base: position 111,874,130 of record NW_027362761.1, on the reverse strand, counting down.
TTGATAATTGCCAATAATTTCCATCTATTGTCTATTCCATTTGCACAACAGCATGTGAAATTGATTGTCAATCAGTGTTGCTTCCTAAGTGGACAGTTTGATTTCACAGAAGTTTGATTTACTTGGAGTTATATTCTGCTGTTTAAGTGTTCCCTTTATTTTTTTGAGAAGGTATATATCTCTATATATTTATATCTCCACACAAATATGTATGCTGACGGAGAGTATAAAGATCCTCATCTCATTCAGATGCTAAGGTGTAATAGTACTCCAGATTAGTGCTAGGGAAAAGATGTGGTGTACAGGCACTTCTAAATGTGGAGAAGTTCACAGTTCACTCACGGTTTGATGCAAAACAGCATATAGAAATATTTACTTCACAAACATGTAAAGAAAAAAAAAAAAAGTCACATGAGGTATATGTGGTATGCAATAAATGACATTTTGTCCACTCAAATGCTTACCACTCGCACATATAGACAGAATGACAGGGATTTGAGCACAAATGTCAGGGTGAGTATATTTGGCCCGTGACGCCCCCACCTGGCATCGCACTTTCAACTATATCGGCATCCTAGATGCGATACAGTTGAAAACAATAATGGAGGAGGGAGCGTCAGTTGACGCTCCCTCTGCCATCATTCCCCCTTTGCGTCTGATGTATCAGCACAGAGGGTGCGAAGAGATCATTATAACGTGCCCGCTGTACCGAGATGTGAAGAAGATCTCAAGACATCATGAAGAGACTGGAGCAGCGGGGGAACGGGCAGAGGTGAATATTTTTTTTTATGTGGGGCCCATTATTCTGTACGGAGGACTATGTGAGGCCCATTATTCTGTACGGAGGACTATGTGAGGCCCATTATTCTGTACGGAGGACTATGTGAGGCCCATTATTCTGTACGGATGACTATGTGAGGCCCATTATTCTGTACGGAGGACTATGTGAGGCCCATTATTCTGTACGGAGGACTACGTGAGACCCATTATTCTGTACGGAGGACTACGTGGGGCCCATTATTCTGTACGGAGGACTACGTGGGGCCCATTATACTGTATGGAGGACTATGTGGGGCCCATTATACTGTATGGAGGACTATGTGGAGCCCATTATACTGAATGGAGGACTATGTGGAGCCCATTATACTGAATGGAGGACTATGTGGAGCCCATTATACTGAATGGAGGACTATGTGGAGCCCATTATACTGTATGGAGGACTATGTGGAGCCCATTATACTGTATGGAGGACTATGTGGGGCCAATATTCCATATGGAGGACTATGTGGGGCCATTATACTGTATGGAGGACTACGTGGGGCCCATTATACTGTATGGAGGACTATGTGGGGCCCATTATACTGTATGGAGGACTATGTGGGGCCCATTATACTGTATGGAGGACTATGTGGGGCCCATTATACTGTATGGAGGACTATGTGGGGCCCATTATACTGTATGGAGGACTATGTGGGGCCCATTATACTGTATGGAGGACTATGTGGGGCCCATTATACTGTATGGAGGACTATGTGGGGCCCATTATACTGTATGGAGGACTATGTGGGGCCCATTATACTGTATGGAGGACTATGTGGGGCCCATTATACTGTATGGAGGACTATGTGGGGCCCATTATACTGTATGGAGGACTATGTGGGGCCCATTATACTGTATGGAGGACTATGTGGGGCCCATTATACTGTATGGAGGACTATGTGGGGCCCATTATACTGTATGGAGGATTATGTGGGGCCCATTATACTGTATGGAGGACTATGTGGGGCCCATTATACTGTATGGAGGACTATGTGGGGCCCATTATACTGTATGGAGGACTATGTGGGGCCCATTATACTGTATGGAGGACTATGTGGGGCCCATTATACTGTATGGAGGACTATGTGGGGCCCATTATACTGTATGGAGGACTATGTGGGGCCCATTATACTGTATGGAGGACTATGTGGGACCCATTATACTGTATGGAGGACTATGTGGGGCCTTTATACTGTATGGAGGACTATGTAGGGCCTTTATACTGTATGGAGGACTATGTGGGGACCATTATACTGTATGGAGGACTATGTGGGGTCCATTAAACTGTATGGAAAACTACGTGGGGACGATTATACCGTAGGGAGCACTTCTTTTTGTGGCCATTATACTGTATGGAGGGCTGTGTGGGGATTACAGTTAGACATAGTGTGATATGGTCACCATTCTTTGTTGTGAGGATTGAAGAAGGGGGGTACAGTAGGGTCATCATACCATGCGTGTGGAGGGTAATGTGGAGGAATTCACTGTGGGGGTATCATACTGCATTTTCACACATCCTGATATTCTTATTACGTGTCAGGTTTGGGCACATTTACATCACAAGATTTCTCATTCGAGAGCTGTATGTATTAAAATGGAGGAGCACATAGACCCTAGAAAGAAATGGAACGATTGCACATTTTTTTTAATCCTGGTCTGGTACTTTAAACGTAGCAAGTCTGATGCGGATCAGAATTGCCCATTAAATATTTGAGGCAGATGGTAGCCATATGTTTTCTGATTGGGCCCTTAATAAGGAATTTTTAGATTCAGAACAACATAAAAAGTAAGATGTTAATAAAATGATACTTACCTGGCAGAAGGGATAAGATTCAGGACACCATTGAGAGCATAGGTGAAATCCGCCTGCTTCTGTTCTACCAATGTTACCAGAGCGTCACAACAGGCTGTCCTCACTACAACTATGTCACTGCTGCACTTCTCCCACAGGATATTCAAAGATGGAGTCTGGAAGCACACATTTTTACAAATTAAGGGTAATTACACCATTTTGCTGTTTTTTTTCATGCAACATTGTCATCCCTGTTAGCTTTTACTAAAACAAAAGTAAGCATTATCAATACAGAAGGAGAGAGGAATATGACATTTTACAAACCATTAAAACAGTCCGATTCTGAAAGCAGATCTGACACAATAATGTCAGTATAACTGTGTAATCCTTATATCTCAGTCCAGCTACTGAATGAGAGCACGAGTCCAAGTGTATTCCGCTCACACAGCCTGACTGACAGATGCAGCTTGTACAGAGAAGTGTGAGATCTCAGCAGGTAGGAAGGACACTTAGGAGCTGTCAATCAAAGTTAGGTTGAAGGGTACTAAAGCCTCATTCAGATATCAGTCATGCACTGTCTGTGTATAGATTGTGATGTGCAGTCTGGGCACAATCTCAACAAACCATAGGCATACCTGAGGCTGTCAAGTTCAGGTCAGGACACCTGCGACCACTTTGTGCATCGTGGTTCATATTAAGACTGTGTTACACGGATATCTGATAGCGCATCTACACTAAACTTCACAAATATTTAGAAAGGTTTAGGGAACATCAATTTTATTCAGAGTGCTTCTTAACGTGAACCTGTCAGCTGATATAAGCTATTCAAATTTCACAATACATACTGCATACATTATTAAATAGATCCCATAGACCTGATGAGGTTGTTGTATTTACTTTCCAAGCTCTTGTCAGAATAGCTGGTTTAACGTTAAAGTGATCCTGTCAGCTGATACATGCTGCACAATCCGTGACCAGCATGTACCAGGCATTGGCTGTAAGATATCAGTCAGATATGTTTGACTATGATACGCTGCAGAATTCCAGAAAAAAAAAACACTTTAATAGCAGTGCACGTTTAGCCAGAGAACTGTCCATCCAGGACAACGTTTCAGAATCAAAAGGACCTGGCTGACATAATAGAGACAGTGCCTGATACATGCTGCCCATGGATTCTATCAGCTGACAAGTTCACTTTAAAGTTAAAGAGTTTGCAAAGTAAGTACAACAACCTCATCAAGCCTATGAGATTATTTAATAACATATGTAGTATGTATTGCGAAATCTGATGACGGATCTGTTTGATTAGCTTTTTGATCTGTTGATCTGAAACATCAATATCATTTACAGCTTATATACATGTAAAATCCACATAAAAAACTGGAAAAACTTTTGATAAAGTTAAAGATTGTATTACATTGCATGCTATTGTAATCCTGCTGGTCACTAACCCATCAATCTTTCGACAGACACTACTCTAACAGCTTAGCTGATCTCCATAATGTAATGTTGTATGGGGCACTGACTTTTGGCAAATGAAGTTTTTTAACAGTACATTAATGTTGAGTTCCTGATATAAAACTACACTAGGACATAAGCAGATTACCGGGGGAAATCCATATCAGAATAAAGCATGGTCAAGGGCTCGGTACACTGTTCTACCCCGAGTCCACATGCAGTGCACTTGCCTTTAGTGTGATTGACAGCACTTGATTGCTAAGAGCGAGCGCTGCCCGAGTTGAATCCACGGCCCTGCACGTCTGCACTCGCATTGCAGGAGTGGTACAGGTGAGCTCATATGCTTCTCACGTCTTCAGCACCCGCTCACCGCAGACAGGATCACACAGTGACGGGCGGTCAGTGCAGACAGGAGAGCGGGACGAGAGAACGCTAGCACTGACACTGTGTAGGCAATGGCTGACTGGCCTCCGGCAGTGTGAATGTGGATGTGCAGGGCCGGTGATTCAATTCAGGCAGTGCTCGCTCTGGGCAAGCAAGAGTTGTCACACGAGCCAAGGAGAAGTGTGCAGCATATTGATTGAGGGGGTGGAACGGAGCTCTGAGACACCATTCATACTATAGAGCCCTCATTTAGATTTAAAAAAGAAAATGTTTTTCTGTACAATTAAACAGGTATGAGTTTTATAGATGCTTAAGTCCCCTACAAGACTGTATAAGTGGTTTAAAAGGAATCGGTCACCAGGTTTTTGTAATCTAATCTGTGCATAAATAGCATGATGTAGAGACAGAGACCCTGATTTCAGTGATATGTCACTTACTGGACTGCAGTTTTTATAAACACACAGTTTTAATCAGTAGAAGATTATCACTAGAGGACTATTAATCCTGCTGCCATGTAGTCCTCCATATTCAGAATTTCTGTATAACCTTACCCCCACCACTGATTGGCAGCTTTATATATACACACCGTGCATAGGCAGAAAGTTGGCAATCAGTGGTGCGGGTCGCAGAGAACTGGTAGACCTGCATCAGATAAAACTATGAATTTATCAAGACAGCAGCAAGCAGCAACGTAAATGATACCCTATTTCCAACATTGTATCTGTCTCTACATTATGCTGCTCTCATATGGGGTAGTTACGGATTCTCTTTAAATCGTGTTTTGGGGGTGACTGTCTCCCTTTAAACATATCTAAACCCACAGTGATATCTAATGGCCTGTTTCCATTGCTCGGACTATTACTTTTAGAAGTATCAAACATTGTTTATATTATTCAGTGGATTATTAATATTATTGGGCCTAATGATGCTTTCATATGGGCTATTATAGTTCATTAGTCATTTAGGGCACTATTTCAGATATGCATACATGGATAATACTGCTTTCTGGGTTTCTATTGTATTTGCTTACAGTATAACTGTCATATTTTATCTTTTAAAGGGAATCTGCCAGCAGGTTTTTGCTACCTCATCTGAGAGCAGCGTGATGGAGGCAAAGAGACTCTGAATCCAACGATGTATCACTTAGCTTACTGGGTGCAGCAGTTATGACACAATCAGAGTTCTTAGATATAGCAATGCAGCAGAGCTGAGAAAGCTAGCACCGCCCCCACCAAGTTCTGTATGTACATGGTCTATAGACAGTGAGCTGCTTATCACAATATGGGGCGGAGTCAGACTAGCATGTACAAGCTGCTGTACTCTGGACAATGATAATCACCAGGTGTTAAAACCTTCATTGTAAATAAACAACAGCATACAGCCTCACATGTGACACATCATTGAAATTTGTGTTTTAACCCCTACCACATGCTGTCCACAGGTTATATAGCAAAAACCTGCTGACAGATTCCCTTTAACTTTTGAAAGGGTCATTGAGACACTATGGAGAGGGGTTAGTGTTTATAGTGGGGAGGATCTCTTTTTTTTCTTATTATTATTTTTCCGTCTTGGTCTCCTTTGTCCTGCATCACTTTTTATCTTGTCTTCTCACATAGTCTCTGTTTTTATGTAGTAGATGATCATCTTTAAATATGCTCAATGATAAAAATAAGATGTTTTTTTACCCTTTTTTCTTTTTTGACTGGGGTTGCCATCATCATCCTCTTGTTTTGGTATGCTTGTAGATAGTGAGGGGGCAACAATGATTATGAATCGGAGGTAATTTTTGCAGGGTGTATAATGTAAGCTTTAAATACAGTATTTAGAATTAAAGCTATTTTGTAGGGTTCATTGACCTTTTTTTTTTTTTTAATCGTCACAATCAGCCCCCAGAGCACTAAATGAATTGGGTGTTGCTAACACCAGAACAGATCTAAGCACCTGTCTGGCCCATGATGCGCCTGCACAGAAGACATAAGATCTGATGATAGAGGGCCCTGCCTGTCCTACTTTGTTATGCTTGGCTGAAAAGCAGCAGATCTGGCGCTCCCTGTGCACCAAACATCCTGGGCTCATTAGCATTGGGTAAGTCTCATACAGTAAATGCTTTCTTTTGTATCTGGAAGCCGAGCTCATATTTCCGTCTCAGACAGAAAGACGCTGGTAATTTTCTCTAGTCATGCCATCACGGCAGAGATGCACTTTACTTCTGCTATTCGGCTTTCTTCTCTTAGAACATGATTTTCTTACAGATTTCTAAGTGGGTTTTCCTGCACCACTTCATACGGAAAGAAAAGAAATCAATGTCAGCCACATGTCAGTGCCACGATCCCTGCCCCACTCAACATTATGCACAAGAAAAAGAAGTAAATCTTAATGAGGACCAGTCACTTGCCATTGATATGGAAATGTGTTACCTGGTGTAAATATTCTCCTGAATCTGGCATCCTTTTTGCTCCCACGCCTCTCCTTTCCGGAGATATGACCCACTCTTCGTTTTATGTAAATTAGTCTTTTTAGCTAGCTGCGCATAATTAAGACTCCCATAGAGAAAATTAAATGATCACACCCAGTTGGCTAAAAAATACTAGATCTACATATACAGTTATATGAAAAAGTTTGGGCACCCCTATTAATCTTAAGCTTAATGTTTTATAAAAATTGGTGTTTTTGCAACAGTTATTTCAGTTTGATATATGTAATAACTGTTGGACACAGTAATGTTTCTGCCTTGAAATGAGGTTTATTGTACTAACAGAAAATGTGCAATCTGCATTCAAACAAAATTTGACAGGTGCATAAGTATGGGCACCCTTATCATTTTCTTGTTTTAAATACTCCTACCTACTTTTTACTGACTTACTAAAGCACTTTTTTGGTTTTGTAACCTCATTGAGCTTTGAACTTCATAGCCAGGTGTATGCAATCATGAGAAAAGCTACTTAAAGTGGCCACTTGCAAGTTGTTCTCCTGTTTGAATCTCCTCTGAAGAGTGGCATCATGGGCTCCTCAAAACAATTGTCAAATGATCTGAAAACAAAGATTATTCAACATAGTTTTTCAGGGGAAGGATACAAAAAGCTGTCTCAGAGATTTAACCTGTCAGTTTCCACTGTGAGGAACATAGTAAGGAAATGGAAGAACACAGGGACAGTTCTTGTTAAGGCCAGAAGTGGCAGGCCAAGAAAAACATCAGAAAGGCAGAGACGAAGAATGATGAGATCAGTGAAGGACAATCCTCAGACCACCTCCAGAGAGCTGCAGCATCAACTTGCTGCAGATGGTGTCACTGTGCATCTGTCAACTATACAACGCACTTTGCACAAGGAGAAGCTGTATGGGAGAGTGATGCGAAAGAAGCCGTTTCTGCAAGCACGCCACAAACAGAGTCGGCTGAGGTATGCAAAAGCACATTTGGAGAAGCCAATTTCTTTTTGGAAGAAGGTCCTGTGGACTGATGAAACCAAGATTGAGTTGTTTGGTCATACAAAAAGGCGTTATGCATGGCGGCAAAAAAACACAGCATTCCAAGAAAAACACTTGCTACCCACAGTAAAATTTGGTGGAGGTTCCATCATGCTTTGGGGCTGTGTGGCCAATGCCGGCACCGGGAATCTTGTTAAAGTTGAGGGACGCATGGATTCCACTCAGTATCAGCAGAATCTTTAACAATAATGTTCAAGAATCAGTGATAAAGTTGAAGTTACGCAGGGGATGGATCTTTCAGCGAGACAATGATCCAAAACACAGCTCCAAATCTACTCAGGCATTCATGCAGAGGAACAATTACAATGTTCTGGAATGGCCATCCCAGTCCCCAGACCTGAATATCATTGAACATCTGTGGGATCATTTGAAGAGGGCTGTCCATGCTCGGCGACCATCAAACTTAACTGAACTGGAATTTTTTTGTAAAGAGGAATGGTCAAAAATACCTTCATCCAGGATCCAGGAAATCATTAAAAGCTACAGGAAGCGACTAGAGGCTGTTATTTTTGCAAAAGGAGGATCTACTTAATATTGCACATTTTCTGTTAGTACAATAAACCTCATTTCAAGGCAGAAACATTACTGTGTCCAACAGTTATTACATATATCAAACTGAAATAGCTGTTGCAAAAACACCAATTTTTATAAAACATTAAGCTTAAGATTAATAGGGGTGCCCAAACTTTTTCATATAACTGTAGATAAGAGAGGGCCATGTTTGAGGAACAGAAAGGCATGGAAATAAAGGAAAACTACGACAGATTCAGCAGAACAGCGGCATATATACAGGTAAATAAAAATATAGCTCATATTCAACCCCTTCCATCAGAAGACATAATAGTCATATGTTGGGTTCCATATATGGATCCTCCTGTATACCAGGCAAATGTTGGCATCTGAAACTACAGCGACCAGAGCATTCTCTGATTGCTGTAGTTTAACCACTTAAATGCCGCCGTTAGCCTATGATAGCGGCATTTAAATTTTATCAGTGGAGGAGCATGCAGTCACCAGCTTCCACCGGCCACTCCCGACATGTACGTAGTGTACCGATCAGTTGTCACGGCAGCTGGGGGGGCATGTTTAAGCCCCAAGTTGACACCATTTTGGTAGCCCTGTAAAGCCAAGCCTGTGGGTGGACTTCATAGGAGAATGTCTTTTTCACTATATTCTGCATCTGCAATACTGTAGTAACAGCATTATATAGTAACAGCGATAAGAGATCAGACAATTGCAGGTTCAAGTCCCATAAGGGAACTAAAAAATAAAAATAAAAAGAAGTTCAAATCCCACCAAGAACAACATCTGCAAGGATTTTCTATCTTCTCCCTGTGTGTGCATGGGTTTCCTCCCACACTCCAAAGACATACTAATAGGGAATCTAGATTGGACGAGGAATTGGACGTGCTGCTGATGGTGCATGCAGAGGCCGAGGCTGTGGGCCAGGTGAAACTATCCCTGCTGCGGGAGCACAACACACACGCTCATCCACAAAACCTAACTTCCTGTCCCACTTTGAAGGGGCAGCGAGACACCACCCTTGAAGCCAGTACAGTGCGAAGAGGTGGTCGGATGGTTGACAGATAATGCTTCCAGTATGTTTCCCAGTACCACCCTGTCTTCCACGCGGTCCAGTCTCACTAGCTAAACAATGAGGAATAAATCATGGCACTCCTGGTTGGTGCTCAAGTAGGGTCCAAAATCAATAAAGTATATGACAAAACTTGGCACTCAAAATGAACGTATTTCTTGACTTTAATTGCAATCCATATAACAAGAACAAAAATAGACGTTTCGGTCTCAAATTGACCTTCCTTAGTGTACCGACTGCATAAGTAGAGAAGGTAAAGAGGAGAGGACATCGTGTTCAGTGAAGCAAGTGTTTCGGATTGCTTTAGAGAAAAACCCAAATAGGTAACGTTCTGAACGCGGCATCCACCGCTAGCTCCCATGACCCTCGCGTTATACACATTTTGGCCAACACTGATTACTGGTTGTTCACCCTTCTCGACACTCTCTACAAGGAGAACTTTCCATCTCTCCATCGTGCGGCGGAGAGGGCTCGTAAAATGGTGCAATACCAGAAGTTCCTAGTCTAACAATTAGTAAAAAAAAAATCCCACCTGACAAAGCTGGTGGCAGAGGTCATAGATCCTTGGGCAACCAAGGAGGAGAGAGGAAGGAAACGCACACTAGGTCCAACAGAGGCAGGGGAACCCCATCAAAGGTCTGGGACAGTTTTATTAGACCCTCCCAGCACCCAGGCACTGATATGCAAGGTAGTCTAATAAGGCGGGAAAAGTTTTTGAAGATGGTGAAGTAGTATTCAGCCGACTATACCAGCGTCCTCCGTGATTCTTTTCTGCCATATAACTATTGGGTATCCAAGCTGGACAAGTGGCATGAACTGTCCCCTCTACGCCTTGGAGGTGCTAGCCTGCCTTGCCGCTAGCGTTTTGCCATAGCGGGCTTTTAGTGCCGTCGGGGTCATAATAACTGATAAGCGCATCCGCCTGTGAACTGAAAATGTGGACAGGCTGACTTATCAAAATGAACAAGGCCTGGATTGGCCCAGACTTCTCAACTCCACCAGATGACAGTAGCGGAACATAAAGCCAATTCAAATGTTCCTTTTTTTTCCTGGTGTATTCCCATGCACCCCTTCCCACTCAAAAAAGGGTATATGGTTCTTGGTTTCTTTTTTCTTTTCCTCCTCCTCCAAAATATCAACAGGGTCATCAGGCGACCCTCACTCAAAATCCCCAGGGGTAGCGTTTTTCAGCTCTTGCACCTAGTGCATAGGCTTTATCAATCTAGGAGTCCCACTTCTTAAAAATGGGAAAAAATGTTTTATTCGAGGCCCTACTCTAAGTGTCTTCCAGGGTGTATTGCAGTCCCTCCTTCTAACTTTTGGCAGCCCTTGAACTTATTGCATAAGCTTTATGAGTCTAGGAGTCCTACTACATAACAATTCAATAGTCTTTGTGATTTTCAGAGTCCCTCCTTCATAAATTAAACAGGATGTGTCTGACCATGTCACATAAACCTTCCCGTCTGCCATAAAGACTTTATGACTGTGTGTACCGTTGCCAGAAAGCGAGGATCCCTACAACGTATGTGGCGCCCCTGAGGGTTCAGTCGCCACAGGGGTACTGCACCTCAGACCGAGGTGTGGTATCTCCTCTCCCAGGTAAGGATGGAGTACCACTCAGGACCCCAACCACACACAACACTACACCACTCCAGTTCTGAAGGGGGCCTAAAGCACCATAGTGCAGCCCCGGGCCTGAATGGAGGAGTTGGGGGGGGGAACCATGTAGTGAGTGAGGGTGGAGGAAGCATTTACTTAAGCACTTAATTAGAATTCTATATAACTGGAGGCCATTTTGATAACCGGGTCTTTGGTCGTGGGTCTTTGGGATGGCTAGTCAGCACAAGGCTGCAGCCGGCTGAGGGTCCACGGTTCCCGGTATCAGGCCTCGAGACGGGGGATCGGGGCAGAGTTATAACTGACTCTGTCCCCGGTCAGAGTCCAAGCAAGAAGGTCCAGGAGGGGAGCAGAGGAGATAGGCTCCACAGACGAAAGGATCTCAGGGGGTGCGGACGGAGCGGAGTCGCCACCTGCATACCTTATTCTGGCCCAGCCAGACAGACCCTGCCGCAAGAGGGGGTACCGGTCCCCGATTATCTGACTTTGCACTTCACGTCTCTGTCGGAAAAGTCCGGAGGCTTACGTGGATCCCAGGGGGATAAGGACGGAGCGGAGTCGCCCTAATCGGAGTTTATCCAGAGGGACCCGGCCTTACGTCACGTTCTCACCACAAGTCACCAAAAAGGGCACCCAGTCGGTCCGGGAACTATACGTTACCCACAAGGGACATCGCAGTACCCGTACGGGACTCAGTGGGGGACACAAGGCGGGAGAAGTTCAACTAGAGAGGAACACACAAGAGCGGGGGTCCTGACAAGTGCTCCTGAACTACCTGGAGTGTGCTGAACCCCACCCTGGCGGCCGCAGCTCGCCGTGTGACAGCAGAGAGAAGCTCTGAGCTGAGAAAACACTACCGTGAGTAAAAGACTTGGATGACTTCAACTACTGCCTCGGTCTGTTCTTTCCTCCGCAGCTCTGCACCCGCCAACGCTCAATTCTACACTCCTCTCTACACTGTCCTGAGGCCTGCTCCACCTGTGGGGAGCCGAACCATCCATAGCTGCCCTGACACCTGCCTCGGAGGACTGTTGCAGCGCTGGTGACCTTCACCAGACACCACAGGTGGCGTCACGAACATTCCCCTTTCCCATACACCTTTTCCCCTTTTTCCTTGCTTTTAAGAGTGACCCCAGGGTACGGGCCCGGTAGCCGGCCACCGCGACATCCCCCGAAACCAACAACAAGGCCCGGGTGCCAAGTCATCCCCAACCCCTGGGCGTGTCACATATATGTTTAAACATACCGCATTTTTCAGACTATAAGACGCACTTTTTTCCTCCAAAATTTTAGAGGAAAGTGGGGGGTGCGTCTTATAGTCCGAATACTATATACATGGCTGTGCGTGGTGGTGGGTATGGGGGAGCGGCAACAGGTGATCAGCGGGGCACAGGAGGCAGCAGCAGCCTGCTGCAGCCTACGCTGTGGCCGCTACTAAAGAAAATGAATATTCCCTGCTCCCCACGCCCATGGGCGTGGTGAGCAATGAATGTTCATTTCTCTTAATAGCCGGCACACTGGAGCCGCAGCGCGGCTCCTGCTGCCGCTCTGCAGTCTGTGTGCCCGCTATTAAAGCTCATGAATATTCCCTACAACCCACTCCCATGGGTTGTAGTGAATATCCATGGTTTTTAATAGCAGGCACACTGACCACAGAGCGGCAGCAGGAGCCGCGCTGCGGTACAGTGTGTCGGCTATTGAACAGACTGAATGGTCACTGCTCCCCACGCACAGAGTCCCAGCATGGGGAGCAGTGACTATTCCAGCACAGCGTCTCACACTGTGTGAGGGCGCATGGCAGGGAAGCCATGCGCGTCCTGCCATGCGTGGCTCGCATAGTGAGAGTGTCGGCAGCAGAGCGGGACAGCGCTGGAGGAGAGAGGAGGTGAGTATGATGGTTTATTTTTTTTTTTGTAGGCAGCGTGATGGGGGCTCAGAGGGTGCCATGCCTATGCATACCAGGATGGGGGGCTCAGAGTGCCATGCATACCAGGATGGGGGCTCAAGGGGTGCCATGCATACCAGGATGGGGGCTCAAGGGGTGCCATGCATACCAGGATGGGGGCTCAAGGGGTGCCATGCATACCAGGATGGGGGCTCAAGGGGTGCCATGCATACCAGGATGGGGTATAAAGGGGTGCCATGCATACCAGGATGGGGTATAAAGGGGTGCCATGCATACCAGGATGGGGGCTCAAGGGGTGCCATGCATACCAGGATGGGGGCTCAAGGGGTGCCATGCATACCAGGATGGGGGCTCAAGGGGTGCCATGCATACCAGGATGGGGGCTCAAGGGGTGCCATGCATACCAGGATGGGGACTCAAGGGGTGCCATGCATACCAGGATGGGGGCTCAAGGGGTGCCATGCATACCAGGATGGGGGATAAAGGGGTGTCATGCATACCAGGATGGGGGATAAAGGGGTGTCATACATACCAGGATGGGGGATAAAGGGGTGCCATACATACCAGGATGGGGGATAAAGGGGTGCCATACATACCAGGATGGGGGATAAAGGGGTACCATGCATACCAGGATGGGGGATCAAGGGGTACCATGCATACCAGGATGGGGGATCAAGGGGTATCATGCATACCAGGATGGGGATGAGGGCCAGTTATACCAGGATGGGATGGGGGCCACTTATAGCAGGAAGGAGTGGCCATACACACCAGGATGGAGGATATTCAACAGAATTGGGGGACATTACCCCAATACCAGTGTCAGCAGCAGACCCACTCCACCATAAAAGGGCATCATGACCACATTTTTTGCTTACATTTTTTTTCCTATTTTCCTCCTTTAAAACCTAGGTGCGTCTTATAGTCCGGTGCGTCTTATAGTCCGAAAAATACGGTATATATTTTGCTAGTACTACCACATGTAAATTGTTCCTTTCTATTTGGCAATTCATGGTATACTTCATTTTTAGTCATGTTATATGATCATATCGTGATCCCCCTAGGAATTAAATGGATTTAGGATCTCTTCAGGGGGGTCACCATCTAAGTTGCCAGAATTGACTGTATGATGCAACTGCATAAACTGTACTACAGAAGTTTTCCGCAGGAGAGGAAGACGCTGATAGCCCATATAAACGATAACGATGATGACTGCGCAGTGCCTGTCACACAAGTATAATGGAGGAAATGACAGTTCAGCCTCCCTGACTGTATACTTATTTAGGAGAATACATAGGGGAATATAATCACACTGTTACCATAACAAACAGAGATGATACTGGCTCCAGCAAGTTATGTGATGCTGTGCTGATACTCCAGAAACTGATAGCAGAGCATTGAGGAAAAAGAGGCAGAGGGAAATCCGAAATTCGAGATGGAGTTTGAACACAATAAAACAGTGATTGAACTACACAGAAATTAGTACACTGTATGTATGAGAAATGCAGAGTGACACAATCAGGTGGAGGGGTGCTTCTTTAAAGAGAACCTGACAGCTGAGACATACATGCTGCCCCTGGATCGAGCAGCATCAGGCACTGGCTGTATGATCTCAGTCAGGTATGTCTGAATCGGAAACACAGCAGCGTTTCAGGGAATATCATAATTTAAAAGCAGCTGGGGACCCAGCAGCAAGGGAGACTAGTCAGAGAGGTGGATCCCCATAGGTTTCTATTCGCAGGCTGCCCTGGAGTGACCGGTCTCTGTCTACGTGTGCATATCAGGAGAGACCTGTCAATCCAGGCAGGGAGAAGCCGCCAGGAACCCACCTGTCCAACTAGTCTCTAGCGTGGCTTGGCCTCAGGTGTCTTTTAAAGTATGTCTTCTCTGAAACTCCACAGCGTTTCAGAATCAAAACATACCTGGCTGAGTTCATACAGCCATTGCGTGGATCGGGCAGCATGAATCAGCTATCAGGTTCTATTTAAGTAAAATAACTCCACGTGGCACAAAAAAAAATCTATTTCTCATTCATCATTTCCACAGAACCATTACAAATTGCTAGTCTACCATTTTTTTCCATGCATTTAACAGGCAGGCACAGGGGCAGAACAGTTCTCTAATTCAAGGAACAGCAAGAAACAATCATTCAGCAACCAACTCAAATCACTGCTTTGTGGTGCTCTGTAAGAATGACTTCAGTTATTGGAATATTAAACTTAGCTCCACCAAGTAAGTACTGCCATATTGGTGGCCACCTTCAAGTTATTCTTTCATAAATAGAAGAAAAACATAAATCTCAAATTTTAGTTGTAAATTCTAATTTACTAATATATTGCTAATTTATTTTTTTATGTGGAAAAACCTCTTATGCCAAATTTTTTAACTATGAAAATAATTAAATAGACTGCATGTAATAATATTCATGCAATAGTTGCAATTTGTACAGCCTAATCTTTCAGAATCACACTTTTACCTGATTTGAAGATTGTTTGATTATCCCAGAAGAAGCATTTTCTTTTAGAACAGAAGCAACCAAGTGGGCAACTGCCTGTAAGCGAGAAAATAAACATCACAACAAGGAACAGAAATCACACATCAACATATAAAGTCATGGCTGAAAGGGTTGGCACCCATGAAATTGCTCCAGAAAAATAAGTATTTCTACCAGAAAATTATTGCAGTTACACATGTTTTATTATACAAGTTTATATTTCATTTGTGTGTATTGGAACAACACAAAAAAACTGAGAAAAGGCAAATTGGACATAATTTCACACAAAACCCCCAAAATGGGCAGGACAAAATTGTTGCCAACTTTCCAAAATTGTGGGTAAACAACTGTATTTCAAGCATGTGATGCTCATTCAAACTCACCTGTGGCAAGTAACAGGTCTGAGCAATATGAAAATCACACCTGAAACCAGACAAAAAGGGGAGATGTTGACTCAATCTTTGCATTGTATATCTGTGTGTGCCACACTAAGCATAGAGAACAGAAAGAGAAGAAGAGAACTGTCTGAAGACATGAGAACCAAAATTCTTGAAAAATATCAACAATCTCAAGGTTACAAGTCCATCTCCAGAGATTTTGATGTTCCTTTGTCCACGGTGCACAACATAAATCAAGAAGTTTACAACCCATGGCACTGTAGCTAGTCTCCCTTGACGTAGACGGCAGAGAAAAGTTGATGAAAGGATGTTATGCAGGATAGTCCGCATGGTGGATAAGAAGTAGTGTTGAGCGAATTTGTTCGGCATTTCAAATTCGGGTTCGGGGTTCCAGCTTGTTCGCGCCAAAAAAAATGGCTTCGCCCATGAACATCCCTGATTTGCGGCGCTGTCACGCAGATAACATCTGCACACAGTCTTGAAGAAACTCGGCAGGGAGGTTGTTCTAAACATCTTTTAGAACTAATCACAGATCTTCTGTACACAAATCCTTATTTCTCTTTATGCAATCCCAGACATATGTGGGGGCCATATCATCACTTCCAGGACTTCTTGTTCTTCTTTACCATAAAGATATTTCTTACTTAAATTGCTGTATGTTTTGGGTTGTTGTTCTGCTGAAGTATAAATTTGGAGTGAATCAGACCCCACCCTGATGGTATTGCATGATGGATAAGTATCTGCCTGCATTTCTCAGCATTGAAGATACCAAGAGTTGGGCCACATTGATGACCGTAGAAGCAGTGGTTGGCCAAGAAGAAAGACACATCATTATTACTTCCCTTGGAGATCGTAAGATGTCCAGCCGTGCCATCAGCTCATAACTGGCAGCGACCAGTGGCACCCAGCTACACCCATCTACTGTTTTAAGAAATCACCATTATGGAAAAATTGAGGCAAAAACCATACCAGTAAGGTATGTGCACACTACATCTTTTCCAGACGGATTCCACCTTCAATCCAGCTGAAAAAGCAACACAAAATTGCTGTAAAAATAATGCACAGCACTAAAAAAAAAGACATTGCTGCGCATATGCTTAGTCTTTTGTCACTTCTTTCAACAGCTTCAGAATTCGGAAACCATGAAGAGGTTAAACGGAAGTAGCATATTCGCTCTTCGGATGGCTTCAGCTTGGAAGCCACTCGCTGGTTAGAATTTAAATTACAGAATAAAAAGTTGCCAGCGGGCGGTGGAGTCACAACAAAAACAATGGCTAAACCACCAGCAAAGCTGCTTCAATAAAAAGACTTTTGCCTAGGAAAACCATAACAAGTGCATCAGCATTTTAAAGACATTGAGTGCACATACCCTAGAAGTGGTTTCTGACTTTCTCTTGATGTGTGATTAGTTAAAAGGTGAGGAGAGTGAAGCCACTAACAATGTTACATGAGCCCCGGGAGAACGAGTGCCAACAAAGCTGGAAAGGCGCCGAAGGTGAGTATAAGGCTATGTGCCCACGATGCAGAAATGCTCAGGATTTTTCCTGAGCGTTTCTGCATCTCCCTGGCAGAAAAAAAAACGCATGCGGATTGTACATGCGTTTTCCTGCCAGGGACAAGCGGATGTGAAGTGTTCTTCACATGCATTTCCACATGCGGGTTGACAAGCGCTTTCCAAGCGATTTTACCATCACTTGGAAAGTGCTTTACAACTTGGTCACACTATATAAATCCATGCAAACAGCATGGATTTATATAGTGTGACCGAGAGAAAGTCAAAAAATAAAAAAATATATACTTACCCTCCGATGGACCCGCGCTGTCTTGCTTCGCTCGGTCCCGGCTGCCGGCAGCAGTAGAGTGAAGGACCTGCCGACGTCAGAGTCGCGTGACCCGTCACATGACTCTGACGTCAGCGCAGGTCCTTCAATCCACTGCAAAGTGCCGGGAAGCAAGGAGGAGCGCAGCGCGGGCCGCCAGAAGGTAAATATACATTTATTTTTTTATTTTATTCTTTTTTTACAGCTTTTAATGGTACCTGGGTGTGGAGGAGACTCTCCTCTCCTCCACACCCGGGTACCATCCGCATATTAGAACGCGCCAATTACGCAAGTACAGATGCAGTCTTGCGGAATTGGCGCGTTCTAATACAAGTCAATGGCGGCGAAAACGCAGCACTTCCGCAAAATAATTGGTAGTGCTGCGTTTCTTTCCGCAATGATAATCCGCAGCGGAAATTTCCGCAGCATGTGCACAGCACATGCGGATTATCATTGGGGAACATGGCAGACCTTCTACCATGCGTTTTTTAAGCGTTTCTGTAGCGTTTTTGCCGCTGCGAAAACGCTTAAAAAACGCATCGTGGCACACAGCCTTAGTGTTGTTATTTTACTGGGGGCAAACATGCTGACTGAGACGGGGTTGTCCGAGTAGTTTACAACCCCTTTAAAGGAAAAATTGTAGACAAAAAGGCCATTTGTTAAATTTAAAAAAACAAGGCCAAGTGAATCAATTATGCATGAAAACCAGAACTGGGGTGCAGAGAAATGTCTGCTGGTGCTCTGGACTGATGAGTCAAATTGTGAATTATTTAGCTACAACAGAAGGCAGTTTGTTCGCTGAAGGGCTGGAGAGCGGTACAATAATGATTGACTGCAGGCATCAGTGAAGCATGGTGGCGGTTCCTTGCCAGTTTGTGGCTGTATTTCAGCAGAGTTAGAAACTTGATCTGGATGAAAGGTGTCTTCAATGCTGAGGAATATAGACAGATACTTACCATCCGAACTCATTGCTGGCTACTTCAGAACTCTCCAGCGCTTTGTTTATATCCATATCTGGACGCTTCTTGAAGTATGTTTGGGGTCATTGTCCTGCTGGAAGACCCATGACCTAGGATGCAAACCCAGTTTTCTGACACTGGGAAATAAATTGCGACCCAAAATCCTTTGGTAATTTCAGATTTCATGATGCCTTGCACACAGTCGAGGCAACCAGTGCCAGAGGCAGCATAAAAAACCTCTGGAGAAGGACCTGTAACCTTGAGATTGTTGATATTTTTGAACAATTTTGGTTCTCAAGTCCTCAGATAGTTCGCTTCTCTTTCTGATCTCCATGCTTCGTGTGGCACACACAGACACACAATGCAAGATTGAGTGAACTTCTCCCCTTTTTATTTAGTTTCATGTGTGATTTTGTTATTGCCCACACCTGTTACTTCACTTGCCACAGGTGAGTTTCAACGAGCATCACATGCTTGAAAAAGTTTTGTCTGGCCCATTCTTGGGGTTTTGTGTGAAATTATGTCCAATTTGCCTTTTTTGCTCTGTTTTTTTGTGTTGTTCCAATACACACAAAGGAAATAAACATGTGTATAACAAAACATGTGTAATTGCAATAACTTTCTGGCAGAAATACTTCATTTCTAGAACAATTTCAAGGGTGCCAACATTTTCGGCCATAACTCTATGTATACATACACTCCTTAACGTCAAAATAGCAACACCGATAAAGTTATTGGTCCAGGTATTCTGAAAATCATAGGATTGACAGACATATTAAGGATATGCAAATCATGAAAAAACAGAAACAAAATTTACAAAACATATAAATTTCTTCATTATCAATTATGAGCGTCATGGGGAAAAATACACACACTTACACACCTTGGCATGGTGATTAACACGCCTATTCATCCAGTGTCACAACTATTCCTTCTTGGTGATGAAATTTCAATGTCGAGGAGTGTATAGAATTTATATATGCAAGTTTGTGTGCGCATGTGTAATAAAATTATATATATCTATAATATAACCGGCCAAGCGTCCCTCTATCTGAAGCCTCTATAGACTGCGCATGCGCGACGCGCAGTCTGGCTCCAGACAGAAGAAATCATGGAGCCTTTACAGGTAAGAGGAGTGTATGGCGCCGGAGATCGCGGTATGCGTAGAGACTGAAAGCATACCGCGATCTCCGGCACCATACTTACCTGACCGGGAGGAGATTTGCCGCGGCTCCTCTCTTCTGGCCGGAGACCGGGGGTGGAGTGAAGGCGTCGGAATCGGCGCATGCGCATAGAACTATCCGGCGCCATTTTACTAAAGACACATTTGCAGTGTCTCTTCAGCAAAATGGCGCTGGACAGTGTGGTGCTCCGGCGCCGCACTCACCCGGCCTCCGGCAGAACAGGACACAGCAGCGCGGGAGCACAGGGAAGAAAGGTGGAGTATAAGTGTTTATTTTTTTTGTATGTGTGCAGAGGAGTACTATGCATACCAGGATTGGGGGGGGGGTGAGGGGTACCATGCATACCAGGATTATGGGATGAGAGGTACCATGCATACCAGGATTGGGGGATGAGAGGTACCATGCATAACAGGATTGGGGGATGAGAGGTACCATGCGTACCGGGACTGGGGGATGAGGGGTGCCATGCGTACCAGGATTGAGGGTGAGGGGTGCCATGCATACCAGGATAGGGATGAGGGCAGCACATAACGGGATGGGGGAACAGGATTGGGGAGCACAAATACCAGGATGGGGGCAGCACATACATACCAATAAAAATGTATGTAAATATATATATATATATATATATATATATATATATATATATATATATATATATATACATATACATATACACACACACATATACACATATACAGTACAGACCAAAAGTTTGGACACACCTTCTCATTTAAAGATTTTTCTGTTTTTTCATGACTTTGAAAATTGTACATTCACACTGAAGGCATCAAAACTATGAATTAACACATGTGGAATTATATAGTTAACAAAAAAGTGTGAAACAACTGAAAATATGTCTTATATTCTAGGTTCTTCAAAGTAGCCACCTTTTGCTTTGATGACTGCTTTGCATACTCTTGGCATTCTCTTGATGAACTTCAAGAGGTAGTCACTGGAAATGGTTTTCACTTCACAGGTGTGCCCTGTCAGGTTTAATAAGTGGGATTTCTTGCCTTATAAATGGGGTTGGGACCATCAGTAGTGTTGTGCAGAAGTCTGGTGGATACACAGCTGATAGTCCTACTGAATAGACTGTTAGAATTTGTATTATGGCAAGAAAAAAGCAGTTAAGTAAAGAAAAACGAGTGGCCATCATTACTTTAAGAAATGAAGGTAAGTCAGTGCGAAAAATTGGGAAAACTTTGAAAGTGTCCCCAACTGCAGTTGCAAAAACCATCAAGCGCTGCAAAGAAACTGGCTCACATGATAACCGCCCCAGGAAAGGAAGACCAAGAGTCACCTCTGCTTCTGAGGATAAGTTTATCCGAGTCACCAGCCTCAGAAATTGCAGGTTAACAGCAGCTCAGATTAGAGACCAGGTCAATGCCACACAGAGTTCTAGCAGCAGGCACATCTCTTCAACAACTGTTAAGAGGAGACTTTGTGCAGCAGGCCTTCATGGTAAAATAGCTGCTAGGAAACCACTGCTTAGGACAAGCAACAAGCAGAAGAGATTTGTTTGGGCTAAAGAACACAAGGAATGGACATTAGACCAGTGGAAATCTGTGTTTTGGTCTGATAAGTGCAAATTTGAGATCTTTGGTTCCAACCACCGTGTCTTTGTGCGACGCAGAAAAGGTGAATGGATGGAATCTACATGCCTGGTTCCCACCGTGAAGCATGGAGGAGGAGGTGTGATGGTGTGGGGGTGCTTTTCTGGTGACACTGTTGGGGATTTATTCAAAATTGAAGGCATACTGAACCTGCATGGCTACCACAGCATCTTGCAGCGCCATGCTATTCCATCCGGTTTGCGTTTAGTTGGACCATCATTTATTTTTCAATAGGACAATGACCCCAAACACACCTCCAGGCTGTGTAAGGGCTATTTGACCAAGAAGGAGAGTGATGGGGTGCTACGCCAGATGACCTGGCTCCCACAGTCACCAGACCTGAACCCAATCGAGATGGTTTGGGGTGAGCTGGACTGCAGAGTGAAGGCAAAAGGGCCAACAAGTGCTAAGCATCTCTGGGAACTCCTTCAAGATTGTTGGAAGACCATTTCCGGTGACTACCTCTTGAAGCTCATCAAGAGAATGCCAAGAGTGTGCAAAGCAGTCATCAAAGCAAAAGGTGGCTACTTTGAAGAACCTAGAATATAAGACATATTTTCAGTTGTTTCAGACTTTTTTGTTAAGTATATAATTCCACATGTGTTAATTCATAGTTTTGATGCCTTCAGTGTGAATGTGCAATTTACATAGTCATGAAAATACAGAAATATCTTTAAATGAGAAGGTGTGTCCAAACTTTTGGTCTGTACTGTACATACACACATATATATTATATATAATATATATATATGTTCAGTTAGCATGAAATGCTTTATCTCCTGCTGTGTGCCTGTATGCAAGTGTGCCTTTACTTTTTTTTTTTTTTACTGAATTTGGTATTTAGAACTACCCAGGATGACATTTCTGAGTTGTCTGAAGTTCACATCAAAACTATGGGGATGCCGGATTTTTGCTAAAATACACTGCTCAAAAAAATAAAAGGGAACACTCAAATAACACATCCTAGATCTGAATGAATGAAATATTCTCATTGAATACTTTGTTCTGTACAAAGTTGAATGTGCTGACAACAAAATCACACAAAAATCATCAATGGAAATCAAATTTATTAACCAATGGAGGCCTGGATTTGGAGTGACCCCCAAAATTAAAGTGGAAAAACACACTACAGGCTAATCCAACTTTGATGTAATGTCCTTAAAACAAGTCAAAGTCAAAATGAGGCTCAGTATTGTGTGTGGCCTCCACGTGCCTGTATGACCTCCCTACAACGCCAGGGCATGCTCCTGATGAGGTTGCGGATGGTCTCCTGTGGGATCTCCTCCCAGACCTGGATTAAAGCATCCGCCAACTCCTGGACAGTCTGTCGTGCAACGTGACGTTGGTGGATGGAGCGAGACATGATGTCCCAGATGTGCTCAATAGGATTCAGGTCTGGGGAACGGACGGGCCAGTCCATAACTTCAATGCCTTCATCTTGCAGGAACTGCTGACTCACTCCAGCCACGTGAGGCCTGGCATTGTCCTGCATTAGGAGGAACCCAGGGCCAACCGCACCAGCATATGGTCTCACAAGGGGTCTGAGGATCTCATCTCGGCACCTAATAGCAGTCAGGCTACCTCTTGTGAGCACATGGAGGGCTGTGTGGTCCTCTAAAGAAATGCCACCCCATACCATTACTGACCCACTGCCAAACCGGTCATGCTGAAGGATGTTGCAGGGAGCAGATCGCTCTCCAAGGCGTTTCCAGACTCTGTCACGTCTGTCACATGTGCTCAGTGTGAACCTGCTTTCATCTGTGAAGAGCACAGGGCGCCAGTGGCGACTTTGCCAATCCTGGTGTTCTGTGGCAAATGCCAAGCGTCCTGCACGGTGTTGGGCTGTGAGCACAACCCCCATCTGTGGATGCCGGGCCCTCATACCACCCTCATGGAGTCGGTTTCTAACAGTTTGTGCAGACACATGCACATTTGTGGCCTGCTGGAGGTCATTTTGCAAGGCTCTGGCAGTGCTCCTCTTGTTCCTCCTTGCACAAAGGCGGAGGTAGCGGTCCTGCTGCTGGGTTATTGCCCTCCTACGGCCCCCTCCACGTCTCCTGGTGTACTGGCCTGTCTCCTGGTAGCGCCTCCAGCCTCTGGACACTACGATGACAGACACAGCAAACCTTATTGCCACAGCTCACATTGATGTGCCATCCTGGATGAGCTGCACTACCTCAGCAACTTCTGTGGGTTGTAGAGTCCGTCTCATGCTACCACAAGTGTGAAAGCACAACCAACATTCAAAAGTGACCAAAACATCAGCCAGAAAGCATTGGTACTGAGATGTGGTCTGTGGTCCCCACCTGCAGAACCACTCCTTTATTGAGGGTGTCTTGATAATTGCCAATAATTTCCATCTATTACATAGTAATAGTTTTTAAGGTTGAAGGAAGACTAAGTCCATCTAGTCCAACCCATAGCCTAACTTGTTGATCCAGTGGAAGGCAAAAAAAACCCATGTGGCAAACACTAAGCTCCACATTGGGGAAAAAAATTCCTTCCCGACTCCATACGACAATCAGACTAGTTCCCTGGATCAACGCCCTATCAAGGAATCTAGTATTTATAACCTGTAATATTATACTTTTCAAGAAAGGCATCCAGGCCCTTCTTAAATTTTAACAGTGAATCACTCATTACAACATCATGAAGCAGAGAGTATTGTCTATTCCATTTGCACAACAGCATGTGAAATTGATTGTCAGTCAGTCAATCACTGTTGCTTACTAAGTGGACAGTTGGATTTCACAGAAGTTTGATTTACTTGGAGTTATATTCTGTTGTATAAGTGTTCCCTTTATTTTTTTGAGAGAGATAGATATATATATATATATATATATATATATATATATATATATATATATATATATATATATATATATATATTTATTTATTTATATATATTTATATTAAGTTTGGACACACCTTCTCATTTAAAGAAATTTCTGTATTTTCATGCCTTTGAAAATTGTACATTCACACTGAAGGCATCAAAACTATGAATTAACACATGTGGAATTATATACTTAACAAAAAAGTGTGAAACTACTGAAAATATGTCTTATATTCTAGGTTCTTTAAAGTAGCCACCTTTTGCTTTGATGACTGCTTTGCACACTCTTGGCATTCTCTTGATGAGCTTGAAGAGGTAGTCACCGGAAATGGTCTTCCAACAATCTTGAAGGAGTTCCCAGAGATGCTTAGCACTTGTTGGCCCTTTTGCCTTCACTCTGCGGTCCTGCTCACCCCAAACCATCTCGATTAGGTTCAGGTCTGGTGACTGTGGAGGCCAGGTCATCTGGCGTAGCACCCCATCACTCTCCTTCTTGGTCAAATAGCCCTTACACAGCCTGGAGGTGTGTTTGGGGTCATTGTCCTGTTGAAAAATAAATGATGGTCCAACTAAACGCAAACCAGATGGAATAGCATGCCGCTGAAAGATGTTGTGGTAGCCATGCTGGTTCAGTATGCCTTCAATTTTGAATAAATCCCCAACAGTGTCACCAGCAAAGCACCCCCACACCATCACACCTCCTCTTCCATGCTTCACGGTGGGAACCAGGCATGTAGAGTCCATCCGTTCACCTTTTCTGCGTCGCACAAAGATCTCAAATTTGGACTCAGACCACAGCACAGATTTCCACTGGTCTAATGTCCATTCCTTGTGTTCTTTAGCCCAAACAAGTCTCTTCTGCTTGTTGCCTGTCCTTAGCAGTGGTTTCCTAGCAGCTATTTTACCATGAAGGCATGCTGCACAAAGTCTCCTCTTAACAGTTGTTGTAGAGATGTGTCTGCTGCTAGAACTCTGTGTGGCATTGACCTGGTCTCTAATCTGAGCTGCTGTTAACCTGCGATTTCTGAGGCTGGTGACTCGGATAAACTTATCCTCAGAAGCAGAGGTGATTCTTGGTCTTCCTTTCCTGGGGCGGTCCTCATGTGAGCCAGTTTCTTTGTAGCGCTTGATGGTTTTTGCAACTGCACTTGGGGACACTTTCAAAGTTTTCCCAATTTTTCGCACTGACTGACCTTCATTTCTTAAAGTAATGATGGCCACTCGATTTTTCTTTACTTAGAATTTGTATTATGTCAAGAAAAAAGAAGCGAACAGTCTATTCAGTAGGACTATCAGCTGTGTATCCACTAGACTTCTGCACAACACAACTGATGGTCCCAACCCCATTTATAAGGCAAGAAATCCCACTTATTAAACCTGACAGGGCACACCTGTGAAGTGAAAACCATTTCCGGTGACTACCTCTTGAAGCTCATCAAGAGAATGCCAAGAGTGTGCAAAGCAGTCATCAAAGCAAAAGGTGGCTACTTTGAAGAACCTAGAATATAAGACATATTTTCAGTTGTTTCACACTTTTTTGTTAAGTATATAATTCCACATGTGTTAATTCATAGTTTTGATGCCTTCAGTGTGAATGTACAATTTTCATACTCATGAAAATACAGAAAAATCTTTAGTGAGAAGGTGTGTCCAAACTTTTGGTCTGTACTATATATGTGGCTAATGGTCTTGTAATCGATGGGAGGCATGTATCCCAGACATGGCTGGTCTCAGAATGTAACCCGACGCATTTTCTCGGGAACGGGTTGCTAGGAGAGATGGGAGGGTCCAGCAACCCACATACCTCACCTCTGGGTGTGGTTAACAGCCTATAAAATGGAGGCTGTTTGTTTGGCACATGGTCTGTGTTTGAAGGGAGAAGGCCTCCAGTGTGTTGTTTCCAGACAGAGCTGTGTGCTGTACACTCACCAGCCTGTGTGACCACAGGATCGGTGTATCACACACTTTGTTCAAAGTACTATTCTCCTTTGTTGTGCCTGCACTAAAGGCTTTTTATTTGCACTTTTTACTTTTGCCGGTTTATGAAGTTAATAAACCGCTGTGGACTTTTAAAGGAACCTGCCTCCTGTTTGCCTCAAACAGCACCTGAGTGAGTACCATCCCTACAATTGGTGTTAGACGTGCGGGCAGCGTTCCCAGCAGAGACGTGTGACTGCTACAGGAAGGACTGCATGTACTGGGTCAAGTCTGTCGCAAGCCAGCAAGCATCGTCAGACAAAATGGAAGACCTGCTGAAACACTTGGTCCAGTCGCAGCAGCAGGAGACCAACAGGCTGTTGTTACAGCAGATCCAGCAGCACAAGCAGGAACAACGGCAGCAGATGCAACTTCTGGCAACCGCCATCCAGCGCAGGACGAGCACCCCAACCCCGAGTCCGGCTGATGACTCCCACGTCCGGAAGGCAGTAAGAAGGGCTTTGCAGAAAATGACCCCGGGGGGGATGAGGTTGAGGCCTTCCTGAGCGTGTTTGAAAGGGTCACCGAGAGGGAGAAACTTCCACCAGACCAGTGGGCAGAGGTACTGGCGCCATACTTGACGGGAGAGCCCCAGAAGGCGCACTATGACTTAACTTTGCAGGACGCCAAAGAGTATGGCAGTGACTATCAGGGCGCAGCGGGTTCACCGCTGGGTGTATCACTGGGACAAACCACCTCGCTCCCAAATGTTTGACCTGTTGCACCTGGTCCAAAAGTGGCTGCAGCAGGAGTCCTCCACGCCTGCCCAGATGGTAGAGCGAGTGGTGATGGACCAGTTTGTGCACTCTCTACCAAGGCCCATACAGACTTGGGTTGCAGAGGGTGATCCCCGGAATGCAGATAAACGGATTGGACTGATAGAGAGATACTAGGGGGTCGAAGGTTCTTTGGGAAGGCAGCCCACTCCATATTGTGGGTCCCAGCAGGGGGCGGAGGCCCAAAAGGGGGTGGGGAGTCCAAGGTCCAAAGGGGCGGGGGAGGTGGTCCCCAAGGTCCCTACGGGTGATGTTGTTTGCTGGAGGTGCCACGGCCCAGGCCACATAGCTGCCCGTTGTCCCCTGACCCCCGAGCAGATGGCCTGATGCATAGGACGCCGTTGTTCTTATTATGCGTATCCAGCCAGCAATGGGAACTGTCCACCCAGTGAGGGCCCACAAGCCTGTCCTGTGAAAGTGAACGGGTGGCAGGTAACAGCACTGCTAGACTCCGGGAGTCTGGTGACCCTTGTTAGGGCCACTCTTCCCCGCCAACTGATCCCGGGGGAAAAAGTCAACATACGGTTCATTCATGGCGATGCAAAGGACTATCCGATGGCTAGAGTGGACATTGAAACAGCCCAAGGTACAGAGTCCCACGAGGTCGGCGTCGTTCAGGACTTGTTGCACCCTATTATTATAGGCCGAGACTTTTGTTTATTTTGGGATCTATGGGGGAAGGGTTCAATGTTTGCTGTAGCGGTTGAGAAGCCAGGTAACCCTGAAGAGATAACACCACACCCAGAGTCAGACGGGTTTCCTTTTTGTATTCTTTTGGGGGATGAGTAAGTAGTGTCACCTGAGTCTGACATTCCAGAGTTAGGGTTGACCAGCGAAAATTTGGGGTCTGCACAACATAGGGACCTAACTCTTAAGGAAGCCTTTAATAATGGCACTGTGATAAATGGGGTTGCTCAGGAGCCGGGGACTGCCACAAGGTTTCCCCATTTTATGATAAGTGGAGTTATTGTACCGCGTCACAAAAGTGGGGGAAGAGCCAGTGGAGCAGTTTATAGTGCCAGGCCCCTATAGAGGGAAGGTGTTGGACATGGCTCATTCGCATATCTTTGGGGGACATCTAGGGGTGAAAAAAACGCAGGAACAGATTATGCAAAGGTTCTACTGGCCTGGGTGTCACCGGGAAATACAAGAGTATTGAAGGTCCTGCCTTACGTGTCAGCTAACCGCCCCCACCTCTCACTTTCCAAGTCCCCTTGTGCCATTACCCATTATGGAAGTGCCGTTTGAGAGAATTTCCATGGACTTGGTAGGTCCCCTGGTTAAATCTGCTCGTGGGCATAAATATATCTTGGTCATCCTGGACTATGCCACACAATATCCGGAAGCAATTCCCCTGAGAAACTTATCCGCAAAGAGTATAGCGCGCGAATTGGTCCATGTTTTCTCCCAGACAGGTTTACCAAAGGAGATCCTGACCGACCAGGGAACACCTTATATGAGTAAGGTGATGAGGGAGTTATGCAAGGTCCTGCAAATCTCCCAACTGAGAACTTCAGTGTACCATCCTCAGACAGATGGCCTGGTGGAGGAATTTAATAAAACATTGAAGAGTATGCCGAGGAAGGCCGTAGAAAAGGATGGTAGAGACTGGGACTGTCTCCTACCGTATCTGTTGATTTTCATCAGAGAGGTTTCCACAGTCTTCTACGGGGTTATCGCCATTCAAACTGCTCTATGGCCAACATCCGCGAGGTCACCTGGATATAGCCAAGCGTCATAGAGCACATCGCTCTGATGCAGGAGAGGATTGTGAAGGTTATGCCCATCGTAAAGGAATATCTCCTCCAGGCACAAGAAGCTCAGGCCAGGGTCTACAATAGGTCAGCCAGGGTAAGGCAATTCAATCCAGGAGACAGAGTCCTCGTGCTAATACTTACGGTGGTGGGAAAAGTTTGTGAGGTGAACTACAAGATTCATCAACCGGGACGACGCAAGCCATACCAGATATACCACGCCAACCTCATCAAGCCATGGCAAGACAGAGAGGCTGTGGAAGCTCCATGCTTTCTGGGCAAGCCAGAAGGGGACGTTGGAGGAGTCGCAATAGCGGAAACGCTCACAAAGGGCCAAAAGCAGCAATGTCGGGAGTTGCTGCACAAGAACAGGGCTGCACAATGGTCATAGAACACGAGGTTCTGACGGAGCCACATGTGCGGATAAACGTGAAGCCCTATCGGATACATGAGGTCCGACGAGAGGTGAACTCCAAAGAGGTGGCTCGTATGCTGAAATTTGGTGTCACTGAAGAATCCAAGAGCGGTTGGTCGAGCCCTATTGTCTTGGTCCCAAAGCCCGATGGTGAATGGAGATTCTGCAATGACTATCAGAAGTTGAATGAAGTCTCCAAGTTCGATGCATATCCCATGCCACGTGTCGATGAGATGATCGAGCGACTTGGGCCAGCAAGGTACATAACCACCTTGGATTTAATGAAGGGTTACTGGCAGATCCCCATGGCACAGGGAGCCAAAGGAGAAGACTGTGTTTTCTACACCGGACAGATCCTTCCAGTATGTTCGAATGCCGTTTGGACTGCAGGGGGCCCCTGCCACCTTAAAGAGAGCCATGGATCGAATCCTGGAGCCCCATAAGAAATAAGCTGCAGCATACCTGGACTATAGTGTTATATTCAGCCCAGACTGGGAGAGTCTTCTGGAAAAGATCCAGGTGGTGTTTGATGCTCTGAGGAAAGTGGGGTTTTCGATAAACCCGAAGAAAAGTGCAATGGGTAAAGAAGAGGCCAAATACCTCGGTTATGTAGTTGGTAGAGGCAAGATCAAACCCCAAATCAGTAAAGTTGAGGCAATCCAAACCTGGCAGAGACCCCTGCGGTCATAGAGAAGGAGTGCTTGGCCATAAAGTGGGCAGTGGACAAGTTGCGGTACTATCTGCTTTGTCGAAAATTTAGATTGGTATCCGACCATGCCCCACTAAAATGGATGAGGGAAACAAAGGGGAAAAATGCCAGTGTCACCCGCTGCTTTTAGCCCTACAGGATTTCAACTTCCATGTAGAACATAGAGCAGAAATGCTACATGGTAATGCTGATGCCCTCTCGAGAATCCGCTGTCTAGTGGTAGAAGGTGCCAAGCCCCACGGCTTTAGGCAGAGGGAAGAGGTATGTAAGGTGGCTAATGGTCTTGTAACTGATGGGAGATATGTATCCCAGAGATGGCTGGTCTCTGGAATGTAACCCGGTGCATTTTCTAGTGTGCACGTATGCACTAAGAGGATTAATTGGTGCAGCTGGGAGCCGGGGTACGGGTTGCTAGGAGAGATGGGCGGGTCCAGCAAACCACAAACCTCACCTCTGGGTGTGGTTAACAGCCTATATAATGGAGGCTGTTTGTTTGTGTTTGGAAGGAGAAGTGTGTGGTTTCCAGACTGAGCTGTGTGCTCACCAGCCTGTGTGACCACAGGTTCGGTGTACCATAGACTTTGTTCAAAGTACTGTTCTCCTTTGTTATGCCTGCACTAAAGGCTGTTTATTTGCACTTTTTTACTTTTGCAGGTTTATGAAGTTAATAAACCAATGTGGACTTTTAAAGGAACCTGCCTCCGGTTTGCCTCAAACCGCACCTGAGTGAGTACCATCCCTACAATATATTATATATAAAAATATATACAGTGGGTACAAAAAGAATTCAGACCTCTTTAAATTTTTCACTCTTTGCTCCATTGCAGTCATTTGGTGAATTCTAAAAATTTCATTTTTTTCTCATTAAAGTACACTCTGCACCCCATTTTGACTGAAAAAAACAGAAATGAATACATTTTTGCAAATTTATTAAAAAATAAAAACTGAAATATCACATGGTCATAAGTATTCAGACCCTTTGCTCAGACACTCATATTTAAGTCACATGCGGTCCAATTCCTTGTGATACTCCTTGAGATGGTTCTACATACAAGACCTCACAGCTCACAGTGCATGTCAGACCAAATGAAAATCATGAGCTCAAAAGGAACTGCCCAAGGAGCTCAGAGACAGAATTGTGGCAAGGCAAAGATCTGGCCAAGGTTATAAAAGAATTTCTGCATTACTCAAGGTTCCTAAGAGCACAGTGGTCTCCATAATCCTCGTAACGGGGCCGGGTGGTGGAACCGCTGTGCCTAGGAACAAGGAGGGACCCCGAGGGGCAGGTGTTATTCGGGGACGACCCTGTAATAGAGCAGGTGGCTCCCACGGGTCAGATAGCTGGGACTGACCGGAGTAGCGGGTGTACACAACAGGTAGGTAGCAGTCTCTTGGGTGAGCAGGCGGGTGGTCACGGGAAGTGACGGAAGAGCAGGTAAGAGTCTCTTGGCTGGCAGGCAGGTGGTCACGGCAAGTGACGGCGGAGCCTCCAGGTAGGCTAGCAGGCGGGTAGCAGGTGAGAGCTCCCAGGTGAGCGGGCTAGCAGGTACGGCAGGTAGCAGGCAGGTAACTGGCAGGTGCTTTCTGGTCCGCAGGTGGACTTGCCCATAGACAGACTGGCGGATGCAGGAGACAGACTGACTGTCGGGCTGAAGAGAAGATAAGCAGGCAGACAGGACTGGTAGTCAGGCTGGCAACGGGACCTGAGGGCTGAAGCAGAGGTGAGTATGCTTTGCAACAACTTTGCTCGGGCACCTCCATTTTGGAGGAGGTGCCTTAGATATCGGAAGTCCTCCGGCTATTGGCCGGGGACTCCTTAGGACGGCGCGCGCGGTCCCTTTAAGAGAGCCCGGGAAGGAGCGAGCGCCGGCAGCAGCGAGTGAAGGAGCGCTGGAGGACGCCGTGCGCTGAACAGGAAGGTGAGAGGGACGGCGTCTCTGCCTAGCAGGGGGCAGAGACGCCGATGCTACAATCCTTAAATGGAAGAAGTTTGGCACCACCAGAAATCTTCCTAGACTTGGCCGTCCAGCCAAAATGAGCAATCGTGGGAGAAGAGCCTTGGTGAGAGGGGTAAAGAAGAACCCCAAGATCACTATGGCTGAGCTCCAGAGATGCAGTAGGGAGATGGGAGAAAGTTGCACAAAGTCAACTATCACTGCAGCCCTCCACCAGTCGGGCCTTTATGGCAAAGTGACCCGACGGAAGCCTCTCCTCAGTGCAAGATATATGAAAGCCCGCATAGAGTGTTCTCAAAAACACATGAAGGACTCCCAGACTATGAGAAATAAGATTCTCTGGTCTGATGAGACGAAGATAGAACTTTTTGGTGATAATTCTAAGCAGTATGTGTGGAGAAAACCAGGCACTGCTCATCACCTGCCCAATACAATCCCAACAGTGAAACATGGTGGTGGCAGCATCATGCTATGGGGGTGTTTTTTCAGCTGCTGGGACAGGATGACTGGTTGCAACTGAAGGAAACATGAATGTGGCCAAGTACAGAGATATCCTGGATGAAAACCTCTTCCAGAGTGCTCAGGACCTCAGACTTGGCCGACGGTTCACCTTCCAACAAGACAATGACCCTAAGCACACAGCTAAAAATAACAAAGGAGTGGCTTCAGGACAACTCTGTGACCATTCTTGACTGGCCCAGCCAGAACCCTGACCTAAACCCAATTAAGCATCTCTGGAGAGACCTGAAAATGGCTGTCCACCAACGATCCCCATCAAACCTGACGGAACTGGAGAGGATCTGCAAGGAAGAATGGCAGAGGATCCCCACATCCAGATGTGAAAAACTTGCTGCATCATTCCCAA
This sequence comes from Phyllobates terribilis, assembly GCF_046119375.1. Classification (NCBI taxonomy): domain Eukaryota; kingdom Metazoa; phylum Chordata; class Amphibia; order Anura; family Dendrobatidae; genus Phyllobates; species Phyllobates terribilis. The sequence continues at coordinate 111,841,319 of NW_027362761.1, read as the reverse complement.
GAAGACTCATGGTTGTACTAGCTCAAAAGGGTGCTTCTACTCAATACTGAGCAAAGGGTCTGAATACTTATGACCATGTGATATTTCAGTTTTTCTTTTTTAATAAATTTGCAAAACATTCAACATTTGTTTTTTTTTAAAGGGGTCTGAATACTTTCCGTACCGTGTGTGTGTGTGTGTGTGTGTGTGTGTGTGTGTGTGTGTGTGTGTGTGTGTGTGTGTGTGTGTGTGTGTGTGTGTGTGTGTACATATATGTGCTGCCTCCATTTTTGCATGGGGAGAGATAGATAGATAGATATCTCTCCCCATGCAAAAATGGAGGCAGCACATATTATTTTTATATTATATATTATATAATTTTTCATGACTATGAAAATTGTACATTCACACTGAAGGCATCAAAACTATGAATTAACACATTATATACTTAACAAAAAGGTGTGAAACAACTGAAAATATGTCTTATATTCTAGGTTCTTCAAAGTAGCCACCTTTTGCTTTGAAGACTGGTTTGCACACTCTTGGCATTCTCTTGATGAGCTTCAAGAGGTAATCACCGGAAATGGTCTTCCAACAATCTTGAAGGAGTTCCCAGAGATGCTTAGCACTTGTTGGCCCTTTTGCCTTCACTCTGCGGTCCAGCTCACCCCAAACCATCTTGAATGGGTTCTGGTCTGGTGACTGTGGAGGCCAGGTCACCTGGCATAGCACCCCATCACTCTCCTTCTTGGTCAAATAGCCCTTACACAGCCTGGAGGTGTGTTTGGGGTCATTGTCCTGTTGAAAAATAAATGATGGTCCAACTAAACGCAAACCGGATGAAATAGCATGCCGCTGCAAGATACTGTGGTAGCCATGCTGGTTCAGGATGCTTTCTATTTTGAATAAATCCCCAACAGTGTCACCAGCAAAGCACCCCCACACCATCACACCTCCTCCTCCATGCTTCACGGTGGAAACCAGGCATGTAGAGTCTATCCGTTCACCTTTTCTGCGTCGCACAAAGACACGGTGGTTGGAACCAAAGATCTCAAATTTGGACTCAGCCTGTCCTTAGCAGTGGTTTCCTAGCAGCTATTTTACCATGAAGGGCCTGCAGCACAAAGTCTCCTCTTAACAGTTGTTGTAGCGATGTGTCTGCTGTGCGGCATTGACCTGGTCTCTAATCTGAGCTGCTGTTAACCTGCGATTTCTGAGGCTGGTGACTCGGATAAACTTATCCTCAGAAGAAGAGGTGACTCTTGGTCTTCCTTTCCTGGGGCGGTCCTCATGTGAGCCAGTTTCTTTGTAGCGCTTGATGGTTTTTGCAACTGCACTTGGGGACACTTTCAAAGTTTTCCCAATTTTTCGCACTGACTGACCTTCATTTCTTAAAGCAATGATGGCCACTCGTTTTTCTTTACTTAGAATTTGTATTATGTCAAGAAAAAAGCAGCTAACAGTCTATTCAGTAGGACTATCAGCTGTGTATCCACCAGACTTCTGCACAACACAACTGATGGTCCCAACCCCATTTATAAGGCAAGAAATCCCACTTATTAAACCTGACAGGGCACACCTGTGAAGTGAAAACCATTTCCGGTGACTACCTCTTGAAGCTCAACAAGAGAATGCCAAGAGTGTGCAAAGCAGTCATCAAAGCAAAAGGTGGCTACTTTGAAGAACCTAGAATATAAGACATATTTTCAGTTGTTTCACACTTTTTTGTTATAAATTCTACACACTCCTCGACATTGAAATTTCACCAAGAGGGATATATATATTTTGTGTATATTATACACACACACATTTTTTTTCCTCAACATTGGTATTATGAGTTGTTCCAACACCCTACTATTATTTCAAAGAAAGTCCAAAGATGTCAGACAGCTTGCTATAGTCACAACCATGTTAATAATATACTGTACCCTTGCATTCAACAATCTGCACGAGTACTCATCAAATCCAATTTTTTTTTTTTTTTTTTTTTTACTATGCGTGGCCTATTTATCCGGCCGAATTTGACACCCCAGCAATAGATCAAGAAATTGCTGCAATCCGTTAGTTTAGATGAACTTCTTTTTATCTAATGCTCATGAATTGTTATAGAGCAAGGGCAGCAAGAGCTCGGCAAATCAGACCAATAATAAATTTATTTTTTTTCTTGTGGCCTAAAAATTTAAGTAAAAAAAATAGGTAATTTGGTACCAAAGCTTTGATATAAGTCCTACCTGTGTCTGAATAAGTGAATTTGGAAATTCTAATCTTTTCTTCAAATCTTCTGACATTTTCTGAATCACTGAAACGGGACAATAAAAGGGGATAACTTTATGTTTCATTCCGCATATTCTGGATGATGAAAAGGCTATGTGCTAAAAATGTGGTGACACGGCTCGAAGCATTTATGGGATGTAGAACAAGGAAAATAGCTAGATCAAAAGTAAGTTGGGTGTTAGCAGCAGGACCACTCCCTCTACACATGCTTATCTAAATGCAGCAGCATGGGTGTCTTCACTTTCATGTGCATGCCACCCACCACTTCAGATCCTTTCAGAAGAACTTAGGGTTAATTAGGCAATGCTGGCCTCCTGTCTACACAGTGTGGAAGTGGAGGCCACTCACAGACTTCTATGTCCAACTGTGAAGAGCAACAGCTGCTGAAGCCGAGGAATTGTATCCACCGTGAGTAATTTTCTCATTATATGTACTATTACGATATCTGTGCTTGCAAAACTCTGCTGTGAAAGAGTAAAAAATTCTTCAAACCAGCTCATCGGCCTAAGTACTTGGACGCCCGGAATGCAGGGCGACACTAAGGTATAAGAGGGTCGAGCCCCCAATATTATAATAGAAAACGAGGCTTTATTTAGGGGTCCACAGCAGTAGCACACACAGTTAAATATGCCGACGCGTTTGAAGCTAACCTAAAGATGCATTTTCTACTAGAATAATGGACCACATATTTATGGCTTAAGAGTTTTTTCCCATTTTTAATAATACGAAAAATTGTTCTCTCCCAAAATCTACATTGCTGACCCCTAGTCACATCAGATTCTGGGAAAGTTGAGAGACTACTAATGTGGCCACTATTCTAGCTGAATAGAGAATGTCAGGCATGATAGGTAAACTTGCATGGTTATACAGTGATACACCCCTGCTCTCACACTCCACTTTATGCAAGTGGTAACGATTATCTGCAAGTAAAAATGTGTAAAATTAATAAGCAAATCTTGAAAAAAAATGTCGATGCAAGCCTTGCTTAGGAAAAAAATAAAGATTTTTATTGTCTAAAATTTAGGTGATGCAAGGGAACGTCCCTTCTTTTTTAGAGTTAGGTCAAGCATCACGTGCACCTAGAATGCACACCTTCTGATGACTTCTACAATGCGTAAAGAAGTATTTTCAAATATTAGCAAATATTTGTAAAAGATATTTAAATTGAATCTGTCACCAATTTGGAGATATCGGACCTCTACTCTGGGCATACAGGGTATAGAAAAGTAATGCTATACATACCTGTATGGCCCATAGTAGAGGTCTGATTGCAGAGAAAAGAGCTTTAATCAATTATATTTTGTACAGGCTTGGCGTCCGGGGGACGCTAAGCAATCCCCCCCCATGTGCTTATTATTACCCCAAATCCCGCCCTATATGCTTAATTATCATATCCCCCACCCCTGCATGTCACAGGCCCTGTGACGTGTTCTGTGCTCCCTGACTTCCCGTGCACGCACAAAGCACCGTTCACATAGAGCGCGCTTTGCTTCATCCCTGCCCCGTCTGCCTGAGCACCGTGCTGCAGGTCTCTATTGCGCAAGTGCCGGGGAGTCACTGCCACTCCTCCGCAATAGAACCGTGCAGCACAGTGCTCAGGCAGATGGGGCAGGGATGAAGCAAAGCGCGCTCTATGTGAACGGTGCTTTGCGAATGCCTGGGAGATCAGGGAGCACAGAACACGTCACAGGGCCTGTGACATGCAGGGGTGGGGGATATGATAATTAAGCATATAGGCGGGGATTTAGGGGAATAACAAGCAGATAGGTGGGGACTGCTTGTCTGTACAAAATAGAATTTATTAAATTGCTCATCTCTGCAATCAAACCTCTACTATGGGCCATACAGGTATGTATAGCATTACTTTCCTATACCCTGTATGCCCAGAGTAGAGGTCTGATATCTCCCAGGGGGTGACAGATTCCCTTTAACAAGCAAATAATCGAGAAAAAAAATACAAACAAAAAAAGGCACTTGAGCCTTTTCTTATGAAAAAGTAACGATTTTTACTGCATAAAACATACTAAACGTTACCGGGGAATTGCCCTTCTCTTTAACTAGTAACAGTTCTTTTAAATTTTTATATCATAAATCCATAGTACACATGAAAATAAGAAACTTAGGAACATATCTTATCAGAGAAATCTGCTTCTTTCTCCTCCTAGACTGATCATTCACTCTTAATTCATGGGAAAAATCTGTAATCAGTGAAGACATATTCTCCCATTACTGAGATAGAAGATGGCCGTTGGTGCTCATAAGATTCTATGTAGAGTGAAGGAGAAGGGAAGAGCTAGAGGCAGACATAGATATTCTACTGTAAGTTCTGAAACGACAGATACAGCTCTCTGTAGAATTTTACGCACAAACTGTCATCTCCAATTCCAGTAATGGAAAAATCTGTGTTCACTGAAGACAGATCATTCTCAATTCATGAGTAAAATCAGTCCAGGACGAGAAAAAAGATGATTGCACTAATAAGATATATTACAAAGTTTATTGTTCTCACATATAGTATTGATTTATGAAGGGGGGGGGGGGGGGGTTAAAAAGACAGTTACTCTTTAGGAGTCAAGTCAAGAAACACTTCTACCGGAAATGCAAAAGTCCTTCCAATATAACAATATGGTGTTCTCCACTTTATTTATATAAGCTTCTGCACCATGTCACACTTGGGGCTCATTCACACATCCGATTTTCTCATACGAGTGCTATCCATGGTTTTTACAGATAGCACTCGTACCTAAGTTATTTCTGTGCATGTCTGATTTTTTTCCTTGAACCAAGTGGTCCTCGGAAATATTGAAGATATGTCCAGTTTTGATCTGAGCATCAGATTGGATCAAAATTGGCAATGCAAGTCTATAGGTCCATAAAAAAAAAAAAAAAAAAAAATCGGACGCACTTGGATGTCATCCGAGTGTGGTCAGATAGGAGAAGCTGGAGAAAGATTTTTTTTATTTTTTTATTTCCATGTATGAGAAAAACTGATGGCACTTGGACCACATTTTGGATCAAAATCATATGTAGAAAATACTGACATCTGAAGGAGCCCTTAGCTAGACAGATTTACCATTCAGGACAGTAAGAAAACTGAGTAATTACTCCTTTATGTGCTATAACGGCACCGTATTGACAATTACACTACTTTCCAGGAGACAGCACTAATACACAGCTAAACAAAAAAGTATAATATATAGTTATAAGAAAGTATAATAATAAAGGTCAATATGTATCTGCAGAGAAGACCACCTTGTAACAGAGACGTCTGTTCATTCTTTCGAGACTGTGTTGATTAAGTGCTTGGCATGGTGCCTGGCTCTCCATACCCGGTGGTGATATACACGTCACACATACTCGAGCCGCCAATTCTGCTCCTTGCATGGTTCAGACAATGCTTCAGCATGCAGACAGACCAAGGTAAAGTATGGTCCTATGTAATGTGGCTTTTCCATAGAAGGGGGCTCGGGCGGCTTGGACTGCACACAAGCTCAGTGTATGAATTTGGCTGAAGAGCAATCATGGTCTCAGATCCCAGGTACTAAAGGATCCCTGCTCAGAGCTTGCAGGGCGAGAGGATATATCTAGAGGAATTTACTAATAGTAAGTAATAATTAGTGTCTGTCAGGCTCCTCTGGTGCCCATTGTGTTTCTGGATAACAAACAATCACACAGGTTGTACAATTCATTGCTCTGCCTGACACCTGCCATTATAGGACAAAGGGACTGGAGAGGGTGCTTTGTCTCCTGCGCCCCACAGACATTAGATGTCAAAAAACAGTGGCACCTTCTACTGACTGCTGGCATCTAACAGCATTGGTCATGGCACAGGGATAAGTAACGCAACTCAGACCCATAACCGGTTACAGCAGATGGCCTCCATTTTTCAGCAATACGTATTGACGATCAATCTAAGTTATTATATCCAGAAAAACCTGTGATGTTCTCTGACCTAACGTTATTCTTCTCCCACGTGCCCCTGCCAGGTCGCTCTGGGTTATATGAAACTTACAGATCTTCAAGACATCAAAAACCAATTTACAAAAAGAAAGTCAGGATTAGTTAGAGGCGGACATATCATTGGTGCAACCTATGCGGCCGCACAGGGGCCCAAGAGGTAAGAAGACCCATTTCTACCTCCAGGAGCCTTTGAGCTGTAAAGGGTCCACATATTGTTCTTGCACAGGCGCCCTTTTCTGTCTTTGTCCACCACTGGGATTAGTAATACGCTTCAAACACCAAAAACAGATCAGAAACAACACATAGAAAAGTCAACATCTTACACACACACACACTGTATACGCCGTACGCACAACACACACACACTATCAAACAACCTCCCCTTCTCCATTCCCCTTTGCAGTCAATGACACCTCTGTCATCCACTATACAATAGCAATACCAGAGTCCTGAGAGACAACACATATGCATACCTCTGGAATATATACAGTGCCTACAAGTAGTATTCAACCCCCTGCAGATTTAGCTGGTTTGATAAGATGCAAATAAGTTAGAGCCTTCAAACTGCAAACGAGAGTAGGTTTTATGAACAGAAGCATAAATCTTACAAACCAAAAAGTTATGTTGCTCAGTTGAATTTTATTAAATTTTAAACATAAAAGTGTGGGTCAATTATTATACAACCCCTATGTTTAATATTTTGTGGAATAACCCTTGTTTGCAATTACAGCTAATAATCGTCTTTTATAAGACCTGATCAGGCCGGCACAGGTCTGTGGAGTTATCTTGGCCCACTCCTCCATGCAGATCTTCTCCAAGTTATCTAGGTTCTTTGGGTGTCTCATGTGGACTTTATTCTTGAGCTCCTTCCACAAGTTTTCAATTGGGTTAAGGTCAGGAGACTGACTAGGCCACTCCAACACCTTGACTTTTTCCCTATTGAACCAGGCCTTGGTTTTCTTGGCTGTGTGCTTTGGGTCGTTGTCTTGTTGGAAGATGAAATTACGACCCATCTTAAGATCCTTGATGGAGGAGCGGAGGTTCTTGGCCAAAATCTCCAGGTAGGCCGTGCTATCCATCTTCCCATGGATGCGGACCAGATGGCCAGGCCCCTTGGCAGAGAAACAGCCCCACAGCATGATGCTGCCACCACCATACTTGACTGTAGGGATGGTATTCTTGGGGTCGTATGCAGTGCCATCCAGTCTCCAAACGATCTTGGTCTCATCAGACCATAGAACCTTGAACCAGTCTGTCTCAGAGTCCTCCAAGTGATCATGAGCAAACTGTAGACGAGCCTTGACATGACGCTTTGAAAGTAAAGGTACCTTACGGGCTCGTCTGGAACGGAGACCATTGCGGTGCAGTACGTTACTTATGGTATTGACTGAAACCAATGTCCCCACTGCCATGAGATCTTCCCGGAGCTCCTTCCTTGTTGTCCTTGGGTTAGCCTTGACTCTTCGGACAAGCCTGGCCTCGGCACGGGAGGACACTTTCAAAGGCTGTCCTGGCCGTGGAAGGCTAACAGTAGTTCCATAAGCCTTCCACTTACGGATGATGCTCCCAACAGTGGAGACAGGTAGGCCCAACTCCTTGGAAAGGGTTTTGTACCCCTTGCCAGCCTTGTGACCCTCCACGTTCTTGTCTCTGATGGCCTTGGAATGCTCCTTTGTCTTTCCCATGTTGACCATGTCTGAGTGCTGTTCACAAGTTTGGGGAGGGTCTTAAATAGTCAGAAAAGGCTGGCAAAAGAGATCTTTAATCCACACATGTGAAGCTCATTATTCTTGGTGCCTGAACTACTTGTTAATACTTTAGGGGGACCAAACAGAATTCTTGTGGTTTGAGGGGTTGAATAATAAATGACACTCTAAATTAACTTTTTACGTTTTAAAAAAAAACAAAAAACAAAAACAAAATTTGCTGCAGTGCATTTCCCACTTCCAGGCTGATCTACAGTACAAATGTCACAATGCCAAGTTAATTCCGCATGTGTCAACCAGCTAAATCTGCAGGGGGTTGAATACTACTTGTAGGCACTGTAGCTTCTGTAACATCATTAACGTTCCCCTTGTCAACGCTCCTAGATCTTTAAGGGGTTGTCCACCTTTGGGGACTATTTTTATTTGTTTTATTTATTTATTTATTTCATTTTTTTACTTAAATACATGTATTTCGGGCTAAAAATCATGTTTGCAATTCAGTTTCATTAAAAATGTTGCACAACGTGACTTTTACAGGCTCTTTCTTTCCCTGCAAATTCAACTTTGATATGTTCCGTGGTCATAAATTAGCAGAGAGGCCATAAGCAAAAAGATAGCTAAAAAAAACAACTAAAAACTCTACAGTAAGACTGTCAAAACTAGCTCACTGATAGATTCTGAGTTAACTCATTCTGCAGCCAGCAATAGACAGTGCAACACAATGGCTATAGAAGGCAAACTGTGTATTATGTTTAACGAAACCCAACTGTAGACCCAAAAGTGGACAACCCCTTTAAATTTACCCAAAATCCCTCCCATCTCCTCAGTCATGTTTCAAGTTGTCTGTGTAAAAAGTTAAACAACTAAAGCAATCTTATATGGTGTTAAAAACGAGTAAATAACTGCAAGTCACTTCTTGAAGAACTGTTTGGCTTGTAAGTCCCTGCAGTTCTGAAATAAAACACATTTGTTCTTAATGATAACCTGTCCTATACCAGGTGGGTCATGCCTGCAAACACTATTTTGGCACCAATAATATTATGGTCCTATCCCTGGTATTTGAGAAGAATTATCTAAGTTCCCTCCATCTGAGTCTCGGCAGAGGACTAGCAAAGCGGCTGGAGTAACTCAGAATCTTCCCTACCTGATCTCAGAGACCGGCACAACAATGTCTGCGGAAGGCAGTTTACATCTTGGTCACACTATAATACTGATGTCAAAGGGTGGCTAGATAACAGCTAAAGGCTTATAGGGCATGGTGTAATATTTTCTGGCGAATCCCCTTCCATATCTATTTAAAGGGGTGGTCTGAAATGCAAATTAATTTTCATCCTAAATCCCTATAAATTTAAAGGGAATCTGTCCCCCCCGTCCCCCACGAGGCTTTTAAGCTATTACTATGAGCATACAGGTAATAGAATGGTTGAACTAGTTCAACCAATATGCCTCATAGCTCTGGTCTAGTTGTTGAGAAATAGAGTTTTCATCTTTTATGTTAATGATTTCTTCCAGGCGCTGGGGCGTGCGGTGCAAGTTCACCCCCAAAATCTACACTATATTTGTCTTTCAGTTCCTCCATAGTCATCCATCTCACCTCCTGTTTGTGGGACAGATCACCCACCACCGTAATCCCCTTTATCTTCCCATGATGGGAAGAGTAAATCCTGAGCTGTTCAACCATGGGAGAGGTTTAGAGCCTTGGTATTACAGGCCATACTTCGGCCTTAGAATTTTCCAGGTCATTATTGTATCCCTCAATAACATGGATCATTTGATATGCACAAGGAGATCTGGGAATTTGATATGTAATATGGCAACCAAACCCCATTGGTGAGCCAGATTCAGGAGGAGGAATTGCTAAGGTATTCTACTTTATATCCCCTATGGAATTCGCTATTTTGTGTACCCAATAATCAAATATTTCTTAACCACTAATCATTTATTTTTGTAGTCCACTGAGGAGGATAGGTGATCTTCCATATAGGCTTTATGGTCCAGCACACTAGCACTACCAGACAATGATACTAGCTATAAGATGCTTCTGTGGAAATCAATACAGTGGGCAATAGTTCTATCCATACATAACAACCAGGGCTGTGGAGTCAGTGGTGGAGTCGGAGTTGGTATAAAATGGACCGACTCCTAAAATATATAATAAATTGGGTTCAGTAGTACAATGCAGGATGTGCTGTAAATGTTTTCATAAGAATTTGGCATAGTTATTGTCCTATAAATGTCTGTTCTGTTCCTGATCTAATGATCTCGGCTTTTAGCGGAGATGAATCTGTGCTGCACTTTATGTACACGCTCAGTAGTGAGTCAGGGAAATTGAGGAGTCAGAGTCTTAGCCTAAGTTCACACACGTTGTGTTTTGCTGCGTATTTTGCAGCAGATTTTTATGCACATTTTCAGCTGCATCTACATCTGCAGTACCAGAAAAGTCTATGAGAAACCAGAATTCTCTGTTCACACATGTTCCTTTTTGCTTACGGTGTATTTTCTGCCTTGCTTGTGTATTTGGAAAATAGAGCATGTCACTTCTTTCAGCGTTTTTTTGCAGCAGATAACGCACCTGCGTTTTTGCTGCGTATTTCCAACGTTTTTTCACCCATTGGAAGTAATGGTTGGTCAAAAAAACGCAACAAAACCTGCGTTTTTAATGCAGCTGTTTTCCTGACAGAGAAAAGTTTGCAGCAGAAAAAAAAACACATGTGTGAACATAGCCTTAGGGCTCGCTTTCATTTGCGATTAAATCGGACGAATGCAATCCGATAAAAAAATCGGATTGCATTCGTACCAATTTAATCCTATGATGGTGTGCTCAGTGGCCTTTTTTTTTTCCAGCTCCAATCAGACGTGAAAAAAAAAAAAAACGCAGTATGTTGGATTCGGATTGCACGCACTATGGATGTGTGTGAAACATCGCACTGCACTCGGATATCACCAGAGTGCAGTGTGGTTCCCGCTGACGGAGCATCAGAGGAGATGGGGAATTTACTTCCTCCTTCCCCTCATGCAGCTGTGCTGCGATCTGCTCAGTGTGGGAGGATCAGAGCGCAGAGCACTGACAGTCGGCTCACGCTCACAGCAGAGCAGGATACCATATCCTAGTGGGACCACGGCCTTAGTCGGAGGTTTGGCTTATCGACTCCACGGCACTTGTAACAAGTAGAGTTTTTTATCTAGGTAAAAACTGAGCAGCTGCACAATAAAAAGTGAACACAATAAATGATTAACTTAATTAACTTAGAGTATTCCCATCTCCGAGATCCTATCCCAATATGTAGTATCTGTAATAATAATAACTGTAGCAAATACCTCCAATTATAAATGTAGTATAGTTCTTCAGATTCGCTATCCCTCTTTCCTCATGTGCAGACATTGGAGGACCTTAGGTATCCATGGTTACGACCACTAGCAGCTAGCTAACTGTCTCTATATCAGTGGACGTACGCATGGATACCTAAGGTCCTGCAATGCCTGCATATGAGGAAAGAGACATAGCAAATCAGAAAAACTATACTACATTTCTAACTGGAGGTATTTGTAAATATTATTATTATTATTACACCTACCGCATATTGGTATAGGACCTTGGAGATGGGAATACCCCTTTAAGTGGACATTATCTGGCAGTGTAAAAAGTCAATGTGAGAAGTGACTAAATAAATACTACTATATATGTATATGTGTTTTTCAAAAATATAATTTTGGAAATCTACATTTTGTAAGTTGTAGTTATAGTAGCTGTAGAGTTATTGGCCAGGATATCAAGGTGTTAAATTTGACTGACTATCTGTAGTCTAGGATCACAGCAGCAAATTTTTTCTCATCCTGAGAGAATCAGGCCAATTGTGCTAATCAAAGTTTGATCAGACTGTGATTACTGTGTGATTCAATTTTCTCGGATATGGAAATGGAAAAAAAGTTCTCCATCTTCTCCATTCTGTCAGTCCGTGAAAATCGAACTGCACTCAGGTGTCAACCGAGTGCAGTCCAATGTTCTCCATGGACTGCATGGCCAAGTGTGATCCAATAATCTGATCCAACTCCGGACTGGTGACTGAGCCAGTCAGAAATAAATATGAGACATATGCATGGCCACATAAAATAACATTGGTCGAGGTGTAATCCAATATTTTGTTTGATCGTACTCAGACCAAAAACATGGTCATCTGCACGAATCCCTAGAAGAGGAAATCAAAACTAATTACTGATGTTATGGCTCTTGGCACTCACAAGGAACAGCCATCTGAAGTGGTAAGGAGCTCGGCGGAGCGCTGTGGTAAGGAGCTCGGAGGAGCGCTGTGACCTCTTCATTGTTTACATTGTTTCTTAATGCACAATGCTGTAGAAAGTACGGTAAAAGGCAATGGAAACACAGTGGCTGCAACACTCATCCACTGGCTGAACTGAGAGTCAGACCCCAACCAATATAATATTGATGGCCTAGCCAAAGAGTTACCCTAAGGTGGGTGCTATAACCTTACCAGGCAGACAACAGACTTACCTAATTGCATCAAGTCATCAGAAAAAAAGTAGAAATGGCAATTTTGACTCCCTAGTGCTCTCATTTCCTTTAAAGGGTAGTATCAAGTTCATAAATGGGTAAAATAATTGCAAAGTAAAACAAAGCAACTTTGCAATTCACCTCTTCCTACAAATGCTTCCTTTCTCGATAACAGAGGGATTTGTAATCTATAGTGTACAGCTCATTGCCTACGTTACCGGCTAACCTGAAGTCTAAGTCTGGCAAACTATCTAGGCAAGGAGCCCTTGGTGCAATCAGGCTCTTTACAATCTGCTTGTGGCGCTCTGAAGCTGGCTGGATCACTGAATCTGACCAGCTTCAGCCCCTATGTGCTACTCCCATGCTGCAGAGCGAATGATGCCTCTGCTAGCAGCCTGGAAGACAACATAGTGCGGACTAGTGATGGGACCACACTGCTGCGCTAAACTTTCAATCTTCAGAGGAGCACCATCACCACCAAAGCAGTCAGCCAGACGTCGGGGCGCTCCTGAAGCTGCATGAGACAACTCCTGTAGACTGTAACCACACTTCTGCAAGTCATACAGAAATGTCAGAAGCTACAATCAGTGGGATCAGGTGATAAAACCCCTACTGACCGCTAGCACAAAAAAGCAGAAGCGCTCACTGTAGCCGAGTCAATAAATAGTCTTGGAAGTCTGTCATAGCTCTCCGAAGAAACAGCATTCGGCTGAGTACTTCTGCTTCTTTGTCTCAGCATCCTGACCCCATGATCAAAGCTCCTGACATGTCTGTGACATTTAGAAGTTTTGTGGAAGTGCAGTTACACTTTCTCCAAGTTTTCAGAAAGCACTGTATCATGAAGATTCCTAAAAGGGTGACAAACTGAGGCAGACATGTGTGAACTATTAACCATTATGTGCGGCATGCCTATCTTCTTTAAGGACAGACACAAAGACTATATAGATCACATTTTTTCCAGGTTTTCAATGTTAATAAATTAAATACCATAGCAATCTAAATTTACTATTAACATAAAGTAGAATGCTTCATGGACAAACAGTGTCTGAACCAAGGGGATACGTAAAGTGACAAACAGCAGATTTTTATAAAACGGGGCTGTGTCCTAGTTTCCCAAAAAGGCTGCTACATTAAGGGGTTAAACAGCTGTATTTATCATCACACATTCATAAAGCGACATGAAACTTAAAAGGGGTTGTCCACCTTTGGAGACCTTTTTATTCTTACTTAAAAGCATGTGCATTTAGATTCGAAATAAAAACATTTTGTAATTGGGTATTATTAAAAATGTTGCACCATTTGCACTCTATAGCTTCTGTGTAGCACTCTCACTGGCTGCTGAATGAGTTAACCGAGAATCCATCAGTGAGCTGAGCTGATGGGGAGTTGATAACTTTTAGCCCTCTGTTTCTGAGCTCTTCTCAGCTCGTGTATGAGCACATCAAAGTTAAACAGAGGAAGCAAAGACCAAGAACAAGCCCCATGCTGCAACATCTCTAATAAAACCCAACTGCAAACAAGATCAATAAACCTTCAATAAGGAATCCATATACATGGAAACGTCACCATATGTCACCGGAATGGTAACTCATCTCCATCTGTCGTCAGAGTCTGTAAGCTCCCAGCGCTCTACCTGTACGGATAAGGAGACCTCCCCACACATCATATCACTGCCCCGGCCGCAGCACTAGTGCACATACCCAGCCCAGGCTTACACCATGACTTCTGCAACTACATTCATGTGAAGAAGGAAAAGGACCTTCCGTTCACATGCAGAACTCCTTTCACCTAAAGGACCTTTCCTTCTTGTGCCACGTGACTAGTTCTAACAAATCAGCATTTGGAAACAAGAAAGGACCTCTCATTCGGCTCACACAGTTTAGCTAAAGGACCTTTCAGTCGCGCCTCGTACCATGTGACTCGATCTAGCCAATCAGCGCTGCCAGTCCTCTTAATAAAGCAGCCGGCGTTGTGGCAGAGACTTTCCAGCTGAGTTGCCGGCTGTGCTGCTTCACATTGGTGGCTGGTGCCTTGTGCTGATCGCAACGTCCGAATAGTGGCCTCCTGGGAACTTGCGGAGCCGCATGCACTAACCCTTTCCGACAAGCACATTTGTTCCAAGAGCTGTGCTTTATTATTTTCCCATTGACTTAGACATGCGGGCGCGGGGCTTTGTGCAGAATGAGTTGTAGGTTTCAATGAGGCTGGTAAAGTACTGGAAGTGGGGTGGGGGGGGGGATGTGCTTTTTTTTTTATTTTTTTTATTTTTTTTTTTGTGTATATATATATATATATATATATATATATATATATATATATATATATATATATTATTAGTTAAATGTCAAGTTTGGGAAGAAAAAAAAGCCATGCCACCATTGCTGACCTGTACTGCTTCTGGTTTTCCATGGATGGCGCTATATGAGGGCTGGCTTTGTTTAGTGAGCTATCATTGATGCTATTTTGGGGTACATGCAACATTTGGATCACTTTTTATATTGTATTTCATGGGGAAAGAGCTGAAGCTGGAAAAAAAAATGCAAATCTAAGGTGTTCATTGCGTTGTGTGGGGTTTGTTTTTGTTTTTTGTTTTTGTTTTTTTGAATGGCTTAAATAATATGTTTTGATTGGAATTTTGTAGGCGCAGCAATGCCAAATATGTGGGTTTCTTAGTTTAATTATTGATCTTCAAAATGGAAGGAGATCATAGAATGGTAGAGTTGGAGGGGACCTCCTGGGTCATCTGGTCCAACCCCCTGCTCAAAGCAGGATTCACTAAATCATCTCAGACAGATGTCTGTCCAGCCTCTGTTTGAAGACGTTCATTGAAGGGGAACTCACCACCTCTCGTGGCAGCCTGTTCCACTCATTAATCACCCTCACTGCCAAAAAGTTTTTTCTAATATCTAATCTGTGTCTCCTCCCATTTAGTTTCATCCCATTGCTTCTAGTCTTTCCTTGTGCAAATGAGAATAAAGATGATCCTTCTACAATGTGACAGCCCTTGACATATTTGTAGACAGCTATTAAGTCTCCTCTCAGTCTTCTTTTTTGCAAGCTAAACATTCCCAAATCCTGTAACCGTTCCTCATAGGACATGGTTTGCAGACCGGTAATCATTCTGGTCGCTCTTCTCTGAACTTGCTCCAGTTTGTCGATGTGTTTTTTTTAAAATGTGGTGCCCAAAACTGGACACAGTATTCCAGATGTGGGAGGTCTGACCAAAGAGTAAAGTGCGATAATGACTTCACGTGATCTAGACTGTATGCTTCTGTTAATACATCCCAGAATTGTATTTGCCTTTTTTGCTGCTGCATCACACTGTTGACTCATGTTCAGTCTATGATCTATTAGTATACCTAAGTCTTTTTCACATGTACTGTTGCTTAGCTCTATTCCTCCCATTTTGTATATGCTTTTTTCATTTTTATTGCCCAGATGTAGTACTTTGCATTTTCCCTTTTAAAACCCATTCTGTTAGTTGCTGCCCTCTGCTCCAGTTTATTTAGGTCTCTGTGTGTGTGTCTCTCTGTGTGTGTCTCTCTCTCTGTGTGTGTCTCTCTCTGTGTGTGTGTGTCTCTCTCTGTGTGTGTGTGTGTCTCTCTCTGTGTGTGTGTGTGTCTCTCTCTGTGTGTGTGTGTGTCTCTCTCTGTGTGTGTGTGTGTCTCTCTCTGTGTGTGTGTGTGTCTCTCTCTGTGTGTGTGTGTGTCTCTCTCTGTGTGTGTGTGTGTCTCTCTCTGTGTGTGTGTGTGTCTCTCTCTGTGTGTGTGTGTGTCTCTCTCTGTGTGTGTGTGTGTCTCTCTCTGTGTGTGTGTGTGTGTGTCTCTCTCTCTGTGTGTGTGTGTGTGTGTCTCTCTCTCTGTGTGTGTGTGTGTGTGTCTCTCTCTCTGTGTGTGTGTGTGTGTGTCTCTCTCTCTGTGTGTGTGTGTGTGTGTCTCTCTGTGTGTGTGTGTGTGTCTCTCTCTGTGTGTGTGTGTGTGTCTCTGTCTGTCTGTCTGTGTGTGTGTGTGTGTGTGTCTCTGTCTGTCTGTCTGTGTGTGTGTGTGTGTGTGTCTCTCATAAAGATGTTGAACAATACAGGTCCCTCTCTCTTTGATAAAGATGTTGAACAATACAGGTCCCAGGACAGAGCCCTGTGGTACCCCAATTGGGACATTCATCCAACTGGATGTGAAGCCATTTACGACCATTCTTTGAGTCCGATCACTAAGCCAGTTATGAATCCACCTAACAGTTGCCTTGTCCATTCCATACTTGGTCATTTTTTTCAATAAGAATGGTGTGAGATACTTTGTCAAGATATACTATATCTACCGCATTTCCCTGATCCACCCAGTCAGTGATTCTGTCATAGAAGGAAATTAAGTTAGTCTGACATGACTTGTTAGTTACAAACCCATGCTGACTCTGGTTAATCACTTCATTCTCATCCAGGTACTTACATACATGTTGTTTAATAATTTGTTCAAAGA
Organism: Phyllobates terribilis; assembly: GCF_046119375.1. Classification (NCBI taxonomy): domain Eukaryota; kingdom Metazoa; phylum Chordata; class Amphibia; order Anura; family Dendrobatidae; genus Phyllobates; species Phyllobates terribilis. The sequence continues at coordinate 111,824,418 of NW_027362761.1, read as the reverse complement.
TATCTATATATTTATTTTTTTTTATCATGGTTTTTCAGGCTGTGAGGTATGTTGGGCTTTAAATAAATCTGCTTTTTTTTTTTTGTTTGTTTTTTTTAAAACTTCCTTGTGTTTTGCTTTGACAATTTTATTGATATACTTGGGTGCATTTTTAATGTGTCTCTCCTGTGGATACGCACTTTAAAACGCATGTGGGTTCTTTACCTGCAGATTTTCTGTATCTAATGCAAGTCTATGGGGAAAATCCAGCCAGAACTCTCAGCGTACCAGGATGAGAAATTGACATATTGTGGATTTGAACCACGCACCACAGGTCAAATTACGCTGAGTTAAAAATCACAGTGGGCATGAGATTCCTATAAATCCCATCCACTTTGGAACTGAGACACTGTTTTTGACGTAGCGTTAAAAAAAACAAAACAAAAAAAGTGCGTTAAAAGTTCACTGTGTGAACAAAGCCTTAAGGATCACTTTGTGGGAGAGTGGGGTGCAATGGGAATTGGTACGTGAACAGATTTTCAACCAGGCCATTTAAATGCTTTTGTCCGTTTTTGACTGTGGTATTTAAAGGGATTGTCCAGGCTTGGAGCTAAGGTCTGCAGACTTGTGAATCCACACAGTGTGTGCTGTCAGGATTCTCCATTGCTGGGAGTGGAAGGTCATGTGACATCAACTATGCAATTTGCATATTTCCAGCCATAGTAGCACTGTACCTGTTACTTGTAAAGTGTCTTGAGAAAATAACTTGAAATAAATATGCTAATAAGAAGGCTTCAGTTTACAGTTGGTGGGGCCAAGAGTTTGGTGCCTGTTTATTCCTCCTCATTTGCAGATTGTGACCCTTCTCAATCATAGTGCTCGCATCTCTGGCATGTGCAGAATAAACTTGAATGTGTGTGCATGAGAAATAACTTTCTCACAATTACATAACTTTATTCTGGCATGATTTATCCCCTGCTGTCTCTAGCTCCAATTTCCAGTCCTCCCTAGTTTAGTTATAGAAGACTATTTGCTATGATGTCTCCTAGACACAGTAACACTTGTTCTGAAATGGCAACAGCATGGAAGACAATGCACAGCAGTACTGAGCTGTGTGGTGGTGATTCCAGCATTGTACGGAGTTATAATAATTGCTTAAATCTGCAGTAGATGTCTGTAATTCTCCCTTCCTCATCGTGTATCATGGGCAATCTGACGAAGATGGATTTGAGCTGAGGTGGTTTCAGAGTAGATGGTGGGGGGATGGGAAGATGTGGCTGATAAATGGAGAAAGAAGTTGTCTGATGTAAGAAATTCCAAAATTTATTGTATTCACTTGTATACAATTTTTGCCTCCAGTGTATAAGATAGACATAGCTGAAGTAGAGCGGGTACAGAGCCGAGCAACCAAGGTTTTTAAAGGAATGGGTGGACTGCAATACCAAGACAGTTTATCAAACTTGGACAAGGACCAAAGAAAAAAAATCCTGGCACTACCACCAAACCCAGTTGCCATGAAAAAGTAGGACCAAACAGCTTGAGCCTTGATATTTTTAAAAGCTTATGAAAATTCAGAGGAGAACAAAAGATACAACACTTGCCACTGGAAATTTCAATAAAATGTACTTTATTTATATACTTGGTGTTGATTTCCAATGTCAGTAAGTGGGAGAGGTAATTTTAATAAATTGATTCTCATACCTCAACTTTTATACCTCCTACATAATACTCCAGTATGGATCCCCACAACCTTATTTTATAAAAATACATAACTTGTTCAGAGAACTTTTATGGAAAAAGAAACAGGCCAGAATTAAACTAGAGACCCTGCAGCGAGGAAAAGATAATGGTGGATTAGCTATGCCGAATGCCTGGATCTACTTCTTGGCCTCACAAATGGAACAGTTTCAAGGTTTGGGAACAACCGAACACTGTTGGATATCAGGTCAACTAGTTGGAGAACAAACTAAATGGAAACTGCCAATGTCTGTAATAAACCTGGGTCCCCCTCGAGAGAATATCCCAAACTGTACCACGCTGAACCTGAAATATAATGTATGGGATCGAGGCAAGAATATGCTAGGAAAAGGGAAATTCTCCAACTACGTACCTCTATGGTATAACTAAAACATGCCAGAGATATATAAGCTAAAAGGCTTCAACAATTGGGAAGATGGGGGTATTTTTCTTTGGTCACAACTCCTAAATGAGTGAATATTTAAAAACTTAGAACAAATAAGAGCAGGCTACAATCTTACAAAATTGCTTCTGCGATAGACACAAAGGGTTTAATTTCCCATATAGATAAGCAGCTTATGGCTGTGCATTTAGAAAAGTATCCCATCACAGCCAAAGTAAAGTGGCAAAGAGATTTGGGTCCCCTATCTGAGGAACAATGGGAAGAGGTGTTGGATCTAATTCCTAAATTATCCTTGTCCGAATCACAAACCCTGTCTCAAATCTTTCTTATTCATAGTGTATAAGACCCGAGTGTCCTATTTAAAATTGGTAGAAGAGTGGACGATCTGTGTCCAAGATGCGAGAAAAACGACGCTTGTTTAATGCCCATGATGTGGGAGTGTATAAACTTTGGGAATTATTGAAAGAGGATAGTTTGACTTAATAAAATCAGTGTTTAGAATCCATATACATTTGGAACCCAAAATCTGCATACTTGGCCTGTTGGAGGAGCTACTGGATTCGGATTCCCTTATATCTATAGCTATCTCCCAAGTACTATTTCAAGCTAGAAAACTTTTAGCACTACATTGGATAGAAAAATCCCGCCCAATGATAGAAGACTTGAAATCCAAACTAAATAATGCCTTGTGTATGGAAAGGGGAACATACATTAAAAGAAACGGCCTTTAAAACATTTATAAAGCTATGGGAACAATGGTTAACGACTCTGGGGTTTTCATCGGAAAGCCTTCTTAGGCTATGTGTGCACGTTCAGGATTTGAAGCAGAAATTTCTGCAGCATTTCTGCATCTCCTTGGCAGGAAAAAAGCTGCGGGGGGGGGGGGGGGATCCACAGTTTTGACTTTTTTTTTTTTTTTTTTTTTCAGCGTTTTTGTACATCAATGAATGCTTTTTGGAGCTAAAGTTATTTTGGTTACATTGCTTTAACCCTTGGATTACTTTCAGAACTGGGGTGAGTATATTAGTTAATTTAAATGATTAATGTCTGTTGTATTTCTAAGAAAGTGTTTACTCTGTGTATTCAACTCTTTACTATACTTTAATTTGGTTTGGTGATGATTGACTCATTGTCATCACCAAACAAAAGAGCTAGGTTTCAGTTAATCCCATTCAACCAATCTCATTAGCATTTCCATTCATGTAATTTCTGGGGCAGCTGTATGCTGCTATTTTTAGCCTAGGAAGGTGCCATTAGGCAAACATGGTCCCTGGCCATTATTAACAGTTCACAGCTGTTTCTTTAGCCGCTATGTCCCCACGAACAGCAACAAGCAGCGCTTTGGATGCAGTGTATTTTTGCTGCGTCCAAAATGCGGTGTTCTAATGCCGCACTTTTGTTGCTGGTAATTGTGAATCCACCTTATATAATGACACTTCAATCGGTCAAAATCTGCAGCGGAGACTGGCGTGTCCGCTATAGAAATTGACATGCTGCAGGTGAGTTTTGGTACGTGTCCATGATCAGGAGCAGCTGCAGGTTTGATGCTGCATGTTTATACAGAGTCAAACCTGCAGCATACAGATGTTACAGCATAGTGTATGGGATTTCTAGAAATCCCATATCCACTATGCGTGCATCAGAGGCTGCAAATCACCTGTGGACCCTGACATGTGGCGTGTCTTTCAGGATCCCATGTCAAACTCTCTTGCAGAGTCGCTAGTCTCCGCAACAGAAATTTGACCACTAGAAAGTATTGAATGTGATAAACCCGCATGGTTTAGTGAACACATGCGGCTTTACCTGCGTTAAATAGAACGTAGCATTTTGGACGCAGCAAAAATGTGTCGAAAGCGCTGCTATGTCCGGATCATGGACACAGAGCCTAAAATTTAAGGGAATTTGAGGGAAAACGGACTGCTGGGGCCTGATATTAGTAGCCGGGGAAGCTGCTGAGAGCTCACGTGACCTCAAGTCCTGGCAGCGCAGCGATGTACACTGCCAGGAACAATCGGTCTCCTGTCAGTGTGCCGCCGGGCTGAACACATCGTCGGGGACATCGCAAGGACCAGGAGGACACCGGGGGATACCGGACAGGTGAGAAGGTGTGTGGTGTTGTGTGTGTTTTTTTTTTTTTTTTTTTTTTTTTTTTACACCGCGCGCAGCTCCGGCTCAGCTGAGGACACGACTACTCCCCTCAGCTGCCCCGCTCTTGGTGTTATCAGCGGGACTGGCGGTCGGATGATGGGAGTAGTAGTCTTCCCTAGCCAACCCGGATACCACTCAATGTGCGTTTATGCAGCCTTTTCAGCCCATTGACTTTCATTGAAGCGCAGCAAATCCGCAGGTATAAATATAGTTCAAACAAAGTCGATGGGCGGGAAATGCTGCAGAAACGCTACATAGAAAGGTCATGCTGCGTTTTTAAACGCAATGACGATCCTCAGTGGAAATTTCCGCATCACGTGCACAGCACACCAGGATTGCCATTGCATTAGCTGGCAGACCGATTGGCAAGCATTTTTGATGCATTTCCACGTGAAAAACCACCACGAAAACGCATCAAAGATGCTGCATGTGCACTTAACCTTAGATCTTGGAAAACTATGGGGTCCTAAATAATTACATGTAAATGCTGTAATTCTCTGTATTTATTGCAATACAGAAGCAGTCAGATGGTATTCATTTATATTTGTATTCATACATGGAATATGTAGTAAGAGAATGATAATACCTTCGATGACCGCTCATATGAACTGGTTTGTATTTGGTTGATTTTATGTTTTTCTATTTGTGTTTCTATTTAGTTTTGATTCATTATAAAAACAAATGAAAATGTTAATGTATCTTTATCTTTCACAATAAAAAATGATCTGATTGAAAAAATTTACTTTTATTTAGTTCACAGGATTTCAGACAAAGACATCAGTGAAATGAGCAACAGCTGTGTTGTGTGAGTATACACTTCTTGTGTGGAGTGGAATTTTGGGGGGGGGGGGGGACTGAAATTTTTACTTTATTTGTTTTACATTGCAATAAAAATTACCTTGTAGTATACCTCTGACACCAAACTCCAACACCACCTACACCTCACTAAACTTGCGGTTTTTGTCATGGAACGTGGCGGGCCTTAACATCCCTCTTTAAACGCAAAAAAGTTTTGAGCCACCTGAGACTATTCTTGCCAGATGTGGTCTTTCTTCAAGAGATACATTGGAGAGCTGCCAAGCCTGGTAAATTATTAGCACCTTGGATAGGCGATTGTTATGCTGCCTCAGATAATTCATCATCATGCGGAGTAGCCATTCTTATTAAGAAGGGCCTTCCATGTTCCATTCAAGATTCAATTAGCGACAGCCAGGGTAGATATATGATCCTGAAAGTGGAAATAACCGGAAAAATATAGTTCTTTGTCAATCGCTGTGCTCCCAACCATGACCAACATTACTTCTACACATCGATTCTCCATATTCTTTTGGGACTTGGGCCTAACAATCTAATAGTAGGAGGAGACTTTGTACTAAGTTAATGTCCTACCTTAGACCACTCCTCACCCTCTACACAGACCTCAGCACCCACTGCTTCCCTCTTACACTTCATGGAACAGCTTTCACTCTGCGACCCATGGAGAATGACTGACTGATTCCGCATGCCACTCCCTTACCCATCAGTCTTTCTTCATTTCCACACAACTTTTTACCCAACATCATGATTCCTGCATCCACCCAATACTGAACTCAGATCATGCTCCTATTTCACTTTTCCTGACTTTAACATTCCAAGCTCTGGGACACAACATTGGAGGTTTCCGTCCTACCTGGCAGAATCTGATGATTTCAAGGCCATTCTTAAATTACACTGGAATGACTTCCTAGGTGACAATATCATCCACACTGACAATATCCCTTTACTCTGGGCCACTTCTAAGGCCGTTATGAGAGGCCATATCATCAGTTATCTGTCATGTAGGAGGAAGGCACACTGAAAGAAATTTGACGCCTTACACACCTCCCTCCATCCCCTGATGCATAACAAGCTTATTCTATGGCCAAACATCTTCTGGACTCTTTTATACATTCCCAATCACATTGGCAGATCCAATTAACACAAAATAAATTATACCCCTGGGGAAATAAAACTGGCAAATTGTTAGCCACCCTAACTAAACACAAGCAACCCTACATGCCAGTTATTAAATTGCAGAATCCCATAACAGGCTCGCAGACGACTGACTGTGAAGAGATCGTACAAATTTTCAGTGATTATTATTAGTGTTGAGCGAGTATGAATTGTTAACCCCTTCGTCGAGCACACTCGGGTGCTCACCGAGTATTTTCGGCGTGCTCGGCATCGCTGAAAGTGTTGCCGCGGCTGTATGTGTCACATCTGTCACACACCTGTGACACATGCAGGGATTGCCTGACAAGCTGCATGTGTTTAACAATTCATTCTTGCTCAACACTAATTATTGTGAGGATCTATACAGAGCTTTCCCTGCCAACCTTCCGGCGATTAATCAAGTTCAGAAAGGTGTTAATCTCCCATCCCTAGCCACTGAACAACAAATAATGTTCTACTCAATGATAACAGAAGCTGAAGTGAGGCAAGCTATAACAGACGCATCCAGCAGTAAGACCCTGGGCCCTGATGGTTTCTCTGCTGAATAATATAAGATTCTATCCCCTGACTTAGTACCCATTTTGACTAACCTTTTTAATGCAGCTTTCCTTCAGGGGGCCTCTATCAAGCAATATACTGAATCACGCACCATAGTTATCCCTAAACCTAACAGAGACCCATTATTGCCACAATCCTACCGCCCAATCTCACTCCTTAACCATGATTATAAACTCCTGGTGAAGATCTTGGCAAACCGTCTACAAGTGTTGCTGCCTGGCCTTGTGTGTGAGGCTCAGACGGACTTTACACAGGGACAAAGCAGTGTGGCAAATATACGCCTGGCGATCGCAACCACAGTCTTGGCCCAAGACGCAACCCGACCACCCGCAATGCTGATGAGTCTAGATGCCGAAAAGGCCTTTGACAAGGTGGCATGGCCTTTCTTGTATGAAGTTCTGGGCAGGGGAAATTTTGGCCCGAGGTTCCTACAATATTTTCAGTACCTTCATATAAGTACAAATACTTGTGTGACTGTTAATGGATGTGGTGCACCAGCAATAGATCTCTTTTGGGGAGTCAAACAGGGATGCCTTCTGTCACCCCCTTCTTTTTAACTGCTCTATAGACCCCTTACTATGCCACCTATTACAGACCCCTACATTTAGGTGACTTATGGTGGGCTCTAGAGAGTTAGAGGTCGCGGCATTTGCGGATAACATTCTGCTGGTAGTAACTAACCCCAAACAGGTCCTGCATTCCCTTATGTGAGAATTAGAAGACAAAAGAGGTTTATTGGGCTATATCAATTGGGATAACAGAGGTGATGATACTACGTAGCCCCTCCAGACCGTTATGGGCATCAGGATTCCCCTCTCAATGGGCTACTAGTTCATTGAAATACCTGGGAGTACAAGTCACGAGACATCTGGCTAAATTATACAAAACTAATATCAATTTATATCTTAATAACTTGGAATCCACCTTGGCTAAACAGAAGGACTTTAGTCTGTCATACCTAGGTAGAACCAATTTAATTCAGAATTTCCACGTCTTCTCTATCTTTTTCATACTCTCCCAATCTAGCTAGCACCTAAAGAGGAGAAACGGATCAACTATCTATATCGTTCATTTATCTAGGAGGGAAAAAAGCTGCGTATAGCCTTTAAATTACTCCAACAGCTGAAGGGAAATGGGGGGGGGGGGGGCTAATAAACTTCCCTGATATTAGACACTATAACCTAGCATCCCTATTCCGGATGGTGGTGGACTGGCTGGGAGGGACATCCTGCTATGCCCAGTATGGCCTAGAGTGCTGGCTCTACCCGCTCTCTTACACCTGCCTTATACTGAATTGTCAGCTGAGGTAAGAGCGAACCCACTCCTGGTGTCTACATGGAAGGCATGGCAGAAAATACGCCGACAATTTCGTCTATCTCTTTCTCCCATTCATTGGTAACCCTCATTTTCAACATGGACATTCTCACCCTGTCTTTTCTCCATGGTACTCTCAAGGTATAACCTCTATTAAACACTTGGTCCACTTAGAGGAACGCTGTATGTACTCAGTAGAGGAGATTCAGTCTAAATACCCTACCGTCATATTCCCTTCTTTCCAATATCTACAAAGTAAAAGTTACGTAACAAAGATACTAGCACATCTTCCTGAGCAGGAGTGGAGACCATGCCTGCTTAGATGGTTCACTAAATCTAATTCCTCATCTGGCCAAATAACCACCAACTACAAATTCATACATGTTGCCCTGGATTATGAGCAATCCCAATTTACACTAACAAAATAGCAGATTGAGGACCCTACCTTGTCCTGTAGCACCATTCTGAAAGCTCTACATCAAGCCCACAAATTCCTCCCTTCAGCTCACATTCTAGAAATGAGGCTGAAAATCTGTCATCGATCCTATTTAACTCCGCAAAAAGGTCATAGAATGGGGCTGTACACAGCTTTCATGTGCTTTAAGTGGCACTCCCCCGAAGCCAATTTGTTCCATTGCTTGTGGACATGCCCTTTTGATTCAGAGTGCGACAATATACCACCACACATCTGACAAACTTCTCTCCTGATGAGCCTCTATGGGCCATCTTTGGATATTTAAAGCCAGATAAATATACATGCTCTCCAGGGACCCATAAACTACTACATTTGATGGTGGCAGCTGGTATTAAAGCCATTCTGTAGGTATGGATCCACGACCAATCTCCTCCTTTCAAGGTCTTTCTAGATAAACTGTCGTTTCTGCTTCAGGTGGATTGGGCTGAGGCTCCTTGCATAAGGAGGGAAGGGTGCAGTCCTTCTTTTGAAACTTTGGAAAGTTTCATCTCCCTGCTTCCACAACACATTCAGGATGACATTAAAACTTGTTTTCAACCAACCGTGTGGTATCAAGGGCAATTACTATTAGGAGAAGGGCCTATATAGAAATATTTTTGTGAGAACCGCTGCGTGCAGACACTGCTGGGTATTGGAGTTCTGCTCTGATGTCAGTGGGTCCTGCACAACTCTCAAAGAGTTTAAGGTTATGCACCCATGTTGGGTGTTCAATATGCAAGAGATGTACCTGTTTCAGACATATTCTCATTTCCCTTCCTTTACTCCGATTTCACAGTTTTTAGTTTTTTCCTTTTTAAATCAATGTAATTGTGCCTGGAATATATAGATAGAGAGAGAGAGAGAGAGAGATATAGATCTCAAAAGTTTGGACACACCTTCTCATTTAAAGATTTTTCTGTATTTTCATGACTTTGAAAATTGTACATTCACACTAAAGGCATCAAAACTATGAATTAACACATGTGGAATTATATACTTAACAAAAAACTGTGAAACAACTGAAAATATGTCTTATATTCTAGGTTCTTCAAAGTAGCCACCTTTTGCTTTGATGACTGCTTTGCACACTCTTGGCATTCTCTTGATGAGCTTCAAGAGGTAGTCACCGGAAATGGTCTTCACTTCACAGGTGTGCCCTGTCAGGTATAATAAGTGGGATTTCTTGCCTTATAAATGAGAAGGTGTGTCCAAACTTTTGGCCTGTACTGTATTAGTTTTGTTTTTCATTTTAATGTTTTTAATCACCATATTCTGTGCTCCATAACTTTTCTAATTGTTGATAGTGTTGTAGAAGGGCTTTTACTGGACTTATCTTATTGGTCCCATTTTTTTTTTTTTGGTCTATATGAACTTATGAATTTTTTTTTCTACTCCATTTTTTTAAACCGTGACTAAACAGCAATTCTACTTATTATTTTTATTTTTTTTTTTAAATTGCCATTTCTGTATGGGATCATTATATTTCTGTTTTATTAGTTTGGACAATTAAGCACACAGCAATACTAAATATGTGCTATAAATCTATTATGGCAGCTCGCAATCGTTTGGTAGAGGGAAGAGTGGCCTTCAGAATGGACTTCCACCACATTGGAAATTGTTCAAATGCTGCGGTCAGCTGCTTGTCCTGCCTTTACTCTTCATTTGCCCTTCTTTTTCTGTAACTTCCAGCATGTCCTGCCCCTCTTGTTTGTCTGACATCCAGCATAGCTTGATGTCCAGGTCCCTGCTGTGCCAATACCATGGGTCCATATGTCCACATTGACCTGTGGTTTTGTGAATACACCTCATCAGGTGAGCGCTAAACAAATACTAAAACCATGGATTTCATTTGCTGTTGTCAATGGAGGACTTATTTAGACAGGCTTTGCAACTTGCTGTGAGCCAATGGGAGCTTGTCCAAGCTATACAAGCAAGCTCTCTCGGCCCATATGGATGCACTACCTCAGAGACCTGCTACAGTCTGGACATTCTGTTTGGGGAACAACTTCACATTTACTTGCTCTTGGCTGACTTGATGGGTATCCTAATGCCTCATGTATCTTTGTGAACCAATGCACTATGCTTTTAGCTTTGTCATCAGAGTTTTTTTTTTCTGACCGATCGGAAGTGGGATACATTTTTTCTTTATCTGGAAAAGCTTTGGCATGGGCCATACCATTAAGGGAGCAGGACAACTCTAGGATTCATTCTCTACGCACCTTCTAGTCTGCCATTTATACAATGTTTGATGAACCAGGTTGTGTCTAAGCTGCTGTTTCTATACTACAGCTATTTTCATATTTTCACATATCCAGTAATGATCTATTAGAACAGATCCAGCAGAAATCCATTAGGAATAAAGTTGTGCTGACACAAATTTTTAATCTGCTTTTCACTAACTGATCTCTGCTCGATCATTTTTCTTTTAACATTCGAGTCAGTGGGCAACGGATCCTTTAATACGGCATCCATTGTCTATTTCTAATAGACCCGACAAGAAATGGCTTTTTCTTGGCTAAGGCTACATGCTCCTGTGTTTGCTTGATCATGTGGTTTTCATAATTGACTGAAAGCTCTATCTCAACCACCTTCTCTGAAACTCTGGTCTGCATCCATGCCCCTTACCAGGACTTTGCTGATGTCTTCTCTAAGAAAAAGGCTGAGTCCCTACCTCCACAACTGCCATTTGACTATGCCATTCCCTTTCTTCCAGCTATATACTACAGAGAGTTTGGGAAGTGGGTTAATTCTAAATCTTCATCTCTGGCTGGTGCAGGCTTGTTAATAACAAGAAACACTGGTCTTTGAGACTGTGGATAGACTATCTGGTCTGAAAGACTGTTTGCCCTTTAAATTATTTAATGAGATTAACGGTGCTAACATCTTCACCAAATTAGATCTGCATGAACCTTAAAACCTAATTCAAATTAATGAGAGAGTTAAATGGAAAACGGCGTTCTGATGGTCACTATGAATATCTAGTAATATCTTTTGGTTTATGCAAAGCATCGTCTGTGTTCCAGCACTTTGTGAATGAAATATTTTGCGATGTCCTGTACCAATAGTTAGGTCCAGAAATATTTGTACAGTGATCAAATCTTTGTGATTTTGGCTTCTGCATACAACTATTTTTTATTTAAAATGAAAACAACTGAGATGCAGTTGAAGTGTAGACTTTCTGGTTTAATTAAAGGGGTTGAACAAAAATATCCTGTGAAATGTTTAGGAATTGCAGCCATTTTTCTACAAAGCCTCATTTCAGAAAGGGGGGCTCAAAAAGTAATTGGACAAATTGACCTTACCATAAATAAATGTTCATTTTTTAATACTTTGTAGAGAATCCTCTGCAGGTAATGACTTTGCAGGTTCCTTAAGGGCCTAGGGTACTCTGTAGCCAGGCCGGCAGTCTTCCAGTGAGGTCACGGTGGCAGTGGCCCAGCTCCGTGGCCCTGGCCGAGCAGATGAAGGGAGTATTTACAGGGGATCTGTAGTCTGTGACTCCACCTGTGGTACCTGGTCAGGGATGACCAGCGCTGCTGAGTGGACCCTGGGGGATAGATGGTATAGCAGCTGGCATGAAATACTTCCCATGGGTGAAGCGGGCCCCCAGTGATTTAGAAAGCTTATATGAAGGATGGCAGCGGGGGAAACGGGGTGCGGAGAGCAGGGCGGCAGCAGTGTTGATAGTCGCGGTGGTAGTACAGCTGCGGGGAGGCACAGAAGAAGACAGACACGAGGAATGCAGTCCGGTTACCTTTACTGCAGAGAAAGCTGTGGAGTCCAGGGCACTGGTCACTAGGTCCAGGAGGGTCCGGTCAGCCTGGAAGCAATCGGAGTCCACCCCGTCAGGTGGGTTTGGAGGCCTGCCTGCTGTGCTTCTCCCTATAGCCAGATGGAGATTATCAGCAAGAGGATGATGCAGCCAAGGAGCAGAGTGGTGAGCACAGTGAGTAGAATGGCGCTGAGAAAGCATGCGGGTTGTCGGCATGACACGCATCAATGAACACTAGTGACCCAGTGTGGTGAACCCTCTGTATTTGCTCTCATGAAATCTTCTCTTTATGGCAGACTTAGATACTGAAACACCTACTTCCTGGAGAGTGTCCTTCACTTCAGTGGATGTTGTGAAGGGGTTTTTCTTCACCATGGAAAGGATTTTGCAACTGTTTTCTTCTGTAGTGTCTAGGCCTTTTTGACTTCACAAGGTCAATAATATTTTGTTTTTGTTTTTTCTTTTGCAGAATGTACCAAATGGTTGATCTGGCCATTCCTAACATTTCTGCTATCTCTTTTGATGGATTTTTTTTTTCTGACTGATGATGCTCTGTTTCTCTGAGAGCTCTTTTGACCGCATGTTATGGGTTCGAAGCCACAGCTTCCAAATGCAAATGCCACACCTGGAATCAGCCCCAGTTTTTTTGTCTGCTTAATGGATGGATTAATGAGGGAATAGCTCATGCAGCACATTAAAGAGCTTTTAAGATAACTGTTCAATTTTTTGGTCTCTTTATAAAAAGAGGCAGCTACATATTAAAGAGCTGTAATTCCTAAACCCTTACTCAAATTAGTATGTGAATACCCTCAAAATAAAGCAGAGAGTCTGCACTTTAAGCCCATATTGATTACCAAAATATATTCAACATCGTTATTTAAAGAGCTAAAATGACAAAACTTGTCACTGTCCAAATATTTCATAGTATGTTCTAGCCTGTATGGATGACATCCTAATCTTCCCCAGAGATTTGGACTCAGTCTCCATGGCAGTTCCATTATGAAGAGACTGCAACAAGAAACATGATTTAAGTTCTTGGTAGGCTTGAACAGCGGAATCTAACTAGTTCTGAGAATGAATGCCCTTCCCAGTTATGGCCTTAAGAGAAGCCACTACTTAGGAGTAGTTTTTAATGAACTGGCTGTAATCATTTGCAAAGCCAAGGAATCTTTAAATAGTTTTGAGAACAACATTTTCTGGCTAATAAAAAAAAAAAAAAAAAAAAAAAAAAAAAAAGCAGAAACGTTTTGTGAATTAATATGTAGAGCTACCGATGAGATGATGTACCTGATTAATAGCCGTTCATGGCACTCAAATAGACATATCTCCAATTAATAGCATGATGGTTTCCTCTGCTGATATCCTGTCAAGCCATCCTGATGTCAACAATTGTTTTTCCTTGAACTTTATGCCCCTGATATTGTTGTAGGAGCAGTTCTTTCACAACATTTCCCTGGATCGAGAACTCATCCCTGCAAATTCTTCTCCAAGAAATTTTTTCCAGCAGAACGAAATTATTCCACTAGTGACAAAACATCTTGGCCATAAAATTTGCTCTTGAGGAATAACCACATCTACTTTGAAAGCGCTAAATTGTGAGTAGCCATCTATAAAGACCTAAAAAAATTAGAAATATCCAGTCAGCCCATAGGCTGAATCCCCATCAAGCTCGATGGTCATTCCTATTTCTCCAGTTTGACGTCATCTTTGGGAAAGTGAAAAAATGGTAATCTGCTCACCTTCCAGAGAGGACAATTCCATGTGAATACCACTTGTATTCACATAGAAACCCTGATAGACGTTCTTTGGTCAGGGTGTGGTGCAAGGAGTGTAGAAACACACCAGGCTGATATCCAGGTCAGAAAAAGGTTTGACTTAATCCTCACCTACTATGCAGCTGAGAAAAAAAAACACTTTTGATCCTTTATGCCACTGAAGAAATGCCCTCACATGTAGTTTAACCTGAATGTATCCTTACTACCATCTCTTTTAATTATCCACCTAAAGGATGGTATTTAATCTCAAAAAGCACTGCACAGAAGAAAGTCTGATCGTGGGCCCATTCGTTTCTACAGACACCCTGGAGTTAAACGAATTGCTGTTCTCCTTTTTTTGTTTCCATTGGTGGTTCAGTAATTCAGTTTCAGAGTTTTCTGGGAAATCTCTATTTCTCACAGTTTATGGTCGAGAACCACATCTTCATCTGCCAGTTGTGTAAACAGCTTCTCGCAGGACATATATAGCATCTGAACTGAAGTGCAATCCAATTTGTCTGCAGCTGTCATTAAAGCAAAAAAGAGTGATGATAGACAACATTGACATGTTCCCAATATCTCATCTGGAGATAGTTTGGCTTTCCACCAAAAAGATAGTTTTGAAGATTCGTTCTAAAAAGTTGACTCTTAAATTCATCAGCCTATTTCAAATTGTTCGGCAAATTAATCCTGGTCACTTTTTGCCTAAAACTACCTACTAAGCTAAACATTATTAATGACTTTTATATCTACCTACTACATCCACTGATTCTTAACAAGTTCATTCTTACAGTTGACAGTTCCTGCTTCTGCCGCTTATGGAGACAGAGTTTGAGATTAAGCAAATTTTGGACTATAAGAAATAGGAATCACTTTCTCTTAATAGACTGGGCCCTTCCCCTATGGCCATTGCTGTTTTGGATTTCTTTAACCAATGAACATTTAAGACAATTGAATTTATTATTAGAAAAAAAAATAAGATTTCTTAAATGGAATCAAAAAACGATACTGAAACCATTCAAAATTTAAATGTTACAATGGAATATCCTAGTGCCAAAAGGTTTAAAAAAAAAAAAAATAGGTTATATGGACATCTAATATTACCTATCCTTTGGATTGGTCATCACTCAAAGTCCTTAGTCCGACACCTTGCACTCACACAGATCAGCTGCCTGGTGTAAACATTGAACAGGGCAGCATAGTACAGCTTCATTTAATGTGCAGTTGCTGCGGCCAAAAAGTGCACATTAGCTCCAGACTACAAGGAGTGTAATGGGTGCTAAATTCTTCCCCAATTATGCAAATATATACCTTGCATAATTGGAGATCACTTCATAATCCATATTGAAGTAAATATATTCAATCCACACAGTTATGTGTAATAATGAGAAATGACACCGGGAAAAAGTATTGAGCACACTTACTGAAATGTATTTAATACTTCGTACAAAAGCCTTTGTTGATGATGACCGTTTCAAGAAGCTTACTGTATGGAGAAACTAGGCACATGCATTGCTCAGGTGTGATTTTGGCCCATTCTTGCACACACACTTCAAACCCTGAAGGTTCCCTGGCTCCTTCTATGAACTCTGAGCTTTAGTTCCTTGTTTCAACTTCATCATCTTGTCAATGGAAGCAGATTTTATTTTTTTCAAGAATGTCTCAGTACATTTGTTCATTCATCCTTCCTTCAATTATATGAAGTTTGCCAGTGCTCAATGCTGAAAAACAGCCCCACACCTTGATATTCCCATCTCCAAACTTCACTGTTGGTATGGTGTTTTTGGGGTGATATGCAGTGCCTTTTGGCCTCAACTTGGTGTGTATTATGACATCCACAGAGTTAAATTTTGGTCTCATCTGACCAGACCATATTCTCCCAGTATCTTACCGGCTTGTCTAAATGTTGTTGAGCAAACTTTAAACTTGCTTGAACATGCTTTTTTTGTTCAGCAATGGAGTCTTGCATGGGGAGTGTGCATACAGGCCATGGAGGTTGAGTGCATTACTTTGAAACAGTTGTACCTGCTGATTCCAAGTCTTTATGTAACTCTCCACAAGTGTCCTTAGGCTCTTGGACAACTCTTCTGATAATTCTTTTCACTACTGTCTTAAATTTTGTGGAGAGCACCTGGTCATGGCTGGTTTATGCTGAAATAATGTTCTCTCCACTTCCGGATTATGGACCCAACAATGCTCACTGGAACCTCCAGTATAGAATTTCTTCTGTAACCAATGCCTTCAGTATGTTTTTCAACAATAAGGTTGTGGGGGCCTTGAGACAGGTCTCGGTAATGAGCCACCTTTTTATAGGCCATCAGTTGAACTAGCTGATATTATTCTAATTACTGTTATGACTGAGCCCGAACACTCATACAGGGATGAACAAACCAGGGGGATGTTAATCCTGCACGCCACAGGTTTGTATACAGACCAATCAATCTCTAACCTGATGCTGATTTGTCCTTGCATGACCATGGAGGTTGGCACCCTAAATTATGTAATGGCACCTCCATTCAATGTTGGCTGACCCTGAGTGCCCTTAACTGCACCCTCAACTATACACAGAGTGCAACCCAAAATCACAACAGAATGGAGTGCACACAGACAAGAGGGTAAGAGACAGGGCTAAAGACATGTTCACATAGTCATGAATGATAGACGGAAGGAAGATAAAGGAATGCAAAAAGACCTTTGGTATATGTGAGAACCCACAGACCCTTCATGTAATAAAATGGGAAAAGAGCTGAGGAGGGGGAATATGCAAACAAACCGCAGAAGAAGCAATAGAGAAAACCTCAGCAAGATAATCCTTCACTAAGGAGCTGGGACTCCAAACATCCAGCTAACTTGGAATATAGCAGGCAAAGACTGCATGTGCCAGGTGAGTATAAATAGCCCTTCCTAAGATGTGATAGGACAAACCAAAAAGAGAAAGTGAAAACAAGTGTATAGAAGCAGCAAAGACAGGAGCATTATCAGCAGTTGGACAGATACAACACCGGCTGTGGTCAAACAAAGGGAAACCGACCAACAGCCAGAGATTACAGGATTGAGTCCCAGAGTAGAGCCATAACAATTACTGAGATTTCAGCTGATGTCAGGACTTTCCATGGCTTTTTGCACCTTGCTTTTTTTCATCTGTTCAATACTTTTTTTTACTCTCATTTCTCATTATTACACAACTTAAAGGGGTTGTCCGGTCAAAACCGATAAGTCTGTATTCACTCTGTGTGACTGCAGACTTATGAATCACCCCCCAGGATTCATAAGACTGCAGTCACACCGAGTCAATACAGACTTATCGGTTTTGACCGGACAACCCCTTTAATTTATGGGCATCTATGGTTTGATTTCTTTGCCTTTGTGTGGATTAGATAGATTGTTACTGACATCTGGTGCGAATTTCATGTCAATAGCACCTCTTAGAAATATATATTTACTTAGAAAATTGGTGACGTGTTAAAGGGGTATTCCCATCTACAAGATCCTATCCCAATATCTAGTAAGTGTAATAATAATATCTAAAAACAGGTATCAGTAATATATCCTAAAGTAAACGGTATATAGGATAGACAGGTGAGCAACAGTACAACTATGAAGCGATCACATGAGCAGTGTATATAAAATGGATAAGGGTATTGCTTATACATACATATTACATCCTAATGCACAAGGCATTCTCATCAAGGCTAACCCAATATAATGAATTGGGGAAGCGCAGAGAAACACACAAAGGTGTCTACTCCAAGAACCAAATGTATAGGTAGAAAATTCAGTTACGTTTGTCCTAAACACAAAAATGTGTTGCCTATCCTTAGCAGTGGTTTCCTAGCAGCTATTTTACCATGAAGGCCTGCTGCACAAAGTCTCCTCTTAACAGTTGTTGTAGAGATGTGTCTGCTGCTAGAACTCTGTGTGGCATTGACCTGGTCTCTAATCTGAGCTGCTGTTAACCTGCGATTTCTGAGGCTGGTGACTCGGATAAACTTATCCTCAGAAACAGAGGTGACTCTTGGTCTTCCTTTCCTGGGGCGGTCCTCATGTGAGCCAGTTTCTTTGTAGCGCTTGATGGTTTTTGCAACTGCACTTGGGGACACTTTCAAAGTTTTCCCAATTTTTCGCACTGACTGACCTTCATTTCTTAAAGTAATGATGGCCACTCGTTTATCTTTACTTAGCTGCTTTTTTCTTGCCATAATACAAATTCTAACAGTCTATTCAGTAGGACTATCAGCTGTGTATCCACCTGACTTCTGCACAACACAACTGATGGTCCCAACCCCATTTATAAGGCAAGAAATCCCACTTATTAAACCTGACAGGGCACACCTGTGAAGTGAAAACCATTTCCGGTGACTACATCTTGAAGCTCAACAAGAGAATGCCAAGAGTGTGCAAAGCAGTCATCAAATCAAAAGGAGGCTACTTTGAAGAACCTAGAATATAAGACATATTTTCAGTTGTTTCACACTTTTTTGTTAAGTATATAATTCCACATGTGTTAATTCATAGTTTTGATGCCTTCAGTGTGAATGTACAATTTTCAGTCATGAAAATACAGAAAAATCTTTAAATGAGAAGGTGTGTCCAAATTTTTAGTCTGTACTGTATGTGTTACTCAGGTTGCTCTCCTCTGTAAACTGAAACCTACTAAATTTCTGCCAGCATGTTAAATGCTGGGAGTTAACTCTCAAAGGTTGTGGTTTTATGGGAATGGCAAAGAGGGTGGGAGGCCATTCCCCTACCTCCTCTCGGTGTGGGGCTTGGAGAAGGAAATCTCCAGGCTGTGTTGGGCTGAAGCCAGAGAGCAACACCGGCGGCCTGGTGTTGCTGAAGACTTCGCTGTGCTACCTGGAGCAGGCCGAGCCTTGCTTGCTAATAGACTTTGTTGTACTTTCTCCTTTGTTTTCCCATTAATCCCGAGAGGGCCTGTTTATTTTTACGGGACGTTGCTGGAGTTTATGCTGCATAATAAACTCGCAGGAAGTTTTACCCAAACCGTGTGTCCTGTGTCTACCTACGGAGGGTCAAGAAAGTCGCTTTACTACAGGGGGCTTTGGGCTCATACTGTGTGAGGACTACTGCTGGTGGCTATCATACAATGTAGGGGGCATTATACTTTGTATAGGAAGCTGTGGGGGGAATTATACTGTATTTATGGGGCTTTTGGTACTATAGAGTGTATGTGTCGTGGGGGCATTATAATGTGTGTGGACTACTGTATCTAGGTAAGCTATGGGGGCATCATACTGTATAGAGGGGACTATTGCGACATACTATATAGGGACTTTTTTGGCATACTGAGAACTAGTATGGGTGGCATCATACAGTGTGGAAGCATTATACTGTGTATAGAAATCTGTGGGTTGCATACTGTGTAGAAACATCTGTGGGAGGCATACTGTGTATATGGGGGTCTTGGGGCATTATACTATATGAGGACAACTGTGGGGGTCCTCAAACTGTGCATTTGGATGCTTTGGGGACCTCATACTGGGTGTGGGGCTTTTAAAGGCCATCATTGTGTGCGTATATGAGGACTGTGTGGACCCATCATACTGTCTATAGGGTAGCTGTATGTCACGACAGGTAAGGGAAAGACTAAGTGCACAATGACTGGAAGAGGGGGAGGAAGCCCAAACTCTAGGGAAAGGGTGAGTGGAGACCCCTAGACAGATCTGACAACACCCTGACTCCCCTATCGCCAAGCAGGAAACCTAATTCCTGACTGCCCCTAGCAATAGGCCCTAGGTAGGGAGGGGACGAGGTGAGCACAAGTCAGCCCCCACTGCAACTAAAGACAAACAGGTAAACAGACAAGGGAATACACTTGGCTTGAGAAGACACCAGAGAGATCACGCCAACTATCCTCCAAGGGAACTCCAAAAAGACACTAGCCAACTACTAGTACTTCAGGTCTGGACAGAGGAAAATAGAGCTATCACCAGCGACTCTCTGGGGAGACTGAAGGTATTTAAACATCCAGCAAGGGTGTGTCAATTAGCAGCAGAAGTTGGAGGTCACTGCTATGTCCTAGAAGGAGAAGGATATTACTACAATACAGAGATGAAATGATAAAGAAGTTGCCGGTAGAGCCAAGCGCAATGACCTTCTACAGCTGAATCCAGGACAACTGTCTGTCACACCTGACACACCAGTGACAGTACCCTCCTTCTACGAGTGGCCTCCGGACACTCAGGACCAGGTTTCTCAGGATGAGAGGCATGGAACGAACGAATGAACGAACGAACCAGCCTAGGGGCAATCACATCCAATGCTAAAACCCACATCCTTTCCTCTGGACCATAACCCTTCCAGTGAACCAAGTACTGTAGGGAACAACGCTGGAGACGGGAATCCACAATCTTCGAAATTTGGAACTCCAAATTACCATCAACCATAATTGGGGGTGGAGGCAGGGGAGAGGACTCAAGAGGTTCTACATATTTCTTGGGTAGAGACCTGTGGAACACATTGTGGATTTTAAGAGCCTGAGGTAACTCAAGACGAAACGCTGCAGGGTTAATGACGGCTCTTATTTTATAGGGATTAATAAGCCTAGGTCCCAGCTTCCAGTAAGGAATCTTCAACTTGATATTCCTGGTAGACAACCACACAAAGTCATTCACACTTGGGTCCGGACCTGATGAGCGTTTCTTGTTAGCCATACGTTTGTACCTCTCTCCCATGATCTTCAAATTACTCTGAACCCCCGCCACACAGAACAGAGCGACGAAGCAAAATGTTCCTCCTCAGGAACTCCCAAAGCCCCTCCCCCACTAAAAGTACCAAACTGTGGATGGAAACCGTATGCCCCAAAGAACTGTGACCTATTGGTAGATTTTTGGCAATGATTATTAATGGCAAACTTGGCCAACGGTAACATGCCCAGTCCTCCTGGTTTTCGGAGACAAAACACCTGAGGTAAGTTACTAAATTCTGATTAATGCGCTTGGTCTGTCCATTCGACTGAGGATGGAAGGCAGAGGAAAAGGACAGCTGCACCCCCAGTCCAGTACAGAAGGCTTTCCAGAACTTAGAAACAAACTGGGTCCCCCGATCTGACACCACATTGGAGGGAACCCCGTGAAGCTTCACAATCTCATTAATAAAAACCAGAGCAAGAGTCTTGGCATTCGGAAGTGTCGGTAATGCGATGAAATGAACTATTTTACTGAACCTATCTACAACCACCAGAACCACAGTCTTGCCTGCTGATACCAGTAGGTCAGTAATAAAACCCAAGTGTGTCCATGGCCTGCTAGGAATAGGTGTAACATACCTGGCAGCGTCCTTGCATAGTGGTCCATCTCCCACTGTGCAAGAGCGCGCACTTGATCTCCAGTCCAGTCTGCTAGCCTGGCTTCCATCCATGCTGTCTGCTTGCCTCTGTTTCTGCTGCTTAAGGGCGGCACCCGATCACTTCCTGCTTCTTGTAGCTGCTGCAGGCACACCCCTTGTGCGTCCTCAGCCTATTGCTGTCTGTCACCTGGTATTTAACCCAGCTCCTCCCTGGAATCCATGCCTGAGCATTGTGTTCTGTCAGTTGGCTTCCTGTCACTGATGTGCCAGGTCCTGTCTATGCTTCCTGCCTAGCGGTATCCGTTCCCGAGTCTGAACTGTGTCCTGTCTGAACTATCTTCTAGCCTGTTGTCTTCTGCCTATCCTGGAGGCTGTATTTCCAGGCCAGTGTGAACACGCTCCTAGCCTGTTCTTTCCGCCTTCTAGGGGCTGCTTACCTAGACCCGTTCCTATATCTTGCCTGTTCCTGTCTGAACACGCTCCTAGCCTTTTTGTTCTGCCTTCTAGGGGCTGCATACCTAGACCCGCTCCTGTATCTTGCTGCTGTGTCTTTTCTTGTCTGAATACTCTCCTAGCCTGTTACCTGTTTTTCTCTATGTCCGTACCTTCCCTTTTCCTGCAGAATCTGATCCCGTACCTAACTCCTACTCGTTGTCCCTGTACTCCCGTTTGTGAGTTTAGAGTCCACTCGCTACTTCATTGCAAGTATCCTGTGTGTACCTGGCTCTGCCTTTCCCTTCCAGTCTGTTCCGTGTGAACAGAGCCCTGTCCCCTCTGCACTGCCTTGCTCACCGCTTCGGCGGTTCTTGCCTGCTCTGACCCTTTGCTCGCTGCTCCGGCAGTCTCGCTCTGCTCTGACCCTTTGCTCGCTGCTCCGGCAGTCTCGCTCTGCTCTGACCCTTTGCTCGCTGCTCCGGCAGTCTCGCTCTGCTCTGACCCTTTGCTCGCTGCTCCGGCAGTCTCGCTCTGCTCTGACCCTTTGCTCGCTGCTCCGGCAGTCTCGCTCTGCTCTGACCCTTTGCTCGCTGCTCCGGCAGTCTCGCTCTGCTCTGACCCTTTGCTCGCTGCTCTGGCAGTCTCGCTCTGCTCTGACCCTTTGCTCGCTGCTCCGGCAGTCTCGCTCTGCTCTGACCCTTTGCTCGCTGCTCCGGCAGTCTCGCTCTGCTCTGACCCTTTGCTCGCTGCTCCGGCAGTCTCGCTCTGCTCTGACCCTTTGCTCGCTGCTCCGGCAGTCTCGCTCTGCTCTGACCCTTTGCTCGCTGCTTCGGCAGTCTCGCTCTGCTCTGACCCTTTGCTCGCTGCTTCGGCAGTCTCGTCCTGCTCCTCTCTCTCTCACCGCTCCAGGCGGCCTTGTCCTGCTCTTCTCTCGCTCACCGCTCCAGGCGGTCTCGTCTTGTTCGCCGCTCTGGGCGGCCTCACTCTGCTGTTTTGTCCACCGCATCTGCGGTTCTGTTCCTGAGTCCCAGTCTGTACTGGGTCCTATCCACTCGGTGCTCCAACCTGTCGTACCGGCCAGTACCTCCCTGCCTGCATACCAGTTGTGCTTACCAGCATCCTGCCAGCCTAACCTGCCTGTTCCTGTATTCCCCTGTGTGGGTCAACAGCCGTGTCCGGGGTCTGTCCTGGAGTAGCACCTGGTCCCTCTGCTCGGTTCCTCCTTGGTGCACTGGTGTCGTATGCCGTCGTGCGACCCTGGTCGGATCGGGTGGATACTTAGTTACGCCCCTCCAGGTATTCACTCTCTGGCACAGTCCAGTGGAATCACTACATATACACGCACACGCCACTCAGCCCGGGCGTGTGCATTACAATAGGCAGTGGAAGAAGATGACCAGACGGATGGGTATGCGATACTTTAGAATACGCGCAAATACTGCAAGCAGACACCTGCTTAACCACATCCTGATGCACCCCCGGCCACCAAAAACGACGAGAAAGGAGGTCCACAGTTGCCTTACCACCTGGATGACCAGCAAGCACCGAGCTATGATGTTTCCTAATTACTTTACGGCGCAAATTAGATGGTACAAATAACCTCCCCGAAGGGCAGTAGGCAGGGACGTCCCACTGAGCCTCCAACACCTCTCCTGCTCGGTCAGGGTACAACCCCCTTCTGCAAGATTGGGGCAGGGTTCTCATGGTTACCACCACCAGGAAAGCTCTGGGACAAAGCATCAGCCTTGATGGTTTTAACACCTGGATGGAAAGTGGCAACAAAATTGAACCTAGTAAAAAACAGGAAGCATCTAGCTTACTTAGGGTTTAGACGTTTAGCAGACTGAAGATATGACAGGTTCTTATGGTCCATGATAATAGTAACAGGATGGACTGCCCCCTCCAACCAGTTTCGCCATTCTTCGAACACCAATTTAATGGTCAAAAGCTCCCTATTACCCACATCATAATTTCTCTCAGCCGAAGATAGTTTTTTGAAAAAGAAAGAACATGGACACCATTTACCAGGGGACGGACCACGAGACAACACCGCCCCAACCCCCACCTCCGATGCATCAACTTCTGCGATAAAAGATTAGGAAACATCGGGTTGACTGAGTATAGGTGCTGTGGCAAAACAACTCTTAAGGGAGGAAAAAGCCTGCTGGGCGGCATTTGACCATTTAGAAAAATCAGACCCCTTCCTTTTCATGTCAGTAAAGGCCTTCACAATTACGGAATAATTTTCAATACATTTCCGGTAAAAATTAGTAAAGCCCAGAAAGCGCTGTAATGCCTTCAGGTTCTTGGGATGGTCCCAATCAAGTACAGCACGGACTTTCTCCCGATCCATCCGAAAACCCAAAGATGACAACGGGTACCCCAAAAGCTGCATCTCCTGGACGGCAAAAACACATTTCTCTAGTTTGGCATATAGTTTGTTATCCCTTAATATCTGAAGCACCTGTTTAACATGCCTCCAATGTGTCTCAAAATCAGGTGAGTAAACCAAAATATCATCCAGATAGACCACCACAAACCTCCCCACCAAATGATGAAAAATATAATTTATGAAATCCTGGAACACTGCAGGTGCATTTGTCAGACCGAAAGGCATAGCCAAACTCTCAAAATGTCCCTCAGGGGTATTGAACGCCGTTTTCCATTCATTCCCTTCTCTTATTCTAACCATGTTGTAGGCTCCCCTTAAATCCAAGTTGGAGAACACCTTAGCTCCTACAACCGGGTTGAATAAATCTGGAATCAGAGGAAGAGGGTATGGATCTCTGATGGTAATTTGGTTCAATTCTCGGAAATCTAAACAGGGACGGAGACCGCCATCTTTCTTCTTAATGAAGTGTGGTAGATCGACTCACTTGGTTGCACATAGAGGTACACAGGAACACTGTCTTCTTAAATCTTCTGCTGAGTTTATTAAGAGCACTACATAAACTACAGCTATGTATGTTAGCAAAAACAAACATGGCCTTCGTAGCCTAACAGGAAAAACAAAACCTCACCATAACGTATGGCACAGTCCTTGTTGCTACGTGTAACCGCCCGCTTCAGGAACAAAAACAACCCAATGTTTAGCTTTAGTTCACATGAACACCACAGCTCCAGAGCTTCCACCTCCAGGCCCTCCCCACACCAAATGCTCTGAAAGGCTGTGATTTTATCCTCAGAGTTTCTTTCTTTCTACAGGTGTTTAATCACCCTAGCACTAAGATGGCTGATTAACCCATTCGTGTGCTGGAACCTTTTCCCTATGTATAATTACTGCGGCTTTTAATCTCAGTTCTACACATCTCCCCTCCAGTACTTTGTCAGTGACTTTGTCACAGAAGAAGAACCTTGCCGCCACCGGCGAAGATGAGGGTCTGATATGTCCCTTCTCCAGTCTGTAAGCAATAAAATCCTTCATGGCTTTTCTGTTAAGGCCAGAAAGATTATACAGTCTGGACTTTGGTAGTTTAGCTCTGGGGGTCAGATTAATAGGACAGTTATATGCACGATGAGGAGGCAAATCCTGACACTCCTTCTCAGAAAATATGTCCTCAAATCCAGACAAAAATACAGGTAAGCTCTCCGTAGAGACTGCAGAAAGGGAAATGTTTAAACAGTTCTCATGGCAGTAATCACCCCATTCAACAATCTCTCTAGATTGCCAATCCACTATCGAATTATGTTTCACAAACCAGGGTAAACCCAGTACAATTGGAGTGGGAAGGCCCTCAAGGAAATAACAAGGAATTACCTCATAATGAAAAGACCCCACCCTCAGTCTTATATTATGTACAATCTGAGTCAAACCTTTCTGTGCAAGTGCTGTTGAGTCGATGGGATAAATAGGAATGGGCTTAGCTAAAGTACAGCAAGCAAGCCCATGAGTTCTCGCAAACTCAGCATCAATCATGCTGACTCCAGCTCCACTTTCTACAAACACAGAATTTTTCTCAGTCCTGCTCTCTAGCACCACCTCTGCCATCAGGACAAACCGAGAACTGCAGGTTGAAGACAAACATACCCCTTGATTATCCAACTCCAGACTCCCAAGAGTTAATAGAGTCTCTTTTTGGAATCGAGGGACAGGCCCCAATAAAATGTCCCTTCTTTCCACAAAAAAAAAAATGCCTTTTTTCTTGTGGATCTCAAGGGAAACATACGACACAGAAGCACCCCTTAACTGCATGGGTTCCTCTAACTCCACAAGTACTAGTTTACCCCCAGACCGCTCGCTCCTCCCCCGGCAAAGGGGCATTGCCCTGGAAAGAGGGCTCAGGTGAAGGTAGTCTTGCCCACCTATCCCACAGGCGTCTATCCACAAGTATAGCTAATGACATGGCAGCCTCCAAGGACTCCGGGGATTCATACACTGCCAAAGCATCTTTCAACCCATGTGTAAGGCCCTGACAAAATTGGCTTCTAAGAGTCGGGTCATTCCATTTGGTATCGGTTGCCCACCTACGGAATTCAGAGCTATAAGTCTCCACTGACCGATTCCCCTGCTGAAGGCGATGCAGCCTGGATTCAGGCAAGGATATTCGGTCAGGATCATCATAGATGAGAGCCAAAGCCCGAAAAAACCCTTCTACTGACAGGAGACAAACAGCACCCTGTGGCAAAGAAAAAGCCCAGGATTGAAGATCTCCTTGCAACAGTGAGATCACAATCCCCACTCGCTGCTCATCTCCAGAGGAGTAAGGTTAAAGTTTGAAATACAATTTACAAGCTTCTTTGAATACAAAGTCCCTACCTCCTGAAAACCTGTCCAGGAGGGCAATTTTGGATTCAAGGTGGACTGGCCTACCCGCAGAGTCCCCAACAATAGGAGTCTGCAGCCGCTGACGTTTCCACCAAACCTCAGATTGAAGGTCAGTCACCTCTAGTGACAACCTCCGCAGCTGCTCTGCCAGCACAGAAATGGTATCCATGAACCAGGGGGGAGGGAAAAGAGAAAATTACACCGTGTGTGTGTGTGTGTGTGTGTGTGTGTGTGTGTGTGTGTGTGTGTGTGTGTGTGTGTGTGTGTGTGTGTGTATATATATATATATATATATATATATATATATATGTATATATATATATATATATATATATATATATATATATATAATATATTTATTATGTACGGCCGGTGATAATGTCACGACTGGTGAGGGAAAGACTAAGTGCACAAAGACTGGAAGATGGGGAGAAAGCCCAAACTCTAGGGAAAGGGGGAGTGGAGACCCCTAGGTAGATCTGACAACACCTTGACGACCCTAACGTCCCTAAATAGGTTCCGCACCTATCGCCGAGCAGAAGACCTAATTCCTGACTGCCCCTAACGATAGGCCTTAGGTAAGGAGGGGGCGGGTTGAGCACAAGTCAGCCCCCACTGCAACTAAAGACAAACAGGTAAACAGACAAGGGAGTACACTTACAGTTGCATCTCACTAAATTAGAATATCATCAAAAAGTTAATTTATTTAAGTTCTTCAATACAAAAAGTGAAACTCATCTTATATAGTCATTACAAACAGAGTGATCTATTTCAAGTGTTTATTTCTGTTAATGTTGATAATTATGGATTACAGCCAATGAAAACACAAAAGTCATTATCTCAGTAAATTAGAATAATTAACAAAAACACCTGCAAAGGCTTGCAATGCATTTAAAAAGGTCCCTTAGTCTGTTTCAGTAGGTTCCACAATCATGGGGAAGACTGCTGGAAGACTGGGGGAAGACTGCTGGGGAATCATGGGGAAGACTGCTGACTTGACAGATGTCCAGAAGGCAGTCATTGACTCCACAAGGTCCCAGAGTTCCAATTTTCATTTGGAAATCAAGGTCACAGAGTCTGGAGGAAGAGTGGAGAGGCACACAATCCAAGCTGCTTGAGGTCTAGTGTGACGTCTCCACAATCAGTGATGGTTTGGGGAGCCATGTCATCTGCTGGTGTAGGTCCACTGTGTTTTATCAAGACTAAAGTCAGCGCAACCGTCTACCAGGAAATTTTCAAGCACTTCATACTTCCCTATTCCTACAAGTTTTTTGGAGATGGAAATTTCATTCTCCAGCAGGACTTGGCACCTGTCCACACTGCCAAAATTACCAATACCTGGTTTAAAAACAACAGTATCACTGTGCTAGATTGGCAAGCAAACTCGCCTGACCTTAACCCCATAGAGAATCTATGGGGTATTGTCAAGAGGAAGAGGAGAGACACCAGACCCAGTAATGCAGACGAGCTGAAGGCTGCTATAACAACCTGAGCTTCCTTAACACCTTAGCAGTGCCACAGGCTGATCGCCTCCATGCCACGCCGCATTGATGCAGTAATTGATGCAAAAGGAGCCCCGACCAAGTATTGAGTGCATTTACTGAACATACATTTCAGTAGGCCAACATTTTGGATTTTAAAAAACATTTTTCAAGCTGTTGTTATAAAGTATTCTAATTTACTGAGATAATGACTTTTGTGTTTTCATTGGTTGTAAGCCATAATCATCAACATTAACAGAAATAAACACTTGAAATAGATCACTCTGTTTGTAATGACTCTATATAATATGAGTTTCACTTTTTGTATTGAAGAACTGAAATAAATTAACTTTTTGATAATATTCTAATTTAGTGAGATGCACCTGTAGCTTGAGAACACACCAGAGAGATCACGCCAACTATCCTCCAAGGGAACTCCAAGAAAACACTAACCAACTACTAGTACTTCAGGTCTGGACAGAGGAAAATAGAGCTATCACCAGCGACTCTCTGGAGAGACTGAAGGTATTTAAACATCCAGCAAGGGTGTATCAATTAGCAGCAGAAGGTGGAGATCACTGCTAGGTCCTAGAAGGAGAAGTATATCACTACAATACAGAGATGAAAAGATCAAGAAGGTGCCTGCAGAGTCAAGCGCAATTACCTTCTACAGCTGGATCCAGGACGACTGTCTCTCACACCTGACACAGCCGTTACACTGTAGCGCCATCATACTGTGTAGAAGGAGCTGTGGGAACATCATCTATAATATAGGGCGGCATGCGTGTCTCTGTCTAAAGCCTCGATAGACTGCGCATGCGTGACGCGCAGTCTGGCTCCAGAGAGAAGCACGCATCCAGTCGTTACAGGTAAGAGGACGTGTATGGCGCCGGAGATCGCGCGGTATGCGTAGACACTGAACGCATACCGCGATCTCCGGCGCCATAGTTAGATACTTACTTGACCGGGAGGAGCGTTGCCGCGGCGCCTCTCTTCGCTGGAGATCCGGGGTGGAGTGAAGGCGTCGGACCGGCGTGTGCGCATTGCGCTATCCGGTGCCATTTTACTGAAGACACATTTACAGTGTGTCTTCAGCAAAATGGCGCCGCACTCCTCCCCCGGCCTCCGGCAGAGAGGACGCAGCAGCGCTGGAATACAGAGAAGAAAGGTGAGTATAACTGTTTATTTTTTTTGTATGTGTGTACAGTGTGAAAGGGATGAGGGGGCCACACATAACAGGATTGTGGGGTGAGGGGACCATGCATATATCAGGATTGGGGGGGTGAGGGGTACCACACATACCAGGATTGGGGGGTGAGGGGTACCACACATACCAGGATTGGGGGGTGAGGGGTACAACGCATACCAGGATTGGGGGGTGAGGGGTACCACGCATACCAGGATTGGGGGTGAGGGGTGCCACGCATGCCGGGATTGGGGGTGAGGGGTGCCACGCATGCCGGGATTGGGGATGAGGGGTGCCACGCATACCGGGATTGGGGATGAAGGATGGAGTGCCATGCATACCAGGATCAGGGATACCATACACACCAGGATAGTGATGAGGGGTGCAATACATACCAGGATAGGGATGAGGGGTGCCACGCATACCGGGGTGAGGGGTGCCACGCATACTGGGATTGGGGGTGAGGAGTGCCACTCATACTGGGATTGGGGGTGAGGAGTACCACGTTTACCGGGATTGGGGCTGAGGGGTGCCACGCATACCGGGATTGGGGATGAGGGGTGCCAGGCATACTGGGATTGGGGATGAGGAGTGCCATGCATACCGGGATTGGGGATGAGGGGTGCCACGCATACCGGGATTGGGAATGAGGTATGGGGTGCCATGCATACCAGGATGAGGGATACCATGCACACCAGGATAGGGATGAGGGATGGGGTACCATGCATACCAGTATGAGGGATACCATACACACCAGGATAAGGATGAGGGGTGCCACGCATACCGGGATTGGGGGTGAGGGGTGCCACGCATACCGGGATTGGGGGTGAGGGGTGCCACGCATACCGGGATTGGGAGTGAGGGATAGGGTGCTATGCATACCAGGATGAGGGATACCATACACACCAGGATAGGGATGAGGGGTGCCACGTATACCAGGATTGGGGGTGAGGGGTGCCACGCATACCAGGATTGGGGGTGAGCGGTGCCACGCATACCAGGATTGGAGGTGAGGAGTGCCACGCATACCGGGATTGGGGGTGAGGGGTGCCACGCATACCGGGATTGGGAGTGAGGGATAGGGTGCTATGCATACCAGGATGAGGGATACCATACACACCAGGATAGGGATGAGGGGTGCCACGTATACCAGGATTGGGGGTGAGGGGTGCCATGCATACCAGGATTGGGGGTGAGGGGTGCCACACATACCAGGATTGGGGGTGAGGGGTGCCACGCATACCAGGATTGGGGGTGAGGAGTGCCACGCATACCAGGATTGGGGGTGAAGGGTACCACGCATACCAGGATTGGATGGTGGGGGCAGCACAAATACAAGGAGGGGGGCAGCACATACCAGCATGGGAGACCATATACCAATAAAAATGCTCGCCACCCAGGCGTAGAACGGGTTCAATAGCTAGTTACTGTATGTGGAAGCACTCCAGGGACATTATTAATTTAAATGGGCACTTAGGCTATGTGCCCACGTTGCAGAAATGAAGCAGAAAATTTCTGCTTCATTTCTGCAAGTCCTCTCCCGGAAAAACGCATGCGGAATTCCGCACGCGTTTATCGTGCATTTTTCTCGCGTTTATCGCGCGTTTTCCACATGCGGAATTGCCTTGCTTTTTTTATGCATTGGACAAAGGCAATTCCGCTTGCGGAAACACAAAATTAATTGACATGCTGCGGATTTTTGAGCGCAGTATAAACGCTGCGGAAGAATCCGCAGCATGTGCATAGAACTTGCGGAATCCCCTTGGAGACCATGGGGTGCGGATTACCAAGCGTTTTACAAGCGTTTACGCTGCGGAAATTCCGCATCAAAAACGCTTGTAATCCGCAACGTGGGCACACAGCCTCAAGAAGCAATATTGTTATGGGGCACTGATGGTATTATGTTGCCTGTAACTTATCTATAAAAGTACTGTATTGTAAATGTATTATATTATCTGTAAATGTACTGTAATCTAACATGTTCTCAGAGCTGTTATCTATCACTATATGGTCACTGTGTGGCGGTAATGTCAGAGTTTGTCTTTGCTTAGAGATTTATTTTCCGTAATAGTATGGTCATCTGCTGAGGTTTCCCTATAACTACTAAGGTTAGGGTGAGCCTCTGATTTGTAAACCTGATTACCTGGTTAGGATCCCACTCAGCTGTTTTGTTCCATGCGTGCTGAACCCCTAGATACACCTCGGAGGCTGTCAGTCAAACAAGGAGGAGGTGGCGCTGGGCTGGTAATAAAGCTGGAGTAACAGAAGCTTCACATCTACCATAGTCCTTCAGTATCCTTTGTATAACAATTCAAACCCTAATTTCTTGGTGATGGAGGAACGGACTGACCATGTTAGGGTGTTGCTGGACTTGTCTTTGAAAGTGCTAC
Source organism: Phyllobates terribilis (assembly GCF_046119375.1). Classification (NCBI taxonomy): domain Eukaryota; kingdom Metazoa; phylum Chordata; class Amphibia; order Anura; family Dendrobatidae; genus Phyllobates; species Phyllobates terribilis. The sequence continues at coordinate 111,792,766 of NW_027362761.1, read as the reverse complement.
ATACGCATATAAATAGTTGGCGGGGTGAAATCCTGCTGGCAGCACCCATTGTCAGTTAGGTCCAAAGGAGAGGATAAGTGGCCGCTGATTAGCCACAGGGATCATGTGAGAGGCAGTGCCAACACCACTGGAATGGTGCCGGCACTGGAAGCAAGTATAAGTGTTATTGCTGGAAACGTAATAATTTAGAAGGGGTTGTGTAGTTGACAACCCCTTTTAAGAATATGAAGGTTAAATATAAGCATCAGATTGATAACACTGGTAAGTGGGAGCAAATATGGCAAAAATGGTAATCTAGAAATTGTTAATTACTCAGTTCAAATTTTTCCTTTCTCAATGGTGTAGTGCGTGGGATCAGTTGGGTAAGAGCTGCAATGGAGATAATTGTGAATTTTTTTTTTATTCTTTTGTCTATCATGTACAGTACTAATTAAGCAGTGTGTTTAATAAAGCTTTTTTTAAAAAAAGAATGCGCTAGTCAGTTTAAAAGTAGCAGTAATATAGATGTAATATAGGATAGATGGAATGTGAGTGTGAAAAATGAGAGAGGTGTGAGAAGGTCTAAAGCGGAGGTTGACGGCATGCTCACCCAAAGTTTAAGCTGACCACTTAAGGAAACAGAAATGCTTACTGACAGATTGGAGCTTAATACTAACTTCTTATACCAACATGAAATTGTATAGCCCGTTTCCACTTAGTGATTTTCTGGAAAGGAAAAGAGTGCTGTTCTTCTGAGTGAAAATTACTAGAAACTAGGTACAATGACCTTGCTTTTCATGCTGTGAAATTCTTGTTGAAAGAGTTCAGTTAGCATAAAAGGCTGTGTCTCTTTCTGTGTGCCTGTATGCAAGTGTGCCTTTTACTTTTTTTTTTTTTTTTTTTTTTTTTTAACTGAATTTGGTATTTAGAACTACCCAGGATGACATTTCTGAGTTGTCTGAAGTTCACATCAAAACTATGGGGATGCCGGATTTTTGCTAAAATATATTGCCTCTCATATTTCTTAGAGTAGAGGGATAACTCCAAACGAAGTTGGTAGAGAGAGCAATGGGGGAATAATATTAGCACAATTAACCAACAAGTAAATAATTAATCAAAGCCCGCCATATTAATTTCTGGATTTCCATGTTAGGTCAGGTGTTTAGTGTTATGATGGCTAGCAATGCCAATATTTTATTGGAAACAGTTTAAACTAAACTCGTACATCTCTTATCACTCTATGCTGTTTATGACATATTTGCCAGAATCACATTGAGCTCTTGCAATCTGCCTTTGGCATGTGTGCCTACTCAAATAATTATGCATTTAGCAAACATTTGATCCCATTTATTTCTATACCTATGAAGTAAATGAAAAATTCATAGCATATACTGTACAACAGCCAATATTTAATAACTTACATTCACCCCACCTGCATTAAATTAAATTTTTCTTATGACATTAAATAGGAATGTCGCTAATGGTAAGGCTTGCTATTCTTCTTTTGCAAGTGCCTATTTTATTAATGCTAAACGGTAAGAAAGTGAAAAGTCTATACAGTGGTGTTTAGAAAAGCATTTTTTAAAGGTCAAATAAGGACATTAGTAAAAGGTCTTGTGCGCCCTCTGGTGCTTAAAATAAAATAAAAAAATTCTTACCTCCCGACCAACATCAAGGAAAAAAACAGCTGTATTTACCAACACCAAGACACAATATTAATGAACTGCAGGATGCAGCAGACCCCCAAGATAAATGTGGAGGCAGCAAAGGTGCAAAATACTGATGAAACAACCAATCCCACACCTGCGGTTCATGGAGGGGTGGCTGCCTAGCACTATAAAACGCACACCAATGAGGCTTGTATAGGGCACAAGTCACACAGATGCATGTAGTGAGGGAGCGTGCTGCACCATTCAGTGCAGTCAATATTGTGTCTTGGTGTTGTTAAATACAGCTGTCTTTTTTGGTGATGTTTTTGAATTTTATGTCCTTTTCGATTAGTTACCTCCCAACCATCCTCAAGATTCATGTAAACTAGCATTATATTTTTATTGACCAAGTTAGATCAGTGATATAATGTGCACCATTTAGCCATTCCTTAGCAGCCTATGTGACACACTTTTACATGCTAAATTATAGAGGCGTTGTCCCCCCAATAAGCATTGTTTCTAGGAAAAAATACAATGCCTTAAGTAAACACTGCACAGCAGTGCAAGAAGTGCTAAAATACAATTGAAACCAGAAGTTTACATACACTATATAAAAAGACACATCGGGGCGGACATATCATTGGTGCAACCTGTGCGGCCGCACAGGGGCCCAAAAGGTGAGGGGGCCCATTTCTACTTCCAAAGCAGGTGCAATTTTGCTTTTTTAGGATCTCTTGGGCTGCAAAGGGCCCTTATATTGCTCTTGCACAGGGGCCCTTTTCTGTCTGTGTCCACCAGTGAATACACATATGCATGTTTTTCTCAATATTGACATAAAATAAGAATAAACCTTTCCCGTTTTAGGTCAATTAGGATTACCATAATTATTTAATATTTCCCAAATGCCAGAATAATGAGAGAGAGAATGTTTTAAGGCATTTTTATTACTTACTGCAAAGTCAAAAGTTTACATACACTAAGATTACTATGCCTTTAAACAATTCTGGACTGCCCATATAACGATGTCATGTGTTTGGAAGCTTCTTTTTTGGCAACATCTGAGTTAGAGACACACCTGTGGATGTATTTTAATGCACACCTGAAACACACTGCTTCTTTGTATAGCATCACGGGAAAGTCTAAAGAAATCATCCAAGATATCAGGAAGAGGATTGTTGACTTGCACAAGTCTGGTTCATCCTTGGCTACAATTTCAAGATACCTGAAGGTGCCTCGTTCATCTGTACAAACAGTTATACGCAAGTACAAAGAAGATGGGAATGTCCAGCCATCATACTGCTCAGGAAGGAGACGGGTTCTGTGTCCCAGAGATGAACGTGCTTTGGTCCAACATGTGCATATCAACCCAAGGACAAAAGCAAAAGACCTTGTGAAGATGATGGTGGAAGCTGGTAAGATTGTGTCAATATCCACAGTGAAACGAGTACTGTATCAACATGGGCTGAAAGGCCACTCTGCCAGGAAGAAGCCATGACTCAAAAAAAAACATAAAAAAGCCAGATTAATGTTTGCAAATGCACACAGGAACAAATACCTTAATTTTTGGAGACATGTCCTGTGGTCTGATGAAACTAAAATTGAACTTTTTGGGTATAATGACCATCGTTACGTTTGGAGGAAAAAGGGAGAAGCTTGGAAGCCTAAGAACACCATCGCAACTGTGAAACATTGGGTGTGGCAGCATCATGTTGTGGGGTTGTTTTGCTGCAGGAGGGACTGGTGCACTTCACAAAATAGATGGCATCATGAGAAAAGAGGATTATGTGGTAATACTGAAGTAACATCTCAAGACATCAGCCAGTAAGTTAAAGCTTGGGCGGAAATGGGTCTTCCAAATGGACAATGACCCGAAGCATACTGCCAAATTGATAACAAAGTGGCTTAAGGATAACAAAGTCAATGTTTTGGAGTGGCCATCACAAAGCCCTGATCTCAATCCTATTGAAAATTTTATGGGCAGAGCTGAAAAGGCAGGTGCGAGCTAGGCGACGTACAAACCTAGATCAGTTACACCATTTTTGTCAGAGGAATGGGTGTCACGCAAGTTGTGGGAAAGACTTAGTGCAACACAGAGGGAAAGGGAGCTCAGACACTAGGGAAAGGGGGGAGTGGAGACCTCCTAGTCTGGTCTAGTGTCACCCTATATTGGCTCTTCACCAATCGCCGCACGCGTGCCTCGCCCTGACTTTCCCTGGCGTATGGCTAAGGCTAGGGAAGGAAGGAGATGAGCACAAGTCGATCTCCACTAAACTCTATAGACAACAAGAGTAGACAAACAGGGAGGAATTGCTTAGCTTTAGACAACTCTAAACAAATGCGCAAACGGCCTCAAGCTCCAGAGAGGACGAAGTACTGCTCAAGCTAAAGCCTCACAAGTAGTAATGAATATCGCCGGCACCTCCCTCTCAGACACACCAGGTATTTATACACCCAGGCCAGGGAACTAATTAGTCAGAGGGAGGTAGCTGCTGGGTCCTAGAGACAGCCAGCCTCTAAGAAGATGTCTGTAATGCCAAACGTAGAGATCTTCTGCAACCAACTGCAGGGCAACAGTCTGTCACCTCTGACACACCCGTGACAGTATCCCTTCCACTACGAGTGGCCTCCGGACACTCAGAACTGGGTTTCTCAGAAAAAGAAATGTGAAATGAGAGAACCAATCTGGGAGCGTTCACCTCTGACGCTGAAACCCACATACTCTCCTCTGGACCATAGCCTTTCCAGTGCACCAAGTATTGTAGAGAACGACGTTGGAGACGAGAATCTACAATCCTCGAAATATGGAACTCCAGATTACCATAAAACATTACAGGGGGCGGTGGTAGAGGCGAGGGCTCAAGAGGTTCCACATATTTTTTAAGTATGGACCTATGGAACATGTTGTGGACTTTAAGGGCCTGAGAAAACAGGAAACGCTGCTGGCTTAATGATGGCAGTTATTTTATAGGGACCAATAAACCTAGGTCCCAGGTTCCAAGAAGGAACTTTCAATCTTATATTCTTGGTAGACAACCACACAAAGTCATTCACATTCAGGTCCGGACCTGGCAAGCGTTTTCTGTCAGCCATACATTTATACCTGTCTCCCATGATCTTTAAATTACTCAGAACACCCTGACATACCGAGGAGAGCGACAAAGCAAAACGTTCCTCCTCAAGAACGCCTGAAGCTCCTCCCCCACTAAAGGCACCAAACTGTGGGTGATAACTGTATGCACCTAAGAACGGTGACCTGCCAGTGGATTCTTGACGATGATTATTAATGGCAAATTCTGCCAGCGGTAGGTAGGATGTCCAATCCTCCTGATTTTCAGAAACGAAACACCTGAGGTAGGTCTCCAAATTCTGAATGGCACGCTTGGTCTGTGCATTCGACTGAAAGTGGAAGGCAGAGGAAAAGGACAGCTGCAACCCCAGTCGAGAACAGAATGCCTTCCAGAACTTGGAAACAAACTGAGTCTCCCGATCTGACACCACATTGCCGTGAAGCTTCACGATCTCATTTATGAACACCTGAGCAAGTGTCTTGGCATTGGGAAGCGCAGGCAATGCGACAAAATGAACCATTTTACTGAACCTATCTACTATCACCAAAACCACCATTTTGCCTGCAGAATCCGGTAGGTCAGTAATAAAATCGATGGACAAGTGTGTCCATGGCATAATAGGAATATGTAGCGGAAGAAGAGTACCAGACAGACGGGTGTGCGAAACCTTAGAACATGCGCAAATACTACAAGCAGCTACGTGTTCAATTACATCCCGATGCAACCCCGGCCACCAAAAACGACGAGAGAGGAGGTCCACGGTTGCCTTACCACCTAGATGCCCAGCAAGCACAGAGTTATGATGTTCCTTAATTACTTTGCGGCGCAGATTAGATGGTACAAATAACTTTCCTGAAGGGCAGGAGGCAGGGGCGTCCCCCTGTGCCTCCAACACTCACCCTCCAGTTCAGGATAAAATGCCAAAATGACTACCCCTTTCTGTAATATCGGGGCAGGGTTCTCATGGTCACCACCACAAGGGAAGCTCCGGGACAAAGTATCTGCCTTGATATTTTTGACCCCTGAACGAAAAGTGACAAAAAAATTGAACCTAGTAAACAACAGGGACCATCTGGCTTGCCTAGGGTTGAGACGTTTAGCTGACTGGAGATATGACAGGTTCTTATGGTCAGTAATAACAGTAATATGATGGACAGCCCCCTCCAACCAATGTCGCCATTCCTCGAACGCCAACTTGATAGCCAAAAGTTCCCTATTACCCACGTCATAATTTCTCTCAGCCGAAGACAATTTTTTAGAAAAAAAGGCACATGGACGCCATTAACCAGGGGACGAACCCTGAGACAACACAGCCCTAACCCCGACATCCGACGCATCAACCTCCACAATAAAGGGTTGAGAAACATCGGGTTGACTGAGTATAGGTGCAGTGGCAAAATGATTCTTTAAGGAAGAAAAAACCTGGAGGGAAGCATCCGACCATTTAGAAAAATCAGACCCCTTCTTAGTCATGTCTGTTTCACTAGAACAGAGTAATTTTGGATGAATTTCCAGTAAAAATTAGTAAAGCCCAAAAAATGTTGTAGAGCCTTCAGGTTCTCGGGACGTTCCCAGTCAAGGACTGCACAGATCTTCTCTGGATCCATCTGAAAACCCGAAGATGACAACAAGTACCCCAAAAACTGCACCTCCTGAACGGCGAAAACACATTTTTCCAGTTTGGCATAGAGTTTGTTATCCCTTAATATCTGGAGCACCTGTTTAACATGCCCCCGATGTGTCTCAAAATCAGGTGAGTAAACCAAAATATCATCCAGATAGACCACCACAAACCTCCCCACCAAATGATGGAAAAGGTCATTTATGAAATGCTGGAATACTGCAGGTGCATTGGTCAAACCAAAAGGCTTAACAGACTCTCGAAATGTCCTTCCGGGATATTGAATGCTGTTTTCCATTTGTCCCCTTCTCTGATTCTAACCACGTTGTAGGCTCCTCTTAAATCCAACCTGGAGAATACCTTAGCTCCCACAACCTGGCTGAACAAATCAGGAATCAGAGAAAGAGGGTATGGATCACGGATGGTAATTTGATTTAATTCCCGGAAACAGGGACGTAGACTGCCATCTTTTTTATTCACAAAGAAGAACCCTGCCGCTATGGGCGAAGATAAGGGTCTGATATGTCCCTTCTGCAGACTTTCCACAATGAAATCCTTCATGGCTTGTCTCTCAAAGTCAAAAAGATTATACAGTCTGGACTTTGGTAGTTTAGCTCCGGGGGTCAGATTAATAGGACAGTCATAACCACGATGAGGAGGCAAATCCTGGCACACCCTCTCAGAAAAAACGTCCTCAAAACAAGACAGAAAAGCAGGTAATATTTCCGTAGAGACAGTAGCAAGGGAAATATCTAAACAGTTCTTATGGCAGTAATCTCCCCATTCAATAATCTCCCCGGTTTGCCAATCCACCAACGGATTATGCTTAACAAGCCAAGGGATACCCAAGACAATCGGTGTGGGAAGATTGTCCAAAATATAGCAAGGGATTATTTCACAATGAACTGACCCCACTGTCAGTCTTACATTATGTACAATCTGCGTAAATGCTTTCTGTGCAAGTGGTGCCAAGTCGATGTCGAAAATGGAAATATGTTTATCTCAAGTACAGCAAGCAAGACCATGAGTTTTCACAAACTCCACATCCACCATGCTGACTTCAACAAACACAGAAATTTTCTTGGTTTTTCTCTCTAGCACCACCTCTGCTGTCAGGACAAAGCGGGAACTGCAGTTTGGCCACAAATGCACCCCTTGTTTATCCAACTCCAAACTACCAAGAGTTAATCGAGTCTCCTTTTGTTTAGGAATTGAAGTACAGGTCCCAACAAAATGTCCCTTTTTCCCACAAAAAAAACATACGCCTTTTTTCTTGCGAATCTCTGAGGAGATGTATGATGCAGAGACACCCCCCAACTGCATGGGTTCCTCCACCTCCCCCTGTACTGGTTCATCCCCAGACCGCTCCCCTGGCAGAGGTACACAACCGCGACAAGAAGGCACTGGAGAAGGTGGTCTCACCCGTCTATCGCGAAGGCGTCTATCAAGACGAATTGTCAAAGACATGACAGCCTCCAAGGACTGAGGGGTTTCATATACTTCCAAGGCATCTTTTAACCTTTCAGTAAGCCCCTCACAAAATTGACTTCTAAGGGCTGAGTCATTCCATTTGGAATCCGTTTCCCATCTACGGAATTCCGAACTGTACGTCTTCACTGAATGATTCCCCTGCTGAAGGCGACGTAGCCTAGACTCAGCCAAGGCGACTCGGTCAGGGTCATCATAAATAAGGGCCAGAGCCCCGAAAAACCCCTCCACAGAATGGAGTCCTGCGTTAAAGAAAACGCGCAGGATTAAGGATCGCCCTGCAGCAGAGAGATCACAATTCCAACCCGTAGCTCCTCATTTCCGGAGAAATAGGGACGAAGTTTAAAATACAATTTGCAGGCCTCCTTGAATACAAAAAAACTTGTCCCTACCTCTAGAAAACCTGTCCGGGAGGGCAACCTTGGATTCAGGCTGGGCAGGCCTACCTGCAGAGACCCCCATATTGGCGACCTGTAGCCGCTGATGCTGCTGCTGTACCTCACCGCACTGGTCATTCACCTCCAGAGACAGCCTGTGCAGCCGCTCTACAAATGAACCCATACCAAAGGAGAAAGGAAAAAAAAAAGGTCCACGCCCAAAACCACACAGAGAAAAAAAAAGTCTTTTTTTTTCTTTCAAAACGTGCTCTGCCGGCGATAATGTCACTCAAGGTGTGGGAAATACTTAGTGCAACACAGAGGGAAGAGGGAAAGGGAGCCAAGACACTAGGGAAAGGGGGGAGTGGAGACCTCCTAGTCTGGTCTAGAGTCACCCTGTCTCAACTACCGTCCCTATACTGGCTCTTCACCTATTGCCGCACGTGTGCCTTGCCCTGACTTTCCCTGGAGTTTGGCTAAGGCTAGGGAAGGAAGGAGATCAGCATTAGTTGATCTCCACTAAACTCTATACACAACAAGGGTAGACAAACAGGGAGGAATTGCGTAGCTTTAGACGACTCCAAACAAATGCGCACACGGCCTCAAGCTCCAGAGAGGACGAAGTACTGCTCTAGTTAAAGCCTCACAAGTAGTAATGAATATCGCCGGCACCTCCCTCTCAGACACACCAGGTATTTATACACCCAGGCCAGGGAGCTAATTAGCCAGAGAGAGGTAGCCGCTGGGTCCTAGAGACAGCCAGCCTCTAAGAAGATGTCTGTAATGCCAAACGTAGAGATCTTCTGCAACCAACTGCAGGGTGACTGTCTGTCACCTCTGACACACCCGTGAAAATGGGCCCAAATTCAGACCAACTATTGTGAGAAGCTTGTGGAAGGATATCCCAAATGTTTGACCCAAGTCATTCAGTTTAAGGGCAATGGTACCAAATACTAATGAAATGTATGTAGACTTTTGACTTTGCAGTAAGTAATAAAAATGCCTTAAAACATTCTCTCACTCTCTCATTATTCTGGCATTAGGCAAATATTAAAAATCATGGTAATCCTAATTTATCTTAAACGGGGAAGATTTATTCTGCGTCATGTCAAATATTGAGAAAAACATGCATATGTGGCTTTTTATATAGTGTATGTATACTTCTGGTTTCAACTGTAAGTATATAATGTGGACCTAGGCATCTTGTGTGACTCCAAGGCCACTTTAGTATGGGAGTATTTTGATCAGTATTTGCAAGCCAAAATCAGAAGTGTGAGATGCAGATTTTTCTACACTAGGGGCCCAATGCATCAAAGCTTTCATGCCAGAATTCTGGTATAGAAGCTTTGAAAAGTCGCAAAATTTAGGTACAACATGGCTTTCTCACACCAGTTTCTCCCAGATCTGACAAAATAGTCAGAGATGAGGCTAGACGGGGTGTGGCGACCACCGCTCGTCATGAATTTGGCGAGCGGTGGTGTTGGCAACGCCACAAATCTTATTCTAGCAAGGTTTGGAGTAAGATTTGTGGTGAGGTGTATGCCGCTTGTCCGACGCTCATGAGTCAGGAAGAGGCTTGAGCGTCTTCATGAATCATGAGCGTTTAACTAGTGATGAGCGAGTACCGTAATATTAGTAATCGCTATACTCGTAACGAGTACTTTGTAATAATCGCATATTCGTTCCGAATAGTGAGTACAATGTAAGTCAATGGGAAATGCGAGTAATTTTGTGCTGGACCCTACAAAGGGGTCTGGGGGCCTGAGGAAAAGGCTGAAATGGATGGGAAAGTGATGAAACAGAATGGGAAGAGCCTGGAGAAATGCCGAATATGCCTGCATGCATATCTGACTCACGTATGGTTTCTGGGAATAAGTTTGTCGCAGTGTTTCGCCACTTTTACAGACACACAAGAACAACTACCAAACCTTACCTAAATTGCATTTAACAGGCCAAAAAGGTTAAGAAACAGTTTTTCCTGCATAATCACTTGTATATAAGGCTAAATAAACCAGAGAAACCCAAAAAAATATCCCTTTTAGCCTTTGTTCACACATGCGGTTGTGGCTTTTTTTCACCTTGTACAATTGGGAGGGCCCTAACTTATACATTTTGTAGGTCCCTCTGTCATACATCATTTTTAGTTCGCTATTCCCCAGCACTTTACAAGCACAGCTAGAACGCACCAGTAGGTATGTTGATCTTTGACCTGAAAGGCCTCAGGTGGCACTGTAACATGCGTTTTAGAGGGACAGCTGTTACTTAGACATTTGGGCGGTCCCTCCATCATTGACACTAAGATAGTGGAATATTCCATAGCAGTTTACAATGTGCCCATTGTAGCGTTGGGCTTGACCCTCCTCCTCCTCCTCCTCCACCACCATGTGATACTGCGGCCCTAAATTCAAATGTTCAGAGGGCCTGCAGTAGGCAGGAAAGCTGAGTTTTGTGAGAGCCCTCGTGTGGCCCTGTAAAATACATTTTGAAGTGCCCTCCTCTAGAAATGTTGGAGGTCCCTCTTGTGTACATTTGAGAGTGCCCTCACTTATTCATATTGTAGGGCCCTCACTCTATTATTTAACTCATTTAAGGGCAGAGACTACAGAGAAAAAGGCCAAGAGACATTGAGTACTAGAAGGTAGCAGTGAGTGCGGCCTACGATCCTCAGGTATGGCTGAACTCTGTGAACCGGAAAAATAAAGCTGCACTAGTCAACTGGATGACAAGCTCAAATATATCACTTGTGCAAGTCAATGGACAAAGGATATATGGTGCCCCCCTCCAGGATGGGTTGGAGAAGCTTCTCCAAATGGCTCAGAGATTTTGATTGTCAATATTCCCCAGATTATACAGCAAAAGAAGACTTCTTGATACTGTACTACTTGGTCCAGTGCAGAATGTGCATCATATTTCCAAAAATTACTCCTGGGGGCTGTGTCATAGGTGCAGGAAGATTGAATAACAAGGGCCTCCCTTGACAAATATTATCTACGATGGAGTACTGTAGTAGCTGTGGCCCTCAATTCAAGTTTTCAGAGGGCCATCAGTCGGTCATCAACAGTCGGTGTAAATTTCTATTGAATATGTATCCCCTATCTTAGTCACAATGTGGCACAACCTGTGACAAGGGCCTCCAATGACAAATATTAATTCGGTAGGACCATTGTACATTCCAGATTTGTCCACTGCACAATGTGCATAGGGTTTGTAAAAACTAGCCCTTTGGGCTGAGTAATGGTTGACGCAGGAAGCCACCATCCCAAGAGCCTCCAATCACAAATAGTAGTTAGGCTGGAGTAGGAATACTGTCCTGGTTTGTCCACTGCACAATGTGCATAGGGTTTGTAAAAATTAGCCCTATGGGCTGAGTCATAGTTGACTCAGTATTTCGACTAGCTTGGCTTGTGCCATCAACATCTGAAAATCTGTCAACGAAACCCAAAATGCCAAAAAAGCCTGTTGTTAAGGGACATGGACCTGGTGTTGTCAGTGGTGCGCGAGAAGGCACTCAATCTGTGTCAGGTCAGAAGAAGCTTCATGCATCCACTATGTTCCTGGAAAAATTTCCCGGTCTGGAATGTAAACTGTTACGGATCCGGGTGGTGGAACCTCTGTGCTGCGGTGCAAGGAGGGACCCAGAGGGGCGTAACTAAGTATCAACTCGGACCGACCCAGGTTGTACGGCGGCTAACGACTCCGTGACCAGGGAGGGACCGAGCAGAGGGACCAGGTGCTACTCTGGGGACGACCTTGTAAGGGAGCAGGTGACTCCCACAGGTCAGATGGCTGAGACTGACCGATACTGCAGATGGGCACAGCAGGCAGGCTGACGAGAGGTCCGGGTAGATGAACTGGCAGAGACAGCAGGCGACAGGCGGGAGCCTCCAGGTAGGAAGACAGGTGGTCACGGCAAGTGACAGGCGGGAGCCTCTAGGTAGGCTGTCAGGTGGTCACGGCAAGTGACGGGCAGGAGCCTCCAGGTAGGCTGACAGGTAACAGGCAGGTGTTACCAGGTAAGCAGGCGGGTGAGGCCCATAGACAGACTGGCAGACTGAATGGAAGACAGACTGTCGGGATGGAGAGTAGTCAGGCTGGCGGACTGGACTGATAGTCAGGCTGGCGTGCAGGACTAGTAGTCAGGCTAGCAGCGGGACCTGAGGGCTGAAGCAGAGGTAAGAACACTGTGCATCAACTATTGCTCGGGCACCTCCATTTTGGAGGAGGTGCCTTATATATGGGAGGACCTTCGGCAATTGGCCGGGGACTCCTTAGGGCGGCGCACGCGGCCCCTTTAAGAGGAAGGGAGCGCGCGCCCTAAGCACAGTGCCCGGGAAGCTGCGTGCGCCGGCAGCAGAAGCAGGAAGAGGAGCGCTGGAGGACGCCCGGCAGGGAGCGCGGCGGTGAGAGGGACGGCGTCTCTGCCTGGCAGGGGGCAGAGACGCCGATACTACATAAACGTGTGTGGAAGCCAGAAGAGCGAGAGCAGATTCTGTCTTGGATAGCAGACAAGGCCTCTACGCATAATCTCAAAGAGGAAGCTTTGAGTGCCCAGCATGTTGGTATAGAGCCAGATTTCCCAATGGGTGATACTACCCAGCCCAGCCAATATTCTGAGGCAAAATTGGATGATGAGGAGGAAGATGAGGAGGGAGAGGACTTGTTTTTCTGTGCTACCGAGGGGACTCGTAATGCTACAGAGGAGACACCCAACCCAAGCTTCATGTCTGTCCAGCCTGGATGGGCTGGAGAGGAGGAGGTGGAGGAGGAGGCGAGTCAGCGTGAGGAGAGGATGAGTACTGTTTCTACTGTTGGGGACACAGAACATTTGCTGTTTTGCAGCTTGGCCCACATGGCACAGTTCATGTGTAAGTGTCTTTGGCAAGACCTTCGCGTGATACACATTTTATCCAATAATAATAATAATTTTTATTTATATAGCGCCAACATATTCCGCAGCACTTTACAATTAAGCGGGGACATGCACATACAATAAATTCAATACAAGGTAAGACAGTTTAAACAGTTACATTAGGAGTGAGGTCCCTGCTCGCAAGCTTACATTCTACAAGGAAATGGGTGGACAATAGGTGAAAAGTGCTTGTTACTGGCAATTATAATAAGTAGGGATTTTCATATAAAGCTGCATGATCTGGTCATCAGCCAGTATGCTTAAGTGTAATAATCAAGTATTGAGTGCAGTTATCGTGTGCATGGAGGGTGTGGAGACAGATGAATAGTAGGGTGAAGATTCTGAAAAATATTTAGAAGGAGGGAACAGGGGAAAGTTAGTTTACTGAGTAGTTGAGGTGGTAGGCTTGTTTAAAGAGATGGGTTTTTAAAGCGTGCTTGAAGACGTGGGGGCTAGGCATCAGTCAGATTGTCTGGGGTAGAGCATTCCAGAGAACTGGTGCAGCACGAGAGAAGTCTTGGAGACGGAGGTGCGAGGTTCGGATTATGGGGGATGTTAGTCTTAGGTCATTTGTAGAACGGAGGGCATGTGTAGGACGATAGACAGAGATGAGAGAGGAGATATAAGATGGTGCAGAACTGTGGAGAGCTTTGTGTGTGAGAGTGATGAGTTTATATTGGACCCTGTAGTGAATGGGCAACCAGTGTAATGACTGGCACAAGATGGAGGCATCGATGAAGCGGCTGGACAGAAATACGACCCTGGCTGCCACATTCAGGACGGATTGGAGAGGGGAAAGTTAGGTAAGAGGGAGACCAATCAGAAGAAAGTTGCAGTAGTGCAGACGAGAGTGAATAAGAGCGACAGTAAGAGTTTTAGCAGTTTCAAGGTGACAAAAGGTCGGATTCTGGAGATGTTTTTTAGGTGCAGGTGACAAGAGCGACCTATACTGGTTTGCCACCTTTCTCGATCCACGGTGCAAGGAGAAATTTCCTTCTTTCCTTTTGGAGTCAACAAAGAGTTTTACAATGGAATTGTTCGAGAGGGCCGTTGTAGATCAGTTGCTGAAAACATCACCCTCAGACAATGCTGGTGGCAGAGGTACTGGCTCCTTTCAACACCAAGGGATAATGGGGAGAGACACGAACACCAGCTCCAACAGAGGTGGGAGGAAAATGTGCAAAAATTGGGCAATTTTCAATAAACCAGCACAACAGCAAGGGCTATCTGTGCCTGTAACAATGACAAGGAGGGATAAGTTGCAGAACATGGTCAAGGGGTACTTAAGTGACCATACGTGCGCCCTTTCTGACGCTTCAGTTGCCTTTAATTATTGGGTGTCTAAGCTGAACACTTGGCCCGACCTCTCCTTATATGCCTTGGAGGTGCTGGCCTGCCTGGCTGCTAGTGTGGTGTCAGAGCGTGTTTTCAGTTCCGCTGGGGCAATTATCACTGATAGGCGCACACGCCTCTCCACGGAAAATGCAGACAGACTTACTCTGATTAGATTCAACAAGGATTGGATATCTCCACAGCTTGTAATCCCTCCAGATGAGAGCAAGCCAACCTAAATTCACCAAAAATGCAGATTCGTGCTACTGCTGTTAACGTCACTCCCTTCCTATAAGAACCCGTTTCCTTCCTGCTTCAACCATGACTCAGCCCAGAGGGCTAATTTTTACAAACCCTATGCACATTGTGCAGTGGACAAACCAGGACAGTATTCCTACTCCAGCCTAACTACTATTTGTGATTAGAGGCCCTTGGGATGGTGGCTTCCTGCGTCAACCATGACTCAGCCCATAGGGCTAATTTTTACAAACCTGAAGCACATTGTGCAGTGGACAAACCAGGACAGTATTGCTACTACAGCCTAACTACTATTTGTGATTGGAGGCCCTTGGAATGGTGGCTTCCTGCGTCAACCACGACTCAGCCCATAGGGCTAATTTTTACAAACCCTATGCACATTGTGCAGTGGACAAACCAGGACAGTATTCCTACTCCAGCCTACCTACTGTTTGTGATTGGTGGCCCTTGGGATCGTGGCTTCCAAAATAGTGGGTAAAATGGCCTGGTACGTGCTTGGTAGCAGGCAGTAGGAAATGTTTGGACCACTGCTTTGCGTAGGGCACTAAACGCCTTTTTAAGTGGACTAATGTGGACAGAAGGCAGGCTGTCACCCCCAAAACAGCGGGGAAAATAGACTGGTGCTTTTAAAAAAAATGGCAGCACAAAATGCTACTACTCTGTGTGCTGGAAAAATATTGCTTTGCTCTGACAAGAGCTGTTTTAAGATGGACACTGGAAGAACACTTTAACCTCTCCCTACCTAATACACAACCTCTCCCTCCCTGTACTCTGACTTTGTTGTGTGTCTTCAGCTCTGAAAAGAGCTATTTTTTGGTGGTATTATGGAGCTAGTGAGCGGCTCCTTTAAACTGTCCCTGCTTGAGTATCTATCCCTCCCTGCTCTACACTGAACTAGTATACACTGCAGGTAGCCCTTAAGGCTGTGTGCCCACGATGCGTTTTTTAAGCGTTTCCGCAGCAGCAAAAACGCTGCAGAAACGCTTAAAAAACGCATGGTAGAAGGGCAGCAATGTTCCCCAATGATAATCTGCATGTGCAAATGCTTTGCACATGCTGCGGAAATTTCCGCTGCGTATTATCATTGCGGAAAAAAATGAAGCACTACCAATTATTTTGCGGAAGCACTGCGTTTTCGCCGCCATTGACTTGCATTGAATCGCTTGGATTCCGCATCACTGCATCTGTAGATGCGGAATCCAAGCGTTTCAATGTGTGGATGGTACCCGGGTGTAGAGGAGAGGAGACTCTCCTCCGGACCCGGGTACCATAGAACCTGTGAAAAAAAGAATAAAATAAATATTATAT
This sequence comes from Phyllobates terribilis, assembly GCF_046119375.1. Lineage (NCBI taxonomy): Eukaryota > Metazoa > Chordata > Amphibia > Anura > Dendrobatidae > Phyllobates > Phyllobates terribilis. The sequence goes on along the minus strand of NW_027362761.1, from coordinate 111,776,777 downwards.
TTACCTTCTGACGGCCCCCGCTGCGCTTGTCCTCCCTTGCCGGCAGATCGCGGTGGACTGAAGGACCTGCGCTGACGTCATAGTCATGTGACAGTGTAGTGGACCGCAAGCTGCCGGCAAGCCAGGACGCATCGAATCAAGACTCCGGGGGCCATCAGAAGGTAAGTATAGATTTATTTATTTTTTTTTTAACAGTCTTTAAGGTCATATAAATCCATGCTGTTTGCATGGATTTATATAGTGTGACCAAGTTGTCAAGCACTTTCCAAGTGATGCTAAAATCGCTTGGAAAGCGCTTGACAACCCGCATGCGGAAATGCATGTGAAGAACGCTTCACATCCGCATGTCCCTGGCAGGAAAAACGCATGTACAATCCGCATGTACAATCCACTTGCTTTTTTTCTGCCAGAGAGATGCAGAAACGCTAAGGAAAAAATCCTGAGCATTTCTGCATCATGGGCACATAGCCTAAAAGGGCTTTTGTTCTATCAAGAGGCCTAAACACTCTCCCTAGCAGCTCAGCAATCTATCCCTATGTTTATAGAACGCAGGCTCTGGACACAATGTACACAAAATGGCGGCGGCATGGCTTACATAGACCCTATGACGTTGGACGGCCTGCCAATCATGGTAATGCCACAACCAAGATGTCTGCGGTATTACTGTGATTGGTTGAGACCCTCAGCATGTTTAGTGGCTGCAAAGGAGGCGCAAAAACTGCAGGGCAGGACATCCGAATACAGCGAGGCGAGTACACAAATACTCGCAGAATAACGACTAACCCGAATACCGTACTATCCGTGCGAATAGTGAATAACAACGAATACACACGCTCATCACTACGTTTGACTCAAAAACGCCCATAGGGCTCTATTTCTTTATGTTCCATTTCTGTTTTTTTAACTTAAAAATTACTTATCAGAAATACTACTGTGTGAAATGTCCTAGGGCTGATTTATAACCATTTCTCAGTTGGGGTGCCCAGTCTTAATATTAATTGTTTTAATGTGTGAAAAGTGGAAACATTACATTTACTAATAAAATGAATTAAGAAAGCTGCCTTAATCTTGAGATATCATGGTTGCATTGGCGTAGGCATAAATTGCCTGCGGCAATGCAAGTATTTTGTACCACCTAAGCCATAGTAGACCCATAAACCATTAATACTCAGAGTCCCTTCCACCAGTCCAATATTGAACCACATCCCTCAAGCGCATGTATTGTATTTAAAGAAAATACTGATGTAATTATAGTTTGTCCTTTTACTGTATTCACCTTATGTTAGCCTTATTTATTTACTAGATGGTGGCCCGATTCTAACGCATCGGGTATTCTAGCATATGTCTCCCGACCCATGCAGGATGTCACACCCCCCCCCCTCCCTTATAATGCCCCATGCAGGAAGTCACATCCCCCCTATATAATACCCCATGCAGGATGTCACATTCCCAGTATATAATACCCCATGCAGGATGTCACATCCCCCCTATATGATGCCCCATGCAGGAAGTCACATCCCACCTATATAATACCCCATGCAGGATGTCACATCCCCCTATAGTGCCCCATGCAGGATGTCACATCCCCCCTATATAATACCCCATGCAGGCTGTCACACCCCCCTTATATAATACCCCATTCAGGATGTCACATCCCCACTATATAATGCCCCATGCTGGATGTCACATCCTCCCTATATAATACCCCATGCAGGATGTCACATCCCCCCTTTATAATACCCCATGCAGGATGTCACATCCCCCGTATATAATACCCCATGCAGGATGTCACATCCCCACTATATAATGCCCCATGCAGGAAGTCACATCCCCCCTATATAATACCCCATGCAGGATGTCACATCCCCCTATAGTACCCCATGCAGGATGACACATCCCCCTATATAATACCCCATGCAGGATGTCACATCTCTCCATAGTGCCCCATGCAGGCTGTCACATCCCCCCTATATAATACCCCATGCAGGATGTCACATCCCCCATATATAATACCCCATGCATATAATACCCCATGCAGGATGTCACATCCCCCGTATATAATACCCCATGCAGGATGCCACATCCCCCCTATATAATGCCCCATGCAGGAAGTCACATCCCCCCTATATAGTACCCCAGGCAGGATGTCACATCACTCCATAGTGCCCCATGCAGGCTGTCACATCCCCCCTATATAATACCCCATGCAGGATGTCACATCCCCCGTATATAATACCCCATGCAGGATGTCACATCCCCACTATATAATGCCCCATGCAGGAAGTCACATCCCCCTATAGTGCCCCATGCAGGATGTCACATCCCCCTATAGTGCCCCATCCAGGATGTCACATCCCCCCTATATAATACCCCATGCAGGATGTCACATCCCCCTATAGTGCCCCATGCAGGATGTCACATCCCCCCTATATAATGCCCCATGCAGGAAGTCACATCCCCCTATATAATACCCCATGCAGGATGTCACATCTCTCCATAGTGCCCCATGCAGGCTGTCGCATCCCCCCTATATAATACCCCATGCAGGATGTCACATCCCCCTATAGTGCCCCATGCAGGATGTCACATCCCCCCTATATAATACCCCATGCAGGATGTCACATCTCTCCATAGTGCCCCATGCAGGCTGTCACATCTCTCCATAGTGCCCCATGCAGGATGTCACAGCTCTCCATAGTGCCCCATGCGGGCTGTCACATCCCCCCTATATAATACCCCATGCAGGATGTCACATCCCCCCCATAGTGCCCCATACAAAAAAAAAAAAATCCAATACTCACCTCACTGCTTCTCTGGACTCCAGCGTAGCCGGCATCTTCCCGCTGTGCGCTGTGACCGCTCAGGAGAGAGTGCGGTGTAAAGACGTCACTGCGACCTCTGACCTGAGACGTCACAGAGCATCAGCGGAAGACACAGGAGCTGCTGCGCAGGCACGGGGAGGGGTAAGTATGACGCCGGGTGCCGGGGTCCTGATTGAGCGGGGGGAGGGACGGGAGGAGAGGAGAGGGGAGGGAAGAGGAGGGGAGGGGCGTCACACTTGTCCTCGGGAGATAAGCGGCCGTAGCCGCTGATCTCCCGACGATAGCTGCATGTAGGTCAGCGGCGCCTGGGGTCGGGGGACTTAAGCTGCGAGCAGCCGGCTGCATCTCCCAGCTGCATCGCCGCTGACCTCGGTGCCGCACATGAGCCGCTAATGGCCGCCATGTTTTTCTGAAATGCCGCGTCGCTGATTGGCCGCGGCCGGACCAATTATCGACCCGGGATTTCCTGGACAGACAGACAGAAAGACAGACAGACGGGATAAGACAATTATATAGATAGATGTTTGTACTTATACTGTACTCATACTTTTATCTCAAGTCTTTAAGTTGTTTGATTAACTCCTGCTTTGATTAATTAAGTGGCCTCTGACATTTTAATTGTTGCTGTTTCCCTGTTGGCTTCAGAATACGGTTGCTACTATTTAAGATTTTCTTCTGTGATATGTTTTGTGGCTATGTTTAAGAGCCACTCAGCATGAAACACAACCACGGCAGCCATGTACTTTGTATACATTCTCTTTTTGTAATGGAATAAAGATTAAGATTTGAATGCACTTCACTGCTGGATACTTTGTTTTGTATGTATAACCCTAGTTATGGTCTAAAAAGCATCTAAAACCATAGTTTATTATACCATTAGTGTTTTCTTGTTTTGGGGGGTGTTTACAATGGACATTTTTTAAAATTTGGGACACCTGCCCCCCATTGTATATGAATAGGAATGGCATATCCAGAACTCTTCTATGTCTCAGCATTAACCTTGACAGAAAGTGGCTGAGTTGGCTATTGAAATGAGTCACTGTATTGTATGCTACAGCCACCTTTTATAATTAGAGTATTTATTTAAATCTTCGTGAACTAGTTCACAGCCAGGATTTGTATATGTCCAGATACAAAGTGCTGTTGAGAGTATGGAGTATGGAATAAACAAAAGAAAGAAGGGACCAAATTCTGAGAAGGAAGATCTAAACAGAGACATTATATTAGTGAGATGATGTGATGTGGCCTGCATAAAAAGATGTGTTTAAGGGCATGCTTCAAATGTTAAACACTGAGATTCAAATGGAACCTTTCACTATGAAAATGGAATCCATTCTATAGGTACCATGTTATAGAATTGTATAACCTGTGTTTTCATCATTCAAATCTTTGCTCTTTGGGGGGTTTACGGTCCAGTGGGTGGTCATATCAGTAACAGACAACTATCTCTGTAAGCATAGCTCTACTAAAAAATCTGCCAGCCACTGATGAGATTGCCCTCTGGACCGAAAATTACAGAGCAAAGGTTTTAGTTATGAAAACATAAGTTACTATATTTTGCGGATTATAAGACGCACTGGTTTATAAGACGCACCCCAAATTTTGGGGAGGAAAATGGGGAAATTTTTTTTAAATAAAATGGTGGTGCGTGTTCTAATCCGCTTTTACGGTAGCTTACCTGAGGGGCGGCAGTGGTGGAGCAGGGGTCCTAGGTGGCAGGGTCGCTGCTGGCAGAGGCAGGATGTTGCAGGCTCCAGGCTGGTAGGACGGAGTGTTTGGTGGCGGCAGGAGTGGGGGGATGGCTGCGGGCCCAGGCTGGTAGGACGAGGTGCTCAGCGGTGTGTGGGCTCCTCTGGCATTTTGGGAAAGCCCACAGCCCCGCAACTTCCAGACTTTCTTATGCAGTGAACTCCGGGAAAATGGGTGCCAGAGGTGGCCCATACGCAATTGAGATTTCTTGACACGAGATCTCGTTGACGATATCTCATTCTGCGCATGCGCTGCCTCCAGTGGCCTTTTTCCCGGAGTCCACTGCATAAGAAAGTCTGGAAAGTGCGGGGCTGTGGGCTTTCACAAAATGACAGCGTAGGCCCCGCACCGTCGAGCACCTCGTCTTACCGGCCTGGGGCCCGCAGCCATGGCCCCACTACTGCCACTGCCGCTGCCAGCTACAATTCGGATTATAAGACGCCCCCATTTCCCCCCCAAATTTGAGGAGAAAAAAGTGTGCTTTCTAATAAAAAAAATACAGTATACTGAATCTCTTTTTCGCAAATCTACATATCAATCTGCTCAGCTCGCCTTGCTCTATAACATGGTGCCTGCAGATTGGACTGTATTTTACGATGACAGGTTCCCTTTAACTTGATTGTCTGGATCAGGGCATTCCAGAGCTCTGGTACAACACAAGAAAGATCTTGGAGACTGTGTGCGAGTTTCGGCTTATGGAGTGTCACGGCGGCAACTTGCATGGCTCCTCAGCGCCGACCCACTCACCGTGCGGTTTTTCCTCGCGGCAGGCCATTCCGCTAAAGTTTATTGTCTCCTGCACTCCCCTGCATGGCTGCTACAGTATGGTATTTCCATCTGGCCTTAGGGGGGCATGGCCGATCTATGCAGGAATTTAACCCGGCTGTGTCCTGCAGAGATCTGGCTCCAGAGCCAATCCTATGCGAGCAGGTTCTTTATAAGGCAACTCCTCCCACCACTCCTTCCCTGAGCATATAGTTTATACCCAGTTTCTGATTCTTGTTACCGGCCCGGCTAGTTTCCCGTCCTGTCTGACCTCTCTGCACCTGACCTCGGCTATTCATATTGATCCTGTGCTGCCTACCCAGACCTCGGACCTTTGACCATGCTTTATCTTTGCCCTCCTGTACTGCTCCTCTGACCCTCCAGTCAGCTGCTGCAGACCTGGGCACTGCCCTGGAGTGGTACTTGGCGAATACCTGTGGCCAAGCCTAACCTCACCACCAGAGGCTCTAGCAAACACCAGGTAGTCACTTAGTTACCCTCCAGGGTAAGCCCAGAAATTATGGGAAAAATGGTAATCTAGAAATCGTTAATTTTTCGGTTCAAAATTTTTTTTTTCCTTTCTCAATGGTGTAGTGGATGGGGATCAGTTGGGTAAGAGTTGCAAGGGAGATAATTGTGAATTTTTTTATTCTTTGTCTATAAAGTACAGTACTAATTTAAGTAATGTTTTTAATAATTTTTTTTTTTTTAAAAATACGTGCTAGTCAGTTAAGAAGTAGCAGTACTATAGATGTACTGTAATATATGATAGATGCTTTGTCTTTGTCATCCTGTACCGCGCCTCTGACCCTCCAGTTAGCTGCTGCCAACCTGGGCACTGCCCTGGAGTGGTACCTGACGAATACCTGTGGCCAGACCTGCCTTCAGGAATTTCAGGGCCCCATGCTGGCAAAATTTTTTGGGCCCCCTTGAGACTCCACCCCAGCTCCGCCTCCACCCCTCGAACCTTCCACAGTCCCACGGCCCACTCTTGCAAAAACTCCACTTCTGCACCACGTCCTCACCAATCACACATTAACAGTTCCCATCGAACACCACATCACATACATAAGCCATCAGCTTTTGTTTTTGCCAAAAGATTTTTTAAACCGCCACCACAACAAGGTCGATTCTTCTGGCAGGGCCCTGCTCTACTCTAACTTATTAAACATTCCTTAAAATATCCAATACTCTTTTTAGGGACCGTATATTTTTCTTTAAGGGAATGTGTCACATACATTTTTTAAAATGACCAATAATACCACATACAAGGGACAAATGCTGTCACACCATGACCAGACCACATATTACCACCACATAGTGACCGAATATTACCACATACAAGGAACAAATACCGCTACACCATGACCAGATCACATATTACCACCACATAGTGACCAAATTATACCACATATAAGGAACAAATACTGCCACACCATGACCTGACCACATATTAGCGCCAAATAGCATCTGAATAATACCATATACAAGGAACAAATACTGCCACACCATGACCAGATCACATATTACCACCAAATAGCAACTGAATAATACTACATACAAGGAAAAAATAGCACCACACCATCACCACCAGACCACATATTACCACCACATAGTGACCGAATATTACAATACTGAACAGTAATAATAAAAACAGTACTAAGGGCCATTATACACATGAGTTCTGTATATAGTGTCAGTGTACAAGTAATAGTGATCACCAGTGACATTATACACGGGAGCTCTGTACATAGTATATAGTGTAAGTGTACAGGTAATACACTGACTCCTCAGTGACATCTCTAGTTGAAGATATTCATATTTGCTTTTCTTCATCCAGCGCAGACCGCCATCACTTCTTCCAGCCAGGACTCATCACTGCATAAAATAACAGACAGTTGTCTAGATCACCGCTTCCAGAGCACATTCCCCACTTTTTCCCCTTCTTCTACACAGCTGAATACAGACGTGAACCCACCATTAATATAATTACCGCAGTTATTATGCAACCCACCATTCCAAATATAAATTGTAATCCACCACTGTGCTCCAACTAACTATAAATAACCACTTTCCCCACCGAATATATAAATTAGTTAGCACCTGTACTCTTTCCCCCAATTCACTACCAGTCATACTCTTGCATCCTCAACGCCCGCCACTCTGTACCGCCTTCTCCCCCAATTCATTATATTTACATGACCCCCCTCCGCCTCAATTTATTATATCATGTCCTCTCTCCCACCCTCACCCTCGATTCATTATCAACTGCTCTCCCCCATATTCAGTGCATCATTTACTCTCCCCCACCCTCAGTTTATCATTATTTGTTGCCCCCCACCCTCAATTCATCATCATTTACTGTCCCCCTTCCTCCAGTCTCAATACAACATCATTTACTCCCCGCACCCTCAAAATTCATAATTATTTGCTCTCCTCCAGCCCCCCCCAAGTCATAATTTGCTCTCCCCACCCCACCTTCAATTCAATTGCTGTCCCCACACTCATTTCATCATTTGCAATCCTCCGTCCTCCCCTCACTTCATCATTTGCAGTCCCCCGTCCCACCCTCACTTCATCGTTTTCAGTCCCCCTCACTTCATCATTAGCTGTCCCTTCTCTCACTTCATTTGCTGTCCCCATCTCACTTTATCATTTGCAGTCTCCTTCTCCCCCTCACTTCATCATTTGCTGTCCCGCTCCCCTTATCACTTCATCATTTACAGTCCCCCCCTTACTTCATCATTTTCAGTCCCCCTCCTCTCCCCCACCCATTTAATTCATTTTATAAAGAAAAAAAGTTAAAAAAAAGTTTTTCATACTTGCCTCACTTATGATCCCCTGCAGGAGCAGCTCCACTTTTCGTGTCCTGGCAACGGCCAGTGGCATGCGTACATGACGGCGCGTACGTGATGATGTCATCGCGTTCACGCTCTCACCTTACCTGAAGTCCGGAAAAGGCAGAGTAAGCTGGAGCTGCGCAACCATTCAGTTTTAACGGCCGTGGAGCTCCGGGAAAGCTCCCAGCACCGAGGTATGCGGTGCCCCGGTGCACAGCACTTTGTTACGCCCTGGAGCCTGGTGAGCAGAAGCATAAGAGGGGCTCAGACTGGCCCCTCTGTACTTTTGCTCACTGGGCCCCATACAGCAGTAAGGGCAGTAATACTCTGATGGCAGCCCTGCCTGCGGTCAAGCCTAACCTCAGCACCAGAGGCTCTAGAAAACACCAGGTAAGCCTGGCCCATGGTGCAGTGGGTCCACACCCATCAGCCTTAAATTACGTTCGGGCCATGAACCCCGCTGACAAGTCATGAACCAAAGACCCCAAGATGACAGTACAAGTGCTGTACGTGGAGGACCGCTCTCAGAATGAGTGTCAGGACCATGAGTGTCAGGACAATGTGGTGGCAACTCAGCTGCAGGGTCTGCTCACCGCCATGTCCAGCCAGCCCCCTTCTGGACAGTCAGCCTTTACGAGGGACCCACCTTATGCTCCGGTTTCTGATGGAGCTGCCAAGCTCCAGCTTCCACTTTCATCCCAGTTTGATGGAGACCCTAAGGAGAGCCATGGTTTCGTAAATCAGTGTAAGATGCACTTTACACTCCACGTTCCTTCTTCCCTTCAAACCAGACTAAGATAGCATTTATGGTCTCTTTGCTGTCTGGACAAACCCAGGCTTGGCCGAACCCTATTTGGGAGCATGGTGGTCCAGAGACCCGCGATGTGGACAAGTTCCTGGAGATGTTCCATGCTGTTTTCAAGGTTCCAGGCCGTACCTCCTCTTCTGCCTTGTCCCTGTTGAGTCCAAGGCCGAGCACGGATACCGTACCTTCACTGTATACCTGGCTTAGAATGAAGAAGCTCTGGTGGCAACCTTCTGTCAGGGTCTCTCTGGTCAAATTAAGGATGAACTGGCCAGCAGAGACTTACCCTCCTCCCTGGACGCCATTGTACACCTGGCCACCAGGATATATCTTCGCTTTCATGAGCGAGCTCAGGATCAAGCTTCAGTGTTTCCTCGTACCAGAGGACCACCTACACTGGCTCCGTACTTTCAGGTCCCTTTGCTACCGCAAGTGACCCTACCAGTTTCTGACAGATGCCGGTTGAGTGGATTACTTTCTGCACAGGAATGACAGCGGAAATACAGAGAGAACGCTTGACTGTATTGTGGAGGCAAGGGACATTTCTTTTCACCAGTGCCCTGTGAGACCGGGAAACCTAGGGTTGACAAGAGAGACTACTCTAGATGAGAGTGATTACTTTCCAAAACTATTGTCTGAAATTGCCTTGACTTGGCAGGAGAGGTCACTCTCCGTCTCTGCAGATCTGGATTACGGCTCCGCAGGCTACTTCATTCACCAGGATCTGGTTCGTCAACTTCAGCTCCCTACACAACAGCTATATCATCCCTTGACTATTGCCTCCATTGACGGACAACTCCTGGCTGATCCTGCTTGTTTCATTATGTTGCTAGTTATGCTGGTGTAGGTGCGCTGCATACTGAGAGGATCTCCTACGTGCTATGCAGATAATTGAATTCTGTTCTCCTTGACCTCCGTTGGCAGCGTCTACATGCGCTGGTTATCGATTAGTCCTCCGGACAGGTATTTCACTGGGGACTGCACTGTGCTTCTCACTGCCTGGCCAAGGTTATGCGCAAGACGATGCCTCCTGTGCCTTCGAACCTTGCTTTATTGCCTATTCATTATCGTGCCTTTGTGGACGTCTTCTGTGAAAAGAAGGTTGAGGTCCTGCCACTCCAAAGACCTTATGACTGTCCCGTTGACTTTTTTCCTGGAACTTCACCTACAAGGGGGTGGGTGTATCCCCAATCTCTACCTGAGACTCCAGCCATGTCAGAATATATCCAAGAGAACTTAGCCAAGAGATTCATCCGTAAATGCTCTTCTCCTGCCGGAGCTGGCTTCTTTTTTGTGACTAAGAAGGATCGTTCTCTCTGCCATTGTATAGACTATTGAAGTCTCAAAAAAATCACTATAAAGAACAAGTACCGTCTGCCTCTGATTTCTGAGCTGTTTGACAGAATCTGTGGAGCTAAGATCTTCTCTAAATTATATCTCAGAGGGCCTTACAACTTGATTGGTATCCGTAAGGGCAACAAATGGTAAACTGCTTTTAATACCTGTGACGGCCACTACGAGTATCTCGTCAAGCCCTTTGGGCTGTGTAATCCACGAGCCATGTTTCAGGAGTTTGTTAATGACATCTTCCGGGGTCCCCTCTATGTTTCTGTGGTTGTGTATTTGGACAATAAGATGATATTCTCCTCTTTCCTTCCTTCACGCAGGCAGCACGTCCATCAAGTTCTGCAGCACCTCCGGGAGAACAATTTGTTTGCCTAGGCTATGTGCCCACGTTGCGGAAATGAAGCAGAAAATTTCTGCTTCATTTTCGCATGTCCTCTCCCGGAAAAACGCATGCGGAATTCCGCACGCGTTTATTGCGCGTTTATCGCGCGTTTACCACATGCGGAATTGCCTTGCGTTTTTAATGCATTGCACAAGGCAATTCCGCTTGCGGAAACGCAAAATTAATGTACATGCTGCGGATTTTTGAACGCAGCATAAACGCTGCGGAAAAATCCGCAGCGTGGGCATAGAACTTGCGGAATCCCCTTGGGGACCATGGGGAGCGGATTACCTAGCGTTTAACAAGCGTTTACGCTGCGGAAATTCCGCAGCGTAAACGCTTGAAAAACGCTACGTGGGCACACAGCCTAATTGTCCAAATGTGTCTTTGAAAAAAACTCTTTTCCTTTCCTTGGCTACTGTTATGATCTGCAACAAGTACTGAGGAAAGAAAGGGGAAAGCTATCCCTACAGTAAGACTACGCTGAATCCCTACGATGTAGTGGGCTGCGTGTTCTTTGCAAACAGACCCGCCTTAGTCCTCGGCTAATCTGAACGAAGACCTAATGCATAAAGGGAAGGGGTCCCTAAAAGAACTAAGGACTGGAACAAAAATGTGACACCTCCTGAACAGAGAAAGTTGTTGCAGAACATAAAAAGATAAACTGACAAAAAGGTACTAGAGGTCCCGGAAGGACCAAGCGTACTGACAGAGATAGGCACAGAAGCACCTGGCTAGCAAAACAGTCAAACAACACTGAAGTCCAGCACAGCCAAAAGGGCGGAGCTGGAATATAAAGGCAGATGGTAACGTGACCGCAAAACACAAGATGGAAAAAACAAACAGGAGGGTTCTAACAGTACCCCCTCTTTTATGAGGATCCTCCGGATCCTCCAGGCCCAGGCCTATCCAGAAACCTCTTGTGGAAAGCTCTAACAAGCCTAGGAGCAGAGACATCATCCGCCCTTATCCAGGAGTTATCTTCGGGACCGAAACCCTTCCAGGAGACGAGATACTGTAATCTCCCTCTATGCCACCTAGAATTCAAGATACGAGAAATTTCATATTCGCCGTCTTCCACCACAGGAGGAACTGTGACCGTGGCATCCCTATCTGATACATCAGCTTTTTTCAACAAGGAAACATGAAACACAGGATTAATCTTCCAGGAAGTAGGGACATCCAACCTAACCGCAGACGGGTTAACAACCTGAAGCACTTTAAATGGACCCACAAACTTAGGACAAAGTTTTTTAGAGGGAATCCTCAACCGCAAGTTCCTTGAGGACAAACAAACCATGTCACCCACAGTAAATAAAACCTCCTTACGTTTCCTGTCAAAATACTTCTTGGACTTCTTGTTAGCCTCTTGAAGGTTGCAACATACATTAGTCTAAACTCTCTCCAAATCACCGGAAAAATTCTCCTCCTCCGGCACCGCCGACCCCAATTTGGAGAATGAACCAAAAGAAGGAGAACACCCAACTGAGGAGGATGTATGATTGTTAAGAGCAAATTCTGCGAGAGGCAGAAACTCAGACCACACCTCTTGATTGTCTGCCACAAAACAACGCAAAAACTGTTCTACATCCTGGTTCTTTCTTTCAGTCTGTCCATTAGACTCAGGATGATACCCAGACGAAAATGACAAATGGACTCCCAACCTGTCACAAAAAGTACGCCAAAAGCGGGCCACAAACTGAGGTCCTCTATCAGAAACAATATCCGTGGGAAAGACATGAAGCTTGACAATCTCCTTAACAAACGCCTTAGCGAGTGTCTTGGCGCAGGGCAACTTAATGAATGGAACCAAATGACACATCTTACTAAAACGGTCCACGACCACCCAGATGGCAGTAAAACCCTCGGACACAGGCAGATCAGTAATAAAATCCATTGTGAGATGCGTCCAAGGCGCACTAGGAACCTCCAGAGGGCAAAGCAACCCCACAGCAGGAGTATGTGAAGCCTTTGACCTAGCACACACAGTACATCGACGCACCCACTTGATGACTTCTTTCTGCCATCCAGGCCACCAAAAACTGCGACTGATAAGTCTCTTAGTCTCAGAAATTCCTGGATGACCTGCCAACCGAGACTCATGACACTCCACAAACAAATCTCTCCTAAAGGTTCTAGGCATGAACAACCTCCCATGGGGAGTGTTAGATGGAGCATCATCTTGAGCTTTCAGAATCCCATTCTCCAAAACAGAGTCCAATGCCGCCACCACAACTCCTTTCTGTAAAATGCTCTCCTCCTCCTCGGCACCGACCGTAGGAGAGAAGCTGCGAGATAAAGCATCGGCTTTAACATTCTTAGTACCAGGGATATAGGTAACAGAAAAATGAAACCGAGAAAAAAAAAGTGCCCACCTAGCTTGACGGGCATTCAAGCGCTTGGCAGCATCCAGATAGATCAAATTCTTATGATCTGTGAAAACCTGAATAGGAAATCTAGCGCCTTCCAAAAAATGATGCCAATGTTCTAACGTGACTTTAATAGCCAGCAACTCCCGATTTCCAACATCATAATTCAGTTCGGTTTCCGAAATTTTTTTCGAAAAGAAGGCACAAGGATGTACTCCATCCCTGTTCTCCTGAGACAAAACTGCTCCGACCCCCACCGATGAAGCATCGACCTCCACCAAAAAAGGCTTGGTCTCATCAGGCTGCATAAGGATAGGGGCTGAACTGAACCTCTCTTTGAGATACTTAAACGCTTCAATGGCCTCAGTAGTCCACTGGACCGTATTTGCACCTTTCCTGGTGAGATCGGTTAGAGGCTTAACAATTACAGAAAAATTCTTAATGAATTTCCTGTAATAATTGGCAAAACCCAAAAATCTCTGTATAGATTTCAAACCAATAGGCCTAGGCCATTCCTGCACAGCCTGAACCTTCACCGGGTCCATCTCAAAGCCCTCACTGGAGACAATGTAGCCCAAAAAAACTAATTTTCTGTACAGCGAACTCACATTTCTCCAGCTTAGCAAAGAGTGAATTATCACTCAATAACTGCAAAACTTCACGTACACTCTGCCAATGGACTCCAGATCTGGCGAATAAATCAAAATGTCATCTAAATACACAACCACATTCTTACCAATCAAAGGTCTCAGGATGTCATTAATAAGGTTCTGAAAAAATGCAGGTGCATTGGCAAGACCAAAAGACATCACCAGACTCTCAAAATGACCTACCGGAGTGTTAAAAGCAGTTTTCCATTCATCACCCTCCTTCACTCGTAACAAATTGTATGCCCCCCGGAGATCAATCTTAGAGAACCACTTGGCCCCCACTAACTGGTTAAACAAGTCAGGAATGAACAGCAATGGGTAGGAATTGCGTACGGTAATCTTATTAATTTCACGAAAATCCAGACATGGACGTAAACCCCCGTCCTTTTTTTTAACAAAGAAAAATCCAACTGCCACAGGCGACTTAGAAGGTTTAATGTGACCAGCAGCCAGGCTAGTCTGTATGTATTCCTCCAAGGCCTTTCTTTCAGGGATAGTCAGATTAAACAAGCGACTCTTGGGAAAAGTAGCTCCCGGAACAAACTCAATGGCGTAATCATAATCCCTATGAGGAGGTAAAACTTGCAACTCCTCCTCCGAAAAAACCCTCCAAAAATCTTGAATAGGTACAGGTAATACCCCTTTTTCCACAGTCACAATCGCAATGCGACCATTACAACATTTATCATAGTATTTCGGACTCCAAGACTTTATCATATTAGTAGATCAGTCCAGCAAAGGATTGTGCAGTTTTAACCAAGGCAATCCTAGAACGACCAGAGAGGGTAAATTATTTAATTAAACCAAGTCCAAAATTTCTTGGTGAAGTCCATTGATAATGAGGGGAAATGGAGCAACCTTGAGAGTAATACATTTCAAGGGAGTGTTATCAATTGCAATCACAGAAATAGGTGATGACAAAGGTTTGGATTTCAATTTAAGATTTTCCAAAAACCCTTTATCAATCACATTAAGTGTTTTACCACAATCCACAAATACCTGAAATTCAATCAAATTTTCCTGCAAAGTAGTACTCCCTGAAAGAAATACTCCTGCAGAACGTAAACAAGCTATATGGGCGTACCTGACCTTTTTTTTTTCTTTACTTAAACAAAGTTCACAATACTGGTCAGCTTTACCACAATAAAGACACAATCCCTCGGCGAACCTCCGGTCTCTTTCCTGTGAGCGACATCGCCCCAACCTCCATCGGTTCTCCGCCGTCTGAGCAGATTTTCTGGGGACTAGGACCTGGCATTACAGGAGTCTTTACCTCATTCTGCCTAGATCTCAGCCTCCTATCCACACGAACAGCTAATTGCATGGCATCCTGCAGAGTCTCAGGTGCAGGGAATGCAATTAGCAAATCCGTAACCCTTTCGCTCAGACCAGCAAGAAATAGACATTTCAGACCAGGATCATTCCATTTGACTTCTGAAGCCCATCTTCTAAAGTGTGCAATAATTTTCAACATCACCTGACCCCTGATTCAAACGCCTGAGTTCTGCCTCAGCAGATGAGATTCGATCAGGATCATCATATAATAGACCCATAGCAGAAAAAAATTCTTCTACCGACCTTAAGCATGGATCATTAGGTTGGAGAGAAAAGGCCCACCCTTGTGGTTCATTGCGCAAAAGTGACATAATAAAACCAATGCGCTGTGATTCATTCCCAGAGGACCTTGGTCTCAAACGAAAATATAACAAACAAGCATTTTTAAAGGAAAAAAAAATCTTGCTGTTTACCATAAAAAACATCAGGCAGTCCTACCTTGGGTTCCACAAAATGCGCTCCAGAACAGCTACTCACGTGTTGCTGGAGCTCGGCCACCTCCAGAGACAATCCCTGCAAGCGTTGAGCCAAGTCCTGGACGGAAGCCATACTGATCCCTGAATTTCTTTCCTTTTAGTTTTTTTTTGGGCTGGACTTACTGTTATGATCTGCAACAAGTACTAAGGAAAGAAAGGGGAAAGCTATCCCTACAGTAAGACTAAGCTGAATCCCTACGATGTAGCAGGCTGCCTGTTCCTTGCGAACAGACCTGCCTTAGTCCTCGGCTAGTCTAAACGAAGACCTAATGCATAAAGGGAAGGGGTCCCTAAAAGAACTAAGGACTGGAACAAAAATGGGACACCTCCTGAACAGAGAAAGTTGTTTCAGAACACAAAAAGATAAACTGACAAAAAGGTACTAGAGGTCCCAGAAGGACCAAGCGAACTGACAGAGATAAGCACAGAAGCACCTGGCTAGCAAAACAGGCAAACAACACTGAAGTTCAGCACAGCCAAAAGGGCGGAGCTGGAATATAAAGGCAGATGGTCATGTGACCGCAAAACACAAGATGGAAAAAACAAACAGGAGGGTTCTAACAGCTACATTGTCTCCAATCAAGGTCTTGAAATGGATCCAGAGAAGGTCTCTTCAGCTCTATCCTGGCCCCATCCTTAAAGTGTGGGGGCCATCCAGTGCTCCATGTGTTTCGCTAACAGGCAATTTATCCTGCACTTCTCATTACTTATGGCAGCTATCTCCTCTTTAACCAAGGGAGCTGTAACGGGTCCGGGAGGCGGAACCTCTGAGCTACTATACAAGGGGGCGGCCCTTGTAAGGGAGCGGGTGGCAGTCTCCGGGTGAACGGACAGGGAGTTACGGCAAGTGATCAAGGCAGTCTCTGGGTAAGGGGTAGGTACGACCTGTGATGGCAGAACCTCCGGGTAGGCTAGCAGGCAGATGGTAGACGTGTGCTCCCAGGTGAGCAAGCGAGAGTCTCTGGATTAGCAGGTGGTCACGGCACGTGACGGCGGAACCTCCGGGCTGGCAGGCAGGTAGGTAACGGAGAAGCGCTCCCAGGTGAGCGGGCAAGAGTCTCTGAGATAGCTGGTGGTCACAGCACGTGACAACGGAGTCTCCAGGCTGGCAAGCAGGCAGGTAGCGGAGAAGCGCTCCCAGGTGAGCGGGCAAGCTGGTCCATAGACAGACTGACCGGAGTTGTAAGGCAGACCGTCGGACCTCAGGCAAGCAGGCAGGTAGCTGATGTGCGCTCCCAGGTGAGCGGACAAGTTGGTCCTTAGACAGACTGACCGGAGTTGTAAGGCAGACCGTCGGACCTCAGGCAGGCAGGCAGGAAACAAGTATTCAGGCAGGAATCAGGCAGGTAACTAGCAGGAAACTGGCAGGAAACTGGCAGGTAACTGGCAGGTAACTGGCAACGGGACCTGAGGGCTGAAGCACAGGTGAGACACAGGTGCAAACAACATTGCTCGGGCACCTCCATTTTGGAGGAGGTGCCTTATATATGATGAAGTCCTCCGGCCATTGGCCGGGGACTCCTTAGGACGGCGCGCGCGGCCCCTTTAAGAGGAGGGGAGCGCGCGCGCGCGCGCCCTAAGCACAGGGGCCGGGAAGGAGCGCGCGCTGAGAGCAGAGCGGGAGGAGGACGCCGGGAAGGAGCGCGCGCTGACAGCAGAGCGGGGAGAGGACGCCGGGCACGGAACAGAGCGGTGAGGGGAGCAGCGTCCCTGCCTAGCAGAGGGCAGGGACGCCAGCGCTACAGTACCCCCCCCTTTAGGCCCCCCCTTTTTTAGGCCAGACAGAAATTTAGCTAGGATGAGAGGGGCATGGATGTTCTCCCGGGGCTCCCACGTTCTCTCCTCAGGACCAAACCCCTTCCAATCTACTAGAAAAAAGGTCTTTCCTCTTACCCTTTTGGTGGCAAGAATGTTCTCTACCTCAAACTCGTCCTCAGCAGAAACCGGAGCAGGAGGCGTACCTGTAGACTTGGAAAAAGAGTTAAGCACCACAGGTTTGAGGAGAGACACATGGAAGGAGTTAGGGATCCGTAAGTTGGCCGGGAGTTTCAATTTATAGGCCACCGGGTTGATCTGACTGATGACCTCCAGTGGGCCGATGAACCGAGGCCCTAACTTATAGGAAGGGATCTTGAGCCGGACATATTTGGACGAGAGCCAGACTTTATCCCCAGGGCGGAATTGAGGGGGGTCCAGACGTTTTTTGTCAGCGTGTCTTTTCATACGCTCGGAAGACAGAAGGAGTGCGGACCGGGTACTCTCCCATATGGAGGAAAATTTGTTAACAAGAGATTCCGCAGCCGGATTGTCCGCCGAGGTGGAGACGGGAAACGGGATCCGAGGATGCTGACCGTAGACTACAAAAAACGGGGATTTGGAGGAAGACTCGCTCTCGTGATTGTTGTACGAGAATTCGGCCCATGGCAGGAGATCCACCCAGTCAGAATGGTGGGCATTAACGAAGTGCCGAAGGTAACTGGTCAGGTTCTGATTGATCCGCTCCACTTGACCATTAGACTGTGGGTGGTAAGCGGAGGAGAAGTCCAGGGTCACGTCCAGCAATTTACAAGTGGCTCTCCAGAAACGGGAAGTGAACTGTACCCCACGATCCGACACGATGTGACGGGGCAGGCCATGAAGACGGAAGATGTGGCGGATAAAGTCTTTAGCCAGCTCGGGTGCAGACGGAAGACCTGGCAGTGGAATGAAGTGAGCCATCTTGGAGAAGCGGTCAGCGACCACCCAAATGACCGTACAACCGGCAGAGACGGGTAGATCAGTAATGAAGTCCATCGCTATATGCTGCCAGGGGGCAGCAGGTACTGGCAGAGGTAGGAGGCGGCCGGCCGGCAGGTGTCTCGGAACTTTGTTGCGGGCGCAGGACACACAGGCAGAAACAAAGTCTATTACATCCTTGTGCAGGTTAGGCCACCAGTAGTGCCGGGTAATAAGCTGGAGGGTCTTTTTCTGACCGGCGTGGCCAGCTAGTTTAGACGAATGACCCCAGTGTAGGATCTTCTCCCGATCAGGTACAGGTACGAACGTCTTACCAGGAGGAAGACGATTTAGACTCACGGGAGCCACCTGCATTACTCTGGCGGGATCGATGATATGTCTCGGATCCTCCTCGAGATCAGACACCAGAAAGGACCGAGACAAGGCGTCCGCCTTGACGTTTTTGTCAGCCGGGCGAAAATGAAGGACAAAATCAAAACGAGCAAAAAACAAGGACCACCGGGCTTGGCGCGGGTTAAGTCTCTGGGCATGCTGGAGGTAAGCCAAGTTCTTGTGGTCAGTGTAAATTATTACCGGGTGAAGAGCCCCCTCGAGCAGGTAACGCCACTCCTCCAATGCCAGTTTGATGGCCAATAACTCTCGGTCTCCTATGGAATAGTTGCGCTCAGAGGAGGAGAAGAGTTTAGAGAAGAAGCCACAAGTTACCATCCTCCCGGAAGATGATTTTTGAGTAAGTACCGCTCCGGCTCCAGAGGAGGAGGCGTCAACCTCCAGGAAGAACTGTTTGTTGCCATCTGGGCGATGCAGCACCGAGGCGGAAGAGAAGGCCTGTTTAAGGGAAAGAAAGGCCTCCTCTGCTTCGGGTGGCCACTCTTTGGGATTAGTACCTTTACGGGTGAGCGCAGAAATTGGAGCCGTCCGGGAAGAGAAGTGTGGTATGAAGAGGCGGTAGTAGTTGGCGAAGCCCAGGAATCGCTGAATGGCCTTCAACCCCTCCGGTCGGGGCCATTTCTCGATGGCAGACAGTTTCTCAGGATCCATTTGTAGGCCGGTCTGAGAGATAATGTAGCCCAGAAACGGAAGCGAGGTCTGCTCAAAGAGGCACTTCTCAAATTTAGCGTAGAGATGGTTCTGCCTTAGCCTGAGCAGGACCTGACGAACGTCCCTCCGGTGAGTCTGGAGATCCGGAGAGAAGACCAAGATGTCGTCCAGGTACACTACTACGCAGGAGTAGAGAAGGTCCCGGAAGATGTCATTGACCAACTCTTGAAAGACGGCAGGAGCGTTACAGAGACCAAAGGGCATTACCAGGTATTCATAGTGGCCGTCCCGGGTGTTGAATGCCGTCTTCCATTCATCCCCCTGACGAATACGAACCAGGTTGTACGCCCCACGAAGGTCCAGTTTGGTGAAGATCCTAGCCCCCCTCAGGCGATCAAATAATTCTGGAATGAGCGGAAGGGGGTACTTATTCTTCACCGTGATCAGGTTTAGGCCTCTATAGTCTATACAGGGACGGAGAGAGCCGTCCTTCTTTTTGACGAAAAAGAAGCCTGCTCCCGCCGGGGAGGTAGATTTCCGGATGAATCCTCTGGCCAGATTCTCCTCAATATATTCGGACATTGACCGGGTCTCAGCAGCGGATAAAGGATAGATACGCCCACGGGGAGGAGTAGTACCGGGTAGCAGATCGATGGGACAGTCGTATGGTCTATGTGGTGGTAATGTCTCTGCCTCCTTTTTATTAAAGACATCTGCATAAGACCAATAAGGAATCGGAAGTCCAGGTAGATTAGCTGGGGTAGGAGAGGGACGGACGGGATGGACGGGAACCAGGCAGGTTTTATGACAGTCTTGTCCCCAGCGAAGGACCTCTCCGGTTTGCCAGTCTAGCACGGGTGCATGTCTCTGGAGCCAGGGCAGACCTAGCAAGAGGGCGTGAGAGAGTCCAGGCAGAACATGAAAGGAGATACTTTCAGAATGCAGCATTCCCACCTGCAGGGTAATGGATTCGGTGATGAGTTGAATGGGGCGAGGTAAGAGGCCCCCACCCACGGCAGCGACAGACAAGGGTACAGCCAGAGGTTTGGTGGGGATGCGGTATTTCTCAACCAGGGACTGTGAAATAAGGTTCCCGGCTGCTCCAGAGTCAAGTTGGGCTAGTTCGAAATAACGGTTCTCCCCGTAGATGATCGAAACTGACAACAGCAGGGATGGAGAGGATTTATTCTTGTCTAGGTGGACCTCTCTGAGCGAACCTAGACACAGGCGTTTCCCGACCTCTCCGGGCAGGCACGGATCCGGTGCTCCTTACTGCCACAGTAGAAGCAGCTCCCCTCGGCACGGCGTGAGTCCTGACGGGTTTTGACCATCTTGGTCTGGTCGACCTGCATAGGCTCAGGAGAGTGTACCTGGGGAGAGATGGAGGGAATGACGGGTTTCTGGAGAGTAGGAGCTAAACGTGGAATCCTTCTCTCACGGGTGACCTCTTTGGCACGCTCCTGGAACCGTAGGTCAATCCGGGTGGCAAGGGTTATTAGATCATCGAGAGAGGTAGGAATGTCCCGACCAGCAAGTTCATCTTTAATACGACCGGACAGACCCTCCCAGAAGACGGATACCAGAGCGTCGTTATCCCAGGCCAGCTCCGAGGCAAGGGTGCGGAACCGTATGGCATATTGGCCCACGGTGAGACCCTCCTGACGGAGGCGTAGCAGAGAGGATGCGGATGAGGTCTTCCGTCCGGGTTCGTCGAAGACTTTCCGGAAAGCCGAGAGAAAAGCAGGCAAGTTGGACACCAGGGGGTCTCCTCTCTCCCATAGAGGATTTAGCCAGGCCAGGGCCTCCCCGGTGAGATGGGACATGATAAAGGCAATTTTGGCCCGGTCGGAATTAAACTGATGGGACAAAAGTTCAAAGTGCAGGGTGCACTGATTTATGAAGCCCCGAGCCTGGACGGGGCGTCGCCTCCGAAGCGAGGAGGTGCAGAGAGCCGGGGTCCGGGGTAGGATACCATAGTATTAGTGGACAGCGGAGCTGCCGGTTTGCAAGATATGGCACTGGCGGAGGTTGTTGGTGGATCAGACAGAGTGTTCAGGCGAGTATTAACATTCCGCAGGTGACCCAGGATGGCCTCCTGTTGGGACCTCTGACGGGACAGTTCAAGACAGAGGTCCGAGAGCGAGGGAGCTTGGGTGCCACCGGGTTCCATGGCCCGAGCAAACTGTAACGGGTCCGGGAGGCGGAACCTCTGAGCTACTATACAAGGGGGCGGCCCTTGTAAGGGAGCGGGTGGCAGTCTCCGGGTGAACGGACAGGGAGTTACGGCAAGTGATCAAGGCAGTCTCTGGGTAAGGGGTAGGTACGACCTGTGATGGCAGAACCTCCGGGTAGGCTAGCAGGCAGATGGTAGACGTGTGCTCCCAGGTGAGCAAGCGAGAGTCTCTGGATTAGCAGGTGGTCACGGCACGTGACGGCGGAACCTCCGGGCTGGCAGGCAGGTAGGTAACGGAGAAGCGCTCCCAGGTGAGCGGGCAAGAGTCTCTGAGATAGCTGGTGGTCACAGCACGTGACAACGGAGTCTCCAGGCTGGCAAGCAGGCAGGTAGCGGAGAAGCGCTCCCAGGTGAGCGGGCAAGCTGGTCCATAGACAGACTGACCGGAGTTGTAAGGCAGACCGTCGGACCTCAGGCAAGCAGGCAGGTAGCTGATGTGCGCTCCCAGGTGAGCGGACAAGTTGGTCCTTAGACAGACTGACCGGAGTTGTAAGGCAGACCGTCGGACCTCAGGCAGGCAGGCAGGAAACAAGTATTCAGGCAGGAATCAGGCAGGTAACTAGCAGGAAACTGGCAGGAAACTGGCAGGTAACTGGCAGGTAACTGGCAACGGGACCTGAGGGCTGAAGCACAGGTGAGACACAGGTGCAAACAACATTGCTCGGGCACCTCCATTTTGGAGGAGGTGCCTTATATATGATGAAGTCCTCCGGCCATTGGCCGGGGACTCCTTAGGACGGCGCGCGCGGCCCCTTTAAGAGGAGGGGAGCGCGCGCGCGCGCCCTAAGCGCAGGGGCCGGGAAGGAGCGCGCGCTGAGAGCAGAGCGGGAGGAGGACGCCGGGAAGGAGCGCGCGCTGACAGCAGAGCGGGGAGAGGACGCCGGGCACGGAACAGAGCGGTGAGGGGAGCAGCGTCCCTGCCTAGCAGAGGGCAGGGACGCCAGCGCTACAGGAGCCAATACCAGAGACTGGCCTGAGTCGGCAGTGTCGACTTTTCAGCATTTGAAAGAGGCCTTCGCGAGTGCACCGGTGCTACATCACCCTGATCCCAATAAGCAGTTTGTCTTAGAGGTAGATGCCTCATCTGTCGGTGACGGTGCACTGCTTCTGCAAAAAACTTCTTTTGGGGAAGTCTGTCTCTTGCATTTTTTTCTCCAAACTGTTTTCGACCGCTGAGAAAAATTATACTATTGGGGATCCCGAACTTCTGGCTATCAAGATGAAGGTTGAGTAGTGGAGAGATCTATTGGAGGGTTCCAGCTCTCCTGTGATAATTTACACAGACCGTAAGAATCTGACCTTCCTGCAGTCTACCCAGTGGTTGAATCCCAGCCAAGCCAGGTGGGAACTCTTCTTTGCTCGTTTTAACTTCAAATTGCATTTTCGTCCGGCAGAGAACTATGTTAAGGCAGATGCTCTGTCTCGATCCTTTGATGTGACCGATTCCATGGAAGAGCCTCAGCACATCCTCGACCTGGTCAGAATTACTGCGGCAGCACTGGTGCTTTTAAAGGACATTCCTCCCGGCAAGACCTTTATCTCCTCTGCTAGAAGGAAGAAAATTCTGTCCTGGGGGCATGAGTCCAAGTTTGCTGGGCATATGGGCAGACATAGTCCACTAATTTAATTTGCTCACCGCTTTTGGTGGCCCTCAATGGTCAAGGATGTCCGGGACTTCAAAACTACTTATTCACAATTCGCCAGAAACAAGTCTTCCAGGGATAAGCCTACTGCTCCGCTCAAGCCTCTGCTGGTTCCGTCTTCTCCCTGGCATCATATCGTTATGGATGTCATCACGGATCTGCCCCTCTCCGAGGGTTGCAACATCATCTGGGTCGTGGTGGGTGGACCGGTTCTCTAAGATGGCTCATTTCATGGCTGGTCTTCCCTTTGCTCCTAAGCTCGCCACGCAGTTCTTCCAGCATGTATTTCTTCTCCATGGTCTCCCTCTTCATACTGTCTCTGATCGTGGAGTCCAGTTCACTTTTAAGTTTTGGAGAGCCTCGTGCAAACTGCTGAATGTACAGCTGGACTTCTCCAGTGCATACCAGCTGCAGACCAATGGGCAAGTGGACCGGGTTAACCAGATTCTTGAGGGCTACCTTTGCCACTTCATCTCAGCACATCAGAATGACTGGATGCCACTACTCCCCTGGGCTGAATTTTCCTGCAATAACCATGTTGGAGAGTGTTCCAGAGCATCTCCATTCTTTGAGGTATACTCCCAGCATCCTCAAGTACCCTCTTCTATGTCTGTTTCTTCTGGGGTAATAGCTGTTGATTCCTCCTATGGTGACTTCTTTCAAAACTGGTGGCAAACCCAGTCCTCCTTCCTTAAGGCCGTGTCTTGGATGTAGACTTAAGCGGACAAGAAGAGAGGTTCGCTACCTCTATATCATCCTGGAGATAAAGTCTGGTTGTCTTCTCGGAATATTTGCCTGAAGGTGTCCTCGTACAAGTTCACTCCCTGTTACCTTGGTCCGTATAAAGTCCTCAAGCAACTTAATCCAGTGACCTACAGACTTCAACTGCCTCGAATCTACGGATTCCAAACGCCTTTCTTGTGTTATGACTGCCAAAGCACGTTCATCCGGGTAAGGTACAAACCAGGAAGACAAATACCTGAACCTGTCAGGTACCTGTTCGGACTAGGAAAAAAATCCTTCTTTGACCCTGGTCTGTTAGTGCCTGACTGTGGAGATTGGCACCCTAAGATATAGTAATGGAGCTCCCAATCAATGGAAGCTTACCCTGTATAACCTTAGCAGTTCCTAAGATCGCTAGAGTAGCAGTTCCCTAAGGAATACAGGAATAACACACACAACTACTGCAACCAACATTAACTACAACAAAGTGCATTAATACAACAAAGTCTATCACCAGTAGGAAATTCCAGTAGGGAACGGTATTTAAAGCTACAGCTGAAAGATGATAGGTGTTTTTCATTTACTCTGTCTGTCCTGTTACCCCAAACCAACAGAAACAAAGTTAACAGAGCTAAAACACCTAAAGAAAAGGTGTATCTGTTGTGGCTCAGCGGAAAGAGAAGCCGACCACAGAACACAGAATCAAGAGTTAGAAACCAGAAGCGTGACACCATGTTTCGCTCCTGAAGCCGTTGGTCTT
This sequence comes from Phyllobates terribilis, assembly GCF_046119375.1. Taxonomy (NCBI): domain Eukaryota; kingdom Metazoa; phylum Chordata; class Amphibia; order Anura; family Dendrobatidae; genus Phyllobates; species Phyllobates terribilis. The sequence goes on along the minus strand of NW_027362761.1, from coordinate 111,752,101 downwards.
GCACTGCTTCTTGAAGCCTCAAGCTGCTTCTGCTACCACTGTTCTGGAGGGGTCATCAGGCATCTTTGAGGTGAAGGACATCCTTGATACAAAAAAGGTTCAGGGGAGGACCTTCTATCTGGTTGCCTGGAAGGGCTTTTGATCTGAAGAGAGATGCTGGGAACCTGCGGAGAATATCTGTGCCCCTGTCATCCTGGAGAGGTTTCTTAGTTGGACCAACCAAGTAAGGAGGGGCATAAGGGGGGTGGGGTACTGTCAGGGTGGCAACTTGCATGGCTTCTCAGTGCTCACCGTGCGGCTTTTCCTTGCGGCAGGCCGTTTCGCTAAAGTTTGTTGTCTCTTGCACTCCCCTGCATGGCTGCTACAGCATGATGTTTCCATCTGGCTTTAGGGGGGCGTGGCTGGGCTCTGCAGGAATTTAACCCTGCTGTGTCCTGCAGAGATGTTGCTGCCCAGCCTATCCGCCTATCCCATATGAGCAGGTTCTATATAAGGCAGCTACACCCACCACTCCTTGCCCGAATGTTTGGTCCCTACCACGTTTGTTCCCGTGCATGCTATCCCGTATTCTGATTCTTCTTACTGACCTGGCTTTTCCCTCCTGTACCGCGCCTCTGACCTTCTGGTCAGCTGCTGCAGATCCGGGGACTGCCCTGGAGAGGTAACTGGCAAAAACCAGCGGCCAAGTCTTACCTCACCACAAAAGGCTCTATCGCATATCAGGAAGTTGCTTAGTTACGCCCCTTCAGGGTAAGCTCAGCCTGTGGCGCAGTAGGTCCACACCCACAAGCGTTAAATTGAGAATGTTAATCTTAGCTGATTAGCAAAATTGAGATTATGGTTAGGAGATGCAGGGTGGTTCAAGACGGTGGAAAGCCTACTTACCAAATGCCAAACAACAACTAAAGAAGCCTCAAACCTTCCAGAACAAAATCATTTATAGTAGAGCCAAAACTAAACTTCGTGGCCACATTTGGAAATAGCTATGTTTATAGCAGAGTCAGCAAAATCTGTGAAGAGAAGCACACTATCCTTACTGTGAAAAATGGATCTCTGGTGTTTTAGGTGTGTGACCTGCGGCATCAAGAATTTAATCACAATTGATGACAAGCTAGAAGAAGCATCTTAGCCGGAGATGGGAAGAAAAATTAAATGAATCAACCACTAAGCTACACATGCTCACTTTGACTTTAAAATATGATCTGAAGTGTGAGGTCAAGCCAACCCTTCAGAGGCTGCAATAAAAAAAAAAGTTGAGGATTCTGAGATAGTCAGCAAGCCTCCTGATCTCAGCACAATGGAGCCACTTTGTGGAAAAATGAAATATGCAGTTCATGCTATACAACAATATTTTACAAGTACATGATATCAAAGTTTAAGGCTATGTGCCCACGATGCAGAAATGCTCCGGATTTTTTCCTGAGCGTTTCTGCATCTCCCTGGCAGAAAAAACGCATGCGGATTGAACATGCGGATTGTACATGCGGATTGAACATGCAATTTTTTCTGCCAGGGACAAGCGGAAGTGAAGCGTTCTTCACATGCATTTCCGCATGCTAGTTGTCAAGCGCTTTCCAAGCGATTTTAGCATCACTTGGAAAGTGCTTGACAACTTGGTCACACTATATAAATCCATGCAACCTGCATGGATTTATATAGTGTGACCGTAAAGAATGGTAAAAAATAAATATTATACTTACCTTCTGATGGCCCCCGGTGTCTTTATCCGATGCGTCCTGGCTTGCCGGCAGCTCGCGGTAGACTAAAGGACCTGCCGACGTCAGCGGTCGCGTGACCCGTTACATGACTAAATGACATCACCACAGGTCCTTGAGTCCACCTCGAGCTGCCGGCAAGCCTAGACAAGGACACCAGGGGCCATCAGAAGGTAAGTATAATATTTATTTTTTATTTTCTTTTTTTTACAGGTACTATGGTACCTGAGTCCGGAGGAGAGTCTCCTCTTCTCCAAACCCGGGTACCATCCTCACATTGAAACGCATGGAATGCGTATCTGCAGATGCAGTGATGCAGATTCCATGCGGTCCAATGCAAGTCAATGGCGGCGAAAACGCCGCGCTTCTGCAAAATAATTGGTAGTGCTGCAGATTTTTCCGCAATGATAATCCACAGCGGAAATTTCCACAGCATGTGCACAGCACATGCGGATTATCATTGGGGAACATTGCAGACCTTCTACCAAGCGTTTTTTAAGCGTTTCTGCAGCGGAATTGCCGCTGCGGAAACGCTTAAAAAATGCATAGTGGGCACACAGCCTTACTGTTCTTTCTGGTGGCTGTTCAGAATAAGCTGTTGTGTGTGTGTGTGGCGCTCTTGCCGGTGCCCCTGCATGGTGTCCCCTTCCACCTCCATGCCGGGAAGCTGGCTTACTCACTGATCCAGCCCTTGGCGCCATCCCCGGCGTGCTTCTGCCTCCTGATCGTTCCTGATATGCATGCCGCAGTTCCCGGCGGCGCATCTAGTATGCGCGCTCCCCTGTTCTTAAAGGGGCAGTGCGTGCACATGGTAAATGCCCCCAGCTAACAGACATGTCTGCGCGGTCTGAACCTGTCTCAGTGGCCTTCCTGCCTGCCCGTTCTGAACGTGTCCCAGTGGCCGTCCTGCCTGCCCGTTCTGAACCTGTCCCCTTGGCCGTCCTGTCTGCGCGATGTCTGGAGCTGTCCCAGTGGCCGTCCTGTCTGCGCGATGTCTGAACCTGTCCCAGTGGCCGTCCTGTCTGCGCGATGTCTGAACCTGTCCCAGTGGCCGTCCTGTCTGCGCGATGTCTGAACCTGTCCCAGTGGCCGTCCTGTCTGCGCGATGTCTGAACCTGTCCCAGTGGCCGTCCTGTCTGCGCGATGTCTGAACCTGTCCCAGTGGCCATCTTGTCTGCGCGATGTCTGAACCTGTCCCAGTGGCCGTCCTGTCTGCGCGATGTCTGGACCTGTCCCAATGGCCGTTCGGTCTGCGCGATGTCTGAACCTGTCCCAATGGCCGTCCTGTCTGCGTGGTCCGTTCCTGTCCCAAGTGGCTTCAGCTGCTACTGTCATACACCACCCTGGAGTGGCACCTGGCAGCTACCTGCCGCACAAGCTTGCGGCCAAAGTTATGCTGATTGACAGCCGATTCCCAGTAGTTATGCAGCAAGGAACCTGCTGTCAATTAGCATGACAGCTGTAGTAACTCCCCATCAACAGAGCAGATCAGATAAGATGTAGCTGCTCTGTTGACGTGATATCACTGTCAGTGCCACACAATCACTGGCAGGTTTGGTCTGTGACCAATCAGAGCCAACTGAGGTCAGCACCAAGCACAATAAGCAGGTAGTTGGCAATTATCTGCATGTAAGTTCTTAGGCCTATGAGGAAAAAAAATGATATAGTCCTGGATAACTCAAGAGATTAGCCAGCATTTCTCACAAACTGACCAGCATTGCTGTCTATACAATGGCTGCTGGTGGAGAAGTGACTCGCCCCCTGGGCCGTGGGGCACTCGGAGCCGGGCAACAGGAAACGATGGGGGTAGTGGTGGCGACCCGGTTCCGTAGCTCAGGGTGGTCAGACCAGTGGTAGTCTACGATGTGCTGTAGGTAATGTCCGACTACGCCACCCGTGGATTGTGGCTATCATGAACCGCCGCTGCAAGGCAATCCCCTGAGGCTGGTGGTGTGTGCAGCTGAGTTAGTATAACTCCCCACGGGAAGAGTGTAGCCTCAGGGCAATGTAGTAGATGGTGGGGGTGATGGTGCAGGGAGTCCCAGTACCATTAGTGCTGGCGAAGTAAGAAGCACAAAGACAACGTGTTGCAGTCCAGGGTCTTTTACTCACAGTTCGTTTACTCCAAGCCACTTCTGTACAGGTAGTGACTGCCCAAGCCGTGCTGCGTCCACCAGGTGAGGGGCTCGGTCAACCCCCAGGCAATTCAGGACTCCCTTCTATCCTTCCTCTGGCTCGTGCCCCACCAGTGACCAAGCTTTTGTCCAGCTGCCGCGGATCTATGCGGGCAAACGTGGGCCCCGTTTCCCGCTATCCTATATGGTGCCTTCCTAGCAAGGTTTAGCAGGGGGTCGCACCAAGTAATGATCACGACCTCCGGCTCTTGGCTGAGGATTATTTGCCTCCACCAAATTGGGATCCGGTACCCTTTTCTTGCCTGACCCGTCACCCGTAATTTCCTGGGTCCTTAGGGTCCCTTCTGCCTTCTTGTTCCTGAGCCCTTCTACACTTTGGGTACTTCTCTTCCTTTTCTGTTCCTTTCTGTTTCTGTTCCTGTTCTCCTCTCCTCGCTGGCTCCGGCCTTCACCCTAGGCCTGCCAAGTGGAGCTGAGCTCAGGCTGAGCCGCAGCTCCCTGTCTTCTTCTCTCATTCTGAACTGACTAGACCAGACAGACCTTGAACTAAGATGGTGCCCACCTTATATACCTTCCCCCAGTGTGTGAGCTCAGGTGACCAGCAACCAATGAGCTCCTACCTATGCTCAGAAACCGTCCCCTTCTGCTCCTACATCACTGGGTTTTCCTCCCCCCTCCCCTCTCCTGCCAGGGACATGGTCTGTCATGCCTGCATTACTGTATAAATGGGAGCACCGTTGAGCTGTCCCCCAGAAATGGGGTGTGTGTGAGCCCTGGTCCATACTCCATCCTTACCCGGGAGTGGAATATCACACCTCTGGCAGAGGTGCAATACCCCTGTAGCGGCCGAACCCTCGGGGCGCTACAGAAGCATGTGGCCAGACCTGTCCATCAGCCTCCTCCAATTGTAAAACGCCTCACATGGGAAATCTGCTTTTCTTCTGGAGGAGGCTGATGGAGAGGTCTTATCACCTGCTCCTCCACCAGCAACCATTTTATGGATAGAAGTGCTGATAAGTTTGTAAGGAAAGCTGCACCAAGAAGAAAAAGTAGCCAACCCCTTTAAAAAATGGTCAGTACCTTACAAAGCCTGACCAGGATATAGAATTTTAAAGAGAATGTGTCAGCAGGTTTTTGCTATGTAATCTGAAGACAGCAGGAGATAAGGGCTGAAACACAGATTTCAGCAATGTGTCACTCATTAGGCTGTGTGCTGTTTACTTACAATGAAGGTTTTATCATCAGGAGATTATCACTGCCTAGACTAGCTGCCTAGACTAGCTCCCTCAGCAAAGTGGTCAGTCTACGCCCCCCCCCTCTGATAAGCAACTGTCAATAGACAATATACATAGAAAGCTGTGGTGTGGATGGGGTTAGCTTTCTGAGCTCTGCTACATGCTATATCTAAAAACTGTAATTGTGTCACAACTGCTGAATCCAGTAAACTAAGTGATACATCATTGGAATCAGGGTTTATTTTCTTACATTATGCTGCTCTCAGATGAGATGGCAAAAACCTGGTGATAGATTCCCTTTCCGAGCACACCTGTATGTATCTTCATGGTAAAAGACCAGAAACATTCTGTAGTCTGATCTTGTAATCATAGTCTCTACCCTCCATTTTTCTAAAGTGCTCATCTGTCTGAACAGGCGTTATAACAAAAAAGGAGAAAAACAAAAACTATAGAACACTTTTAATCAATACTATTTGCAAATTTGAGTTATTTTTGATGGAATGGAACAATAAAAAATAACTGGGGAAGGGGAAATTAGAATTAAATAAGTGAGGCAATATGATGGAACTGTTCCTCCTGGGCTATACATAGGCAAACACACCAAGACGTCGACCATTTTAGCACTAGTGCTACAACTAAGCTTGGTATGTAATGTGGTATAGACTATAGAGGTCATAGAGGTTACTCTGCAATTATAAGTAGTCAATGTGATACGTAATGAACTTAACAGGATTATCTCAAGTATCTACCTCCAACAATTAGCTGATCTGAAATGGGTCTCACAGTTGTTATCCCTGACAAATCATCCTAGGGACATCTATAAGCAATCACCCATTTTCCATTCTTCAGAAATACAGCAAGCTATGGTGCACTCTGATGATAATTGGTGACCATTCAATACATGGTCACACCAAGTATGCCAAAGAAGGAGCCCTGATATCAAGGGACTTTGGGCAGTATAGTAACCTCCTAAGAGAAGTACCCACTTCATGGCATTAAAGTGACCCACTAGTCTGGCACTGAAAAGTGACTACATTTAGAAAGTCAAGGTATTCAAGTTGGTGCCATTCTGGTTCTCCTATATCCGAAATGTCCACAGCAGTAGTGTAGTGAGCAGTGGTGAAGCTGAACTATGCCTTCACAGCACCACAGGAAAGGTTAGGAAGATATGATCCAGGCTCACCTCTACACTCCCCATGCAACTGCAGCGGCCATCTCCGATGCAGGAGGCCCAGAATACCAATTTCAGTGGAGGACTTTGAGGTAAACATAGCACACTAGCTATGATAACTATACATGTCAAATGTATAATCACTTCAGTGCCAGGATTGAGGGACGCTTTAATTCTCAATCAGAATTATTTTTAGATAAGACTTGGACACAATCAAGTGATTTTTTTTTTACATCAATGAGTTGGTTGTATTCTATTACAATCGGTATGATGTCACATTTTCTACCATTAACAAGTAATTCCAGACTACTAGTTGTTAGTAAGCAGCGTTTTATCAGATGGATTGGTTATGCTTTTGAGTCACTTCGATGCTTTCCGTCACACAGTGGATCAAACCAAGAATGCCCGCATATGGGTGTGAGCAAGGTCTTAAGCTGTTCAGTATCCAGCTATTGTAAAGAACAGATTTTTTCAAGAAGCTTGTAGTCTACTCCATCTACCATCCACTACTGGGAACACCTGCTCCATATAGAGGATTTTAGCAGCACCTCTCAGGTAAACTCTGCTGGCCCTCCTGCTCCTCAAACATGATCTGTGCACCATTTGTCATTGTCATTAGGATGAAGCGCAGTCATTTCTCCAGTGACAGCTCCTCGCCATTTCCTTTATCATATTCCTACAGTGATGGCTCCTCACCATTTTTTTTAGCCCATTTCTCTTTGACAGCTCTTCATCATCTCCTTTACCCAATTTTGCAAGGGATGGCTCCTCACCATTTCCTTTACCCCATTTCTCTACTGACAGCACCTCGCCATTTCCTTCACCCCATTTCTTCAGTGACATGTCCTCACTTTTTGCTTTACCGCATTTCTCTAAGACTGCTCATATCCAGCAATGGGGGTGAGCCGTCCCTTGTGAAATTGGGTAAAGGAGATGGTGATTATTATTATTTTTAATAATAATAAATAATCACCATCTCCTTTACCCAATTTCACAAGGGACGGCTCACCCCCATTACTTTACCCCATTTTTTTGTGATGCAGAAAAAAGATTATCTCCAGCGTTGAGGTATCAGGTAAGACTAAAACTTCACATGTATTTACATACTTTTAAAATCCAAAATGATCGGCGTACCACAGTGAGTCCACAACAGGAAAACAAGCGCGTTTCTATGATAGACCGTGACTAAGGCACTATAGCCGAAACGCGTTTGTTTTCCTGTTGTGGACTCACTGTGGTACGCCGATTATTTTGGATTTTAAAAGTATGTAAATACATGTGAAGTTTTAGTCTTACCTGATACCTCAACGCTGGAGATAATCTTTTTTCTACATTGCTTCGTTTGTCTGAACTAGGGCGACTCCGTGTGGTGAAACCCATGCCGACAAGGTGCATCTGATTGCAGTGAGCTGACTCTCCCCCTTTTCCTCTCCCTACTTTTACTATTTCTGTGTGACAACTTCTCACCATTTCCTTTACCCCATTTCTCTAAGACTGCTCATCACCACCTCCTCTATCCAATTTCGTAAGGGATGGCTCTTCACTATTTCCCTTACCCCATTTCTCCACAGGCAGCTCCTCACCATATCCTTTAGCCCCTATCCCTGACAATTCCTCACCATTTTCTTTACCCAATTTCTCCACAGAAAGCTCCTCACCATTTCCTTTACATCATATCTCTAGGGACAGTTCCTCACCATTTCCTTTACCTCATATCTCTAGGGACAGTTCCTCACCATTTCCTTTACCTCATATCTCTAGCGACAACTCCTCACCATTTCCTTTACCTCATATCTCTAGCGACAGCTCCTCACCATTTCCTTTACCTCATATCTCTAGCGACAACTCCTCACCATTTCCTTTACCTCATATCTCTAGCGACAACTCCTCACCATTTCCTTTACCTCATATCTCTAGCGACAACTCCTCACCATTTCCTTTACCTCATATCTCTAGCGACAGCTCCTCACCATTTCCTTTACCTCATATCTCTAGGGACAGTTCCTCACCATTTCCTTTACCTCATATCTCTAGCGACAGCTCCTCACCATTTTCTTTACCTCATATCTCTAGTGACAGCTCCTCTCCATTTCCTTTACCTCATATCTCTAGTGACAGCTCCTCACCATTTCCTTTACCTCATATCTCTAGTGACAGCTCCTCACCATTTCCTTTACCCCATTTCTTCAGTGATGGAGCCTCGCCATTTCCTTTACCCCATTTCTCCACAGACAGCTCCTCACCATTTCCTTTACCCCATTTCTTCAGTGATGGAGCCTCACCATTTCCTTTACCCCATTTCTCCACAGACAGCTCCTCACCATTATTTTACCCCATTTCTGTATTGACCGCTCCTCACTATTTCTTTTACCCCATTTCTCCACAGACAGCTCCTCACCATTACGTTACCCCATTTCTTTATTGACCGCTCCTCACTATTTTTTTTTACCTCATTTCTCCACAGACAGCTCCTCACCATTATTTTACCCCATTTCTGTATTGACCGCTCCTCACTATTTCTTTTACCCCATTTCTCCACAGACAGCTCCTCACCATTACGTTACCCCATTTCTTTATTGACCGCTCCTCACTATTTCTTTTACCCCATTTCTCCACAGACAGCTCCTCACCATTACGTTACCCCATTTCTTAATTGACCGCTCCTCACTATTTCTTTTACCCCATTTCTCCACAGACAGCTCCTCACCATTACGTTACCCCATTTCTTTATTGACCGCTCCTCACTATTTCTTTTACCCCATTTCTCCACAGACAGCTCCTCACCATTACGTTACCCCATTTCTTTATTGACCGCTCCTCACTATTTCTTTTACCCCATTTCTCCACAGACAGCTCCTCACCATTACGTTACCCTATTTCTTTATTGACCGCTCCTCACTATTTCTTTTACCCCATTTCTCCACGGACTGCTCCTCACTATTTCTTTTGCCTCATTTCTCCACAGACTGCTCCTCACCATTACGTTACCCCATTTCTTTATTGACCGCTCCTCACTATTTCTTTTACCCCATTTCTCCACAGACAGCTCCTCACCATTACGTTACCCTATTTCTTTATTGACCGCTCCTCACTATTTCTTTTACCCCATTTCTCCACGGACTGCTCCTCACTATTTCTTTTGCCTCATTTCTCCACAGACAGCTCCTCACCATTACGTTACCCCATTTCTTTATTGACCGCTCCTCACTATTTCTTTTACCCCATTTCTCCACAGACCGCTCCTCACCATTATTTTACCCCATTTTTCCATGGACAGCTCTTCACCATTACTTTACCCCATTTCTCCACAGACAGCTCCTCACCATTACTTTACCCCATTTCTCCATGGACTGCTCCTCACCATTATTTTACCCCATTTCTTCATTGACAGCTCGTCACCATTTCCATTACCCCATTTCTCCTCTCCCCTTTTTCCTGTCACCTCTCAGCCCCGGAACACTTTAGTCACAGCTTTAGGAGCGCACTTTTCAGTTGCTCCACCACCACACTGGACTTTTACGTTATTTTTCCACCCTCTGATTTTTTTTTTCATTTTCTTCTTTCTTCTCTACCAAACCCTCCTCCTTCGGCTTCGCCGTTTTCTGTCTGGCAGTGGCTCCAGTACGCATGCGCCTGGGACCTGCCAGCCGCCGGCTCAGTGTAGAGACAAGGGGAGAGAGGCAGACGGATCCGGCGGCAGGAGAGCAATGCTGGCTGCCATCTACCCTCCACCTCCTTCTGATCCTCCCTCCCAGCACAAATAAAACTTAAAGGAGGAGGAATAAGAGGCTGCCCCAACCCCTAGGCATGGCCAGCTCGGTGAGTACAGGGGGTGGATCATACCCTTAATGCAACCCTCTGCAGACCGGCTCAGCCTGCAGTAACAGCACTGCCATCTATACTGCTGCCAGCATCCACCTGGATTATTGGCCGTCCTGCCATCTCTAGGTGTTTGCCATTCTCGCCCTACCATTCTCATCCCCCCTCTGCTGATACAAGCTGCCCGGCGATATAAGGGGGCATGCGCCGGAGCCGATCGGAAAGTAGATGGGCATATGGACCGGCATCGCAAAGTGCCAGAGAGCCTGGATTGAATACAGAGCCCATAGGAGGGGCAGTATGAAGTGCATTGACATGATCTGAGAGTTGGGATCGCTGTGGATCGGCAGCACCTGGGCCGGTGTGTGCCGTGCACAATCATGGAACTGGATTAGAGCACCCCCTATGAGGAGCGGATCGGTACCGACAACCGGATTGCTTTTCTGGGATTCTCCTGCTACAAGGAGCGCCCGGTGAGGTGGGCGATCACCGTGGATCTGAATCAAGCACCTGCAGGAGGTGGTAGATCGGGATCTGGAGCGATCAGCAGTGGATCTACAGGCTGGTCTGTGTTCCCCGGAGCAGCTGCAGGAGGTAGATCGGGATCTGGAGCGATCAGCAGTGGATCTACAGGCTGGTCTGTGTTCCCCGGAGCAGCTGCAGGAGGTAGATCGGGATCTGGAGCGATCAGCAGTGGATCTACAGGCTGGTCTGTGTTCCCCGGAGCAGCTGCAGGAGGCGCCGCTAGCATGGTGCGTTCTCTATGTCTGCAGTGTGGGGCTGCCGGGGCGGCGCGCGAGGGGTTAACCCTGCCAGTGACAGCCCCCCCCCATCCCCGACTTATTACATCTGCACCGGTCCTTGTGATCCCCCTGTACACTCACATACCCATACACGATGGCCAGGGGGCGGTGGTGCAAGGTCTCCCTCCATACTACACGAGAGGGGTCTGCAATCCTGCTCTTATGGTAGCCCTCCAGACTGGTTGCCATGGGAAGCTGCCCCAGATATATATTATATATTGTAATGGATAACCTCATATGACACCTGAGCACTCTGGTGTATAGGGTGCATTATATCCTATATGGGACATCCCATTTAGCGTTGTATTGTGTAGTATGTGGGGGGTTACACATCACAATCACAGCTCCGATCGAATCACTTTCCTCTCAATCCTCTGTTCTTTGTTAGTTTACCTCCATATAGGGCTTATTTCATTATTTCTGTCCCATGCTAAGTGCTCACCACTTACATTAAGTCTCGTTACTTTTTTCGATGGTCAGAATTGTGCAGAATGTGATGTATTTTATCTGGTATACAAGAAGGTCAAGAATACAATAGATATAGTCTAACTATAGTGCAGCCTTCATTTTTACAGGCTCAATTATTGGGCGCAGTTCACACTAGCATATAAAAAATGATCCGATTTTGATCCTTGTGCCATCTGGTTTATATATCAGCAGTTAAAATTTAATAGACCAAATGCATTTTCCTGTGTTAACGAATTACAATGTATCTAAAAATCTGCTGCAATATGGCTGGCTTGTATGCGATCCAACAATATCTTTTTTGCACTCCCATAGACTTGATTAGGCAAGTTGCATCTGGAATAGTGTATGCTGCAATTTTTTTTATTTTTTGGGGGGGGGATGTTTGTGAAAAAGAAAACTGTCACCTGAATACTATTAGGCCATGTTCACACGTTCAGTATTTGGTCAGTTTTTTACATCAGTATTTGTAGCCAAAATCAGGAGAGGAACAATCAGGAAAAGTGTAATAGAAACACTTCACCACTTCTGTATTTATCACCCACTCCTGGTTATGGCTTCTAAATATGGAGGTAAAATACTGAATGTGTGAACGTGGCATTCGTGGAAGTGCTATATTTTTTGGAAGGACAACACTTAATCCAAAAATATGGTATTGTGAACGTAGCCTCATTGTGAGAGAAGTCGGCTCCGCTCACACCGCACTGGTTGCTTCCAGAGGGTATCGTTCGGGGTTTTCTGTGGCATATAGCTTCAATGGAGTAGTGCCAGTATGCCACCACATGGGCATATAGGACAAATGTGGCCAATCGACTTTCAATGCTATTTTACACCTAACCACGTTAATGACAATCTCCTAAACTATTCTGTGTGGTCATACATATCAGGAGGCAGCCCTATGGATGTGTTCCCTGTCCCTTTGATAAGTGCAATGTGCGCAGTTATGTTTCTTTTTTTTTTCTTCACAGAATGAAAGATATGCCATAGACTTAGATCCATCTGCTTCTTTAATAACATTTGATTTATTTATTTTTGCAAATATTTCCCTTAACTAGTGGTGTCACGTTGTAAATCTATGGCACGTGTCTGAGGATTCTTTTTGCACACATTTCCCTCATAGAGACCATCCACAGCTTTGAAGCATACATTTCATAGGAGTATATACATCCTATAAATGATGAGCCTAACAGGAGCCGGCCATTACATTCCTATACCCAGACCATCGCCTGTGGTCACTCCAAGCCCTTGAGCGGTCAGGACAAATCTTTGGGAAATGGTTGTACACTGGTTTAGATTGGTGGTGGAAGGGACTTGTGTTGGGATGATGGTTAATAATTTATGGTCAGGGTACTTGAGACCCTCGCCAAACTCCAGACAGCATTGTTCCATTTATCTTTTCTTTATGAGACACTCTGTTACTTGTTAACCATAAACCTTTGGTCTGTGGTCAGGGTAGATCCAGGAGTAGCTGTCATTCTCCTGCCGCTCCTGTCTGTCCGCCTTCCAGAGTTCTTTCCTCCTTTGGCCATTACACCTTTCTGCCATGGCTCTTGTTTGCTTTAGGGCAGCCAGTGCTTGTCGGGTCACATTTAGCTTACGTATCCATGTTGTAACTGATGTCCTTTTTGTTTTGTTAGTTTTCTCCTAAGAACAAAAGACCTATTCCATGAAGGGTGGAAAGTGGTGATTATAGGGTGAATACACATATGCTTAAAGCCCAGGGGCCTTTAATCATACATGATCGCAATTAGACCACGTTCAGTATTTGGGCAGTATTTTATATCAGTATCTGTAAGCCATAACCAGGAGTGGGTGATAAATACAGAAGTGGTGATGTGTTTCGATTATACTTTTCCTCTGGTTGTTCCCCTCCTATGGCTTATACATACTGATGTAAAATACTGAACGTGTGAACGTGATCTTGGGAGAACACAATTACTGCATTAACCTCCATTGACAGACGCTCACCGTGGCCCCTATGACATTATGATATTAGTTTGGTATTGGAATGATTTCTATGATACATGGATGTATGGATTATTTTGTCCAGTTTTTGCTGTTATAGGGGCACTTGAATTACCCACATAGAAACAAACCTTACCTTATAATGACCCTAATACACTTCTGAACCAACTCACCAGACTGTTTTATAGCTTATGCCTACCAACTTTTCTATGGATCCCATGGTTTAATATCCGTGCCTTCACCTGATCCATGGCAGAGATTCAGCTTGTTTTAGATGCCTATTTTACCTTCCGTGAATAAGACTGGAACCACTTTGCCAGTTATTTCAGCTCCATATTTACAGGGGTTTTTGGTGACTTTAAGGCCACAGCCCCACTATCAGTATTTGGTCAGTATTTTTCCTCAGGAGTGGGAGCCAAAACCAGGAGTGGGTGATAAATACAGAATTGATGACTTGTTTTTATTATACCTTTTCTCTGATTGTTCCTCATCGGGTTTTGGCTTCCACTCCTGAGAAAAAATACTGATAGTGGGGCCGTGGCCTAATGGTGATGACCTAGTATAGGATAGATGAGCTGACGGAAGGTGACAGGCACGTCGCTGTAAGGTTTGGATTGCCTGTTCCTGGTATTGTAACACATTCACTTAATTGGGACTGAGTTTTAGGGTTCGTTCAGACAAGTGTATTATACGTACCTGTTAAAATCGAATATCACATGGTCCAGTGTTATTCAATAGGGCTGTTCAGATGACTGTTTTTTTGTTTTTTAGGTCTATGTGGAAAAAAATCATATGATATATTAGTCTCTTCCTAAATTTCAGATTAGACTGTCCTCAAGTCTATGGGTGCGGTAAATGAAGGACTGTAAAAGAATTAGAAGTATTGCATTTTTTTATTTTTATTTTTTATTTTTATAAAGATACATTGAAATCTTTAACATAGAAAACTGTGTTCGGTCTTGTCAATTTTTTTTAAAATGTTGATGTATGAAAATGGATGCCTTCTGATCTCATACAGATGTAAAAGTGGACGTACTGATGACTATATGGGTGCAAATCGAATAGTTTTTCCTACACTTGTCTGAACCCAGCCTGAGCGCTCTGCAGTACCAAGCACAGGCGCTACAGGATGGGAGGTAGTCAGTCTCTTAGGACTCCTGAGGCTGAAGGCACCACACCTGATACAGGTCCATGACTCCATTGTGACTGCTGATATCCTTCACATATTACCGTAAGCACTGATATTGTAGAGCGTCATACTCTACACGGCTTATTACACATGAGTGCACTTTACAGTGGTAAAGAATAAGGAAGCACAGCAGCCATTGTATGGTGACCTAGCGTCATTGAATCGCATCCATGCAGCGGATATTCCTGTTTTAGATATTACATATATCCTGCAGTTTGCATTGACTAGATCGCTTCATTGTGTTTTGCTTGCTCTTGGCTTGAGCCTGCAATGCCTTTATGTAAGGACTTGCTGTCATGTGAGAAATGCCGAGTTCTTTATACACCTAGAAATAACTTTTCCACACACTTATAATGGATATTTATTGCATATTGACCTCACACACTCACACACGAGAAAAATCCTGAGTGCGATTTTTAAAAAACACAGCCTGAATGAGGCCTTAGGGCTCATTCACACTTCTGCTTTTCACGGACAAGTGCTGTCCGTTTTTTTTTTTTTTTTTTTTCACGAATAGCACTCGTACTTTTAGCTGTCTATGGGGCTGTTCACGTGTCAGACATTTTTTTTTTCCTTGGAACTAATGGTCTGTGCAAAATCTTGGAGACTTGTCTGATATTAATAATAATTAAGTGTCTGATCAGATTCTGTTGTGTTTTCTACACCTCTTTAATAAATAAAGTGATTCTCTTGGCTATGGTATACTAAGTGACAGATCGAGGCGCAGCTTGCGCTCGGTCATATGGCACATGAGACAGGTTTAGGTGCATGTGCAAAGATAAAACTTCCCAATATTGGAGCAAAATTGCCTTTTAGGCTATGTGCCCACGTTGCATTTATGAAGCAGAAAATTTCTGCTGCATAAATGCAAGTCCTCTGCCGGAAAAACGCATGCGGAATTCCGCACGCGTTTATCGTGCATTCTTCGCGCGTTTATCGCGCGTTTTCCACATGCGGAATTGCCTTGCGTTTTTTATGCATTGGACAAAGGCAATTCTGCTTGCGGAAACGCAAAATTAAATGACATGCTGCGGATTTTTGAACGCGGCATAAACGCTGCGGAAAAATCCGCAGCATGTGCATAGAACTTGCGGAATCCCATTGGGGACCATGGGGTGCGGGTTACCAAGCGTTTTACAAGCGTTTACGCTGCGGAAATTCCGCAGCATATACGCTTGAAAAATGCTACGTGGGCACACAGCCTTAGGGTTGAGTTTACACACAATTATGTCCAGCGTTGTTCTCAATGTCATGTTCCCTTGGTTAGATGATAAAGTTTTGGATTTAGGTTATTTTTGTGGATTGTGACTTTTTATTTTTTAAAGATCATCATGCTCTGGGTATGGCATTCTTCTCTGGATTCTTTTTTTTTTTTTTACATGGTTTCAAATGTTAAAATAAAAACTACAGCAAATGTGCAATGAAAAACACATGAAACTCCTTTTTTTTTTTTTTTTTCTACATGCTTTTAAAACTGGAAAATTAGTGTGTGTAGAGGGGGTCTAAGAGCTGTTATTCAGTGGCCAATTACGCAGAGGTCGGTGAAATCTGGTTCTAACTGATTGTGGTCGTCTCTTGGAGAGGTTTTAGTGGATATTTAGGCCAGGTTCACACAACTATATAAAAAACTGTCAGTTTCATCACTTTTTTTTTTTTTCTCTCATTTGTCTTTCGTATACAATCTGCTTTTTACAGCAGCTGCTATTGATGACAAGACCATTTACAGTTTCCTATGATACAGAATTGTAGCGTATCCGGAATAATCGGGTGATATACTATTGCTTTTTTTTGCGCACCCTTGGATTTGAATGGACGATTCTCATCTGATTTACGGAAGAAAGTAGTGCATGCTGCGTTTTTCGTTTTACACTTGCAGATTTGATTGGTGGAATAAATCTCGCTCCTCTGCACTACTCTATTGAATACCATTGGTCCTAGGGCTGTTGTCTGCGGTCCGATTTTTACGGGCAGCACTCGGACTGAAGATACGGTTGTGTGAGCCCGGCTTTAGGCTATGTGCCCACGTTGCATTTATGAAGCAGAAAATTTCTGCTGCATAAATGCAAGTCCTCTCCCGGAAAAACGCATGCGGAATTCCGCACGCGTTTATCGCGCGTTTTTCGCGCGTTTATCACGCGTTTTCCACATGCGGAATTGCCTTGCGTTTTTTATGCATTGAACAAAGGCAATTCTGCTTGCGGAAACGCAAAATTAAATGACATGCTGCGGATTTTTGAACGCAGCATAAACGCTGCGGAAAAATCCGCAGCATGTGCATAGAACTTGCGGAATCCCATTGGGGACCATGGGGTGCGTGTTACCAAGCGTTTTTCAAGCGTTTACGCTGCGGAAATTCCGCATCAAAAACGCTTGAAAAATGCTACGTGGGCACACAGCCTTACAGTGGAGAACGCACGATCCTATCATTTGGAAGCATTCGCCTGCTGATTTTCTGTCTGTTCTGTACTTTGCAGTGTGCCGTCCAAGTAAAGCTAGAACTGGGTCACCGAGCCCAGGTAAGGAAGAAACCAACACTTGAGGGATTCACCCACGATTGGATGGTCTTTGTCAGAGGACCGGAGCACAGTAACATTCAGCACTTTGTGGAGAAAGTGGTATTTCACTTACACGAAAGCTTTCCAAAACCGAAACGAGGTAAGGCACCACTCTGCAGTCTTTAAGGGTTTCACTTCTGTGATGCACAGAACTTGAGACATTTGCAAAACTTCTTTTACCCAATTTGCTATGTTCTCATTGTTGGATCCTCTTATGAGCACCATGCTGGCTAGATTGGGTTTCCAGCTTTGGTCTTTATGTGTTGATCCTTTTATGTGGATAAAATGGTTCTTTATGGGCATCCCGTGTGTTTTCCATTTGACGTGGGAGTGTGTTTAGTAATTTGGTGTAGTATTTGTTGTGAGCCGTATAAATATAAAATGTCTGAAAGCTGTGCTCCTTGGCCTCTCACCAGAGTTCTCATGTTCCATGTCCGCTGAATGATACTGCTGTTAGCTCATTGGCTTGGCTGCGCTCGCTGAACGAGCCTGATGAAGACATTTACAGCTCACATATGGAACGTTGGAGCAGCACACTGTTTACTTTCCACAGTTTAAAAAGACAGACCTCCTGTCTTGATTTAATGTATACATTGGATATTTCACCCTTTGATTTGCGTCTGTGTAAATAGATATCACTAAGCCCCCATTTGTGACTCTTCAGGAAATGCATTAGTCCTACAGTGGTCTGTATATGTTTCGGCTACTTAGTTCTAATCTCTGTGCTGGCAACATTTTGCTTCTATTGATTTATGGGAGATATGTTCCTGTGCATTAAATGGTATATTGAAGTAGATCATATAGACCTGCCAAGTCTCATTGTAATCTGACCAATCTGCAAATCGCTAAATATGAAAATAAACTCCAGCCATATGGTGACGTTTCTGGTATTAGAGGTTATTCCAGAAGCCTTTTAGGGAATTCTGACTTGATGAAAGGTAGGACCAGGGCTTAGGAGTTAATCCTTAGGACCAGGGCTGTGGAGTTAAAGTCGGTGTCCGGTACCGACGCCGATAATAAATTGGGTACAGTAGTACAATGCAGGATGTGCTGTAAATTTTTTCATAAGAATTTGGGAAAGTTATGAAATGTTCTATAAATGTCTGTTCTGTTCCTGATCTAAGGATCTCGGCTTTTAGCTGAGATGAATGTGTGCTGCACTTTATGTACACGCTCAGTAGTGAGGCCATGCTGTGGAGTCAGAAGTCAGGGAAATTGAGGAGTCTGAGTTGGAGGTTCGGCTTACCGACTCCACAGCTTTGCTTAGGGTATGTTCACACGCAGCATTTTAGTAGAGAAGAATGCCAAATAAAATCCACTTGTGTTTTTTTTTTTTCTTCTCCATTTAAAAGGGTGAAAAAGAGCTGAAAGAACATCATTCTGTGGATTTCGGAACACCCCCTCCTCACCCCCATCCCCCCCAAACAAAACAAAAACTTAAAAAATCCACATAAATAAAATGCAGCGTGTGAATGAAATCACGGTAAACATGGACATGAGAACAGACCATAAAGGGTACGTGTTCCATTTGTCAAAGCCACGAATAGAATAAGGCCTAAATTTGCTTTCCCAAGTTTCATAAGTTAATGAGCATGCATGGTGGCGAAGGGTTAACATGTAGCCTGACCTTATTCTCACATGGCATTGAATGTCCATATCATGTGTCTGCAGATTTGTGAATCCCTCACATCACGTAGCACGTGCGTACACTGAGGATTGTACAGTGTCGGAGGTGAGACCGACTGGTCATGTGACAGCATTATGCATATTCCTGGCCACATTCCGACTAGACTTTGGTAGCCTTGTTCAGGTTAATTGTATTGAGCGAGGCCGGCCACGTTTAGTCAGAATGTGGCTGGAAGTATGCATATTGCATAACTATCGCCTGACCGCTCGGTCTCCCCGCCGGCAGCAGAGAATCCTCACATCATCCGCTGTAAAGTGACTGCAGACTTTCCTGAACAACTTGGACAACTCCTTTTAAAGTGAGACCATTGTGAGGGTTTTTTTTTTTTTTTAATGCCAAAATCTGTATCAACCAGTCCACAAATGTATCAGATCTGTGTTACTATAAAAACATAACCTATTTTACTGGGCTTATAAATATCTCCCTACAAAAAGTATTTGGCTACATTACTGTACGTACAAGATAATGAGTGTCGGGTCTGGTATTGAATCTTCGGAGTGGCTGGATTAAGACTTTCTATAAACAGCATGTAATTATCGGGAAGATGGTTGTTCAGCACAAATGGTCTTGCCCGCTATCTCCCGTAAGATCAGGCATCTTAAACTTCTGTAGTTACTTAGAACAGCCCTATGGTAAAGTGGCTCTGTTAGCTACACGGTCAATTATCACTGCCTGTAATCTGCCAGCACTGATCTAGGTTTCTCCAAATGACAGCTCAGCATCTACATTTCTCCTTTTGGTTATTTCCCAACTGTTTTTTCTTTCTAGTAATACAGAAATCTATCTGATTTACATTATTTCCCAACTGTGGTTTTTTTTTGTTGTTTTTCTACGAACAGTCAGAGTTTTGTGTTAAAGTATATAGGTAGAATTAAGGATTCCTGTACTTCACTCCTCTATAGTAGCTGCAGAGCAGTAAGAAACGTGAGTGCTAGTAATTGTTTAGGCAGCAGTGTATGGTTTAAGAAGAACAGAGGAAAACCCCTGTGGGATTATCATGTCTAGGATCCTATTATGTGTTTCATCTCTGCATTATGTGCACTCGCTGCTTTGTTTGTTCTTTATTGCTCTTTAATGTGATTCTATAAGGATGCTCCTAACTCTCCAATTTCCATTAAGGTAAAGCTCCGCTGTTAACACTGAACAATAAGCGATGAAATGCCTCTTTACTCTTTCTAGAGGAATGACATGTATAGCTGGAGCTCAAGATCTATGGCCAGAAGGGGGCAGTTACCTGGAGAGACCCTCCGCTACGATAGATGTCTTGCACATCAGTTTCTCTGGCATGTTTTATGCTATACAAGTGTTTTTTTTCACCTCATTTTTGCATCTTTTTAAACTATCTAGCATATAGATATGCTTGATATTTTGATGAGGATTTGCTACTGATTTGACCTTTTATGCATTGCAAAAAAAAAAAGTAAATCTCCAGTATAAAATCCATACCTCAGATAATATTTCTGCTGAATGTTTTCTACCCAGCAAGAGAATCATTTTGGTAAAATCTCATCCAGTTTGATTATACAGTGCCGGCAAAAAAAAAAAAACTTTACATGTAAAATCCGAGTCATGATTTCACTTCTGAAAAGTTCATGCAGTGGGGGGAGATGATCAAAAACTGTCTAATAGCAAAACTGGCTTAAAAATGTAAATAATTAATGACAAAATACAAATTGTAACAAAAGATCTGCAATAAAACACTTGAATGTTAAGAGTTTGTAGTTTCGTTGAACTTTGTAAAGATTTTATTTGCCGCCACTGTACTGTAATGCACTGTGGATTTTCCACCTGCAGCTTTAGGCCATGTTCACACTTTCAGTATTTGTAGCCAAAGCCAGGAGTGGGTGATAAATACAGAAGTGGTGACGTGTTTCTATTATATTTTTCCTCTGATTGTTCCACTCCTGGTTTTGTCTTACAAATACTGATGTAAAATACTGAACGTGTGAACGTAGCCTTAAGGCCCCGTCACACTAAGCGATATCGCTGCTGTGTCACGGTTTTGGTGACTCACCAGCGACCTCACCAGCGATGTCGCTATGTGTGACACTTTGCAACGATCAGGCCCCTGCTGTGAGATCGCTGATCGTTGCAAAGTGTCCTGGACCATTTTTTGGTCGTTGGCCTCCCGCTGGCCAGCACACATCGCTGTGTGTGACCAGCGGGAGCAGCGATCTGGCTGGTAACCATGGTAAATATCGGGTTACTAGGGGCACGCGCGCACTTAGTAACCCGCTGTTTACCATAGATACCACTCTGCTACGGTGAGCGGAGGCTCCAGCGCACCGTAGCAGAGTGGTATCCATGGTAAACAGCGGGTTACTAGGGGCACACGCGCACTTAGTAACCCGATGTTTACCATAGTTACCAGCCTGCTCCTGCTTAAGCAGCAGGCTGGGAACGGGAGCAGGACATCGTGGAACGATTCTTTCCACGATATCGCTGCTCCCCTCATCGCTGGTGAGCCTGCCTGTTTGACAGCTCACCAGCGATGTATTAGCGATGCGGCAACGATCCCTGACAGGTCGTATCGTTGTTGGGATCGCTGCTGCATCGCTTAGTGTGACGGGGCCTTTAGGCTGAAAATCCCCAGCGTAGACACTACCTGTGAACATGCCCTTAAGGTGCCTGCCCATAAACAAAGGATGGCTGTGTCCTGATGAGGTCAATATCTTCTTCAGTGATCATGAGAGACAAAAAACACTGAATCTTGAAGCACAGGACACAGACCATACTATCACCTGTAGGCTGGCCCGGTCAAACTTATACCAAGTGCTTTAGTATATGGACCAATGAGGAATGGCAGACCATTCGGTAACACACATGAAAAGAAGAGAACCACCGAATGATAGGTCCAATCAGGTAAAGGATTAAATAAATCACTTTTATTATGTAAAGGTAACAAGTGGCACTACATGCAAAAGGAAAGCCGCATTGCAGAGTCCAAACAAAAATCACAGAGTAAAATTTACATGATAAGCTGCATAATACAAAACATGATAGTAATGCAACAGGTACAACTATTAGACCGTATTGCTGGGAATCTAATTAACGTATAGTGAGAATCCCCTGAGAATCCAGGATAGAAAGCAGGTATATGGTCAACCAGTATATGTGAAAGTACTATGTGCACTATAATTATGGCCATATCTATGTCAGATACATCTATACAGCCAGTACCAAAGGGGCAGCATACAGTCAATCAGAAAATGAATAGCGTACCTGTGTCTACAGCAGCTTATGTGAGTGGCACCCCGCGGCAAACCCCGACGCGCGTTTCGGACAACACGTCCTTCGTCAGGGGGTGATCATGAGCACACCGCTCCTCTGCTTCCATATTGCTGGGGGCAGTCTGCTCTTGAAGGTTGGAAGTGCCGACAAGCCGCCATGGTTGTGCCATTAGTCTGAGCTGTACTCTCCGGCTTCTAGTAGGTGTACTGAGGCTGGTTGAATCCATCAATCGAGAGTGATGCAGGAAGGCTACCTACTAGCGGTGTGGGCTCCTCCTTGCCTACATAACTGGCCACTCTAATTCACTGCCGGGTGGCCAACGAGCTATACACTTAAAAATCCTTTCCATTCTCAACATTTTTTAAAATAAAGGGTAAATTGCAAAGTTGCTTGTTTTTTTTCTTTTTTACAAGTAGTTTTTCATTTTACCCATTTAGGAACGTGTGACAACCCCTTTAAACAATAGCTGACCTGTTTGTGGAAGCCATTACACAACTGTGATCTAAGACTTGGTGCTACTACCGTGCACTTGGCCTGTGAGATTAATGGGTTTCCCAGTGTAAGACCTTTTTCTGCCTTACTTCTAGAAATAATCTAATTCAGATCCGCAGTCATTTTGCATTCTGTAAGATAGAGATATATATATCAAGCAGAGGAAGTTTCTTTACAACCATTCTTGGGCTCTACATATCCTTTCTGTATCTATTTTTGTGAATTTTAATCTATTTGTTGTATAACCACGTTATATTACTGTAATACTGGCCCCTCATGAAACCCTGTTTTGTAGAATTTACTTGTCGCTGTTTCTCTTTCTAAGGCCTCATTCACACATCCGTGTTTGTATGCCAAAGCTGGGAGTGGAACTTACAGAAGAAAACTAGTGAAAGAATGACATTTGTTCTGGGTTTTGGAGACACTCCTGGTTTTGGTATAGAAATACTGATGTGTGAATGAGGCTCTAGAATGAAATGCCTTTTCTGTTTTTCGGTGGCATTTGGCGTGTTTAACGATTCCCTCCATTATTAAGCTTTGTTTGCTAGGCTATATAAATATTTGTTTTTGAAGAGTATATTTTTATTTGTTGTGTCTTCCCATTCTTTTCATATATGTCTGCACATCCCCCAGAGCTCCAAACTGTTGCTTGGTTAATATTCCCCTTGTGATATAATTTTTGTCTTTGGGGAAGTGTTTGCTGTCAGGCTTAGAAATTGTTGTTAGGTGGGGAGATGAAGCGACGGCACAAAGACCTGCTCATGATGAGGCAAATCTAGCATTTCGATTTCTCTTAGCCAAGTCCCATGAGCTTCTCTTTCTCTTTGAAAAAAAGAAAACGTTGAGCGTCTAGAACTCTACTACTTGGGCTTTGTCGTTTCTTCTACTTGGGCTGTATGTGTTTCCGCGATGTGACAAGTGCTGGGAAAGTTGCCAGCGTACATAGCCCTACAGAGACCTTGTCATATTATAATTACCCATGACTCAGAACATTTTCTATTCACTAAGAACTGTTTCTGAAGTTCATTGTGCAACGAACGAGCCACTGGCTTCTCTGATTCACTTCATTTTTTCCAGAATTACTGTAATGTACATCAGCCAGACACATCTCTAAAGTCCTTTTCTCATTTTTACATAGGACAGTCTAACAGACGAGCCGAAATCACTAATGAAGGCTGCTGCCTCCAATGGTTCCTCTGGAAAGAGCGGAGACCGAAATGTGCTGCAGCCTTGTTAGTGTAGTAGTTAGTCAGAAGGGTTTTCTGGAATGGTTTAAAGTAACCAGGACCCGCTTCAGTGCTCCCAGCCGGTCTTTGTTTACTTGGCTGCGATGACTGAAGTGTACCTGTGTGACCGCTGCAGCCAATCACCAGCCTAGCGGAGTACACAGACAGAGCAGGGCGGACATTGAGGATTCGGTGAATTTATTTGTTGTGTGTTTTTATTTCTTTTCTTTTTTTTCCCTTTTATAGCATATTCTCTCTAGACATTTTCTTTATGAACTTTTTAAAATTTTTAAGAAGTTAACTTTACATGATGTCACCTTGTAATATATATATTAAAAGATGCCATCATATGAAAATAATCTCAATCTGTGTGTTTGTTATAGTGTATATATTAAATTATAAAATATACATATAATCTTTAAATTAAAATCATTAATATATGTTATATGATTTTAATTTATTTAAAGAAAAAAATAATATATTTTATAATGTTTAAAAATAACACACACACACACACACACACACACACACACACACACACACACACACACACACACACACACACACACACACACATCCTGAAAGTGTGAACATGGCTTATATATACAGCACTGAACTATATACAGTCTATATCTACAACAAATCGGTAATGCAGTGTCTTACAAAGTTGCCAAGCTTGTTCTGGGCCAATTTATGCTCTATGAATATAATAGCCTGATTGTCCGGTCTTACCTGGGCAATTGTGCTCGCGCCAACTCTTGAGCCAAACAAATTCATACCACCATTACACCATGGTTTCTCTCTGTGTGCTTTGCCCTCTCAATATTTTAACCTGTCCACCAAGATCATTTAATTGCACCAGTTAAGAAACTGTTAGACCAAGTTCCTTTTAATTTACCCCCTGTACAGTTACTATAAAACGCAACATAAATGGCATTTCTGGGCAACAAACTAATGGTGTGTGTTAGTAGTATAGTTGCACATGATGTAGGTAAGCAGTGGTTAATACACTTTTTTATGTGTATTGGCACAGGGTATTCTAAGATTTAAGTGATCTGTAATATATCAAGTTCAGTGGCTGTTGTTGTTCAGATTAGATTTGCAAAAAAAAAAAAATACCTGGTCAACCCAAATTTGTGATTATGCTTTTTTCTACTTGGATTGGCAAAGCCCCAAACTTAAAGGGGTATTCCCATCTCCAAGATCCTATCCTAATCAGCAGCAGCAGCTGCCGCCTCCTCCAAGCCTATTACATATAGGGATAGGATCTTGGAGATGGGAATACCCCTTTTTAAGGCCAATTTACACTGGCTGATAACCTGCCAGATTCTAATGGTAACGACCTGTCGTTCACAATAATTATGTAATGTGAAGGAGTTGAGCGCATTTCATGAACGATGTTTCCAGAAATGCTCGTTCATGAAGTCGTTTAGGTGATAGAAAAAATTCTCATTGAATTTTTCTAGAATGTAAATAGAGATGGAACAAGCGAACAATGATTTGCCGGACAAAAATGAGGGGTTTCAAATTCAAGTCCTAAATGGGGTTGATTGTGTTAAAAGGCAATAAATGGTTCAGTAGTGGTTGGATCATTAAAACAAATAAATATTCATAATTAGAGGAAAAAAATATTGCTTTGCTAAGTCTATATTTTCTTTTTACAGCTTCAACAAAAAAATGTTTGTACAATACTTTTATAAATTCATGTGTTTGAGACACATGGTATCATTTATGGGATCTGAACGTTGAGCACATCTACACTTTTGCAGACCACGATGTTCGATGTTGAGATGTACTGATCGCTCTTCAGCCATTTTTTCACGATTCTCGTCCAGTATACACACTTGTCTGACATTGTTTGATAGTTGTGATCACATCGTTTAAACGATTATCTGCTCGTACAAATAACCCCTTCCTTACCAATGGTAAATAGTTTGCAAGTGGATTCCTGTGGGAAGCATAGATGAAAGTATGTGTAACTGAATAGGTCCACATACTGGATGGATTATGGCCAGACGTGCCTGGGGAGGTGGACCTGTCTGTTCACTAAAAGCGGCAATGTAAAAATACCAGCTTGTTCAAACAACTCATTCTACTTCTCCTCTCCAAAAAGATTCTCAGATTCCAACACAATAACATTTGGAAAACTCTTCTTAAGTCACACTTAGCGACGCTACAACGATCCCGACAACGATACGACCTGTCAGGGATCGTTGCTGCGTCGCTATGTGGTCGCTGGTGAGCTGTCAAACAGGCAGATCTTCCCGACAACTCAGCAATGATACGGCGACCTGTAGCGACCTGTATAACGATGTCGGCGGTCGTTCGGACCCTGTCACATAGTCGCTACTCTGATTCAGACCTAGATGAGGGACGTACTGTGTGATGCTGTAGTCACACAGGCGTGCGTTTGCATTGCCTTTTCCACACCCCCTCAGCTCCGGTTGGTGGTCGCTACTGCGTTCTGATTGGGCGGCCTTGCCTTAAAAGAAGGCAACATAGTAGCGCCTCTGTCCTTTGTTCCTGACCGCAAACGATACCTACCGTGCAGACGGAGTATAGGTGTCAGAAGAACCGTTGAAGAACAGATAAATCGATGTGGAGTCACAGCCCGGAGAACTCTACTACAATCTGCATTCCTGCATGCGATCAGGAACAAAGGACGGAAGCGCTACTATGTTGACTTCTTTTAAGGCAAGGCTTCCAATCACAACGGAGCTGAGGGGCACGGAAAAGGCAACGCAAATGCACGCCTGTGTGACTACAGCATCACACAGTACGTCCCTCATCTAGGTCTGAATCAGAGTAGCGACTATGTGACAGGGTCCGAACGACCGCCGACATCGTTATACAGGTCGCTACGGGTCTCAG
Organism: Phyllobates terribilis; assembly: GCF_046119375.1. Taxonomy (NCBI): domain Eukaryota; kingdom Metazoa; phylum Chordata; class Amphibia; order Anura; family Dendrobatidae; genus Phyllobates; species Phyllobates terribilis. The sequence continues at coordinate 111,725,542 of NW_027362761.1, read as the reverse complement.
TTCTGAGTCGCCAACAAGGTCGTTGGTAAGGTGTCAAATACCGATGCATGCTACCCAGCGGGGCCACAACGATCAAAAAATGGTCCAGGCCATTCCGACACGACCAGTGATCTCACAGCAGGGGCCTGGTCGCTGCTACGTGTCAAACGTAGCAAGATCGCTGCTGAGGTCGCTGTTGCATCACAAAACTTGTGACTCAGCAGCGATCTCGCTAGCGATCTCTTAGTGTGACGGGGGCTTTACTCATTAGTAGACTTAGTTTCAGATCACAGAGTGCGAAGTTTTAACCAAATTGGTACATATCTTAGCCTCATGCTATTCATAACACAGTAAAATAGATGTTAGAGCTTCTTTTATTTCGGGGTTATGTTGTTTAAATTAGTTTACACAGATGGAAGGAGATGATGTTTCAGGCTATGTGCCCACGTTGCAGAAATGAAGCAGAAAATTTCTGCTTCATTTCTGCAAGTCCTCTCCCGGAAAAACGCATGCGGAATTCCGCACGCGTTTATCGCGCGTTTTTCATGCGTTTATCTCGCGTTTTCCACATGCGGAATTGCCTTGCGTTTTTAATGCATTGCACAAGGCAATTCCGCTTGCGGAAACGCAAAATTAATTGACATGCTGCGGATTTTTGAACGCAGCATAAAAGCTGTGGAAAAATCCGCAGCATGTGCATAGAACTTGCGGAATCCCCTTGGGGACCATGGGGTGCGGATTACCATGCGTTTTACAAGCATTTCCGCTGCGGAAATTCCGCATCAAAAACGCTTGTAATCCGCAACGTGGGCACGCAGCCTAAAGGTAATCTGTCACCAAGTCTTTGCTTCCCCATCTGAGAGCAGCATGGTGTAGTTAGGGGCATTGGGGCAGGGACCCTGATTCCAGCGCTGTATCACTTACTGAGCTGCTTGCTGTAGTTTTGATAAAATCACTGCTTTAGCTGCAGCAGATCTAACCAGTCCCCTGAATGCTGCACTGTATATAGCCCCGTCCACTGATGGGCTGCTTTCTGTGTACACCCTGCATAGGCAAAAAGCTGCCAATCAGTGGTGGAGGCGGGGTTATATAGAGCTCATAAATCTGGAGGACTATGTTGCAGCAGGTCTACTAGACATCTAATCATAATTTGCTGGTGAGACAGTGTTTTTATCAAAACTACAGCAGGCAGCTCAGTAATTGACACATCACTGGGATCAGTGTCTTTGTCTCTACATCATGCTGCTCTCAGATTAGGTGGCAAACTTGCTGACAGATTCCTTATAAGCCTTGATGGCTCTTTTGAGTATTGAATATAATAATAATTAATGTGCCGCTAGCATACAAAGGGGCTGGCGGCCATTGTCCTCAGACATAGAGAATGCCTGTGAATATCATTGTCTGGTCGTTTGCCCATACAGGTCCAGCATTTTATTCTAGGGGTGGAATGCTTTAATAACAGTACCAGTCCACCTGTACTCTTAGTATCCCAGCTATTTTCGGACACACGTGTTCAGTAAGTAAATGCTTTATGTAGATGAGTATGCATTCAGACCGAGGTCATATTGTTTTGTATCTGTTATGCAGAAACTTTTGCAAAACTGCTGCATTTCTGCATGAAACATAGAAAGCAAGTGACTACTATGACACCAACTTTCGAAGCATTAAACAAAATAAAAGTGAACCTGTTAAGAATTCTGCCTATTGGAGCGACCTGGTATATACACTAGACTCCAGGCAGCCATTTCTTCTGCCAACCCTCCCCTGGGAGGGAATTCCTATATGAGCACGTTCAGGGCATTCTATGTAACGATAGTAAGTATTTTAATGCCTTGAGCATGTAGCAATAATTATTTTGTAATTTTCTACTCTGTATATTTGTGTATCTACTAAGACAAAAAATAAACATTTGATGAAAGGTTCCCAGTAATCTTTTTGCCGTCCTTGGTAACATGCTTCTAAAAGATATTTTTGTATATGATCCATGACTGTTCAGGCTATTCTAGTTTTCCCCCCCCGGACATTTCAGCGTGCACATTTCTGGGGGGTTTGCAGTAGTCTCCTTCTTTCTGAAGGAGCGCCCATAAAACAAAATTGAGTTCCGGTTGAATGCATGCCTGTGACCCTTTCACACACTCCTCTTGTACATAGTGGGATCTTTACCCATGTGTACGGAGCTCCTTGAAACAAATGTTCATTTTTTTTTTTAATCTACTTAACAGTTTTGTGTTGTCAAAATATCAGATCTATTGATTGATTTTCTGTTCTGTAGTCTACAATCGTCTTAAGACAAAGCGCACAATCTGCAGTATATAACCGGCTGATAATCTGCCCTAAAATCCTGATGTGAGAGTCCCTCCGCTTTAAATGATATCATTGGACTTGAGTGGCTCACCAATGAAGAAAGTGGATCTGGCTTAAGCTCCATTTCCACAGCACAATTATTGTGAAGGCGCGCTCCCTAGGAATTGTGCAATTTACAATGGCTCAGTGGTTAGCACTGTTGCATTGCAGCTAGATTCAAATCCCACCAAGGACAACATCTGCAAGGAGTTTGTATGTTCTCCCCGTGGGTTTCCTCCAGGTTCTCCGGTTTCCTCCCACCCTCCAAAGACATACTGATAGGGAATGTAGATTGTGAGCCCCAATGGGGATTGCGATGGGGGCAGTGATGATGTCTGTGATTGCTTTGGAAATTACGGGCACTATATAAGTGAGTAAAATAAATTTAAAGGTAAAGAGGCTGCGGATCAGGCGATGAATATGCCTTCTTTTGGCCTGCTCAAAAGATGATTATTCTTGGCATCATATCATCCTATGTAAATAAAACTTGAGCTGCCCAATACAATGGCCGCCTTCTACAGATTGCCCAGTGTTCATCTGCAGCGGGATCACACTGGTAAATATTAAATATTCGGTTTACACAATCAACAGTTTAATATCTCAAAATCAGCTGGTGTAAATGCACCGCTCATCAGAGGTGCTCTGTATCACCTGAATAGGTTTTGACAGTTCATATTCTAAAGTTGTTGTGTGAATCTAAAAAGGGTCAATAATCAGAAAGTGATCATTCGTAGAAATGTTTGTTCCCAATTCTGATTCCATCTAAACAAGTGAGCAATCACCTGATGAATTGGCAAAGCTCGTCCGTCGGGTGCAATGACTTTTATGTATCCTCTTTATCAGCAGCACATTCTCCTATGTGAACAGCAGATCTGCTGCTAACATAGAATTCTGCTCATCCTGTATAAACAGGCTAGTAAGACGACTGCCGATTGGCTTGTATGTAGCCCATGAGTAGACATTTAACAAACTCGGTCGGCTTGTGTAAATGGACTATTAAATGAAATCTGTCAGGTTTTTGCATCCCCATCTGAGAGCAGTATGAGGTAAGGGCAGAAACCCTGATTCCAGCGATGTATCACTTACTGGTCTGCTTGCTGCAGTTCTAATAAAATCACTGCAGATCTAGCAGTTCTCTGAATGCTGAGCTCTGTATAACCCAGCCACACCACTGATTGGCAGCTTTCTGTGTACACTGTGCATAGGCAGAAAGCTGCCAAGCAGTGGTAGGTGCAGGGCTATATGGAGGACTACATGGTAGCAGGTCTACTAGTCCTCTACTGATAAAACTGCTGATTTAATTAGCAGGAGATTATCAAAACTACAGGAAGCAGCCCAGTAAGTGACACATCACTGGAATCAAAGTCTCTGCCTCTACATTATGCTGCTATCAGATTAGGTGGCAAAAACTTGGTGACTAATTACCTTAATGTCAGCATATACCTTAAATGGCTATTTGCCAAAGGCCTTGTACAGAGGACATGTCTTTACAGAAGCACCCCACGCAAACACTGGTGTGAGTGGTTCAGCCATGGGTGCACATGGGGTCTGCATATACCCTCTTCCCCAAGAATAGTGCTCAGGGACAAGCTCTGTAGAGAACTTCTGTATGTCAGAAAGGCATGGCATGAGGTAGCGTAGTTTGTCTGACATACCCATTAAATTACACCAAATGTATTCTGCAACTTAAGCCACATTGATGTGTCTAGATCCATTCTCCAGTTTGTTCAGTTTTGCTGTGATTTCCACAGTTTGTGTATTTGTTTTCTCTAACAAGCCATAATAATTTGCCATCTTAATTTTGTATGGGTTTTGTGGTAGTTTCCGCAATTAATTGAGCGTGTTTTACAGCCTATTTTCTGACAGGTTTGCTTTTTTTCTTTTTCAGTGTGAACCACCACTTTAACCCAACAAGCACATTTTAATTAACAGATCGTTAGTTTCCTTTAGGATAACAATCCTTTAAGCTGACGATGAAAGCACACAACATGCACTTCCAGCCCCGCTGCAAGGTTTCTACTATTCCTCGGAGTGCACTGGGAAATGATTTTTAAATTGAGCATTATTAATGTGCTGCTGATCTGAGCTGTCATATATCAAAGTAAGACAGAGCTGGGGGGGAGCGTGATGCGCGCTGCTGTTGTCACTTTTGTCCAGATCTCTTATCTTCTGCTTGTTCTGACTACAACTGTAACTTTAAGAATGGTCACGGTACAATATACATCACTTGATGAGGTCACACGGGCCCCCAATACACCAACTTCTATGTTATTCAGAGACCAAATCCATTTTGGAAGTGTTTAAGTTGTCATTATTAAGCTGAAGATTGATTGTCTCCTTCATACAATCTTCCAGGGATGTCATTTTGTAATGCTAATGTGCTTTAAACATTATCCTCCAGCTGCAGCTCTCTGTCATTCCTTCAGAATTTCAGGGTTTTTCTCCACTTATTGAAATAAGCCGTGGCTGTCTGTCGCTAGTCTTCATGTGCAGCAATCAAAGTAGGAAGCTCATTTAGGGGTTTTTTGTTTTTACATCCCCCCCCCCCCCCAATATTTTTAAGGACTAATTAGATAACTAGAGATAAATGATATAGCAGTGTTATATGATATGAACTATAAAATGGTATTCACTATATTCTGCACATCCCCTGCAGAATGGTAGTGGGAGATCTTGGGGCTTTGATTCAATTTGTGTATGTGTAATAAATTTATATGGATACACCTAAAATAAATGGGAATGGTGGTTAATATCAACTCCCTGTTTGTGGCCCATTAGTTTATGGGAGGGGGAAAACTTATCCAGATGGGTGGTGACCATGGCAGCCATTCTGGATCCAACTTTATTTTTTTCAATGGGAAGAGGGTCATGTGACATCAAACAACGGATACTGGAAGCCTGTGCTAGCATTTCTTCTGCGGTGTTGCTATCAGTGTGTCAAGAGTGGGAGAAGAGGGTTGCATTGACAATCCAACACAATGGGCAGCACTTTGAACACATTTTATAAGTGGTCATAAACTTGTAAATAACTTAATTTATATTAAGTATAATAAGTAATAAGAAATAAGATTGATATGTCACATGACCCTCTTCCCATTGAAAAAAAAATAAAGTTGGATCCAAAATGGCCGCCATGGTCACCACCCATCTGGAAAAGTATTCCCCCCTCCCATATACTAATGTGCCACAAACAGGAAGTTGATATCACCAACCATTCCCATTTAATTTAGGTGTATCCATATAAATGGCCCACCATGTGTGTGTATATGATCATAGAGCAAAGAAAAAAACAATAAGCAATACCGTCATTGAGAAACCTATATGGAAGGCAATCAGGGTGGAATACTAATCTGTGTAGCCGTAACAGCCATCCTTAAATTGTACAGTGGCAAAATGTTTGTCAGAAATATGGATGCCAGAAAACACCATTATTACTAGCTTTGGAGGTGCTTGTTATTACTTTTCATATGTCAAAAAAAAAAAAATCCAGTAAGCGCTTTAAACTTGGAGCACTGTGCGGAACAATACATGTAATCTACAGTTCTATTTAAAAGCGCTTGTTCGACCTGGACTTTTCAGTCCTCTCCTATGCAGCACACCTAATAAAAATCTTCCTGCAGAAAATGGAATGAATAAGTGATGCAATGAAAGGCCTGGAAGAAAAGACAAACAAAGAGCAATCTATTTGTGAGCATGTAGCTCTTCCCGACTGGAAATGTAGGCTACAGTGCATTGTGCCTAGGTCCTTTCTTTTCCCCATGGTGTAAATGGTTGACATGCTGATAAGTAAATGCTTCCTACACAGTGGGAGCCAATGTACATTGAAATGGAAATCGCCAATGAAAGCAAATTGCTTTTTGTTTCTCTGTTACCTTGTTTTTCTGTTTTTTTTTTTTTTTTGTTTTTTTTTCCTACCAAAATATGACCCTGTCATTATTATTTTTATGTATATATTTTGCAACCTTTTAGAGTGTATGTATTAACTGAATTGTGCTCTTGAGCAAAAAACAGTTGCTTGTCTAGATAGAAGTTGCTATTATTGGTGGGTAGTTGGCGCAATTCTGTACATTACCGATTAAGTTGTTTTATACTTTTTTTTTTTTTTCACTTCTCTTCCATCAAACAACCTAATAACTTTAAAAAATAAAGTGTATGAATATAACACAGGTATTTATATCAATACTAAATGTATAAGCGACCATGCTTTCAGTGCTGAGCACTCTCCATGTTTGCATAGCCACACTGAGAAAAACATTTATTATTATTATTATTACCGATGGGCGAGCGAATGCTCTTGTTTGCCATTCACTTTTATTATGCTGGCTACTTGAGTCAAGCACATTCAAGCGTCCGAAGTGCTCTATTCGAGTACTGAGCACTCGAGCATTTCACTGCTCCATCAACACTATATTATTATATCTTCTGTGTAGAAAGTTAGTTATCCAACTTATACCTGTCTATGTGTGTGTGTGTGTGTGTGTTAGTATTGTATAAAAAAAAAACCTGCAAATATTCTAAAACCCTACTCGCCCCCTTATTTTCCCAGAGACCCAGCACTGTTATTCCAGTGCTTCTCCCAGTCTTTGTTTACAGCCTACCAAACCATGATCGATGCAGTGAATTGGTGACCGCAGCGGTAATTTGCCATATTGTACTGGCTTCCTCTCTGCGCTGTGATGCCAGTAGTTTGATGTGTGACTGTTGCAGCCACTGATTGGCAGCATTCACATGCTGGCTGCTTGTAATAAAGGCTATGGCCACTGGACTGGCAGAGCTTGTTTGCCAAGGAGCTGGGGTACTGAGAAGAGGTGAGTAGTGTGTTCTTCTTTTTTAATTCTACAATTTGCATCTGTTTTTAGGGTGTAGTAACATCTAAGGGCTCGTCGTGATTTTTCTCTTGAACAAAAATAACGGAACAGTTTTCATGAGTGTGCCAGATGAATCTGGTCACTATTGTTGCTTTTGACATCAGGGGTTTTCTTGTATGCCAAAAAAAAAGTTTAAAGCTTCTCCTATTCATTACAATGTTAGAAACCGACAGCACTGGGATGACCTCTTTGTGCAACCTGCCATTTTCACAGAACCATAGACTCGTATAGGTGATTTTTGATCTGTGACTCCGATCCGAAATGGTTGTCTCTTGAACAGCATCATGTATGTGGAGAGCGCGGGAGAATATAAATTGTATATTTACATGTTCAATGCTTGAAAAACATAAATGGAACATGTGCGTGAAAAACAAACATCCCAATGAGTCGTAAAAATTGGCCAAGATAGTGGCTTTAATAGGGTTGGCCAGCATATTGGAAACCATAAAGCACGGATGCGGGTTTGTGTTCTGCAGTCTGAGACCTACTTTGTGACAATTGTAGCACGGACCACAGGAGGGCTGGCTATAGTTTTCCAAAAATCAAGAGCTCCCAACTCTCCATCCTTTTTTTTATGTATAATTTCATCTGTATCCTGATGAGAGTAGTGAATGACATATTTAGGGGCAGACGCAGCACATTAACATTTAACTGTGATCACAAAGTTCTCTAACAAGAAGCCAATGACTGTTTATAGTCCAGACATATCTTTCATGGGCATTCTTTGTGGATAGTCTCTCATGTGCTTCCTTCTGCGGAGTCTCACAGTTGTTAATATCACTATGTGAAGATTCCCTCACCAGAGAATGGCCAATAAACTTGTAACTGGATTCTGCAGGTGGCAGACAAGTATGTCCTAAAAGAATGATAAAGAGCAGACTGCTAGTGTCCGTGTGTCCCTGGCAGTCCAGAATTATGACCTTTTCTGGATTGTTTATAAATGTTCTGCAGTAGGTAATTCTGCATATGCCGCAGCCATGCTCCGGCTCGCACTCCGCAGTGTTTCCACTCTTTTCCTTCTCAAAAATTCATTTTGCAGGGAAACTTCAACCGATCGTAATGGTGTGCGGGTTTGAAGGTGATAGCTCTCCCTGCAACATTAAAGAGAATCTGTCAGTAAGATCAACCCTCCTAAGCCGTCTATATGGGCATGTAGGTCATAGGAAGCTGAATAGCATGATACCTTAATATTTGCAAGGTTATGTCTTATTCCAGAGAATTTTTTTTTCTTATATGTAAATGAGCTGTTGCAGAATATGGACCAGACACTGCTCTCCATGAGAATCTGCCTCCAAGGCTTATTTTACGTAGAAGGGGAAGTTACCAGTGTGAGACATGTAATGACTGACAGAAAACCGAAATAAATTAACCGGAGTATAAGTTGGTATACTTGCAACATGTAGGAGAATGTTCACACTGGCCATTAAACAGACTAAACCCAAGATAGAAATAAAATTAGCATATACCCTGCTGTAAGTAAACAAAAAGCAATAGTGCATATAAACAACAGGGTACTTGGTAAACTCAGTTTTTTATTTAAAAAAAAAAAAAAAAAAAAGCGTTAAAGTAATTTCACCAGTGCTAAAGTGTACCCAATCGGGACGGTCCGAACTTCTACTATTAAAACCATTACCGTGTGTCAAAAATGACCTCAATGTGGATAAGGGCCAAGCAGAATCGGGGTCTGACTATGGACACCCAGTCATTGTACACCTTGTTGCTGGTGGGATGGCCTCTACTTTTTTTTTTTTTAAATAAAAAACAGTGTTTATTAAGTACCCTATGTTATTTATATGCATAATTGCTTTTTACTTACAGTAGGGTATATGCTCCATTTTTGTTTCTATCTTGAATTTAATGACTGACAGTCTGCTCTCCTAATCTACATGTCTCACACTGGTAACTTCTCCTCTTATGTAAAATAAGCTCTGGAGGCAGATTCACAGGGAGATATTGTTCTGCCCATAGATCCGAATAGCTCATTTTACATATTAAGAAAAATGTGGATTTCTCTGAAATAAGACAACGGATTGCAGATATCAAGGCGTCGCTTCCTATGACCTACCTGCCCATATAGACTTCTTATGAATGTTGATCCTACTGACAGATTCCCCTTAAAGTAGTACTCACATGAAAATGTTTATTGGCTAAACCTGTGTAAATGTGTGTATATATAGCGTAGTATAGGAGAATAAATCTGATCGGTCCAGTCCTCTTCTCACTCGTGACTGAAATTCTGACTTGCTGGATCACACTGGGGATTGATGCCTAGTTCTCGCACTCCTTAGACTTGCCTTGTAAAAGTGACATCTAGCTCACACATAGACCCCAGCGTGATCCCACGAGTCAGAATAGCTGTCACGTGTCCCGGAGCGGCGCTAGAAACTGAGGAAGAAAGCGATCTGTGAGTATATAAATGTACTTGCATTACATGACCTATACATTTTACACTAGTTTAGGCAGTCAAAAAGTTTAGTCTGTGTGCTTCTTTAAATGATTGTGCAGAGAGACCTCAGTGGCACAGTTCCGTTGTGGGCAAAAGCCGTAGCTTCACTGTTGCGTGTGAACCCAGCCTTAAAGGGAATCTGTCAACAGGTTTTTGCTATATAATCTCTGGGCATCCCAGCAAAGTCAGTGGGTTTCAAGATATGACATTCAGGCACATCGTTTTATGAGGATCCGTTTTTGGGCTCAAAAACGGATCCTCACAAAGAATGAGCATGTCAGTTTGTTTGGCGTTTTTCTAATCTGCTTTTGCTATTGAAAACATTATCTATGAGCTCAAAAACCTTTCAGGTGATGCGGTTTTTTAAAAAGCTGATCTGCTTTTGCAGCTGAAAAACATATCCTCAAAAAACGCAGCAAAAACGTTGTGTGTGAATGTAGCCTTAGATCAGGAATAGAACAGCCATTTATAGGACATTTCATAACTTGCAAGCGACTGGAGCACATGACATCATTGCCATGAGTCCCCAGTCGCGTGCACGCCGACGTCACCTGCTGTTCTCTGATTGGCCAGCAGCATATATTGCCGTACTCGGACTCTACTGGTCTGGCCGCCGCAATGCACTGCTCTCTTCATGGCAGAATTCTTACCTTAACATTTTAGATGGTCAGAAATCTGCTGGGGGCACTAAGTGGATAACTTTAGGTGGTATTACTGCACAGCTCATATTTAGCAGGTCTATACATTTTAGGAAATTAGACAAAGAAGGGCTTTGGCCACAAGTAATTTACATATGACACTGTGAAGCCACTGAAGGAATCCCCAGTACCAGGCTTTCTTGTAGAAGTCAGTCCACGTATGTGTCAGTGTAATTTCCTCCCTCCAGATTTGGTGTACTTATTTGGAAACTACACTATCCGCCTACGAACCTCAGTGAGGTGAACTGAATTTGTGAATAGACATCAGCATTTGCACCTCGGATCTCCACGTAGTCAGTCTTCTCAGAAATGCATTTTGAAGATGAGTCATAAGTAGATCAAATCTGTAGGAGGTTTACATCTTCTCTTTTTCCTGTGATAATTGTGATGGCCTAATTCTTGTTCATTGGAGGCAATCCGTAAAAAAAGGGATGGGACTACCTCCATATACACTGCTCAAAAAAATAAAGGGAACACTTAAACAACAGAATATAACTCCAAGTAAATCAAACTTCTGTGAAATCAAACTGTCCACTTAGGAAGCAACACTGATTGACAATCAATTTCACATGCTGTTGTGCAAATGGAATAGACAATAGAAGGAAATTATTGGCAATTATCAAGACACCCTCAATAAACGAGTGGTTCTGCAGGTGGGGAACACAGACCATATCTCAGTACCAATGCTCTCTGGCTGATGTTTTGGTCACTTTTGAATGTTGGTTGTGCTTTCACACTCGTGGTAGCATGAGACGGACTCTACAACCCACAGAAGTTGCTCAGGCAGTGCAGCTCATCCAGGATGGCACATCAATGCGAGATGTGGCAAGAAGGTTTGCTGTGTCTGTCAGCGTAGTGTCCAGAGGCTGGAGGCGCTACCAGGAGACAGGCCAGTACACCAGGAGACGTGGAGGGGGCCGTAGGAGGGCAATAACCCAGCAGCAGGACCGCTACCTCCGCCTTTGTGCAAGGAGGAACAGGAGGAGCACTGCCAGAGCCCTGCAAAATGACCTCCAGCAGGCCACAAATGTGCATGTGTCTGCACAAACGGTTAGAAACCGACTCCATGAGAGTGGTATGAGGGCCCGACGTCCACAGATGGGCGTTGTGCTCACAGCCCAACACCATGCAGGATGCTTTGCATTTGCCACAGATCACCAGGATTGGCAAAGTTGCCACTGGCGCCCTGTGCTCTTCACCGATGAAAGCAGGTTCACACTGAGCACATGTGACAGACGTGACAGAGTCTGGAGACGCCGTGGAGAGCGATCTGCTGCCTGCAACATCCTTCAGCATGACCGGTTTGGTAGTGGGTTAGTAATAGTGTGGGGTGGCATTTCTTTAGAGGGCCACACAGCCCTCCATGTGCTCACCAGAGGTAGCCTGACTGCGATTAGGTACTGAGATGAGATCCTCAGACCCCTTGTGAGACCATATGCTGGTGCTGTTGGCCCTGGGTTCCTCCTAATGCAGGACAATGCCAGACCTAATGTGGCTGGAGTGTGTTAGCAGTTCCTGCAAGATGAAGGCATTGAAGCTATGGACTGGCCCACCCTTTCCCCAGACCTGAATCCGATTGAGCAAATCTGGGACATCATGTCTCGCTCCATCCGCCAACATCACGTTGCACCACAGACTGTTCAGGAGTTGGCGGATGCCTTAGCCCAGGTCTCTGAGGAGATCCCACAGGAGACCATCCCCAACCTCATCAGGAGCATGCCCAGGCGTTGTAGGGAGGTCATACAGGCACGTGGAGGCCACACACAATACTGAGCCTCATTTTGACTTGTTTTAAGGACATTACATCAAAGTTGGATCAGCCTGTAGTGTGTTTTTCCACTTTAATTTTGGGGGTGACTCCAAATCCAGGCCTCCATTGGTTAATAAATTTGATTTCCATTGATGTTTTTTGTGTGATTTTGTTGTCAGCACATTCAACTTTGTACAGAACAAAGTATTCAATGAGAATATTTCATTCATTCAGATCTAGGATGTGCTATTTGAGTGTTCCCTTTATTTTTTTGAGCAGTGTATTTCTAGGAAGTGGCTGGGAACATTAAAGTAAACACATTGCTCTGATCCTATACGATAGTATTGTCTTAGTCTTGGAACTCCAGACAATGAACATACAGCATCCAATTTGGTTCTCTATTGATTCTGAATTATCATTTACTTAAACTGGGATCCTCTACTAAGTTGTACCTGAACCCAACGCCTTAAATTGCGTCAAGTTTTGGAGTCAAGTTGAAGTCAGCTGCCAGCTTCAGAAGAAGATGTCGTGCTGCGGGGGAGCAGAGGGAAGGGGACTATAATGGTTTATTTTTTTTCTATGCGATAAAGAACAGCGGCAGAACGGGGGACAAATCCTGGGCCTCATGCTGGTATATAAGGGACATGTACCAGGATTGGGGACATATCATTGGATAAAAACCCCAAGCCCTGCCCGCAGTAGCGAACATGAAAGTAAATAAAAAACAGGCAAAAACATTTAAAATAGACTTTAAAAAAGGCACAAATGAAAAGCAAACAAAAAATGCCAAAAAAACAAAGTGCAAATTTACTAATGAATCGGCCTCTTTGTCCTTTTGCAATACCACTCATCTGTTTAGTCTGTTCTGACCACTTTCTTGTACCAGTTCCTTGACTCCTTTCTTGTGGCTGTGGTCTCCTTTGCCAGTGAACTGCCATAGCTTCTACCTCTTATCAGAAAGCTTTATCTACATTCAGGTCAGTCGCTGGCAACTCTCTTAATACAGTTTCTTTGATGCCCGAAATGGCTCGGTGTATGATCAAAGGCATATTTGGCGTACCCATGGCATGTTTAAAGAGCTTCATTGATTCAGGGACAAATTTCTGTAACATAATTTTAGCTCTGACTGTAAGTCACTGTTTGTGTATGTGTAAACTCCTCTAGGCGAGCACATGTAGGACCGCCACACACAGAGCCATTCTTGTGAGCCATTTACAACTCGTCGAAAACTTTTCAAAGCCTTGTCTGTACCTCATGTCTTGCATGCAGTTCAATAACCAGACATATTCACTCCATTTTCTGTTCAATCAAGGGCTCAGATGCCAGGAAACCTAGTCAGCAGATGGTCACAACCCATACCGTATATTTAGGGGGTCTTGTGATCCTTTGCTGCTTTGTCTTTGAGAGGTGCCCACTTTTAGGCATTTTCCATCAAATTTTTCTGATTTTGGGGTCATCCCTGAAACTAGGATTTATCTAGAATGGAGTAAATGTTCATTTTGGAAATGCTTTGGCTGTAAAATGTACATTTTTGTTAAACAGCATGTAAGACTGAACATATATGCCAAGAAAAAGAACAAAATAATTGTACAGATTCTGAGCCTTGTGGTGCATAGACCGACAGGGGAGGGCTGCCCATGTTAATATACAGTATATTATGGTTTTGTTGGCATAAAAATAATTGTTATTGACAGCAAATGGGAAGTGCTGGTCATAAAATGTCTGTATGGGATACTGTTCCCATAAAAAGCAGTAGACCTGTGTAAACGGACCAATTACCGAACACCGATTTGATTTTGGTTCGTAGTCAATCATTGTTCTTTAAGGTGCATTGACGAGCTGAAACCAGCACCACTAAATGGACCACTTGGTTCTGCTTGACTAGGTTAGATGTTCTTGAAGAAACTTTTGCAAGGTCTTGGTTCTCTTTGTGGAGATTCAGCCAATGTAGGGACTCTTATAAAGACTTTTGTAGGCAGTGCTTTCAAGATGGGGAAAAAAATGCAAACTAGCTCTAGAGAGTATTCTTCTTTCTGGAGGACAGCTAATTAAATTCATGTTTCAATCAAATTCCAGTGCACTCACATTCGCTTATGTCTGCTTTCAGTGATCTCCCAGTAATGTAAAATATAAAGAAGTGAAGAGTCTAAATCAGTGTTTCCAAAACTCCTGTCCTGAGGGCCCCCAGCACGTCTGGTTTCCAGGATTTCCGTAGTATTGCACAAGTGATGGAAGGATCATCAAGGTATTAGAAATTGTCACAGGTTCTCACCTATGAAATACAAAGGAAAACATAGTATGTAAGGGCTGTGAAGACTGGAGATTGGGGAACGCTGCTTTGGAGCAATGTCTCAGAAGAGTCAACATTAGTGATGATTGAGTATGCCTCATTAACCCTTTCGGCGAGCATGTTCAGGTGCTCGCCGAGTACTTAGGCGTGCTTGGCATTTCATTCATTGTTGCTGTGCCTGCAAGTGTCACGACTGTTAAACAGCTGTGACACATGCAGAGAGAGCCCGGTGAATACACACACCACGTAATGTGACATTCCTTTCAATTTTATTATTGACTTAATAAGACTTTCCCATCAAATGCATATTTGCGATAGACCTGTTTAGAAAGGTGTTGACTCTGTATGACTGTTTTTTACAGGACTCTTTTTCTTGTGATCATACTCCTGGTGGACCTCAGACAAGTGGCTTACCAAGGTTTCTGTACTGGAATTAGTCTCTGCAAACCCTTATTGCTGCCATGCTTTTCCCTGTATTGTAGTTTGTGTTTTTTTTTCTCCTTTATTCTTTTTAGAGCATTATCCTGTGTGCTTAGCACATATTACAGGCCGGAGAGTTTAAGCCATGGCTGATATTTCTAACAGATTTTTGCAGTTTATGTGGCACCAAAAATCCAAAACAAATCCTAATAAACTATATATATATACATCAGAAAACGTTGGGGCATGCAGCAGATTTTCAAATCCACAACATGCCTATTTGCAGAAATGCTAAGGATTTTTGTAAAAATAGTTTTGTGAAACCAGAGACTAGTTTTGTTCCGTCAGTAATGGATACATTACATTTCCTACAGAGTCCCCAGTGTAGTACGTTTCTCTGTTCACGGCTTTATCAAAATTCTGCTCAAGAATGACTATCCCGTGTCTTGCATTGCACAGACTGTTTGTGTTTGCTGTTTTGGCCCGATGCTAGACAATAATAATAAAAATAATCATAATAATAATAATATAATTATTATATAGCACTAACATATTCTGCAGCACTTTACATATATTATCATCACTGTCCCCTTTGGGGCTCACAATCTAAATCCCCTATCAGTATGTCTTTGGAGTGTGGGAGGAAACCGGAGAACCCGGAGGAGACCCACGCAAACAAGGGGAGAACATAAAAACTCCTTGCAGATGTTGTCCTTGGTGGGATTTGACCCCAGCGCTGCAGTGCTAACCACTGAGCCACCGTGCTGCCCGGGCTTATACACATTTATCATTATTCAGCCATAATAATAGGACAGATCCGTTTCTTGTAGGAGTTTCATATCTATTCCTATAGTGGAACACAAAACGGCTCCGAACACCGGTGGGAGCCAACCCCAACATAAACTGTTCTTCACACTTCTGAAGATGGCTGAGAATTGGGGTATGTGCACACGCTGTCATATAGACGCTGGCGTACTGCTGAGTTTTTCCTACAAAAGACAAATCTGGAAAATGTCAGCAGCATTTGTACTGCTTTTTTTTATGTCTCTGCGGTGGCCTTGCCATCAGCTTTTTAAAAAAAATTTTTTTTATCTAAATTGTATGAATAGTGGGCAGACGCCGCCAGAAGAATGGACCAGTCACTTCTTTTAACCCATTAGTGTCTTTTGACAGCCTTAAGCGGGTAAAAAAAAGTTGAAAAAGTCTGAACATGTGCACAGCAAGTTGTTTTTACATTAGTATTCATATGATCATTCTTTTTGGTGCTGTTTTAGGGCTTTTTCAAGTGGAATCTGCCTGTAGAAGACGCATACTCTTTAGAGTCCCGCTTAGCCGTCATCCTCAGCCGCAATGAATCCTGTTCCGAACAGATCTTATGTACAGTAATAATTATTCGGATGGTCCTTGTGTTACCACGCCAGTCCATACTCTCCTCCGGTCTGAGGAGCTTTATCCTGTGGCAGATGGACTGTAGCTATCCGCGGACTATATATGATTTCCAGACAGAGTAGAACAGGTCAGACATGACTGGGCCGGTGCTAAAACCTTCACAGTTCTGTGCAAAAGCAAACAGTTGCCTACAATGCCCGTCTCCTTCCTCCCTATAGGTGTGTCTTTCTGGTATGGCAGCTGGCAGCGGGCACCCTGTCCTGGGCATGTAGTATGTAGATGTAAGCTTTTGAAGCTCCCTTGGGTCGGCTCTGGATATCAAAGCTACTCCAGGAATTCAGCTGGAAGTGTTTTATTGCTTGCCAGAAATCGGCCCTATTTGTAGAGGTAGGGCACAGAATAGCTGGGGGTTGACAGTTTGGTGATATTTATGTCCTGCCATAAAAGACTGAGAGGAAAGAGAAAAAAACTGTTAAATTGTATTTTGGAAACAGGAACTAGGTCATAAATGCAAATTGCTTTGCTGGTCTCTTAACCCCTTCCCAGCTGTAACAGTATTGTTATATAGCAGATCTTCACAATACATGCTTCTCGATGGTGACATTATTGACTACCTTTTCCATGGACGTTTTCACAATGGCCAACCTGATTTCTGTGTTCTTTTTTTTTTTTCTTTACTTTCCCTCTCTCTCTTTTTACTCTTTACAGGTTTTATAGCCTCTTTTCTATAAATGTTGGTCTTTTTTTCTTAATTAACCTTTCAGTGTGCATTTTTCCGGTTCTTCTCGCATTTCCTGGGAGACCTAACCATCTTTATTCACATATATTCTTTTTCTTCCTCCAAATTCTCTTTGCATTTTATATTTAAATAATTTCATTTTTGAGAATCCTACAATAAGCTATGCAATATTTTATTTCTAATACCGTTTCGGATTTTAAAATCACATGTTGCCCCCATAAGAGAAAACTTTTAATCTTTTAAAGGAGTTTTCCACCCCCAAAATGCAATTAAACTAAGCATATAGTCTAATAAGAGACAGATTTCCTTTTACGTCCACCATTTGAGTATGTGCACAGTTCAAATTGTGTTTAGAGGTGACAGATTCCCTTTTACGAACTCCGTATTCCACACGCTTAATAACTGGCTAAGAAGATGTTTTCATGTACCAGATCAGCCGTATTTATTTTGCATAATTTGGTGTAATGGACATACACAAAAATAATCAACATCATTGAGATAAATGTGTTTTACAGTAAATTGTTACAGATTACAATTATGCTGCAATGACCAAAATGTTAAAATCTGCCCCCATTATTTAAGGAGGTCTTCATTGATTGTACTCATGGTAACACAAGACTCTCTTATACTAAAATAAATCACGCACGACTAAAGTTCATGAAATAAAATGGTCGTAGCGTTAATTTATGGGTAACCCTGAGATTTTTAATCACTCATAAATAATAATTAATATAAAGTCCATAAACTGATATTAATTATAATCAAAAATATCCAATCCACCCGGCAGAACCAGGCGATTTTCCCTCAAAATAAACGACACGACGGGGAAAAAGGAAATTAAAAACGGTAACCTCAATAAATAGGGAGGGTGAGAGGGATCTGGTTCTGGTCAGCCACATGATCCTGACTGTTAGAAACAGCTGACATTTATACTTTATTTCTTCCCGCATTTTTCTTCAACTGCCAATCAGTGGCCAGGAAAAAAGGCGGCCAGCCAGCCCGAGAAAAGCGGTGTGAACCTGCGGCAGCAGCACCGCTTACTCCGAAATCAACCCTTTATACTGCCAGCCAGCCCGAGAAAAGCGGTGTGAACCTGCAGCAGCACCGCTTACTCCGAAATCATCCCTTTATGCTGCCAGCCAGCCCGAGAAAAGCGGTGTGAACCTGCGGCAGCAGCACCGCTTACTCCGAAATCAACCCTTCATACTGCCAGCCAGCCCGAGAAAAGCGGTGTGAACCTGCAGCAGCACCGCTTACTCCGAAATCAACCCTTCATACTGCCAGCCAGCCCGAGAAAAGCGGTGTGAACCTGCAGCAGCAGCACCGCTTACTCCGAAATCAACCCTTTATACTGCCAGCCAGCCCGAGAAAAGCGGTGTGAACCTGCAGCAGCACCGCTTACTCCGAAATCAACCCTTCATACTGCCAGCCAGCCCGAGAAAAGCGGTGTGAACCTGCAGCAGCAGCACCGCTTACTCCGAAATCAACCCTTTATACTGCCAGCCAGCCCGAGAAAAGCGGTGTGAACCTGCAGCAGCAGCACCGCTTACTCCGAAATCAACCCTTTATACTGCCAGCCAGCCCGAGAAAAGCGGTGTGAACCTGCAGCAGCAGCACCGCTTACTCCGAAATCAACCCTTTATACTGCCAGCCAGCCCGAGAAAAGCAGTGTGAACCTGCGGCAGCAGCACCGCTTACTCCGAAATCAACCCTTCATACTGCCAGCCAGCCCGAGAAAAGCGCTGTGAACCTGCAGCAGCAACGCTTACTCCGAAATCAACCCTTTATACTGCCAGCCAGCCCGAGAAAAGCGGTGTGAACCTGCAGCAGCAGCACCGCTTACTCCGAAATCAACCCTTTATACTTAATCACCTCAAAACAGAGGACCCATCATAAATAACCCTTTTTTGTTTTGGGGTCTTTTCTCATGAGACCCCCCCCCCCCCCCCCCCTGTATTCTTTCAAGGGGAAGGCTTCCATTCCCTTTTCTACAATTATAATCTTATCAGCTATTGTTATACTTATTTCTTTGCTTTACGGTAACATCTTCCAATATAACACTGTATTCACAAATGTAATTTTGGTGGCAGGGAACAGTCTGTAGTGCTAACAATAATGTGGTATAATGTGATGGCCTGTAATTCTGCTCATTATGTGCTGTGTGAACTGCATGGAAACCTAATGCTTAGGTAAGATGCCACGGCCCCACTATCAGTATTTGGTCAGTATTCGGTCAGTATTTTTTCTCAGGAGTGGGAGCCAAAACCAGGAGAGGAACAATCAGAGAAAAGGTATAATAGAAACAAGTCACCAATTCTGCATTCATCACCCACTCCTGAGAAAAAATACTGACCGAATACTGACCAAATACTGATAGTGGGGCCGGGGCCTAACTCTGATTTCAGTTGCATATAATAATTTACACCGCGCCCAGATGACACCGACCGCAGTAAGGGAAACATTAGGGAGCAGGCCTCAGTTAGGTTATTGAACACATGAACCTGTACATTTAAGGTTTTACCCTGACATGATTTATGCTGTCACTTGAATGGGTGATCCAGTTTCCAAAATAAATAAAATCCGAGCAAAACTGCTCCAGAGGTCTCACCAGCATTTGTTTACCAGTGGCCAGCACCTGACCGCTGCAGCCAATGAGTGGCAGCAGTGGTCACCATGGAATCATGGCTCCGTGATTAGCAGGGATGCCAGTAAAGTAGGGCACATGACCACTGATTTAAAAGTTGCCATAATGCTACAGCCAAAGACCGTGACGACTGTTGCAGTGTCTGTACTGCATCCACTCTAGCTGGACTCCATAAAATGCTCATATTTTTTTATCAGAATTATACCACCTTTTTGACATGATTTTTCAAAGTACATACACCAGTGTTTGTGGAAGGTTTTCCTCTTTCCTGACATCACATCATCTTGAACTGTCAATTTAGACATCATCTAGCTGTAATGGGGGCTAATCCCCCTCCCCCTTATGTAGCTGTGAAACTCTTATTACTAGTCCTACCCCAATTTTCAGCTTATTACATTTTCTACTCGGTTACACAGCATACATTAGTATTTCAACCTTTAAAAGCACATATCCTACCTATACTGTCCTGCTTTTTATACATTTGGCCCCTGATTCATCAAGACTGGTGATTTTCATGCTGGTCTTCATGTAGATGTCATAATCTGCTGATTCATTAAAAGGCACATGGCTCTTAATCAATTAGGAATGTCTGACTAGTGGCGTGGGCATCCCTGCCCCTTGTTACAAATCTTACTCCAGTCCCTGGTTGGAGTAAGACCTCTAGCCTAAATAAGTCATGAATTAGACAAGTTGAGGCGTCACTCCCTCACTGTGCTCTTCCTTTTTGGCCAGGCTGGGAGAAATTTGCAGGAAAACGCCAAAAGTCTCTAAATGTTTGTTCAACTCGAAGTTTCTCAAAAAAAGTTTTGCAACTATTTAATGCAACTTACACTAGAATTCTGGTGAAATTGTTTGGTTGGGGCATAGGAGTTCTACTTTAATTGTTTAAGCCAATATGTCAAAGTTTCACGTAGCCGATATAAGACACAGATTCTGTAAACTACTCTCAGATTGAAAATTTCTGATCCCATATTCATCAGTCATGAAATCTTGTATTTTCTATGGAACTAGTAGAATTGCTGAGCTTCACATGAGTCTTTTTGGTTTAACTTTGTGTGTGGTTAAAAACTTTTGTTTGCTACTTCTTTATTACTCATTGCTTATATAGTGCCATCATAATCTTCAGCACTTTACAGACGACATCCTTTCTGTCCCCATCGGAGATCTCAATGTAGATTCCCTATCAGTTTGTCTTTGAAGTGTGGGAGGAAACCGGAGAACCCGGAGGAAACCCAGGCAAACACGGGGAGAACATACAAACTCCTTACAGATGTTGTCCTTGGTGGGATTTGAACCCAACGCTGCAGTGTTAACCACTGAGCCATCGTGCTGCCCACTGTGCTGCCGTGTTTGCTCCAAATTATAAAGCCAACATTTGTGAGTTACCGTATGTGCAGAAATTTCATATCTGGTGGTGTCCTGAATTTTTCTTTTTTGCCAATTCTTATGTCCTGTGTTTATTTTTTCTTTTTTTTTCTTTTTGTTTTCCATGTTTTAGCTAATATCTCCAGAACAGTAGGTCATAGAAATCTCAAACCTTCAGCTATGTTTTCATGTTCTTTTTTTTTTTCTCCACAAATATCTCAAACGCCCAGTGACAGCCCCAAAACGTCACTGCTCTAGAGGAGATCTTCATGGAGGAATGGGCCAACATACCAGCAACAGTGTGTGCCAACCTTGTGAAGACTTACAGAAAACGCTTGACCTCTGTCATTGCCAACAAAGGATATATAACAAAGTATTGAGATGAACTTTTGTAATTGACCAAATACTTATTTTCCACCAAAATTTAAAAAAAATTCTTTCCAAATCAGACAATGTGATTTTCAGGATTTGTTTTCTCATTTTGTCTCTCATAGTTGAGGTCTAACTATGATGTAAATTACAGGCCTATCTCATCTTTTTAAGTGGGAGAACTTGCACAATTGGTGGCTGACTAAATACTTTTTTCTCCACTGTATGTATAGCCATTTTCACATGTAAAGTGCCATGGAATAAATGGCACTATAATAATAATATTATTATTAATAATATTAAGCATCAGTGTCTGACATGATAATATAATTATTATACAAATACTATTTACAGATGTCAGTGGTTGACACACTTTAATGCTGACTTTAGTCACTACCTGAGATTGAGATAAGTATGCTTAAGCATATGCAATATTCATTTTGGGAAGCCTGATTTTATTAAACCCCTTTACAGCCTGTGATGTAATAGTACGCACAGGCTGTAATCCCCCGGTTCAGCGGGGGCTCCGGCGCGGAGCCCGCACTGAACCGGGCACATGTCAGCTGATTATTACAGCTGACATGTGCCCGCAACAGCCGCTGGTGGAATCGCGATCCACCCCCGGCTGTTAAGATGTTAAATGCCGCTGTAAATCTCTGACGGCAGCATTTAACAGCGGCGCGCCGGAAGCGCGTCACTTACCCCGCCCATCGGCGACCCCCATCACTGATCGCGGATCACCAATGGGTGGTCATGACAACCTGGGTCTGCAGCAGACTCCAGTGGTGGTCATGAGCTGGTCGCTATGAGCGGCACCTAGTGGTCAGCGCTCATAGCACAGGAGCATTTCTGCTACATACAGGTGATCTGCTGATCACCTGTATGTAGCAGAGGCGATCAGCCAAGTGCTGCTTCTACTCTCTTATGGAGACTATAGAAGCCAAATGTTTTTAAAAATATAAAAAAATATAAAAGTTTAAATCACCCCCCTTTGGCCCCATTCAAAATAAAATATATATAAAAAAAACCTACATACACATATTTGGTATCACCGCGTTCAGAATTGCCTGATCTATCAATATAAAAAAAGAATTAATCCGATCTGTAAACGGTGTAACGAGAAAAAAATTCTAAACGCCAGAATTTTTGGTCGCCGCAACATTGCAATAAAATGCGATAACGGGCGATAAAAACATCGCATCTACCCCAAAATGGTATCAATAAAAACTTCAGCTCGGTGCTCAAAAAATAAGCCCTCACCCGGCCCCAGATCCCGAAAAATGGAGATGCTACAGGTCTTGGAAAATGGCGCTTTTTTTTTTTTTTTTTAACCAAACTTTGGAATTTTTTTTTCACCACTGAAATAAAAAAGAACCTATACATGTTTGGTGTCTACGAACTCGTAATGACCTGGAGAATAATAATGGCAGGTTAGTTTTAGCATTCAGTGAACGTGGTAAAAAAACTAAAAAAAAAAACATCTGTGGTATTGCACTTTCTTTGCAATTTCACCGCACTTGGAATTTTTTTCCCCATTTTTCCATACACGATATGGTAAAACTAGTAGTGGCGTTGAAAAGTACAACTTGTCCCGCAAAAAATAAGCCCTCACATGGCCATATTGACCGAAAAATTAAAAACGCTATGGCTCTGGGAACAAGGGGAGCAAAAAACGAAATTGCAAAAAATTGAAAATCCCAAGGTTGCGAAAGGGTTAAAAAAAAAAAGAAATAATTTGGGAGACTGCTACTTCAACACAGATGCTTCTGGGACATAAGTATTTTCCCAGTCTCCTTTTCATGAACAGAAATGCATTATTCATGTTTTCACTAAAACACCATCAGCGATATGGAAATGTGATCTTCGTTATTAAAAGAAAACTCCTGCCAGACGAAGATAATTGGAGCTGTGTAGAAGCCGAGCTGCCTCAATTAGATGAATGGGGCTAGAGCGAGAAACCTTCTCCCAGTGCGGCTGGAAAAGAGCTCCACTTCAGTGTGAACTACTCGTCCTGTCCAGGCTTATACTAGACTTTACAGCACGCTATTCTACCTGATCTGTGACCAGTGGATTTCAACCCTATGTACCTTGTACATTAAGTCATGCCTACATTTTATAAGCTAATTCTATTGAAATAAGCTCTAATTAAAACATTTAAATTATAGGATATACTGGTAAATGTATATTTCCATGTTGGAGCTGTTATAGTGGTCTCTCTTACTGATTTCCTTTTGGAAGGCACAGAAGGGAGAAATGTTTTTTATAAGAATGAAATCACTAAATTTTTCAGTTGCGCTTTTTGCCACCAGGCTGTATAGACAACTGCAGCTGTCCCCATGCACTTGAATGAAGCTGTGCTTCTGTTCCCGGCATAGAATAGTACATGGGCCCCATGTACAGAGAAGACCTATGAAGGAGTTGTGAGCTGTACAGTCTTAGAAATTAGAGCGTGTCCCCACACTGATGGTGTTATGTTTGCATCAAGAATTTGTTGAAATTTCATTGAATCCACTCTTCCCTCTACCCGTGAAATGTTCCACGTGCCATTAGCTGCAACACAACCCCAAAGCGTGTTTGATCCACCCCGATGCTTCATGGTTGGCGAGATGTTTTTTTCCTGAAATTCTGTCTCCTTTTTTCTCCAGTATCTAAGAGGTAACATTTCTCCTTGCGAGAGCAACATGTTAAGCATGTCACGGTGAGGAGACTTTTAAAGCCGCAATGCTCCTCTCTCTGAAGAGACAATTTGCCTTTTTCTCCACACATACCTTCGATCATTGTGGCCAAAGAGTTCTAAATTAACCTCATTTGTCCACAGGACTTGTTTCCAAAATGCATCAGGCTTGTTTTGTTTACATATTCTTTTGCATACTTTTGATGCTGAATTTTGTGGTGAGGATGCAGGAGAGGTGTTTTTCTGATGACTCTTCCATGAAGGTCATATTTGTGCAGGTGTCTCTGAACAGTAGAACAATGTACCACAACTCCAGAGTCTGCTAAATCTTTCCGAGGCTATGTTCCCACGATGCAGAAATTTTCCGGAGAATTTCTGCAGGTCTTTGGCAGAAAAAAACGCTTGTGGATTTTACACGCGTTTTTGAAGCGTTTTTTTTTACTTGCGGATTTGCCATGCTTTTTTTCCAATACATTGTATAGGCAAATACACATGCGGAAACGTACAGGAAATGGTCATGCTGCGTTTTTTTCCGCACCTAAAATCCGCGCAGAAAAAATCCTGACTATGTGCACAGAACTTGCAAAATGTCATAGGAAGTCATGTGATAAGATGTGCAATGCGTTTCTGCTGCATTTCCGCATGGAATTAAACGCACAAAAAATGCACCAAATCCGCATCGTGTGCACATAGCCTGAAGGTCTTTTGCAGTCAAGTGGGGATTCTGATTTGCTTCTCTAGCAATCCTACAAGCAGCTCTAATGGAAATTTTGCTTGGTCTTCCAAACCTTATCTTGACCTCCACTGTTCCTGTTAACTGCCATTTCTTCATTACATTTCATACTGAGGAGAGGGCAACTTGAAAACCCTTTGCTATCTTCTTATAGCCTTCTCCTGCTTTGTGGGCCTCCACCATTTTGAGTGCTAGGCAGCTGCTTGGAAGAACCCATGACTGCTGTTTTTTTGGCACAAGGTTAGAGGAGGCTGAGTATTTGTAAAGCTGGGAAATGTGCATCTCTTGGCCTTTCCTAATGATGATGGTGAACAAGCCATAACCCCAACAGGCTATTTAACTTTGACCAAGGTTTCAGACATTATCTGAGCACACATAATGTAAAAGATGAAAATACACACACAAACACACACACACATATATTTCTATTTTTTTGGGGGGCATAAAATACAAAGGAAATGTGTCATCTTAATATACATACATATTTATACACTCTAAATTTGTCACATAGGTAAATCAGGCGCTTCAGAAAGTTTTAGACTTGACTTTTTATTTTTTTCTGGACAGCTTATCAAAAAAATCAGACAGACTATATTTTTTTATGGACACATTGGAAAACCATAATAAATCAATATATTTATAAGTGACACATGTATACAGGCCTTCATTCTGATAAGAAGAAATCAGCTGCATTCACTGTGAACTGTAAAATTATGATAATTACAGGCATACAGTGCCTTGTGAAAGTATTTGGCCCCCTTGAACTTTTCTACCTTTTGCCACATTTCTGGCTTCAAACATAAAGGTATAAAAATCTAATTTTTTTGGGGAAGAATCAACAACAAGTGGGACACAATCGTGAAGTGGAACAAAATTTATTGGATATTTTAAACTTTTTTTTTAACAAATTAAAAGCTGAAAAGTGGGGCATGCAATATTATTCGGCCCCCTTGAGTTAATGCTTTGTAGCGCCACGTTTTGCTGCGATTACAGCTGCAAGTCACTTGGGGTATGTTTATCAGTTTTGCACATCGAGAGGCTGAAATTCTTGCCCATTCTTCCTTGCAAAACAGTTCAAGCTCAGTGAGGTTGGATGGAGGGCATTTGTGAACAGCAGTTTTCAGCTTTCCACAGATTCTCGATTGGATTCAGGTCTGGACTTTGACTTGGCCATTCTAACACCTGGATACGTTTATTTTTGAACCATTCCATTGTAGATTTTGCTTTATATTTGGGATCATTGTCTTGTTGGAAGATAAATCTCCGTCCCAGTCTCAGGTCTTTTACAGACGTCAACAGGTTTTCTTCCAGAATGGTCCTGTATTTGACTCCTTGCATCTTCCCATCAATTTTAACCATCTTCCCTGTCCCTGCTGAAGAAAAGCAGACCCAAACCATGATGCTGCCACCACCATGTTTGACAGTGGGGATGGTGTTTTGAGGGTGATGAGCTGTGTTGCTTTTACACCAAACATATCGTTTTGCATTGTGGCCGAAAAGTTCGATTTTAGTTTCATCTGACCAGAGCACCTTATTCCACATGTTTGGTGTGTCTCCCAGGTGACTTGTGGCAAACTTCAAACGAGACTTCTTATGGATATCTTTGAGAAATTGCTTTCTTCTTGCCACTCTTCCATAAAGGCCAGATTTGTGCAGTGTACGACTGATTGTTGTCCTATGGACAGACTCTCCCACCTCAGCTGTAGATCTCTGCAGTTCATTCAGAGTGATCATGGGCTGCATCTCTGATCAGTCTTCTCCTTGTTCGAGATGAAAGTTTAGAGGGACGACCGGGTCCAGGTAGATTTGCAATGGTCTGATAATCCTTCCATTTCAGTATGATCTCTTGCACAGTGCTCCTTGAGATGTTTAAAACTTGGCAAATCCGGCTTTAAACTTCGCCACAACAGTATCTCGGACCTGCCTGGTGTGTTCCTTGGTCTTCATGACCCTCTCTGCACTTGAAACAGAACCCTGAGACTATCACAGAGCAGGTGCATTTATACGGAGACTTGATTACACACAGGTAGATTCTATTTATCATTACCAGTCATTTAGGACAACATTGGATCATTCAGATATCCTCACTGAACTTCTGGAGTGAGCTTGCTGCACTGAAAGTAAAGGGGCCAAATAATATTGCACGCCCTACTTTTCAGTTTTTAATTTTTTTAAAAAGTTTAAAATATCAAATAAATTTCTTCCCCCAAAAATTAGAATTTTATATAGTTATGTTTTGAAGCCAGAAATGTGGCAAAAGGTAGAAAAGTTCAAGGGGCCAAATACTTTCACAAGGCACTGTAATAATCTGAATGCATTTCTTTTAGTTTTAAAAAAAAAAAAAAAATCAGATGCCTTTTTAATTTTTACGGACAGTGCAAAAACCTGTCTTATTCTCTCCCCCCCCCCCCCCCCATGACGGCACAACGGAGAGAGGGGATCCGCCCTTCAAGGACAGGAAACATACAGATAAAAGGGCGGTGCCTCTCTCCCGCATCAGTTGGTTTCCTGTCCTTGACGGGATCCTACAGTCCGCAGGAGGCATACCTGCGGGGTGCCAGAAGATGGACGTCGTGGTATGCCAGGCCTGGCCAGTCCGATCCAGGCAGCGGGAGTCCCCCTGCCTCGGCTGGTGCGGTGTCCTGATGCGCCACCGCTAGGGTCAGTGGGCCTTTAGGGTGTGCGGAGCGGGGTCCAGACGAAGAAGACGGGGCCTGTCGGGGCCCGCTGAGGATCGGTGCTGGACCCCCCTGGTTGCGGAGGTGAGTGCGCGGCGCGCCCTGGAGGAGGGGGCGTCGTGTCACTACAGGCACTATGGGAGGGACTCCCAGTGCCTGAAAAGGCAGCAGAGGACGCCAGTAGCTGCTCATCAGATCTCTGGCATGCTGTACAAAAAAAAAACAAAAAAACAACTCCGTTATATACATAAGAGCTGCAGCCGCAGTCGCCACCACCAGCGCCAACCCAACGAAAAAAGAAGCCGGAAGAAACGGGGCACCAGGACCGTAACAGTGGAAGCGGGCGCTCCGGCAGGTCGTCGCAGCGCAGCAAGGATTCCACTTCAGCATCTTCCAGGAGGACTCCGTCTACAAAGATGTCTCCACCTCCTGAACCGGTACCCGCTCTTCCGTCTGGTTGGTAAGTGAGCTTCGTGAAAGTCCACTTTGTAACTAGGGGCCCTTGCTCTCTCTCTTTTTTTGTCTCCTATAGGGGAAAAAGAGTACAGGGGAAACAAAAAATAGGACTTGTGCACTATGCACTGAAGCCTTGCCCACTACTTGGGATAAGAGACTCTGCAGCTCCTGCATTGAGCAGACTATATGCGAGGGAACCCCGAGATTTGCCTCGGAGCTTAGAGACCTAATTAAATCACAGGTTGAAAACACCTTTAAAGCTTTTCAGGGGGGTAAAAGGTTAAGGAAAACTAAAAACATATCCCCCGAGACCAAATCTAGCAGTTCTGAGGATGGCGGAGATTCGGACACTTCCATTTCTTCCTCCTCCTCTTCCTCGTCTACAGATAAAGGACGGAGCTGTTTCCCTATTGAGAAAACGGCCTCATCAAGGCAGTCAGGTCTACTATGGGATTAGCTGATTCCCGGCCCAAAATATCCATCCAAGACGTAATGTTCAGCGGTCTAGAGTAAAAAAAGAGGAGATCTTTTCCACTCAACGAACATGTTCACTCTCTGATTAAGAAAGAGTGGAAAAGACCGGAGAGGAAGGGCTTCCTTTCCCCTAAACAAAAATACCCGTTTGAAGACCCTGCATGTTCCTTTTGGGAAAAAGCACCAAAACTGGATGTTGCTATAGCCAAAGCCTCAAAGAAATACTCCCTTCCATTTGAGGACATGGGTGTCTTAAAAGACCCCATGGATAAAAAGGCAGACACCTTCCTAAAGGGTTCCTGGGAAGCCGCTGGGGGGGTTAAAACCTGCGGTAGCTGCCACATGTACTGCCAGGTCTTTAATGGTCTGGCTGGATCAGCTTGAATCTCAACTGAGGCAGAAAACATCTAGAGGCACAATCCTTGAAGCTATCCCGGTAATGAAAGGACCAGCGGCCTTCCTTGCTGACGCCTTGGCGGGCTCCGTCAGGTTAGGTGCTAGAGCGGCAGGTCTTGCTAACGCGGCTAGACGAGCCCTCTGGCTCAAATGTTGGCCCTGGGATCTACAGACGAAATCTAGATTGTGCTTCATCCCTGTGAGGGCGAGTTTCCATTTGGGGCCGCCCTTGATGACATCTTGGATAAGGCAGGGGACAATAGGATAGGGAACCGCTTCTTATCTAACACTGCCTACAGGAAACCTTTTCAGAGTAGAAGGTTTATCTGTAGGAAACCCCCTAAAGAGCAGGATAGGTGGGAAGACAGGAGAAGGAAGACCAAAGGGTTCCTATTTAACAAACCCTCTAATGATAACAGAAAGCCCCCCCCCCCCCCAAATGAAGATTTGCCCCAGGTGGGGGGGAAGGCTATCAAGCTTTCTCCCGGCCTGGGAGCTAATATCCAACAGCTCATGGGTTCTGAGCCTAATAAAATTGGGCCTGAAACTCCAATTCCTCAAAATCCCTCAGCAAAACTTTGTTATAACCCCCGAAAGGTCTTCAAACGAGGAGCAACTGGCCTTGGAGCAGGAAATACGGGGACTGGTAGAGAAGACAGTCCTTCAGGAAGTTCCGGGGGAGGAGAAAGGCATGGGATTCTATTCTCCATTATTTCTGAGGAAAAAAAACAGATGGGACGTACAGGACAATTGTGAATCTAAAAAAGCTGAACAAACTGTTGAAGGTGGAGGCCTTCAAAATGGAAACCATAAAATCTTCAGTAAAAATGCTGTTTCCCGTTTGTTTCATGGCCGTCCTGGATTTAAAAGACTCTTATTATCATGTCCCGATACACAAAGACTACCAGATGTTCCTCAGAGTAGCAGTTCCTATGGGAGGAGTGGTCAAACACTATCAATATACGGCCCTCCCATTCGGCATCGCCATAGCCCCAAGGGTTTTCACCAAAGTTGTTGCAGAAGTGATGGCTCATCTAAGGGAACAAAACACCCTGGTCGTCCCATACCTAGACGACTTCCTGGTAATAGGCAGCTCCTTCCTAGACTGCAAATCCCATCTGGAAAAGGTCATGGATTCCTTGACTCGCTTAGGATAGCTTTTGAATCTGGAAAAGTCCAAAACAGAACCATGCCAGATACAGGAATACCTAGGCATCGTGCTAAATTCAAAAAGACAGGAGTGTCATCTCCCCTTAGGGAAAATTCACAAAATCATAGGCCAGATTTCACGGCCAAAGTCCCACCCGTCTATGTCCCTTCGGAAAGCCATGTCCCTTCTAGGCTCCCTGACGGCATGCTTTCCGGCTGTCCAATGGGCGCAAATACATACCAGGTCCCTTCAGTGGGAAATCCTAGAGGCAGAAAAAGCCCTAAAAGGGCGTCTAAAAGGGCTGTTAACGCTATCTGCAGAAACCACACTTTCCCTAGAGTGGAGCGGGAACGTAAACAGTCTAGCCCAGGGGATTCCTTGGACGATCCCGACACCACAAATCCTGACGACAGATGAAAGTCCCGAGGGCTGGGGGGCTCACCTTAACAACCTGGTAGCTCAGGGGGTCTGGGCAGAATGCCTAAAACTAGTTTCCTCGAACATGAAGGAGCTCCTAGCAGTAGAGTGGGCTCTCCGGGAGTTCATGCACACATTACAAGGGCACCACGTGAGGGTCTTTTCAGACAACCGGGTAGTAGTGGCGTACCTGAACCACCAGGGGGGTACACGGTCCCCATTCCCTAATGCAGGCGACAGAGGTCATCTTTTGCTTAGCCGAGAGGAACTTACAATCCCTATCAGCCCTACATATAAGAGGGATAGAAAACCGCACCGCAGACTTTGAGTCGGACACAACTAAAGCAGGGCGAATGGGAGTTTAGTCAATCATTGTTTCGGCAGATTGTACAAATGTGGGGTCGTCCCTCCATAGATCTGTTTGCCAACAATCGAAGCAAGAAAACGCACTCCTTTTGCTCCCTAGACCCCAAAGGCAACCCCGTAACCGTGGACGCCTTCATGATCCCGTGGAATTACCCTCTAGCTTACTCTTTTTCTCCGACAGCTCTGATTCCTGCTGTTCTGAGGAAAATCAGGGAAGAGAAGGCGAGGGTAATTTTGATAGCCCCCTTTTGGCCAAAGAGGGCATGTTTTTCATGGCTGAGGAGGTTATGAATCTCCGACCCCTGGGTTCTTACGGAGCTTCCAGGCCTTCTTTCTCTGGGTCCGGTTCTCCATCCTCAGGCTTCAAGCTTACACTTGACAGCCTGGAATTTGAGAGGGCTCTTCTGAAGGACAAGGGTTTCTCCCCAAATCTGATCACCACGCTACTTCAAAGTAGAACACCTGTGACCACCAAACTATACGGGAAAACCTGGAAGAAATTCCTTTCAGTCTCAGGTTCCAGGTTAGCGGGGGGGGGGGGGGGGTGAGTTCCATTGACGGCCCCTCCAGGGCTTGGAGCAGGACCTGGCCACAAGTACCTTTAAAAGTTGAAGTTGCGGCCCTGGGAGCGCTCTATAACTCTGACCTAGCTAGGAATAGATGGGTATCTAGGTTTATTAAAGGATCAGCTAGATCCCGACCCATCCCATCCCGAAATACTATACCCTGGGATTTGAACTTAGTCCTTTCAGCTTTAACAGAGGCACCTTTGGAACCTCTGTCGGAAGCATCTCTAAAAATCCTGTCCCTAAAAATGGCACTCTTGCTAGCTCTTACATCAGCACGTAGGGTTAGTGACATTCAGGCCCTATCGGCAGGCCCCCCCCTTCACACAAATCTTGGAGGATAGGGTTACTCTGAAAACCGACCAGGCCTATCTACCAAAAGTAGCGTCAAGATTTCACAGGTCCCAGGAAATCACCCTCCCTTCTTTCTGCCCCAACCCTAGGAACACGAAAGAGAAAGTCTTGCATACACTAGACGTCAGAAGGTGCCTAATCCAATACCTAGAGGTGACACGAGTGTAGGCAGGATAGTTCTCTTTGTTTGCTTTCAGGGCCCTCGTAAGGGGAAGAAAGCTTCTAAGGGCACGCTGGCCAGATGGATAAGGGAGGCCATCACACTGTCGTACTCCTCACGTGGGGAAGTTTCCCCGGAGAAACTGAAGGCCCACTCAACAAGAGCGGTGGCAGCCTCCTGGGCGGAGAAGGCCGGGGCTACGATAGAGCAGATATGTAGAGCGGCAACATGGTCTTCCCCCTCTACCTTCTTTAATCACTACCGGCTAGACTTAAGTTCTTCTTCGGACCTTACTTTCGGGAGAAGGGTTCTGGAAGCTGTGGTCCCCCCCCTAATGAGTCACTTCTCTGTAATTCTCTCCGTGGTGCCGTCATGGGGGAAGGAGAAAGACGTAGTTACTTACCGGTAACTGGATTTCTCAAAGCCCATGACGGCACCCGTACATTCCCTCCCTTCACGTGTGGGTATGCACACTTATTAGTTACTTGTTGTAGCCACGTGGTGTGTCTGATGAGGTCTTAGATTGAAAAAATTTGTGTTACTAACCTGGTGGTCCTCTCATGCTCTGTAAACAACTGATGCGGGAGAGAGGCACCACCCTTTTATCTGTAGGTTTCCTGTCCTTGAAGGGGGGATCCCCTCTCTCCGTTGTGCCGTCATGGGCTCTGAGAAATCCCGTTACCGGTAAGTAACTACGTCTTTTACGGACTTTCTTGGAATTTCTGGACGGTTGGCAAGCCTGGCTGTATAGACCTACTATTTGGCACATAATATAAATAAATAATAAATGTATATATCTCGATCTATCTCTTACAGTAGTGTAACCGTATATCTTTGTCTTCCTAGGCTTATCTGCCAGGTTGTCCTCAAGCTGAAAGTTGCCCTCATGTCCCTGTGTAGTGTATCTAGTGTAAAAGTTGCTTACCTAGATATAATGACTTGTAATAACTGTCTGGGAAGCTGGCCAAATGATCTTCCATTGAGTCCATAGAAGAGCAAATGCCTGTGGACTATAGTGTCATTTCTGCAAACCTGCAGACTAACTCATGCTGATTTTGTGACGGTCTTGTCCTGCTGTTTTGTCTTGACTGTATAGGCCATTTTACCTGACTTATCACAAGTGCAGAAAATGATCATTTGTTCTAGAAAACAGCTGGACAGAACTTCTGGTGTATGGGGTTTTTAATGACTGAAGGATGATGCTTTGTATTGACTACAATAGTTCAATTTGTTTCCTAAAATAGTCGATAAGTAATTACATTTCATCTTCAATTCTAAAAGCAAAATTGGTGATGTATGTACATAATGGCAATCTGAGACATGTATTGGCAAAAATATAACCCTCTCAAAGTCTGATGTAAAAAATATTAGTGGTTAATCCGCACACTTCTCCCCTGCCTCCTGCTTGCTGGGTCGGTGTGCTCCTGCATGATGGTTCACAATCAGACGCCTGGTTTTGCTGCTGGCTCAGATTGGGTCAATGCTGCAAGGAAAGTCAGCTTTGGATCTGAAGCATTGGCTGAGCACTGAAGGTGACCGGTAACCTCTGCAACAAATGGCAACTATAGAATTAAAAATTTCTCTGCAGAGATTTTTATTAAAAAGTAAATTGCAAACTTGCCCATTTTACGAGCGTAATGCAATACTACCATTTATGACGTTGAGACAAACCCTTTAACACGTCCCAGTAAGGTCTTTATTTTATTGTTGATTCTAGTATTCTCTAGTATGATTGTTTCAGACATTTTGGAGTTCATGGATGATTATTGAAAAAAAAAAAAAAAGTTTTGAGCATCAGACCTACCTACTTATTTTTTTTCCATTTTACCAGAAAGGAAATTTGGAACATTGCCCTTCTTACGGCTTGTCGCCTGCATTGTATCAACTTTTGTTTTTCTCGTGGCCTGTGAAACAAGAATGAGTAACATGTGGCGTGCAATTGTTTTCTACGTTTCAAAGAAAACACAATATCACAGCTGTAGATTTGGCTGACAAAAGTATTCTGCTATGAGTAATCTTCTTGCTCTTGCTTTGTAATGGCACACTTAAAGGTTGCAAACCACTTTCTGTCTGTAACCCTGTCTTTTCCAGGCTATACAAAACTCTTGCTTGTAAAGGAAGTGGGACTTTATGAACTTAATGGAAATGAAAAGTCTTTGGAGAAGATCATCAGGCAGATTTAGTATGTGTGTGGCAAAGGGGGCCCGTGTAAATACTACCAGCTGTGTGTGAGTCTTGGATGTCCACAAGAGACTCTTTCAGCTGAATTACTAAGCGGCTGCACTTTACTCATATGCTAACCATAAAGATACAGCTTAGCCCCCCTCTAGTCTCCAAAAACAGGGGTACGTAAATGGGGCACTTGTCTAATTTACTCCAATGGACCTTATAGAATGACTCATGAGCTACTTTCATTTTGTAAGCCGGAAAGTGCTCACTTCAGCACATTGTAGCTTCAAATTTACAGATGGCTAAATGTATTCATCAGGTTCAATTATGTCCTAAATCTATACTACATGTAGACACCCAGCCTGAAGATGGGTCAAGCTGAGTCAAAACTTTCATATCTTGGATTCCTTTTGGGTCATTAAAAGCAATGGCTCCATTGGGGGCACATGTGAACACTGTTTGAGGATTCAGGTGGAGACCTGAATGGAGACGCAGACATGATGTGAATTTGGCTTAAGTCACTTGACCACTTCATATTGTTGGGGACATGATTTTATAGTATTATAGATTCTTTTGTGAAGCATTGTCTGTGAGCATGTGCAATAGGAAGCTCCATCCCCATTCATATGTCTATCTATATGAATAACAGAAGTATCTCCAGGTCACAGCAGAGGAGCTTCCTACTGCACACGCTCAGTCATCTGTAGTAACGTTCTAGGAGAGGTGCCAGTGAGCATGTGCAGTAGGGGAAGCTCCGGCCTCCCTCATATATAGAGAGATGTGCCCCACTAATACTACTGGAGATAGCAGAGGTGCTGAGGAAAGAGGAATCCGCTCACACTGCTGTGTGCCCTGTCTATATGAATAACAGAAGTATCTCCAGGTCACAGCAGAGGAGCTTCCTACTGCACACGCTCATAGTCATCTGTAGTAACGTTCTAGGAGAGGTGCCAGTGAGCATGTGCAGTAGGAAGCTCCAGCCTCCCTCATATATAGAGAGATGTGCCCCACTAATACTACTGGAGATAGCAGAGGTGCTGAGGAAAGAGGAATCCGCTTACACTGCTGTGTGCCCTGTCTATATGAATAACAGAACTATCTCCAGGTCACAGCAGAGGAGCTTCCTACTGCACACGCTCATAGTCCTCTGTAGTAACGTTCTAGGAGAGGTGCCAGTGAGCTTGTGCAGTAGGGGAAGCTCCGGCCTCCCTCATATATAGAGAGATGTGCCCCACTAATACTACCGGAGATAGCAGAGATGCTGAGGTAAGAGGAGGCTGCTCACACTGCTGTGTGCCCTGTCTATATGAATAACAGAAGTATCTCCAGGTCACAGCACAGGAGCTTCCTACTGCACACGCTCAGTCATCTGTAGTAACGTTCTAGGAGAGGTGCCAGTGAGCTTGTGCAGTAGGAAGCTCCAGCCTCCCTCATATATAGAGAGATGTGCTCCACTAATACTACCGGAGATGCCAGAGGTGCTGAGGTAAGAGGAGGCCGCTCACACTGCTGTGTGCCCTGTCTATATGAATAACAGAAGTATCTCCAGGTCACAGCAGAGGAGCTTCCTACTGCACACGCACACAGTCATCTGTAGTAACGTTCTAGGAGAGGTGCCAGTGAGCATGTGCAGTAGGAAGCTCTGGCCTCCCTCATATATAGGGAGATGTGCTCCACTAATACTACCGGAGATAGCAGAGATGCTGAGGTAAGAGGAATCCGCTCACACTGCTGTGTGCCCTGTCTATATGAATAACAGAAGTATCTCCAGGTCACAGCAGAGGAGCTTCCTACTGCACACGCTCATAGTCCTCTGTAGTAACGTTCTAGGAGAGGTGCCAGTGAGCTTGTGCAGTAGGGGAAGCTCCGGCCTCCCTCATATATAGAGAGATGTGCCCCACTAATACTACCGGAGATAGCAGAGATGCTGAGGTAAGAGGAGGCCGCTCACACTGCTGTGTGCCCTGTCTATATGAATAACAGAAGTATCTCCAGGTCACAGCAGAGGAGCTTCCTACTGCACACGCTCATAGTCATCTGTAGTAACGTTCTAGGAGAGGTGCCAGTGAGCTTGTGCAGTAGGGGAAGCTCTGGCCTCCCTCATATATAGAGAGATGTGCCTCACTAATACTGCTGGAGATAGCAGAGATGCTGAGGTAAGAGGAGGCTGCTCACACTGCTGTGTGCCCTGTCTATATGAATAACAGAAGTATCTCCAGGTCACAGCAGAGGAGCTTCCTACTGCACACGCTCACAGGCGCCTGTAGTAACGTTTTAGGACAGGTTACAAGTTGGCGGCCATTTTATTTCTATAGTAATTATTTCTCTAGACAAAATGACTGTGATGTGCTAATTAAATGTATTTAGGAATTTATTAATATTGTGTTTTTATATATATATATATATATATATATATATATATATATATATATATATATATATATATATATATATATATATATATAATATATTCCTAGAGAACCCTTTTAAATGCAACCTTCCTCATGGACTGCACAACTCTCCTGTCTACAAATTGGCTGCTGATGGATAATGTCCAGACCTGTCCATAACCCAACTCAAAGAAAGATCGCTTTCTCATGCACCATATATTACAATTGAAGGACATGACTGGTCACCAGCTCCTCCATCAGCAGCGAGTTTGAGAACAGGAGAGCTCTGCAGTCTGTAAGGAAAGCAACACTAAAGTGCAGGCGACGCTTCATATAAGGAGAATCCGTAATATAAATGAAAATATTTAATTAATATATATTTAACATATGTTCCATGAATGAGAATGGTATATTTCTTAGAGGATGTTCACTGTCTCTTTTAACAAATGTGTTTGATTCATGATTTTTGTGGCATTTACGTTTAGAAAAATCTAAATCAAATCTATGTTTGGCATGACCACCCTATGCCTTCAAAACAGCATCAATTCCTTTAGGTACACTTGCACAAAGTCAGTGAATTTATAGGATTATAGCCAGGTGTATGAGTCATCAATTCTACTAAACAGTTAGTAATGAAAATCATTTTCATATGTACAGTAGGTTGAAACGCAATCATTAACTGAAACAGAAAAAGCTGTGTGGGAGGCTTAAAACTGAGTGAGGAACAACCAAACTCTGCTACAAAGTTGAGGTTGTGGAAGGCAGTTTTGTGTTAGAGGTCATATACCATGGCAAGACTGAGCACACCAACAAGACACAAGGTAGTTATACTGCATCTCAAGGTCTCTCTCAAGCCGAAATGTCAAAGTAAACTGGGGTTAGTTTCAAGATGTGCTGTTTTAAGCTCTTTTGAAGAAGCTTTGAGTAATGGACAATGTTAAGGACTTTAGATGCAGTAGTCAGCCAAGGAAACTTGGTGCATTAGATGAAAAACACATCAAGCTTACTTTCCTTCAAGATCAGATGTACAGCAGTGCCGTCATCTCAGAACTGGCGGCAACCAGTAGGACCCAGCTACACCTATCTACTGTTCAGAAAAGCATGGCCAAAAGTAGCCTTAATTAAAAAAATTGGGGCCGAAAGGCCATTTCTTAGACTTTGAAACAAGGCCAAGTGATTCAACTATGCATGAAAACCATAACTGAACTGAAAAAAAAAAAATGGCAACAGGTGTGCTGAACTGATGAGTCAAAATGTAAAATATTTGGCTGTAACAGAAGGCAGTTTGTTTTGCAGAAGGGTACAGAGTACAATAATGAGTGTCTGCAGGTAACAGTGAAGTATATTGCAGATTTCTGGCAAGTTTGAGGCTACATTTCAGCAAATGAAGTTGAGGATTTTGTCAAGATTAATGGTGTCCTCATTGCAAAGAAATACAGGCAGATACTTCACCATCATGTAATATTATCTGGGAGGTGCCTGATTAGCTCCAAATATATAGTGTAGCAGGACTACAACCCAAAGCATACAGACTAAAGAAGAACCCTGTCCTAGATGTGGTTGTACTGCCCCCACAGAGCCGTGATCACAATATTGAGATTGTCTGGGATTACATGAAGATAAATACAAGCCTCCATCTACAGACGATCTGTGGATCATTCTCCAAAATGTTTGGCACATCCTCCCTTCTTTTGTTCATTTACTTTGCGTTTTGTTAATTGACAAAAGTAAACTTTTTAGCACTTCTATTTTTTTTTAAAGTTTTTTTTACTTGGCAGCTTTTTTTTTTTAAACGTCTCTTAAACTTTTGCACAATACTGTGAACACAGATCCTGCATATTCACCTTTACTAGATGTTTGGTGGCAGTCATACACTTTCAGGTTCCTCCATTGTGAACATTTCACATAACAAAGCTTTTTCTATTCTAGAATACAGGTTGTTCATGTACGACCTAAAACAGCACTACAGTCCTGTCTGCAATAGGTCCCCTTTGTGTTGTGTATTTTGGACTGTAAATTCAGTTGGTTCTTTTGAAAAGAAAGAGTAATGATTTATCACGGTTTGTGCTAATGAGGTCAGAGCCATCATTTACATCGATATAATTGTTTTACAAATGATTTGTTACTGTTGTAGAATGGAAAGCTTCCAGCAACTTTCCAGCACTTTCATTCCACGATTTACAATATGTAGTTTTATTCTGGTGCATTATGAGCCTTACTGGAGGAACTTATACAGAACTGGTGGTTTCAATGAAAATGAAATTGTCTAATTTTGATTACCTCCTTCCATGTACCCGAACCTCCACATATAAATTGGGGTTCAGCAGATGTTTATTCCCTGAAGTTGAGCGTTCACTGCCATGTAATGCATATTGGATTGAACCAAGACTACATATCGCTTAACTATCAAGAGATAGTTTGTTGTTTGTAGCCTATTCTGTTTGGTTAGTGGCGAGACTGAAAGTTTTTAAATCTGTTCACTAAAAGTTTTTGAACACTCTTACTACCTGAGATAGACTTTACATATAACTATGAATTTGTACCCACAATCATTATTATTATTTATATGGTGCCATTGATTCCATGGTGCTGTACATGAGAAGGGGTTACATACACAATACAGATATCACTCACAGTAAATGAACTAACAATGATAGACTGGTACAGAGGGAAGAGGACCCTGCTCTTGTTGGCTTAGTCTACAGGATAATTGAGAAGGAGACTGTAGATTAGGGGTTTGTAGCAGTTCTGGTGGTGGTGAGGTGGCAGCGTGGTCATTGCAGGCTGTAAGACATGAGTTTTCAAATTCCATCTGAAAGTTCTGAGTGTGGTGGATAATTGGACATTTTTGGGCACAGAATTCTAGAGGATGGAGGATATTCGGGAGAAATCTTGGAGGTGCTTGGGTGAGGAACATACAAATGTGGAGGAGAGAAAGAGGTGTTAGGAGGACTGGAGAATATGTATGGGAAGGTAACACGAGATTAGTTTGGAGATATGGATGGCTTTGTAGGTCAATGTTAGTAGATTGAACTGGATGTGTTGGGGAATTGGGAGCCATTTTAGGGATTTGCAGAGGACTAGCGAGGAGAAAGGTTGATTAGTCGGGGAGCAGAGTTAAAAGGGTTGTCCAGTACTTTATATTACCCCCCCCCCCCCCATTGTATCCCCCTGGGGCCCCTAAGGAATTTTGTAATTAGCTTATGTTGCAGATACTGCCTGTGAGCGGCGCCATCACTGGCTGCTCACAGGCATCACGGTTGATGCCAGGCTGTGGGCGGGGTTACCCTCCGGCGTCAGACCCGGTATCCACCGCTCGCTCTGCCTCTCCCCATTCATCGGGAAAGCGTGCGGTGGATGCTGGGTGTGACGTGGCGTTAACCCCGCCCACAACCCAGCAGCCACCGCGGGGACCCCAGCGCTGAGTCACGCCTCACTTGTCGTGATGTCAGTGCGGGGTCACGTGATGCCTGTGAGCGGCCACCGATAGCGCCGCTCACAGGCAGAAACAGCAACGTAAGGTATTTACAAAAAGTCTTAGGGGCCTAGGGGGATACATTGGGGGGGGTTAATATAAAGTACTGGACAACTTCTTTAACGATGGACTGGAGAGGTAGGCTGCAGAGGAGAACTAGTCAAGGTGGGAGATGAGGGCATGCACTAACATTTTAGAAGTTTCAGAGTTGAGGAAAGGATGTATATATGGATGGATATAAAATGAAATCTGTTGTACTGTTAATGTGTGTGCCCACATAGCATTAATACAATGTAGTTTCTACTGCTGAGTATTAGGCTATGTTCACATGTCGCATTTTGGCCGCCGCCTTTTTCCTGCCAACACATCAGTATTTGCAGCAGATTTTTCTTCCCACACTGCTGTAGAAATATGCTGTGGAATTTCTCCTGCATTTTAAAATTACAATATATCAATTTATCCTGTGAATGTCAATGCAAATTTCACCGTTTGCATTACACAGTAAATTTCATGGGTATACAATCGGCACCTTTTTCTGCTCCAAAATCCACAGCCGTGTTCACCGCTGCAGATTTTACTGTGGTTTTTATGCTGTGGATTTTTCAGTCTTGAATACGGCCTATGCTTAATAGGCTGCAACATCATGTCTGATGAAAAGCAGCCGCATGTGTTATTTATGCCATCATTAGGCCTCTCTGGACTCCTGAGTAACTATTTCTGTATGAGAATTTTGGTTCTTACAGCAGTAGCCCATGAACATGGCATTGTGCTAGTTAATGAATATTTGGAACATTTAGACAAACACAACCAATTGAAACACAGGTATTTCTTTGTATTTTGTTTTTAAATGTAGAGTTTGAGGTCAAATCCCCAGCGCCCACAGGAAAGCAGCCGCTCTGAGTCAAGCCCCTGTACCAATTAAGTGTTTGAGAGTTCACAAGAAGCACCTTCTGTCTGTGATTTATTGCAGAACATGTCTAAAGATGCACAATGTTTCCCATCACAATACTCCATATTTCATGTGCCGAGAGGAACAACGAGCCAGTGTCAGTATCTTTCTTTGTTGCTAAAGATGCAGTAGATTGGACAGACCATCAGCAAATTTGGCTTTCAGTACCATCTTTATGCTGATGACACACAACTATACACCTCATCCCCTGACCTTACCCCCACTGTACTACAGAACACCAGTGACTGTCTGGCTGCAGTTTCTAACATCATGTCCGCTCTCTATCTGAAACTCAACCTTTCCAAAACTGAACTTCTTCTGCTCCCGCCGTCTGCTCACCTCCCTAAATCTGACACCTCCCTCTCCGTGTGTGACACCACAATAACGCCGAGCCAGCAGGCGCGCTGTCTGGGAGTTGTTTGACACCAATCTTTCCTTCACCTTTCATATACAATCTCTTGCCGCTTGCACCTGAAGAACATCTCTAGAATCCGCCCTTTTCTCACCTTGGAAACAACAAAAACCCTCACTGTTGCCCTGATCCACTCCTATCTTGACTACTGTAACTCTCTCTTAATTGGCCTCCCCCTCACTCGACTTTCCCCCCTCCAGTCCATCCTTAATGCTGCAGCCAGGGTCATCTATTTGGCTAACCGTTACTCAGACTCCACAGCTCTGTGCCAGTCATTGCACTGGCTGCCCATGAATTACAGGATCCAATTTAAATTGCTTGTTCTCACCCACAAAGCCCTCCACAGTGTGGCACCCCCCTACATCTCTTCCCTCATTTCTGTTTATCGGCCTACCTGTTCTCTACGCTCCGCAAGCCACTTTCGACTAACATCTGCACTAATCCTTACCTCCCACTCCCGGCTTCAAGACTTCTCCCGAGCTGCACCTATCCTCTGGAATGCTCTACCCCAAGAAATTAGGATGAACCACAACTTACACAGTTTTAGGCGCTCCCTAAAAACACACCTGTTTAAAGCAGCCTATCACCTTCCCTAATCGAAGTCGTTTTATATTTTTATAGCCCATCCTTTGTTTCTCCAAACATAAGTCTCCACCGAACCCAAAAGCACTACAGATACTGGCTGGTGATGAGCTCATGCAGCCTTTATCTATCCCTCATCCCCTCAAGATGGCTGGACCATCATTGTAAATAAGCCATTGTACTTTGTGTCACCCCCACCTCATTGTAGATTGTAAGCTCTTAGGAGCAGGGTCGTCATTATTTTTGCTGTAATTATTGTATTATCTTTAGCTATGTTACTTATGACTGTTGTATATGAAACTGTGAATTGTTAAGCGCTGCGGAATATGTTGGCTCTATATAAATAAAGACTTATTATTATTATATAGGTATATATATACACACACATACACAGTACAGACCAAAAGTTTGGACACACCTCATTTAAAGATTTATTCAGTATTTTCATGACTATGAAAATTGTACATTCACACTGAAGGCATCAAAACTATGAATTAACACATGTGGAATTATATACTTAACAAAAAAATTTATATATATTTATATTTTGAGAGTATACACAATTATAATATTAGTATTTATTAATATATA
The DNA here is from genome assembly GCF_046119375.1 of Phyllobates terribilis. NCBI lineage: Eukaryota > Metazoa > Chordata > Amphibia > Anura > Dendrobatidae > Phyllobates > Phyllobates terribilis. The sequence continues at coordinate 111,683,250 of NW_027362761.1, read as the reverse complement.
TTCACTTGTGTGATAGCTTTATTAAGTGTTGGTGTACGATACAAGTCTTTTGGAGTAGGCTGTGTTACTACAGTTACAAATTAGCCTGTAAAAATGATATACAATTTTAAGTTTTCTGATAAATATGAAATGTATTTTTATGACTATGCACTGCAGTGACTTTTTTTTTTATACATATTTTTATGTGCGTGTTACATTTATTCTAGGTACTTTTATGATCTCTGTTAATTTTGTACTCCGGAGAGTGGTCTACAGCATTTATCACAACACTCTAAAATGTTAATGATTTGTATCCATGTTCTCTGGATTCTGGAATATTTGCGTGTTCTTTAGTTGGAAACAAATCTTTGTGTGTGTGTGTGTGTGTGTGTGTGTGTGTGTGTTTGTTTGTACACTGAATATCTTATGCTATGGTTCTATTATTGTTTAAAGGGAATCTGTCACCCCCCCTGGGCAATATCAGACCTCTACTCTGGGCATACAGGGTATAGAAAAGTAAATCTATACTTAACCGTATGGCCAATAGCAGTGGTCTGATTCCAGAGAAATCTTCTTTTTATAAAGTTTCTTCTCCAGAAGCTTGGTGACCAGGGGACGCCAAGCAAACCCCTCCTATCCGCTTATTATGCAGCTAAATTATCATCTCCAACCCCCCACCCCTGTCACTCCCCTCCCTGTGACGTGCCCTGCTGTCTCAACTGACACGCATGCTCATAGCGCCGCTCCCAATGCAAGGGCTGCGGCGCAGTGCGGGCCGGGGAGAAACAAAGCGCGCTCCATGGAAGCTGCGCTTTTCGCATGCGTGGCAGGGGAGACAGCAGGGCACGTCACAGCGCCCTGTGACGTGTCGGGGAGGGGGGGAGATGATAATTTAGCCCAGATGCGGGGATTTAGCTGCATAATAAGTAGATAAGAGGGGTTTGAATGGCGTCCCCTGGATGCCAGCCTCTGGACTAGAAACTTAATAAAAGAAGATTTCTCTGCAATCAGACCTCTGCTATGGGCCATACGGGTAAGTATAGATTTACTTTTCTATTACCTGTATGGCCATAGTAGTGGTCTGATATCGCCCAGGGGGTGACAGATTCCCTTTAAGGAGATGTTGCCAATCTGATGACGTTATTACATTTTCTGACTTGTATGTTTAATTTTAGATTTGCCACGTTAAAGTAAATATGTATGTGTGAGTGTAAAATATCATCTATTATTCTTATTATTTGTTATAACGCCATTTATTCCATGGCGCTTTACATGTGAAAAAGGGGTACACATACAAAAACAACTACAATAATCTTGAACAAAACGTGACGGCGACTGGTACAGGAGGAGCGAGGACCCTGCCCGCGAGGGCTCACAGTCTACAAGGGATGGGTGAGGGTAGAGCTGGTCGTGCAGCGGTATGGTGGAGCGGTGGTTACTGCAGGATGTAGGCTTGTCGGAAGAGGTGGGTCTTCAGGTTTCTTTTGAAAGTTTCCATGGTAGGTGAGAGTCTGATGTGTTGGGGTAGAGCGTTCTTGTGAGGATCGGACGTTGCGTGCAGGTATGTATCGGGAGACTAAGTGACAGGTTGTGGATGGCTTTGTATGCCGTGGTTAGGGTTTTGAACTGGAGTCTCTGGGCAATGGGGAGCCAGTGAAGACATTGACAGAGAGGAGAGGCAGGGGGGAACTGGTGGATTAGTCGGGCAGCAGAGTTTAGGATAGATTGAAGGGGTGCGAGAGTGTTTAGAGGTGAGGCCACAGAGCAGGAGGTTGCAGTAGTGGAGGCGGGAGGTGATGAGGGCGTGCACTAGTGTTTTTGCAGATTCGTGTTTGAGGAATATGCAGATCCTGGAGATATTTTTGAGTTGGCAGGAAGTGGAAAGGGTTTGGATATGTCATTTGAAGGCAAGATCAGAGTCCAGGATTACCCTAAGGCAGCAAGCTTGCGGGACTGGGGAGAGTGAACAGCCATTGATGTTGATACATAGGTCAGGTGGGAGGGGGATGAATGAGATGGTGAAAAAATGATTCAATTCTCTTTTTTTTCCACGTTACGTTTTAGAAATCTAGCATATAAGGCTGAAATAGTGAACAGACATTGTGGGATTTTGGTTAGTAGGGAGGAGATATCTGGTCCAGAGAGGTACTTCTGTGTGTCATCGGCATAGAGGTGATACTGAAAGCCGTGAGACTTTGAGCTGTCCCAGGCCAAAGGTGTAGATGGAGAAGACCAGGGGTCCTAGAACTGAACCTTGGGAGACACTGACAGATGGGGTGCGAGATGAGGAGGTGGTGTGTGAGTGGCAGACACTGAATGTCCTGTCTGTTAGGTATGAAGAGATCCAAGATAGGGCCAAGTCTGTGATGCCAAGAGAGGAGTCTGTAGTAAGAGGGAATGGTCCACTGTGTCGAAGGCAGATGACAGGTCTAGGAGAAGAGGACAGAGTAGTGTCGCTTGGATTTGGTGGTTAGTAGATCGTTGGTGACTTTACTCAGGGCAGTTTCAGTAGAACGGTGCGGTCGGAAGCCAGATTGGAGGCGGTCAAAGAGAGAGCAGGAGGAGAGGTGGGAGGACAGTTCAAAGTGGACATGGTGTTCCAGTAGTTTTGAGGCATAGGGGAGAAGTGATATGGGGCGGTAGGTAGTCAGAGAGGATGGGTCAAGGGAGGGCTTTTTGAGGATAGGTGTGATCGAAGCATGTTTAAAGCATGAGGGGATTATACCAGTTGTGAGTGACAGATTAAGTAAAGGTGGGTTAGGGTTGGGATGAAGACTGTGGTAAGGTTGGGGATGAGGTGGGATGGGATTGGGTCAAGTTCACAGGTGATGAGGTGTGATTTGGAGAGTAAAGAGGAAAGTTGATCTTCCGTAATGGTGGAGAAACTGGTTTTGGAGGAGGATGATTGAGTAGGTATGAGGTGGGGCTGGGGGGACTTCAGGCAAAAGCTTTGTCTGATGGTGTCAATCTTCTGCTTGAAGAGGGAGGCAAAGTCTTCGGCCGAGATGAGAGGAGAGGGAGGAGGCGCTTGTGGGCGGTGGAGAGAATTGAAGGTGTGGAATAGCTGTTTAGGGTTGTGAGACAGGTAGGATATGAGAGATGAGAAGTATGTTTGTTTGTTTTGCTGCAGTGAGTGTGGATTTGAAGGTAGTGAGGGACTGTTTGAATGCGATGAAGTGCTTATTGGAGTGGGACCTTTTCCATCTACTTTAAGCAACCCTGGAGGCCCTTCGCAGTTCTTTTGGTTAGGCTGGTGTGCCAGGGTTGCCTGTTCATTTTGCGAGCTTTGTTATGTGTGAGGGGGCAACCAAATTGAGAGCTGCAGTTGTTGTGGTGTTATATAAAGCGGCAGCTACATCTGTGTCATGTAAGGAACTAATGTCTGTCAGATGGAGAAGGGTTTCAGAGAGTGAGTGTAGGTCAAGGTGTTTGAGATTTCTGCGAGGGTGTGCAAGTTTGTGGAGTGAGCATCGTGGACCTGAAGAAGAGAGGGTAGAGAATGTAAGTAGGTTGTGGTCAGAAAGAGGGAGGGTTGAGTTAGAGAGGTAGACGGGGAACAGAGGCTGGTGAAGATGAGGTCCAGAGTGTGGCCATCTTTGAGTGGCTCCGGAAGACCATTGGGAAAGGTCGAAGGAGGAAGTGAGGGATAGAAGCTTAGAGGAAGCTGAGAGAGAAGTGTCAATGGGGATGTTGAAATCGCCCATGATGATAGTGGGGATGTCAACGGAAAGGAATTGAAGTATGTGCATATATATTATAATGTATTTACATGTTTATTATAATATATAAACGCCATGGAATAAATGGCGCTATAATAATATATATTTCACTTTTAGACTACCCTCTTTTAGCGGCTTTACATTTTTCCATATCAATGAAATTATTGACTTCACAGCTTCTAATAATCTCTGAATCCTCTTTTTTTTTTTTTCTCTTTCTCCTTCTTCGTCTTCTTCTTTATCTCCTTCTTTTTTTTTCTTCTTTTTTCACCTCAAAAATCTCCTTAAGGTTAAGTGCACACGTAGCGTTTTTGATGTGTTTTCGCGGCAGTTTTTCCGCCCGGAAAGGCATCAAAACGCTTGGTAATCGGTCTGCCAGCTAATGCAATGGCAATCCTTATGTGCTGTGCACATGATGCGGAAATTTACGCTCAAGATTGTCATTCCGTTTAAAAGCGCAGCATGTCCTTTCTATGTAGCGTTTCTGCAGCGTTTCTCGCCCATCAACTTTAATTGAACTATATTTATACCTGCGGATTTGCTGTGGTTCAATTAAAGTCAATGGGCGGGAAAGGCTGCATAAACGCACATAGAGTGGCACCCGGGACGACTTGGGAAGACTACTACTTCCATCATCCGACTGCCGCTCCCGCTTATAACAGCGATAGCGGCGCGGTAGAGGGAAGTAGTAGTGTCCTCAGCCGAGCCAAGGCATCATATGTGGGGAAAAAATGCGGGCTCAACACCGGAGCCCACATGACACAACATAAGACGTATATTTAAGTCATATGTCGTGAAGGGGTTTAAAGAAGCAGCATGCTTATTTTTTGGCAGCTTCTACTAGGACACCGCTCACCAGTTTAGAATTTAAATCATAGAAAAAAAGATGACCCCAATACTGCTTCAGACAGAGACTCCTCCTCAGGTAAAGCACTGGAGACTTTTTCCTAAAGCTGCTTTGCCTAGGAACACCTTGGCGGGTGCACATACTCCTCCTGATTTTGGCTTACACATAACGATGTAAAATACTGACCAAATGCAGAACGTGTGAACGTGGCCTAATGTTTATCTCACTGGAGAAAGTGGGGAAATAGTGTGAAATGTAGGTATAAGGCCTCATTCCCTCGCCCTTGTTTAAATACGTGAAAAATGGCCCAGGTGTCATCCGTGTTCAGGATCAGAGTGTTATCCGTGTTTGGTCCATGTGTCCGTTTTTACCATCAGTGTGTCATAAGTATTTTTCACGGTTGCATAAATAAATGACAAAGCTTCTCCTATTCTCTGCAATGTTAAATACGGACTGTATACTGATGCCATCCGTGTGCTGTATGTGTTTTTCACAGACCCGTAGACTTGTATTGGCCCTCTTCATCTGGAAAAAACAGACGCGTCTTCGTGTTTTTTCATTAAGTGAGTCCATGTAAAACTCACAAACCTGTGAATAGGACCATAGTACTTGTTGTGTCTGAAGAAAAAAAAACGGATAAAACTCGTACGTGAAACACTGACGTGTGAATGGGGCCTAATCATAGGCGGATTATAATGAGGGCAATCTGGACTACCGCCCGGGGCCCCGAATCTCCAGGGGGCCCGGGGCTCCGGGGTGTCTATGGCCAGATTGCCCTCATATGTGCGGCACATACCGGCAGACAGTGGGGGGGGGGGGCCCGGACCGCTCCCCCAGCAGCGGCGCACGGCCACTGCTTCTTCTTCGGCCGGGCCAGCACTGCAGCTGTTAACTTCCCTGTGCTGGCCCGGCCGCGTCACTGCTAGGAGACACGGCCCTGTGCGCGGCCGTGTCTCCTAGCTGTGACGTCATGCAGTGCGCACCCGGCCTGCAGTGCTGCACCGGAAAAGAGCAGGAGGACTGGAGCCGAGCCGGGGGATGGTGTGTGTGTGTGTGTGTGTGTGTGTGTGTGTGTGTGTGTGTGTGTGTGTGTGTGTGTAGGCAGATATCATTGTGTGATGTCTGTTTTATATGTATTTTTGTGTTTCAAATGTGTTTATGCGTGTATGTATATGTTTGTGTGCGTGCGTGACTGCGTGCGGCCTCCTGCTGAGTATAGATGGCGCCGTGCGGCCTCCTGCTGTCTCTGGGGGGGCGCCGTGCGGCCTCCTGCTGTCTCTGGGGGGCGCCGTGCGGCCTCCTGCTGTCTCTGGGGGGGCGCCGTGCGGCCTCCCGCCGTGTATAGATGGCGCCGTGCGGCCTCCCGCCGTGTATAGATGGCTACGTGTGCTCAATATTGAGTCATACAATTAGGCTATGTGCCCATGGTGCAGAAATGAAGCAGAAAATTTCTGCAGCATTTCTGCATCTCCCTGGCAGAAAAAACGCATGCGAATTGTACATGCGTTTTTCCTGCGAAATACATGCGGATTCACATGCTGATTGACAAGCGCTTCAAGCGATTTTAGCATCACTTGGAAAGTGTTTGACAACTTGGTCACACTATATAAATCCATACAAACAGCATGGATTTATATAGTGTGACCCAAGAGAATGGTTAAAAATAAAAAAATAAACCTATACTTGCCTTCCGATGGCCCGGCGTGTGTTGCTGCTCTCCTTCCTGGCTGCCAGCTGATAGCGGGACACTGCACTGAAAGACCTGCCGTTACATGACTGTGACGTCAGCGCAGGTCCTTCAGTCCTGCCTGCACAGGGAAGGAGACGAGGGGCCGTGGGAAGGTGAATATAATCTTTATTTTTTATTTTATTCTTGTTTTTACAGTTTCTATGGTACCTGGGTGTGGAGGAGAGTCTTCTCTTCTCCACACTCGGGTACCATCCGCACATTAGAACGCGCCAATTACGCAAGTACAGATGCAGTCTTGCGGAATTGGCGCGTTCTAATGCAAGTCAATGGCGGCGAAAACGCAGCACTTCCGCAAAATAATTGGTAGTGCTGCATTTTTTTCCCCAATGATAATCCGCAGCGGAAATTTCCGCAGCATGTGCACAGCACATGCGGATTATCATTGGGGAACATGGCAGGCCTTCTACCATGCGTTTTTAATGCGTTTCCGCAGCTGCGGAAACGCATTAAAAACGCATCGTGGGCACACAGCCTTAATGTAAGGCTATGTGCCCACGATGCAGAAATGCTCCTGATTTTTTCCTGAGCGTTTCTGCATCTCCCTGGCAGAAAAAACGCATGCGGATTGTACATGCGTTTTTCCTGCCAGGGACATGCGGAAGTGAAGCGTTCTTCACATGCATTTCCGCATGCGGGTTGACAAGCGCTTTCCAAGCGATTTTAGCATCACTTCGAAAGCGCTTGACAACTTGGTCACACTCCATAAATCCATGCAACCGGCATGGATTTATATAGTGTGACCGTAAAAGAATGGTAAAAAATAAATATATACTTACCTTCTGATGGCCTGCCGACGTCAGCGGTCGCGTGACCCGTCACATGACTAAATGACGTCACGGCAGGTCCTTTTCAGACCATCGCGAGCTGCCGGCAAGCCAGGTCGCATCGGTTAAAGACACCGAGGGCCATCAGAAGGTAAGTATAATATTTATTTTTTATTTTATTCTTTTTTTTACAGGTTCTATGGTACCCGGGTCCGGAGGAGAGTCTCCTCTTCTCCAAACCCGGGTACCATCCGCACATTGAAACACATGGATTCTGCATGTACAGATGCAGTGATGCGGATTCCATGCGTTCTAATGCAAGTAAATGGCGGCGAAAACGCCGCGCTTCCACAAAATAATTGATAGTGATGAGGATTTTTCCGCAATGATAATCCGCAGCGGAAATTTCCGCAGCATGTGCACAGCACATGCGGATTATCATTGGGGAACATGGCAGACCTTCTACCAAGCGTTCTTTAAGCGTTTCTGCAGCGGAATTGCTTAAAAAGCGCATATTGGGCACACAGCCTAAAAAAAATTAATATAATTAATATTGTGCCAAATTAATTTCACGTGAACTATCACATGATCTATCACAGGGGATCATGTGACATGTCACGTGATACATCAGGTGTGTGTGTGGGGGGGGGGAGGGGGCGCGCCTTCTAAACTGCCCGGGGGCCTTGCTACTCTTAATCCACCCCTGGGCCTAATAGATGGTTACATTTGTATTTAAAAGAAACAGACGTATGTAAATGGATATTCAGGTATTTAAACCTAAATTGTGCATTTATCTTCAGCATAATAATCTTTTTATTTATATAGCGCCAACATATTCCGCAGCGCTTTACAATTCACAGACATTACGGGCACTGTCCCCATTGGGGCTCACAATATAAGTTCCCTATCAGCATGTATTTAAGTGAACTAGATGGACCTGTCCATTGGCAGTGAGAATAGTAGTTGGATAGTACAGTCATGGCCAAAAGTATTGAGAATGAGACAAATAGTAATTTTTCCAAAGTTTACTGCTTCATTTTTTGTAATGGCAATTTGCATATACTCCTGAATGTCAAAGAGTGATCAGCTTAACAGCAATTACTGTACTTGCAAAGTCAATATTTGCCCAGAAAATGAACTTTAACCCCCAAAACACATTTCAACATCATTGCAGTCCTGCCTTAAAAGGAGCAGCTAACATCGTTTTAGTGATTGATCCATTAACACAGGTGTGGGTGTTGATGAGGACAGGGCTGGCGATCAATCAGTCATGATTAAGTAAGAATGACATCACTGGACACTTTAAAAGGAGGCTGGTTCTTGGTATCATTGTTTCTCTTCAGTTAACCATGGTTATCTCTAAAGAAACACGTGCAGCCATCATTGCACTGCACAAAAATGGCCTAACAGGGAAGAGTATCGCAGCTACAAAGATTGCACCTCAGTCAACAATCTATTGCATCATCAAGAACTTCAAGGAGAGAGCTTCCATTGTTGTCAAAAAGGCTCCAGGGCGCCCAAGAAAGACCAGCAAGCGCCAGGACCGTATCTTAAAACTGTTTCAGCTGCGGGATCGGACTACCAGCAGTGCCGAGCTTGCTCAGGAATGGCAGCAGGCTGGTGTGAGTGCTTCTGCACGCACTGTGAGGCGGAGACTCTTTGAGCTAGGGCTGGTTTCAAGGAGGGCAGCAAAGAAGCGACTTCTCTCCAGAAAAAACATCAGGTACCGACTGATATTCTGCAAAAGGTACAGGGAGTGGACTGCTGAGGACTGGGGCAAAGTCATTTTCTCTGATTAATCCCCTTTTCGATTGTTTGGGACATCTGGAAAACAGCTTATTCGGAGAAGAAGAGGTGAGCGCTACCACCAGTCTTGTCTCATGCCAACTGTAAAGCATCCTGAAACCATTCATGTGTGGGGTTGCTTCTCAGCCAAGGGAATAGGCTCACTCACAGTCTTGCCTAAAAACACAGCCATGAATAAAGAATGGTACCAGAATGTTCTCCAAGAGCAACTTCTCCCAACTGTCCAAGAGCAGTTTGGCGCCCAACAATGCCTTTTCCAGCATGATGGAGCACCTTGCCATAAAGCAAAGGTGATAACTAAATGGCTCATGGAACAAAACATAGAGATTTTGGGTCCATGGCCTGGAAACTCCCCAGATCTTAATCCCATTAAGAACTTGTGGTCAATCATCAAGAGACGGGTGGACAAACAAAAACCAACAAATTCTGGCAAAATGCAAGCATTGATTATGCAAGAATGGACTGCTATCAGTCAGGATTTGGTCCAAAAGTTGATTGAGAGCATGCCAGGGAGAATTACAGAGGTCTTGAAGAAGAAGGGGCAACACTGCAAATATTGACTTGCTGCATTAACTCATTCTAACTGTCAATATAACCTATTGGTACTCATAATATGATTGCAATTATATTTCTGTATGTGATATAAACATCAGACAAACACTAATAAAAACCAGACGCCAGCAGATCATGTGAAAATATAATTTTGGTGTCATTCTCAAAACTTTTGGCCATGACTGTACTTGCATGCAACCATGTCCACCGTTCTGGGACAGGAATAATTGCTCTGCAGACAGTTGCAACAAGCCAACCTGTTTCTGAAGTCTGTAATTGGGGGGGCCGACACTGGATAATGTGCCTGCAGGATGTGATTAGACAGGACATAAAGTGCTTCCATGTTTCCTATTATTCCAAACATGTCTTGTCTACAGCTGTAACATATAAGAGGTAAATGGCAATCAATACTATAAAAACATGTAGGTAAATCAGACGGTACGGTGACAATCTTACTATTAAAGGATGACAATTTAATTGATATTCTGATACCGTTCATCAGAAACTGCAAGTATTTCAGTTTTAGAAATGTGGTGTCTCCTGGCTGATAAGAAACCATCTAACTGTTGCCATTTTAGGATTTCTTTTTTTTCCAAGGGTCTGATCTAACAATAAAAGGAATACTTACTGTTAACTAATGTATGACCATGTGCATCCTTCTAAAATGGGTCAGATTCACCATCCCCCCCCCCCCCCCAAACATTTCTTCTAAATGGAAAACGTGCTAGTAGCTTTGATTTTTTTTTTTTGTGCCTTGAATGCAAAAAGTGCCATCGTTTTGTAAAATGGCAATAAATCATGCGCTAAAAAAAATATCTAGTGTACGTGAATTCACTCCAGGAGGGACCGGAGTAAATATGCAATAAATTTAGCAAAAACATTGAGACCCCACAGTGATGAGCAAAAAAAAACCTCTAAACACACAAAATGTTTAAAAAAGTTGCAAATTGAAAGAATTGGGTGCAAATAAATAAAAAAAAAAGGCAAAAAGTAGACAAAGGCGCAAATACACTAATGAAACTGGTTCTTGTGGTTGTGTGTGAAAAGTACAGCTATATATTCTTTATATCACAAAAAGGATCTTTCCTCATATGAATGAATGTTGGTGTGTGTGAACAGGACCTTCATATTATCTTAGTTTTATGATCCTATACTGTTACAGCACTTTATGGATTTTTCTCAACAGTTTAAAAAGCTACATAAATCCTAGCAATCGCCCTGGCTGAAAAGCATTGTAAAAACAGCAATCATTATTTATGCTAGTTACTAAGTGTGCGATCAACCACCCAATTCTAAGTAATACGCAGTTTTTTGGGTTTGCATCAGGTGTCTGTACTGGTACTTTCATGGCTGATAATGTCATTATTAATAACAATATTTTCATTAAAGATGGATATTTTACGAATTAAAGGGGTATTCCCAACTCCAAGGTCCTATTCCATGTAGTAGGTGTAATAATATTAGCAAATACCTCCAATTAGAAATGTAGTATAGTATTTTTGATTCGATATGTCACTTACCTCATGTGCAGGCATCACAGGACCTTAGGTATCCATGGTTACGACCACTAGCAGCTAGCTAACTGTCACTTTATCAGTGGACGTAACCATGGATACCTGAGGTCCTGCAATGCCTGCACAGGAGGAAAGAGACATAGCCAATCAAAAAAACTATACTACATTTCTAATTGGTGGTATTTGCTAATATTATTATTATTATTACACCTACTACAGTCATGGCCAAAAGTTTTGAGAATGACACCAAAATTATATTTTCACATGATCTGCTGGCCTCTGGTTTTTATTAGTGTTTGTCTGATGTTTATATCACATACAGAAATATAATTGCAATCATATTATGAGTACCAATAGGTTATATTGACAGTTAGAATGAGTTAATGCAGCAAGTCAATATTTGCAGTGTTGCCCCTTCTTCTTCAAGACCTCTGTAATTGTCCCTGGCATGCTCTCAATCAACTTTTGGACCAAATCCTGACTGATGGCAGTCCATTCTTGCATAATCAATGCTTGCATTTTGCCAGAATTTGTTGGTTTTTGTTTGTCCACCCGTCTCTTGATGATTGACCACAAGTTCTCAATGGGATTAAGATCTGGGGAGTTTCCAGGCCATGGACCCAAAATCTCTATGTTTTGTTTCATGAGCCATTTAGTTATCACCTTTGCTTTATGGCAAGGTGCTCCATCATGCTGGAAAAGGCATTGTTGGGCGCCAAACTGCTCTTGGACGGTTGGGAGAAGTTGCTCTTGGAGGACATTCTGGTACCATTCTTTATTCATGGCTGTGTTTTTAGGCAAGACTGTGAGTGAGCCGATTCCCTTGGCTGAGAAGCAACCCCACACATGAATGGTTTCAGGATGCTTTACAGTTGGCATGAGACAAGACTGAATAAGCTGTTTTCCAGATGTCCCAAACAATCGAAAAGGGGATTCATCAGAGAAAATGACTTTGCCCCAGTCCTCAGCAGTCCACTCCCTGTACCTTTTGCAGAATATCAGTCGGTCCCTGATATTTTTTCTGGAGAGAAGTGGCTTCTTTGCTGCCCTCCTTGAAACCAGCCCTTGCTCAAAGAGTCTCCGCCTCACAGTGCGTGCAGAAGCACTCACACCAGCCTGCTGCCATTCCTGAGCAAGCTCGGCACTGCTGGTAGTCCGATCCCGCAGCTGAAACAGTTTTAAGATACGGTCCTGGCGCTTGCTGGTCTTTCTTGGGCGCCCTGGAGCCTTTTTGACAACAATGGAAGCTCTCTCCTTGAAGTTCTTGATGATGCGATAGATTGTTGACTGAGGTGCAATCTTTGTAGCTGCGATACTCTTCCCTGTTAGGCCATTTTTGTGCAGTGCAATGATGGCTGCACGTGTTTCTTTAGAGATAACCATGGTTAACTGAAGAGAAACAATGATACCAAGAACTAGCCTCCTTTTAAAGTGTCCAGTGATGTCATTCTTACTTAATCATGACTGATTGATCGCCAGCCCTGTCCTCATCAACACCCACACCTGTGTTAATGGATCAATCACTAAAACGATGTTAGCTGCTCCTTTTAAGGCAGGACTGCAATGATGTTGAAATGTGTTTTGGGGGTTAAAGTTCATTTTCTGGGCAAATTATTGACTTTGCAAGTACAGCAATTGCTGTTAAGCTGATCACTCTTTGACATTCAGGAGTATATGCAAATTGCCATTACAAAAAATGAAGCAGTAAACTTTGGAAAAATTACTATTTGTCTCATTCTCAATACTTTTGGCCATGACTGTACATATTGGGATAGGATCTTGGAGATGGGAATACCCCTTTTAAAATGAATACCATAAGTACAATTTCATTGCAAGTGATGTTACAGATGAAAAATAGTACTCTCTTGCTACAAATCTGCTCAAATAATAATAATAATTAATAATAGAATAAAAAAAACAAACAAAAAAAACCGTCTCGGGTGATTGTTGTCATCAGTGCCACAGAAATTAATGGTGTGGTAGCCAAATAGTATACTTCTGCCTCTTTCCTGTTTCAGAATTGGTGGGAGTCCCACTGTTTAGACCCCCAGATGTATGTAGGTGACGGATGTATTTAGTGGGAAGACCGCTTTACATTGAGAGTAGCTTATTAGATGCTAAACTGTAGCATGATCCATGTATTTACCCCAGTTTTGTGGCTGTACATACATGATGTTTTGGCCATATACCCTATTTCTGAAGCTTGAAGCCCCTACATAACTTTATCTAACACGTGTCTGTGTGGTTTTTTGTTAGAATTTCCTGCCACTAATTTACAGTAGAATTAATAGTACATACATATACCCTATAGAAAATTCTGTCCAATACTGCATGGAATAGACCATTGCACTATTCCCATGGTGGACCAGTATTGAAGAGTACAAAGACAACAGGGCTTGGACCAAGGAGCATTGGTAGGGTATATAAGATGCGTATACAATTGTCAAAATGGACAGAAAAAATGTGCCCTTCTTCCACCATATCCACTGCTTTTATTAAAAGATAGGATTATTGAGTAATATTTAAAATTAATGTTTTATAGCCGCGTGTGGATTTTCCAATATTTCTCTCATAATTAAAAGCACCACTCCTCAGCGCTGATATTTTTGCAGAAGTTGCATTGACCTTACTTGTGACAGGGACAGCCACCACAATTGTTTAAAAGCTAGCCCAGAAGCCACCTAAACATGTTTCACTGTTGATTTGGCTTCTTCAGGAGTGCAGGAGCTTATACAGAGGCTTCAAGCACTTGTTTCTCTGATGAAGTCGAATTAGCGGTAAAATACATTGGTTAGGCAGTTTTAACAATAATTTTGGATGGCCCTGGAATAAGTAAGGTCAACACAACTGTTTCAGCAATGTGAAAGTTGAAGAATAGAGCTGTCAGACAGTACATTGGATACTTCGCACTACTCATTTTAAATATCAAATATAAGTGATGTTTTAGCAATGCAAATATTAAATATGGTGACAGAAGGTTAACATGTTTCTGTCCATACTGGTTTACCCACTAGTATTAATCTTGTGTTCTTTTTTTTTTTTTGTTTGTTTTCTCCATGTTTCCCCTCCATGGTGTTAATAATGTATGCAAGCCCATATGTACCGGTACTCGTATATTGCATATTACTACAGCAAGTTTGTTCATGATATTTGGATTACTTCTGCACTCTGGACCCTTTTGTTGTGGATTATGAAATAGGTTAAGGGTATGTGCATACGGCGTCTTTTAGACATTGGCATACCCCTTTTAGTTTTTCAGGAAAAAGACCACTGATGTCTTAGTTTTTGCACTGTTATTTCAACAGCTCCGCCGCTGGAAAGTGGACATATGCACAGCATGAGATTTTTACATTGCGGTGTATTATGTTCACTCTTTGTAGCAGTTTTTAACACATTTTCAGCCAGGTTTAAGTCAGAATCTGCCTGAAAAACAAGTTTGTGGGAACATACCCTAAGGGCTCATTTTTCACCGTGAAAAAAAAAAAAAACGGTCCGATGTTGTTCCTGAAAAGTCGGACAAGTGTTATGCGAGTACAATGCGATTTTTCTCGCTTGGCATCCGAGTGACACCCGAATGACATGCGAGTGCAATCAGTATGCAATGCGATTTTAACATTATCTTTTACATAGAGTAATTCTCTGTCAATTAAAAGAGTTTTCAAAGGAAATATTCTTCTAAACATGGATAGAAATATGTGATTGAGATATATAATCAGTTATTTGCGTGTGTAGCTTACTGTACATGTATTTTATTAATTTCTGAAAAAAATGGCATGGGGGTCCCCCGAAACTTTATTAGCCAGCAGAGGGAAAGCGGACAGCTGGGGGCTGATGTTTATAGCCTGGGAAGGGGGTAATATCCATGGAGCTTCCTAGGCTATTAATATCAGCTCACAACTGTATACTTAGCCTTTACTGGTTATTAAAATGGGTGACACCCCCCCCCCCCAAAAAAAAATATGACGTGGGGTCCCCCCTATTTTAATAACCAGAAAAGGCTAGGCGGACAGCTCCATTCTGATACTAATAGCCTAGGAAGGGGCCATGGATATTTGCCCCCTTCCAGACTCAAAACATCGGCTTTCAACTGCCCCAGAAAAGGAGCCTCCTTAAGATTCACCAGTTCTGGCACTTAGCCTCCGCTTTTCTCACTAGCCCTGGTGCGGTGGCAAGTGGGGTAATAGGGCTGGGGTTGCTGACAGCTGACATCAAGCCCAGGGGTTAGCAATGGAGAGGTGTCTATAAGACGCCCCCATTACTAACCCCATAGTCAAATTGTAAATAAACATCCAGAATAAAATCCTTTATTTGAAATAATGACAGACTCCTTTATTGAAACAAAAAAAAAGTTATACTCCCCTTTACGCCTAATCTACTGATGCCCATGTCCTCTGTAAAAGATTAAAAATAAAAAAACACCATATTCCTCACCTGTCCGATGAGAAGATATTCAGTTTGTCCCTTGACACGTCTCTGCTACATCTATATGGCAGAGTGAATGGTCGCATAATGCGACCATCCAGCGTGACATGCAGCAGAGTAACTGAGCTGCGCGTGCTAGTGCAGCTCAGTGACTCGTGGTGATGGGAATAAGTTGATTGGAGTTCAGAGCCAATGAACTCTGTTAACCTAACTGATGTCAGCACGAGCGCCGTCAGAACTTTCCCACACAGCTCATGCCGACGTCATTGAGTTGAACGGAGTTCATTGTCTCTGAACTCCACTCACCTTATTCCCATAGGGGGCCAATATCTATGGCCCCTTCCTAGGCTATTAATATCAGCCTGCAGCTCTCTGCCTAGCCGTTGCTGGTTGTTAAAATAGGGGGGACCCCACTTTTGGTTTTTTGTTTTAATAATTAGTGAAGGCTAAGAATGCAGCTGTGAGATGATATTTAATAGTCTGGGAAGCTTCCTAGGTATTACCCCCTTCCCAGGCTATAAACATCAGCCCCTAGCTGTCCGCTTTCCCTCAACTGGTTAATAAAAATTTGGGGGACCCCACTCCATATTTTTTTTTCTGTTATTTATTAATAAAATACTTGTACAGCAAGCTACACACGCACAGTACTAACTATATAGGTCACTGACATCTTTCAATCTATTTTATGTATAAATATCTATTCTTTCTATTCTATTGTGACAGGTCACGCTGTGGGTTCACTGTACGTGTCTGATGAATTGTCGGGTTTTATATGAGATGACTGAGTAAAAATTGTGTACACACAGACACACGCGCACACACACACGCGCACACACACACGCACACACACACACACACACACACACACACACACACACACACACCCATAGACTTGCATTAGCGAGTCTCATCCAATATGCTACAATGGTCACATGTTATCTACTCTCATGACTGTTGGCGCTAATCACTGGCCTCATCATTGTACAGCATGAGAACAGTGATGCCAGTGATTGGCTGCTGCAGTAAAGTGGGTACAGAGCGGTGCATAGAAGTAACCAGGGATTGGCATCTAAAGTTTTATAAAAAAAATAAAAAAAAGTATATTTAAATAAGCTTTATGGGATCAGCAGAAAATAGGATAATGTATTTATGAATATGGTCTATTTGACATGCTGGCTAGAATTTTTCATTTTTATTTTTTTTTTATATTTAAAGCCTCTATTTAGGTGTGTAACTATGACTACAGAGTAGCACAAGGTAAGTGAGTTTTTGTGGTATAGTTAGATTTTTATATAAGTGGTCACGTCAAGAATGCACCAAATTGATTTAATAAGTCCAAGTTAATTATGGAAGAAAGAGAAAAGCATTTGTTCTGTTTGACCTTGGAACTAAAGGACATTTCTTCAGTGATTTCACACGAATGAGTTGCAGACCATTAAAATAAGAAACATGTGTGACTTGGATCCTATTACATATAATGGATGGAGTGAAAACAACAATGTTGCATTTCTTTTTGTATACGTTTTATATTGGAATTAGAAGAAAATGCTGCTAAAGGTTTAAAGCAGAAATCAAACTAAATGGTAATTAGATTTTTTCTTTTTACTAAATTTGAAATTGTAATTTTTTAGGGAAGGGATAAGTGGAGATGTTGAAACCAGTAGCTATTTAAAGAGTAACCATCGTTTTAATTTGTATTTCATAAATCCATAGTACACATGAAAATAAGCAACTGTGTAATATATCTTATCAGAGGAATCTGCTTCTTTCTCTGCCAGAATTGATCAGTCATTATCAAAATTCTCAATTCTGAGATAAATCTGTATTCAGTGAAGACTTTCCCATTACTGAGATGGGAGATGGCAGCTGCTACTGATGGGATTCTATAGCCATACCAAAAACAAAAAAACGTGCCAGGACAAAATAATAATTGATTTAAAATTAATGACCTTTATTAAATACAATTCTAAAAACACATATCATAAAATAGCAAATTACAGACACATGGACAAATTAGTGGATGAGCTACTGTAGGATCCCCAGTAATATAAAGATTCTCAATCACACATATATATATGTATGTGTGTATGTATATGCATATATAATATACTTGTGTACGTATGTATGTATGTGTGTGTGTGTATATATATATATATATATATATATATATATATATATATATATATATATATATAATCTCTTATATACCTTTCATAAGAAGGTATTTAAGAAGGTAATAAGGATAAACCTGACATAGTCACCCAATGGCTATGACCATATATACCAATGGACATAGAGGAGTTATATGAAGTACAGCCTGCAGATACACATGGCAAACAGTATCCGGTATAAAGTGTAATGACTAGTAAAAATCAGGATATGTTTTTATTTCCTGAAGGAGTGGGTTATACTTAGAAAATTGTAGTAAAATAAAAAAACATTATTTTTTTTTTATTATCTCTGGCGTTAGACGTTTCTTAATCAGCCGGCAGCGCGGATATAGACCACATACCTTCCATTTTTTAAGACTCCATAATGTGTAAGGGCTCAACATTGACCCGAATCTGTTCAGGATACAGGTTATGCTACATCTACAAATGTGAATCCAGATTGGTCTCCTGGTGAGTGAGTCGCTCATTACTTGTCACCTGCATTGGGAGGTTCATTATGGGACAGATAATTCAGTTCCATGGTGGCTTTTGGTCTCTTACAGTGCGTTGTAAAATTGTGACAGTTTTTCCCAAATAAAGTATCATCAACTTGTACTCAATCTGTCATTTTGACCATGTCTGGATTTTTGTGCTTGTTATTTTGTAATTTTTTTTTCCTATTGAAGCAGCATTGAGGCTGCCCTCAAGTAATACCACATTTGTACCCCAACTCTTCGAAAGCCTAACACTGGCTGCAGTTTTCAGAGGTTGTCATATGACCCCTCCAAAAATGTAGCTGCTATTACCTGTACAAATCAGAACTGTGCCCTGGGCAAGTTCCACATTGGGTTTCTGTATCAAAACTGGGAAAAGTGACCTTGTTGAGCAAAGCCACCTTTTAAGTGATCCTCCTGGGTCCTCTTGCTATCAAGACGTCAACAATATCCATTTAGTGTGGCTTCAGTACCCACACCCCCATTGATTGGCTGTTTTCAGGTCTGGATGCATGTAAACCATGAATGAACTGCCACTGCTAGTTGGAAATATTTAATTTTAAAACATCTATTTATATATAATTTTATTTATTTTTTTTTAGAAAAGCTATTGAAGCTCCCCGCCCCTCTTCTAATGCAGCATATAAAATGTGTGTATACAGATCCTACTTTGTTCTTACCTGGCTCAAATTTCTAATCTACAAAAAACAACCCTACTGTAGTGTATTTGAAATCCAGGCACATATGTACAAAACAAAATATATCAGCATTTGTGGTGTAATGTGATTTTGCATGCTTGTGATTCATAAAAAAATCTTTACGGTTTCTTTTTAGTCTAGTATCCTTTTATTTTGTGTAATGCTGGTTAATCTCCAAGAAGCAACGAAGCCTGAGGAAGAATAAAATGGAAAACACATTGCACAATCTCTTCAGCTGTCGCTGGGTTCACAGCCTTACTCTTGTCCTTCCAAGTTTATAATAATTATTACAGTCATGTACAAAAAGGAATGAATTTACCCCAGATACACTTATAGCCCGTTGTGTTATGACTGGTAGAACACAGTGATTATTTCACAGATATTTCTGAGACGTATATTAGTGGATCTGTTACCGAATTTCACAATACAAACTACAAATATTATATTTCTTAGACCTGATATGGATGCTGGTAATCCATGTCAGAATGTTTGTATAATCCTTTATAGAAGTTTTAATTCAGTCACTGCCCACCTAGCCTGATTGACACCACCTCAGTGTCCCTCTTCCCTGTTGAGATCTCAGGCTGCTCAGTACATGCTACAGCTGTCATGCTGGGTGGAGACTGCATACACTTGGACTCAGGGTCGGACTGGGGTGCCTAGGGCCCACCAGGGGAACTGACTCTAGGGGCCCGCACTACAGCCCACCATAAACGGTTTTATTACTTGTTATGCTTGTCTATAATGCACTATAGTTACATGATTGGCCGCGCTGTGGAGCACTGAGCGGCAGGACTTTGTTCGAACAGTCATTCCGTACTGCCAGAGTCCCTTTAATGGTAACTTGTCACCTTGAAAAACTATATTTATCTGCAGATATAGGGGTAATCTGCAGGTAAATAGGGTTTAAAGCCTGGTTAGACGGCTTAATGGAAAAGCGTTGGCTACACGGAGAAAATTACATTTTATTCTCCCTGCCGCCACTCACTTCCTGTCATAGGATCGGTGCAAGGAGGGAGACATTACAGTCACTGCGAACTACAAAGTGAGGGTGCTGCAATAACGTCCGGCACCTGGATTGTGACACTTCCATGGAGCCCAACCCCAGGCTGAGCTTCATTGAACGACTAACATGGCAGCAGCACCTGGTAACTAGTGCTGAGCGAGAATGGTCAGATAAGGTGTGATCCCAGCATGCTCAGGTGTTATCCAGGTATCTTGTAGTGCTCTGCTAATATGCTCGAGTCCCCAGGGTAGCATGTTTTGCGGCGGTAGACAGACGCAACACATGCAGGAATTGCCTGTTTGTTAGGTAATCCCTGCATATGTTGCTTCTGTCTACCGCCGCAAAACATGTTACCGCAGGGACTCGAGCATATTAGCAGAGCACTACAAGATACCTGGATAACACCCGAGCATGCTGAGATAACACCTTGTCCGACCACGCTCACTCAGCACTACTGGCAACCCATCGGCAACCTGCAACTGCGTCACAGGGGGCAGAAGGGAGCAGGTGACTGCATGCAGCAGTTAGCTAAATGCTGCTGTCAGTGATTGACAAGGGCACTTAAATACTCAAAACAGCAGCAATCAAGGCGAGCTCTGATCACTGCTGTTACAGGCAGACGCCGGCTATGTAACACAGCCGACATCTGCCTGGTATGGAGCAGGCTCAGCTCCTGAACCCGCTCCATACAAGTACAACCCTATGGTTATGACAAGGTTAGCAAATTTCACTTGTCTGTTCCTAAATGTGGAAAGACAAATGGAATTCCCTAACACATGTGAGTGAGTCCTAATAGATTTAGTAAAGGTGCCTCAAGCATATGAATGTTATTACACACCACAATGGACTCTTACATACACGCATCTTACAAAATACATATTATTCCAGATACGTAGACGAGCGCAAACACGCACACACACGCAGACGAGCGCAAACACGCAGAAGCGCACACACACGCAGAAGCGCACACACACGCAGACGCGCACAAACACGCAGACGCGCACAAACACGCAGACGCGCACAAACACATCAGTACATGAATACATCATCTGAACCACCATCATTTGTAATGTCAGGTCAGCCCCATATATCTTTGTATCACATAAACCTACAACTCCCAGTATGTAACTAACAATAGAGATACTGGGAGTTGTTATCAGTCATCATCAGACTGCGGACCATACAGGAACCACAGTACTGATGAGACGCAGGCAGGATCACAAATGAACATTTACATCCAGGTATCTTACCTGAGACGGCTTCTCTGATTAGAGTCGTTCTCTCTCTTTTCGTCTCCCTCTTGTCCAGTCTCCATGATGACTTTTCTCATCCACAGCTCGTCTCTGCAGACTTCCATCTTCTCCGGTCTTCTGCAGATCATCCCCACACGATGCCCTTAAAGATAGCAGTGTCATTATAATGCTCCTGAATAAAAATATCTACACTGAGCCCCTGAATAAACCTAACTCTTACAATACTCCCTGCACAAAAAAATGACATACACTGTATCCCTCTTATGGTACCTGCTCTCCACACTGTCCTCTCTTTACCATACTGGGCCCCCTCTTCACACTGTCCTCTCACACTGTGCCCCCCCTAAACTGCCCAGTCTCTATACTGTGCCCCTTCATCACACTCCCCCCTCCTCAGCATACTGTTCCCTCCTTGCTGTGCCCTCACACTGTTCCCCCCATACTGCCGCATCTCTATACCTTCCCCCACACTACCTAGTCTCTGTGCTGTGTCACCTCACACTTTTCTCCCGCCATACTGTCTCCTCACACTATTCCCCTACTCTCCATACTGTTTCCTCATACATCCCCATTCTGTTCCCGCACCCATTCCCACCCCTTCCCTAGTTCACCATACTGTTTCTTCACACATCTCCCCATTCTGTCTCCTAAAATTTCTCTCCCATCTCTCTCCAAATATAATAAATCTTCGGAAGAGCACACAGACATGCAGAAGCACGCTTACACACACAAAAGCGCACACAGACACATACTAAGGGCTCTTTCACACGTCAGTACATGCGGTGACCGTTTCCACACGTACCAGAGACACTGACACACGTAGACCCATTCACATGAATGCGTATGTGCACATGTCAGTGTGTTTCCACTTTCTACAGACCATGTGGTGTCCGTGGGCAAAACACGCTGACATGTCTGTTTTTTACCTGCTGTCCAGACCGCAAAAAGTCCCGCACACTGATGACAGCACCCGGTGCTTGGGAAGAGCGCTGAGCGCTGCCCTCATCATAGATCCCTGCAGGCGCTGCGATCAGTACCAGCAGGGTCAATGATGAGAGTAATAGTCTATACAAGCTGTGTCCAACTGTAAAAAGAATAAAATAAAAAAAACCTTATACTAACCTCTACTAAGTGTCACCCACTGTAATCCGTGCGAGCGCTCACGCCGAGGAGAATGTCTCCTGCAGCTAGTGGGCTCCGGAGCTGCGCTCAACAAGCGGTGCCCTGTCATTCACTAAGCGCAGCTCTGGAGCAAGCTCGCTGCAGAAGTCATTCTCCTCGGCGTGAGCGCTCGCACGGATTACAGCAGGTGACACTTAGGAGAGGTGAGTATAAGGATTTTTTTATTTTATTCTTATTTTTACAGTTGAACACGGACACGGTGGGAGTAGACTACTACTCTCATCATTGACCCCGCTGCTGCTGATCACAGCGCCTGCAGGGATCTATGATGAGGGCAGCGCTCAGCACCCGGCTCTTGGGAACAGCGCTAACTGTATACTGATTCCCAAGCGCCAGTATGTGTCACTTGGATGACACACAGGTGGACACGGATATTTCCAGTCCCGTAAATATCAGGACATGTGAAAGAGCCCTAATATACACACGCAGATACACATACTCACAGAAATGGGGACAAGTACACACACGGGCAAGCACACACAGAAATGCACAGACACACTCAGACAATCACACACAAAAATGCAGACACGCAGGGAAGCACACACACACGTATGTGTGAAGACACATAAACACACAGGCATACACAATGGACACACACAGGCATATACACACACACCGGCATATACACACACACACATACAGGCATACACACACACACACACACACACACACACACACACACACACACACAGGAATATAAACACACACACAGGCATATAAACACACTGTACACACACACATACACTGTACACACACACACAGGTATATACACACACACAGGCATATACACACTGTACACACACAGGCATATACACACACTGTACACACACAGGCATATACACACACTGTACACACAGGCATATACACACACTGTACACACACACACAGGCATATACACATACTGTACACACACAGGTATATACACACTGTACACACACACACAGGCATATACACACACACACACACAGGCATATACACACACAGGCATACACACACACTGTACACACACAGGCATATACACACACAGGCATATACACACACACACACACTGTACACACACACACAGGCATATACACACACTGTACACACACACATGCAGGCATATACACACACACTGTACATACACACACAGGCATATACACACACACTGTACACACACAGGCATATACACACACTGTACACACACACATGCAGGCAGCATATACATAAAAATCCATACAAACACACAAATATTACAGTACCTTGGCTTGTCTCCAGCCCACAGACACGCTCCTAATGTGGGAGACTGCAGTGCAGGGCGCGCTGTGACGTCACTTTTAGCAGACGTGCTTCCCTGTCTGCTGAGTGTGACGCTGCAGTGCAGCCCCTGCTCTCCTGCTCCCAGGCCCCTCCCGCTACTGTCCTGGGCATCGCGTCGGTGAAAGTGCGTGCGCGCGCCCTTAAAGGGCCCACGACCACTTTTTTTTTTTTTTTTTTAAATTCTTCAGTTCCCTCTGCATGGGGCCCGGGGCCCACCGGGAAATTTCCCGGCGCCCCGCCAGGCCAGACCGAGCCAGTTGGACTCATGAGTGATTTCATTCTATAGCCGGGCTCTTATTTAATATCAGATTTATAAAAGCTTTAAAGCAGATCTGCCACCAGATTTCACAATACAGAACATTTAGTACGAGACCTAATAAGTAAAAGAAAATAATGGCCACTACTGTTTATAGTGTGGTGGACATTTCCAATTATGTCCCATTATAAGTATTTATCCTAAGGCTGATGTTTAAATGTGCCATAGCCGTATGCTAATTACTGCAGAAGGGTCAGCGGTAATTCCGATCTACCTTACAGTCACACTGGCCTTCTCATTCCCTACTTGACAGATGTTCCTCTGGCTGTGATTTGTCATCACAAACCACCTTTTAGTGGCTTCCAGCGCAAGTGCGGTGAAGCCTATACCAATAGTCTTTCATTGTCTAATGAGGTGGCGATGGAGTGGGCAGAGGGACATCAGTCTAGCCTAGAGAAGGCTGGCCAGTGTGACTGTTCACTCGAGGGGAGCTACCACCATGACACTTAAGCAGTAATTACCTCAAACATGTGTTTTAGGATAAGACAGGAAGATTTGTATAGCGACCTGTTTAGTAATGGCTGATTAAAAGGTCCTGATAGGTTCCCTGTAATGTAATTTCTCAAACTTGTTTTGGTACATTTTTTTTTTTTTAACGTTGAACCGGTTCCTGAGAATCTGTTTACACCATCAGCCACGTCTGTAATCTGTGACAACTGTATAAGAGCCTCCTACCTTTGATTAACCGACCTGGCAAGACCTCACATATATGCTTTCTGCCACAACGATGACGTCGCGCCTGGCCGGCTTATCAAAAGAAGAGCCATGGATGCCGAGTGGTAAGGGTATTCAAGGATCCCATCCAACATCCACATATTACTGTCAAAGCCAATGGACTGGGTTTTGCAAATTGATTCACACAAACTCTAGCATTCTTGTAAAAATTACTTTGTCTACACGAAGCACAACTGAAAGTGTAATCAAAACCTCTGCTCTATTGTATTGTTCCAGAGCAACAGCAGTTTAAAGGGAGTATGTCATTAGATTCATGCTACCTGAACCATGGACAGCATTAATCGGAGCCTGGCTACACAACAGCCAGGTACGTTTTACTCTGAAACACTGCAATATTGACCGGACTAGTCCAGTGACCTCCCCAGGAAGCTGCTTCCCTCATCACTCCAATCAAGAGAAAAGTCTCTCCCATGTGAGAGACCTGTCAATCACCTGGATAGCGGTGGTGATGATCTGGGCTGAGTTATCACTGGACTAGTCCGGTCTCTCCTTGCAACTCTATTTCCATGACACAGACATAGACTCCATGACTCCCTCATACATGGCTCATGTTTAAGTGATAAATTTATTGTAGCAAAGATTCATCTCCGCTAAAAGTCTAGACCCTTAGATCAGGAATAGGACAGACATTTATAGGACATTTCATATCTTTCCCAAATTCTTATGAAAAAAATATTCCCCACAAACTGCATTGAACTACTGTACCCAATTTATTATATATTTTAGGAGTCTGTCCATTTCATACCGACTCCACCAAAATGGGCTCTGACTCCGACTTCACAGCCCGGGTAACAATAATGGGTGCAAGCGTTAGGGTCGTACCCAGGTCCTGGAGTCTGGAGGGAGGGTTTAGCAGATCTTTTGGGAGCCCTGATGGAGATTTTTGCATTGGG
The DNA here is from genome assembly GCF_046119375.1 of Phyllobates terribilis. Taxonomy (NCBI): domain Eukaryota; kingdom Metazoa; phylum Chordata; class Amphibia; order Anura; family Dendrobatidae; genus Phyllobates; species Phyllobates terribilis. The sequence goes on along the minus strand of NW_027362761.1, from coordinate 111,657,871 downwards.
GCCTACTCAGTGACTGACCGTCTTCCCTGAATAAATATGCTTACAGAGGTTGCTGTCATTCGCGAAGTAGAACCACCCACTTGACTGAAAACAACAGAGTGAGCAGAGATTTAAATGAGTAAATTACACATTATATTGACCATTTTCTGACAAAACTCTATAATAATCGCTCCCGGCGGATTGGTCTGCATTTCCAACAAGATGGGTTCCTTTTTAATCTAAGTGCTTATAGTTATAGAATCATAGATCACCGTCAGGAAATGCATCTGGCATGCTTCTTTTGTTTGCCTTGGTTAAATAGATTTTATGGCTACTTTCCTTTTTCTTTTTAAGTAATTTTATTGTCATATATGTCCTTTTCCTGATACACTGCAGAGTTGCATGGTTTGAAACATCAGATGCGGTTGATGCAAATAGGATGACTAGCCCCAAAAAGCATAACCCAGGTAGCTTCTTTATAGCATGATTTGGCTGACAAATTCCCTTTTAAACATTATTTTTAATCATTTAGACTTAAAATTGCTCACATTACCATGTGGTCATTTTTGTTTCGCTTTCTCAAAACAAATGTTTTTTAGATGTTTTGTGTTTTAGATTAAAAATGAATAAATTAAAAAAAAATAACAAAATTAAACTAGTTAAGGAAGTGGCCCAAACTAAAGTAATGTATTGTCATTGGCGTGGCACACACTGGTTATTCTGTAGTGTTTATTTTAGAAAATCTGCCTCTAATAGGAAATCACAGTTTGCCTGCATGTCGCAAATATTCATTCGTGCTTGCGCTGCATCGTATGAGCTTCTCACAAGGCTGATTCACACTGACAGCTTAGCGTTCAAGTAGAACCATGAAAAAAAAAAAATAAAACGGTCGTAAGGATTTCAACTTTGCAATATTTTGTTAACGTAATTATTTCAATATTGACCTTGCGCACTGAAACAGTCAAATGATATTCTTATTTAACGAAGTTGTGAGATGCACATTGTGTGTGTGTGTATGTATATGTGTATGTATGTATGTATATATGTATGTGTGTGTATATATATATATATATATATATATATATATAGTATATATGTGTGTGTGTATATATGTATATGTGTGTATATATATATATATATATATATATATATATATATATATATATATATATATATATATATATATATATATATATATATATATATATATATACACAGTGCCTACAAGTAGTATTCAACCCCCTGCAGGTTTGATAAGATGCAAATAAGTTAGAGCCTTCAAACTGCAAACGAGAGTAGGTTTTATGAATAGAAGCATAAATCTTACAAACCAAAAAGTTATGTTGCTCAGTTGAATTTTATTAAATTTTAAACATAAAAGTGTGGGTCAATTATTATACAACCCCTATGTTTAATATTTTGTGGAATAACCCTTGTTTGCAATTACAGCTAATAATCGTCTTTTATAAGACCTGATCAGGCCGGCATAGGTCTGTGGAGTTATCTTGGCCCACTCCTCCATGTAGATCTTCTCCAAGTTATCTAGGTTCTTTGGGTGTCTCATGTGGACTTTATTCTTGAGCTCCTTCCACAAGTTTTCAATTGGGTTAAGGTCAGGAGACTGACTAGGCCACTCCAACACCTTGACTTTTTCCCTATTGAACCAGGCCTTGGTTTTCTTGGCTGTGTGCTTTGGGTCGTTGTCTTGTTGGAAGATGAAATTACGACCCATCTTAAGATCCTTGATGGAGGAGCGGAGGTTCTTGGCCAAAATCTCCAGGTAGGCCGTGCTATCCATCTTCCCATGGATGCGGACCAGATGGCCAGGCCCCTTGGCTGAGAAACAGCCCCACAGCATGATGCTGCCACCACCATGCTTGACTGTAGGGATGGTATTCTTGGGGTCTTATGCAGTGCCATCCAGTCTCCAAACGTCACGTGTGTGGTTGGCACCAAAGATCTCGATCTTGGTCTCATCAGACCATAGAACCTTGAACCAGTCTGTCTCAGAGTCCTCCAAGTGATCATGAGCAAACTGTAGACGAGCCTTGACATGACGCTTTGAAAGTAAAGGTACCATACAGGCTCGTCTGGAACGGAGACCATTGCGGTGGAGTACGTTACTTATGGTATTGACTGAAACCAATGTCTCCACTGCCATGAGATCTTCCCGGAGCTCCTTCCTTGTTGTCCTTGGGTTAGCCTTGACTCTTCGGACAAGCCTGGCCTCTGCACGGGAGGACACTTTCAAAGGCTGTCCAGGCCGTGGAAGGCTAACAGTAGTTCCATAAGCCTTCCACTTACAGATGATGCTCCCAACAGTGGAGACAGGTAGGCCCAACTCCTTGGAAAGGGTTTTGTACCCCTTGCCAGTCTTGTGACCCTCCACGATCTTGTCTCTGATGGCCTTGGAATGCTCCTTTGTCTTTCCCATGTTGACCATGTCTGAGTTCTGTTCACAAGTTTGGGGAGGGTCTTAAATAGTCAGAAAAGGCTGGCAAAAGAGATCTTTAATCCACACATGTGAAGCTCATTATTCTTGGTGCCTGAACTACTTCTTAATACTTTAGGGGGACCAAACAGAATTCTTGTGGTTTGAGGGGTTGAATAATAAATAACACTCTGAATTAACTTTTAACGTTTTAATAAAAAAAAAAATTTGCTGCAGTGCATTTCCCACTTCCAGGCTGATCTACAGTACAAATGTCACAATGCCAAGTTAATTCCGCATGTGTCAACCAGCTAAATCTGCAGGGGGTTGAATACTACTTGTAGGCACTGTGGGTATACACAACTGTGAAACAAGTGAAACAACTGAAAATATGTCTTATATTCTAGGTTCTTCAAAGTAGCCACCTTTTGCTTTGATGACTGCTTTGCACACTCTTGGCATTCTCTTGATGAGCTCCAAGAGTGAGTCACCGGAAATGGTTTTCACTTCACAGGTGTGCCCTGTCAGGTTTAATAAGTGGGATTTCTTGCCTTATAAATGGGGTTTGGACCATCAGTTGTGTTGTGCAGAAGTCTGGTGGATACACAGCTGATAGTCCTACTGAATAGACTGTTAGCTGCTTTTTTCTTGCCATAATACAAATTCTAAGTAAAGAAAAACGAGTGGCCATCATTACTTAAAGAAATGAAGGTCAGTCAGTCCGAAAAATTGGACAAACTTTGAAAGTGTCCCCAAGTGCAGTAGCAAAAAACCATAAAGCGCTATAAAGAAACTGGCTCACATTAGGACCGCCCCAGGAAAGGAAGACCAAGAGTCACCTCTGCTTCTGAGGATAAGTTTATCCGAGTCCCCAGCCTCAGAAATCGCAGGTTAACAGCAGCTCAGATTAGAGACCAGTTCAATGCCACACCGAGTTCTAGCAGCAGACACCTCTCTACAACAACTGTTAAGGGGAGACTTTGTGCAGCAGGCCTTCATGGTAAAATAGCTGCTAGGAAACCACTGCTAAGGACAGGCAACAAGCAGAAAAGACTTGTTTGGGCTAAAGAGCATAAGGAATGGACATTAGACCAGTGGAAATCTGTGCTTTGGTCTGATGAGTCCAAATTTGAGATCTTTGGTTCCAACCGCAGAAAAGGTGAACGGATGGACTCTACATGCCTGGTTCCCACCGTGAAGCATGAAGGAGGAGGTGTGATGGTGTGGGGGTGCTTTGCTGGTGACACTGTTGGGGATTTATTCAAAATTGAAGGCATACTGAACCAGCATGGCTACCACAGCATCTTGCAGCGGCATGCTATTCCATCTGGTTTGCGTTTAGTTGGACCATCATTTATTTTTCAACAGGACAATGACCCCAAACACACCTCCAGGCTGTGTAAGGGCTATTTGACCAAGGAGGAGAGTGATGGGGTGCTACGCCAGATGACCTGGCCTCCACAGTCACCAGACCTGAACCCAATCGAGATGGTTTGGGGTGAGCTGGACCGCAGAGTGAAGGCTAAAGGGCCAACAAGTGCTAAGCATCTCTGGGAACTCCTTCAAGATTGTTGGAAGACCATTTCCGGTGACTGCCTCTTGAAGCTCATCAAGAGAATGCCAAGAGTGTGCAAAGCAGTCATCAAAGCAAAAGGTGGCTACTTTGAAGAACCTAGAATATAAGACACATTTTCAGTTGTTTCACACTCTTGTTAAGTATATAATTCACACTGAAGGCATCAAAACTATGAATTAACACATGTGGAATGTACAATTGTCAGTCAGGAAAATACAGAAAAATCTTTAAATGAGAAGGTGTGTCCAAACTTTTGGTCTGTACTGTGTGTGTGTATATATATTTTAGTTAGTAATATAAATTTCCCTTCATTCCATATACATAGCATGACTAGAAGCTCAACCCAATTGTTTGGCTTCTATAGGTAGCAAGTTGGCACTTGTATGTAGGTTACATCCGTGGCTTTATTATAAAATATATATTAATGGTTTTAATCTATATTAATAGTGTAGCTAGAGAGATGGCTATCCAGAGATAGTTGTTGTTATATGTATATCTATCTCGCACTGTTTATATAATGAAGTTTGGAGATGCGATCTTGTCCTATGTACATTAAAGGTATTAGCCTTGTTACATTTACGTTCCACTGTGACAACCTAGAAGCCATCTCCTGCATGTGAGATCGTTGATTACTATGGAAACGCCTTTTAAATCTGTAAGGAGGCAAATATTGTGAATTGTACACTATGGCCCTATGGTGAATCACACGGAGATACGTCCGTTTTTTTTCTGGCAACATGGATAACAATGGTTAATACAAGTCTATGGGTCTGTGAAAAACACGCACAGCACACGGATGACATCTGTGTGCCATCCATGTTCTGTACGTGTTGTTTTTATTTATTTTTATAGCGCCATTTATTCCATGGCGCTATACATGTTAAAAAGTGGTATATATACAAGAATAATTACAATAACCTCGAACAAAACGTGACGGCGACTGGTACAGGAGGAGCGAGGTCCCTGCCTTCGAGGGCTCACAGTCTAGAAGGGATGGGTGAGGATACAGTGGGTGAGGATAGAGCTGGTCGTGCAGCGGTATGGTGGAGCGATGGTTACCGCAGGTTGTAGAATTGTCGGAAGAGGTGGGTCTTCAGGTTCCTTTTGAAGATTTCCACTTTAGGCGAGAGTTTGATATGTTGGGGTAGAGAATTCCAGAGTAGGGGGGATGCACGGGAGAAATATTGTATGCGATTGTGGGAAGAGGAGATAAGAGTGGAGTAGAGAAGGAGATGTTGTGAGGATCGGAGGTTGCGTGCAGGTATGTACTGGGAGACTAGGTCACAGATATATGGAGGAGACAGGTTGTGGATGGCTTTGTATGCTAAGATTAGGGTTTTGAACTGGAGTCTCTGGGCAATGGGGAGCCAGTGAAGGGATTGACCGAGGAGAGGCCAGGGAATAGCGGGGGGACAGGTGGATTAGTCGGGCAGCAGAATTTAGGATAGTTTAGAGGGGTGCGAGAGTATTGGAAGGGAGGCTACAGAGTAGGAGGTTGCAGTAGTCGATGCAGGAGATGATGAGGGCGTGCACTAGTGTTTTTGCACATTCGTGGTTGAGGAATGTGCGGATTCGGGAGATATTTTTGAGTATGAGTCGGCAGGAAGTGGAAAGGGTTTGGATATGTCATTTGAAGGCTTGATCAGAGTCCAGGGTTACCCCAAGGCAGCGAGCTTGCGGGACTTGGGAGAGTGAACAGCCATTGATGTTGATACATAGGTCAAGTGGGGGGGGGGTTAATGAGATGGTGAAAAAATGATTATATTCTCTTTTTTCCACGTTATGTTTTAGAAATCTAGCAGAGAAGGATGAAATAGCGGACAGACATTGTGGGATTTTGGTTAGTAGGGAGGAGATATCAGGTCCAGAGAGGTACATCTGTGTGTCATCGGCATAGAGGTGATATTGAAAGCCGTGAGACTATGAGCTGTTCCAGGCCGAAGGTGTAGATGGAGAAGACCAGGGGTCCTAGAACTGAACCTTGGGGGACACCGACAGATAGGGTGCGAGATGAGGAGGTGGTGTGTAAGTGAGAGACACTGAATGTCCTGTCTGTTGGGTATGATCCAAGATGGGGCCAAGTCTGTGATGCCAAGAGAGGAGTCTGTGGTAAGGGGGAATGGTCCACTGTGTCGAAGGCAGATGACAGGTCTAGGAGAAGAGGACAGAGTAGTGTCTCTTGGATTTGGTGGTAAGTAGATCGTTTTTGACTTTTGTCAGGGCAGTTTCAGTAGAACGGTGCGGTCTGAAGCCAGATTGGAGACTGCGAAAGAGAGCAGGAAGAGAGGTGGGAGGACAGTTCAAAGTGGAAATGTTGTTCCAGTAGTTTTGAGGCATAGGGGAGAAGTGATATGCGGCAGTAGGTAGTCAGAGAGGATGGGTCAAGGGAGGGCTTTTTGAGGATGGGTGTGATCGAGGAATGTTTAAAACATGAGGGCAAGGCACCAGTTGTTAGTGAGAAGTTGAAGAGGTGGGTTAGGGTTGGAATGAAGACTGTGGTAAGGTTGGGGATGAGGGGGGACTGAATTGGGTCAAGTTCACAGGTGATGAGGTATGATTTAGAGAGTAAAGAGGAAAGTTGATCTTCTGTATTGGTGGAGAAGTTGGTTTTGGCGGAGGATGATTGAGTAGTTGTGAGGTGGGGCTGGGGGGACTTTCGGCAAAAGCTTTGTCTGATGGTGTCAATCTTCTGCTTAAAGAGTGATCTGAGATGAGCGGAGAGGGAGGAGGCGTTGGGAGGCAGAGGAGAGAATTGAATGTGTTGAATAGTTGTTTACGGTTGTGAAATAGGGAGGATATAAGAGATGAGAAGTATGTTTGTTTTGCTGCAGTTAGTGTGGACTTGAAGGTAGTGAGAAACTGTTTGAATGCGATGAAGTGGTAATTGGAGTGGGACCTTTTCCATCTACGCTCAGCAACCCTGGAGACACGTCGCAGTTCTTTGGTTAGGCAGGGGTGCCAGGGTTGCCTGTTGATTGTGCGAGCTTTGGTATGTGTGATGAGGCAACCGAATTGAGAGCTGCAGCTGTTGTGTTTATATAAAGTGGTAGCAAATTCTGTGTCATGTAAGGAACTAATGTCTGTAAGAGGTAGAAGGGATTCAGAGAGTGAGTGTAGGTCAAGGTGTTTTAAGATTTTTGTGAGGGTGTGCAAGTTTGTGGAGTGGAGATTGTGGCCCTCGAGAGGAGAGGGTAGAGAATGTAGGTAGGTTGTGGTCAGAATGAGGGAGGGGTGAGTTACAGAGGTTAGAAGATGAGGTCCAGATTGTGGCCATCTTTGTGAGTGGCTGCGGAAGACCATTGAGTAAGGCCGAAGGAGGCAGCTGAGAGGGAAGTGTCGATGGTTATGTTGAAGTCGCCAATGATAGTGGGGATGTCAGCGGAAAGGAAATGAAGTAGCCAGGTGATGAAATGGTCTAAGATGGTGGTTGCTAGTCCTGGAGGACGGTAAATGACAGCCAGTTGGAGGTTGTAGGGTGAGTAGATGCGCACAGAGTGCACCTCAAAAGAGTGGAGAGTAATGGATGGTGGTAGTGGGATTTGGGTGTAGGAGCAGTTATCTGACAGGAGAAAACTTACTCCTCCACCATGCTTGCCAATGGGGAGTTAGGTGTGGGAAAGGTGGAATCCACCGTATGAAAGTGCAGCTGGAGAGGCCGTGTCAGAGGGGGTGAGCCACGTTTTCGGTGATGCCGAGGAAGGAAAGTTTGTTAGTGATGAAAAAATAGTGCATGTAGGAAAGTTTGTTGCAGACAGAGCGTGCGTTCCATAGAGCTCCTGTTAGTGGGACTGGGGAAGCGGGGGCTGGGCGGATTTGTATGAGGTTATAGAAGGGTTGTGAGAGTTTGTGATATCGTGGATGGGAGGTGGAAGTGTCTGTGGAGATGTGCTGAGGAGGGCCAGGATTTGGGGAGGTATCACCAGCAGTGAGGAGGAGCAGAGAAAGTGTTATGTGGGAGCAGGAGAGGGCATGAGGTGGCTGTCTGTGCTTAGAGACACAGGATTGAATGTTGAGGAATAGTTCTGAGGGGCTGTTGAGCTGAATGGGTAGGATGGAGGGGAGAGATTACCAGTTCTTTACTAGGTGTAGGGATTAGGAGTGGTTGTAAAAAGTGAAGGATTAAAGGGGTGAGAGTGAAAGCAAACACAAACATTGTTTAGTGTCCAAGTATCTCGTTACCTTTTGTTCCCTTCAGGTTCAGATGTTCAGGGGTTTCCGTTTCGGGTGTTTAACATTTCAAAGTATAGGATAAACTTTGTAATTTAATTCTTTCTTTATGAATACTGAAAAACACTGATCCAAAACACTGACACTGGTACTGTTTTTTTTCCGGGACCAGTTTTATACGAACATGTGAAAGGGGCCTAAGAAAAGTTGCAAAATTTTGGCGCAACTGAGTTGCTCAAATTTTGTGACTTTAGGCATTTTCACGCCAGTTTTTTCCCCGCTTTGCCAAAATGGGCGAAGCTGGTGCATGGTGTGGGTGTGACCCCACAAATCATCTAATTCATGTGGGCTGTGTTCCCAATGCCAGAAGTCGTACTCCTTTTCTGATGATTGCAACGGTCCCAGCGGTCAGACCCTCATTAATCTAGAAGGTATCAACCCATGGATAGCTGACAACTTCTTCCAACTGGAAAACCCCTTTAATTGTCAAGTGATCATCTGACAGATGCATTAAAACACCATTGGTGATTGTGGCAGCATTTAGTGTATTCCTCACTATTCATTGGGAAATTGAATCAGATCATCCTGACCCTTTGTGACCATGGAGATGACCGACGGAGCCTTGAAGTGTGCACTACAATAAAATTTAAAGGTACAACCCCTGGCAAAAATTATGGAATCACCGGGCTCGGAGGAGGTTCATTCAGTTGTTTAATGTTGTTAAAAAAAAGCAGATCACAGACATGGCACAAAACTAAAGTCATTTCAAATAGCAACTTTATGGCTTTAAGAAACACTAAAAGAAATCAAGATAAAAAATGTGGTACTCAGTAAGGGTAATTTTTTTCAGACCAAGCAGAGGGAAAAAATTATGGAATCACTCAATTCTGAGGAAAAAATTATGCAATCATGAAAAACAAACACACAAAAGAACACTCCAATACATCACTAGTATTTTGTTGCACCACCTCTGGCTTTAATAACGGCTTGCAGTCTCTGAGGCATGGACTTAATGAGTGACAAACAGTACTCTTCATCAATTTGGCTCCATGGCTCCAACTTTCTCTGATTTGCTGTTGCCAGATCAGCTTTGCATGTTGGAGCCTTGTCATGGACCATTTTCTTCAACTTCCACCAAAGATTTTCAATTGGATTGAGATCCGGACTATTTGCTGGCCATGACATTGACCTTATGTGTCTTCTTTCAAGGAATGTTTTCACAGTTTTTGCTGTATGGCATGATGCATTATCATCTTGAAAAATGATGTCATCATCCCCAAACATCCTTTCAATTGGTGGGATAAGAAAACTGTCCAAAATATCAATGTAAACTTGGGCATGTATTAAAGATGTCATGACAGCTATCTCCCCAGTGCCTTTACCTGACATGCAGCCCCATATCCCCAATGACTGTGGAAATTTGCATGTTCTCTTCATGCAGTCATCTTTATAAATCTTATTGGAACTGCACCAAATGAAAGTTGCAGCATCATCACCTTGCCCAATGCAGATTCGCGATTCATCACTGAATATGACTTTCATCCAGTCATCCACAGTCCACAATTGCTTTTCCTTAGCCCATTGTAACCTTGTTTTTTTCTCTTTAGGTGTTAATGATGGCTTTTGTTTAGCTTTTCTGTATGTAAATCCCATTACCTTTAGGCGGTTTCTTACAGTTCGGTCACAGACATTGACTCCAGTTTCCTCCCATTCGTTCCTCATTTGTTTTGTTGTGCATTTCCTGTTTTGGAGACCTATTGCTTTAAGTTTCCGGTCTTGACGCTTTGATGTCTTCCTTGATCTACCAGTATGTTTGCCTTTAACAACCTTCCCATGTTGTTTGTATTTGGTCCAGATTTTAGACAACCAACATCTTTTGCAACATTGTGTGATGATTTACCTTCTTTTAAGAGTTTGATAATCCTCTCCTTTGTTTCAATTGACATCTCTCGTGTTGGAGCCATGATTCATGTCAGTCCACTTGGTGCAACAGCTCTCCAAGGTGTGATCACTCCTTTTTAGATGCCGACTAACGAGCAGATCTAATTTGATGCAGGTGTTAGTTCTGGAAATGAAAATTTACAGGGTGATTCCATAATTTTTTCTCTCTGCTTGGTCTGAAAAAAATTACCCTTACGGAGTACCACATTTTTTATCTTGATTTCTTTTAGTGTTTCTTAAAGCCCTAAAGTTGTCATTTGAAATGAGTTTTTAGTTTCGTGCCATGTCTGTGATCTGCTTTTTTTCAACAACATTAAAAAACTGAATGAACATCCTCCGAGCCCGGTGAATCCATAATTTTTGCCAGGGGTTGTATAAATGTCTTCACAACACAAGGGAGATAATACATCATTATTTTGCTTCCCAGCACCGTGGCAGACAACTGAATAGCAGAACGCATTCAGCACTCATTGAAAGCAAATAAACACCGCTTCCCAATTAAGCCATTTGTCATGGTCAGATGAATTATTGTGTTCCTGTATTGCTTCATGGTGACCATTTATTCTTCATAAAAAAAAAATGTTTAGTTTAATTGAGTTTACAATTAATCAGAACGGCTTCCTACTTAGTGCACGCTGATTGCAATATACTTAGTTCAAACAGTTTCCAGCAATGCTTCCTTCCTCCATATGTTTACCATATGCTAAGTGAAACTGAACGAATGAGATAATTGATGTGTCAAAGGCGAGGAACCGATCTGTGTATTTACATTAAGTATCGTTCTAGATTGCTGGATCTGAAACCAGCCAGTGGCGTATGTATGTATATATATATATATATATATATATATATATATATATATATATATATATATATGTATGTGTGTGTATATATATATAATGTGTGTGTGTGTATATATATATATATGTGTATATGTGTGTGTGTATATATATATATATATATATATATATGTGTATATGTGTGTGTATATATATATATTATTACACTGTGTGCCGAATTATTAGGCAAATGCGTATTTTGATCACATGATACTTTTTATACATGTTGTCCTACTCCAAGCTGCATAGGCTTGAGAGCCAACTACCAATTAAGTAAATCTGGTGATGTGCATCACTGTAATGAGGAGGGGTGTTGACTAATGACATCAACACTCTATATAAGGTGTGCTTAATTATTAGGCAACTTCCTTTCCTTTGGCAAAATGGGTCAGAAGAGAGATTTGACTGGCTCTGAAAAGTCCAAAATTGTGAGATGTCTTGCAGAGGGATGCAGCAGTCTTGAAATTTCCATACTTTTGAAGCGTGATCACCGAACAATCAAGCGTTTCATGGCAAATAGCCAACAGGGTCGCAAGAAGCGTGTTGGCCAAAAAAGGCGCAAAATAACTGCCCATGAATTGAGGAAAATCAAGCGTGAAGCGGCCAAGATGCCATTCGCCACCAGTTTTGCCATATTTCAGAGCTGCAACGTTACTGGAGTATCAAAAAGCACAAGGTGTGCGATACTCAGGGACATGGCCAAGGTAAGGAAGGCTGAAAAACGACCACCTTTGAACAAGAAACATAAGATAAAACGTCAAGAATGGGCCAAGAAATATCTTAAGACTGATTTTTCAAAGATTTTATGGACTGATGAAATAAGAGTGGCTCTTGATGGGCCAGATGGATGGGCCAAAGGCTGGATCAGTAAAGGGCAGAGAGCTCCACTCCGACTCAGACGCCAGCAAGGTAGAGGTGGGGTACTGGTATGGGCTGGTATCATCAAAGATGAACTTGTGGGACCTTTTCGGGTTGAGGATGGAGTGAAGCTCAACTCCCAGACCTACTGCCAGTTTCTGGAAGACAACTTCTTCAAGCAATGGTACAGGAAGAAGTTGGTATCGTTCAAGAAAAACATGATTTTCATGCAGGACAATACTCCATCACATGCATCCAACTACTCAACGGCATGGCTGGCCAGTAAAGGTCTAAAAGAAGAAAAAATAATGACATGGCCCCCTTGTTCACCTGATCTGAACCCCATAGAGAACCTGTGGTCCATCATAAAATGTGAGATCTACAGGGAGAGAAAACAGTACACCTCTTGGAACAGTGTCTGGGAGGCTGTGGTGGCTGCTGCATGCAATGTTGATCGAAAACAGATCAAGCAACTGACAGAATCTATGTATGGAAGGCTGTTGAGTGTGATTGTAACGGGTCTGGGAGGCGGAACCTCTGGGCTACAATACAAGGGGGCGGTCCTTGTAAGGGAGCGGGTGGCGACCAGGCAGGTAGTCACAGGAGGTGACCAGGACAGTCTCTGGGTGTACGGGCAGGAGGACACGGCAAGTGATCGGGGCAGTCTCTGGATAAAGGGTAGGTACGACCTGTGATGGCTGAACCTCCAGGTAGGCTAGCAAGGCAGATGAAGAATGTGTGCTCCCAGGTGAGCGGGCAAGAGTCTCAGGAATAGCTGGTGGTCACAGCACGTGACAGCGGAGCCTCCGGGCAGGCAAGCAGGCAGGTAGCGGAGAAGCGCTCCCAGGTGAGCGGGCAAGCTGGTCCATAGACAGACTGACCGGAGTTGTAAGGCAGACCGTCGGACCTCAGGCAAGCAATCAGGTAGCTGAGGTGCGCTCCCAGGTGAGCGGGCAGGCTGGTCCTTAGACAGACTGACAGGAGTAGTAAGGCAGACCGTTGGACCTCAGACTAGCAGACAGGTAGCAAGTAATCAGGCAGGAATCTGACAGGTAACTGGCAGGTAACTGGCAACGGGACCTGAGGGCTGAAGCACAGGTGAGACACAGGTGCAAACAACATTGCTCGGGCACCTCCATTTTGGAGGAGGTGCCTTATATATGATGAAGTCCTCCGGCCCCTTTAAGAGGAGGGGAGCGCGCGCGCGCCCTAAGCACAGGGGCCGGGAAGGAGCGCGCGCTGAGAGCAGAGCGGGAGGAGGACGCCGGGAAGGAGCGCGCGCTGACAGCAGAGCGGGAGAGGGACGCCAGGCACGGGGCAGAGCGGTGAGGGGAGCAGCGTCCCTGCCTAGCAGAGGGCAGGGACGCCGGCACTACAGTACCCCCCCCTTTAGGCCCCCCCTTTTTTAGGCCAGACAGAAATTTAGCTAGGATGAGAGGGGCATGGATGTTCTCCCGGGGCTCCCACGTTCTCTCCTCAGGACCAAACCCCTTCCAATCTACCAGAAAAAAGGTCTTTCCTCTTACCCTTTTGGTGGCAAGAATGTTCTCTACCTCAAACTCGTCCTCAGCAGAAACCGGAGCAGGAGGCGTACCTGTAGACTTGGAAAAAGAGTTAAGTACCACAGGTTTGAGGAGAGATACATGGAAGGAGTTAGGGATCCGTAAGTTGGCCGGGAGTTTCAATTTATAGGCCACCGGGTTGATCTGACTGGTGACCTCTTGAGTCGAACATATTTAGATGAGAGCCAGACCTTATCTCCTGGACGAAATTGAGGAGGATCCAGGCGTTTTTTGTCAGCGTGTCTTTTCATCCGCTCGGACGACTGAAGGAGTGCGGATCGGGTACTCTCCCAAATGGAGGAAAATTTGCTAACGAGAGATTCTGCAGCCGGGTTGTCCACCGAGGTGGAGACAGGAAAAGGAATCCGAGGATGCTGACCAAAGACTACAAAAAACGGGGATTTGGAGGAGGATTCGCTCTCGTGATTATTGTAAGAGAACTCGGCCCATGGTAGGAGATCAACCCAGTCAGAATGGTGGGCATTAACGAAGTGCCGGAGGTAACTGGTCAGGTTCTGATTGATCCGCTCCACTTGACCATTGGACTGTGGGTGGTAAGCGGAAGAGAAGTCCAGGGTGACGTCTAGTAGTTTACAAGTGGCTCTCCAGAAGCGTGAGGTGAACTGTACCCCACGATCCGACACGATGTGGAGGGGCAGGCCATGAAGACGGAAGATGTGACGAATAAAGTCTCTAGCTAGCTCGGGTGCAGACGGGAGGCCTGGCAGGGGAACGAAATGAGCCATCTTGGAGAAGCGGTCAGCGACCACCCAAACGACCGTACAACCGGCAGAGAGTGGGAGGTCAGTTATGAAGTCCATTGCAATATGCTGCCAGGGGGCAGCAGGTACTGGGAGCGGAAGGAGGCGACCGGCTGGCAGATGTCTCGGAACCTTGTTGCGGGCGCAGGACACACAGGCAGAAACAAAGTCTATTACATCCTTGTGCAGGGTAGGCCACCAGTAGTGCCGGGAAATAAGCTGGAGGGTCTTCTTCTGACCAGCGTGGCCAGCCAGTTTAGACGAGTGACCCCAGTGAAGGATCTTCTCCCGATCAGGTACTGATACGAACGTCTTTCCGGGAGGGAGACGATTTAGACTCACGGGAGCCACCTGCATTACTCTGGCGGGATCGATGATGTGTTTCGGATCTTCCTCGAGATCAGATACCAGAAAGGATCGAGACAAGGCGTCCGCCTTGACGTTTTTGTCAGCCGGGCGAAAATGAAGGACAAAATCAAAACGAGCAAAAAACAAGGACCACCGGGCTTGGCGCGGGTTAAGTCTCTGGGCATGCTGGAGGTAAGCCAAGTTCTTGTGGTCAGTGTAAATTATTACCGGGTGAAGAGCCCCCTCAAGCAGGTAACGCCACTCCTCCAATGCCAGTTTGATGGCCAATAACTCTCGATCTCCTATGGAATAATTTCGCTCTGAGGAGGAGAAGAGTTTAGAGAAGAAGCCGCAAGTTACCATCCTCCCGGAAGAAGATTTTTGAGTAAGTACCGCTCCAGCTCCAGAGGAGGAGGCGTCCACTTCCAGGAAGAACTGCTTGTTGCCGTCCGGGCGATGCAGCACCGGGGCGGAAGAGAAGACCTGTTTTAAGGAAAGAAAGGCTTCTTCTGCTTCGGGCGGCCACTCTTTGGGATTAGTACCCTTACGGGTGAGCGCGGAAATTGGGGCAGTCCGGGAAGAGAAGTGTGGTATGAAGAGGCGGTAGTAGTTGGCGAAGCCCAGGAACCGCTGAATGGCCTTCAACCCCTCCGGTCGGGGCCATTTCTCGATGGCAGACAGTTTCTCTGGATCCATTCGTAGGCCGGTCTGAGAAATAATGTAGCCCAAAAACGGAAGCGAGGTCTGCTCAAAGAGGCACTTCTCGTATTTAGCGAAGAGGTGATTCTCCCTGAGCCTGAGCAGGACCTGACGAACGTCCCTCCGGTGAGTCTGGAGATCCGGAGAGAAGACCAAGATGTCGTCCAGGTACACCACTACGCAGGAGTAGAGAAGGTCCCGGAAGATGTCATTGACCAACTCTTGAAAGACGGCAGGAGCGTTACAGAGACCAAAGGGCATTACCAGGTATTCATAGTGGCCGTCCCGGGTGTTGAATGCCGTCTTCCATTCATCCCCTTGACGGATACGAACCAGGTTGTACGCCCCACGGAGGTCTAGTTTGGTGAAGATTCTAGCCCCCCTCAGACGATCAAATAATTCTGGAATGAGCGGAAGGGGGTACTTATTCTTCACCGTGATCTGGTTTAGGCCTCTATAGTCTATACAGGGACGGAGAGAGCCGTCCTTCTTTTTGACGAAAAAGAAGCCTGCTCCCGCCGGGGAGGTAGATTTCCGGATGAATCCCCTGGCCAGATTCTCCTCAATATATTCGGACATCGACCGGGTCTCAGCAGCGGATAAAGGATAAATACGCCCACGGGGAGGAGTAGTACCGGGTAACAGGTCGATGGGACAGTCGTATGGTCTATGAGGGGGTAATGTCTCTGCCTCCTTTTTATTAAAGACATCAGCATAAGGCCAATAAGGAATTGGAAGTCCAGGTAGATTAGCTGGGGTAGGAGAGGGACGGACGGGATGGACGGGAACCAGGCAGGTCTTATGACAGTCTTGTCCCCAGCGAAGGACTTCTCCGGTTTGCCAGTCAAGCACGGGTGCATGTTTCTGGAGCCAAGGCAGACCTAGCAAGAGGGCGTGAGAGAGTCCAGGCAGAACATGAAAGGAGATACTTTCAGAATGCAGCATTCCCACCTGCAGAGTAATGGATTCGGTGATTAGTTGGATGGGGCGTGGTAAGAGCCCCCCATCCACGGCAGCCACAGACAAGGGTACAGCCAGAGGTTTGGTGGGGATGCGGTATTTCTCTACCAGGGACTGTGAAATAAGATTCCCGGCTGCTCCAGAGTCCAGTTGGGCTAGTTCGAAATAACGGTTCTCCCCGTAGACGATTGAAACTGACAACAGCAGGGATGGAGAGGATTTATTCTTGTCTAGGTGGACCTCTCTGAGCGTACCTAGACACAGGCGTTTCCCGGCCTCTCCGGGCAGGCACGGATCCGGTGCTCCTTACTGCCACAGTAGAAGCAGGTCCCCTCGGCACGGCGTAAGTCCTGACGGGTCTTGACCATCTTGGTCTGGTCGACCTGCATAGGCTCAGGAGGGTGTACCTGGTTAGAGACAGAAGGAGTGACGGGTTTCTGAAAAGTAGGAGCTAGACGTGGTAACCTCCTCTCACGGGTGACCTCTCTGGCACGCTCCTGGAACCGTAGGTCAATCCGGGTGGCAAGAGTTATTAAGTCATCGAGAGTGGTAGGAATGTCCCGACCGGCAAGTTCATCTTTAATACGGCCGGACAGACCCTCCCAGAAGACGGAAACCAGAGCGTCGTTATCCCAGGCCAGCTCCGAGGCAAGGGTACGGAACCGTATGGCATATTGGCCCACGGTGAGACTCTCCTGACGGAGGCGTAGCAACGATGATGCAGATGAGGTCTTCCGTCCGGGTTAGTCGAAGACTTTCCGGAAAGCCGTGAGAAAAGCAGGCAAGTTGGACACCAGGGGGTCTCCTCTCTCCCATAGAGGATTTAGCCAGGCCAGGGCCTCCCCGGTGAGATGGGACATGATGAAGGCAATTTTGGCCCGGTCGGAGTTAAACTGGTGGGACAAAAGTTCAAAGTGCAGGGTGCACTGATTTAAGAAGCCCCGAGCCTGGACGGAGTCGCCTCCGAAGCGAGGAGGTGCAGAAAGCCGGGGTCCGGGGTAGGATACCATGGTATTAGTGGGCAGCGGAGCTGCCGGATTGCAAGATATGGCACTGGCGGAGGTTGTTGGTGGATCAGACAGAGTGTTCAGGCGAGTATTGACATTCCGCAGGTGACCCAGGATGGACTCCTGTTGGGACCTCTGACGGGACAGTTCAAGACAGAGGTCCGAGAGCGAGGGAGCTTGGGTGCCACCGGGTTCCATGGCCCGAGCAAACTGTAACGGGTCTGGGAGGTGGAACCTCTGGGCTACAATACAAGGGGGCGGTCCTTGTAAGGGAGCGGGTGGCGACCAGGCAGGTAGTCACAGGAGGTGACCAGGACAGTCTCTGGGTGTACGGGCAGGAGGACACGGCAAGTGATCGGGGCAGTCTCTGGATAAAGGGTAGGTACGACCTGTGATGGCTGAACCTCCAGGTAGGCTAGCAAGGCAGATGAAGAATGTGTGCTCCCAGGTGAGCAAGCGAGAGTCTCTGGAATAGCAGGTGGTCACAGCACGTGACGGCGGAGCCTCCAGGTAGGCAAGCAGGCAGGTAACTGAGAAGCGCTCCCAGGTGAGCGGGCAAGAGTCTCAGGAATAGCTGGTGGTCACAGCACGTGACAGCGGAGCCTCCGGGCAGGCAAGCAGGCAGGTAGCGGAGAAGCGCTCCCAGGTGAGCGGGCAAGAGTCTGGAGTAGCTGGTGGTCACAGCACGTGACAGCGGAGCCTCCGGGCTGGCAAGCAGGCAGGTAACGGAGAAGCGCTCCCAGGTGAGCGGGCAAGCTGGTCCATAGACAGACTGACCGGAGTTGTAAGGCAGACCGTCGGACCTCAGGCAAGCAATCAGGTAGCTGAGGTGCGCTCCCAGGTGAGCGGGCAGGCTGGTCCTTAGACAGACTGACAGGAGTAGTAAGGCAGACCGTTGGACCTCAGACTAGCAGACAGGTAGCAAGTAATCAGGCAGGAATCTGACAGGTAACTGGCAGGTAACTGGCAACGGGACCTGAGGGCTGAAGCACAGGTGAGACACAGGTGCAAACAACATTGCTCGGGCACCTCCATTTTGGAGGAGGTGCCTTATATATGATGAAGTCCTCCGGCCATTGGCCGGGGACTCCTTAGGACGGCGCGCGCGGCCCCTTTAAGAGGAGGGGAGCGCGCGCGCGCCCTAAGCACAGGGGCCGGGAAGGAGCGCGCGCTGAGAGCAGAGCGGGAGGAGGACGCCGGGAAGGAGCGCGCGCTGACAGCAGAGCGGGAGAGGGACGCCGGGCACGGGGCAGAGCGGTGAGGGGAGCAGCGTCCCTGTCTAGCAGAGGGCAGGGACGCCGGCACTACAGTGATCATAAAGAAAGGTGGCTGTATTGATCACTAATTTTTTGGGTTTTTGTTTTTGCATGGCAGAAATGTTTATTTCTAAATTTTGTGCACTGATATTGGTTTTCCTGGTGAAAATAAACAAGTGAGGTGGGATTATATTTGTTTTTTATTAAGTTGCCTAATAATTCTGCACAGTAATAGTTACCTGCACAAACGGATATCCTCCTAAGATAGCCAAATCTAAAAAAAAAAGACACTCCAACTTCCAAAAATATTAAGCTTGGATATTTGAGTCTTTTGGGTTGATTGAGAACATAGTTGGTGATCAATAATAAAAATAATCCTCTAAAATACAACTTGCCTAATAATTCGGCACACAGTGTGTGTGTGTGTGTAATATATATATATTCAATAATTAGTGTGTATGTACAGTACAGACCAAAAGTTTGGACACACCTTCTCATTTAAAGATTTTTCTGTATTTTCATGACTATGAAAATTGTACATTCACACTGAAGGCATCAAAACTATGAATTAACACATGTGGAATTATATACTTAACAAAAAAGTGTGAAACAACTGAAAATATGTCTTATATTCTAGGTTCTTCAAAGTAGCCACCTTTTGCTTTGATGACTGCTTTGCACACTCTTGGCATTCTCTTGATGAGCTTCAAGAGGTGTCTGTAGTCTGTACTGTATATAATATATATATTCAATAATAAGTGTGTGTGTGTATATAATATATATATAGCTACCGAAAGTTTTGCTTTTTTTTTTTAAGCATGTTTACATTACTTCTATCTTGTTGTTGTGATACAATTTTCCTGGTGATTTTAGTAAACCAGAAGCAGATGGTTGTCAGCTAGAAGGACAAAAATTGTTTGACATTGTTTTATCCCTTTATGTGTTATTTGGCCCAGCAAATGTTGATGAAGACCTGTTTTTTGCATATTTTGTTATGGATAGACAAACATTGGCTAAAATTTTTTTGTTCTTTTTTTGTGTGTGTGTTTTGAGGTTAAAACATGGCAAAAGACTAAGCCAAATGTATCACCAGATGTCAGGAAGCTTCTTATTATTCTGAGAGTGAAGTCAGGCAAAAGCCAAAAAGAGGTAGCTATGGAATTCAACTGTTCTCAGAGTCAAGTGTCACGTATATTGTAGAAAGAAAAAGATGATTATGGAACAGCTGACAAACCTAGAAGTGGACAACCACAGAGAACTTTCTCCAGAGTTAATCACATTATTAAGAAAAAGTCAGTATCTGATGTCCATTAGTGCTGTACAGGTTTCGCACAAAATGAATGAAGAATATGGGGTCAAAGTGAGTCGCCAAACTGTGGTGTGATGGCTAAGAGCAGCAGGGTTGAATGCATGAGTTCCAGTCAAGAAGCCTTTCATCTCTGCAAAGAATCGGAAGGTCCGACTTGTTTTTGCCAAAGAACACCGCCAAGTTCAGTCTGTTTGGTAGTGATGGCAAGACCTATATATACTGCCCAATTGCAAAACGTAATGATGTAAGGTACCAAACGCCTACAGTGAAACATGGTGGTGGCAATGTCATTGTTTGGGGCTGCTTTTCTGCCTCAGCCATTTGGCCTTCTGCATAGAATTGATGGAAATGTGAATGCTACCATGTACAAGTATATATAGTGGAGATTGTAATGCTGCCACAAGGTAAAACCAAAGTAGGCATGGGATGGAAATTCCAGCAAGACAATGATCCTAAGCACACATCCAATTTAGTCAAAAATTGGTCAGCAAAGAAAAATGTTCGTCCTTTGCAAAGACCAAGCCAATCACCTGATTTACACCCTAATGAGCACCTTTGGGATGAGTTAAAGTGACTAGTTGGGGCCGGTACCCATAGCAATAAAGGTGAATTGTTTTCAGATTTGCAAATTGAATGGAGCAAGATCTTTTAAGATGTCTTGAATACCCTAGTGGCTTCAATGCAGTGCAGTAATTAAAGCAAGAGGTTATGCTACAAAATACTAAGTTATGGCATTGTAAACAATGATTTACTCTCTATGTTGTGAGTACCTTTGGCAGTAAGTTTTCTTTAATTAAATGACCATACCTATTTTCAAAAGCATTTTGGTTAAATGTCATGACAACAACCAGGCTGAAGTAATTACACTTTTGTGATATACATATGTATATATTAATATATATACAGTAGTGTTGAAAATTATAGCAGTGTGTTCAAAAACATGTGTTAAGCACAAAATCTTTATACTAGCTTTTATTTCCATGCGTTCAGAACATTGCACACTGTTTTCTAATTTAAAACATGAAGAGAAATGTATATAATTTTTTAACTACTTTATAGAAAATAACAAAAATTGAACATTGGGCTGTTTTAAAAAAATAGTGTCTGCATTAGTCTTTGTAAAATCACAATATGTACTCCTCCTTTTTTTTGAAGATTTAGCATTCCTGTGAATCACTAACCTAATATTTAGTTGTATACCCACAGTTTTTTAGAACTGCTTCACATCTATGTTGCATAGAGTCAACCAACTTCTGGCACCTGTCAACTGTTGTTTCAGCCAAGGATGCTTTGACTACATCCCACAATTTTTTGGCATTTGTTTGCTTTGCCTCAGAAACGGCATTTTTGATGTCACCCCACAAGTGTACTAGCGGATTAAGGTCCAGGGATTGGGCTGGCCATTCCATAACCTCAATTTTGTTGGACTGGAACCAAGATTTTGCTCATTTACTCTGGTGTTTAGGGTCGTTGTCTTGTTGAAACACTCATTTCAAGAGCATATCCTCTTTAGCGTAAGGCAACAAGACGCCTTCAAGTATTTTAATATCTGCAAACTGATCATGATCCCTGGTATGCGGTAAATAGGTCCGGCACTATGGTAAGAAAAACATGCCAATATCATGATGCTTACACCACCATTCTTCACCGTCTTCAGAGTGTACTGTGGCTTGAATGCAGAGTTTCGGGGTCATCTTATGAACTGTCTGCGACTCTTGGACCCAAAAAGACCAATTTTACTTTCATCAGTCCACAAAATATTTCTCTGTTTCTGTTTGGGCCAGTTTATTTGTTCTTTGGCAAATTGTATCTGCTTCAGTATATGTGTTTTTTTTTTAAACAGTGGAATTTTACAGGGACTTCTTGTTAAGAGATTAGTTTCACACAGGCGTCTTGTAACTGTCACAGGTAACTTGACTGTCTTTGATCATCCTCGAGCAGATCATTGGCTGAGCCTTTGCCCTTCTGGCTATTCTTCGATCCATTAGAATGGTAGTCTTCTGTTTTTGTCCACGTCTCTCTGGTTTCGCTTTTCATTTTAAAGCATTGGAGATCATTTTGGCTGAACAGCCTATCATTGTTTGCACTTCTTTATAAGTTTTTACCCTCTAAAATCAACTTTTTAATCAAAGTGCGCTGTTCTTTTATACAATGTCTCAAACAACCCATATTTCTCAGGCTTTCAAGGAGGAATGCATGTACAACAGAATTTTACCCATGAAAGATCAGTCCAGAACGTGAAAGGAGCAGATTTCTTTAATATTTTCTATGACACTTTGACTTTGTAATATATCTTAAGATTCCTAAAGCCACTGTAGTGAAGGCGAGTTCACCCCCTCCCTCATCTCTAGTGTGCAGTAGGACAAGAGCTTACAAACTGAGCTGCTTTGAAATAGACTGGTACAATGAACGTAAAGAAGTAAGAAATTGGGAAGTGACCATCTTAATTACATGCAGGCAGCACCTTTTTTAAGTGATAGACCTCGTCAGTGCCAACGAGAATGTCTGTCTATTGTGCGTAGACAACGGTATATAGATTAGACAGGTAATTGAGACAGAAAGTCTTTTCAGAGGGTTGGACAACAAAAGGATACATGTTTCCACATAGCAAAACGGAGAGGATTTTTGTCCACAGGAAATACATTGCTCCCTTCAGGGAAATGCTATACATGATGAATGAAAATTATGAATATAGCAGTTTGTATAGAACCGATATTGATGGGACATACATTTTCAGCTTCAGGACAAATCGGGGAAGATGCGTGTTTTCTCATATGTGTAACACCTGCCTATAAGCTCCATATCAATAGTGGAAAGAGAACTGACAACAGCCATGTCATGTTTGGTCTCTGGGGAAAGGTAAAATCCCGATGGAAAATATGGTGCGATCTCTAACTTCTGCGATCGTCAGGAGGGGAGATATCTTTTAAAATTTGGGAATTTCATAAAATCCTAAAGGGCTGAGGTCATCACGGGGGAGGGGTGGGGGGAAAGTCAGTAACTCAGTTGCTGATAAAAGGTCAAGACAAATTATGTCCTTTGTTCAATGCTGAGGAAGATGCATACCAGTGTAGGCTTGATCCCGTTAACCAGACTTTTTCAATCGGATTGCTTCCATCCACTAAGCTGAATCATCTCTGTTATCGGCGTAGTAAGTTCTTTTATTTTATGGAACTATATTCTGTATTTTTTGTCCCCTTTGTAAAATCTTTTGTATATATATTTTTTATAAACAATGCCATTTGTTCTGAATTAAATATAGATTTTACTAGTTCTGCCACCACCAGTCAGCCTGTATAAAACATGCCTGGTGGTGGCAGCGAGTAGTCTTGGGTTACCGTAGTTAGCAGAGACCGTGGGTGGGTATATACATATATTCCATGCTTTGGAGTCAGAGGTGTATATACCATACGCTCACTGTTAGTTTGCCGATAACCAACCTATTAGCCTTATCTGCAACAAGTACTAAGGAAAGATAGGGGAAAGCTGTCCCTACAGTAAGACTAAGCTGAATCCCTACAATGAAGCGGGCTGCCTGTTCCTAGCGAACAGACCCGCCTTAGTCCTCGGCGAGTCTGAACGAAGACCTATAGCATTAAGGGAGGGGTCCCTAAAAGAACTAAGGACTGGGACAAAAATGGGACACCACCTAAACAGAGAAGTTGTTGCAGAACACAAAAAGACAAACTGACAAAAATGTATTAGAGGTCCCAGAAGGACCAAGCGAACTTGACAGAGAAAGGCACCGAAGCACCTGGCTAGAGAAACAGTCAAACACTGAAGTCCAGCACAGCCATAAGGGCGGAGCTGGAATATAAAGGCAGATGGTCACGTGACCGCAAAACTTAAGATGGAAAAAAACAAGCAGGAGGGTTCTAACAATTATTGGAAACAGCCTGTGGCCTCCTCCGTTAATTGTCAGCCAATCGTGTAATTTTTTCGGACGATAGGGGGCAGCAGAGAGCTCTTCTCTCCAAAGATAACTACAGCACTGGTTGGTTCAGTTACGACCCAACCCCTCTGACTGCGACTATCTAGACAGAGTTTTTTATTTTCACATGTACTAATGATTTATTAAATAAAAGTTAAAACAATGGCTATTCTTTTAATTCTTTCCTTTCAACTTCTGTGGCCCTGCAGAAGAGCGGGTCGGCAGGCCGGAACAGGGAATATCACTTGAGCTGTCATATACCGTGCTCTGGCTGAAAAGCCACAGCTACATTGCCTTGTTTTTAAAAAAAAAAAAAAAAAAAAGGCATATTAAATTCTAGTGTATTAATTGTGTAATTGAATTGCCTATAAACATCCACTATTTTTCAGTGGCAGACTGGACTTTTAAAACTGCAGTAATTCAGTGTTCCCAGATGACCCTCAAGTAGAACTTGATATTTTTTTATACGTACGCGGCCCCATTCATAGACCTCTTAATAAACCACTTACAGATTTAGCATTTTTGAATGATATTGTTTTAGGTTTCCCCCTCCCTTAGCTCCTCACATTAATAAACGTAGATTTTCCCACAGGAGTTTTAATGTCTACCATGTGTTTCTGTACTGCATTCACAAAAGCCTAAAAGTCTGCAGAGTTTAGTTTATTCATCCACATCCTAATGTGCAGGGCCTTTTTTTAAATAATATTTCTTTCAGTAGTCTTTTATCTTTCGGCAAGTTATTTTGCATTCATTTTTCCTATCATTTCATATAATTATATTTTGTGTTTTAATATATAATGTTGTTTAGCTCTGTCATTTTCTTTATTCTGATGGCTTTCAGGACACTCAAAGGGTAATTCATTCAAAATAACACAGGTATGCAAAATTTGGGTTTATGAACATTTTTTCAAATCCAATGACTGATTTTTATGTTTTTCTTATGCCCTGATTTGAAAAATCACTTATATTTTTAACCATCACGTATGGATTTTGCACAAAAACGCGGGTGAAATTACATACGAGCGAGATGAACACGAAAATTTTTTATTGTAGCCAAAAATGTACACATTATTTTATATAAAAATTTTTTTATTGATGATTCATTCTGCAACTTTATTGAAAATTAATTCTTGTGCCTTTTACTCTTCTCTTCAAAGCTTCTCTTGATACTTTTTCTCTTATAGAAGGCCTCCGGATATTCTCTTTGAAGCATCCAGCTCTAGTCCCCATTATGTTCACTTTCCATCTACCTTGGTATTGTCGTTCCATCTCCTTGATTATCCTGATGAAATCTTTCTCCTTGCTGTTCACTAACAGCATCAAGGTTTTCAGAAAAGTAGTCCAAATGGGAATGTAAAAAATGTAACGTCAAACTCATTAGACAACCCAAGACTTTGAAATCGGTGGCAGTATAATAATGATATAACGTTTTATATACTTTGTTCAGGCTTTCAGCATGTTCTCCACAATGGACTTAAAGTGAACCTGTCACGTCCTAGTTGCTATGTCCACTGCCCTCATAAGCGTTGTTAGTGATGCAATGTGCATCACTAACCAGCTTTTTTTCATTAAAATCGGTGGTAGTATAATGATTTTATAACCTTTATATATACTTTGTCCTACCTGCTCATATTCAGTCATAGGGGTGTGATTCTCTCATTCAGTCAGGGACAGCACCGCATTCAGTCACTGCTGGCGCCGCCCATGTATTTGAATATTGCTCCGGGCAAGGTTGCATCTAGATCGGAGTTAATTTTTTGAGGCCCTCACTCCAGCAACTACAATCTAGTCTCCTCCGTCTAGATCGGAGTGGCTAAAGTGAGGGGCACAAAAAATTAACTCCGATCTAGACACAACCTTGCCGAGAGCAGTATTCAAATAAATGGGCGGCGCCACCATTGACTAAATGCGGTGCTGCCCATGACTGAATGAGAGAATCACACCCCTATGACTGAATACGAGCAGGTAGAACAAAGTATATAAAACGTTATATCATCATTATACTACCACCGATTTTCATGAAAAAAGCTTATTAGTGATGCACATTGCATCACTAACAAAGCAATGGGGGCAGTGTACAATGCAACTAGGACGTGACAGGTTCCCTTTAAATTTTGAATCTTTGTTACCTAAAAATTTCTTCACAACTTCTTTTAAAAGAATCCCAAGCCCTTTTCACAACAGCTTTCATTTTTGTTTCAAATATGTCATCCTTCATAAGTATCCAAATATCTGTACCCCCAAAAAATTATTTCCTTTAGTTTTGCTTTGGACAGTCCCTTAAACTTGGTACACAGGTAATCAAGTCTCTCCTTCTTTTGGTAGAGCTTTCACAAACTGCTTCATCAGTTCAAGCTTAATTTGGAGTGGTGGCAAGAGATTTTTAGTGGGATCAACTAAACTTTCTACAACTATGTTCTTGAGTCCAGGCTGCAAAGATGTTCTCGTTGGCCAACTTTTTTTTGGCCATTGATGAGTCCTATCCTGACTGTCCCTTTGACACATAAAGCATGGGTACTTTGTGTATTCTCCTTGCTGCGCAAGGAGCAAAGAACTTTCAGATCACCACATATTGACCATTCTTGATCCTCGTAGTTAAGTTTCTTGAGAATAAAGTCTAAATTCTCAAAGCTTTCCTTCAAGTGCACAGAATGCCCTACTGGCACTGAAGCCTACTTGCTGCCATTGTGCAGTATCTCAGCTTTCAGACTTTTTTGGATGATTCAATAGAGAGACTCCACTCGCTCACATTGCACTCAATGTTAAATTTTTCCATCAGCCTAGAAACATCACTGCAATATACTAGAGCACCATCTTAAGAAACGTATGGAAGGAATATTTTCTCTGCTTCTGTACCATAAAAAACAGGTACCAGGAGCTAGCAGGCTCTTTAACTTTAACTTTAATCTAAAGCCTAAAAGTTCTGCAGAGTGTTAAGGAAAGTACAAGTCCCTGACAAAATTAATTTATTTTTGAGCTGTGAAAAAGCTGTGGCTTGTTGGTACTAGTGTGAAAGTTTTCTTCAGAATCCTGCACTTCATGTTCTGAATCCTCTGAATCAGGTGTATCTTCAAGTTTCTTTGGAGGTGAAGGGACGGTTATTCCTTGACCGTGAGGCACAGGGCTAATCGCTGATGGGAGGTCCAGGTATATAATCCCCTTCTTATTTTTAAGGTTGAATCCCTCCATGTTGCACATACAAAAGTAGCAGTCATCACTATGATTTTGCGGTTCCCTTCAGATCATAGGCACGCCAAAACGAAAGCTTTTTCTTCCCTTTAAACCACTGTCATAGTTCTTCTACTCAAACAGAACACCCTACATGTGGAGCCCACAACTTGTCCTGATCACCAAGTTTCACATCAAAGTACGCATAATACTTTATTTTTTTAAAATCCGATAAGAATTTTATTGAATACAATTTTTCTGAGTACAACATAAACAAACTAAAACAAGTTCCCATACAAACCCGCCACTCTGTTCGTTCTAGACCTTGATGGTACAGTTTAATAATTCTTGGTGCAAAAATTACAGAGGCTGCAATATTTTCCAAAGTTAATTACACCTATTTGTGTTGCTATAATTTTTCTTATTTGGTAAAGTGCCCTTTAATAGCCAATCTTTCATATTCATCTTCTATCACTCCATCTACATACCCCAGCACACAAACTATAGGTTGCATCGGGATATTTACACCAAAAACACCATTGAAGTACCCAACAGTGCGTTTCCAAAAATTTTCAAGAGGGCTACATACACATAACGTGGAAAATGTCAGCGGGACCCATCCCACATCTTAAACATACATAAGCTGCTCTCACTCCTATTTTATAGAGAAATTTTAGGAGTTCTATACATCCATTGTAATAGTATAACTGTGACAATCTCTGGGGTTCACTAGTGGACAGCTGTGGAACGGAGG
The DNA here is from genome assembly GCF_046119375.1 of Phyllobates terribilis. Taxonomy (NCBI): domain Eukaryota; kingdom Metazoa; phylum Chordata; class Amphibia; order Anura; family Dendrobatidae; genus Phyllobates; species Phyllobates terribilis. The sequence continues at coordinate 111,630,325 of NW_027362761.1, read as the reverse complement.
ACATTATTATATCCCAATAACAAGGATCAATTATACCAATATCCTTCTCCCATTATTCTTTAAGGCTTAATGGATGTTTTGAAATAAAGTGTTCTAGTAGTATTCTGTAGAATAGAGAGTTGGCTCCTTTTCTATGGCTCTGGTTTGTAACCATAGAGAATAATAAATGATTATCTATTTTAAGTTTTTTGATTTTGTCTTGTTTAAGCCAAGCATGTCGTATTTGGAGATATTGGAAGAAATACTTAGTTGAGAGAAGAAATTCCTCTCTTAGCTGTTGTAAGCACCCCACTTATGTGGAGTTGGGGAATAGTAGCCAGAACTGCTTTTCTCTAGGGCCTAAAGCCCTCTAATCTAAACATCTCTGGAAGGTCTAGGATTTTGCTATATAGGGGTAAACGGTGTATACCCATCTCTGTCTAACAACTGCTTAGCTTTTTCCCATGTCTTTATCATAAGGCGCACTGTTGGAAGGCTCCTCTTTTTCCCTTTGTAACTTGTCATATTTAATCAGAGTACTACCCTTTTTCCTAATCTGTTCCCTAAACATAGCCTGAAATTTGTAAAAGTGTGTAAGGGGAAGCCATACCGGGGTGTTGTGAAATCAATATCATCTTATCCAAGTGTGTTCGTCCAGTCACCTATAAGGGTATCTTGCACCAGGTATTAATTTTTTTTGTTGAAACTTGACATACAAGGGGACCAGATTCAAAGAGACAGACTGTGATAGTAACAGATATATGAATTCCTGGATATGTACATTCCCGTCCCACTATCAAGCGTGTTTGTTGTACTTTAGAGTTTTGAGAATTCATTAACCAGCATTAATATAGACTTATCCCAATTGATTCGAAGCCCCGAATGATCCCCAAATTCATTTACAATTGCCATAGTGTTTACCAGGGAACTATCAGTATCCCCAAGGAACATTAGAAGGTCATCTGCATACTGCACAACTATTTCCTCTACTGTATTGTAGATAAAACGTTTCACCTCTCTACTAGCTCGTAATTTAACAGCAAGTGGCTCTATAGCCAAGGCAAATAGCAAGGGAGAGAGAGGACACCCCTGTCTAGTCCCCCTATACAATTTAAAGGAGTTTGACAAGGAGCCATTAGCTCTGATTTTAGCTTTAGAATTAGAGTAGAACAGTTTAATTCATGAGAGGAAGGATGTTCCAAAGCCGTAGCCCTCATAACCGACCATAGGTACTCCCACTCGACACTGTCGAAAGCCTTCGCCGCGTTGAGTGAGAGCACCGCCCTATCTCCCAAATTTAGGGGCTGCATCTGGAGGTTAATGTATAGACGTCTCAGGTTTATCGAGGTCTATTTCGGCATCATGAATCCTGTCTGTTCTCCATGTACCAAATGTGCGATGACTTTAAGAAGTCTCAAAGCCAATGCCTTGACTAGAATTTTTATATCCACTGACAATAATGAAAAGGGCCTATATGAGTCTGTACATGTTGGATCTTTCCCTGGTTTAAGGATTAGAACTATTTCTGCCTCTCACATTAAATCTGGTAATGTCCCCACTCTGCCTCTTGAAACACCTCCAGTAGCTTAGGCAGTATCACTGAACCCATTTCTTATATAATTCAGATGGTATTCCGTCCGTCCCCGGAGCTTTATTGTTTTGGACAGTGTTCACTGCTACCTCTAGCTCTTCCACTGAGAGGGGCGCATCCAAGGCCTCCCTCTGTTCATTCGTTAACTGAGGCAGTTGCAGATCATTAATATAATTATCAATTTCTTCAGGTGTTTTAAAAAGTTTTGAAGAATAGAACTGCTTGAATAACAAATGAATTCCAGTATACCGATGCCTTCCCTCTCATTGTAAAAGCTTTGTTTAGTAAAAAATCTGCTGAATTTATGCTGAATGTTGCCTCCCTGAACGGAGAAAGCTCATCAGAAATAACTCTGATCCCAGCCATTTAACTCCTAAGATGCCGCTATTTAATCCGGTGGATGACATCTAAACCGGACTCTCTTTATCACGCTATTGGACTCTCGGTCAAAAGATCTTGGGGTGCTGAAGGGTTGGCGCTCCTTGGCACTGCAAAAGACATTTCATTAATCTGGCAGGCAGTCTATTATACTAACATACATTGCAGCATGCAATACAAAAACTTAGCAGTTAAATTATATGAGCAGTTAGAAACCCTCATCTTAAAAATTTCCACTATTCTCATACACAGTACTTAATTTTCAATACAAAAAAACCTACCACGAAGGTGATAAAAAATTAATCAAAAAGTTATATGTACTCCAAAATGGCACCAATGAAAACTACACTGCAGGCCATGGTAACACGTTTATGCCATTCAGGCTGCTTACTGAGGAGGAGTAATATGCAGCTTGGTGTTGTAGTGTTGAAAAACTGCTACTGGAATGCTTTGGAGAAATAGCTGTACCATTGGTTCCATGACCAAATTAATTTAACACTGAGTTGTTAGTGTATTTGGAATGAAGACTAGATGGGTCTGGCTACCGTACATTATGCTACCCTTTACAATAGACCTATGAGTAGAACCGGAGGGACATTTTCTTCGTGAAAGCCACTTCATGGCATTGCCCATGTCGTCTTTGGACTAATCTGTCATTGCAAGACAAAAGTGGTACTCCTCACTGAAGAGGATAGACCTCCATTCCAGCCTCCATTGCCATCTTGCTTTGCACCATGACAGCCTTTGAGATCAGTGGTGGAACACCTGTAGCTAGATGGTCTGGCTCATAGCCCAAGGCTGTGCAAATGCCTTTTGATGGCTTGTGTAGACACTTTGTGACACACTAGGCTTGGTATATGACATCCAATTTCACTGCAGTACAGAATGGATCAAACATGGAGCTAGTGGCATGGCCATTTCTCCAAAGTGTTTCACAGAATGAGCAGTTTCTAAACACGACAATGCCAGGCTGCGTAATGCTCGTCAACTGTGAGCAGATTACATGGCCTGCAACATCTCCAGACTTGTCTCCCATCGAGCACATCTGGTACGTAATTTGTCTTACACTGCTGGCAGATCATTATACAATTTATCTTGATGATTTACATGCCCAAAGGCAAGTGCTTGTATTTCAGCAGCAGAAGGGAAGGAAGGGAGACACAGATCCATTACTAGTGGGTAGGCGGAGCCCCACAGGATAGTTCACCTCAGATTAGAAAAAGTGACGACCGACCCCTCCAGCTTAGGCTCCTCCTACTCCCATGTCCTTCAGTCTTAAATTTGAGGTCGCAGAGGATAGTCGCTGTCTTTGCAGCTCCTCAGAAGTTTTTTTATTTTTTCCAAGGAGACCTGGACCCCCCGTGGTCTAGAGGTCTCAGGGGGTCTCGGCGCTGCTGGGACCCCTGACCCTCCCCTGGCAGATCTGCGTACCCCCTAAGGAGGTCCCCGCAGAAGCCTGCCGGCCCCGGGGGATTCAGGGTGCTCCCTGGCGGAGACGCACACCGCATCTTTGGTGTCCCTGCGCGCTCCGCCGTGGGGGGGAGCAAAGGGCCACGGCGCCACACATCCCTGGGGGTCCCTGTGGCGCTCAGCTGGGTAAGTGCTCTCTGTGTGTGGAGTGCTTCAGTGGCTGCGGTGGCAGCAGCTGTTACTGTCAAGTGGTGACTGCCTGTTTTTTTGTCTTTGCAGACGGTGTATGACGTTGACACCACCGCTGCATTCACTGTTAGCAGGGGAGCAGGGACGGAGGAGCACGGCTCCGTTAGTAGGGGGCGTGGCTTCGCGTCTCTTGGCTTCCTGCCATCATAGCTCAGGCAGGAAGCTCCCATGAAAGCGCGCGCTTTCACTTTTAGCGCGGGCTCCGTTAGTATGCACGGGGGGCGTGGCTTCGCGTCGCTTGGCTTCCTACCATCATAGCTGTCAGGAAGCTCCCAGTAAAGCCCGCGCTGAGCTGTCCCCGCCCCTCCTGCTTCTCTCCACTTCCGGGTCCTGCTAGCTATCCGCCATTACCTCGTGCACCTCCTGCTCTCTGCTCTCTGCTCCCCGCTCCCCGCTCACACACAGACTCAGGAGGAGCAGTCACCGCAGCCAGCTGGTGAGTCTCTTCTGCTTTTTAAGGCAGAAGATCCCCTTTTCTCACTTTTACAGCGCAGAGCACCTTAGCTGACCTGTTAAGGGAGACAAGGTGGGCTTTATCCGGCGCTACCGCTTCTCTGCTGAGACACTCTGGGACGCGCTCCTCTGTCCTCTTAAGGCAGAGGAGTTTTGCGTGGTCTGCAGCATTAACCCCTTCTGAACGGGGTCTGGCCTCATCAGGGCAGTTAACCCTTGCTGGTGGTGCACGCTTCTGGTTCAGAGGGTGCATCTCCCCAGTCTGTTAGGTTAACTTTTGCTCTGCAGTGCTGGGGTAGCTTTTCTCCCTCTAAGGAAGAGCTTTAACCCTTCAGTGCTTAGAAAATATTTTTTCTGTGGGAACAGGCTGTGATAGCGAAATCGCACATCCTCTGTTACCATACCCATTGTAAGACGCTCGCAACTGACGTGGCGGGCATGTCGAATCAGGGACCAGGGGGCGCGGACCTCTCTCCCGACCCGTTTCAGGATCGGTCACGCATATCCGATACGCCCAGGTCTTCGACGGCATCAGGTTCGACTCTGGTCGGGGGTCTTAGTGATGTTAAAGTGGAGGCGCTCACTCCCTCCATTGACAGTCTTTCTGACCTCCTGGGTCATTGGGTATCAGCTAAGTCCCAACCGACGTCACGAGGCAAGAAGCGCCACCACAGGCCTCCTCCACGCAGGGCATCGGATGTTTCGGAATTACCGACAAACTCTGCTGGTGAGATCTCCTATTCTGATGAAGAGGATCGGCAGGGTCGCTCTGCTTCGCTTTCGGCCCGCGTGGATGCTCTTATTGGAGCCATGCGGGAAGCGTTACAGCTGTCTGAAGAGGTGACGAGGCCTGGCAAGTCGGCCTGGCTGTATCAGGAGTCGCGTCGGGCTCGTTCGACACTGCCGGCGCATGATGAACTTAACGAGGCGGTGGAGAAGGAACGCCTGTGTCCGGATAAATGCTTCCAGGGGATGCGGTTTTTTGATGCCCTGTATCCCTGCTCCACGGAGACTATCGTTAATTGGGTCCCCTCTCCTGAAGTGGACGTGCCATTGTCTCAGCTGAGCAAATCTTCCTTGCTTACTGTTAAAGGGAAGGCCAGTCTACAGGATTCACTGGACAGAAGAACGGAGTTAGCGGCAAAGTCCATCTACGAGGCCGCGGGTCATGGATTCCGAGCGGCCTTGGGGGCCATGTGGGCTGGTGAGGCTTCTCTGAGGTGGTTGGATCAGCTGCGGACGGTGTGGCCAGATGGGACTCCGCTGTCTGAGGTGGAAAAGCTTTTCCAGCTGTTGGAAGAGGCGGCCCGATATGGCAGGGATGCAGTGCTAGATACTACTTCCGTTCTGTCCAGGGCTCAATCCTCGGCTGTCACAGTCAGGAGAGCACTGTGGCTTAAACAGTGGACTGGAGACACAGTATCCAAACAAGGTTTGCTTAGTCTAGCATACAAGGGCAGTCAGCTTTTTGGTCAGGACCTCACGGAGCTGATTGCCATGGCAAAGGCCAAGGATGCGGCTTTGCCGCAGCGGAAGGCAGCGGCTTCTACGTCTGGTAGGTCAAGTGTCGGTATTGGTCGTCGGTCCTTTCGGCCCAGGGGACGATTCGGTCAGCCCTCTTGGAGATCGGGTCGTCCCTCGTCTTCCGGTAAGACCACCCAGAAATCCCGTACTCCCTGGAAACAACACTTCTGTCAGGACAAACGGGAGGTTGACAAAAAGCCCGCTAAGGCGGACTGACGCCAAGATTGCACTCGAGGGCTCTCGGGTGGGAGGTCATCTGCTACAATTCGGGTCGGTTTGGGCGTCCCACGTATCGGATGCCTGGGTGACGCGGGTTATGTCGGCAGGCTATTTCATAGTTTCATTCTCGACCCCCGGACAGGTTTCTTCAGTCACGCATCCCGTCCGAGCCCAAGCTGGCTGCCACACTGCTGCGGGAGGTCGACTCTCTTCTGCAGCAGGGGGTGGTGGTTCTGGTTCCGCCGGAGAACCGGGGAAGGGGGTTTTGCTCCAACCTTTTTGTGGTCCCCAAAAAGGAGGACAAGTTTCGCCCCATTCTGGACCTCAAAGAATTGAATTTTCATGTCCGGACCCGGAAATTCCGTATGGAGTCTCTTCGCTCCGTCGTGGCGGCCCTTTCGCAGTACGATTTTTTGGTGTCGATCGACATCCGCGACGCCTATTTGCATGTCCCTATCGGCAGGGCTCACCAGCGTTTCCTGCGTTTCGCCATAGGTCAGGCCCATTACCAGTTTGTGGCCCTACCATTCGGGTTGGCCTCGGCGCCCAGGGTTTTTACAAAGATTCTGGCGCCGCTCATGGCGCTCCTTCGAAGGCAAGAAGTTACGATTCTCCCCTACCTGGACGACCTGTTAATTGTGTCGCCCACAGCGGATGAGGCGGTGACTGCGCGTTATCTCTCCCTTCAGCACCTGGAGGACTTCGGGTGGCTGGTCAATTGGAAGAAGTCGTCATTGGAGCCGTCGCAGTCAATCCTGTTCTTGGGGATGCATTTCGACACGGTACGGGCAGTGGTGTCCCTGCCTCCGGACAAACAAGCGAACCTTCGTCACCATGTCCAGGCTATGAGGTCGGCAATGGCGATGTCCCTTCGGAAGTGTATGCGCCTTCTGGGTCTGATTGTGGCGGCAATGGAAGCCGTACCGTTTGCACAATTTCATTCCCGGGGTCTCCAAGATCTTATTCTGACCCGTTGGGATCGATCGCCGGCTTCGCTGGATTGCTGTGTCGTTGTCTCCTGCAGGGTGCGAGAGTCTCTTGGATGGTGGTTACGTCCGGAGGTTTTATCCCTGGGGAAATCCTTCCTCCTCCCACGGTGGTCGGTCATTACCACCGATGCCAGCCTGACTGGCTTGGGGGGGGGTTTGGAACGATCTCTGGGTTCAGGGGGTCTGGTTGTCAGAGGAGTCGTCTCTGCCGATCAACATCCTGGAGTTGAGAGCGATATTTCTCTGCCTCAGACATTGGACGGTCCCTTTGAGCGGTCTGCCGGTCCGGATTCAGACGGACAATGCGACAGCTGTCGCGTATATCAACCATCAGGGCGGGACGAGGAGTTCCAGACTCATGATGGAGGTCTCTCGGATCCTGGTATGGGCCGAGTCCAGGGTTCCAGCCATCTCCGCGATTCACATCCCAGGAGTGCTGAATATCACGTTGGACTTCCTCAGTCGCGAGCAGGTGGATCCCGGAGAATGGAGTCTTCATCTGGAAGTTTTTGCACTGCTGTGCTCCTGTTGGGGGACTCCCCAGGTGGACTTGATGGCATCCAGGCTGAACGCCAGGATTCCGACGTTCATGTCCAGGTACAAGGACCCGGAGGCTGTGGCGGTAGATGCTCTAGTGGCCCTGTGGGACCAGTTCGAGCTGATCTACGTGTTTCCGCCGGTATCCTTACTTCCTCTGGTGATCCGGCGGATCAAACTTGAACGAATTCTGGCGATTTTGGTGGCGCCGGATTGTCCGCGGAGGGCGTGGTATTCAACGCTGGTGTCTCTTCTGGCGGCACCTCCGTTTCCACTGCCTCTTCGCCCGGACTTGTTAACCCAAGGGCCCATTCGTTATCTGGACCTGAAGTCGGTTTGTTTGACGGCGTGGCACTTGAGACCGAGATCTTGACCCGTCGTGGGTTTTCGGCCGAGGTCATTGCCACCTTGCGGGCGGCCGGAGGTCCAGCTACGACTAGGATTTATCACAGAACTTGGGAGGCCTTCTATTCATGGTGTTCTGGGTCGTCAAGGAACCCGAGGGTTTTTTCCATTCCCAACCTCTTGGCTTTTCTGCAGTATGGTTTGGCCAAGGGTCTGGCGGTTGGTACCTTGCGGGGTCAGGTATCTGCACTATCCGTGCTTTTTCGGAAAGCTATTGCCTCACGCAGGGATATGCGTTCGTTTTTTCGCGGGGTTGCACGTCCGTTTCCGCCTTGGAGGGCGTTTGTGGATCCTTGGAGGCTCAACCTTGTCTTGGAGGCTCTTCAGCATGGGCCGTTTGAGCCTATGGATTCAGATACGCCTTACTTGCTTTCTTGGAAGGTGGCCTTCCTGGTGGCGGTCACCTCTTTGAGAAGGGTTTCTGAGTTGGCGGCACTGTCTTGCTCGCCCCCTTTTCTGGAGTTCCACTCTGATCGCGTGGTGCTTCGTACCCGTTGCGATTTTCTGCCTAAAGTGGTGTCGCGTTTCCACGTCAATCAGGACATAGTGTTGCCCTCCCTCTGTCCGAAACCGAAGAGTCCAAAGGTGCGGGCCTTGCACTCGTTGGATTTGGTGCGGGCATTGAAGTTCTATCTTACAATCACGCAAGGGTTTCCGACTCTTTTTGTGATTCCTGCTGGTTGTCGGCGTGGTCAGCGGGCTTCCAAGGACACTATAGCTCGGTGGATACGTTCGGCTAACCTGGAGGCGTACCTGCTCAAGGGCGAGCCTTGTCCGGTTAAGGTTCGAGCTCATTCCTCGAGAGCTGTTGGTTCGTCGTGGGCTTTTTGTCAGGGGGCCTCGGCAGCACAGCTCTGCCGGGCGGCTACCTGGCGCTCCGTTCACACTTTTACTAAATTTTATAAAGTGGACGTGAGTGCTTCCGCCGATGCGGCCTTGGGACACAGGGTCCTGCAGGCGGCGGTGGTTTAGGTTATCTCTTTATCTCGTTTTTGGCGCTTGTTGCGCGCTTGCCTAAGTTGTTGGGGTGTTCGCGATTCTGCCACTGTTTCCCACCCTTGAGTTCTGGACTGCTTTGGGACGTCCCACTAGTAATGGATCTGTGTCTCCCTTCCTTCCCTTCTGCTGCTGAAAGACGGATTTTGGTAAGACCTTACCTGTAAAATCCTTTTCAGCGAAGGAAGAGACACAGCACCCTCCCATGGCAGAAGTGTATTATTGTTTTCCAGATGCGGCGCGGCTCCTCTCTGATGGCGGTCATCTGGGCTGGGGTCGGCGCGCTAGGGTTCTGTTCCAGCATTGCCAGCTCATCGCAGTTGTCAGGTCCAGTGAGTAGTGCCTGGGACTGTGTGTGTTTTCTGTTATGCATAACCTGTTCTCGCGCATTTCTGAATTTTCAGAAGGGGTTGTGTTGTTCCGCTGGTGTTGTCTGCTCTTCCTTAGCTTGTGTACGGACTGAAGGACATGGGAGTAGGAGGAGCCTAAGCTGGAGGGGCCGGTCGTCACTTTTTGTAATCTGAGGTGAACTATCCTGTGGGGCTCCGCCTACCCACTAGTAATGGATCTGTGTCTTCCTTCCTTCCTTCCTTCGCTGAAAAGGATTTTACAGGTAAGGTCTTACCAAAATCCGTCTTTCTATGCATGACAAATAAAAAAAGGAAACAAAATTTTCAAAACCTCTCAATTTATCATCTGCATATCAGGAACAGGTATATTGTTCCTGTGAGTTTCAGAATTCCATGACTTTTCTTTGTTCACGTAGTTTTCTTTCAATGCCGTGTGTGTATGTACATACATACATACATACATACATACATACATACATACATACATACATACATACATACATACATACTGTGGTAAAGCGACTTGCTCGGCTGTATGCGGAGGTAGACAAGTAACACTGTCTCTTTAAATTTCGGGTTAGTTTATTAAGCGTCATAAACTAACCTGGGGTCCATAAAGAAAACACAGCCCATTTGGCGTAAAGGCAAAACAAAAATACAAAGTTGCAGCACAGTTTATATATCTGCCGGGGTCCGGCCACTCAGGATTAGTCTCTCACAGTTCAGCACAGCACATGCTAGCTCCTCTCTGGAGCAGGTTTTCCCAGACACTGAACACACCTGAGTGTAAAGGCTGGCTATTTAAAGCCCAGACCACTCCCTGGATTGAAGATATGGTGGATGACTTCCCTCCCTGCACTTCATCATCCACTAAAACATGCCCTTGTAAACCTGGGCCGTTAACCCTCTCTGCACGTAATGTACAGGAGAAACTTCCATGTTTCACATCACTGAGGCTAACAGCCTCATTGAAACATATCTCCCTTCCGACACACTGCCAGTGACTTAGTCACATACTCTCCCCCTCTGCCCAAAGCTGAAGGTTTTGGCACCTTCACTTGTTAGACAGGGAAGTCTGAACAGGGCATCTGCATTAACATGGAATTTCCCGGGCCTGTGTTCCACCGAAAAACTAAAGTCCTGGAGGGCCAGGAACCACCTGGTCACCCAGGCATTTTTCCCCATCCTTTCCCTCATCCATCTCAGGGGGGCATGGACTGATACCAGTCTGAATTTGCGGCCTAAGGCTGTGTGACCACGCTTGGTAGAAGGTCTGCCGTGTTCCCCAATGATAATCCGCATGTGCTGTGCACATGCTGCGAAAATTTCCGCTGCGGATTATCATTGCGGAAAAATCCGCAGCACTACCAATTATTTTGCGTGATAGTGGCGTTTTCGCCGCCATTGACTTGCATTGAATCGCTTAATATCTGCATGACTACACATGTGGATATTAAGCAATTCAATGTGCGGATGTACCCGGGTCTGGAGAAGGAGACTCTCCACCAGACCTTGGTACCATGATACCTGTAAAAAAAAAAAAAAAAAAAGAATTAAAATAAAAAATATACATTATACTCCCCTTCTGATAGCCCCCGGTCTCCATAGCGGTGCGTCCTGGCTCCCCGGCAACTCGCGATGGTCTAAAAAGACCTGCCATGACGTAATGTAGTCATGTGACGGGTCACGCGACCACTGACGTCGGTGGTCTCGTGACCTGTCACATGACTAAATGACGTCATGTAAGGTCCTTTTTACACAACCGCGAGACACAGGGAAGACTTGACGCATCGGATAAGGAGACCGGGGGCCATCGGAAGGGGAGTATAATGGGTGTTTTTTTAATTTTTTTACCATTATTATTCTTTTTTTTTTTCTAACTAACTTGGTCACACTATATAAATCCATGCCTGTTGCATGGATTTATATAGTGTGACCAAGTTGACAAGCACTTTCCAAGTGATGCTAAAATCGCTTCTTGGAAAGCGCTTGACAGCCCGCATGCGAAATCGCATGATCAAAACGCTTCACGTCCGCTTGTCCCTGGCAGGAAAAACGCATGTACAATCCGCATGTACAATCCGCATGTACAATCCGTATGCGTTTTTTCTGCCAGGGAGATGCAGTAACGCTCAGGAAAAATCCGGAGCATTTCTGCATCGTGGGCACATAGCCTTACAGGTAGTACCTAAGGGTGTCAACTGCCCACTTGACCGTTTTACAGGTGGGCGGTTTTACACTAGTTTTGCCAGAAGGAATGGGCCCAATAAGGGCAGTGGTACAAAATGCTAATGAAATGTATGTAAACTTTTTACTATGCAGTAAGTAATAAAAATGCCTTAAAACATTCTCTCTCTCATTATTCTGGCATTTGGCAAATATTAAAAATGATGGTAATCCTAATTGACCTAAAACGGGAAAGGTTTATTCTGATTTCATGTCAGATATTGAGAAATACATGCATATGTGTCTTTTTATATAGTGTATGTAAACTTCTGGTTTCAACTGTACATACATATAATATGTATGTGTGTGTGTGTGTGTGTGTTTGTTTTTTTAGGTCAGAAAATGCATTTTTCTAAACAGAAATAAGATATTAAGGAATTTTCTACTTTCCATACAGTGTGGTTTCCTTAAAGCTATGTATTCTCTGGCTGTAAATTAAAAATGACAGTGTGTAAGAAGCAGCATTCATTTGTGTGACCTAGCAAGTGCAAAGGTGAAAAGTGAGACCACTAGCACCTATTACTTCAAAAGGTAACATAAGATTATTACATTAGATGTAATGATGGCTTCTATTATCTTGGGGAAATTATGTGAAAACATCCCTTTGATCATTTCTTCAAGCCCAAAGCTAAAGAAAAAAAAAAAAAGTATACTTTTTTTTTTTTTTCTTTTAAATGTTCTCTAGTAAATATTCGGCTGCTAACTGGAAAAAAAAATGAGAAGGAATCTATTTGTTATATTCAAAAACAATGTATAGCAATATATTCTATAGCATTATGCGTTACAAACTTTCATTTTATCCAGTAATTTTTCTGTATAGCAAAATTAAGAAACTGTTTTAGCCACTCAGACTAGCATACAATACATAAGTAAAGCCTGTTTGGTGACTGGTAAAAGTTTTTCATATAATAATAATGTTTGCCACTAGAGCTGGTGGAAGGCTATGTTCACACGTTGCGTTTTTGCTGCTTTTTTTTATGCAAATTTTCAGCTGCGTTTTACAGTACCAGCAAATCTGAGATTTCAGAAATCTCATGCACACACATTGGTTTTTGTTCCTGACTGAGCTGGAAAACTGCTGCTTTTTGATATGTGCAGCATGTCACTCCTTTCAGCGTTTCTGCAGTGTTTTTCACCCATAGAAAGCAATGAGTAAGGGCAAAAATGCAGCAAAAACCGCAGATATCAGGTTCTGCTGTGGTTTTGGTGCAGAAAACTCAGGAACAGACACTAAACGGTATCAGCATGCAGACACAAATGTACCTGAAAAACGCAGAAAAGAAATGCAGTAAAACCTTTTTAAGCAGCTTCTTTACTGCCAAGAGAGCGGTTCAGCGGCCATGTCTGTAATCTGTGCCGTCTGCCCAGGAGTCCGATGAGCTGCCTCTTGCTTAATGGCATTTGCAGCTCTTCTTTTGATTAGCAGCGTGACATCACATGTGCATCATTCCACAACAGTGACTTCTCTCCCGTCAATGAGCCGCGGATCACTGACGTGGCTGATAGCGGATCCTGCAAATCGATTCACACCAACTCTGTGTTCCACCGTTCATCAAGCATACCTACACTGTATGGAAAAGAGTTTTGGGACGCCAGCACATTACACTTACAAGAGCTTTTATAACACCCCATTCTAAATCAGAAGGCATTAATGTTGAGTTGGTTCCCCACTTCCACTCTTCTGCAAAGAATTTCTTTTAAGATTTTGGAATGTTGACATTTTGACCATCCATACAGAAGAGCATTTGTGAGGAGCATATTTATGTTGGACAACAAAGCCTGAATAGCCACCTCCGTTCTTGTTGATTCCAAAGATATTTGATGCGATTTAATGTCGGGGCTCTGTGGGACAGTGAAGTTCTTTCACACCATACTCGCCCAACTATGCCTTTATGGATCTAGCTTTCATCCACTGGGGTGTAGGCATTGGGGGACAGAAAAGGGCCTTCAAGAACTCCACTCTACTGAACATGTTTTCCTTCTTCAGAGCCCTGTGGTCTAATCCGCTCCTCCATTTTCCGCTTGGCTTTGTGTTGGTGATGTAATGCATGCAGCTGCTCGGGTTAGGAAACCCATGCTATGAAGCTCCTGACTTATTTTTTGTCCGGATGTCCATGCCAGGTGAAATCTGCAGTTATTGAGTCTGTAGAGTATTGAGGACTTATAGGCACAGTGCGCATCAACACTCGGTGACAGCGCTCTGTAACCTCATGTGGCCTGCAGTTTGTAGAGAAGTTGTTGTGGTTCCTAAATGTTTTTAGTTTTCAACAATACCACTCACCAGCTCATTGTGTAGCATTTAGGAGGGAAGACATTTTATTAACAGTCTTGATAAAACTGATACAGACATCTGTATTAAAACAGTAACGGCAGACTGCATGGTAAGGGGCTTGATTTTACGCACAGGGGGCAATGGGACTGATTGAAAAACCTGAATTCAATGATTAATAGATATATCCCAATACTTTTGTCCATATAATGCATATCATCAAAAAATAGCAATCACTCCAGACTGCTAGGGGTATAATTCCAGGGTCATAGAAATGTGTATTAGATGTTGTAGACTAGTTGGATTCTGTATATTTTTAGTGTTTTCCATGCTTTTGTATGCCGTCTGTAAATGTGTTCCTTCTTAATTGCCTGCTTTCTAAATGAGGTAGACCTTTGTGATGTTTGCTCTTTGGCATGTGTGGGCAGTAGGATATGACACCAATGTGTGGTACTATAGGATGGTATGTGTTGTGCATCTATTCACGCACTTATTGTTTGACTACTGTATAATTCTATATTTAGTCCTGTTCCTTGGCTTTGCTATTCATGCGACAGGGACAGTATATTGCTGGCTCTGCTATTGGGTCTAGATAGGGTTTTTTGGGGGTCTGGTCATTAGGAGTGCACTTGGTGTTTGTCACAAAACCGGCTATCACAGTTTTTAAAACGGAACTACAGTGGGTACGGAAAGTATTCAGACCCTTTTAAATTTTTCACTCTGTTTCATTGCAGCCATTTGGTAAATTCTAAAAGTTCATTTTTTTTTTCTCATTAAAGTACACTCTGCACCCCATCTTAACTGAAAAAAATCAGAAATTTAGAAATTTTTGAAAATGTATTAAAAAAGAAAAACTGAAATATCACATGGTACCCACTGTATACTTTCCTCAATAGAGAGAGGAGGAGTAGGGAAGGGAACAGACAGGGGCAGACATAAAAAGGATATCATGCAGAGCTCTGTAACAGGTGTTCTACCTCACATCAGAGCTTGATTCAAATCAAGACTGCTCCGCTCTGCTCTGCTGTTACAAATTAAAACAATGGTTACTATTTATTTCATAAATTAATAGTACGCATGAAAGTAAGCAACTTTGTAATATGTTATCAGAGAAATCTGCTTCTTTCTTTACTAGGACTGATCAATTTTAAAATTCTCAATTCACATGTAAAATCTGTATTCTAGATAGGAGACCATAGTTAATACTAAGAGTCTATCTCAGTAATGTAACAATCTGTCTTCACTGAATACAAATTTTACCCGTAAATTGAGAATTTTCAAAATCAGTCCTGGTAAAGAAAGAAGCAGATTTCTTTGAGCTATATTACAAAGTTTCTTATTTTCATGTGTACGATTGATTTATGAAATATTAATTAAAACAACGGTTAATCTTTAATTTCCTCCATGTTGCGTCTTTGAGTTAAAAAGTGAATGAAGAGCAGACATTCCTCTCTCTGTGCTGTCTATGGGAGAAATCACCGCAGCTCATCTCCTCTTCACAGCAATTGGTATATTCCAAATTAGAGATAAAGCAAAGTTAGGGGAAAACTGGGGAAGATGGAGGCTATAAGTCACATAATGGCCAGAACTTGTGTTATTCCTCATGAACACACAGGACATCTTATTCTGAAGTTTCTTGAAAGCACAGTTGCCCTCTAAATATCTTGGTCTGTATTCTCTGTATCTTGGTTGCAGCTGCGCTTTTTGCTTAGTATTTTTTTTCTTTTCTTGTGGTGCTATTTTTACAAATACAGCATGTCACGGATGTGGCATTTTTTTTGTAGCCTATTTTGATGTTGCCTATTAATTTTTATCTTTTTACTGCAGATGTCATGTGTAGGAATTTGAAAAGGTTTGTGAAAAATTTATAGGCAGTCTACAGGCAAGAAATATCTAGGCTACTGGACTAAGAAGACGATGGCACTTTTCCACTTACATTATACTGCAAAGTTTTATGTATCTAGATGTACTGCTGACTATTACAAAACAAATTCTAACAATATGTAGACATCCAACCGGGAACGTTTATTTCCCTTTATTCCATATACATAGCATGACTAGAAACCAAATCAATTTCCTTCTACAGGTAGCAAGTTGGCACTTGTATGTAGGTTAGACCATGTTCATACAACAAGCAAAGCCACAATAAGAAGAATTAAAATTCCCCCAAGATTCAAGAAACAAAAAACACTGCAAAATAATCAGCAGCATGTACCTGCTCAGATCTTCAGACCTAAATGCTCTACCAGGATGCAGCAAACCCATATAAAGATGGCGGCTACATGTTCATATCTAAATCAGTGGCTTTATTGTAATGTATGTATATATATGTGTGTGTGTGTGTGTGTGTGTGTGTGTGTGTGTGTGTGTGTATATAATATAATGTGTGTATAGATAGATGGAGATATTTCTATTTCATATACACACACACACACACATACATACATACATACATACATACATATATATATATACACATACATATATATACACACACACACACACACAGATAATATGTATGTATGTATATATTTCTCACACACATGTATCTCTATATAGCACAGAACACACATACATGCATACATACACACACACACACACACACACACATACACACACACCCACACATACGTGTGTGTGTGTATATATAATATATTTTAGAGAGAGAGTTATTGTTATCCCTCCGGTACCCGATTCCATTAGGCTTCCTTATAGAGTTTCTCTTTGGGCTATCTATTAATTTTTCCGAATAAAGAGCATGTTTGAGGAAAGTCTGTATCTGTGATCAGTAAGTGTAGCGGACGTCTAGCCTCTTTTCTGTTATAGTCACTAATTTTCTTTACGTTGATGGTTGGGGGGAGTTTCATCCTTTAATGCAGCTATTGTACACAGATGTGTAGACCTCACACATTTGTTCCCTTGTGCCCTGTGCTCCCTGGGTTGAGTAATGCCATAGGCACGCAGGAGCACTGATGGGCTTGTTGTTCCAGTGGCTCATGGTCTTGCCTATGATCTGATAAGGACTTGCCTGACTTTGGAGAGCAGCTCCACATCCAGACATGTCCACATAGCATGCCTCTTATCAGATAACGAGTAATCTATATAAGACCCATAAATACTATTGTGTATAAACCAGGTCTTTCTGCTACATTTTGGGAAGTTTGCCAGCCCCTCAGTCTCTGCTGAATAAAACAAAGGCTTAGTGTGATAAGCCTCCGCTATATGAAATACAGCCAAGCTTTGTTCCAGGTAACATGACTCCTTCTTGTCAATGTGGAGCCGTAAAGCCAGCTCACTTCATTTAGGAAGGAGTCTTACTTTCACTTAATTTCTCGCTGCATATTCCGGTAACAGTCGGCCATCCTATACAGGAGCTTATCACTGTTTATTAGAAAAGTCCGCGCTCTTGTACCATGTGTATTGGGAGAATGTAATGGGAGCAGCTGATCTCACAGGTCGTCCTGATGGTAGACCTTGTACCTGCTTCACACGCTGGACTTTAGGGTCATTTTACACATGAAGATACATTTGTAACATTGAAAGATGATATCACTAGTTTGTTTTTTTTATATGTAGCCATAATCTTACAGCTTTTTGTAATTTCATTCTTTCCACATCTCACCTGCCAATAACGATTAGAGGCCGCTTTATATAAGGGGACTCGTAGATAACCCAGACAAAAGATTCCTTTTAGAACCTTAAGAGTCATTTCTATATAAATTTATAAAACCGCTATTTTATTCTAACCATAATAGATGATGAAATAGAACCGTCTCCGAATCCAGATTTCAGAATTGCATATTTGTTACACTGATTAATTGAACCTTCCTCTTGTGTTAGGGTCGTGACTAGTGTTGAGCGATACCTTCCGATATCAGGAAATATCGTATCGGATTGGATCGGGCCGATACCCAAAAAGTATCGGATATCGCTGATTCCGATACCGGAAACCAATGCAAGTCAATGGGACACAAATATCGGAATGAAAATAAACCCTTTCTTTCCTTGTAGGTTAATTCTACATGAAGTAAAACAACTAAGAATAATGTAGAATGACATGAAAAGCCGGCAATTCATCAGCGGCATTCACCGGTACCCGACAATTTACAACAGAAAGAATAGAGCTTCACACATAGATTAGATAGATAGAAACATGTCAGTCACATATATATGAAGTACAGTGACAGTGTTGCTTACTGTACTTGTCATTTAGTGTAAAGGATTTATTAAAAAAAATATTAGTGTTTTCGTGCACCGTCTCTTTAAAAAAGCCGGCCGGCAATTCAGCATCTGTACCCGACAATTTATAACAGACAGAATAGAGCTTCACACATAGATTAGATAGATAGAAACATGTCAGTCACATATATATGAAGTACAGTGACAGTGTTGCTTACTGTACTTGTCATTTAGTGTAAAGGATTTATTTAAAAAAATAATAGTGTTTTCATGCACCGTCTCTTTAAGAAAGCCGGCCGGCAATTCAGCATCTGTACCCGACAATTTAGAATAGAAGGAATAGAGAATCACACATAGATTAGATAGATAGAAACATGTCAGTCACATATATATGAAGTACAGTGACAGTGTTGATTACTGTACTTGTCATTTAGTGTTAAAATAAAGGATTTATTTAAAAAAAAATTGGCGTGGGGTTCCCCTTAATTTTAGGCTCTAGCGGAGGTTAAGCAGACAGCTGGGGCAAATGTTTGAAGCCTGGGAAGGGGGTAATACCCACGGAGCTTCCCAGGCTACTAATATCAGCCCCCAGCTGAATACCTAGCCTTTACTAGCTATTAAAATGGGGGACCCCCCCAAAAAAATGACGTGGGGTCCCCCCTAATTTAATAGCTAGCACAGGCTAGGCAGACAGCTGGGGGCTGATATTAATAGCCCAGGAAGGGTGCCATGAATATTGGCCCCCTCCCAGGCTAGAAACACCAGCCGTCAGCCGCCCCAGAAATGGCGCATCCATAGGATGCGCCAATTCTGGCACTTAGCCTCGCTCTTCCACGCTGCCCTGGTGCGGTGGCAGGGGGTAATAGGGTTGGGGTTGATGTCAGCTTATAATGCCAGCTGACATCAAGCCCAGGTTAGTAATGGAGAGGCGTCTATAAGACACCCCCATTACTAACCCCATAGTCAAAGTTAAAAGAAAACACAAACACCCAGAGTAAAGTCCTTTAATTGAAATAAAGACACAATTCTTTATTGTTCTAAATTAAACCATACTTACCATCACGCCCATTCCAGCTGAAGCCAACGATCTCCTGCAATAAAAGTAAAATAATAAAGCAACCTCATCCTTACCTTTCGATGGTTCCCAGGACAGCTCCAGCTCTGCTACATCGAGATGACAGGCTGGACCGCAGCAGAACGCCGCCATCCAGCCTGTCATCCCGCAGACACTGAGAAGAGCAGGCATGCTTGCGCTCCTCAGTGTCTCTCTGTGACGTCATCCAGATGAGCCGAGTTCATGTCCAATGAACTCAGCTCACCTCATGCACGTCACTGACAGCGTGGGAAAATTCTCCTGCACTCAGCGCTTCAGCGTGAGAATTCTCCCACGCTGTCAGTGACATACATGAGGTGAGGTCATGTCCAATGAACTCAGCTCACCTCATGCACGTCACTGACAGCGTGGGAAAATTCTCACGCTGAAGTGCTGAGTGCAGGAGAATTTTCCCACGCTGTCAGTGACGTACATGAAGTGAGCGGAGTTCATTGGACATGACCTCGGCTCATCTGGATGCCGTCACAGCCAGACACTGAGGAGTGGAAGTATGCCTGCGCTTCTCAGTGTCTGCGGGATGACAGGATGGATGGCAGCGTTCTGCTGCGGTCCAGCCTGTCATCTCGATGTAGCAGAGCTGAAGCTGTCATGGGAACCATGGAAAGGTAAGGATGAGGTTGCTTTATTATTTTACTTTTATTGCAGGAGATCGTTGGCTTCAGCTGGAATGGGCGTGATGGTAAGTATGGTTTAATTTAGAACAATAAAGAATTGTGTGTTTATTTCAATTAAAGGACTTTTTTCTGGGTGTTGTGTTTTTTTAAATACTTTACTAGAAATTCATGGTGGTCATGTCTAATATTGGCGTGACCCCATGAATTTTGGGCTTAGGGCCAGCTGATAATGCCAAGCTGGCCTTAACCCCTTTATTACCCAGTGAGCCACCGCACCAGGGCCCTGGATGAGTTGGGTACAGCGCCAGAAGATGGCGCTTCTATGAACGCGCCATTTTCTGGGGCGGCTGCGGACTGCAATTTGCAGCGGGGGTGGCCCAGAAAGCTTGGGTCTCCCTGCGCTGCGGATTCCAGCCCCCAGCTGCCTAGTTGTATCTGGCTGGGCACAAAAATAGGGCGAAGCCCCACGCATTTTTTTTTAAAATTATTTCATGAAATTCATGGAATAATTAAGAAAAAAAGGGCTTCCCTATATTGTTGTGTCCGGCCAGGTACAAATAGGCAGCTGGTGGTTGGGGGCAGCCTGTTCCTGCCTGCTGTACCTGGCTGGACACAAATATAGGGCGAAGCCCCACGTCAATTTTTTTTAAAATAAGTCCTTTATTTTAACACTAAATGACATTTGAGGAGTTAATAAAGATGCAGTCCCTAAATTATTATTTATTTTTTAATTAATTTTTCCCAAAACTTTTGACGTGGGCTTCGCCATATTTTTGTATGCCAGCCAGGTACAGCATCCAGCTTCTATGAACGCGCCATTTTCCGGGGTGGCTGCGCACTGCAATTTTCAGCGGGGGGAGGGGGGGGGGCAGAAAGCTTGGGCCTCCCTGCGCTGCAGATTCCATCCCCCAGCTGCCTAGTTGTACCTGGCTGGACACAAAAATAGGGAGAAGCTTCACGTATTTTTTTTTTTTAATTATTTCATGAAATTCATGAAATAATTAAGAAAAAAAGGGCTTCCCTATATTGTTGTGTCCAACCAGGTACAAATAGGCAGCTGGTGGTTGGGGGCAGCCCGTTCCTGCCTGCTGTACCTGGCTGGACACAAATATAGTGCGAAGCCCCACGTCAATTTTTTTTAAATCATTTCAGGAAATTCATGAAATAATTTAAAAAAATTGATGTGGGGCTTCGCCCTATATTTGTGTCCAGTCAGGTACAGCAGGCAGGAACGGGCTGCCCCCAACCACCAGCAGCCTATTTGTACCTAGCCGGACACAACAATATAGGGAAGCCCTTTTTTTCTGAATTATTCCATGAATTTCATGAATTTAAAAAAAAAAAAACGTGGAGCTTCGCCCTATTTTTGTGTCCAGCCAGGTACAACTAGGCAGCTGGGGGCTGGAATCTGCAGCGCAGGGAGGCCCAAGCTTTCTGGGCCCCACCCGCTGCAAATTGCAGTCCGCAGCCGCCCCGGAAAATGGCGCGTTCATAGAAGCGCCATCTTCTGGCGCTGTACCCAACTCATCCAGGGCCCTGATGCGGTGGCTCACTGGGTAATAAAGGGGTTAAGGCCAGCTTGGCATTATCAGCTGGCCCTAAGCCCGAAATTCATGGGGTCACGCCAATATTAGACATGACCACCATGAATTTCTAGTAAAGTATTTAAAAAAAACACAAACACCCAGAAAAAAGTCCTTTAATTGAAATAAACACACAATTCTTTATTGTTCTAAATTAAACCATACTTACCATCACGCCCATTCCAGCTGAAGCCAACGATCTCCTGCAATAAAAGAAAAATAATAAAGCAACCTCATCCTTACCTTTCCATGGCTCCCACGACGGCTCCAGCTCTGCTACATCGAGATGACAGGCTGGACCGCAGCAGAACGCTGCCATCCAGCCTGTCATCCCGCAGACACTGAGAAGCGCAGGCATACTTCCACTCCTCAGTGTCTGGCTGTGACGGCATCCAGATGAGCCGACAATGAACTCGGCTCACCTCATGTACGTCACTGACAGCGTGGGAGAATTCTCCTGCACTCAGCGCTTCAGCGTGAGAATTTTCCCACGCTGTCAGTGACGTGCATGAGGTGAGGTCATGTCCCATGAACTCGGCGCACCTCATGCACGTCACTGACAGCGTGGGAGAATTCTCACGCTGAAGCGCTGAGTGCAGGAGAATTTTCCCACGCTGTCAGTGACGTGCATGAGGTGAGCTGAGTTCATTGGACATGACCTCGGCTCATCTGGATGACGTCACAGAAAGACACTGAGGAGCGCAAGCATGCCTGCGCTTCTCAGTGTCCGCGGGATGACAGGCTGGATGGCAGCGTTCTGCTGCGGTCCAGCCTGTCATCTCGATGTAGCAGAGCTGAAGCTGTCCTGGGAACCATGGAAAGGTAAGGATGAGGTTGCTTTATTATTTTACTTTTATTGCAGGAGATCGTTGGCTTCAGCTGGAATGGGTGTGGCGGTAAGTATGGTTTAATTTAGAACAATAAAGAATTGTGTCTTTATTTCAATTAAAGGACTTTTTTCTGGGTGTTTGTGTTTTTTTTAAATACTTTACTAGAAATTCATGGCGGTCATGTCTAATATTGGCGTGACCCCATGAATTTCGGGCTTAGGGCCAGCTGATAATGCCAAGCTGGCCTTAACCCCTTTATTACCCAGTGAGCCACCGCACCAGGGCCCTGGATGAGTTGGGTACAGCGCCAGAAGATGGCGCTTCTATGAACGCGCCATTTTCCGGGGCGGCTGCGGACTGCAATTTGCAGCGGGTGGGACCCAGAAAGCTTGGGTCTCCCTGCGCTGCAGATTCCAGCCCCCAGCTGCCTAGTTGTACCTGGCTGGACACAAAAATAGGGCGAAGCGCCACACATTTTTTTTTTTAATTATTTCATGAAATTCATGGAATAATTAAGAAAAAAAGGGCTTCCCTATATTGTTGTGTCCGGCTAGGTACAAATAGGCAGCTGGTGGTTGGGGGCAGCCCGTTCCTGCCTGCTGTACCTGGCTGGACACAATTATAGGGCGAAGCCCCACATAATTTTTTTTTAATTATTTCATGAATTTCCTGAAATAATTAAAAAAAAATTGACGTGGGGCTTCACACTATATTTGTGTCCAGCCAGGTACAGCAGGCAGGAACGGGCTGCCCCCAACCACCAGCTGCCTATTTGTACCTAGCCGGACACAACAATATAGGGAAGCCCTTTTTTTCTTAATTATTCCATGAATTTCATGAAATAATTAAAAAAAAAAAAACGTGGAGCTTCTCCCTATTTTTGTGTCCAGCCAGGTACAACTAGGCAGCTGGGGGATGGAATCTGCAGCGCAGGGAGGCCCAAGCTTTTTGCCCTCCCCCCCCCCGCTGAAAATTGCAGTCCGCGGCCGCCCCGGAAAATGGCGCGTTCATAGAAGCTGGATGCTGTACCTGGCTGGCATACAAAAATATGGCGAAGCCCACGTCAAAAGTTTTGGGAAAAATTTATTAAAAAATAAATAATAATTTAGGGACTGCATCTTTATTAAGTCCTCAAATGTCATTTAGTGTTAAAATAAAGGATTTATTTAAAAAAAAAATGGCGTGGGATCCCCCATAATTTTAGTCTCTAGCGGAGGTTAAGCAGACGGCTGGGGCAGATGTTTGAAGCCTGGGAAGGGGGTAAAACCCACGGAGCTTCCCAGGCTACTAATATCAGCCCCCAGCTGAATACCTAGCCTTTACTAGCTATTAAAATGGGGGACCCCCCAAAAAAAAATGACGTGGGGTCCCCTCTATTTTAATAGCTAGCAAAGGCTAGGCAGACAGCTGGGGGCTGATATTAATAGCTCAGGAAGGGTGCCATGAATATTGGCCCCCTCCCAGGCTAGAAACACCAGCCGTCAGCCGCCCCAGAAATGGCGCATCCATAGGATGCGCCAATTCTGGCACTTAGCCTCGCTCTTCCACGCTGCCCTGGTGCGGTGGCAGGGGGTAATAGTGGTGGGGTTCATGTCAGCGCCAGCTGCCATGAAGCCCAGGTTAGTAATGATGGCCGTCTATATGACACCCCCATTACTAACCTACAAAGTGTTAAAAAGAAAAAACACACTACACCCAGAAAAAATAATTTATTTGAAATAAAACACCATTTTATTTAATTCTTAGTTTACTAAAAAAAAAATAGTTACCTGTCCACGTTCCTGCGCTGATCTCCCATGCACAGCTGTCACATCTGGAGATGGTGACAGCTGTGCATGGCTGCTGTAAGCTCAGGCTGCCGGGAACACGTCCGCTCCCGGCAGCGGGAGCCACTGACTGAGGTCACCGGAGTGCATTCAGGCAGCGCAGCTCCGGAGACCTCCTTTACGGCAGTGCTGTACCGTGGGAATTTCTCACGATACAGCAGTGCCGTAAAGGAGCTAACCGGAGCAGCGCTGCCTGAACTCCGGTGAACCCTTACGGCCCCGTCATTCTAGCGGCGGCAGCGGTTCAGAGCGGTCACATTCTATGTGGCTGCTCTGAACTGGAGATCTTCGTGGGACACTCGTGGACTACTACGGAGGGGTAAGGATAAGGTTGTGGTTTATTATTTTATATTTTATTACAGGAGATCGATGGCTTCGGGGAATTAGGTGTCTTGGTGAGTATAGGTGTAGTTTTTTATTTTTTACTTTATTTCAGGTGGCGATCGGCGGGGACAGGTAATGTATAAACTAATTTCTTTTAGGTAACCACTGGCCACCAATGACATGTATTTAACATTTATTGGGGACACAGTAGGGCAATTTAAATAGCAGGATCAGGCTGATGGGAACTACTGCTCCCATCGAGCTGATCCTGCTGGCAGGAGTGGACGGGGGACAGACATAGGCCGATGGGAGTAGTAGTGTCACATCGGCCTATGTCTGCCCGCACACACACCCGCACACACACACACCCCGCACACATCGCACAGACACCGCACACACACACACCCCGCACACACACACACCCCGCACACACACACACCCCGCACACACACACGCACACACACCCGCACACACACACACCCCGCACACACACACACCCCGCACACACACACACCCCGCGCACACACACACACCCCGCACACACTAATCATGACGGGTCTGGGAGGTGAGGCTGACCTGTGCGGCCGTGGGAAAGTTCATGTGAGTTCATGCAGTCAAGCATGAACTCACATGAACCCTCTGAGGGCACCGCGGCGACTTCAAATGAACAGCTGATCGGCATCACCTGATACCTCAGCTGTTCATTTGAAATAACCGGCGGGAAAGCGCAGCACAGAACGGGAAAGCCGGCGGTGAAGTCTTTTCACTGCCGGCTTCCCCGCCCGGGTCCTTCGCTCCTTGGTGCTGCGCTCCCCGCCCGGTCCTAATTTACGATCGGGATGGGAGGTGGCGAGGGGAGCGGAGGATCGGGGTGGGAGGCTGCGGGGAAGCAGTATGGGGCTGCGTGATTGTTTAAAAGCCGGCGGCTTTTTACCGCGCGCCGGCTTTTAAACAATCAGGAGAATTCTCCCACGCTGGGATGGCATTCTGATGACAAGCTGGATCGCAGCTGAGCGCTGCCACCCAGCTTGTCATCCTTCACAGACACTGCAGAGCGCAGGCATTATGGGAACTTCCGATTCCGGTATTCGATATTATAAAAGTATCGGAATTAAGTATCGGAATTCCGATACAGTGAATATCGGCCGATACCCGATATTTCAGTATCGGAATGCTCAACACTAGTCGTGACCGACCCGTTCTAGGTTTTAAATGCATACAAATTCTACATACATTTGTTTATTGCATCAAGACTTTTTGACTTTTTCAGGAATTTATTTTTAAACAAAATACAATAAATAAAACTATTTTACTAAATTGTAAAAATGCTCTTATTAAAATTATAACATTTGTGTCGTTGGGGTCAATTTCGACCCAGGTCTAATATAAGAGTAAAAAAACAATAAGTCCCAAAACTGAACTCATAAACACAATATAAACCAACAGCCCACAGCCAGCTCTACCTCCAACAACTTGAGTTAGGGACATGTCCAGGCATGTATGGCTAAATCAGCTTAGAGTTGGTACTTAGCAGAGTATACATCTCCAGTTTACACATGCAACAATGAGGAGAAGATTTGATGTAAGCCAAATTCTGGATTATATCTTAGATGATAATGAATCAGAGGACACACAGCAGCAAACTGATACAGATGAACAGGTTTCTGAGGAGGAAGATGATGTGGAGTATCAACCGGAAGACACAGACTGTTCTGATCAGTCTGATGAGGAGGTCACTGGTGCTGAAGCTGCTCCCGCTGAAAGATTCAAATCCAAAAGTGGCAAGATCAGTTGGAGCTCAGTACCTCCAGATGTACATGGCAGGGCAGATGCTGCAAATGTCATAAAAATGACCCCTGGGATCACAAGGTTTGCTGTGACAAGAGTAAGTGACATCAAGTCATGTTTTGATCTGTTTATGTCATTGTCAATAAAAAAGTCATTATTGCTATGACAAACCTTGAAGGAAAAAAAGTCCACAGCAACATGTGGAATGACCTTCATGATGATGTCCTAGATGCCTACATTGGTGTTCTTCTCCTTGCTGGAGTGTACAAATCCTGCAATGAGGCCACTGATAGTCTCTGGGACGCATCGACAGGCAGGAATATTTTCCGGGCAACAATGTCACTTTAGAATTTTCAAATGATATCAAGAGTCCTCAGATTTGACAACAGAGACACCAGAACAAAATCTGACAAACTTGCTCCCATCAGGGATATTTGGGAGAAATGGGTGCAGCTCCTTCCACTGATGTTCAACCCAGGGCCAGAGGTGACAGTAGACGAACGTTTTCTCCCTTTCCGCGGAAAATGCCCCTTCCGGCAATACATGCCAAGTAAGCCAGGCAAATACGGCATAAAAATTTGGGCAGCCTGTGATGCAAAAACTAGCCATGCATGGAATCTACAGATTTACACAGGCAAGTCTGCAAGCGGCATCCCTGAAAAAAACCAAGGAAAACCTGTAGTCCTCGATATGACTACTGGACTGCAGGGTCACAACATTACTTGTGACAATTTTTTTACCAGCTATGACCTTGGACAAGCTCAGGAGGAAAATCACCATGGTGGGCACAGTGAAAAAAAAACAAACCTGAGCTGCCCGCTGAATTGTTGCAGATGAAGGACAGGGCTCCACTTTCCTCAAAGTTTGTTTTTACAGACACCACCACTGCTGTTTCATACTGCCCCAAAAAACGACGGAATGTGGTACTGATGTCCACACTTCACAAAGATGCAGCTGTGTCATCAGGAAGTGACAAAAAGCCCAGAATCATCCTGGACTATAACAAAAACAAAGGAGGAGTGGACAACCTGGACAAGCTGACTGCCACCTACACTTGCCAGCGAATGACTAGGAGATGGCCAATGGTTGTATTTTACAACATCCTTGATGTGTCAGCATGCAATTCATTTGTGTTGTGGACTCACATTCACCAAGGATGGAATTCAAAGAAAAAACACAAGCGGAGGATGTTTCTTGAGGTACTAGGAAGATCCTTTGTCAAGGCGCACATTGACCAAAGGGAACGAGTGCCCCGAGACCCAGCCGCTGCAGCCTTGGTCCGACAACTCCAGAGCTCAACAAGTGCTTCGTCCACACCCACAGCAACACAAAGAGCATCATCACCAGCATCCTCCTCAACCAGGCCTGCCTCAACATCAACCACAACAGCCACAACCCCAGTGAGACCACCTGATTCTAAAAGAAAGAGGTGTCAGGTGTGCCCTAGCAATAAGGACAGAAAGACAAACACATCGTGCTTCGGCTGCAAAAAATACCTCTGCAAAGAACACACAAAAAGTGTCACTTTTTGCCACACATGCATCTAAATACTAATGCATCTAAAAACTAGTTTTTGATTTCTGTTGATTTGCTTGATTGATTGTTGTGTTTGTTTGACCTAGAAAAGCTACTCTTTATTATTATTGCTATTAATGTTAATATAATTTTCATCTTTTATTTGTATTAAAGTTCTATAAAAAAAATCAGTTTTTTGCCTTTTTCATAAAGTAGTTAGATATGGGTCAAAACTGACCCGTAACACCATAGATGTTACTAGAGTTAATAATATAAAATATATATATGTATACTTTTTTTTACATTTAAGAAATGTGTTCTAAAACCCTTCAGTAATAGGTAATATAACAAACTTTTTTTAAGTTTATATTATTCTCTTGAGGTTCATTTGACAATATTTTTATATTTAAAATGAAGGGTATGCTCTCAAATGAAAGGCCCAGGGGGCCACAACAAAAATATTAAAATCAATCCTTACATGGATGAGAAACCCTAACAAGGTAACTAAGAGGTAAGAAACAAATTGGATCATAAATAACTGTTTTTAGGGTATCCTAGGGGTGATTTAAGACACGGGTCAAAACCGACCCGTTAACATAAGAAAGAGTAACAGAAAGCTAACACAAGAGGAAGGGTTTTCCCATGAACAAAACTTTATTTTAATCAATAGATCTTGGAATGATGATGATTTCCACAATTGGATGAATTTAAATAAAATGTCCCTATGCTGAGATAGTCATATAAATGTGCCCCTGCTACAGTGGTGGCCAAAAGTATTGGCACCCCTGCAATTCTGTCAGATAATACTCAGTTTCTTCCTGAAAATGATTGCAATCACAAATTCTTTGGTATTATGATCTTCATTTAATTTGCTTGCAAGGAAAAAACACAAAAGAGAATGAAGCAAAAATCAAATCATTGATCATTTCACACACAACTCCAAAAATGGGCAAGACAAAAGTATTGGCACCCTCAGCCTAATACTTGGTTGCACAACCTTTAGCCAAAATAACTGCGAACAACCGCTTCCGGTAACCATCAGTGAGTTTCTTACAATGCTCTGCTGGAATTGTAGACCATTCTTCTTTGGCAAACTGCTCCAGGTCCCTGATATTTGAAGGGTGCCTTCTCCAAACTGCCATTTTGAGATCTCTCCACAGGTGTTCTATGGGATTCAGGTCTGAACTCATTGCTGGCCACCTTAGAAGTCTCCAGTGCTTTCTCTCAAAGCATTTTATAGTGCTTTTGGAAGTGTGTTTTGGGTCATTATCCTGCTGGAAGACCCATGACCTCTGAGGGAGACCCAGCTTTCTCACACTGGGCCCTACATTATGATGCAAAATTTGTTGGTAGTCTTCAGACTTCATAATGCCATGCACACGGTCAAGCAGTCCAGTGCCAGAGGCAGCAAAGCAACCCCAAAACTTCAGGGAACCTCCGCCATGTTTGACTGTAGGGATCGTGTTCTTTTCTTTGAATGCCTCTTTTTTTTCCCTGTACACTCTATGTTGATGCTTTTTCCCAATAAGCTCTACTTTTGTCTCATCTGACCAGAGAACATTCTTCCAAAACGTTTTAGGCTTTCTTAGGTAAGTTTTGGCAAACTCCAGCCTGCCTTTTTTATGTCTCTGGGTAAGAAGTGGGGTCTTCCTGGGTATCCTACCATACAGTCCCTTTTCATTCAGACGCCAACGGATAGTACGGGTTGACTCTGTTGTCCCCTCTTAGTGCAGGGCAGCTTGAACTTGTTTGGATGTTGGTCAAGGTTCTTTATCCACCATCCGCACAATCTTGCGTTGAAATCTCTCGTCAATTTTTCTTTTCCGTCCACATCTAGGGAGGTTAGCCACAGTGCCATGGGCTTTAAACTTCTTGATGACACTGCGCACGGAAGACACAGGAACATTCAGGTCTTTGGAGATGGACTTGTAGCCTTGAGATTGCTCATGCTTCCTCACAATTTGGTTTCTCAAGTCCTCAGACAGTTCTTTGGTCTTCTTTCTTTTCTCCATGCTCAATGTGGTACACACAAGGACACAGGACAGAGGTTGAGTCAACTTTAATCCATGTTAACTTGCTGCAAGTGTGATTTAGTTATTGCCAACACCTGTTAGGTGCCACAGGTAAGTTACAGGTGCTGTTAATTACACGAATTAGAGAAGCATCACATGATTTTTCAAACAGTGCCAATACTTTTGTCCACCCCCTTTTTTAGGTTTGGTGTGGAATTGTATCCAATTTGGCTTTAGGACAATTTTTTTGTGTTTTTTCATTGAAGACAAATTAAATGAAGATAATAATACCAAAGAATTTGTGATTGCAATCATTTTCAGGAAGAAACTGAGTATTATCTGACAGAATTGCAGGGGTGCCAATACTTTTGGCCACCACTGTATGTTCTGTGTAATGGCTGTGTCTGACCATGCAGGGACATGGTCTGCTCATACCACATCTCCTGGGCGGGGGGGGAGCACAGTAGAGTATACAGACATTACAGCAGGGGATCGCAGCCTATTCTTTCTTTGAAGTAAAACATTGTTTAAAAATAGGCAGTGAAATTTTTTACCTCACAAAAAGAATCATTTGTGATCCCCTGCTGTAATGTCTGTATACTCTTTTGCTTCCTTCCCTGCCCAGGAGCTGTGGTATGATCAGACCATGTTCCTGTATGGTCAGACACAGCAATTACACAGTACACAGCAGGGGCACATTTATAAGATTATCTCAGCACAGGGACATTTTATTTAAACACATCCAATTGTGGAAGTTATTATTATTCAAAGATCTATTGCTTAAAATGAACTTTCTTTCGTGGGAAAACTCCTTAAAGGAAAGCTTGCCCATTACTCATATGACAGTTTTACAATTGGAATTTTCAGCACTTACAGCTGTATTTTGATACCAGATTTAACCATGTATGTAATATTAATCGATCTAATTACAATTACTGTATCGTTACTTTCTACAGCTAATGAACTACCTAAATCTCCAGAATGAGACACAACTGCTAACCACCTGCATAATTATAGGGCCGTGTTTATTATAATCTGATAATCTGAGAGTTGAACAATAGGCTATGTTAGGCTATGTTCACACGCTGTGTTTTTGCTGCGGTTTTTGTTGCTTTTCTCATGCTGATACAGTTTAGTGTCTGTTCCTGAGTTTTCTGCACCAAAAACACAGCAGAACCTGATACCTGCGGTTTTTGCTGCATTTTTGCCCTTACTCAATGCTTTCTATGGGTGAAAAACACTGCAGAAACGCTGAAAGGAGTGACATGCTGCAGATATCAAAAAGCAGCAGTTTTCCAGTCAGGAAAAAAACAATATGTGTGCATGAGATTTCTGAAATCTCCTAGCTTTTGCTGCTACTGTAAAACGCAACTTTTAATTTGCATAAAAACGCACCAAAAACGCAACGTGTGAACATAATTTGAACCTTCTGCTGATTAGCGACATAGAAACTGATCAGTAGTCATTTAACCCCTTAAGGACTGGGCGAGTTTTATTTTTATTTATTATTTTCTTCCAAGAGCCATTTTTTTTCCTGTCGACAGCCATATGAGGGTTGTTTTTTTTTTTGTTGGGTGGGGGTGGGGGGCTGTTTTTTTGTTTGCACCAGAAGTTTTGAATGAAACCATTCATTTTAACATTTAATTTAATGGAAAACCGGAAAAAAATTCCAAGAAAGAAAAAAATGCAAAGCACTGTGGGCCTTATTCTTCCCTTTGCTTCAGATGCACAACTACTCCGCTCTCAGGTGCTTGCCTTTTATTCATTATAACATCATTTTTATCCCCTATATATTTCGGACGCTCCTGATGAAGCTATGATGCAGTAGTGATACGCGTGGGGATCTTGCTCCACCTGGCATTTTATCCATGCCTCGCTGATCTTATGTGGCTTCACTTTGCAATTTTTTCAGTAGGTCTTTATTTTCGATTTCTCTAGGGCTGACCGCCCCTTTAATAACAGGTATTATCTTTATTATATATTTTTCTTTGCTTCACTTCATGGCTAACAGTATAATGATGGAGTAATTAGCGGACATACAAATCAGCCTAATAATTCATTTTTTTAAGTAATTTGTAATAAAATAATTAACTAATGCAACAATTATATTTGTCAAACTGTCACTTCACTATGTTACAAGAAGCAAAACTGATGTCATAATTTTCTATTTCGAATTACAGTGCATTCATTGTCACGGAAACTTTCTAGTTTAAGAATTTAGTCTGTAGATTCTGAAAAACTTGTATTGGTCTGAATATATTATTCTCCTAATCAATTCCCTAATAATACAATATTTAATTTTTTTTTCTATCACATAAGCATACCGAGCATTTCAGGTAACTTTTTAGAATAAAGGTGTGTGAGGAATAACACGATTTCTGGTCATTTTTTTTTTACTTCTATCCTGCATGTTTCACCAGCAAGCTTTCTCTGCTTTTTAGATGTTTCTGAGCTAGTGGGTGGAGAATGGCTGCTATGTCTCCCAAGCACAGCACACACAGACATGAGGCATTCATTCTCTCCTGTGTCTATATAGAACCCCTTCAGAAGCACAGCATGTTGGACAGTACTGAGCAGTGTAGCTGGGAATTCAGCTCTAGGTTGAGAATATAAACAGTAGAAAGCTACAGCATGATCTGCCCATGAATGAACCTCACTGCTCTTCCTCCTCCTCAATCGCCTTTTCATATACATTTGATCCAGCTGTTTTCTTGAACCCTACTGTAAATTATTACAAAGAATACGTTGTCCATTTATTGAAATCAGTTGGTTACAGTGTATTTGATTTCTGTAGAATGCTGTATAGTTGTTTTTTTTTTTCCGTCATGAAAATGAGGCGATTACGGGTGTGTATAAAATTGGCAGCATCTAGGATTTACGTGGATGAAAGCGGATTGCTTTTTAAGTGTGCTATCCGAAATACTGTGTGATAATTGTGTACCAATGATTGTTCGATCACCCAAGTAATTAAGAAATAGAAGATTGTTTAATCTGTGGGGTAAGGTTACAAAAGCAATGTCTAGTTATAGAAACCGTTATTTGACTTGCAGGCGCTTCTTTTAGAAGGTCTGATAATAAGTATTTTCATTGAACTTTCAATTCCAGGCTTGGCCTTTAGTTTTCTTTCTTGACAGATGCCATAACTGTGAAACCTCAGATAGTCTCAAAAACACGAGTGAATTAACCCTGTGGTTTCTGAGTGAGAAATTTACCATGGCAAGAACTTAGATGAATTCAGTTCAGAATAGTGCTGGTGATGTGGTTAACTTGTCTCCACCTGATAAACTCTTTATCACTTATCCTTTGGATTGGTGACGCCTTGTTGTCACCTGACAACACCTTTTAACCTGGTAGTACTAGCCAGTGACTGATCTGAATCTGGTGCCTAATGCCACTGATGTTTGGCACTGTCAAAGTACGGCTACGAGACAGTCATGCAGTCCTTGGTGTTTGCTAAACCAGTTATCAAATTTCAAAGCTACTATGAGAACTCTGGTGACCAAGTGCAGAGCTAGAAGTTACTGTAAGTGATACACCCCATCTATTGATCATCTTGAATGGGCAGTGTCACCATAACACAATAAAACTCCACGTTTATTACTCCACAGGAACCAATTTGACACTGGCGCACTATTGTGTGTACAGCACAGTGCCATACTTATTTTTCATTCTTTGTGTTTCAGTGTGTAAAGATCCTCCCTACAAAGTAGAAGAATCTGGTTACGCTGGTTTCATTTTGCCAATAGAAGTCTATTTCAAAAATAAGGTACGTTTCTCCCATTTAAGCTTCGGCTTTTACTCTAGAACAAATATTTAGCTTTTTTTGTTATGTTTTAAAGTAAATGTCGTTAGTTTTTAGGGGTTTGTCTCATCGCATGACAGCAATGTCTAGTAGATGTGGGTCAAACTTCAAGCATGTTCAGAATTGTTTGGAACTCCCTTATTAAGGAACAGAAGACTGCAAATGTGCAGCTAATCCAGCACTTCATTTTTGGGGGTGCGTAACAGGGCACCATTTTTTTTTCTTGTACATGCAGTCCCATTTCTGAGAACTGCTTCTATCAGAAATTTAAGGCATATCCGGTGCTATAATATAGTACCTACTGTAGCTCCAAAATTACAAGTATACACTGCTTGATGTAAATGAAACCATAGTGAGTAAATTAGGAAGTAGACGAGGGTTAAGACAAAGTGATTTTGGCAAAAAATAAAATCTTAATGTTTTTCAAACTTAAGGTAAATTTTCTATTTAATTATTTTTTAATTTCTTTTTTTTTTTTGTGTGGGTGGGGCCATAGCCAGTTAGTGTGGCCCAGTAGATTTACTAAAACTTTTACCAACAAGTGTTTGATATTATACCAGAAATATTGGTCAGACATGCTGAAATCTAGCCAACTCATTATGGTCAGTGCCTCATAATCAATTTGGTTCATCTTACACTAGCGGACTCTTTTTCAGTACTCTACTAGAGAAGATGCACACTCAGCTAGGGAAGGGGGTGCAGGCTGAACTGGATCATACCAAGACCTTCAATGTCGCACTATTAAATACTATGCAATTAGTGAAAAGTGTATTCCCAATTTATATATATTCGCCACACAGTTGATTTACAAACATGAGCGATGGAACATAAAGCGATATGTCGTGCCGTTTCGACCCACTTCAGGGTCTTTTTCAAACATCGCTAGGAAGCTCTTTTGTAGAGGTGCTACTCTGGGAGAAGGGAAGACAGTTCCCTGTAGTGGTGTAGCCTTTACTGGTGATGGGATCTGATGCAGGATGCTCTGTCAATGTAATCCTTTCTTCTTCAGGACTGGCATAAGATATTCACTTCTTGCTTTATCAGCACAATATTGTCTGTCTGTGCAAAACGCAGCTCATAACGATGCTGGATCACATGCAACATCTTATCCCCAGGCCTTCTCCAATAGTCAGGCACTGGATTATTCTGCCCTTACCGTGTGCTTATGCTTACTATCAATTGTAGTTCTTCAACAACTGGAATGCCATACACTAATTATACACACAGTACTGTGCAAAAGTTTTAAGCAGGTGTGGAAAGAAGGCAGCAAAGTGAATACGCTTTCAAAAATAGATGTGTTAATAGTTTGCATTTTGTTAATAGTTCAAATTAAAGAGAAATATAAATACAATCAATATTTGTTGTGATCTCTCTCTGCCTTCAAAACTCTCATGAATACAGATGAAATCATCAATTCTTCTAGGTACGGTTACACAGTTTCTGAAGGAACTTGGCAGGGAGGTTGTTCCAAACATTTTAAAGAACCACAGATGTTATGTAGATGTAGGCTTGCTCAATCCTTCAGTCTCTGAAAGGTAATTCTGCACAGACTTATTGATGTTGAGATGAGGACTCTGTGGGACCATATCCTCACTTCTAGGACTTCTTTATGTTGGCTGTTTATTTGGTGTGGTTCTCAGTTTTGACAAAAAAAATGTTGAGGACTGTGGACATAGTAGTTGGCCAAGGAAACTTGGTGCTGCATGTGAAAAACACACATTATGAAAGTTACCTTTGAAATCAGATGATATCCAACAGTGCTACCAGCTCAGAGTTGGTAGCAACCAGCTACAGTGGTGTGAAAAAGTTTTGTCCCATTTCTGATTTCTTATTCTTTTGCATGTTTGGCACACTAAATTAAATTAAAGGTTTTAGCTCACATAACAAATTTAAATATTAAAGATAACAAAAGTAAACACACAGTTCAGTTTTTAAATGTAGGTCTTTATTAAGGGAAAATGAAATCCAAACCTACAGGGCCCTGTGTGAAAAAGTTGTTGCACCCCCCCCCCATCCCTAAAACATAAAATAACTGTGGTTTCTCACATCTTTCGGAAGCTGAGCTCAATTTTCCTAATCATACACAGGCCTGATTACTGCCAAACTTGTTCTCAAGCAAGAACATAAATATGACCTGCCTGACAAAGTGAAGTAGACCAAAAACAAAAGATCCTCTAAAGCTAGACATCATGCTCAGATCCAAAGAAATTCAGAAACAAATGAGAAACAAAATAATTGAGATCTATCAGTCTGGAAAATGTTATAAAGCCATTTCTAAATCTTTGGGACTCCAGCAAACCACAGTGAGAGCCATTATCAAATGGTGAAAACCTAGATCAGAGGTGAACCTTCCAAGGAGTGGCCGGCCGACCAAAATTACCCCAAGAGCACAGCGACTACTCCTCCAAGAGGTCACAAAACACTCCACAACAACATCCAAAGAACTGCAGGCCTCACTTGCCTCAGTTAAGGTCAGTGTTCATGACTCCACCATAAGAAAGAGACTGGGCAAAAATGTTATGCATGGCAGAATTCCAAGATGAAAACCAATGCTGAGCAAAAAGAACATAAAGGCTCGTCTCAGTTTCGCTCGAAAACTTCTTTATGATCTCCAAGACTTTTGGGAGAGTACTCTGTGGACTGATGAGACAAAAGTTGAACTTTTTGGAAGGTGTCTGTCCCATTACATCTGGCGTAGAATTAACATAGCATTTCAGAAAAGGAACATCATACCAACAGTAAAATATGGTGGTGGTAGTGTGATTGTCTGGGGATGTTTTGCTGCTTCAGGACCTGGAAGACTGCCTGTAGTAAATGTAACCATGAATTCTGCGGTCTACCAAAAAATCCTGAAAAAGAATGTCCGGCCATCTGTTCGTGACCTCAAGCTGAATCGCACTTGGGTTATGCAGCAGGACCGTGATCCAAAACACACAAGCAAGTCCACCGCTGAATGGCTTAAGAAACACACAATTTAAGACTTTGGAGTGGCCTAGTTAAGTCCTGACATTAATCCGATTGGTATGACCTTAAGATGGAAGTTCATGCTTGGAAGCAATCCAATGTGGCTGAATTACAATTTTGCAGAGATGAGTGGGCCAAAATTCCTCTGGAGCATTGTAAAAGACTCATTGCCAGTTTTTGCAAACGCTTGATTGCATTTGTTGCTGCTAAGGGTGGCCCAACCAGTTATTAGGTTTAGGGAGCAATCACTTTTTCACACAGGCTCTGTAGGTTTGTATTTCTTTTTCCTTTAATAATAAAGACCTTCATTTGATAACTGCACTCTGTGTTTACTTGTGTTATCTTTATCTAATGTTTAAATTTATTTTGTGATCTGAAACATTTAAGTGTGACAAACCTGCGATAGAATAAGAAATCAGGAAGGGGCTTTTTCACACCACTGTATGTCCAATGACTGTTTGCAGAAGTATGGCAAAAAATGGTCTACATGAAAGAATTCCAGCTGAAAACCATACCTTTGACATGGAAGCAAGGTCAAGCAACTCAACTATGCACAAAAATAGGAAATTGAGTACAGAAAAATTGCAGCAGGTGCTCTGGAATGAGGAGTTAAAATTTTTAAATACAACCCCAAATTTTAAAAAGTTGAGACTGTGTAAATTAAATTATAAAAGAAAAAAAAAAAAAAAAAGCTATGATTTGGAAATCTCATACAGCTATATTTTATTTTAACAGAACATAGAAAACGTAAGAGAAGATTAAAGTTGGACATGTTTCCATTTCATTTGAAAAAAATAAATAATTTTGAAATGGCAGTAATACATCTCATAAAAGTTTGGACAGGGTTAAGAAAAGGCTATAGCCTAAGTGGTGTTAATGAAGAACTGTGGATCAATTTTCTACTAAGTCACATGAGTGTGTGTGAAAAGAGCATGTTACAGAGGCAGAGTCTTTCAGAAGCAAACATGGTCAGAGGTTAACAATCTGAACAACGGTGTCTAAAAATTACAAAGACTTTGAATATCCCACCATCTAGAGCATGTAATATCAAAAGATTCAGAGATTCTGGAGAAATTCATGTACTCAAGTGACAAGGACGATGGTATATATTGAATGCTTGTGATCTAAAGACCCTCAGGCAGCACTAAATTAAAAACAGGCATGATTCGATTGTACTGCATGGGCTCAGGAATACTTCTAGAAACCATTGTCAGTAAATAGTTCGCTGCCGTCTTCCCTGGGCCAAATCTCATTTGATATTAACTGAGGCAAAATGGTAAACTGTTCTGTGGTCAGATGAATCAAAACTTGAAAATGTTATAGAAACCACGGACACTGTGTCCTGCGGACTTGGAAGGAGAGGGACCATCCAGCTTGTTATCATAATACAGTTGAAAAGCCTTCATCTCTGATGGTATGTGGTTACACTAATCTCTATGGCATAGACGGCCTACACATCTTGAAAAGCACTATTACTGCTGATCATTATACAGAGGGTATAGAACAACTTATTGTCGTGCCGGTAACTCGCATTCCTTCTCAGCGCCGTCCTACTCACTGTGGTCACCACTCTGCTTCTAGTGTCAGGGATCTCGCTGAGTTACCTATTGGAGCACTCCCAGCACTGCTGCGTCTTCCTGCTGTTTCCACCTGGCTATAGGGAGGCGCTGCCAGACTTTGCAGGAATTTAATCCTACAGTGTCTTGCAGAGTTCGGTTTCCCCGGCCTATCCCCTTCCAGCAGGCCATATATTAGGCAGCTCATCCCTCCACTCCGTGCGTGAGCTTTAGGTTCTAGTTTGCGGTCCACTTCTAGTTTACTGTCTGTGTTTTCCGGTTTAGTCTCTCCTGTTACCGGCCCTTCTAGTTTAATTGTTCTGTCTGATCTCTCCACTCCTGACCCTGACTTCATACTCTGACCCTGTGCTGCCTGCCCTGACCCCATACTGTCTGAACACGTTTCTGCCTTGGCCTTTTGTACCTCATGTTCTGCCTCTGACCCTTCGATCAGCTGTTGCAGGTCTGGGGACTGTCCTGGAGTGGCACCTGGTGGCTACCATAACAGCCAAGCCTATCCTCACCATCAGAGGCTCAAATGAAAATTGGGTAGCCACTTAGTCACGCCCCTCCAAGGTAAGCCCAGCCAGCGGCACAGTGGGTCCACACCCTGCTGGTTAGCCTTGTAACAATGCCCCTAGCATTGGTGATTCTGAAACCTCCTTCCACCTCTGCCTTGAAATTGGTCCTGTATATACAGACCGAGCTAAATCAAGTTCATGACTGATGGAGATCAGGATTTTGCATTATTGAAATGCTAAATAAATGATGTAATTTTATTAATTGCACAGCCTTACTGCCATGGTTTCATAAAACCGAATGTTTGTGCTTGCACAATGCAGTTAGATCTACCTATCCACCCCATTCATTGCAATAAATGATATATAGATATATATATATATATATATATATATATATATATATATATATATATATATATATATATATATATATATATATATATATATATACACACATATACACATACATACAGTGCTGGCCAAAAGTACCCTTACAATTCTGTCAGATAATACTCAGTTTCTTCCTGAAAATGATTGCAATTACAATTTCTTTGGTATTTTTCTCTTCATTTAATTTGCTTGCCAGGAAAAAACACACAAGAGAATGAAGCAAAAATCAAATCATTGATCATTTCACACAAAACTCCAAAAAAGGGTCGGACAAAAGTATTGGCACCCTCAGCCTAATACTTGGTTGCACAACCTTTAGCCAAAATAACTGTGAACAACCGCTTCCGGTAACCATCAATGAGTTTCTTACAATGCTCTGCTGGAATTGTAGACCATTCTTCTTTGTCAAACTGCTCCAGGTCTCTGATATTTGAAGGGTGCCTTCTCCAAACTGCCATTTTGAGATCTCTCCACAGGTGTTCTATGGGATTCAGGTCTGGACTCATTGCTGGCCACCTTAGAAGTCTCCAGTGCTTTCTCTAAAACCATTTTATAGTGCTTTTGGAAGTGTGTTTTGGGTCATTGTCCTGCTAGAAGACCCATGACCTCTGAGGGAGACCCAGCTTTCTCACACTGGGCCCTACATTATGCTGCAAAATTTGTTGGTAGTCTTCAGACTTCATAATGCCATGCACACTGTCAAGCAGTCCAGTGCCAGAGGCAGCAAAGCAACCCCAAAACATCAGGGAACCTCCACCATGTTTGACTGTAGGGACCGTGTTCTTTTCTTTGAATGCCTCTTTTTTTTCCCTGTACACTCTATGTTGATGCTTTTTCCCAAAAAGCTCTACTTTTGTCTCATCTGACCAGAGAACATTCTTCCAAAACGTTTTAGGCTTTCTCAGGTAAGTTTTGGCAAACTCCTGCCTGGCTTTTTTATGTCTCGGAGTAAGAAGTGGGGTCTTCCTGGGTATCCTACCATACAGTCCCTTTTCATTCAGACGCCGACGGATAGTACGGGTTGACACTGTTGTACCCTCGGACTGCAGGGCAGCTTGAACTTGTTTGGATGTTAGTCGAGGTTCTTTATCCACCATCTGCACAATCTTGCATTGAAATCTCTCGTCAATTTTTCTTTTCCGTCCACATCTAGGGAGGTTAGCCACAGTGCCATGGGCTTTAAACTTCTTGATGACACTGTGCACGGAAGACACTGGAACATTCAGGTCTTTGGAGATGGACTTGTAGCCTTGAGATTGCTCATGCTTCCTCACAATTTGGTTTCTCAAGTCCTCAGACAGTTCTTTGGTCTTCTTTCTTTTCTCCATGCTCAATGTGGTACACACCAGGACACAGGACAGAGGTTGAGTCATCTTTAATCCATATTAACTAGCTGCAAGTGTGATTTAGTTATTGCCAACACCTGTTAGGTGCCACAGGTAAGTTACAGGTGCTGTTAATTACACGAATTAGAGAAGCATCACATGATTTTTCAAACAGTGCCAATACTTTTGTTCACCCCTTTTTTAGGTTTGGTGTGGAATTATATCCAATTTGGCTTTAGGACAATTCTTCTTGTGTTTTTTCATTGAAGACAAATTAAATGAAGATAATAATTCCAAAGAATTTGTGATTGGAATCATTTTCAGGAAGAAACTGAGTATTATCTGACAGAATTGCAGGGGTGCCAATACTTTTGGCCAGCACTATATATATATATATATATATATATATATATATATATATATATATATATATATATATATATATATATATATATATATATATATATAGCTCAAAAAAATAAAGGCAACACTCAAATAACACTTCCTAGATCTGAATGACTGAAATATTCGCATTGAATACTTTGTTCTGTACAAAGTTGAATGTGCTGACAACAAAATCACACAAAAATCATCAATGGAAATCAAATTTATTAACCAGTGGAGGCCTGGATTTGGAGTCACCCTCAAAATTAAAGTGGAAAAACACACTACAGGCTGATCCAACTTTGATGTAATGTCCTTAAAACAAATCAAAATGAGGCTCAGTATTGTGTGTGGCCTCCACGTGCCTGTATTAACTCCCTACAACGCCTGTTCATGCTCCTGGTGAGGTTGCGGATGGTCTCCTGTGGGATCTCCTTCCAGACCTGGGCTAAAGCATCCGCCAACTCCTGGACAGTCTGTGGGGCAACCTGACGTTGGTGGATGGAGCAAGACATGATGTCCCAGATGTGCTCAATCGGAATTAGGTCTGGGGAACCGGCAAGCCAGTCCATAGCTTCAATGCCTTCATCTTGCAGGAACTGCTGACACACTCCAGCCACATGAGGTCTGGCATTGTCCTGCATTAGGAGGAAACCAGGGCCAACCGCACCAGCATATGGTCTCACAAGGGGCCTGAGGATCTCATCTCAGTACCTAATGGCAGTCGGGCTACCTCTGGCGAGCACATGGAGAGCTGTGCGGCCCTCCAAAGAAATGCCACCCCACACCATTACTGACCCACTGCCAAACCGGTCATGCTGAAGGATGTTGCAGGCAGCATATCGCTCTCAACGGCGTCTCCAGACTCTGTCACGTGTGTCTCGTGCTCAATGTGACCCTGCTTTCATCTGTGAAGAGCACAGGGCGCCAGTGGCGTCTTTGCCAATCATGGTGTTCTGTGGCAAATGCCAAGCTTCCTGCATGGTGTTGGGCTGTGAGCACAACCCCCATCTGTGGACGTCGGGCCCTCATACCACAAGACTCGACAGTCTTTTCTTGTTCTTAGAAATGAAGGCTATTCCATGTGAGAAATTGCCAAGAAACTGAAGATTTCCTACAACGATGTGTACTGCTCCGTTCAGAGGAGAGCACAAACTGTTTCTAACCAGAGTAGAAAGATAAGTGGGAGGCCCTGCTGCACAACTGAGCAACAAGACAAGTAGATTAGAGTCTCTAGTTTGAGAAATCGATGCCTCACAGCTCCTCAACTGGCATCTTCATTAAATAGTACACTCAAAACGGCAGTGTCAACGTCTACAGTGAAGAGGCGACTCCAGGATGCTGGCCTTCAGGGCAAAGTGGCAAAGAAAAAGCCATATCTGAGACTGGCTGATAAAAGGAAAAGATTAATATGGGCAAAAGAACCAACATTGGACAGAGGAAGATTGCTTCGTCTGTCCATAAAACTTTTTTCCAAAGTTTGAGGTGTTTGGATCACACAGAACATTTGTGAGACGCAGAACAACTGAAAAGATGCTGGAAGAGTGCCTGACGCCATCTGTCAAGCATGGTGGAAGTAATGTGATGGTCTGGCATTGCTTTAGTGCTGGTAAAGTGGGAGATTTGTACAAGGTAAATAGGATTTTGAATAAGGAAGGCTATCACTCCATTTTGCAATGCCTTGCCATACCCTGTTGACAGCGCTTGAATGGAGCCAATTTCATCCTACAACAGGATAATGACCCAAAGTACACCTCCAAATTATGCATGAACTATTTAGGGAAGAAGCAGGCAGCTGGTATCCTTTCTGTAATGGAGTGGCCAGCGCAGTCACCAGATCTCAACCCCATTGAGCTGTTGTGGGAGTAGCTTGACCGTATGGTACGCAAAAAGTGCCCTTCAAACCAATCCAACTTGTGGGAGGGGCTTCAGGAAGCATGGGGTGAAATTTCTCAAGATTACCTCAGCAAATTAACAGCTAGAATGTCACAGGTCTGCAATGCTGTAATTGCTGCAAAGGGAACATTCTTTGACGAAAGCAAAGTTTGAAGGAGAAAATTATTCTTTCTAATAAAAATCATTATTTCTAACCTTGTCAATGTCTGGACTATATTTTCTATTCATTTTGCAACTCATTTGATAACTAAAAGTATAAGTTTTCATGGGAAACACAAAATTGTCTGGGTGACCCCAAACTCTTGAACGTGTGTGTGTGTGTGTGTGTGTGTGTGTGTACAATATGTATAAGTACAAACCAAACGTTTGGACACACCTTCTCATTTAAAGATTTTTCTGTATTTTCATGACTATGAAAATTGTACATTCACACTGAAGGCATCAAAACTATGAATTAACACATGTGGAATTATATACTTAACCGGTTCCCGACCGCCCACTGTACATAAACGTCGGCGCTTGCTGGGCTCTGTGCAGCGCCGACATTTAAAAACTGTGGGTGGTCCTGCAGCGCTCAGGACCCCCAGGGTCCTGCTAGCGCTGCGGTACCGGTTCAGAGCGATAGCTCTGACATGTGGCATCACGGGGACCTGATTGGATCAGGTCCCCATGATGTTAACCTGTTCCTATCTTCTAGATGCCGCGATCCATAGCGATCGCGGCATTTAAAAGATAGTGACAGGCGGTGGTCGGCGATCGGGACCCCCCACATACCTGAGGAGCAGCGGGGATCCCGGTGCTGTGACCTCTGACATCGAGACCGGATTGGCTCAGGTCTCGATGATGTCAGCGTCACACCAGCCAATCAGAGAGATCACCAGGGAAGTTTGTTTTAGCAACAAACTTTCCCGGGCGATCTGGTTGATAGAACACTGTTTCTCCTCCGATCTCGGTGAGAGAGCAGAGGAGAAACAGTGTGACAAGAACGGTCAGCCTTGCCACTGTAAAATTGAAAAAAATAAAATAGAAAGTAAGAGTTAGGGTTAGTCAGTCCAGTCAGTCCAGTCAGTCCAGTCAGTCCAGTCAGTCCAGTCAGTCCAGTCAGTCCTGTCAGTCCTGTCAGTCCTGTCCAGTCCGTTCAGTCCTGTCAGTCCTGTCCAGTCCGTTCAGTCCTGTCAGTCCTGTCCAGTCCGTTCAGTCCAGTCAAAAAATATAAAAATAAAATGGCCCGTCAGACTTATACCGCAGAGGAGGTGTATGCCCTGCTGTGTTCTGACACTGATGACAGTGCAATCTCAGATGGAGATATGAATTTTGAGGGCTTTAGTAGCGGTGACACTGAGAGCTCAGAAATGAGCAGTGATTCTGGTCCATCCTCAAGCCCAAGGACCAGTACAGCAATAGGGGCAAATAGCTCTACTGGAGAAACGTCTCCAAATCAGGGATCACTGCCCAGTACAAGCGCTGTCCCTGCTACTAGTGAATTGGCGCACGCCAGTGTACAAGGGGCTTTGCCACATGATCTAGCATTTCCCAGATGGGAGGCTTCGGATTCGGCTGCTCCATTCAGCCCTGATTTCAACGCTACTCCTGGTATAAATGTGGAGGTGGAAGATTTTGGACCAATTCATTTTTTTAATTTGTTTTTTACAGACAGCTTGCTAGAGCATATTGTCGTGCAAACAAATTTATATGCATCCCAATTCATAAGCCAGAATCCCCTATCTTACTATGCTAGGGCAAATTTATGGACACCAACTAATGTCCCGGAAATAAAAAAAATTTTAGGACTTACATTTGCCATGGGGCTTGTTAAAAAACCGAGCATTCGATCCTACTGGTCCAACCACCCTGTTCAAGCCACCCCTATGTTTTCAGTCGTTCTGCCTAGGACCCATTATGAAATGCTCATGCGGTTTTGGCATTTTAACGACAATAGTCAATGCCTGCCCAGAAATGCCCCAGAACATGGCAGGTTATATAAAATTAGACCCATCATTGAAAATTTGTCAGAAAAATTCTTAAGGCTCTACACCCCAACACAAAATATTTCTATAGATGAGTCCCTTGTAAAATTCAAAGGAAGACTGCACCTCAAGCAATTTATCCCATCTAAAAGGGCAAGGTTTGGAATAAAGATCTATAAAATGTGCGAAAGTTCAACCGGATACACATCCGCTTTTCGCATATACGAGGGGAAAGATAGCCAACTAAACCCACCAGGATGCCCTACTTATCTGGGGACATCTGGAAAAATTGTTTGGGAGCTGATAAGTCCATTTTTTCAATAAGGCTACAATCTATATGTGGACAATTATTACACCAGCATACCCCTATTTAAAAGTCTGGTTGAACACAACATCGGGGCTTGTGGGACCATTCGTAAAAACAGTCAGGGGTTTCCAC
Source organism: Phyllobates terribilis (assembly GCF_046119375.1). NCBI lineage: Eukaryota > Metazoa > Chordata > Amphibia > Anura > Dendrobatidae > Phyllobates > Phyllobates terribilis. Next base: position 111,585,721 of record NW_027362761.1, on the reverse strand, counting down.
AGCCATTGGTCAACCAAAAGTTCCAAAAGGGGCAGTCAGGGGCTGTACGCAACGGAGAGCTGCTTGCCCTGAAATATAGGGATAAGAGGGATATTTTTGTCCTCAGCTCGATCCACACAGATGCCACAAGGGCCATTGTAGAACTAGGATCCACCACTCCGAAGCAAAAACCTGTGTCAGTCATTGACTACAACAAACACATGGGGGGTGTGGACCTTGCAGACCAGGTTCTACAGCCATACCAGGTATCAAGAAAGTCCTATACCTGGTATAAAAAGTTGGTTATTTATTTGTTTCAGGTGGCCACATACAATTCTTTTGTGTTGTACAAAAAAGCAGGAAATTCAGATCCTTTTCTTGATTATCAAGAAAAGGTAATTGAAAATCTTGTCTTTCAAAGTGTTAGCCCCGCTCATCCATTAGAATCTGAGGATGTGAAAAGACTCACTGAGCGACATTTTATTGCACTTATTCCAGCAACGGAAACAAGAAGGAACCCCCAGAAAAGATGTCGTGTATGTACTAAGAGAGGAATGAGGCGTGATACCCGCTACTATTGCCCACAATGCCCATCATTGCCAGCCTTATGCGTCACTGACTGCTTTAAAATCTTCCACACAGAACCACGTTTTTAAACTGTAAAAATGTATCCCAATTTGTCATTCAAACATTTGGTTCATTTAGTGAATGACACATTCGAGTAGAGCTCACTTAATTTCCAGGGGTGGGGGTGGGGGGTTCTCCAGAATCTAAACCTTCCATTGCGTGCTTGTTTCTGGAAATCATCCATTGAGTTAAAATGGTCACTAAACCCATAGATGAAGTCCCAGAGGGGTGTCATTTCCAAAATGGGGTCACTTGTTGGGAGTTTCCACTGTTTAGGCACCTCAGGGGCTCTCCAAATGCAACATGGCGTCCGCTATCGATTCCAGTCAAATTTCCATTCCAAAAGTCAAATGGCGCTCCTTACCTTCCAAACCATGCCGTGCGCCAAAACAGAGGTTTTGCACCACATATGGGGTATCAGCGTGCTCAGGAGAAATTGCACAACACATTTTGGGGTCCATTTTTTCTGGCGCCCTTGTGAAAATTAAAAATTTGAGGCTAAAGTAGCAGTTTTGTGTTTAAAAATGTGTTTTTTTATTTTCACACTTCAACATTATAAAATTCTGTGAAGCCCCTGGGGGTTCAAGGTGCTCACCACACATCTAGATAAGTTCCTTGAGGGGTCTAGTTTCCAAAATGGGGTCACTTGTTGGGGGTTTGCACTGTTTAGGCACCTCAGGGGCTCTCCAAATGCAACATGGCGTCCGCTATCGATTCCAGTCAAATTTCCATTCCAAAAGTCAAATGGCGCTCCTTACCTTCCAAGCCATGCCGTGCGCCCAAACAGTGGCTTTGCACCACATATGGGGTATCAGCGTGCTCAGGAGAAATTGCACAACACATTTTGGGGTCCATTTTTTCTGGCTGCCCTTGTGAAAATTAAAAATTTGAGGCTAAAGTAGCAGTTTTGTGAAAAAAAGTTAAATGTTCATTGTTTTCTTCCACATTCCAAAAATTCCTGTGAAGCACCTGAAGGGTTAATAAGCTTCTTGAATGTGGTTTTGAGCACCTTGAGGGGTGAAGTTTTTAGAATGGTGTCACTTTTGGGTATTTTCTGTCATAAAGGCCCCTCAAAGTCACTTCAAATAAGATGTGGTCCCTAAAAAAATGTTTTTGTAAATTTTGTTGTAAAAATGAGAAATCGCTGGTCAACTTTTAACCCTTATAGCTTCCTAACAAAAAAAAATTTTGGTTCCAAAATTGTGCTGATGTGAAGTAGACATGTGGGAAATGTTATTTATTAACTATTTTGTGTGACATCTCTCTCTGATTTAAGGGCATGAAAATTCAAAGTTTGAAAATTGCTAAATTTTCAAAATTTTCGCCAAATTTCCGATTTTTTCACAAATAAACGCAAGTGATATCGAAGAAATTGTACTGCTATCATGAAGTACAATATGTCACGAAAAAACAATCTCAGAATCAAGGGAATCCGTTGAAGCGTTCCAGAGTAATTACCTCATAAAGCGACAGTGGTCAGAATTGAAAAAATTGGCCTGGTCACGAAGGCAAAAACAGGCTCTGGCGCGAAGTGGTTAACAAAAAAGTGTGAAACAACTGAAAATATGTCTTATATTCTAGGTTCTTCAAAGTAGCCACCTTTTGTTTTGGTGACTGCTTTGCACACTCTTGGCGAGCTTCAAGTGGTAGTCAGCGGAAATGGTCTTCCAGCAATCTTGAAGGAGTTCCCAGAGATGCTTGGCACTTGTTGGCCCTTTTGCCTTCACTCTGCGGTCCAGCTCACCCCAAACCATCTCGATTAGGTTCAGGTCTGGTGACTGTGGAGGCCAGGTCATCTGGCGTAGCACCCCATCACTCTCCTCCTTGGTCAAATAGCCCTTACACAGCCTGGAGGTGTGTTTGGGGTCATTGTCCTGTTGAAAAATAAATGTTCCAACTAAACGCAAAACAGATGGAATAGCATGCCGCTGCAAGATGCTGTGGTAGCCATCCTGATTCAGTATGCCTTCAATTTTGAATAAATCCCCAACAGTGTTACCAGCAAAGCACCCCACACCATCACACCTCCTCCTCCATGCTTCATGGTGGGAACCAGGCATGTAGAGTCCATCTGTTCACCTTTTCTGCATCGCACAAAGACTCGGTGGTTGGAACCAAAGATCTCAAATTTGGACTCCTCAGACCAAAGCACAGATTTCCACTGGTCTAATGTCCATTCCTTGTGTTCTTTAGCCCAAACGTCTCTTCTGCTTGTTGCCTGTCCTTAGCAGTGGTTTCTTAGCAGCTATTTTACCATGAAGAACTGCAGCACAAAGTCTCCTCTTAACAGTTGTTGTAGAGATGTGTCTGCTGCTAGAACTCTGTGTGGCATTGACCTGGTCTCTAATCTGAGCTGCTGTTAACCTGCGATTTCTGAGGCTGGTGACTCGGATAAACTTATCCTCAGAAGCAGAGGTGACTCTTGGTCTTCCTTTCCTGGGGCGGTCCTCATGTGAGCCAGTTTCTTTGTAGAGCTTGATGGTTTTTGCAACTGCACTTGGGGACACTTTCAAAGTTTGCCCAATTTTTCGGACTGACTGACCTTCATTTCTTAAAGTAATGATGGCCACTCGTTTATCTTTACTTAGCTGCTTTTTTCTTGCCATAATACAAATTCTAACAGTCTATTCAGTAGGACTATCAGCTGTGTATCCACCAGACTTCTGCACAACACAACTGATGGTCCCAACCCCATTTATAAGGCAAGAAATCCCACTTATTAAACCTGACAGGGCACACCTGTGAAGTGAAAACCATTTCCGGTGACTACATCTTGAAGCTCAACAAGAGAATGCCAAGAGTGTGCAAAGCAGTCATCAAAGCAAAAGGTGGCTACTTTGAAGAACCTAGAATATAAGACATATTTTCAGTTGTTTCACACTTTTTTGTTAAGTATATAATTCCACATGTGTTAATTCATAGTTTTGATGCCTTTAGTGTGAATGTACAATTTTCATAGTCATGAAAATACAGAAATTTCTTTAAATGAGAAGGTGTGTCTGTGACTGCAATGCACTCCAACGGGTTTAATAGGTCTCTGTTAGTGATGAGCGAGTATGTTTGGGCCGAGCGCCGAGTATTTACAGCTGCTCGGTGATCAGGTTAAATCGCCCCCGTGTGCATGATTTGCAACTGTTTGACAGCTTTATTACATGTGAGGAATGTGTAAGAAATAGGCATTCCTCACATGTAATAAAGCTGTCAAACAGTTGCAAATCATGCACAGGGAGCGATTCAACCATATCACTGAGCAGCTATAAATACTCGGAGCTCGGCCCGAGCATACTCTGCGAAAGGGTTAACAGAACATACTTGCTCATCACTAGTCTCTGTACACATTCTGGGGAATATATAACGTCCCTCGTCATTGCCTCACTAATATATATATTCAAACCTAACAAAAGCTCGATAACACAGGAACAATGAAAATCGATGATGGGTCCAGTTCAGCATCTTCTCGCCCTCTCTGCATAGTGACCTCACTACATGCAGGATAAATTCCCCATAAACAATAAGAAAATTAAAGACCTATTTGTTTAAATAGTGGGTTAAAAGTAAGGTAAAATAATATATTTGTTTCATGCAGCATTGTGTTCATTTATGTCAGTTGTGCATTAAAATGTGAACTGTCCTTTTTTGCCAGTAATAAATTCCCTTTTATTCAAAATCTATCCATTCTCCATTTCCACACCCTTTAATGGGTACAATTTGTAAGTGGTTGTAAAAACAAACAACTTTGCAATTTTTACTTCTTCTCAAATAGCCTCTCCCGTCTCAAAAACGAAAGATTTTTAAATTCTTTTTTTTTTTTTTTTTTTTTGTGTGTACTGCTTGTTGAATAGTCTCATTCAATGGTCTTTATTGTTGGCATGACACAGGAATCATGATAGTGCTCTTACCTTTTCTTCTCCAGGCACTCAATTCTTCAAGGTTTTCCAAACAGTTAGAGGGGGGCTTCATCAGAGAAAATAACATTACTCAATCCTCCCCAATCAGTCCAATACCTGTACTTCATGCAGAATGTCAGTCTGTAAGAAGTACAGGGATTGAGGTTTAGAGGACAAGTCTTGTGTTAAGTATCCTGAGACCATTCATGAGTAGTGTTGCTTTTCATCCATGGGAGTGGATGCCTAAGAACACTGCCGTGAATAAAGAATGGTTATCTAAACATCCTCCAAGAAACACTTCTCCCAAGGATCCAAGAGCGGCAAAAATGCTAACTAAGTGGCTCAGTGAAAATAATGGGGTGCCATCAGGAAGCATTTCACCCAGATTCTGATATCCAGCATGTCAGGGCAAATTGCAGAAGTCTTGAAATAATAATGATCAACACTGTAAATATTGAGTCTTTCCATAAATTTGGTTTATTTGTCAGGAAAAGTATAAAAACCTATGAATTTCAAATGAAAGGTAGAAGTATAATGGCACCAATCTTAAAACTCATGGAATACTTATAATTGTACTTTTCGTAACCATAGAAACATCTGACTAAATGATGGAAAAATACCGAAGCAGCAAACCTTGTGAAAAACGAAATGTCAGTCTCCAAACTTTATACCACCACCGTATTGCTCACAGCGATTGCCGGGACTCAATACATTGTTGTTTTCAGTAAATTATCTTTGACACAAAATTGATCACGTTGGAGGGCTGTTTCTGAATAGCCATTCCAATTAAAGATTTAAGCATAAAAAAAAATTGTTGTGAATCCTGTCGCTTCTGTACTAGCTGTTATTTCCTTTTTCTTCTCGTCTTCATTTCAGTCTCATTGATCTTGAGATGCTGTGCTCCCGTAATTAGTTTGTTGGTGCTGGTAGATTTTCTTAAATTGCTTATTTTGCTGAATGGATTATTGAGTTGGCCGTTAAATGCCGCAATTGACCTTTTCATTTGAAGAAATATATCAATTTTTTTCAACACTAGAATGCTTTATGTAATCAAATTGAGCCGGTGCTGGCTTGGATTAATTGACAACATGGTTAGTGTTTTCATCATCCTTTCATTATATGTGCAATTATACTACAGCGTGTGAAGCTTTATTATTAGATGGATGATATTGCTGTATGCAAGTTTTGTCCACAGTTGAGCAATAATGCATTGCGTACTGCAGATAAATAATGAACCCGTTTAGGACTTATCTATTTTAGAGCTTAGGGAAGAAGACAGCTTTTAGAAAATCTAGTATGCGTTAATTTATTTCAGAATAATTCAGCAGTGGTTTTACATGTCCAAGTAATTCTAACATTGTATATTTGGCACGTATTCTACTTTATTTTTAGGATACATTAATGTCGATTATAGTTTGCATTTATATATTAAAAAAAGTGAAAACAATAAAATTTATAAACTGTATAAATATGCTGTTAATGCCTCCTTCAGACATCTGTGACTTTTCTTGCATGTAAAAACACGGACTGTTGTTGATCAGTGTTTTTGATCCACTTTTCATCAGTATTTTGTCAGTGGGTCAGTTTTTGCCTTCAGGGCTTCATCAGGGATTTCAAGCTTCTCCCATATATTAGTGTTAATCATGGACTGCACATAGATGGCATTGGTGTTCTGTCCATCATTTTTCACAAACCCGCAGTCTTAAGTCACTTGTAATCAGCACCTAAATAGGTTTTATCATTTAACTACTTAATTTTAACATACACTTTTAAACCAGGTAGTGTTGTAATTTGTGCTAATGATAACTGACAACTTAAAGGAAACCTGTCACCTGGAAAACCTCTATTAGGCCAGAGTCCCACTAGCGTATGGCATAGGAAGCGATATGATAATGCCCCCGGCGAGCAGGAGCAGAGTGTCAGTGCTCCGATCCTCTTGCACTGAGCAGATCGCAGCACAACTGCTGAGGACATGGAGAAAGTAAATTCCCCATCTTCTCTGATGCGGCGTCAGTGGGAATCACACTGCACTTGGGTGATACCCGATTGCAATGTGATGTTTCACACACACCCATAGACTTAAATGGGTGCGTGCGATCCAAATCCAGTATGCAATTTTTTTTTTTTTTCAGTCCGAGCTGAAAAAAAACAAAAAAAATACACACCTCTGAGCACAGCATCATAGGATTAAATTGATACGAATACAATCCGATTTTTTTTTTTATTTCTTTTTTTTTATCAGATTGCATTCGTCCGATTTAATAAAAAATGAGAACGAGCCCTTAACCTGCAGACATAGGGGTTAATCTACAGGTTAACAGCGTGAGACGGACTCTACAACCCACAGAAGTTGCTCAGGTAGTGCAGCTCATCCAGCATGGCACATCAATGCGAGCTGTGGCAAGAAGGTTTGCTGTGTCTGTCAGCGTAGTGTCCAGAGGCTGGAGGCGCTACCAGGAGACAGGCCAGTACACCAGGAGACGTGGAGGGGGCCGTAGGAGGGCAACAACCCAGCAGCAGGACCGCTACCTCTGCCTTTGTGCAAGGAGGAACAAGAGGAGCACTGCCAGAGCCCTGCAAAATGACCTCCAGCCGGCCACAAATGTGCATGTGTCTGCACAAACGGTTAGAAACCGACTCCATGAGGGTGGTATGAGGGCCCGACGTCCACAGATGGGGGTTGTGCTCACAGCCCAACACCGTGCAGGATGCGATTACAGCCGCTGTTCTCTAAACAGAGCAATGACTGAAAGTTCATTTCCTCCCATCAGCGGGGGTCCTAATGCCGGCATCACGCAGGTTCACAACCAGGGCTGTGGAGTCGGAGCCCATTTTGGTGGAGTCGGCATAAAATGGACAGACTCCAACTTCCAAAATACACTGCTCAAAAAAATAAAGGGAACACTCAAATAACACATCCTAGATCTGAATGAATGAAATATTCTCATTGAATACTTTGTTCTGTACAAAGTTGAATGTGCTGACAACAAAATCACACAAAAAACATCAATGGAAACCAAATTTATTAACCAATGGAGGCCTGGATTTGGAGTCACCCCCAAAATTAAAGTGGAAAAACACGCTACACTACAGGCTGATCCAACTTTGATGTAATGTCCTTTAAAACAAGTCAAAATGAGGCTCAGTATTGTGTGCGGCTTCCACGTGCCTGTATGACCTCCCTACAACGCCTGGGCATGCTCCTGATGAGGTTGCGGGTGGTCTTCTGTGGGATCTCCTCCCAGACCTGGACTAAAGCATCCGCCAACTCCTGGACAGTCTGTGGTGCAACGGGACGTTGGTGGATGGAGCGAGACATTATGTCCCAGATGTGTTCAATCGGATTCAGGTCTGGGGAACGGGCGGGCCAGTCCATAGCTTCAATGCCTTCATCTTGCAGGTACTGCTGACACACTCCAGCCACATGAGGTCTGGCATTGTCCTGCATTAGGAGGAACCCAGGGCCAACCGCACCAGCATATGGTCTCACAGGGGGTCTGAGGATGTCATCTCGGTACCTAATGGCAGTCAGGCTACATCTGGCGAGCACATGGAGGGCTGTGCGGCCCTCCAAAGAAATGCCACCCCACACCATTACTGACCCACTGCCAAACCAGTGATGCTGAAGGATGTTGCAGGCAGCAGATCGCTCTCCACGGCGTCTCCAGACTCTGTCACGTCTGTCACATGTGCTCAGTGTGAACCTGCTTTCATCTGTGAAGAGCACAGGGCACCAGTGGCGTCTTTGCCAATCCTGGTGTTCTGTGGCAAATGCCAAGCGTCCTGCATGGTGTTGGGCTGTGAGCACAACCCCCATCTGTGGATTTTGGGCCGTCATACCACCCTCATGGAGTCGGTTTCTACCTGAGCAACTTCTGTGGGTTGTAGAGTCCGTCTCATGCTACCACAAGTGTGAAAGCACAGCCAACATTCAAAAGTGACCAAAACATCAGCCAGAAAGCATTGGTACTGAGATGTGGTCTGTGGTCCCCACCTGCAGAACCACTCCTTTATTGAGGGTGTCTTGATAATTGCCAATAATTTCCATCTATTGTCTATTCCATTTGCACAACAGCATGTGAAATTGATTGTCAATCAGTGTTGCTTCCTAAGTGGACAGTTTGATTTCACAGAAGTTTGATTTACTTGGAGTTATATTCTGTTGTTTAAGTGTTCCCTTTGTTTTTTTGAGCAGTGTATATTCATGACCTGGTCAAAATATTTGTGTACTGTGATATTGCTTTTTTTCATGGATAACATGTTATTTTTTTATATTTGTGCAGCTTTATTTATTTTTTATTGATTTACACCAGAATTCTGGAGTAAAAAAATGCACTTTTTTTGGTGCATGTCTTCTTTGTGCAATTATTTTTGATTTTTTTCCTTAACAACTCTCTTGCCACTTTTAGATGCCGAATATTTGCTCTGATGTTGCATGGACAAAGATGTTACAAATTTCTTAACAGGCTTATGCTTAAAATAGTCACATTTTACTCCTGTGTTTTTTTCCCCATTAATTGTGTAAGTAGCATAATGAGTAAACAGAGAAATGAAGTAAATATATGAGCTGTCATAATTACCAGCTCCATCAATGTTTTTTTTTCTTCTTTCACAGGAAGAGCCTAAGAAAGTTCGTTTTGATTATGATCTATTTCTGCACCTTGAAGGCCACCCCCCTGTAAATCATTTACGCTGTGAAAAGCTTACCTTTAACAACCCTACTGAGGAGTTCAGGAGAAAACTGCTTAAAGCCGGAGGAGTGAGTCTAGAAAAGATTTAATTATTTTTGATTGCTTGGTTGGTGCTTTGAGTGACAGATTATAGGGCTAATCCCCCTTGTCCTATCTGCAGTTGTCACTGACAGCTCATTGTGCTTTGACCATGATCTGTAGAGACAGAGAATGCGCTTTGAACTGAATATTTCTCCTGAGTGAAAAAACATCTAACGGAAATTCAGCAATGTTAGTTTTGTTACATTTTAACAAACTTTTTAAAAACTACCATACATTATTCACCATTTCATAATGTCAAGATTTTTCTCGCGCAAGTCCATACAATGATTAGTAGCAGAGTTAGAAAACTCCTAACTCACACGGTCTCACTGCTTCTTTCTATTTCTTAATTGTAAGAGCTGACTGGGAGAAACTTGTGACAAGCAGGAGGCAAGGGAGACTGGCTAAAGTCACATCACAGAGGATACTCTGAGACTGCAGTGTGAGTCAGGGGACAACAGTTATGAAGTTCTCTGCTGGTTATTTCCTTTATACAGTGAAACCTCTTTGAGAAGACCATTAGCTAGACCAGATTTTCTGTGACAGAATTTTAGCCTACAATATACAGTGTATACATACTTTGGCAATTGCCTGTAAGTGTACCAGCACTTTTTACTGCATTTCTTTACTTTGGTCAGAGCTCCATTTCTCTGTTCCAGAGATCCAGATCATTGTACATTGACTGACATTCTGGCTGCCTGCATCTACCACTGGAGAAAGCCGACTGCATAGTGTTGCTGAAAGTGGTTTGCCAAATAATTGAAATTAATAAAACAACCTGTGGGCCTGCTGCATGTTATCTTCCAAATGTTCACCTATACATGAGATTTGGAGCTCTGTATAAAAACTGCTCTCTAACATCCTAGAACAGAATTATGGATCTGAAAATTACACAATAATAAAAGCTATAGATCTACCTTGATTCTATAATTGATACAATCATGAGAAAAACTAAGCACATCCTCTTTGAATTCTATGGTTTTTACAAACCAGGACACTTTAAAAAATAAAATTTCAGGTCTTTAAAATTAGGTAAATACAACCTCAGATGAACAGCATATGACACATTATACCTTGTCATTATTTACTTACCAAAAACTAGGCCAAAAAACAGAAGTTGTGTGTGAAAAATTAAGTACACCATAACTGCCTCCATTAAACTAAGGGGGTTAGTAGTAGTCACGTGCTGCTAATGAAATGCCCTTGATAAATTTTTGTTCTGCAAATGGACCCCCTGTATAAAAGCAGACTTTTTGGCACTTTGTTGGCTTGGCACATTCAGGCATGTTTTAACACAATGCCGAGCAAGAAGGATGTCAGCAAGCATTGAGCAGTTGTTCCTGCCCGTCAATCTTTCAAAGTCTGTAAGGCTGTTTTTAAAGAATTTGGAGTCCCAGGAGAAAACTTTGAAGACAGTTGACAATATTCCCAGGAGTAGACGTCCCAGCAGATTCACACCATGGTCAGATTGTGCAGTACTCATAGAAATTGCAAAACCCCAAGTTGAGACTTTAAAGGACTCCGCATGGGACAGAAAAACCGTCTCCATTCTAAAATGAGCATGGCAGTATGGCACCTGAACAAAGCTAAAGACTAGCCAAACAGCTCCACCTTGGTTTTGTCTGTTCAAAGGACATTGTTCCAAAACGCCTTGCGCCACGTTGTGCTCATGTGCAGTTTTTGGTTTAAGCCAAAACACCTTATTCCAGCTGTTCAGTACATTGATGGAGGGGTGATGAATTTAGCTTGTTTTGCTGCCACAGGAGCTGGGCACCTTGCAGTCGTTGAGTGATCTATGATCTCCGTACACCAAAGTATTCTACAGTCAATTGTGAGGCCATCTATACAAAAGCTACAGCTTATCTGAAACTAGGTCATGCAATCAGACAATGACCCCAAGCACATCTACATCAGAATGGCTGAGTGGGCCACTGTAACACCTTTATTCTTTTCTTAAAGTCCAGACTACAACTCCTTTTAAATGCTGTTGTGGGACTTTAATAGGACTGTGCATAAACAAATGCCCACAAACCTCAATGCATTAAAGGGGTTGTTCAGTTTTATCATGAAAAGCTTCAGTCACTTTGTGACTGCAGACTTGAGAATCCTCACATCGTGTGCAGCGCTCACTGTCAGGATTCTCCGGTGCTGGTGGTGAGACCGAGCAGTCAAGTATACGATATGCATGTTCCTGGCCACATCTCGATTGCTCTCACTCAATTCACTTAAGTGAGGCCATGCGCGTCTGGTTGGAATGTGGTCAGAAGTATGCAAATCTTGTACTTGCAGTAACATGACCTTGATCTTGTAGACGACACTGTCTGCAAGTGGAGGATTCACAAGTCTGCAGTCACATAGTGACTGAAGATTTTCATGAGTAACCTATACAATCCCTTGTCTGGTCTTCTGCTAAAAATCTGCAGTAACTCAATGTAACTGCAAACTTCTGAATACTTAGAGCACGGGCACTGCATGCTGCCAGGATACTCCAGTATTGCCGGCGAGTGTCAGTGTTCATGTGACCGCAAGTATGGAATTTTCATACTTCCAGCCACATCCCGACTAGATGTGCTCGGCCACGCTCAATTCACTTGTATTGAGTGAGGCCGAGCACATTTAGTTAGCATGTGACCGCATGTATACGAAGCAGAAGACTGGACAACAGCTTTTAAGCAATGTTGTAAAGAAGAGTAAGCCAAAATTCCTCCCATGAATGATAAAAAAAAAAGTAGTTAAAGTTATTACTGCTAAAGGTGTTACAAGCTATTGATTCATGGGGCGTACTTAATTTTATACTTGATGCGTGCATCTTGGCCTAGTTTTTGGTAAAAAAAATAAATAAATAAATAACCGTGTCTAATTTGTCCTGTGGTGGGTGTTAGTAGTTTTCATGATGTGTATCTGTGTTTGACGGAAAAATGAACCCTCATCAAAAGCAAACTCTAGGACTGAGTATTACCTGGTGTAATATGCCCATTTATAATGTTTCCTTACTTCTTATGGGTAATTGCAATATTTCTCATGTAGCATGCATTTTGCTACCAGACGAGCTACTACACAAAGGGATCTGCATTTTGTTCCTCCTTTTCTAGAACTATTGTCTGCAGCTGGATGTGCAGTTACATGGAAGAATATACAAATAAATCACTTAAGATCATTTACACTTGGATTAATACCATTATTTACCATAGAAAATCAGAGATGGCTGCAGGACAGAGATGCTGGTATGGAAATGTCACCTTAGCTTATTGACATGCAATAAATTGGCTCTTAGTGCAATATCCAGAGATAAGCTAAGTGTGCCTTATTTGTGAAGGGACAGGTGAGCAAACACAAGGTGCCTTTCCAGAAAACATCCAATACAAAGTGCACAGCTTTTTCCATGAGTCTTTTGAGGTTAATGTTTCTCCCGCAAAGGAAATGAGCTGCTCTGTGCTTTACATAATGGGTCACCTTTGTTATGTGTGCTGATGAAACTGGCCATTAAAAGGGAAGGGAAGATTAATTGAACCATATTAAGGGACCCTGGGACTTGCTGAAAGATTGGCCTAGTGCAAATCACTGCTGGGCTGTAAAATAAGGTAGAATGCAATCTGTAAAGAAGTGCTATTAAATCCTACATTATCTCTTTGGAGTATGTTGATAGGTTTCTTGTTTTTCCACACTAGGTCAGTATTGCAAGGTGACAAATGTGACCGGTCTTGCCTACAGTATTAAATGTCCTAATGATTACTAGCCTATTTATTATGGATATGTTGAATTTGTCAGCCTGTCTTTTTTTTATATGGTTCTTCGCCTTTGTTTTGTTGAAACTTCAAAAACAACATTAATATCCAGTAGAAATATCATTATAGTAATGGATGGCTGTTGTATAGCATACAGTCAGTTGTTAAATATCACCTTGATAAAACAGATGTGAAACAAAAACCTATTGTACATCCACTGTTACTTGTGTGCATTAAGTGTAAAAGGGTATTCTTAACATATGTTAGGCTCATATGAACAAATGGATGTAAAAATCCAGTAAAAATCGTCTGGCATCCACCGTGGAACCAGAAAGAAAAAGACCCCCGGATGCTGCCAGCACTTGTCGTGACATCAGCGGATGTCAGAGCCGGCTGCGGCCGGGGGTCACGTGCTGCCTGTGAGCGGCCAGTGATAGCGCTGCTCACAGGCATTATCTGCAACACAAGGTATTTACAAAAAGTCTTAGGGACCTCGGGGGATAAATTGGGGGGGGGGGGGGTGTTATCTAAAGTAGTGGAAAACCTCTTTAAGAATCCCCCCCTCCACATCCGATTTCCTGAGCCGCTCGTCTTCTGAAACATGTGACCTCAAATCAGACAAGTCAGATCACACAGGAGTTGCGTATGAATTGGAAATTGCTTTCACCGCATGAGTCTATTGAGCCTCATTCTAAGGCTCCATAGGCTTATACTGGGGATGTGGCACCATCCCATACAGCAGTCCCTGTGACACCTAGCAAAGATGAGGATCAGTCATGTAGGCCAGAAGAGAATGGGAATGGCACTGTAAACTTGGGAGGATGTCGCTAAGGGAGTACTTTAACACCTTTTTGCTGTTGAAATTTTGTGCCTTTTTAGTAGCCAGTATGATTTTAATACTTTTGACTTGTAAAAATAAATCCTAAATTACTATATGATAAATTGATATTAACTCCCATTGCCTATATATTTTTTGAAAGTCACCTGGCACATTGTGGAAATGCTACTCGGCACTTTGTAAGAAAAGGCACCTTCATGCAATTTTGCATCACATTGAAATTTGTTGTAAAAAATTCCTGGGGAAGACCAGTACCAGGAACTGGTGAGATGCCCCAGTGATGGCATTCCCATTACTTTGCAGACACAAAAGATCCTGTCTTTGTCTCAGTTCAATTGCTGGACATAATCATGTGATCATCCCCAATGTAATCGTATTTATCGCATCTATTGCTTATACAGCACAAAAATGGGCAGCTGAGGGCTTTTAATGGAAAAGCAGGAGTGTCAAGTTCAGGTACTTGTGCTTTTCCCAGCACAATTTCCCAGTTTAACACATGGATTCTTGTCCATAAAACAGACAACCTCTTCAAAGACTATAACGTGTCACATAAAATGATGAATCATACCAGTGTATCTCTACCCACCCATGGAGACATGTCATTGTAACAAATCAGCCATCAATCAACACATTTAAACTTGTTCAGTGCATTTCCGAATAATTTTGTGAATTGAGATTTGTTCTGTTTTTGAACATTTTGGTATTTTTGAAGAATCCTAAATTAATTTTACTGTTATAATATAAAATTGTAATTATTTTTCCTCTGTTTTATTTCCCCTTTTTCTTTTTTCCATTTTCTCCTTCTTGTCTATTCCTCACTTTCCTTGTTCCCCCCCTTTCCCTCGTTTTTCCCACCCCCCCTTTCCCTCGTTTTTTTTGCCCCCTTTCCCTCGCTTCCCCGCACCCCCTTTACCTTATTTACCACTTTTCTTCATTAGATCATGGTTATGTCCGAGGGGTCATCTTTCTCTTCAGGCACAAGTCTTCATCTTCCCAGTCTCCCTAGTAATTCCTTATCCTTCTCTGATGCAAAGAAGAGCAAATCATCTCATGGATCCAAGGCAAGTATTTGCCACTAGATCTATATATGTTGTGTTTACTTTTTGGAGGGAATATAACATAGTAGCACATTATTGTTTTTTGCATTTTTCTCTTTTTCTTGTGCAGTAAAAAAAATAAGTTAACTTTTTCTATGGGTTTGTAGGTAAACTGGGCAACTAAATAAGTATATGGTATTGTATATCTATATTTTTCTTTACTTTAGTGCTAGTGAATAATAAAACATCTTTGATGGAAAAAGTTATTAATTTTTGTTACCACCAAATTTTTTTTTTGTGTTGATAGGATGAAATTTCTGACCAGTAAAAATATTAACTCAGCTATTGAGATTGTACAAATATGTATTTATTTTAAATAGTTTATTTCTTAATAGGTAAGGATTTTTTTGTATTAAAATTTGTCTTTTTTGTCCCCCTGCTGGGTTTAAATTGGCGATTTGTATGCATGGTTTGATGAACAGATGCTTACTGTGCAGTACATCACTCTGCAACTTATATGCCCCCCTTTTTAGCTGTGCTTCAGAAGTCGTCCCCTGAACGTCTGCCATAAAATCCCTATATGGTGGTCAATAAGGGTTAAGAGTAATGTTCTTGTTATCACAAATTTGCACCAATGCAACATTTGCATACGAAGAAACTGATATCACATTGTGAAAGACTCACATGTCTTAGTCATGTCATATGATGGTGTCCTTTGGGTCTGTGCACTTTTTATATTTGCCTGAAAAGACTACTATTATTATGACTACTACTAGATGGTGGCCCGATTCTAACACATTGGGTATTCTAGAATATGTATGCGGCCGACCGAGCGCGACCAATCAGCGAACCGTGTTGGTGAGGACCGGGGAGCTGCGCTGCCTGTACGGGTACTTCCACTGCGAGCAGCTGGGAGATAACCGGCTAGCGCCGGTCATCTCCCGGCTGCATCGCCGCTGACCTCCATGCGGCTACCATCGGGAGATCAGCGGTTAGGGCCGCTGATCTCCCGACGGCAAGTGTGAAGGGAGGATCGGGGAGCGAGGCCGCCGGTCGGGGTACTTCTGCTGCGAGCAGCGGGAGATGACCGGCTAGCAGCTTTCATCTCCCGGCTGCGTCGCCGCTGATCTCCCGACGGTGGCCTGCGTGTTTCAAATCCGGCGCCAATTCACGGCCGGGCTGCGCCAGTCGCTGATTGGTTGCGGCCGCCACCAATCAGGACAGCGGTGTTTTAAATTTCGCGCCAATATCGCTGATTGACCAATCGGCGAACTGTGTTAGTGAGGACCGGGGAGCGGCACTGCCTGTGCGGGTACTTCCGCTGCGAGCAGCCGGGAGATGACCGGCTAGCGCCGGTCATCTCCCGGCTGCATCGCCGCTGACCTCCGTGCGGCAGATGAGCCGCTAACGGCCGCCATCTTGTTCTGAAATCCCGCGTCGCTGATTGGCCGCGGCCGGACCAATCAGCGACGCGGGATTTCCTGGACGGACAGACAGGCGGGATTTCCTGGACGGACAGACAGGCGGGATTTCCTGGACGGACAGACAGGCGGGATTTCCTGGACGGACAGACAGGCGGGATTTCCTGGACGGACAGACAGGCGGGATTTCCTGGACGGACAGACAGACTGGATAAGCCGATTTATATAGTAGATTATTAAGCAATATAGTCCCTTTTTTGCATCAGTCAATGGGTTCCCCAGATGAGGACTCTCTCAAATATTATCTAACATTTTTCATTAGCATGTCATGTCAAAGACAATTTTTATCCTCTGTGTGAATGAATACATTCCAATTCACTTGCATACAACATTTAAAAAGGTTATCCACTACTTTTATATTGATGAACTATCCTTAAAATAGGTCATTATCGGATTTGTGGGGGTGTGACAACCGCCACCCCTATTATCAGCTGTTCTGGATGCTAGCGGCTGCTAAGTGTGATCAGTTGCTGAGCTGCACAGCTCCATCAACTGTACAGTGGCCATGGGCGGGTACTGCACGTCTATCCCTATTTGAATGAATGGGAGTGGATCTGCATTCCCCCACTGCAGCCATTATGCACCTGACGGAACTGTGCTGTTTTGCTCTGCAACTAACCACATCTGGACGGCATAGTAAACAGCTGATTGGTGGGAGTGCAAGGTGTCTCAGCCCTACCAATCGGATATTGTTTACCTGTCCTGAGGATAGGTAATCAGTCTAAAAGTAGTGGACAACCCCTTTAACTTCTGTATGTGAACCTGAAATTAATCAAACCATTTTTATGTCAATAGGTCACAAGCAAAAACAGTTTTTTAGCTTTCACTCTCTACACATCTCCGCTGTAGAAATAATGCAGTATAAAGGAACAGAAGATGAGCTGAGTCATTGAGAAGCTTTGTGTGATACTCTTTCATAGAAAGTAGATTTTGCATTCTATTGTTATGGCTGAGGTCCAGATGAGTAATAAGAGCCACTTCTGCCTGCCGTCTTTACAGGATTTCGAGCTAACCACCATGGCATTTTTCTACGTACGGGAACATTTTATTGGAGAAAAATGATTAGCATTTGTCATAAACAATATCCCTAATAAATGCAATGATTAGAAAACTGAAAAAAGAAAAACCAGTGCAGAAATATTACTTTCATGCATCCAACTTTTCACCACTTTATCTAATGCGGTCTCACTATATAAAACTTTATTTTTTCTGTACTCCAGTACAGACACATTAAGATTTTATTTCGGCCTATTAGGCATCTACCGTGGAAAAGTATGCATAAAAAATAACGCTAATAGAGTTGCTATCCAAATCACATGGAAAATAATAAATGGGAAACGCATATTACAAGACCCATGACTCAAAGAGGGAACCATGGGGAAACCCCACGCGCATCCCTGCAAAATAGAACAGCTTCCTCAGGGGAGAAGTGCTCCTAGTTGTTGTTACTTTTGGCTGTGCATCTATGTCTTTTATCGCTTGATACATTTTATTAGAATAAAGTTGGGCAAAATTGCGGATGTCGGCATTATTGAGCTAACAATCTAATGTGTATGTGGCCTCCTGATATCATCTGTCTGGGTAGTAAGGGATAAGGTGTCACACTTGAATAAAATATATATTTATGATACTTTATCATATTTTAAACTATTTAAATAAATTATCAATCAGAAAATATCAACAAAATAAAAAAGAAAAGAAAAAACGGGTGTGGGCAAAATGATTGTTAAAAATAGTGATCCATGTCAGTAATTCAATACATTAATAGAATAGGACAATGTCCATCTGAAAGTGCATGTGCAATAGTATATCTCAATACGCCTGGCATAATGGCAATGACATTAACTCAAATGTGAGAAGGAATATATAATCTACAAGTGCATATGCAGTAGTATACCTCAATGCATCAAAAATAATAGCAATGACATGATCACAAGTGTAATAAATGTATAGCTACCCAAAATACCATGAGAATGACTGCACCCCGACGCGCGTTTCGCTTGCTGCTTCTTCAAGGGGAAAAAGCAGCAAGCGAATCTTGTGGGAAGCGTTCCCTTGACAAACTCATTTTCAAACTCGTTTTGATGTGTATTAAAGAGAACCTTTCAACTTGAAAATGCTGAGAAATCTATGGGCAGCATGTTAGAGAAGGAGAACGTAAAATGATTGATATATTAGTGGGAGTTAAAGTTCCAGTATAACCTGTATTTTGTTAATGAAAATTACTGCTCTTTCTGACCTAAGCTGTCAATGGCGTGGTCATAGTCAGTGATTGACCGCTTCTCTGTATAAATATCGATACAGACATAGTCCATCACTGATTAGGGCCATTCCTGTATTCCCATAAAACTTTATACCTGTTTAGCTTCTCCTGCTCTTTAATATTCTGCTGGCTGATTAGGCGCATATTTAATATCACCTTCTATTAAAAACTATATTTAAACAATGCATTTTTTTCTTTCTGTTAGTGTTACGGTACAAGCAATAGTAACGAAATTTAAGAAGTCTCATGGATGCACCTTTTTTTCCCCTGGCTGAATAGGAGTACTGCATTGTTTTTCAAAATCTGCAGCATTTTAATTCTATCAGCTTTTTTTGCTGCATTTTTTCATCCATAGAAAGCAATAAGAAAGTCCAAAACAGTGCAAAAAATGTTTTTGTAGTGGTTTTGGTGAATAAAACTAACTTTTATTAATAAGCACTCCCACTAACTATTTTATGCAGTAAATGTGTGTACATGCATGTTCTGTAGTGTGAGTGTATTAATATACTCCCCTACCGTCGCTTTCTCCAGTGTACAGCGCAGTTCTTTAATTTTCTATATATATATATATACACTGCTCAAAAAAATAAAGGGAACACTCAAATAACACATCCTAGATCAGAATGAATGAAATATTCTCATTGAATACTTTGTTCTGTACAAAGTTGAATGTGCTGACAACAAAATCACACAAAAATCATCAATGGAAATCAAATTTATTAACCAATGGAGGCCTGGATTTGGAGTCACCCCCAAAATTAAAGTGGAAAAACACACTACAGGCTGATGCAACTTTGATGTAATGTCCTTAAAACAAGTCAAAATGAGGCTCAGTATTGTGTGTGGCCTCCACGTGCCTGTACGACCTCCCTACAACACCTGGACATGCTCCTGATGAGGTTGCGGATGGTCTCCTGTGGGATCTCCTCCCAGACCTGGACTAAAGCATCCTCTAACTCATGGACAGTCTGTGGTGCAAAGTGATGTTGGTAGATGGAGCGAGACATGATGTCCCAGATGTGCTCAATTGGATTCAGGTCTGGGGAACGGGCGGGCCAGTCCATAGCTTCAATGCCTTCATCTTGCAGGAACTGCTGACACACTCCAGCCACATGAGGTCTGGCATTGTCCTGCATTAGGAGGAACCCAGGGTTAACCGCACCAGCATATGGTCTCACAAGGGGTCTGAGGATCTCATCTCGGTACCTTATGGCAGTCAGGCTACCTCTGGCGAGCACATGGAGGGCTGTGAGGCCCTCCAAAGAAATGCCACCCCACACCATTACTGACCCACTGCCAAACTGGTCATCCTGAAGGATGTTGCAGGCAGCAGATCGCTCTCCACGGTGTCTCCAGACTCTGTCACGTCTGTCCCATGTGCTCAGTTTGAACCTGCTTTCATCTGTGAAGAGCACAGGGTGACAGTGGCGACTTTGCCAATCCTGGTGTTCTGTGGCAAATGCCAAGCATCCTGCACGTTTTTGAGCTGTGAGCACAACCCCATCTGTGGACATCGGGCCCTCATACCACCCTCATGGAGTCTGTTTCTTACCGTTTGTGCAGAAACATGCACATTTGTGGCCTTCTGGAGGTCCTTTTGTAGGGCTCTGGCAGTGCTCCTCCTGTTCCTCCTTGCACAAAGGAGAAGGTAACGGTCCTGCTGCTGGGTTGTTGCCCTCCTATGGCTCCCTCCACATCTCCTGGTATCTGCTCCATGCTCTGGACACTGTGCTGACAGACACAGCTACCCTTCTTGCCACAGCTACCCTTCTTGCCACAGCTACCCTTCTTGCCACAGCTACCCTTCTTGCCACAGCTACCCTTCTTGCCACAGCTACCCTTCTTGCCACAGCTACCCTTCTTGCCACAGCTCACACTGATGTGCCATCCTGGATGAACTGTACTACCTGAGCAACTTCTGTGGGTTGTACTGTACACACCGCCTCATGCTACTGTACCTCTAGGGGTGAGAGCAATGGCAAAATTAAAAAGTGACCAAAACAACAGCCAAAAAGGATGAGAACAGAGAAATGGTCTGTGGTCACCACCTGCAGAACCACTCCTTTATAGGGAGTATCTTGCTAATTGCCTATCATTTCTACCAGTTGTCTGTTCCATTTGACAACAGCAGGAGAAATTGATTCACAATCAGTGTTGCTTCATAACTGGACAGGGAGATTTCACAGAAGTGTAATTGACTTGGAGTTACATTGTGTTGTTTAAGTGTTCCCTTTATGTTTTTGAGCAGTGTATATAGTGTGTGTGTGTGTGTGTGTGTTTATGTATGTATACATATGAATATATGTATATATTTGTGTGTGTGTGTATATACACACAGTTAATCAATACAAAAGTTAGTGGGCGTGCTTCTCAAAAATGTTCTGTAGACAAATCACACATATGTTTGCGGTGTTGTACATGTAGTGTTTTCACAGCCAAGAGTAAAGGCTGCAAAAATGCCACATGTAAACCTAGCCTAATATCAAATTTGCCATTCTTTGATTATCGTAACTAATGTATACCAATGCAAAAACGCATTATAAGTTTCTATTGTCTGAAATTAAACTTGGTTATGTCTTTTGCAGGACCCAAGTAAACTAGTTACTGTAAATAGTAACAGCAACCCAATTAGCTTATCTAAACCTCACAAATCTTCAAAGGAGCACAAGGAGAAATCCTCAAAAGACTCAAAAGAACATCGAAGTGCCTTCAAAGAACCATCCAGGGAACATACAAAATCTTCCAAAGAATCCTCCAAAAAACCCAAAGAAAACAAACCACTGAAGGATGAAAAAATTATCCCTAAAATGGCCTTTAAGGAACCCAAGCCCATGTCAAAGGAGCCCAGATGTGAGAACAATAATATTCTTACAGTATCTAGTGGGCATCAACAGGAAAAGAAGGTCTCTACTAAGAGGCCACCACATATTGACTCAGAGGATCCATTGTCCAGGAAAAGGAGGAAAAGCAACTCTGAATCTTCTCTCAAAACTTTTTCTAATTCCTCACTACTTATATTGTCCTCCTCGGACAAAAAATCTTTAAAAGACAAATCTCAGCCTAAAACTGGGAAAGTAAAAGTTGAAAGTGAAGTCCTGGATAAGAAGAAGGTGTCACTGCCCCCTTTTGAAGACATTGTGGACCCAAATGATACAGATATGGAGGATAATATGTCTTCTAAATCAGAGGTATCGTATACATTATCCACTTAGTTTTGCTTTAGTATAAGTTTTTCCGCTGCGAAAATAATGAAAAAAATGATGAGTGGACATGACTGATTGTGTCACGTTTGCAAGTATTCTAATTATATCTCATTGCTTTGGGCCAATAAAGAATGCACAATAGTTGGTTCGAGCTACAGTCTTTAGCCATAAATCTGCTAAAAAATAAACCATATATGCTGCCAAAAATTTTTTTGCAGTCGTATCATAACCTGATTACTTTTGATCTAGAATCAGATATGGAAATTTGAAAAAGCAAATAATGTTTGTGTCTTAGGCTATGTGCCCACGATGCAGAAATGAAGCAGAAAATTTCTGCATCTCCCTGGCAGAAAAAACGCATGCAGATTGTGCATGCGTTTTTCCTGCAGAATACATGCGGATCCACATGCGTTTCCGCATGCAGATTGACAAGCTCTTTCCAGGCGATTAGCATCACTTGGAAAGTGCTTGACAACTAGGTCACACTATATAAATCCATGCAAACGGCATGGATTTATACAGTGTAAACCGTAAAAATGAAAACAAATAAAGCTATACTCACCCCGGAGGCCCCGGCGTGGCTGCAGCGCTCGTTCCTGTCTGGTTCCTGGATGCCGGCATATCGCGAGACAGAGCGGTGAAGGGCCTGTGGTCACATGACTGTGACGTCACCGCAGGTCCTCAAGCGATGCCGGCATTCAGAGAGAAGCCTTCAGAAAGGTGAGTATAAACTTTATTTGTTATTTTATTCTTTTTTTACAGGTAGAATGGTACCCAGGTCTGGATGAGAGTCTCCTCTCCTCCAGAACTGGGTACCATCCGCACATAGAGACGCATAGAAGCCGCTTGTACAAATGTACAGTCGCGGTTTCTATGCGTCTCAATGCAAGTCAATGGCGGGAGTTCCGCTGCACTTCCGCAAAATTAAATGACATGCTGCGGATTTTTGTACGCAGCATAAATGCTGTGGAAAAATCCGCAGCATGTGCATAGAACATGCGGAATCCCCTTGGGGACCATGGGGGGCGGATTACCTAGCGTTTCACAAGCGTTTATGCTGCGGAAATTCCGCAGCATAAACGCTTGAAAAATGCTACGTGGGCACTCAGCCTCAGGCTGAGTTCACACGATGCGTATTTAATGCGTTTCCGCGGCGTTTTTGCAGTTGCCTAAACGCCGCGGAAACGCATTAAAAACGCATGGTAGAAGGGCAGCAATGTTCCCCAATGATAATCCGCATGTGCTGTGCCCATGATGCGGATTTTTCCGCAGCGTAAACGCTGCGCTCAAAAATCCGCAGCATGTCAATTAATTTTGCGGAAACGCGGCTTTTTCATCGCCATTGACTTGCATTAGAACGCGCCAATTCCGCAAGACTGCATTTGTACTTGCGTTATTGGCGCGTTCTAATGTGCGGATGGTACCCGGGTGTGGAGGACAGGAGAGTCTCATCCACACCCAGGTACCATTAAAAAAGCTGTAAAACAAGAATAAAATAAAAAATAAATGTATATTTACCATCTGTCGGCCCGCGCAGCGCTCCTTCTTGGTTCCCGGCACTTGCAGTGAGTTGTAGGACCTGCGCTGACGTCAGAGTCATGTGACGGGTCACGTGACGCTGACGTCGGCAGGTCTTTCAATTCAAAGTTGCCGGCAGCCGGGAGAACGGAGTGGGCAGGACAGCGCGGGCCATCAGAGGGTAAAGTATACATTACCATTCTCTCGGGTCACACTATATAAATCCATGCTGGTTGCATGGATTTATATAGTGTGACCTAGTTGTCAAGCACTTTCCAGGTGATGCTAAAATCGCCTGGAAAGCGCTTGTCAATCCACATGCGGAAACGCATGTGAATCCGCATGTATTCCGCAGGAAAAATGCATGCACAATCTGCATGCGTTTTTTTTCTGCCAGGGAAATGCAGAAATGGTGCAGAAATTTTCTGCTTCATTTCTGCATCATGTGCACATACCCTTATTGACCAGGAATTCCAGATTTAATGAAGATTCTAATCCATTGTACAATGTTTCTCCCTTGAGCAATGCTGCACAGCCGTGTTTCAGGTTACATATGGATGTGCGGTCTGCTTACACAGGCTGGATTTGGTTGTGCATCTTTTTAGCTTTTTGTTTGCGCTGTTTTGGTAGAATGGATCTATTTAGTTGAGCTATCATACCTGATTTTATTTGCAGTTGCCAAATGTTTTAACAACAGGTTGTCATATCACTTTTATTCTTCTCCTTTTGAATGCTAGCCAGTGTCTTAAATGGCTGACTTTCTAACATTTCGGTGCAGGGACGTAACTATAGAAGGGATTGCAATCGCACCCTGGCCCAGAAGCGTAGGGGGAGGACAAAATTTTGCGTTGGGGACCACGAACAATCAAGTTACGCCGCTGTTTCAACGGCTAAAGTAAACCTGTCTAAACCACATGCTATATTTGGATCTGTCTACTAGAGGAGCTAAACTGCTTTTTGTGTGTGTGTGTATATGTATATATTATTATTATTTATTATTATAGCGCCATTTATTCCATGGCGCTTTACATGTGAAAAGGGGTATACATAGCAAAAACAAGTACAATAATCTTGAACACAATGTGACAGCGACTGGTACAGGAGGAGCGAGGACCCTGCTCGCGAGGGCTCACAATCTACAAGTAGTTATACACGCGCACAGTATATATTATATACACATACAGTACAGACCAAAAGTTTGGACACACCTTCTCATTTAAAGATTTTTCTGTATTTTCATGACTAGGAAAATTGTACATTCACACTGAAGGCATCAAAACTATGAAAAAACACGTGGAATTATATACTTAACAAAAAAGTGTGAAACAACTGAAAATATGTCTTATATTCTAGGTTCTTCAAAGTAGCCACCTTTTGCTTTGATGACTGCTTTGCACACTCTTGGCATTCTCTTGATGAGCTTCAAGAGGAAGTCACCGGAAATGGTCTTCCAGCAATCTTGAAGGAGTTCCCAGAGATGCTTAGCACTTGTTGGCCCTTTTGCCTTCACTCTGCGGTCCAGCTCACCCCAAACCATCTCGATTAGGTTCAGGTCTGGTGACTGTGGAGGCCAGGTCATCTGGCGTAGCACCCCATCACTCTCTTTCTTGGTCAAATAGCCCTTACACAGCCTGGAGGTGTGTTTGGGGTCATTGTCCTGTTGAAAAATAAATGATGGTCCAACTAAACGCAAACCGGATGGAATAGCATGCCGCTGCAAGATGCTGTGGTAGCCATGCTGGTTCAGTATGCCTTCAATTTTGAATAAATCCCCAACAGTGTCACCAGCAAAGCACTCTCACACGATCACACCTCCTCCATGCTTCATGGTGGGAACCAGGCATGTAGAGTCCATCCGTTCACCTTTTCTGCGTCGCACAAAGACACGGTGGTTGGAACCAAAGATCTCAAATTTGGACTCATCAGACCAAAGCACATATTTCCACTGGTCTAATGTCCATTCCTTGTGTTCTTTAGCCCAAACAAGTCTCTTCTGCTTGCTGCCTGTCCTTAGCAATGGTTTCCTAGCAGCTATTTTACCATGAAGGCCTGCTGCACAAAATCTCCTCTTAACAGTTGTTGAAGAGATGTGTCTGCTGCTAGAACTCTGTGTTGCATTGACCTGGTCTCTAATCTGAGCTGCTGTTAACCTGCGATTTCTGAGGCTGGTGACTCGGATAAACTTATCCTCAGAAGCAGAGGTGACTCTTGGCCTTCCTTTCCTGGGGCGGTCCTCATGTGAGACAGTTTCTTTGCAGCGCTTGATGGTTTTTGCAACTGCACTTGGGGACACTTTCAAAGTTTTCCCAATTTTTCGCACTGACTGACCTTCATTTCTTAAAGTAATGATGGCCACTCGTTTATCTTTACTTAGCTGCTTTTTTCTTGCCATAATACAAATTCTAACAGTCTATTCAGTAGGACTATCAGCTGTGTATCCACCAGACTTCTGCACAACACAACTGTTGGTCCCAATCACATTTATAAGGCAAGAAATCCCACTTACTAAACCTGACAGGGCACACCTGTGAAGTGAAAACCATTTCCGGTGACTACCTCTTGAAGCTCATCAAGAGAATGCCAAGAGTGTGCAAAGCAGTTATCAAAGCAAAAGGTGGCTACTTTGAAGAACCTAGAATATAAGACATATTTTCAGTTGTTTCACACTTTTTTTGTTAAGTATATAATTCCACATGTGTTAACTCATAGTTTTGATGCCTTCAGTGTGAATGTACAATTTTCATAGTCATGAAAATACAGAAAAATCTTTAAATGAGAAGGTGTGTCCAAACTTTTAGTCTGTACTGTACACTGTATATAAATATATATAATGTGCAGTGGTCTCTTAATTTTTGCCAGAGACATATATATATATATATATATATATATATATATATATATATATATATATATATATATATATATATATATATGTATACACATACATACACATACCGTATTTTTCGGACTATAAGACGCACCCCAAATTTTGAGGTGGAAAATAGGAAAAAAAATATTTTTTTTATAAGATGGGGTCTGTCTTATAGTCCGATTAGGTATCTTACCTGGGGGGTGGTGGAGCAGGAGGCAAGGTCCTTCAGGAAACCGTCCCGGCAGAAGTGGAGGAATGCTGCGGACCCTGGATACATATAGCCGGTGCTCCAATAGCTGTGAGTTGCGGTGATGGTGGAGCAGGATTGCAGGTCCCTCCATTCCCTGCCTCAGGGACCCGGCGGCAGCAAAAGAGGTGAGATGCCGGTGTCTGGCTGGGGCCTGTGGCCTGCCCGGAACCTGTGGACCTGTGAGCAGTGTCCGGCGGTGAAGCAGAGGAGCTCCCGGTCGGCGCATGCGCCGGCTCAGGCGGCCATTTTCCTGTAGATCACGGCTCCAGGAAGATGACCACGGGAAGCCGGACACTGCTCACAGCCCGGCACAGGCCCTGGCTCCTCTGCCTCACCGCCGGACGCCACCCACAGCCCGGCACAGGCCCCGGCTCCTCTGCTTCACCAGCTGACACCAGCCACTCCAGCACAGGTACAGGCCCCGGCTCCAGCCGCATCTCACTTCTGCCGCCGCCGGAGGACCCTGCGATCCCCGCTCCACCACCACCGGTAAAGTAACGTTTGGACCGTAAGACGCACCCCCCCATTTTCCTTCTAACTTCTGGGGACAAAAAGGGCGTCTTATGGTTCGAAAAATACGGGGTGTGTGTGTACACACACACGCACACGCGTGTGCGTGCTTATGGCTGAAAGTGTTGGCACCCTTGAAATTGTTTCAGAAAATGATGTATTTTCTCCCAGAAAATTATTGCAATTACAAATGTTTTGTTATACACATGTTTATTTCCTTTGTGTGTATTGAAACAACACAAAAATGTCTGGAAAAAAATCTAAATTGGACATAATTTCATAGTAAACCCCAAAAATGAGCTTTGATTCTCATTCACTCACCTTTGGGCAATATGAAAATCACACCTGAAACCAGATAAAAAGGGGAAAACTTGACTCAATCTTTGCATTGTGTGTCTGTGTGTGCCACACTAAGCATCGAGAACAGAAAGAGGAGAGAACTGTCTGAGGCCTTGAGAACCAAAATTGTTGAATAATATCAACATTCTCAAGGTTACAGGTCCTTCTCCACAGATGTTAAGATTAATTTGTTCAAGGTGCGCACCTTAACCAAGAAGTTTACAACCCACGGCATGGAAGATGATCTCCATGGATGTTAGAGAAAAATTGATGAAAGCTTGCAATGCAGGGTCGTCTGGATGGTGGATAAGCAGCTCCAATCAAGTTCCAAAGAAATTCAAGCTGTCCTGCAGGCTCAGGGTGAAGCAGTGTCAGCGTGAACAATCCGTCGACATTTATATGAAATGAAATGCTATGGCAGGAGACCCAGGAGGACCCCACTGCTGACACAGAGACATAAAAAAGCTACACTATAGTTTGCCAAAATGTATGTGAGTAAACCAAAATCTTTCTGGGATAGCGTCTTGTGGACAGAAGAAACCAAGATAGAGCTTTTTGGTAAAGCACATCATTCTACTGTTTACCGAAAATGGAATGAGGCCTACAAAGAAAAGAACATATTACCTATAGTCAAATATGATGCAGGTTCAAAGATGTTTTGGGGTTATTTTGCTGCCTCTGGAACTGGGTGCCTTGTCTGTGTGCAAGGCATCATGAAATCTGAAGATTAGTGAAGGATTTTGGGTTACAATGTAGTGCGCAGTATCAGAAAGCTGGGTGTGCGTCCTAGCTCACGGGTCTTCCAGCAGGACAATGACCCCAAACATACTTCAAGAAGCGTCCAGAAATGGATGGAAACAAAGTGCTGGAGAGTTCTTAAGTGGTCAGCAATGAGTACGGATCTAAATCTCATTGAACACCTGTGGAGAGATCTTAGAATTGCTGTTGGGAGAAGACACCCTTCAAATATGAGAGACCTGGTTTTTAAAAGAGTGGTCCAAAATTCCAGTTGAGAGGTGTAAGAAGCTTATTGATGTCTATAGAAAGTGATTTATTGCAGTTATTTATTCCAAAGGGTGTGCAACCAAATATTAAGTTGAGAGTGCCAACAATTTTCTCTGGCCCATTTTTTGTGTTTTGTGTGAAATTATTGTCCAATTAGCTTTTTTTCTGTGTTTTTTTGTGTTCCAATACACACAAAGGAAATAAACACGTGTATAACAAAGTGTTGTTGGAATAATTTTCTGGGTGAATTACTTAATTTCCTGGAACATTTTCAAGGGAGCCAACATTTTTGGCTATAACTGTATGTGCGTGTATTTCTGCATATGGGCTCATTCTCAGTGTGGCGCTCACTGTCATTCTAAATGAATCGAGAGGTTTTTAAAATATTTTTTTCATTTACAGATCATTAACTGGTCTATCAATCCTGTAATTTTCAGTATTCCATTACGTGTTTTTTTTCCTTCTTGGTGTTGCAAGTTCAATATTGAGAACTGTACGTGGATTACTATTACTTTTATTGGTGGAATTGATCAAAAATAGAAGTGAAGAGTTATCTTTGGTGTGTGATTCCATGTTATAAAGATGCTTTCTGGCAAGGCCATAGTTAAGGTCTTTTTTAAAAAAAAAAAAAAACACCTACAATTGTGTTAACAAAATTTATCAGATTTCATTCAATGAGTTTTACAAAAAATTTTATGTAAATAAAGTCCATGGCTTCTAGAACTAATAATTCAGGTTGTCACCATTTGCAAAACATTTATGAATGGGAGCACTGTTTGTGCAAAGGCAGCAAAACCTAGTCCTGCTATCAGCTGAAAATGGGAACAATTGTATTTGGTCTAGGCAATGCTCTGTGAGCTAAACAGCATGAGGTACAGACTGATACATTGTAGCAAACTATCAGGATAGATAGTGTAGCAGCTGCTGATGTATTGACCTCAAGCAGCATTACCCAAATTGGAGACAATTGTATTAATTTCTTAAGATCTCCATACGTGTCCGACTAATGAAGCCACTGATATCAATGGGATTGGCCGACAGTATAATTTGCATAAAGGTATGTGGGCCTCTTGACTCTACCCCAACAGATGATGCCGGAGGGAAAGAAGGATCAAATATGTCCAATTTTGGACCACCAAATCCTTTTCTTCGCCTGGTGGTAAGCTGCCACCAGATGTGTCTGGCAACGGCTCTCTCATAGAGAACACAGGCGCTCTCTGCCATGGTATCCTGTCTGTGGGGGAGTTGGCGGAGACAGCTGTTGGCTATCTATTTTGTTTGGAAGGCTTTATAGTAGTACTAGATTAGCATGTGTTTTCAGACTTTGCATGTAAACGAGTGTTTCCATTCACTGATCAAAAACTGATATATTAAAAATGGTAATTGAAACATAGGGCAGCACGGTGGCTCAGTGGTTAGCACTGCCGCGATGGGGTCCTGGGTTCAAATCCCACCAAGGACAACATCTGCAAGGAGTTTGTATGTTCTCTCCGTGTTTTGGTGGGTTTCCTCCCATACTCCCAAAGACATACTGATAGGGAATCTAGATTGTGAGCACCAATGGGGACAGTGCCGATAACGTCTGCAAGGACCTGTGGAATTAATGGTTCTATATAAGTGAGTAAAATAAATAAGCATAATGGAAAGTTGTAGAGCTTTTCAGCAGGAGATTATCACTAGATGTCTAGTACACCTGCTGTCATGTAGCCCAACCGTGCCCCTACCATTGATTGGTAGCTTTGTCTCCACTGTGCATAGGCAAAAAACTATCAGTGGCGTGAGTGGGGTTATAGAAAGCTTCACATTCAAAGAAATGATAGATCTGCAGCAGTTAAAATAGTGGTTTTATCAAAACTGCAGAAGATAACCCAGTAAGTGACATTTATTGCTGTCACCAGGTTTTTGTTATGTAATCTGAGAGCTGCACAGAGTAATTCTAATAATGTGATATTCACTCTATTATCTGAGGGTATTTGTTGTTTTTTTTATTCAAAATGTAATATTGCATTTTCCCATTTCTGAGTTGCACCCTGGTTCTCCTAAAAGTGAGAACATTGTAAGGAACAATAATTAAGTGTTGTGTATCATAATTAATGTTGGAGAAGAATGAACTGCGTGTAACGGAAGTGAAGAACAATGGAATGCTTACTGTGATTAGGAAATCCTTTTTATACTTTCCCATGATATTCTACATGGTTTAAGGCTGTATTGTACCTTGATTATTTTCATAATGAGCATGGAAAAGATGACACCATGTAGCAGTTATCTATACATCCATTTAGGAAGAAAAATATTTTATATGCTCTTGAATAATAGGTTTTATTCTGGGGGACTTGTCCAAATAATGCAGAAGATAATATATTTCTGAGGTGTTATAATACACATGTTTTTGTAATATAACAGTGTATTTACCTAAAGTTTGGCACTCAAATTGTAGTATTAACACATCTGTAATTTTACACATGTACATTATGCTAATTTGTTAAAGTAAATTACTCTCAAGTTACATATTTTGAACTGATCTGTATTTATTCTTATTATTTATATGGCACCATTGATTCCATGGTGCTGTATATGAGAAGGGGTTACATACAACATACAGATATCACTTACAGTAAATGAACTAACAATGATAGACTGGTACAGAGGGAAGAGGACCCTACCCTTGCGGGCTTACATTCTACAGGAACGGAGAAGGAGACAGTAGGTTGGGGGGATTGCAGTAACTCCGGTGTTGGTGAGGTGGCAGCAAGCAAGGTCATGGCAGGCTGTAAGCTTGTTTAAACAGATGGGTTTTCAGGTTCCGTCTGAAGGATCCAAATGTGGCGGATAATCGGACATGTTGAGGCACAAAATTCCATAGGATGGGGGATATTCGGGAGAAATTTTGGAGGCGATTGGCTGAGGAACGACTAAGTGTGGAGGAGAGGAGGAGGTCTTGGGAGAACCGGAGATTACGTACAGTAATGTATTGGGAGATTAGTTCAGAGATGTATGGAGGAGAGCAGTTATGGATGGCTTTGTAGGTCAGTGTTAGTTTGAACTGGATATGCTGGGCAATTGGGAGCCAGTGAAGGGATTTGCAAAGAGAAGTAGCAGAGGAGTAGCGAGGCGAGAGATGAACCAGTCATGCAGCAGATTTGAGGATGGACTGGAGGGGTGCGAGATTGTTAGCAGGTAGGCCACAGAGGAGAATATTGCAGTAATCAAGGCGGGCGATGATGAGGGCATGCACAAGCAGTGTTGTAGATTGAGGGTTGAGGAAAGGACGGATTCTGGAAATATTTTTGAGCTGGAGGCAACAGGAGGTGGCGAGAGCTTGGATGTGGGATTTGAAGGACAGGGCAGAGTCAAGGGTTACTCCGGGGCAGCGGATTGCCGGTAAAGGGGAAAGTGTGATGTCATTTATTGTGATAGAAAGATCCGGTGAGGAAGATATGCGAGATGGGGGAAAGATGATGAGTTCAGTTTTGTCCACATTGAGCTTGAGGAAGCGGGAGGAGAAGGAGGATATGGCTGGTAGACATGCTGGGATTCTGGATAGCAGAGTGGTGACATCTGGGCCAGAGAGGTAGATCAGGTTGTCATCCGCGTACGGATGGTACTTGAAGCTATGGGATTTTATGAGCTGTCCCAGGCCAAGGGTATAGATTGAGAAGAGTAGGGGTCCTAGGACAGAGCCTTGAGGGACTCCAACAGAGAGGGGGCGGGGTGGGAGACTCTAAATGTGTGGATAGAAAGGTATGAGGAGATCCAAGATAGGGCAAGGTTTTTGACGCCAAAGGAAGAGAGGATCTGTAGAAGGAGGCAGTGGTCAACTGTGTCGAAAGCAGAGGACATGTCAAGAAGGAGTACAGAGAATTGTCTGTTAGCTTTGGCTGTAAGTAAGTCATTGGTGATTTTGGTAAGGGTAGTTTCGGTGGAATGGTGGGGGTGGAAGCCGGATTGTCAGTTGTCAAAGAGAGAGAGTTAGATGAGAAGTGAGAGGAAAATTCAGCGTGAACGTGTTCCTCAAGGAGTTTGGAGGCAAATGGGAGCAGCGATATGGTGCGGTAGCTGGACAAGGCGGTTGGGTTGAGGGATGGCTTTTGGAGGATGGGCGTGATTGTGGCATGTTTGAAGGCAGCGGGGAAGGTACCACAAGTTAGTGATATGTTGAAGAGATGGGTTAGGGATGGGATGAGTGTGGGTTTGAGGTTGGGGAGGAGATGGGATGGGGTCGAGTGCACAAGTGGTGAGGTGTGATTTGGAGAGGAGACGAGTAAGGTCTCTTTCTGTGATGTTGGGAAGGGTAATGGTCTGGAAAACAAAGGGGTTGTGGTGGTTAGACAGTAAAGACTTGCCTTGTTTGGTCAATCTTGTTTTTGAAGTGTGTGGTAAACTCCTCCGCAGAGATGACTGAGGTCGGATGTGGCAGTGGAGGACGGAGGAGAGAGTTAAGTGTTGAATAGCTGTTTGGGGTTGTAGGATACGTTAGATATGAGGGTTGTGAAGTAGGCCTGTTTAGCAGAGGTGAGGGCTGATTTGAATGTGAGTGTTGCTTGTTTAAATGCTGTGAAGTCATCTTGAGAATTTGTTTTCTTTCAAGGCCGCTCTGCCATGCACAAGTGGGGCGACCGAGTCAATAGCTGATGCGAGAGTGGCATTGTAGAAAGCAGTGGCGCGGTCTGTGTCGTGGAATGAATATATGGATGTCAGTGGTAGAGTATAGTCAGTGTGTGTGGGTGTCTAGATGTGCAAGGTTTCTGCAGGGGTGTGCTAGTTGCTGGACATGGGTGACAGGTGAGGAGGACAGGGATGAGAAGGTGAGTAGATGGTGGTCAGATAGGGGTAGGGGGGAGGTTGTGAGGTTAGATAGGAAGCAGAGTCGGGTGAAGATGAGGTCTAGTGTGTGTCCATCTGTGTGGGTGGCTGAGGAGGACCACTGAGCAAGTCCAAAGGATGAAGTGACATGAGTTTGGATGCTGTTGACTGGCGAGTGTCAGTGGGGATGTTGAAATCGCCCATGATGATTGTGGGAATGTCAGCAGAGAGAAAGTAAAGAAGCCAGGTGGAGAATTGGTCAATAAAGGCAGTGACCGGGCATGGTCGGTATATGACAGCCACTTGGAGGTTGAAGGGAGAGTAGATGCGGACAGAGTGGACTTCAAAAGAAGCGAGAATAAGGGAAGGTAGAGGTTGGGTAGGGCTAAAGGTGCAGTTGTTAGAAAGGAGAAGACCTCCACCATGTCTGTTACCAGGGCGAGGAGTGTGAGTGAAGTGCAAGCCACCGTAACACAGCGCAGGAGAGGAGGCAGTGTTGGAGGGTGTCAGCCATATCTCTGTGATACCTAGGAAGGAAAGATTGAGAGAGGTAAAGAGGTCGTGGACACAATGGAGCTTGTTGCAGACAGAGCGGGCATTCTAGAGTGCTCCAGAGAGAGGGAGCAGGGGGGTGGGCGTCTGGTGCACGGGTTTTACGTAGGAGAGGTTGCGGTAGTTTGCATTTGGTTTGAAGCGATAGGTGGGGGAATTGGTGGAAGGTGCAAGCTGTGGGGGTCCAGGATTGGGAGATATGTTGCCAGCAGTGAGGAGAAGCAGAGAGAGGGAGAGCAGGTGGGAGGAGAGTGTCCGTCTTGTGTTATGTTTTGGTGGGATAGATCTGCGTTTGAGGAGCAGGTCTGTAGATGAGGTCAGGTGGGGAGGTAAGAGGGAAGGAGAGATGATGATTTGGTTAGAGGGTGCTGGGGTTTGGGGATAGCGACAACTTATATCATACTGCAGAGATGCAATCACAGTTCTACTGCTTCCTTTTGTAAAGTGTTCACATGCTGATTATTAGGCAGCTCCTTAGCAATTAATCCGAGCCCCAATTTGGCAGGGTTTTCTTTTACATCAGGTTACTACAATGCACTCTACTGTGTCTTTCCGTATGAAAATCACCAAAGCAAGGAATACTAGCAGAATTTGTCTGTAATGTTTGCAAAATTGCAGTTCTGATCTAACGATACAAGATATAACTGACGTATATTGACCAGCGTTGCGATTTTCCCATCTGCAGCCTTCAAATTTTTCAGAATTCAACAGCATAACTATCTATGTGAGCCTACCTTCAATGTGGTCATGTTTGGATGGATCACATATCTAGCAACCTACTGGGTGCCTGATGCTGTTCTGTGAGTATTAACTTGAGCAGTATAAAGGGTTCTGTTGAGATATCAAGTGATCTCATATGAGTATTGCACTGTTTACCCCACAAGTCAGGGGCGGACATCCCATTGGTGCAACTGCACTGGGGCCCAATAGGTAACTGGGCCCAGTTCCACCTCCAAAGTAGTAGGCAGCTTTTGTCACTGACGCGTCATTGTACTGCAAGGAGTCCATATACTGTTTTTTTGGGGGGGGTTTGCACAGGGGCACTTTTCCATGCGTGTCCACCACTGCCACAAGTATTTGTAAAATTTTCAAAAAATTATCTTTTCACATTCTGGTAGGGTTTTATTCTCCAGCCATTTGCCAAAATATAATTCTGGTGTCCTACATTTCACAAGTCAACATTTCTCAGTAGTCTGTGTAATGCAGCAGGTTGCTAGCATTACTGTAAATGGTCCAGGATGTGCTTACTGGACCATGTACCTTCCCCTTTATCTGACTGGTCACATGACTGTGACATCACCCAGGTCCTGCATGCACAGTAAAGCTCTGTATACATGACTGGGACAGCACACAGGACCTATACACACAGCTGACTGATCACATGACTGTGACATCAGCAAGGTCCTGTCAGTATGAGGCTGTCTGTGCACAGCATATATAAACCTGCTTAATTTGAGACAGGTGTGTTCGGTGTGAGAGGCGTGAGGCCTGTTCCCCATGTGTGTGGGATACCGTGATACCGTGAAGCCTGGCAGCCTGAAGGCAAAGACTAGATCCTGTGCGGATGCTAGTGGCCTTGGAAGGCAGCGGCTTTGAAGTGAAGCCTGGTACCTGAAAGGTCGAGCCTGGATCCTGTGCGGATGTCAGTGGCCTTTGAGGGAGAGCCGGCTTGAGTAAGAGTCCTGGAAGGCAGAGCCTGGATCCTGTGTGGATGTCAGTGGCCTTTGAGGGAACGACGGCTGGAGACCCCTACCTGGGAATCCGCAGAGCCACAGTGGTGGCAGAGTAACGGACTGGGACAGCTAAACCCGGCAAAGGTAATACCCTGTGCTATATGGACATTGTGATATGAACATTGCTATTATTACCTTGCCGTAAGCTGTAACCTGGAGCAAGTGGGCCGGTGTGCCACTTGGCTCATGAATTGTTTATGTGTGTAAACCTGCCGGTGGCGGACTAAGATGAACTGTGTGTGAACAACGGTTTATGAAGTGCCATAATAAACTGCAACACTGTGTGAAAAACGTAAAGACATTGCACGTGTGCATTGATTGACGCAGCGAAGCGAATTACCCCCAGTATGATGACGAGCGCTGCCTTACATATGGTTCGAGAGTGCGGGCAACGGCAGCCCGGTTGCTAGTGGCAACGACAACCCCGGTTGTTAGGGGCAACGGCACAGGACGACGAGTGTGGATAAAGCATCTTGCGGCAACTCGACGGGGTTGCGAAGATTGGCGTCGCACTCAAACCTGGTTTGCTGTGGCTCGGCGGGGCTCACGAAGTATAAAGCATCTTGCGGCAACTCGGCGGGGTTGCGAAGATTCTCATCGCACTCAAATCCGGTTTTGCGGTGGCTTGGTGGGGCCACGAAAAATTTTCCGGGAGAGCGATGAAGTGCTAGTGTGAACAGTGTACCGCGATGGCTGTGCGCAAAGCAGCAGATCTGTCTGGAGCTATTGAGCGGTTGAAGGGCCGGTTGGGACCGGAGCAGGTATTTGGGAAACTTTTACTGGACATGGTGCAGGAACCGCAGGAGCTGTGGGCACCATATGGAATGGCGGCAGTGGACCATTCTATGGACTCTCCGGGGGCGGCAGTGTTGTCCCAGAGTGCCCGGAGAGGTGGTAAGAGATGTTGTGAACTGAGTCCTAAGACTACTGCTGATTTTTTGTGTAAAAATTACCCTGCCGGTGTGGTTGTTAAAAAGGGGGCGGAGTCTAAAAAAGGGGCGGATTTTCACAAGAGTGTGGAGTGTAGAAAACTGAAAATTGTTACTGTTGGTGGGTTGGTGCCTCCTAAAAATGACAATGTGACCGTTGATAACGGGGTAACTCCAGTAGAAGGGGGTGACGTCAAAGTGGGAGGTGACCTGTTAGTCCACAACACCATGGGTAGTGACACAGACCCCGTAGCTGACTGTGACACTATGAAAGTAAAAAGTGAGTTCAGTCAGGAGGGGCTAGACGTGGTGAGAGAGTCCCCATCTCGTAGACGGCGCAAGGGCCACAAAAAGGTTGCTCCTGTAGACTTGGCTGAAAATAAAAATAAAGAGAGGGTAGTACTGTGTGCCTTTGCTTCAAGTGTGGATCCTCCATTAGAGGTAGAAGAGGAGGTGACGTTGCCAGTAGCAACCTCCGGTACGGTACCGAGTCAGGAGGATCTGACAGCCCTGGAAGGGGAGGCGGCCAGTCGTGACCAAGAGCTGGAACCTATCGGCCAGCAGGGTCAGAGTGATGGGCAGCAATTATGTGGAAACCTGGGGAACTTGTCCTCAGACCAGCTGAACCTGGAGTCTGTACAGCAGAAAATACTCCAGCTTGTGAAGGACTTACAGCGAGATCTAAAGGGAAGCAACGAGGAAATTAACCAGTGGAAGGAAATGTTCTACGCAATTAAGGAGGACCGCCGCAAAATCCAGGAAGAGGTTTTGCAGTTGAAGCTTGAGAAGGAGGCGCGGCAGAATGGTGTTTCTGGACGCGAACAAATCCTAGAACGACTGCGCAAACAGCTCAACCAGGAGCTGTGTGACTCCAAGAAGGTGTGTGGTGAACGCAGTAGGGAACTGCAACAGAGTAAGAGAGATTATGAGGATCTCCTCAAGGTGAAGGAGAAACTAGAGGAGGATAAGGTGGGTGCAGAGCAAGTGCGCCAAGCAGTTGAGACCACTCTGCAAGACACCCGTGAGGAGAATGATGGTCTCCGGGGAAAGACCCTAGATCTGGAAGCTCAGGTGAAGGAGCTACAGATGTCCTGTGATGCTCTCCAGAAGGCGGAGACGTACCTTAAAGAAACAGTCAGCAAGATGGAAGCTGAGCGGAAAAAGATGGAGGAGTCTGTCTGAGAATCCACAGACCAGGGCCAGGAGTTGGCCGCTGGTGAGGGGAGGTGTGAAGCTGATACCTCCTCGAGTGATGCGAGCTTGGATGATTCGGTGGAAGTAAGAGCCGAGATCAGGGAGCTCAAGGAGTTGCTACAAACCCAGTGGACGCAAGAGAAGCGTGAGAGACTGGCTATTGAGAGCCGAGTGGGCACATTGGAGACGGAGAGGTCTGAGAGAGCTCTGCTGCTGGAAGAGCAGTTGAAGCAGGAAGAGCTTCAGAGACGGGCCGCTGAGAGGCGAGTAACTGAGCTGGAAGGAGAAGTTTTAGAGCTCAAAGGTCGCCTAGCAAAGTGTCACGTGGTGAACGAGGTCTCCTTGGAGAAGGGAAAAGGCAAACAAGTTGCACTTACTCCCTTAGACCCTGAGAAGGAGGACCTGAGGAGAGCTAAAAGTATGGTGTTGGAAGATAAAGGTGAAGTGGAGGTGGTCAAGACGAAAAGTTGTGAAGTGGTAGCTGTGAGTCAGCTCAGGGGAAGCATCCAGGGTGAAGAAGCTGGAAGTCAGTTGTTCCTGAAACCTGAGCTGGTTGATCGTCTGGAAACCACTGGTGAGACCGAAACGTCTCGGTACAAGTGCCTCGTAGAAGTACCCGAGGACTTGAGGGAAGAATGCACCCGTGAGTCCGTGCATGAAGAGTTTAAGAAGGCTGTGGGAGCCTGTAAGGTCTACTTGACCTCAGAAACTAAACAGCTGGTGGTCCTGTCCACGACCAAAGTCGCAGTGAAGAGGGTGGCTATCCTAAGTGACATGCACTGGTGATGTGTTCGCACGAAGCGGTTTCTCCGGTTGAAGACGGAACAAGCCGTTAGACAACTGGAGCTTAGGAGAAAAGCTCACAGTATGCGTGAAGAGGTCATCCGGGTGCCTCATGTTCTGGTGTGAGAGCTCATTGGGAGAAGCGGTCGAGCCATGCAGATGATGGTCAAGAAGTCTGGTGTGGTGAAAGTAAGCAGTCCACGTGATCAACAGGACTGGATACCAGACAAAGACGGCATGGTGTCCTTTTCCGCTGTAGGAACAGAAGAAAGCCTAGAATATATACGCATGCTGATTGAGTACCGAGTGACCTGCCTGCAGGAGGTAGAACAATTGAATCTCGCTAGACTGCGAGTAGATAGACAGCATCATCTGAGCAGCAGAAGATGGAAGCCGTCTAGAAATAGTGAGACCCGACAGAGAAAGGGCCCCCTAAATAACAGAACAGCTACAGCTGAAGTTAGGGACCTTTTAGGATGTCCTGAGAGTAGTGGGCGTGGGTTTAGAGGTAGTGAGACCTCCAGTAACTCCGGTTTGAGCAGCCCATACAAACGACCCAATAGAGGACGGGACAGTACGGAGTCGAACCGGACCTTAGATACCGGGGCATGCGAGTTGCGCTGCTGTATTGACCGCTGGGAGCGGGGAAGATCTGACAGGGTTTTGATTGACCGCTGGGAGCGGGGGAGACCTGACAAAGTTACGACCCGGAAAGGTGACCTGACGAAGTCAGTGACAGTGACAAATGGTAGGTCCCTAAGGAATGGGCTAATGTCATTGACTAAGGTTCCAGGGGCTGAGTAGCACAATTGTAAAGTTCATGGTCTATATGTGAGCTGGGGGTTATAGTGTTATTGTGTATATTATGTGTTCAACCCCACAAGTTTGAACAGAGAGGGGGGATATGTAATGCAGCAGGTTGCTAGCATTACTGTAAATGGTCCAGGATGTGCTTACTGGACCATGTACCTTCCCCTTTATCTGACTGGTCACATGACTGTGACATCACCCAGGTCCTGCATGCACAGTAAAGCTCTGTATACATGACTGGGACAGCACACAGGACCTATACACACAGCTGACTGATCACATGACTGTGACATCAGCAAGGTCCTGTCAGTATGAGGCTGTCTGTGCACAGCATATATAAACCTGCTTAATTTGAGACAGGTGTGTTCGGTGTGAGAGGCGTGAGGCCTGTTCCCCATGTGTGTGGGATACCGTGATACCGTGAAGCCTGGCAGCCTGAAGGCAAAGACTAGATCCTGTGCGGATGCTAGTGGCCTTGGAAGGCAGCGGCTTTGAAGTGAAGCCTGGTACCTGAAAGGTCGAGCCTGGATCCTGTGCGGATGTCAGTGGCCTTTGAGGGAGAGCCGGCTTGAGTAAGAGTCCTGGAAGGCAGAGCCTGGATCCTGTGTGGATGTCAGTGGCCTTTGAGGGAACGACGGCTGGAGACCCCTACCTGGGAATCCGCAGAGCCACAGTGGTGGCAGAGTAACGGACTGGGACAGCTAAACCCGGCAAAGGTAATACCCTGTGCTATATGGACATTGTGATATGAACATTGCTATTATTACCTTGCCGTAAGCTGTAACCTGGAGCAAGTGGGCCGGTGTGCCACTTGGCTCATGAATTGTTTATGTGTGTAAACCTGCCGGTGGCGGACTAAGATGAACTGTGTGTGAACAACGGTTTATGAAGTGCCATAATAAACTGCAACACTGTGTGAAAAACGTAAAGACATTGCACGTGTGCATTGATTGACGCAGCGAAGCGAGTTACCCCCAGTATGATGACGAGCGCTGCCTTACATCTGCCATGATATTTACCTCCAAAGTAGATATTTTTTATAATGGTAGGGCAATAGCATAAAACTATGGTGACATACAGTTGCATAATTTTTTTTTTTATTTAGTTTAGCAGTTTGAAGAGAATGTATTGTGGTAGATATGTTCACTCGGCTGCACATAGGGGTAGACACAGGAACACTGTCTCTTTTTAAATTTTCTGATGATTTTTTAAGAGTGCTGCATAAACCACAGCAATGTTAGCAAAACAAACACGGCCTTCCCTGCCGAACAGGAAAAACAAAGCATAACGTATGGCACAGTCCTCATTGCTACTGGTAACTGCCCGCTTCAGAAACAAACAACCTAAGGTTTAGTTCCCTTCACATGTCAATACAGCTCCAGAGCTTGTTACTCCAGAACCACTCCACACCAAATGCTCTAAAAGGCTGGGAATTTATCCTCTGAACTCCTCCCTCTCTACAGGTGTTTAATAACCCTAGCACTAAGCATGGCTGATTAACCCCTCTTTACCCTTCGTGTGCTGTAACAATTTTCCTATGTTTATATTACTGGAGCGAACAATCTCAGTGCTACACATCTCCCCTCCAGTGACTTTGTCACAGTATGTATAAATTAAATGGGTTGTGTTTGACCTTAATATTGATGGCCTATCCATAGGATAGGTGATGAATGTGTAATCGGTGGGGGTGTGACACCCGGTCATGTGACATGTTCCCATGGCCCTTGGTGGCTGGAGCTGCTTAGTTGTGGAGCTGCACAGCGGAATGCCATCATCAGAATAGAGGCCACGGCCAGGTACTGGCACCCACCCTATTGATTCAAAAATGGGGCAGATATGCAATACCCAGCTGTGACCACTTTACTGTTGATTCTGGGAACAGCTGATTGGCTGGGGGTGCGACACCCAGCACCCACACCAATCAGACATTAACCCTAGAACGCATACCTGGGGCCTCGCAGGCCCGCCCTGTTAATTGTTTTCTATTTTCTGCAAGATTACTTTACTTAGAATTTTGAAACTCTAGGTATTCCTCAGGTATATAGTTGTTTGTCATTTTTGTTTGAGTTATTCCATGTTATTTGCACACGGGCCTAAAAGGCCCCAGGTATGTGAAAGTGTAGATTTTTATGATCATGCGTTCTAGGGTTAATGATCTATCCTAAGTGTAAGCCATCAGTGTTGAAGTCCCAGACAACCTATTTAGTTGCAGCTCCAAGTGTGGTGTAAATGGCGCCCAACTCTTTGCACCCCGGTTTTATTGTTTTCCACATAGGTATGTTTGAAGGCTCTTAAAGGGAATCTTTCAGCAGGTTTTTGCTATGTAATCTCAAGGCCACATGCGATAGGGACTGAAAAACACAGATTTCAATGACTTGTCCTTTTTTGGCTGTGTGCTGTTGTTTACTTGCAATGAAGGGAAAGCTACGTCCCCTCCTTTGATGGGCAGCTCACAGTCAATAGACTCTCTTTATAGAGAGCCTAATGTGGACGGGGTTAACTTTCTCTGCTACATGCTGCATCTAAAAACTGTGTCACAACTTCTGCACCCAGTAAACTAAGTGGCACATCACTGGAATAAGGGTCTATTTTCCTTCATTATGCTGCCCTCAGATGAGGTAGCAATATCCTGCTGACATTGCTTTTAAGTGTTTTGTTTTTGCCTTATTTTTGTAGATTTGGTCAATTATTTTAAATGTTTGAAACATTATAAATTTAGCTATTAACCATTTTCTTGCAAGTGAAGCTTTTTAATTGTTAAAGCTTCCACATAACCATCCATTGTCTTCTCCCGCGAGCAAGAATTTTGTCCTCTTTGCTCCTACCAGTGTAGTATTTTCTGCCCATAGCACCCCCATGAAGTCACATGTATCATTCTATATTAAATTGTGGCTTGAGAATGTCCCCGTGGAACACTTCTGGCATTGCCGCTGAAAGTTCACCACTTGACTGCCGTTCTGCAGCCCCCATCGGAGGAACATTCACCATGTAACATCATTGCGGTGGCAGCTGATTCATGACTTTCTCTTAATATCATGACAGTCACCTAATGCCTGCAATTTCCTGACTTTGCTTCTTTTGTGGAGATCAGCTAAGAACAAAATATGCCCGGGGGATGCACAATTATGCTGGCTGTTCAGCAGCCTTTGGATCTCATTTAACCACCTTATCTTCTCTAGTTGCTCTCTGGGGTTGTAAAACTGAGTGTGAAGCTTTTTGCCTTACAGCCAGCATGGTTTTCTTCCTTCTAGGGCTTGTTAGAATAGTAAGAATGGAGCCTATAAAGATTTCTGCAATTTATGAATTAACACATCACCTCCTGTCCATGAATAGGCTCTATGATGCCACATTACTACTTGGTGCAGTAAAACATTTTATGGCACTTAAGAGGCAACTAATAAAACAACCGTTTTCTGCTAATGTCAATCTATAGAACATGCAAATTGCCTCTTCAGAGAGGAAGATGAGTAGAACTCTAGTGCCACCTATTGGAAGTAGCAATACTAAAAGTTACTATTAACCCTTTAACAAGCTTTGCCGAATGAGTTAGAATAAAAGCCAAATCAGAATCTCAATTTGCAAACACGGTGTTTCGGGATGTTGCCCCTCATTAGTGCAAAGCATGAGATCTGATTTGGCTGGGATCTAAGGGGTAACGTTTCTCTTTGTTACTGGTGAGGGGCGATACCCTGAAACGCCGTATCTGCAAATTGAGATTTTGGTTTGGTTTTCATCCTAAGTCATGTGACAAGACTCATTAAAGGGTAGATATTGACTTTTAGGATTGCTACTTCCAATAGGTGGAGCTAGAGTTCTTGTCCTCTTCCTCTCTGAAGAGATAATTTGCATGTTTAATTTCCCAGAGGAACATGCATGGCGTATGTATGTCCGCTCACTCTGACATGCCAAGCTTGGCTTGTTACTCTCCACAAGGAGAAATGTTACCCCTTAGATCTACAGAACATGGCATGTTATTATTGATTGGAGTAATTTTTTTTTCAATGCTAATTTTTTTTTTCTTGCAGTATATATGTAGTCGTTCCATTTCAATAAACAAATTCTATATCCATGCTTTGCAAGTTAACCAATAGTTATACAGACAGCTATTAAAAAACCCAAAACCTGGATACTTTAACCAGTGAGCGGTTATTTTTATTTTACATACATTATTAGTATTTTAAATTTCTATTTTAAAATGTCCTTTTATTATTTATTCATGTAATTGTCTGCAAGTTCTGCACTAGCTCCCGTTGGTGACATTGATGGACCAGTCAGTAGAGAACACCGTTGCTCCTCTTCATGTTTTTGGCTTGACGATTTCTATTAATGGCCATCCTGACAATGGAGTAAATTGTATCCCCCCCAAAGCAGGAATGTCCAGACACTATTGTGGAATTTCCAGTCTAGACCCCTTGGTTACTAATTACCTTCAAGACAAAACTTCAAGGGCGGTGTAAAGAGAGGAAGTAGTTTGGCTTAAATTAAGCAGAACACCTTACGTTGGTGCACTGAATTGATTTGCAAGTCACCAGTGCATGTAAATGTGCAGATTTAGACTTTGTCAACCTTTTAGGATTCCTTCAATATTCCTATAAAGGAAAAAAGCTGCCCTGTTCTGCGTGAGGCTCTTTTCACAATGGATTATAGGTTCCATAGCCGACCTAATAAAAAATAGCAGACGAAATAATGCAGCGTGCTGTTCTTTTTTTTTTTTTTTTTCTTTTGGGTCAATAAATTGTTGTGCCCCATGACGGACCCCTTTATAGCAAATACAGTCCATTGGGCGCAGTTGCTGCATGTAAAGGGTCCAGCCATTAATTTAGTTGTTGGGCTCCTATGACGGCGTAAAACAGCATTAAAAAGTACTGGCGTGAAGAGAGCCTAATGTTTAGCAGTTATAACCATAAATTTCTTTGTATTTTAGCATATGACATGGACAGACAGTCTATAAGTTGGGTATTGAGTGACGTTTGTAGTAGCTCCCAACAAATTTGGCGATGAATAATTGGTATTATATGCTTTATTATATGGGGCTTTGTCCTATTAAATGCACCATGGTAGCAATTGTCTGAGTGCTGCTGGATATCTTTGAGCCTTTTTGTTGAGAAGAACATTTTTCACAATTTTTCCATTGAGGCTGTGTGCCCACGATGCGTTTTTTAAGCGTTTCCGCAGTGGTAAAAACGCTTAAAAAACACATGGTAGAAGGCCTGCCATGTTCCCCAATGATAATCCGCATGTGCTGTGCACATGCTGCGGAAATTACTGCTGCGGATTATCATTGCGGAAAAAAACGCAGCACTACCAATTATTTTGCTGAAGTGCTTCGTTTTTGCCGCCATTGACTTGCATTGGAACGCATGGATTCCGCATCACTGTATATGTAGAT
Source organism: Phyllobates terribilis (assembly GCF_046119375.1). NCBI lineage: Eukaryota > Metazoa > Chordata > Amphibia > Anura > Dendrobatidae > Phyllobates > Phyllobates terribilis. Next base: position 111,541,222 of record NW_027362761.1, on the reverse strand, counting down.
GTGCATTCCATGCGTTTCAATGTACGGATGGTACCCGGGTGTGGAGGACAGGAGACTCTCCTCTGGACCCGGGTACCATAGAAACTGTAAAAAAAAAGAATAAAATAAAAAATAAATATATACTTACCTTCTGGCGGCCTGCGGTGCGCTCCTCCTTGCTTCCCGGCAGTTCGCGATGTACTGAAGGACCTGCGCTGACGTCAGTCATGTGACGGGTCACGCGACGCTGACGTCGGCAGGTCCTTCAGTGTACCGCTGCCGGGACGGTGAAGCAAGACAGCGCGGGCCATCGGAGGATAACTATAGATTTATTTTTTTACATTCTCTCTGGCAGGAAAAACGCATGTATAATCCGCATGTACAATCCGCATGCGTTTTTTTCTGCCAGGGAGATGCAGAAACGCTCAGGAAAAATCCTGAGCATTTCTGCATCGTGGGCACATAGACTTGAGCATGTATTTTTGGAAAAAAAAAACTTTTTTTTTTCTTGCTTACATTTTAAGAATTACATTCATGTAATATGTTTCAATAGTTTTAATTATCTTTTTCCTAATTTGCTTTGTGCCTCGTTCCTTAACCATTTTCAAGATTTCGGTGTCCTTCCATTGGATGAAAGCATCGGCGTTTATTTGCAGAGGCTAGAAACCTTCACCTCTCTCAGCCTAACTTTAGCTGAGAAGTGGATGCAACTGTATCCAAACCACAAATCAGTCTTCTGTCTGGACTACTCCTCTTCTCTCTTCTCTCTTCTTCGGGGATTCAGTGCTGATTTTCTTAGTCCTCGTGATCTTTATTTGCAGTCAGCCATCGTGTGACAGTCGCATTGCTTTGAGCACTGTCCTCTGCTGCCAACTTGTTATTGCTGCCGCTAATGGACGAGAGGACTGCTTTTAGGTTTTTAACCTCTTTCAATGGCTATCACTTCCGATGCAATTTTTGACCCTGTGTGTATGCAGTTTTATTTGGTATATGTGTCTCATCTCCTCCAGGACCTATTCTTGCTATGTCTGTTTCTGTCACCAGGCGCTGTTACATTTATTCTGTGGGCGCCACTGGTGATGGACAAGACGTCTGGACCTGAAACTCTGTACAGCCGCTGAGATTATAGTAGCTTTAGTGCTGTCCAGTCTGACAGTATAGATATGTTATGTCCAGCTGGAGTAATCAGCTCGCTGCTTTGGCCAATTGGATAACACCACACCTTACTAGAACTCCCAGATAGAGTTTTTCCTCTGGTTGGCTACAGCTTCTCAGCTCCTTTTTTTGTATATAGGTTTCTTGTTCTGACCTTGGCCCATTTACTGACTATCCTATTCCTTCTGTTTTCTGATTTTGTACTTGGTCTTTCCTCCTGGTTCTGACTTGGTGGCTTGACCATTCCTGCCGGCCTGACCATTCCTGCCGGCCTGGCCATTCCTGCCGGCCTGGCCATTCCTGCCGGCCTGCAGCCTACTTCTTACCCTCAGCCAAGGTGTTCTGTATAAGTTTAGATCTCTGCACAGGAGTTAGAGACAAGGCAAAGGCAACCCCTGGAACCTAGTAAATGTAGTGGGTAGCACTAAGCTTATTCATGGTAGCCATTTTTAGAGTTGTCAGGCGACCACTGACGGAGCCCATTATATTACGGCAACAGAAATTAATCACTTAATGTTGCTTTACGCCATATTTCACCAACCTGAACATAATTTTTATTAATATGGCTGGTTGTCAAAGATAAGGAGAGACTACTGCCTAAGCCTGCTCTGTTTCTTCATCCAGAGTGCATAGTATTGGACAGACGGCCATTGAGTGCAGAGTAATCCAGTCCTGTTTTCTAGGGAGTAAGAGACTCTATGAATGACAACTGCATTTACTTTCACAGCTCCAATCTTTCATTCACTTTTCTAAACCTTGGCCTGGGGTAATTTTTAAAACATTTTTTTAACTAAATTTCGTGTGGGGAGTCTTGTATAACAAATGTTTAGAGGTAACAGAATTTCAGCAAAAAAAACCCATAAGGTTTGAGATATATGTATTAAAATTCATAGTTAAATTCCAGGTCTTAAACATTTTCATGTGCCATTATTACATGAGTGAAAGTAAATACAATTTATTACTATACTATATCTTTTAAAATATACAGTATTACGTCAGTGTGAATACAAATCAGAGTACCAGAACTTGAAAAAGAAGGTGTTTGTTAATGCGGTAGCTGACAATTCAAATTACTAATAGCTGTAATTAAACAGAGTTCTTCAAGAAACTTGGCATACTACTTTGCTAAGAAAATGCTGTGAATGTCCCCAAGTGCTTTAACTCTTTCTTCAGCCAATAAGATTTTGGATTTTTTTGTGATTAGGCTGAGTGGGATATATACTGCCTTCTTTTAGAGAGGTTGAAATGTATATTTTTGGTGTACTTATTTTTTGACCCAAGAGACCTGATGTTTTTGAAACTGCCCACACTAATTATTTTAGCATGCCAATAACTTGGAACCACCGAAATTGATTTTTTGGGGTGGATCCATTCCATAATGATCAGTATTTAATTTCTTCCAAAGTCCGATTATTATCCTCTTGCAGGAGGAAACTCATGGCCATAATAAATTGCATGGTGTTGCAAGATGTAACGTGATACCAGACTCTGGTTTCTTAAGGCCCCCATATGCATTAGACTAATGTCGGCTGAACCCACAGATATTGACTGGTCCGACCAAAGGTCTGATGTGTATGGGGATGCCGACAGACTGATGGTCACGAGAGATGTCAATCAGACATGTCCAATTTCGGACTGACGATCACATTGTTCTCCGGATCAGTCGCCGACCGACTTGTCAGATGGCGGCTTTCTCATAGAGAACACAGAAGTGTTCAGCCAAACGAGTGCTCCTGTGTATGGGATGTCTGTCAGCCGAACGGTTATCGGAAGCATTGTTCAGCGGACGGCTATATAATATGTATGGCCAGCTTTAGATTGGCTTCCATTTTCCCAGGAAACACCCCCCCCCCATCCCACCCCCTTCTAAACACCCCCCCCCCCTCCAAAAAAAACCCCTCTTTTTTGCCCTTAATCTCTCTTGTTTTCTTCCCTGCATCCTAATGATTTATTTCCATATTTCCACAGATAGATGTGCTTCCCACAATGATGATTTTAAGGTCCACATAAATGATCGATTCAGCCGACTAACAAGCATGTTCGCCCAGGCCGGTGTTCTTATGGGTGCTCATTTGGGTGACGCATGTCGTCGCGCAACAGCAATTCTCAATGTGTGACACTTTTTGTACTGAAATATTGCTCTAGAAAAAAGTCAAATTGCAACCCCATGCAACTTGCATTGAACTGCATGGCAAGTGAGTCCCATGCGATCTGTGCCTCTGGACAGTCACTGTAGGTCCCAATACGACACCACAGGAAATGTGTAGATGCCATGCGGCGCACATTGTGTAAAGCCCCCGTCTCACATAGCGAGATCGCTGCTGTGTCACGGTTTTGGTGACGCAACAGTGACCTCACCAGCGATGTCGCTATGTGTGACACTTTGCAGCGATCAGGCCCCTGCTGTGAGGTCGCTGATCGCTGCAAAGTGTCCTGGGCCATTTTTTGGTCGTTGCCCTCCCGCTGGTCAGCACACATCGCTGTGTGTGACCAGCGGGAGTGGCGATCAGGCTGGTAACTATGGTAAACATCGGGTTACTAGGGGCACACGCGCACCTAGTAACCCGTTGTTTATCATGGTTACGAGCCTGCTAAAGTGAGCGGTAACCTCCCGCTCACTGTAGCAGAGTGGTAACCATGATAAACAACGGGTTATTAGGTGCGCGTGTGCCCCTAGTAACCCGATGTTTATCATGGTTACCAGCCTGCTCCTGCTTCAGCAGGCTGGTAACCAGGAGCAGGACATCGTGGAAAGATTCTTTCCACGATGTCGCTGCTCCTCTAATCGTTGGTGAGCCTGCCTGTTTGACAGCTCACCAGCGACCACATAGCGACGCAGCAACGATCCCTGACAGGTCGTATCGTTGTCGGGATCGTTGCAGCGTCGCTAAGTGTGACGGGGCCTTAACTGTAGGCTAACCGTATGGGGTCCTTAGTATTCATGGAAGCAGTGAACCACATATGTTATTATGTGTTCTTTCAGCTCGCTCTTTTTCTCTTCAGTTTACAAATCCAAAGTATTTTCAGTTTTCCTCAGTAGCGCCTTGGTCTCCATGACAGGGCAATATTACATAGGGAAAGCAACAGCTTTTTACTTGGCTCCAGATGAATGTAAAAGAAACCTTTAGAAACACTTGGTGGTCTTGTAAAATTTCAGGAACCTTAAAGCCACAAATCCCCCCCCTATTTAGCAGGGCACACAGCCAAAATAAGATTCTGCCTGATAATGTCCTTCTGCCTCATATTGAAGACCGCAGCATTGACGTGAATGGTTAGGACTTGTTAAGAAGATCCTGATTCTGTGGTGAAGCCCATTATCCTGGACCGTAAACATTAAAATCTACAATATTTGCCCTACTAATGGAATAATTGGTGCTCTTTACCGTATATTTACTTTATGTATCATATATTTGTGAGGTTTATCTCAGTAGGACCGGTTGAATTGGGAATGAGATGTTATCCTCAACATTTTTATAAAGTGCATGAGTTTTATTACAGCTTCATCTCATCTCTGCAGTTGTTATTCTCGGGGGGAATAAAGGAAATCTATGTTTTTCTCTTCTCCGAGGGAGTTACATTTATTTTGGCCACTTTCTCTTTAGAACAGATAAAATCCTGCAAGTAAAACATGACAGTGCCAGCCAACCCAAACAAAGTCCTTACAGTGATGGACTGTGCTTGATTTATCACTGCCAAGCCCAGAGGTACTTTTACTTCTAGTGACAATAAATGTCCTGGAAAACAATGATTTTATGCCATGTCCTTCACACAGAACAATTCTCTCTTTGAAGAGTCACTCTGGGACACACTCATAATATCAGTAATACTTGCTTTTTCTGAGGAGCTTGAACTCTGTGCCAGGTATCCAAATCAAAAGGGCAGGAGAAGAAAGCTCTGTCGGCCAAATTGCTTCTCTGAGAGCTCTTCTCCGTCAAGGGCTGATTGCCTGAGCCTTATACAGTAGTACCTATAATGCTCCTTATTAATGATGTTTTCTTCTAGGTTCCTTCCAAACTCTACTTTAAGGGGTTTTCGTATGTTAACAACTTCTCCCTATGCACTGTAAGGGTAAATATCATAAAGGGGGCACCCTCTTAGAGCCGGTATGGAGAACTGCTGTATATAAGTGACTCTCTTTTTGGTAACTTTGAGCTATCCTTTAATTACTAGATGGCTACCATGCAACACTGCATGCTACATACATGGCTGAGCGCAGCATTCTCCAGCAAAATCTGCTCTTTGTAGGGGATGGAGTGGAATTGGGTAATCGCCTTGGGGATGCAATGTGAAAGGGGTTGTTTCTGATGGGACAAACTACTTAAGTTGGCTGCATTGTGGGAGTCCTTGGTAATCTTTTGGGAACATAAAATCACAAGTGTTCAATTCCAAAAGGTCTCCCCGCCCCAGCCACCATCTGTTGAATTTATCATTCTCGTATTGCTTCATGGTTTCTTTTTCTTCTTTTTTTTTTATTTAAGTTTCTAGCAATGTATACAGTGGGTACGGAAAGTATTCAGACCCCTTTAAATTTTTCACTGTTTGTTTCATTGCAGCCATTTGGTAAATTCTAAAAAGTTCATTTTTTTCTCATTAATGTACACTCTGCACCCCATCTTGACTGAAAAAAAAACAATGTAGACATTTTTGCAAATTTATTAAAGAAAAACTGAACTATCACAGAGTGTACATTAATGAGAAATAAAATGAACTTTTTAGAATTTACCAAATGGCTGCAATGAAACAAAGAGTGAAAAATTTAAAGGGGTCTGAATACTTTCCGTAACCACTGTATAATTATCCATTTTGGCTCTCATAGGGCTAACATTCTCTCTCAAATGTTACAGGCAGAGGTACTTTTTTTTGTTAGGTTCCAAGATCAACCTAATAATCTCATAAACTAATTTATAGAAGGACATTCAGATTGTTTTTTTGTTTTTTTTTCTGTTAAATTATTCAAGTCTATAACTCATTACTTTTGGAACCTGGTGCAAAAATGCCTGACACATTAAAGAGAACCAGTCTCCAATGTTTACCCACCAGCCAACTTCCAAAACCATTATTATAATTTATATAGCCTCTTAAAAGAGAAGACCTTTGGTCCCTTTATGATCTTCAAAGCGCTGCTGCCACTAAAAATTGCTTTTTCAAGTTCTGCATATGTGAGTCTGGAAGAGCATCAGGGAGTGATGATGCACTTTCAGCTCCTAATCCTCACGTTGTATTCCGAACCTATTGCCAACCTCCTCTGATTGACAGGTCATCGGACAAGTACCAAGCAAATACCTGTCAATCAAACAGGACAAGGTGGTGCTGGGCAGGGAATACATCCTGAGGCTGAGGAGCTGCAAGTGCATTGCCATGCCCCAATGCACTTTCAGGCTGATGTATATTCAGCTCCAAAACTCAATTTCTTGCTGCTCCAGCATATCTTTTATAGGGCTACACAATGAAATAAATTATTTTGGTGGGATGGGAGACATTTATGACAGGTTCCCTTTTTAAAGGTTTTCCTTTAAGACATGGCAGCAGGACATGATTTGCATGTCTTTTATCTGATAGCCCTGAATGTGAATTCATTCCGTTATTGCATGTGTGATTCTTCATACTGTTTTTTTCCGCATGAAAAAATATGTAAAAGCATAGGTCTGCTGTGTGAATTGCTTTTAATAGTTTCAACGGACATGTATTTTATTTATTTATTTTTTACATTTAGCATCCACATTAATAATTAAATTGGTCTCCCACGTTATCCAGCATCTGTCTTCCGGTGGGCACAAATACAGCACTTTGTTGTGACAACAGCTTTCTAGTGTGCCCATTAAATTCATATTTGCTGTCAGGGGGATAAGATGATTTCTTATGCTTACTGCTGCAGAAAATGTGACAAGAGCCATGGATTATTGCAGTTTTTCCTTAATGGCCTGAACAGTTGCATATGGTAATATGCCTTGTAAAGCATCACAGCTCATACCTGTCATCATTACGCTGTGTGCGCAGGACTGCAGTAAGAAAGTGCTGCCTGGCTTTGCTTTGGTTTTCTTCTAGTTTACCAGTACATGCAACATGAATTCTATTCCATTCCCATTAACGATCCTCTCATTAGGCCAGGGCACCAGTGGTTGGGAGGGCGGTGTGCCATCGCTGGCATAGGCTCCCACAATAACGACACATTAGGCAGCTTCATGCTTTGCTGTGCTCAGTCCTGACTGATTTTTTCTTTTTCTTTTCTTAAACCCAGCAACCCTCAAGTGATATCAATAGACTCTCTGCCAAGTCACGTTCTGATATTATATCTATGCACTACATTAGCTGTCACCCGAGCATTGGAATTGCCCTATATCTTTCACAACAAGTAATATCAAACTGCAAGGCATTATTTAGCCCTTAGTAGACCATGATTAATAGATATATCCTGTGGATAATAACCCATGTCATTTCTAATGTTCTCTTTCCTATGGACCAGGGGTGATTGGCACACTTTTTCTTTAGAAGTCACAATAATCGATAGCTGTCATTTTGGAACACACCGAACATCAACATGTTAACTCCACATCTTACGACCATGGTCCAAAACTATACTTTTTTTCTGACCTGGCACAACCCAGCTCTAAGATAACTATAACACCAGAACCAAAAGTAGGATTTTAAATGGGAGTTTAGAAGCCTATATTGGATATGGCAAAATGTTCTTCAAAATTGTGCCAACATTCTAGATGATGCATTTTTATATACGATGATTTAGCGGACCAGTGATGGTATTACAGTAATCTTTGTGGTCTTATAGTGGTTACTATGATCTCTGGCAGTCTAGGGTGATTAAAAGTTTAACGGTTGATGTGGATTGTTATGTGCAGCATAGGTGATGACTTGTAGATCGGTTAGGATCCAACCACCGAGCCCCCCACTGATCTCCAGAACAGCACACTTTTGTCCCCCATTTGAATGGCGCAGCAGTGTGCGAATATGCTAGACTTTCTCTGCCAGTCTCATAGAGAATGAATGGTTGGCAACTGAGCAATGCACACTACTGCACCTCTCAAATAGGGGACGAAAGGGTCTTATTTTTTTTGGAGATTATGAATTTTAGAGATCTCGGCACTTAGACCCAATGATCTACAGGTTATAACCTATCCCTTGGATAGGTGGTAACTTTTTGTTACCAGAATACCCCTTTCATTTATAAATATTTTTTTCCATATATGTGGAACTGGCCACAACTAATAAATGAGTACAAGCGCAACTGGAAAATAGTAGAAACAACCTGTAAATGTGTTCACACTGAGGGTATTCCCTTTTTTTGGCGTTTACAGGCCAAGCTGTCTGGTAAGTGCTTCGTTCAGAGCATGTCTGGTTGAGTTAACCGCTGATTAGCTGGAGAATGTGACTCCATTAAAAAGAAGGGATCATGAATGGGACTGTGTTTTCCTGCCAATTGGCTTATGTCTGCTGATGAGACATTTTAGACTGGTCAAGTACATTTGCTACCTCAATGTCCAGTTCAGTCTAAATTAACTAACTACCTCCTGTTCTTGTGTCCAGGCGGTCTCTGAGAAGTGGTAGGGACCTCCTTATCTTGAGCATAACAAATAAGCTCTACACTTGTTGTCAGCACATCAAACTTACAAGTTATTGGATTCAACTCAACAGCTCCAAATTGTTTCATAGTTTGGTCTTAGTCCCTCAAGAGGACTTGGGTCATATCTTTAGGTTAAAAATCCGCTGGATAGTTTTAGCGAAAATGCTGTTTACGGGCAAATGCAGTGCTCTGAGAAACTTCATCTACCACCAAGACACATGCACATACACTCGTCTTTGATTTCTTGCCCTAAGCTAGCCAGAAAAACTATGGGGGAAGGATGTCCCCGATTGTGCGGCCCTATCCATAGGTGCGCTAAGCACCTTAATTGCTTATGAACATGAAAAAATATACATTCACTCAAATTATCCAGCTGAATTTTAAAGGTAGGTCTCATTTGGTGTATGGTTTGCTACAATGACCTGTGTTTTATTTGATTACTTTGAAGCTAATAGACTCCCTTTAAACTGGTCTTAATGGTTATTCATTTATGACACATTCTGTGGATATGCAATAAATGTCCAAGCTGGGATTAATCCTTTAATTTAATTTTTTTTCTTGTTTTGGAGGCTTCAGGATCAATTACTAGTTTTCCATTTTTATGGTCTTAACTTACATTTTCAGCCTACAATGGTGGTCCCAAAACCAATTAATTTTATAATTTGCAGGGGTCATTGTGTACAATTAGTGCTTTGATTTGGATCAAAAAGAAAAGAAATGGTCCACTTACATTTGGGAAAATATTTGTATATGGCATGCTTAAGATTTCTGAGAAACAAATGTGCAGTCCGCATATTACTATGCAAAAAAAAATATTCAGGGTTTGCCTATGTGATTTTTCTATGCAGTAGGCTATGTCTATTTTATTAAACTTTTTCATACCCTGTATGGTATATCTAGCCTTACTAAATTTGGATTGTCACCTAGGTTTCTGCCATCTAATCCGAGGGCAGCATGATGTAGAGACATCCTGATTCCAGCAATGTGTCACTTACTGAGCTGCTTGCTGTAGTTTTGATAAAATCACAGTTTTAATAGCAGGAGATTATCACTAGAGAACTAGTGAATATGCTGCCAGGTAGTCCTCCGTATTCATGAGCCCTGTATAACCCCGCCCCCACCACTGAGAGGCAGATGTGTACTCTGTGCATATACAGAAAGCTGCCAATCAGTGGTGTGGGCGGAGTTATACAAAGCTCAGCATTCAGAGAACTGCTAGATCTGCTGCAGGGAAAACAGTGATTTTATCAAAACCGCATCAAGTAGCCCAGTAAGTGATACATTAATGGAATCGGAGTCTCTGCCTCTAAAATATGTTGATATCAGATGAGGTAGCAGAAACCTGGTGAGTTTCCCTGTAAATTGTGATCTTGTGTTTAGATGCTACGTGAGCCTTCTTTGAGACATGGTCCAATTGTTTAGTCCGGTTGTGTCCAGTAGAGATGAGCAAAGGACTAAAGTGCTGTCTAGCTTTTCACATAATATTGCTTGGTTTAGTGTCCTGGCAGCCTGGAGAATGGACAACTATTCAGTCCAGGGATAGACTGGGACTGAAATTCAGCCCTGGCATATAAAAGCACACAGGCCCATGCTGTCCCAGCCCCCGAGCATCAGATGGAGATATCTATTACTTATATTACCCTCCCTGAAGGAAATCAAGATTTTCAATATGTCTAGTAATACCGCTATATAAAATTGAATAATAACAATATTGCAATATAACAGACAAATACCAACAAACCATAACCAAATATTACCTGTATATACAGTACTGATAATACCACTATACTGATTGTTAAAGGGGTTGTCCAGGCTTGGTGTTAAAGTCTATGTGACTTCAGACTTCTGAATCCTCACAGCATGCACTGTCAGGATTCTCCGGTGCCAGCGTTGGGAGAGGCCGTCATGTGACCACAAGTATGGGATTTCCACACCTCCGGCCACATTCCAACTAAACGTATTCTGCTTTGCTAAATTCACTTGTATTGAGAGAGTCCGTGCACGTCTAGTCAGCACGTGATCGCATGAATTCAAATCATACTTGTGGTCACATGACCTACACCGGAGAATCCTCACAGCACGCGATTCACACACTGAGGATTCAGAAATCTGCAGTCATACAGAGTCACTGCAAACTTTAACATTAAACCTGGACAACCCCTTTAATTAAAACCACTGCACTAGGACTGATATCACGACCTTACAGTGACCATATAATGGTAATATCAGGTCTACACCAGTGCTCTACAGACCATATATGTGTGTACTGTGCAGATTCTCAGCAGTGCTGTTCTCGCTGGTTGCTGTCATTCGTTTTCCCTCTTCTTTTTAATTCAGCCCAGACCGCCATGACCTCTTCTTCCGACCATAATTCGTCCTTGTAAAATATAACAGAGGCATCTTTACTTTACAGCTTTTCCAAGACCCTCCTCTCATTCTACTACCTCTACACAAACCACAACTTGTGCTGCCTTATAATAATTCCCCTGTGACCCCTTACAATAGTGACCATGCACCTAGTTATAATAATACAAACAGCCCCTGTGCTTTCTTATAATAATGCCTCCTTGCTTCCCCATAATGACATTCACCCCCCATTGGGCCTCCCAAGGGGAGTACATAGAAATAACAGGTCCCATAGAAAAAGTCCTATCACGTCAAAGAATGGCATATCTCCCAACCTTCTAAGAAACGGAGGATATGTATTGCAGCACGTACATTTATTTTCCCTCTACTAAAGCCCCTAAGTGTTCTCACCCACTATGATACCCCTTTCGTGACACTCATAGAGTATTATGCCCCACATGGTATGATGACCCCACAAACCCTATTCAAAGTATGATGCAGCACAGCACGCACATGATATTAAAATGGACACCACTGCCCACCATCCATTATGGTATTCAACACAGCCCCTAATATACAGTATGAGGTGCACAACAGACACCTATATAAAGCATGATGTCCCTCATAACCACCCCATTAAATTTGATTTCCCCCTTAATCACCCCATACAGTATGAAGGCCACCACAGCCCACCATATAGTATAATGTGCCCCATAGACCTCCACACAGTATAATGTCCACCACAGCCCCCACACAAGATGAAGATCCCCCACAGACCCCTATATAGTATGATGGTTGCCCAAAACAACCACCCATATACTATTATGGTTCCCCACAAACAGCCCCCATATACTATGATGGTCCCCCACAAACAGCCCCCATATAGCAGGATGGTCCCCCACAAACAGCCCCCATATAGCAGGATGGTCCCCCACAAACAGCCCCCATGTAGTATGATTGTCCCCCACAAACAGCCTCCATATAGTATGATGGTCCCCCACAAACAGTCCTCTATATAGAATGGTGGTCCTCCACAAACAGCTTCCATATAGTATGATGATCCCCACAAACAGCCCCCATATAGTATTATTGTTCCTCACAAACGGCCCCCATGTAGTATTATGGTCACCCACAAACAGACCCCTATAGCAGGATAATCCCCCACAAACAGCCTCCATATAGCAAGATGTTCCCCCACAAACAGTCCCCATATAGTATGATGTTCCCCCACAAACAGCCCCCATATAGCATGATGGTCCCCCACAAATAGCCCCCATATAGCAGGATGATCCCCCACAAACAGCCCCATATAGTATTATGGTCCCCCACAAACAGCCCCCATATAGCAGGATGATCCCCCACGATCCCCCATATAGCAGGATAATCCCCCACAAACAGCCCCCATATAGCAGGATGATCCCCCACGATCCCCCATATAGCAGGATAATCCCCCACAAACAGCCCCCATATAGCAGGATGATCCCCCACAACGAGCCCCCATATAGTATGATGGTTCCTCACAAACAGCCCCCATGTAGTATGATGGTCTCCCACAAAAAGCCCCCATGTAGTATGATGGTCTCCCACAAACAGCCCCCATGTAGTATGATGGTCTCCCACAAACAGCCCCCATGTAGTATGATGGTCTCCCACAGACAGCCCCCATATAGCAGAATCATCCCCCACAAACAGCCCCTATATAGTATTATGGTTCCCCACAGCACCCAAAAATAAAAAAAAATCTTTATACTCAACTAATCCTGCCTCCTCATCCTCCTCAGCATCCATCACCTCTTCTGTCTCGTCTCTCGGTGGACGCTGGTGGTGCGATGCAGTGACGTCATCGACCGCCGACGTCAGCTGCAAGCGACGGCCTCCAGCAAGCCCCCGGCTGAAGGGATGCCTGTGCAAGTGACCTGCGCTGCGTGTGAAGGGATGCCTGCGGCCCGCCTGCGCAAGTGACCTGCGCTGCGTGTGAAGGGATGCCTGCGGCCCGCCTGCGCAAGTGACCTGCGCTGCATGTGAAGGGATGCCTGCGGCCCGCCTGCGCAAGTGACCTGCGCTGCGTGTGAAGGGATGCCTGCGGCCCGCCTGCGCAACTGACCTGCGCTGCGTGTGAAGGGATGCCTGCGGCCCGCCTGCGCAAGTGACCTGCGCTGCGTGTGAAGGGATGCCTGCGGCCCGCCTGCGCAAGTGACCTGCGCTGCATGTGAAGGGATGCCTGCGGCCCGCCTGCGCAAGTGACCTGCGCTGCGTGTGAAGGGATGCCTGCGGCCCGCCTGCGCAACTGACCTGTGCTGCGTGTGAAGGGATGCCTGCGGCCCGCCTGCGCAAGTGACCTGCGCTGCGTGTGAAGGGGTGCCTGCGGCCCGCCTGCGCAAGTGACTTGCGCTGCGTGTGAATGGGTGCCCGTGGCTTGCCTGAGTAATGGCAGGTAATGCGGCCCACGGCCAGACCGGCCCATCTGGCATTTGCCAGATGGCCAGTCCGGCCCTGATTCAGTCCATCTGCTTTCAAAGTTGGTGTAATATTCTCTTCATCTGAAGTAATAACCTATGATTTATCGAGATCATGTAAAATGCTTGCTGGGTTTGCCTTGAAGCCATCTTTGATTCTTGCTCATCTGGCCACGCAGCAGTGTCTGGGGAACTTTTAACCGTATTTGTCTGCGAAAAAAAACATGGCCTTAGGCCATTTTTTATGTATGAAAGAACTTCAGTCTGTCCCATTTATTTTATTTATAGGTAGGAATATGTATTGTAAATCCTGAGGAGGTTTGACAAAGCCTATAATTAAGGCGAGACATAGTCAAATAACATTGTTCTTTTCAGACCTCTGTTTGGTTATGGCTTTTGTGTCAGACATCAATTCTCAATGTCTAGTATAAGTACATATCATAAATCAAGTGGTGTATTATTAAGCCGCTCTGGCTAACCCTACCTAACATTCAAGTACTAGTTCTGGTCTGGGTAGCAGAGGCTTCTTTTCAGATTCCTGGTTTATACAAGACCACCATTAAAAGGAGTATATCCGTCCAATTATGGAGGGCAATTTGGGGGGCTGTGTCGTTTGTGATCTTCCTAGATACTTTGTTGCTTACTCTATGCAGAGATAGAAGGCAGCTTATTATACTTCATTTGTGTCCAGAAGAACTATTCCTTATATTCCTTCTGTTATGTAAGTGAAGTTGTCATCCCAGACTAACATAACTGCAGTTTCAGCTCCCACAAAGGGTCGCGCAGCTTATTTGGTGTCCTGCATGTCAGGAAAGTGCTGAGTGGTTTGGCGCCATAGCCCATCAGCCTTAGAAGTCTATGGACCTATACTGTATCTTCATATACCAATGAATTTTATTTGTTTGGGAGAATTTCTCTTAAACAACACTTTTCCATCTCTGTGTCCAAGTAAAGTTTTATGTTCACACAAGCATCACTGATTGGCAGCTTTCTGCCTATGCACAGTGTACACAGAAAGCCTTCAATCAGTGGTGGTGGGAGAGTTATATAGAGCTCATGAATATGGAGGACTACATGGCAACAGGTTTACTAGTCCTCTGATGATCTCCTGCTGATAAAAACAGTGATTTTATAAAAACTACAGCAAGCAACTCAGTAAGTGACACATCACTGGAATCTGGTTTCCTGCTGCCTAATGGGGTAGGAAAAATTTGTTGACAGATTCCCTTAAGTTGCACTAAATTATTACAATCCTATACTCATAAGGAGGTTTATATTCGATGTTGCCCTTCCCAGACCATGAAAGACGTCTGTCATATGAAAAACAAACTGAGTGATTTTTTTTTATTTTTTATAGAATGTTGTTCCATGAAAGATTTTATAGACTTGAGGATGCCAATGTTTTTGGGTAATGGCCCCATGTACAGTACAGACCAAAAGTTTGGACACACCTTCTCATTTAAAGATTTTTCTGTATTTTCATGACTTTGGAAATTGTACATTCACACTGAAGGCATCAAAACTATGAATTAACACATGTGGAATTATATACTTAACAAAAAAGTGTGAAACAACTGAAAATATGTCTTATAGCCTAGGTTCTTCAAAGTAGCCACCTTTTGCTTTGATGACTGCTTTGCACACTCTTGGCATTCTCTTGATGAGCTTCAAGAGGTAGTAACCGGAAATGGTTTTCACTTCACAGGTGTGCCCTGTCAGGTTTAATAAGTGGGATTTCTTGCCTATAAATGGGGTTGGGACCATCAGTTGTGTTGTGCAGAAGTCAGGTGGATACACAGCTGATAGTCCTACTGAATAGACTGTTAGCTGCTTTTTTCTTGCCATAATATAAATTCTAAGTAAAGAAAAACGAGTGGCCATCATTACTTTAAGAAATGAAGGTCAGTCAGTGCGAAAAATTGGGCAAACATTGAAAGTGTCCCCAAGTGCAGTTGCAAAAAACATCAAGCGCTACAAAGAAACTGGCTCACATGAGGACCACCCCAGGAAAGGAAGACCAAGAGTCACCTCTGCTTCTGAGGATAAGTTTATCCGAGTCACCAGCCTCAGAAATCGCAGGTTAACAGCAGCTCAGATTAGAGACCAGGTCAATGCCACAGAGAGTTCTAGCAGCAGACACATCTCTACAACAACTGTTAAGAGGAGACTTTGTGCAGCAGGCCTTCATGGTAAAATAGCTGCTAGAAAACCACTGCTAAGGACAGGCAACAAGCAGAAGAGACTTGTTTGGGCTAAAGAACACAAGGATTGGACATTAGACCAGTGGAAATCTGTGCTTTGGTCTGATGAGTCCAAATTTGAGATCTTTGGTTCCAACCACCGTGTCTTTGTGCGACGCAGAAAAGGTGAACGGATGGACTCTACATGCCTGGTTCCCACCATGAAGCATGGAGGAGGAGGTGTGATGGTGTGGGGGTGCTTTGCTGGTGACACTGTTGGGGAATTTATTAAAAATTGAAGGCATACTGAACTAGCATGGCTACCACAGCATCTTGCAGCGGCATGCTATTCCATCCGGTTTGCGTTTAGTTGGACCATCATTTATTTTTCAACAGGACAATGACCCCAAACACACCTCCAGGCTGTGTAAGGGCTATTTGACCAAGAAGTAAAGTGATGGGATGCTACACCAGATGACCTGGCCTCCACAGTCACCAGACCTGAACCCAATCGAGATGGTTTGGGGTGAGCAGGACCGCAGAGTGAAGGCAAAAGGGCCAACAAGTGCTAAGCATCTCTGGGAACTCCTTCAAGATTGTTGGAAGACCATTTCCGGTGACTACCTCTTGAAGCTCATCAAGAGAATGCCAAGAGTGTGCAAAGCAGTCATCAAAGCAAAAGATGGCTACTTTGAAGAACCTAGAATATAAGACATATTTTCAGTTGTTTCACACTTTTTTGTTAAGTATATAATTCCACATGTGTTAATTCATAGTTTTGATGCCTTCAGTGTGAATGTACAATTTTCATAGTCATGAAAATACAGAAAAATCTTTAAATGAGAAGTTAGCCAATATTGATTGAATTTACCGATAGTTTGTGTATGGGGGACTCCCGACTCTTCCCTGTCCACTGATGCAGCGGGAGAGGCGGATCGATGCGTTAGAATTTCAGCCACCGATCCTTTTGTTCTCTCTGGAGATAATCTGCTGCCAGAAGAGTCAGCCAGTGCCTCTCGTGGAGAACATAGGAACAAGCCAAGCATTCTTGTGGTCTGGGGAGTCGGGAAAGAAAGCGGTCAGCCAATTGTAAGGCTGATGAATCTCAACTCATGTTAGTGTGAACAGGTTGCTTGGATGCAGCAGCACAGACAATGAGGAGACTGTGGTACTTAACCAACACTATTTATTTGGCTTACACAGAAAATCTGTCTATCAGTGTGTGGATAGATAGATATATTATACAAAAGTAAGCACTGTATTGGGGGTAACAGTAGAAAGGGCAATACTATATATTATGACACTACCAGAACACAGCGATGCAACTTAATATGATATCTATTCACCGTCCTATTTATGTACACTACCCCCATTCTCTAGCAGTTAACCGACAGTTAATGAGTAATGCTTGGGCTTTGTCTCAGCTTAATGGGTGTCACTCTGTAGGCCCGTCCCATTCGTAGTCTCTATAAGCACCTCTGATCGTTACTCTGGCCCTAGCAGGGGTCACCGGGTATACAGCGTGCTCGTCACACTGGCCATCTCTGTTCCCGGAGGCACGGGCCCAGCCAACACCCTGTATCATATGTCTATGCTGGAAGTAGCAGCCCACAGGAACAGTCCTCTGCTATAGGTGGATTGTCTCCCGGGCCTGGTTCGGATCTGCTCTCAGTCTTTTACTGGCACGGGGCACGGATCTTCCTCACAACTCAGGCCTTCTCTGCCACGGTGTCTTCTCAATCCCCTTCCTGTGGGAACATAGGTTCTCACTATTAGGTTCCTACTTATACAGTTCTCTTTTGCTTTCACTTTTTCTTTCGTCCTTGATCAGCAGGTGGCAGTGTTCACCCGCAGATACTCGGCTTTAAACACTGTTATATGTGTCCCTTCACTTCTTCATCCCCTTACATTAGGACATACAAAGAAAATTCTTGTGTCTGTGGGGATGACAATAATTCAGTAGACTGGCAAGAATGACTGCCTCCCTCACCACCCACCGTTAAACAGTAAGCATCATTTTATTTTTTGTTATAAATCTATAATGTTCATGAAAATCAGCAACTTTGCATCTATCTATCACAGAAATCTGCTTCTTTCTTTGTCATGACTGATCATTCATTCTAAAATTCTCAATTCACTGGGTAAAATCTGTATTCAGTGAATTCAAAGTTTCCTATTGCTGAAGTAGGAGATAGCAGTAGATGCTCAGGAAGTTCTATGGAGGACTATAACTGATTTCTGGAGAACTTGCAGTAGAATGTCTGGGCCTGCTTCTAGCTCCTCCCACCCTCCATAGAATTCTAAAAGCACCAACTGTCATTTTCTTTCCCAGCAGTGGGAAAACCATTCTTCTCTAAAGACAGATTTTACAACTTTTACCCTTGAATTGAGAATGAATGATCAGTCCTGGAGGACAAAGAAGCATATCTCTCTGATAAGATATATTACAAAGTTGCTTATTTTCAGTTGTATCATTGATTTATGAAATAAAAATTAAAATGCCGGTTACTCGAATGTTCATCATTCATGTAATAGATTGTTGGATTCAGCGGCCTCATGCTATATATGCCAACATCATCGCGGAGTCCGTGGTAACGTGCATGATGAATGCAATGTCATCACCGCTGGACTGGCAGGGACCACCAGAGTGGCAGCACTGGAGCATTAGGGAATTTTAAGAAGTGAGTTAAGGTTCTTGTATTGGATTGTTTTTTGATAAGCAATACTGGACAACCCCTTTAAGAGATTATTAAAGAAACTCCACATAATATCGTTCCCTATGCTGCTAGGAACGTGAGCATCTGATTCAGCAACCAAGTCAGCATCTTTGTAATTGTGAGAAAAGGGCTGTGGAAGGCTGTAAATCTGCCGGCTCATTATGAACAGTAACAATGGATTGATTTACAGGGTGTAGCAACTGTGGGGCTTATTTGGTGTATGTGCAGAAAGATGCGGCTAAGCTCTAGGGCTTTTCACTGCTCCCTCGTTACTTGCAGTCTCTAGGCTTCTGCTGGGTATACTGACAATGTAATCCTAATGAAAATATTCCTGAGAGGAGCTGACAGGGCGAGTTGTGAACTCCTTGCCTGCTTGACACTTGTAAAGTATTGCCCCCATAAAGCGCTCCCAGCACTGAATGTAGGGGAGATGCCGTCAGAGTGCAGCTTGTCCCAGATCATCCGTGTAATAAAGGTCCTTATGATTGTACCCCGTATGTATATGATGATGGGGACATTCTAAAAAATGGGAAGATACTTCTGTGGAGTCTCCAATGAGGACTATCCCAGAATCATGGGAGGAAGCTGCTCTTTTAAATGTAACATACAATTGATCTTATTTTTATTTTACTCTTTACAGTCCGGACAGCCAAGCCCAGCGAGTTCTACGTCCAGTTCCAGTTCCAGCTTGGTGCCACCCCATAACCACAGACAAGGTATTAAACTAATAATGACTTGTAATTACTATCCGTCCCATTGTGTGTGTATATATTTGAATATTATCAGTTTTTTTCAGTAGTCATTTCGCTGGTACTGTTCAGTGGTATCATAGGCTGGCAGTCTATTACACTGTCTCCCCACTACTGTTACTTCTCTTATGCTCGTTCCCCCAGAAACATTTACACATGTATGTGCAAGTGATATGAGCAGCTGCTTATTAAGCTTTGTTCCCCTTATATTATCCGGGTGTGTAATACAATCCTCTTGGGACCTAACAGGGCAGTTAAAAATGAGGAATGTAACTATTTTCCTCATTGACTACAATGTGTTGAGATATATATATATATATATATATATATATATATATATATATATATATATATATATATATATATATATATATATATATATATATATATATATATATATATAAAAAATATATATATATATAAAATATATATATATATAATATATATGTTATGAGCTACATGGTTGTTTTTATATACTGGTCACCTTGAGTTACATAATTCTAGCCTTAGAATGTGAAATGTATGTTTCATTGGTTGAGAAATAGATACAGGGGTGTACATAGAAATTATGGGGCCCCATAGCACTAGTCCTCCCCCCCACAAAAAAATAAAATAATATTCAACGGGGTCACAGAAGACCATATGTCTCAACTTTGAAGCCCTTAAAGGGGTTGTCCCACGAACAAAAGTTCATTTTAAGCTATAAATCTTGGAATAATAATAACTTCCACAATTGGATGTGTTTAAATAAAATGTTCCTGTGCTGAGATAATCTTATAAATGTGCACCTGCTGTGTACTGTGTAATGGCTGTGTCTGACCGTACAGGAACATAGTCTGATCATACCACATCTCCTGGACAGGGGAGGAAGCAAAAGAGTATACACAGATATTACAGCAGGGGATCACAAATGATTCTTTCTTTGAGGTAAAACATTTCCCTGCCTGTTTACTTAAAAAAAGAATCATTTGTGATCCCCTGTTGTAATGACTGTATACTCTTTTGCTTCCTCCCCTGTCCAGGAGATGTGGTATGATAAGACAGTGTTCCTGTACGGTCAGACACAGCCATTACACAGTACACAGCAGGGGCACATTTATAAGATTATCTCAGCACAGGGACATTTTATTTAAACACATCCAATTAGGGAAGTTATTATTATTCCAAGATCTATTGATTAAACTGAACTTTTGTTTGTGGGATAACCCCTTTAAAAAATATTTTTTTTCCATATTGAAGCCCCTTGGTGTTCTCACGCACAAAGATACTTTTTGGGGCCATGTAAGGGGTATGATGCCAACAAATATGCCCCCCAAACCCAGTAAGATGGCCCTTACAGTGACCCCAACAAAGCATGATTGCCTCCATAGTCTCCCACACATAGTATGATTGCCCCCACACAGCCCTCCTTATAGATAGTATGGTGGGCCAGTAAAGTCTATGGTTATCCGTATAAAACGGATGAAACACGGAAGACATACGTCAGTGTTCTATCAGAGTTTCATCTGTTTTTATACTGAAATGTAAAGCGCTGCGGAATATGTTGGCGCTATAGAAATGACATTATTATTATAATGATACATTGTTAAGAGTCAATTGATAAAAAGATAGTCTACCTGCTTTTAGTGAAAAAATATGGATGGAAAAAAAAAAAACCATGCCACTAGGTTGACACCTGACAAAATAATTTGGTTAACTTCTATTGGATAGTAACACTCACATGGATGTTTGACTGTAGCCTTAGAGAGTCATTTAAAGATGAGGAGATCACAAGTCGTCCTATTGTTGGGACACCCAGCAGTCAACTTCAAACTGTGGGCGCACATGGGTGCAAATGTTCTATTCCTCTGCAGACCACCATGGAAATGAAAAATGTTCTTATTAAATATAGCATTTTAGGATTGCTACTTCCAATAGGTGGCGTTATAGAGTACAAGTCCTATTTTTCTCTGAAGAGGCAATTTGCTTATTAAATATTACACCAAGTTTATCAAAGTGGAGTATGTGACATAAAATATTTGGTTCATGGTGCTGAGTGAGGTGGACCTGTTAGCTGCACAGGTGTACTCACTCTGGAGCCTTCGCCCTATGCTTAGACTGCTTGGCATGACTCTTCTCTAAGGCAGCACTGCCCACATAACTACTGACGGTCATTACATGAGGCACATGCCGGAATATACTGCATTTTTTAAACAATTGGGGAGACATTTTGTTCTAATACCTATGTAACGATCTTCAATCGTGTTATCTGCTGCCTTGATCGTCACATCTTATGCGTAGGTTTGTGTAAAGTGGGGCTAAAAATGCATTTATACTGCGATGCGCAGTGTTAAACGACCGGCAACATGTTAGTCAGCAGTTGTTTATTAGTCTGTTTACACAGGACGACCGTGATTCACATGCAAACTGATCAATCAGTAATAGATTTCTCAATGTGCCATTGTTCTCGACAGCGCATGTTCTGTTTACACAGGACGATGCGCTGCCAAGAACGATCATCTTTTGTGCAAACAAAAAGCTAATTTCTCCATGGTAAGAACATTTTGCTTGTTCATCTGGTGACCCGCTGCTTCTTTAGACCACACGATTGTGAACGAGCGTTCTTCAGAACACGAACGTTTGTATTCTTTCCTAAATGCAATCCACAGGAGCTTCCCAGATGTTTTCCCCATACTAACTTTTAAGACCTTAATTAAGTAATGTAGACTAAACTCAACAAACTCGGCCGACAATCTAATGGGCATGGGTTTTCCCAATTCTTCCCTGACAGGTGGTGTCAGGGAGATAAGGACCTGGCATGTCCTATTTTGCACTGCTTTTTTTTTTCAGAAATAAGCCGCACCCAGAGGAGTGTGACGGCAGCTTTCTCTTAGAAAACAGGAGCGCTCAGCAGAGACACTGTCCTGTGTATGGATGAGTTGGGAGATGGCTGCTGACAGCTATCTATCGTGTTTGGTGCCCTCTACTGATCACATGGATTCACAGCAGTGCAGCTCCTGCTTACTGATTCTGACTGGTAATCACAAGGGAGACACTGATGGTCGGCTGTGACTTGCCGTACATTAGGGCACAATGACTGACTGGCATAGCGGGAATAGTGTGGCTGGCATAGCGCAGCAGAACAGTAACTGCTATGATCTGGGAGCACTATAGTTGGCATAATGGCTGTGGCTACTTCTATGAGCGACATTGCGGCCGGCATACTTAGGGGCATTGTGGCTGGTAATCTGAAGGGGCCCTGTGACTTGAGTAGTTAAAGGGGCACGTTGGCTGTCAATATGATGTGCTGTGTCTGTACTAAATCAATTGCTCAGAATATCTGCAGTAAAAATATTTTTTTCCTATATTTGTGCTTTAGTTATTCCTGCATCTTGTAGTCCAATACAGTAAATATATATTTTTAATACCTCTTTGCTGAATTTTTACATAATGATTTGCTGGTCAATGCTCAATAATGAAGAGGTAGTGGAGGTGGTAGCTTCATGTGTGAATTACTTGTGACATTTAAGATTGTGCAAGAACTTTTACCAGTCTCCTAATGCTTCTACCACGCAGCATTGTGCGGCCCCCCAGTCCTTTGTTCCATCTGTAGAAACTTAACTACTTGTTTTCTCATTATTGTAAGATGAAAGTCCCCCCATAGATGGAATGACCCTCAGGCAGTGTTGCAAAGGCTCCGTGAGCAGCAGCAAGCTATAAATGATTTTATCATGTAAACTCCAAGCCCACAAAAGGCCTAGACAGAAGCAGAACACTGAAGGAGCGTTTCCAAATCCATGTAGCTGAAAAGGACTATCCATGCCATCTGCAAATTTAACATTTTTACTTTACTTTGTTTCTTTTCTTAGGGACCAGAAATTTTATTTCTGTCTTTGTGAATTTGAAAAGTAATTTATATTTGATGTTCTGCAGCCCATTAAAAAATGATCATATAAATATTAGCAAATTTAAAAAGAGACCAACAAAACCATTTGCTTGATATAATCTTGTCCAAGGAAAGTTGTCAATCAGATCACCAACCCACCCCAATTGGTAAATATGGGCAAGGTCTTTGAAACCTAAATCGATAGTCCCCTTGATATCTTCTATCTATTGCCCCATTCCTAAGAAATCTGTATTTTTGTTCATATGTAAATGAGGTGTTAAGTGCTCTATATAAATCTGTTATCGCTGTAATATTGCTTATATAATCTGACCCAATGATTAAAGTTGTTTTAGCGCACAGTGTATGGCATAAAAAAGTAAAAATAAAAGCAATTCTTGATGTGCTGTTTTTGTTCATTCTGCCACCCCAAAAATCAGTATAGGGCTCGGTACACATTTATCCTGTGCTCTACATTCAGCACTTAACTTGGGCTTTCCTTCTAAATCCCCCAAAAAACGTGATTCAAACAAAAAACCCCAACTGAACCATCCACTATAATGAGATACATGGGAGACACTTTGGACGTCGTCTGGACTCTTTTCCAGCAGTGTCTTTTTAGGCGTCTTTTTAGTCGTCTTTTTAGAGCATAAGAAAGTGGTTGACCACAGTTATGTGCATACTTAGATACGGAATACCACTGGAGCAGAAGTCAGACAGAGTTCAAAGTGACTCTATCTGCCTCATTCCAGTGAATGATTCCAAGGTTTTTCATCTGAATCATATTTTAAGGGGTTCAGACAGGAGTGCTCACTGTAGAGCACAGGATAAATGTAAAAAACTGTATCTTTTAAAAGCAATCAAAAATGTTATGTTCCCCAACATGCTACCAAAGAAAAACTTCAATCATCCCTTAAAAACAAGTCCCTGATCAGGTCCATGATTTGTAATTGGAAAAATATGGTGTTTCCACGTTACTGATAGCGCGAAGGTTCAAAAAGCAACATGTACCCCTCTCTAATAAAATCCAGTAAAATCTGCACTCCCATATCCAAATGGCCCCCTCTCTTCTGAGTCACGCAGTTGGCGCCCAGGTTTTTAGCATTGCTGTAGCGGGAGGAGCCCACTTAACAATTAATTATTTGGTGCTAGAAGATCGAGCTGGGCACAATGTTAGGCCTCTTTCACATGTCAGCGTCTCCAGTACGTGTGGTGACAGTTTCCACACATACTGGAGACACTGACACACACAGACCCATTCAAATGAATGTCTGTGCACATGTCAGCGTGCTTTCACGGACCGTGTGTCCGTGGGCAAAACACGTTGACATGTCCGTTTTTACCTGCTGCACGGGCCGCAAAACGTCCCACACTGATGACATGGATGACATTTGTGTATCATCAGTGTGACATGTACCAGAGTCTGGGAATCAGCGGTAAAGTTAGCGCTGTTCCCAAGCGCTGGGTGCTGAACCCTGCCCTCATCATTGTCCCCTGCCGCCACTGCGATCAGCACCAGCAGGGGACCATGATGAGAGAAGTAGTCTGCTCCCGTTGTCTCCAACTGTAAAGAATAAAATAAAAAAAATCCTTATACTCACCTGTCCTAAGTGTCCCCGCTGTAATCCATGCAACCGCTCAGGAGAGGAGTTGGTGAAAATGAGGGGTGCAAAAAAAAAAAAATCCTGGACAACACTATTAGTAATGAAAGCAAATGACTTTGCCCTACACAACCATCTGGTATCTCTTAGCGATTCCATTAATAGAAACGCCAGCTTTGATCAGTCTGTGGTTGTATTTACTATCAGTTTCAATTAAGTTAAAGAAAAATGTTTTACCAAAATGATTTACTTTGTGAAATCTCACATACTGCATATACCACTTTCACAATTATTATAATTTTTCTTCTACTGCTTAATAACTTTTATGTTTTATAGGGAATCTATAATCCGAAAATGACCTATTGTTGAAATCAGGGTTTTGTGTTACATATGTTTTTAAAGGCTCTTTTTAAAAAACAAAAAAAAACAAAAAAAACCTCATACTGTTTTTTCAGTAAAGGCCCCGTCACACTAAGCGATGCAGCAGCGATCCCGACAACGATACGACCTGTCAGGGATCGTTGCTGCATCGCTAATACATCGCTGGTGAGCTGTCAAACAGGCAGGCTCACCAGCGATCAGGGGAGCAACGATATCGTGGAAAGAATCGTTCCACGATGTCCTGCTCCCGTTACCAGCCTGCTGCAAGCAGGAGCAGGCTGGTAACTATGGTAAACATCGGGTTACTAAGTGCGCGTGTGCCCCTAGTAACCCGCTGTTTACCATGGATACCACTCTGCTACGGTGCGCGGGAGCCTCCGTGCACCGTAGCAGAGTGGTATCTATGGTAAACAGCGGGTTACTAAGTGCGCGCGTGCCCCTAGTAACCCGATGTTTACCATGGTTACCAGCCAGATCGTTGGTCCCGCTGGTCACACACAGCGATGTGTGCTGGCCAGCGGGAGGCCAACGACCAAAAAATGGTCCAGGACACTTTGCAACGATCAGCGACCTCACAGCAGGGGCCTGATCGTTGCAAAGTGTCACACATAGCGACATCGCTGGTGAGGTCGCTGGTGAGTCACCAAAACCGTGACACAGCAGCGATCTCGCTAGCGATATCGCTTAGTGTGACGGGGCCTTAAGAGTTTACAGCAGGACTTCTTATCAGCAGAGGCTGGATTACAAAGGCAAGAAATGCCTATCTAACAGCTGATAAAGGATCCACCAATCACAATAGGGGGATTTCACACTTGACCTTGCTCCTCTTCCCTTCACAGTGCTCTTTGTATAGGCTCATTAGATACTTCAATACAAAAGAAAAGGTCAGGATCCACCTATTGTGGCTATGTACACATGTTGTTTCCTGAAACAATAGGAAAGTAGAGTCCAAATAAACCTAGTGGCCAGTGTGAAAATTGCAAGATTTCTTATTTTTTTATTTTTAATACAGATTGTGGTAAAAAAAAAAAAAACAATAAAGAATATAAAACATTGCAAAAAAATGAAAGAAAAAAAAATACATTTAATACAAATACCTGATTTAAACAATAGGTAATTTTAAGTGATAGCTCCCTTTAAATAAAGTAGATATAAAGTTGGAGAATAAATAAAAAGAAAAAATAAAGCATAATTAGTTTCTCCCTACAAAAACATAAAAATAGTGACCTATAGCAAAAGTGTGAGGGTGAACAATCAGGATAACAAATCAGTTTGATTGCAGGCTTCTCTGAAGCTGGAGCTTTTGTTTGCCTGTTTTTGATCCATTTAGTTTTTGCCGTTCTCTTCTGAGTTCAAGGTCAAATTCTGGTCAAGGAAGCCCTTTTCTAAAGTCTCAGTGAGTTCTATGGTGCTTTCATATCACCCTATTGCCCTTCATTTCTCACTATGTTAAACATTATTGCTGCAACATCCCAAAATAATGCTAAAGTTCGTACTATTTTCTTAATTTTTCAACCTATAGTAAGATGCACAAATCTTATAAATCCTCCACAGTTAGATGAATCATTCTATTCTTCCAGCAAATTCATTTTTACCTGCTATATTTTTTATTACAGTTTTGCATTGGTTTTTTATCAGGTTATCAGGTTTTTTATAAGTATTTGATACAGTCATTCATGATATAATGGGAGGTATTCGTATTAGCAGTTTTCCAGGGCTATTACTTAAAGGGGTTGTCCAGGTGGATGAAAGTCTGCAGTTGGTCCATGTGTCTGCAAACATCTGAATCCTTACAACGCGCACCACATGCTGCAAGATTCTCCGGTGCTGGCGGCAAGCGCGAGCGGTCACGTGACAGCAAGTATGTGATTTGCATACTTCCGGCCACATTCCGATTAGACGTGCATGGTCTCACTCAATACGAATGAATTGAGCATGCCTAGTTGACACGTGACCATATGTATGCAAATCGCATACTTGTGGTCACATGACCACTCACTGTCAGCGCCAGAGAATACTGACAGCTTGCGGTGTGCGCGCTGTGAGGATACAGAAGCCTGTAGTCACTCTGACTCTTTCATCCCAAACCTGGACAACCCTTTAATTCTTACACTGCCAGTGGTTTCTGTTCATTTTGCACCTCAGGTTTTATTTATACATGTCAAAAGTTTGAAAACCAAAGTTACAAAATAAAAACATATATATACCTTTATACCCAAACATTTTGTGATAATGGACACTTTGCACGTTGTCAAAAATGCCACTCAGGACTTTATACACACACAAACGATTAACAACAAGGTTCACCAACTTTGAAAAGTAAGTGCAGCCTTCCCCCTTTATGATTCTTAAAAGTACAAGACCTTGTGATTGCAATTATCTCGATGTGCTATTGACAGCTATGTATACCTTCATGTACCTTATGACAGAAATTTCTTAAAATACATGTATGCACATAAAAATAAGATAAAATATTATATTGGTGTGTGCATGGTTTACGTATCCCGCATTTATCTATACCACCAAGAGGTTGTGCGCTCAAAAATTTGTTAATGTTAGAGCTCACGTCACAACATATAAAAATATAACTTAATCTTTTTTACATGTAACTACCTTCAAGCAACTTTGCATCTAAAGTTAATTATAAGCAAAGCAAGAAAATGTATGTTTAAGTCTAAGAATCCGTTTACATTGACCAAGTGGTGGCACTTAGTAATTGCCATTCAGTACACCTCTGCTGATCAGCGGTAGTTTAATAGTCTGTTTACACAGGCAGACCACAGTAAACGATGAACACTGAACCATCAATACGCATAGGCAGCCATTGTTCTCGGCAGTGTTAGTCCTGTTTACACAGGTCTTTGTACTGCCGGGAACATTGGTCTCTTGCACTGTATAAAAGATCATTTCACCTGTTGAACGAGGGTTTTGCTCCTTCATCAGGTGAACAGCTATCTGTTTGCACTGAAAGATTGTGTAACGAGGGAGTGTTCCACCATAATTTTTCAGTATAAATGTAGCTTAACCCCTTCAAGACCTTTGACGTAAGTTTCCGTCATGGTCGGATAGGGGTTAACGACCTATGACGTAAACTTACGTCATGACGATTGTGCGGGTACAGGTGCAGTGATTGCCACCCGGAGCTCCGTGAAAGTAATAGCCGAAACCCAGCTGCCTCTGCCTGCTCCGCCCCGGGATATCGATCGCAAAATTTATGAGGCTGGGAGAGGGAGGGGGCTCTCTCTCCCTTTCGATCGGCATCATTGCGAGGGCCCGATTGTTGCCATCGCAATTCGAGGTTTTCATGACAGCGTTCGGATCTGGCAACTACGGCAAGCCTGTTAGACCACGCTGACAGCATGGTCTAAGAGGCTTCAGTCAGTGCAGCACTGACAGGCACAATGCATTGCAATGCATCATACCAGCAATCATAGTAATGTAAGTTAAAGTACCACAGAAGGATTAATTAAAAAAAAAAAAAAAAGTTCTAAATTTGTAAAAATACTTAAAAAAAAATAAATCCGAAAATGAAGAGAAAAAAAAATTATACCAATAAATGCATATATTTATATTAAAGTGAACCTGTCATCAGGCAGTGACAGGTTAGCACAGTTACACTGATTAAAATGATACCTCGGTTGATGAAATCCGGCTTGTAGTTGTTGTTTAATCTTTGCAGTTTGGAGATAATGACCTGCTCGTGCTTCGGGGCAGGCCTGTGGGCGGGTCTATTCTTGGTGCTATTTTCTCATATTCATCCTTATTTTAAATACTGCGCTTGAGCAGTTCATATTGTGGTCTTTTAAAAAAAACATTTTTTTTTTTTTTTCTAACTCTAGCAAAATGGCGCCAGCACATGCGCAGTAGCGGCTATCGCTTGCCGATAGATGCTACTGCGCACGCACTGTGCCAATTTTTTTTTTTTTGCTCCAAGAAAATGGCAAGCGAAAGATGCTACTGTGCCGGCGCCATTTTGCTGGAGTTAATTTTTTTTTAAAAGACCACAATATGAACTGCGCAAACGCAGTACTTAAAGTAGGAGACAGGTCACTGAAGGTTCAATGACCTGTCATTTAAGCCCATAAGGATGAATATGAGTAAAGCACACCAAGAAAAGACCCATCCACAGACCCACCCCGGAGCATATCATTACTTAGCAAAATCCCGATAACAGGTTCCCTTTAACACAAAAAAAGGTAAACATGTTTGGTATCGCTGCATCCAGAACGACCCGAACTATAAAACTGCCACACTAGTTAACTCCTTGAGTGTACAAACACCCTACCAAAAAAGACAAGGCAAAAAACAGTTTTTTTTCATCATACCGCCGAACAAAGTGAAATAATCAAAAAGTCGAGTGTAAATAAAAATGGTTTAGCTGAAAACGTCATCTTGCCCCTCAAAAAACAAGCCGCAATACAGCTCCGTCAGCGGAGAAATAAAAAAGTTATAGCTCTCAGAATAAAGCGATGCAAAAACAATTATCTTTTTCTAAAAAAGTTTTTGTGTAAAAATGTCAAAACATAAAAAAACTATATACATGTCCTATCACTGTAATCGTGTTGACCAGAAGAATAATGCTGTTTTATCACTTTTACTACATGGAGAGCAGCATGAAAAAAAAAAAAAAACAATTCCTGAATTGCTGATCTTTGTTCATTGAGCCTCCCAAATATTGGAATAGAAAGTGATCAAAAAGTATTAAGTGCTCAAAAATGGTACCAATAAAATGAAAAATTATAGCTCTCAGAATAAAAAAGTGTCTCTTAGATTGATAGCAGTAAAACAGAAATCTATATAAATCTGGTATCGATGTACAGTGGCATGTAAAAGTTTGGGCACCCTTGGTCAAAATTACTGTTATTGTGAACATTTAAAGGGAACCTGTCACGTCCTAGTAGCTATGTAAACTGCCCCCATTGGCTTGTTTAGTGATGCAATGTGCATCACTAACCAGCTTTTTTCATTAAAATTGGTGGTATTAGAATGTTGTTATATCGTTTTATATACTTTATCCTACCTGCTCTTATTCAGTCATAGGGGAGTGATTCTCTCATTCAGTCATGGGTGGCGCTGCGTTCAGTCAGTGCTGGCGCCACCCATGACATTTGAATACTCCTGGCAAGCGCCATGTTTGAGGGGCGCATGCACATTTGCACACGTCGGGCCGCTGGTCCAACGCGTGCGCACTGAGGCTGCGTGATTACCAGGCTGTCACCTGTGGCTCCCGGCGCATGAGCGGTCAATGTATCGTGCGGTCACCGCTGCAGTGTCACTGCGCATGCTGCCGGCAGCAGCGACCCTGGAACCCCGCTCCACTACAGTTTGGATTATAAGGCGCACCCCCATTTTCCAGCAAATTGTATGTAAAATGTTCCCAATAAAAGCTTCAACTCAATCCACAAAAAATGCAAGTCCCCACTCAGGTCCGTCATTTGTCAATGGAAATATGGAGGGATTCCGCTTTGCTGGGACCACAAAGGCTCTGAAAAAACAAAATGGCTCATCATCCCCTAAAAGAAATCCAGCTAATTCTGAACTCCCAAATCCTAATGCCCCTTTCCTTTCTGAGCCCCACAGTGTGCCTAAACCACATTTAGCATCCACGTTTTGCATTTCTGTATTGATGAGAGCCCGCTTAATTTATGGGATCCATGTCTCCAGAAGCATGAGCTGGGCATAATGTATAGGCAGTACAATGGCAGATGTACAATTTTCACTCTGCAACATCCATTGCTGCTTCTTTTTGGAAAACACCCATGTAATCAAAATGGTCACTACATCTGTCGATAAATTCCCAGAGGGGTATAATTTCTAAAAATGGGGTCACTTGAGGGGGGATTCTCCTCTTCTGCCATTTAGGGGCTCTGTATATGAAGTCCGCAACTTATAATATGAAAATTTGTTCTCCAAGGGTCAAATAATGCTCCTTCCCTTCTGAGGCTCACTATGTGACTAAGCAGTACTGTACAGCCACATATGGGGTATTACCACATTCAGTAGAAATTGTGTGACAATTTTTTTTGCTATTTTACCCATTTCCTCTTGTGAAAATATAAAATGTGGTGTTAAAACAAAAGTTTTGTGGTAAAAGTGTAAGTATTTTTTCTTCACCACCCAATGGTATCAAATTCTGTCACCCACCTGTGCTGTCAATATGATCACTGCACCCCTAGATGAATTAATTGAGAGGCATAGTTTGTAAAATGGGGTCGCTTATCAGGGTTTCTGCTATTCTGGCACCTCAGGGGCTCTGCCAATGAGACATGGCACCTGCAAACCATAATTACAAAATCTGCGTCTTCCCTTCTGATCTTTCCACTGTGCCTGAAAAGTCGTTCCCAATTATATATAGGGTATTGATGCACTCAGGAAAAAATTGAACAACAAACTGAGATCATTTTTTTTTCCAGCAGCAGAAGGGAAGGAAGGGAGACACAGATTCTCTACTTCGTGGGTAGGCGGAGCCCCATAGGATAGTCACCTCAGATTGGAAAAAGACGACCGGCCCCTCCAGTATATAGGCTCCTCCTACTCCCATGTTCATCAGTCTTTTTATCTGAGGTCTCAGAGGATAGTCGCTGCTTCGGCAGCTCCTCAGAAGAGTTATTTTATATCCAGCGAGTCCTGGACCCCCCGTGGTCTAGAGGTCTCTGGGGGTCTCGGCGCTGCTGAGACCCCTGACCCTCCCCTGGCAGCTCTGTGTAACCCTTGAGGAGGTTCCCACTTATGCCTGCCGGCCCCGGGGGATACAGGGCGCTCCCTGGCGGAGGCGCACACCACACATCTGAGAGGGTCCCTGCGTGCTCTGCCATAGGGGGGAGCAAAGGGCCATGGCGCCACACATCCCTGAGGATCCCTGTGGCGTTCAGCCGGGTAAGTGCTCTTTGGTCTAAAGAGTATCTTTGACGGCTATTGCAAGTGTACTGCCTGTGTGTTTCTTGTCTATTTCAGACGCTGCCTTGACTGGGGAGCAGAGACGGAGGCCAGTAATTTTTATGTTATTTTTTATTTGCGCATGCTTTTTTGTTTTTGCTTCCTGCCTTCATTGAGGCAGGAAGCTCCCTGTATTGGCGCGCATTTTCTTGCTTTTATTGACTTGCTTCCTGCCTTCATAGAGGTAGGAAGTTTTCTGCCCTCATTTTTGTTGTTTGAATAAGGCGGGGGCGTGGCTTAGCGTCTCCTGGCTTCCTGCCGTCATTACTTAGGCAGGAAGCGCTTGGTTGAGCGTGCGCTGGCGGTCCCTGCTTCTCCCTCCGGCGTCCAGCGGCGCCTCCTGCTCTCTGCTCCCCGCTCCCCGTCCGTCCACACACTTAGGAGGAGCGGTCGCCGCAGTACCGGTGAGTCCCCTCTGCCTCTGGCAGGGGTTCTTTGTCAGTGCTGTCTCTCCAGGCTACCTATTAGGAGTCCTCGTGAGCACTGCCGCTTTCTCTCCTAAAGCTATTTACTTCACTGACCTTTTAGGCTGTGTAGTATTATAGTTGCTGTGATGTTAACCCCTTCTGAAAAAGTGGAACTTTAGGGGAAACACATGGTGTTTAAGGGAGTTTCCCCCTATTGATTTTTTGCTCAGCATTTCTGGGGTAGCTCTTTTCTAAGGGTGAGCTTTAACCCTTCAGAGCCTGTCGCAAATATATCAAAAAAAAAAAAAAGTGAGTTTTGAAAACAGGCTGTGCAGCTTTCACACCTTTTTGCCATCCTTGTTGTACATCCTGGCATCTGGTGTGGGTGGCATGTCGGATCAGGGGCCTGGGAGTGCGGATCGGTCTCCTGATCCGTTTCAGGTTCAGTCGCACGCCTCTGATACACTCAGGCCTTCTACTACATCAAGTTCAACGCTCAGTGATGTTAAGGTGGAGGTGCTCACTCGCTCCATTGATAGTCTCTCTAGTCTCCTGGGACAGTGGGTGTCAGCTAGATCACACCCAAGGCCACGAGGTAAAAAGCGCCACAAGACTATGGTGGCGTTGTCTCCCTCGCAGAGCGCATCAGAGGCTTCGGATTCACCAACAGATTCGGTTGATGAAATTTCTGAGTCCGAAGAGGAGGATCAACAGGATCGCTCTGTTTCTCTTTCTGGTCGCGTAGATGGGCTTATTAAGGACATGCGGGAAGTATTAGAGCTGTCTGAAGAGCCGACAAGACCGTCTGTATCAGAAGACGCGCCGTGTTCGTTCTACATTACCTGCGCATGAGGAACTTAACGAAGCGGTGGAGAAGGAGCGTCAGTGTCCGGATAAACGCTTCCGAGGATCGCTTTTTTTTTGATGCCCTATATCCCTGTGCCAAGGAGATGGTTACTAATTGGGTTCCCTCTCCTGAGGTGGATATATCTCTGTCTCGGCTGACCAAGTCTTCCCTGCTTCCTGTTAAAGGGAGAGCCAATCTTCAGGATCCTTTGGACAGAAGATCGGAGTCAGCGGCGAAATCCATCTTTGTAGCCGCGGGTCATGGTTTCCGAGCGGCCTTGGGGGCCATGTGGGCCGGTGAGGCTTCTCTGCGGTGGATGGATCAGCTGCGTGCGGTGTGGCAGGATGGGACTTCGCGTTCAGAAGTGGAAAAGCTTTTTCAGCGAATGGAAGAAGCTATGTGTTATGGCAGAGATGCAGTACTGGACACTGCTTCAATTCTGTCCAGGGCTCAGGCTTCGGCAGTCACGATTAGAAGAGCTCTGTGGCTTAAACAGTGGACCGGGGATGCAGTATCCAAACAGGGATTGCTTAGTCTGGCATATAAGGGCGGTCAGCTCTTTGGTTCAGATCTTTCGGAACTAATTGCCAAAGCTAAAGCTAAGGATGTTACTCTGCCTGGGAAAAAGGCAGTGGCATCCACAGCCAGCAGGACAGGGCCCGGCAGAGGTCTTCGGTCCTTTCGGGCCAGGGGACGATTCAGTCAGCCTTCTTGGAGATTGGGTCGTCCCTCATCCTCCGGCAGATCCGCCCAGAAATCTTGTACTCCTTGGAAGCAACGGTCCCGTCAGGACAGACGGGAGGTTGATAAAAAGTCCGCTAAGGCTGATTGACGCCAGGGATCCCCCCGAGGGCTCTCGGGTGGGAGGTCGTCTGCTACAATTCGGGTCGATCTGGGCATCCCACATAGCAGACGCCTGGGTGACACGGGTTATGTCGGCAGGCTATTTCATAGAGTTTCATTCGCTGCCTCTAGACAGGTTTCGTCTGACGGGCATTCCGTCCGTGCCAAGACTGGCTGCCGCACTGTTTCAGGAGGTCGACTCTCTCCTACTGCAGGGTGTGGTGGTTCAGGTTCCTCCGGAAGACCAGGGAAAGGGTTTTTATTCCAACCTTTTTGTGGTCTCCAAAAAGGAGGACAAGTTTCGTCCGGTGCTGGATCTCAGGGATTTGAATATTTACGTCCGGACACGAAAGTTCCGCATGGAGTCTCTCCGATCGGTGATAGCGACCCTGTCGCAGTACGATTTCTTGGTGTCCATAGACATCCGCGACGCCTATTTGCATATCCCTATCGGCAGGGCTCACCAGCGTTTCTTGCGTTTCGCTATAGATCAAACCCATTACCAGTTTGTGGCCCTGCCTTTCGGGTTGGCCTCAGCTCCCAGGATTTTTACAAAAATTCTGGCTCCTCTCATGGCGCTTCTTCGAAGACAGGGGGTTACGATCCTCCCCTACCTGGACGACCTGTTCATAGTGTCACCCACAGCGGAGGAGGCAATAGCGGCTTGCGATCTCTCCCTTCAGTACCTGATGGACTTCGGGTGGCTGATCAATTGGAAGAAATCGTCATTGGAGCCAGCACAGTCCATTCTTTTCCTGGGGATGCAGTTTGATACTGTTCGGGCAGTTGTGTCCCTGCCTCCTGTCAAACAGACGAACCTTCGTCTTCTGGTCCAGGCTATGAGGTCGGCGCTGTCAATGTCCCTTCGGGAATGCATGCGCCTTCTGGGTCAAATGGTGGCAACTATGGAAGCAGTACCATTTGCACAATTTCATTCCCGGGATCTCCAGAGCCTTATTCTGACCCATTGGGATCGATCGCTAACTTCTCTGGATCGCTCGGTCATTATCTCCCGCAGGGTGCGAGAATCTCTTGGATGGTGGTTACGTCCGGAGACTCTATCCGTGGAGAAATCCTTCCTTCCTCCGAGATGGTCGGTGGTGACAACCGATGCCAGCCGGACAGGCTGGGGGGGAGTTTGGAACGACCTCTGGATTCAGGGAGTCTGGTCGCCAAAGGAGTCTTCTCTCCCGATCAACATTTTGGAGTTGAGAGCAATATTTCTCTGCCTCCAACATTGGACGGTCTTATTGAGCGGTCTACCGGTCCGGATCCAGTCGGACAACGCTACGGCTGTCGCGTACATCAACCACCAAGGCGGGACGAGGAGTTCCAGTCTCATGTCGGAGGTCTCTCGGATCCTGGTCTGGGCCGAGTCCAAAGTTCCAGCAATCTCTGCAATTCACATTCCAGGGGTGTTGAATATCTCGGCGGACTTCCTCAGTCGCGAGCAAGTGGACCCTGGGGAATGGAGTCTCCATCCAGAAGTGTTTCCTCTGCTGTGTTCCCGTTGGGGGACTCCTCAGGTGGACTTGATGGCATCCAGGCTGAACGCCAGGGTTCCGACGTTCATGTCCAGGTACAGGGACCCGGAGGCGGTGGCGGTGGATGCTCTAGTGGCCCCGTGGGGTCAGTTCAAGCTGATCTATGCGTTTCCGCCGATATTCTTACTACCTCTGGTGATCCGACGGATCAAACTCGAAAGGGTATCAATAATTCTGATAGCACCAGACTGGCCGCGGAGGACATGGTATTCGACGCTTGTG
The DNA here is from genome assembly GCF_046119375.1 of Phyllobates terribilis. Classification (NCBI taxonomy): domain Eukaryota; kingdom Metazoa; phylum Chordata; class Amphibia; order Anura; family Dendrobatidae; genus Phyllobates; species Phyllobates terribilis. The sequence goes on along the minus strand of NW_027362761.1, from coordinate 111,505,421 downwards.
TCTCTTCAGGCGGCACCTCCGTTTCCGCTGCCCCTTCGCCCGGACTTGCTCACTGAGGGGCCCATTCGTCATCCGGACCTGAGGTCCCTTCGTTTGACAGCGTGGCTCTTGAGACCGAGATCTTGACCCGTCGCGGTTTTTCGCCCGAGGTCATTGCTACCTTGAGGGCGGCCCGGAGTCCAGCTACGTCCAGGATTTATCACAGAACTTGGGAGTCTTTCTATTCATGGTGTTCTGGATCCTCAAGAAACCCGAGGGTTTTTTCCATCCCCAACTTCTTGGCCTTTCTGCAATCTAGTCTGGCCAGGGGTTTGGCAGTTAGTACGGTGCGGGGACAGGTATCTGCTCTTTCCGCACTTTTTAGGAAGGCTATTGCCTCTCGCAGGGATGTGCGCTCTTTTTTTCGCGGAGTCGCACGTCAGTTTCCGCCACGGAGGGCAGTTGTGGCTCCATGGCGGCTTAATCTAGTCCTGGAAGCCCTTCAGCATAGGCCTTTTGAGCCTATGGATTCTGCTAAACTTTCACTACTTTCTTGGAAGGTGGCCTTCTTGGTGGCAGTCACCTCTTTGAGAAGGGTATCGGAATTGGCAGCACTTTCTTGCTCACCTCCTTTTCTGGAATTTTTTCCGGATCGCGTGGTGCTTCGTACTCGTGAAGATTTTTTGCCTAAGGTAGTGTCACAATTCCACATTAATCAGGACATTGTGTTGCCTTCTCTTTGTCCAGGACCTAAGAATCCAAGGGAACGGGCCTTGCACTCGTTGACTTAGTGCGGGCATTGAAGTTCTATCTTACGATCACCCAAGGTTTTCGGAAGTCGGACTCTCTTTTTATAATTCCGGCCGGTCGTCGGCGTGGTCAACGTGCTTCCAAAGACACGATAGCTCAGTGGATCCGTTCAGCTATCCTGGAAGCGTACCGGCTCAAGGGCGAGCCTTGTCCGGTTAAAGTTCAAGCTCATTCCACGAGAGCCATTGGCTCATCGTGGGCTTTTCGTCAGGGGGCCTCAGCAGCACAGCTCTGCCGGGTGGCCACCTGGCGCTCCGTTCACACCTTTACTAAGTTTTATAAGGTGGACGTAAGTGCTTCAGCTGATGCGGCCCTGGGACGCAGGGTCCTGCAGGCGGCGGTAATTTATGTTATCCCTTTACTTAGTTTTCCGTTATTTAGCGTGGTTTGCGCTCTTGCCTAAGTTTTGGGGTATGGAAGCTTCTGCCTCTATTTCCCACCCTTAAGTAGGTACTGCTTTAGGACGTCCCACTAAGTAATGGATCTGTGTCTCCCTTCCTTCCCTTCTGCTGCTGAAAGCCGGATTTTGGTAAGAACTTACCTGTAAAATCCTTTTCAGCGAAGGAAGGAAGGGAGACACAGCACCCTCCCAGGGCAGAAGTGTTTTTTTGTGTTTCTAGATGCAGCGCGTCTCCTTCCTGATGTCGATCTTCTGGACTGGGTTTAGCGCTCTACGGCTCTCCTTCCAGTTTCACCAGCTCTACACAGTTGTCAGGTCCAATGGGGTATGCCTAAGACTGTGTGTTTCTATTACATAACCTGTTTTCTCTCATTTCTGAAATTTCAGAAGGGGATATGTTGTTCTGCTGGTTGGTCTGCTCTTCCTTAGCTTGTGTACGGACTGATGAACATGGGAGTAGGAGGAGCCTATATACTGGAGGGGCCGGTCGTCTTTTTCCAATCTGAGGTGACTATCCTATGGGGCTCCGCCTACCCACGAAGTAGAGAATCTGTGTCTCCCTTCCTTCCTTCGCTGAAAAGGATTTTACAGGTAAGTTCTTACCAAAATCCGGCTTTCCCCCCTATAAGCCCTTAAAAAAATTAAAACTTGTGGTATCAATATGCTTGCTGACTGCTCCACTAGATGAGTTCATTAAGGGGTATAGTTTGTAAAATGGGGTTACTTCTGGAGGGGATCTGCAGTTTTGTAACCTGAGGGGCTCTGCCAATGTGACATGGAACCCTTAAACCATTCCAACAAAATCCACACTCCAATATAGTGCTCCTTCCCTTCTGAGCTTTGCACTTTGCTTCAAAAGTAGTTTTCGACCACATGTGGGCTATTGCCGTACTAAAGAGAAATTGCGTAACAAATTGTAACATTCTTTTTCTCCTATTACCCCCTCTGAAATTTAAAAACTTGGGGCCAAAGCAACATTTTAGTGGAAAAAATGGTAATTTTCCATTTACTCAGCCCAATGTTATACAATTCTATGAGGTTTCAAAATGCTCATTACACACCTAGATGAATTTCTCGAGAGGTGTAGTTTCCAAAATGGGGTCACTTATGGGAGTTTTTGCTGTTTTTCGCATGTTGGGGGCTCTTCAAATGTGACATGGCGTCCGCAGTTTATTCCAGCCAAAATGGTTCTCCAAAATTCAAAAGGCGCTCCTTCCCTTCCATGCACCCAACAGTAGTTTTCCCCAACATATGGGGTATCCATGCACTTGGGAGAAATTGGACAATAAATTGTATAGTCCATTTTCTCCTGTTACCCTTGTGAAAATGTAAAATTTTGGGCTAACGCAACATCTTGTGGTAAAAAGTAGGATTTTAATTTTTTCCTTCCAAATTGCTTTAACTCCTGTGAAACACCTGAAGAGTTAATAAACTATTGAATGTGTTTTTGAGAACTTTGAGGGGTGCTGCTTTTAAAACGGTGTCAGTTTTGGGTATTTTCTGTCATATAGGCCCTCAAAACCATTTCAAATAGTATGTGGTCCCTAAAAAAAAAATAAAAAATAGATTTTGGCCATGTGCCCACAATGCAGAAATGCTCTGGATTTTTCCTGAGCGTTTCTGCATCTCCCCTGGCAGAAAAAACCATGCGGATTGTACATGCGGATTGTACATGAGTTTTCCTGCCAGGGACATGCGGAAGTGAAGCGTTCTAAACATACATTTCCACATGCGGGTTGACAAGCGCTTTCCAAGCGATTTTAGCATCACTTGGAAAGTGCTTGACAACTTGGTCACACTATATAAATCCATGCAACCGGCATGGATTTATATAGTGTGACCATAAAGAATGTTTAAAAATAAAAAATAAATCTATACTTACCTTCTGATGGCCCCCGCAGTCTTGATTCCCTCTGTCCAGGCTGCCGGCAGATAGCGGTACACTGAAGGACCTGCCGACGTCAGCATCGTGTGACACGTCACATGACTATGACGTCAACGCAGGTCCTCCAGTCCATCGCAATCTGCCGGCAAGCGAAGACAAGCACACCGGAGGCCATCAGAAGGTAAGTATAACATTTATTTTTTATTTTATTCTTTTTTTCACAGTTTCTATGGTACCCGGGTCCGGAGGAGAGTCTCCTGTCCTTCACACCCGGGTACCATCCGCACATTGAAACGCATGGAATGTGCATCTACATATACAGTGATGCGGAATCCATCCATTCCAATGCAAGTCAATGGCGGCGAAAACGCAGCACTTCCGCAAAATAATTGATAGTGCTGTGTTTTTTTCCACAATGATAATCCACAGAGGAAATTTCCGCAGCATGTGCACAGCACATGGGGATTATCATTGGGGATCATGGCAGACCTTCTACCAAGTGTTTTTTAAGTGTATCTGCAGCGTTTTTGCCGCTGCGGAAACGCTTAAAAAACGCATCATGGGCACACAGCCTTAGTTGGAAAAACAAGAAATTGCTGATCACTTTTAACCCTTTTAACTTCCTAACCAAAATAAATTGTTTCAAAAATGATGCTGATGTAGACATGTGGTAAATGTTAATTATAATCACACAATATCTAATAAACATCTGATTTAAGGGCATACAAATTAAAAGCTTGAAAATTGCACATTTTCTACATTTTTGCCAAAATTCTGATATTTTCACAGATAAATGCAAAAATATATCGACCAAAATTTCCCACTAATGTGAAGTACAATAGGTCACGGAAAAACAATCTCAGAATCAGCAGGATCCATTGAAGCGTTCCAGAGTAATTACCTCATAAAGTGACAGTGGTCAGAATTGTAAAATTTGACCTGGTCAGGAAGGTGAAAACAGGCTGGGGATGAGGGGGTTACAGGGATTTCTAGATACCTTTTAATGCCCTTTATAAAGATCTATCTCTAAGCACTAACCTCTTTTGTTGTTAGCTTTATTTTAGAATTCCCTACTGATCTCCCTATCTTGCTAAATCTTAAATCATCTTTTTTTTTTTGTTGTTTTTTTGGTTCTTCCTGTGATGTGATTTTGAGGGGAGTCTCAAAAGGAATGTCACAGGAGGATGACCCTTTAGACACTTCCCAAAGGCAGCTTCTCTACCCCCTGAATCAAGATGACATTATGGGCTGGCGCTGTGATGACTTACCACATTCTGTCACCGCCATCCCCTTATGACATCCTGTTGTGATGGAGAAATGACAGTAGCTTCTGTGCCCGCATCATCAGTCGCCACCACTGCCATGGTTAGTGCTTCTGTCCCCGCTGCCCGCATCATCAGTCGCCACCACTGCCATGGTTAGTGCTTCTGTTCCCGCTAACTCTTTTACTAAAATGAGATGTCATCAGGGGGTCGTGATAAAAGCAGGGTAATGGACACCATCATAGTAGACATTTTTATCAAGTGATAATCATTTGTTTTGCCTGTAGTTTACAATAGTTAATATTATAGGACCTTTTCCCCTATTTTATGCTAAAGATCAGGAAACCAACTGTAAGAATTGTGTAAAATTTTTGAAATTTAAAATTGATTGATGTTTTGGTGGAACCTTTCTTGTTGCAATCCAGATGCTGGTAAATATCAAGAATCCACTTTTTAGCTGTTTTTATCATTTTTAGGTCATGATTAAAGATACGATCATTTGTCGGCGTTATATACCCATATACACAGGCCTCCATTAGTCAGACATGACCGAAAGATAGGAGTGTGAATAGAACCTTTATTCTAGTAATCAAGAAAAAGCAGCCAATTATTGTAACATATGAGTGCTTGTCTTTCTCACATTAAAATTCACCATTTTGTCAATCGGCATTGAAAACAGAAATTTCTCTTCATATGTAATAGGAGCTTGCAGAAAAGGAGAATCTAAAATAATTTGCCCAATTTAGTTGATGACTGAGAAGTGAACAGTGAAGTTGAAGGTTATGTTAACACTAGAGTAATCGTAGGCACGGCCAAAACACTGCATCAACAATTCTTCACCCCGCCTGACATATGTCTGCAGGAGGCAGGCACCTTTTTAGGAAACCTTGTTTATTCTGTCTGATTTGTGACTGGTTAGGCTGATGAATAACGTACACCACCGACTGTTTAAAGATTATATGATTGTCCCAAAGGTCCAAATACTGGTATCAACTTTAGGTTATTAGAACTCTGTAGTGGCCAGCTAGTTTTCACACTTCTCTCTCGCACATTCCAAAAGTAAATTAAAAATATTGCATTCCTATTAGATTGTCCCTATGTGTATGTCTGAAATAGGGAAAAATGATAGTGAGTGATGTGAATTGTGAGCAGATTTGGCTGGCCCTCAGGGGAACATGTGAATCCTCCCGGCAGCCCCTTTGCCAATGTTGGCATCCCACCTCTTGCATGATCAGTGCTCGGCACAGTACACATGATTCACTATATACAAAGGCAGTATGCTAATTTCTAACTAACTTCTCAGTCTATTATTATATAGAGGAATAGGCTGAAATGACATAAAGGAGCAGTAGTAGATTCTACAGTATCCTCCATGCCCCGGCGTTGTCTTCTCACCATTAATGCAAGGAGCCCTTTCCTGACAATCAGTTTTCAGCGTTTTTCTGATTCTTAAGGCCCGCTTCTGCTTTTGGCCTGCCATTTTTTTAACCATATGTACTCGGCTCATAGAACTAAGAGGGCCCATAGTTCAAGACAACAAATTAATACTGGAAAAAGTGTGCGTCCCCTGTTTTCTAGATATTTTTTAAAGCCAATCATCGCTTTCCTCTCTCCATGGGGAATGATAACTTCCAGCATTCCCTGACCATTACAGACCTTCACAGCCTGCTGGGAGTGGTAGTTTTTTTTTTTTTTTTTTTCAACAGATTGCATTTTACGGAGTATGATGGTGCTATATACGCAAAGCATAATAAAAAAAAAATTACAAAGGAGCTTTCATAAGATTGAGTTCACACGTAGTGGCTACAGCGCAACTAAAATGCAACCAAAACCTACTATGTGCTTTCACTTAAACTGCATGGTTTCCCAGCAAGTTCACCGTGATGTAGCTACTCCTTTTTTTGTTTGTTTTTTTTGCAGTTAGTAGGGCAACTGCATGTAGAACACATTTTTGCTGACCCTGTAGTTGTCATCTATCTTTCTAATGTAGTACCAGCCAAGAGTTTTGTCACACCTGCTCTTGTAATGTTGTTTTTTTTATTGGAATTTTTTTTGGAATGTGCTTATTATAGATTGATATAGACTGAAGGCAACAAAACCACAAAGAAACACTTTGGGAACAAGGAGTAAAGAAAGATGTGTGCAACAAAATAAAATGTATTAAACCTTAGATTCTTTAAAGTACTTACTTTGACGACAGTTTTACACCCCCTTGATATTTTCTCAAGCAGCTTCATCAATTAGTTCAATGGCTTTAAATTAATGAGTATGCCTTGTCCATAGTTAATTTGTGGAATCATTGGCCTTCAGAAAGTGTTTGTGACCATCAGGTGTGTTGTGCAGAGTCAGTGCTGGTACACAGTTAATGCAGTGCTGAGCCGTAACTATTTCACAACTGAATATGGCAGGAAACATTCAAACAGAAATGACAGTCCATCGTTACTTGGTAAGATATGAATATCAGCCGATATGGCATTTTCTAGAACCTTCGAAGTTATCCTCATGTGCAGTCATGAAAAACATCAATACTAGGTTAAAACTGGCTCTCAAGAGGACCACCCCTGGAAAAGACCAAGAATGACCTCTGTTGCAGAAGATGAGTTAATCAGAGTTACCAGTCTCGAAAGCATTGACAACAATTCAAATAATAACCCTCATAAATGATGCACAGAAATCAAGTAGCAGACACATCTCAACACCCCCAACCAGAGGAGACTGCAAAAAGCAGGCCTTTATGGTTGAATTGCTGCAAAGAAGCCACTACTGAGGACTGCAAACAAGAAGAGACTAGTTTGGGCCAAGCAACACATGGACTGGGTATGAGATCAGTGGAAATTTGTATTGTGGTCTAATGCAGTCTTCCCATCTCAAGTCCTCAAGGCCCACCAACAGGTCCTGTTTTCAGGATTTCCTTAACATTGCTCAGGTGATAATTCCATCACCTCCACAGGCAATAATTCCATCACCTGTGTAATAGTAAGGAAATCCTGAAAACATGACCTGTTGGTGGGCCTTGAGGACTGGAGTTGGGGAACCCTGGTCTAATGCGTCCGAATTTTAGATTTTTTATATCAAGTTCCTAGTCTTTGTGATATGCAGAAAAGGAGAGCAAATTGTTTCTAAATGTATGGTGCTCACCATGAGCGGTGAAGTGTGATGGTGTGGGGGTGCTTTTTAGACTAACTGTTGGTGATTTATTCCAAATTCAAAGTTCACTTACCCAGCATGTCTACCACAGCATTCTGCAATTACATCCAATTTGGTTTGCACATTGTAGGATCATCATTTGTGCTGCAACACAACAATGACCCAAAACATAACTTTAGGCTATGTAATTGCAATGTGACCAAGAATGAGAGTGATTGAGTTCTGCGTCAGATCACATGGCCTCCACAATCACCAGACCTCAACCCAATCGAGATGGTTTGGGAGGAGTTGGACCACAGAGTGAAAGCAAAGCAGCCAACAAGTGCTAAGCATCTCTGGGAAATCCTTCAAGACTGTTGGGAAGCCATTGCATTTGACTACCTGATGAAGCTGCTTGAGAGAATGCCAATAGTGTGTAAAGCGGTCATCAGAATAAAAGGGCAGGGGGGTACTTTGAGCACTCTAAGGTTTAACACATTACCTGGTTTGTTTCACAACTGGTTATTTACTCTTTATTTCCATATGTGTGCCTTCATGGTTTACTGCCTTCAGTCTCCATCTAAAATGTGCATTTTCCAATAAGACCAAGGAAAACCATTGCATGAACAGTTGTGTCCAAATTTTTATATATATATATATATATATATATATATATATATATATATATATATAATTTTTAATCAACAATGAGCAACAAATATTTTAAGCACAATGTAGAAAACAAATTATTTTTGCCCATTGCACGTGTCGACTAGAATGTTAATTTTCTCAGGTTTTCTTATGTCTTGTCCAGGCTCTCTGCGGTCCATAATGAAGGACTTACATTCTGATGACAATGAGGATGAATCCGATGATGCAGAAGACAATGATTCTGAGAATGAGAGGACTATCCACATGCATGGAGGAAGCCGGGCACGCAGGTACGTTAATGCATGTCATTAATTTTTCTTCCTGCATCACATGTAGTTGTAACAAATATATCAAAAGTCAATTATGATAAACTATACCAGGGTGGTAAGAAAACTGTGTGGTCTTAGTATTGTCTTTTAACGCTGATTGGCTTACTTCATTTTCCTCTCAAAATATAAGGTATATACAGTTAGGTCCAGAAATATTTGGACAGTAACTGAATCTTCGTGATTTCAGCTCTGCATGCCACTATTTTGGATTTAAAGTGAACCAACTGAGATGGAATTGAAGTGTAGACTTTTTGGTTTGATTAAAGGGGTTGAACAAAAATATCCTGTGAAATGTTTCAGAATTGCAACCATTTTTCTACAAAGCCTCCTCATTTCAGGGCTCAAAAGTAATTGGACAAATTAATTTTATCATAAATAAAATGTTCATTTTAATGCTTTGTAGAGAATCCTTTGTAAGCCATGACTGCCTGAAGTCTGGAAGCCATTAACGTCAACAAACGCTGGGTTTTCTCCTTTGTAATGCTTTTCCAGGCCTTTACTGCAGATGACTTCAGTTGTTGCTTGCTTCTGGGCCTTTCTGCCTAAAAGGGAATCTGTCACCACTTTGGAGTTATCAGACCGCTACTATGGCCATACAGGGTATAGAAAAGTAAATCTATACTTACCTGTATGGCCCATAGTAGAGAGATGAGAGAGGCCTGTAACTGACCTCATAGGTAGACCTCAACTATGAGAGACAAAATGAGAAAACAAATCCTGAAAATCACATTGTCTGTCTGATTTGGAAAGAATTTTTTTTTCAAATTTTGGTGGAAAATAATTATTATGAATGGGGCCATGTATCGTGAGATTTTGAGTGCAAACCTCCTTCCATCAGCAAGGGCATTGAAGATGAAACGTGGCTGGGTCTTTCAGCATGACAATGATCCCAAGCACAATGCCTGGGCAAAGAAGGAGTGGCTTCATAAGAAGAATTTCAAGGTCCTGGAGTGGCCTAGCCAACCTCCAGATCTAAACCCTATAGAAAACCTTTGGAGGGAGTTGAAAGTCCGTGTTACCCAGCGACAGCCCCAAAACATCACTTCTCTAGAGGAGATCTGCATGGAGGAATGGGCCAACATACCAGCAACAGTGTGTGCCAACCTTGTGAAGACTTACAGAAAATGTTTGACCTCTGTCATTGCCAACAAAGGATATATAACAAAGTATTGAGATAAACTTTTAGAATTGACCAAATACTTATTTTCCACCAAAATTTAAAAAAAAAATTCTTTCCAAATCAGACAATGTGATTTTCCGGATTTGTTTTCTCATTTTGTCTCTCATAGTTGAGGTCTACCTATGATGTCAATTACAGGCCTATCTCATCTTTTTAAGTGGGAGAACTTGCACAATTGGTGGCTGACTAAATACTTTTTTTCTCCACTGTAATTCGACACGACCAGTAGTAACACTGGTACAATGGCTGGTGCGTGCGTCCTCTTGCAACCGAAAGTACTACTGAGTTTAGCTTGTGAATGTGGTGCCTACAGATTTTTTTGCTGCCTGGAATCAACTGGATAAAACCAGGTTTTCAGCTGAAATGGAAGATGACATCGTTTCAACTGAGCTAGGTCTACTTAAGGAGTTCCCAATATTTATGTAGAGCATAATAACTAAAATACTGTGTGCCACCGTTCTTGATGGCTGTTGAGATTGCTTTTATAATATGTATCCTATTTTTGTATTATGTCCTGTTTATATGATGCATGTCTAATAAAGCATTTTTACAGTGACAACATCACCATTTTTGGCGTCCATTTTGGCTTTGGCCCCTCCCCCCTTCATATAATATGCATGACGACTGGTGTATTATCAGTCCTCTCTTTTGAGCAGCAACATATATATGTACTATTTTTTGTTGCTGTGGTGCTCTTTCAGTCATATTTTGATCCACTTAAGGAATGTCTAGTTGAACTTTGCACCAACAAGCTTGTACAATGCCATCCAAGAGATGATTACAAGGAATTGTTAGCACTGGCACTCCTGTTCGTTTGTTTGCCGGCAAACCCAGATGTAGACATAAACACTCCAGGCGCCTACCATCAGGCCCGATGATTTTCCAAAGTGATGTACTCTCTTACTACTCTTAACATGGGAAAAGCCCATGCAGTTCATTAAAGGGTATCTGTCACCCCATTGGAGCATTTTTAGCTAATATGGGCATACAGGTTGTATAAAGCTGAAACTAGTCATACCTGTATGCCTCCTTGATGATGCCTCGCTCATAAAAATCATCTATTTTCATTTTGATCTTCCAGGCTATGGGACGTATGCTGCCCGGAAGAAGACTGGCTTCTTTCTCATTATACTAGCTTTATCCTCCCCCTCTTCCATGCATGCCTCTGACGTCAGGTGCACGGATGGAAATCTCGCACTTGTACTTTCCGCCTGCCGTCTTTCCCCGTGCGCTATTCAGAGCAGTGACTTCAATTTTCTTGTGCGCAGGCGCCAAAGAGTCACTGTCGCTGCAGGTCCCAGTGTTCTTCGGCGCTCAAAAAAGTTGCACACCCGACTTGCAATTGTCACCGCTAAAATATAGATAAATAAATAAAAACTATACCTTTTTGGTATCTGCGTACTCGTACTGACCTGGGGTCATATTGCCAGGTCAGTTTTGCCATATATTGAACATGGTAAATAAAAACCCCAAAAACATTGTGTAATTGTTTTTTTGTTTTTTTTTGCAAAACACGCCCTCATACAGCTATATGGCTGGAAAAATGAAAAAGTTATAGCTCTTGGAAGAAGGGGAGGAAAAAATGGAAAATCGCCCCTGGGGGTGAAGGTGTTTTAAAGAGCTTTTGAGATAATTGTCCAATGTCCTTTGAAAAAGAGGCAGCTACATATGAAAGAGATGCAATTCCTAAACCCTTACTCCAATTGGGATGTGAATACCCTCAAATTAAGGGTTCATACTCATCTGTGTTTAAAACTGACGAGAGCCATCAGATAAAACATCGGATTGCACTCTGACTTAAGATGGTTAACGAATCTGTTCATCTGCAATTTTTTTCTCAGCTCTGTTCTGACTGAGGAAAAAATCGTAGCATCCTGAGGGTGTCCAGTTATATTGCATGAGACTCACCAGTGCAAGTCAATGGTTGCGAGAAAAAAATCGAAGCCAATGAACTCTGTTCACCTCACTGACGTCAGCGCTAGCAAGTTCTCGCGCCGCTAGCGGTGACGTCAGTGAGGTGAACAGAGTTCATGGGCTATTAACTCCGCTCACCTTATTCACGTCACCGCGAGGCTCAGTGTCTCTTCCGAATGCCAGGCTGAACGGTCGCATCATGCCATCATTCAGTAAGGCATCTAGAATGTAGCAGAGTTGAACTCATCACGGGACAAATGGAATATGGTGAGGAATGTGGTGTTTTTTATTATTTCGCATTTTTCAGTAACAAATGGGTAAAAGAGGGTGGGGAGTGTTTATTTAAAATAAAGGAGTCTGTGTCTTTCAATTAAAGGACTTTATTCTGTGTATTTTTTACATATAGACGCCTCTCCATTACTAACCCCCTGGGCTTGATGTCAGCAGCCATAAAAGAGCTGACAGGAACCCCAACCCCATTACCCCACTTGCCACCGCACCAGGGCAAGTGGAAAGATCGAGGCTAAGCGCCAGATTTGGCGCATCTAATGGATGCGCCATTTCTGGGGCAGATGAGAGCTGATGTTCTTAGTCTTGAAGTGGGCCAATATCCATGGCCCCTTCTTAGCCTATTAATATCAGCCCACAGCTGTTTGCTTAGCCTTTGCTGGTTATTAATTATAGGGGGGGGCGCCACATAATTATTTTTTTTGTTTATTCTGGGGGGGCCCCACATTTTAATAACCAGTAAAGGCTAAGTAGACAGCTGTGAGGTGATATGATTAGCCTGGGAAGCTCCATGTTTATTACCTCCTTCCCACACTATAAACATTGGCCCCCAGGTGTCCGTTTTCCCTCAGCTGGTTAAGAAAAAGTAGGGGGACCCCACGCCATTTTTTTTTTTTTTTTTTTTTTTTTTTTTTTTTTTAATTTATTGAATTAGTAGCTAAATACATATACACTAAACTACACACGCCCTGCACTGATTACATATCTCAATGTCATCTATCTATCTATATCTGTATCTAAGATTGTTTTATTAGTTAGTAAACTAGCTTGAAATAACAGAGAATTCCTGTATGTAAAAGCTGACGTTAAAAACGTATTGCATACGCATGTCATACCGATGCTAGGTGAGAAAAATCGCATTGTACTCGCATGACACTTGTCTGACTTTTCAGGAACAACATCAGACCGATTTTTTTCAACGCAGAGGAGTCTGAGGCCTAAAGCTGAGAGTCGGCACTTTAAGCCCATATTGATAATATAACTGTATCTCTTGAAAATGTTTTGGTAAACAGTTTAAATGCCAAAACTTGTCACTGTCCAATTATTTTTTTACCGAACTGTACAGGTCTTCACTTCCTATACAAATCCTCAAAACAAAGTTTGTTTTTATTCCTTTGTGGAGGCGCAAAATTATTCTTTTTGCACTTAAGTTGTGTTTGTATCTACTTCTTTCTGTTACAGACTTAGACCTTATATGACAGCCATAATACCCACAAAGAGGCCTGGGGGGAGTTGCCAGTGTGAGACATGTAACTATCACCGTATAGTAGAATTTTATACAATTTTATCTCGTAACACAATATTGCAACCCTATCTGCCTGTGAGATGGGAGCTCAAGAGAGGAACCTGCAGATGTGTCAGTTATAATCACACACAGCTCTTCAGTGAGATCAGGAGAGCAGACTGTCAGTCATTACATGTCTCACACTGGTATTGCCCCCTTTCATTTAAAATAAGCCCAGATTGTCATGCATTTAGTGTCCGACCCATAGTTTTGGTTAACTCATTTACTTATAAGAAAAATGTGGATTTTTCTGGAATAAGACATCAGATTGCAGATGTCAAGATATCATTTTATTCAGCTTCGTATGACCTACATGCTCATATAGACGGCTTAGGAAGGTTGCTCCTACTGACAGATTCTCTTTAGTGTTATTTACAAAGTCTATTTTATGTATAGGTGTAGTAAATTTTTTGTGATTTACAAGCTCGCTTTTTGGTGTCTTTACTATTACCAATCACAGAACAGTAGTAAGAAAATAGATATTTAAAATATCTGGACAGTGCAACCTATGTGTTCACTGTATGCTTGCAGTATGTATGTAGCAGATAATGAACCCATCTTTATGGATATGATGGAAATAAATTATTTCTCTCTAGTCCTCAGATGTAGGAAGCGAGACAGTGCTCTGGAAATCAGATGGAAATGTTTAAAATCCTTTTCATTTATTGAGATCACATTTATTCATGTATTGTGTGAAAGAAAACCTTAAATTGTGAAATAATGGTTGTGGGTTCATGAACAGACACCGCACAAATTTAGTTTAAACTCGAAACCCATACCTGAATCAGTCAGATCCATTAGTGAAGTTCTTTGTCTATCTTCTGCATAAGTATAGGAATATCTTAATTTCTAACGTGCTTTCAGAGCTGTAGCTTATGTTACCTGCCATCTTTATTTACAGAATATAGAAAGAAAAAAAAGGGTGGGGTTGGGTACCACTATTAAAAAAAGACCAGGCATACTGCAATATGTACAGTACAGACCAAAAGTTTGGACACACCTTCTCATTTAAAGATTTTTTTTTCTGTATTTTCATGACTTTGAAAATTGTACATTCACACTGAAGGCATCAAAACTATGAATTAACACATGTGGAATTATATACTTAACAAAAAAGTGTGAAACAACTGAAAATATGTCTTATATTCTAGGTTCTTCAAAGTAGCCATCTTTTGCTTTGATGACTGCTTTGCACACTCTTGGCACTCTAGCGCCGGTCATCTCCCGGCTGCATCGCTGCTGACCTCCATGCAGCTACCGTCGGGAGATCAGCGGCCCTAGCCGCTGATCTCCCGACGGCAAGTGTGAAGGGAGGACCGAGGAGCGCCGCCAGTTGGGGTACTTCTGCTCCGAGGTTCCGGTCATCTCCCGGCTGCATCGCCACTGACCTCCGTGCGGCAGATGAGCCGCTAACGGCTGCCATCTTGTTCTTAAATCCCGCGTCGCTGATTGGCCGCGGCCAGACCAATCAGCGACGCGGGATTTCCTGGACGGACAGACAGACGGGATAAGCCGATTATATAGTAGATGGTATACAACTCCAGATATTCTCAATAAAATGGATAAATCCAACTCGCCTAGTTGCTGGAGATGCAATCTAGCACCTGGAACGCCATCTCCTATTTGGTACAATTGCTCCAAAATCACATCTTTCTGGGAAACAATACACAAGCATATAAAAAGGGCTCTTAACGTATCATTCTCTTTAACTAATCCTCCTTAACCTTCATTGCCAGCATCAACATCTCAACACACATATTATAACATCTCATCTTCTTAATGCGGCCAAAAGCCTTATTGCTAGACAGTGGAAGGACACTGATCCTCCCTCCTTTTCAGAATGGGATCAGCCAATAGTATATATCTATCTTGATTGATTCACTCCAAACAGGAAAAACTCCTCGAAAACTGGTGTCAATGGCATGAATATCAAAACAGAATTATATTCTAATCCATGGTCTCAACAACTAAACATGTTTGTGCTATATTTATCTTTTTGTTCTCAATTTTTCTACTGTAATCAAAAAGATTCACCTACTCTTAACAGGACTCCCCCTACCCTTCCTTCCTAATCCTCCTTCCCAGTTTCAGCCTTTTCCTTCCTATTTCTCCTAGTTTTTTCCCAATCTCTATTCCCCTAATATAAAATGAATGTTGTTTTTCTTCTCAGCTGCTATGTCTATATGTATTCACAGGTTTTTTTTATGTATACGTATGTCTGTTACCTGCCACAACATTCTAAAATAAAGAATTAAAAAAAAAAAAAAAAACAGGTATGTTTGACTCTGAAATGCTACAGCCTTTCAGAGAAGGATATATGTTAAAAGCAGTCAGGGGCCGAGCCGCACAGGAGACTAGTTGGACAGGCTGGTTTTTGGCAGCTTCTCCCCTCCCACTCCCCTTGAGTGACAGGTCTCTCCCTGCGTGCGTGTATAGGGAGAGACCTGTGAGTCAGTAGCAGCAGGTGGTGAGAAGCAGCTGGGACCCAGTCTGTCCAACTAATCTCTTGTGTGACTTGGTCCCTGGCCTCTTTTAGAGTATGTTATTCTCTTAAACACTGAAGTGTCTCAGAGTCAAACACACCTGGCTGAAATCGTACAGCACACTGTCTGATACAAACTGCATATATCAAAGAATAAGCAAATCCATTAAATGTAATATATTTCATCAGTTTGTTTGAAGCAACAGTGATAATTTAAAGAGAACCTGACACCGGATACATGATGCTTGAACCACGAGCAGCATGTATCCTACACTGACTGTATGATTTCAGCCATGCATGTTTGACTCTTCCCACTGCCAATGACTGCAAGATCTCTCCCTATACATGCACTCAGGGATAGACCTGTCAGTCAAGGGAAGTGGGTGGGGAGAAGCCGCCTGGGACTAGTCTCCAGCAAGGCTGTTTCCCAGGCAGCTTTTAAAGTATGTTTTTCTCTGGAACGCTGCAGCATTTCATAGTCAGGCATACCAGGCTGAAATCAGCCAGCAGTAGATCGGGTTGCAAGTATTAGCTGTCAGGTTCCCTTTAAAATACTCCTAAACAAAATGGTTATACATGGTTAAAGGATGTAACCTGTATAACCTTCCTCTAAAATACAGGCTCAGACCTTTTAACTATAATACCTCAAATGCCAAGTTAATAAAGGTCCAAAATGGCACAATAGTGAAGCAGTTACAAAAAGGAAAAAAAAACATAATAATAAAATGTGGCAAAATAGAGGTCAAAAACCAACAATGCATGTTTCCAAATTTTAAAAATAATTAATAAAGAATGATAAACCGATACTGCCAAGTGGGTGGAGGAGGGTCAGGAACTGCAGGGAAAGAGGCCCCACGTGTTACTCTGTGCTGCTTCATCAGGGGTACGGCACAAATGAAAGTGAAACTCTAAGCACAAAAGTGAGTCTGTTAAAACCAGTAGTGAGGTTCTTGGTCTTATCTTTTGCAGAAATATAGGAATATTTTAATATCTTACATGCCTTCAGAGCTTTAGCTTACGTTACCTGCCGTCTTTTATTTGCAGAATCAGTCTCAGCGATGGGAGCAATAGTGAAAGCAGTTCTGTTTCATCACCATTGCGGAACGAGCCTCCAACCTTGCTGAAAACGAACAACAGTCAGGTAAGCATTGGAAACCTCATTGGCGCATAGGCTTTATTTATTTTACTCACTTTTACAGTGCCATTAATTCCACAATGCTTCAGACATCATCACTGTCCCCATTGGGGCTCACAATCTAAATAGTCCTGAAAATGCTGCAAAAACTCAGGTGGAAAGTGGAGCAATTTCCCCATTATGTCCAGAAATCTGCTTTAATTTTTCAAAGAGGATCTAAAAGAATGTAGTTTTTTATTTTTTTCTTGAATTGTGCTATGCTAATGATACTGTATAGCATGTGTTTTCCATTCCTCTGTGTTGAACTACCTACACTTGCTTTTGTCTCGTTTTTTCCACACCACATCAAGTTCTTGATACGGCTGCAAATCTGCTAACCTTACAATGGGAACAGAAGCATATGAGCTGCCCACACACTGTTCTTTACACAGAGCGCATAATACACAGTGACGATCAGGCTTCTCGCAGGGATACAATGCTGCCAACATTTAAACACTGCTGCTATAGCAGCAGGCTCACCCCGCGTGTATGTCTAACCGCGCTAATAGCCGTCCTCAGCGCTGGAGCACGTTGGCCATGTATTGCTCCTGTGGGCCAGCGACACATTACCATTTCTGTTTGTCGGGGTTTTACTTTACGGAATAACATTAGATTTGTCTGTATAGAACAAGCCATACGATCCATCCTAGTTAGCGTCGCTGTAAAAGCTATTTTATCTTCCAGTACATTTGCATGTGTCACATGTAATAAAATCAACTTTCTATTAGCCTTGAATCCACAACTACATTCATCTAAATAAAATGTAATCTACAATATGACATTAGTATGTGATCCGATATGGAAAAGAATTGGGGAAAAATGAAAGCAGAAGAATGAAGGCCAAATATAGAAAGGAGTTTGTTTTTTCTTCTTTAATTCAATTTGCCCTAAGTGGAGACGATATAACATGTGTCCTATCCCAGCTGTCAGAGAAAGACATATATCGGCCATACTCTTAAACCTAGCCATTGTTCCGAGATAAAAGCTGCCTGTGAGCGTCTTCGAAGTTCCTTTGAACTGTGTGTGCGTATTGTTCCGATGCCCCCTTTGTTCACGCAGCATTTCACCGTTCCTGTGGATTATTTGATGCTCTGCCAAGCCGTGCCCCACATAAATAACTTTTAAATGAAAAACATACTGAAAAAAGAGAGTACAGTCAGTTGTGTCTATCCAGCGCTGCATATGCTGAAGTGTGCATCTGAAAATTCACAAAAAAATGACTGTTATTCAGGCCTTCTTGTGATGCCGTGCCACTAACGGGCAGCACAAGTGATTGGCATGATGCCAGCACCTTCAGACCTCATGAAGCTGCACACAAGTACCTTGACTGCTCTTTTTATGTAGCAATGGTCTTGGGTCAGAAGGAATACAACAGTCATACAGCAATAAGCAGGGCATGCCTTGATGATTACATTTAATTTTCTTATTTATTCATTTTAACACATTTCTTAAAAAAAAAAAAAATAAATAAATAAAGTCACCAATTTTGAAAAAATATAATCTGCGTGTTTGCTACTTCCATAATCGTAATGACCTGGAGAGTCAGATTGCCTGGGTATCTATTAACGTATAATGGATGCTGTAAATAAAAACACACAAATTGTGGAATTGTGCTTTTTAGACAACTCGTCGTGTTCATACAGCTATGTTGACAGAAAAATAAAAAATAAAAAGTTACGGTTATGGCATAATGGGGGGAAAAAATCCAGCTTCAAGGATCCTCTAAAAAAAAAATTGCTTTATTGCATAAGTATAAAAATCTGTGATAACCGTATGGGTGTTACAACCCCTAGAATATGCTCTAGTAGACGCGTTTCAGATGGTAAGGTCTCTGGTCATGCACCCAATTGTGGAACTTATTTTTATTCCAAGATCTATTAATTAAAATGTACTTTGTTCATTGGAAAACCCCTTTAAAGAGCACAATCACCGATGTGTACATGCACTGGCTCCCATCACCCCCTCTCCCTCCCCTCCCAGATGTAATCATGTCTGCTGAAGGTCCAAAAAGTGCTAAATCAACAAGGAATGGAGGTGGTAAAGTAGTCATTCAAAAATTGTTTCATGGTTGATCACGTTCCCTTTATCGAACAGTATTTATTTGCTTAAAGCTTAGGAACGATTTACATGTGGCAGATATGATACAATGGAGGCATTTGCTATAAGGATGTGAAAATGTTCTCAAAGCTCAGTAGACTTCATTTACAAAAAACTGCTGTTCTTCATTTTTGACCATTTAAAAGGTTCCATTGATCATAAGCCATTTTACAAGGGGTTCACCTACTAGGACCCCAAAATTCTCTGTGGGGAAACCTTGGTACCAAATGCTGCAATCACACCTCCATGTGACTTGTTCGCGTGCTGTCCGTTTTCTTTCTTCATTGATCCATACACATACTCGTTCACAAATCAGTTTGAAAAATGGATCCATGTCTTTGCTATGGGAGTCTCGAAGCATGTCTTATTCTTATCCTTTTTTCCCCCCATGCATAGTGACCTCCAAAGTAAACATGAACAGCCTGTGCCCTTGACTGTAATTTATGCCATAACGCCATGCCGTTCCAGAAAAATTTGAGTGGCACAGTAATAAATACCACACACAGTTCCCTCATTCATACCGGTGCCAAGCACATTGTGCCTTGATAGTAATCATGCCCAATAGTATCTTGAAAGTAATTGCATTAGAATATCCTCATAGTGGCTATAAACCTGTCCCCAACAGTAAGGTGTGCCCCCATAGGGGCCCCCACACCTATGGCAAACATTGTGCCCCCATGACACTGCCTAATAGTTTGCTTCTCATGATGTGAGTGATTAAAAGATTGCTCTATAGAGGAGTTAAGCCCCCGTCTCACATAGCGAGATCGCTGCTGTGTCACGGTTTTGGTGACGTAACAGCGACCTCACCAGCGATGTCGCTATGTGTGACACTTTGCAGCGATCAGGCCCCTGCTGTGAGGTCGCTGAATGCTGCAAAGTGTCCTGGACCATTTTTTGGTCGTTGCCCTCCCGCTGGTCAGCACACATCGCTGTGTGTGACCAGCGGGAGCAGCGATCAGGCTGGTAACCATGATAAACAGCGGGTTACTAGGGGCACACGCGCACTTAGTAACCCGATGTTTATCATGGTTACGAGCCTGCTAAAGTGAGCGGTAACCTCCCGCTCACCGTAGCAGAGAGAGTGATAAACAACAGGTTACTAGGTGCGCGTGTGCCCCTAGTAACCCGATGTTTATCATGGTTACCAGCCTGCTCCTGCTTCAGCAGGCTGGTAACCAGGAGCAGGTCATCGTGGAAAGATTCTTTCCACGATGTCGCTGCTCCTCTAATCGTTGGTGAGCCTGCCTGTTTGACAGCTCACCAGCGACCACATAGCGACGCCGCAACGATCCCTGACTGGTCGTATCGTTGTCGGGATCGTTGCAGCGTCGCTAAGTGTGACGGGACCTTTAAGCTGGCACCAGGACTCATTCATCCAGGGCAAACCTCCTCAGGTAAAAAAACTTTGCAATGATCGGCATCCTTGGGTCCGCAGTGCTTTCTTCTATTTCACTTATTGAATATTAAAAGATTGCGGTTTCTAGCCTCCTAGGTGTTTAAAAAAAATAAATCTTGCTTTAAATAAAAAAAACACTCGGGAAGAAAAACATTTTCTTAAATAAAAAGGTAAAAATAATTGCCTGCCCGATTGTAGTAGCTTGAAGAAATAGTCATTTATCTATTTTATTTATTTTACTGATTTATGAGTCGTGACGCAAGATCATAAAAATTGCCATTTTTCCCTAAAAGAAAAAATTTATATCAAACGATAAATTGCATATAGTGCAAAATAATGCAAACAGAAAAGAAAACTTTCCCCCAGAAAACAACAAGCCCATGTACGACTACAGAAAAGTATAAAGTGACAGAGTATAGCGGCACAATTTATTTTCCCTACAGAGCATTTTTTTATTTACTAAATTACTAAAACCTGAATTAATAAAAAAAAAAAAAAAAAAAAACTATAACTTTGAAATCACCACAGTTCTACTTATAGCACTTGTTATTTATGGTTCATGGTGGGAAGAAAAAAAAACTAAAAAACTGCAAAAAAAAAAAAGGGACAGGGACAGACTTTTTAATTCCATTTCCCCTTGAAAAAATAAAAATGAATAAATGTTAAATTATAGGCTTCGCGATTGTTTCAATAAAAACTGCAGTTGCTCACAGTCTTATTGAAAAACTGTAAAAAAAAAAAATAAAAAATAAAAATGCTAATTATCAAGATTTTTGTTTTTTTCAAATAACTATTTTTTAAGCATTTCCATATTCACTCATTCCTGCACTACTTTTCCTATTTTTTACCACTGTTATATTTTGCATGAGAATATCGTAATTTTGATGACTTGTTTGGAATAAAATGGCTCATAAGTCTTGAAATTGTAATCATTCCTTTAACCTGCTGTATTTCTATGTATACATAATATTGGTTGTCTATTTTTTTTTATTGTCATTATTTTACCACTATTTTTTTTATTACGAGCAGTTACCATCAAAGGGGAAAATAGTAAAAAATGGCTTGCCAAAATATAAATAATTCCTGATTCCGCTAGATTTGTCACTTGTTACTTTATAATACAGCTGTAAATTCCAGTGCGTCTGGCAGAAACCGTAAAGTGCAAGACCAGAGGTCAAGAGCTTTTATCAGTCCCACCAGAGACCAGACAGAATTTACAACATTCTGTTTTTTTTTTTTTTCTTAACTTTTCATTTGAAGGCTTAAAATAGGTAGAAGGCAAAGAAGCAAGTTACTTTCTATGTGGTTAGGTTTCCTCTTAATTTACCATCTTTTCAGTTAGCCATTAAAAGGTATCAACCATCGAGGACTGCTGGCTAACACAGTACAAAGATATATATATATATATATATATATTTCCTCTTAATTTGAAACTTTTCTTCAGTTTGGGAGCAGATGAGTGCTAGTTTGGTTCTCTTATGGTCCTTTTTTAGAATCTTTCCTAACTGCACCCAAATTGTTTTAGACCTTTTAGACCTCTGATTATACTCCTAAACATTGAATTGCAACACCAAGACGAAAAAGTTGTGGAATTATTGAAATCACGGTATCAATTGGCATTTTAATGATGTGCAAATGATAAAAATTTGGCCCAATAGGTGACAACGCCAGGCTGGTTATTGCTGTTGCTACTGTGAGCAACCTACGAGGCCTTAAAGTGCTACCATGGGCTGCGGTGTCTCCAGACTTGTCTCCCATCAAGCAGATTTGGTACATCATTGGTCGCCATTAGCAAATTGAGCTGCCAGCAGTTAATTCTGATGATTTTCAGCATGACAGAAGTTTCCTCAGACAACTATTAAATAAGCACTTTCATGAATATTTTTTTTCATTAAATGTGTGTATATGAGTATGTAGTGTGAGTGTATTAATATACTCGCCTACCGCCGCCCTCTCTGAGATCCAGCCCCGTTCAGCTCCTCTTCTCAGTGACATCACCGATCTGCGTGACCCGGAAGTGGCTTTTATAGTGTAAACCTATGGATCGTAAGAACGAGGCTACATAGACTTACATTGTAAAATAGACTTTTGTCTCACACATAGAGCATAGAGTGACCCAGAGAGTCTGCAGAGTGGTGACCTCACTGAGAAGAGGAGTGGGATGGAGTTGGATCCCAGAGAAAGCAGCTATAGGTGAGTATATTAATACAGTCACTCACGCTATATTACATAAACACATTTAATAACATATTAATGGGAGTGCTCCTTTATTAATATCATTGATAGCATGCCAAGACGTCTAAGTGAATGTATTTCTGTATGAGGCACTAATACTCAATACAGAATAAATCAACATGTTTTGAAAAATGTATTTCCATTTTTTCAACATTTGCTTATAATTAACATTTGTATCGACCCTGTGATTTACATAATAACATGACTGTTGCTACTTGGTGTTGCTTTTCCTGTGTTGGGGGTGTAGATTGATGTGTGTGTGTGTATGGGTATATATATGGATGTGTGCGTGAATGTATGGGTATATATGTATATGTGTGTATATAAATAATTGTATAGTTTATGTACAATATATTATTTGTGTACAGACCAAAAGTTTGGACACACCTTCTCATTTAAAGATTTTTCTGTATTTTCTTGACTATGAAAATTGTACATTCACACTGAAGGCATCAAAAGTATGAATTGACACATGTGGAATTATATACTTAACAAAAAAGTGTGAAACAACTGAAAAGATGTCTTATATTCTAGGTTCTTCAACATAGCCACCTTTTGCTTTGATGACTGCTTTGCACACTCTTGGCATTCTCTTGATGAGCTTCAAGAGGTAGTCACCGGAAATTGTCTTCCAACAATCTTGAAGGAGTTCCCAGAGATGCTTAGCACTTGTTGGCCCTTTTGCCTTCACTCTGCTTTCCAGCTCACCTCAAACCATCTCGATTGGGTTCAGGTCTGGTGACTGTGGAGGCCAGGTCATCTGGCGTAGCACCCCATCACTCTCCTTCTTGGTCAAATAGCCCTTACACAGCCTGGAGGTGTGTTTGGGGTCATTGTCTTGTTGAAAAATAAATGATGGTCCAACTAAACGCAAACCGTATGGAATAGCATGCCGCTGCAAGATGCTGTGGTAGCCATGCTGGTTCAGTATGCCTTCAGTTTTGAATAAATCCCCAACAGTGTCACCAGCAAAGCACCCCCACACCATCACACCTCCTCCCTCCTCCATGCTTCACGGTGGGAACCAGGCATGTAGAGTCCATCTGTTCACCTTTTCTGCGTCGCACAAAGACACGGTGGTTGGAACCAAAGATCTCAAATTTGGACTCCTCAGACCAAAACACAGATTTCCACTGGTCTAATGTCCATTCCTTGTGTTCTTTAGCCCAAACATGCCTCTTCTGCTTGTTGCCTGTCCTTAGCAGTGGTTTCCTAGCAGCTATTTTACCATGAAGGCCTGCTGTACAAAGTCTCCTCTTAACAGTTGTTGTAGAGATGTGTCTGCTGCTAGAACTCTCTGTGGCATTGACCTGGTCTCTAATCTGAGCTGCTGTTAACCTGCGATTTCTGAGGCTGGTGACTCGGATAAACTTATCCTCAGAAGCAGAGGTGACTCTTGGTCTTCCTTTCCTGGGGCGGTCCTCATGTGAGCCAGTTTCTTTGTAGCGCTTGATGGTTTTTGCAACTGCACTTGGGGCCACTTTCAAAGTTTTCCCGATTTTTCGGACTGACTGACCTTCATTTCTTAAAATAATGATGGCCACTTGTTTTTCTTTACTTAGCTGCTTTTGTCTTGCCATAATACAAATTCTAACAGTCTATTCAGTAGGACTATCAGCTGTGTATCCACCAGACTTCTGCACAACACAACTGATGGTCCCAACCCCATTTATAAGGCAAGAAATCCCACTTATTAAACCTGACAGGGCACACCTGTGAAGTGAAAACCATTTCCGGTGACTACCTCTTGAAGCTCATCAAGAGAATGCCAAGAGTGTGCAAAGCAGTCATCAAAGCAAAAGGTGG